>NC_141685.1:1569101438-1574881438 GCF_964263255.1 Lissotriton vulgaris
TCAGTATTGGGTTTAAATGTGTTCACTAACTGGCTCCACCATTTTTTACTTTCATAAAACACTCACTCTTAGACTCTTCGCTTTATCACTACTTATTGTATACATTCCGAGACCTTATGCTTCGTCCCACTTGCATTCAATTGAATTAGTGCTTGAACTGTGCAATGAGTTTTCTGTTAAAGGAAGGAGAACAACCATATATAGGTTTAAAACTCAGCAAAATCAGCAGATTAAAGTGATCTAAGAAACCTTGATGCGATCTGCCGAACCTTTTATTATTATTCCTGTATTTTTTTTATGCGCCGCGGTTCTCATTGTTATGCATAGTATTCTAGTTAAAGGTGCTAGAATTAATAAATACAAATACAGGTGCCTGCTCCAAACTGTAAGGTTTCTGTATTTGTTTGGGTCAGTTAATGTTCTTTTCGCTGCATCTGGTTGAAGTAAATACGTCAACGGTCATTTGCTACGGTTACAAACGATGGCACAATAAATCTTGCTTGCAGCAGTTCATACAGCTTGTTTCCGTAACCCGAGACGTTAAACGTTATTTCACAACGTGTGGAACGGACATTGAGTCCTTCCCCAAAATCCGAGTTACAGAAATGTAAAAAACAGAATCCTCTTTCCAGTAGCTGTTAAGCTGGATCTGTGCAGTGCACACTGTGATCGTTTTAAAGGCTCCAAAGACTCAAACTGGATTATTTCAACGAAACTTTATCAAACGGCTGTTCGAAAAGTTAAACAAATAACCCTGACACCTTATCCAGGGTCATTCCTTCAGCTGGATCATCCCTCACATACACCTTGCCTAGGTCACAAAGGATGAAGCACCAAACAGACCCTGTAGCTTATGCGTTTCTCGCTGAGCTCGAATTTGACACATACTGGACTAGGAGCCGAGACACACTGTACAATAAAACGTTTACCACACCAAACCATTTCACTTGAATTATGAAACTGTAAGAAAGTATGTTTGCACCTTTCCATCTCTAACTCAAACAGGATTACAATTAAGCAGATAACTCATTTGATCGTAGATCCAGAGACAGATCACTTCTTGCAGGAGGGATAAACTACTGAAACAGTGCCATTTTTGCGTCAAACCTAATAGACAGTGCATGAGCTGTCTGTTATGAGGCATACTGTGTCTTACCAAAAACGCAACGAGGTTTGGCATTCATCCGTTGATTACCACTGGTTGGCTTTCCTGGTCATCCTCATTTGCGTACTTCTCTTCGATGTATTGACTGGTCAGTCTTGTAAGTGTTCCTCTCATGGAGCATTGCCTCTTCACCATCGCTCCGACTGGCTGGCATCACTGCTTCCACGGTCTGTTTTTGAAGCACCATTTGTATCTTTTTTGTGAAGCACTCCGTTTGAGTGTGTTGTTTTTGAGCAGTCTCCCTCGTTTACGTCTCTCACCCTGCACTCTATGTTGTTCTCTGACTGGTTATCTTCGGTCCTTCCCTTTTTCTCTTCCCCGTGTGCTTCTACACATTATTTCCTCCCAATCACGCGCTTTGTGTTGCTTTCCCCTAATCCTCTTGCAGTTTTCATCCCCTCCAGCCCTCCCCACTGTGGCTTTTGCATCCTCTCCTATGCTGCTATGGTGTTAGCCGCCCTCCCCCAGTGTTGCTTCTCTGTGTCCCCAGATTCTTCCTAGTGTTGCTCCGGCTCCCTATCCGCTTTAACCGCATCGCTGCGGCGGCTTTTCCCGCTGTGCGCGGCAAATTCGAAATTACCGCGTTACGTGACGAGCTGGCCTTGTCATCCGCGCAGGACAGGTAAGCGCGATGACGAGCCCAGCTCGTCAATAGCCTCGAAGGGGTTAAAAACAAGATTGGCACACCCAATAGGTCTCGCTTTTGAGAACTTATACGTGTTTAGCCATGCAGCACATTATCCTGCATGTTGTGCCACCAGGGATTGAAGAGCTATACAATTACTCCACACTGGGCATGCAATAGGATTCAGGAATACATGCTTGAAAACATTTATGGACACATTACAAAGATTTTATCGCAGACAGAAAGCCAGGTACCTCGATGCAAGCTAACATAACTAACATTTTGTGCACAACTGCATCACGAGAGTATTGAACAGCCTGAGGATCAGTGTCCGGGACAAGTTTTGCTTAAAAACCCCTTCGCTGCGGCGGCTATTCCGCCGCAGCGCTGGGGGGGGGGGGGGGGGGGGGCGGTCCCGTACTTGTGACGGAACCGCTCCGTCACGGCTCGCGGGTGAGCTGTGCTTGTGACGGAACGGTTCAGTCACGAACCCACCCGCCCATTAATTAGTCAGCGCAGGCGCGGAATTCGCGCCGCGCAGGCGCGGCGAGCGGGCCGTGACAGAACCGTTCCGTCACAATGTGCTTGTGACGGAACGGTTCCGTCACAGCCCGCTCGCGGCGCGAATTCCACACCTGCGCTGACTAATTAATGGGCGGGCGGGTTCGTGACGGAACCGTTCCGTCACAAGCATGCAACGGGTTAACATAATAAGATGACAAACAACTTTACTGAGGAATGTATCGTGGACAAAGATACATGGTTAAGCAGTGCATTTAAAACCCATTAACAAAGTGCTACTCTGAAGATCTGCACTTACAGAGTATGACTGATAGCTAGCCCGACATTAGCGATTTAGTATCTGTTCTGGAAAAAAACTGTTGCAATCCTTTTCTCAAGTGTCTCGGTTAGACAAAAACAGAATGCTTATCACCTGGCTTCACTTTCAAGAAGACTTCTATGGTTGTCCCTCATCCATGCCTTGCGCTCGCGAGGGCATTTCAAATTAAAAGTGTTTGTCCACCCACCCCGAGAAGTCAGTTAGCCTGGCATATGCTTTACAACATCTGCTGCGAAAGGATTAATGGTTGCATGGATTGCACTGAGCTAAAGCCAAGCACAAATATGCATGCTATAAGAGTCTAGATTCATATCAGAGAGATTCCCGAAAGACAAGGTCATTTTATTATAGGCATATAGAACTAATATCACAAAGGGTGCTTGGGTGGATATGCTAAATGTAAAAAGCTGCTAATGCTGTACACACCATCTCTGCATCAAATGACATATTCTAGCATTACTTTTTAAATTCTTAGGCCCAACGTAACACTGGGGCTGCGGTAGGACAGGAAAACATAGCCATGAAAGCGCCATCAATGCAAATGTGACCGACCTTATTTTACGTTAACATTTTCGAGGAAGATGCACATCAGCCGGTTTTGAGAAACATTTGTCTTTATGAAGCCCTCTATGAATATGTAAATAAAGGTTTTGAATGTTTTTGTAGCTATCATATTATATTGTCCGTCATCACTCAGGCGGGCGAGATATTAAATTAAAGGTTGGCCATTAGATGGCAGTATGTATACTAAAACAAAGTCCACTCCCTGCCAATGTCCATTTAAAACACTTCGGATATACTGGAATAAGCGCCCACGACCACATAAGGTCGGCGGGTATTTCCAGTAATACAACACAAGAGGAGACGGGGCGGACGGCAAGTAACAACAGGCACTTCTCTCACTCTGCTCCTTCACTCGTTTTTCTACCCTTTCAATCTTTCACCTTTCTGCACCTTTCTGCATCTCTGCTCTTTTGTGCCTTATTTCTGCCCATTTTCCCTTTCTCTCCCTCTGCTCCTTCACTCGTTTTTCTACCCTTTCCATCTTTCACCTTTCTGCCCTTTTCTGCATCTCTGCTCTTTTGTGCCTTATTTCTGCTTATTTTCCCTTTTTTCTTTATCCCTTCTTTCCTCCCTTTACCTTTCCCCGCCGCTGCTGCCCCCGCGGCCCC
Source organism: Lissotriton vulgaris (assembly GCF_964263255.1). NCBI lineage: Eukaryota > Metazoa > Chordata > Amphibia > Caudata > Salamandridae > Lissotriton > Lissotriton vulgaris. The sequence goes on from NC_141685.1 coordinate 1,569,105,242, forward strand.
TCCCCCCCAGCGCGACCGGCCCAATCCAGCTCCTCTTCCCGCTCCCGCCTCCCAGCCCTCCCCGACCCCTACTTAATGGCGGCCACTGCGCGGCCACGCAGCGGCCGGGGGCGCGCCGCTGGTGCACCGAAGGCGCGTCAAAGGCAAGCACGTCTGCGCCCGTCCGTGACCCGTCCGCGACCAGCACCAGGAACCCTGGACCTCCGCCCCGCCAACGCTACGACCCAGCAGCACTCCACGCACTCAACCCAGGCTGCAACAACAACTGCAAGCTAGCATCACCAGCCGACACCCATGGACCCTTCAGCTGTCACCGCTGCCAGCACACCTGCAGCACAGCCAAGAACACGGATCCAGCACAACCCGCCCACAAGAACACAACCGAACCGAAGACCCTGCAATGCATCCTCCTCAACGTCCGATCGCACCACAAACACGCCACAGAAATCTGGGACCTCCTCGACAGCACCACCCGGGACGTAGCATTCTTCACCGAAACCTGGACCAACGCAACCTCAGGACCGGACATCGCCATCGCCATCCTCCAAGGATACAAGATCTACAGGAAGGACTGCCCCACCCACCCAGGAGGAGGAATCGCCATCGTCCACAAATCCAGCCTCCGCCTGAGCACACTCCCTGACGAGTCCACAGAACTGATGGAACACCTTCACTTCAAGATACTGGCCAGCCCCACTGCCGCCCTCCGAGGAACCCTCATCTACCGACCCCCTGGACCCCGCAGACCCTTCGCCAACTCCATCACGGACATTATCTCCCCGCAGGCCATCGCATCCACCAACTACACCCTGCTGGGAGACCTCAACTTCCACCTCGACAATCAACTAGACCCCAACACCACATGCCTCCTGGACAACCTCCACAACATTGGACTCTGCCAGATCGTGACCGAGCCCACGCACTCAGCAGGACACACCCTCAACCCCCCTCTTCACTACAGGAAACTCCATCACCTTCAGCCAGACCACCGAACTCCCATGGACCGACCATCGTTGCGTCCACTTCACCTTCAGAACACCCACCATCCACAGACACCAGCACCTGCTTCCACAAAGAAACTGAACCAAAATCACTGACGACCAGCTCATCTCCTCACTCAACAACTCCACCCCAACCATCGTGGAAAACGACGACCCCAACACCGCAGCCCGAACCCTGCATAGATGGATCTCGGACAGCACCAACACCATAGCCCCCCTCAAGATGAACAGCAATAGCCGTGCCAAGAAAGCCACATGGTTTCCCACCGAACTTCGAGAGTCCAGGCGCACATGCCACCGCCTCGAAAAGGCCTGGATAAACACCAAATCCACAGAAGCCCAAAACAACTTCAGAGCCGCCACCAACACTCACCATCAACTCATCAGAGAAACGAGGAAAAAAGCGATTGAAGACAGAATCTCCACCCACGCACACAACAGCAAGGAACTCTTCAGCATCATCAAGGAGTTTGCCCAACCCACCAGCAACTCTACCGACATCCCTCCCTCACAAGACCTCTGCGACAAACTCAGCACCTTTTTCCACCACAAAATCAAGAGCATCTACGACAACTTTGACGAAGACAACCAACACACTGTACCCTCACCAACCACCCCGACACCCAGAAACCAGCGATTGATGACTGGACAGCCCTCACCACCAACGACACACTGAAGACAATGAAGTCAATCCACTCAGGGGCCCCCACGGACCCCTGCCCCCACCACATCTTCAACAGAGCCGCTGACACCATCGCACCCATGCTCTGCCACACCATCAACCGCTCCCAAGCGACCGCCTCGTTCCCCGACGACTGGAAACACGCCAAGGTCAACCCCCTCCTTAAGAAACGCTCAGCGGACCCCACCGACCTCAAAAACTACAGACCCATCTCCCTGCTCCCTTTCCCAGCGAAAGTCATCGAGAAAGCCATCAACAGCCAACTCGCCAAATTCATTGAAGAACACAACATCCTCGACTCCTCCCAATCCGGCTTCAGAAAAAAAACCACAGTACGGAAACCGCCCGCCTCGCCGCAACAGACGACATCCGCACCCTACTGGACAAAGGAGAAACAGTAGCCCTCATCCTCCTAGACCTATCAGCGGCGTTCAACACAGTCTCCCACCGCACCCTAATACGCAGACTCTACGACGCAGGAATCCAGGACAAGGCCCTCGACTGGATCTGCTCCTACCTCTCCGGCTGGACGCAACGGGTCAGACTCCCCCCTTTCCACCCAGACCCCACACCTACCACCTGCGGAGTCCCCCAGGGCTCCTCCCTCAGCCCGACACTCTTCAACGTCTACATGGCTCCACTTGCCCCCATCGTCAGAACCTATGGACTCAACATTATGTCATACGCAGACGACACCCAGCTCATCCTCTCCCTATCCAACGAGCCCAACACCGCCAGACGCAACTTTCGAGAAGGCATGGAAGCCGTCGCCAAATGGATGAAAAACAGCTGCCTACAACTAAACACCAACAAAACAGAAGTACTCATCATGGGCCCAAACCCCGACGCCTGGAGCGACACCTGGTGGCCCACTGCCCTCGGAAACCCGCCAACCCCCACAGACCACGCACGCAACCTGGGAATCATCCTGGACTCCAAGCTCAAAATGGACCGCCAGATCAACTCTGTCTCATCTTCCTGCTTCCACACCCTCCGCCTCCTTCGTAAGACCTTCAAATGGATCCCCCTCGAGCACCGAAAGACAGTCACTCACGCCCTGGTCACCAGCAGACTCGACTACGGCAACGCACTCTACGCCGGAATAAACAAAAACCTCATCCGCAAGCTACAGAACATCCAGAACGCCGCCGCAAGACTGGTCCTCAACCTGTCAAAACACTGCCACATCTCCCAGCACCTGCGCACACTCCAGTGGCTCCCCGTCGAGGCGACAATCACCTTTAAGATGCTCACCCACGCACACAAGGCCCTCCACAGCACCGGACCAGCATACCTGAACAGCCGGCTCAAATTCCACGCACCCCAAAGGACCCTACGATCAGCCCAGCTCTCCTACGCCGAGGTCCCCCGCACCAGAAAGACCAGATCCGGAGGCCGCTCCTTCTCCTTCCTCGCGGCCAAAGCTTGGAACGCCCTTCCGCTCCACCTCAGACAGACAACATCGCTCCCCATCTTCGCAAGAAACCTCAAAACCTGGCTCTTCGACAGACCCCCTCCTTGATGGAATGGAACCTGCACCCACCCCTAGGGCCTTGAGACCCTTACGGGTGAGTAGTTGCGCTTTTACAAACTCCTGATTGATTGACTTGTATAGAGTAGTATAAAATGAAAATATCAGGAAAACTTACCTCCAAAAGTGTTTAGACCGTTACAATTTATGGGGATCTCTCAGAGACATGATCACATTGGGTGTCCCTGGCGCTGGCACCGTGATCGGAGGCTCAAATTGCAGATTTTCTCTACACATTTGCAGCTGCTTTTACATAAGACCAGAAAGCGCACAATTACACATGGCATCAGGACATAAGAATGTATGAGTCAATTAATTTTCTGCTTTTACAGAAGCTCAAGAAAAGACTGAAATTTCCTCTCGACAACAAGTGGTGAGCACAAATGCCGCAAGGACTCAGAAGTCAAAGTAAAGCTGTGTGGATGCCTACGTGTTCAGTGTAGTCAACACAACGCAGTATGGCCATTTTTAGGTCGAGCCTAAGCCATCCAGTTAGGGATGCTTGGCGAGATATAAAGTAAGGGCTCTGAAATATGCACCCAAAGGCAGATTGCCTACAGTGCATGTGAGCCGGGCGCGTGCACATCGCACACCATTTGTAAGCTTGTGAGTCTCGGCATCAGACTTCAAAGGAATCCGCTCCCCCACCCCAGCATCAGACTTCAAAGGAATCCGCTCCCCCGCCCACCCGCCACACAATGCTGAGAGCTTGTTATTTTGTTTGACTTGCTTAAGTAACGGGATCTGTGTTTAGGCGCATTGAATAATCCTCTGTATTGGTATACTCGTTCTTTCGATACTGTTAGCTGTTCGGCAAATGTTATTAACTTGAAATGGCCCAGTAGCAGTGTGCTACAACATGATCTGTGTACGGGCGCATTGGCTAATCCCTTGCTGTTGTCCCAGGCTTTGTCAGTGTCTTTTAGCTATGTTGTATAGCATCGCCGAAATGCTTTTTTCCAAGACTTGCAGCCCTGTGGCTATACAACATGGCTAAAGGACATTGACAACGCCAATGGCTCTTGCATCGCCTAGGCTTGTTTAAGCAGTGATCGTTGCTTTGAGTTTTCTTAGTTCCTGTGCACATCTGGGCCTGGCGCTCATCAGTGTGCAGAGTGTACCCGAACCAGCGAGTCGGATGGGGTCTTCAGCCTTCTGTTGGAGTACAGCTTACTTCACTGGTGGAGAACCCGGTGTCTGTCTGGTGCCCGTTTTTCCCCCAAGACAGCCCTTTTTAAAAGGAAAATGCAAACGGAGATGATTTGTACATTTGGATCATTACATGTTGGGATGCCATGAGCTGTGCCACATCTTTCTCTCCTTAGTGCTGGGGAATCCAGCCTCCAAGGCGCACGCTGACACTGGGCCGTGCCTCACCTGCTACCTGCCCTTCCTCCCAGGGCCAGTCATCCTTCACCGCTGTGCACCATTCACCGGCCTCTGCTACAGGAAAGGGGGGGCCGCTCGGCCCCCATGCACACATCGCTGGGCCCGGCCCCCCTTCATCTGTCCCGATTGGTCCCGCCGTTTGGCCCGGAAGCGGTTTTGCACTTCCGGGTCAAGGGAGCGGGACCCCTGGCAAAGGAGGGGTTTAGATCCTGGGGAGCGCGGGAAGCGTCCTCTTTGTGCCCCGCGCTTCCCAGGCTCGATCCTCGCCCCGCCGTGGGGCTTGTAATTTTTCTTTTCTTGTCTTTCAGGTTTTAAATTTCTCTGAGCGAAGCAGGGGCGGTCGGATTTCATAGCGAACTCAAGGAACGGGAGCGCACGATCGGCGACCACATCTGAGGAATTTTGTGTGCTGAGGATCCGATTCCAGCGGAGCGGGGTTCTGTGGACGGGCGCGAGGGAGCTATTGGAACAGAGAGCGAGCGTTCGTTTATATCAGGGTTGGCAAAGCCTGTCGGGCGCAAGGTACGTTTCGAGCTCTTGGGTAAGGCCGCGGATCGGGGGGCGGCCCAACGGAGCGTTTGCGATCAGTGAATGAGCATTAGGTAAACGAATTGTCACGGAGCGAAGCAGGGTCGGCTTCGGCAGCAGACGAATGGGAGACCATTCGGGGTTTTGTAAAATAAACCGATCCCTGAGTATTTAGGTGGGGCCAGACTCTGTTATATTGTGGGAGTATGCTTGAACATTTTATGAAGCAGGGCAGCTTTAAATACGGTGTGACTGTGCAAATCACCTAATCTAACTGTGCCAAACAAAATGAATGTATCCTCATGTAACGTATCTGGTGCTATGTAAAGCGCTCTGATAGCTGATTCAGTACAAGCTTACGGTTTACAAGATAGCTCGTTTTTGCACTTGCATACTGTTTAGCACGGCCCAGTTGCAGCTATTGATAGAGTGATCAGTAGGAAGGGAATTGTGGTGTTGAATTCAGGCAGTGTGAATTTTAACAATTTGAGACTAAGTATTTGGGAGCTTTTGCACAGTTTGGGGTGTAAGGAAGTAGTAGGGGGACTGGGGTGAATAGGAGGGACGTAATAGTGTTAATCTATCGACCTCCAACCCCCCCTTTTTTATTTGCATTGCAGGAATTGGGTTTTAACATCTATCTCATCATAGGCTTCCAGACAAGGGTCGCTGCGGACCGGGTAGCTGTGGAGCTCACGGTGGACGGCGGAATCCGAGGACATGGGCAGGCCTGCATTTCACTGCTTCTGGCGGGCCGCGGGGCTAGAGTTCGCTCGCCCAAACACTCCAGGCTAGCTGGTGTGTGCGGTCACAGTTGCGTGGTGCTTCTCTGGAAGCTAGCAGGGGGGCAAGAGTTCAAACCTCCACAGTGAAAAAATAAACACAATAAATCACGGTCTAACTCCGAGCTTGTACTTAGTGTAAAAAAAAATTTATTTTATTATCACAGCAAATACATTACTAAACAATTAGATGGATTTATAGCTACAGTTTATAAGATCTATCCTACAGATTCTTAGTTGAGCACTACACCCTCTGCTGTGCCTTTTCCCACTCTAGGGTGTCCCCTCAATATCTAAGGCGAGTTCTTAGAGATATGGATGTAAGCTAAGATTAGGCACAGTCATGCGTTCACTATGAAGTTATCACTTTGACAATTCATAATGTTTGTTCAAATAGCTCTGGAGTCAAAGAATTCACACTGACAAAAAGTTCACTTTCTAAAGTCATGGTTATATTTGTGATTAAACGACAGAGTCACAGTCTTTCGAGTTCAGGCCTCATGATCTACTACTATTTTGAGACTGGGCGGTTGCAGAGCTGGACTGTGCACTCTTCAGGATTGAAGTCTGTGTCATGGGACTGCTTGTGCTGCTACAGTGATCTCACCGGCGACAGCCTTCAGCAGTTCCAGCCTCCTGATTTGTGGCAGGTTTTCCACTTTGGTGGAGATGACAGTTCTTGGACTAAGGATGGCAACCTTGTTCCTTGCTTGTGCCGCATAGGTAATCGGCTTGGTAGGTATGATCAGCGAGTGATTGTCTTTTACGGCGGTGACCTGCAGGCCTTGGGGCAGTTCTTCCACGTCAGCAGAGACAACAGATCAGCATATGAATCACTTTCTGGGAGACCAAATGGTCACTAACAACTCAGTCAGCACTGGCTTCACTCACAATGGCAGTCGCCTCAAGCTACAACACTGCTGGGCTTCTACAAACAGCATGTCCCTCTAGGGCTAGATACTCTCCTTGCCTCTTAGAGCAGGCAGGCAATCAGTACTTTTGGTACCAGGCAGGCACAAGCAAGTCGAACAGACTTTAGGTGATATCCCATCACCTCAGAGACAGGCTGTAATGCAAGAAGCAGATGAACCTTTCCCTTCCTTAGTCAAGAAGAACTTGGAACTAGTTACCATTGTGGTTGCTGCTGTCACTTATATGCTAATTTCACTGACAATGGATGTGGCTCCATTGCCTGAGGTCCTATTACCAGTTTGGATTATTTTCAAAGTCCGTTTCTGGCTGCAGCATAGACACAGCCTTAGAGCAAGGTGATGGCTCTCGTAGCAATAATGCAGTTTCCAAGCAGATATATCTGAAACATGGGTACAATGATGGGTCAAGTCTCTGAACCTGGTTGCCATCAGCCTTCCTTCCTCAAGAAGCAATCAGGGACAGGATCTCCCTAGAGAACGTCCTCATTGTTTTTTTTTTTTTAAAGTTTTTTAAAACCTTTATTGTGCAGTATCAGCAGACAGTTACGGGCCTACAACCATCCGGCCGGCCTCGACGTCAATGTAAGCACATACGCAAGTTATACGGTGACTCAGTAGTACCTCGATACAAAATAGCAAGCATTTCGAATTACACTAAAGACATATCGGACTGCTGAGATACAGGAGGAATTAAGGTTCATTTAAAAAATTTTAAGGTAAATTTTCAAATTTAGAAAATAAGAAGGATCAGGTGCCATACAATCCGCCGAAGGCACAGAGTGGGCAATGCATACCACAAGATATCAAACAAGCGGAAAACATAATCGGAAGAGTGGCACAATGATACGCATATCAGGATAAATAGCACATACTCATGTTTCGTACCAGACATTACCCACCCCATACCGAGCCCCCCTGCTGATCCAAAAGAAAAGAAAGAAAAGATAAAAAGAACTAAGGAAAGGAGAGAGAAGAAATAAAGGCCCATAGAAACTTAGAACGGACAAAACAAACCCCCCCCCCAACCCCGACCTTGCACGCATGCAGAGGCTACGGCATAAACCCCCCCCCCCCCTAGCAGTGTGCCTGTCGCCCAGGAAAAGAGTACCCGAAATATAGATATAGAGATGAGAAAGAAAAGAAAGAAAAAGGTCATATAAAGCCGGAGGAGGGCCATCCATACGTGCTCCCGGTCTCCCCCACCACGAATTTAACCTCCACCCCAAGAGCAACAGTCAACAACAGCAAGCAATTAATATGGTAAGAAATGGGGAGAGTTATCACATACTGCGCAACCAAGTGTGTCATAGGAACACTCCGACCCGATCCCCCGCCAGCCAAGTAGACATCAACCGTGAAAGAGAACCACTTAGCCCTGGCCTGTTCGTGTGAGTCCCCCGTGGTATGCCCGCCGAGTAAAGCCCGTCCCAGCCAACACAAAAGAACAAAATGTCCACGCAAGGCAGAAGAGCGGCATGCAAATTCAAAATGTACGTCGCCGATCACAAATAGATTAATCTTCACTGGCGACCATCACCCCCAGTTCCGTCCGATGACACGTATTCCACAGCAAGGAAACAAGGGAGAGGAAAGAGGAGGTAGTCACAGGAGCCAACAGTTGTAAAAACAGTGTCTGGGCCAATAGTGGCGATACAATGGACGAAGCCACCGTCCTCAGCTGTGAGAGGAATCCTTCAGTATAGTAGAAGCAGACGGACAGCTGTCCGCAGGCACCAACGCAGTCCGGGATCATCCGTTCCCCTCCGCACCCATGTGTAACCATAGTATCCTCCTCAAGGACAGGCAGAGGCAAATCCTCGCACATCTGGGAGCCATAAGACCGTAATCGCCCCAGTGTAAGTGCAATATCGTCAAGCTTTCTTCCCAACTCTCGGGAACCATCCTTTAACACAGACTGTAGGTCACCAAGAGCAGCAAGAACGTCACCACAGGACAGCGTAGGCTGTATTCCCCACACCGCATCATTACGCGGTGATTCGCGTTCACCATCACGCAGCACTTCGATAGGCAGGTTAATGCACTCCATCTCATTCAGGCAGCCATCAGGCGTTTCCACCTTGTAGTGAGAATGAAGGTGAAGCAGGGGCGAGTCCAGCTCGGGCGGGCTACAATTCGAATCACCAAGGCCTCTAAAGCACACGTCTAAGGAGCGGTCTCCGGTAATGGTCATCCCCTCTCCGACTCAGGGCTAGCGGAAAATTCGGGAGCGGCCCGCGAAAACCGGGCAAGTTCGAAAATGGAGTCGATACAGCTCACCTCCAGCGTCGCGCAATTAAACAGTATTCCCAGTGAGTCCCCATCTCGAGGATGCACTCCGGTCGCGTAGCGTGACAAGCAGCGCTCCTGCAGAAATGTTTTGGGGTTTGTCCCTCGGTGGTTATTTCGTCCCGGAGGACCAGCTCCGCCCAGGCCCAGCTGGCCGCTGTTGATCAATTAACATCCAGCCGTGTTTTGCAGCAGAGGTCCCGGCTCCAGGGTTGGTGAGGCCGCCAACCAACTTCGAGGATTTCTCCGGTTACAAGGCAGGCAGAGACATCGGGATCACGCGAGTGGTGCCTGTGCGCATTCACCGGCACCCCGCTGTAGCACAATCACAGGATCATGAGCAGGATATCAGTGCGGGGCTCGGAGGCTTGCGGAGCCGGGAGCCTACGCTTCCACTCCGATCGCCATCTTGGCTCCTCCCCCAACGTCCTCATTGTTAACATAATCTGTCGACTTGCTCCCTCTCCCCTACCATACACCAAAAGGCCGTGTTTATGAAAATCTAATAAGCAAATCCCTAGATACAAAAATTGCTAGTAGCAACCTGGTCTCTATCCTCATTCACTTTAGTGTCTGAGCCTTCACAGATCTAGGAACAGGAATGCAGGCCATACAATTTCACGGTTTTGGGAAGCTGTAACCACTGTCCACTTGTGCCATGGTAAACTAGGGGCAATACGAAATGGGTCAAACTGGTTTTATCGAATATACTCCCCTCACGAAATCGAGCTGCCATGTGAGTGCCATACATCCAACAGGTCTATACTCATTTGACTCTCAAACAGAGGGTCATCACATGGGCTTGAGTGTTATATGGAAGTGAGAAGGGCAAGTATTTTGCACTGCTCCAGTACCCAAAAACAAGGATCTGCTAGGGACGGATAATTCACAAAAATCGGTTCACTGCCACTATCAATTCAGGTCAACAAACCCAGACATGGACAGTAGTTCCAAGTCGACAAAAGAAGGCCCACTTGGTATGCCGCTCCAGGTCACAGAACAGATTCTGGACTTTGGCATTCCCATGTTCAGGGTTGGGACTTAGCACAAACGCTAGATTAGTGTACTAGCTAGGCCAATAAATAGTCAGGATCTCAGTTTCACATACAGTCTGATCAATGACCGCAGTATTTCAAGCTTTTACACCATGCAGCGGACATTTGCATCCTAAAAGTAGCAGTGCCTAGGAGATGATGCAGGAACTCAAACATTTCTGCAGTAAAGGCAACAAGGAGAACTTTCCTTTATTTATGTACAAAACCCTCTGACATAGTTGAGGCATGAGAATACTAGCACTATAGAAACTTTATCTTTGTGGAAAAGCCCCATGCAAGGAAATATCTTGCATGTTATTCTCAAGGTGAAGAACACATTTTGACCACCAAGTTAAAATGTGGTTTGAGAGACAGGCTGAAATCCATAATCATTCCTAGGTTCTTTACTTGTATAGAACTGTTTGGGGGCTGTCAAATTTCCTTACGTCAGATGGCGGTGGGGTCAAATTTTGTGCCCCGCTCTGAAAGTTAGAATTTGTTTTTGAGGAGCATCAGGTGACTTTGTAGTATCAAGTACCTATTGCCCACAAGCACTGTCTAAATTCAGACATGTCTATTTGTGCAAGTATTGACAGATAAACATTCAAAAAGTATGGGGGGCATCATGGACTCTTGAGAGATACCTACATAGTGGGTTAATGGGTGAAATGCTTTGTGCAGAATATAGAAAGCATAATTATGTGGACTCTTTCACTAGGTGGAGGTTACAGACTTCAGAGATGATTTTGCTGAGCTTCTTAGTTTTGTATAAAACATCTAAATTTACTCTGCATAATGAGTTCTCTGAGCTTTGATACCACCAAAAGACACCACTACTCCATTCATATCATGGAAGTCAACTGCCTATCAAATCGAAATAACTCCATAAGATCCTTTCATAATTCTGCAACCCTAATTGCGAGAACTCGAGTTTTCTTGACTTCCTGGGTAGACCAGTCTTTACACGACTCTCCACCTTCATTGAAACTAATAACAGGTCAAATCAGAAAAGTAGTTTCATATTACATAGGCACACAGGATATTCCTGGATATCTATAGGAGATGATCTAAAACTCAATGTAGTAAAATAGGGTTGCAGCACTACTACACCTTCCATCAACCACATTTTGATAAAGTCCATCATCATACTTTTTTTTTTACAAAGGATCAGTCAACTTCAAATACAGGGACATTCACTAAAATGGATTGCCTCCTATTCCTAGGATAGAAAAAGCTTGGATGTCCTGCCTCTTTACACATTAGCTCCCCATACCCTTCACTGTGATAAACTCTTTATCATTCAACATCAATCAAACGTCTTTACTGGGCCAAATCAAATCTTTCAATCACTTATGCTGTAACTAGGTAAGTGATACTGAAATAATCCTAAAATGGGCAGCACAACAGAGCAACACGAAACTGGAATGGATGACTGCCTCTGCACCATAGATAAATGGATGATGAATAATGACCTGAAGCTTACCACAGCAAAAACTGAGATCATGGCCTGGGGACAATGGCACAAAGATCAACCTATGGACAATGGCACAAAGATCCTTCTGTTGACATGTGGACAAACGAACCCAAAGCCCATCCAGTGAGGTGAGAAATATAGGAATAATCATAGACTCAAACCTATTCCTGGTACCATACGTCACTGATGTCACAGGAAACACCTTCCACATCATGGGAAACGTGCGTCGGATCTTCCAGCACTTCGTACACCAAAAAAAGCTGCAGGTCAATCTCACACTCATGATATACAAACTTGAATATGCCAGTGACATCCATCTTGGCACCCCCTGAATCATTATATATAAAATACAAATTCTAAATACTACAGCAAGACCTTCCATCGGCCTACACTCCAGGGAACACATCACCAATCCTACGAGAACTCCACAGGCTACCGGTAGGAAGACTATCAATGTTCAAAGCACTATACATAGTACAAAGAGTCTACCAAGGAATAGGACCACTATGCCATCAAATAAGATGTCAACAGTACAAACAAAATAGACATCTCCACTCAAAATCAACCTCCTCACATCAAATATTGCCTAACAAAAAAAAACATATGCAGATCTTCTCTTTCAGTCCAAGTAGCAAAACTTTAAAAACTCTCTACCGGCAAAGATCCACCAAAGTTCAGAGCAGACGTGACAACCTGGCTTTTCCCAAAAAACTTACAATGGACAGTCCAACAGCCTGGAGAATCATAATCCAATAGATAATAACCATTGCTGGCTACAGTCTTTACATCTCTCTCAAGCGTTAGAGCAACTACGCTTCTCCTGGTCTACTGCACAGTTAAATAACCAGGGGTCTCATTAGGCGTTTGTAACGGAAAACATGCCTATCTGATAAACACCAATCCCATCCTAGAACAGGAAGACATCCGATGGAATGCTTTCATAACAACTCTATGAGCCAGTGTCTATCTCAGAGCGCAGCACCTAACCACCCTACAACAACTGGACAAGCATACTATAGAAAGATCTGTCAAACAATGCAGGCCAGCAGAGAACTAACACAGTGACACCGGAGGCTTTTATCACAGCCCATCCATGCACGTCTTTCAAACTCACTTTTTTCCTCCTAATATCCATCCAGCCTCATAAGATAGCAGCATGGTTGAGATTAATGCAGCAACGAATATTAAAATAGGGCTAGGAGCTCCTTTATAATAACTGCAAAAAGGAGCGAGCAGCGTATTATTGCTAGCAGCAACAGAAAACATGAATCGATTGTCTAGCCCTCACGCTTCTTTCACTCATCACAATGCCACAAGCAGCGTCCCATTAAATGGTTACTGTGGTCATCATGCACATGATAACACTTTCCACATGGGTTCAATACTAATGCACCGCTTTCCAAGCAGACGCCTACATTGCATAGCATGTATCCATAAAGCCAAGCACTTCAGCTTCACACACTGTAAACGCTATATAATGCTACAATATCTATATGTACATATACTCTGTACTGTTGCTGTAGTTGATTTTTCATAGTAATACAAAGTGGTTTACTGTTTTTCTCCACAGTCATTCAAGCGTTCTGCTTTTTGTAGCTTTACATCCAGGTTGAGCCAACCCACTTTCCGATGCGGTTGTCAGTTTTGTGAGGGTTCGGAAGGGAACAACTCTGAAAAAACTCAGGCAGCTATTACTGGAATTGACTGACAGTCATACAATGTTCTTACAACCTTCTTACCCAAAATGCATTTAGGTTTAGATTTTTTCCACAGTCTGGTCAGTGTAATAGCGTAGCAGGCTGATGGGGAGAGGGCGTGAAGTGAGGTTTGAGGTCCAAGTTGATGATGAACTTCAGGGAGTAATAAATGCCCACTACGATTAACAGTGGAGTTATGAATATACTATTGTGTGAAAGGAGGGAAGGAGTATGAGAGGGTGAGAGGGATTGGAAAGGAACATGAGGCAGGAGAAGGTGGTTAGAGACAGATGGCAGGGCAGCAATCGGTAATCTCCTTAGACATTTTGTGCAAAAGAGTATAATTCCGAGAGAGCATAAACTCAGCTGCCAGGGCAACTTGAATATCTGTCAACTGGAAGTTCAATGGAGGTTTATAGGTTTGCATTAGGGAGTGGTCATTACAGATGCATCAACTGACGCTCAATTTACAGAATTGTTTAGTATTTCCCCAATGTCCAGTGCTAGTTGTTTTGTTTTAGAGCGGTGGATAGTAAGAGCTGTATTGGTGATTTTGTAGGTCCATCTAGTCGTAGAGTTGACTTGACTGAAATATGAAACAAAATAATGCATAGTTTCACTTTGCAGCATCCTTTGCCAATCAACACTGCAAAATTTAACCCGTTGCATGCTTGTGACGGAACCGCTCCGTCACAAGTCACGGGTGAGCTGTGCTTGTGACGAAATGGTTCCGTCATGGCCCGCTCGCCGCGCCTGCGCGGCGCGAATTCCGCGCCTGCGCTGACTAATTAATGGGCGGGCGGGTTCGTGACAGAACCGTTCAGTCACAAGCACAGCTCACCCGTGAGCCGTGACGGAGCAATTCCGTCACAGTCACGAGACCGCCGCGCGACCCCCCCCCCCCCCCCCCTTAGCGCTGCGGCGGAATAGCCGCCGCAGCGAAGGGGTTAAACATGCACAAGCTGATCCAAAATGCTTCAAACAAGCAAGGCTGAGGGTGGGAGGGCTGGCTCAAGGCCTCACTCAGTTTAGAAATTGTGATAATGATATGAACTGTAGTACAACACTAAACCTCCTTCTAGCCAGCTTTAAGGAAAAGAACACACACTCTGTTTGACTTGATTCTTAATAAGCCAATTTTGTTGCCCATGTAAAAAGGATCTATAATGAATCAGATTTTATGTGAATTACTCATGGTGGGGCACTCTTACAGTTTAGTGCCAGGATTTGGAACACTCTCTTAAACTTTGGCGTAGGAATTTGATGAGACAGTAGGAGTACAAGAGTCCCACTTTTCGATTCGTAAGAGAGATGCCAGTTTTAGAGGTTGATAAATTATTTCAGCATACTATTGGAGTCAACTTGGAGATACGGTTGAACATAGTGATTTTAACATATACCTGAGCATCCTGAACTTAGTACACGAAAGGTGAAATCTAGGCTCACAAAATAGAAGCAGACAAACCCCAAAACACTTATACTAAATGGTCAGTGTGTGACGAAGCACTCTTTGTTTTATGATTGTATTCACTACATGGTGGATTGAAGCCCACTTCAACACAATGATGGTCAGAGAAGAATAGAAAAACAAATAAAATAGAAAAAAATAAAAAATAAAATAAAAAATCCAGTTCAGCATTTCCTCTACATACAACCAACAAACAGCAAACAGGTTAACAACTTACAGATTTTCACTTTTTTCTAGCATAGTATACTTTATCCAATATGTGTTTCTCATTTTCAAGCCCTATCCAAGTTCAACCAGGAACCACAACTTACTTAATTGTAACCTATGGTAACAGAGCCGGTTGATGCAATAATAATGGCTGTTTATGCTCTACACAGCACAAACTGATCACTTGGCACTGAAACAACAGTGTTACTACACACCCCAGTGGTACAAAGGTCAACCACCCACTGAGGAAAAGGCTTAATAAAATTTCAAGCTTTCAACAGTGTGATCTGTAGGCTGCTCAAAGGTGTCTGCAGCAGCTGCGTATTCCTACTAGGTAATCTCATGTACAATGATCACTACTAAACCGGTTATCTTTGAGATTTTTCCAAAAAATTGTAGAAATTGTGGAAGGCTGCCTTGCCACATAATGCGTCTACTCATGACTCAAGATCCACAAAGAAGTGATTTGTGAAATGATACACAAGTACTTGAGTGAGAGCCTTGTATATTTTGGATAAAATAGTGATACCACTTAAGATACAATAGGCATTGTGCAAGCTAAACTTGTGTTACCCTACTGAATCCAGCAAAACATGCATCAAGCAATTGATTATGTCATCCAAGTTTCCATCCACTGAATGCAGTGTTATATAGTTTAAAGACAATTGCTCTGTCAGATAGAATGTAAAGCAATTGGACACCCAGCTATTACACCAATGGAATACGCAAGATAGGGAAGAAAAATAGAGGATTCAGCAGTTCATATAACTGGCAAATATGAGGCAATTTATGAGAACATTTGGAGCTAGTACTTAAATCCATGTAAAATCATTAAAAAAAACAAGCATACTGATTGTCATCTTAAGATTTCTCTTAACAAATAGTAGTGCTAAACGTTTTCAGTCAAGCTTTCCAGTCAGTTATGTGTTAAAGAGCAAGTGTCAGCTTGTTCCAACGGAGGGTTTATTTGAAATCTCTGAATAAGGTTACAATCTGGAGTGGAGGTAGGAGTCACAGTTGGTAGACAACGACGTGATTCAAACCTTTCAAAATCCTTTCATTAACCTTCAGTAATGTACAGTGTCCAAGGACACAAGGGGAAGGAGAGACACAAGGGGAAGGAGGGAGCAAGGGGAAGGAGGGAGCAAGGAGAAGTAGGAAGCAAGTGAAAGAAGCAGGTGAAAGACGGCAGACAAATGTGCTAGATAGAAGAAACAGGATTAAGATAGGACACATGGATAAAGGACAGACACAGGGGAAGGGGAGAGGAGATTTAATGCAGAGGAAAATAAATGGAAGGTGAGAGCAGGGTCTGATGAGAAAAAGAAAACACTGATGTCAAAGAGGAGAAATGTACACCCAGGACAGAGGGGACGTGTAGGCAAGTGGAAGATAAAGGGGATCCAAAGCATACATGGAATGAAAAGACTTGGTGGAATGGCAGGGAATATTGAAGACAAGACAGAAAGGGAGAAAGTGCAGCATAAAGAAAATGAATGAAGATGGGGATACAAGAAGGCGAAGAGAGTCATCGCTGGCAGGTCTAATGCGAATCCTTGCCTATACATCACCTGAAATACTCATCTGGAATTCTGTGTTTCGAATAATTGTTACTGCCACAAAAAACTGTTGACTAAGCCAAATAGGGTAGAAATAGTTCTCCTCAAAACTCGTTAAAGCAATTCCAAATGTCTGGTGGGATTCCTTAAAACTCTATTTACAAACGTAGCCATCCTGTCCTGCCTTCCCTATCAGAGTCAAGTAACCAAGTGCACCTTTTCATAAGAGTCAAAGGTGCTGAATGGTCTGCTACCAATATTTCCCTTGAAGAACTCAGATGTTTATCTAAGCAGGTTCTTTGATCACACACTTTCCATGAGGGACAGGATACACACAGTGTATGACATTCCCTTGAAATAAAATGAAAAGTGTGTTATTACCAACCAGTTTCAGACACATTCTGACTAGAATGGATGTACTAATCATGTCAGAGTCTCATGGAAATGTTTTGCAAGTGCCTTAATTCTTTTTTGACTCAATGTTAAGTGGAATGATTGGTCTGAGAGACCTGCGAGACCTGTGAGAACAGGGTTTATTTACGGTTTGGGTAGAACAAGCATACTGGCCTACAGCAATGTCCACTGAATTTGTTTCAACAGTGCCCTGCAAAGACGAATATTCCATTTAGGGACGTGCATATATGCAACCATAATGGAGGTAGGGTAGGAGCCTACCTTCCTCCCAAAGGCACAAGAGTCTGGAAAAAGGTAGGGAGCAACACTCAGATTCACATCCAAATAATGTAACACTAAGAAAAAAAGCTGAATGGTTTATTTTAAAGATCTAGCTTCATTAGAATACAAAAAAGACTCACAGAAGACAGGAACTGGCCCCCGCTAACTGTGTGTGCAGAAAGGATAGCAATTACAAAAGTAATTTTCAAATATTTATCCTGCTACATTGAGTATGCAAGGGCTCAAAGAACAAACACATAGATCGAGACAGAACAATGTTAAATTCCTAAGCAGACGTAAGATTTTGGTTCAGAAAAACGTTTTGTTACTGGAAAGTAAATACAAATTCCATAAGGGTTCCTTCTGTAAGCTGTAACAGCTGCTATACAAGTGTTTGTTAAACAGAACTTTAAGCTAGACTATCCCAAATACGGGAAAAGGGAAATGCTGTTTCTTCCAAAAACAGAGTAGTCAATGGAGTTCCCCACACAATAAAAGAAAAACACTTTTTTCTGAATGAATGTGATGCTATAACAAAAAGCATCTCATCTTCCATTACAATAGCCATGCAGTCTGGTGTCAAGTTTAACTATCCATGTTGAAGGAATTCAGAAGGTAGGATGCCAATGACACTTTCAGTGGTTGTGCTGTGAATAAAAGGTTTAAACTGTATGCAGTCTCCAGTGAGGTTGCTCTAACAGTTGAGGGAGATGGGTGAACCACCACTGGCAACACCAGTATCAACAGGACAATCCTTTCGTCAACAGAGAGGAAAATAAAGGTGGAGAAACGAAACTAAATGTCTTCGACCAGTCAAATATTCAAGAGTAGAGAAAAGCTTTTGCTCATGAAAAAGGGTGGTTGCTCAGCACCTATTTTTTACTTTGAAAGGTGAACTTTTTGGGTTCTACGGTTGGATCAGAAGATAGAACACCACAGCTCAGTCACTCATCATGAAACGATATTAATCATTTATCTTTAGTTGTTTTTTTGGTACTCAGATAATTGTCCATTTGCTCTGTGGCCGGGGCTCAGGTGCTCAACAGAATTCGCAGGGCCCTGCATGAACTTGACTGTAAAATCGCCACCTTTGCTAGCATCACCTTCTTTGTTCTCACTCATTTTCCAACGGACTAGTGCATACTGAAATAAGTTGAGGCAGAGAAAGTCCTAAGCTGTATGACATCAGCTTTTTAAAGGGGAAAGGATTCCAAAGTTATATTTGCATTATTCATCAAAGGAGAGGAGTGTGGTTGAAGTAAAGCTTTCCTGTAACATTATGGCCTGGGGTCAAGGGTTAGCCTCATACTGGAGCTATAAAAGGGGGAGGTAGTAGCCGCATCTTAGAAAAACAAAAAACGGAGAGCACTCTAGGACACATTTGCTTTTTCTATCTCGCCCATGTTCACCATCACCCAAAAGCCTTACAGAGGGCCCCGAATTCTCCGAAATTCTAAGAATAAGACCAGTGATATCAAACCACAACATACAATGACAAGTGGCTATGATGTAATTGTTACCTGTACCCGATTCCTGAGTATAAGTAAATTCAATCGTGCACAAAATGCTTGTGTATAAGTGGAGTGTGAATCCCATTCCACTTGACCTGTGTCGACACTAACATGGTTTCCCTGCCAACGTTGGTTGCTGCACTCATCATCCTATCAATAATCTTTTCTAATGGAAATGAGATTTAAGGTGTTCCAGTAAAGTTGAAGAATACATGAATGGTGGTAGAATATTTTGGGTGCCCTTCAGTGATGCCTAGAATATTATTTAATCTTAGTGTGTACTATCAAATAATAATGTATTGGTAATATCCAATTATTTTTAACAGTATTGCTATCTACTTTTATTGTGTGTCTTTAGAAACCATCCCATAAATAGTGGATTTTCAACAACAACAAAAAAGATGATTAATATTTGGTTCAGGTATATTGGCCTCAGCCACAGAAGCTGAAAACGATGGTTTCACAACATCTGCTGTGGCACCGATAAACTGGTTGAATACCATAACGAATGGTACCAGTGACTTTGCAGCAAATATGCTCCTAAATCACAAATCTCATGGTATATTAGGCTTGTGGAGCACCACAGTAGAGGTTCAATTTGATAGCACTTTCCTTAAGAAACTAGTGGAAAGCCTGTTCTATTGTCCACAAGTTATTCCCATAACTTGTATTTCAGTTGGAGAAATAAAAGCACAATATTCCTGTTGGTTATAAAGTTCTTCTCCGATATGAGCTCTGCTTGGGGTGGTTATCAAAGCCTGCCCTTTCAAGTGTTTCCTATTGAGGTGGAATACAGTTTAGTATTGGATGAGTCGACACAGAAGTAAATGTAAAGAGATCTTGGTGAATCACTACCTGTGACAAATCAAGTAGTGTTGTCTTTTGAAAAATGCAAGGACCAGATTCACATCAACTTTAACCCCTTCACTGCGGCGGCTATTCTGCCGCAGTGAAGGGGGGAGGGTGGCCGAGCGGTGGGCGCATGCTGGTGACGGAACCGCTCCGTCACCAGCGTCGGTTGCGCTGTGCTGATGACGGAGCGGTTTCGTCACGGCCCCGCCCGCTCAATAGAACACGTCGCGCAGACGCGGCGGCCGGGCCATGACGCAGCCGCTCCGTCATCAGCACAGTGCGACCGCGGCTGATGACGGAGCGGTTCCGTCATCAGCAGGGAAGGGGTTAAGGGCTTGTGATCGATATTGCAGGAAAGAAGAACATGGATCTGCTGGACAACAACATTGGTAAAGTCAATGTTTTTGCAAGGGCAGCCTTTCTTTTTTTTTTTAAACTCTTGTCGTGATGGTTAATACTTGAAAGGCCTCCGTTTGGTTTGCATCTGCCTCTATATCTGGGGTTTCCAACCTTTTCTGAGGTGAGAGCTACTTCTGATCAGTGAAAATCATTGTGAGCTAATGATGGTCAAGCCACACACACAATGTTACCAGACACCCACATGCCCAGTTTCACCTCATCTAAGCCTAATGTCCATAGTACCAAAGACTAGGGTTTGAACAAAATATTTCTACAAGGGGCACTATGACAGGCCTATCACGTGCCAGTGAGAACGTGGTCTTTGGAGATGTATGAACATGTGTTTGTATGAATGGGATACATATGCGTGGGTGAACGAGAGCCAGTGTTGTACATACTTGTGGGACAGGACATACTTTCCCCATAAGTAGCACTTTTACATGTATAACACAAACATAACCGTTTTTTTTAAAGGCAGACATTTAAAGTGCAGAAAAATGTTCTACAAAACATTTTCCTAATATGGAACATTTTTCTGCACTTTAAATTTCTCCTATTTAAAGAAATAGTTTTTTGCAGTTATAAATATGACACTGTGTCTATCAGCCACTGGGAGCAAGATGCCTGCTGTGTGTAAATGCAATACTTTGAAATGGGCTGAAAAATCAACTGAAGAGTAAACTTTTCGCTTATATGGATCCCATAAAACTCATCATTTAAATTTTCACCCATTTCAAATTGTTGCGTTTACAAACAGCAGGCATCTTGCACCCAGTAGCCCGTAGACATGGTGTCATAGTTATAACAGAAAAATAAAGCCATTTGTTTAAATAGAAGGACTTTAAAAGTGATGTTAATATGTTAAGACATAATTGGCTTATTTTAAAGTGGATAAAAACATTGACTCAATGTTTCATAGAAATATTTGTATCCAGTTAAAATTGCTCCCATTTGAAAATAATGGCAGTATTTATCGGCAATAAATATGGCACACTGGGAGCAAGAGCTGTTTGTACATCCAACTCTTTGAAATGTGATAAAATTAAAATGAAA
This sequence comes from Lissotriton vulgaris, assembly GCF_964263255.1. Taxonomy (NCBI): domain Eukaryota; kingdom Metazoa; phylum Chordata; class Amphibia; order Caudata; family Salamandridae; genus Lissotriton; species Lissotriton vulgaris. The sequence continues at coordinate 1,569,126,302 of NC_141685.1, forward strand.
ACTGAAGGGGCACATACCATGAACTGTTGTGAATTTTTGTTTGCTTGAAAAACCCAATAAAGTTGAGTATCACATTTTTTTTTTAATGAAGACCTTTAAGTTAACTCTTAATTTTCACACATTTCAAAGCATTTAGAAACATCAGTTTGTTCTCATGCTCCAATATGGACTTGACAAGGACATTTATTTAAGATTTAAATACCTCAGTGCTTCAGTACTTCACCCATGTGCCCTGGGTCATAAATCTGACTTCAACAAAATAAACACAGCATTTTGAAAGGAAAATGTGACCTTGTGCTTATTTAACAAGCATTTGCAATGCAATAGGTCTTGCATTAGAAACGTTTGAGCCATTGGTATTGTAAATGACAAATTTTGTATTTATGTGTTGGTTTTGAAAATAGCTAAATTAATAGCTTTGTCAATTACAATGCCAATAGTTTTAACTTTCGCAAATGTGACACCTATAGTATTTGTAATGCAATAGGTGTTGTATTTACGTGACTTAGATGTATTGATATTACAAATAACAATGGCTTTTATTTGTTGTTAATAATTAATACTTAAATAAACGTTATTGTAATTTATAATGGCAATAGCTTAAACTTTTGTAAATAACTTTTGTGAAGATTATGTTCAGTGTATTTTATTGGGATGAAAATCCAAGAACAGACGTGAAATATTAACATCTTTTTGTGACATTTGTAACAAAGCTTGAAACATTGAGAGAACATATTTGAACCAGTTGTTGTTGAATGGTTGCACAGATTGATGCGGTGGTGGCGCAGAGTGATGTGGTGGCGAACAAGTGATGCTGTGGTGGTGCTGAGTGATGCTGTATGCTATGCTATGTTTTGTTTTGCTATCCTATGTTTTGTTTTGTTATGCTATGCTATGTTCTGTTATGCTATGCTATGTTTTGTTTTGCTATGCTATGTTTTGCTATCCTGGTGTGTGTGTGGGTGTGTGTGTGTGTGGTTGTGTGTGTGTGTGTGGTTGTGTGTGTGGTTGTATGGTTGTGTGTGTGTGGGGTTGTGTGTGTGTGTGGTTGTGTGTATGGGGTTATGTGTGTGGGGTTGTAAGTTTGTGTGTGGGGGGTTGTGTGTGCGAGGGGGCAATGTGTGAGGGGGAAGTGTGTGAGGGGGAAGTGTGTGAGGGGGCAGTGTGTGAGGGGGCAGTGTGTGTGTGTGTGTTACTCCAGACTGAAAGCGCTACCCCCATAGAGGTGCCTCCCGGAACAGAAGACTGTGCTCCAAATAAGGACCTAGAGAAGTGATGCAAAGCTCCAGGCTGGGTTTCCAGCCCTCAAGCAATGCTGGACCAAGCCATTAGTAACGGAAACAAGGCATGTGACGAGGATGCCACTCGCGCGCACATGTACCGCCCGGGTAGGTGCAGTTTTCTAATGTATAGCTTTGGCAATCCTTGGACCTTCGGGAATGCCAATAAAGCATTATTGTATAGCATTGCATTGTATCGTTGACTGGTAACATTCCTGGACTACATACATTATGCAACGTTTCTTTGAAGTTAGCAGTCCGGACAGTTGTTTTTGTTTGTAATGGCTGCTTATCACCTTCATAACTCTCCCTGTGTCCACCAGCCCCCTCCTGCCCGGCCCCCGCAGAACCCCTCCCCTTGGTGTCCGGGCCCACCGAGCTGCCACATGGTCACTGATAAGAGTGATGGATGGACTGTGGCTGGCTCCACTGGGTCCAGTGCTCTGCTGGGAGCATCTTAGTGCAATGGTGGCCAGGAGTCTTACAGTGTGAGAGGAGGAGAGAGAGGGAGGGCAGGGGGTGATGGAGGGATGCGATGGAGAGAAGCAGCGCAGGGAGGGTGGTGTAGATCAGGGCAGTCTTATGGGGAGATGATAAGTTGAGGGAAGGAGTGAGGAATCTGGAAAATAAAGGATTTAAAGGAAGAATAAAAGGTGGAAAAGAGGAGAGACCAGTGGAGGGAATGAAGAGGGGAAGGGGAAAAGAGAACACAGCTACGGATTAAATAAACTGGTATATAGAGGAAAGAGACGGAGGGAAGAGTAGAATGGAAGAGAGAATGGAGGGAAGGAAAAAAGAGAGGGTTTAGGTTAGGGAGGGGGGGAAAGAAGGAGAGGGCAGAGGAAGGGAGCACGACAGAGGGTGGACACAGGGAAAGAAACAGGGAGGACAGGAAAGGAGGAAGTGACTTTGTCTCACTGGAGAAGTAACAGCTGTAGTAATGTCTCAGAGGACAAACAAAACAAAAAAAAAGAGCTGGGAGAAGCCCTTGGGAGACCAGAGGGTTTAAACAGAAAGGGCAGGTTTAGCTGAGGGTCACAAGGGCATGTGGCTAGTGCCAAGAATTGTTGAGCTGGGGAGGAAATATGGCAAACCTGGTGTTTGTGAACCTGTGCAAGAATAGAAAACAGTGACCTTTCAAGTGGGAAACTGGTGGAGTACAGAATGGTAAGAAGAGTGTGGTGTTAACCATCCAGGAAGGCATGAAGGGGAGCCAGAGCGCCCCGACTGATTTGGCTGATAGGGAGTTTAAAGAGACATTGTTGAGGTGTAAGTTGAATCAGGGTTCACTGTGGAAAAGGAGTTTCCCAGTCTAGTGCTGTGCGCCTGTGAGGGTCTAGTTGAAAGATGCATGGGTTCTGGTTTAATTGGAATTTGAGGCCCTCATCTGAGTAACTGTTCTCAGAATGTCCGCAAAATAGACAGTTTTTTTGGGGAAAAATAAGTGGGGGAAAAAACCTTACAACAGTGGATCCATGCAAGAAGTGGGATAATCTTTCCTTTGAAATACGTCCTTGTACTTGCTTTTATTTTTGGTATTCCCTTCTGCCAGGCTTCCATAGTTTTTATGTAATTTATTTTCCCATATTGCACCTTTTTTCCATCCTTCAGATATCACTTTATTAAGATGTGTTGCATTCCATCAGACTATATGCAGAATTAGATGCATTCTAGGGGCTCACTACTGGTTTAATATTGAATTTCAAAAATACCCTTCAGTTAATCACTTGAAAGATATCTTTTAGTTTGCTAATGCAACTACATGTGCATGACAACTGTAAGAACAGGATGTGATGCGAGCAAGTAAGATACCAAATGTTAGTATATCGGGGGAGAGGGAGTTGGGAAGCAGGAGGGGGGTTATTCAACCAAATTTGGGGTATTTTCTACTGGCAGATTTTTTGTTGCCATGTTCATCTAAGCCGTCCTGCTTTTTCGACTAGCTCATGTGACTGACCAATGCAGGGGGCTGGGTTTCTGGTCGCTTGTGGAAATCCCCAGTTACCCATTATCAGAGTAAATCTTGGCTGCAGGTATCAGAGTTATGAACATAGTATCCAGTGTGTTAGATTATAGCTTAAAAAAGTACACATACATAAAAGCAACGTTAAGGTCCTACAGCGAAAAAAAAGCATTTTTAAGAAATATATTTGATACACGTTGGAGTGTGTCTGATAAAATAGGCTAAACGGAAACCTTCAGAAAAAAAACACTGGATTATTCTAAAACTGATGAGAGCTGGCAGGTCCACTAATCCAGGTAGACCTCCCGGTCCCAGCCTTTAAACTCCCAGAGCCCAGAGGGCATGCTCCCTCTGAATGCCTGTGCAGTGCAGAGTGTGACCAAGAGGTTAAGTACACACTGAGGAATAGCTTGGCTCCGTTTGTGTCTGTGCATAGCGTGACTACTGACTCTGAAGTTTTGTACTCGCCAAGCAATAGTTGGTGTGTGTGTGTCCGTTGTTTTGAGGTGGTGTTACCCTGAAATTATGTTAAAATCGAGGGTTAAAAAACTGTTGGGTATTAATTGCCCACTACTCACGCATGAAAACAAGTGAAAGGATGTAAGCAAAGCGGAAACAAGAAAATGGAAGTGTGTGAGAGAGAAAGCGAGAGACAAAAGAGTGTGTGTGAGAGAGCGAGAGATAGAGAAGGCATGGTGTGAGAGAGAACGCGAAGCCAGAAGATATGACATGAAGAGGGGGCATGTTTGAGAGAGAAGGGGGTAAAGAGTGAAAGAAAGGGAGGGAGCGGATGCCGGGATGGGGGTGCAGAGAAGCGAGGACTAAGAGAGACAGGGTGAGGCTGAACAGACAGAAGCGTGGTTAGAGAAAATGAAGCATAGCAGCAAGTTAGCAGATAGAAAGGAGAACTCTGCATGAGAGACATAAGTGAGTAGGGTATGGAATGCAGGAGTTGGGGCGAGGCAATGGGGAAAGAGGGAAATCAAGTGAGAGCAACCATGCCAGCATTCCGATTCACGAGCAGATGGTCCTGTTTATGACCTACGAAGCACGTGAAGTGGCTGGTGACAAATGGAATCAGAGCGGCCGCGGTTGCTTTGATGTTCTTGGTCTTGCTTTGTGGGAGGGGTAGGGGGAGCGAATTCCTGTGTACGCGCCTGGCTCACATGAACTGTACGCGATCCGCAGTGGGTAGACTTTTCGAAACGCTTACTATAAATCTCGCCTACCTACGGAATAGAATAGACGAGACCTAAAAATGAACTTAAGGCTGTGAACTACTCTGAAGGCACCTGTGAGCTACTGGTGGCTTGTGATCAACTGGTAGGAGACATCGGCTCTGGATGATTCGAAACGGTGGTAATGCAAATTCTTTCACTTTAACTCTTCAGAGTTAAGGTTTAGTGAAAGAGGAAGAAGGAGGCATCAAAGATGGTCGCTGAAAGCTTTGGGTCTATGAGGGTTAAAGCTAATCAAAAGTCCTCATGGCACTCTATAGCAAACTGGACATTCCTCAAAAGTAAAGCTATAAGGAAAGTACAGGAGATACAGAACACTGTGATCATTCTCAAATGTATTTTTCCACTACATAAATAGCAAATGCAATATAATATACAGGAAATAAAGTTAATCTAAAAGTAAGCTTAAAAACTCAACCAACGCTTAAAGTATTCTAAAGATAAAGGAAAATAAGAATGTCTTATACCAAAAACAAGAAAACAGATAGAGTCCAGTATAAATAGATTCTAATTTCATAGAGTAAAAATTTACTTCCAATCAACTGCAACAGCAATGCACATTTGTAAGATGGGATGGAGGTTTGTAGATAAAGTGCAACTTTTTGTCTCTACCTATATTTCCATTTCCTTCTATTTTAGGAAATAAACAATGAAAGTCTTTGGCAGTTTCCAATGTAGCTACCTCTATTAGAATCAGATTAGAGGTTTGATGGACTACCTTTTTACTTATAAAAAAAAAGAAAGAAATATGTTTATGTGCATTAAAAAAAATCTCTCCTCAACATTTTCCAGGGCTATGCTTATTTAGGAGAGCTACCAGATGACAGTCCACATGACACTGTTGAGTCCTTCTGGATGGACATCGGTCATAACTGCTTGCAAAATAATTATCTTAAACTGAGACATTGGCCTTTATGTGACACTTCAACCCGTAGAACTACTTGTTTTTTTTTTACTCTCTACATGCCAGCTGTTCTCAAATATTAATGAATATACCATGGTGCAAAATGATAATAATCACAATGATCAATATGTATCTCAACTTCATCTGCAAGAAAATTAAGCACTTTGTTTTTCGAATCCAGCAATCTGTATCAGAGAAACTCAATGAAATAGATTAATAGAAAAGACATACCCATATTGCAAGGTTCACTCTTTTTCCTCCAATGTTTAACTTTTTTGTTAGAAAGGATGCCTGAAGAAAAGGAAAATAATTCATGTGAGCAACAGGTCAAGAAACATAAGGCAGATTGCTGTTGTACCACTTAATCTCAAACGATAAAATGGACTAAACAATATTTAATGGCAGGAAATATGCATTTAGAGGTCTCAGAATATTCCCACAACCCAACTTCTAGCAAGCTATAGTGGCCACATACCACATTATTCCTTTTTCATGGATATTTTACATGAATAATACGCCTGGCTGGTGTACATAATATTAATCAACGGTCAGTGCAGAAAGGTAGAATCCACAGAAATCACGTACACAATAACAGTTCCATGACCCTGTCTTACCAGGGAATAAGGAGTACATTAACTACATGGTGTGTAGGTAAGTAGTATCTTGGAGTTTCAGAGTATGTGATCTTGTAGACTTGCCAGAATTTCTCACCAACTATTCAAGTCTCTTTCCAGTTTAGTATTATTGATCACAGTATACATATGCATATCCTCACCCAGCAGCCATTCACTTGGCAAAAACAGGACCTCTAACTGGTTACCAATGAATGACATTGGTTATTTTTCCACTGTCCTGCTGAGTGCCACCATTCGTTATTGCATGCACTTATGTTTGTGATATGGGTGTAAACCTAGTCCACAATATTTATTATTCATCATGACCCTCACAAACATTAGTTTAAGGATAACCATCAACAATCCCAAAAACATTGGACTACTGCGCATGCCAAAATCATAGGACTCAATATCATATTGGTATTCAATACATTCCCCTAGAGAGCGGGTAATATTTTTTGTGGAATAACAGTTGTACGGTAAGTTCTGTAAAGATATGTAACTTGTATTAGGCAAAATTGAGCATTACTTGAGAACATTTTAATCTATACTACTATTATAAAGAGAGAACTTGCACCTTTTGGCCAGGTAAACTCGGGAACCACAGCGCCAATCTACACATCTGATACATCTATGAAAATGTCAGGGTGTGTAGATGGACATAGGCTATATAATTTTTTTTTTAAAGTAAATTAAAAAAATTAAGTTTGTAAACAAAGTAGTCCCCTGAAAGTAGCGCCGGCCGGGACCTAGCGCTGGCCGCGACGTGCGTGATGACGACAAAGGAGGAGGGCGGTGCAGTGACGAGCGGCTGTGCAGTGAGGAGCGGTGGCACAGGTAAGGAAAGGGAAAGTGAGACTGTGTGATGCAGGGGGAGGTAAGAAGGAGGCAGCAGTAAATGAAAATGTCTGAGCGCGAGTGAGTCGGGGTGGGAGGGGGGCGCGAGTGAGTCGGGGTGGGAGGGGGGCGCGAGTGAGTCGGGGTGGGAGGGGGGCGCGAGTGAGTCGGGGCGGGAGGGGGCGCGAGTGAGGCGCGAGTGAGTTGGGGCGGGAGGGGGGTGTGAGTGAGTCGAGGCGGGAGGGAGTCGGTGCAGGAGGAGGTCGGAGCGGGTGTACTGCCCCCAGCCCCTTTCTGCCCCAGGCAACGCTGGGGCGGGCTGCTAGTATATTCTAAAGCTATTTTTTGGATACAGTGTCTACAAGTTGTCCTCTTTAGTCCGGACTCCATTTATCCCTAGCACACAGAGTTGTTGCCTCGAACGAGCCATGCTGATAGCCCTGTATATAGCAGACAATAGGTTGCTATACAGTGTCAGTTCTATGACTTTCAAGAGTGTATTTAGGTTTCGGGGACCTGCCTGCGAAAACATCCCAAGTCGTTCAAGTTTTTTTTGGCAATATGAAATACAGCAGGAAATGTCCTGCTCTCACACCAAATTGTGCCCTTGGCTTTTTGATTATGAATAGCATTTTATATTGATATACACCACCCATATTCACATAACCTTTGTTTGACCAGGTTTTTGGATTAATCTCAGGGTATTTACTACCTGCATGTCTCCACAAGGATGTTTTTTTCTAGAATTGTCTGGCACATCCTATCCCAAATCTGTAACATTAATGACACTTGAAATGATATTCCCTGGTCTGACACAGGGGCCAGGAACACATAGAAATCCCTCTAATAGTATTTGTTTCCTATTAGGCTGTTTGCAGAGTCGGGAGGTTGTTGCAGATGAGCAGCCATGTAATAATATTTCATATCTATCGCAGCTAGCCCTCCATATTCATAAGACAATTTAAGATAGCAAACCATATTCTGTGGGGAGCATCTGTCCTTATAAGATATGTCACAACCTTGTCAAATTCATGGAAAAAGCCTTTGGGGATGATGCAGAAATTTCTCCTGGAAATCTCATAAATCACCTGGGTAGCACCACAATTTTGAGCAGTTCTACTCGCTGTATCATACAGAGGCGACACCTTCCAGTATGTGAACAACGGACACCTTAATATCAACCATTAAACTATAATTCAAGAGAACAAGAAAACAAGTTTAAAACGATTTCATAATGCATGCTAATTCAAGTCAAAACGACTCAGTGTGAAAGAACCTCAACCCTCGTGAATATTTGTGAGTGGCCATGCCTCTTAGTATCACTACTGGAATTACTAACGTTTCCTTGTCAGATTAGATGAAATTAATTCAGTTTAAGAAGAAAATGTGGGGACAAAAACCGTTGATTATACACCTACACGTTTTCACTGAAGAGATGTAAACAACGTGGCTGGTAGCGATACCACTAATCAATAAAACGATCAAAGAAAACGAGCGTCGCGCTCCGTAATAAAACGAGAACGCTTCGAAAGATAAGTTGGAATCTTACCCTAGTTTTTCGGTTTCGCGGGTTACACAGCATTCCTCCTTTAAATCGGGACCGGCTAAAACACTGACTCTGCGCTTCCGCGTCTTATCTGTGATGTGTAGTGAATAGTAGAAATGGTAGTCCATCCTACCATTTCTACTATTCACAAATATTCACGAGGGTTGAAGTTCTTTGACTTGAATTAGCATGCATTATGAAATTGTTTTGAACTTGTTTTCTTGTTCTCTTGAATTATAGTTTATTGGTTGCATTCTATTGTTTTTTAGAATTCACTCCCTGATGAAGAGCAGATTTAATGCTCGAATTGCATTGGAGAACTGATCATGTTGAAGTGAAAACTTGCGTTTACTTGAAATAATAGACAGAAATAACACATGGATAAAAGATGTAATTGAACTCTGATTGCTATGAAATCATTGAATGAATAAAATTCAATTTGTGAATGAACTTGAAGCTTTCTGTTGATCACTAAAGGAGTGCCCCACTGTGATTTGTAACCAAGTCTTTTGGAAACACACAATCGTGCATGACCTTTACATTTTATAGGACGGAAAACGTACCCTTGGGAGCAACCTAGAATTTATACATTTCTTTATGAATAAACTTTTCAAAACAAGCACGCTTATAATCGAACAGTGAAAATAAGGTTGTGCACTTGCCTACAAATTGTTTGTGTTGTTATGTGCCCGGTCGGCCATTGTAGTTAAAGCGCACAGATCTGTTACTTCACAGTCACAGAAAAGGCCTCATTGGAAATTCTAAATCCCGGTTTGGGGGGACCAAAAGTGTAAACAAAATGTGTGCCAATACCTGTAATCTGTGTTGTTGCCCCTCCCCACCCAGGCCCCCCATCATGCTCCATTCAGGCTGAAATTGATCGGACCCTTCCTCAGCACAGAGGCTTGGGGCTCTCCACGGGGGCGGCCAAGGGGGTTTGAGGCTCTCAAAGGCAGCCTCGCACAAAGCGATCATTTAGGGGGGTGATATGTCCATTAAACGGGCCTGTGACGCCTTATCCATTTTTAAAGAAAGATTATGAAGTGTAGGCCCATTCGGGTAACCAATGGCGCAGTATGAATTGCAAATCCATCCCAGGGACAGAATACGGGGGCTCTACAGCTGCAGAGGAATATTCACCCCTTATTCGGAAGCAAAACATAAAGCAAGTTGGAGAGCAGAGAGGCCCCTTCATCGCAGTGTGGCAAACAGACAGGCACTTCACAGGGCCGGCGCGGGTCTAGGACAACTTTTCGAGGGTGAGAGAGAGAGAGAGAGAGAGAGAGAAAGAGAAGGGGGCCTATTTGTGGTTGTCAAAACAGCCATAAATATCATTAATACCTCAAATACTTAAACACACAACTCCGAGTGCTGTTTTGCCCACGCAAGAGCTGCATTGGAGGGCCGGGGGGCGGGGGATATGGACGGTATAGATGGCAGACAGACACCGTCCATGATTTGTTCAATTAATTTAAATATGCAGATTCCTCTTTAAAAACTGCACGAAACCGCACTGCATTCCATTTGTCTCTAGTGATTATTGGCCTTCCCTTGCAAGTGCACATTTTGTTTTAACACATACACACTCTCTCCTACTGCAGAGAAATAAAGGGACAGTGTAAAGATCTGCATACACAGGTTCTTGAAGTTCATATGTTATTTATTGATCAGTAAGAAAATCACAGCATCTCCAGCAGCTACAACTCATCTGCTGTTCTTCAAACTCCAGATTCCATCCTATGTCATTGCTGACATCATACATTCTAAATTCAGCTGCAAGTCTTTACAGACAGGCAATAAGTAACTAATCTAAGTGGTACTGGTAAAGAGGCGGTTTGTTGTGTTTGCTTGGATAGAAACAGAAAGCATAAAATATTATAAAAATAGAGTACCATGCGCTAAAACCACAGTGGGTGCAGAAACCGCAGACACAATAATAAGCGGTAGGTATACATTGATCATTTAACAACGTGTGTGACTAAGTGCAAAAATACATCTGAAGCAGCATCATGCACTCCCCATGCAGTAACTACTCAGGTCTTCTGCTCGGAACCCAACCCATCCCTTGCCTCCCCTTCCGAGCCCCCTCCATTCCCGCCCTGCTAACGCTCCTCTGCTGTCCCGTCCCGATCACCTGCTAAAGAAATAGAATATAGGAGCGGCTCACCAAACTTTTTTTTCAATATTTTATACTTTAAGCAGGCAGCATGGTGTCTCTGCAGCGCTGCTTATTAAAAGAATGAAATATATTGAAAAAGTAGAGTTTTACGAACAGCACCTTTGTTTGGAGTCAGGTGAGGCAGGGCTTGCAGAGAGCTCAAAAGGAGTTTGGTGAGCGGCGTCGTGTAAGAGAAAGGAGCAGCACTTTAAACTTTATTTTTGTAATACTTTATGCTTTTAGTAAGCAGCACTGCATGGTGTATGTGCTGTGCTGCCTATTAAAAACATAAAATATAATGGTGCTCCGATATTGAAAAATGACACAGAATTTTCAAACTCCAATAGTCAGAAAGCAGACACAGCACAGCAGAGACGAGGCATTCAGCACTTACCGCCGGCGGGCGCACTCGGCTCTCCAGAGCAGCCTCGGGGCACGAATGGTTTGGGGCACACTCGCACACAAAACGTGAACAAAAAGAAAGGCGGGCTAGCGAGTAACAAAACTCGAGGACGCGTTTATTCACGCTAGAGAACGGTTGTGTCGCGGGTTTCAATTCTGGCAAAGCCAACCCACATAACAATCGGCATAAGCTCCAAGCTGCATGCGTGCCCTTGACTTCTGTGCGTACATATCAGCCCAAGCCGCAAGCGTATCGTATAATTAAAATAAGTTAAACGCTACACAATAGTTACCACAAAGCCACATAAGTTATCCTCAAAAAATATTTTTAGCTTAACGTCACCAAATAGTAAAACACACAGCCCACACGCAACCAATGGTAAAAAAGAACGTGCAGACTGTAATTATAAAACCCACGTCTCACACCGCCAGTAAAAGATCCAGTCCGGGTGGGCGGGTCAAAAGAGGACAGGGTGGTAACCAGGAGGGACTAAAAAAAACCTCCAGTACAATCATTACACTCCGTTTAGCATAATTAATGACACCAAATGACGCACGCCAATGGAAATTAGGGACAGAGCGCAAACTCGACTTCTGAAACCGTATTTATGCCAGGAAGCCCTCGCACTGCGAGCAGCGCATGTGCGCTGCAACACCAGGCGAGACCTAAAAAACAAGTTAGGTTATAGAGCGGACAGAGGATAACTTTATTCCTGGCTCCCTCAGTTTATGTTGAGGAATTGTGTAGTACTGATGTGAATAATAATAATGGTCTTCTTTGATTTTATAGACAGTCTGCATCAGAAGCTGTACTTCATTCCTGCCAATAGTAAGCAGCCCATGTACATGATTCTTCGAATCATTGGAGGTTCGTCTTATTAACTCTTCCTTCAGAAGAAATATATACATGACCTTCCAATCTGCCCTTTAAAATCAGACACTCTCAAATGAGTTCTACAATCTATCATTTTCTGCTGGAAGAATAATTCTGTTGAGTTGAAAAAAGGACATGGGATTAGTTTAATGAAAGCACATAATCTTGAGTGACATACCACAAATGAGATGGTTCCTTAATGCCAGTCAAATTTGTTTCTAAACATAGCCAATCTGTTCTTTTGCTAAATAATTCAAGAACCCAAGATTATTCCCTCCTACTTTCAAATAAAAAGTTCTGACGTGGTAAAAAAACAAAAAAGAGATGAGCCAAATGCAAACACTTGTGGTACACCTTTGTCTCTCACTTATGAGTCGTTTAACTTTCAATAAGTTTGTATTAACATTCACATTAGCATTGAATGAGTTAGAGTAGAGATGGGTTATAATGAAGTGTTGGGATCCCGATATTCAATTAAAACAACAGTATGTGTATCCCCTTGGCTCTCTTTTTCCGAGCTGCAACAAACACATTATTCTTAGTGGGTACCAGACACAACCAAGAAGGGAGATGACCAGTGCATCTTAGTGTCCAGTTCACCAGGAAGAAAATTAGCCACAAAGCTCCTTGTGATATTTTCTAGACAGTGGTTCTCGTTAACATCTTCAGGAATGTCACTAAGCTGTGGTCATTCAGCGTAGTCAACTCCTCAACGTCATTAATCTCCTAATTCATGGTATTCATCTTTGACAGCAGCTCTAGTTAATCCAAATGGGTGTATAGAAAGACTTAACATCCAACCTTCTGACCCAAAAGTCTGGAGCTTCTAGCCAATGGTCCTTATTTGTGGTGCCAATGCCTGAAGCAATTATAGCAGCTTAACATCATGATGATGAGGAAAGGAGGTGTTCAGGTTGTGGAAGGTATCAAGATAGGTCCTAAAAAGCATGCTTTCGTAGAAACTGATGCTAGCTGGGATCTTTTTGATGGAATAATGTAGTGCTTACAATGCTAGGCGAAGTTCCATATTAGAGCCAAAAAACTTATATATATTCTTTTCAAAGAAGGGAAGCCCGATGCTAGGATCCTAACCGGGTTCTACAAGAAGAATGTGCAACGAATGATTGATCTTCTGAAGGACTGCAGAAAGCTTTATTCAAATGGGTTGCTTTAGTAATGTCACAGTCCAATATCTGATGTCTGCGAATGAGCGTTTCTTGCCTCAGTAAAAGCTTGTGGAATTTAAATAGTAGAGAATAGCAAGATATTTATTTTCTCAACAAAAGGGTCCTAATAATTCCTATGCAACACCTCATCAGACAACAGCGGGACAAATTACAGTAAATGGGGATAACAGCTTTTAGGGAATGAACTTCAGGGCAGTAATTTAATAGGGGTAGGTAAGAACATTCTTCAAATCCTATTCAGAGCCTGAAAATCTCACAAGTTCTGCAGAGGGTACATAAAAAGATTACAAGTGGAGCAGAAGTCGGATGATTACAAACACTGAGGAATGATGCCGAAAATCAAGCCCGACTCAAGAAAGGTGTGATACATCATAATAGTTTCAAATTATTTTATACTTCAATGTCTTACCCTCTTGATAACATGTTAATTAAGCAGAGGTGCTTCTTGTATCTGTAGTGCGTACATTTACTGCAATATGTTAACTAAAGGGGCAGCATTTTCCTTTTTTTTTTTAACCTTAGCTATGCTGCACAGCAGATGCTGTGCAACATGGTTAAAAACTATTGGCCAAGCCAATAAGTCGCAAAGATGTGACCTTCTGACTTTGCCAGTGTTTGTTTTGTGGAAAGCCAATACAGCAGTAAGACAACCACTGTAAAGTGAAGTTTAGTTTACTGAATCCAGCATAGATTTGAGCTTTCGTATTTTTGTACATAAGGTAGTAACAAGGACCAGTGAAAAGTAAAAACAAAAGATATATAGGGACAAAAACATAAAACTTTAAGATAAGAGTTAATTAAGAAACGGTGTAGGTGTACACTCCAATAAAGAAGATAACAAATTAGTTTGGGTTTTAGAAATCCATATTACGTGGGGCTATTGTAATCATAGCCATCAACTCGGAGCATGACTACAGAAAAGCCACTACAACAAAAACAAACTAGCAATAAAATATATCTTGATCCTGCAGGTCCCACATAACTTGACCTCCTTACCCTTTTCGTACCCTGCTACATATAGCAGTCTTTTTCACAGCCTACTAACATGTTTTGCCGTTGTCAGTATTCTAAAAACCAGTCAAAACAGGCCAGTCACAAGGGATAAAATATGACGTGGAGGCAGGGTCACATGGTATGTGCAAAACACGCACATCTGTGCTTCTTTTTATCTGCCTCTCTACTTTTGTACAACCGACTACCAATAATGAATATGGTGGTGAAGTTATTCAGTGAGTTGTATATTTGTGCTTGTACAATGCCAATACGTTTTTGTTGGTAAAGCAAACAAATATAATAATATATATTTTAAACACGAAAATGTAGCTACCCCACCAAGGTAATTGTTTTCGTGTTTCAGAGCTGTTAAACAAAGATTCATTGACTGAACGAGAACACTCCCATTTACTGACAAACGAATCTTGTGATGCCTAGCGATTGGTTTCAGGAATGCCCCCTCGAATTGGTGGAAATAAAAAAAGCTCGTACTAGACTCAATGTATTAACCCAGTAAATTCATTCCAAATAGAACCTCTCAAAAATACAACACAGTAGAAACATGCAGACATGCAGTCAATAGATATTCTGTTGTAATGCTCTGTAATGTACCAGCAACATGTACAGTAATAGTTTTGGGACCTCTTTAGTTCTTTAGTCCACTGAGAACCCCTATTTTAGGTATAACAAAAATACATTTTAAAAACAGTGCACATAAAAACCTTTTTGGACACTCCTAAAAGTGACAGTATGTCACCCTGTTCCACCCCTCCAATTTAGTTCAGACTTACGGTCTTATCTATTTGAAAAAAATTTGGAAACAAATCTGAATTGCAAATAGGTTAGGGTTACAATCATTTTACTAATTGTAGAAACAGTCAAATCCTAAAAAGCTGGTATGTATCACTTTTACATGCTATTTCGTCTAGATCTTTTCCAGTGATACACCGTGTGTTATTTAAGAGAAGCAAGTGGTGGAAATGGTCGAATGCAAAAGCAAGATGTTGTGTCTCTCAGATTCGTGATTGAGTACTGTCAAGACTCTTCCATACCGAACATGATCCCCATTTCTGCCTAAGTTGTACCTTAATATTTTTCTTGATTTTTCTCTATGTCCAGGGCAACGGGACATTTGCCTTTTTATTTCATGCACAATCGTTATTCCCAGCTCTGCTTCCACAGTCATCCACAAGTCAAGTTAACTAGCAATTGTAAGGCACCAAAATCAGCGGGTATACAAACACTACATACAACAAAAGATTGAAGCAATGCTGGGCCACTGACCAGCAGTAAGGGAATAGTAAAGATGTGTTTGCAGCACACTCTTGAACTGGAGCATCTATATGACATTTTGTAGTTTTCCTACAAGGTAAGCAGCATGTATAACCATTTCCTGGGAATCTCACTGTTCTACTAGGAACACGGAGTTCATTGCTGGTTCGCCAGCTGTTAAGGCTGTCTTGGAGGACATAATTATAGATCATACTTTACGCTTGTAACGTAATTTGTTGGCTACTAGAAGCCAATCTGCTTCTGCAGAGTTGAAATCAAATGATCGCGACAGCTGAAATATGCTACTACCCTAGTCATAAAGCTCTGAGACCTCTATGGTCGACTTATAATATAATTGAAGATGCCTACCCAGATAGCACCACAGTAGTCCAATCCTAAGCCCAGAATTACTTGAGCAACAGTGACTCAGTGCTCTCCAGATAGCCAAGACTGTGATGAAGAGAATAGGCAGACATAATGTTAGCCTAACTCATAAGGCCAAAATCTCTTCCTTGGCGAGATTGATAATTGAACTGCTCAAAGTTCAGCTGCTATAGGACTCACTAAATTTGCTAATTCCATACATCAGTGCCAACATAGGAGTGAACACTATGACTTAGGCAATAGTGTGGTTCAGTTGAATAGCTTGGACTTAAACCATGGGTTGCACGGAGGAGGAGATGGGAAAGGACTAGTGTATGCCTGCGAAGAGTTTAAGGGGGCAAACACACAGGAGAAAAGCCCAAAGAACTAAGAAAAATATATGGACCTATTGAAGGGATACCCAATGAAGAAATGGGATAACAGTGAGTCCTACAAGACATTACTAATGAAATGGGGATTTTATCTGATGCGCGTAATATTTATTGTGAGACCATGACATTATTCATGAGAATTGTACAATGAACAACTGAACCTTAAAGATTGTGGTTTCTGGTATAACCACATATACTGTGATCATGTAAAATGGTAACAGCTGTGACAATTACAGATTTAATGTTTGTTTCACAATGTCAAACGCAGAAGAGAATACTAAGAGTGCTGCTCCACCCTCTAGAGCATACTCTCACAAATGTCCAGCTGCGCAGGGTCCATACTGCTATGTGGTCGAAACGTTGACTGCCCAAACGAGAATTCTCCTCCAGATGCTTGTACAGATGTCTGGTAACCCCTTTTCTAAAATTACGGTTAAAAAAAAAAAAAAAAAAAAAAAAAACACCTCAATAAAGGGCCTGGTGCTCATTTTATCAGCCGGGCTTAAAGGTTTTTTAGGTAGTCATTGGAATAACTACCTGCTTAGGTTCCCTAACCAGAACACAGAGGGACATTAGTCATTTCTTCCCAATACGATCCACACAACTGCCACCTCCCAATTTACCATAGTTGGCATTATAACCAATTTAAGTTGCTAATTAATAATAAAACCGAGCATTTCTAACCACCACAATCATATTCCCCAGCATTCCATAATCTGTTATCAGACCTTTGACATAACACTCTATGGCTCTCCATCACACAAAAATATAACACCCCGCGTGCCCCACCATAATTGTCATCCCTCACTTGATGCTGTCATTATCACAACACACAGTTTACATTAGTCATCCCCATGTTTCAATTCACAGTCAACATCATTCCAACTGTACTTTGCTAACATCAACCACTTGGCACTCCCATCATCATCATCTCTACATACGTCTATCATCACTTCCCACTTTATCCTCATCACCTTCATGTTGACTATGCTCCTGGAATCGTTTCATCGTAACCTTGCTATTTCCATCATAACTCTCTTCACTGTGCTTGTAAGTCTCACTCATGTGGGCATCCATCAAAGTCATCAAGCTCAAATGAGACAATGTTGTCATGAAGACTCACTTCACCTATCATTTATAAAAATCAAAGTGAATCACCCTAAGCAAGAGTCATATGCACAAAAGAGCTCCGATCTCAGCTTGCAATTGCGACTCAAGCAACTCAAACGAGATTCAGTAATAACGACGCAAGTTGATTGTGATACTTTACAGAATGGAAGCAACCTAGAAGCTCAGGCTCAACGACAATTGATTTACGTATATTTGGTGCACAATTGTAATGGCACAATAGAGCTACAGGGCAATCCAATAAGGTGAGTGACACCAATTAGACATCTCTTCTGAATGCTCTAGCACACTATGCATTTGGCACAGTTGTGGTGGCTCACACATGGACTACAGAGAAGATCCACTGGTGCAGGCCTGAGGAAGAAAAGTCATGATTAGTCTAGAGATGTCAGATAGACATTTACAGAAAGAAGGTAGTGGTATCCCGACAGCAGGGTGTCTGGTACTCCCCACTGTGCTAACAGAATGGAGAAACTTGCACAGCAGCCCTTTTCATGCAGTTGCTGCATGGGGGCCAGGACCCCACTGAAGCTAGTAAGCCTTCCAAAGGGTGAATGTAACAGTCTATATGGGGTGTTGATGTTTTACTAAAGAGTGCTAAGGCCTACCAGCAAATGCAACATAAGAAGCGGAGAGAGGGAGTCTAAAGCAAGCGACATGGTGTTATCCACATTTAAGGAGATGTGGTGCGAGTACCCCATAATGCAAAGTAAAGAGACAGACATACACCATGACTAAACTTTATATGGCAAGCATATCTGTACCCATAAATAAGCCAATATTCTGTGGAGTTTGATTTCTTCTCCCCATCCTCTCCTCCCTAAAGGTACTAATTCAGCCAACCTAGAAGAAAGGAGTTGAGTACAAAACGTATTTGCAAGTCTAGAAACATTGTTTTTCACTTCATGACTTAACTTTGAAAAGCTGTGGTAGGACTAGTGCGTTATTTTTTAATGCGAGTGTAATGCTGATGCTGTTCAGTTGGGCAAAAGGTTTAACTGTGAAGAGTTTAATTGACAGAAGTAATACAATAGGCATTTCACTCATTTTCCTCATCTCCCTTCACCTCCATTTCCAAGGAGGGGGAACCTGGAGAAATCTGCAAGAGACAGATCTATTAAAATACAGAACGTTAAAAGCCAATCTAATTACAAGATTAGGGTAGGAGGAAAGAGCTTCAAATGTTTATTATTTTGTCAACTATGTTTACATGCTCTTCTTTCTTTATCTACTTCTTAGTAACAAGACTGAACTAAAAGCAATTCAGTGGACTAAAACCACAAATTCAGATTGATTCAAGCACTTCCATACGTTACTTTTATGACATTTTGTCCTGTTAATTCACTATTGGAATAGAGTGGAAATCAGATGGATTCTGATTTTAGAAGTTTTCTTGAGTCAAACCCCAGTGCATTTGGTCCCAGTGAATTGTTCCAGTGCACTGTGTCAACACTGGGATATATGCGGCAAAGCTCACACTCTTTCATAGTTTTGTGTGTATCTGATTATCAGCTTAGAGCAGAGATCTTCAATCTGTTGGGTGCAACCTCCAGGGAGGGACGTGGATTCCTAGGAAGGGGGTCGTGCATTTCCAGGTCTAACTTCTGCCTTGAGTACAAAACATGTGCTCTTCCTTTTGGACAGACAACCTCCCGGACCCTTCATTCCATCCTTAAAAAGCTTGATCTGAAGTTAATTCAGTCTCATGTGCAGTAAAACAATTAGGCCCAGCAGACAGGTAAAACAATTCTTCAAACAAGCCTTCAAGTCAAGGTGCCTGCTTGCCTGAATGAAATGCAAATGTGCACTAGGAGTTAATCTGCAAATGTAAAGGATGCTTGGGAGGGGTTCTGGCTTTAATTGCTCGAATAACACCAAGCATTGTGATGGCACAGATGTGTTTTTTGGGGTTTTTTTGCATTGAGGTTAACAACTGGGATCCGAATTGCATGCTTTTAATCATAACTGTATTTACATATCGCTTAGTACCCCTGAAGGTGGTTGTGAGACAGTTATGCAAAATAAAAAGCATTTCTTATGGTCTGATATTACTCAAATCTACATTTTGGAAGTTCCATTTTATCCTAAAACTATTTGCACAGTTTGTAGCAGTCTCTCTTATAATGTGTGTAATGCAAGTATAAAATATTGATATACACATTCACAGTGCTTTCTGTCACAGGCTATGACCTCATAGCACTAAAAATATACAAGTCACTATTCTCCAATGCATCAAACAAATTTATTCTGTGGCTCTCTGGTTTCACACAGACCTCTGCAGTGCATTAAATAATAGAGGTTTCATAATGTACTATATAGTGCATTTCCCACTGAGTAACAACTTTTTTAATTTATTTTTCATTTAAGCTACCCATTATTTTACATGTAGCTACACAGTGGTGAAAGACCTAAAAAACTAAAAAGTATTTTCGGGCTGATTTATGAGAAGTTTGATCCACCAGAGCATCACTATTTTTGAAGCTTTAACGGAACAAGCATCTCGATCATATCTATGAGCTGAGGCAAACTCACCCTGCGTGGCTTTGGATTGCCTCATAAATATGGAGTAAGACAAAGCAGCACAAGTCGCTACATTGCCTTGCTCTATGTCAAGTTGGGTGTTCCCAAGCAACACCCATGGATTTTGACACTATCCCAGATTTCCAAAACAAAGTAAACCTGGGGCAGCACCAAAACCTTATGCCTCCCCACAGCTGTAGTAACGAGGAGAAATGTTTTAATTTCTCCTTGTTTTTACCTCTTTTTATGTGTGCTGCAGAAAGAGGAAAACCCCTCTCAGTATTGTTTTTGTGCAGGAAGGTGTCCCTTCCTGCATGAAAACAATTCTGCGTATGTTGGCGCTAGACAACAATTTGTGCGCTAGCGCAGGGGGAAAGGACAGGAATGGACCATATTTCATAAATAATGTGCATTCCTGTCTTTTCACATTGTTATAGGGCAGATGAGAAAGAAGACTTGCGGCACTGCCCTAAGCCAAAGCCTCAAAAATTAGGCTCGTCTTTGGCCACACCTTTGACCATGCCCCCAAGCTCACTGACCTTTGGTTTGCTAAACACTGTTTAATTTATTTCCTCAATGTAAACATGATTTGCTGTGGGAATTGGGGGCCTTTATGGTTTTCAATAGTTGGCAACAATGGGGAAGACAAAGTTCTAGAAATTTTTGTCAGGAGGGGGTCTTTACGCCTACATTTTTTGACAGGGGAGTCTCGGCATTAAAAAATTTGAAGACCTCTGGCTTAGAGACAGCATGTTTGACTTCCTTGCTCTCCAGCTCGCTGCCCACCAGCAAGTATTTCACTTGATAAACAAATAGAAAAAGTTTTAATTGTGCAGCAGTTTGAAATGAGCTCTTCGGGCACACTTGTTTTCTCGCCAGACTTATCCATTCAGGGCAAGCAAAACGACGTTAACAAAAGTTAAATGGCAATATTAAAGTGCTTTTGACTTTCTCAAGCGCTGTAACCATTTAAGATAAGTAGATCGATGTATTCATCAGTGAAACGGTCAAAAAAGAGTGTTAATTTACTAATTATGGCCTCCTGTATAGTACACAATAAAAATTTGTTTTGTGCCATTTAATAAACATATTTATTAATAACACACTGCGCTATGCTACATAAAAAGCAACTATGTGATTTACCTTACACGCAACACTCTGCAGCAGGTACATTAACCTTCTAAGCTTCTTACGACGATTCAAACGTCTGACCAGAGGTTACAAAGAAACAGCTGCAGGGATGCCTTCACTACCTAAACCATCGTACCAACATTACACCGAAACTTTCTGGATACACATACATCTCTTTATAATACCATTTGCCTAAACTATATTAAACTGCATACGGTTAGTGGCAAAGTAACCTAGAACAACATTACTAATTTTTTTCCTTGTCTAATTCTTCGGACGGCGGCGTTTGTAAAAATAATGCATATGCACCGGAAGACCATATTATTCTGCTTCTACTCAGGACACGGACTTCATAAAGATAACGCCTCCCCATTCCTCACCTCTTTTCTGTCACTCAACTTAAAAAAAGAGGTTAACGGAGTCCATTCGTTCCATTTCCAGCATTATTATCATGAATGCCAATGCTTTTAAATGGGCATGCATTGTCTGGTACGGAGTACTTTAACGTTTTCTTAATTGGAAACAAAAAGTAAATTAACTTGTCAGCAAGGGTGCAATACTTTGTCTTAGAGAGTACCAGCACTTCTCAGTAGCAGACAGGTACGCTGAGATGGGAAGTACCTGCACTTACTTTTCTCATTCCACGCGCTGTTTAATACACCCTTTAAAGAACGCCATGGTCTTATACTAATCACGTCGGCATCTCGTTCTTCGCCTAATCTCCTTTACAGCTAACATGACCGCGTTCCCCTTTCGACTACACCAAACTCTGTTGTCACCCTTAAGTGACATTTACTGATACCCACGAATGGTTTACTCAGAATCATCTGCAGCTACAAGGCCTCCTCTTCACTTGACAGCCCTCAATCACTTAAGCTTCTATCTAGAGAAACAGATTACCTTTTTATTAGACAATTAATATATACCTAGTAACCGCACCCTAGTTGGCATTAATATAAGCCTTCTCTCTCGTCCAGAGTTGCTCGCTCTTAATTACACATACACCGCACATTGTAAATAGGGCAGAAGGGCTTACAAGAACGGGAAGTGGTGTAACAGTTTAACAAGTAGTGTCAGGGTGACCAGGGCTGGAAGGGCACTCAGTTGTTTTGACAGCCCTAGAGGAGGGGGGGGGGCTGGAGTCCTCCGCACCAGTGGGCACGGCCCACGCTCAGCTCACCTGCAGTGTGGTGATGTGCTTGTCATTGAACTTGTTCTCGCAGTACCGCAGCACTAAGGAGGTTTTGCCCACGCAGCCCTCCCCGAGCAGCACCACTTTGAAAGAGAAAGCCTTGTTCCCGACTCCGCCAGCCGCCGCCATCGTCATCTCGCGCGCCGCTTCCTGGGATCTGACAGCACAGAGCAGCGACTGGTTCCCATCACAGGAAACGACCTGCTGAGACGTCCGCGTCACGTGACAGCGCGTCAACGCTCGGAACTGCGCATGCCCAGAGCCCTCTATTTGCTGTATGGCTGTTGAGAGTGACACTTTAAGATAGTCTTGGGGTCCTCAAGTGCTACAGCGCTCGCTCCATAGTTTCATATCAGTTACTTTTCAGTGCTATGTTTCGTTTTGAGTTTCTGTAATTGTCCCAAGCTCTCCACTCACATGACCTGTATGGCATGGCAAGACCAGAAGCTCATACTATGCGTATATGTAGGAAATGTGGTAGCAGAGGACACTTTGCAGTAGTGTGTACACAGACAGGCAGAGCTAACGTAGCAAATTGTAGATGAGGGCACTGACGTAGTGGAACATGAGAACAGAATCTGGAGTGTAGGTGGGGATAAAGAGATGTTGGGCAGAAGAAATTGACCTAAAGCTGATTTCAATGTAAATGGGAAGGAGGTACAGTTGATGGTGGACTCTGGGTCCATGTATACTATTATTCCAGTTGAATGCAAAAAACTGTGAATGTAGTGTTGCAGAACTGTGTGCTAGGACCCTTGTGGTTCTGGGCAGACTCACCAGAGGAATTACGTAACTTGCTGGGAGGTGTTAAGGTGTGGTTATTAACGGTTGTGATATAATCAGAGGGTAATGTGTGATTGTATGCTGAGTAATAAAGATGTCTGTCAACAGAGCTCCGTGTTGGACGTGTTCATTTGCATTCTCCCAAACTTGTGAGATCGCTACAATTGGCGATTGTGAGAAGTTGGCCTGATATGTGATGTCCACTATTCTAGTGGGCACCCTGTATCAGTCCAAACAACCCTTATGGTGATGGTTGTAAAGTCAACCTTATAGACCAGCTATCCTAGAGGTAGCATGGACAAAGCAGTCTTAGGCTAAAACTTCAGAGGGCATGTAAAGCCAGCTGTTTTACCATATGTAACCCTTTGAATACCAAATGAAAGGACACCACACAGGATATATATAAAATAAATATGTATTTATTTCTAAACAACCCCTCTGAGCTCTTTATGAGACTAGAGGCAAAAGCACATAACAAGATACTTAATTATCATACAATAAGTTGCACAATATACAGTAGCACCCTAGGGGCACGTCAAGCCATATACTAAAATAGTGGTATAACAACCACGTCACAAACAAAGGAAAGGCCTAGGGCAGGGGTACTCATAGTACGGCCCGCGGGCCAGTGGCGGCCCGGCAAGCCTTTCCTGGCGGCCCGCGGACCCCCGAGACATCATACCTGTGTTTTACGTTTTTTTTTTTAAAGTGTCTGCAGCAGCGCAAGAGACTCTGCTGCTCTGTGGGAGCTGCCGGCCGGGCGATCCTAGCAATGGCCAGAGTAAAGCTGCAGGGGCCTAGGAAGAGGTGAAATACAAAGGCATCATTAACATGCAAATGGCCTTTTAAAGACCTGTTAAGTGCTCGGGTGCGGCTGTGAGTGTGTGTGCGCCCCAGCTGGCACACAGGCAGGGTGAGATGACAGAGGGTGACAGAGGGAGTGGGAGGGAGAGGGGGACGGAGAGGGAGTGAGAGGGAGTGAGAGTGAGCGAGTGAGTGAGTGAGAGGGAGTGAGTAAGTGAGAGGGAGTGACAGGAAGTGAGTGAGTGAATGGGAGGGAGGGAGGGAGTGAGAGGGCGGAGTGAGTGAGTGAGACGGAGGGAGTGAGTGAGAGAGGGAGAGGGAGGGAGGGAGTGAGAGGGAGTGAGTGAGAGGGAGTGTGTGGGAGTGAGTGAGTGATAGGGCGGAGTGAGTGAGAGGGAGGGAGAGAGTGAGAGGGAGGGAGTGAGTGAGAAGGAGTGGAGGGAAGGAGTGGGAGGGAGTGAGAGGGAGGGAGTGGGAGGGAGTGGGAAGGAGTGAGAGGGAGGGAGTGGGAGAGAGTGAGTGGGAGTGAGGGAGTGAGAGGGATGGAGTGAGTGAGAGGGATGGAGTGAGGGATGGAGTGAGTGAGAGGGATGGAGTTAGTGAGAGGGATGGAGTGAGTTAGAGGGATGGAGGGAGTGAGAGGGAGGGAGGGAGTGGGAGGGAGGGAGTGAGTGAGAGGGAGTGAGTGGGAAGGAGTGAGTGGGAGGGAGTGAGAGGGAGGGAGTGAGAGGGATTGAGAGGGAGGGATGGAGTGAGAGGGAGGGAGTGAGAGGGAGGGAGTGTGAGAGACAAAGAGGGAGTGAGACGGACAGGGAGGGAGGGAGACGGAGTGAGGAGGAGATAGAGAGGGAGGGAGACGGAAAGGGAGGGAGATGGAGAGGGAGTGAGAGGGAGGGAAAGGGAGGGAGACTGATAAGGAGTGAGATGGAGGGAAAGGGAGGGAAACAGAGGGAGACTGATGGGGAATGACATGGAGGGATAGGGAGGGAGACTGATGGGGAGTGAGATGGAGGGAAAGGGAGGGAAAGGGAGGGAGAGGGAGGGAAATGGAGGGAGAGGGAGGGAAATGGAGGGAGACGGAGAGGGAGTGAAAGGGAGGGGGACATAGAGGGAGTGAGAGGGAGGGAAAGGGATGGAGATGAAGAGGTAGGGAATGGAAGGGAAATGGAGGGAGAGGGAGGGAAAGGGAGTGAAAGGGAGTGAGACGGAGAGTGAGAGGGAGGGAGACGGAGAGGGAGGGAGGGAGAGAGGGAGGGAGAGAGAGAGTGAGAGTGAGAGAGAGGGAGTGAGACCATCAGAGTGAGACAGAGGAAGACAGGAGAGAGAGAGGGAGAGAGAGCTAGAGAGAGGGAGAGAGAGCTATAGAGAGGGAGGGAGACCGAGAGAGAAAAAGAGAGAGAGATGTGTGTATGCCGGGACGGCTCAGTGGACGAAGGCGTGCGCTGCAGGGACCTGTGATCAAACTCATGGTCAATTTTATGTTGTTGCTCTAGCCCCGCCCCTCCCCCACTGACCCCGCCCCCCACCGATGCGGCCCTCGGACACAAACCAAACTGTAAATTTGGCCCACAAGAGAAAGTTTGTGAGTACCCATGGCCTAGGGCCTAGGGAATCGCTGAGGCTACACTGTACTACCAAAGGATAGGAAGTAGGAGGCCCATGGGAGGCGTGTGCAATGTCTCTACACACACACAAGTTACCATAGAGTTAGAATGGGAACGAAAGAATTTGGAAACTAGTTCTTTTAGGTCACTTCCAGATGGACTAGGAGAAAGCTACTTGAAAGTTAGACCCTAGGATAGTTAATACCCACAGGAGCACCGGAGTACTCGCGTTACCTCACCCACAGGAAGCGGGTGCATAGGTGTCAAAGTGTGTTGGGTTTCGTCGCTGAATCCTATGGAGCCTTGAAGAAAGATGCTGCAGGCGACCAGGAGGGAAGTGTCCGGTTGGATCCAAGGGTGGATCGAGGATGAAGAGTACCTGAAAGCAGAGGGGACAGAGTCTGGGTCACTAGCCAGTGACCAGGAAGGAACCAGGCGATGTCGCGAAGCAATCAGGTGATGTCGTGAAGCTTGTCTCTGCAGCCACGTGGACCAGGAGCCGGCGAGGACGACCAGGAGTCAGGCACGGACTGTCCCACGAAGGCGCTCGCTGTCGGCGGTGTCGGCTTCCGCATTGGAGTCAACAAGCCTTGTCTAAGGCAACCCACGCAGGAATCGAAGATGGCTTCTTAATCAGACCAGCAAGGTCTGATGGGCTGCTCCTTTTCAGGGAAGCAAGTGCCAGTCTGGAGCAACCAGACCAGCGGTGTAGATTCAAGATTTCATCGTCACAGAGGCCACTAGCCAACGGGCAAGTGACCGGACAGACGCGTCGAGCAGGAAAATGCAAAAGGGCCCCACGCAGCACTCGAGGAATGTGGAGGGATGATCTTTGGTGCAGATGATGCTCGGGGCTGGGGCTTCTCAATCCCCAATGCACAACTTCAAGGGTGCTCAGAAGTTGCACGGAAAGCAATTAGCTGGCTTTCTAAGATGGCCGGTCCCATGTCACGCGTCGCCTCCAAGGGTCTCAGCTTTGCTCTGGCTGTGGATCGAGCTGAAAGAAGTCTGGAAGTCCGGGTCTTGTCAGGCTCTGTGTTCGGGCTCCAGCGGGAGCGACGACAAAGCAAACCGTTGATCGCTTGATGGTGCCTGCTGTGCAGGGTGGTCACTCCTTGACCACAAGGTAGATTCTTCAGTCTTCTATCTTCAAGTAGAACGTCGAAGGTCCAGAGTTTCCTTTCAAGTTTCAGTCTTGGGACTCAGCTCCTACCTATATGCCAAATTTAGGGGCTGGATTACCTGCTAGGTCCCTCCTATGGGTGGGACCAGGGAAGGGGGTGGTTACACTCCTTTCCCTTTGACCAGTTTTGCGCCAGAGCTGAGGCTTGAGTGCCCCAGTACCAGTTTGAACTGGACTATGCATGGGACACCTTGTGTGCCCCAGGCAGTGTCTCATTTCATTCAGCCCTCCCTGCCCCAATACAATAGAGCCTGTCTGGGGTGGTGCTAGCACCTCCCAAGACAGGAAACCTATTGTCCAAGCCTCCCTCGCTGGAAGGACTCCCAGCAGCAGAAGGTCAGACTTGTGTCTGTGGCAGAAGCATCCATTTTGTGATGCTGAGGCTCTGGTTAACTTTAACCGGGATTAGTAGGAACAACATGTCTTCTCCCTATAGAAGGGTGGAATGCTACCCCCGTCACCAGAACTGGCGAGCGGGTAGTATTCCAAAGCGTATGACACCTTACACGACATGTTTTGATAAAGCCAAACCAGAGTTAGCATTTAACCACGAGGTTCATAATGCACTTAAGAGTATATGGTATGGCTATATCCTAAAACAGCTATAAGGACATGGTTCCGAAAGCTGAAGACAGGCTCAGCTCATTCTAGAGCCTCATCTCATATAAAACCAAGCACTCTGCCTCCAGGATTGTTAAGGCCTGCCATAGGAGTGACCTCTAGGTGTATATGTGTCTAGATATAAGGTTAGATATAGGTATACTATATCTAAGCAAGGGGTGATTACACAACCTTGCCCCAGCTGAGTGATCAGCCAGTTGTGTCATTTTGGATGGCCAGCCAGGGGTGACAAAAGATATGATGCAGCCCCTGGTAGGCCTTGGATGACCTATGACCTGGGTATCTACAGTACACTGTACAGGGGCTCATTAGGTGACCCAATTTCCAATTGGTAATGTACCTAAAGTACATGGTATTGAATTTTAGAGAGAGCACATCTGGGCTGTGGGTCTGATTAGCAGGCCCACAGCCACATTAAGTCGAAAACCAGTGAAGCAAAAAGCAAAAAGTGGGGTGGCCATAGGAGAGCAGACCCTACTCTCCTACAGCGATGAGTAGGGGATACGTGCCTCGAAGAAACAAAACTTCTCTCCCTGATAGCAAACTGCTTGTGCGTCCCACATGCACCCAAATCGATGAGAAGCAGTTGGTGTATGTGGAGTTGAAGCCCCACTCTAGCCGATAAATCGCCCTCGAAGAAGTTGAAGGCCCTGTGGAAGAGCGCATTCGAAAAGCCCACCAGAATCAATTGAAAAGGCTGAAAGAAGAAATATTGTGTTGCGCCATAACACAGAACCATTATCCATGCAAATCAAAGGCTAAACACAGTGGTAACCCAGTATGAAAGTACAAACATACTTACCAGCATGAGCGAGGGAAGTGCCCCACAACCTCAAATCAGGTGTGAGGATCCAGGCAAAGTTGAGAGGATGATGTGTGCACAGCGGCAAGTGGCATCCTGTGCAACGAAAGCCATCAAAATAGTGAATATTTTCAATGGCTGCAGAAGGAAGTGCACAGTAGGATGCAGCTGTGTTTCTGAAATCACCTCCGCCTCTCTACACCGCCAAGAAGCACAATATTGGCGCAGGTGAACTGCATGGATTGAGACATTTGATGACTTTATAGGTTCCTTAGATGAAGTAGATGATAAGATAATCATTAAGTATATAAAGAACCTTGCTGGTGATGGAGTAAAAGAAGTACAGAAGAAAATCTCACAGACTGATGCAATATTGTACCGTCAGATCAAAGAAACATTGGGTTCCAAGTTCAATCCAATGCCAAATGTAGACTAAGAAAGGTACGTTTTCAATCAAACGAGACAGCAAGCTGGTGAAACAATGGATGAACTTTGATATACTTATCAAACACTGTAAGTTTAGTGAATTTAATGATGAAGAAGCCATACACCTAAGAGTCATCAATGGCTGTCTTTCACACTCTTTCAGAAGAGGCATGTTGAGAGAGATGCTCAGTTTTGAGAAAGTACTAATAATGGCTGCAAGGGCCAATGAAAGAGCAGATTGACAAGCTGCTGATATGGATGCTGGAACAGCAAAAAATGAATCAGTGTTGGTCATGAAAAGCAAGCACAAGGTAGATGCATGCAAGTCGACGTCTCAAAAGAAGAAAAAGTTGTGTTTCTAATGTGAGTTTTCATTTCCCCCTGAAAGCAAATGTCCAGCCATAGGACAGATGTGCAAATTTGTGGGAAAGGAAACTACTTCCTAATGGTTTACAAAGTGAAAGAGAAACCAAATACATCACAGCGAGAAGAGAAAATGGACGCCAGAAGGTGCCAGATGCATTCTTGCCACACCCACAAAGCCAAAAAGCAACATCAGTTATGACAGGTAGAAACCAGACAAAGTTGATCGCCATCAAGTTCATCCTACAAAGGCTCTCCAATATCATTATCAAGCACCAGTGAAGAAAATGGATGCGCAATGATGTATCAACCAAGGAATAACAGGCACATGTAGGTTTGGCTGCTTGCCAAGCCTAAACCCGTCAAATACAAAGGTATACATGTGGGCTGCTGCTAAACCGTTGCACAGCCAAGAGTCACTCTAAATCATGGCACAGGTTCTGAGGCTTGATCTGGACTGTTAGGCAGGATCGCCTCATTCATAATTGCAGGAACTGACGAACGTCGATGGAGGTGCTTAAAGTGGGTCAAGTGCCTTGTGATGGACTTTCGGGGACGATTCCTCAAAGGATCGACAGCAAATGGAGTGTCTGTTTTCCGCTTTAGTTTCTGCTTGACCAGGACCCAGTCACCTTCATTGAAGTGGCATAGAGTAGAGTGGCGCTGAGCAGAATAGATTCTCATGAAGTGGCATAGAGTGGGGTAGTGTAGGAGAGTGGAATGGCATAGAGTGGGGTGTAGTGTAGTGGAGTAGAGTGTTGTAGAGAGGAGTGGCATGGAGTGTCATAGAGTGAAATGGCGTAGAGAGGAGCAGTGAAGAGTGGAATAGTGGAGCAGTCTGTTGTAGAAGAGTGTAGAGTAAAGTGGCATAGAGAGAGTTGTGTAGAACATTGTAGAGTGGAGTAGTGTTGTTGAGTGAAGTGGCATAACATGGAGTAGAGTGTCATAGAGTGGAGTATCACAGAGTGGATTAGCCTAGAGTAAAATGATGTACAGTGGTGTAGAGTGCAGTGACGTAGAGTAGATTGGCACAGTGTGCAGTGGCATAAAGTAGATTGTGGAGTGGTGCAGGGTAGGGTTGAGTAGTGCAGGGTTGCAGAGATAGAGTGGTGTGTAGTGGTGCAAAATGGATTAAAGGTATCTGGAGAGATGCAGAGTGCAGTGTAGAATGCACTGGTATAGAGTGTATTGGAGTGGCATAGAGTTAAGTGGTGCAGAGTAGAGTGCAGTGCCTCAGAGTACAGTGGCATAGAGTGAACTGGCAAGGAGCAACGTGGTGCAGGATAGAGTGGTGCAGAGTAGAGAGGTGCACAGAGCAGTGGCTTAGAATACAGGACTATATGATGTTACAACGCAAACAATTACAACGCATGCCTTTACACCGTGGTTTTTGCATCACAACAACCATTACATTGCATGATTTTACAACGTATTCCATTAAAACACGTTTTTTTAAACTACTATTACAACGCATACCATTACAACTCATGATACTTTTAGGATAATAGTGGGGTAAGTGTTGGAGAGTGTAGGGGTAAAAACTACTATTACTACTCCAGTGAGTGAAACAGTAGGGATAGTGTGGGGGTGAAAATTACTATTCCCATGTAGCCGAAACCCATACGCGCCCTAAACAAAAAAAATCTCAATTACTTACTCTATAATGCGTTGTAATGGCACGCATTGTAATGGTATGCGTTATTATGGCATGCGTTGTAGTGACATGCGTTGTAATGACTGCGTTGTAATGGCATGCGATGTAAAGGCAGTTGCGTTGTAACAGCTGCGTTGTAAGGTAGTGCGTTGTAATGACTTCATTGTAATGGTTGTTTCCCAAAATACAGAGGGGCAGAGTAGAATAGAGTGGTGAAGAGTGCAGTGATGTAGAGCGCAATGGTGTAGAGTGTCATAGCTGGTAGTGGCGTAGAGTGCAGTGGTGCAGAGTAGTTGGTGTAGAATGCATTGGGTTTGAGTAAAGTGGTGCTGAGTGCATGGGTGTATAGTCCAGTGGTTTAGAGTGGCATAGAGTAGAGTGGTGCAGAGTCGAGTGGCGCAGAGTATAGTGCAGTGGCATAGAATACATTGTTGCAGAGTAGGGTGAAGAGATGTAAAGTGGAGCAGTGCAGGGTAGAGTGGAGTGGTGCAATGAAGAGCGTAGTGGCATCGAGCACAGTGACATAGAATAGAGTGGTTTAGAGTGCAGTGGCGTAGAGTAGATTGTTTCAGAGTAGAGTGAAGTAGCATAGAGTGGAGTAGTATAGAGTAGCGGCGTAGAGTGATGTGGCATAGAGTACAGTGTTGCAGAGTAGAGTGGTAGAGACTTCAGTGTTAGGAAGTAGAGTGTTGTAGAGTGCAGTGGTGTTGAGTGGAGTGGCGTAGAGTGCAGTTGTGTAGAGAGGTGCAGAGTAAAGTGCAATGGTGTAAAGTAGAGTGGCATAGAGTAAAACATAGTGGCGTAGCGTGCAGTGGTGCAGAATAGATTGGCCTAGAGTGTTGTGGTGTAGAGTGTATTGGTTTTGGGTAAAGTGGTTTAGAGTGCATTGCTGTTGAGTGCAGCATTATAAAATAGAGTGGCGTGGAGTGGAGTGGCGCTGGGTAGATTGCAATGGCGTAGAGTGAAATGGTGCATTGTGGAATAAAGTGGCATTGAGTAGAGTGTTTCAGAGTAGAGTGCAGTGTCATAGAGTGCAGTGTCGCAGAGTGCAATAGCACAGAGTAGATTAGAGTGGATTGTTGTAGAGTGCTGTGGCGTATAGTGGAGTGATGCAGAGTAGAGTAGTGTGGTGGAGGGTAGAGTGCACTGGCATAGAGTAGCAGCGTAGAGAGCAGTGGCATAGATTAGAATGGAATGGTGCAGAGCAGACGCAGAGTAGTAGGATAGAGTGCAGTGTTGTAGAGTGGCGTAGAGTGGAGTGGTGCTGAGTAGAGTGGAGTATCCTAGACTGAAGTGGTGTAGAGTGCAGTGGTGCATAGTAGAGTGGGGTAGATTGCACAGGCATAGAGCAGAGTGGTGCAGAGTAGAGTAGGGAGCATAGAGTGAACTGGTGTTGAGTGCTGTGGTGCACAGTAGATAAGAGTGGCATAGAGTCCATTGGTGTAGAGTGAAGCAGAGTAGAGTGCAGTGGCGCAGAGCAGAGTGGTGCAGAGTAGAGTGGCATAGAGTTCAGTAGCGGAAAATTCAGTATTGCAGAGTAGAGTGTTGGAGAGTGGCATAGTGTGCATTGGTGTGGAGTGCAGTGGGATAGAATTGTGCTGTGTAAATTGACATACAGTGCAATGGTGTAAAGTAGAGTGGCATTGAGTGCAATGATGTAGAGTGCAGCGGTGTGGAGGGGCACAAGGTGCAGAGTAGATTAGAGTGGATTGGGATAGAGTGCAGTGGCGTACAGTGCATTTGGTGTAGAGTGCATTAGAGTTGGGTTGAGTATAGTGGTTCAGAGTAGAGTGCAGTGGTGAAGGGAGAAGTGATGAGTTCAGTGGCAGAGAGTGCAGTGTTGCAGAGTAGAGTGGCATGGCGTGGAGTCCAGTGGAGTTGTGCAGAGTGTAATGACATAGAATGCATTGGTGTAAAGTGGCACAGGGTAGAGTGCAGTGACGTAGAGTTCAGTGGTAGAGAGTGCAGTGTTGCACAGTAGACTGTTGTAGAGTGCAGTGGTGTATAGTAGAGTGTTGTAGAGTATAGTGGTGCTGAGTAGAACAAACGAGGGTAGAGTGCAGTGACGTAGAGTAGAATGGCATAGATTGCAGAGGTGTAAAGTGTTGCAGAGTAGAGTACGGTGGCATAGAGGGCAGTGGTTTTGAATAAAGTTGTGTAGAGTGCATTGACGTAGAGTGCAGTGATGCAGAGTAGAGTGGAGTGGCGCTGAGTGGAGTGGGATAGAGTTGATTGTTTCACAGTAGAGTGGAGTGGTGCAAGGTAGAGTGCAGTGGCGGAGAGTGCAGTGTAGAGTAGAGTGGCATAGAGTGGATTGGCATAGAGTGCACTGGTGTAGAGTAGAGTGTATTGGTATAGAGTGCAGTAATACGGAGTAGAGTGGTGGACAGTGCAGTGGTGCACCGTAGATGGCACTGGCATACAGCAGAGTAGGGCAGTGTAGAGTAGTGCGGCATAGAGTGAAGTGGCAGTGAGTGCAGTAGTAGGTGCAGTGGTTCAATGTAGAATGGTGCAGAGTAGAATGACAGAGTTCAGTGGGGGAGACTGCAGTGTTGCAGAGTAGGGTGTTGTCGAGTGATGCAGAGTAAAGTGACATAGAGTGCATGGTGTAGAGCGGAGTGGCATTGAGTGCAGTGGTGTAGAGAACAGCAGCATTGAATTGAGTGGTTTTGAATGGAGTGGAGTGGAGTGGCACAGGGTAGCTTGCAGTGGAATAGAGTGGAATGGCGCAGTGTGGAATAGAGTTGTGTAGAGTAGATTCTTTAGAGTAAAGTGCAATGGCGAAGAGTGCAGCGGCAATAAGGGCTGTGTTGTAGAGTGCAGTGGCTTAGAGTAGATTGGTGTACAGTAGAGCGATGCAGAGTAAAGTGGCATACAGTGTAGTGACATACAGTGCATTGATGTAGGGTGCAGTAGAATGGCATAGAGTAGAGTGCAGTGGTGCAGAGAAGAGTGACAGAGAGTTCAGCGACGGAGAGTGCAGTGTTGCAGAGTAGAGTGGAATAGAATGGAGTGGAGTGTTGCAGGGTAGAGTGGAGTGATGTAGTGGCGTTGAGTGTAGTGGTGTGGAGTGGATTAGAATAAACTGGTGAAGAGTAGAGTGGTGTAGCGTTCACTTGCAGAAAGTGTGGTGTTGCAGAGTAGACTGTCATGGAGTTCAGTGGTGTATAGTGACATAGAGAGCTGTGGCATAGAGTACAGTGATACAGAGTAGAATAGAGTGGCATAGAGTGCAGTGACGTAGAGTACAATGGCATAGAGTGCAGTGGCGTAACGTTTTGTAGAGCATAGTTGCATAAAGTGCAGTGGTGCAGAGTAAATTGGCATAAAGTGCACTAGTTTTGAGTAAAGGGGTTAGAGTGCAGTGATGCGGAGTAAAGTGGCGCCAAGTGCTGTACCATAGAGTAGATTGTTCAAGAGTAGAGTGGAGTGGTACAAGGTAGAGTACATTCGCATAGAATAGAGTGGCCTAGAAGGCAGAGTAGGTTAGAGTGGTATAGAGTTGATTGACGTAGAGGGCAATGGTGTACAGTGCCACAGAGTAGAGTGCATTGCTGTTGAATACAGTGTTGCAGAGTAGAGTGGTGTAGAGTGCAGTGGCAAAGAGTGAAGTGGTGCATAGTAAAGTAGTGTGTTTAGAGTGTATTGGCATAGAGTACAGTGGTGTAGAGTAGAGAGGCATAGAGTGAAGTGGAGTAGAGTGGAGTGTTGCAGAGTAGAGTGCCATGAGGCAGCATGGAGTGGAGTGGTGCAGAGTAGACGGCAGCGGTGCAGAGTAGAGTGGAGTGGGGTAAAGTGAAATATGCATGGCGTGGTAGCGTATGTCCAGTATAGACAACATATCTTCAATTAAAATGACCATTACATTTGCAGACACATAGACGTTTGTTGAAAAAAGTATACAGCGCACAATGTGTGGAAAATTCCTCACCTAGTATAATGATTTGGTTTGATCACATTGAAATATTGGTTTCCACCACAATTCAGAATTAATATCAAATGTGCTTCATTTGTGCTTTTCTAAATATAATATATTCTGAAACATCTTCACAGTTTATTTACAGACATTTAAAATTTGTTTTGTGCTAGGAAGAAAAAAACACTGTATAGCCTTCCTCAAGCACACTCCCAGTAGCCAGCATGATTGTCACATAAATCCTCTCACATTAAAGTCAGAGAAAGAAAAGAAAAGACCAAGCTTCCTGGAAGACAGAGCCTGTCATTTGACTTCTGTCTTTCAATGCACAGCAAATGTGACAAGATAACACTATTTAAAGACCTGTTTACAGACATCCAGCACTGGTGGAAGAATATTATAAATAGGGTTTGGGCAACAGAAGGGACAAACTCAAGCTGGACAGTTTAAAGCAAATATAGCCAGCAAACAAAAAGCAAACAAATGTGAATTACAAACCACAAAGCCAATGTTGAGCAATGGTTGGAATACATTCCCAGGGAAGATTTGCAAATGTCCCCATGATGTCGATATCAAACCAAACCACCATAAATTACAATAGCTTACACTCGCTGGTGCTGGACAACATTAGCAGGCAATACGGATGAAATCATCAAGACAATATAGTCAATTTATATTTTAAATTTAAATTTGCAGCTTTTTCCCAGGTAGGAAGTAGCTGAAGCTTTTTAGGCTGGGCATTTGTTCTTTTTCACTCGCATGCGGCTCCTCAGCTTCAATCAGCAAATACCTCTTACTCTCATCTCTTGTCAGTGGGCAATTCACCTGATGCTAACGCACACCTGCATCCTTCTGGTTCCCAGTGTTTACTTTGCCTGGAAGCAGACAATTTACACCTCTTACCAGCATGCTGCCTCTACACTTACTTCAGAGGTCGGAGGACAGAGAGCAGTGCTTCCCTCAGGGACGGTTTGATACAAGGCTCTTCTTTGTTATACCTTCCCCCAAACACATCTCATTTCCTGCTTCCTTCAGTTCTAAACTACAAGGCCACTTCTTTAACCGAACAGGTACTGTCCGGTACTGAAGGAGGCAAGCCAGTGATGTGTTCAGGGCAGGAGTGAGAAAGAAGAGCCAAATTTTAGAACAATAAACTTTTGCGCCCTACCTAGCTTTAATGAGCATGAGATGGGCGATTTTTTAATGTGACTAAAACAACATGTGGTAGTGAGCTGATATTTATATTCAGCCCATTTTCCATTGAAATGGGCACTAAATTTACACAGACAGTTTTGCTGATAAAACTATAAAGCACACACACGATAATGTGGTTTGAGTGAATATTTATCATTTGTGCTTCACCAACTAAAGTGTCTTGATTTATTTTAATCCTAGGAAATATAAATGTGCTTAATGTTTCCTTTCCTAACTGCTGAATGTGTGCAGTTCATTTACACATATTTTCATTTTGTTGATGGTTCCAAAAATGCCATCCTACCACCTTTCCTTTCACAACACTTTGTACTCCAGCAAGATTATCACGTAAATCACGTTACTTTTCTTTCTCTAACTGCAAAGTGAGAGGAGTTTGTAAACACCAATCCCCAAGTTAAACAAGCATTGACAATGCAATAGGTTTCACCCTCGTTTAAGTTAAAGCAAATCTGTTTGTAATTAGGTGGTTTTTTAGCTTTGCTTTTATTAGTGTTTTTCAAACTTTCATGTACATAACATGCATAAGTATGCATATATGTATATGTATGCATGTATTTATATAGATATGCAGATGTATATATATGTTTATATATGTATGTCTATATATACACATATACATCTATATAAATGCATATACATATATATATATATATATATATATATATATGTTCCAACAAAGCTCCGAAAGCATTCGAGCTCGCACTCGATAGAGAGAGGTAAAGAGAGGTAGAGAGGTAGAGGTAGCAGGGTAGAGGTAGAGAGTAGTAGAGAGAGAGGTAGAGAGAGAGGTTGAGAATAGAGAGTAGAGCGTGAGTAGTAGAGAGTAAGTAGTAGAGAGTCTGTAGTAGAGAGTGTAGTAGAGAGTGTGTAGTAGAGAGTGAGTAGTAGAGTGAGTAGTAGAGAGTGTGTAGTAGGGAGTGTATAGTAGAGAGTAGTGCGTGTGTAGTAGAGAGTGTGTAGTAGAGAGTAGTAGAGTGAGTAGTAGAGAGTGGGTTTTAGTAGTAGTACAGAGTAGTGAGTGTGTAGTATAGAATGAGTAGCAGAGAATAGTAGAGAGTGTGTAGTAGCGAGTGTGTAGTAGCGAGTGTGTAGTAGAGAGTGTGTAGGAGAGTGTGTAGTTGAGTGAGTAGTAGAGTGTGTAATACCGAGGGTGTAGTAAAGAGTGTGTAGTAGAGAGTGTGTAGTAGTAGAGTGTGTAGTAGAGTGTGTGTAGTAGAGAGTGTAGTAGAGAGTGTGTAATATAGAGTGAGTAGTAGAGAATAGTAGAGAGTGTGTAGTAGAGTTTGTAGTAGAGTGAGTAGTAGAGAGTGAGTAGTAGAGTAGTAGAGAGTGTGTAGTAGTGAGTGTGTAGAAGAGAATAGTTGAGAGTGTGTTGTAGAGTGTGTAGTAGAGAGTAGTGAGTGTGTAGTGGAGTGTGAAGTATAGAGTGTGTAGTAGAGTGTGTAGTAGACTGTGTAGTAGAGTGAGTAATAGAGTTGTAGAGAGTGTGTAGTAGAGAGTGTGTAGTACAGAGTGTGAAGTACAGAGTAGTGAGTGTGTAGTTCTGAGTGTGCAGTAGAGAGTGTGTAGTAGAGAGTAGTGAGTGTGTAGTAGTGAGTGTGAAGTAGGTTGTGTGTGTGGTTGTGTGTGTGGTTGTGTGTGGTTGTGGTTGGGTGTGTTTCTTTATGTGTGTATGTGGTTGTGTGTGTGGGGTTGTGTGTGTGTGTGGATGTGTGTTTTTATGTGTGTGTGGTTGTATGTGTGGTTGTGTGTGTGGTTGTGTGTGTGTGGTTGTGTGTGGTTTTGTATGTGGGTGTGTTGTTTGTGCCTGGTTGTGTGTGGGAGTGTATGGTTGTGTGTGTGGTTGTGTGTGTGGTTGTGGGTGTGGTTGTGTGTGTGGTTGTGGTTGTGTGTGTGTGTGGTTGTGTGTGTGGTTGTGTGTGTGGGTGTGTGTGGTTGTGTGTGTGGTTGTTTGTGTGGTTGTGGTTGTGTGTGTGGTTGTGTGTGTGTGTGATTGTGTGTGGTTGTGTGTATGTGGTTGTGTGTATGGTTGTGTGTGTGTGGCGCGGTTTTCTCCAAGGCCTTCCAAATCACAGTGTTTAACTTGCAGGAAGCTTCCTCAAACAAAGTGCCAGGCCACAGAGCTTTTCTTATATCACATTATATTTAATCATTTCATTTTGCTGTTGTCGTCGTGCAGTCCTTTTTCTGCGGGAAATAATACAGGTTGAAATGTAGGCGGGGGTCCCAAAAACAGCATTAAATCAGGAAACGCTACATACACTTAAAATGTAATATCAATGAAAGACCTATTAAAATCCAATACCGACTCTCGGATCCATTTAGAGTTTGAAATATAACACAAACAGGGCCATAAGCAAGCTCTCGACAACAAAGAAACAAGCGCCCTCCGGAAGGGGCTCTTTATTGCCTGGAGATGCGGTTCATCAGCAGATAGTGCATCCTCCCGCAGCCCACAGCAGAGAACCAGGATTGGGTCACTGGAAATTAGTTTGCAATAAGGACAAAATAACAGCTGGCAGAGCGCGTTTTTTTTGCGAAAGATGCGATTTTAGGCCACTTAGAAAAGAGCTGCGGAGTACCATCATATTTGTAATAACATCCTTGCATTTATGCCAGGCTACCAAAAAAAAGTGATCAGATAATTGCAATTCAGTCCTTCAAGAAGATAACTGCTTTTAAGAGAAGATTAACTTGCTGTGTCTCCCAGCTCCTTTGAAGCAGCGCAGTTGCCCCCTGCTGTTTCGCGACAATCATTAATGTTTCAGGAAAATATAGTGAAAACAAGCGCTCGCCAGACAGAGACTTTTCTCTTTTTGAGACGGCCCACTTGGACGGGCTCGTCTGACTTCCTTTTGCCGTAAAAGGTTCTTATCTTTATGGGGCCATGTGTTTGGCCCCATAAAGATAACAAACCTTTTACGCCAAAAGGAAGTTAGACGAGTCCGTCCAAGTGGGCCGTCTCAAAAAGAGAAAAGTGTACGTTACACTAAGCTCTTTCCCAATGGCTGGCCACCGTTTAGCATAAACGGTGACGCCGGCCAATGAGAAAGAGGGGCGTGGCTTAAAGCCCGGTAGTGAAAGCTCCTTAAGATCATAAGATCTCGTCAGCGAGACTGCACATATGCAACCTACGCAGGCCCGACCTACAAACTAAGCAGCAGTTTGTATGAAGACATAGCTTGTTACTTGACTTCTGTCTTTGAAACGTAGCAAATGTTACAAGATAAATACAGAATTTAAAGGCATTTTTATTTACACCTCCTTATCTGCACCTCATGACCCACCAGTGGATTGCAACCCACAGTTTGGGAAACACTGCCTTAGACCAATAATAGCTGACCAGATTTTACCTCCCCTGATGAAAACCCCAAATAATTTAAAAAAATGCAAATATAGAAAAAAATCCTAGAAAAGGAATCAACAGAGCTTTGTTGATCTGCCCGGACAAATTGCTGGATACTATGATACCTATCACAGGATATTTTGAGATGGCCGAAAAAGCAAAGGAGAGCTTCATCACGATTAATCCTACAGAACTTTCAAATGGAATCCAACAAGTTATCATTATAAATGGCAACAACAATACTGCAGTCTCCAGCAAGAGATGCAAGGGTTGCTTTTCAAACTTTACCCTAAACTTACAAAATTGGCTACCCTGGAAGAATATCCAGCCGCGAAAAGCCAATTATTTGGAGGCAATTATATAAAAGAAAAATGAATTAGGTCACTACTTTGTATTGCTTTGGACAAAGTTCAGCTTTCTCTTAAAAGAGTGTTAAGCCAACATGTTGTTTCCCCGACTGGTGTAAAAGGGGGCTGTTTTGTCAGTCAAAGCCAAATGAACTATCATTCTCAATTTTACAACTCAAGAACAAAAGGGACACTAGTGGTCAAAACAGTATGTGGCTGAGAAAAAACAGAGAGTGGCATAGGCTGTGTCTTATGTATGTGGCACCACAGTGCACAGGAAACCCATCATCCCACCCAATGACGGAGCATCATCATCTGGGATTTTTTGTAAAAGAAAACTGGTATCTCATCCAGGAGTCCCACTGGTTGTTATCGTAGGGATGACAACTAAAAAAGTGAAGCTTTGCATCAATAAACATAAAAGCACAATAAGATGCAATAAACAAGCAACGCGTCTTACGAACCACTGCCTGACGAGAAAACACAAAGCTGAGGAAATGAGATGGGTCGTATTAGAGCAACCATTCATCCCCCATCATGTCAGTGATCCGGCACGTTTCTTGTTCATTAGAGAACAGCAATGGATTTTTAAACTCAAAAGCGACACAGAAGGTCTGAACGATGACATTCCATGGGTTACTATTTAATTCATACCCCTTTTCCTATTTTTTGTCTAACATTTTTTGCGTGGGGCGAACTCATGGAGAGAGCCTGGAAAGCACAAGAAATGCAAGGTTTCAATTAGTACACTTCAATATTTTACACATAGCATATCTTACCCCAGCAAAACTACACTCATATTTCCCGATCCCAGCCAGCGTCCTACCCGAGATGCAATGCAGCAAGCACAGTTTTAAACACATGTTATGAGACTGCTCGTTCCCTGACAGTTATTGGGAGGAGATATCAACTTTACTGACAGACCTTACCGATAGGGAGCTAGAAGCAACCATGGCTCACTGTATCTTACACTGGTTTCCCCATACGTCAAAGAACAAAATTACTAGTACATTTTTAGATTTGGGTCTGCTCCGAGCCAAGAGAAACATCACCACACAACGGAAGGCGAAACAGGGCCCTAGCATCGCTAAGTGGAAAGCAGAGTTCCTAAAATGGGCCGAATGTGAAGGAGTGATTAGGTTACAAATTGCGAATTGCACAGGGCATGAAAAGGCACTGAAACGGGCGAGATCTTGGGAAATGCTCGTTTTAGCACTTAAGTCTCTCAAAGACGATGCGGAGGACACATCTGTAGATGACCTTGTGGAAGCCATGGTATAGCGTATAGATAGCTCTGCGCCCACCTTGCTCTGCAGCCTCACGATTAGCAGTAGTGCGAGACAGACGAGCCAGATTACACTCAGCGGCAGCTACCCCCTATTCAACTACGTCACCCCACTGAAATAATAGCTCTACTGACCTCTTGCAGCCAGCACTCAAGCTACATGCTTGGGGGGTGGAGATGGATGAAGGGTGGGGGGTTAGTTTGGGATGGGGAGTTTCAATGGTTAGAGAATTCTTATTGCAATGATCATAAGCTTTGCCTGAACAGTTGGCATGGACATCTTAGGGGGCCATAACTTTGCCTTAAATAACCTGATTTAAAATGTGACCACTAAATAACTGGGGTATGTAACCAAACCCCCTCTTTCCTTTTTAGACTTTGTCAAAGGACGCCTGGCCGTATGGATGATATCCACGACTTCTAGAGAAAGATCACATGCAGTCAACCACCGTCACTCAATCTCCAATCACAGAGGTGTAGATTTTGCTAACCAAGGAGCAAGCCCCTACACAGCAGCTGCAATATAAGATCCTCTATAAGTTGCAGCCTGATTGGAGGACAAATGCTCATGCCCAAAATATCCGGGTACCACACTCTCCTGGCCATGTCCAGGGTCACTACTATGACTTGGGCCCAGTTGTTCTTGATCTTCTTCGGTTTCGTGCACCACTCTAGACAATATTTGTCTCCAAGAGATGCCCTTCTGGGGAACTCCACACACAAAAGTGCTGAAGATCGAGCCAGGGTTCTCGTCATTCTTGGAAGACCCCTGCGCCACCTACAGTTGTAACCAGCATTTGTGATCTGCTAAGCAGCCCCAGCTGAGTTCGTCCGTCGTTGCATTTAAAAATCCATGCAGGTGGTGGACGATCAGGGACATTTTAATAAGGATTCAGCCTGTTGAAGTGGTGCAAGACCCCCTGGTCCAAGGCCAAAAACTCCACTCATCCTGTTTGTTGCAATACCACATGCCAGCAGTGTTGTCCATGAGAACCTGCACTAGTCTCCACGAATAGATTGTAGGAAGGCTGTCATCACCAAGTGAATGGCTCGCAACTCTGCGGGAGGCCTCTGATTTCCACCTCTACCAGATGACCTCCTTGACCCAGCAGCAATTCATCCTTCATCACCGTCAGCTCTGGGTGGGGTAGGGAAAGAGTTCTGCTGCTGGTCCAGTGGCAGTCGAGCACCCACCACTCCTGATCTTTTGCAGTCTCTGAAGAAACCTAAATGGAATCTGATAGATTCCCTTGGTGCTGAACCCTCAGAGACTTCAGATCCCACTGCACAGCCCACATATGTCACCTGCATGGTTGACAAGCTGGATGCAATAAGCCAAGAAACCTCAGAGCCACCTACACTAATACCCAGTACCAAGGCTGAAACATAGGGATCATAGCTCTAATGTCCTGCACTCACTGACCCAGAAGGAAGGACCGATAACACACTGTATTCAGCATAGCTCAGATAATGGAGAGCCTCTGCAAAGGAGTCAGATGTGACTTTGTTAATGAACCTCATCAATATCAGAAGGTTTGCTGTCATCTGGTGGTGGTCCAAGATGGGCTAGGTCGAGCCTACAACCAGTCATCAAGGTAAGGAAAGACTGGTATACACCCCTCTAAAGGTATGCTGCGAACACACCGCCATCACTTTCACAAACACCCAAGGGGCACTGAGGAGGCCGAAGGACAGAACTTCAAACTGAAAATACTTCGGGCCCATCTCGAACCCAAGGTAGTGCCACTGGGCCTGCAGGACAGAAACATGGAAATATGCATCCTGCTGGTTTAACGCTGTAGTGTCCTTCTGTTATATATACAAGGACATAGA
This sequence comes from Lissotriton vulgaris, assembly GCF_964263255.1. Lineage (NCBI taxonomy): Eukaryota > Metazoa > Chordata > Amphibia > Caudata > Salamandridae > Lissotriton > Lissotriton vulgaris. The sequence continues at coordinate 1,569,168,478 of NC_141685.1, forward strand.
GTGTTGTGTGGGGAGCTTCTTTATTGTACTTCCTTCGTCGTCCTGGTACATCGGCTAACTGCCGACCCTAGTCCCCGGCCCCTCCCTATCCGCCCGCCCTCGTTCCCCCTCGGGCAGGTGCTAGTGCCCCGTGCCTGTGCACCCATCACTACATCTCCCCCTCTGTAAATAAACTAGAAAAACACAGCAATCTATCAACAATCTATCAACACCCTTCGCTTTCACGTCGCTTTAGATCGCCACTTAAAGTTCTTCAATGAGGCGAGACTGTTTCCTAATGGTCCGTCTGGGGCGCGACTGAGGATCAGGGATGTCCCGCTCCTGTTCATCGGTAGTCCCCATCAATGCCTGACTGCTGCTGAGCGGTGCCTCAGGTTCCTTTTTCTCACCTAGCGATTCAGTCAATAGTTCTTTGACGTTAGGACTGCACTTCTTAAAGTGCGTCACATTCCTGTTGACTCGTCTTCCGTCTGTGTCCGCGATGATCTTAGTTCCTTTCTGTTGCACCAATTTCAGCTGAGTCTCATGATATTTGCATTCAGTCTTTTGGTGTTGCTATTGCCATGCCAACACCCAGTCTCCTTCCCGAATTTCAGCATGAGAGGCATGTCGACGTTCATCCGCATAGCCCTTCATTTGTTCTTTCTTCAGTTTGTCCACGGCCGCAATTTCCTCATGGTCAGAATCTGGATACTGTTAACTCACCGAGACATTCATCATGGGAAGTCTGGTGCGCACTGACCGGCCTAGCATGAGGGTGGCCGGACATTTGCCCGTGGTGGAGTGGGGTGTGTTTCGGTAGGCCCAAAGTACTTCATTTAGCACCGTCTGGATGCTCTTTCGGGTGAGCTCCGCCTGCTGAATGGCTCTCTTGACCGTGGCCATAAAGCGTTCAACCATTCCATTCACCTGCGGCCAGAGTGGTGTTATTTTCCGGTGTTTAAAGTTTAGGTGTTGAGCAAACTCGCAGGAAAGACTTAATCTAGAATTGGTATGGCGCTGGAGGCTTTGGTGGATGTGCACAGTTGTGCAATGGGGATTCTGGAAGGACCAGGACATATTGGCCCGATTTGAACGGCCCAAAGAAATCAATGGCAATGTGTTACCAGACACCATCCGGCAGTGGAGACATTTGTAGCGGTGCAGGGGGATCTGGACGGCTCACTAGCTGACATTGTGGGCAGTCCTTCAGTGTTGATTCCACCATTAGATCCAGTGTTGGAAACCAAACCCTCTCACGGAGTGCTCTTTTCGTGGCTACTATGCCCGGTGTCCTTCATGTGCTAAATTTATGACCCCTTGTCTTAGCTGTCGTGGAATCACAATTCGAGTGTCTCTTAGGATGAGACCATTTGTCGCTATTGACAGTTCATCATGGACATGTTTGAACGCTGATATCTCTTGGTCATCTTGTCCCTTGGTTTCTGAATGTCACCAGCTATTGGTCTGGATGCGGGTTTTACTTCCTGCAAGGTGCTGTCTGCCTGTGTAGCCTCACAGATTGCTTCGAGTGGAACAGCAGGGGGTCTGGCCTGATCTACCACGAAGTGGATGTATTCATCCGCAATCGACCGTTTGGATTTGCTGGTCCAGATGGGGTGTCTGGACATGTAGTCGGCAGGGTTTGCAGCTTTCCCTGGCTTGTGTACAATGGTGTACGTGTATTCTTGTAACCTGAGGCCCCATCTCTCTATTGGTGGCGACATTTTGGCTCGAGGGTTTCCAAAATTGTGATCAGAGCTTGATGATCAGTGACGATGGTGAAATGCTTTCCGAAGATAAAGATGCGGAAATGTTCACAGGCCAGACGGCAGCTAAACTTTCCTTTTCTGGCTGGGAGTAGGCCCTCTCCGTATCTGTTAGACTCCTACTGGCATACGCTACGATGTGACGTTGATCTTCATCTCTGTCATACTGTGCTAAAATGGCCCCTAACCCCACAGGGCTGGCATCCACTGTTATTTCCGTCTTCTTTTTTGGATTGAAGTAGGCCATGTTTTCAGCAGACTCCACAGCTTTCTTGATCTCTCTGAACACCCGTTCACATTGAGGGGACCACTGAAATGGCTGCCCCTGTTTGGTGAGGGTTCTCAGGGGGTGACTTATTGTGGCATAGTCTTGTATGTACCTGGAGCAGTAGCTGGCCATGCCCAGGAACGAGCGTACATCTACGAAGTCACCTGGACTCAGTGTGTCATTTAGCGCCGCTACCTTTTCGGGGTCCGGTTTCATGCCATTTCCAGGGAAGACGTGGCTGAAGAATTTCAGCGTTGGCTTATGAAATTCACACTTGTCCTGATTGAGCGTGAGGTTGGCTTCGGTCAGGGCATGGCAGACCCGATCTAGCGCGGTGTCATGTTCTTGAGTGGTGGCTCCATATACCAGGATGACATCACTATAGTTCAGTACATGGGGAACATGATGGATTGTTCTCCTGATTGCTTCCTGAAATATTTCCGCAGCTGAGGACACCCCAAAACTGAGTCTTTTGTACCTGAACAGCCCTAGATGTGTTGAGAATGTCGTGATGTATCGGGACCGCTCATGCAACTCCAGCTGATGGTATCCTTTGTTGAGGTCCAATTTTGAAAATATTTTGGCTCCATTGAGTGACGTGATCATGACACTGATGTGGGGGCCTGGGAGCCTCTACCTCTCTATCGCGGTGTTAGGCGCTCTCATGTCCACACATAGACGGACTCAGTCTGTCTCTCCTTTCTTTGGAACCACTACAACCGGGGAGACCCAGGGTGTTGGTCCATCAGTTCTCTCTATGATGTCAGCCTCGAGTAAGTCTTGGAGCTCCTTCTACACGGCTTCCTGTAGATGAAACGGGATTTTCCGGTGGTGTTGCACCACTGGTGAGATTTGCTCGTTGATTTGAAGTCTAATTTGGCAGTTTCTCATCTTCCCAAGACCTTGGAAAAGCTTAGGGAACTTCTGAGTAATGTCTGGTTTGTCATCCACTTTGTATAGTATGTCCACCAACTTTAGTCGTTCTGCGGTGGGCAGGCTTAGTAAGCAGTCCGCCTCCGGCCCATCAATGACGTGGATGTAGGCTTGGATGGTGCGATCTTGATACAATAGATCGGTTGCGAACTTCCCAAGACAGGGCAGTGGTTTCTTTGACATCCACGTATATACTTGCACGTGGGCATCGATCAATTTGGGAGGTGTTCTCATTCTTTGATATTCCGCTACAGGTAGATAGTTTAGCGACGCCCCACTGTCCAGCACAAACTTGGCGTGGTGGGAGCCAATTCTAATGTCTAGCCATGGATATTCTTTTAGACGATCAGGATCTGCTACAAAACATATGTACTCGTCTCGGTCTTGTGAAATGGATGATAGGGATCTTGACCCTCTTGATGATGACTGTCGAGATCAATCTGTTCGGCAGGAGTGACAGCTGGATTGTGACGACCCAGTAGATGAGTCTCGTCTATCCTGTACTGCTCTGACATGGTGACGACTGCTTGAGGGACGATATTGCCTGGTGGGTCTCGTTGATCATCCTTGTGGGAGGTCCCACACATGCTTTCAAAATGGTTGTCTTTACCACACTTCCGGCATCGTTGACCTAGTGCTGGGCATGCGTCTGCATGTGGGAAATCGTAGCCACATCGGTAGCACTTTAGTTGTCGTTATGATCTTTTCTTGGTACGACTCATGCTTCTGCACCGACGACTTGAAGGGTGGTACTGCTTTTTGGATCTGGAGGAGCGTGCTTGTGGTGGGGATCGTCTCTGCACTTGTCGAGACTGCATCCTGAACGCCTGCTCTCGTTTCTCGCCTCTTCCGGCCTCCATCTATTTCGCATGCTCGTCAGCTTGATCATCAATTCTTGTCATTTCCTCAATCTCATCTAGCGGGATACTTTTCTTGAGCAGTTTCCGTCTCAAAGGCTCTGACAGACAACCTTTTATAATTCTCAATTGGAGGGCATCCTCCGTGGAGAACTTATCAAAGTCACAATGTCTTGCTAAGCGTCTCAGACGTGTGATGAATACACTCATTTGCTCGCCTTTCTCTTGTGATGCCAGGTTGAATGTATATCACTCATAATCAACATTCCTTTTGTGCAAGAACTTGCGGTTGAGTGCTTCACAGACAGTGGCGTATGAAGCAGGGGACTCAGCAGGCAACTCTTTTATGATCTGTCCAACTTCTTTGCCTACCAAATTCCTGAGAGCAATCAATTGCTGTCCAGCATCAGTTACATGGGACCCTTTCATGAAGTCCGTGAAATCTTCTAGCCATTCTTGCCACCGCAGGCCCATACCCCCACCAGATTCAAGAGTGAGGGGCTCCGGAGGGTGCAGGAATGATACTCTCAACACACCCATGGGACCGGGGTCAGGCATCGCGTGATCCCGTTAATCCGACACGTATTGATACAAGTCCTTTCTGTCGGTTCTTTGATGGCACTCGCCAATGCTTGTTTACTTGTTTCTTGCACCCGCCAAAGCTTGTTTACATTTCTTCTTACCCTGTTTTTTGCAGCACCTCAAGCAACCATCAATACCCTTCAACGGGTTCAGAACTCAGCAGCTAGGCTGCTTACCGGTGCCTCAATAAGATCCTCGGCCAGACCGGTCCTGAGAGCACTTCATTGGCTGCCAATACACGAAGAATTGCCTTCAAATCGCTATGTATTACCCATAAGGTTCTCCAGGGTAAAGGACCCCCTATTCTCAGAAGTATGATTTGCCCCTATAAGTCTTCTCGGGCTCTCCGTTCCGACCTTGGAAATCTGGCCAAGGTTCCCAGAGTGAGGAAGGTGCGCACTGGGGAATGTCGTTTCTCGGTGAATGCGGCAAAGCTGTGGAATGCCCTCCCTGACTGGATTCGAACGGAACCCTGCCACTTCAAATTCCGGAAGTTTCTTAAAACATTTATTTTTCCCAGTGACCCCTAAGTAACGGTACCCTCTTCAGTTTGCTCTCTGTTCTTTTCTGTTAGCGCTGGGACGCTTTCGGGCAGCCATGCGCTTTATAAATTAAATTTCATTTCATTTCATTTCATTTCATTTCACTCGCCAATGCTTGTTTACTTGTTTCTTGCACTCGCCAGTGCTTGTTTACTTTTCTTCTTGCACTCGCCAAGGCTTGTTTACCTGTTTCTTGCACTCACCAATGCTTGTTTACTTTTCTTCCTGCACTCACCAATGCTTGTTTCTTTTCTTCTTGCTCCCGCCAGTGCTTGTCTACTTTTCTTCTTGTACTCGCCAATGCTTGTTTCTTTTCTTCTTGCACTCGCCAATGCTTGTTTCTTTTGTGCACCGTGCATTTACCAGTGCTTGATGACTTTCGGGGTCTCTGCCTTTCCCCAAGATGGCCCCTGAAGATCCCTGACAGGGGACTGGACGACTCGCCTGACTCCAAGATGGTCGCCGCGAGAATCTCGTGTACAGCGAGATTTGGCCTTCTACAACCGGAGACACAATGCTTTCACTTTCTTCGATCATAGGTGCCAGCCAGCACTCACCCTCTCAGACGGTCGTTGTCACGGGAGCATCAGGTGAGGCAGCCTTAATTTTCTTTTCATATATCGCCGGGTTGGGCTCCCGGCGAGCAGCAAAATTTCTCGCTCTAACCCCCCAGCGCCATACACACACACACGGTGTAGAGGGGTGAGCTTTGGGCAAGTGGACGCTCCTCACACACCTCCGGACAGCTGGGTTGGGCTCCCAGCGCGCGAGGACGCTCGCGCCGTGGCTCCGCTATCACGCGGTCACCGGCCCCACGACCCTGGATACTTGCACTACGGCTGAGCTTCACGGGGCAGAGTTAGCCACTCTCCTCACACTACGGGTTCCTTATCCCGCCTTCGTCGCCAGATGTAGTGTCCTTCTGTTATATATACAAGGACGCAGGGTATTGTGTGGGGAGCTTATTTATTGTACTTCCTTCGTCGTCCTGGTACATCGGCTAACTGCCGTCCCTAGTCCCCGGCTCCTCCCTATCCGCCCGCCCTCGTTCTCCCTCGGTCAGGTCCTAGTGCCCCGTGCGTGTGCACCCATCACTACAAACGCTACCATCCAGCCTCCTTGAGAGCAGCTACTACATTGGCAAATGTGAGAATCCTGAAATGCCCTTTCGCAAGAAGTAATTGAGAAGCCAAAGATCTAAAATAGGGCAAAGGCCTATGCACTTTTTCGGCACAGGAAATAACAGGAGTAATATCGAGTTCCATTTGCTAGATTGAACTCTCTCTAAGGGCCCTTTCGCTAAAAGAGTGTGAATTTCCTGCAGTAAGATGAACAAGTGCTCCTCTGAAAGCCGATCTGATGTGCTTGGAAGAGAGGTGGCTTGGAAAGGAATAGCAGGTTGTAGACCAGTTGAACTACTTGCAGGACCCACCTGTCGGATATTATGGACTGCCACACCTGGAAAATCTGTTTGCAGGACCCAACAGACGGATGTTAGGGCCTGTCACCCATAGAGAAAATGACTGATCCTGCCTCACACTAGGTGGTCGAGTGCTGCTATAGGCAAACTAAAGCGGCTAGGAGGCTGCTGTCAGAGAGGAGAGGGACTGTACCTGCACGCCTGGACATTGTCTGCGGAATCCCCAACCTCAAAAAGACTAGGATGCCTGTTGCTGGGGTGACGAGTCTTGGCATTGCCTGAAAGGAAAGCTCGTACCAATGCCATAAAAGGGGACAGATTGTTGGGGATGCTGCCGGGTAGGTGAGGAGAGACCAGGAGAGAGCATTTTGGATCTGCTTTCTTTAAGCGCTCTAGTGTAGAATCAAGCTACTCGCCAAATAGGCGTGACCTGTCAAAAAAAGCGTATCCATGAGTGATACCTGAACATCACTGGAGAAGCCTGTGAATCTCATTTGTGCATAGCACTGGAGCATCATGCTAGTCTCAACTGCTGTGCCTAAGCAGTCCGTTGTGTCCAGTCCCAGTCTAATGACATATTTGGCCGTGTCCTTGTCGTTCACAATAGTTTGTGGCAGGTTAGAACAGAACTGTCTCAGGACACCCCCGCGCCGCACAGCCACCAGCTACTGCGTGTGCTCCTCGCCCCCACTGCTGCTCGCAGAGCCTGCCTCGCTGTCCTCGCTGACCCCGACCCCGACCCTCTGCCTCGCTGATCCCAACCCTCGCCGCAACTGCGTGTGCTGTATTTATTTTTCCCCTGTTGTGCCGTTTTTCATCACTTTTGTTTGTAATTTCTCCATTTGTGCGGTATAATCACAGTTTTCTTCCCTTTCTGCTGTTTAACCTTTTTCATCCCCTTATTGTTTTTCCCATTTGCTTTCTGTACCCCCAGTGCCGTCTTTGTATTGTATTTACCGCCCCGCTCCCCGCTTCCCGCCGCCGTGCTAGCGGCCAAGCCCCCTTTTCCTTCTGTGCCCTCCCCGCTCCCGCCTCCCAGCTGCTCCTCCCTCCCACCCACTTGGCCATTAATGGCGACCGCGCAACGCAGGTGAGTGTGACCTGTTTCAGGCACCCCCGCGCCGCACGGCCACTCGCTGCTGCGTGTGCTCCTCGCCCCCACTGCTGCTCGCAGAGCCTGCGTCGCTGTCCTCGCTGACCCCGACCCTCTGCCTCACTGATCCCAACCCTCGCCGCAACTGCGTGTGCTGTATTTATTTTTCCCCTGTTGTGCCATTTTTCATCACTTTTGTTCGTAATTTCTCGATTTGTGCCGTATAATCACAGTTTTCTTCCCTTTCTGCTGTTTAACCTTTGTCATCCCCTTATTGTTTTTCCCATTTGCCTTCTATACCCCCAGTGCCGTGTTTGTATTGTATTTACCCGCCCGCTTCCCGCCGCCGTGCTAGCGGCCACGCCCCCTTTTCCTTCTGTGCCCTCCCCGCTCCCGCCTCCCAGCTGCTCCTCCCTCCCTCCCACTTGGCCATAAATGCCGACCGCGCGGCGCAGGTGAGTGTGACCTGTCTCAGGACACCCCCGCGCCGCACGGCCACCAGCTGCTGCGTGTGCTCCTCGCCCCCACTGCTGCTCGCAGAGCCTGCCTCACTGTCCTCGCTGACCCCGACCCTCTGCCTCGCTGATCCCAACCCTCGCCGCAACTGCGTGTGCTGTATTTATTTTTCCCCTGTTGTGCCGTTTTTCATAACTTTTGTTCGTAATTTCTCCATTTGTGCCGTATAATCACAGTTTTCTTCCCTTTCTGCTGTTTAACCTTTTTCATCCCCTTATTGTTTTTTCCATTTGCTTTCTATACCCCCAAGTGCTGTGTTTGTATTGTATTTACCCGCCCCGCTCCCCGCTCCCCGCCACCGTGCTAGCGGCCACGCCCCCTTTTCCTTCTGTGCCCTCCCCGCTCCGCCTCCTAGCTGCTCCTCCCTCCCTCCCACTTCGCCATAAATGGCGACCGCGCGTACGCGCAGCGGGCGCGCCGATTGTGCGCCGAAGGTGCGCCAAAGGTAAGCCCGTCTGCGCCTGGACCGCGCCCAGCGCCAGGACCCCTGGCCCCCACCGACGATGCAAGACAATCCGACAGACCTACGACGACGCCGCCCTCAACGCACTGAATGCCGGTCGGAACCCCACCTGCTGCCGAGCCGCCCCGAAACGCTTCCACTGACCCTTCACCTGCATAACCTGCAAGTTCACCTGCCGCCGAACATGCACCGCGCCAGCAAAGCCAAACCCCAGCAGCGATCTCAAGTGCATCCTGCTCAACACCCGCTCCGTCCACAGACACGCCGTCGAGCTTGGAACCTGCTCGACACAACATCACCAGACGTTGCGTTCCTCACCGAAACATGGATGAACGCCTCCTCAGCCCCCAACATCGCCATCGCCATCCCGGATGGATACAAGATCATCAGGAGGGACCGCGTCAACCAGACCGGAGAAGGCATCGCCATCGTACACAAGAACACCATCCGCATCACGACCGACGCCGACGACACCTTCACCGCCGCTGAACACCTCCACTTCCAGATTCACACCGACCCAAAGACAACCCTCAGAGGCACCCTCGTCTACAGACCCCCGGGACCACGCACACAATTTAGCGAAGACATCACGGACTTCATCAGCCCACACGCCCTCCCCTCCGCTGACTACATCCTCCTGGGGGACCTCAACTTCCACCTGGAGAACAACAAGGACCGCAACACCGCCACCCTGCTGGACAACCTTGCAAACCTCGGACTCAAGCAACTGGTCAACACCCCCACCCACTACGCCGGCCACACACTTGCCCCGTCTTCTCATCCAGCAAGCACATCGCCTTCGGCCACTCCACCAGACTTCACTGGACCGACCACAGCTGCGTCCACTTCAGATTCAGAAAAACCACCACCCACCACCACCCGCAACAGGTTCCTCACAGAAGCTGGAGCAAGATCACCACCGACCAGCTCACCACCTCCCTCAGCCAGAACCCACCGGCCAGCACACCGGACCCCAACGAAGCAGCCCGCAACTTCACGCAGTGGCTGACAGCCTGCGCTGACGACCTCGCACCACTGAAGAACCCCCCCAGCAAACCCAGAAGCAAGAAAGCCCCCTGGTTCACCGACGAACTCAAGGACTCCAAGAAGACCTGCCGCACCCTCGAGAAAGCCTGGCTCCTCGAACGGACCACTGACAACATGACCGCCCTCAAACACGTGACCAGCAAGCACCACCAGCTCATCCGCACCACCAAGAAGAAATCACTGAAGGATCGACTGGACAACAACGCCCACGACAGCAAGGAACTCTTCAGCATCGTCAAGGAGTTCTCCAACCCCAGCACCGGCAACAACGACATCACCCCTTCTCAAGATCTCTGCGACTCCCTCGCCTCGTTCTTCCACCGCAAGATTGCCGACATCCACAACAGCTTCGGCACACCATCCCCGCACCCTACTGTCGAACCAACGCACCCCGCCACGACCCTCCGCACCTGGACCGCGGTGACCACCGAAGACACAGCCCGCACGATGAACACCATCCACTCCGGATCTCCGACTGACCCCTGCCCCCACCACGTCTTCAACAAGGCCGGCTCCACCATCGCACTCCAACTCTGAGACGTCATCAACACCTCCTTCGACACCGCCACCTTCCCGGAGAGCTGGAAGCACGCCGAGCTCAGCGCCCTACTGAAGAAACCAACAGCGGACCCCACCGACCTCAAAAACTTCCGCTCCATCTCGCTCCTCCCTTTTCCTGCCAAAGTCATTGAGAAGATCACCAACAGACAGCTTGCCGCCTTCCTCGAGACGAACGGATCCCTCGACCCCTCGCAGTCCGGTTTCAGAGCCAACCACAGCACAGAGACCGCCCTCATCGCAGCCACCGACGACATCCGAGCCCTTCTCGACAACGGGGAAACAGCGGCACTCATTCTCCTGGACATCTCCGCCTCGTTCAACACTGTCTGCCACCGCACCCTAGTCCAACGCCCCAGCAACACCGGCATCCAAGAGAAGGCATTGAAGTGGATCATCTCGTTCCTCCTCCCCCCGTTTCGTTCCGAGGCCACCGAAGTCATCTGCGGCGTCCCGCAAGGATCCTCACTCAGCCCCACCCTCTTCAACGTCTACATGAGACCTCTTGCAGCCATCGCACGCCAACACAACCTCAACATCATCTCCTACGCCGACGACACCCAGCTGATCCTCTCCCTCACCAGAGACCCCGACACCGCCAGAACCAGCCTCCACGAAGGGATGAAAGACATCGCCGAGTGGATGACGAACAGCCGCTTGAAACTGAACTCAGACAAGACGGAAGTCCTCATCCTTGGATCATCACCCTCCGCCTGGGACGACTCCTGGTGGCCCCCAGCCCTGGGCACTGCCCCCAAGCCGACAGACCACACACGCAACCTGGGCTTCATCCTGGACTCCTCCCTCTCGATGACTAGACAAGTCAACGCCGTCTCCTCTACTTGCTTTCACACCCTCCGCATGCTCCGCAAGATCCAGAGGAACCTGCACTGGCTCCCCGTCAACAAGAGGATCACCTTCAGGCTCCTCACCCACGCACACAAGTCTCTCCACAACCTAGGCCCCAGGTACCTCAACGACCGCATGACCTTCCACACGCCCACCCGCCAGCTACGGTCCGCCAGCCTCGCCCTCGCCGCCGTACCACGCATCCGAAGAGCCACCACCGGAGGCAGATCCTTCTCCTACCTAGCGGCCAAGACATGGAACTCCCTCCCCATCCATCTTCGGCTGACCCAGGACCACCTCGCCATCAGGAGACAGCTCAAGACCTGGCTGTTCGAGCAGTAGCGCCCCCCTTCCCCCAAGCGCCTTCAATCAATCAATCAATCACGTCATTTGTATAGCGCAGTACTCACCCGGGAGGGTCTCAAGGCGCTGGGGGAGGGGAAAGTTACTGCTCAAACAGCCAGGTCTTGAGCTGCTTCCTGAAGGCGAGATGGTCTTGGGTTCGCCGAAGGTGGGTGGGGAGGGAGTTCCACGTCTTGGCTGCCAGGTAGGAGAAGGATCTTCCTCCGGCAGTGGCTCTGCGGATGCGTGGTACGGTGGCGAGTGCGTGGCCGGTCGATCGTAGCTGGCGGGTGGGCGTGTAGAAGGTCATGCGGTCGTTGAGGTACCTGGGGCCTAGGTTGTGGAGAGACTTGTGTGCGTGGGTGAGGAGCCTGAAGGTGATCCTCTTGTTGACGGGGAGCCAGTGCAGGTTCCTTTGGTGGCTGGAGATGTGGCTGCGTCGAGGGATGTCCATGATGTGTCGGGCTGAGGCGTTCTGGATGCGTTGTAGTCTTTTCTGTAGCTTGGCTGTGGTTCCGGCGTAGAGGGTGGACTTGGACTTGCCTCTTTGCTGCTAAGTGCTCGCTGGACAGAAGCGACCCCCCCAGAGGGAATTGCGAGTTGCTAACCTCCTCAGGACCCAGACGACCTCGCCAGACCCGCTTCGCGGGTCCCGCAGCGCCTCGTGTCTTTGAGGCTGCAGTGTTAGTGGGAGCTTGTATTGAGGAGCGGGCAGGTTGAAGAGCCGGCGGGGCTGCGAGCATAGGCAGGGACTCCAGTCTCCAGGAGCCCCTGCGCGCCCATTTCACATACCTGGGCTGCTCTCCCCGCTGGCCACGCCCCCCGCTTCTGCTTTGTAAAACCGTCTGTTTGCACCGATCCCTTGGATCACCTTGGACTTGCCTCTTTGCTGCTAAGTGCTCGCTGGACAGAAGCGACCCCCCCAGAGGGAATTGCGAGTTGCTAACCTCCTCAGGACCCAGACGACCTCGCCGGACCCGCTTCGCGGGTCCCGCAGCGCCTCGTGTCTTTGAGGCTGCAGTGTTAGTGGGAGCTTGTATTGAGGAGCGGGCAGGTTGAAGAGCCGGCGGGGCTGCGAGCATAGGCAGGGACTCCAGTCTCCAGGAGCCCCTGCGCGCCCATTTCACACACCTGGGCTGCTCTCCCCGCTGGCCACACCCCCCTGTCCACCAACCAATGACAGACACTGACAGTGATTAAAACTGATCACGACTCCCGCTTCGCGGGAGCGCGCGGGAGGGTGCCGGGAGAAGCCCGGGACAAGGGCGGGACCGTCTGTGGCCGTCCGGGGCCGAAGGAGGCCGGGCTGGGCCAGCCCTCTGACATCTGTCCCACGGTCCTTACTACAGTAAGTGATATTGAAGTACTGCACCTTACTGCTGTGTATTAGAGCAATGTCTGCCTCTACAAGTATTGTCAGTGTTAGTTCAACTACTCCACCGGTCGAGATCGGACCACTGGCAATTGGTCCTCTGGATAAATTCTTTTTTAACCGCTCATCCCTATCAATTGATAAAGAGTTATCCTTGGCCGAGAGGCGTGCAGAGCGCAGACTATCCATAGAACTACTTAAAAATTCTACGGACAAGCATTTAACTCTAACATATCCCGCCCTGGTAACACCATTATCTTCAGTAAATCTTCCAGCCGCTAACGATCAATCTGAGGTACCTGCAAAAGCAACAAATAATGACAATGTATCTGAATCGAAGAAACCCAGTGGGAGTCACAATAATTCTACGTTGCTTCCTGACTCTGGTGCCCAGGTTTCCCTGGCTCAACCCAAGCACGGATCCAAAAGGAAAAGGACTGCCGTACCGAGGAAATGCAAATCTGTGGCGAAACCCCCTCAAAAGCATAGGAAGCTACACAAAACAATGAGTACTAGAGTGGTTGTCACTGAAGCAAATTATAACACAGAAAGTGTACAGAATGGGAATGTTGCTCCTTTGGATAGCCCAGTCTCTGGTCAGAATATTATTCCTGAGACAGCCCCCTCAATTGATCACAAGCTGTCATCACTTGCAAACCTGATCCCTGAACTAGAAAAGTTGCTTAGATTAATCCTTACCCCGATAGAGGATTGAATTGCCAAGCTCTCTGATAGATTAAACCACTTTGAGCAGGCAACACTAGATAACTTCTATTCCACAAAATCTCTGATTAAAACTAATGCTGGGGCAGATGTTAGTACTAAGCACCAGGGCAATACTACCCACCCTACCCAAGACAAGGGAAGAAGGCCTCAAACTAACCCCTCACTACTACCCAAGCCTACCAACGCTATTGTAAGTACAACTCCCAAACCTATTGGATTGGTACACTTAGGCCCTGCTTTAAATCATCCTAACACTACAAACCCAGCTCAGTCTGTGGTGCTACAACCAACACCAGTACAAATTCCATCTCCTGCTGTTGGTTTAGGGGCTAATGTATGTCCCCCAGCGGACAAAGTTTTAGTACCCATAAAAGCACCCAATAAGCAGTTAGTTCCAAACAACCCTGCTGTTGGGAAAGGGGCTAATGTATGTCCTCCAGCGGGTAGAGTTCTAGTACCAACCCAACCAATTAACAATCAGTTGGTGTCAAATAAACCTGCACTCCGCCCCGTTCCTATAGTTTCTACATCGATTCCACCACCCTTGACAAAGCCACCACATAGAAAACCCCCAGTGAATCTTACTCCGGATTCCTTCCCCTATGTAGCAGTCCTTATAAATGTTCCACCGCTATCCACAGGACAGAGAGAAACCTTCCAGATGCTCAAAAATAAGATCATGCACTGGCTAAGGGAGAATCGACCTCTCCCAGGAGACATCGATGGGTTAATCATAGGGGTAAGGAGAATAGATTGGATAGGGTATACACCCAAAAGTCTGGGTGGGGATTGTATTGTGGTTAACTTTCAAGACCCAAGGGTGGCTGGATGGATAACTAGGCAGGGATGGGGTACAAACAAGGGAGGTATTGGAATTGTAGATCTTACCTTTTTTTACCCCCGCCCAACCAGTGTATTGACTAGCCTGCTTAATGAACCTATAAATCCCCCTACTGTACCATGGCCAATTAATTCCACTCCAGCTCCACCTCTTGTTCAAAACTATACCACATGTATGAACTATAACCCTCATGTTGGATGGTATGACCCAGGATGGGGATGTTGACAAACTACCAGAGAGTTGTATAGTAGTAGTGGAGGGAGCGCTAATGAGTTTAAGGGGTCTTGTGAAGATCATGTTGGAATTGATGGTACAACCTTAATTGTAGGGGCTACAGGGAAAGAGAGTTTTGTGGTAGAGGGAGGAGGTGGGACAGAAAACATAAATGCCAGTGCTGTGAAACAACCCACATCAACAGTAAACATGGTAGCTGATATCATTGATGACCCTGTGAAGGTCGCTAATAACATTGAAAACCCATTGATTTCCGAACTGTGTTTCAACAATAGTAATTCCGGTGGGATTGAGCCTAGTTTTGGTACGCTTCGATCTTGGAATGTTGCAGGGTTGGGTAGCAAGTTAGACTCCCAATCCTGGGTGGAATATATCAGTGGGTTTGATGTTTGTTGTTTCCAAGAAACCTGGGCTTGTGACCCCCTCTTTCTTTGTGGTTATCTAAATTTCTCTATACCAGCATCCAAAGGTGGAAGGGGTCGGCCTATGGGAGGCCTTACTGTATGGATAAAACAGGACCTGAACATTACTATCAGAATGCTGGATTTGGGAATTAGCGATTTACAACTGTTAAGAATCTCAACAGAAAAGGGGTTGTTAATGGATTTGTACAATGTCTATGCAAGAGGCAGCAAAATAACCAACTCTTCCACCCTAGAGGTGCTGTCTGCCTCCTTAGAAACCAAGTCCCAAGATCGCAGGGTAATAGTAGCCGGGGACCTTAACAGGACTTTTGAACCTCTGGACTGTACAAATGATCCCTTAGGGAAGGATGAGGACAATCTTTGGGGAGTACCATCTTTATGTTTAAACCCCGTCCCACGGTGGACAAAAGACATCCTATTATTAAATGCTATTTGTATGGAACACGGTCTAAGAGCCCTGAATGGGAGAACCCCAGGGGACAAGGAGGGCAGTTGCACCTTTGACAACGGCAACAGCAGGAGTAGGATCGATTATGTAATTTGTAGTCTCCAGCTGTGGCAGGGGGTTATTGATATGGCTATTAAGCCTAGAATAGAAAGTGACCATAACCCCCTTTGTGTGACCCATAAGTGGTGGAATGTCGGATTGGGAAACTTGCATTTAAGTAACGACCAAATCCCAGTCATGAGTAATGATGAACGCAGGTTAAAATGGCCAAGGGAATTGGCTAACGAGGAAACAATGACTTATATTAATCATGAGGTGGATAACGCTATTTTAACCATGGAGGCGGTAGATTTCACAGCTCCTGGGGCTAGGGAAATCACAGACATCCATAATGAGTTATTTTCCATCCTCAAACCATGCTTTCTGACTAAGACCAAGAAAGGGAGGAAAACCCAGGATGTTGGCAGGTGGTTTAATCGACAATGCAGATCTGCACGATTGGAATTGGGGCAAGCTATTAGAAATAGGGACAGTGTTGCAGTTAGAGAGACAAGGAAATTGTATAAACTGGCCATTTCCCAAGCCAAGAGGAAATGGGACGAAGACCACTGGGCAGAGTTAAAAGAGGCTTCAAGTAACAAGGATTCTAGGACCTTTTGGAAAATTATTAAATGGGGTAGAGGAGGTAGCCCCGCAAAGCCCGATAACAATGTAGCTGAGGAAGCCTGGGTTGAGTACTTCAGACCCCAATATGCCGAAGTTATGCACCCCGGGGTAGGGGAGGGCATAACGCCAGTCTATGCTATTGACAATTTGTTCTCCCGTAAAGAAGTAGAAAACGCGATTAGCTCTGTGAAATGCGGGAGAGCACCAGGGTTAGATGGGATACCCCCGGATATTTTTAAGTATGATATGACGAGATGGGCAAGGTATATTTTCTTGCTAGCAAATGCTCTAGCCAAGGGGGGGGGGGGGGGGGGGGGGGTGGTTCCCGAGCTATGGAAAGGTGCAATTATTATTCCCATTCACAAGAAGGGAGATCGTTCACTCCCTTCCAACTATAGGCCCATAAGCTTAATAGCAACCATGCAAAAAGTAGTGGGGAGAATGGTTGCAAACCAGCTTATGGACTGGGTGGACGATAATAACGCTCTTTCACCATATCAGGCCGGATTCAGGCGAGCAACCAGTACCATTGACCAGGTTTTCCGCTTTACCATACTGCGGTGGAAGACGGTCTTACTTGGGAGGGGCTACCTGTATGTTGCGTTTGTCGACCTACGGGCGGCATTTGACTTGGTCCCCAGGTTTAAGTTATGGCTGGTCTTGCAAAAGCTGGGGATTCCTGCTGAATTGCTCACACTAATTATGCGTCTACACAAATCCAATTTCGCAAGAGTTCAGTGGGGTGGGAATGGTGAGTCAACCTCGGACTTCCCCGTGGAAAGGGGGGTCCGACTAGGCTGCGCCATGACTCCCTTACTCTTCTCATCATTTATTAATGGGATTGTCGAGCGAATGTTGGAAGCAAGCGTGGACGCTCCATCGTTAGCGGACGTCAGGGTTCTGATCCTGATGTTCGCTGACGATACCCTGATCCTGTCAAAAACCCCTGCAGGGCTACAACGCGCATTAAATATTTTTGATATTTTTTGCAAAGAGCACGGCCTAGAAGTAAATGTGGGGAAGACGAAACTGATGGCCTTTTTCCCCACGACGTAAAATTTACCCTAAGGTAACCCTGAATAATAGCAAGTTAGAGACTGTCAACGAGTTCACATATTTAGGGGTACAAATAGCAGAGGGCCCTGGCTGGTCACATCATTTGGAAAAAGTGGCCCTAAAACACCAACAGCTTTCAGGTGCATTGCGGGGAGAACACCGAAAATCTAAAACGAAACCGATTAAACCCGCCCTTATAGTGTATGACGCAAAGGTCTTAGGTGCCACCTTATACGGTGCGGAGTTATGGGCTTGGGATAATCTTTCGGCCCTTCAGACATCTGAGAACAAGTTTCTCAGAGGGATTACGGGCCTCCCACAGAGCTCGCCCCTAATAACATTGTTCCTAGAGTTGGGCAGACGTCCAATTAGCGATAGAGCGCGTTTGCGCCCTGTTCTCTATTGGAGACGCCTGTGGACAACTCCTGAGATTAGACAATATGCTGATGGCTTCCTTTCGATAATCAAGGAAGACAGCTTCCACAAAATAAAATGGCTCAAAAATCTAAGGGCCCTGTTGATTAACCTTGGGTTTTCAAATCTTTGGACCAACCCAGCGGAAGACGTCTTCCCAAGCAAGGAAGCTCTCAAACTACAATATTGGGATTGGGTGGGAGGTAATCTGTTGAGAGGTGTTAGGTCTGACTCTGGGGCGGGTCGCTTCCTGGAGACAAAACTCTGCCCTACCTTAGAAAACTACTGGGACACTATTACGGTCCCAATGGATAGAAAGCTAGTCTTTCAGCTAAGATCTGGTTCTATTCCCCTAAAAAAACTAACGGCAGGTTGGCAGAGGTCGACTAATAGGTTATGCCCAGTATGCGAAACAGCTGTGGAGAGTGTAGGCCACTTTCTATTTGTATGCAAAGCCTACTTATCACCTAGGAGAGTATGGCTTACACCTGTATGTAAAAACCTTGGGACACGTGACAGCGCAGTGGCATTAAGAATTTTATGTACAACAACTCAGGAGTCGATAGTTACTGGGGTAGCGAAATACTTGGGGTGGGCCTGGGCAATTAGGCGGCGATCTTTGGGGAGGTCCAGTTAATTATGTTTCTCTTTTTAAATGTCTACAAAATCCTAAACTAATTTGTTATATGTAAATTTTTCCACGTTAATATTGTATGAGCTTGCACAGATTGTCTATATGAATTTGTACCTGTTAATGATATGTTTTTATTCTGTAATGTTCAATTTTATGCTGTGCTTTTATGAGAAATAATCTCGAATAAAGCTTGTACAACCATATTTACTTGCCCATGGATGGCCCTAACACAGATTACACACAAAATGGGTTTAAGCATGATAATGCTCAAGATATGGGAACATGAAAACTAGATATATTATGTTGAAATGTAGCAAGGATCAAATACAAATTTGATATTCCTGGCTGGGAGCTTTCATAGATCAATATGATGTTTATATTTTTCAAGAGACTTGGTGGACTTCTCCTGCCCATAGATCTGTCTTCAGGAAGTTTTATGTCAGTGCATTGACCAAAGGAACAGGTACACCATATGGAAGTCTTTATTTGGGTTGAAACCTGTATAATTAGTAAAAACAAACAACTGGATATTAAGTCTTTGGATATACTAGGAATCAACCTGCATTTGCATACAGGTTTAGAAATTAGCATCTTTGAAATCTATAATCATAGTGTATGGGGTGGTGGCATCTCAGAGGCTTTACAGAAGCTCGAATTGCTTATGGAATCACAATTGTTATGGCCGTGGATTTTAATACTACATTTGAGCCTCTGGATAATAGTGCACTTTCTATTAATGAGCATGAAAATACGAAATGGGAGATTTCTGAATTGGAGATTCCACCAGTAGAAAGATGGACAACTGAAATGTTCACATAAACCCTGTCTTTGGGAGTGAAGCATGCTATGGTTGCACACGATCAGATCCTAATGGATCCCCCACCTTTAGCAGGACTGGATGTTCAAGCAGAGTAGACTGCATATTGCTCGACCTTGCACTGTGGAAAAATCTGATAGACATGGGGGTAATTATGCGATCTGACAGTGATCACAATGCTCTTAATTTAAATTTGGAACTCCCATGTGACACAGCAGCCCTTCCAACTTTGTCTTTCTCAACAAATACAAAGAATCTTCAATGGTCCAAGATACACCAGTCAACAAAATAGCTATTGTGCAACTATAGTCCAGTTGTGGAGGCTCTAGAATTGTGGTATCTGATCTAGAATATGAGTATAACCCAACATGAAAAACTGTTTACTTTTTTAGATAAATGCTTTGGTGCTCTCATGATCAAACCTTTTAGCACTATTAAGCAGACAACAAGGAATATAGGTTAGAAAGATCCTATCCTTGCTATTAAAAAGGCAATTACGATCTAGTCAGAGAATTCAGGGAAATCTATAAAGCGGCGCAGTCTCGAGCCAAGAGAAATTGCAACAATAGCAGGGGGCAGGATATGTTGCACCCAGCTAAGGCCAGCATTCCATATCTCATCTGCAACCTGGTCAGAACACTTTTCCAAATTATATAAAAGTAGTTCTGAGGATGGCATGAGGCAGATCTGACTGGAATCTATCACACCCTGTAACAGACCTGAATTACTAAAGGTTGATATGCATGATACACTGAGGGCTGTCCTAAGTACAAAGCAAAGAAAAACACCTGGCCCTGATAACATACCAGGAATCATTTTTCAACCAGAAACAGAATATACATAAACCATCTATCCAATGCTATTATAGGAGAATGCCTGATTACGCCAACATGAGGATGAACCAGGTACACAGCTGAATGCTTACTTGATACATAAACCCACATTGTTGACCCCTTCTAAATAAAAACGACAAACGTGCACAATTGATGCTCATTTACGTTGAAGAGTCTTGAGGTATAGATCATAATAGAAACGTAGTTACTGCATTGTAAAAGCATGCAGAAAAGAGTAGACTAGATGTAAATTGCTCGTTTGAACAACATGGGTTCGTGTTTACTAAGATTCCATGGTATTCGCTTAAAGTGAAATAGAAATGTGAAAGTGATAACTGACATGTTGTGGAGGTTTTATTTAACCAGGTTTCTTAGAATAATGATATATGTGGAGAATTAACAGAACTAAATGTAAATTAGATAACTTTATGAATGATTATTGGAGAGTTGCTATAATACTATTTTTCGTCATGTTAAAGTGTGCAGCAACCGAGAAAAATAAATGATGTTGCACGTAAATGCTAATTCCAATTTTACTGATACTTTCAGAGAATGATCTATATACATGCACTAATGAGAATGACTAGAAACGATTTAGTTGTCATGTAGTTTGAAATTATTCTAGCTGTTGGTACTTTTGAAATGTAGTAATGCGCTATAGTTACATGTACAAGTGCTTTATAAACAACTTTAGGATGAAAATATATTCCTAATAATGGTTTATTGTGTATTTCTTGAACTAAAATTCACGTTAGGCTTGCATTTTCTTTCTTGTGCTCCATTCTGTTCTCATGAGAATTTCTCGTACGTTTGCAGTGTGGAAAGATACTGTGTTTCTAAAGACAAGTTCCCATGCACATTCCAAAACTTTTCGCCACTGAATTGATACAATGGGAACATCTGCCGAGAGTCTGTAGGCAGTGCCAGTTTAAGTAGGACTGGGGAATAGTCAGATAGTATTTTAGCTAGTATTGGGAAATCTGAAGTCCACATGCATGCATCCTTGGATGCGAGTCAATATTCCAGGAGAGATAATATGGCATGTGTCAAGGAACAGTGGGCGTAGTGTTGCTCCCTAGGGCTACCAAATCACTCAAGGTCTTTGAGTTGAAACTGTTATTGTTTTTATAACCTTGCCTGTTAGCACCATTGAGTATTTCTTATAAAAGGATCTATCAAGCAAAGGGCCTAAAAATAGATTAAAATATAAACCTCATAGTAGCAAACCTCTGGGGCTCTTGTGAAAAAAACGCAGGAGGGCCAGTGTTTGGACCAAAAATGTTAACAATTGTAATGGGTATTTTAGAAGTCCACTTACCACTAGGTAAAAAACTGTAATCAGTCTAAATATCGAGTTTTTTACTTCGACCTACAAGGATATCAGGTTGTAAATATTGTATGGACAGCATATCGAAATCAAAAATCTCGCCGACCAGAATATAGACCTGAAGGTAAGAAATATTGCTTTTGTTAATATCGAAGTTAGTAATATTGATAGCAAAAAAATTGATGTAACTAATATCAATATTAATATTAGTGTTATGTATTTTATTATGTATTTTATATGTTTGTTTTTATAACTTTTTGTTAATTATTGTACTAGTTTTAGAATATATGTATTACATTTTTAGAAGTTAGTAATAATTTTTTGAAGTACATCATGCGTTTTGGTACTGTAGCGGATTGTGGGTTTATAGGGGAATAGGGTGGGAAGTAATTTAATTATAGTAAATTAATTACAAATTTAGGAATTAGTAAATATTTTTAAATGAATTTTGCGTTTTAGTTCTGTAGCGGGTTGTGGGTTTATAGGGGAATAGGGTGGGAAGTAATTTCATTCTAATTAAGTATTTATTCAATTTGTATTTATTCATATTGATAATTAATTTATGTTAAATAATTATTAATTGGCAATTAATTTGTATTAATTGGTAAGTAGTTCTTATTAATTGATTAATTGGTAATTATATTAAGTGTATTAAATTATTATTGAAGTGTGTTGTGAGGCTATAGGGTGGGAAGTAACTTAATTGTAATTAAGTAATTATTTATTTTAGTGTTGAGTATTAATAATTAATTTATTGTGAAATTATTATTATATGGTAATTAAATGTGAGTAATTGTAATGTATTGGTATTTATCAATAATGTATTGTTAATTAATTATTAATTGCTAACGTTTTTTTAATAATTATTGTTTTTTGGCATTGACATTTTTTTTATTTCATTATTATTTAGTAATAAATGTTTAATAATTATTATTTAATTGTATGTATCATCATTTTAATTGTTAATTTATTATTAATTGGTAATTATTTTTAAGTCATTATAATGCATCCTAATATGCCCATATTTTACCCACTACCCCAAACACATAAAAAAAGGCTCTCCACCCCAGGTAAACCAATCATTGCAGGAATCAATTCAGCATGCTGTTGGATGGGTGAATACATTGATAAGCACCTGCAACAGTTTAGAAAAATCTTCCATTTACCAAACAGGATAGGAAAGACATCTTGATGAAACACCAGAAAGTAAGATGGGAACAGGATTTCATCCTAGTAACCATTGACAGTGTCAGCTTCTCTACAGCAACCGAACACACACTGACGGTATTGAGCAATGAACTCATCCCACAAGATGAACCCAACATAAAAAGAAAGAAACAACCCATAAAGCCCCTTGGTTTACACCCACTCTTAAAAAAGCACAAAATCAATGTAAGCAACAAGAACGGAAATGGAGAAAATGTTTTGACGCAGGAGAGACGCAAGCATTTAAAATAAGCAGATAGCTCTACCACACACAGATTAAGCAAGCCAAAAAAAGAATACTACTCAAATAAAATACAGGAGGCTAAAGTAGACCAAAATTATTTTTTTTTCCGTCGTAAAGTCTTTTACTAATCCCAAAGCTTTACAAAAAAAACGACCCCCTTCACAGAGGTTATGCGATCAAATATAAAGCTTCTTTGAAGAAAAGATCGTGAACATCCAAAAAGATTTCATTACGGATCCTGCCTCTTCTACGCATGGCACCTCAATGACACCCCTAAATACTCCATCTGCTCATTCGAACCAGTATCACTGGATCAAACTTGCAAAGCAATCATAACATGTAAATCAGGTTCTCCCCTAGATGCCTGTCCTCCCACAATTCTTCACCAGATTGTTGACATAGTCAACTCAACTATAAACCAGATTGTCAACTCCTTTTTAAGCTCAGGGACAGTGCCAGAGGATTGGAAGTTAGCAATAGTGAAACTCTTGAAAAAGAAGCCAAATATTGACCCATCGGTCCTTTCTAACCTGCGCCCCATATCACTGCTTCCTCTATTAGGAAAAATTACAGAAAAATGTGTTCCTAAAGAGATAACTAAATTCATTGTGGTAGCTAACATTCTCCACCGTCAACAATCCGGTTTCCGCCCCAAGCACTCCACCGAGTCTGCGTGCCTGGAAATTATGGACACGCTTAAAATGATAGCTGACAGAGGTAGGAAGGCTGTGCCGATCCTACTTGACCTATCAGCTGCATTTGATACCATATCACACAGCATTCTCCTATCTAGACTCAAATCCAACAGTATCTCAAACATCGCCTCGGAATGGCTAAAATCCTTCCTTTCCAAGCGCAGACAAGTTGTGTCCCTTGGAACTTTCCTATCTGTGGAAAGCACCATTCCAACAGCGATGCCAAGGGTTCTTCTCCAAGCCTACTGTTATTTCACATGACTCCTCTCATCTCACTAATGACATCATTCCGGATCGAAGTTACTTCCTAAGCAGACAATACTCAAATGATCCTATCCCTAGATAAAAACTCCAATGACGCCGAACTCAACTTTAAAAGATGCCTTACCAAGGTCCTCCAGTGGATGAAGGATAACCACCTCAGGTGCAACACCAATAAAACTGAGATCCTACCAATAGGGAAAGAGGTCCTCATTCTCGCCGGGCGAGTGGTGGCCAGAGGGTACATCACCTCCACCTGATACGGTAAAGGTGGCAAGAAACCTGGTAGTGCAGTTTGCCGCCCTCAGCTTCAAGATGCACGCTCTGACGCTAGCAGGGACCTGCATCAGCCTTATAAAATCTTTGAAAAAAAGCTCTTCGATCTACTTCCACTCGCGGCAAGGAAATTGCGATTCTCATATTAACATCACTAGAGAATCTGGATCTCATTAAAGACACAGAGGCTGACATTATGCATTATTACTTTAATGCAGTCCAAGCAGCTTCATACATCACAATAGTAAAATTTCAAAGAAGAATAAAGGCAACACATAAGAAGAAATAAAACAGCAACAATCTGCCTCTTTTAAATGAGGAAAAGATAAGTTCATAAAACTTGAGACGTCAGGAGAAAAACTTCAGGACAATCTTCAGATGATCCAGTAGAAAAAACGAAGGAAGAGCGAAGAAAGGACCCAGCGGTGATAGGTGATAAAACCAGCAATTAAGGATTACCTGAAAAAAGAAGGAAGTGAGTACAAAAACTGCCCATGGCACAAGGTGAAGAGAATAACAAGCAAAAGAACAATGAACATAATCTAAACCTTCCAATTTTAGATGCAAAAGGGGAGGAAAAACAATGGCTGCATTAGGTACCAGAGCCTGGAACCTACTGCCAATGCATCAGAGAATGCATAAATCTGAAACACAACATAGGAAAGCACTAAAGACTTGGATTTTCGGAGCCCCAGATGAACTCCGCCTCTCTCTCATCTAAGACTTCAGAGCAGCCGCTCACCTCCATTCCAGTGCCAGGATGCTCCTTTCGGAGTAGCAGTCAGCGCTTTATAAATATCACTTTTCATTTCATTTCATAAGGTGAGCTTGCTAGACAATACCAGTCAACGTCTTAGAGTCCAACCATATGTTACTCGATATGTTCCCATTTTGTTTAAAATGGAATGGTCCTCATTATGATGTGGGGCGGAAAGCCATCTGACAGCTCGTGTAAGGCTTTCCGCCCGAAATCAGAGGTTTCTGCCCGACCGCCGTATTACGATACTGGCATTTGGAGGGAAACCTGCGGGGAAATTCTGCTCCGCTTGCGACGGGCTCACGGAACCCGTTGGGGGAAGCAGTCGGAAATGTAATCCTCAAATAGCAGCGAAGCCAGCCTCGACTCTGCTGTCAGGATTACAGTTTCGCTTTCCTCCTGCCCGTGCGCTACGTTGCCGGTCGGAGGTGCGTCTGACTGGCATCGTAATTGGCCCCATTATATGTAGCTTCTACAAGAGATATTACCATGAACAACATGGACCGCGATAGGCGCAAAATTAGCGCCGCTGTATGCCTGCATTCTTATGAGCTGTGTGGAACGATACTGACTCTGGGACAACAAATTCTCAGTTTACACCTCCTTATCAACTTTTAGGGATGCTATATCAATGACTTCCTATGCATCTGGCAAGGAGATGCTGACATAAAAGTATCCCTTGATAAAGTATATGACAATATATGGAATATCAAAACTACATCTAAATTCTCATGAACGGAAATTGACATTCTGGATCTCACAATCTACATCCACAACAACCAACTTCAAAGCAAACTTTTTTTAAAGAAATGGCAGCGATCTCTATTCTAAATGCTGACAGTTGTCAGCCTGAAAACAATATACGCAATATCCCTAAGAGTGAACTTTTATGTATCAAACGCAACTGTAGTGAAGAGGAGGTCTCTATACTAAAGGGGTCTGAGTTAATAACCCGACTTTCACACCGAGGGTGTCTCTCCACGAACCTCAAGGTAACTATGAATGAGATTACAGGCATCAATAGTATGGAGACCCTCCAAACTAAAATCTCTTTGCCCGAAAGAAGACACAGAGTCTCGATGTTTCATAAAAGCCAACCACAATGGCCATCACAACATCAGGACAATTCTTAAATAGCATTGGCACTTGCTGTCTAATAACAACTATATACCGGACAGCATCACGGATTTCCCTGAAATGGGGTTCCACATAGCTCGCAATCTCAAACAAATGCCTTGCAAATCCAAATTTATTGACCAGAGAATGGTTCATACCACGGTCTTGAAAAGACCTGCAGGGGTCCACATCTGTCACAATTGTAACATCTGCAAACTTGGGCTACATAAAATACACGAACAGGGATTGAAAAATCCACTCGCCCGCTCACATTTGCGGGTCAGATTCAATAAGGACGAGCTATTTTTAGGTCCTACTCGCTTTTTCTGAGTAGGAAGACAAACTGACACTTGACCTCTGCCTCTGAAAGCAGAGCAAATAGCAAGATTTAAAGGCGAAGTGAATGAGCAATAAAAATGCTGTTAAATCCTGTTAACTTGTCACATTTGCTCAGCTTTCGAAGTCAGAGGTCAAATGCATTTCAGTTAGGTCAAGTAGATGTTTCACGTTACTAGAACTGCAGGTTTAGTGCAATTTGTATGATTTTTCGAGCCCTGAAGAACTTGCACTGAACACTGGCCAGTATATCAAAATTCCCAACTGGGTACATTCATTGCAACAGCGAGTTTGCTATCTATATCATCATCTGCCCTTTCAACAAACCATATATTGGTAGCACCATTAGACCATTACACACCAGAATCCAGTGAACTAAATCAACATAAACAAATTCTCCACAGGTTATCCCCAGACAGAACATTTCCACAACTCACACCCTCATAATAAATCCTTCACCGTTGCAGCAATAGATACCATCAACAAATCCCCACATGGTAGGAACCGTGAACTGAGACTTCGCAGAAGGGAAAGTGAACTTATCATTAAATTCCATACATTAACAAAAGACCACAATAAGGATCCAGAAATGCACTATTGGCTGCATGAAAACTAATGTGGATATTATCTATGTTTTCCCAGTCTACCATTTGACATTATGATTGGCATCATATTATACTGTGTCTCCAAACATCTTATATTATGCCCTGATTGGTTATTGATTCACGCTGTCTGTTTTTGTGAAGTGTTTCAGTTCTAAAGGGCAGAAGTAACACACATTTGTTTTTAATATCCAGCCTACTATATGTGAAAGTCATGTTTCAATTACTGGATCACTGCACTAATGTTATGCTTGCTTTGCTCGCATGTAAAATCCCTATGTCTGATCTTTCATTTATAATTACACCATGAGCATAATCAGATGCTATCCTCTCTGCAATATATTTCTATGCACCGCTGGCCACTTCTTCATTCCACCAGCCGATGTTTTCTGCCAGGTGCTCTCCTCTACTCCTGTAGAATGCTGGATGACAACCCTAACTGGCAACTCTACTGTCCTATCAATATTTTGCTTACTCTATCATCAGGCCTACAGGATTGTGTAAATTGATGGACTTATTCATTACAATACTATATTACTATAGCAATATAGTTTTATGACAAGCGCAGTATAAATCATCCAATACTTGTCTCTGTATGACTTTTCGTCTCTCTAGATATTACATTACCCAACCTACAGTCTATTACCTCTTTTTCGTCTGCACCTGCGACTCCCACAAAGGTGGTCTTCCTGTATCCCATTGCTCTCTTCAGCTGCTAATACATGCTTGTGTACTCTTGAACACCAGTGTAATTAATATTGATGTAATAAGTTTAGCACTAGTGATCCTTGTCCTTTTGAGACCTTTCCCTCTTGAGTGCCTCTTATCAACTACGTTTGCATACTTTTTCTTGCTTTACCTGTGACATCTAATATAGCGACTACTGCCTGCCATTTGGACTTCACTTGCGCATACCATGCCTAATTGCACCAACAGCAAATAACCTCTGCTATAAAAAGCAAGGTTTTTCATCATAGCATACAGACTTCTCACAGGACCTCTTTGCTGTATCGCCGCCAAAGACCGCATAGAATCGCCAAGATTTTTCTTCAGGTAATTTCTGACCTGCTTTTTGTGTACTTTCCTTCAGTATCTAACGTCTTGCCCTCAAATGTCTTTTCAGATTTTAGAGACTATTCTAAAGCATATCTTTAACTCATCAAGTTTCCGACTCTCCGGTAAGTGTCTCAGACTAACGCGCCCATGCATGTCTCTCTAATATCCTCTTTATCAACCGGTCCTGACTATTCAGATGCAGCCTCTTCCATCAATGTTCTGCACTATATTGTATCCACTTGCATTATGTTGGCTTCCATCTCTGCATGCTCACTTGTTCTCTATGCATATGGCTGGGCATATTTTGGAATTTGCTAACATCCTCAATATTCTTTTATGCTGATCACTTTTTTCTCCGTCCCTATTATGTCACTCCGGGTGAAAAACAATTGGTCCTGCTCATCACCCTACACTATTATACTGCATCTACCATGGTATTCACGGGCACGCTTCCATCATGAGATATCCGTCCTCGGTACTCCTGGTCTAACATACTCCCTTTATTTTATTTGCTTCTTTCGATCCCTTTGGTGATTTCATCTTGACATCAATTCATCCCTGACGTCTGCTGTCTGCCGGATCTTGTATGTATTTTACGTCACATTTCAATATATGTTTGGATCTTTGTATTATGTTACTATGCTAAACCCTGATCTTATATGTATATCCATTGGAATCTGTCTGCAAAAGTCCTACTTGTATATAAATTAATAATAATGCTTACATCCTACTACAATGCTATTCATTGGAACCTCATACTAAAACAACTGTACTATTATATGAATAATGCATTTGATTCCTGTGCTGTTCACACTATACCTTACCTTATACACATTGAAAAAATCTATTGTCTTTCTTTTTGGTAGGGTTTATCGATCTTCATACCTTCTGGGGTGGAATTCTTCTATGGGTGCCCTACTAATGGCATGGCTGACCGTGCACATACTTTGGTGTCTCTCTCTTAATACTATATGACTTTGGTTCACCTTTTGGAACCATGTTTAATTTCAAATAATAAAAATCATCCCTTAAATTTTAGACAACAGAATCTATGAACGTATTTGAACTATAAGACAACAAATGATACACTCACTCAGTTCTGACAACAGAATCTATGAACATATTTGAACTATAAGACAACAAATGATACACTCACTGAGTTCTGTCCTTCAACTTTCCATGGAGACTGAACTTGTAGTCGACGTCAGTCCCACGGGCCTCGGGGCAGTACTGATGCAAAATCAGCACCCACATCGATAAGTTCCCATAGCGTTTGCCAGCAGGGCTGTGTCAGCTGTTGAAACATGCTACGCTCAAACTGAAAAGGAAGCCCTAGCCATCAATTGGGGCTGTAACGACTTTCATCTATACATGATACCAAGAGGATTCAGAGTGGTCATGGACCACAAGCCTCTAGACACTTATTATGGGGCATATCCCAGCACCCACAGCCTACATAAAAAAATGAGTCATACAACTTCAGCAATACCAGCTTGATGTGTCCTCAAGGCCAGGACCAGGAAACCCTGTGGATTTCTTCTCCAGACATCCTCAGCTCCATGCCACCGCTGCAGGCCAGCAAACAAGAGACACAGAGCACTATGTACAGTTTGTCTCGAGAACAGCGTGGCCAAGGGCACTGTTGCTCCAAGATTTTATCCAGGCAAAAGTCAACATGAGCGTCTCTCTAAGGCAGTTAATGCTATAAGGCAGAACAAGTAGGTGTCCTTCTTGGCAGGGAATTGACATTTGGAACACTGTGCTCATAAAGCCCTCAACCAGCTATGGTGAGTTCGAACAGAACTGAGTGCGACTGAAGAAGAACTAATCCTTCCAGAATAGAGGATTGTAATCCCTATGAGTCTGCAAGACATAGTCGTTGAGTTAGCCCACCAAGCTGCAGCAAAAACTAAAGCCAGATTACAGGAATAAC
Organism: Lissotriton vulgaris; assembly: GCF_964263255.1. NCBI lineage: Eukaryota > Metazoa > Chordata > Amphibia > Caudata > Salamandridae > Lissotriton > Lissotriton vulgaris. The sequence continues at coordinate 1,569,197,971 of NC_141685.1, forward strand.
TGTGGTTCCTGGAATGGACACTGACATGGGCACGTGAGTGGCTCGATGCATGTCATGTCAGTGAATCAGCGTAGGAGACCATCCTGCACCCGTCATAACTACTGTTCGGAGCCGTGGACACTCGTCAGCTATGCCTTCTGGAATTTCTTGGATGGCAGATAAGCCCTTGTTCCCATGGATGCCTATTCCACATTTTCAGTAGCTGAACGGTGAGGTCTTTCAGGACTTCACTTGGAGCCTTCACATCACACATCGCCTAATAACCCCTCAATGGCTACAAACCAATGGAGATATAGAGAGGTTCCAGCGCACCATGACAAAAGCATTCATGATCAGCCTTGGTCAACAGGAAGACCCGGAATGGGAATGCCACAATTTCCTATGGCCTACCACAACACACTTCACTGTGTCACGAAGTGCACACCAGCAGGTCTCATGTTAGGAAGAAGCATTTAGGGAGTTTTTCCCCACAGTACCAACATGGCATACCGCAAGACTAAGAGCCATCAACAACAACAGTAACACTCTTCCAAGACAACGGGACTTTCACCTCTGACAAGGCGACAAAGTAATTGTAAAGGATAGACGTCCAGGCTCAAAGTTCAAGACGCATTATGAAAAATGGTCATGGACAATCGTAAACCGACAAGGAACCATGTTCACAGACCAAAAAGGAAGAGAAGTAGTAACCAGAATGGTGTCATGGCTCAAGAAAGTACTGTCAACTGCTGAGCAAGACGACCCCAAGAGGTAGAAAGGGGTAGCCTGGGCAGGGACAGTAAGGAGGAAAATGACGAATCATGGTCACCAAGCCCAACTGCACAAGGAGAAGAAGACTCAGCAATCCATACTCCAGAATAACTCCTAGCTCACGCTCCCTCACCGAGCCCTGCAACGATGCCCCCAGGGAGCGGCCTGAGATCCAACCACCTGCATCTCACCTACTTCACAACTGAAGGACTTAATCAAATAGATGACTGACCCAACCCAGTTCCTTCAAGAACTTTCATGGTTCTATCATCATATGCGACTCCTACACGCCCTTAGGTCACACATACCAGGTGATACGTCCATTCCGGAGTACTCTCAATGGAAGACAGGTTGTTATTGGACCTCATTATGCCAAAACCCACGTCCACGATCGATTGTAAACTAATAAACAACCTACCCAACCCCTTGACCACGCTTAGGTCGACCTGGGCCAAAGATCTTGGAGAAATTCATAAAGAGGACTGGCAAGATGCGATACAGAGTCCTAGGGAAATCGCAATCAGCTCAAGGTCCCGACTGGTGAAACTGAAAATCCTTCCCCGCACATGCTACCCCGTACACATCATTTTACATGAGGAAAGAGCCCATCAGCGCTATGCTTGAGGGGTTGTCAACAGGAGGGCAATTTCTTTCACACATTGTGGGAGTGTCCAGAGATCCTCCCTTCTGGACGAGGGTCACTGATGAAATGTCTAGGGTGGTGGGGGAGACGGTTCAATTAGAGCCTAAGTGGCTTCTGCTAATGATCAAAGGGGACACTGACTGGTCCAGATACACGGAAATGTGTATAGCTCTGGCAGTGGGAGTGGCGAAACAGAATATTTCTCGGGGATGGGGAGCGCAGATATCCCCGCAGTGGGAGGAGTGGGAGCAGGACCTTGACTGGTGCCAGATAAACTGTATACAAAAGCAGAGAATCAACCAAGAAATGGAAGAAAGTGTGGGGGGCCTGGCAGAAATGGATGTATGACGTTAGCACGCATACATTTACGATGCATACCATTACCACGCATTTTTTACAACGCAGGACCCATTACAACGAATGCCTTTACAACGCATTACACTACAACGCAGATACTATTACAACGCATACCATTACAACGTAAGTATAGGTAAGTATATAATATTTTAAAATAATGTAACTAATAATTATTTAAATATTTTAATTAATTATATTAATTTTTATTTAAGAATTTGTGAATATATATGTTAAAAATACCCCTATACCCCAAATCCCAAACCTAGCCCTGAACCCTAAAAATACCCCTGTACCCCATAACCCAAACCTAGCCCTGAACCCTAAAAATACCCCTGTACCCCATAACCCAAACCCAGCCCTGAACCCTAAAAATACCCCTGTACCCCATAACCCAAACCCAGCCCTGAACCCTAAAAATACCCCTGTACCCCAAAACCCAAACCCAGCCCTGAACCCTAAAAATACCCCTGTACCCCATAACCCAAACCCAGCCCTGAACCCTAAAAATACCCCTATAGCCCATAACCCAAACCCAGCCCTGAACCCTAAAAATACCCCTATACCCCATAACCCAAACCCAACCCTGAACCCTAAAAATACCCCTGTACCCCATAACCCAATACCCCTAATAAATGTTTTAAAAAAAAGATAAACTTACCTATACTTACGTTGTAATGGTATGTGTTGTAATAGTATCTGCGTTGTAGTGTAATGCGTTGTAAATACATGCGTTGTAAATACACTTGCGTTGTAATAGTTTCGTTGTAACAGTATTTCGTGGTAAAAGATGCGTGGTAACGGTTGTATACCAACAGGGAGGGCCTTGATCTGGATGACGAGGACTGGCAAGAGGCAGTCTCCTCCCCAAGGGTGGTGGCAATACAGGCCAGGTAGAGATTAGTGCAGCTTAAAATTCTGCATAGGACATATGTGACGGGACCCGGATTGGTTCGTATGGGACGGTAGAAAGCGGAGAGTGTAGACGGGGTGTGGAGAATTAGGAACATTCATCCACATACTGTGGAACTGTCAACAGATAGAAGCGTATTGGAGAAGCATCCACCACACAATGCGGGCAGTCCTAGGGGTTGATATGCAGCCAGAGGTGCAGAGATGCTTATTAAACGTCTGGGAGCCTACAGACCTCAACACGTACACTAAACAGTGGGCAACATTGGTGTTCATGATTGTAAAAAGGAGCATCGCACAACTGTGGGGAGCTGATCAGCCTCACCTATTGGGGAGGTGGAAGGAGGATCTGGAATGGTGTATGTATAGGGAAAAGTCTGTTTTTGTGGCTAGGGGATGCCCCGGGAAGTGGAGCAAGGTATGGGGAGACTGGAACCAATACAGAGGCGATATTTGTCCTCTACCTGGTCAGCAAGTTGAGGATGAGACTCTTGACACCCCTTAACCATATAGACATGATAATTGTAACATATTTTGAAATGTATAAGATATTACAGAGGAATGCCGAAGTCGCCTGCTTGTAAATAAATGTCTGTGATTCAGCAGAAATGGTTTAATAAAAAGAAATAAAAAAAAAAGAAAATACTTTTGATTACTATGGTTTATTCTTACTGCTCACGGATTGCTCCTTCTACATGTGTGTAGTTTGGGTTTATATCATGGGGTCTTCCTTGAACGGATAACCCAAGAAGCAGAGCACCCTTACTTTGGAATGATTTTGAGTGTGGCGTCACATCATTTAACCTTTCTTAGTTATTTTGTTGTTTACCAAGGTATTAGAATGATCAAACCCTTTCAATCTTCGAACTATACTGAAAAACATGGGACTTGGTTGGTCCACAAGTCAATGAGGTTTTACCCAAATTGATTTTCAAATCATGTTCATCCATTCAACTGGCAAAGACATCTAATACTTCTGTAAACCCTTGGCCAGTTGGGCCACTAAAAAGGCAGAGAAAGGAAAGCATTCCTATAATGTCAAAGTAAGGAAGATTTGAGGAAGAATACACATTGTACTGTATAAGCTGTATGATACATTGCCTTTTTAATTACTAGTTGCTCAGAAACACATCCTTTCATGTCTCTGCCTGTTTAGTGACCCTTTTGACTTGGAGACTTTAAACAAGCTCTTATTTATTTATATACTTTACTACCCTCTGAATTAGAAACATATGGTGCTGCATTATTAGGATGCGTGACTGCTTGTAACTTCATAGGCATGACAACTTGTAACCTTTCATAAAGGAAGGGTACATGAAGAAAGAACCTAAGTGTTGGTTTACTGACCACTGGGCTGTCAAGTCTGACCTCCTCCGAAGGTTGCTTTCTACCAGCAATAGGGATTTTAAATCTGCAATGGAAATACAGCAGACTTTGTATTCATTCATCCTCCCCAAAACCAATGCAGAACAACCTCTTCCACAAGGCAAGGATTGTGAATTTAATGTTATAGGTTAATGAGAATATTCTCCGGAACTTGTCATAAATGCCCTAGTTTGCCAAATACTCCTGAACCACGCCAAACCCACAAGGAAGTAAATGCGGAAATCTTCTTTGGTGTCATACAGGGACAATTCATTCTGGAGTGCACATTTTAATTTTGGTTTCTTTACCCCCTAACCGTTCAGTTTTATGTATTTAAAATAATAATAATACATTTAAAAAAAAACATCAGCCCAGGTTTTGAATCAAACCCAACTGCAGCGGAGCAACAGATGCAGTGCACTTCAAAGCCGAGTGTACTAATTGTTCAACAGAAGCAAGACACCTTTAAAAGCACATGGGCTATTGGGCGTGGCCAGTGAGTGACACAGGAGAAGTGTGTCCCGTTGAAATCTGTGAAGGGTAGCAGATTCTACATCTCTTGTAATAGTAACCAGAGGCATGTGACCAATGCAGTAGAGGTACGAGCATCCTAACCCTTTCGTCCAAGAGTCCGTGTTATCCAGCCACAATCAAGGTACACATTGCATTTATTGAAAGTTGCTGATGTATTATGGAACCACATTCTGTCAATACTTATTCGCCAAAAAGGTAACTTGTTGACAAAATAACTACCCGGGTTTAGTTTAAAAATCAGCAGTTATAAACAAGGTATTCCAATTCCTTGGCCAGCAAAGCAACTTTGTGTGCCAAAGATACAGCCATTTCAAAATAAAGCCTTTTAATAAGTGAACCCAAATGGAACTCAACAAAAAAAACAGACATACATTTTGCAAATGTTTTTTTTTATTGAAGCTTGTGTCAAAGTATAAATAAAAGCTAATATGTTCAATTATGCAGTCCCCTGTGCAAATGAAAGTTTGTCAATGAGCCTAAGCCTGAAAGAAAATTATAATTGAGAGTTGCTAGTGCTCTAAGAAGTAACAGGTATGCTGCAATATATGTCATAACTCTAAAGAATATTGTTAGGAAATGCCTCTTTTTGCATGTTCACCCCCAGATTCTTGGACTGATGCTGCTGGTTTCCCAACTCTGAGAGTGCACTGAGGACTGCTAATCAGACCTTAGCACCAGAGTTCTAAACTGTTGCAAAGTATATGTCCAATTGTGGATCCCCAATTGGCAAGGACTGACTTACTTATAAGTCCCTTGTATATGGTGCCCAAGCTACCTAGGGCATGTAAGGCAGTGTCCACCCATGCTGCAGCACTGTTTGTGCCACCCTGGGTGTGACAGTTTACCAAATGGCTCCCAGCCTGCCACTGCAGTGATAACACTGCTTGTTCGACTTTGCCAGTGAAACCAATCGCAAAGCCTCCACTTCCCTTAACAATATATGTAAGACTCCCCTTTGTAAGGCCTATACAGCCCTAAGGCAGGGAGCTGTATATTATTAGGTAGGACATGTATTGTATGTATGTCCTAACACCAACACTTCTAAATTATTGTTTTGCTGTGGAAAGGCTAATAGCCCCATAGGCAAACATCAGGTTACTGGCTGACCCATCAGCCTGGCTAACTTCTGAATGGGACTACCTATCTGGATACTATAAGGCATCAAATTAATTCTGGCATTAAACCTGACCTGATGCCCAGGACGAATTTAATGTCACTATTAAAGTAATGCAACTGTTAGAAAGTTGCCACTGTGTGACCCAGTTGTCCAGTAGCCTCATGTGGGCACTGGCCAACAGGCAGCATTCTGCCGGCCTTTTAGGGAGTTGTGCTAATGATTTCCTGGCTTAGGAACAATAGCAGCCTGCTACAGGCCGAGGTGTTACTTCCCCTTTGCAGCAAGCCACTCAGGGTGTTAGCCAAAAAGCGAGCTACAAAGGTGAAGTTGCCTTTGGTGGGCATATAGAGTTCACACTCCTGAGGAGCTGCCCTTTGTTCAGGTAGACAGGCTAGAGACAGGGACAGAGAGGGAAACCCAGTGCCAAAACCGTTTTAGCTCTGGGTGTATAGTCCTCAGGTAGTCAAACCTCTAAGGTGGGCTTCTAAGCTCCTGACATCCGAAGAAGGATCCCGACATCTTGAGAGGGGACAGAATAGTTCACTCTGGGATTGTTAAATGCCCACATAGCCGGAAAGTCGTCACTAAGAGGGAGGTGACCTGGTAGCCCATTAGCTATTAACCGCTTCATCCCACTAGGGCACTTTCTGGAAATATATACGGCAGCCCTGGCACCTTCCCCCTCAGATCACGTCGGAACTGGAGCAAAGGCTGCAGAAGGACTGCCCTGCTGCCCCCTGGACTGCACAAAGAGAGGCTGCACTATCTACTGGACTGCACCTGGTGCACCATTGGCTAGGAAAGGGAAAATTATGCCTGTAGCACCTGGCTCAAAAAATTGTGGACTGACCACAGCTGAAGTAGACCACAGCAGGTGAGTTACTAGCCTTCGCTGAAGAGTTGCTGCTAACTGTCATTGGGCGCCTTAAGCGATCATTTCTCAATGGCCAAAAGTTGAACCTGAGTCAGCTGAACTCAGTTGTGTCGTCTGAGTCCAGATTGGTCGCCCAAGAGGTACACTGTACACGAAGACCAGTAGCACAGCTGCAGCTAGCCTTCTACAGACTCAGACCTCTGTGACCAAACCCCCCCCCTTAACCCGTGGACCGCAGAATAACAGCAAATGCATCTCCACCAAATGCACAGCACCCGGAGAGCATCTTCAAATCAAATCAAATCAGGGACATTTGTATAGCGCACACATCACTCGGAAGTCTCACGGCGATTGCAGACGGCTCTGACGTAGATGCTAGCGTAATTGTCAAATAGCCATGACTTCAGCTTCTTACAAAAGCAGTTATGTTCAGGGATGGTATGTAATTGTGAAGGAATTTTGTTCCATGATGCCGGTGCGAGAAAGGAGAAAGACCTACCTTCTTTTCTGGCGGTGCGGTCTTCATCCCCTGTATCCTCCGCATCAGGGCGGCTCCATTGATGCCTATGGTGGTTGCGTTGTAAATTGTGAAACTGGGCTAGAAAACACTCTGGACGCCAGGTAACTGTCCAAATCTCTAAAAATTCATATAAATATAATCTACTTTTATAAATTGGTGTTGTGTTTCTTTCGTGTTGCGTGCCTTTATTGTTTCGTTTTTTAGTACTGTTAAATGCTTCACACTAGTTCCTTTATTTAATCCTTGCTGCTCAAAGCCATAGCTACCCAGAGTTGAGCTTAAAGTTGTGCAGAGCAGACTGACTGGACCTAAGACAGTTTTTCCAAGGTAAGGCTGCACAGCCATACCATATAATACACGCAAATACTCACACATATTAATTTGCATTAGAAGTCTGATACGTAGTGACATCATCATCCAGTGCCAAAATGTAATCACCAATCCTTCACCCAAACTGAAACAGTGCGCAAACGAGGTTTCTACTCACATATCTCTCCACTTTAGTGACAGGGGAGTCAAAAGGTAGTATACAACAGAATTCTGATTTTCCATAAATGAATCAAGTTCCAGTATGGCACAAGACAAGTAAATTCCAAGCAACAGGACATCCAATTTATGATTATTCATGCTGGACTTTAACAGATTACATTTTGAAGGCCCTCATCCGCAGTGGTGGCTCATGACATTTGAAAGTGGTGGGGCGTAAACTTTGTGGGAGAGCACCCTGGTGAGCGAGCGCAGCAAGTGAGCTCAAACTTTTAATGGAGGGTTTGGGGGGCGTATCTTTAATGAGATGATGCCATCACCTGTGTGTAGGACTGACATACTTTTAATGAGACAATACCTTTACCTATGTGACAACTAATGCCTTTACCCCTGTGACATATTTTAAAGACACAGTACCTGCCCCCCCTGACATATTTTGAAGAGACAGTACCAGTTCAGTGCTGGGCTGTCATATGTTTAATGGGACGATACCAGCACCTGGGTGTAGGACTGACATACTTTCAAAGAGACAGTAGTGCAGAAGGGCTATATTTTAATGAGACAGTGCTACAGCCTCTGTGCACAACTATGATATTTCTAATGAGACAATACCAGTGCTACTCTTCAATATTGCTGTTGTGTAAGTCACACAGTAACAACAATATTTGCATGCAGCACATGTTTAGTCACTCAGTAAATAATTGCGCCCGCCCTTTTAGAACCTGAAGTGATAGAATATACGCAAACCCAATACGACATTAAAGGATGAAATACAAAATACGAGATAGCACGCTTTGCGGACGACCCTTCTAAAAGACTGCATCTGGGCATGGGTGGCGTTGACTCCACGAATCATCAAAAAGTAATAACTGAGAGTCCTTTTCAGGCACACTACTTCAGACATATTAGTACTTCATTAAACTAGGCCCTGGCCGAGGCCCCTCTACTGGAGACTACAAGAACCAGGCACTACAGTTAATTCATGACCAAGGCCTTAGAGGCACTGTCCATTGACGCCCTGATGCCATAACTGGAGAACAACTGTATCTGTCCTGCCTCCCCCCACAAAAAACCACCTGAGCTTGTGAGACCAAGATTTTCAAGCTGTCTCAGGCTTTCTGTAGGAAGCACTTCTCCAAGCCAAAAGTCACTACACAATAAATGACAGGTGTTTCAAACAGCCTATTCTCTGTCTCCATGAATGTTCAGCTCAGGCAGTGACAATGATGGGTGCAGAAAGGCGAGAAATGTCTTTCAAACAGGGACAAGACCGCTAAATGTTTCAAAACACATGGGAATAGTCTATTCACTGAGAATAGAATGTTCTGGAATGCCCGGTTACTCACCGGTAATATCCATTACTCCGAGTCCTGGTCTCCCCGTCCCATGCCTTACAAGTGAGCAGCTAGTCTGCTCCACAGAAACCTAGTACCTAGCAGAGCTTTTTGCCCCTCCCCCAGTATGGCGTCACCATCATGTGGCAATAAAGGGGGAGGAGCAGTAGAGAAACTTCCTGAGAATACCAAATAAAAAAACCCAGAAACAAAACAATCACCCCAAAACCAAAAAGAGGGAGGGAGGGAAGGGCTCAGGAATGGGACGGGGAGACCAGGCCTCGGAGTAATGGATATTACCGGTGAGTAAACGGGCATTACCTACTCGTCCTGTCTCCCCGTCCCATTCCTTACAAGTGAGCCCATACCCAAGCACACGGTGATTGTAAGAAAAAAACAGACCAGAAAGTTCGAGAAAAAACAGGTCCATTTCAATCAACAGAAAACAGTACATTCCACAAAACATGTACCGCAGACCAGACACGAGCCCCAAAGGCAGCAGAGGCCGCCATCCCCAACTGAAGACGACAATGTGCAACAAAAGTATGGGGAGAAGCCCACGTGGCAGCATAGCAAATGACCCTCAATGAGGCCCCCTAGAACATGGCCCAGGAGGACAACACGCAGCGAGTCGATCGACCGTGAACAGAAGAAGGCAGAGGACAGTGGGCAGAACCGTAAGCAGAAACCACAGCGCCCCAGACCCCTCGAGACAAGGAGGACAAAGAAGGCCGAAGCCCCAGACCCGAGAGGCCATAGGCGATGAACAAGGAATCAACCTCACGGAAATCAGCCGCACGCTCCAAGTAGATGCGGAGAGCCCTCAGCACATCCAACGAATGAAGGAGCACCTCCACAGGAGAGGCAGGAGCCGGAAAAAACACCGGGAGAACAACATCCTCCTGACAGTGAAAAGAAGACACCACCATAGGAAGAAAGAACTGACTCGGACTGAGAACGACCATGGCAGCGCAAAAGCGCAAGAAGGGGGGAGAAGCCAGCAGCGCCCCAATCACACCAACCCACCGCCCAGAAGTAATGGCCACCAGGAAAAGAACCTTAGCAGAAAGGAACGTCAGGGCCACGGAGTCCAAAGGCTCGAAAGGAGGACCCGACAAAGCCTGCAGAACCAAGGGAAGATCCCAAGGAGGCACAGGAGAACGAGAGACAGGACGTTGAAGCAAGAAACTCCTCAGAAGGCGAGCCACCAACGGGGAGACAGAGGAAACAGAAGAACCCCGAAAAGCAAGAATGGCAGCCCATTGCGCCCGCAGGGAAGAAACCGCAAGCCCCAAGACAAAACCATCCCGCAAGAAGTCCAACACCCTCACGGCCTCACAGGAGGCAGAGGAGAGACCCCTCCCAAGACACCAGGTGGAGAAACTCGTCCAGTGACGGGCATACGACTTCAAGGAGGAAGGACGCCAGGAAAGCTGGAGACATCGGGCAACCTCCACCGAGCAACCCAGACCCGGCAAACTCAACCACTCAAGTGCCAAACCCCCAGCCGGAGGCGTCGCAGGGAGGCAAGCTTGAGAAGAGGAGCCCGCAGGGGGGAGGGAGACAGTGGAACCTCCAATGAGGGCAAGCAGAAAAGGTCAGCAGAAGGGGGAACCAAGACTGCTGAGACCACTCCGGAACCACCTGGAGAACCTCTGCCCGATCCAACCGAATCGTCCGGAGGACCCGCGGAAGGAAGGAAAACTGAGGGAAGGCAAATAGCAGACCCACCGACCACGGAATCGAGAAAGCATTGGCGGCCCACGCCAACAGAGAGGGAACGATGCTGCAAAACAGAGGAAGAAGGGCGGAATCCTCTGAGGCAAAAAGAACCAGCCAAGGAAGGCGGAACCTGAGGACAATCAGATTGAACACCACACCCCACCAACAGCCAGCCGAGCCCGGAAAGCAGCAACCTCCACACGAAGAAGCAGGCGCAAGGATGCAAAGAGGTGCATTCAGAGAGCACCACCACACCGCCTGCACAGCAGCAGGCAAACAAGGCGCAGTACAGTACATCGCGAGAGATGACAGTGCACTGAGAGAACCAAGAAAGGCTGCAGGAGAAGAGGCATTCAGCACCACGGCCGCAACGCAAGAGAGGAGGACACAAAGCAGCCACAGAGGACGGGACCCAAGAAAAAGAGACCCGCCCAGAAAAGCATGAAGCCCCGAGGCCCAGTCCTCATACGGAAAACGGGGGGCACCCGAAAAAGCATCCGGCTGCCCATAAACTTCCCCAGGGAGCTGAGCACCCAGCAGGAAACACAGCCGAAACCCCCCCCACTAAGCAGGGCGCAGCGGGAACGGCAGCGAGAGGAACGGCCGCTAGAGCAGGCCGAGGAGGTCCAAAAACCACCCCAGGGAGCCGAGCACCCAGAAGTAAACACATTCGAAAAACCCAACCCGCTAAGCAGGGCGCATCGGGAACGGCATCGAGAGGAACGGCCGCTAGAGCAGGCCGGCATCGAGAGGAACGGCCGCAAGAGCAGGCCGAGGAGGCACAAAAACACAAGAAACTGCAAACAGGATTCAAACCTGCGCAGGGAAACCCAAACGGATTTCAAGCGCAACCCCTCCACCGTATGCAATGAGCAACAAACGAGGCCAAAAAAGGTGGGTTCACAGATAGAACCTATACACACTACATGCAAGCTCCACAACTGCACTCTTCATACGAAGCATTGTGCTGTATAGCAACTGCCCGTGCACTTTCCAGAATAGAACCCAAGAACATGGGTACCAAGCACCACGAGATCACTGAACAGAGCACTCCAGTGCCCAAAAGCAAGCAGCAGCCAAAAAAAGGAGGCACAGCCGGCCGCTAGTGCGGACCGAGCAAGTGACAGGCCCCCCCCATAAACATACAAGAAGGCGGAGCCACAAACAGCAGGGAACGAAGCTCCGGTAGTCCCACAAGCAATAAAAAGTAAAAAAGGCGGCCGCTAAAGCAGGCCGCCACAATAACAACAAAAAAAGAGTTAAACTTACCCCCAAACAGCTCCTGCTATTATATCAGTAGACTGCAAACGCAGAAAAAAAAGAACAGGAAGTTTCTCTACTGCTCCTCCCCCTTTATTGTCACATGATGGTGACGCCATAATGGGGGAGGGGCAAACAGCTCTGCTAGGTACTAGGTTTCTGTGGAGCAGACTAGCTGCTCACTTGTGAGGAATGGGACGGGGAGACAGGACGAGGAGTTAATGCTACCAACAAAGCGCAGTCCCTCAGGGCGACACGCTGCTGCATTCAAGGAAATCACCAGCGACTTGGAAGGGAGGGGTGGGGGAGCGGGAAGGGTGCGGAGGTTACGTAAATATAGAAAGCAAATGAAACCACCATGACATGTTGTATCTACCAAACGCTGCTGGGAAACAACACAGGCCCGGGCCACCTTAATATGCGCTTAAGACGACTTGACCAGCACTGACAGGGAAACAGGGTTTTCCATCTTATAGATTTGAGTGCCCACAATTCTCCACAACAGAGGCTCAGAGTTTCAGCACATTCAGCAGCAGTAAAAACATCACGCGCAAAATGGCACAGTAAAGCACGCGCTCACGTTTGCCAGAACGCCTCACTGCTGTACACACTTGAAATGCGGAATATCACACTGCACCAACATATTTTCTTATGTAGCAGAGTCCAGTTCCTTAAAACTTGCTCCGAGCTGGTAGTTACGTACACACCTCAATGTGGTGTAGAGAAAGACGTTAGTCAATGAAATTATAAAACTTCTTAATTTCACGAGCAGTCAAGTTATTTACTGAAGCGTGAAAACTCTTGTAGTGTCCGCGGTTATTTCACTGGCAGTCTCACAAGTCTTTCCAAAAAAAACAAATGTACCTTAAAGATTTGCAGCCCAAGGAAAAAACAAAAAAAACAAAGGCAAGGTAATGAAAAACCCTCTCAAGGTTCTGGATAGTGAGTGCTGCTTCCGAAGCCAGAAAGATTCGTTGATGGCATTGATCAATCACATTCGCGGCTTGCGGGGGGGATGGGTGTTGCGCGGGGTTGTCACGTGGGGGTGGTATTAAAATTAATTTAAAAAAGCCTACCTGAGGTCCTTAGCAGGTCCGCGCTGCCCCGGGTCCGTTGGCGCCTACAGCCCTTCTCAGCCATTCCTGGCGCTGCCAGCAGTGCCAGGATTGGCTTAGGCATGGCTATTCTTCGCCTGCCGCACGCCCATTAGGAGCCCGAACTAATTGGCATGCGCAAACAAGTCAAAACACAAGTGCGCATGACTGGGCACGGGCAAAAAATTCGCCCTCCGTCCCCACTCATGCACACTTGTGCTGTGCTGTGCTGCTGCCTGTTGCCCCCCACTGGTCTGACAAGCATGTCAGTCAACAGGACACCAGACCGCCCACCCCCTTCAGACTCTGAAGGGGTGGGCGGTCCAACGTCATGCTGACTGATATGATTGTAAGTTCTCCCTCGGCGTCTTTGAACTTAAGTAAACTTAATCAGTTTACTTAAGTTCAAAGACGCCGAGGGAGCTGCGGGCGAGGGGGCTACGCCCCCACACCTCAATGAACGCAACGCGCCTGCTCATCTGCAAGCAGTGACAACGTCAACAGGTACGATTGCCTCTTCTGTCCCTGACAGGTTTAAGCACTCTATAAATATTCATTCCTGCACTCATACACCAATTTTTCTCCCCATCAACTCATTCTTGCATTCATCAATTGCCCATTCGCAATAAAAACAAACATACAAACCCAACAAGCATATGGAAGGTAACTTAAAAAGAAAAAAGCTGGAAAAAAGAACAGATACCACTAGCTAAACTTAGAGGGCATATACTTGCACTGCCAAAATTAAAGTACACATAACAGCAGGCATGTTGCAACTGTACTGTACATAGCGTATTGTTGCTTCAAGGTTCCATCATGCCTGCCACATTTAGAAACAAGGTGGTGTTTCAAAATGCATACACTATGCCCAATAACATTTTAGTATGACCACTCAGTAAACATCTAAAAAAATGATGATGAGGCTGCTGCATCATTTGTATCGCCTCCCACAGAAGGAGACAGCCCCCTCTCCTTTTTTTATTTACCAATCCTTGACGATTCAGTACATTTTGAATAAGTGCAAAAATTCCAATAAATATATAGGATGAGCAGGTTGCAGGAGCAGGTGAAGCAACTCGATGGGCCGGGGAAAAGCAACACAGATGGCATGGGAAGAAGCAACATGAGGAGAGAAAAAGTTGGCAAAGGGAGAATCAGGGGCGAAAGAGTAACATGGAGGATGGGGGTGGGGTGCGAGAGCAATGCGGAGGAGGCTGAAAAGCACACATCTAAGAGAGCTGGAAAACACATGGACTCTCACATCTGGTCTGACTAAATTACCACAGGATACTTGTATTTATTAAACATAGTGCACTAGTGGAAGTAACAAAATAATTGTATACAAACACTGTACTTTGTTGGTAAAAGAAAGAGAGAAGGGAGTATTCTCCCAGTGACTAATATACACAGTGTGTAAGCATAAAACCGGGGTTCAAAACGTGGCTCCCCCTTGACCAAATCGAGTGATCTTACCAATTCACTTTATTACACTGTGTATCATTTTGATGGAGAAATAAATCCAGGGGCGGTTCCTCCGTTAAGGTGGAGGAGCGTCAACCCACTGCTCTCAGAGCAGAAAAAATAAAGTTATAATAACATAGTTATTATCATTTCATTTTTTGGGGCTACAGGTCTGGGTTAGGGCGGGGCAGGACTGGTGCCATAGGGGGAGGAGTGGTTTGTTGGATTCCACTGGCCCAGACACTGCAGGAACAATGTATGACCCAATCCACTACCCTGACTCAAATGTCGCCCATGAGGTATATAACCATGAGAGGACACCAGAGCCCAGGACAGGGGACCGGAAAACAAAACAAAGGGAATGGACGTCAGAAAGCTTCACCCCGAGCTGGACTATCAAAAATACTTGGCCACCACCTCCACGCCTCTGTACCTTCAAAACAATATACACACAATTACTACTAGGTCCAATACCTATGTGTACACCCTGTCCCCTTTTTCAATAACCACACTCCACCATATAGTGAAAACACAACCTCCTTACTTGTTACTCATACAGGATCAGCCTCGGGAGGTCTCGGTAGCATGGAGAGCTAATTATCAACAGCTGGTGGTACTTCCAGATCCAGAAAGGGGTCCCAATAAGGTCTCCTGCACTCGGGGACTTGAAAATGATTAATACGGGATACTAGGGGGGAAAAGCCTTGTTACTGGGCATAAAAAACCCCCAAGAGACTGTCCATAAACATAAATAAAGTCCTAGGACGGGTAGGGTTTAACAAACACAAAAAAACCCTCTTCCGGGATTATCGCGTTCTCAGTGGTCTCCAGCGCGGCAGAAAACTACCAAGCAGCACATAATGAGGGGGAATGCCTACACTACATGCGGAAGCCAAAGGCGCTGCTCTGTGTCCATGCAGCGTTTTCTCCACACCGCAAACGAAAAACGCTTCTTCTTTTCTTCAAATGTCCGAAGGGATTGGAGCCCCAGATAACCCTCGGAATTCCTGTTCGTACCTGCACTAATGCTCCAGGGGCAAGGCACAAGGTTCCAACGAAAGGTATCAATAAACAAAATAAGGCAACAAGGGGAGGGAAAGGGCAGGACAAAATAGAAGCAAAAACAGAGGGAATTCACTAACAAGGGAACACGAGCCCGTGAACCCAACTCAGAACGGGAGCTCAGTAACAACAACCCAGCACCTGGAACCCAAGCTAAAAGACACCAAGCACTGAATCACGGGTGGGGCGGAGTTTTAATCCCATCAGGGCAGGTCATGTGATGGTGAAGTATGGCCATGGAAAACAGACTAGACCTAAATTCCTAACATGGTTCGTGCACTTAAGTGCGCATGCCAGGTTGCCTGGTTTTCTCATGATTAACTGCATGAAGAAAAAAAGACAGACGTTTGCTGCTCGTCTCCTAAGTGATTGATATAACCTCTACCTTCAAATTTCTTCACCGGCTGGTGAAGAAATCTACGGCATTTACTGCATAAGATTCCGCCTTGACAGATTCGCTGCTGAGGGTGTCGGTTGACGCCCTCCCTGCCCAGACGATTGTCAAAAAGCAGGAACATTTTCAAACTCTCAGGTTGTCCCCTGTTGTCTGTCCTGATGAAGACCCGATACGGTTGCCAGAAAGTCTGCACCATTTACTAGGGTCGAAACGTCGACGTTGTGTTAACCTATCTGTCCATACTAAGTTTCAACCAAAAGGAAATAATATACGTGGCTGTTGGAACAATTGATTTCAAATTATGGAATGATACATATATATAATTGTATATGTTACTGTTTCACTACACCGTCATCACTTGTCACTATCACTCACTTGAGCACTTTATTGTAATTATGATTAATTCATACCTGTTTTTTTTTTTTAAATAAGAAAAACTTTTTTGCAAAAATCAAAACTTTGGTGTGTATGTTTTTTTCCTTTTCATTTTCAAAAAGGTTATGTGGTTTTTCCCTTTCTAAAACATCTTAAAGAAATATTTCCAAGAATGATATTGTGAAATACATATAAAGGGCTGTATATGAATAATTGATTCTGACAAAGAGATTTGTGTATTTCCAACAGAACCATTGTTTTTGTATATATCTTAGAACCCAGGTTATGAGGGTCACTGGGCCACCCCATTAAATTTAATGGCTTTCTTGGGCTGGCCAAGCAGTCGTGCGTTCTTAGTATGTTCTCCACCAAGCTGTAATACACAACCTGGGTGGAGAAAATGCCTAGGCTCCCTGTCGCCATCTGAGCACCGAATCATGGCACTCAGACCAATCACAACGCTACATTACATTACAGCGCTGTGATTGGCTTAGGAGAGCCTGTGTGCTTCTAGGACCTGTCAGTGAAGCAGTAACGGAGGAGAGACTGAGGCAGTCGTGAGGAAGTAAGTGTTTTTATATATATATATATATATATATATATATATATATATATATATATATATATATATATATATATATATATATCCCCCCCCCCCGGTTCCCTGCGCACTGGTTAAATCTGAGGGCACCTTCAATCAGTTCAGGGTGTGTACTAGCGTTGCCCCACATCATTGATACTGAAAGTACGGCCAAGGGGCCGCATGTGGCCATCCTGCCTTTTACATGTGGCCCCCTGAGCATCAACAGCACTGGGATGCTGTTTACTCGACTTAGCACTAACATTACAAAACATTTAAATATACAGCCACCACTTATTTAAAGGCTAATTGTAGTTAAACAAAAGTAAGTAACTAGCCTGTAACTTTAGGAACACCTTCATTTTTAAAGACGACAAACATGTAAAATATGATAGTCTTTTCAAAATTCATAAAGTGTATTTCATTGACCTGTAGAACCATTTCACTTTAGTAAATCAAAATAGAGCAGTGCATTCAGAAGTATGTTTTTAAGTGATGGTTTTCAAGCATGAATTTAGACACGTTCATGCTTCTACCCCACCCCCTCCCACCCTGACAACAATGACATTAGTGAATACATCCAAGCACAGGAGATGCTTTTGTACAGCATGCATACTGAAGTCATTTATTTCGAGGTACTTTTATATGTGATGATGAATAAAAAGGAGGGAATTGGAAATAGAACAATTGCTCAGGTGACACAATGTGGTGAAGTGGAGAAGCTGGATTCATCGAAGGTTTTCTGGTTTCACATTGTGCAATTGAATTCAGCCAGTAGATATACATGCTTTGCTTCCCCACACACTTTACATCCCCCCTTCCCCGCTGGCTTCAGTGCAGCCCTCAGTCACACCAAGGACCAAACCTTGCAGCACCCGGGAGAATGTTTGTGAGTAGCCATGCTCTACATAGAGCAATGTCCATGAAAGACTGACATGTTCAGGTTCTATCAAGTCACTGTCAGAAGGTCATTCCACAAGCGGAAGTTAAACGTCAGAGCAGCCATTTAAATTCACGAAGTGAAACACATATGTTCAAGAAGGAGTATCATATTCACACGATGATACTTGAGCCATTCATGTGCCAAATATTTAGCTTATCATCTCGTGATTTTGCCCCCCACCTTCCCGAAGGGTTGGGGATATGGCTGGACCATGGGCCTTAGTAGAGATCACCCCCCAAGGAGTGGAGTCTGGACTGGACAGGAGTAAGGAGGGGGCCAGAGGAAGGCGGCGAAGTTACTAGGTAGTGGAGTTGGACATTGGGATCAGCCCAATCATAAATTTACCAGTAGGAATTTGGCCTTGGGGTGGAAGATATTTAACCGCAGCTGCCTGGAAAGGTGCCCTCTTTCACCTGGGGAAAAGACTGTTTATGCTGGAAGGTCAACCAGCTGGATTAGAACCAGACGCTTACCTGGAAGGAAATGTAATGTGTTGTTGAATTAAAAAAAAAAAAGAGCGGCATCATGCCCCACTGTATTGGGCTTGTTAGGCATCTGGTGTGCAAATGTCTCCAGTACAGTATAAAATTAGGGCAAAGCATGTGCAGGGGGTTTAGAATAAAGTAGCTTATGCTCTTTTTCACTTGCAGTGGGAGAAGTTCCGGGCAGAGTGGGTGGAGGCAGAAGAGGAGATGGTGCCCTTCAAGGAGAAGTTCTGGCAACTAATGCACTAGAACTCCAATTACAGAGCAATGCGGAGAAGGCTCCAGCTGTTGGAACACAGTAACGGAATCAGCGTTGAATGGAGACTTTTGCAGACATTGCATCTGGCCTCTCTAGTGTCAGCAGAGGATTTTGAGGCATTGGTGGTGTGGGTCAAACAGTTTGTTGTGTGGACCAGGGGTCAAAGGCAATCCAGGTCTTGGGTCTTACAGCATCTGGCAGCAAAAGCATACAATGCAAAGTTGAAGTGTTTGGAGGACCCTACCCGCCCTTAGTGTGCCACTCATACTTCAAGACTACGCTATTTAATTCCGCTTTTTTTATTTGCCTTTTTTGGGGCTTTCCAGGATATCGAGCTGGTAGCCAGAGCCAAAGGTTGACAAAAGCAGCAGGGGCCTTTTGGTAAAGGATATCCGATTGGGTCAGCGCAATGTTGCCTTATGAGTCAGACAATCTTAGACAGATCAAATGGGCAGAGGACAGATTAGTACACTGAATACGATGGAAGGGTACACAGCCCATATTGCCCGGTTAGGCGCCAGGCATGGGTAGGGGAGAAGGTGAGGCATACCTCCTCACCCACAAAGATGGGACACCTTTGACAATATATCAGTTTAAAACAGGAGTTGACAGCAGAAGCCGAGATAGCAGGGTTCTGGGGCATCACTTTACTACACATTCATTTCATATCTGGGCAGTCGTAATGGCCTTCCAGGAAGGACTGTCTGCAAATGCAATTAAGAAAATCATGGGACCCCATCTGATAGGTTTCAGGTATATATACACATAAACAAATGTCAAGGAATGTACAACTAGGATCAAGGTTCAGAGAGTGACTTTAAGTTGGCACAATGATGTATGCTGAAATGTTATGCTTGACAAGTGTAATAAAGCCATTACGGTGGGCTCATTCTTTACCCCCTGTCTGTATTTTGTTTTCTACTGCACAGATGGCCAAACCGTGTGAGTCATCGAGCACTCTTATGTGTCCAGGGCCGCGGAAAGAGCTGGGAACAATGGCGGGAATACAGCATTCCATTTTGGAATGGTTTGGGAAGCAAAGGTTGCAAAGGAAATTGGAAGGTGTCATTCAGGCATGCCGATATTGGGAAAGAAACCCAGATGTGTTGATCATTCACTTGGGTGGAGATGACCTCCCAGTTAAGGGTAGGGGCTTCTGGTTCAGATTAAGAAGGAATCCCTCACTGACTTGGCCAGGACCATGGCTGTAACAGAAGTTGTATGGTCAGAGATCCTTCCCAGGAGGTCCTGGGTAGGGGCTCGATTTCCAGGGAGTATAAAGTTGTCAAGAATGAGACTAAACAGCTTCATGGAAAAATTCATGTTTGGGCGCGCTTAGGTGTGATTAAGCACAGCTTACTTAATTTGCGACAACCAGACTATTACAGTCCAGATGGGGTCCAGATGGGTCGGATATTGGAATGGATATATTTTTGTAGAACATAAAGGCGACATTGAATGCAAGGGGTTGTGGGTAGATTGAATGAATTGAGGCGCACCTATGGTGGGGGGGCCTTGCCATCAGCGGAAGCTCCCAGCAAGGCATGGTAGTATTTACAATGCGATCCTAAGAAAAAATGGCAGGTTGCCAGAGGGGAACCAGCTGCAAACAGGTGAGGGACAGAAACCTGGGTGTACTGGCAGGCTACTACAATGGCTATATGGGTTGAACCAGAAGGAAAAAATCAAGGGCAGAGCCTGTGGCCCAGAAGACGTGGAGACTTTCACCAAGGATATCAATCCATTCATGGGCTGGAAGCAGACTTTTTCCCTGAAGAAATGAATAGTTACACCGGAAATGAATGGCCACCCAGCAGGCTGGAAGCAGACACTTGCCTGGAAAAGAAAAGGTCGGTTACACCGAAGTGAAAGGTCACCCAGCTGGGTTGTGAGCAGACACTTACCTGGAAAGAAATGTAATGTTTAGGTGCATCAGAAGTGAAAGGTTACACGGTTGGGCTGTAAGCAGACGCTTGCCCAAAAGGAAAGGTATGGTTATACCACAAGTGGATTGTTATCTGGCTGGGCTGGAATAGACGCTTGCCCAGAACAGAAGGAAATGGTTACACACAGGAGATAGGTCACCTGGGCTGACTTACAAGCTCTGAATGTAGGGCACAGTGCTTGTGGCTATGGTAAGGTAGGCGCAGGCTTGTTGGATAAAGAAAGAAATGGTGGTTGACGGATTGCTTGTAAGTAAGAAATTGCCAAATAAACTGTGACCTCAATGCTTCAATAAATGGGAAATTGTGTGGAATGAGTTTGTGGGATCTAGGCGGGCGACCAGGTGGGGGGATGCCACCACTGTGCCCCTTGGTTCGGCGGAACCCGGACTGGGCAGGGGTAGTGAGAGGGATAGAGGAAGGCAGGGAAGTTAGTGAGCAGTGGCATGGGACTGGGCTGAATATTGGGTTCAGCCCTGTCATAAATTTACTGATAGGAATTTGGCCTTGGGTGGAAGGTATTTAACTGCAGGCGCCTGGCAGGGGCCTCCTTTCTCCTGGGGATTCTTCAGTGGAGACCCACCAACCCTCAGAGAAGGCAAGGAGTAGAGGTTGGGTACACCAAGGAATATCTGTCGCAGAGGCATAGGAGACTTACAGGAGGTCTTTTTGGTATCAGACACCTGTTAGGTTTCCGGAGGAGAACAGGCCACAAACAGGTGATGGTCAGGACCCAGGGTGTACTGTCAGGTTACCACAATGGCCTTATGGGTTGAACCAAAAGGAAACAATCAAGGGTAGAGCCTGTGGCCCAGAAGAAGTAGTGGACAGGTGACTGGATCGCCTTTCAAAGAAGGATGAAGTCTTTCACCCAGGATATCAATCAATTCATGGGCTGGAAGCAGACACTTGCCCTGAGGCAAACAAATAGATACACCAGAAGTGAATGGTAAACTGGCAGGCTGGAAGAAGACGTTTGCCAGGAAGAGAAAAGGTTGGTTACACCGGAAGAGAAAGGTCACTTGGCTGGGTTCGAAGCAGACGCTTACCCGGAAGGAAATGTAATGTGTGATTGCACTGTAAGGGAAAGGTCACCCTGTTGGGCTGGAAGCAGAAGCTTTCCGGAAAGGAAAGGTATGGTTATGCTGGCAATGGAGGGTCATCCAGCTGGGCTGAAATCAGACTCTTGACCGGAACAGGTGGGAATGGTCACCCAAGGTGATAGGTCACCTGGGCTGACTTGTCGGCACTGACTGTAGGGCACAGTGCTTGTGGCTATGGTAAGGCAGGCACAGGCTTGTTGGATAAAGAAAAAAATGATAGTTGACCGATCGCTTACAAGTAAAACATTGCCTAATAAACTGCAGCCTCAATTCTTTCATAAACGTGAAATTGTGAGGCCTGAGTTTGTAAGATCCGGGAAGGCGACCTGGTCAAGGGTGCCACCGCTAAGTTTCTAGCGCAAAGCAAACCTCTGGTTTTGCGCTCTGTAAATTTGCTTGCTTGGCCAGATAAAGTCACCAACCCCACCTGGACCTCAGGCAAAGAAATCTAAACAGCAGAAGCAGCACAGCCTGCCAGTGATTAATTCCACAGTGTGTCATCTCAGAGACCCAGACATGAACTCCTTGACTGGGGCCAACCATCACTAAATCACATGAAATGCAGTCTGCCTGTAGAATTAGAGAACAGAGTATTCATGCAAGCATTTAGAGCCTCTCTGCTAAGAGTTAAGGGCCAGATGCATCAAACTATTTTGTGATCCTAAACTGTGCAATTCGCAAAAAACGGATGTTTGCGATTGCAAAATAGCAATAAGCAATGCATCAAGCAAAATTCGCAGAATCTTTCAGGAATTCGCAATTTTTTGCAATTACCTAATTTGCAATAGCCAAAATTGCAAATCCTTATTTGCAAATCGCTATTTCAAAGTCGCAAAGCTATGCATTCAAAATCGCAAATTGCGAATAGTTAAGTAATCGCAATTTTGCATTCGCAAATACCACCAAATCAAACTAGGTGGTACCCAAGTGAAATCAATCAAATCGGTTGGAAAATATTTGGGAAAGTATTTAAGCAGGCCCAGAAGGCCCCAGAATGTTTCACAATAGCAGCGCTCTACGTCTTGGCAAGAAGGATGCGGCTCAGAGCAGCAGCACAGAGGAGAAGGAAGACGCAGGAGCGCATTTTGAGAGTGCGCGTTACTCTGTTGGGGCAGACAGAAGAGGAAATCTATGACAAGTATAGATTAAATGCAGCAATTATACAAGATCTGATTGCAGAATTAGATCCACTACTGCAGTGTCAGACTTGCAGGACACATGCCATTCCCACCCATGTGCAGGTCCTGTGTTCCATGCACCTCCTAGCGTCAGGTAGCTACCAGGGGTAATAGCTGCAGCTAGGGGTGTATACCAAAGTTCACTATTGCGTTTCTTTAATACGTTCCTGGACGCTATGTTGCTAAGGATGCACCACCACATAAGATTCCCAAATACCCCCACAGGAATTGCTTGAAGCTAAAATGTACTTTTACCAGATAGCCAACATCCCCCATGTAATAGGCTGCATAGTTGGGACACATGTAGCTATATACCTCCCTCAGTGAATGAGTACATTTTCAGGAATAGGAAGTGTTATTATTCACTGAACATACAAGTAATATGCAATTCTAAGGATATCATCACAGACATAGTGGCAAGATACCCAGGGAGTATGTATGATTCCTAGATCTTCAGGCACAGCAGCATATATACACGTCTCCTTGGGGGTGAATTTTGTGAAGGATTTCTGCTTGGTAAACACATGTCACTCTCTCATGCAGATAATCATTTCCATGTGAGACATAGCAATGACTAATGGCTGTTTGTCCATAGGTGACAGCGCATATGCTGTGCGCCCATTCATCTTAACACCATACCTGAATCCAGGTACACCAAGTGAACCATGGTTCAATGCAGCACACAGGACGCCGCACCATGTGATTGAGAGGACATTTGGACTGCTGAAAAGTCAATTTCGCTGCCTACATAAAACAGACGGCGCATTGCAGTACAGGCCAGACACCTGCTGTAAAATAGTCGCCACTTGTGCCATGCTGCATAACATAGCGACTGCCAGAGGCGTACCATTTGAACTATCGGATAGTGAACCTGACGAGGATGAGGAGACATTACAACCACAACACGCAGGAAGTGCATCAAGGGCAGCTGAAGGAAGACAGCGATGTGCAGATATTACACAAAATTATTGTTCAGATGGGTATTTATCAAATCCAACACAGCATTGTTACTTTGACAACTAAATGTATTTAACCCAAAATCAAACAGTAGTATTAGTGCACACATGTGAGGCCTAAACATTATGATGGGTAGACATAAATGTTTGTCATGGTACATTATACATCAGTCCAGACAAATATAGTTTCTGGTTGCTTCACCAAAAACGAATCCCTTGGACATGTCCACACTATTTCCTGCATCCTTGCACTCCCATTGCCCGTTCTGGGTGCTCAGGCACATCCCTTTGAGGGCTCTCTGATGCTGGCGTATTACATGTGCTGCGCCTCCCGCTTTCTGTCACTGGTGCCAAGCTGCTACAGCGGTTGGAGGCATCCTCACTACCCCCCGACCCATGCCATTATAGACAGCAACAGAATTGGTTTGCATCTGCTCCACAACATTTGTGACTTAGATCAGTCCCCTGGTTACATCTCCGCAGCCATGGGTCATTTCCAACTGCATGCCTATTGCACGTTGGGATAGTTGTGCAATTGTTGTGTTTAGCTAGTTGATGGCCCTAGTGTACCCATACAAGCGTCCAAGAAAGAGGTGGTGTCTTTTGCGATGGGACACCTGATCATCTTTCAACACTTTGCATAGGTCCCTGAGTGCAACAGTCATCTCACCAAATTGTTCATTGCTTTCCCTGTGACCTTCCTGCAAAGCTGTTGTGAGATGCTTGATACTGTCACTCATCTCCTCCATGTTGATTGCAAGAGTTGAAAGGTTTGCCTGCATTAACCTTGTTTTTACTTGCAGGAGCTGTACCCTTAACATGGCATTCTCTAGACCAGCGTAGGATGTGGAACTCTCGCCTTCTTCAGCACTCATCATTGCAGCTGCCCTGCGTTTCCTGATTCCCATGTTCCTAAGTTGCAGCTGTACATGTGGTCTTGCTGTGGGTGTATTCACAGGCTGTGCTGTTGTAGGCTCAGGTTGTTCCATTCCGCTGTTTCAAGTGCAGGCAATGGGGCCACTATGATCCTGCGTCTTTTTGGAGCTGGTATTGTGGGTGCTGGTGAGACTGCTATGTCGTCTCCTGTCTGAGACTCACTCTCTGGGGCTGCATGTCCTTCACTGTCCTCTGACTCCTGCTCACGTACATCTGTGAAATGGAACAGTGCATAACTAGTTAGCATATTTGGTCATGTTTTCACTTTTGTCCATTGTATTGTTAAAGAATGTTTTTTTTTATATACGCAGTGTGTGGAGACTGACTTGCCTGTCACAATTGAATGAAGCTATTCTGTTTTGCTACCCACCAGCCTACCATTGTGGATTTTCTGACTGCAATTCCCATAATGCATTTGTGTGTTACAAGTAAAACATGGTCTGGAATACTATGTCCTACCCTAAGCAGAATCAGACTTATGCAGTCCTCCGGCTGCAGGGTGGACACCACAAGGTCCTCCATGGCTGTGGGTGATGGTTGGCCCGCCTCCTGATTTTTTGGCTTCAGCAAGCCTTTCTGCAACCCTTTCTTTGGCATGACTCCGCAGGTCAAACCACCTTTTGCGCAAATCCGAAATGTTGTGCCGTGAAACTCCCACTACATTTATTTTTCTTTGCATTTCCAGCCAATTTTAGTTTTTCCGACTATGGCACCTGCAGTGACTTTTTTTTTCCTAAACAGTTTTTTATGACTCCTCACCACTTCTTCTATCAGTATCTCCAACACCTTTTCACAAAATTTAATTTTCCTTTTGTGCTCCTTCTGTGGTGTTTCTGAAGCCATGCTGGTAACTGCATCGGTTTTAAAGTTCCATAGTTTCCAAGTATGCTGTTCTCCAACAGTCTGCTTCCACCTCCTCACCCTCAGGACACAGGTAACAGCATGGACGAAGTCACTTCCTGAATCTGACATCATCATGCTGAATGGTATTATGGTAATCAAAATCTGCAGCTCGCTAATAGCGTATTTGCAAAAATGTCAAATCAATATTTCAGAATCGCAAATAACGATTACAAATATTACCTACCGGAAAAACATAGCGATTTTTTAATGCATTGCAATTTGTGATACGCAAAGTGCGATCCGGAAAAAGTCGCAATTTGGGAATCGCAAATCGCAATGTTGATGCATATGCCCCTAAGTTCTTTATTTCATGTTTGCCCTTAGTTACAGAAACAGCAGGGAGACCCTGCCAGCTAGGGGTTCATCCTCCCTCCAACTGACCAATCTTCAAGCTTCCTCTGTAGATCACACATCAACATTATATACTACTAGCGTTGCCTGGGGCAGAAAGGGGCTGGGGGCAGCATTTGAGGATTGCGTGCACTTCTGCCCCTGGCCCCCTCCCGCCCCCTTCCGCCCCCTTCTGCCCAGGCCCGGCCCGGCCCCCTCCCGTTCCGGCCCCCTCCCGCCCGTGTCCTGGAGAGCCTGATCCTTACCTCAGCCGCCGTTCCCGCTCCAGGCGCCCCGCCCGCACAGGCCGCCACTCTCCAGGCGCCCCGCCCGCACAGGCCGCCACTCTCCAGGCTCCCGCCCGCGCAGGCCGCCACTCTCCATGCGCCCCGCCCGCACAGGCCGCCACTTCGCCCAGCAGCAAGCAGGGCCGCGGCAGTCCTCCCAGCAGGTCGCGATCTTCGGCGCCATTTCCGGAGTGTTGCCAGGGAGCGCAAACGCAAATGATGTCATCACGCAGACGTCGCGGCCGGCGCTACTTGCAAGGGACTACTTTATTTTTATTTCGACATTTTTTAAACAACGTATATTTTTTATTTTTAATATCCTATGTCCTTCTGCTTGCCCTGAGGTTTTCAAAGATGTCTTGGGTGTTTTGATTGGTGGTGTACTTTTCGAGTTTACCTGGCTCAAAGGTTTGTGTTCTCTCTTTATAATAGTAGTATAGATTATTCACTCTCAACTTTCCAGACACCAACTCAAACATACAGAGAATTGGAATGCTCATGATACTGCATCACCCTTCTTGGAACTGCCATGCTGCTGCTGCCCCAATTATTGCTGGGTACCAGAAACGTATTTGATAACAAAAGGACCTGCATGTCCATAATAGGCTGACTCATCTACCTTAGGTAATGAGCCTGCTGGTTCATGCCCACTCCATAGTGCACGTCCACTGCTAGCACCAGTAAGGCAGTTCAACACAGTTCGTTTTAGAGATACTCTGCAACCATGTGCGGATCGTAACAACCGGTGAGCACTTTGATCTTCTCAGCAGTGCTTTAGGATTGTCAGGGGTACTGAAAATGTTCTACAATCCACAGTCACTTTACACATAAAGAGTACCCACCAACTCCAAGACAAGTCTCAGAATATGTTCATCTATGGAATTGGTCGGTCGTGTTGAGACCTTCAAGGTAAAGATTGATTAAGGTCCTTGGGTTAAACTAGGTACAAGACAAATGGCCATCTTACTACCCCTTTAAAGGGAAACCATAATTGTAGCGAGCGGTTCATTCTCTCAATCAAGGTTGTTCAACATGGGTGTCAGAATTTCACACTGTGAGGTAGGACAAGATTGAAAGTAGATACTTGTTATCACGATGGCCGGCAGGCAATAATAGACAATATAGATTTTTCATAGCCTGGTTGGCAAAAAATCTTGATTTTATTAAATACACGGAGGTTAAGATTGTGTAAATCTCCTTTTATTGCCCGCTCACAGCAGCAACAATAGAAAGGATGTAGAACTTTAAAACATTCCCTTAAAATATATAGTTCACCAACATGCAGCCATTTTCCTTCTTCCAGCGCTGCGAACAAGATAAATCCAAACTCATAACTAAACTCCAACGGTGAATGCTCCCCAAATGTTATTCCACAAAATAGTATCTAAACTTTTCTTAATCTGAACGAAAATAGAAATAACATGCATTTACTCCATCAGGATGGGTATTTATGCAGTGGGATAATCTCAGCCTCCGTGTCTTTAATAAAATCCAGAATTTCAGCCCAGCAGGATGGGAAAAATCTACATTCTATTCAGGATACAGAGGCTAACATTATGCAAGTTTAAAGTGCTGTTAACACTTTATCGATTGCATTTGTAAAAGGTTTAAAATAGCAAATTTTAAACAATGTTTCATTGGCCCAATCTGCAGCTTTTAGGATGTCTTGCAAGCCACCCCCAGGACAAAAGCTTTGATGCTGAGGCTCCCCTAAGATAATGCGCCACAAATCTAGTGATGTCTATACCAGTCTCTCTCATTACCTCTTTCACCCATCTTGCCAAAGTGGAAGAAGACACAGCCCTATGATGCGATCTATGTGAAATCAACAATTTCAGAACACCATTCCTAAAACCTTCTGTTCTCTTCTTTTACTCTTTCAGACAATTAACCTTGCAAAGCCTCTAATTCAACTGAAAGTAAGGGTAAAAAATGGTGGTAGCCAACATCTTGGTTCTCCTCTTAATATAAAAACTCACTCCCTCGGGCTGGTAGGCCTTGCTGGTGACATCCAGAGCCGTTATGTCTGAAGTCCACCTAAATGACACCAGACAGAGTAAAACTGTCAGTTTGTAAGAAATATGTTTTAACAACAAACTAGAGTTGTCACCCAAATTCGCTAAAATCTGTAAAACATCTCTAACATGTCACAAGGAGGTGTACTTTGCTTTAGGTGGGTTCAGAACTTGCATGCTACGCATGATTGTATTAGTCAATAAGTTCTGGCCAACAGATATACCATCTGCCAAATAGTTTTTGGCTACTATAGCTTACCTACAGACAATTACTGTTCTGTAGGACAAACCTGAACTAAACAACTCTGTTAGATAATTAATCACATGAACTAAATCCATTGTAACTGGTTCGTAATCCCGTCAAACACATCAACAAACCCATTTGTTCCAAGCCAGCAGGGTCGGCTCCTCTGCTAAGGTAGAGGAGAGTTGCCCGCTGCTCTCACAGCAAGAAAAATAAAATGAGAATAACACAGTTATTATCATTTTATTTTTTGGAGCTACGAGGCTGTGTTAGGGCGGGCAGGGCTCGTGCCACAGGAGAAGTAGTGGTTCATGCACTTAAGTGATCATGACGACTTAGCTGTCTGCCTTGGACACTTAGCATGTTCTCCACCAGGCTGTAATACACAGCTTGGGTGGAGAAAATTGTCAGGCTCCCTGTCCCCGTCTGAGTGCCGAATCACAGCGCTCAGACCAATCACAATGCTGCACTGCAGCGTTGTGATTGGCTTAGGGGAGCCTGTGTTCTTCCTGGACTCGTAGGCAAAGTAGCGACTGAGGAGAGATGCAGGCGGCCGTGAGTAGATAAGTGTTTTAAAAAGAATACTTTCTATCCCTCACCCCGTTCCCTGCCAGCCGCCACTGCAAACCAGTTGATATGCTTTCCTTCTTCTAAATGCCCACAACTCTGATATGAACCTGAAAGCTTCTGCTGAAAGCCCTGGAATTTCCCATTGTCTCCTGAAATCCTTCTAGCCATTAGAGCGAGCAGAACTTGTTCCATTACAGTGTGAAATTCCCCCCCCCCTGGTCCTAGGATTACATACTTGAAAGTCAACAACGGGATAGGAAAGTCTATTGCCATTTCCAAAATGATTGGAAACAAGCCTGTGACCTCCAAAGTGGGATTATCTCCACTGCAGTTTCCCTGCATCTGCATGTTTGCAGAAGGACACTTTGCAGCATGGCAAATGGAGTGAAAGCATAGGGTGCTAAACCCCTCCAATCGTGCAGAAAAGTATCTACTCCCCAGGTCCGTAGGTCTGGCCTCAAGCTGAAGAATCTTGTCAACTGTGTGTTCAACCTGCCCGCAAAGATGTCCACTCCGAAGGGACCCCATCTCTCCTGAATACTGAGGAACACCGTCATGTTGAATCTCCAGTTGCTGGAGTCTAGGAAATTCTGAGAAAACCAGTCCCCCACACCATTGCTTAACCTAGGAATATGTTCCGTCATAACAGATATTCCTTTGCTCAAACAGTAGCCCCAAAAGTCCCACACTAAATCTACAAGACCATTGGAATGAGGTCCACCCATCTTGCTGACCAACACATCACATCGCGCTCACCATCCTTCTTAATTCGCATTTGATTCTATCACTTGTTCTGGTTCCTTCCTGAAAATGGCCTTCCCATTCCATACTCTGTGTTCCTGTGCCACCACAACAGTTTGTGAGTACAACCAATTAGTTCATAAGCATCTTGCTTTGTCTCTTTAGAGGACCCGGTAGTAGAGGGGGCTTGGGAATATTGCCTGAATCGTGGAAAATAACAGGCCCAGAATCCCTGCTAAGACCCTCAGCGATATCCCCTCTTTTTCTAACACTTTCAATTCCTTGCATAGCTTGTTTAACTTTCCTTTGGTAGCCGCAGTACTTCTTGAATTCTGTGTACAATAAAGCCTTGAAACTGAGTATTCTCACCTGGTACTAAGAAAGACCTCTTCTGGTTTACTATAAAGCCTAGCTTCTCTAGTTACTGAATTGTCATTTCGGTGTGTTTCAACACTAGCTCCCTGGGTTGACCGGTTATTAGAATATCGTTCAGGTAAATGGTTGCCTGGCTACCCTTGCCCAGAGCCAAGTCGCTACTTGGCGTCAGACTTTGGTAAAGCACCAAGGTGCTGAGGAGAGGCCAGATGGTAGACTGCAAAATTCCCAAAGCTTGCCCTTCCCGGTAAACCTGAGGTACCTCTGATGGGGAGGCCAAATGGGGATCGTCAAATACTCATTCTTGTGACCAGGTCTTGTCAGCCAGTACCCCTTTCTCAGGACGTCCCGCAGCAATTAAATCCTCTCCATTTTGAAGTGGCGATAGACCACCCATTTGTTTAGCGCCTTCAAATTTATCACTGCTCTAATTCCTTTGTCTTTATATTCGACCAACAAAATATTGCTGTCAAAACCTACCACAGAGCCTGAGACCTCCCAGATAGCCTCTTTTGCCTGCAAGTCTTCTGACTCTTGGGTAACCAATTTTGAGCCTTCTTGTGAGAATCTTAAATGTCTATAAACTCTAGCTTGTATCCCCTGACAGCGTCAAGGACCCATGGATCCTGCGTCACCATTTTCCAATTCTCATAAAACTGGCCCACCATTATAGGGGCATCTGAAGAGTTTCTCATAACTCTTACCTGTGGAATATCCTCTTTGCCTTCCGAACTCCTTCTGAGGCCCTACCTAGGAACTTTTGCCTCTTGGGAAAGAAGCCTTGATGGGCCCAAAGCCATGTCCCATGACGAGCCTGCATTAAGCCTGACCACAGCTGAAGAACCAACTCCTAGTCCTTAATACAGTATTCTCTGTAGAAATGCCCCTGAGAAGAGGGCCCCCTTCCTTGTTTGCCAATTCGATCAACTTGGGGTCAATTTTAAGCAGAATGCTCCTTCTTCTCACATTAGAGAAGGCTGTGCTGGCATTACCCAGGAGTACAGAAAAAAGGGTCCCAACAACAGTTGCATGTAAGACACAAATTTCAAAGAATAAGAATATGTAAAACAAAATATGAGCAATTTGTTATTTAATCACAAGTGTCAACATAGTCATTGCAGTTTATCATCAAACGACAATAGCGCCCCTAGAAGTGAAGGCATGCAAGTGAAAGTGGTATTTGTGCAACGTTCTCAAAGTTGTGACAAAAAGGCAAAATCCATCAAATCACAGTATAAATTTCATCCCGGCTTTCAAAGAGCCGAAGAGTACCGGAACAACCAATGTTCAATAAATCACAAATAACCATGCCAAACGCATTGCAAGTAATGTCCACAGTTAGTAGAGGACGCTGGCTGGTTTTGATGTGGGATAAAGTCGACGTTTCGACCCCAAGGATGTAGGTATGGATGTGACCTTAAAGCGGGGTCTTCCTCAGGACAGGGTAAAGTGTAGGGTGGGGCTGGTGGCAGGGGCCAGGCTTGTCTAAAAAAATTATATAAATAATGATCACAATCGGAAGGTAAAAACAAATTTAAGAAACACCAAGTCTCATTGCCTTGGCACTCAATTAGATATGCAGAGCCATAAAGGTTCAAAGTAGGCGGGGAGCTAAGTGACTCAATAGTATATACAGTGAAAAATCAATATACTAGTCATATAACCCATAACTGGTATACGGGCGTGGAACTTATACAATCACAAATGACCTAATTCACAAATTACGAATGAAGAGTAAACTCCTAGTGTCAACGAGGCCGAAGCTCTCTGGCCATCAGATCTGTGCAATTCGTCGCGATTAATCTGCAGAGGAATAAAAAATATACAACGGAGGTAGCAGCAGTGTTATCCGAGTTACGGATAGCCGCTAAATGTGTCCATACTAAAAACAAAACCATCAGTACTCACATATAAAGCTAATACCGAGTCGTAATTGTCAAAGGCATCCTTAATTCAGCCGCGTCCGCGATCCGTGATGCCTAGAAACATAATGGAAGGCCATCAACTAACAGAAGGTTCGGGCGTACTGACAGAAGGCTCTTCGGCTCTTTGAAAGCTGCGATGAAATTTATACTGTGATTTGATGGATTTTGCCTTTTTGTCACAACTTTGAGAATGTTGCACAAATTCCACTTTCACTTACACGCCTTCACTACTAGGGGCGCTATTGTCGTTTGATGATAAACTGCAATGACTATGTTGACACTTGTGATTAAATAACAAGTTTCTCATATTTTGTTATACGTATTCTTATTCTTTGAAATTTGTGTCTTATATGCAACTGTTGTTGGGACCCTTTTCTTCTGTACTACATTGCACCCAGGTCCCAGTGACTCACATGGGTATACCCTCATACTGTAAGGCATTCCCCAGGAAGCAAACAGCTCTGTGGACCCACGGTCACGACTCTTTTGAGATCGACTAGAGTCTTACTGAGGTAGGCCACCTCTGCCATTTCAAACATCTTGGTCAAAGCACCAATGAGGTTGAGCAGGCGGTCTTGAAAGGAATTCAAGCCCCTGTCAAGCCCTTTCCCCCTGTCCTTGCTCCTTCATTAATAAATGCTACTCCCTTGGAGTTCAATTCTGGGGTAATTGTGACTTTGTCAAGGATGGAAGGAGTGGGAGCACCTAGATTTGAGGTGAGATCTTACTTTCTTGGAGATCTCCCTTCTCAACCAGAACGCAATGTACTCGGCTAATAAAGACAAGTCTTATTACGACTACTTTATAAACTACTCTGTGTAACCAATATGCCTGGGAGTACAGGTAGGTTAATTTGCAGCGTGAACAACATGAATATTGGAACACAACAGTACAACAAAAACTCCAAATTGCTTGCAAAAAATATATTATTATTTGTTATTTTCGAGTTTTCACAAAACATTTCTAAAACCACATTTTTTCAAGGGCTGTCAAGTTGAGGCGCAATTGTGAAGTGACCACTGTTTTAAAGTGACAATGAGTGCTCACTGCAGGCAGTGCCTATATACAAGAGTGAAGCTATATACATATATATATATATCTTATTTTTTCAGGACTGCTTACTGAGAAGAGCAGACATTCATGGACGTTTTGCCTGGATTTCCCTCGAATTATCCCCTAATTCATTGAATCCCATACTCGACATAGGACAAAACATTGTTGTGTTACCTTAAGACGATTTACTCATTTAACCTCATCTCAAGAGATCCTTCTGGCAGCCTCCACTCAGCGAGGGACGACTAGGCATACCTCCCACTTGCTGGGCTGTCCTTTTTGTCCTTAAGAAGACCTGCTATGACATCACACTAACGCATCATCAGGGTCGAAATGTCGATGATAACACATGTCTTGGTGTATACTATTGAGCAGCCCTGCCACAACAAGAGATATTGCCTGCGTTGCTGCTCTGACCATTCATCTTCTCGTACAAACTTGTATATAGCTTCACTCTTGTATTAGGCACTTCTGTCTAACCCTAATTAAATTAGGATAGAAAGTTCTGCCCTACTGTTTCCAACTCAACGTTGGCTACGATAACACACCTCCCTTACTGTGGAACACGTTGTCGATATGGGTATAACCTTCTCCCAAGCCCATCCCAGGTCTTGTTCTTGGGAAACTGATAGACCTTATTGTTCTATTACTGGGTCTGCAAAACCAGAAAGGAAAACCCCTAGGCCTACACCGGAACTGATAAAAACCTGAAGCATTAAGATCGAAAGCTTTCCTTCCAGGGGACCTCAATGTTTCAATTGTGGGGACTGGGGACATATTGCCCGATTTTGCTCCCACAAGAAAACCTCTGAAGAACCGATGGACGTCAGCTATCTCCCTAGATCAATTTTATACGCAGAAGAGTTAGATTCTGCTTCTACGTAAGTCTCTAGCTGAATAAAAAGGGGGTCAAATTTCTATTGGATTCAGGGTGTTATCAGTCAGTTATCCAAGCTGGGTTGGTAGAAGAGTCCCAGATTACTCCCAGAGATCAAGTATATATACGCTGTGTCCATTCTGATGTCAAAAGATATCCTTTGGCAGTGGTTCTCATTAAAACACCTAACGGAATCTCTGCCCTAGTCAAAGTAGTAGTCTTGAAGAACCTACCAGAGGAATTCATTTTGGGAATAGAAAATCCAGAATTTGTTAGGCAATTTATGGACAGTGTAAAATCCCAAAAGACCGAGCCAATAGCCCACCGAAACCTCCTTTCTCAAGACCGATGAGAACTTTCTTTATGCCCAAGCCAATGATACCTCATTCCAGAGAGTGTAGTAACAGGATAAGAAAACTGACCCTCTTCCCCAAAATAGCTATCCCCACTTTCAGATTAAAAACGGCCTACTTTATAGGATAGGAAAAAAAGATGATTCAACCCAGCTGATAGTACACTTGAGTTTTCGAGAACGGGTGTTGTTCTTTGCCCACTCACATCTCCTCGTGGTACATTGTGGGGCTGAAAAAAAGACACAAAACAATTTGAAACATTTCTATTGGTCAGGCATCTTTGCTAACATTGCTAAATATTGTCAAGAGTGTGAGGTTTATCAAAAGAAAAATCGGTACCGACCCCATCAGTTCCCTTACAGCCTCTTCCCATGGTCTGAAAGCCCTTTGAAAGAATGGCTATGGATCTCCTAGGCCCTCTTCCCAAGTCAAAAAGGGGAAACCTGTATGCCTTAGTCGTGGTTGATTACTCAACCAGATATCCTGAACCTTTTCTCTTACAAGCTTCTACTAGGGCCAGCATAGCTGATTCCTTTCTACAGTAGTGTTCCCCAGGGAGATTCTCACAGACCAGGGTACCCCTTTTGCCTCACGTCTTATGGGGCAGGTATGTAAAACATTAAATCCCTCACATATAAAAACCTCTGTATACCACCAGCAAATGGATGCCTTATGTGGGAGATATAAAGTGACTCTTAAGCTAACGCTTAAAAAGTGAAGTGAAGGGTAGGACTGAGACCCACACTTGCCCCTCACCCTCTTTGTCATTTGAATTCAGGTGCAAAGCAGCCTAGGTTGTTCCTCCTTTGAACTTCTCTATGGTAGACAACCCAGATGTTTGCTTGAGATGACAAGGGAGGCCTGGGAACAAGAAAAACTAGAAGAGACCCAACCTCTCTTAGAATTCATTCAGGGACTGAACACCCGCAAATGGAAATTACGTCAGTTAGCCCATTCTAACCTAGAGCGAGCACAGGTAAAACAAAAGACGTTTTACAACATAGGGAAAAAAAGGAGGCAGCTACAAGTCAATGACTGGGTGTTTGTCCTCCTACCTGCCTCCCTTGCCAAAGTAAGGGCAGAATGGAAAGGCCCATTGAAAGTAATACAGAGAATCAGTCATATGACCTATTAAATCCAGATGTCTGCTAAGAAGACCCAAACCTACCACATTAACATCCTAAAGAAATGGTTAGGGCCCCTTCCTAAAACACTAACCTAATCCTCTCTGGTCCCAGATCCTTCCACTCTGAATCAACTTGGTGTAAACAACGGTCTAAGTGTAGCACAAGAATAATCTCTTCAAGAACTGTTGCACCCCTTTTCCTCCATGTTCTCTGACCTCCCAGAGCAGACAACCTTGGTGGAACATGCCATTGTCACCCTCCAGATACAGTAATAAAGCAACGCCCTTACCGGATACCAGCTGCTAGGAGAGAGGCAATTTCCACCGAGATAGACACAATTTTAACAATGGGGGTCACAAAACCTTCAAAAAGTAACTGGTCCTTCCCTATTGTACTAGTCCCTAAACCAGGTGGCTCTATTCGCTTCTGCATTGACTTTAGGGCCGTCAATTCTATATCCAAGTTTGATTCCTACCCAATACCCAGCATTGATGAATTAATCAAGAAATTAGGGGAAGCCCAATACATCTCAACCCTAAACCTCACAAAAGGTTATTGGCATGTACCACTTAGAGCTGAAGACCAGGAAAAAAGCCTTTGCCACTCCTAATGGCTTATATAAAATCACAGTACTTCTGTTTGGTTTACATGAAGCCCCAGCCACTTTTCAGAGGCTTATGAATAAGGTACTCCACAGTCACCAAACATATTCATCTGCCTATTTAGATGACATTGTGGTATTCAGCCCCTCTTGGGAATAACTTTTCACCCATTGTCATGACGTTTTTCAGGCCCTAGAAATGGCAGGACAGCACAGCAATGCAAAGAAATCCAGAATGGGCTTCAAAAAAGTCAAGTACCTGGGATACCTTCTACGAAATGGTATTATAGAACCCGCAACAAGAGAAAATTAAGGCTATCCTTTAAATTAATTATTGTTATCGGGATTTCCTTATAAACAAAGGCATACAAAACAGAGGTGACAATGAAATGTTGGAATAGCAAGTTACATGGAAAATAAGTAAGTAAGCAGCATACCTTGGATCCGGTTATGATATACAGGTTCTATAGAAACATGAGATAAGCAAAATCTCAAGCTCATCCTCACAACACAATAAAGGAGAAAAGCTAAAGAAACTAAATATATTAAAGAAAATTAAGAAAAAGAGGAACCCCTTGCCATTCACCAACAGGGTGTTATTATATTAGCCAAGTAGAAAAGAAGGTTTGCTGGAGAGCATAACGCCTTTTTTATCAATGGTAGTACAGCGTAATGAATACATGTTCACACATAAATTGGATTACATATTTGGCACATAGAGTGAGAGCGCTGACACCGATCTAAGTCTGAGGAAAGGTACTCCTACCTCAGGTATGGGATTATGGGGGTTTTGTTGTGGCGAAATAGTTGTCCAGGGACACCCAGACGTTAGTAATCTGTGGTTTACAGGGAGAGTTCTGGGGAGAAAAAATGTCTGCTCCTCTTAGAAAGGTAATCCAGTTCAGCCAAGCACGGAAGGAGGTAGAAGCTGTGTTCTTCCAGTTGGCCAATATGTACTTAAATGCCGAGGTCAGTAGTATGTCCACAAGAAGTGTATTGTTCTGTTAATGGATCTGGGGATCTAGAAAACCCTAAATTAGGGAGAGGAAGTTTTTTAAGTCAGATCCCGCAGAGATAAATTCAAAAACGTTATCAAAGAAAGGGGAAACTGCCCTGCATAGAAAGTGTAGGTGGCTAGGTCACCGTTAGTTGAATTGCAATTCAACCAACTTAGGTTATCTCTAAGAGCCATTTTACGGTGCCAAGCCGGTGTCCAAAATGACCTAAGGAGGAGCCAGTACTTTGTTTGGGCGAGCAAGGGAGAGATCTTACGGGATACGACAGACTTCCAAATTAACTGCCAGTTGTTGGGGGACGGATCAATGGCTATCCTAATTTTTTAAGACTCATCCCACGATGGATGTGTTTTTTGGTTTTAAGATGCGATAGATTTTGGAGGGCTGGTGACCTGACGTATTGAGGAAGAGCATTGTCTTAATGATGGAAGGATCTTTGTCAGGGCAACTGATCTTAGACAAACTGACTTTGAGAAATTCATAAAAATGTATGCATAGTAGATTGTTAGAGTACTCTGAAGGAAATAGGTGCTTCTGGGGTGCCCAGTTGCTTTAAGAAGTGGATGCCTTTTGATGCTCATGAGTCCCAGAAAATTGTTTTCCCCTGGATTTTGATCATTGGGTTGTGCCAGATCGATATCATGTTTGAGTGATCAAGAGGTATATCTAAGATTTTATTGATTCTTCTAAGTGCTCTTTTAGTGTTAAAATGATTTTAACAGATGTTGTGGGTATTCTGTTACCTGTTAAAAATGAGAAAAGGTGAAGTATGCTTAAGATTTCTTTTTCAATCAACAGCCAGGAGGAAGTGTAATCAAGAGCTGGGAAAACCACATGGAGCCTTGTCTAGCAAGGAAGGTGGATTGATATTTTTTTAAGTAAGCCAGGTTCACACCACCAAGGTGAATTGGTAAGCATAGCTTTTATTTTGCCAAATGAATTTTGATAATAGCTTGTCCAGTTTGTGAGGAAAATCCTCTGACAGTACAAGGGTTAGCATACTGATAAGATAATTAACAATCGGGGTGACCATCATTTTTATGGTTTCAATGCGGCCCCACCATGTGAGAAATTTAGAGTTCCCGCCCTCCCGAAGCGTTTCAACCTTTTTCAGTGTTCGTTTTTCATTATAGCGGATCAATTCTAATAAATCTGCACTGAATTCTAGGCCCAGGTATTTCATGAAGTGAGGTTGCCACGTTAAACCTGTAGATTTAAAAAGGTCCGTCGAACAGAGGTTGTTTAAACCCCTTGATTTCAGACTAGTTTGTAGCCAGACACACTTTCGATTGTCTCTAACAGAAGGGGGATTGAGCAAACCGTGTTTTCCGACATAATCAAAATGTTATCAGCGTATGCGGCCACCTTTATAGTCTTTCTGTTGAAGATAACTCCAGAGATGGAAGAGTTTGTTCGGATCCTGTGGAGGAGAGGCTCTAATGTCTGGATGGAGAGGGATGGAGACAAGGGACAGTCCTGGTGGGTGCCCCTCTCCAGATTGAAGGCTGAGGATAAGAGACCATCTAAACGCACTCTAGCAGAGGGAGCACTATACAGGGACATGATAATCCTTGGAAAGGTCTCACCTAGATTGTAGCTCAACAGGGTCTCTCGGAGGAGGGACCAAGAGACCCTGTCAAATGCTTTCTCAGCATCGATGGTGAGAGCTACAGTGTCAGAATTGGACAGTTTGGCTTTCTCAATGATGTGACATAGGAAACTAGTGTTGTCGCTGTACAGACTATTTCTCATATTTCTCATGAATCCAACCTGGGAATGGTCAAATAAGGATGACAACAACGGTTCTAGTCTTTTACAGGGTATTTTGGCATACATTTTTGTATCCAAATTAATTAGAGAAATTGGCCTATAGTTCTTCACCAGCCAGGATCTTTACCCTGTTTTGGAATAACTACTATGGTGGCTTGGCCAATTGTGCCAGTAATGCAACACGAGTCTGAGAAGTGTTGAAATAAGTCCAGTAGAGTAGGATTAAGTACCAAGGCAAATGTTTTATAAAAGTTCGCCATGAGGCCGTCAGGGCCTGGAGCCTTGTTAGACTTGAGGGAGTCGACTGCTCTGGACACTTCCTCAAGTGTTATTGGTTTACTAAGACGCATTTTATCCTAGTCCGAGATAGATGGCAGTATGGTCTCCTCAAGATACTTCCTGCACTCCTCTAATGGTGGGGCTGATTCTTCCTTATATAGGGATACATAGAAGTCTTTAAGGTTCTCTATGATTTTATCGGGATTCAAATGGGGGACATTAAAATTGTCTTTGAGCGAGTAAATGCCCCTCCGATTTTGTTTATGTTTTAAGTATGAGGCCAGAATGTTCCCTGCCTTGTTGGCTTCACAAAGTTTTAGGGACTTGTATTTATTAATCCAGATCTCTGGTTTATTACTCAGAAT
Source organism: Lissotriton vulgaris (assembly GCF_964263255.1). NCBI lineage: Eukaryota > Metazoa > Chordata > Amphibia > Caudata > Salamandridae > Lissotriton > Lissotriton vulgaris. The sequence goes on from NC_141685.1 coordinate 1,569,237,445, forward strand.
TCTGTTGTATTCATATTTTTTGCTGGAGAGAGTGGAAAGGGTTTGTGTATCCGGATGGGAGATGTATGTTGTTTCTAAGGTTTTTATCTCTTTCTCCAAGGAATCAAGATCCCTGCTGTGGGCTTTGTTTAGTTTAGATTGAATTTTGATTAGGGTACCCTTAACAGTGGCCTTGAGAGCATCCCAGTGGATAGTCGGAGAAGTATCCGATACCATGTTTTCTTTCAGGTAGTTCTTAAATTGTAGACTCTATTATGGCTCTAGATGCAGTGTCTTTAACTGACTCCTCATTGAATCTCCAAATCTTTTTAGTGGGTCTTGTGTTGGTGCCCATGAACGACAGGGTAATTGGCAAGTGATCTGAGATCAGCTTGGGTAAGATGTCTGTCTGGTCTATTAGGTGTGTGTAGGACTTGGAAATCAGAAGATAGTTCATTCTAGAGTAAGAGTTATGAGTATTGGAGTAGAAAGTGTAGTTACTAGTATCTGAGTGCTGCAGCCTCCAAGGATCAAGAAGGTTGATCATGGTGGAAAGTTTGAGAAGCGATTTATGTGACCTGGTAGAATTAAGTGCAGAATTGGATTGTCGGTTTATGGTTAGGTCAATGGGGAGATTAAGATCACCACCATAAATAATAAGATTGTCAGGTGGGATCTGATTCAACTGAGCGGCTAAGGAGTCCCAAAGATCTGGGTCCTCACTGTTTGCTCCATACACATTGAGAACATGAAGGCAATTGTTATTTTTGGATAGTTTTGTAAGGATCCATCTACCGTTATCATCTGTGGCATGAGAATCAATAGTGAGGCCGGAAGTTTTAGAAATGAATGGGATTACCCCACTCTTTTTATTGCTGGCGGGGAGCAGAGGACATCAGTGAGCCAGCAACTCCCAAACGAGGCCACTTCTCTACGGAATACTTGTGTTTCTTGTAGGAGGATCACATCTGCTTTGAGTTTGTTGAGGTAGTTTTTGATTTTTTGCAGTTTTCCCGGATGATTGAGTCCCCCAACATTTAGTGACACAATTTTCAGATTCACATCATATTGAAGGGGACTATCTATGCAGAAGTGATGTTTGATTAAGTCGCTAAGTGAGTGGCCGAAAAGTAGTTGGGACACTAAGGTCAGTTTGGAGAGAATCATGTGGGGTCCATGTACACATTACCACCAGAGGACGGAGAGAGCTTAAGACCAACATGCGTCTACGTGCTCGCATTGCAGGACAGAATCGCATAACATAAAAGGACAGCAGGTCGACCTAGGGAGTCTGTGAGTCCGGGGTACTGTTTGGCTAATAGGCTGAGTGTGGGTCAGATATGAACACAAGAGGCAAAGTAAAAAATGTAACAGAGAATAGAACAGAGAATAGTACAGAGATGCCAATAGTAATAGAAAAGAACTCAAACCTAAACCCAAGCCCCACTCTCCCTTCCCTACCCCGTTCCACCCCAAACATTGAATGTGAGGGTGACGACAGCAGAGTGAAGCCTGCTCCGAGGGGTACAGCAGTGCATTCAAACAGTGTGGTGTTAGTTGGATCCTAGTTGGAGCTTAAAATAAAGGGCCAGATCCAAAATACAGGTGCTCCTAGTTGTTTCTCTGTAACAGGTTACCCTGGTTTCCTGCATATGCCCCATGAAATGAAGAGAGGTCCCAAGGAACCATTGAGCCAAGCAGGAAGTAGGCATGGACCCTCCCAGAGCAAAATACCTCCTGGGGACACTTGTGTAAGGGGTTTATGGAGACAACACATGAAGCAACTCAAGATGACTAGGTTTTGTCGTACTGGAAGGTATGTAACAGGCAAATTGTCAAGCACAGACGGTAAGTTTGGCCCCGACCAAGCTAATGCTATAATGGTATAGTGTATAAAATAGAGAAAATGAGTAACAGTGGCCGAGCATGGCCAGGCCTGGCCGGCGTAATGTTATGAGAGTGAATAGTGGGAAACAGTGGAAGAGTGCTGAGAGCGGTCAGTAATGACTAGATAGACCATCAAGAGTACTGTGTGTAACAGCAAGATAACAAAACAGGGCACGTAAGGGTGCCACCCAAACCTGCTCAAAAAGCAGATGTATAAACCAAAGTATTCGAAAGTGTTCATGGGAATATCGAAGAGACCAGCGAAGGCCTTTTGTATCAAGTCATGGGTCAGTTAGTGGTGCTCAATGCGTCTCCATTGAGACTCCTTCCCTTTTGTTTAAGAATTTTTGTAGGACTCTATGGCCGGTGAAGATATGTTGCCTTCCATCTGCTTGAATTCTGAATTTGGCAGGAGCAATGAACAAGAATTGGATGTTTGAATTTTTCAGGCTCGGACGTAATGCAAGGAAGCCCTTCCTAGTCTCGATCATAGGTTTGGAGTAAACTTGTCAAATGAAGATTTTCTGGCCGTTCCGCAGAATATGATTATTCATACCAACATAGCTGAGGATTAATCTGTATGCTGGTGTCTCAGGGGGCGACAGATGATCTGGCGGCTTTGGTTTCTGTTCGAAGACTTGAAAGAGGGAACGTAATGTGCTCTTTCCAGTTCAAACTCTTTTTTGAACATGATGCCTGTCATTTGTGGATTTCATCTCTTCAGGAAGCTGATACAAGAATCTGCTGAGTCCTCCAAAATCTGCGGAAGGCCAAAGATATGTAGATTCCCTCTGCGATTCCTGACTTCCAACTCTGATACCTCGCTCTGAAGGGTCTTAGAGGCAGCCAGAAGTCTATTTATGTCTCTGGAAGAGGCGGTGGAGTTGTCTTCTAGGGTGCTGATACCTGATTCTGCCTCTGTCGCTCTAATCTTAATGGAATTTATATCTGTTTGGATAGCAGAAAGCTCCTACTGCATCACCTCTGTATTGACTTTAGTAGATTAATCAAGGTCTTGGACTTCCACCAGTTTTTTAAGGATCATGTCCATGATGTTGTTAATTTTGGGCTTTCCTTTGATGGGAGAGTCAGGCAGAGGAGGTTTGGATTTGGTATGCTTGTTGCTCGGTTTGGGCTCTTTGTCTGCCATATTTTTAGCAGTCGGGGATTGCTGCAGCAGTGTGAGGCAGAAGCCAGTTTACACCCTCTTGATCTTAATGTTCTTATGGTGTAAGGCAGAGCTTAGTAAGATCAGAGTGCCGATGCAGATGGTTACGGTAAGACGTGGAAAATAGCGCTAAAATGATGGAGCTCGATGTTCTAGATTGATGTTCACCACCTTCAGTCTGATGGCTGAGTTGACGTTCCCCACCACTGTTCCAGGAACCAGGGAGAGATTCCTTATGACTGACAGACCTAACCCAGGGTTGAGAGACTCTGTGCACTGTGCTCTGTGCCCATTTGCAGGTAACAGTCAGAAACAGGTTGGTCAGATCAAATTAAACCAACATAAACTCGGAGAAAGCTGGGTTCATCAAGATCACCGATCCGATCAGAGAGCCACATGAATGGGCGCCATTTTAGGGACAGTTAGAACTCTCTGAGTAATTCAGCAGGTCTTTTGGTTAGCCCACAGTGTTCCCCTCCTAGTCAGGGAGATGATCTATGCCAATTAACCTTAGGAGGGCTCCAATATCTGCACCATACACTGTACACTGCACACTGCTGCCCGCAATCAGATAAATCCTGCTGTGATCACTACTTGTGTATGTGCCATTTTAAAGTCAGGCGAGGAAATCAATGATAAGGAGATATGGTGAGACTGCAGCGGAATCAAGGATCTTCAGTGATCTGGAGGTGAACACTGCTTACAGATCAATAGGTAGGGCTCAGATCACCAATCAGGACTTACTTGGTGGGATCTTGGCTCATTCACTGTTCAGTGTGTCCGTTATTGTGCTGAGCTGGTGGCCATGTTGCTAGATGAGACGAGAACATCCGAGTTCTTTCAAAGAGGAAAACACCACCAAATGCCTGCACAGCGTTGGGCCCACTCCAGGATCAGTTCCGGTGAAGGTCAGCATTTAGGGACTGGTATGTAGTTGATCGGAACTAGTCATTCTGCCGGAATAGCGCGCTCTATCGGTCCACGGCAGCGGAGTTACACAATCAGGCTACCATGCGCTGCGCTGTCCGACCCTCCCCAAATAAAGGTTATCCTTAATACTCCTTTTCCCACCACCAAGAAGGAAGTGAGAGCCTTCCTAGGACTGTTAGGTTACTACCGCAGGTTTATACCTAGATACTCCGAGATTGCAGCCCCCCCCTGACCAACCTCCTAAAGAAGGAGGTTAAAACTGAAGACCTAGTAAATTCCTCCTGAATCTTACAAGAAGCCTTTCAAGAACTCAAGAAAGCTATAACCTCTAGTCCCATCTTGGCGTCCCCCAACTTCAGCAAAGCTTTTATCCTATAGACAGATGTCTCTGAGACTAGGTTAGGAGCTGTTCTGTGTCAGCTATCCCAAGGCGGTATTGAATACCCAATTGTGTTCATCAGTTGCAAATTATTTCCACGGAAACAGAAATATCCCATAATCGAAAAACAGTGTCTTGCCATCAAGTGGGCTGTGGAAAAACGGCATTATTACCTGGAAGGGTCCCTCTTTACCCTATACACCGACCATACCCACTTGTTGTGAAAGAGCCGCAACAAGAGGAATAACCCACGTGTTCTGCATTGGTTTCTCTCTCTCCAACCATTTGTGATTGAGGTTAGGCACTGGAAGGGCTTGGATAATGGGAACGCTGACTTCCTCTCCCGAATGCCTCATTTCCCCGATCAGGAACCGTCTAAGGGAGGGGTGTGTCACAAAGTGAAGGATTCACACAATGAAGCAAATGAGAGGGATGACGAGGGCGATCAATTCCCTCCTTACAATACCCCTCTACTTTATTTTCCGCCCCTCCGTTCATCTTCCGCTTTCCAGAAAATTGAATCCTTTTGTGAAGAAAACACCTTCTCCTTTAAGGACAAGGACTTCCTCTGTTCTTCCTCTAGTGTCGTCATGGAGTCATGAGAACGAATGGGATTCTTACCTCAAGGGGAGTCCCATTAGAAAGACGGGAGGGAGGAGAAATCCAGCATTGTTGTACCGAACGAGGAAGAAAAGACGGCAAGAGACGGACAAGATGGAGAGAGATAGCCCGACAGGACACTGATCAAAATTCTATGTCAGGACAGAGGCGAGAATTATGCAGTCCTTTCTTCTCTTTTATTTAAATAGCAACTTCAAAGATAAACATCACAAAAACTTTATTAAACTCCAACTCCCATGAGCACATGGGGCACAGTGTCCATAACAACCACTGTCCAATGGCGAGGGCGTCCGCGGTATATCTGCTCATGACGTCCTTTCCGCTGCCTCTTTCTTCTCTGCTCGTCAGTTAAGTCACTTCTCTCTCTTACTGACGTACTTTGTTTGGCTTTGATGTTCTGTGCGCTGTATTGTGCCTGTGCATGCCCGCTATTTTAATGCTCACTTCTGCTGTGTTCTAATCGCGCGTCAAGCTTTGCTCGCACAGGTGGGGCTCGTGTGGTGATCGACGCGCGTCAGGCTCTGCTTGCGCCGTCAGCCCTCCCGCTTCACCGCGGACCGAGTTAGCGCGCTCCCGCGCTTTCCCGGCTCTGTGGGCGCCCGGCGCTATGGAGGAACTGCCTGTCAGCTGGTTTTCTCCTTGCGTGGAGGCGCGCTGATGAGAGCTCTGCTCAGCCTCACCAACCCTCGCCTGACACCGGCTTCGGTGCTTCCACTCTCTTGCGTAGGTACTGCACCCAATTTTTGACAGCTAGGTTGCCTAAGCACTGGCGAGGGGGCTACCTTGCTATATATATTGCAGGTGTTTAAGTGCCGTCACCCTCATTTAAGGATGGCATCTGACCAGTCAAACCCCTTAATTGAGGAGGCGGAAGAGATTTGTCTCTCCCAACCCTTGCCGCCTGCGGTTGGTCACGCGCTGTCGCAGGCCCTGGACTCGGTGCTGGCTCCTCTGACGGATAGGGTGGACGCTCTCGCCCAGAGTATCCCCGGGGTGTTTGGTATCGCAGTGCCGGTAAACCGCGGATCCAGCGGCGCGCAGAGTGGGGGTAAGAAGACTGCGAAGCGTCATGCGGGGCACCTGGAGGAGTTTGATCGCTTGAGGGATTCCTTCCGTAAGAGTGCGCGGACGCTTAAACATGTACCCTGCCGGGAGGGATTCAACTCCAGAGAGGATGGCGACGAGGTCGCTCCTGAGACAGACCAGGGCGATGGTTTCCCCTTGGAGGGAGAGGGTGTGTCTGAAGACAAGGTTTCCTCGGATGAGGATGAGTACCCGGGTCGGCTTTGGCGCCTGGCGTCTCACTCATCGGGGTCTCAGGATGGGGATGGGAAGACCTCCGATATGTTTGACCCTACAAGTATTTATTATCCTAGGTCATCGGAGTGGATTCCTGACCCTAAGGTGGCGGCTTACGTGGCGAGTAAGGTTCGCCAGCCTCTGGAGGGAGAAGGAGGTTAGGACCCGCATGCAGGGCGAATGCCCTCGCCCGAAGCTAGAGGGCAGGGTGTCCGTCATCCCGGACATTGACGACAAGCTCTGCGCGTTCTTTGACAAGTTCATGAAAGACCCTAAGAAGGGCATAGATCGCTCCTGGCGTCAGGATAAACTCCTGGATGCCGTGGGTCCCGTGACCCAGATCATTCAGTTGGCCGAGAGGGCCAAGGAGTCGGGGACCGCGTTATCCACAGAGGTTGTGGCAGGTTGGGCCCAGCGCGCCCTATGCTTCTTGGGCAATGCGAACTGCGCATTGGCGGCGGAGCGTCGAAGGTCGCTTCTCATTAAGATCGACCCTAAGCTTGGGGATCTGGCCACTTCAGAAGCAGGGCCTATTGCAAAGGGCAAATTGTTCGGCGAGCCGTTCATCAAAGAACTAAACAAGTTCGTTACAACCTTTTCCGCACTGGATAAGGCACAAACGTCGATCAAGAAGATCTTCCCTGGATGGGTTTTTGCTGGGGCCGGAAGAGGGCGGGGTCGCTCCTCCGGCCGTCAATGCCAACAGGGCCCTAACAACAAGAACCAGCAGCGTCGCAACAACGGCTGGAACGACGGCCGCCAGGAATCTTTCTATCCAAGTAGAGGCGCCGGGAAAGGGTGCGGCAGAAATTATCGAGGCGGAGCCAATGCATCGGGAGGCCCATCCGGTGAGTGTTACCCTTTTTTCCCTGTCCGTCTTGGGGGGGAGATTACGGGCTCATCTCCACAACTGGCGCAAGATCACATCAAATCCCTGGGTTCTCCAAATTGTCCGGGGTTTCAGGATAGAGTTCTACGGTACTCCCCGTCAGAGAGTACGCCCCCGTCCGCTGGTTTTTTCTGCGGAGAACAGGATTGTGATCGGCAACGAGGTTGCGGAGCTCCTCAGGAAGGGAGCGATCCGCAGGTCCCTCCTTCATCCTACGGGCTTCTTAAGCAACATCTTTTTGGTCCAGAAGAAGGACAAAGGGTTCCGCCCGGTCATAAACTTGCGGGACTTCAACGAGTGGCTGGTTTACCGCCACTTCAAGATGGAGGGGATCCATCTCCTGTGCGATATCCTCCAGGGGGATTGGATGGTCCGTCTAGACTTGAAGGACCCTTACCTCACGGTGCCCATCTTTCCACCTCATCGGCGGTTCCTTCAATTTCTCTGGGACAGAGATGTTTTTGAGTTTCAAGCGCTGCCGTTCGGCCTCTCATCGGCCCCGTGGTGCTTTACGAAGCTCCTTCGGCCGGTAGTGGAGACTCTACGCAAGAGGGGCGTACGGATGATCATATATCTTGACGATATCCTAATCTTGGATCAATCATTGGACCGTCTCCAGCGCAACTTGAAAATGACTATTGCTCTGCTCCAGGATCTGGAGTTTGTGATAAATGCCCAGAAATCCGAACTCAACCCTTCCAGACAGATCACCTTTTTGGGGTTCCTAATCGATTCAGAGATGGCATCCCTCAGCCTTCCTCTTCAGAAGGAGACCAAGATCCACAAAGAGCTCTCTCAAGTCCTTCGGAAGGACAGAATCTCCCTAAGGCAACTAGCTCGAATCGTGGGTCTCCTCTCGCCTCGATTCAGGCGCTCTTCCCGGGTCCCCTGCACTACAGGGCCCTTCAGCATCTGAAGGCGCAACACCTCAGAAAGGGGCTCACCTATTCCGAACTCATTTCTCTGACGGAGGAGACGAGGACGGAACTGCGTTGGTGGATCGAGCACATGTGTGCCTGGAAAGGGAGAGCAATTTTCGGCTCCAGCCCGGACCTGATCATCGAATCGGATGCCAGCAGGTCAGGCTGGGGAGCACGCTGCGGCGACATTACGATGGGGGGCTGTTGGTCGGAGGAGGAGCTTCAGCTTCACATCAACTGCCTGGAACTTCTAGCGGGTTCTTTTGCGGTGAGATCTCTGACACAGAACCGAGTGTCGTGTTGCATACTATTACGCATGGACAATGTGTCGGCGGTGCAATACATCAATCGCCTGGGCGGCCCTCGGTCTCGGGCCTCGGCAGAACTGGTGACGGACTTCTGGCATTATTGCCTGGATTAGCAGATCTCAGTGTCGGCGGAATATCTTCCGGGACGTCAGAATTCGATTTCGGACTGGCATTCCAGGAATTTCCACGACTTCAGCGATTGGCGACTGGAACGGAGAGTCTTCCAGGCTTTGTTGGCCAAGTGGGGTCCGTGCACTGTGGACCTGTTCGCATCCCGGCTCAACCGTCAACTCCCGAGGTTTGTGAGTTGGAGGCCGGACCCGGAGGCGTCGGCGGTGGATGCGTTCCTGCAGGATTAGTCGCAGGAGCAGCCATACGCGTTCCCTCCTTTTCTGATGATTCCTCGGGTGGCGGCGCAAGTTCGCCGACAGCAAGCGTCCCTGATCCTGCTGACTCCGTTTTGGCGGGCCCAGGCGTGGTTCCCTCCCTTGTTGGAGCTGTTGTGGGACTGTCCGATTCGACTGCCCTTGTTCTCTTCTCTGCTCTCGGGTCCCCTGGGGGAGCCTCATCCTTTGATACTCCAGGAGACATTGTGCCTCATGGCATGGAGGATTTTCTGGGATATTGGCAAGACGGCCGCCTTTCGGCGGATGCTAAGGATCTCATCCAACGAGCCTGGGATCCAGGAACTGTCAAGAGGTATTGCTCGGCTTGGGGGCGGTGGCGTCGTTGGTGTCTGGGAAGACACGACGATCCCGTGGGGGCAGACGTTAGTCACATCCTGAATTTTTTAGCCGAGTTGGCACAGTCAGGATTGGCCTATCGTTCTATTAATTCTTTCAGATCCGCCATTTCGGCGAGGCATGCCCACATCGATGGTAAACCGGTGGGGGAGCATCCATGGGTTTGCAAACTGATGAAGGGTGCCAGACTGTCTAAACCCCCAGAACCCAGGTACGAGTGCCTCTTGGACGTCAACATCATACTGCGTTTTCTCTGCTCTTGGTGGGATAACCAGTATCTTTCCAGAAAGGAACTGTCCGCTAAGTTGGCGATCCTGTTGTGTCTGGTTTCATGTAAATGCGTCTCGGATGTGAGGGCATTGGATATCTCGGCTTGGATGTTCACTCCGGATGGATTAACCTTTACAGTCGCGAGAAGGACTAAGACTAATATCAGGTCGGTATCTTATCCTGTTTTTCCGGACCAACCCAAACTTTATGTGGTAAGGTGTCTGAAGGCGTATGAGGAAATGACGGCGGAGTATCGCCCCCCTGGGGAACGTCAACTCCTTATCGCCCTGCAGAAGCCTTTTAAGGCAATTTCATCTCCATCCATCGCTAGGTGGGTCCGTTGGATCATGACCGAGGCGGGTGGATGTGACCAGTTTTGGGGCTCACTCCACGAGAGTGGCCATGGCCTCTAAGGCCGTACAGGTAGGTGGTCGATTGGAGGATATAATGAACGCTGAGGATTGGTCCTCCGAATCCACTTTCAAGAAGTTTTATTTCAAACCCATCTATGGCGCAGCAGCATTGGTGGTGGATAAGCTTTAAACCTGCATAATCCTCGCCTCCGTCCTGACATAGAATGAAACATTTCCTAGCTAACGTGAAGGAAAGTTTCAATTCTATTAAGGACTAGGAGGCAAGGATTGTGCATTCTCCCTCGGAAGAGCTCCAACTAGATGACTCGATGTGTCCCGCCTCATTGAGGGAAGGAATCTCCTCTCTAGACTCAGCGCCCGAAGCCACAGAAGCCCTAGAGAACCAATGGTGTCCCGAGTATTCCCGCCGCATTCCTAGAGGAGCGTGGCTCTCCAAGGGACGTGCTCGCCTAAGGGGGTTGATAGGGAGGATGAAGGAAAGCACAAACAAGAGCTAAATTGGGAGAAGGGAAGAGGAAAGCTCTATTAATAGCTAACTGTGTTGAGTCATCACTGGTGGAGGTATTTGAGTTTGGGTGAGATTATTTCCCCCACTCCTGATTCCCTTAATAGTGTTGAAAGCCAAGAGGTCTAAAAATGTACCTGCCTCTATATTCTTTCTGAGGGACGTGCACCGTTGGGCCTGTAGTGTTTACAATGTTTGGCATCCTCGTGCCAGAACCTTGGCTCGAGGGTGCTTGTTGTATGTCATGTATTCTTTCAAAGTATGTTCCATGATTCTATGCTTAACATTGCATGCCAGGATTCTGACAACGTTATTCAGTAGTCAGAGATCCTGGTATGCGGCGGGAATGTCTGGCTGTGGGTGCTTCTGAATTTGAAATAAAGAAACACTTACTTCATTCAAAGCCTCCTTGGACTTCATCACTTCAGGGCCCCAACAGGAAAAGAGGAACTTCCAGCTTTTCTAGAAGAAAGAAGAAAAAAGAGGAATCCTTCAGTTTAGAAACTACACATTTCTCTACTTAGCAATAAAATAGCAAGAGACAAAGCAGGAATATTTCACGGCACTCACTTCCTCACTTTCATCTCCTAGAGAACTCTTTAGGATTGTTGATTCCCTTACGGCCCTTCAGACACCGGATCCTGTGGTTGCCTCTCAGGACCTGTGTAACAAGATAGCTGCCTTCTTTCAGTCAAAGATCGCCGACATCTATGCTGCTCTGGAGGTCCAAAAATCTTTGACCACCGTTCCTTTGCTGCCTGCTCTTCCTGAGCCCGGTGTTGTTGAATCTTCTCAACATCAGGATCTGATTTCCTTTCCTCCTCTTTCCTGTCAAGATCTTGAAATCCTGCTTGACAAAACCAAATCTGGCTCTCCGTTGGATGTCTGCCCGCTAAAGATCCTCAAGCAGTGCAGAGAATCTCTCCTTCCTCCTCTGGTTGACATCATGAACAGAGCGATGAAGGAAGGCATTTTTCCCCAGCAGTGGAAGAATGCTGTAGTAAAACCTTTGCTTAAAAAGCCTTCTCTGGACCCTGGGGTGTTAAAAAAACTTTCGCCCCATCTCACTGCTCCCGGCTCCCGCAAAGATGCTCGAAGCCCATCTGAATAAACATCTGGCTGCATTTGTGGAGAGCTCGGGCTGTTTGGATCTCTCCCAGCATGGTTTCAGGAGGGAACATAGCACCGAGTCTGCCCTCACCATAGTGCTGGATACCATCCGCACTAGAGTTGACGAGGGTCAGACATCCCTCCTGATCCTTCTAGATCTCACAGCGGCCTTCGATACCCTGTCTCCCGTGGTATTAACATCTCGCCTGAGGGAGATTGGGGTTCGCGGGCCTGCTCTGGGACTCCTTTCCTCTTTTCTCGACCATAGAGAACAAAGGATAATGCTGGGATCGTTTCTATCTCCATCCATGTCTGTGCAATGTGGGGTCCCTCAAGGGTCAGCGCTTAGTCCTACCCTTTTTAATATCTATGTGACCCCCCTTGCCAGACTCATTAGATCTTTTGGGATGGAGGTAGTTTCCTATGCGGACGACACTCAGATCCTAGTCTCTCTCTCCCAGCCAGCTACGTCAACTGCCGCCAATTTTAGATCTTGCATGGAGGCAGTTGGCCAGTGGATGATCCACAACTCACTAAAACTGAATGGGGAGAAGACGGAGGTGATGGTCTTTGGAGGAAAGGAAACGATCTGGTCGGCGGAGTGGTGGCCGAACTCGCTAGGCTTATGTCCCGAGCCCACCTCGTCAGCAAAAAACCTGGGAGTTATGATCGACCCCAACCTTAGTATGTGCCAACAGGTCAACAGGACTGTTTCGACCTGCTGGGGGATTATCCACATTCTAAGGAAAATCAGGCACTTTTTGTCACCCCAGGCAAGAAAGCAACTTGCTGTCGCTCTCTTGGGCTCGCGACTGGATTACTGCAACGCGCTGTATGCAGGACTGAACAAGAGTCATCTACAGCGCTTGCAGGTGGTCCAGAACGCGGCAGCGAGATTTGCTCTTGACCTACCGAAACGTGCCTCTGCCACCGAAGCCCGTAAACAACTTCACTGGCTCCCCGTTGAGTACCGGATCCTTTTCAAATCCATGTGTCTGGTGTATAAAGCCTTAGCTAAATCCAGCCCTAAAAGCATGGGATCCATTCTTTCTCAGCATAACCCCAGTAGGAATCTTCGCTCCAGTCACAAACTTCTTCTTTCTGTACCTCGTGTCAGAAAAGCAAGATGGGGAGGTAAGGCCTTTTCCTTCCTAGCACCTAAATGGTGGAATGCCCTCCCTTTGGAGGTAAGATCCCGTCCCTCTCTGCAAACTTTTAGATCCGCGCTAAAGACCCATCTCTTTACACGTGCATACCCGTAGTGGTGCTCTGCAAATTTTGTTGATTGATTTTGATAGGCGCCTTGATACCTTCGGGTTTAGTCTGCGCGTTATAAGTTGCATAATAAATAAATAAATAAATAAAGCAAAATACGCTGTCTGCCTTTTGTCATCCCACAGAGTGTTTACAATCTCCAATCACTCATGTTCTCTGTCAGTGAAGAGATTGGGCAGTTAAGCAAAATCGCATTTAAAATGGCCATACTGCTTCCTGTTTACTTCAGTGAACACAAAGATTTCCGCAAAGCTTTACTTTAACTTCAAAGTTGTTGGCCATCGCGCTCCTGTTACAGTGTGTGATGGTGCCTCGTCCCATCTGGGCATCGCAGAGTTATAGCTTTTCAAAAACAAACAACATGCCACTGCTGTTATTAATTACGGCAAACCTTTTTGTTGGCCATTGAGCTTCTGTAACATTGTATGATAGCTGCTCCTCCCACCTATCGTCTAGGCATCGCATAAGCAGAGTAACTGCATTAAACATGAAAGTGCACAAGAGGCTCTATGTTTAGCTGTGATAGGAGAAATGGGGGCAGGGTGTGCCTAGCGGAGCACATCAACGTGTACACAGTACCCTACTCTAGCCAAGCAGATGCAAATAAAGAGGATGGGATGGGCATTAACAGAACACTAAGGCCACGTCAAGAGGTTTAGCTGGGCGCCAGTGGGATACTTCAACCATGCACGTGTCATTATTCCCTATAATTTTCCACCATTTCATTGATTACATTTCAGTCCACTTCCGAGTGTGGTTTGAAAATGAATGAGCCGTGTTCATTGTACACAGTAACAAAATGTTCACTAACAAAAACAAGCATTGGCATAGCCAATAGGTCTTGCCTTTGGAACCTTATAAGTGTTTAGTTATCCAGCACAATATCCTTGGTGCAACAACATCAAGTGTTGCATGGCTAAACACTTATAAGGTCCCAAAGGCGAGACCTATTGGCTATGCCAATGCTTGTTTTGAGTGAGTGGCTCGTGCAGGTATGCCACTGTGAGGTAGAGATGCTATGAGTGCTTTTACAGGAGCCCCTGTGACATTGCGCCTCTTCAAAATGCATCTTAGGTCTGGTGTAATACTTCTAGCCTCTATTCTAGTCGTCTCGCACCCAATGCATCCTTAAATGTCCCATGTACAGCTGGGGTTCACACTCCTATTACCCCTGCCCTCCAGTGACACTTTACCTGTCACGGGTGGTGGTGGTGGTGAACGTGGTGGTGGTGGTGGATGTGGTGGTGGTGGACGTGGTGGTGGACGTGGTGGTAGTGGACTTGGTAGTGGTGGACGTGGTGGTGGTGGACGTGGTGGTGTACATGGTGGTGGTGATGGACGTGGTGGTGGTGGACGTGGTGGTGATGACTATTGGGTAGGAGGGTGCTGGCAGAATGCAGAAGGAGAGGATGATCTCGAAGGGAGCACATGGGAGAGCAGAAAGAGGCCGAATATTAGAAACAAGGCACTGCATCGCTCTGATTGATGTTTGGTAGGCGGGAGGGGTGTTCTGTGCAGAAAGGCATTACGGCGCTCTAGTAAATAAATAAATAAAACAAGTGCGGTAAGCGAAAGCGAAAGCGATTGCATTTGCAGCTGAAAGTGCACGCTGTGCTTAATGAGCCATGACGAGGGAGGAAAGCTGTGCTCGCTCCCGCGGACCATAGGCCAGGGCAGAGAGAAGGTGGGACATGCACCCGCCTTTGGCCAATTGCATGATGTCTTTTTTAAGAAAGACGCATGCAAAGGCCATTAGCGGGTGAAGAAAACAAAAACACACGTGCAAGCGTGTGTTCTAAAGTTTAAGGCCCTTACTAAAGTTCTTGCAGCGCAGCGCTTGCCCACTGGCTCAGGCGAAACCTAAAAAGCATCCATAGGAAGTCACTCTTGAAGGGACCCCTGTAGTGTATACTGTTTATATGACTGCATTTTTAAATCTTGTAATGTAATGCATTTTAAAATATTGTAATGTAATTATTTTTATTTTTTAACTTGTATATATATGTACTTTTATGATGTTTTTTAACTATCGAATAAAGAATTACTGACTGACTGAAGTTTATTTACTTGCAGTACCCTAAGGTGTGTGGGACAAGTTGCATTTTTTTGATTTTCACTCACATTCTCTTTAAAGAGAAAAATATATAGGTGTTATTTGCATTGCGTACTCTGGATTTAGTTTAGACTTTCATGCTTCGGTTGAACAATCGTCAGTGTTTTTGACCAAAGCAGTCATGTAATTGGTGATGTTTCTCTAGGAAGCCTGATGGGCAGCATGCAGACAGATGCTAACATTTCTTTTGTTCTGAAAAACCAAACTCAAAACATTTGGCTGTCTTGTTGGAAGATCTTTGTTCATTATCTACGCTCTCATCTTCTGACACTGTGGAGTCAGCACCCACACACGAAAGTTAAAGTTTTTTTAACCACATGCTGTTCAGTTACACTTATCTGCAAAAGACCATTGGGGCCCATTCATTCTCAGGTTCTTTACAATCATTGTTAGAAATGAATGGGGTTTCTGATCTAAACAATACAAAAAACAAATATGTTTACTTGGTAAATGGTTTTATGTTGGAAAATAAAGTTTCTTTAACTAAATAGTTTTACTCTTTGAATAACAATATGCTTCACAATGGTTAAGGAAAGCCAAACCAGAACGTATTTCAAGCGCTTTGGTTTTCGTTCAGACTGGGTAATTCATTTGACCTTTCCCTCTTATGTGGTGGCTACAGTTTTGCGAAACTCATGGCTTTTATCCTTTGAATTACTTTCAGGGGTCAAGTTTCAGAGGTATTTGCGAAGTATCAACATACCACATCATACCATATAATTCAACTGCACACCACATTGTTAAACTCCACAGCATACCACTCCACCACACAAAATGCTGTTCCATAAAATTACACTCTGACACTCAATCCCACTCCAGTTAATTCCAGTACACCCAATACCACATAATTATTATCCACATATTTCCATTACACACCATGCCACATAATTCCCCAACACAAATCTACTCCACACAATTCCACAACTAACAATTCCAAACGACATAATTCCCCACCACATACATCCACTCCGATCCAAAACACATGGGTAAAAGAGAATCTCCTTTACAACACCAATATTTCTAACTCTCACAAATGCGAGACCAATTTGCATTGCAAATGGTAGTTTTATATTCTATCCTTCTGAGACCGCTAGAGTAGTGGGTGGGCTGCTTCAGTACAATCACAGTCTCATGCACACCCAGCAGATTAAGATCTTCTTAGAGTTTCTTTTTGCTCAAATGGGTGTAATTTCTGATATTTATGTTTCCCTCATGTTCATTGCTTGATTTTTGCTCACTATGAAGTGTCACTCATAGTTGTTGAATATCACTCATAATTACACTGTAATTATGAAAATGTCACACACATAGCAATCTAAAACCTTGTCAGATATGGTTTTAATGTTCTAAATTATTTCTATTGTTGTTGCTGTGAGCGGGCAATAAAAGGAGTTTTGCATAATTTTAGCCAGCAGTGTCTTCAACGAAATCAAGATTTTCTGCCCACAAGGCTGTCAAAAATCTACATTGTCTATCATTGCCTCCATCTCGGTTGGGTTCAATCGCAATCTTCTCTCAATCGGGTTGTTCATTGTAGGTGTCGGGTGCAGCTGAGTGTGAGGACATGATTGAAAGGAGACGCTTGTTATCACGGTGGCCGACAGGCAATGTAGACCTAAGCATTTTGCCTGACCTTCAAATGGCCGCTTTTTAAGGCACAGCTCCTACCGCATTCACTGTAACGGCTCCTGGGCGGACCAGAAGGTGCACGTGATTCAAGTGCGACGTCATCGTAAACACTAGTTAACAACATGGCGACCCCAACAACTGGAAAGGTAACTCCAAACCCCTTTCATTGACAGCGCGCGTGCAACGAGCATATCGTTTAAAGGGGACAAGTATGATGAAGGTAGTTTGACATTCGGGCTAGATGCAGTAGGTGTTTCGGGCAGCTGTTGCAGTGCCCGGAAAAACAGAATGTTGTCTCTGACGTGTACTATTTCTCGGTGACCAGTTGTAGGGTGCGTTGTTTAAAATTCCTGAATAAGCTCCAACAGTTGTAATGTTTGAGAAGGAGGGTGAGCGATGCTATAGTCTTGCAGTATGTGTTAGCATAACTTTCAACCTCTCAAAGTTTTTGTTAAGGATGCAATGACGTTGGAAGGTTGCTTATTCCGCTTTAAAACATTATTTTGAATACATGGGGTGGTATCGGTAGTTTTGGAATGTCATTGCAAGAGACTGGACTTTTTGTCGTAAACATTAACATCACTCAACGAAGGTTGTATCTTGAGCAATGTGCACTCTTAGCACCGTGGTATGGTGAAAGGAACGATCAGGCATGCACGAATTTGCTAATGCAACTACACTGTGTTCTCTTGTGGACAATCGCTCTTCAGAACATTTAAGTTTAATGAGATTTTCGAAAACGCGTTATTCCGGCCGCGTTTAAGTATTTAAAAAATAGCTCTATATTTTTTTTTATTTCTTGTATCTAGTGTAGTTCTTGCAGGACAGCGGACTTACTTCCCTTTCTCTAAATACTTCTTGGTAACAAACCCTCTTCTCCAAAGATAATACGTCCAGTGTTTGAATGTCGGAACAGAACAGTCAGCTAGCCGAGCATATGGACGCCGAAGGGAAGTTCAGTATTGCTTTGCCTATTGGCACTTTCAAAGTAATTGTGAAAATATCACCTGTGCCTATTATGCTAACATATTTATCAGATCTTTTGATTAGGCGGGCGTCATCTTAGCTGGACTCGTCTTACTCTGTATACGCCAGATGCCTCCCAAATACTTAATTCGACATGTGGGCAGATCTCTTCATCACTCCGTCCAAAATATTGGCCATCTATTGATTTCAGTGGGTTCGCTGACAAAAAAACAATTTGCCTTTGCCTTTTTAGTGGTCCACTGGTGTGAAAGGCTTCATGCAGCGGGGCAAAGGTAACACACAACTAAACGAATAGTAGATGAGGCCTTCCGCTATCTGCTCAGTTGATAAGAAGGCAGTCATAATTGGGTTGCTGTGAAGCTCTCACACCTCTGATCCACGGTTCCTCTGCTCTTGCTGCCCAGTAGATAGCGCTGCCCCAGGAATAATGTGCCAATATATTGAGCCATTTTGTGCGAGAGAAATTATATTACATGTGTATTGATCATATACTTGATTTATACACATCAAATACTCCTAACTTATAAAAAACCCTTTTTGACCTATACTACGAACATCCAGTTTATTTATTATTTAAGAGGCAAGCTTCCTCCAGTCATTTTAAAAGTATATAGCTTGCTATCTTGAGAGAGTCCCCCAGAAGGTCTCAAACTAGTATGGCAAAAATTGCTTTAAATATAATGCTAGAACAGGAGACCCTTATCACCTGGAGCTTGATAAATGTGTAACATTTGCACATATTCCGTCTTGTGCATATCTACTGTCCACTTCCCTGCTCAAAGTAGAAAACCATCCCCATTCTTGTATGAAATGAAATAAATATTAAGCCAGATTTACATTAGTTGTTAAGAATACTGTAATCCCAATATTTTCAGAATATTATAGCAAAAAGAAAGATAGGGTTTGCCAGTGTTGAAATGAAAAGACTTTCTACGTTATATGCATGGAGTATTAACTCTAAAACACAACACCTTTTATTTAAAAATCCCCGTGGTATAACTGAAAATATCACTTGCAGGGTGATTGTTCTTAACCGGGTACTTTCAAACCGGTTAGATGATTTTGGAAGCTGAAGCCATGTGAGCCTCCAGAAAACTTGTTCTTGTGACACCTCTGATCTCCTGCTTCTGATAAGCAGGCGAACTTGCTTTTGTGTGCATAGTAATACGTTACTTGGAGCTCATCGTAACCAAACACACTTTTATTTTGGCAAATACTTTTTTGATAGTAAAGTGGTTATCCTCTTGTCAAAATTAATGTGTTTGAAATCTGATGTGTATAGTGAGGTTATGTAATTCCTTGACCCATGTATCTGTGGTGCGGCACACCCCTTCTATCATATTTAGAGTTTTAAAAGGAATCTAGTGTGTCTACCCAAAGTTGAAGAAATGTTAAGACTTTGTTTATTCGTTAAGAAAGTTCTTTTTTTCATTTGTAATAGACTTTCACAGTTTGATCCAACGGAGGTTGTTCCAACAAAAAGTGACACATTTTAGTGGTACACTGTAGCCAGCCGACACATGTGTTGCGCCCAGCGCGACTTTACATTCTGTGGACTGGAAGAACTGAAACATCCTCGTTGGGGCAATCTGGAACTACTGCAAAAAGAGTTACCTCCTAATCAAATTTGGCATAGTGCACAGGGGCCTGAACAAGAATGCTGAATAGAATTACAGGTTAGGTTAGACTGGCACATGTCATTCATAGGATCATGCTAGGATGTATATACTCATGATCATGATAAGATGTTTATGCTTATGTTTTTATATACTGTGATAACAATACCCAATTACTCTCTAATATACAACTCGATAACTGACAAATTATCTGCAGACATTTCATCTTAGCACAAAGTCTATTTCGCGCTTTCACTAGGTCAAAGATAGAGAGAGGGCTATCTTATGCAAACTTATCTGCAGAGATCTCATTTGAGCGGTAGCTATAATTTTGCGCTTCTGCCAGGCCAAAGATTGATAACTTATTAACTAGTTATACACGAGCATTTGCAATACTATAGGTCTCGCATTATTGAACATTTGAGCTGTTGGCATTGCATTACTATTTGCAACACCAATAAGTCAAACTTTAGTAATACGAGATCTATTGCATTACAAAGGCTTGCTCGTACCTCCGGGATCCCATGACATTTTTCAGCAGGCCTGTGGCCTTTACAAAATGGCCTAAATGTTCCCCCTCCAGATAACTACATGGATAGATGCTGCTTTTGCGCATGGGGCGGGGGTAGTGTGCGAGCAAGGAATCAAGAGATTGCCAGAGCTGACCAACCAAAATAATCAATTGGTGATGTCTGCTGGGAGGGAACCAAGCACCGAATGGTGGGACAGATGCACAATATTAACTAACCAGAGAAAAGGAATTTTAAAAACCAGACCAACTAACCAACCAAAAGCAGTGGGCTTGTCCAAAGTCCTGATAGCCCATATACTGAATACAGCATGCCTCGCCATGCGTTTCCCAGGCTCGACCTAAACAATAGACAAAATAGGGTCCTGCGATGATCCTTACTTTTCAGAAATACTTCCAGAGGTTGACAATCTTTCAGAGCCTCATAGACGTACCTTAGTCATAATTATCTTAAATAATAACAAAATTCCTTCTAAAAGTCAATTAACATAGAGGTGAAGTAGGTTCCACACTCACTTAGTGAACTACCCACCCTGCATTATCGACATTACTCAACGGGAAGGGAGAGTTGGACTTTGAACTTTTGTTGTTCAAAACTGTTAATTTTTGGCTGTGACAGAACCAGTAATCTGACCACTGTAATATTTTATCTTACAATTGACGTATTAAACTGCTGTGGCAAATCAAAGGCTTCTAAATTAAAAATTATCAGAAATGAGACTAGGTTAATGGAAAGAGAGATTTACAAAGGCAGGGGATGCACTCGGAAATTTGAAAAGATTTGGGAGCACATGTGGTATGAACTGAATGTACCGCAAGGGGACTGCGTGCGGGTGGCAGACAACACTACAACAAGCGGAGGAGTCCTGGCATGATGGGACTAAGTGTAGGGAGCACTGGAGAAGCAAGATGGCCAGGGAAGCAGTGCGGTAGGGGACACCACACGCTAGACTGAGTTGTTGGGCGAAGGTAGGGATGGAGCAGGATGAGTCTCAGTGAGGTGCAGAGATATCACTGTTCAGAAACACGACCTGTATAGCCCATTTCTTTTCAGGTAAAATGGAACAACACAGAAGCAGCTCAACAAAGGACACTACCGTAGAGCTCGATACCACTAGGGATTACCCTGCTGATTACAGTGTAAATCTTTAACGATACTTTGTTGTTTGCATTGATTGACATCGCAGTTGCGGCTGTATGGTTATGACAGCTGCTATGTAACTGCCATGCATTGATACTCTGTGATTGATGCAAGGGTTGATTTAAAATAAAAACAGTTTTAAAAAAGAAAAAAAATGCTTACCTCACTTCTGATTACTATACATATTTTGTTTCTGGTTAGTGTTTTCTATAAAATGTTGATCTTCTGTTTTGATAATATCCCCCTGCTTTGTCACTTTAAGGTGGAGGTGACTTCCTTTCTTTGGAATGTCTCATTAATAGCTTGTTTTTGTGTAGCCATGAAAATGTCACAGGTTGTTTTCGAACGGGGCCCAATTTTCGCATCTCACTGAGATTGCAATTGGCTTGTACTGGGCCATTTCCACATTTCCTTGGACTTGCTGTGGTTTCTGATTGCCAGGTATTAACAGTATTGCATGCTTCTGGAAATTGTACGTCTGTTGAAGGTCACCACACGTGTGATATTATTATTGTTTTGATATTATAGCCCCATTCTGAGACATGGAGCTCCCAATTATTGACACAGACGTTTTCGTGTCGGCCATTGTGCCCCGTTTGATTTTTCCCTGCTCCCCATACAGAATATTCAGTATCTCCTATTGCTGATTGGAGACCCTCTGAATGGATTCTCTCCTTGCCCAGGCCGGATTCCAGCACTGTATTGCAGCGAGAAGGACCACACACTGGTGCATTGCTGCAGGCATTGGGTTACCCACAGAGTAACCCACATTTCTTTCTCCGGAATACATAACATTCTTGTGTCTTGATGATGATCCCAATATCTGGTTAAGGGATCCAAACGTTGTCGACTACAGTACCTTGACTCAAATTTTTGTAATTAATAATTTGTACATATAAGCATGGATACTTAAAGTTTGTGACCTGACTATAGTGTGTTCATTCATGTCACATGTAAAATGCGTGAGCCTCAAAGTTTATATGACTTTGGTTATGTTTATTCATCGACTATAACCACCACCCCCCCCTTTTTTTTTTTTTTGGACCTAATAAATGCAAAAACTTTTCCATCTGGATATCAGACATCGACCTTGTTGGAAATAGGGGTTTATAGTTGGTAAGGGGTTGCACCTTCGTCAAAGTAGGGACCCTTCTTCCTAGTTAGGATACAGGAGTTATACTCTTAAAATACCCCCTGCTCACCCCGTTGGTAGCTTGGCACGAGCAGTTGGGCTTATCTTAGAGGCAGTGTGTAAAGTATTTACACATAACCAACAGTAATACAGTGAAAACACTACTAAAGGACACCACACCAGTTTTATAAAAATATCCAATATTTTATATACTTAAAACAAGACCAAACCATAAAAATACACAATACAGTACTTAAAAATGTACACTTTGCAAGAATACCTCAAAAACACATTTTGTATGAGTCAGTAGCTCTGTCCGGGGCTACCACTATGCTGAAAACAACAGAGTCTAACAGTTTCAGCCGACAGCGTTGGTACGGGCCAGCAAAAGCGTGAACAGACTCGGTAACAGTACCTTTCTTGTTGCGGGGGAACCGCTGGTGCGAACCGGTCGTGGCAACCGTTGTGGTTGGGTTGCAAAATGGAAGTGGTGCAGGGTGCGGTGTCCTCTCAATGCGGTGCAGGCAGCGGCTCGGTGACGATTGCCCAGATGTCGTCGGTGAGACCAAGGCTTACGGTGCAGGGCAAGGCTATGCTTGAAGTTGTGCTGTCCGGTTGCAGTGCAGGTGACAGAGCCGGTTTGCTGGAGCTGCGGTCGGTCTGCCCAGACGGCAGTGTGGGATGAGGCGGTGCGTCGTGAAACTTACGAGCAGTGCCCCCAGCCATGATGTGGTCACAGGTGTCGAAGTCGGCAGCAGCAATGATGTTGTTGAGACCAGGAGGTGCAGTGAAGCGAGGGAGTGCGGTGCCCACAGGTCACAGTGCAGGCAGCGGTCCGGTGGCATCGTCGTCGGTCGTTGTTGTTGGTGAGACCAGGGTTGCGGTGCAAGATGCGTACAGTGCGGGCTGCTGTGCTGTCAGGACACAGGGTCAGTGACTGAGTCGGTTGCGCTTCCCTTCTCTATGGCAGCTGAAACAGGGGTTCCAAAAGCAGTACCCAGAGGATGGTGAAGTCTTTGCAGTACCTGTGACTTCAGAACTGGAGGGAAGCTCTAATTTGGGCACTTGGAGATTTTCAATAAAGAAGGTGCAGTAAGTTCAGTCCAGTTCTTTCACTGCCCAAGACAGAAGCCGCCACTGCATGCCAACACAGCAAAGCACTCAGCAAAGTGGTAGTTCCCCCTCACAGCTTTTCCAGCTCTTCTTCTTGGCAGTCTTCTTGGCCAAAAGAGTTCTGAAATTCTGGGGTCTGGACCCCAAAATGTATACCACAAAATCCTTTGTTCTCTGGAGGCAGCAAGTGTCTTTGCCCAGCCAGAACCAGTTCTGTCCTCTCTGGTGCAGCTTCCTGGCAGGAGGTGGTGACAGCATTGTCAGAGGCTGACCAGGTCCATTCAGGTGAAAGGAAAGCTCTTCCCCCTACTCTAAATACAGCCCAGGTCTATTCAGCCCATCAGTAACCCATCTAAACTCTTAGGAGCCACCGGTCCTCCCCAGCCCCTGTCATCCAAAACCCAGACATGCAATACACAAACCTAGCATAGGCACACTGGATGGCTAAGCAAGAAAATACCTACTTTCTAAAAGTGGTATTTTCAAACACAGAATGTAAAAATCACCCTCACTAAAAGATGCATTTTAACATTCTGAATTCAGGCATACTAAACTTTATATTCCTACCTTGTTCCCAGGGGTAGTTATGTTTATAAAATATAAGGAAACTCCCCGTTCTGTTCAATGGGAACAGGTAGCCTTGCAATAGTGAAAAACTAAGTTGGCAGTAGTTCAACATCAGGACATGCCGCACACTACAGGGCATGTCCTAACTTTCACAAACACTGCACCCTGCCCACAGGGTTACCTTGGGCCTACCTTAGGGGTGACTATGTAAGGTAAGGGAAGGGTAGGGCTTGGCATGTGGTTGCACTTACCTTTTTAGGGGTACTCATGTGGTTGGCACAATCAGTGCTGCAGGCCCACTGGTCAAAAACAAAGAAGATGCCCAAACCCTCTTCTCTTGATATGAAGCTTATTCAATAGAGACCAAGTACAACTGTATGAAACCTGGTAAGGTACTTTTATTTATACCTATTACTCTTGTTTTTTAATTATTAAAAAATTTGTTTTTTTGTTTTTTGGCAGAAGTAGATACACATTTACACACTATTTTACAATTATACAGTTTTGGCAAGAGAAAACAAATCGAAATGATATCACAATAACACAGAACAATACACATTACAAAAAAGCATTTCATCAATTTTTTTTAAATGAATTCATATTTGTAGACAAAACAAAGCAAAGTGCAAACAAGAGCAGGAAAAGAATATAATGTATCTCAATTAATCACTCAATGATATAACTGGCTCTTGTGAATGTGCCAACGCGTTTCAGGTTAAAAAAGAAGAGTAATAGGTATAAATAAAAGTACCTTAATAGGTTTCATAAAGTTGTACTTGGTCTCTATTGAATAAACTTCATATCAAGAGAAGAGGGTTTGGGCATCTTCTTTGTTTTTGACAGTTCAAATGGTCCAGCCCCCTCCCTCAGTCCCGCCAAGGACCGAACTCCTTTTGTTTCCGCAGGCCCACTGGTACCATTTGATTTTCAGTCCCTGACACACTCAGTGAGCTTTACTAGGGACTGACTAGTAAATCAAATATGCCAATCATGGATACACCAATCCACAATAACACTTTACAACAGGAGCACTTGCACGTTAACATTGAACAGCAGTGAGAAAGTGCGCAGAGACACTGAACCAGCAAAAACAGAGTCAAAACCAGAAGGTCAGTAAGCAAAAAGACTGGGGAAACATGCCAAAAGATAGATGGCAAGTCTAACTGACCTAATTGTATCTCTATTTATTAACACCTTCTGTACTTTAAACTTGAGGGACCTTTGTTTCTTTACAAATATAAAAAAATTCACATGGCATGCAATGTTGCCAGTCAGCAAGTGGGATAATTTGAGGTAGCACATTTAGATCCATGATGCAGAACTGATCTATATTCTTGAGGATTAGTTGACAAACATTAGATCTTTACAATAGCTTACTCCTTTCGCTAATTGGTAAGTTAGGTTCAGCTCTTTTTATATCATAAGTGGGATTAGTCCTCTACGATGGGATGACCTAAAGCAAAATTAGCAGTATGGATCTGTTCACAGGATTAAATACACAAGGGAATAGATCAATAAAGACAATGCATGTCTTCACCTCACAAAGGGGCTGTGTTCCTACTGGGGGAGAAACTATTATTTAAAGGTCGCTTTGATTTTTCGGAGCTAGAACGTTTTGCCACTGATTTAGGTGTCTGTGCTGTTGGCAGTGCCAGGTTAGGGTGCTTAGGTATGACTAAATCAGTTGTGCTGTCATTATTAGCTGTATTGAGAGCACTATCTCCCGTTTAAGCAGTTTCTAAAGCAGCTTTAGAAGATTTATGGGCTTTTTAGCTAGAATAGCTCCTCTCCTCTTCCTTTTTTCGCTTTTTAGGTCTCGACTGGCGTTGGAGCGTGTATGCGATCCTCGCCTGCGAGATTTATAGTGAACAAGTCCGTTTCAGAGAGGGGACTCAAAGCCCCTCCCCTCATTTTCATTGGGTATCATCAGCGTTTATGTTAAACGCTGGCTTCCCATTGAAAAGGAGGGTTTTCGGTTGCCTCCCTTTGGCTTTTTGTTCCGTCCCTCCTGGACTGGCTCACCTGCATTACGTCTGTCGTAACAAAGTTTCTTATCAGAAGCTTCGTCACGCTTTAAAGTGAAAGCGCAATGAAAAAATAAACAGCAGAAGCCTGGCGAGCGCGTGTTGTACAGGTCCTCGGATTTTCTGAGAGCGTCTTAAATTGGGTACTCGTCGGAGTCAAATTCACTGCTCAGATCTACAACGGTAGCAAGATACTTAATGTGAACACACACAGTGGCCCATTGAATCAGATGAATATATATTGAAAAGTATGTTTTGATACAGCCAACATTCTCAAATCGCCATAAAATGGCTGCAAGTGATTTGTTAAAAGACGTGCTTTCAAAGCTAAAATGTGAGCTATTCTTGTTTTGCGTCTACTGATAGAAAACAGTTAATAAAATCAGAAAACTATAAACGTGCATCTCCGATCCTCACTCATTCATTGCGTTTTTTTCTCTGTAGAAGGAGTAATTTGGACTATTAAGAGAATGTCCGCCAAGGAGAGTTCTGTATAGCGCTTCATGACCAAGTTTTGACGTCTCTACGGTATTACCCAATTTATTTGAATAATTTAAGAATATTTGAAATGCACAGTTATCTTTGACTGGATTAAAAATGGTGATAGCAGTGAGCGTTTATCTCTCGGAGCCAACTTGTGACTCCATGAGCTTGTCGAGGCCGAACATGTTTTCTGTGTTCTTTTCTGTACCTGCCACAGCCCTTAGAAGCTGGCCAACAACATGGAATTAGTCGTTATTACTTTGCACTGTTAAATAATTTTATTAATTTTTTATGCAGATTTTATATAGGGTGAACTTGACCTGAAGGTATTGGGTATCAGTGCGCTTTACACGAGCCCCAGTTCCGTTATAGATGAGCACATTCATTTTTGTTAGGCTCAGGGAGATTAAGTGAGTTGCCCAGAATCACAGGATGTTGCGCGTTCTTGCCCGAATTCGAATCCGGTCCCCCAGATTTGAGGTTGACCGCCTATTACTGTTACTAGTTCAAGTTCGTGCTCTTGATGCGCTACATATCTTGCCTTCTGGGCCTGAACCACAAAGAGTCTGTTACACACATGAAGTTTAATAAAGGCAAGCAAACTGATGCATTTGCGAAGGGAAATCACAAGATTCATAGAATTCAGGATTTGCGACTATGGACATTCCACCAACCTGGTGGAACTTTTACACTGGTACATTTTGGTCTACATTCACCCAAAGCACACCGCAGTGCGGTACAAACATCCTGTCAACATTCCGAGGCACGGAAAAGAGTGGGTAAGTACACCCGGGATTGGCTAAAGAAGAAACTAATCCCAGAACAGCAGTTGCACTATTCTTAGGCTGGCCTTCTAGTACGGTAGTAAGCGCTGGATACATGCAATTACAATACAATATCTGATCCCAATGGCCCAGACTGGTCTAAAAACTTCTGGTGCGTCTTAAACGATGACATCATTTGACTGTGAACGAGTTTTAGGGAGCGTCTATAAAGTTTCATGGGAGGCAAAACATATGGCTTGCACAGATTCCCAGCTCTGTATTAAGAAGGTAATGTCATGACTGTCATGGAGGAATCCGGAGTAGCCCAGGCCTGTCAGATACTTTTAATGGAGGAAGCAATTGCGGTAGATTCCTGTCAATCACCCCAAATCAGTGCAGTTCACAGAAGCTTGGGCTAACGAGCAGTTTCATTGGAGACTGTGGGCTCTGGTTCAAATGACCATATTTAAAGGATTGCCTATTGCCCGAGTTGTGTGCGAGAGTCGAGGTCAAAGGCTGCCCAGGTTAACACTATCACTCCTAGATACCACACTTAGCTGTCTGTCCATCAAGAGAAACAAAGCTACACTCTGACTGCTCCCTTCACAAACGCGAGAAGAGACAGCAAGCAAGAGTTTGAACGCATTTACTTTTCCACGTTCTGTTTGCACGAGTGTTTACACTAATAATGACCACTTGCATAGCCCGCCACTCAAAAAAAACCTTGAAAATACAATAGGTCTCGCCTTTGAGTAAGTTAAAACCATTTGCTTTGCTAATGGAACATTATAGCGAAGCAAATGGCTTTAACTTAATGAAAGGTGAGTCCTATTGCATTTTTAATGCTTGTTTAACATTGTGATTGACTTCATAATTTGTAGGGCATTGCTGCCAAAAGATATTCTTTCCCTGGTAAAAAAAGAATTCTGATGTGCTTTGATGGTTTAAGATGCCTTATCCTTGTTGGTCTGTTTAAGACTTTTTAACAAAGTCTTTATGGAGTACTCAATAGCCGTTTCTCTGTTGATCACTGTATATTTTTCTTTGTTGTTTTATCCCTTTGGGACACTTCAGCGTGATTTGGTTCGTTTGGGTTTTAGGTACATAATTTGTGCCTCAGAGTACCTCAAAATTATTATTTCAATTTTTAGTCTATTCCTAACTCCTCGTGGTGGTACCCTGTTTTACTTTGGGCAACTGTATTTTAATTGGGTGTTCTTTCGTTACAAAGTGTTGAGCTTCTTTAGCTTCGCAGAGTCCTTTGCAGGGAAGCTGCCCCTACCAACATTAACACGAATGGGTGACACATCATGCCGATGGCTTATGTTTGCAGTCGACTCATTTGCAGCCATTTCCCATTCTGTATTACAGTGAGAGAGAACTAAAATGATTGACCTTGTTTGTGTTGTAGTTGACACTCGATACGTTGCAGAAGGAATATCATTTGCTGCTCTGACCCTTGCAGGGGATTTAGCAGTTTGCAATACATGATCAGTTGTAGCAGTTGTAAATGTCAAAATGTGCATCATCATGTTTGAATTATGATTTGACCCAGCTCAACTTGAGCTCAAAATCCTTTGTGATTCATTCATATTGTCTGATATTTTTAACATCTTCTCCCTCTTATGAGAAAGGCATACTCTGAGTTGCTATAGCTCTCATTTGTAGAGTTAAAAAAAACTAGAATCAGCAGAACCAGCAACTAAACTAGTTCCATGATTGCCCGTGTCAGCGATGACCGACTCTTTACTGGCCATACTCCCAAAGGGTCCTGTTTCCTTTATATGTTCTATGAATGCAGCTGGTGACTTGAACACATTGATCCAGCGCTAACACCAATAATTGACCAGGGATCAATACTCCATAACATCGTACTACAATGGCCCATACACATTCACCCAGAATCTCTGAAGCGCTTGGGTCAATTTATAGGTACCTTCAATTATTTTCCTTTTATAGTATCTTTTGAGACCTCTTTGAAAACAATTTTTTACTTATTAATCAACTTTCCTTTCACTTGGTCGATGGACCAATTAGTTGAATAGTTGATGGCAATGATAACTACTAACGTGCCAACCATTTAGTCAATGAAATGATCACAGACTCTCAGTAAATTTCGCAATGATTTTACCCTAAATATTGTGGCTTATGCTCAACTGCATTTGGTCACAAAATAAAAACACAGAATCTCACAAAAGGCGAAATTTACATATGCAAATTTAAATAAATGCAAACTCATCCAAACAAAGCAATGATTTTATGCAATGAAGGAATGGATAGAGTAAAAGACAAAAGTTTCAGCAAAAATATATATGGGAAACCTAATACACCTAACGGAGGGGATATATGAAGAGAGCTTCATCTAAATAATAGATATGAATATATAATTGACTGAGTGGATATGTGGAGAGACAAATGTTTGAGACAAAATCCATCTAAGTAAAATTCTGAGAACGAGTTAGGCTAAATACAAACCTATTAGTCTGTAGGAAAACCACCCCCTCTGCCTAAGAGATGGTGGGGGGTTCCCCGAAGTAGAACAAAGGATAAAAAAGACTGGAACAGGACAGGTCAGAAACAGCAAACCAGCGGACAGCGACGAATCTCCTCTCTTTCTCTCCTGCAAGCCTATGCTCAAACCACACCCCTAAAGGCACCCCAGTTATACCCTAAAACTAACATGTCCGTCACACAATTGTTGCAAACTTTTAATAAACTCTCAAAGGGATTGGTGGGCTTGGGAGGTGCCGTTGTCACACCACTGTGACTTCACTTTTAATTCAACTAATTCATTGTTCTATATTGGTTCCCAGGGTTTGAGTCTTAGTTCGTTCTCACGTTAACTTCATGTGTTATAAATTTTAATATTTTCTATTCATTCTTTAACATCATCTGCAGAATGTGTCTCCAGTCTCACGACTTGAACGTCATTTGGCAGTCATCCATCATTCTGGCCTTCAACTTTCTCATGTGATCTGCAGTGCACAACGCGACTGTCTCTGCTTCTTACAGACCGGACTCGCACCTCGCAGCTTTCCTTCCCACTTTAGACAACTTTAGGAAGATGGCATTTTCATCCAACACGCTAATGTAAATGAAAATGAACATTTATTAATTATATGATAATGAAATCTTCACTGTTTACTACCAACCTTGCACTATTCCCCATTAATGTTACCCAGCATAAGCTTTGTGCAAAAGCTGCGTTATTTATTATTCCATAGCAGGATGCAACATGCAAATTACTGATGCACATGCGGCCTGGTCATGCAATACTTCTAATTTATTTCAAAGCAAAAATATTATTGCAGTATTTTTTTATTTATGTGTTAGTTCAGACATGCGCAAAGCAATTTCCCTTGTGTTCATGTTGGGTGTACATTAGTTTTTCTACAACTACTTACTGTTAGTATGTATTATGGGGGTATCGATTCGAGCAGGTTTTATTTTTGCAAAACCCTGGTCCATCAACATATTTAAATGAAGAACTTGCTACAGTGATCTAGGTATCTAGCTCAGTAATTCTATTAGTTCCCAACTTATGTGGTAAAGCCTCAGTCGAATCTTTGTCTATTAAACAAGGCCAGCACTTCCATATCCTAGCCCTGTTTCCAAAATGTCACTATTTGACAGGAATAAATGTTCACTAATGAATTCTGCTTCCTCTGAGGGCTCCACGGGGAGTTCCATTAGGGAATACCACACTAGCGCGTATTCCACTAGTAGATTTAACATATATCATGGTTTGGGGGGTTACATAATCCTTATCCTTTGAGTTTGTAAAGCAAGCAAAGATGACCACAAGCTTTCTTTACTTGGGTTTTACTGTATTTTAGTGTCTTTTTTTTTCTCTGTAGAAAAGGGACCAGAAAAGGAAATACTACTCAGGAAACAGTACAATTCTGTTTCTCCAATGGTTCTCCTTGAAGTGGGTGTAAACTGGTTCTTTTCACCTTTGACAACTTTTGCAGGGACTGCATGACGTGGCTACTTTCTGTCCTCCCGATTTTAAATATCTATACGTGTACCACAGTAGTGCCTCAGAGGAAAAACAAGAAAGGAACTCACTGAGAGTCTATTCTTGTCCTCTTTTGCGACCATCGCAACACCTGTGGCTTTTGTGCACAAATAGAAAAAAAAGTGTGTCTGTGAGTGCTTTTTCCATTTCTTTACTGTCTCTGCCCCCACCCCCTCTATTCTTTCGGTAGACCGTCAGTCTACTGGCCTCTATATTGCCATCAATGACCAAGGAAACTCCAACGTGGAACTTCCCTGGGGCCACAACTTGGGGTTGGAGCAGTGGTGTCTGCGAGTAACTGGCCTTGACTCTCCGGGCAGACTTGGCTGTCCTCTGGTCTACTCTCCCTTCTTCGTTTGTTGGAGATTGCAATTCTATCAGCTTTTTTCCAGTTTGCTACCTGGTTTCCTTGTCTACGCCATCCTGCTCTTCCTCTGCTTGGTGACGCTCCTTTCCTTCCCGACCTCTCCTTTCACACTCCTTGCTGTCCGAACTCTCCTTTTCGCGCATGACTCCAAAACTCTGGCGATCTCCTGAGAATTCTTTCTCTGCATTTCCGGGCTGCCTCCTTTTCTGTTTCCTGGTGCTGACGTCGGAGGCAATGACGTCAGTGCTTCTGGATCACAAGGCCCAGGCTCTTCAGGGTCCTTTCCATTTGCCATAATAAAAGGACAGCCGTCGACCCAGTCGCAGGGTTCTTTGGAAAATAGTCCTTAATGAGCTTAGGTCCAGGGTCGGCTTTTCATGACAACAAGCTCCGATGTGGAGTATAATAGGTACTGACCACTCAAGGCTATGTAAATTCTGGATAGTCTGATTTGTTGGTAGAGACTGTGTGGATATTGCTACCACTGCAGCTTTTGGTTAAGAAGCCACCAGTTTATTATGTAGATGCAGAGATCTCCCGGCACGAAGGTCTGTGAGCGTAATATAGGAATAGTCATGCTTTAGGTTTTAGTTTTTAACATGCTCATACACAACTGTGTGCAAAACTGTATGGTCATCACAAAATATTATTCACCTGCTCAGATATAAGACTTTCTCAAGGGGATATTAGGCAAAAGCGCGAACACCAGTGAACCATTAATCAACAGACTATTGAGAGAATAGTGTATTAGACTGAAAAGATAAACTGGCTGTGTCTCTACCATAAATCCACACAAAGTAAATTCCTTCTTTGTTTAATGCCCAGACCCACAAAATGTATATGGGTATCAAAGTGGCTTAAACTGAAGCTGAGGTCAATCCATGTGTGAGAAAGTGAATTATTAATTGAGGTGGATGGTAGTAATATCATTATTCTTGTTAGGTAGAGCAAAGGTTTCAGTAATTTAAATCTGAACTCAGCCCCATGTAGCTCTGACATAGTGCAAATAGGCTTGATGTAAGAAAATGTGTAAAGCATGCAAAAGTACCAAAACAGTTAAAAAGTTGAAAACACAGTAAAAACCCCACTCCAATTTATAAAAAGAGAACATGTTTTAATGACCAAAATGACGAAAATTGAATTTTTAAAGTTTGAATTAAATGTTAGTGCCAAAAAGCACCAAACACCAACAGTAGACAATTGGTTGCGCTTGAACTGACCATGGGTAAGGATTGAGGCAACTGCAATTGAGTGCATGTCTCATATGAGGACCAGATAGGTCTGGTGATAGTGCTACATTCAGACTCAGAAATGTTTCTGTAGAAAAGGTGATTGTCAACGACTTGTCAGTAGGGCAAGCTGCAAGTTGGATCCAAGTTTGGGTTTGATGACTGTGGTTTGCTAAAGAGCAGAGTGCCTGCGCAGTTGTTGATGAATGCAGGAAAGCTCAGAGTGTGCAAAGTCTGACGTCAAGAGCTTCCTGGGCACGAATGCCGATTGGCTCCACTCTCCGTAAAGCCCTCTAGATTTGGACTTGGAATTGACATCAATGGCTCAAAGGCGGTCCTGGTCGCAATATCGGTTCTTCAGAGGAAATATTGGCAAAAAGTTTCTAAGTCCTAGCTTTTGCAGTTTGGGAAGAAGCAGTACACTCTAACACCAGCCAAGGGTTCCAAGATCTTATGAACATCACTTCGGGGCCAGGACTCACTCCATCAGAAGCCACCGGCGGGTCTGGGGCAGATCCAGTTGGAAACGGTCAGCGTGCCTCCTCAGGAAGGTGAGCTTTTTGCAACTTTTGTGTCCTTGTAGCTTAATAGGAGGTCAGCCAGCTTGGATTACATTTCTGGGCCCTGGGTACAAGTAGAAGCAGGTCCAGCCCACAGGTCACAACAGCAAGTGCAGACTTGCGTAGGTCCAATAGTGTTCTGAGGAGTGTATGGAGGGATTGCTACATTTATGCCCATTGCCTGCCTGTGGATGGGGTAAACTCCAGTACACAACTAACCAATGAGTTAAAGGTTCCCAGAGGTGACCCTACCCACTTTTGCAGCACTTACTGTCAGTTTTACTGTAAACTATCCCACAGTGCTGCGCTCTGCCTTAAATCAAGATGGCTTAACCTTTCCTCCCTTGTGCAGAGCTTCCTGTGCTCGCCCTAGAGTTGTGGCCAGGTAAATTAGCAATCCCTCTCCTATGGTCACCATCATGTTCTTGGGGGCATCTCCTCTGCCCCTGGGATAGGTGCCTGGCTGGCTAGCAGGACAATGGAGGAGACAGGCCCAGATGTAAGATACATCTGCCTGTGACAGGGTAGGCATCAATTGAAGTTAAATAAGTCCCCAGGCACAGCCTAGATGGCGATCCTGTCCGGGGAAGGTCAACCCCATACCCTTTGAGCTCCAGGAGCCACTTCACACCTAATCGCTGAGCCGTTTAGAAGCTGGGTAACATTGAACACTGGTAGAAAGGCACATTTGCCTCATGCAGGAAAATGACATATTTCTAAAAGTGTACTTTAGTAATATAAAATTAGACTTGACCATTAAGTTGAATTTTAAACTGCTAATAAAATGAGTCCTTGAATCATTTTTCTAACTACTCCCAAACTAAAGCTAAGCATTTTAAGATGTTATAATGTTACCTAGTGCTTTCCGATGAGAAAGCCAAGCTTCCCACTTTGGAGGTTTTCGTCACCGCCTATGCATGTAACTCGTAAAATACTTGTCCTTCTCTTTAAATACCATGCACCCTGCCCTACAGACATACCTACCTTAGCGGTGACTTATAAGTATTAAAAAGTGATTTTTAGGCCTGGCAAAAGACTTAGTTTGCCAGGTAAAATTGGCAGTTTTAAAACTGCATACCCAGGCTGCATGGGCAGGCCTGGATACATGCTTTGCATTGTTACTTCTGTGGCAAAATATCTTACAATTCACTAGTGACATTTAACTTACATGCTCCGGGTTAAACATTTGTACCTTTTATACATTTTTAGGTAAGTTAAATATGCCAATCTGGAGTGTAGCCAATTGTTAAATGTTTCTAGGGGGTCCGAGAACAAGTACTGGGCACGGCACATCAGTGTCCCAGTGTGCAGAGTCCTTAAACCAGCAACAAAATCCAGCAAAAAATGTGAGTGACTTCGCAAAAGGGTGCATCTTCTTTCATTAGGTCAATCTAGGTCTGAGTCAAACTCAAAGTAGATTCTGCTTAATTTTTCACAAAAACTTTCAAAGGGCACGCACGACTACCCAGGCGAACCACAAACTGCACTTGTTGCTGCCACCATGCCTAGCTATTGCTATTGCAAAAAAGGAATTGGGAGAGGGGACACTGTTGCGTCCCTCTCCTGACAACCTAATGTTCACAGATCACCCACCCAGTTTGGACATTCTCTGTGGTTGGTATATAGTAACGAGGTCCATTTAAGGAATTTTTCATCCAGGCATAGTTTTCTCATGACAGCTAGTAAAAATATCTTAGTGTGTTAAAAAATTTCTCTATCTATCAACATCACAACTTCTCCCCGCTCTGAAGGTGTCAATCTATCCATGACCTGGAGCAATTGTCTTATATTTATCGACATATGAATCTGCTCCGATCTAGGTGGATTACATGGGTTTTGGAATTTAATAAAATGTCTACTATTCCCTGGGGCTGGTTGTTTCATAAATCTACTTGTCCTGTAACAAAATCTACTTGTCCCTTTTGTGCCATGTAATGCGCCGACATATTATGGCAGCAATCTCATTATAGAAGAGCTCTGATATAGCCTTTTTGATAATGCCAGGGTTCATACCATAGTAGGGTTTGAATACTAGCAATTCCCTTATTTAGCCACGTTACACTGATCGACCTACTAGGGCTGATGATAGTAAGAAATAGCTCCATGATTGGAATGCCCTTTTGAATAAGTACAACCCTACTAGCTTGCATGTTTTAAGGGTTTTTACCAACTCATCTCTAATCTTTTCCCATACTGAGAAAGGTTGGACATTTACTCCTGACAACGGTAGACATAAAATGTCTTCCAGGTTAGGGAAAAAGTGGTTGGAGGGAAAGTGAACTTGTAAACACTCAGATTTTCGCTTGAGCAAATCTGCACATGCATATTGGCTCATTCTAAAATGCAGTTCACAAATATTTTCTAGGAGTACCTACTACTGTTAATTCTTGTGAAGTCAAGAAAGCCATATATCTGCACTTAATGCAAGGACTTTTGAAACTTTCTTTTTTTAATTGGATCCCTAATTAGGTCTGGCGTTAACCATGACCTTCTGTATGAAAATTATTTCTCTGTCTGTCTATCGGCTGGCTTCACTGTGAGTGACCAAATTCTGCTCTTTCACAAGGAGCATATCCGCACACAAAGTAGTTTTGTACAGTGCCGGAACTACTGTGGCAACGTGTGCTTTTTGAGATCAAAAAGTATTTTTGCTTTTGCCAATGTTTGTTATAATGGTGAGGGCCAGGCAGCCCCCACACCAATAAGGTTTCACAAAAAAACATGCCAAAACAAGTCACGCATTGACAAAACCAAAAGGCTGACCACTAATTTCCGACCCACTGGCTTTGCCAATGCTTTTTTTTGTTTCCCATATCTTATTGAAACTAGTTACACTGATTTTCCATTAGGAATATTTTTGGGAAATACTAGTATACTCCAACACATTTTACTAAATGATACTGCAAAGAAATGGTAGTTACAATTTTATATTAGTTTAGCTAAATGCTTTTTTCCTACTTGCATTTTTTTGTGAACATTTTATTTTGAAAGCAAAGAACCATCAATCTTGCTTTCAAGCTCTGCAAATATTTGCATGTAATCTGAGAGCATTCTTGGATCATTATACATAGCCTCATATTACTAAACCTTGAAAACGTCTGTACACCTTTTTATACTGGAGCAACTGTCAGTAGTGAAGTCCGATCTTACAACATTTCCTTGGAGCGAGAGCACTCACCCTAATAAAACAGGCTTCGCATTAATGAACCATAAATACAAGTTTGAACAGCATTAACACATGGGCACAAATATTACCTTAATTGCAGACATTGCCCTTCCCTTATCTATAATGTGGTACTGTAAACTGGCAGCCAAAGGGTCTGTGCTGTAGGGTGTTGGGCCTACTTGTCCCAAGGACAAAACACACACGAAAACTTGTTTCCCTTGACCCCAAACAATGTGTCCTTGGCATTCGGCTATAGGAATATCACATCTCTGGATTATCTCTGGCATCAATGGAGGAAGCCTACTAACCAGTATTTTGCTAGTGATTTTGTAGTTATTGCTGAGCATCAACAGAGGTCTGTATGGCAATTTGTCTGCAAAGTCGCGCCCTTTTTGGGCAACAAGACTAGTAGGGCTTTGCTCATTTTGAGGCATAAGGACTTCTCAATTAGTGGTGTGTTGTTATCGATCAACGGTGGGGACAACGTCAATTCAAATTTGACAGGGAGGCCAACTGCCTCCTATCCTTCCCTTTGGTTGTGGTTTTTACTTCTCCACTTTTTTAAATGACCCTATAATAACTACTATATCTGGGTGAATGTTAATAGAACTGTACTTTTTTTTTTTTTATAAAAGAGAACTGTACCTTTTGAGGTAATCCCATATCTCATTGTCTACTGCGACTTTCCTTTTGCTTATAACATTGAGCTAAAGTATGCAAACATCCTATTATTGTCCAACCCTGAATGCACCATCTCCTCGTCCCCTCTTCGAATTTCCATTATGGGAATTCCCCCCCCCCCCCCCCCCCCCCCCCCACTCACCCCCCACCCCACTGTGTTCAGGCCAAGATGTGAATTCAGCCCGACCACAAGTGGCTCCTTTGTTATGTTCATTGTGAAAAAAGCTCCAGCACACTTATACTCACGATCTGATCCGGTCTCCCACAAGCATCTATCGAGTAATTTATAACTGTAGGCACCAAGGTGACCAGTTTAGTCCCATCCAGTCCACCAGATCTGCAAGTATCTCATGCCGGTCATATCCGCTCCTCGGCTAATCTTGAAGTTACCACTAGCATATTGTGTTCATTTTATGAGGATTGAGCTTTGTGGCATCGTGGTTCTGTGTGTTTGTGCTTCATGACATAGCTGCGCTGATGTCATGAGGCACTGGAATCTCATCTGGAATGTTATGCTTTGTTCACCAGGCAGTTACTATCCTACTTTGATGCTGGCTGGATGTTCACCTGTGGATGGGATCTTTATTCTAAATAAACCACTACTTATGACCCTCAACTTGTGGATCCTTATTTTACATTTGGCGACGCAGGATGGGATTTACTAGAAGAAAAGATCTCAACACCTATCTCTAATTTTTTTTTTTTCAAAAAAAAAAAAGAACGTGACTGTGTGATTTATGCTTTAATGATAACTCGTTTGATAACTCGTTTTTTTTGGTGTAATTTTGTTATTGTTGTTAGAAGGGAGATGTGTGGCATTGTGGTTCTGTGTGTCTGTGCTTCATGACATAGCTGCGCTGATGTCATGAGGCACTGGAATCTCATCTGGAATGTTATGCTTTGTTCACCAGGCAGTTACTATCCTACTTTGATGCTGGCTGGATGTTCACCTGTGGATGGGATCTTTATTCTAAATAAACCACTACTTATGACCCTCAACTTGTGGATCCTTATTTTACAAGCTTGATCCAGTTCAGTTGTTGATTCCTCTCCTTTCATGTCCATAGTATCATCAGCCGCAGTCTGCTCTCTTAGACCTGCCACTGCTTGCTTCAGTTCTCATTGAGCCTATATGTGTGTTGGTTTCCATTGATGGCTGATTATTGACTATCTGTTCCTGCAGCATAGTTTTCTTCCCTGTCCCCTATGTCCTGGCAGTCCATGAAAAACTAAGTGTCATTGTCCTTCAGTTTGGCCATAAACAGGAGTACATATTTCATCCTCATTACCCAGTCTCCTCGTCTCTGCAGTGAATGATTCTCTTTACTGCTGTATGGCAGCCTAAAGTTTGGAAAGCTAATCGTCTTACTATTTTTAATTCCTAGATGTCGTTTTTAGGTCGAGGGACCGTCTCACTGCGTAGCAGTGGGCGGAGCCCGAAGATTTAATGCTTCTTACAGGGGGCTTGGAACCCGCCCCTCTTCTCCATTGGCTGGCCTAGAAAATGCTTGCCAGCCATTGGAGGAGAGGGGCGTCACTCGGTCCAAGCCCCGTCTTTTTCGGATTCGGGGCGTTTTTTTAAGCTTCTTTCTTGTTTTCTTTCTCTCCTCTTCCCATTGGCTGGAGTTTTACCTTCCAGCCAATGGGAAGAGGAGAGAACGAAAACCACGCCCCTGAATCGGAAAATGACATTGCTTTCTCTGAGGCATTTCTTCCTTGCCTCGGTGAAACATGGTCATGCGGTTTGGTTTCCTGCGGCTCTCACAGAGATTCACCACCTCTAACAGACCGGGTTGGAGCTTTCAGTTAAGTTATAGAGTACAAGATGGATGTCGGTTTCATGGAAAAGGTTAACATGCAAAGCGCGTTGTGGTATATGGATTCCTTAGCGTTCTGAGGATTTTGGAAATGGCTTTTCTAAGTATTCGGCACTGCTCGTGTCTCTCCTTCCCGCTGGGTCTCTAGGGGTGTTAAAGAGTTGGATCGCCCACCGCGGTAGGCAGGTAGCCTTCCATCGATCTGCTCTTCTGGAGGGCAAACCTGGTACTTTTTGATGCCCCCCACCTCCTGCTCCGGATCAGGCTGCATCGATGGGCTCTCCCAAATACACAGCACTGACGCAGAATTAAAAATATTAACACCGTATTAACCCCTGCTCCCGACCCGTCCTCTGCTCTCCAGATGTGAGGCAGGCGCTGGGATGAGGCAGGAAGCTGGATGTGCAGACGCCGGGCTCTTTGGCTCCCAGCGGCGGTCGCGCATCGATGCAGCAAGGCTTACCAAAAATTAACTAACTGTGGAGTGAGTGATCAATGTGCCAGAAAAGGAGATCATTCACCATTAAGCTCGAAACGAACAGCTGTGAAGTCCTCATAAATCCGGCGATAATCACTGCCAAGAATCAGTGGCTTACGGCAAGACGATAGGCACCCCCTGTGATTCCTGGGCTCCAGGAACTTCCAAACTCACAGATATTCATTAACTCAGGTTGATTAAGTGTTGGGGGCCTGCACTGCAGGGGCTCCAGGGGGCCCCTGCCAAGAGCACCCTCTCTTGGATGCCAGGAGGAATGCCAGATGTGCGTCACCGGAGGGGAGGTTGAACCCTCATCCTTCTGGAGAGGCCAGTTCCAGCAACGCCGGTGCGTGCTGCACGGGATGTGCCTCTCTGCTCAGCCATGTGTGCGGTGCCTGCCACACTGTAAGGCGGGCTCACATTTAATCTGAACGCCTGCATGGGTCATTCTACGTCAGCGCAGCCTAAACACACCCCATGTAAAATGATCTGCGTTTCATGGAGCACTGTTCCGTGCTTATTGCACAGAACCCTACAAACCAGCCTCCCATCTCGCGGGTTCTAGGACTTTTCACTTACCAGAAAGCCATCTACTCACGCTCTACCCAGTGCTTAATTTGTGTAAGAATAAGTATTGGGGCCCCCAGCCCAAGGTTTTGCTCAGACGCCTACCGACCACGATATCGCTGGTTGGGGAGCTCTTTCCTCTACAACTCACACTTTAAGGTCTTTTTAATCCCAGCGCTCTGCTTTTGTCACTTTTTTCCCATCTTTCTATTCCTTCTTTCGCTCTTTTATGTTTTTCTCTCTCTTGCTTGGGGTCAAAGCGTATTGAGGAAAAATAAGTGTTTGTCCCCATAATTATGCACTGCTGCTGACTGTCTCGCAGTGAAATCTCTGCCCTGGTTGTCTCACCGCCGCCTCAATCGTTGCGAATACTTTTTTTCACCTATTGGCTCTGTGCCTCCAAATGTGATTTCTGTTCAGGAAGAGCAGCTCTCTTGATTTTTTAGCCAGATGGGACGGGCTGTGACTAGACATGACGAGGTGATTGGTTTCTGCGCCCTGCCCGTCTGTCCTGCCTCCATCTCGTGTCGAAGATACAGTGGAGAAAATACACTGACACGTTGAAGTTGAGCTTGAGAGCTGATTTAATTTAAGTCCATGTAAAGGGGCCCATGAGGGGTAATCTTAGAGGAGCTGCCCGGTTCAGTTTCAGTCAGGGGGCAGGCTAGGAATGAATGGCAGGCGCTCCCTGACGTCAGTGGCATTCTGCACTCGCAGACTGGGCAAAAATGGCATTAAGAAGAACAAGGACACATCGAGAAAACCATCCTACAAAACACTCTTTTTATACCACCTACACCTGGCCTCATCTTATCTACAGAGCTGCGCTCCAAGGATATGGCGAGATTACTTTTTACAAGATTTTGTTGGACAGAAGTTAGGCACTTATGCTGTTAAAACTGCTTTTGTTACACAGATTACAATCAATTCAGTAGGCCTGAGTTGTTTATAATTACGCACCAGTGATCTAGGCTGTAGGCCTGCTTGGTGCATTGGGAAAAGTCACACCAGAAGCAATAGGTCTAATCTTTTTATTGTAGAAAGATAAGACGTAGACAACAGTTTGGCATATATTTTGTGAAAAGCACATCTTAAAACCAAAACACCCTTAAGGTTCAATTGGTAATATTATGCTTCATTACATTGTGTTAAATTGCTAGACAGGTATTTTGTTGCATGGAATTTCACACATTGACATAGTAGACAGGGTGTTGTTGTTGGTTCCCCCCCCCCCCCTCACCTCCCCCATCTCCGATCTTTCCCCACTGGACAAATGGTGGAGGTAGGGATGCGGTTGGGTATTTGCACTATAATAATTCATGTTAGGCCTTTCAGGATGAGTTGTTTATTGTTTTGCCAACTGTAATTTTGTACATAATTGTAATTTGATGACTTTATGCATGATGGTTGCTTGTGAAAAAGTTTATACTCATTACAGAAAGCCTGAGTTGGCCATTGTGACAAACCATATAAGACTTCTAGGTTCTGTCATAAAATGTATGTGCAACACTATAGATCTTACTTGTTTATTGTAAAAAGATATGGCAATGGTAGTAGGCCTGACTGACTTGCTGTGAAGAGAAAATGTTGATGACAATAGAACATTACAGCAGGATGTTATGACACTGTTTTAAAGCCTGTAGACAAGTATTTTGTTACATGGAATCACAGCGATTGCTGTTGTAGGCGTGAGTTCTGAATTCGGTGCCCTGTCTGTGTGTGGCTCTGTCTGTGTGTGTGGGCGTGGCTCTGTCTGTGTATGTGGGCGTGGCTCTGTCTGTGTATGTGGGCGTGGCTCTGTGTGTGGGCGTGGCTCTGTGTGTGGGCGTGGCTCTGTGTGTGGGCGTGGCTCTGTGTGTGGGCGTGGCTCTGTGTGGGGGCGTGGCTCTGTGTGGGGGCGTGGCTCTGTGTGGGGGCGTGGCTCTGTGTGGGGGCGTGGCTCTGTGTGGGGGCGTGGCTCTGTGTGGGGGCGTGGCTCTGTGTGGGGGCGTGGCTCTCTGTGTGTGTGGGCGTGGCTCTCTGTGTGTGTGGGCGTGGCTCTCTGTGTGTGTGGGCGTGGCT
Organism: Lissotriton vulgaris; assembly: GCF_964263255.1. Taxonomy (NCBI): domain Eukaryota; kingdom Metazoa; phylum Chordata; class Amphibia; order Caudata; family Salamandridae; genus Lissotriton; species Lissotriton vulgaris. The sequence goes on from NC_141685.1 coordinate 1,569,279,144, forward strand.
CTCTGTGTGTGTGGGCGTGGCTCTCTCTGTGTGTGGGCGTGGCTCTCTGTGTGTGTGGGCGTGGCTCTCTGTGTGTGTGGGCGTGGCTCTGTCTGTGTGTGTGGGCGTGGCTCTGTCTGTGTGTGTGGGCGTGGCTCTGTGTGTGTGGGTGTGGCTCTGCCTGTGGGCGTGGCTCTGCCTGTGGGCGTGGCTCTGTCTGTGGGCGTGGCTCTGTCTGTGGGCGTGGCTCTGTCTGTCAGCGCCATGAAGCCTCCGGGCGAACGAGCGCTTAACAAATTCCAACTAACATTGTAACATTGTAACATTGTAACATTGTGGGCGTGGCTCTGTCTGTGGGCGTGGCTCTGTCTGTGGGCGTGGCTCTGTCTGTGGGCGTGGCTCTGTCTGTGGGCGTGGCTCTGTCTGTGGGCGTGGCTCTGTGTGTGGGCGTGGCTCTGTGTGTGGGCGTGGCTCTGTGTGTGGGCGTGGCTCTGTGTGTAGGCGTGGCTCTGTGTGTGTGGGCGTGGCTCTGTGTGTGGGCGTGGCTCTGTCTGTGTGGTGTGTGGGTGGCTCTGTCTGTGTGGTGTGTGGGTGGCTCTGTCTGTGTGGTGTGTGCGTGGCTCTGTCTGTGTGGTGTGTGCGTGGCTCTGTCTGTGTGGTGTGTGCGTGGCTCTGTCTGCGTGCGTGGCTCTGTCTGCGTGCGTGGCTCTGTCTGCGTGTATTTGTGTGTGGCTCTGTCTGCGTGTATGTGTGTGTGGCTCTGTCTGTGTGTGTGTTTGTGCGTGGCTCTGTGTGTGTGTTTGTGCGTGGCTCTGTGTGTGTGTGTGTGTGTGTGTGTAGCTGTGTGTGGCTCTTTGTGTGTCTCTGTGCGTGTGTGTGTGTGTGGCTCTGTGCGTGTGTGTGTGTCTCTCTGTGCGTGTGTGTGTGTGTGTGTGTCTCTGTGTGTGTGGCTCTGTGTGTGTGGCTCTGTGTGTGTGGCTCTATGTGTGTGTGGCTCTGTGTGTGTGTGTGGCTCTGTGTGTGTGTGTGGCTCTGTGTGTGTGTGGCTCTGTGTGTGTGTGGCTCTGTGTGTGTGTGGCTCTGTATGTGTGTGCGGGTGGCTCTGTATGTGTGTGTGGGTGGCTTTGTGTGTGTGGCTCTGTGTGGGTGTAAATGCAATAGGTCATGCATTTGAAAGCGATTAAGCTATTGGCATTGTAAATGACAATGCAATTTATTTAACGATTAAGCTATTGGCAATGTAAATGACAATGCCATTTATTTATGATTTTAAAAAAAAGTCATGAGCAATGCCAATAGCTCTACCTTTAATAATGCCGAGACTATTGTATTGTAAATGCTTGTTCATCTTGCTTTCTGCAGCAACAAATCTCGATCAGAGTTATTCAGGACCCTTGCCACAGCTTGACTAGCAGGAGCTCGACCACATGTATTTTGTTCCTTCTTTCTTTCACCCCTGGGTGTTCAGCCCTGTATTTGAGATAATGAAACCATTCCTTAAGGTCCGGCTCTTACTAGGGGAGTTCATCTGCTGCCAGTTTGAGGTCTGTCAGTGATGCTTTGTCTTACCTATACGCTTGACCTCTTCAGCTGGTCATTCCTGAGGAGTCCTGAGTCCATCACCATGTATCAAATTTGTGTTCCAGTGTTTCTTTGGCTGCTGATGTGGCTGCAGGAATGGTGTCCAACTTGTATATCTTCTAGTCGGCTGTGGCAGCACTAGGACTTCTCAGCTTAGCCCGAGTTACTTGCTGCTTTGCCATCAGTATGCTAGCATCTTTTAACCCGGTGTTTTTTCCCCATCTTGCTCCTAGGTTGAGATTGCGAGGCATTAGTGCCCTGCCTCCTTGAAAAGTTTAGTCCAGGTGGGAAACGTCCGTATCCTCCTAAAATGAACCCTCTACTAGCCCCATCTGTAGCAGTGTAGCTAGGCAGACACGGCTTGCAAGGGTCTCTTGCAAGTGTAGGGGGGCTAGGCACAATAAGTTTATGATCCACTGCAGCTTGTAGAGTATATATGTATGGTCTACCCTCTACATTCACATCAGCATGAACACAACTGGAGCAGAACTGTAAATCAATCACTTCACAGTCTCACATGTGCAGAGTAGTACTGTCCAGGGTTTCCAAAAGAAAGGGAAGCCCCCCCAGTCGTGTGTCTCCTAAGGGGGAGAGTCTCTGTATGTCCCCCTTGATTTTCGATGCTGCTGGTTCACTGCACAGAAACCTTCATCCCCCGGGGAGTGTGGTACCAGTAACCTCGTTTGCGAATGGAGTATCACACTCTCAGCTCTGGCCTTGGTCGTTGTTTCCCTTCCCTGAGCACTATTCCATACGTCTCTGCTCCTGGTCTCTCACGTGGGCCTCAACAAGAAGCTGCTTTTGTGGGACCACCATCTCTGCTTCTGTTTACTGGCATTGCTGATTTAGTCTTATATGCTGGGATGTGGCTGCCGCAAGGAGCTTATCTCCTCTGCTGCACTCTCACTGGCAGTTGGCCTTGCTTCCAGCAGACTAGGGCCATCACATAGTTCTAGCCCTGCCACTGCGTTCTTGGGTTGTGTTTGCGGTACTTGCAGATCTACTATAAGGTGGAGATTGTAACAAGAACATTGGTAAGCCCCTTTCCTCATGAGTGACTCGACTTTTTGGGTGGCTCCTACTCGAAACAGGCATTCATGGTCGACATCTTGGAAGGCAGCCAATAAAGCACATGCCGATATCGGCTGATTGAGAGGTTTTGGAACAGTCTGGAGATCTTACCCCAGTCACTATGGTGTCCCCAGCTATAGCGAGCATCTAGTCCCTTAAATGACCATTTTCTGACATTGCATTATTGCCACTTGAGGAGGGCTGCTAGGAACACCAGAGAAAGTCCTGCTACTTCGTTGGCTTCATCTCACCCCCCCCCCCCCCCCTCCCCACTACAAACACCCCATACTTCTTCTAGGAGCATATTGTAAAGGAAATTAATTCCCCGCTATATCTTGTGATTTTGTAGCAATAGCTCGAAAATTACATTTAACAGAAAGAGTCAATCAATCAATAGTTTTTATTACGCAATGTTTGCATATCATATAAAGTACATAATTAAAAACATCAATTATAAAATATGCCAATGGGTAACGATAAAAAATCATCAATTGTAATCAACATTATATACATATACCACATGGATATAAATATATAAGTGCATTGTACCTTCAAATGTGGGCACCCCATAAGAACGATGCAGTGCTAAAGCAGGTAAGAGGATTAGATATTTGTTTGATGCAATAAAGTACAGGACGGTATTGTTTAAAATGGAATTTTCACAGAAGGGGAGAATATACCTCTGTCTATATGAGGTGTAAAAACCACAAAAGAGTAATATATGTAGTCAGACTGTACAGACCTTTTATCGCAGGGACATGATGGAAGATCTTTTAGTGAAAAAGTATTCTTTGGGAAACCCATCATTAACAGAATAAAACTAATACGAAATCTAGCTAAGATGAAACGGTGTCCACCATGTTGGACCAAGTACTTTTTCAATCAAATACAACCCCCAATTAGGTAAAGTTGTCAACTACTGTCATTCTTTGCTGCTCTATACGAAACATTGGAGGTTTTTTAGGGCGATCACCTGCCACCAGCACAAAAGATTTGGATACATACACTCAAAGATCCAGACTGGACATACATTTTGAATAGGCCACTATCGGTTGCTGAAGGCACAACCCAGTTCATGCAGTTAACACCACATCATCTGCATAGAGCAGTATTGGAAGGGGTACTTTGTTAAAGGTGGGTAGATGTTTTGTTGCTCCCATCACAGCTTCCTGCACACCATTAGTGTATAGTAAAAATAGAAGAGGGGCAAGGACACAACGCTGCCTTACCCCCTGTTTTATTTTAAACAGCCTGATGCATTCCCCATCCCTACCTTACTGGACGCAGTGAGTGGCTTGAGCATACATTTGGCGAATAAAAACAATTATTTTAGGGCGCAATGACCATTTCCTCCATAATGGCCCAGAGTTTGGGGTGGGAAACGCAATCACATGTGGCCGACAGATCCATAAAGGCCATATACATTTTTTCGGACCTGACCTCTATATTTTGCTACAGTTAGACTTACATTGAGACATTGATCAATAGTCCCCTTACCTTTTTGGATCCATATTACACTGGTAGTAAACTGTTCTGTATGGCCCACGCCTCCAATCTGTTCTGCAAAAGTTGTTCCATCAGTTTTGCTGTGCTATTTTAAAGGGAGATGGGTCTGTAATTTTTTGGATTGGACCTATCCCACTTTTTAAATATGGGAATTATTACCAATGTAATCCAAGAAGCTGGGGGGGGGGGGCACTTATAGTGTTAAAAATGTGTGTTGCAAAAGATATCCAGATATCTTGGTAAGCTAGAAAGAAATCAATAGGGACCATGTCAGGACCCAGGGCTTTTAAGGGGGTACATTGGGCCAAGCCCAATCTCGGCTCTTCAATGTCAAATACACTGTCTAATGACAGTCTTTTGTAATGCTGTGTTAGAATCATGGAATTATCATGCGTTCCTACTGTTGGTACATATGCAATTCAAGGTGTTTTGTTTTGTCTATTAAATCCTTAACTTTTCTATTTCTTCATATTTTGGAAACCACCAAGAAAGTTCTTTCATATCTCTTCTTTGTCCCAATTTTCTTTAATTCTTAACATACCTCGGATCTTAAGAAAGATGACTATTGATGGATAGAAATGTTAGTTTTATGCTCGGGTAATTGTTTTAGGCACATTGCAGTCAGAGTGACACTAAAAGCAAAAGAGCAGTTGTGGAAGAGAGGGCATGGGTTGCTTCTATTATTTCATGGGAAAAGATTAGATAGCAAGCCATTCTGATAAGGAGTGAATGAGGAGGGAAGTTATTCTCTGTAGCTAGGAAATCAAGAATTTGCTTAGCCAATAGGTCTTGCCTTTGGGACGTCATAAGTGTTTAGCCAGAGCAATTGCCTTTGCCAATGTCTTTAAGCTATGTTGTAGAGCATTGTGGCTGCTGTGTAGCATGTTGAAAAGTTATAATAAAAAGTGTTATAAACATGTGTTACATTATAAATATATAACCAAGAAGCCATATGTACAACTGAACGACCCCTCTTGGTCATCCTGGCAACTTCTTCCTGCATGTCCTAATGCTTGTTTGTTCTTGTATTTTTCAATATGGATTCGGGGGGACATAAACAACGTGATGGTGGACATTAAGAAATAGTACCTAAATTACCACACAAGCAGCTGACAGATTTTAGGGAGAATCAACAGATTCCAGATACCAAAGGCAGACTGAAGTTGTGGTGTGCTAATGTGAGGGTGATGCTTATTGATGCTTAGGTGGAGCTGAGTGATGCTGTAGTGCTGAGTCATGTTTAGGCGGTGGTGCTGCACTGGTGCTGAGGCAGTGTGCGTTGAGGCGGTGGTCCTGTACTGGTGCAAGGTGGTGCTGAAAGCACAACTGAAAGGCATCCCAGTTAGAAATTTGACCTGCATGGAATAATACTACCACAAACTAAAGTTGAATGCGCAGTAGAACATAAAGCCAAAATGAGTGAAGCAACTTCTAGTAATGCCACAAACCCAGTGGGTAGTAAAAATGCAATAGCCCATGTTTCCATAAAGGGCAAGAGAAAATATAGTTGTGAAAAAGGTATTGTTTTACAGCAATTACTGGCTCCAATAGAAACCGATAGCTAAATGTCACACTTTTTTTTTTTTTTTTACTGAAATTTGTTTTATTGTTGCATCAAAGTATACAGGTACAGTGTAAATGATCTGCTGACGTGGCCTCAACATTCAGCCACGAACAGCCAAGCGTGCAACGTTTTCTTGTATTTATATAACTGGTGCAAACATACATTTCCTTGAATAGTCAGTGTAGATCGTACAAACATGTCCACAGGCCGGGAAACAGTTAATCTGCATCGCCAATAGGGCGGTGGATAATAGCAGGTATGTAGGATCCCGCCTCGAGAGCGTAGGATCGAGGACTGTACTGTCCATACAGTGGTGGCACCTAAGAACGGGGGGGACAAAACTGTGGGTGAGAAGCATGTGGGCGCTGGCAGGGTCTAAGCAGGGGGATACTGGCGACGGGTGTCAGGGGGGGGGCCACGGAGCTAGTTGGTCTGCGCTCCAAGAGAGGGGGGGGGGGGAAGAGGAGTGAGCAGGGGGTGAGTACCCCTCGTGTATGCGGGCATCGAGGTGGGTGGCATGACATATGAGAGTTTGATCAGGATGTAGAGGGTACCGGGAGACGGTCCCGGGATGGTTGATACCATGTAGAGGCTACTGATTCTCTTGGGCGGGGGGAGGGGAGGAGTAGGCTGGTCTCCTGCATGTGTGGACTGCCGGAAGCTGTGGAGGAGCATGGCCCATTCCATGGATAAGGGAATTTTGCGCGCACCCCTGGCTTCTTCCTCTCTAAGGGCATCCTCTTCCGCCGCCGCCCATTTACCAACTGCGCCCTTTCATGCCGCTGCGGAGGGACCCTCCGGGGAACGCCAGCGCATGGCTATACATCTGTTAGCCAACAGGAGTGCTAATGACACAAAGCGTCTGTGCACCGGGTCTCGCTTAGGAACATGAAAGATGCCTAGTGCACTGGACTCCCAGGTAGCAAGTGTAGTGAGACCCGTACCGCCAAAAGGGGTGAAGGTTGGGGCAACTCCAGAACATGTGCTGAAAATCTGCCGTAGGGGAGCAGCATCTGGGGCAAAGAAATGGTGTGGAGGGATAGAACTTCTGCAGTCGTGCTGGGGTGAGGTATGCCCTGTGTAGGATGTAGTATTGGATGTTCTTAAAGCGGGCGTTCCTAGATACGCGTTTTGGGGCCTCAAGTGCTTTAGTCCATTCAGAATCGTGTAGTGCGCGACCTATGTCCTCCTCCCATGTGGCTCGCAAAGTCGTAAGGGGAGCGTGTGAGAGTTCCCGGATGGATTTATATAACCAGGTGATTAAGTGGCGTCCCACCCCCATATGTAGGATTGTATGTATTACTGGATGAGTGTCTGGCTCGCCAGTGCAAAGATTAAAATGGGGTCGGTATCCGTCGAGTAGCTGTCTATATCTAAGGAATTGGCCCGGGGGGAGTCCGAATTCAGCGGTCAGGCGGTCCAGCGATTTTAGCTGGCCTTCCTCGAAGAGCGATTCCAGATCCGTGATGCCACAGAGTGATCACTCGGTGAACAGTGGAGCGGTAAAGTAGGAGTCCTGCCTGGGGCTGCCTATCAGTGGTAGTAGCGGGGAGTACGGAGGTCTACTGGGGGACAACCGGTGAATTCGCATCATGCATCGGCGCGCCATCGCCACTTGAAGGGGGTATGTGCGCCGAGGCTTGGTGCACGGGAGGAGGAGACGGGTGAGTTCTGGGGTTGTGATTCTGCCGGCCGAAGTGACAGTCTCCTGAGGGTAGCGGTCCGCTGTCCAGTAAGACAGCCATTGGAGTTGTGCCGCGAGGAAATATGCCTCGAAGGATGGAGCACCGAGTCCACCCTGCGTCGTGGGAAGTTGGAGGGTTTTCAGGGCGACCCTGTGTCGGCCCTCGCCCCAGATAAGGGTTCCTAGGAGGGAGTCGACAGCGCGGAAGAAGGACCTGGGTGGTATAACCGGCAAGTTTGTGAAGTGGTAAAGGAGCCGGGGAAGCATCACCATTTTAGCTAGGGCTATCCGTCCTATCGGGGCTAGTGGGAGTTTATTCCAGAAGGCGACAGTCGGGCGCAGACTAGCAAGCACTTCCCGGTGATTACCCTCAAACATGGCTGCCGGAGAATGGTACAAGCGGACACCGAGGTACCGGGGAGCCTCCGCGGACCACGAGAGTTTGTGCGGACCGAGCTCGACTTCCCGGGGGGGTAGGCTCGGGTGTAAGGGGTAAACTGTGGACTTGTCCCAGTTCACCTGTAGGCCCGAGGCGTTTGCAAAGTCCACCAACGTCGCTCCTATGGGGGCCAGGTCCGCTTCGATGTCCCGGACGTATATGAGGAGATCGTCCGCGTACATGGACACACAATGCATGTCATCCGCGAGGGGGATGCCTCAGTCTACACCCTCCAGGCGTAGCCGAACCGCCAGCGGCTCGACCGCCCACGCAAATAAGAGCGGCGACAGGGGGCACCCCTGTCTTGTGCCCCGCCGAACTCCGAATGCTGGTGATATACGTTTCCCGATCCGAACCCGAGTGGTGAGATCGGTATACAGGAGGCGTGTGTACGCCATGAGCGTCGGGCCGATATTAAGCCGCCGCAGGACAGAGAAGAGATAGGGCCAAGTGAGGGTGTCGAATGCCTTCTCCAGGTCCATAATGAGGCAGGCGGCGCGAGGAAATCGGTCATGCACCTGATCCTGAACATGGAAGACTCGGCGGAGATTCTGGGAGGTGTTTCTTCCCGGCACGAAGCCGCATTGGTCGGGGTGGACCAGTGGGCGAATGATCTGCGCATACCGGTCCGCCAGGATTTTCCCTAGGATCTTACAGTCGGCCGACAGGAGCGTGATGGGGCGATACGACCCCATATGGAGTGGATCTCTGTGGGGCTTGGGAAAGGTGACGATCACAGACTCCCGTAGTGACTGGGGCAACCTACCAAGATGAAGAGACGCCCCGAACACCCGCGACAGACGGGGGACCACTAGGGGGGAGAATGTCGAGTAGTATTCTAGTGGGAAGCCGTCCAACCCTGGCGCTTTATTACGAGACATGGCCCGTATCGCCTGGGTGATGTCAGACGGGGCAATCTTGGCGTCGAGGGAGCGTTTGTCGGCGTCTGATATTGTGGATAGAGTCAGAGGATCTAGAAAATTGTCAACAGAAGATGGGGAATACTGGGTCGGGATCCCGTACACTTGTGTATAATGACGCTGGAACGCCAGGAGAATCTCGGCTTGTGAGCGCACCAGCACACCGTCCGGGTTGATAATATCCGTGATTGGCTTGATTTCGGTGTCCTGCCTTGCCATCCAAGCCAGCAGCGCCCCAGTTTTGTCCCTGTCCTTATGCATCCTAGAGGCGTAAGCCCTAAAATTATATTTCCGGAGATCGGCGCAGGCGGCCTGGTATTCCGTCTTAGCCTCGGCCGTGAGCACCGCGTGCTCCTCCGAGTCGTCAGGTCGTTTAGTGAGTGCGGCCAGAGCCTGCTCCGAGGTCAGGAGTGTCCGCTCCAAGGTACGGCGAACCCCAACCACCTGTTTGATGCATTCTCCCCTAGCCACCACCTTAAACGTGTCCCACTCCACTAGTACCGACGACGCCGTGTTCGCGTTATGTGTGAAGTAGTCCTGTATGCTGGTTTTGTGTGTGTCTCTGAATACTGGGTCGGTCAGGCAATCCCTGGGGAGGCGCCAGGTGGGGACCGGCGGGTGAGGGGGGCGCCAGGTTAGACGTATAATGTGAGCGTCATGACTTGAAAGGATCCGGCCTAGGTAGTCCGCAGACGTGATCTTAGGGAGAATTGGTGCAGAACAGAGGAAGCGGTCTAGGCAGACCCGGAGGTTGTGAGGGATCGAGTGGAAGGAGTAAATGCGAGCCAGTGGGTGGAGGTGTCGCCATGCGTCAGTGAGCGCCCAGTGTGTGACCCATGTCCTAAAGGGCTCTGCCTGCCGGGGGGCCGGGGAATGTGCTGGAGGAGGATGTGAGCGGTCCAGGGTGGGGTCCAGTGTGCAGTTAAAGTCGCCTCTCAGTACCCATGGGACTGTGGTGAACTGGGCCAGAACGCCCGTGAGGTGATCCCAGAATTTATCCTGGTCTGTGTTAGGGGCGTAAATGCTGCCAAGGAGTATTCCCTGACCGTCCAGTATTCCCTCCAGAAGCGCATATCTGCCCTCTTTGTCTACCACCCGTCGGAGCACCCGGAAGGGAGTACCCGGTCTGACCCAGATCAATGCGCCGCGTGCAAACGCTGAGTATTGTGTGGCACAGAGGGTCCCACGCCATTTAGACTGCAGGCGGGTGAGTTCGGTAGCGTTTATGTGCGTCTCCTGTAGGAGTGCAATATTGGCTGACATGCGTCTAATGTAGGCGTACACAGAATATCGTTTGCTGGGTGTGTGTAGGCCCCGTACATTCAATGTAAGGACATTAATGTCTGAGCGTGGGACTGCCATTCCTGGGGTGTCGTGGTAGGGATGAGGGCCCCCCTATAGTACCCAAGGGCCGCCAGTGTGTATGTGTCACGTGTGTTCCTGCGCAAAAGCTTCCACAATCGTAGGGGAGGGACTAAGGGGATTAACAATAGTAAAACCTTGGGTGGGCAACAGTCCCAATACTGGGGATATAGCACCGGAGGTGGCATATCCAAACTAGTGTCCCACTAGGGGATAAATACAACAGTTAACTGCGGGGGTGGCAGCATGTGTCGCTGCTGGGCCTGTGCGCGGGTGGGGCTCTTGTAGGAGAAGAGTCCATCGCTCGGAAGCGCATACAATAATCAGGCAAAGCAGTCTAGGCATCTAGACGTCGCGCAATACAGTGTGCAATCATTAGAAGGATACAGTAATCGATTGTTCATTGTTCATGAGGAGGCGTTAGGTTGGCCGGCCAGGGTAGCGTCCAGTGTAGGTGCCGCCAGGAGTGGGGAAGAGATCGGGCAAAATCTCGACATCGTTCCATCGCTGTCTCGGTCTTTCTCTGGGGTGAATAGGTGCGGGTGACTCTCTAGGTCCGATGCTGGGGGTGACGTGTGTAGTTCGGTCACCGCTAGCAGGGCGTCTCGTCGCTCTTTCATGATTTGCGTGAGGTCGGGTGACCCCGTGGGGGAGGACGCCTGGCTTTTGGGACTTCCAGAACGGGCACGGCTCGCACCCCGTCTTCTAGATCGTCTGGAGTCGTTGTTGCGTGTCCTCTGGGGTCCGGGTTTAGGGATCAGTGGGCAATGAAATTCGGTCCAATCCTGTGCCTCCGCCGCTGTAGTGAAGAAGAGGGCTTTCCCATTGTGCAGCACTTTAAGGCGGGCTGGGAACAGTAAGGAGTACTGCAGATCGTTAGCACGGAGGCGCCTCTTGACTTCCAGAAAGGTGGATCGCCGCTGCTGGACCTCCCGGGCGTAGTCTGGGAACACCATAACATGTTGATCCTCCACTTGCAGGGGACCCGCTGTCCGGGCCGCTCGGAGCACCGCGTCCCGGTCTCGGAAGTGCAGGAATTTAGCTAGCATGGGTCGTGGAGGGAGGCCGGGTTTGGGTGCCCGGGCCGGGACTCTGTGGGCCCTTTCGATGGAGAAGTACGGCGATCGCTCACTCTCCGGGGTGAACGATCTGGTCCAGGATTCCATATTGGTCAGAGGATCTGAATTTTCAATCCCCTCCGGCAGGCCCAGGACGCGGATGTTACATCTTCTTGAGCGTCCTTCTAAGTCCACCGTGCGTTCTTCTAGGGCCTCCACACGGCGTAGGACCTCTCTCATGTCCTCCTCCTGCATCTTCACCATGGGTTGTAACGGTCACGGTCACGGTTCGCTCACCCTCCTTCACCCTGTCCGCCAGCTTACGGTGTTCATCGCGGATCAGGCTAATGTCCGTCGTCAGGGCGCCTAATCTCTCCTCCATCGAGAGGCGAGACATTTCGATCGCCGCCAACACCTGGTCCAATTTCGCCGTCAGTGTAGGGTCCGTTTGCGACGCATTGGCTTGCGTCCATGTCCGTTTGCGACGCATCGGCTTGCGTCCATGTCCTAGTGTGTGGCATCTTTTCGACGGCCGTTTCAGGGACAGCCGTCACCTGCGAGGCCTTTGGTTTCCCCATGGGTGTCGTCGAGTGGGCCACCGGGCCTCCGTGCACTCCGGGGACAGCCGGTCGACGTAGCTGAGTTAGAAGCAGTTCAATGTCAGCCGGTCTCCCCCGGCTTCAGGGCGGCTCTCCTCCGCCTCAGGGAGCCTCCACCAGTTCAGGGCGCCAGAGGTGGTCCGCGGCCGCTGGGGCCGATAGCCTCGGTGTCAAAAGGCTGTGCGGGCCCCCCCCCGGCGTGTGGCACAGTGTCAATACCGGCCGGGAGGGCCAGAGGTCAGGTGATGGGAGTCCGAGGGGGTCTGGGGCGGCGGACGGCCACTGGCAGTGTTTCGAGTCCGGGGGGGGGGGGTCACTCCCGCTCTTATGGCGAGGTTCGCGCGGCTCTCGGGGTCTGGGTCTCTGTGGGCGCCATCTTGGGGTCAGGCGCTTGGGTCTGCCGATCGGTGCAGGGCAGTGGGAGCGCCCTGGGTCCTCAGGCCAGCCGGCGGCGTGCGCCGCGTCTTCACATGGGGCCCCCAAGGAGGTAGGGGGGCCGCCGGGACCAAGATCCTCCGGGGAGGGGGGGAAAGAGATAGGCACTCACCGCCCTCGCTGACAGGGTGCGGGCCACCGATTGGGGCACCACCGCGCTGACCGCGCGTCCGCCGGCCCTCCTCACCTCGAAGGTGGCAGGTCGGAGGGTGATCAGGCTCTCGGTGAGGCATCAGGGCCGGTGCAGCGGAGCCCCGGCGCGGCGGCCGCCATCTTGCGCGCCGGGGTGCTGGAGCGAGAGAGGGCACCGTCCGGTGTACGCTCCTGAGGGCCGGTCCCGCTATTGCTTCGGGACTCCTCTTGGATGTCAGCTGGTCCCGTCTCTCGGGGTCGTTGGTCCCCGGGTCGGCTACCGGCGGCGTATGCGTCCGCAGGACGGAGCCCCGTCCGCCATCTTGTGTTGCGGCGCTCGGTTCTGGCTTCGGGCGAGTCCGTCTGTGTCGGTCGCCCTCCGCTTTCGGGGTTCGTCTGACTGGCGCCCCAGTGTGCGAGGGACTCCCCGGTGCGTTTTCGGTAAGCTGAGGCTCCCGGCGATCTCAGGAATTGGGCAGGATGCTAGCCCGATCGCGGAGCCTCAGCAGGACACAGCCGCCATCGTGGCTTGCTAAGCCACGCCCCCAGCTAAATGTCACACTTATTACTTAATAGTGACCCTTTAAACACATATGTATTTAACATAACCCTGAATCAAAAATGCCATATTTGCATAATCTCGCCCTGCAGCAGGAACTCTTTACTTGAAAGCAGCATAGCCTTGTATACTCTTTCAAAGTATGTACTACTTTGAGTAAAATAAGAAGCAGCCCAGCAGCGAAATAAATATGCAGTCTGGTGAAGAGGAAGGCAGTTCATGTAAAGATCACGGATTGTCCAGGAATCCAGAAGAAAATTGGTGTGCGCAAGAGATGCACTCCTGATACATATGGCACATGTGATCAGATCGTGGGGTGCCTGGAGAAGCCACCCACTGTTACATCACTGCAGTGTATAGTCGGTTATAAAAGTATCCAATAAAGTGTCAAGCTGTGACTATTCCAGGGATAAACATGAAATTACTATAATTAGGCACACTATCTCCAAAAGAATGCAAGGAACTATTACTGTTTTATAAAAACAAGAGCAGTCCGATCAGAAGTATACACTAAAAAAAAAATCTGTCCATCACATTACGCTACAGCAAATGGTCACAGTATTGACAGCTGAGCCAATGAGTGCAAGGTTTATTTTGCTTTTACTGAAGAATGTGTCAGCAGTAGGCATTTACCAGCAAAGGATATTTTCCAGGTAAAGAGTCTTGTTTACATTGTAACAGTATGTGTATGCCAGGGGGATGCTTGATATGGCTGAGTCATTCTAAAGACAGAACAAAACGAAGTGCGATTGTCTATGAAATCCAATTGCTGCAATTAAATGATTAAACCCTGAGAAGACAATAACAGCTAATCCTCTCCAAGTTTGCGTCCTCGAGTTTATTACATCACGACAACGGCTTTAAATGGCTGGTCAGTGAATGGGGCATCGGGTTACAATGTAGCAGATACATGGAAGAGGAGCACACATACGTCTTGGACTCCAGCAATTTTGTTATAAGAATGCAGAACCAACAGCAACGGACCATGGGAATTTTTTACCTTTGAAAAGTTCAGGAGCGACTCGCTGGGCAGGCAAGATGGCCGCTGGCAGGCTGTAGGGAGAGGACGTGTCTCTTCACTCTCCCTGGCTTTGGAAGAAATGGAATAGAAAAGCAGACCATTACTTCAGGATTTGAACTCCCCTAATATACAAAGATATGCTGTATCGTTTTGGATACTCTGGACAGAAGGACGCTAAAAACCTGAATCTAGCTTCACGCTCTCCAGCAGATTACAAGTTATTTCTACCTGGGAGGAATCCGCTTATCTGGAGTGTTAAGGCAGCGCTAGAGTGGACGCTGACTCTATCAGCACAGTTGATAGTTGAGCTCACTGGCTGGGGTCGGCTTTACTATTGGAGGGCGCTGTCATCGTGTCATCGCTGGGATACAATGGCCCCGAAATTGCTGAGGAATCTGAGGGAAGAAAAGGAGAAAGCTGCTTGGAGCGACTCCGATGCTCCGGCAGCTAATCTAAGGGCAAAGAAAGTGACGCGGAACCAGGAGGAGCGCGATAATCTCCGTGCTAATGATCGAGATAAGAATGCTGCTACTAACACTGGGGCCATTAGCACGATCGAAAAGAAGAAGAAAAAGGAGAAAAGCAAGGAGAAAACGGCGTCCAGTAAAAAATGCATTACAGGGGCTAAAACGGCTGAGCAGGCAACTATGAGGCAGCCTACAGTTTACGAGGCGTTCTTACCTGCTAATACCCGCGTGGCACCGGCAAACTCGGTGGGTCCCAGAGAGTGTGCAGCGGACATGGTACAGCCCCAGCTCCAGATTCAAACCCCTCGATCCGGTGCAGCGCTGCAACAAAACTCGTGTAATGGCGAGGACCCAGCTGTAGCAGTACTACCGGCAGGTATGGAAGCAGCAGAAGCACCAAACGAGCAGGGGGCGGGACAAGTTACTCCACAGCAGCCGGGGGAGGATTCGACATTGCTGACGCGGGATGTGGGAGGGGGAGAGAGCATAATGCCAGAGGGGGAAGGGCAAGATGGATTGTCAACCTCAGTGACCCAGGTGAATCCAGTGACTCCAGGAACTCCATTGACCCCGGCAATAGTATGCTTCGAGCGGGAACAAGAGCAGGGGATATTAAATAAGGCTAATGCTGCGGATAAAGAGGGAGCAATAACTACACACACGGACATGGACACAGAGATAATAGTGGAAGTAAGAGCTGAAGCACAGGCTGTGGAGGGGGATGTGGATGTGGACAAAATTGGTAATGACATGGGTGTTACTCTGGGGGCTGGGGGTACTGAAGGGTTGATTAACTCCGGGACTGTTCAAACAATGAGCGATGTGGATATTGTAGACTGTGATTTAAAAAAAAGAAGACAATCCAGCACGCATTTTCCAGGTTCACCTTCTGATTAATGTTTTTTCTCTGTGAATGAGGGTGAGGAGGAGGAGGAGGAGGAAGGGGGAGAGGGGGGGTGGGGAAAGCTCCTCTGCATCCTCCTCAAGTTCTGCAGAAACAGAGAATGATTTAATAATGTCTGGATTAGCGACAGAGGCATTGGCCACCTCAGACTCAGGAGAGGACACAATCCAGAAATCACCCTAGAAGCATAAATCGAACATTTTGACAAAAAAGCGGAGTAAATCAAAAAATGTCTTAAGTCCTCTACATACTGATGTAGTAAAGCGATTGGATTGGGATTACTCTGCAACATCGCAGTTATATCAAGAGACTTTTGGGGGGGCAGGAGCTATAGATATACCAGAACAGGATCAAGAACAAGTACAGAGGCAGAGTCAGTCCCAAGGGCAACCACCTAAGGGGTTTGAAATGATGTACTCGATGTTGAGACAGATTCAGGTGGAGGCGAGAGTGGAAAGCCGTAGAGCCAGGCAGGAAAGTAAAAAGATACAGGGATCTCTCCGCAAAGTGAACCAATTGTATGCAGATCTGACGGGGAGAGTTACAGAAGTGGAAGAAAGAACCAGTATTTTGGAGGATGAAATGAAGAAATGGCAGGAGTTCAGGCAAGATCAAGAAAAGACCACATCAGATGTTTTATGGAAATTGGAAGATTTTGAAAATAGGCAGCGTAGGAACAACATAAGACTTTTGGGTATTGCAGAGGGAAAAGAGGGGCAGGACGTGAGGTCATACGTTATTGAGTTACTCAGAGGTGCATTTCCCGAGATATCAGGCTGGGATTGGGAATCGGAAATACAGCGCGCACACAGATTCCCATTTATACAGAGAAAGGGGAACTCGTCAAGTAAACCTAGAGCGATACTCATATATGTTGGCAACTATCTTTTGAGAGAAGAGATTATGGCAAAGGCAAAACCCCAGGCTAAATGCAGATACAAAGATGTTGAGTTTTTTGCTAGGCCTGACTTCTGCCATACAACAGTAGAAAGGAGGTGGAGAATGCGGGAGTTGATTGTGCCTTTTCAAAAGATAGGATGTGAGGCATACTTAATGTTTCCTAGTCGGCTGAAAGTGGTAAGGGATGGACAGTTTAAAATTTTCCACTCTGAGATTAAGGCTCAAGAATTTTTGATCTGGCTGAAAGAAAATAAGACACAGGCTGATAAAGAGCGAGTGGTAGCTCTGGTGTCACAAGGAAATAAAAAGGCATAAAAATGTATAAAATGTATAATGGTTTGTTAACAAAGTAGGGAAAGAGATGTGTATATCGGGGATTCTTTTTTTGGTCTGTATAGGTTTGTATAGGTATATATAATGGCAGGGGGAGGGGGAGGACACGGGATTCCCAGTCAGTCACAGTTGCCACATATAGGTCCTGCAAACCTATTTGCCAGTAGGGGGGGTGGGACCGACAGGGTGGGAACTCAGGGGTGGGGGAGGGTAGGGATGGGTTGAGGAACACAAGGTTTGGAGATATTACAGAGGAACAAAACAAGTAAGTCAGAAGAGAATGACTAATAAAAAGAGAATTGTATTATTTCTACATGGCTATCTGCTTATTTTGTACTAGCAGCCCGTCCCGACGTTGTCCAGGAGCTTTCAGGCTTCCCCCTACCCCCTACCCCCGCCTGCCCCGACATTGCCCAGCAGCCCGTGCCCCCGCCTACCCCGTCCCCCGCCTGGCCCGACCCTCGCCTGGCCTGAGTCAATGGAGGTGTTAGTCACCGTCCCCCGCCTTCCCCGACATTACCTTTTGTAACTCCCCGTCCCCCGCCTGGCCCGACACCTGCCTGCTTACCTCAGCCGCCGCTCCTGAGTTGACAGCTCCTCGCCGCTCTGCTCCTCACCGCCTGTCCGCCGCCGCTCCTCCCCCGCGCCATGTCCGCCTCTCCACTGGTCGCACCGCTGCTGCCCTGTCCGCTGCTCCTCATGTGACCGCTCCTCCCCCGCGCCATGTTCGGCCCTCCTCTGACGCCGCTCTGACGCTGCTCCTCGACGTGAGCACGCACGTCGCGGCCGGCGATACTTTGGGGGGACTACTTTTTTTTTTAAATACATTTTTAAAATAAGGTTTATTTTTAAACTTTATATAGCCTATAACCATCTACACACCCTGACGATTTCTACGGTGTATCGGGTGTGTAGATTGGCGCAGTGGTTCCGGAGTTTACCCGCCTCAAAGCCTGAAAGTTTCTCCTTTATTATAGTAGTATAGATAAGTTTGGAGTTGTGCAACGTAACAAGGAATGTGGGTTTACTTAATAATTTAGAATGAATATTCGGATAATGTCATGGAATGTCTGCGGGCTAAACGATAGACAAAAGAGACAAAAGGTGTCTATTCTAATAAAAAGTTTGAGATTGGATTTTCTAATACTGCAAGAAATGCATATTCAGGCGTCTGAAGTACACTTGCTTGAACAATTGGGACTCTCAGTTTTAGCCTATTCACGACAGGGCTCTAGGAATAGGGGAGTTGCAATATTAGCAAGACAGAGGGGTATTAACACCAGGAAGAAATGGGAAGATGCTTGGGGGAGATGGGCTTTGGTAGAATGCCTGGTAGGGGAGCAATGGATAACTCTTGGTTCCATATATGGATCTACTGGGGACGATGCTGACATTTTTGAACAGATAGATATAGAGTTGGCAACTTGGGTCCCCTGTGTTGTGTTAGGAGGAGATTTTAACATTAATGGTGCAGGGGGACTGGGATTAGGGTTAGGACCTCCTGTTAGATATCAAGGAAGAAAAAGAAGAGTATTTCAAGCAGTCTGCTCTCTAGCAAGGAACAACGGTCTACTAGATGTCTGGGATGCTCTCAAGCCAGGCGAGAAGGGATACACGTACTACTCTGCGCCGCATAGAGAGTGCGAGATTAGATTTTTTTTTTGGTTAGTAGTTATTGTATTTCTGGTGTACATATTGAAAGGTTGCCAAGATTATTGGCGGATCATAACCCCTTGATTATTAATTTAACAGGAATATCAGAGTCATGGGGGGGCTCAGTCTGGATCTTTGAGAGAGCGCTTTTAGAAGATGAGGTATATATCCAACATATGAAGCAATGGATTGTGGAATACCTGACAATAAATAGGGGCATAGCAACCGAAGGTATGGTTTGGGATAGCTTCAAGGCTGGAGTGAGGGGAGAGACTCTAAGTTTTGGTGTAAATAAAAGGAAGCAGGAGCAACATAGAAATCAAGCTCTAAGAAGGGAGATATTATTAGCCGAGGAAGAAGTGAGTGAGAGTGCAGTAAACCAGGCAAATATACCCAATGGTAATGGGAATGTACTAGAACCTGCTATAATTAAATTAGCGAAGTTGAGAATGGAGGCAGAGGAATATATAGCATCTAAGGCAGCAAAAACATATGTGACCAATAGGGAGAAATGCAATGAGTTGAGTGACCGAGTAGGTCGAATGTTAGCCGTTAGAGCAAGGCAAAAGTCAGCGCTTGGGGAGATAAATGCAATTAAGGACAGCTGTGGGAAGGTGGTAACGGGCACACAACAAATTAGAGAAGTTTTCAATTCTATATGAACCTATATGAAGAAAGTCAAGTAAAAGATTTAGGGGAAATAGCAACATATTTGAATGAATCCCCAAGGGCAGAGATGGATGACCAAGAAAGAAGGAGATTAGATCTATTAGACCAGCAGGAGATCGAAATGGCTCTCAAGAGCCTTCCTTCTGGTAAAGCAGCTGGACCAGAAAAGATACCGTTAGAATTTTATAAGGTTTTTTGGGAAGAACTAGGGAAGGATATGGTACGTGCTATGCAACAGGC
This sequence comes from Lissotriton vulgaris, assembly GCF_964263255.1. Lineage (NCBI taxonomy): Eukaryota > Metazoa > Chordata > Amphibia > Caudata > Salamandridae > Lissotriton > Lissotriton vulgaris. Next base: position 1,569,298,220 of record NC_141685.1, read on the forward strand.
GCAGAGGGGTGCATCAATACCAAATTCCTGGTCCGGCGCAGAAATTGTGGTCATTTTAAAGAAAGGAAAGGCACCTACAGACCCTGGTTCGTACAGACCAATAACACTAATGAATACTGACACAAAGATTTACTCGAAAACACTAGCAATAAGATTTGCCAGTGTGATAACTCCATTATTTACCATCAGCCAGCATGGATTTATACCCGGGCGAGGAACCACTCATCACACACGGAAATTAACTCTTTTTGATAAAATGGAAGTCACAGGGGAACCAATAGCGGTATTGCTTTTAGATGCTGAGAAAGCATTCGACCGAGTCTCCTGGGACTATATGTGGAGTGTTTTAAAAAGGGCAGGATTTGGGGATGGCTTTGTCACTGCGATAAAGACACTACATAGGCACCCAGTGGCTGCAATAAGAATAAATTCAGGTATAACCGAACAAGTGCAAAATAATAGGGGTACCAGACAGGGATGCCCGTGCTCCCCTTTGCTCTTCGCCATGTATCTGGACCCATTAATTCGCAGAATGGAAAGAAATGAGAATATACCTCCAGTTATTACACTTAGGGGGGACTGCAAGATACTTGCATATGCCGATGACGTGGCTGTTGTAACATCAGTACCCACAGAGGCTATTAGATATGTGGAAATGGAGGCTAAAAAAATTGGGAAAGTATCCGGATACTTCCTAAACACCAGTAAAACACAAATAATTAAAAATGACAAGGCAATATGTCAGGACCCGCGGGTGATGCAGACAGGAACATATCTTGGAATAACAATTACTGCAGAATTGGAAAAGATAGTAGAACTGAATATAGGCCCTATTTTAATGAAAGTGGGTAAAGATTTAGATAGGCTTCACAATTTACATCTTACGATAGTTGGTAGAGTTAATATTATTAAGATGTTAGTTTTACCAAAATTTTTATATATCTTTAGGACAATCCCTTTATGGTTCGACAATTCCTGGTTCCAAAAAGTAGAAGGTATGATTAACAGATTTATTTGGTCTAAAGGGAAAACTAGGAGAGCAGCAAGATTTATGGTGCTACCAAGGGAGAGAGGAGGGTGGGCATTACCAGATCTGAAACTCTACTATTGGGCGGCCGCCCTACAATATATGGCTGGATTGATAGGCGGAGCAGAAGCGGAGGGGGAAGATGTTTTAGGATCATTAGCAATATATGGTCTCTTGATGGGGGAAGAGGTAAAGAATATAATTTTAAGACACTTTGACACAGCTTATTTTAAAAGGACCCGATTCAAGACTATTATGGGAGCTCATAACATTTGGAAAGCCTTCACTAAAAAGTATGGTCTGGGGAAAATTAATAGATCTACTAGAATAAAAAACAACTTAGCATTCCCCGAGGATATTTTCTCTGATTCAATTTACACAGAATGGCATAGCAAGGGAATTACAAGGGTGGGAGATCTGATGGACACGCAGGGGATGAAGCAGTTTGTAGAAATACAGGGGAAATATGATTTGGCAACAAGGCACTTTTTCAAGTACCTCCTAGTAAGAAGTTTTCTGGCATATAAAATGGGGGGTTTGAGAGGATTTGAGAAAAACCCCATACTTGAGGTGATACAAAAGGGAGTAAATTGCACTATTAAAAGGTTTTATGCTGAGTTAATTGAAACAAAACAAGATGATATGGATAAGTGGGGGGAAAGTTGGTCGAATAAGTTGGAGGCAGAACTGGAATGCTTTAAATTATCACTAGAATTAGGTCAAAATATTCTGTGTTCTGCAGCACTACAGGCACAGCACTATAAAACCTTATTTCGGCTTTATTATACTCCGGCAAAACTTGCACAATGGCGACGATATTGAAAGAAATAAAGAACTTTGTACAAGGAGCATTGAAAATAGCAGTTAACTTAACCCCTACGATAGTGATATTGGGGGTGAATTCAGATAGCACCCAGGGAGAGGGTTGTTATTTTATTTTTGTGGCAATGGCTGTATTGAGACTATGTATTGCTTCAGCGTGGCTCGATCAGTCACCACCAGTATTTCAACAGTGGTTAGCCAGGATCTTAAATATCTACAGTCTGGAAAAAGCGATATATGCTAGAAAAGGAAAAAAGGGGAAAATATGGGAGCCAATAACCAACTGGAAGGAAGAAATATAATGTACCACGATGTATAGGCGATGTAATGTTTATTGCGATAGGAGGTAGGGTCCTTAAGCGTGTAGTAGAAAATGGTGTCTTGAAATGTCTTTCTCTTGTTCTTTTTTGTTACTCGTCGAATGTAGTTTAAACTTTATATATGATGTATGTGTTTCTCTGTTTGAAATGTATTAGTGGATTTGTTTTGTTTAGAAAATATGACCGAATGTATACAGTAATCTGTTCCTCATCCCCGGTTAAGGGGGTACAAAAAATGTGTTAAAAATTTCAATAAAAATTATCGAAAAGTTCAGGAGCTGAAAGCAAACAAAAAGTTAAGTGAAACCTTGGTTGTGGGCAGCGCATATCTAGGTATGAAAGGTGTCACATGCCCATGTTAAAAATGACACCACCAAATGTGTAAACAATTAGCAGTTTAGAGTGGGAGAAAATTAGTTACTATTTATAAGACGGAGCACATGTAAAGCACTTCAGTGCCTTTGGGGCGAGTTAACGCTATATTAAACTAACAAAAAAAGGAAGATCTGGCAGAATGAGCTGTGCATCACCTGCAGCAAATTAAAACAAGCATTTACAATGCAATGGTTTTGCCTTTGTTAAAGTTTGAGCTATTGGCAATGCTCTTGACATTATTTTTATATATGTTTTTTTTAACATAAATAAATGGCATTGTCATTTGCAATGCCACTAGCTTTTATCTTTCGCAAATGACACCCACAAACACCTACAGAGAGCCCCCCCAACACACACCGACACAGAGCCCCCCCACACACTGCGAGCCCCCCCACACACTGCGAGCTCCCTCCACACACTGCGAGCTCCCTCCACACACTGCGAGCTCCCTCCACACACTGCGAGCCCCCCACACACTGAGAGCCTCCCCCACACACTGCGAGCCCCCCCCACACACTGCGAGCTCCCTCCTCACACTGCGAGCTCCCTCCTCACACTGCGAGCTCCCTCCTCACACTGCGAGCTCCCTCCACACACTGCGAGCTCCCTCCACACACTGCAAGCCTCCCCCACACACTGAGAGCCTCCCCCACACACTGAGAGCCCCTCCCCCACACACTGAAAGCCCTCCACACACCCAGAGAGCCCCCCGCCCACACACAGAGAGCCCCCCCCTTGTCTGGCAATGTACATCAAGCCCTCGGAGTTCTATACAGCTTTGGAGAGAGTTATTCTGCAACTGTTCATTATAAAGAATATATTCGTTCCCAACTATACATTAAAATGATATTGCAAGATACCTGCAGTTCCAAGACCTTTTTAAGTAAACCGCTTTCGGACTCTTTCCTCTAGAAGGTCTCAATGCTCCTTGGTGACTTGAATTGCTCATATTACAAATATTATGGGGGACAATAATTCTCATACAAGCCACTCTCAGATGGGCGCAGGCAGCTGCTTAGAAACTTCTTTAACTCCTTCCATGCTCATGACGAGCTCAGCTCGTCATGCAGTACACTGGTCGTGTGCTCATGACGAGCTGAGCTCGTCATGAACAATGGGATTCTGCATTCTTCAGCACAGGAGAGGAAAATGCACCGCATGCATGTGGTTAAACAACATACACAGTGAGGTCAAGGTCCTAGAAGGCGAGTGCACGTATTGTTGTAAGACATCAATAAGGCACATGAGGATGACACACAGAAGCATGCATAGGCACAATCTTGCACAGTGACTTCACTAGATTGAAAAACAGTTGGAAGGCCAGAGGTGGAGGTGACCAAAATGGCCGCTCCCACCGCCCCTCCTCCTTGTCCGAGCAGGTCGAGACCCCCAAAAATGGCCGCACAGGCAAATGACCCTCGTGGCCAGCAATGGGTTCCCCACAAGATGGCCACTATCCGCTGATGAAGGACCGGGGCACCCCATGCGGACCTCCCTAGCAGCCTGAGATGCACAGGGTCCCCGGGAAGGACAGGCAGGCGCCTACCACAACTGTCCATACCCGATAGGGTAGAGGAGGGGGAAAGGTGACCGCCCTCTGAAACGGGTGCCGGTCGTGAAACATGAAAGCCCCCCCGCAAAATAAAGTCCGCCAGGCCTTGCCAGCAAGCCTACATGCCCCCCCACTTTCTGTAGGATTTGCAGCGCGGCAGCCCTCACTACACCGGAGCCCGAAATGTTCATTAGCAAAAGATAGCGTTGGCATGACACTGAACGGCAGTTCGGGTTACCACATCAAAGTCAACCGAAGCAGCGCCAGCGCCCCCTCCCCCCGAACTACAGATAAAGGCAGATGAACTACCGCGGAAAACGGGATTAAAAGAGCAACCACAATGGAAATAAAGAAACATTCCTACATTCCCCTAAGAGACCCGCCCCACAATCGAGACCTGTTATCCCACACATCCAGCTGGCAACCCACGCCCCGCATCATCGGTAACCAATAGGAAAACATACTACCTTAGCCACAACAACAAAATTCCCAACGGATGGGATACATCACTTAGATAACAGAGACAAACAACATTACTAATAATTACCACCCCCCCAACCCGGTGCCCAGAGCCCCAACCCCCCACAGTAACAGACAAAAGGCAGGCCTAAGCAACATTACGAAAATCCCCCCATAGAGACCCGCCCCGCAAAAGGGAGAAAATAGGACACCTTAGAGCCCAATACTGTCCCCTAGTAAATACACAAGCTAACGCTCCACCCCACACACCCGCCCCCCCAATAGAGAAAATGCGTCACAATGAGACTGTAAACTAAAGCAGATCCAGGATCAAAGAACGGAAACTGCGTGACCCCTATAACCGCCCGCAAGCTAATCCTAAGAGAAAAACCTACCACACCCGAACAAACAATAAATCCCACGACAGAATTAAACTCCTTCGGCAGACGAAGCAACATAGAAAACGAATAATTCTTGTACCCCATCCCCAAGTCACTCACAGCGGTCAAAGCAGCAGGCCTCCAAGCCCGAAGGAACCCCCCGGGCGGGGAGTGAGCTGGAAAAAAAGGGGGGGGGGGGGGAAGGTCCCAGAAAGAAATGGAATCCCTCGGCAAACAAAGGAAAAGACAAAATGTAAATAACTCTGGTACAGAGCCCCCAAGCAACACAACAGCGCTCCAGACAGCGAGCCACAAGGCCCGAAGAAACCCCCGGGCGGGGATCGAGCAGGAAGGTGGGGGGGGGGAGGTCACTCACCTCCAGACCTGGGCAGCAAGGAACAAAAGAGGAGACCCGACACGAGGAAACATTAAAAAAAAAGCAGCACGTCCCGACTAGGAAGGGAGGTGCCGGCAATGCCGTACCAGATTCAGGGGCGTTCCCGATAATTGGCTTTCGGCTGACGTAGCGTGACGTAGCCAAAAGCCAAAAATTCTCGGGAACGCCCCCGAATCTGGTCCTGCATTGACGGACAAACTTGTCCAATGGCTAGCCTCCATTTATGGAGCTAGCCAATGGAAGACGGGATTTACAAAAGGGGGGTGGTGATGAACAGAGTGTCTGAATTGAGCAGACCACTCTTACCCAGTCCAAAGATCAGGGCTTGATCCATCACCGTTATTTATCTCACTGCCCCATCCCAGCTCAGAACATGGCTATATGCAAATCAGTCTGTCCCTGGCCCAGTGCATCATGGGAACAGGGCAGACTAAACTACCAAGCCAATTCTTTACCAGAAAGGAGACAAGCTACCGGGGACCGGTTTCTGGCATTTCAGCCTCTTCGGCCCGGCTTGCTTGAATCCTGATGGAGCAGTGAGAAAGGGACTCATGTCTGAGTATACCCTGCCACACCTATAGTGGCCAAAATCGATTTACAAAAGGGGGTGGTGATGAACAGAGTGTCTGAATTGAGCAGACCACTCTTACCCAGTCCAAAGATCAGGGCTTGATCCATCACCGTTATTTATCTCACTGCCCCATCCCAGCTCAGAACATGGCTATATGCAAATCAGTCTGTCCCTGGCCCAGTGCATCATGGGAACAGGGCAGACTAAACTACCAAGCCAATTCTTTACCAGAAAGGAGACAAGCTACCGGGGACCGGTTTCTGGCATTTCAGCCTCTTCGGCCCGGCTTGCTTGAATCCTGATGGAGCAGTGAGAAAGGGACTCATGTCTGAGTATACCCTGCCACACCTATAGTGGCCAAAATCGATTTACAAAAGGGGGTGGTGATGAACAGAGTGTCTGAATTGAGCAGACCACTCTTACCCAGTCCAAAGATCAGGGCTTGATCCATCACCCTAAGCGTGGAAGGGTATTCTCAGATGTGAGACCCTTGCTCATTGCACCATCAGGATTCAAGCAAACCGGGCCGAAGACGGCTGTAATGCCAGAAACCGGTCCCCGGGAGCTTGTTTCCTTCCCAGTGTAAGAATTGGCTTTTGTAGTTTGGTTTGCCCTGTTCCCATCATGCACTGGGACAGGAACAGACTAATTTGCATACAGCCAGGTTCTGAAACTGGGATGGTGCAGTGAGCTAAAAAACGGTGTTGGATCTAGCCCTGATATCTTGACGGGGTGAGAGCTTTCTGCTTAATTCAGAGACTCTGTCCCTCACCACCCCTTGTTGTAAATATTTTTGTCCACCCTAAGCGTGGAAGGGTATTCTCAGATGTGAGACCCTTGCTCATTGCACCATCAGGATTCAAGCAAACCGGGCCGAAGACGGCTGTAATGCCAGAAACCGGTCCCCGGGAGCTTGTTTCCTTCCCAGTGTAAGAATTGGCTTTTGTAGTTTGGTTTGCCCTGTTCCCATCATGCACTGGGACAGGAACAGACTAATTTGCATACAGCCAGGTTCTGAAACTGGGATGGTGCAGTGAGCTAAAAAACGGTGTTGGATCTAGCCCTGATCCCTTGACGGGGTGAGAGCTTTCTGCTTAATTCAGAGACTCTGTCCCTCACCACCCCTTGTTGTAAATATTTTTGTCCACCCTAAGCGTGGAAGGGTATTCTCAGATGTGAGACCCTTGCTCATTGCACCATCAGGATTCAAGCAAACCGGGCCGAAGACGGCTGTAATGCCAGAAACCGGTCCCCGGGAGCTTGTTTCCTTCCCAGTGTAAGAATTGGCTTTTGTAGTTTGGTTTGCCCTGTTCCCATCATGCACTGGGACAGGAACAGACTAATTTGCATACAGCCAGGTTCTGAAACTGGGATGGTGCAGTGAGCTAAAAAACGGTGTTGGATCTAGCCCTGATCTCTTGACGGGGTGAGAGCTTTCTGCTTAATTCAGAGACTCTGTCCCTCACCACCCCTTGTTGTAAATATTTTTGTCCACCCTAAGCGTGGAAGGGTATTCTCAGATGTGAGACCCTTGCTCATTGCACCATCAGGATTCAAGCAAACCGGGCCGAAGACGGCTGTAATGCCAGAAACCGGTCCCCGGGAGCTTGTTTCCTTCCCAGTGTAAGAATTGGCTTTTGTAGTTTGGTTTGCCCTGTTCCCATCATGCACTGGGACAGGAACAGACTAATTTGCATACAGCCAGGTTCTGAAACTGGGATGGTGCAGTGAGCTAAAAAACGGTGTTGGATCTAGCCCTGATCTCTTGACGGGGTGAGAGCTTTCTGCTTAATTCAGAGACTCTGTCCCTCACCACCCCTTGTTGTAAATATTTTTGTCCACCCTAAGCGTGGAAGGGTATTCTCAGATGTGAGACCCTTGCTCATTGCACCATCAGGATTCAAGCAAACCGGGCCGAAGACGGCTGTAATGCCAGAAACCGGTCCCCGGGAGCTTGTTTCCTTCCCAGTGTAAGAATTGGCTTTTGTAGTTTGGTTTGCCCTGTTCCCATCATGCACTGGGACAGGAACAGACTAATTTGCATACAGCCAGGTTCTGAAACTGGGATGGTGCAGTGAGCTAAAAAACGGTGTTGGATCTAGCCCTGATCTCTTGACGGGGTGAGAGCTTTCTGCTTAATTCAGAGACTCTGTCCCTCACCACCCCTTGTTGTAAATATTTTTGTCCACCCTAAGCGTGGAAGGGTATTCTCAGATGTGAGACCCTTGCTCATTGCACCATCAGGATTCAAGCAAACCGGGCCGAAGACGGCTGTAATGCCAGAAACCGGTCCCCGGGAGCTTGTTTCCTTCCCAGTGTAAGAATTGGCTTTTGTAGTTTGGTTTGCCCTGTTCCCATCATGCACTGGGACAGGAACAGCCTAATTTGCATACAGCCAGGTTCTGAAACTGGGATGGTGCAGTGAGCTAAAAAACGGTGTTGGATCTAGCCCTGATCTCTTGACGGGGTGAGAGCTTTCTGCTTAATTCAGAGACTCTGTCCCTCACCACCCCTTGTTGTAAATATACAATGGAAGACGGGGGCGGATTCCAAGCCCCATACTATACTCATTAGGTTTTCGCCTGCGCGAAAAAGCTGCGCAGAGCGCAAAAATAAGCGGAAAAAATACAGAGGGAGGGCGGCGGGAACTAGGACAATGCAGACAAAGGGTAGGGTGGTAGGATGATAGGGAATAAGACAACGGGAGGGGGGCGGGAGCAAATTGAAACAGGAAAGGTAGAAATCAAGCGGAGACAAAAGAAAACAAGCCCAAATACAAATAGTTCGGTCTCATTAGTATTCCTCGTTTTTTCAATCAACACACACGCGCAGGCTATTACTAGGGTCCCAGGGTGTCAGATAGTGGGAGAAAGCCGGGAGCATCTGTCTGCATACACTCACTGCGCGGCCCCTAACGAGTACTCGTGCACGCAGAGCGTTTGCTTTGCGGGAGCGAGCAGCAAGGTGCGATAATTGCAAACAGATGGTGCCGCTGCTCGTTCCCACAAGGCAAACGCTCTGCATGCACCAGTACTCATTGGAAACCGTGCAAAACATGCACAAGTTTCCAAAAAAGTACGGAGTGATGGCAAGAGGTCCCTCTAAGCAGAACTTGCGTGCTGTGTAGGCAAGGCCTAAAAAGGAGCTACCAGGCTCTGTACCACTGTGACTGAAGATCAAGTTCTCAGAGTAAAAATATCACCTGCCACTATTTAACTGAGAGGTGACTTCCCCAAACCGCCTCATCACTTTGCTTGCAATAGTGACACTCCTTCATTCAGTTTTACCCGACTGCAGTAGACAACCTTCTTCTACTTGGCACTTTGAGTCTACTGATTCATCCCAAGGAAAATCTTATAACAATGTATCTATCTATTGTGGAATTGTTGCATGTGTACTCAATAGGTTACTTCATTTTCCTTTGGGCCATGTTTATAACACAAAATTTAAAGACCGTTCCAAAATTGACAGGACAGTGATGGTTATGCACGTTGTTAGGTCTCGCCTGTCGATGGGCATGCGCATCGAGCTTGCGAGACTATGGGGGCTTAACCACTCTTTAACTGACTTGCAAGGAATCGTGGCGATTCCTTGCAGTGCCCGTGACTTTTAAGCTCAATGCGCATGCGCATTGAGCTTAAAAGCGCGTGCAGATCAGTTCCCTCAGCCGCACTCCAGGCCCCCGCTCCGCCCCCTCCCCTGCCCGCCGTGTCGCATTTCTCCTCCCCCCTCCCCTTATCTGCCTTCCCTCCGTCTGTTCCCTCTCCCCGCTCCGCCCCCTCCCCTGCCCGCCGTGTCGCATTTCTCCTCCCCCCTCCCCTTCTCTCTCTTCCCTCCGTCTTGTTTATTTATTTTTTTACCCGCTCCGCCCCCTCCCCTGCCCGCCGTGTCGCATTTCTCCTCAACCCTCCCCTTCTCTCTCTTCCCTCCGTCCATTGGTCACCTCTCTGCTGTCAAGGTAAATTACATCCGTATACCGGTTCGTGCATTTTGCTTTACCACTTTTAGCTCCGTGCATTAACCCACTCTCCCCATTTTTCACTCAATAATCAAGGCTCTCCAGTGAGATCACTGTTGCCATTTACAGACATTGCACTTTTATCCCTTCACTTAAACCTTAACGTTTCCTCACCGAGACTTTAAAAAACATAATAAATGTTTCAAATTAGGCTTGTTACCAAAGTTCGATAGCTCAGCATAAAGGCAAATGAATGGAATAAAATAAACCATTACCTTCCCAGGCCCCCATGATTCCAGCAGTCACTCCTTCACACACACTGGTAGCGTCACCAAAGAGACTACAAAACACTTCCGGAGCACACCAGGGGCAGGCTTTCGAGTAGACTCTACCATCTGATTCGGAAGAAGGGGGTGGGAAAGATCTTCAAATCTCCACCTCCGAGCTAATTTCTTTTGTCGTTCGGTGGGATACTAACAAGAAAAAAATGATTCCTAGGGATTCATTTACGCCTTATATGGCACGTAATCGAGCTGCAGAAATTACAAACCCTGACACATATCAAAGATAGTATCGCCCTCAGGAGGGAACAGTCTTTTCCAAACATAGATAAGGGACACAAAAGTATATTCCGGATGAAGCGGCAAATGGAGGCAAATGACAGCACTGCTAGTCGTTTCGAAGCATTTATTTAATGACAAGTGGAGAACACACTTCGAAAGTTAAAATATATGCTATTGAAAGTATTACAATTGTACTTAATTAAATTGAAAACTTCACAGTTTATTTTTTCGTTGGCGCAATCGTTCTCTTTCTTCCTTAACCCAAGCATAATATTATGCTGAATACAGAAAAAATACGTATTTCCCTTTTATATTGTTTTGCGGCTTAATATAAAACAGTGAAAACACAACGAATCACTATTTCAAAATGGTTGCTTTATTTGTATTCACGGAGAGTGTTGCACGTCCCGCCAATCTTTCTAGTAAACTTAGAAAGATACAACGCTGTACTGTCTGGATAGGTGAAGGCAAAGACGTGTACGCTTCCTGTACACTATTTTCCGATCAATACCGCAGCTTACTCTTGTTTTTTGGAGGGGCGGTCCATTCAATAGATGTGGCCTTTCATGATTGGTCTTCACCTCAGTCAGTTAAATGTCTCCTGGAATGGGCGGGTCATACGGCTGTCAACGTCTCTCTTAACAATTGGTCTAGAAAGTGGACTACACAGGCTGCCGACTATCTTGGTAGGACTATTACTTTTAACAGTAGGCATGTCATTTTTTCTAATACTGCTACATTTATTATTAAATAGCAATATCTAAAAGCTAATTGCTTGCATATGCTGGGACTTTTTCAACTCGACTAAACTGGCGCACGATCCACCTGTGGGTCACACAACCCACTGTTTGGGAAATGCTGGTTTGGCTGCATGCTGCTTAATCCCTGTGTACTTTGATGCACACTGCTCGTGTTATGTGTACTGTCGGAACTATTAATGCATGCTGCTTCAGTTGTGCATAGGCTGTGTGTTCTTTAGGTGCACGGTGCTCATGTTCTGTGTGAACCGTCTCTGCATTTGATACATGCTGTTTCGGTTTTGTATGGGCTGTGTTTGTTTTTGGTGCACGCTGCTCTGACTGTGTGCACTGTCCACCACATCCACCATCATCTCCACCATCACCTCCACATCCTCCACATCCACCGTGACATCCACCGCCACATCCACCACCACCACATCCACCACATCCACCACCACCGCATCCACCACCACCGCATGCACCACCACACCCACCACCACTTCATCCACCACCACATCCACTACAACCACCACCCCATCCACCACCGCATCCACCACCCCATCCACCACCGCATCCACCACCGCATCCACCACCGCATCCACCACCGCATCCACCACCGCATCCACCACCACCACCACATCCACCACCACATCCACCACCACATCCACCACCACATCCACCACCACCATCACATCCACCGCCACATCCACCACCACCACCACCACCACCACATCCACCACCACATCCACCACCACCACCACATCCACCACCACCACCACATCCACCACCACTTCCACCGCATCCACCACCACCACATCCACCACCACCACATCCACCACCACATCCACCACCACATACACCACCAGGTGCAAATGCAATGTTCTTGGATTTTCGTCACAATAAAATACACTGAACATAATCTTCACAAAATTAAATTACAAACGTTTAAGCTATTGCCATTTATAAATTACAATAAATTTTATTTAAGTATTAATTATTTACAAAATTAAAAGCCATTGTTATTTGCAATATCAATACATCTAAGTCACGTAAAGACAACGCACATTGCATTACAAATGCTATAGGTGTCACATTTGCGAAAGTTAAAACTATTGACATTGTAACTGACAAAGCTATTACTTTTGCTATTTTCAAAACCAACACATAAATAAAAAAAGTGTCATTTACAATACCAATTGCTCAAACTTTCCTAATGCGAGACCTATTGCATTTCCAATGCTTGTTTTTTATGGGCAAGCATCCATGCACAAGGTAATCAGGCCGTTGCTTGAGTATGATGTGTTAAATTAATTTTTGACTGAATCAATTATTTATGCCTGTATTAAAGCAAAACTGAAGGACAAAATGGCTGATGATAGACTGTTTAGATCACTTACGTTATATGCTTGTATTTTCAGTTTAACTCTGATTTTTTTCAATTTACAATAATTGTCCCTAACTGTCAAGTGGTGAGTTTACTTTTGGGTGGTCTTAAGTCAGACAACCAATGAGAGCTAGAGGTTACTGGAGTAAATCCCCACAAGATGAATACTTTCCATGTAATGTGAGAAGGCTGAAACTTTTGAACATATATTTATCCTGTTATACGCTGGATCACCTAAGGCTTTGAATATTTAAGTTAATTCAAGTTAGACTGTATTATTATTTTTTGCCAAGTGAGAAATGTATGCTTATATTAGCTTGTGCTGATACATCACTTTATAAGTGATAAGTGCATTATTTTGAATTGTAAAGATTCATGGCCTGTAGGTATGTTTTTTTTTAACTGGCGATAACAAAGTATGTTGCATTTATGTGTTCTGACCTTCTGCTAAGACTACAAAACAGTATAATATTTTTGATAGCTTGACCTCCTTAAACTCAAGAGTGGGCCCGTTTATAGTTTGAGAAGGTCGATTTATAATTGGAGAAGGCAAGCCAACACCTTGATAAATAACTGCAACCAGGCCTACAGGTTGAGTAACTTTTAATGAAGTTTCTTAACCCATAATGTTTCTGCATGACCTTATTATTTTAAAGTAAGGGTTTGTGTATTATTATGTACTTCATATATTATTGTGCCAAAGTAAGGATAGTTTAAATCATGAACATTAGTGAATACCTAATTTTTATATAATGTAGTAGAGCTGGAACAGGATCAGTCCTATGTTAAAGTGCCTAGCATGTGATTCACTTCCCCTGCTCTATTGCATGACTAACTCTAACCCCAGCTGAACTGGCGCATTCTTAGGCAAGCCTTACTTAAGTGAGTCCCTTTCCCATTTTAAAGTGTCTGTTTGTTCGAAGCCAGTCACGTGAGTTAGTCTTTGATTGGAATTTAAAGAATCTTAAAAAGTAATGTTAAACTTTTGATTTTCCCCAGTCTCACTCAGTAAACAGCTTCTCTCTACAAGATATTGTAAGGAAAAGGAAAGAAAGTTGTATATTTTCCATAATAATGAGCTAAATTGTCTTTTTCTCTTCAGCAATTTCTTCACACATCAGAGGGAAAATGTCAGACAAAAAAACCAGAGCGCGTAGTGATTAAAATATGGAGTCATAAACTCAGCCTCTTACTGAATGAACAAGCCTCTACAAGTAATCGATCATGTGTTACTCCTACCCCTTTGCTATCATCGCTCTTGTCAAATTATATGCTCTCAGCCTGAAGTTGTATATTTATTCTATATATAGGTTATTTAAAAATTTGAGATAACTTTAAACTACAAAAGTAGCATGTTTAAAGTGTTCGTCATGTTTTTGTTTTCATTTACCCAATGCCATGCACCCTTTTACAATTAAAAAACAATAATCGCAATAGTTCCTTAAGAACAGCGTGATCAGAGATAATTATTATTAACAAAGAGTAATATTACTTATGCTGGAGCGAGAATCAACTTAAGTTGAAGTTTCTGGTTTATGATCATCAAGGCTAATAATCCTCGCTCAGCCAGGTCGATAGACCTTGTCAGTTGTAGCGAGACGAGAAACTCAAATCATCTATTTGTCAAACAGGTAATATCAATAATCGGTATTGTGCAAGTCAATGACGATAGGAAGGTTTTTAAAGTTTTATTAAATCAAAGTTTTTAGTATCTTAACTATATGAAGCGGTGATCAAATTCATCAATCAGAAATATAAATCTTGTTAATATCAAGTAAATGCACAAATCAATAAAGGCAATAAGCGTGTTCTAAAAAGGAAAGAATCCCTGTTCTAGGAATGGAAGAAGGTGTCGGTCAGAACTTCTGAAGAACCCTTATTTCGAAATAGAGAGTGAGAGTCCGCATAACGCTTTCAGCAGAAATAGAATAAAAAATAATATCTCAAGCAGAACGTCCCATGAAGGGAGTTTAGGAAACTCAATAGTGTCTCAGAGCAATGTGTCATAGGGTCTGGGTAAATGGAAGTTACAATAGCAAATGGCTAAAGGGCCATTTGAGGAAAAAGAGTGGGTTCTATTTTAGTCTAAGAACATGCACTTATATAAACAACACACGTAAAAAAAAAAGTCTGCAACAGTTCCTTCTCTCGTCTTCTTTATTCCAATCACCGACCAATGTTCTCCTGGGAAATGGATCACTCCCCATCATATCATCAAGAGAACAACAGTCTATCAAATGTTAGTCAGAATTGTTGTATAAATGTTAAACGTTTCAGCCTTCTGATTATCAGATTTTTTCCCCATGTATACTGATACTCTTCTAACATTTCGCAACTACTGGCTTCCCAATAGACCTTTGTAAAAGTTTGAAACATCTCTTTAATAAAAAGAAAACTTTTTTTCACAATGAGCCATTCTGAAAAAGAAATACAAGTTCGTTGAAGAGACCAAAATCTAAATCATGTGCTGGTGCTACATATATGGTTATACAGTTGCCATTTAAAAGTTAATGCCAATCAAATGCAACATTAAGCTATGATCGAGTAGAATCATTCTGCAGGAACATGTGAAACATTATAAGTTGTTAAACTAATTATGAAAACCATTTCTATGAAAGGTTCAAGAGTTATTATATCTCTTTTTTTCTGTTATCATATTTGGAAAATAAAATTTCATGGGTTGAAGCAATTTCTTAAGTGAACACGTCTTTTCACCAATGCTACTTTAGCTATTTGAGGCCTAATATGTGTAAATGTGACAGCTGTGAACAGTTCTCATAATTTCTAAAGGCACATTTCTTTCTTTTAAGCTTATACTTAATACTAGACATTTATTATAATCTAGATCATTGCATTTTATTTCAAACGCCCTACCACTTGGATATGGTGCCTTTCATGGCAAACAATTTATATAATGGCAGCTTCCTCATATATATTACTGTGAACACTTCATCTTTTATCATTACTTGTATAAGGTGGATAAGGCATTGGTCTACAGCTGTCTACTTAAGAGTCCTAACCAGTACTTGCTTGTTCGCATGTATTCTTTCGTCTCAATTTGCTCCATTTAAAATGTGAAATATTTGCTCTTGTTTATTAAAATTCTCTGCCTTAACCTGCACTTTTTGCTGAGGTTTGAAATACGTTTGTACATCTAATAAAGTATAGTTTGTATTTGGTTGGCAATGTCCTTCAGTATGTTTTTACTGGATTCTGGTCACGTGTTTATAGATTAATTTCGTTTTTTTGACCAATTGTTGTCGAGTGGCCCTGTAGTTCCCTTTTTGATTAAATAAGACTTGAGTTTGGCATCTCTTGTTCATGACACTCTCTAGGAAGTGGTTTCATAATGATGTCTTCAGTACAAAGTTTCTAACCGGAAATTTCACTTTTGGGAACTGCAGATCTTTGCTTGCAGCTGAATGAGTCGAGTTAAGGGATCCATATTACGAGCACAACAGTCTAGGGTGCTGCTCACCTGAAAACCTTTTGGTGAATTCCTAGGTTTGAAACTAAGCAATGCTAGGTTTTGTAATCCTTTCTACCATATTTATCCTATAGGTAGTATTGCAATCGGGTAGAATACTGATTTGCCAAGCCATTTTTTTTAACTGACAAGAAATGAATGTGTAGTCAGTAGCTGCTACCTACTTTTCAGTAGAGCTAAAGAGTGAAAGTACTCCTCATACTTTTTTAGGGCTCGCCCTGGCGAAAGTGCGCGAAGCGCGTTCCTGCCGCAAGACCTATAGTCGTCAGCTCTGCTTACAACGAGCTAAGACTGAGATAAGAGATGGGCACGCGCAGCCTGCCGAAATCTGATCAGGTCACGCGCGTGAACACGCGCTCCGATTCCGGCATGCTGTCCATACACACATACACACATACATACATACACACACACACACACACACACACACACAGGCGCGCGCACAAACACACACACACATTTTATATGCTGCTCATCCGCCATTGCCCACTCTAACAAATCCGCCTTCCATGCAGGTTACTACTGGGGGTGTAGACGCTACCCAATGTATCGCATTTCTCCTCCGACCTCTCCAGTACATTGCCAAGTGCCAACAATAGTGCTTTAAATTGGAAGTGTTTCTGAAGCCGCGTCCCACACAGCAGACCCAGTTTGTCAAAGCTCTCTTCCCTTCCCCCAAAATACCTCATCAATTACCAAAGCCCTCTCTCTCCCCACTCCCACTCACCGGGCTCTTTAAGCGTGTCCCTCTCCGTCTGCAGCGGGTCATCTCGGCAGCAGGCTCGGAACTCGGCGAGTCTTCTCCACGATCCTCAGCTTGCGCCGGGACAGCCGATGTGAACGCTCACGGCGACGGCGTCTCGTGCGCTCCCACCGCGCTTTTGGTTTCGCTCCTGGCTATCCTCAGCTTGTTCTATGTGTATGCGTTAAAAAGCCAAAGTAAGTAACTTGTACCGCCCCAGAATGTAGCACGTGCACTACCTTTAACCGCATAATATACCACGTCATTTCCGTTTATTTGTCAAAAAATGTGCCTTCGGTGTGCCGCAAATATATGTCTTGTATGGCGCAGCCTCTGGTCAAAAACATGCACACAACACAGCTCTAAGCCATCCTGTCAATAAAACACTGGCATGCCGACCAATGCCATGCTCATGCCATTGCCATGTGCACTCCAGGGCTGCAGCCTTCTAGGCGCTACATGTTAGTCACTGCAAAGGCATATATGGGTCACAGTGCACTCGCCACACACTACACCGCAGCGTACATCGGACACAACCCTGACACCAACGCATGCACAACACCACTGCAAGCTCCAGGGTTAGATAAGTCCTGAACACCTCACTGGCACATCCGTTGACCTGACACAAACACACCTACATCCTCTTAGCAGAACACGTGCTAAACTTCCTGGTGATCTCACCTTTAACCTCCCACACCCACGTGCCCACTCAGACCGCATCAGAGTCACATGTGGACAAGGATGCTTGTTCCACAACCACCGGACGCCAAGTGATGGCGGACGTGTCCTTCAGCACCGCATCCTTTCACATGACCATCCGACTGGCTGGATAAGCGCTTCCAGCTGGCCACCTCCAATGCTGTGAATGACTGCGCTACAGGTTTATGAGCCAACCCGTCTGTAGGCCTGCGGTAATCCTCACAGGATCAACAGACCACTCCGGCTCCTGTCAAAGAAAGGATGCCACCTTCCAGAAGCGTTCTTCGGGACCACCCCAATGGTAGGAATGCATAATATTGCGATTGCATTTTTAATAGCACTTGCTACCCCTGGGAAGTCTTTGACGCACTTTAGGTTGTGCAAACTGCCGTGTTGTGTAATTGTTTTGCCGCATAAATAAGTCTTAGCCACGCCCAGAAGGAAATGACGGCAATTTAATCTACCTCCTGACACAGACAATGGCCTTATCAAGCAGCCATTGTAACAACAGAAGCCCAGATGGGGCCAGAATAGAAGTTTAAACTGCAAGAGAGGGAAAACTAGCCTCTGGCTCTAGACATGCTGCCCAGCCAATCCAAGGCACGCCCTCCCTCTTGTTTACAGGGAGCAATCAAAACTTGTTTGCAATTTAAGTTGTAAGCAATGGTAAAATGCAAACAAAACTATCTGAAGGACAGCATATATTTCTGGCCAAAATCCTGCACCAGTTGTTCCAAGGGGATATTTTTTCAAGCATGCCCCGAATTCTGATGGTGAGAGAATTCATGCTATTGTGGGACATGCCGCCAATACCCCCACGAGCAAACCCTCCCCCCACCCCCCAACCACCCCCACCTGCCACAGAAAACGTCTGGGAGGTTGTCTGTCTGAGGAATGCCAATGAATGAATTACTTGTGTTTTTTTACCTTTTGCCTGTCCAAGATCAGGAAGCATGCATACCGAACCGGCACCTCCTCACCACTTCTTGTCAGCCAATAGCAACCCCCATGCCCAGCATACACAGAGAACTACACTGCTAAGGCACAGCACTACCAACTGCCTGCCTTCCTGCCCCTACACAGTTATCCCGCCGTGCAGCCACAGGACAGTGGCTACATTGCCAGTGTCTGCCCCGCAACACGTTGTTCCTGCCATGGAGGTTTCCCACAGCCGGGTGCAGTTAATAAGTACAGGGACCCAAAGATATGTGGCATTGCAGAATAAGAACAGACGTGGTACAGGTAGGCTTTTTAAAATTTATTTATTAGTTTTCACTTTTATGTAGCGCAAACTTTACCCGCAGGTATCGGAGCGCTTTAAATCCGCATGCTTGGAACAAGCAAGACTAGCACTCTATATTACTGCCAACTTTGCTTAGCATAAGCAACAACTAACCATTCACAAACAATGTTTATATACCAATTGCAAATAATTAATGCAAAGCATTGTCATTTACAATGCCAGTAACTCAAACGTTAATACTGCAAGACCTATTGCATTCTAAAATGCTTGTCTTTCTTTATTATGTAATCGTAGTTCAGGGAGAATTAGTCTCATCATCAAGTTATAAATACCATAACTGTATACATATTTTAATATTGTTCATATTTCATGTCCACAAAGCTTATTTGATGATAATATCCATCATACTCAAACTCTGAGCATCATCCACACTCTAGATTCTGTTACCGTTTTCAAATTCTTGGCCTTTTCTCTTTGATAGCAATGGAAGCAGCTTAAGCCAGTGTTTCCAAGCCTTGGTGGTCAATAAATATTGGTGGGCTGCCCATATGTATCACTGATTTACTAATATTAGGACATCTGTTCCCAGTCTGTCTTATCACCATGCAGACTTGCCTAAAATGGCCTAGTTTAGCAAGCAAAAGAAACATTATCTTTCCTTATATCATAGTTGGATAAGCAGCTCATACAGGTCCTAAAACGTGAAAAACTGCTTTCAAATAAGTGTTGAATTCTTTGTACATAGGCATTGGATGGCAAGTTATGTTTGCAATACATTGAGGTAATGATGCAGGATGGTAACTATTTGGAAGTGTCAGTGAGCAATGTGCTATATATTTATTAAATTCCTTGGTATGTTTTACATGGTGTAAATATTTCTGCTCATGGTCACATGGTTTGTTACAGCAACAATTAGATATAAATTAGTTAGGGTTATCCTTAGTTGATATGTGGCTATTGTTAGACCTGACAGCCTTAGGGTGATCTTCACCCACTTTTTTCCTGCCTCCCTTTCTGTAATCATTTTTGCTGGCTTTAGGACTCTGCACACTTCACCACTGCTAACCAGTGCTAAATTGCTTGTGCTCTCTTCCTTATACATGGTAACATTGGTTCATACCCAATTGGCATATTTACTCATAAGTCCCTAGTAAAGTGTACAACATGGGCCATGGTCCTGTAAATTAAATACTACTAGTAGGCCTGTAGCACTGATTGTGCCACCCACACAAGTAGCACCTTAACCATGTCTAAGGCCTCCCATTGCTGTGCCTGTGTATGCAATTTGTAGTTACTTAGACTTGGCATTTAAACATACTTGACAAGCCTTAAACTCTTCTTTTATTACACACACACACAGGGTATGGCGTAAGTAACTGGTAGGTGAGGCCTACATCTCTCCTAGGCTGACATTGGGAATTCCTTAAAAAGCCTTAAAGCTGTAATTCCAGATTAGAAAGGAGTAACCACATCATGTTTCCTATTTTTGGAATGGTCAGGATAAATCCTCTTTACCGGTTAAGTCTGATTTAACATTACTCTTTTAGAAATTCTTCTTTTAGAAAGCAGACATTTTCCTGCTCTGTGCCTTGCAGCCTGTCTCCAATACTCATCTGAGCTGGGTGACAGTTCCCCTTTGTGCATTCCCTCCAGACAGCCACATACACAGGAAGGCTATGTAGGGCTGAGTACCCATCTACTTACATCGGCATGCTGTTGACCCATCCTGGGCAGTAATGGAGGATAGGACTCACACTTGCACTTCAAAGGGTAGTGACCTAACTCCACACAAAGGACTGATTATCCCCTACAGATAGGCTGGCAGACAGGACTGGGTTGAAAGGGATACTTGTGCGCTTCAAAATCACTCTTTGAAGTTTTTACCACTTCAGACACATTTGGGTATAAGTACTGGGTCTCTGACCCCCTCAAAGTAGATTCTTCTGGATCTTGAACTGAACCTCAGGTAGAAGAACTGCTGTGTTGCTCAAACGACTCAACTGGACTGCTTGCCTGCTTGTTGCCCTGCTGCCTGCTGCTCTCTGACTCTGCTGAAGGAGAGCCGGACTCTGCCTTCCCTCCAAGTGATCTCCAAGGGCTTGCTGGCTTCGCTTCTGTTTTCTAAAGTCTCATGGACACAAAAGACTATTTGCAATTCTGTTGGTGCTGCTGGTCTCTGCAATCTGTGAGTCCTAACCTTACCTAAGGTTCCCTCTCCATGTCTGTGCCTCAGAAGTGGGTTCTGCAGCTGCTTTGCTACAAAGTGGACGCATTGTCACCACTGCACTGATCGGAACTGATGCAGTGCCCTTCGAACCAATGTCGAACTGAGGTCCCAACTGTGAGGCTCAACTTCGACTCATCCACCCGACTGCATGAATCTGAACCGACGCATCACTCGTCGCCTCTCAACTTCCGTACCCTGATCCAGCACAACCTAAAGTAACCTTTTTAGCGCTACTTGCTTCTAAGCACTTTACTGCATTTATTTCTTCAAAATTCAATATCTCAACTTCTACATATTGGACTTTTGTTGTTTTGGTCTTGCTTTGTTCCGAATATAATAATCTATTTGTCTAACCTAGACCTTGTGCTGTATTTTTGTGTTGTTGAATAAGTTATTGCACATATACTTTACACATTGCCTTTGAAGTTAAGCCTGCCTGCTCCGTGTCTAGCTAGCAGAGGGTGAGCATAGGATATGTTGTGTTGTAACTTACCCGGACTAGGACTGTGGTCCCTACTTGGACAGGGTGCATACCTCTGCCAATTAGAGACCCAATTTCTAAGAGCTATACGTATGAGGTTAATAGGTTGTAGTTCTGTTGAAGTTAATCTTTCTTCAGTTGGTTATGTGGGTCTGAATGCTAGTACTGGAAAGATGGCAGTATAATTAGTATGATGAAAAGAGTATGTTTCTTGCCAAGTGTAATGGTGGATATCTGTCCACCTTAAGGTGCTTGCTGCATTTTGAGATATTCCCCATACAAAAGGTGATGTGATGAATGCTTTCAATAAGTCTAACCACAAGCAATCTCTCAGGGTAGAATTCCAACCCATTGTTCTTTTGCACACCATGCCACCTCAGATCAAACCAAACCATGTGCAAATCAGTCTTGGTCCTTCTCCAATAGTAACTGTCCAACCTGAACTGCCAAGCCAGTATTTAGAGATATATTGCTGTATTTTAGTATATGCAGTGAAGCGTTATTTGCATGAGGCAAAAGATAAGTATTCTCCTTGTAGTCTGGTAAATCTTCACAACAGAAAACATTAGAAGTAACTCATACACCAGTATCTGCCCACACTTATACATACAGTGACTTAGTAATATGACCAGAGCATTGACATCAGCAGTGACATGCCACAAGAATATGCTTCACCACTATTACTAGCAGATCTGAGGAGAGTTTTAAGGTGAAAGAGACATCTTTCCTCTACATGAATTTTCATTGAATTAAAATTAATTTGATTAGGATGGCGTGAAAATACTTCTAGTTAAAAATGTCAAATATGGATTTTAAGTCTTTTACAGACTTAACATGGCACCCCATGAGGGGCAAAGCATGGCTGGCAAGATGATGGATGCTCTTCAGTAGAGGTCCACGCCTTACCTCCTCCATATAAACGTATCTGCTCACTATTCTGCACACCCAAGCCTGGTGTGACCGACCAGGACCATGGCAGTCTGTGGTAGAGTTTGTTTGAGCCCACTTAGTTCCTGCTGATGTTCTGCAGTGGCAAAGGAAGTCTCCTGTCTGCCTGTGTTTCTGGGGCTGCTTGCAACTGGGCCACAGAGGAAAGGGAGACGAGGGCCCAGTGAATCTAGACTTCCAGGTCAGTGGTCAACACTGCTGCCAGTGGTTGATGGACCCGCTTGGACTTATGCTGCTGCTCCTGAGTGCGGCGAAGGGTGTGTCGCCTGCCTGCCATGCTCATCATTGGTCACAGGCAAAGGTGGGGTGGCAGAGATGCCTCTCCTTCTTTAACTGTGCAGTTGAGCATCTCTGACCATGCAGGATACACATAGCGGAGAAATCTCAGCAGAGGCCTGAGCGAAGTAGCAAACCATGACCTTAAGGTAACTTAAGAGGCAGTCCTCAGAGTGGGGGGCAACCAGTGGCTAGCTGGGGAGACTCCACCCCAACACCTCTGTCAGACATGCGAATACCCCCTTCTAAAATCTGTCTAGGGTAGGGCAGGTCCAAACTGTATGTAGAAAGGTCCCTTCTGCACTACCACATTTCAAACATTCTGGAGATGCAACTATTCCTGCCCTCTAGAGCCTGTGGCTTATGAAATATGCTTGATGTAAGAATTTGAACTGAGTTAAGCGCAGACGAGACAAGATTGCAGTTCCCCAAGGGGATTCTGGGGCTTCCATTCCAATTGTCATTGTCGCTCGCTGGGACCTTGGACTGTCTGCCACGAAATGCTTGATCAATTGTGCTGACATGTGCTCTAATGTGGATGCACAATTGATGACAGGTGATTGGTATATTTTGTGATTTTCTAGATCTCCCATTAGGAGTTTTCCTTCTTGTGGGCTGAATTCGGGGAAGGCCGTTAAGTTCATGAGGTATGGCATTAGTGGGATTTAGCTTATTTTTAAACGTCTCTAATGTGTGTGTGCTACTCACTAAGGGCCCCCCATTCAAACGGAACAATGTGTGAAAGGGTGCCATTTATTTGAACAGAAGCCTTGGAGATGGAGTAGAGCAACTTCACATATGCTCAAAATCTGGGACTATAGTTAATTTCTTCCAGAACCTGATGGAGGAACAGCCAAGAGACAATCAAAAGCATTTTCAAAGTCCACTAACATTAACACTATGGGTTTATCTAATTTATTGAAATTAGCAATAATAGTGTGCTATCTCCTAATGTAGAGTCTGGTTCCCCGGTGGGAAATAAGCCATATTTATCCTAGCCAATCAAAGAGTGTAGTATATTGGAAACCCTTCCACTTCAGAATTATGAGTAAGATCTTCGCTTCATTGTTTAAAAGGGCATTGGGCTTATACGATGCAGCATTACAAATGAGCTTCCCTGATCTAGGGATCATTGCAATTGTGGACTAGAAGAGATCCTCTGGCCATGAGTTGGGTTTCAGGGTTTATTGAATCATGGCACCTAACACACTTAGCAGCCTACTACCATTCTTTTTAAAGAATTCCATGGGAAGCACATTTGGATCCGGGGGTTTCCCGAAGGTACATCAAAGTAAAGTCTCCCAGTATCTCCTCTTCTGTTATTGGATGATCAAGGACCCCTCTAATTCCCCCTGAAGTGCCACCACTGGCGGGTCTCATAAGATCGGGTTCTCCATTACTGCGTCAGGAGACAAAACTCCGAAGCTTCGTAGTAAGCAGCGAAAGTCTCTGCGATGTCTGCGGCCAACTTGACCACACCCTGAACAGAGTCTCTCAAATTAGCTATAATACTAAGTTTAGTTTCACTGTATGCCTTCCTGTAAATTAGTTTCCCAGTTTTGTTGTCATAAAGTCTATGCTGCTTTGCGAACAGCCTGGCCTTGGAAGCTTCCAGCAGTTTCTCTTTAAGAGATGATCACGCTACCTCCAGCCTTTGGGCAAGCACTGAATCAGCTACAGACTCAAAATGATTTTTGAAACTCTGGATCAAATATTCAAGGTATTTGATTCTTTCGATCTCAACGACCCATTGTTAAGGCAATAATTTTACCCTGAATAGTCTCATTACGGGCTTCCCATAGCATTATGTTGGAGGAGATTGTGGGTGCATTTAAGTTTAAATACTCCTCAATGTTTTCAGGAGCCTTAACTGCAAAATTACCTGCATGCAACCACCAGGAGTTCATTCGCCATTGTCTCTGCAGACTGCCAGCGGGCCCTTAAATATCATTTTCACAGGCAAATGGTGGGAGAGACATCTAGGTAATATTTGGGAAACATGTACCCCTCGAAGGTCTGTTGCGAGCCAAAGAAGTGTTCCAGTCTGGAGTGAAAGTGGTGTGTGCCAGAATAAAAGGTAAAGAGGCCCAAACCTGAGTTTATAGGGCCCGCCAAACAGCACTCAACCCAAGGGCAGTGGCCTATCTAGGCAGAAGTGCCTGACGAGGAGTTGAACCGGAGTTCTGGATGTCTATCCCTACAGCCATGACCAAATTATAGTCTCCACCCACCACAAGTTACCAGAGCGGAAGATCAAGGACCAGATCTGATATGTCCTTTGGGGTGCATTCAATCAGTGTAGACGGGATACTACTTTTTGTATTTATAGCTTTATTTCGACAATACATGTCATAAAAGCACTATTGTATATAAAATATGGATGTATAAGAATAAGAACATGAAAATATTACGCATCCGTGTACACATACTGATAGAGCATCAACTCCTCCCAGTCCGACAAAACAAAATACACATCATAAAACAATGTAAAAAAAATATATATATATAGATATATGAAGATAAAAACAATAAAATGTCAAGTGAACATAAACACATACCAGTGGAGCATCAACTCAGCATGGCTGAACAGGGCAAAATCCCCAACATAACTCCGTCTGACATTTCATTAGGAATCCAGTATCACTTTCTTACTGTTTCCCTAGGGAGCATAGAGACTTTGATATTCTAATCCACAGCCAGCTTAAAAAAGTAGCAACAGGAATTGCATATTGTGGCGAAGGGTTAGTACACAGAATTCTCAGAGTGACACTGCTATCTCTAGTACCTAAATTCTAGCAAGTCTGTTTGAGGCATTTCTTACGTGGACCCTCTTAGGCTGGGCTGACAAGTAGCTCATTGGGAATCGCTTCAATTTGGTCTACACAATTATGGCATTTATTGTCATCATTAGAGGGCCATTTGGATGTAAAAGATTTTATTGGGAGTGAGCCCACTCGGAATTCGAAATATAATCTCCTATCAAAGAGTTTTGTCCTTGTGTCCCAGTAGAGCTCAAGCCGTGGGCAAGGTTTAAACTCTAAAAATCTCCCAGTCAGTGAGGTGCTCTCACTTCCTCTTATAATATTACGCCCGACCATTTCTCAGTAACATTCTTCCATTTTATCTTTTGTAGGGAACTGTGTGGCATGTCTATTTTCCATAGATTCTGCATACCCATTTTAAATAGAACACCTTTGATGTCACAAAGCCAGCCGACTTTAGATGAGTGGTCGACCTCAATGACATCCTTAAGGGCATCAGCATCGTTGACCTGCTTGAAGGTAGTCAATATTCTACGCCATTATAGAGTTGGGCGTAGTCTTGCTGTATCTTCCAACGATTTTCTTCCTAGATCATTAAGCATAGGTGTCAAATGAGTGCTTTGTGGTAAAATGGTGATCATTTGAAGAAACCTGTTCTCTGCTGTGGCGAGTGGTATCAGTTTCTCAAAACCCCTATAATTTCGACTCGTAAAGGACCACACTCACCACTTTTGTATGGTAGATCAGTAAAACCAGGCTGATCGGCTTAATTAATAATATTGTCTGTTTCAATGCCATGGTTTCTATATGGGACCTTAAGCTAATTTTTTTTCCTAGTGTGATTCCTATATATCTGAATGTATCTACCTGTTGTAAGGGCTGCCTGGCTATACTAATAAAGCTCCCAAATGATCTGTACTGGTTAAAAGCCATACATTTTGTTTTGGTTGTATTCATTTCTAGGACTGGTATGCTGCAGAAATGTTCAAACCGGAAAAGCATACGCTGCAAGCAACATGGGGTTTTTGAGATTATAAGCATGTCATCCGCAAACATTAGTATCGGTATCTTTGTACCTGCTAAAACCAGAGCATCTGAAGAAAGCATAGCTAGAAAATGAAACTCCATTTATAAATGGGGATAATAGTGTTGGAGCCATGACACACCCTTGACGTACTGGGAAGCGATCAGTGACCTCACCCTGTATGCTTGAGCGAAATTGTCCTCATGTAACCTAACAGTTAAGAACAACATGTCTGTGGGCATTTCCAGATCCTGGAGCACCAGCCACAGCTTTTTATGGGAGACTAAGTCAAAAGCTGTCTTGAGATCAACAAAGACTGCATACATGCTGCCCTTTCCTAACACAACAGTCCGCCAGTATATGAACAAGAAGTGAAATGTTTGATCAATTGTGCTGACATGTGCTCAAAAACCCACCTGAGGCTGAAAAGGGGTTAGGATATCATTAGTAGAGTTCCACTCATGGACCTTTGTCAGGACAAGGCGAGCCGCCACCTTTTGGATAGATTCTATTAGGCTTATAGGCCTATAATTTCCTGGCAAGGACGCATCACCGTTTTTAGGGCTCACGTCCTGCAGGTGAGAGTCCTTTTGTCCGTGGTTCAGAAATGGACCCTGGAATTGTAAACGCCCTTGCATGTGTTTTTACTTTTGTGGCCTGCTATTGCCCTTTGCCTGCATGTTCGTTTGTAAAATAGCACACACTAGGCCAAAGGTGGGCGCATTGCTCCGCCCATGGCCTATTGGTGTCTTACGTGCATTCCTGCCATACGGTTTCAATTATTGTGCCCAGACACGGGCGCGATAATTGAAACCATATCGGTGCGTGCGCACCACTCGCGGCTTTGATTTTCCGAAAGTGATTGGTTCTGCGCTCGCCTTCCGCCTCCCTCCCCAATTCCCTTTGGTCTCCTCACCTCCATCCCCGACTTGCACCCCTCCCCTGTCCACATGCTCAGCAGCCTGAGCCGCAGCTGGTTGTTGTAGTAGAGGAGACGCGCGGTGGAGACATTAGAGAAGGCGCGCGTCGTTAGCCCCTGTCCGTTACCCGCCAACAGCTGGTTTAATTGGACAAAGGATTCAACGCTTTATAGTGCCAGGCAAGGATCATTTGATAATGCTGCCACGTAGGAAGGTTAGTCATAGAAGTATATGATCTCTTGGGCAGGGAACATCCCATTGCCTCAACTACTCTTGCCCCTCCTCCACCCGCTCTGCCCTTCATATATTTTGAGTGCATTCTGATTCGCTTAGGCAACTTCATGTGGCTACTGGTGAGATCTCAAAAGTGTTTCTGCTTGCAGACAGCCCTATCAGAACGAGGATTCTTGCTGTACAGCCACGTGGGAGGCGGGGCTTCAGCCGACTGCTGGCACGGATGCTGAGGCGAGCGCAGATCTGCAGGGGCTGGAGGAGAGGCCGGGCCATGGAGCAGGAGGCCCCCCTGGTTGTTATGGCGTGAATGCGGAAAAGCTCCCATCCACCAGTGCACTGGGCAGCTCCAGCTGGCAATTAACCCCTGTTGTAGCCCCAGCTGTAGCCCCAGGAACATCCGTGTACCAGCACTCCGGTGCAGAACAGGCGAGTCTGGCCATCATGTAGGATTTCAGGTCAGGTAAGGGAGGGAGCTCAGCGGAGGCGTACCACAGAGTCCCCGGTAGGGGAGTCCTCTGCCAGGGAACAGTATGAAGGACGGCAGAGGCGGCCGAGCTAGGTCTTGGTGCAACATGCCGTCCTGTGCCCTCCTAGGCTGTCCGAACTGCCAAAGCTGCCTTCACCTGTGAACTCCCCAAGCTAACTCCCATCCCACCGCTGACGAAAAACTCATTACTGTGGGGCTCCCCTACACCTCATCTCAACTCGTCCACCTGCCTCTTACTCCAGCCTCAGCCCCCTTCAGGCTGGAAAACAAGACTGCAATTAGACAGCGTGCCCCTGCCCCCCTCCCGCTCAATAAGGCTACAAGATCCTATAGAAGCCTACAGGAAGGAGAGACTGCGCTGATCTTGCTGCTACCTACATTAAAGAACCAGGCATTCTCCATATGCCAAGAGGAACTACTAATAATTAACTATAGTACCATATATATATATATATATATATATATATATATATATATATATATAACAATAGCAAAAGTAGTGGGGAAAAAAGCAAAGAATACAAAAGGGAAAGAAAAGAGGAAACAAAATTAAAAAAAAAACACATGAGGGAAGGCCTGAATAGGCGCATCAGTCAGCCAACTAGAGCATCGAAATACCAAACCAAGGGAGCTCTAAAACATCAGAATAAAAGAGAGAGGGGAGCAGATGTATGATGCATGACAAGTGGTTCTACCACTACAAGGCCCAAAATTCACTCCCTATGAGGTCAGGGAAGACATGGCACCCCCCCCCCCGCCCCCAGCCTGGGAAGGGCAAAGCAAAAGAAGACAAGCTGCTAAAGGCAGGGGACGGCTGCAGCAATCAATCCTCCTAGTAACATTTGGCTCAGGCCCACAGGACATGGACATGCAGGCCCAGCCCATGAAACAATTGGTGGCCTACGTCAAGAGAAGCTTGACTTGCTCCTTTTAACCAAAAACTCTTGCCAAACTTTTGCTTTTTGAAAGACGCCGGCTCTGCCATCTTCTCATCCAGCAGTGAAATTCAAGACCTGCAGCTAGCACTCGAGCCCCTACAGTCTGCAAACGATCAAAGAGCAAGTGACCATGCGTGCACGTGCTCAGCTGCCATCTGTGTTTTTTTATTGGTGTTATCCGGCTCTTCTGCTCGCACCCCCCCCTCGACCGCCCCATTCCTTCTCCCCCTTTCTCTTCGTCCGTTTCATTTGTGTCTTCTATGCTGTGAATGCTGCTTCCATTAGGCACACACACCACCAGCCGTCAGTGCACGCTTCCCCACCAGGCACACACACCACCAGCCGTCCGTGCACGCTTCCACCAGGCAGACACACCACCAGTCGTCCGTGCACGCTTCCACCAGGCACACACACCATCAGTTGTCAGTGCACGCTTCCCCACCAGGCACACACACTACCAGCCGTCGGTGCACGCTTCCCCACCAGGCACACACACCACCAGCCATCAGTGTACGCTTCCACCAGGCACACACACCACCAGCTGTCAGTGCACGCTTTCACCAGGCACACACACTACTAGCTGTCGGTGCATGCTTTCAGCAGGCACACACACCATCAGCAGTCCGTGCACGCTTCCCCACCAGGCACACACATCACCAGCCATCAATGCACGCTTCCCCACTAGGCACACACACCACCAGCCGTCAGTGCATGCATGCAATAGGTCTCGCATTTGCGAGAGTTTGAGCTATTGGCATTGTAAATGACAACACCTTTTATTTATGTGTTTTGAAAACTTGAAACGGTGTGTAAATACTCACTTTGTACTTATAGAAGCAAGGCTGGCAGTAAAAGAGGCGCAGTTACTGCCAGCCTTGCTTCTCAAAAGCAAGGACTATAAACACCGCTTGCACGTTTTCAAAACACATAAATAAAAAGCCTTGCCAATAGCTCAAACTCTCGCATATGCGAGACCTATTGCATTGCAAATGCTTGTTCTACATGGGCATAATTTTCACATCCCTCTAAAAATCAGGATTAGGGGCACCATAGGCTATAGCATTTGATAAAAGCATTATATACCTAGCCCATTTCTTCTTGTCAATGAAAAATATTTTGGCTGTGTTGCTGTCTGGACCGGGGGCTCTTCCCCCTGCAATTACGCTAAAGGCAGCTCTCACATCTGCTAGTTCAAAGATCAATTCAACTGTGTGCGCAGGTATGGTAAAGGGCTCGCTTTGTGGGCATATTGTCTTGCAAAATATTTGGCCCAAGAGTCAGGGGCAATGTGATTTTTCAGAGGTGTTGGAGATTGTTCCTGAAGCATGCCTTTTTTAGGATCCTGCCATCTATTATTATCCCAAGCCTTTTTAGCACCATCCTGCACTTTCTTATAGATATTTCCTCGCTTTCTGAATACTACTCGATTTTTTTATTTATCTTATGGCCTCTACTAAGAGCCTACGTGCTTGCCTACATTCTTTGTTGATTCAACGATGCTGTATTTTAGCAGAGTTGGCCTTAGCACCAGGAGGTCTAAGAAAGTAAGTTCGTATTTTTTTATCATGAGTATTTGTAATGGCATCAGATGGCACTATATTTGGCAGGATGTATACACTCACAAATGAACAAATGGTGCTCTCTAACATACCCCTCACTGCGATCTAACGATCCAGGGTGTCATGCCAGACTTCTGTCAATATGAATGGGAATGTTCTGTTTGCAAAGATTGCCGACCCCCTACTCCGCATCCCATGATGAACCCAAAGTGATACACCTTGGAATAGCAATGATGGCTTAAGAGGTTCCTTTGTGTGCCCAGTAAATTGGGTTTCTGCAGGTAAAGTAGATGTGGGCCTGCTTCTTAGCATACTACAGCACGAACCTTCCCCTTATTAACCTGGTTATTCAAGCTATTCCGTTCCATGTAAGAACTCTTGCCTCCTTATGTGACCCCATGGTGTCTGCATTGTTTTCCATATATAACGTAAGGCCAATCAGGCTACCAAAGTTGTGTTGCACTAAAAAAAGAAACCATAACATTAACAAAAACCTCACCCTCCAACTCCCCACCATCCCATACTTACCAACATAAAGCATCTTTTGCCCCAACCTATTTCATATGGATTTCTAATTGGTCTGTGACCTAACCAACCATATGAAATCATAGTGCCGCACTCTGTCCAATTGGTGATTACAGATTTCCATACCTGAAGACTTACACAGTCCTCTATTGGAGAGGCTTCTGGGCCCATCAAGCCCAGCCTTCTTGTTTGGTGACAAGTCTGCTCTCGGAGGTCGGTTTGAACTGTCCATAACAGTCAAGTCCAAGGTTTTATTCTTGCTGGAGCCCGAAGAGGAATGATCATCTTTCGGCCTCCTCTTCAGTTGTGTATAGTCCCTCTGGTGTCTTTTAATTGGGGGCTCTTTTCTCTTGGAGGGAGTGGACCCATTCTGGTGCCCGAAGCTGCTCCTGGAGCCCTTTGGCCCCAGAGTGCCCATCTAGGTCCATCCTCGACTCCACCCACTCCCATGCACTTGTGGGAGAATAAAAAAAACTTTAGAAGAGTTTCACCATAATTATCCCAGCTCAGGATTTTGGGGGCGGTGGGCACCAGAGGGGACCTAGGACCTAGTGAGTGATAGGCCCTCTCCAGAAAGAAGAAGTTAGTCGAGCTTTGAATCAGTAATAAAGGAACAAAGAAGGTTTGGGGCCTTCCCTACTCGCCGGGGTAGCCACCAGATAGAGGTTGTTCAGAGGGACCTGTTTTCAGCATCTTCTATCCTTTGCTCCAACTCTGTGGCCTTGTCCTGGATCTTTTGGATATTTTGCTGCTTTCATCCTCAATGATTAATATTCGTGTCTCTGCCTCCTATGTGCTGTCTACTAATTTTCTTATATCCTGCTGCAGCAATGATACCTCGCTCTCGCCACCAGTTTGATCTTCTAGGTATTTTGGGGAAACTAAGATAGCCTTGATGATCATTTTGAGAGACTTTATTTGCTGGGAGACATATGCGAATCATCCTAGCTAGAAGTGAGATGATCAGGTCAAGATGCGGTTGATTTGGTGAATTGACTATTTTGCCTTGATGTCCCGAACCCTCAGACTTTTGTTTTCCCATTTGTATTGTGTGTTTATGAGTGAGAAACGAAAAGGTGGGCTCCACCAAGGTATCTGCTGAGTAGACAAACAAACCCCCCCCTCCCAATAATCAGGCCCCTTACAGTGCAGGAGCTCCATCAACAGCGACCTGTTCTAGGATCACTATTCTCTGGTGCTGGGTAATTGGGTATGTGGGCTGACTTACCTGCGGCATCAGTCCGTAGAACAACTGTAGTGTCCAATAGACTGGCAATATTCACCCCTCCTACCCTCCTGCACAGCTTTTCGGGCATCGCTACAGTACTCAGAACTTTCCCCTATGCTGGCCTCAAACAGGATCTTCAAACCAACTCCTGGAGGGTAGTATAGTGAGGTAATTTTGGACCTGGCCTCTACTGCCTGCTATGTTGGGCCAAGCCATGTGACCTAGCCTCTCCCTCTGGCTGAGTCGACCTGGCCTCTACTGCCTGCTATGTTGGGCCAAGTCATGTGACCTAGCCTCTCCCTCTGGCTGAGTCGATGCCCAGGCCGGCCACTACCAGAGGATTCACCAGTAAAGCCAAGCCCTGTCCCTCCACGGATTTGGACTTGGTAGAAGGGTAGAGGTTCATCCCCTGTCGGCGATCCCTGCGGTCCAGCTGCCAGATCATTTTACCTTGAGCCCTTCTCCGGGTTGAGTTATGCTCTATAGCCTGCCACAGTTGAAGGTCCACACACAGTGCCAGTCTGGGTCAACCCCTCCATGGCCCGCTTAGGTCCTGGCTATCTGCAGGACCGGTAAAAGCTCATCCGACCGCCGGAGACTTTGAATTGCCCAGCAAGGATCGGGAACAAAGTGCACCGGTGTCCAGTGCGGTTTCACAACCTTGCACATAGCTACTACATTAACTATGAAGAAGGATTAGCATGGCGGGTCGGTAGCAGATTAACTTGTGCCAGCTATCTTGTTCTATAAACTTGAAAGTCAACTGTAGTGTAGTTTATTGCTCACTTAGCCCTGCACCACTCTGGATACTGTGGTCTAAACTAGATGGTGACTTAACTCTTGGTGCGCGTACTACCCACCCACTTTTGGTCAAGGACAAAGGTCCACTACATGCTCAGGATTACCGAATCCAAAGTAGCTGGACCAGATGAAGTTAAAATGCACTCTATTGTTGCAGCAGTTCAAGAATAATGCTCCTTATTGGAGTGCAAGGTGGACGAGGTTCACCTAGATGTATCACTTATACAGCAAACCTACACAATGCAGTAGATCGTATTACAGAATTTCAAGGGCGTGTCTCGAGCACGTCCCTTGCTGCCCTAGTCACAAATCTTAGGACAAGTAGGGCTCTGAACAAGAGATTGGAGGATGCTTCTGGCATGGCCAGAAGAAATAACATCAGGCTGAGTAGGCCGTCCAAGGGCCTACAACACAGTGCCACAATCCAGTTTTTTACTGACTGGCTCAAATCATGCTTTCCTGCTGGAGATATTTCTACCTGTTTTGTGGTGGCGAGGGCGAACAGGACTCTGGTGCCCCATCCACTGCTGGGTGCCCCACCGATGCCAGATGTCAGAAGTCTCCTCAACTATATGGACTCAGATGCCATCCTCAGTGCTATGAGGAGAGCAGGAGAGATCAAACTTGATTTTAGTAATGTAACCTTTCTGGACTACATCAGACAAGCACAGGAACAGAGAAGATGATTCACCACAATAAGAAGAACAACCGCAGAACCTTGCACTTAATCAACCTATAACAGCTCCCCCACTGGAGACAAAAATTCATTTCTAAATTTGTTTTTCAATATAGAAAAACATTCCCTCTTTGAGAATTTTGCCCTCTAGCGTATTTGCATTTGAATCTCTAAAGACCTTTCTATCCAAGTCTTACTGAATATCAGACTTTTACCAAATCAAATGTAGGTTGTCTGAAATGTTAAATATTCCTCTCTCTCTTTCTCCACACTCTCTTCTGTCTCTCTCGTTCTGTCTCTTTATCCCGCAGATAGCCTAAAACAGACACAACTACTCTCTCTGAATCTCACAGGCTCTCTTGTACTTGATCGTATAGCTGATTTGATTTTTAAACATCACACTTGGCTACTCTTTAGATTTATGAAACTTTCTTGCCTCCTTGAGGTCAATATATTTTGTGTGTTCTTCAGTGAAACTTGACCATCAGTATTTTATTAACGCTGATGTATTACTAATAAAAGCCTCTTCTGGGAAGGTCTCATTTGAGCTTGTTTTGGGAAGATATTTATGTACTTCTGTGTCTACTGGGTAAACCAACAGACCAGGGGAATGATTAAGAGAAGTCAGTGGGAATCTCAGCGCCAAGACGCCTTTGGCATTCGCGCGCTATACAAATTGAAAAATCAAATCAAATCAAATCAAATTGATGGAGGTTGGAGAGGTAGAGAAAGACAAAGAAGGAGCCAAGAATAAGCAGGTAATATTATTCAGTGCTACAGGTGTTAGTGTGATTGCATTTGATTCAGGTTGAGGGCGACTGCGACTGGTTTAAATTCACGAAATCATTGAGAGTGGAGTTATTATTCAAGAAATCCATAAAACTGGTGATTGCCGCAAACTGAATCGAAACAAGGTAGCATGTATTAATGGATACATCAAAGTGATGATGGGCTACAGCTCCTATCAATGTTCAAAATGCCTAGGAAACGAGAATGGAAGGACATCAAAGGAAAATCTTGGCCACACTAGTGTGCAAAAGAGAGCCTGGAAAAGGAATGTGTGCAACGCAACTTATTTGGAGGTCTATCTTTTAAAGTAATCAACCCCTCAACTAAATTTGTTAAAGCTACCCTGAATTTCGTGTTTATGTTCTGTATCTTATTGTTGTAACTGTTCTATTTATTGTAAAAGTGAGAAGTGTGGCATTGTGGGTCAATGTTAGTGTTCTCAATCTATGCAGTGGTTGAGATGTAAACTTCACTAGATTCTGTCAAGGCACCCTTGGTCACCAGATTTCAAATTGTTAGTTGCTAGAAGCTGAATGTAGTTGGGGCCACATTTGAATGAAATAACTACTTTTTGTTATACATTTGTGTGCAAGCATCTCTTTCGCAAGGTTTCTCATCTTTGCCATTAATATTGAGAACTGCCCATCCATAAGGTGGACATGCTGCAATAGAAAATCCTACATACCGAAAAAGCCCTCTTCTACCTCCTCTTCATCAGAGCAATAAAGCATCTGCATAACCCAGTGGACGAATAGTGCAGATTCTGAGGGGTAGGGGGAGAGTGGGTCGAACATTTGGCTGTCTAGAAATACTGTCACTCGGGTGACGCTTAGGACCTTGGAGGCTACTTCCGGGTCTGGACTGGCTACTCTTCACAGAATTCCAGTAGTCATGATGCAGCTTATACAATAAGTGCCTAGCAGTAAGCGTCTTCAGGAAGGAATCGCATGGAGGAATAAGCCAGTGAGGCAAAAAAACATTCTGCTGTCTGAAGAAGATGAAGATGACTACTGAGTGGTTGAGAACAGTGATGCCCAGAAGGGTCGTAGGCTGCTAGGAGTCTGTGCTATACTCACAGGCTTCCAGGAAGATCAGCAAGTAGTCAGCAGGAAAGACGCAGGAATGCCAGGAGGAAGGCTGAAAAGATCTTAAATGAGGCATGGGGCGTTAACAGGCACAAACCCCTGAAGAAAGTACCAGGAATGAGCCAGGAGCGATGAACTCGACAAATCCGTGATGTAAGGAGTAGAGAGATTGCCTTCTTTTTTATAGGTAGAAACAGGAACTTACTTTCGAAAAAGCCGAATCTCCATGGATTGGGAAGACTTCCTTAGAAGACAGTAGTGTGGAAGCCATCTTGGAACACGTCTGATATACTTTCCCAGAAGTCCTCACTTTAGGACTCTTGGAAGGAGCGACACTGGGCCATGGAGGCACTGAAGAAGTCTCTCAGATAAAGCCCTCCATGGAGAGGAGCAGCAGCTGTAAGTTAAGTTTATTCAAAAAGCACAGCCACCCACCAGTGCGGTTAATTCTCTTCCTGTCCTTATGGTGCATACAGGGCAGCATGTCCCACCCTTCCGATATAGATTCTGGAACCACTACTGGATGGGATGCAGACCGCAGCAGTGGTGCAATAAATACAGGGTTCTCCACCGCTTTTCAAAATAATGATCCAGTACTTTTTCAACTACCGAGTTAATATGAATATTCAGTAAAAACCTATTTATCATACCTACTATTGCAGGAATGTATTGTTCGATCCTAGGCCGTATGCACAACTAATCATCAATTCGCTTTCACAACCCATTTGCCTCAAATTTTGATATCCAAACACTATGCAATCCTCATTTGTCGACCAACATAAAGACTACTTAGATTTCAGCTCTTATTTGTGCTTGACATTTGGAATGAAGATGGTTTCTGAATCATAGATTTCAGTTCAGCACCAGCCAGCTTCTAATACACCTACCTAGGGTATTGCAAATTATGGTAGGAGGACAAACCTTCCGTAGGGAGCCTTTTGTGACTTCACATCGTTAAACTATGCTTAAGCCTCTATGCTCAGTTGTCAGTCTACTTTGTTGCATTATTGCCACATAACCCTGGCAAGCACTCCACAGCAAGGACAAACCACCAACAAGGCTTTCTTTCCTACATGCCTGAGTTTGTAGCCTGCCTTTCAATGACGGCCAAACTCTGCACTGGATACAGCCTCGGCTCAACCCGAACTGCAAAATAGCAGAATACCAGAGTTGTCATGCATGCTTGTCATCATAGCCCAGAGCTGTGCATTGCAAATATGCTCAATGCTACATGTACTAAAGAGTTTAACAAGCAAGTTGTGCAAACTGCATGTAAGAGTAAACATTAAAATATATGGTTTGCACACAGTGCTTAATTTGTAAAAAACGTAGTGCCGGGACCCTCGACAGGAGGACACTAGAAATTCCACCATCCGTTGCCACTGGCAGCACTGCCAATGGCAGCACCATCAGACTACTAATCATCACACTCTTAAAAGTGTGACAATTCATACTATTACAGGCCCCCAAAGCTATAAGAATGGCTTTTGAGACAAATACTGATAATTGGAAATGTAAAGTGAAATAATAAACAGAAGCTGTTGTGCTCGTACCTAAATTGGCAGACACCACTACCATATGGCAGACGGTCATAAGCCGGGTACTGGCAATTAAGTGCTGGTGCTGAGCACCGGAAAGCACTGGCACAAATTAAGCACTGTTTGCACATAAACCCAAAATGATCTTCATCAAAATAGTTACCATAAAAGAATGGAGTGATGTCTCTCTCTGAGCCAAATCCAAGCCTTTTGCCCAGAATCTCCACCAGTGAATGGCAAACGTTTGCCGTATGCAAGGCCTTCTGGGTGAAAAAAGCTTTGTGGTATCCTCATAAGTCACACTATCCTGTACTTCCCTTGGTTTCCAGCTTTTAGATATACCTGGGGTTGGTATTTCCTTGGGTGGTAGGTAGCAAAGCTAGGGCCAAACAATGTAGTTACCAACAATGTAACAGAACATTTGCTATCGCCAATTGGGTTTCCTTCCACCTTTGTCTTCCAAATGTAGGCCTGTGTGCATGATAGAAGGCATTTTGCAAAATGTCCTTTGAATCACATCATTCTATGGGTAATTCTGAATTCAGAGGTGTACAAATTACCACTATTTCTTAATTCAATATTGTGTGCACATTTCAGAAATACATAGCCATAATTCATTATATTGTACCATTTGAATTTCTATATGGTTAATCCACAATAAAAAAATCCTATATATATTCGCACTCCGCTTTGCACTGTAGTTCGGATCACTCTTGGACGAGTGCTTTATATCGTGGCGCTGACCCTCGTAATACCACAGCTCCAAACTCTCACAATATCCTTTTCAAAAGAGTACTAATAAACAAAACTACTGCCAATACTGTTCTCCTTGTAACCTATTATTTTTCACAGCACAATGGAATCAAACCAAAGTGGATTCCAAGACTAATTGTTCAGTCGGATTGAATCATCATTTAGTTTTATTCAGTTTAAATGCATACGTCAATTATTTTGTACACTTTTTTACTAATCTTTACATCCCTGCAATCAGAAACATTATATACAATCAATAATAAATATAATTCAAAAACAATACAAGGCATACATTATTTCCCAACCAATCCAAGCATTCCACATTCACCCAGTCACTTTCATACTCGTAGAAAAATTGTTAACCATTTGTGCTGTGAAAAATAATAGGTTACAAGGAGAACAGTATTGGCAGTTGTTTTGTTTATTAGTAGGTCAGTGGCTTGCCCTTACTGTTGGGAGCCCATACCCAGTAGTGTTTCTTTCAAAAGAGTACAGCACTTCTGGGCAAAGTTTCACGCTATTAATTTATTGCCACAACAAACGCGTTTCGGAAACTGCTTAGTCAGTGTCTACCATCTGCAGTGAGAGGAGCCATTTAAATCATAATTTGTCATCATACCATAGACATAGCAAGGTGGCTCATGTATTAACAGCCGCTGCACCATCTTAGAGCGGTGGATCCTCCTAAACATTGGCATATAAACAAATCCTCTTATATTTCATGATTAGCTAAATAATATTTGCAACCCATGGATTTGATGTATCCGTTACTATATCAAGGTAAATACCATCAAGATTGACATTTATGAATGCTGTGGGTAGGCACCTACCGCTTTAATTATAACATTCATTTGCGGCGCCATCTTTAAGCGGTATATCCGCCCAAACGTATAAACAAATCCTTTCACATCTCATAATTTGCTTAATAATATTAACAATTCTCCAATAAGTGTGTGCAATTATATTACTGTCTCGAGGTAGATACCATCGAAATTGACATTTACGAACACCACCCAATTCATCAATATCTTGCCATGTATTGGCCTACAACCACAGTCTATGTACAGAAAAAATCTAATCAAACAAATAAAGCAAAGACACACTACCGCAAATAGAGCACTTGGGATTATTGGTGTAAGTCCTGTAAACCAATAAGGGTCACCTGCACTTTTTAGGTCTCGCCTATTCTATCCCGTTAAATAGGCGAGATAATAGTAAGCAGTCCGAAAAGTCTACCTAGCTGCGGATTGCATACAGTTCATGTGAGGCAGGCGAGTGCACATCAAACACCATCGGCCTCGGCATCAGACTTCAAAGGAAGCCGCTCGCACACCACCATTTGTTTGAGCCTCAGCATCAGACTTCAAAGGAATCTGCTCCCAAGCCTCTCGCCCGCCCCCAAGCCCCATCAGACTTCAAAAAAATGATATCCCGCCACCGCCCCCACCTCCCG
Organism: Lissotriton vulgaris; assembly: GCF_964263255.1. Lineage (NCBI taxonomy): Eukaryota > Metazoa > Chordata > Amphibia > Caudata > Salamandridae > Lissotriton > Lissotriton vulgaris. The sequence goes on from NC_141685.1 coordinate 1,569,337,643, forward strand.
TCACAGCAATGCCGAGAGCTTGGGTTTTTTATGCATCCATTTCGCGGGGAAGCTGTGTTTTGTTCAACGTTCTCTGCACCTTTCTTGGTTTTTTTTTCTGGACGAAAGTGAAAGCCTACCGTGCTTGTTTACAGTAGCCTTGCTCCTCAAATGCTGTTGCTGTGTTGCCTTCTCTCTAGGGACACTCAGCTTGAAAACACTCGACTTGCTAGCTACAATGCTACATCCGCTATGCTTTGACATATTTTACTGGGCGCTCTTTTATCATCCCTGTAAAATCGCTACCTAGAAGGTGAGATTTAATTTACCTCCTTGGGTCTACAAGTATAGCTTGATCCTACCGGCGCAGCCGAGTCAAGGCGCTGACGCCGGTAGACGCGGAATTGCCGCCGCCATCTTGGGAAGGCAGGCAGGGTAGCGGTCCAGCTTCTCGACCACTCCCGCCCTCCCGCCTTATTTAAGGATCGTCTGCAGGCTCCTCCGGTAAATTGTTTGCTACTTTCCCCTGAGGCGGAAGCCGGGGGCGCTCTTTCTCTTCTTTACATGTAGAATCAATAACGGTGTGTTTGATATTTTCAGGACTGTTTTTAACAATTGTACATATTTTACTGGGCGCTCTTTTATCATCCCTGTAAAATCGCTACCTAGAAGGTGAGATTTAATTTACCTCCTTGGGTCTACAAGTATAGCTTGATCCTACCGGCGCAGCCGAGTCAAGGCGCTGACGCTGGTAGACGCGGAATTGCCGCCGCCATCTTGGGAAGGCAGGCAGGGTAGCGGTCCAGCTTCTCGACCACTCCCACCCTCCTGTCATGTATAAACACAACTACAAGTCCCGACCGCGCAGCGGGCGGGCGCAGCGGGCGCGCCGATGGCGCGCCGAAGGCAAGCCCGTCTGCGCCCGTCCGCGCCTGGCCCGGGCCTAGGGCCAGTCCCCCTGCTCAGGCAACCACCAAGTCACGTGTAAGTTGGTCTAGGGAACAGCTATTACAAATAGGAACGGGCTCCTGTTCCACACCGGCCCGCTGCCCCCCTAATAACTTGGACGGACATGCCTTTAACTGTCCTCAGTGTAACCTATCTCTCCCCCCTTGGAGTGAACGTACCCTACCTCTCTCTCCCGCCCCGGGTGCTCGCATTTTAAAACTAGCACTGATCAACTGTAGATCCCTTCCTCGCCACGCCAATGAAATTTGGTCGATTCTGACCACTCACAGTTGGGACATTCTATTCCTTACAGAATCATGGACGAAAGATACTTCTAACCCGGATATCTATCTAGCCACCCCCCCGGAGTATCGCTTCCTGGGTATTAACCGAGAGGGAAAAACGGGTGGTGGTCTTGCCATTTTGTACAAATCCCACCTTAATATAACCATTAAAAAAATCACTAACATTGGACTGATTGAAGCTATGTATTTTTCTATTGCTGACTTAGCGGCAGTCTACCTAACCGGCATCTTAGTTTACAATCCCCCTAAAGCTTCTCCTTCCGCATTATCTCAGTTGGTAAGCATTATCACGGATCTTTCCCTCAAGCACCCGCACTTTATTGTACTAGGAGATTTCAACCTCCATGTAGATGATCCCACCTGTATTCAAGCCAGGCGTTTCCTCGACGCCCTTCATAGCCTGAGCCTGATGCAACTAATCCAAGGTCCAACGCACGTTGCTGGCCACACACTGGATCTTATTTTCTCCAACCTCCCAGGGACCATTACTTATCCTTCCCTCCCCCTCACTTGGTCTGATCATTTTTTACTTAGGGTGGACATTCCCCTCCCTGAGGCACCGACTCCGGTGGTATTGGGAACAGACTACAGGAGAAAATGGCATAAGATCACCTGTTCTGCCTTTAGAGCCGTTATTTAGCTGCCCTCTGGAGTCTCAAGTGGTAAATATCGATGACTGCGTCACCACATTCAATACGACCTTATCAGCTGCGGTTGACGAAATTGCCCCACTCCTACCGGTATCATCCGCAAGATCTCGCCCCTCTGCTCCCTGGTTCTCAGCCGCTCTACGTAAAGAGAAAAGTCACTGTAAAAAATTAGAACGCTGCTGGAGACGGACATATGATGCTGAGGCTAAAACTACCTACAGAATGGCCCTTAAGAAATTCATCAAATTAAAAAAATCTGCCATGACAGAGTTCTTTGCCTCCCAAATAAAAACCGCTGACAATTCAGCAAAGACACTGTTTAAAATCGTTAAAGATTTTGTAAAACCTCCTGCTATGACTCCCAACAACTTAGCCAACCAGTCTCTTTGCAGCGGACTATCTGATTTTTTTCAAGAAAAAATTTAAAAAATTTCATCCTCCTTTCCTCCACCTGCCATTCCCCTCCCCTTGGCCTCTACCACCCATGATACTGTTCCTACTCTAGACTCCTTTAAGGATCTTACTCCTGACCTTGCACTTAAATTATTTTTACAGTGCAAATCGGGTTCCCCGTTAGACCCTGTCCCCCCAAAAATCATGAGTGAACTGTCTACCCTACTGCTGGAGCCACTCACCACCATCTGGAATGCCTCCCTACGATTAGGCCAATTCCCCTCTGCGTGGAAGGAGGCCCTTCTTGTGCCCATCCTAAAGAAATCAGATGCTGACCCCATGCAATTCAGTAACTATCGGCCCATCTCCCTTCTCCTGAAACCCGCGAAGGTTTTGGAGAAGGCAGTCCAACTACAACTGGCAGAGTACTTAGAGACCTACTCTCTGCTACATGACTCCCAGTCCGGCTTTCGTGCTGGTTTCAGTACGGAGACCGCATTACTAGAGGTTTCGGAGACTGTACGAGAATGTGTGGATAAGGGCGAGGAGGCCATGTTGGTCCTCCTCGACCTATCCGCCGCTTTCGATACGGTGTCCCACCAAATTCTTCTAGGCCGACTGGAGCAGATTGGACTGAGCGGCACTGCCTTAGCATGGGTCTGTTCTTTTCTTCTAGAACGTTCACAGAGGGTTCTTCTCAGACCCTTTAAATCTGGATGCAAACCTCTCGAACGCGGAGTTCCACAAGGCTCAGCGCTAAGTCCTTTGTTTTTCAATGTTTACCTAGCCCCGCTAGCCAGGGTAGTGGAGGCATGTGGAGTCAGAGTGATCTCATATGCTGATGACACACAGCTGATATTCTCATTTAGAGATCACTCTGACTCCAGCCTCTCCAGCTTCCGCCATTGTCTTGGCGAAATCTGTTCGTGGATGTCCTCGAATCACCTACGGCTTAATACTGACAAGACTGAGGTCTTGTTTTTTAATCAAAAAATGACCATTCCACCCCCACTTTGGTGGCCTACGGTACTTAACCCCCCTCCAGTCCCGGTCCATTCTGCCCGCAATCTGGGGTTCACATTTGATGACACCCTCTCCTGTAGCCCTCAAATCAATAAGGTTACTGCGACCTGCTTTGGCAAATTAAAAATGATGAGAAAGATCTTTCCATTTCTGCCAATGGAGGCTCGCAGAACCGTCACTCAGGCCTTAATCACCGCCCATCTGGATTATGCCAACAGTCTGTATGCTGGGGCCCCTCTATATCAAATTGAGCGCCTGCAGGTGGTTCAGAATGCTGCGGCAAGACTGATTGGTAACATCCCATACAGACACTCTATCTCTGCGTTCCGCAAAGAACTCCATTGGCTTCCTATAGCCAATCGTATCAAATTTAAAACGCTTGTTCTGGCCTATCGAGCTCTGAACGGCTCTGGCCCAGAATATTTAAGAAAGAGATTGAGACTGTCTCACTCAGTCAGAGACCTTCGTTCTAACCATCTGCGTCTCATGCTTGTGCCTAGATTCCGTCGCTCAAGAATGGGTGGCAGAGCATTCGCTGTGTTAGCTGCCAAACATTGGAATAGCTTACCGATCGACCTTAGATTCGCCCCATCTGAAGCTCTGTTCCGAAGACGCCTGAAAACTTGGCTATTCGCTTCTATCTAGATTGCTCTTCTCTTCCAGCAGATAATTTTAGCGCCGGGACTACCCCGTTGGGGGTAGCCGTGCGCTTTATAAAATCCATAAATAATAAAATTTGCCTCTAGACACTTTGATCCCTCGCAGACTGTGCTGACTCTGCCCCTCCTGATTCTGAAACTGACCAACGCAGTCACCACACAGTCTCTCCAGAGTGATACCGCCACCCAACACCAATTCCCCAGTAAGGCTGAGCCAGTTGCCGTTTCAGTGCCCGTATACCTCACCGAGGCGGAACAAGTTGCAGTTTTGTCACGCTCACCTCCAATACTCACTACCGCGTTTTTATTCATCCCATGCTTGGTTTTTTATTTAATTATTCCTTCGCGGCCCGGCAGCGCGGCCAATGCTTCTTTGTAAAGTCTGCACTGTATTGTAAGGCTGATTAGTTTGTGGTTTACTTAATATAGATATATTTCTAGCAGTTTGACTCCATCATAACTCATGCCAGCACAACTCTTGGCAACAAGCACTTGCACGCACATTAGGTTTAGGTTTAGTTTTACCTGTTCCTCTCCCCATAACACGCATTAACAAAGTAATATCTGTCCTGGCATTTTGAAAGAGAGTTGCCTGAGCATGTACAATGGTGTGCATGTTACCTGTGTTCATTCGCATGTTTCTGGCTTCTTGGAGTATGCTTACTATTAAGTGTATTCAAAATTATTTTTTCTTTACAGCCTTGAGAAAGCCCTTGCGCAAATCGCCACAGAGGGCGAAACACGTGTCGGCTGTCAATGTTCAATCCTGCACCAATAAAATTCTATTTATTCTAAAAACTGGAGCGACCTCATCATTTGAATGACAATTGGAATCAATGATTACACAGGATTCAACCTTAAAATAATACGCATACTAAACTGGAAATCATACTCTCTTTCCCCCAAAACCGCACACTAACATACCCACTCCCATGCACTCATGGACACCTATGAGGGCACACACAAAAATGTATGTAGCGTTGATTCATTTTGTTTATGCTAATCTTCAACTGTTATCCTGGCTCCTGCTACTGTCCTGACCCCTTTTCTGGGCTTCTTCTCCACTCCTGCACATGGATGGACTGCTGATACTGTAGGAGGGATTGCTTATCATCACTCCCTGGAGAAGGGAGTAGTTGACAAGTGGCCTGCTGGTCCTGGTATCAGTGGGGGATTGATGTGCCACGCATGGGGGCCTTAAGGGTTGGGCATCTCCTGTGGCCAGGGGGGGTGAAATCCCAGGGCTAAAAACTCTGAGATTTCTTTAAACATCTGTCCAATTCTATTATCTTTGAACTCATGTCAACCTCACTCTACCTTCCTCACTCTACCACTCTACCGCCCTCACTCTACCGCCCTCACTCTACAACCCCACAACCTCCCCCTTACACACCCTCGCACCCCCTCACCCTCACACCTCCTCACCCTTCCTAACCCTCACACCCCCTCACACCCCCTCATCCTCCCTCACACCCCCTCACCCCTCACCCTCACACATCCTCACCCACCCATACCCCCTCACCCTCCCATACCCCCTCACCCCCCTCACCCCCACACCACCTCACCCACACCCCTTCACCCTCACACCCCTTCACCCTCACACCCCTTCACCCTCACACCCCTTCACCCTCACACCCCTTCACCCTCACACACCTTCATCCTCACACCCCTTCACACACCTTCACCCTCACACACCCTCACAACCCCTCACAACCCCTCACAACCCCTCACAACCACACAACCTCACACCCCCCTCTCACTCCCCCTCTCCCCCTCACCCTCACAAACCCTCACCTTCACCCCCCCTCATCCCCCTCACACACCCTCACCCTCTCACATCCTCACTCACCCTCTCACATCCTCACTCACCCTCTCATTCACCCTCACACACCCTCACACCCCCTCACACCCTCACTCACCCCCACCCCCCTCACTCACCCTTTCACCCTCACAACCCTTTCACCCTCACAACCCTTTCACCCTCACAACCCTTTCACCCTCACAACCCTTTCACCCTCACACCCCTTCACCCCCACACCCCCACTCACCCTCACACACACACACCCTCACCAGCATAGCATAACAAAACACAACATAGCATAACAAAACATAGCATAACAAAACATAGCATAGCAAAACACAACAAAACATAGCATACCAAACACAAAAAAACATAGCATAGCAAAACAATGCATAGCATAATTAAACACAAAACATAGTATAGCATAACAAAACACAACAAAACATAGCATAGCTTAACAAAACACAACAAAACATAGCATAGCAAAACAAAACATATAATAGCATAGCAAAACATAGCATACCAAACACAAAAAAACATAGCATAGCATAACAAAACATAGCATAGCAAAACAATGCATTGCTTAATTAAACACAAAACATAGCATAGCATAACAAAACATAGCACAGCATAACAAAGCATAGCATAGCAACACATTGCATAGCATAACAAAACACAGCATAGCATAACAAATCAAAGCATAGGATAGCAAAACATAGCATGGCATAACAAAACAAAACATAGGATAGCAAAACAAAACATAGCATAGCATACAGCATCACTCGGCACCACCACAGCATCACTCAGTCGCACCATGACATCACTATGCGCTACCACAGCATCACTGAACGCCACAGCATCACTTGTTCGCCATCACAACATCACTCAGCGCCACCACAGCATCAATCTGTGCAACCATTCAACAACACCTGGTTCAAATATGTTCTCTCAATATTTCAAGCTTTATTACAAATGTAACAAAAAGATGTTAATATTTCACTTCTGTTCTTGGATTTTCGTCACAATAAAATACACTGAACATAATCTTCACTAAAGTTATTTACAAAGCTTTAAGCTATTGCCATTATAAATTACAATAACTTTGAGTTAAGTATTAATTATTGAAAAAAATTGAAAGCCATTGTTGTTTCTAATATCAATACATGTAAGTCACGTAAATACAACACATATTGCATTACAAATGCTATAGGTGTCACATTTGCGAAAGTTATAACTATTGGCATTGTAAATGACAACGCTATTCATTTCGCTATTTTCAAAAACAAAACATAAATAAAAAATGTCATTTACAATACCAATAGCTAAAACTTTCCTAATGTGAGCCCTATTGCATTGCAAATGCTTGTTGCTCTTACATTGGCAGTACCACATAAAAAGCCAGCTTCCTACAATATGGCGTGACACATGGAAATTAAAACTTCACTTCCCTACTCTGTTAGTCTGTACTCGAACTCTACATCTATCTTGAGAAGGAAATTCTGCAGAGGCATGTCTTTACCTGCATTGGCTCTCCACAATGTAAAATTTGCAACACTAAATGAAGTAGGATTTTGTAAAAGCATGATCCATGCTTTTTGTATTTTAAATAGATGCTTGCCTACTACTGCATCAATAAGTGCGATTTCTCAACTTCAGCACCAAATAGCATACACCATTGAAGAGCCCCTCAATTAAACCAATTAAATATTCAGTTCTTTCTCACTTTTTTAATCTAACCAACAGTACATTCACTAAACCTTTGGACCACATAAGGTGGTGCCCTCCGGATGACACCACCAGAATAGGCCTGCTGGTATTTGGATGGTAAATTGGCAACACTTGGAAACTATAGGGAGTGGATGAAAATGTTTTTAAAGACTAAGGAGAAAGTTCTGTCTCATTGTAAAGTTAAAGCTTAGAAGCCCTACTTTTATGGTACAAGAACGTTCAGTTCGTATTCAAATGACTTACTCCTTGTCCCTCTTCCAATTTCTAAGAATATGTTCAAGGAAATTGATTATGTAAACTTTCCGTAGGATAATATGTTTAGCAAGTAAGTATAAGTTTATAATTTCATGGTCACTTGTCAAAGAATGATTGAATTATCCCATGCTTTCAGTTTTAAGAATTCTAAAGCATTTTTATATTCGTGTAGTTTATAGTAAGTATAATGTCCCTGTTTGTTTTTTTGTTTTCTTATTAATAATATGATATTTAACATCACTTTACTCTCTTTATATGGTCATTGATTAGGATCAGTATAATAATTCTTTAATGTGTATTTGGCATAATGTTCATAGAGGTCATTGGAAGGTTACTTATTTTTTACATTCTATTACCTCATTACGACAATCTAGTACATGTAAATTGTTGCACCATTGCTTTCTTTGAACTGCACACTGACAACGGAGACAAAAAAGACTGACTTAATGAGTGGTAGTATATAGCAGAGGCTGTTTTGCCATGACATTTTGTGAATAAAATGTATTTGTTTTAACACAGACAATATTTGAACAGAATGATGTCTTTGTCCAGTCATGCTGTGGGAGAATTTATAACCAGGACGGGCTAATTCCAGGAACGTTGCGCATCTTTGAAAAGGTATTCTGTCATTTGGTATTATTGGACTATATTTGTTTTGTGTCTGTATAACTGTAAATAATTGGTTTAGATGTTTTGCTTGAACATTTAGCCAGTTGGCGAGTACTGCTTCAACAGACCCCTCTCATTTAGAACCTGTGTACTTTAGCTGACATACTAACATTTCTTGGACCATTATGCTTAAAAGCCAGTGGCAGCTGCTATGGGGTCGTGGTGGTAGGGATGGTAAGGGAGGGGGGGGTTGGGGGGGGACGTTGAAGAAATCAAAACTCCTTCTCAAAGGTCTCACTAATACAAAGAAGAAGTTGGCGCAGAAGCTGAAATATAAAAGAACATCTTTATTAAACTCAAATGAGTGAGACTACGTCACACAGAAGCCTTAGCAACTGAATGAGGCAGTCTAAAGAGTACAGAACACTGGGGCCTTATATATGTGAGGGTTACATACTCTGCATAAAAGCAAGGGGTAGTCCTAGCTCATGCAAGCATGCAAAATGTCTAATATGGACATGCAAAATCTACCAAATATTAGCCAATAGGAAAACATTCAAAACAAGGCATCATGTAACCAGAACGTCCCCCTTGAGTCGTGTTTTTGCCCAACCCCATAAGTCAATCAATGACAGCACCTATAGGTCAATCAGTAATGGCAGGACATGTTTGTGTGCTTCAAAGGACAACTTGCAAAATAGGATAATGCGGGGAAAGAATTCCGAAGGCCAACAGATAGTTGGGACAAGGATTAGTCAGTCTAGACAAGGATTAGTCCGTTTGTCTAGTTCCTGGAATTGGCTTCACAATAAGAAAGGGGAGGTTATGTAACACGTGGCAGTACAAAGGGCAAAAACACTCGGTTTACCAAGCTGCCGGAGTGAGGGCAACACAAAATGGCGACGGAATACAAAATGGAATTGAAACTGAATTACCTCAACGTAAGGGTGGGTGGGGGGTTAAAAAACACAAACTAAAGAAAATCACATACCTGGCTGCCCCTCTCCTCCATTCTTCTGTCTGAACAGGAAGCACCCAGGTTCCCAGCCTCTCCCAACCTATCACAACGCTGTTGATAGCAGCGTCGTGATTGGTCTGAGCACTGTGCTTCGGTGCTCGACAGGCAGTGGGAGCCTGGGCATGTTCTCTACCCTAGCTGTAATACAGCTTGGATGGAGAACATGCAAAGTACGCATGATGGTTTGGCCGACTCGATTGCAATGTACACTCAAGACTTCCTGTGTGTATGTATATGTATGTATATGTATGTGTGTGTGTGTGTATATATATATATGTATATATGTACACACACACAGGAAAGTCGACACCTTGAGGAGTTGAAAGGATGACAGCGGACCCAAAGTTTGAAGGTGCAAATATTTTATTTGTGCAAGTAACCCCGCACCTTAGCCATAATATATATATATATATATATATATATATATATATAGATAGATAGATAGATAGATAGATAATCACGCTCTGTAGAAAAAACACCAGCACTCACGGGGGGTAAATCCTAGTATGGATTTATTTGGCACAGGAAAAATGAGAACAAACGCGTTTCAGCGGTACGAAGTCCTTTCACAAAAAGCACATACATACAGAAAGTAGTTCCTTTAAGTACCAGGACCTTATGTTGCATGTTTACCTTTTGCGACCAAAACATTATTTTTGCTTTCAGAAATATTTTTTTAATTAAAGATTGATGGGGGCCCAGCATCTTCCTCAACAATGCAGTTTTTCAAAACGCATGTCAAAATAAAACAAGCAGAGACCTAGACAAAAGGCTGGCTGCAAATAGCAGACCAGTTGTCTTTTCCAGTGCTTGTTTTATTTATTGGTTTTGGCTTTTCTTAATTGGTGCCCTGGAGCATTCTTTGTGCTTGTTAATTGTGTTTTTTTGCTTTAATGTATGCATGTACTTGGTATTTCACGGATTACGACCTCCTTTTGGCTTATTTGTTAACTCCACGTAAGACTGCTTTGTCAGCTGGCATGTTACCATGCTGTTCTTCTCCAGAGGTCGGCTTTGACCTAGCTTCTGTCCCTGTGTGCTGGGTGGAACAAACTTTGTGAGGGACTGGCCGTGTGTCCTAGCTATTGTGCGCTTTCAGGAGGCATGAACGGTTTGGCAAGTCTGCTCATTGGGGAGCTGAGCCGCAGCATTTTGTTTTCCTTTCATCATGGCAGTTGGCAGTTCTCTGATGGACCTCAAAAACTCGGGTGCTGAGACATCATAAACTTCTCCCACAGTCTTTGTATTCAGGCACACAGGCCAAGGAAACCTCATGGTGTACCCATGCAGTAGTGTTTGGCAAGCTAGTGAAGCATGCATTGGGGGTTCTCTACCAGCATTGCATTCTCATATTTTTATATAATTTTAAATTATGAACTAGGATTTCACCATAGTATTAATGGGGTAGTGTTTCAAACATGAGAGACTGTAGCGCTGCAAACCAGATGAAGTGGATGTGAATGGAACACGAGGAAACATCTTATACTTATACACTGACCCAGAATACTCTCATTTATCACTTCTTGCAGCAGGCTTTTCTCAATGATTTATGGCTGTTTGGCAAACCTGTATATCAACCTCTTCTCACCTTCATGCCCTTGAGACGAAGACTTAACGTCACAGGTTCCGAGGATCGCTCAAAGAGATCCAGAGAATGGTATTCATATAAGGATGGGAAGAAACCAAAACATGGCTTAGAATTGGAGTGACGGGGCATCACACCTGGCGAACAAATAGAGTGGCGAAATTGGAACATTTATTAGCACATTGGAATGTTGGGAGCTCCTTTGAAAACAATGGAGTGCTCCGGGCCTCTTAAGGCCTGTAGAAGCCTGGAGCTCCAACATTCCAATGTTGTCTTTCACAGCTGTTGGTGGGATGTTCTAATAGCCTTATAGCCCTCCATAGCAGGGCTATACCGACACTAAAGTCTTGCTTCATTATTAAAGGTCCTTGCCTGCTTGGGCATTTAACACCGAAGTGGGCCTTTAATGGCGGGTATAGCCCACTATGGTGGGCTATAAGGCTATATTCAAGCCCCATATCTTGTGTCACCCTTTGTATTTGGAATGGGCTAAGATTATGGTGAAAGTAGAAACTGTTAAAGACACTGGATCCCAGAAAGATCCTGAAATCCTTTTGGGATGGGCTTAAAGGGCTTTGTGCTGGTGAGGAAATCCAAATTGCACCATCTCCGGAAACATTTGTTCTGCTCATATCTTGGTAGTCTGTCCAGACTTTTAGACCAATCGACACATTTCAAACGTCAGTGCACAAGATATTGACCCATTACGTGTTTTGGAAGGGCCAGGCATGGCAGGAGATATTTCTTTTTTTTATTTTTTTTTATTAACAGATCTTTATTGACAGCAAAGCCATTGACAACACCAGCATTATCACATGTGCATGAGTAAACGCCGGGATCGACACCGGGTACACAGTACTTGTTAGATGTTAAACATACACAGCCTTAGTGCCAGCATCCCGGAGGCCTGGCGGCAAAGTAGAAAGAAATTAGTACAACAATTCAAAGCGAGGGCTCCCAGTGCCGGTAGTGTACCGTAGTGATGTGTCAACTGGCAATCAAATGTCTACATGCTAGTCAGCGATCCAACGATTAATGTACCCTGTAAATGTAAACAGCTCCCAACTAACCCCCCCCCCCGCCCGCTAGTGTGTGTCTGTGTGTCTGCCTAACCCATCCCGTCTATCCCACCTCCCAAGTGCCCCTATCCCGTGTCTCCACCCCGTCCCCCTCAGAAACCTACCCTTATTCCACCCTCTACAGCAGCTCGCCTACTGGTTCTCACAGCTACCTTCAGTCAACCAGGGGCCTCCCCATTCCCGCCTCCCCCGCGTCCCCGTGCTCAGTGTTGGCTTCGAACTCTACCACTCTATCCTGCAGTTCCACCTCCTCCGCGATGTCAGTATCTTCCTCCTCGCCTCTCTGTTTGTACTCTTTGTAGAGGTCCCAAAAATTCTTGGGCCTGCTTCTGGGCGGAAGAAGATCGCTATACAGTTCCGTCTGCGTACAGCAGTACTGCAGATCTCGTAGCCATTTAGCCTTGGTGGGGAGGGGCCCCCTCATCCAGCAGGTCGCCACCACTCGCCTTGCCAGGAGCAACGCCATGTCCACCAGACGACGCAGTCCCGGGGCTAGCGGTTTCGAGTAGCCGAGTAGCGCCAAGGCCGGGGCACGAGACAACGGCTCCCCTAACATTTGATCGAGTTCCGCAAAGACCTCCCCCCAAAACGCCTGCACTCCTGGGCACAGCCATGCCAAATGGAAGAAATCAGCTGTCGGAGTCCGGCAGCGCTCGCACTCGGGTGAGTTGCGAAGGCCATAGCGATGGAGGCGAGCAGGGGTATAATACACTCGTTGTAAATATTTGAAATGCACCAAACGGTGCCGTCCGTTTAGAGAGATCCTGCGCGTGCTTGTGCAGCAGTAGCGCCACATTCCGTCGTCTATGGGGGATTGTAGGTCCGCTTGCCAGGCCTCCCTGGCCTTCGACGGCTGCAGACACTGCTGTGTCACACCCAGCTTGTTAAGCTGTGTAATGAGTTTCGCCGCGGAGGTGGACTTCAGTATGTAGGTCAGTTCCGGGATCTCTACCGGTTCCTCCAAGTCCGGCCCCAGCAGTTCACGAAAGGCCGAGCGGAGCCTGTGGTACTGGAATTTCTGTAAGAGGGTGTGTCCCGCCCCGGCGACTGCCAGCTGGTCCCAGGTTTTAAGCACCCCGCCCTCAAACAGGTCTTCCAATTTGGTTACGCCAAGAGAACTCAGCGCTTTGACCACCCCCTTCTCACCAAGCGGGTCGAGCCACAGGGCCCATTCCACCGGTAACAGTGGGGAGTAAAGCAGTGTGCAGCCCCGCGAGCGCACCAGGCAATTCCAGGCGTGATTGGTCGCTTTCAGCGAGACCATCCGACCAATTGTGCGATCCGTGGGCAGGCAGACAGTAGCTGGTAGAGGGAGCGGGTCTGCAAACAGCCGTTCCAGTATAAGGTGCGGGGTCCGTGCGTCGCCGTGCACCCATGAATATAAGTGCGACGCCTGAGCGACTCTGTAATACATTTCCAGGTCCGGTGCTCCCAGTCCCCCCATTTCGCAAGGTAGAATCAAAGTCTTCCAACTAACCCTGGGCTGCTTCCCCCCCCAAGCTAATTTCACCAGCACCGAGGTGAGCTGTCGGAAGAAGGTCTTGGATAAGACCGCCGGCAAATTCAGGAAGAGGAACAGAAATCGGGGGAGCACCACCATTTTTATAAGTGCAATCCTACCCGAGAGGGAGAGTGGGAGGCGAATCCACTTATCCACGTCCTCCACTAGGTTGTTATAGGCCACCCCATAATTGTCTCGAACGAGCACTTCCGGGTCCGAATGCAGTTGTATGCCCAAGTAGCGAACTGAGTCGGCGGTCCATTGCAGTGGGTAGTCCATGTCGAATTGTCGCGTCACCGGAGTGAGCGGGAACGCAATCGACTTATCCCAGTTTACTTTCAGGCCCGAGAGCGAGCCGAAGCGGACCACCTCGCGAAGGACCGCAGGCAAATTAACTTCCGGCTCTCTGACGTACAACAGCGTGTCGTCCGCGTAGGTTGAGATCCCTATCTTGTATGTGGGGAAGCTAACCCCCTCTAAGCTGTGGTACTCCCGCATGGCACACGCCAGGGGTTCTGCCACCAGTGCGTAAAGCAGCGGCGACAAAGGGCAGCCTTGTCGGGTACCCCTGCTAATGTCTATCGGGTCCATCACCCTGTCACCCAGGCGGAGCCTAGCGAGGGGTCGATGGTACAGCGCGCTGACCTGCTGGAGGAACTGTTCGCCCAGTCCCAACTTGCGCAACACCCGAACCATGAAGGGCCATTCAACCGAGTCGAACGCCTTCTCCATATCAAGAAATATCGCCAATGCGCTATTCTCCTGCTTAATGTGCTGCATCGTGCCCAACACTGTTCTGATGTTGTAGGTTAAATTCCTGCACGGGACAAATCCGGATTGCTCCGGGGCGACCAACTCGGGCACCAACAGGGCCAGGCGAGTAGCCAGGACCTTTGCGTAGATTTTGGCGTCTACATTAAGTAGACTGAGGGGTCTATACGAGCCGCAGAGATCGGGGGGTTTACCGGGCTTTGGTATGGTGATTAGTAGCGCCTCGCGCATGGTGGTCGGCATTTCACCGTTCTCGCAGATGGCATCAAACAGGGTGATCAAGTGTGGCAGCAGCATATCCTTAAATGCCTTATAAAACCCGACCGTGAGGCCATCCGTGCCCGGCGCACTGCCAGAGCGCATGCTTGCCAGTGCCTCTGCTATTTCGTCCTGGTGGAAGGGGGCCATTAAGAATTCCCTGTCCGAGTTCTTGAGGAACGGCATGGCTATATGGTCTAGGTAATCTTCCATCTCACTTTCCACTCCCCGTGTTTTAGTTCGGTAGAGTTCTGCATAGTAGCTCCTGAATGTCTGGAGCACCTGCTCCTCATCGGTCACCGTGTCTCCCTCCGGAGTTCTCAGACCTTCTATGACCAGCGGTCGTCTGGAGTTACGAGCCATACGAGCCAGGAGCGCTCCTGGCCTCTCACCCTCCCCATATTGTCTCGCCGTGGCGTATTTGCCCGTGTAAAGGACCTCTCTATCCGCCAGCGCCTGAAACTCAGACAGGAGTCGGGACAGCTCTCCATCTCCCGTTTCGCCGCCCAGCCGCAGCTGCTCCGCCTCCAGATCCGCCATTTTCGTTTCCAGGGCAGTTAGGTCCCTGCGTATAGATCGCAGCACACCCGAATGTTTCGACATCGCCACCCCCCTGATGTATACCTTAAATGCCTCC
Organism: Lissotriton vulgaris; assembly: GCF_964263255.1. NCBI lineage: Eukaryota > Metazoa > Chordata > Amphibia > Caudata > Salamandridae > Lissotriton > Lissotriton vulgaris. The sequence continues at coordinate 1,569,352,842 of NC_141685.1, forward strand.
CACACCGTAAAGAAGTCATCCACCGTGCCTATGTTAGTGGTAAAGAACTGCTCAATTGCCTCCGCCAGTTCCCCCCGGAAGGCCTCGTCTAGCAGTGCAAAGGGCGGGAACCGCCATGTGAAGGCCGGGATCCCCTTCCTGGGCGTTGCAAGGTGGAGGAGAATAGGGGCATGATCTGAGAGCGTGCGTGGGAGGACTGTGCACGTGTGAATGTTATTAAGTACCGGGGGAGTAGCCAGCCAGTAGTCTATCCTGGTGTGTACGTCGTGAAACGCAGAATAGTGTGTAAACCCACCCGTCCTCGGATGCATTTCCCTCCAGACATCCAGCAAGTCAGATTTAATCATCTCAGCCGCCATGTACGTGGCCGAGGCCACTGGCCTCCGGGCAGGGCCCGCAGAGCGGTCCAGCGATGGGTCAAACACAAAGTTAAAGTCCCCGCCCCACAGTACCCAAGGCTGTGCGTGCGTTCTTGCAATAGCTGCCAGTGTCTTATAGAATTCAGAGTGGTCATAGTTAGGACCATAAACGTTCACTATCAGTATGTCCATCCCCTTACCCACACATCTCGCCAGGACATATCTCCCATCTGGATCTGCGTGCACCGGTATAAGTCGCAACTGTGACTTCGGATTGACCCAAATTAACACCCCTCGGGCATGCGTAGTAAAACCCGCCGCCACAGTATTACCTGACAATCCCCTGGATTTGAGCATTCTGCTGGAGAGTGGTAGGTGTGTCTCCTGCAGTAGAGCTATGTCAATGTGATGTCTGCTAAGGTAGCTGAGAACTTTCCTTACTTTGCGGAAGTCGTTCAGACCCCGCACATTCCAAGTCATTAAATTCAGCCCATTCCGGGTGTGTGCGTTCAGAGTTGGTGTTGTATCAGCCATTGCTAAGTGGGTTCAGATCGTGGACCAGGAGATGGGGTAGTGTAGGACACAGTAGGGCACCCCGACCCATAAGCGCCCTCCGGCGCTCGCAGACAAGGACAGCAGAACACTTCAATTCACACACTGCACCGGCAGACCCCATCAACAACCCCAACCAAACACCCCCCCTCCCCACCCCGAGACCAACTCCCACCCCTAGAACAGCTACCCACCCACAGCCGACCTCCCCCAACCTGGCCAGGCAGACCCCACACTCCCCCCCCATGTACCCCCTATCGGTGTAGTGTCAAATAGTCCGACACCCACTCCTCAGAGAGCAGCACCAACCAAAAGCTCGAGGGCAGAGCGCACCAATGCAGTACTCCCCCAACTGTTCCAAAATAGTGCAAGTACTGCCCCCCACTCAGCTCCATTCAAGAGTCATTGCTCATGGCATGATGAAAAGTGTCACTCAGCACCCTTCTGTCCGGCTCCCCCGGCTCAGTGTATACTGCCACCAGGCACACACCCCCTTACCAGCATCATAGGGTAACCAGGTTGTCCTTTCCAAAATCGTGGATCTGGCGCCAGTGTGAGGCCGGGGCGCCCATAACGTCCGGGTCTGTAATCAGATTTGTGTGTAGAGGGTCGAGCCCTCCCGCCGCCGGCGTTCAATCCTGTTCCTCCAGAGATACCTCCTCCTCGTCATCCCGGCCACTCCGGTTCTCCTTCCTTTCCCGCATCCAGGTCTTAAGGGACTTGTGCAGTTCTTTCGGATCTGTAAAGAAGTACGACTTCCCACCAGTGTTAATCCGGAGTTTGGCCGGGTACAACATGGCGTAGTCCAGGCCTAGCGTCCTGAGCTGCTTCTTGTAGGGCGCGAACTGCCGCCGTTCCTCCTGCACCTTGGCCGTGAAGTCCGGGTAGAGGGAGATATTCATGCCCTCATGCTGGAGTTGGCCCTTCTCTCGCGCCACTTTCAGGGCAGTGTCTCGGTCGCGATAGTTGAGCAGTTTCGCGATTATGGGGCGAGGTGGCAAGCCAGGCTGGGGCTGTGGGCCCAACGAGCGGTGGGCGCGCTCCACAATGAACATGGGGGAAAAGACTTCCTCTCCCAGGAGTGTCTTCAGGAGTTTCTCCACATAAAGTTCCATTTTCCCCGTTTGCGTGGATTCCGCCACTCCCGTGATGCGTAGATTGGATCTGCGGGAACGTGCCTCCAGGTCCTCTGTCTTGTCCCTGATGACTGTCAGGAGTCTGTCGAATTGCTTGCGCTCCTTGTCCCACTCCGTCTGGGCTTCCTCGGCCTCAGTGAGCCGACGCTCCGCCATGTCCAGGTGCTCCGCATGTTTGTCCACACGCTCTGCCATACGGTCCATCCTGTACGACAGAGCATCTATTTTGGTGCCCACCGCCGCAATACTCTCCTGAATGCCTTTCTCCATGGCTGCCAACATGTCCCGGAGCTCCGTCGGAGCCTGGGTCGGAGCCGCTGCCGCACCCTTCGGCGATGAGTCCGGTGCCGGGGCCTCTGCACCTTTCGGGCGGTGCCGTTCAAAGGAGATCTTCCCCTGGTTCGCCTCGGTCTTCCCCATTGTGTTCACGATGCGTGGCAGTGTCTTGCAAAGAGGTGATCACCACGGTTCACGATACATCAGTGCCAGCGGTCTGGTATCCGATGCGTAGAAAAATGGCGGCGACAATGGCGACAATGGCGGACAACGCCTCTCCGTATGCAATTTTCAGAACGGTCCGGTGCCAGACAGGGACTTGTCCTTTCCAGCAGTCCCAGGTGATACGTCCCTCCGCGGCCTCAGAGGAGAAGACACAGCCTCCCGCAGTCTGTGCAAGTGAGCCAGGTTACCACGCCAGGTTCAATGTCGCCCCACCACGTGGCGCGGTGCTTCAGTTTAGGTGTGTCGTCGCTCCGCAGCTTCTCTAGTCTCCTCACCCACCAGGGCAGTGCGGGACAGTAGGGTAGAGGGCCTCACAAATCAGTGTTCGTGTCAATCTTGCCGCGGCTCGCACGGCATGCGACAGCCGCCGGAGATATGGCCGCACGTACAGTGACGTCGCCCGGCCACCTCACCAGGATAGCCCGCTGCTCTCGGCCCAGTCCGCCACAGGCGCGCCACCAGGCACAATGCCCCGGGAGGAACAGGAATTCACGCTCTGCAGCCAGCCAAAAGGGTCTTCGGAGTGCCCGGGGTGCCAGCAGATGGTTCCTGGCAAGTTAGAGCCAATTCGAGCCCATTAAGGATATTTAAGCAGGATAATTCTGGAGCTTTGCGAGGAGCCGAGGGCTCACGCGTCCGCCATCGACGCCGGCTAGCTCCGCCCCCCCAGGAGATATTTCTTCATCCAGGGCCAATTCCAAAGTCGACAGAATGGATGCATGCCTTAGAGGGGCAGTTTATGCCAAGGCCATATTTTTGGTCTAGGTCTGTCAGCACGGTTCCTGAGGGAATCGAATTCTCATGTTCGGTAGTTGCCAGAACTGTTTGCTCCCTATCTAGGTTAAGGGGGCTAACGGGGGCCTGTAATTTTTTCCATTGAGATTCAGAAGGTGTCACGAAGGCCAGGAACCACAGGAGTCGACGTAGGTCCCAACGCCCCACCACCTCAAAGGCCACCCGAAAGATATTCAAGGTAACCCCTGAAGCAGGGGGGAAAGGGGAAGTGGATAAGAGAGAGAGCCCGCCCTGGACAGCGGGTGACAACCTTGATACTTCGTCGTCGTCACCTTGGTTCTTGCGGGCATGGTAGTTAACACCTGCAGGCAAACAGAACATGTAACCACAATTCTACCATATACTCTGTTTCTATGACCTTACTTTGAATTCTTACCCTTTGAACCTGGGCTATAGCTTCTCCCTCGTAGTATTGTTTTTGTAGCTATTTACCTGAACCTGTGTAACACGATATCATTAGGACAACATTCAACTGCTGATATGAACTCTAAAGCACAATATGTATCTCTGGTTACCTTTTGACTGACAGGCGATAGCTGGAAAGAAATTAAACTGTAGGAAAATTAATTCTCAGCGCTCCAGTTTTCGGAACACCTAACTATGTGTAAACTAAGGTTTGACTGAACACGGAAAGTTACTCCACCACAAGTTGTTCAAGAACAGTTATTTTGTCTCTAAACAAGAGTGCAAGACGCACCCAAAGTCAGAAAAGAAGCACAACCGGTGTGTTAGCAACCGCTAAACTGAACACCGGAATACCTCACTTACTTCTCCCTCGTTGCGCATGCGTTTATTCTTCACCGCCAAAAGTCTTGAACTGAAATTTTCTGCTTGACGGGAGTCGTCAGGAAAAACGTGGCGCTCGCTGGAACTTGACAGTTGAAGTGCACAGTTCGTTAATTGAACGTGTGCTTTGTTGCTGTCACTGTGCGCGTGGCTCAAAAGACTAGACCGGCTTTTCGTTTCTGGCCGCGTCCATCTTTGACGCCCATTATTCGATGTCAGACCACTCATCTCAGTCATACATCTTTTGACAAACATTGAAGTAACTCGATGGGTTCTCCGCCACTGCGGATATTTGGACTTGATTCTGAAATGTTGTTTTCTCTTGTTTGATTTCCGGACTGAACTCACAATGGAGACAGAGGTCTTGACAGAAGGTGGTGGATCATGCATTTACAGACGTGAAGCTCAAGGAGGCTATTCAGTGCTCTTTCCATCTCTCCTCTGGGTTTTTGAACAGCATATTTTTGTCAAGACGGTGTTAGAAGGAAAATAGGCCCTTGTCCTTTATTCGCCTTATGGGAATGCAATGCCTGGTTGATTTAAGAGGAATTTCAAGATGGAGTACATCTGCATTGTACTGCCTTGTTCTGCAATGAGACAAAATATGCTGGGTTCTTCCCTAGGGTCTGGAATAAGGGGGTCTACTCTGTGACAAAAGAATATATGTCAACCTTTTGATTTGAAATTGTGGGTCATGTGAAGCCCCATGAATGTGAAAAGAGAACAATCTCTTGGTTTGGAGGGTGGTCCAAAACTTAAGAAGGGGAGACCCCATTAAAGTCTGAGGTATTTTGTTGGTTGGGTAAGTGAATACCAGTAAAAAGAGGGTAAGATCCACCAGATGTGGGCAACTTGTCATGAATGGTGTGTCGAGCATGTCGTCAACGGTTGTATATATTATCACATGATTGATGGTAGAAAATTGAGCACAGATGTAGCATGTTGAATTACTTCAAGTCTACGACCCCTATAGGACGTACTTACAACTGCATGATGTCATCAACTAAGTAATTTGAGATGCCATCATTCATGTCATCAGTGATGTCATTTAACATGTCATCAGTGATGTAAGCAGTGCATGAGGGGGACGTAGTGAACTAGAACTTGTTAATGTCCGAGTAGTTTTTTTTAAAAATTTCAAGCATTACATTTTATCTTATTTGAACACCTAAGTATAGCGTCACTTCAAACTTGTTTTTTTGGTGTGAATACCATGAAGCACCCTCAGGGAACCTTGTGCATTACTACGGTATCATGGGTTGGAAGCTTGTGCTGCTGTTCCTATCATACTAACTTGGTACCTCAAGGGGCACCATCTGACCCTTCCCCCACCCCCAAGCCTTTACTAAAGAACTCTTACTCATCAGCAAAGCACTAACGCCTATCCTCAACACCTTCATCAATTCCGACACATTCCCAGACATCTGAAAGCATGCCACACTCATGCACCTGTTCAAGAAACAAATGGCTGACTCTGCCAAACTTTCTAACTACAGACCCCTCTTCCACCTTCCATACCTGGAAAATGTCTTAGAGAAACTAATCAACCGACGCCTCACCAACTACCTCGGCAACCACCAGCTCCTCGACGCCATGCAATCCATATCCAGGCTAAACCACAGTAAACAAACAACACTTATCACCACCACAGACAACATCTGAATGACCGTTTTTTAAATTTCATTTTTATTTTTTTATATTCATTTTTAATCTTTTTTTAATGTTGATAGATTGCACACATGTTACACAGCAACGCAGAGAGCTTCTCTGCCAATACACATCATCTGCATGATCCTGGACGGAGGAGACAAGGCAGCCCTCATTCTCCTGGACAGCTCTGCAGTATTTGACACAATATCACAACCCATCCTAATCCGGCACCTGCATGAGATTGGCATCCAAGAAACTGCTGTCCACTGGATCAGTTTCTTCTCAACGGATTGAATACAGGCTGTAAGCCTAGCACTTTACTCCTTGTAAACCCACATACTCCTCTGCGGAGCGCCTCAAGGCTCATCCTCACCCTTTTAAATGCATACACAATACCTCTTGCCAATGTCATCCACACGCACCCAACATCAACATCCTCTCTGACGCAGATGACACACAACTCATACTCTACCTCTCAGACAAGACCCAAGTTCACCGCCTGCATGACCGAAGTTGCAACCTGAATGAAGGCCAACTGTCACAAGAACTCGGACGGAAGTACTGATCTTTGACAAGAACACCTCACGAAAGGAATCCAACTGGTGGCCACCCAAATTCGGACCCACACCCAGAATTCACGCCAGGAACCTCAGACTAATCATCAATAGTAAACTGGACATGACCTCACAAGTCCACTCCATAACTGCATCTTGCTTCACGCCCCTGAAGATGCTGAGGAAGATTTTAAAATTGCTCTCAAGCAACACTAGAAAAACTGTCACTCATGCCCTAGCATGCCCAAGCAACTTGGACTATGTGAACACCCTCTACTTCGGGACCGCCAAGTAAGAATACAAACCATGCAGAATTCGACAGCCAGACTCATCCTCAGCCTCCCACACTGAACTTGTATCACACCTCACTTCAGGGATCTACCTTAGCTCCCGATATACAAACGTACTCAATTCAAACTCCTCACACTCGCATTCAAGGCACTACACAACTCAGGCCCCACCTACCTGAACAGTCACATCTCCTTCCACCAACCACCCAGACACCTCTTCTCCAGAGGACTCCTACTGCACACATCTCACTCATGCACAGAAACAGATCAGGAGGACGGTGTCCTCTTACATCATTCCTAAAGCATGGAATGACCTCCCACTCCACATCAGAGCCTCCTCCTCTCTTTTTGAATTTGGCAAGACACTTCAAATTTGTTAAATGTCATCAAACTAATTAGCAAAACAAAAAAACACTCTATGGAAAGATATCCCAAAGCTAACTTTCTGAGCCTTAACTGCTTCATGCCCAGCCCAAGCCTCTCTTGAAATGCAGATTTTTCAAAAACAGCTGATCACGTCTACACCAAATTACACCAAACACGCTTTCTGTTTAAAGTGTTAACTTTCTGCCAAATTGGATGTAATTATTTTCAGCCATTTCTTCCCGTATCTGAGAGCAGTTTCCAATGGAATTTAAGAGCTAGATGTATGAAAATTAGTAATAGCGATTGCCAGATAGTGATTCTTTTGCGAGTTGCCATTTGGTAATCTCGGTTACCAATGTACACAAGTAAGTTCTGGCCCATCAGTGATTGGTAGTGGGTCGCAAATAGACCTACCTCATGAGCAATTAGGAGGTAGATCGCAGTTTGTGATCCACTTAGATTTGCTGCCATCACATTGGCGACCTGTTGGAGTCAGCAGACCACCATGTCTGTGATAGGTTTGACCTAAAGCAATAATTTCTTATTTTTTAATGCAGTCTGTTTTCCTTAAAGGAAAACGGGATACATTTGCAATTAACAAATGAGAAGCTTCATTTTTATATTTTAAGTGTAGGCAGTGCTCTTTGAGACCACTTCCTACTCTTAAAAAATAGTTTCTAAAATACTCTCAAATGGGAAGGGGTCCTAAGGGGTTCCCTTCAATTTACAAATGGGTTACCACCAACTTTGACTTGGTGGTAAAGTGGGAATGTTTTTCGACTGCATTTCGGTCACAAAACATTCATACATCCCATTCTGATTCAGTATTTAGAAGGGACCCCCTAAACATGCCTCTTTCAAATTCCAAATCAGTATGTATTCACAATTCCAAATTGCGATTCGGTAACATGTTACCGAAACACAATTTGAGAATAATACATACCAAAATGCATTTTTGCGGTCGGAAACGGCCTGATTCTGTCAATCGGCCCGTTTGTGACTGCAGAAATGATTCATACATCTATTCCTAAAAATAGGAAATCAACGTTTTTGGCCCCCACATAACAGATCGGTGCAACTCTTTCCATGAATGTACCCAGGTGGACAGACTTTTTTGAAGTATTTTGGGAATGATTTGTGCAGATTTGTTAGTGGTCACTAAAGTAATTAAAGCAAAAATCTACTAAGTAAGCTCTTATCTAACTTGGGGGAGGTTGTGTGTGTATAGATAGATATTAAATGTGTGTGTGTATAATTAGGAAATAGAATTTAAAAATACTTCGGGATTCCCTGAAAAACCTACAGGGACATTATAGTTAGATTCAGATTTTAAACATAAAAATACATAGAAATCCAGCAGTTATAGTTACCTCAAGTAACTATAACTCGTTCCCTAAGCTAACTATAACTCCCACCCCACCTTGCACAGTTTTCTCATCAATAACTTTATAGCAAAAGTTGCAGCGATATTATCAATGATTTCATAGAAGATGTTATAAGTGATGTAATATAGTTACTGTAGCTCACGAGTACCTTGCATATTTACCGGTTAGCACTAAGTAAATATCTTCATACTTTGTATGTAGAAGACATTAATGCAGCCAATTCACAACAGGTGTAAATGATACTGCCCAAAATTAGAGAAGGCAGGCCAATAAATGAAGACTGTAAAATCACCATGAGCACCAGGGAACACTAACTCTAAAGCGCTCTGATATCCTTCGGGATCTTGTTCGCGCTACATAAAACTTTATAAATAAATCAATCAATATTGTTGTGATTGCCTATTTTGTGGAGCTCAGTCCAATAAGGGGAACAAAGGGGTATTGCAGACCAGAAAAAAGCAATGGGAATTTGAGGGCCTTGTGACCCTCTTGATTTACTTATCACCCTCTTGATTTGGCCTCTCAACTGCATGGTCGCAGTGTCTTGGATAGCAGCAAAAATCTCTGGCATATTTGATAGCTATTGCAAAAGGTTTTAAACAGATGCTTGTGCTCGCAATCTTTTAAAAAAAAAAAAAAACTCTACCAGGGTAATCTTTACAAGATGCATACATTTCCATTTAACTTTGGAAAACTCATAGGTTCTATGAATTTGAGATGTGTGGGGAAAACCAAGCTGAAAACCTTTAAAAAACTCAAATAGGGGAGTATGAATTGGCTAATTCGAATATGTGTCTGTATTTACACTGTAAACATGCATTAAGTGTTAATGTATCTCTCAGTACTCACATATTGGATGGCACACTTTGGAACGTAGAGTGCTTCCAGAGTTCCTTACCTTAAGAAATAGCTTTCTCAGAATTTTTTGGGGCCTTAATGAGTAAACCTCCAGGTATGTTGCATAGTTAAGGTCAAGACCTATGGCACACATGGGAGAACGACATGACACAGACAGAGTAGGAAAAAGCTCAGTAACGACCCCAGGGCCATGGCTACCAAGAGCAGGAGTCAGACTTTTGCAACTCAAATTCTTACATGGAATGTATATTCCTGTTTACTGTTCGTGACGTTTTGAAGAATAGACACTGATCTCTGTCCCCAAAGGTGCGGTTGGGGGGAGGAGGCGTTTTTCCATTGGGAAGTTCCTGGAGAGGGTTGACAATTATTATTATTATTATTATTATTATTGTTATTGTTATTGTTATTATTATTGTTATTATTATTACTATTATTATTATTATATTTCCTATATAGCGCCAGAATCGATCCCCGAAGGGGTATCTCCGCGCTTGCCTTCGGAACCCGTCCTAGTTTTTCCCTGTGAGATAGCCCCTACAGCCATCCCCAAGGTGAAAGCCGTTGTGGAGATTAAGCAAGCTTAATGCCCAGAGTTGCAGAGTGTGAACCCATGATTAGTTCAGGCACCGAAGCGAGAATTATCGAGTCCATGGACATTTGAGCTCAAGACCCTGCCGCGTTGGGAATTGGACCCTGGTCCCGGGTCTGACCTCTGCTTCAGGGTCTGCCTGCTCTAACCAGTGAGCCACACTTCTCCACAATTGCCTAACAACAGTAGGTAGGGTGTAACCAACAGAGGGGGGAAAAAACATGATATTGGTTTTTTGGAGTCGGGGCATACTGTGAATATATGTCAAATTGGTCACTGATTGGGCTCTGATGGTCACACAATTCAATGTTTACTGGATGTGGAGTAGCCATGGCGACTCAACTCTGGAGTAACGGCATTCAAATATGTACTGGTGCATGCTTGCTTAGAAATACATCTAAGAAGGTTGACCCAAGAAATTTGAATACTGATAGGGGCCCAAGGAAAAGTGAGGGGATGTATTGGTTCATTGAACTACCATCCAGTGGGATGGAGGATCGAAGTGATGCAAGGGAAATGTAGTGGCAAGGACGCAATGTACTTTCTTTGTCTGTACACCCTTCTAGTCCTTTAATGTAACATGGGGGTTTGCAGTTTGTAATACATGACTACTGTTATGTTTGTTGAATTTGTAGAAAACAAGTGTGTATGTACTCTATATTGATCTGTGGTGATGATCGGTCATCCTCAGTTGTTCCCTGCTTTTGCTACAGTATGATCGTCAGAATGTTCTTATTTATATAGAAACAGACTAATTGGACCACAATGTAGAGCAAACATTGGTTGTTGTGAGCTATTGATGTCATGTCTGAATAGGCAACAATTAAAGACCTCAACCCAACACACCTATCTGGCTGTGTTCGTATCCAGCACCTTACTTTAGAACTCACTGGCAAAGTTCTGAGATCCGAGATGGGACTGATGAAAGTTACTCAAACGTATGTGCTCAGGGCAATACAACCTATTACAAGAGATTGCATTTCCAAAAGTGTCTAAAGTATTGCACATGAAGCATCTTTATAGGGGCATAGTAGCTGTCCAGGTCTGGAAAAGGCATCCTCCCTCTGCTGGCAACCTGCACTTAAATTCAAACGAGAATTACCATCAGTCCACTGCACTGGTAACTTAATGTTAATGAGAGTAATGGTGCAACATGTGGTTTTTCAGGGATTAAAATATTTAAGTCACCAAATGAAAGATTCAAACCTTGTTGAATGTTTGCTTTCACAGTTAGCAGAAGGCTGTGCTGTTTCTTAAACGCAGATCCTGATACACCATAAAAGAGCTGCCAGTTTTCCTGGTGCAAAAACATTTGACATCAGGACACATTACAAACTTGATTAAGGAGGGTCCAGATCGAGGAATAATAGCAATGAAATGTAAAAGTGTGTAGAGTAGGATAAGAACTAAGTACCAATGCACTTCCAACTTAAGTGAGGACAGAGTTCTTGTGGTTCAGATTCGCCTCGAGTTAAATGATTGGAGCATCCACTGTCCCTATACGATGGCGGGCAATCTGAGACAAGCTAACAAGGATAAGAAGGATAAGGATCTTAAAATGATATTGATCAGTTGTAGATCTCTCAATAAGCACAAATACGAGCTTTACAGTTACCTGGCTGATAATCAACCAACTATCATGTTTCTGACGGAAACTTGGTTGAATGAAGACTCTGCACCAGAAATTCTTGAGGCTCTCCCTTTGAATTATGAGATTGCTAGACTTGATCGTATAATGAACAGGTGGAGGAATAGCTATTATTCATAAGCTATCGGAACAATGCTCATTAGAACCAGTGACAATTGATGCCAGTGAGGAAGGCTTCTTCACTATAACGGTGGATGCAAATTATGTCATTAAAGGTTTTTTAATATACAGACAACCAGGCCACATTGTACTGGTGTAAGAAGACATGAACCTACACACTGACGCTATGGATAATACCACAGTGCAAGAGCTTTGTCAGGAGCTGGCCGCGCTACAAGTGGTGGTGCAATCCGCCCTCCCGACCCATTGACATGGCTACTTATTAGATCCGATTTTTGCCAACTGGGGGGAATTAACGGTTGAAAAACCTTACGCAGTCCCATGGATAGAACATTATATGATCCCTTTTAGCATCAGGATTCCTAATGCTCCACCCCTGAAAAAGGCAAGAACAGGGAGACTGCAGAGGAAATGAGCTGGATTCACAGCAGGCAATTTCAATCGCGCCCTCCAGCAGGGTGGTCCACCGGGGGGAAGTGATGCTGAATCCGCCTGTTACGCGCTGGACCAAAGGATAACTGAGGCGCAAGATAGTGCTGCCCCATGGGCCATGAGTGCACTGAGGAAACAGTCAAAATCTGCCCCCTGGTTCAGCGAAGAAGAACTTATGGTGGTTAAGTCCTCATGTAAGCGTTTGGAAAGAAGTTGGAGAGGAGACTTCTCAGAGCACAGGAGGGCCAAATATAAAAGTGGCCTCAAAGTCTACCACTTGTTCATGAGGAAAACTCGGGCCACGTATTATAACTCAAAAATAGAGCAAGCCGAAAACTCCTCTAGGGAGTTATTTGTGATTTTTAAGGATCTATCTTCACTGGCCAGAACCACAGCTCCCAGCAGCGATCCAGTGGAGTCCTGCAACCGGATAGCAGACTTCTTCTCAGAGAAGGTGTCAAGGATTTATTCCACCTTCCCGGAGGAGGCTCGCAATGGGGGAACAGAGTGGCCTAGAGTGCATCATGGAGGAAGCTCTCTGCCTCTTCAGATTTAACCTCCCCACCCGCGAGGATCTCAAAAACACGGCCTTGAGTATTAAATCCGGCTCCCCAAAGGACCCTGCAACACCTAAAAATCTGAGCGAGAGCATGGAGGTACTAGTCCCCTACATTAGATATCTCCTAAAACCCTCCTTTGATGCAGAGGTGGTCCCACAAAGGTGGAAAGAAGCGGTGGTTATCCCTATAAAATAAAAGCCAGGTGTAAGTGCGAGTCAGCTGGAGAACCTACGCCCGGTCTCACTCTTGCCATATTTCGGTAAAATAGTAGAAAAAGTGGTTAATACTCAACTGACAATGCACATAAACCAGCACGGCTTACTCCATCCTATGCAATCAGGTTTCCAAGCCATGTACTCTACAGAGCCAGCACTACTTCTGTCTACAGAAACCATATGCAGGCACGTAGATGAGGGGCAGACTGTGGCACTGGTCCTGTTGGCCCTTAGCGCCGCATTCGATACCGTTGCCCATCCAATACTCTTACATCGCCTCAAGGAAGGAAAGCTGGATAATCTGGCCTGGAAGTGGTTACAAAAAATTCTGCAGGACAGAAGCTTTCAAGTGTCCCACAGACCGTATTACTCCATAAGAATCAGGCTGGCTCAAGGGGTTCCACAGGGCTCCATACTCAGCCCTACTCTTTTTTAAATATTTATGTGGCCCCTCTGGCAGACATCATTATGAAATACGGCATTAGTGTTGTCCTATGCCGATGACACACAACTAGTAGTGTTCCTATCTCAATCCCATACAGAGGCAGCCACTAACCTCTCCGCTGCCTACAGGAGCTGGCAGGATGGATGTCAAATAACTGTTTAAAGTTGAATGGCAGCAAAACGGAAGTCCTGATTGTGGGAAAGACTTCTTGAATATGGTCATCGAGGTGTTGGCGGCAGATTCTGGGCCCTACGCCCACTCCCACCCCCAGTAACCAGGTCAAGAACTTGGGGATGTGTCGGATTTGAAGCTCTCATTTGATCACCATACCTGGACGGTGGCCGGAAAGTGCTTTGGAATAATGAAAGGCCTTTGGAAGAACCTGGATTTGCTCCACGTAGCAGTCAGGAAAACTCTAGTCCATGCATTAGTGACTTCCCGTCTGGACTATGGGAATGCTCTATACCTAGGAGCCAGTGGTAAGAGTGTTCAAAGATTACAATGCATTCAGAACGCCGTGGCTCGGCTTGTTCTGATGCTCCCCAGGAGAGCCTCATCTAAGAATGCCCTGGCTGCCCTGCACTGGTTCCCAGTGTGGGCTAGAATCCTCTTTAAGGCCTTCTGTATCAGTCATCTCATCCTGCAGGGAAAGAGACCTAGCTACTTACATAGTCTAATGTCACCTTATACTCCCACTAGGGCCCTGCGGTCCCTGAGGACGGGGCAGGTTAAAATCCCAGTAATCAAAAGAGCAAGAATGGGTGGTAGAGCACTCCGCTGCCTAGCGGCTAAACACTGGAACAACCTCCCCTATGCTCTCCGGATGGAACCAGCAGAAAACTCCTTCCGGAAAAAACTAAAAACATGACTCTTCAAGATATAGATTCACCACCATGCTTAGATTTACTGTTACAGAGCGGGCCAAGTAACCTGCTGTGCGGGGACACACTAGTCAGTGTAACCAGGCGCTTTACAAGCTCATTTATTATTATTATTATAGTAAGTGATGCCAGTTATCATATGGAATCCTCCTCGTGTTAGTTAACTTCATACTCATTCATCTTGATTGGCCCTTGCCAGAAATAGTTTTGGTTCTGCTCTGTGCCAAGAATTGAATGTGATTGTGTTATCTTGTGAAAACATGACCATATTTAGTACTGTGCGAAGGTTTAAGAGAATATTCATTGAAATGTGTTACCCTTTCTTGTCTAACAATTAAACCAGCGAGAATGTTTAGAATGTATTATAAACGGATTATCAGTAGATTTGTGGATTGGAATTTTCATATTAGAATTAATGAGAGTTGGGGGAAATTATAAAGTTATGTTGTCCTGTTTAATTGTTTTTATAGAAATATTTTAGAAGCTATTTTATTCCAAGTAAATTACATTTAGTCTTGGTTTGAGTACAATTGCTGATTTCTGTGTTTAGAAAAATATTTTTTTAAAATTCTGCCGCTTTACATGTGTGGGCGTATTTGTCTCATTTAAAGAATGGCAACATCCTCACTAGTATTTAGAACTGTATTGTTAATGGGTTTTATAAATTCTTAGAGTCAATAAGCAAAATTGTCTTCAAATCACACATATAATGTTGCATGAGAGCTGCTCTAAGCATTAAAGGATTTTAGGAGTATTGTTTTGTGACTTGCCTTTTTAGGCATTCATAAATCATATAGTCATGTAATGCATATTTGTGCATTACATACATTCATACACTTATAGATAGACAACCCTGCCCCATATGTAATTGATTGTCTTGGTTAATATACTCGTAATACTAGATCTTAAGGTTCTGAGCTGAAAATAGTATATAAGGCGCAACAATGCAACCTTAATGCAGTTCCCTTGATTTTTCAAATGGCATCACTCATTACAGTGATCAAAATATAGTGATGTGGAATACGTCAGCTTCACATTTCACATCTTTAGCAGTGCAAAATGTGTAATATTAATTTCGCACACATTAAATATTTAATGTTTTGTATTGATGTTCATCATAGTAATAAGTCAGATTCACACACAAAAGAATATGTTTATGAAGTAAAGTCGTATGCCCAGTGCTTGCATGCATATACCCAGTTTTTTGGAGTTGTCGAAACATCAAGGCACGTGTAAGGGTCTATTTCCAGGGTAGGAAAGGCCTACCCACCTTCCACGTATACTGGGCCACTGATACGCCTTCCATGTGCCCAGAAACGGTAGCCCATGGTGGTTGGGCAGAAGGATCGCCCTAAAAAAAACATTTTGTGATACTGCCTCTGCCCTTGTGGTTCCACTATGTTTTTCCTTACCTGTAGGAAAACACAGGGAGGTTAGCAGCACAGGGAGCCATCTTAAAAGGCCCTCACTCCCACAGGTGGGTGTCTGAACATTTCAGGGCTGTCTCAAGATGATCCCAAGAGTTTATTCCCTCTCTGGCTGCATTCCCAAAATGTAGGAATGGTTTTTCCCACACCAGCAACACATTTGAGCCATCAGTACTTTGGGGTGTTATTATCAGCACAAAGGAAAGGAGGAATATCCCTTTAGTTTAGAAGGCAGAAAACCAAACTCTTGGTGGACTGTACAAGGAGGGAGGACACCATCCTCATCCTTCCTCCTTCCAAATTTGGGGTTATTAAACTCAAAGCCCTGGGATATAATGCAGGCACAAGAAAGGAAAGGGCGTGGCACGCAATTAGTGGCACTCTGAATGGGACTACAAAAGGGACCAGAACACCAGCCTTATCCTTCCTCCTTTCAGAACACGAGTATGAGGAGTACGCCAGCAGAAGCCTACACTTTCAATACCTAATCTCCTCACAAATCTCAAAGATGAAAATGAACAGAGAGAGAACACACATACACACACTGGGAGAGAGAAAATCTGGAGAGAAAAAACTGGATATTCGAATTAGAGAGAAAGCAAACTCAAAGAGGAAAATGCAGGCTGTTAGACCTGGGGTTTCTGGTAGGCAGAGGTATGCACCTTGTCCAAGCAGGAACCACCATTCTAGTCAGGGTAAGCTAGATGCACACTAAAAGATAACCTATGCTCACCCTCTGGTAGTTTGGCACAGAGCAGGCAGGCTGATCTAAAGAGGCACTTTGTAAAGTTTTTGTGTAACACACACACCCACTAACACAATCAAAACACCACAAAAAATCTCCATACAGGGTTAGAGAAATAGAGTATTTAAGACCAGAACAACAAAAATCCAAAAAGTAGGACAGGAGTTATGATTTCTTAAAGAATAAGCCAAAAATAGTGCTTAGAAGTCAATAGCTCTAAAATGTTACTTGAAGTCGTGCTAGACTGGGGTAAATCCAAAGTTCGGCCAACCATGATGGAGTGCAGACTGGCTACAGGACTCAGACCGGTCCCATTAACAAAGTACCTTTAATGGAGCAAAGTGTTGAGGTTCAAAGCGAGGAGTCTAGAGGGGCTGTGTCATGGTCGATCCCGTGGATGGAGTCGAGCATCTGTACCGATCCGCACCACCTATAGATGCATCGTTGACTAACCCCTGTACGATGCAAGCACTGCGTTGTCATTGACCCGCAGTGTCTGTCGTCGTTGAGCCTCGCCGGCTGTAGAGTCACTGTTGTTGAGCAACCGCTTCGTCGGGGTTTAAGGCGATGTGTTGGTACCGATCGGTGCAAAGTTGCTGCTGCATCGACATCGATGAAGAAACAGCTGCAAAAAACATTTCTGAGGCCCACGACTGGAGGGGGCATCTCAGGCAAGGGTAGGACTCACAGATGGCACAGTCCAGCAGCACCAGGAGAGTTCTAGGAACTCTTCCACGACCCTTAGATTTCAGAAACAGGAGGCAAGCCAGCAAGCCCTTGTAGTCGCTCTGGGTTCAAGTGTGATGGGTCAGGTCTTTGTCGTCAGCAGGGCAGAGATCAGCAGGGCCGATCTACACAGCAGTGAAGCAGTTCTTTTGGGAATGTCAGTCAAGTAGAGTGGCAATCCTTGTAGCACAGCAGTCTTTATTCCTGGCAGAGTTCTTCACAGGTCCAGTTGTGTACTTTAAGGTCAGAGCCCCAGTTCTTATACCCAAATGTGCCTTTGATGTGGGCGTTACTTCAAGGCAGCTCTCTGACGTACCCAAGTATTCCTTTTAGCCCAGTCCCGTCTGCCAGGCTATCTGTGGGGGTAATCATTCCTTTGTGTGGGGACAGGACATCCTATTTAAGTGAAGTAATAGCCCCTGTCCAGGCAAGGCCATCAGAATGTAGATGAGTTCTCGGTCACACCTACCCTTCCTGTGTTTGTGGCTGTCTAGAGGGAAAGCACAAAGTGTAGCTGTCACCCAGCCCAGATGTGTATTTGCGATAGACTACAAAGCACACATTTAAAAGCAGATAAATGTCCACTTTCTAAAAGTTTCAAGAAAACTGGGGTTGACCCTGTGTCCCTCAGAACCTGGGTGAATTATGATTAAAGAAAAAATTGGTTCTGTCTGGTAGTGGAACAACTGATTTGTTAATCCTATTTGCATGCGAAGTTACCTCCTCACTCTGACAAAGAATTCAAAACAGATTGTTACAATGAATGAATGAAAAGAACGACCTGTATATAACTATTTATATCTTTATATTCTCAAGATGCATTCATAGTGAATCATAAATGACTGTCATAGTAAAAAAGTGCTACATGTGACAATAGTGAATAGTGCTCATGTGACATATACAATATATACACTGCTGACTTGCAATATAGACAATATATACAGATATATACAAGGTTGATTTTCAAAAGAGGCCATCCACTAATACAAATTTGCAGAATCCCATGCGCTACTAGTCAATTTGGGTTTCTGGAGTATTGGGGCCAATTGGAATGATGTCGACGTTTCGACCCTTCGCGTGCCTGGTTAATTGAGGTCGCAGCGGGTCTTTCTCAAGACGGGTGTAGCAAGCACGACAGTCCTGGAGTTCAAGTGCAGATGAGTCACCTGGACTGGATTGGAATGTATTGAAGTTGTCAAATCCGAAGAAGTAAATAAAGCCGTCAATGCGATTCTCGGCTGCTTTCTGAGATGCTGCAATTAGTCAACTTTCTAAAAGTGTCATTTCTAAAATAGTAATGGTAAATCCATCTTTACAACTAAAGGGGATTTCTCATTACTATTCCAAAGATATGAAACATGATGCAGCTACTCCTTTCTGATAATCAGGAATAATAGCTTAAGCGTTTTAAGGAATTCCCAATGCTAACCTATAAGATAAGTTCCTGCCTCACAGTTGTGAAAAACAAATGTAGCTGTTTGTCATTACCAGGACATGTAAAACGTTCAAGTACATGTCCTACCTTTTAGTTACACAGCATCCTGCCCATAGGGCTATCTAGGGCTTACCTTGGGGTTGACTTGCATGTAATAAAAAGGGAGTTTAAGGCTTTGCAAGTGCTTTTAAATGCCAAGCCGAACTGTACACTCAAGCTCTGCAATGGCAGACCTGTGACCGGTTTGAAAAGTTACTTGTGTGGGTGGCACAATCTCTACTGCAGGCCCACTATTTTACAAAGGACATACAGGAAACCTAAATATGCAAATCGGGTATACACCATTGTTACCATGTTTAGGAGAGAAATCACTTGCACTTTAGCACTGGGCTGCAGTAGCACCCAGAGTCCTAAAACCAACAAATCAAAAGTCAGAAAAAGAGGAAGAGGAAGGCAAAATGTTTGGGGTGACCCGTCGGAGAAGGCAATTTTCGCAACACAGATATTGAAAAACTGCATATACAAAACCTTGACAAATGTCAAGAGACTTTAGGGGAAAATATCTATATGATGTCCGTGTTGACTGACATTTTATGAAGAAACATGACTCAGCAAAACTTTCTTTTCTTTTTTGTGTGCAAGTGTTTATGAATATAAAGTAATAAACCAATGTCTACATAACAGCTCCACGGCTTCTTACCTTAAAGTCATTATGGAGTGTGTTCAAGATATTCATAAACATTGTTGTTTTCAAAGCTTGATGCAGCTTTCTCTTGTCATTTTCTGGCACCTTGTCTCCATTTGGACAATTTGAAGTTTAAGGAAAGTTTTTGAACTTGCAAGAATGTATTTCCAGTTTGTTAATAAGTAAAACATTTGTGTGGACAAATCTCCTCCTGTACACTTCCAAATATATTGAGGTGTTCAGCTTACATGTACACCTAATCTGATAGAGACTACTAGCCGCAGATTCCTTCACATAGAATTATCCCCAGGCGTGACACTGGATCTGGAAACTTTTTGCCACAGCATCCCTGTGTGCCGGGGCGGCATCACGTGACTCTGCCCAGGCGTCGTCCGCATACGTGACGTCAGCGATGTCACATAAGCCCCACCCCGGATCCGGTCTTTGCTACGGGCCTGTTTGGGGCCCTTCTTTCTTCATCATTGTCTCTTCTTTTGGTGAAACAGTGTGCAAAGGCCTTCGGGCTTCAAGACTTGCATGTCGTGTGGGCGTCTTATGTTGGCAACGGACTCTCACCTCATTTGTATGTGGTGTTTAGGGGAGGATCACGGCACCACTGATTGTGAGGCGTGCCAACAGTTGAAGCCGAAGTCGCGGCGGGAGCGCCGGATAAAACTACTCTTGGCGCGTCTCTCCAGGTCGGCTTCCTCCCCTCAGTCAGCCTCGGCAGACTGCTTCAGGTACGACAGTGGTCATCATCCTAGCCCTTCTCCGATGTCGAGAGAGCTTTGCTCCCCGGTGGTTACGTGTCGCAGTTTGTCCCCAGGGGGCTGGTGTTCGGCCTGCCAGGGGTGTGGGCTCTCCACGGGTGATGCGGCCCGCGTGTCGTCCTATCCACCGTTTCCCGGTGATGGGGCGTCGAGAGTCCAGATGGAGACATACGCGGCGGCTTTGCAGGCCTCGCTGGCGTCAACTCCTCCTTCCCCTCCTGGGGCGTCTGCAGTTCCATTGCCTTGCGCGGGGCCCTCCGTGGCGCCGCCTGCAGCTCCGGTGCCAATGCCGACTGGTTCAGATCCAGGCTTGGAGGATGTGGTGCTGTTGGGGTGCAGCGCCTCGGGGGTCTTTCCTAAAGACTACAGCGCCTCTGCCTCACCGCAAACTCCTGTGGGAGTCCCTGTGGTGTTGTGGGAGGTCAGGGCCTCTGGGCAGGCGAAAAGCCTCGTCCACGGCTGAGCTGACGCTGCCAGCGCCTGCTCCTCCGAGCGGCGCCACAGGGGTTGGTGACCTCTCCTTGTCCCGCTCTGGGTCGAGGCTGAGTGGGGACCCCTGATCCCCCTCCCGTCCCCTCTCGTCCCTCCCCGCAGGTGGCTGCCTCATCAGAGGGCGAGTCGGAGGTTGAATCGTCCCTGGCGCCGCCGCATGGGTTGCTGGGTCACCTCCGCCACATTCTGGGCTGAGGCTGGCAGAGGGCTTCGTGGCACTCTCCGGTCCCTCTCGCTCCTCAACGTAGGTGGTTGCCTTGGCGGATGTCGAGTTGGTGTCGTTCCGGCGCCGCCCCTTGGCCACTTCGGCTCCGGCTCCACTCCGGTCCCCGGCACGGTGTGACTTGCAGGAGTCCTCTCTGGTGTCTCCTTCAGCGCCGGATAGTGTTGGTGTCCTACCTCAGGCGGCGGACTCTACGGCTCCCCACAGGGGTTGTGCAGCGGATTCGTCTTCCGACGCTCCCTCATCTCCGGAGGTTGGCTGCATATTGGTGTCGTCCTCCCTGGAGACTGGTCGCTTTGTGGTGTCTTTTTAACCGGCGTCGACGAAAGGTGGCTCCTTGCCATTTCTCAGGCCGAGTTGTTAATCGGAGGAGCGGCAGGTCCCCCATTCTTCGGCTCCTTCTGACTTCCAGGTTTGGCCCTTGCCCGGCCCGCTTGGCTTCACGGACGGCTGCCTTAGTTTACAGCCGTCGCCCACGGAGGAGTTGCTTTCTCCACGTGGGGCCCTACAGAGGAGGGTGTGTCCTTCGCTCACGCGGTGTCCACGGTTGCGGGCATTCTGCGTATGGGTGATCAGATTGCTCATTTCCTGGCGGACCATCTCTTGGAGGTTCTCCATCAGGGCTCGGTGGGAGGGAGATCTTGCTTCCCTTTGAGGGTTCGCTCCCTTCTTCCCTGACGGGGGCTTGGAGTTGTCCCGCTTCAGGGGATCCAGTGCCTCAACACCTTCTGCACCGGCACCATCCGGTGCTGCGTGACCACGCGTGTCTTTCCCTCCACCCCTCTGCCGCCAGCCCCCTTTTGCTGACTGCTTTTTCCACCCTGCCGTCACTGTTGACTCCGTCGTCCCGGGATGCCAGCTGGCTGGACTCTTGGGGACGCAACATGTTAGCATTGACCAGCGCTGCCTTGCGGACCTTTAACACTTTGTGTGTATAAACTAGGGTCTCCTCTTGTTTGTGGGACTCAGCTGAGTCTCTGGGGTCTGCAGCTTCCCAAGAGACTGTTCAGGTGGACTTATGGCATCATGCGTTGGATGGCTGGGAGCTAGCGGAGTTTATTCTCCGCTCTGCTTTAGACAACTCTGAGGTGCTGGGCCGGGCCATGCTTGGCTTCAGGACGGCATGTTACCTGAAAACATTCGGGAGTGGCTCATTGATCTTCCATTTGATGGCAGCTTGTTGTTCCATGACCCGGCTGACTCCGCCATCCAAAGGTTCCAGACAGGGCTCCGTCCTCCTCCTCCGCCTTATCCTCCTCCTCCTCCTCCACCTTATCCTCCTCCTCCTCCACCTTATCCTCTTCCTTCTCCGCCTCTTTCCCCTCCTCAGTGACTACTGAGTTGAGCTGGTTCTGGACCTTTTTGGGCCGGTTGCCCTTGCTGTGTATTGTGTTTTCTGGACATTGAGTCCTCCTTCCTGGGGCTTTGACATTGTTGGTTGCTGGACGACCCCTTGTTCACTGTGTGTGTTTTTGCTGGAGTTGTTACACAGACTTGGCCCTGAGATTAGGCCTTCTGTTTTTCTTTGGGCTGCTTGTCAAGCCTTCTGCAGGGGAGTTTTTTTCCCCGTGACTCTTTTGTTATTCCTCTGCGGCTAAAGTTCTTCCGAAGAGGGTTCCCTTGTCTTGGGACTTAACGTACCCTATGTGGGGTAGTGGTAGCTGTTGTATAGCTAAGCTCTGCAGGGGAGTTCTGGTCGCCTTCGGGCGCCTGTTCTCCATGGCGTTTCTAGATGTTGCTATTGCTTCTTGAGGTTGTGTGTGCGGCCCCTTGTGAAGGTGTGTCCAGGCATTTCCTCTTCTTCCTGCTCTTATCCTGAGAGCTGGGATGCTTCTGTGTTCTTCTAGCTTCTGGCGGCTTATGGCGATCAGTGCCGTTCTGGCTGGCCTGTTGCCTTCCCTCTGGGTGGGCTCGCCTTCTTTCCCTTGTTTCCTTGGGGCCTCTAGGCTTCTTCTTCTTCTTCTTGTTCCTCTGCCTGTCCTGGCATTGAGTGTTCGCAAATCTGGTCCCCTGTGAGACCCTCTGTCCAGGCTGATGGGGTCCTTTCGCAGACCCTCCTGCCCCGTGGGTATTGCTAGGGTATCTATTCTACGTGAAGAAATCTGTGGCTTGTAGTCTCCATCAGATGTACGAGTTACTTACCTTCGGTAACGTTGTACCTGGTAGAGAAGATTCTAGCTGCAGATTCCTTCACGACCCGCCCTTCCTCCCCGTTCTGCGAGGACCCTGTGCTGGTCTTCGGTACTCTCCTTCCGGTGAGGGACTATGTCTCCTGTGAGTGCCTTCTTTTGCTCTTGACGGTGGCTCTGTCTTGTTGCTGTTCATTCCTCCTCTCTGGTTCTTTGGAAGATGGGATTACGGTGCTCCTGTGCCCCGCTGCTCTGGCTGCTCCAGTTTTGAGAAGTTTGCCTTCAATCTCTGCCCTCCCTTCCCTTCCTCTTGCTGCTAGGGGTCCTGGCCCGTCTGCTAACCTCTGAGTTGGGGTCCTCTGGTCGTGCCTCACCCTTGTTCCTTGGGCGTGGTTGCCCTCTATGCTGGGGTGGCTTGGAGGTTGGATGTTCCTGCCTGTTTGCGACTTGCTCCCATTCCTTGTTTTGGGGGGAGGATTGTAGGCCTGCTACATGTGTCATGACTTTTTACGCAGGTTCCTTGTCTCCGGGGGATACGGGGGGGAGGCTGCCTACGTACTGGCAGGGTGGATGCTTGGGGCTCTGCTCTTTCTTCCTTCTGCCCCTGCCCTTGGACTCTGCATTTTGGCACTGTTCCTTATGGTGTCTTCCTCTTTTGTATATGCATTTGCACACTGTTCCCATGCTCCCACAGTTTTTTGTCTGGTGGCCCCGCGTTGTGGTGCAGAAAAGTTCTCAGAAGAAAACTGACGTAGGCGTGCCGGGGTGCGGCTTATGTGACCTCGCTGACGTTGCGTACGCGGATGACGCCTGGGCAGAGTCGCATGATGCCGGCCCACCACTGGCTCGCAGGGATGTGTGGCAAAAAGTTTCCGGATCCAGTCTCACGCCTGGGGATAATTCTACGTGAAGGAATCTGCGGCTAGAATCGGCTCTACCAGATACACCGTTACTGAAGGTAAGTAATTTGTACATTGCATGCATATCACTTTTTTCTAAAAATCTACTGTTAAATGGATGTAGGGTGGATTAAGGGATATTCTATGGTAAAGGTACACAAGCTTATGACCGGTAAGTATACTGCTGTGGATCAACCCTGATTGAATGTGAGTGACCGTACTTAAACCCATTGGGTTTGCCTATATTTAAAGGTTGAACTTGTGGAATGGAAGAAAGACCCGTAGGGTAAGTTAACATTTTTTATCATGTCTTTATTCCAGGAGGCTGATGTTGTTGTTGACTGGAAACCATTAGATGATAGTTTCGACTCTACCAATATTCCGTGTCCTGGGAAGGTATGCTAAAAATGTTACTTTGAGTGTGTCCACAAACAATCAGTATATGTTTGTTTTTTGCTAACTTTATTTTCTCTCATTATCCAGTCACTGGTTGGATTTTAAATTGTGTGTTGCGGGTCTGTTCTATTTTCACACGGTATTCTGCAATTATGAGTTAAAACTGGAGTACTAGCCTCTGCCTTTTTTATGTTCCTCAGTTATTTCACTGCCTAAAGGGAATTCTTTCTTTAATTGCTCTCTAACTCATTTAGCATTTCTAAAATGACCTTGGCAGGTATGTTATAGTTCAATTAAATGATATGCAGTGTAGTGTTGCTGCACCTCATTTTTTGAATGATCAGGTTTCATGCTGTAATTTTTTGCCTCGGGCAAAGCCACTCTTTTTCACTTTCTCTTTCTCCTACACTCCAGTATAGACCTAGCGGGGTTATGTTTGTTCACTGCAGTGGCATTATATTCCTCCTCTATAGGTGGTATCATAAGGGGATAACTCATGTTGTGTTTTCTTAGAACGTGGTTTGCTATTGATTGACAAGCTAGGGCTTTCGAGGATTTCATACATGTGCTATCTTCCTTCTATATTTTATAGATCATACCTTTTACTTCCTTCCTCTCTCGAATAGCCAATATGCTGCCAACTAGGCATGGGCTACTTTAAATAGCTGCTTATCTACTTGGTCACATGTACCCTTGTAAGAATGCAGGCTTCCCTAATCAATATTTAGGATCTTCATTGGTGTACTTTCACCCAGACAGCATATGTTGGAAATTGCTTATGACCTGAATTTTTTTGCTTTGTATGTTGACGTTATCGCACCCTTTTGTTTACATACTGAGACCCACTAACTTATGTAGTGCCTTGAAAGCTAGTCAAAATGAAATCATTTTGAAATCTTGCCTCTGCATTCCATTTTTTGTTTTAGTTAATGCATGATGGTGTGTTGGGGAGGTTTGAGGAAGACTCTTGGGTCTTACTGTGATGTTAAACCTTTCTCTAAGTGTGAAACACTGGGTTGCATGACCACTTATTGTAGGGCTCCTGATAACCTTTTCTTTCTGGCTATATAGTTCACATTACTGTATGAATAGATGCATATTTCTCAAATGCTAAATGCTCCAAGCAGGGATTGAGTAGATAAGCCAATTCTCTTCAGAGGGTCAGTCATGCTTCAGTCTTATTCACTGCATGGGATAGTAGTGGCTGATGGATGTCCTTGAGAGAGTGTTTCAGTTATGTTTATTATGAATGTTTTATTGAGCATATAACCTCCTGTAAGTTTTCTTGGCGGTTTCTGTGGAAGGAAGGAAGAGAGCCTCTATGGAAGCCCACCTTTTTGGACTTAATTGCCACAAATGGGAATTTTGCTGTAGAATTGCTTGCAAAGAGTTTCATAAGGCATGTATTCAGCTGTGAAAAGGAGCTGCCACCTATACAAACTTTTCTGATATTTATTTATTTGAAAAGTTTTATAAAGCGCGAACATGACCCTTAAGGGTATCAGAGCGCTGTACAAAGTGGTGAAAGCAAGAATAAAACAACACAATATTTGAATTGACAGAAGGTTTGCGCTGGATAAGCATCTGCTAATAGTGCAGATCTCTTAAGAATGCCACATGTAATGGTTGAGGCCTTTGAAGAAAAGGGTTGAAAAGAGTCCCTTTTCAATAGACTGGAAAAAAGCTGTTAAAATATGTTTCTACCATAGTGATGTCAAAGAAAAAAAGCTTCTGCCTTAGTTAGCTGTGATCAACAGTGTCCAAAACTGCTGATAAATTAAACAGAATCATTGCGTTCACTCTGACATCGGCTTCTAAAAGTGTTGTTTCTACCCTCCATTCGGAACTAATTCTGCCAGTCCAGTACTATAGTACCTTCCATCTAGAAAAGTTATGCAACGGGAAATTGAGGGTCGTGCGTAAAGGAGTGAGTCCTACTCAGTCCTCATGTGAGCCAGGACTTTTCCTTCTTAAACAGATGGCTCTTTCTAGTTCACAGATTGTGGAGAAGTGTGGCTCACTGGTTAGAGCAGGCAGACCCTGAAGCAGAGGTCAGACCCGGGACCAGGGTTCAATTCCCGACGCGGCAGGGTCTTGAGCTCAAATGTCCACGGACTCGATAATTCTCGCTTCGGTGCCTGACCTAATCATGGGTTCACACTCTGCAACTCTGGGCATTAAGCTTGCTTAATCTCCACAACGGCCCCCGCGGCGGGAACGGCCCCCGCGGCGGGATGCCTGGCTTTCACCTTGGGGATGCCCGTTAGGGGCTATCTCACAGGGAAAAAGCCAGGACGGGTTCCCAAGGCAAGCGCCGAGATGCCTCCGGGTAGTCGAGCGCTATATAAGAACATACAAAAAAAAACAAAAAAAAAAAAACTGCTCTTAGGCAGAGGGATATGTACTTAACTAAAACAATCTTGGATTACTCCTGGGCGCAAGAAGCATTCTATGATCTCTGCTCTTCTAGCCAGTTAACCACCAATTGCTAGGATACCTTCTTTTCTAGTCCTGGAAAATGTAGTGACTGAACAGATTTCCATTTATCTCCATCCTAGTGGCTTACATGGGGATCTTTAAGAGATGCCAGCTCCACTGTAGGACAGAGAAAGCTTTATTAGACAATTGAACTGCTGGAGAGGGCAGCAGAAAGTTTTGCAGCTCTTTCAGTGCTTCCTGACCTATCAACTGCCTTTGATACCATCAACTAAGTAGTCTTCTGAGTCACCTGAAATGTGTTGTAGTAGTGTTACTGTGCCAGCTGTAGCATTTTTGGGGGAGTGCCCAAGGACTCCCTACTTAACCTATGGTATTTGGCATTGCACATTTACATGGATGATACACAGCTAGTGCTGATCCAGAGTGGCAGCTTTGAGAACGATTCAGCCCAGTTGTCAAGTTCATTTGTGGAGATTCATACCTGGATTTACAAGAGATGTCTTATTTAAAGTTGTATAATAGTGAACTCCTGCTCAAGTGATACCAGTGTTGTCATAAAGTGTATGAGTAGCACTCACAAAACATAGGTTGGGAATGCTGAATTTGAGCTTTCTTGCAGGGTTAAGATGATTAGTGTGTTATTGAGCATCTGGCTATCCGTGGAAGGACATGTTAATTGTCTAAAGAGCTGTGGCTGCCATATTAATGTATTGGCTAAAATAAAACTCCTCTTGTTGGAACGTTCTGCTAAAGAAATGCAGAAATGTGCTACCCAGATGGTTGTTCTAGTCTACTGGCTATTTTCCTAGTCTACTGGCTATTTATCCTACAGTGCTCTGTCACATCTCTCATCAGGTAGGACCATACCTTTGGAGCCATACATTGATGCCCTCTGCTCCAGGTTGACTGCTGAGGCTGTAAGAAAGACTCCTGTTGATCGTCTCTGCGTTTAGACAGAAAGCAAATGGTAGGATTGTACAACTGTACAATTAGTTGGAGCACTAAGCTTCCATCTTAACTTGGAAGTGAATGTTGCTTATGCTTGAAAGACATTTCATATTATACTTATTTTAGGTAAGTCAAACTTGTGGAATGTGATGCTCCTTGATACCCCCAGGTTTTTGGCACCATACACATTCATTGACCTAATTTGACTTAAAATGGATGTAAACCTGAATTAAAAAGCGCAGCCCAAATTTAAGCTCAGTCACACAGTTCTTGAATAACATTAAATATCTCTAGCGGAAATTTGGCCAACGAAATCGTAGGTGCATACAATGATTGATGAACTTTCCTCACTTCACTCTTGCAAAGCAGGACTACCTTAATGTACTGCAGTTTGTCATTACTCTTCTAGGCAGTCGGCCGACTACCCTCCACATTCCTGCAAGAAGTCCTAAATTGTAACAAGTGCTGTTAAAAACAGGGAAATATTTTGGCACCTGTGGATAATTGCTTAATTTGTAGATTTGAGGTTTGTTGAGGATATCAATAAGCTAGCTTGAGAAGGTTAGAATGCTCCTAATCCTCCAAGTTATATAACCTAAACGGAAAGGTGCAGTAAAGTTCTGCCGAAAGAGCTATATCATTGGCTTTTCACCATTCCTATGAAACATGAGAAGGTCTCCCTGTGTTGGTCGGAGAGGGGGGACAGCGGTAAAACAAAATATACTGTATAACAATCCCAGTAAATAATGGGTGTAGTGACATATTCAGGTAAATTCACCGAAGTAGGTTTTGGGATCAGATGTAGAGAATGCTTGCTGTTTGCCCATTCTTACACTGCTGTTGGTTTGCTTAATACTGCTGAGTGCCTCTACTGGACCTCTATACAGCAGTCTAGATTAATATTGTAAAGATATTCATCATACTTCTGTGGCTTTTCTAGAGACACGTAAGCTGCTATTCCTCACCATAATGTGCTAGAGTTGGACCCAGAACCTTTGGAGGTTTGAGTGCCCCTCTTTTTGATGAGTTGGGATGGAGGAAAGGTAGAACTCTTCCTTTTGTCTACTTAAGCTTAGCTCTAGGATATCATTTATTCTCACATATCCAGTATAAGAGCCAGATAATCTGTTCCTCCTTGCAAGATTGTTTCCCTAGCACAGCCTTATTCTAACACTTCATCCCTTGCTTCTATTGAAAGTTGTACGGAGTTCTGTTGCAATCTATAGCCATCTCTTTCTGGGGAGATGATGCCGCCATCAATATCTGCCACTTTTTAAATTTTTCTGCATTTTTAGATGATGCATTTCATCACTGAAGCCTTGGACTAAGAAGCTGCAAGGCGCATGAGGTCTTGTAATGACTTCCCAAATGGACCCCTTAAACTTTTTGTTTGGGGTGCATGCTATGAGACCAGTCATCCTCCTTAATCTTCAACAAAAGGATCCCGTTAACCCCGGAGTGTGCACCTAAAGGAACTTAGACTCAAGCCCAACTTTGGCTTAGAATGCGACTGTGAAGACTAGTGTGAACACTAAGTGAAGATGGAGGAAGATGCTTACACTCATTAAAGAATGACAGCCAGTTCTACAAAGAAACTGCAATTAGAAATTATTGCAAGGGCCGGGCAAAAAAGGGACACTTATATCTTCCTGACTGTTCTACAGTGGTAACTGGTGTTTATAATGCTGCAAAGACCAAAGGGAGTCCTGGGAAGTAGGTCTGTTTTGTAAGGGACATTACCATCTGTAAAGCAAAGGTAGAAGCAATCATGCTGCTAAAGTTGATGCATGTGGATTGACATGGACTACTGGAAAAATCTCATTCATCATAAAACTCAGTGCAGATTTGTCTTCATGTTGACAAAGAAGTCACGGAACAGAGGTTTATTTTGCCTTGAATATTTCTGCGAAGGCAATGGCGATAGAGGTTTTTTTATTGATCTATAATTCTTTCAGCAGGAGGTGATTTAGCTAGGACCTTTTTCAGCTTGTGATGGTGAGAAACATTTTGACCCATCTCTAAAGGTGTTTTGGGAATGCAAGAATCGAACAGTCCAAGTTGAATCACTGTGCACCGTTTCTGGTCCTACTCTGTAGTATTTACAGTTCTTCCTATTTATCATTAGCATGCATGTCTTTCAGTTTTTAGACATTCACTTGGGCCCAGGATTTGCTATGGTCCAGTTGTCGAGGAGCTGTTGTTCATCCCCCAGTCTACAGGTAAACACAAGCCAGCTTCAGCTTTGAATATTACAAGTTTGCCCGAAACTCCTCTGAAATGCCAAAGCAAAGTTCCAATTTCTTTCCTGACTGGAGTGAATGTAGTCTTGTTTTGTTTTCTGCTGGGAGAAGATCACAGAAGATTCTTGTTTAATTGCCATATGAGAAGAGAAGATGCTTTGCTGCTTCCTGTGCTTCTGTATACTTGCCCTCTTAGAATTCCCAAGAGTGGCTGCTAATGACTGTTTCAGATGAAATGTGACTTTGTGTCTTTCCTGCTTTTAAAAATGGCACATGGCTAATCTGAGCATTTAAAGCCTTAATGAATTCCTACCACTCGGTTTTCTAACATTATTTCTTGAGTGGACCTGCAGAGAAAAAAATATTGCTACATCCTTGTGAGGCCCTTGCATCGTGCCAGTTACTCAATCTCTGCTTCTGTTCCACCTTTCCTGTGGGGTCAATGTGGGCAAATTATTTTCTTATGCAGGAAAGGGGTTAACATCTAATGTAGACAAAATGTCCAGAGTATCATGGTGGCATCCCCAGCGTGCCAAAAGAGCGCCAGGACTCTGAGCATTCTTGCGTTCTTGAATTGGCTCTTAGGCCTAAAGTTTTATTTGGAATAATCAGATTGTGTTCTCAAATACAGCTTCGGAGCCATGCAGTGTTCATTTTTGGGACCTTTGGTCCACACTGCGTGACTTGAAGATCCTAATCAAAGAGCCGCTTTTTCCTTGTGCCAACCCATCCACAATTTTTTTTATTTCAATCTTTAACTATTTTTCATTTTTACTTTTTATAGTTTAGATTGTACCAAGCTTTCTGGAAGTGCCTTTTTTATAACCAAGTTTTATTGATTTGCAAGAAGAGAAAAAGAAATAAACACATACAGTGCAACATGTCAGGCAGCATTAGAACAGTGCAGGTATAACAAAGTACAGTGTAGTTGCTCTCCCTCCCGGGGGCAGAACAAGTCCGTCCCACAGAAGTAAAGATCACGATCAGTCCAGCATACCTAGCCATTTGCCCCAGACTTTTCGGTGTCTGAGAGGACAGCCCCTAGCCTCAAACAACTGGAGCTCCTGTGCGGCCCACCAATCCACTCCCCGGTGCCATTTAGCCAAATTGGGCAGGGTAGGGTTCTTCCATGCTGATGCTATGTCGCGCTTGGTTACCACTAATGCTGTACCCCCAGCAATGTCTTGCCCGCCCTGGACCGGTCTAACCCATCAGTGATGCCCAGTAAAATGTTTAGGGGGTTGTGTGGCAACTCCGATCCCAATACCTCCATAAGTTCTGCTTCTAGGGTGCTCCAGTA
This sequence comes from Lissotriton vulgaris, assembly GCF_964263255.1. Lineage (NCBI taxonomy): Eukaryota > Metazoa > Chordata > Amphibia > Caudata > Salamandridae > Lissotriton > Lissotriton vulgaris. The sequence goes on from NC_141685.1 coordinate 1,569,383,818, forward strand.
GGGGGCAATATGTGGACATGACCATACTATATGAAAGAAATCCGCAGGATCTGAGCCACACCTCGGACAGGCATGGGTGGGACCCAGGCCCGCTTTGTGGAGGCGACTGGGGCCGAGGTATGAAGCGTGCAGATAAAAGAGCTGAACCAGGCAAAGATTGAGGTGCCATCAATGCATCTCTCCAGTCCTCGTCCTCCAATGGTCCCAGCCATGCCTCCCATCTAAGTCTCAAGCGGTCAAGAGATATGGGACCGTTATTAGTTAGAGAACGCTATATATGGGAGACCCTACCTCTTCCAAGGTTGCCCATTATGACCTGGGCATTAAGTGGACTGTGCTCTGGTAGTTAAGTGCCAGACCTGATATGTGTGTCTAAGGCGTGACAGAATTGTAAGTACCTGTAGAACTGGGAGAGGTAAAGTGCATATTTAGATTGCAAGTAGGCAAAGGAACGAATGTGGTCGCCAGTTCACAGGTCCCCAAGTTGTGAGATACCGATGAGGTCCCAACTCCTGAAACCCGCTAGGTGCCCCACCTCTCGCAGCCATGTACCCTGCCAAAGCGGCGTTTGCTGGGATAGTTTATTTTGCCAGTGAGTGTTTTGCAAGAAAGCGCGCCAGGGCAAGAAGACTGCTCAGGCCACCACTGGGAGGTACCTAGGGATAGGGGATCCGTAAAGTATGGTTTGGACGCGGGAGAGGCTCAGGTCGTTGAGTTCAGTTTTATAGGCCGGTCAGATCACCTCCCATTGAACTAATCGTGGACAACCAAGAGGCAGGTTTCCGGGTAGTACAGGTATAGGTTTTCGAGTCCCATACCTCCATCAAAAGGAGGAATCTAGCAATGTCGGAAGGCCATATGGGGATGTCGACCACCCCAGAAGAATTTTATGATGAGACTATATATGCCTCGAAACCAGGTATGGGGACTGTGATGTGGTATGTTCTGGAGAATGTAAAGGAACCAGGGGGAATCATCATTTTAAATAGGGCTATTTGCCCTAGTGGGTTGAGAGGTAGTTTTTCCCATTTCAGTTGGTCCTACTTGGTTTTAGTGACTAGAGGGGTGACGTTGAGTGCCCAGGCCAGGTCTGGCAACAGGGCAACCCATATTTCAAGGTCTTTGAAGGCTTGCCTTCGGATAGGAATAGTGGACTGCCAATCGAAGCAGTCCCTGGAGATGTGTAAGGGGACCAATGTTGATTTGGCTGCTTTCTGCCGCAGGCCAGAGATCTGCTCAAAGGAGTGTAAGATTTGCAGGCAGCAGGGGCCAGATTGTACTGAGTTAACAAGAAACAACAGGACATCGTCTGCGTAAAGCAACATTTTGTCCTTCAGAGATCCCCCCCCGCAGACCCCTCCCCCCCCCCTCCCCCACCGCCCCGAACTTGAGTGTCAGAGCGAACTTGGAAATGCCTTTTTATGGTAAATGTAAACATTTAGTTAAATAAAATGAAATCTTCTCTGTTTAGATGCCTCCTTTTTTTCGTTAAATACATTATGCTTTTAACTCCGGCCATGTTTGGATAAGAGTGGAGATCCCTTAAGTAGTCACTAGACATAGTGTACTTTATATTCTCCTTGCAGTTCCCAAAACCCTTATTGAAGTCCAGAAATTCATTTCTGTAGTCTGAGACGGAACTGAGGCGGAGTAGATAGTTAGTTTTTTAATTTATAATGCGCAACAGCTACCCAAAAAGGGTTTCCCGGCGCAAAAGACAAGTCAGGGCTTGGAGGAAAACAGAAAAAGCAGTTTATCTGTCGAATAGCCATATTTTTAAAGACTTGCGAAACTGAGTATAGTTGAACTCGTTACCGAGTGCTGTGGGTAAAGAGTTCCAAGACGAGGGACCAAGGTAAGAGAAAGACCTACCGCCCTTCCGGGCTAATTTCAATTTAGGGATGACGAACCTTCCTTGGGTGGCAGAGTGGAGATTTCGGGAAGAAAAGTAAGGACTGACCAAGGACTGAAGGTAACGAGGAGCACAACAGGATTTAATTTTGTGCATATATCTCAGTGCCTTGAAATTTATTCGGTTTTCAACTTTAAGCAAATGCAGCTTGCGTCGATAGGTCGAGATGGAGGTGGTCTTAGGGACTCCACACAGATGTCTGACAGCAACGTTTTGTACCATCTGTACACTATGGACTACAGATTTGTTAGAGCCCAAATAAAGTAAGTTTCCATAGTCAAGCATAGATGTAATTAGGGCGTTGACTACGGTTTTTCTGGTAGATTCCGGTAGCATCCAACAGATTTTCCTAAACCATTTGAGAATGGCGAAGCAAGTCGCTGTGACTTTCACTGATTGGGGGTGTATGCTGAGTGAATCATCGATCGTGATGCCTAGATTTCGAACTTGGGGGAAGGGGACGGAAGATCACCCATTTCACATGGCCAGTGTTGGGGTTTCCAGAGATCTTTTTTTTTTCCGTAACACCAATATCTCAGTTTTCACTCCATTTAGCTTTAGAAAATGTTGCTGTATCCACAATGCTATTTTGTTTAAGCCAATTTTGAGAATAGAAGGGGTATCTATTGTGTGAGGAAAGGGAGAAGAGGATTTGAGAATCATCTGCGTAAGAGAAAAGGGATAACCCTGATTTCTCAGCAACCTCAGTCAGTGGTCTAACATGAAGATTGAATTACAAGGGGCTGAGGATGGATCCCCGTGGCACCCCATGGGCAAAAGAGTGGACTTCAGAGCAGGCTGTTTGTGAGAATACTTGGAAAGTGCGATTTGCAAGGAAAGCAATAAGCCAGTGTTCGAGGCATGAGGGCTTTGTACTCTTTCTGTTCCTTAGGCCAAAAGGCCTTCTTAGCATCGGTATTGTATCTTTCGGTGCCTGGCCCTTTCGGTTCTTCGATCGGCGTCGAAAAAAGATTCTCTCGACGACTCAGGCCCACACTACATCGACGATGGAACGGACCCCGTTTAAGCGGTGTCCTGTGTGTAATTCAAAATATTCGAACTTAGATGTGCACCCAGTGTGCAACACCTGTTTGTCCCCCGACCACGACGAGTCAAAATGTTTCGCCTGCTCGAGGTTCTGATCAAAGAAGACTATTAAACTTCGACTCGCGGCGAGGCAGTCGGCCCAACAGTCGGCTCCAGCACCTGCAAACATCTTCGATGCCGGGGACGAGGAACTCTTCCAAGACGAGGATGAGGCAGAAGATGACGTTCCCGAAGAAATGTCGGAACCGGCGTCGGAACAAGACTCCAATTTCAAAGTGGACGAGCCAGACAAGGAGTTCGGCCACGACCAAGATGTCGTCGAGGTAGGGGACGACGATCAGGCCCTTGCGGCCGTTGATGACGACTCCGGTGGTGAACCGAGTCCGCCCGCAGCTCCAGGGCCTATCATTAACATTCAGCCCGCTCCGGCTCCGGTCGAGGCATCGCCGAAAGGCCTTAGCCAAGATTCATCCTTTCGGTCTACAGGCCCGCGTCATAGCCAGGCTAAGACCCTTTCAAAGGAGCCATCGGTCGATTCCGTGAAATCGAAACCGAAACAGACGGAGGTGAAATCGAAACCGAAACTGCTCAAGATGGTGGTCGGTGCGACGTCTAAACCCGCCTCGAAGGTTGTCGTCGATCCTTCGACGCCGAAGATACCCGTCGGCGCCAACACTGGGACTCCGAAGCAGGGCTCTGCCACCAAGACCGTCGCCTCTAAGGCCTCGGCGCCGGTGCCTGCGTCCACTACCAAACATAGCGAGAAGGGCAAGGGACTTCCTCTCGGGAAAGGTCTCCAGCCACCCCTCTCGGGACTCAAGCCTGGGCTGGCGAAGAGGGTCGAAGCCACGGCCAAGGACGCCCCGAATTTATCGTCGACGCCCAAAGTCGGAGGCGCACCGCGCAAGGAGGTCGATTCGACGCGCTCAAGCGAGCGGCCTACTCGGGCGTCGAAGAAACACGAAGCCGGCGCTTCCGGTTCGAAGCAGGCTGAATCAACGCCACTTAAGTTTGCCTTCCGCCCACTGCACGTCCAAAGACTCAAGAGGCTTCCAAGGTGGCAAAGGTGTCCTCACATGCACAGGTCGTCTATCATGAGCCTTCTTACGACAACCAAACAAAACTGTTATTGACTCTGAGTCGGGCAGGCTTACCGTCCACAAGCGGAAGATCGCGCCTGAACATCCTTTGGAGGGTTACAAAATTCCCCTCAAAAAGAAGATGGTCTCCACCACCTCTCCGGTTCTTGTTGAACCTCTTCAGGACTACTCGCACCATACTGTTCATTCTCCAACACAAACTGAGGAAGACTTAACTGCGGACTATAGCCAAATGGGCTTCTCTTACAATACTGACACTGATCAGGATGTCTCCAATCAATGGTCAGGGGCAGCGGATCAAGGCGATGACCCTGATGACCCCCATACCGCCCGGACTCTCAGTCCTACAATGTCAAACAATCTCCAACTGAGGACACTGCAGCGTTCAATGCATTGATAGAGCGCGCAGCCCTCAATCATGACGTCGAAATGCATGCTGAGCCAGTGGATGAAGATTTCTTATTCGACACCTTCTCCACATCTGAACGCTCCACCAAGACTCTGCCCATGCTTAAGGGGGTCCTCAAACATGCCACAGCTATTTTCAAGGAACCTACAAAAGCCAGGGTTATCAATCCACGGATCGTCAAGAAATACAGGCCTGCTCCAGTGGACCCCACCTACATCAAAGGCCAGCTCCCCTTGGACTCCCTTGTGGTGGCTAACGCATGCAAAAGGGCTAACTCTCAATCAACGGGGGACGCTCCCCCTCCAGACAAAGAGTCAAATCTTTGAGGCGTCTGGAAAGCGGGTGGCAGCGCAGGCCGCAAACACTTGGAGAATAGCCAATACACAGGCCCTGTTGGCTAGGTACGACAGGGCGCACTACGACACCCTAGAACAATTAATGCAGCACATGCCTGCTATGTACAGAGAGGCTGCGGAAATGGTTATACAAGAGGGTAAACTAATCTCCAATGTGTCCATCAAGTGCGCACTGGACGCAGCGGACACTGCAGCAAGGGCAATCAATACTAGCGTAATGCTGCGACGCCACGCATGGCTGCGCATCTCTGGGTTTAAACCCGAGATCCAAACTACTCTTCTCAATGAGCCGGTTAATCCGGACTTCCTGTTTGGACCCAATGTTGACACAACTCTCGAAAAAATGAAAAAAGACACTGAGACGGCGAAGTCCATGGGGGCTCTCCAGTCACAGCAGTTTCGGAGCGGTTCCTTTCGTCGCTCCGGTAACAGGGGAGTGACAAGAGGTCAAGCTCTACAGCACTCCCAGTACGCCAAGGGCACCACGCAGTCTGCATACACTAAGAACACCAGAGGTGGATACCGTGGGAACAGCGCCAAGGGGAGAGGCCGCGGCAATAACAACGCCAGGTCCTCCACTTCCAACAAAAAGTGACTTCTTGTCACTGCCCCCCGACCATCTAACACCTGTCGGGGGGAGACTTCAGCAGTTCCTGCCACTCTGGGAAAACATCACAACAGACCGGTGGGTGAGACAACTTATCCGTTACGGCTATTGTCTAGAACTGACCTCCACCCCCCCCAACATACCCCCAAGAAACCGTCCTATGTCCGCAGAGCACTCGCACTTATTGCAGCAAGAAGTTCTCTCCATGCTGCAAAAAGGGGCAATAGAGCTCGTGCCTGCCGAAGAAAGGGGTGCAGGGGTGTACTCCCTGTACTTCTTGATTCCAAAAAAGGACGGGTCCCTAAGGCCCATTCTAGACCTCAGACCCCTCAACCAATACATCCTCTCGGAGCACTTTCACATGCTAACTTTACAACAAGTCCTGCCGCTGCTCCGTCGGGGCGACTTCCTAGCCACCCTGGACCTCAAGGATGCGCATTTCCACATTCCCATTCACCCAAGTCACAAAAAGTATCTCCGGTTCACAGTCAACGGTCAGCATTACCAATTCAAAGTCCTGCCCTTTGGGGTCACTACCGCTCCCAGGGTTTTCACCAAGTGCTTGGCAACAGTGGCAGCGCACTTGCACAGGGAAGGTATTCACATGTATCCCTACCTGGACGACTGGCTCGTCCAGGCAAAGTCTGCCATACAGTGCGGCCACGACATGTCGCGGACCATTCACCTCCTTCACAGTCTAGGGTTCTCTCTCAACTACACAAAGTCTCACCTGCAGCCAGCCCATGAGCAACAGTACCTGGGGGCGTCAATAAACACCCAGTCGGCCACGGCGCAGCCGGCCGCAGCCAGGGTCAACAGCATGCAAGCGCTCACCCGGAGGTTCCGACCTCAGCAATCCCTCCCAGCACAGGTTTTCATGCAACTGATCGGCATGATGGCATCCTGCATATTCATAGTCCTGCACGCGAGGCTGCACATGCGACCCCTTCAGGAATGCTTAGCCCGTCAGTGGAACTAGGCTCATGGACATCTATAAGACCTAGTGTTGGTGACCGGTCGTGCTTGCAACTCTCTGCATTGGTGGAACCCACAAAACCTTTGCAGGGGACAACCGTTCCAAGAGCCTGTCCCACAAATAGTGCTGACGACGGACACATCTCTCCAGGGTTGGGGAGCGCATGTCCTCCACTACACGGTGCAGGGGCTATGGACTGCACAACAGCAGAGGATGCATATCAATGTGTTGGAACTCATGGCGATCTTCATGGCACTGAAAGCATTCAAGTTGCACCTGTGCAACAAAGTCGTGTTAGTCCGGACGGACAACATGACCGCCATGTATTACATCCAGAAGCAGGGGGGCACGCACTCCCCGCAGCTGTCTCACCTAGCCCAGAGCATATGGAAGTGGGCCATTCAGAGGAACATCTTCCTCATGGCGGAGCATCTCCCAGGTGTCGACAACCAGATGACGGACCTGCTCAGCAGGCACAGTCATCAGATGCACGAGTGGGAGATCCACCCGTCGGTTCTCCATCCGTACTTCCAGCAGTGGGGTCATCCGGACATCGACCTGTTCGCCACAAGCGAGAACGCAAAATGCCCAAACTTCGCCGCCAGGTTCCCACACCCGCAGTCTCAGGGCAATGCGATATGGATGAACTGGTCAGGCAGATTTGCGTACGCTTTTCCGCCAGCCCCCCTCATACCTCTGGTGGCACGCAAACTGCGACAGCACTCCATGACACTCATCCTGGTCGCTCCAACGTGGGCACGGCAAGCTTGGTACACCACGTTCCTGGAACTTTCAGTGGTGCCTCACCAGCGGCTGCACCTCACTCCCAGCCTCCTCACGCAGAGCCATGGCGACATTCAGCACCCAGATGCACAACCGCTGAACCTTACGATTTGGCTCCTGAGGTCATAGAGTTTGGATACCTGAACTTGCCTCCTGAGTGTATGGACATCAACAAGGAGGCAAGGCGACCAACTACCAGGGCCTGCTATGCGGCCAAATGGAAGCGGTTTGTTATTTACTGCTCCAACAATAACGTTAACCCGTTGGACGCGTCTACGCAAAACATCATATGTTACTTGTTGCATCTGTACCAATGCAACCTGGCGTACAGTTCCATCAGGATCCATCTGGCGGCCATAGCCGCTTACCTTCAAAACAGGCAACACCTTTCCGTTTTTAGGGTACCTGTCATTAAAGCCTTTTTAGAAGGGCTTAAAAGAGGGATCCCTCCCAGACACCCCCCTTCACCAGTCTGGAACTTAAATATCGTTCTCACCATACTCATGGGGCCACCCTTTGAGCCACTCCATTCCTGTGACATACAGTTCCTCACCTGGAAGGTGGCCTTTTTGATAGCTATTACATCCCTGCGAAGGGTCTGTGAGCTGCAAGCCCTCACGATTCAGGAACCCTACCTGCAAATCCATGCGAATAGAGTGGTGCTTCGCACCAACCCTAAATTCATGTCAAAAGTGGTTTGGCAGTTGCACATCAATCAAAATATAGAACTGCCCGTTTTCTTTCCTAACCCAGATTCGGTGGCAGACAGGGCACTGCACACCTTAGATGTCAAAAGAGCTCTCCTGTATTACATCGACAGGACAAAAGACTTTCGAAAGACTAAACAGCTATTCGTTGCATTCTCTCCACAACATAAAGGCAACCCTATCTCCAAATCAGGTATAGCCAGGTGGATTGTTAAATGTATCCAGATCTGTTATCAGAAAGCTAAACGCACACTTACAGTTCCCCCTAGAGCGCATTCCACACGCAAGTTGGGGGCCTCCATTGCTTTCCTGGGTAATATTCCTCTAGAGGACATATGTAGAGCAGCCACATGGACCACTATACATACATTTACCAAACACTACTGTGTAGATGTACACTCCAAACCGCAAGCTGCTGTAGGACAGGCTGTTCTCAGAACTCTCTTTCAGACTGCTGCAGCTGGCACGGGCACCCGCAAGTAAGGAGGAAACTGCTATTTATTCTATGCACAGATATGAATTCAGCAGCCCTCATGCCTCGAACGGAATATGCTACTTACCAGTATGCATCTGTTCTTGGCATGAAGGGCTGCTGACATTCATATCGCCCGCCCTCCTCCCCGGTGCCTGTCGCAGCTGCAGCTCTCAGAAGCATTTTCAGGCATGGTCATCACTTTCAGTATTACGCTCCATCTCTGCCACAATGGCGAAAATCAATCTGGGGATGGAGAGGATGCCCATGCGCACTGTAGTCCAGGGGAGGAGCCACCTATCTCGTGATACTTCGAAGACTCTTCCAGGACGACAATGTGCAATCATCCGGACCCAACACTAGGCGGCGATCTATGCACAGATATGAATGTCAGCAGCCCTTCATGCCAAGAACAGATGCATACTGGTAAGTAGCATATTCCTTAAGGTGGGCCCGCCAATACCCTGTGACTTAAGTATATTTATTAGCACAGCATGAGACACCGTATCAAAGGCGGCGCTCAGATCTAGTAAATTGAGTGCAAAGGTGTCCCCCATTGTTCAGATGGTGACGTATACTTTCAGTGACCCCAAGTAAGGTGGTTTCGGTGGAAAAACCTGCTCTGAAACCCGACTGAGAGGTATGAAGAAGTCCGTGTGTTGTCACAAACTGAGTTAGGTGTGAGTGGATGTCTTTCCAAAATCTTTGAAAAGACAGGAAGTAAAGATGTAGGACGGTAATTACTGGACACATCAGGGTTAGCATTTGCTTTTTTAAGAAGGGGATGGATCATAGCATGCTTCCATGTTGATGGAATGAATGACGGCTTCCTGCAGTGAGGCATTAAGGAGACCCTCCTGCATCATCGTATTTGTGAAATGCTAGATGGTTGTAGGTGTCCTTTTCGTAAATCTAGTTGTGTGCTGGTAAATCTGTAGCTGGTACCTTCATTAAGTGGCTGATGTTTTATTGTTTTGTTCTTTAGATAGGTTCAGAGCACATGTATTCTCAGAAAACGCATCTGTTTTTCTTCTCTTTAACTCAAAATACGAAATCATTGTGTTTTTTGCAGCTTTGTTTCGAAAGTAATATTTTGGATATTTTATGGTCTCCCTTTTAGGATTCTAGTTCAGTTGTGGAGTGGTCACTGACTCCTAAAGAGCGAACTTCTCAAGGGATAGAACATCAACTAAGCTATGAAGCTGAATGGGACATGGTCAACACAGTTTCTTTTAAAAAGAAGCACTGCTCCAATGGAGGTCTGTATGAAACTGTTAACAACTACCGTTCTAGATTACTTTTTAATCCGAGCTATGTAGGTACTTATGGAATTAAGAACAGGCGTTGCAAATCAAAAGAAATGAATCATCTCATTTATAGTTTTGTGAGTGCAGGCATATTTTATGTTTGATAAAAAGTGATGCTCTGCAAATTACTGAAATCCTTTTTTTAAAAAAAACAAATGTTATTGGTATTTTTAGTAGCAAAACAGAATATTTGAGCTACATGAGGTATACACTTCATTTGCAGGATATGTCCAATAATTTGTTAGTCCCCATTCTCCCCCGTGAACACTCTGGATAGAAAACATAATACAAAAACACAGATTTCAATGGATATCTAACTATGCGCCACATTATTATAAATAATTGTCTTGGTACCTCGCTACCCAAGTATAGGTGATTTGATTTAGCTGTTAGCAAGTTATTAATGTTCCTATCTGATCTCTTTTTTTCTAATTGACCATCGGCTGTGTGGTGTGTCTCCAAGGGAATATTTCTGTAGGAAGCCCACCTTTTCCATATTTTTGGTGTGCCTCTGTGGGCCTCACCTGGAAAGGCCGGGATCTCCAATTCCATGCCGTTTTCCCAAAGCCTTATTCGGGGTGGGGTATCTGCCTTCCAGTGTCTGGCAATGTCTTGTTTTGTAAGTGGGAGGCCTAAAAATAGTAGTGCCTTTTATATCTAGTTCGAGGCATGTGGGCTGCTGAATTCATATCTGTGCATAGTCCGCCACCTAGTGTTGGGTCCGGATGATTGCACATTGTTGTCCTGGAAGAGTCTTCGAAGTATCACGAGATAGGTGGCTCCTCCCCTGGACTACAGTGCGCATGGGCATCGCCTCCATCCCCAGATTGTTTTTTTCCGCCATAGGGTTCGGATGTGTTTTCGGTTCCCTCCATCGGAACCGATAGTTGTTCGACTTTACTTGAGACCAAAAGGTCTTTAGGCTGGGCGTCGGTATAGTTGCGTTCGGGTTTTCTTACTGACTCTCAGCTCCGATCTCCTACTGCCCTTCCACGTGCTTCGACGCGGACGGGCCTACACTACAACCTTTGCTATGGAGCGGACTCCATTCAAGAAGTGTCCGCTGTGTCACTCAAAATATTCGCACCTCGACGTGCACCCCGTGTGCAACACATGCTTGTCACCGGATCACCGTGAAGACACCTGCATGGCGTGTTCAAAGTTTAGGAGTAAGAAAACTTTGAAGATTCGCCGGGCTAATCGACTCCAGGCACAGTTGTCGGCTTCGGCGCCCCCACCTGATGACATCTTTCAGGAATCGGTCGAGGACGAGGACGACGTACAAGGGTCGGACTCTGGCCCCGCGTCCGAGGAAGAGACCTGCGACGCGGATGAGGAGGCCTACGACGAAGTCTCCGGTGAGGTAGGGGACGACGAACTGATTTGTGCCACGATGGGAGATAGCTCAGAGGAAGAGCATCCCCAACCAGACTCCGGGGTTACTCCCCGTCATACGGCCCAGGTCGAGGGATCGCCTTCGGGCCTTACCCAAGATCTAACTATGAGTCCTACGTCCCCGCCTCCGGGCCCGGTCACGGACATTTCTAACAAGAAACCGAAAGTGAAGCCAACTGGTCTCGCACCCTCGGATGCGAAACCGAAACCGAAAGTGGCGTTGGTGAAGAAGGTTCTGGAGGCGTCAACTTCCACGAAACCCAAAAATGGCCGACTTAAAGAGCCACGCCAAAATGGCCGACCACAAGAGCCGCGCCAAAATGGCCGACCCGAAGCCCTCTGGGTCGGCGCCGAAGGTGAAGGCACCCGACGCGGCTGCGTCGGCACCGAAAGGGGTCGCGGACCCGAAAACGGCTTCGAAGAAGCGTCACGCCGACGGTGCGCCAGGCCATGGGGCGTCGGCACCGAAGAAGAGGCCTACCGGCGACCGGGCTCTCGGAGACGAAGAGTCGCTCGCGACGGTTCAGCCCTCGGCATCCCTTACAAAGAAGGTGGGAGAATCCTTAAAGCGGATCCAACAGTCCACTGTTGTTCCCAGCCAGGACACTGTAGTGCCTAGGCCCACGCCGAAGCCTGCCAAGGAACAAACGCCCATTCGTTTTACCCTTCCTCCCAAGTCGGCGCCGAAGGCCTTCGCGCCTAAGCAGAGCGGACACTCTCAGGAAGTATTGACGCCGAAGGCTGCCTTGGTGGTGTCGAAGCTTCGGCTACAGCCGCTCGCGGTGGAGGAACGTCGTGAGGTGACCATCGACGCCAACACCGGAAAATTGTCGCTCCTCAAACGAAGGATTACGTCGGAGCCGGCGTTGGAATCTTTTAGGATTCCACTTAAGAACAAGAGGTACTCTGCGGACTCTTCGGCTCTAATGGAACCTCTGTCTCCACAAGCCCTGGAACACTCGCCGGCCCATTCCCCCGTGCCTGATGTGGACGAGGAAGAGGACGAGTACAACTATCCTGCGTACTCGGATCCGGAAGAGGAGCATGTGCCCTGGACAGCAGGAGGCGACACAGACGACCCGCAGTCGGGCCAGGACACTCAACTTTTCGCCGCAAAAACGTCCCCGACAGAGGACTCGGCGGCATTTAATGCATTAATAGAGAGAGCTGCAGCGAACCATGACGTCGAACTGCACTCAGACCCCGTGGATGCGGACTTCTTAGTCGACACCTTCTCGGTAGCCGAAAAACAAGTCAAGACACTACCGATGCTTAAAGGGGTGCTGAAGCATGCACAGGAGGTATTCAAGGAGCCCACCCGGGCGCGGGTGGTCAATCCTCGCATCGACAGGAAATATAAAGCGGCGCCCACGGATCCCACGTATATTAAGGGACACTTGCCATTGGACTCCCTGGTGGTGTCCAACGCTCGAAAGAGGGCGAATTCGCAGACTACTGGTGATGCTCCTCCCCCAGACAAAGAGTCCAAGATCTTCGAGGCATCAGGCAAACGCATTGCTGCACAGGCAGCGAACATCTGGAGGATCTCTAACACTCAAGCCCTGCTTGCACGTTATGATAGGGCCCATTATGACACATTAGAGGCCATCCTGCAACACTTGCCTGACCAATACAAGGAGGCGGGGGAGATGCTCATTCAGGAGGGTAAACTCATTACAAATGCATCCATCAAATGTGCCCTAGATGTGGCAGACACTGCCTCCAGGGCAATCAATACAAGCGTGTTACTTAGACGCCATGCCTGGCTTCGAATTTCTGGGTTCAAACCCGACATACAAACCACAATACTGGGTCAAACAGTGAATCCTGACCATCTGTTCGGCCCTGAGGTGGATGCCTCCCTAGAAAAAATGAAAAAAGATACCGAAACTGCCAAGTCTATGGGGGCTTTACAAAGTCAGCAGTTTCGGGGTGGTTCCTTTCGCCGCTCCAATTCAAGAGGCACCTCGAGAGGCCAGGCATCCCAGTCCACGCAATACTACAAGGGTAACACCCAGTCCTCGTATAACAACAACAAGGGCAGGGGTGGCTACAGAGGCAATAATATCAAAGGCAGGGGACGTGGAAACAATGCCTCCAGGTCCACCACCTCCAACAAGCAGTGACGTCTTGTCACTTCCCCCCGATCACACGACACCTGTCGGGGGGAGACTCCAGCAGTTCCTGCCGGCGTGGAGGTCCATCACCACGGACAGGTGGGTGAGGTCTCTTATCCAGTACGGGTACTGTCTAGAACTTACGTCCATTCCACTGGACATACCGCCAAGAAGCCGTGCTATGTCCGACGAGCACTTGACCTTGTTGCAGCAAGAAGTACTGGTCATGCTGCAAAAAGGGGCGATAGAGCTCGTTCCATTGCAAGAACGGGGAACAGGGGTTTACTCCCTGTATTTTCTGATCCCCAAAAAGGACGGATCACTCAGGCCGATCCTGGACCTCAGGCCCCTGAACTGGTACATCAACTCGGAGCACTTCCATATGCTCACATTGCAGCAGGTGCTTCCCCTGCTTCAACGGGGGGACTTCCTAGCAACGCTGGATTTGAAGGATGCCTATTTCCATATTCCCCTGCATCCTTCCCACAGAAAGTATCTCAGATTCACGATCTTAGACCAGCATTACCAGTTCAGAGTCCTGCCGTTCGGGGTCACCACGGCACCAAGAGTTTTTACCAAATGCCTAGCGACTGTGGCGGCGCATCTCCGTCGCCAGCACGTCCATGTCTTTCCATACCTAGACGACTGGCTTATTCAGGCAAAGACGGAACAGCAGTGCGTAGACCACGTGTCACGCACCATTCACCTCCTGCACGATCTGGGATTCTCTCTGAACTACCCAAAGTCCCATCTCCAGCCCGCCCACGTGCGACAGTATCTGGGCGCGACAATCAACACTCTGGCAGCCACTGCGCAGCCGAGTTCAGTGAGAATCGCCAGTATCCAGGCGCTGATCCAACGATTCAGACCCCAAAACTCGCTTCCAGCGAGGGTGTTCATGCAGTTGATAGGCATGATGGCCTCCTGCATCTCCATTGTCCCGCACGCGAGACTACATATGCGTCCGCTTCAGGAGTGCCTGGCACGTCAGTGGACTCAGGCTCATTGGCAACTGACAGACCTAGTGTTGGTGAGCGGTCGGGCGTACAACTCTCTGCATTGGTGGAATCCACAAAACCTTTGCAAGGGCCGACCATTCCAAGAGCCTGTCCCACAGATCATCCTGACAACGGACGCCTCTCTCCAGGGATGGGGAGCGCATGTACTCCATTACACGGTGCAGGGACTATGGACACTTCAGCAAAGGAAGATGCACATCAATGTGTTGGAACTGATGGCAATCTTCATGGCCTTAAAGGCGTTCAAAGTACATCTGTGCAACAAGGTCGTGTTGATCCGGACGGACAACATGACGGCCATGTACTACATCCAGAAGCAGGGAGGAACACACTCTCCACAGCTGTCTCATCTGGCTCAGAGCATGTGGAAGTGGGCCATTCAGAGGAACATCTTCCTCATGGCAGAACATCTCCCAGGCAAGGACAACCAAATGGCGGATCTGCTCAGCAGACACAGCCATCAGATGCACGAGTGGGAGTTACATCCATCAGTACTCCAACCGTACTTCCAAAGGTGGGGTCATCCAGAGATCGACCTGTTCGCCACAAAGGAGAACGCAAAATGCCAAAACTTCGCCGCCAGATTCCCACACCCCCAATCACAGGGCAATGCGATGTGGATGAACTGGTCAGGCAGATTTGCGTACGCTTTTCCCCCAGCACCTCTGATACCGCTGGTGGCACGCAAGCTCAGGCAACACTCGATGACTCTCATCCTGGTTGCTCCAACGTGGGCACGCCAACCATGGTACACCACGTTTCTGGAACTCTCCGTGGTACCGCATCAAAGGCTTCATCTCACTCCCAGCCTTCTGACGCAGAGCCATGGCGACATTCAGCACCCAGATCCGCAACAGCTCAACCTGGCGATCTGGCTCCTGAAGTCCTAGAGTTTGGTTACCTCAATCTTCCTCCCGATTGCATGGACATCATTCGGGAGGCGAGAAAGCCCACTACTAGAGCTTGTTATGCGGCTAAATGGAAGAGGTTTGTCGTCTACTGCGTGGAGCACAGCATTGACCCGCTAGACGCGTCCATTCAAAACATCATATGTTACCTCTTTCACCTGTATCGGTGTAATCTAGCTTACTCTTCCATCCGCATTCACCTGTCGGCTATGGCAGCATACCTCCAAAATAGGCAACACCTGTCACTCTTTAAGGTCCCTGCTATCAAGGCTTTTCTGGAAGGACTCAAAAGAGTCATTCCACCAAGGACTCCACCAGCTCCGGAATGGAACCTCAATGTGGTTCTTACAAGGCTGATGGGTCCTCCCTTTGAGCCACTACACTCTTGCGAGCTGCAGTTTTTGACCTGGAAGGTTGCGTTCTTGGTAGCAATCACATCGCTACGGAGGGTTAGCGAACTGCAGGCGCTCACCATCCAAGAACCTTTCTTCCAGGTACATGCCAACAGGGTGGTGCTCCGCACTAACCCTAAGTTCTTACCCAAAGTGGTCTCGCAGTTTCACATAAACCAAACTATTGAATTGCCGGTGTTCTTCCAAAACCCAGAGACGCTGGCGGAGCGGATGCTCCACACCCTTGATGTGAAGAGGGCCTTGATGTATTATGTGGACAGGACAAAAGATTTCCGCAAAACCAAACAACTTTTTGTTGCTTTTGCCACACAACACAAGGGAAATGCAATCTCCAAAGCAGGAATAGCTAGATGGATAGTAAAGTGCATTCAAATCTGCTACGCTAAAGCTAAGCGCACTCTCACTATCCCACCGAGGGCCCACTCCACTAGGAAGTTGGGGGCCTCTATGGCGTTCTTAGGTAACATTCCCTTAGAAGACATCTGTAGAGCAGCCACATGGTCTACCACTCATACTTTCACTAAGCACTACTGTGTAGACGTGCATTCAAAACAACAGGCAGCTGTTGGTCAGGCTGTTCTAAAAACGCTTTTTCAGACTGCTGCAGCTGGCACGGGCGGCCGCCGCTAATGGAGGGACTGCTATGTATTCTATGCACAGATATGAATTCAGCAGCCCACATGCCTCGAACTGCAAATGCTACTTACCAGTATGCATCTGTTCTTGGCATGTAGGGCTGCTGACATTCATATCGCCCACCCTCCTCCCCGGCGCCTGTAGCAGCTGCAGTATGTATTCATATACACACATATGCTCATAGCATGGTCATCACTCACTTCTTTTCTCCATCTCTGCCTATGGCTAAAAACAATCTGGGGATGGAGGCGATGCCCATGCGCACTGTAGTCCAGGGGAGGAGCCACCTATCTCGTGATACTTCGAAGACTCTTCCAGGACAACAATGTGCAATCATCCGGACCCAACACTAGGTGGCGGACTATGCACAGATATGAATGTCAGCAGCCCTACATGCCAAGAACAGATGCATACTGGTAAGTAGCATTTGCATTATCTCCTATTCCTTCTGCACAGTGTAGGAGTGCAAGTTTCAGGGATCTAGGCAAGTCCCCTGCTAGTACCTTAGCCAGGCTATTGAATACGCCATGCCTGAAGTGTTCTAGGGCATGACATGACCAGATGGAGTGTAAAAAGGTTCCATTCTCTAAATGACATCAAAAGCAATGCGGGAAAGCAATCAATCCAACCGAGCATAACCTATGTCTAGTGAAGTATACACGGTACAGATACTTAAATAGTATGAAACCGAGTCGTGTAGAGTTCATTGCTTCATGTGGAGGTTGAAGTACTCCTCAGGCCAGTCATTGTCCTCAATCGGTCCCACATCAGTTTCCCTCACACTCTTAGGGTATCCAGGATGGTGGGGCTGTTCGTGACCAGGGTTTGATAGGTCTTTGATCATTTATGGTTCCCCAGGTCGCTCATCAGGAGCTTGCCTTCTAGAGGGTTGAATTCTGGAAGGTAGGTTAGATCTTTAATGTAGGGTTGAAGGGCATGCTGTAGCCGTAGGAATTTATCAAATGGAGTATGGGGCATGGAGAAGTGTTTTCGAGGATCTTGCAAGGTTTTAAGGATAGGCCCCTTCATGACATCACCCAAGGATATATATGCCGATTTGATCCCAACCATTGAATCCCTGAAGGTCTGCTACTTGTGGGAGTAGGCGATTTCTCCATAGCGAAGTTTCTCGTGTAACACGGCCCACCAACCTTTTTGGCAGAGAGTCGGTCGCCAGGTCATAATCACTACTTGTGTCTCAGCGGGAAGGGCTTTAGGGTTGGCCCTACTGTACAGAAATTAATATAAGAAGGGTTAACACATGATCCACTGCTCAACGTTATATGCTGGGTCGTCTCTGGGCCCGTACCACCATTCGTTCAGGATCTGCAGATGAGCAGCTGATTGGTAGGCTTGTATATCCGAGGCAGCGATGCCACCACATTATGTGGATCGCATACATGTTCGTAAGGCGACCGGGCTGTGCTGCTCCACCCACCACCCAGGAAATGTTCCAGAATCGTGTTGATATGTCGGAACCAGGACAGGGGGATTGGATAGGGGTGGGTCTGTAGTTTATATAATATTTTGGGCAGAGAGACCATCTTGAAGATGGCTGACTTTCCATAGAGGGATAAAGAAGTGTGGACCAGTACTTCAACTCCGTTTTAACACTTTCTGTTGCTTCTCGGTTGTGAATGCTGATGTATTGAAGACAACTTCCAGCCACTAAATCTAATAACGGTAACAGTAACTCCCACCCCTATACCTCAAAGAACACTGAAGCATCTATTTCGGAGAGTAAGTAGTGCCCACCCCAACATGGGTGAGGGCTGCAACAGTCCAATGATTCCCCAAAGATCCCATCCCTAGTGAAAGTCTCTGGGATCTGAGTAGATCAGTTTGCATATGGTAGCCCATGTTGGTGCCGGTGAGAGAACATTTGTCGAAGGTTCACAGAGCCCATGACCTCATGGTCAGGGTGCAATAATGTTAGTGTTCTCAAGTCAGTTGTCCTGGACCTCTGTGGTTGACTGCCCCTGGAGCTCCTGGATGACCTTGATCAATGCCTTTGTTTCTCCTTTTGGTTATTATTTTGATGAAGGCGTGAGTCGCCAGTGGAAGAGTCAGAATCACGAGGCGGTGGCGTATGAGGCTTGACTTGGCAGCGCTCATCCGCCCATTGAAACACCCTTTGGGGGTGTCAAAGAACAGGGTACTGCTTTTGTAGCGGACTCCAAGACGTGCCGGGAAAAGCAGCATGTATTGGATTTGCAATTCACGGAGACGTGTTTTCGCGGCCGTGAAGGATTGTCTCTGTTGTTGTTCCAGTTTGGTGTTTGCCCGGGAAAATCATTATCGGTCGAGAACCATAAGTGAGGGACTTTTGCGCCATGGCTTGTTGCAGGATAATGCCCCTATCGTGACAATTTAGGATTCGAGCAATGACTGGTTTGGATCCGGAACCTAGAGGAGGTTTGGCAGGGAGTGCTAGGTGGGCGCGTTCTAGGACGAAGCAGGAGAACAGACTACCCTCCGGGATCCAGGAGTTGAGCCACTGACCGAGGAATGCACACGTCGGAGCCCTCACATCCCTCTGGGATTCCCACACATCTCAGATTATTACAACGGCTCTCCCGTCTGTGTCCTCGACTTGTGTGACTAGTCCCCGTGTAAGTTTTTTGAGGGTGTTGACTTTCTCTTGTAGTGTGGTAATGGCGTCCTCCGTGCCTAAAATCCTTTTTTCGGCCTGGGTCACTCGCTCCACTGCGTTACGGAGATACTGGCACACAAACATTACATCCGCTAAAACCGCGCCAATTTTGGCATCCAGCATGTCTCTAGATTGAGGGATCGCAGCGTTATCCAGTGTAGTGGATGGGATGTCATTTGTTAAAGTGGCTCCAGTGCCTCCACCTGCGAATTTGTCCATTGTACTTTGCTTTGTGGCGGGCCTGTTGTCTGGTTTTTAGACATGCTGGCTGTGTGGTGAATGTCTGCGGTTTATGAGGTTGGTAGTTTAGAGTCTGATGATACAGATCCGGAGCGCAGTTTCGTCATAGGTCTGTGGGCGTCTTAGAGCACGTGCTAAGGAGTAGGGCACTAAGTGGGGGAGGGGGGGTGTGTCTCCCTCACACACAAGTCACACCACAGAACCTAGCC
Source organism: Lissotriton vulgaris (assembly GCF_964263255.1). Taxonomy (NCBI): domain Eukaryota; kingdom Metazoa; phylum Chordata; class Amphibia; order Caudata; family Salamandridae; genus Lissotriton; species Lissotriton vulgaris. Next base: position 1,569,403,084 of record NC_141685.1, read on the forward strand.
CGGCTGCCTCCGCAAATGAGGTTACACCCCCCACCTCTATCAGGAGCTTCTCTGTGGTCTCACCCTTCTTTTAGCTGAATGGGCCAATGTAGTCTAGGCTGGGCCCTGTGGTTTAGCTCTGGAGATATTTGGCTCCTGTTGGCGTTGTGTTGTCTATTCACTATACTCCAACAGACCAGTTCATTACTAGGGGTGGTGCTGCGGCTCCAGCCCCTCACCTGCTATGTATCACACTGCTTCCGTTCCATGCGTAATGTGAGGAATATATTTAATAGGCAGGGATCCTGGCTATAGTATGGTGCATTTAAGATGGTGCGCAGTATTTTATCCTTGTGTGATTCTTGCTGTGTCTTTTACATGCGCCGTGTCTCAGGACTGTGTATGTATAGGCCTAGGGCACGCAAGGCCTCGTCGAAGGCCTGAAATCCGTCCCGGTCTCTATCCGGCAAGCTGACACCACAGTCACAACGAGCGCCGGCACCCGGGGGCCCGTATCTTCAGGGGCGGATGCGGTCACCTCATACCTCCCGAGTCGAGCTGCCGTCCGTCATCAGACTAGGAGTCTCAGCCGCAGCAGGAGCTAGCCTTCGCGACAAAGGGATCCATCAGCACCCTGGCGCCTGGCAGCCACGAGGCCACAAAGTTGGGATCTCAGCACTGCCGCTGAACCAACAGGACTCCGGTGCTCCCATCTTTCCGGCAGTCCGGGCCCCAACAGCTCCTGTGCACCCTCCGTGTCAAACTGGGTGGCGAGCACAGCCAGGCACGGACCCAGCTCGCGACCTGGCTGCGCCACTCACTTTCTCCATCTCGGCGTCTCTGAGGTGGAATGTCACAGTGGGAGAACCAGAGCGTTTCCCAAACCACTGGGCATCAGTGATGATGTGGCAGTAATGTACAGGAAGGATTTATACAGGCAGGATTATTATGGATATTTGCTGGGCTACGTGAGTCAGGCCAAAACGCGTCAGTCATGTCGGACTGATTGGTCATGCCCCCAAATTACTCAAATCTGACTGTAAATGAAAATGTTCCTCGTGGACAGTCATGAACATGTGTAATCAATTGAGGCACTGGTTCAATCACTGCGAAATAAGGGAAAATTCAAACCGCAACCATGATATGCCGACCTGGGAAAACTAAACCTAATTAAGTACCTTGTAATAGGGAAAATAGTGTATGAAATTGATTTACATTATTTTTGTGCTTTTGTTTGCAATAAAACATTGAGAGCAGTCTACTTTATTCCAGTCATGCCATTAGCACTGCTTCTTTAAATATGTGCCACTGATCAGTGACCTCAAGATTGCATGAACATACACTTGTACATCTAGGTAGTCAAAGTCCCATTATTTACATATTCTAGCCAATAGCCATTCTCAACTGCTGCCTTTCCACGTCCAGCCTTACAACAATCTGCACCATAGGAGCTGGAATCTTTATCTATTTCTAACTCAGACATTTTTAATACTCTTGTAAAATCGTGACACCCATAAAGGTAAGATTTCACTATTTATAAGGGTTAACAGGAGATGTTCTTTATTTACCCATCGTCTACCAGCAGTCCTGACTTCACTGACTTGTTGGGTCAAATCTCAACATTCTAGTCTTAACATTCTCTATGCTGAACACTAGGACATGGATAAAAGTTACATAATCAAGAAACACCATTTCTTTTAAGTTGAGATTTTTGAAACTATGCAGTTCATTGAGCATTAGCAGTACCTTGTTAGTAAAGGGCTCCAGGTATTCCACTTGTTGATATTGTTCCAATTTACTCTTTTTCTGAGATAGGTAAAGGGGATAAAATATAAGAATATAGAGTTTTAAGAAGGAATCCAACGCCTATATTGCCTGCAGCCTTTCATCTCAATTACATTTCCCACATTCCTACACAACTTTGTGTTTATTATGCAAAATTGTGTTTATTATTATTTTTTTTTAACATCGTTTTTATTGCAGTACCAAAAAGTTGCATAGACATTACAGCAATGAATAATAAATCAATACAGCGAGACGGCATCCATTTAGACCACTCCCACCATCATGTTGCCCGTGCCCCCAATCAGGAAGCCGAGCCGCGTCGAAAACATGTCCATCTTCTGCTTCTCCTCCCAATGTCCTTTACCCGTTAGTAAAGGAGGACGTGGACTGCTTTTGATTTTTCACCCCTCCCCCTCCCCCTAACAACCACCCCCCCAACTCCCCAGCCCCCTCCCCTCCCCCGTGGCAGCGCTAGTATAGAATCTCAGAGAAAGTAAGGTCTGGTGTGTGCAAGAAGGAAGTAAACTTTTGGTAAAGGTGCGCCCCTGGCGTGTTAGTGGGGTCAGCCGTATCAGAGTCCGTGTCATCCCCATCCTCCTCCTCAGCACCATCCCGAAGTGCCTGCACTATCATCTCCCACGCCGTTGCCCTCTCCAAAGCTTTCTCATCCGCAGTCCTCCTAGCCATCTGATACCGCAGAGCACTTTCACACGCCGCCCACTTCAAACATTCACTAAACCAACGTTTGTACGTGGGCCCCACTTTGGACTTCCAATTCCTGGTTATTTCCCTCTTCGCCAGTATCAATCCCATATCTATGAACCTGCTGGTCATCTTATTCTTAGGCGTATGTGGAAACCAGTGTAGTACTCCCACTGCCTTGGTGTATTGTATCTCTCTATCTGTGGCGTTGTTCAGTGCCCTTCCAACCCCCTGCCAATACTCCTCCAGTTTAGGGCAATCCCAGAGCATATGTCCCAAATCCGCCTCCAGTGCATTGCACCTAGGGCAGGCCGCTTGGTCCACTCCAAAATACTCTTTCAGTTTCCCCGGTGTAAGGTACTCCCTATGAATAATATAGAAATGAATGAGTTGGAACCTGGCGTTCCTTGTGCTCTTCCGTGCCCTCCGCAGCAGTTGGCCCCAGGTTGCCTCCGGAATCTCCATTTGGAGGTCTAGTTCCCATTTAGTCTTCAAGGCAGTGAGCGGCTGCAAGGCCTCTCGCAATATTCGGGAATACAGACAGGTCACTGCCTTAAAGGTTCCCGCCGCCATCATCGTGTACTGGCACGCCATAGAGGTAGCGGGTTCTTGTAGACCATCGCCCCAGTGTTCCTGCATGGCACCAGTCACTGCCGCGTGTAGAAGGTAATCTCCTCTCGGCAGGTCAAAACGCTCCTGCAGCTCTTGGAACGGAAGCAATGCTCCGTCTTCATAGAGGTCGCCCAACATCTGGACCCCAGCTTCCTCCCACCCCAGCAATCTCGACCAGTCCCCGCCATGGGGCAGGGCCGTAATCCTGCCCAGCGGAATCTCCGGAGCATACATTCGACGGACTCCGGCTCGTTTGCGCGCCCAGTTCCAGCAGAGCCGAAACGTCTGTTCCTCCATCGTTAGGTCCGCGACCGGTAATTTCTGGTGAAGCGTAATATACGCGAGTACATGCCGCGGGGTACCCTCGTCCCTACTGTGTTCCGGGCCTCGATACACTCGCGCGACCTCCTGTGTAAAAGTTTGTAGTTGAGCCGCTAAATAATAGCACTCAAAATCAGGCACTGCCATGCCTCCCTCATCCTTGGGTCGCAAGAGGGTGTCCAGCGCTATTCGCCGCCGACCCGTGCCCCATAGGAATGCTATGATCAGTGATCTCAAACGGCGGAAGATTGAGCCAGGTATCCATATCGGCAGGGTTCTAAAATAATACAACAACCTAGGGAGTGCTACCATCTTTAGCAAGGAAATACGGCCCGCCAATGAGAGTGGGAGGGTGGCCCAGAAATCCATACACCCCTTCAAGGCGTTAATGCACCGGGTGATATTACCATCCAGCATATCCGCAGGCGTGTGATACACATAAACCCCCAGATAGTGCAGGAAATGGGGCTCCCACCTGAGTTCCTGTGCGGTGAGAGGGCACGGCTCTCCCCGTCTCAGCGGGAACAGGCAAGATTTAGTCCAATTGACCTTCAGGCCCGACAACCGCCCGAATAATTCCAGCAAGCGCCTCGCTCCCAACAGTTCGTCCTCCGCATCCGCCAAAAACATCAACAGGTCGTCCGCGTACAGCGAGATGGTGTGCGGCCTGGCTCTATAAACCAGTCCCTTATAATAGCGTCCAGATCTGGCCTCCGCTGCAAAAGGTTCCATCGCTAACGCGAACAAAAGGGGGGAAAGTGAGCAGCCCTGCCTAGTGCCGCGTCGCACCGGGTACGAGTCCGAGATTAACGAACCAACTCGAACCCTCGCCGTGGCTTCAGCATACAGGACTTTGGTCCAGCCGATATAGGCCTCCCCAAGCCCGAAACTCCTCATCACTCCATACAAATACTCCCATTCTAGGCTATCAAAGGCCTTCTCGATGTCTATGGAGAACACTAATGGAGTAGCCCCCTCCGGCAGCTGAGCTCCCAGCAACCCAGTTAGTCTACGGATATTATGGGTGGTGTTTCGCGTTGGAATGAAGCCGGACTGATCACGATGGATCAAGCCTGTCATGTGGATTAGCAATCTATTGGCCAGGATTTTGCTAAGGATCTTGTAGTCCGTCGTGAGCATTGATAATGGTCGATAAGAGGAGGGGGCGTCACTCGCCCTACCAGGTTTCAACAAGGGGACCATGAGGGCCTCGCACATTGAGTGCGGCAGTCTCCCACACGACCGCGCCTCATTATAAACCGATTGTAGTTGCGGGGCTAAGTACTCCAGATATTTACTGTAAAACTCGATCGGCAAGCCGTCGAGTCCCGGGGTTTTATTCCTAGCCATCTGCTTCACCGCGCACCCTATTTCTCCAATCGTTATAGCGCGGCCCAGCTCCTCGGCCTCAGAATGTTCTAGTTGCGGCAACTGCAGCCCCCCAAGGAAGGCATCCAGTTCCTCTATCCCGCCCGTCGGCCCGCTCTCATATAGGCTTCCATAATATGCCCTGAACCTCTTTAGGATCCCGGCCTGGGTGTGGCAAAGCCCGCCTCCCTCCTCCTGAATGGACATGATTGGGGTAGCTCGCCGAAGCGGATTGGCAAGCCAGGCCATTATTGTCCCCGCCTTATCACCCTCCGCATGCGCCCTAGTCAGATAGACCTTGTGATCGAAACTACGTAATCGTTCCAACTCCACCGCCATTGCTTCTCTGGCTTCACAAACCCCCTTTTGAAGCTCAGGATGATTTGGGCGCTCTCGTTCTATCTTCCTCAGTCTGCGCTCCGCACGATCGAGGTCGTCCAACAATGTCTTGCGTGCCCCCGCAACTGTCCCAATACAGTGCCCCCGGACCACCACCTTAAACGCATCCCACTCCACAGCCCTGTTGGATGCGGAGCCACTGTTCTCCTCGAAGTACCGAGCCACTCGCTCTCCCAAGGCCTCCCTAAACAGCAGATCATCCAAAGTATCAGGTTGTAGTCACCAAGTTGGGACACTAGAGACATCTACCATCCATTTCAGGGACAATAACAAAGGGTTATGATCTGACAACGTGCTGGCCAAGTACTCCGCGCCCCCTACCGCTGCAAGCGCGGGTGAAGAGCACAAAAACACATCCAGCCTAACATGTAGGTCGTGTATGCTAGAGTGGAAGGAGTAATCCCGTGTCGTAGAGTGTAGTGTCCTCCAGGCATCTTCCAAATCCCAACTCTCCTGCCAGGCTAATCTCCGCTTTGCTACTCTATGCACCGGTGATGAGTGTAATGGGGGGTGAGACCTATCCAAGGTAACATCCACTACCGAATTAAAATCCCCTCCCATGACCACAGGGCCCGCCAAGTAACTCGCCAATTTGCCCGAGAGCGCTGTCAGGAAAGCGGGCAAATCCACATTCGGAGCATATACACTACATAAGGACACCATTCGGCCCCTAAGTCTTCCCTCTACAGCCACGAACCTGCCCTCAGGATCTATCACTTGTTTGGTGACCTGAAAGAGGACCCCAGCCCGTATCCAAATCAAAGTGCCTCTTGCAAAGGCCGAATAAGACGTATGAAATAACTGCCCCCTCCACCGTCTCTGCAGCGCCACCCCCTCCTGCTTCGTGAGGTGCGTCTCTTGAAGAAAAGCTATGTGTACCCCCCTACGTTTCAAATAAGCATGGACCTTGTGTCTGCGCACCATAGTATGTAGACCCGCACATTCCAGGTTACACATTTCAGAGCTCCCGTATTAGCCATATTCCCCTGCATTTCCAGATAGAACAATAACGACCTTCGACCATGCGCTCATGCCAACCCAAATCTGTGCCTCCCACTCTCTCCAGACAAAGGAACCCCCGCCCCTCCTGCCCCAACCTGAGCTTCCCCAACTACTCTCGGTTCCCACCCCCCCAGGACAGGACCCCCCTCAATTGGAAGAGAACCCATCCAAACTGTTGCAACTAAGTAAACCCCTCAAAGAAAGACTACAATTCGCAGTCTCCACTGCGATGACCTTAAGGGCCAGCAGGGCGCGGTCCGATACCGAAGGAGTTCGTCAAACAAGAACAGTCCCGTACATCCCGCCCCAAAATCCCCCCCATGAAAACTCTCGAATTCCCACATACACGTGAAGCTGCACTCACGGGCACAGTGCCCCAGTGTTAGACCATCAGGTCGTTCTCCAAAGCAAGAGTCTTAGGCCTCGACGATCTCCCCTGATGTTTGTGGTGTTACAACGGGGCCCTTGGCACCTCCGAATTCTGAGAGTTCTGTTTCCGACCCTGTACCCTGCTCCTCTGAGTCCGTACCCTTCCCGGACTGGCTCCGCGGTGCCCCCGATAAGTCCACCACCGCCTGCAGGGCAGCCTTCCGTTCCTCCTCAGTCTGCGACACTGATGGTTTCCCAGTTCTCCTTCGATTGTTGCGGATACGTTGCGATTTCCTGGTCGGCTGCTTCTTTTGAGCCTCCTCTGCCCTGGCTCTGGCTCCGTCCGTTCCGGCCTTGTACGTGTCCCACCATGCCCAAGCGTCTGCCGAGGTGGTAAAGAAAAGCGAGTTGTCGTCCACCACCACCCTTAGCTTTGCTGGGAAGAGAAGGGAATATTTGATGCCCTCTCCACGGAGCTCACGCTTGGGCGACAGGAAACTGGCCCTGAGCCTCTGGGTCTCGAAAGTGTAGTCCGGGAACAGGGTGACCCTACTATTGTCCACCTGGAAGGGTCCTGCCTCCCTTGCCCTCTGCAGCAGCCAGTCCCGGTCTCTGTAATGGAGCAGCTTAATCACCACCGGGCGAGGGGGCAGGCCAGGAGCCGGTGGTCGGGCCGGGACTCTATGAGCCCGTTCCAGTGAAAAGAAGGGAGAGAGTCCTTCCGGCGCTACTTCAGTGCGTAGCCAATTGTCGAGGTAGCCCACCATGTCGTCCCCTTCGTTTTTTTCCGGAAGGCCCACCAAACGAACGTTGTTGCGCCTACTCCTATTTTCAGCGTCCTTGGCCCTCCTCTCCAATACTTTCAGCCTGTCCAGAGCATCTGCCATCTGTCCCTTTAGCGATTTGTGATCCGGGGCCAACTCTTGCAGGGATATCTCTACGCTTTTGACCCTGTCTTTAAGCTTGTCATGTTCCGCTTTCAGGAGACCCAGACCGGTCGCTACCTGAGCGATGTCCTGCTGCAGAGCGTCTTTTGTGGTGGCGATGGCCTCCAATATGCGGTCCTGCATGCATTGGAGGGCAGGGTGATCATGATCCGCTCCGTCCAGCGCTTCTGGGTCAGCCGCTCCATCCCCCTTTCCTTTCGTTTTCCCCATCTCGGCGACAGCTATCGCTGGTCCCCCAGAGCCCTGACCAATCTCTGCGTGGTCCGTCAGCCGTTCAGGACCTCGCTTCTGGAGAGCTCTCTGGGCAGTGGGGTCGGAGAGCCAGAGCACACGCAGGGCAGTGAGCGCTGTCCAGACCTCTCACAAGGTCGGTCCGAGACTTGGATACAAGCGTCTGTGATGGGGTCTCGAGACCTCGGTCCACACTTGGGAAGTGGCAATCACCTCACAGAGCCGCCGCCATTTTGGGTCCTCCTCGGTGAGCCTTCCTGGTACCCCGCACAATCGCCAAATCGTCACCAAAGCGAGGGTCACCCGTGTCTTCTCACAGGGTTGAGAGAGATCCTCCGGTCCAGCAATCACTGCTGGCACTGGGACGTCAGGGGTTCCACGTCTCAAGTCACCTCCGCGCTCTGCGTCACCAGTCCAGGCCTCAGGGCGCCATCTTAGATTGAAGTCTATCGCCCCCGAGGCATCTGCTAAAGTTCGATTTTCAGGGCGATAAGCAACCGTAGGTCGCCCACTCCGAGCGCCTCTGCTTCCGCGGCGCCTTCAGCCAGTAGATTCACCAAATTTCGTTGGAATTCGCGTGGATTATCAGGATGAAATCTGGGATCGGGAGCGGAGCTCCGGGCTCACGCTGCCTACCTCCTCGGCATCCAAGCCACGCCCCCAAAATTTTGTTTATTATAGCACAACTTTCACTTTCAAGGCGGCTTTAGTAAGCTTTCCCGATGCCGCTGTACAGGATGGTAGTTTGCTCCAAGGCTATTTATTGCTAGACCCGGACGTATACTTAATTTTGGACTGTGGCAAAAAGCACTTTGGGTCAGCTTGGTCCCACAGAGGTTTTCTGAACCTCACATACTTTTTCTCCTCTTAAAATACTGCCGGTAATTAGTTCCAGAGCTTAGTACCCTATGCCACTAAGATGCAGCTACTAGATGGTATGTGCCTCATATGTCATTAACTTAACATTTTGTTATCTTTTACAGTGTTCTGGATACTAGTCCACCTCTGTCTATTCATGGAGCCAAAGGGCAGGCAGTGACTACTCTGATGGCTTATGGTCCATTCTGCTATGGCTCTGCAAACTGAGACAAGTACATCACTTTTGTACTTTAATCTCAGTATAGCGAGGACAAGCAGTGTAAGTGAGGGAGGGGAGGTAGTGTGGGGGATGAAGACTTGGAACTTAAATAGTCAGACAGTAGACGCAACAAGTGAATGTCCCTTCCATTCATTTTATTAAAAAAATGTATAAACTCTTTTTATTGTTAGTTGGTAAAAAACATAATCGATTTTAGCAAACATGGAGACCATCAACAATCCTACATTGTAGCTCCTGCCTCTGTTACATAATAGCTTGTGCATTATATTACAACACTTTTGACAGTTAGGGTCATTCTATAGTCCGCGGTTCATTCACTGTTTTCCATTGATGAATCCTCGGTCGGCATTACACATATGTTGCCTCTAAAGGCGTTCCACTTTCCCCACACCTGTCCCCATTTCTTAGGGCACCCTCTATGCTTGTGCACCGCTCTTTCGACCACCATTGCGATATCCATATCATCACCCCAGTCCCTTACAGTGGGAGTACTCCATACCCCCCATCGTTTTGTGACGTTCCTCTTAGCGATAGTCATACCCAGTGTCGCCCAAGTTTGTGCTGCATTGTTAAGGTCTGTGGCCTCCCATATATTCACCTAGGCTCTGGTGGTACTGGGGCCCCACTTACTTTCGTTATTGTGGATATTACTGCCTCCCAGTATGTCACTATTTCAGGACATTCCCAGTGTATGGTAAAATGTGCCAGTTGCCCCACACTGTCGTAGGCAGAGCTGGCTGTCTGACCTTCCCATTTTATATAGCGTAACCCTAGTGTACTGAATCCGATGTAACACTTTAAGTTGGATTAAGCGTAGATTTGATGAGAACGCCACCTCCCTCGGGGACGCTAGCACCTCTTGCCAATCCATCTCGTCCAGTTCTCCCACCTCTTTCTGCTATTTCTCAGGGATTGTGTGAGGTCTGGGTGATTGTTTTTTAAAAGTTACCGATATGTCAAAGATGTGGCTTTTCAGTGCATGTGTTCTGTCAGTATCCTGTATTCAAAGGGTGAAGTCTCTGGAAGGACTGTGTCAGGCAGGATAGCTGCCTCTAATGCGAGTCGAATTTGGTGATAGCAAAAGATTTCTGTAGTTGCCATCTCATATTGGTCATGGAGTTGGGTGAATGAAATTACTTTTCCCTTGGCTCATATCTCTCCCATCACGATATCCCTATGTCATCCCATTACTTGAATCCTTTACTCTTGCACATGTACTGTATACCAAAGGTGAATTGTGTGTTTCGTAAGCCCCAATAAGGCCACCTTGTGGTTAGTGTTATATAGTGCTCGGTTAATTCTCCCCATACATAGTGCTAGTCTATTGTGGTGATAGGCCGGATCAGTGTGTGGGATATGAATATATTGGTTTATTACGGTCAGTTGGGATGCTCAGTAGTATGTTTGGTAGTGCGATGCCCCAGTCGGACCATGAGCAAAATAATTTGGTCATCGCCATCCGGGCCGGTTTTCCATTCCATAAGCGTTTAGTCACCTCCGTCTCAAATGCCCGGAAGTAGGCTGGGGGGAGGTTCCAACACCAAGGCAAAAAGCAGTGCCTCACACTAACGGAAATTCTTTGGATATGTGCCGATTTGCCACTATATGCGCAAAGGGTTTCATGTACAGTAATCTTTCCCATGAGCAGAATCTAGGTCCGAAACCGTACCGTATGAAAACTGCAAATAGGAATGGCCACTCTACTGTATCAAGAGCCATACGTGTGTCAAGGTACAGTATTACAGCTTCTTCCTGTATGATGTGTTTACGTCCTAGTACATTCTGGACTTGTCTTAAGTTTAAGGCTGTGTTTCTGCCCGGCATGAACCATGACTGGTCAGGGTTGATCGATTTAGTTAGGTGGGGTGTGAGCCTATTTGCTAATACTTTGGCCAAAACCTTGGCTTCGGCGTTAATTAGGGAAATGGGTCTGTAGGAGGGACAGTCTTGGGCTGGCTTCCCTGGTTTGTGTATGGCCACAACCATTGCAGTTCTCTGATCTTTAGGGAGTTCACCTTTTTCTAAGCTTGCGTTGAACATTTGTAGTAGGTAGGGGGTGAGTGTAGTGGTTTATTTACGTAGGATTCAAGCATCTTGCCTATTGAAGGAAGGAGAGAGATGGCACAATAGTTTGCCTGGTCCGTAAAATAGGAGTGTGTTTTGTTTAAGAATGGGTGTGACATAGGTGGCTTTCCTATCCTGAAGGACAGTGGTTGAGGACCTAGATAAATTGCATAAATATGTAACTGATAGTGCGAGTGAGGTGGCTAACATGGCTGTCATGTGAGGAGGACACAAGTCAGCTGGGGAGCCAGATTTCATTTTAAGTGAGAGGTCTGACAGTTGAGTGTGTGTAATAGGTTCAGACCTCTCCAGTGATTACTAAATATTGCTGCACAAAGAGTTGGCTGGACAAATAGATGACGAGGCTAAGGAATTCTTATGAAAGTTGCAGCAGATGTTATCTATTTTCGTTTCAAAGTGAGAGGTTAGAGTGTCACAGAGAGTCTGGGAGGCTACCATGGCTGAGGTGCAAGCCTGAGGATTAGTGTGCTCCTTTAAAAACCCAAACAGTTCTTTAGCAGAGTTTCCTGCTTGGTCAATTCTATTGATGGTTTATAGTCTTTGAGCCGGTTTAATCTTAGCATGGTATGGATATGCACCTAACATTAATTTGTAGTGTTGTTTGTCAAGGGCGCCTTTGGTGGACCTCCATTAAATTTCCAATCTCTTACAGAGAGTTAGATTTATCGATCTTCAGGCCTGCCATGTACCTGGTATGAGAACTCTAGGGGCGACTGTATCAAGAGCACCAGAAAGGGATTCTGGAAATGTGGCCCAGGTGGAATTAATGTCTGTTATATTATCCATTTCAGGGGGACTGAAAGAAGATTGAAAGTTTTCTGTGGTCACCTGCTTCCATCGTCTTGCTCTAACGCATTTTACAGTAGTAGCTTTGGTAGAGATGGAGTCCACAGAGATTTTAAATTTAAGTTGGAAATGATCTGTCCAAGTGAGAGGTTCAGGCAAATCCATGTGCATGAGCTAAGAGTTAGGAAACAGAAGGGCCAAAGTTGGACCAGCTGAATGAGTGGGAGCAGATGGAGTTCAAGTATTTTAAGATTGGACAGTAAGTTACAGACATCAAAATCAGATGCTATCACAGCATGATAATTAAAATCTCCAATGAGGAAAACATTTTGTGTGGATAACACACAAGGAGATATTGGTTCTAATATTTAAGTAGGATGGCGGCTGCCATTGTATAGGGAAGAGGAAATACCCAAAGCTCCTTTCACTCGATTAGCACTGAGCAGTGCTGGGGCGAAATGAGAAGCAAGGAAGGTAAAGCAGAAAGTAAAAGGCCGACTAGATGCCGGTAAGAGTATAAAAAGTAAAGTTGTCCCATTGTTTTAAAATGTAAGAAAGATAAAAAGTAGTACAGTACTTTAGGGCTCAGGGCTTATACTTCTGGTAGTGAAGAATTAACTGCTTCCTGTGCAGTCTTCACCCTTACGGCATGAACAATCGCTGTAACAAGGACTTCTTTGGGCGCCCCCTCTCCTTCTCAATGCATTGAGCCAATGGAAACTGCAGCAGCACAGGCGAAGGCTGTCCGATTGAGCATTTTCAGTGTTCCTTTCTCTGGTCTGTGGTGTGGGGTTGCTGTCCTCGGTCTGCAGCGAAGACAGTCAGTTTAATTCCTCTAGTTTTCTTCTGTAGCAGTCACTGAAGCAGACATACTGGGTGAGAGACCTGTTCATGATGGCTTATCTTCTGCACTTAAGGAGGTCAGGAAATCCTCCTGCACACTATGGGCAAATCCAGAAGTACACTCTCAACAATCCTCCTCTTGACTGAGTGGCTGGGCTTCTCCTCCTTGGGCAGATAGCCCCTGAGGGACATGTTATTCCTGGTTCTCTTTCCGAAAGCAGGCAGGCTTCCAAGTCTCAAGGCGGCAGACCCACAGCTCTCCAGGACAAAGTGCAGACTTGAAGTTATGAGCCGTCACCTACGGGAAACTAGATATCTCCGATACGAGCTGTCGATCACAGCAGCTTTGCAAGAACTCTCCCAAGTACCCCAACCCCTCCCCCCAGTTACCCTTATTCACATTTCATATTCTGGCATCCATGTAGGCACAGTATTTGTATAAGACTGGCTCAAAGTAGAAGTACCCATAACAAGAGCACAATAAGTGTGAACCTCTTGCCTGGATGTCATTGACTTTCCTAGATGGGTCACTCAAGGGGAAGACAAAAGGACCGAGCCCTTCCTAGAAACGTCTCTCCATTTAACAGCTGACTCTGCTGACTCCCATTTCTCCACCCATGAGCAATCCCCTGTTATAGGTTACTCTGAATTTCTAAACACCATCTGTTTCCTTCCCTCAACACTTCAGTGTCTAGGGCTACAACCCTCTAGCTCAGGAATGCAGGCAATACACTTCCACTGTCAGGCAGTAGGCACCATTTGTCTTGTGCGTCTCTCCCTCACACTCGTTCTATCTCTCGTGCTCTCTCTCGCTCTGTCTCTCGCTCTTTCTCACTCTCTCTCCCTATCTCTCTTTCTTTCTTTTTTCTCTCTCTCTCCATCCATCCATGGATGTTAGCACAGGGTCAAGTTTGTTGAAATGAAGCATATACTACTACTACTACATTTACAAAGTGCACATGTTTTAAAAGGTCAATGTGTGCAAATGAATTACAATACACACCTGGATCAGATAATACAGTCATCTAAACCAAACATCATCCACCCATCAAATGTTAAAGCATTGTTTAAAGACTGTAGATGTTTTTTTAAATATGGGCCTTGACTCAAGGAATGACACCCTACCTGAAAAGGGCACAGCTAACAGAAAGAAGAACAACTGGTGATAGTTATTCATAGAAAGCCCTGTGTAAAGAAATGGGCATGTGCATTACTTGTTGTTACTCTCAGTAGAGAGATCAAGTGCAAAGCGATCGTGGAATCTAAACTCCCCCTTCACCATTCTACACAGGCTCAATGATGCATAATCAGAGCGGAAGTGAGAGACACAATAGTGGAGCCATCTCTGCAGGCCCAGAGCACTAATGTCACACCACTGATGGAGCGCGAGGGTTAACCTGACTAGTTTACCATACTCACCTGGGCACATTAACTCATTTAACTCCTTTGTTGAACAGGTAAACCTTTCACGCACTCTACTAAGTTGTGTGTTTACCTACAAGGTCCTATACCATTGACTTACCAATTCTTGTCACTGGTACCTAGAGACCTATTGGATCAGTTAGCAAACGAATAGGTGACAAATAACTTTTCCTGCATAAATTGACCACAGACAATGGAAACGTTTTTAACTCTTTGTCTATTGAAATTTCATAAATGTCATAAACCAAGCTTTTGCCATAAGAAATCTTTCAATTAGCAAGATAATGATTAGAATACAAATGTGCAGAGATTTCATAAAGCTGTTTAAGCATTAAACAATAGGGAAGGTAAAGAGAAAGGAAACAATACAATACCAAACCCACATTCAATATTTACCTAGAACGGTGTGTGAAAACCAACCCTGGCCACTGCTGATTAAAGGACAGAAACCCCGAAAAGGCAGGTGTCAGCAAGGCAAACCGGTGCAGATCAGAATCGGGACAGGTACAGCCAAATTGAATTAGGACAGGACCACCAAGGGCTAAGACCAGCACCCGCAGTTAAAGTTGCAACGTCTTTGTTACTCCTCTCTGCAGCTAACAGCCAGAACCTGGTAAGAGTTATCGATCTCTCCGACAAAGTGCTTCGCCAGCTCTTCAGCTCTCAAACCTCGATCTGGTTTTCGAATTTTCTGACAGAGGGCTCCGCCAGCACCTCTGCTCCTGATCACCTATTGAGTGCGTTGGGTCAGTGACAGGTCAGCTATTCGGACAAGTCGGACAAATTTGATAACTAAGCCTGCTCTAGTTATACTATTTTCCAGGACAGTGTACCACCCCCTATGTTGCAAGTGTAAGAATCCCCAATTTTGATTGGACAAGAGATGGGGAGAGATCACATCATACTAAAATGAAACTTTTACTTCTGAATATTCTGTTAACGTTCCCGCCCATTCAACTTTAGTTTTCCCATGCATCTTTATTCCACCCAACAATGGATGTTCTTATAGTAATACAATGCTAACAATATTTTCTTCCACTTGGGTTCAACAGGTTAGATTCCCAGGTGCATCCTCTAGTGTCCTGTAAGCTTGGCATGGCTTCAATGTCAAATGACTTCAGCTCCTTCTGGAGTTTGACATGCGCAGTGTGGGTTTTCAAGATGGAGTAATAACACCTCCCAGGTTCAAGATTATTGTTACATGAAAAAATAGAAAAGAAACAGTTTTAGAACACAGAATAATAAATGTACTGTATACCACTTATCTCTACCTATTCCCATTATTTTATTTTAACTATTGGATTAGAAATTAGGCAGAACGAACAGCTTAGCAAAAGCAGCAGTGCAAGCTTCAGGCAGCGTTTCCCGATCGAGCTTACCACGGATTCTGTGAGTAAGACTTTTCATGTTCGCATTGTTGTGCCTTTTAACAGTATAGTTGGAGCATGAGGCCATTACTTTAATCAGGCTTTTTCTTCTTAGTTGTATTAATACACATGGTGACCATCGAATAGACTACTGGCAGCTACCCTTTTCAGTTTCTACTTGGAATTAACGCAAGTCTGAGCTGCCCTTTCTGGATTGTACATAATTGTGGAATTACACTGATTTGAATTATATAAACTACCTATTTGTATTTTCAAACCCTCAGTCTCAACAAAGTCCCACCCTCATCCTTCCTGGCCCAGTACCGGCTCTTGAAATTATCTTCCAATCGCAATTTCGCTACAGGTGGGTTAGGTTTCGTGACATTCATTTTGATGGGATTAGCTTTATAAACAATGCCTTATTGTAGTTCTATGGTACTTTCACTCGCTCACTGAATTTCTGTCCAGTCAACCAGCAGCTGGTTTTTAGCTACATGTTGGGGCCTTCGGTTCTTTTGACCAGTGTTTATTATCCGTTCGGATTGCTGGGGCAGTAACATTACGTTATTAGCACCCTATTGAGTTAACCATTGCCGTCTATTCCTTCGGTACATGTGAGTGTTCTATTAAGATGAATGTTGTTTAGAACCTTTCAACACGCCTTTGAATTTTGTCCCATTACCTGGAAATAGGTCTTTGATTGAGTCTCTAATTGTGTGTTTCTCTCCCCTACTTGTCATGGCACCACTCCGGTTATGGCGCATCATGATCCATCTGGCCTTTTCAATTTACCAATCTACCGATACCCTGACTGGGTTGGAATTATCACCAGTCGTGGGGTAAGCCCTATCTTTAGTCTTATACAATTTGCTTTGTCGCTACACTCAGCTCATTACAACTATCTTGTAGCCAGTAGTCACAAACAGTTCTTCTTTGTGTGTTCTCCTATTTAGGGATTACCCACCTTATCCATTGTGGATTTAGGTATGTATTCAGCATCCCTGAATGTGGTATGTAAGAAGAGATTCTCTTTCCGTTTTCTCCTATATGGGTCTCCTTTATGGTTGTCAGGATGACACCACTATGGATTCTTCTCTAAACAAGCATTTGCAATGCAATAGGTCTCGCATTTGTCGGAGTTGGAGTTATTTGCATTGTAAATGGCAATGTTGTTTATGTTTTTCTTTGCAGTGGAGTGATTATTTAAAGGAAAAAAGCATGTTTTACTGAGGAAGTGGAGCCAGATTCGTAAGACAGGCATGCATTTCATGTGTAACCCTGTTTGAAACTTTGCCTTGGGGAAGTTATACTCTCTGTTGGGTATAAGATCCGTACCATATTCCAGCCAGGTCCTCCTCATGCTCCTAGAATGCAAATTCACCATAATGCTGAATCAGGAGCTATAAGGTGTGTCCCTTAGCAACTTAGCCCTGGCCTAGTGTGGCTTTATTGTGCTACACACCTACAGCACCCAAAATGGCTTGTACCAAGGGGCACGCTACTACAAAGTACTGTGCCATCTGTAACCATACACATATTTTTGACACTGTGGCGCAGTATTATTTTTGCTATTTAAAGATGCTTCATGAAGTGTTTAATTGGTGCCGGTGTTAAATCCTCGAAACACCTCTGAGGTTAAGGGAGCCCCTGACCCTACAGGGCAGCTTGGACAATGCAGGCCAGAGCAGCCCGTCGTTAAAAACAGAAAGGTGAATTACTGAAACAATGTGCGATAGTCGGGACAGGCCTTCCCATCATGTGTTGCGCTTTTCACACACTGTATCCATATCGCGATTCTGCTGTGTCTTGGCGCTGCCAACCTGTTCTTCCAGACATGCCAGAAGCTGCCAAGAACTGCTGGGAGTTTGGCCAAGAAACTGTGTCCGGGTTTGAAAGGATCATGCATCGTGCACAGCTCTTGTGTATAGCGCCTCGAGGTACATACAGAGGCACAGCGTACAGGCCCGCAGTTCTCACCACAAAGTGTGGTACCACAAAGTGCAGCGCAATATTATGAAGCGTGTTTATGCACTGCATCATAAGTACAGCCATTTAGCACCGCAAACATCACCGACCCTTGACAAAAGCCATCTTGTATAGCGCCCTGATGTACAGCAGCAAAACGTGCAGCGCCCGTCATGCTACTAAGCGGTACACGTCACATCACCAAACATAAAGCGCAGCGCCATGTGGCATAGCGTCTGTGCGTGCCCAGCATAAATAGTGGCACAGCTGTGTTTAGCAGCTTAATGTGCACCAACTAACGTCACAGCGCCACAAAGTGCAGCGTAATCTTGTAGAGCACCACTGTACCCCAGTGCACCGTCACACGCTACATCATCGCCTCACTGCACGGTCTCTTCGTGTGCAACACTTCAACACACCTCATTCTGCAGAAGCACCGCACGCCCGGCGTGCAACAACCCACCACTGCGCCCTACTGCGGAGCAATCCCTTCCAAAAGAAAGACGAGTGTGGGGTCTGTCGGTGCACACCCAACACTGCACAAGTGGGGCGCAAACACTGCGGCACTGCACAGCAGCGACGGGTGAAGCACGCATGGGGCTTGGCTAACGGGCCAGGCCTTAGGGCAGCAACCGTCCGTCGCCAGCGCTAGGTTGGAAACATGGCCCAAAAGGCAGGAGTGCTACAATATTCATGTAACTGTAATGAAAAAACGTGAAGAGGAAAAAAAGAGCGATAGAGGAGGAAGGAAGCCAGGCCAGAGTGAGCCCAGAGCGTCACATAATGAAAATATGCGGAACAGCAGAGTTCCAGTGAACTGGGCAACTAAATTACCTGTAACAGTGCTGCAAAGTCTCTGGAGTATACAATAAAGCGCTACAGAGATGAATGTTATAGAATTGACCGTTAACGGACGGAGCCAGGTGAGGATGAGAGATGCGGCCCTGTCCTCGGACAACCACAAATCACAAGCATTTGCAATGCAATGGGTCTCACATTTACGCGAGTTTAAACTATTGACATTGTTAAATGACAATGCCTTTTATTTATGTTTTAAAAGCCAAAACATAAATAAAAGGCATCAATGACAATGGGTCGAAGTCTCGCAAATGCGAGACCTGTTGCGTTGCGAATGCTTATTATGTACGGAAGTCCAGAACTGTGGCGAGATCTAATAACAGCATGACTCTCTGTAAAAGAAGGGGCATTTGAGTTGCCTTCTTTCATCAGCCCATTAAATGGCTAAAGGGCTCGCCATTTGAGGCGGGAGATTAAAGCACGTCTGGAAGGCTGTGTCCTCGCCTTCCTAGTCAGCTTAACCTGACCTACAAGTGCGTGGGACTCGCTCATGAAGAACGAGACGTGAGGGGCAGCGCTCTCTTCAGAAGGCAGGAGGAGGCTTCTTCCAGTGCGCTGCGCAGATCAGGCTGTCCCGGCACTGGGCAGGGCACTCTTCGTTGGACAGAGTAGGGTGTCTCGCCCTTGGTAGGAGCTCTAGTCCTCAGTCCGTATACTCGTGCAGTCTCGGCTCTCCGATGGAGGCCCCTCGCGGCTCTCACCTGCTGCAGGCCGCGCTGTATTTTGGGCCTCTGAGTGGAACCAGCTACACCCTCTGTTGGTCCTTGAACCCGCACCACGTTTCCGCTTCTCCCCGGCACCTGCCTCTGTTCTCACAGGCCTTTGGAGTCGTGTTTCCCCACGCGATGAGAGGCCTGCGTGTCGGGCCTGACACTTGTTTATCCCCGGGGCTGGAGAGGTGCCACGCTAGCCCCCTCCCCTCAACACTCCTTCCTGCCATGTGCCAGGCATGACTCTTGTTCGTGCCTGTGAAAACCCTGACCTTCCAGGCGTAAGCATGGCAGCAGCCCTTCCCTCCTCCCCCTCTGCAATGACATGGTGTCAGCCCCATCCAGCCCCAGTGTGCCAAGGGAATCCCCCTGCTCTGTGTGCACTTCATCGATCTTCCCTGGAGTGCAGGACTCACAGACGCCGTACTCACCACAGCCTACGAGTCTTTAATCTATCTTCCTATTTGCTGACACTCTGCTTGCTATAAGTCATGAAAGGCAGGTAGGGCTGGGACGGAGTCCGTCTCTTCTGATGTCCAATGTTTCCTGAAGGCTGCTGCCTCGTTAGTGCTGTGGAAGGGGCAGCCGGGCCCAGCTCTCACCCTGACATTAGGGTCGGCAGACAGCAAAATCACGGGCCAGCCTCAGGTTTCCGTTGAAACGCATTAGACATATTTGGAGAACAACAACAGGAAACTGTCTATTATACTAAACCAACACCGCCTCTCCCCTCCATCCTCCACCGCCCTGCACAGGAATGACGGCACAAACGAAACAAAAAAAAAAAACAGGGCGAGAACATGATACTGAATCCCACCCCTCCAGGACTCCCTGACCGGCCTCATGGTTGCCAAGGCAATATTTCTAAAAATATTGTCGTGCTACCGTAAGGCAGGTCATGGAGTCCTCGAGAGGCAGGATCCAGAGCAGACAAATCTGCTAAACAGGCGCTTTTTCCAATGGCAGGCCTCCGTTTCCAGAGGCCTGCCAATGGAAAAAAGGGGCGTGGCTTCACGCCATACTGAAATCCCCTGTTCACAATATCTCTTTGCCTGCAGCAGGGCATGCCCTGCAATGCAGGCCTCAACCTAAAAATCTGCACTGTGGTCCTTTCCCTTCACACGCGTGTGGGTGACACTTGCAACAAACTTGTGATAAGAATTATAATAAAAATTAAAGGCAATAATACTTTTTCATTCCAAGTATGTGCAGATATCATTAAATGTTTGATTAAAATGGTAAAAAAAATCTTTTTCAATTAAGAACCATTATGATTAATGTAATCCTGTCATGGAATATTGGGTTGCACACTTGTGACTATGAGCGCCGTCGTTATCACCAGCGGATTTCCCTTGACACTCACATTGCGGCTCTCCTTTATCACTTGATTACTTTCTCTCTTCTCCTTTCCTTAAGCCTTCTTAAATAAGCGATAATCATTTGATGTATGCATGATATACATGGAAAACAAGTAGGAGAGTAAGGAGTTGCGTCCGTAGTCGTCGGACGGGGAATACTCCTGATTCCCTGGTCAAGGTTCAAAAGAACAAAATGGAGGAGTACTACCCGATGAGGGTAAATGAAGGCTTTTGTCTAAACTCAGGAAACATTGTTCCTTTGTTAGGAAACCCCTCACTCACCACCTAGTGGTGCATGATATACATCACATTGGTTTTTTTTAAGCAAAAGCACTTGTATGTGGCCTTCACTCTACTTGGATTAGAGTTGTAACTGACATTCTGGCTAGATCAGCCAGTTACGTTTTTCCTCCTTTTCTCTGTTTTTTCTCCAGCCCTGAGGATATGGAGTGTACCCCACTCCAATGAAACACGTGTCGGCTGGTGCAATAAATACATGTGCCAATACAGACTGCCCTTCTTCATTGCTTCGAACAACACTAAAAAAATATTAATTGTTGATATTGAGATTGTGTGTGTGCACAGGTTTTGTTTTCTCAAATTGTAAGTGTATGCTTTGCTGTACTTTGTCAAGGGGTTTGTTAGGGTCACCCCTTTCCTAGTAGCACCACATCAAACACACAAGTACGACGAACCTACCCAAGTATATAGTGGAGCGCAAATTTATCCCTTAAACTAAGTGCCCTGTCCATGGTTTAAAGCTTCATGCATGCTGTAACACAGAGCAGCCATCTTAGTTCTAGTGCGCCAAAGCGAACTTTCCCTCCAAGCCGAGAAAGACGCCATGTCACATGAGTATGACAGACGCATGCGCAGTAGGAAATCCCACGTAGCAGCAGCCATTTTAGTGCAAGCGGATTATAGTTAATAAAAGCACATTGCCAAGCTTCCCTTGGATACTAGTTGTGTCATGTAATGCAGTTTTTAGTACACGAAACATGTTAATTAGTACATTAACGTTCTGTCGAGAGGACGGAGTACAAGCAAGTTGCATTATGTGCGAATCCTTGCACCATCAATCCCCTCTGATGATATTTTATATCATCACCAATTAATGAAACGGATGCCAACTTTTCACAACTCTCCCAAGTCAATCTCTTCAAACTTGCTATTTTGTTTCTTTTCCTTGTTTGCATGAAAGTTTTTCACTTTCTTGTATATATATTTCCATTCAACTCATCTAGTTCAACTTCATCAATCTTTCTCTTTTACCCTCTCTTATTTACTGTATGTCTTTTTGTGCTTACAACATTTGCAACAAATTATTATCCCTAAAATCAGTAGGCCTATTCCCGCCATTGGCATCAGTATTCTGCCTACAAAACTTTTCCCTACATTTGAAAGCCAACTACCTATAGAGGAGAGACCATCGGTAAGTCTCTTCCATGCACTATCAATCTCCAGTGCTTTAAGCTCTTTTTCCAAATTAGTAATGTTTCTTACAATTTCTACACTTTTGTCAGAATGTAAGTGCAACAATGTTGCGCTTTCAACATTCTACAGACTCTGCCCTCTTTTGCTAATAATGTATCAAGAGCAAGTCGATTTCGTAAAACCATTGATCTGATCGCAACCAATTCGGTCTTGACCATTAAGAACCCTCCAGCAGTATCAGTCGATAAACGATCGCCTACTGTTGACAATTTGCAAATTCATTGCGTATTCAGAGCCACTCCCACTCTAGGTATCAATGCACTAAATATATCACCTACTATTTCTCCAAAACTAGCTCTTTTTCTACGTATTAATCCATTTGTTTCTTCATTGTTTCCAGTGATTTTGTTTACATGATATATCTTTGGGAATACTATTCCAAAATAACAGCTCCCATACCAATGATCTGTCAGTTTGTAATAAGCCTTGTTTCCGCATATAAAACAAATTCCAGGAAACACAGGTTCAGTTCCATCTTTGAAGCCCCAACTCCCAATTACCTTGTAATTGTGTTCACACTCACTGGAACCAATTAATATATTGTTATAATAACTAGTTCTTTCCCTGTGGAAACAGATTTCCCTTTCTTTTCGAAATCCAGCAACATAGCAGCATGAGTCTTGCCATTTGGGGTGAACCCTATATTTTCAGCCCATTTAGGAATTTTGATTCTTATCATTTGCCTTTCTTTGGAAATTCTCTCTCCTTTTCTCAACCATATTCAAAAATATTTTCTCTTTTTCACGTAATAAGCATATTAAATTATTCTTGTGTGCCTCAGCTATATCTATTGTACCTATAGTTAGAAAGTATTCACCCATATAACGTGTTACATCACTCTTAGTATGTACAGGATTCAAGGTTACTACGTATAGGAAGTTCAGAAAATATCACTTCTGATGGATACATCTGCCAGTTGATTCCTCACCTTGTGAATATCCCCGTTTGTCAGCAACATTCGGAAATTCTTTTTGCAGCTTCGCGCCAACGTCACAGAAGCATGGCATCGCGCGCGGCTCCACTGATATCACCGACTCCATAATAGGCCCACGTCGGCGTGACGACATCAGTTCCCTTTTTTCTGCGTCGTCGACGCTAACTGTTTTCGAGGGATCCTCTGTAGCGGTTTGGTAACTTTTTTACTGTTTGTTTCTACTGGTGTCTTCTTGCTTCTTTGTCTCCTGTAGAGATGTTCTTGAAGAAGACCGGGTTCAAGCCGTGCGGAGAATTCTGGAAGATGATGTCGATCACGGACCCGCATAAGGATTGCATTTGGTGCCTGAGTTCGGACCACGATGTTCAAGGATGCTCTTCATGTAAGAAGATGAACCCATAGGCTCTTCATGAAAGAGAGGCAAAACTTCTGGTTGCCAAGTTAAAAGGTAAAAAGGAGAAGTCTTCGAGGTCTCGTTCGAAGTCGAGAACGAGGTCGAGGTCGAAGTCTCGCACGGCGTCGCCTTCAAAGTCATCGTCGGGGATGCTTCTAGATGCACAAAAAAGAAGCACAAGAAGAGAAGGCATGAATCTCGACATCACTGATTCGAGACCGAAGTCGCCAAGTAGGAGACGTCGTAAAGTGTTGTCCCCTTCTCCAGTTGTGGATCCGGTAGGTGAGGTTTCGCCTGTGGAGTCGCTGGAGCATTCGCCTGCTCCGGTGCAGAATCCCTCTCCGGTGCCGTCTCGATCTCCAGTTCGAGAGGAAGAAAAGGCTCCCTTGCCTGAGGGTTCGGCGACTCCGACTCACCTGCCCGAAGAAGAGTAGATGAATCCGGTGCCTCCTCGAGGGCAACCTGTGGGTCCATACCCACCTTTTCCAGGCCAAGGTCAAGACCCTACACAGTTTTTAAACGCAATGTATGGTGTCTATTCGAGAGCTATGTACGCCTCTGGAGCACCGGCAGATCCCATGGGTCCTTTGGCATACAACCTGGGAGTTCCCCAGTCTTATGCTCCAGCTCCACTTATGCCGGTGCTGAGTCCGCCTTGGCATTTCTCGGTGCCGCCGAGGTCTTCGATGCCGTTACCTTCGTCACCGGCACCGGCCCAACCTCGAGAGCATCGACCTGTGCTTCCAGATCCGATCTCGACGCCGCCTGCCTCAGGCCCCATCGGAGTCGATCGCGGATCCGCCGCCGCCGCTCTTGAAGGAGAGGTCGAAGCGTGATGCTCAGCGTCTTCTGGAAGAACAGAGGTACAGAGAGGCTGAGGTTGAAGAAGGTGAGCTGTCGGGTGACTACTTTGTGTCCCGAGGGAGGCTAGCGGATTGGAACTTTCTCCAGACTGGGAGCTATCCTCTGTCTCGGATGCCCCCTCAAAGGACGTTGCACCTTACCATCTGGTCATCAAGAAGGCAGCAGAGCTTTTGAATTTAACTCTGCCTACTGCTGAGTTCAAGTCTAATTTGTTAATAGAAGTCCTCCATTCCCCGTCTTCTGTTGTGGAGCCTATGCTTCCTTTCAATGAGGCTTTGACAGAACCTATTTTGGAAGTATGGAATAGACCTCTCATGGCTCCAGCTATTGCTAAAGGTGTTGCAAGGAGATACAGGGTGGCACCTGGTGACCCAGACTTTTTATCATCGCACCCTTTACCGGAGAGCTTGGTAATACAGGCAGCCTGTTCAAAGAAATCTGTGGGAGCTTTCCCTCAGGTGCCTGGGGACAAAGAGTCTAAAAAGCAGGACCAAACTGCTAAGAAAGTGTTTTCATCGGCGAGTATGGCTCTTAAGTCAACAAATGCCACGTGTCTCTTGAGGAGGTATATACATTCCTTGATGGACTCTGTAAGTCAATTGGCCTCAAAAATTCCAGAGGAGGACCAGAAAAACGTTAAAGAAGTGTTGGCTGACACTCAGGCTGCTGCACGGCAAGTCATACAAAGTGTACTAGACACTGCTGACTCGGTGGTGAGAGTTATGGGGACTTCAATTGCTACAAGAAGAGCAGCCTGGTTGAAGTCTTCGGAGTTCTCTGCTGACGTCCAAGCTGCTTTATTAGATCT
Source organism: Lissotriton vulgaris (assembly GCF_964263255.1). Classification (NCBI taxonomy): domain Eukaryota; kingdom Metazoa; phylum Chordata; class Amphibia; order Caudata; family Salamandridae; genus Lissotriton; species Lissotriton vulgaris. Next base: position 1,569,427,786 of record NC_141685.1, read on the forward strand.
GCCTTTTGATGGCTCTTTTAGGGAAAAAGGCTGATGCAGCTTTGGAGAGGTTTAAAGACAGCAGGGCTACAGCCAGATCTTTGGGACTACAGTCCAGAGGAACTGTAAACGAAAGATATAGGGGTTTTGGAAGGTCCTCCTTTCGTCCCTATAAACAGTCTAAACAGCAGCAGCAGCAACAAAATGCACTGTATAAGTCTTACAGGGGTAGGCAAAGAGCTTGTCCTCGAGGACGTCAAGTCTCCTCCTCCTGTTCCTCAAACCAACCCCCTCCAATCTCAGCAAAGCAGCCCTAGATCTGCCATTCCGGATCATGTGCGTTCTGTAGGGGGTCGGCTTACCTATTTTCTACGGGATTGGGAAGCGGTCACTTCGGACCTTTGGGTTCTCAATCTCGTGGAGAATGGGTATGCACTTTCCTTTCAGAAATTCCCTCCGAATTACCCTCCTTGTCAGGGGTTTTGCTCAGAGGACCACCTGCTTCTTCTGCAGGAGGAAGTCTGGCGTTGTTAAGAAAAGATGCAAAAGAGGTGGACCAGAGCAGGAAAGGGCTCAGGGATGCTACTCCCTGTATTTCCTGATTCCCAAGAAGGGTGGCAGGCTTCGTCCAATCCTGGATCTCAGGATCTTGAACCTTTTTATGAAACAGGAGAAGTTCAAGATGCTCACCCTTGCGCAGGTTCTTCAAGCGCTGCTGCAAGAAGACTGGATGGTGTCGATTAACTTGCAGGATGCGGATTTTCACATCCCAATCCTGAAGTCGCACCGGAAGTATCTCCGTTTTACGGTGGGTTCGCAACACTACCAGTTTGCAGTCCTTCCGTTTCGTCTTACTACTGCGCCTCGAGTTTTCACCAAGGTGATGGCTGTGGTGGCTGCACATCTCAGAAGGTCAGGGATTCCAGTATTCCCTTATATGGACGATTGGCTGATCAAAGTGGAAACTCCAGAGAAGGTGCTCCATCATCTGTAAGTCCCAACTCAGTTGTTGTACAGGTTGGGTTTTTCGATAAATGTACCCAAATCTCACCTGGTGCCCTCCCAGCTCAACCTGTTCATAGGTGCGGTACTGGACACAACTGTATGTCGAGCATTCCCTCCACCTCAAAGGATTCTCGACATAGAGGAAATGATTCCTTTATTTTACAATGGAGCAGTCGTTCCAGTCCTGAAGGTCCTTCGTCTGCTCGGTCTGATGGCTTGCATTCTGTTGGTCAACCATGCACGCTCGCACATGAGAGTGCTCCAGTGGTGCCTCCGCAGGCAGTGGTATGAACACAACGGAGATCTCAGGGAGTCTGTGAGGATCTCCAGAGAAGCTGCAGCGGATCTGTCTTGGTGGAGTGTAGAGGGCAATCTGTCTCAAGGAAAGCCTTTCCATCTGCCTCCATCGGTTGCCACAGTGATAACGGATGCATCCACTCTAGGGTGGGGTGCTCATCTGGAGGATCTGGAGATCAAGGGTCTTTGGTCTCCAGAGGAAAGGTTGTTTCACATCAACCTTCTAGAGTTGCGGACGATTCCTTTGGCGCTCAAGGCCTTTCTCCCTTCCCTTCGCGGTCAGTCGGTTCAAGTCCTGACGGACAACACTACCGCAATGTGGTATGTCAAAAAGCAGGGTGAAGTGGGGTCGCAGTGTCTCTGCAGAGAGGCTCTGCGTCTCTGGTCCTGGGTTCAGGACCATCAGATTTGTCTGATGGCAAATCTGGCCGGAGTTCTGAACGTACGTGCAGACCGTCTCAGCCGGCAGTTTTCAGCCGACCACGGGTGGAGGCTTTATCCAGAGGTAGTTCGTCACGTTTTTCGGATGTGGGGGACTCCTCAGGTGGACCTGTTTGCCACTCACGAGAACGCTCACTGCCTGTTATTCTGCAGCCTCCAGTATCCGATCCAGGGAGCGTTGGGGGACGCGTTTCAGTTGAGTTGGGACTCACGACTCCTTTACGCGTTTCCTCCCATACCCTTGATTCCTCGGGTTCTGAAGAAGATACGACAAGACCGGTCCCAAGTCATATTGATCGCCCTGGATTGGCCAAGAAGGGTGTGGTATACAGATCTTCTCCACCTCTCCTCGTGCCCTCCGCTCCTTCTCCCTCTCAGGGCAGTTCTCCTCTCTCAGATGGAGGGGCATGTTCCACACCCCCACCTCAGACCTTACACCTTCATGCCTGGGGATTACACGGGGCAATCTGAATTCCTTTTCTCTCCCACATGATGTGGTGGATGTCATTTTGTCAGCCAGGCGTGACTCCACCAAGTCTATTTACTCTTATAGGTGGTCTAAATTTGTTTCTTGGTGTGGAGAGAAGTCCATCAATCCTTTGAGGGCTCGTTTGTCGGACATACTTTAGTTTGCGCTTTCTTTGGATCAGCAAGGGTTTGCTGTAGCTACTGTGAAAGGTTATCTTTCGGCATTATCGGCATTTCTCTGTTTGCCGGATCAGCCGTCTTTGTTTAAATCTCCTGTTGCTTTAAGATTTTTAAAGGGTCTTACAAATAAATTTCCTCCTACTCCCTTTATTGTGCCTCAATGGGACTTGAACCTTGTGCTTACTTTCTTGATGGGAATTACCTTTTGAACCTTTGCAGAAGTGTCCCTTGAGATTGTTGTCTTTTAAAATGGTCTTTCTGATTGCAATTACCTCGGCAAGTAGGGCAAGTGAGCTTCAAGCTCTTAGTTCTAGGCCCCCATTCTTGACCATTCATGCTGAACGAATGGTACTCGGGACCAGGGCTGCTTTTCTGCCTAAGGTGGTGACTCCCTTCCATCTAGGACATTCTATTACCCTTCCTACCTTCTATCTTCCCCCTCACCTTTCCAAGGAGGAGGAGAGACTTCACCGCTTGGACCCTAAGAGGGCGGTGAGCTTCTACATGGACAGAACCAGAGAGTTCAGAGTGGATGACCAGCTCTTTGTTGGTTTTGTTGAAGCCAGAAGAGGCAAGGCGGTGCACAAGCGCATGCTGTCAAGATGGTTTGTCTTGTGCATCAAGATATGCTACTCTCTGGCGGGTAAGGAACCTCCTGAAGGTTTAAGAGCTCATTCTACTAGAGCAAGGTCTTCTACTTATGCGTTGTCTAGGGGTATGCCTGTAGAGGACATTTGTAGAGCGGCAACTTGGGCCTCCCTCCACACTTTCGCGAAGCATTACTGCTTGGATTCCGAAGTGAGGAGGGACGGACACTTTGCGCGTTCTGTCATCCAGGATTTTCTGGTATAGGAGAGTGGACACCCTCCTCCGGGAGAGGGGACTGCTGTGGGACTCTATTCACAAGGTGTGGAATCCACTGGCAGATGTATCCATCAGAAGAACAAGTTACTTACCTTCGGTAACTATTTTTCTGGTGGATACAGTATCTGCCTGTGGATTCCTCACTGACCCACCCGCCTCCCCGTCGTCCACTGACGCAAGGGGATATTCACAAGGTGAGGAATCCACAGGCAGATACTGTATCCACCAGAAAAAGCTTTACAGAAGGTAAGTAACTTGTTTATCTGACTTAGAATAATAATACTGCAAGGGTCCTTTCTTATAGAATAAACTAGCTAAAATACTACATGAAATACTATATGTTAGCGATAAATGGTGGTAAGTCACACCCTCGGCCACCAATGTAGGTAATTTCATACAGACATAGCAATCTTCTATTTCCATAGTTTCTACATGGTGTACTAATAGATTTGTAAATACATTTGAATTAGTTCTGTTTTTAATTCCAGTATAATGTAGTCCTTCCTCATCTGATGCTTCTAAATCTGCCTTCTGTTGTTTAATGCTAAGTACTTTCTCTTGTGTATCTATTCTTCTAGGTGTATCTATCATTTGAAGCTCCTTAGTATTATTCTTCATGTCTCTACTCATTGTGTAAGGAATAGCTATTGTCAGTCCTAACCATACTATGAGTACTATCACTATACTACATGTGCATATTCTACCCCATGTTTTCAAACAGTTTCTTTTCGGTCTTCCATTAACAGTATGATCAGCCATTTCTGACCAAGGAGACTTGACCCCTCTTTGTAGCTTTTACACAGTCTTTTAACTTGTGAATTTTTTTTCAAGTGGGTCTCACTTCTCCGTCAGTCTGATCAGCAATTAATTCGTCATCACTTTCGTCACTTATTTCTAAGTTCTCGAAATCTTCAAGGATGACGCAATTCCATTCAGGGCCTGTGCATTTGTTAATCAGTCTTTTCAGTTGTGGACTTCTTCTCCTTGGTTGTACTGTAGATTGTTCAGCTTGACTTGTTATTTCATTTACTTGTTCTGGTTGTTCATTTATTGTCTTTAGACGAAATCTCAGTCTTTTGACAAACCTAGGCCACTTGTCTCCATATCTGAGCCTCTTAGCTGGCACTGTGCTCTGGCCTTCTTCTAGTGCTCTCTTTTGTTTTCATTCAGTTGTGGCACATCTATTTCAATGTTATCCTCTGTATCCCTCTGTCTGACTTGGTCCAGGTCTTATTTGAGTTTCTTCTGCCTGGCCACTAGTCTGTCCTTGTTCAGGTGTTTGCTGAATTTGACTTTGATTTGATTCAACTTCTTCTTCCTGAACACATTTTTCTATTTATATCTGGCCCTGCTCAAGCTCTTCGAACCCTTGATTTCTTCTGCCTGAGCTTCCGCCATAATACCTATCTGTCCCTCTTCAGACTCTGGAGTTCTTGGTTAAGTGTTGATTGTCTGGGTATCTTTATCTTTCCCTATCTGGTCCTCCTCAGAATTACTGTTAGCTTGGATTTCTGTAATCTGAGTAGGTTCTTCTAGACCTATCTCATCCTCACTATCACTCTGACTGTCTAGATAAGTCTGACTCCTGGTTCTCACGTATTCTGGAGGTATCTCAACTACTGGAGTCCAATCATCTTGACTGGTGCTTGGTTGTTCAGCTACTTCAGGCTCGATATCTTGAAACCCTTCAGCTGCACAACCTTCAGCTTCAGTTTAATCAGGTTCAGTCACTCTTTTTGTGTGACTGGCAGGGATCCAGTGTGGAACTCCTTCGCACTTTACAGCTGTAGTGGTAACCAAAATTACTTGTTGTGGTTTTCCCCACCTTGGTGCAAGGCAATATTTACACCTAGCAATGGTTACATTTCCTGCACCTACAATGATTCCTACAATGATTCGCTCATACTTAGTCAGCTTACTAGGAGTTAGGTACGGAGTCTTGGTTAACAAAATCACAACTGGAGGAGCTTAGCGCGCATCCAAGATGGTCGCATGAGCTGTGAGCTCCCGAAACCCTCGCCGCCTCCACCGACTATCCTGGCACAAATCCTGTTTCTGACGACGGGTTCTTGTAGCTGAGACTCTCCTGATCTGAAAGGCCTTTTTCACACTTTGAATCGGATGCCGGACCCCCGAATTACTACTTCCGGAAGCCTGAAGGCCTACACCGTGGCTCATCCCGGGACTTGGGCATCTGGAGCACCCCGAAAGTAGTTGAACAACAACGGCGTATGGAAGGGGACGAATACCCGGGGTCTACTTTCGGTTTCGCTTTTCCTGGCTAAGAAGGTTGGGAGGCGGCTGCCTAGTGATCAAGCTGGACTGTGAGTGCGCTTGCTTGACTGATCTTCGCCGGCGCCCTGCACTTCAATCTCTCGTTGTTCTTCCTAGTGGGGAGCCATTTTCACCAGGTCCCAAAAGCCCCTGAGGGGCGCGCAACCCACCATGGCGGGCAAGTCCGATAGTGATAAGCGGTCCCTCAAGAATGCGACTCGCGGTGGCACAACTCAGACCACCATTATGGACAGATTTGCGCGCAACAAAGACTCGCCTAGCGGGACTGTCAAAACCCCGGAGAACCTTGGTGGTGGCCCCCCTGAGTCGGAGGAGCCAACTCTTCGAGATGTGATGGGCGCCATTGCGAGTATACAGTCATCGATGGGCCAACAGTATGAAACCTTGGCGGCCAAGATCAACACGGTGGCGGTGGATGTAAGCTTGATTAGGGCGGACTTGGCCAAGACTAACGAGAGAGTCAACTCGTTAGATGTCAAAACAGCCAGTCTCACCACCGATGTCTCCGATCTCCAGGCTGAGATCCGGACTCTTCGGTCCTCGAGTGACCAGTTTGCCCGCCGGCTTGAGGATTTCGAAAGTCACGCTAGGCGCAATAATGTCCGCATAGTCAGAGTTCCGGAGTCCTTCACCTATCAATCGACGGACTTACTTGTTGAAGATCTGATCCTCAAACATCTCGCCCCTAAGGGCCTGAGTAACTTTTTAGCGGTGGAGTGTGCCCACAGAGTCCCAGGCGGCAGACGCATGCAGGGGGCTACACCGCGACCCATCATTGCGAGGATCTTCAACTATAGGGACAGAGACGCCATTTTGCAGGCCTCGAGGACTAGCAGCCCTACATATTTGAGAATGTGTCCATCAACTTCTACCCTGACTTTACCCCATCAGTGCAGAAGCAGAGATTGGGATTTTCTGGGGTGAAGCGGAGACTGAGAGACTTGGGCATGAAGTATGCTATGCTTTTCCCAGCCCGATTGCGCATTGAACATAATGAGCGGGTGTTTTTCTTTGACATGCCAGAGGTGGTCAGTGACTGGTTGGACACACTATCTATGCCACGGGACAATGCGGACCAATCCAGAGTTGCTGAAGGCAGCCAACGGGACCAGGAGGAGTAGGGACACCGGCGTGTGCTACCATCGTACCGTGCTGAGGTGGATTGTTATCCTTTTTTTGGGTCAATGACATTCTTACATATAGACTCTGGGGCAGCGGGGAGTTCGGGACTCTTCCTCCTCCGGGGGTGTTTCCTTTTCTACTTGTAGATTCGTTTTTTGGGGTAGGGCGACAGGCACACTGCAAAATGGGGTGGTTTTCTGGTTTTACTGCAGGGTGGGCGGTTGTTGTTCTGGGTATTATGGGGGAGGGGGGGGGTTTCCTTTTCCTGTTTGCATTGTTTTCGAGGCTACGTATTGTTATATGGTTTAATCTGTGTTTCCGTCATGTGGTTGGGGGACCCTGCTACTATTTTCGGGATGGGGGTAGGGGGCTGAGAGTCGTGAGTTGGAATGTCAACGGCTTGGGGATAAAATAAAGCGGGGAATTGTACTCCAATATGTAAAACACCATTTCCCCGACATTGTATTACTGCAAGAAACACACTTGGTGGGGAACACTTTCCATGCAATGAACCGGAGGGGCTACCGGTTGGTGGCACACTCGGGATTCACTTCGGGCTCTAGAGGGGCTGGTGTTATGATTCGTAGTTCCCTTCCCTTGGGGATCGATGAAACGATCCTGGACGACAGGGGAAGATATGCGGCCATTGTTGGTAGGTGGGAGGGGAAAACGGTCGCCATTCTCTCGATATATGTCCCCCCGGGTTTGCAGGCCACCACATTTGTCGACCTGGGGAAATACAGGGTGCCACTTTTACTTAACTTCAATTATCCATACTCCAGTTTTTAGCACCCCCCACTCTGCCCCTCCCCCCGCCTCTCTGCCCCACCGAAACTCCCTCCACGGGCCGTGGCTGGTGGCATCTGGCAGATCACAAATTGCACCTACAGTCCGAGGTGGTAAAAAGGGCATCCTCTAGTAATGTGGAGAACCCTTGCTAGATTTTTTCACAACCGGTGAGAACGTGCAGTGTCAAACGTTTTATGCATCATTTAAGTTTCCGCAGCAATACTATCCGAGATATATTCTAGTTGGAATGGAACACAGGATTCCTGTACGCCTTCCTGCCCTGCCACTCCTACTCCAATTTCTAAAAAAGATCAGTAATGACTAGGCCCAAGCCATCCTTGTGGCCTCGGATTGAGCTAGTTGATTTTTGGTACTCAGACGTTCTGTGTATGAGCATCTATCCTCTGATATGGGCTCCCATGTCAAGAGGAACTCCTGTTGCAGCTGCAGGGCAGTCTCCTTCACGCAAGTCTGTGCAATCTACATCTCCATGCATGTTTGAGAGGTGGCAGTTAAGTGTATTTGATCTGCTACCTGAAGTGGTGGATGTCCTTGTTGGCAGACGCCCTTTCACAAAGTCCATTTATCTTCGGTGTTAGGACAAATTAATGGCCTGGTGTTGAGTCCACAAGACAGACCTCTTATAAGCTAAACTGGAATATGTCCGGTTTGTTTTTGGCCGAGCAAGGTGTTGCTGTGAGCACAATTAAAGGTTATTTGTCTGCCCTTTCGGAGTTCTTACAATTACCAGACAATTCATCCTTGTTTAAATCGCCTGGTGTGATGGGGTTTATTTTAGTCTTGACACAGGTATCCTCCCAAACCGTTTGTGATGCCACAGTGGGACCTTAAGTTGGCATTTCTTTTGTGTACCTCCCTTGAGCCAATGTGCAGCTGCTCGTTGTGTCTTATTACTTTTAAAACGGTCTTCCTCATTGAGATCACTGTTTGTGTGAGTGAGCTTCAAGCACTGTCTGTGGAGCTGCCCTACACCAGCTTTTTTTCCAGCCAGACTATTTCAGCAGACTCACGCGCCTTCTTATCAAAAGTATTAACTTCTTCCCACATTAGATAATCCATTACTCTCCAAGATTCTTTGCCCCTGGTCAAAACTAAATTATTTTCTGTGAAACAGTAAAACAACTTTATGCAGACTCACAGTAATATGTTATTTGTAGCTTCACTTCTTTTCTACATGCTCGGTTGTTAAGAGGGTGCTTCAAGTCATGATAAACCATCCATTCAAGATTGCATCCCCCTTGCTTGTACACCATGTTAGTTTTCTCTGGTACAAAACTATGGCTTGGCAGTGGTAGCTTGCATTTAGAAAATTATCTGTGCCCCACTTTTTTCTGTGTCTGTACTGGAAAAAACGTGCAAAAAGAATGGCAACTGTAAGGATGACTCCAAAGGAGTGAGTATTTGTGATATAAAGAAGTAACTTTGTTAGATGCATGCATTATTGAATTGATGTTAGAATATTGATTTGAAATGGTTAAGTGTTACAATTAATGACAAACCCACGTTAATTTAATGGATTTACAATTGCTTTGTAGATTCATCATGCCCTTTCAGCAATCAAACCAAGTCTTCATTCCAATTCTGCCTGGCAGATCTTTCATTGATCAAACAAGACAAAGAGGATATTGTGTGGACATGCTTAGTTTTTTGTCTGAAGGATGATGTGCCTTCGCCGGCTGTTCAGTGTCATCATGATGTAGGAATGCAGCTCATTGAGTGCCTTGAAAAATATGTTGTTTTACATGAGTAAGTATTTTTGCATTTTGACGTTGTTTTATAATACATGTGCAGAAAAAAACACCAGTGGCTATATTTCTTATTTGAGCTACGTGTTGTATATCTTGAAAATTTTAAGCTTAATGTTGATGCTGCCTTTTTTGATATGAGGACATTTTAATAGTGGGTTACTGTTTTGTCCGTGCTGATGTGATCTTTGCCTAATTGTTAAAGAGCTCCTTCCTGTTGAATGGCCGCTTTTTTGACCCCTCAATTTGATAGTTCGACCAACTTTTCTCAGAGTTTACCCATTATATGCCTTTTTGCTATCGTAATTGATAAGAACAAATACATAAATGGGTATTGAACATAACCTTGTTTTGGAAAGTAGTCTGGATGAGTGGAAACGATAATGAACAATTGCTTAGCTATTGTAAAGGAAAGTTTACATTTTATTAAAGACACAAAGGGAAGGATTCTCCAGTATTGGGGTGTCTTTCATAGATTCACATGCCTGAATCATTCCCCGTGCTCGGAGTGGGAGTCCCACGGTACATAAAAAAGCAATAATATGCCATAATAACATAGAAAAAACCTGGTAATACCCAACCAGGAAGTAAAGTAGCCCAAGCTACAGGAGAAAAAACTTCCTCACTCATGACTATCCTAGTCATTTTGTATAGCCCAAACTGCAGCCAATCAAGCATCAGCACCCACCAGAAAGTTCTCCCCAGAGGCTCAGGCTCTCAGATTTTCTACTGCACGTCGTGTGAAGGGAGTCTCCCTGAGCTCTGCTCAGTACTTCTCTTTTTTCCTTCAAGAATCTGGATTTGAAGATGTCTTAATCTAAAAAATCTTTATTCAGGCCTTGTGACTCTTGTGGTAAACTCCGGCTTTTCAAAGAAGATCCCCACAAGAAGTGCATTTACTGCCTGTACCCTGACCATCAGGTAAAGGACTGCAAGATATGTAGGACCTTCCCTCAGAAGACCCTCAGGGACAGAGAGGGCTGCTTGCTTTTGTGGCTACAAAAGCTCAAGGATCAAGATAATCCTGCTTCTGAGGTAGGCACTATTGCCTTTGGGTCTACTGTAGCTTCTAGGAAGAGAGCTGCTGAAGAGATGTTATCTTCTGCTAGGGCCAAGATTGTAAAGAAGCAACAATCTTCTAAGGGGTCTGAGAGGACTTTCACTAATAAGGCTACTCCCCCTACTAAGAGCAAACTTGTGGCATCCACACCCCTGAGAAGAACAACCAAACATTTACCTCAAAAGACGACTTCTGAGAAGACTTTACCTTAGAAAAAGACCCAGTCGTCGACGACGCCGTCACCGGCGAAGATTCCCGTCGACGCAACATCTACGTCTACGGTAACTTTCTCTTCGCCTAATCCAGAGATGATAATGTCGACAGCATCTTCTCCGTCGACGATGGTCTATGTCTCTGTCAGGCCTATCTCGTCGATGAGAGAATCTTCATCTGCCACCGTCAGCGCCCCGTCGGCGGCCAAGCTGAAGAAGATTCGTCGACGGTTGCTCCATGAACATCCTGTTGTCGACGAGCTCGTCGACGACTCCTGCATCGTCGACGACCAGACCGTCGACAAAGACTCCGTCGTCGAAGAAGACTCCTTCGTCGACGACCAAGACCTCGTCGACGACCAAGACCTCGTCGACGACCAAGACCTCGTCGACGACCAAGACCTCGTCGTCGACGACCAAGACCTCGTCGTCGACGACCAAGACCTCGTCGTCGACGACCAAGACCTCGTCATCGACGAAACCTTCCTCGTCGGCGAAGACAACTCAATCTTCGACGACTACCTTATCATCGTCTGGATCCAAGCCCCGTCGACGAGCCCGTCGATGGGGCCTCCGTCGCCGCTGCAACTGTCTACATGTACCACCATGCAGGTTTGGTCACAGTCGACGGCTTTCACGTCAACACCAAAGCCATCCTTGCTTCAGAAATGCGGTTCTGTTCTAGAACCTTTATCTCCTCTACATCTGTCACCTCGAACAGTAACCCTACAGCTTCCAGACAAATTGCTGGACTCCGAGGATAGTGAGGAGGATTCTAACCTGGATGAAAGGTTTGGGACAGCTACAAGTCCTTCTGAATTGCACATCAAATACCAAGAAGAGGACGATCAAGAGGGCCAACCTTCGCCTGAGCATGTAACATCACCTGTTACTAATGTCCCCTCAGCTCAGATTCCAGTAGCATTGCTAACAAATCTATAGCACATGCTAAATGACTATTACAGGCGTTTTCCACCGTCTGAGTCAGAGAACTCTGTGCCTCCTCCACCTGTGGTGCAAACGTCCATATCTCATTTCAGGTCTCCAAGGTCTCCTCCGCCTGTAGCTTCCCATCAGCCTGAAGAACACCAAACTTCTGACGAAGAAGAGAGAGAAGAAGGTGAAGTCGAGGACAGATCCTTGATGGCGGAGTGGGTCAATTATCAGGTCCAAACATCTTCTCCTTCACCTCCGGTTAGCACTGATTCACCTCCAATAGATGTTGGAGGATTCCATATTCTTATGGAAAGAGCTACAAAACGCTTCCATGTCAACATGGAGACTACACAGCAGGAAGGCTTCCTCTGTTTTCAAGGACCAGCCAAGGAAGCAGGCTAAGTCAATACCCATCATTGATTTAATCTGGAAAGAGGGAATTAAGGTGATGTCCACTCCTGCATCTATCCCTCCAGTACTCCCGAGGATAGATAAAAAATATAAGGCTCCCGAAAAGTCCCCAGCTTGTCTTATAGGAAGCCCGAAATTGGATTCGGTGATCATAGAGGCTGCACAGAAGCGATCTAGAAATCCTTCCTCTCCAATCGCAGCCCCACCGGATAGAGACGGCAGGCGTCTGGATGCTATTGGGAAGCGTGTGTCTACAATGGCAGCAACTACAGTCCTGGCTGCCAACTCATTAGCCATTCTGGGCAGATATGACCGGCAAATTGGTCTGACATCTCGCCATATATCAACATGCTTCCAGAGCCCTCCAAGACAGAAGCTCTGAAAATACTGCACGAGGGTGTGAAAATCTCGGCTGAGATGATTGACTCTGCAGTTGATGTGGCTTCGACTGGATTCAGGCAGGTAGCAGGAGCTGTTGCCTTGCGCAGGCAAGGCTGGCTAAGAGCGACTTTGTTCCGCTAGGAGGTACAAGCTAAGGTATTAGACATGCCTTACGACAGGGAATTTTTGTTTGGCCCGCAAGTAGAGGAAGCCTTGCTGACAATCTAAAAGGACACGGAGACAGCCAGGCCCCTTACAATTTCGAAAGCCGCCCTTTCGAGGTGCGAGAGGACGTGGGTCGTCCTCCACTAGAGGAGGTTATAATCAGCAATCCTCCTACAGGCAAGGGAGTCAACATTACCAAACCCACGTTACCAGTCTTACGGCCAGCGCAATACTAAGTATTCCCAAAACAAAAGAAAGCCTTCCTACCGCGGAAAGGATAAAAGACAATGAGTTTTGTCACGTGCCACCGCTACTTCCGCAGTCTCACATAAAAATTGGAGGAAAGATCTCAAAATTCTACTCAAAATGGTCCTCAATAACATCAGACAGGTGGGTCTTGGACATTGTGGCCAAGGGCCATGCCCTCGAATTCGAGAAATGTAATCCAAATGTTCCCAAGGGGCCCACCTCCATCTCATCTCAAGGAGTTGTTTTCCCAGATCAATTTGATGTTGAAAAAGGAGCAATCGAAAAGGTCCCTCAGGTTCAGAGAGGAGCAGGATTCTATTTCAGATTTTTTCTAATAAAGAAGTAGTCTGGGGAATGGCGTCCAATTCTGGATCTTCGTGCCCTCAACAAGTACTTGAGAAAGCTAACATTTCGGATGCTATCACTCAAAGAAATTCTGCATCTTATTTCGGCGAAAGAATACATGGCCACCTTGAACCTCCAAGATGCGTACTTCCACATCCCCATTTTACCCCGTGACCGGAAGTTCCTGCGTTTCAGGGTGGCTGGCAGGGATTTTCATTTCAAGGTCCTACCCTTTGGACTACGTTTGGCGCCCAGGGTGTTCACGAAGGTCCTGGCTCTGGAAGCAGCACACCTCTGGCTGGAGGAAATACAAATATTTCCCTACTTAAACAATTGCCTTTTCAAGGCAAGTTCTTACGCAATCACAGACAACCATATCCAACGGTGTCTGTCTCTCTTTCAGTCACTGGGTGTCTCCCATCAATTTCAGCAAGTCACAGCTAGAACCGTCCCAAAGACAAGCTTTCTTGGGAGCAACCTTGGACACACAACTGGTCCGAGCTTTCATATCAGACGAGAGACGAGAAAGAATACAGGACATGGCTCGGATTTTACTCTCAAGAAAGTCAGTTTCAGTCCGACAGTTCAAGTCTTTTCTGGGGATGATTTGTTCTTGCATTCCATTGATACCGAATTGCCATCTCAGGATGAGGCCTCTTCAAGAAGAACTCAACCTGCAATGGCTGCAGGTCTCCGGCTAATTTGAAGATCTCATCCGAATCACCCCTCGCATCCGAGGTGCTCTTCTCTGGAGGATTCAAAAGAGAACTTTACAACAAGGTTGCACGTTCCTCAAAGACGCATCAAACTTCACAATCACCACAGATGCATCCCTAGAAGGTTGGGGAGCACATCTTCAAGGGCTGGCGGTCAGCGGGAGATGGAGCTCTCAACAGAAGGTCTGGCACATCAATCTATTGAAGCTAAGAGCCATCTTCCTAGCCCTCAAGTCCTTTCGCTCAATCGTTCAAGGGGCCACAGTATTGGTTCGCACAGACAATACTACAAGCATGCATTATTTGAACAAACAGGGAGGAACGAGGTCGGCTCGTCTGTCTCAGGAAGCCCAAGAAACATGTGCATGGGCAATACGACACAGAATCAATCTTTTGGCGGTCCATGTACCGGAAACAACAAACGTTCTTGCGGACACTCTCAGCAGGACAAAGGTGTCCACCCACGAATGGGAACTTCATCAACCAATGGTGGATCGGATTTTTCAACAGTGGGGTCATCCAGATCTAGACCTCTTTGCGACTAAGAAGATTAGCAAATGCCTGTTCTTCGCAAGCTGGCATCCCCACAAGGACTCTCAGGGGAATGCATTTTCGATCAACTGGTCTCAAATATATGCTTACACCTTTCCTCCGATACCGTTGGTTCCCAGAATTCTCCGGAAGATGAAGAAAGAGCTGTGTCGCCTGATTCTCATTGCCCCCAGGTGGCCTCACCAATACTGGTTCACCAAGCTCCTTCTCCTATCAGAGTCCGAACCAATTCAGTTCCGACCAATACCGGATCTCCTCTCCATCCAGGACGGTCAGATTTACCATCCGGACCCGGCTTCTCTGAAATTAGCGGCTTGGCGCCCGAGTACCTTGAATTCGCCCATCTGAATATCTCTGCAGATTGCAAGGAGATACTAGCCAAAGCAAGAGCCCCTGCTACGATAAAAACATACAGACTTAAATGGAAGAGATTCTGTATCTGGTCTCACTCGGCTGGAATCCATCCTTTTCAAGCAAGGCCAGATCAGATATTGCCTTTTTTCTTACATCTGGCAAAATCGGGATTATCGCACGCAACTCTAAAGGTTTTCCTAGCAGCCATTTCAAGGTATCGTCAGGATGGGTCCACTTCACTTTACTCTTCAAGAATAATACAGCAATTCTTTAAAGGACTTTTCAGAAGGTTTCCTCCGGTACGTCATCCACCGCCATCGTGGCATCTCAAAATATTGTTAGCGCAGCTCATGCGCCACCCTTTTGAACCAATTAACAGAATGGATTTAAAATTTATTTTATGGAAAGTATCGCTTTTGTTGGCTTTGACTTCATATAGAAGAGTCAGTGATGTCCAGGCTTTCACGGTCCATCCACCTTTCTTGCAGTTCAATGTCTAATTCAGTTGTACTACGCACAAACACAAAATTCATGCCTAAGGTGCCTTCGGACTTTCACCTGAATGAGCCAGTCATCTTAAGGACATTTTTTCCTAACCCTCAATCCCCTGCGGAAAGGGCATTGATACACTAGACAGCAAGAGGTGTTTAAAGTTCTATTTACAAAGGACCTCTACAATACGCAAATCTGATCAATTGTTTGTCGCTTATGGAAAAATTCGACAAGGTCATGAAGTGTCTAAACAAACAATAGCAAGATGGATCTCTGTAGCTATTGACTTTTGCCATATACAAGCAGGAAGGCCTTTGCAGGCAGCTCCAAGTGCTCACTCTACGAGAGCCTTGTCTTCCTAGACTGCTCTTTTCGCTGGGGTTCCTCTTCAGCACATCTGCAGAGCAGCAACCTGGGCCAGCTGGCATACTTTCACCAAGCACTATTGTTTGGATGCAGCCAGCGAGACTGATGCTTCAGTGGGTCAAGCAGTTCTGCGTAATCTTTTCAGATAAGGGGAGCATCTGTTTCTCTCCTCCTCTTACTGATTTTCAGACGCCTAATCATGCTTATTTTGTACATTCTCATGTAATTGCACATTTCATGCTTTTAGAAATGAGGCATTTTATTATATGATTGTGTTTTTTCATATGTACAGACTTATGCTACAATAGCGTCTTCCAAGCAGGGATATGTGCTGCTATCTACTCTGATTCAGGCATGTGAATCTATGAAAGACACCCCAATACTGGAGAAGAACAATAGTTACTTACCTGTAATCTGTGGTTCTCCAGTATTGGTGTCTTTCATAGATTCACGTGCAACCCGCCCACCCCCTCAAAGGCTCATAGGCAACATTGGTTTACTATCACTCCTGTATGAGAAAATCTGAGAGCCTGAGCCTCTGGGAGAACTTTCTGGTGGGTGCTGTCGCCTGATTGGCTGCAGTTTGGGCTATACAAAATTACTAGGATAGTCATGAGTGAGGAAGTTTTTTCTCCTATAACTTGGGCTACTTTACTTCCTGGTTGGTTATTACCAGGTTTTGTCTATGTTATTATGGCATATTATTGCTTATTTATGTACCGTGGGACTCCCACTTCGACGACGGGGAATGATTCAGGCATGTTAATCTATGAAAGACACCAATACTGTAGAACCACAGATTACAGGTAAGTAACTATGGTTCTTATGCATCAACTCCAGCAGCCTCCGGATTCAATTAATCAATAAACTAAATGTTCGAGGCAGATGAGCTGTAGATCACATGATTTGCATACTCCTGCCATTTAGTGTTGAGTCCGGATGTTTGCACTTTGTTTTTCTTTGAAGAAGTCTTTACAGTCATGAGGTAGGTGACTCCTCCTTTCAGTGATAGTGTGCATGGGCATCTACTCCATTGTTAGATGATTTTTTTTCAGCCATTGAGTTCGGACTTGTATTGCTGCACTCCGCTTCGTAACCGTTTCTTCGGGTTCCCCTCGGTGCGCAATCCACTTTACCCACGTCGGTATTGTTTTGAGCGCGTAACCCACCTCTACGCGTATCGTATCCATTGAGGAAAACCTCTACTTCGATCGAAAATCTTGGAAAGACCGCCTGGCCTAACCGCGTTGGTCCACTATGCAGTAGATGGAACAGACGCCATTTAAATTCTGGCCTCTGTGTTGCACCAAGTATACACGCAGCAGCTTGCATAAAGTGTGCAATTTATGCATGTCTCCGGAGCACAACAAAGAAGTCTGCGATGCTTACAAATCATTCCGATAGAAGAAAGCGCTCCATGACCTTCGGCTCAATATCGCGAAATGCAGAGCCAAAACGTCGAATACACGCCGGACATCTTTGGGGAAGAATCCATCCCGGAATCGGACGCTGAGTCGGAAGGAGATGTGCTTCAAGGTCAATGTACCGTGAGTACTGAACGCCCCTTGATACAACATCCAAGTCAACCGAAACAAAAGGCTTCGGTCCCACCCCTGCCTTCGGGCCACTGTCGGCACCAACAAGATGTTTCAGACGCCCCACCCTCCGGCTCGGCACAGAAAGACGTCTCTAGAGCCTTCCAACTCAGGATCAAGTAGGCCAAAGACTGGCACCAAGCCGAAACATTCAGGCTCGAAGACAAAAATCTCTTCGGAGCCGAAATCCTTGATGCAGAAAACAAAGCTTCCTTCAGCACCAAAACCTTTGGTGTTAAAAAGTGATTCCACACTAGTGCCGAAACATAAAAATCTACCTCCAAATCGGCAGGGTCCGATTCTCGATGCCACAACACCCAAATCGTACCCAAAACAAAAGGAACTTTATATAATTCCTGATTCAGGACATGTTCTTACTAAGCTTACTCTTCAGAAACAGAAACCTGAGTTGGAGGAAGAACCTTTCTTTATTCCTTTTCAAGAGGAAGAATGTGGTTACTTACCTTCCCCCTCCTCTTTTACCACATTACCCTGATCCAAGACATTTACTGATTACACCAACTAACTCTCCACCACCACCACAGGATGATGATGATGACAATGATGGGGATGTAGGGGACAATATTGTACACATAACGACCCATATCTTTACCCTGCAAAGCCTTCTCCAACGACAATTTAGGACATCTGGAATTACTTACTAGAACTGCTGAATATCATGGGGTGCAGTTACACAAGGAATCTTTAGAGGAAGATTACTTATTTGAAACACTCAGTACCACACAGCTGCCTAGTCACACTAAGCTTAAAGGCATGATGAGACATGCTGACGACACCTTTAAAGATCCAGTGCGGGCTCGCATTCTCACCCGCAGAGTTCATAAAAAGTATAAGGCTGCTCCTTCAGATCTGGTCTTTATTAAAGGTCAACTATTACTAGACTCTTTGGTAGTCTCTAATGCCTGTAAACTGGACAATTCACAGACAACAGGTGATGCTCCCCCTCCAGACAAGGAGTCAAAACTGTTAGACCCTCTGGTAAATGGGTAGCGGCCCAAGCTGCAAATCATTGACGCATTGCTAATACCCAGGCCCTGCTAGCCAGATATGATAGGGCACACTGGGACGAAATGGAGCAGTTGTTACAACACCTCCCAGATGAATGCAAAGCAATAGCTCAAGACTTAGTCCAGGAAGTAACGCTCATGTCCAATTCCTCTATAAGATGCGCCTTAGACGCCACAGATGCCGCAGCTAGAGGGATCAACACTAGTTTGTTCTTAAATGGTTGAGAATTTCTGGTTTTAAACCAGAAGTACAACAGTCTATTTTAAATACCCCTTTTGACAAGGAACATCTCTTCGGACCCGATGTAGATAAATCCTTAGAAAAAATGAAAAAAGACACAGAGGTAGCTAAGTCTATGGTAGCTCTGCAGTCTCCCTCTAATCAAGGCTCCTTTAGTTTCTCCTTCTACCGTGGGGGGTGGTCCCAAACCATGTCCTCTGACTACTGCCACCTCTTATAAAGGCAACAATCAATCTTCCTCTACAAAGGGCTTCTTTAGAGGAGGATATAGGGGTAACAAAAAAGGTCGAGGCAAGGGTTCCGCACTGCGTAATTCCTCCTGCCCCAACAAGCAGTGACTTGCCTACACTCCCCAGTCCCCCCCGCCCATCTAACACCTATCGAGGGACGCCTTCTACAATTCCTCCCCATTTAGCAATCTATCCCCACAGAATAATGGGTGTTAGGAATGATGCAATTTGGTTATTGCATGGAGCTTACCAACGATCCTCCAAACATACCACCACGTTCTCACAAAATACCACCAGAACATTTACATCTACTTCAGCAAGAAGTACAGCCTCTCCTCTCCAAAGGAGCCATAGAACCTGTGCTGTTACAACATCAAAGGAGAGGTGTGTACTCCCTGTACTTTCACATCCCCAAAAAAAGACGGCTCCTTGAGACCTATTCTAGACCTCCGAGAACTAAACTCATACATACTCTCAGTGTATTTCCACATGGTAACACTCCAACAAGTCCTCCCGCTTCTTCGCAGGGCGATTTTTTTTTTTTTTTTGTCTACACTAGACTTAAGACGCCCATTTCCATGTTCCAATCCATCCTGCTCATCACAGCTACCTCAGGTTTGTTATAGTGGGTCACCATTATTTATTTTATTTATTTATATTCTTATAACGCGCCTGAATCAGCCCCGAAGGGATATCTCCGCGCGTGGTTCCTGAATAAGAGGGATAAATCATATTTGGGGGATGACAGAGAAAGGGTCAGGTTAACCAGATATGAATAGGAAAGTTTTTAGTTGCTTCCTAAAGGAAAGAAGATTGGAGATTTGTCTCCGCTGCGGTGGTAGAGAGTTCCACAGCAAGGGGCCTTTTAGGGAGGGTGCTCGGCCACCCTGCCTTGCTCTGGTAACTTTCGGTATGTGTAGCAGCATAGTGTTGCTAGATCGCAGAGCACGTCCGGGGCAGTAGAGGAAAAAAATATCTTTTAGATATTTGGGACCAGACCCATATATGCACTTATGCATGATGCAGCAAAGTTTAAAACTCACCCTCTGTTGCACTGGGAGCCAGTGAAGGTGGCAAAGGAGGGGACGAGAAGGGGTACGGGGAGGAACATTCAGGATGAGTCTTGCCGCGGTGTTCTGCACCACCTGCAGTCTGCGTATTTGTTCTTGGTTGGCGGAACTCAGTAGACTATTGCAGTAGTCTATCCGTCCAAGGATTAGGGCCTGAACCAATGTTTTCCTATGAATGTTCGGTAGGAAGGGAAAGATACGCCGTAGGAGACCAATAGTGCGGAAACACGTTCCCGCGACCTGGCTGACATGATCTTTCATGATCAGGTTTTGGTCCAGGCGTACCCCCAAATTTTTGATGGTCTGTTTGGGTGATGGGACAGGTCCTAACTCAGATGGCCACCAATCCGGCGACCATAGCAGGGTGGCCCCTCCAAACAACATGACCTCTGTTTTGGTCACATTGCACTGGAGGAGGTTCTGGGCCATCCAACCAGCCACCGCTCTCATGCCGTTTTGAAAAGATTGCATGACTGCAGGTGTGATGGTTTGAAAGGGAAACAACAGCTGGGTATCGTCAGCGTAGGAAATTGGTGAGAACCCATAAGATCTAATGATCTCAGCCAGAGGGGCCACATATACGTTAAATAACGTGGGGCTCAAACATGAGCCCTGTGGCACACCTTTGGTAAGCTTCCTGCAGACAGATTTGTGGGAGCCTAATTTAACAACTTGTTGTCTGCCTTCAAGAAAGCTTTCAAGCCATGCAAGGGCGGTCCCCCTTACTCCCACTCCCTTCATACGGTCGAGAAGAATTTTATGCGACACCGTGTCGAAGGCAGCGGACAAATCCAATAGCACCAGAATCGCTGAGCTCCCCCTGTCCAGTGACATTCTGATGTTATCTGTCACTGACAGGAGGGCCGACTCGGTGCTATGGTTGGGCCTAAAACCAGATTGCGAGTGGTCCAGGCCGCCCGCTGCCTCGATGTAATTCGACAGGTGTGCACCATTACCAATTCAAGGTGCTGCCCTTGAGTCACCACTGCTCCCAGGGTATTTACGAAATGCCTGGCAGTAGTTGCAGCACAACTGAGAAGACAACACATCCATGTCTTCCCATACCTGGACGACTGGCTCATCAAAGCCAGTACTTACCAAATGTGTCTCCAACACACTCAAACCACTATTCACTTACTTCACCAACAAGGGTTTATGTTAAATGCGGTGAAGTCTCATCTACAGCCTTCCAACATGCAAACTTATCTGGGAGCCACGATAGACGCTCACAAAGCTCTAGCCTCCCCCAATTCAGCCAGGATTCACAGTATTCAGTCCCTTCTCACTCGTTTAGCCCAACCAATGATTGCCAGCAAGGGTTTTCATGCAACTGCTAGGCATGGTGGTGTCTTGCATTACAATTGTTCCCCACGCAAGACTTCACATTTGTCCCCTTCAAGAATGTTTAGCAAGTCAGTGGAACAGTCGCATGGTCGATTAACTGATCTAGGGTTGATAGATGGCCGCACCCATCGCTCTCTTCAGTGGTAGAACCCAAAAATGTTATCTAAAGGATGGCCCTTTCTCGACCCTGTTCCATAAATAGTGCTAACAGCAGACGCATTGCTCACTGGTTGGAGCGCTCGCCTGCAAAGTCACACGTTCCAAGGATTATGGACTCTAAAGTACAGGAGTCTTCATATCAATCACCTAGAGCTACTAGCAGTGTTTCTGGCTCTTAAAGCCTTTCAAACTCACCTATTAGGCAAAACTGTTTTAGTCTGCACAGACAACCTGACAGCTATGTATTACATACAAAAACAGAGGGGACACACTCTCTCTAACTGTTGCTCCTAGCACAAGCCATTTAGAAATGGGCAATACATCACAAAATGTATCTCCTAACAGAACATCTTCCAGGAGTAAAAAATCAGATTGCAGATCTTCTCAGCAGACACAGACCGCAAATCCATAAGTGGGAACTTCATCCCCAAATTTTTCTTCCAACTTTCAGGAATGGGGGTTTTGTCACATAGACCTGTTCGACACACAGCAAAACGCAAAATGCCCAAGTTTCGCCTCCAGGTTCCCCCTCTCCCACTCATTCCACTGGTAGTTTGGAAGCTCAGGCAATCATCCCTAAAACTCATTCTCATAGCTCCCACATTGTCCTGCCAACCTTGGTTCACCACCCTTTTAGAGCTCACAGTAGTACCACACCAGAAACTGCATCTCAACTCCAGTCTCCTCACTCAGAGCCATGGAGAAATCAGGCATCCAAATCACAAGAAACTCAACCTGATGATTTTGCTCCTGAAGTCATATAGTTTGGTTATTTGCAATTACCACCAGACTGTATGAATATCCTAAAAGAAGCTAGAAGACCTACTACTAGGACGTGTTAAACAGCACAATAACAATATCAATCCCTTCAATGTTTCAGTACAAAACATCATCTGTTACCTACTACACTTGCAGCAATCAAATTTAGCTTATACATACATTAGATTGTATTTAGCAGCAGTAGATGTATATTTACAAAACAGACAACACTTCTCTCTTTTCAGAGTGCCAGTGATTAAAGTCTTCATGGAAAGTCTAAAGAGAGTAATACCACCAAGAGCTACACCTGCACCATTGTGGAACTTGAACATAGTCCTTGCAAGGTTAATGGGTCCACCTTTACAATTACAATTCCTCTAATCGAAGGTTGCTTTTCTTTTTGCAATCTCTTCCCTAAGGAGAGTTGGGGAACTTCATGCAATAACTATCCAAGAGCCTTTCTTTCAACTTCATAAAGACAAAGTTGTTCTTCGAACCAATCCCAAATTTCTACTTAAAGTAGTTTCTGCTTTTTACATAAATCAATCTGTTGAGTGACCTGTGTTTTTTCCTCAACCCGATTCTGTAGTAGAACGAGGTCTACACACACTAGAAGTTAGAAGAGCTCTACTTTATTATGTAGAAAGAACAAAATATTTTCGGAAAATAAAACTGCTTTTTGTTGCCTTTTCACCACCTCACAAAGCCAATTCCATTTCTAAATCTGGCATTGCAAGATGGATTGTGAAATGTTTCCAGACTTGTTATATGAAAGCCAAAAGAACATTGACAATACCCCCTAGAGAGCATTCCACCTGCAAAATAAGGGCTACTATGGCCTTCTTAGGGCACATTCCGTTAGCTGACATCTGTAAGGCAGCAACATGGTCTACACCGCACTCATTCACCAAACACTATTGTGTAGATGTATTAGTGAGACAACAAGCTAATGAAGGCCAAGCAGTACATAAAACATTATTTCAAACAACTGTAACAGCTACAGGTTAGCCACTGCTTTGGAAGAATACTGCTGTATAGTCTATGCAAAGCATGTGATCTACAGCTCACATGCCTAGAACGGAAAATGTTACTTACCCAGTAAGCATCTGTTCTAGGCAAGTAGAGCTGTAGATTCACATGCGCCCACCCGCTACCCGGGTAACTATACCTGTTGCAGTGTTCTTTCTTATCTTGTATACATACGCATGGACATCTCTTTTCTACCCTTACTAACACCATTCTAACCCTCTGCTGGAAAACAATCTAACAATGGAGTCCATGACCATGTGCACTATCACTGAAAGGAGGAGTCACCTACCTTGTGACTGGAAAGACTTCAGTGCAAACATCCAGACCCAACACTAGAGGGCAGGAGTATGCAAAGCTTGTGAATCTACAGCTCCACCTGCCAAGAATAGATGCTTACTGGGTAAGTAACATTTTCCTTCCCACGAAACATTGAGGAAAGTGAATCTGTGATTTAGCCAATCCTGTGGGCTGCATGAAGAGAACCGATGACTTTGCACTCTTTTTCTTTGCACAACAGACACCATAGTAATTCCATGCCCACTTTAATCAGTCTTCTGTTCATTTCCTGACAAAAAAGGGAAAACTCCTCTCACGTTATGAATAGTCAAACATCACCTCCAAATTATTGGCACAACAGTTGAAATGCATATTCCAAACTTTCAACAACTTTATGAGAAGAGAAAAAGCTTGTTTACTTACTCCAACGTGGGTGTACCACAGTCACAGATTCTGATCTCGAATCTTACACATCATCAATTAAGTTTTTATTTTTTTTGTGAGGGCAGCAAGTAGACTTCAAGGTATTTTTTGAGATGGGCGAATTCTCGCCTCTGTGTCCTTTATAGAAATGAAACTTTCCTTTTCGATAGTTGGGAAATGTTTAATTCTATACCCTAAGGTGAGGATTATGCAAGTTCAAACCTTACTTACCACTAATGAGGCTACAACAGATTTAAGTTAAAAGCTTTTGAAAGTTGAATCAGAGGACCTGTCTGCTGCATTAGTTATGTTCTCTACCCTCACTCCGGGGAGAAATCTTTAGAGGCCATTGCTCCCCTTTCCTAAATGAGCTCCAAAAATATGGATTTCTATTGTAACTCCCTGCATAGTACAGCGTACCCTACTAGCAGTGCTTGGTGAAGAAACCGCCTTGTAAGATATCTAAAATGTCAGGAGTTGATTTTCTGCTGCTGGTCTGAACTCTTTAATCCATTTTTCATGTTTTCAATCATTCAGCTACACACAATTTACGAATAACTGGAAATGCTGGGTATAATAATGTTCTAGTATAGGTTTTGGTGTTTCTCCACTCTGAAAAAGTGACCCGAGGGAGTAAACCTCCTCCCCGAAATATCTAGAGCTCTGACATTTGAGACTCTACTATAGGGGATCAAGCAGAGCAACATTGCAAGCTTACCTGACCATTGTTTCCTACTTGGGAACCTTCTGGCAAGCCATGAAAGGAAAATATTCAGAACTGTATTTGCATCCCAAAATCTTGAATATCTGGATTCTGGTGGAAGGGAAAGCCTTATACCTCAGAGGTGTTTCCTGACCATGGGGTATTCACCAACTTGGACTTCATCACAGGAAGGTGTCCCACAGAAGGAGCTGAGCAGAAAGTGTTTACCGAACTGAAAACTTTCACTTGCAGAGCCAAGTCTGCAACGAAGTTCAGGATGTGGATAGTGTCTGACACCATGGGATCAAAGTTCCATTGCTGACTTCAACCAAGCCATCTATTCCATGCTGATCTGTTCTGTTTAATACTTTTCTCTGCCCACGTTCTGTGAATGAGGTCTTCAGACTTTGAAGAAAATCCTGTAATTTTCATGGGGCCCCTGTAATCCTCTTTGCCATTAATTGAAGGTTGCTTTCCAATACAGTTTGGGAGACCATCCAGGTTCATCAGGATCAGATTGCGGTACAGTAGAGGGTTTGGAGAATCCTATAAATATCTTCAATTTTAAACTGCTACATTGTTGACCCTATCAGGAAGGTATTCTGCGGCGAATGCCGTCTGCTTGTTGGGGAAAAACTTCCCAAACCTCTTTTGCTATCTCGTTGCGAATATTTGCGTGTTGCTTCCTGATTGTTTAAATATCTTACTGCCAATATGTTGTCTGTCTTGAGTAGAACGCAACCTTGTGCCAGTTCTTTGGTCTAGCATCTGATCGCAAAGGATACGGCTAGGAGCTCCAGACAATTTATATGTTATTAATGTTCTTGAATCAACCATTTTACTCCTGTGGAAGGTTCTTCACACCTGGTTTCTCATCCCAGCTTGCTGGCATCGGAATCTATAAGCGGATCCGGATTGGAACCAAAAATGGCTTGGCCATTCCAGGCCTCCATGTGTCCTAGCCAGCATTTCATTTCATCCTTCAATTTTTCAGGAAGAGGAAGTGATTCTGAGTAAGTGAGTGCTGGTCCTAGGAAAGAGGCCTTGAATCTCGGAAGGGCCCAATAATGGAGCGGCCTTAGTAAGATCATTTGGATTGATGATGAAAGGAGTCACTCTAACCTCGCGACTCAACGTAGAGATGTTCCTGATTTGTTAAGTGTTCTCTTAAGTTCCTGGCGAATGTTCGTCTTAGCAGAGCATGAAGCCCCTGGAATAATGTACCATACTATATGGATTCCTTCAATCTTGAAATGGGGATATACCAGCCATTAGTTTAATTTCTGCAGATTTATTACTGGTAGGAGAACCTTATCTTTTTTCTCCACTAGTAAGAGACTGCTGACAAAAACTGTTGGTTGAATTGAGGACCTCATAATGGCATTCGTGTATTGGTGTGCTACTACTTCTTGGTCTATGCAGAGGGACCCTTCCTCGAATATAAAAAGAGGGTACTAAGTATGTCTGTGTTACTCAGAGCAATATCATTTTTTCTGTAAACCCTTGACCACTTGCAGTACTCACTGGTCCGCTGTCAGTTGCCTCCAGTTGTGGAAGAACGTTGCCATCCTGTCTCACACTTTTGTGATGGGTGAAGTTAAATGATCTTACCAGCAAAACCTCCAGTGGTGGATGGACCTCATGATGGTCCTCTGTTTCACCCATGATATTCCGGCACCCTGGGAGGGGAAGAAGCCGTCAATTCTTAATAGGTCATGCCATTAGCTCGGCTTGCAAAGGTGACCTTTTCGGGAGGCTTGGTTAAAAAGTCGGCTAAACAAGCGACTTTTTCCTCAGCTGGCCCCATGAAAACCTTGATGGCAAAAACGTTATCAGTTAGGGCTTTGGCCAGGAGAGATAAATGTTGAAATGAATGGGCTCAACTCCTTTACGAAGGGGTCCCTGAAGAAATTTCCAGTGCTGCTGCTCTTGCTTCAGATGATGGCAAATCCCCCAATTTGGGCACCAATTTGGGGCCTGTGGCGTTCGGTGGAAATCACACAATTGGCACTGCCAAGGAAGATGATGGGATGCTGCGCCCATCCAGAAAGAATATCGGGTGAGAAGAGGGATTTAGATTGTTTGGCTTCTTCAGCAATACCAAGGATTTTTGTTAAGGGTGCTGCAGTGTCAAACAGTTTGTCCTGGCAGGAGCTCTAGATGCACTTTTTCGGGTCTATAAGGTACTTGGACAGTAATGTCACCATTTTGGTGTTGATTTCAGGGGTAGGAGAGACCTTCCTTTCGAGAGAGGGGTGGGAGCATTCTGACTTTAGTCTGTTATGGATCTCCGTAACCAGAGTACTTGGTTTACTGTGACATATTCGGTGGAGCAAGGATGGTTTATCTCCTCGGGTTCCAGCATGTCTGATGGAGGGGTGGCAGATATGTTTGGGCCTGCATCAAAAGATGTATCCTGTGGGAAGGTTTTGGGGTGCCTGGGGCAGGGCTGATTCGTCTTCTGAAGGGAGAGACATCCCCAATGTCTTAGTTAAGGGACAGGGGGTTGCGCTCTGTAAGTAATTTTTTTTTGGCTTTCTTGTATAAGTGGGAGGGTGTCCTCCAAAGGTAGGAACTCTCTGATCAGAAAAATATTCTTGAGGAGATCAGTAGTATCAACCGGCCTCTCCGGCGCCGATTCAATCGGGGCAACCCCTGGTGCCGCCCCCGCGCGGTGCCGGTTCTCCGGCGCCGTCCCCATTCCCTCTCCAACGCCGGACGCGGAGTCGGACCGGCGTCGTCAGACGCCGGGCTCGACGCCGATGGGGCCTGTGAACCCTGAGGAGCCGGTCTACATTGTTGATTCCGAATAGGGTGAAGATGTAGATTACGGACAGGAGTGTGAGGGGTCTGAAGACCCTCTGACACGTGAGTGTCAGTACGACGTGGACTGGACGGGTGACTTGGGTGACGCCAGTGGTCTGGACGACTCCCCCAACCCTGGCTTTGTCTCACCTCCTACCGTGGCTTCGGAGGAGGGGGCAGCTTATTCAGTGGTGTTGATAAGGGCTGCCAAGGCCCTAAACCTTGTGCTCCCCGTCGCGGCCGTGAGGACTAACATCCTCACTGAGGTCCTCAAACCGCAGTCATGCCCACAGGAGTCACTGCTGCCGTTCAACTAGGCCTTAACTGACGTTCTTTTGGGCACGTGGTCCAGGCCCGCTTCAGGTTCGCCTGTTGACAGGAACGTGGCAAGACGCCACCGTCCGTGTTCGGACGACCCCAAGTTTCTGTCCACCCATCCCACCCCTGAGAGTCTGGTGATCCAGGCCTCCACTTCCCAAACCGCATTCCCGTCGGCCCCGCCCGACAGGGAATCTAAGAGGTACGACCAGTATGGCAAAAAGGTCTTTTCGTCCTTGAGTCTAGGACTGCGGTCTTGCAACACCGCATGCCTCTTGGGCCGCTACACCCACTCTCTGTGGGATACGGTCGCGGACCTGCTGCCTGAATGCCCGCCGGAGGTACGGGCTAAGCTCGGCAAGGCTATGATTGAAGGCCGGGATGCAGCAAGATACTCCATCAGGTGTGGTCTTGATACGACCGACTCACTGGGCAGAGCGATGTCCACAACGGTGGCGATTCGTCGCCACGCCTGGGATCCGCCAACTTCTCGGCAGATGTCCAGAATGCTTTGATGGACATGCCGTTTGATGGCAGTCGCCTGTTTGGCGACAAAGCGGACCACGAGCTGGAGCGCTTCAAGGACTCCTGGGTCATGGCCAAGTCCTTGGGTCTCTCGACCCAGCGCCAGCAAACGGTTTCGTTTCGCTCCTTTCGTGGCCAAGGAAGGGGCGGTCCCACAAGTGCTGCCAGCCACGCGCCGCAACAGACTTATCAACGCGGTGGCGGCCGTGGAAACCGCCGGGGTGGCGGTAGGGGATAGCGGCGAGGTCAGACCACACCTCCCCCCGCAGCATCCGCCACTAAATCCTCCTAGTCCGTGCTTTCAGGCCCATGTGACGCCGGTGGGTGGCAGGGTTCGCCATCACCTCTCCCACTGGCGCATGATAACATCGGACAGGCGGGTGCTGCAGCTCGTCCGAAGGGGCTACTCCCTCCCCTTCGAGACCACTCCTCCAGCCATGCCACCGCAGAACCACCGTGTGTCGGGGGACCACTTGACACTTCTGCAGGAGGAAGTTACGGCCCTCTTGGCCAAGGGGGCCATCGAGCGCGTTCCTGGGCCAGAAGTAGGACATGGTTGCTATTCCCACTACTTTCTGGTGCCCAAGAAGGACAAAGGGGGCCTATGTCCTATCTTGGATCTAAGGAGCGTCAACGGCTTCCTCCGGAAGGAGAAGTTCAAGATGTTGACTTTGGCTCAGGTCTTGGCTGCTCTCGACCCGCAAGACTGGATAGTAGCGTTGGACTTGCAGGATGCGTATTTTCACATCCCCGTCCTGCCGGCCCACCGGCGTTACCTGCGGTTCACGGTAGGCCACGAGCACTTTCAGTTTATCGTGCTCCCCTTTGGCCTTACCAGTGCCCCACGGGTGTTCACAAAGGTGATGGCGGTGGTCGCAGCCCATCTGCGCAGGTTAGGGGTGTCAGTCTTCCCCTACCTAGACGACTGGTTGTTGAAGGCGGGCTCGCCCCAGACAGTCGTCCACCACCTTCAGATGACGGCAGACCTCCTGCACGAGCTGGGGTTTTCCATCAATGTGCCGAAATCACACCTGTGTCCCTCTCAAAAGCTCCTTTTCATCGGAGTGGTTCTCGACTCAGCGCAGTTTCGGGTTTATCCTCCGGAACGGCGGGTCCAGGATATACAGGCTTTGATTCCCATCTTTCAGCCGTTATCCCGGGTTTCGGTCAGGTTGACGCTGCGGCTGCTGGGGCTGATGGCCTCCTGCCTCCTTCTGGTGCATCACGCCCGGTGGCGGATGCGGGCTCTGTAGTGGGACCTGAAGTTTCAGTGGGCCCAGCATCAGGGCAACCTGTCCGACCATGTCTTGATCTCAGAGGGCACTGCAAGACAACTGCAGTGGTGGCTTACGGACTGTGATTGGGTCGGAGGCAGATCCCTCTCCCTTCCCCAACCGGAGCACGTGGTTGTGACGGACGCTTCCCTCCAGGGCTGGGGAGGCCACCTGGGAGAGGCAGAGATCAGAGGCATCTGGTCTCCGGCGGAGTCCCGGCTCCATATCAACCTGTTGGAGCTCCGGGCGATTCGTTTGGCACTGAAAGCATTTCTCCCCTTTGTCAACGGGAGTGTAGGGCAGGTTTTCACGGACAACACCACCGCCATGTGGTACTTCAACAAGCAGGGCGGGGTGGGGTCGTGGACCCTTTGACAGGAGGCTCTGCGCCTCTGGCAATGGCTGGAACGTCAGGGCGTGACTCTGACGGTTCAACAACTGGGAGGTTCTCTGAACGCAAGGGCAGACTAACTCAGCCGTCGGTGCTCGATGGATCACGAATGGCGTCTGAACTCTGACGTGGCGGAAGGCCTCTTTCGGCAATGGGGAGAGCCTTGGTTAGATCTATTCGCCACAGAAGAGAACGCGCAATGTCATCAGTTCTGCGCGTTGGAGTTTCCAAGACGGCACTCGCACGGCGACGCCTTTCGGCGCGAGTGGAGTTGCGGTCTGTTATACGCCTTTCCGCCTATACCACTTCTGCCCAGAGTGCTGAAGAAGATCAGGCGCGACCGGGCCCAAGTCATCCTTGTGGCTCCGGACTGGGCTCGAAGGTACTGGTATCCCGAGCTACTCAGCATGTCAGTCGGTCCCCCGATCCGCCTGCCCCTTCAGGAGGACCTTCTGTCGCAGCAGCAGGGGACGGTCGTCCACCCGAACCTGTCCAGCCTCCACCTCCATGCGTGGAGATTGAGCGGCGACAGTTGAGGCCATTTGACTTGCCTCCTGAAGTCTGTGATGTGATTCTGGCAGCCAGGCATTCCTCCACGAAATCGGTATACGCCTGTCGGTGGAACAAGTTTGTGGCATGGTGAACAGCAAAGGCTGTGGATCCTTTTTCTGCCCCTCTTTCTGAGGTTCTTCTCTTCCTTCTTTGTCTTGCCCAGCAGGGCTCTGCTCTGGGCACTATCAAGGGCTACCTTTCTGCCCTTTCGGCCTTTCTAAGGCTACCTGATCAACCTTCTTTGTTCAAGTCCCCCATTGTAACAAGATTCTTGAAGGGCATCACACACATGTTTCCATCTGTTCCGTTTGTGATGCCTCAGTGGGACTTGAACCTGGTTCTAACCTTCTTGATGTGTGCTCCCTTTGAGCCACTTCATTCCTGCCCTCTCCGTCTCCTGACGTTAAAGACGGCCTTCCTGGTTGCCATCACCTCTGCCAGGAGAGTGAGTGAGCTCCAGGCTCTTTCTGTCAAACCTCCTTTCATGTCCATTCATCCAGACAAGGTGGTTCTGAGGACTAGACCTTCTTTCCTGCCCAAAGTTGTCTCTGCTTTTCACATCGGGCAGTCCATCACCCTCCCTTCCTTCTTCCCGCCTCCGCATCCTTCAAAGGATGAAGAGCGGCTCTATCATCTGGACCCAAAACGTGTGCTTTCATTTTATATGGATCGCACACGCCAGTTCCGGGTGGATGACCAACTGTTTGTTGGCTACGTGGGTGCGAAGAAGGGACGGGCGGTACATAAACGGACCATCTCTCGGTGGGTCGTTCTGTGCATCAAAGCGTGCTACTCTTTGGCTCGGAAGGAGCCTCCTGTTGGGCTGAGGGCCCATTCCACTCGGGCCACGGCGGCTACTACTGCCCTGGGCCGGGGAGTCCCTTTGCAGGACATTTGCCAGGCGGCTACGTGGGCCTTGCTGCACACTTTTGCGAGGCACTACTGCATGGACAGTCAAGTCCGGAGGGATGGCTTCTTTGGCCGTTCGGTCCTCCAGGACTTTCTGGTGTAGGATTGTATTGGTTCGCAGACCCACCACCGGGGTTGGTATTGCTGGGGTATCTATTCTAAGGTAAGGAATCTAATACTAACCTGTTTCTTTCAGATGAACAAGTTACTTACCTTCGGTAACAATATATCTGTAAGAAACAGTAGTTAGTATTAGATTCCTTACCGCCCCAAACATCCTCCCCGTTCTGCGAACTGATACCTAGGGTTAAGGACATCCCTTTCAGGGCCCTAGTTTCAAATGGCACCAGTGTTGGTTCTCACATGGCTCTGCGTGTTCTGGCGCGGAAAAGCTGTGTACAAAGAACTGACGTCAGCGCGCGGAGGCGCCGTCTATATACTCCAGCGACGTCATCACGGTGCACGACGCCGACGACGGACGCGGAGCCGCAGGGGACGCCTGTAGACGACGCCTACCGACGCGCAGGGGTACTGCTACGCAAAAGTTTCCGGATCCAGACTGACGCCTGGGGATATTCTAAGGTAAAGAATCTAATACTAACTACTGTTTCTTACAGATATATCGTTACCGAAGGTAAGTAACTTGTTCATCAGTGTTCAAGGGGCTAATAGGTGGGTTGGTGCACCCTAGAATCTACTGGGCTAGGCCTGGGCAACCCCTGTAGTGGCTTCTAGAATTGGGTAGTATGGACCGCGGTATGCCCTAGAGCTCCAGGACAAAAGTTCTAGTCCTGCTCGGTTTATATTCTAAATCAGGATGCATGTCTGATGTTCCTCTTGGTGCTTTTATGCAAATCAGTGCTCCGGTTCATGTGCTACGTCTCCGGCTCTTGAGTTTATTAGGGCACACTATTTTGGAGTTGCTGAGGCTAGAGTGAAGTCCGGGTCAAGCTGTACTGCAAGTGTGCCTTTTGCCTGTCGTGGACTGCTTTGCTGCAATTGACGAGAGCTGTGCAGGAATTCGGCTGGACAGATACCAGGCTTCCAATAGCTGTATAGTAAGAGTTTCCATTTGGGACAATACCGACTTGCGCATTGAAATGGAAAAAAGCAATATTATATTACCAATCTTGACACAACAGAGAGTTAAGTATGACTGTCAGAGTTTACTTATCTGCTGCTGTAGCAGCGCAGAAAGAGGTTGGGCAGAAAGCCCTTGATCCTCTTCGTGGGATGCAGAGCACAGGATTGGCTAAAACTGTTTGTCTTTTTCCAGTGTTTCATGCAAAATGGAGTTTATTGATTACTTGAATCCTAAGGCTGCTGTCCTTTCATAAAGCGGAAGGTGATGCATTATCATCACCTGGTCTTGACATAGAATGTCTGGCATTAAGTAGGAAAATATTATCAAATTCTGAAAGTTGTAGTTCTTGCTTGAAAATCCCAAAGAGAACATTCTTGATATTGCCTGTCCGGGATCTGGCAAATGTATAAAACACTAATGGGCATTTATGTTAATGAAGTATATGTTCTACGTCTGAAAATGTTTTGGGCCATCAATCTGGACAGTGTCTGAGGTGGATGCAGAGGTTTGCCAATTAAGGAGTAGTTGTCACTTTCACAAATAGAGAACACACACTGTCCACCTCCAGTCAACCATTAGTGACTTCATAGCATTTTCTTCAGTTTTTCCAGTTACCTGCTTTAAAGAACAGTTTTTATATGAACGCTGAATGTTATTTTCCTGGAGTCTATGGAGCCTTTCTTCACTATCTGCTATTTGCTTCTCTTCTCAAAGATCTCTTCGAACACAGGATGAATACAATTTCTGATACAGATGTGATTTTCTTTCTTTTGTAACTTTTTTTATAATTATTTATAAGGCCCATTTGTGTAGGTGTTGTACTTTAAAAATGATAGGTCAAGAATAAAGATCTAGAAGAGAAATAACATTTATGGTTTTACACGCAATAGAGCTGTAAGATATCTGGTTGGAAAAGCATACATTTTTCACTTTATCTTGATGCAACATTTGGAGGTCATTTCAGACAAAGAAGTTGAGTTGAATAAAGATTAAGTACAAAGTAAGGAGATTTGGGAAACCTACTATTTTTTTCCCAAAACTTTTTTATTGTTTTGTAAATTTGATAACATCATATCATCAGTGCATGCCTCATAAATTGCATTTAAGACCACACCTTTGCATGTAGTTACTTAATGCAATCATGAACATATTATAAAATGTACAATATACAGTTTAAAATCGTAACTATGATTTATCCAATATGAGGCGAATAGTGAGTAAACCTAGACTGTAAGCATAGATTGTGGGGTTACAAACTAAACTAGTGAAAACAACCCATCTACCATCCCTCACCCTAATCATCCCAGAGTGCCCTCTGATTCATACTCTGGGAGTGGCTTTCTTGTAGGAGCGGGTTCCTATGGGTTCACAGCAGTAGTCTAGTAGGGACTCCCAGCACCACCCTAGTTAGTGTCAGGGTAATCTCGTATCAGTACGATTGATTCTGTAGAGTTTCCGGACCTAATCAAGTGAGCGGTCCATGAGGATTGAGTGTAGCAAGCCTAGAAGAGATGATCGTGCTAATGTGCTCAAGTTTCTTAAAAGCTTCATCTAAACAACTTGGCGAGTGGGGGGGTCAGGATGAACGCACATCATCTTTTCCATAATCTTTTACATTCTGTATGACTGTGTCCCAGTACTTTACTATTGGTTGAACTACTTTCTGCCTCTCCCCTGTATTGCACCGTGTGTTTTCATGTGGTGAAGCCAGGAGACTTCCGTCCAATTGTTATTGTGTGTTTGGCCAGTATGAGTACCGGGCCAATTAACTTAGTTGTGACCTTGACTCTCTTGGGTCTAGGGTAGATTTCAGTGAGTCAGGTTTCAGCCGTTTCGGGTTTTCGGCTAACTGTCACCATTGAAGTCATCATCATACTTTCTCCCTGAAGGGGCGAAGGGAAGTACAAGTACTCAAAAATAACGTTTGTAGGAAATCTGCCGGTTTAGATGTGGTAGACATACTAAATGTTTTAATTGTGAAAGACACTACATTCCATAAGACCATATTTGGTAAGAAGTACAGACAATAGGACTTGAAAAGAAATGCACTAAAGTCAAAGACTAAAGAATACTCATGGATTTAGAAATAATGTAGGTTGAGTTTGGTTTGAAGACTAAAGATAATCCAAGGCAATATAACAGGCTGCACACTGAAGATCTTGTAGAAAGGAAACAAGATGGAAAACCTTGTTGGCCAAGCAAGCAAGTAGCAAAAATGAGATATGCAGCTAAGTTTAAGAATTTACAAGGAAACCAATTAGTGTATACTGTTGGTTTTGCTGATAGATTTTCTCAATATTAAGAGGTGTCACATGGTAAGGATAGGCCTAGCACAAGCCGTACCATTTACATGCTCACGTTTCTTAAGTTGCCTTCCATTTTACACACAATGACTTTTGACATACATTTGTTTTCATGTCAATGCCCGATAACATTCTATGAATCTGCATTGATTACATTTCAACTTCGTAGAAACTCTATCACAATATCTTGAACATTTAGTACAAGGGATGAAGTTCACTGCGCAAATGTCATATTTGTTATTTGTCCGGTTTGTGACATCACTATCCAACCAGAATAAAAACTGCAGCCCAAACAGGAGTTGCAACATGGCCACATTGGTTTGGTTGTTATAAATACACAGCCACTTCCTTGTTTAGACAGAAGAGCACTCAGCTGACACTACGGGGTGACCACATGTTGAAATTCCAGCTCAACTGATTCCTGGGTACCAATACAAGGGATGTCCAGCTGTACACGAAGACGGACAGCCTGATTACACTTACCCACAGGTAATGGGGAGTTATTCCACCCAGCAGGGATTTGGCAGATGACCCACCCTAGCCAAGACTAGGTTAGGGAGCGCTTGTTTGGAGAGCATATATTTACAGTACTTCTATGCCTGCATATATACACTGTCTTAGCACAATTATAGCAATGTTTATTCTTTTCTCTGTTCTTGTAATGCTAATTACTCAAATCTGTTTCATTCTCCTTAAAATCGCAGCACACGTGTTTTATGCAAGAATCCCAATGCTACAGCAAAAAATATTGTAAAGCCTTGCTGAGTATTTTTTGTGAACAAAAAGGTTCTAGATCCATTACCACAATCTCCTGTGGTGATTATTGTTGTCATGTTCTGAGGTTGCACACACATCTGTTACTCTGTAAAGTTAGGGGTTTGGATGGTGCACTGTGAGCTACCAGGACTCTAGACCAACGTCTCCTGAGGGGTGCAGAAAATCAGACTCCCATCATCCCAACGTTGTCCGGCAAATGCAGAGTTCTGCCACACTTTATACAAGCCGTACAACAGCATTATCAGAATGGGAAGGAGCAATGTAGTTTCTGATTGGGATTTATAAAGTGCATGATTGCCCCAGGGGGCTTCCTAGCTCTGAGGACCAGACACACATCAATCGAAAGGTAATCTAAGCTTAGAAAAGCCACATTTTAAGCTGTTTTCTAAATAATGACTTGCTCGGACTATGGCGTAGATGAGAAGGAAGAGCATTCCACTGACTGGTGGCATAATACTTGAAAGAGCAACCACCCCTCTTCTAAATTTAGGACATAAGCCAAATTTGCTCCACAGGATCTTAGCTCTCTGAAGATATCGCTTGATGAAATGTCAGGTACTGCGGGCCTTTGCCTGAAAAGGCTTAAATGTCATTCATTTTTCAACAGGGAGCCAGTGCAGGACTGCAAGCTGTGCGTTGACAAATTGACTATTGGACAGATGGTGAAGCTGCCATTCTGCTGCATTTTGAACTACCTCTAGGTGCTTAATGGATGCCTGAGAGGCTCCCAGGTATAAAGCATTACCGTTGTCCAGATGGGACTTGGACTACCATTTTCTGAGTGGAAATAGGGAAAGTCCAAAGAAACATTCTGTGGAATCTCAATAGGCCAAAACGCCAACGAGCCAGTTTGTTGCTCTGAGCTTCCATAATCCGATCTGGATCCTTCCACGCTCCAAGATATTTTACTATCAGCTTGGCTTGAGGAATAAGGTGAGGATCCTCCAGCCACCAGCTGGGGTCCAAAGATGGGGCTGGTTTCCTACTTCCCTCTAGAGCTGTAGGCATTTCTGTCCCATACATTTGCATATTATCAACAAGCAGCTTCTCAGCTGTTTGTTATAGCTTCCTTGGACATGTGAAAGAGAGCAAACCAACTGAGTGTCATCAGCATACAAGAGCAACATGAAGCCAAAGGATCCCACTAGATCATTCATACTAGAAGGACTTGTACTATAAATGTATCAATGAGAGTAACACCATTCAAAAAAGCTAAAGCAGAAAGTAGATAAACAAAAAAAATTAGATACTATTGGGAAGGGTCCCTAATGTAGAAGAGTTTGCAAAAAGGATTGGAATTCATGTATACCCATACATGCTGGTCATGTTCCAGAAGAGCTGGGAAAAGATTACTCTGTTGAGAAGCTATAAGAACAGCTATTTTCAAAGGATGACAAGCCACCAGATGAATTTGCCTCCCTGTAAGATATGTGAATTCAAATGCTACATTGATTTGGCCATTACAACTAATTGGTCCACCAATCTAAACTAAGGAATACTCCTAAATTTCTTTGTTCTAGTAGACAGATGCGCCTCCAGCAATAATGTGCGTGCAGTAGGGAATAAACATTTTAGTTCTAGGTCCTGGGAAAATTGAGTCTCAGGAGAAGAATTGATAATGGTGAGTGGGCACATGTCAGGGCATTATCGGTGAGGGTGAGAGCAGGAAGGAGTATCCACTGTTCTGTAGCCCACTTACTTCCTAAAAAATGAGCCATTTGCAAAAATGGATCCTATTCTTAAAGTGTCCTAATGTGAACGTGGAAGATAATATCATACACTAATCTCCCTAACATTTGCAAATGTCATGTAACTGAATCCAACACAAACATATTTGTAATTTTATTTTGGAAGGAAGTAGTGAGTTAAATGTAAAGGAAGGAGATAGCAGGAGCTTTTATAGTATATGTTCGATAGGGTTTTCTGCTTGACCGTAGTTTTCATCATCATTGTGTTGTGATGGAGCCTTTGGTGGAGAATGAAAGGTAATAAAAAAGATGGTGAGGTAACTCTATCAGTTTCTCAGCATTTAGGGTGATAGATGAAGCAGTGTATGTTCACTCATATAAAATGCAAGGTTTAACTGAGTTTTAAAATGACATGTGCTTCAGTGAGTCCTTTGCTTCCAGTCCTCAAGCAATTGATTATTGTGCAAATATTCTTATTTGTGAGTAAAAATCCACAACCCTCAAAAAGGCACTAGCTATCACATGAATAAATAAGGAAAGGGTGACCAGGAAACTGGTGATTTTGAAGAAATACTGCTTTGTAGGTGCGAGAAGCTGGCTTAGAATATAATGCTCACTTATGTAAGTGTAGCACTTTGCACTAACCAGGCAACCTTTTTTCTTAAATTTAGTGGTCTTAAATAACCCTAGAAAGCTCTCTAAGTGGTATCTGTGGAGAGCAGCCTTCAAACTTAGTCCAGAAGGAGTGTAAAGCAAATCTTATGGTGTAGGGTAAGTGAAAAAGAATCACTCAGTGTAGCTATAAAAATAGTTCTTTTTTTATAAACACTCACAAACAATTTTAATATCTCCTACCCGGAGATAGAAACACAATGCACACAATACTTAGGAAATGGAAGTCGTAAATAGCCTAAATACACAGTGGTCCCCAGGGGGAGACCAAACCATATACTAAAATTGGGGTATGTGAACCACAACTCATGTTGAGACTGGACACAGAAGATGTATAAGTGTTGGGGACCCAAGGAACCACACAAGGTAAGTACCTAGGAACCCCACTGAGGCCGTGTGCAGTGTGTGACCACACCCGCGTGATCAACAAAAGTCAATGGGGAAGTCGCTGTTTCAATTTTGAAGAAGGACCCTTCCCAGTGGATACTAAAGGAACCATGTGGAAGACAAACGGTTGGAGAGTCAGCCCACCCATGGATACCCTAGGAACCAGGATACCTGCACCAGGGAAGGTGGGTACATAGGTGTGAAGTGATGTCGGAAACTGCTGTTGAACCCAATGGAGGACATCAGGAAGATGCCGCTGATTAAGAAGGTGAAAGTGTCTGGTGGATCCCAAAGGTGGATTCAAGTTGAGAAGTACCTGCAAGCAGAGAGGACAGAGTCTATGCCACTCAGGAGTGACCAGGAGGCACAGAAGACGAATGTCCACCGATGTCAGGAGATGCAGGAGAGTTGACGACCTTGGAGCTGCAGCTGTGTGGACCAGGCGATGCTGAGAGAGAGCAGAAGCCGTTCACGAGCTGTCCCATGCCGGATGTCGAAAGCTGAGGGATCGGTGTCCGTCGGGAGCACCAACAAGCCTTGCCAACTGCAAACAACGGTGTAGACCAAAAAAATGCAGTCTCTGGACCGGCAAGGTCCAAGTGAATCACTTGGACCTTGCGGAGTAGGGGAGTTGGAGTTGGCCCTGAGCAAGCAGGGGAGCCCACTGAAGCCAAAGAAGACCCTCAAGAGGACCCACAGGCCGGAGGCACAGGAGTTGCAAGAGGACCTCGAGCAGCTCACCAACGATACACGCTCATGGTGCAAAAGATGCAGTGAGGACACAGATCTTGGCTGCAGGAGGTGCTTGAGGCTGGAGCCTGAAGATCTCTGGTGAAGAGTCAACAAGCCCTGGCAACGGCAAGTCGATGCGGTGCACAGGGGTTCGGTTCCTTCGGTTCCGATGAGGGACACTGGCCTCAAACCTGGTGAGAAGACAGTGCAGGCCTTGGGGGAACTGTAGAACCACCACCTGTGTTGCTGAGCCTTTCGAAATCCATAGGAGCCCAGGATTAGCAGGCCCAGTCAGCTGTGTTGTGTTGCCTGCAGATGTAGGGAAGTGACTCCTTCACTTAAAGGGAGATTCCTTCAGATGTCTTGGATGTCCACAGGCCTTGAAAAGTTCCTGTATGGAGCACGAGCATGGACGTTGCAGCAGGCTTGCAGGACGATGAGACCAGGAGCAGCAGGAGCTTTTCCAGTTGCAGTCTCGGTGTCCAAGGTGAAGTTCAGAGAAGTCAAGAGTGGCCAGACGGTCGGAGATGAAGTGGTTTTAGATCTGAATCTTGTCCCATGACAAATATGAGGACCCACCCACAGTTAAGCCCTTAGTACTCTTAGGAAGGGTTGGGATGATTCAGGGGTCCCTCCCAGAGGGCCTGGACAGTGTGGAGGATACTCCCATGTCCTTCTTCCAGTTGCGTGCCAGAACAGGAGCCAGCAGCTCCCTGAACTGGTTTGAACTGGAGTATGCAAGGAGGGCACCAAATGTGCCCTTCATGTAGTCTCTGTGGCGCTGGCAAGTGCCCCCACCCTGCCCCAATGCACTAAACCCTGTCTGGGAGGTGGTCAAACCTCCCTGTGACAGGATATCTATTGTTCTGCCTTTCTGTGCTCGAGCTTTGCTCAGCAGCAGGAGAGCAGAAACATGTTTCTGGTCGGCAGCAGCCCTAGCTTGCTGTCCAGTTCTGGAAGACTAGTACCAGGAGCACTGGCGACCTCCAAGAGGAGCTTTACAGTGCATGGAATCATACCTGCCAAACCGGCTACGGTGTGGGTGTATGATTCCAACATGTTTGATACCAAACCTGATCGGGTTCGTTACAACCAGTTTAGAGATGGTTATTGCGTAATGACTCATGGCCACTCTATATGTCATAATGGCTGAAGCAGTCTTCAATCCAGGAAAATGGACTCAGACGGTTGTAGGGGTGCCCTGCCCATGCAGGGGCACCCTCACACTTACATCCTCGCATCGTGCCTTCAGGATTGGAAGGCCTGCCTTAGCGGTGACTTATAGGTTTTAAGTGTAGTAACCGCCGATATAGGGAAACCT
The DNA here is from genome assembly GCF_964263255.1 of Lissotriton vulgaris. Lineage (NCBI taxonomy): Eukaryota > Metazoa > Chordata > Amphibia > Caudata > Salamandridae > Lissotriton > Lissotriton vulgaris. Next base: position 1,569,467,826 of record NC_141685.1, read on the forward strand.
ATATCTGTCTTAAGTGGTGCCAGCACCACCTTACCCAGGCTGTAGTGGCAGGTCTGTAGTCAAAATTTGAGTGGTTTCTCCTTGGTGGCATAATACATGCTGCTACCCAAGGGAGACCCTGGTGTTCCTATGCCCTGGGTACCTTAGTACCATTTACTAGGGACTTACAAGGGCACACCAGTAGCCAATTGGGAGGGGACTTAAGTACTCACCATGTCCAATTTAGGGAAGAAGCACAGAGACTGGGGTCCTGATCAGCAGGATCCCAGTCAGACTAGTCAGAAAACATAATGACACCATCAAAAAGTGGGGGTGACCATGAAAGCAGATCCTACTTTCCTACAGTGGGACATCCAAACAGTTTATATGAAAAGTGTTTAAGAATGAATCACTGCTCTTTAAGTGGAAAATAATCCCTTATTACCACAGCCCAGCCCCATCAATGGGTCTCACTAGAACTCATATAATGCCTTTCACATAAGCTAAATGTTTTCAACCATTGTCTCCAAGGGCTTTTTTCCCTGTTCATTCTTATCCCAACCAGTGCCTTAATTAAGACGTATACATGAAAACCTGGTAAATAGATTTCAGCAAGATTATTGTAATGTGGTTGTGAGTGTTTATGGTGTTACAGACAAACCCAAGAGACTCTGGCCTTGGAATATTTGTCATCGGTCAATAAATTTCTGCATGTAAAGCTCATTAGATTGTGTCGGAAAACTGACATTTGTATAACCACGCTTGTGCTCCTCTGCCTTTCTTTAAAGTATTGGGAGCTTTTATTTGAAAACAGAGGTCATTACTGTTATATCAATGATTGGATGCTCTTGGTGGGGCACCCAGGATTTAGGTTTGAAACTCATCTTGATATTTAAAACTTCTTTAGTCTCAAGAGAGACATTGGATTACTGATACTTCTAAAACTTGCTAAGGCATATCACCTCTGCCTGGAAATTGATGGTGTGGGTGAACTTCTCATATCTCCTAGTGAGTCTGTATTTTATCCAAATTGCTGCTGGGGTGAAGCAAAATGGAGGCTATTTGTCCCTAATGATGGACATGCTACTCACTGCTGAAAAAACAGATTTATTAAAGGAAATGGGGAACAGTCGAATGATTGAAGGATGGCAGTGGGTTAACCAATTGAGTAGTGGTACTCCCAGTTTTATGGGGCAGGTATGCCTTTAAGCTTGTGCAATTGCCTGATGAGAGCCACCTCTTAGGGCCTAGTGATTCCTGAGGTGCTACCTAATGACTATGAATCCGCGTACTGGCAGCAGGCCATCTTGACATGAGGGTACAAGACATGCCTGTATTACAAATAAGAGCTAAAGCCATGTGTGTCTCCACCTGAGTTTGCAAGAAGAATAGTGCGGCTCAGCCATCGTGACCTCCTAAACATTTCTTCAGGGGACATTTTTTTATCCTCATTCGTCTCATACCTCAGTTGACAAAGAGTAGGATGTCTATTACCGTTACTCGGTTTTAAGGAGACGTAGGCATCGAGAATGGAACCGCGAGACAACACCCGCCTACCGGTAAACGACAATCCCTCATATTGTCACTGTCCCCCTTTCTAAGTTTAGGGGTTGGTCTCGCTCTCTTCTGATAACCTGGACCGAAGACTGTTTGTTTGCCAACTGGTTGTAGGAACTTGAAGGAGGGCACAACACAGTCAAAGAGCATCCAGGAGGCTTACTCATAGGATACATAGGTTAGTGTCTAATAATCGGAAATTAATTTGACTAAGACCACTTCAATAAACAACCCTATATTGTTTTTTTCCTGCTGCCCTTCAATCTGACCAGCTCAGTCTTGGAGGTCTTATACAGGGAGGACCGCCATTCTATGTGTGTGTGGGGGGGTTGGAGGGTGACATCTACCCATTTCCTGCAAATGTCTCTCCTAGCCAGCAGTATTACATAGAAGAGGAACCCCCTAGCAGGCCCAAGGGACCAAGGGGAATCCCAGAACGTCCGATAGAGTTACCCCTACTTTCCCCCAGTATTTAGTTATCGCAAGGCAGCTTTTGAACATATGAACGTCTGAAGCATTTACTAGACCACACTTCTTACAGCTGACAGGGGGACCCTTCGTTATTTTGTACCGTCTTGCAGGAGACAAATAAGTCCTATGGGTGGTAAAATATTGATTCTCTTTAAGCCAGGCAGGTTTAACAGTAGCATATACGATGTTAAAGGAATTTTGCCACAAATCTTCCCACTGTTCATTTGGCATGAGGGTACCCCATAGTTCTTCAGCAAGTTTAAAATGTCCATCTATGGCTTCTTCTACAGACCAGTAAAAAACTGAGACCTTCTTCCTCCCCACTGGCCTAGTTACTAATTGCTCCTCCAGGATGTTTCATACGCCTATCGGTTTTTTAAAGGTTCTGAGACCAACTCTGCAGCTATAGGTATTTAAACTTAGACATACCACCCTCTAATCTATTTTGGAATGATAGCCATGGTTTTAGGGAGCCATCAGAAGCCAGGTCCTGCCACACATTCAATCCCGCTGTCAAAGGTGGTGTGGTTAACTTATCTTTCAGACAATCTGGAGCCCCTGGAGAGTCCCATATGGGAGCCAGACTCTAATAGTAATTTAGGCCATTGCATTGTTTAATTTTAGCCCATATACATGCCATCCCCAGCAAGACTTTCACCCTGATCTTTTTTAAAGAACTTCTGGTCACCATATTTGAACAGAAATCCATCCTGGGGGAGATTCCCTCCTTTTAACATAGCAGAAAACATGGCCCCCGTCCCTGTATGATCTGGAGTTTTTAACAGCATTCTTGCATGTGATAACTGGAAAGCCCAAGCGTAGTACTGTAAATCTGGGACTTTTAGGCCCCCTTCTTCCTCCTGCGCCTGAGCTTCTTCCAAGCTATCCTCGTGGCCTTATAAGCCCATACAAATTAATTAAGTGCTTGCTTAAGTTTGTCGATCCCCTGTTTATCAAAATGTAAAGGAAAGGTGTCAAAAAGAAAGGTCATTTTCGGAAGTATGGCCATTTTTATCAAATTAATTCTGCCTAAATTTGATATTGAAGAGGTTTGCCAAACAAAGTGCCTGAGATAAACAGAGAAGGGTGGCATGAACGAGCGAACAGCAGGGTTACCAGAGTTTTCTGATCTTTTAAAACGTTTGTCCAGAAAGCAGTTACCTAAACACTCTTCTGTGCTCTTTCTCTGCTCCCTTACTCAATACATTAATAAATCAATTAATTTGAAGCCTCATTTTGAGTGTAATGTCTTTTGAAGTGCTACAATTTTCACCTTTATTAACTGCCAGTTAATGACACATCTGTTAGTAAAAGGTCTGATTACCTAATGTCCAGTTTCTTCATAAAACGGTCCTTTCTTAGACATTGGGAAGGAATATCTAGTGTAGTCTATGTAATAGAAAAGAATCATAGTCAGCTTTGTCCTAAATGTATAAATAAATAGGCTTGTTGTTTTGACCGTGTGAGAGGAAAAATAGGTTATTATACACTTTATCATTGTGTCATGATATGACTAAATGTTTCTGCACTCGCACAAGTAAGGGAAAGTAGAAACAAGCCCAATGTGTATGCCCCTTGCCGATGACTGTTATTTGTTATTGGCTTTTGAAACTGTTAATCGGTTGCTCTATTGGAAATGTGCATTTACCAATATTTTAATTAGATATGGCTTTAATAATGATGTTTATTTAACGTCGCAGTGCAAGCCTCCACTTATAGCAAGGTAGGGCATAGTCATTTGTTAATGTTCGATAACATAAGTAATAGTGGATTTTGGTGACTGTCACATATCCGTTTGAAGTTTAAAGTATAATGAAATGATTCAATTCAAAAAGTGTTATTTGGAAACAGAGGTATGTGATGTTTTCTTGATTGTTTTACAGATCGGAGGTGGATGCCAAAATTCTTCTTGTGACATTACCTAAGAGGTCTTCTCAATCATTTGAACATTTTCTTGATGAATCAGCATTTGGCTTAATACAGGTCTGTGTGGTTTGACTAGTAATGGTGATAAAATCTGAAACCCAATTAAGTTTTAAACTTTCAGTTACTAAGTCTTTCTTTGCGCTTTAGCCCACCCTCATTATAAATGTTATTCTGCACAAAATTGGTAGGGGACTTAAATTCGTGAGTGAAATCTAGACACCAGGTGCATTCACCCCCTTAATCAGTTTATATATTGCAAGGAGTAGTGTGTGACTTTAATACTTCAACAACAGATAATACCTGGGGGTCAAAAAGATATTAGTAAGTCAAACAGATTGGATCACAAAACCAGAACTACGCAAAAAACACCAGTGAGAATTTCATGCATGTTAGTAACTACAGGCCTAGTCAAGGCTCAAGAGCACTCAAGACCGTCCGTTTTGTCTCCTGGGTAAGGAGAACCCAAATGATGAGAAAGAGGGCGGTACAGTGTGGCTTCTGATGGGAACTATTTTCTCCATGTGCTCTTGAGCCTTGACTAGGCCTGTAGTTACTAACATGCATGAAATTCTCACTGGTGTTTTTTGCTTAGTTCTGGTTTTGTGATCCAATCTGTTTGACTTACTAATATCTTTTTGACCCCCAGGTATTATCTGTTGTTGTAGCATTGTGTTTGGGGCAAATACCTGGTTGGTCGGTAAACCTGCCCTTAGACCCTCCGCAAGTGTTTGTTGTGTGTGTGAATAGTACAGCTAAGGCTGCGGGTCTTTTTAATTCTGGTTGACCACTCCGGTCGCCAGCACAATAGAGTTTACTCTCCCATTACAGTGGGTTCCCTGTAGTGTACCTGTTCTGTTGTGATCAGCTTTCGGTGATGGCCACTAACTGGGGCTTAGCCTTTAAGAGTGCGGAGGTACAAAACATTCTGGACGAGAACCCTAGTCTTTTAGATAGCATTCCGGTTCCACCTCAGGTGACAAATAACGATGATGGTTGGGCCAAGGTTCTAATCCTTAAAAAATCCCATTCTAGAACATCTGTCCATGGTATGATCATGGCACAATACCTTCGAGACAATTGTGCACCCTCGGGCCTCATTGTTAACAACGCACCACGTCTATTCCTTGACGATAAAGAATTCCTCAAGGATTGGTCAATGATAGCCTGGAGGTGTGCAAGGGACTGGTTAGTCCTAATCATTAAAACCGCAAAAAGAGTAGCGGACAAAATATTAATTGAGATTCAGGTACTTGAGGGCCAGATAAAAACCACTCTAAAAAGTGGATTATTCAAAAAAGGACAAGATGACAGTGACAAGAATAATAAAGACTTCAAAGAATCTATTCTGTTCACTAAATTAGAAAAGTTTAAGAAAGACCTAGCGAAATTTTCTATGGAGAGTGTATATCCATACACGAGCGACACATATACAGCGCCAACATTCAATCGAGGTGGCAAAAAGGGTGGCTCTACTTATGGCACATCAAGCTCAGAAATAGAAGAAATTGGAGGAATGGACACCAACCACAGAATTTTAATAACTTTCAACCGTGGTGGCCAGTCAACCCTTGGATGATGGGACCAAACTGCCCTCCTCAAATGGGTCCTCCCTTTTGTCCGCCTCAAATGCAACAAGGCCCTGGTACCTTTCCTTTTTTAGGGTTTGGCCAGAGACGAGGCAGGGGCAGGAGGAGACAAGGAACCATGCCACAACAGGTCCACTGGAATACGAATACGAACACTCCACCACAATCGAGAATGGACCTGCGCAGCGGGAAGAAAGTCCCACAAGACACTGCAGGGACAAGCAACCAGACAGCCTCGTGATGAACCTCAGTTCACATGTACTCTCTACCAACGAAGAGCGTCTTTTGAACAAAGGCTTAGGTTTTGTGGCAACCCAGAAAGGAGATTCCTTCTTAGCCCAAATCGAATTAGCCAAGTTCTTCAGAAAAATAAGATTGCACTATTTCTTTTCTAAACCAACAAACATGGGAACCGCAACTGAAGACAAAAACACCGGATTGAAGAAACCATCTTCATTTAATCCACCAAGTGCTGTTTTACCTCCCAAGGTTTTGACTTTCGAGACAGCCGTGGAGAATGATATCACACACCTCTATAAAACAGAGACTAAACCCTTCATGAATCTCTCAAGAGACGAACAGCTGGCCTTGCGTTCACTGTCATCCAATGATAGAATTACTATCAAGCCTGCCGATAAAGGCGGTGCTACTGTCATCTTAGATACTGAGACCTACAGAAATGAATGCCTCCGACAGTTGAGTGACCGGAAATCTTACCTACCACTGAGAGTAGATCCCACAGAGAGATTACAATCCAAAATAAGCACCTTGGTAGAGGAAGCAACAACTGAGGGTTGGATAACATCACAGGAAGGACAATACCTAGTTACCAAATACCCTACGATCCCGTATTTCTATTGTCTTCCCAAAGTGCACAAACCACAGAGGCCGCCCCCTGGTAGGCCCATCATTTCAGGGATTGGCTCGATTTTGGAACCTCTTTCGACCTTTGTCGATCACTTCTTGAACCCCATGGTCAAGGCAATGCCTACGTTCCTGCAGGACACGAAAGATGTTTTAAGACTCCTTCCAACAATACAGCTCAACATCGATACTGACATCTTAGTATCGTTTGACGTAGAGTCTTTATATACGTCAATCCCGCAAACCGAAACTCTGGAGGTAGTAGGTACATTGTTGGAGCAAAACAACCACCAGTCCATTACTCCAACACACTTCATTATGCATTTAGCGGAGATTGCTATGAAAGAGAATTACTTTCGATTCGAAGATACCATTTACCTGCAAACATCTGGGACCAGTATGGGCAGTGTTTTCGCGCCAAGTCTGGCGAACCTGTACGTCCACAATTTCGAACAGCAAGATGTCCTAACGCCCACTAACCCATACTTACCATCACTACATGTATGGAAACGTTACATTGACGACATCCTGGTGGTGTGGCGAGGCACGGAAGAAGATCTTATGTCATTTCACGGATGGCTGAATAGTAAGAATACTTACCTTAAATTTACTATTGAATACAGCAGGACATCCCTGGCTTTCCTTGACCTAAGGCTACATGCTACTCCAACTGGTATCGAATCAGAGCTGTATAGGAAGCCTATGGCTAAAAACGCATTACTGAGATATGACAGTTGCCATCCACGAGCCATGAGGGACAACTTACCCTTCGGTCAGTTCCTCAGGGTGCAAAGAAACTGCTCTAACAAAGAGGCTTTTGATACCCCCTCGAAAAATCTGAAGGTTCAACTGAGAGAAAAAAACTATCCAAAGAAAATTATCCGCCAGTCTAAAAAGAGGGCGTCTAATAACAACAGAGAGTCCCTGCTAGAAATACTCCCTCCCAAAGAAAAGACCAACCGTATTGCCTTTGTTAATACTTTTAACAGTCGATCAAACCAAGTACAAAAGATTATAAGGAAACATTGGTCAATTTTGAAAACCGGAGGTGATGACATCGCCTTACCTATCTTCGCCTTCAAAAGAGGACCCAACCTAAAAGACCAGCTAGTCCACACACGCCCACGTAACAAGGAATCGAGGCAAGTGGGCACCCTATGGGACCTACCTCCTGTTGTCGGTCACCACCCCTGTGGGGCATGTACTGTTTGTCCCCAGACCTGTAAATCCACCGTGGTCGACATAGGCACCGACCGCCCATGGACACAAAACAAATTCACAAACTGCAACAGCAGCAACCTCATCTACTTGATAACGTGTCCATGCCCATTACGATATGTCGGCATGACGACCAGGAGAATACGGACACGCATACAAGAACATAAAAGTACAGTGCGATGCCGTAAACAGGCTACCCGCCTCACTGCACACTTCTTGGAGAAAGGACATGGCCCTGAAGACTTCTGCTGGACAGTCCTGGAACAACCGCACATTCCGGACTCATGTGCTGACATTAGTCGCTTTTTGTTCAAAATTGAACAAAAATGGGTGTATCGCTTGAATAGCGACAAGGAGGGCCTCAACGAGCCAATACCCTGGATGTCCCTCTGAATGGTGTCCCTCTGAATGATGTCACTTCATCTCTTACTGATAATATGTATCCTGACATGATAATAATCACGTTTAAGCTAATTATTCGTAAATACCAAAACAGGCTGATGTGGATGCTAATTGTTTAACACACATTTAATGTTTAAATCTTTGCCTCTCATACAGAAAGAAAAGCTCCTACCTAGCCACCAACACCACAACAGTGATATGTGCTGGTGATAACATTTAGCTTATGGGCATGCTCCAGCTATATTAACAAGTGTTGACACATAATAATAACGTCACCTCTATGTGCAACGTTTCTTTCCTTATTTTTCCTTAATTTTCCCTGTTATCCGGACATATTGCGCCTGGAACTACATGTCCCAACATTCCCTGCATCATGTGACCGCACTCAGTCACGTGATGCAGTGTGAGCAGAATACGAAGTTACAAACAGGTTCCTCTGACAATCGCCGGTGCCCCCCCAGACAGTACTGAAGACTGTCCGGAGACACCGACGGAGAGGTAAGTGGGACACAGCGCTCGCTGGCGCACACGCCAACAGCCCGTTTAAACTCACGCGGAGAGCGGCGTGGATTTCAAAGCGCACCCGTTCTCTGTTTTGCTGTCAGGACACAATTCCTTTCATTTGACTTTTAGCTAAACTGTGACCACGCTTGTGCAGAGACAAGGCTTGCGAACTAGCATCTGATCCTAACAGCATTAATTATAAAACGCATTCGACTTTGTTTTTATTGCTAAGCCACATACTCCTCGCATAACCAAACGCATTGGTCCTGACGCGATCTGCGGACCACCATATGCGTTATTATCTGTTTTTAGTCATTACCTTGATCGTTGTGACATAGCTACGGCGGGTTACCTGCAACAAAACCCTCTCATTACGTAATGGGGGTATAAAGTCACCTTTTACCTCCGTGTAAACTCTATTTCCTCTTTTTTCCTTTGCTGAAGCTGCGCTAAAAGTGATTCATAATTATTTTTAGAGCGGTGCTCCTTTTACCTGCGCTGCAGCCAGGTGGGGTGAAGCCTCTCAACCATCATACATGGGTGAGTGTGTATACTAGAGCCTATGTCCTAGTATGAGTGAATGTGTCTCCATCACTACTTGAGTATGATTCATTCATGTTCTTTTGTTTCTCTGTTTGTTTGTCTTTCGGTTTGGATCCGATGCCACTATGCATCAACAGTATACGGTTGAGTACGCCTGGGATTCTCAGGTGATATTTTTTCATTATTATTCATCAAAGCAGTAGTGTTTTTCCAACTAGGTCCTGAAGAATGCATTTGAAACTCTGTTCTATGTAATGCAGAAACATGTTGACCATCACTAAGTGTGGTTATTATTTCAAACCCGCACTTACACCTGCCTTTTAACCTTAGGGATTGGGAGATATTAATAAATTCTGTTTTCTACCCGGATCACCTAATTTTATTATAATCCCTCACTTTTCACCCAAATCACCATACACTGCTTTTTTCAGTAGCCACCTTAATTAATCTCTGTACAAAACATACTACCCACTTGTCACATTTATCGGTTACGGTAACATTAGACCGGCCGTTTTGTCTCCTGGGTAAGGAGAACCCAAATGATGAGAAAGAGGGCGGTACAGTGTGGCTTCTGATGGGAACTATTTTCTCCATGTGCTCTTGAGCCTTGACTAGGCCTGTAGTTACTAACATGCATGAAATTCTCACTGGTGTTTTTTGCGTAGTTCTGGTTTTGTGATCCAATCTGTTTGACTTACTAATATCTTTTTGACCCCCAGGTATTATCTGTTGTTGTAGCATTGTGTTTGGGGCAAATACCTGGTTGGTCGGTAAACCTGCCCTTAGACCCTCCGCAAGTGTTTGTTGTGTGTGTGACTTTAATACTTACCTATACCTTTCTATTACATATGTGGTTTCAGTCAACATAGAGTGGCCGGAGTATACTTGTCTAGACATTGCAAAAATATTGACGTCCGGTAGCAATTAATTAATGGTAAAAATGATTATAAGTTGTAAAGTTAATTGAGATGCAAATTCCCTTTACCTCTACACAGTTATTGAGGTTTTGATGAGAGTACTTGGTGCATAAATAATTGAGTAACACTTAGTTGTGCCACATTAAATTATTTTCATATTGTATATCAAGTAGCGCTCCGTATGTGGCCTTCATGATAGATTATTTTCTAAGACCGGTTTGGTCTGGCGGGTCTTCAGATGCCCAGTGAAAACAATATTTGGGAGAAATCTTCCTTAAGTAGATGGGTTCCAATTAATCAAAAAATGTGTTCTATTCTTAATGCGAAGTACACTTATGAGGACCCTTGCAATCATTGACAGGATCAGTAACACAATATAAAGTGCTTCTCTTATCCAAAGACATTCACCAACGGCAAGATCAATGTTCTTATCGGAGTTCATACTAAGGACAAGGTAAGTTATACTTTTTTAGTTTCTATAGAACATTTATAACCTAGACATGCATCAGAACTCCTTTTCCATCTTGTTGCTAAGTTATTTAATGACTGAATATGATACGCTAGCTAACAACTGTTTGAATTAAGTTTGGTTGCTAGCAATTTAGCGATCTATATCATCCCTGACATATGTAATTAGATTACTCATTCCCTGGAATTAAAAGCATACTTCCCTACGGTTATTCTTTCCTAAATAGCATTGCAGATAAAAAAGGTCCAGTGGAAAGATAAAAAATAGCATTCTGGCTTTTCTTATTACAGGTTACACTGGAGCCCACCATGATAATATTTGTTAGCTTGTTAGTTTTACCAAGCCAGCTTCTTAACCACAATCTTAAAGTCACAATGACATTACATACATAAGAGGATTATAAAATTCAGTTCCAGACTTGAACTCATTACAGATTGACCGATTCAAAACAATTAATTGCTTCAAAAATATGCATCTCATAGAGACATCTATCTGCAGAATCCTTACATTTGAACTTCCAGGCGTCGGGCTCGTCCGGAAGATTTTTGATAGCAGTACCTCTGCCTGCCAGTAGGTGGCCTCATTCGACTCCTCACGACGTTGTAGGAGTCATGTTTGTTGCCGTCATGACATCCACTTTGTCAATGTAACCGCCACTCCGGCGCATTGACGTTGGTTCTTTTCTTTCCGCTCCAGCCAGCACCGATCCGTTGGAGAGCTTGCCCCTGCCACTTTTTGACAGTTTTTTCTACCTTTTGTCAACTTCTTTTGGTGTGTTAGGAATGTCCCCGGGTCCGGACCAGCACCGGCACAGCAACCTTCTCCAGCAGCGCGCCTGATGCCGAGGTCTTTGGTGCTGCTGGCGCCTCCCCTGCCATGTCTCCCCCACCCTCATTCCTGGCAACACAGAGCCAATCTAGCGTCCACAGAGACCAGCGCCGATGGAGCCGTACGGCTTCATACCATCCAACCAGCCCCTTTCTGAAAGTTTAGGGTTGGAGGAATTGGATTAAGAGTGGGAGCAGGACAACTTGGAATTCCTAAAAACTATTAATTGCTTCAAAAATATGTATCTGAAAGAGACATCTAGCTGAAGATTCCTTACCTTTGAACTTCCAGGCGTCGGGCTGGATCTGGAAGTTTTTTTATAGCAGTTCTTCTGCGTGCCAGTAGGTGGCATCATTTAACTCCGCGTGATGTCGTAGGCATGATGTTTGTCGCCGTTGTGATGTCCGTGTTGTCAATATAACCACCACTCTTGCACACTGACGTTGGTGCTTTTCTTTCCGCTCCGCCCAGGGCTGATCCGTTGAAGAGAGCTAGCCCATGTCAATTTTTGACCGAGTTTCTTCGACCTTTTTTCGACTCCTTTAGGTGTGTTAGGAATGTCCAGTAGGAAGACTTCGGGGTTCAAGCTGTTAGGCGCCTGTCACTGTGCCATGTCGGTAACGGAGCCCCATCTCATGTGTCTCTGGTCCCTGGAGTGTGACAACGACACAAAGTCATGCTCCGATTGCCGGGCCATGGTGCCAAAGCCCTTGAGGGAGCGGTCCCTGAAGCTGCTCCTGGCCCAGCACACTCCGCAGAGGTAGCCTCTTCATTCTTGCTTGCGAGGAAGGGCTGAGCATCGTTCTGGTGGCTTGAAGTCCTCTTTATCAAAGTTATCAGGTAAGAGGCACCACAAAGGGCACAAGATGTCGAAGTGTGTGTCGACTTTGCCCGTCTGCCACGCAGCAAGACGGAGGAGCATCAGCGTTCTAGGCCCCGTTCCGCGGAGCGGGCACCTCAGTTGACTCAGCGTCTCCCTCAGTTTCCAGGGGGAGCAGCGACCCCTGCCCAACATAAGGAATTTCATAAAGCCATGTGCGCCGTGATTGGGTGGCCTGACCTTGCTTGTGCACCTTAGGCCCCTGCAGGTTGTTCAGGTGAAGGAGATCCCGTGGCCCGTGCCTTCAGCTCCAGCTCTGGCGCCACTTCCTCCTGTCCCTGGGTCCAGACCGATGCTGGTTGCACTTCACATCAACCTTCTCCAGCGGTGCGCCTGACGCTGAGGTCTTAGGGTCCCCTGGCGCCCTACCAGCGGAGCCTCCCCCATCCTCATTCCGGACAATACAGAGCCAGTCTAGCGTCCATCGAGACCGGTGCTAACTAAGCCGTACAGCTTCATACCATCTAACCAGCCCCTTTCTAAAGGTTTAGGATTGGAGCAAGAGGATTGGGAGGGGGTCAGGACCCCTTAGAAATGCTGCAGCCCCAGGACATGGACTGGTACGAGGAGCTGGGTGATGCCAGTGGCCTGGACACCTCCCCAGATTCTGGCATGCTCTCTCCCCCTAACCTGGCTTTAGAGGAGGGGGTTTTGGTGGAACGCAGGGCTGCGGAGGTCCTGGACCTGCAGCTTCCTACAGAGGTGGCCAAGACGAATGTCTTGACAGAGGTCCTGCAGCCTAGTGTCTTCTCATCTGAACCCTTGCTGCCTTTTAACGAGGCCTTAACGGATGTTCTTCTGGGCATCTTGTCCAAGCCCAGCACAGGAGCTCATGTGAATAGAGCGATTGCCCGCCGCCATCACCCTGCCCCAGGCGATCCAGTTTTCCTCGCTGCCCACCCCACCCCAAAAAGATTAGTGGTCCAGGCTTCCACTTCCTGTAGCGCATTCCCTTCCACCCCTCTGGACAGGGAATCTAAATGGCTGGAGACCTTTGGGAAGACAAGTTTCTCTTCTGCCAACCTTGCATTGTGGTCAGTCAACACAGCATGCCTTTTGTGCAGTTATTTTCATTCTATATGGGATATGGTTATGCAGGTGCTGCCTAGGGTCTTGGCAGAGTACCGGATCCTGCTCTCCCAAGTAATATCAAACAGGAGAAATGCAACGAAGTTCGCCATTTGCTGTGGCTTGTGGACACTACAGACCTGCTGCGCAGACCGATTTCTTTGACGGTGGCCATCAGGCACCAAGCTTGGCTGTGGACGTCTGACTTTTCGAGTAATGTCCAGGCAAACTTCATGGACATGACTTTTGATGGCTCACGTTTCTTCAGAGACCAGGCTGACGCAGCGCTTAAGCGCTCTAAAGATTCGCGGGCTATGGGCAAATCCTTGGGCCTCAGTACTACAACCCAGCCTGCGTCTGCTTTCCACTCCATTTGTGGCTACGGAGGGGACTTCCAACCGCACCAACCCTATTCCAGCCAGCTGGTTCCCAAAATTCAGCAACGCCTGTGGGTCTGTGGCCGCGGTTCATCCCGTCCTCGATGGGTCGGAAGGCCAGAATTCAAGCCAAACCATCATCCCCTCCTCCACCGCAAAATCTTACTAGTTCGGCCCTTCAGGGTCACGAGCATCCAGTGGGTGTCAGGATACGCCATCACCTCCACTGCTGGCGCGACATCTCATTGGACTGGTGGGTGTTGCAGATAGTTTGAAGGGGATAATCCCTCCCCTTCAATAATATCCCTCCCCCTATGCCTCCAACTCCCGATCGGCTGACGGATGATCATCTTGCGCTACTCCACAATGAAGTCAAGGCTCTCTTGTCCAACTGAGCTGTAGAGAGGGTTCCCGGGCCAGAAATAGGCTGTGGTTGCGATTCCCACTATTTCCTGCTTTCAGAGCCCTTAACTACGCCTCAGGTAGGAGAAATTAAAGATGCTCACGCTGGCTCAGGTACTGTCTGCCTTAGACCCGGGAGACTGGATAGTAGCATTGGACTTGCAGGACGCCTATTTCCTCATTCCTTTCCTGCCGGCCCATCATCAATCTCTGCGGTTTACAGTGGGCCAGGACCACTCTGTTTGCTGTGCTTCGCTTTGGCCTCACCATTGCCCCGCAGATGTTTTCCAAGATGATGGCGGTGGTCACAGCTCATCTGCCGAGATCAGGGGTTCCAGTCTTCCCATATCAGGACGGCTAGTTGTTGAAGACTGGTTTATCCCAGGCAGTCGTCTCCCATCTCTAGACTACGGCGAACCTCTTCCATTCGCTGGGGTTCACTATCAACGTGCCAAAGTCATACCTGACACCCTTGAAGACGCTCCCCTTCATCGGAGCAGATCTGGACACGGTGCAGTTTCTGAATTAGCCTCCCGAGCAGTGAGTCCAGGATATTTTGACTATGATACAGATATTTCAGCCTCTATCCTGGATTTCGGTGAGAATGACTGAGGCTGCTGGGCCTCATGGCCTCTTGCATCCTTATTGTGGACCATGCCAGATGGCACGTGTGGGCTCTGCATTTGGACCTGAAGTTCCAATTGGCGCATCATCGAGGAAAGCTCACCAACCTTGTCCAGATCTCGGAGGCCACTGCGAAAGAACTGCAGTGTTGGCTATCAAACCCCGATTGGGTCAGAGGCAGACCCCTCTCCCGTCCCCATCCAGATCTCACAGTAGTGACGGATGCATCCCTTCTGGGATGGGGCAGCCATCTGGGAGTGGTGGAGATCAAAGGACTCTGTTCTCAGGTGGAGACCCATCTCCATATAAACCTGTTTGAGATTCGGGCGATCCAGCTGGCACTAAAAGCCTTCTTGCCGTCCATCAAGGGGAGGCTAGTTTAGGTGTTCACGGACAACACGTCTGCCATGTGGTACTGCAACAAGCAAGGCAGGTGAGGTCATGGACCCTGTGTCAAGAGGCTTTGCGTCTCTGGACTTGGCAGGAACAGCAGGGCATTACCCTGGTGGTTCAGCATCTGGCTGGTTCTTTAATCACCAGAGCGGATGAACTCAGCCGAAGGTGCCTAGTGGATGATCACAAGTGGTGTCTCCATCTGGAGGTTGCGCAAGGACTCTTTGAGTAGTGGTGAGAGCCTTGGTTAGATCTGTTTGCCTCTGTAGAAAACGCAAAATGTCCGCGGTTTTGCGCACTCGAGTTTCCAAGGTGGCTCTCGCTTGTGATACTTTTCGTCACGAATGTTTTGAAAAAAGGGTACACCAAAACACTTGTCAGAAACTTACTCAAAGTAGCTTGGTTTAAGCCAAGTGAATTTATTCTCAAAACACCTAAAAGTGAGAAGTTGGTTGATTTTTAGTTCCACTTTTAGCCCTAATACAAAATAGTTTAAAAAAGCAAATCAATCAGAATTGGCACGGTTGATCTAATTTTAATTGTCATCTTGAAAAGCCACTGTTTTTCCTCAAAAAGATCACATGTATATGCAATGAATGTCAGAAGTAACATACTGTCAGATTCATCCAAACAAAAGACCCTGAGAGAACTTTGGAATCTCGACCCAGTCCAATGTCATCACCTATGTGGCTCTTGTTCTGTTTGCAATTATGCTGTTGAAGGAGGTACATTTGTACACCATGGCATTTCTTGGAAACACTTTAAATGTTCAAATTGCAAAACTAGAATTGTGGTTTATGGCATCATTTTCCCATGTGATAAACTATATATCGGCAAAACAAGTCAGGAAATTAGCAAAAGAATTATCCAGCACAAATCCTGCATTAAGTTCCTGCTTCAAACAGTGCAGCTAGTAAACTGCTTTTTAGAACACTCCCATGGAACAGAGTTCTGGGAGTTGTTTCTCCAAATCCCAGGGAAGGCAATTTGGAAGCAATACTATTGAAAAAAAGAAACATTTCTGATTCTTAAATTGAACGCAGTCAAAACTGTACTGAATGAAGTTTCTGAACTCCATAATAAATCTCTAACAATTTCTCTTTAAGAGTCCATTAATAAGCATGATAGAATTCTGCAGGGAATTGATCACCGCTGGGGGCCATTTACTTATTTAACCCCTTAATGGCCGCTCGTACCTCCACCACAATACGATCCTCCTCTAACTCTACCATAACCTCCCTCTGTAGGTTGGGAAGCCCCACCCTGGCAAGGAACCTGTCCTTCCTACCCTCAGAATCCAGTGGGACAGCTTGGTAGACCAACTTGAAATTCTCCAATAGGGTTATCAGGATATCCCGCTGCTGGGTCTTTAAATTACCTTGTACATTCCGGATGCACACAATAGTGGTTATCTCTGTTCCCCGTTGGAGAATCAATGCCAGGAGTTTAGCTGAATTGTCACACTCTGTATAACAACTATCAAAAGGTCTTTAGGCCTGTGTTATCTCGTGTCCCCCCCCAAAAGGGCTGCCAGCATTTCTGCACATACCTCCTGTTTTTTTATAGGTCTGCCAACTGCTCCTCCTGGGTCTTCAAATCTCCTATTAGCCATCTGCGCCCTCCACAAATAGTACTGATGCATTCCCATGTACTACCGCCTTTAGGGCCCTCCATTTGACCTCCCTGGTGTTCCATTGTTCCCCAGTTATTAGTGGGATAGGTTTCTATGGCTGTCCGTAAGTCTTCTCTGCATGTAGTTTCAGTAATTAAATAAAAGGGCATACGCCATGTTAGACATCCATCCAGCCTCCTACCCCAGTCCAGAGCCAATAATGTCGCGAAGTGATGTGACAAGTAATCTGACCATATGTGCGACTGTGTCGATCCGGTAGTGCTGTAACCCACCCACCATCGACCCGAATGTAAGTATTATGAGTGCAAGAGTGACATGTATACTCTCGACCAACAGGGTAATATGCACTACCCATCCAGGAGACACAAATTCTGCATCGCCCTCTCCAAAGGTCCGGTCATCAGACGCTTGGTACCACCCCAGGACAGAAAGCGATTCACCTCTCTGTTCATAACATAGTTAACATCACCTGCCCATAGAATGGGGGACCTTACAATACCCGACACCACATCCTGCAACCCCTCAAAGAAGCACCTGTCATCCGTATTGAGAGCATACAAATTTAACAGTGTAATCTCCTTTAGATCAAGGGTACCCTGAATCAGTAAGCCTCCCCTCCATATCCGCCTCACTGTAGGTGAGGCTAAAGGAGACCCCTGGAGCCACCCAACTGACCACTCCCCTGGCATAGGAGGAATAAGAGGCAGAAAACACTTGACCCCTCCATTTCTTCTGTAATTCTTTTGCTTCCACAATCCCAAGGTGCGTCTTCTGCAAACAAGCAATTTGAAACCTATAGCATCCGAGGAAAGCATGAACCCTATAGCACTTAATGTAATGTTGAAGCCCTCGGACATTCCACATAACAATATGAACTTGCTAAACCATGCTCATTGCAGAGTTATGCCCTAAAACCTTCCCCCGCCCTTTGCCCTCCAGGATACCCAAGTTCTGGGCCACCAGGCCAGTAGCCAGTTGTTAAACACACATCGCAACAACAATGAACTGTTGACCCCCCCCAACTGAAGGATCTATAGAACTTCCCCCCCCCACCCCAGACATACAGCGTAACATTGCCATACTAGAAATCCAAATGTATTCTTGCTGTCAGGATGTACAGCCTAACCCAACCCCTCCCAACTATCACATACCACAATTGTGCAGAGGTCACCCAGCAAAACAATTCCGCAAGCAGTGTGGTGGGTTCACAATGATGGTAACCCCCACAGATTGCGCAACAGGCTATACATCCATAGTGGCTGCAGGAAAAATTCAAGAAGACTCATCAGTTCACCCTTCCTCTCATTTACTACAACAGCAGCATACAGCTGATTAAATGGGGGCTACCCCCCCCCCCCCCCTGTAAAGGGACACACAATGATTTAATCAATCTACACATGAGGGTCCCGATCCTCAAGACATTATGCCTCAGTTAGCAGAGGTCACAGGCAGCATGTCCTCCTCTTGCTGTATGGAAGTCTCTCCCGTCTCAAGCTGCCGCTCCGGAAAAACCAGAGCCATGTTGCCATCCTCTTGTATTTCCACCCTAGTAAGATCAGCCACCTCAGGAGATCAATAAGAACCAGTTCCTGGTCCCCGGTCTTCTCTCCAACCTGAACTCCTCTGTGGCGGCATACCCCTCCTTGTTTAAGACCTCAAGGAGCCACTGCGGTCCCTGGGTCTCCAACAAGGTGTATCAAAAAGGTGTAGTTTGCTCCCCGACAGCCCTCTCACCCAAGCCAGGTACAGCAGCATATAACAAAGTTGTATTGAGCGTAATTTAGCTATGACTTTCAGGAATGGCTTAAGGCACCTTGGACCTTGTTTGGATAGTCTGGGTAAATGGAGATCTTATGATTTCCATATTTGTCCGTGTGTCTAGCTGCTCTAAGAATGCTGTCCCGGTCTTAATAATTCAAGATGCTTGCTCTCAGGGGAGCTCCAGGTCGTGGTGGAGCTGCCAGGGCACAATGCCTTCTCTTGATGGTAAACGTAGGGAAAAGTCCATCTGGCCTCAAAGTACCCCTGATCCAGTCCACCACTGACTGCTCAGGGTGGGCCCTCTCTGCCCGCTCTGGGAATCCTAAAAGGTGCACATTATTGCTCCAGAAGCATCCCTTTGTTTCGCCACTCTCTTCTCCAGGGCCCTGGAGCGGTATGTGACCACAGCGACCTGCTTTTTCAAGGTAGGCTCC
Organism: Lissotriton vulgaris; assembly: GCF_964263255.1. Classification (NCBI taxonomy): domain Eukaryota; kingdom Metazoa; phylum Chordata; class Amphibia; order Caudata; family Salamandridae; genus Lissotriton; species Lissotriton vulgaris. Next base: position 1,569,486,662 of record NC_141685.1, read on the forward strand.
TCAATGGAACCCTCTGCCAGCCGGACTTAATCAGAAACCTTGCAGAGGTCAGTGCATATGAGATTAATAATCTCTAGGCCCACAGTTTCAATCGTGTTTTCTAAGGTCAGTCATGAGCATTGCATAGCTTCCAGTAATCCACCCCTCTTGGGTTTCCCAGCTGCCTGTTCAGCGGCCTCATCCCCTGACCCCCCTCCCCCCCCCCTAAAAAAGAAAACTGGCACGGTAACGTGTACATCGCCGCAGTTCCATGGTATTGCCCCAGGTGGCCCCCCGTCAGCCTGTTCCAGCCCATGAGTTATTAGAAGGCCTAAACGGTCACTGTGGCTGGCTGCAGCTGCAGGGAAATTACTCCTCCATGGAGTGTGCGGGCTACAAAAGGCTTCCCACTGCCTCTGTCCAGTGTAGCAACCCCCAGGGCCCAGCCCAGAAACGCGCTACTTACTGCCATCAAATGCTGCAGAGGGATCACCTCAGTGGCAGCTTGGGGACTGGGTGTCTCCTGGTGATATCCCTCACTCCAGTGGAGCCAAGAGGCCTCAAGGAAGTCAGCCGGGAGGTGGGGTGCCGTCCGCGATCCAGATGGTCAGGCGGTGGACTAGAGGGCCACAGAGGGGGCACCGGCAGATAATGCGTCACCCCCCTCACTCATCTCACGCAGTTGTAATAAGGCGCCAGCCTCCGGGCCTCCCGCACCAACAGTCCAGGACGCTCCACGGCCCGGGTGGGTATGTCCTCTTGGGAGTGCCCCTCTCACCACAGTGCACTTGCCCCCACACTAACGGACGAGCAGTGCCCAAGGGCACACAGACCCCCCCCCACTAAGGCTCCAGGTCCGCCATGAGTCTCAGGGCACCTTTGCGGATACGGCATGTCTGCTGCCTGCAGAGGCAAGACTGGCTCATCGATGTCCAGTAAAACAGGATTATGCGGGATCGGCCGGGAGCCTTTTAGGAGCGCGGCCTGTCGGCCATCTTGCATGGCCACGCCCCCGCCATGCCAATTTAATCAGATTAAATTTTACCTTATTTTACATAACATTGTTGCTACAGCACAAATTATCAGACCAGCACCAGTAAAGGCACACCCAACAATTTACTGCAGCTCATCCTGGTAATTGAAACACAATATGGACCCTGGGGTATCTAGGACCCTTATACAAAGCATTCTGTTATATACTACATGTCTAATACTATGCCACGAGGTATCTACAGGAAGTAGCCCTTTGTGATAATCACAATTGATATTGTTTCAGCCTTGTTCCCTTTTTTACAGATTTACTTTTTAAAACGTGATCCTTCTTGACAAAGGTTGTGTAACAGAATCAAAACCTGCTACACATCAAGGGAGCAAGAACCTCTACCTCCCATCCTTAGACAGAAAGATCAATTGAGAGGTTTACTCTGATTTTGAGGTCTGTTCTAAAACAGAATGGTAGCGATCCATCAATTGCATTGGGGATATTTGCTACCAAAGGATATGTACATTAGCATAACACCTCAATCCTCCATTGATTTTTAGATAGTTGAAGCTACAATACGGTTTGTAGCTTTGTGATCTACTTGATATATTAAAAGAAGATTTAGAGTATTTATTTGAACAGTTTTATATAGGGCTGGCTAGACCCGAAGGTATCGGAGCGCTTTACATGAGGAAGAACATTGTTTCAGAACATATTTACAAAGTTTCATCAGTTGCTGGAGCATAGTTGCATGAGTTCAATGAGCCCAGGATAAATGTCTGAAAAGCCATTAATTTGTTACAAAACTATCAATAGAAAATACGCAAACTAGTATATGAAAAATGTCTGAAGGCCTCAACAAGATCACTATGACTAATAAACCAGAATATGAAGCTCAAATATGGCGGATAAGGTACCGGTGCTTCTTCCTACAACCAAACAGAAATCTCTGGCTTAGTCAATGGGACCCTACAAAGTAAGTGGTTGTAAACGTCGCCACCTGTAAGATCCAGCAAGATAATGAGAAATTTCAAAGATATGGATCAAATAAGAATTTTAAAAAGTGTCATACACTAGTGTAAATCCTATTGGGATTGCTATTCAGGTGGAAGAGATTCCTCTACATTTTCAGTCTTGAGTTATGAATGCATGTCAAGTTCAATCCCTGTACTAGTCGTCCAGGAGACTAATAACCTACAACACGTCTGAAATGCTTTTTATGGAATCTTCTGCACACCATATTGGATTTGTAAGACTGGGAGGATATAGGTGTAGACGTAACGTTAAACTAGTCCCAATTCCTGGTAGTTAAACAAAGGGCCCTAATGGACCCCCAGCAGAAGTGATGAAAAACTATTGAGCAAATTGCTAGGGCATATGTTGGCTAAGTTTGAAGCAGCACAGCAGGATTAATGCATGCAGTGATACCTCTGCTTGGTCAGAATGGATCTTACAGACAAAAAGAAGACACTCAGAGATGACTGTACCTCATATCAATCCATCACACGAGGAAGGTATTGGCCAAGGCACTGCCATTTGTTTATTTGGGATTGTTAAGAAATTATTATTACACCCGGACATCATTCTGAAAACACAATACCTCCAATTCCTCTGATAAGCTGACAGTTGTGCAATATCAAGAGGGGAATGGTGCAAAATGACCCTGCTGTCTCTAGCATGGGCACTTCAACACTTGTGATCAGAGCTATGAGACATCTCAGTACAAACTCTGATTCGAGTTAAGCTTGATGCTTGACTACTTTCAAGGAGAACTTCACCACAGCCCCCAGTCCCTTCATTGGATGGCTTGGATCCTCATATTCAAACTAGTGTTTTGGCATTTACAGATACCCGTGGTTTGTAAAAGAATCTTAAAAGTGGCCACAGCCCCTGTAGCCATCAAAGCTTATAACCTGAAATGGAAATGCTATATTTCAGGAACAGGAAAAGAGAGTCTGAATCCTTGAGAAGTACTTCATAATTAGTTTCTTCTATGCCTTCCTCATTAGCAAAGTCCAGCCTATCCATGGTATCGATAAATCTACATTAGCAATACCAGGATTCTAAGACAGCCATACAAAATCTTGTATTCTGAAAGAACCAGCAAAGAATTCATGAAGGAATTATTTCGGACATTACATCCTGAACACTAATTCCTTTGAAATGGAAACTCAGTACAAGTTTGCCAGCACAAAAGTCTGTGCCTTTTGAGCTGCCAATCCACCAGGTGTCCCTACAACACCTGTTATGCAAAACTACTTACTTGCTAGCCATTACTCACATTGGCAGAATGAGTGAGTGAACTTCAGGTGTTGTGGTGCAAAGAACCACGCGTAGGTTTTTCCAAGGACAAAGTAACATTATGCACACACCCAAACTTCATTCCAAAGTGCCATCTACAATCTATTTGGACCAGAAATTCTTACTGCCAATATGTTGTTCAAATCCCAGCAGTCCAGCAGAATGAGCGTTACATTCCTTGCATATCAAAAGAGTTCTCTAAATCAATCTTCACAGCACCAAGACCTCCGTCATATGGAGCACCTTTTTGTAGGTTTTGATACTGTGACTAAAGGGAAGCCTATAACAAAACAGACTTGAGCAAGATGGATCAATCAATCAAGACATTTGTTAAGCGCGCTACATACCCGTGAGGGTCTCAAGGCGCTAGGGGTTGGGGGGTGCTGCTACTGATCGAAGAGCCAAGTTTTGAGAAGACGTCTGAAGGCCAGGAGATATTGGGTCTGCCGTAGGTTGGTGGGGAGTGTGTTCCGAGTCTTGGTGGCGAGGTGGGAGAAGGATCTGCCTCCGGCGGTTGTTCTTCAGATGTGCGGCACTCTGGCTAGGTCGGGGGAACGGAGCTTACGGGTAGGGGCGTAGAATCTGAGTCTTTTGTTGAGGTAATCTGGGCCGGCATTGTGGAGGGCCTTGTGTGCGTGGATGAGGAGTTTGAAGGTTATCCTCTTGTTGACGGGGAGCCGGTGTAGGTCTCTGAGGTGCGGTGTGATGTGGCTGCGGCGGGGGATCTCGAGGATCAGTCGTGCCGAGGTGTTCTGGATGCGTTGCAGCCGTATCAGGAGCTTGTTTGATGTTCCTGCGTAGAGGGCATTTCCGTAGTCCAGCCTTTTGGTGACGAGGGCCTGGGTTACTCTTCTTCTTGTTTCGTGGGGATCCACTTGAAGATCCTGCGGAGCATTCGTAGGGTGTTGAAGCAGGATGAGGATATGGCGTTGACCTGTTTAGTCATGGAGATGGTGGAGTCAAGGATGACCCCCAGGTTGCGTGCGTGGTTAGTGGGTGTCGGGGCTGTTCCCAGTGATGTCGGCCACCAGGAGTCATCCCATGCTGAGGGGTTGGAGCCGAGGATGAGGACCTCCGTCTTGTCCGAGTTCAGCTCCACTCGGCTGTTCCTCATCTATTCGGCGATGGCCTTCATGGAGGTTGGTTTTGGCGGTGTGTGTCTTTGGTGAGGGAGATGATCAGCTAGGTATCATCGGCATAAGAGATGATGTTGAGGTCGTGCTGACGGGCGACGGAAGCGAGGGATGCCATGTATATGTTGAACAGCGTTGGGCTGAGGGAGGATCCTTTGGATACGCCGCAGGTGATCTTGGTGGCGGTGGAGCTGAAGGGGGGAAGCAGACGCTCTGTGTTCTGCCGGCGAGGAAGGATGTAGTCCAGTCCAGGGCCTTCTCTTGGATCCCGGAGTTGTGTAGGCTTGTTCGTAGTGTGCGGTGGCAGACCGTGTCGAAGGCGGCTGACAGGTCCAGGAGTATGAGGGCTGCTGTTTCCCCGTTGTCGAGCAGGTTCCTGATGTCGTCGGTGGCGGCGATGGATTTAGGCCCAGATCTCTGTACTGGGCTGAATGTATGACATTGTTCTGCATTCTGTCCATCAACTGTTGTTTTTGCATTGGTCACCCAGAGTGGGAAGGGTATGCTCAGACGTGAGTCCCGTGCTCTCCACACCACTGGAGTCAAGCTATCCTGGCTGATGATGGCTGATAGCCTGAAACCCGTCCTAGGATGCTTGATTCCGATCCAGGGAAGACATGGCTTGGCAGTTCGGGCTGGACTGTTCCCATGAGGCACAGGGTCATGGCTGATTTGCATATGGCCATGTCTCAACTGGGGTGGCGTGGAGTGCAAAAAAAAACCAACCAAACAAAAAAAAAACTATGGATTTAGGCCCAGATCTCTGTACTGGGGTGAATGTATGACATTGTTTTGCATTCTGTCCATCAACTGTTGTTGTTGCATAGTACATTTAATAATGTTTCCCTATATTATTTATCCTTCAAAAATAAGCATAATTATAGTTTGGAAACTCTGCAATTTTCTCCAAACATCAGCTTATGAGTTCTGAAAATGTACACATTTTCGTCCTCAATACACAGTTTGGCATACATACATTAATTCAGCTAGTAAAAGTTCTAATTTGGTATGTTGGGATGCACACAGGAGAGCTACTTACAGGTTAGCTGGAGAGCTACCAGTAGCTCACAAGCTACTCGTGGGGAAAGCCTAGTTTAACACATGAACGGTCTTACTGCTAATCCAAAAAAATATAAATGTTCCTGAAAATCTGTATTAACGGTTACCTTTTAAGATTTTAAATCCCTCAAAATAAAAATTGAAGTGCATGCCTTCCTATAATTATTCAGGATATACTAGTCTTCAGAATAAATTGTCATTCTGTGACTGACTTTTCAGTTAGAGGCACTGTGGTGTTAAATGTTTTGAAAATAACATTTTATCTAAGACCAAGAGAAGGCTTTGAATGACTAAAACCGTCTAAACCGAAAACCTGAGCTGCACATGCAAGCCAACAATATAGTGGCATTCGAGCTTCTCCAGCGATGCAGACACCACGGAATGGAGAATCAAGTAGATGCAATGCAACAACCTCCCCAGGCAACACCCAACCTCATATTCACACCCGGAACACAGAGTGTATCCACACCCCAATAAAGCTTAATACGAGCCACAACTCAAGCCCTATGACAAGCCCCATGGAAACGCTACGAACCCCCCACCCTCTACACTTCCCCCTCCTGTCTCCCCCCTTTTTATTCTGTTCCAACCACTGAGTTCCCAATTGATCGCCCAGTTAGCAAAAACTAGACTTACCCAAGTTCGCACCCGTTCAGGTTCTATACCATTGGGTATTACACCATCCAGGGGTGCACAGCTGATATTTACTGTCATGTTGATCGCCCATTATTATATCCCTTTGACAGAGCATTAACTGTACATGTGTAGTTGTGAAACACCAAATGTATGATTACTATGCTTAAACTGTTAATCAAATATGTAGAAAAAAACCAATAAAATGGTATATAAGAAAATCGTGGCAAATGATTGTTTGGTAACTAAATTGGACCTCAAGCTTGAGAGAAGGCCACGGAAAAAAGAAATACACATGTTGAAATGGGAATTATAGCAGAATCCACCATTGAGTTTACCTCTCCACTTGTACTGATCCCCACATCTGATTATAGTATACATTTTTGTATTTATTTCAGAATAGTTGGTTAGATTTCTAAGTTCGACACTTACCCGAATCTCATAACAGACAATGTAATGGGTTGGCTAAGCCCAGCAATATTTCTTCATCATGCTCTTACCACAAGATATTGACATAGTAGCTGCTGGAGAGAATTTGTTTTCATAACAGTTCATTGTATGAGTTTGAATGCCCATCAATCAAAATTTTCTAAAAAGATTTGCAGACTTGTAGCTGTATAAGTTGACACTTGAGCACAGGAAGAAATGTGAATGTTCTGTCCCAACTAATCTGTATCACATTTGCATCTCCATATCTGGGTAATCTAGGGTTGAGTACATTACTCTTTGCATTTGATATTTGAATAGGTTTTCTTTTGTATGCCATTCACCCCAGAACCCTTGCTTACTTCCTGCACTCCAGTGTTGGGTCTGGACACCGATGAGGTGCACTAATCACTCCGGATTCTAGAACAGGTGAAGGTGACTCTCTAAAGAATTCTTGATCAGAAAACCAGCTACTGGGTCTTATCAGGTTCTCTTTCTGCGTAGTTGTAGACCACTCAAAATATTGATTTTCTTCCTTACACTCTCTTGATTAGAACAACAGCAGATAATGAACTACATTACATCCTTTTGTTACTTGGTAGTACTAAATGGGCAACAGTATACCTGATCTACGGCCATAAGTCGAAAAGATATAGACAAAAAATGCATTGTGACTAAATGGGGCCACTGGCTTGAGGAAAAGGCCACAGAAAAAGAAGTATAGAAATATTTAATTTCAAGTGTTCCATCAAGTCGGTTGAACTCTACTAAAACCGGTGTAACCAACGTCCCCTTTCTCCATTACCCAAACTATTCACTACAAACATTTACTACAAATATTCTGCCCACATTACCAACAGTAAAGTCTTCCACTTTAAAACTTATCTGTGATTGCAGCTTTCATCACGTCGAAGCACTCGGATGCCTGCTGCTACCTTCTCAGCATTTGAAAATGTCTGCCTCACTTCTCATTCCCAATTACTAGAACCTTTATCAGGAACTTTAACTCTGTACATTGTTCCCCTCAGCGAACTATTCATACAGGCCAGTTAACCTGCGTCTTTTTACAGGATTCAAGCTTGTCTACAAATTCATCTACACAAGCAGGCGGAGAATAAAGCTTCCAATCATGCATGTAATGTTTACTACTTTTTGAAGTCCTTTGTCACATGAAATTGCCTCCGAAGAGTCGATTGCCCTTTGGACTGTTTATTGCATTCTTGAGGTTTATTTATTTCTTAGCATTCCTCCCATTTGGGTGTTAATGATTTTTCAGATTCATGTCCCTATCAACTGCCTTTGCAAGGCACTTCTTCTGTGCTATTAGAACTTCATCCCACTTGAGTCGTAGACCCACTGTTTACTCTTCTCGATCTTTTAGAACTTAAATCTCTTGTATTGTATGCAAAAAAGGATTAGCCAAGCAGCATTGTTAGATGGGGACGCCAGAGTGTGTTTTTTTTATCCTCACGTGTGATGGAAACTCAACTAAGCAACAATACTAAAGCTTAAACACAGGGGTTACTATACTAGTTTACTAGTACAGGTACATTTGTACACCTGTTTTTGTATTGCATAATGGGAATTGTGCTTTTTGTTGCATTGAAAATTTGCCTTTTCATTTTTTTTAGCTACCATAATTTTATATATTTTTTTCTTAATTTATGAACTTTTTTCTGAACATCCTCTGATCATTTTGCATGAGAGTAAATATAACTTGAAATTCGAGACGTTTTCTATGTTTTAGCCATCTTTTTATGGTGTTTAGTCAAAATGAGAAAACATAGATGACAGACCAGACATACATGCTTACATCAAGTATGACTATTTTGTCTGACCACTTAATCAGTTTTATGCAATTTTGATCATGACATTCCTCTGTTGTATATATGAACAGGACTCCTATTTCCATACACAGAGCAATGATAGTCCTTGGAATTCACACTATTGCCCCACACTTTTATACATTTCTGTGGACAACCTCTACTTAGATAAATTGTCTTTCCAGCCTCCATACAACAGTCCATATTGCACACCTTCTCCCTGAAGCCTGGTGTCTGGGCCCCTCCTTATACAGCAGCTAAGTATTGTCTGGCCATGGTCAGAACAATATTACACAATATTTTTCCATACGAGGGAACAATGTGATGTTTCCTTTATGCCAGGTAGCATAATTTTGACATCCCTATTAATCTCTATTTTAGAAATTCTCACCAGGCAGTTCTTGATTTTCCTCTCAGATTATGTATCTGCAGAATGAAAATATATATATATTCTCTCCTGTCCGTACATCCTCTGAGGCTTAAATCGGACCTAATGCGTCCAAAGAATTTGATTTGGTATATGTGTAGTTTATCCTAACCCTGGGCAAAGCACTATGCTACACTCGCGTACTTTGCGCTACTCCCCACTACGCCAATTGCACGTAGCACAGTGCAAACACGCGTTGCGCAGCGGTAATTTTTTTCTTGCTCGTGGTCCTCAATGTCAAGTTGGTGACCGCGAGCAAGCAAAATGAGATCCTGGCGAGACTTTTTCCTCGTTCGTGATCAGCAACATCAAGTTGCCGATCGCGAGCATGGAAAATAAACCTCCCGGCGAGATTCTCAACGCGGTGAGGTCAGGTTTCTCATTGCGAGTGGTCGGGTATGCTCGCGACCCCTCGCGATGAGAAACAACCAGTCCCCGTTGAGAAAGTTGCCGCTCGAGTAAAAATCTACTCGAGCGGCAGTACAAGGCAGCTCACACTGTGCAAGATGCCGTTTTCAATGATTGCACAGTGCGGACAAGCATCCGGCACTGTGCAATCATCGCGTAGCGCTACGGGTAGTGCGAAGTGCACTTCGCGTAGCAACGCGTAGCGCTACTTCGCGAACTACGCCCAGACTTAGTTTATTCTTCGTAACAGTTTGTGCTGAACAAGAACGAAGCCCACCTTTATGCCACCTCTTTAGGTACCCAGATCTCTCTGTCGTCCAGACTACTAGGTCTCTAGCCCATCTCCCTGTTACTGAAACTATACAGTCAGGGATATTTTAAATCAGTATCTTGTAAATGAACATTATTGCCTTTTCTGGTATGGCTTCTTTGAGTACTCTATTTGTGAGGGCATTACTCTTGCACCTCAACCAGTCTCTCCTGTGTTTGTATAGCAAATGTTTTTGTTTATCCGTTTCTGATTATTCAAAATTTCCTTCTAGCCATAATTTTTTGACATTATGCATGCTGGAATGGTTGTTTCTTTTTATCCCAGTTCTAGTATTTTGAACATAGGTCCACTGAACACCAAATTTCATTCAGTTATATTTTTATCTGTTGTTGTTTTCGATGTTGTTGATTTGTGACAACTGTGAGGGTAGAAAGTTATAGCTGGAATATATTCTTATGTTGTCACAGAAAATGAAGAAGGACCCATACACAATTACCATGGTTGGGTTCTCCAAAGTTACAAACTACCTCTTTGATACATTTCGGGGCGGAGATCCTGCTATTCAACAGCGACCACCTGAAGAAATGGCCGATTTTCTTAGTGATACTATTCCACGATTAAAATTGAACCAGCAGGAAGAGCCTGGATTTGAAGTTATCACACAAGTAAGTAGTCATCTGAGTGATACTTTCCCAGGAGCAATCTGTGGATTAGATTCAGTTCTAATAGATGTTTAATGCAGATGATAGCAAAACATTTATTAAACCAGGGCTAATTTGGTTTTATTTTCCTGATCTAATTTGAATTACCTCAATAACATTTATTCTATTTTGGTATTTATAGAGCACAGTTTACTGTGAATTGTTGGAACACTGTACATATAACCAATGTAAATTAAAAAACAGGCTCCATAAACTACTATGATGAAGAGGTAAACTGTCTGTGGGCGAAATAGAAGGCGACTAAAAGGTGTGAAAATGTAGTCCGGTTCCAAGAACTGGACCGCCAGTTGGATTCCACTGAATGATGCTGCCTAAATAATTTTCCATTCAGGACCTGTCTGATGAAAAATCTTATTTTTTTCTGGGGTGACATTCAGTTCGCTAGAGGCTAAGCAAGGCATTACTTGTTTGGATGTTTAACATATGTAGCTTTTGGTGTTTTCATTATAAGCAGATGTGTTTTACATCTCCAGCATTAACTCTTTTATAGATTTTCAGGCTTAAATTATTCCCATCATCAGGCTGGGAATCCCCAGTAGTTTAAAGCAGGTTCGACATTGTCAAAATGTCTATAGTCGTAAGAATAGTGTTTATTTAGTTTTTAATTCACCCTATCTAAACCCCCAAGAGGTGGATGCACTCAGCTCTTTCACCCCCCAGATGTGCCACCATAGCTAATCTTTTCTACTGTATGAGGAGTGTTAGGGAGTCCCCAGACAGAACTATGCTTTATTTGCTGCATATACCAAATTAAAATCAAGATTCTACCTTTTCACCTCTCCTAGATGACTTTGCAGGTTTAGTTTCACCTAAATCGAGGCAAATGTGCTTTGTGTATATTTCATTTCAGACTTCAGTGACCACACCAAGTTCTCCTAGAGGAATCCGAAATCTCTTATCAACATCACAATCCATTGATAGTCCTTAAACCAGCTACCTCTTCTATCGCTCTTTGACTGTACGTTTGCCTTCAACCCTATATAGCGCTCTACTGCTTTTTGGCTGGGTTTGCACTATACAAATTCCAAAAGCATACAAACATATATTTCTTCAAGGATATTTCAGCTTATTTATTGAAGACATTGGGCCTGATTTAGATCTCGGATGATGGGTTACTCCATCACAACGGTGACGAATATCCCGTCCGCTGAAATATAAATCCCATAGGATATAATGGGATTTATATTTTATAGGATTGGATAACCGCCCCCATTGTGACTGAGTAGCCTGTCCTCCGAGATCTGAAATAGGCCCATTATTAGAGGATGACCAGCCTCTTAAATGCATTTACTGTCTATATCAAAAAACCTAAGGCATCGTAATGTGACAACTGTAGGACTTTTTCGTAAAAAGCTTTACATGACACAGTCAGGCCCCCCAACAAAAGGCAGGTTAGCATTATATTAAGGATTCCCTCAACTAGGGGGTGATTTTGCGGGAAGTGCCCCTCGAGCAGAAACAAGCAGAACATATAACTCTTGGAGACGGTTGTAGTTTTCACTAAGTAAGCACCTTTAAAATTAGCATTTGCTCTAAAAAAGCAGTGCACCTCTCTTGAGGCAACCACACACACTATGCTGATACTTAGCCCTCAAAAGTGTAATGAAAAGCCATTGAGGAGGCTGTTCTGGTGCCTTCCCTATCTAGACTTTTATCTAGGAACAAAACCCTGTCTGCTGTGAAACCGCCATCAACGTGCACCTCTAAGTTGACAGGAATATCGCTATCGACCATCTTGTCATTGAAAGTCATCATCACAGGAAACCTATTTGTCATTGATTCACCCTTGACAGAGAAGGGCACACTTTTGTAATTGATGGATACTTTGGCGTTGGTGTGTACTTTGTCTTCAGCAGACATCTCTTCGTCAACGGTCACCATTTCGTCAAATGTCACTTCGTCAAAGATCACCTCATTGTCAAAGGTTACTTATTTGTCATTTGTATCTTAGTTGTCTCTGTTGCCATTTACGCAAGAAAGCTTGCATTTTGGCAGTGTAGCAGTTTCGCAATGACAGGCGTTGCCCCTGAGCTTCACAGAGCATCTTTTTCGTTTTAAGGTTTCAGAGCATCACAGCATGCTTTCACAACATTTTTAGCATATTTCTCATGACATTTTGTATAAAAATGATAAAGAATACTTCGACATTGTTTCAGTAAAGGACTAGTCCCCGACTGCTTAAAGCGCCCATGACAGTTGATGGTTCAGTACATCTGAACCTTGTCTGGATGAGGGCCACTATGAAGATTGAGTTAATTATGACTCTCAGAGTTATGAAGACCTTGAATCATCTTATGAACGGTACCATTCTGGGGGCAGATACTAGCCTAGAGTACCACAGATCACAATGTATCAGTACATTTCTTTTAAGTCTTTCCCGCAGAGAATTGAAACTTTGGGTGCAATTCTGGTGAATTCAGCTCCACCCCAGTGGCAACCTATGCCCCCTCTCACACTGTTTTATTGGCCAGTACAAAAATCCTCTGGCTCATGATTTGAAGGTTAGACATTTAAACGATAATTTGAAATTGAAAACTGATTAGGACGATCTAGGTCAAACCTCAGAAGAGACTGAAGAGGTTTGCACAATAGGCAACACTCCGGGACACCCGATCCAGCTGTCTGCCTACCGGATGATGTATCCAAGCGCCACATGCTACTAGAGATAGTTGGGAAGAAGTTTGACTTTTCCATGACATCAACAGAACATTCTTATATTATTTTAGGAAACAGTCTAAGAAATCATTAAAGACTATTTTTAGCCTTAACTTTGTTTGACAAGTGGAATAAAGCTTATGAAGCAGCCAGCTACCATTCCAACTGTTGTTCCACGTTTGGAGAAGAAATATCATCCTTAGGCACCTGCCAGTCTACCTCATGGCCATCAATGCCAGGACTCTGTTATTGCCATGGCTGGCTTCCCATTGAAAATATTCCAACCAAATCACACCCACCTCAATGCATGCAGATGGAGTGGGCAGGTTTTTTGACACTGTAGGCGAAATGGTCAATGGCTGCAGACGCGATCAGGGCAGCCAGTGCTTTCATCATCTTGGGCTTCTACTAATGGTAGATATTGAGTGGCACTTCCCCACTCCTAAATGTCCTTTCAGAATACAAGTGGGACACACATAAATTATTAATAGGGTATGGGTTGCCTCTGCCATGGAGTTGTTCAGTGTAGACTTCCATCTATGTGGGAAAAGTTCTTTGTCAGCAAGTAAGGATGAATTTCTGGTGGAGCTGCAGAGAAAAGTCCTGCATAAGCCTTTTGATGGCCAGAGACTTTTCGGCAATCACATAGACAAGACATTACTGGGCATCAAAACAGATACTGGCAAGTCATGCTCCCTGTGGGTGCTACAGTTTTGCAAACTCTCTACATTTTGAGTCTCCAGGAGATCACAGTCTTACAGAGGAGGATCCTACATTATGGATTTCAGAACAAACCATACTATACTGTCAATCCTGCAATGATCATGGGTATTCCAGACCTCGGGGCAAAACTACAAGCTGTCACAGGAAGAAAAGGAAGGTCTCAGTCTCGAGTCTATGACCACCATAAATGGTCTTAAGCTACACCTTCTGACCATCCAATGTGAGGGCAAATACCAAATTGAGCTGTGGAATAGGAGATCATTTCAGAGCGTTGAGTACTTCAAATATGGATTCTTCCTAGAGTTCCAGCAGTAACCACCATGTTGACTGCCAATAAAGGTGAATTGTCATCGTTTACAGCAGTTGTAAAATAAGATCTTCAAGCTGCTCTCCCAAAAAATAACAAAGAAGGTGCCCAAATATCAGCACAATCCAGGCTTCTACGCCATGTTTTTTCATGTCAGAAATAAAAGTTTCTGGAGAGTCATCATGAAATCTTGGGAGTTAAATAAATTCCTGAGATCATAATCCTTCAGGATAATCACATTTCAGGATATCCTCTCTCCTACAATGCCTCCAGGGTGCTCCCTTTCATATCCCTAGTCATCGTAACCCAAGCAATATTTGAGATTTTCCCTGACCAGAAACACGATCTGGTTCAAGGCCTCTCATTTGGCCTCAAATTGACCCCAAGATAATTTTTTTGCACTTCATTATTGAGGGTTTACAAATTTCATGTTTCATCTCATAACCAAAAATCAGAAGAAAAGTGCAACATCATAGTACAATGAAATCACAATTAAAATTACAGAACAAGTAACACAGTTTGCAAAACTACTGCACTGACTCCATATGGTCTCAGTAATAGGGGAAAAAATGGATGTGATCATGTAAGATAAAACAAAGTGGAGAGAAATAGAATGAAATGTGTGGCATTTGGCATGGGTTTGGGGTGGGGGTTAGGGTTAGGGAAAGCAACCACTAATTCCAGACTATCAAACACCAGGACATTACTGCAAGTGCTGGTGTTTCTTATCCCCTTTTATGGTGATACAGTCCCTGTCTGTTTCTTTCTTGAACTAATATATTTCTGAACTTTAAACTCATTACAGAGCTCAGGTGAATAACAGATGATTTTTAACTGTTTGAAACCCATGTGTCATTCTCTTCTGTGTCTAAATTCTATTGAAGGGTAGGCTCATTTGATATATGAACATGGCAGCTCTATTTACTTTGTGTATGTCCATTGTATATGTGACTCTCACTATAACACCTTGGATCTCAACGCTAGCCTGCTATTTTAACTTTACATGTGAACCATCAGTTCTGTACCTATTTTCTTGCTGTAAGATAAGTAAGTGTTCTGCAAGCTACCTGTTGCATGTACCCACAACAGGTAAAGTAACTGTGTCCCAGTTCATTCATTCATCACCCCCTGTATTAAAGAAAGTTGGATGCTTTTCGAAGAACACAGCCATCTTGTCTTTCAGCCTGTATATCATTTGTTATATGAGGCTATTGTATACATTTTATTTTGTCATTCTTCATACATTGATGAGTTAGGGGAAAGCCTGTTCCTTAGGATACATATTTTAGCTTTGTTGATGCAGTCAGGAGCCACCACCTGCAGTGGAAGGACATGGACGGTAGATCTATTATGTCATGCAGCAATGATAATTTATTAGACTGTATGATGGCGCAAACTGAAAATGTGTTCAGTGTATTGCAGACTGATGACCATCATCTAGCAATATTTGGGCACCACCACAGGATGTGCAGTAAGTCGTATCTGGGCTGCTGGCACTTCCATCACCCTGAGTTCTCAACTAGATTTAATTTGATTTGATTGTAAAAGGTATGATCCTGCAACCAGGCTTATAGGAACATATAAAAACGTACATGATATACAATCATATAAATACATATATATCAATATACAAGTAAAAACCTTCTGAAAAAAATAAATTCTAAAACATACCACTTTTTGGCACAGTTAATTGCGAGCATGCCGTCTCCAAAGAACCCATTCCAAATCTGCTAAACAGTGGAAAATCGTATATCCCTCTGGCCCGAGGCATGCCATGAATGCCTCGCAAGACCCCTCGAAGCGCTACAGCCGAGGTAGTGACAGAACTAAAGTCATCGGATACTGCTGGCTGCATTTGACCACCTGGCCATGCCATCGCCTATTCTTCAGAGCTGCTTTGCATATCGCCATTGTCTAACCCAGGGTGGTGTGGAGTGCAAAAAAACAATGGGTTTGGGCCCAGATCTTTTGACTGGGATGAATGTGTGACATTGATCCACATTCGGTCCATCACCTGTTTTGTTTGCAATACCGCCATAAGTGCGCTGGGGATGCTCAGACGTGGGTCCCAGGCACTCCACACCACTGGAGTCAAGCTAGCCGGGCTGATGAGAGGTGTTACCTCGAAACCGGTCCGTCTTCGGATGCTTGATTCCGTTCTGGGAAGGACATGGCTTTTGTAGTTCGGACTGGACTGTTCCCATGGGGCACAGGGTCAGAGCTGATTTGCATATCACCATTGTCTAACCCAGGGTGGTGTGGAGTGCAAAAAAACAATGGATTTGGGCCCAGATCTTTTGACTGGGATGAATGTGTGACATTGATCCACATTCGGTCCATCACCTGTTTTGTTTGCAATATCGCCTATTCTTCAAGCACGCCGGCGAGAGGCTGCTGGTCTCCTTGCGGAAGTGGAGGAGCTTTGTGCATGCCATGGCAACTGAGGCAGATTGATGTCACTGAGTACCACCGCCCACCTCGCCCTGTTGATGCTGACATACACGGCTTGAACGCCCCAGTGGAATTATTCTCACCACAGATCTTCCGCACAGGGAGTATATGGCCTCCACTGTAACTGCTACACTCGAACACTGGTCAGTGAGGAAGTCATTGGCGAGAGGTGTCATTACTTGGCCGCGGCCCCCCAACCTCTGCAATCTTCTCATATACTACCATGGGGGCACTCAAAGCATGCCACAAGCCCCATACTGAGCCCACATTGACTTTCTGTGGGCCTTGCCACCTCCTAGGCATGCATTATTGATTTTGCCCGCCCCACCAGATTTTGCAGCGGCCGTAGCAACATTCGGTAGGGCCTACTAGACATGCTGGGCCCTAGTGGCCTATCTTGCACTTTCCCTCCTAACGCATGAGCCCTCAGGCCATTTATATAATGACCACCACTGTGCAACGCCTGTGGAACCATGGGGTGCGTCCAGCATATGAGGGTCTCCGTGACAATACAGGCCCCCTCCGCCCTGATCTGCTGCGCCCGGTGGTGGTGGGCGCAAAGACCCAGACTTAAAAGACCTGGTGCTGGTTCTCTGTTTGGGACATATCTTCAGTTTATACATAACCTCGCCTAGATACTATGGTGGGGGGCCAGCTACAAAACCTACTGCAAGGCCATCTGAACTCTGTACATTTGGGGTCCCCAACTGCTGTTATGGACTACTACCCAAGGCTGGCTCACCTCACAGCAGGGACTTTTTGTGCTCAGGGTGGGCCCCTTGCGATTAAGTCTTCTGGATGGTGGCACAGCACTACTTGGGAGTGGCCCCCTTTCTCCTTATGCCCACCCACCCACGTGGGACGTGTGCGGACATACGCCAACTGGGTCCGAAAACTGGTGATTGCTCCTACTTCTCTCTCTGTCCTCCTTTTGCTCTTCTTTCCACCATGCCGGGCCCCACCAGGGGGATGGAGATCCAGGGTCAGAGCTCTGAAAAATCCTCTGCCTTCCCAGATGGCGCTTGTTTGTCCACTGACCCAGCGCTGGTCACAAGATAAATTGTATTCTATTCTCCTAGCCATCAAGGACTTCAAAGACACCCTTGACCCTATAATCGACACAGTGGGGTTTGACTTCGGCTTACTCACTGCAAGCTGAGAGAACAAATTACCGCCACCGAGCTCACCTTGCAGGAATTTGGCCCTAGGACCTATCTACACATGTGGAAGACGTGTTGGGACGAGTTAAGAGTTCTTGAGGCCCAGGCTGAGGACTCTGGAGATCACGCCCGCAGAAACAATATGGGTGGTGGGCGTGCCCGACAAAGCTGAAGGTGAGGACATAACATTCCTAGAAACCTGGTTAGTTGAGAAGGTGGCACCGGAGGGCTTATCCCTTATCTTTCCACTCGAGAGACCTCACAGAGTGCTAGGCCATTGTGGCACGGCTCCTCCTTTAAGGGACAGGGACTGTATCCTTAATGATGCTAGGAAACTTTGGGCACTCATGATGAATAATAGTCCAGCATTGCTGTTCCCTGATTTTACTGTGGCTGTTCAATAGCAGAGAGCCCTCATTTCTGGAAGCTAAACGCAAACTTGGAGACCCTATTATCCAGTATGGCATCCCCTACCCTGCTGAGCTGCGCGTCATTACCGATCAGGGCACAACGTTTCCTGGAGCTGGAGGAGGTATGAAGTTGGCTTGCTTTTCACAGCGAGGGGTCGTACTCGATCTAGAAACGGACACAGAAACAGAGAGGGGGGTGTTGGGGTGGGTGGAATGGAATGAAGAGCCTCCATCCAAGTGTGCAGAGACCGTCAGAGTGCTGTGGAGACAACTGTTAAGCTCACAATCTTCAGCACTAATCTTCTTTCACCTGAAGAGTGGAACACATGTAGTGGCCCCGATGCAGGCCCAAAGTCTAATTCTACATTGAACTCTCAACATAGCTGGGACTTGCCTATGGTCACACCACAAATGGCAGAACTTATCAACGGATATATTGGACCTTCGACCTCCTCCATTTCCTTCTTTGTACATTTCTATGATTTGTGTCTTCTCCTGACATTTTCTTCCTACATTCTTTATTTCCTCCCCTTACTTGCTTAGACGGCTGATATTTACAACTGCGATGAGTCTGGGTGTGGGTGTTTATTTTCTATGGTGGCCATCCCAACGGTTTGGGGATGATGCGGCGTTGAGCCCAAGACCCTTCCCAGCAGTCCCTTCTTCTGCAACACCACCAACACTCGATGCGTGATCTTGGGCCTCTGTATAGCCCTGAGATGATTCTTGTTTTCCCCTTGCGGGGAAGGTAGGAAAAGGACCTAGGGACACATGTTTTACATGGTTACTGGGCATGGATGTGGTAAATGGCACCCTTAATTTCCCGCAGGGCTCATTTCAAATGAATCCATTATTACATACTTCACTGAGTGTACCTCACACCCTTGAAACTTAGGGTACACCCCCCGCCCCCCCCAGCCTGTTTCACGGCGTTACCCCAAGAGTTATCCTATGTATGCTGTTGGGGGGGTCCCCACCTTTCGCATTATTGGTCCATGGTGGTACACCTATTGGCCGAAGCTATTGGCCATAACCTGACCCTCCCCCCCCCCCCCCCCCCCCCCGCCCCCACCCTCGATTTTGCCTCTTGGGTATTTTCACTCGCCTGCCAAATACAAAGTCACTAGCCACTTTATTTACCTCGCTTTGGTGTCGGCTAAGGGTAAAATCACTATGGTACGGACGAATGCTGATTGTCCTTGGATGGAGGGTTGGTTGGTTGACATACTATAATGGGCAACAAGAAGATTATTCGTGTGAAGCGCACCAGGGAAGGTGTCCTTTGGAACATGCAAGGGCCTGGGACACAGTTATCGCAGATTTTCAAGGGTATGACAATGAGAGTGCGGATGAATCCTCCGACTGAATGTTCCCCTGCCTACTTCCTTCCTTCTGGGCTCCCCGGGTCCTGATGCCTGAACCCACGTCGCTGTTGACAGTACCCCTCTATTATTTTTACACCGCACTATTGGACCCCACTTTTAACACTGGATGTTATCCCAGAAGTGCCTAGCTTTATCTGTTACTTACCAACTTAAAGTGTCTTGTGGAGAGCGGGGGGAGGAGGTAGGATGTACCGTGAGTGGGTGGTGTTAGATCTACTCTTTTGATAGTTCATTTTTTTATTTGTTTACCGTTTAATGCTTCCATTTATCATGGCATACAGAAACGTAATGGTATTATTCCATTTTCGTAAATGCATATATGTCTTGGATTGCGGTCATGCTGTCTTATATATTTTCCATTGCTGCCCATTACTTTTTTTTGTGTTTACAACCCCCTTTGTTCAAATTGTACATTGCATGAGAGCTTCAATGTATATTCTACAACTGAAAATTCTGCTATACTTTAATTCAATAAAAATCTGTAAAAAAAAAAAACAGAATAGGGGCGATACAAACCAATCTCGTTATTGGTTAAGGCTCCTTTCTAGTTTCACCCAAAACAGCATATATCTTTGTCATCTGGTAACATGTCCTCCAGTTGTGAAAGGAGTATTGCTGCACAATGGTGTTCAATGCAGTCCTAATTCCCTGGAGTTTGCTTTAGCTATTACTTTGTAGGATTTCAATCTTGTTTTCCTATATAAAGATCTAATGTGTTCCAATGAACCATACTAGTCTGAGCGGTACCATCAGCGGTAACATGCTCAGTTCGTAGTAAAAGTGTAGGGCTCCCCCATATTAACTGTCCATTCTTTGCCTCGCAATGAGATCTGCAGATGTTTCGGTAATGAGTTGGTTTAAAATATCCTTCACGATCTGCTCTAAAGCCCTTCTGATGTAGACCTCCGAGTTTCAAGCTTATTTTGTCTTCCTTGGAAGTTGTATCTCTCAGTGGAGCCAGTGTTGTATTCAATTTGTAGCCCAAAATACATGAAATCATGCGGCTGGCAGGGAAGATTTTAGGTCTGTGAGACTGAGTAGAATATAATCTGCATAGACCAGCCGTTTCAAGACTCGCAGAGGTTTCTTGATCTCCCTACAATCAACCCTATTTTACGTGCTGCTGCGGTTAGGGATTCTATTGCTAACCAGAACAGAGAAGAGAAAAATGGACAAACCTGATGTGTTCCGCTTTGTATGCGGAAAGGATATTAGAAGAAACCACTAAGATTTTCTTGCTCTATAGATGTCATATAGCCACAAAATCGTGTTGAGATGTTGATGCCCAATCTAGCTCTGCTGAATTGTGCACAATATGTAGTCTTACTGAATCCATCAAAAACTCCTTCTCAGCATAGAAGTATAGTGCTGTCTTACTCACCATTCCTCATCCCTCACAGACTGTTGTTCACTCTTTGCATTTCCTCAAAACAATGCCTACTGGCACAAATGCAGTCCCCTCAATGAAAGCGACATTCACAACATGCTTACAGCGTCTAAACCTTCCAATCACTTCATCAACCCTTTATCTCCGAATATCTTTAAGGAGCTCAAATCGTCTATCCTCCCTTTATGAACTAAGATCCTAAATGCCTCGCTCCACCAAGGCACTATCCATGATTGCCTAAAAGTAGGGCAGGTAATCCCCATCTTAAAAAAATGCATATTGTTCAGACCATAATTGTTCCGCCCAATCTCCAACATTCCCACTCTGGCTAAACTTCTGGAAAAATTTGCCCAGATCCAACTCTGCAATCATATAGTACAATACCAACTCCTTGACGAATACCAGTCACTGGTGTGATCCTGCACATGCAGGATCACAACGGTACCGCCACCAAAGGAGCAAACTATCAGATGAGCATCCTAAGGAAATTAAAACCCTTCCTCCCCCAGGTCGACTTTAAATCTACAGTACAAGCCCTAGTCATTTTCAAGTTATACTCCGTGGCCTGCCCAGATACAAGCTGACCCCTCTACAGGCCTCTCTTAACGATGCTGCCAGACTCCTCACCTAAACAAAAAGAAACAAACACATCTTCCTTGATCTGAAATCCCTGAACTGGCTTCCATACGAGGCAAGAATTCAACAAAAAATGCTGTACATTTCAATATCCCCAGGAACTTGGCACTAAAGCTAGGATTATCAGGCAGATGTAGGTCATAGCGGAAGTTTCAGCTCCCTTCCGCTGAAACCCCTGATTATTCCTAAAAAGAAAACGTGCAACAGACCCTTCTTGAGTATCACCCCAAAAATTTGGAAATCTTTGCCAAAAGAAATCGGTCTGATTTTTATCTACCGCCTCCTTCAAAAAAGAAGTGAAATAATTTCTGATGAACAAATGGTTGGCCTAAAATCATAACGTGGTGAGAGAATGGCAGAGCACAGCAGTGGAATAATAATAAAACACAAGAGGGGCAAGCCTAAATGCGATAGCTATTAAAAAAATGTCAGTCAGTAGTAAATTATAAACAAGTGGTTGCAGATTGAAGGAAAGCATGACGTGCGTGCAATAGGAGAAAGTCCTTTTCAAAAAATAGTGCCCACAGACAGTAAATAAAACATACTGAGCTACAACACAGATAAGAGGGTCAGTCCTTATGGCAGGTTACAAAAGAAGAAAAGGCAGTAGTAAGGAGGGACTTCTAAGCCTATTGACGAATCAAATGCTATCTTTTACAAAGGACAGGAAGAGGAGCCAATTGTAAAGATAAGCGTTAATTGGGCGGAGCTTAATGCCCATATACTGAAAAGAGCATGTCTCGAAGAGAAAAGGCAAGCTTTGTCTAGCTGAGGCCTAAAAATATATAAATATTAATAGATTTAATTTTAAAACAATAAATCATCACTGCAAACTCAGATTTGTTCCATTATTTGCTCAGTTTCAGTGTTACATGTGCTAATGCTATTTCCATCATATAACTGCTACATTAAGACCTTTAGATGGAGTTATTACAATAGGCCACATTTGTTGAGGTTTATTTGTTAATTATCACACTTCCATATTTCAGATTGATGTAGCGCAGAGGCTGAATGTACACAGAAGAGAGCCATTATCCCCAACAGAATGGCTTAACAGTATGGACCTGGAAGGAAGAATACTGAATGTCGATCGCATGAAGCAAATTATTTTCAAAGGGGTAAATGATATTTTATGACTAATCTACAACATTATGATCTGCTTTCTTCCCCTTTGACATATATCTTTTCCATAGAATCTTCTAACTGCAAATTACTAACCTTTTGAATCCTCTCCGCTGCCAAACTTGAGCCGGAAAACTTAAAGCAGTAGCTCCCACGTGCCGACAGGTGGGGCCATCAGACCCCATTCCACCTTTGGAAGTGATGACACAGAGAAATATATAGACTCACCCCCCAGGCCCTGATACCAGTACCTGTTTTTCTGTGTAGATCTAGAGTACTGCTTGAAACATTTGCTACATTTTACCAATTTTGCCAAATTAGTTTTTTGACAGGTGTGCAGGGATCCCTGCTCTTTAACCACATAATTAAGCTTTGTTGTCCTTGTAGGAAACAGATGTCACTCACAGACCCGCACAACATTTGTTTGTGGTGTCTTGGCTTCAAATGGTTGAAAGGTCTCAGGCAGATGTTTCCTTATGCATTTGCATGAGAGGGTCTCCTGCAATTCCAGCTCTATGGAGAAGTTACGCCTTCGGCAGTTGAAAGCTCCAGCAGTTGCCTCTGATTCAGATGCATTTCTGATATTGGAGCTGATCCACCTCATGTTTTCAGAACATTATCAAATCCCTAGGAGATTGAGGATTTTTGTAGGGAGTGTGGCAGTTTCCGATGTTCCATTACCTTTTAGTGTACCTTCTAGCTAGGTAGGCTCCTTCTAGCTACGCAGTTGGACTTCCACTGATGGTCTCTCCTCCAATGACAACGGCCTTATTTGGCCTCAGCCAGCACCAGCCCTGCCCTTTACACCTCTGCTGCAGGCCCCGGTGGTACCCAGCCCTGCTCTGGCCTCCACTCCAAAGGAGCATTTTCCAGATTTTGTCCCACTTTCTATGTCCGATCCAGAGCAGAATTTGGCTTGATTTCGGACTGTGTCACACAACAATTGACTAAAGCACAACCTTCGACTTCACTGACCTTTTTGTCAGTGTCCGTTTTTCCCTTGCGGCGCAGCTCCACCTGGTAGCTGTTGCCCTCTGTGCTCCAGGTCTTGTATTCAAGGCCCTCCTCCACCCAGAGGCTCCCGCCTACTCCCCATCCCTGGTGGTTCAGTGGTGAGTCTGTCTTACTTCCCTGCTTTCCTGTTCCTTCTCTTCTTATCTGCTTTCCTAGCCATTTTCATTTGCTAATTTTCTTCTGTATTTCTCTTTTTCTTTTCTGTATTTCTGTTTTTCACTTTTTTTTTGGTCTCGTGCCTAGCGTTTCAGTGCGCGGCATTGCTCGTGCAGCAAGACTTCCTGTAGGGGCTTTTGAAATCTGCCCTCACACTCACAAACGCTGGTGCGTGTGCTTTTTCTTTTGTCCTACACTATTGGCCTTTGCGTGCGTCTTTTTAACAAAGACAGCACACATTTGGCCAAAGGCGTGCGCATTGCTCCGCCCATGGCCTATTGGTGGCGGTTACCCGCACGGCTGGCATGTGTTTTCAATTATCGTGCCCAGACACGGCTCGGGAATTGAAACCACATGGCTCGCTATGGCGCGCGCACCACTTGCAGGTTTGTTCTTTTTTGGATCCATTTCACAGGGAAGCAACTAAATGAAAGAAGGAAAGAGAGGTTGTGAACCGTTTCTTCAAGTCACGTGATTACACTGAATGAACAATTCGGGTTATTTCTATGTTTAAGAGACTCTGAAAATTATTGCTGAGCGCGTGTTAGTTAACGGCTTCCACTTCGACTGAGTGGTAATTCTTAAAAAAACACATGCGTGGTCCGTTTCCGAAGTAATCGCTACTCTCCTGAGACCTGCGCATTTAATTGAAGACACTACTTCGGAAAGTGAGCAGAGCCACTACCTTCCGAATCCTGAGCAAAGACTTGGAGACGCTAATTTGTCCTTGGAGCAGCGTTTGAGCGGTCAGAATTCATGCGCAGTTGGTTTCTGTGAGAACGCTTCCTTGACAGAAACTAGCGCACTAAAGAGCAGCGTTCACCTTTCAAGCTGACGAAATAGCACTACAGAAAACACAACAAGACTATTCAAAAGCTAAGTATTGCTTGGTGTAAATATGTATTACATGTATATCAGCATGAACTATATTTGTTAAAGGGAAGCATTGATAAAAAAAGAAGCTGTATACTTACCAAAACAACTTCCTGACACCGTGTAGAAGAACCTGAAAAGACAACAAAAGATTAGAATATAAAATTTAGGTATGTACAAATAATTACAGAAAATTAACAACAGTGTAGAAGAGAAACATAAGATAGATAAATTGTATATTTATCTGATTGATCACAGAAACTTCTTCATGCAAGATTGAACAAGTTAATTCTTGTGATTGCACGAAGATTACGAAGACCAATAGAATAGATGCAAAAGTCTAAGGTTATTCTGGTATGTGAATTATAGTTTGAAGACTAACTTAAGGGTTAAGTAGACATACCTATTAAGGATATTGTCTTTAGTTTCCAATCAAGAACATAACACAGTGTGAAGGTGAAGCAGGAAATTGGAAGCAGTTGACCGCAGACAGTCTCTTTGTCTTCTTTATTATTTTATCCACTCCCCCTTCCCTCTTTGGGAGATTCTTCTGGGTATTGATATACTTGTACCTGACGATCTCCTGGATGGGGCATTGGGAAAAGGCATCTCTACTCCTGCGCAAGTACTGGATGCACATCTGACACGAGTGGTGAGCATGTCTTGCTTTCCTGCTCCTTCTCATCTGCTTTCCTAGCCTTTTTCATTTGCTATTTTCTTCTGTATTTCTCTTTTTCACTTTTTATCAGTGCACTTGCCGCTGCTCTGTACCTGCAGTCCGGCCCCCTTTCAGCAACACCGCCGCACTGAAGGTGCACCAAAGAGACGTTGGTCTGCACCAGTCCGCGCGTCGACTGCGCCCGGCGCCACGGACCGCATACTGCTCCAGGAACCCTGGTTCCCTGCAACTTTCACCGCTATGACGCCAGCATCCTCCACGCCCTCAACACTGGACGAGCCGCCTCGTACCACCGAAGGATGCCTAATGCCTGTTCACCCGCTGCAACTGCACCTTCTCCTGTCTGCATGCCAGACCCACGAACCACACGACCCCCTAGAATTAGACCCGACCACCTGAGCTGCAACCTACTGAACACACTCCCCCTCAACAAACAAGCCGTGAAGATTTAGGACCTGCTCAAGCCCATCTTCCCCGACGTCACCATCTTCACGGAAACCTGGATGAACCCCACCTCAGCGCCAGACATCTCCACCGCCATCCCCAACGGTTACAAAATCATTCAGTAGGATCGCACCAACCGAACGGGAGGAGGCATCCCCATCGTATTCAAAACACCCTCCGCCTCACAACTAGCTCTGACGACCACTCCCTGACATGGAGCACCTCAGCTTCCAGGCCCAGACCAACCCGAACACCACCCTCCACGACACCTTTGCCTACAGACCTCCCGCACACCGTCCCCTCTTCAGCGCATCCATAGCAGACTACATTGCACAACACGCTCTCGCCTCAAAGGACTACATCCTCCGCGACCTCAATTTCCACCTGCGCAACCTCAACGACCACTTTACCTCATCCCTACTTGAGAATCAAGCCACTATAGGACTCAAACAACTGGTCACCTCCCCAACCCGCTCCGCAGGACACACGTCTGCCCTGTCTTCTACGCAAGCAACAACACCTCCCTTGGCCACACCTCCGAACTACATTGAACCAACCACCGCTGCATCCGCTTGTCCTTCACCAAACCAACCGAACACCACTGCGTTCACTGCTGCCGAACAGAAGCTGGAACAAGGTCTCCAAAGACCAACCGCAACCTCGCTCCGCAAGACCCAAGCACCGACCTCCACAGATGTGAACGCCTCAGCACCCAACCTCCACCTAGGGGTATCTGACTGTGCCAACACACTGGCCCCCTAGGGAAACCCTCCAGCAAGCAGCCATCCGAAAAAGCCAGCTGGTTCTCCCCCCACCTTCCAAGAGTCCAGGCTCATCTGCATGTAGCTCGAGAAAATATGGAGGAGCAGGAAAACCTTGGCAGACCATGCAGTCTTCAAAACTGCTCTCACCACACACTACCCCCTCTTCAGAACCACAAAGAAAACGGGACCAAATCAACGCTCACAACAGCAACAAACTCTTTACCATGATCAAAGAATTCGCCAAACCCAGCACGGATGCCACAGACATCCCCCCACCCCCTAAGATCTCTGCGACAACATCACCACCTTCTTCCACCACAAGATCATAGATATCTACGACAGTTTCTTAACCAGGGACCCACTCACCCCACCAGTATCCACCTCACCCAAATGTCCCAGATCCCAGCTGACCCTGCTCAACTGGACCACTCTCACCACAGACGACACCCTAAGGATCATGAAAAGCATCTGCTCAGGAGCCCCCTCATATCCTGCCCCACCATATTTTCAACCGTTCTGGCTCCACCATCGCCCTGAACTCGGAAGCACCATCAACTGCTCCATCGAGTCAGCCACCTTCCCTGAAGCCCAGAAACAAGCAGTTATCAGCCCACTGCTGAAAAAAACCTTCTGCCGACCCGACGGGCCTCAAGAACTACAGACCCATCTCTCTGCTTCCCTTCCTAGCCAAAGTCAACAAGAAGGCCATCAAGGGCCAACTTACTGAATTCATCTAAAAAACTACACCTGTACTCCTTCCAATCAGGCTTCTATGCGGTGGGGCTGGCGATTCATTATCATTGGTTGGGTTTGGTTGGAGGGACACTCTCTCCTTTGCAAGAACTGGGGGACCCTTGACTCTCCATCTCACAGTGGTTTGAGCTTTGAGATCTCCCTTCCGGGTTTTCCACATCCTCCACCACCACATCCTCCACCACCACATCCTCCACCACCACATCCACCACCACCACATCCTCCACCACCACCACATCCTCCACCACCACATTCACCACCTCATCCACCACCACATCCACCATCACACCCACCACCACATCCACCACCACCACCACATCCACATCCACCACCACCACATCCACATCCACCACCACCACCACCACCACCACATCCACAATCACATCCACCTCCACCACCACATCCACCACCGCCATATCCACCACCACCACATCCACCACCACCACATCCACCACCACCACCACATACACCCACCACCGCCACATCCACATCCACCACATCCTCCACCACCACATCCTCCACCACCACATCCTCCACCACCACCACATTCACCACCACCACCACCACATTCACCACCACCACATTCACCACCACCACATTCACCACCACATTCACCACCACCACCACCAAATTCACCACCACATTCACCACCACCACCACATTCACCACCACCACCACCACATTCACCACATCTATGTGTGTGTCTGTGTGTGTGTATGTGTGGGTGGGTGCAAATGCAATAGGTCTCGCATTTGCGAGAGATAAAGCTATTGCCATTGTAAATGACAATGCCATTTATTTATCTGTTTTCAAAACCAACACATAAATAAAACATTTGTCATTTACAATGCCAATAGCTCTAACTTTTGAAAAGGCGAGACCGTTGCATTGTAAATGCTTGTCTATTCTACTCGAGACGCCCCGGTCCACTGCAGCCATATAGGCTGTTTGTTGTGGAGGGCGTCCCGAACGCTTTCGGGGAAGTCCTCACTCCGGTTCTTTCGGCTAGCCACCATCTTGGTCGGCGGTCTAGCTGTTTGAACTCTTCCCAGCATCCACAGTATTTAATCGGGCGCTTGGATGTGCTCTTGCTGCTACAAGTGAGGTGTGCTTGACATCTTTGCCTGTATTTTTAAATTTGCTACCTTGTGTCATTATACTGTACGCAATATCGTGTTTGTACCCCAATTTTTAATCGTACTTGCCTGGAGCTATTTTCGCCCAACCTTGCTAATTTTTCTATTCTTCTCGAGACGCCCCGGTCCACCGCAGCCATTTAGGCTTTTTGTTGTGGAGGGCGTTCCGAACGCTAGTCCTCACTTCCGGTTCTTTCGGCTAGCCGCCATCTTGGTCGGCGGTCTAGCTGTCTGAACGCTCCTTCTTAAGGGGGCTATGGCACGGGAGCGCAGCGGACGCGCTGGTGGCGTGCCGAAGGCGCGCCAAAGGAAAGCCCGTCTGCGCCTGTACGTCGCCTCTCGCCAGAACCTCTGGTCGACAGCCGCTTGGTTTGCATTCTTACGATAGGGAAGAACTCTTGGCCTTTAATTTGGGTTCTATTTGCTGTGGAGGAAGTGTATTCAACTCCGGGGAAGACTCTACTAGTTGTCCAGCCTGTTGTTACACTATACCTGCCCCTACACTTATATAATGTGCTCTGGGTGCCCAGCCTCAGACTGGGCTGAAAATTCTGCAGTTTAATGTAAGGTTGTTGGCTAAACATTACATGGAAGTTCACGATCTTGTCACAGAGGAAGCCCCTGACGTGTTTTTCTTGTGTGAAACTTGGCTTAGCGAGGATATGGTAGCGGAGCCTAATTTAGCTTTACCTACCGGATACTCCATTTGCACGGTCAATAGGGAATCCAGAGGAGGGGGCATTGCAGTCATTTTTAAATCATGCTACTCTTGCTTGTTCACTAAGGAACTCATTGAAGGCTGTGAATGTGCCCGTTTTAGGATTTCTGTGAGCCCCCACCTTACCCTCTCAGGACCCCCTGGGCTGACTGCCAAGTTTAAAAATGCGCTTCTAGCAAGAGTTAGCTCGCTTGTTGTGGGCCCGGCCAATTTTAGTATCTTTAAGGTTCTGAATTTACATCTTGATTTAACTCACGGCAGTGAAATTCGCAGTTTCATTGCTGACATGGCGGCTTTCCAGTTGAATCAATTGGTATGCGGTCCCACCCACACTGCAGGGCACTTGCTGGACCCTATATTTTCTAATATTCAGTCCTCCAAGGTGGATACGCCTACTCCCATGGGCTGTACTGACCATGCTTTGGTTGTCATATCTGTCCCACTCACAGAGCCTCGTTACAAGGATTCTGTAAAAATGGTCTTCAAACGTCCCTGGAGTAAATTAAAAATTGAGGAGTTCCATGACTTTTTAGCCAGGCACCCTCTGGGCCCTCTATCCGACTCTGAATCGGACTATGATTCATTCTGTGACTGGATAAAACACGGCCTTGACTCCTTGATCCCTGGCAAATGGTTCAAGGGGCGATCTTCAAGGGACTATGATCCTGAGAAAAAATTGTGTTATCTCACCGCTTTCATACAGTATCATAAAGCCATTTGTAAATCGCGGTCTGACTATTATGCGAGCCAAATCAAGCTGAGTCGTAACTCAGCAAAATGTATCTTTAAGATTCTTAAAGATCTCAGGTCTAAGAAGGTCTCGATTCCTGCTATATCATCGGCACATCAGTGTAATGATTTAGCCACCTTTTTTGTAGAAAAGGTGTGAGCCATCTATCATTCTTTCCCTCCAGCCCCCTCTTGTTTTATTCCTGTGCCCTTAGACACTGGACCGCAGCAGATGCTGTCAGCCATTCCTCATTTGTCTCAGGAGGAGCTCCCCCAGTTGAGTGGTAAAATTAAAACTGGCTCACCTGCTGACCCTTTAAGGCCTTCTCAATTTAGAGAGTCCTTCTCCATTTTTCAGGCCCCTCTCCGTAACATAATCAATGCCTCCTTCTCCACTGCTATTGTACCTGCTCTCTGGAAACAGGCTTGTGTGTCCCCCATTCTTAAGAAACCCACACTGGACCCGTCCAAGCAGGAACATTTCAGGCCTATTTCCCTGCTCCCTTGGGCGATGAAGGTCGCAGAGGCACATGTTAACAATGTGCTCACTCAATTCCTGTAATCCAAGGATACCCTGGATGTCTCTCAGAATGGGTTTTGTTCGGGTCACAGTTCGGAGACTTCTCTTTTGGCCACCTCTGAGCACCTGCGGTCCATTCTTGATGACGGTCAAAGTGCGACACTTATTCTGTTAGACCTTAGTGCCGCCTTTGACTCGGTCTCACATAACATCTTGCTACAGCACCTTTAGGAAGCTGGAGTGACGGGTCAGCCCTGGTATGGTTCAGATCTTTTCTAACTGAGAGATCTTTCAGTGTCGGCTCCTCCGTTTCTCTCCCTAGCCCATCCCATTGATCAGGGAGTACCCCAGGGCTCAGCTCTGATCCCGGTTTCGTTTAACCTTTATGTCCAATCCCTGGCTGCGGTCGCCAGGTAATGGGACCTTGTTATGGTCTCATATGCCGACGATACGCAGCTGGTTGTCACCTTGGCGGAAGGTTCGGCTCCTAATGCCTCTAGGTTTAGAGATGGGATAACGGCTGTGGCTCGCTGGATGGCTTCCAATTGTTTACAAATCAATGCAATGGGAAGAACGTTAATCTTTGGAACGAGCAGTGGTTGGCAACTGTTCTGGGTGCAGTCCCCATGCCAAATCTTGGGGTTTGGATGGGCGCTTCCCTTACCTATCGGTATCACACCAGGAAAGTCGCCGGTACTTGTCTTGGCCTGTTGCTGGGTTTTAAGCCCCTTCTGAAATATTTTGATCCTACTGCACGTCAGCTGGTTATTCAGGCTACTATTCTTTCAGGCCTTGATTATGCCAGCTCTCTTTCACTTGGGGCTAATAAGGCCGAAATATGTCGGTTACAACGCGTCCAAAATGCCGCCGCAAGAGCGCTTGTAGGCCTTCCACGATTCTGCTCTGCTGCTGACACTATTCATAAACTGCATTGGCTTCCTATGGAGTAGGATTCAGTTTAAGGCATTGTGCCTATCTTTTAAAATTGTGAAACCAGCTCACCCCAGTCTGTTGAGCAATTTGCTCACTCTCTCTGTTCCCAAACGCAGGTTACGGTCGGCAGTTAGTCACTGTCCCTCGGGTTAAGCGCAGCCGGGCGGGAGGGCATTCCTTCGGCTACCTGGCAGCTAGGCTGTGGAACTCCCTGCCGGAGCAGATCTGTGGTATGGACTGTTTACTCGCCTTTAGAAAAGCTGTCAAGACCTTCCTCTTTCCATTAGCCTAATTTATGGTGTTTCTGGCTGTTGCTTTGTTTCTGGTCACAGTGCGTCTCTTCCTTGTAGCTGAAAGCGCCGGGACGCCCCTTCGCTGGGGCAGCTGCGTGCTATACAAGCCTCTCTGACATAACATTTTGGAATCTGGTGCAATTGTCATTGCTGGCTGCTGTTGATCTGTCTGGTTAAATCTTTAGCGCGTTTGTGACTTTATTTTGGAATCTGGTGTAATTGTAATTGCCTGCTGCTGTTGATCTGTCTTAGTGTGCCTGGTTCTTTTCCAATCCCTCTTTGCCCAGTGCTGGTGCTCCCCTTCGTCTCCCCTCCGTTTCCTGCCACCGCTGACCTCTGACCCTCCCCCTACCGCCCCTCTCCGGGAGACCCAGCTGCTCGTCCCTCTCCCCTCCCTTACATTATGGCGACCGCTGCACCGTCGCGCCGCTGGGGTGCCGAAGGCAAGCCCGTCTGCTCCCGTCCGCAAACAAACCATAACCAGGAACCCTTGTTATCTGAAACCCACCGCTACGACTCAACCATCCTCCACACACTCAACCCTGGAAGACACGCCGAATGCGCAAGATCCGCGCTGAACACCCCCCACAGGCAGTTCTCGTGCAGAGCCTGCCGCAGTGCTCGCACTCAACACGCAACTACCATCGCCGAGCTCCCCGCACCCCACGCTATCACCTCTACTGACTACATTCTACTCTGGGACCTGAATTTCCACCTAGACAACGGCAATGACCCCGACTCCAACACTCTCCTTGAAAACCTCGCCAACCTTGGACTGAAGCAGCTCATCAACACGTCCACCCACAGAGAGGGTCACACCCTCGGCTCCATCTTCACGGGA
Organism: Lissotriton vulgaris; assembly: GCF_964263255.1. NCBI lineage: Eukaryota > Metazoa > Chordata > Amphibia > Caudata > Salamandridae > Lissotriton > Lissotriton vulgaris. The sequence continues at coordinate 1,569,518,915 of NC_141685.1, forward strand.
GGAACTAACATCTGCTTGTGCCACACCACCCAGCCACCCTGGACTGACCACCACTGCGTCCACTTAACCTTGAACACCACCACCGCACCCAAATCCACCCCACCCCCATCCCGACGTAACTGGAGCAAGGTCACAGAGGAACTCCTCAGCACCTCCCTCCATCAAAACCCCCCCATCACCACGAACAACACCAACTCCGCAGCCAGGGAATTTCACTGCTGAATCTCCTGCTGCGCAGATAAGCTTGCACCCCTCCGCCCCCTGCCAAACAATGCCTTCTAAAAGCCGCCTGGTTCACTACATAACTCCAAGAAGCCAGACGCTCCAGCAGACGCCTAGAGAAAACCTGGAGAAACCTGAAAACCTGAAAACCACAGAATCACGGAACAACCACAATAGCGCCCTGAAGGATAAGAGACAACAAACGGACCTTCATAAGAGACAAGGTCCAGACCAACGTGACCAGCGCCAAGGAACTGTTCAACGTCATACAGCAGTTCACAAACCCCCTCCCCCCAGCGAAGCCACGGATGTCACACCTACCCAGGAACTCTGCGACAAGCTCAGCTCCTACTTCCATGTGAAGATCAAGTCCTTCTACAACAACTTCAGCGAACCAACGACGAACATCACCCCCCTACCGACCGCTGCTGATAAGTCTATCATCACGTCCTGGGATCCTGCTACAGTCAAACTCATCACCGCGCCCACTCAGGAGCCCCAATGGACCCCTGCCCACCGCACATATTCCACAGGGCCGCCACCGCACCCGAACTAGGACGAACCATCAACGCCTTCCTCAGATCAAACATCTGCCCAGATGACTGGAAACGGGCAGAGGTAAAACACCTCCTCAAGAAACCAACGGCCGACCCTACGGACCTGAGAAACTACAAGCCCATCTCTCTCCTCTGCGGCCAAAGTCACTGAGGGAATCGTAAACACCCAGATGACCGCTTTCATAGGAGAGAACTCCATCCTGGACGCCTCCCAATCTGGATTTCGCAGAAACCAGAGCACCGAGACCGCCCTCCTCGCCACCACCAACGACATCTGCATGCTACTGGATCAGGGACACACCGCGGCCCTCATCCTTCCAGACCTCTCTGCAGCTTTCGACACATCTCACATTGCACGCTCGCAGCCAGACTGCACAACGCGAGAATACAAGGACCCGCCCTCGACTGGATCCAATCCTTCCTCCCTCCGACAGAACCTAGAGGATCCGACTCCCTCCCTTCTTCTCCAAACCCACGGAATTCAGCTGCGGAGTAACCCAGGGATCATCACTCAGCCCCATGTTCTTCAACATCTACAACGCCCCCTCGCCGCCATCGGCAATCCGCATGGGCTCAGCACCGTATCCTACACTGACAACAGTCAGCTCATCCTCTCGCTCAGGAAGAACCCCGAAGACGCCAGACTCTGCTTTCAGGAGGTAATGAAGAACGTGGCAACCTGGATGAAGGATAGCTGCCTTAAGCTAAACTCAGATAAAACCGAGGTACTGATCCTCAGACCCTGCACCGCCGCCAGGGACAACACCTGGTGCCCCTCTGCCCTCAGGAGCCCACCCACCCCTACAGACCACGCTCGGAACCTCGCCATCATCTTTGACTCCTCCCTAACCATGAACTGCCAGATCAATGCTGTCGCCTTCACCAGTTTCAACTGCCTTTGCATCCTCCGTAAGACCTTCAAATGGATCTCCTTCGACTGCAGAAGGACCGTCACCCACGCACTCATAACCAGCAGACTGGACTACAGCAACGCCCTCTACGCCGGAATCAGCAAAACTCTTCTACACAAACTCCGAACCATCCATCGACTGACCCGGAGCCACCGCGAACCCCCCCCCCCCCCCCCCCCCCCCCAGTGCCTTGAGACCCTCACAGGTGAGTAGCGCGCTATACAAGACCCCTGATTGATTGATTGATGCATACACCGATTCAGATCAGGAGGACGAGTGTTCTCTTACCTTACTCCTAAATCATTAGAATACCACTTCACTCCTCAATCATTAGGACGACATCCAACTCCAAATCAGAGCCTACTACTACTCTGTTTGAATTCTGCAAGAAGCTGAAATCCTGGCTTTTCAACTAACCAACCTACCATAGGCATGGCTAGACCTGCTCATCGCCAGAATACCCTTGCGGGTGATAGTGCACTTTACAAATATACATAACCTATGACTGCACATAACCTAACATGCTGATATTAGCTCTCATCCTGGCATCCTTGGATTCCTGAGACTGGATGATGTCATTGGGCTTGCAAGATGTGTAATTTCAAGTACTGAAGTACTGATCCTGCAGTCCCACCAGTGTTTTCTCTACTTTGGTGTGGGGTCAGTGCATTTCCAATTCAACCACCTGCCCGTTGGCCCTATCCGACTCCCGAAGGGTTAATGCTAACCGTTGTTGCAGCTCATCTTCACAGGGCGAAAATACATGTTTTCCATGCTTTGAAGACTAACTGCTAAACGTGGATCTGCCTCAGTTAGTCTCCAGCTGCATGAAAACTACCTTTTCATTACTGTCAACCCAATGCCATTAAATGGCAAAAACCCATGACAGGAATTTCCTTTACAGTGGTCATGATGGCTTTGAAGGTCTTTCTGCCTCCACCATGAGTACGGGACATTCACCCTATGATTCTGATGTTTCTGGCATATACCTTGTTTGTGGCCCAGAAGGTTCTTGGTCTCCTAGTCTCGTATATACTGCTGGTGCTCGTGCCCATTTGAATATTTGTGGTGTGCAGTGGAACCTTTGCCTTAAAAGGCCTTCTTGAACAACATTTGCATCAGAATGGGAAGTTACAGGATCTTGAGTGGTGGATGGTGAATGCCAATATCGATCACATGCAACAGACTGTTCTGCCTGCCTCATCTATATAGTTCACAATAGTGACAGATATGTCATCTTTGGGCTCAGGAGAGCACCTGGACGACATGGAGATCTGAAGTTTCTGGTCAGTCTTCTGGAGGTGTGAACTAGCCGTCTGGCCCTCAAGGCTTTTCTACCTTCCATCTAAACCAGATCCTGACGGGAAACCTGACCACCATGTGGCACTCAAACAAGCAGGTCTTTTAGGATTGTATGCTGATTTCCTTTACAATTACCGTGCGAGTTTCCTTACTGTAAGGGCAGATCAACAAGAGTGACACCTGCATCAAGATCTCTTTTCTACCTCAGGAAACGCACATGGTTTGGCATTCTCTTGGGAGCATATTCCATCTTTGATGGATCTAGCCCTCCTTTACACATTCCTGCCTCTGCGCCACTGATCCCAGGGGTCTTGAAGATGATCAAGGTTGGCACAGTGCAGCTTATTCTGATATCCCCGATTGGGCTCGAAGCGTCTAATATTCAAATCTGCTGAAACTGAGCATATGCCCTCCACTTTGGTTCCTCTTTTGGAGGACCTGTTTTCCCAACAACAGGGCCGGGTACTGCACCTGAACTTAAACAATGTACATCTCCATGCATGACGATGGGGTGGAACTAGCTGAGTAGGTTTGATTTTCCACCAGATGTTGTGGATGTAATACTGGCGGCTTGCAGTTCTAACAGGAAGTTTGTCTATTTCGGGTATTGGGCAATGTTTTTTGCCTGGTGCGAGGACTGACAGAGTGACTTTCTTTGGGCCAAGTTGTCTGGTGTTTTTCTGTTTTTAGCACAGCATCTTGCTGCTGTGGACACTGCTAATGGGCTACCTTTTGCCTATGTCAGCTTGTCTGCATTTGTCTTATCTGCCCTCTTTGTTCAAATTAACTGTGGTGAAGCGTTTTTATAAGGGCTTACTTGTTAGTTTCCTCATGCATCTTTCTTTGTGCTGCACTGAGACCTTAATTTCGTTCTTATTATTTTGACGTGTAGGTCTTTGCGCCCATGCCCCTGATGTTGCTGACTATTTAGTTTGTCTTCCTTATCACAATCACCTCTGTGATGCCACTGTGATCTGCAGGCATTATTTTTTTCAGCTCCCATAGACCTCAATCTTTACTGACAGATTAGTGCTGTGGACTCGAGTAATCTTCTATCCAAATCTGGTATTGCTTTTCATGTAAGTCAGTCTGCCACGTTCCTGCATTTTTCTCTCTGCCACATCCCACTGCGATGTAGAAGGGGTTACACATTTTAGAACCCAAATGGGCCCATAGTTACTTCGGAGCACTGCCTGGGAGACTTCATGTGGGTTCACCAGGGCGAAGTAAGGGAGGGTGATCCAAACATGGACATTTTTTAAGTAGTGTGTCCTCTAAATCTAAGTATACAGCGCTTCTGCCAAAAAGGTGCCTTCTGATTGCCATCAGGCTTGTTCCACCAGAGCTACAGCAAACCAATGCTCCATTCCCTGGCAGCGGTCCAGTGTTGAACATCTGTCAGGATATTCATCATACCTTCACCAGGCATTATAGTATTGGGTCTCAGGTATGCAAGGAGAGTAATTTTGCCTGCGGCTCCTGATGGACTTCCTAGTATAAATTCTACTCCTCAGGTCCACCTCCTTAGTGCCGGTATTGCTCTGGTGGCAATTCAGAAGGGAGGACTCGAAGGTTAGATGTATTCAGCTTACAATAATGCTCTTTTGGATGCTCTTCCGAACCACACATTACTCACCCATGCCCTCCTCTGCATTCTGTTTAGTGAACGTATCATATTAGAAAGCTGCTATTATTTAAAAGGGGGATGAATTTTATTATAAGAGTTAAGGCTGTGCCTCCCCCTTCCCTGTGCCAATATTGGTTCTGGCTCCCTGCCAGTGAGGGTGTGGGCAGTCCGGAAGAGTGCGGGCATTCACTGCCCACGCTCTCTGGGCAGGGAACTCAACTTTGCTCCTACCTGGTGTGAGAGATTAAAAAATGGTGTGAGAAAAGGCCTGCTACCGCCAGCACCCAGTATAGTACTGGCTGGGTAGCCGGCTGGCTCATTGAGGCTCCCCACAGCGCCCTGTGTCCCAGACCAGTGGAAACCCACCTTCAATATAGAAAGTTGCCTGCTCCCGCAAGGGGAGATGACTGGGGCTGCTGAAGTCCTCTGGCTTCCCCTTTGCTTCCTAACGACTCCTGCAGTGTGGAAGCCCCGGGTTGGCACCCACCAACAATTTAAGTACCTCTTTAATGCATGCCCTTGCATGCACTGCTTATTACCCCACGTATTACATTACTCATGGCTTGATCTGTGACATCACTAATAACACTACTGCAGCATCTGAAATGACATCATTCATGACAACACTGCATGGAAGGGGGGTGTGAGTTATATCTACTTTAAATCATGGGTATAGTTACTTGCTATAACTGTAGCTGGTAAACTGGAAAATGTCAGTAGTTTTTGGAGTTTAAAACGTTAGTTGTCGGCCTCCTGAGAGCACCAAGATAGGGCCCTGAATCCATTTACACCGGTGTCATCTGACCTCGTAAAGGTGCTGTTGCAAATAAGACGGCTGTCCTATGTGGACACTGGAGAGTTCAGAGTCATAACTTGATTCAGGGGTAGAATAGGACCCCGTCACTCCCGACTACCCCTTGTTATGTTACAGCATCCACCGCATGGCAGATGCTGGGTGGGTCTTGATGCCTGTGCTACGGCGGGGGCCACTACACAGGGTGATCTCTTCTGAGATTCCGAGTTACTCCTGTTTGACAAGTTTCGGGCACAGTTGGATCTGCCTCAAGGTAATTTTCTCCTGCACAGGGCCCTCACCTCGGCGTTCGAAAGCACTGAAGTACTAGGTCAACGGAGCCACGGGCACTAAGCTGTTGGCAATGGGAAACAACCTTTACAACACAGTCATTACATCGATGCACAGTGACCTGCAACAACCAATGGACCACCTGCAAATTCAATGGGAGGAAGACCTGGGGACCCTAATTCCCGAGATTTATTAGGACACCATAGTGGAAAGAACGCCAAAAATCGCGCAAAAGGCACACTTTAAATTAAATAACGACTATATCTTGAACTGAGTGTACCTTAACTAATGAGAATTAGAAGGTATTTCCAGATGGAGTAGGCAGATTGCCCCGGCTGTGGAGAAAGGAAAGCACATATCTTACACATGCTCTGGGAGGGCCCCACCATGCATGCTTTTTGGGGGGAGGTTGTAAATATAGTTGAAGCCATCACTGACCGGGAGATTCCTCGTACCCCTAGTCACTGCCACAGCCAAAACCAAAGTCACAAGGAAATTTTAAGATCTCACCTATGTCCTGGCTAAACGGGAATTCACCAGGAACTGTAAGTCAAAGGGAGGGCCTAGATTAGCAGCTTAGAGGTGGGAACTGGAAAAATGGGCAGCTCCTCCACTAGGGCAGAGGAGCATCGCCCTACTGTTTTCTCGCAGTGCGAGAAGCAGAAACATAAAATGGTAAAACTGCCATTTTATGTTTCTGCTTCTTGCTCTGCGAGAAAGCAGAAGTGTTTGGTTGCGGGCAGACGGGTGGGTGGGGCTGCTCTAGGAGCAGGGCTGGACAGGGGAGGAGTGGTGTGCCCACTCCTGAGTGAGCATAACTGGTTTGGTCGGCCCTCTGGGGCTGCCCAAACCAGTCATGCGCACTCTGCCCTTTCTCCATGCAGATAATCGCCTCCCCATAGGCGTCTGGCTGGGAGGCGTCCCAACCAATCACTGCTGTGCCATTGCAGCGTTCTCATTGGCTTAGTGGAGGAGAGGGAGGCTGCTAGCTTCCTGTTTCTTCTGGAGACAGAACAGAAGCAGGAGCAGTGCTTAATTTGTAAAATATTAAGTGCAGGTGCTCACATTTTTTAGAAGACCACACCCACTTCCCCGGCTCTGCCCACTTCTACTGCCCCAGGCACTTCCTTAATTGGCTGCACCCACTTCCACAATCTTTAACACATCAGAGCCACCTCCTCACTCCTTGAGTTCCGTAAGAAGCTGAAGACATGGCTCTTCATACAAGAACCTCAGGAACCTCACACCTACATACCTGCCCAAGCTCCTGGATACCCTCTTGGATGATTATTGTGCTCTACAAATCAATACAGCATCATATAACCTATGGTACGTCTATGAAAACAACTCAAAAATGAACTCACATGAGAGAATGTGTGTACATCTCAAAATGCAGCTTTAGTAAAGGTCACTTGATGCAGCTTTGCAAGCTAAAGAGAATGTGCTTGTACTGTGCTGTTTAAAAAGAGACCGGATGAAGGAAGGAATACATTAAAGAAGGCAGCAACAAATGTAAGCAGGAAGGGGAGTGCTGGAATGAGCAAATAGATAAGTAATGGATCAGTGAAGAAGGAAATAAGAAAACAATGTGAAAGGAAGAAATGAAGGGATAGCAGGAGATATTAAGTGAACAATGTGTGAAAGATGAAAAGAAGAAAGGAAAAAAGAAGAAAAGCAGAAGGAAAGGTTGAGGATAAGACAGGAAGAAATTAAAGAAGGGATGAAAGAAGGAGCAGAAAAAACAAAAGTGAGGAACGAATGGAGGAAGAAGGAAGAAATGCACCAACGGAGGAAGGCTGGGGATGTAAGGAAGCAAGAATAGAAAGAAGAAAGGAGGCATAGCTAGAGAAGCTGATAAAGAGAAAATGGAAAGGAAAAAGATTGGATGAAAGAAAATGAGGAGGTCAGGGAATAGATATTAGTATGAAAGGTACTGTGTCAAGGCAGGGACATAGGGAATAATGATAGTGTAATAATGCAAAGAAATTTAAAGACAATATTAAAATGCATTTCTATGTCCTTAATCCTTAACACTCCAAGTATGCTTGTACTCCACATATACATCTGAGGGGGCTTTGAAATCAAATTGTGAAGTAGTGTGGCTCACTGGTTAGAGGCGGCAGACCCGAGAGCAGAGGACGGCCCGGGACCAGGGTTCGATTCCCGGCGCGGCAGGTTTCTGGACCAGGGTCAGCGGACTCGATAATTCTCTCGCCTCGGTGCCCACTCTGATCAGCGATCACACTCGGCAACTCTGGGCATTAGCTTGCCTCATCTTCACTAACGGCCCCACCAGACCGCCGGGGAGGCCTGGTCTCACCCTGGAGATACCCATTAAGGGACCATCTCTCAGGGAAGCCAGGAAGGGTTTCGCAGCGGTCGAAGCGCCTTGGGACCCTCCGGGTAAGTAGTGCGCTATATAAATGCCTATACATTTACATTTACATTTACAAATTGAAAAGGTTATTCAACTCAAAGGCACTCATTTTATCGACCTCAGAAAAATGAGAGTGAATGGCCACACCAAGATTCAAATATATGACCCTGAGATCAAACACAGATTGCTCCAGTGGATATGAAGAGATATGTGTAAGAAAGAAAAACGTTAAAGGGAGAGTTAGGAAGGAGGACATGTTAGAAGGCAACTATAGATGCAAAGGTAGACCTAGAATGTGAAGAGAAACGGGAAAAGCAGAGATAAGGAGTGTAAGATTGGAAAGAAAGGCTATGAGAATGAAAAGTGGAAGGAGGAGAAAGGCAAGGGGAGAAGAACAGACAAAGGGGAGCGCATAAAAGAAGAGTGGAATGGAAAGATGAGAAAGTGAAAAGCAGTTAATGAAGGGAGGCGGAGCAATGCGAAAGCCACAATTTTTCAAGCTCACAGTGGAGAAGAGGAGTCATGCACCCATTGCACCCACCTCTCTCACATAAAGCACTACATTTAAGCAATGCATATCAAAGGATGGCGGGTCCTGCCTTTGAAACAAAGCGCAGTGTTTGTGAAGAACTCAAAGTGCAAGGAGGCGGTAAAAAACACGCCACCTCACTTTGTGCCAAACCCCCGATTCTTTATCGGTCTGGCAATTCAAATACTGTCAAGATTCACACATGGGGTGAAGAGCAGCTCTACCTAACACCCTTAAGTTAAAAGACCAATGTGTCAGGAGAGATTGTTTTCCGTACAAGTGTTCTCAAGTCTTGCTGAATATAGGCGGTTTTAAGAACGAAAAGCGCAAGTACCTCTTTTATGGTAATGTGAATCCAGTCATTTGCCCTTTGCATTTATGTTTTTTTTTTAACCAAAATTGACATGCTACAGAGAGAACATGTGGCTCCTTCACGTCCCAGTTAGGTGTATATTCTAAATATTATGTTTTCCCCCTGGCAAGAGCAGACTGTAAGGATGCGCCATTGTTTTCTCAGACATCACCTGCACACGTCGCACAGAGTAGACTCATCTGCCCCTGCAAGACTGACAGCTGAGCTCACAAAGTATTTCGGCAGGCCCAGATAGTTTTATCTTTTTAATACTTTGCCACATTAAGATGCGTTTTTGTTCTCTAACACGTATGCACCACAAATGCACACGGTTGATTACCAGAGGAGGGTCAAGCGCGCCTTCAGCAGCAGCGACCGGGCTGCCCTATATTTGCAGACTGACTAGTGAGAGTCACGTTACCAGTACCACAGGCTGCACATTTTGTAGTAATGTATACATTTGATCTTCCATTACTTGCATGACAATAAATTATCACACTACTTGCTTCTAGCAAGTTACACATTAATTAATTACTCCCTTTTCGTTTGGATGACTCCGTGGCCAGCCTGCTGTGTGATGTGCGTCTTCTATGGCAGATGAAGCTGCGGCTGCGCAGAATGGAGGGTGGGTAGGGCCACGGGTGAAAACAAAGTGGGGACAGACTCGCCTGCACGAGGGGTGATTATTCGCCTGATTCATGGTGCCCTGTGATGGGGCACGTCTCCTCGGTGCAGAATGGCGGAGCAAAGGTGTGGGCACTAGGGCTCGAGTCGGGGTACCACGAGGGTGGACGGAGTCCCCCCCACTTATTTTACCGGAAGCTCGATAACTGGAGCAAATGGAGCCACACATTCACTCTTTGGCCTCTTTTAGTGACGTCACTTCCTGTTGTGACTTCAGCGTCCCCCTACTTTTATTTTTAGGACTTATGCCCTGCTGGGCATGTTTCTGCAAGCTGCCTTCGCAGCAACGTCAGTAGTGCTGCTGTCCTGGCCTTATTGCCAGGTGGCCCCCTTAGGGATCATTGGCGTTGGTGCCCCCACCATGCGGCCGGAAAGGCAGTGTCCACACTATCAATTTTCCGGAGCTCACACTGCACAGGACAACCTTGGGAGGGAGGGGTGGGGTGGGGTGGGGGTGAGCAGACCAGAGACCAAAGATTGTGTGAAAAAGGCCGCTTTATTGAAACAGGTGCTCATTAACAAATAAAAACCTTGGCAACTCCTTACAAAACGAGATCTACTAAATACAGACTTCCTTAACCCCCGAAAACCCGCCCCTCCCCTAACACACCACTGACCCCGCCCCACCCATACATAAAAACATTACAACATACAACAATGCAAATCCCTGCATAATCGATTAACTTTAACAAATCCCCCAAACCATTACACCAACTCCCCAGCTTGCCACTTAACAATTCTTGGTCCCCCAACCTATGGAACCACACCCACAACTTAGCCTGCCCAACTCCCCCTGCCAATAACCCAACCAAGCCAATGAATAACCACAACCTGCCAATCCTGGTAAAAACACCACTGACCCCCGCACAGCACCTGTTCCAAGCGACAATACATTATCCAAAACCCCATGAACACCTGTACCAACAAACCACCCTAAAATGAAGAAAAAGGCTTAAAGAGAAAAAGAGATCTATATCAAAAAAGTGGGGGAGGTAGGGCAAAAACACCTCAGGGATGTCCCGGCCACCAGGCCACTGATAACTAAAATGGTGTCCGGGCGGGCAGAGCCACAAACATTTATACTTGGGCTCCGCAAACCACAAAAAACAAGCCCAAAAGACAAAGAAAATGGCCCGAGGCCCGCCGAACTCACCCCCGCCCCTCCCAAACTGCCGGGGGGGGGGCTGGGAACCTCCCTAGGGTCGGCTGCCCCCCCCCCCCCCAACCCCCCTTGGGAGGGACGGGTGGGGGGTGAGCAGACCAGAGACCAAAGATTGTGTGAAAAAGGCAGCTTTATTGAAACAGGTGCTCATTAACAAATAAAAACCTCGGCAACGCCTTATAAAACTAGAACTTACTAAACACAGACTTCATTAACCCCCGATAACCTGCCCCGCCCCTAACAAGTCAGTGACCCCGCCCCCACCCATACATTAAAACATTACAACATACAACAATGCAAATCCCTGCATAATGGATTAACTTTAACAAATCCCTCAAACCATTACACCAACTCCCCAGCGTGCCCCTTAACAATTCTTGGTCCTCCAACCTATGGAACCACCCCCACAACTTAGCCTGCCCAACTCCCCCTGCTAACCCAACCAAGCCAATGAATAACCACAACCTGCCAATCCTGGCAAAAACACCACTGACCCCCGCCACCCAGGAAGCGGGGGGGAGCATTAACTCCTCCCCCCTTACTGCTCCCCAAAAACCGGGCAAAGATGTGAAGGAAAAGGCGCCAAAGAATGGACCTAACCACCAAACTCCTATATCTTCAAACACCTAGGTAGGACTTCCCTCAGTTCCAAAAGATACAAATCCATCCCCATTCTGGATAAATGCACACCATCACTTCGGAAAAACTCTACCGCATCAAAACGGATATCTCTGTGGCTCACTCTCCCAAAACCAATACCTCTACAAAATCTAGAAATCTCCAAATTAATCTACTTACGTGCCCTATCATTCGCTTTAGGCTTGACTGCGCCTCTCCAAATCCTACGAGGAACCAGCTCCGTCCACAAAACGTGGCAGCCAGACCACTGTTCTTCAAAAGTGAAAGATCTCTCTTCATCGCCCTCAACAAAACCACTCCCTTTACCCTACACAAATCATTTTCGCCTAAGTGGATTAACAGTACATTTGGGCACTGGCCCCCCACAAACCACGAGTTCAGGGCAGGATCAACTCCTTCCATAGCATGCCACCCTTTTCTTTCCAAACAACTTTAAAGAGCCGATTGTTAAAACCCAGTAAAAACCCAAAGTAGCTCCGGCATGCTTGCACATGGGCCCATTTAACAAAAGAATGGCCAACAATCCAAATGGTCAGTTCCGACGCTCTGGGGCCAGCCACAGAACCTGAAATGAGAAAAACAGTATCAGACATATGGCAAAACAGCAGCTGCTAGGGCCTCCTCCCCCTCATTACGCACATAGCGCTGAAAGCAATTAGAAGACCATCTCCCCAAATGCATTATGTCCTGTCTGGACCAACCCCGGTTATGTGCCTCAGTTGCCGCCCCAATCCTGAAAGAGTGGGTACCATATTGATCCCCGTCCAAACCAATACTCCTCAAAGCCTTTCGGAGCACCATTCACAACTGATATTCAGAGACCCGAGACCCAAGACCCATCTTCATGCTGGAAAACACTGGCCGCTACACCCCCACCGGATAAAACCCACAAGCGCCGGGCCCACTGCAAAGGGCATGTACCCGCGGGAAAGGACGCCACCAACCAAATACCCTTCCCCTTGCTCCTCTGGTCGTTTTAGATCTATTCAGCCACACATGAACCCCTCTGTCAGACAAATGCACCTCCTGCCAATGAATGCACGGATATTGCTTGGAACCCAAAAATTCGGAAAACTCTGAACGCCCCAAAAACATCCAAAGCATAAGTGTGGAAAAGAGGCAAGCCTCAACATTATCTCTGCACACCAACGGTAAAGCCTCCAACACCCTGGCTAACGTCTGCCAAGACAAAGGACTCCACACTGCCCGTTCCGCTCCCCGCTCCCTGGCCCAACCTTCCAACATTGTCCTCCCAACCTCCCCTGCTGAAGGAGAGTAACCCCAAAGGAGTTTCCCCATAAGAAAAATGCCGGCCTACTTCCTAGCTATCGTGACTCTGTCCATCAAATCAAGTATGAACTGTATCACATCTTCAGACCTTCTCCAGCCAGGCTCCCTTCTGCAAACCCCTGACGCAACAAATTATTTCCAAGCTAGCGCATAAGCAGCTAGAGTAGACGCTGACAAAGAACCTACCACCAGTTGTACAACCTTACGTTGCCTACATACCACAAGTGGTCCGGTATGGGAGTCGGTGTCCTGTCTGCGTCCTTGGCCAGCTCATGGAATCTCTCCCACTGCGAACGAGACAAAGCATCCGCAATGCCATTGTTCACACCGGGGATGTGCAATGCTTTGAAACTGATGTCAAATCTGAGACAACCTAACACAAAGACTCGAAGTAGCTTCAAGATCTGTTCATCTCTGGCCGACTGTCTGTTAATGATGTCTACCACAGCCGTATTGTCAATCCTGAACAAGACCTTCTTATGTGCTAAATCCTGTCCCCACAAAGTCAATGCACCAAGACTGGAAAAAGTTCCAAGAAGGCTATGCTCCTCCCACCATCTTTCCATTGGTCTGGCCACTTCTCTGCACACCACCTGCCCTGCCAATAAAGGCCAAAACCTTCACTGCCTGCTGCATTGGAGAAAATCTGGACGTCCCATTCCCAGTCTTCCTCCCTGGCCAAAGGAACTGCATTGAAAGAATGTAAAAAAACCGACCACATCCTGAGGTCTTCTTTAACCCCTGCCGACAAACGGACATGGTGATGTGGCAATTGTTGCCCGAATAGTGCCCTACCCAGACGTCTACAAAAAGTCCTCCCTCCACTGACAACCCTGCATGCAAAGTTAAGGTGCCCTAGTAGGACTTGTACCTCCTTCACCATCACTTTTTGTTTTGCCAACATTGTTTCCAGTAGTTCCAACATTTTCACCTTCTTTTCAACGGGTAAACGAGACTGCATTGCCACTGAATCAATCTCAATACCAAGGAAAGACATGGTCGCGCAAGGATCCATTGTCTTCTCTGGCGCCAACGGTACCCCAAGTTCGTCCATGAGCTCTTGGAACCTGTCCAGGGCTGCCTGGCACTCCGTGGAGCCCGGCGATCCAACGAAGAAGAAATCCTCCAAATAGTGTGTTACTAGCTCATGACCTGTGCGCTGTGTAAAAAACTATTGCAAGAAAGTGCTGAAGGACTCTAAAAGGGCGCAGGACATTGAACAACCCATCAGCAGTGCCTTGTCCACGTACCATTTACCATCAAAATGGATCCCCAGAAGATTCCAATCATTTGGATGGACTGGAAGCAATCTAAATGCAGATTTTATATCGCTTTTTGCCATCTCTGCAGTTGCGCCCGCGGTCACTACCAGTGACAGAGCAACGTCAACCGAGGAATATGACACAGAGGCTGCCTCCTCATCAATGAAATCATTCACTGAAGACCCCTCGGGCCATGATAGGTGTTGAATGAACCTGAATTGGCCCGCCTCCTTCTTGGGAACTACCCCAATCGGTGACACGATCAAATCCTCTAAAGGTCAATATTCAAATGGCCCTGCCAACCTCCCCTCCCGCACTTCCTTGTACAGTTTTTCTTGGACTATCTCTTTGTGTTCGTCAGCTGATTTTAAATTCTTTGCCCAGCGCGGCAGCCGCGGTCCGTTGTAACAAAGGCGAAACCATTCGTGAAACCTTCCAACACAATTCCTTCATTCTCACCTCACTATACCCCTGTAGCCCCACCTCCAATTATGCAACCTTAACCAGAGTATGAGCCTTTGGGCCCAGGCCCCTGTGGACCCTTTCCTCCTCTGCCACCCTGTGACTGTTGTGAAGGGCCTGGGGCGCTGGCTGGTGGCCGCTGCCCCTGATGGCCGACTGAAATTCCTGTCCCCCAGCACTTGACCAAAGGATGTTTTCTGCCGCACTGGGAGCACTCGTGTCTAAATCTACAGTATTCTCTGGTACACAAGCCTTTATTAAAATCCCAGCATGCCCCTGTCCCAGACTGTGTTGCTGTTGTAGACCCCACCCCTCCCCGGGTGGGTTTCTCCTGAAAGGACCGATATACTAAAGGTAAACCACTAGCTGTAAAAATGGTCTTACTCCCCGCAGAAGCTCCCATGGTATGTTGCCACAGATCAGTATCTAACTCCCCCCCACTTAGCCTCCGGGACCCAAGCCATGCGGGCCCTAAATTCCTCATCATATTGAGCCCGCGCAAAGCCGCTACCTGTGATTTGCGCCTTCCGAATTACATCCATGTATTTAAATGTTGCAACACAGCGCTCCGGGAACTTTTCACAATAGACGCTGGCATAGATTAAGAATGCCGCCGTCCAATTTTCAATTGTTAAAGGGACATTTGGGCGCTTAGCTAATTCATATTCTTCCTCCTTCGAACCTTCTTTTGACCTGACTTCCCTATGTAACAGTTTTAGAATTTCGACATATTCCCCTTTCCAAATCCTCCCCTTTTTTGCCTACATCAAGTGTGCCCCCAAGGGCTTTGTTACTCCCATATATGGGAGCTTCTTAATCTCCAACTCTTTACTGTGTAACGGCTCTTTCAGCCCTTGAACCTCTTCAGTGTTCATTCCGTACTCCACTTTTGCATCCACTATTCCATCCCCATCCATCGTCCCCACCCCTTGATCCTTCACGTACCGTCCTTTGTATAGTTTCCCTTCACTCTTATCCTCAACAGCTTCACCCCCGTCCCCATTGACACAATTTTTTGGTCTGGCCCGTGGTTCCTTAATCTCACCTGGCTGTAACAAGGGTGCTCGTCCAGGCACCGATCGCCATGCCATCGTTTCCACGTTGTCCACCTACCGAGGAGCCCTCACCGAGGGGCCGCGCTCTCTTCCGATACCAGACACCACTGCCCTTTTAGGCTGCACCACTGCCGGTGTCTGCAAAAAACTATGAGAAACATGAGAAGATCCTCCCCCCCCCCCAAACTCACAATCCCTCAATTCCCCTTCCTCTGCGCTGTCCTCATCGTAATCCAGCACCAAAGGCTCCTCCATCTGTGAAGGGCCGAACACCAACCACCTATCACAGACCTTACCGGACCCGGCACCAACTGACTGGGCCTGCATGGGTCCCTTCAATACACCTGGCGGGGGAGCCGACTGTACCCGCCGATACTCCCCCAAACGTTGACCACACCTAGAAGCTTCTCCAGCTGTCCCTTCAGTCCGATGTGAAGCAATTATAGTTGGGGCCAGCGAGGTCGCGCCGGACCTGCGTCTGCTGGCCACACCGGGATCTACCGCCGGTACGGAATGTGCAGCGCTAGACTCCATCCTCCCTTCTCCTTGGTGCCATGGGACTACACACTTCGCCCTACCGAGTCAGTCGCTCCGCGATGCAACGTGGCCTGTGGAGAAAAATATCGGACTGATGTGCCGGGACCCTTAACACTAAAAGGCCCCTGACCCTCCTGCCTACCAGAAACACCTGTGCCTGACCAAGAACCAGAAACCAGCTCCACTGGACGTGCACTGCCAACACTCTCCCCCTGAGACACCCTAACGGGTGGGGGGGAAGACTCCCCCACCTCTTCCTCACTACTCCAGACCAACATAGCCTGCACTACTGAAGTCGCCGGATCAAGACTATGCCCACTCGAAACTCCAGTACCTAGCCCCAAAACTACCTGACCTACCTTTGCTCCCATCTGAACCCCTCCCGGCTGCTTGGGTAACTTAACTGACCCCCGAACCCCCCTCTCCCCCAAAGTTTGGTGGCGGCAAACGCCAGCCCCAACTTCTGCAGCTCCAGCCTCTCTCAAACCTTCAGCCCATGACGGGAAAATATCCAACCCGTCCCATAATTTCGCAACCCCCCCAAGGCTACCATCCCCCCGAGACCTGCCTCCTCTTCTGTGAGCCACAAGATCCCCCAAAAACATGCCCCCCTGAAGCCCAAGTATGGGCGGGGGGTGCCAACAGCCCCACATCCTGTCCCACTCCTGGCAAAGGAGAGGGCCCCCAACCACCTACTTGTGTCCACTCGCCCTCACGCAACGAACCACTAAGAACAGAAACCTCCTCAGAATGCTGGGGGATAAAAAGGAGGGGACTGAATGAGACCAGCTCCCTCCCTGCCTCTTCCAGCCTGACCTCTTGTGCCTGCCTGCCATCCCCCACATTGCCAGGAGATCCCACCAAGTAAATGGGCCGTGAGGAAATAACTTCCTCAGACCACCCTCCCCTCCCCCCCTGTGCCAGCCACTCGTCAAAAATTAAGGGGCCTGATGGAGTAAATACCTCGGCCGGGGAAACTCCTCCTGCTGCAGCCTTGTCTTCTTGCCCTTCATCCCCAGAACAGGGTTGAGGCGGGCTGGGCCCGGCCCCACGCCTGAGGGCCCCTCTCTGACCGCATCCCCTGTCTCCCATATGTACACCCTACGCATTCCAACTCTCAGCGACCTCTGGTGCACACAAACACATTACATACGCTGACAACTTCGAAGTGAGACGCCGACTCAATGGGTGAGGGTGGGTAGAGAGTTGGGAGTGTTTGTAATGTTGAAAGAAGCAGGGAACGATAAAGAAGACAATAATTCAACAGTTTGCATTGATTGTACCATGGCGATGCATCACGTGCAAAAAAACCCCAATAAAATCTGTAAAAAAAAAAAAAAGTTCAGGGCGTGGTTTGGAGGCCGGGAGAAATGGCAGCGTAGAGCATCTCTCCTCCCGTGGTGACAAACTATATGCAGATTTGGAAACACTTACACCAGCTCGATCGTGAATCGGACGACCGATCTGGAGATCGGAACTAAGGTTCATATGTGTGGCTGATTCTCAGACGGCGACGAGACTCCCAGAGGCAAGAAATGCAAATTTGGTCCTCGATCGTGGCTGGAGCTGAAGAGAAGGCAGAGAAGCGGCGGCTCCCGTTAGAGTATGACCGGAACTACGATTAAAACGACCACGGAACACTGCACACGACCGGGCTTCTGAGGTCCCTATGTGAGTACACGGGCGACATACTGCCCTCCACATACCACCGCATACTAGCCTCTGATCCTGAAGTCAGGGACCAACACGACGATTACAAAATGGCGGACGCGAGTGTTCTCAGCGGCCATAAACAAGCTAATTCACTGATAGCGGCGATACAGATATTAAACAGAAGCTATCCCAAACCGGCTTCTTCCTCCGCTGCCACATTCTGATAAGGCTAGATACAGCGCTCTGACACAACACTGTCACCGCCATAACGTCCAGATGCATCGCTAACGCACTCAAAAAGGTCGGGTGCGATTATCCCTAACTATATTAAGATTAAAGGCTGCATCAATCTACAATAAACTGCAACAAACTGCCGTAAGGCTCTGAAACAAGACGCCTTAGCAGTAGAACTGCTGCAATGGCATGGGCAATAACATTACAATAAACCTCTCTTTCGACTGCAATAAAGGCCATTAACGCCAAATGATAAACGCTAACCACGAGTGTCCCAAGCCAACGTTTATCGCCAGCGTCCCGACATAACACTGTCACCTTGGCGGGCAGACACACAAGCTGACACTCAGTGCTGAACACTTGTTCTGAAGCGAATTGAAAGACCATTGAATTGAAAGACCATTGTAACCAATGCAGCGTTAAGCAATTCCACAGTATGGGTAGGTCTTAATGGATGTCGGTATATTACATGTGAGTTACTAAGTGGTTGGCAACGGAAGCACCGGAAAGGAGGCACTAGAGTAATAAGCCTTTAAACCAATAAAGTAACAGGTATACTGGGACTGCAGGCGAACACGACTATCATCACAAGAAGGTGTACGGCCTAAGCACAACAGACATACATATACTGTCTGACACAGATACCACTACAAACAATATCTGTTGACATGACTGACCGTCACCGACTGTCTGAGACTAGCATCACATCACTTTCATAGTCAGGCTCCCCGTCCGGCGTACATTCGACACATATCTGTGACTGGAGTCACCATGGGGGACAAAGAAACGACAAAGAACCTCAAAAGACTCAAGGCAGAGCCACCGAACCCAGTGTCGCCAAAAAAGGGTAGGAAAGACAATACAAGCTGGATGAAGTCCGAGATCTAGCAAAATCCACAAAGGAAGAAGTCGTGGCCATCAGACAAGCCATACGTGATACCAATTTGAGACTTACGGAAACAGAATCAAGAATAATCTGTTTAGAAGACACGGAGATCAAAACCTGCGGAGCCCTCAAGCGCCTTGCTATAACAGCAGAACAAACAACAAAGAGATTGTCCGAATTGGAAGACAGGAACAGGAGGGGGAACCTCCGCCTATTTGGGGTTCCGGAAGGATCGGAGGAAACACATGGCTCATACGTTTCCTTTTTAGAGTCCTGGTTCACGCAAGCAACCAACCTCACATTCCACCAGCCACTCGAGTTTGACAGGGCACATAGAGTCCCAGGCAGGATCGCAAAAAATCAAAAAGGCCCCAGACCAATCGTCTGTAAACCCTTGAGATACCAACCTGTGGAACAAATACTGGCCTTTGTGCGGAAAAATAAACATATACTGTGGAAATCGAGCAAGATTTACATTTAGCAGGATTACAGTAAGGAGACGGTGGATGTAAGGAAGGCCTTTCTTGCTCTTCGCCCGCAATTACGATTGCTAGGACACCAATTCGGTTTCTTTGGTCCAGCAAAATTCCGGGTGTTTATCCAAGGTTCTCCTCAAGTTTTCACGGACCCACAAAGACTCAAAAGGCTCCTAGACGGTCAGGAAGAAATAACTATGGACAAAACAACGGTGGACTCTGGAGCTGCTTCTGCCTCTGGCTACAAATGAATATCCTTTTCCTAAGTAGAGTTATGTAGCATTATGATATCAGGTGCTCTTGTTGCCTTAGTGAGCTTTATATGCTCTTAATAGTACGGTGTGTGTTTGCTGCACAATTGATCGCAAATTACTGTGATGACATTTTGCTCGGTTGTTATCGGATTTACTGACACCGCGATGTACCACTGGGGTATGTTGCTCTGGACACAGATGCCCGGTGAGCGTTGTTGTAACTGAATTCAGGCGAGTCACTTGGTTTTAGTGACTCAGCTGACTTTAAAATGTTGTTAATATGTTGCTAATGCATTGCATTGCACTGGTCCTCCTGTGACACTAATATACGATATACCACAGGGGTATATTGTTCTGGGACACAGACGCCTGGTGGGCGTAGTTGTAACTAGAGTCAAGCGAGTCGCTTGGTTTTGGTGACTCCGCTGACTTTAAAATGTTAATGTTATTAATATGTTGTTGATACATTGCATTGCACTGGCTCTCCTCTGACACTAACAGGTATGTGCTTACTAAAAGATGGTGATGTTCGTTCCGCTCCCTATATACTTGTTATATACTTGTTATATTCTTGTTATATACTTGATAAGCTGAGAGGCCTTTTATAACTGGATTGTATGCCCAGGAAGTTATGATTGGTTGCGACTAAGTTACATACATTTTTATGATAGAATAACTTCAGTATGCAATGCATATAATAGTTTTGGTCCTCAAATGCTCAACTGTTGACTAAGTTTCCAACTCTTAAATCATCTATATGTAAGACCATGGGAGGGATAACACTGTTATTCTCCTAGTCACCATGCCTATCACTTACGTTTGGGGAGGGCTGGGTGGGTGGACGATGGGGGATTGGGAGGGGGGAGGGGGAGGGAACGGGACCGGGTAAGATTCTGGAATTTCCTTTGTTTTTTGTGTACGTGTTTATTATTTTTTGCATACCAATGCCAAGGTGCTCATACTGCCAATGCTCTGAAGTTAATGCCTGTTATTCTACATGTGTGGCACGCAAAGGGTCTGTTAGTCAGGTCTTTTTGTCACAGCAGCCGCGTCTTACAACTACAATGTGCACACACTATCACATCTTAGTATGGAAGGGTTGTGGCCGTTACGGGTGTTCTGCTCAATTGGTTTTCTTGGGTGTATCTGATCTTTCATTACACGCTCATGTCAACATCCACAATTAATACACCCCTGGGGGTGACAAAAGAAGGAAATCTGAAAATAATCTCCTTTAATGTAAAAGGCCTTAATTAGCCTGTCAAACGCCAGAAGATCTTAGATTACTTACGCAGGCAAAAAGGAGACATTGTCTTGTTACAAGAGTCCAAGCTAGAAGCCAAGCAATTTACCACACTCGGGAATAAATTCTACACAGAGATGGCAGGCTCGGAAGCGATTGGGGAAAAAGAATGGTGTTTTAACACTGATAGCCAAAAGGTCCAATATCGATTTACTCTCCTATAGAGCTGACACTAAAGGATAACACTGAATTCTATGTCACAAACGTTTATGCTCCAAACACATGCAATTTGAAATTCTGGTCGGACCTCACGGTGCAAATTGACACTATCCCTGACTCTGCTGTACATATCCTTGCAGGAGATTTTAACCTGCCCTTTGACACGACTTTGGACAGGGACTCTCGATGTGCCTTCTGTAGTAACAGTCACAATTGAATTCAAGGGAAAAATAAATATAGACACAGTGGACCTATATTAAGTAAGGTGATTTTTCCAGCCGGACAGGGATCACAAATATTTACTGTATGATTAAACAATCAAAAAAAATTACCTTACATTCAATAGAGTGAGACACAAGCCTGTGCCCTCACGCTTACAAATTGGCAAAGTGACAGGGTAGTAAAGAGACAGAGGGAGGAGTTTTTTAGGCAAAAAGTGAACGATTTCAGAAAGTGAAGAAATGATAGAAATTCAATTACACCATTATACGCATATCACATTTGGTATACATTTAGATACATGGTGTTTCAACAAGTCGACAGCGTTTCGATCCCTTTTACATAATCCGTGGGATCATCATCAGGACAAAGATTGTGCCTAAAGGTTATTGGACACAATAGCCTAAAGAAAAAAGAGGGGAGGAATAGAGAAATATTTACAAGGAAATTCCATCAAGGAAGAATATTTCAGCAACAAGTGATGGTGATATCCAGAGAGTGTGAATCTTTTGTGTGCTCTCCACGTAGTCCTTGCACTGTCTTAGACACTCGGCTTGTACTCAGATGACTCCTGCTGACAGTAATCTGTATGTGGATAGAACACCGCACTACTTGTGCAATTTTTAATTCACACTCACTGGATATCACCATCACTTGTTGCTGAAATATTCTTCCTTGATGGAATATATATTCCGTAGTAACAGAGCGCACAGAGCCTTTACCAACCTTTGCGATCGATTTCACCTAGTAGACCCATGGCGGCTGCAAAATCCAGATCGGAGGGATTATACATTTTACTCCTCTCCACACTACTCGTTCTCTCGAATTGACTATTTATTCATCACGAAAAATGCCATCCCAAGGATAGAAGAGACTTCGATAGAACCGAGAGTTCTGTCAGACCACTCCTGTATCACACTCTCAATCTGAAATGTAAAACAGTCTACCCGCCAATCTCTCTGGCCTCTCAATGAAGAAGTCCTTGAAAAAGAACAGCATAGGTCCATCATTGAAACTGCTATTAAAGACTATCTGGAACTAAACAACAGAGGGGACACTACTGATCTGACCCGATGGGAAGCACTAAAAAGTACTATCAGGGGTCATTATAAAGATTAGATCTGCCATGAACAGAAACCACAACAAGGCACTAGAAGCCCTAGAAAAGGAAATATCCAATTTGGAAGGTAAACACCTGCTTGATAGGAAAGAGGAAACACTGAATAGACTGGCCAACAAAAAGTATGAGTACAATAAAATAGTGAGTGAGAGAGCGGGGGTATGGCTGAACAGGAGAAAGCGGTTAAAATTATGCGAGTCGAATAAGGCCGGGAAAAGTCTGGCAGCTTACCTCAAATTTAAAGTACAGAAAAATACGATAAATTCCATGATAGATCAGTCTAGGGTGGCCCATTCCGACCCTACTAAAATGGCGGAGATATTTAAGGACTTTTATGAAAGTCTCTATGCCAAAAACGCAGAAGTTTGGGTGACAAGATTAAAGACTACTTAAGGGAATGTGAGCTACCGTCCCTCTCCCCCGAAGATCAAGCAGACCTTAATGCCCCAATTGCGATCCAAGAGGTTCAAAAGGCCATTAAATCGCTAAAATGTGGGAAGGCCCCTGGACCCGAAGGGTTTACTGCCAAGTTCTATAAGTGCTTCTTCTCCTTGCTATCACAACCGCTCCTCCATTTGTTTCAAGAAATTAGCGTAACAGGAGAAACAAAAGGCACATTATCGGAAGCCATTATTGCGGTTTTGCCCAAAGATGGGAAAGACCCAATGCTCCCAAGAATTATAGGCCCATTTCACTTATTAATTTAGACTGTAAGCTCTTAGCCTCGATTTTGGCCAACCGCCTCCAGAGAGTCCTTCCCAAACTTGTACATCCTTCACAGGCGGGATTTCTGAAGTACAGGCTATCCAGCGACAACACCAGGACCTTAGCGCACGTCCTTGAGAAAGCTAAACTTTCCACCACCCCTACTGTAGCAATCACACTCGATGCTGAAAAGGCATTCGATAAGGTGGACTGGACATACCCGGAGGCTGTACTGCATAAATTCAACCTGGATCCGTCATTCACGAAGATGATTATGTCCCTTTATTTATGCCCTTCAGCCAGGGTCAGAGCGGGAGGGTCGTTCTCCTCATCATTCCATCTGCACCAGGGAACCAGACAGGGGTGCCCCCTTTCCCTTTCATTATTCCTATTAGACATCGAACCCTTTCTCTATAACATCAGGAGCAATAATGACATAGCCGGAATCCCCTTTAAAGACTGTACGATAAAATTAACGGCTTATGCGGACGACGTCTTAGTTGTCTCAGAGAAAGCAGAGGTGGCTATACCGGCCCTAATGTCCACTATTGAGGCATTCTCAAGGGTGTCCGGGTACAAATTGAACAAGGACAAAACAGAAGTTAAATTACTGAACAATCTAGGAAACAAAGACGTACTAGGGGACTCTGGCCTACCTTGGCAGCCGGGCTGCTTCAAATACTTAGGACTGGACTTTGATAAAGATTTGATATCTACGTTACGCGTTAACGAAAACACACTCCTAAAGAAAATCTCTAAATTACTTGATGGCTGGTCTCCTAAATATCTATCTTGGTGGGGTAGGGCTGAAACCCTGAAAATGATGGTAACCCCACTGGTGAACTATTTGGCAAGCATGCCTCTGATGACTTTTTCGGACGACTTCTTGCAAAAGGTTGACAAGCTTTTTGGTACGATCCTATGGCAAGGGAAGAAGCCCAGGGTATCATTGAAGAAGCTACAATTAGCTAAAGAAAAAGGCGGCCTGGGTCTCCCTAATTTTAGACATTACCAAACTGAGTTCCTATGTAAGCAGGGCGCCCAATGGTTAGTTTCAGACCCAACATACACCCCGCTATGGTTAAATGTAGAAAGAGATCTTATTGGCAATGTTCCCCTTCCGGCCCTGCTCACCATGAACCTCACACATCTCCCCCATTCAAAGTACATCCTGCTGAACACAAGGCGTGCCCTCTTGAAACTCGATCAATCCCACAAAACCGGTTTAAAACTCAAAGATACCACCTATGTAGCCCTATGGCGTAACCCTACACTTAAAATTAATGGGGAACCCCTCCAATGGGAATATTGGCCTAAAAAAGGAATTAATCTGGTGAGTGACCTCTTTGACTGATTGAACCCACTACCATTCTCCTCACTTCAGGCCACACACCTCCTTGCACCGATAGACTTTTATGACTTCCTTAAACTAAAGGCACTCCTGTCTACCCGTTCATTGAAACCCTCCGAACCATGGCTTAAAACCCATATAATCCGAATCATGGCATCCAAACATTTTGTATCAAAAGTGTATAAGCTTCTCCTTCCTCTACCCCGGAAAGCCCACAGACGGAATGAATCACGATGGGAAGAGGAACCAAATTCAACGGGTCTGACTTTTGAGTGGGACACAATAAATACTACTGCCTTTTTAAACAAAGTCTCCCCGATATTATCACAAACCAAATATATGCTGATCAACAGAACGTACTGGATGCCGCATAAGCTTTTTAGGCTCCAATTACGGGACAACCCTAATTGTTGGAACTGTAATTCAGAGGTGGGGGACCTAGCCCATATGCTCTTTAAATGTCCATCCTTAGGAAAGTATTGGGGATAAAAATTTTGACTGCATCGAACATATCTTTAATATCAAGCCAGCAGGGGAATTTGTTTATGTCCTACTAGGTGTGCTAGATCCGAAGATGGCCAATGATAATGACCGCCAACTCCTTGAATTACTACTTACCCTGGCATGTAAAGTAGTGTTCTGTATGTGGAAGAATGCTTCCGAGGTGTCCTTCAAGTTATGACAAGAATGGTTGTCATTTTTAAGACGAGCGGATAACCCTGCCCTACATTCCTCCACATGGCGCACCTCTCACAAAAGATTATGGAAAGCTCTCGACGCTTCCTCCTTCTTATTCGACCCACCGTGAACCATTGTAAGTAAACAAGCGCTTGGTTAGACAATACAGTTAACTAGACACTCCATGTCCCATAGACTTTGTAGGCTGATCTTCTCCTTAATAGTACCATTACCAAGTAATACTTGGGCTGTGGAACATCGTTGGATATTGTAGACGCAGTTCCCCTTTACAGGCCCGATGTATATGTGACTGTACATGTTTACGTAATATATGCAAATGTATATGTTTACGTAGTAATTGCTAATACGGCAGTCGTGCTCGGATTCCGATCTGCATAACTTCATGTATTCAGGTATTATGTATTATTCTGTATTTGGGAACGATTTTGTAGGAAACTTGTATGAAATTCAGTATATGATTTAATGTATTGTATTATAAGGCATTGTATGATGTACTCTTTGCTTTCTTCTCGTTCCTTTCTTCTTGATTTTCTTTTATTTATTTCTTCTCCAATAAAAATGATTTGAATTAAAAAAAAAAAAGTTAGATTGTACCTGAAATTTTCTCCTAACTATGTTACTTTAAGCTTTGTTTTTATTTTAGTGGATTTCTAAGTTTTTTTTTTATTTTAGCGTAAAATAAGATAGAATTACATTTCATAACTATAACGTCACTTTAAGACTTGGTTTTGTCAATATATGAATTTACTACTGTTTTTACAGCACAAAGTCCACAATTCGTCAGCACACAAGGATGTAGTTAAAAAAAAACTTTTAATTCCACTAGTTTGTGGTGCAACATGATAGTAGGCAATACGTTTTGGTCGAACCCAGAGTGCTCAGTGTTGTGAATGGTGAACGGTTTCACACAGTCCTAAAATATGAAAATATACTTCATTTCAAAATTGCGTGCAAGATTAGAAATATATACATATAACACCGAAAAAGGTAACCTTGTAATTAATTTTAAGTCTGTGTTCACCTAAAAAATTATTTGCTACACTTTCATTAAATTACATTATATTAAATGTATCACTGATTGAGATCCTCATAGCCTGAAAAGAAAAGCTAACATGCTGCAGTATGGGAAACTTATTTCAAGCCACTGTAATTGGCAATTTAAGGCAGTTATTTCATAATCTGATCAAAAAGCGGATGAACGGCTTTGCCCCTATTGAGCAAGTGATGCACTATATTAATATGGGGCTATTTATTTGAGTGCCTATGCCTACCTACAAAATATAGCCCAAGTTGGCTTATTGTCGAGGGTGATTTTACGATAAATGTTACTCATACAATATGGATCACCCCAAAGTGAGCAGCTGGATAATTCCTAAACCTATTTTAATAGGAGTTTAATATTAGCCAACAATGAAGTTTATAATTTATATAACCACTACAGTTAATTTGTACAATATCAGTTTGCAAGTCGCCTATTCTTTTGATCTATTGGAAAAGAGGTACAACCATACCTAAAATATCTGATTATGGCTTGCATGCGAAAAGTTGTAAAAAGAATTATTAATGTGTGACTAGTGGAGCTCATGTGAGCTATCCTCCTAATTATCAAGGGAAAATAGAATACCTTCAATTTGTAATTTAGTTGTTGCGATACCAAGACATCACACATTGGAAGTACACCTGACTGACTCCCATGAACCTTCCTACAAGATCGATGTGTAGAAAACTAATTTTGCTTACCCTAATGGGTGTTAATAATTGGCTATTGGGCAAAGAAAATCCGTAGCAGTAACTTTCTAGCAGATATATAAAAAAATTAGCCCTTTTGTTACACAATCATAACTTAGCTTTTAACATAATGATATTCAAATTACATTATATAATCACATTTGTATGCACATTGATTTAGTCATCTAAATTGAGATCCCTGGGCATTTGGTCTCTCATGAGCTAATATATCCAGACTCTAGTTTTCGCAGTTTTAGTCTTCTGTTTCCTCCTCTGATGTTAATGTGTACCATGTCTATACAAAGTAATATAGCAGTGTACATTGCCATTATGTTCTTGGTTGAAATGGCGTACTACTGGAATATTGCTTTAGTGTTAGTTGTTGTACCTTTATGCTGCAAGATGCATTCTTATACTGGTCCATTTGTGCTGACAATATGTCGAAAAAGGGACAGTGCATTGTATCCGATCATTACTGTTCTTGCATACCTTGCATCGTTTGCATGTTTAAACACCTTTCAGTTTATTCAAGCAATCTCCTTGGTGTTTAGTATTCGGATGGCTATTGACTAGTTCATCTCTCGAAGAGTGTGATTTTCTGTAAGTTATGTTAGCTCTTGTGCTCACTAAGGTTCTCATCACATTTTTACTCTATTATATGTTCCAATGTTTATCTATCAGTCTTCTAATCGGATACAAAATGATAGTCTCTCATGATCCTGATTGCTTCAGGAGTTTGTTCTCGAACCTTCTATTGTGTGACTAGTATCTTTTTTTTAATATATATATTTTTTAATAGCATGACATTGCAAAGTATTGACTGTTTTTCTTGATGTTTTTGGGGGAAACATATTACAGCAAGACATTTTGCAGTCTTTCAACAACATATTGTCTGAAAAAGATTCTGCAAAGGAAACATGCTATTACTTTCCTTCAACAAAATCTGTGTTGATGAATTTTCCCCATCACAAAAAAGAGTCCTCTCAGACATTTAGATATTTGCAAATGTTTCCAAAGAATGTCTTCACATTTACTAAAGCATGCGTGCAATTTTGCACACCTATAATCAGACTCGAATTTCGATTGCAGGGTTCAGTATTTCAATTTTAAAGAGGCTTATCCATCATTAATCTTTCAATAACTTGTAATTTTTTCCATCTTTTCACTTTCAGGGTGTATGCCACGCACTTAGAAAAGAAGTATGGAAGTTTCTTTTGAATTATTTTCCATGGAACAGTACGAAAGAGGAAAGGATCAACATACAGAAAACAAAGACGTAGGTTTATTAAAAAACTTTCCCCACGCACAGCCATTTTGGATGATAAATGATGTTTTGAACGTTGTCTTTCATTCCTACTTCGCAGCTTGTCCTTCACACAAAGATGTTTTAGGAATACTAGTGTAATATCCGACATAGCGGCATTATGCGCCTGAGTCTTTCTCTGCTGCTGCTTTCCTGGAATATTTCTTTGTCTATAAGAAAACCTCAGAATCAGTCCTTTGCCTCGTAACATATTTACTGCTGAGTCCAGTCTCACTTCCCTACAGACTCTTAGGATGGCAGATAGGTAGTCTTCAAATCAGAGACAAAATGTAGCCAGGGCACATTAAATTATAAACAGATACCCAGTGACCTATGAAACCCTTCCTTGGCTTATCCATGCCCACCATACCTGCTACAAGCTTCTGGACCTTCACTCCCTTTTCTATATGGAGTCCTCCTCTTCCTTAGCTCTTGTACTATCTGGCCCTTCAGTACCGATATTATGACATAATGTCTCTTCCTCTGTCTTCTCTCTGAACCTCAACCGCCACCATTCATCCTGGTTTTTCCATCTTTTGCCAGATTATTTTGTAATCCCTTTCTAGGTGAATGTTATACATTCCTGTCTGAGGTGCCCATCACACTTCACCTGATAATTTGCGGACCTTGCTCACCTGGTTCTGGACTTGTAGTGCAGTTTGATTCGGACTTGGCAAGTACCTTCTAGGGACCATATGTCGGGGATGATCCTTTTGCACTGAGGCCTTTCTTTGCTCCTTGCAACTTTTTGTACCGGATGACACCGGTCCTGTGGGCATATATTCAATAGTTGTTTCTCCTGAGGTGATTACAGGCCCTTTAAATTGATCACAAGGGCCTGTGGTATCTAGGTGTTTTATGAATATTTTCTTTTAGGGTGTTATAGGTTCCTTCTTAAGTACATCCCCAGTGTTTTTGTTTTACTATAGGTTTGTCTGTAGTGGTACCACTGGCTCAAACGGTCACTGCGATGGTGGTCCTCACTGATTTTCAGGATTTTTAAATGGGAGTGTTTTGCTTTGCTTATATTGCCTAATGTCGGTCTCATTTGTGAGCTCAGTGTATTGTGTTCTTTGGGAAACGTATGTTGGGGATTTTTCTTTTCCTAGAGTGCCCTCGCATTCCTTTTTTACATGTCTGTCATGTATACAACTCAAGATGCACTCAGGAAGGCAGCCTCTGGTTCTTCAATGGAAATTAGCCATAGAACAATACAGACTGTTGGTCTCATTCACAGAGCCCCAGAATTTGGAGAGGCAATACGTTGTCTATAGGTACTGATACCGCACAGTGCTCCTCGGTGCAACATAACCACTTTATTACTTTTTCTTCAGGTCGGAATGGGATAACTTGGTAATGCCACATAGTTTCCCTCATTATGAGCTGTAAAGGTTTGTGTTTTATCCCCACACAAGTTCACGAAGTATTACCTGGAATGCTGCACAAACTACCAGGTGTGAAATGTTCACACATTTTGTAATCCTGAACTAGGCAAACCTCCTGTTGTGCTTGAATCCACAATTAAAAGTGCACCTCCCTTGATAACCTAGCTTTGGTAGAAATAATTTGCTCAGCAGCAGGTTTCTGCAAGGAGCAATACTGACTTTTATTTCTCAAAATGAGTTAGTGTTACAACACAGAAATCCTCTTTTTGTCTGCAATCTCCATCATCTTTGTATATGCACTCTAGCAGCCGGGACTGTCTAACACTGTCGTTCACCTCCAGTCCCTAACTATAGAACCCTGATGAAAAACCATGATGAATTGTTAGCGCACAGAGGACACCGACTGGCTTCACCAAGTATTCATAATGTTCCCCAAGTCCCAAATATGGTTGCGCCTGGCAGTTCTCCCCAATACCATATTTTTAGCCCACACCTGTACAGTATAGTACAACCCTTAAATATCTCAACACTCGATCTTTAGCATTATACAGAAAATCTCTCTTAGTAATCACCTTACAGTCTCCAACAGGATCCCAGATTGAGTTACTTGTGACAATATTGGTTCCATTCTAAAATGTTCTATTAATAATTTACATAACTGCAGAACTCCCAGTCTGTTACTGTTCTACGTATATCCCTTATACAGTGCATTTCTCTCTTCGTACTCCACATTTCTTCCTCCAGGGCTAAATAAACATCTGGGCCTAAGAGCTCAATTAGGTGAAAAGCTGTGGCCTCCTAGAAGCATGTACTTCTCTCAACGTTATTCAGGTGGTTACAGACTCCATATATGAGACCGGCATGATTTTGACCTGTTTTATTCTACATCCAATCTGATTAAATTTGATTTTGTTCCTTTGAATGGCCACTTTGCTTTTTTTCATGGCCTACCTCCAGTCACAAATTATTCAACCACCCTTGCTTCACCCCTACTTTGAGCCTGGTCTAAGATATCCAGCTTTGATGTTTATAACATTGTTGCTAGACATGCACTCATTTTTTACGTCAACTTCCAGCATTCTTTGCTTCAATTTTTGGGCCACTTCTGCCCTTAATTGGCTGGTACCACTAAAAGCCTTTCTTAAATGTTGCTCTTGCGCAAATGTACCGTGGCACTAGAAAATCTAGTTATTCTAAAAAACCAAAAGCAGAGTGCATTTGGCTAAAAGACTACTCAGATGACTCAAAAAACGTATAAGAATGGCTTGAAAGAAATCAAGACTGAAATCAGTAGAGCGCAAGCAGACTTTTTCTACACTCCGATTTCAAAAAGCAAAAAATCTCATCATGAGATCGTCAGTAATGTTAAAGACCTGAATCCCTCTTGCAGCTACACCCTTATTCCACCCTCACAATTTTTTTCTGTAAAAAAGAAAACATCTAAGTTTCAATCTGCTCACTTTACCTCAATCTCTTTCTCCTCGTATAGCTCATAGCTTTGTATTCTTGGAGTATTTTTCTGTTCTCCCCTTCTTTTAAAAGAGCAGACTTATTGGGATTTAGTCTGGCTTCCCTTCAGACCTGCCCTGCCAACAATTTTAGATTTGTCCACTCTTCCTCTTCTCCTGTTGTCAACGAATTATCATGTTCTCAACCTAGTAATTGAGGTTGCAGCTTTTCTGTTGAACTTGAAAAAGATTTTCTCCTTCATAACAATTGCCCTCACTGAAACTGTTCCGTGTCCCTAAAATTCAGTTCTGTGACACTGAAAACCACTGCATTGTATGACTCTTTGTTATCCACGTGAAGACCCCCAAGGTTTTGGCTACACATCCCAAACCAATCACAGGCAGGCTATCAAATGGCATTCAAATCTCATTTTTGATCATTCAGCATTGAGCACTTTTGAAAATCAGTTGTGCTCAAAAGCCTTGCCCTCACCAGTAGAGTTCTGTCTAGCTTTACGTAGAAAGCCCTCATTCATAGCCTATATATTGCAAGAAACATAAATGTGTTAAACCATTGCCCTCATAACTCCTCTGTTAAAGATATTAACCCTAAACCTTCTGGATCTTGCAAACTACACACCTATCAGAAAGCCCCCTTCTGTATTTAAATAATGAAGGTTTGGGCTACTTTCAAGCTCCAAGATTTTGTACAGTCTAAGAGTACTCTCCTTTCTCAATGATTGCCTTTCCTATCAATAGTATGTAGTACAGTGGATCACAACTATTTTGCAGCACCTGGAATAATGGGTGGCAATGTCTGGCACACCTATTTAATGATGCCAATTATTCCTCTCAAATCAATCATCAAATTAGAATGGCTCTCATGTTCCTCAGAGTTGTTTATTGTCCTCTGCTTTTCAACATCTACATGAGAGCACTTGCCCATGTTACTATCAACACTACTGACACTTTTTAAACTTAAACGGGTAACTGTACAGAACAGGGAAACATTATCACTTCTTGTGTGAAACAAATGAATCAAGGCAAAATATCTGGTTTTCAGGGATACTTCTGACTACCTATGCCTAACCTTGCTAATAACCCCGCTTATAGGAGTGGACCCACAGATTTTTCTAAACAATTCTCCTGTATGCTGGCATTGGGTTGCTTTTTGTTGACTGTCCAATCCCAGGAGTGAAACAGAAGCCACATATAACCAACTCCTTTGCACGCTGACGTCCATTCATTTCTTTCTA
This sequence comes from Lissotriton vulgaris, assembly GCF_964263255.1. NCBI lineage: Eukaryota > Metazoa > Chordata > Amphibia > Caudata > Salamandridae > Lissotriton > Lissotriton vulgaris. The sequence continues at coordinate 1,569,551,146 of NC_141685.1, forward strand.
CACCTTCTGCAGTGGATCTGGAATGTGCGACCTAGTTTTCTGTCACTAGACACAGCATTTTTTGCCCAAAATGTACATTTTCAAAGTGTGCAAGGGATATGCCTCTCCCTAAAACTACTGGTTTCAAATCCTGCAGAGACTGACATAAGCAGTTGTCAGTGATGGACCTACACCAGGTATGTCCTTGATGTCTAGGTTCTCCACATGACTTGTTATGCTAACACTGCACTAGGCTGAACCCAGAGGCCATTTAGGACCACGAAGCCCAACTCTGTCACTGAACATTGCCGGAAAGTGCGAAGGGGCCGGTGTCACTTGAAGCTGCAAATGCTGTCTCGGTCTCAAAACTGCTCAAAAGAGAGAAGAGGTCCTCTTCCCACTCGAAGTCTTCAAGTTAGTCGAAGACCAGAAAGAAGCATAAGACGTCGAATGAGACTCCCGCCTCTCGTTAGGAGAAGTCACCCCACATCATGGGGCCTTCAGGTCCTGGTCCCAGCTCGTCCTGATCCAACCTGAATTACCGGGTCTCTTGACCACCTGCAATATGTTAGAGCTTTCAAAGACCTGTTACTGTCTTACTCTGGCTAACATATGGGTTCCAAGGAGGCCTCGAGTTCATTCCACAATGGCGGATCCATCCCCGATCCAACTGTACCTCTTGACCCTGTTCTGGGGCTGACACCTGTCCCTACTTTTCACGCAGCCCAGAGATACTCACTGGTTCCCTGGGTGTCAATGCCAACAAAGTTGCTACAGACTGTGGAGGAAGAACCAATTGTCCTGAGACTGAAGTGAATCAATCACAACTTTGATCTAAGTTGTGCCCATCTTGACCTCAGATACAACCCACTCAGCCACATTCAAACTTTTTTATTCACCCTTCCTCGTGTGCCACCTGTATCTCTGTGACTTCAGAGGAATACTTGTCCATTTTACAGAGGGAATTCTAGGCTTACTTGGACAAGGGGGCCATTGAGATGGGGCTGACATCAGAATAGGGACTAGATGCTACTCCTGTTGTTACCTGTTACAGAAGAAGGAAAGGAAAGTTTGATCAATTTTATTTCTTCGCCCTCTGAAATTCGTCCTCAAAAAGGATAGCTTCATGATGCTCACCTTGTCCTAAATTTTTTCTGCCCTGGATTCAGGCAACTGGATGGTGGTGTTGCATTTGCAGACTGTATATTTCCACCACCCCATAGGCGCTACCTGCTGCTCTGAGTGGGACTCCAGCATTTAAAATTTTTTATTCTCTCTTTCGTCCTCACCAGAGCCCCTCGGGTTTTCACGAAAATGAGGGTATTGGTTGTTGCACATCTTCGGAGGTTGTGGTGGTGTTGCATTTGCAGACTGTGTATTTCCACCACCCCATAGACGCTACCTGCTGCTCAGAGTGGGACTCCAGCATTTAAAATTCTTTATTCTCTATTTCGGCCTCACCAGAGCCCCTCGGGTTTTCACGAAAATGAGGGTGGTGGTTGTTGCACATCTTCGGAGGTTGGAAATCCCAATCATCCCCTACCTCAACAACTGGCTATTAAAGGCAGGTTCGCCTCAGTCAGACGTGGACAGCCTATAGACAACGGCAAACCTCCTGACATCTTTAGGGTTCTTGATCAATGTGGCAAATTCACACATGACTCTTTTTCCAGATGCTCCCCTTCATCAGAGCCTTTCTGGATATGGTGCAGTTTTGAGCCTTCCCCCACCTCAGTCAGTCCAGGACATTTGGGCTGTCATCCTAAGGTTTCACCCTTTGACCTGAGTCTCGGTGAGAGCGCTTTGAGATTTCTTGGTCTCCTGCAACATGCTGGTGGATCACACCAGGTGGCACATGTGGGCTTGGCAGTGTCAGTCGGTCAGTCAGTCAAAACACTTTTATTCGATAAATTAATATCATAAAAAGACACAGGTACACATAAATTCATGTAAAGTAAACCGCAACAATTTTACATTAAAAAAATTCATCAAGATGTGGGAAAACAAGATATCAGAGTCAATTTGGCAATACATTAATACCGTAAATCTAAAATGGCAATGCGTTCTGAAGTTTCAGTGGGTTCTGCACCAATGGACCTGTCAGATTCAACTACACATTTATAACTTTAGCTGACTTCCAGAAGATAAGACGTTTGCATAATACCGAAACCTGAAAGTGACATAATCCCCAGCATATAACTTTATGAAATTATATCGAAGTGTTCATCTAGGACAAAGAAAGAAAAATTTCCTAGCTACCATAACGGAAAGTTTCAATTCTATTAAGGACTCAGAGGCAAGGATTATGCCTTTTCTCCTCGCTTTATTATTACAGCAGCCTTAAAAACAACAATAAGACTACATTTCCCAAGAAACTTAGGGAAAGATGTACTCAAACAAAGAAATGTCCAATAGGAGTAGTCCTTCAGCATCCAATCAGGATACACTGGCTCCCACATAGTCTGCTCTCACGGGTCTTTCCTCCTCTTTCTTTGCGCGAAGGCAGCCGGTGACTAATCTTTAAGCCTCCTGTTTACCCGCATCTGAACCCAGGAGGGCAAAGGGATCATCAATTCACGGAAAAGAATCCCATGAGACCAATTATCACATTAAGAGGCAGACTATTAACCACATTATGCAGAAAAAACAGAACAGTGTGAGACTGAATGTATGAACACAGCAAGTATAACAGAATTTGAGCTTTGCATAACGCAAAAGGCATAGATCATCCATCTAAGTAATCAGATAGAAACCGGTTTACTTACTTCAGTACGGGTGGGAAATCCTCTAGCAATCCCTAGGGCAGGATAATCCTCGCCTCAGAGTCCTTAATAGAATTGAAACTGTTGGTTACGATAGCTAGGAAATTTTTCATTCTATGTCAGGACTGGAGGCGAGAATTATGCTAGTTCAAAGCTTGCTCACCACGAGGTGAGCCATGTACAGCACTGGCTTAAAATAAAACCTCTTAAAGGTTGAATCCGAAGACCAATCAGCCGCGTTAAGGATATCCTCCAAACGTGCACCCAAGCTAAATGCTTTTGAGGCTATCGCTCCTCGAGCCGAATGAGTACCAAAGTCCTTGAGGCTGATGCCTGCCTCCTCCATGACCTACCTAACCCAACGGGCTAGCGTAGGAGAGGAGACCGCTTTAAAGGGTTTGCGGAGTGAAATGAGCAGTTGGCGTTCGCCTGGAGGCCTGAGCTCCTCTGTCATTTCCTCATAAGCTTTCAAGCAACGAACCACACACAACTTTGGAGAATCTGGAAACTCCAGATCAAAGATAACTCTGGTATGGCACTTGGTGCGTCTGTTTAAAGTAAAAGGGACCCCGGACGGGGAAACATCCTGGAGGTGATTTCCAAAGGGCGGACATCAGACCCACGGCGTCAGGAAGAGAGACACAATAACATTGCCAGCTTCGCCGAAAGCTGCTTGCGTGACAAGAACCTGTTAGGTTGCCAGGATAAAAACAAGTTGAGGACCATAATCCTCCTGTAGAAAAATCGCAGCACCTGGCTCCCCAACCCAGAGTGTTGGCGTCCGATTCTATGACTAAATCTGGAGAAGAACCGAAGATCGCTCAACCGTTCCAGGCCTCCATATGTTGGAGCCGCCAGTGAATCTCCTCTTGGACTTCTGAAAGATTCACTTTGTGAGAATAAGGACACCCTTTCCGGAGGTGAAAAGCCTTGAGGCGTTGCAAAGTATGGTAGTGTAGGGCAGGGACGGCGCTCGGCATGGGCAGCATGGGCAGCTGCCCAGGGCCCCGAGCTCAGCCCACCAACATGGGTCCTCGCAAAATTGTTTCTCCGTCTTAGGCCTCGCACCTACGGTGCAGCACTGCGAGGCCCAGGGAAGGGATGTCTCTCTCCAGGGCCTTGCAGGCATGTGTAGGGCTGCGAGGAATTGGGGAAAAGGCCCACTTCCACTGTGGCTGCTAAACTGTGGGGAGGGGCCCCTTCTCTCCTGGGCCTTGCAACTCCAGACGTAGCTGTGAGGCCCATCTGCATTTGGTGAGTTTGGCATGTGAATGCAGATCCAGATCACTTTCTACTGAAAGGCAAAACGTGATTCCCATTATCACGCATTTTGGCAGCGGGCAGTTTTAACCATTTAAAAAGACAAGCAACTCTCTCTCTTTCAGCCGCTGATGAGCTGTGAAAGAGACTCTTGTCAGTGGCAGATAGGAAGGCATTGCAGCACAGGAGGGGGTCATGCTCCTTGTGGAGTCAGGAGCACCTTCCGTTATTTAGATGCAAATATCCTTGAACGAGTAAATTAAACCCTTTTTTCCTGACATTTTTATATAGATCAAACTCTACTCTAAGGTATTGGAGTGCTTTACATGAGCGGTAATTACATTTCATAAGGACATATTCCTTATTTAGATAGGGAGAGATAAAGTGATTTGCCCAGGATCACAGGATGTTCAACCAAGACAAGACTCTAGTCTGATTTCTCAGTTCCAAAGTCGACATCTCTGACCTCAAGCTCTATTTTCTACCCTCCTCTACCCATGGGTGTATGCTCTTAATATCCATTTCATACATGAAGCCTGTTTCAAAGTGCTGCCATATTGTCATATCGGTGGATGAGGCACAGAGAATGAATTATTTGCAGAGGAGCTAACAGTTGGTTACATTATTAGACCCAGGACTGCATTGCACTCCAACTTGGGGAAAGATGATATACTTACCACTGTATTGCATTTACATGACTATACCGTGCGACTGGACACCCTTTATTGTCATGTGAAGTGATAATGGAAAATTGGTCACCCTACTTGGCATTCACAGCAATGTCTGGATACCAAGGCTGCAGGTCCTAGGGAAGGGGACCCTCCTCTTCTGGGCTTTGAAGCACCAGACCATGGATGTGATACCCAGGGCAGTAGGCCACATCCAATGGGCCTTGCAGCACTAGACCACAGCTGTTAAGCCAAGGGGTTGGGACCAACCTTCCCTGCACTCCGCCACTCTGGATGATCATAATGGAGTAGTTCAGAGGAGGGAACACCCATTCCCTGGGCTTACAGTGCTACACTATTGCTGCAAGGCATACGGAAGAGACTTCCCTATTCTGGGTTTCCTCCCCTTGATCTTGCCTCACTAGACTGTGGTTGCGAGGCCTAAAGGATTGGAGGACCCTACCCTAAATGTCGTAGCCATGGTGGAGCAATGAAGACCTTGCAGAGGGCCCCTCTTCTCTGGGCCTTGCTGACATGGTTCAGTGCTGTCAGACCCATATGTAGTGAGCTCCCTCTTCTAATTCTCTCAATGCTACATCATGACTGATATGCCCAGGAGAGGGGGGGGGGCTTGTATGGGACCTCACCTGTGGGCCTAAGTGTATTTGTCTCACAGAATTTTACCCTGGCCCTGTGCATGGGTCTATGTGAGGGGTATAGCAATCGGTAGTGCATCTGGTGCAGTGGCACCTTGCGCGGGGATAGAAAAAGTCCAAATCTTCTCAAATTATGGCTTTACTGTACTGGGCTGCCAGTGGATGAGGGTGAATGGACACTTACTTTTACTTTGCACCATGGCACAATTGTTATGGTTCTTCCCTCTCTTTTATGGGCTTCACAGCCATATTCCAGAGCTGTGAGGCCTGGAAGAGGCCCTCCATTCCCTAGTCCTCGCAGCCATGGCTGTAAACTCAGGGGAGGAGGCACACACCCATGAGCTAAGCAGCAGTGGACACCATGGTTGTGAGGCCCATGGGTCCTCTATCAGCACGTGTAGTTAACAATAGTGCAGCAGGTGCCGTTGCACCAGGGCTCAAGGATGTTAGGGACATAATGCACCCAAATTATGGCTTTGTTTTACTGTCTGGAATCATTTTCTTGCATGGCTACATTACTACTATGCCACTGGTTCCTTCTCCCATGCACTGCACAGCCATGATCCAAAGCTGCGGAGTAGGCTGATCTCCCCAAGGTCTCACAACCAAAGTCCAGTGCTGTGAGGCCCAATTGAGGGAGTCTGCTGCCTGGGGCTTTGCAGCACAGTTTCTGGATTCCAAGCCAAGGGCAAGAGGAGCCCTCTGAAGGGCGTCCCTAGCACTAGTGTAGGAAGTACAATGGGACCATGGTCTAGAAGCGTTATGGGCCCAATGCACACAACTTATGGCTGTATTTTACTGTCCGGTCAGTAACCAGAGGGTAGTGTAAAGATACAATTTACCTTGCTTGCACAATGGCGCTTGGCATTGCTACACCACTGTTCCAGCTCTCTTGCGCCACGCAGCATGATCCAGTTCTGCAAGGCCCAAGAGAGCCCTCCTCTCGCCTGGACCTCCCAGCCATGGTCCATTGCTCTGAGGCCTACCAAAGTAGAGTAGCAGTGTGCAGGATTGTTCTTCATCTTAGAAGTTTGTCCTGGATCCTACTGCAAGCTCCTGTGGATGACAAATTTCCAACTTTTTTTCCTTGTCAAGGGATTGATGTAGGCAAGCAGGATAATCAATAGGTGGTGCAAAACAAATAGATTTGCTGGTAAGCCTGGGGTAGCCCATCCCAGCGGTATGCCACTGCAATGACTCTGGGAACAACCACTATGCAGAGGTGGCCAGGATTTGCTAACATGATAACTTGGAGGCAGGACTTGTACCACAGGACTAATAGAATGCATTTCCATGCATAGAGCTTAAAAATATGTATACTTATTTTTTTAGTTTCAATATTTGTTTTATTGTTTTACTGTAATGCGCACCAAGATAGTTGCTTCTTACAAAGCCGCTGAACAATAGTAAATTAATGGGACTTGCTGTAATGGTTTTTCCTGTGGGACCGGGCCTGACCCGTTGATGGGGACCTCCCAGGTACTCTATGTGAAAACCATGAACTGTCTGTAGAACCCACGGATCTCCCGTGACAAAAGTCCATGCCTGGAAAAAAATTCCCCAGCCTCCCCCCTATATTTAATTGGGAAGAAGGGAGTACACTCACCATAAGAAGAGGCGGCTGTCCCTCTGTAGCCTCGTCCTTTGCCTCGACGACCCCTGGTGGGTTAGAAGTTGCCCAACGACTTTGGTCTTGGTATTGACCTCTGTTAGAGCCTTGGTAAAAACCTTTTTAATGGTGGACTGCGCCTTATCCAAAGACGTAAATGTATTAACAAACATGCCCAGTTCCTTAACGAACGGGTCACCAAAAAGACCTCCTTGGGCGACGGCTCCAGCATCTGAGTTGGCTAAACACCCAAGCTCGGAGTTGACCTTAATAAGCAAAGAGCGGCGACTCTCAGTGGGGAATGAACATTTAGCAATGCCTAAGAACACTAATGCTCACTGGGCCCATCCAGAAAGGGAGTCGGGAGAAAGGAGAGAACCTGAAAGCTTGTCTTCCTCGGCCATGTCCAGGATTTTGGTTAAAGGGCCCAAGACGTCCAGGAGCTTGTCCTGACAAGCCCTCCATGAACGGTCAATGCCTTTCTTGGGGTCTCTCATAAATATCTGGGGAAAGGTCGCCATTCTCGGGTAAATTTTGGGCTTAAGGGCGGCTTTACCTTCCAAGGATGGTCGAGGACACTCTGTTCGGAGGCTGTTAAAAGCTTCTTTCTTCAAAGGCTTGCGAATGCGCACGGCCACATACTCCGACACCTTATGCGCTGGAGCCCAGTCTGATGAGTGCGGATAGACAATCTCGTCTGGATCATACATGTCCGAGGCTGGTACTGATGGTGCAGGAGAGGGCTGTCCAGACGGACCGTGGTCCCCATCATTGATCCCTGAAGGGCCCTGGGGCGAAGGTAGGCGGTCTCCCAGAGGCATTTGAGGTTGGATTGTTAAAAAGGCCTGGTTCAGGCGGTCAAATGCGGTGGTGCCCATGCCAGCATCGCGTCCGCGTTTGGCTGGAGGAGGCGAGGGATCTGGGGCTGCAATTTGCAGTGCAGGCGCTGGAAGGTTGGTTAGGCGTACCATGGCCTGATGGATTTTCAGTGAGAGCCTTTCTTCCAGAGGGGTCATGGCTTCACCCACTGCTCTATTAATTGAAGCATCTACAGCGTCATAAAATTCCTCGTCCCACTGGAGGTCTGTCGGGGCATTATCACCTCCCTGGGAGTCATCCTCGTAATCATACTCCAAAATGAGGGCAAGAGGGTGCTAACGAGGGTCTAAATTGTAACGTTTGGGTGGCAGACTGTGCTGAGAAAATAATATCATCAGCTTAGAAAGGGCTGGGTGTCAGCCTGAAATTAGGTGCAAGTCTTGCAATGTTAGAGGGAAAAAAACCCTGGGCACAAATGTCTGGTGCTCACAAAATAATATCACAAACCCAAAGGGAACTGGCCTGGGATCGTGTGCCCAACGAGCAAGATCGCGCTCAGTACAGCTCGGAAGAGCGTGTTATAAATAATACGGGGCGCCGCCGGTAGAACCAAGTAGGTTTACGGTCTGAAGATCAGAAGCTGCAAGAGACGGACTCTTGCCGTCTTGGAAGCGCTGGTGCCCATGAAGCGGTAATTCCGCAAGGAAGTGTTTTTTTCTTTGAATAAAAGAAAATGCACCACTTTTACACGAGTTCACAATTTGTGTACTCCAACTTGGACTAGGGCAGGACGCACCTTAGCGTGTGCGGACCACCCAGTTCAATATCACGGTCCTGACGAAAACCAATGAATAAATACAATGGTTGAAACATGTAGACCTTTTTAATCAATAGCATTAATCACACTTCACATAGCACACTTAGCTATTTTTAATGACACTTCTTATTTTACACCGAAGTCTACCTAATTAGGCATAGGTGTTACACATTTTTTATTAGGGTTCAAGCACTCAAGAATAAAAACTTGCAGTGAGTAGTGTTGGCCCTTTTTAAATTCATTTATTTGATCGCCTTGAACACATAAAAGAAAACAACCCGCTCCACTGTAATCAGGTGTCGCAGCACACCCTATAGGCACTCGGCCTATGGGGTGGGACCCCGATGATGAAGCATGTCACCAACTAGGTTGGTGAGTGAGGGGTCTTCTACAAGGATATGCATTATCCACTGACAGGTTGGGACAGACTGTGCTAAATTGAGCACTTTAACCCACTGTGAGAAAATCTCTTTTTCTCCATTTTTTGAGGGGTAACTCCTCCATTGTTTTTGTAATAAATAATACAGACTCTGCTGCAGTGCCCAACAGAGCGTGGATGCAGATTGGCCTGGAAATGGGATGGTGGCTTGATCGCGCAAAGAATACACCAACAAGGCGTTTTTCCTAAGGCCAGGGGCTTGCAACTACAGCGTGCTGCACAAACCCTTAAGTGTTTGAATGCGCACGCCGCGACAGACTGCCTTCCCTGCCCACTGACGGCAGGAGGCTGCTAGCTCACCAGATGAACCGCGAAGGAGCGGAAACGCTGTTGCGGTTCCTGTCAGAGGACGCAGCACTAGTCCCTGCCAAACAACGGAACAGGAAAGGAAAAACGCTAGCGAGAGTCCTGTATGGGTGAGGACGCGTCGTAGCACTTGCAGAAAAAGAAACGCCTCAATGAAGAAGGAATGCGAGGGCAAAGTGTGACAAAACAAAAAGCGCTTAAGGAATTAAAGTAAGCGTGAAGCGCAACAATCACAGACTAACTGCAGTTAGCATAACAGAAATGCAAGTACAGCGATGTAACAGTGAGCAAAGAGCGCAATATAGAACCTTACAACAACACTCAAAATACAGTGTAATGAGGGAAAGCACTTTTCTTGTCTGCGGTGCAGCGAAGAAAGAGGAGGAAAGGCCAGTGAAAGCAGATGATGTGGGAGCCAGTGTATCCTGATAGGATGATGGACTACTCCTATTGGACATTTCTTTATTTGACTACATCTTTCCCTAAGGATCTTGGGAAATGTAGTCTTGTTCTTGTTTCTAAGGCTGCTGTAATAATAAAGCGAAAGAGAATGCATAATACTCGCCTCCGTTCCTGACATAGAATTAGCGGGTGAACTAACAGTAGTAAACACCTGGAAAAAACATTATATAGTCCTGCTCCCTACATAACCATCTAAAAGGAATATGGAGTCAACCTTTCTATACACATGAAAGAAGCAGTAGAGGTGGCAGATAAGCAGGCACCGTACATTCAAAAGTGCATTGCGCTAATAAGAGAGATATTTTACTTTCTATCATCCATAACCTAATATCCTTCCTCCACAAAGAACCAGCTAAGGCCATCTCAATCAAAAATCTAGCAAGTTTAAAAATAAATGTCAAGAAGACAACTAAGAGTCCTATATAAGATGGCCTCCTCCACAAATTACTTCCAAGCCATAAAACAATTAAAAAATGGCAGAATTTAGAAATCTATAATATTGGGAGAAAACATCAAGATTAGCTACGGATCAAACTGCTCAATGCAACCGCACAGCAAAGGAAATTCTGGGGTAGGTTGGCTGGGAACCAAGTTGTTCAGGAGAAGACAATCATATTTCATATATGGTATGAAGGGAGCACCTAGAAATGCTTCTTAGAGGTCCAACATTAAATGTGTCACAAACCATTAATAACGGGTGCCGAGTCAGTTACGTCATATCATCTGAGGTGGCCAAACAGCTCATTTCAGAATCTAACAACTCCAGAGCTACTAGCCCAAATGGCCTATCCATGTCAATGATCAAGAGTGACCTGGCAGCTTGGAGTGGGATGGTGGCTACCATAATTAACTCTGTGCTACAGGTAGTGCAAGTTCTCCCTTAATGGAAAGGCTCCATCATTCGACCAATTTACAAGTTTGGCCTCCTCCTAAGAGTTACAGGCCGATTTGCTGTGCTTGATGCGGAAGGGGAAATCTTTCCTTGGCATTAATGAACTTTCCTTCAAAAATGTGCTGTGGCGGGGGTGTGGCCAGGCTACCGACCAAGATGGCTGTGTAGCACTGCAGCTCTGCTGTTCAACCCGACATCCTGGACCCCATCCGCACTTTAAAATCAACTCGCCTACCAGATACTGTCTGATTCAACGATCCGAGGACTCCCTGCAACAGATGAGACCGTCACGACCACTGTAGCTGCTGTGGAAGCCAATAACGGATGCTTTGAGGTGTGGGGCGTGTGCACGAAGGCCTACACATTGGGATCCGGAAACAACCAGCGGAGACGTGCACTCCGGCTCAGATAGGACGACGCGGCCCGTGGCCTGCGGCAACGCAGTGTAGACTGCCGTGAGGACACTTCACTTAGCTGGCAATCTCCAGCACTGAGATCGCTGACCCCCGGACTGACAGGTAAGCCGGCCGGTGTGCTCCCGGAGGCCCCACGTTGAGAGGGGCCGCGAGTGAGCCTGGGAGCTAGTCACCTGACTGGCGTGTCCGGCCTGTGGGGCCTCGGGGCAGGGTGCACAGCGTGCGCAGCCGAGCCCCAGTCGGGCTGTGGTGTGCGAGGGAAATACAGTTGGCCCGGCTGCTGTGATACTGGGCGCATGGATCGCACTGTAGTTGTGGTCTCTCAGGCCCTTTCCTGGATGTCTGATGTCCTGGGTGCACTGCATGGCAGCCTTGACAGCCATTATGCTCAAGGTATGACCGCTGCTAGAGGAAGAAATGAACTGCACATTCCAGCTGTGTGCTTAGCCTGAGCACATCACACATTAGCCAGACAGGGGAACCCCCCTCCTCACATTCTCACTTCAGCCCAGCAAATGTTTCAGGGGCCTATCACCAGCACACGATTGGGATTCAAACAGCTCCTGTTTATCCAGCCAGGCGCGGTCCTCCTCACTGGCAGGATAGCTTACCCCACTTCAACTGGGGTGAGGTGGGCAAGAAAGACCCGAAACAAAGGGTGTTACAGTTCATGACTTCAAGTGTGGCGCAGACAGACCCAGCCACAGAAATGGCAGAAAAGAGAGCGGAGGCGTCCAGATTGGAGGGTGGTCCGGCAGGCCCAGATGCCTTGATGGCGAACTGTGAGCAGGATTCAGGGCACTCGATGGGCGATTAGACACTATAGGGGCAAAACTGGAGACCCATGAACGATGCTTGAATACTGTGGAGGGCAGGATGTCAGACATAAAGGACGGCGCTGTGTAATCCACTAAGCGCCTGGAAAGGGTGGGAAAAATATTGTAGGGGGTCGCCATGAAAAATTAAGACTTAGAAGCCATGAGTAGGCGCAATAAGGTCTGCGTCTTGGAGTGCCTGATACAACGAATACTGGCAGAATGGACACATTTGTAGAGACACTCCTGACAGACCTGTTCGGTAGGGAAGCATTCACCTCCACTTTTGTGGTAGAGCGAGCGCACCGCACTAGTGGTCTCCGTCCCTTCCCAGGCGCTCCTCCGAGACCTATTTTGGCCCGTCTCCTTAATTTCCGCGACAGAGTCGCTGTTCTGCAGTTAGCAAGGGAGAATGGGCCTTTGTTCATGCAGGGCTCCACTATAACATTATTTCCAGACTTCACGGCCATGGTCCAAGAAGCCAGAGTGGAAGTATACTGGGGTTAAGGCCACACTTCGCAATCTTGGCTTGAAATATGATATGATTTACCATGCTCGAGGGTTGCAGGAAAAGCTTGCTTGTTTGACTCCCCCATGGAGGTCCAAGAATTTTGCCGTAAATACAGAGGCTCTGAGAACTCTCAGCAGAACACTCTAGCCGGAGCCTCCCACCCCCCACAGTGGTTCAGTGGCCAGTGTGGACCTATTCTCCACTGAGTAATGAGTTTATTGACCCATTGGTGTATGAGAACAGACCTGAACTGGGGCATCTTTCGATATTGCCTTACAGGCGTGTTCATAAGTTAGAATATATATGTAATTGTTGATTGTACTAATTATCCTGCAAATCCAGGTTGTTTGGCGGGGTGTCCCCGCTCCCCACTGTGTGTATCACAAAGATTGGTTTGTTTTATTTGAGTTTATGATGTTAGTTTACTTTGCTCAGAACAGTGGAGACCACACTTGTACACTCTGGTTATTAGACAACAGGGTGCTTCCCTGCGGTTGGGGGTGCTGGGTTTGGTGGGGGGTGGAGGAGGGAATAGCTTTTTTTGTTTACCATCCCTTTGTTATCTCTACTCATTGTGGCAGTTATGCAGAGCTTACACAACGCAGTGTCAATCCTGGCACTGGGTTTGTCACATGACCGGGGGTAATCTAAACTTCCATTGCATATTAGTATTGTGCACATGGAACATCAGGGGGTTAAATAATGCAACAAAGTGTAAACAAACCCTAAATTATTTGCAGCGCCACCATAATACTCTGACAAGACTAGATTTTTTGCTTGTAACCCCTAATTTAGTCGACTGTTATGAGGACTCCCAACACTTGCTCAGAACATTATCTGAACACTCTCTTATAATGACACTTAAAGTCCCACGGCCGGAAGGTAGCGAAAGGCAGTAGTATTTCCCCAATCAAGCCTTGCAGGACAAGGTCTTTCGAGTGGAATTGGAGGAGGCAATCGAGGAATATTTTGAGCTGAACGTTGGATCAGTACAGTCTTGTGCCACACCCTGGGAAGCATTTAAGGCCTTTGCTAGAGGAGTCTGCATCTCAAAGCATACAGGAGTGCTGAGAGACCTACAACACACCTTCACAAATATTGAGCACCAGTTAAGCTTATTAGATCAAGGACAGGCCGGAAACTCCAAACACAACATGTGGGCACGTCGTCTGGCACTATTAGTGGAATTTAGAGACAGCAGTATGAGAGGTTCACTTCTTGAGTAAATACTCCATTGCACGGTGCTATTGTGAAGGGGAAAGAACGGGTGGCACACTAGCGCGCCTCCTGAGACCTCCTGCAGGGTGCAAATATATCACCAGTCTCCGCTCAGAACAGGGTAGCATAACTTACTAATACTACCGACATTCAGGATGCATTCCTGGAATATTATACCAGACTGTACACAACGCGGGTGGGGCATGGTACTGAGGTCCAGATGGAATACTTGGAAGAAATAGCATTGGTATGGCCAGATAAAGTATTCCAGCAGTTCCTCGCGGAACCCTTCTCCGCAGAAGAGATCATCAGTGCCATTGATGCCGTTAATGGCGCATCTGCCCCTGGCCTCGATGGCTTAACCGGTAGCTTTTATAAGGCCTACAAAAGTACCCTAGCTCCTTATTTATTAGAGTTATATAACGAGGCCCTTGAACTGCAAATTCTGCCACCCACACAGTGAAAAGCTGTGATTATATCGCTCCCTAAACCCGGAAAGGACCCGTTCCTGTGTAGTTCATATAGACCGCTGTCCTTGCTAAATCTTCACTACAAGATACTGGCAAAAAAGTTAGCCCTTAGATTGGCTCTTTTGATGGATGAGATTATTTCACCTGCTCAATCGGGGTTTGTCCCTCACCGATCTACCGCCATAAACCTCTGTACATTATTCACAGTCCTTCATAGGATAGCCCCGGAGGTACAGTCTGCAGCTGTTTTCCTCGATGCTGAAAAGGAATTTGGTTCCCTAGAGTGGTCTTTTTTCCTTACCCTAATGCAAAGGATGTGCATTCCGAAAGGTTTCGTGAATCTCGCAGCACTTCTATACACCTCACCGACAGCTTGGCTCCAGCTAAATGGTACCTTGTCCACCCAGTACCAGCTTTCTCGTGGCACCAGACAGGGCTGCCCATTGTCTCACTGCTCTTTATCATAGCACCAGATCACCTGGTCAGACATTTACTGTAAAAACACTTACACAGAGGACTCTAGTTTCATACTGGCCCACTACTTATCTCACTATATGCTGACGATATTGTTCTGTATGTCCGACAACCACAGGAGAATCTTGACCCACTATTCAGAGAGGTTATTCATTTTGGGAGTTTTTCAGGCCTGAGGGTCAATTGGGGCAAATCAGAAATATTCCTGTTAACATCATCTACTACTAGGTGGGACTGCACCTTCCCCTTGATGTGGTGTGATAATTCCACCAGCTATTTGGGAATACAGCTGCATAGGGAAGTTGACCAGATTATACTATTAAACTTTAGTCCTGCACTTAACATGCTGGAACAACAGGTCGAGCGTTCGATAAAACTGCCATTGTCATTGGCTGGGAGAGCAGCCCACATTAAGATGGTGGTACGTCCAAAATTTGTATACATGTTTCACAATATTCCCATCCCACTCCCAAACCACTTTTTTCGTATCTTACGGTCCCATCTGATAAGATTGGTATGGGGTGGAGGCAGAGCTAGGATCGGTTGGGATACACTGACTACCATGTGAGCTTGGTGGACTGGGGATCCCTAACCTTCACATTTATTATCTAGCAGCCCAGTGTAGCTTTGCCCACTCCTCCTACCACCCTGATGCCAGAATACCTTATTCCAGACAGGAAGCCGATCTAGTACTCCCTACTCCGCTCAAGCTGAGCCTACCGAAAGCGTTCCCCAGAGACCCCCATGATATACAGACATTCGTCACCACTAGCTAGGCATTGTTGGCTGAAACTGGCACAGATTACTGGACATCACACACTTTACTCTTCTAATCTTCCAGCATTCAACAACCTTTGGCTACCCATTGCAGCAGAAAATCTGGTTCAGCGTACACTCAAGACATACTCATTAGATACAACTGGGAATTTATTTCCAGGAGGCCATGTTTTCTCAAGCACAGAGGAGGATCGGTTTAACGAAGCCTCCTTTATAGATCACTTTGTATTCAGGAGAATCCTTAGTGCTCTGAGGGCACGAGAATCTGAGTTTCCACTAGAGCCAACCTTTTTTCCACCCCTGACCCTAATGATTACTTATCAAGATGGTGCCCACCTTATATCCAAACTATATAGAGCCGCGATGGCATTGGTCCTGAGTAGAGACCTCAAGATATGTGAGTCCTGGGAACGCGACCTAGGCTACCCAATAGAAGACTAACACTGGTCCTACTGTTGTACCCAGACTAAGTATATCTCCACAAATAGTAAATATAAACTCCTACATGTAACATTTTTATGGAGGGCATACATGTCATCTGCTAAAATCCACGCCATTGACCCTTCGCGATCTCATGCATGCCCGAAATGCGGAGCTCCCCACGCCAACTTCACTCATATGACCTGGTCCTGCGTAAAGGTGGGTGGTGATTGGAAGGTGGTGTACACATTATTGTCCTGTATGGTAAGCCTCAAGCTTGGACCTCGACCAGAAGTGGCCCTGTTGGTATACGTTCGTAATTACCCGAAACTAGCGCGAAGATTCGTAGCTATTGCCCTGCTGTTAGCTAAGCGAGAACTGGCAGTGCGGTGGGGTAGTAGACTGATTCCGACAACGAAAGCTTGGCTTGACAGTCTAATATATTGCAATACCAACTGTAATTTATTTCCTACCATGATGCCACCACCGTCTAGACCCAGGGACATATGGGGTCCTTTAAATATTTATTTGCCTGAGGAGAGCTCTGTTATGTCATCACAACCTCCTGATGGAATTGTACCTGCCGGTGTGGGCTGGTTAGTTATGGAACCTGTATTATATACACATGGCTATGAGTCGGTGGAATTGGTTACAGCAAGAAGGTACTATAGTAACTTATGTCTGCTTCTATGCTGTAGTTCTTCATTGATGTGCGACACCCTCATGGGAAGAAGTATATATGCGACACTGCTAATCCTTATTGTAGCTGATGTACTGCTACTTTGAGTAAATTGCTGCAAATGTTTGTTAATTAAATATGCAAAATGGTAAATAAAGTTAAAAAAAAAAGAAATGTGCTGTGGCAGCCAGGGGATTAACATTTTACAAATCAGGCTTCCAAAGAAATTGCAGTACAACCCATAACATCAAGGCCAAAACCTGTTTGTATATTTCACAGATTTTTCAACAGCTTCCGACAGAGGAAATGGAGCCAAACTATGGCTAAACCGAAGGCGAGGGGAATCGAGTATGGTCTGCTAAAACTTATAATTGATCTATATAGCGACTCATGGGTGAGAGTGAGGAATGTCTCTAAAAATCCACACTCACTGCTGGCTAAAACAAAGCTGCATCCTAACCACACTGCTGTTTAATTTATATAGCTCTGACCTTACGAAGGTGTTGCAGGAAGTTAAGAGAGATTTCACCAAACTAGCAACCACCAAAATAGAATATCTGGCTGTTAGACCTGTCTGTATCTGGGGGTGTTCTAACCATCATTAGTTATTTTTGTCCCCCTTAGCCTCCCAGTGTTTCTATTTTTATTTTTTTTATGTCCACCAGGATTTTTCAGTGCTGTCAGGGGGCTAGGTGTTCCTTGACTATGACTCCATTTTCCCTTCATACTCTGTGTGGCCTAGTTTAGCTCCTGGAAAATCTAGGGACACTCATGAACCTAAAATGGTGTCCACCAACTGCCATAACGGACATCCCAGGAGAACAGACCCATAGGCTATCATGAGGAAGGTTCCAGAAACATCTAGTGGCTTCCAGAGGTCTCAGGCCACTCTATAAAAGGCCAGTGACCAGCAGCCATTTTGTGCAGTCTCGGGAGTGACCAGTGAGGAGAGAGGCGACTTGTGGAGGAGGATAGCGCACCAGTGGTGACCAGATCGACCTGTGGGCCGGCTGTCGCGTTATTGGGAAGTGCCCCCTTACAGGCTGACCAAACCCCACTGTCACGTCATCCATTAACCGTGACCAGAGACATTGTGACCTGAACACCTGCCCTGAAGGCTGTGGGAGGAGCAGGTGGACGTCGATCCGGAGCTGTATTGACTGGCTGAGGAGTGAGGACAGTCACATACACCCCACTCGAGACCAGCTCTCACACTGTGGAGAAAGGCGGTGAAATCGGCTGAGGCTCCTACCTGTGTGAAGCGCCGACACCAAGCCTGACCCACACGCGTGTGAAGTGCCCAGCTGACCCGTGTGTTGACGGGAGGAGTCGTCGTTGGAGGAGAGGCGGAGACCAGAGCCAGGAGGAAGGACCCGGCGCGTCAAAGGAGGTGTGCCTGAGGCGGAGTCTAACTACAGGAAGGACCCGGCCGCGTCAGAGGAGGTGCGCCCGAGGCGGAGCTTCGGCCTGAGGTAAAGCGGAAGGAGGCAGAAGCGCCGCCACGGTCCCGCCGGAGGAGCGTCCCCGTCTAGAGTAAGCCCTTCCCGTTTTCCCCGACGCCGACTTCCACAGAGGCCCCGCCGTCAGCGCTAGGAGGAGACAACCAGGCGCGAGGACATCTCAAGCCGGATTGCCCTACCGATAAAGTAAGCGGGGGAGAAGCGAGGGGAAGCGGGAGGCGGCAGTGCCGGCTGGCAGAGACTACCGAAGCGGCAGTATTAGGAAAAGCATTTGTAAACCTGATGAACCGCCAGGAGTAAGAACTCTAGGAACTTGGCCATCAATCCTCCCAATATTAGTAACTGCTAAGACCAAGCCAATAACGGGGGGAGCAGTGACAAAGGGAAACGAAGCATTAGGTTCTTGTGCTTTGCGTAGGAGTGGTGTAAGTTGGGCCATAGGGTGCCAGTAACGAACAGAGCTCAGTCACAACAACCTCCCAGGCAGTTAAACACTCAGAGTCAGTTCTATTACAGGAGAGGGGTAGCCATAGAATAGTCCCAAGGAAGCATAATTAATTTACCTTGTCTCCTTTTTAACTATATAGTTGGCTGTGGGCTTTGTGAACAACGCTGCTGGGGGTAGAAGTCTGACAAGCTTGACCTGGGCCCTGAGTGCAGATGGGTAATGTACATGCCAAGATTGTGTAAAGCGAGTTTTCCCTTCTGTAACAGCTAAGTGAAGAAGCATTCTGTGAAACTGATAGTAATTTACCTCAAATGTGATGAACCTTTGATTAACCTG
Organism: Lissotriton vulgaris; assembly: GCF_964263255.1. Taxonomy (NCBI): domain Eukaryota; kingdom Metazoa; phylum Chordata; class Amphibia; order Caudata; family Salamandridae; genus Lissotriton; species Lissotriton vulgaris. The sequence continues at coordinate 1,569,569,839 of NC_141685.1, forward strand.
CACTGAATTGAGAAAAGTATTGAAGTTGATGTGATATATATGAAATCTGTGCTAAACTAAATGTGTACTGCTTTTGCCTCATAGAAGAACAAAAGAGAATTTTTATAAAAGGTACTGGTATTTTTCTAAACTGGTGTAGCGTCTTTTATTTTTAGTGGTCAGTCATTGAGTTACTGTGAGTGGGTCCTGTAAGCACTTAACCAACGCCTTGGAGTTTAGCTGTTTCCCCTACTGTGCCAGGCTACCCTATGTAGTCTAGGATACCCTAGGTCTAACATAATTGGTGTTTCAGCGGTGGGATCACGGATTTGTGCTTACACTCACTTAATAGTAACACAGTGCTTACCACGGGACTACACCTGGAGTTTTCTCCCTGCGGCCCTCCTAATCTGAATTTTGTTTTTTCTAAATTTGTTTCTGGTGGTGGGTGGAGGTTGACCCCAGGTCACTTTTTGGTTTTCTCCTGTGTGAAAAGTTTATTCTCTAGTGAAAATGGAGGTAAATGTGGAAGAGCTGGAAAACTATACCGTGACCCAACTAAAGGAATGGTGTCAGCAGCAAGGTGTATTTTTTAAAAAAGGTGCCAGGAAAGGCGAGCTGCTGACAAGCATACGGGCATGGGTGGAGGCTCATTCCGGGGAGGAACTAGACCCAGAGGGGAGTGACAGGGACACTGTCCTTGAGACCGCAACGCTGTACCAAGCGGGAGGGGGGAATCTTCTGACAGGTCCCAGGACACCTTCCAGGGTGGGCAGCAGCGTCTCGGAGAGGGGTTTGACCGACGCCGAGCTAGAGGATAGGAGGGAGGAGAGGAGGATGAGGTTGGAACTAGCCAGGATGGATATGGAAAGGGAGGACAAGAGGTTAGCTCATGAGCGAACCATTAAAGAAATGGACCTACAAGCTCTTAACCTAAGGTCTCCCAATTCTGATAATGGTGGCAGCGAAACCAAGATGAACCCCCGAGAACCCAGACCCTATTTACCCAAAGATGTCATGACTAGCTATGCACCCAGTGATGATATTGCAAAATGGCTAGCCGCCTATGAGGTCTCATTGAGGGCCCATGGGATCTTGGAAGCCCACTGGGGGGGTGGGTTATATAAATACATGCCACCTGCTGGCAGGGATACCTTATTGGCCCTGGAGCAGCGTGAGCAAACCCACTACCCTGCTATGAAGGTTGCGCTGATAAGGAAGTTTGGGCTAACCCCTGAGAAGTATAGGCAGAAGTTCAGGGGTAGCCACAAACTAGGCATGCAGAATTGGGTGGACTTTTTGGATTACGCCAGGAAGGCCTTGGAGGGTTGGGTGAAAGGCAGCGAGGTAGGGGACTATGAAGGTTTATATGACCTCATACTCAAGGAACACCTACTCGAGAAATGTTTTCCCGAGCTGCGACAGCATCTGGTGGACAGCAAGCTGACCAGCCCCAGGAAGCTTGCTGAGGAGGCGGACATCTGGGCTAGTACCCGGGTGTCATCTAAGGGGACTGGAGGGGATTCCCAGAAGTCTGGACAGGGCGCCCCCCAGAAGAAAGAGGGCGGGGATAATAAGAGGGAGTTCTCAAAAGGTCCACAAAATACTTCACAAGGAAGGGGCAGAGGATTCAACCCTAAGAGTAACCCCCCTCACAACCCTAATCCTGGTCAAAGCCAGCAGCCAAGGGTTGTTCATTGTTTCGAGTGTGGTGGTGTGGGACACTATAAAGGAGACGTGAGATGCCCAAAAAGACCACCCCCTCCCACTGGAGGAAAAGCCCCGGGAATAACTAGTGTAGTGCTCGGGGAGGAGATGCCTTTGGGTAACGGAGGGGAGCGGGCGGGTGTCACTTTAGTGTCCCTGGGTGATAAGGAGATGGTGCCAAAGACCCAACTGCCCTCTAATACTGCCAAGTATGAGCAGTGGGTCACCATCAACGGCCGTAGAGGGGAGGCTCTGAGAGACACAGGAGCCAGTATGACTATGGTAAGGAGTCAACTGGTGTCTCCAGAGCAGGTCATCCCAGATGTACTCCATCCCGCTGTGATGGCTGACGGCAGATTGGGCCACTATCCTGTGGCCGAGGTTCCCTTTGAGTGGGGAGGGGTTGCAGGCCCACTTCGAGTTGCCGTAAGCCCTGCCGTGCCTGTTGACTGCCTGTTAGGAAATGATATGGAGCACAATGCTTGGAGGGCGGTGGAGTACCAGACTCATTCCGAGATGTTGGGACCCCCTGACTGGGCCTGTGTCAGCACAAGGTCCGCGACTACCCGAAGGGGGAGTTCACTTACGCTGGAGCCTGGAACAATGGCCCAGCCGGCTGCCAGAGAGGAGAAGGACAGGAGGCCGGAGGACCCTGCCTCGGCATCTCCACCTCGTGAGACAGACAGGCCACCTGCGGAGGTGGATCTGGAGTCCACAGGGGAGAATGTTGCTTCCTTGGAGAACCTACCCATCCCTACTGAATGGCATGTGGAGGGAGGTCCTTCCCGGGAAGAGTTCTGCAAAGCTCAGAAGGAGTGTCCTACTCTTGAGGGGCTGCGGCAACAGGCCAAAGCCCAGGCAGCAGGGAACATTGTAGGGAGCTACCAGATTTACTGGGAGGATGGACTCCTCTACAGTGAGCCCAAGGCACCTGGGCATGGTTCATCCAGGGCCTTGGTGGTCCCTCAATGCTTTAGAGCCTTTCTTTTGGAACTGGCTCATGAGCTACCATTGGCAGGACACCTAGGACAGGACAAGACCTTTGCCCGGCATGTCCCCCACTTTTACTGGCCTCGGATGCGAGTGGCGTCTGATACATATTGTCGGACGTGTGTGTCTTGCCAAGCCAGTGGGAAAACAGGGGTGAAGCTAAAAGCTCCCCTGGAACCACTACCTGTCGTTAGCACCCCCTTTGAGAGGGTGGGCATCGACATTGTAGGGCCATTGGATCCACCAACTTCAGCTGGTCACCGGTTCATCCTGGTTTTAGTGGATCATGCCACACGGTACCCAGAGGCAATACCTCTGAGGACCATCACTGCACCCGCAGTGGCAAGGGCCCTGATGTGGATCTTCACCCGAGTGGGTTTCCCCAAGGAGGTTGTGTCCGACAGGGGGACTAACTTCCTTTCAGCATACATGCGGGCTATGTGGAAGGAGTGCGGTGTTACCTATCGGTTTACCACCCCTTACAACCCAAAAAACAATTGTCTTGTGGAAAGGTTCAATAAAACCTTGAAAGGTATGATAAGAAGTCTGCCTGAGAGCCTGCGGAGGAAATGGGACGTCCTCCTACCCTGTCTCTTGTTTTCCTACAGGGAAGTGCCACAGAAGGGAGTGGGCTTCAGCCCCTTCGAACTTTTGTACGGGCACCCTGTACGGGGTCCTCTCAGCCTGGTGAAGGATGGATGGGAAAAGACGCCCAGGAAGCTTCCCCAGGACGTGGTGAGCTACATGCTGGCCTTCCGGAGCCAAATGGCCAAGTTGTGGAAGCAAGCTTCTGACAACTTGGAAGCCAGCCAAGCAGTTTTGAAGGAGTGGTATGACCACAATGCTCACCCAGTGGAACTGGAGCCTGGACAAAAAGTGTGGGTGATGGAACCTGGAGAGCTAAATGCCCTCCAGGATCGTTGGACAGGCCCCTTTGAGGTATTGGAGAAAAAGGGTAAAGCCACTTACTTGGTGGATCTTAAGACCCCGAGACAGCCCCACAGGGTGCTGCATGCCAATCGCCTCAAGCCACACCATGAGAGGCCCGAGGTTGTCTTAATGATGGTGACCGATGGAGCAGAGGAAGAGGAAAGCGAACCTCTCCCTGATCTTCTCTCGTCCCAAGAAAAGGATGGGTCGGTGGAGGGAGTGATTCTCTCACCATCCCTGACTCCTGAACAGCAGAGAGATTGCCGCCAGATCCTGGAGCAATTTTCTTCTCTGTTCTCCCTTGTCCCGGGTAGGACCCACCTGTGTACCCATGACGTGGACACAGGAGACAGCCCACCTGTGAAGTCTAAGATCTACCGGCTGTCGGACAAGGTGAAGGCCAGCATCAAAAGTGAAGTCGCTAAGATGCTGGAGCTAGGAGTGATTGAACCTTCTAGTAGCCCTTGGTCTAGTCCAGTGGTTTTGGTACCGAAAGCTGCCCCGCCGGGCACCACACCTGAATTGAGATTCTGTGTGGACTACCGAGGACTAAATTCAGTAACCAAGGCAGATGCTCATCCCATCCCTAGGGCGGATGAACTTATTGACCGGCTGGGAGCTGCCCAATACTTAAGTACCTTTGACCTAACTTCAGGGTACTGGCAGATTTCCCTTACTGAGGGGGCGAAGGAAAGGTCAGCCTTCTCTACACCTCAGGGACACTACCAGTTCTGTGTGATGCCCTTTGGGCTCAAGAACGCCCCTGCCACTTTTCAGCGGCTGGTGAACAAGGTCCTTTCTGGTATGGAAGCTTTTTCTGCTGCTTACCTGGATGACATTGCTGTCTTCAGTAGCAGCTGGGTTGACCATTTGCAACACTTGCAAGCTGTTCTTCATGCCCTGCAACAGGCTGGCTTGACAATCAAGGCCAGCAAGTGTCAGATCGGGCAGGGGTCGGTGGTGTACCTAGGTCACTTGGTGGGCAGAGGGTCGGTGCAGCCCCTCCAGGCAAAGATTGAGGCTATCATAGCCTGGGAGCCCCCCAAGACTCAAACTGAGGTCCGAGCCTTCTTGGGCCTCACTGGATACTACCGTCGCTTTGTGAAGGGGTATGGCACCATTGTGGCACCCCTCACTGAACTTACTTCAAAGAAACAACCCCGACGGGTAGTCTGGACGGAAGCTTGCCAGCGAGCCTTCATGACCTTGAAGCAAGCATTGTGTACCGCTCCAATACTCAAGGCCCCTGATTTTGCTAGAGAATTCATTGTCCAAACAGATGCGTCAGAACATGGCATTGGGGCAGTGTTATCGCAGCTAAATGATGAGGGCTTGGATCAACCCGTGGTTTTCCTGTCTAGGAGACTACTCCCCAGGGAACGGAGGTGGAGTACCATTGAGCGAGAAGCCTTTGCGGTGGTTTGGGCTCTGAAGAAGCTGCGGCCATACTTGTTTGGCTCGCACTTCCTGGTTCAGACTGACCACCGCCCCCTTCGTTGGCTAATGCAAATGAAGGGGGAGAATCCCAAGTTGTTAAGGTGGTCCATCTCCCTACAGGGAATGGACTTTCGGGTGGAACATCGGCCTGGATTGGACCATGCCAACGCAGACGGTCTATCCAGGTATTTCCGCCTTAGTGATGAGAACTCCCAAGGGATTGGGTAGCTCTCCCCACTTTCAGCTGGGGGGGACGCGTGTTAGACCTGTCTGCATCTGGGGGTGTTCTAACCATCATTATTTATTTTTGTCCCCCTTAGCCTCCCAGTGTTTCTATTTTTATTTTTTTTATGTCCACCAGGATTTTTCAGTGCTGTCAGGGGGCTAGGTGTTCCTTGACTATGACGCCATTTTCCCTTCATACTCTGTGAGGCCTAGTTTAGCTCCTGGAAAATCTAGGGACACTCATGAACCTAAAATGGTGTCCACCAACTGCCATAACGGACATCCCAGGAGAACAGACCCATAGGCTATCATGAGGAAGGTTCCAGAAACATCTAGTGGCTTCCAGAGGTCTCGGGCCACACTATAAAAGGCCAGTGACCAGCAGCCATTTTGTGCAGTCTCGGGAGTGACCAGTGAGGAGAGAGGCGACTTGTGGAGGAGGATAGCGCACCAGTGGTGACCAGATTGACCTGTGGGTCGGCTGTCGCGTTATTGGGAAGTGCCCCCTTACAGGCTGACCAAACCCCACTGTCACGTCATCCATTAACCGTGATCAGAGACATTGTGACCTGAACACCTGCCCTGAAGGCTGTGGGAGGAGCAGGTGGACGTCGATCCGGAGCTATATTGTCTGGCTGAGGAGTGAGGACAGTCACATACACCCCACTCGAGACCAGCTCTCACACTGTGGAGAAAGGCGGTGAAATCGGCTGAGGCTCCTACCTGTGTGAAGCGCCGACACCAAGCCTGACCCACACGCGTGTGAAGTGCCCAGCTGACCCGTGTGTTGACGGGAGGAGTCGTCGTTGGAGGAGAGGCGGAGACCGGAGCCAGGAGGAAGGACCCGGCGCGTCAAAGGAGGTGTGCCTGAGGCGGAGTCTAACTACAGGAAGGACCCGGCCGCGTCAGAGGAGGTGCGCCCGAGGCAGAGCTTCGGCCTGAGGTAAAGCGGAAGGAGGCAGAAGCGCCGCCACGGTCCCGCCGGAGGAGCGTCCCCGTCTAGAGTAAGCCCTTCCCGTTTTCCCCGCCCCGATGCCGACTTCCACAGAGGCCCCGCCGTCAGCGCTAGTAGGAGACAACCAGGCGCGAGGACATCTCAAGCCGGATTGCCCTACCGATAAAGTAAGCGGGGGAGAAGCGAGGGGAAGCAGGAGGCGGCAGTGCCTGCTGGCAGAGACTACCGAAGCGGCAGTATTAGGAAAAGCATTTGTAAACCTGATGAACCGCCAGGAGTAAGAACTCGAGGAACTTGGCCATCAATCCTCCCAATATTAGTAACTGCTAAGACCAAGCCAATAACGGGGGGAGCAGTGACAAAGGGAAACGAAGCATTAGGTTCTTGTGCTTTGCGTAGGAGTGGTGTAAGTTGGGCCATAGGGTGCCAGTAACGAACAGAGCTCAGTCACAACAACCTCCCAGGCAGTTAAACACTCAGAGTCAGTTCTATTACAGGAGAGGGGTAGCCATAGAATAGTCCCAAGGAAGCATAATTAATTTACCTTGTCTCCTTTTTAACTATATAGTTGGCTGTGGGCTTTGTGAACAACGCTGCTGGGGGTAGAAGTCTGACAAGCTTGACCTGGGCCCTGAGTGCAGATGGGTAATGTACATGCCAAGATTGTGTAAAGCGAGTTTTCCCTTCTGTAACAGCTAAGTGAAGAAGCATTCTGTGAAACTGATAGGAATTTACCTCAAATGTGATGTACCTTTGATTAACCTGCACTGAATTGAGAAAAGTATTGAAGTTGATGTGATATATATGAAATCTGTGCTAAACTAAATGTGTACTGCTTTTGCCTCAGAGAAGAACAAAAGAGAATTTTTATAAAAGGTACTGGTATTTTTCTAAACTGGTGTAGCGTCTTTTATTTTTAGTGGTCAGTCATTGAGTTACTGTGAGTGGGTCCTGTAAGCACTTAACCAACGCCTTGGAGTTTAGCTGTTTCCCCTACTGTGCCAGGCTACCCTATGTAGTCTAGGATACCCTAGGTCTAACACTGGCTTAAGCCGAAAATATTGCCATGTTATCAGCTACGCAGATGGGGCTCCAAAGACAGCTGCCCGGTCTACTCGCATACAACTTGGTTAATGACCTACAGATTAACATCAGCAAAACAAAAGTTATGACATTCGGTTGCAAAAGCCTGGTTCATCGGGCCGGATGAATTTAAGCAGGTGTTCACTTACTCATATCTTGAGATGAGATCCGATAACAAACTACACTAGAAAGTCCATATGGAATACTTACTAGAGAAATGGACAGTTAGCTTTAGAGCTATAAAAAGCTTTGCTGCAAAATACAAAGGGACTGCATACAAAGGGACTCTTTAAGGGGACAGTAGCTGATGCTAAGCTGGCTCCAGTCTGCACTTACGGAGGCGTGTGCCGCAGACTGAGCCTGGAGTAGAAACAGCATTTATGAGCAGTTGGAACTGGGCCTGATGTAGATTATGGCCCGATCAACTATCAACAGTATCAATGATTATAGCCAGGACGTAGGTCTCCAATAACATTATAAGATATTTCATTAACCAAGATCTGTCCAAATCACAGATCGAGTGGCAAAATCTCATGTGAAGGATCTCCTGATTAAATATAACTTGCCATCCTTCTGATAAAGCAAGAAATTAACACAGCCAGTTTCCTCCTTGACGCTGAGAGGGCATCATTATACAAAAGCACTATGTACACTTTTGAGTCTTATTCAATTCAGAGGCAGGCATACCTAGATTTTAATTTCAGCTCCAAGGCTATTTCTTCTTTTCGAGGCATCAGACTCCTTTATTTTCCACTGTACAAGTTCGATGGACAATGTTAACAACCATTGCATACAAACAGCAAGGACTACATTTGTAATACAGAGATGGAAACACTGGAACACAAAATGTGCTTATGTCCCAAATTATTAGACATTAGAAAAAAAGCTGCTGAAAAGTCTTAATTCAGAAGGGGCAAGAACAATACATGAGGCTATTCTATTCTGCTTTTGGGGTACTATAATCAAGCAAATAGGACAGGTGATGACATTTTCTATCTTCAGCAATCAGAGAATGGAAAGGTAAATATCGATGATTTAATCTGCTGAACATCTTGAAGAAAAGGGCTGGTTTTTATAGTTTTTCATTAAGCTTTTTTACATTTTGGAGATGGGGGGTCGATATTTATTATTTATTGTAAGGATTTATTGCTTCACATATTTTGTTTGGTTTTATATAACTGAAACCATAAAATAGTAGGTATCTTCATCAGTGGTGACCGGGGCCACGTAAATTCTCTGGAGTTACAGATGACTCACTTGGCACTAAAAGTCTTTCTCCCGCCCATAAAGAGAGAATGGGTGCAGAGCCTCACGGACAAAGCTATTGCCATGTGGTACTGCAACAAGCAGGGCAGGGTGAGTTCAAGGTCCTGTACCAGGAGACTTACGCCTGTGGAACTGGCAAGTCATCAGGGCATTCCTTTGGTCATAAATCATCTGGAAGGTTCTTTAAACCCGAGGTGGGACAAATTCAGTCAGCATTACCTAGCGGATCATGAGTGGCGATTACATTCAGAGGAGGTGGTGCAAGGTGTCTTCCAGCAGTGGGGGGAACGCTGACTCAATCTTTTCGGGGCTCCCAGCATGTGCATGATCCAAGGTTTTGTACATTGGAATTCCCAAGGTAGTCTACCTAAGACCTGCCTTCCACCTGGAATGGAGCTCAGGACTTGTATACACCCTCCTGCCTTTACCTCTTCTGCCCAGCATCCTAAGAAATATCAGGAACAACTGGGCCAAGTCATGCTAGTCGCCCTGGAATGGACGAGGAGAGTGTGGTACCCAGAACATCTGGGCTTGGCCATCTGTCCTCTGATCCGGGTGCAGATTCAGGAGGTTCTTCTGTTGTAGCAGCAAGGCAGAGTCCTGCTTTCTGGCCTGTACAACCTACACCTCCATGCTTGGAGATGAAGCAGTTAAAATTGACTGCTTTTGACCTCACTCCCAAGTTGGTCATCTTGGCAGCAAGGCGTCCATCACAAGCGTCTGTGCTGGACACTGTGGAAAGTTTGTCATTTGGTGTGCTTCTCGACACAGCTGCCCTTTACAAGCCCAGTTGTCTGATTTATTGTTGTTTCCTCTCTCTCTACCACAGAAAGGACTGGTTAAGACTACTGTTAAAGCTGATTTGTATGTTCTTTCGGCCTTTCTGTGGTTAGCTGATCAGCCATCATTATTTGAATCGCCTGTTGTAATGTGTCTCTTGAAGGGGTTAACCCACGTTTCCACCCATTTAGGATCTTAATTTGGTCCTTACATTCCTGATGTATACAGAATTGAGCAGATGCATAGCTGCTCTCCGCGTCTTCTAACTTTGAAGACAGTTTTCCTCATAGCAATAATGTCAGCTCATCAATGAGTTGCAAGCCCTATGTGTACAGCAACCATCCACCACCTTTCCAGACAAACTGGTGCTTCAGAACAAGGCAGCATTCCTAATAAAAAAAGTGACCAAGTTATTGTACCATTTCACTTTGAACTGTTGATCACCCTTCTGGCGATCTTTGTTCCACCTCATCCATCCAAGGAGGAATAGAGACTACACTGCATGGATCCCAAGAGAGCCTTCAAGTATTACATTGGCACCAAAGGAGTAATGAAGGGTAAATAAGTGCAGAAAAGAGCGATCTCTAAATAGATAGTCCTCTGATGAAAGATCTGCTATAAACTAGTCACAAAGCAGTCTCCAGAGGGCTTAAGGGCTCATTCCAACAGGGCCAACGCTGCCACCACTGAAGTATCAAAAACATTGATTGGTGTAATGCTCGAATTAATCTTGGTCACTGGTAATATCTCTGGCCGCATCCCAGTGCATTTGTTTGTTGCACAACATGCCACCTCACTTTGTACCCAGCCATATTCAAATCATCCTTGACCCTGCTCCGATAGGAATAGTTCAAGCTGAACCGCAAGGCCCGAGCCTTCGTGAACCAGATCGCCACCAACCGCAGGCTGGTTTCGCCCTGATTCAGGCTCTTAATTCAGATGTAGCTTGGTTCCACTGGCACAGTGGCACGGGAGCCATGTCTTGGCATACCCTTCGCACATGGTGTGTCACACTGAAGTGTTAAAAAAAGCGATGGGTGTTATCCTTGAATTAATCTCAGCCACTAGCATTATTTGGGCAACATCCCAGTCTATCGTTATTTTGCACACAGTTCCACCTCAGTTCGGTTCCAGCCATATGAGCCTACTCACTAGGAGCAGGCAATTCACTATCAAAAAGTGTGCTCTTTTAAGACAAAGACTAAAGATGGAAAGTAAAAATGTGCTAAAGAGTTTGCCTGCAGAATAAGTGACTTGGAATGCTGCAGATGAAGAAGGAGCAAACTGGTAAATTAGGGTAAGCATTTGGGGGGTGCACTTGAATCATTATCTTCCACGTACAATTGCCATTACCTCAGGAAGGAGCCGAGATTAGTTTACTGAAAAAAAATAAGATAATGATGATGTAGGAGAAGTGATTGTCTCTGGGAACTAGATCAAAACTACCTGGCTTACCCTTTTAGTTTGCTTTTAGTATGTTGATGCATTATAATTGTATAACTGTCCACTGAGTACAGTGCAGAGCTGTGCTGTGTTGTGCATTGTGGTGGGACTCGTTTTACCAGTTTGACTGCACCAACTTAGGTCGTGTGCCCCAAAAAGTTCAGATCACTTGGTCAAGAAAAGCCTCAGCCTTGTCCTCTGAAGGAGCCTTGCTGTGTGTTGACTTGGCCCAGGCCCAAGTTAAAACAGCTGAAGGTTGCTCCGAATTCTGTATTGTGTTTTTTGTTTTGCAGCACAGGATCTGTTAGTTAATTTCCAAGAATAATAAAAAGAGAATTGTTCTCTGTTATTTTCACACCGAAATTTCATTACTCAACATTTTAAAATGGCCCCTCGCGGCGGGATGCCTGGCTTTCACCTTGCGGATACCCTGCCGGTGTTATCTCACAGGGGAATACCAGGACGGGTTCCCTAAGCAAGCGCTTAGAAACCGCTCGGTGATTTGCGCTATATAAATTCCTGTACATTTACATTTACATTTACAAAATAGCTGAGGGCTCCCAATCTTTACAAAGTTCGAATGTGAACCCATTGAGAGCTGTTAAATCCTCTCAAAGTCTTACTTGTCTTGCTTTGTATATTGTAGTAAAGGCCATATTTCTCATATGTGTAAGAACATTAAAGTTTGAAGAAAGTCTGGACATTTCTTGATGATGTGTGGTCAAGATGACAAGGTGGTTGGGAATAAGAATGATGAGCATAATGATTATATGTATTTGGTAACCGGAAAATAAAAATCTGCACCTTATTATAATGTGGGAATTAATGGAGTGGACTTGAATCATTGTAGATTCTTGAAAAGTTACATTTATAGCACTCCCTTTCTTGGTCTCAATTTAGTTCTATTCGAACATAACCTTGATATAGGTTTGAAAAACACGACAAAAACATGACTTTTCTAAATCGCACACTGGTTCTCAAGGATTCTCCACCACAGATAAAACAGATATCCTTTATTTATATTCAGCAAAATTCATAGCAATTGATCGAATCCAAGCCAACACGTGTTCATCTGTACAAAAATAAGTATTCAGACTTTTTTCAAGGCTGGAAAACAAACATCATATATAATCTATAAGCTCTTGTTCTGTTCTTAAAGCATTACTATTCTCTATTTCCAATTACCTGTACAAAAAATAACATATGAAGAACAGCATAAAAAAACAAAAATAGAAAAATGGAGCGACATCGTGTACCAAGTGAGTAGTGCTTGTCAAAAATTGCTTTTGGCTAACCACGCATTCCTATTACTAAGAGGAAGAGTCACAAAAAGTGTGAATTGAAAAGATAAGTAGCCAGTCCTGCAACATAGTATTGCATGCAGTGATCACAGAATAAACCCTAATCACCCATGCAATGTTAATAGCAAACCAAATAGTTTCTCCTGCACCAAACCATAAAACAATCATGCTTGTGCGCAAAAATTTGTACTAAAAACTGCTCAAAATCCTACCACTATGAAAAATCGTAACCGAGTTCCACGTTACGCACATTGTGTTTTATGCAGATGGTAAACAAATATACAAAGCTGTCAACAAAAAAATATATGACTATGTAACCAAGTTAAGGTGAGCAAAGTACATAGTCACTCAGGTGCCAGTAATACACCCTAAATCATTATTTTAAAGGTTAAAAGTTGGAGGAGCCCAAATCACAAACCAAAATGTGAAGTCAAAACTCCATTTACAATAGCTGGTTTGACCTCACTAGTCATTAGAATGACAAATGTAGCTCTAGTATATGTAGCAGAAAATCATCAGTAGCTTTATAACTATTAGTTGTTATTGAAACAACTCTTTATTCCTTCCTCGTGACCAATAAAGTATTGCAATCAAACTCGCCAAGATATTTTGTTTTAATTTTGAAAAGTCAAGACTTGATTGGCAAAATTATCCAACGCATAAATACATCACCACCGCTCTTAATACAATGTAGTGAAACGGATATCATCCTGGATTAACCCGTTTACTGTGGTGGCAATTCCTCCACGTTGCGGCAGTTTCATTGCTCGGGTGGGGCTTCCGCGGCCAACGGACATGCGCAGCACTACCGAGGTAGTGCTTGCGACGTCCGTTGGCCGACAGGCGCACTTAAGGGGTTAAGGCCTGCGTAAAAGATAATAACAAATAACACATGTAGTGTTATCCCGCTATTGCGTGACCAAGGTACAAATATAAAGAGGTGAACTTGATAGAGTAAAGCAATACTCACCCCAACCGGGACAATATAAGCATGTACGTCGTGTCCAGGCAATAAGTCTTACAAGCGGTAAATGAGAGTATACACCGAAAAGGGTTCCCAAGCCTTGATAAGTTGGTCCCCTATAGGAACAAAGCAAATCTTTGTGGACCCCATAAATACCACCCATGGGAGAAACATCCCTGCCCTGAATTTCAAATAGCTTACATCTAGTATCAGTCGTGTACTACCTCGCGCCGTCCGAGTATCCACCCGCGCTGATCGTAAACACCAGCCTTCCTCAGACCCCATAAGTAAGGTCACGTCAGAAGGACAGCACTCAGGGATTCTTTGAAGTGAAGTTATTGTGCGAAACCTCCCCCGCACCAACAGACTGCTTTCAGCATTGCCGCCTTCCTCGATGTCGGTAAAAAACTTTACAAGCCACCATTTTGCACAGTGCTGATGTTAAAACCAAATGTCATGAACAGCGGATATGGTCTTAATCAACTCATTTAGCCATGGTTTGGTAACTCTCAGAGCGGCCATCTTATAGCATGTCCTCGGCAGTAATACTTATATATACCATTCTATATACAAAAAAGATTAATGCTTGAACATCAGGCAGGTGTTAAAATAAGTTAACCAATGATGTACCAATATCTTTGCGAGGATTTGCATACCTGTATAGATATATAACAATTCATTACACATTATAAACTTTAGAATATTCTATCTCCTCAAATTGATAAAAATACCAAGCCTGTTCAGTGTTCGAGCAGACAGTAAAGCCCTGAATGGGCAAATACTGAACCTCGTAGGAGGGATGATTATGGCTTAAGCAATCGCATCAATAGTTCCCATGAGTTCATCCAACCAAAAATTCCTATTTGTAAATATACATGGGGACAAGATCTCATTTACCGATTTTACTTTGCCAAGTAAGCTGCCCTTGTGTCTCACTATCATTTAATTGTAGACCGAGCATAACAAGAATCAAATAGATAGCACTTGATCAAAGGAGTATTAATCTACATGGTTCCAGAGTTCCTCCGTGACATTTAAACCTGTTGGTACCATGGTGATGAGGTCAATAAAATATTTAGACTCCAATCTGCGGCGATTCCTAACTCTGTCCCCACCTCTCCTGTTTAGGGGCCTGATCTATACAGAAGAATTAAAGCAAGTCATGGTTACTGTTATGTGCCAGCCCGAAATGGCGTGCTACTGGGTATGTAGGATTTTTATTCGCAATTGTGCGCATGTTTTCTAAGATGCGCTTCTTTGCGGGATGGATAGTACGGCACACATACCGTTTACAGCATGGACATTCCAATCGGTATACCGTCAAGTCTGAATTGCAATTAAGCAAACAATTGATTTTTCTTCTTGTCCCCTACTAGTACTATAGCTGTTGACTTTCTGGCTATACTTGCAGGCCTTGTATTGCATACATGGATAAAATCCGGTGATATTGTCTTTCTTGTGTGTGAGCATGCGGTAATGGCTCGATCAGATGATCATTAATGGACTTACAACATTTGTAAGTGATAAGAGGTTGGACAGGAATTACATCTTTCATGATGGGGTCTGTTTTGAGAATATGCCCTTTCTTTTTAAAGATGCGCACTATTTGGGGGGGTTCTGGAGTTATAACGAGTGATCATTCTAGCGAGTTTATTTCATTACTGGATACTACTATGTGAGATGTTTTGGGTATCGATTATTCTGATCTTGTGATCTGCACTCAGGAAGTGGTGTGAAATTCCCCTGGTTTTGAAGCGCCTGAAAACTTCCTTTTTGGCTATGACATATTCCTGTTATGTTGTGCAGTTGCGTTTCAGTCGCAGGAGCTCCCTGTAGGGGATGTTATTGATCATTATTAGGGTTGAAGCTCCTCGCGTGTAAGACAGAGTTGCCAGCTGTTGGTTATCGATACAGCCGGGTCAAAATCTGTCTATTTGTCACGTAAACCTCTAGGTCAAGGTAAACCACGCTGGTGTCACTAATCTGTCCACAAAATTTTAGATTTAAATCCTTGGAATTGAGAAAGGTAATGTATTCTTCCGCCGAGAAACGGCTGCCCCGCCACACGATGAATAAATCATCAATGTAGCGGGCCCTCAATGTCACATTCTCAAGCCAATTGTTGGGTGTGTCCCTCCAGGCCACGTGCTTCTCCCACCAGCCAACGAGCACGTTTGCATAGCTGGGGGCGAAGCACGTGGCCATCGTAGTCTCCCCTTGTTGCCTATAGAGCAGGACTGTGAAAATGAAGATGTCATTTTCAAGGCATATTTGCACCATCTCTAAAAGCATACTGTTGTGCTGGCGAAACTGCAGGGGTCGTTTATCTAAGAAGTTAACCATTGTACCGCTCTTATACCCTGTTGGTGCTTAATACAGGTGTACAAACTTGTGATGTCAAGTTTTTTTAAGCAGCATATCCTCTTCTCACATGATGCCCTCGATCTGTCTCAGGAAGTCCTGCGTGTCTTTTATGTATGAGCTTAGACTCTTCACCTATGGTGCTAGAAAGGAGTCAATGTAAATAGAACAGTTTTCCAGGAGACTGTTGATTGATTATATATATATGCATGTATGTATGTATATATATATATATATATATATATATATATATATATATATATATTCGCTCCACAAATCTTCAAAGTATCGAAGAAAAACAGGACGACCAGAGCTTCAGTTCAAGAATTTATTCGGCAGATGAACAAATCTCCACAACGCATTCCGCCATTACGGCTTGGTCACGTAATGGCGAAACTCGTCGTGGAGATTTGTTCATCTGCCAAATAAATTCTTGAACTGAAGCTCTGGGTGTCCTGTTTTTCTGGAGCGAATAAATTAAGCCTACTGGTGGCTAGAACAGGACCGCCAGAGACAGCGTGACTCTTTTACCAGCAACAGTGGAGAATATATATATATATATATATTCACTGAAAAAACCATAGGTTTCACACCAGTTATAGTTAGGAATTAGCATTTAAAAAACCTATCAAATTCACTGAAAAAACCATAGGTTTAACACCAGTTATAGTTAGCTGGAAATTTTACTGACATAAAACCATTGAAATTCCCACGTTATAGTTAGTTGGACTCACTATAACTTGCACGTGTAATGCACTGATGACATCATCCAGTGAATGTGTGTCTTTCAGATAAATAAATATGTTTTATATATGTATGTTAAGGTCGATGGAAGAATATTTGTTTAAATTATTGTCTTAATGGATGTTTTTAAAAAAAAAAATAATTGGATATCTGCCTTATTAAGTGTATCTTAGTGAATACATATATTAGCGAGTGAAAGTAGGTCAGTCTCTCTGTCATCAGTGATGTCATGAGTGATGTCACTGACCATGTCATGAGTGATGTAATATGTGATGTCATCAGCAGTGCATTACACGTGCAAGTTATAGTGAGTCCAACTAACTATAACGTGGGAATTTCAATGGTTTTATGTCAGTAAAATTTCCAGCTAACTATAACTGGTGTTAAACCTATGGTTTTTTCAGTGAATTTGATAGGTTTTTTAAATGCTAATTCCTAACTATAACTGGTGTGAAACCTATGGTTTTTTCAGTGAATTTCATAGGTTTTTTAAATGCTAATTCCTTTCTATATCGAGTTTCTAACCTTTTTTTTTTTTTTTACAATTTGCTGTTTTTTTTTAAGTATTCATTTTTTTTATATAATTTTTTTCTTTTGCGCTCTGGGTGCGCGCTCTGGGAAGCTTTCAGCTAAGCTCTCCGGTAAGCTTTCCGGTGAGCTCACCTGAAAGCGCACCCAGAGCGCTACTGTCGTTCGTGAAAAAAAATATGAATGAAAAGTTAATAATAATGCAAAACATTTCGTACCATACAAATAAAATCAGTTTTTTTTATAAGGAAAATGATTATGCATTTCTGTAAAAGTTTGATGACGTCACTTCGGCGCGCAACGTAAGTGCCCTCGGAAGCGCCTACGTTCGCGCCGCGTAAACGCACGCAGAAGCGCCTACGATCGCGCCACGTTTGCGCCCCGGAAGCGCCTACGATCGCGCCGCGTAAACGCACCCGGAAGTGCTCCGGAGCGCGCAGCGTAAGCGCGTCGGGTCATGTGACCCCAAAATAACACTTTTCATTGGTTGCTAACAGTTTTTTTTACAAAGAATGAAATCCCCACCCATTTCCTTCACTATTGCTTTGTACTTGGAGAGAGCAAGAGCTGTTCTGTGTACTATCTTCATCTCCTACTTTCCTGATCTACAGCAATGGCTGCAAGAGAGTCATCCAGCAGTGATTCAGAGGCATTTTTAGATGAGGACCCTCCTAGGCAGAAAAAAAAAATCCATTTCATCTGGAAATTTTGTAACATCCCTGAAGGAGAAAAAAAAGTCAACGCTCCAAAAGTAACTTGCAAAATATGTGGTAGTACTTTATCCAGAGGCAATCCTCTGAAAAAATATAGTTTTGGAAATGCCAATTTAATCAGGCATGTCAAAAGAAGACACCCAAACAACTTTGCGAGGGAGAGTGTCAGAGACCTGGCACGGAAATTACCCACAGATGGCGGCAGCACCTCCACTGGTGGAGCAACACCTTCGGGACCATCCCGTAGAAGAATGGTCCCTAACATACAGCCAGAGTTTGCAGGCATCAAATTTCTGTGCACGGAGTGTGACGAACTGCTCTGCTATGGGGAGCAGAGTGTTGAACTCATTGCCCTAAAGAAACAGCAACACCGCTGCCCTGACAGTCCCTAAATTTTCACATTTTTTTGCTCCTGTTGAGCCGTTTTGGAATCCCTGTTTTTTGTTTTTCCCTTGACAAAAATCCAAAAAAATTATAAAATTGTTTTAAAAAGTCTAAAAAAAATATATAAAACAACAAAATAAAAAAAAAAAGTTCTTTTCAGAACTACCTCTAATTTATAAAAAAATGCAATTTTTTTTGTGAAAAAAAATCTGTCATTTTTTATCTCCATGGTACGCTCCCTAGTAAGCTCTCCGGTACGCGTACCGGGTGCACCCCCCGCGGAAATCGATTTTTTTTTTTTTTTTTTTTTTTTTTTTTTTTTACCCGCGGGACCCTTTTATGGCCCCCACATCAAAACTAGGGGGTCAGAGGGGGTCTACTCTTCCCCCTTATGGTCATTTGCCCCTTTTTTTTAAAACCCCTTGTGTCTCGATTTTACAGAGACACAAGATGGCGGCCGCTCCAGACTGTTTAGAATGTTTACAGACACCCAAGAGCCAATCAGCTTTCTGCGCGCAAGTCGCGTGTCGCGCCTGGAGCGCTCTCCGGTGCGCGCACCGGAGAGCGCCTATAGATATATATATTTTTTTGAACCTAAATTACTCAAAATCCACTGGAGCACATATCTTGAGACATAGCAAAGGCACATCGGGCTACCAGTCCCTACAATTTTGCCAAGTTTGCTGTATATCCATTCAGCCGTTCGAGCTAAAAGTGAAATCGACCGCCCTATGGAAATTAACATGGGGAAAACGCGTTTTGGGACCCCCTTTTATCTCGGCCCCCGCTTGACGTATCCCCCCCAAACTTTCAAGGAAGAACCGGAGCTGGACGAGGCCATTTTCAGGAAATTTTCAGGCAGATTCGTCAACCGGTGCCAAAGTTATTTCAAATAGAATTTTGAGATTTAACATTGAAAAAAATCCTAACTATAACTACCTACTGGTGACCGCCAGTAGGTAATATATATATATATATATATATATATATATATATATATACACATATACCTATACCTACTGGCGGAAGTTAACCATTGTACCGCTCTTATACCCTGTTGGTGCTTAATACAGGTGTACAAACTTGTGATGTCAAGTTTTTTTAAGCAGCATATCCTCTTCTCACATGATGCCCTCGATCTGTCTCAGGAAGTCCTGCGTGTCTTTTATGTATGAGCTTAGACTCTTCACCTATGGTGCTAGAAAGGAGTCAATGTAAATAGAACAGTTTTCCAGGAGACTGTTGATTGATTATATATATATATGTATATATATATATATATATATATATATATATATATATATATATATATTCGCTCCACAAATCTTCAAAGTATCGAAGAAAAACAGTTTCGCCCTTATGTGACCAAGCCGTAATGGCGAAATGCGTTGTGGAGATTTGTTCATCTGCCGAATAAATTCTTGAACTGAAGCTCTGGGTGTCCTGTTTTTCTGGAGCGAATAAATTAAACCTGCTGGTGGCTAGAACAGGACCGCCAGAGACAGCGTGACTCTTTTACCAGCAACAGTGGAGAATATATATATATATATATATATATATATATATATATGTATATATATATATATACCTATACCTATACCTACTGGCGGTAGCCGGTAGGTAGTTCTAGTTAGGACCTATAGGAAATCCGCAACATTGTATTTGGAATAACTTTGGCGCCGGTTGACGAATCTTCGTGACATTTTCAAAACTGGTGAGGCGCTCCGCTCCTATCCTGAAAGTCTTGGGGTGATTCATGAAGTGGGGGCTGAGAAAAAAGGGGGGTCCCAAAACATGTTTTCCCCATGCAATTTTCCATAGGGACAGCTAATCGCGGCTACAGCCTGAAAGGAATTACACCAAATTTGGCAAAGTGGTAGTCCTTGGTTCAGACTCGTGCCTTTTGCTTATATGGTGTAAATCCGTTCAGTAGTTCCTGAGAAAATTACAATTGAAAGTACATATATATCTACGGCCTCGGTGGATGCGCGCATCTTGCGCACACTATAAGCACATCGTCCCGATCACGCCCTGAATGCTAATTGGCTGTCAAGTGGTTGTCAACATTCGAAACCAGGAAGTGTTGGCAGCTATTTTGTGCATCGATGGAAGCGAGGCTCTAGAAATTAGTGTAACAAGTGTTCAAAACATATAAAGGGGGCAGGTAAGAAATATTTTGACCCTCTAGACCTGCTTAAGGGGACCCACAAGGACCCCTAGGGCCCCCCCCCCCAATTTTTTTTTTTTAAACTGAGAAATGTGCGATGGGTGCATGGATCTGCTGTAAAACAAATCAAAACGAAGCGCAGGCTCCTGTGCTTGTTTAAAAATTAGCTACCTGGGAAGGACAGATCCCGGGGTCTAAAATATTGCATTTGAGGCGGGGGCTGAGCAAAAAGGGGAGTCCCAAAACGTGTTTTCCCCATAGGAACCGTTCATTGCGGCTACAGCCCGAATGGAATTATACCAAATTTGGCAAAGAGGTAGTCCTCGGTTCACACTCGTGCCTTTTGCTTAAATGGTGTAAATCGGTTCTGTAGTTTCAGAGAAAATTACAATTAAAAGTACATATATATCTATGGCCTCGGTGGATCAGCGCATCTTGCGCGCACTCTCAGCGCACCGTCCCGACCACGCGCTAATTGACTGGCAAGTGGCTGTCAACATTCGAAACCAGGAAGTGTTGGCAGCCATTTTGTGCCTCAGTAGAACCGACGATCTAGAAATTAGCGAGACAAGCGTTCAAAACATATAAAGGGGGCAGGTAAGAAATATCTTGACCCTCTAGACCTGCTTAGAGGGTCCATATATATATATATATATATATATATATATATATATATATATATAGTTAAACTGAGAAATATGCGCTGGGTGCATGGATCCGCCGTAATAAAAATAAAAACGAAGTGCGGGCTCCTGTGCTTGTTTAAAAATTAGCTACCTGGGAGTGCCAAATCCTGGGGTCTAAAATATTACACTTAATGGGGCGTCCGAGGGGCCCTGTAGCCCAGGGACCGCCATTCCTCGGTGCTACAAAATAAATGGGTGAGGGAGCTCAAAAGTCCGTCTAAGCCCCAGAGATTACCACCCTCCAGGGCTTTTTATATTTTGGGAGGGGGGCCTCGGGGTCTGCATTCTGGAGCAGTCAAAAGCCTTTGGGAACACCACCACCCAGGAGTTGAGGTTCCCGCTGAGTCATAGCAGACTTTCGGGCATATTAACAAGTGCCATTTCGCTGCAATAAAAAAAAAAAGCCAAAAATGCGGTGAAAATGATATCGCCCTATTTACTAGGCGACGCTAAGATGCATTAATGCATGTTAGCAGCCGGTTTGCTAAGGGCTCGCCTCGTATCTCCAATGAGTTGCAATGTAGGCGTTCTCAGTGGCAAAGTAGGTGTCATATGACAACATGAAAAGGAAGAGGGAGCTATGACAACAGTGTTGTATTTACAAGGCGGCCCTGGATTTGAGGACCAATAGCAAAATTCTCGCTAATTTTGGTTTATGTCAGATCCTAACATCTATTCTGAAGTAGACTTAAGCATGTTTAATATGCGAGGTGGATTGATATGTTAAGTTCACAGTCTTATATTAAGAAGTTTTTTACTTGCGAACATGAATTATCGCTGTATTTCTCGCGATATTGGGGGAATATTTACAAGGACACCGTTAAAATGATCGTCGCTTTAGCGTTAGGAAAGTGCTGTTAAAGCAGCCATAATGGGCTTAATAATAGGCTTTTGAGAATTCGTGAGAATTCCAATAGAAGCCCAGGTTCACACCAGAACATTTTAACGCTGTCCTTGTAAATATGTCCATTACAGACTCCTAATTTTACCGTAACAAAAAAATCCCCTACTATTAATTATTATTTATTCCTCTGGATCCCATCCCATGAGATACAACATTGTGGACTGTGGGTGGATGTCCAATGTCGCTACGGTCCCAGTTAGCTCCCTGCGTCATTCAGTAGCCGCCATTACTTTTACACACGGGGACCTGCTAATATGCAGCTCCCCATGGGGGAAAGTATTCTGCTTTGCATTTTAAAAAAGAGAGTAGGTTTCGTGTTCTCTCTTTAAAAATGCAAACCAAGTTTGCTATGGCAGGGTGAGAGCCTCGGCTCTCACCATGCCATAGCAAACAGCAGTGTTGAAAAAATCTTCCTGTAAGATAACAAAGGATTTTGAAGTCCATTATCGCCATTTTAGTTGTAGTTTGCTGCTGTTAAAGCGGTGATAATTTTAACGCCGTCTTTGTAAATATGCCCCCAAGTTTTGTTATGTCGACAATCCCGTCTCCCATTTAAATAGGCACAAAGTATTTAGTGACGTGCATTGTGAATCGTGAAGCAACACTGTCTAATTGTGATCGATAAAGAATTCGAAGAGTTGTGTACTTCTTTCGCTCGTAATATACATAGGGGCAGATTAACAAGTTCCTTGCACCACTATTGCATCACTTTTAACATGAGAAAAGTGGCTCGAAAGTGGCGCGAGGGGCTTGTAAATCTGCTCCACAGTGTTTGTCATCTCAAGTTTGCTTTCCCCTCTGTCATGTGGAGGATCCTGGGTAAATATAACCGTTTCTGTACAGCTAGTACCTTTCAACCCTACCCCCAAACTGCTTACTGCCTGTTACCATAGTAAAAGTCCATGGAACACTTAAGTGAGCACACAGGTCACAAGTTCACCGCACAATGTTGCTAATCCAAACAGTAACTGTGCTGGAGTTTTTTTAATTTTCCATAGGAACCATTAATCGCAGCTACAGACTCTGGTAAAGAGTTAGCCTCAGTATTATACTTCTAGTTATAAACATCATTTCTACTTTAATTGGTTAATCTTCTCTAGGCATATGGTTATCACACTAAATAATAGTGAAATGTTGTCAGAAAAAGAAGAACTATAAATTTTTTCAATAAACTTATTATAACAAAAATAAATAACTAGAAACGTAACTTTAACATAACAATATAATAAATAACTAGAAACGTAACTTTAACATAATCTAATAAACAAAATGTGAGATGGACTCCAATGGTAGGAGGATAGGTAACCTGCAAAACAAAAATGAAAATAAGTGTTTAAAATTAGATCGATGTGACTGAATGAGGTCAAAGATCACAAAATAACATAACACTTGGCAATATTTGGTTATTTGCATGTCTGCTGTGTGCCTGATACATCCCACCCCTCTCATAGGCCCGCATTGAAGAGGTGTCTGTAGGGAAGTGCCTAGTGCGTCAGATTTACAGTATGGTCCAGCAGGTCTTTAAAATGATTCAGAGATGAGACAGAATTAAGTGAGAGATGAGGCCATTATGCAGGACAACATCGTTTATTTGCAACGCATTTAATTGGAGGCATTGTGTATCTAGGCCGCTCTGCTTACCTTATGGAAACACTGTGTCAAACTGAGTTCACAACTTGAAGTCTGCTTTGTTTGTACACTGCAGACTGTATTAAATTCAGCCTTCATTTATTTATCTGCAGAGTGGACAGCATCATCCATAACTTGAAAAGAGAAAAAGAAACAAAGTGACAGAGAGAGGGAGAGAAAGAGAGAAAAAACAAGATTGAAAGTGTGAGAGCTAGAAAGTAATAGATGGAGCAGGAGAGGTAGTGTTAATAGTGGAGAAAATCTTCGTAGCTCACCTTTTTGCCTCCGTTGTGTGTCCAAGCATGTGCCGGTTTATAGTGCACCCTCAAGTTTAGTGATCTGAAAGAGAATATTGAGTAAGTAATAGCAGACTACATACAACTATACAAGTATATTTCTGATTTATGCCTTTGGATACTCAGGATACTGTATTACATCAACTTCCACTGCAAGTTGGTATCTGTACGCTCTTTTCCTCCCAGAGTACTATACCCATGCGCTCCCACTGCATAGAGGTGAGTTCTCATTACTGCGTACCCAGACTACTGCACCCCATTGACTCCCAGAGTCCGGAGGCGAGTGCCTTTTCTTGCGCACCCAGACTGTTCCAACCTATCCATTCTCACTGCCCGGAGGTAATTGTACATTCCTAAACAGTCAAGCTGCTGCACACTACCCACTTTCTCCGCCCACTCGTTGCTTCAGAAACCAGCTTCTTTGCTCACCTTGTGCCATTTGGCGTGATTCAAAGAGGGTGCACCACGTGTTGAAGCAGCCTTTTCAGGTATTGTTACGATGATCACGCATCATCGCAGAATCCTCCACTGTTGAGCTTTTGAGGTGTTGGGGGAGGGGGGACGCCAATTTGTGAAATACAACCTGTTTGATAAAAAGGAAGATAAGATTGTGCGCCATTTCTTTACTAAAGGAGAGAGTAAGTGAGAGAGTGACTGAAAAGAATATTTGCAGCTCACCTTTCTGTCACCGGTGTGTCTTCCACCACGTGCCGGGACATAGTGCACCCTGAAGCTCTATATCTAAAAGATAGTAAAAGAAAGATGTTATGATAGTTAATTGTCACTATCTTAATGTGGAGTAGAATAACATTGCCCTTTCACACACCTTCCCTCCCGCATTTGAAATACAACTATTTGTACAGTTCCAACTTGTTTAATGGGCTTCGATTTATGAAGAATTAGTAGAGTAGTAATGTCTTCCATTTGGTGTGAAAGCAAGTGGTGCGCAGTGATACACGTGGTTTCAATCATCACGAGCGACGGACATTTGGCCGACTTTAAAAACGTTCCTGCTCTTGGAAAAAAAATACAAATGCAATGAGATACGGTATATAGGACTGCATATGCCTAATTCGCTGCGTCGCCTTTTTTGTATCCAGTCTGCTACACCCCATCTACTCCCTCCGCTGCGCACCCATTCCTCACTGCTTATCTTTTCGCGGACAGGGTACGTTCTACATCATGCAGTCCCGCTCTGCCACCATGAAGTCTCAGATTTGGTGCTGAGTCTTGATATCTCTATGGCAATGGACATACTTGTGCATCTATCTTCATTGCAGGTTCCTCACCCGCTCAGTCCTTGCGGTACCACTAACTCGGTGACGAAAGAGGCCACGCACATGGTAGTGGGCCTCCCTGTTCGGAAGTTCAGGCCTACATGAGGCGTTTCAACCACTAGGACGGGCCATCACTGCGCTTGCGATGGGAGCAACTCTAAAATGGCATAGAGCACGTGCGCCCCGTCTTTTTTATTGGTATGGTCACGTGTGTAGTGACTCATGTGCTGGATGGGTGTGGTGTGGTGTCGGGGTATACCAGCCATGAGGGATTGTGTGTGTGTGTGTGTGCCGTTCTGACAACTAGACCTGGAAGTAAGAAATCACTAAAATGGAAATCTGGGCCATGTAACGTTGTTGAGTTTTCCTGGTTACGTAAGCGAAGTGGGCTGGCCTGATGTATGCCAGTGCTGCGCAAGGCTGTGAACGATGACTCCAGAGCTATTGGCATGGTTCCGTCGTGAGCTATATGAGAAATCAACTGATTTGGGTGTCTGTGTTGTAGTACTGCCGTCACCCGGGTCTTAAACGCAAATGTGTCATTATGTTTGTAAAGTCCCACAACATGGCAACATGGAAGGTACAGGGTATCACTGACCTTGTATTCATCCATAGTTGCACACATAAAGGATGGTGGACATGATGCAGTTCTGCGAATATGAATGTATGTTGTATATTCAGTGGAGTGTTGTAGGTGTAGTAATACAGGGCTGTTAAAGCTTTATGTTGCAGTTTTTGGCACATCAAGGGCAGTTAATATATATATACATGTATGTGGTCATTCAGATATACTGTCGAACTTGGTGCTGGAATTCAGTGTTCGAGGCGCGTCCACATCCTGTTATTGTAGAGAAATTACGTAATCTACGCATGCCTGAAAATGTACTGTAAATACGGTGCTCATGTAAATTGCTGATAAAGTTTTGGGTCAACTTTGCATTGTATAAATATGCTAAAAAAAAATAGAAATAGCACACACTTAAAAATTGACTATACACTTTCTTTGCAGTATTGTAACGATCCACTTTGTACGTTCGTATTTGTAGAATAAGCAAGAGAAAGTTATATAATCGAAGTTTTTGTTACTGGAAGAGGTAAGATGGTTGCATACGCTGTTTACAGCACAATATAATGTGGTAGGGTGCAGGAGAAGCATTTTACAAACATAATATAGTTGAAGTGGGTACGGGCATATGTGCTCGACTCCAGTTTATTACGTTGCTGTTAGTAACAAGTAGAATAGTAACCCTGATATCATACACAGATATTCAATCATAAATGGTTTATGACTTATGCTGTACAAAGGTAGGACCACTATATGTGAAATAATACAGAGAAGATTCTATCGTAAAGGGTTCATGAATTGTGGTGCACTAAGGTAGGGTTGGTTTGTGTGGAGCCTGCAATGATACGAGGTTCAGGCAGTGCACACTGATAAGAATGTCTTTTGGCTACTGAATTTTGCCTTAATAAGGCCACATGGCAATTATTTATGGTGGACAGAGTTAGTGATACGTCTGGTGCTCAGGGTGTGCTCACCCTGCGATGATGCGTGGTTCGAGCGGTCTGTACTCCAAGCATTGACTGTTGCATACTGGACTGCATGAACTTTGAGGGAAAAAAAAATACCATTGATGGTTATCAATTGTTCTGCAAACTAGGTCTACTGATTGCTCACCATAACAAATTAAACTATTGCTTTTCACAGAGTGCATTCTAACTTTCTCAAAATGGGGACGTATGTCTGGTGGCGATGTTAAAGGTGATGCCCCAGAGGTACTTGGTTTTGCCGGTGGTGGAGGTACATTTTGGCGCAGTTTTCTACATTCTTTGTGAGCATAGTTCACAGGATGCAGGGATTGAAGGTCCTTGCACATTCTAGCAGTGCCACAGGAGTATTTTTTGTCTCTGCCTTAAATAAATCAAGCTGAATTCAAGTTGTAAACCCTGCTGTCCGTAGTGTAGATCTTGGGCTGCAATGCATTATCTGTAATCACAATTGAAATAAAAGATGAAACATGTATGGAATACATTGTCAAAATGTGTATGTTTCAGGGACATTATAGTTGAAGTTGTGACCTGTGCTGTCCACAATGCAGACTGCCATTGAGTGAGTGTGCCTTTGCACTTGCAGCGTGAATTTTGTTTTTCACCTAAACCTAGAACTGATATAAAAGAAGTTTTTGAAGAAAACATAGTAAAGGGATATTGCATAGGGTTTGATAGACGTTTTATTTAGTTTGGTACTGCACTCTGCAAATAAAGAATGAAGAGTCAGTTGAATTATGCCTGAATACGGCCACGTGGCGACGAATTATGGTGCACTGAGTTAGTAGTACCTTTGGGACCAAGCATGTACGTAACCTGCAATGATGCGTGGTCTGGACAGGCCGCACTGGGGGTAATGGTTTTTGACTACTTAATTTTGCCTTCATAAAGCCTTGTGGCGATTATTTATGGTGTACTGAGTTAGTGGTACGTCTGGTGTTTAGCGTGTGGTCACCCTACGATGATGCGTGGTCTGAACGGGCTGCACTGAAACCATTGAATGTTGCAAACTGGATTGCATGTACTTTGAGGGGGAAAAAAAAATACCATCGATGGTTATCAATTGTTCTGCAAACTAGGTCTACTGGTTGATCCCCATAACAAATTAAACGATTGCACTTCACGCAGTGCATTCTAACTTTCTCAAAATGGGTACGTATGTCTGGTGGCGGTGTGGCAGATTAGGAGCATTTGGTTTTCTTAACCCAGTATAGTCTCTTACACAATTTGCATCGGTATTAATCTTGAATTATGAGCCCTACTGTTCGCAGTATAGACCGGAGGCAGTCATCGGAGAGGGCCCACAGCCATGTGGCATTGACTTGAGCTGTATAGAGTTAGTGGTAGGTTGATCATGTCATGAATGATGTAATATGTGACATCATCACCAGTGGATTGCGGGCGCGAGAGTTACAGTTAGTACAACTAACTATAACGGAGGAATTTCAATGGTTGTGTATGAGTGAAATGTGAAATGTCCAGCTAACTAGAACAACCCTGAAACCTATGTTTTTATATATATATATATATATATATATATATATATATATATATATATATTACCTACTGGCGGTCGCCAGTAGGTATATATAGTTAGGATTTTTTCCCTATGGGATTTCTGAAAATTCTATGTCTAATAACTTTGGCGTTTGTGGACGGAATCGGCTGAAATTTTCAGGAAAATGGCACATTTTGTTTCTGAGCAGCTCCTGAAAATTTGGGGGGGGTTCGTCAAGGGGGGGCCGAGAAAAAAGGGGGGTCCCAAAACGCGTTTTTCCCATGTTAATTTCCATAGGGCGGTTGGACTCACTTTTAGCCCGAACGGCTGAATGGATTTCCACGAAACTTGGCAAAATTGTAGGGACTGTTAGCCCGATGTGCCTTTGCTAGGTCTCAATATATGTGCTTCAGTGGATTTTGAGAAATTAACGTTTAAATCAAGATATATATCTGTAACAGCGCTCCGGGCAGCGATCCGGTTCGCGTACTTTTCGCTTATCGGAACTTTGCGAAGCAAAGCTGATTGGCTCTCCGGTGTCTGTCAACATTCTAAACAGTCCGGTGCGGCCGCCATCTTGTCTCTCGGTAGGATCGAGAGACAAGAGGAGGCCAAAACAAAGGGGGAAATGAAGGAAAGGGGGCAAGGTAGACCCCTTCTGACCCCCTAGGATTGATGAGGGGATATTATAGAGCCACGCTGGGCCCAAAAAAAAAAAAAAAAAATCCGATTTTTTCGCCGTAGAGACGCGTCTTGGTACGCGAACCGGGCAGCTAACTGGGCAGCTAACCGGGAAGCTAACCGGCAGTGTAACGGGAGTCTGACGAGTAGCTAGGTCTCAATATATGTGCTTCAGTGGATTTTGAGAAATTAACGTTTAAATCAAGATATATATCTGTAACAGCGCTCCGGGCAGCGATCCGGTTCGCGTACTTTTCGCTTATCGGAACTTTGCGAAGCAAAGCTGATTGGCTCTCCGGTGTCTGTCAACATTCTAAACAGTCCGGTGCGGCCGCCATCTTGTCTCTCGGTAGGATCGAGAGACAAGAGGGGGCCAAAACAAAGGGGGAAATGAAGGGAAAGGGGCAAGGTAGACCCCTTCTGACCCCCTAGGATTGATGAGGGGATATTATAGAGCCACGCTGGGCCCAAAAAAAAAAATTCCGATTTTTTCGCTTTAGAGACGCGTCTTGGTACGCGAACCGGGCAGCTAACCGGCAGTGTAACGGGAGTCTGAGGAGAAGCTGATTGGCTGTTATCATTGTAAACAGTCTGGAGCGGCCGCCATCTTGTCTCTCTGTGGGATCGAGAGACAAGAGGTGGAAAAAAGGTGTAAATGAATGAAAGGGGTAAGGCAGACCCCTCCTGAACCCCTAGGATTGATGAGGGGGCTATTAAAGTTCCCTGGGGGGTGAGAAAAAAAAATGCGATTTTTCGCGGTAAAGGTGCTTCCTGGTACGTTAACCGGGCAGCTAACCGGCAGCGTAACGGGAGTCCGACATATTGTGTTTTTTGAATGTTTGTGATATGTGCACGTGTGGATTTTGTCTAATTAAGGTTAAAAAAATATATATATATCTTTAAGCGTGTTTTGGCGCGCTTACGTTTTGGGTTTGGTTTGCGCTGCAGAGACGATACGTCACGGTTATGCGATGCATCATGAGGCGTCTCACGGGCTACGTGATACGTCACTTAATAAAGAATATATTTTACAGCTATAGATATTAGCTTTTAAAAAACCAATGAAATTCACAGAAAAAACCATAGGTTATAGACCATATATAGTTAGGAATTTGCATTTACAAAACCTTGAAAATTCACTGAAAAAACCATAGGTTATAGACAATATATAGTTAGGGATTAGCATTTAAAAAACCTTATTTTATTTGCACAAAACCATTGAAATTCCATATATAGTTAGTTGCACTAACTATATATCGCGGACGCGCAATCCACTGCTAATGATGTCACATATTACATCATTCATGACATGGTCAGTGACATCACTGATGACATCACTGATGACATCTCAAATGACATCACTGATGACATCACTGATGACATCTCAAATGACATCACTGATGACATCACTGACATCTCATTTGACATTACTGATTACATCACTGATGATATCATTTATGTGATAATACATCTTCAGACTCTAATATAACCTTAGATACACTCAGTGTAAACAGGCACTCACAGACTGTCACACATCCATGGAGTTACTCACACACCTAGTCAGTCATGCAAAGAATCAATCACACCTCCATTTCCTCAACTATACAGTTATACACACCTTACTTATTCAAACATATACTAACACATATTTACTCTCTTATACAATCCTTGATACAAGTTCACAATGATTCATACAGCCACTCTCACATTCACTGGCTCTTATGTTCAGTTATTTATATATGTCAACTCTCACATGGAGTGTGTTTTACATATGTACTTACTTTGACATGTAGAACTGAGATATCCATTCACTCACCAATATACTCATGCACACAGTCAACTGTCCATACAGCTGTTTCTACATGCACTTTTGAAGCCATACACCTAGGGAATCAACTGCTCACACATCTATGCACAGAGTTATACACCTCCCAGCCACCCACACACATACTCAGTCTCCCATACAAATACTTGGGCAACCATTCAATAACCCATATAGTTACTGATATAGCTACTGATTTAAACATGCAGCAGTTTACAGAAGAACATAAATAATGATTGCCAAATTAAGACACTTTAATCACTAACCCATGCACTCAGTGAGACACATTTAATCATTCTCTCATACAGTCAGTCATGCACCTACTAAATCCTTCATCCAGACACTTATACATCCACTCATTCTTCAATATGTAAGACATATTTTAACTTTACAGAAACATACAGTCACTGGGTGTTGCCATCAGTGATGTCATCAGTGATGTCATCAGTGATGTCATTTGAGATGTCATCAGTGATGTCATCAGTGATGTCACTGACCATGTCAGGAATGATGTAATATGTGACATCATTAGCAGTGGATTGCGGGTCCGCGATATATAGTTAGTGCAACTAACTATATATGGAATTTCAATGGTTTTGTGCAAATAAAATAAGGTTTTTTAAATGCTAATCCCTAACTATATATTGTCTATAACCTATGGTTTTTTCAGTGAATTTTCAAGGTTTTGTAAATGCAAATTCCTAACTATATATGGTCTATAACCTATGGTTTTTTCTGTGAATATATATATATATATATATAATATATATATAATATATGTATATATCTTTCCCCTGAAGAAGGCTGAGTGAAATAGCCGAAATGCATTGGGACAAATCGAGTATTCTTA
Source organism: Lissotriton vulgaris (assembly GCF_964263255.1). NCBI lineage: Eukaryota > Metazoa > Chordata > Amphibia > Caudata > Salamandridae > Lissotriton > Lissotriton vulgaris. The sequence goes on from NC_141685.1 coordinate 1,569,600,987, forward strand.
ACTACCTTGAATAAAAACTGGAATTACCCGTGATGTTGTGCGACTCGAATTTCTCCTGAAGGGGAAGGTGTTATGATGTTATTCACTGCGTTGTCCAGCCGCGGAGTTGCGCACCTCAACAAGAGCGCCATATCTACCCGCAAAAGGACGGTTTGGTAACTAGCGGAAAGCTTCAGGGCAGCGGCTGCCACCAGGCACTGGAGCCTGGTAAGAGTCCCCATTGTGCACAAAAGAGGCGTGTGGGGAAATCACGGCAAAATTCAAGGTTTGAACTCAAGACATCCAGCTTACGGATACCAGGGAACCTTGCGAATTAACTATTGGAACGCCCACCAGAGGCAAGTAAATTTAAAGACATATGCATTCACCTGTGATCTAAAGGCAAAGCTCAACGATGTCTGCAGATTTCTTTCCCCTGAAGAAGGCTGAGTGAAATAGCCGAAATGCATTGGGACAAATCGAGTATTCTTAACTACCTTGAATAAAAACTGGAATTACCTGTGATCTTGTGCGACTCGACTTTCTCCTGAAGGGGAAGGTGTTATGATATATATATATATATATATATGTATGTATGTATGTATGTGTATGTATGGATATATATATATACATATATATGTATGTATGGATATATATATATATATATATATATATATATATATATATATATTACCTACTGGCAGTCGCCAGTAGGTAGTTATAGTTAGGATAATTTTCAATGTTAAATCTCAACATTCTATTTTGAATAACTTTGGCGCCGGTTGACGAATCTGCCTGAAATTTTCAGGAAAATGGTCTCATGGCGGTCCGGTCCTTCCCTGAAAGTTTGGGGGGGATTCGTCAAGCGGGGGCCGAGATAAAAGGGGGGTCCCAAAACGCGTTTTCCCCATGTTAATTTCCATAGGGCGGTCGATTTCACTTTTAGCCCGAACGGCTGAATGGATTTCCACCAAACTTGGCAAAATTGTAGGGACTGGTAGCCCGATGTGCCTTTGCTATGTCTCAAGATATGTGCTCCAGTGGATTTTGAGTAATTTAGGTTCAAAAAAATATATATATCTATAGGCGCTCTCCCGTGCGCGCACCCGAGTGCGCTCCAGGCGCGGCACGCGACTTGCGCGCAGGAAGCTGATTGGCTCTCAGTTGTCTGTAAACATTCTAAACAGTCCGGAGCGGCCGCCATCTTGTGTCTCGGTAAAATCGAGACACAAGGGGTTTGAAAAAAAAAGGGGCAAATGACCATAAGGGGGAAGAGTAGACCCCCTCTGACCCCCTAGGTTTGATGTAGGGACTAAAATAGGGTCCTGCAGGGCATTAAAATTTTTTTTTCGTTTTGCGCGGGGGAAGCGCATGGTACGCGCACCGGCGAAGCACGGGGAAAATCCAGGATTATATTTATGAAGGCCTTGCGCTGTTAGTTTTGCGCTTCCTGTGCGTCAATTTTTGTGACGCACCAGCGGTGTAAAAAAATGCGCATTGTTATGCAATATTTAAAAAGTGACGCATCTATCTAGATGCGTCACTTTTTAAATATAGTGCAACGAGGTACATTTTATTACACTGCTGGTGTTATGCGTCACTTTTCTGTGCGCACTCCTTATGACATTCCAGATGTGTCATATTTAATGTATGACGAATCATGTTGCAGATACAATATGGCGCAGAGTTTTAAAAAGTGACCCATGTACCTAGATGCGTCACTTTTTAAAAATAGCGTCAGGTATAATGCATGCAGAGGGGGTGTTCTCCCGCAAAAAGCTTTGTAATAGCGACGCAGTGAAATCTTTCAGATTTCACTGCGTCAGTTTTAGGATGCTGTTGCGTCAAAATCTTGTGCCTGCTTTACAGCAGGTGTTAGACTGAGGCAAGACCTTTCATATGCTGCTTTCCCCATTTGAAAGGACACATTACTGGAGTTGCGTCACTTTTGTGACGCACTCCAGCAATGCGTTACTTGGAATGTCATAAGGAGTGCGCACAGAAAAGTGACGCATTGCACCAGTAGTGTAAAAAAATGTGCCGCGTTGCGTTATATTTAAAAAGTGAGGTATCTAGGTAGATGGGTCACTTTTTAAAATCAAGCGCCACATTATATCTGCGTGAGGTATAATGCATGCAGAGGGGGTGTTCTCCCACTAAAAGCTTTGTAATAGCGACGCAGTGAAATGTTTGAGATTTCACTGCGTCACTTTTAGGATGCTGTTGCATCCTTTAAATATAGTGCAACGAGGCACATTTTATTACACTGCTGGTGTGATGCGTCACTTTTCTGTCCACAGTCCTTATGACATTCCAGATGTGTCATATTTAATGTATGACGAATCATGTTGCAAGGAGCTACAGATACGTCAGTATTTCTGACATATGTGTAAACATAAAAGTGATGCGAGGCCGGCGCAAAATTTTGACGCAATAGCATCCTAAAAGTGACGCAGGGAAATCTCATAGATTTCAGTACGTTGTTATTACCAAGCTTTTTGCGCGGGATTGCCCCTCTGCATACAATATACCTGATGCAGATACAATATGGCGCAGAGTTTTAAAAAGTGACCCATGTACCTAGATGCGTCACTTTTTAAAAAATAGTGTCAGGTATAATGCATGCAGAGGGGGTGTTCCTTGCAAAAAGCTTGGTAATAATGACGCAGTGCGTCACTTTTAGGATGCAGTTGCGCCAAAATCTTGCGCCTGCTTCACAGCAAACCTTTCACATGGTGCTTTTTCCATGTGAAAGGACACATTACTGGAGTTGCGTCACTTTTGTGACGCACTCCTGCAATGCGTTACTTTTGTGTTTACAGATATGTCAGAAATACTCCAGTTTATTCACTGTGTCATAACTTTCTTTTCTAACACTCACCTTCTTTCATTCCTCCTACTTCACTTCCTTTCACCTCTCATACCTTTCTGTTCTTTCTTACTCATTCTCCTTTCAATTATCAATGCACTATATTTCACTTACTCTTCATTTTTTAAGATTATAGCTCTTTGATGAGAATTGGAGGTAGTTCTGAAAAGAACTTTTGGTTTTCTTCTTTTAACTGAAGAGGAACAAAAACAGGGAATAGAAACTGCTCAACAGGAGCAAAAAGAAAAGAAAAAAATTAGGGGTGGGAAGGGCAGTGATGGTTCTCCAATGCCCGAACCATGAGCAGGACACTTTGCTCCCCATAGGTGAGGAGTTGATTGCAGTATCTGCATTTGACGACCCCATGGTTGAATGCAGGTTGAATGTTTGCTACCTGCCCCTGAGATTGTTCTCTTCCAGAAGAAGTTGCTCCTCCTGTTGATGTAGAGGCCCCATCTCTGGGAACCTCCTGTGCCAGAGCCCTGACACTTTCCCGGGCAAAATTCTGGGGGTGCCTCCTCTCCACATGTCGGATCATCGTAAAGTTCCCAAAAGAGTATTTTTTTTGGGGGTTACCCCGTGACAGGACCTGTTTGCAGATCCTGCACTCTACTTTTGGTGCATTCACCTTCTTCTGGCCTTCTGGAAACTTAAAAAATTTCCAAATGAAATGTTCCTTCACCTTTGGGGTAGGAGGCTCTTCATCAATGAAGTCATCTTCACTGCTGGATGGTCTGGCAGCCATGATGAATCCAGGAATATGGAGCAGCAAAAAAGGCAGGTCTTTCAGTCACAAAAGTGAAAGAAGAAGTGAAGGAAATGGGTGGGGATTTCATTCATTGTAAAAAAAAACTGTTAGCAACCAATGAAAAGTGTTATTTGAGGGTCACATGACCCGACGCGTTTACGCTGCGCGCTCCGGAGCACTTCCGGGTGCGTTTACGCAGCGCGATCGTAGGCGCTTCCGGGGCGCAAACGTGGCGCGATCGTAGGCGCTTTTCCGTGCGTTTATGCGCCGCGCACGTATGCGCTTCCGAGGGCACTTACGTTGCGCGCCGAAGTGACGTCATCAATCTTTTATAGAAATGCATAATCATTTTCCATATTAAAAAAAACTAATTTTATTTGTATGGTACGAAATGTTTTGCATTATTATTAACTTTTCATTCATATTTTTTTTTCACGAACGACAGTTGCGCTCTGGGTGCGCTTTCAGATGAGCTCTCGGAGAAGCTTACAGGAGAGCTTAGCTGAAAGCTTCCCGGAGCGCGCACCCAGAGCGCAAAAGAAAAAAATTATAAGAAAAAATGAATACTTAAAAAAAAACAGCAAATTGTAAAAAAAAAAAAGGTTAGAAACTCGATATACAAAGGAATTAGCATTTAAAAAACCTATGAAATTCACTGAAAAAACCATAGGTTTCACACCAGTTATAGTTAGGAATTAGCATTTAAAAAACCTATGAAATTCACTGAAAAAACCATAGGTTTCACACCAGTTATAGTTAGGAATTAGCATTTAAAAAACCTATTAAATTCACTGAAAAAACCATAGGTTTCACACCAGTTATAGTTAGCTGGAAATTTTACTGATATAAAACCATTGAAATTCCCACGTTATAGTTAGTCGGACTCACTATAACTTGCGCGTGCAATGCACTGCTGATGACATCACATATTACATCACTCATGACATGGTCAGTGACATCACTCATGACATCACTGATGACACCATCCTTGTGACACAGTGACAGACCTCCTTTCAGTGTAATGTAACCCATGAAACACATATTCAAAAATAGAAACTAATATTTTCAAAAAAGTGGATATACCCATACCAGTTACAACAACCAATTCAGTAATATCACCATCTAATACACATCCACTCATGTGTATGTATATGGGTTATTAGATATTTTTATTAGTATCAGTATGAGTGTCTATATGGTTTGGTGGGGGTATTACTTAGCACATAGATGCATGAGTGACTGACTCTTTGTTTGTATGTGTTTTGAAGACAACATATGTACAGGACTGTATGGGTGGATGAGTGTCTATATGTGTTTGTTAGTGAGTGAATGACTGTCTCACTAGTGTCTTTATCAGTAACTACATATGTTTTAATCTAGTATATATGAATATTGATGTATATAAGTGAGTATATGTGAGAGTAAGAGATTGTAAGAGTTCCTGTTTAAATAAGTATGTGTTTCTATAAGTGATTGTTTAAGAGAATAAATATGTGTAATTTTAAATAGAAGTAAGGTGGAAGTGTGTGTATAACTCTATATTCAAATAAATGGATGTCCAATAGTTTATTTGCACGTGTGAATATGTGTGTGAGTAACTTTTGGATGAATGTCGGTGTGTAACAGGATGTATAGGTGTATCACTTCATATGATGAGTGAGTATATGTATGAGTGACTATATAGAACTATTGGTGAATGAGTGGATGTGTATATAGATAGTGGAATTACTGAATTGCTTGTTGTAACTGATATAGGTATCTCCATTTTTTAAAAAATTTCAGTTTCTATTTTTGAATATGTGTCTCAAGGGTTACATTATAGTGAAAGGAGGTCTGTCACTATGTCACAAGGATGGTGTCATGAGTGATGTCACTGACCATGTCATGAGTGATGTAATATGTGATGTCATCAGCAGTGCATTGCACGCGCAAGTTATAGTGAGTCCGACTAACTATAACGTGGGAATTTCAATGGTTTTATATCAGTAAAATTTCCAGCTAACTATAACTGGTGTGAAACCTATGGTTTTTTCAGTGAATTTAATAGGTTTTTTAAATGCTAATTCCTAACTATAACTGGTGTGAAACCTATGGTTTTTTCAGTGAATTTCATAGGTTTTTTAAATGCTAATTCCTAACTATAACTGGTGTGAAACCTATGGTTTTTTCAGTGAATATATATATATATGAAATAGTCTCTGCTATCTCTCGCCTGGAGCCCAGTCCTGGATACCTTTGGCGCAGATGAAGAGAGGAGACCCAAAATGCAGGTGACCAGTGTTTTTATTCAATTAGAAAAGCGGCACACCTCAGCATAACGTTTCGGCCTTCACAGAGGCCTTGGTCACATGACGCATGCAAGGGAGGGGGCAGTATTTAAAGTGCAAGTGCTGATCAAAATGTCCAACCATTGGTGGAATATGGTCACATGCAAAATGATCTCATTAATAGACACAGACGACATTGTAGCGTTTGCAGCTACTAACATTACGGGATAATCCCTTAATCAAAAGATACTTGTTCTGCAATGTACAAAATGTAAATAAAGTGCAAATATACAATGCTATCTTCAGTGTACATTACAAAGCTCCAATCTCGGGATAATCCCAGTAAATGATTTAAGAAACTAGTGCAAAAATGGGCAATGTGCAAAGAGCCAGGAAAGTGCAAATAGTGTCATATAAATATTAGGAATTTCAATAAATAACCATCATATAAAACACAATGTTAAAATACAAATGTGTAATAAATATATATACAAGCATTAATAGTTGATATATATACATTAAATATACACTATATACACAAGATGAGATCTCAGGTAATCCGTATACTTAAGTGCATTAATACACTAAACCGTCCTAGAGATCGCAGCATTCTGACTCATAATTTCTTTGCACGAGCTTACAAGTAGTCTGTGTCCTTGGAGAAAATGAAGAAGAGAGGAGACATCCTTTTCCTAAAAGGTCCAGGAATGTCGCAGCCTCCCTTCCCATTTACCTCCATTACGGCATGCATCCATTATTAGTTAGACATAAATTTGGCTGTTATTGTGAAAGTGAATAGTGTGAATCATTTTTTTATTTTTTCCTAACCTTTATATAGTTTTTTTTATATTTTTGCCCTTGATTCATTTTTTCATCCATTATTTCCTTGTGAGTACTACTTGGCATTTGTTGAACAGTCATTGTAGCCTAAGCCTAGGCTACAGTACTCTAATGGGCCATAAGCATCTCTAGACATGCCCCAGACATTGGGAAAGCTGGAAGTATCATATTGCCATGTCTGGTTAGGCACCAACATAGATAAACTCAGTGACTGACTGAAATGAGTGTGGGAGATCCAGAGCAGAGAATAATCTCATCATGTTGGAATATCAGAGACAGGTGTAAAAGTCTTCAGTGGAGTTCAACCCCCCCGGAGCTCTGCTATCCATTTCTAGTATATATCTGGTCTGCAACCTCCTAAGGGCTCCCTCCCTGTCTCCTCCTCTTCTCAGTGGGCCCACACTGTCTACAGCATAATAACGTAGTAGGGTGCTGTCATTGTTGTGGTGCTCCTTGAAGTGGCGGGCCACCGGATACGCCGGGTCACTTGTATTGATGGCCCTTATGTGCTGGAGTATCCTCTTGTGCACCTGCAGTTTGGTGCTGCCCACATACCGCAGGGCACACGGACACTCCAGCACATAAACCACATATTCACTCTTGCAAGTCAGTTGTTTCTTGATCTTGTGTGCACTGGGGGTGAATGGGACTGCAAATTCTGTTTTGTTTAGCCCATGTTGGCAAGCTTTACAGGAAGAGCACTTCCTGAAGCCTTTGCTCTTATCAAGCCAGTTCTTACTTGATAAAACCTCTGGGCTTGATTTGACCAGTGCATCTTGCATCGAATATGCTTTTCTATAGGTGATTGATGGTGTAGATGGAATTTTATCACCTACGATAGGGTCACATTTGATTAAGCCCCAGTGTTAGGAAATATATATATATATATATCCAAACCAGTCCAAACTTTTCGTTCAAAAGGATGCGCTGACTCCGTGAATATTTACCAAAGTAAGATTCCTTTATTCCAAATGCAACAGCCCAGACGCGTTTCGACGGTATTCACCGCCTTGCTCACTACATATGTTCTCCCAAAATTGTCAACTCTATACTAACAAGATTGACAAGTCCTAACTGGCTGGTTGTCATGGCAACCGAATTCCAACATATCAAACAACATAGAAGAGTTATCTCTTAGACACACATCTTGTCGAGATCCCTCAACATATTGCAATGCAATAATAGAACAGAGATAACTTCAATGGACATCTTATACACAAACGATAGTAAATGTTTCGTCTCATATTTTGCACAATACCAAACACCAAAATATAATAAAATTAAAATGAAATAAAACTTTTCAGTGAACAAACGTGTTTAAACATTTTGTCCCATTTATACCCAATTTTTCCAAGGTTGTGAAAGCTGCCAAAACCACTGATGTTTCACTGTTTAGACCTATTGTCAACCTAACATCAACAAACGGCCAAGGATTAAATAGATATTACACTGACCCACCATGTTTCGTAATGTTTTACACCTTGTGCGTGCGAACCCACTTGTTGGCCTTTTACCATTACGCCCCTCCACGTATATATTCTTGCCCTATACGAGGCCCCCCTAAAAGTAACATAACAGTCTGTCTTACGCTAGTGCTGTACTGTGCTACTGCGGGGGAAATCCACCAGACTCTGCGCCAATGTTTTGCCTCGTTGCAGAATAACAAAAGGTTGTTTGTTTCCAACCCCCGTGGGTAGGGGCTGGCTATTTCTTCTAGTGACTTAGGCTCATAATGTATGGTGATCGGTGCACTTTGGTGATTGCTTAGGTCACTGTAACAAGAGTGATTTATGTTATACAGTGAGTGAAACAATGTCCTGTGTGTTGTTTGAATAAAAGTTGTGTGAACTGGGTCAATTAAAATTATTAAATTTAAAGTAGGTGAGATCTAGATGTTATCGGAGGGGTTAAAGTTTACAGGCCAAGCGGCTAAGGACTAGAGGTGTACATTAAGTGCCTCATCCGCATTCAGCCCGTTATGGATCTTTGAGTCTAGCAGGATTATATATCTTGACTCAAGTCTTCTCAATGCCAGTTGCCGATTGCCACCCCTGATGTTTTTGGGTATGCTGTCAATTACAAAGAAAGTCAAGTCTTGTGCATTTCCTGCGTGATGTGCATTGATGTGTCTGCCACGGGGTAAGCCTGGTCGTCATTAGCTATTGCCCTGAGGTGTTGTAGTACTCTGACGTGAACCTGGTGTATGGTGCTGCCTACGTATCTTTTGCCACATGTGCATTCGAGCACGTAGACAGCAAACTCCGCTGTACGGTGTGTGTCTAAACGGAAGCCTGACTGAGTTGGTTTTAATTTTATGTCTACAGGCTTTGCACTTAAAACACCCCCGGAACCCCCTGTGGGCCTGAAGCCACATGGAACTTTTGATATTAGTGAGGGCGTTGCACACTAGTTCATTTCTCATTGATTTTGCTTTCCTAAATGTGACTGACAGATATTTGTGACATGAAGGACCCAAACATGGGTCATTCCGTACCAGCGGCCAGTGCCTGTTAAGTATCTTACGGATGTTGGCGTGATACGTGTTGTAGCCTTGGGGTGTTGTTTTTTGAGACTTTGTCTTTGGTGTGTGTGGAGACTTCTTTTTCTGGGAATAGGAGATCCTTTCTGTTTTTCTTTGCACACTTCTTCTCTACGTTCTCTAGTGTGAGGCTATTGTATCCCCTGTTTCTCCTTTGAATCCTTCAAATATCCTTCCCTGCTACAGTTACGTGTCTTCCTTAAGCATTCTGAATATGGTATGGATTCTTTGAGTCTGGTAGGGTAGAAGCTGTCGGCGTGTTATATTGCATTACCTGCTGTGGGCTTTCTGAATGCGCGGGTTTGTATCTTGTTGTTAGTCACAAAGAGTTCTAGGTCTAAGAACTGGATGGGTGTAGTGCTTGTTGTGCAGGTGAATCTGAGGTTTAAGCTATTGTTATTGATGTCCGATGCAAATGTAATCGCACTCTCAATTGAACCCTTACATAGAATAAAGATATAGTCAATTAATCTTTTGTATATAACTACATTGTCTGTGATTGCTTGCAGTTGTGTTGCCCAGAGTACTTGCTCCTCCCACCAGCCCATATGCAGATTAGCATAGCTGGGGGTGAAGCAAGAACCCATGGCTGAAACCTGCATTTGTTTGTAATGTAGTCTATTGAAAATGAAGGTGTTGTTTGTGAGACACCATTCTGTCATTTCTAACAACATACATGTGTGTTGGTAAAGTAATATTGGTCTCTTTCCTAAGTAGTGTTGCAAGGCCCTCAGACCATCAGTGTGTCTGATGCTCGTATATAATGATTGAACATCAAGGGTCATGAATACATAGTTCTCACTCCAATCACAATCATATATTTTAGTTAGGAAGTCTCCTGTATCTTTTATAAACGCAGGCAATTCACAAACCTAGGGTTGTAAGAAAAAGTCTATGAATATGCTCGTATTTTGAAAAAGGCTCCCTATGGCAGAGATGATCAGTCTACCAGGGGGCTGTTGTATATATATATATGTATATGTGTGTGTGTGTTTATTCATTCATTCCAGTCAAGTCTGAGGCTGGTGGAACACAGTTTGAAATTCTACAGCTGGGATATTTTACCTGAGAGTCTAATTGTGAATCATGCGCTCCTACTAAGAGTTTTAGAGGGCTGGGTCTTTCAAGGTTCTGTCAAGGTTTAACTTGAGCTCTGATGGATACTTCTATCTGCAGATTCCTCACTTTGTGATTCTCCCCAGGTGCCACATTGGATCTGGAAACTCTTGCAATGGCTCCTTTGCACCAGCAGGGGATGCCATCACCCTTACTTGGCCCTCTGTCCCACCTCCCGACATGACAACACTGAGCTGCATATAAGTTGCACCTTTGTGTGCTGATGTTGGTACCTCTTTCTATGCAATTTTTCTGGTCAAAAATCTGTTTATTGACAGTTTATTATAAACATTACCGTAACAGTTTGATACCTAGCCACGCCATTCGTTAAGCGATACACCACCAATTTTACCACAGTATCGTATCTTACAGGAATGACTGTCTTTTAGAGCTCCACAGGAGTCCTTATTGCTATGGCAGTTGCAACAACATCGGAGAAAACATCAAAGAATTAAGACCCCATCCCTTACCCTCCTCTCCCCTCCCCGTGGTGGAGAAGCATACCCCCCTTCCCTAGCTACTACCCGGGTAGGACTGGCGGAATGTCAGCAATCTGCTTGGTGTCTGAGTGTCCGTTCTGAGAGAACTTCTATGATAGCTCCACTGCCAGTTCTAAAATTGGAACAGATGGAGCCCTCTTAATGTGGGTGGACATACTGCAAGCAGAAGCCCCTTCGTAAGGTAGGATACCAGTGTGCCTCACTTAAATTCAAAATATTTATATTAGCCTCTGAAAATGTCTGCCATGCGTTCCATCTTGAGTATTTTTCATAGGCGAGAGTGCCACTGCGCCAGGATCGACGCTTCTTTTTTCGTCCAATTGTCTCTAATGCCCAGGAGGATCCCTTCTAAGGAACTCGGGACGGGGTAACCGAACATATCCTTCATTTGGGCCAAAATCTCCTTCCAAAATGGCTTGACCGTTGGGCAGTCCCACAGAATGTGGTAAAAATCCCCAAGGGTACCTCAACCTCTCCAGCAGAGATCCGAAGTGAGGGGGAAAATCTTTCTTAGTTTGGCAGGGAATTGGTACCAGTCAAACAATATTTTGTAATGTGCCTCCCTCAAGTCAAGCGGGTGATAACATTTTGTAATGTATGTCCATATGTGTTTCTACTCTACCCCCACCCCCACCCCCCCCCGCCCCTCATTCGTCTCCCTTCCCAGGACTTGGTCCCCTGTTGTTCTGTACTGGTATTGAGGTGCACCTGTAGTAGAAACTAATAGTTTATATAGAAAAGAGATTGTGCCCTTGATCAAGCTCGTCTTCCGCACCAGTGTTTCTGGTGGGGGGCAATGCCCTAGTCGCCGGCTCCCTGACCGTTGGAAGAAGTGCCAAATGTTTAAGTTGCAAATAATGAAAGTGTTCTGACGCCGTGACCCCAAAAATCTCGTTGGCAATTCTCGAAAGAGAGAATATCATTGTTGTGGCAGAGATCGGAGAGTACCTTGCACCCACCCTCTCTCCATGCGTCAAAGGGCCCCTCTTTAAGTGCATGCGGAAACTCCGGATTATAGTGCTATAGGTGTGTAGGGGGATGGAAAGGAGGTCCAGCCCTGGTTTTTATTTACCTCATCCCAAATCTTCAGCTTGGTCCTCGTAGGGGTGCTTAGGTAGGCATTAGCTGGTCTATCCTTCTTTGGCTTCCAAAGCACATCCCAAATTGTCCTGCCCACGATAGCCCGGTCTATGTGGAGCCAGTGCTTATCTGAAGCTTGCATAGACCATTCAGTGATAACACCGAACTGTGAGGCCTTAAAGTATAGCTCGAAGTCAGGTAGATCAGCTCCTCCCTCTGCTCCAGGTTTCCTTAAGACATGAAAGGGCAACCTTGCCCTTCCGTCATGCCAGGGCCAGACTGGCCATAGCGGGCACCGGGCAATCCCCCGGTGAGCCGCATGGGTGGGGGCCGGTTTTGGGCCCCTGGGGGCCGTTTTTAGGTCGAGGACCGAAAGGCTGCGCTTGCGCAGTCTCCAGGAGGAGATTTAATGATTTGGAGTATGGGGGCTTGAACCGGCCTCTCTCCTCCTCTCTCCTCCATTGGCTGGCTCCCTAAACGGAGGCCAGCCATTGGAGAAGAGGTGAGTCACTCCAATAAAGCCCCGTCTCTTTCGGATTCGGGGGCATGTTTTTTTGCGTTCTTTCGACTGTGACGTCATCCGTCACTCTGAACGCCAAAAACACGCCCCCGAATCCGAAATAGACGGGGCTTTGCGGCCACCATTTTGTTTTTTTCTTGTTTTCACTGGAGCAGCTGACTCACTCCACTGCTGCTGGGCCAGGCTAATGTGCGGTGTTAGTGCGAGAACGATTGCCAGGTGAATATTTTATTTTTACTTAGTGTTTTAATGGGGCTGCGTTAGGCAGGGTGGTTGTTACCTGAGGCAAACAATGAGCGTCAGGAAGAAGAAGCGGAAATGACACAAGAAAGGTATGAGAAGTGTACGTGAGGCAGCAGGTGTGTGCGTGGGACCGTTGTGGTACGAATGTGTGAGTAGAGGGGCGGGACCGCGTAGTTATACCCTTGTGCCCTTCGCAATTTCCGCCAACACTCACTCACCCATCTAGGCTTAGGGTGACCCCTGTGCAAAGTTTCCCTGGACAGTCGGTTATATGAGACCGAAATCGGTTGCCAAAAACGACTCTTTTAACTGACGTCTTATGTCCCCTAATTATGGCGAGCCGGGTCAGGAATTGCGGAACCGAAAGGGCTCGCCACCATCAGGTAAGTGGATACATACTCAACGATGTTGTGGATAAGTGTAACGATCTTGTATTGGCTTAGGGGAATCACGTTCATAGGATTGGCTTATGGTCTTCATGTCGGACGTTTTATTTGCTGAGGAGACACACCAATGCACAGTTGCTTACCTGATTAGCCAAGGGAACTGTTAACAGTTGTTCATTTGTTGTGAGGCCCCGTACAGTGCACATGACTTTGTCGCATTATTTTAGCTGCTGCACGACTGAGCGGGTGGTCTACCTAGCGAGAGTGCAGAGATGTTGACTCTTTACTGACTGTGAGTGTTCTTTAGCCGGCGCCACGGTCTGATACGCACCGAGTGTGCCCTTTCATCGGTATTTTTGAGTAGACGGCCAAAAAGCTCAGCTGATGTGATTAAACTACTACTTGGTCCCGACGCGAAGTTTCTTTGGCTCGATTGGTTACCGTAAGCACTCGGTCCGTACCTGTGTCATGGTTTCTTCGCGCTTGTCCTCTTTGAAGGTCCCTACCGAAGTGCTTCGATTCGCGAATGTGAGAGTTACCTTGTGCTGCAAGCAACAAAGATTGCATACTGTGTGTGTATTGAATTGGCCGAATTCTGTGATTCCTCAGTCTTTTACAATTTATTTGCTCTAAAGCGAAAGTCCGTGGCATCACCTTTGACCCCGAGAGCATCCTTGCAAGTCACGGCACATGATCGTCGACCTCTTTTTTGCTTGCCTTTCTTGCTCCCGTTTTCTTTCTTCCCACTTTTTCTTTTCTTTCCATTTATTAAATTTTTAGATCTGATATGCGCTAACTTTTTTAGCTTGGCCCTCTTCTCTGTTGCATTAGGATTCATCTAAACCTTTATTTATTTTATTTATTTAGTGTGTTTTGTATAGCCCACAGCTACCCCAACGGGGTGTCCTGGCGCTTCTGCAGGTTTGCTGAATCTTATACCAGTAATTTTAACAGAAGAGAAAAGTTTTCTACGCTTTATGAAAAGGCAGCTCCTCCTGAATCATCCGGATGGAAATGGGGAGTTTGTTCCATTGGGAGGAGGCACAGACTAGGAAGGTTTTTCCCCCCGAACATACTTTTTTAAATCAGGGGGTAGACCGCAAAGCTTTTGAACTGGATCGAAGGGGTCTGGCAGTGCTATAAGGGCGAAGACAGGAAGAAAGATATGCGGAGCCCTTTCCCTTGATCGCACGATGAGCCAGGGTAAGGGCTTTGAATTCCGCCCTTTTTTGAATTGGTAACCAGTGTAGCTTGCGTCGATGTGGCGAGATGTGCTCTTGTAGTGAGATGCCACAGACCAGCCGGACTGCAGCACTCTGGACTGTCTGCAATCGATGGCAAAGGCCAGTAGCAAGCCCGAGATACAGGCCATTGGCATAATCAAGATGGGATGTTATTAATGCCTGTACGACGGTTTTTCTGGTGTTGCTGGGAAGGAAGTTTATAAACTTTTTAACCATCCGAATTTTTGAAAAGCAGGCAACAGACACTATCTGAACTTGATTATGAAAAGAGAGGTTGGAATCCCATCTGACCCCCCAAGTTTTTTACTGTATCCTTGGGGGAGGGGGGCATGCTTAGGTCGAGTGGCCACCAAAGGTTCGAGTCCAACGGAGAGTATTGGTGGAAAAAGAGAACCTCGGTTTTTCCAGCATTCAAGCGCAGAAAATGATTGTCCATCCAGCGGGCTATGTTGCGGAGGCAATGTTTTAATGGGTTGAACGTGGTATGAGTGGGAGTGTCATAGGAGAATAAAAGCTGAATATCATCAGCATACGATGTTGCCTTGATTCCTGACTGAGCAATGAATGAGCTCAGCCAGGGGGGAGAAATAAACTTTAAATAAAAGGGGGCTCAGTGAGGTGCCCTGAGGGACTCCCCACTTTAGCGGGCGACTGTCAGAGGTATAGGGGGGAGTAAATACTGCCTGTGTCCGATTAGATAAAAAGAGGACAGCCAGTCCAAGGCCTTGCCTTGAATACCCTTAGACCTGAGGCGGTCAAGCAGGACGGGGTGAGAGACTGTCGAATGCTGCCGACAGATCAAGCAGCACCAACACCACTCTTGAACCCCCGTCCAGCTTCAATTGCACAGAATCAGCCATCTCAATCAAGGCTGACTCGGTGCTGTAGCCTGGTCTAAATCCATCTTGGGAGTCATGGAATAAGCCGTGGGTTTCAAAGAAACCTGCTAGTTGCTGATGTACCAGATTTTCGAGGACCTTGGCTGGGGCGGGCAATAAGGAAATGGGCCTGTAATTTGCTGGTTCATCTGGGTCTGCATTGATTTTTTTAAGAATGGGGACCAGTTTGGCATGTTTCCAAGAATCCGGGAATGTGCCTGTCCTGAGGGAGTCCTTCCATATGATGTTTAGTATAGGGTTAAGGAGCGGGCCAAAGATTTATATTGTTTGGCCGGCCAAGGGTCAGTTGGCGGGCCAGATCTACATTTTGATAGTTCTGCCAAAGAACGATCTAGAGTGATCTCCTCAAAGTCTGAAAAACAGAAGCGGATTCGGAGAGGTCTACAGATTTTTCAACAGTGTGTGGGCTGCTGTCACAGGGGGAGGAATCATAGATTGAATCGATTTTTTCCTCAAAATAATCAGAGAGGCGAGTACAGAGGGATTGTGACACCGGGGATTGGCGTTTTAAAGCCATGGGATCAGTAAATGTTCTTACTGTGTTAAAGATTTCCCTGGTTGAGCCTTGTGCTCTGTTTATTTTCTCCTCTAGATAGATTCTTTTATGGTCGATTATCTTCTTCCGGTAAACTTTAAGAGCTATTTTATATTTAAGTTTACTGTCTGGGGAGTAAGAAAATCTCCATCGTCGCTCCAAAAGTTTGCAGGCGGATTTACACTTGCGGAGTTCGTCTGAGTACCAAGGAGAGGTAGGAGCAGCTCAAAAGGTTTTAATGGGCCTTATAGGAGCGAGAGAATCAATGGCGGAGGAGATCCAGCTGTTGAAGTTAGTCAGCCTGATGTCCAAATCAGGGGCATCCATAGGGGTAGTACAAAGAAGGTGTGCGGCTATACTTTCTGGAGTGGTCTTGCTCCAGTTTCGGCCAACCGTCTTGGCCGGTAACCTAGGTCTTTCTTGATGACGTAGAAGAATGGAAAAGTGAATAAAAAGATGGTCAGACCAGATCACTGGATAAGGTTTGCTGATTGAAATGCCCATCAGATTTGGACATATAAGGTCAACTGTATGTTTAGCTTTATGAGTAGGGCGGGAGACCAGTTGTTTTAATCCGCCGTCGGTTAAGGTGGAAAGGAAATTAAGGCTAGTTGGATCAAGAACGTCCTCCGGGGGGGGGAGGAGCCAAGATGGCGGCGGAGACGGACGTGTAATCGCCCGGCTCCCCGAGCCTGTTCTGCTATTAATCTATCCTGACTACTATCCTGCGGCAAAGTAGCCGCGAAAGGACGAGTGCGGCGCGCTGTTGCTGGTGGCGTTTCTCCGGTGCTCCTACCTGCCCGATTGCTGGTGGTAACGGCGGGCTTTCTCAACAACCGGTGCCGAGCCCTGGACCAGTGCCCCGGGTCGATGCGCCCAGCTGGAGACGGCCGGAGCTCCTTGGATCCCACCGACGGATGGTGTGCCTGCGCCCCCCGCTACGACTGCCTGTCAGGTGCCCGCACCGATCCCTCCTCTGGAAGTGCTACTCGACCGGCTGTGGGTTCTCCTCGCTTTCTCCCCTCATAGCGGTGTTAAGGTGAGCCGCGCTGCTTTGTAACCGATGAGGTGGAAATGGCCGCTGCGACTCGCCATTGCTTCACGCCGGGACGGGTTTCCATGACGGGACCTACAGGACTCATTACACGCTACTGAGGGGAGCTCAGGCATTTATAAGAGATCGTACTCCAGCTGCCTATCGTGGGATCCACCCGAATGAGTGGAGACCCTTTGTTGGTGCACAATATGGCGGTCGTCTCCTCCGCGGCACGAATGGACTCCGTCTCTGCCCCTGAAGGTGTCGCCCTCCATGGCCTCAAGTGGCGGTCGGAACACTTTGTTGATCTTCGCACTGCCGATTCACTAGATCGGCCGCCTACCATCACCCATGCCTCCATCCTTGCAGCGCTGACCGAGCTAAGGGCGGACTGGCGTGATCGCTACTGTGCGCTCGGAGATAAGTTGGATGCAGCCGCTCTCGGGCCGGAGAATGCCTCGCCAGCTGGCCCCCCTTGTGTGATCGACCGAGCCTCTCCTGAAATCGACACGGGGACATTGTTGCAGCGAACCTATCAACTGGAGCAACATTTTGAGACTGTAGTCTCTGCAGGACTGCCGCCAGCCCATGTCGTGGAGACTACTTTGTTTCCTTGCCTGCCTCAGCCTTCACTGTCGAACAATGGACCCCTGCCCTCGTTCGTGGCTCAGCTGGGGATGCAACTATGTTTCCAAGCTGCCCAGGCTGGAGCTGCTGTGGGTTTATGCTGCTGTGTTATTCTGCATTGGGTGGACTTGGGTGCGACACTATTCTGGATCACTGCCATGGTTTGTGACTGGGTGTGTACAATCTGTGCAGGGGGACCTTATCCATATGGGGGGCGGCCATCTTGTCCCTTTGTTCTATCTGGGGCGGAGTGTAATCCGGGGTCATATTTGGATGGACGCTTGAAATCTGGCCAGGGTTAGGTGTAACCTTCGTTGTGTTGACTGTGCTTGAGGGACGGGTGGGGGCCCGGGACGGGACGCTTCCTCGACACGTGCTGAAGCGATTTCTGATGTCTCTCCCTGTTTTCTAAATGTATGGACGCTCTGACTTGTTATTGAGGGAAGTGAAGAGACTTGATGGCCGGGGAGTTCGGGTGATTTAGAATTGGCCCTCCTCCAGTATTAGGGTATTCTTTTTCTATTTCTTCCTTTTCTTTTCCTATATTTCGGGTTCTTAGTGGGCGACAGGCACATTGTCGGGGGGGGGGGGTAGGCCGTAGCCTCCGCATTGATGTAGGGTGGGGGGGGGGGGGGGGGGGGTTTAATTTCATATAGTTCATTTCTATGGGCCTTTCTATTTTCTGCGCTTTTCTTTATCTGTTTCTGTCCTGGGTCCGAGCGAAGGGTTAGTGGGAGTGGGTGGCGCTAAGCATGGCGTGTGCTTGCCAGTCTGCGCTCCTGTTGTTTTTCCTTAAACCGCCATGTTGTCTCAGATGCTAGCTTATACGGGTGATTCCATACTATGCTGTTACCTACTCATGATGTGAAGTAATGACACGGACTCAGTACTCCTTGATCTCTATTCTTCACTGTTTATTGTTTTACACCTTTAAAAATTTTAAAAACTAACCTTCACTGATCCTGTTTTCCCGGTGGCACGTAATCGTTTGCAGAATTATTTCATGACTATTACTATTCATCCTGGTGCCGCTGGGAATCTGTATTGTTCGCTCTTGTGCTGAAAGTATTGTGGCCGGCCTGACGGTTGTGGGCCCGTATTTGTTAATTTTTTTTATGCACAAAAAAGGTTTACAAAAATTAAAAAAAAAAAAAAAAGAACGTCCTCCGCATGGATATTAAAATCACCAAGCAGAGTGAAATTCGCATAGCGGGAACTAGCCTGAAGCACAAAGTCCAAGAAAACCGGGAGGAAAGATACCTTGGACTTGGGAGGACGATATACCAATAGACCTGAGCATGTGATATTGGGGGCCAATTTGATACAAAAAGGGAATGCTTCTATGGATTCATTTTGGGCATAGGGGAAAGAAGATAGTCCATTGTGCCCTATAAATAATAGCGACGCCTCCACCATGGTTGTGGCTCTTTCTATTGGCACATAAAATGTTATAGTCAGGGGGAATGGCCAGGCACAAGGCTGGGGAAGATTCATCCCCAAGCCAAGTTTCCGTCAGGAAGAGAAGATCCCACTTATTGTCCGTCAGGTTCTGGGCTATATCTAAGGAGTATTTAACCAATGAACGACAGTTGATCAAACCCGCCTTAAGAGTTAGATTTTTACTAGCTGAGACGGACCGAACAGGCGCCTGTAGAAGAGGGCAACAAGTCACTGGGTTACCTCCCTCCTTTCCGGAGATGCAGGGCATGCATGGGTAGGAGGACGTAATTAAATCCGGTGGCATAGTGTGCAGAAAAGCACAGTGTTTGGGTTTTAACATGAATAGAGTCTCCCTACCGTATGAGATGATGGTTGGGGAGCCTGCGGGGTCTCTGGCCACTGCCGCGTCATGGACGCGGACGGGCGCAGACGGGCAGGACTCTGGCACGACTCCGGCACAGATCCGGCACGTCCGCTGAGCACGTCCGCTGCGCGGAAACATGCCCGTCCCCTTTTATGCGGCAGCTGGACCGCATCAGAACGCTTCCACCCACCCAATATGGCCGCTATGTTACTTCGCCTGCCCAGGACCGGTCAACTCACCGTCTGCACTCAGCTGAGAGTGGCCCGGGTAGCGAAGGAAATGGGGGGAGATGGTGACGGATTTGAAAGAGCTTATTAACTCAAGCTGGGGCGACGGGATGAATAAACAAAATAAAGCGACACAGCAAAGTGATTATCGAACAAGAACGGCGGGGATAGGAGCAGGTAAAAAGCTTATTAAATCAAGCCAAAGTTACAGGTTAAAATGCACAAAATAAACAATACAGCAACCTCCCGGCTTCCGCCTCATGAGGGAAAATTATCACAATTATTTATGATAAGGAGATTGTCATTATCCCCAAAGAATTGCGTGCTGAGTTTCAATGCTTGACCCCCTGATTCCTTCAAGATCTCCTCAATCATGTCCTGCACAGATATTTAGATATAAATTGTTAAGCCACTCATTGGGCATACAAAGCGACAGACATTCATTGCTGGTTTTGGGGCTCAGTGTAGCCCGTCAACGGAGCAGTTGCTTGTGCCCAAGTTTCCTGAAGAATTTAAATATCAAAACTGCTCTAGTATTCCATGATATTTGGATCTTCAAGTTTTTGCTCGAGTTGATGGATATTCCATGAATATATTTCTAGCTGTGGATCATGAACAAGGTGCTTGTCGATGCTCACTTCAGATGGCCAGAAACTTTTTTTAGACAGCAGGGCGACTGGCAGTCAATTCCTGGCTCTGTCTGTGTGTGTGTGCGTGGCTCTGTCTGTGTGTGTGTGTGCGTGGCTCTGTCTGTGTGTGTGTGTGCGTGGCTCTGTGTGTGTGCGTGGCTCTGTCTGTGTGTGCGCGTGGCTCTGTCTGTGTGTGCGCGTGGCTCTGTCTGTGTGTGTGTGTGCGTGGCTCTGTCTGTGTGTGTGCGTGGCTCTGTCTGTGTGTGCGTGGCTCTGTCTGTGTGTGCGTGGCTCTGTCTGGGTGTGTGTGCGTGGCTCTGTCTGTGTGTGTGCATGGCTCTGTGTGTGTGTGTGTGCGTGGCTTTCTCTGTGTGTGGGTGTGCGCGGCTCTGTCTGTGTGTGTGTGCGCGCCTCTGTCTGTGTGTGTGCGCGCCTCTGTCTGTGTGTGTATGTTGCGCGCCTCTGTGTGTGTGTGTGTGTGCGCGGCTGTGTGTGTGTGGCTCTGTGTCCGCGAATACTCTCTACTACTCTAATGCTCACCTATTGCCATTGTAAATGACAATACCATTTATTTATGTTTTAAAAAAAAAATGAAAAAAAATGTCATGAGCAATGCCAATAGCTCTACCTTTAATAATGCCGAGACCATTGCATTGTAAATGCTTGTTGTTATATGCTGTTTTTGCAGCATAGCTGCAAAATCGGGCCTGTAACAAAATCGTCCGAAAACCAGCCCCGGCAAAGAGCGCGGCCGCACCACGAACCTCCGGGGAGGGGAGTGGGGGCCGGCCGAGCACTTTGTCCGGGCCGGTTTTGGTTCCCAGTCCGGCCCTGCGTCCTGCCACACATAGCGAAGTACTAGAGATTTCAACTCTTTCAGGTATGCCTTATCTACGTCTATTGGGAGAGCCTGGAAGAGATGGAGCAGCTTAGGAAGCAGGGTCATCTTGACCGCATGGATCCTACCCAACCATGAGATAAACAGGGGCTTCCAGCTTGGTAACTCTTGTTTTACCTGTGTAAGTAGGGGAGGGATATTCGCCTTAAACAAGCCTTCTACAGCGGAAGTGATCTGAATTCCCAGATACGTTAACCCATGTTTAGCCCACACCAATGGGGATTCCCCCTGAATTACACGCTTCTCCTTCTCCAATAGAGTAAGGTTCAGAATGGAAGATTTAAAGAGGTTGACCCGAAAGCCCGCCACATGCTCAAATGCTATCAGTTCTGGTTGCAGTGCCTGGAGGGAAAAGACATGACTCGTGAGGGACAGCAGAATATTGTCCGCGAACATCGATACCTTGTGCTCCTCACCCCCAAATCTGAGTCCTTGAACGCCCGAAGCTGCGCTGCCAGCGGCTCGATGCTCAGCACGAACAATAGTGGGGACAGGGGGCACCACTGCTGAGTCTTTCGTCCCACCTCGAAGAATGTTGAGCTTACCTCGTTAACTTGGACTTGGGTTCAAATAGTTGGCTCGTATCATCTGTAAAAATCTGTCCCCAAAGCCAAACTTCTCGAGGGTAAGAAACAGGAAGTGCCAATCCAACTTATCAAATGCTTTTTCCGCCTCTAAGCCCAGCAGTATTGCCAGGATTTTAAACTTGTTTGCTTTTTCGACAAGGTGGAGTGCCCTGCAGATGTTGTCAAGCGCCTGCCTCCCTTTTATAAAACCGGACAATGTTGGGCATTAAGTCTTCTATACGGGTTGCTAAGATAGCCGAATAAAGCTTGGCGTCTAAGTTTAGGGGAGCTATTGGCCTATAAGAGGTGCACAGCTGAGGGTCCTTCCCAGGTTTGGGGATTACCGTGATGCGCGCTTCTGCCATGGTGGGTGAGATCGCCTCCTTCAGCGCTATATCATTAAAAAGGGCTGTCAGATGAGGCACTAGTTTGGGTGTGTATGTTTTGTAGAAAAGGGAAGTCAGGCTGTCCGTCCCTGGGGATTTATGAAGTTTAAGTGCCTCGATCGCCAGGCGGACCTAGTCGTCGGAGATCGGATGTCCAATTGGTCCCTCCAGGAGTCTGGGATCTTAGGGATGGAAAGGCCTTCTAGGTAAGCCATCAGGAAGTGTTGCTTTGTAGAGCTCCTGGTAAAACGCACTAAACAGCGGGGTAAAACGCACCAAACAGCGATGCTTTACCCCCGTCGTCTAGTTCTACGTCCCCCCACTCTTTGCGTATTACCCAATATACTCCCTAGTCCTCTTCTCCCTAAGCTGTCGCGCCAAGTAGGAGCCTACCTTGTTCCCCAGGGCATATGCGTTTCGCCAAAGCCGGTCCAATGTGAATTCAGCTCTGTTTGTATAAAGTGCCCCCAGTTTCCCTTTTGGGGGCATTCAGTTGCTGTTTTAGACTACGGGTGGGGTTCTTCTTAAACTCCTATTCCACTGTGCCAGAGCTGTCTCCAGCCCTTCCCTTTCTTTAGTCCTTTCCTTGTTGAGGGCCGATACCAGAGCCATACATTTTCCCCTAATGACCACCTTAAAGGCGACCCAATTGTTCTCGGGGGAGGTGTCCCCTGGGTCATTTGCGTGAAAAAATTATCTTATCGGGAGACGCAGTTTGTCCAGCATGACCTTGTCTCGCGTCAATGAAACAGAAAAGTACCATTTTTAGAACCCCTGTGCTTTCCTCCCCCCGTTTAGGCCAACCGTTACTGGGCTATGTTCAGATATGGTGGTGGGAAGAATCTTAGCTCCCTAGAGAGCGCCCTGCAGTTCTAGTGACATAAAAATGTAGTCCATTCTGGAGTAAGTTTGAAGGGCATGGAGACTCTCGTTCCCAGAGCAGTGAGGTTTTCTCGTTTTTTACTGCTCGGTGACTTAAATATTCATGTAGACTGTCAGGAACGTCAAGAAAGTAAGCCTCTACCTGACTCCTTTGACCTGGCCTCTCTAACCCAATGGGTTTCCTCCCCTACACATACAGGCGGGCATATCTTAGATGTCATTTGTTCTAACTTTCCGCTGAAGGTTGAGGCCCCCCAAATATTAACTTGGACTGATCATCAGCTGATCAGATTTTCATGGTCGGCCATGAAAGATTCACCTAAGGCCTCCATGAATATGCGCCCACCAAAGATCAATGTAGGTAATTTCTGTGCTTGGCTTGATCAGAATAGACCCTTTTTGGGAGGAGAATTAGATTCTGCTGTGCAGATCTTTGACAGGTGGATATGAGCGGCTATGACTGTCTCATCGAAGGTGACCGATCCTGGTAGAAGTAGGATGACTCCTTCCCAACCATGGTATTCGCCCCAACTATGCACTAGTAAACTAGCTTGCAAAAAATTGGAGCGAGTATGGAGGGTGGCTTATTGCCCACAAGCGAAGGCAGCTTACCGCTCGGCTCAGCGAGAATATTATGCTAACATCAAACTGGCTAAAACTGAATATTTTGCTAGAAGAATTGAGAGGGCGAATAACAACAGCCATGAAATTTTTTCTATAGTTAAAAGTTTCCTTTCTCCATGTGCCAAACAAATATCGATGAAACCCTCTACTGAATGGTGTGAAAGTCTCTCCTCCTTTTTCTTGACAAAAATCGCTAAAATTCAGCAAAGTCTTAGAGCAATTGGCGGTGGGAGTTGGACTGCTGATAATGTTGGACCTAATGTTTCACCCATTTACACTATGGAGAGTTTTGTTCCACCTTCTGTGGATGATACCTTGGTGGCAATTAAATCGTTAAAATCCGGTGCCCCTGGTGATGCCTGCCCGGCCAGGGTGTTGGCTGAAGTGGCAGAAGTAGTGGCACCTGAGGTTTCTCAAATAATGGGCTTATCTTTTACAACAGCTAGGGTTCCTAACGAATGGAAACTGGCTAAGCTGCTTCCTTTGTTAAAGAAGACAGGTGCAGGTCCAACTGTGCCTAGTAACTACAGACCCATATCTCTACTCCCAGCTATGGCAAAAATTGGGGAGAAACTTGCATTTGCTCAGTTGAATGCCTTTGTAGAATCCTCGGAGGTTTTACATCCTGCCCAGTCTGGCTTCCGTGCAGCATATAGCACGGAGTCGGCTTTGGTGGAGATTACTGAGGCAATCAGGGAGTGCCTGGACAGTGGCGGCAGCGCGGCTCTGATTCTATTGGACCTCTCTGCCGCTTTTGATACTGTCCCGCACTCACTCCTCCTGTCTTGCTTGGCTGAGATTGGTGTACTGGTTCAGCATTGGAATGGGTGAAGTATTTTCTATCGGACAGGTCTCAGCAGGTTTGGATCCCACCTTTTTCATCCTCAATTAGGCCCCTCACTACCGGGGTTCCTCAGGGATCTACATTGAAAGCCCTGCTTTTTAATAAATACCTTACCCCTCTTATTGTGCTGGCCGAACAAATGGGAGCAAAAATCATAGCGTATGCAGACGATACGCAGCTTTTATTTACTTGGCAGGATGCAGCAACTAATACAGAGGTTGTCCGTTAGTGCCTCTCCGCTGTGTTTAACTGGTTAGCAGTGGCACAGCTGAAGTGCAACGAAGACAAGACTGAAATTTTGCTGTACGGCCAATTCTCACCCAATTTCAGAGAACTCTTGTGGCCGTCTGATTTTCCCCAACCAGGCTCAGTTACTATCTCTGCAAAGAATTTGGGAGTCTGGTTTGGAGAGGATCTGAGATTCGAGGCACACATAAAAAAAACTCACAAGGGTGTGCTTCGGATCCCTTAAAGCCATGAGAAAGTTCTTTCCTTATTTGCCATCTTCAGCAAGAGAGTCGGTTGCGAGGGCTTTAATTTTATCTCGGCTCGACTACGCCAACTCTCTTTTTAGCGGAACTCCGGCCTTCTTAGTTGCCCGACTGCAGATTATCCAAAATGCGACGGCACGTTTGCTGTGCAAAGTTCCAAGTAGAGAAAGCGTGCAAATACATATGAAGGAACTACATTGGCTGCCGATTGCGCAAAGGATAATTTAAAAAATCCTTACCTTAGCATTTAAGGCAGTCAATGACCTTGGGCCTTCTTACCTGAGGAAAAGATTTAGCCGCTATGTTCCCATTCGGCCTCTACGCTCATCTGACTGTAATTTCTTGAGAGTGCCCCGCTTTCAGCGAGTACGTCTGGGAGGCCACTCGCTTGCTGTTGTCTCAGCTCGGACTTGGAACACCCTACCTCTTCCCTTGAGATCGATTGAAAATTTCGTTTCTTTTAAGAAGGCACTAAAAACTTATCTTTTTAGAATTGCCTATTAGCTTTTATAACTCTTCTCCGATGGCCACTTGCTTGTTTTCTTTTTCGCGCCAGGATACTCTGGTAGTAATAGAGCGCGCTATAAAACAGCTAAATAAACAGCTAAATAAATAGTACCTGTAATATTTGGTGGATGGATTGAGTAAACTCCATGCGTCAAAGAGCGCCAGATTAAGAAATGTTTGTTGCAGTGATATGGGGGATCTGCCTCGTAAGGACCTATGTGGTTGCGAGCTATCGTCTGTCTCGTGCCATGAGAGATTAAAGTCCCCCTTCATGATTATTTGGCTTTCTTCGAACTCACTTGTCATATTTAATAGGGAGCTCAGAAAGGCCGCTTGTAAGGAACAGAGTCACTCCTCTACCCCATAGCTTCCCTTTTACCATTACCACCCTCCCATCTTTGTCCGTCTGAATGCCTTCGGTCTGGAATTTCATGCTGTTGTGGAAAAGAAGCATCACTCATTTTTTATTTTTGGCAGACAAACTGTATATAAGTGAGTAGTTTTTGAGCATAAGCCGCCGCTCTTCAGATCTCTTAAGATGCGTCTCTTGGAGCACCACCACTTCAAATTGGTGGTCATCCAGATACTTCCAAACTTTTTTCCGCTTGATCAGCGAGTTTAGAACTTTCACATTCCATGTTGTGACAGATATCATCTTATGTGGTGTCCATGTGTCCGCGCTGCGTGTCCCCCCTGAGTGTGTCGTAGCCTTCCCTCGTGCCAGTTATCTCTCGCCAGGATTCTCTTGTCACCGCCCCCGGGAGCGACCCGTGTTGTGGCCCACACCCAACCCCCCTCTCCCTCTGTTCCTCATCCCCCAACCCTCCCCAAACTGTAAAACAAAGCCATAGAAAAGAACAATGCGTGGCCGTAGGACCCTTACTAGTCCTGCTATTGCGAGAGTTTGGTAGGTTTGTCGAGCTGGGATCACGTTCCCTGCCCGTCACCTTGCTGTCTATTTCAGTGTCCAATATAGCTGATTATACGTTGCAGCGTAAGTATCTTCTGATCATCATCCGGAGTCTTCTGTGTCAAGTGGGACATACCGTTGCCATCGTTGACCTGAGGAGCCCCTCGACGTCTGAAGTTAGAGCCATCCATAATGCTAGTATACTAAACGACTCCCAGCAATGCCCAGGGCTGGGGCAAGGAGTCCTCAAATGCTGCTTGCCTACTTGCATGCCTCCAATTGTCTCCTTCAGTCACAATGTCTTTCCCTAATCCGCTTTGTAAATGTAAATGTGTTTGAGCTTGTATAGCGCACAGCTACCCACAGTGGGTTTCCCGGCGCTTGCTTAGGGAACCCGTCCTGGTATTCCCGTGTGAGATAACCCCGGCAGGGTATCCACAAGGTGAAAGCCAGGCATCCCGCCGCGACGGGCCGTTGTGGAGATTAAGCAAGCTATTGCCCAGAGTCGCAGAGTGTGAACCCGTGAGTCGAGAAGGCACCGGAGCGAGAATTATCGAGTCTTTGGATTTTTTTTTTAACCCAAGACCCGCCGAGGCGGGGAATTGAACCCTGGTCCAGGGCCGATCTCAGCTTCCGGGTCTGCCGCCTCTAACCCCTGAGCCACACTTCTCCACAGTTTCCCAGTTGTCTATGGGCTGGTGTCGGTTGAGCGTAGGTCATGCTGCCAGCCTCCACCATCGTGTTAATCGCTCGTTATGGCAGTCCATCAGGTGTCCTTGTAGACCTCCAGGACTTTTCCTGTGCGACCAATCTAGGTGGGCCATCTTTGCCAACTGGCAGCTATTCCTCAGGTCCTTGAAGCTCGACCCTTGGTGATTGTTTCCCACTGTGTGGCGCTGGACCACGACTGGACTCGTTCCCCTGACCGGGAGCCAGAAGCATCGCCTTCCGACAGGGAGATCCCAAGCAGCTCCATACCTTCTTTGAGGTTTGTGAAGTGGCGCTGTTAATTTTTATACTTAAATGCTATTCCAAAGGGATACGTCCAGTGGTATCTGATTTGGTCTTTAAGAAGGTGTTCTGTGAGGGGTCTAAAGGATTGTCTCCTCTGAAGGGTCGCCTGCGACAGGTCCTGGAATATTACACAGCGATTGCCTTAAAAAGAGATGGAGTCTTTCTTTCTGGATTCTTGCAGAATAGCGTCCTTAACTTTATAGGAGTGCAACTTGACCAGGACATCTCGGGTGCAACGTCTTTCCCCCAGTAGCGCCGTTCCTATCCTGTGAGCTCTGTCAATTTTGATCTTGAGTCGTCTGGGCCCCAGGATCTCTGCAAAGAGGCCCTACGCAAATGCCTCTAGATCAGGACCTTCCGCCCCCTCCTCCAGGTCCCTTATGCGTATGTTCTGTCCTTGGCACCTGTTTTCAAGATCTGCATTCTTCATCAGAGCCATTTGAGTTGCAGGTGTAGAAGGTGCACCTTGTCATTCTTTTCCTTTGTGCGTCGGTCTAATTCCTGCATTTGCGTCTCCGTGTCCAGCAGTCTTGTACCAATGGAGTCTACATGTTGCCGTAGGGAAGTTATCTTTTCTGAAAGATCAGCTTGCAGTTGGGCCATGGAGGATTGGAGGTCCCCCTTCAGTTTGGTGCGCAGTTCAGTTTTGAAGTCCTTCAAGGAGCTAAGCAGGTCTTTTTTGGTCAGGGCCATGATTGCGTCAGGGGTCTTTTTCTCTTGTGGATGTGGTTTCTTCGCCGTCGTAAAATAACTGGTCACTTTAGATGCTGTCTTCTTGGGTGGCATAGGTGCGACACTGTTGTGGGCCTTGGCTTCTACAAATTGCGGGCCTGTTCTGTGCTCTAAGCCCTTGGCGCCTAAGTCATTGGAGTGGAGGCCCCCGTGTCACCAAGCTAGCAGTCAGCTCTTGTACTCTGGTTGTGTGCAGGATGGCTAATGGAGGCTCAGACTTTGGTAGCCATCTAAAAGACAGGCATCTTTTGCGTGAATTTGGCTTCCCAGCAGAAGTGCCCTGGCCGATATTCCCCACTACCTTCAAGTGTTTGGGGCCTGTTACTGTTGTTGCTTGAGATAAGCCCTGGGAGATGGGTGCTGCCGGTGTAAGTCCCCTGTATGGCTCACCACCGTCATGCTGAGGTCAGGCACTCGCTGGTTGGGGGCACCTCTTCCATGTCTCCCCATGCTCACTGGGCCCCCAGGGGATTCTTCTCAGACTATGTGGGCGCCTTAACACAAGCGGGGGCCCCTGCCACCCACCAGGGCTCTTGGGCTGCATTTAGTGCCTCGTACCTCTTTGCCTCGTCCTCCAGCGGCACACGCGTCCACGAGTCTTCCGTGCTGGCTCACTCCATATTACAGCGAGCGGATGTACCCGGGATCACAGGCCGACGCTGGTGGCTGCTTGTCAAGTTTACTTCCTCGCGGGGAGACTCGCAGGGAGACTCTGACTCAATTATAGCGGCCGCGGAACGCCATCTTAGCTCCCGCCAATCGCCTTGACATTTTGTGTGCTTTCTCGGTCGCCACTGGCTCCTCAACGGATCCCCTTGTCACCTTCAGCACTGCACTTCAAGTAGCTTCAAATAGGCAGAATTTGAGCTACATTGGGGTTAGCAAAGTATCTCCGACAGCCTCGTGGTGATGGAGCTGACCCGGATCAGCGTGGCCACACCCCCCTATATGCAACTTTTGAAGTGTACCTTAATCTCCGCTCCTACTGATTTTGGTCTCTTTACTAAAGTTGTTCCAACCCCTTGGCATTGAACATACTTCCCTTAAGAATGACAAGATACAAGTGTTGTTGCACATGCTGCAAACAGATTTCGGGCCGAGACACGGATGACATCTGTCTTTGGTAACTCAGTATCATGCATCAGTCCAACTGATGCAAAACATGCTGTTGAAGCCAAACTGTCATTGAACACAAAAATCAGGGCTTGTCCTGCTCAAACCTTGAGGCAGCTCCCTCGCTCGCCTTGTTCTGGTTAGTGCAAGTTAAGAGACCAGTCAATGAAGAAACACAAGTTAAATGAATTACAATATTTGATGTTAGATTCTCCAGTTTCTGTGTTTCACCCTGTAGGAAGGTGGATATCTGACTATGGTTACCCCCAAACTTTTTGCCTGGTGTTTAGCTGGTTTTTGACATAGTTGGCCTGGGATCCTGCTATTCAGGGCCCCAGGCTAATTGCTCTCTCCTTAAAATGGACTCCATGTACCTTAGGTGCATACACAATTGGAACTGGTTCACCTTATAGGCCCCTGTAACAGTGTACCATAGGTACCCAGGGCATAGGTGCAGCCAAGGCCTACCAGGGGCTGCAGCATGTATTGTGCCACCCCTGGCCTGGCCTCCACATTTTGACACAACTGGCTGATCACTCAGCTGGGGTAAGTTGGTGTAATCACCTCTTACTAAGATATAGTATCCCTATATCTAACCTTAACTGGACACATGTTAACCTATGAGCCATTCCTATGGAAGGCCCCTGCAATCCTGGGGGCAGAGTGCGTGGTTTCATGTGAGATGGTGCTCTAGCATGAGCTGAGCCTGTCTGCAGCGGTCAAGAACAACTCCCTTAGCTGTTCCGGGATATTGCCATACCATATACTCTTAAGTGCATTATAATCCTCGCGGTTATATGCTAACTTTGGTTTGGCTTTATCAAAACATGTTGAGTAAGGTGTCATACGATTTGGAATACTATCCCCTCGACAGTTCTGTCAACGGGGATAGCATTCCACCCTTCTAGAGGGACACGACATGTACATAGCCTTAACCCCGGTTAAAGTTAACCAGAGCCTCAGCATCACAAAATGGATGCTGCCACCACAGACAAAAGTCTGACCTCCTGCTGCTGGGAGTCCTTCCAGCGAGGGAGGCTTGGACAAAGGGTTTTTCTGCCTTGGGAGGTGCGAGCACCACCCCAGACAGGGTTTTGTGTATTGGGTAGGACAGGGCTGAATAGAATCAGACATGCCCGGGGCACACAAGGTGTCCCCATGCATAAACCAGTCCCAACCGGTCCCAGGACTTTCCAGAACCAGGCCTGGCGAGGAGCTGGACAAAGGAAAAGGGCTGTAACCGCCCCCCTTCCTGGTCTCACCCAGAGGAGGGACCTAGCAGGTGATCCACCCCTCAGATTGGCAATAAGAGTGGGAGCAGTGCCATAGCACCTCAGATTATCCTGAAATCAACTTGAAACTAAGAAGACGACTGAACTTCGACATTCTGCTGCACAGAAGACTGAAGAGCATCTCCCTTGTGGCCTAGGAGTGGCCACCCTGTGAACATAGGCACCATCCAGCAACTCGACGTCTGCTTTGCCGCCGCCTCCCGCCAGAGCCCGAGCCCAGAGCCTGACAAGATCCAGACTCCCAGACTTCTCACAGCCCGATCCACAGTCCCTGCAAAGAAGGGACCCGTGGAGGCACGAGAGACGTGGACCGGACCTCTTCAAAGACCCACGAGACGCTGACTGCGCAGCACCCGAGGCACCCTCAACGCTGTGCTTTGGGGTTTGAGAAGCCCCACAACCGAGCAGCCTTTGCACCGAAGATCAGCCCCCAGCGTCTCCATGATTTGCGTGGGGCCCTTTTCATTCGTGCCACTCGACGCGCCATCCCGGCCACTTGCCACGTGGTCAGCGGCCACCTTGGCGACGAAACCTACAATTTACACTGCGGGCCTGGTTGCTCCAGACTTGCCCTCGCTCCTGTAAAAGGGAGCACCCGCTCTGACCTTGCTGGTCCGAGTGATAAGCCTTTTTCGATTCCTGCGTGGCTTGCGTTAGCCAAGGACTGTTTGCTCCGAACAAGTTGCCGACACCGCCATCAGCTAGAGCCTTCGTGGGACAGCTCGTGACCGACGCCTGGACGTCCTCGACCTCTTCGTGTCCACGTGGCTGCAGAGAGAAGCTACACCTCATCGCCTGTTTGCACCCGGCATCGCCTGGTTCCAATCTGGTTCCACGGTAGTCACTGGCTAGTGACTTTGAACATTGTCCCCTCTGCTTTCAGGTCTTCACAACTTCAGATCCACCCTTGGATCCACCAGAACTCTTCACATCGAGCCGCCTGCAGCATCTTCAGCTCCAAGCACCTTCGACCTGCGTGACGAAACCCGACACTACTTCGCACCTATGCACCCGCTTCCTGTGGGTGAGGTAACTCAACACCGGTGTTCCTACACTGGTACACACCTCTAATGTCTGTGTCTAAAGTTTCACTCCTCTAGGTCACTCGGAAGGTTCCTAAAACACTAACTTTGTAACTTTTACGCACCATAGACAATGCATTGGTGAATGCGTGCACTTTAAACACTGCACCCGAGTCCCGCGGGCCTTTCCCGACTTAGTCACTGCTAGTCCCGATCAGCTCCAGCGATTCCCAAGGCCCTAGGCCTGTTTCTTTTTCGATTGGTATCTCTTATACCACTTTCTTGAGATATGGTTTGAGTGGCCACCCGCCCTCATCCATACTGTGCAACTTTTAGTGTATTTTAACTGTGTTTTGTTTTAACGCTTGTGCTTCTGTGCTCATAAAGAGTATAGGGGATATTTGTAGTTAATAAATATATATATATTTTCAATATATATCTGTGTGGTGTCCTTTCATTTGGTATTCAAGGGGGTTGCATATGGTAAAACAGCTTGCTTCACATGCCTTTCAGAGTTTAGCCTAAGACTGCTTTGTCCAGGCTACCACTAGGATAGCTGGTCTATAAGGTTGACTTACAACCAATCATCATAAGGGTTGCTTGGCATGGTACAAGGTGATCACTAGAACTAGTGAGCATCATATACCAGGCCAACTTCTCACACACCCAAATTTTGGAGAATTGCACTAATATTCTTTCAAGAGAGTTGCTTATGTTACTAGTCAAGGGAGCAATTGAGGTGGTGCCCGAAGAGGAGAGAGGAATGGTCTGTTATTCCCAAAAGTGACTTAGAAAGACGGGAGCCTGAGTCTGATTTTGGACCTCAGGTTGCTGAACTTGCTTTCTCAGCAAGGAGAAGTTCAAAATGATGACTCTTGCCCATGTTCTGTTGGGCTTGCACTCCCAGGATTGTATTGTGTCCTTAAACATCCAGGACCCATACTTTCATGTACTGAACTTGTAGCCCCACAGGTAGCATCTTTACTTTGTGGTAAGATCAGAATGCTTTCATTTCAATGTGCACCTTTTCGGCCTTACATTCACCCCTTGGGTAATCACAAAGATCATTTTGGTAGTTGGAGCATCTTTCTGCAGGTCGGGCTAACACTTATTGCTGTACCACAACAACTGGCTGTTGAAGGCCATCTTGTCACAGATAGTGTCTAACCATCTATGGAACGCAGTATCATTGATCTCCACCAAGAGGTTATACAGCAAAATGTAAAAATCCCATCTTAAGCTGGCTGCTTTATAGGGGCCACACGGTAGCTGTGAAGGCTTGTCCAAGCAAAAACATTTTTCCAGCCTTTATAGTTATGTGGTGTCTTGTTAAGTAATCTGCAGCCTCAATGGGCCCAACACTGGGGATACCTTTCAGTCCGCATCTTAATTTCCGATGATGCAGACCAGGACCTTCGGTGGATATTAGTCTGACGTGCGGCGGTACATTCTCTTCACCCCCTCCAGAGCTTACAGTGGTGACAGGCGCCTCATCTGTGGGATGTGGAGATCACCTGGATGAGGCTCAGATCAGGATTTTTTGGTCTCAGATGGATAAGTGCCATCATATAAAAACATATGAATCTGTGAACCATCCTGCTGGCCTTAAATGTCTATTTGAACTCTATCAAGGGCGAGATTATCCAGGTGATAACAGACAACACAACTGTGTCTGGAGACTCTGAGACATGGCTGGTAGGTACTTCATTGGGTTTTTTCAGTAGTCAACTACTTGGCGAGGTCATTTTACATCAGAATAGACTAACACAGCAGGTGTCATTTGCCGACCATTGTTAGCACTTGCACCCAAAGTGTCTATGCAGATTGATATCTTCCAACAATAGAATGTTTCACTGCTTCCTAATATACGCTTTGTCTGGTTTCCTGCACTCTACCGTCTCCTCCTCAAGGGTCTCAAGGGGACACATTCTACCTTTGATGGAATATTGGCCTCTTGTACTCATTCCCGCCTCTACTATTGATCCTGCGGGCCCCAAAGGAGAGGCAACACCGAGCACAGTTCATTGTGATAACCCTGGACTGGGCTTGGAGGTTGTGGTAACTCTGCTTTGCCGCTTTGAATGCTGTTACTTGGGCATACACTCTCGTAACAGCAAGATAGCATGTTTCAACCAACCCATCACAATCTAAACATGGAGATTGAGCTCAACTGACTAAAAGGTTTTGATCTTCTGTGGGAAGACATGGATATCATTCAGGACTCTAGATTACATTTGTGCCCTGGAGTGAGGCGTAGCACGTTGATCCTCTTAAAGGTAAAACTTTCTGATTTGTTTGGTTTGTCTGGTCTCTGGCCTGGCATACAATGGGTACTGTTAAAGAGCATTTATTGTCCTGGTCAGCCAACCTTCGCCTGATAAGCCCTGATCATTCAATTTACCTTACCTATTGTGAAGCATTTTCTAAAAGTGTTTAATAATAATGCTTTGTCTGACACATTTCTCTAAGGAAGAGTTGAGGCTGAACTCAATGGATCCACAGCACACCATCATTTTTTGGTTTTTCCTTTTTCTTTAACAAGACTTTATTGGTGTCATACTTCTTGAATTACAAGTTCTATAAACATCATACAACCACATAAATTACAGAGTAATAATTCACATTACATCACCTTCGTCAAATTTCACAGCCTTATCATTTTTTTTTTTCAATACACATTTTATTGGTCTGCACAAATATATAAATGCAAAGCCCCGATCACCGGGTTCTGTTGCACACAGCAATGAAACGAGCACAGCAGTGTCAGACATTTTCCTACGATACAAACACCCACCCCGCCACCCCCCCAGGTTGCGCTGCTACCACATAACAGTTTACTGAGAACAATAAAAGAAACAATGATCACATGCCAGAACCATCAGAGCACTACTAACGCGCTCCAACACTCCAGAGTGATTAAAATGTCAGAGTGGAGTTGTTTTCCCGGGGGAGGGGGGTTCAAGGTCCAGTCCCCTGTAGTCCGCCCTCCTTTTCCAAATCCGAAAGTGCTTACGGGGACATCCCCTGGCTAGGAAGATAGGCTGCTCCAGCCCCATACAGAAGTCCATGCCGTTCCTCAAGGTGCCCAGGGCCGGGGCCAGAGGCGCCTTCCAAGCTCTCGCTATGTCACATTTGGCCAAGGTCAAATCAAGCAACAATAGGTGACGTTTGTATCAATTGCCCCCAACCCCCTCCATAACATGCAACAAAGCCAGTTTCGGTTCTCTAGACAGTTCCCACGCCAGTACTTCTGATAGACATCGAAAGACCCTGGTCCAGAACCTATGTAGCGCCGGGCAGACCCATGTTGTGTGCAGAAGTGTGCCTACCTCCGAGCCACATCGCAGGCATTCAGGGGACCCTATCATACCCACCTTCCACAGGCGCTCCCTGGTGAAGTATGTGCGGTGGAGGTATTTGAATTGTACAAGTCTCAGACGTGTGGAAATCTCCGCCCCCCTGGGACTCGCCAGGGCCTCCATCCAGTCTTCCTCCTCTAATTCCCCAACATCCCCCACCCACGCCTCCCGCAACCTCTGTAGGTCCGGGGAACAGTGCTGCACCAGGGATTGGTATATACGGGACAGTTTTTTGTCTGGCAGTTGCCCCATAAACAGCGGGGCTTCAAGTGGGCTAAAGTCTGGAAGGGTGGCTATGTCCGTCAGGTATGGTGTCAGTGCATGTCGAAGTTGGAGAAAGCGAAAGAATTGAGAACGGGGCATCCCAAAGTCATTCTGCAGATCTTGGAACGACTTCAAGGTATCGCCTGATATCACGTCCCCTAAAGAGGAGATTCCTATGGCGTCCCACCTGCCAAAACCCCAGAGGATCTGCAGTTGGGGCAAGCGACCATTGTGCCAGAGGGGGGTCTCCCGAGTGAGGACGTTCCACCATCCCATCCGGCGCAGCGCCTGCCTCCAGACGGAGAAGAGCACCTGAATGGCCGATGGAAGAGTCCGCCGAAGCGGTGCCGAGTATAGAAGGGCATGGATGTACGACAAACCCATCAGGTGGCGCTCAACAGCATATGCTGGATCCCCCATGTCCCCGTACCACCAATCATTGAGGACCAAAAGATGCGCGGCTTGATAATATGAGAGTATATCAGATGTAGCAAGGCCCCCCACGTACGTGGAGAGAAAGCATGTCCGTAGCGCAATCCTGACAGTCCCACCCTCCCACAGGAACCTGCCCAGTGCCGAATTAACTTGTTGAAACCAGCGAGGCGGAACGGGGTAGGGATGATTCTGTAATTGATACACAAGTCGTGGGAGCGCCACCATTTTAAATATGGCCGACCTCCCAAATATGGACTGTGGCATGCGACCCCATGCCTTCATATCCTCCCGCGTGCGATCCCACAGCGGGGCAAGGTTACGAACGCGGGAGACACCTGCATCCTCGGACAGAAAGACTCCCAGGTACTTCATTCCTCCAGGGGCGAACTGTAAGCCCGCTGCCCAGTCCCCCGCCGGTCCCCTGCTGCCCAGCACCCACAAGGTGGATTTACCCGGGTTCACATAGAGGCCGGAGGATTCCCTGAAAATCTGCAAGATATGCAGCAGCCGTGGCCCCGACCGACCAAGATCTGTAAGGAAGAACAACACATCGTCAGCGTATAGTGCTATCTTGTCCGTAAGGCCCAGGGACCAGCGAAAGCCCTTGAGCTGGGAGTCTATGCGCACCCACGCAGCTAAAGGCTCTATGGCCAGCGCAAACAGGTATGGGGAGAGGGGACACCCCTGTCGCGTACCCCTCTGAACCGGAAAGGGCCGGGACACAGCCCCCCCAAATTACACGAAGGCCGTGAGGCCGATGTACAACAGCTGCACGTAGACCAGAAAGCGAGGACCTATATTAAGGCGGCGTAGCAGGGCAAACAGGTAGGTCCAACTTAGGGAATCAAAAGCACAGTTCATATCTGCCAGGAACAAGGCAGCCCGTTCATCTAGGTTTCTCCAGGCCGAGACCGCCACCTGGGCACGCCTGATATTGTGTCGGGTGGCCCTCCGGGGCATAAAGCCCACCTGGTCAGGGTGGACCAGGTCCGTGATATGGGGTTTGAGCCTATTGGCTAGGGTTTTGGCCATGACCTTGGCTTCCGTATTGATCAGCGATATTGGGCGGTAGGACGCGTGGCTCTCCGGAGGCCGTCCCGGCTTCAGGAAGACCACCACCTCGGCATGCCTCCAGTCCGGCGGGAGCACCCCACTGTCCCGCGCTTCCCCGATCACCGGGCGCAGGCGTGGGCCCAGCTGCACATAAAACCATTAAAAAAAATTGCATGGGAACACGTTGGGGCCCGGCACCTTACCCGGGTTGAGCTCGCCTAAGGCAGAGCCCATCTCCTCATCCGTGAAGGGCCTATCCAACAGAACCCGAACCTCATCCGAAACCAACCACGGGGGGAGGTCATCCATGAACCGCTGAACAGTCTCAACCGGTAGGCACTCCAGGGGCACGTACAGTCCCTCAAAATATGTTGCGAAGCTCTCTGCGATATCCGACGTCTCTGAGATCGGTGAACCCGCCGGGTCCAACAGCTGGGGCAGCGGCTGGGCATGGAGAGTGCCCTGACACAGGCTGTGTAGCATCTTACAGGACTTGTCCCCCCCCCCATTGGTACACCCGACTATGAGTGACAAGCCAGGCCTGCCTCGCCTCCTCGAGTAAGACAGCCGTGTATTGCTGCTGGGCTTGGGCCAATCGCCGCCCTATCAATCTACCACTCTCCTCCCAACACCTGCGCTCCAGCGCTTCCAGCTCCGACTCTCGCAGCACCAGATCCCGCCACCTCTCTGGCCGTGCCGCCACGCACCAGGATATGTCTACCCCACGTAGGTTTGAGGGCCTTCCAAAGGGTCGTCTGGGAATCCACTGAGTTATGATTGGTAGTCAGGTAACTGTCAATTTCCCGAGACATATGTTCTCTATAGGGGGCCTGTAATAGCTGCCATCCAGACTTGCGCCAACGGAACGGAAGCCCAGACGGGCCTACTCTAAAGGTAAGGGCCACCGGCGACTGATCCGAAAGAGCCCTTGGTAGGATATCAGAGGCCACGATCCTTTGTGCCAGACCCCTAGGGACAAACAAGTAATCCAGTCTGGAGAACAATCCATGCACCGAGGAGAAATATGTATAATCTCGGCTCGCGCCGTGCCTAAACCTCCAGACATCTGTTCAGTCCAATCCCGTGGCGAGGGCCCGAAGCTTGGTGGGGGGGTCCCTCTACATCTACATCTACATCTGCGTCAGTCATCCCCCTCCGCCATCGATCCAGGCGCAGATCCATCACGTTGTTCCAGTCACCCCCAACCACGGCCAGGGTGTCGGGCATGCCACTCCAGAGGGACATAACCTTCTCCACCAGAGGCCACTGTAGCGGCGGCGGGGCGTAGACACTGCCAAAGGTCACCCTATCTCCCGCGACCCTCCCCTGGACGAAGATGTACCTACCCTGTGGGTCAGACCAACTCTGCTCATGTGTAAAGGAGATTCTGCGATGTATGAGAACTGCAACCCCCGGGAACCCCTTATAAAGCCTGCGTGGAAAACATGTAAGAACCCAAAGCGTTGGAGACAAAGCGCTTTTGTTCCCAGTAGGTGGGTCTCATGGAGCATTAAGAGATCTGCCTCGGCTCTCTTGACATAGCGGAGCACCGCCCCCTGCTTCACCTTGTCCAGAACCCCCCTCACATTCCAACTCACAATGCTCACTGTGCCTGGAGCTACTGGCCCCCCACTCTGAACAGGCGACATTTGACAATGGCACTATATGAGCCACAAAGGCCCCAACGGTCTAGCATGCACACAACCCAAGATACAGACACCAGCAGATTAAGCACAACCAAACCCCCCCCATCCCAACTCAACCACAAACTACCCCCCCCCCCCCCCCCACAACTCCCCCACCCCTCCCAACTTGAAAGCACCTGTCGCGGTTGGATCGCGGCCTGGTCCCCAACGGGGAACCGAGGGCCACCCCCTCCAATGGATCCCCTGAACACACCCCATAACTAGGGAGAAACCCGTCTGCCCCTCATACAACTCTTTCCCCCCCACCCCCCCCCCCCCACCGCCTTCCCCATCAATCAAGTTCACCATTAAGCCGTATAATTTTTAAGTTCTCCCACCCTACAAATCCTCTTAACTGAACCCTGAAAGAATCCCATAATGTATTAGAAAATCTAGGACACTAGTCGACAAACAAAACCGCCCTGTAAGTGGAAATCTTGCATCATCAATACATGGGCAAAGGGGAAGGGAGGCCATCATATAGGAACTAGATCCCTGTTATATAAGTGAGGGCATACCATCTGTAGTTACATAGATAGGAATAAGGAATCAGCTTTGTTGTATTAATTGGAAAGGAAAGGGATTCATAAGTGGACCTTAGCACAACAGATTATTTTTTTCATCAAACTGTTGTAGGTGTTATCCAAAAAGGTATCATTCCACTAGGGAAAATGCTGCAACTGCAGCCATAGTTAAGGTTGCTCCTGCTTTGGACATTTACCAAGCCCCCATGTGGGCATCCATCCTACTTTCATGAAGGAGTACTGTATCCAACTCTCAAATCCTGAGGGAGGTTTGTGTTGGTTAATTTTGCCTATTAGGTCATTCTGGACGTCCTGGTGTGAAGTCTACTTCTCAGACCCACATTCCTGCACAGGGCGTTGCTTTGGTATGGATTCAAAAGGTAAGGAATCTGGTCAGAAGTATGCATTAGAAGAAGCAACTTTCTAATTTCACATGGCATGCTATGAAAGGCTTGTAATTGATTAGAGTAGTGGCATCTAGCCAGTATTGACCCAGAGTGGGACAGAGAGAGTAGGTTGGGTGAAGAAGGAGGAACTCCATCTTCAGCAGGTTTAGCTTGAGGTGGTGGTGTGACCTCCAGACCTGGAGATATCATGGGCCCTTTTCAAGTTCTGCAATATGTTATGGGATAAGACTTTCATATCCTCACAGTTCAGGCTGCATTGTTTTCTATAGAGGCTGAGTCATGACTGAATTGTACATGGCTGGGCCAAAAATGAGATGGCATGGTGGGCAAAAGAATGAATGGTTGGAATGCTACCCCGATTAATTGCCAGTGGTTATAACTAGTGCAAGTATTTCTCCAACAACCTTTTGTGTGTTTGATGAGACTTTAAAGTCAGCTTAGTGTTATTAGCATAAAGATAGAAAGATACGTTAGATTGTCTGAGAATTGAACTGAAGAGGGTTCATATTTAAGAGTTCCTGGGATAGAATAGATCCTTATGCTGTTCCTTGCTGGAGGAGAGAGGGTAAAGAAAAAGAAAGTCTGCTGGGTATGGCAGATACGACTGAAACCAACTCAGGACTGTGCGGCTAATCCTTGTTTACTGTGACCGAAAGACATATTGGGTTTCATCAAAGTATTTGTCTTCTTTGGAGCGTTTTTGCTGTTGCACAACACAATTCCTCAGTACTTTAGCTAGAAAAGGGAGGATTACAACAGTGTGAAAGTTGGTATGGTCGTTTTATTCAATATCGGGTTTCTAAAGTAATGATGTGAACTGCACCATTTTCAAGCAATACAAGATGATATCTTCTGTTCGGGATGAGTTGATCATGTTTTCAACTAAGGAGTTAAGATGAAACGTATGCCTGTAACAAACGTGACTGGAATAGGGTCAGTGAAAAGCAGGGATGGTCTGCTGCACAGCTTTTTGGTCAGATCACATCCTGCTAGACTACCAACTGCTGCAGATGGAATTCACTTT
The DNA here is from genome assembly GCF_964263255.1 of Lissotriton vulgaris. Taxonomy (NCBI): domain Eukaryota; kingdom Metazoa; phylum Chordata; class Amphibia; order Caudata; family Salamandridae; genus Lissotriton; species Lissotriton vulgaris. Next base: position 1,569,641,107 of record NC_141685.1, read on the forward strand.
CCAACTCGTCATATAAAGTGAACTCCTATAACTACTGTAATATGGCTTTGACACTTTGCTGGTGTTCAGTTTGATCACATGAATAAACAAATATATATTTTTTTTTAAATGACATCACAGCTATCTATTCAATCCTGGAATGGCTCGTTGACAAAACATTGAAATGCTGTAGTGGATTACATTTCCTTAAGGCCATTAGCTGATCAGTATGAAATGGAAATAGTACAACACAATACATTAGTAGTAGAGAAGACTAGGAAGGCGTATTTTTGGGACAGTTTTTTTTTTAAATGATCTGAGGATAGGCCGCTGTAGTCATACAAGTTTAGTTTTTGACCAATTCTCAACTAAATTTGAAAAAAAATGACGTCACATAAAAAAGATGTGCAAATATCTTGCTTCACATTTAGGTAAAAAAGACTTGTGAATTGCAATGCAGTATGATATCGTACAGCCATTGTTTAGCGATCTCCCTCCACCGAGAAGGTAGAAGGATCTTTGTTTTATGTATCCTGGTAACCTAATTCTCTTGAACTAAGTTTATGCTTATTATTTTATGCTGAGAAAGAACTGATACTGAAACAAGGATGCATCTTATGTTATGTTCCGGCTAGAAACGAGATGTATTGTTTTCTATAATGTGTAAGCATCCTCAGCAGGATGCAGAGAATTAAACACACCGGTATTTTCAAGTCATTAAACGTTGTGATGTATATCCATTAATACATTTGTCTTAAAATGTTTGATCATTCTCAGATTGTTCTTATAAACCTGTGTCTTTTATGCTGTATGGCAGCATCATATTTTATGAATTAGTAAGGATAATTTATGTTACTAAAAGTTGAAATACATTTAATATATTAAGTGTCCGTTTGATTTAAAATTAATTTCTACCTTATAGAGATGAGTACTTCAGGATGAAACTTCAGTGGAAATCAGTGAGTGCAGAACAAGAGGACCGAAATACAAGATTTAAAGATTATAAAAGTCTGATAGGTAATTTTTCTTGGACGCAACTATGATTGTATTTGGTTTGCACTTTATTCAGAAATAAAGCACAATTCGACTACCTGATGCATCACAGTAGCATTTTTTAGTGATGTAATTATGTATTGAGTTGTAATATGCATGTATTCAATTTACAATCTCATCAAAAGACATTTATATGCAAATCAAGTAAAAACAAAATCAATGCTGACTTTATTTTTCTATCACATTCTGCACTGTGCTACGCTGATAAGTAATTACTTTTATACATGGTAACATTTCTTAACAACAACCTTAAAAAAGCTATCTTTTCTTCCCCTTCCTTTACTTAAAGTCGCTTTTATGTGTTTCGGACTGACATTTGCTTAATATCAGTTTAATTTTAATCCTTGAAAGGTTTCATTTTCCTGTGATGTGTTCGCAAGAATGAGTATTTACTTTGATTAACTGCATATTGACTTGATGCAACCTTTCCACATCCAAAAGCATAATATCTGCTTTTTATCGTATTCCAGAAAAAGACGTCAATCGCACAGACCGAACAAACACATTTTACGAAGGGACGGATAATCCAAGCTTAATTTTGCTTCATGACATTTTAATGACATACTGTATGTATGATTTTGATCTGGGTAAGTACAGTTAAAGGCAAGCACACCGTAGTGATGGTAACAAAATGGTTATTTGTAATTATCAATGTCTTTCTTTGAAGTCCTTGATTTCAATGATACAGAAAAACGTCAACAAAAGGAGTGCAACTTGCAACTTTCATGCATATATCATTAAGATTCCTGATTTATGTCTGTGGATTTCTATGGATGCCATAAGGTAGCCATGCTTTGGACCAGACATTTTACTGTGGGCAAATCCTTTGCTGTTCATTTTGGAGGTTGGCAAAGTAGAAATAAACATTTGTCTTTTGTTCCTATTCCTGGTCCTAAAGATTTAACAGAGTAATCAACAAACATCAGATCTGCTTTAGGTTCCTGTGCCTCTAGTATTCGATTGATGAAAACGGTTCACGTAGGTGACCAAGTTCCAATAAACATGCTAACTGGAAAAGAGCATAATGATACAAGTGGTGCTCACAGAGTATGCCCTCATTTTTAAAGGTTCCACTCTGAAGAGCTGTGACTAAGTCACATTAGTGAATAGCTTTATTTAGTGCGTGAGTACCATTGAGCATGCATCTGTGGAGTTTGCTCAAGTATCAGTGCTTGTCACAGCCAAGTGGGAAAGCGATAACTGTATGTTTCACCTAGCATCAGGAGAATGGTTTGAAGAAATGTTTGAAGATCCTGGCTGCCACTGTGCACTTAGTAAAACTAGACTAGGTGGTTAGATGGGCATATCAGAAGGCTTCAGCATCATTATGATCTAGAAAAATGAGTAAGCATTGACAAAGAGTGCTAAAAAGAAAGGACCATCTTGAGAGACATTCATTTCCCTTAGGAAAGTCTTTATCTAAGAATCCCTTAAAACCCGAGGATATAGCAACAAGGCCATTGGGTAGTATGTGAGGTAAAGAGTTGCCACATTCCGAGAGGCTTATGAAATTTCCATGGACAAGCCAATACCTCCAAACCTCTGTGAGGTATCCTCAGATCTGCTGGCTTAACAGCTCAGTGCTTAGGATTCTGGGAGAAGACCACGCAACAAAAGTAGCTTTCTGTTCATGAAGGCTAGGGATGTGCTTCAACCGATGGAAGCCACAGTGGCCAGGTTTAAGTTACCTTTGAGAATAACAATTCCGAGGAGCTTAATGCCCTTGAACTCCTGCTATCCTGAAGCTGGTGAAGGTTTATGCACACTAATGTTTCATATGTGTGATGCTCAATTAGGTGTCAGTGTGATGTGACTCTATTCCGGTTAAAAAGATCCTGCCTAAAAAGATACTCACAATCTTTCCCCTAGAGAGATTGCAACTCATGCCCATTCACATGTACCACCTTGAAGGGGGTTTGACAAGGTGGAAACCGATATATCTAGGCTCATGTTTAGGGAATTAAGGACACCACATCTGCCTTATGTCTCCATCAGGTATGGGAAGGCCTTTTGAATTACAGTACTAACCGTCTTTATTCTTGTTTAGTACAAGGAACTACACTATTTTCTGAGACTCTAGTTTCACTCGGGTTATTGCATTGGTTTTCGTCCAGAAGATGAATATTGTGATGTAGTCCAAAGAAAGTTCTTTACATCTCAAAAATAAAGTATCTTGTTGAATGTGGGCATTGGTGTTCTTTACTATACCTGAACCAAAGTCCTGATGGGTGGCATGGCTTTTTACTATGAGTTTTTATAATGTAATATACAATGTGGGTCTGCTGTTAGATCACTAGTTAATTGTTTGTTCATTGAATGCACTGGAGTTTGTGGTGGAAGCACAATGCCTAGAAAACAGACCTGCTTATTTTCTAAACAAGAGCTGATTCAATTATGCAGACTAAATAATATGTACCTAATTATCAGTTTTTCTGAGGCTCATTCTAACAGGCCAGAGAAATGTCCTTTCTCTGAAGCTGTCTGAGCATAGCAACTAAAATGTGGCTGCAAGGAGAGAGGTTATGGTATGGTACATTTATTCTTAGGGCACACTATCATCTGGGTGGTATATTTGCACTGAACAGGTTTGATAGCTTGGCTAAGCTTAGGACATGGTTTATTCGAAGAGCTAGGTCTTCAGCTTCTTGCAGAACGCAATAAAAGAGAAGAAGGTTCTGATTTGTAGTGAGAGGTCCTTCTGTGTTTAGGACCGATGTATAAGAAGGCCCCGCCTCCTGATCTGTTTCTGTTTGTGTGTGGGAGAACTAGTCTGGCAAAACGGAGGTGTCTGGGAGGTTGATGGAAGGAGATGCGACTGTTCACTAGATGAGGCCTATGCTGTGTAATGCTCTGAATCTGTGAGTGAGGACTTTGAAGTGAGCACGTTTGTGTATCGGGAACCAGTGGAGCTCCTTGAGGTTTTGTGGATGTGTGTTTTGTGTGGGAGGTTGAAGATGAGTCTTGATGCAGAGTTCTGGATGATTTGTAGTGTTCTGGTGAGTTGTGTGGTGATTTCAAAATAGAGTGTGCCCCCACAGAGTATCCTGTAGTGAGTCCTTAATCCTGAAAATGAGGGTAAACTAGAGGTATGTGCTAATAGCAGCAGTAAATAGTAAAAAGCTTAGTCTTTCTTTATACATATGCCTAATCAGAAAGCATGGACCCATGTCTGACACAAAGCAATAAGAAAACGAAACGCAGAACATCGGAACTGGGCACACCTCAAGGGTGCAAGAATGACTGCCATAAGATCCGAACAGCTCCCAGAGAGTCACTGGATAACTTATGCTGGGAGGAAATAAACTTTTTGGTAGGCAGGCCGAACACCAATCAATGGGGAGAATTTCTCAATCAGAGTTTGACAACACTGGGCCTTCACGAAGTATGGAATAAAAACATCGATCATAAGCAGTTCTGCAAAATAGCAAATGGTTCGGCAAAAAAGATTTCCTTGCTTAAAGACAAAAGAACTCTAATTAAACGGAGACACGCTTGGACAGTCGTTAACTCTTACACCACCCAAAAACCGCAAGTTTTCCTAGCCCAACACTATTGCCAACAGCTAAAAGAAACGCTAATAGCGTATCGTCTGGGCACGCACTTTTCAAAAGATCTAATGCCTTCCTGGAAACAATAATCAGAAAGTGCCAACTGCAGACCATGCGGATATAAGAACAAAACAGTGTCACACATCCTTTGTGTATGCCTTGCGCTGCAGGTCTTAAGAAGAAGATATTATCGGGCAATCTTCAATACATTGAAAATCCGCACCTGCAGGCAGGCGGTGATACGGTGGCTAAGTGGCGTCTCACCCATCCTTTCTTGTCGGGGAATCAAATTCATGGTTAAGGCAACAAAGCAGTTACAAGAAAAGGAACAGGCACAAGGAGTTTTCACTTCCAGAACAAAAAAAGAAGTACAGGGACAGAATCCAAAAGACAAAAGTGACACAAACGGACTTAGGTTGCTTTTTACTAATTAATTTGATAACTGAAATCACTTTTGATAGAAAATAATCAGACTCCATTTCAATTTTTACTTGCATTTTATATTTGTCGTTGCACTGTTTTTATCGCTTGTAAATATTGTAATGATTTTAATTAATCACACAATAAAATAAAATAATGATGATGAGTGGATAGTTAACGAACTATAAAGCCAAATTGACAGAGAGAATTGGATTACGTTATACAGAAGACCCTAATGTAATTGAATATCTCCAGCCACAGTAATATATATTTTGGGCAGGGAAAGATGCCTAAGAAAAGCACACTTTCTGCACTTATTACTCTGGGTGTACAGAAAGTGAAAAACTGGAACGAGCAGTAATACTATGGCAATAGAAAATCCTTTGTCTACTGTCTAAAAATGTGTTATAGGCATGGCTTGCCACCTTTAAGAAAGGGGTTTAATACATCCCTCTCAGACTACACTCTAAGCTAGAAGTAAATAAAAGTTTTTAAAAAATGCAACTAGCAAAACCTTTGCACCTGAATTGAAGCCACAGAGCAATCATCGTCAGGCACCAGCCAAATAACTAAAATGGAAATAGTCTCCTTGGAATCCCAGGTCAACATCTTACAGAGCATTACGAAGACCTGAAAAACATATCCAGAAGTTACACTTTTAGAATCAAAAACATAACAGAAGGAGAAGAAAGAGAAAAACAGGAAGCCTGTAGGTGTGAGCTGTTTCGAAAAATTCTGCGGAAAGATGACCTTTTCCATATCACAATAGAGTGGTCACATAGGGTAGGAAGTAAACCGGAAGACACTAAAGCGAGACCGAGAGACACAATGGAAAAATTGTTGTCTTTTCAGATGAAGGAGCAAAGTCTGAAATGAGTCTGTTCTCAGAGTTCATTCAGCATGAGAAAAGCAAGAGTATGCTCCTATCAGCACCTGGACCCTAGTACCCTGAGCAAACGTAAACAGTAGCAATCAGTAGTGGAAGGCTACATGCCAAAAAAATGCATTGTAAGTGGATATTTCCATAAGGAATTGCTTTCAAATGTCAAGAATAAGATGTAACAGCAAAGTCTATCCAAGAACCTGTGAATTCTCGATATTTCGGTTAATGAGGAAAATCCACTGATGTGCGGAAACCATTTGAGGAATCTCATGAAAGGGGCCAACTATCAACCAAAACAAGGAAAGACATGAGACCTGCCTGGAATCAGAAAACAAGAAAGTTGAAAGCTGTCCATAGTAGACAATAACTACTCCAAACTGTTGACAATAATACAATGAACACATTTCAGTGAGATTAAATAAACTCAGAAGTAACTCAGTGGACACTTAAGGAAAGTGACACCAGATGGAAAAGGTAAAGCCATGACACAAGATGGCTACAATGAACTGACAAGACTAATATTGCATTTCCCAGTAGTAGCACCACACGGTACAAACAAAAAAACCACTGCCATATTCCTGCCCAGCGGCATTCCGAAAAAAAAGAAGGTACCATGGCTGAAGCAAAGGAACCCTTGAATATATCCTGAAAGACTCTATGCAGATAATGAATCACCCTACACAGTTAATTTGTTGGTTATGTCAAGTTTGTATGTAAATATGTAAGTTAATAGGGAATAGGGAGGAAAGGTGGAGGGAGGTCCGATGTCAACGAACGCTCAACTACCAATGTAACTTTACTAGAAGGCTAACTTAAGGTCAAAATCAGCTAGTTGTTGTAAAGTTGCAGGAAACCCTCTGGTGGATAAGTATCATCGCAGACTAGTCAACAAGGACTACTCAACATTGATCCACTCTTCCACTCCTATCAAGACAGCAGGTGTAGCTATCTTAGTTAGACAGAACATTCAAGCACAAATAATTCTTGCAAAGAAACATAAGGCTGGGAGATATATCCCTAATCACTTCTACTACCAAGGGATGATCATATCTGTGTTAAATATTTACATACCCAACACAAATCAAGAACGTTCTATATCACAATGCCTTCTGCCAGTGGTTCACTTTTGATAGAAGAGGTGGTTATGGGAAGGGCCTGAGCTTAGTGCAGGGTGGAAACCTAGGCCGATCCAGTAACCAGAGCCAGGTATGCAAAGCAGCTGGCAGAAAATTAAGAGGTTTAAATGAAGACATTGACCTAGTGGACATATAGTGACACATACATGAGACCAAAAAGGACAACTCCTTTTCGGTCTCACAAAGGACATGGACAGGAAAATCCTAGGTAATGTAAGGTGAGCGGACTTAGTTGGCATAGTTGGCATGCCACTGCAATGGGTGGTAGAATGGGAGTTGAGAGTACAGGAACATGTGTAGAGGTAGATAGCTGCTTAAGGAAAAACTCCTTCAGGGACCTGATGAATCTGCAGGAAATACTTACTCATACAGATGAATTTCTGCATATACATGAAGGCGATAACATTACCCAATTCACACAGTGCGACGCAATGGAGGCTTATATTACGGAATCTCTAATAGCCCTAGACGCACGCAAGGAAAATATATTCTGATAACATAAATGAGGAACTGATGTTACTATTGTAAGCCAACAAAACCCAAACCGCAGCCAATAAGGTGGGCAAATAACACTATTCGAAACAAATTGACTGGTGAAAACCTTTTTGAGACTCCCAGCAGAAATTTCTATACCAAGAGTAATAAAACAGGCAGATTACTAACCCTACAATAAAAAGCTACAGAAAGAAAAACATACATAGCAGAAATCAGGAACTGTGTACGGAGAATTAGGAAGGACGAAGCCACAAAATCAGAAGCCTTCAAACATTTTTACAACGGAACTGTACCGTAAGGGCGAGGGGATTTGAAGGCAGGAGAGGACTACAAACTGCCAACAACAAAATATATCAATTGATCAAAAAGCATATTTAGATAGGACCATAATTGAGGAAGAAGTCAAAGACACGAAAAGAGTGTTTACATTGGGAAAGGCCCCAGGGCTGGATGGGTTTGCAAATCCCTACATAGATACTTCTAACTCAACTCTTTCATTTCTTCTGGATGGGATCAGGAGTCCTCCATTACATGAGGGAGGCGAATATCACCTTCATATGAAACAAGGAAAAGATCCAAAAGAATGCAATTCATGCAGGTCAATTACCCTAATAAAGGTGTATACAAAATGTTTTACTAAGGTGTTGGCAAGTTAGCTTGACAAATACTTACTGGGTTTCATTGATCTAGACCAATCCGTGTTTGCTAAATGCAAATACTCATGACAACCTTGGTACAGCCACTCACCTGACAGAAAAGACTAATAGGAAGGGCATCCCAGCTGTTATGTTTGCATTCAACGCTTAAAAGATATTGGACCCAGTTGTAGCTTTCCTGGAAATTACTCTACAGAGAGTACGATTCGAAGCAATGTTCCATAGCTGGGGTCATGTCGCTTATAAAGAACCAGTAGTGTGGAATCTAATGCATGGATTCAGATCTGAGATGAAACAGTTGCAGAGGGGAACACACCAAGGATGTCCTCTCTTGCCACCTTTATTTGCTCTGTATTTTGAACCTGTTGCAGCAACAATTAGAGAGGATCCTGAAACGGGTGGTATAAATTTCAGGGGTGTGCAGCAAAAAGTATGTTTATTTGCCCATGATCTACTAGTGGCCATCACAGAACCTACATCACTGTTGGCACTCATGAGGCACCCAGAAAAATTTGAGAGAGTTGCTTGATTAAAAATGAACTGGGGTAAATCGGCAGTTATTAAACATTAATCTTCCACAAGAGGAGGCTAGATAGCTATAAGTTGAATTTCACTTTCAATTAGTAGAGAAACTCATATATTATCTGGTGTTAAACATTACTGCATCACTAGACCGAATGGCTAAAGCCAATTGGCCACCCTTGAAAAGAGAAATCAGGGCAGACCTAATCAGATGGCATCTGCTCCCTGTATAGTGGTTAAGAAAAATCTCTACAGTAAAAGTAGATATCTTACCACGCCTCTCATGTTTAAGGCAGTGCTAACTCTGATCCAGAAGTACAAAATATTCTCCCTGCTGAAAATAAATCTTTTGTTTGGGGAAGAAAAAAGCTATTCATAGTGGCTCCAAGAGCTAAAAGAGAACTAGCTTTCCTGATCCTGCGGAGATACTACCAAGCAGCATACTTGAGACTACTACAAGACTGAGTCTTCTGGTGAAACTGATTAAATATATTTTAGAATTTACAGATAGGACACTAGTTGAAAGGTATTTTTTTGGGGATGTCATCTGACTGCCCACACAATCTATACCAAAAAATAAATACATAAGTGATATAGTTGGAATGATAATGAGTCTGTGGCATCAAATAGACAAGACGTGAAGATTAACTACATATCTTTCTCCCTCCGCTAGTGATCCTGGGAAAAGATCCCACAAGGAATTGCAGACAAAGAAAGGGAACGGTTATGATGCTGGAAATGTGTGAATCTCGAAACATCAACACTACTTGTCTGGTAGACGTACGCCAAACTGAGGCACCTCTGGAAATAGGTGCTAAGTAAATTCAAACTGAAAATAGGTTTCCATATATATGATTCTTCAGCAGTAATACTGCTGGGCCTATGAGACAGAAAGACAGCACACACAACTAAGTTTCAAAGGAACTTAACAAATCAACAGCTGACAGCTACTAAGCAGTTGATAGCCAGTGACTGGAAAAAGTGGAGGCCTCTGGAGGACCAACACCATCCACACTTTGGATGGTGTTGGTCCCAGAAAAGATGAGGTATAACTTAACTACCAGCCCAAGAAACTCCAGTCTCTTGTCCCCTGATCAACCATCTCATAGGATTTTCTTTTTAGATGGCCATATAGATTACGAGCTTTGGATTTTAACTATTGAAGAAAAATGCTGAGATGGGACAGTAAAAAGGTGGCTTCTCTCGACCACAGTTAAAACTAGTTGGGGTGTGTGACCAGGGGAGGATTATGGGGGAAGAGACTTGGAACTGAGCAAATACTTTACTTCATTTCTGGACTGGAAGTGTAGAATGTATTGTGTATTGTGACACGGTATTGACTCAGTAACATTTATTTTCAAGTTAAATACCAATATTTGTGTCTGTGCTGATTTCAGAGATTGGGATCTCTGACGGGATTCGTCTGACTTAATTCTTGCCCATTGGAGCATAACTGACTGGACAAGGGTGAGAGAAACCTGCTAGTTTTCTTTTCTCTGAAAAGGATGCAGTAGTTACTGTGTATAACCCCAGTAATTTGTGGGTAACACAACACACCATGAGCTCCTTCGTTGATCGAGACTAGGTAAGCACCCAAGCTTTTCTTTTAAAAGTCTGTCCATTGTCAACCAATAATAGGCCTATAGTAAGTTAATAGTTGATAAAGAATGACCTTGTTGTTGATGGTGTAGCTAGTTCAAGAAAATGATTTTCTACTTTATAGGATTGTAACATTTTATTTATTTTGTAAAGGGAAAGGATAGGGAACAGCGGCTGTCGTCTACATCCATCAGCCGGCGAGGAATAAACATTTAGGTATTGTTTCAATTTACATAATCCTGCCCCTACATCCATTGGCCGGCTCGGTAGTCATGAAGCCAAGGGGAGAGGAGTGGTAGAGAGGGTAGAGGTGAATGGGGAAACATAATCCAAATCAACAGCAAACAGTGGATAAAGAAACAATACGGGCTCTTGTCGCGAGTGTTGTAGTAGTCACTCCTTCTTTTCTCTTGGGTCCACTAAGGGGGTAGAGGGTGTAATCTGCAGTTTGTGCAAGTATATCGGGCATGTGATGTGTTCAAATTGTCCCGAAAGGTGTTTAATCGATGTTCCCCATCTGCTTTCAAACTTGGGTAAAGTGTGGCTAATGGTGGCTGTCAATTTCTCCATCCCCAGTAAATCCCAGAGCTTATGAAGCCAGTGGGTTGGGACTATATCAGTACCCCACTTTGATAACCGGACTTGTTACGCTGCGCACAGCGCTAATTTAATAGCCTTACCGCTTTCAGAGTGTAGGGGGTAAGTTTGAACATTGGGCAACCCCAACAATACATAGCTAGGAAAGCGGGGTATTTCAGTTTTAAACATCTTGTCAATGTCGGCCAGGACATTCGTCCAATACCTATGAAGTTTGTGGCAGTGCTACAGTAGGTGGGTGAGTGTGCCTCCGTGAGCGCAGTGTCTCCAACAAGTGTCCAACCTTTCCCTCTGCCATTGAGCCAGGCGTGTGCTACTTTTAGTAGTATTTCTATGCCCACAGCGCAAGTGGCGGAGGTGCGTGCTTGATGCAATATATCGAACCATTCCTTATCTGAAAAACTGCATTCGCATTCTTGCTCCCATCTCTCCTAGCTGGAGTCTATAGAGGTGAAATCTGAGTATTTAAAAAGTAATACATGTCTGACAAAATGAGGGAATCCTCTTTCCTGGGTAAAAACCAGCGTTCAAACAACGTTAGTTGTCTACTAGCATGGGGCTTGATTGCAGGAAGAGACACCCAGTGTCGGACCACTAGATTACGCCAGTACTCCAAGGTCCGGTTGGAGGGCATCAAAGTCCACCAAGCCTCGCACATCAAATAGGTCACCAATCCTCTTGGACTGCGCTTCCTGCCAGCATGCGAACTATTTCTCTTGCGTAGTGGATTTCCTATGATTGGTGTGAGTGAGGAGATCCACGTGGAGAGCTTATGAGTGGAGTATACCTTGTCCCAAACCCCAACAGTTGCTCTGACCACTGGCGAGATGTTTACGCTTGCGCTGTAACCACGGGATTCCCGCAACTGCTTGATCCAGGAAACACCAGTGTTTTTTGGTCATCAGGCACTGCCATTCGACTATATAGCGTAACTGAGCAGCCTGATAACATTGTGCCAGATTTGGCAAGTGGTAGATATGCTCGCTTATTTGCCATCCAGGCCCGTTTACCCACCGATATGAAGGCTTCAAGAGCAACCTGTAACTTCTTGAGAATGGGTGCCGGAGGTGGGGGGGAGCGGCATCACCTGCATAAGGTAGAGAATTTTCAGCAGCAGGATCCTTTTTACCGCCGCAATGTGGCTCACCCAGGAAAGGGGACCCCCATGCCACAATTGAATAAGCGAAATCACTGTATGCAACAGGTCTATGCAGTTATCCAGTATTGGGGTATCTTTCATAGATTCACATGCCTGAATCATTCCCCGTCGTCGAGGCGGGAGTCCCACAGTAAATAAAAAAGCAGTGCCAAAAGCACTTTGCAGTAGTAGGCCCTAGAAAAAAGGCCTGAGGCCTATATTATAGTAGCCTATCTACCTCATTATGCTAAAAGACCCAAAGTCTTTGCTCCAACCAATCAGCTCACAGCACCCTCTAGAACCTTCCCTGCAGAGCCAGCTCTCCTCAGATTTTCACCGCACGTCGTGTGGAAGGGAGTCTCCCTGAGTCTTGACTCAGTTTTTTCTTCAAGAGCTTCAAGATGTCTGACAAGAAGGCCTTGTTCAGACCCTGCAGAACATGCGAGAAGAAGAGGGTCCATGTGGATGACTTACACAAGGACTGTATTTATTGCCTGTATCCCAAGCATGAGGCAAAAACCTGTAAGATCTGTACTACCTTCCCTGCCAAGACCTTAAGGGATAGGGAGGCCAGAGTCCTTTTGTGGCTTAAATCCTCTTCCAAGGATGATGATGACAGAGCCTCTACCTCTAGCAAGAGGGCAAGGTCTCACGAGGATAAGATAAGTGAGGGGAGAAAGCATATTAAGACCTCCCACTCTACTTCAGGCTCTTCTCAGAGATCCAAACATTCTGTCTCTGGAGCCTTAGCCACCAACGATCCGGCAAAGAAAACAGTGAGTAAGACTTCTACTGTCTCCTCTCCAGTGACCACTGTCTCTACTTCGGCCTCTTCTTCTATGACTATGATATCCACTACATCTATTACTACTCCGATTGTGTCGACTAAGATTAGTATTGTGACAAAGAAGACTCTCGTGGACGACTCGTCGACGAAGACGCCGTCATCATCAAAGAATTCGTCGTCTAAGAAGAGCCCGTCGACGAAGAATGCATCGACGTCTATCCCGTCGACGACGAGCCCATCCTTGGTTACCCCGTCGACGACAGTCCCGTCGACGGTGGCTCCGTCGACGAGTCCGTCGACGACTGTCCCGTCGACTTTGAGCCCGTCGACGACAGTCCCGTCGACGGCAAGTCTATCGTCGACGATGCCTTCGTCGTCGATCTCGTCGACGATAAATCCGTCGACGACGGCATCTTTTCAGCAAATAGATGCACCTTGGTCTCCTGGATCATCAAGGTCGATGGGATCAGCTTTATTAAGACCTGCCACTGGGAATCAGGCCTTTTGTACGCCAATAGCGACAAAGAATTTTCAGCTAGTGTCTTATAAGAGACAACAGGGTGCCTATATATCTCCGCTTATGCCTTCTCATCTTCTAGAAACTTTTGCCGATGATGAAGAAGATGACTATGAAGATGATGACGATGAGGGTGCTTTTGGTGTGGCACGTCACCCATCCGAACTTGTCATCAAGTGCCAAGATGATGATGAAGAAGATTCATATGCGGAGCACTACTACCAAGAGGGTATCATAGGGCCTCATTCATTAGAACATCAAAGAAGGCCTAGAGTCCCGGAAGTCACTCAGTTGCCGCCTAATCTGATACAGGATCTACAGGCTATGCTGGCGGACTACAAGCAGCGTTTTCCTCCACAAGTACCTCAATCTGATACGGTAGCTCCTCCTCGGCAACCACCGGTCTCTCCAGTTGTGGAAACTCCGCAACCGGTCTTGCCTCCACAAACTCCGGATACATCATCAGAAGAGGAGGTAGAGGATGGAGAGTTGCCTAACATACCTTCATCGGACCCATGGGATGAGTATGTTATACCCATGCCGTCCCCTCCAACTCCACAACCTTCAGATTCACCGCCTGAAGATGTAGGTGGTTTTCACAACTTGATGCAGAGGGCATCAACCAGGTTTAAGCTCCCGGTTACAGTGGAGCAAACGGAGTGTTTTCTCCATGACTTTAAAGAGGAAACAAAGAAGATATCTAGAGCCATTCCCATGATTGATTTTATTTGGAAGGAAGGCATAAAGATAATGAAAAACCCTGCATCCGTGCCTGCTGTGTTACCCAGAATAGAAAAGAAATATCGTGCTCCGCTCTCTAGTCCGGCGTGCCTTATTGGTCATCCACGCCCGGATTCGGTAATCTCTCAGGCGGCGCAGCAAAGGTCAAAGAACCCAGCTACCCCTATTTCTACTCCACCAGATAAAGAGGGGCGACGATTAGACCTTATTGGGAAGAAGTTTTCCACTATGGCTGCAGCATCCATCAGGATAGCAAATTCAATGGCGATTATTGGACGCTACGATCGCCAGATGTGGTCGGAGATGGCTAGATTCATGGAGCTATTGCCAGAGGACTCAAGACAAGAAGCCAGAAAAGTTTTAATGGAAGGAGAGAGGGCAGCGGAAGAATCCATCGACTGCGCTCTAGATATGGCGAATACAAATTTCAGGCAGTTGGCTGGGGCAGCCGTCCTGAGACGTCAGGGGTGGTTAAAAGCCACTACGTTTCGTCCGGAGGTTCAGTTGAAAATACTGGACATGGCTTATGACGGAGAGTCCCTCTTTAGAAAACATGTTGATGAGGCTCTCCAGACGATTAAAACTGACACAGATACTGCAAAGTTGCTAGGATCCTTGCAATATAAAAGAGGTTCATTCAGAGGAGCTAGAGGACGAGGTTATTCTTCCAGAGGAAGTTATTACCAGCAAGGCAGACAGTATCAACCACAATACCGTCAAAACTACCAGTCCTCTTACAGACAATCTGGATCGGCTGGTTTCTCTCGTCAAGGAGGAAGAAGGCGCGCAAGCAACCAAGGACGAGACAGTCACAAGAAACAGTGAGAGCAATTGGGCGCCACCTCCAATCCCTTACCTTCCCGTGGGCGCGAAAATATCTGCTTTCCAACAGCAATGGCAGAATATAACATCGGATCGGTGGGTGCTAGACTTGATCCATCATGGTCACACCCTAGAGTTCATCACCAAACCTCCACCAACTCCGCCCAGGGGTCCCCCTCCCCCTCGTCTTCACTTATTGTTCAAGGAGGTGCAAGCTATGCTACTCAAGAACGCAGTAGAGAAGGTTCCATTCCATCAGAGAGGGACAGGTTTCTATTCCCGTTTTTTCCTCATAAAAAAGAAAACAGGGGAATGGCGACTGATCCTAGACCTGCGCAATCTGAACAAATATCTCAAGAAGCAGGGATTTCGAATGGTCACCCTCTCGGACATTCTCAGTTGCCTCAACGAGGGAGATTACATGGCTTCCTTGGACATGGAAGACGCATACTTCCACATCCCAATCCACCCAAACCATCGGAGGTACCTCCGTTTCACTGTGGCCGGCGCCCATTATCAATTCAAAGTTCTCCCATTTGGCCTCAAGTCGGCCCCAAGAATTTTCACGAAGTGCCTGGCCCCGGTGGCAGCAGCTCTCCGGGCAGCAAAAGTGCAGGTCTTCCCGTATTTGGACGACTGGCTAGTCAAAGGTCCATCAGAAGACAAAGTGAGAGCCGATATTACGGCATGCCGCAATCTCTTTGCATCGCTAGGCCTCACAATCAACGAGACCAAATCACAGATGCATCCAAAGCAAAGCCTGTTGTTCTTAGGGGCTTGCTTGGACACGGTGGAATGCAAGGCATCCTTGTCTCGAGAGAGACAACTCCGTCTGCAAGCGTTGGCCAGAAAACTGGCAAGAAGAAAGTCACTTTCAGTTCGCCTATTTGCATCACTTCTGGGGATGTGTTCTTCAGCCATCAACCTCATTCCATTGGTGCGTCTAAAGATGCGACCACTGCAAGAGGAGCTAAACTGTCAATGGCATCAAGCGACAGGTTCATTCGAGGACACCATCACAATCACCAACAGGATGGTGCACGCACTCCAATGGTGGTCTCAGATCAGCAATCTGGAACAGGGGCTTTCATTCTTGCAGAATCCTCCGGATTTTATTCTGACAACGGATGCGTCCATGGAGGGTTGGGGTGGTCACCTCCAGGAACTGCAAGTGCAGGGAAGATGGTCTCAGCAAGACAAGAGATGCCACATCAACAGCCTAGAGTTGAAAGCCATTTGTCTGTCTCTTCAAGCGTTCCTCCCCAGGATAGTGGGATCCTCGGTTCTAGTCAGAACGGACAACACCACAAGCATGTTTTATATCAACAAGCAGGGGGGAACGAGATCGGCAACGCTATCCAAACAAGCCCAAGAGTTATGGAAATGGTTAACAATTCACAACATAACCCTCAAAGTGGAGCATGTCAGAGGCCTCTACAACACTTTGGCAGACAAACTGAGCAGAGCATTGTCAGATTGCCACGAGTGGGAACTGGACAACGGCCAGTTGAACTATGTGTTTCAGAAATGGGGCAAACCCAGGTTGGGCCTATTTGCGACCCAACAGAACAAGAAATGCCGGTACTACGCCAGCAGATATCTTCAACAGGGGTCAAGGGGGAATGCCCTTTCGATGCGATGGTCAGGGACTTATGCATACGCTTTTCCTCCGATCCCTCTGATTCCACGGGTGGTGCGCAAAATGAAAGTGGAGAGTTGTCGCCTTCTCCTCATTGCTCCCAAGTGGCCTCGCCAGTATTGGTTTCAAGAACTCATGCTACTTTCTCAGGAGCCACCGATCAAGCTGCGGGTAATTCCGAAGCTACTGTCACGCAACGAGGGTCAAGTACTTCACCCAGATCCTCAATCACTGAAATTGCACGCATGGCTCCTAACTTCTTAGAATTCGAGCATCTTCAAATTCCTCAGGAATGCCGGGACATTTTGGAGAAGGCAAGAGCCCAGAGTACATTAAAGACTTATCGTCTCAAGTGGAAGCGTTTTTGCGCATGGTGCATCTCTAGTGCTTTGCACCCTATAGAGGCACCTGCAGAAAAGATATTGCCCTATTTGTTACATTTAGCGCAATCTGGCCTTTCTTTTTCATCGATAAAGGTCCACTTAGCGGCCTTATCCAGGTACAGAAAGAGGACCAACTCTCAGTCACTCTGCTCTTCATCGCTAATCAAGCAATTTATGAGGGGTCTGTTCCGGGCTTATCCCCCAGTCAAGCCCTCACCACCGGAATGGGAGCTCAACACGGTTCTATCACAACTGATGAAACATCCGTTCGAACCTATCCATAGAGCCGACCTAAAGTTCTTAACATGGAAGATTGCTTTATTATTGGCGCTAACTTCCGCAAGAAGAGTGGGAGAAATTCAAGCTTTCACTATAAAGGAGCCCTTTTTACATTTCTCCCAGGACTATGTCACTTTACGAACAAATCCAACGTTCATACCGAAAGTACCTTCCCAGTTTCATTTAAATGAACCTGTCAAGCTGAAAGTTTTCTTTCCAAACCCGTCAACCCCGGCTGAAAAGACATTGCATTCTTTAGACATCAAACGATGCTTAAAATTCTATCTTCAGAGAACCAAGACTTTGAGAAAATCAGATCAACTGTTTGTAGCTTATGGCCAGAATACATTGGGGAAAGCGGTCACTAAAGCCACAATTTCAAGATGGATCGCATCCGCAATTCAATTCTGCCACGTCAAGGCTAATCGACCATTGACAAGGTCTGTTCGATCTCACTCCACAAGAGCTGTAGCAGCGTCTGCGGCTTTGTTTGCAGGAGTGACGCTTGAGAACATTTGCCGTGCTGCGACATGGAAGAATGTCCACACGTTTACAAGACACTACTGCCTACAATCAGCAAATCAGGATGATGCAGCAGTGGGCCAAGCTGTTTTACGTCACCTGTTTCCATAAGGAGTATGTTCAGGTACTGATGTTCACTTATTTCATATAAAGTACATGCAATTTGATAGATTATGTTTATATATACAGAAACATGGTAACATGTTGTGTTTTGTTGTATGATGCCTAAGATTTCTTTCCAGGAAGAAAATGCGTAATTTCAATGTTGAACTTGAACATGATTTATTAATAGTTCAATCTCTAAGCGTTTGTTGGTTGTTGACGATACATTCATGGGGGTGCACTGCAATAAGTCTCCCACCATCCGCAACCGACTTTGCCTGGCTTACTGCTTGCTATTCTGATTCAGGCATGTGAATCTATGAAAGATACCCCAATACTGGATAAGAAAACAAGTTACTTACCTGTAACTTCAGTTATCCAGTATTGGTATCTTTCATAGATTCACATGCAACCCACCCTCCTCCCCGGAGAGTCAGTTCTCTAAGTTTGGGATACTTGTTCCCACTTGTGCTACGAAAATCTGAGGAGAGCTGGCTCTGCAGGGAAGGTTCTAGAGGGTGCTGTGAGCTGATTGGTTGGAGCAAAGACTTTGGGTCTTTTAGCATAATGAGGTAGATAGGCTACTATAATATAGGCCTCAGGCCTTTTTTCTAGGGCCTACTACTGCAAAGTGCTTTTGGCACTGCTTTTTTATTTACCGTGGGACTCCCGCCTCGACGACGGGGAATGATTCAGGCATGTGAATCTATGAAAGATACCAATACTGGATAACTGAAGTTACAGGTAAGTAACTTGTTTTCTTATGTGTGTTCGAACTTTCTATTGTGGGAAATATTTCAATGCCCAGGTAGTGGATACCTTGCTATGTTCACTGAAAGGGGAATTCTGACTCCAAGCGGATTTTTTCCTCATGAGGAATGGTGATATTTAGAGCTTGTGCCTTGGCTGTGCTTACTTTTAAACCGTAGACCTCGCCGAACCGTTCAAGCTCCTGTAAGAGAGGAGGCAGTGAGTGACGCGGGTCAGTTATGGTCAATAAGATGTCATCAGCATACAGAGCTATTTTATGGGATTGGCCCCCATTCAGCCTCCCTCTATCTGTAGATGGTGAGGGATGCTGTCCACTAGCAGCTCCTTATAGAGCGCAAATAAAAGTGGTGAAAGAGGGCAGCCTTGTCGGGTCCCTTTCGAGGCCATAAAGATCGGAGACTGAGTATTATTCACCGTGACCCGCGCTTTTGAATCCACATAGCCAGCCCCGGCCCAACGCCGGAACCTGGGTCCAAAGCCCACCTTCTCCAGTACCTTGTGCAAGAAAGGCCAATGCATGCAGTCAAAGGACTTTTCGGCGTCTATTGACAAGAACAGCATTGGAACCTGTGAATGCCTAGTCTTGTCCAATAGGTGAAAAAGCCATTTGATATTATCACTGCAGGTGCGACCCGGTATAAAGCCAAATCAACCCCGGCATATGTCTACCCAATCTACCCGTTAAAATCCCTGTAAAAATCTTGGCATCTACGTTCAGGAGTGATATGGGGCGGTATGATGAGCAGTGCTTGGGATCTTTCCCTGGCTTTGGTAGCACTGTGATTATTGCCTTACGCATTGATTCCGTGAGCTCCCCTGATTCGCTAAATGAGTTATATAGTAGAACTAGAAGTGGGGATTAAAGCGAAGCATACTGCTTCTAAAAGGCTGCTATGAAGCCATCCTGTCCTGGAGCTTTTTCCAATTGCAGTCGCCTATTGTGTCCAGTACCTCCCTTTCAGTTATGTCTTTCTCCAACTGCTCAGCGTGGGGGGTCAGCAGCTTTGTTATTGGGGCCTGTGCGATGTACGGTGAGCAAATGTCTGGGGGGTGTCCCTTCTGCCTTGTACAATTGTGCATAAAAGCGACCGAACTCAGCCGCTTTATCCTCATCCCTTGCAAGATGTTGTTCTCTGCCATCTATGATGCCCTGTACATGCCTAGAGTGCATCTGCACCCTCAACCTGTGTGCCAGCAGCTTTCCTGCCTTGTTTCCCCCGCATAATACTTCTGTCGCGTTTGCAGCAAAGCATACGCAGCCGTGTCCATATCTAGCACTCTAAGCTGTTTCCGCGTTATATTTAGTTGCTGTTTATTTTTATGTGAGCCTACACATCGATGCACGTCTTCTAGTTCTTTCACACTAGCTTCTAGCGCAGCGCCCTTCGAAGCTTGTTCCTTATTAAATTTGGCCGCTATTGCTATATATGTGCCTCGAGCGACTGCCTTGACAGCCTCCCAAAGCGTCACTCTCGCGGTATCTGGTGTGTCGTTGACAGATAGGTAGTCTTCTATGGCCTTCTCCACTTCCTTTACCATGGGGTCATAAGGTAACAGTTAGGATTGAGACGCCAGATTTTGTTTTTCTGATGTGTTGTTGGGAGGTGTAACTCTACTGGACCGGGGCATGGTCAGATATGGCTGCCACCTAAATCGTTGCCTGAACTACTCTCGGGCATAAAGGAGCTGAAACCAAGAAATAGTTGATTCTCGCATGAGATTGGAGGGCAGCAGAAAAGGAGCAAGAACGTGAGATCAGATTTTGCCCCCCCCCCCCCCCCCCCCCCACCAAATATCGTCAAGTCTAGCCTCCGCAAGCCAGCTCATCCCTTGTGGAGAAAACATCCCTGTGGGCCCTGGACGTGGAGGGGAACTATCTATGGTGGCATCCATAATCAGATTAAATCCACCCCCTATTATCAAGTTGGAGTCTGGGGAAGCAAGTACCACTAGCGCCTTACGGATACAAGGTTCCTGACGTTCATTGGATGCATAGATGGAAGCTATAGTGAGTGAATGTTGAGCAAGAGATATCCTCAGGTCCAACCAATGGCCCCAGAATTTCAGATTGTACCCCATCAACTTTCCCTTGGAAGTGTGTAGCGACCAGGATTGCAACCCCTGTCTTTTTCCCTTGGCTAGAGGACCAGTACTGACGATCAAACCATTTCGACCAAATCCTGTAGCAATCTTGTTTCAAAAGATGTGTCTCCTGTAGGAGACCTAGATCACATCGGGCCGCCCTAAGCAGGTTATGGATTGCTATTCTTTTGGCTGGTAAATTGAGATCCCTTACATTCAGGCTAATTACTCGCATCATGGTTCAGAGAGGGTAGAGCGGCTATGAGAGCCCTGTCAACTCCTTCATTACCCCCACCCTCAACCCGTGTATGGAGTAGGGCAGTCTGCTTAAGTTTAGAGCACAGAAACATTGAGTGAACGTGAAAACAAAAACAGGAAATAAAACAAATGCACCAATTGGTGCACAACTTGCAATTTTGTAGTGAGGGTCCATGTCGTTGGCCGTCCGCGGGAGGTGTGAAGAGGGATATGGGTTCACAGTCCCCGCCGCAACTGATCGAGTTCTATTCCCAGAATGTCCGCTGCCTCCGAGGGTGTGCGTGTTGCCTGTGTCTCTCCCTGCCACATGAAGACCAGCTGGAGCGGCTGGCCCCACCTGTACTGCACTCCTTTGTCCCTCAAAAATGCAGTCACAGGTTTCATTACCCATCGTCTCTTCTAAGTGGAATGACAGACAAGTCCTGGTACAAGTGAACTTTGGTGCCCTCAAAGAGGACATGTTATTGGTCTCACACGACTGCCATAATTAGTTATTTTTGTTTATATTTGTGAAGACATGTCCGGATGTCTTGTGGCGCACCTGGTGAGGTGGAGGAGCTACCCGCCCTATGCGTCCGGTCCAGAAGGAGTTCCTTCCCGTCCAAGGCCAAGACTGTGTCGGAAGAGGCACAGAACGTAGTCCTCCAGGCGACCTGTATCTGCTTCCAAAGGCACCCCTTTAATTTGGATGTTTGATCTGCGTGACATGTTTTCCTAGTCCTCCAGGTGCAGGTTGAGGTCAGCATTACCATCTTTAAGTTCCAAGATCTCTCTGCGGCATTCCTCCATCTCTTCTTCCTAAGAGTCCCCAGCACGCTCTAAAGTGTCCACCCTCTGCTCTAATTCCCCCATGTCATGACGCAGATCTTTAATTTCAGTGGCCAATTCTGCTCTGAGGGCTGTTATATCATCCTGCAGTGTGCCGAAGAGCGCTTACATGAAGCCTCGGGTGATCAGGGCCTCCTCGTTCACCTTCTGTCATGCCGACTGGCTCGCCCCACCCTCATTTCAGGGAGGTCGAGACGTTCACAGCTTTTTTGGCAGTGCCCTTAACCAAGAGGTCCTTTATAGTAGCAAAGTCCTTCTTTGACCTAGAGGTGGTCGTGGTGGCATGGAGGGTTTTACCGTGAAGACCCTGCTCTGAGAGATCCCAGCTCAGTGGATGTCAACCGCGTTGGCAATGCCTGGCAGCCTCCCAAAGGTGAAGGTCCGGTCCCTCAGTGTCAGTCCTCCCGCGCTGAATACATATACCGCTGTCTCAGGTGCTCGGGGACCCCCACGCGGCTCCGAATTTTCAGGACTCGCCAATGCCTGTATGTCAGTTCTCGAGTATGTTACCAGTGGCTCTGTAGGCCTGAGCACTCTGTACAATTGCCCTCTGCCACCTCACTCGATGTGGCTTGTCACAGTTTGGCCATTTGAACCACCCACCAGGGTGCTTCTCGTCTCAGACGCTGTGGGCGAATGTCACTAGGCTGCAAATTCGAAGGCTAAGGCCCGCTGAGGTTGTTGCACTAATTTGTGCCGGCCGCCTTCAGCGCCGCAGCACCTTCCGTGCCCCTGCTTGTCAGTTTCTCTCTCTTCAGGGGCCTACCGCGCGGCAGCCGCAGAATAGTTCCACAGGACCTAGTTGAGCAGTCCAATACCACTCCTGATCGGCGCTGCCTAGAAAATCAAACGCCCACCATCTTGGCTCTTCACTGGCTGGCTAGCTTTCCTCCCCTACACCATCGAGGGTCTCTGGCACGGCCTGCCAACGCCCCCGGATGCCCCCGGTGCCTCTGCTCACCTTCTATCACAGTGTGCGCTGATTCGCTGGGTTGTAGTGCCGATGGACAGAGATTGGCTCGCTGGCCACAGACGCGAAGTCACTCCACCCATCTCCTTTGCCTGCACCAGTCGCTGCCAACCCTGTGGAGCCATTTGCTCTATATCTTGCCAGGTCTTCCATCTGGCCTACGTTCTGCTGAGGTTGACTTGCCCAGGAATATGAGGCCCACTCTCCCGGTCATGGTCACTTCAGCGAGCCCCTCCCAGTCCGTGTGAGCCGCCTTTCACATGCGGGGTCATTCCTGTTCGCCCTGGCTTGGGCGCTTCTGCGGCCGCCAATTTGTCACCTTCCCGCCGGCTGCTCCGTCGCTGTAACAGCTCAAGGCGGCCCCAGCAGCATCCACCGATATCACCAGTTGTGCCGAGAATGCTCTGCCCATTTTCTCACTGCTGTTAGTTTGGGGTGAACACACCCCCAGGGACTGTTAAAATGCAATCCAGCACGGGGGAGCTCCGAAACTTTGCTACCGCACGGTCGCCATCTTGGTCTTCATGTCCGCTTTTTGTGTTTGGCCCTCCCCTGGATCCTGGACCATGAACGTATGTCCATCCACTGCTCCTATTTTTTAGCTACTTTTTCTTTGTGTTTCTAGGCCGTCTTCTATATACCGTTCATGAGGCTTCTATTCCCTCCCACCTGCCCCCTTCCATGTGGCTTCGTTTCCCTCCCACCCCAAACTGTACATCCACTGCACTCTATTCTAAACCACTGCACTGTATGCTGCACTAGTCTACGCTATTCCTCTGCACTATACACCACTCCACTCTATGCCCCTGCACTCTGTCACTGCACTCTGCACCACTGCACTTAATGCCACTGATCTCAGTGACACTCTGCTCTGCATAATTGTACTGTACGCCACTGCAGTCTACTCTGCACCACTGCATTCTACGCCACTCTACTCTGCATCACTCAACGTCACTGCAGTTTATGCCACTGCACATTGTGTCACACCACTCTACTCTAGGTCATTGTACTCTACGCCACTACACTACTCCACTTTGTACCACTGTACATCACTTCACTGTACACCACTGCACTCTATGGCATTTCACTGTACTCCGCACCAGTCCACTGCAATCTACACTAGGCTACTGTACTCTGCACTACTCTATTTCACTGCACTCCATGCCACTGCACTCTACTTGGCACCATTGCACTTTGTGCCACTGCACTTCACTCTACTCTCCACCACTGCACTCTACCCCACTGTACTCTAGGCCACAGCACTTGACGCCACTGCACTCTGCACCATTCTGTTCTGCATCATTCTACTGTATGCCGCTTTACTCAGCACCACTGTATTCTGCGCCACTCTACTTTGCACCACTTTATTCTATACCACTACACTGTAAGCCACTGCGATGTACACCATTCTACTCTATTCCACTAAACTCTACATCTTTCTACTCTACTCTGTCCCACTCTACACCACTGCACTCTACCTCAGTCTACTCTGCTATATGCCACGCCACTTTGTGCCACTCCACAATATGCCACATACTCTACGCAAATTTACTCCAAGCCACTCCATTCTACCCCACTTCAATCTATGCCACTCTAGTGTACGCCATGCCACTCCAAAACCACCCTGTGTAATGCCACTTCACTCCATGCAATTCCACTCAGCCGCTCTACTCTGCTCTATGGTACTCCATTCTCCTTCACTTCACTCTCCGCCATGCTACTCCGCTCTACTCTGCTCCACTGCACTGTACGTTACTCTAGTGTACTCTGCTCTACTCTACGAAACTGCATTCTATGCCACTCTACTCCATTCTCCACTCCAGGCCACTCTGCTTTATGCCACTCCACTCGATTGCACCACTATACGCAACTGTAGTGTAATCTGTACCACTCTACTCTACGCCACTACACTCTGCACCACATCACTCTGTCACTCTACTCTACTTCACTGTACGCCAGTCCACTGTACACCACTATATTTTGTGCCACCACACTCTACCCCACTCTGCTATACACCCTCACTCTACCCCACTGCACTTTAAGCCACTCTGTATTACTCTTCACCATGCAACCTCACTTTCCACAACTCTAATCTAGTTTGAACCACTTTTCTCTATGCCACTGCACTGTACTCTGCACCACATTCCTCTTCGCCACTGCACTCTACACCACTGTACTATACTCTCCACCACTCCACTTTGCTCCACACTACTTTATGCCACTGCTCTCTACTTTACACCACTTTACCACTGCACTCTGTTCCACTTCTACTCTGCACCATTCTA
Organism: Lissotriton vulgaris; assembly: GCF_964263255.1. Lineage (NCBI taxonomy): Eukaryota > Metazoa > Chordata > Amphibia > Caudata > Salamandridae > Lissotriton > Lissotriton vulgaris. The sequence continues at coordinate 1,569,666,119 of NC_141685.1, forward strand.
CATCACTATAGTCTACCCAATGCCACAGCACCCAGCACCACTGGAATGTGTGCCACTGCACTCTTCTCTGCACGACTGCACTCTATGCCACTCTACTCTATGCCATTTTGCTCTACTACTCTATCCCACTGTGGTAAATAGTTTAGTAATTTACCTTGATCGGAATTTCTATAATATCAATAAGGTCAAGTATGAAGAGCAGAGTCCGTGGTGGTTCGAATTCAGGGTCTTTATTCAGTAACTCAAGTTAAGGGAGAGCTCCGTCACCTGAGGAGGATCGGAAGAATCTCTAACTTTCATCAAGGATGACATGGTATTTATACACAGAAAAGAGGAAGGAGCATCCCTTGATCGAAACTCGGATAGCTGCGTTTGTAACAATACAGAAGTCCGTAAAACTCGGATAGCTGTGTCGTAATTTTACAGAAATCATAGCAACGTTACTGTGTCAAAATCATACAGAAGTCATGACAGGAAGAAGCGTGACTGTGTCTTTAATCATGAGGAAGTCACGGCAGAAGCAGAGCATTGAGAAATAACCCTAGGCTGGTTCCTTAGATAAGAGAGAGAGAGAGAGAGAGAGAGAGAGAGAGAGAGAGAGAGAGAGAAAAAGGAGAACTGGTCGTTGACAGGATGTCTGGTGTCGTGTCTTTCAGCAAACGGGGGCTCTTCTTCTCGGAATTGGTTGTCGTGGTTTAGCAAAACGGGGCCTATTTCTCGGAATCGGCCCGATTTTAGGGAAATGGTTACAAATGGGGGGTCTTGTTCTCGGAATCGGCTTAACCATAGGAATGTACAGTTTGAGTGAGGAAGCTGTTTCTCGGCATCTCCCTAACCATAAGAATGTACCTTTGAATTTTAGAGGAAGGAGAATGCGTGTGCGACTTTGTGTGCGCGTGATCGGGTTTGTTCGTGTTCTCGTTGCTTCTTTTCCGACCTGATGGGCTCGGGGACGTGACTGAGAGGGTGTATGATGGGACATAAACTACGAAAAATAATCTTTTTCCACATTCCCTCCTTGTCCCGTAATATACCCTTTTAAAATTCTTTTTTCTTATTAGTCTACTTCTATACTCATTAGGCTGTCTACTTGTTCCTGTAACTTGATTCTTTCCTTTTCTTTCTTTCTGGACTGGGGTTTGGGAATGCAGGCAGTGATACAGAAACTACAGAGAGCTGGACCACACTGAATACAGAGGCAACAGGTGAAGAGAATGGCTAGAGCAAGACTTATTATTGTAAGGATCTTCCACACCCATGAGGACAGGAGGCCCCAGAGCCATCCCGTCAGGGACCAGGCAGCAGTGTCTGCGTCTAGTTTCTTTGAAAGCACATGAAGGCGGGAAATGGCAGAATATACTGAGGGAGCATTATCTGGAATGTATATACAGCAGCTGGATCCGATCAGTTCACATATGCCACCACGGTCCGCTAATATGATATCTAGGACCATACGGTTCTGTAATGTCATGAGTCTATCGGAAGCCATCTCAGCCGTGATGTTGCTTAACTCACCAGCGGTCTCGTTTATGGCTCCCTGAACTACACAAGTTAGTTGTATTATGTGGCGGCTATTGATCATGGGCCCCCAGAAAGGGATGATTCCTTTGAAGAAATCGCCAGCCTCTTGATCCACTGTGTCTTCACCATCCATGACCCCCCTTCGCCGTCTATTAATTACGGTCGGAGGATCACTTGGATGATAATCTGCTGGGGCGGTTGTAGGTAGGGGGAGGAGAAATGCAATGTAACATTTCCCCGACCAGCCTTGAGGTAGCCAAGTACGTGCGGGAAGTCCACAAATAAAATAAGTGTTGGGGGCGGTGGTCATTGTTGGCAAGTTTAAGTCAGGTAGGGTGTACGTCTTATTACACTCACTGTCTCCCATCTTCTGACCCTTGCCCTTACCTCTTACACAAAACAGGCCCTTATGAGGCACAGCCCATCCTCCCTGCTCGGTCTGTCTCTTCTGAACTGAGAATGTTTCTCTAAAGGAGGTAGTGTCATTAAAGAGGGAATAACTGGTATTTTCACTATTATCTGCTCGTCCCCATGTTGCGGTGAAATCTACCATCTTTTGAACAGCGCGTACAGTCTTTGTTTTTATCTCGTTCCAGGTACTAGTGTTCTTGGTCTTAGTTTCAGGGATGTTTCTAACAGAGGCGGAGAATATCATAGAGAGAGCGTAGGTAGATCCAGCATAGCCGAAAGGGAGAGGGATAAAAGGCATACCTCCGTGTACGGAGTGTGGCATTAAGCCGCAGACCCAACAGTTGGTTTTGTTGATAACTAGTTGGTGTTGATGGAGTGTGGAGATGAATGTGTTATTGAAGAATTATTTTCTCCTACTTTCGAGATGCGGGGGAAGATCTACGTGTGAATGCATAGCAGTGTTGTTCAAAAGCGTAGGGAAAGAAAGTGGAAAAGCTAGATGAAGGAACCAACCTAGACAAGCCATGATGCAGAAAATAAGAATCATGATAGAAAAGAAAATGGAGACTTGGTTTTGTGATGATTTTGTGCAATACGTCTTTGTCTTCATAATTTCGGGTGCTTAGTCTGAGTAAAGTATGCGCCAGTGACCGGACACTTCCCAGCAACCGCTTCACCAAGCGTCCGTCTTGGGCTTAATTAGCCACTGGTAGGTCAAGGTCAGGCACAAAGTCTCAAGTCTGTTTTGGATAAGATCGCAGCCACGATTTGTACTCTTCTTTGAGCAAAAGTTCTGGAAGGGGTGAAATAAAGTCTGTCATTTCAGTGTCTTTAAAGTCTGATGGTTTAGTGTCTCTGGTCTCGGGATCAGCAACAGCGTCCGAAGGAGTTGGTCTGTAGAAGGGCTTGCAGTGGCTCACATGGAGCCATCCTTTTCGTCCTTCGACCTTGACGGCGGTCCTCGTTGTGAGCAGCACCAGCTTGGGAGATGTCCACCTTCTTTCCAGAGGGCTGGTTCGGTCAAAATTTCGGACGAGCACCCATTGGCCAGGCTGAAGGGAGTGCTTGTCGGGCATGGTCTTGTCTGGAAAAGCTGCAGCCACCTGTGAACGGCAAGAACGTAGTGCAGACATCAAAGAAGCCAAGTAATCTGCCAGTACATTTGCGTCAATATCAGTTATCTTTTTAGGAGATGGGACACCCCAGATATTTGGAGGTCTCCCATATGTGATCTCATAGGGTGACAGGCCCGTCCGAGAATGTGCCACCATTCGCATGTGGAACAGGGCAACTGGAAGAGCTGTCACCCAGTCTATTTGCTTGTCGGCGCATATTTTTGCCAACTTGGTTTTTAATGTCGGATTGTGTCGCTCCACCAAGCCTGCTGCTTGGGGATGTCTGACACAATGAAATTTCCAGGTGTAACCTAACAGTAGGGAAACTGCTTCCATTAATTTAGAGGAGAAGGGTTGTCCATTGTCAGAGTAGATGACTCTGGGCAACCCGTATCTTGGGAAAAATTCCCTCACCAATTGTTTAGCTGTCATTTGGGCACCATAGTCTGGGACAGGGTAAGCTTTAGTCCATCGGGTTAAGGTACAGACCACTACGAGGACATACTTGTATCCTCAACATCTTTCCATCTGGATATAATCCATTTGGAGGACTTCAAAGGGGTAATCTGGAGGATGGAACCCTCCTTGTTCAACTGATACACTTTTCCCGGGATTGAACAGACTGCAAATCATACAGGTTCGTACTTTTTGTTTGGCTGCTGCACGCAGATGCTTGTTGTGCCATATCAAATTCAGACTGTCCAACATTCCTTTTTCTCCTAGGTGGGCAGGACCATGGGCAGTTTCTATCATTACGGGAACCATTATGTCAGGGAGAAACCGTTTGGATTTGTCTTTTGTTACCCAACCTTGATCTGTGTGTGTACCTCCCTCTTCCTCCCATTTTCTCTTTTCTGTCTCTGTGGCTTTGTTTTGGATGTCTACTACATCTTTGGGTGGATTGATAACTGGACAGATAGTTCTAATGATGGTTTCAGTGCTTAGTGTTCCTGTCTGAGCAGCATGTTTAGCTGTGGCGTCCGCCAGAGCATTGCCTCTAGTGATAGTCTATGACTTTGGTATGTGCTTTGCATTTTAGTATAGCTACTTCTGTGGGTCTGTGTACTGCTTCTAGTGGGAAACATCCTGAACAACGAAATTAGAACGACGACTTACCTGAACCACGAATTCTTAATCACGACGATTCACTAACAACGAAGACCTCAACCACGAAGACCTCAACCACGACTTTCCCTGCAACGGAGTCTTCTTCCACGGCACGTCTACTTCCGGGCATTACTTTCCCTGCAACTGAGTCTTCTTCCACGGCACGTCTACTTCCGGGCATTAACAAGCACAATTATGTTCCCAAAGAAGCAGATTCGTCACGCCGCACAAACATTCTGACAAACTCTATGGCTCTGGCTCAATGTTCCGGCACCCTTACCTTTTGCCACGCACCAACCCACTACAGTGTGGGCAAGTCATCTGCTCTCACCCATACACACCTTGCCACCTTGACAGCACTGGCTGTGAGTCTGCATTAAATGACACCAGCGTGGTAGAATGTGAACCGAATTAAACTAAAGAATGTAGTGCTTCTGGAAGTGCTTGCTAACAGGATATTTGGGAATGCTCCGTTATGTTTTGTGTTATGTGTTTGGTCTTTTGTGGTAATGCATGGATAATATTTTTCATACTTTACATTTTAGTTAAAGCCACGGGATGTAGGTATGATACTGGCAGTAAGCGGGGAAGTAATATCTGGGTATTAATTATATTACCCAGGTATTAAATTATTATTATTTCGAAAGTAAATAATAGCTTATAGTGGCGTAATTTGAAAAAAAGAAAAATAAACAATGTAGTGCTTCAGAAAGTCCTTCTTTAAATAGTAGTGGTTTAACAATGCTCGTTGTTTAGCCTTCGTGGTTAAGGCAGTCGTGGTTTAGGCAATAGTGGTTTAGTCATACATTCGCTTCTAGTAGCTGGAGGATAAGATCTCCATGTTGGATCTTTGTTCCATGGGAGGTTAGGAAACCTCTCTGCCTCCACAAAATTCCAAAATTGTGGACTACCCCGAATGCGTACTGTGATTCGGTGTAGATGTTGACTCGTTTTCCTTTAGACCACTCACATGCTTGTGTGAGAGCTATTAGCTCTGCTGCTTGTGCTGAATGTACGGATATCCTAGCTGCTAAGAGGACTGTGTTTTCTGTAGTGACAGCATAGGCTGCTGAAAGTTCGCCTGATTGGAGGCGCATACAGGAACCGTCTACAAACAGTGTGTGTTCTGGTGTACTTAGAGGGACATCCGTAAGATCAGACCGGGGCTTTATGACTAGTTCGACTACCTCTAAGCAGTCGTGAATCTGATGGTCAACTGGAATAGTAGGCAGTAATGTAGCTGGGTTGAGGATATTGCATCTTTTGATGATGATGTGGGGTTGAAACAGAGTGACTTCGTAACCTGTGAGGCGGGCTATGGTCAAGTGTTGTGTCTGGGTCCTATTCAAGAGTAGTTCTACTGCATGTGGAACTTGTACTTCAAGAGAGTGTCCTAGTACTATGGAATCACTTTGTTGTATTGCTAGAGCTGTGGCTGCGACAGATTTCAAACAGGCAGGCAAACCTTGTGCAACAGGGTCAAAGGTGCTAGAAAAATAAGCACAGGGACGATGTTTGTTGGCTTGTGCTTGTGTGAGTACTGACAAGGCTGTACCTTCCCGTTCTGTGACAAAGAGGACAAACGGTTTGGCATAATCGGGTGTAGCTAGTTCGGGTGCAGAGCATAATGCTTGTTTGAGGGTGTCAAAAGCAAAAGTATGATCAGGTGTCCATGGCAATGGGGAAGAGGTCGTGATCGTTAGCTGTATCAGGGGTTTGGCCAAGTATCCAAATTGAGGAATCCACTGTCTACAGTAGGACTTGAGGCCAATAAAGGCACGGACTTCTTTCTGTGTCTTAGGGACAGGAATGTTAAAAATGAGTTGAATTCTTTCAGGTGTGAGTGCCCTACCCTCCTTTGACAGCAGGTGTCCTAGGTAGGCCACCTACTGTAAACACAATTGTAATTTCGAGGGTGACACCTTGTGGCCATGTTGTGCAAGGAACATTAGGACAATCCGTGATGCTTGTTCACATTCTGGTTCAGAGCGTGCGGTGATCAGTAGGTCATCGACATATTGTAACAATGTTGTGTTTGAGGGCATAACAATGTTGTCTAACTGTCTTTTAAGTGCCTGACTATAGATACTGGGACTTTCTGTGTATCCTTGAGGAGCTCTTGTGAAACAGAAGCTACAACCTTGTAGTGAGAATACGAATAGGTACTGACTGTCTTGATGAATGGGTACACTGAAGAAGGCATTTTTCAGGTCGATTACAGTAAAATGTGTGGCTTCAGGATCTATAGCTGTTAGCAGAGTACTGATGTCAGAGACCACAGGGTATTGTGGTACCACACACTTGTTTAATTCACGTAGGTCGACCACTAGTTGGTAAACTGGTGGTGCGCCGTCTTCTGTTTTCTTTCTTACTGGTAAGACTGGTGAATTACATATATTGGAAGGTATTTCTCTGACTACTCCTTTCTGTATTAAGTCATCGATAATATGGATGAGGGCTTGTTCTGCATCTGGAGGTAACTTGTATTGTCGGACACGAGGTAGGACAACACCTTCCTTTAATGTGACCATGTGTGGTGTAATGTCCATGAACCCTACGTCAGTCGGATCTGTAGCCCATAACGTAGCAGGAATGTCTCTTAGTCTAATGTCTAATTCTCGTGTGGTGAAATGACCTTTGGAATCTCGGAGGAATAGTCGTATTCCTTCCGGGGAACAGCATATCACAGCACCCAGTTCCTTTAACATCAGGATGCTGAGTAAGTTTTCGGGACATGACTTAGTAAGTACCAAATCAGTGGATGTTGTAAGAGGACCAACATGAAGTGATACTGGTTCAGAAACCTTGTTGATGACTGGTGTACCTGAAAAACCCAAGGAAATACTATTCGAGCCAGAGAGGGGTACCTTGGGAACTTCGTTGTACTGTACTGTCGTCCTACTGGCCCCGGTGTCTATTAGAAATTTTGTTTCTTTACCTAAGAGCTTAGCATTTACATAGGGACCCTTTTGGTCGACCGGGACCGGGATCAGTGGACGACTATCGTGTTCCTCCCAGCTGTCTCATGAAATTGAGGGGAATTCAGGATAGGATGACACCGGGTACTGATAGAGTTGGGTGGTAGGTTTAGTATCAGTTAGAGGAGCTGGTGTGGGAACAGAGGGTCGTGGGGGATAGTTACGGGGTTGGGTCTTCCCAGTGGCAATATTATGTTGTAATACTGGACAGTCACGCACAAAGTGACCTAGTCTTTTGCAATAATTGCAAGTAACTTTTTCTTGTGACACTTGAGCTGGTTTAGGGGTCTGTTGGATTGTATTAGTCTGTGCTACCAATACCTTCATTTTAGTATCCTTCGTTCTTTTCTTTTCTTGTTCTTGTTCATCTCTAATCCTATTTTGGTGATATTGGAGCATCTGAAGTGCTTGTGAAGGGGAGCTTGCTTGCCAAGTACTCTCTACCTTTAGTACTCTATTTCTGATCGTAGGCAAGGCATTTTCTACGAATTTGGAGACAAATAATCTACTATAGGCGTCTCCACCTGAGGAGATGCCGCTGTTAATGAGAAAACATTTCTCTAACCTGGTATAGTAGTCCCCTACATCCTCATCTGGTTTCTGTTTGCATGCAGAGATAACATCTCAATCTTCTTTCTTACTGGTTAGCAACTGGGAGAGTATTTTCGGGAGAAGGCGAGGGAGTTCTAGGACTAGAGGTCCCAGGCCTTGTCCAGCAGCACGAATACTTTCTTCTGTCTCTAAAGCTGTCCATACTATCTTTTTCCCTTCTACCTCCCAATCTTTTCCTTTTAGTTTGTCATATGTCCCTTGAGGCAGTAAGACTTTAAGGAGAATATTGAGATCCTTATAGGTAAAGGAACCCATTTGAAGAATATCCTTGAGTTCCCTATGAAAACCCGAAGGATCTTTTTCGTGAGAAGGGACCATTTTCTTCATTTCTAGTATTTCTATTTTGTCAGGGGTGTGTAGACAAATGTTTGTTGTAGCTTTCCTCCAGAATCTACAACGGGATGTACTTCTCGGAGGGGGAACTGTCCTTGGTCATAGTGATGGGGATTTGTGTCATAACTGTCTGAAAAGTATTGAACATATCGCTGTCGTAGGTCAAGGAAGGTATTAAGGAATTCTTGTCCCCTGGCCACCCACCTCCCTTCTAAGCAGTCTCGTAAGAGAGAATGTAACTTTTTGGGCGGGCAACCAGTATCTTCGTACATCGTAATGAGGTGTTGAACCATATAGATGCTTGCTAACCTTTGGGACGTTAGGGGGATCGATAGAAACATTTGAGCGACTACATCAGGGCCATATATAGAGTATTGAGATACCCAATGGGTGCTTGATCGAGCTAGTTCTTTTTCTTGGGTAGTGAGTGGAGGTTTGTCGTCCATCCAATCATCTAGAGCTTCTTGTGTTCGTTGGAACAATATATCTGTAGGAGCTGACAATTTCTTAGTTTTGATCTTGATTTGTCTACTATTCTGGGAACAAGGGATACGGAAGCGTACTGCTCCTTGAAAAGGAGTTTCTTCTTCCCTGTCTGTACTCTCGTTCTCTATTTCCTGAGTAGGGGTGTCTTTTCGATGGAAGTCAGAAACCTTGCTTGTAAAGAGTGGAATAAAAAGATCTATTTCTTTTATCTTATTATAACTACCTGCAACCACTGCTTGATCTAGTTGTAATAAGTCATCAGGAACTCTTTTTCCTGCACTAGCTATCATTCTGATGAAACAAGTGATGATGAATCGTGAGAGGCATTTTCTATGCGCTATGGGTCTATTTTTAATAGCATCCTGTAGGGTTTCTAAATTTTCTCCTGTTCGTAGAGTTTCGTAAATCTTGTTGAAACAATTTTGCGACATTCGGTACCTCTCGTATACCTTCTAGAGCTTCTCGTAGACAAAGGGAGATATCTACTTGTGAACCTTCCCCTGGGGTCGGGTCGTAATCACATTCTGGACCCCCGCTTGAGGTGTCAGAGATGGTTTCAGTCTGGGTGACTATTCGTGTGGCTGTTATTTGATTGGTATAAGCAGGAGGAGGTTCCATTAAGTAGGTGGTAATGAAGTCTTTGGGAGCAGAAGGAGTTTTAGGACATGGAGGTGCAGTGGGAATACTAGGGTTATCATCGGATTCTGTCTTTTGTGAGAGGACGGGATACATTCCTATCACGGAGGCCGAGGCCTCCCTCTTTATTTGTTCAAAATTAATATCCGCATTCTGTTCTCGTAACTTTATCATCTTACTTTCTTCTGACATTCTATTTGCTTTCTCTACTTTCCTTTGTTCTTTCTGTTCCCTTTGATGTGCTTCCTTTCGCCATAATTCAATACTCTCTAACATCGAGGGTCTTGCTTTCTTTTCCCAACATTTCTTTTCAACTGCCATGATACAATTCAAATCCCATGTGCCACTCTTTGGCCATCTAATCGCAATTTCTAAATCTTGTGTGTACTCTTTCCACAAATCCAAATATAAAACGGCACCTATGCCATACTTTGTGTACATAAGAAAACCAGGAGTATCCTTTGGAGGGACTGGTACATCTTGTTCCTGTAACCCCCTCCGGGTACCCAGTTTACACAACTTTGAAAACAAAGGCATTGTGACAACAAACAACAAACAGCAAAAATTTACACTTGATAACTTGATATATCCTGAGTATCAGAATACAAACATACCGTTTTCTAGAAACCTAGAACCCGTCTTGACCGTGCTCTGAAAAATCAGAACCCGTCTTGATACACCCCCAGCAGTACTCACCGAGGTGCAGAGAACTTGAAGATCTTGAAGCTCTGGACACTGGACTAGTTGCGCTGCGCTCTTGATCGGGGGACTTGGCGGGATTCTGAAGACCTCGGACTCTGCAATCTTCACAGGTTCGGGCTCTGGGTCGAGACTTCCGCTGTCGTCCTCACCGCCTCGTATGGATGCTCAGACCTCGGTACAGCCTCTCTCGGACACGAAGGAGTTCATGCAGGAACACCCTGCAGCGTGCACTCTTTTGAAGTCCGTCGATGTCTTGAAGAGACCGGTTTGGGTCTGCATCACCTGCGTGTGGGGAGAAAGGGAAGTCCCTATTCGGGCGCCAATTTGCTGTGGTAAATATTTTAGTAATTTACCTTGATCGGAATTTCTATAATATCAATAAGGTCAAGTATGAAGAGCAGAGTCCGTGGTGGTTCGAATTCAGGGTCTTTATTCAGTAACTCGAGTTAAGGGAGAGCTCCGTCACCTGAGGAGGATCGGAAAAATCTCTAACTTTCATGAAGGAGGACATAGTATTTATACACAGAAAAGAGGAAGGAGCATCCCTTGAGCGAAACTCAGATAGCTGCGTTTGTAACAATACAGAAGTCAGTAAAACTTGGATAGCTGTGTCGTAATTTTACAGAAATCATAGCAACGTTACTGTGTCAAAATCATACAAAAGTCATGACAGGAAGAAGCGTGACTGTGTCTTTAATCATGAGGAAGTCACGGCAGAAGCAGAGCATTGAGAATAACCCTAGGCTGTTTCCTTAGATAAGAGAGAGAGAGAAAAAGGAGAACTGGTCGTTGACAGGATGTCTGGTGTCGTGTCTTTCAGCAAACGGGGGCTCTTCTCGGAATTGGTTGTCGTGGTTTAGCAAAACGGGGCCTATTTCTCGGAATCGGCCCGATTTTAGGAAAATGGTTACAAATGGGGGGTCTTGTTCTCGGAATCGGCTTAACCATAGGAATGTACAGTTTGAGTGAGGAAGCAGTTTCTCGGCATTGCCCTAACCATAAGAATGTACCATTGAATTCTAGAGGAAGGAGCTTGCGTGTGCGACTTTGTGTGCACGTGATCGGTTTGTTCGTGTTCTCGTTGCTTGTTTTCTGACATGATGGGCTCGGGGACGTGACTGAGAGGGTGTATGATGGGACATAAACTACGAAAAATAATCTTTTTCCACACCACTAAACTCTGCACCGCTTTACTCTCAGCCACAGCACTTTACTCTATGCCACTACACTCTGCTACTGCACTCTACGCCACTTTACTGTGTACAACACTCTTCTCTATCCTGCTACACTCTGCTTTGCACACTCTACTCCGCTGCACTCTACCACACTGCACTATACGCCACTCTACACCACTTTACACTATTACACTTTACTCTGCACCACTCTGCAACTGCAATTACTCTGCATCACTCAACTCTATCCCACCCACTGCACTCTGTGCCACTCTACGACACTGCACTTTATGCCAGTGCACCACTCTTCCACTACACTCTACGCTACTCTATGCCACTGCACTACCTACTTTCTGCTACTGCGCTCTACACAAAGCCACTGCACAACTCTACTCTCCTCCATAGCAATCTACTCTATGCCACTACAGTCTGTCACTGCACTCTACGCCACTGCACCATGTACACCACTCTACTTTATACCACCACGCTCTACTATGTGCCACTCTACTGCTCTGCACTCTACCTCAGTACACTATATGCCACTCTGCTCTGCATACTCTACACCACTGCACTCCACGCCAGTGAACTCTACTCTGCGCCAGTCCACTCTACGCCACTCCACACAGCACCCACAATGCCACTCTACTCCACGCTGCTCGGCTCCACTCCTTCCGCTCTACTCCAAGCCACTCCACTTCATGCCACTCCACGCCACTCCACACTAGTCCATTCCATTCCACTATATTCTACCACTCCACTCTGCCACTCCACTCTACGCCACCCCGCTCTACTCTGTGGCACTTCACTCTACGCAGGCCACTCTACTCTGTGCCACTTCACTCTATGCCACTCCATGCCACTCTACGCCATTTAACTCCACTCCACTCTACCACTCCATCCTGCTCCATACCACTCTACTCCATGCCCCTCCACCCAACTCTAGTATACCCCACTTTACGTCATGCTAGTCTGCGCCACACCACTCTACTCTAATCCAATCCACTCTACACCACTGCACTCTACACCACTCTACTCTACTGTAAGCCAATCCTCACCATGCCACTCAACTCCATGCCACTCCACTTCACTCTACTCCAAGCCACTCTACGCCACTCCACATCACTCCACACCATGCCACTTCACGCCACTCTAGTATACCCCATTCCACTCTGTTACTCTTATCAACCCCACTCTAGGCCACTATACTGTGCTGTAAGCCAATCCACTCTACTCTACACAAGTCCACTTCACTCTATGCCTCCCCACTCTACACCACTATACTCTATGCCATTCTACTCCACTCCACGCCACTCCACCCTACTGCTGCCACTCTACGCCACTCTACTCTAATCTGTGCTACTCTACTCTATGCCACTTCACTCGGCTCTACACCACTCCAAGCCACTCTACACCACCCCACTATTTGCCACTCCACAACAAGCCTGCGCCGTGCCACTCTACTCTACTCCATGCTGCTGTACAACATGGCTGAAAGACAGGGGCAGACATAGGCGAAACCTATTGACTTTGCCAATCCTTGTTATTTGAGTGGCTTAGTTCAACTGCTTTTAACATTTCAGATGTCTTCTTCATAGAGCAGAGAAGAAAAACTGCCTAGGGCAGCAGTTTGTAACCTTTCGACTTCTTTTCAATCCCACCAATACATTTCTAGACTCTGGGGACCTACTGAACCAATTTAGCTTTGAAACTCAAAATATTACAAAATATAGAAATAAGTGTACATCAAACAAATACACAACCTATTAAATATTTTATTTAATTGACAAGAAAATGTGACATTTTAATGGGTAGGTTGGAGCTTTTCAAAATGTAGTTGTATTTCTAAAACATGAATTAATATGATAATCTCTAGAACACCACTTTCTCTTTTTTTTGCTAATAGTGCATGCTCTCTTTTTTTCCAGTGCATAACAGTGCTGTTTAAAGTACGGCTACTGTCCATACTAGATTCCAATTGCTGTGCTACAGCTGCTCCCACTAATCAAGATAATAATACTAACTTCATTGTAAGCTTCCAATTTTAAATCCTTTCTTATATACTGAGCATTTTAAAACTTTCAAGTAAAAAGGCAAAGCTTTTTCAGTTATATATATTTTGCTATTATAAATTTTATTTAAACAGTTGCGGACCCCTGAAGTAGACGTCATTGACCCACAGAGGTTCACAGACCACAGATTAAGAACCACTGGCCCAGGGGATTTAATAGCTGTTGTTAGTTCAATTGAATGTATAAGATTTGAAGACACAATACTTTGATCAAAACTTGAAATGAACACACCAGTGACTGAAAACATTTTGAAAGTCACTGGCATCTCCTGAAAAGTTTTATGTGGGTGAGAGATGTGTTGATGCCTCTTTAGGGTAACAATACACCAGCTATTCTACCAAGTCACTTTATGTGACCTTTTCTTCAAGCATTTTGACCATTTCACTTTATAATTGTTGTAGCAGAAGAAATACATAATGGGCGAAAGAGTATTCCCTGCGTTGAGAGCAATTTCCTCATATGTATTAGAGAAGTAAACCAGCCTCATTAAAAAAGAAACTAGAAATGTCAACTTTTTACCACCTTTTACAGATGTTTACAGTGGCCATGAGGCATCACTGTAATATGCAATTTGACGAAATAGCCCAGATTACTGTAAAATGCAATTTGACGAAATAGCCCAGATTACTGTAAATGCAATTTGACGAAATAGCCCAGATTACTGTAAATGCAATTTGACGAAATAGCCCAGATTACTGTAACCTATCCCGGTTGCACCAACGTTGAATCATGCAATTTGACGAAATAGCCCAGATTACTGTAACCTATCCCGGTTGCACCAACGTTGAATCATGCAATTTGACGAAATAGCCCAGATTACTGTAAAGCTATCCCGGTTGCACCAACGTTGAATCATGCAATTTGACTAAATAGCCCAGATTACTGTGCCTATCCCGGTTGCACCAACGTTGAATCATGCTATTTGACGAAATAGCCCAGATTACTGTAAACAAAGCAGAAACATTAGCATTCACTTCAGAAGCAGCCAAAGATATTTATGGCTTAATACAGGAGACCAGAGCATTCACACCCCAAATATCTACAGTAGCACAACTGCTACGTCAATTTGAATACATCTCCAAAAAGGAAATCAACCAAAGGCTCCATGCCACAACCTTGATTCATTACCACAAAAATCAAAGAATTCCTCGGGGATTACGAATAGCCCTTAAACCGATGCTATGTAAAAACAATAAGAAATTCATCGAAAAATTGTACCAAATCCTGAACAAATGTTCTTTGGATCTTATTCTGCTAATAATCGAAGAACTAGCTAAAGTGTTAAAAGAACTAGAAGAAGAACTAGAAGGTATAAAAAGAGAATTTAACAAACAGGAAGATCTTCAAAAATTACTAGATGAAATCAACATAAAACTTGACAAATACACTAAAGAGGTGAATGACCGCAAGATACGAAAATACCGTCGAGATACTATCGACTATAAATTAGAAGAAGTGTACACATGGGCTGAAATTTACAACCAAAAGAAATGGCAACAACCGCAACAAAGATCAGACGTAGGATCATCTCAAGAGAGCGTAGTTTCAGAATCCGATATTTCCAAAACAAGGAAACCCATTCCATCTACATCAAAATTACCACAAGGGGTGGTGAGGGACAGAGTCTCTGAATTAAGCAGAAAGCTCTCACCCAGTCAAGAGATCAGGGCTAGATCCAACACCGTTTTTTAGCTCACTGCACCATCCCAGTTTCAGAAACTGGCTGTATGCAAATTAGTCTGTTCCTGTCCCAGTGCATGATGGGAACAGGGCAAACCAAACTACAAAAGCCAATTCTTACACTGGGAAGGAAACAAGCTCCCGGGGACCGGTTTCTGGCATTACAGCCGTCTTCGGCCCGGTTTGCTTGAATCCTGATGGTGCAATGAGCAAGGGTCTCACATCTGAGAATACCCTTCCACGCTTAGGGTGGACAAAAATATTTACAACAAGGGGTGGTGAGGGACCGAGTCTCTGAATTAAGCAGAAAGCTCTCACCCAGTCAAGAGATCAGGGCTAGATCCAACACCGTTTTTTAGCTCACTGCACCATCCCAGTTTCAGAACCTGGCTGTATGCAAATTAGTCTGTTCCTGTCCCAGTGCATGATGGGAACAGGGCAAACCAAACTACAAAAGCCAATTCTTACACTGGGAAGGAAACAAGCTCCCGGGGACCGGTTTCTGGCATTACAGCCGTCTTCGGCCCGGTTTGCTTGAATCCTGATGGTGCAATGAGCAAGGGTCTCACATCTGAGAATACCCTTCCACGCTTAGGGTGGACAAAAATATTTACAACAAGGGGTGGTGAGGGACAGAGTCTCTGAATTAAGCAGAAAGCTCTCACCCAGTCAAGAGATCAGGGCTAGATCCAACACCGTTTTTTAGCTCACTGCACCATCCCAGTTTCAGAACCTGGCTGTATGCAAATTAGTCTGTTCCTGTCCCAGTGCATGATGGGAACAGGGCAAACCAAACTACAAAAGCCAATTCTTATACTGGGAAGGAAACAAGCTCCCGGGGACCGGTTTCTGGCATTACAGCCGTCTTCGGCCCGGTTTGCTTGAATCCTGATGGTGCAATGAGCAAGGGTCTCACAGGTAAGAGTGGTCTGTTTAACTCAGACACTCTGTTCATCACCACCCCCTTTTCTAAATCGTTTTTGGCCACTATAGGTGTGGCAGGGTATACTCAGACATGAGTCCCTTTCTCACTGCTCCATCAGGATTCAAGCAAGCCGGGCCGAAGAAGGCTGAAATGCCAGAAACCGGTCCCCGGTAGCTTGTCTCCTTTCTGGTGAAGAATTGGCTTGGTAGTTTAGTCTGCCCTGTTCCCATGATGCACTGGGCCAGGGACAGACTGATTTGCATATAGCCAGGTTCTGAGCTGGGATGGGGCAGTGAGATAAATAACGGTGATGGATCAAGCCCTGATCTTTGGACTGGGTAAGAGTGGTCTGTTTAACTCAGACACTCTGTTCATCACCACCCCCTTTTCTAAATCGTTTTTGGCCACTATAGGTGTGGCAGGGTATACTCAGACATGAGTCCCTTTCTCACTGCTCCATCAGGATTCAAGCAAGCCGGGCCGAAGAAGGCTGAAATGCCAGAAACCGGTCCCCGGTAGCTTGTCTCCTTTCTGGTGAAGAATTGGCTTGGTAGTTTAGTCTGCCCTGTTCCCATGATGCACTGGGCCAGGGACAGACTGATTTGCATATAGCCAGGTTCTTAGCTGGGATGGGGCAGTGAGATAAATAACGGTGATGGATCAAGCCCTGATCTTTGGACTGGGTAAGAGTGGTCTGTTTAACTCAGACACTCTGTTCATCACCACCCCCTTTTCTAAATCGTTTTTGGCCACTATAGGTGTGGCAGGGTATACTCAGACATGAGTCCCTTTCTCACTGCTCCATCAGGATTCAAGCAAGCCGGGCCGAAGAAGGCTGAAATGCCAGAAACCGGTCCCCGGTAGCTTGTCTCCTTTCTGGTGAAGAATTGGCTTGGTAGTTTAGTCTGCCCTGTTCCCATGATGCACTGGGCCAGGGACAGACTGATTTGCATATAGCCAGGTTCTGAGTTGGGATGGGGCAGTGAGATAAATAACGGTGATGGATCAAGCCCTGATCTTTGGACTGGGTAAGAGTGGTCTGTTTAACTCAGACACTCTGTTCATCACCACCCCCTTTTCTAAATCGTACATCAAAATTACCAGCAGCTCAAATACCCTCAACTCAAGTACAACAAGCAGCTTTTTTAGACATAAGCCCAGCGGCAAACGATCCACCACAAACAGCGAAACAAGGAGAGGAAAAAGAAACAGAAAAAGAACGAGTAAAGCGAGTCACAAACGAAAGTGACTTAGTCATTAACATCTCCAAAAAACAACTCAGTGACACTCAGATTATGATCTTAAACAAAGGAACCTCATTCGTCCCTACTTACAGATCAAACTTACCTGAAACTGAAATAGCACTATTTAAATTTTTTCGGAATTTGAAACTAAGTTATTTCTTCAAAACAAATGAAAACATCATAGCTCCAGAGCCAGAAATTCAAACAAAAGAATTCAAACCCAAGAGTACATTTTGCGCACCAGTATCTCATAAAACCATCGAAGCCTTTGAAAGAATGGTGCTCTCAGATCTCCAAAAGATCAGATTTGCTAAACCTAAGAGAACAAATTTATCACCTCGAGAATGGAACACTCTAAAAAACTTAAGTCAAGATGAAGAACTCACCTTTCAACGAGCAGACAAAGGGGGTGCCCTGATTATAATGGATACAAGTTACTACCTGTAGTGTGTAAATACGCATGTTCAAGATATCAATACATATTTACCACTTGACTATGATCCAACTGATGAATACAAAAGTATTTTAAAAGCGTCTCACCCGTCTGGCACCTCCTTAGCGGGCTCGAGATACGCCTAAACAGCGACCCCTTCGCTGCACCGATACTAACAAAAACAAACTGTTTTGCCGCCATTCACGGCGAGGAATAGAGGCCACGCTTACCTTCAGGCCACGCCCACCCGCCACAGTATAAAACGCTGCCGACAGCGCTACCTAGCCAGAACCTGCAATCTCCTGAGGCGGAAGCCGGGAGACGACGGAATTTTTAAAAATTGTATTTCTCTGTGTCACCTTTTGATAAAAATTGTATTTTAAAAGCGCCTCACCCGTCTGGCACCTCCTTAGCGGGCTCGAGATACGCCTAAACAGCGACCCCTTTGCTGCACCGATACTAACAAAAACAAACTGTTTTGCCGCCATTCACGGCGAGGAATAGAGGCCACGCCTACCTTCAGGCCACGCCCACCCGCCACAGTATAAAACGCTGCCGACAGCGCTACCTAGCCAGAACCTGCAATCTCCTGAGGCGGAAGCCGGGAGACGACGGAATTTTAAAAAATTGTATTTCTCTGTGTCACCTTTTGATAAAAATTGTATTTTAAAAGCGCCTCACCCGTCTGGCACCTCCTTAGCGGGCTCGAGATACGCCTAAACAGCGACCCCTTCGCTGCACCGATACTAACAAAAACAAACTGTTTTGCCGCCATTCACGGCGAGGAATAGAGGCCACGCCTACCTTCAGGCCACGCCCACCCGCCACAGTATAAAACGCTGCCGACAGCGCTACCTAGCCAGAACCTGCAATCTCCTGAGGCGGAAGCCGGGAGACGACGGAATTTTTAAAAATTGTATTTCTCTGTGTCACCTTTTGATAAAAATTGTATTTTAAAAGCGCCTCACCCGTCTGGCACCTCCTTAGCGGGCTCGAGATACGCCTAAACAGCGACCCCTTCGCTGCACCGATACTAACAAAAACAAACTGTTTTGCCGCCATTCACGGCGAGGAATAGAGAACACGCCTACCTTCAGGCCACGCCCACCCGCCACAGTATAAAACGCTGCCGACAGCGCTACCTAGCCAGAACCTGCAATCTCCTGAGGCGGAAGCCGGGAGACGACGGAATTTTAAAAAATTGTATTTCTCTGTGTCACCTTTTGATAAAAATTGTATTTTAAAAGCGCCTCACCCGTCTGGCACCTCCTTAGCGGGCTCGAGATACGCCTAAACAGCGACCCCTTCGCTGCACCGATACTAACAAAAACAAACTGTTTTGCCGCCATTCACGGCGAGGAATAGAGGCCACGCCTACCTTCAGGCCACGCCCACCCTCCCCCTCTCCCTCCTTTAAGGATGTGCAATCACCGGACGCGCAGCGGACGGGCGCAGCGGGCGATCCGTCAGCGCGCCGAAGGCGCGCCTAAGGCAAGCCCGTCTTCGCCCGTCCTCGCCAAGTCCTCGCCTCTCGCCAGATCCCCTGCCCAAAATTCATACGTATATGACAGCAATATACTGTGGTCACTCAACCCTGGTCATAGATGCAACAATATAGAGGGTTGCATTGGTCGAACCGCCCTTTACTGTAAAAGCTGCAATCTGGTCATACCTGAACCACGCCTTATTAGCCATAAAGAGAACAAAAGGAAGGATACGTCACTTACCATCATGCAGCTGAAACACCATGCGGAGGTAAGAACGCTTCTAATGGATGAAAACCCAGACATAATGTTTCTGAGTGAAACCTGGCTTAAAGACGACCTAACCAGCATCCCCAATCTAGCAATACCGGACGGGTTCTCTATGTCTTGCATCAATAGAGACTCAAGAGGAGGTGGCATCGCCGCCATCCATAGATCCTCCTTTACCTGCTCCTTTCAAAAGGAGAGTATTGCGGACTGTGAATGCGCTCGCTTCAAAATCTCCACAAGTCCCCATTGCACTTTTTCTGGCCTTTTCATCTACAGACCCCCGGGGCCTTCTACGAAATTCACTGAAGAGCTCATTGAGGTAACACACGCTATGATCACTGGCTCGGCCAACTTCACGATCTTGGGAGATCTCTATCTCCACCTAGACAATTCGTCGGATGCTAAAATCAGCAACTTTGCAGCAGACCTAGCGGCTCTGCAGCTAATCCAGATCGTCCAAACCCCCACACATGTCGCGGGCCATTTGCTTGACCCGGTATTTACTAATATTCCCGAGGCCAGAGCGGACAACTCTATACCCATGGCCTGGACAGACCACTCGCTAGTTACCTTCTCAATCCCGAACAACTCCCCTCCCGTAAAAAAATCACCCACCTCTTGCCTAAAACGACCTTGGCACAAACTCCAACAAGGTGACCTAGCGGCCAGCCTAGGGGAACCTAACCTGGAGGATATAAACGACATTGAAAAATCTTATGCGTCCTTCCAGGAATGGATCACCAGGGGACTGGACGCCATTATACCAGCCAAGTGGACAAAAGGACGAAACACCCCTTCCAACCCCTGGTACGATGAGAACCTCAAAACGATGAGGAAAGCCTGTAAAAAAACGGAACGGCAATGGAGGAAGGAATATAAGCAAGAGGACAAATACGCATACTTGGCCACTCTCAGAACATACCACAAGGCAATCCGGGTAGCCCGCGCTGCCTTTTACGCTACTGAGATAAAAGCTAGCCCAAACCCCACGAAAACTATCTTCCAAATCGTGCAAAAATTGCAAAACGGAGACAAGCCGGCTTCTCACATCACCTCCACGCAGCAATGTGAAGACCTAGCCACCTTCTTCACGGAAAAAGTGAAGAAAATTTACAACGCCTTCACCCAGGATAGTCCAGAAGACATCAGCCCTCCCAACGCCACCTTCGGAGACTCCAAGCTCACATGCCTACCCGCTATCTCCGGCGAAGAACTTACCAAACTTTGTAGGAAGGTGAAATCTGGCGCACCCACAGATCCGATGAGGCCAATTCACTTTCTGGGAGCCTTGGAATTCTTCCTCCCATCTTTAACCTCACTCCTTAATATCTCATTTGCCACAGCCACGGTACCTACCTGCTGGAAACAGGCCTGGGTAACACCGATCATAAAAAAAACCTCCCTAGACCCCTCTAAACCGGAGAACTACCGGCCCGTTACACTGCTCCCATGGGTCGCGAAACTAGCGGAAGCTCACGCGAACAAAATTCTCAGTGATCACATGGCGAAAAACAACATCCTGGACCCCTCTCAGCACGGGTTCAGGCCGGTCCATAGCACGGAATCCGCGCTCCTCACCTCCACGGAAAGCCTACGGGAAATTATGGACACCGGCAAAAGTGCCGCGCTGATACTGCTCGATCTCAGCGCAGCCTTTGATACGGTCTCCCATGCCATCCTACTAAAACGCCTTGAAAACATAGGGATAGTAGATTTGGCGCTTCAATGGTTCCGATCATTTCTAACCAACAGATCATTCAGGGTATCTGCCCCTCCGTTCATCTCCCAACCCCAAGATATAGGACAAGGAGTTCCACAGGGCTCTGCCCTCAGTCCCTCCTTGTTTAACCTATACATGCAACCCTTGGCGGAGGTTGCCAAGAATTGGGGCCTCACAATGGTGTCGTACGCCGACGACACTCAGTTGGTCATCAGCCTCAATGAGGCCCCCTCTCCCAATGCCACTAGATTCAGGGATGGACTGACTGCTGTCGCTAAATGGATGACAGCAAATTGCCTCCAACTCAACGGTGGCAAAACCGAGGTACTGATAATGGGGAAAAATAGTAACAACTGGAATGACCTCTGGTGGCCCCAATCACTGGGCCCAGCACCCCCCCCCTCCCTAAGACTCTAGCAAAAAATCTAGGAGTGTGGCTGGACTCTACTCTTAGCTTCCAGTCGCACACCAAAAAAGTTGCCGCAACTTGCATTGGCTTACTGAGAAGTCTCAACCCAATCTTAGGCTACTTTGACTCCAAAACACGACAACTTATCGTACAATCTACCATCCTGTCCAGGTTGGACTACGCGAGTGTCCTGCTGTTAGGAGCAAACAAAACTGAAATAAAGAGATTCCAACGGACCCAGAATTCGGCTGCAAGGGCTATAGTAGGTCTTCCAAGAAGGTGCTTGGCAAGAGCGACCATTCACAGACTACATTGGCTACCCATGGAAGCCCGCATCCAGTTCAAGGCCCTCATATTTGCCTTTAAAATCCTGAAGAACGAAGGTCCAGAGCTCCTCCGTTCGTTGTTGACCCCCTATTATCCCAAACGGAATCTCCGGTCCATGGGACAACACCTAGCCATGGTACCCCACACAAAGTTATGTTGCATCGGAGGGCGTTCCTTCAAACTACTGGGGGCCAAGTTATGGAATTCCCTTCCTCTCCACATCCGATGCATCGACAACATTCTAGCTTTCCGCAGAGCGACCAAAACCCATCTCTTTCCCTCCCTGTAGGTCCCGTCTGTCGTTTCAGTTGGTTGTGTTAGGGTTCTAGCGCCGGGACGCCCCGTTG
This sequence comes from Lissotriton vulgaris, assembly GCF_964263255.1. Lineage (NCBI taxonomy): Eukaryota > Metazoa > Chordata > Amphibia > Caudata > Salamandridae > Lissotriton > Lissotriton vulgaris. Next base: position 1,569,688,100 of record NC_141685.1, read on the forward strand.
CTGGGGCAGCTGTTTGCGCTTTACAAAACAGATAACATAACATAACATAACATTCTACAACAAATAACTGGCAAAGCACTTGATATGAAATAGATAGGTAAAAAGACCCATCAATTCTTCGAGACAAAGTACCCTAGACGACCAAAACTCTATATGTTACATAATACATTGATTGGTATCTTCAACCTATAGTTCAGAAAGGTAGCACTTACATAAAGGACACTACAGCATTCCTTAAACTACTTAATGAAGTGACCTTATCAACAGGAAATGATCACTAGCTATGTACTATAGATGTGACCTCACTCTATACCTCGATCCCTCATAACGAAGGTCTTGAAGCTCTAGAATGGAGTCTACTCAGGAATGAAGAAATTGAAGAAACTCAAAAAGTATTTTTACTAGAGCTAATGCATTTTGCTCTTTTCCACAGTTACTTTGAATGGCAAAACCAATTCTTTAACCAATGTAATGGGACATCCATGGGTTTGGGGGGAGGCGGGGGGCGCATATGCCTGTATATACATGTCAAAATTTGAAACAGACTTTATTCTAAACATTCCTGATTGGAAAGACAATTTGATCATATTCAAACGTTTAATTGATGACATTTTCGTCTTATGGAGGGGAGACCGAAGTCAACTTGAAAGGAACATTATGACTATGAACACACGACATGAGAGAATCAAATTCACTCACAACATAAACCATGAATCTATTTTTTTCTTGGACGTGAAAGTAAATATGACAGACTTTCAATTTAGAACTCAAGTTTATACCAAACCAACTGACAGGAATTCAAGCCTCTTATTTCAAAGCTTCCATCCCAATACATTGAAAAAACACTTACCAACCTCTCAGCTAATCAGATTAAAAAGGATTACCTCTGACCCCAAACAACTTGAGATAACATTCAAATAACGAAATATCAACAAAGAGGATACCCTATGAATATTTTGGAAGAATCAATGAAAAGAGTACAAAGCATCTCTAGAGAAAAACTTTTCTTACCAAAAACTAATACTTCAGAACAGAAAACGGTTTGCGTTTTAAAATACTCCACAGAGGCAATGAAGATCAAAAGAATAATCAACACCCATTGGAATTTGATTAAAACAGAACTGGATCTAAAAGACCTTTACAATGAACGCATCACTTTTGCATTTCGGAGATCCAAAAATTTGAAAGAAATCTTGACGACCACAAAAAACCCTAAAACTCTTCACAAAGGAATGTCAAAATGCTTTAATTGTACCCACTGTAACAACGTTCTGACGGGGAATAAATTCATGCACCCAACCCAAGGGTATGAAATAGAATTAAAACACACTAGCACATGTGACACGAAAAATACCATCTACACAATTAAATGCCCGTGTGGCAAAATATATGTAGGCCAAACTGAAAGAAAAATAAAGGTGCGTATAACAGAGCACAAAAGCAACATTCGCCTACAAAACATGAAATCTACTGTTGCCAGTCATTGGATTGAAGCAAAACATCAAATATCCCAATTGAGATTCACGGTTCTGGAGGCAATTCCACAACGCAGTGACATGGACCCAACCAAACAGAGACTAAAAGCGGAATTCTTCTGGATAAAAAAACTTAACTGTCTACAACCGATCGGAATGAACGATCGTATTGAATACTTGTGCTTCTTATAGATGGCATCCTATCAGGACTGCTCTGCTCCCCGAGAAACTGAAAAATTGATTGACTGTCATATATACATATGCAATATACCTTTTTATTTTTGATATTATCTTTGTTGATATTATCACACAGTTTCTTTATGTTTAATATAAATTGTTCTCACATTCGAACCATGATCCCCCCATCTCTTAACCCTATGCAGACTCTTCTATTTCTATTGTAGTCTTACACATATCATTCACCATGAGGATAAGGTCGTCTATTTAACCTCACTTATTTTCTTCAACCACTTATTTTCCCTCGAGTTAATCATGCTATTAGTTGTTCGTGACATCCCCATTTTTCCGTTGTAACATTTTAATTATTACTTGCGGAACACCATCGGAAAGTCTGTTTTCGACTTCCATTGAAGTGCTCCTCACATGACCGGTAGTACTGGTGTTTAGAAACTCCCAAACCCCGCGAACCGCTGACAACCGTCAACGCAGCGGAGACAACCGTCACGCAGATCTTCAGTAAGTTTCCCCGCCCCCAACCCCCCCTACCCCATTGTACTCAGACGCCGTTTTTGTTTAAACCACCCTTTGAAATCAGCTACGTTAATGCGATTCTCCATTCTCATCCCACCTATAATGCAATCGTTTTTCACAGATCAGGTTCCTTATCCTCCAATACGATATTACGAATTTAATCTCCAGCCACTTCCACTCATCCTTAACTTTAAACCCCGGAAACAGTGTTTTATTATATTGCTAAACATGTATGTTTGACACATTGTGTTATTTTTGTTTAACATGTGAAATATTCTGATTGGTATTGTTTGCTAAGGTCCTGTATTAATTCATTTCACAGGCCCCTGACGAAGGGTCATCCATACCGACCCGAAATGCATTGGGCGGAAGAATAATAATATCTAAAATGGATTGCTAATTAAATGTTGAAATACCCTTATGATACACCATAAGGAAAGAGAAAAAGAAGCGAATAAAAAATATAAGAAATGACTTCAAGACATATTTGTTAATGTCAATTTTATTGAAAATGAGAAAATAAACGGAGAAGAAACCATCAAGTTTCATGTTGAACTTAGCGCACTTTTATGTGAAAGGTGACCCAACCATCACGCATTGTTTTTCATCACTGTAATATGCTCACGTTTGAGCTAGTTATATCTATAGCACTGAGCACTTGGCAATCCTTCCCTTCCTAAGTCTTATTTGTTTGTTTAAATCTGATTATTAACATTTTTCATTTTCCAAGTATACATTGCAGACAATGTTCCCTCTAATTCTTCTTCTTTGTGTGCGGCAACAGCATCTTTGTGTGTACACATTTTTAGACAGTGAGCGCAACAGAGAGTTGTAATGCGCCACAGAGGAGTGATAATAGGCAGCGGGCTATCATGCATGATGGAAGTAGTACAACAAGGCCACACAAATGGCAAACTAACTATACAAATGGCAAATAACAATACTAACTCCATGTAAAGGATGTCTTAATGAGTTGAATGGTTGCCAGTGATATAAATGTTGATGAGCATTGTTCAATCTAGCTAGCCCAATTTGACCTCCTTATTTGCATCGCTAATAAATGACAGGAAAGCAAGCATTATAGAGCATTATATCCCCCAAAAAGGTTTATATCATTGCGAGGCTACACTCAAATTAAGCAAAACAATATTTGAAAGGGTAAGTCCTGGAAGCAAATTCTAGACTTATAACCAGGTAATACTGATCAAGTTATAGAGGGTAGACCTGCCATTTAGCCCCAGGTCATTGTATTTATGTTCACTTTTCCATTTCAAAATCAAAGGCAAAACACATTGGCAAATCAGGGACCTAGAGAACAGTACATCAACTCTTAGAAACAAGTCAAAAATGAATGCCCAAACACACCTCAAACACTTTTATGGTATTGGGTTGGTCTACGAAAGTGGTCAAGCAATAATATTTGAACTCCAACATCTGTAAACATTAATGCAGAGTACCTTGGTGCTAACATGAGCTTGAAGCATAATGTATTAATGGAGTACGTTTTTGTATAGGGTTTTGAGCCAGCTTTAGTTGTCTCCAGCCTCAAGTAATAATAAAAAACATAAATTAAAATACACACCTATTAAATCTTAGCACCCCCTCCATACACATGTGAATCCAAAACTCAATGTTGATGTCTATCAGGGCTGCATACTTTTTCCACTTTCATTCAGTACATTCTCTTGGCTCTGAACTCCCTGCAAAATAAGTTTGAGTTATTTGTTTCTTCTCATAATCCCTAGAATTAGAACTGTCACCTTCGGAAACCTTGCCGTCTTAACTGTGGTCACTACAAAGTGGAATTGTTTCCCCATATCCATTCATTCTAATGCTTCAATCATTTTCAGGAAAGTTTTAAAACTTTATTATTCCTAACTTAACTTCTGCAACTGTCGCTGGTACACCTGGGTTGTTATAGCACCAAGAAACGTTGATGTACATGTGCTGTATTAGTATCCTTAAAATAACATAATACACGTTGGCTTAGTATCGCTGTATTCATCAATTGGCCTGTTCAGCTCTCATTCACATGTTACTTCCGCTACCACAGCGTACAGCAACTGGCAATGTGTCAGTCCACTTCAGCCACTGGATAACTTGCACTGTGACACACATCATTTTGCATGATCACATGTGCACATCCACCTAAAAAGAAGGATGCTTCAGTGACAAGTATGGTGGGGCAATACTTTACTTGTCAATGCTGTTTTTATTTATCATTCTTTATCTTGCTTTTGTATTTTTGAGTCATCCTTGTGTGTTTAAAGTTGGCATTAAGGTCCATTAATTCAAAACCAAAAGTCTATTTTACTTTGCAAATAAGAATCAAATGTTCCTATCATGCACATTAAAACTAAAAAGGGTCTCTAAACCTAGGGTCTGCGATCTGGGTAAATACTGGGTAAATACTGGTAGTGTCTATTTGGAAGGGGACGCCTGCCTTGATGCACAACAGCAGACCGCTTGCCAACAGCACACCCCGTGCGTACATGGAAAAGTTAGTGGAGAAAATCTGCCTGTGCCAGCGCCTCTGCACTTTCATAGCTTCAGTGTTAATGAAATGTGATTCCGGTAGATATGCAATATTTGTATTATGGCGGTGTAAGTAAGAGTAGGAAGCATATCTACAAGAAGGAGCATGCATGCCCTGCATATTCCATTTTAGGACGTTAACACTGGACATACCACTAACCGGGGTGCAAGCAATAACCAGTCATTGCAGTGGATGCAAGGGGCTAGTAGTCCTTGATCAGAGTGCGAGCTGGACAGGTGCAGGCTGGACTGGTGCAGGCAAAAAACTAAATTAGAATAAAAAATAAGAACCATAAAACCCAAACTTAGGATACCGTTGGGGCAGAGTGACCCCATGTGTCTCCCAAACAACACCACATAGCGAATGTGATGTAACAAACCAACCAGAGGGGTTAGGTTAGTGTGCTGGGTGCAGGCATGAACACCCCCCGCCCCCTTCCCTACGTATAGCAAGAACAGTAACCCCTTTCAGGTGCAGATTAAATATAAGCTTCGTTAGTGAAACAACAGCAAAGGATGCACCTCAGGAGTGAACAAGAAAAGAATAAAAAACTTGCTTGCATTCACACCAAGAATTTTCAATTCTATTAAGGACACAGAGGCGAGGGTTATGCTTCTCTTTCTTTAATGTCAAATTCAGCAGCCAATGAAAAAACGTTTTCACTACACAAATATATTACATTTCCTATAGTGCTCTTCCACCAATCATGTCCCATCAAACCCTATAAGATTCCCCATCACTATCCCATGAGCCTCTTTCTTTGCTCGAGTTCAATTGTCCAAGTGACAACATCAATTCAAAACCACCAAGAGTCCTCCAAATTGGAAGAAATTAACCGATAGCTGAGACACCGTCAAACTTCTTCAACCAGAAGAACGATTATTCTGTCTTCTTTTCTGAACCCGGAATAAATTAAACCGATAACCCGTAATCTCTGTTGAATAGAGTACATTTACTTATGGGTGAGTACTTATTGTAAGCAAAACATTGAATACAACCGGGTGGGATAATCCTCGCCTCCTTGTCCTCAATAGAATTGAAAATTCTTGGCGCGAATGCCAACACATTTTTTATTCTATTACAGGACCGGAGGTTTTGGATTATGCTTGTTTAATGCTTATCAAACACCACAGTAGTTATTTCACCCACCAGTTTATATTATAATTGCTTAACCCCTTCGACGCTCATGACGAGCTCAGCTCGTCAATTGCTTAACCCCTTCGACGCTCATGACAAGCTCAGCTCGTCATGAGGTACACCTCTCGTACACTCATGACGAGCTGAGCTCGTCATGAACAATGGGAATAAATAATGTTCAGCACAGGAGGGGAATACCATCAGCATTGATGGTGTTAAACATAGACTCAGAGGGCCAATCTGCAGATTTCATAATGTCTTGAATAGTTGAACCCAACATAAACGTTTTGGACGCCCTAGCGCCACTTACAGAATGTGCTCCAAACACCTGGGTATCAATACCAGCTTCTTTCATAACATACCTCAACCATCTGGCTATTGTTGTTGCACACACAAGCTTAAATGGTTTCTGCAATGCGATCAATAATTGTTTTGAACCCTCTGGTATCAAGGACCGTGTACACTCTTCATATGCTTTAAGGCACTGTATAAAGCACAATTTATAATTGTTAGGAAAAGCATTATACTCAATTCTGCGTGACGTTGTTTTTGTCCTGCCAGAAATGGTAAAAGAAAATCCCTCCGGAGTAAATACTCAACCTGTAATGTCCAGAGCTTTTACGTCAGACGAAAGTCTGCAGGCAGATAGACACAAAAGCATGACTAGTTTAGCCGATAGCTGCTTTCTGGATAACAGATAGTTACCTGGCCATTTATCAAAAAGGTTTAGGACGAGTGATACATCCCATAAACATGAATATTTCGGTCTTGGAGGATTAGCCACTCTAATTCCCTTAAGCAACTTACACACAACTGCGTGCATACCTACTGGTTTTCCGTCTACCTGTGTATGTCCTGCGGAATTAGCTGATCTAAAATTTTTGACTGAACGATATGCTAAACCTTCTGAGGCATTGTCGGATAGAAAATGTACAATATGGGATAACTCTGCCCCCATGGGATCAATGTGCTGTTCCACGCACCAACATACTCGGCATTTCCAAGCTAAGTGATATCTCTTTTGTGTGGAAGGGGACCAGGCCTGTCTAATGATTTCAAAGCCTTGTTCGTAATTCCTGGAATTTCCCATTGTTGCAGGAAAGCCTCCATGCCATAAGGGACAACTGCCCAGAAGCCACCATCCGGTGCAGTTCACCATGAGGGCCCTGGAGCATCGTCTGACACCAGGGGAGCATACTGGGAATGTTGTAACTCCTCTCTAATAACATCGGGAACCAGGGCTTCGACCTCCACAGTGGTGTCACCAAAATTACCTCCCTCAGCTGACTGGCTATCTGGGTCATCACTCTGGGGATTAGGATGAACAGGGGAAAGGCATAATTCAGATTCCCTGCCCAATCCTGGGAGAAGGCGTCTTTCGCTCTCGCCAATGGGTCTGGTCTCCAGCTGAAGAAGGTTGGCAGTTGCCTATTCAGTTTGGATGCATGGAGATCTATCTTACAAGGACCCCACACTGTCTGTAGCCATTGGAACAGTTGCAGCTCGAGTTGGCAGTCGCTGTAATCCTTCGGATATCTGGAATTCCAATCTGCGACAGTGTTCAACTGCCCCTGGAATGTTTTCAGCTATTACTGATATCTGTTGGTTCAGGAAATAGTTTCAAATGTGCTTCGCTATTTCGACAAGTATGGGCGACCTCATACCTCCCATCTTGTTGATATATCTTACTGCAGAGATATTGTCCATCCTGAAGAGGATGCAACAAGCAACAAGAAATTTGCTTCGGGGAGAGTGTTCGTATCGCGAATGACCCTGCTAACGACTCCAGACTCCAGATAGGGAGTGATAGTTCTTGAAATGACCATCGACTGCCTGTGGATATATCTCTGCAACTCGCTCCCCAGCCCCAATGGCTGGCGTCTGACTCTATAACTACTTATAGTTGAGAACAGAAGATGGCTCTGCCAATCCACGCCTCTACGTGCCTAACCACATTTGCACCTCTTCTCTCACTTCTTGTGTTAGGGGAACAAGATCCTTAAATGACAGACCCTTTCGTAGGTGTTGGATCTTTATTCTCTGAAGGGCCCGGTAATGTAGAGGATCCAGAAAAATCGCCTGTATTGACGATGCTAATAACTTCACTATGCTGGCAATTGTGCGAATAGAGACCATCTGTTTTAATAAGACTGATGTGATCTCTTTCTTGAGATCTCGTAGTTTCGACTTGGGAAGGCTCAGTTGAGCTGTCTGTGAGTTGATGACAAAGCCTAGGAAGTCCACCATCTGGGAAGGGCATAAGGCTTATTTGGGTTCGTTGATTACAAATCCCAAGTGTGAGAAGTTGGCCTGGCATATGCTGTCCACTAGTTATAGTGGGCCCTTGTACCAGTCCAAACAGTTCATTAGAAGTGATAGGTTAAAGACAACCTTATTGAAAGCTATCTTAGTGGTAGCTATGGAGAGCAGCCTTCAGGCTAAGTCTTGAAGGAATGTAAAGCAGCTTATTTTACCAGTCTATAATCTCTTTAATGACCAAATGAAAGGACAGCCCCACCAGGTATATATATAAAATATATGTATTTATTCTAAACACACCCTACTAGTCTCTTTATGAGGCTAGAGGTCAAAGCTTATAAATTACACTTAATAGCACATAGTAAAGTAGCACAATATACGTTGAGCCCTATGGGCGTACCAAACCATATATTAAGAAAGTGGTATAAGAACCACCACTTGACTCTACACCAGGCCTAGAGCCTGTAGAATCGCTGGGACCAAAAGGAACCACCTAAGGTAGTGACACAGGGGACCCACGGGGACGCGTGCAGTGTGAGAACACAGTCGCAAATCTTCGTTAGCTTCTATGGGGAAAGTTGCGGTTGGAAATTTAAAGATTAAGGACACTTGAAAGAGGACTTTGAGCAAACCCCTTTATACCCAAGTGGGTTCTAGGGCCAACACCCACGTGGGCACCTGAGTACTCTAGTTACCTCACCCAGGGAAGCTGGGGGCATAGGTGTCTTTTGGTGTTGGGAATAGTCGTTGATTTCATTGGAGATCTGCTTCAAAGTGCTGCTGCCGTCTAAGAAGAAAGTGGCCGGTGTTATCCAAGCCTGGATCGAAGATGAGAAGAACCTGAAAGCAGAGGGCACAGAGTCTGGGTCACTTGCCAGTGACCAGGGGCATGATAGTCGAATGCCCACCGATGTCGGGTGATTTCAGGTTGAAGAGGTGAAGCTTGACTCTGCAGCCACGAGGACCAGGAGGCATCGACGATGACCCGGAGCTGGATTCGAGCTGTCCCACGAAGGATGTTGAGTGCTGCCGCGTCGGTGACCGGATTGGACCCAACAAGCCTTGGCAACTGCAACCCACGCAGACAGTGAAGAAATGCTTCGGTGTGAACCAGCAAGGTCCGAGGGACTCACAACGCGGTGGGGAGTCAGGGCACGTCTGGAGCAACCAGGGAAGCCCAAGGAAAATCAAAGTTGCCTTCACAGGGACCCACCGGTCGACGGACCAGGGATCGCGAAGGGGCCTCTAGCGGAAACACTCAGAAACTGGCTCACTGAACACTCGTGGAGTGTAGGCCAGCAATCTTCAGTGCAAAAAATGCTTGGGGTTTGGCTACAAGTAACTCCAAGCACAGCTTCAAAGAACATTGAGAAGCTGATCCACTTGCAAATGTGCACGGTGTCCAGGAGTTCCGGTTCCACGTCACTCACGAGGGCTGCGGGTCTCAGCTTGGCTGGGGACTCGGGTCGGCCTCTGAGAAGTCTGGAAATCTACCTCTGGGCTGCAATTACTTCGGATTCCGGCGGGAGCTTCGGAGATGCAGACCGGCAAATGCTTTGTTGTTGCCTGCCAAGCAGGGGAGTAACTCCTTTACTCCAAGGGAGATTCTTCAGTCATCTAGTCGTGTAGATCGTTGAAGTTCCAGGATATCTGTAGCAGAGTTTTGTCCAGGTGTAATCTAAAGTCCTGTAGCCAGGGGTTCCTTTCTTATACCCAAGGAAGGGGTTAGACATACTCTGGGGACTCACCTATGGGAGGGTTTGTAAAGAGGGGTGCATAAACCCATTTCCTTTGTCCACCTTCGCGCCAGAGCAGGGGCCAATAGCCCCTGCAACTGGTTTGAACTGGGCCATGCACAGGGACACCAAATGTGTCCCCCAGTGCAGACTTCAAAGCACTTTGAGTGCTCCCACCCAGCCCCAATACACTAAATCCTGTCTGGAAGGTGGTTACACCTCCCTGTGACAGGAAACCTATTGTCCAGGTCTCCCCTGCTGAAGTTTCGTCCAGCAGCAGGAGGCCAGACTCGTGTCTGTGGCTGCAGCATCCATTTTGTGATGCCAGGGCTCTTTTAAACTGTTACCAGGTATACCGGTGTTGACATGTCTCTCCCTCTAGAAGAGTGGACTTCTACCCCCACCGCCAGGACTGGCGGGGGGTAGGATTCCAATGTGTTTGACACGAAACACGACATATTGTGGTGCAGCCATTCCAAAGTTAGTATTTACCGCGAGGTTATAATGCACTTAATAGTATGGTCTGGCTGCATCATAGAACAGCCTCAGAGAATAGGTTCTGAAGGCTGCAGAGGGGCCCAGCTCATGCATGGGCACCCTCTCACTCAAAACCCAGCACCCTGCCTTCAGGATTGATAATTAAACAACAGGGGGTGGTATGCTCAGACGTGAGTCCCTTGCTCATTGCACCATCAGGATTCAAGCAAGCCGGGCCGAAGACGGCTGAAATGCCAGAAACCGGTCCCCGGAAGCTTGTTTCCCTCCCAGTGAAAGAATTGGCTTGGTAGTTTGGTTTGCCCTGTTCCCATGATGCACTGGGCCAGGGACAGACTAATTTGCATATAGCCAGGTTCTGAGCTGGGATGGTGCAATGAGCTAAAAAACGGTGTTGGATTGGGCCCTGATCTCTTGACTGGGTGAGAGTATTCTGCTTAATTCAGAAACTCTGTCCATCACCACCCCCTGTTGTTTAATTATTTCAGGATTGATAAGGCATGCCATAGGGGTGACTGATAGGTCTATGTTTGTAGTGATTTGAGGTAGATATAGGTAACCTATATCTAAGTAAGGGGTGTATGCACCACCTTACCCAGGCTTCAGTAGCAGTCCTGTGGTGTCATTTTTGAAGGCTTCCCAGGGGTGGCATAATACATGCTTCAGCCCCTAGTAGGCCCCTGGGGTACCTATGCCCTAGGTATCTAAGGTACCATATACTAGGGACTCATAAGGGTACCCCAGTAACCAAACTGGCGTGTACCTAAAGAACTTGGAATCAATTTAGAGAGGAAGCAGTTAGGCTGGGGTCCTGGGTAGCAAGCCCCAGCCATACTAAAGTAAAAAAACAGTGAAACATCAACAAAAAGTGGGATACCCATAAGAGCAGATCCTACTCTCCTACACCAAGTTTTGCAGAAGGAACATTGTCATCTGCAAATGAAGGTTGACCAGTGATTGAGTCTGAGCCATTTTTTTTAAAAAATAATTTTTATTGCAGATTTAGAAAACATACAGTTATACACACCGATGTGCCCGCCCCTCCCAAATGCCATATACAAATCTTCAATCAGTTCTCTACACAGCCAATATGCCCACATCCCGGAACTGGGCGGCGTCATTTAGCTAGTGCTCTGACCCGTTAGTGGCTTAGGGAGGCCAGGAGTTTCACTCGGTCAGAAAAATCAATATCTGCTTTTAACTCTAGTAACCCCTTCCCCAATCCCCTATTGTTGAACAGTCCATGCCTGAGGCCAGATAGGTGGTCCTAGCGTATGCCATTACTATTGTCCTAATTTCCCTTCACTAGCTAACCTGTCCTTTGGTGCATTCACTCTTGGGGGTATGCCCAGCGGGCGCTCAGTCTATCTCATACATATTGACACACTACTCAGAGCATCAGCTCACGCCATCCTACTACCGTACCATCCCCTTACAACAATATGGGATTCCCTACCCTTCCATACCACCCCCCCATCAACCTCAACTGGTGTGGACCTGGCTCGTACTGAATATCTAACAAAGGGAAGAGACCATTGTGACCTTATGTGCTATATTGTGTATCTTTAGGAACTTGCTTTCACAACCCTTCGCGTTCAGCCCTCTTCAGTCTCTAAACTGTTTTTGAACGTCTGCGTTAGGTCTTCCCATGCCCTCGCCATTTCTAAGCTCTTCTCATTAGCCGTGCAGGTTGCCTGCCTACGTCTAATAGCACCTTCACTACAGGCCCATTTGCACATCTCACTCGCCCATCTCTTACTCGAGGGGCCCTCCTTCGACTTCCAGTGCCAAGTTATCTCCCTCTGGGCTAGCAGAAGTCCTAAGTCAATAAATTTGCTGGTGATCTTAGTTCTTTTTTGTGTGAGGAAACCAAAGCAGCAGACAAGTCGCCATGTCGTATTCTACCTGCCTGTCCGTAGCCCCGTTCAATAGCTCCCCCACCTCAGCCCAATAGAGTCCCAGCTTAGGGCAGTCCCACAGCATGTGCTCTAGATCTACATCAAGCATCAGGCATCGGGGGCAGGCTGCATCTTGGACCTGGAAATACTTCTTTATTTTCCCCGGGGTAAGGTAGGCCCTTTGAAGCACAAAAAAGTGCACTTGTTGGAAGCGAGCATTCCTGCTCCCCTTCCATGTCCTCTTCAGGATCTGTCCCCACGTCCCATCCGGTATACGTTTCCCCACCTTCTCCTCCTACTTCTGCTTGAGTGCAGTAAGTCGTTCTAATCCTTCCTGCAACATTCTAGACTGTAAACAAGTGATCACCTTAAAAGTGCCGGCCGCCATCACCACGTACTGGCAGGCCATCGTGGTCTTAGGTTCCATTTGCCCTGATTTCCAATGCTTCTTAATCGCCGAAGTAACAGCCATGTGTAATAGGAAATTCCCATCCGGAAGACCATACTGTTCTTGCACTGCTCGGAAGGGCAACAATTCACCCTCAGCGTATAGGTCCCCAATTACTTGAAGCCCCAGGCCTTCCCATTCCAATAACCGAGACCAGTCTCCCCGTGTGGCAAGCTCAAAATGTCATACAGCCTCTTAGAGCCCTTATACAGCTCCCCACATTCCCCTCCAGCATTGCGTCCGTGTCATGATATATTCGGACTCCCAGGTAGGTGAAGCATGATCGCTCCCATACCAGTCTAGGTGGTAACGCTGGTTGCTGCATGTCTTCCTTCAGAGGGAAAACACATGTCTTATTCCAGTTAACTCTGAGGCCAGAAAGAGCCCCGAATTCCGTGAGCAGGGTCACCGCTCCTTGCAGTGCCACAGTCGCGTCTTCCAGGAACAGGAGCAGGTCATCCGCATATAATGAAATATGGTGTGGATTTCCTCTGCATATAAGGCCATTATATGCCCTTCCCATTCTGGCTTGGGTCGCTAGAGGTTCAATCGCCAATGCGAACAGCAAGGGCGAGAGCGAACAGCCTTGCCTTGTGCCTCTCTGGACCGGGTATTGCGAGGATAAGACACTACCCAGTCTCACCCTGGCCGTTGATAAAGAATATAACATCCTCGTCCACCTCCTAAATCGTTCTCCAAGACCAAACCTCTCTAGCACTCTATCCAGGTAGGTCCATTCCAGGCTATCAAACGCCTTCTCTATGTCCACCGACAATACAGCCGGAAGCATATAACATCCAGGTCACTTTCTAACACTTGTAGTAGCCGGCGAACGTTACCCGACGTATTCCTAGTCGGAATAAACCCCGCTTGGTCTGTATGAATCAAGGCAGTCATGTGGGGTAGCAGCCTCGTGGCCAATATTTTGCTCAGGATTTTATAGTGCACCGTCAACATTGACAATGGCCTATAAGAAGTTACGTCACTACCTTCCCTTCCAGGTTTTAAGAGGGGAATCACCAGCGCCTCCCTCATGGACTATGGTAGGTGCCCTGTTCCGCCGCCTCATTATATACCTCCACTAATCGGGGCGCTAGGACATATACGTATTTTACATAAAATTCTATAGGGAGCCCATCCACTCCTGGTGTCTTATTCTTGGCCATCTGCTTGATCGCTCCTCTCACCTCTCCTAACTGAATTTTCTGCCCCAAACTCTCAGCATCTTCTTCCTCCAACTGCGGTAGCTGGGTCCCCATTAGATATTCCTCTATGTCTGGCTCCTCAGCCTCTAGATGAGTGCGATACAGTATCGTATAGTATCTTAAGAAGCACGAGAGGATTTCGGATTGGGAGTACGCTACGTCTCCCGATTCTGTTCTCATGTTTAAGATTGAGCACACCCCTGACACCGGTGTTGCTAGTCTTGTCAGAAGTGTCCCTACTTTGTCTCCTTCCGCATGCACTTTTACCATATACTGTCTGTAGTCAAAGCACCGCAATCTTTCCGTCTCAGCCGCCACACGCTCTTTAGCCTCCACTAGCCGTTCTTGTAGCCCCTTATTTTCTGGTCTTTGCTTCTCCACTGCCCGCAGCGCCGCTTCTGCCTTCTCCACATCAGCCAACACTACCTTCCTCTCCCCCGCGTGATTGCTAATGCATAGCCCTTGCACCACTACTTTAAAAGCGTCCCATTCCACTCCCCTGGTAGATGCCGTTCCTTCGTTCACTGCAAAGTAGTTATCAATTCCTGTCTGTATTTTAGTGCTAAAGATCAGATCTTCCAGGGTGTCCGGCCGCAACCGCCAAGTGGGTATCGCAGTTCTCGCTTGTTGCCATTGGAAGGCCACCACTTGAGGATTATGATCCGACAATGTCCTGGTCAAATATTCAGAGCGAGTCGCATGGGGTGCTAACGTACGACTACAAAGAATCGTGTCAATTCTAACATGCAACTCGTGGAGCACAGAGAAAAAGGAATAATACCCATCTTTCGGATAGTGCTCCCTCCATATATCTGTGAGCCCCCACTTGTCCTGCCAATTCGCTCTCAGTTTCGCCGGACCATAGAATCACTCAGTGGAGGGTGCGACCTGTCTAGAAGTACATCAGTTATAGAATTAAAATCTCCCCCCATTATCACAGTACCAGCTAGAGAATGTGCTAAAGATCCAGACAATTTATCCAGGAACCGGGGTTGGTCTGTGTTTGGGGCATAGACACTGCAGAGCACCACTTCTCTTCCATACAATCTCCCCTCCACCGCCACATATCTACCCTCCGGGTCCATCACTGTAGTTGTCATCTGAAAAGGAGTCCCCGCTCTCACCCATATCATGACCCCCCTGGCAAACGCAGAGCATGTTGTACCAAACACCTGACCCCGCCATCGCCTCTGTAATGCTGTATATTCTTGTCTAGTCAAGTGGGTTTCTTGGAGTAACGCTATGTGGATCCCCCGCCTCACCAGATATGCATGCACCTTATGGCGCCTGGACATAGTATGCAATCCACGTATGTTCCATGTGATACATTTCAGTTCAGGTAATGTCCCCATCGTCAAGGCACTCTGTACTCTCCTTCCACCAGCATTGCCAGCCCACACCAGGACCCTTGAACCTTAAACCCGTAACTTGTTGAACAATTCCCGGTACCCTCCCCCCCCCCCAGAACAGGACCCAATAACACAGTATCAGTCCCCATCCAAACTTCCATAACAATTCACACACCCTTACCCTGTAGTGACCACCACAGGCCGCATTAAGGGCTATAGGAAAGTGGTGTAGGCCCGATAGGTGACGGCTCGCACCCCAGCCCCCGGCCCATCAATCCCCACAACAAGAAGATGCAGCCCAAATGTTCACATTAACCATCAGCCTTCCCAGTTGACCCTCATCCAAGCTTGAGATATTTACCCTCCTTGGACTTGGCGCGATTCACAGATCGTCAGCTGTTCTGGGTGTTATGTCCGGACCTATGATACTGTCTGTGTCTGAGAACTCAGGGCCCGAGTGTCGTTTATCGTCTTCAGAATCTGTGCCCCTGGTTGAGTTTTCAGTTTGTGATCCAGTGATTGCCGCCGTGGCTATCAGAATACCCTGTCTTTCCGCCGCCAATTGTGTGAGCTGCGAGGCTTTCTTGGCTTTATCTCTCTTGCGGATCCGTTGCGACTGGCGCATTCGCGGCTGTTTGTACTGTTCGCTAGGTCCTTTGTTTCTGCGATCCGTTCCTGCTCTATAGCATTCAAACCATGTCCAAGCCTCATCTGGCGTCAGGAAAAACTGTGTGACACCATCCATGATTACCCTCAGCTTTGCAGGGAATAATAGCGAATACTGAATCCCTTCATCTCTAATCTCCTTTTTAATCGCCAAATAGGAGGCTCTCCGCCTCTGTATGTCTTGGGTATAGTCCGGGAAGATTGTGACAGTACAGTTCTCTACCTTGAAGGGCCCATTGGAGCGTGCATTCTGTATCAGCAGGACTCTGTCTTTATAATGAAGGACCCTGGCCACCACAGGACGTGGAGGGCGGCCCGGTAGGGGCGGCCTGGCTGGAACCCTGTGTGCCCTCTTCAGGGTGAAGAAAGAGGATAAACCCTACAGAGCCACCCGCGTCCTGAACCAATCCTCCAGGTATGTTACCATGTCCTTCCCTTCTATTTTCTCGGGCAGGCCCACTACCCATACATTGTTGCGCCGATTGCGACTTACGGAATCCTCTGCCCTTTTCTCCAGAGTTGCCAGGCGCTGCAGCGCATCCTCCAATTTATGTTCCACTGTTACCACCGCCGGCTTCAACTCCTGTATAGTCGATTCGGCCTCCTTGACCCTATCTGCCAACTTCGCGTGATCCACCCGTAATAGCCCAATCCTGTAGCCACTTGTGATATATCCTGATGCAGGGACACTTTCGTCGTCGCAATTGCTTCTAGGATTTTATCAAGGCGTTCAGTGAGCCTCTTCTCCAATGGGCCACCCTCTGCGTCCTCATTGCTGCATTTTGCACCATCCTGGTCCGCTGCTCCCTCTGTTTTGCCCTTAGTCTTCATTGTGACTGAGTAGTTGTATCACCCCTCCGCCACCAGGTGGGTCCTTGGTCAAATACTCTGTTGCCAGTGACTCTACAGGGCACCGTAGGAGGGAAGGGCTTCCCGCAATCTCACACGCGCCAGCCCTCTCCTCACAGGGACTCCATGCTCCGATATACGTGTCTACTGCTTAGTGCCCCCGTCGAGTGTCCCCCTTGTCATCCACACCAATAGTTCTCTGTATGCGAGCCACACCACCCTTTGCTTTTCAGGCTCACCGCTTTCACAACACCAGCCGGCAGCCTCGTTGCCACTGAACCTCCACCAGTCTTTCTTCAGTGATGGCCTCACTAGCCCGCCAGCACGGGGCTAATACCAATGCCAGGGCCCACTTGCTCCTTATTGCGCCATTAAATACAGCCCTACACGCTGTCTTTTCACTTTCCCGGGGGGGGGGGAGTTAAGACGGGGCAACAAGGATCCAGGCCCGCGACCCGCCGAGCCCTCACTCCCGGCTCCCAGCCTCACGGTCCCCCAGGTCCGCCTCCAGCTCCTCAGTGGGTGTCTTCTGGCCCGCGCCGGTGTTCTCTGCTCTGTGTGACGGCCTCCCAACGTTCGCAGGGCAATCGCCTGCGTTCCCGGCCGCGAAGCAGGCGGGAGTCACACGGACACACAGCCAGCTCCGCAGCATTCAACAGCCGCTCTCCTCTTACCCCCCGGATTTCTGGAGCCGCACTGCTCTGGAGCCTTTACCTTGCTCCCCTTGGGGAATTCCTTCAGTCGCTCGGTGGCTGGGCACCTCCTGGTCTCCCGGCAGCGTATGCCGCCCCCCACCGTCACTTCAGCGCGCTCCGGGCCCACCGCTCTCTCAGCTCTGTAGCGGGTATTCCTGGCGAGGCAGCCTGTCTTAGTCGCCGCATTCAATTAGCGCCCCAGCCATCAATCGCGGGTTCTTCACTGCTTCAACCGCCGATCCCATGGCCGATCCCACGGCGGCCGCCGGCTTCAGGCTCTCCGCAGGGTTACGAGCACTCGGCACACCCAGGTCTCTCCTTCTCGGCCTCAGCTGCCGAGTGCCGCCGCCATTTTGTCGTGTCTCTTCCAATAGTACCGACCACTTCCTTCGCCACTGCAGCACTTTGCAGCCCTCAGATGGCAGCGCACTCGGCCAGTGTGGTCTTTGGGTGTTCCGACATCCGCATCTTCGAAACGGCTACACCACAGGTCCGTTTTCAGGATTATTAGCGGGATCAGGCCAGGAGCTAGTCGCTCACGCCGCCTCCGCCATCGGCGCCCTAGCCACGCCCCCATTGAGTCTGAGCCATGATAAGTATATTGTCTAAGTACACTATCATGCGGACTCCCTGTGCCCAGAGATGGGCTATCACAGGCTTCATTACCTTGTTGAAACACCATAGTGCTGAGGAAATCCCGAAAGGAAGGGCCAAATATTCCAACCATCGGTTCCTCCATTGAAACTGTATGAAGCGCCGAGGAGGGGGATAAAAGGAATCGTTAGATAGGCGTCTTTTAGGTCCAGCCGGACCATCCAATCCCCCTTTTTTAATAGATCTGCCAACAGATGGATAGCCTCCATCTTGAAATGTTGGTAAATCATAACATGATTGAATTCTCTCAGGTTTAACACCAACCTGTGACCACCACCTTTCTTCTGCACCAGAAAGATGTTTCTGCAGAAACCTCGAACCCTGCTATCTCAATAAGCAATTTCGTGTTTCTGCAGCAACTCTTCTATTTCTGCATCTATAAAAACACATTCTTGTTGGAAAAAACTGAGCTGTCTCGGATACTTGTCCTGAAAAGGTGTCTGGTAAAACTCTAGGTGGAAACCCTGAATAGTCTGTAAAATCCCCGCATCCTGTGAAAACACCAATTGTGTAGGAAGAAGTGTGTAAGACCCCCCCAAAGGTGGGTGAGATAATTCTGTTACACTTACCTGTAGAGTTTTGAGCTTGAAATCCTGCTCTGTGGCCCACTCTGTTGAACCGACGTTTGTTGACCCCTTTGTCTTATGGGGTAAAAGGTTCCACCTCTTGTAGAGTCCCAGTCGCCTCTACCTCGTCCATAGCCTCCTATCGGAGGACCTTGGTATTATTGGCGCCCTGGCGAGCGTCCTCTGCCTCACCTGGCCCGGTTAAAAAGGCCACCCTGAAACACGCGTTTAATTCCTGGTTAGTTAATGCCTTGTCTAGTGGGGTAAAAGTACACGTTTAATTCCTGGTTAATTAATGCCTTGTCTAGTGAGGTAAAAGTAGCTACATATTTTGACACATCTTTCACAAATCTTTCACCAAAGAGGTAGCCCTCTGAAAGGTGTCCTGGATCGGCGGGGGCTAATTCTGTCAGATTCGAGCCCATCCTAATTAATAGCTATTTGCACCTCTCCGTAGAGATGGCACAGTTTGCGTTCCCTAGGAGACAAATCGCCCTCTGTGTCCAGTCCGCCAAAATGTCTGGATCTATGTGATTGGCTGATTCCATTGCTATCAGGGCCATCTCTAGGATCTTGGCCAGGTGTCCTGGCAGCACCGCCAGGCTCTATCAATACCCTTTTTAGGCTCCTTCAAGAACTTTTAAGAAAAGTCAAGAGGCTAGCATCGACATCTGGTGTTTATGCCACCTTGTCTGGGATTTCCAGTCGAGGGCACTCCGAGCGCAGTCTGTTGCGCACCTCCTTATCAAAACCTTTCCTAAGGTTGTCATGTAAATAATCCGTCACTTCAGGGGCCGGAACCCAATCGGATGACCGGGGGTGAACTATGTATGTGGATTAAAGGTGAAAGGGTATTAGGGTTTTGAGGAATTATATCGGGCACTAAAATGACTGCCTTTCTAGACTTCTTTTTAGGGGGGGGGGGCTATTTGACAGTAGTGGTTGTTCTCAGTAGTGTTGGTTTCTATATATATTTTTAGTTTGCACATTGCTTTTCCACTTCAGTGGTTGACGGTGTGGAGTTGCCATGGTCTACTGCATTTGCCTGTGGCAGATTGGCTAATGCGCCAGCATGGGGCCATGACCCTGACTTCGACATACTTTTATCTGCAGATATATACTTGGGTGTTTCAAGAGGGTATTGGAATCCGTGACGTTTCGCAAAGCTCTCCAGCTGTTTGAAAATAGGTTTTCAGCGCTGCTGCCAAGGCTTGCTGTACAAAAGGGGGTGGTGATGGACGGAGCATCTGAACCAATCAAACACTCACACCTAGTCAACAGATCTGGGTTTAATCCATCACCGTTCTTTAGCCCACTCTGCCTCCCCAGTTCAGACATGGCCATATGCAAATCAGTCTGACCCTGTGCCTCATGGGAACAGTCCAGCCCGAACTGCCAAGCCATGCCTTCCCTGGACCGGATTCAAAGGAGCGTGGCTGCAGTCTGACATCACGTGGTGCTACAGCGTCCGGTCTGGATGGCCAAGTGCTCAATGAGCTGCCTTCACTGGGGGACCCAGACTTCTCTATTTCAGGGTCCGACTGGATCATAGCGTCATGCGTGCTTGCGGCCATTTGCAATACACTCACTCCGTCGTTCCTAAGTCTCATTGCACTCTGAATGCCAGTTGAGCCAAAACCCATCTTTTGTTTAAAAATAAATTAGGAGCAGTCTGTTTTTCCGGGTGACGTTCTGGGCAACCACATTACATCTGTTCTTTTCCCTCTCTTGGGAATTTAAGTGCTCATTAAACCGTACATGAACATAAATGTTTAGTAACTGTTTTTCTCACTTTACTTTTTGTCCTAAAGGGTGTCTCACAGGGTAAACACATTCACGTACAAGTGTATGGGTTAGCACATTATGTGCCTCATTGTATGAGACAAGTACTTTGTGACTATATGGGGTATGTTGTATTGCCCAGGTTATTCAATGCCTGGAAGTGTTTATAAATTGATAAGCAATGTGGTAAATAGAATTATGCAACTTAAATCACTCATCTGTTAGAAGTAGATAATACACAATACATGTATAGATATATAGACCACACCTTGTGGTTAAAAAAAGTTTGTACATTTTACGTCAATTGTACTGTTTATATCCAATCAAGTAAATTACTTTTCTTTCTTTGGTAAAGGATATGTCCAAGGAATGAGTGACTTGCTTTCCCCTGTTTTGTATGTGATGGAAAATGAAGTAGATGCCTTTTGGTGCTTTGTGTCATACATGGACGAAATGGTAAGGACACTATTTTCCTACACTATTTCAAAGAACATTTTTGGGGCAGAATTGACGTTATATCCATTTTTTCTATGTTTGCTTTACAATATTACAATAATAACGACAATAAGAGGTGGATTTAGAGTTTGGTAAATGCAGGACATCTGACATTAGCAGCTGGTGTACTAGCTGGCCTATGTAGAGTGTATTGATATCTGTGTACCCTAAATAGTGCAGACCGGACATCCACTGTTTTTGGCCAATGGTCCGCATTTGCCAAATTCCAAATCAGACCCTCCAAACTTAGGAAAAATATGAGGTTATTGGCTTCCATTCTTGACAAGGCCAATGATGTAATTATTCAAAAAGTTAAGTACAAGGACCACCAAATTCAGTTGTTTAAAAATGACAATTTTTTGCTAAGATAAATGCATATTAGTTATCTAGCAAATAATGTTCTACAAATGTATAAGTAATGTTAGTGTCTATATAAGGACTGTCATCTCTAATATTTATTTTGTAAAGCAGTTGAGCAGGAAGGGAGAGAAAACATGTAATTATTAAATGAGATGCAGAAAATAAATTGGGGCACAAGTAGGGACGGTGTGACATGTTACGTCATCCAGTGGTTGTTTCAAATCACTGAGGGAAAACTGCCTCTGCTCCACAGTGTCCATTTATATCAGAGACCACTTTATGAATTGACTGTCATCATTTGAAAGTGTTATGAATTGAATAACTGCAAGTTCAACAAGACAAATGTTATTATCTGAAAAGGAAGAAAGGGTGTGTCACCGCTGCCTAGATTTGAGGCTATGATCTGTGGAAAGTAAAAGAAAGGGCTCACTCCTCCTTTTCCCTTCTAGCTAGGTCTTAATGGACTCAGTTCTATTAATATGGTTGGTACGTGGGGATTTAGTGTCCCTTGGTAAACGGTAGGGTTGTATTTTAGGGGTAGTGACTGGTTAACCAGGTCCTGCATGCAGGTGGCTTCAAGACCAAGAAGGTAGGATCACATTACATATCTTGTTTTATTATTTTATAGCCATCAGTATTAATGTCAATAACTTTATGGTTCTATGATGTCACTTTCCACAGAGCAGCTTAGTCCCAAGGATTACTGATTTAGAAGGTTGCACAGAGTAGGAGACACTGCTGCAGTACCCTCTTTGAACTTTCAACTGTAAGCAGGTGGACCGAGCCTGGTAGCTGAAACCCTACTGGGCAGAGTCAAATGCTAATCCTCCAATTACTTTTTCTTCACTCATATAGACCACACACACAGGAGAGGAAGCAAGGAGGAAAGCTGGGTTGAACTTGGAATACAGTTTACGTGCAAATATAAGGCAGACAAAACTGTGTACCTACAAGCAGATAATCCTAGAGCATAGCATAACACTAAACTTAAATTCTCCAGTAAATCAATGAAAGTTGTTAAGGATGGAGGCAGCCTAGAATTCAACTCTGTATGTTTAGTGTAGGAGAGAGGAGGACTCTTAATTTTTTATGCAGTGTTTGCTTTTTCTTAAACAGAAATTTAACATCTGTTTTCACTGCTAATGTTCCTAAGTATTCCTTAATGTATTAGATACTAAAGTGAATATCGCGCATTGGTAAATGGCCTATAGGAGCATTATTATATGCGGATGATGCGGTTCTTTTATCCCGCACGCAAATTGGCCTGCAAAAAAGTGTCACAAGTTTTGTAACCTACAGGTCTAGTTTAGATCTCAATGTTAATATAACAAAAACGTATGTTATGAAATGTAGTAAGCCAAATGTTTAGTGGCGAGATATTTTTATTAATAACAAGAGACTAGAGTTTGTTAACCATTTTGCATATCTAGGAATTGTTTTCGATAAAGGGGGGTCATGGGTGAATACCATTAGAGCGAGAAAATTGTAATTTGCCAAAGCCACAGGAGCCCTGACAGATTTCGCCAGGAAAGCGTCCCATTGCTGAATTGCTCTCAATTTACAAAGCCAGATGTATTTCAACTGCTGTGTATGGAGCTGGAATATGGGGATATGTACATGTTGAATCACTGCAGATGATAGAGAACACGTGTTTTAGATATCTTTTATCAACCTCAAACAGCACTGCTACGTACATTGTCCATGCCAAGCTGGGAATGTCATATCTGGCCGACCTAATTGAAATACAGGCGGTCCTTTTATGGCATAAGATATGGTCAAATACGGCTACAGGTCTTAATAGGGATGCGATTGACGATTATTTGAACTTACTGCGGGTATCATGCACTCCATGGCTTAATTAAGTTAAACACTTCGTGGCCGACCTGGGACATCCCAAATATTTCTTTAACTCTGTTAGCATCTCTATCATTCAAAGGCAAGAACTAAAGTCTGCCTGTTTGAATTTTTTAGAGAACATGAGATTCTCTCTTAATAATGATACATTGACCATCAGAGAGAATCAATTGCTCCTGATGCAACCAGGTATACAACCATATCTTTTAAACACAAAGGGGAGTTACGATAAAATGTTATTGTTGACACACGCCTAGCTAACGCTCACAATATGGTTACATTTCCAAATATGAATGATTGGGCACGCTCTCTAGATAGACCTCTGCCCATGTGTCCAACCTGTCAATAGATTTCGTAAATGCTCTAGTTGCAGAGCTTGTAGGTTTGGTCTAAATGTAACCCATTACTCTACTCCATTTTGTACACGTGAAGTACCTATCAGAGGTAATTTTAATTGTAAGACTGAATTTGCCGTGTACGTCTTGACATGCACCTGTGGCTTGAACTACGTTGGTAGTACGAAGCTACAGGTGCATGTCAGAATATTACAACACCTAAGGGCTATCCTACATAGTGACCCAGTTTATCCTGTGGCCCAACATTTTAAAAGCACACATAATAATGATGTGGCCAGTTTGAAATACTATGTGGTAGGTCCATTCCTAAGTTGAGGAGAGGGGGAAATCGAGAACGATCTTTAAGACAATTAGAAACTAAAATGATTATGGAATTTGATAGCAAGTGGCCTAATGGATTAAATAACACAGAAGAAATGCATAATTTCCTTTAGTACTGTTGGCTTTATTTTATTAATTTTCATAACAATTTTCATCATATTTATTCTCAGACCTTACTAATTAGATGATTGATTGTCTGAGAATGATAACTTAATATATAGGATCCCTAACATTAAGCAAAAAATATATTTTTGTCTGTAAACTGTTCTAAAAACTAAATCGTGTGAAAATATACAATATCGTGCCTTTTTGATGACAGTGTATTCATATCCGGTTATATTTATTATTTGGGTATTTATTTTCTTGTATATATTTATATCTATTTATAATACTTTTTTATACTATTCATACTGTTATGATGAATTTTAGAAGAAAGTTATTTGTATGATTTTAACTAATTTTATCTCAGGGATCTGGATATTATTATTGTTATAAATATTGATACGCTTCTTGAATCATGCAGTTTGCACTTTATAACATGCTTCCTCTTTACACATATATTGCATATACTTTGCACAGTTTTTTGCACTTTAAATTAGTTGCTGCTTTGCCATTTTTTTATCATCATCACCACATATAATTAAGGTGAATTATTGATTGTGTATTGTAAATTGTGAATATTCAGAGTGTAGAAGGAGAAATAATAATGTACCAAAGAAGGTGTTGTGGTTCCTTTAAAAAATGTATTTATACAGATAGAATTGAACTGTATTACAGACCTCCTTAGGAATTAAAACCAAAGGATTTGTAAATAGTAAATGAATATTCTACAAATACTCATGATTAATATTTGTTTTAATGACCAAGAAAAAGTGGAATACCAGGAGTTATTCAGAAAGAAAACACGAAACAAATAACAACAAAAAAACAATATGTATGTTTTCACTCTCTATGATCATGTGACCGATGATGTAATGAACATGGGTGTGTTTCACTAAAGCATATAAAAAAGTGACGAATTTTATTGACAATTGCAGTGTGAACAAGGGCTTCTAAGCCCGAAACGCGTAGCTGTTCCTGGTTGTGGTAAAATAAAATATCGAACCTGAGCCTGGTGGTCCGTCTCCTTCATCCCCAGCGTTTCTTTGTTGCTTACTGGAGGCTTTGTGGAGCTTTCTTCGTGTATGTATATGTATATATATATATATATATATATATATATGTATATGTATGTATATATGTATATGTATGTATATATGTATATGTATATGTATATATATATGTATATGTATATATATATATATATGTATATGTATGTATATATATATATATGTATGTATATATATATATATATATATGTGAATGTATGTATATATCCCCTTCCACGCAGGGCAAATTGACCCTCGGCGCGGGGTTGGGAGGGCGCGGCGCCGCAGGACTCATGATGAGTCCAGCTCGTTATTCTGTGCTCATGACGAGCTGGACTTGTCATGACTCCGCCCACTTCTTCAGAACGCCTGCACAGGTGGGGAATTCGCTGCGTGTTCGAGGGCCGCGGCAGTTATGATTAGCTCAGCTCGTCATGAGCACAGCTCAACTTTGCCTCATGACGAGCTGAGCATATCATAAGCATCGAACGGGTTAAATGTGTATGTATGTAGATGTGTAACTAGCTTTGCCAAAAATATATTTGGTAAGTAACATCAATATGCTTTTACAATGTTATGTTTAGATGTTATTTTTGGCTTGTTTCATGTGTTGCACTAAAAAAAAAAAAAATTCTTTCATGCTACAACTAGGTCATCTTTTCTGCAATAGTTAAATTCTTCATGTTTGACCTTTGTACATACCGGCATCAATGGATTACCATGACTAGATGGGATTATTAGTTAAGGAATCGATCACTTATCAGTTTTCTGCAATTATAAGTTGCATATAAATATTAAATTAAATCATAGACCTATATTGAAATATTTACTGTGCTATTTATTTCATTATTTTATATTACTATGTGATGTCTGATTATTGTTGGTGGATTGTATTGAAAATGTTCTAAGTTGATCCAGACAAAGCTTATTTGGTAATGATTTTGAAATATATTTATGTGTGAGTATATGAATTGTGTTCTGAGCCAGGCTCTATAGTTGAAACATGTTGACCTTTCTTCTGCCGATATTGGGAAATAAAGATAACTACGGAACCTCTATATGAGTCCAATGGTGTAAGCTTTGTAGTTTGTATCTTTAGAAAAAAAGAAATCTAGGAGTTTTCTTTTTTTGTCCTCATCTCTCCATAGACTCAGTTGTTTTAACAAGCCGCTTAATGATAACTATGCTCTCTCCGGCGTACTACTTCCGTCTAGCCATCCACAACCTTCCTCTTTATCCCGAGGACTGGGCGTAATCATTGGACTTACATTCCGCCCTCTCCAGACCGTAACCATTTATCATATGCAGGCCTCGTCCCCACCATGTCAGGGTGGACCAGATATATGTTGATGATTCTTCATATTCTAAACTCGCCATACGCATAGCGGATTTAGTCCAACTGTCTCTGGTTGGGGGGGGGGTCAGAATCCTTCCATTTCATGCAGATCTCCCTTCTGGCCAAAACCACCAGATTAAGAAGCAAAGCCATCTGGGGCTGTAGAGAGGTTATATATTCCTGCTTATTCAAGCCAAAAATGACCAGAGGCAGATCCACCACTATATGCATTTGAAAAATATCAGTCTAGGATTCTCCCACCTCTTTCCAGTATCTGCCCAGTTCTGCACACTCAAAAAAAAAAGGGGAAATATCATCCACCTTGTTGATGTGGCACCTCGGGCATGCTGGTATTGAGGTAGAATGGGCTGCGAATTTAGCGATCTTCGCCGGGGTATAATATAACCTGTTTAGAACCTAGAAATGTTTTTTCTTTAGTGTAGCAGGCTTAATGTATTTGTACATTAATTTTACAGAGAGGTCAAACAAGTTTTCAGAATCTTGAAGAAGTGGAGTACCATTCCAAGCAGCTACCTGCGGGGGAACTTCATGATCTACCGCATCCAAAAGGCTATTATTGTCAGGAATACGCTCCACAGGATCCGGTTGTTGCTCATAGGGGTCCACCTCCAAATGTTACCAACTCCCTGACCTTAGAATACAAGGAGTTCGAACCATTAGGCGAGGGATAAAAAAGGTAAGGGGAAGGAACTGCTGGGACAAAAGGCTCTGAAATGACATAAACATAAAGACACTGTTATGCCATGCATATAATGAAACAACTACTCTCATATATTCTCGCTTTGAAGAAGTATGTTTGAAGGATCCTAAACACACCTCTAACAGTAGAACCGGCACTCAAACAGCAGTTCAGGAATTATAGCAAAAAATACACAAGCCCAGTTCTCCACTCCTGAGATAAGAAAAACTCAGTTTTCAATTAAGGTTGAGGCTTTCTAGCATTCCACAGAAAAATAGAGATTGGCAAGAGCACAGTTCATCTCTATAAACATCCTGCTTCAAAGATTTGGTTCCTGGAATATTGTCTCATCATATTCCTGCAAATCCAAAGTAATTAGAATTCCAATACATGTAATCCTGTTTACACACGGTAGAACGTAGTGGCCACCACAGTCCTCCGCTGTACAATAATAAAATGAATACCCAATGAAACACGGCAGCAAGTGGTCACACATTGCTCAGCTAAGCTCATAGAAAGAAAACTTCCATGAACTGCAACGCGTGGCAACTGTACACACAGCGTTCCGCTATTAATGTAATAAAGAATACAATGTCACAGCAGCATGTAGCTCACACCACAATGCTCCGCAACTAGTCCACAAGGCCAAAGGTGTTCTAAACGGTAACGCGTGGTCAGCCGACACACAGCGTTCCGTTTAATGAAGAGGGCGCATCCGCGCAGATACTCACTAACCTCGGAGTATGTACAGCACAAGATACAGGATTGTTTGATCAGCCCCTGGAGTATCAGAGAAACGAAAGACCAGCTCACCGAGACGTCGGCACTGGGAAACCAGAAACAAACAGAATAACGCGCATTCGCTGTAGCGCGTGAAGTCAAAAAGTACCTCCCACTACAAGGGGTTCATGGGAGTTGTAGTCTTTAGGCGTTAGGTAGGCGCCAATGAAACACAAATCCTGACAATTATACAAAAATGATACCTCTTTTTTTCCTCAACGAAACTCTCTGAAATAGCTGCTCTAGCTCCCAATTGCCCTCCACCTCTCCTCTCTCTGCCTCAAACCAAGATCTTAACTGAAAATACTTAAATCGGGAAAATGTGGACCCAATCTTGTCTAAAAGAACTTCCCAAGGGAGAACCCCATCAGAGTCTACCAGCTCCGACCACCTCTCTAACCCTGCTCTTCTTATCGGAATTGCCAGAGTCTCCCAGACAGGACGGGGTACCCGGTGAATCCCAGATTTGTGCAAATAGGGAAAAGTAGCCTATACCCCAGATACGTCTTAGTTTATACCATATCTGAAGTGCCGCTTTTAGCACCTTAAGGCGTACCTTCTTGAAAAATCTTGGTGTCCCGAACTTATATAAAAACCCCGCCTGCCCACTACTGCCTTCCGCTAGCACTAGTTCTCCTAGTAATCTACCCCATGAGGTATCTGCCGGTATAGATAAAAGCATCCTAATCCCTTTGAATTGAGTTTTTTCCAAGATAACCTGGCACTTTTTTGCCCCAAATGAAACTGCCTATCTTTCCTTGAATTTTATTGATGCTATCTTGCGGAAAAATGAGAGGGAGCGCACAAAAAAAAAAGTCAGTTTAGGCAACACTGACATTTTTACTAAGTTGACCCTCCCGTAGATTGACAGAGGGAGATTTTTCCACTTAGCGAAAAGAAAGTCCATATCCTTTTCAAACTTTTTTAGATTAATCAAGGTAATCTTATTTAGATCTTTTACTATTTTTACCCCTAAGTATCTAAACTCCTTGGTTTCGGGGCCGTAGCTATTCCTCAGATTCCAACACATGATCTCGGTCTTATATGAGTTTGCCATGTAACCAGAGATCTTGCCAAACTCTAGCAGTAGATTTTCTAGATGAGGGATAGAGATATCAGGATCTATGGTGTAGATTATGAAGTCATCTGCGTATAAAGCAATTTTACATTCATAATTTCCTGATTTAATGGGTCTTATTGTATTGTTATGCCTGATGGCCTGCGCCAAGGGCTCAATGTATATATTAAATAACATAGAGGACAGGGGACACCCCTGTCTAGTCCCTCTCCTTATTTTAAAGCTCGGGGTCAAAAAACCATTTATTAAGATTTTCGCCGAAGCTCCATTATAACAGTTTTTTAAGGTCTGGATGAAAATTTGACCCATGACTATACCTTCTAACACCTCCCATAAATATTTCCAACAGACCTGGTCTAATGCCTTAGCGGCATCTAATTCCACCACCACCAAGGGATCCCCTCTTTTGTCTGCTAGGTCGATATTACCTATTAGCAGCTGGATTTGCTCCTGAATAATTCTCCTGGGCATAAAGCCCTTTTGATCACAATTGATCAGGCTAGATGTTAATTTGCCCAATCTCCCTACCAATATGCTCATTAAGATCTTACAATGCGCATTCAGCAGGGTGATTGGGCGATAGGAGTCTGGCAATAGGGGATCCTTTCCTGGCTTTAGTAGCAACACTATTGTGGCCTCTTTCCAGGAGGTGGGTACCTTCCTTGTTAAACTGTATACTTTGTTGAATAACGTATGGAGTATAGGTAAAAGTTCTTCCACCAGTTCCTTATAAATTTCACTGCATCTAGACCTGCTGCTTTCTTAGTTTTTGCCCTCTTTATATGTTCCTTAATCTCCTCCATGGAGATAGGTGAATCCAAAAAAAAACTTAGCTGTTTCCGTAAGAGTTGGCAGAGTTTTACCCTCCAACCATGATCTTATTGCCACATTTGAGGGATTAATATCTTCCTTATACAGATTTGCAAAGCGAGACAGGAGACAATTTTGAATACTTACGGGCTCACTAGATTTAGTTCCTATGCTATCAATCTGCAATTCATTTATATTATTCTTGGCCCTATCAATCCTTGCCTTCCATGGCAATAGGGCACCTGCTCTCTCCCCATATTCAAAGATTTCCATGTTTCGAGCCCTCCACTGTGTTTTACACTTCTGATCTAGATAGGACCGCAGGTCTCTTCTTGCTTCCTCAAGTTCCCTCTCATGGTTCTGCATGCCTCTTGCATGATCTTGGGAAGTATGCCCTCTTTTCTCTTCCAGAGAAGAAATTCTTCACTCCAAAACCTACAATTCCAGAGAGTCATGCTTATTTTTTGCACTTATCAAACTACGTAGAAACCCCCTCAAATTAGTTTTATAAGTGTCCCAAAAAACCTCTTCCGAGGCAGACCCTAGATTATTAAAAATAAAAACCTCTAAAGTAGTATCTTTAGTTGCCTGGATTAATCCAGGGTCCATAAGTGCTGACCTATTTAAAGTTTATCTGATCTGTTGCAAACTCGTCTTTGTAGAAAATAAAAATACTAATGGTGCATGGTCCGATAAATGACTTGGATAAATAGACATATTGACTATGTTCTCTACATTTTCTTTGTTTACTAAGACATAGTCAATTCTGGAAGCATGATGGTTCTTCTTACAAAAAAAAGTAAATCCACCCCTGTCCTCCCATCTTAGCTCTCCATAGGTCGACTAATTTAATATTTATCAATACATGTTTTGTGACTCTTCGGGCTCTCGGTGTACCTATAGCCCGACTAGTATTAGATCTATCTTTTACAGGGTTGAGCAGGATATTAAAATCTCCCCCTATAATGAATGGTTGATCTCCCTTGATTAGCTTATCTTGGAGTTTTACTAGACAGGAAGGGTCATCTGTATTAGGACCATAATACGAAACACATGTCAATTTCTCCCCCTCAAAATCTAACAGTGCAATAATCCATCTGCCTGTTTGGTCAGTCTGGATTGACCTTATTATACAAGTACAACACTTTTTTTACCAGGATAGCAACTCCACGGGTACTCGATATCTCTCCTGCAGCAAGATTACTTGCGCAGGTGAAAGTTCTAAATACTTTAGTATTAATCTTAGCCTTCTCTGACATCTCAGGCCATTCAAATTCCATGACATAAAATGGATATTTCGGCCCCCCTTCATTTTGACCTAAACTTTATATGATTTATACAAGGCTTATCTATAAGATAAGGGTGCTCTTTACCCAACCTACTATCTCGAAGATCGTTGCATGAGGACAATTTTTTATCTTTTTTACTGCCACACAGTGCCCCCGTCCCCAAACCCGCCCTCCAACGTCCCCCCCCCCCGTAACCCCCTGCATCCCATCACCCTGAGGAACCCTCCCTTCCGTTAGGTTGATACCTATTTGGACCTCGCCTCGCAGTTGGCTCTGATTTATAAAAGGAAAAAACAATTAATTTCTTACTGGATCAATAGAAATGTTCATGTTAATTGATCTCCCTGACATCCCCCCTTGTTTTTCATCCTGGATATGGGCTATAAGTGTATCTGCCTCCTTAGTTGTTCGAATCATATGCATATGATTATTCCACATGTGGAGAAGTGTGGCTCAATGGTTAGAGCGGCAGACCCCGATGCAGAGGTCTAGCCCGGGAGCAGGGTTCAATACCCTCCTCGGCGGGTCTTGGGCTCAATTTCCACGGACCTGATAATTCTCGCTCGGTGCCTATTCTAATCCTGGGTTCCACTCTGCAACTCTGGGCAATAGCTTGCTTAATCTCCACAACGGCCGCAACAACGCTAGGATGCCTGGCTTCACCTTGGGGGTGGGCACTTCATAGGGAAAAGCCAGGAAGGGTTCCACAGCGGTATGCGTACAAGCGCCTGAGATACCCCTTCGGGGGTCGATTCGGTGCGCTATACAAATACTACTACATTTACATGACGCGCAGTGTGGCTGGGAACCTTAATTGGGCTTTTGCCCCTAAGCAATTTAATTCTGTAAGTCTCTTCCCCAGCTCCCATTGCCTTTCTGCCGTTATGTGCGAAATATCGGACCTGATAGAAAAGGAGAATGCCGGTAACTCAGAGAAGGGAGATGGTATAATGCCTGCTTTTAACGCTGCTGTTAGGATCTGTTCTTTCACCGAATAGGAGAGAAAGTTCACCAAGATTTTCCGTGGCTTCTGTCTTCCAGGGTTCCTTTTAAACTGATCTCTATGTATCCACTGGATTTCGCTTTTCAAGTCCAAGTTGGTGATAGCTTTAGGTAATGTTTTTTCCAAAAGCTAAATTACGAAGCCCTTTATATCTTCTCCCTCAATCGCTTCAGGTACATTAAAATATGCTAGGTTATTCTTGCGTGAATGATTCTCGAGCCTTTCCAGGTCATCTTTAAGTTCTTTATTCTGTATAGCCAACTTCTCCAGCTGGAAAGAAATAGACTCCATTGCGCTCTTCATCTTGGAAATCTCTACCTCGATTACCTCAGTTCTCGCTGTGATCTCCTCTAGTTGCTCAGCTAAAATTTTGCATGAAGATTTATTAGCAGCCTGATTTGCTTCAGAAACTAAAAACCTATTTGCCAATTCAGCCTGGTTTGCCTCTGAGACTGTAAATCTGTTTGCTATATCACCTTTCAGGGCAAGAAGGATATCTACCAGAGAATGGGGCTGTTGATCTTCACCACTTTCACTTTCGCAGATCTGTGCGTTTCCCAACTTGTCCCCGCTTCCTTTAGTTTCAAAGACGTTATCTACAACCTGGGTTAATACTTGGTCAGTGCCGGAGTCTGCTATGACTTTTTCTGCCGATTTTTCTACTTCTAACACTGAATATCTGTTAGATAAAACAACAGTTGGATGACCCCCTAATGTGTGGCTTGGAGGAACATGGCGGCCGCCGAGTAAACGGCTGCGGACGCTCGGGCAGGAGGCTCCTTTCATGCTGGGTCAATGGGGCTCTAAATACGTTCTACATCCCTCGTTGTAATGACTGTCTCAGAGCAAGTTTAATAATCTGTTAAAGTGAAGACGCATTACCTTTTTAGCGCCTGCCTTCGTTTCCGCCGTTCCCTTCTGGGTTTTGTATGATCCTGTATTCCCCGCTCTGCTCCGCCCGCCTCTCTATTCCACCTTCAGCACGGTCGGCGGTGGTTGCCTGGCATGCGGGAGAGGTCTGTTGCAGATTCGGGATCAGAGGTGGGTCCGGGGGTCAACGATTTGGTTTTTTGTCCGGGGTCTCCCCCGGGGGTCCTCCTTGCGTGCTGCAGTCGGGCTGGCGCTGGAAGGCTGCCGCTAGCAAGTGGAGACGGAGTGGACCCCTTTCTTTGCTGCTGAGCAGCAGAAGTACGGCCAGAACTGGGAGAGCCTTGCCTTGGGAACAGGTAGGAGGGGAAGCAAGGAGATGGAGGGAGTGGAGAGAGTCAGAGGCAACGAGAGAGAATGGCCAAATTAATGAAAACCTCCCTATATTTACATGTTCAGTGCGAGGGGTCTCTTTGGAGGCTGTATCAAAGGCAATATTAAAGCAGGAGGCGGTTGAAGGTAGTATTCGTTCAAAGATCTGTGAGGACTGTATGGAGGAGGACATTAGAGTGCAAGAGGGAAAGTCCCCCCCCTCCACCCCAATTAAACAGGTATTCATTGAGAGCAAGGGCAGCACATTTTTCAGCTAATAAATTGATTATTCAATCTTCCCTACCACAACGTAAATCACCACCAGTCGAGGAAGTAAAACTGACTGCGAAGCAACGTAAACAGGAAAGGGACGGGTTAGAAACCACTCCACTAAAATTTAAGACTCGAAGAGGGAAGGGAAAAGAGTGTTTAAAAAACCCCACTTACTCCAAACCCAAAATTACTCCTTCCCTGAAAACTTTTTATCAAGTGATGTCGCTGTCAACTGCTAAATTAGCGTCCCCGCCGCCTCCGCATTTGCCCTTAGTGACAGAAAGAGCTTTGGAAAATAAACCTATGCCTAAATCTCCACAAATGATGCCGCAGGGAGCCTCTTTAAAGCCTAAGACCACATCCAAAACCGTAGGAGTTAAGTGTTCAAAGACCAAACAAGATAAGCAATCAAACTCTCAGGGGGTTATTGGGCTAAATGTGGCAGAAAAGACAGAAGCTAAGGAAGCTCTGGACTGTGTCTTGGAAACAAACTTTCACTGTTGGACTCGTGATAAATGTATTTATTTATTTATTTTGAAAGTTTTATATAGCGCGAACCAGATCTTTGCAGATATCAGAGCGCTTTACAGTGCATACAAAACAGGCCATTAGATATGGCGAAATTGTAGGTAATAAGTGGGGTGGGGAAGGCATAGGCGGGAGCATAGTAAAACAGTTACATCAATAATTTTACTTCTTTCTTAAAGAGTGTGATGGATGATATGAGCCTGGTTTCAGGAGGGAGTGAGTTCCAGATCCTGGGTGCCATTCCTGAGAAGGAGCGTTTATAAGTTTTTTCCTTCCGGAATCTTCGCGGTTTTAGCAGAAGATTGTTTGTGCCTCTAGTGTTTCTAGTGCCGCCAGAGATTGTCAGCTTCTGGGTGAGGTATCCGGGTGAGCTCAGGTGTACAGCCTTGTGTGTCATGCAGGCGATTTTCAGATGTATTCTGGCTTCAAAAGGCAGCCAGTTCAGGGATTTCAAGTCAAGGGAGATATGCAAGTGTTTTTTTGACCCAGTGATGAGTCTCGCTGCAGCGTTTAGAGAAGCTCTTAGGGGTGCAGTAGAAGTTAGAGGGAGACCGCAGAGAGCGATGCTGCCGTATTCTATTCGGGGAATGACTAGTGCTTGTACTGCAGTTTGGAAGTCTTTGGCAGGGAGGAAGGGTTTAAGTCTCCTCAGGGTATTTATTTGGTAGTTCGCTCCCTTAGTTGCCATGCCGATATGTTGCTGCATGTTGAGATTGGTGTCGAGTGTTATGCCTAAAGATTTTGCTGAGTCCACGATGGTGGGCTGGACATTGAGTGCAGTTAGGTGTTAAAGCCAAAGTTAAGTGGAAGAGATCTTCGCGGGAGGTGAGATCAGAAGGAACTCTGTTTTCAGAGCATTGAGTTTGAGATGATTATCGGCAAGCCAAGATTGGGTGCTTCTGATCGTTGAGTTCAGGAGTACAGTGTCTTTGGGGGATTGTAATTTGAGATATAGTTGGGTGTCATCGGCGTACATGTGAAAGAGTACATTGGATGCTTGTAACAAGGTGGTGAGAGGTTCCATAACTAGGTTGAACAAAGTTGGGGATAGGGAGGATCCTTGGGGGACGCCTAACGATACCAGTATTGGCGCGGACATCAGGTTGTTGCTCTTGAATTTCTGTGACCTGTTGTGAAGGAAGGAAGTGAACCACTTGAGAACAGTCCCAGATAGACCCATTCTTGTGTTTAAAAGTTCGAGTAAATTCTCATGTTTGACGGTGTCGAATGCTGAAGAGAGATCAAGAAGGATGAGGAAGCAGGTATCATTTTGATCTAGAATTTGAAGGGCGTCGTCTATTATGTGAGTCATAGCACTTTCTGTGCTGTGTCCTGCTCGGAAGCCTGATTGATGAGGGTTGAGGAGATCAAACTGATCAATGTGTTTGGTCAATTGTAGTTGTGCGCATTTTTCCAGGAGTTTGGCGAGAGTGGGAATATTGGTAATGGGACGGTAATTGTTTAGATCAGATGGGTCGGCTGTAGGTTTCTTTAGTAAAGGTGTAACTTGTCCAACTTTGAGGGAGTCAGGGATGATTCCTTGTTGAAGTGAGCTGTTGATAATTTTAGTCCAGAGTGGAAGGAGCAAAGGGGTGAAGTCTTTGACAGCGTTAGCAGGGAGGGGGTCCGTGAGGTGATTGGAAGGTTTCAAGGTGCTGAGCAGTTTGCCAATTTCCTCTTCAGAGTAGGTGTCAAAGGATGACCATGTAACATTGTTTTTTGGATCATTGGGTGCTATGCAGTGGGGTTTGGAGTAAAGGCTTGCGTCAATGAGGAGATCACTCTTTATGTTGTCAGTTTTTTGGATAAAAAAAGCAGCGAAGTCTTCACAGGAAGGTGTTTCGCGCCTAGTGCTGAGAGGTTGGGGTTGTTCCTTGGATTGAGTTCTGATTAGCTCAAACAGTTTTCTCGGGCGTTTTTTTGCTTGATCGAGCTGGAGGCTGAAGAAGTCTGATTTTGAGCGCTTTATTTTCCTGAAGTAGGCGTTTCTCTTTTCCTTCAGGGTTTTTAGGTGCAGTGCAGAGGGAGCTGATCTCCAGGTGCGCTCTGCCATTCGCATGGCTCGTCTATCCTCATTGAGACTCCCGTCGTACCATGGATTGGAGATTTTAGCAGAGGCTCTTTTTAGCTGCAAGGGTGCAATCTCATTAATTATTGAAGTCATGGCGTTGAGATAGTGGTCCGTCAAGGATTGGACATCCGTGGCGCCGGTAGGAGGGCGTAGGAGGTCGCAGCTGCTAGGGGGTAAGGAGTTTGGGTTGAGTTTTTTCAGGTCTCATTTCCATACTTTAGGCTTGGAGGAATGCACCGTGTTAAATTTGACCTTTTCATTGATGAAGAAAGTGACAATATGATGATCTGATCAGTCACAGGGTTGGATAGACTCAAGTTGGATAGCGTCCTCTTTTGAGATGATAAGGTCGAGGATAGAGCCTTTCTCGTGGGTCGGGTTGTTGCATAATTGTTTGAGGTCAAGGGCGTTGAGGGAATTTTTAGGACTATTTCATACCGCATCATTGTGATCGTTCCAGTTGAGGTTGAAGTCACCAAGGTATATTTGGGTGAGCTGTCGTCCGGAATTGGTTGAGATCATATCCATGATTTGTTGGGCGAAGGTGAGGTTGTCCCTGGGTGGGTGGTAGATGCCGTGAAGAGAGCATATTGGTTTGCCCTCACTGATAATATCGAGGCAGATGTATTCACAGGAGGTTGGGGAGGGTAGGGAAGGTGCGGTGACTTTCAGAACAGAAAGGTTGTTCCTGTATATGCATGCGATTCCACCACCTATCTTGCCAGACCTGTCAAGTCTGATGATGTGGTAGTTGGGGGGAACCAGAATGTCCATTATAGGGGTTGAAGATTCAGTTAGCCAGGTTTCAGTTAAAATGATTAGGTCAAGGTCCAATGTTAAGATGAGATCAGCGATGGCGGAGGAGTGTCTAGAGGCCGATCTGCAGTTGAGGAGAGTGCATTTGAGACTGGGTGTGTCAAGGGTAGTAGAGGGTACTAGTGAGAGGGGGACTTTCCTAAGGTTATCAGGGTCGGAGATTCTGTTGTTTAGTGTGGGGGGTCTACGGGGATTTGAATGTATCGTGGGAATGGATAGGTGTGTGGTGGTTGTGTTGTTTAGGGGAGCTGTGTTGTAGGAGCGGAGGAGGGTGAGTGTGTTGCGGTCTGAAAGAGGGTTGCTTGATCGGCGGGGGCGGTTGTTGCGATTGTGGATATGGATCGCGGTCAAGTGTGGGGGGTGTAGAGTGGGTGAGTCATCCGGAAGGGTGGGGGCAAGTTGGGAGGGGGGGTGATGGTGAGTGAGGGGTGTCTGGGGAGTGTCCAGAGTCGTTCTTTGATGGTGTGCATGTCTTCCTTGATGGTGCAAATGTCTTCTTTGAGCTGGAGGAGGGTGGACATAATCTTGTCCAGCGTGGGATAAGCCTTGGTGTTGGGGATGGGCATCAAGGGTGCGTGACTGACCTGAAAATGAGCGTGCGGGTGGGGGGGTGGGTTGGTGTTCGAGCAGGGCTCCGTGGTGTCGGTGTACTGGTTGGTGTTAGAGAGGAGGGAGGGTTTTGGAGGGATGGGTGTGGATGACGTAGGGAGGAGGTTGGAGGTGTCGGTGAGGGCGTTGGTGGCAGGCGGAGAGAGCCGGGTGGGGGTTGAGTGTAAGTTAGTGGTGGTGGGGGAGCAGGTAGGGTAGTGGGGGCTGAGAGTGGGAGGGGAAATGGGATTGATGCTGGTCCTGTTGTGGGGAGGGGGAGTTAAGTTAATAGATGTGGTGTGCTCTACGTGATTAGTTAGAGGGTGGTAGTGAGGACTGAGAGTGGGAGGCGATAAAGGGTGAGATTTGTCGTTATGCGTGTCGTTCTGGTGCTGAACTAGGTTGGAGGGGTTGTGGGTGGGGGCTGTGACGTCAGGGGGGAGAGGAGTGGGAGTAGTATGATTGTGGATCCCAGGGGTGGAGGGACTGGGAGTGGTATGAGTGCGGGTCCCAGGGTTGGAGGTGGGGGGGCGGCTGGTGTATGAGGGGGAGGGATTTGTGTCTGTGATTGAGGAGTGTGGGGTGGTTACCGCAGGTGAGTGAGTGACTAGTGTGATGGGGGAAGAGGAGAGGTGCGTGTCGTTCTGGTGCTGAGCTAGGTTAGAAGGGTTGTGGGTGGTGGCTGTGAAGTCCGGGGTGATATTACTGGATGAGATGTGAGTGGAAGTCGGAGGATTAGAGAGGTGCTCTTTGAAAGTGGGGAACAGGTTGTCTAGTAGTTCCAGGTTCCTGTCTGTGGATTGAATTAGGACAATCCCGTTATTGTAGATAGTAATGGTGGTTCTGCCTAGGAAGAGTTGGGATGGTGTGATGGAGAGAGTTAGGCCATGAGCGGACTTCCTGGTGGTGTAGACAGTGAGTAAGGTGAGGAACGTTTTTCTCCATTGAGCTCTGCGAGTGGTGTGGAAGATGATATCGATGTTCAGGGATCCAAAGGGGGTTTCAGGGTGGGACCACAGGAAGTTGTGTTTAAAGCGTTTAGCGTCTTTTTTGGTGAGTGTGGATGGGTAGTTGATTTTATATGTGTGCTTGCCGATGGGCTCCATGTTGGGATGACGGTATAGGTGGGTATGGGAAGATGAGCGATAGTGATACACATGTGCAAAAAACAATGCAAACAGTAAGTTACATGGAAAACAAGCGACATTAGTGAGTAGCAAAAATAACCAAAATATAGAGGTAGCAATCTGTGCAATCCAAAGATAAACAATGAAATGGGTGCAGCTTACACAGTGTACAAAGATATACAAAAATATATGAGGTAGCAAACGATACAGCTTACACAATGTACATAAATATACATAAATATATGAGGTGTCAATCGGTGCATTCCAGGAATAAAAGTGAAATAGGTGCAGCTTACAAAAATGTACAATAAACAAGTAAAAGAATGATACTGATGATATACTGAAATAAAATACTGGTGCAACCAAAAAGCTGCATGAAGCAAAAATGACACTAGCGAGCAGCCAGAAATATTTGAGGTAGCGATCTGTAAATTACCAGTGAGAAAAGTGAGATGTGTGCAGGTTACAAAAAATGTACAAAATACAAGTAGAGGTATAATACTGCAATAAAAGGCAGACTCTTAATCACATGAGGGTTTAAATACAGTGCTATGTAAAGTGTGCTATCTAAAAAGGCCAGGTCTGAGGGAATGGTCAGATAGTGAGAATGCCTAGACCATGATGGCCGCCAGAGAGAGCGAGAGACCAGTCTAAAATGGCCGCCAAATAGGGAAGATAGAGACGGTAGTCCTCTGTTTGTTGCGGTTGCTTTGAAAACAGAGAAGTGCAGTTTCAGTTTCTATTTGAGCAATCCCAGTTCCTAGCTTGCTGGAGGGAGTCTTATCTATGTTGTGGATGTCTTGTGTGGGGGAGTTAAGTTGCGGAGCCTCGTGAGCAAAGGAGGTACAGGATGGGATTTATTACTACAGTTTTATGACCCCAGCCATTTTGAACAAAGGAAGTTTTTCAAAAATGTGTACAAGCGAGTGGAGTAAATAAATACATTTTTTGTGGGTTCTGCTCAGCAAGTTTGTTGATAGCAAAGTTATTTATCGCAGGTCTAGCCAGAGTGTATACATCTGCAGTGTGCATCGACTTCTGGCAGGTTGCAGGATAATGTTCGTGCACGGCAGAGCAGCAGGGCTGCAGCCCCTACCGTCTCGATGGGCGTTATTGCGTTCTTCCCGAATGCCTGTTCCCCTTTCCTGCAATTCCCCTGTGTTTTCCCGTCCGCCTCAGCGCTCACTCATGCATCCCCCCTGGGCGGCGCCGTCACCTCCAGCTCCCGGCGCGGAAAGGGCAAGCTCCTGATGACCGTTGTCCCCACTGATCCCTCCCGCCTCAGGGCTCCACTCCGGCAACTCCCTGAGCGGCTGCGCCTCACCTCCGGACGCCTCCAGCCCTCGGCGCGGACGGGACAAGCTCCTGTCGTCCCTCCGGCTCCCGCCCGCCTCAGGGCACTGCTCCGACAGCTGGTGTGGCGGCGCCACACCTCCGATCGCCTCGTATTGTGTTCCGTATTTATGCCCCATGCTGCCATCACAATAAAATTACTGTTAGCGGTTAAGCAGGCCTCCGTCTTGTAGGATCTAGAAATCAGGTAGACACAGGACCTGAGGTATCTTTAAGCTAATTGCAGCTGGAAATGAAGGTGGGTGGACGGTACCTACAGTGTTTCATGGAAACCATCCTATGTTTATCAAAAAATATTGTTGGTATCTAGAGGACTTGTACTGGTATTACAACCTATCCCTGGTTTCCTGATATAATTCCTCTAGAGGAGAACATTGTCATAAAGGTAGAGATGCAGTCCTCAAGAATTTGTTGTTTTTACTTGATCATGGTGGTGCTCAAAAGGGACCGAGACATTGATTCCTCCTTCTTAACCAAATCCCAAAATGTAAGGGTAGGTTCGTGGTGACTTTCGATCATGTCACTGTGGTTCTCATAATGCCCTACTTTTGCAACATTGTGTGGCTAGCGGCACTGAAGACGTTTTGTAACAGACCATCTTGTGTAATTGACATTAATTGAGAAGGAGCACAGGTTAATGTGTGTGCCAGCATTCCTTATTTAAAACTGTCCACCATTCTGCTAATTTGTGTCATGGTTGTGTAATTTATGGTTTGCAGTTTACCATTTTACACTAGTAATGTGTAATGCAATCTGGAAATTGTCTAATTTGGGTCCACTTTTCCTTACAGCATCAGAATTTTGAGGAACAAATGCAGGGTTTGAAGATGCAGCTAATCCAACTGAGCACTTTGCTTCGATTATTGGACAGCGCATTTTGCAGCTATCTTGGTATGTGCTCCATCTTTAGAGATTGTTTTGAGTTCAGTAGTCTAGTAATTCAAATATGACTGAATTTCGTTTTTTTATGACATACTAAGCTAGTTTAATTTCCCAAGGCGCCAAACTGCTGGGACCCAAGACTGCAACACTGATGTGAGACTTTTGAGGCCAGATCTCTAATTTGCCAAAAACGTAAAATATTGTGCCCTTTCTTCCTTTCTAACCACCAAATACATATGGGTCAGCTCATTGATCCCTTGTGGATGTAACTGCAGGAAGCATCTGGACCACCAATGATAACATGGGGACTCACTGTCTTCCCTGACCTCACCACGCTGCCTTCAATGACAGTAGGGTCTATAATGACATATAAACTCTTGAGACTGCAGGTGGAGAGCACCCCTTCACCGACTTTCAATCAGTATAACTTGGAGCCTTTGTGTAGGAGGCAGACTTATTATATGGTGCACACTTGAAGGAGTGATGCATCTTGCACTAATCCAGGTAACCCTATTGGTGATTTTAGTGGCCTTTGATAACCTTAGGCTCTCAAAGTGGAGAGCAGCCTTTAGGCTTATCTTGAAGCAGCTTGTTTGCCACGTTTAATCAGTAGTGTACATTAGATGAAAAAGAACATGGTTTTTATTAAAAAATAAGTATTTATTACACAATCACTATCACATTTGTACATCTCCTAGCTAGTAATGTCAACACTACACATGAAAATGCTTCAAAGAAATCATGTAAGTAGCACAAATATCCACTGGTCTCCAGAGATCGACCAAACACTTTACTAAAGAAGTGGAATGCGAACTGCAAAGAAGAATGGGACTTGGACCAAAGGACTCAGGAGCTAGGCGAACCAGACACAACCCAAGGTAAGTACCCAGAAATTCCACATAGGCTGTGTGCAGAGTGGAAACACAGCTGCATGCCCAGTGGAAGTCAATTGAGAAGTAACAGTTGTAGTTTTAAAGAAAGAGGACCCTTTCTCGAGAACCCCGAAGAAACCCTTTAAAGGGTGGAAGGTTGGAGAGCCACCCCACCCGCAGGAAGCAGGTTACCTGGACCAGGGTAGTCGGGTGCATAGGGGTGAAGTGACGTCAGAACCTCCCGTAGATGACAATGGAAGGCTTAGGAAGAAACGCCTCTGGAGAAGTCTTTGAAGAGGTCCGGTGAAATCCAAAGGTGGATTCTTGAAGAGGAGAACTGGCAAGCAGAGGGGACAGAATCTATGCCACTCAGAGGTGACCTGGAGGCACGGAAGCTCAGTCTCCACCCTTGACGACTCAGGGATCCCTCCGAAAAGAGGGGCTGGGCAGAGGGACGGATACTGCCCTTTCCTTTGTCCAGTTTCTCACAAGAGCAAGAACAAAGGGTTCCTGA
Organism: Lissotriton vulgaris; assembly: GCF_964263255.1. Classification (NCBI taxonomy): domain Eukaryota; kingdom Metazoa; phylum Chordata; class Amphibia; order Caudata; family Salamandridae; genus Lissotriton; species Lissotriton vulgaris. The sequence continues at coordinate 1,569,730,354 of NC_141685.1, forward strand.
ACTGACTCAAACTGGAGTATGCACAGAAGGTGCCAAATGTGTCCTTCAATGCAGTCTGGTTGCGCTGCTAGCACCCTCACCCCAGCCCAGTGCACCAAGTCCTGTCTGGAAGGTGGTCACTCCTCCCTGTGACAGGAAACCTGTTGTTCTACCTTTACCTGTTTGAGCTCAGCAGCAGGATGGCAGGACTGTGTCTTGGGGCGGCAGCAGCACTAGCTTGCTGGCACACCATGAAAGCCTGTAACTGGTAGTACAGGGGCTCCCCAAAGGGGCCCCCAGTACATGGGATCATACCTACAACTCCAGAAAGGGTGTTGGGTTATGATTCCAACATGTTTGATACCAAATATGCCCAGGTTTGGTGTAGCCATTATATTTATATAGTTAGACATCTAGGAATAACTGATGTCCACTATATATCTTTAAATTGCTGACCGCACTTACAAAGCCTGGAGAATCCACCATGGGGTTTGTAGGGGTGTCCTGCTCATGCTGGGGCACCCTAACACTTATAACCAAGCACCCTGTCCTCGGGACTGAAGCTCCTTCCATAGGGGTGACTTGTAGATTTTAAGTGTAGTGACCTCAGATAAGAAAACATATCTTTCGTGAGAGGTGCAAGCACCACCCCCACACAAGCTCCAATGGCAGGCCTGAAGTCTGAGTTTAAGTGGACTTCCATGGGTGACACAATACATACTTCAGCCCGTGGGAGACCCCCGGTGTACCTATGCCCTGGGTACCTTACTACCATATACTAGGGACTTATAAGGGTACACCAGTAGCTAATTGTGGAGTTAGAAAAGTTCATACCAAAGCCATTTTGGGAGAGAGAGCAAAGATGTTGGCATCCTGTTTAGCAGGATCCGAGCAAACTACAGTCAAAACACACTGACGACAGGCAAAAAGTGGGGGTTACCATGAAAGCAGTTATTACTTTCCTACACCTTGCACTTCTTTGCATCATGATAGAGCGCAGGCTCTCCTGCTCAGTTTACCATACTCACCTGGGCCCATAAACTATATACACTTTATACAGGTAAACCTACACTCAATCAATTTGATTTTACCATTCGGGATCTATATCATTTGTCTTGCCAATCCAAGTCACAAGCCACTGATACCTATAGTCCTAGAAGATCAAGGGATTTAGCAAGAAAATAGGTAGTATAATAACATTTAGCATTTCATAAATAACCACAAACTCAAGAAACGTTGAAGTTCTTTTATCTAAGCAAATCTTTAAATGTTTGAAGCCATGAAATCAATAATTTCGTGTTCTATTTAGAATGATGAAGATTAAAACAAACATATTCAATAATTTGGAAAGAAATATCATTAAGCATTTAGACAGAGGGTGGGTAGAGCAAGGGAAAACAGTACAATGACAAACCCACACTCTATAGTTACTTAGAATGGTGTGATGACCAACCCTGGCCACGGGCTGAGTCAAAGGATAAGAATCCTAAAATGCAGGTGCCAGCAGGAAAGAACAGGTGGAGGCCAGTTACGGACCTAATTGGATCTGGACAGAACGACCACAGGCTAAGACCAGCACCCACAGCTAAAGTGCAACGCCAGCGTCACACCCCTCTCTGCAGCTAACAGCCGAACCCCGATTGGGTCATCAAACTCCTCTCCAGAACCCCGATTGGGTTTTCGAATCTTCTGACAGAATGCTCCACCAACACCTCTGCTCTCGATCACCTATTGAGTGCGTTGGGTCAGTGACAGGTCAGCTATTCGGACAAGTCGGACAAACTAACTAGCTAAGCCTACCCTAGTTATACTATTTTCCCGGCCAGTGTACCACCCCCCAATGTTGCAAATGTGTGAATCCCACAATTTTATTGGACAAAAGATGAGGAGAAGTCCTCACACCATATTAATATGAGGTAACTTGTCAATCATGTATTTAAATGTTCCCTCACATAACTTTATCTTCCCATGTACTTTTTACAACTTAAAACAACTTATTCAATTCAGCTTCCTCTGGCAGGGTGAAGAGTTAACTTTTCACATAGTTTCTTAATCCATGTCAGATTTGGCTCTGATTCAATGCCACAGCTTGAATGGCTTGGAGTTTCTTTCGCACAGGCGCAGTCTCTCCAAAGATGGAGTTCAGAGGTACATTTAGGCCCAAATTCGATCCTTGCAAGAATAGAAGAGACACAGTTTTAGAGACACAGAATAAAATGAATGCACTGTACACCACTTCTCTCTACTCTATTCCCATTATTTTTTTTTAACTATTGCATTAAAGGTTAGGCAAAACGAACAGTTCAGCAAAGCAGCGATGCAAGCTTCTTGCATGTTAAGACACAGAACAGCAAAAGTTTCCCAACAAGCGAAATAACACGTCTTGTCACGTGAGTGAGACAGAGGCATGCGCAGTAGAAAATCCCTCTTAGCAGCAGCTATTTTAATGCAAGCGGATTATAGTTAGTAAAAGCACATTGACAAGCTTCCCCTGGATATTGGAGATGTTGTGTAATGCAATATGAATATAAGAAAACATGTTAGTTAGTACATTAATATTATTTTCGAGAGGGTTGAATGCAAGCAAGTCACTTTACATGTGCATCCTTGCTCCATCAATACTCCGCTTACACGAAGGGATTTGGCAATCTTAATCAAGCCTGACAAACCCATTTGGCCATACGCTGTATGCTCAGATTCTGAGACTCATTACTTAATATTACATTGAGGCCCAAATATAAACTGCCCTTCTTGATTCCAAGAAGTGGTAGTAAACTACACCTATTTAGCTCCTTCTACAGTAATATGGGGTGGAGAGTTTTATCTCGTACTTGATTCGGATAGCTGCAGTACCATTTTGTGGCCTGCAACTGCAAAAACCCTGATGCATCTTATGTACATTTGGGGTGACAGAGTGGGCTAAAGAACGGTGATGGATTAAACCCAGATCTTTTGACTGGGTGTGAGTGTTTGATTGATTCAGATGCTCCGTCCATCACCACCCCCTTTTGTACCGCTTTTGGCCGCCATAAGTGTGGCAGGGTATGCTCAGACGTGAGTCCCTTGCTCACTTTGCCACTGGATTCAAGCAAGCCGGGCTGAAGACGGCTGGAATGCCAGAAACTGGTCCTCGGAAGCTTGTTTCCGGTCCAGGGAAGACATGGCTTGGCAGTTCGGGCTGGACTGTTCCCATGAGGCACAGGGTCAGACTGATTTGCATATAGCCATGTCTGAACTGGGGTGGCAGAGTGGGCTAAAGAACGGTGATGGATTAAACCCAGATCTTTTGACTGGGTGTGAGTGTTTGATTGATTCAGATGCTCCGTCCATCACCACCCCCTTTTGTACCTCTTATGTACATTTGGCATATAAGGCATCCAAGTACAATGTTTCACATTTTACTTAGCAGCACAACGTATGTCGTCACAATTTGATTTCTAGTTAACTAGTAGAGATGTTGATTCCTGGACAGAAGATGCTACACACTTAGCTAGAACCCTCTCTGATCACTTACCAGTAAAACTATTGCTTTCCATTCCTAATTCGAGCACCTGCTGTCATACATGGCTGTTTCCCTCTATGGCACTATTGGATGCTGTATTCTGTGAGAAAATAAGATAAGCTAGCCAAGACTGTGTCCCTAGCCCCCAGGTTGTTTTTGAGGAATTTAAAGTATTCATTAAGGGAACATGTATTGAAAAAAACACTATGGCATGCTCCTTCTCGCCACTACAGTAGGTACAGTGACACAATCAGAATGTTTTTCCACTTAACATACATTTTCATAAGAGGCAGAATGGGAGATACAGTACCTGAAAAATAAGTTGTGGCAAGAAGTTACAGTGAGGGAACGCCTTCATGCTGGTTCTGGTTGAGCTTGGTTCCAGCCCTTGGGCCTCCGGTGCCATTGTAGAAATGTGTACATGCATAGGCCAGAGTGTATAGGGTACAGATAGTATTCCACCCAAATTCTCCACATGCTGTTCTACTCTATACTCTTCCAGTTCCGTGTCTCCTGCAAGACCCATCCTCAACCTTATAGAGAGGGTGTGGGGCTGGCATGGCCGAATAATACAGAGAGAGAGAGCTTAATGGTACAATTGCTGAGATTCATGCAGTGATCCTTAACATGCAGAGGAGTATGGTCTGTGGGGTGACATACTCACAGTTGAGTTCTATAAACTCTTAGCACCCTATCATCTTCATCTTGAAGACGTGATGCACAAGGGTAAGCCCCCTTCCCTGCATATTTGATGCACTTCTGATAACATTGTCCAAACCTGACAATTTTCCATCTCAGTCCGAATCTTACCAACCACTGTTGAAAGAAATTCTGGTTAATCGCCTCCTTCCACTCTATTCCGAGTTTATCCCAGGCAGATCAGCATCACATACCTTTTGCACGCTATTTATAATGCTTCATCATCCACATCCTGGAGTGGAAGGGGTGGTGGTCTTTTCAGTTGCTATGAAAGCTGTACAGTTCAGAGTGGCCAGGAATTCTTGGGTGGGTCAAGCTGTTGTATATGCAACCAGTATCTTGAGCTCATATAACTGATTCAGCCTTCCCATCAATCAAAAATATAGAGGGAAACAACGAAAGGACATCCTCTCACTCCCTAATTCTATTTGCTAGTGCTGTAAAACCCATGACTAGTGTGTTACACCTGCATCACTTGAGCCAGCGGATGAGTTTTGAGAATCACTGTATTCTTTTGTCATTATTCATAGTTGTTAGTCTTCTATTGATTAAAAAGCATTTACAAAAGTGTTGCCTTTTTGAGAATTTATTAGGTTTGGTGGGCGGTCAGGCCTGAACATTAACTGGGATAAATCATTCATATTTCCACTGACAAAACTATGTGTCCTAGAGTTTCCCTTGCAAGGCACCAATACCGTAATAGGATATCTGTAGCCATGTTCACAGCGATATCGATATGGTCAACAAGTAAAATTATGGGACAGCATGTGAGATGCTGGCAAACTAGGTGGACTGATGGATTTAGGTTCCCCTGTCTCTTGAAGGACGCATAGCCTTAATAAAGACAATAATTTTGCCCAAAAAACATCCCAATCGCACCACTTCTTCTCCACTCTAAGGTGTCTCCAAATTAAATTGGCCGGGTAAACATTGTCTTAGCTAGCTAGAGCCACTGACCCTTTCAGAAAGGGTACCTGGATGAACCTGATTTTAAATTATATTACTGTTTTGCAAAAGCATACATTGCAAACTATTTGTACAATTCTGCTCCTAGCCTCCTGCATGTCTTAGTAGAAACAGATATAACACTCTCCATTTGCTTCCTGGGCTTCTCTGTGTGCCTCACATCTGTCTCCTTGTGACATTGACCAGTTAACATGCACAACAAATGCTTGATTTCCTCTCATTGGACTTGAAGAGCATGACACCCTTGATAGGGAACTCAGATCTTCCGCTTTGTTTGGATGCTTTTGCTGACCCTGCAATTAGGTCCCCACTAGACACTTTCTTATACTTCTTGGTGCATACCATAGTGAATATTAGGTGTTGCATGTTCCCAGGCCCGCTTAGTGCTCTGATGGCACTGTTGCAGTTGATTACTAAATCTGACCTGAGGCTTCTAGTATCCTGCGGGTACAAATTAGCAGACTGAGAGTAAGACCAATGCTCTAATATCAAGAACAAATTACATGCAGTTTTAGACCCCCCCCCCCATTTACTGATAGTTATTGAGCTACTTGTTGCACCCAAACTGGTGAGGTTTCCATTCATGGCAGACATAGGGTGAAACGTTACAAGTTTCTGCATAGACTGGATCATGCATAAGAGTTTGGTTGGAAGTATTTTATCGGTGTACAAATGGTGTGGTCGTGTCATTGCCTTGATGCATACTTATTCCACCTTGGGTGGACTACTAGTGTTATAAGGGGGCACTGGAACAGTCTCCAATGAGTAATTTGCCACCGACCTTACTACTGGCATCCCTGGGCTGTGCTTGAGATTCCAGTGTGGCTATGCAAATTCACCACAATAGTCCTTTTATTCGCTAAAAGATTTATGGCAATTTAGTTGGTGTGAGGACCCTCGCTAAATAACCAAGACTGGCTAAAATATCTAATATTCTGTATCAATACTAATGAACTAAATATTTCCTTCCTACCACAAATATCTAGACACATAACTATATGGGACCACCGGCGCATCTTCTTAGAAAATCAATATGTGTCTCAATCCCTGATTCAATCTATGGAGTTGATATCTATTAGGACATTGGGCTGAAAAATACCACCCTATATATAGACCAGCAGAGTTGGTGAGACTTATATTATGGTTCCTATCAGATGCCATTGTTAAGTGTAATCGGCATGGACTATCACAAAAGTTGTAACCTTGAGCATCACAGCCTATTTGTGTAATTATGTTGTATCAGTATTTTCTCGAATGATGTGCCTGGTGGATTATTGCTATACTGTATTGTAAAATGAACCTGATATTGAAATAGATAGCTTTTTTATGTAAAAATGCATAAATGAAGTTCAGAATAAACAATAATAAAAACTTTTAGTTTCACAACATATTTGCCAAAATATTGCACATATAACAGAACTGGACAGTGTTTATCATTATTAAAATATTTTGTAAACGAGTATGGTAAACATATATGCACAACCCCGCCCCGTACACTAAAATCTGGGCCTTGAGTTTTAACGTCAAGGGAAGACTAACATTTTCACTTACAAGACAATTTATGACTGTGCCAGATCAATGAAAGATTCTACTGACTTTCCTTAAAAGGTTGTTTGAAGCACATATGTATGTGTCTGTAAGAGTATATTCATGTTGTAAATCGAAATGAAGAGCAACAGAGTGCTGAATAATGAGTGTTAGCCCAGATTCGCGATTCAGGGTGGTATTCAAGAGGCAGGAGGCATGTCGTTTTGCAAACTGACTTATGTAATAAAAAGTAGGTTCACAAAATTCAGAATCGTAGTGGCCCACAATCCAACCTACTTCCTCAATATTCATGAGGTAGGTTGCAAATGGGGACTCACTGCGAATGTTAACCAGTGGACAACCATGTCTTTGATTGAATTTTTAATACATATTTTTTTAAATACAGCACGTTTCCCTCAAAGGAAACTAAGTTGCACGTTAAAATAAATAATGATAATAAACGTTTTAAATTTGTATGAGTAGACAATGGACCCCTGGGCAACTGCCTCCTCCCCAACAAACTTTTGCTTTTTTCTTTACAAATGGGAAAGGGTCCCAAGTCGACTATTTCCCTTCTTCCTTTAACAAATGGATTACCAACTCCTTAAAGGTGTCTGCAACTTTTCTATATTTCGTGTCCAGATTTCAGTCACAGAACATTGATACATAAGCTATTGATTCGGTATTTGGAAGGGATGCCTAACCTCAATATCCATTCGAAATCCCAAGTTTTGCTGACACCTAAAATGGGATTAGTTCATGGAAAAAGTGTTTTTGCTGTTGAAAACTCTGAACTGGAGCATTTGCTACCAAAGAAATGTCAGGCCCCATGCAGAGCCCCGGCTTGGATAGCGTCCTGGGAAGAAATTTGGCGCCTAGGTTGCAGCGGGTGAATAAAATTAAGCAGCATGGGGCCCATCTTGTGTTCACAGTTCAATCACACATCAAAGCAGTGACTGGCCTCTCAGGCAAACTTCTCAGCACCTCCCCAAAATTTTCCAATTCACTCACAGCGGTAGCTTGATCACACTAGTGCCAAGTTGTTGGTGGTGCAAATGGCAGTGTTGGTGTGTTGGCGGGGGTTGAGACGGACGGAGATAGGAGGAGTAGGAATGGGGATTTATGGGGTGTAGAACGGCACCTGAGGCAAGTAAAAATATTAAAAAGTAGTTTAGTCTGAATCTTTGTTGTGATGTGAAGAGGCACGCTGCTGTCCGCATTTAATGCAGACCGCTCCGTGCGCCCCGCTGAAGATTGGTGCCCTGCGCCCAGCTTGCCCATGCCAAAAGCTGGCGCTGGCCCAATGTGTTGCATTTCTACGATTATAGGTGGTGCACTGTTGCAAGGATTTCTGCTCCTACACAGAACTCTGCACATATACCTAGGACATTAGTGAATTGTGGTGTACCAGAAACTCACCTCAGTACCTAGAAACCCCAACCAGCTAGCAATCAGTGTCCCATTAGCTCTTTGTCCTTTAGCAAAGTAACCAATGATTAGACAACCTAGAACATGCGACTTAGGACCATCTCAGGAATGGTGGGAGGTGAGAACACTCTTTGGTTATAATCTCATACCAGTCCACAACAGGAGTAAAAAAGAGACACTGTAAGGTTAAAATTTTTATTTTAACAACGTGATCTCAAGTGCAGTATTTTAGTCAACATAGGCAGACATATGATTAAGATTAATATGGTCAGCATGGTTACAACTCCATAAAATACAAAAGGAGGAATCATATTATAATGACAGTGCAAACAGGTTTAAACACCATCCCTATATAGGAACTATGTATTATAAGCTATAGTAGGTCGCTTGAGCTTGTTTTGGGGGACCCCATTACCTTTCCGCTCAGTAAGTATAAATTACATCTGGATCGGCAAGTCTCTCTGCATTATTATGGAAAGTGTGCTATGATAAAGGCACCAAAATCTTGCTCAACTCGCAGCTGCCAAAATGTTGTGTGTAGAATTTGTTACATGGACACGCCGATAAACAGGCTCACATGATATGATAACCTTGATGGCTCAGCACTCACCGTACAGACTGGGGGCATGATGTATGTCTAGAGATGTCGAAAAACAAACCTTTTGTCATGTATAGACCTTTGTGAAAGCTGACTTTGCAAAAACAGCTTAGCAGTGTCATGTGCAACAAGCACTGGCGTTGCCAATAGGTCTTGCATTAGGAAAGTGTGAGCTATTGGTATTTAATATGTGTTGGCATTGAAAATATATAAATTAATAGCATTGTTATTTACAAAGCCAATAGCTTACACTTTCCTAATGCGAGTCGTATTGGCTATGGGAATGCTTGTTGTTAGCCAGCAAGGACAGTGCTGTTGTGGTGCTGAGTGATGCTGTTATGGTGCTGAGTGATGTGGTGGTGTATTAGAGTGATGTGGTGGTGTATTAGAGTGATGTGGTGGTGTATTAGAGTGATGTGGTGGAGTCCCAGAGTGATGTGATGGTGTCCCAGAGTGATGTGATGGTGTCCCAGAGTGATGTGGTGGTGTCCCAGAGTGATGTGGTGGTGTCCCAGAGTGATGTGGTGGTGTCCCAGAGTGATGTGGTGGTGTCCCAGAGTGATGTGGTGGTGTCCCAGAGTGATGTGGTGGTGTCCCAGAGTGATGTGGTGGTGTCCCAGAGTGATGTGGTGGTGTCCCAGAGTGATGTGGTGGTGTCCCAGAGTGAAGTGGTGGTGTCTCGATGTGGTGGTGTCCGTGAGTGATGTGGTGGTGTCCGTGAGTGATGTGGTGGTGTCCCTGAGTGGTGTGGTGGTGTCCCTGAGTGGTGTGGTGGTGTCCCTGAGTGGTGTGGTGGTGTCCCTGAGTGATGTGGTGGTGTCCCTGAGTGATGTGGTGGTGTCCCTGATTGATTTTGTGGTGTACATCAGTGATGTGGTGGTGTCCCTGAGTGCTGTGTTGGTGTCCCTAAGGGCTGTGGTGGTGTCCCTGAGTGCCGTGTTGGTGTCCCTGAGTGCCGTGTTGGTGACCCTGAGGGCTGTGGTGGTGTCCCTGAGGACTGTGGTGGTGTTCCTCAGTGCTGTGGTGGTGTCCCTGAGTGGTGTGGATGTTTATACAAGTGCATTTAAGTTGTGGCAGGTAAAAAACAATGCATTTTCATGCGTCATCAATTTAAAGGATGAGGTAAACATTGTGATAGGCCATGGGCGGACCCAAAACATGAATGAAAACCGATTGAGCCAATGCCTGAAGGGGACTGTCGGAAACAAGCCAATGGCTGAAGGGGGCTAACCAAAAGCCTCTTACTGTATGTATGCAAGTGTGGTGTGGTGTAGTGTAATGTGCCAACTTAAGGTTTTGCTAAACAGCTAAAGCAGTCTATATTGAGGCCTAAAACCCCCGAACAGAAAATGAAGTTCTATCACAGGTCTCTGCACTGCAGGACTCTCCCATGAGCACTCCTCCCTGTGCTCGCCGCACGTACTACTACAAAAAGAAAACTAAAAGAGTGAAACCTGCAAAACGAAAGTAACGCTGCCCAAGTAAAAAAAAAAGACCTGCTCAACCTCTAGGTTTCACTTACACGCACAGTGGTGCTGTCCAGGGGAGCTGGGTTGCCAACATTGAAATTTCTTTCTCCAAAGACTGAACGTGGTGCAGAAAGGTTCACAAACTCCTCTTACAGTACCAACAAAATAATCCAAATTATTAATTGTATACATCCGGAGTGTTGCACTCTGCTATTTCTTGACGGGCTATTGCAAAGTAAAATAAAAGCAGATGCATGCAAGTTATTGGTGAAAACCCAAATCCCTGTGTGCATGAAGTGAACATCGTCTAGACAAAGCTATAAACACGCACATGAAGGGAGTGCATAGCCAGGTCCCCAAGCATCTCGACCTCAACAACATCCAGATTTTCTAGAAACACATCTATTGGATCCTTCCTTGCTAGGGCTTCAATTGATTAGAATATTATTTCACTCGGGCAAAATATATATATGGCGCATTTGGATAACCCCTGTCACGTTTTGGGATGAAGTCCATTGGTATTGCTTCAACAGCACAACTAACTTTCCTGGTAAGGATAAACTTCGGACCTGCCTTTGTGTGCGGCGACTGGGGCGGAGGATGTAATTTACCTCCTGTTGTGGCAGTTTGCCCCCGCTCGATGTCTGCTTTACACGAAGGCTGTGACAGTTTGAGGCGACCTGAGGAGCGGCTGAACTGGCGGAAAACGGACAAAGATGGACATCGAGCCCTGCTGATCTTGGCTACTGCACAAAGAAAAATAACATTTGAGCCTCCGCCATGTCACCGGCCCATTTTTGCCTCAGCATATGGCATTATGGGAGTTGTGGTGTGATTGTACTTACGTGCACTACAACAGGTGTGCTTCACGGCCAGGGGGAGGAGCGGAGCCTTGTTTCCATCATGAGGCAGCAGGAGGCACTTACCGAAACATTCTGTCGGGTGTAGGGCGCTGAGGAAGGCAATGCGCCGAAATGCATTCGCCGCCACCGGACTGTGCGTTTCTGCTATTAAAGCTGCTCTGAAGATAATCTCCTCTGTGGTTGCCGCCTTCTTCTTTGTGTGGATGGCAGTTTTGAATATATATATATATATATATATATATATATATATATATATATATATATATATATATATATATATATATATATATATATATATACACATAACTAGCAATCTCTGGCAGAAATGCGATCTTATAATAGATTAAAAGGTCATATTTAAAACAGAGTGAGGTGAAGGCAGACATTTACAAGGCACGTTCTGGAGCTAATTACATTCCTGGAAAACATTATTCCAAGATGGAAGTCTCCCAGAGAGTGGCCTGCAACTCTTGGAAACGGGACAATTGCATTTGTTTAACTGCAATTACAGAAAACACATATCTGGTAACTAGGACCCGTTTTCTCCAGAGCACAGCGAACATCAACGTACGTAGATGCGGCTGCTGTTACATATGAACATTTAGATGGAAGCACTGTAAAAGTTACCCTTTTGTGGAAGGTCGTCTTTACATAATTATTGATTCCGTCTATTATACTTATAGGAACTTGTAATAAGAATACACTGTTGTATGAAAATAGATGTTCATTATTTCTTAGTAATGTAAATTATCAAGTTAGGAAACAGCAATGCCTTCAAAATATGCGCGCAGCCCATAGGTTTAAAAATGTATAAAACGAGAAAGCTTATGGATTTCATAATGAAATTCTCATTATAAACAAGAGCGGCCGGGAAACTGAAAGTACGGCCGGCCACCGGCCAGCCATGAATAATTAGGGGAGGAGAAGCCGCAGAGCACACGCTGGGAGAAGCCCTTTGATGTGGTGGCGGCCGTGAAAAAATGCAATTAGGAGGGAGGGAGGGATGCTGATGCGCGTACTTGTTTGGTCACGTGATTCACGTGAACTCAAAGAAAACCGCACGAAAAAACCCTTGGTTTCACGAGTATTTTGAGCACTTGAATTCTCGCCATTTCCCATTCCTTCGGAATGGAAAAGGCGAGACCTAAAAAGCAGCAAAAGGTAAAATAGCGTTCAAACTTCTAATAAGCCATGCTAACTTAACATGCATGCAAAAAGAGGCCCATAAACACCACTACAGCACTGCACATTGTAGCATTTGCACATTTATTCTTTAACTAGAGTTTCCTTATTCAACATTTATTTTTGGTGAATTTCATTGAATTTCTTACATTGGAGGTCTGAATAACAAATGAGAGCCCATGGTGGCGATTCGGATTGTTTACAATGATGCAGGTATCAGATAAGTTCTACTGTGAGAAGGGTTATTCTCCCTGAGATATGTCTTTTTGCATTTAGCCCTGCAGGAACCCTAACCCCAGCAGCCATAGTACCCATGGGTATAGAGTAGAGCACCAGCATATTCTCAAACCCAAAACAACAAAAACACCAGCCAGGACTCTAAGCCCAGCAGATAATGCCTCCTCAAGGTGTGAAAGCATCATGATTGCACCCCCATATACATATGAGTGCCAGCTGGGACCCAAACACCAACAGACCTGTTCCCACTCTGGTTGTGGGGAGGAGCAATAGCCTGATTCCAATTGTATAAAAAAAATCGGCATACAAGGACCTAAATCCCAGCAAGCATTGCCCCAGTTGGGGTGGAAAGCAGAGTTCAAACATGGCCTCACCCCAGCATTTACAGGGTCCCAAGAACAAAGGCATGGCTCCCATAGGGGCGGGGAGCATATGATCAGTTATCCTCATCTTCATGCACGCAGGACTTCTGGAACTCCAAGCCCTCCAGGCCTGGCCCCCAAGTGGGAAGAAAGCAGGTTGGCAACTGTCCACCACCCTCAGCACAATGTAAAAGTCTTTCCCGGTCCAGAGGTATTACAGACGGACTGGGAGCCATTGAGGGGAGCAGGGTTTATGCTGGGTACTGTTATACGGTTCCTACTCATTTAGTAGGTGTTGGAAAGTGGGTTATTGGTAGGGGCAAATGTAGTCTGCATTGGCAATAAGACCACTAACACATGATAGGACTCAGCATAGGTCTTAGAAAATTATTCCTATGCTCAACCCTTGGTAACCTGGCTGTGAGCAGACAGGCTTAATTTGAAAGACAGGTATGTAAAGCATTTAAAAACATCAATTCAGTAAATATTTAAGACACAATACATAATGAAAATCCAATACCAATTGATAATAACAGGACACATTTTTATTTTCAAATTGACACCAAAATGACAAAAATCCAATCTAGGGAACCGGAGATATGAATTTTCAAGGATTTAATAACATATAGCACTTAGAGGTTTATGGCACCATATTGTGATACCTGCTCGCTATAGACCAGGCCAAAGTCAAAGTTTCAGGCCGTGCACGTTGGAACCCTGAGCGGCTACAGCTTGCGGCTGGTCCTGGTCTCAGCTTCTACCGTCACACTTAGAAACTTCTCTGGAGCTTTTCTCCTCAAGGCCCCTCGAAGTTCCCAGCCAGTCCGGATTCGGTGAGGGTTTCACCGGATTGACTTGTGACGAGGTCCCGGTCAACTTGCCCGGAGCAGACGTAGAAAATTTCTCAAGATCGCTTCAGTGGGGCAGCCCAGGAATCCAAGCCGGCACGAGATGGAAGGCAGGAGGCTTGACATTCGCGGTTGCTTCTGGTCACCTTTTCTACGAGCAGACTTAGAAACTTTTCTGGAGCTTTTTCTCGCGGGGTCTCTCGATGCTCCTCATGTAGCCAGATCCGGTGATTTCTTCTAGTCCCGGTCAATCTGTGGAAGTTGGAGTGATGGAGCTTTTAACTGGATGAACCTGGTTGGCTTGGCCAGCTTGCGGTTGAAGGTAGGTGGCTTGACTAACCAGGTTGAGTCGGTCCCTCTATGGAGCTTTTTTTCAAAGTTGCTTTAAAGTTTTCCAAACTTCTTGAACGTCTTCCTGAAGTTCATCAAGGGTCCCAACGTGTCTCAAACTCACTCCATGGGTCTGGAAGCTCCAAGATGGTCCTTGAAAGTTGAGGACTTCAGTTCCCACAATCCACTGGTAGAAAACCCTTACAAATCCACTGGTGGTTCTCCAAGGAGCGGATTTAGGTGGTGATGTTCCAGTTGAGCTCTTTGAACCTGTAGCTTTTATGTATAAACTTTGTTTATTGCGCTGTGAAGTCAGTACATCATACCAAAATGCTTCATAGGCTGGCCTGGCATCAACATTCAGCCCGGCCAGCGTCAATACAGCTTTTAGAAAACAGTCCAAACAGGGAAAAGGGGGTATGGGGAGCTTGGACATATGCGTGGCGTGGACCCCGTCCCGGTGCCCCAGTGCCATTAGAGTGTCTTTGATGCCCAACAACGGAGACGTCGAGTAAAAGGGCATCGCTTTCATATAACGGCTCTCGCAATTGAGTCCATGACCCAAAAAGCTGAATAGTGTCCAGATAGGGTAAAAGGAACCAAAACACAACGAAACATCCCCGTTCCCGCCACCCCCCGGCCTACCCACCGCCCACCCCTGTTCCAGGTCCATGTTCCTAGCTCGTCGTAATGTTCTCTCAGGCCTCCGTGTTCATGTCATCCGGCTGGGTCAGCCGCAACAGGCGTAGATATCTAGGCCAGGTCACCTCTCTAAATTCGGAAGCCAGAAGTGTCAAGAAGGGCTGCCACAGATCCGGATATTTGTCGCCCTCCCCCTTTGCAATCAGGGAGAGCTTCTCCATCCCCAGGACGTACCAGAGGCGATGCAGCCAACCCTGAAAAGTTGGGATATGCGTGGTGCGCCAGTAAGTGAGGATATTCTGTGTCGCCGAGCCCAGGGCTATGGCTATCAGTCGTCCTCTGTGGGAGCGCAGGGGATATGTGATGGGATTGGGGGAGCCCAGCAATACATAAGCGGGGAACCTCGGGATGGTGGTGTCCAAGTGTAAATCCACTTCATCTAGCACCTGAGTCCAGTAAGCCTGCAGGCGGGAGCAGCCCCACAGTAAGTGTACCAGTGTACCCTTCTCCCCGCAGCCCCGCCAGCAGAGCGCATCCCTAGTGTGGTCTATCTCGTGTAGTTTTTCGGGGGTATAGTACCAATATGTGGCCAGTTTTGTGAGAGTGTTCGTTAGCCCCATGTGGTGCGCGGAATGAAGGGCCCTATAACAGATGCCTTCCCATTCTTTATTACTCAGCGTGCGTTCTAGATCTCTTTCCCACCTCGCCCGTCCTGCATTATGGATGTGTGCGTATCTGCCCTGGAGCATGCGGTAAAGATCCGAAATAAGGCCACGGTCAGTCTTTCGGGAGAGCAGCCAGTATTCGTATTCACTGAGTCTACGGTCAGCCCCTGTTCTAGTGGTTGGTTGGAGCGCCCAGTGTCTCACCTGAAAATAGCGAAGGCGTTCTTCCCCCGGGAGACCAAATTCCCGACGGAGGGCATCAAAGGGGATAGCTTCCCCCTCGAGATAGATGTGGTACAATACTTTGCAACCCGCAGGGCCCCACTTCGCGAAAGCCTTCGTATCCATGCCGGGGTCAAAGTCCGGATTGGACACTAGGGGAGTCAATGGGGATGGAAAGGACGTTAGGTCATGTGTTACGTTCACCTGGTCCCAGACCTCCAGAGGCGTCCTTGTAATGAAGGAGGCATAGAGATTCGGGGGTCGATGGCGCCGCCTTAAGAAGGGCACTTCCTGCAGGGTGCGACCCGCCACTGCCTGATCTTGGAAGAGCCAGTGCTTCTTCGACTCCCATTTGCTCCATTCCACGAGCGTCCGTAACTGCGCCGCTTGGAAGTATAGGAGCAGATCCGGGAGGCCCAACCCCCCCTGTTCAGGAGGCAGCATCGCCAGGCGCAGCTTCATGCGCGGACGCCGCCCATTCCAAATGAAGTTGGCTAGTTCCGCCTGCGTCTGGCGAATCCACCCCTCTGGCGGCCGCATAGGGATAGCCCTGAATAGATACAGTATTTGCGGCAAGATTGTCATTTTAATAGCTGCCACTTTGCCTAGCCAGGACAGGGGAAGGTGTCTCCATCTACCCAGCTCCGATCTAATCGTGGTTCTCAGTTTCGCGTAGCTCCTGCGGACCGTACCCTGTAAGGTCGGCGCCAGTTGTATGCCCAAGTACTGTACCGCCTCCGACGCCCACGGGAAGGGGAAGAGGCCCTCTAGGAACGCCCTCGTGGACTCCTCTAGAGAGAGGTCAAGCGCTACGGATTTGCTGAGGTTGACTTTAAACTCAGCCACCCCTGCAAAAGTGTCGAGTACCGCTACACAGGCAGGGAGGGATTCTCGAGGGGCGGAAAGGGAGAGTAGAACATCATCCGCATACAGGCTGATGGTGTGTGTGAAGGCACCCATCTTGATGCCGTGGATCTCCGGGGTAAGGCGTATCACCTGTGCCAGGGGTTCCATATACAGGGCGAATAGTAATGGGGAGAGCGGACAACCCTGCCTCGTGCCCCGTTCTATAGGGAAGCGGGGCGACGAGAACCCATTGACCCGTACTGTCGCCGAGGGTCTAGAGTAGCAATTGAGCACCCAGGCCCGAAAACAGTCGCCTAATCCAGCCCGCATCAGCACTCGCTCTAAATACGGCCAATGGACGCGGTCGAAGGCCTTTTCTGCATCGATGGACAACAGCATGTATTCCCCCTCCGTGCGCGTGGCTTTTTCTATAAGGTGCAGTGCCCGCTTGGTGTTGTCGATGGTTTGGCGTTCCGAGATGAACCCCGTCTGGTCCGGGTCGATCAGTCTCGGCATCAGAGGGCCGAGCCTTGTGGCGAGGATACTGGTATAGAGCTTCAAGTCGATATTGAGAAGCGAGATGGGCCTATATGCTGCACAACTAGTTTTATCCTTTCCCGGCTTAGGGATCACAGAAATGGTGGCATCTAGCAAATCCTTCGTGATAGCCCCGGGGTCGGAGAGATGATTGAATAGATTGGTAAGGAGCGGCACCAGTTGGATGCAGAATTTCTTATAAAAGAAGGCCGTGAAGCCATCCGGTGGGCCTTCCCCAGCCGAAGCCGAGAGATGGCCGAGATCACCTCCTCGGGCCTTATGTCGCTATCTAGGGTCGCCGCCTGCTCTGTGGTAAGCGCTGGCAGTTGGGCAGAGTCCAAAAAAGGGCCACTCGCTTCCAGGTCCAGCGTATCCCCCGAGTACAATGAGGTGTAAAACGCACCGAATGCGGCTGCGATGTCGCTATCTTCCGTGGCCATACCACCCCCGTCCATTGTGATTTCCTGCACTGTCTGGTGCTGACGCTTCTCCCTAAGAGCCTGACCCAAAAGGCGCCCGCACCTGTCCCCCCCGGTGTAGTACATGTGGCGTACCCTCAGTACTGCAAATTCCGCCCTATCTTGATCTAGCGCACTTAGCTGTTTTCTAGCCAGAGTCAACTGCCGCCAAATCCTCGGCGCACACGTCCTCTGGTGCATACCCTCTAGCTCCCTGACTTTCTGTGTTAGTTCCTCTCTCTTCTGAGCTCGCGCTTTGTTCTCCGCTGCAGATAAGACTATGAATTCCCCCCTGAGGACTGCTTTTAAGGCCGCCCAGTGTGTGGTCGGGGAGGTGTCTGCTGTGGTGTTGTGGAATAGGTAATCTCGGATCGCCTCTGCAATTTTCCCCGGCACCTCTTTGCGGTGCAGCAGTGTGTCACGCAGGCGCCAGCACCGGGGCGGCCGCTGCACCGGCGGGAAGAGGAGAGTGGCCAGCAGGGGGGCATGGTCAGAAAGGGATGCGACTCCTATCTCTACTGCGGAGGTGAGGGTATGTAAGGAAGTAGAGGCCAAGAAGTAGTCTAGTCTGGCGTAAGTGCGGTGTGCATTCGAAAAATAGGAGTAGGCCCTGGTGCCTGGATGGAAACTCCGCCAAAGATCCACCATGCCTAGATCTTTCAGACGTGCCAACCCTCCCACCGACAAGGACCCAGCTTGTGTGGAGCGCTGCGCCGATCTATCTAGGGCAGTCTCGAACACTAGGTTAAGATCTCCACCCAGCAGTATGTGCCTATCAGCCGAGGCTGCCAGCAGGTTAAGCGCCTCATGGAAGAAGCTCTCCTGACCCTCATTGGAGGCATAGGCCGAACAGACCGTAAAGTCAGATCCCCCCAGCGTGAAGTGGCAGGATAAGAGTCTCCCTTTGATCTCTGCCCCCTGTCGTAGGACCCGCCCCCTGAACTTTCTCGCCACCAGTATAGCAACCCCAGCTTTCTTGTGTGGTGTGGATGAAAAAAACTGGTGTGGGAAGAGGTGATTTCATGCGTATGCAATCTTTCTGTAGTAAGTGCGTCTCCTGGAGGAGACAGATGTCAGCCTGTGAATGCTCAAGGCACGACAGTACCGCCTTGCGTTTTGTAGGGTTGTTAAGACCTCTCGCGTTCAGTGAGAGGATGCGCACCTCAGTAGAGGCCATAAATCATCATCCGTACCCCTCGCTCCTGCCCACCAATCCCTTCATTCCTGATCTCCCACATCGACACCTGATGCATGCCATCCTTCCCGACCGGTCCCCAGGACCGGGCTGAGGCGCGCCCCGCGAAGGCCAGCCTCGTACCACCTGAGCTGCCCATCCGCTCAACATTGTGAAACCCCCTGGACCTGGAACCCCCCCCTCGCCCGCCCTCCCGTACAACTACCCGTATTCTATCCCCGGTCTCCCCCACCCCCCAACATCCCCAAAGTGAGCACCACAACATCCTCACCTCCCTCCACCCTCCCCAACATCCCCAAAGAACCACAAAGTAAAGCACCACAAAAGTGGGTCACTGTCCCTCATCTTTCACAGATGAGTGGAAAAAGTAGGGGAATGTGTCCGGCTCCTCCAAGTCCGCTCCCGCCGCCGACCGCCTAGGCGATGCATGACCAGCCCGAGGGAACCCCGGGCCTCTGGTTTCTCGTCCATCAGCCCTCAGCCGTCGCTGCTAGCTCCAGTGCCGCTGTCTCAACCGCTGCCCGTTGACCTTCATGAATCTCCTATTGTGGCGGGCGACGCGGCCTACGCCGCCGTCTCTGCTGCCTCCACTGGCTGGTGGAGCTAGTCTCAGAGATGTTTCCAGGGTGCGTGCTCTCCTCCGGTTCAGGCACCTCAATGCCCAGCAATCGACAGGCATCAGTGTGGGATCGCAGCTGGTGTATTTTGTTGTCCAATTTGAACACTATTCGGAACGGGTGTCCCCAACTATACGTAACACCAAGGCATCGGCGTTCAGCAGTGACCGGCCTGAACGATCTACGCTTTTCCAGAGTGATGGCTGCCAGGTCCTGAAAGAGTGTCGGTGAGTGGTCGCCATAAGTGATGGAGCCCAGTTGTCGCGCCTTGTTAAGAATTTCTTCTTAGGTGCGAAAGTCCTGAACGCACACCAGGATATCAGCTGGCAAGGCACTCGCGGCCCTCGGCGGTCCAGTCCGATGTGCCCTGTCCAGGGTGATGGTGGAGTCGGCCGGCCGACCCAGGATGTGGTTGAAGAGGCCCTGCGTGAACTTGAAGAGGTCCGTCGTGTCCGGGGTGAGCTTCACTCCTCGGATTCTAATATTATGCCTCCGAGAGCGGTTTTCCAAGTCCTCAACATGCGACTGTAAGTCGACCTGCTGGTCGTGAATGCGGATAATTTCCTGCTGGAGTGCCTCCATCTCGCCATCCCAGCCATCACATTTCGTCTCCAGGTCCGCTACCCGCTCACCAATGGCATCCGTGTCTCGACGCAGCTCCCTAATCTCTCCTTTCAGTTCCGTTTTAAGGAGTTGAAGATCCTCCCTCAGGCCGCCAAACAGAGACTCCAAGAAGGACCTCGTGACAGGCTCGTCGGTGCTTTGGGGGTTTGCACCCGGTGAGCCCATCGTTGACTTCGCGGGTGCCGCGTGGGGGCCAGCGCCGTGCAGATCAGTCTTATTCCCCATGGTGGTGGGAGTGAGTAGGTCCTTAATGGTCCTATCCTTGCGCACCCTGCCAGCCGCCATACCCCTCAGGCCGGCCAGTAGCGCGAGGGAGGACAGGCCGGGACGGGCCAACCGTGCGTTGTAGATCCGATAGACAGGCACTGGGTCGTGGGGGTGAAGAATCCAGCCTCGGTGGCCCGCTGTTGGCTCCCTCCACGCCCCAAGTTCACACCACCAGGGCACAAGTGCTGGTTACCCCCCCCCCCCCCTCAGCAACGGCGGTCAGAGGTTAGGCCGAGGCAGCGCGGCCCGCGCGGGAAGGCCAGGTGCATGGCCAGGCAAGGTCACAAAATGGCGGCCTCCAAGCCCCGGGGCCACGGAGTCCACTGGGCAGCCCACCAACACTCAATCAATGGATGGGGCGCCGCGCACGGGCCCCCCCGAGGCAACCGCACCACTCCGGAGTCCCCACACCGCCCCTCTTCGCCCCACGCTGTCTGCAGCGTGGGCTGGGAACTCTCCTGCAGTCCTCCGGCGTCCGGGGCCACCGCAGATGTAAAGTCTCGTCTCCCGCCCCTGAGTGTGCAGAGGGGCGGAAGCGTCACCGCTGTGAAGGCACAAGGGTCCCGACTAGCTGGGGGCCATGGGCAGGCTCAGCGCGGGCGGCGCACGGGCTGCGAGCACCCGTCCCCAAAATGGCGGCTCCGGAGAGGGCTCCCGGCGTGGCGTTCTCTCAAGGAGCCGTCGATGCTGTCCTCCGCTCCCCCGGGCCGCTCCAGTGCCCCAGTCCGGAGTAGCGAGCCACCCGGGGCTCGTCCCAACCGCCCTGCTCTCCTCACCTCGGGCGCCGCGTTGGGAAAGCAAGGCGCCGCTCTTCACCCCGCCGCCGCACTTCTAGCAGCTCTGTGCTTGGCTCCGGGGCTCTGCTCGTGACTGCGTGGAGGGCGGCAGGTCCGCAGAAGCCTCCGCGTAGAAGCCGCGGGAGGCCTCGCACTCCACCGCGCGGGTCGGACCTGCCACTGCCCGTCGGAGAGGCCCCTGCACCGGCCGCGTAGTCCCTCCCCTCGCTGCCTCGTCTTCGCAGCTCCAGTGACCACAGGCCTCAGCGCGCCGTTCTTTCCCCGCCTGAATTCGGCCCGATCCCGGGATCGCTGGACTCCGGTACCGTCCCACAGGGATCTCGCTGTAATGGTACCAGGTTCAGGGGCCGGGCGATGCCGTCCGGTGCCAAAAGGGGTGCTTTAGAGGCTGTAGAGTGGCGGCCAGCGGCGGGAGCTCGGCGAGGCACGTCTGCTCACACCGCCATCTTGGCCACGCCCCGAACCTATAGCTTTTAGGGAGTCCACTCTTTAGTTCTTTTTCAGCAAAATAATCCACAGGGCTGTAGTTTTCGGTTTTCAGAGACCAGGTCTTAGAAATCTTTGCACACCAAAACTTCTGAACAGGGCACTTCTTGCTTCAGTCAGTTTCAAGCAGCATATCTGGAGGGCTCTGTATCTCTCAGATACTTAATCGAAGTTCTCTGGGTCAAGCATGAGGTCACTTCTGACCAATGGGAGCAGGGTAACTCCCCCAATATATGACCACATCCTGTAGAGTGTGGCATTATTTTGTACCAGAGTGCATCAAATCTTCCAAATCCATAATGGCTGATTTCCCAGCAAGAGGTAAGAGCTGGCTAAAAACCCCCCTATGATGGCTAATTTACTTAGACTCTCCCCCCTGCATCTGATCATACCTTCCTTAATCCTACCATCTGCCTAAGGTGGGAAGTTCAGAGTTGTAAATGACACTGTTCTCTGCTCTCCTCTTTGAAGAACATAGTTTACGACTCCTCCCCTGGCCTGGCATTCCTATGGAACAGCGCACTGCCCTGCCAGCAGAGCTGGTTAACCCCGGGGGCTCTTTATCACCTCTTCGAGGCAGACTGGCTAATCCACTTAACTCTTACCAATCAGGGCAGACCACTGGAAGGCTGCATTTGGACTTACAAACAAGAAAGTCTTATAAATTCTTGCATGTGAACTTTAGGAGAAATTCAACAATATGATATTGTTGTATTTATTAATACCATTCTGGGAAGCCTTTGAATGGAATTTCTACCCCTCTCCTATCAAGAGTTATTAATCAATAACTTCCTACCATGTTAACCTGAAATAATACGGGATTTGCAATGGGAAAAATGACTTGGGCCATTTTTCCAGCACTAGGACTTACACAAACATATTTTATTAGTACATGTCTTATATCTACAGAAACCCCACCCCATGTGCAACTAGGGGAGGCTTTAGTGGTTCTGAATCCGTAGAAATATTGCAGATTCTCCCTCTACAGTGCTCCTAGCATCAACGTCGAATTTGAGTAGCACTTTACCAAAATGTGGGGAGTGAAATGTGATATTTCACTTAACCCAGGGCATATATAACTCATTTTATAAGGGTGTACCATATACATATATGGCCCTCACCCCTAGGATACCTAGGGGAGACCCTGGGGGTTCCTAATATGCCAAAACATCGTGGGGTATCTATTTTTAAGTGCACGTTTGGGCACAATTTACTATTTAAAAGCAGTCCTGGCACCCCGGGCTGCTTTTAAACTGACCTCAGGCTTCAGCAGTGCACACATGCAAGTGCAAAAGTAGCTGCTGGCCTCTAAACTGCCATGCCCTAGGGTACTAGGTACTTCTAGGCAGTTTCAATCCCCCTGCCCTATTCTATACTAGGGGCCTATAGGGTAGGTCATGCCAATCTCAGGGATAACCCGCCATACCATTGTGTACCCTAGTGTATGTAGGTGTTTTAACTATATTCTAATGTGTCTCTTTCAGCATAGCACTGTGCCTGATCAGGCAGCGCCCAGGGTCAGAGTCCGTTACCACCAGTATCAGTCAGCAAAACGTTGGGGGGTGCCCTGGGCACAGGATGACTTTGCAACAGTAAGACTGTTTTCTTAAAACATTAGTAAATGTTTTTTTGGCTAGCTCAAAGTGCCACATATAAAATCCTAAACCTCAAGAGGTACACATGCTGTTGGCAACCTCGAAATGACCACTCTTATTCCCCAGGAATTGGTCCTAGTTCTTTTGTTTGTGCCTGCCCAAGATTTCACAAAGAGAATGGACAATAATACATTCTTAATTGTTTATTGAAAAGATCTAGGAGCAGATGTATTAACGCAATTTTTAGTTGCAAACGCGATTCTCAAAAAAGCAGCATTTGCAACTAAAAATTCGCAAAATGGTATGTATCAGGGAAATCGCATTGCTAAATTAAGGAATCACAAAATTTGTGATTCCTTTATTTTGCGTAAGCATTTAAGGAATCACAAATTGCGATTCCTTAAATGCTATGCAACAAGCATTTCATTTATGCGAATTCTCCTTAAGAAATCGCAAATTACCACCAACTTCAAGTTGGTGGTAATTTGCGATTTCTTTCACAAATACACTTTTTGGCATTTGTGAAGGTGCCATATGGCACACATATGTATGTGTGCCATATGCGCACACATGTAAATTTCAGGGGTGCATCAGGGTGTCCTTATGACACCCTTGCACCCTTGAAATTATTCTCAATTTGCGATTCTCAAATTACGAATCGCAAATTGAAAATAACTTCCCATTCATTCCTACGGGCCTCCTGGCCCATAGAAATGAATGGGAAATTATTCCTTAATTGCGATTCGCAATTTGCTAATCGCAATTAAGGAATTTTAAGAAATCGCAAAAAAATTGCGATTTTCTACATACATCCATATTTACAAATCTCAAATAGCGATTTCTAAAAAATCGATATTTTAGATTCGCAAATCAGGATGTTGATACATCTGCCCCCTAATCCTTGTTTAGAATGGAAAAAACACACACAATTCAACTATGTTAATTGTACCTAATATTACTCATATCTATCATTAATACCCCATTATTAGCAAAAGCATAGTGGGAGTACTTGCCTACCCGATGCTGTTGGAATGATCCAACTCCATACCTTGTAATGTCGCAGGAAGTCGGCGTCAGTGCGTTAACGAATGCACTCAGTCTGAGTGTGCCTGCGCATCTATCTCCCTTCTTAGGATGAATGTCCGAGCCTGCAGAGCTGCCTTTAATTTATAGCTCTTAGCTGCTTTAATGATAACTCCAGTGTGAAGTGCCTCTCGCTGAATTCAAAACAGACGCTGTTTAAATAATAAAACACCAGCCTTATCTCATTCTGCCAGAGATGCAAAAACATCTTTACTTAATCTGGACAAAAGAGTCGTCTCCTACGAGCACAAAATGAAGCTAGAACATTGTGTTACAGTATGTGTCCCTGAAACGAACAGTGCAGACTACAGAACAACAATGTCTACCAAAAATAAATGTTTCATGTTAGTGAAAAACATGTTGAAACCACCATCTCAAAAATATGCTAATTTAGAAGGGCAATCTAAAATGAAGACAATATGTAATCCCTATAACAGTACTTGTAGCATGTGTCACTGTCATAGTCCAATTATGTGGCAGTAGCAGAAACGCCCAAATTAGGAGTACTCCTTTGAAGTGCTTTACGACCCTCTCGCCTTCTCCTCACCACTGCTACCAATGTGCACAACAATAGCAGAGGTAACACTAGTAGTTTATGGGTTGCAAGTCACTCTGCTGCCTCCTGCCTATTCTTTTGCGTCTTTACTGGTTTACAGTTTCAGCTCAACAAAGGTTCTACATGGTAGGTTTTTACGAGCAGAAATTGGTTGAAACCAGAATTCATTTTCAAGGCACCCATTATTCTGTATCGTGAGTGAGGAGACATGATGAACAATATGGTTGATACCAAACACGCTTTCTTCTCTACCCTGTGTGACTAGGTTTTCTGCAAACATGAATAAAGCAAGTAGTGTGTGGGTGTATTGATTTGCCTATGCTTATATATTATTTTTACTATATGTTTGCCTTGCTTTCTTGATGACTTAATAATATCTAATCCTTTCCCTTTTGGTGGGTGTGTTCTAAAGAAGAGCTCAACTTTACTTTGAACTTTCCAGTCTGCTTTTCTTTAAATGAGACTCAAAGACCTGACTGGTTTAGAGAGCTTTCTGCCATAGGCTCAAAGCAAAGACCATACACTGTGTTGCGTGCTATCTGTGTAAGTCCTTTAGGACCCCACATAGGGAAAGTAAGTACTATAGAAATGCTACAGTACAATACAATATCTGTTGTATTGTTATCAATGTATTTTTCATTTGTTGGAAAGTATTTGAGGAGTAGGAAGATGTTTAACCGGGTACATGTTAATTTGAGAAGGAAAACCTTGAACAGAAGTGGTGTGGTTTAAACCAGATCACAGAAACCGCAATGTGATGGAGGAGGAGTGTACATTTGCAATTAGTATGCTTCATGGCAGTACACTGTAACAGTTGTTGTATGCAGTGCAGATTGTTGCACTTTTTTAGTGTACAATTATGCATATTTACAATTTGGGGAACTGGAATCTAAAGTAGTTTTCCCAGAATCACATACGATTTCATAAATGGACAGAGCTGGGGTTAGAGCCAGAGTCTATGGGATTCAAAATCAGTTACCTAACCACTAAACAACACAACAAATAACGCATCATTGGCAAACGTAGCCATTTTCAGTCATTAGGTAGCCCTAGCATATTATTTACCTGTAACATTTCAGGATCAGTAAATTAATGTAATTTGTATATACTGTCTGGTTTTCATTTTTTAATTAAAGCTGTGACTGTTTTTTGTAGAATCACAAGATTCAGGATACCTTTATTTCTGTTTTCGATGGCTTCTAATCAGATTTAAAAGGGAATTCTCTTTCAATGATATTCTGAGGATGTGGGAGGTAAGGAAGTATTTTTTACTTATCGTTGTTTTAAGAGGGGCATGAAAAAAATAAATGCTCTATATTTTATGTGGTGCAAACGTACTTTTAACAAAAAAGTAAAGTATCTAATATTCTTCTAGCAAACTGCATCTAGTGTTGCCTTGTGGCACTCTTTACTGTCTGCACTGATTACAGGCAGACCTGTATGTTTGGGTGAATAAATGTGTAGTTTTTAGTATGACTTATGTGGGAAAGGTTGGGTGAGGTGCAAGAGGTCCTGACGAGTTCTGGTCTTGTTGTGGTCAACTTAATACTATTTGTTTAAAGAGGTAAGTTCAAAAGATAGAACATGATTCGGGCAGCATTTATGCTACGTACCCCATGAAAGATTTGTCACATGGTGGGTGCTATTCCTTTTTTAGGTCTCGTGGCGTTGAACCGCGCGAAAGCGCGGTCTCGCCAGAGACCTATTGTGAGCGACTCTGCTTCCCAGGAGAGGGGACAGGAGCTGGCCGCGCGCTCGGAATTGAGCGGGCCACGCACATGCGAACGCGCTCGCTGTGCCCAGCTCCTGTCTCCTCTCCTGGAAAGCTGTACCACACAGCCACACCTCCCCTTTACGCATGCGCACACACACGAGCACACCTAAACACACGTACGCACGCACACATACAGAGACTCCTGCCCCCCTTTCCCCCCTGCCGCTTCACACGTTCGTTCTTATAGCGCGAGCTCGACCCAGGGTATCGAAGCACTTTAACATTAGCAGCAACCAAATGCATTACAGACGGACAGGGACATGTTTCATTTTAGGCGCGTAGAGATTTAAGTGATTTGCCCAGAATCACAGGTAGCCTGAGCCTCCCGCCAAAACTAAACCCCCAGCTTCTAAGTCTGCCGCTGTAGCCATTACAACACATCTTCTATCTGCTCTTCGTTTAATTACGGTTGCACAAGAAGCCTTTGAAACGGAGGGGGTTCTCTAATGGGCGACAGGAAGCCGCCTTCGTGCTTACCAGGAGGAAGCACTCGGTCGGTCTCGTGACTGCTGTCACAGCGGCTTCCCTCTGGCGGCGAAGACCGGCCGCTTTGTGGCTGACTGGCCTCTGTCTCGTGCCTGTCAGTAGGGTGGGTTCTCACATTTGCAGGTGTGGCTTGGTTCCCTGCGCGCTGCCCCTCGGAGCCTGCTGGGAGTGGTGTGTACGTGGTTGACTATGGCTCAGACGGCCGCTTCGGCTCACGAGTTTCCCAGTCAGTCAGCAGTTGTAATGCAAGGCCTGCGCTGCTGCTCTCAAGTGCCCCGTATTCCGTCGTATCGCGGCTGCTCCTCTCAGGGGCGGAGGCCAAGCAGCGCTGACTGCCTCCAGGTGCTGGGTGGCCCCGGCTCAGCCTTCCCCCGCAGCCGGATACATGCTCAGGCCGGAGGGGAGATAGCCGTTATCAGCTGCGGCGCTGAGCCCGGGCCCCGCGATTTGAAACATGGGGACGCTGAAGAGGCTGCGGCAGCTCTGCGAGGACTTGCAGCACCTGGACAAGGTGGCGCGCTTCCAGCAGCTGTGTGGGGTAGGAGAAGCCGTGGAGAAGCACTCCGGGGCGGAAGAAATCTTAGCAAATGGACGGGAGCACCAGGAGCTGTTGCACAGACCACCCAAGGACCGGGTTTGGGGTAAAGGACAGCGCAAGAACTCTCTAACCAGGGAGGAAGGCCAGCCTTTCGAGATCAGTAACCGTGCGCTGTACTACTTGTTCACCCTGGGCACAGAGCTGGGCAACAAGCTCTTCTGTACCTCATTTTTCCCCCTCTGGATCTGGAACGTGGACGCCTACGTGGGCCGGTGGCTGATCATCGTCTGGGTGTGGGTGATGTGCCTGGGCCAGTGCACCAAAGACTTAGTGCAGCTCCCCCGACCCTTCTTGCCACCCGTGTTGAAGCTTGAGGTTTTTTACAACTCCGAGTACAGCATGCCCTCCACGCACGCCATGTCCAGCACCGCTATCCCACTCTCTGTGCTGCTGCTATCCTATGGCTGTTGGCAGGTGAGTGCCCATGGGTGTTGGGTCCGTTTCACCTTTGGGGTGACAGTTTTGCACCTTATTTTGAGGGCGAGAGTGACTGGTGCACATAAAGAGGGTTGCTGTCAAAGGTGTCACTTGTTAAAGGATGTGGGGGGTTATTCTATTGGGGCAGGGGTGGGATGCTATCTTCCATCTATTCAATTTCCCCGCCGGTTGTAGTGGTGCATGGGATGGGTGTCCACAGATTGCTGCTTGTTCTGCTGGTATTAATTATTTAAAAAAATTAAAAACCATTGTTATTTGTAATATCAATACATCTAAGTCACGTAAATGCAACACAAATTGCAATAGAAATGCTATAGGTGTTCCATTTGCGAAAGTTAAAACTATTGGCATTGTCATACACAATACCAATAACTCAAACTTTAATGCTGCAAGACCTATTGCATTGTAAATGCTTGTTTTTAGTTTAGAGTGGTAGTGCGACATGCAAGAGTAAACTAATGCAAGAATATATATAGGTGCCTGTTTTGAGAAAAAGAGTAGACTCAACATCAAGGAAATCCACAGAATCCGCAAGACACTGTAGTATTGGGTCAATCCAGAAGCAGTGAGGATTTCGCAAAAGGACACCTCGGTAGAGGGAGTGTGGGGCCCGCCCAGAAGAGGTTAGAATTCCGCTCAATAGAGTCCACAGAGATGACAGATAACCTCAGTAAATGGCCTATAAAGGCCGCCCACAAGCAGACAAGCAACAACCACAACAGTCAGCCCAATAGACATGTTTGGTTCCTTGAAGTGACTCCGCATCATTTACTAGATATGATTTTTTTTTTTCAAAATAAGTTTTTATTGTTTTCCAAGAACAACAAAGCAAAGTCTGTTTTCCCCTTTGAATCACAGGTACTTGGTTCAGGTATTGTTTTCTTTCATCTGTTAATTCTGTAGATCATTAATTTCTAGCATGCCAAATGTAATGGAAATCTTTATTCAGTCCAGTGCTTTAACATTGGCAGTGGCCACAGCAGAAATGGCCTCTTCGAAAGCACAACGTCTTTCTTGAATTTCATTACAAAGGGCTGAATCAATGACTGAATTTTAACCAAGAGATTATCCTGCTGAGATAAGAAAGTGAGTTGTTTAGGAACCCTTTGTACACTGGTCAATGAGTTCTTGGGTTGAGCATTAGGTGTAGGCTGAATTATCTTTTTAATCGGCTGGGACCTCACCGTTACGTGGTTGAGTCATCATTAGATCTATGTATTTCAACTTCAATGGTTAAAACATCATTGATCACTAGGATTAGCTTACTAGATACATAATTATTGCTGTTAGAGGCGAAGAGCTTGTGCAATCTTATGGGTAATGGTCCAAAAGAAAAAAAAAATCAACAGTAAGCATAGAGGACCAAATCCTTATCTGAAAGGTTAGACCCAGAAACTTTCTACTTGTGTACATTGAGAAAAAAAAACTCAAGAGGGTGGGCCTATCCCAGCTTCTTCCGGTTGCTGACCGGGTACAGATAGACCGTCTGTCATTGCACCATGCATTGCCCAGGCACCACCTGCTATTTGGGAGAGGTAGACTTGTTAAATACTGTTGTCTGTGTGCTGGCTCTCAGTGACACAGGTGTTGTGAGAGTGGGTGTCCTGTATCATACTGTAAAGCTCTCAACAACCCCACCTTTAAATGCATGTCCCACGCTGCGGGAGAGACAGGCTTGTTAAATAGTGTTGTCCATGGGATGCCTGTTAGTGATGCAGGGGGTTGTGGGATTTGGAGTGTCTTGTCATACATCCACAGTTCTCAATAGCCCTCTCTTCAGAGCAGCCTCCATATCAGTGTAGCTTAGAAAAAGAATTGGCCTGCCCACATCTTATTTATTTCTCTAGCTCTCTCTAATGTGATTACTCGTTCAACGTTGTATAGGTCTGCAAGCTTAGTACATTCCCCTGGGATCCTTTTCACCTTTTCGGCTTCTCGTGTCCGCTCCTAATTCCCGAATAGCCCCAACATGACAATTCCCCATGGAATGGCGTGGTTCTTAAACTATGGGTCTTGGTCCAGTGCCATATATTGACCAGGTGTGACACTAGGTACTTGGCGGGGCAGATAGGGGGCTATTGCCCCATCTTTCGCCCTAAGGGGGCAGAAAGACTGTGCATCTTTTTGGGTGGTGGCATTACAATGGCCCTTCAGGGCAGCACCTGCACCCTAAATGTATATTTAAGAAAAATCCCTGGTTCCTAGTGGTCTTTGGCCCGCCTGGGGGAATCACATCATGAGCTATTGCCCCATCTAGCTCCTGGGCAGGAGGGGGCAGAAAGACTGTGGCTATTTTTTGAGGGGTGCAATGGCATGCCCATTCTGGGCAATCTCCACCCCTAAATTTACATAAATATATAATCCCTGGCTCCTAGTGGGCTCTCTGCACCTCTTCCCCCGGCAGATCAGGGGCTATTGCCCCCTTCTGCCTCCCATGGGTGGCAGAAAGATTGTTTTGTTTTTAGGAGGGTGGGGGCTTCAGCATGCTCATTTTGGGCAGGCCCCACCCCTAAATATACAAATAAAAATAATCCCTGGTGCCTAGACTAAGTGCTCAAAATAGTTGGGGGGGCAAAGGGCTTTGCCTAAGGGGCCGCTGCCCCCTCCCTGGTTTCTAGTGGTGGATGCCTGCTTGGAGATCACCCTTCTGCGGCGATCCCCAAGCAGGTATCCTATGGGAAGGAGATATCCCCTGTCCAACGATACCTCTCCAATGCGCTCGGGAGCTGAGATAGCCCCACGAGCACCAAAACAGTGAAACTGAAATGATCCGATCAGCTCATTTCAGTTTCCCTTTCAGTGTAATGACGTCAGCGCGCCATGCACACGATCTTCATTACAATGAAAAAAGCTAAAATGCTTTGAGAGGTTGGGGAAGCTCTTGCCCCACCTCCTGAGGCAATGAAAAGGAAATCCCTCTGCAATTTACAGCAGAGGGATTTCTCTGTAGTGTGCCGAGGACCGAACGGTTACATCCTCTGCACACCAGCTCCAAAGCCGAGGACGTTGCCATTAAGTCCTCGGCATGGAACATGTTAAGCAGCATCCAACGGCCCCTGATCCACCCCAGCTCCTCAGCAACTGTCAGCTTCCTCAGCCTTCTGGATCCCAACACTCCCGAATCAATCTGCTAACATAATTTCGTACTCTCGCCCTGGTCTACTGCCTCCCTCTTTTCTTTTGTTACGTTTGTTATCTCCCACGCAACTGCTCGAACAGGTGTCAGAGCCGACATGAATGGCTGCTAGTGGTCCTCTGTTTGCAAACTCAGGCATGCACAAACAAGCACGGACTATTTCAAATACACAACTTAAATAGTATGTGTCCATTTATGCATGCCTGACTTTAATAGTGTTGTAACATGTTTAGCCTGGCTTTTTTGGCCTGGCCAATGGTTGTTTAAAATGCATTTTCCTGATTCTAGCCTGCTGCTTGCCTTCCTTTCTTATTGTTTGGGAATGCACCTAATCACTAATGAACCCTGGATTTCTGTAGTATCAGTGTTTTTTTATTATGCTACTCTTTTTTTTTTTTTTTTTTAACCTCCAAAAAGGTTTAATAAATATATCTGAAAGAAACAGGTTAGTATTAGATTCCTTACCTTTGAATTCCCAGACGTAAGACTGGATCCGGAAACTTTTGCGTAGCAGTACCCTTGCACGTCGGTAGGCGTCATCGGAGGCGCCGGGATGACGTCGCCGGAGTACTTCGACGCTGCCCTCGCGCGCTGACGTCAGTTCCTATTTTTTCGACGCCAGCAAGCGCCGATCCGGGAACAGTGGTACCCTTAATCACTTTTTGACTAAACTTTTGGATCATTTTTGATAATTTTTCGAAGTTGAACGACTTCGCCGGTGCCCGGGTTTAAGCCCTGCGTCGACTGCAACCGACTGATGTGGGTTACCGACCCCCCATCGCTGGTGTCTTCATTGCCTGGGGCCCGACCACGATGATAAGTCGTGCCCCGACTGCCGGGCCTTGACGTCGAAGGCTAGACGGGAGTGGTCCCGCAAGCACCTCGAGCTCCGGCAGTCGGCCCCACGCTGTTCGAGGTACAGGTCCGGAAGGAGGTTGAGGGACTGGTCGCGGGGCCCTAGTCATCACGGCTCGGATGATCAACACCACTCCTCGAGCTCCAAGTCCTCAGGTAAGAGGCACAAGAAGTCAAAGAGGCGACATCGCTCTTCTGTCTCCCCCCGACGCTCGCGCGACGCGGCCCGGGGTTCGACGACATTATACCCGTCGGTCCCTGGGCAGCACGCGACGCCGGAGGAGATCGAGCTGTTCCTCACGGCCATGAGGTCGCTCACTCCTCCGTCGGGTTCTGCGGTGCCTTCGGGCCAAGCGGCCCCAACTGGGAGCCCAAGCGGGCCGGGTGCTTCGGCTCCGGCGCCGTGGGTTGCTTCGGCCCCGGCGCCGTCGGCGACTTCGGTCCTGACGCCGCAGGGCCCCTCCGGATCCGGGTCGTTGCCCGTCGACCTCGCCGGCGCCGGCCCCCAGGGTGTCGCCCCCGGCGCCGTCCCAGGACAACGCCGTCCTCGGTCCTCCCCTCGATCTGGGTCCGGCGCCGCTCTCGACGCCGATGGGAGATTTCTACTTCTATGACCCGGCCCCATCATTTGACCCTGAGTACCAGGAGATGGGAGGCGAGGCGGATTGGGAGGGGTCTGAGGACCCTCTGGCACGGGAGTGCCAGCCTTATCAGGACTAGGCAGGTGAGCTAGGGGACGCCAGTGGTCTGGACACCTCGCCAGACACTAGCTTTGTCCCCCCTCCTACCGTGGCTTCGGAGGAGGGGGCTGCCTATAGTGTGGTGTTGACGCGGACGGCCAAGGCCTTATCCCTTGAACTCCCCGTTGCGGCCTTGAAGACTAATCTCCTCACTGAGGTCCTTAAACCGCAAGCAACCTCTTCAGAGCCTCTGTTGCCGTTTAATGAGGCCTTATCTGACGTTCTTTTGGACACCTGGTACAGGCCCGCTGCAGGTCCCCATGTAGATAGGAACGTGGCCAGACGCCACCGCCCGGCTCCAGGCGACCGTTGCTTCCTGTCCACCCACCCCACCCCGAGAGCCTGGTCATACAGGCCTCCAACTCCCAGACCGCATTCCCGACGGCTCCCCCCGATCGGGAATCCAAGAGGTACGAACAGTATGGCAAAAAGATGTTCTCCTCACTGAGTTTACCCACTCTCTGTGAGACACGGTCGCGGTGCTGCCACAATGTACGGAGGAGGCCCGGACTAAACTCGCCCAAGCCCTTGCGGAGGGTTGTGATGCGGCACAGTACTCCATCCTTTGTGGGCTGGATACAACGGACTCGCTAGGTAGAGCGATGGCAACGACGGTGGCGATTCGTCGCCACGCCTGGCTGAGGTCCGCCAACTTTTCGGCTAATGTCCAAAACAACCTTATGGACATGCCGTTTGATGGCTGTCGCCTTTTTGGCGACAAGGCAGACCGTGCGCTTGAGCGCTTTAAGGACTCCAGGGCTACGGCCAAGTACTTGGGCCTGTAGGCCCGCGCCAGCAACCTGCTGCCTTTCGCTCCTTTCGTGGCCAAGGAAGGGGTGCCCCCACACGTCCTGCCAGCCACGGTCCACGGACTAACATCCAGCTCGGTGGTGACGTGGTAACCGCCGTGATGGTGCCCGGGGACAGCGGCCAGGCCAGTCCACATCCCCCCGCAGCATCCGCCTCAAAGCCCTCCTAGTCCAAACTTTCAGGCCCACGTGACGCCAGTGGGGGGCAGGGTTCGCCATCACCTCCTCCACTGGCGCAACATCACATCGGACAGGTGGGTGCTGCAAATCGTCCGAAGGGGCTACTCCCTCCCCTTCAAGGCGACCCCTCCAGCCATGCCACCGCAGTTCCACCACGTGTCGGGAGATCACTTGAATCTTCTGCGAGTGGAAGTTACGGCCCTCTTGGCCAACGGGGCCATCAAGCGCGTTCTTGGGCCGGAAGTAGGGTGTGGTTGTTACTCCCACTATTTTCTGGTTCCCAAGAAGGACAAAGGGGGCCTACGCCCTATCTTGGACCTGCGGAACGTCAAGGAGAGGTTCAAGATGCGGACACTGGCTCAGGTCTTAGCTGCCCTGGACCCGGGAGACTGGATGGAAGCGTTGGACTTGCAGGACACTTATTTCCACTTCCCCGTCCTGCCGTCACACCGGCGCTACCTGCGGTTCACGGTAGGCCACGAGCACTTTCAGTTTACTGTGCTCCCCTTCAGTCTTACCAGCGCCCCACGGGTGTTCACGAAAGTGATGGCGGTGGTCGCAGCTCATCTGCGTAGATTAGGGGTTTCAGTCTTCCCCCTACCTCGACGACTGGTTGTTGAAGGCGGGCTCGCCCCAGACAGTCGTCAGCCATCTCCAGACTACGGCCGACCTCCTGCACCTGCTGGGGTTCTCCATCAATGTGCCGAAGTCACACCTGTGTCCCTCTCAGAAGCCCCTCTTCGTCCGAGCGGTTCTAGACTCAGCGCAGTTTCGGGTTTATCCTCCCGAACACCGGGTTCGGGATATTCAGGCTCTGATTCCGATCTTTCAACCGTTATCCCGATTCTCAGTCCGGTTGACGCTGCGGCTCCTGGGGCTGATGGCCTCCTGCATCCTTCTGGTGCATCACGCCAGGTGGCGGATGCGGGCTCTGCAGTGGGAGCTAAAATTTCAGTGGGCCCAGCATCAGGTCAACTTGTCCGACCATGTCTTGATTTCGGAGGGCACTGCAAGACAGTTGCAGTCGTGGCTCACGGACCGCGATTGGGTCAGCGGCAGATCCCTCTCCCTACCGCATCCGGAGCACGTAGTTGTGACGGACGCGTCCCTCCAGGGCTGGGGAGGCCACATGGGAGAGGCGGAGATCAGAGGCCTCTGGACTCCGGTGGAGTCCCGGCTCCATATCAACCTTCCGGAGCTGCGGGCGATCCGGCTTGCACTGAAGGCTTCCTCCGCTCTGTCCGGGGGAGTGTAGTGCAGGTGTTCACTGACAACACCACCGCCATGTGGTACTGCAACAAACCGGGCGGGATGGGGTCGTGGACCCTATGCCAGGAGGCTCTGCACCTCTGGCAGTTGCTGGAACATCAAGGCGTGACCCTGGTGGTTCAACACCTGGAAGGTTCCCTGAACGCCAGGGCGGACGAACTCGGCTGTCGGTGCATGATAGATCACGAATGGCGTCTGAATTCGGACGTGGCGCAAGGCCTCTTTCAGCAGTGGGGAGATCCTTGGTTAGATCTATTTGCCACAGAAGAGAATGCGCATGTCATCAGTTCTGCGCGTTGGAATTTCCAAGGCGGCACTCGCTCGGAGACGCTTTTCGTCGCGAGTGGAGTTGCAGTCTGTTGTACGCCTTTCTGCCTATACCACTTCTACCCAGAGTGCTGAAGAAGATCAGGCGCGACCGGGCCCAAGTCATCCTTGTGGCTCCGGACTGGGCACGGAGGTTCTGGTATCCCGAGCTACTCAGCATGTCTGTCGATCCCCCGATTCGTCTGCCCCTTCGGGAGGACCTTCTGTCGCAGCAGCAGGGGACAGTCCTCCACCCGAACCTGTCCAGTCTCCACTTACATACGTGAAGATTGAGCAGCGAAAGTTGAGGCCATTTGACTTGCCTCCTGAAGTCTGTAATGTCATTCTGGCAGCCAGGAGTCCCTCCACAAAATCGGTATACGCCTGCAGGTGGAACAAATGTGTGGCATGGTGCACAGCAAAGGCTGTGGATCCCCTTTCTGCCCCTGTTTCAGAGATTCTCCTCTTTCTTCTTTCTCTTGCCGAGCAGGGCTCTGCTCTGGGCACTCTCCAGTTCCTTTCGTGATGTCTCAGTGGGACTTGAACCTTGTTCTAACTTTTCTGATCTGCGCTCCCTTTGAGCCACTTCATAACTGTCCTCTTCGCCTCCTTACTCTGAAGACTGCTTTCCTGGTTGCCATCACCTCTGCCAGGAGAGTGAGTGAGATCCAGGCCCTTTCTTCTGAGCCTCCTTTTCTTTCATCCATCCGGACAAAGTTGTGTTGCAGACGCGACCCTCTTTCCTGCCCAAGGTAGCCACAGCCTTCCACATCGGGCAGTCCATCACTTTGCCCACCTTCTTTCCGCCTCAACATCCCTCGAAAGAGGAAGAGAGGCTCCACCGTCTGGACCCAAAACGTGCGCTCTCCTTCTATCTGGATCGCAGACGCCAGTTCCGGGTGGATGACCAACTCTTTGTTGGTTACGTGGGCGCTAAGAAGGGTCGGGCGGTGCACAAACTCACCATTTCTCGATGGGTCGTCTTGTGCATCAAGGCGTGTTACTCTTTGGCTCAAAAGGAGCCTCCTGTGGGGTTTTGTGCTCATTCCACAAGGGCAACGGCAGCTACTACTACCCTGGGACGGAGAGTCCCCTTGTAGGACATCTGTCAGGCAGCTACGTGGGACTCGCTGCACATGTTCGCAAGACACTACTGTCTGGACAGCCAAGTCCGGAGAGATGGCTTCTTTGCCGTTCCGTTCTCCAGGACTTTCTGGTGTGATCATTGGTTCGCAGACCCACCACCGGGGTTGGTATTGCTGGGGTATCTATTCTAAGGTAAGGAATCTAATACTAACCTGTTTCTTTCAGATGCACAAGTTACTTACCTTCGGTAACGATATATCTGTAAGAAACAGTAGTTAGTATTAGATTCCTTACCGCCCCACCCATCCTCCCCGTTCCGCGAACCGATATCTAGGGTTAAGGTCATCCCCCTTTCAGGGCCCTAGTTTCATGGCACCAGTGTTGGTTTTTATCATGGCTCTGCGTATCTGGTGCGAAAAAATCTATGTATAAGAACTGACGTCAGCGCGCACTCCTAAGTACTCCGGCGACATCATCCTGGCGCCCACCACGCCGACGACGGACGCGGAGCTGCAGACGACGCCTACCGACGCACAAGGGTACTGCTACGCAAAAGTTTCCGGATCCAGTCTGACGCCTGGGGTTATTCTAAGGTAAGGAATCTATTACGAACTACTGTTTTATACAGATATATTGTTACCGAAGTTAAGTAACTTGTGCGATACACCCCACTTGCTCTCGCTCCTACTTGAAAGATATGTGCTTGCAAAGATGATGCATCATCCTCATTTCTTCTCCAAAAAGGCCAGGGTCAGGAATGCATTTCTTCCTAAAATGTGAAATAAATTCTATACTTTTCTAAAATATGACATTCATGTAATTGTAACAGTACGATCTGGTTGATATATACAGTTTACAGTGTGGTTGTAATTGTTTATCCTTTGAATTATTTTGAGCAGGTAATGTGGACGGGCTTGCCTTGCAAAAACTTTCACCTTCTTATTTGTTGTGCTATCCTGGAATCTGAAAAACCCAATATAATGGATCAGAACTATGGCTTCAATGAAATCCTAAAGGTATACACTATTGTATGTTTTTACTTGCTTTATAATGACCTCAGGTGTCATGCAATTGATCCCTTTAATTTCCCCTCGAACATAAGCAATCAAAGATGTTAATAAGAGCACACACTAACACAGAGTTGCAGATGTTACTCCTGTGAGCACTGACGAGAGACGAGTGCAGTAGATGGTGCATATTACACAGCCCTCTCCGGTTTGCTCTTTCTTCATTACTGTATCCATCACTTAATAAGCTAAATGAGTTGTGTTCACCCCTTCTCTTGCCCCTTTCCTCTCATATTGGGAAAAAGGTGTGATCCCCCGTTTCTTACAATCTGATGACATAAGTACCAACCGGGTCTCTCCTATTTGGCGCCTTTCTGTCTGTCTGGACAGACCTTTGCCTCTGTGATTATTAATCTGTTGTACTTGTAAATGTTTATTAAAGATCCACCAACCTCCCATCTCTAAAGTGTTTATTTCTACTCATTTTGAGCAACATTTTGTCATATAATTATTGTTTCATTTGGCTTCCATTTATAGGTCTCGCCTAGGCAGGGCTTGGGCTGTCTCTTCCAGACATGCTGTATTCAAGATATGTGCATAAAGCTCTGCCCACTTTCTGCCCATCTTTTTAATTGGTTCATGTCCCTGTCCTTTGTAAATGGTGACTTTTCATTGGTTAATAGGCCTAGTAGTCCCTCCTTAGAACCTCCCTGTCTTTTCTTGTGACCTCCCATGAGAACACCCCCTGTTACATGTGTTGTTACTCCCTAGGTTTTATTTACAGCATCAAGGCACTATTTTCTTAAAAGGCTTCAGGTAAGACACGCACTTGGTCCTAACCTAGGCGGCAGTGGTTACTTCGCTCACTAGAACATCTCACACATGAGACAGTCTATAAATTTCCCTTCCTCAGTTCCACACAGAGTACAAGCTAATCTGATATTAATGTAATAATTCTTTTGTCACATTTGAAAGCTGCTAATTGTATATATTGACATAGTTATTTGAATGTACTCGTAGTACTGTCTTGCATGCAATGTATTATGGGTAGGGTGGATTTACCATATCTTCTGCAGGGTGCAGTACCATATGTGACCAAACGAGTTCCGCAATGCTGGTGCCTTGGTCACTAGGGACCTCCAGGAGCAGCTTGCGGTACTGCACCGAGACATGCCGTGCTGGTACCTTGCTGTTTATGGGCCTCTAGGAGCAACTTGCAGTACAACACAGAGACATACAATGATGGTGCCTTGCTCACTAGGGATCTCTAGGAGCAGCTTGTGGTACTGCACTGAGACATACAATGCTGGTTCCTGGCTCACTACGCAAGCATTTGCAATGCACTAGGTCTTGCATTACCAAGTATGAGCTATTGGCGTTGCATTATTATTTGCAATGCCAATACCTCAAACTATCAGTAATGCGAGACTTATTGCAGTGCAAATGATTGTTTGTCTTTCCTTAGAGAAATAACTCTTTTTGTCTTGCTCCTTCATTGGTCACAAATGTTTTTGAGTGACAGTTTTAGTTTTGTGATGTTGTTACAGCACCACATGGATATTTATTTTTATTTATTTATATAGCACAACTAATACCCTAAGGCGTCTAGACTCTTATCAACCAGCATCCTGCAGCCATGAGGTGAAAAGTGCTGAATAATTAAAAATAGAAATTTACTAAAGTTATGCCTTAGAGAGCCAGGTCTTTTTTTTAGAACTTTCCTATAAGAAATCATTTCCGCGCCAGCAGCGCAGATCAGGAAAAAGTGGTACATTAGTCACTTTTTGACTAAACTTTTTTGCGATCTTTTTGATCATTCTTCAAGTCTTCGACTCCGAACGGTGCCGGTAGGAATGCCAGGTTTTAAACTTCGTGAGGACTGCGACCGGCTGATGTCGGTCACCGACCCTCACCGACGGTGCCTCCACTGTCTCGTTGTCCATCAGGACTACAAGACCTGCTCCGACTGTCGGGCCTTAACATCGAAAGCTAGGCGGGAGCAGTCCCGCAAGCGGCTCGAGCTCCGGCAGTCGGCCCCGCGCTGAGAGGTCCCGGTCCGGACGGAGGTCGAAGGACCGGTCGCATGGGCGGAGCCATCATAGCTCCGGGAGTCGACATCACTCCTCTGGATCGAAGTCGTCAGGTAAGCACAAGAAGTCGAAGAGAAGTCATCGCTCTTCCGACTCCCCCCGACGCTCGCGCGATGCGGCCGGGGGTTCAGGGTGACACAGCCCACGCAGCTCCGTCGGAGTTGCGGGCGTCGCGACCTGCCCCATACCCTCCGGTCCCTGGGCAGCAAGCGACGGCAGGAGGAGATTGAGTGCTTCCTCATGGCCATGAGGTCCCTCGCTCCTCCGGCGGGCTCCGTGGTGCATTCGACCCGTCTGGGAACCCTAGCGGGTCGGGTGCTTCCGCCCAGACGCCGGTGGGTGCTTTGGCCCCGACGCCGCTGGCGCCTTCGGGCCCGGCGTTGCAGGGCCTCACTGGATCCGCTTCTGGATCCGGATCGTCGCCGGTCGACCTGACGACCTTACCGGCGCCAGTCCTGCAGGTGTCACCTCCGGCGCCGACCTCAGGCGGCGCCGTCCCCGATACCTCCCTCGACCCGGTTCCGGCGCCGGAGCGGCGCCGCTGGGCGGTGCTCTCGACGCCTCTTGGGGAGTTTTACTTCAATGAACTGGCCCCGTAATTTGACAACCCTGATTATCTGGGGATGGGTGATGAGGAGTTTTGGGAGGGGTCTGAGGACCCTCTGACACGTGAGTGTCAGTCCCAGGAGGACTGGACAGGTCTTGGGGATGCCAGTGGTCTGGACACTTCGCCAGACACTGGTTTTGTCTCACCTCCTAACGTGCCTACGGAGGAGGGGTGCATCATTCGGTCTTGGTGCTAGGGGACTTCAATTACTGGCCCTCAGACCAACATGAGTGCTCAGCCTCAAAAGAATTCACAGATTGCCTTTCGTCCCTCAACTTCGTGTCACACATATCCGTCCCCACTCACTCCCATGGGCACACACTGGACCAGGTCTGGTCCCTCAACCTCCCTGTGGCCTCGGCTGCTGTCTCGCCGTGCCCACGGTCCGACCATGCCCTCATCTCCTTCTCCATTCTCCGTGATCTGATGCCCAAAACTCTGCACGCCAAAAACACCTGGGCGCGGAATTGGAATAGACTGGATTATCCCTCCTTGACCTCCCTGCTCCACAACTCCACCCCCACTCTTGCTGGCTTATCATCTGCCTCTCAAGCCAAGGCCATCAACACCTGGCTGGCTGGAGGCTGCGACTCAGTGGCGCCCCTACGCCGCATTTCCATCCGCCGACCAAAGGACTCCAATAGATGGTTCAATGACCACCTAAAAGATCTCAAACTGAGCGCCCGACGGGCGGAGAGGCAATGGAGGAAAAATGACTGTCCCTTATCAAAAACCCACTTTTTATCATCACTGGCCAAATACAAAACAGCAATCCTTGCTGCAAAAACCACCTACTTTTCGTCAAAAATAACTTCTGCAGAAAACAAACCCAGGGAAATCTTCGGCATAGTGAATGACCTGGCATTCTCAGACCGAACCTCGCCCCAAATCCCTCCCTCCCAGCCTCTCTGCGACCAACTTAACACCTACTTCTTAGACAAAATTGCTACCATCAAGACCAACATCCCACCACCTTCGTCTGCCTTCGTCGATCCCTCCCCCCCCTTCCGTCCAATGCCTTCTTACCTCCATTCCCACCCTCACTCAGGACTCTTTTCTGGAGATACTCCCCAAAGTGAAGTCGGGGTCTCCCGCGGACGTCTGCCCGGCACGAGTACTGCAGCAAATTTACTCCGGCTGCCCTGACCCCCCCATTGCCTTCCTCAACAGCTCCCTGGCACAGGGCGTAGTGACCCCTGCGCTAAAGGCAGCTACCATAGTGCCCATCCTGAAAAAACCTGGAGCGGACCCTTCCATCTCGGCCAACTACCGCCCCATCTCCCTGTTACCCTTTCTGGGCAAGGTGATGGAACGCCACGTCACCGCGGCACTCAGTGCACATGTTGAGGCAAATGGGGGGCTGGCATCCCGCCAAGCCGGGTTCCGTCCCAGGCATTCGACCGAATCAGTCGTGGTCTCAGTCTTAGACAAACTCAGAAAGGGCATGGATGAGAACAAACACCAGGCACTGGTCCTCCTTGATCTCTCCGCCGCCTTTGACACGGTGGACCATACCATCTTACTTACCCGTGTCAAGGCGGCCGGCATCGGGGGATCAGCTCTGGTTTGGCTCTCCTCCTTTCTGAGGGACCGCACTCAGGCGGTCCGGCTAGGCGACTTCACGGCCACTCCTCTCCCTGTCACCTGCGGTGTTCCCCAGGGATCCTCTCTCTCCCCCTTACTTTTCAATCTTTATATCTTTCCTCTCATCTTCGCACTCCAGCAGCTGGAGGTCACCGTTTATAATTACGCGGACGACCTCCAGCTCATCTTTGATCTGTCCCCTTCTCCTCTCTCTGTCTCTAATTTCCAGTCAACTATGACATTCATCAGGGACTGGATGAACCACAACCACCTTAAGCTGAACCCGGATAAAACCGAGCTGGTTCTCACTGGTGGTTCATCCAGCCCCTGGAACTCTCTTTTCTGGCCCCCCTCTCTTGGTCCCGCACCGTCCCCCTCTACCACGGTCAAAACACTGGGTGTCAAAATAAACAACCAGCTCACTCTCCATTCACAAATTAGTTCTGTGGTCTCCTCCTGCTTCCTCACTCTCCGCACTATCCGCACTGTCTCCCGCTTCTTATCCCCCCAGGCACTCAAGATTATCATGGCCGCACTGGTGATATCGCGACTGGACTACGCAAACGCTCTCTACCATGGCATCCCCGCGTACAGCTTGCGTAGACTCCTGACTATCCAAAACCAGGCGGCCCGGCTGGTGTACGGCCTCCCTCGTTATCACCATTCCACCCCCCTTCTCAGGGAGCTTCACTGGCTCCCTGTAAAAGAACGTTCCCTTTTTAAGATTGGCTGCATGGTCTTCCAGGCCCGCCAGGGCACTGCCCCCGCTTTCATCTCTTCATTAATCAATCCTTATGTACCTGCAAGAGAACTTCGGTCTTCCTCCAAGTCCCTTCTTCAGATCCCTCGCTTCACACGTAAAAAGTGGGGCGGGTCCAACTTCTCCACCCTGGCTCCAACATTCTGGAACTCACTCCCTGACCACCTCCGCTCTGCCACCCAGTATCTCCCCTTTCGTAGAGATCTGAAAACGTTCCTCTTCAGCCAGGCCTTTCCCACTTAAACTCTCTTAAAATCTCCTCGTATCTTTTTTTTTCTGGTCTTTTTCCCTCAGTTGCTGAACCCCTAGCGCCAAGAAACCGCAAGGTGTACGCTGCGCTCTAGAAATGTTTTAAATTAGAAATTAGTGGTGTTGACGCGGGCGGCCAAGGCCTTGGCCCTTGACCTCCCCGTCGCGGTCGTGAGGACTAACCTCCTCACTGAGGTCCTTAAACTGCAGTCAAGCTCGGCTGAGCCTCTGCTGCCGTTTAATGAGGCCTTAACTGACGTTCTTTTGGGCACCTGGTCCAGGCCCGCTACAGGACCGCCTGTAAATAGGAACGTGATTCAGAAAAGGGGGTGGTGATGGACAGAGTACCTGAATTAAGCAGAACACTCGTACCCAGTCAACAGATCAGGGCTTGATCCATCACCGTTTTTTAGCTCACTGCACCATCCCAGCTCAGAACCTGGTTACATGCAAATTAGTCTGTCCCTGGCCCAGTGCATCATGGGAACAGGGCAGACCAAACTACCAAGCCAATTCTTTTACTGGGAAGGAAACAAGCTTCCGGGGACCGGTTTCTGGCATTACAGCCGTCTTCGGCCCGGCATGCTTGAATCCTGATGGTGCAATGAGCAAGGGACTCATGTCTGAGCATACCCTTCCACGCTTATGGTGGACAAAACGATTCAGAAAAGGGGGTGGTGATGGACAGAGTATCTGAATTAAGCAGAACACTCGTACCCAGTCAACAGATCAGGGCTAGATCCATCACCGTTTTTTAGCTCACTGCACCATACCAGCTCAGAACCTGGCTACATGCAAATTAGTCTGTCCCTGGCCCAGTGCATCATGGGAACAGGGCAGACCAAACTACCAAGCCAATTCTTTTACTGGGAAGGAAACAAGCTTCCGGGGACCGGTTTCTGGCATTACAGCCGTCTTCGGGTCGGCTTGCTTGAATCCTGATGGTGCAATGAGCAAGGGACTCATGTCTGAGCATACCCTTCCACGCTTGTGGTGGACAAAACGATTCAGAAACAGGGGTGTGGAATTTAATAAAATATCTAGTTGTCCATGGGACAAGTAGCTTCATAAATCTCCTTGTCCTTTAACAAAACCACTTGTCCCTTTAGTGCCATATAGTGCACTGTCAAATAATGGCAGCAGTCTCGTCATAAAAGAGCTTTGGCAATTGCCACTCTGGTTATGTCAGGCTCATAGTATAGACGGATTTGAATACTAGCAAATCCCTTATTTTGCATCCTTTCTGCAAGTCTACATGTTGGGTTTGGAGGTAGCAGTAAGCAATATTTACAGGGTTAGAATGCTCTTTTGAGTCTATGCAAACCTACTAACGCGCATATTTTGAGGGCTTTCATCAGCTCTCTTTAATCCTTTCCAATACTGAGAAGGGTTGGAAATGTACTCCTGACAGTAGTAACATTTCTTTGAGGGCTGGGAAAAATGTGGTTAGAAGAAAAGTGAACTTGTAAACATTCAACAGATTTTCGCAGAGGCAAAACTACACATTCATAGCTCATGCGAAAGTGCAATTCACAAATATTTCCTAGAGTATGATTTCCTGGCCTACTTAAGGAAATTCGTGTGAATTCATGAAAGATTTAAATCTGCATTAATGCAAGGACATCCATCATTGTGCACTTTTGTGGCTTTCTTTAACAATTGAGCTTTAACCAAAAACTTTTGTTTGAAATAAAATGCTATCTTATCTATCGGCTGACTTCACTGTGTGTAACAGCATTCTGCTCTTTTACAAGAAGCATATCTGCACAAAAAGTAGTTTTGTTCAGTTCCAGGAACTACTGTGGCAATGTGGGCTTTTTGAGAACAAAAACAGTTGGCTGTCTAGGAAGAACGTGCTGGCAAACAGCACCACGCTCACCTGATAAGCCGAGATAGAGTAAGGAGCATAGTGCAGGCCAAGTGCATGAGCAGAAAATTAAAATACACCCCACTTTGAACCAAAGTTCTTATGCTACCAAGCAAGTGAAGAAAGCCATTGCAACCCTCTCTAGAAAAGCTCTCGTCTTTCCCATCCAAGCATCTACCCATTCATCTTTTCATTCGCCCACTGATTTCTACCATTTTACCTTTACATTGTCATCCATTCATTCTTTCATCCAATAGCCTTTCATCATTGTTTTTCCATCCAACCATCCGCCCACCCATATTTAAACCTACCCAACCATCTCCAAACCTATACATCCATCTATTGCAGCCACCCACCCATCCTGTTTCTCACCCATCCACCACCCTTCCACTCCTTCCATCCACCCTCCTTTTTATTCATCCATCCATGTATCCATCCTTCCGCCCACCCATCCATTCATCCTTCCACTCATCCATCTTTTCTCTCACTAATCCATCCACCCTATAACCCATGCATCCACTCTTTCCTTCATCACATCAGTCGTCCATC
Organism: Lissotriton vulgaris; assembly: GCF_964263255.1. Lineage (NCBI taxonomy): Eukaryota > Metazoa > Chordata > Amphibia > Caudata > Salamandridae > Lissotriton > Lissotriton vulgaris. The sequence continues at coordinate 1,569,775,324 of NC_141685.1, forward strand.
CACCATACCTGTCACTCATCCATCCATGAACCTATCCTTTCACTCATTCATTCATCCATCCATCGAGCCAGACACACTTACACTCACTCATCCAACCACCCTTTCACCCACACATCCATCCATCCTTTCACTCAATCACCTGCTCTTTCACATTACTCATCAGCCTTTGTCTGCTGAGTTGTAGACCGAAGAGGCACATTAAGGGCTGCACCCCCACTGTAGCTGCTACAATGGGGGGGTTGGTGACACCCTTCTCCAACCCTATCATACATCCACGCTTTAACCCCATCATCCTCTTTTTAACTCAGATATCCATCCACAGTTGCACTCATCTTCCATCCATTCTTTCACTCATCCATCCATCCATCCTTTCACCCCATCCATCCTCCTTTCAACTCATATATCCAGCCTCCCTTTCAGCCATCCCACCATCAATCTGTCCTTTTGCTCATCCATCCACCCTTTCAACCCCCTCCATCTACCCTTTCACTCATCAGCCTTTTCACTCCACTATCCACCCATCAATCTATCCATCCATCCATCCGCTTACCCATCCAGAAACCTTTCCACGAGCCACCCACTTATCCATCCATCCACTCACCTATCCACCTATCCTCCACCCGCCCACCTATCCACTCATCCTCCATCCACCCACTTATCCATCCATCCACACACCTATTCACCTATTCTCCATCCACCCACCTATCCACCCATCATCCATCCACCCACCCAACCATCCACCCATCCATCTTCTTTCTTTCAGTCGTCAATCCACCATTTCATTCAGCCATCCATCCTTTCACTCATCCATCCTCGTTCACCCCATCCATTCATTTACCCATGCGTTAATCGTTCTATCCTTTCACTCACCCATTCTTACATCAATCCTTGCATCTATCCATCCACCCTTTAACCCACTCACCCACCCTTTCACATTAATTAGCCTTTGTCTGTGAACCTGCAGATGAAAGACGCCTATCAAGAACCTCACAGCTGCAGTAGCTGCTACAACTGTGTGTTTACGGTGCACCCTGGAGAAGGCAAAAAGTGAGACGAAGTGCACGTACAGAAATAGGTGTGGGCCTGAGGCCTGCATGAAAGCCCCATGGGGAAAGTAAGGAGATGTAATGTACACGCAAGATACGAGAGGCCAAGAGAAGGGGGTCAGGGCTGTCCGATATGGTGGCGGAGGGGGGTTAGCAGGTATAGGCACCGGGTAAAACATAAGGTGTATAGGAAATACAAAGGGGGGGGGGGCACGAGCTTCATGAGAAGGGAAAACAAGGTGCTTTACAGTAGTTCCTGGAGGTGAGGATGTAGAGGAATCTTGGGGCCGTAAGAGCCCCAAGGGTGAAGCACAGAATGAAAGGCAGGGATCAAAAGTTCAAGTCAGAGCGGGGGCCAAGAGGCAGAAAAGGCAGTCTCTTACATGCCAGTGCTGCGGGTGTACTTGAGCTGCAGAAGCTCTATGTTTGTCTCAGGCACAAAGTAAATGCAAGGACCAGGAGGGGGCCCTCAAGCCACACGTGAGCCTGATACTGCTGTGGATGTACATGCTGGGGTCGGAGGTAGCTGCAACTTTGACCTTCGCTCCATCATGTTCTTCTGCTCAGGGGAAAGTGAAAGTGCAACCCCCAGCTTTTGCATTCGTCCTTTCAGTGCTAATAAACTGCTCTGAGCGACTTATTAACTGGATGTGAACAACAGAGTTCGACAGCTGTGTATCAAATTACTTTAGGACTTTCTACTTGTCCTTCGGACAAAACAGAAATTAAAACCTCTTGCCCTTGTAGGAAATCTACATGTCTCGGGCGTCGGGAGATATGAATTCCCCACCCCTGCAGAAAAGGGGGTGGTGATGGACAGAGTATCTGAATTAAGCAGAACACTCGTACCCAGTCAACAGATCAGGGCTTGATCCATCACCGTTTTTTAGCTCACTGCACCATCCGAGCTCAGAACCTGGCTACATGCAAATTAGTCTGTCCCTGGCCCAGTGCATCATGGGAACAGGGCAGACCAAACTACCAAGCCAATTCTTTTACTGGGAAGGAAACAAGCTTCCTGGGACCGGTTTCTGGCATTACAGCCGTCTTCGGCCCGGCTTGCTTGAATCCTGATGGTGCAATGAGCAAGGGACTCATGTCTGAGCATACCCTTCCACGCTTGTGGTGGACAAAACGATTCAGAAAAGGGGGTGGTGATGGACAGAGTATCTGAATTAAGCAGAAAACGTGGCCCCGGGCGACCCTGCCTTCCTGTCCACCCACCCCACCCCAGAGAGCCTGGTCATCCAGGCCTCTAACTCCCAGACTCCATTCCCGTCGGCTCCGCCTGATCGGGAATCCAAGAGGTATGAGAATTATGGAAAGAAAATATTCTCCTCCCTTAGTTTGGGACTGCGGTCTTCCAATACGCCATGCCTCTTGGGCCGCTACACCCACTCCCTGTGGGACACAGTCGTGGACGTGCTGCCACAATGCCCGGCGAAGGTCAAGGCTAAACTCGCCCAAGCCCTGGCGGAGGGTCGAGATGCGGCACGTTTTTCCATCCGGTGTGGACTGGATACCACCGACTCACTGGGCATAGCAATGGCAACGACGGTGGCGATTCGTCGCCACGCCTGGTTGAGGTCCGCCAACTTTTCTACGGATGTCCAGAATACCCTCCTGGACATGCCGTTTGATGGCCGTCGCCTTTTCGGCGACAAGGCAGACCATGCGCTTGAGGGCTTTAAGGACTCCAGGGCTACGGCCAAGTCCTTGGGCCTCTCGGCCCTGCGCCAGCAAATGGTGCCTTTCGCTCCTTTCGTGGCCAAGGAAGGGGCGCTCCCACACGTGCTGCCAGTCACGCACCGCAGACTAACATCCAACGCGGTGGCGGCTGTGGAAATCACCGTGGAGGCGGTCGGGGACAGCGGCGAGGCAAGTCCACACCTTCCCGCACAGCATCCGCCTCAAAACCTTCCTAGTCCGTGCTTTCAGGCCCAAGTGACGCCAGTGGGGGTCAGGGTTCGCCATCCCCACTTCCACTGGCTCACTGTCACATCAGACAGGTGGGTACTGCAAATCGTCCGAAGGGGCTACTCCCTCCCCTTCGAGAGGACCCCTCCAGCCATGCCACCAAAATATCACCGCGTATCGGGGGATCATTTGCGGCGTCTGCAGGAGGAAGTTATGGTCCTCTTGGCCAAGGGGGCCATCAAGCGCGTTCCTGGGCCATAAATAGGGTGTGGTTGCTACTCCCACTACTTCCTGGTACCTAAGAAGGGCAAAGGGGGCCTACGCCCTATCTTGGACCTACGGAACGTCAACGGCTTCCTCCGGAAGGAGAAGTTCAAAATGCTGACACTAGCTCAGGTCTTGGCTGCCCTGGACCCAGGAGACTGGATGGTAGCGTTGGACTTGCAGGACGCTTATTTCCACATCCTAGTCCTGCCGGCCCACCGGCGCTACCTTCGGTTCACGGTAGGCCACAAGCACTTTCAGTTTACCGTGCTCCCCCTCGGCCTTACCAGAGCCCCACGGGTGTTCACGAAAGTTATGGCGGTGGTCGCAGCTCATCTGCCAGGTTAGGAGTTTCAGTCTTCCCCTACCTCGACGACTGGTTGTTAAAGGCGGGCTCGCCCCAGACAGTCGTCAGCCACCTCCAGACGACGGCGGACCTCCTGCACCTGCTGGGGTTCTCCATCAACGTGCCGAAGTCACACCTGTGTCCCTCCCAAAAGCTCCTCTTCATTGGAGCGGAGTTTCGGGTTTATCCCCCCGAGCAGCGGGTTCGGGATATTCTGGCTCGGATTCCAATCTTTCAGCCTTTATCCCGAGTCTTGGTCAGGTTGACGCTGCGGCTTCTGGGGCTGATGGCCTCCTGCATCCTTCTGGTGCATCACGCCCGATGGCCGATGTGGGCTCTGCAGTGGGACCTGAAGTTCCAGTGGGCCCAGCATCAGGGCACTGCAAGACAGCTGTAGTGGTGGTTCACGGACCGCTATTGGGTCAGCGGCAGATCCCTCTACCTTCCCCAACCAGAGCACGTGGTTTGACGGACGCGTCCCTCCAGGGCTGGGAAGGTCACATGGGAGAGGCGGAGATCAGAGGCCTCTGGTCTCCGGCGGAGCCCCGGCTCCATATCAACCTTTTAGAGGACGTGGCGCAAGGTCTCTTTCTGCAGTGGGGAGAGCCTTGGTTAGATCTATTCGCCACCGAAGAGAACGCGCAATGTCATCAGTTCTGCGCGTTGGAATTTCCAAGGTGGCACTCACTCGGAGACGCTTTTTGTTGCGAATGGAGTTGAGGTCTGTTGTACGCCTTTCAGCCTATACCACTTCTGCCCAGAGTGCTGAAGAAGATCAAACGCGACCGGACACAAGTCATCCTTGTGGCTCCGGACTGGACACGAAGGTACTGGTATCCCGAGCTACTCAGTATGTCAGGCGATCCCTCGGTTCGTCTGCCTCTTCGGGAGGACTTTCTGTCACAGCAGCAGGGGACGGTCCTCCACCTGAACCTGTCCAGTCTCCACCTCCATGCTTGGAGATTGAGCTGCGACAGTTGAGGCCATTTGACTTGCCACCGGAAGTCTGTAATATCATTCTGGCAGCCAGGCATCCCTCCACTAAGTCGGTGTACGCCTACAGGTGGAACAGATTTGTGGCATGGTGCACAGCAAAGGCTGTAGATCCTCTCTCTGCCCTTCTTTCTGAGGTTCTTCTCTTCCTTCTTTCTCTTGCCCAGGGGGCTCTGCTCTGGGCACTATCAAGGGCTACATTTCTGCCCTTTCAGCCTTTCTAAGGCTGCCTGATCAGCCATCTTTGTTCAAGTCCCTTATTGTAACTCGTTTTCTGAAGGGCATCACACACCCATTTCCACCTGTTCCATTCGTGACGCCTCAGTGGCACTTGAACCTGGTTCTTACTTAACTGATGTGCGCTCCCTTTGAGCCACTTCACAACTGTCCTCTCCGCCTTCTTACTCTGAAGACTGCTTTCCTGGTCGCCATCACCTCTGCCAGGAGAGTGAGTGAGCTCCAGGCTCTTTCCTCCAAACCTCCTTTCCTTTCTGTCCATCCGGACAAGGTTGTGTTGCGGACTAGACCCTCATTCCTGCCCAAGGTTGTCACGGCCTTCCACATCGGGCAGTCTATCACCTTGCCCACCTTCTTTCCGCCTCCGCATCCCTCAAAAGAGGAAGAGCGGCTCCACCGTCTGGACCCAAAACGTGCGCTCTCGTTTTATCTCGATCGCACTCGCCAGTTCTGGGTGGATGACCAACTCTTTGTTGGTTACGTGGGCGCTAAGAAGGGACGAGCTGTACCCAAGCGGACCATCTCTCGGTGGGTCGTGTTGTGTATCAAGGCATGCTACTCCTTGGTTAAGAAGGAACCTCCTGTTGGGCTGAGGGCCCATTCCACTCGGGCCATGGCGGCTACTACTGCCCTGGGTCGGGGAGTCCCCTTGCAGGACATTTGTCAAGCAGCTACGTGGGCCTCGCTGCACAAGTTCGCAAGACACTACTGCCTGGACAGTCAAGTCTGGAGGGATGGCATTTTTGGCCGTTCCGTCCTCCAGGACTTTCTGGTATGATTATTGGTTTGCAGACCCACCACCGGGGTTGGTATTGCTGGGGTATCTATTCTAAGGTAAGGAATCTAATACTAACCTGTTTCTTTCAGATGAACAAGTTAGTTACCTTCGGTAACGATATATCTGTAAGAAACAGTAGTTAGTATTAGATTCCTTACCGCCCCACCCATCCTCCCCGTTCTGCGAACCGATATCTAGGGTTAAGGTCATCCCCTTTCAGGACCCTAGTTTCAATGGCACCATTGTTGGTTTTTACCATGGCTCTGCGTTTCTGGCGCGGAAAACTGTGTGTAAGAACTGACGTCAGAACGCGGAGGCGGCGTCTAAGTACTCCGACGTCATCACGGCGCCCACAACGCAGACGACTGATGCGGAGCCGCAGACGACGCCTACCGACGCGCAAGGGTACTGCTACGCAAAAATTTCTGGATCCAGTCTGACGCATGGGGATATTCTAAGGTAAGGAATCTAATACTAACTACTGTTTCTTACAGATATATCGTTACCAAAGGTAAGTAACTTGTTCATCAAGTTCTACAGGGCCAAAGGTAAGTTGAAGTTTCAGATTCTTAAAAATTGAAGAAAGCAGCTAAATAAAAGTGCATTGTGCAAGATGTGATCACGGAAATGTCATGCATATACAAAAAGTTACATCAATAAGACAATAATTTCCTTAATATTCAAAGAACAGCGCTTAACCATAACGCTTCCTTATAGAAAGTGCCCCTCTTATAAAATTAACAACAACGTAACAGATTTCAGCAGAGTCAAGGGAATGTAAGAATCGAAAACCTTCTCGATATGAGCAAGGGTTATGTCGCCTCAAAAGAGGGATCAAAACAAGTTGTTCTTGGTATGTTAATAAGTGCATAGAAAAGTAAAAAGTGCATTGCAGATCGCTTTGTGTTATTATCACATGGGCATGGAGAAAGGTTTTCTAACCATCCGCCTTGAGTTGGGAAAGCCAGCAAAAAATGTACTGCGCCCATGCAAAACCTTGTCAAATAAAATCTATGCTGTGAATTTAAGATAATAGAAAAGTACAACTGCGTCTCTTGATTAAAGGAAATATCATTTAGGGGAATATTGCTGGTGTTTATACAACCCCCATTCTGAATGTTGCGCCTTAATTTGATCTTTAGCTGAAGGCGAGATATGAGCTGGGTCATCAAAAAGCTCGATGAGGCCCACTTCACCAAAAGTGCGCTTACATATCTGGGCCTTGGGATTTTTTCAGCATTGCTCAGAATATGTTTTGAAACATTTAATTTGGTTGTTGTAGATATTTTGACCCATATTAGCAGGGGGAGCAGGCCTACACAATCTTCTATACAACTCAAACCCTCCTCAGAATGACAAAAGTAGGTTGAGGTACATTGGCGGGACCATCAGGAGCCTTTTATGGAAACTAGTCTTGGCAACCTAGTGTTTGGAGCAGTTACTGTAGCCCCAGACTCCAGCCCCTTAAGTAGCAATTGAGAAGCATTTTTGTACAGGGTTATCATTTCCGTTCCCTTCCCTCTGGCCCAGTTTGGCTGCAAAACAGAAGAGCCCTTCAACTGCTCTGTTTGATAGCTGCGCCCTTAGACTTAAGAGAGGGTCCCATGTTAATTGAGTGTTAAAAGGGTCCCCAAGTACCAGACACTTGGTACTTTGTCAACTAGATTGCCTTGCATATAAAAGGTTTTGGATCTGGGTATTTTTTGGGCCACCGACCATTATTTAGTATTTCTTATAGTTTACTTTCAGGTCCAATGACGATAAAAACTCTGCAAAGGCTTCAAGAGCTTTCTTCAGGCTATTGGCTGACCTTGCTAGAAGGACAGCGTTGTCTGCAATCTGCCTCCAGAACATTTATATAGACAAGAAACAAAAAAAAAGGTTCCAGGATGCATCCCTGGCGGACACCCTCAGTTGAAACTAGTGAGCGTGTACTGCCACCGTCGGGGCCATAACGTCTTCTGAGCATGGTGCTAACGTGTAGTCTCAGAAGGAGAGTAAGCAGGGGTTCCTTCACCCCTCTGTTCCCCTTGATGCTCCATAATTTATCACAATTAACAATGTCAAAAGCACTCGACAAGTCCATGAAGGCCAGATTTAATGAGCATTCATGGACTTATATTAACGAGAGGTTGAGGCACTGTTCAAACGTCTCCATTCCTTGTCTAAAACAATTTTAAGTCTTCAATAGTATATTGTTTTCACAGGCCTACCCTTCCAACCGTGCTAAGAGCACCCTTCCCAAAACCTCTGCAGTTGTATTGATTAGAGAAATCGGCCTGTAGCACCCCAGGTCATTTCTATCAGCTTTTTAAAAAAAATGGGACCACAATAGCCTCTTTCCAGGGTGCAGGGAGTGAGCCGATAACAACGGCCGAACGCCGATGTTAGTAAGCATCGGCGCCCAAAGGGCGAGTTTATTTTATATTTATCTATAGTTAATAGCTGCTTTCACCTCATTTACTGAGATAGGTTTACTAAACTATGAGGCCTGGTCCAATATCCCTTTCCTCAGAATCAAGCACCTTGTTAAAAGGGTTAAAAATTTGGGAAAAATTGTGAGACCCATCCTGTCCCTGGGATCAAACAGTCAATTTTGGGTGAAGGGCCCTCTGAAAACAGTGGGCGATTAACAACATCCCAAGATTTCTTTGTATCTCTTAAGCGACCGGCGGCCAATAAATCAGACCAAGCTTCATTTCTGAGCTCCTCCTTTCTGGAACCAATTGTGGCTTTGTCATTTTTCCGGGTTGCAATAACTGTATCCTTATTTCGTGGAATGGCATAGAGAGCTATCTTTAACTCTTTATGGGCCTTGGTGCTTGCAACCGGAAAGAAGGGGCCGTGAAGTTAGGGCTTTTGCTCAGATGAGGACAGTGTGTCAAAGTCCCTTACTAGGGCAACAGGGGTACTCTCAACTTGCAAGCATCTATTGATAAGGTCAGTATTTTCACTCATGATTTTCGCTTCGAGGGCCTGCGGGTCAATCCGCTCCCATTTTAACCCCAGACCTTTGTTCGAACTATGCACAATAGAAATAACAGGAAATTTCAAGACCCTAGCCCAAATTCTATATTTAAGTGGGCTACTAAGGGATTGTGATCACTAGCACAGTTTGGCGATAGCCTAAAATCAATAACCAGGCTGCTATATTTACTCGTTATTAACATAAAATCAATTGTTCTTGACTCGGGCCCTTCTTGAAAAGGTAGGATAGTGAGAGGAAATATCTTTTTCACAATTTGACAAGAAAACTAAGTCATTTGAAATAATAAAATTATTTAAATTGTCCCCATAGTGGGAGTGTCTGAAATGAGTTAGTGGCTGTCCTGCCTTACTTTCCACACCACACACCTGTGTATTACTAAAATCACAGACCGAGCAATCAAAGTCCCCTACCCCTAGAATCCACAGTGGGTGACTTGAGACATTTGCGTTTGTGATCACTTCATTTATCCAGTTAGTGACTTGTGTGTTTCGCTGGTCAAGTATGTTGTGGTAAAAATTCACGATCAAAACGTGGTTTGCCCATAGGAGGCTACGATGTTTTCCAACCCCAGTGCAAACTTTACTATCAATTCTTCTTTTAAAGCGCATAGTAATGCCTCTGGTTTAAGGAATAAGTCGTCATTATATGGTTTTACCAGAGCGCCGAGTTGATACAGTATTTCACCTTGGGGCTCATTGTTTGATGGAGAGCCACTAGGCCCACCGGAAATCAGGGCAGGGGGATGAAGCTTCCTCTTTGCTGGCAGCTGCTTGTTTCATCTGCTATTTTTTAGTGGAGGTGAATCGGAGTGTGTAGGGGTGTTAGTGGTAACTATGGGTGAATTTACAGCTGGGCTGTGACCTCCCCAGGGCCACACGATGCACCACTAACCATGGGGTCTCTGTTGGCCATACTAGACCTCACAATATGGCCTAATCTTGCAAAATGCAGAAGTCCCAAATCCCCACTAGCAATCAACAAGTCTCCAATCAGGGCGTCATTCCATGTCAATCTGTTTGATCAGATGAATCTTGCGAAGCAAGCAAGGTCAGGAAACTCTGCCTTTCAGCATTTTTTCTTTTCTCCACGTGGCCTTTTGGAATTTGAAGCACTCATTACTGTGGACAGATAATTGGAATGGTGGGTGTATTAGATGCTACTATTGGGATAGCCTCCGATGCCCCACTGCCTTGAATTTTCCTTTTACCCATAGTCACAAATGGTGTTGTCGCAGCACAATGAAAGCTGTACATAATAATAGTCAAGCTTTAGTTCTGAAGAAGACTTGACAACAAGATTGTCCTAATATTTAAGCGATTCTTTTTGTCAAAGTTCCACTGTGGGCCAAATGAAAATTGTGTGGGCCAAGCCCAGCTGCGAACGGGTGCAGATGGGCCCGCCCTTTACCCGGGCAGTCCTGCATGCGTTCTGCACTGCAGGAGACCGTGGACGCTTATGAAACGTCAGCTGCCCAGGCCCCTACTGTACGCGGGGTGTATACTGGGGGATTGTGCCCCACCTTAGCAAGGCCTCCATAAGCAAGGATGCGGACAGAACAGCAGTTGAACAGCAGTTCGTTGTGAGCCTGGGATGGCCTGCGTCAGTATCCCTCGCTGAGGGAGTCAATGGACGCTTATGAAGCATCAGCAGCCCAAGCCCCTCCTGTACGTGGGGTGAATGCTTGGCGACCGAGTTCCACCCCAGAGGACCTCTGTAAGCAAGGATGTGGGCAGGAACAGGAGGTCGGTGTGAGCCTGGAACGGGCCGCATTAGTATCCCGCGCTGCTGGAGTCTGCCTCCCACCCCTTCCCCCCCTCTACAGCAGCTCCTCTGTAACCTTGGATGCAGGCAGGAACAGCAGTACGGTGTGAGTTTGGGACAGCCCGTTTCAATTCCTCATGCAAGTTTCTCAATATAAAATTTGGTGAGACAAGTCAACAAAAAAAGGCTTCCAAATCTGACTACTTTTATAGGTTAATTGTAGGTGGTGTGGAGTATTTCCCAACTTGCTCCAAGATAAAGCAGTCCCTCCTGCCATGGTTCAGGAGCACCACTTTGCCCTAATGTATACTCCAGGTTTACACCCAGTTAGCACAGGATTAGTTCTGTATTTATTGAGTGAGGAGAAACAATGGTTAAATTCCACTTAGGAAGTTTCCAAGACTATCTCATCCACATTTTAGACAAGCTTGTACTGAGTTAAACCAAGGAAGAGCATGGACTGATGAATGGAGATGAGCTCCCCAAGAACTGTTAAGAGATTGCACTTTATTTCAAAGACCCTTCTGCCTAAAACAATCAATGGAGTGTTTGTCTCTGTTGTAGTATAAGAAGGATGAGACAAGTAAAGATTTGGAAAATGTGTATGCTTTTTGCTCTAAATAGATAATTGTTCACAGGTAGTATAATTTCCAGGGTTGAGTTTTCCTCTCCGTAGACCTTCTCCCAATTCCTGGTGTCCTTGGAGCTCTTCTAATTGAGTTACCCACTTAAGAAAACAAGACTATCTTTACTTGTCGGGTAAGGGAGGTCTTTATATTTCCTGTCAACCGTCAGATATGCCACCGGCTGGACACAGAGCACCACTGCTTTCCCGCTTCCCATCACCTCTTCTGAGTATCAACATTATCTCAACCTGAGAAAGGGGTTCACAACTCCTAATTGTTTTCCCACTTTTTTACCCTCTCTTGGTACTCCCCACCTTCGCATGTTTTCTATGACCGTGTTACCAGGTGCTCTATAGTTATTCTAGTGCCCCCCTTGTGCCCTATTCATGTGAAATAAATAATTGATTACTTGGCTGAGGCCACACTTCCTTCGTGGAACCTTGGCTGAGGGATATTGAGAACCCCGGTTTTTGTGATCATTGAGTATAGGTGCTGTGATTCCTCACCTTGTGAATATTCCCTTGCACCAGCAACATTCGGAAATTCTTTTCGTAGCCTCGCGCCGACGTGGACTTGGACGTCATAGAGACACGGCATCGCACGCGACTCCGCTGACGTCACCGACGCCTATAATAGGGCTACGCCGGCGTGATGACATCAGTTCCCTTTTTTCCGCGTCGTCGACGCTAACGGTTTCGGGAATCACAGTAGCCAACTGGTACTTTGTTGCCTTTTTGTTACCACCATCTGCTTTTTTATTTCTTGTATCTTCGGCGATGTCGACAAAGAAGACCGGCTTCAAGCCCTGCAGGGAGTGCGGGAAGATGATGTCCATTACTGACCTGCACGAGGACTCTATCTGGTGTTTGAGCTCTGATCACGATGTGGATGGATGTTCGTCTTGTCGGAAGATGAACCCGAAGGCCCTGAGGGAAAGAGAGACCAAGCTCCTGGTAGCGAAGCTGAAGGCTGGAAAAGGAAAATCTTCGAGGTCTCGTTCTCGAAGGGCGAGGTCGAGGTCGAAGTCAAGATACGGATCTCAAGAGGGGTCGTCTTCGAGGTCCGCTTCAGACCATGCTTCGAAGTCGAAGAGAAAGCATAAGAAGAGGAGGCATGAGTCCCGACGTCGTTCCCGTAAGGAGTCGGGCTCGAGGTTGAGGTCACCGAAGAAGGTGCGTTCTAAGGTGGTTACTCTGGAAGTCTCCGAACCAGAAGGTGAGGCCTCGCCTTCGGAGTCGCGGGTGCAGTCCCCGACTCCGGCTTCGAATTCGTCTCCGGTGCCGTCCCGGGCCCGAGATAAAGAAGAGGTTCAGGTGGATGTGGATTCTGCGCCTGCTGAAGAGCCGAATCCAATCCCTCCTCAAGACCAGCCTGGGGTTTTACAGCCACCCTTTCCAACCCCAGGCCAGGACCCATCGGCGTTTCTGAACGCTATGTATGGCGTCTTTTCAAGGGCGTGGTACCCCTCTGGCGCACCTTCGGGTCCCATGGGTCCTCTGGCTTTTAATCTAGGAGTCCCTCACTCCTATCCTCCTGCTCCATTCATGCCCTATATGCCTGTTCCGACGCCGCATTGGCAGTTTCCGGCTTCGCCGAAGTCGTCGACGCCGGTTCCGGCGTCGCCCGCTCCAGATCGGCCTCGAGAGCATCCCGCTGGGCCTTCGGATTCGTTGCCGATGTCGTTCACGACTCCGTCAGAGCCGTTGGTGGATCCGGCTGCGAAGCGTGTGAAGGAGAGGTCCAGAAGGGAGGCTCAACGCTTTTTTGAAGAAAGAAGGTATATGGAGTCACATCCTGATTTGGAGGAAGGTGAATTGGATAAGGACTGTTTTGAGGATCTGGCTGACGCTGGTAGCCTGGATTTCTCTCCGGAGTGGTAGCTGCCTTCAGGCTCTGATACACCTTCTAAGGATGTCCAGCCTTATCATATGGTGATGAGGAAGGCTGCAGAACTTTTGCAATTGACTTTGCATACGGTGAAGTTTAAGTCCAATCTTCTCACTGAGGTTTTGCATTCGCCTAGTTCTGTGGTAGAACCGTTGCTTCCGTTTAAAGACGCCTTAACGGAGCCCATTTTGGAGGTGTGGAAGAAACCACTGTCAGCTCCTGCAGTATTTAAGAGTGTGGCTAGAAGGTACAGGGTTGCACCTGAAGACCCTGCTTTTTTGACGTCTCATCCATCACCAGAGAGTCTATTCATTCAAGCAGCCTGCTCCAAAAGGAATGTGAGTGCCTTTCCCCAGGTGCCCTGTGAAAAAGAGGCAAAGAAGCAGGATCAGGTTGCTAAAAAGACCTTCTCCTCTGCGAGCATGGCGTTGAAGTCGACTAATGCCACTTGTCTGATGGGAAGGTATGTGCATGCCCTTATGGATTCTTTGCGCTAAGATTCCTGATGCCAACAGGAAGGATTTTGAGGAGGTAATTTCGGATGCACAGGCAGTGGCTCGCCAAGTGATACAGAGTGGTCTGGACACTACGGACTCGGTGCCACGTATCATGGGCACTGCTGTCGCCACTAGGAGATCAGCTTGGCTGAAATCCTCAGACTTTTCAGCGGATGTTCTGGCAACTTTGCTGGATCTTCCTTTTGATGGATCTGGTCTCTTTGGGAAGAAAGCAGATACGGCCCTGGAGAGATTTAAAGACAGTAGGGCGACTGCTAAATCTTTAGGTCTCCAGGTCAGAGGCTCTTTGTCCAACAGGAGATTCAGGGGTTTTGGTCGCTCTTCCTTTCGGAATTACCGACAAGGTCAGCAGCAGCAACAACAGCAGCAGCAGCAAAATTCCATGTACAGGTCGTACAGGGGAAAGCAAAGAGCACGTCCTCGTGGACGTCAAGTCTCTTCCTCCTCCACTTCCTCCAACCCTCCAGTCTCAGAAAAGCAGTCCTAGATCCGCCATTCAGGATCATGTGGGTCCGGTTGGGGGTCGGCTTAACCATTTTCTACAGGATTGGGAATCGGTTACATCAGATCTTTGGGTTCTCAATCTTGAAGAAAATGGGTATGCCCTTCACTTTCGGGAATTCCCTCCCAATTGCCCTCCTTGCCAAGGTTATTGCACGGAGGAACATCTGTTGCTTCTGCAGGAGGAAGTGCTGACTCTGTTAAGAAAGGGTGCGATAGAGGTGGTCCCAGAGCAGGAAAGGGGTCAGGGATGCTACTCCCGGTATTTCCTGATTCCCAAGAAGGATGGCAGACTTCGTCCAATTCTGGATCTCAGGGTCTTGAATCTCTATCTGAAACAAGAGAAATTAAAGATGCTCACCCTTGCTCAGGTTCTTTAAGCGCTGCTAGAAGAAGACTGGATGGTGTCGCTCGACTTACAGGATGCGTACTTTCACATCCCAATCCTGAAGTCGCACAGGAAGTATCTCCGTTTTACGGTGGGATCGCAGCTCTATCAGTTTGCGGTGCTTCCTTTTGAACTTACCACTGCGCCTCGAGTCTTCACCAAGGTGATGGTGGTGGTGGCAGCGCATTTCAGAAGGTCGGGGATTCCGGTTTTCCCCTATTTGGACGACTGGCTGATCAAAGCAGAGTCGTCGGAGAGAGTGCTCCATCATCTGCAGGAGACAACCCAGTTGTTGTACAGGTTGGGTTTTTCAATAAATGTACCCAAGTCTTGCCTGGTGCCCTCCCAGCGCAACCTGTTCATAGGTGCTGTACTGGACACAACTGTATGTCGTGCATTCCCTCCTCCTCAAAGGATTCGCGACATACAGGAAATGATTCCTTTATTTTACAATGGAGCGGTCGTTCCAGTCCTGAAGGTCCTTCGTCTGCTCGCTCTGATGGCTTCCTGCATTCTGTTGGTCAACCATTCATGCTGGCACATGAGGGTGCTCCAGTGGTGCCTCCGCAGGCAGTGGTATCAACACAACGGAGATCTCAGGGAGTCAGTGAGGATCTCCAGAGAAGCTCTGGCGGATCTGTCTTGGTGGGGCGTGGAAGGCAACCTGTCTCAAGGGAAACCTTTTCATCTGCCTCCTCCGGTGGCCATAGTAATATCGGATGCATCCACTCTAGGGTGGGGTGCTCATCTGGGGGATCTCTGGTCTCCAGAGGAAAGATTGCTTCATATCAACCTTCTAGAATTGCGGGCGATAAGTTTGGCGTTCAAGGCCTTCCTCCCTTCCCTTCGCGGTCGATCGATCCAGGTCCTGTCGGACAACACGACCGCGATGTGGTACATCAACAAGCAGGGAGGAGTGGGGTCGCAGTGTCTCTGCAGAGAGGCTCTGCGTCTCTGGTCCTGGGTTCAGGACCATCAGATTTGTTTGATGGCAAATCATCTGGCCGGAGTTCTGAATGTTCGTGCGGACACTCTGTCGGCAGTTCTTGGCCGACCACGAGTGGAGGCTCCATCCGGAGGTAGTTCACAACATCTTTCAGATGTAGAGAGCTCCTCGGGTGGATCTATTCGCCACTCTCGAGAATGCTCACTGCCCGTCTTTTTGCAGTCTCCAGTATCCGATGCAAGGAGCCTTGGGGGACGCGTTTCAGTTGAGTTGGAGAAGACAACTCCTTTACGCGTTTCCCCCCATACCTTTGATTCCTCGGGTTCTGAGGAAGATTTGCCAAGACCGGGCCCAAGTTATTTTGGTCGCCCCGGATTGGCCAAGAAGGGTGTGGTACACAGATCTTCTCCACCTCTCCTCTCACCCGCCGCTCCATCTCCCTCTCAGGGCAGACCTCCTCTCTCAGATGGAGGGGCAGGTTCTACACCCCCACCTCCAGACATTACACCTTCATGCCTGGAGATTGAACGGGGCAACCTGAATTCCTTTTCACTCCCGCCTGACGTGGTTGATGTCATCTTGCCAGCCAGGCGTGACTCCACTAAGACCATTTATTCATACAGATGGTCAAAATTTTTCACTTGGTGTGGGGGGAAATCTATTGACTCTTTGAGAGCCCATTTGTCTGATGTTCTCCAGTTTGCTCTCTCTCTGGCGCGGCAAGGGTTTGCTGTTTCCACAGTTAAGGGCTATCTTTCTGCACTGTCGGCATTTCTCTGCTTGCCTGACCAGCCATCTCTTTTTAAGTCTCCTGTTGTTTTAAGGTTTTTGAAGGGCCTCACAAATAAGTTCCCTCCTACTCCTTTTATTGTGCCTCAGTGGGACTTAAATCTTATCTTGACCTTTTTAATTAGGTTTTGCCTGGCGAAAGCTGCGCTCTGCGCAGCTTTTTCGCGCAGGCGAAAACCTAATGAGAACTGTAGTGTAGTTTGGAACGGCCCCCGTCATTTATTGGCTAGCTCCATAAATGGAGCATAGCCATTGGACGATGGGCCTGTCCGTCAATGCCGGACCAGATTCGGGGGCGTTCCCGAGATTCTTTGGCTTTTGCCGACGTCACGCGACGTCAGCCAAAAGCCGGGAACGCCCCCGAATCTGGTCCGGCATTGCCGGCACCAGTGACTATCCTGCTCCTGATTGGTGAAGGTGCGTGGACGTCACTGCCGGTCCGCGAGGGAGCCCACTCCTCGGGAAACTTCGCCGCCCGCCTGCCTGAGCTAGAGACGGGCCGCCGCGCTGCCCGCGGCGACCCGGAAGTGACTAGCCGGCCGGCAAATCCTAGCGCGGCCGGCCGGAAGTGCCTGCCCCCGCAGCCCGGGGGAAGAAGGAAGACGGCAAGAAGTATGGCGGCGCCCGCGGGGCTCCCGTGGCCTGGAGGGAGCCCCGGGAGATGCGGAGGACGTTGCCGGTCTCCCATGCCAAAGAGGGAGACCGGAGAAGTGCCAGAGAGATTGCCGCCGTCGACGTTGCCGGTCTCCCATGCCGAAAAGGGAGACCGGAGAAGTGCCGCCGTCGCAAGGTGCAGGTGAGTCGATCTGCTTGCACAGGAGGAGCCCCGGGGAACGTCCCTCCGCGGCCCCGGAGAGTCCCGAGGAGCGGGAGCTCTCGTCCAGCAGCCGCCGGACCCGGTGAGTGCCTGCAAGGGGAGAGGGGCGTCGGGACACATTGTCGGTGTCCGCCCCTCCCCCCGTAGTAGAAGTCACCATGTCCCCTGCCGTTTGTATTTGGGTAGGGGGAGTTACAGAGATTTGCCCAGAATAACAGGGTGGCGAGCCGACGCCGAGACTACAACCCGGTTCCAAAGCCCACCTTTCATGATTATAATAGCCACGGGCTTGCCGACGTGTGGAGAAATGTCGCGCTCTTTGTAGCCTGTTATTACTACGTGTGAGGATACGGCAAAAATTTTCCATTTCTGTTTAAAACAATACAACACATTTATTGAGAGGAGCAGTACCTTAAATTCACACGAACATTCCACACATGCCAAAACAGGCCACACCGAAAACGACCGCATGTGGTAAACTTCAAAGTAATAAAATCTGTTCAAACACACGTCAGATGTTGATAATTAATGAAAATAATGCATACACATCTGACAGAATTTTGTTCAAAAACAGTGCGTCTCAAAAGGGCACCAACCATAAAACAGTGACCGTTCGTTTCCAATGAATTCCAACAAATCCATGCCGTTTTAATTTGTATATATAACATGGCCCGTTTGACAGATAAGACTCCTAAATCCGTGTGTTTCCTAGGGACACAAACCTTGCCACCACCTGCAGCACCCACGGGGAGCCCACGGCACACAATCGAAGGGAGAGATGAATAAAAGGTGCACGCCTTTTATTTCCCCGTCGGTAGAGAGCACGTTCAAACAGAGGCACGCATCGATGTTATTAATTATTGGGAAAAATCGACGATGTATTTTTTCAGTTTCACTGACAGAAATGGAATATTATACATAACTTTACATTTCAAGGAAGTACACATTTCTGAACTCGACACGTCCATATTTCAGAGCCCCACCCCTATAGATATATCTATTTTTGTGGAACACAAATACAGTTTCATATACACCTTTGGTGTCCGGATACACATATTAATGCCTCTCTCAATAATTCTAGAAATATTCGTTCTGTCAAGGAATTGTTTTACTGCCCTCCTGCAAACCCCTGCCTTTAGAAGATTATATGCAAGTACACCTTCGTCTCAAAAAGAGAAATATTTTGATAACATTCCTTTCTTCCGGCTGGAGCGCCACGTTTAATGCACGCTAATCGCCTTGGAAGCTCGTGGGACTGTTAAACACTTTTTTTGTCTGGGAAATATATCCGCTATTTAAGAGGAAGTGACAGGGAAAGGTTAGTGAACGTTGGCTCCTGGCGAGGCTAGGTTTTGATACCTAAAAATACAAATATCCAGAATTAAAGGAAGACTTGTCGGTCGGGTAGGGTGTTTCCTCAGCAGGGACTCGTGGATAAGGTATGCTGGGTGTTTTCCAGGGGAAAGTGTGCCAAGGAAAACAACAGTCAGGATAACAAAAGCGCGGAGTTGAGCCCCCCCGCATAGCGCCCCACACACGAGGATCTCACGCCTCACTGCTGGATATGTCACCTTTTTATTCTATGAACACTGTTCCTGCCCCAACCCACCCTTCCCGTGTCTTGGGGTTACGTAGGACCCCATCCTCTCCTGTATCTATCCGAGTGTTGCAAACTCCGTGTGTGCAGAGTTGTCTCCAGCCAATGGTGCCAGCTCTGGGGGCAGAGGCAGCGCCCCTGCCGACCAGGAAATGCCATGTATAACTTGAAGTGCTTGCTGTTGGCATGGGTGCACTGCAAACACTGCCGCGAGCAGGGCTGTGGAAGGAACTTTCCACTCACGTCTACGGGGCTCCGTGGGTGTCTTTACAAACAGTGCGCTGTACACAGGTGCCGGAGGGGACCGCCGCAGGGTGTCACTGCACTGTGCAGGGCTGCGCAAACTACTTCACAAACACAGCAGTGTTCGGGGTTCCTTTTACAAACGCCGCACTTTCAGTGCTGCACAGACAACTTGCAGACACTGCATTAGGCTGCAGAGGAGAGAACTTTACAAACACCGCTCTGTGCAGGGAAATGTTAAGAAACTCTGCACAGTCAGTGCTGAAGTAGGTATCTTTACAAACCCTGCCACAGTATGTGTAAACACAACAGCACCGATCTCTTTGGCAAACGGAGCAACTCTGCTACATTACCTTCTTATTACGTCATCTCACGCCTGCTGAAAATATTGTGCAAGCCTTTATAAGGTGATTATAGTCTCCCACATAGAATAAAGCAGAAATTAAGAGTGGGTGTTTATTTACTCCACAGCTGGGGTTCAGTACAGGAAAGCAGGATTCCACCTGCGTATTACCGCACATTCAACACTTTAAAGCTGGCCTCGAATCTGATTTATAATGAACTACTGGCGACGTGTTGGCACAGTTTACAAGCTGCGTAATGGTGTGTTTAATTCCACAGTATAGATTTCAGACACCCCGTCAGGCTATCACATGTAATCACATGGATTTTTATGAAATCATGGGGAGCTCGAAGATGTATTCTGGATGGAAAAACACAGTTCCCTAAAACATGGATTTAGTAGGTTCTTACAGTCACTTCCTATGACTGCCCGTCAACCTTAATGTGGTCCCCACCCTATCCCAGGAGCCAGTCCATCCAGCCAGGGCAGACTGCAAATTGTTGCTGGCTCTTCAGAGCTGTTGCTGCAGCAGAAGACACCAAATATTCCAGCTATGCTGAACTCCGGCACGAAGAGGAGCACGAGGCACATCTGGGGACGCTTAATTCCCACCCAATTCTGCGGTGTGACCTCTGTGGACAGTGCGTAAGCTCTTCCCTCGCACAGAAATAATTTCATTCATTTTCGGGGCCTTCCACCTCCAGAGTGATTTAACAGCTTGTGCGTCAAAAAACCCAACCCGAGAGGACAGCCACGCTAAAATATTATTAATCACGCAGCCTGCACCTCCTCTGGGAGCCCCTGGAAGAGCGGCGGGGATGGGGGTTTCATCTGCCCTCACTTCCAGGTTACTGTCGGTGCCACACATATATACTCCCTTTCCTGAGCGCAAGCACGTCTGCAGGAAAATATCTGCCTCTCTGAACCTGAATGGCAGACGTTTGACATCTGCACACGGTAACCTTCACTGAGCATGGGGCGTTGCGCAAGTGGTACCCAGACTACAGGCACTCGTACGCATCTTTAAATCAAGGGAGGCGAGTGGAAGCCATGCTCTGTAAGTGACGTCCTGGCTCTTGGCATAGTGATAGTCAAATTATCGCCGCCCTAAGCAGCAGTGCCTCCTACTAAGTCATCTATACCTTGATCTTCATCCAGGAGTGCGTACCATAAATATCACAACTGGTCAATTGCCACCGAGGTGCCCAGAAACGGGGCCTGGTATGGGGGTGCAGAGTGCAGAGTGCAGAGTGTGTGGGTGACTATGTGTGTGTGGGTGGCTTTGCGTGTGTGGGTGGCTTTGCGTGTGTGGCTCTGTGTGGGTGTAAAATGCAAGAGGTCATGCATTTGCGAGCGATTAAGCTATTGGCATTGTAAATGACAATGCCATTTATTTATGTTTTTAAAAAAACACATAAATAAAAATAATGTCAAGAGCAATGCCAATAGCTCTAACTTTAACAAAGGCAAAACCATTGCATTGTAAATGCTTGTTGGTGCTCCCTTTGAGCCTCTTCACAAATGTCCTATGAGGCTTTTGACTCTTAAGACAGTCTTCCTCGTTGCAATAACCTCAGCACAGAGGGTAAGTGAGCTTCAAGCTCTTAGTTCCAAGCCCCCATTCCTGACCATTCATGCTGATCGATTGGTTCTTAGGACCAGGGCTACTTTTCTCCCTAAGGTGGTGACTTCTTTCCACCTTGGTCAATCCATTACCCTCCCTACCTTTTATCCTCCCCCACACCCTTCCAAGGAGGAGGAGAGATTACACCGTCTGGACCCCAAGAGGGCGGTGTCCTTTTACCTGGACAGATCTAAAGACTGTCGATTGGATGACCAGCTCTTCATTTGGTTTGCTGGCTGCAAGAGAGGAAGGGTGATTTACAAAAGGGGGTGGTGATGAACAGAGTGTCTGAATTAAACAGACCACTCTTACCCAGTCCAAAGATCAGGGCTTGATCCATCACCGTTATTTATCTCACTGCTCCATCCCAGCTCAGAACCTGGCTATATGCAAATCAGTCTGTCCCTGGCCCAGTGCATCATGGGAACAGGGCAGACTAAACTACCAAGCCAATTCTTCACCAGAAAGGAGACAAGCTACCGGGGACCGGTTTCTGGCATTTCAGCCGTCTTCGGCCCGGCTTGCTTGAATCCTGATGGAGCAGTGAGAAAGGGACTCATGTCTGAGTATACCCTGCCACACCTATAGTGGCCAAAAACGATTTACAAAAGGGGGTGGTGATGAACAGAGTGTCTGAATTAAACAGACCACTCTTACCCAGTCCAAAGATCAGGGCTTGATCCATCACCGTTATTTATCTCACTGCCCCATCCCAGCTCAGAACCTGGCTATATGCAAATCAGTCTGTCCCTGGCCCAGTGCATCATGGGAACAGGGCAGACTAAACTACCAAGCCAATTCTTCACCAGAAAGGAGACAAGCTACCGGGGACCGGTTTCTGGCATTTCAGCCGTCTTCGGCCCGGCTTGCTTGAATCCTGATGGAGCAGTGAGAAAGGGACTCATGTCTGAGTATACCCTGCCACACCTATAGTGGCCAAAAACGATTTACAAAAGGGGGTGGTGATGAACAGAGTGTCTGAATTAAACAGACCACTCTTACCCAGTCCAAAGATCAGGGCTTGATCCATCACCGTTATTTATCTCACTGCCCCATCCCAGCTCAGAACCTGGCTATATGCAAATCAGTCTGTCCCTGGCCCAGTGCATCATGGGAACAGGGCAGACTAAACTACCAAGCCAATTCTTCACCAGAAAGGAGACAAGCTACCGGGGACCGGTTTCTGGCATTTCAGCCGTCTTCGGCCAGCTTGCTTGAATCCTGATGGAGCAGTGAGAAAGGGACTCATGTCTGAGTATACCCTGCCACACCTATAGTGGCCAAAAACGATTTACAAAAGGGGGTGGTGATGAACAGAGTGTCTGAATTAAACAGACCACTCTTACCCAGTTCAAAGATCAGGGCTTGATCCATCACCGTTATTTATCTCACTGCCCCATCCCAGCTCAGAACCTGGCTATATGCAAATCAGTCTGTCCCTGGCCCAGTGCATCATGGGAACAGGGCAGACTAAACTACCAAGCCAATTCTTCACCAGAAAGGAGACAAGCTACCGGGGACCGGTTTCTGGCATTTCAGCCGTCTTCGGCCCGGCTTGCTTGAATCCTGATGGAGCAGTGAGAAAGGGACTCATGCAGGAAACTGGAACGCACTTGGAGAGTCTCCCGCAATAATTTGGACAAACTTAATTACCAAGAGGCAATTAAAAAATACAAGGCAGAAATTAGTGGCACAAAAGCCTTGTACTTTGAAAGCATAATTACTAGTGCCTCAAACTCATCCAGGGAAATCTTCAAAATTGCTAAATCCCTCATTGACACCCCCACTACTCCACTTGACCCCAGCAAAATCCAACTACGCTGTGATAACCAGGCTGAATATTTCTACAAAAAAATACAGAATATCATCGCCACATTTGAACCATTCAAAAGTTCCTCTTTTCCACAGCCTTGTACGCTGGAGGAGTTTCCCCTACTCAATGAGGAGTCATTAGATATTTTGATGCAGAAGATTAAATCTGGCTCACATACCGACCCGGCTCCCCCTTTTCATTTACTTAAAATTAAAGACATCATTAAGCCCACGATCCTTAACATTTTAAACTCCTCTATCATCACAGGCACAGTCCCAACAGCATGGAAACGTGCCCAAGTTAGAGCACTCTTAAAAAAACCAACCTTGGACCCCGACAATATGGCTAACTATCGTCCAATTTCTCTCCTTCCCTGGATTAGCAAATTGCTGGAGAAACATATTAATGTGTCCATCACTCAATACTTGGAACACAACCTCCTGCTCCACGATTCCCAAGCAGGCTTTCGCCCAAAATTAGGCACAGAAACGGCCCTTCTGACTGTGACGGAGATGGCTAGGAAACAGATGGATCAGGGCGGCACTGTAGCAATTATGTTGCTCGATCTCAGTGCCGCCTTCGATACCGTCAACACTAGCATCCTCCTTGACCGCCTACGTCACATAGGAATTACAGGGAAGGCCATAACATGGCTCCAATCTTTTCTGGAGGACCGTTCCTTCGAGGTAGTCGAGAATGATGCCCACTCTAAAATCTGGCCTCTTGAGCAAGGTGTACCACAGGGCTCGTCTTTGAGCCCTACTCTATTTAATGTATACCTACAACCTCTGGCAGATATTGTGCGTTCGTATGGCCTAGATATCGTGACCTATGCCGACGACACACAACTAGTGGTATCCATGAATCAGACTAATACCTCCCCCCCCAATCTCATGAATTGCATGGTAGCAATAAATCATTGGATGACATCTTCTCACCTAAAGCTCAATGGTGAGAAAACCGAGCTTATGATTCTGGGCAACTCACCAATTCCGAGCCCTATGCTCGACTGGCCCCCCAGTATGGGGACCCCACCTCAACCTAAGACCCATATAAAGAGTCTGGGCATGTGGTTGGACTCTAAGTTGGACTTCAAGCAACAAGCTACTACCCTATCCGCCACCTGCTTTGGCCTGATGCGGATGCTCAGGAAGGTGCTGCCTCTTCTACCCTTCCAGGCACGTAGAATCATGGTGCAAGCCATTATCCTGTCTCGTCTGGACTACGGAAACTCATTATACTTAGGAGCCCCTGTCTCCACCACCAGAAAACTGCAGATTACACAGAATGCAGCGGCTCGCCTTCTCCTAAATCTGGGCCGACGAGATTCTGGCACAGCTGCATTAAAGAAACTGCACTGGCTGCCCATCAAGGCCAGAATTGTGTTTAAATCCATGTGCTTTATGCACAAAGCCATGTGGAAAACTGGACCAGCCATGGTTTGCTCACTTGCAAACCCTTATCTTCCTAAACGAAGTCTGAGATCCAGCTCAGCTTTCCTGGCCATCGTCAACAGAATTAAACGGGCAAGATGGGGTGGACGATCCTTCTCCTGGAATGCCGCGAGAGCCTGGAACTCCTTGCCTGACACCCTCCGTGGCGAACCTAACCTGCTGAAGTTCCGTAAGGAACTGAAAACGCTTCTTTTCACCTAAACTTGGCTCTGTGTCTTTTCATGATTCAACAATGTAGCACTACGAGGCCTCCGGGTAGTATGCGCTTAACAAAACGCCATTAATAATAATAATAATAAAGTATACCCTGCCACACCTATAGTGGCCAAAAACGATTTACAAAAGGGGGTGGTGATGAACAGAGTGTCTGAATTAAACAGACCACTCTTACCCAGTCCAAAGATCAGGGCTTGATCCATCACCGTTATTTATCTCACTGCCCCATCCCAGCTCAGAACCTGGCTATATGCAAATCAGTCTGTCCCTGGCCCAGTGCATCATGGGAACAGGGCAGACTAAACTACCAAGCCAATTCTTCACCAGAAAGGAGACAAGCTACCGGGGACCGGTTTCTGGCATTTCAGCCGTCTTCGGCCCGGCTTGCTTGAATCCTGATGGAGCAGTGAGAAAGGGACTCATGTCTGAGTATACCCTGCCACACCTATAGTGGCCAAAAACGATTTACAAAAGGGGGTGGTGATGAACAGAGTGTCTGAATTAAACAGACCACTCTTACCCAGTCCAAAGATCAGGGCTTGATCCATCACCGTTATTTATCTCACTGCCCCATCCCAGCTCAGAACCTGGCTATATGCAAATCAGTCTGTCCCTGGCCCAGTGCATCATGGGAACAGGGCAGACTAAACTACCAAGCCAATTCTTCACCAGAAAGGAGACAAGCTACCGGGGACCGGTTTCTGGCATTTCAGCCGTCTTCGGCCCGGCTTGCTTGAATCCTGATGGAGCAGTGAGAAAGGGACTCATGTCTGAGTATACCCTGCCACACCTATAGTGGCCAAAAACGATTTACAAAAGGGGGTGGTGATGAACAGAGTGTCTGAATTAAACAGACCACTCTTACCCAGTCCAAAGATCAGGGCTTGATCCATCACCGTTATTTATCTCACTGCCCCATCCCAGCTCAGAACCTGGCTATATGCAAATCCGTCTGTCCCTGGCCCAGTGCATCATGGGAACAGGGCAGACTAAACTACCAAGCCAATTCTTCACCAGAAAGGAGACAAGCTACCGGGGACCGGTTTCTGGCATTTCAGCCGTCTTCGGCCCGGCTTGCTTGAATCCTGATGGAGCAGTGAGAAAGGGACTCATGTCTGAGTATACCCTGCCACACCTATAGTGGCCAAAAACGATTTACAAAAGGGGGTGGTGATGAACAGAGTGTCTGAATTAAACAGACCACTCTTACCCAGTCCAAAGATCAGGGCTTGATCCATCACCGTTATTTATCTCACTGCCCCATCCCAGCTCAGAACCTGGCTATATGCAAATCAGTCTGTCCCTGGCCCAGTGCATCATGGGAACAGGGCAGACTAAACTACCAAGCCAATTCTTCACCAGAAAGGAGACAAGCTACCGGGGACCGGTTTCTGGCATTTCAGCCGTCTTCGGCCCGGCTTGCTTGAATCCTGATGGAGCAGTGAGAAAGGGACTCATGTCTGAGTATACCCTGCCACACCTATAGTGGCCAAAAACGATTTACAAAAGGGGGTGGTGATGAACAGAGTGTCTGAATTAAACAGACCACTCTTACCCAGTCCAAAGATCAGGGCTTGATCCATCACCGTTATTTATCTCACGGCCCCATCCCAGCTCAGAACCTGGCTATATGCAAATCAGTCTGTCCCTGGCCCAGTGCATCATGGGAACAGGGCAGACTAAACTACCAAGCCAATTCTTCACCAGAAAGGAGACAAGCTACCGGCTACCGGTTTCTGGCATTTCAGCCGTCTTCGGCCCGGCTTGCTTGAATCCTGATGGAGCAGTGAGAAAGGGACTCATGTCTGAGTATACCCTGCCACACCTATAGTGGCCAAAAACGATTTACAAAAGGGGGTGGTGATGAACAGAGTGTCTGAATTAAACAGACCACTCTTACCCAGTCCAAAGATCAGGGCTTGATCCATCACCGTTATTTATCTCACTGCCCCATCCCAGCTCAGAACCTGGCTATATGCAAATCAGTCTGTCCCTGGCCCAGTGCATCATGGGAACAGGGCAGACTAAACTACCAAGCCAATTCTTCACCAGAAAGGAGACAAGCTACCGGGGACCGGTTTCTGGCATTTCAGCCGTCTTCGGCCCGGCTTGCTTGAATCCTGATGGAGCAGTGAGAAAGGGACTCATGTCTGAGTATACCCTGCCACACCTATAGTGGCCAAAAACGATTTACAAAAGGGGGTGGTGATGAACAGAGTGTCTGAATTAAACAGACCACTCTTACCCAGTCCAAAGATCAGGGCTTGATCCATCACCGTTATTTATCTCACTGCCCCATCCCAGCTCAGAACCTGGCTATATGCAAATCAGTCTGTCCCTGGCCCAGTGCATCATGGGAACAGGGCAGACTAAACTACCAAGCCAATTCTTCACCAGAAAGGAGACAAGCTACCGGGGACCGGTTTCTGGCATTTCAGCCGTCTTCGGCCCGGCTTGCTTGAATCCTGATGGAGCAGTGAGAAAGGGACTCATGTCTGAGTATACCCTGCCACACCTATAGTGGCCAAAAACGATTTACAAAAGGGGGTGGTGATGAACAGAGTGTCTGAATTAAACAGACCACTCTTACCCAGTCCAAAGATCAGGGCTTGATCCGTTATTCATCTCACTGCCCCATCCCAGCTCAGAACCTGGCTATATGCAAATCAGTCTGTCCCTGGCCCAGTGCATCATGGGAACAGGGCAGACTAAACTACCAAGCCAATTCTTCACCAGAAAGGAGACAAGCTACCGGGGACCGGTTTCTGGCATTTCAGCCGTCTTCGGCCCGGCTTGCTTGAATCCTGATGGAGCAGTGAGAAAGGGACTCATGTCTGAGTATACCCTGCCACACCTATAGTGGCCAAAAACGATTTACAAAAGGGGGTGGTGATGAACAGAGTGTCTGAATTAAACAGACCACTCTTACCCAGTCCAAAGATCAGGGCTTGATCCATCACCGTTATTTATCTCACTGCCCCATCCCAAGAGAGGAAGAGCGGTCCATAAGAGAACTTTGTCAAGATGGATCGTCCTCTGTATTAAGATCTGCTACTCTTTGGCCGGTAAGGAACCACCAGAGGGTATAAGGGCTCATTCTACAAGAGCTAAATCTTCATCCTCAGCGTTGGCTAGAGGTGTTCCTGTGGAGGATATTTGTAGGGCGGCACCTTTGTCTTCCCTCCACACTTTCGCAAAGCATTACTGCTTGTATTCCGAAGTGAGGAGGGACGGTCACTTTGCCCGCTCTGTCCTCCATGATTTCCTGGTTTAGAAGAGTGGACTCCCTCCTCCGGGAGTGGGGACTGCTGTGGGACTCTATTCACAAGGTGAGGAATTCACACGGCAGATATATCTATCAGAAGAACAAGTTACTTACCTTCGGTAACGCTTTTTCTGGTAGATACAATATCTGCCTGTGGATTCCTCACTGATCCCCCGCCTCCCCATTGTCCACTCTTCTATACCAGTATATCTGTATTGTATCACATTGATATTGTGTTTATTTTGTGGTCAAGAAAATGTGTTATTTCGAATGTTTGCTTTCATTAGCTTCACACTGTGTGTGTTATTTTGACTATCGTGTACTGTGTATACTTTGTACATTACTGCTGTCATTGGTCCGTCAGTGTGCCTCGAAGGCACGGAAAAAAGGGTGGAACTGATGTCATCACGCCGGCGTGGGCCTATTATAGGTGTCGGTGACGTCAGCAGAGTCGCGTGCGATGCCGTGTCTCTATGACGTCCAAGTCCACGTCGTCGCAAGGCTACGAAAAGAATTTCCGAATGTTGCTGACGCAAGGGGATATTCACAAGGTGAGGAATCCACAGGCAGATATTGTATCTACCAGAAAAAGCGTTACCGAAGGTAAGTAACTTGTTCGTTTTGTATAACCAAACCTACGCATAGTAGGCTCTTGCTCCTCTGTCTATCTACCGAGCTTGCTGGTCTTTGTCTCTTCTTTGCTCGCCCACCCCCTTGTTCCAGCTTCTCTTTGTCTTCCTTCCTTTCTGGGCCTCACCATCATTCCTCCAGTTCTCTCTGTCTCTCCTTGGTTCTGCTGTCTGCCTTCTACAAATCCCTACACGCCAGTTCCAGGTGATAAAGCCTTTTCCCATTTCCTTTCCCAGTAGGTCTTCAAAGTTCAACCCTGCGTTTCTTTAACCACTAAGATGTGTGCTTGATAAATGGGTAATCCCTTAGGTTTGATTAATAGACTCCCAGCTACAGTCCCACTGAGGGTTTTGTTGATTAATTGATTCTGGACAAGTACATAATACGGATGGTCAAAGAGGACCTAATTGATTGGTTAATCAAGTAAGTCATCAAATCATGTAAGACGATCCAGTGGAAATTGGAGCCCACTTGGTATATCAAGGCCGAAACCTAAAAAACATTCCTTTAAAAATAGCCACACACACGTTTAAATAAGGTAGTGCCTGCTGGAAATTCTGATGCATTCAAAAAAGTAATTAGTAAGTATGAAGAAGTAGTGTAAGTATGGTATATATGAAAAGCTCATGGAAGTAGCTGAAGATAAACCTCTTCTGAAGTTTGGTGGATAATAGCTATTGAAAGGCCCTAATATGTTGAAATTGAACATGCTTTTTAATATTTAAATTTTTTATAAAGATGAACTTGTTGTTTTAATTGTATTGATTTTAAATGTAAATAATTACTCTCGCCTTACTTTTTCAATGTTTAATTTGTATTATTTTAGCACATTAATGAGCTATCCATGAAACTTGATGTTGATGATGTCCTATGTAAAGCAGAAGCAATTTGTTTGCAGGTGATGAAATGCAAGGTAAAGTATGAACATGTTGAACTTTCTAGGAGTAAATATGAAGTGGGGATTTACAGCAGTGTGTAATTTGTTTGCTCATGACTTCATACAGAAGACCAGGAGACATCACAAATGTCAGCATCTTTTTTGTGTCTTCCTATAGGCCAAGAAGTCAAAAGCAAAGCTACATAGATTCCCCCAAAGCATCTCACAACCAACAGACCTCATTACTTTTAATTGTTCATGAAACATTGTGAAGGTATCCACCTGAACTGACAATAGAGAATCAAAAGTAAATATTTGGAGGACCCTGAAATCCCAGAGATCCCAATTGCAAAACACCGGACAGGGCTAGTCATAGGGACCTGGACTTTTCATTGGTCACAATCTCACATTCATTGTTTAACCATAGCTATTATGGTCATGCTTCAGCACTCAATAGCCCTCCCACATTACAATGCTGCGCTTTCTGCACTTACCGTCCCTTCTGCATTTCAAACCTGCGCTCCTATCAATTGAGCCACATTTAAACCCAAATAAAGCAGCAGCTGATAATCTTTGCCCAGACATAGTACATATTAGGACCAGTTATGCAGTCAAAGCAAAATCTACTAAGAAAGCCCTATTCAATTACACCATAATATCCTTCCAAAATATATGCATTAAAAGTCATCCTCTGACCAGGTGAGGATAACTGGCCCTAACCTCTTAACATGTATAACAGGAAATATAGTTTACCCTACTCTCGAACTCTTTAGGGTTATAGTGTTCCAAATAAATGGAATACGGCTATCATTAATATTTGACTGCTCTGCCTCCTTTCTTAATAAACTCAGTCTCCCTAAAGGTCCTCCTTCATTAAGTGAATTCCTTCATTCTTCCATGTAGTTACAATTGGCATATCCCAGTTTATCTCCAGAGAATACTCAGCCTTTCACAAAATCCACACCCAGAGCATGTCTGGTAAAGATCTTGTACCAAAGAGTTGGCTCGATAGAATGAACCACAGATAGGAACTGAATCAAACAACGATTTAAACTGTAAAAGTGTGAAATGTGGCCAATGCTTTGTTTGAATTTCCTGAAATGAGCATACATTTGCATCCATAAGCAAAGAGACATCAGTTTCTTAGGAGTGAGCTCAAGATTAGTTAGTACATATCTTAATTTACTGCTCATAAGTAGTTGCAAGGGAACCATGGAATTTCTGAATGTTACTTCCCACCATGTATAACACAGCTCCTCAACTATTTTTAGCTGCCCCTTGAAAACAATTGATGGTTAAATTTTAGCAATAAGTATCCCTCGATTTTCCCAAATAAAGCTATCAATGTGAGATTTGACCTTCCTAAGGAATGGTACAGGAACATGTGTAGGCACATGCTGATATATAAAAACAGCAGTTGGGGAAATCTTAATGTAATTCACTCTCTATTCTAACTCCCCGGAGGAAGGGATTGGTTCCTAACCAAATGTTTCTGTATCTAATCCCAAACTTCTGGTAAATTACACAAATTCCTTATTCTCTTGTACGGGATTTCCGTGTATAGTCATAATCATGTGAATAGTCCTGCCCATGTGCGTGGACCCCAGAGCACTTCATTATATACTTATTCTTAAGTTGTCATCTAATGTCTTTTTTTCAGGAAGGCCTGCATAGACAGTTAAGAGACAAAAAGACAATAATACAGCCCAACTATCTAGCCTACACTGGCCATTACTTCATCTTGAAGTGGAAAAAGATAGCTCGTAAACTTTTAAATGTACCAATTTTACTGAGTTTCAACACATAGAAAACTCCCCTTCACAAACCTCCTTTTTTCATGATAGAGATAAAAGGGTTGGACAGAGAAGGCCCCCATAGGCTGCCATTATGTGTCAGCAAATGGATACCGTGCCTTTAAGAGTCTCCAGAGACCCTCCGGTATCCCATGAGGCACAGCCAGAGGCAGTTAATTTCAGTTGTTTTTTCCACTCCTGCTAGCAGGACCCTGGAACATTAAGCTATACCTTTTTTGGTATTCCCTTCAAAATTGACTTCAGTATTTGGATTTTTTGCTGCTTCACTCAACGTCTTTGGCCTGTATCTACCTTCTGCTGTACTTTTTGGCAGAATTTCTACAGTTTTCTTGTCAAAATGCCTTCTCTGTTTGACTAGTGTCCTGACTGTGGTAGGAAGAAGGCCAAGTCTGATGCACACAGAGTCTGTATTCTGTGTCTGCCTGTCTCTCATGTCCCTGAAACCTGCTCTATTTGCAAGGCTGTTTCTAGGCGCACCCTGCGTGACAGAGAGAAGATTCGGCTCCAAGGGTTGGAGCAGAGAAGACCGAGACAGAGAGCATCTACAGCCTCTGGGCAAGGAGATGGTAAGTCCTCTACCAAAACCCATGCTTGGACCTCTTGGGGGGAGGGGGGGTTCCCCAGTCGAAAAATGCTGCAAATATAACACCGGTCCCGATTGACGTCGAAGACGACTAGAGCAGGTATGACGACTATATGCTCTCCGTCGACTCAGGGCTCTGGGTCGAAGCGACGTCGATGCTCCACATCGAGGAGAAGAACAGCGAGGTCTCAGATGAGATGGACGTTGCCGAAGTCACCGCTTTCATCGTCAACTCAACGCAGATCGCGACACATAACATCATCATCATCGATCGGAGTCACAAAGGCTCCAGCGGTCGCCGTTGATGCGTCACCGCCGTCGACGTCTACAAGAAGGTCGACGTCTACGAGAAGGTGGATGTCAAGGAGAAGGTTGAAGTCGAAGAGAAGGTAGACGTTGAGCAGTCATCATCGGCGTTCAACGTCAAGGTACCATTCTGGGACTCGCTCTGTAGTGAGCCTGTCGACGTCGACAGGGAGTAAACAATCCAGACAACGTTGCCGTCGAGCAGTAGATTGGCGTTGAGGGGGAGGTCTGACATTGAGTCCAGGGTGCCTTCTTCCAGCTCGAAAACGTAGGAGACAAGTCTCTTCTGCAGATTCGGAGTACAGTCGTACCAACTCCGCCTCCTCCTCCTCCTCCTCCTCCTCCTCCTCCTCTGCCTCCTCTGCCTCCTCTGCCTCCTCTGCCTCCAGGTAATTCTCCGCCTCCTCATCCTCTGCATCAGAATGGGCCCACAGCACCTCGCCCACGCGTTCTGCAGAGCCTCGAAGACCAAGGTCACGGTCTCGTCTGAGACATCGTTCCCATAGACACCGCCGGTCTCCCACGCGATTTCATCGCCATCGCTACGAGAGATCTAGCTCCCTGAATACCAAGGACACGTTTTCCACGAGTACGGGGAGGTACTCGCTACTCTGACGGACTCCCCTCCTCAAAGTGTGTCTCCTGTTGATGATATCTCCATCTTTCAGGAGGTTCTGGTCAGAGGGGCGTCAAAGCTTAACATTCCCTTGTCTACCCCTGTACCGTCGACTTCAGTTATATTTGAAACTCTACAGCAGAGACAAACATCTCTTCCATTGCTTCCGTTGGTGCCTGGTTTAGTGGAACCGGCTATGGAACTGTTCTTGACACCATCTTCTATAAAATCTGCGCCTTCCAGGCTACAGAAAAAATATCGCCCACCTGATTCGGATCCTGCCTTCCTCTAACGGGACCCCAACCCGGACTCTGTCATAGTGGTGGCGGCAAGGAAACAGCATGCTACGGCTTAGGCTTCAACGGTACCACCTGATGAGCAAAGCCGTAAGCTGGATTCGGTGGGGAGAAAAGTTCGCAACACCGCAACTACGTCCATGAAGGCGGCCAGGTCTACTACATTGCTGGACCGATATGACCGATCCCTGTGAGAGTCGCTTCAACAATTTGTGGACCTCCTGCCGAGGGACAAGCGTGAAGACTTTCAGGAGATAGTGAACGAGGGACTGATGGATTTGAATCAAATCATCAGTGCTGCAGCGGATACTTCACTCCTGTCAACCCACGGGTATTGCCATGGAATTGCTCTCTGGAGACATTCCTGGCTTCGTCTTACCTCACTGAAGCCGGAGGGACAACAGCGCATTTCTAATCTACCATTCTCTGGCACGACTCTCCTTGGCTTCCATGCGGATGACGAGATGGCCCGCATGAAGACCGAAATGAAGACTTTGAAGGCTGTAGGTCTGGAGAAACGTAAGGAACAGCGAAATACCTTCCGCCTCTTCCAAAGGTGTTATTCCTCCCAGAGATTCCAACGATCTCAAGGCCGTCAGTCCAATCAACAACAGCAGTGTCAGCGGTCTATTAAACCGTTTCAGAAATGCCAGTCACTAGGACGGTCCAACCAGCAGTCTGCACAAGGCCCCTCATGTTTCCAAGCCCCGAAGGGTTCCTTCCCCCTTCTTCTGTTAACCACTCCGGTAGGGGGAAGCATTCACAATTATCTGGCAGAGTGGCCGAAAAGAACTCTGGACAATTGGGTGCTGAATATTGTTCGCAGTGGATACTCGCTACGTTTCACAAGCCATCCTCCGTTTATTCCTCCAACTCGTTCACGCTACATGCTACGCGAGTTACAGAGGGATGCCAACATCCTCTTACAGAAAAGGGCAATAGAACCTGTTCCTCTTGCACAGAGAGGAACAGGACTGTATTCTCAGTTCTTTCTAGTCCGCAAGAAGGACCAGAATGAGTTCAGACCCATCATCGACTTGCGACAGGCAAACAAATGGGTTCACATAGAAAAGTTTTGGATGTTGTCCTTGCATCAAATATACCCTCAACTTCATCAGGGAGACTGGCTATGCACAATAGATTTGCAAGATGCATGTTTTCACATGCTCATAGCGAGGAAACATCGCAAGTTCCTGCGATTCACTGTAGGGAATAACCACTATCAATACTCCAAGCTTCCTTCGGCCTGAAGTCAGTGCCCCGGACGTTTTCCAAATGCATGGCCGTATTGCTGCACATCTTAAGGAAGAACACGGTTTTCGTCTGCCCATATCTAGACGACTGGCTGATCAAGGCAGCTACGTCTCAGGAAGCGCTACTGCATTTCAATCGGTCTTCCAATCTCCTCTTTAGTTTGGGCCTCCTCATCAACCTCACGAAGTCTGTCTCAACTCCTGTCCAATGTGTACTGTACCTGGGTGCCACTATCAATACATGCACGGCAAACATGTGTCATTCGGAGGAAAGACGCTTATCGATCCTTCGGAAGGCTCATGCTCTCATGACCATACCCTCCCTGATGGTGAGGAAGGTTTCTTTCCTCCTGGGCTCCATGGCCTCCTGTATCTTCCTCACTCCAAATGCACTCCTCCATATGAGACCCCTGCAAGAATGTCTGGAGGATCAGTGGGACCAGAAACTGGGGGATTGGGAAGAGAGGATTCAGCTGTCACCGCAGGCTCTCCAGTCCATCCGATGGTGGTGTTCTCCCCGCAATCTCCTCCGGGGGATTCCCTTCCACAAGGAGATACCAACACAAACCATAGTGAAGGATGCTTCTCTCCACAGCAGGGCTGGCCTTTCCGACCACCTTCATATTCAGGGCACGTGGTCCCGAAAAGAGGCCAAGTACCACATCAACATCCTGGATCTTCAAGCAGTTCATTTGCCACTGAAAGCCTTCCAGCCGTCGTTTTACACAAGTTCCCTGCTTGTCCAGACGGACAATACAACCACAATGTTCTACCTCAAAAAGCAGGGGGCCTCGAGATCTCGAGCGTTATCTCGGGAAGCCCAGACCATCTGGAAATGGCTATTGGCCAGGAACCTGACCATCACAGCAACTCACCTCCCAGGTGTTCGAAATGCTCATGCAGACGCTCTTAGCAGACTAATTCAAGAAAATCACGAATGGGTCTTAAACGACGAAGTGGTGCGAGACATATTCGGAAGATGGGGAACTCCAGAGGTCGATCTGTTCGCTACCGCAGAAAACAGCAAATGCTGTGACTTTGCCTCCAGGTTTTACCAACCAGGGACTCTGGTGAATGCGCTGTGGATCAACTGGGCAGGCGGCTTTCTCTACGCTTTTCCTCCAATTCCCCTGATCCCGACAGTACTGATCAAGCTCTCACAATCACCAGCAAAGATGATCCTCATTGCTCCGGAGTGGCCCCGTCAGTGGTGGTTTGCAGATCCACTCCACTGGTCTCTCCTGCCACATCTCTGTCTTCCATGCTGGCTGGACCTTCTCACGAAGTTCGGCGGACAGATGGTGCACCCCAATCTCTTGTTGTGAGTTAGTGCAGTACGGACATTTGAATCTCCCTCGAGACTGTATGGAGAAGTTGAAGGACACTAAAAAGACTATCTACACGCACGTCCTATGCATATAAATGGAAGAGATTTTTCTTCTGGTGTGCGTCTAAGAATGTGGATCCTATCTCCTGCAAGGAAGATCTCATCCTTCCTTACTTGCTACACTTGGCCCAATCTGGCCTTCAGTTCCATTCGATTAAAGTTCAACTGGCAGCTTTAACTGCTTATAGGAAATGTCCTTCACAAACTTTATTTTTTAATATCCCAGTCATCATAGATTTTCTTGAAGGATTGAAAAAAGTGTTTCCTCCCATTAGGCGTCCTTCGCCTCCTTGGGAGCTCAATGTGGTTCTTTCTCAACTGATGAATGAACAGTTTGAACCCATTCATAAGGCTTCTCTTCAGCATCTGTCTTGGAAGATGGCTTTCCTTGTAGCCATAACCTCTGCCCGCAAGGTAAGCGAACTTCAGGCACTATATTGTAAAGAGCCATATATAGTTTTTCATTCTCTAAGGTAGTTATGAGGACTCAGCCTAAGTTCCTCCCTAAAGTAGTTTCAGAGTTTCATGTGAACCAATCTATTACATTGCCTAAATTTTTTCAGAATCCATCTTCTGCCACTGAGAGGTCGCTTCATTCTCTTGATGTAAGGAGGGTCTTGAAGTTCTATTTGGACAAGACTAAGGATATCGGTAGATCAAACAAGTTATTTGTAAACTATGGCTCGGTCCGGACTGGTCTAGCTACCTCCAAACAATCCATTTCTAGGTGGATTGTTTCCTGTATTCAGCTGTGTTACCAGAAAGCCAACACGACTCTTGTTAGTAAGCCTAGGGCTCACTCTACCAGAGGTAAGGCAGCTACAACGGCTTTACTTTGTAACGTACCTATTTCGGAAATCTATACGGCTGCAACTTAGAAGTCAGTCCATACGTTTACTAAGCACTACTGCCTAGACACTTATGCTAGGGCAGATGCTCAGGTTGGGCAGGCTCACTTCGGATTCTGTTGCCACAATAGTGCAGTTATTCTCCGTTTCTTCCACCGCTGGGGAGTTGTATTAGGATGGGCTTGCTAGCCTATTCACATGATTATGACTATAAACCGAAATCCCCTACAAGAGAAGGAGTAGTTTCTTGCCTGTAACTCCAGTTCTCTTGTAGTGGTATTTCCGTGATAGTCATAAGCAACCCGCCCGCCTCTCCGGTGGCAGAAGCAGACGTACCCAGGACTCAGCAGGCATTGCTTCTTTACACCTTCTAAAAGAACTGAAAGTAACTGCCTCTGGCTGTGCATCATGGGATACCGGGGATCTCTGGAGACTCTTTATCCATTTGCAGACACATAATGGCAGCCTATGGGGGTTTTCTCTGTCTAACCCTTTCATCTCTATCATGAAAAAAGAAGTTTTGTGAAGGGGAGTTTTCTATGTGTTGATACTCAGTAAAATTATAAATTTAAAAGTTAACTGGCTATCTTTTTTCACTTCAAGATGAAGTAATGGTCAGCTTAGTTAGTTAGGCTGCATTATTGTCTTTTTATCTCGTAAGTGTCTATGTAGGCCTTCCTGGAGAAAGGCATAAGATGACCTCTTAAGAAGATATATCTAATGAAGTGCTCCGAGGTCCACGCACATGGGCGGGACTATTCACACGATTATGACTATCCCGGAAATACCCCTACAAGAGAACTGGAGTAACATAGTATATATAACCCAGAAATACCCATCCTTCAACGATATCTTCCTAGATAAGTCCTTGAACTTACCTACATACCACCACATAACCTCAGTTTGTTTAATTATACTCTGATGTAAGAAATAGAGGTAAAAGTAAATTTTAATAAATAGAATGACACCAAAACAACAAAAATCTAATAAAGGGAACCAGCGATATGAATTTTCATTTAATTTTAGGGTTCAAAATAGCGCCTTAAAACATTAAGCACGAACCATGGTCACCTGGTTGCACTTGACCAGTACTTAGGCCTTAGGCGTGAGTTAAGGCTGATCCCGATGAAGCACAAGTCGGATACAGAAACCAGGTTCAGGACGGTCAGAAGTTTTACATTTAGTCTCGAGTAGGCATTCTATGAGTTCCGGTTAAACTGGTTGAGTTTTGGCAGGAAAGCTTTGAGTGGGATAAATTTGAATTTCCTTATCAAAGAAGGTCCCTTGTCAGTCAGATACTTTTGGCACCTTCACCCGGTGAAGATATCTACGTTTGGTTTTAGTCACTTCTTCAGAACTCTGATTCTTCCAGCTTGACAAGGCTGTAGTCTAACAGAGCTTCTCGAGGACATCAACCTTTATTGTTGGGTCGTGCTGAATTGGATTTGTTGCTGCTGAAAAGCTTGGAGTGGGAGAAACTTGAATGTGCAGCCCAATAGCAGAGCACCTTTCTCCAATGGGCTTGACAGTTTGGTCCCGGCCTTGGTACCATGTTTCAGGAAATGTTAGGAGAAAACATTGAAACAGCCAAGTGCCCCAGCACCTTGGGGATAGCACTTGGGAGTCCACACTCACTCTAGCAGAAGCCACCAGCAGGGTCCAGGGCAGGTCCGTTTGAACTGGTCAGTTGGGCATTGTCAGGAAATGCCTCTTGTAGCTTGTAGTGTAGTTGCAGATTGAACAGGAGCATTGTGACCTGGAGTCCATTTCTTTGTCCTAGGTACAACAGGGAGAGTAGGTCCAGGCTCCTGGCTTCAGACACCAGGTTCTTTCCTCCTCTGATAATCCAGAGTTCCAGTAGTGCTTTGAGGATGGTATTGTGGGTACCACATTTATGCCTAGCACATACTTTTGGGTGAATCCTAGCCCTTTCCCTAACCAATAGGGAGAAAGTTCTCAGGGGTGACCCTACCCACTTTTTCAACACTCCTTGTATGTCCTACAGCAAACAATCCCACTTTTTCACACTCTGCCTAGATCCAAGATGGAAAAATGTTTCTACTCCTGTGCAAAGTAGTGTGCCCACCTCAGGGAAATGAGTAACCCCTCCTATGTAGTCACCCTAAACCAGCTCTAGTGGCAGCCTCTCTCCCACTGGGATTGGTGTTTGACTGTCTGCTCAAGTAGAAGCTTACATTGGCTATGGCCTACTTAGGGGTGACCTGCTAATATTTAAAAGGAAGGTTTTAAACTGTCAAACTGGGTTATTTTTACAGGGTGACTTTGCAGTTTAAAACTGCACAGCCAGGCTACAAATGGTTGACCTTCAGTCCGGTTTGCACTACCGCTATAGTGGATGGCACAATGGGTGCTGCAGTTCACTAGAGATAATTCATTTAAAGACCGTGTGTACGCTTTGTACCATATACGAGGGACTGTAGGTAAGTTAAATATCCCTTTTTGGGGTATACCAATTTCATAATGTTGACAGGGGGATCACAGGAACTTTGTCAGTAGTTAGCAGGAGTAAAATTCACAGATTTCTACAGAAAGCAAAAACAGTTATAGAAAAAATCTGATGGTACATTATGCAAAAGATGGTCATTTCCTACTCTTGATATCATCTCAGATTCCTCAAGCTCACTCATCAGGAGGGAGAGAATTCCTGGCCGCCTTGTAATGATCTACAAATCACGTGCATAGCTTCACTTTCTGTGATACATCAGCAACCCCGAAAAGTGGAACACCTATCTGCAGCCTCAGATTTTGAGCTAATGGCACTTAATGGATGGTGAAATGCAGGTGGAAAATAGGGCAGCCCTTTCTCATGGCTCCGAAAATCCGTGAATAGACAATAACAATGAAGTAGCACATCCACACATCCTCATCATAAAAATTCATTCTAGTGTCATAGGCACAAATAAAAAATTCAATACAAATATATATATATACACACATATATATATATATATATATATATATATATATATATATATATATATATATATATATATATATATATATATATATATATATATGTATATATATTTAAAAAAGCTAATAAAATAACAGGTCTACGACAGCGAACAGCTGGTTTTAAGACTGAACCTACAGCAAGACATACTGATTCATTGGAAATTCTCTGTAAAAAACATAAAACCGCTTTGCAATGTTTAAAAATGTAAAATACAAGGACAGGGGTATCGGGCCAAGGATACTGCACTTTATCCAATCTAGTCTGGTGAAATAAATTGATTGCGGGTGCTAAACACCTGGAGTTGTATACCCCTAGACTCCCAACAAAATTTCAAACAGCACAATGGTTAAGCACTCCACACAGTGTACATTTAACAATAGTAATTAATACAGTAATCCGAAAGGAACACTTCAGTAGGACTCAGAGTTCTTTTCTTGTTTTTATTAACAATCTTCAAAAAAACGTAGCCAACGCGTTTCGTCCATGGGTTTTCTTCAGGGCGAAAGGTATTCACACGTTTTTTTCAAAATCTTTTTCGCAGAGCTTTCTATATTATCCGTGGTTATCCGTTCAAAGGTAAGTAGTAAATGGTATTATCAGCCTTATTATATGTAGCAGTAGTCAAATTCTTTGTTTTTCAAATTTTAATTTTCAGACCATCAGACGTGTGAGGCATAAATGGCCTTGTTACGAAGGATAACAATCAAATCCTTCTGTACATCATGGTCACAGGGACACCAAAGGACGTGTTTATTCAATGTCCGCAACCCATCAGTTTTCAATCGTGAACAGCGTGAGCCTTCTCCCTCGATACCGGTATCGAGGGAGAAGGCTCACGCTGTTCACGATTTTGGTGACCCTGTGACCATGATGTACAGAAGGATTTGATTGTTATCCTTCGTAACAAGGCCATTTATGCCTCACACGTCTGATGCTCTGAAAATAAAAATTTGAAAAACAAAGAATTTGACTACTGCTACATATAATAAGGCTGATAATAACATTTACTACTTACCTTTGAACGGATAACCACGGATAATATAGAAAGCTCTGCGAAAAAGATTTTGAAAAAAACGTGTGAATACCTTTCGCCCTGAAGAAGTCCCATGGACGAAACGCGTTGGCTATGTTTTTTTGAAGATTGTTAATAAAAACAAGAAAAGAACTCTGAGTCCTACTGAAGTGTTCCTTTCGGATTACTGTATTGATTACTATTGTTAAATGTACACTGTGTGGAGTGCTTAACCATTGTGCTGTTTGGAATGTTTAAAAATGTACTTTTGCAATACGGTTATAAGAAATCATCTGGTAAATTCAACATTAAATGTACAAAAGAAAGTAAAATACAGGAAAGTTTGATTAGATATACGGTCTCAAGCAAATGTCAGCAGAACTGAACTGGCCCAAGGGAAAACATAAAAGACTCCATATGTTACCAATCCTAAATCAGAAAAGTAAAGTATGCTCCCAGTGAAACCAAGGCCAAATAGGTCCCATAGTATTAGAAGATTGACTAATCGCTTACTGTCTAGTGATATGCTTTTGTAACTTAATTTCTTCTCTTTCCGAGCACAGGCATTCGAAAAATCAATCTTTCACCAATGCTTTAGAATTTTTTTTATGATTGTTAAAGGATCATCAAATAACAGTGGGATGGTTAAACTAAGTTTAATATATTGAAGCCATGGTGTGGATGGCCCTTTGTCACTAGACAAACAGTCTATGATGATTGAGCGATTTAAAGTGGCATGTGTCAGAAGTCCGAAAGTTTATTGTTTCTCCTTACAAATGTGAGCCTTACAGTATTCAAGGCATAATGATATAAAAATGTAAAGCATTTAGGTATTGCTTTTGCAAATAACCTTGGGGTGCCCACAATCAAAGAATTCTACTTGCATTGGTAAGATAGTTAAAATCAGCCTATTTCTGAAGACAAAAATTAATTTACTTGTGTAACTTTTCAATCTGCATGAATATAAGAAGCCACTGAGTTCACTAGTGGTGCAGGGACATAAGCTTTGCAATAGCCTACATTGTATTTTTTTTAAAGCTGACAGAGACATAGCCTTCTTGAAGCCAGAGAAAAAAGGCATAGCAATCATTACCTTGCATATAATTGCATGTGTTTCACGATTTACATTTGACCAATTCCTTATAAAAGTCTGTACAGGGAAGTGTCTCAATCAAAATGTTATGATTAAGGCTCTATTTGCTGCCAGGACAAGGAAATCTTGCCTCCCTGTTTTTCAGACCTCCATGACCCGGTCTTTTTCTTAATTACCTTCAAAGTTGAGGGGCCAAGGTCTCCTGATTAGACCAAAACTCCTGTATCTCATGGTGTTTTTTAACTTTGTCACTTTTACGTTTCAAAACAACACACAATAGGAAAATGCCCATGGAATTGAGCAAACAGAGATTGATTAGTGTTAACATACCAACAGCCTGGTATGTATGGTAAGCATTAGTGCAAACCGATTTATACAACAGGTAGTGGGTTCATTGAGGGATGGTCGCGTTCGTACATCTGGTTATAATATCGGGTCTCAGGTTTTCCAATGGGCATGATACATGGTGATACCATACCTGGCATCCACTGGGGGGAAGGGAGTTGCAATATGCCACAGCAAAAAAATTACAGCTCCAGATATCAAGCCGGACATCAGTATCAGGGTCAACAGATAGTCTTGGAGGGTTGCCATATGTCTTTGGGTCGTAAAGTAAGGGGCTGTAATGTAGCATATGCTCCACTAGTGGCATCACAATAGACCATGCTTTTCAACTAGGCGGTGTCGGTGGGACATATCTTGCAGACCCAGTGTAGTGCCAATCCTTGCTTCGCAAGTAGTTGTGCAGTGGCAGGGAATCCTCACACAGCCTTCACAACATTGTTGAATTATCCCAAAAGGGCCAATAGGGTATCCGGTGTAAGCAAGACTTTTATAACGGTAGATATCCCGTAGAAGATTTTAGTCCAGAAAGTGTTTGTATGAGCATGTCTACGTCAATTGTGCGAAATCCCCCTCATCAGTGTGGCTTTTGGCACATTGGTATGAATGCATTGGATCAATCCTAGCCAGTTTGCAAGGCATGATATGCCCAGTGCAGAAATTTGTAGTGCAAAGCTTGTTCCCATGATTGGGAGTGATAAGCTTCGTCTGGGTGCAACAATAGTGCCAGATTTTGTCAGGTAGCGAATTCCCCAGTCCGCATTCCCAGGCTGCACTGATACTCCCATCTTCGAGTTTCATGGCAATGCAGGCTTGGCACAGTCTGGAAACCAGCCCCCTCATGTGTTTCGATAATAATGACTGTCAGTGGGGGAAATAGTCTGGGGCTAGCGGATAGCAGGGCATGCCAGCGCACAATGTATTGTGAAGGCACTGGAGTATAAAATGGCACATTAGTGTAGCATCCCCAAAGTGAGTAGTGTCTGAATGTGGCAAGACATGGCCGTCCGGGAAGAAGTCCCCAAT
Source organism: Lissotriton vulgaris (assembly GCF_964263255.1). Classification (NCBI taxonomy): domain Eukaryota; kingdom Metazoa; phylum Chordata; class Amphibia; order Caudata; family Salamandridae; genus Lissotriton; species Lissotriton vulgaris. The sequence goes on from NC_141685.1 coordinate 1,569,817,742, forward strand.
CTTGTGTATGTTCTGGTGCAGTAAGGTGCACTGGACCAGTTTCTCCTGTGTGAGCGAAAGCTACGGGTTGCTTGCCAGTGGAAGTGCAGGTGAATAGAGGATACCTCGCCCAGCCCCTGAGGCAACGCTTTCTCCATGCCCAACTAATGGTTGATAATGTTTGTATATCAGTGTGATCAATTGGGATGCCTTTAACGAGTATGAAAGGGAGCAGGACCTGTCCAGCTTGGTCTCTCTTTGGCCTTGCATAGGGGAGGCAGGCATTTGCATGATACCATTGATATGCAAATTGGCATTGCGCTGCAAGGTAGTACCACTGTAAGTCAGTCACTCAAAAACCACTCTGTTCAAAGGGAAGCAGCCGGGTTTCCCATTTAATCTGGGATCTGTGTTCTTTCCAAATAAGTTGCAAAACAAGTCTCTTTAGAGAAGTACAGAAGTTGTTAGTTAAGGGGATTTGTATATTCAGGAATAAATACAAGAAGTGAGGGAGGACAACCATTTGAATTATAGCAGTACTTTCTGCATTGGAGAGGGGTAATTTGATCCATCCCTCAAGCTGCGTGGACAGTTTGTGACTGGCTGACCCCTTGTTTAGATTAATTGCCTGTTCTTTCTCCCGATGTAGTAGTATTCCCAGGTATTTGGTGGATCCCTCACACCAAGTCAAGGGGTACTCAGTCTGCTGCATCGTTGTTGGTGAAAGGAAATAGCTCCGATATGGCACAGTTGTTAGTGAGGCCTGAAAGGGCACCAAATCAATTAATTTCCTGTACAATGAGAGTGAAGTTCTTAGCGAGGTGCTGCACAAAAAATTTAATATCCGCATACATGGATACCAACAATGGCCCAGGGCTATAGTGCAGGCCACATTGAAGATGTTTCTCCTGGAGGTGCTGAACCAGGGGGTCCATATTGATAATAAAAAGGAGCGACGACAGAGAACATCCCTGCCGGGTATCTTTAGCACCTGGGAAGGGGTCAGTAAGAGAGCCATCAACCAGCAAGCGAGCCACAGAGTTAAAGTAGAGCAACATGATGAGAGTAGTGTACCCACGGTACAGCCCCAATTTATTCAACGTCGCTTTCAGAAAAGACCATTGGCATCTAAAAGGGCTACTGCTGCTGAGATGTCAGGTGAGAACCTGTTCAACACTGCGAAGATTGTCCACAAATGTAAGGAGGTGGGCCTGTGGGGGACAAAGCCAGTTTGTATTGACAATATGATTGTTTCATCCGGAGTGATAGTCATGTTGCGATAACCTTGGCACAGATTTTATTATCAAGGTTAAATAGCGAGAGTAAACAGTATGAGGTGCATAAGTGGGGCTCTTTACCTGGTTTCATTACCAGTGTTATCACAGCTTCCAGTAGCATGGGTTGGAAAACCCCCTCCTCGAGGGCCTCAGCGTACACCTCTAGAAGATGTGGGCAAGTAAATGCTTGTACATCTTATAAAATGCACTTGTGAGTTCGTCTAGGCTAGGCCCGCAGCTTTAGACCCATCAAGAGCGTCTATCATCTGTAATACTCCTTGCAGGAGATGGGTTCATTCAAGAATTGTCTCTGTCTGTTATCCAGACCATCGCAGTCTTAGCTAGGTGGTCAGCTATTGCTCCGGCATGTTTGGAGAGGCACACCAACCCCATGGATATATTCTTTAAAGGCTTCCCATAAGGTGACCTGCGCTGTAACTGAGCCTTTATTAGGTATAAATATTCAGTGACGGAGTTGTGGAGCTCTATATGGAAACCCTTGTTGTGGACAATGGTGCACAGGTTGCCCTAATGTCACTCAAGGCCACTCCTGTAGAGTACCCTCAGTATCGTGCGCACAACACCCATTGGGCTCACGGGGCTTCAGCCCCCCCCCCCCCCGTCGTGTGGGTCAGCCCGAGCAGAGACCGCTACGGGGGCTGGCGACAATCTAATTGCAGCCGCAACCGAGTACTTAACAGGTCTTTATAAGACCATCTACTTGTAAATGAGGCTTTTGTTGTGTTTTCACCCCATCTTACAGCCACTCTGTCTAAGGGTGGAAGAATTACCCCCCCCCCCGAAATATTTTTCAGCCCTGCATCCCTCCCTCTCCCGAAATTTGGCTCTAGTTGCCCGCCTGATCAGTACCATCCACATTGAGTAGTAGATGGGACACGTCTGCCAGCCACAGAGGTGTGTTCACTGGGATAAGCCAGTAATCAATTTGCGTCTATTCCCCTTGTGGTGCAAAATAAAATGTATATTCCGAAGTAGTGGCATGTTGTAGGCGATATGCATCAGTCAAAGCGTGGGTATTGAAGATATCTCGGAGGACTTGAAAAGCCTGTGGCTTACCACCTGCATTTGATCCCATAGAGTCTACCAAGGGATCATGCACCATATTCCGATCTCTTCCCATTATAATTAGGTCAGCCTCGACCCGTCCCATTAGGGCTGAGAGCTCCTGGTAAAATTCGGGGGCATCTACGTTCGGGGCATAAATAATAACCAAGAGGAAATGATCCGCCAAAATTCCAGCTACAGTGACATATCTTCTGTCCAGGTCTATAAAGCTGGCTTTGTGTGTAAAGGGGATCCTTCTGTGTATTAATGTGCACCCCCGCAAGAGTAATGTAGATGTAGCCCAGGGTAGAAGGTGAGTCTCCTGAAAAAAGGCAATTTTTATGCCATGTCGCGTCAAATTAGAGAACACTTATTTGCCTTTGGTGGGGTTATTGAGACCCCTAAGGTTCCATGTCATGTAGGTGTGTTCCGCCACCTGGTCCCTCCCAACCTGAGTCATTGTCATCAAAGAGCGCACATGAATGGCCTTGCATAGGTGTAAATGAGAGTTGCACATACCAGATGGACATTAACAAAACAAACAAACCATAACTACGCATGGTTACACCACTGTTCCCCCACCCACAGTAGTTGACCGCACATCTAGCGAATCCCCAAGTAAACAAAAATAAGAACATATACCACAACAATATTTTACATGCTGTACACCATGGCGGGGCAACACTACGGCTGGCAAGATCTTTAGGGCGGGTGGTACCTGAATGGTAAACATTAAAACGGGTTTCAGTTGAATAATCACTCTGAACCACAGCGGGACATGGGACCAATAAAGTCACTGTCAAGGAGTATGAAGAACGGTTTGCGAACGCCAGACAAAGTAACCTCAGAGCAGTCGGAGGCAGGCATCACTCACTCAGGTGGGAACAGACATCGGCAGCCGCAACAGTAGAAGGAGAGCGCTCCGGTGTATTCCGCCGGAAAGGTGTATTCCCCACTCTGTGTTGTTTACAAAAGTCAGTAGCTTCTGCTTGGGTGTTGAAAATACAAGTCTTTCCATTGACCTCTTCTCTTAGTCAGGCCAGGTAAAGCATGCCCTATTTCTGACCTTGTTTGCAGAGAGCTTTCTTGGCATCAGTGAACTTGCGCCTCCTGTACCGCATTGGTTAAGTTGGAGAACAGGGATAATGGGGAGCCCTGTAATGCAGTGGGCTGCTCCTGCGCTAGGTGCGGTGCTGTGTCCCTATCCCTATAGTTGAGCAGGTGAATGAAAAGAAGGTGCCGGGCGTGCCAGGCTGCGAACGCAAGCTCATTCTACTACACATGTTGCCATAAAACTAAGTCTGTCAAAAAGGTCCACAAGGAGACGCTCAACAAATAGGTCTGGGTGGCCCATATATCTGTCGACTCCACCATCCCCATGATGTGGATACTATAGCGATGGGACTGCTCCTGCAGATCCTTGTTTTTTTGCTGTAACCATCTTGGAGTCGTTTCATCTTTTCCAGGCATTTCGCGGTAGTCGTAGCATCTTCAAGCCTTGAAATGTGTTCTGCAGGGCAATCCGTTCTGGCGGCGTGCTGGTCCAGTTTTTTGCCAATATGGTCAAGCCTGTTGATGAGGGTGTCAAATCTTCATTGATTGATCGAAATCTGTGTCGAGTTCCATCATTGTAGCTGCAGTGCCATCCGATTATCCCGGCACAGCGTCCACCGTCGCACTGTCCTCCGCATCGGAGAGAAAGTTGTGACATCAAGCAGCCTTACGTTGTTCAAAGAGATGTTTTTGTTGCTTCGGGTCACCCTGTCCCATTATGACTCAGGAGGATGGGGGGAGGAGCAGAGGATACAAAAAATCTGCAAGTTGAGCTGCCATCAGGTATGTTATTTTGCCGGCTAATCACTCAACCTCCGATGATGCCCCCGGTGTGCATTGGGTTTTTAAACAAATAAACACTGTCCTGAACGAAGAATGCTTCATTCGTGTTTTCATTGAGAGGTCTGGATGGACACGGTGGGAACATTAGAAATCTGGACAAATGGCATGAACACTCCGTTTGAGGAATACGATAATACATGGAAAGATTAGTAATGGACTAAGGAATAAGGATGACTAGTTTGAATAAAATATGGTATATTTGTTGGATAATGTGCCAGAAGGCATTATGATGCTGTGCGACGGATTGGCGCGAAAAGACGTTCCAAAATGGTGCCCGGTTGTGACAGGGCACCAGCGGCACAGTCCAGCGACAGGCAGGACGTAGCAGGGCCCAGGAGGACGGGGTTTCAGGATAAGTATGCTTGGTAAGTTAACAAGGTGTAGAGTGCTATGCTCAAAGGAGGTCTATGCCTCTCAACTCCCTCGGGACAGACCCTCAGGTCCCTCCGTTACCACAAGGTTGAGGCCGGCACGACCGGGCCCTGGCGGTCACATAGTCTCAGAGCCGCACCGGCAGGAGCATTGAAACTGTCGAGCTGCCCTACCTGGTCGCTACTCTTCCGCTCCTTAGGGACATCACCAAGGTTTGGTCCATATTGGGTGCCAGAAAAGAGTGGTTTTAGTACTGCGACCACTTCAATGATGTACTTTCCTACCTCATCTTAAGTTTTGAGACCAGCTGGCCTCGCTCTTGTTTTTATGCCTAGACCAGATCAAATTTACGTAAAATCCTTTTCCCAGATAATCATATGAATCGGCCTGGTCCAGCGGTTTATTCTGAACTTTAAATGTGTTCCTCAGTCTGTGCTGGTGATTTACCAACATATACTTTGTCTTTGTGATATTAATTATAAGGTTCTTCTGAGAGCAGTCATTTTCAGACCCGTTAAGTAGCTTGTGGATAGAGAGCTCCGTGTATTCTAATAATATGGCGTCATCAGCAAATAGTAGGATTGGTGTTTTAGCCCACAATATCTCCCACCCCAGTAGTAGGAATATAAAGATTTAGGGCTAATAGGTGCTCCCCAACATCATTAATGTATTAATTAAATAGCAGGAGCACTAAGACGCATCCCTGCCTTACTCCTGCATATATGGCAAAGCTTGACATGCACTCCCCCTATGGACTGAATCTCAGTGCAGCTGTCTTGCTCTGATGTAGGTTTTTCACGTCTCTCATGAGTTTGGCATTAATCCCAAGCTTTATTAGGTTATACTAAAGGGCTTGCCTATCCACAGAGTCAAATGCTGTTATAGGATCAATAAGAATTAAAAAGAGCAAAGAATGTTTTATAAAGGTATACTTTAGGCAGGCACTGTACAATTTGGACGCTTTATTAATCATGCCTTTTGATTTACGAAAGCATACTTGAATTGCTGACAAAATATAGTGGTCGCCAAACCACAACTCTAGCCGGGTCCGTAGTAACTTAGCTTACATTTTGCCAGCATTATCCAGCAATAAGCTCGGGCGATAATTAGCTGGATTATTTTGGGCCCTTTTTATGATGTGGTAAAATAATTGTGGTTCTCCAGGATGCAAGAACCTTCCCAAATTGCGTTATATGCTGCGGTCAGTATAGGCACCCAGACAAGTTGTTACGAAGGGTGTCTGATGGAATTCTTTCCAGGCCAGGATCTATTATTGGCTTCTGGCTTAGGATGGCAACTCAGACTTTGTTTTCAGTAAAAGCTGCACATGCAATGGTAGGTTCTTCCTGGGCTTAGGTCAGGGTTTTGGTTATCCCTATTTTCTTTTAATACAACTCTGTACTTATGCTTCTGTTCCCTCTGTTCACTTAGTTGGAATGGATTGTACATAGCCAAGAAATGCCTTACCCAAACCTGTGCTGCAATACCCATTTCAAGTGTTCTGAATGCGCCTTCACAGACACATTTTGTTGTGAGTATGAGCCTTACATGAAACATCACATTGCAGCGGTGATGTAGGAGAAACTGACTAATTAAATTCTTGATGGCTATTCTATCTTGGATGCACAGAGGTCTTTCTCATGGAGGTCATGGGCTTGAGAGGCTAGAGATAGTTCTGCAGCCACGATCTGCTTGATGGAGTTATTGCTTTTCAGGTGATTTTTTTTCCTATCGAGTGATTTCTTAGAAATAATTTTGAACAATGGTACTTTAGATCCTTTCTTCTTCATCTTACTTTTTTGTTTTGGTGTCTCTCTCTTGGTTAACATTCAAGTGTGCTGGGATTTTTTCCTGAGGTATTGCCTCTAGTAGCCTCCAGTTCCTCTTGGACTGGTTTATGGGCAACTGGCATGCCACCAAGAAATTTAGTGTGTGGCGTAATATTGTTTTTGGTATTCGCCATAGTCCTTGTTTTATGTTTTGCTTTTTTACAGTCAACTAGAATTGACTGCATGACTTCTGGGACCTCACACAATTTAGCTAATATTGCAGAACAGTTGCTTATCCAGTATTAGGGGTGTCTTTCATAGATTCACATGCCTGAATCATTCCCCGTCGTCGAGACGGGAGCCTCCGGTAAATAAAAAAGTAATGTCCATAGACATACATAGAGAAAAAAGGGTGCAAGGGTCTCCCCTTAGCAACCTTTCCTTGTCCTTATGTAAAAAGGACCAAACTCTCAGAGTCAGCCAATCAGCTCCGACCTCCCTCTAGAACCTTCCTGGGAGGAGCCTCAGTCCCTCAGATTTTCTACCGCACGTTGTGCTAGGGAGTCTCCAGCCTGAGCTCTCCTCATGAATCCTCAAATTTCTTCAAACTTTCTTCAAAAGTGTTCTCTGAACCCTCGACTCTTCAAGGACTACTTCACTACACTGTCTTGACAGTAAGTGTGTTGTTTCCACTGCTTCTTCCATGTCTGACTCGAAGAAGAAAGCCCTGTTCAGGGCCTGCTCTTCATGTAGCAAGAAGAGAATCCATGTGGATGATCAGCACGACCTGTGCTTGTATTGCCTTTACCCGGACCATGTCTCAGACAAATGCAAGATCTGTAGGTCTTTTCCAAAAAAGACGGTGAGAGACAGGGAAGGCCGCCTTCTTATATGGCTGGACAGGCTTAAGGACAGGGACAATCTGGAATCCTCTGTGAGCAGTGTTTCCAAGACCTCAACAGTCTCTCAAAAGAGGCCTAGGGTATCTTCCCCGGGCCCCTCAGACACTCCTCCTGCGAAGACCCACAAAAGGTCTTCAGAGGCAAGATCGGAGTCATCTTCAGTGTCTGCTAAGGAGGATAAAACCTTTAAGAAGCCTGCTCCGTCCTCTAGACAAACCCAGAGGACTACCTCCGTCACGACCACAGTCTCTACCACCTCAGCATCGTCGCCTTCAGCGTCGACGACGACGACTACGTCCTCCTCATCTTCAGGTAGACCTGTTTCTTCTATTATTAGCCTAAAATCATCGTCGACGAAGACTACACCGTCGACGACGCCGTCGTCGTCGAAGCAGTTATCAAAAATTCCACCGTCGACGACGAAGGTGTCGACGAGAGACTCAACGACGAGGACACCGTCGACGAAGACCTCGACGACAACTTCGCAGTCGTCGACGACCAAGAACCTGTCACCCACTCCACCGTCGACGAAGACCTCGTCGACGAAGACCTCGTCGACGAAGACCTCGTCGACGACCTCGTCGACGACCTCGTCGACGACTCCGTCGACGACTCCATCGACGAGGGGCTCGACGACGACACCGTCGACGAGGACTCCGTCGACGAGGGACTCGACGACGACACCGTCGACGGAAGGCTCGTCGTCTAAGGGAGCACTTCTAGAACCATGGAAACAATCGAAACTAGTGGAACTATCGGCCCTCATGCTACCGCCGTCGACGGTTCCCTCGACGACGACAGGCTCTGTTGTGCAGTCAGGCAAGCCTAACAAACCACAAATTACCCCGGAAACGACCTCTCCAAGCAAGGTGGAAAAGCAACCACCTCAGGAAATCTTCCAAAGCGAAGAATCCGAAGAGGAGGACCACCTTGAACCCGCTACTTCGGTCTCGGACCTGCACATCAAATGCCAAAGCACTGATGAAGAGCAGGAAGACTTCACCTATCAAGAGCACTCGGTCCATACTAGTGTCCGCACGGAAGTCACCCCCATGATATGCTTACCAGCGACCCTTGTGGATGACCTAAGGCTACTCGTACAAGACTACAAGCAACGCTTTCCAGAGGCGAACAGGGGCGGTCAAGCGCCTAACACTCATACGCCTCAGGACAAGGGGGATCAGACACCTACAATCCAAGCACAGGAGTCCGCCCCAAAACAAACTCAGCATCACCCTCAGCCCCACCAGGACGTCCAGCCTCAGGTGGTGGTCTCTTCGGATGATGATGAGGAGGAGGAGGAACTAGAGGACGGAGAGGTCCAGGAGGTACACTCGGACCACTCAGACCAGGACGAGGAGGATGAATATGTGGCATCATCCCCAGCTTCACCACAACCACGTCAGGCGGACTCCCCACCTGTGGACATTGCTGGCTTCCATAAGCTTGCGGAGAGAGCAGCGAAAAGATTCCATATGGCTTTGGACTCAACAGAAACGGACTGTTCCTTGCTCGATTTTAAAGAACAGACTCAAAAATCCGCAAAAGCTATCCCAATTATAGAATTCTTGTGGGACCAAGGAAAGAAATTAATGATGACACCAGCTTCTGTACCGGCGGTGGTTCCACGCCTGGACAAAAAGTACAGGGCACCACTTACGGCAGCGGCTTGCCTCAACGGTCACCCCAAACCAGACTCGGTAGTGACACAAGCGGCCCAAAAACATTCCCGCAATCCCTCCTCACCACTGTCCGCTCCCCCGAATAAGGAAGGCAGGAAACTTGACACGATTGGAAAACGTTTCACGTCCACTTCCGCCATGACCATCAAGATAGCAAACTCCATTGCCTTGTTGGGGCGTTACAATCGCCAGCTATGGGAGGACATAGCCCCTTACGTGCAGGAACTACCTGACGCAGTCCAGGGTGAGGTGAAGGCGCTCCTGGTGGAAGGTCAATCCTCAGCAGCGGAACTGATCGACTGCGCTATTGACGCGGCCATGACAGGCTTCCGTCAGCTTGCGGGGGCAGCAGTCCTACGACGCCAAGGATGGCTGAGAGCGACATCTTTCCGCCAAGAAGTACAATTGAAGGTTCTTGACATGCCCTTCGACGGACAACACCTTTTTGGTGAAAAAATCGACGAGGCACTGCAGGCCATTAAAAAAGACACGGACACAGCAAGGGCGCTGGGTACTCTGCAGTCCAGGAACCAGTCCTTTCGGGGCAACAAACCCAGAGGGCAGTCCTCCTATCGAGGCTCCTACCAGAACAGGTCCTCGTTCTCATACAATCACAAAGGCCAATACCAAAACAAGCAGCAACAAGGCCGCCAATCTTCCTTTGGAAGGTCTACTTACAGAGGTAAAAATACCAAGAGGGGCGCTGGCGGCCGCCAGTGACCGATTACTCCAGCCAGTCCAACAACCCTCTCCATCCTTTCAAATTGGAGGAAAACTGACCTATTTCCTCAACAATTGGCTGTACATCACCACGGACCGGTGGGTCCTTGAAATTATTCGATTCGGCCATTCTCTCGAATTCACCTCCACCCCTCCCAATACCCCTCCACGCAGGCGGACGCACAAACACCCTCGCCTGCTTCTCAAAGAACTTTCGACAATGCTACAAAAAGGGGCAATCGAAAGGGTGCCGGCATCCTCAAAGGGGAAGGGGTTCTACTCCCACTTCTTTCTTGTGCAGCAAAAAGAGAACAAGTGGAGGCCCATCCTGGATCTCCGGGAGCTCAACACCTTCCTACGGAGCCAATCGTTCAGGATGGTGACGATTCAAGAAATCCTGGGCATTCTAGAAAGAGGAGATTTCATGACATCCTTAGATCTCCAGGATGCCTACTACCACATCCCCATCCTCAAGAGTCACCGGAAATTCCTAAGATTCGAGGTAGCGGGCCGTCACTATCAATTCAAGGTCCTGCCATTCGGCCTCAAGTCCGCGCCACGAATCTTCACGAAGTGCCTTGCACCAGTGGCAGCCTTCCAGCGCCAACTGGGCCACCAAGTCTTCCCCTACTTAGACGACTGGCTGGTGAAAGCACCCTCGGCTGCGGACGCAGTCACTTCCTCCAACGCCTGCACCAATCTCTTTCAGAGACTGGGATTGACGCTCAACCTCAGAAAATCCTGCATGGTCCCCTCAACGAAAATTACCTTCCTAGGGGCCATCTTGGACACGGAGTCCACAAAAGCCTTCCCCTCGAAGGAGAGAACAGACAAGATCCTATCCTTGGCCACGGCTGTGGCGACAAAGACACACATGAAAGTTCGGACTTTCACCTCCCTCCTAGGGATGATGTCCTCCTGCATACTCCTCATCCCGCACTGCAGACTCAGAATGCGGCCCTTGCAGGAGGCACTCACGAGCCAATGGACTCAAAGTACCGGCTCATTCGACGACATTATTCGGATCACACCAAAAATGTCCACAGGTCTACTATGGTGGAAACGTCGCCAAAATCTGACTGTCGGGTTACCATTTCTCGTTCCAGCATCACCTCTAGTGATAACCACAGACGCCTCCCTAGAGGGTTGGGGCGCAGTTCTCCAGGACCTTCAGATCAGCGGCAAGTGGGACACTCAAGAACAATCACTGCACATAAACCTGTTGGAGCTACGAGCCGTGTATCTCGCTCTCCAAGCCTTCTTGCCACGAATCCAGAACTCCCCGGTGCTCGTCAGGACAGACAACACCACGACGATGCACTACCTAAACAAACAAGGGGGAACGCGTTCGCTCTCTCTCTCAAGCGAATCGCAAAAGATCTGGAACTGGCTAGTGCTACACGGAATCCCACTCAAGGCGGAATACGTCCCAGGAAAGGACAATACCATCGCGGACGCACTGAGCAGGCAAAAATCCCTCTCCCACGAGTGGGAACTTTCCGACAACACCCTATCTCACATCTTTTCTCTATGGGGAGTCCCGAACATCGACCTATTTGCCACCAAGAGGAACGCCAAATGCCCAAGCTACGCAAGCTGGCATCCCCAACAAGGATCACTAGGAAATGCGTTTTCCATCGGATGGTTCAACGCCTTTGCATACGCCTTTCCTCCATTCCCGATGATCCCACGGCTCCTCAGGAAGATGAAGGTGGAGCCCTGCACCCTGATCCTCATTGCCCCGTTCTGGCCGAGGCAACACTGGTTCTCGGATCTACTTCGACTCTCCATCAGATCACCGATTCGCCTGCCACAGCACCCGAACCTCCTGACGATGTCCAACGGGCAAGTGCAACACCCGAACCTCCAATCGCTCAAATTATCAGCCTGGCTCCTGAGCACAGAGAGTTCGGTGGCCTGAATATCCCACAAGACTGCAGGGATGTATTGGCCAAGGCAAGGGCAGACAGTACGAACAAAACCTACACCCTCAAATGGAAGAGGTTCTGCATTTGGTGTTCGGACCAGGGCCTCCGACCCCTGACCATCACCCCTGAACAGGTGTTACCATACCTCTTGCATTTGGCGCAGTCGGGACTAGCGCATGCGTCCATCAAGGTTCACCTGGCGGCGATCTCGAGGTTCACCAGAACTGTCACAGGGCCTTCTCTGTGGTCAAGCCGTCTGGTCAAGCAATTCCTAAAGGGGCTCTACAGATCCTTTCCGAGGCCTCGGAAAGTACCTCCTACATGGCAGCTTAATCTGGTACTCAACCAGCTCATGCGTCACCCGTTTGAGCCCATTCATCGGGCTTCTCTTAAACACATCTCATGGAAAACAGCGCTCTTGCTTGCTCTAACATCTGCCAGAAGGGTGAGCGAACTGCAAGCTTTATCCATTCAGGAGCCTTACATGCAATTCAGACAGGACAGAGTGGTTCTACGACCAAACCCTAAGTTCATTCCAAAAGTACCTTCGGACTTTCATCTCAATGAACCAATAGTCCTTAAGTCCTTCTTCGCCAACCCTTCAACGGCAGCGGAAAGGTCTCTGCATTCTCTAGACCTTATGAGATGCCTAAAGTTCTACCTGGAAAAGACTAAGGCTCTCAGAAAATCCTCACAGTTGTTTGTGGCATACAGCAGACCACGAATGGGCCTGCCTCTCACGAAGCAAAGCATCTCCAGATGGATCTCCTCTGCGATCTCTTTCTGCCACGACAAGGCAGGCCGGCCTTTGAATGATCAAGTGACTGCTCATTCCACAATGGGCGATGTCCACGTCAGCGGCACTGTTTGCTGGAGTGCCAATCCTGGACATCTGCAGGGCGGCGACCTGGAAGTCACCGCACACTTTCGCCAGACACTACTGCCTGGATATTGAACTCCAGAAGGATGCGGCAGTGGGCCAGGCGGTGCTTCGCCATCTCTTTCAGTAAGGTGAGCCTTCCTACATCCCGCCTTCCAGGTATGCACATTCTTGCTCTGATGTTATTCTATCTATGCTGTCTTATTGTTGTAAGATATTGTATGCATTATCTAACATGATGGCAGAGCAACTTTACTTTACAAATGTGCTACTGTGATTGCTAGCTATTCTGATTCAGGCATGTGAATCTATGAAAGACACCCCTAATACTGGATAAGAAATGCGTTACTTACCTGTAACAGCAGTTATCCAGAATTGGTGTCTTTCATAGATTCACATGCAAGCCTCCCCTGGAAGGACTCACTTCCCTCTCGGACTATATTACGCCAACCTAGCTGGGTGCGTACGAAAATCTGAGGGACTGAGGCTCCTCCCAGGAAGGTTCTAGAGGGAGGTCGGAGCTGATTGGCTGACTCTGAGAGTTTGGTCCTTTTTACATAAGGACAAGGAAAGGTTGCTAAGGGGAGACCCTTGCACCCTTTTTTCTCTATGTATGTCTATGGACATTACTTTTTTATTTACCGGAGGCTCCCGTCTCGACGACGGGGAATGATTCAGGCATGTGAATCTATGAAAGACACCAATACTGGATAACTGCTGTTACAGGTAAGTAACGCATTTCATGTGTCACCTTGCTTAACGCCGCTCTTGGATGAGCAGAGGACAGCTTCCTCCATTGCACACATTTTCCTTGATCAATTGATGAAATGTAATTGGCAATATCTTGCATTATAGAAGATTTTTCATACATTTTTGTCGACTGTGTAGTTAACGAAGTAGCTGCAGTATCAAAATTGTAACACATTGTTGTCATAATTGCGAGGATTTTATGGGCCAGAGGAGTGTCGGGTCTCTTTTCCCCATGGACATTATGAGGTAGGTGGTTGTTTGATTTATTAAAAGGGCTATGTGCTGTGTAAACATACATTTGGCAGAGGCAGAAGCTTTAGTGCTGAGTGTTAAGTATTCCCCAGCTCAAGTACTTCATCGTCTAGTTCAAAACATTGAGATTATTGAAGTGAGGTGCTACTGTCAGGTGCAACTGTCAGGATACCAGTTTGGGTTACAGATGCGGCTTAAGGAGCATGACTTGTTGGTATAAGCCATCGGACATACCTCGTCAGGAGAGCCTTGTATCCTGCTTTTGCTTTGGGCAACTAGTGGACCAAATTCCTGTTGCTCCTGGGTCTCAATCTGTCTATGAAATACTGCTCTTATAATGATGTCTGATTTGGGTGTTTTTGGGCAACTGGCTGCAGGCTTGTAATTTTGGCATGGCCGCAGTCACACAGCCCTGTTGGGTACAGTTTACACTGTCCATTGATGTCTTCAACTTCCTTAGGATCCACTTTTGGGGTCTCCAAAGGCATTTTGGATACTTCAGCTGCTTCCATTAATCTATGTGGGCTTACACCAGGGGCCACACTACACATATGGCAGATTTTCCTTCACTGTGCCGGACGCTCCTTTAAAAAAGGTGCACCCGGCACAATGAAAAAAAAGTGCCACATTATGGGGAATGTACTGCCCACAGGGCAGCCACGAACTCGGCGCTGCCCTGTGGGCGGCACATTCACCTGAAATACGGAGCAGCTGCTTTTAAGCCGCTCTGTGTTTCACTGTGTAGGCAGCAACCTGCCTACACTTTTAAAGTGGAATAGAGATACCCTTGCAGATGGGTGCAGTCAGTGAAAAGCTCCACAAGCAGGAGAGGAAATTTATGAGGAAACCCCATTCCATAATGGTGGGCGCGACCTCACTGCACGGCAAAATTCCCCGGAGCCGGTCACTTATGAGGGAGAAATACACAGTGCTCTGGAAAAGGCTTCAGCGAATCACTAGACCCACAGCAGGAGACCCATACCTGTCTTCCTCGTCGGGCGAGCACTAGAACTATCCTGCGGTGAATAAAGGCTCCCATGTCCACCGAAGCTCAACACAGCACCTCCATCTTGGTCGTGCTGAAACCATGCCCATGGGACAACCCTTTTTACAGAGAGAAGTTGGTTCTTGTTGCGCAAATTAAAACCTTCGTGTATAGAGCGCCAGTAGATGCCTGCCCTTCTTTCTTTGGCCACATTAGCAAGAATAAGGACAAAAGTACATGCGGATGGTGGTAGGTTAAAAGAACCAGGTACATTATTTTTTTTAGGACCAGAGAAACCAGGAATTGTAGATAATCCGTGAGCTCCAGGGTCCTCTCTTCCATTTGATGGTACCACATTAACGGTAGTGTTATAGCTTTTTTTATTAACGGTTATAGGTTGACAGAACTAATCAACAATGGAATTGTTAACCAAATTAGGCTTTGATTGGGTCAAATCTGTTATGGGCATATCAGAAGTAGACCAGTATCTGCCTAAAGTTGGAGTTGAAACATTATTAATAGACAACACATTTGTCAAACTTGCATCTATGCAGTCAAGCTTATCATGGACTTGGGGGAACAAATCCTACATAATCTTATTGACTCTGGTGCAAAGTTCATCTGCCCAGTTTAACAGAGCTGTCTGATTCAAGAGGGCATGGTCCGTGACTAACGTGTCTTTGGCAGACTCACTAGCTGATTAATCAGTTCAACCAGGGCCCCTCTTTTTGAGGTGGTGATGGTAAAACTTCAGAAAAAGAAAGTAAGGCAGACAGTTCTGTTGGATTAATACTCCTTTTTGTTCTCTGAGTGGTTTGTTCATAGTTCTCATGGCTGTTTACAGGCAAGGAAGGCACTTACTTCCAAAGAGAGCTAACACCTACAGCTCCCTGCAAGAAGCTGTCAATTGTTGTACCTTTATCAATGGGACAAGCGCTTCTCGCAGCTTCACACTTGCCCATATAATAGAGCAGAAGAGTCTTCTGCAACAGTGCAAAAAGGAGTGGTCTGGCCTTTGTCAGTGCAGATGGGCCTTGTTTTTGGCCTAGTCTGTGCTGCTGGATCAGAGAGCACACATAACGTGCTTTGGGTCTTCCTCCTCTACCTCTCTGCAAACTGGTCCTCCAAGCACTGAGGTCTACTGGGCAGTTGAGTGCCCAAATACAGCACTAGCTGTAGTGTCCCCTCTTTTCTAGCTTTCAGTGAACACTTTGTCGTTGCTGCACTGTTTTGCATACAGACACCCACTGACTTTGTCTCCGTGACCTCCTTCAGAGCACACAATCTTTGGGTCTTTCCCTGATTGATGATGCCTTTTCAACAGTAGTCAAGGCGAAAGCGCATGTCAAGGACTAAAGCTCATGACTGTGACTTATAGCTATCATAAACACAAGAAGGTTAAAATGCAATTTAAAAGTGGATTGCTGAGCAAGATTGATGATGTGCTGGTTTAATTCTGCTCACTCAGTCAAGTTTATATTATGGAAAATTTTCATTTTAACCTGTTACTTCTCGTAAAAAGTGTTTGACTTGTCCCCAATGAGGTTTTACTAAAAAGCTTACTTGTATGCCATTAATGCAGGGGGTCGCAAGTTGTACAGAGTCACAAATTTCATGTTGTCAAGGGCCAGATCCTCTCCGGCTCTATCACAAACCACAAGCCGCAGAGGAGAGGCCAGCTGACAATGCCCTGTCACCGGTTCACTCCCCTGCAGCACTTCACCCTGCCCACCTCGCCGACTGACCATTCCATAGGGACTCACCAGTTGCCTCTCCAGATGTACGGGACCTGATTGATGGGAGGTGTCTGGACAGAAAAGGAAGGCAGGAAGCCAAAAAGGTAGCTGCCCCTGGGTAGAGCCAAGGCCACGGCATGAGCCCTCTAGTCACCTCTATGGTGACTGTGCTGTAGCGGTATAGGGAGAGTAGCTTTGGCTCCTGAATAATGCGAGCGTCAAACTCTCCATCTGCCGTCACCTCCATTGTCCCGTTATATGACCGTTGATGTTACCGGCAGTGACGTTTTCTATGGGTCTCCATACCAGAAGATTTACCCAAAAGCTAAGAGAGAGCAGGTGGGCGGCTCTATCTGAGCAATATCTCCGTTCCTCTCCTGGCTTAATCATCTCACATTATTAAGTTTATTGTTACAGTCATCGGATTACAGCCGGGGAGCGTCAAAAGGCATGAGACCCATACGAATCAAAGGAGCAGAAAAGAGTCCACAAAGATCGTAAAACTGGCCAGAGGTAGTTCCGGTTAGGCCAGTAAAAAGTTTTCTCACTGTTGACTTTTGTTTATACTTTAATAAGGACCTATGATCTATTCACTCTGTAAACATGTGTATAGAAAAGATTCTTCAAAAGAATATATGCAATACAATCAATGGTCTGGTAACCCAAGATCCATTGTTGTTTTAACCTTAAAAAAGTTGTAGTAAAAGCCTCACTTTAAGGCTTCTTGGCAATATCCAACAGGGCTATAACTTTGTTGTCCACTGTAGATGTATTTAAGTTTGCTAGGTTGAGGACGATTGATCCAATGTTGAGGCTAAACCGAATGATGAATCTGACTATAGGTAGTTTTAATCTCATTTCATTTTCCAATGCTCTCTGCGCCCAGTACACATACCATTTTATTTGCCCACAAAGAGATTGCCCATCTGAAGAGCTCCTCCCCTGCGAGGGAGTTGTAGCCAATTCCATATACCCTATTTATGGGGTGAGAAGGAACCCTATGATAAAGCATGCCACAGAAGGGTGGGTGAGGAGTAAGTAGAAATATTTCTGGAGCCTTAGAGACTGAGGTGGTATCATTTTGCAACCAACATTTTCCGACTTGAAGGACGTGTTTAAGAGTTCAAGAGTCACCATAATCTGGAGATGTCCCAATCTTTTCATCTTTAAAAGTATTTTTGCAGGTGATCTGAAGCTATGGGTGAAGTTTGATGAGTGCTACTTTTCACAAGAGTCAGGTGCGTATGCTGCAGAATGCCTTGGGTATGGTACACAGGAATTAACTCTGCTTCACAAGGTGCAAGGACGGCTGCCATTGTGTAGTGGGGGAGAGGAAGTAAACTGTATTAAAATAAACCTTTGATATTTCTTCCTGGAAATGGTTGGCTGATTAACACTGAGTAAAAATGAATGGGAAATTCCCATCAAGGCAGCAGCATTGATCAAAACCTAGTAGAAAATCAAAGGCTACTGTGCAGAGGAATCGGACACACATTATTTGCCCAGTTTAGATGTGATATATATGCTCCTCTGGTCTTGGCTACTATGCCTGTGTCTCCAGAGCACAAACTGCACAACACTGGGAGGGATCCAGAATGATTATGGATAGGAAGTGGACGAGTTCTTCTTTGAATTCATTGCAGAGCTTATATATATGACTTGTTTGCTGGGTAAGAGGAAGTTTGCTAATATGTGATGAGGATGCTGAGAAGCCTTCTCTGGAGGTTGGACTGATTCAGAATTCTTTGTTTGAGGCGAGGAGATGGTCAAAATTATCAAAGAGAATTAACTTTAGCCAGTGAGTGTAGCCACTCAGGCTACTCCCACCACCAGTACACAATATATCACATTGCCAATCCCTTCAGACAACCACGCCCCACTATTATTCCAACCAGTACCTACATCCGAGTCATACACTACCTCCACCCCGACTACCCCCTCCACCAACACACATCACATCACTTCACCAAACCCTTCCACCATTCACGTTCCTCTACTTCACCGACCATTATTCACATTTGAGACACATGCCACTACCCCCTCGATGCTTGGATCACCTACAATACTCTCCCCATCACCACCACACCAGAATGTATATCCCTCTCAGACTCACACACTACAACAGTAATAGCAAGACTAGTATGCACTACCAAGTTCCCCACGCCACCTGACCCACTGTTGCGTGCTTATCTAGGTTCCTGATCGATACTGTGACCTTATGCCCCTATTCGGCTATAAATCCATTTATTCCCTATATTGGCATAACCGTTCAAGTGCGATTTTCTGAAAAGTCATCTCTGGCCTCACACGAACAGAGCCACATTCCAGCATGACTCTCTGCTACTTCCTTTGCGACCAATTAGTGCAATGACAGAGCAGCAGTCACTATCTGATATTCCTAGATAACACTCCGAGTTCTTCAACAAGATAAAAACTTAGCAAACCTGGAAATCCCCGCTTGCTATGTTTTGATTAGTAATGGAACTCTAATGAGCAACTGATAACTGTCACTTCCTAGTGACATCTTTAATTGACGTCTTATGTCCAGCAAACTTGCGTCAAACCCGGCACCTGTCAGGTATAAATATTACCAACGTTGCCTTAAGCAATGTGAGTTCGTTGCCTGTTGCTGATGCCAGCTGCCTGCATGACCCTGTGTTGGTAAAAACTAGCACTCTGTCGCTGCAGCCTGCTATCCTGTGGTGGTGAAGCTGCTGATTACCATTATCGCCGCTACAGCGCGAACTATGGTGCAGTACGCTTAAGGAGCTGAACAGCCGTCCTCTGCGAAGACATCCAGCAGATTCCAGCTGCCCGCGGACGCTGTCACCCCTCCTTCCTCGATGCGCTGAAGAGAGCCGCTGCCTTTCTCGTGCAGAGAAATCCAGTCCCGGCGCTTCCGGTTTACCCTCGCGGGTGACTGGGATATCGAGAGAGACCCCTGAAGGAGATACCAATCCTCCATCATTCTATTCAGAGGTATGGTGTTGACTAAACCCTTAGACGAGAATTCTTGAAACAAACCTTGGCAAAACCAACTTAACTTAAAGCTACTTACTTGCTCCCCTTTCACGTGTTAGGCTTAGGTCAGGCACACTGGGGTAGGCTTAGTTAGAAGCACCAGTTGAGTATGTTAGCCTAATGTATATATGACTGTATATATGTTTTATTACTTTTAAACCATTGTATGGCTAAGAAACCATATCAATGCTTTTACAGTTCTATTTCACAATACTTATCTTACTGTACGTACTTTTTATAATAACAATTATTGCAATTGTGGCAATACATTTCTCTTGTACGAGAAGAAAGACTGTTCAATAAATGTTAACCTTTATTGATACACGCCCGTCTCTCTATTCTCTACATACCGTGAAAGTAAACTGCACTAGACTGACTGAGTGAAATCTATGTCTATTGTTTCACACGACCCTAGAGATTGACTCTTGATCTGAGGAGCAAAGTTGTCATGTTGCACGGTTGTTGGAAAACTGAATCCCTTCTTGTCTGTGCCAAGGAAGCTGATCACTTCCTATGCAGAGAAGAAAGTTTCCAGTGACCTCTGAGCTAGTTGGTAACACAACCCAATTAAGTTTAGCATAGTCAGTGGAGGCCTGGAATATAAGCAGTTCCACGTCGATACTACTGTTTATGTTATTCCAATGCGCAGGGCCTAGTGGGAAACTAGGAACTACACTACATGGCGCCCAAACGTTTGGTAAGACGATAAACTAACGCAAGACGTTAGAGTAACTCAGTCGTGCATTTTTCACACAGACCCCTTTCTCCCGTAAATACTCCAATAGACGTCTGGAGTGGGTGAAAGGTTAAAATCCGCCCGACCTTAGTAGGAAGAGATTCCTATGTAAAGCTCTGGTTTATTCAACGTTGAAGGATACAGTGTTCCAAAATATTGTGCACCTAATCTTTGTCTCCTTGGAGACCTACTCTGCAAAGCCTGCATTTTTAAAATGACAGACAGTGAAGAAGAAAGGGAAGCAGTTAGACTGGCAGCCCAACTAATAGAGGAAGACACGAGTCTCCTAGACACAGACCCGGGTGCTATTATCATCCCGGTCCAGTTAAAAAGATCTATAACTTTAAAACTTATAGAAAACGGACTGACACCTCAAGGTGGTACAGTAATTTTCGTGATAGAGGCTCACGAATATCGGCAGACAGAGGTATTCTATTCATGGATAAACTTTCCAGCGGTAAACGCTATAACACAAGAGTTTCACTATTACAAAATAGAGAAACCTCCGGAAGAGTACGCTCCTTTCGAGTAGATTGAAATTCCTCTTAAATTTCAAGAGCACCTGCTCTGGTTTAATGGCGCCCTAAAACATAATGATCACATAACTAGGCTCGGTCCACTAGGTAGACCAGGAGCCACGTGGCCGGTTCTAGCCAGCTACACACCACATCCTGACATTGCAAAAATGTCTAAGGAAGAGCTGTTAGCACAGCTCAAAACACTAATTAAAATACATAGGCAATTAGTCCAATATGTAATGCGGACTGCAACAGTCCAGCCAGCTGTTAATTCACACCAGCTGACCCCTCATCAGGGGAACACAAATAAAATTACACCACAGAACATACAGTCATGTCTTGGTAAAACACCCGTAAAACGGGAACAAATTCCTTTCTGGTTAGCCCAGAAAATCACTCAAATAGAGGCAGTATTTCCTGATACTACCCCCATTGAGAAACACAGAATCTTGACCATCTGCCTTCCTATGGGAATCGCACCACACGTGGAGGACTGTGACACTTGGGGTACAGTCTTTGCTTCCATTTACACAAAAACACACGGTGTTCCGTCTATGGCGGTAATACCAGAAGTGCTAAAACAGATTAAAAATGAATTCGGTCCAGAGCCCGCTTTAAATCTAGGTATGAAATTACTGAAAGATTTCAAGCAGGTCACGGCTATATTATTAGCCAACATAAAGGGAGAAGCAGCATCTGTGGCGATTCGCCAGAAGTTGAGGGAAACAGATATAAAAGATCCTGTTGAGCTTGCAAAAATCATAGAAAAGTGCTATGAAGAATTAGGTAGAGACAGCTTGGGTGGAAAACCAGTTAAGCCCCAACTGCTCGAAAATCCTGAAAAATTATTTATTAAAAATAATTTAAACACTCCTAAAAAGAGCTGGGATGGAAATAAACAATCCACTCCCAAGGAAAAAGTTTTCCAGTCCAGAGGAAGGTCTCCTCGACGGAGGGAAAGAACTCCGACTCGAGAACGCCAGTCTCCCCAACGGGAGCCCTCTGAGAAAAGATATAACCTTAGAAATAGGGATAATCTGAAAAAACCTGATAGATATCAAAGTATTGATACACGTCCCTCTCGATCTTTTCCACAGAATTCGGAAAGAAGAGGACGGTCAGACCCAGGAGAGCACACCTAGTCCAAAGACAAGGAACCTGCTCAAAATAAGAAATCTCAATTTCCTAAAAAGAAGGTAGCCAGTATTAGAGTAATCAACCATGCCGAGAATACTGAGGACACAGTTGAAAAACGGGGAGTGGGCATTGACAATGTTGGACAGTGCAGCAGAAATCAGTATAGCGCGTAAGATCTTGATGGGTCATCTGGAGACAGTGGACACGAATGAATACATTCAGGTTGAAACTGCCGACGCCAGACTTAGCGAGCCCCATAAAATATACGAAATAACATTGCGTATAGAGGGTGATAAGACTAGGAAAATTAAGGGTCTATTTTGGGATAAGCTCTCAAAAGGCTATGATATTCTGTTAGCTGAAAAAGATTGGCCCCCGGAGTTTGTCAGGGAGTGCCCTCGTGGCGAAGAAGTGATTATGCCTGCCTTCTCGAATCACATTCCGATTCATAAAAAATATACATATGCAAGGAAATGGGCAGTGGCCCAGGCACCTGCATTGTATAAAAATCATGTAGGATGGGATGAGGATTCACCGCCTCACAAAATCCAACTAAAAAGTGAACCAACTGCCCAACGGCAGTATCCCATAAAGCAAGAAGCTAAAAAACAAGTCAGGGAGATCTTAGATCAACTTGAGTACCAGGGGGTGATTGAAACATGCACCTCTCAAATGAACAATCCTTTGTTTCCTGTCTCCAAGCCAGACAATTCATATCGTCTAGTTTTGGACTACAGACATCTTAATACATGTTGCAAAACCTTTGCAGTACAAAACTCGCATAGTGCAGCCCTAATGAATAATATAGTTAGGAAAAAATATAAAACGACATTAGACATTTCTAATGGTTTCTTTTGTCAAAACATTGCACCAGAAAGCAGATATTTGACCGCTTTCTCCGCATTTGGGTCGCAGAAAAAATTCTGTCGACTCCCACAGGGGTTCAAGAACAGCCCAGGACTATTCTCAGCTAGGGTAACAGAGTTACTACAAATCTATGATGATGAAGCATTGTCTTACGTAGATGATATTTATCTCACAGACGACGACTTGGATACTCACTTGAAAAGAGTGAACACCATTATACTTGGGTTTGCAGCAGAGGGTTACAAATTCAACTTTAAAAAGTCCCGAATTGCCCATCTGACAGTACTGTTCTTAGGGTACGAATTATCAAGTGAAGGGAAAAGCCTAGCGGACAACTTCTTAGAGAAGTGCGCTGTACTCCAAGCTCCAAAAACGCTGAAGAATTTACAATCAATACTAGGTTTTCTGAATTTCGGAAGAACTTACATTCTAAATTACGCAGAGAGGATTAAACCTCTCTACGAACTAATTAAACCTGATTTAAAACAAATCAATTGGACTCAAAAACACACAGAAATTTTGAGATCACTGCAAACAGACATGTTAGCAAAAACAAAATTAGATACACGTGACAACACGATCGATCTTGTAATCCGAGTCATCCCAGGAAGATGCGGATTCACGTACCTAACCTCTAATGAGGGAGAAAAGGTACCAATTTCAATTAAATCTCACTTGTACACACAAGCAGAAAAAGCATTCAGTCGCACAGAAAGAACTGTGAACGCAGTGCAAATCGCATTAGCAAATGAACGAGAACTAGCACACGGCAAACGGATTAATATCCTTACAGCGGAATCCGCCTTCGAGGCGCTATTCAGCCCGGTAAACCTGCCTACAGTGTCACTGGATCCGAAATGGATACAGTGCATAGATTCTCTAGGAGCGGAAGACGTGAAATACTATTTTGCTCCGCAATTTGAAGAACTGAATGATTTAGAATATGAAGAAGAATATCCTCTGCCAATCGAAATCCTGCCTCTCCCACAATACGCCTGTATAATCTATACAGATAGCTTTGTACAGCATTTCAACGTAGAGAGAAAATCCTACGATGCAGCATGTGCGATCATTAAATGTCGTTGGCTGTGCGGTAAAATCAAACCGAAAATAACAAAAACTGAATCAGTAAAGTACTGTTCGGCTCAAAGAACTGAAATCAGATGTTTAAAGATGGCGCTCGAAAATGCAGAACGCGAATTCCCCACACTTATAGTGTGCGATTCTCATTTTTGCGTCAATTCTTACAATAATAAACTGCTGAGTTGGATCGAAAACGACTACAAAGATGACACAGGTGCCACAATAAAGCATAAAAAGCTCTGGAACGAGGTAGCTCTTTTACACAAAGAACTACAAAAGACTCACGTGATTCACGCACATAGTCTTCAACGTGATGGCGTTCACGTTGCAGGGAATTCATTGGCTAATACAGCCACCGCGGAAGCACCTAAACCGGCTTCCGTAGCCACAAAAAAGCGTACAGATAAGTATATAGACGGGGAAACCATGCTGGCAGTAAAAATGACCGTAAAAGGCGACTGTGCAGCACTACCCGTAAACTATCCACTCAATTATGCATACATAATCGATGCAAACTCCGTTCCTTTTGCTCGAATCCCTGGAGTGGGGGACAGAGTAATTCCAAACAGGAGCAGGAGGGGCTTCCTCTTACTGGAAGCACACATGGGGTTGGGTCTGAGACACCAAACAATCAAAGCCTCTCTGAAAGAATTGCAATCAGAGTACTGGTGGCCGGACATGAGTGAAGGAATTCATGACTTCGCAAAGAACTGTCCGGACTGCAACAGAGATCGCAGTTAAGAACCGGCAAGTATAGTTTCAGAAATCCTGATAGACTGCATAACGCGATCTATCTGCGCACTCAAAGATGAGAAGCGCGCCCCAGTGTACACAGTTAAGACGAAAAGCACTTAAAAAATTAGGCCTCCAGCGCTCGGCTGACGCTAGAACGGTTATAAAAGATTTGCGAGTCTTTATTGGCACATACGCAATTACCACGTTCCATTCTGACCAGGGTCCTGCTTTCAGCTCTCGAGCCTATAAGGAGGCCATGGCCAGCATGGGAATTGGGTTGCGGTATTCTTGTCCGTCGCACTCCGAAGGGAATAGTGTGGTAGAAAGAAAAAACCGGGACATAAAGCAATCTATAACAGCGAAGGTATTAGGTTCAGGCGCTGGGTGGGTCAAACAGTTAATAAGTGTCCAGACTAGTCTTAACAACATGCCGAGAAATTCTCTAAAAGGTTTCAGCCCATACGAACTATTGTTCGGAATTAGAATGAACGTTCAGGACCTCGATAGTCAGATGTCAGTGGTACAAGAAGAAACAACGCAGTTTGATGTAAAAGACCGTTTGGCTGTTTTACAGGAACTGAATGAAACAAGAAAATCCTTAAGCAACATAAAGTTAAAGCAACAGCCAAGTACCACTGACGAGGCACCACCCGCAACAGCCCCAGCAAGGCCTGTCTGGATTCCAAAGATTGGGGATCTAGTCAGAGAAAAGATCGCGGTTAAGAAGGAATTTGGGCCTTCTTACAGAAAAGCAGTACCTGTCTTAGCAGTCACCGGAACAAGATCAGTTGTGCTACCGCCCCTTGCTGGTAAAAAGGAGAACAGAGTCGTGTCCATCGATCTGGTAAAACCACAAGCATGTGGCCTATAATCAACAGTAGGCCCAGTGGACTCCCAAGAAACAACAGAATACCCAAACTTGCAACAATCCAAGAGGTTCAAACTGAAAGACTAATCACATTCGATCAGCCTGCAGTGCACAATGAAGGACTATGCAATACAGCCATGGAACTCGTGCCTCTTGAAACACAGATTGAAACAGTTCGTCAAGAAACAGCACCAGTCTACAATGATGTGGCATCAGAAAGTGCTACCGAGAGACAGATTGAAAGAACAATCCCATCAATTGACAGAACTGCCTCTGGTTATTTCATCAACTTCGACAACTTCTCTGAAGATTTTAACGACCCCGAAGTGATGCCAGAAATAAAAAAGTCTTTTAAAGAAAAAGCAACGGAACTCTTTCATCAACTGAAGGAAATCTACCTAATTTCCCCTTGGCTAGAGTTCTGGTTCGGTCTAGGTGTATTTTTCCTCCTGCTTTGGCTCATCATGGTACTGTGCTTGGGAAAATTCATTGAAGGAAAATATATTACAATGGACACAGCAAGTCAGAACATCAACCTAGTCCTGAAACCACACAGATCATCCCACGTGAAGAAAAGAGAACTGTCAACAGTAAATGTCACAGCAATTCCAATACCTGGTGGGGTAGTATGGGAGAAAACAGACTATGAGATATATGGTCCGGTCGAAATCCTGAAGTATCCTCATCAACTAAAGGTTTCCTTAAGTGACTTTGTGACACCAAGTACATTCTCTGATGATTGGGACTTTAACAGTATTAATGACATGATGTCTGATTTAGTAATGTCAGCTAGATTCACAGATCATGATTATTTACAAGGTTCATCTAGTTATGAGCAGTTATTCTGTTACACCCACTATGGGGATCATTACTTGCATAAATCTGCACAGCTTAGAAATGTTTTTATGTATAATCAATGGGAACATTGTGCTACACCACCTAAAAGCAGTTCTAAAGCATTTTTTGAGAAATTCAAATACTTTTCAGGGTTTAACACAAGTAATGCAGACACGTTTTATTACAAACTGTTAGAAAAAACAGGAATGAAAACAATGCTGACAAATTCTAAATTGATATATTCAGAAGCATTTTATGACAAAATGATGACATTTGGTTTTGATTATTGGAAAAATAATATTGAAACGAAAACAATTTGGGGTACAAAAGATTGGCAGGTGCAAGGCATAGAAGCACTATTTAGAACCTGCATGATACCAGAACAAATGTTGTTTTTAAATGACACAATACACCAAACATCTTGTCTTGGCCTAGCTAAGATCAAAGACCTTAAAACACCGTCTATTCCAAAGCCAATACCCGAAAATGCTACAGCTGATATTGAGTTAGACGTGTCACAAATTTTACATTTCAACAGAACACATCCTGATTGGAAAAAGTGGTTAATCTGGCCTACAGACACAAATAGCTGTCAAGATAGGTTCCTGAATAAAACACAGGGGTTAAAAATGACCAGATTAGACCCTAGATACTCCCAGAGACAACATCCAGGGATTATAACAACATACAGTGTAGGGAAACTCTGCCTAGAATGGCTAACTACATCCACACTGGCTGAAATTAAGCAACACTTGTCTTTATTAAAAGATGGTGCTGATTTGCGCGATTTCATTCTTGGACCACGCAAACAGCGTCAGAAGCGTTTCATAGCGACCAGTATCTATGCTGCTTACAAGGAGGCTTGGAAAGTAAAGCAAATTGAAACTGCTGATAAAATACGAGAAATTGATCGTATTGATTTGGAGAAATCACTTTCTGTGGTAGACAATGGGTTAACGACTCTGTCTTCCAGAATATATTCTTTGGACAATATTGTATCCTCTGCCTTTGATGTGATAGACAGAGATTTGCTAATGTTACAACATGGCCAATCTCAATTACGCTCTATTATAGAACTAGGCTGGACGCTGCAAAATCTTCGTTCAGGCTATGTGCCTTGGCGTTTAATCAACACAACGTCATTATTTTCCAGTTTTAACCTTACTGATAAACAGATCAGTTTGGCACAGAAAGGAGCAGACTATACAATCCTGAGCATCGAAAAACTCGAGAGATTACCATTGACAATGTCAGAGAGTCCTGTCATTGAATGGATAATATACGGAATTATCACAATTCCGATAACAACTTTCCGATTTAAAAAGTGCCTTGAGTACATACCTGCTGGCCAGTATGAACAATTGGGTAAAGGATATGTAAAATCCGAATGGAAATTACCATACACTCATTCTTGCTATAGTGACAGTGACAAAAATGTATTTCTTAGTGGTGAAAATTGTAAACATTCACTAAGCGGTATACTTTTGTGTCAGGGTATTAATTTACACGGAGCATGTGATGGAAATTCAAACAACCTTTCATGCCACCAGCTAGTCACACCTGCAACTCAGATAGAGCCCTTCTTTATGCAACTTTCGAACGGGAGTTACATTCTTAGAACGGATCACAGATGTTGTGGCCTGACGCCAGGGAAAAGTTATCTAGTACAAGTTACGTCCATGGTCAAATGTTGTATGCAAGCATTGTTCCCGAGCGGGCCTCCAGACATAGTGACTCCCCTCTGGCCTCGTCTGAATCTCTATTCTATACGAATTGATACATTAAGCAAAATGAAATCTGTACTTTTACAGACAACCGTGCCTATAACGTCATCTAAAGAGACGTATGATCTTCTAGTCGCAAGGACGGCTACTGAAGTCCATGACCTTTTATCAACAAATTGCCCGTGCATTTCGTAGAAATGTTCAGCCAACTCCTTAACATGTCTAGTGCAACAAGCATCCCAGGCATATTTAAGACAGTCTTTACGGGACTGCTAACACCCTTCCAGGCAATTTTGGGAATCTTTCCTAATTTTGTGCACTCCATTTTTGGCGGCATACCATTATTTTTGGGACTCGTCGCAGGGATTCTATTTTTGACCCTCCTGCTACGTTATGGCAAGCCTCGGCTCAGACATAGCTCCCATGGGAATGGAAGAGACAATCCTAGCAATGCGCTACCGGGACAGGATAACTAACGTCCTCGGATTGGCCAGGCTGAGAGATCTAAACATGACCTGGTTCCTTTCATTCAGACCGATATGGCAAAATTGCATTTTACCTGTGCTACGGTGTATGCTTTGCGGCGATGAATGCGTGTTGGACATCTCTCTTTCACTTCCATCAGCAGTACCAATGGACGTCGATACTTTGCTCAGTCCAATAACGGCTCACGCATTGTGTTGTCCCCAGCGGCTACCAATCCTGATGACGGCATTCGTGGAGACCCCTGTACTACAGCCAAGTGGTAACAGTGGAGCGAGTGACAAAAGCAACATCATCCAGGTACAACGTTCTGTGAGCATTGCTGGTCCTGCCTTCGATGACAGCAATCATTCTCACACCTGCCAAGTTACAGCGCTATCTAATTTGGTTGAACTATCACCTGAATTTGTAGACCAATTCTTTGAGAGCCTGTCTGATACGATGTTCTCACCCACAGAGAAACAATAACTTTTTGAGAAGCTTTCCGACACACAGCGTTCCCATGAACTCTGAATTCAGCCTTCAGTTTTGATCAACAAAAACTACCAAGAGCTTTGGAAATCTATTTTCTTTGAATTGGACAATTTTTCTAATATTGACCTTTTTTGGCACGAACAAATTCTTTGCTTAACGTAAAAACTATTCTTAGAGAACAGAAGCTTCACACTTCTATTTCTAAGCACATCTAGAGACATAACAACATAACACCAGCCTCTAGCACACATGTTATTACAATGCATTTTTATGTGATGATTTATCTCGCTTTTCTTCTGTCAGAGATACTTCATGTGTAATTCTTTTTGCATAATCGTTCATTGATTTCATATGCAATACTTTTTTGAATGATTACTATGCTTTAAAAAAAACGTACAGTACCTAAATTCCATGTATTACAAGTACGCCTATTTCGAATGCATTTATGTATTTTGGGGTGGGCAATGTTACACATGCATCTTATTGCTTAGTTTTAGCAATTTTGATGGACATGAAAACGTGGAGTGGGTGTTGCATGCTTATCTAGGTTCCTGATCGATACTGTGACCTTATGCCCCTATTCGGCTATAAATCCATTTATTCCCTATATTGGCATAACCGTTCAAGTGCGATTTTCTGAAAAGTCATCTCTGGCCTCACACGAACAGAGCCACATTCCAGCATGACTCTCTGCTACTTCCTTTGCGACCAATTAGTGCAATGACAGAGCAGCAGTCACTATCTGATATTCCTAGATAACACTCCGAGTTCTTCAACAAGATAAAAACTTAGCAAACCTGGAAATCCTCGCTTGCTATGTTTTGATTAGTAATGGAACTCTAATGAGCAACTGATAACTGTCACTTCCTAGTGACATCTTTAATTGACGTTTTATGTCCAGCAAACTTGCGTCAAACCCGGCACCTGTCAGGTATAAATATTACCAACGTTGCCTTAAGCAATGTGAGTTCGTTGCCTGTTGCTGATGCCAGCTGCCTGCATGACCCTGTGTTGGTAAAAACTAGCACTCTGTCGCTGCAGCCTGCTATCCTGTGGTGGTGAAGCTGCTGATTACCATTATCGCCGCTACAGCGCGAACTATGGTGCAGTACGCTTAAGGAGCTGAACAGCCGTCCTCTGCGAAGACATCCAGCAGATTCCAGCTGCCCGCGGACGCTGTCACCCCTCCTTCCTCGACGCGCTGAAGAGAGCCGCTGCCTTTCTCGTGCAGAGAAATCCAGTCCCGGCGCTTCCGGTTTACCCTCGCGGGTGACTGGGATATCGAGAGAGACCCCTGAAGGAGATACCAATCCTCCATCATTCTATTCAGAGGTATGGTGTTGACTAAACCCTTAGACGAGAATTCTTGAAACAAACCTTGGCAAAACCAACTTAACTTAAAGCTACTTACTTGCTCCCCTTTCACGTGTTAGGCTTAGGTCAGGCACACTGGGGTAGGCTTAGTTAGAAGCACCAGTTGAGTATGTTAGCCTAATGTATATATGACTGTATATATGTTTTATTACTTTTAAACCATTGTATGGCTAAGAAACCATATCAATGCTTTTACAGTTCTATTTCACAATACTTATCTTACTGTACGTACTTTTTATAATAACAATTATTGCAATTGTGGCAATACATTTCTCTTGTACGAGAAGAAAGACTGTCCAATAAATGTTAACCTTTATTGATACACGCCCGTCTCTCTATTCTCTACATACCGTGAAAGTAAACTGCACTAGACTGACTGAGTGAAATCTATGTCTATTGTTTCACACGACCCTAGAGATTGACTCTTGATCTGAGGAGCAAAGTTGTCATGTTGCACGGTTGTTGGAAAACTGAATCCCTTCTTGTCTGTGCCAAGGAAGCTGATCACTTCCTATGCAGAGAAGAAAGTTTCCAGTGACCTCTGAGCTAGTTGGTAACACAACCCAATTAAGTTTAGCATAGTCAGTGGAGGCCTGGAATATAAGCAGTTCCACGTCGATACTACTGTTTATGTTATTCCAATGCGCAGGGCCTAGTGGGAAACTAGGAACTACACTACACCACACATAATACACCCACCCCGAACGATTGCGGCAGCATACCCACCCGCAACAGATATTGAATCCCTTCCGTTCACGATCACAGCTCCCCCCCTTGCTAGCATCATCCCTTCCAAAACCAGCACGCCCGCTACCTTATCCTTGTGCCACTCTGATACTCCTTGCACGTACATCCCCCATTCCAACGCACCCCCCCTTCAGGTGAGGGAACATAATAGGACACTACATTACCACATAGAAGACACGCCGCACTCTGATCACACTTTAGACCCAAGTACACTTCCCACACCTCAGCCATCCACATCCACAACTCAGCAGTCCACATCCATAACACAGCCTCCAACCCTATTCATACCTGCACCAGACCCCAGACTTGACCAGACCACAACGCAGCCACATCCATAACACAGCCTCCAACCCTACTCATATCTGCGCCAGACCCCAGACTTGATGTTCATGATTTCATTACTTCAAATCAAAGAAGAACTTCAAGCTTTTAATGAGGTGATATCGAGACAACTGTGGTTCACCAGAGCTACAAGACAGTCTAAATCTAGCGGGCACCTGAACCAACTAATAGTCACTTCGAAACTTGCGCTACCCAGCTGGAAATCAGTTCCCTCCCGTAATAAATCAACCCCCCAAATCTTAAGCACCAATTCCATCTCGGGGAGGGATTTACTTTCTCCATTACAATCATATGAACCCTCTCTCATGAACCCTCTCACTCCCAGTATAACGACAATCCCAACTATCCCTCCCAACCCTCATAGGACCATTAAACACAACACTAGAGGCGTCATTGACAACAACCCAAGAAGTGTCCCCCTCATTCAGGGACCTACTTCATCCCTCATCACGCCCATCTTAAATGCATACTCCTAAATTGTAGATCAGCCTCAAGACACACAGCGGACATAGCTGACCTCATTCTCACACAAGAACCAGACCTGATAATGTTAACCGAAACTTGGCTAAAGGAATCCTCCACACCAATCATTGACATACTAGTACCCCCAAACTATGATATCATCAGACTGGACAGCATTGATAAGACAGGGGGAGGTATTGCCTGCATACACCGTAGCAATCTTTCAGTAAACTGATCCATATCCTCTGTATTCCCTTCTTGCGAATACATATGCCTCGACATCACCAGTAATGGCAAACCAGTATGCTCTTTACACACCCTCTATTATCCACCAGGTGACAACCTCACCTTCACCGAACACTTCATGGATATGGTCTCATCTAACAACGGTCATCAAAATACCCAAATATTCCTTGGAGAATTCAATCTCCACTGGAATGACCACATGATGCAGTGGTCAATAGTCTCAAAAACTACCTCAATGACCTAGACCTCACCCAAATTTGTAACAGCCCTACACACAATAAAGGTTCAATCCTGGATACAATAATCTCTAAAAGAGATTCCATTCAGCTAGAGTCGATCCAACCCTGCGACTGGTCAGACCATCATATTATCACCTTCTTTATCAAGGAAACAGTGAAACTTAACTCAGTTCAATCCACAAGACCAAAAGTATGGAAAAGAGACCTGAAAAAAAACAACCCTAACATATTACCATCTTCCAGCTACAACCTACTTCTGCCCCCTGCGGGGATTTCCGAAGTCCATGACCTCACCAATCACTACGTCAATTCCAAGAACTTGATACTAAATGAGGTAGCTCCCCCTTCAACTAAAGAGTCTCCATAAAAGATTCTAATGGAATGGAATACTCAACGAGGATAGGCGATCTCAGAACTTCTGAACGCACATGGAGATCAGTTCCATCCGCCAATCACCTCAAGATTCTAAGGAAGAAGAGAAATGCATATTACAGAAAGATCAAGCGCACTAAAGCAGACTTCTTCAGCTACTAACTAGACCAAGCAAAAAATTGTCCCCAAAAACTTTTTTAATTAATCAAAACCCAATCTAAGGATGCACCTCAACTTCCGCAAGACATTGCATGCCAACAACCCAATTGTGAAGATTTTGCTGCTTTCTTTACTCAGAAGACTGGCGGCATCAAGAAGGATCTCCTCAATGATCTAATTTCGCACTCTGTACCTCATATGAAAACCTCCTTATCACTTCCAATCGCACCACACCAAATCCCATCAAAGTTTGACCTAAAAAATGACTCAGGTTGGTCATCCTTTGCTACTTACAGTGAAGAAGCTATATGCAAATTGCTTAGTTCCCTTAATCCTGCCAATCACTTCACTGATCCTCTCCCCGCAAATGCAGTTAAGGACTTAACTCCATTACTTCTACCTCTCTGGACCAAGATCATAAACAGCTCACTACAACAAGGTTGCATCCCTGGACACCCTCAAACCGGACAGGTATCACCCATTCTAAAGAAACCCACGGCCAACCCTACGGACCTAAACAACTATCGCCCTATTTCCAATATTCCTATCCTGGCCAAACTATTGGAAAAATGTGTACATCGCCAGCTGATAAGGCATATTGATCACTTTGACCTTCTTAACCAATACCAATCAGGTTTCCAAGCAGGTCACAGCTGTGAATCAGCCGTGACACATATAATTGATGACGCTCTACAAATCCTACTCATCCTGCTAGACCCCTCCTCAGCCTTTCATACGGTCAGACATGAGAACCTGACAGATCTGCTGAAACACAGAATGGGATTATCAGGGTCAGTGCTAAACTGGTTTACCTCATTCCTCCAAAACAGGTCACAACAATTCAAGTTTAACAACTCCCTGTCCAAACCCGTCCCAGTAACTTTGGGAGTCCAGCAAGGGTCCTCACTATCCCCAACACTGTTCAGTATTTTCATGGAATCACTCACCGAAATTCTACATGCGTCTAACGTGCAATATCACATGTACGCTGACGATACACAACTATACCTTAAGATCCACACCCTAGACAACATTGAATCGCTTAACACAACGCTTGGGAATACCCAGACATGGCTGGCAGAAAAACATCTGAAATTGAATTGGACCAAATTCATCCTAACCGCCCCACCCGCCCAAGTCCCCATAATGCAAGACTGGATCCAACATCTTACAGCACAGAACTGACGATCTCTGGTGGGATCAGATCCTCAAGAAGTCCGGAAAACCTATTACTGAAACCGCAAAGATTCAACAAGAAGAAAACATATAACCGAACCTTCTCAGGGATGGCACACAGAATCTGGAATACCTTACCCCCAGAAACCAGACTTAACTCTTCTACTGCATCATTCAAAAAGGAAGTAAAATCGATTCTCATGGCCAAATTCACCTGAGCATGGTCTAAAGAAATTATGAGACCAAACGTACCCTCGCTACTAATCCTTATTATGACAAAGGACCTTCCAGGCATCCTAGACATTATATCTACCCTATACCTAAATCACTGGGATAGTTTTGTGATGTACCTTACTATTTTGCTTTTACGAGATGTTATGCTTACAAGCTTTGACTAGCATGTAACTGATGTGTAAAGAACTCTACTTACTGTAAAGCGCTCTGATATCCGCAAGGGTCTTGTTCACGCTCTATAAAACTCTCAAAATTAATAAATAAATAAAACTGTCGTCCATGCACCTTCGATTTCTTTCCAAAGAATAGCATGTCTGCCAGAGAACTGCTTGCTGAGATATGACCAAGAGGTTTTCTATACATCTCTGAACTGTTTTACCTAGCTAAAAAAAAAAATTAGAATAGCCATACAGTTCCCTTCCTTTTGCAAATGCTAAACCGGGTAACAGACTAGCAGGGTAATTACTTAATAATTTGACTGTTACACAAGGATTGCCTAAACAATTATTTTATTAGGTCTGCAAAAACTCAAACAAACAACACTATTTTAAGTATATTCTGCCCTCAATTTACCTGTGAGGAAACAGGAGGAGGCTTACATTTTTGAGAACGAGATGTGAATAGATCTCATTCATCACCCATAGTGGGAGTAGCATCCCATGAGCTTAAATGTAGATGCGGTGTTAGACTCTACTTTCTATCCTATGTTTGTTCTGGAATAAAATGTATTTGTATGGGTAAACTGTGTCCCAGAGTATAAAGTGACGGCAACATTATCTTCCTCAATCATACATGAGTGAGGTATCAATGGCTGCCTCCCCAAGGGGTAGCATGTCAGAGTCTGAAGAATAGGTACTCAAACACACCTGGTATTCCATTAGAATGGAGTGATTATGAGGCATCTTTTGGAAAACGCGTAATTTTAGTCATGCAGCTACAGAATCCACTATATGGAATAATTTTATGTTTATAAAAAGGGCTTGGTGCTCAAATCTAAGATTAAATCATACTATGTAAGGAGAAACAGTCTAGAGACATTTTCAACTCTAGATCTTAAGTCAGAGATCTATTCAAATTATATGTATTAATTTAAATCAAAAGAAAGTGTCATATTAATCAAAATCTACAAGTACAATCTGTCGATTCACCAAATTCAGACAATATTTGAGGCAAACCTAAAGAAAACGAAATCGGAAATGGCGGGCTTTCAGCAGGATAAAGTGATAAAAGCCATAGCTTCTCTAATAAAAGTTAATAAAGCACCTTCACAAGAGGGGCATGTCTCTGTTGTAATATCAGGTGCACTGTTGGGCCCCTCATATTGCTCTTCAAGAAAGTAATGGCAACTAAATCTCTTATTTTGAAAGAAGTAACATGTGCCCTCTTTGGATATTGAGGAAAAAGTAAAACACATTGTGTATCTTATAGGTCATTTGTACTAATCAACACTGATGCTAAACCGTACCAGGAAATATTGCTCAGTAGGATAGTTTACTTATCTTGTTGTTAGACGAGATATTATGTAGAACAGATGAACTGTAGATAAATTTGGGAAAGTTGTATACATTATTAGGGTCCCAGTAATGGTAGCAATGCTATAAAGGCTGTTATGAGATGTGTGTAGGCAGTAATAGTCAAATTCAGGTTTGTTGAATCATTTAAAAGTTGTCTATTTCCCTCCTGCCAACATCTGACCAATAGAGTACTGAGAAAAGAATTCCTGTTGGATTTAAAACATCTGAGTTGCTGGGCATGCAGCTTTGCCCAAAATCTCCCTTCCTATTTGCCCTTTGAGGGCAGCCATTTGAAAAGTGCATGAATTAAAATTGAATGATTCAAAGAATGCTAAAAGGGTGTTTGACAGTGACATGACCTTATTTGCTGATGGCATTCTAATGACATTCACCAACCGGGGAACATCCCTCACTGGTTCAGAAACCAGACTATTTCATGCAATTTTAGGCTTCACAGTGCAAATCTGGGTAAATGAGAGCTGCATAATATTAGCTTGACTAAAGGAAAGCTTACTATTGTTCCCACCTGTTAGAATGAGTTAACCCCTTCGCTGCTGGCCCTTTTCCGCCGCTGTGCGGTAAACAAATGAACAGGGGCGGGCCATGACGAACCCCAGCCGTCATCAGCACACAAGCACCGTAGTGCATGACGGCTGGGGTTCGTCATCAGCATACAAGGGGTTAAAGAGACTTGGGAGGCGGGCATAATAGATCCCTGTCTTAGTTGGGAAGAATTGCAACACTTGAATTTACCATTGTGCCTTGGGTTCTGCATCATACCTAGGTGCACCCGGTACCTAATGAAGAAATGTGTGTACTCCAAGAGGAAGTGATGTAGTATGTGAACAAGCAGGCAGCAGAGTGTACCAGCACAGATTCCAACCAGACTTAAACCAGAGGGCGGAATTCCGTACCCAGAACTCGCACAATATCACCAAGCTTCTCATCATTACATTTTGTCTGAATGGTTTAAAAAAAGAGTACCAGATAGGGAATAGAGATGGGGCATAGAAACGGGCATTGCATGGTGCACCCTGCTATACTGGAAGTGATCAGAGTAAAGGGTATGCTCTAAACAGCTCAGTGATGGCCTGCCACTTTAAATGTGTGAGGCCATGTGTGCATTAGAAGAGGAGTGATGTAATTTCCCTTTACATGGACACCAGTGTTTGATAGCTTGGATCTTTCACTGGATGCTTAGAGAAAAAGTCATTGTATATTATTGAGAAGATTAGTATAGAAGTTGAACTGATTAATGAAGAGAAGAACAGTAGGCCAGATCAGCTTAATTACATCCATATCCTTGATGCTAACCTGGAATTATGATCCAACAAACAGAGGTTTCCAGTGCACAAAGAAGGGATGCTACTGGGGTAATACAAACTGGAGCTCTCAGCATACAGCCAAAAGTGTATTTGTCACCTCTTCTAATTTGTCTCCATGAAAGGCAGAATGTGTTAATAAAATGAATTCCTTGAGAATTCGAAGGCTAATTAGTTGAGGGTGATGCAGTTTGTAAAATGTAAGGCTGAGATTCACTGAGCAGGAGCAGATGCAATATACATTGCTCTACATTCTGCCTTATTACTCTATATAGTCACAGAACACCTCAGTGATTTGCAATACCCTGTAAATCCTGTATTACTCAAGACTGCACAAATTGTTGAATTTCTTTCAAAGTCCCATGATTATACAATGAGCTTCCTTCGCATTATTCAGTATGCCCCGCTTACTACAGTTCACGTTTCCAAAATCTCGCTGCCAAATATTTAGACCATGTGCTGTGTGGAGGTACTGCACTTTATTTGCTGTGCATGCCTGCTGTGTGCATTCATGTCCTGATTTACGTAGTCACTATTAGAACTTTTACCCTAGTTTTTTAGGTCTCGCCTGGCGTTGCAGCGCAAAGCGCTGCTCGCTGAGCGAGAGATATTGTAATAGAATAGATTTGAGAAGGGAACTTGAAGCCCGCCCCTCATTTTCATTGGCTAGCGTCACCGTTTATGCTAAATGGTGGCCTGCCTTTGGAAATGAGGTTTTTATTCCACTGCCCTTTCTCCCATTAGTCTGGCCGATCCGGACAGGGTCGCCTGCTTTGCTGCTGTCGCAAAGCACTTTCTTATCTTTATGGGGCCATGTGTTTCTTATTTATTTATTTATGGGATTTTTAATGCGCAACTAATACCCTAGGGTGTCTAGGCGCAGTGAGATGCTCTAGGATACACAAAATTCAGGGCACGAACTTATTAATTGAATAACCAAGTTTTCAAGGCCTTACGAAAGGCAATGAGTGTTGGTGCTGTTTTAATATACAAGGGGAGTGTGTTCCACAGTATGGGGGTCGCTACCAGGAAACGTCTGTCTCCCCATGTGGCCGTTCTTGTTCGGGGAACATGCAATAGGTAGCTTGCTGCTGATCTTAGATTCTTTCCAGGTATGTACACCTGAAAAGCTTCCTTCAAGAACTTTGGTCCAGTCTGATGAATGGCCTTATAGGCGATGCAGAGAGCCTTGAATTTGATTCTGCTCTCCACTCTTAGCCAATGTAGATGGCGTATGGCTACTGAAGTGGAGTGTCGCCAAGGAATATTAAGCAGAATCCGTGCTGCCATATTTTGCACAGACTGTAGTTTGTTCAGGATGTATTTGTGAGTGCCAAGGAAGAGGGCGTTTCCATAGTCCAGCTTCGAAAACACTAAGGTGGTGATAAGTGTTTTCCCTGCCGAATCAGGTAAGTATGGCATGAGTTTTTTTTATTTTCTTCAGCATGAAGAATGCAGCAGAGACCACCTTGTTGACATGATGACCAAAAGTTAGCCTATTATCAAAGATCACTCCCAAATTCCTAACCTTAACAGCTGGAATCGGGGGGGGAGCCCATCTGACTGGGCCACCAAGTTGAGGACCATTCGGGAGAGAGCTTACCGAAAGTCATGACTTCGGTTTTCTCTGCATTAAGTTTCAGGCAGTTACTGTGCATCCATGATTGTACATCCAGTAACCCCTCCTGAAACTTGGCTGCCACCACTGGACCGTTCTTGTGTACCGCCAACACAAGCTGGGTGTCATCCGCGTAGGTAGTTAATCGCATCCCGTGTGATTTAATAACCCTCGCCAAGTCCGCAACATAGATATTAAAAAGCGTGGGACTTAGCGAGGATCCTTGAGGGACTCCACAGGGCAGTTCAGAAATGGGCGAGTAGTAGTTGCCCAATTTAACTGCCTGTTTGCGATTAACTAGGAAGGAAGCTATAAGATCTTTAGCCAGATGACTAATTCCAAGGGCTGCGACACGGTCGACCAAGATGACGTGGTCGACCGTGTCAAAAGCAGCTGACAGGTCCAACAAGATGAGCACTGCAGCACCTCCCGAATCCATGATCTCTCGAATTTCATCTGAGGCCTTTATCAATGCTGTCTCAGTTCCGTGTCCCTTCCGGAACCCGAACTGAGTGTCATCTAGGAGTTTATGTTGTTCAATAAACTCAGAGAGCTGTTTATTCATTATTGCCTCCACTATTTTGGCAGGGAAGGGAAGGCAGGCAATTGGCCTGTAGTTGGAAGTGATGGTAGGGTCTAAAGATGG
Organism: Lissotriton vulgaris; assembly: GCF_964263255.1. Taxonomy (NCBI): domain Eukaryota; kingdom Metazoa; phylum Chordata; class Amphibia; order Caudata; family Salamandridae; genus Lissotriton; species Lissotriton vulgaris. The sequence goes on from NC_141685.1 coordinate 1,569,856,869, forward strand.
CTTCCTAATCAAAGGTTTAACAATAGCCTTCTTCCAGGTCTGTGGATAGACACCTGTCTTAAAGATGGAGTTGCATATGTTGGTCAGCGGCTGGGTAACAACATTGTGTAGTTGGTTCATTATGGTCGGGGACATGGGTCCAACGGAGAGCCTGATTTAATCTTGCCAACAAGTGCGTTGACCTGATCTTCGGTAGCTGACTGAAACTGAGTAAGGGAAGGGTGCTTCAGTGCTGGTTAAATAATTAAATCTCTCTAATAACAACAGGGGGTACCCAATCAACCACTCGGCATCTGGGTGAAAATAAACTAGCAAAATACAAGTGATGCCAATGGTATCAATTTAGACAAACTTATTTAAGGAGAAAGATACCATCAATTATCTATCTCCACCATACACATTTGTAAATGACTAAATCGACTGTTCTATTTTTATGTTCATCTTACGGCTAATTATCTTAAAAGAAACACAAAACACATCAGTGATATCTAGTATTCTTTTAGTAGTCTTTTCAAAAGTTTTTTGTAGTATTATAATCATACACATCAATATCTATTCTCTTGAATCGAGCAATTTTTAACAGGACATACAGATAAAACAAATGAATAACAAATAAAGTTATACAAACGTTGACCCTTAATCCATGGGTTATGTCTGAAGCCCAATAGTTTGCAAATAAGGAAAAAACAGTAATGTCTCTTATAACCTTAATTCCTTCTTCGAACACCACAATTGTATCTGGGAGTAGATGAAGCACAACTCAATGTTTTTATGGCTTCTCAAATCAGTCCAACTCCTAGGGAATATATCCCGTATTGTTTCCAAATCAAACAAAGTGTGTCGAAATCAATAATAAACTGTTGACGCGTTTCGGCCTGTCAGGCAGTTTCAGGCCTCATCAGGACAATGGGCAAACAAAACAAGCAGTACTTTACCACATTCAAACCCGGTATACAATCCCAGCCTATTTTTAAATTGGTCTTCGCTATAGTGTATCACACCAAGCATATCATTTGGCAATTTTCCATATCTGCGAACAACCTGGTGTCCACGTATCCGTGGCTTAATCGTGTATTTTCCGATCCGGACAGTGATATTATTCAAAGCACGTCCAAAAGCCAACAGCGTCTCCAAATCACGCCCGATGTTCTCAATACCTTGGATCGTCTCCCAAGGAAAGCCGTACAGCTAGAGAGTAGTTAAATCAGCGGCTCTTCCTACCTGCTCTTTAGAAAAAGTGGAGTAAATGTCCGTTACTTTAGTGGTAAAAAATGTGGCTAGGGCAGTACAGAATTCCTGCGAGTTCTCTATTGTGGAGCCAGCTAGAGAACTGGACAGAGAGTTTACCACTTGAAATAGCATCCTAGATGAGTTCTGGGCGTGCTCAATTCGACCAGTGAAAAAAAGATTCTTTTGTGTGGTAATAGCTTTTTTATATATCGCTAGAGCACTTTTGTATTCTTGCTTAGCCGATGGACTATAGTGCTTTCTCCCAACACCTTTCTAAATTTCTACAGAGCTGACGCTGGAGTCGCAGCTCCTCTGTGTACCACTGGGCAGATGGAGTCGCTCTATTGGGGCGATAAATTTTTTGGGGAGCAACTTCGTTCGCTGCTTTTAAGATCCATTCCTGAAATTTAATGGACATAGTTTCGGTATCGTCTCCGCTTTCAGGAGCAGATGACAGCAAGAGGTTTGAAAGATGTGGTATATCTGCATTTTTCCACATCCGCGCCCCCACTGATGCCCTATCTTTGGTCTGAGGGGGTTTGAGTGGTAGCATCCGAATCCTAAAAATAATGGCTTGATGGTCAGACCATATCAGAGGTAGTGTTGCCACCAACTCAAGCTATGGTCATTCGTAAACAGGCCATCCAGCGTGTGTCCGGCTTCATGCGTGGGGCCCTTCACCAGCTGCTGCAGTCCTATTGCCTGCATATCAGTGATAAATTGGAATGTATCTTTGTTTTCCATATTTTCCAATGGAAAATTAAAGTCCCCAAGAATCGTATAAGTCGGGGATTCTATTGCTGATTCCATAATTTCAGTGAGTGCAGCTAAGAATTTGGTTCGAGTCCGAGGTGGCCTGTACACCAGGGTTCCTTTAAAAGCTTGTTTGTGTGTAAGATTGATAGTAAATGCGAAAGCTTCGCAATTGGTACTTTGAATGGGCTCAAATTTGGCACGATAAGTGTCCCTATGAATAATGGCTAAGCCTCCGCCTCGCCCCGAGGCTCTATCTTGTCTAGCTACGCTGTAACCTTCAGGGGTAGCTTGAACAAAGTCAGGGCCTGATGCATCCTCTCCCCATGATTCTGTGATGAATAAAATGTCCAGTTCATGATTAATAATGCTCTCCCTGATGTCCAGACTATGTTTGGGGAGAGAGCGTGAATTAATGAGTGCTGCTCTAGTATACTGTGTCGCTAAGCGAGGAGCACTGGCAGTTATAAAGAAGTGGGCTATAGTATTTGTCGCAGGCAGGGGAGGTGGCATAGTGAGAGAACAACCTGCACATGATATAGGTGTGGATAATGAGCGTTTTAAAAACGGGAGTACTTGACAAGACGTACCCGGTCCTGTATTCCATTCCTTCAGCTGTGTGGAAGTGTAGCGTAGGGTAGAAGCGGTATTTAGGATAACAGCAGGACCAGGGGGGGTGGCCCTGTGCCCGGATCTGGCTCGGACGGGCGCAGACGGGCTTGTCTTAGGCGCGTCTTCGGCGCGCGCCCGCTGCGCTCGTCCGCTGCGCATCCTAGTCGAGCGAGGACTAAATAGCTCTCTCCCGTAAGTGGAGAAGAGCTAGACCGCGTCCCGACCCTGCCCCAAGATGGCGGCTGGTGCTCGTGGACGAGTGCCCTATTCCCTTCGCTCTAGCGGGTCAGGTAGGTACCAAAATACTGTGAAAATCACGCTAGGGTTAGTGCAATATTAATATCATTTCTAATTAGTGTGAAGGAGGAGGGCACTGTCCCGACCTCTCATTGGAAAAAAAATCTTGATTTTTTTTTTTCCTTTGAGAGGTCGGGGGCAGTGTGCACCTCCACACTTATTAGAAACACATGGCCCCACAAGCGGCTGCCTTCCCGCAATGGCTAGCACTTGTTGCCCCCACCGCTTTCACTCGCGGGACACAGCATGCCATGCCACTTTAACTTTAATAAGGGCTGCGCCCCCCAGCACTCGCGGGACGCAAGCTTCGGCAGCCGCTTCTTCTAGATTTTGAAGGAGGGGAACCTGAATAACCCAATATCAATGTTTTCACTTATACTGTGTGTGTACCATGATTGCCAGTTTGGGAGAGGCACAGAGTGATCCATTGTGAGAAATGCCTTTGAAACTCTCCGTCAGCTGAATCCCCAGCATCCACCCCCAGCAGCATTGGCAGTTAGCAGCCCAGCCGTGGATGCCAAACTTTGCACTCTGCCTGGCCCGGCGTCACCCATCCCGCCGCAGTCCTGCATGTCACTGCCCCTGCCCTGAGGCTGGGAAAGCCTCTGCAGTTGGAGCGACCAGAGGAGCAGCGAGGGGCGCGGAGGAGCTGCTGCCTCCTTAACACGCTCTGTGACTTGAGCCACTAGTTCCTGGCCCTCGCTCAGAGTTGGTTATCTGACATAATATAACGTCAGGCTACATGTCCAGCGTGCACCATCTGCAAAGGGGAGATTTGTCCATTATGTAGGAAATGGTTCTTAAATTCTAACTACAAAATATTAGAAAAATAGCAGCTTCCTATTTCAAATCTCCGGAATACACAAACCAATATAATGGTTTGAAAAGCTTTGCCAGTACACACAGACTGCTTAAAATATCAGTTATCAACTGTAGCAGGACTCGTTTAACAACGCTATTGATGCTCTGGGCTCCACCTCCACCACCTGACTGATCTAGCCGCCCAGGTCTCTCTGAGCTAATAAGTAACTGTTTCCCAAACCTCACTAGATAGACGTCAGCAGGATGAAATGTGGAGTTGCAGTTTGAGCCTGTGGCTGCAGGTAGCAGTCCGATTTCAACAAGAATCGATCAATTGACAATGTTTCCTCAAATACTATGTTGTCGTCGACATCGATTAACTCGATTTTCTGCAGAACATTTGAATGTTGTGCTGTTTTTATTTAAAAACAAAACCTTTTTTAAACAACTATCGTGGTCCATCATAATGATTTCTGTGTCTTTAACCATTGCAGAAGCTATCACGATTGTTACTATTAATATGTGTTTCCTTGTGTGTCTTGTTAAACAGGATCGTTATTCTGTTGTGCATTTATTTACATTTTCTTTAAATTTTACTGTGCTTGTTTTTAAATCAGAAATAAGTAGCATTTAAATATAAATGCATGTACACCGAATTACCCCTGCTCTGCTTATCGAGCTCGGCAAACTGAACAGCAGGAGTTACTAATTGATAATCTCCCGACCCCTGGGGGAATAGGGCGGGGGAAGGGCATCAGGGAGGGGCTTGCATGTGTGTGTATATTGATCACACTGTTAGAGTGTACAATTGATGTCTTTATCCAGACTGGCGGAGGCTGCAGAAGAGTACACAGCCCGAGCTACAAGAGCAACACAGACCCAGCCGGTAAAAAGCTAAATTCAAAGGGCGAGTCTAGAAAATGGGGCTTTAAATGCCCCCCTCCCCTGCCCGCCACCTTCTCCAAACTATCGACCAACAAACTTCCAGCAGTCTTACCCTCAATTTGTGTGTATATGGATCGCTGCTGTGTCTGTCTCCATGGACACTGTACCCAATATAATAGTTTGTAATGGTTGTTTAGTTGAAACTAGCCTTATCCAATCAGAGCACTTGTTGGGATAGCAGTTTAGCACATGACATAGAACTGACGGCTTGATCCAATGAGTTTCAGGGGGTTTGTTTGACTGTAGACAGTGCGCACCAAGCTGTTTTAGGAACAAGCATTTGCAATAGCAAGTTAAAGCTCTTTCAATTGTAAATACAATGTCTTTTCTTTTTGTTCTAAAATCCAAAAGCAAAATAAGAGCCATAGTCATTTTCAATGCCAATAGCTCAAACTTGCATAACTGGGAGGCCTACTGCATTGCAAATGCTGGTCTTAAATATGCTTTAAAGGTTTGTCCAAGAATTGAAGTTCAGCAGTCCCAGACATGCGCTAATGATTTTAGTCATGTGTGTTTTTCAACAATGTCTTTGCTTTGGTCATCACGCATTGAACCTCTATTAAAGGCTGACTTTTGTATTTTATAGGAATTGCCACAAGAAGTGCATGAAATCTTGGGTATGAAAAACTGTAACAACATAACAAAGGATTTAGAACTAAGTGAGAAAGAACATATTGATTCAAGGTGTTCTCGAAATTCTGTGCACCAAAATACCTCAGTGCCGTTAATTTCAGCCAATGGAAGAAGTGACACAGCAGCATTTACCACGACTCGATTGACAAATTGACATGTTGTGTATCCCCATGAAGCTATGTTTCCTGAAACTAGAGACAATTTGATGCAGCTCTTTGACCAGACTATAGAATTTGGAAATTTGATAAAAGAAAATGGATTGAAGATTTTGAATTTTGTAATATGTGCATAAATTATTTATCTACTGAAATGCTTTTCATTAAATCTATATAAAATATTGGGAACAATTGTTTTTCTTTGTAGTTATTTCTTGGAATTAGTTACTGTTTTCGGTTTGTTTTGCTTTATTAAATTCTTAGCAGCAAAGTGAAGTGAGGGAAGTTTCATTTAGTTAATAGAGAATTTAACAAAAACGACAAACCCCTCCCAATTCTAAACTGCTCTTTTCATGAAGGCTGTATGTGTTCTGCTTTACCATTCACCTTGTATTACTATCAATCCCCATCTGATAGAGACTTCTAGCTGCAGATGTCTTACCTTTTGTTAGACGGGACCTGGAGGGTCGGCCGAGGACAAGGGGAGAGGTCTCCGGGGAGAGCCGTCTCCAGCGATCGTACAGACAAGTAACTTCCCCCCCACAGATAGGCACCACACAAAGATAAGATTTAACGTTCTTTATAAGCAATCTTGAAGTACGGTAGAATGGTACAAGGAGGTCTTGACTCAGGGGTCCCCTCGATTCTAGTCTCTTGGATGGGAAAGGGGGTAGCGGGACAGTCTTATTACCAAACTGGTAGTTGCGATGAGATGATGAGTAGCTCACAATCCTCGAGCTCGGTGTTTCTTGAGGGACGGGCCGCGGCAGCGCCAGCAGGTCCCGATGAAGACGGTGATTACAACGGATCGCGGCAGCGCCAGCAGGTCCCAACGAAGATGGTAGTTACAACGGGTCGCGGCAGCGCCAGCAGGTCCCGACGAGGATGTAGGTTGCAGAGGGCCGCGGCAGGACGACAGTTCACAAGGTAGGGCTGCGGCAGCGCCAGCAGTCCGTCAAGGATGAGTTCTTCTCGGTGTCTCTCGACTCCAGGATACAACTGCCTTCCTGCTCTGGAGCTGCCCCAGTTATAGGTCTGGCGGCCTTTGATGTCTGGACCCTCGCACTTGGAGGTCGGGAGGTCCGGGATGAGGGAGTCCAGACACCCAGCAGGGGGGTGGAGCCAGCGCCCGGGGAGGCTGGGGGCGATCGGCACCTGGCGGGGGAGAACCATCGACACTTTTTTCTCCCATTGACCTGCCAAGTGGGCCGTTCACCTCCTGGGTGGATGGTGGTGCCGGGATGTCGGGGCCTGGCCAGGTCCAGGGTTGGGGTCGGGCTGAGGCCACGCGGCCTCGTGGTGCAGTGTCCAAGATGGCGGCCGGGCCGGGCAATGGTGCTGACGGTGGCCCGGGCCCGTGATACGGAGATGTCCGGGAGTAGGAGTCCCGTAGGGGACGGAGTGTGAGTTGCTTCGGTGGGTGGCACCTGGAGAGCTGACGTCCCGGCTCTGTCATGCGGGGAGGGAGCGAGCCCGTCATGTGGCCTGTCCAACACCTTTGAATTCCACACGCATCACCCTGGATCCAGAAACTTTTGCATGAGCAGTACTCCTTGGCCGCCATTGGGTGGCTGCATTCGGCTCAGCATGTTGTTGGCATCGGATATGGCGTCACGGTCACTTATATAGTTGCCACCTAGGCACACGGACGTCCGTTCTTTTCTTTCCGCCACAGTTTTGACGACGCCCCGGATAACCCTCGCATGTGCCTATTCCGCGGAGACCCAAGCATACATACTTACCGGCCCCCGCATTCTGCTGTTGCCAATGGTGGGAAATAATGTCAGCCAACAATAACTGGTATTAGTAGTGGTCGTTGTTGGCCGCAGTTTATTAATAACCAAAGACATATTAATAACACAAACTGGTTTCAAGCAATCTTCCATTTTACGAACAGTAAACATCAATCATAATTGCCATATACAAATTATGACACCATCTTGTGATAACAGGTGTCAGTCTTTTTGTGCCCTCCTTAGTTCGAAAATGGGGCTTGTACACAAACCAGTTTGTTGCCAGTCTATTGGTGCTCCAGTGGTTGGTTGCCCACGCCTTCTGCGTGTTGCGGAGGGGAGCTTTCCTGTCGGGAGTTAGGTCCCCAGCTCGCTACCATTTGCGCCCTGCCGTCCGGCCGGGTCTGGGCCGCGAGTGCCGTCTCCTCCTGTTACTCCCCTCCTTTATGCCGCCACGTCACCCTGCCGTGCGGCATTCAAAAGTGAGTGGCCATTCTCTTACACACCGCCCGCTGGTGTGTTTTCTTAGCCAACCAGTGTAGGATTTCCGCCCCGCCGCAGGGAGGCTCATATGTAAATGTATAGGCATTTATATAGCGCACTACTTACCCGTAGGGTCCCAAGGCGCTTCGACCGCTGCGAAACCCTTCCTGGCTTCCCTGAGAGATGGTCCCTTAATGGGTATCTCCAGGGTGAGACCAGGCATCCCCGGCGGTCTGGTGGGGCCGTTAGTGAAGATGAGGCAAGCTAATGCCCAGAGTTGCCGAGTGTGATCGCTGATCAGAGTGGGCACCGAGGCGAGAGAATTATCGAGTCCGCTGACCCTGGTCCAGAAACCTGCCGCGCCGGGAATCGAACCCTGGTCCCGGGCCGTCCTCTGCTCTCGGGTCTGCCGCCTCTAACCAGTGAGCCACACTACTTCACGTCTTACTGCGGCTCCCCCCCCCCCTGCACCTGGTTCGTGGCTCCCACCTTTTTCCATACTTGTGTGTATATATATATATATATATTTTTTTTTTATTGAAACCTGCGAGTGTCATTGCACCCCACAAGTTATCCCAGAACACCTTCATCCCCTTTCCGGCGAGGTGCACCCCGTCTTGCCCGTAGAGTTCCGGGCGGCCCGGGTGGATGAGGCCGTGCCGGATTGATTCCAGGCCATTGGCGAGGCAAAACTTGTGCATCGCGACATTTAATTTCCTCCTTGCGTTATCGACGGCCTTGTTGGAATCGGCACCTCTCCAATACTTCCTGCTGATCATTTCGGACCAGACTATCGTTGTGGGTGCCAGCCACGCTGCTGTCTTGGTGAGATCTTTTTGGATGGCCTGCCCGACTGCTTTTCGCCCTAGCCGGGTCAGGTCGTTGCCCCCAAGGTGGATGATCAGGACGTCTGGCAGCCAGGCCGAATCTACCATGAGGCCGTCCAGCGTCGGCAGTAGCTGCTCCCATCTCATACCCGGCTGCCCTATCCAGCGGATGTACGTCGATTTGGGCCTGCTTATGCTGTGGCCCCCTTGCCGCCACCAAGACTCCATTCGGGACACGAATGAATGTCCCACCACCCAGACCAGCCGCGGGCGTCCCCCTGTCGAGAGAAAGCATTCTGTTAGGTGGCCTTCTGCGCACCGTGTGTACTTACGAGGGGGCTATCGCCCTGCCGTGCAGCATCCCAAAGTGACTACCTCCCCCTCTCCCCCCTCGGGGCTTTCTCTTCTTTTTTTTTTTTTATACGAGGTGAGGGCGTATGTACGACTTGTACGCCCTGGAGCGCCATCTGCCCACCGCCTGGATCCTGTCCTCTGGCATGCCATGCTGCGCTGCCGAGGTCGCTGCGCCGATCCTGAATGAGTGCGAGGCAAACGATGCCGCGCGATACCCGGCTTTTCCAAGGCCTTGGCGCATTATGGCTGTAAACTGGAACTTACTCAGGTTCCTTCCATCCTTATGTATAAAGAGGGGGCCCTCACCAGCTGGTCGTGCCCCCATGTTCCTAAATAGCCAGCATACCGCGCAGAGCCCAGCCTCTGGGATGCAATGGAGACGTATCGTCGTCCCCCTCCTTGCCCTGTCCGTTTTGGACTGTCTCAGCGTTAATTCCACTGCCTTCGCCATTGGTTTAATGTCTCTTGCCTGCAGGCATTGCTGAGCTGGGCCCGACTTGCTGGGGGCTACTAATTCGCTGATTCGGAATGCTCCGAAGAAAGCTGTGGTGAATGCCGCCCTAAATAGTAGCAGCTCATATTTGTCTGATATTAAGCCTGTGAGGGCTCCCAGGAGCTGCCCCAGCTTGGCGAAATCGATGGGACGCCTGTTGTCCTTCTTTTTGCCTTCAACCCTTCTCCAGCCTTTTAGGGCCGTCTTTAAATAGGCCGAGGTAGTAGGGTCCTCGCCTGTATAAAGCCTGGCAAAATGGGCGATGGCGGACAAATGCGCCTGGGCCCACGATCTCGTTTTCTTCGACGCTGGAGTCGCAGCTCCTCTGTGTACCACTGGGCAGATGGAGTCGCTCTATTGGGGCGATAAATTTTTTGGGGAGCAACTTCGTTCGCTGCTTTTAAGATCCATTCCTGAAATTTAATGGACATAGTTTCGGTATCGTCTCCGCTTTCAGGAGCAGATAACAGCAAGAGGTTTGAAAGATGTGGTATATCTGCATTTTTCCACATCCGCGCCCCCACTGATGCCCTATCTTTGGTCTGAGGGGGTTTGAGTGGTAGCATCCGAATCCTAAAAATAATGGCTTGATGGTCAGACCATATCAGAGGTAGTGTTGCCACCAACTCAAGCTATGGTCATTCGTAAACAGGCCATCCAGCGTGTGTCCGGCTTCATGCGTGGGGCCCTTCACCAGCTGCTGCAGTCCTATTGCCTGCATATCAGTGATAAATTGGAATGTATCTTTGTTTTCCATATTTTCCAATGGAAAATTAAAGTCCCCAAGAATCGTATAAGTCGGGGATTCTATTGCTGATTCCATAATTTCAGTGAGTGCAGCTAAGAATTTGGTTCGAGTCCGAGGTGGCCTGTACACCAGGGTTCCTTTAAAAGCTTGTTTGTGTGTAAGATTGATAGTAAATGCGAAAGCTTCGCAATTGGTACTTTGAATGGGCTCAAATTTGGCACGATAAGTGTCCCTATGAATAATGGCTAAGCCTCCGCCTCGCCCCGAGGCTCTATCTTGTCTAGCTACGCTGTAACCTTCAGGGGTAGCTTGAACAAAGTCAGGGCCTGATGCATCCTCTCCCCATGATTCTGTGATGAATAAAATGTCCAGTTCATGATTAATAATGCTCTCCCTGATGTCCAGACTATGTTTGGGGAGAGAGCGTGAATTAATGAGTGCTGCTCTAGTATACTGTGTCGCTAAGCGAGGAGCACTGGCAGTTATAAAGAAGTGGGCTATAGTATTTGTCGCAGGCAGGGGAGGTGGCATAGTGAGAGAACAACCTGCACATGATATAGGTGTGGATAATGAGCGTTTTAAAAACGGGAGTACTTGACAAGACGTACCCGGTCCTGTATTCCATTCCTTCAGCTGTGTGGAAGTGTAGCGTAGGGTAGAAGCGGTATTTAGGATAACAGCAGGACCAGGGGGGGTGGCCCTGTGCCCGGATCTGGCTCGGACGGGCGCAGACGGGCTTGTCTTAGGCGCGTCTTCGGCGCGCGCCCGCTGCGCTCGTCCGCTGCGCATCCTAGTCGAGCGAGGACTAAATAGCTCTCTCCCGTAAGTGGAGAAGAGCTAGACCGCGTCCCGACCCTGCCCCAAGATGGCGGCTGGTGCTCGTGGACGAGTGCCCTATTCCCTTCGCTCTAGCGGGTCAGGTAGGTACCAAAATACTGTGAAAATCACGCTAGGGTTAGGGCAATATTAATATCATTTCTAATTAGTGTGAAGGAGGAGGGCACTGTCCCGACCTCTCATTGGAAAAAAAATCTTGATTTTTTTTTTTCCTTTGAGAGGTCGGGGGCAGTGTGCACCTCCACACTTATTAGAAACACATGGCCCCACAAGCGGCTGCCTTCCCGCAATGGCTAGCACTTGTTGCCCCCACCGCTTTCACTCGCGGGACACAGCATGCCATGCCACTTTAACTTTAATAAGGGCTGCGCCCCCCAGCACTCGCGGGACGCAAGCTTCGGCAGCCGCTTCTTCTAGATTTTGAAGGAGGGGAACCTGAATAACCCAATATCAATGTTTTCACTTATACTGTGTGTGTACCATGATTGCCAGTTTGGGAGAGGCACAGAGTGATCCATTGTGAGAAATGCCTTTGAAACTCTCCGTCAGCTGAATCCCCAGCATCCACCCCCAGCAGCATTGGCAGTTAGCAGCCCAGCCGTGGATGCCAAACTTTGCACTCTGCCTGGCCCGGCGTCACCCATCCCGCCGCAGTCCTGCATGTCACTGCCCCTGCCCTGAGGCTGGGAAAGCCTCTGCAGTTGGAGCGACCAGAGGAGCAGCGAGGGGCGCGGAGGAGCTGCTGCCTCCTTAACACGCTCTGTGACTTGAGCCACTAGTTCCTGGCCCTCGCTCAGAGTTGGTTATCTGACATAATATAACGTCAGGCTACATGTCCAGCGTGCACCATCTGCAAAGGGGAGATTTGTCCATTATGTAGGAAATGGTTCTTAAATTCTAACTACAAAATATTAGAAAAATAGCAGCTTCCTATTTCAAATCTCCGGAATACACAAACCAATATAATGGTTTGAAAAGCTTTGCCAGTACACACAGACTGCTTAAAATATCAGTTATCAACTGTAGCAGGACTCGTTTAACAACGCTATTGATGCTCTGGGCTCCACCTCCACCACCTGACTGATCTAGCCGCCCAGGTCTCTCTGAGCTAATAAGTAACTGTTTCCCAAACCTCACTAGATAGACGTCAGCAGGATGAAATGTGGAGTTGCAGTTTGAGCCTGTGGCTGCAGGTAGCAGTCCGATTTCAACAAGAATCGATCAATTGACAATGTTTCCTCAAATACTATGTTGTCGTCGACATCGATTAACTCGATTTTCTGCAGAACATTTGAATGTTGTGCTGTTTTTATTTAAAAACAAAACCTTTTTTAAACAACTATCGTGGTCCATCATAATGATTTCTGTGTCTTTAACCATTGCAGAAGCTATCACGATTGTTACTATTAATATGTGTTTCCTTGTGTGTCTTGTTAAACAGGATCGTTATTCTGTTGTGCATTTATTTACATTTTCTTTAAATTTTACTGTGCTTGTTTTTAAATCAGAAATAAGTAGCATTTAAATATAAATGCATGTACACCTAATTACCCCTGCTCTGCTTATCGAGCTCGGCAAACTGAACAGCAGGAGTTACTAATTGATAATCTCCCGACCCCTGGGGGAATAGGGCGGGGGAAGGGCATCAGGGAGGGGCTTGCATGTGTGTGTATATTGATCACACTGTTAGAGTGTACAATTGATGTCTTTATCCAGACTGGCGGAGGCTGCAGAAGAGTACACAGCCCGAGCTACAAGAGCAACACAGACCCAGCCGGTAAAAAGCTAAATTCAAAGGGCGAGTCTAGAAAATGGGGCTTTAAATGCCCCCCTCCCCTGCCCGCCACCTTCTCCAAACTATCGACCAACAAACTTCCAGCAGTCTTACCCTCAATTTGTGTGTATATGGATCGCTGCTGTGTCTGTCTCCATGGACACTGTACCCAATATAATAGTTTGTAATGGTTGTTTAGTTGAAACTAGCCTTATCCAATCAGAGCACTTGTTGGGATAGCAGTTTAGCACATGACATAGAACTGACGGCTTGATCCAATGAGTTTCAGGGGGTTTGTTTGACTGTAGACAGTGCGCACCAAGCTGTTTTAGGAACAAGCATTTGCAATAGCAAGTTAAAGCTCTTTCAATTGTAAATACAATGTCTTTTCTTTTTGTTCTAAAATCCAAAAGCAAAATAAGAGCCATAGTCATTTTCAATGCCAATAGCTCAAACTTGCATAACTGGGAGGCCTACTGCATTGCAAATGCTGGTCTTAAATATGCTTTAAAGGTTTGTCCAAGAATTGAAGTTCAGCAGTCCCAGACATGCGCTAATGATTTTAGTCATGTGTGTTTTTCAACAATGTCTTTGCTTTGGTCATCACGCATTGAACCTCTATTAAAGGCTGACTTTTGTATTTTATAGGAATTGCCACAAGAAGTGCATGAAATCTTGGGTATGAAAAACTGTAACAACATAACAAAGGATTTAGAACTAAGTGAGAAAGAACATATTGATTCAAGGTGTTCTCGAAATTCTGTGCACCAAAATACCTCAGTGCCGTTAATTTCAGCCAATGGAAGAAGTGACACAGCAGCATTTACCACGACTCGATTGACAAATTGACATGTTGTGTATCCCCATGAAGCTATGTTTCCTGAAACTAGAGACAATTTGATGCAGCTCTTTGACCAGACTATAGAATTTGGAAATTTGATAAAAGAAAATGGATTGAAGATTTTGAATTTTGTAATATGTGCATAAATTATTTATCTACTGAAATGCTTTTCATTAAATCTATATAAAATATTGGGAACAATTGTTTTTCTTTGTAGTTATTTCTTGGAATTAGTTACTGTTTTCGGTTTGTTTTGCTTTATTAAATTCTTAGCAGCAAAGTGAAGTGAGGGAAGTTTCATTTAGTTAATAGAGAATTTAACAAAAACGACAAACCCCTCCCAATTCTAAACTGCTCTTTTCATGAAGGCTGTATGTGTTCTGCTTTACCATTCACCTTGTATTACTATCAATCCCCATCTGATAGAGACTTCTAGCTGCAGATGTCTTACCTTTTGTTAGACGGGACCTGGAGGGTCGGCCGAGGACAAGGGGAGAGGTCTCCGGGGAGAGCCGTCTCCAGCGATCGTACAGACAAGTAACTTCCCCCCCACAGATAGGCACCACACAAAGATAAGATTTAACGTTCTTTATAAGCAATCTTGAAGTACGGTAGAATGGTACAAGGAGGTCTTGACTCAGGGGTCCCCTCGATTCTAGTCTCTTGGATGGGAAAGGGGGTAGCGGGACAGTCTTATTACCAAACTGGTAGTTGCGATGAGATGATGAGTAGCTCACAATCCTCGAGCTCGGTGTTTCTTGAGGGACGGGCCGCGGCAGCGCCAGCAGGTCCCGATGAAGACGGTGATTACAACGGATCGCGGCAGCGCCAGCAGGTCCCAACGAAGATGGTAGTTACAACGGGTCGCGGCAGCGCCAGCAGGTCCCGACGAGGATGTAGGTTGCAGAGGGCCGCGGCAGGACGACAGTTCACAAGGTAGGGCTGCGGCAGCGCCAGCAGTCCGTCAAGGATGAGTTCTTCTCGGTGTCTCTCGACTCCAGGATACAACTGCCTTCCTGCTCTGGAGCTGCCCCAGTTATAGGTCTGGCGGCCTTTGATGTCTGGACCCTCGCACTTGGAGGTCGGGAGGTCCGGGATGAGGGAGTCCAGACACCCAGCAGGGGGGTGGAGCCAGCGCCCGGGGAGGCTGGGGGCGATCGGCACCTGGCGGGGGAGAACCATCGACACTTTTTTCTCCCATTGACCTGCCAAGTGGGCCGTTCACCTCCTGGGTGGATGGTGGTGCCGGGATGTCGGGGCCTGGCCAGGTCCAGGGTTGGGGTCGGGCTGAGGCCACGCGGCCTCGTGGTGCAGTGTCCAAGATGGCGGCCGGGCCGGGCAATGGTGCTGACGGTGGCCCGGGCCCGTGATACGGAGATGTCCGGGAGTAGGAGTCCCGTAGGGGACGGAGTGTGAGTTGCTTCGGTGGGTGGCACCTGGAGAGCTGACGTCCCGGCTCTGTCATGCGGGGAGGGAGCGAGCCCGTCATGTGGCCTGTCCAACACCTTTGAATTCCACACGCATCACCCTGGATCCAGAAACTTTTGCATGAGCAGTACTCCTTGGCCGCCATTGGGTGGCTGCATTCGGCTCAGCATGTTGTTGGCATCGGATATGGCGTCACGGTCACTTATATAGTTGCCACCTAGGCACACGGACGTCCGTTCTTTTCTTTCCGCCACAGTTTTGACGACGCCCCGGATAACCCTCGCATGTGCCTATTCCGCGGAGACCCAAGCATACATACTTACCGGCCCCCGCATTCTGCTGTTGCCAATGGTGGGAAATAATGTCAGCCAACAATAACTGGTATTAGTAGTGGTCGTTGTTGGCCGCAGTTTATTAATAACCAAAGACATATTAATAACACAAACTGGTTTCAAGCAATCTTCCATTTTACGAACAGTAAACATCAATCATAATTGCCATATACAAATTATGACACCATCTTGTGATAACAGGTGTCAGTCTTTTTGTGCCCTCCTTAGTTCGAAAATGGGGCTTGTACACAAACCAGTTTGTTGCCAGTCTATTGGTGCTCCAGTGGTTGGTTGCCCACGCCTTCTGCGTGTTGCGGAGGGGAGCTTTCCTGTCGGGAGTTAGGTCCCCAGCTCGCTACCATTTGCGCCCTGCCGTCCGGCCGGGTCTGGGCCGCGAGTGCCGTCTCCTCCTGTTACTCCCCTCCTTTATGCCGCCACGTCACCCTGCCGTGCGGCATTCAAAAGTGAGTGGCCATTCTCTTACACACCGCCCGCTGGTGTGTTTTCTTAGCCAACCAGTGTAGGATTTCCGCCCCGCCGCAGGGAGGCTCATATGTAAATGTATAGGCATTTATATAGCGCACTACTTACCCGTAGGGTCCCAAGGCGCTTCGACCGCTGCGAAACCCTTCCTGGCTTCCCTGAGAGATGGTCCCTTAATGGGTATCTCCAGGGTGAGACCAGGCATCCCCGGCGGTCTGGTGGGGCCGTTAGTGAAGATGAGGCAAGCTAATGCCCAGAGTTGCCGAGTGTGATCGCTGATCAGAGTGGGCACCGAGGCGAGAGAATTATCGAGTCCGCTGACCCTGGTCCAGAAACCTGCCGCGCCGGGAATCGAACCCTGGTCCCGGGCCGTCCTCTGCTCTCGGGTCTGCCGCCTCTAACCAGTGAGCCACACTACTTCACGTCTTACTGCGGCTCCCCCCCCCCCTGCACCTGGTTCGTGGCTCCCACCTTTTTCCATACTTGTGTGTATATATATATATATATTTTTTTTTTTATTGAAACCTGCGAGTGTCATTGCACCCCACAAGTTATCCCAGAACACCTTCATCCCCTTTCCGGCGAGGTGCACCCCGTCTTGCCCGTAGAGTTCCGGGCGGCCCGGGTGGATGAGGCCGTGCCGGATTGATTCCAGGCCATTGGCGAGGCAAAACTTGTGCATCGCGACATTTAATTTCCTCCTTGCGTTATCGACGGCCTTGTTGGAATCGGCACCTCTCCAATACTTCCTGCTGATCATTTCGGACCAGACTATCGTTGTGGGTGCCAGCCACGCTGCTGTCTTGGTGAGATCTTTTTGGATGGCCTGCCCGACTGCTTTTCGCCCTAGCCGGGTCAGGTCGTTGCCCCCAAGGTGGATGATCAGGACGTCTGGCAGCCAGGCCGAATCTACCATGAGGCCGTCCAGCGTCGGCAGTAGCTGCTCCCATCTCATACCCGGCTGCCCTATCCAGCGGATGTACGTCGATTTGGGCCTGCTTATGCTGTGGCCCCCTTGCCGCCACCAAGACTCCATTCGGGACACGAATGAATGTCCCACCACCCAGACCAGCCGCGGGCGTCCCCCTGTCGAGAGAAAGCATTCTGTTAGGTGGCCTTCTGCGCACCGTGTGTACTTACGAGGGGGCTATCGCCCTGCCGTGCAGCATCCCAAAGTGACTACCTCCCCCTCTCCCCCCTCGGGGCTTTCTCTTCTTTTTTTTTTTTTATACGAGGTGAGGGCGTATGTACGACTTGTACGCCCTGGAGCGCCATCTGCCCACCGCCTGGATCCTGTCCTCTGGCATGCCATGCTGCGCTGCCGAGGTCGCTGCGCCGATCCTGAATGAGTGCGAGGCAAACGATGCCGCGCGATACCCGGCTTTTCCAAGGCCTTGGCGCATTATGGCTGTAAACTGGAACTTACTCAGGTTCCTTCCATCCTTATGTATAAAGAGGGGGCCCTCACCAGCTGGTCGTGCCCCCATGTTCCTAAATAGCCAGCATACCGCGCAGAGCCCAGCCTCTGGGATGCAATGGAGACGTATCGTCGTCCCCCTCCTTGCCCTGTCCGTTTTGGACTGTCTCAGCGTTAATTCCACTGCCTTCGCCATTGGTTTAATGTCTCTTGCCTGCAGGCATTGCTGAGCTGGGCCCGACTTGCTGGGGGCTACTAATTCGCTGATTCGGAATGCTCCGAAGAAAGCTGTGGTGAATGCCGCCCTAAATAGTAGCAGCTCATATTTGTCTGATATTAAGCCTGTGAGGGCTCCCAGGAGCTGCCCCAGCTTGGCGAAATCGATGGGACGCCTGTTGTCCTTCTTTTTGCCTTCAACCCTTCTCCAGCCTTTTAGGGCCGTCTTTAAATAGGCCGAGGTAGTAGGGTCCTCGCCTGTATAAAGCCTGGCAAAATGGGCGATGGCGGACAAATGCGCCTGGGCCCACGATCTCGTTTTCTTCGACTTAAATGCCCATTGTACGAATTTCTCCACTGCTGTGCGAGTTTTCGCCCTGTCTTCCAGCGATTTTAGACCCCCAACTCTCATTACCGTGTTTGCGTAAGTCCTGTATCTTCTATTTGCCTCCGCGGTAAGTGATTGCCCTATTAGCCAGGATAAGTCTACTCCCCCAGGTCCCAGAGGGACGGTGGAAAGGGGGTCATCTCCCTGTCCGCCCCGGGCACCAGTTCTCTGAACCGCTTCATTTGGGACCGGGAGAGTGCATCTGCTGCCGAGTTCTCTGACCCTGGCACGTGGCGTGCCTTCAGCTCCAGATTCCCTTCCAGCTGTAATTTAATTAACCGCCGCATTAGCCTCAGCATGTCCGGGCATCTCGCTGCGCCTCTGTTAATGGCCTGCACTACTCCCATGTTATCTGACCACAGCGTGAGTTTCAGATTTTTTATTTCTTCTCTCCAGATGGTCAGTGCTACAATTATCGGGAACAGCTCGAGAAACGTGATGTTCCTAGTGAGCCCCTGCGCATGCCACTCCTCCGGCCACTGGCTGGCGCACCAACTGTTTCCCAGGACCGCGCCGAAACCCAGGCTTCCGACCGCGTCCGTGTAAAGAGCTATCTGTTCGGCCGTTACCCACCCCTCTCTCCCCATCCGCACCCCATTGAAATCTTGTAGGAACTCGTCCCACACCTGCAGGTCCTGTTTCACGCCTGCGCTCAATCTGATGTGGTGGTGTTTGTGGGTGACGCCGGCCGTTAGCCCTGTTAGGCGCCTCGAAAATACCCTGGCGGGTGGGATTACCCGAGTCGCGAAGTTAAGTCTACCTATCACTCCTTGGATCTCCCTCAGGGTGGCTTTCTTCCGACCCCGTAGCTTCGATACTTCCTCGCGAAATTCCTTTACTTTGTCTGGAGGCAGCCTGGCCGTTCCTGCTATAGAATCCAATTCTGTGCCCAGGAACGTGAGCCTCGTGGTTGGGTTTGTCGTTTTTTCTTTTGCGAGGGGGACCCCTAGGGACCTGGCTAGATCCTCGAAGGCTGCCAATGTGCTAGCGCAAACTGAGGAACCTGCCGGGCCTGTGAACAGGAAATCTTCTAGGTAGTGCAGTTTTCCACCCTCCTGGTGCTGGTCATGAAGCGCCCATTCTAAAAAAAAGTGTCGAACTGCTCAAAATATGCGCATGATATCGCGCAGCCCATGGGCATGGCTTTGTCAATAAACACCTCCTCGCCCCATTGGAAACCCAGTAGGTGGAAACTGGAGGGGTGGACCGGCAATAGGCGGAACGCTGATTCAATATCCGCTTTCGCCATGAGGGCTCCTATGCCTGCCACCTTCACCAGCTCAATTGCGTCGTCGACTGATGCGTAGCCCACTGAGCAAGCTTCGGGGTCGATACCGTCGTTCACGGAGGAACCTTCCGGAAACGAAAGGTGGTGTATCAGCCTCAATTGACCTTCTTCTTTCTTGGGAACCACGCCTAGCGGGGAGATGACTATGCCCTCTTGAAATTCCTTTGGGAGGGGGCCCTCAAATCTACCCAGGTTCAATTCTTTCTCTATCTTAGCGCTAACCACCTCGGGGTGTTGCCTTGCCGACTTCAAATTGCTCGCCCCCGCCGAGGGGAGCGGGCCCCGGAATGGAATAACAAAGCCTTGCTCGAAGCCCTCTACCAGTATCCTGGCATCTGTTTTGTTCGGATATTTGTTTGCCAATCTGCGCAGCCGTTGTGTAATAATGGGGGATCTGGCCAGCTGGCACTTACTAATGTCCACCAGTCCCCCCCTTTCCCCTGCGTTGAGGCGAACGCTTCTTGCTCTTTTCTCTTTTCGATTCGTGTTTGGAACCTTTGCATGCAGCGGAAGCGTGCTTGCCCCCGCAGTTGGCGCATGCGTGTTGAAACTTACAAGCGGAGCCCCATGAGCAGTCCCCTGCCTCGTATCTCCAACAGATCGCCTTAGTTGCGGTTGGGGAGTACGATCTCCCGTTCGACCGCCTCTGATATGTACCACTCTTCCCCTTTTGGTATGAGCTCCGAAAGGGCTGGTCGCTTTTGCCCGCCCAGGCCCTAACCTCCTTAGCCGTAAGCATCTTGTGGATGAACCCCGAGACATCCTCTTCATTCCACTCCATTTCGGGGTGCCTCTGCATTTTTAATCCAAACCCTTTATCGTACTCTAACCAGGCATCCCCAGGGAACTGCCTCTGTGCTAGGTGGATGTTGGCCTCGTATAGCCACAAATCAGCAGCGCAATGGGGGAACCTTTCCACTATAATGCATGCCATGATTCTGAACGCATCTAGCCAATTGTCGAAAGTGCGCTCCTTTCTGGCCCCGCGCCTTTCTCTCCTGTCCTCCTCCTTCCTGTCGCACGTGGTTAGATTGAGCCCCTCTAGCTGAATTTCTAGCAGCGAAAATATGTCTATGAATTCCTTGCGCCATATCCTCTCTTTTACCGCAAGAGGGATGAGACATGCCAAGCCGGTGGCTTTCGTAGTCAGGGACGCCGGACCAGGGGATGGCCTGATGTAATGATCGTTGACTACCCCGCTCGGAGGTGGGCTTCCCGAAACGGGGCCGTAACCCCACCCGGGTAGCGGGGAAATCTGTTCACCTTGGGCGGACAAGCTTACCTGTTCTTGCACTCTTGTTTGTCAGGCCCACCCCGGATCGACCATATGCCACGTGAGACCTGCCGCTTCCTCTGCGCGCTGCTCCCTAGGCCCTGCCACTCCTTGCCCTGTGCCATTAAGTAGCCCCGGCGCCAGCGATTTTAAACATTCCTTTACGATGTTGCTAATATGCTCACCCTTTTTCTTTTTGCTGGTCGTCTCGCCCTGGTCGCTGTCCTCCGGTCTCGACGGAAGAGGTTTCTGCCATACTTTCCTCGGAGGATTCCTCTTGGATGTTCTCTTCAACGGCGTGTTTTTCAGCTTCTTGGGTGCGGAAGGCCCTGGTTCTTCGTCTGCCTGTTCCACCGGTCTGTTTTCTTTCCCTTTACCCAAGTGAGGGTGGAGCCAGTCGTCACCGTGGATGGCCGCTAATTCACGGATCTTCATCAGTACCTCTGCCCTCTCGTCTGGCTGGCCTTCCGACATGTCGTGATCGTCTACGCACTTTCGTGTGGCTTCTTGGTTTTTTGTGTCTGCGTCAGGCCGTTGGCTGGGGCACAGCTAACTGCGTGTGCTTACCCCGGGCTCTGAGCTTGTTGCCGCTTTACCTGATATTTGCTTCGGGGGAGCTGGCACGGCGCGCCGTACTCCACGAGGCGTCTTTGGAGATGACCTGTATCTTCCAACCGTGGCCTCGCCTTCTTCAGCTTCGTCCTTCGCTGCGTCGCCTCTTTTCCTTCAGTCGTTGTTGTTGTTGCGCCGTTCTCCCAGCTCCTCGAAGGCGTTGTGCTTCTGCTGGGAGGCGGCGTCTCTTAAATCCTCCTGAGCCCTCCATGCAGGCCTCAGGTGAGTCCCCCTGATTGGGGGGTTCAAACAAAGCCAGGTTGACCATTGGGCGCCCTTTGGGGGCGCTCAGGTCAACAGGTCACTTCCGGTCGGGTGGCTGGTGCGCACCCCGCTTCTGCTGGTTCCTGGGCGCATCAAAGCGCCCAGAACCAGTTTACCCCCGCTGGTGGCACCACGAGGGTTATGGCGCCCGCCTTCAAGCCTCCCCCACCCTTACGGGAGGGTGCGGCGGCCGCTGCAAAAGAGCTTCTACTCTATCACTTTTTGACAGGTTTTTAAAACTTTTTTCTCAAAGTGTGTCTAAAAAGACAGGCTTCAAACCATGTGGC
Organism: Lissotriton vulgaris; assembly: GCF_964263255.1. Lineage (NCBI taxonomy): Eukaryota > Metazoa > Chordata > Amphibia > Caudata > Salamandridae > Lissotriton > Lissotriton vulgaris. The sequence goes on from NC_141685.1 coordinate 1,569,878,373, forward strand.
GCCAGTCACCGCGCCATGTCGGTTGCCAACGCCCCCACCTCATCTGCCACTGGTGTTTTGAGTGCGACCACGACTCGAAGTCGTGCTTGGACTGTTGAGCCAAGGCTACGAAGGCCTTGCTGGTGTAGTGTAGTTCCTATATTCCCAATAGGCTCTGCGCATTGCAATAATATACACTATAGATTTGACATAGGACTGAGGTCAGTATGTCTCTATCGAGACAACCGCATAAACATGACAACTTTGTTTCCCCAAGAATCGAAACATATCTTCAGGGTTGTGGAAACAATAGATAACTAGTTCACTCAGTCAATCGTGCATGCTTCGTTTCTACAGAGTTACATAGAAGTAAAGAGACAGGCGTTTTCAATAAAAAGGGGTTTATTGAACAGTCTTCTTTCACATGCAAGAGAGGTGAACTGCTACAATTGTTAGACAGAATGCAAAGTATAATGCGTTCAGCGTAAACAGTAATATAAAATAATACTGTAATAGCATTGTTGCTATGACATGTAAAAATACATACATAAATAACACAGGCTAAAATACTCAACTGGTGCTTCTAAAATACGCCTACCCCAATGTACCTAACCTAGGTCTAGTACCAGGGAAGAAGTAGGTGTTTGTCTTTAGCATAGGTTTAGTTTTTCCAAGAATTCCCAAAGGGTTCTGTAGGTTCTATTCAGCTTCATACCTTCGAATGAGAGAGGTTGGTATCTTTTTCACTGACTCGATTTCCCAACACCCCGCAATGGGAGTCAGAAACACTGGAGCTAGATTCTCGGCAGAGGATGACAGCTTTTGATCAGCATGTCAGCTGGAGAGTTGGTTTCCTTCGGCACTTGCTGTAGCGAGCTGCGTCGTGCAAGTAGGTAGTCGAACTGCACCAAACCACACCGTGCTTTGCTGTAGCAAGTGAAGGTATATTTATACCTTGAAGGTGTTTAGGAATGCCAGCTTTGACGTAAAGTCAGGAATATGAACATCATGGTTGAACCCCTAAGGCATAGTTGTTCATGCTTAATAATGAGTTTCTTGGAGAAATCAATATCCAGGCTAGGGGAGGTCCCTTCAGCTTAAGAGTCTGTTTTTCCAAGAAATTGTTGTGACATAGATGAACGGATGGAAGTAGCCGTGCCTGTATTTGGGTAGCATGGGCTATGCCTAAATAAGGGCTTGATTTCTATGCCTATATAAGGGCAATGTGAATTGTACCTATATAAGGGCATGAATCTGGAAAATGCATACGCAATCTAAATCACCATACAACACCCACTCCACTTTCTTATGTACAACGTTACTAAATTCTACACATGTTTAAACATATCTAAAACATATCTAACCATGAAGTGTGAAAACCCTTTCAAAATACATAAAAAATGCATTAGAACTGGTTATACACATAAAAGATGCATTGGTGCTGTACGCATTTAGGGCAATGTTTCATTCTAAGCATATATTTACATTCGGATGCTAAATGAATGAAGCACGGAAATATACATTATTTGAAATGGCTCGGAAATACTGAAGAAAAAAGGCCGATACCATTTCATGTCAGATTACATAAAACTGTTTGTATGTGGACAAGGTCAAATATTGTCTCTTGAAGTATTTAAAGATTTCTTGTTCTCTATGAATAGTTCTACTTTAAGCAGATTATTTGTGCCAAAAATGAAAAATCCAAATTTGGAGCAAAAAAAGTTTTATGTTTTCGAAAAAAAGTCTCACAGAACACTGTTTCCCAAATTCAAAAGTCAGTGTTTGCTCTTGGAGAAAACATTAAATCTTCTAAGTCTGTAAAAAAGTTATCTACCATTGTAGGTGAAAGTTGGATTACCTCGTTTAGAAGATTAAACGTACATAGATGTGAAGCATCGCCTTCAGCATTGGTTGCATCAGCAATGTTCAAATTGGATTGTACCTGTGTGCCTGAAGTTTCCTCGCGTATATCAGCATTTTGCGTCTGTGAGATCTCAATGAATGCCGTCATCAGAATTGGTAGCCGCTGGGGACAATACTGTGCATGGGCCGTTACCGGGTCCAGCAAAGTATCAACATCCGTTGGCATGACTGATGGAAGTGTTAGACAGAAGTCTAGCACCCATAATTCTCTGCATAACAGGCAGCGTAGAACAAGGAAGATGCAATCTTGCCAGATTGGTCTGAATGACAGAAACCATGTGGTGTTTAATTCTCGTAGAGTCAATCCCAAATATTTGGACGATGCGCTCACAACACTTCATCTCCAATAGAGCTCCCTCTATTGTGCATGGAGTGGCGCTGGTGATTTGGCTTGCCATATCGTAGCAGAAGGAGCAAAATTAGCATCCCTGCAACGAGTCCCAAAAGGAAAGGCAGTCCGCCAAACACAGAGTGCACGAAGTTTGGAAATATTCCTAGGACGGCTTGAAAAGTTGCTAAGAGTCCGGAACATTTGTTCCTAAAAAGATGTACAATACTGCTCGTATCAGACATGTTTAAGATATGACTTAAAATTTCTGAGAAATATACAGGGCAGTTTGTAGTTAAGAGGGCATGTATCTCGGCAGAAGTCCTTGCGACTTGCAGATCATAGGTGTCTTTGGCCGAGGTCAGTGGCACAATTATTTGCAAAAGAATGGGTTTCATTCTGCTTAAAGTATCAATTCGTATAGAAGAGATGTTCATTGAAGGCCATAAAGGCGACTATCTGTCTCTTAGTTTTAGGAAACCATACTTGCATACAACAAGTGACCCTGGCTGACAAAGTTACCTGGCAGCATTCCACAGCAGCCGTGATCATTCAACATGAGGTAACTCCCATTCGAGAGCTGTCCAAAAATTGGATCAATCACTGCAGCTGGTGAACCTTGCAGGTGGCAAGATAAATTGTTAGAGGAACCATCGCAGGCCCGGTGTAAGTCTATACCCTGACAAAGGAGAGAACCGCTTAGTTCGTTTTCACAGTTTTTCCCGCTAAGAAACACTTCACGTCCCCCACTCCAACATCTATGTGTGTACGGTAATTCCTAGGATGTCTTGATGTATTCTTTACCCAAACTTTCATATTGTTTTAGGCAATACTAAAAATGGGAAATTGTAACAGGCAGAGTAAATGTTCCATGTATTATCCATTCAGTAGCCGGCTTTTCTGCTACCGTAAATGGCAATCTTTCCAGTTTTTCAATGCTCCGCACCGTATAGTCTGCTCCCCTCTGTGCCAATTTGATCTGTTTATCAGTGACATTGAATTCTGAAAACCGTGACGTGGTATTGATTAAACGCCAAGGCACATAGCCTGAACGAAGTTTTTGCAACGTCCAGCCTAATAGCATGATAGAACGTAATTGCGACTGACCATGTTGCAACATGACCAAGTCCTGTTCCACGATGTCTATGGCAGAAGACACTATGCTGTCCAATGAATATATCCTGGACGACAGAGTTGTTAACCCATTGTCAACCACAGAGAGAGTTTTCTCCAAATTAATCTGATCAATTCCTTGTATTCTTTCTGCAGTCTCATTGCTTGCGTAATCTTCCATGCTTCATTATAAGCAGAACAGATACGGCACATATAAAACGTTTATGACACGAATTTCTTGCTCCTAGCAAGAATTCCCTAAGATCAGCTCCATCTTTAAGTAAAGAGAAGTGTTGGTTTACATCCTTAAGTGTAGATATTTCTAGCCAATCAAGGCACAGCTTCCCTACACTGTATGTTGTTACTATTCCTGAATGCTGTCCTTGAACATATCTTTGGTCTGGCCTATTGACAATGTTCCCATTGATTATACATTAATACATTTCTAGGATTTGCAGATTTGTGCAAGAAATGATGACCATAGTAATTATAACAATACATTTGTTCATAGTCTGAAGAATCTTCTAAATATTCATGATTAGTGAACACTGCAGCCATTTCTAGGTCGGACATCATATTATTAAGTCTCTCGAAGTCCTAATCATCAGAAAATGTACTAGATGAAACAAAGTCACTTAATGAAATCTTGAATAAGTGTGGAATCTTCAACAGCATCGACGGGTCAAAAATGTCATAATCCGTTTTGTCCCATGCTATACCACCCGGTAAAGAAACAGCTGTGATATTCACTGATGACAAGTCTTTGTTCACGATAGGATGATTTGTGTGGCTTGAGGAGTACGTTGACGTTCTTACTTGCTGTGTCCATTTTGGCATATCTTCCATAGATCAGCATTCCCAAAGTTATTACCAGAGTCAACCAAAGTAGAAGAAAAAATATAACCAACACAATCCAAAGTTCAATCCATGATGAAACCAGATAAATTTTTTCCAAATGATGGGAAAGTTCTTTTGCTTGTTCTTTGAAAGTTATTTTTACTGGCATCGTTTCACGCTCGCTGGGAACAACGGCCCCCCGCGGCGGGATGCCTGGCTTTCACCTTGGGGATGCCCTGTAGGGGCTTTCTCACAGGGAAAAAGCCAGGATGGGTTCCCAAGGCAAGCGCCGGGAAACCTCCGGGTAGCTGTGCGCTCAATAAATGCAATAATAATAATAATAATAATAATAATAATCCTCGGAAAACGTATCAAAGTTAATAAAATAGCCAGAGGCAGTTTTGTCAATTGCTGTGATTGCATGAGGATTTGTTCAAATCGCTGGAACCTCAGGATCACTTGTTACATTTGTGTAGTCAGATGCCACTTCATTGTAGACAGGTGTTTCTTGAACTGTTATTTGGGTTTCAAGAGGTATAAGTTCCATAGCTTTGTTGCTTAGTCCTTCATTTCGTACTGCAGATTTTTCAAAGGTGATGAGTCTCTCAGTTGGAACCTGTTGGATTGTAGCCAGATTAGTGCGTCTGGTACATTGGCGGAGTCCACTCGGCCTACTGCTTAAGATCGGCTACATGATGTGGTTTGACCAGGTCGATGGACACAAACCTGTTCTCCTTTTTACCAATAAGGGGCGGCAGTAATACTGTTCTTGATCTGTGGATTGCTTGGACAGGTACTGGTTGTCTGTAAGAAGGCCCAAATTCCTTCTTGTCCACGATCTTTTCTCTGACTAGATCACCAAGCTTTGGGATCCAGACAGGCGTTGCTGGGATGGTCGGTTTTTCCCCAGTGGTGGTTGGCTTCAGGAACACGTTGCTCCGTTTCGTTCTTATTTCTTTTACGTCCTGTAAAACAGCCAAACTAACTTTGATATCAAAATCTTGATGTCTGACAACCAAGGTCCGCAACCAGCATCCTAGTCCCAAAAAGGACCTCATATGGAGTGATACCCCCTAGAGAACTTCTTCGCAAGTTGTTAAGACTACTTTAGCCACTGATTAGATGTTTGACCCACCCGTCACCCGAACCTTATACCCTAGCTGTTATAGATTGCTTTATGTCCCAGTTTTTCTCTCCTCAATCGAATTTCCCTCAGGATGGAATGGACTAGAGTACCGCAATGCAACGCCCAATGTGGCCATGGCCTCCTTGTAAGCCCGAGAGCTAAACGCAGGACCCTAGTCAGAATGAAGCGAGTCGACTGCGTATGTGCAGATAAAGACTCGCCAACGTTTAAAGGGAAAGACGTAGATCCAATTATCGACTACATTTTTTTAACATCTTTAATTATATCTAGGGTTTTAAGGTAAAAGACCGTGGTTTCTGTTTTCAGTGACCATAACCCTGTAATTCTCGAGATGGTGACAGGGGAACACTTAGGTTTTAAGGATGTACCCCACAAGGGAGGGAATGATGTTACTTTGGCAGATCAGGGAAGAAGGTTAAAATGAGCCAAAGTTGTCCCCGAAACTTTCCTCCAGGAAGTCCTGTCCAAGTCTGAGGCAGAGGTTGATGTATGTTTCGATAACAACACGCAGGGCCCCCAAATGATTGCTGCCTTTCATTCCATCTGCACTAAAATCAATCAAGGACTACAGATAGGGAGAATCCGGAACACTAATACCGGAAATAGGTGGTTTAACAACAGCTGTACCAAGGCACATGCCGCCCTCTTCAAAGCTTTAAAGGCTAGCATCAAAGATAGAGAGCTAATAGCGAGACTTAGGACAGCATACAAAAAGGCAATAATTAGCAGGAAACTGGAACTAAAGGAGGAAGCGTGGTCCAAACTTACATCACCCGAGGTCTTGAGAGACAGTGAGAAATTCTGGGCGAGGATAAATCAACCCTTGCTCGTAAATGATATGAATTCACCACTTGACTGTAACATACCGGATGATGACTGGATAGCCCATTTTGAGAACATTTACAGCTTGCCAAACAAGGAGAATGGCCCAGATCCTATCCTTTCTGAGTGTATGGTCCCTTTGGTGGTTTTTGAGGTTTCAGAGGTTGAAAGGGCGCTAGGGGAGATGACTAAGAACAAGGCCCCGGGCCCAGACGGGGTCCCAGCTGACTTATTCATGGCGACCCCAAAACTCTGGTCACAAATTCTAACAAATGTATTTAATGTCCTGGCCACAAATAACATCCCGGCCTCCTGGCTCAAATCCATAATTATCCCGTTCTATAAGAAGGGAGACAGGCGGGATCCCTCTTGTTACAGACAGATTTCCCTGATAGATTCCTCTGTAAAAAATTTGGGTCGTGTTATCCTACACAAACTTACGGAGTGGCTGGAAGACAGAGGGGTCCTGTCAAACGCTCAGTATGGATTTAGAGCAAAAAGGGGTACACTCGACCAATGCCTCAATCTCCAGCTATTAATTGATAAGTACACCAAAGCAAAAGAGGGATCATTGTACATGGGGTTTATGGACCTTTCTTTTGCCTTTGACCTAGTTAATAGGTCAAAGTTATGGCAGATTTTATTAAACATGGGCTTTGATCCGTCCCTAGTATATTTTTTAGCTGACCTTCATACTGGCCTTTTAGCCTCTGTGAGGACCACAAATGAGGGCTGCTGCACTAACCATTTTAGATCAGAAAGGGGGGGGTCAGACCAGGGTGCATTCTGGCCCCCCTTTTTTTTACATTGTATATTAATGCCTTGGAGCCAGCCTTAGGGGCGGCGTCTAAGGATATACCGCGTATAGGAGATCTGGTTATACCAGTTCTCCTGTACGCTGATGACGCCGTTCTTCTGGCACGTACGGGTGTTGGATTACAAAGACTCTTAGATGCCTTTGGGAGTTTTATGGAGTCCCTCGTCTTAAAAATTAACACTAAAAAGTCCCATGTAATGCTGGCAGGGAAGTGCTCTAGGAAAAGCAGAGTTAAAACTTTTCTTTGTGGTGACGAGGTAATTAACAGAGTGCCGACGTTCCCTTACATGGGTGTATTATTTGATGAAAGGATCGCTGGGCCCCGCAATGCAAGAGCAGAAGTATTGCATTCGCTAGAACGACATCGGCTCTGTTGGGCTTTATAAAAAGGCTGGGGGCCAGACCAGTAGAGGCAATAATGAAGGTATACATAGCTAAATGTCTCACGGTCACGACGTATGGCTGCTCACTATGGGGTTATTCCGCTCAAGACAGAATTCAGGTGACTGAAAACAAATTTTTGAGATCAGTTTCTAGAAGAACAGGTACTTGGCTGAAGGGATACTATGCGCATCACTAGGTGATTGGAATGGTCTATACGATAAATGTGTTAAGGTGGTGCAGCTAGGAGAAGGGGTGACCTGTACAACCCCTAAACAATGTAAAGTACAGACATTTACATATAATTTGAATATGAGAGAACCTGCGCAACCACAAAGTAATATAGAACTGTAATAAATTCTTTGTTCTTGATTTACAGCAACAACAGAGGGCAGTTGGTAAATGCAGCAATATTGTTTATTGCGCCAGCCGACACGTGTTTCATTGGAGTGCAATACACTCCAAATCTTCAGGGCTGGAAAAACAACAACAAAAATACAATACAATTACTAGTGGTAAAGATCACCACTTACTGTAACACTTTCATTTATAAAAAAAGAAGACTTTAAGAAATCACAAGATTATCCCACATGTGTTCTGGCGGAAAACAGGAGTGAAACCAGTATAGAAACGCTGATTTTAAATAGTTATTCCTGCATTTAGATAAAATTGACAAGTAATAGCACCGTAATCAATTTAGATGGCAAGAGTAGACTTGGTGTCTATGTGCAAGGAGGTGAAAGTCATAAGGAAAGCCATATCCCAAGTAGTGAATATCATACGTTATACTAGACAATTAGAACAAACTTATCAGTTCTTTTTTACTTATTCTTCTTTGATTTTTTTTTTCCAGTTTTCTTTTCATTTTTCTGATAAGCCAAGACGGTAAACACATGGCCTAGAACAACAGTCTAAATAGACACTCAAAACTGCACATCATGGTCACCCAGTGCTCTCCGGTGGCAAAGATTTTTGGTGTAAGGGTGTGTAAAGATAGAGACACATAGTGATTAATAAGAAATGAAATATGGGTATCGTGGAATAAATATGGAAAAAGCAGGGGTCATGCGACATACCCCAATCCAAATGAACAAAGGCAGAATAATCCCTAAGAATAAAAAGATCAAAGTAAAGGGTCAGCAAAGGGCGGCAAAATATTGATGAAAGTTTTGTATAATTGTATCACATCTTTTGTATAATTGTATCACATCTTTTTATGATATTAATTTATCGAATAAAAGTATTTTTGACTGACTGGCAAATCTTTTATAACAGTTTGAGCGTCAGCCGAGCGCTGAAGCCACATCCAAATGAACCTTGTCTTAATAGTTTTAGGACCGCATTCGTCCACAACGACGCCTGCTTGCAGAAAGTCTAATTAACAATGGTGTCTGATTATACTATAGTCCGGTATCTGGCGGCGTTCTGTGCTGCGATCGCTATTGCAGTCCATGCAGTTAATTACAAATGTGTGCATTCATCCCTGGTCACCAGTACATCTCCTTTAACTCTAATATCGTTTTAGAGATCCCCTGATGTATCAGACCCTCTCCCAGATGTGCTTTGTAAATCAAAGCTACCCTACGTTTCATGTTTGGAATTACCCTATCCCCCACTCCTGGGATTCGAGCAAAAGGAACGCTGTTTGCATCAATTATATGTGAGTATTTGAATGGAAAGTTTTGAGGTAACGCTGCACCGCTGCCTTTGCATGTTGCATTGACAGCTAGCATTATTTCGCTGTCTATTTACGTTTTCGAATGAGTGATTGCAGCTACAGAAGCCGTTTGCACAGCTGCCTTCGCGGCTTCATCAGCCAACGAATTCCCTGCAACGTGAATGCCCTACAGTGTATGTATCACGTGAGTTTTCTGTAGTCATTGTCGTAACTGAACTACTTGTTCCCAAAGCAGTTTATGCTTGATTGTGCCCCCTTTTGCATCTTTGTAACCGTTTTAAAATCCCGTTTTGCAAGTATTCATTGTAAGATTGAACACGATAATATGAATCGCACACTGAGTGTGGGGAAAGTGCCATTTTGAATGCTTGTAGTTCAGCTCGCTGAGCTATACAATCTCCTAAGGATTGAGTTTTAGTGACCATTGGTCTAGATTTAACCTTTAACGACTGCGCACGCCGCACTATAGGCTTATTTACCCCCCGTAGCGGGTTGAGCTGATCCGTCAGTATATACGTTCATACTGTTCAATAAGGATAAAAAATGTATTCAACATCAGTTGCAGCAAGAGAATTACCCTATTGTATCCATCGTGTTTGTAAAGCTTTAGCATTTGGAATGCTTGCTTTCGTCATAGCCTCTATGGCAGGTACAGGTGTAAGAAACATAATGCGCTTACCCTGTGCGAGGGCTCTTTCTTTTGGTACAGCAGTTTGAACAGCTGTCTGAATGTTTCTGTAGAAGTGAATTTCATTTCTGCTTGTGTGTACTAGTGTGATTTGTAAGCTATTGGCATTTTTGCACCTTTATTAAAAGTTAAGTACGTGGATCCGCATTGTCCTGGAATGATTCGGATCACCAAGTTGCATACGTTTACGCACGTTTGCAAATGTTTCATTGCTAACATGTCTGTTTGCAATATACGCAAAATTTCTGTGTGTTTTTGGGTCCAATTAACTGATTTAAAATCCGGTTTGATTAATTCGTAGAGAGGTTTAACCCTTTCTGCGTAGTTAAGAATATAAGTTCTTCCGAGTTTCCGAGTTTTTCAGCGTTTTTGGAGGTTGGAGCAGCGCACATTTCTCTAGAAAGTTTGCTGCCAGGCTTTTGTTTTCACTTGAAAGTTCGTATCTTGGAAAAAGGATGTTGAGATGGGCAATTTTAGATGTTTTTTTATGGAATTCATAACCCTCAGAGGCGAATCCAAGCATAATGGTATTCACCCTTTTCAAGTGCCTATCCAAGTCATCATCTGTCAGATAGATATCATCGACATATGACAATGCTTCATCATCATCATAGGTTTGTAGTAACTCTGTTACCCTTGCTGAGAATAACCCTGTTCTATTCTTGAATCCCTGAGGGATACGCAAGAGAAGTGACGCTGTGACCCCATAATTGAGAAAGCGGTCAAATACCTACTTTCTGGTGCAATTTTTTGACCAAAAAAAACTTTAGAAATATCTAATGTGGTTTTATATTTTTTACGCACAATGTGGTTCAATAATGCTTTACTGTGTGCATTTTGCTCTGCAAATGTTTTGCACCAAGAGTTTAAATGTCTGTAATTCAGTACTAGACTATATGTATTGTCTGGTTTGGAGACAGGAAACAAAGTATTGTTCATTGTCGAGGTGCATGTTTCAATCAACCTTGGTATTCAAGTAGATCTAAGATCTCCCTGACCTGTTTTTTTATCTTCTTGCTTAACTGAATACTGCCTTTGTGCAGTTGGTTGATTTTTTTTTTACTGGATTTTATGGTGAGGGGATTCCTCATCTCATCCTACATGATTTTTATATAATGCAGGTGCTTGGGCTACTGCCCATTTCCTGGCATATGTATATTTTAAATGAATTGGTATATGGTTGGAGAAGGCTGGCATAGTGATGTCCTCGCCATTTGGGCACTCCCTGACAAATTATGCTGGCCAGTCTTGTTCAGCTAGAAGAATGTCATAACCCTTAGAAAGTCTCTCCCAAAAGAGTGCTCTCACTTTTCTCGGTATGTCTCCCTCTATCTGGAGTGTTATTTCATATAACTTATGTTGAGAACTAACCCTGGTATCTGCAGTTTCAACTTGAATGAATTAATTCAAGTCCACTGTCTCCAGAAGATCCTTCAGGCTCTGGCGAGCTATGGTGACTTCGGCTGCGCTGTCCAACATTGTCTGAGCCCATTCTAAGTTCTTGAGTTGTGTCCTCAAGATCCTCAGCATGTTTTATTTTTAGACCTGCTACCTTCTTTTTGGCGAATTGGGGTTTCTTGTTTTTCTGAACGTGTTGATCGTCTTTGGACTTTACGCGTTCTTCCTTGTTTTCTGACCGTCCTCTTCTTTCGGATTTCTGTGACTAAGTCTGAAAGGTACGAGAGGAAAGTGTATCAGTATTGTGATATCTATCAGGTTTTCTCAAATGATCCCTAATCTTGAGGTTGTAACTCCTTTCAGAGGGCTCCTTTTGAGGAGACCTACCTCTGGAATGAGAATGCTTCTCTTTAGAAGTTTTGTTTAGTGTTCTCCCACTTCTTTTTAGAGGGAGTAGGAGTGTTTTTTAGTAAAGACCTTTAACTGAATAATTCTATTAAATGTTTTATGTAACTAAGTAAATTCTCGTCCGACATTGATTCAATGTCAGGGTCTATTGTATAGCCGGCTAAGGCCGGCCATGTTGCTCCTGGTCTACCTAGTGGACCAAGCCTGTTAATGTGATTTAAATGTTTTAGGGCGCCTTTAAACCAGAGCTCATGCTCCTGGTTTGTGAGTGGAATTTCAATATCCTTGAAAGGTATGTATTCCTCTGGGGTTAATCTTCTTTGTAGAAGTGAAACACATATGTTACCAGATTTGCTTCAGGGAAGACTATCCATGAATAGAATACCTCAGTCTGGTGATATTCATGTGCCTCTATCCCAAAAACTGCCTTACCACCTCTTGATGTTAGGCCATGTTTTACAAGTTTTATAGTGATGGCTTTTCTTAAATTTAGAGGAATGCAAATAGCATCCTCGTCGGTTTCTTGGAAACCTGTGAAGATAAAAGCTGGTCTGGCGTTTTCGCCTGCAGCTCCAATCGAAGTGTTATCCTCGTTTTCGGACATTGTGAAATGAAAATTGCAGAGCAAGTTCCAAGAAAACAAAGATAAGATGCACAATATTTTGGAACACGGTATCCTTCAACGTTGAACAAACCAAAAAGCTAATACATAGGATTTTTCGTCCTACTCAGCTATGGCGCATATTATCTCTTTTACCCACTCTAGACGTCTATTGGAGTATTATGGGAAAAAAGGGGTCTCTGAGAAAAGCATGACTGAGTTACTTTAGTATCTACCGTTAAATGAGTGCCTTACCAAACTGTTGGGCGCCATGTAGTGTAGTTCCTATATTCCCAATAGGCTCTGCTCATTGGAATAATATACACTATAGATTTGACATAGGACTGAGGTCAGTATGTTTCTCTCGAGTATACTAAACTTAATTGTGTGTGCCAGCTAGCTCAGAGGTCATTAGAAACGTTCTCGAATACACAAGTAGGGATTTGTTTCTGACAACCGCATAAACATGACAACTTTGTTTCCCCAAGATTCGAAACACATCTTCAGGGGCCTGGAAACAATCGATAACTAGTTCACTCAGTCAATCGTGCATGCTTTGTGTCTACAGAGTTGCATAGAAGTAGAGAGACGGACGTTTTCAATAAAAAGGGGTTTATTAACCAGTCTTTTGCATGAAAGGGAGGTGAACTGCTACAATCGTTAGACCGAATGCAAAGTAAAATGCGTATAGCGTAAACAGTAATATAAAATTATTGTAATAGCATTGTTTGTTGCTATGACATGTAAAAATACATACATAAATAACACAGGCTAAAATACTCAACTTGTGCTTCTAAAATACGCCTACCCCAATGTACCAATCCTAGGTCTAGTATCAGGGAAAAAGTAGGTGTTTGTCTTTAGCATAGGTTTAGTTTTACCAAGAATTGCCAAAGGTTTCTATAGGTTCTAATCAGGTTCTAATCAGCTCCATACCTTAGAATTAGGGACTTTGGTAGCTCTTTCACTGACTCGATTTCCCAACACCCCGCAAGGGGAGTCAGAAACACTGGAGCTGGATTCTCGGGAGAGGATGACCGCTTCTGATCAGCGCGTCAGCTGGAGAGTTGGCTTCCTTCGGCACTTGCTGTAGTGAGCTGCGTCATGCAAGTAGGTAGTCGAACTGCACCAAACCACACTATAGCAAGTGAAGGTATATTTATATCTTGAAGGTGTTTAGGAATGCCAGCATTGACGTAAAGCCGGGCATATGAACATCATGGTTGAACCCCTAAGGAATAGTTGTTCATGCATATTAATGAGTTTCTTGAAGGAATCAATATCCAGGCTAGGGGAAGTCCCTTCAGCTTAAGAGTCTGGTTTTCCAAGAAATCGCTGTGACGTAGATGAACGGATGGAAGTAGCCATGCCTGTATTTGGGTAGCATGGACTATGCCTAAATAAGGGCTTGATTTCTATGCCTATATAAGGGCAATGTGAATTGTACCTATAAAAGGGCAGGAACCGGGAAAATGCATACGGAATCTAAATCGCCATACAACACCGGGAGCGAACTTTGAAGCTCCTTGCAGCCTGGCAGTCGACACCAGCCAGCAAGACTCTGAAGAGATCGCGGTCCCGTTCGAAGAGTAGGTCACGGGACAGCTCCCAGAGCCCCAAATCTCTCTTCTTCCCACTCGAGGTCTTCAGGACACTCAGGGAAGAGGTACAAGAAGTACTCCAAGCAGATTTCATCTTCACCTCGATTGTTGTCCTCCAACAAACGAGTTAAGGAGCACCGATGCTCTAGGCATGGTTCTGCGGATCCAGAGGCAGGGTCAATTATGCGCCTCCCCCGTTTCCAGTAGCCAGAGTGATCCATCCAGAACTAATACAAGGTTAATTGAAGCCCAAGCAAAGAATCTTACACATAAATATTCTGTTTTGTATGTGCTCTTTCTATGCCTAATTGATACCAATGATGGGCTACCGCTACACAAACTAAACCCCCTTGTCACAGCTAATTGTCTTGAACAAAATTGAAGTGAAATCAACTAAAATCTGATAATTGCTTTGAGGCAATTCTAAGATGAAAAATAGTTCAATCTTTTCGTCCATGCTCCTCTGCTTCTGAGTTCTATGGTATCTTCCACTTTAAAAATCAGCCCTGTGGTAAGTAGGAATGTGAAGGAGTACCCCAACTTCTCTGGTGTCTGGCATTCTACTTGTACACAAACTTTTCCTTAACCCTTAAAAAGGGTGAAGTGTTCTTGCTTGCTACAACCTCATACAATATAGTGTTTATACAGGTTCTCAACAGACGTACAAATATTTAAGTTCCCTATAGGGCAGCTTCAGACATAGTTGTTTTTTTCTGAAATTGGGTTAGATTTCTAAATAACCTTTTATTATCCAGCACAAAGATTTGATTGGCGTTAGTTTGAATGCAAATTACATTTACTCTGTTACTAGTCATAAAAATGGTTGCCACCATTGGGGAATTATGACTTTAGTAATTTAATTAGGAGATCACACTTGCTCAACTGGGTTTAAGCCCACTGTTTTACATATCGGGTTACCAAGATCCAGCTCTTTTATAGAAACATGCTTATTTTGAAAAGTAGTACATTGCTGTTGGAAAACAATAAGCACTCATGGAAATGTTGTTTGTGTGCGCATTATATAAAAATTCTTATGTTCACAACAGTCGGCGTAGCCTGAGTTGTTATTCTTGTAGTTGCACCTAGAGAGTAACTGTTCAATTTAAAGGGCAAGCGATTGAAAATCAGGTTCTCACACAAATTGACTCGGTCTTAATCTGTTTCTCCTTTTCTCTCACATATGCGTGCACACTCATGGGGCGAGGCTCTTGTTTGATAAACCCACTCTTGAGGGGGACTAGTTTGATTTTTTTCTCGCCTCTTGGGAGGGAATACCCATCTTCGATCCTGCTGAATGCACATGAATGAACCAATGTTTCAAAATCTGATTCTGGATTGCAATGTCGGCTCCTGGGTGACGTGAAGATCGCAGACCAGTCTTCCTCCGGGGTGCTTTGTGCTGGCCTTAAGGACAGGTTGGGGATAGGCTAATTAGGGGAAAGGACGGGCTAGTTAGGGGCCTATAAAAGTGTCAGGAGAGGCATTTCCAGCCTCTTCCTGACACAGAGTACCAGTGGGAAGAGAGGGAGAATTTAGGTTAGGTTAGGAGTTGAGGGGAAGCTTAGTTAGGTTTTAGGCCTACCTTTTTTCCTGGTCGCGGTCTGCGAAAAGGAATGAGGACGCTGGATGCAGAGGCAGTCTGGGCAGCGCTCATCACGCTAGGGGCTGCAGGGCCAGGCCTCGGTCGGTATGGGCACCCAGCACGTTCCTCGTCAGGTGGAGTGGTTGCAACAGTAGTGGATTGCCTTGTTGCGCCGCTGCCTGCCAGGACTCAATATCGGGCAGTGGCAGGCATGTGGCGCGCACTACGACCCAGGGGCAAACGAAGTGGCCAGAGGAAGAGCCTCTCGACCCGGCTCGCATCTTGGCAGGACCTTGGGAATCTGCCCGAGAATGGGGTTGGGGCCTGGTAACGCAGAGGCTGTGTGACCGCGTGTTTTGCCTGAGGAACAAAACTAAGCACTGGAGCTGGGTTGGGCCAGTAGACCTCTCGGCAAGGGGCCCCCTGGAATTATGTCGGGCAAGTGGCTGGGCCTTTGGGCCCAGCCTTTAAAAAATGCAAGTTGGTTGGGTCTGAGTCCCAGGAGGAGGGGTCTTTGGGCAGGGGGAGCCATGCCCAAGCCAGAGCAGGAGGCAGTTGTACCCGTTGGGGGGCACTCAGTTGCTATTGAGCCCCAGTCAAAAAAAGTGTAAGGGGGAAACCTAGAGGTGTGCATATGGGAGCAGCGCCTGCTAATTCAAGAGTCTGAGGAGCGCTGGGCCAAGATGTGTGAATCTAGGAAGAGGGCAGCTGCCCTTGTCCCTGCGGCCAAGAAACCCAGGTTGTTGACACTGAGGTAGGGGACCCTGGACCACAGAACACGGGGGCAGTGGGTGTGTATGCTCCAGGTTAGGTAGGGTGGGAGTTGGTGCGGCTTGGGGGCCCAGTAGTGCGAGGGACCCCACCAGGATGGAGCAGCCTGGTGGGGGATGAGGGCAGTGTTTGAGGCCGATAGACAGCTGGAGATGCCAGTGGCGTGCAAGATGGCCCCAGGACGTAGGCCTGAAGCAGCAGGCAGTCCACGGTGGCCTAACCTCCATTGAGGGCTCGCACACAAGGAGTCTAGTCGGAAGCTTGTTTGTCTCAGCATGGTGTGTCGGTGCAATGGTAGAAAGGAGTGGTACAGGAGTCTGTGTGTCCAGAGCCCGGGGGTGATGCAGAGCTCTTGCTTGATTATGGTGTGAAAGTGACGAACAGTAAGAAGGAGAGTTGCATAATGAGGATGATGTATCTTCAAGGAGGCCCGGAAATACGGAGAGGACAACTGTCGAAGTTGGTGTTTTACAGGTGTCAAGTGCGGACAAGAGAAGTGTCAAGCTTGAAGGGCCCCGGAGCAGTGACGGATGGTGTAAGGAAAAGGCTGTGGGTGGTGAAGTGTTGTCAGGTAAAGGCAATTGGTGGGCTGCATGAGATATTGGGGAATCTTGAGGAAGGGGTAAGCCTTGCAGGTCTGTGGTTGTGGGCGATGGAGTGGTGGATGACTTGCGGGCCACGCTGACAGACGTAGCGGTGGCGCCAGGGCCACTTGAAAAGGCAGGTAGTAGTAAGCAGGTGGTGGGTACCGAGGTACACACGGACGGTGCAGTTGAGGCAGAAGGGAAGGATGCAACAGAGGAAGATAAGCAGAAAAAGAGACTGTCTTACATGGGATTAGTGATGCCCTTGGTGTCCCATTTGTCAGGAAAGAACAAGAATAGAATTTGGAAGCATGAATATGTCAACATTTTCAAACTCCTACATAGGGAAATTCAGGCAAAGGAGGGGTCCAAATGGGAAGAGTGGGAGTTGACCAGGATACCGAGGGTTACCATAAATATGGAAAACTGGACTTTAGCCTTTTTGATTTATGCTAGCATATATCGTGAACATCATTTAGGTAGGGCGATTGCACTGCTAAAGAATATGGACATTATTCACAAGGCGCAGATGCATTTGAGGGGCTGCGCCTGGTTGAGCTACGATGAGGAATTTAGGTCTAGGGTCAGTCTCAATCCGAAGAAGCCATGGGAGAGGTGTATTCTGAGCTGTTGATGCAGTGGATATTGTCCACTCAATCCTCGGCTTCAACGCATATTGCCCGTGGCCTGCCTGTGACGTATCGGTCCTTTCAGCTGTGTCCGGCTCCACAGGGAGAGTGATATGCCCAGAAGCCATCGGGAACCAGAACTGAGGCGTGTTGGAATTTTAACAAGGGGTTCTGCTCATGGGACCCCTGTTAGTTTAAGCATGAATGTTCCAAGTGCAGGTGGACGCTACCCCATCACGCAATGCTTTACACTCACCAGCCCTGTGGAGCAGTGGAAGGCCTCTAAGGACCAGGGACAGTCTGGATCTAAGGGCCACTACCACAATTAAGGTGGTGGCTGTAATACCTTGGCTCTCCATCTACTCTGACAGGGTGGCAGCTCTGCAATTGAAATGGGGGTTCACTTAAGGGTTTTGGGTGGGGTACCAGGGTCGGAGGGGGCATAGGTGGGTGGATAATTTGAAGTCGGCTAGGGAAGTTCCTCAAGTGGTAGCGGCGAATCTGGACAAAGAGGTGGCTGAGGGCAGAGTAACGGGTCCATTCTTTGAGTGGCCCCTGCAGGGACTTGATTATTTCTCAACTGGGGGTGGTGTCCAAGAAAGGGCAGGGAAAATTTAGAATGATTCACCATTTATCTTGGCCAGAGAGTGGGTCTGTCAATGATTTAATTGCTGAGGAGAATACCAGGGTGCTGTACGCCTCTGTAGATGATGCCATCCGCCTAGTACAGAAGTGTGGGTGGGGGGCTGAGATGACAAAGTGTGATATGAAGTCTGCCTTTCGGTTGCTGCCCATTCATCCTGCTGATTTCTCTTTGCTACAAATACAATTTGGGGGTGCCAACCATGTGGATAAGGTGCTGCCGATGGTTTGTGCCATTTCTTGTGCCTTGATCGAGATTTTAGTACGTTTTTGCAATGGGTATTCATCAGAAGCAGAGGCCATCATGGAGTGTCTTACTACTTTGATGATTTTTTGTTTGTTAGCAGATGAGCATCAGAGGACTGTGTCCAGGTGTTGCCGAATTGTTAGGATTTAGCACAAAAGTTCGGGGTGCCTTTGACTGCCGAGAAGACCTAAGGGCCAAGTGTTGTGTTGGCGTTTCCGGGCATTGAGCTTTACTCGGAGTAGTAGATGGCATGTTTGCTAAGGGAGAAAGTGGAGGGCATCAAGGTTTTTCCGTTGCATGTGATTGGGGAAAGAAGAAACGAGTTGAGGGCAGTGCAGAAATTGCTGGGTTTCATGAACTTTGCTTGTGGTAGGGTGAGAGCAGAGAGGACTTTTTGCAGGTGTCTCAGCTTGGCAATGTCGGAGGTGGTGCTGCCACGCCACAGGGTGCGAATCTCTTTAGGTGTATGAGCGGACCTATGTGTTTGGCTTATGTTCCTGGAGGAATTCAATGGTGTGCCCTTGGGCTTTTTGGAGGAGAATACAGTGTGGCAGGTCCAGATATTCTTGGATGTGGCCGGGACTCTGGGCTTTAGTCTTTTCTGGGACAGGTGGTGGTGTGCGGAGGGTGGCTGCCACACTGGTTGAGTTAAGGATGGAGCATTGCCTTCTTGGAGTTTTTCCCGCTCTTGGTAGCTTTGGCGGTTTGGGACATCGGTTTGAGGAACAGAACTGTTCTTTCCCAAGTGGTGGATCTGGTGAATAGGCAACAGGCAAGGGATTTGAGGGTGTTGCGACTGCTTAGGACGTTCATGCTGGTGTACTTGTGGCTTAATGTGGTGTTCAGGGCGAAGCATGTGCCAGGGGCCAGCAATGTTATAGCTGATTCCTTGTATCGTTCGCAGTGGCAATGTTTTCGCTGGCAATTCTGTCGGAAGTGGAGGAGTTCCAGGTAGAATTACCGGCAGACATCTGGGCCTGAGGTGAGTGAGAGTTGTTGGACTGGTCGAGAAGTCACTGGCGGAGTCCACCAGGAGAAGTTACAGACTGGCATGGAGTGAATTTCGGGAGTTAGCAGACCGTTCTTTGGAGCTGATGTGGCTGGAGTGGCAGGACTCTGAGCAGGGAGTTTTGAGATTTGTTATATCTTTCTTCAATAAAGGTTTGTCGCCTACGAATATTGCGGGCAAGTTGGCTCGAATTTCTTTCTATGGCAAGCTGTATTTGACTGCTGACCCAGCCAATGATGAGATTCTAGGGAAGGTCTTGAAGGGGTGGAGCAGGGAGAAGGTTGTGGGGAGGGTAGCGTTGCGGGAATCTATTTACATTCGAGCTGTTGCAGGAGTTGTTGGCGGTTTTGCCTCTGTGCTATGATCCCTTTGAAGTTGCTACTTTTCGACTATGTATGATCTGGATGTTTATTGGGGTGTTTCGGGTTTCTGAGTTGTTGGGTACTGCTCTACAAAAGAGGGTTTTGTATGGCGAATTGCACTTGGAGCAGGGGAGGTTTGGTATTTGGCTGGGCTGTCTAAGACGTATCAGGCCGGTAGGGGGAGATGGGTGTGGCTGTGTGAGGGTGGTGGTATTGAGGTCTGCCCTGTCAAGGAGTGGCATGGTTTCCAATTGCTGGCAGGTAGATGTTCATCAAGTATTTTTGGTCATTTGAGGGTAGCAGGGTCACTGTTTTTCAGTTGTTGGCAGTGCTGCACATGGCATTTTGCAGGCTTGGCAGGGTCCTGAATAAATTTGGTACGCATTCCTTCCGGATTGGGGTGGCGACGGCTGTGGCGCACTTGGGGTAGTCATGAGAAAGGACTCGTCAGAGTTGTAGGTGGAGGTGCTGAGAGCGCTATGAGCTAAAATAGTAGGGTTTTTTTCTTTCCTAGTGGGAAAGATGGTCTGGTAATATATGTGCGCTAATTGCCTATTTTTTCTATCTTAGTGGGCCAGGGACCCAGACGGTTACCTGGATTGTGGGACATTCATTTGTATACTGGGCATTGAAGTATGCAGACCAACAAGTTTATGGAAGGAACCTGGGCTTGAGGAGCAGCCACCACAAGGTGCTTTGGTGGAGGTAAAAGGGGAATGCATTGGGATGCGTTGTTGCTGACACTGACTAAATTGGTTCCGCAGAGGGGCTGCCCCAGACATGCTTCTGATTCATCTGTGGGAAAATGACTTGGTTTGTGTGTCTGGGCTGACTTCACCAACATATGGAGCTGGACTTGGAGGCCATCAAGTCGATTTTTCAGGTACATGTGTGGTTTGGACACAGTTTGTACCGTACAGGGTTTGGTGTGGGGCTGTGATTTATAAGGTCTGGAGGAAGTTGAATAGGGCGATGAGGGTTTTTTACCAGGCTCATGACATCAAGGTGATTGCACATGTGGGGATTAAAGAAGAGGAGCTGGGTCTTTTCAGGGATGATGGGGTGCACCTTTTGCATTTGGGGAATGGTTATTACATGATAGAATTGTGGGATGTGGTGAGGGCCTTATGGAACGATTCTATTTGGTGCTTTAGTTCTTATTGCTGAGAAGAGAAAGTTGCACGTTGTTTCTGGCGGGGCAGGTAACCACCCTATGGGGTATTGTGGGGGGTGGTGAGTCACATGTGGGCATATCCATCCCTGGGGGGGCGGGGGGGAAGGTGCACAAGTGACGTGACTGATGGCGGTGCACCTGATTCAACGAGCAACAGAAGGATCTTCAAGCAAGGATGTCTGTAGGGAAGGTCAAGGAGTGATTGGGAATATTGAATGAGGTCAGTGAGTGAAAGGGGAAGGATGAAGCAAAGGTTATGGGCTTACTGGGGAAGCGGGTGAGTGGTAAATGGTGCAGGGACAATTGAACTGTCTGGTTTATGTCAAGATTCATAATCCTGAGATATTGTTAATGTCAATAAAGTTAAATAGTATGTTAGCAACCTTTTCCTGAAAAATGGCCTTTTACGCTATTATAGCGCAGAGTATGGTTATTGCACAATGAACTCGATATAAGTGTCAAGATTTATATTGTAAACTAAAGATGCAAGGAAGTATGTAATCTCAATGAATGTGATCCTTCGGTACTGCGCTGGACCGACACACTGTTGGGCAAGGTGACTTTTAGGTAAAGATAAGTACCATGGAAAAGAGTGCTACATGAAAAAAGAGAAAGCCTGAGTGTAAATGAAATATGCAAGGTAAATTGAGGAAGTGTCTCAAGAGGAAAATGTAACAAGCATTGGCAAGATTCATAAGGTTTCACCTATGCGAGAGCTATTGGCTTTGCCAATGTCTTTCAGTCATATTGTACAGTGAAGTGGAGTGACGTGGAATGGCATAGAATGGAGTGGAGTGGTGTATAGAGGCATGTAGTGGAGTGGTGTAGAGTGAAGTGGAACAGAATAGCAATGAGTTGAGTGGTGTAGAGTGAAGTGGCATAGAGAGGATTGGAGTGGTGTGAATTGGAGTAGAGTAGCATGGAGTGGTGTAGAGTGCCTTAGAGTAGAGTGGCGTAGGGTGACAACAGCGGAGTGGCATAGAATGGAATTTTATGGAGTGGGGTAGCCTGGAGTGGCATAGAGTAAAGTGAAGTGGCATGGCGTTGAGTGATGTGTAGTGGCGCAGGGTAGAGTGGCTTGGAGTGGTATAGGGTAGAGTAGTGTAGGGTAGAGTTGCGTAGAGTATAATGGCATTGTATAGCATGGGGTAGAGTGGCGCAGAGTGGCTTTGGGTGGAGTAGAGTGGCATACAGTGGAGTAGCCAGGAGTAGAGTAGAGTAGACTGGACTGGCATATCGTGCAGTATTATAGAGCGGTGCAGGGTAGAGTGCAATGGTGTAAAGTAGAGTGGTGCAAAATAGAGCACATGTGCGTAGAGCGGTGTATAGTGCAGCGGTGTTGAGTGCAATGACTTAGAGTAGAGTGGTTCAGAGTAGAGTGCAGTGGCAGTAGAGTAAAATGTTGCAGAGTAGGTGAAGAGTGCACTGGTGTAGAGCGGAGCGGTGCATAGTAGCAAACAGTGGCAGTAGAGTAAAATGGTGCAGAGTAGAGAGGTGCAAAGTCCAGTGGTGCAGAGTGCAGAGTAGAGAACAGTGGCATAGAGTGCAGTGATGTACAGTGGTGTAGAGTACACTGGCACAGAGTAGTGAAGAGTCAAATAGAGTAGAGTGGTGTATACTGCAGTGGCACAGAGAACAGTGGAGCAGAGTATAGTAGTGTAGAGTGCAGTGATGCAGAGTAGAATAAATTGGCATAGAATCGATTGGTGTAGAATGCTGAGACTTAGAGTGCAGTGGTGCAGAGTACAGTCCAGTGTCATAGAGTAGAGTTGTGAAGAGTAGAGTGTAGTGGATTAGAGTGTACTCACATAGAGTAGTGTGGCATAGAGTGGAATGATGTAGACTGCAGTGGTGCAGAGTAGAGTGCAGTGGTGCAGAGTAACGTGCAGTGACGTAGAGTGGTGCATAGTAGAGTTGCATAGAGTGCAGTGGCATAGTGAGGTTCATAGTAGTGTAGGGGTCTAGAACAGAGTGGCATAGAATTTACTGGCATGGGGTAGAGTGGCATACAGTGGAGTAGTGTAGACTACAATGGCTTAGAGTGCAGAGTAGAGTGCAGTGGCATAGAGTAGAGTGTGGTAGAGTACAGTGGCAAAATGTAGAGCGCTGGAGAGTAGAGAGGTGTAGAGTTGAGAGGCATATAGTACAATGGCGTAGAGTAGGATTGTGCAGGGAAGAGTGCAGTGGCATAGAGTGGAGTAGTGCCGAGAAGAGTGGCGTATCATGCAGTTGCACAGCATACAGTGCAGTTGCATAGACTAGAGTGGTGCAGAGTAGAGTGCAGAGTAGAGTGCCGAGTACAGTGGCATAGAGTGCAGTGGTGCGAGCGGAGTGGAGTAGCGCAGAGTGCAGTGGTGCAGAGAACATTAGAGTGGAGTGGTGTAGAGAACAGTGGAGTAGAGTGGTGCAGAGTTGAGAGGCGTAGAATACTATGGTGTAGAGTAGAGTGATGCAGGGTAGAGTAGAGTCGTGCCAAGTAGAGAAGAGTGGCGTAGAGTTCAGTGGCACAGCATAGAGTGCAGTGGCATAGAGGAGAGTGGAACAGAATACATTGAAGTGGTGCAGAGTGCAGTGGTGCAGAGTAGAGTGCAGTGATACAGAATAGAGTGCAGTGGTGCAGAATAGAGTGCAGTGGTGCAGAATAGAGTGCAGTGGTACAGAGTACAGTGGTGTAAAGTGCAATGGCCAGAGGGCAGTGGTGCGGTGTAGAGTGGCGTGGCGTAGAGCAAGTAGCACAGAGTGCAGTGGTGCTGAGTACACTAGAGTGGCGTATAGTGGGCTGGTTTAGAGTACAATGGTGTAGAGTGCAGTGGCGTGGAGTGGCATAGAGTGCAACGGTGCAGAGTACAGTATGGTAGAGTAGAAAGGTGCAGAGTAGAAAGGCATAGGGTGCAGAGGAGTAGTGTAGAGTGCAGTGGAGTAGAGTTGAGTGGTAGAGAGTAGAGTGCAGAGTGGAATGATGCAGAGGCATAGAGTAGAGTGGCTTAGAGTGCAGTAGTAGAGTGGTAGAGGGTGACGGAGAGTAGAGTGGAATATAGTGCAGTGGCGCAGAGTGGTGTAGAGTGCAGTGTCAGAGAGTGCGATGGTGCAGAGAAGAGTAGAGTGGCATAGAGTGCAGTACCTAGAGTGTAGAGTACAGTGGCATAGAGTGCAGTGGCTTGGAGAAATGCAGTCAAAGGCCTACATCAGAGCCTCAGTTCTAGTTCTATGGGATCCTTAATCGCTGAAAAGAAGTCACTCTCATAGGTTTTGTCAATGGTTCACAAAGGCACTTCACTGGTGAGCACTGTATTTTGGAGAAAGTAGAAGAATGCAGCAAAATCATTGTTTTACACAGTAAATGCTATCTTCGAGACAAGAAATAATGTTGCAGTGTTCTTTTAGCGCTGAGACACCAATGGGTAGTTGTTCGCTCTATAAATTGCATGAACTGCATAACTTGCATAAACATGAACATTCACAGTCGCACTTTAAAGTACAAGGATATGCATATTCTGTGACACAAGTCAGTGGCAGCTACTGTGAAGGCAACCTGGGAGGGCAGTGCAGGCGCAGCGCGGGGGAGAAAAATAAGGGGGAAAATATTACTTACCTTCTGGCCGCCTCAGTGGTCTTCTCGTCCTCTGCTTCTGTCTACTCCCGAGAAAGCAAAAGACACGCACTTTTATCAAGCTATCCTGGCTGAAGAGGGGTGAAGAGGGGTGAAACCCCGAAACTGGTCCTAGGATGCTTGTTTCCAGTCCAGGGAGGACCTGGCTTGGCAGTTCAGGCTGGACTGTTCCCATGAGGCACAGGGTCAGACTGATTTGCATGTGGCTGGGTTGAAAATGGACCGGCATGGTGAGGAAAGAAACGATGGATGTAGGCCCAGATCTCTGTACTGGGGTGAATGTATGACATTGTTCTGCATTCTGTCCATCAACTGTTGTTTTTGCATCTGTCTACTCCCAGCAGCCAATGCACAGGCTCACAGACACCCCATGGACAATCCAGATACTGCTCTCATGCTGTTTGGCCGTCCGAAGTCGGTTGCCCACTCCTCCCTCGTGCTGACTCTCCGTCAGGTTAGCCCCACCCCCAAGGCTCGGCTCATTGACAGGGAAGAAAAATAAAATGATACTAAAATTGTTTTATTGCATTTTATTTTTCCTGTTTGCACTGGTAAGAGCAGTGGGGCAGCGCTCCTCTGCCTGAATGGAGGAGGTGCCGCTGTCACAAGGACAGACCTATTTGCTGTCATACATGTGCTGACTTGTTTACATTGTTGGCCTGGGGTGGTAAGAAGCAACATGGAAAGGGGTGGGGTCGGAGGGAATAGAAGCAACATTTACGAGGACATGGTAGATGGACTGAACAGACAAGCACTCATATGGAGTGCTTGAACCAGAAAAATAACACCAAAAACGGGAGCAGTGGAGGGACACAAGTATTTGGTCCATGTTCTACACTAGGGCCAAGCACAAGAAGAGGACATGACTCTGGCATGTCAAGACATACGGGTGCAAAGCAAATGAGAGCGACCCTGAAGCTAACAAATGGTAAGCTATGGGTGGCTGTAAGCCCACTGAATGTACATTAAATGTCTCGCAGAGACAGGCGAAACCTAAAAATGACTATGGACAACAATTTGTGATTACTAAGACTCTGACTCATGGTCATATGACTTTGCAGCTTAATTTCCATTTGACGTGCAATCTACTGCATAGGATGTCCCATACCTGCAGGCTTATTTTTGAGGGCCAAACTATTCAAACGTCACTGAATTTGTTGCAAGATTGAAGATGCTCCTGTGGTACTGCATTAAAGGCAGCCTAGCCACAATGAAAGCCACTTGCCCTGGCATATCTTAGTTTTGGCAAAAAGAACAGATCGTGGAAAGAGAGCCTATGGATTGATAGACTGGATTCCCTTGTACACTCCCAAAGTATGGAAAACCAGACGAGCATGATCACACAATAAGCAAATCATTTTTGCCTGCAACTGTGTCATCCTTGTTGCTACTCGCATGGTTCTAGTCGTCGCATTATTGTTTCTATGGCTTTATTACCGATTACCTGTCTACATTTCCTTTTTATATAATTTAATTTTTGTTTTCTCATTCTCAATCCTATTACCGTTCTCTGACACAGTTTATCTCAGAATATGATTGCGTTATCAACGAGAGTACTCTTTCTTCCATTTCTTCCCTCAAGACTATACCATGGGTACTTTTCTGTATATTTATGTTTTGATGGTACTCGCGTTCTTTTTTTAGGTATTTTAAATTGATTTAAAGTCAAAGTTTCTGATTTTAAGCCTTTATTTAATTCCTTCCCCTTTATCCTACCATGCCCCTTTTGCGCGTGGCAGTCGTATTCTATTATTGGACCTCTCAATGCGCCTTTTCCCAATTAATCCTTTCCAGGGGACAGTATGGACAGTAAGTACAGTGAACATTGCTGCTGTCTTTCGCTTCAAGAAATTTCTCCCCACCATACAGTTTGGCCACGTCTTTTGGCTCGACTTATGTAGCGAGCCCGGTGGTGATCTCTCTTTGTTCTGTTTAGATTTAATAACCGCACAGCTACCCCTCTAAGAATCGAATATTGATTTATTTGTCTCATTATTGCAAGCAAGCTAACCACAAGCCTTGTCTCTACTAAATCATTTTCTCAAAACCCAATTTCTTGTTCTTTGGTTAGTCTGAGATTTTTATGTTTAATTTTGGAGAGTAATTAACACCATACTTCCTATGGCTGAAAATCATATTAATTGTTATCACAAAAAAATTAACAGGCATTCCACATACGGACCCCTTTGTGCCTTTTCTGTAACTTGTTTTTAGTATGTCCTCTTGGGATACTCTGAATGCACTGTTTATGCTATATTTACACTCCTTCTTTCTCTTTTTTCCATATAGTTGTTTCAGATACCTCTGAATTTTTGTCTCCTGTCCTCTCGCTTTATTCCTTGGGTCGAAACATCAACAATTTGTAAATTGTTCTGATTCCTCCATTAGACTTATTTCCATTGGTGGCTCAAGTCTTTGAACTTTTTTACATCTGCCACTTACTAACACATTAATTTGTGGCCAAAAGGCCGCCTTTGTTAATAGCTGTTTATATACTATCTATGTATGTAGTAGTATCGCTATACAGAGCACAGCGCTGCCTGTGTGTGTTCACCTTGCAATGTTTATATTCCTGAATTTAAAATGTTGTTTATAATTGAGGTTCTGTGTGTGCTTCTTGTATTGGCATAGCATTATTGATATGTTCACAGTGATTTGTTACATTACAAATGTAAGTATTTAGTTATATGAGGGACCAACCATGTGTTGCTCTTTTTATGTGGAACCCAGATTCCTCTCAGACATTGGGTTGTCCTGTCCGTTGTCATAGTAGGAGTCCAATGTACCTAGCTTTTGTAATTTTGGTTGATACTTGACGTTTAATATACGTACATTTATGTAGAGTTTGGGATTAAAAAAAATATATCAATAATGTTTTTTTTTTAAGATTAGGCTATATGTTTGGCTCTGTAGAGTTATGGAACGACCTTTCTTTTCTGGCACCAACTCCCTCATCAATTTGCGTACAGGATATAATGAACTTCGGGATATGGGCAAAATAGTCCTTGTAGTTACCAGCGCACATTATTTGGTTATTATGTTAGAAAGTCCTATTTACTGAATGATTAATCAGTCGATGAATGGATAGATGGTGGTGTTTGAGGAGAGACACGTTCATGAGTGTGGATAGGTAGATAAAAGCATGGATCAGGAATAAGGGCATGTAGATGAATGGATGGCCTCTCCCCTCACTTTCACACTCATTGCCTACCCCACATGCACCGGATTTAACCATTGCCACCTCTTCTTTTCAGGGAGCTGACATACACTTGGTAATAGCACATGCACACGTTTGGGCTCAGCTATGAAGGTGTGCCTATCACATACAAGGAACAGACAACTTGTGTCCAGGTATTACCACCTTATGTCAGGTGTAGTGTCAAACTTCCCGCTGCAGCCAGGTTTACTCATCATATGCAATGGGGAGTCTGGACGCGCGCTGGCGCTGCAAACCGATGCTAAACGCAGTCTCATATGAAAAGTTACTACAAACCTTTCATCATGCCTCAGAACCTGCAATATAATTCTCATGTATTGCAGCAAGGAGTATCCCAGGACATTCTGCAGGACTTCTAACACGTACGTCCAAAATGGTTGCATGCGTGTATGAATATGCATGAAGTTGTGCCAAGTCATTTTACATCTCCGACACACATGCCCCCGCGCGAGTACATTCATTGGAGCCTTCAATAGTTTATTTATAAAGCTTTTTCTATACTGTATGTACTTGTAGGTCTTTGGTATCTGTTTCTACTCGTCCTCCTACTGTACCTGATCAGTTGTGATCTCTAGATATTTTTCCCAGTTGACGTTTCCATTTTTGACCAGTGGTTTAGTGTTGAGTAAGCACTAATAGGTGGATAGCAAGCCCTTTAGTCCCATGCATATGTGAAGTGATTTTTCTCAAAGGGTTAGCTCCTTGATGTCAATCTGTTGATTCAAAACCAAGTGGCTAAAGCTGGATGTAGCTATTTCTATTTGTATCATCCATTTTGTATCATTCTGCCCGCTATGGCCCAATCCTTATAAACACATTACTTATCAGTCTTGCAGTTAGTCCACCTTGCACCCCCCATTAGTCTCAAATCTGAGCCATAATGCTATTGTATTAGGACAACGCAGCCCACACATATGGGTGTGAGCTTTAAGAAACTCCTTAGCCTTTCTAGGCCTGTTACCTACCCGGACAATGTAAGAATCAGTGCCTAGACTTGTAGCAACTCAGTGTGGGAGATTGCCACAGACACTGTCTTTAAGAAATATAGAGACTGAGGAAAAATGTTTATACTAACTACATTTGTCCTTCCCAACCAGCACACAAAGATTCTTCACCATCCCATATCTCATTCGATTCCCTTTGAGCTTCTTCATGAGTCTAAGTCAGTTTGTACTAAGAAGGTTGAGCTGGAATTTAGTTAGATAATTGTCCAAGTATCCAAATTTTTTTTTTTGTAATTGGTGGCTACACTTGGGTTATACATCACGGCAGGGTTTAGCGGGATGCTGAGGATCTCAGATATAGTATGGTTTATTTTAAATCCAAAGCCAACACAAAAGCCTCAAGATCGATACTTTGGATTATTAGGGACTTTTTACGGTCACTCAAAGTGAGTAGAACATCATCCAAAAGAGTCTAATTTTGTACGTGATATACCCAAAGGGGAATCCAACAATGAGCCTGATTTTGATGTTGGGCGGTAAGCCTCCGACAATCTGTCAAAGGCTTTCTGCCCCACATTGAGTGTTTCCCTCCCACAACCGTATTACAATGACAACGGTCGGAGAGAAATCCGCGGGGGGATTCAGCCCCTCTTCCGACTGGCTCACAGAGCCCATCAGAAGAGGAGGAGAATTGTAATCACATGAATGACGGCGGAGCCAGCCTAGGCTCTGCCATCAGGATTATAGCGTCAATTTCTGACAGCCTTTCCATGTCTGCCTTTCCAACATGGAAAAGCTGTCGGAAAGTAACTTTAGGGGGCCCCTAGCAGGGCCCCCTTCCCCCGAGCCCTCTGCTACGGGGCCTAGGGGCACCTATGTTGCCCCCACCAAAACATCCCTGCACGGTGTGGCACGCAGTGTGCGATGCCTGCCACACGGTGCAGGGATGTTTCCAAACATCCATTTTACTATGGCAACTTGTGCTGCGGGCTTTTACACCCGCCGCACAATCTGCCATATTAAAATATAGGTTTCTGACCGCCCTATTGGCATTCACATTCTAATTGCCTACGGTCGGACGGTTCCAGAGTGCTATGGTGTCAGACATCGTTAAGGATATGACCATAGGGACTACAAGGGACCTCTTTCAAAGTCAGTATTACATTAATGCAGGGCTGCAGGGGCGGTCTTAGGCATGTGCAAGCTGTGCACCTGCACAGGGCCACCAAACCCCAGGGGCCACAACGCCAATATATATCCTTAATATAATAATCCTCTGAGGATGGATACATATTTGCGTGGCGGCCCATGGCAGGGATTTGGCCGCCTCTGGCTCTGTTCCACTTCCAAACACCCTGTCCCCCCTCTTCACTGGCCTCCGCGCTCGGTCCCGCCCGGACCCCCTCTTCTGGGTCCCTTACCTACACTCCCTGCCAGGGCCGCCACGAGCCTAGAGCCGCCCCTGAGGGCTGAGAGGTGGCAGGACCCACCCATGCTTCTCTCATTAATTAAAATGGTTTACATCTCACTCAGGCATTTGTGAATTATTTTAGGAGTCAAACTATTTAGTTAAAATGTGCTCAGTGAACTTCAGAAGTCGTTGTAGAAATGCAAAGAGTGGTTGATATTTTCAGAGGGGTAACGAGAAGCTCGTTTCTACTCCCCCGTCTTCCTCTTCCTACCAGAGAGATCTTTCAGCTTTGATATGCTATGGAGCACGTGTTTTGAAAAAAAAAAAAAATCTTCAACGCACTTTGAAGCAAAATGCCTACAAACGTTCTTCGTTCTATTATTGGGAAGGCAAATCTGGGCCTGGCGGCTCTGGGCAGAATGCAGAATCCACTGAATGTGCGTCACACATAGCAAATTCATATCTAGTTTTACACCGAAATTAGATAAATTATTGCACTACTTTATGAAAGGTCCAGTACAACAAATAAACTTTGCGCACTAACGTTTGGTAACAACGTCAAGAGCTGGATGAAACGTCCGTCACTGCTCCTGTGTTTAATTTTGCTGCATTATCTCCAATCAGCTAATAACAGCAGCACCGGCGGCGAGAGGAAGTACATACAGGGCTGAGCCGCCAGAGACCTTTCATTTCCGGATTAACAGGAAATTGCTTCTGAGCCTAATGATACCCTTTGTCCCTCCCCAGAGCATGTTCTTTTCAGGTGCTTCTTTTTTTTTGGTCCTGCAGTATCTGCCTTGGCCTTTTATTATTTTAGCTTAGTAGTTCCAAAGCAAAATGACTACTGAAGAAATAAAAGTGACATTCAACACTCGGTTGCTTCGTTAAGCCCAAATATGAAGGTTTCACTGGTGGCATTTTATTTAGATTCAAAGAGTCTTTTGATTTTGTGCAAACGTCTCTTATGGCGATGGAATACGAATTACTGTGGATGTGTGTTTATATCTAGATATTTTTTTAATTCTGATTCTGTTGTATGTGCTCAGCTTGCTCTATAAACCAAACCCTTGAACTCTAACATAACAACCTATGACCTCGTTTCTAAAATACTTTGGCGAGTTTGTGTCCACACCTGAGGCACATGAAGGACTAAGGACTGTTAAACCTTCCAAATGACAAAATGCACATTTTATCCACCTTCCTGGAGGTGGTGAATAATGACCATCCTCCACTTCAAAATATTTTCCTTCTTTCCTCGTTTTTTTACTGTGAAGGCTAGGGAATATTAGAAATAAAACATCTGTCAACCTAAGCCTCTCTATTAAGGCACAAGGTTATTATGTTTAAGGGATGAGACATGCTAAGAGTGTTTTTGTGATAGGGAGTGTTCTAATACCCAGCTAGGCACAGCACACAGATGGTGCTGGGATCACAAAACACACTTTACACCTTACAAGGAACAATCACAGGTCGCAGGTTCCACCAAAGGTATTTAAAGTTTCTTCTCTTCAAATCACTTCAAGATAAAGATCGATAAAATCTATAGCTCTTGCAGCATAGAGGAGGGACCTAGCACAGCATCACGTAACCATGAAGCTCCAGATCTTATCTCTCCCCCATTGGAAGTTGTTAATGCTATCACTCTGGAGCAAGTGCAGTCCTTACTAATACAAATAAAATCAGGCTCCCTTCTTGACCAGGCCCCCCCTTACATCATCTAAGCTCTTGCCCCGTCCCTTGCGGCGCCTATCACTGAAGTCTGTAACTTATCACTAACCACAGCCACTTTCCCTCAGAAATGGAAGAAGGCTCAAATAAGACCCATACAAAAAACCTGGCCGATCCAAAGGACTTACAGCACTACAGACCCATATCACTTCTTCCTTTTTTTCCAAAAATTATGGAAGCATCAGTTAATAAGTAGTTAACTGAATTTCTTGAATTGAATAACTCACTTGACCCTTCCCAGTCAGGCTACTGTGCGTCATATAGTACTGAATCCGTCCTAACGGAAGTAATAGATATGATTAAGATGGTCTTAGATAAGGAGACACCAACCATGTCGCTTCTCCTCGATCTGTCAGCAGCGTTTAACACCATCTCTCTTCGAATCCTAGTGCAAAGGTTACGAAAGATAGGTGTCAGCGGAATGGTGCTAAAACGGTTTGAAAGCTTCCTTGCGGACAGAAGACAGCTAGTCCAACTAGATTCGTTTACATCTCAAACCACAGCTGTAGACAAAGGGACCCCCCAGGAATTCTTTTTAAACCCCACTTTATTCAACGTCCATGTGTTCTCCGTGGCCACCATTATTAGATCTTGTGTCTCTGATACCATCTCGTATGCAGACGATAAACAATTGATAATCAGCATTGACACAGATCCCACTAAGTCCAGAGAATTTTTTTTAAACTGCATGTTAAAAACGGCTGCGTGGATGACTGCAAACTTTCTACAGTTTAACACAAACAAAACCGAGATTTTGCTTTTCGGAAAGGCGGAAGAGTTCTGGTCTACTGATTGGTGGCCTTCTGAGCTGGGTGAACCCCCTTCTCCAAAACAACCATTGGCCTAGCCAATAGGTCTAGTTTTTGGGACCTTCTCAGTATTTAGTTATGCAGCACAATATCCTTGGTGCAACCACATCAACTGTTGAGTGGCTAAACACTTATAAGGTCCCAAAGGCAAAACCTATTGGCTATGCCAATGCTTAGTGAGGGAGGGTGTGTGTGTGTGTGGTTAGTTGTGTGTGTGTGTGTGGTTGTGTGTGGGTATGGGAGCGGTTGTAGGTGCGGGTGTGGTTGTGGGTGTGTGTGTGTGGTTGTGTGTTTAGTTGTGTGTTTGGTTTCGTGTGTGGTTGTGTGTGTGTGGTTGGGTGTGTGGTTGTGTGTGTGTGTGGTTGTGTGTGTGTGCAGTTGTGTGGTTGTGTGTGCTTGTGTGTGGTTGTGGTTGTGTGTGGGTGCGGTTGTGGGTGCTGGTGTGGTTGTGTGTGTGTGGTTGTGTGTGGTTGTGTGTGTGGTTTTGTGTGTGGTTGTGTGTGTTGTGTGTATGTGTGTGGTTGTGTGTGTGTGGTTGTGTGTGTGGTCCCGCGAACGCCGTGAGGGGAACAGCTTACCTTTCCTTGCTCCTGCCAGATGCCGTGAGGGGCACGGCAAGGCACACCAGGAACACACCAGGAACACACCAGGAACTTCATATCCCAGCAGCCCCCAGAGCCTGTGACGCAGTATTGGCGGCGCCATTTAAGCCTCAGGTGCCCCCCGCAACGTGGGTTCCGCGAACGCTGTGAGGGGAACGGCTTACCTTTCCTTGCTCCTGCTCCTGCCAGACGCCGTGAGGGGAACGGCAAGGCACACCAGGAACACGCCAGGAACTTTATATTCCAGCAGCCCCCAGAGCCTGTGATGCAGTATTGGCAGCGCCATTTAAGCCTCAGGCGTCCCCTGCAACGCGGGTCCCGCGAACCGAACAGCTTTTTTCCTTGCTCCTGCCAGACGCCGTGAGGGGAATGGCAAGGCACACCAGGATCAAGCCAGGAACTTCATATCCAAGCAGCCCCAGAGCCTGTGATGCAGTATTGGCGGTGCCATTTAAGCCTATGACGCCCCCGCAACGCGGGTCCCGCAAACGCTGTGAGGGGTTCAGCTCACCTTTCCTTGCTCCTGCTAGACGCCGTGAGGGGAACGGCAAAGCGCACCAGGAACACGCCAGGAACTTCATATCCCAGCAGGCCCCAGAGCCTGTGATGCGGTATTGGCGGCGCCATTTAAGCCTCGGGTACCCCCCGCAACGCGGGACGCGCGCGGGCGAAGCCCGGGCCAAGGGCGGGCCTGTCCTTGCCCGTCATCGCCAGGAAGAGGCAGGGCAGGGCAGGGCCACCACCCTTTCATCTGCTTACAAGGTCCTTCATAAAGGTACTGTTGTCCTTTTGTGTTACTTACAGCATAGGTGTTGCCCTGTGACTAATTGTGAATGTTCCCTACCCAGATGGACAAAGAGTGACCAACCCGTTATTATTATCTTGTTCCTGAAAGACATTTTGTACTAAAGACTCCGTTCTGAGTGCCTGGACTTTTACATTGCACTTTGCACTTTATTGATATTTTAATGATTGATAGTTTTTACCTTAGTTGCCGATTAGAACATAAGCATGTAGCACTTTCTGAGGATTGCAACAGCGGCTCTTTGGAGCTTTTGTTTTAGGTATTTTAAGTAACTTGTGTCTCACATTTGATTTGCATTTTTGCACATTGCTTGTTGCACATTTGTATATTGTACCAAGGAAATAGCCATCTATAGCAGGTTTGCACTTTGATAGGGGCTGGTGTATTCTCCATAGGGTGTTTCCAGAGCAATTAACTTGAGTAAGCGGAAAATAATTCCGGGGAAAAGTGTGGTTGGTACACTAGGGCTGAATCGGCCCTCATTCATGAAATACAAATGACAGAACGCAGGTTATCTCTTGACCCACAATCCCAGTTAGGTAGACTTTCCCGAACTCCTGCACTCCCCGATTCCTTGCCAATAATATAACAGGACGCCTCCCTAGACCGGTTGAGCCCACTTACAATTGTGCCATCTGGCATAACGATAAACTCTGGCTCGTGCCACCCTAGGGAACATGAACCTACACTCGCGAAAACAAAGGTGACCACCAGAGGGCTGAAAGCCAAGCTTAAATCAGGTGGCAACAGTGAACCCCCTACCACAAAAAGAAAGACTCGAGGGTGTACAAAATCTAAATCTGCCCAGGGTACCCCAGAAGGGACAATATCATCTATCCCCCTCATTAGTAATGATAACGACGGCAATCCTATCCTAATGAATCAGACTACTTCAGGGCATCTTTTTGATATTATTGAGAAGGGGAATTTTTGGAGAAGGCTAGAAATCATGTTATCCACCTTGCTAGAGCCCATGTTCCAAAAAATAAGTGTGATAGAAGGAAGGTGGGCCAAGCTAGAGGGATCCATTAGCTGTAACCCCCCAGTAGTCCCGGTAGTGAGCCCACATACAAACACAGATGACCTAGCCAAGAGGGGCAAAAAAGATGTGGAGGAAGGGGCGAGGAGTGGGTCCACTGCAAGGATTCTAGTGAACAGTGAGGGACCAGATAAGATTAGTGCAAATAGCACTAGGACCAGAAGACATGACACCGGGATTACTTTATGCCAGCTACCTAGCAGAGCAGGATTGCCCGGATTGTATAGGGAAAGGGGGACAGCAGATAGGATCCACCAACCCTTTGGTCTTCCGGTTATAGATCTTCCACCAGAATCTACCCCATATGTAGTGATACTGGGAAATGTACCCTCTCTCCGCCCTGGGGTAAAAGAAGACTATGTGCAATTGAGAAACAAACTGACACACTGGTTCTCACATAATACTACCCTGTGCCATCATGTAGTTAAAAAGATTTTAATGGCACACAAAGTTAGTTGGATAGGGAGCTCAAGTAAACCGGACAGTGGTGATTGTGTTATTGTTCATTTTGATAACCCTTTCATTGCTGGATGTATTTTATCAAGGAACATCAGTCTCACTCCTCTAACCGGATCCGTTGTAGAGGCTCTACCCCTGGGCTATTTTTATAAGCCTGCCCCCCAAAGTACCCACACAACAGCTCTCGGCCCTAGCCCATTCGGCTCCTGTACTTGATGGGCAGTCTAAAAGTACCCAAGCACTAGCTTTAGATAATAGATTCAAAGTTCTATCAGGGCTGGAGAATTGTGATTGACTGCGGGCTCCAGTATATCCAGGACCACACTCAGATATAACCCTTCAGACCCTAGGGGAGTTAGCTATGAGGCACAATAATTTTATATCTTGGAATATTGCAGGGCTGGCCAGTAAACTCCAAGACCCACGGTGGGTAGGTTATGTGAAACAATACTCTGTAATCTGCCTACAAGAAACATGGTTGGTGTATTGCAATCTCTTCCTTGAAGTCTACAAGGCATTCTTTGTCCCGGATATGCCATCGGTGAGTGGAAGATCTAGGGGTGGTTTAATTACTTATATTTCGGTGGCAATAGATTGAAAGTTACAGGTGCTCCCAACCACACACCCGGGAATTTTGGCACTGTCAGCTTCGAGGGGAGATACCAGATGGGGAATTTTTAACTTCTACAACTCGGTGGCTAGTCCACAAGAGGAGTGTAACATTACCAGCCTGAGAGCAATCCTAAAACAATTGAGGGGTGCTGAACTTTATAACTTTATGGTCTTCGGTGATTTCAATATACACCCTTGTGGAAACCCTTTTACCTCCTGCATCTCGGAGCTGGGTTGCCCCCGTATGGCGGATTTTCATTTTGAACACCACTCTCAAGGGGACCAGCTGAATAACCTGTTAAATGAATTCGACTTGGTGGTCATGATGTCTCTAACTGACCCATCCACCCACTTTCTTATACCAACATTTAAAGGAAATGGATTCTTTATTGACTTTATCCAAATCTCTTCATCTTTGCAATCCTCTTTTAACTCTTAACGTTTTAGAAAGTGAATTTAGCGACCACAATCCTCTAACAGGTTACCTGTTGGGTCCATTTTCGACAAAAATAGGAGAGGCCGCTAAAAGAGGTATCTTGAAACCGACGGACGGTAAGCGTGGATTAAAGTGGTCCCAGGTATCTCCTGACAGTTTCTACGACAATGCGAAATCATCTTCTGCCTATGAACTGTCACTATGCACATCCGAGAGGTCCACCCCTAATGAGATCCTTGGCGCCTACGAGATAATAGCGCAAAAAGTAGGCAAATTATTAAGTGCTCCAGCCAGAGGTAGTGCACCACATTGCCCAAGATGGTTTGACTCCCACTGCGCCAAATCAGTTAAGCGGCTGAGGGAAGCTCTGGCGGCCAAACCAAGAGTACAATCTGAGATCAGAGAAGGCCGCAGGGATTATAAACTAGCTCTGGCCAAACGAAAGGGTGCCTTGAAGGATGATGCTTGGAAGGAGTTAATTGACTCCAGCATCCTGAGGAATAGCGCAAGCTTCTGGAGTGTCGTGACCGGGCCCCTGTTCGACAAAGAAGGGGGGGGCGTTCTAGTGGCACACATTACTGTGGAGGAGTGGGTTCTCCATTTTTAAACCATGTTTGACTACCCGCCGGAGCCCACCCATAGAGAACCCCGGAGCAGCGAGGTCTCTGTGATAAGTTTTGACGGGAGTGAAATCATGGATGGAATCCTGTGGCTTACCTTCAATAAAGCCCCAGGCCCAGATGGGATCCCTCCTGATTTATTTAAGTCAGACCCCTTGTTCTGGACTCCGGTTCTTGCGTCACTTTTTAATGCTGCTGCAAAAAATGGGTGTCCCCAGTCTTGGCTTCCTCAACCATACTCCCCGTTTTTAAAAAGGGCGATAGAAGTAGTACCCCCTGCTATAGACCAATTTCGCTTATTGACTCAGTGGTCAAAGTGGTGGGCAGGGTTCTCTTACAGAGATTAAATACCTGGGCAGATGAAAACAAGATTATGTCGGATGTCCAGTATGGTTTCCGGCTGGGGCACTCCACCGTTGCCCAGTGCCTCAATTTATATATGGTACTGAGTAAATACACTGTTGCTCGTCCCGGAACAATCCACCTTGCCTTCATGGATCTGTCATCCGCCTTTGATTGCGTAAACAGGGCAAAGTTGTGGCAGTCCATGAGGGTAATGGGGGTGGAAGATAGCATTGTTAATTTTCTTGAGGACCTGCACTCATCGACCAAAGCCAATGTCAGATTCTCACAAGATCTGCAGGTAACAAGGGACTTTGGCCTGGATGTAGGTAATTTCATTTTACCGCTTCTTAAATACCGAATTTTACCGATTCGGTATTTAAGAAGTGGTAAAATAGAGGGGGGGGGATGTAGGTATTTCAGGATCGGTAAATATCGAATCGTTAAGATTCAGTATTTACCGATTCTTTAAACACCGATTCGGTAATGCCCATTGATTCCTATGGGCATTGAAGCCCATAGGAATCAATGGGCATTACCGAATCGGTATTTACCGATTCGGTAAATACCGATTCCAGCAAGGGTGCAGGGGGTGTCACTTTGACACCCTCTAGCACCCCAAATACAGGCTTGCGTGCAATGTGGCACACATACATGCCCTAAGGGCATGTCTGTGTGTCACATTGCACAGGTGTGCATGCACAGATGTGCTTGCACACCTGAATTCGGTATTTTACCACACAATAGGATTGTGTGGTAAAATACCGACTCTTAAGGGCCTGTGGCACTGTAAACTGTGCCACCTACATTTGTAATGACAGAATTGGTATATTTACCGATTCGGTAATTTACTGAATCAGTAATTTTACCGAATCGGTAAATATACCGATTCTGTAATTTTCAGCCCCCTACATCTGAAAACCCTAATACCGGTCGGAAACGGCTGAAATCGGCCGTTTCCGACTGGTATTAGGGCTCCTACATCTGGCCCATAGAGTTTAAGAAGGGAGTCAGGCAAGGCTGCAATCTTCGCCTTTTTTATTTAACTTTTATATTAATGAATTAGAAAGTTTGTTGAGGGCAACTGGAGCTGACTTTACTTATGTAGGACAGCGGGCATTCCCGTTTTGCTTTACGCGGATGACGCCATCCTATTATCTTCATTATTATTAAGGGAATTTTGTAAAGCGCCTGGTTACGCTCAGATGGCGTGTCCCCGCGCTAAGGCAAGTAGAGTCAGCAAGCTGGGCCGCAGGGTCTGCTCGGTTTACCGTGTGTAAAGGTGTGTTTTTAGCTTCTTCCTGAAGCCAAGTTCAGATGGCTCCAGGCGAAGGTCCAGAGGTAAGGCATTCAAGCTTTTCACCGCCAGGTAACGGAAAGATCTACCTCCCATGCGAGCCTTTCTTATCCTGGGGACCTTTAATAGGCCTCCATAGGAGAAGCGCAGGGCACGCGTGGGCGCGTATCTGGTGACCAGACTCTGAAGCGGTGCTGGTGCCTTCCCAGTAAGGATTCGATGGCAAGTACAAAGGGCCTTAAACTCGACCCTGCTCCTTACTGGGAGCCAGTGAAGGATCTGAAGGGCTGCTTCTGAAGGGCTGCTTTAGAAGCAGATGTTTTGGGAAATTTCAGAATCAGGCGGGCTGCCGCATTCTGCAACACCTGGAGGCGGTTTATTGCCTTACTGGTTGCTCCCAGGTACAGCAGATTGCCGTAGTCCAGGCGCGATGTGACGAGGGCATGCACCAGCGCCCTACGGGCTGACGTAGGAAGGAGATCTAAAACCTTCTGCAGACTTTTTAGGACGCTGAAGCAAACACCCACCACGCGGCCTATCTGAGGTCCAAAAGACAGGTCCGCGTCAAATAAACTCCAAGGTTCCTGGCTCCTTGACAGGGTGTGGGAACCTCGCCTAAGCACGAAGGCCACCCCGCCGACGACCAGACAGATGGGTTCCCCCCCACCAAGAGCACCTCGGTCTTGCTGCCATTTAGTTTGAGCCAGTTGGTGGACATCCAGGTTGCTAGTTCTTGCATGCAAGCTCTGAATCTGTCCACTGCAAGACCGGGCGCGCGTGAAAGGGAGATGACCAACTGCGTGTCGTCAGCGTAGGACACTATGCGCAGACCATGGCTTTCAACTATAGGTGCCACCGGGGAGACATATGGGTTAAATAGGGTGGGGCTCAGGGACGAGCCCTGGGGCACGCCCTGGCCCAAACCGATTTCCCTAGAATAACATTCTCCCTGGTGGACCTGAAAGCCTCTCCCTGTCAGGAAGGACTGGATCCATTCGAGTGCAGCACCAGATATCCCGCCACTATTCAGACACTGTAGCAAGGTTGTGTGAGCTACAGTGTCGAATGCTGCACTAAGGTCCAATAGGATGAGGGCCATGGTCTGACCCTCATCCACCACCTGACTTAGGGTCTCCACAGCCATCAGAAGCTCTGATTCAGTTGAGTGGCGGGGAAGGAAACCAAACTGGGTGTCGTGCAGGAGGGCAGCCTCTTCCACGAAATCCATCAGTTGTATGTTTACCGTTTTTTCCGCCACTTTGGCCAGGTAGGGCAGAAGGAAGATAGGTCGGAGGTTCTCCAGTTTTTCGAAGCTGATGTTGGGTATTATCTAGAACCGAACTAGGCTTACAAACCCTTTTAACTGCATTCTCGGGTTTCATGTCAGAACAGGACTTGGCTATCAATAATTTGAAGTCCTATGTTATGAAAGTGGGGAAACATACAAAAAAGAGTGTTCAATTCAGAACTGGCAATGATAAGATCCCCCGTACAAGTGTTTTATCCTACTTGGGGGTCTTATTTGATGAGCAACTTAAATGGGAGCCCCTAATCCAGAGAAAAAAAAGGTTAATGCTGCTTTTTTTTAATTTTGCCTCTAAAGTGGGGAAGAAACCGACTGGAGCCATGCTACAAGTGTACCAAGCAAAAAGCTTAGCCATAGCAAGCTACATAGCGAGATCTGGGGACACTCGGCAATAGAACCCTTCCAGGTAGTGGGAAATGGGTTCCTAAAAAGATTATTATGTGTCCCGAAAGGAACCTTGAATATAGCGCCCCTTGACTTTCTGGTTAAAGTGTTGGCTTAACAATGATTTAATCCTTACCAAATTGATCCTAAAAGAATGTTTGTCCTTAGATAATATGACATGTATTGCCTGGCTTAATTACATCAAAAGAGGATTTGAGTGGCTAGGGAGGGGAGATTTATTCTTCAAGCCAGATGTTATTGAGAAAAAGGACGTGGAACTTACTTACTAAGGTAGCCTTTTTGAACTGAAGGTGTGCAGATCGAGAGGCAGTAGAGGCCCGGAAACTGAATGTCCGGGCATATCTTCTTCTTAAATCGACGCCCCTAACAGAACCATATCTTTTGGGATCCTTGACGTCACATGAAAAATTTCTTCTAACAAGGTTCCGGTTGAATCATTTTCACCTTCTGTTAGCAAGACCTAAGGGGGCTTCAAGAGGTCAAGTGCTACCGACCTGTGGCTGCAACAGTAAGTCTCCTCAGGACCTGCTGCACTTCTTATTTTTTTGTAGATTGTATGAAGTCCCCAGGAGGCATTTTCTAGTTTTGATTTTAAAGAAATTGAATTTTAATCAAGTCAGACCAGCACTCATGTATCTTCAACTGTTGAAGAACAATTGTATTATTTTTATCGTTGGGTTTTTAAAAGCATCGTTGAAATCTAGGCACTATGGACATGTAGAGTCTACCAATCATGACAAGATTTTAGATGATTTTTTGTGTAATAATGGAGCATGGGTTTTCCCTTTTTAAATTATGTCAATATAGCACTATTTTTATGTATTGTGTTAGTGTAACTTTTATGGTTTTGCATATAAAAACCGAATAAAGTTTATTGACTTGACTTGTGTGTGTGGTTGTGGTTGTGTGTGTGGTTGTGGTTGTGTGTGTGTGTGGTTTTGTGGGTGGTGCTGTGTGTGGTGTTTGTGTGTGTGGTTGTGGTTGCGTGTGTGGTTGTGTGTGGTTGGTTATGTGAGTGTGGTTGTGTGTGTGGTGTATGTGTGTGGTTGGTTGTGTTGTGGTTGTGTGTGGTTGTGTGTGTGGTTGTGTGTCTGGTTGTGGTTGTGTGTGTGGTTGTGTGTTTGTTGTGTGTGTGTGGTTGTGGTTGTGTGTGTGTGGTTGTGGTTGTGTGGGGGGTTGTGTGTGGGGGGTTGTGTGTGTGTGGTTGTGTGTGTGTGTGGTTGTGTGTGTGTGTGGTTGTGTGTGTGTGAGTGGTTGGGCGTGTGGTTGTGTGTGTGTGGTTGTGTGTGGTTGGTCGTGTGTGTGGTTGTGGTTGTGTGTGTGGTTGTGTGCGGTTGTGGGTGTGTGTGGATGTGTGGTTAAGTGGGTTGTGTGTGTGTGTGTGGTTTTGTGTGTGTGTGGTTTGTGTGTGTGTGGTTGTGGTTGTGTGTGGGTGCGGGTGTGGGTGTGTAGATGTGTGGTTGTGGTTGGGTGTGGTTGTGTGTGTGGTTGTGTGTGGGGTTGTGTGGTTGTGTGTGTTCGGTTGTGTGTTTGTGGTTGTGTGTGTGTGGTTATGTATGTGGTTGTGTGTATGGGTGTGTGGTTGTGGGTGTGTGTTTGTGTGGTTGTGTGTGCGTGTGTGGTTATATGTGGTTATATGTGTTGGCGTGTTTGTGGTTGTGTGTGCTTGTGTGTGTGTGGTTGTGTGTGCGCTTGTGGTTGTGTGTGTGTGGTGTGTGTGGTTGTGGTTGTGTGTGTGTGGTTGTGGTTGTGTGTGTGGTTGTGTTTGAGTGTGTGAGAGTACTAAAAGCATCTCAAAACAAAGAAACACAAACATCGAGTTTGTGGAAAGAGAAAGCACTTTGTAAGTCAAATGGGCGCAGCAAAGCATTAACACAACAACATGTTCTTTGATGTTTGATGTTCTTTGAACGAGAACATCAAAGGGGCGCTTCTAAAGTGATCGCGGGTGAAAGTTATCTCGGCCGCTTAATGAGTATGACGAGGTTTGCCATTTGGCGCCTCAGCTCCTAAGCGCGTGCCCCTGCACATGCACTGTAGCTCTAGGCTAGCCATGGTAGCATTTTTTGAGCCCTCACTAAATGTCTTGCCAGAACAACCCATGAGCTGGGTCAGGCGAGACCTAAAAATGGATGAAAAACCTTGGTGTCCTGTTGGATGACAAACTCTCCTTGGAAGAACATGTGAAAAACATCTTGGGCACATGCTTCTTACCTGGTGCAAATGCTCAGGAAGGTATTCTCATGGATCCCTCTCAGCAAGAAAATCTCTTATTCTGGCACTACTAGTAAGTAGACTAGACTATGGAAATTCCCTACTGGTAGGGATAAGAGACAATCTACTCTCAAGCCTGCAGGTAGTGCAGAACACAGCCACTCGCCTAGTTCTTAATTGGCCCTCTCGAACACCTTCCAAGCCCCATCTGTGACTGCTCCGCTGGCTGCCCATTAGGAAACGAGCAGTGTTTAAGCTTCTGTGTCTGGTCTTTAAAACACTACCGGGGAATGGGCCAGGCAACCTAAAAAAGAAGTTAAAGCTGTATATTCCTTCCCATCAATTGAGATCTAGCGGCCAGCGGTTACAGTGCCCTGTGAGGATAAATAAAACCAGAATAGGCAGCCGCTTGTTCTCGTATCTGGCTCCCTGCAATTGGAACAAACTGCCAGACCACATCCGTGCATGCACCAACCTCATGCAGTTTAAGAAACTTCTTAAAACCTGGCTGTTCAATCACTAACTAGTTGTCTCCACTTCTGCTTTTCCTGTTATTGTGGGGCCGAGAGATCCCTTTGGGGATGATTCGCGTTGCGCCTAATAAATAATAATAATAATAAAGAGG
The DNA here is from genome assembly GCF_964263255.1 of Lissotriton vulgaris. Taxonomy (NCBI): domain Eukaryota; kingdom Metazoa; phylum Chordata; class Amphibia; order Caudata; family Salamandridae; genus Lissotriton; species Lissotriton vulgaris. Next base: position 1,569,921,575 of record NC_141685.1, read on the forward strand.
TGTCCTCACTGTGTTAACCACCATCAATGCTGTTTGAATGACAGATCTGAGTAAATGTCTCATTTGGAATTGAAGGGCACATTTATTAGTAAGTAGGTCAGAAAGAAATTCCCTTTGAATTTTCTAAGAGCATACAGTTTCACACATATTCAACATCCACATCACTTAACTATTTTCCAACACAAATCGCAGATACCAAAAACTAATATATAATTCTTATTTATTTGATCAATGTTCTCATGTTAAAATAAATATTAATTTAAAAACACATAATAATCTCACAGATATGTAAGAAATATGCCAGGAAAATCAAAATATAAAATGGGAGAATACAATTTAAAAGAATGCACCAAAATGTATTTTTTTCTTTAAAGTGCACAAACATTAAACCCAAACTTTCCAGAGATTTATCATCCAAATGTATCCTTTTTGATTATTCATTTTTTTCCAATGGGAACCCCTGGGATTTAGTGTAGTAAAATCCAACAAGCGACGCGTTTCAGTGGTATAAAGAATTCGAGCCACCTTCTTCAGGCAAAATTATATACGTCTCCCACAACTTTCAATACATCACAGCTGAGGGTACACAATGGTCCACAATGGGGACTATACCTCCAAAACATCAACCTCTTTGCAATGGGTATATCCTTCGAGGTGGAAAAGTACTCTCAAAACTCACAAGGATGCCAGTGGGCCTAATATACTATCCACAGAAGGGACCAAGTAATCTCCTCCCAGGCTGTTCAGTTATTCCATGTATTAAGAACCGTTAACATTTGTTGAGGGATATTATCTCTCTCTGGTTGCCCTTCCAAGGTCTGTAATCAATTTATAATTCCTTTAAGCGAAAGCGGTTCAGGTATCACTAAAAATGTTTAAAACTTCTACAACAGCTTTCTCTGCCGCAATGAGATGATATCCCTCAAAAAATGTCAACGGTTCTTAATACATGGAATAACTGAATAGCCTGGGAGGAGATGAATTGGTCCCTTCTGTGGATAGTATATTGGTTCCACTGGCATCCTTGTGAGTGTTGAGAGTACTTTTCCACCTCGAAGTCTATACCCATTGCAAAGAGGTTGACGTTTTGGAGGTATAGTCCTCAGTGTGTACCCTAAGCTGTGGGGGCGTGGCTTAGCCAGCAATGGAGCTGGACGTGTTTCTGTAGAGCTCCGTCCTCGGCTGCCATCTCTGGCTGCATATATCCGCACATAGCTGAGTAGCAGAGGCAACAACTTGCTGATATTGCCCAGGAGATGAACTTGGAGCTGCGGTGCGGTGTCAGAATGCTATAAATCCCGTATTCCAGCAACAGGTGTTGCTGCATGAACTTTGGCCGAAGGAGGCTCCGTGACACCGGGAGCGCCGCTGAGCACCGCTGAAGGTGAGACTGGGGATTGACCCCGCCTCTCAGGCCTCATCACGCGCTGGGGATCTACACTGCCGAATGTACAGCGGGCAGTCAAGGGAGGCCCGAATCAGGCCTGATTGGACTGGTGTGGCGGTAGGAAGCTGGCGTTGCTGTGCGTGCCGAAAACCTTTGCCGAGAGTACAGCAGGCGGCGGAAGAGCGGTTACATCGCGTGTGGAGCAGCAGGCAAGGCCGGGGATCTGCCCTGCCCTCTAGGCCCAGGCGGGCGTCTGGGCACTGGTTTAAGCTACAGCCCTTTGTGGGGACTCCAGGGTCCGTAGCAAGGATCCGTTTTGGCAGAGGACGGCACGAGTGAAATACAAGAGGTGAGAGGTGGCAAATAAGGCCAGTCTGACAACGTGAGGAGCCTACCTCTAGCACACAGGGGTCCTGCCTGCTGCTTCCCGTCCCGATCGAACCAGCCGAGAGCTTTACGGTACCATGAGGCAGATGTATGGCCTCCTTAGGCTGTGAAAAAGAAAACACCCTCGCAGACGAGAGAGAAGGGTGTCACCTGCCAAAAGAAAAAAAAGGAACATAGCCACGTCTCAAAAGTGATAAACAACGAAGCTGAATACAGCCTCCGGGAGAATGCAACACACAAAGGATGCAAAGATTGCAATACAAATACGCAACATTTATTAGAAATGCAATAAATACAATATATTTATTTATTGAGAAATACATCAAAAAGCAAAATGGACATACAAAGAACAAATATAAAATGTGCTGCAAAAAAGCATTCAAAAGGGGCAAAATATTATTATTATTTTTTTAATTTTTGGAAACCTTTATTGTGCAACAAAAGCTTACAGTCCCTGAGACGAGGAACAGCAATTATCCGATGCATCACATACTGGAGAAAAGGGGGGACCACTGAGTACAGGATAAGTGAGGTTAATTTTTAAAGTTATAGGTAAGAAGGATCAGACGCAGTCACTTCATCGATAACACATGGCGGGCAATGATCCAGCGAATCAGCAACAAACTAGGCAATAATTAGAGGATCATCAGAAGAACTTGAGGATAGGAACAAACAGTACAATACATACTGGTCAGTACCCGCCCCATGATCGTAGAACATCCTGACTAACGGTAGTGGAGAGACCAACAGCAGAAACAATAAGCAGCGCTACACCTAACCACCAAACTGACACAAAGGAAAAAGGAAAGAGTAAGAAGAGTCGAGAGAGAAAGGAGAAAAATACGGCCCATAGAACTAAGACGAAACAAAAGACCCACCCCCAAATCCCCCACCCAGCACGCATGCAGAGGCTACGGCCTACCCCCCCCCCTAGCAGTGTGCCTGTCGCCCAAAGACAGAGTCCCGAAATATAGACTCAGAAAAGAGAAAAAGGAAAGGAAAAAGAAGAAAGGGGAAGGGAGAAAAAAGAACTAAGAACTGATGGGAGAGGAGACATACAATCAAAACGATCTGCTCCCACCCCCACCTGTGCACAATTGGAACCTACGAGAAGTCACTGCAAAGTCAAATACAGGAACATGATCAGGAAGCGATCATACTTGTACAATCGAAAGTACGCCATTTATCCATGCACGAAGTAGTAGTCCTCCGATGCAAGTTATCTCAACCCTGTCCCTGTCCCTGTCTGTCCAGGGCCATAGACACAGAGTGCACATTGAACCAGAAGCGGACGGGCCAGGAGTGAAACGCAAGAACTCCAGGCCACGAAACACGGCACCAGTCATGATGGCCTCGGATCGGACCAGCAAGAAAAAGCAACAGCAACAGCAGGCAACACGAACAACGCCCCGCTGACCAAGAAGGGGCACTCGCTCCGCTAGGACAGACATCGGATCCCGGCTCAGCAGGGCATGGCGAACAATCGCCGGGAGTCACGGCAAGGCAGGCCCGGACGGACCCCGGCCGGAGTCCCTCCGTCATTTCCACTCCTTGGAAGCGCTCCCGACAAAACAGAGCAATGGGCATCCAGACCTCCAGACAAGCGACAGCCGTAATCTCATCAACCTCGGGGAAGGTCCGTGCAGCACAGTTCAGCGGTTGGTCCGCACCCGTGGGGGGCGGCTCAGCGAGCACGTCAAGAAAATCATCATCCGGCCCAGCGGCATTCAACATCATGGCCTCACGCCAGGAACTCAAGGCAGCGAGGACGTCGCCAATCGTAGGATCACCCCTACAGTATTCAGCAAACGTGCCGTGCGACAGGCCAGTGTTCCCGTCGACGACGGGTCTGAGATACAGGGCGCTGGCCACCATCTTGTCAGCACGGCGAGGCCACTGTACACTCCAGCCCGATCCGGTGGCCAGCGGGGTTCAGCGAGAGCCAGCCGGGGACAGTCAACCGCACCAGTGGTGCAGGGAAGCGGGCCACCAAAACATTGGAGGTAGTCGGCGCCTCTGGCCCATGGGCGCCGCCCGCCGGGTCCGGGCGGAGGATTTCAAAATGGCCGGTTGTGAGACAAAGGGGAGACGCGTCTCCCATGCGGTCAACCCCCGTCCGTGGGAAGCGGCACCCCGCCACCAGGTCCCACCAGGTCCCCGGACCACCAGTCCGGGTCCGGTCAGTCGCCACCGGTCCAACCGCACAGTGGCCTCTTCGGTCGACCCCTCTCCTCCACCAGGGGCCGGCGCAGGAACTTCGTTCCAGTCGGGAGCCGCAGGCAAGTCCAGGCCCGCCCGCCTCGCAGGCTCCGAAGCGAACAAGGGCACAGCTCAGGATCCGCCGCACCCAGGAGCATCCGGAGCAGATGGTAAGTATCAGCAATCTGTCATGTTTCCATATTTCCTCGAATACATCTTCTCGGGGCAGGATAGGGCACAGGATTAATAAAACAGGCGAGAAGGTCGACGGAGCCGAGCTACAACGCGGCCATCACTGTCGCGAGCTTGGCTCCTCCCCCCCAAAATAATTTTTTTGATTCCTTTTTAGGCCATTATCAAGCTAGTAAATAACAGAAGATATTTCATCCCCACACACAGAGGTATCAGCAATAAAAGACGGACCCCAAACACATCCACAAATGCTCTCACCCGTCTAGCTACACATACAATCAAACCAACTCACATACGGCATAGACACAATAAATATATACATACAAATGCAAAGGAAAAGAGGCAGAGACCGAAAATTAAATATTGGAGTTGGCAATAGTACATAAAGATTCACTAGGAATCCTTGCCCACAGGTCTCTGTCTTGCACGGTGCCGACGCGCGTTTCGGTGCTAAGGCTACCTAGTATCCACCACCTTCCTCAGGACACTGAAAATACAAATCTCTATTACTAAACTACACAAGTGGGGAGAAACCAGGCTTATATACACATATATTCAGTAGATGGCACGGATCCCAAATCAGATATATTTAGTGTACGGCCGTTCCATCGAAACTACAAAAAAAAGTATATACAATATGCTTAAGCACATTCTCCCTTCGAATCAAGACAGCAATGATATTACAACAGTTTTAAAGAATACCTTCAGAGCAGAGAAAAGTGCATGTAGAAGAAGTTCCCAATCAATTCCAAGTCTGAGTCAGAAAAAAGTTAAAGATGAAGTGAAAGAATCATACAAAAATAGGTCTCAAAGCGTCTAGAAAATCACAACATGTTCTTTAATCTCAAGAAAAATTCAACACAGCCCATGGGGTCCATTAGAATAAGTCATGCTCAAGGGTGCACAAAATAACACTGTGTGCCCAAGAACTAGGGCAAAGTTGCAGCCACAGAAACTCCCAGACTTACTGTAAATTAGGAAAGGTGGACGCCTAGGACGAGCTCCGGATATAGTGTGATGCGCATAAAGCTGATAAAACTATCCAGACAAGACACAAGGGCAGGTGGCTCAAGTAAAATATACAGAAGGCTTCATCCGGGTGAAAACACAGAAACTACTGGTTCAAATGGCTAAATGATCAAAAAGAAGGAAACGGAAAATAGAAAAAAGCACTAAACAAAGAAACATTGCTACACATAATATTAACCCCTTGCATGCTGCCGCGATTCTGCGCCTGTGCGGCAAAATCGCGAGTGGGCGGATTTATGACGGCCCCCAGCCATCATCAGCACACGAGCGCCGTAGTGCATAACGGATGGGGGCCGTCATCAGCATGCAAGGGGTTAAAATGCACCCGGCCATAGTGGCTCGTATTTTACCTGGAAGATGAAGAAATTACAAACAAAGGCAGAAGTGAGCGCGGCAGCTCCTAGTTGGGTTCAGGATGTGAGACCCCAAGTCCGAATAAAGCGAAAGGTCTCAAGCTGAGAACATGTAGGTTCATAGAATCTGACGGAAAAATAAAAAGTAGGAAAATGAAACCAGGAGAAGCATAAATCTCAGGGCCTAAGAGATGACTAGCGGACTAGATCTGGCCCACCTAATCATAGACTAAACAACAGGCCCCCAAGAAAGTGGGTAACCACAAGTACTTAAAGACACGCCAACACAAAAGGAAAGAGTAAGAGGTCAGTTAGTAACAAACCGAGATACTGCACCAGGTGAGTGTACAATAGCAGTTGTCACATTATGAAATAAGCATCGTGTTCCTATGGTAGTGGGCGAAGAGGCAAGGAGAGTCCACGGGTCCCCGGGGAAGACCATAGGGAATCCTCCAAAGAATGGCGGTTGAAAGCGATCAGCGTCCCGGGCTCCAAGCAAAGGTCATGGCGTTCGTAAAGTCAAAAACAATGAACAGAGGTAAAAAGGACCTTGGCTTTTATGGGAGGAGCGACGGCATACGGCGTGCGGCAGAAGTCAGAATGACTCGCGCATAGATCGTATCGAAGGCGGGGAGGCAGAGCAGGGTAGTGAAAACAGACAGCGGACTGCCCGGAAGGAAACCGGTAGTCTATACAAAGAATCAACTTGCATTAAGAGAAAGGAAGCAACATCTAAGTATGGCGTCATCTTGAAAGAGGAGAAAATTATCAAGTCACCTCAGGAGGTGGGTAGTCCAGGCTGACTGTATTTAACGAAAAATCACCCAAAAACACGGGTCTAAATGAAGAAGGGAACACATACTAAAGGCGGAGAAAGTTAAATCACTTGTTCCCAAGGGGTATGTTCATTAGGTCCCTCCTTCTCAGAATTGAGGAAGACAATCCCAAAAACCTCCCTGGTCTTTCGAAATTTCTCACTATCGCGTCCTTTGCTTGCCAAGATCTTCTTTAGCACTGTCCATTTGAGCTCATTGTCCTTGTGTCCCATTTGCAGCCAATGTTGGACCAATGGAGCTGATATTTTAGAAGTCCGAATATTGGATTTATGCTCTCCAATTCGTATTCTAATTTCCCTGCCAGTTTCACCTACATAGGGAAGGTGGCACGGGCAGAAAATGCAGTACACCACGTTTGTGGTCCTGCAGTTTGTCATCTGATTCAATTTAATTTGTCTCTTCCTGACGTCAATGTGGTCAGCGACTATGGTGTTGTCACACGCCTGACACCTACCACATCTATGGTTACCTCTGATGGGGGTGTCCCCCGTGATGGATTTTTGTAGGAAACATTCAGTAACATCTGGCTTTGCCCTCACAAGAAGATTTCAAAAGTTCTTATTACGCCTAAAGGCAAAAATGGGTCTGGGTAGTTTGGGAATATCTTCCTGGAGGTTAAGCAAATGCGCTCGGAATAAATTGCTTGTTGGATTTTTTGATTCAAATTCGAATGGCAAGTCACGCAGACCAATTTCCTGTCCGCGGACTCAGATCTGGGTGCAAACATCGAGTCCCTGTTAAAGTATTTGGCTCTCTTATAGGAATCTCGGACAAGCCTTTTGGGATAGCCTCAAACTAAGAGTTTATCCTTGAGAATTTCAGCATGCAGGTTGAAATCTTTGATGTCTGTGCAGTTCCTGCGCAAGCGCAGGAACTGACTGAAAGGAATCCCATCTTTTTGGCAGCGGGGATGGTAGCTGCTATAGTGCAGGGATGGTAGCTGCTATAGTGCAGCAAAGTATTTTTTGCTGTAGGCTACGTGTATAAAGGTACAGTAAGATGATGGTCTCTGTGCTCGATCCATACGTCTAGAAATTCCAACCTCTGCTTGCTTTTATTCGAGGTGAACTTAAGATTGTGATCACACAGATTGATCCATTCAAAGAATTGCTGCATATCAGTCTCATCGCCATCCCAAATAAAGAAAATATTGTCGCTAAATCGATGCCACGACAATATATTTTCAACAAAGGGGGCAATTTCATTGTATATGTACTTTTTCTCAAAGTTACCCATATACAGGTTAGCTACACTGGGGGCACAAGCGGTCCCCATGCTAACTCCCTTCACCTGTTTGAACAGCCCGCCATCAAATTCAAAGAAATTTTCATTAAGCACAATATCCAAGCATTGGATCATAAAGTCAGAGTTAAACTCCCCTTCAGACTGTTCAAGGTACTGTTGTGCCACTAAGAGTGCCTTCTGCTGTGGCACATTTATATATAACGCCTCAATATCCATAGTGACCAGGGTTTGGGTGTTAGTATTGAATGGCAGATTTTCAATTCTGGTAATCAAATGACCCGTATCCCTAATATTCGATGGGAGCCTGGTCACTATGGGTTTGAGAAAGATGTCGATATATTTAGAAAGTGGCTCAGTGGCCGACCCTATTGTGGACACAATAGGCCGGAGGGGAGGATCTGAGGAGTTCTTATGGGTTTTAGGCAACCAATAGATAACAGGGATCCACGTCACAGTAGGTGTAAGAAACTCAAACTCTTTTTGAGTGATCATACCTGCCAGTTCTGCTCTTTTGCAGATATCAAAGATCTTCGATTTAACTTTATTTTCAGGGTCACCCCTCACTCTTTGGTAATGTTCGCTCACTGAAAGCATGTCCCTTATTTTGGATTTGTAGTTGGAGGTGTCAAACACAACAAACCACCTCCCTTATGGCAGGGTTTGATGGTAACTTCTGGTTTACTCCTAAGTTCACTCAATGTTAAGACCTCCTGACCTGTCAGATTAGATACAGGGGAGGGAACAAATCTAGTGATGTTATCAATTTTAGAAAGCACTGATTTCTAAAAAAATTCCACCTCTGGGTCAAGAAGGTCCAGACTGGGAGTAAAGGTAGATGGAAGCCTAAGTCCAGATAAGCTCTGTTCTTCTGCGTGGTCTTTGGCAAGAAAAAACTTTTTAAGTCTAACCCTGCGGAAAAATGCAAGAAGATCTCTGCGAAGTTCGAATTTAGATAACCTGGTGTAGAACAAATGAGAGACCTTTCGTAAGTAGTCCAACAGTGTTGTTGTCAAGACATTCTTTGCTAAGGTTGAAAATGGGAATATTATTCAGTTGCGCCAATACTGTTGGCGCCTCGTTTGTATATATTGTTGAGGAGGTTCCTGCGCTACAAATTGTCCTCTCTGTTGTTGCGTTGCAAACTGCCCCCTCTGTGGGATATGATATCGAGGAAGATCCTTAGGCTGTGATCAGTGAAGCCTGCGCTGCCCAGACTTTTGTGTACTATCGAGGACCGTCTGCGCAGTTGTGGCCTGGCCTCCTGGAAGGCCCTGCAGTGCTGTTTTTTGTGTGGGCAACAAGATGACTCTGCACCAAAGTCCCATACAACAGGCTGCCAGTAATACTCCAAACCTGCGCGTTCTAACCTGATGCACATCTCCACATCCTGTGTTCCTCGTTCTGGTGCCTGTTGACCAGCAGGACACGGCCCTGAGACAGTCACATACTGGTGTCAGGTATGCTTGCCACGCCTGGCCCTTTGAAATTGTGCTGCTGTGCTTAAAAATTGCGGGACTAATCCGGCTGACCCTGCGCCTTGAATACTGTGAGTAGGACGCGAATATGGTGGGTGTGCCACGTCCGCCCAGTCCGGTTCGCGCTGGGACTGGATTGACGCTGTTGGCGGAGGCAGATCCTGGCAGTTACTTCGAAAGTATCAAAGAGGCATTGCATTCAGCCTAGCCTTTATTGCTTGTTACCCCATGTCGCAGGGGGAGATTGGCACGGGGGTGCGGCGGCCCCTCAACCACAGACGAGCGCAGGCGGATAAGGTTGGGAGCTCGGAGTCAACAGATCCCATGTCACACAAACTTGACACAGTGTTGGCAGCAGTGGAGAAGCTGGGAGAGACGATGAACCTAATCCGCACCTCCCTGGAAGGTAAAACAGATAAGGTGGCACTAGATCTCATGCTGCTGCAGGCTGATCACCGAAAGCTCGCAGACCGCACTGCAGCAGCAGAAGGAGACATTGCGGAGGTCTCGCCACGGATGTCCACAGCTGAGACGCACATGCGTGATCTGCTCAACAGAGTGGAATTCTTGGAAGACAGAGCAGAGGACGCGGAAGGCAGGGCCCGCCACAAAAACCTACGTGTCGTGGGTCTTCCGGAGGCAGTTGAGTGGAGGAACGCAGTATTTTATGTGGAAGACTGGATCCGAACGCAGCTGCCAGGAGAGGCCCTGTCCCCGCACTTCGTTGTCGAGAGAGCTCACAGAGTGCCTGCCAGACCCCCGCCCCGGGTTCCAATCCAAGGCCAGTACTGATTTGATTGTTAAATTACAGAGATAGAGATGCTGTACTGCAGGAAACCCGGAAATTGCAAGACATACAAGTAGATGACCACAAAGTGATGATCTTCCCGGACTATACCCTCCAAGTACAGAAACAGCGACATTCGTACCTTGTTGTGAAGCGATGCCTGCGACCGAATGATATAAAATACTCGCTGTTGTTCCCTGCGAAGTTGAGTCATTGCAAATGGTAAAGCTCACTTTTTCACCACCCCGGAGAGTGTGGAAGAGTGGTTGGACGCTCGTGGCTCCTTACAATCGGGGCAGAAGGTGATAATGGCAGACGCCCCTCTGCGACGACGCAGAAGACGACAACGGAAATCACAATCCCTGACCTTGCAGGCAAATGGCCCATCACCTGAGTAGGTAGTAAGTGGGCAGCTGGAAGCTGTGCAAGCTGTGGGGAACATTAGTGGCTCACCGGCTGAAGACCCCAATTCAGACTCTGACATGCAACGGCCACCCAGCGAGGATGAACTGTCAGACAATATCCCTGTTTCCCAGGACTCCTCTGCGCTGCCGCATGTTACTCCACAGACTTCTGATGATATTGCTTAGAAATGTGTCAATTACAAATCTATGTTTCCTTTCTCCATCGGCCACTTGATACCAGGCCCTGTCTGACATGCAAGTATAGGAGATTATGTTCTCTACCTGTGCAATGTATTGTTAGTGTGAGGTGATCAGGGGGGTGTAGCTGTTCTGTGGCAGGGCCTGGCCTGTCGTTGAGCTCCCCTTATAGGTCCCTCCTTATATGGGAATATTATGTATTCCAAACGAGAAACTGGCCTGCCTATTTTTGTGGCTAAATTTGCAAACAAAACCGGTGATGGACAGAATGTGGATCAATGTCACACATTCACCCCAGTCCAAAGATCTGGGCCCAAATCCATCGTTTTTTTGCATTCCACACCACCCTGGGTTAGACAATGGCGATATGCAAATCAGCTCTGACCCTGTGCCCCATGGGAACAGTCCAGTCCGAACTACAAAAGCCATGTCCTTCCCAGAACGGAATCAAGCATCCGAGGACCGGACCGGTTTCGAGGTAACACCTCATCAGCCCGGCTAGCTTGACTCCAGTGGTGTGAAATGCCTGGGACCCACGTCTGAGCATCCCCAGCGCACTTATGGCGGAATTTGCAAACAAAACAGGTGATGGACAGAATGTGGATCAATGTCACACATTCACCCCAGTCCAAAGATCTGGGCCCAAATCCATCGTTTTTTTGCACTCCACACCACCCTGGGTTAGACAATGGCGATATGCAAATCAGCTCTGACCCTGTGCCCCATGGGAACAGTCCAGTCCGAACTACAAAAGCCATGTCCTTCCCAGAACGGAATCAAGCATCCGAGGACCGGACCGGTTTCGAGGTAACACCTCTCATCAGCCCGGCTAGCTTGACTCCAGTGGTGTGAAGTGCCTGGGACCCACGTCTGAGCATCCCCAGCGCACTTATGGCGGAATTTGCAAACAAAACAGGTGATGGACAGAATGTGGATCAATGTCACACATTCACCCCAGTCCAAAGATCTGGGCCCAAATCCATCGTTTTTTTGCACTCCACACCACCCTGGGTTAGACAATGGCGATATGCAAATCAGCTCTGACCCTGTGCCCGATGGGAGCAGTCCAGTCCGAACTTTTTGGGCCTAACTGTCAGGGACTATCTTTTTATTCATTTGTGACTGGTTATTGTAAGTCTCCATTTTGCTGTGCGCTATAGTCTCCCCCAGACGTTAGTTGTGTGCTATTGTATTGTATTGAAAGTTTGGGCAACTGCCTGTTGTAGAATTGTTCTCATGGTATTCTTTTTTGCAAGTTGTTTTTATGTCATCACTATTGAGCGGGGATACGACTGCTGTAAAGCTAATTCTCATACGATAATGTGTATAAGAATGGGTTTTTTATATTCACCACAGGTCCCTGAGCTGAAGGGGGCTGCTGGCACCACTGACACACAGGATATGGCGTCTGTCAGGATAGGAACATGGAACGTGAGAGGGATCCATAGTCACGAGCGTCGCTATCTTATATACTCTTATTTAAAGCGACATCACATACAAATAGCACTCCTTCAGGAGACACACCTATCCCAAGTAGAAGTCACTCACTTTCACAGACAGTGGAGGTGGCAATTGTATGCGACTGGCTACTCTGCCTATGCACGTGGGACCCTAATATGGGTGAGGCCAGGTACTCCATTTTGGGTGACAGACACAATAGTGGACAGGGAGTGCATATATGTTATGGTTCGGGGTGTACTGGATTGCAGACCAGTAGTATTGGCCTCACTATATGCAGCCAACACCGAGCAGGCAGACTACCTAGACCAGTTTGCATGGCATGACACACCCAAGATTGTAGGCAGGGACTACAACTGTTTACTGGATATCTCCTTAGATCGCTCCTTTCCTCCCCTGCCGGGCACGGCTACTCATGCAGCTGCGAAAACCTTAACGCATTGGGCAGAGCAATGGCCCTTCACTGAAGTGTGGCGGTTCAGAAATCTGCTGGACAGGGTATACTCCTACTATTATGGAGCCCACAAGCTCCATGTGCGCTTAGACCGCTTTGTGGTGTCGAATGACCTCCTCCCATGTATTTCCGACACCTCATACCTGGGACGCACACATTCCGACCACAATCCACCTCTGATTGAGTAACGATGGGAGGCTAAGACACCGCCAATCCCTGTGTGGCGCCTTCAGCCAGATGTCCTCCTAGACGCGTCATTCCGTGATTTACTGGCCACTTTGGTGGCACAATATTTTGATGAAAATGCGTGCACTGCCACTTCGCCACTGGTGGAGTGGTACGCCTTTAAGGTGGTCATCAGAGGGTACCCTTTGGAGACGCAAGCAGACATAGGTGCGCAACTGGAGAGGGAGCTTACCACGCTAGAGCGGCAGCTGGACACTAATGAACGAGCTGCCTCAGACGGAGTTCGTGATCAGCTAGGTACACACAGAGTGGAACACCTGTGCTTATTGGAGCAGTGTCTGAACTACGTTACTCATTCGGCACGGACGCACCAAATGGGTGATAAAGCAGGCAAGCTACTTACGCGGCTCATTTGCCAAAATGACTCATCTGCGCCAATCATATCGGTGAGGACGGAAAGCGGGGGAGTTGCTTATATGCAACGTGACATCCATGATTCATTCATCATACATTATCAGAACTTATATAAGTCGCGCATGCGGGCCACTCCCCTAGAGCTGCAAGCTTGCCTGGGAGATGTAGATCTACCGAAGCCGACAAGCACCCAATGCGAGAACCTAAATGCTTCTCTCCAATCAGAGGGACTCAGAGATAGCATTTTTTTATTGTCCAACGGGAAATCACCAGGACCTGATGGCCTCCCTACTGAGTTTTACAAAGCATACACTTACATTCTGATACCGCAGTAATTGAAAGTGTACGAAACTGCCCTAGATGATTCTACCCATACAAATACACAAAACGAGGCCCTGCTGGTCTCCCTCCTTAAACCTGATAAGAACCCAGACCTCCTGGGCTCCTACCTCCCATTAGCACTCCTCAACACTGACTACAAAGATGTTTCATCACTATTGGCTAAGCGTCTCTCTCCCGTAGTAAAAACATTGGTACACCCTGACCAAAACGGCTTTTTTCCATGCACCTCTCTTAATATTCGTAGATTTTTTAGAATACAGCAATATGCAACACATAGTTGGCCTAGATTGGGTTGCCTGGTTCTTGACCTGGAGAAAGCCTTTGACTCTCTTGAAAGGCCTTATCTGACGGCAGTCTTAAGCAAATTTGAATTGGGAGATCACTTTTTAAACATGGTTCGCCTATTGTATCAACGCCACACTGTTCGATTCCGCACCAGTAGGTTGATCTCGGAACCAAACCGGGTGAGACGTGGGACACATCAGGGCTGCCCCTTGTCCCCATTGCTATTCTCTATAGCAATGGAACCACTGGCAATGATACTCAGGAGGGATGGGGAAGCATGGGGCAAACAGTTAGGGGATGATCTGTTATTATACCTTCGGGATGTCACTGCGATCCCGACGTCCATTGCAGATATACTCAGAACCTTTGAAGAAATATCTGGACTCCGGGTTAAATGGACCAAGTCGGGGCTTTATCCCTTCAACACTGCCATAGCAGAGGAAGCGGTAGTCCTAAATGACTATCTTCTCACATGGTACCCCAACACATTTAGATATTTCTGGATTTTTATTTATCGGATACCTGACAACCTATTTGAGGGAAATTTGATGAGAGCAATCTTGTCACTTTGAGCTCAAATACGATTCTGGAAGACACTTCCTCTAAACGTCATGAGCTGTATCACTCTGTTGAAAATGATTGTGTTGCCTTAGCTACTGTATTATTTTGAAAATCTCCCACCCTATGTTCCGCCCAAGCTCTTTCGAGAGATAGAACGGCTGTTCCAGGATTTCATATGGAATAACGGGAGACCTTAAGTGGCTCTGTGGACACTGTATGCTCCCACTGATCAGGGCGGGCTAGCTGTCCCTAATATGGAACTGTATTATTTGGCTGCCAACTCCAATGAGCTGGGATGGTGCAGTGAGCTAAAAAACGGTGATGGATCAAGCCCTGATCTGTTGACTGGGTAGGAGTGTTCTGTTTAATTCAGAGACTCTGTCCATCACCACCCCCTTTTCTGAATCGTTTTGTCCACCATAAGCGTGGAAGGGTATGCTCAGACATGAGTCCCTTGCTCACTGCACCATCAGGATTCAAGCAAGCCGGGCCGAAGACGGCTGTAATGCCAGAAACCGGTCCCCGGAAGCTTGTTTCCTTTCCAGTAAAAGAATTGGCTTGGTAGTTTGGTCTGCCCTGTTCCCATGATGCACTGAGCCAGGGACAGACTAATTTGCATGTAGCCAGGTTCTGAGCTGGGATGGTGCAGTGAGCTAAAAAACGGTGATGGACGAAGTCCTGATCTGTTGACTGTGTAGGAGTGTTCTGCTTAATTCAGAGACTCTGTCCATCACCACCCCCTTTTCTGAATCAACTCCAATGGACGACAAAATGGCTTGATGGTCAGAGTTTGGAGGACACGGCGACCGTGGCAGAGCCCTGGACCCGCTCTCAGATCTGTCACTTGTTTCGCCTCGTCGCGAATCTTCCAAGGCCAAAACAACTACATCTAGGTTTGATGATACAATGTTATAAGAGGAGCTTATATCTTACCCGTGCGACCCTCCCATATGCCCCTATCCTGCCACTACTCTTTACACCACGAGGCAGACTGGATTCATCAGAAGCAGTTCTGGTGACCTGGCACGCTGCAGGAGTGGACACGCTGGGTGATCTTTATAGTGATGGTGTGCTACTGCCTTTGCGACACTAGCTGGGGATGCTGAGTTGCCAGCAGGCCAATTCCTCTTACACACCTCTCTTCTAAAAGCACTATCAGGCCCTTGGGGGGACTTGACGATGGAACCACCAACACATCTGCTACTTCAATATCTGCATGTCATGGGGGCGGGTTCCCACGTGGTGCATTGGGTAGTGGAAGCGTTCCTTACGCACACTCTAAAGTCAATATCACGGCTCCGCGTTGGTTGGGAGACAGATAGAGGTCGGCCATGGACTGATAAAGAATGGGATGCTGCACTGGCAAGCTCCAAACACATACCAAGAAACTCCAGATTCAAACTCATACAGACATTTATCATACAAAGGGCGTATCTCTCGCCTGACAAGATAAATAGATATTTCCACATTGCCACCTCTACATGCCCGCGCTGCCAGCAGTTAGATGCGGATTTGCTTCACATGCGTTGGGTGTGCACATCCCTGCAGCAATACTGGCAAGAGGTAGTCACAACGCTAGCCTCATGTACAGACACGCCCTTATCGCTGTCATGGGAGATCTGCCTACTGGGGCTCTATTCCAGATCAAAAAACAGTAAGTTCACCTTGAGATTCCGGTATCTGGGTTTAATCAAGGCGAAAAGATTAATAACGAAAAGATGGAAACATGTGGATCCACCAGAGGTGGCTGACTGAAAACGTTCACTTGTAATATGGGCACAGGCGAAGAGCACGGCACTACACAGGGAGGATACGGCAGGGCTTCGCAAATACCCTATAGCGGCCCTTCAAGGTGGTGCCACAATGATGAGGATGCGCAATCCGCTGATCTGCAATAGACATGATAGTACCCAGTTGCATGTTATGTTATGTTAATTTAATTTTATAATGCGCACAGCTACCCAACAAGGATTTCCCAGCGCAAGCCAACAGAAACTCATAAAACATCTAAATTAGCAGTGTTGATTGAAAAACCAAGTTTTTAATTGTTTACGAAAGTTGGGGAGCAGCTTCTCCCTCTGCATCGTATCAGGTAAAGAATTCCACATAGTGGGCCCCAGCAGAGAGAAGGAGCAACCTCCCTTTCTCGACAGTTTAATCCTGGGAATCACAAAAAGCTCCTCCGAAGAAGAGCGAAGTAGTCGCGAAGGATGGTAAGGGCGTACCAGATCTTGTAAGTATTTAGGAGCAGAACCAATCTTAATTCTGAACATATAACACAGGGCTTTAAATTTTATGCGATGTTCTACCTTAAGCCAATGCAATTTTCTCAGAGCATTACCCGTGTTGGACATTCTAGGAAGTCCACATAGCAATCTGGCTGCAGAATTTTGCACCACCTGAAGCTTACGCAATACATCTCTGTTGGACCCCAAAAAAAGAACGTTACCGTAATCCAGGCGAGATGTTACAAGTGCCAGGACTACCGTCCTTTGGGTATCCGCTGGGAGCATACAAATTATTTTTTTTAACCATTTTAAGATGGTAAAACAGGTGGCTGCAATTTGTACTGCCTGTTGTTTCATTGACAATTTATTGTCAATAATAAAGCCTAGATTGAGGACCTGAGAGGAAGGCGTAGGTAAAGGTCCCATTTCATCCGGCCAATGTTGAGGGCCCCAATGTTCAGAATTTTTTCCAAAGATAAGCATTTCCTTCTTATCCCCGTTTAGCTTGAGCAAATTGAGTTGCATCCATGATGCAATATTGTGCAAGCCCAATTGCACAGTAGACGGGCCCTGTTTCCTATCAGCCGAAAAAGAAAAGATGATTTGAGTATCATCGGCGTATGAAAACAGTGCAAGCCGTGCCGCTTCAGCAATCGCTGCTAGGGGCTGCACATAAATGTTGAAAAAGAGTGGGCTCAAAATTGAGCCCTGTGGCACTCCATACAGAGATGTATAGGATGATTACAAGACGCTGTTGCGCCCTGACATACAGACAATCACACATCCAGAAGATCCCCAGTACATCACTAGTGGTCACCAGGGCCCCATGCGCCTCTGGGAGGGGGGTTGCTCGCTGCTCTTTTTATAGCTGCATGCAGGTACATGCCTTTATTTAGCCCCTGACTAGGCGAGCCACAAGGGAATGGTGCGCAGACAATAAATCATCAGGGTAAGATATGTAACAGCGACCCAACTTACATAGCTTAGATGGCAGTTTGTAGTGTTGTAAGTTTGAGTTTTGATTATATGTTTATTGGAAAAATAGGTCTTATTGGTACCCATATGTGACTTCCTATCACACATTGTCAATCTACATTATTTTATTCATAAGGCTGTTCAAGTCTGAACAACAGATTATTTTTATGGGACAAAATGGCATGTCTATCAGGTATTGTGGTACTTGCCCAGACAAGATATGTCCTGATTATGCTGTGTATGGCCTTGCATCAGATACAGAGACCATGATGTGGCAATACATGCAAGCAATAGCACAATGTGACTTCTGCATATGTATTCAACATAATATATGTATCTGTCAGCAGGAATGATGTGTTAATATTATTTTACTATTGTTGTC
Organism: Lissotriton vulgaris; assembly: GCF_964263255.1. NCBI lineage: Eukaryota > Metazoa > Chordata > Amphibia > Caudata > Salamandridae > Lissotriton > Lissotriton vulgaris. The sequence goes on from NC_141685.1 coordinate 1,569,939,352, forward strand.
ACATGTACTATTGTAGGCCTCTTGTTGTTGCCGTCCCACCTGCCGCCGAGAACGCAACGCGCAGCGCAACATTGGAGCTTCGTTGGAGCGTCGGAAGAGCCCCGCCCACTCAGGAGCCCGAGCCGCAGCGGTTCGGGGTGCACGGTATGCGAGCAGCTTGCAGCACTGCATCGCACCGCACCCGTGCCCCTATTTTCAGGTCTTGGTGAATGTAAGCGAGCCTGGGGCTCCTCCGGGCTGAGCCAGGAATAGAAAAATCACGGCATCGCGGCACCGCGATACAGGAGGATACAGGAGAAGGGAAAGAGCTGCCAGATAAGCCCAGATAAAGTCCAGTAAAAAACAGGAGCAGGAGAAAGGAGCTATTATAGTCCTGGAAGTACAGGGACGAAGGGCACCTAGAGACTCTGCTAAAGCTTGGTGACTGATCCTGCAAGCCACCCCCCCCCTCGCGCTGAAGAAAGGAAGTAAGGGGGAGTGTTGCTGGACAACTTCAACCTACAAAGTACTGAGCTTAACGCAAACTGGTGGCAAGGCGGGATAAAGGCACAACAGAGGTAAGTGAAAGTGTATGTGTGATTGCAGTATCAAAACACCCCCTCAAAGCAAATAGTAGTTTTTAACCCTAACTGCTTAGGGGGTTAGTTAAAGAGGGAAAGTCAAATTAAAGTACATACGTTCGTAAAATAAGAATATACTGGTTATATTCCCGGGTTGAGAGCTATGGCGCCAAAAAGGAAGCAAAAAACCTGTAAAGTGCATACGGAGCAAAGCCCCGGAGGAGAGAACTTTCTGGAGACTCAAGGACCCTAGAAGAAAGCCAGAAGAGCCAGGCCAGCCCCATGGCAAGCACGAAAGCAGCACCTCAAAAGAGGAAAAATAAAGAAACACTGCAAGAAAATAAAAGATGCCTGCAGTTTCTAAATCTGTTAAGACCTTGTAGGTAAACACTACAAAAGAATAGAGCCACCTATGAGAGCATTGGAAGCAGAAATAGTACAAGACAATGGGAATGGCTCAGTAGAAATTGTTGAAGTGCTGGAGGCATCATTTTTGTTAAATCAGTCACTCTTATGTCAAAATGAACCACTTGCAGCGCCGTGTTTGTCTTCATTCCCCAAATTATTCTCGCTATACACACAGGCATTAAAGACCTCAGGACAAATGAGGAACACTATGGAAAGATCGAGAATTGCTTGGGGTGAAGAACTAAACACATCAGCCCAACGGTCAAATGAACTACAGCGGCAAACACAGAGAAGTGTAAGAACAGACGTTCCAGAGAGGAACAGCCAACAAGAACTAGATATCGCTGCAACACCGTTCTCTTCAATGATGGACCTATTGTTGATGCTTCAGAAAACCCTTCAGAGGATACTAGAAGTTACAATGTTAAACAATAGGGTTTTGAAAACGCAAAAAACACACCTAAAAAAGGTCGAGGAGGAGCTGCAAGGAATTTGAGGTCAAATGCCACATATGATGAGACCAAGAGAAGAACCACAGCCCATAGAACAGAAAGGGAGTGTAGCAATAGTTGAAACCTCTCATAATGAATATATCTCTAAACGCCCGATGTTGAAAAGGAGAAGAGGAGGAAACTTTAGATACAGTTCTAGGAACTACAGTGGGCATCCTAGAAGAGTGATAGGCAGAAAGAGGGAACCCAAAGTAGAAACAAGGAAAAAACTGAGGGAACAAGAGGATGAAATTAAGTCATGCCCAGCATTTACACAAGTACCTGATAAGCCTGCAAGAGCAGCGGGCAAAAGGGAGGGACCCAAGAATCAAGTAAAGAAAAAGATTAGTAAGAGACCAAGTAAAAAGCAATCAGAAGTAAATTCCTTAGTAAAACCAACGAACGCGGGACATAATATTTATGTTCCGAAGAATAGCACCCTTGAAAAAGCAGCCCCGCAACTTGGTAAAACAGGAGTAAAAAGCCACCTGGTGAATGCTAGATGGAAGGACAACAGACAGCCAGGCATAGAAGTCCCGAAGACTGGCATTGAGATAGGAAGTAATAAATGGTTGTATTTTGAACCAGTTCAACCAGAAAAAAAGGGAAAGAAAACACACAAGATCCAACCCTTAAATAGGTCCCAAATTCTATTCTCATTCTCAAAATGCCCAAGTCTGAGAGGAATAGGTACAAAAGACCTGAGACAAGTGGGCTTCATAGAAAAGACAAATGGGAAGGAAATCACAAGAGTCCTTGTCTATTCAGAGTTGGTATAACTGGCAATTTGGAAAGCAGTGGGTGAGATAGAGCAGAAAGGGATACGGTTAATCGCAGAGAAAGAACTGGAAAAAAAGGTTAATTCGGGTAGAGACTTCCTAAAATGTCATGCAGGCCTTGGGAAGAGACAGGTGAGGCTTATGGAGAATAATGAAGAGGGGGGAGGCATACTAAACATAGTAGTGAATAATTCAGACATTGAAAAATCATGGGGCAATTGGTGTCAAAGAAGCAGCCCTGCAGGTCCCTCCCAGTGTTATAAAGAAGATATAGGGGAAGATGGAGGTTTAAGTGAGGTGGAATAGGATGAGGGGGGGTCGCATAGCCTTAACTTCTTAACCTGGAATGTAAACGGCCTGGGTGATAGAGCAAAACAGGAATGTTTAAGCAAGTTAGGAAAGAACGTGGGAATCTTGTGTGTGCAAGAAACTTGGCTATGCGACGAAACCCCAATATTTGATGGCTTCCTCCAGCTCCACCGACCGGCTAGGAAAAAGAGGTTTGGACGCCCGGCGGGGGGGGGGGGGGGATTATGACCTTAGTGTCTACAAAAATAGCAAAGAATGTGATTCTGTTAAAAGTGAAATGTAAATGCCTTTTGGTATTCAGATTGTCTTTGCTGGTTTTAGATAAAAAATATGAAAATTTTATTATTTTAAATGTGTAGATGCAATGGGAGAATACTAAGTAGTATGAAAGTGAGTTGGAGCATTTTAAAGATGATATGCGGAAAGTATGAATGGGATATATTTTTCATAATGGCGGATTTTAATCATAAACTGTGCCCAAAGAAGGTAGACCTCTGGTATGAGGATATACTGGATGCATATGAGATAAAGGAGGCAACCTTCCCAGTCTGTGAACCCTTAAGACGGGATGAAATGTTGGAAAACTACCTAAGGATGAAGGGTCTGTTCTGCTTGAATGGTAGATTAGATTCAGATCGCCCAGCAAAAAAATCATTCAAAATAGGCACTCAAAATTGCCCAATAGATTATATTTTTATGTTTGCTTGGAACTTCCGTCTTATAAGTAGATTTAATATACTCCAGATAGAAGAGAGTGACCATAACCCCCTGCAGTTGACAATTCAAGGGGGAAGGCCGAAACCCTGTGACAAAGTAATAGTACAACAAGTTGAATACCCAAAAAGAGCGACTACTAGATTATCCAAAGAATGTATAGAAAAACTAGGAAAACTCCAACAGAAGATACCTTTGGGGGATGTATGGGTCCGAAATCAGGAATGGTTCAAGGGAAAAATAGAGCAAGTGGTTCAATGTCTTTGAGTCGAATTAAAAAGAGATAAACTAAACCACCAAATAGTCCCATCAAGACAATTGAAATGGTTCTTGGCAGAATGTCAGAAGAAAAAAAGAGAAATTAGGAGGGAAACCAAAAGTATTAGAAAGAAATATGATCAGAAGAGACAAAGGCAACTTGAAAAATTGAAAGAGAATATAAAAAGTTACTCGCAATTGCTAAAAGAACTTATAAGGATAAATGCTGGGAAAATCAATTGGAAGCTATCGAATCGAAGAACTTAAGACAGTTCTGGAAACTGGTAAAAGAAGCAGCAGACCACCCAGTTGGGGCAATGAATTGTGTGGTGGACGAGGTAGTATGGGAGAAGTATTTGAAGGAAATGTACGGCCAATGGAGAGAGTTAGTAGAAGAAGTGCTAGAGCCATGGCAAGGGCTAATAGAAGATCTAAAACCAGACTTTACAGAATTGAATGTAAAAAATACAATAGCTAATTTAAAGTTGACACGAGCCGCTGGCCTAGACAATCTCCCAGCAATAATAATAAAATCAGAGATGAAGTTGTGGGCGAATTTCCTCTCTCAGATGTTCCTGGTAATCCTAGAATGAGGAAAAATACCTAAGAATTGGAAGGGGCAGTAATAAGGCCAGTACACAAAAAGGGGATGTGAATGCACCACAAAATGATAGGTTAATTAACCTGCTTAAAATAGGGGAAAAAGTTTTTTTTTAAATAATCTTGAATAGATTAAAGAACTGGGTAGAGGAGTTTGCAATTGTACCAAGTGAACAGGGGGTTTTAAGTAAGGCCAGTCCACGGTCGACCATTGCTTTGCCCTTTGGGCAGCGACACGCAAGTCAATGGAACAAAATGGTAAGCTGTGCTGTTGTTTTGTTGAATTTCAAGCCGCATTTGACTCAGTTGTCCGGAACTGCCTCTGGGAAACCCTAGAAAATGAAAAGATCCCCGCGGGGTTGCTGAGAATAATAAAAGAGTTACACAGTGGCAATTGGGCCCAAGTAATTAGGGACACAGAAGGGTCATTGACTCCAAAAATAGCTATCGAGCCCCTCTGCCAGCCCCTCTGCTCTTTGCTATATTTTTGGCTGATTTACCGGCAACCCTAGAGGTTTAAAGAAGTGTAAGCCCGAGAATGGATGGGAAGAAATTCTCCTGCCTGTTGTATGCAGATGATTTGGTGATTTTAGATCAGACTGAAATCGGCCTACAAAGGAAATGAGATGTTTTTAAGGAATACTGTAATGCTAAATTTTTAACCGTAAATATGGAAAAAACTAAAATGTTATGTTTTGTAAAAAAAGAATCAAGCTATAACTGGATGTTAGGAGATCTGAAACTGGAAATTGTGAATGAATACCGTTATTTGAGGGTGTGGTTTGACTGGACCCTAAAGTGGCATACTCACTTAGAAGCTCAGAAGGCTAAGGCCTTCACATCGATCTGTCGTTTGAAGAAATTCAATCGAGATTATGGAGAGATGTCATACAGACCATTGTTGAAGGCCTTTAGTGCAAAGATTCGCCCGCAAATACTATATGGAGCAGAGGTCCTTTACCTTAGTGGGAAACAAGCTTGGGATTCAGAGGAAGGAAAGTGTCTGAAAACACTGCTGACACTACCACCCTCATAGGTGATACAAGCGCAATAAGAACTGAGATAGGTTCAACTGCTTGGAGTATACAGGCACAAATGATTTTAATTAGATTTTGGAAACGTTTGGATATAGAGACAGGCCAGAAGGTGTCACAATGGTGTAGGTAAGAGATCCTATTAAGCAGCCTTAAATGGGCTAAAGAGATAAGGAAGAAAATATCACAGGCCTGTGAAAACATAAAGGTGAAGATTTCCCTTGATTCCCTGCAGGTAGAATTCTCTAAGAGTGAGCTCACGAAACAAGGACAAGAAGTCTCAAGAAGAGCAGATATGGTATACCTAGAGAAGAAAAAATCGGTGCAATAAATGTCAAGCGTCAGCTCACGAGGCTCCTGTTGTTTCCTTCTTGATGATGCTAGATCCCAACTCCTTTGTGAATCTATCAGCAGATCAAGGAAGTTATACACTTAATCTAGCTGACTTACCCACAAGGGAAAGGGGAAGTGGAGTGGGAAACAAGAAAAAACACAACACTGGATCTCTTCTCTTGGAGATTTCAGACTAAGTTTCACTTTTGAGGTGATCTGGGCGTCATGCGTTGACTCAGGAAATATCAGGAAATATCTTGGCAATGCGTCTGTATTTACAGCATGAATAATAATTACATGTACTCAAGTAGATTCTTCTTAAAACCTATCTCTAATAATTTTACAGTACATACCAAGTTTGTGTAAGCCCATTCAAACACCTCTGCAATTATTAAGTGACCAGGATTCAGTCTACTGTCATGGAATGAATAAAGAATATATTTCAATATGATTCAAACTGTGATTGTTTAACAAACTGGTTAGTGATTAATTACGAGTTTTAGTTCACACTTTTGAACTGGTCTTACCTTACTACTGCTCTTGATTATCCTTAAATGGATTCTGAAAAAGAGAAGCAGAAAGAACAAACCTGCCTACTCTTTAACTTTTAAGTTCAACTCAAGGACTCATGAATTCTGTGTCCTATTCAGTTTAGACTTTTGAATTCTACTATCTAAAGTACTTTCAAACAGTTGACAAGAATATAATAATTGTCTTCTGGCATTCTCAAGAATCGCTACAATCGTTACAAAGTTATTTCAAATAGAATCAACAAAGTCCGCTTTTTTAAACAAAGACCGCTTTTAAAACAATGTCTTTTTCAGGTAAGATCATCATTGCCTTTGCCAATGTTTGATAGTTCCTCTTCAATTGTGACCTGCGTTTATAGTTGCCAAGTAACTAATAAACTGTCTTACTTCCTTTGCAGGAACCGGAAAGTCATCAGGGGAATAACCGGAAAGAAAACCTCACTGGTATCGGAAGAATCAGGAGCTGAGCCACGTTGGGTTTGCTGCCGGAGATGATCAACAAAATGCAGGTAAGGGGAAGGGTCCGGGGAGATGAGGGGTCCGGGAACTGGAGTTCTAAAGGAAGGCTGGATGAATGTTGAAGGTGCAAGGTAGGCGGGGAGATTCAGAGCCGATGAACAGGCGCACTCGCGGAGACGCCGAATCAAGAAGCGAAGCGTCTCTTGTGAGCAAGAGCGAGACTTTTATAGTCTTGGCTGGGCGTAGTCCCTTCATTCACGTGTGGAACCAAACAGTTAATACACATGCTGCGAGTGCCAAGCCAAACCTTCTGTAAACGGGCATTGTAATTAAAACAAACACTGACAAGTTCAAACGTTGCTCTAAACAAGCATTGACAAGTGCAAATCAACTTACAGTGCTTATGATGAACTTGACAAATATAAATGCTGATGATCTATAATAAGTATTGCATTATATTCAGAGCATATTTAAAACATTCTATACCATGATTAACTCTAGTTGAGTGCTAATGCTGACAATTAACAGTGCCCAATTTACAAATAGTGTTCTGAGCATTACTGAGCATACCTAACCATGTGATCCCATAACAATAAATGAGGGATTCATGGCGAAAAGAAAATTGGTTTCCTTATCTGGACGTCTTACCTAATTATTGGTATAGACAGGATATCTTAAGACTGAGACTAGGTATAAACCCCTGGCTAGTAAATGAAGTATTATAAGAAAAATGTTACACTGTGATGGTTACTGTAAATGTAGTTTGGGCACCAAAGGAGATATATTGCACATTTTGGTTGACTATGTAATACTATTAGAGCAGCCTAACGTTATCTCCGCCCGCTATTTTTAAAATATGATATAAGAAATCGGATTAACGCAGTAGAACTACTTAGAGAAATGCCAAACCTTGACATAGCGATTGCAGTGGGGAACTATATGAAAGAAATCAAAAGTTTCCTTAGAGAAAATTAGCTGAAATGTGTAGTGATTTTAAATAATCTTAACTTTGGTACTAGGTTATTAAATTTAAAAAAAGGAGGATTGTACTTTAAAAGAATATTTTTTATTGGACAATGTTATTCTGCATTGTGTCTTCCCGAGTAAGAGCATCGAATTATGCACCACTCATTGGAAACTAAACAACTTACTTAACATTGAGAATGTATAAATTGTGATGTTTTAATCTGTTTAAATTGGTTTTACATCTGTTTAAAGGCTATGGACTAAATAAACATTGCTTTGACAGTGACAGTGACAGTAAGTCACATGGGCTTTATAATTTTGCGGCAACTGAAAATGCTGAGTAAAAATATGATGTCAGTTATGATAAAATCAGAAAAAAACAATAAAGATATTTAAACAAAAATTGTGTACCCTAAACTGTGATTTATTGAAAGTTGTGGGAGATGTATATAATTTTGCCTGAAGAAGGTGGTTTGAATTCTTTATACCACCGAAACACGTTGCTTGTTGAATTTTACCACACTAAACCCATTGGGTTTGCATCGGAAAAATTTGAAAAATCAAAAAGGATAGATTCGGATGATGAGTCTCTAGAAAGTTTGGGTTTAATGTTTGTGCACTCAAAAGAAAAAAATATATTTTGGTGCATTCTTTTAAATTGTATTCTCCCATTTTATATTGTGATTTTTCCTGACATATTTCCTACATATCTGTGTGATTATTATGTGTTTTTAAATTTTATATTTTTTTTTACATGAAAACATTGATCAAATAAATAAGATTTATGTATTAGTTTGTGGTATCTGCGATTTGTGTTGGAAAACAGTTAAGTGATGTGGATGTTGAATATGTGTGAAACTGTATGTTCTTAAAAAACCCAAAGGGAATTTCTTTCTGACCTAGTGTCATTTGGCATCCTGTCCCTTTGGAACCTTGGACCCCTCACTTTCTTTTTTGGCTTTCACATTTATCAGTAAGCAATTTCACCTGTAGAAGTATTAAGTAACTGACTTCGAATTGAGGAAACCTCGAAGGGCAGTCGTTTACTTTAGCTGGAGAAGAGGACCTGTGCCTCCAGCATTCCTTAAGCGGTTGGTGTAGACTCAGGGAAGCTAGAACCTGAGAGATGCTCAGGCAGACATCTTCTCTCTGTTAGGGCTTTCTGTTTGTTTCTGGGAGCCTGCTAGACAGCTACTGTAAAACCTCAACTCAAAAATTAATCACAACATCAAAGATCAGTATCAAACACTGTTCAATGAGCTTTCAAAAGCCTCTGAAAGGTTCATGGTGTCCATCTAACAACTTAGCCCAATTAGTCTCAATTCCCACGACAAATCAGAAAGGAAATCTGGAGGTGCATTAGGGGTGTTTCAAGGGAACACAGGACTCACATTTGTGCTTCACCCAATCTTAGACTGAAATAAAGTGGCTTAGTGAACAACAGACTCTCCAATCTTGGCCTATGTCTACGGGCCTTATGATATGAATAAATATTCACCAATCTATGTCAGGATGCCTCTAAGTAGCCGTGGCTTTTGGACCAAAAATGAAGTCAAGAATGGAACATGCTATGCTGCAAAAACCGCCCTGTAACAAAAATGTGGGGCCCAAAATTGGCCCCGACCCTAGCACACCACCAGGGAAACGCCCGGTGCCTGGTAAGGCCAGTCTGGCCCTGAATGTGGCCCTCGGTCACACTAAAGATCAAACTTTTTGGCCTCTGGGAAAAAGTTTGTGAGTACCCATGCACTAATCCATACTTTGCAGTGTGCATGCAGTTCTTTGATGGCAGTTAATAATTCACTGTCCTATAATAGGATTTTAACTTATAAACTGTAAACTAACATAAGTAACCCAATGACCTATTTATATTATACGTACTTTGTGATCTACATGGTACACGTTCATTGCAGCTGGCATATTAACCCTCTGTGCTATTTTATGAGCAGTGAAAACAACAACTTGACTAAACTTCTATATCTCTGCAGGAAGGACATTAATCACCGGAGTTATCTTGTCATTTTTATTGTTGTCTGGAAGTTTCTGTTAAAACCAAAACAAACTTGGAAACTGGGTTCCTCCTGAAGTCAGCACCTGGTGCAGGGGCACCAGTCGCACCGCCCTAGAGCCAGCCCGGGTGCGAACATTGATGCACTACAATCATTATCTTTTGCACTATACTTCTTGTATGTTAATGTATGTTGTGGGAGAGAATGCAAGTCCTTTAATTCCTCTCACTACCTATTTAATACATTGACAACTAGTGTTTCCTATGTATTGTATGTGTGAGAGAACCATATGGTGTTCTACCTGCTACCTACCAATTATTCAAATATTCATTATTAGAAAAGTTTGCACTGCTGCTGCCCATGATGTACGTTTGCTATGTTGTGGAACTCATTGTAAAACTTTCCACTACACAAAAGACAAAACGATTTGCTTTGCCAATACTTGTTTTAATGTGCTGTGTAAATGGAAGCATGAACACTCAAGAAAATAAGTAATTTGTTGTGACCCTGTAGTTAAATTCTAGTCGGTTATATAGTTCTGTGTTGTTGTTAACATGTTCAATGTATGACCTCTTTGTATTTTGCAAATCACGTTAATGTCTAAATGTACAAGGGCTCCATTCAAGTAAAGTAAGAAAATAAGTACATAAAACTTAAAGCCAGTTCTGGCAAATTAGCCAATGTCATTTTTGCACTTGTGATTTGTGCCCATACAAGGGCATTGATCTGAACCCCTAATGACAGCATTAAAATCAAAACTTCAAGCCCCACAATGCAATATACTCTTGGCTGAAAATCAAGCAGGGATGGCTAATGGTATCGTTTGCCATAGTGCCACTTGAAAAGCAAATGAAATTTAGTTCCTGACATTCTGCCTTTTTAATTTTTTCTTTAGGCAATCGGTGGTTAAACTGCTCAGTGTATAGGAACGCATATATATCCTTTCAAAAGCAGATGTGAGCATGTCATTGCCAATGGGCTGATATTAGCATTCCGTCATAAAAGAAGTTATTTACCAGAACAAAAGAAGCCGCAGCTGAATGCGTCTGGATAACAGAAGAAGGCCTAAAGGTTGGTGTCGTGATGCGCCTCTCTTTGAACAGGTGCAGCACGTGCAGACCCTCATGAGCCATCAACGGAAGAGAGTACCACTTCATGTTGTTGATAGCTCTGCTATCATATGCTTTAGTGGCAGCTGCAACCTTTAGCTCATGCTAATGGTCCTGATGATTATTCATGTCCCATTACTCAGATGTATTGCATAAGAACCTTTCTCTACTAGTGTAAGTGTAAACACAGGGCTGGCAGCGCTCGTTGGTCGTTCTCTTGATAATCTTTTGGATTCAGAATGTAGGGCACCACATGAGCAAACAGGACTTTATCTGCATTCTGGGACTGCCTTTTCAACAGTAAGAAGTCCCCATGCATGTTTTCATATTTTCCATTGTAGGTGCATTATTGCAAGGGCATGGTTGGTAATTGGCCCATGCCATGTGTAGCTTCTTCATTTAATTTGAGGTATTTAGCCATCAATAAACTGTCAATGGTAGTCATGCTTTATTATTATAAGTATAGGTTTTAAAATCACAGCATGGAAAATAATTTTTGCCAAACAGCAAATCATGTGCTCTGTTGTGTGCTATGTTTGCACTGTTAATGGTTATTGGTTAAGGGTGAGTGGGGTGGGGGAGGGGGGGGGTGGCGGCCTCCCCCCACTTACCCGTGGCCGTGTGAGCCTCGCCAGCATCTCTGCCTGCACTTCATGCAGTCCCCGGGCGGCAAACGCATTGACCACCACAGGCGGTACAACAGCTAGCTACGCCACTGTATTAGTAGGATCTTATATCAACACAGTAAATAAACAATCATGGTGGCCGAGAGAGCGTGGCGGGCACAATACGATACTGTAGCCAAGCTGACCTATAAGACGGCGGTCAAGGCCTATCACCGGGACATTCGCCTGGAAAAGAAAGCTTATTTGGCCGGGAGAATAGAAGCTGCTTCTAACTCTTGTAAGGAGATTTTCTCCATTGTGAGAGAATATATTTCCCCACGGTCGAACACCTCGGATGAAAAGCCATCTGACTCCTGGGCTTCGGACCTTGCTGATTTCTTTATAAGCAAAATCCAACTGATACAGGATTCTTTTCCATCGCCTGTGTCTACGGGCCTGATTAATCCTGAGGCCATCTTGTCCCTACGGGCTCCGTTAGGTGTGACGCTGGGTGTGTTTCCCCCGATCTCTACCCCTGACTCTCTGGCTCTAATGGGTAATCTCAAGTCGGGCTCGCCTCTCGACCCATGCCCGCTAAATTTCTGGCGAAAGTTGCGGAGGTGATCAATCCGCTGGCAAACCCGCTATTGAATCTTTCGCTGAGCCAGGGAGTGGTCCCGCAAGCCTGGAAGCAGGCGATGGTGATCCCATTGCTTAAGAAGCCAGGCCTTGATCCAAAGGCCCCGGTCAACTATAGGCCCATCTCTCTGTTGCCGGCTCTCACAAAGATTGTGGAAAAGCACGTTCAAGTGGTGCTTTCCAATTTTCTTGAGACCAATGAGATCCTGCATGCCACCCAGTCGGGTTTTTGTCCCCATCTCAGCACGGAGACTGCGCTTCTCGAGGTCTCAGAAACCATTAAAGGGGTTCTGGACTCTGGGGGCAAAGCCATGCTGGTGATGCTGGACTTGTCGGCGGCTTTCGACACCGTCCCCCATGATGGTCTTCTCGTAAGACTTTATGAGATAGGTCTACGGGGGACGGTGCTCGACTGGTTTTCTTCCTTTCTAGCCGGCCGCCGGCAAACGGTCTGGGCCTTGCCAGATTCCGCTGTTATGCCGCCTTTGGGAGTCGGGGTCCTACAGGGCTCGATTCTGAGCCCGACACTTTTTAACATCTTCATGACCCCGTTGGCGGCGTTGGCGGAGTCGTATGGGGCCCAGATCGTATCCTATGCCGACGACACCCAGCTCCTCTTCTCGTGTAAGAGAGGAGGAGACTTTGACGGGGAGAGTATCCGGGATTGCCTTGGGGCTGTTTTCCAATGGTTCCAACTGAACAGCCTCAAGTGCAATTCCGACAAATCCGAGGTACTCTTCTTTGGGTGTGACACAGAGCCAGATTGGCAGACCTGGTGGCCCATTAATATGTGTCCTCCGTCTTGCTCCTCCCAAATTGCCAAGAACCTGGGGGTCAAGATGGATAAGGGATTAACGATGAAATCCCAAATCCTTGGGGTGTCGGGCACTTGTTTCGGCATCCTTAGGATGCTGCGGAGGTTCCTGCCCCTGCTATCGGAGGAGCATAGGAAACTGACAGTGCAGGCTCTCATCGGGTCCAGGTTAGATTATTCTAACATCCTTTACCTGGGCCTGCCAGAGTATCTGCTGCAGCGGCTCCAAGTGGTGCAGAACGCTGCCGCGAGAGCAATTTTTGGTTTAAATAGACGGGCCAGTGCGTCGGGCCTGTTGAAAACCCTGCATTGGCTCCCAATCCGGAAGCGGATTGCCTTTAAGGCTCTGATTCTGGCCTATAAGGCCCTCCACGCTGTGGGAGCAAAGTACCTTCAAAAGAGACTGGCCTTCTATCATCCGACTCGCTCTCTGAGGTCGGAATCCCTGCTCTTGGCGGCTGTCCCATGTGTGAAGAGAGCTCGCCTGGGAGGCCGCTCTTTTGGACTACTGGCGCCACAGCTGTGGAATTCTCTGCCGCTCACTTTGCGGGGAGCTACTAGTCTACTTGCCTTTAGAAAAGGCCTTAAAACCTGGCTGTTTACCCAGTAGCCCGTTTCTTTTGTGTATTTGCTCGTTCTGCCTTTCTCCTTCTTTTTTTAATGGTGTTATGTTATTGTGTTGCAGCCTTCCTTTTCCAAAAAGCGCCGGGACACTCTTTTTGAGTAGCCGTGCGCTATACAAAAGAATAAATAACATAACATAACATAACATCATGTTACAGTGCATCACGAACACCAACTAAATTCTAAACATGCTTGTTTGACTCGAAACTGCGCAAGGTCGACGCGTTTCGAACCCTTTGATTGACAGGGTTCTCCTCAGGATGTTCACAATCTATATAAAAAAGAGAGAAACACATACTCTTACTACTCAGGCCACTTAGTGTCAACCATCGGCATGAACGCACCCCAACAGTGCTCACGACCCTTACCTTAATCAACGGATGAAAGGCTGTTTTTAATTCTGCCAATCATCAATGTGTCTACAAATCAAAAATAGAGAAATACAAGGTGTCAACCTGCAAACCGTCAGACCTACATATAGTGGAAAAGCCGTATATGAGTGAAAAAATGGGCGTACGTTGTAGTGTCTTCCATAATCCTTTGTACTTTGAAACAAAATATTGGGGCACTTGTTACATCAACTCCAGAAATTCTCGTCGATCTAGGAGGCAAGCAGGTTGTATATCCATAAGAAGAATCAAGTTATAAAAGCGGAGTGGAAACTTTCAATTTTCGTGTCACCAAAACGTACCAGTTATACAAATAACCCAGGGACTTCCAACGTGTGGAGACAAAATGTTTTAAATGGACCACGTCACTTCCAGCAATTCCGGCATGGATCTGAAATAAGCAAGTAAACACAAATTAGTCCTCATGGGGTCACAAGGTATGTTGCCCTCTCTCCTATGGATATAAACAGAGCCCAATTCAACACAAAATCAAGTGGCACTTCGGCCAATAATACCGTATCAACCTCCAAAGCGCAGTTACTTGTGCCGGTGGAGTGTGGGAGTGTAGAGGTGCATGAGTCCGTTTAACAACCCAAACACACCGTGCAAGACACGTACCTTGCTGAAACAGGAGCCCGCTACAGATACTCCACTCTTCGTGTTCAGCCACGAAGCGACGTACTGCGACTGCCGCTCCAGGTCCCAAAAGGATTGTGGGAGTGGCGGGCATCATGGGAAATGACGTTTATATTCCGTCTCAGTGGATTTTAGCCACTGACAAATCTAACATAACCGCTTTGTGTGCTCCTTGAAAATTATTCTTAAAATGAAGTACACGCTTGTAACACATATATAGGCAGGAACTGAAGCACGGTTAGCCTATATGAGCCATTTACTGTACACCTGGTAAGAAATCATGCCTCAGTACATCTAATCAGAGGAAACATGACGGAGATGCTACAGATCAAATTTTGAATATTTCAGAGATTTCATTTAGCCCATTGACAGCAGTATTACATTTAAGGATAAGCATCACCTCACGTTGGGACAGTCGTAGATCAATGTCACCTCCTCGTGAATCAGCTTAAATTTTAGATATCACGGTCCATTTAAGATCACCAACCAAATGTCCCTTAGTTTTCCAGTGGTTTACCAGGGGAGCATTTTCCACATTTTTCTTAATTCTGGATTTGTTCTGTGTCACTCTTTGGCGGATCTCCTGGCTTGTTTTGCGTACATATAGTTTGGGGCATGGGCAGAGGATTCTGTAAACCACACCTTTGGATTTACAAATGGTGAATGTTTCATGTTTATAATGTTACTCTTCACGGGAGAACACTGAACCTTCCAACGTCTGCTCGCAGCATGTACAAGACCCACATTTATGGTAACCACTCACTGGTGCCAGTCCAACATAACCTCTCAGTGTAGACTTAGGTGGTTTGGGTAACTCGGCCCATACAACATGATTCGCAATACGTTTCTCTTTTTTGAAAGCAAAAAGGGGAGCCTGTGACAATGCTTTGTCCAGATTTTTCAACAAATGCCAATTTTGGTTGATCATTTTTTTCAACTGATTTGAATTAGGGCACAATGTGGAAACACAGACAAGCCTAACCATGTGTGGTCTTACTCTTTTCTCTAGAAGTGTCTCACGTGGGATCCACCATGCTCGCTTCATCGCATTTTTCAGCAGTTTTTTGGGGTATACTCTTTCAATTAGGCGATTCACTAGCTTACGTGTACCCTGACAGGGACATATCATTCTAATCACAGAGTTGAATACCGTGTTGTTAGGTATCCTCATCCGACAGAACCATTATTGTTTGTTTAACTACCCACCCAGGTTCTGAGGGTTACAGGGTTACCCCATTATATTGAATGGTCTTCTAGCGCAGGTGCACACCTGCGAGGGTCTTTTCCCTCATTTATAGACACATCTGACTGTGAGGAAACATGTCAGAAAAAGAAACACTTTCCTACACTGAGGATTACATTAGGAAACTGATACAAGAACAGGCTGAGTTTGACTATCTAGGCACAGGAGTAACACCAATTGATGCCACACTCAATGATAAATTAACTCGCCTAGAGAGATTGGAGAAAAAATTAATACATACTCGCCTCCATGGTCATATCCTAACTAAATACCTACAGGAGAACATTATACCCAAGGGTTTGCAAGTACATAATGAGCCTGGCATTTTCATTGAACTACCGAAATTCCGTGAGGGATTTAGTTTTGTTGCCAATAATTGCAGCAGACACTGGATGGTTCTAGGTGTTGAGACTGCCCTTGAATATGTGAAAAAGTTAACACAAGAAATTGCAGATTTCAAGAAAGAGATCTTGGAAGATAAATCACTAAAAATGCCAGAGAAGCATTGGATAGAGCAGAAAAAGACACTGCAGAATTCAACACCATCTACACAAGAAATTGGCAAAGGATATTAAGACATATGACAAAAAACTAACTTATCCATACGTCAGTGAGGAATACTATATCCAAGACTCCCAGGGATATTACACGCATCGCAATAAACAGTCAAATAGAAGATTTGCTACCTTCTCGAATTCTTCTTTTGGAAGTGGACAAGAAAGCGATTCTGAAGCGGCAAGCACAAGTTCAGATAACAGAGGATACCAACAGGGTCCAGTCTACCAACCGCCAAGAAACTACCCTACGAGTGGACAACCGCAATGCCAACAATACCAAGACATGTTTGAACCTCAACTGAACCCGGCGTCTTTTTTTAGGGGATCCCGCGTGGAACAACCGAGACCTGAATTGGAGTCGCCCACAGAGATGGAACAGAGGAACAGGCAACAGCCAAGGCAACACGAGAGTGAGATTCCAAGCACAACCACCGCAGAATCATGGAGAAATAAGCACCAGACGACAGACGTACCGCTGGTGATTCCGGAGCCCACCGTAGTGGCTAACGCAAACTCGATGGACCACATAGAAAACCCAATGCTAGAAAACTCAATCACGACAGGACTGTCACAAGATTAAAATCACCATCAAGAACAGCTGCCAACACTCCCTGTCCCAAGTGGACCAATAATCGACGAGAAAACCCCAATGGCAAACCAATTGGAGGTAATGAACATCACTATGAGTAGGGATCCCATACTGAATATATCTAACCACATCCTGAGCCAAGCTGAACGGGACATCCTAGCCAAAGGACTATCTTTTGTACCAACTGTTCCCCCAAATTCCTTCAACATCAAACTAGAGCTCCAACAGTTTTTTAGAAAAATAAGGCTAAAGTATTTTTTTAATAAAAAAGAGGAATATACAAAAAAAACTGCAGCGACATCATTTCGGCCTCAATCTACCTTCAACCCGGGTAGCCACCTAATGAATGAAATAATTTTGGCCTATGAAAAGGTAGTCATGACAGAAGTCATAAACAACCTACAAAAAAACGAAATATATAAAACATAACATCACAAAGGAAGAGAGAGAGAGGCGTTACTCTCATTAAAAAACAACAAAACAATCGTTGTAAAAAACGCTGACAAAGGGGGCGCAGTGGTTATCCAGAACAGAGAAGACTATATTTCGGAAATCACGCAGCAATTGAGTTGTGAGAATAGCTATGCCTGCATACTGGGAGACCCCACAAAAGAAATAGCCAAACTCATTAGAGATCAGACAAAAAAAGGTTTGGAAGAAGGGTTCCTCTCTGAAGCTAAATCAAAATTCCTGAACAATGAAAAACCAAGGATACCCACAATATACAGGATTCCAAAGGTTCATAAAAACTTACAACATCCACCCGGGAGACCCATAATTTCGGGATGTGGTTCTGTCTTAGAACCAGTGAATCAATTTTTAGACAACTTCCTACAAGCATTCGTGTGGGAAACCACTTCATTTCTACGGGACACAATGCACACTATCAACATCCTAGAAAATCAACCTTTTGAAAATCTAATCAACTATTTGTGACTCTTGGCGTGTGCTCGCTGTACACCAGCATTCCTCAAGAGGAGGCTATCACAGTGAAAAAGGAAGTTTTGAACACCCGCCTGGCACCACAGTGGATCACACTGATTTCCTGATTCAATTACTCAGGATAGCCATGACAAAAAATTACTTTATATTCCAGAATGTCTTCTACTACCAGTGCAAGGGAGTAGCCATGGGTGCTGGCTTTGGTCCGAGCCTGGCAAACCTGTACATGAACAATTTTGAACAAACACACATGTACCCAGATCACAATCCATATAAAGAGAACTTAACATCTTGGAATAGATACATAGATTACGTCATAATGATCTGGACAGGAACAAAAGAAAAACTCCTAGAATTCTTTACGTGGCTGAACACTTGCTCAAATGATATCAAATTTACCATGACACACAAAGATGAGTCTATCCCATTCCTGGACCTCACATTGGAAGCAGAAAATGGAAAAAACATTATAAATCTATTCAAAAAACCAACAGACCGAAACACACTCTTGAAATACAATTCGCATCATCCGAGAAACTTGAAAGATAACCTGCCATATGGCCAATTTTTGAGAGTGCGAAGAAACTGCACTAGAAGGAAAGATTACTTCAATGAGAGTGACCAATTCATCATTGAGCTGAGAGACAGAGGATATCCTGAAGGACTCCTGAACCGAGCAAGAAAGAGAGCATGGTACAGAGCAAGGGAAACGCTATTGGATATACAACCAAGAGACAATAAAACAGACAGGTTAATATGTGTGGCCACATTCAACACCAAAAGCCATGAAATTAACAACATAATCAGGAAGTATTGGGACGTAGTAGGTCCGGAGATCGGGATAGAAGAAGCACCCATGTTTGCATTTAAAAGGGCAAAAAACATCAAGGATCATGTTGTGTCGTCATTTTTAGACGTGACACCTGCTCCTGATATTCGGTCAAAATTGGGCCTCCCACCAATCACTGGACAGATGTGGCAATTGCAAAGCCTGTAAATATTCAATAACAGGAAACAAAATCACACACTGTGGTAAAACCTACAATTTGAACCACTTCACCAACTGTAATAGCCAAAATGTGGTTTATGCGATTAGGTGCCCATGCCAACTCATCTATATAGGTCAGACTACACAAAAGGTGAAAAATCGAATCTTGCAGCACCAAAGCAGAATCAAATGCAGAGTACCAGGTGCGCCACTGGTGGAACATTACACACTACTTGATCACACACCAGAAGAAATGGAATGGACAGTGCTAGAAAAGGTCATCCTCCACCCAAGGGGAGTTGACATATTGAACCAATTGAACTTTAAAGAATGCCGTTGGATACACACCACAGAGGCGACTATTCATGGTCTCAATCAGCAGGAGGAGACTTATGCACAAATGAGTAGACTATGACATGACACATGAATAGAGCTCTTGGAGCCGCTTCCAATGAGTCACCACAATAGAAACTACATGACCATCACCTAGCTCTCCCATATAGATTCCAACCGGAGTCAGTCCAAGAGCAATATCTTTAGTCAGATATAGGAGAGTTTCAACACATAGACATGTGGATTTCTAACTCCAACAGGAATGTCCGGACCCACGTAGTGCCCCACCCTTTAGTTCACACAATTCTGTTGTTTAGAGTTGTTATTAATATACATTATGTGCCTAATTGTACAGTAATTGTTATCTTATATGTAGGATGTCATTTTGAAAAATCAGTATAAGTCATTTCAATCATTAAAATGTAAACTGTATGTTCTGGCCATCACATCTATACAAGTGACAATGTATTGCAACTGTATAAATTCTGTCTGAGTGGGATCCTCGTGAAGTACATAAACAATGTGCTAATGTATCGTTGGTCTCCACCACCACACTGATACTTCCGAATCTATGCTACTATTAATTGATAACAACATGTATGTGGTTGAATTGGATTGGCACACTCATTTTCTGTTCATATGAGAACAATAGTATCAGTATTGTCAGTATCAGATTTGTGAAACGTGACCATGATGTAGCAACGGTTGTTTACAGTATCATGACCATACATGTCAAAAGGTTTTTCTGGGTAAATATACTTAAGAACAAGCGCGACCCGAGACACACACCAGAGAACTAGCATTAGAAATTGGATAAGAATTGCGCTCTATCGCTAATCCATTGAGCCTTTACATTAGTAGTGAATGAAAACATACTTGGTTTCCCACGGATTCCCATTTTAACTGTGAAGTAGTATGGCTCACTGGTTAGAGGCGGCAGACCCGAGAGCAGAGGACGGCCCGGGACCAGGGTTCGATTCCCGGTGCGGCAGGTTTCTGGACCAGGGTCAGCGGACTCGATAATTCTCTCGCCTCGGTGCCCACTCTGATCAGCGATCACACTCGGCAACTCTGGGCATTAGCTTGCCTCATCTTCACTAACGGCCCCACCAGACCGCCGGGGATGCCTGGTCTCACCCTGGAGATACCCATTAAGGGACCATCTCTCAGGGAAGCCAGGAAGGGTTTCGCAGCGGTCGAAGCGCCTTGGGACCCTACGGGTAAGTAGTGCGCTATATAAATGCCAATACATTTACACTGTGACGTAAGACTATAGACTTCAATTAGGTAAACGTGACAGTTCGCTGAGTCACATTTGACACGCGCGCACGGAATTTCGGCTACCCGTCAATAAGAGAATCACTTTCCGACTGCTAACCCACGCACACAAATCACTCTACGACATCGGACCAGAATGCCTCAACTCACGACTGTCCTTCTACACCCCCTCCCGCCAACTACGTTCTTCCAGCCAAGCCCTCGCCACTGTACCTCGCATCAACAAGACCACCATGGGAGGCAGATCCTTCTCATACCTGGCTGCTAGAACATGGAACTCACTCCCCACTTACCTTCGCCTTACCCAGAACCACCTAGCATTCAGAAAGCAACTTAAAACATGGATATTTGACAAGTAATCCTCCTCCCCTTCCTAAGCGCCTTGAGACCCTCTGGGTATGTAGTGCGCTATATAAATTCTTTGACTTGACTTGACTTGACGCTAGTCATTCACGAAGCGGTTTTTGAAGAAGATGGACGCCCTTTGCCGTGCGCTCAAGTAAGTGTAGGAAAGCAGCGGAGTTCTAGAGATGTAGCATCCCGTGCATTTTGTGCAGTCACTTAGTAGTTTCTTTATGTAATTCACAAATTGTAAGAGTGGGCCATCGCAAGATTGCATGTCTTTCCCACATTAGTCACCAAAACTTATTTTCGTATATTCATCACACTGACGGCATTAAACATGATATTTTACCGCAACACCCTCGCATCTGAAACGGCTCGCATTAACTTTATGCCACGAACATAGGGTTATTTTTACCCGAGTATCAGCCTTACATTATCACAAAGCCGGTAAGCAAATCTGATGGTTTCACTGTGTTTTCTCCGTGACTTAACCACATGCTTTAAGCGCGATGTTCTTTGAACCAGTCCACATCACCTCCGGTAATTTTAAAACTGGTTAAACCATCCAATATTTACAAGCAGGCTATGCTCAACACGCCCGCCTGATCAGGTTCTTTGGACCTAAGCATGAGTCACCTCAATTGTTCACCACACAGGAATTAGTCGCTCACACAGGGTCAAGTCATGATCCACAGGGGTTCAACTCACACCAGCCCATTTATAATGTAAATGTAAATGTAAATGTTTTTGTACTTGTATAGCGCACAGCTGCCCGCAGTGGGTTTCCCGGCGCTTGTACGAATACCGCAAGGGAACCTTTCCTGGCTTTCCCTGTGAAGTGTCCACTCCTGGGCACCCCCATGGTGCAGACCAGGCATCCCTCGTGTTGTGGGGGCCGTTGTGGAGACTAAGCAAGCTATTGCCCAGAGTTGCAGCGTGGAACCCATGATCAGAATAGGCACTGAGGCGAGAATATCCGTTCAGGGGAATTAATGAGCCCGAGACCCGCCGGTGGGAATTGAACCCTGATCCCTGGCCAGAGCTCTGCATCGAGGTCTGCCTGCTCTAACCATTGAGCCACACTTCTCCACACTTCTCCATAATCAAGTGACAACCATCTCCTATGCATCTATGCCTGAAACCACGCACATTGCCATTTTAGGCAATAGCTGAAAAAATCCTGTGATCTGGATACTCTTCCCAAGTGCCTAAAGAAATTCTCAAGGTAGGTGTACTACAGACACCTTGCCGCCACTACCTGATAAAATCTACCATATAGATACTAAGGTTCTATATATTATTTCTTTAGGACCAGAGCACCAACAGCATCCAGTGTGTCCAGTCGACTGACAGACACAAGAAAAAGTTTTTTCTCTCCAAGGAATCTATAGAAGGTGAGCACTCGAAATATTGTTTTACCACTTACCCTGGGAAAGCCCTAACGTCCTGTCATTTTCACCCATAGGCTGTCCACCTTATTCAAGTCCTGATGAAGACCCGCCCCTGATGCATGTAGTCAGCGCATCACCACTAGGGTCGAAACGTCGACGCACCATGTTTGAGATCTAACTGTACAAAGTGTGTTAGGAACAAAAGTAAATATTTTGCCTAAGTTACTTTTGTGTTCACAGTTGACAACCTTGAGTAATTGAACTATTATTTATTTATGTATGTATGTTTTTATCCTGCACTAGTTCTTCACAAACCATGTTGTTTTGTATTGTATATGTTCACTTGCCGTTAGGACAGCCTAACCAATGTCTGAAAATATGTCAAAAAATTGAGAGAGTATTACTAAAGAATTACTTTCTCCTCCACCTGGGTCAGTGTGTTATTGTCTAAAGCTACTGTAAGTGTACCCTAACAGGGACATATCATTCTAATCACAGAGTTGAATACCGTGTTGTTAGGTATCCTGGTCCTCCTCAGCGTCGCCTGGTCCTCACAGCTGCAGAGTCAAGGTCATTGTCATCCATCCTGCAACTCCTGACATCGGAGGGAATTCGTCTTCCAAGTCACCCCTTAGTGACATAAACTCTGTGCCCTCTGCTTGCAGGTACCTCTCATCAAGAATCCATCCTTGAATATCACCGGACACTTTCTCCTCCTTCGCCAGTGGCACTTTCCCGAAGTCCTCCATTGGGTTAGACAGCGGTTTCCGACACCACCTCACAAGTATGCACCCGGCTTTCCTGGTGTAGGTAACGTGGGTACTGGGGTATCCACGGGTGGGGTGTCTCTCCAACCTTCTGTATTCCAAGGGGTTTCTTCAGGGTTCACTGGGAAGGGTCCTTAATCTTTAAAAATCTAACCACAACTTGCACATGGAGTTGTATGGAGCACGCAGTTGTGTTTCCACCCTGCACACGCTCTCCGTAGGGGTCCCTATCTACTCACCTTGGGTGGTTCCTCGGGGTCCCAGCACTTCTACGTCCTCTCAACACTGTCTTGACTCAAGTAGTAGTTCTTACACCACTTTCTTTGTATATAGTTTGGTCCCCCTCTGGGACCACTGTGTATTTCGTGCTATTTACTGTGTTTCTTTGATAAAGTATTGTGTGCATTTTGTTTATCTCTGTGTTGGAGATATTGGAACGTACTAGGGTGTATATATAATAAATACATATTTTTATAAATACTTAGTGGGGTTCTTTTTCACTTAATCTATACTATAAGATTGCATTCTAGTAAAACAAGCTGCTTTACACTCCTTTTGGACTAAGCCTAAAGGCTGCTCTCCACAGCTACCACTTAAAGAGCTTTCTAAGGTTGTCTAAGACCTATCAAATCACCATAGGGATTATCTGGTCCGGTGGAAGGTACCCAGTTACATTAGTGGACATCATATACCAGGCCAGCTTCTCAGACAATGGCTTTTTTGAATCATTTTGCAAAAAATAGACATAAAGTCTCCCCAATTAAAATGCAGTAATGTAAAAGAGAAGTCATTTATCTCAGACACAATATTGAAAAGGGAGTGAGGAAAGTCTCTAAAGAATGCATTTCTGCAAATCTGAAACTGAGTCCACTGACCACCCAAAAGGAGGTTCAAATGTTTCTTGAAATAGTTAAGCACTGTTGTCAGTGCATTCCAAACCTTTCCACGATTAATACTAAGTTGAGGTATAATGATGTACAAGATCCAGTACTATTTGATAATTAGTGCCTTGACGCTGTTAAGAAATTAAAAGAAAGTTTGTGTCATGTGCCCGCTCTCGGGATGCCTGATTACAATATGATGTTTTTTTATATTTCATCTTAAAAAAGATGGATGTGCACTTTCATTCTTCACTCAGAAACATGAAGGATTAATGTGCCCGGTTACAGAGACATTTTAAGGCATGGGCAAAATGGACAATGTCCCAGGGCCCCAGCCTTTCAGGGGTTCCCTTAAGAGAACCGGCTCTGTTCTACAGACAGTCCTGATGACCTTGAATAATTCTTAAACATAATTGCTTTAAATTCTATTTTCCTTTAATGTATTTTCAATATGGGTAATCAGTGAGAGTTTATTGCAGACATTTTACATGGAAATGTTGCATTTATGTTTTTCACCACCATGTGACATCCATAAAAAAGTTTCTTTTAGTTTGAAACAAGATGCCATATATGAGGAATGGAGGGGCATCACAGAAATAACTTGCAATACCATTAGTGAGCTGCTGCTTTATTACACTATTGAAAACACACATTACAGTCCCTGAATATTAGATGAAATCACATTTAGAATTTGGACAAGTGCGCCTGAGTACGGTCAGTGACCTGGTGAAAGAGTGCATGAAAGACCTGTAATTGGATCATAAATTCAAAGCTTATCTAAATAGGCGCCCCTAAAATACATATGGCCCATGCCCCCAAAATCCTTAAGATGTCCCTGCCTAGTGTCATATCTTTCAGATGTATTGGATCTAGTAGCTTTAGGTCTTCTAGGTTGTCTGAAATCAGTTGCAGCTGTTTGTTTGACAATTGAACAAAGTGAAGGAATTGTGATGGGTCATACTTTATTTGTCTTTGCCCCTCACTCAGTTGAGATACTTTTAACAAGAACACAAACACAGCATATAATGAACAGTAGGCTAACATGTTATGAGCAAACCATTCTTGGAGTAAATAATATTTTCATCAGGAGATGCAATGTCCTGAATCCAGCAACGTTGCTTCCAATCACAGACAAGAATTGAGAAGACAGGGAAGATGAGAGAAACTATGAGTTGGTGGATAATTGTATAGAACTGACTGAATTATGCACAAAACTTAGACCAGACATAAAGCATATCCCATTGGAAATGCCAGATTTGACATTGTTTGTTGACGGTTTTTGTCTGAAAGACCAATATGGGGACTAAGGGCTACTTATGCCGTATGTTCTGTCACAGACACACTTGAAGTATCCTCCTTACCAAATGTGACACCAGTGCAAGTAGAAAATTGATTTCCTTACAAGAGCTTGCTGCTTATCAGACAATTTGAAAAGGACAAACTATACAGATAGTTTGTATGGTTTTGGTCTTTGTGAGAAAGTCATCCTTTTAGCCCTGATTACCCCCATGTTTGACTGGTACTGGTAGTTTCTGACTCTGGTTGTCCCTTTACTCTGCTAACTTGCCCATGGCCAGTGCTCTGCTTAAAAGGTATTTGATAATTCGGTGTAATTACAATTGGTACTGACAACCTACCTGTAAGTCTCTTGCATATGGTAGTGCATTTAGTTTTAGAGCCACAGTAGATTTAATGCATCTAAGTGTGCACTGCTGTGGTGCCTGGTGTCATTTTAAAATCCAGCCCCGCCTTGCAGGCTGGTTTTAAAATAAAGCTATGTCCAAATTCAGTTTGGAATTAAAGCTACTTTCAAAGTCGCAAACTACCTTAATTTTAAATATGTCACCCCTATTAGGTGTCATGTTAAAACAAGCAGGGACATTATAAAATATGTTTTATATGCCCTGGTGAAGGAAAACTGCCAATTTAGTTTTCCCCATTGTAGAGCATTAGCTCCATAGGCTTACATGGGAAGGTTTTATTTAACGTAATAAAGTCTAACTATTGACAGGAGTGAGCTAAAAAAGTAATTAGAAGTGTCAAAATAATAGAATGAATTCAACAATGTGCCAAGGTTGGATTTATTATAACTTTTCCGATGTGCCTGAATCCAGCTCTGCATCAGCCACTCCTGATTGGCCAGCCTTTGACAGGCTGAACCAAACAACTCTGATGAGGTGTGAAGTGGCATGCAAGGAAACAAAGCGACATCTGGTGGGAGGTGATCTGCAAGCTGCAGAGCAAAAGGCAGCAAGGTGGTTGGGTAGCCAAACTGGACTTCCAAGAAGGAAAGACACTTATGTTTTTAAAAATGTGTTTATTGGCATTTAAAGTTAATGTCTGGTACATTACAGTTGTAACTCGCAGTCAATCATTAGTATATTATCAACATTGAAGCCTACATGAGCCTCCTTCCGTACTGTGCATAGTCTCCAATCAGTGGGTAAGGGATAATATAGCATTTAATCACAAGGGTGTACATCGTTAAGGTACATGTTAACCATTGCTAGCGAATCAGGTCTTCCATAGTGCCCAATCTATAAATAACTACCCTGTGTCGTTCAGACAGAGTTTTCTGATGTGTCAGCTAAAGGGGCACTCAGTGTCTCCTTGTAATATATGTTTCAAACTATGCACGTTTAGGCCACTAGTGTAAGGGTGGAACTGGGAGGAAATCATAACTAGTCAAAATATAGAACTGTCTGCCCAGGTCATGACATCTCATTCCCAGGTCTCAAGGCTTGCACCCTATCAGATTTCCACACCATTTCAATCCTGCGTCGCGCTAGGTCCAAGGCCATGGCAGGAAACAGTAAGCCTACTCTCCTCACCTTGGGTCTTGGGAAGCTCACCAGGAGGCGCGCCAGTATTGTATTGGGAGGGTAGAGCGCATCCCAGTGTGGTCTGAAGTCACTGCACCACCTCATCCTAGAAAGTTTGGAGTATTTGGCATCCCCAGGTCATGTGGCAGAAGTCTGCATCTAGTACCCGACAGAGTGGAAAGTACTGGGGTTCACCCCATATATGATCTGTAATCTATGCAGGTGAGGTATGTGATATTTAAAAGGCTAAATTATTTGTATTCAACCTATTGTTACGTGAGACATACTTGGGGTACATCAGTACTCTCCCCATTCTTTGTCGGGATGTAATACCCTAGAAGTTTCCCATCTAGTTTTCAGTGTCTTCAGAGGTACCCTCCCCATCTCACTCAATGCCCAGTAGAGCCAGGTCACCAAGTGGCAAGCTGAGTCCATCGAAAGGAGGAGCTGAAGGACTGTGTGTGTTACTAGTTCTTCCTGTCCCCTAGACCACAGGTCCCTAAACGTCCGCACTAAAGCTCCATATGTTTGAAATTGACCCTGGGCAAACAATTCCATCAATAGGACAAGGACTCCCTGCAGGAAGCAATCCCCCACTGTCTCAATCTCCACCCAGTGGTAATGCTGGTGCATGTAGAGGAGCCTATGTGTCCGTACAAGGCAGCAACGCCAGCGCTGTAAGGCCTCACAAAGAATTACACCAGACTGCGAAATGGTTACCTCCGTATTCATCAAGCATGTCAACAGCAGTCCCCGATATGGGACCAACCCTACGAGATCCACAGGATGTGCTCAAGTATTATCCAGCCATTTAGCAACCCATTGAAATTGTGCAGCCAGATAGTATCATTCAGAATCTGGCACTCCCAGGGCCCCTAACACCCGGCAGGCTCCTCATGATTGCCAAGGACACACTATGATCGCTGCCATCCCATAAATGGGCACGGAGAAGGGTATCCAGTAGTCTGAAGCATGTCAGAGGTATCTCAAGCAGTACATTCATAAAAAAACATAATAGTCAAGGAAGCATCACCATCTTGGTAAGCGACACCCGTGCCATGACTGGGAGATGTAAAGACCTCCAAAAAATCACACAGTCTGAAAGGACTGAAGTGCCTGTCCCAAGTTCCCCTCTCGTACATCCTCCAGGTCATGATACACCCTCACCACTAGATATTTAGAGGATGTGGCAGACCAGAAGAAGCCCAGCAGTAAATCCAGAGGTGGAGGGAACCCCCCTCACTGGGGAATATGTTTGGTCCAAGATTGGTTAACGTCAAGCCTGATAGGTTACCGAAGTTCTCTAGGAGGTGAGACCTAAACTGGAGCAGTGTGGTTACTTGCTGGAGGTGGAGCGGGAGGTCATTCTAGGCCTTGGCTGCAAGGAAGGAGAAGGACTCTTCTCCTGTTTTGGTTTTGTAGATGTGTGGGATGGTGGCCAGAGAGAGGTCAGCTGATCAGAGTTGTCTATTGGGTGTGTGGAAGGAGAGGCGCATGTTTAGGTATGCTGGTCCGATGTTGTGGGGGCCTTGTATGTGTGGGGGAGGAACGTGAAGGTTATTATTCTTTCGATGGAGATCCGATGGAGATCCAGCGAAGATCGCAGAGGTGTTGGGTGATGTGGTTGTGATAGGGGATGTTCAGGATCAGTCCGGCTGCGGCGTTTTGGACGGTCTGGAGTTTGCAAAGTAGTTTTTTATTTTTTTTAAAAATTTTTAAAACCTTTATTATATAAAAGCACACAGCTATTCAGCCTAACATCCCGGAGGCAAGGCAGCATAGTATCAGGAGGACGAAAGTGCAAAACAAATTACAGCAGGACATTGCAGGTTGTTTTTATTATTTTATAAAGATAACCAAACCAAGAAAGAAACGCCAAAGGGCGCATTAGAAAGGCAATGGAGTAAAAAGACGTGTATGAGTCAGTCGGAGGCATCGGAGGTCAGGTAGAAGTCCAGAAAAGAACGGATAATAGGATGTAGGGGGGGGGGGGGAAGGAAAGCAGGAGAATTACAGTAAGTATGAAACAGCTGGTGTCAATGGTCACGGTGACAGGTGTTCCTCGCGGGGAATAGGCTCCGGTGGTAAGCACAAATCGCCCCTGTAGGCATTCCAGGCCCCCCACACCTTGTTCCACGTTTGAGGCCTCCCCCTGGCAGCGTACACCGTCTTTTCCCGTAGCATACACCAATCCATATTGGCTTTCCATTGCACCACCAGGGGGGCCGCGGTGGAACCCCATTTCTGCGCTATATCTCGCTTAGCGATCATGTTACCTAGTGTAGCCCAGCGAGTCTGCGCCGTGTTATAATCATTCGGCTCCCAAATGTTGAGGAGGCACCTCCGCGCCTCTGCCGCCAACTCAACTCCGGTCACTTCCCTCATTACACAATGTATTCTCTCCCAGTAAGGGGCAATGACAGGGCACTCCCACAGAATATGCATGAAGGTAGCAAGGGCTCCACAGCCACGACGACAAAAGCCGTCAGGCGAGAACCCATGTGCACAAGCCGGGGGCCGGTGACATACACCCGGTGAAGGATCTTGAATTGCACTAGACGTAGACGCGAGGAAATGGCGACCTCCTTAGGGGAAGACACAGCACTCTGCCACTCCTCGTCGTCCAGTTCCAGGCCGTCAGCTACCCATTGTTCTCGCAAGCGCAGGAGGAGGTCAATTCTAACATAGTGCCATTTCTTTGTCCTACAAGAAATTGATCAATCAGGCATATGGCCGTCCAAAATCCTGTCTTCCAAGGGGGAGCTTTCAGGGATTTCGCCCTCCGCCGGCCTAGCGGCGTTTAGCGCGTGTCTCAGTTGGGCGTACCGGAAAAACTCCGATCCGCCCAAGTGATACCCGGCCTGTAGTTGGGAGAAGGTCTTGACCTCTCCTTTAGCAACCATGTCTTCCACCCTGGAGATACCTATAAGGTTCCATTTATCAAAACCCTTGGTGTGCCAGAGCTTGCCCAGGACATCAGAATCATACAAAGGGGTGAATCTCGTCAGTCTGCCCTGCCAGCCCTGTATCTTAGTAATCGTCCGCCACGTGTGAACCGCTGCCTTGGTCGGGCCCGTGAGGCGCCGATCAAAGGACCTGGAATACAGGGCGCGGTAGTAATTGCCTCCACGCAGAAGCCACCTGTCCATAGCGTAGCCCGGAGCATCCGCGGGGCCGTAAAGGCCATGGTTGATGGCAGTGAGTTGAGAGGACCAGTAATACCGCCGCACGTCCGGCAAGGCGATGCCCCCGTCGTACCATGGTAATGTGAGCTTCTGGATGGCGACACGAGGACGACCCTCCCAGAGCAGGACACGTTGCAAGCTCTCAACCTCTCTGAAGTAGCGAGCCGGGACCAAGTCCTGGGTATTCTGTAAGGCTTACAGGAACCTAGGCAGGGACATCATTTTAAACAATGCCGCCCGGCCCAGGAGAGAAAGCGGAAGCTTACGCCAACTATCCACATCTCTCCGCAGTCGTTGGAGAGGAGGAAGGAGGTTGTGGTCATATCGCGCCTTCGGACTACCCGATATGTAGATTCCCAGGTACTTAAAACCTTGCCCGGCCAGTTGTATATTGCAACCCCTAGGGAGGCGCGGCGTGTCCCCCTTCAGGATGTAAAGGGAGGACTTGGCCCAGTTAATGACCAGGCCCGAGTAGCGCCCAAACAGCCGGAGCACGTCACATGCTACAATAAGTGACTTACAGGGAGAGGTAAGATAAAGCAGGATGTCGTCTGCGTATAAGGAGACCCTGTCTTCAAAACCCGGGGCCCGGGTGATACCATGCAGGTCAGGGTGCGAGCGTAGCATGGCCGCAAGTGGCTCCAGGGCCAATGCAAACAGGAGAGGTGACAGGGGGCAGCCCTGTCTAGTACCTCGATGAAGCGCGAAGGACGCTGACATGCGGCCGTTGACTGCGACAGCAGCCATTGGGCACGAATAAAGAAGTTGCACCCAGCCCAGGAAGCCCGGTCCAAACCCAAGCTTTGCCAACACCGCCCAAAGGTAGCTCCACTCCAGGGAGTCAAAGGCCATTGTGGCATCAAGAGAAGCAAGTACCGCAGGTTCCTCCAGGGTATGAGCTCTGGCCATGACGCCATGCAGCCGTCGCAGGTTAAGGGCAGTGTTACGGCGGGGAATAAAGCCCGATTGATCCGGGTGCACCAAGTCACTAATGACTCCGATCAACCGATTTGCAAGCAATTTAGCTAGGATCTTGGGCTCCGCGTTGAGGAGAGAGATAGGACGGTAGGATCTACAAACGTCTCTCGGTTTTCCTACCTTGTGAATAACCACAATAGTGGCCAGTCGTTGATCCAAGGGGAGGATACCCTCCTCTCGAGCCCGCAGGAACATAGTTCTCAGATGAGGAGAAACCACGTCCGGTCGAATCTTGTATAACTCGATCGGTATACCATTGGGGCCGTTCGCTTTACCCGACCGCAAGGCACGGATCGCCAAGGCAATCTCGTCCGCGGTTATATCCCGATCCATGTCGGCACGTTCCTCATCAGAAAGACAGGGGAGGTCAATCGTCGAGAGGAACCCGGCCGAGTCAGCCTCGGAGCGGTCTGAGCTAGAAGTATAGACACCCCGGAAGTAGTCAGCAAAAGACTCGGTAATGGCACTCGGGTCCGCGACCGTCACTCCGTCCTCGCCCAAGATCTCCGGCACCACCCGACTAGCCATCTCACGCCTGTCCAACCAGGCCAGCAACTTTCCGGCCTTGTCCCCAACGTCATAAATGCGGCCCTGCTGTTCCTTAGCCAGAACTAGGGCAGCATTTGTGGCGAGATCATGGTACTCCGATTGTTTAAGGGAGAGGTCCTGTAAGAGAGAAGGGTCGGGCTGAGGCCCCAAACGGGACTCGAGGTCCAGGACCTCTTCTTCAATGTGCGCAAGGTCGGCATCACGAACTCGCCTAGCCTCCGCAATGAGAGCTAGGGCCTCACCCCGCAACACAGTCTTGAACGCCTCCCACAATGTGACCGCCGAGCCAACCGAGCCAACATTTTCAGAGAAATACAGGTCGATGGCCTTGGCTAGGAGTGCGCGCGTCTTGTGATTGCGAAAGTACCAAGGGTTCACCGCCACCGGACGGCCAGACTGGACGATGCCAAAGTCAAACGAGACCCACAACGGGGAGTGGTCAGAAATACCCCGTGCCAGAAAACGGGCCTCAGACACGGCAGGTGAATGTGCCGCCAGGGTAAGAACGTAATCTATACGGGACAGACTCCCGTGGGCACTCGAGAGGAAGGAAAATTGGCGGAGCGCGGGATGTAGTAATCGCCAGCTGTCCACCAACCCCATGGAGTCGAGGAAGGCCGGCAGCCACATTTGGGAACTACGGAGGTCCCTCGGCGGTTGGCGGTCCAGGGAGCCAGAGCAGACTGAATTGAGATCACCCCCCAGGATCAAGAGGCCCGAAGGCAGGGACAAGATGGCGCCACCAAGGTCCTGAAAGGTGCTGGATTGGAGGCCCGGGGGAACATAAACCGAAAGTAGCGCTAAGGAACGCCCCTCCCATCTTCCCGCCACAGCGGCGTAGCGTCCCCTTTCATCAAGCACTGTGACGTCTATTTCAAGGGGACGGGACGCACGCACCAGGATTCCCGCCCCCCGGGAACCTGAGGAGAACCCAGAGTGGGCAACCATTTTGTAGCCTTTACGGTTGAGGGCCTTGCAGGAGTTCCCTACCAAATGCGTCTCTTGCAGAAGCACAATATCGGGCATATGTCTCTTTATCAGTTGGATCACCACCCCTCTCTTAACTCGGTCACCCAACCCATTAACATTCCAACTGATCACTTTTAAATTCCTACCCCCCATCGTCCAGCAACCCGCCCCTCCCGACCCCAGCCAACTCAGACATCAAGTAAACAGTAAAACACACAATACATTGCCTCAAGAAAAAGGAAGAAAAAGAACGAACAAACAAATAAACTTGCATAGTTGCACCCCCCACCCTGCACCCCTGCATATGACTAAAAAGCCCCCCAACCAGCAGTGTGCCTGTCGCCCCATAACTACTCTACAAGAAGA
The DNA here is from genome assembly GCF_964263255.1 of Lissotriton vulgaris. Lineage (NCBI taxonomy): Eukaryota > Metazoa > Chordata > Amphibia > Caudata > Salamandridae > Lissotriton > Lissotriton vulgaris. Next base: position 1,569,971,801 of record NC_141685.1, read on the forward strand.
GACCCAGAGGAGTAAGGAATCTCCGCGAACACCCCCCGCCACCCTCCATGTACCGACAGGAAAGTCAACGGGGTCAAATAAAACAATACCCGAAGGTCACATGAGGCAGAAATACCAAGCAATGGTTCTCCCACTATAGAGCCAAGTCTCATAGGTCCGGGCCACCAGCAGCACCTCCATCATGTTCATCCTGCGCGTCTCGGCGCGGCGACAAAGTGTCCAGCCAGTCACTCACATTTTCGGCAAAGTCAAAGAAGAGGGCACGGCCCTCGTGTTCGATCCGGAGCTTGGCAGGGAACATCATGGAGTATTTGTACCCCAAGTCCCGTAGTCTCCGTTTCACCCCGGCGTAGCTCTGGCGCTGTCGCTGTACTGTCCTGGTAAAGTCCGGATAGAAATGGATGTCAGAGTTCAGATATTTAAGCGGTCCATGCCGTCTGGAAGCCTGCAGGACCGCGTCTCTGTCTCGGAAATTGAGCAGACGAGCCACGATGGGTCTAGGCGCTACGCCCGACTTCGGCGGGCCACCCGGCACTCGGTGAGCTCGTTCCACCGAGAAAAAGTTGCTAAGGCCAGGCGGTGCCAGATGGGTCTTTATCAGTTCTTCAACGAGGAGGTCCGTCGCCGCCTCCTCCTATCCCTCCGGGACACCGACAATGCGGACGTTCTGCCGCCTGGCACGACTCTCAAAGTCCTCCAGTCGCCTTGAGAATTGTTCCGCGGTCCTCTGCAGGTTCCGGACCTCTGTTTGTAGGTCCGAGACATCGGCCGTCAGGCTGGAGGTCTTAATGTCCAGATTTTTGACTCGATCATTAGTCTTTCCCAAGTTGGCTCTAATGAGAGTCAGGTCAACGGCCATAGTGTCCACTTTATGTGTAAGGACCTCATGTTGTTGCTGCATGTCCGCCCGGAAACTAGTAATGGCTCCCATGATGTCGCCCAGGGTAGGCTCAGAGCCGTCCGGCGAGCCCGAGGGCGGGAGGTTCTTGGCAGAGGGTCCGGTAACAGGTGGCGTCTTCGGCTGGGTATAGCGCTCAATCCTGTTCTGTTGCGACTGTGCTTTGCCGCGGACGCCTTTGCTCGATGTCTTGTCGGGGTCCCCTCTGCCCGCCATATTAGGGCCGATGAGAACAAAGGGTTATGCCAGGCAAACCCGAGCCTAGTGAGCAGGAGATCTTGTCCGGGCCGGACTGTAAGAGGCCGTCTCAGGAACGCACTGCGGCCACTAGTATCCCACCGGTGGAGACGACAAGCAGGCACTCCGCAGGTCGGCCGTGCGTAGCGACGGAGTCCGGAGAGACAATGGCACTGAGCTGGCACGGAGTCCCACTCGACGTAGCTCAGCGTAGGAAGCACCGATTCGTGATCTGAAAACGGTTCTCGCCTCAGTAGACCATCAGCAACAAAAATCCACCCTCGTGGATCAGGATTTCAGACAGGATATCTGCGGAGGATCGGAAGGTCCGCGGAGCTCCGAGCTTACGCGGCCATCTTGGTCGCCCGCGAAGCTCCTCCTCGCAAAGTAGTTTCTTGTTGATTCGGGCATAGAGAGCGTTGCTGTAGTCCAGTCTGCTACTGATGAGGGTGTGTGTGACCGCTTTTCTGGATTTGGGTGGGATACATCTGAAGGTCTTTCAGGGTATGCGAAGGGTGTTGAAGCAGGCTAAGGTCACGGTGTTTGTCTGGCAGTTCATCGTGAGCCAATTCACCAATAAGTACTCCCCTGGTCGCCTAACCGCAATGAAGTGGTTAAGTCTCCTAGAACAAACCCTGAGATAACAATAGGTGGAATACCCTATGTGAAGCTATCAAACGAACGCCACTATTCAGTGGGGAAGGAGGCACGTCCTTTTATTTTATATTCCCTCACACACCCTAGTGGTGTCATGCTTCATCATCAAGAACCCTGATGCCTAGAAGTCAGGGTGGGCTCGACCATCTTTCAGGGAGCACTTAGTGAGATGTTTTTGGCCAGGGGGATAACGATTAAAAATCCACAAACAGATCCCAGTTAACCAGATTCCGTTTGAGCCTGGTCTCCTGGCTATTGGTGTTCCCTAAAGGATATACGAAACCTTGCATATTAAAGCACTGCCCATGTGACAATTTCTCGGAGCAGGACACCCTATATTTTATTTTTTACTGTGACTATTATGACCACCTGCGTAGAAAGTTTATACTTCCGTAGCTCAGAAACTGTCAATTTGTGCAAGTAAGGCCTGCATTATTATATCTTCAAAAGTTATCTTCCCTCATGGTCTGCTTCAGGAGCTTTTTAACTAGGGCCATTAGACGCATGAAGAGGATGCCTTCACAGTAGCTAGTCTGTCTCTGCTGGCTGTATCCCGGGATCACTATGCCTCATCCCATTATACACTGCATCCTTTTCTGTTTATAAACTTAGTCTTGGAAATAACTGCATTTGTCTTTTTATTGATTTGTATAGTTGATTTTACGTCCACTTATCTGTGTGATATGGCTTTTTTATTGTTCATACGGGACATGGTGTTTATGATTTATTCTACATTGATCAAATGTTTGTGTATGATTGCTTTTATGGCTTTTAGTGGCCAAATAAAGTATCTTTTGACTTGGCTTGAGCGATGAGTCTAGTATGATGCTGAGGTTTTGTGCGTTGAGGTTCCGTGACAATTGTAAGTGGTGTTTTCGACTCGCACGAATATGGTCGAGTCTGGTATCTACGAACCGCAAATGACGAGTTTAGTAAGTGTGCGCAGTTTCGCTGTGCTAACTTAAACCGTTCGTTTGTTACGTGGGTTTTTCATCTGTACCCACGGGTTCCATCTTAGATACGGCATCCATTTTGTCTCTTGCCCTCAAGTAGCCAGCGAACGGACGTTGTCCGCTTCGCGACCCTGGGACTCCCAAGATATTTGCGGAAGACACATGTCCTTTGTAAGTGTCTTTATGATGAGGGGGATGATACTGTAAGGCAGATGGCCCCGCTCGAGGCTCATCTCGCCGTGCCGGTTTATTGTCTCAGCCGTGCATCTCATTAGGCACGTCCCTTTGATGCCTGTAGCTCGTGTTTCCCGATACCTCCCCTTTTACACCCTTTTCCAATCTCCCCACTGTCTCCATCTTCCTCCACACCTGTTCTTGTTCCTTCTTCGATCTGTTTTACTGCTGATTGGAATGTACTAATGGTGGGAAGATGGGTTTTTACAGTTGGGAACCGCCAAATGTTTCCGCACTTATGTTCCGGACCTTATGAGTATCAAAGTGACCAAAGCGACCCCTCTGGGGGATGATTGTGGGAACCGGGTTGTAAACTTTTGTGTGCTATGCAAACCTATGGGAGAATTCTGTATAAAAGGAGCGATCCACAGAACCAATTTGAAGCATTCTCCCCGAACTACACTCGTTGTACTTCCGTGATTTCTGTGTTTTCCTGCAGCAAATAAACCTTGAATCTTTGACGCCGAAGGAAGTGTCCCGTGTCTCTGTCATTCGTACGCCGGAGCAGGTTACTCACGAAGGTTTCAGGTGTTGTCCCCTGGCACCGCTGGGTCTTAAAGAACCCAGTCCTTCAGTTGGCGCCCAACGTGGGGCTGCATCAGTGGTACCGGTCCAAGCCCGACGATCGTGAGGAACTTCGTGTGAAATCTCCGAGGGAAGGTGCACTCCGCTTCATCGATCCTGTTGTCGAAACAAGTGGCCCGAAGACTTTTCCCGCGAAGATTCCCGCCTCCTGACGGCTGCGACGGACTGCTGCCCTGACTGTAGACCTGTTTTGGCGCCAGGCGTAGACCTTGGTAGAGCGAGACGACTGACGGGCCTTCCTGGTGACGCCATCGATCTTTGAGTTAAGTATTTGTGGGTCGCTCCCAGAGTTCTTGGTTGTGGTTGCTTAGTGGTTGCATGGTTCCATTGCATTTGTAGTTCTTGGTACTTTGTTGTGTTGTTTGACGACTGCAGCCGCCAAAAACCGAGGGTTTTTGCTTTTTGCTGGGACTTGGTAAATCCCGTAACCCTTGAAGTTTGTGAAACTCGGCTAGTGTGCAAGATGCCTGGTCGTAGTACTTTGTTTAGTTGTTTCAGACGTTGTGGTGCGGATTCCCGACTGGAGGACTCGTGTCCGATACCTCCGGTTGGAACTCCGACTTATGAACTGTACAGCAAACATGGGCTAGGCCCGATTACTTTTAATGATTATTGGATTCGCTATACTAAGAAGGACGGTGTCCTTAGTTGGCCACCTCATGGTAGCTTTGAGACCCCGATCTTAGATAACCTAGAGGCTAAATTGTTCGAGAAAAAGTCAAGGCCGGCCATGTTTGATGCCTTTCGGTTGTGGCGTAAAGAAGCCCGACAGAAAGAAATCAGACAGACTAAACGAAATCAGAGAGATGGTGTTGCTACCATTGTAAAGAAAGCAGAGCAATTTCAGCGTGATAAGGAGGTTAAGGAAAAGGAAGTGTTTGATAGACTACAGCGCATGACTATAGATAAATGCTATCCTGCTTTGCCTACGGAGTCGGAAAAGAAGGACGAAGCGCATGACTATAGATAAATGCTATCCTGCTTTGCCTACGGAGTCGGAAAAGAAGGACGAAGCAGTTGAGGATCCTTTAATGTCCTATCTTATGAAGTCGCCACCTCCGTATGTACAGGGTACCGCAGCTCCTGTGGTTCCCCCTGTACCTATTCTTCCACCTATTCTTCCTCCGCCTGTTCCTCAACCTGCACCCGTTCTTCCGACTGTTCCTGCTCCTTTGCCTGTTGCTATCCCTACTGCTCCTCCGCTTCCACATACTCCTGCTCCCGCTACTGCTCCTGCTTTGTTAACTCCTGTTGTTGCCTCTGTCTCTACTCCTTCGCTTGTTAGTTCTGTGTCCTATACTTCTCCCTCTACTCGTAGTCGTACTTCTCCTCTTGCGGCTAGCTTCTTTCATTCTCTCGGACCTGTTCTTGGGTCCGCTGGTTCAGATGGTCCTCAAAGACGTAGTCAGCTTCCTGGTAACAGGGAACGCGCTTCGCTATATAATATGGCGATGGGTTGGATGACACATCCTCTTAGAAATCCACCACGTGTCGTACTCGATACGTTTTGTCAATTCAATATACCAACTCAAAGATTCGTGTTTGAAGAAATGTGTAAGGTTCTTCGTGATCAGATATCGGCCGATGCACCTGACGAGGTGCTGACCGCTTTGTCTGACCTACAGCTTCAGTTCTCGACTGGACTGATAGTGGATACCAATGTTCGACGTGCTGTTGAACGGTTGCTATCTTTCCGTCCCACTCCTATACCTCAAGCCCTCTTTGTTGAAGATGTTGAAAGACAGCCAGATGAGTCTGGTCAGTTTCCTATGCGAGAAGTTCCACCAGTGTGGATGCCAGGTAATCCTGGGGCAAACCCCCCGATCTTGCCGTTCTTTCAGAGGGTATGGATACATCTCCCATGGAAACGCTCTGAAGTGCTACAGGTGAAGCAATCTCTGCCTGACCCTCGCAAAAATCCTGCTGGGTATTATAAAGAATTATCGCAGCTTGTAGACGCTACGGTAATGAATCTTGCCGATATTGACATGCTCTTTGGTAATGTTGTACCGCAACCGGTATGGGCTAAGATTCGGCAGGAAAATCACGCAAACGAATTAGGTGGTGATTGGGCTGCCATTACAGCAGCGGATGGTCGACAAATTGGTGGTGCTAAACCCGAGCAGTTGATTGCTGCTCTTCCTCAAAGAATAATTACGCTAATGAAAACTCTAATGCCAGCTATGAGGGTGAATTGGGACAAATTGTCAGCTTGTAGACAGAAGAAGGACGAGAGTGTCTCCGACTTCTTTACGAGGTTTGAGGAGGCATTCATCGACCATAGTGGTCAGGATATGAGCACTGAGGGTGGTCAACGGTTGTTTGTGGACAAATTTGTTTCAAACTTATTGCCCGATTTGAGCAATAAATTGAAAAATTCAGAAAGTGCGTGGGCCGTTTCTACCTCGGCTCAAATATTGGCTACGGCACAGTATTATGAGAATAGAGAGAAAGAAGAGAACGACCGTGCTGATAAAAAGACGAAAGAGCTTAAAACTAAAGTGTTGTTACAGCAGGCGTATCCCCCACGTTCGAATCAGAATGCTTCGCAACAAAATAGATCGCAGCCGCAATCGAACCGATCACAATCTCGTAATGACTCCTCTTCCCAAAGATCTTCGTTAGGGTACAACCAATGTGCCTATTGTAGACAGGAGGGTCATATCAAATTCAATTGTCCTGTTCTAAACGATCGTAATAGCGGTAATTCATCTAGAGGAGGTCGTGGTGGTTCGCAGCAGACATCACGCGGTAGGGGTCGTGGTGCTCAGAATGACCGCTCAGATAACTCATCAAATTCCGATAATTGTTTTGATCAACGTGGATCATCGCAAGGACGATCTGCGCAGTACAATGTAGACGATTATTACGTCGATCAGGGAACTGACGACAATAATTACTAGGACAGCCATAGACAAGGAGAGGGAGTGGTATCAGTTCCGGTTGATCAGAGAGGGCCTTACGTCGCAGTTGCTACATCGGGCGTCGTTGAGCCTTTTCTGTTGGACACTGGTGCAGCGAAAAGTTCCATTAAGTATTCGAAACTCCCTGGCGCACCTTTGTCTGGCTTAACAAATGTTTCTGTTGGATTCTCTGGCGCCCCCGTTAGCAATCCAGTTTCGCGCCCTTTGCCCCTTACAATTGGGCCTCGTGAGCTGCAAGCTCCGTTGATTTTGACCACGGGTTGTGGTGAAAATCTTTTGGGTCTGGATTTGCTTAAGCGTTTGTATGCGACTCTGTATTGTTCTCCTGCGGGTGTAAAGCATACTTTAGGAGAGAGGGTTGTCTCTCCTATGTACTTGTCTCTCGATAAGCTTCCACCGGAATTGAGTTCTCTTCCTGCATCTTTGTGGGCAACAGGTCCCAATGACGTGGGCCTGCTTGATATCTCCCCGTATATTGTTCAGTTGAAATCTAATGTGCGATTGCCACGTATCCCCCAGTATCGTATCTCTCTTGATGGTGAACGAGCATTGTTAGCGATCATCTATGATTTGATCGAGAAAGACGTTATTGAGGAAACGCGGGGGAACGTGTGCAACAGCCCTGTACTGCCCATTCTTAAACGTACTGATCCTTCGAAACCACCTGTTTATCGTTTTGTTATCGATTTACGGGAGGTGAATAAAATTGTGATTCCTCAGTTCCCCGTTGTGCCTGACATCACGGCACTACTGACTCTGATTCCAGCTTCTGCATCTTGGTTTTCGGTGATTGATTTGAAGAATGCGTTCTTCAGCATTCCCATTGCAGAAGAGAGCAGAGACCTTTTCGGTTTCTCTCTTGGTGGACGCAGCTTCCGGTTCAAACGCGCTCCTCAGGGCTACTGTGAGAGTCCATCGATTTACAGTCAAGCCTTGAAGGGTCAACTGGATGCGTTTTTATTGCCGGCTGGTGCGGCCTTAATCCAATATGTCGACGACTTATTGGTAGCTGCAGATACTCAGGACATTTGCAAAATTGCTACGGTATCGCTGCTGCAACATCTCTGCGAGTTAAATCACAAGGTGTCACCTTCTAAACTCCAATATTGTTGTCAAGAAGTAACCTATCTAGGTCACTTATTGTCAAAGGAGGGAAGGCGGTTGACCCCAGAGAGAATTGCAGCAATTGCGCGAATGGATGTGCCAACAACTCAAAGAGATGTGCGTGCCTTTCTAGGTATTACGTCGTACTGGAGGCAATGGATTCCAAATTTTTCATTGCTAGCGAAACCATTGGTAGCTCTCACGTGCAAGGATGTTTCAACTCCTTTACCATGGACGGAGGAATGTCAGAAAAGTTTTTCTGAACTACGTGATTCATTGTGTTCGGCTCCTGTGTTAGGTACTCCTGACTACAGTAAGCCGTTCACATTATATGTTCACGAGAGGGAAGGTTGTGCTTTGAGCATCTTAACGCAACCTTTTGGTGGTAAGCAACGTCCATGTGCATATTTTTCCTCGACCTTGGACCCGGTAGCTAGAGCATTGCCGAGTTGTTTGAGAGCAACAGCGGCAGCTGCGGTGTCCATCCGACAATCAGCAGGATTGGTCATGGATAATATGCTTACGGTGATGGTTCCGCATGCAGTCGACACTCTTTTAAATCGTACGAAAACCCAGCACTTGACGAGTGCGAGATTGTCTGGGTACGAGCTGACGCTGCTGGCAAGTCATATTCAGATAAAACGTTGCAATGTTCTGAACCCGGCGACTTTGTTGCCAATTAGCTCAGAGTCAGATGAAATAACAGAACACGACTGTTATTTGAGGACAGAAGAGGAAACAAAAGGTCGAGTGGACCTTAAAAACACTCCTTTGGAAGACCCAGATGGAACGCTGTATGTGGATGGTTCATGTTTTAAATTACCGAATGGCGATGTGACTACTGCGTATGCTGTTGTAACGTTGAATACTGTTGTTGAGACTGCACGATTAAATCAGAATTCTGCCCAAGCTGCAGAACTGATCGCTCTTACTAGAGCGTGTGTGTTAGCGAAAGGGAAACGTGTGAATGTGTTTACCGACAGCCAATATGCTTTTGGCGTCGCACATAGCTTTGGACGGTTGTGGAGAGAGAGAGGTTTTCTGACATCGCATGGTACGAAGATTCAGCATGGTCAGCTTGTGAATGATCTTTTGGATGCACTTACGTTGCCTAAGCAGGTAGCGATTGTTAAATGTAGTGCGCATCGTAAGGTGACGGATGATGTTGGTCGTGGTAATGTGTTTGCGGATGAGACTGCTAAGGAGACTGCCCGGAATCTTAGCACTCGAATGTATGTGACGAGTTCGGTTAGGTGGCCTACAGAATCGAGTATGTGTGAAGACACTATCGAGAGTGTGAAAGCAATTCAGAATGAGGCCACCGAGACTGAAAAGACGAAGAGGAAAGAAAGTACGGGAAAGTTGGATGCGAATGGTTGTTGGGTTGATTTGTCGGAACATAAGAGATGGATGTTACCGGATGCATATGTGCTAGCTGTTGTGACAATGGCGCATGGGTTAGCACATATTAGCGTGAAAGGTATTTGCAAGTTGCTGTCTCCTGTGTGGAAGAATGATGGTATCACGAAATGTGCTGAACGATTGGTTAAGAATTGTATGGTATGTATGTTGTACAATCCTGGTAAGGGAACCCCAACTCCTCCTGGTAGTTTTGCTCCCCCTTCATGTCCCTTTGAGGTGATCCCATTAGACTTCATCCATATGGAGCGATGCAATAACCTGAAATACGTTTTAGTTGTGGTTTGCGCGTTCTCCCGATGGATCGAAGCCTACCCTCTTAAGGACAACACTGCTTTGTCAACTGCGAAAATCCTACTGAAGGAATACTTTCCTCGGTATGGAATGCCTAGAGTCGTGTGGTCAGATAACGGAAGTGAGTTTGTGGGGAGTGTGATGAAGAGTGTGTGTAAGGGCCTTGGAATTAATCAAAAATTCCACAGCGCCAATCATCCCCAGTCAGCTGGTTTGGTTGAAGGGTATAACGGCACCCTTAAACTAAAGCTAGCGAAGATTCAGGCTACGACTGGTCTCTCGTGGCCTGACGCTTTACCCTTAGCACTACTGTCAACCAGGGCAACCGTACACTCCCGAGTAGGGCTCAGCCCCTATGAAATAGTGTTCGGTCGTCCTGCAAATGTTTGGGGGGTCCCTAGACCGGGTGTGTTCTGTGATCTTGAGTATCCAATGTTGATCGATTATCTTCATGACTTGACTGCTAAACTGAGGTTAATTCACCAACAGGTTTACGAAGCATTGCCGACGCAGACGGAGGGTCCAGGCCACCAGCTCCAGCCCGGAGACTGGGTGGTGACGCGAAATTTCTCGCGCAAGAAGAATTTGGAGCCCAGATTCACTGGACCCTTCCAGGTCCTCCTTGCCACGAGAACTGCTGTTCGTCTAGAGGGTCGGAAAAACTGGGTGCATGCCACCCATACCAAAAAAGTCCCTATTCCGTTGCCGGCAGACTCGTGGGTGAGGAGAGGCATTGCATCAACTGAAACTGAAGGATTGCCGGCGTTTGTACCTTTCAGCGACGCACAACCTGTCGGAGAATCCTCAGTGCAGCAGAAAGACACTGTTGAACATTTGTCATCAAAAGACTCAAGACCAGAACATTCAACTGATCAACAGAACGCTGTCTCTTCAACGGATCCTTTGTTTGACGAGCAGACACGTCCTGGGAAAACCCAATACTTTTTGCGATCCAGCACTAAAGACTAATAAAAGATCCTGTTTTGTCCCTTGACAATTGCATTATCCCGTTTTCCACGATCAGTTTGAACACTCGTATCATTGTAATTATTCTTGTATATATACATTGAGTTTTGTTCCTCATATTTTTGCTTCCACAGCTGAGAGACACTTTGCATACACATAATTGTGAATAAAGGCCGTAGGGCCGCGCGTGTACTTCCTTCTGGTTAGTAGGTCTTGACGCTAGGTTAAAGACCGTCGGTTCCTGGGAACTCCTAGGGATTGGCTACTGCTACACAGAACAAAGTGCGTCAAGAAACGTTGCGGACGGTCGTAGGGGATGGCATTTTCGAAGCTGATGGACTTGGAAGAAGCTCAGGCGCAAAGGTTCAAGTTGCAACAACTTAGTCGTACCAAATGTTTTATGTTCCAAATATTCGTATTGCTTTTGACTTTTTCTGCATTATTGGCGGGTGGGGTGTATTACATGATGTCTTGTTTCTTATCTCCTGCCATGCCTACTCCTACCCCTAATCCTAAACCTACCACTGTCGCATCTCCCCATTCTTTTCACTTCTTACCCGAACACGAGCAGGCTAGACGTGCAGAATTCCGCAACAATTCCTTTATTCAGCTCCTTCACCAGCATCAGTTAGTGGTTAACACTACTAATTGTTGGGTGTGTGGGTTGATGCCACATACTACGGATAAGGGAATTCCATATCTGGTGTTACCGTATAGTTCCCAAGGGTCTGCTCGAGCATTTCAAATAATGTTTCGAAGCGCATTAGATTCTCACCCCAATCGAGAGCCACGTTCTCCCTACCTTGGCCCTGGCTCGTACTATAAGCCTTTGTCCATAGCGATAGAAGACTTAGATAGAGATATCTATGAGCCGTCGCTCATCCCAGTGGAAGAGGTACAAGCCTATAGGGTCCTGAGTAAGGTCGAGTACAGTGCGCTCACGAGTGATAAACAGCTTAAAAGCTCGCCTCCGATATGGGTCGTACCCCACATTGGTAATTTTTGTCTCATGGGTCGTGGCCGAAGATCGAAAGCCCGACTTGGAGAGAGTGCTTGCACTGAAAATTACATGCTGCCGATGATCTCGTCCCCTGTGTTTCTGGCTGCCAAGGGTACCTACTTTGTCTGTCATGATCGTGCGTATGCATGGTTGCCCTCTGACTTCATGGGCTCATGTTTTATCGCAAACTTGTTGCCTCCGACGTTCACTGTAGATGCAGATTATCACAAGACTAGAGTTGTGAGAGGCGTAATTAGCGAAGAGGATACTGCCGGTCAAGAGGCAGGAGACTTTTTCAAGGGTTTCCTCCCGTTTTGGGGACCTATGGTTAATAGTAGGAACCTGAGACAGTTGACTCGAGTGGTAGAATCGACAGCTAATATTACCACAGAACTTCAGGCGGATAGACTTATGACGTTACAAAACCGTATGGTTTTAGACGTGATCTTAGCAGATCGAGGTGGGGTATGTAAGGTGATCCATTCGAGCTGCTGTATTTTCATTCCTGATAACGCTCCGACTGTTTATCAAGCCATCTCAAAGTTGCATAAGATCTCTGAATCCATACACGTGGATGTAGGGGATTGGACGCTACTTGGGTGGTTTTGGGGCCTGATGTCGACTTGGGGTTGGAAGATTCTGATGATCATCGGAGTTGTTGTGGCGTTCCTGTTCATGTGTTGCCTTTGTGTGCAGTGCGGTCCTGCCTTATGTGGCCTCTGCGCTACAATGTGTATGAGACAGCCGCCTGTTGCCAATGGAACTCGGTTGGACAGAGCTATGCTACAGCAACATCTAGATGGTCTGATGAATATCGAGTATGATTCCGACTAGTGCTTGCCTACATGAGGGCAAAAGGAGCGTCTGAGGTTCCGTGACAATTGTAAGTGGTGTTTTCGACTCGCACGAATATGGTCGAGTCTGGTATCTACGAACCGCAAATGACGAGTTTAGTAAGTGTGCGCAGTTTCGCTGTGCTAACTTAAACCGTTCGTTTGTTACGTGGGTTTTTCATCTGTACCCACGGGTTCCATCTTAGATACGGCATCCATTTTGTCTCTTGCCCTCAAGTAGCCAGCGAACGGACGTTGTCCGCTTCGCGACCCTGGGACTCCCAAGATATTTGCGGAAGACACATGTCCTTTGTAAGTGTCTTTATGATGAGGGGGATGATACTGTAAGGCAGATGGCCCCGCTCGAGGCTCATCTCGCCGTGCCGGTTTATTGTCTCAGCCGTGCATCTCATTAGGCACGTCCCTTTGATGCCTGTAGCTCGTGTTTCCCGATACCTCCCCTTTTACACCCTTTTCCAATCTCCCCACTGTCTCCATCTTCCTCCACACCTGTTCTTGTTCCTTCTTCGATCTGTTTTACTGCTGATTGGAATGTACTAATGGTGGGAAGATGGGGTTTTACAGTTGGGAACCGCCAAATGTTTCCGCACTTATGTTCCGGACCTTATGAGTATCAAAGTGACCAAAGCGACCCCTCTGGGGGATGATTGTGGGAACCGGGTTGTAAACTTTTGTGTGCTATGCAAACCTATGGGAGAATTCTGTATAAAAGGAGCGATCCACAGAACCAATTTGAAGCAGTCTCCCCGAACTACACTCGTTGTACTTCCGTGATTTCTGTGTTTCCCTGCAGCAAATAAACCTTGAATCTTTGACGCCGAAGGAAGTGTCCCGTGTCTCTGTCATTCGTACGCCGGAGCAGGTTACTCACAAAGGTTTCAGGTGTTGTCCCCTGGCACCGCTGGGTCTTAAAGAACCCAGTCCTTCAGCGTGGTCTCTGGGAGTGGAGGGGGTTCCGAGGACGGGGAGCCACCAGGTGTTGTCCCATGTGGCGGGGGCGGAGCTGAGTTGAGTTTCAGGCAGCTCTTCTTCATCCAGGTGGCAATAGCTTTCATCCCTTCTTAGATGTTATGCCTGGGGATGTTGGGTTCTTTGATGAGGGGGGGATAAGCTGGGTGTCGTCAGTGTAGGTGACAATGTTGAGACTGTGGTTTCTGACGATGGTTGCGAGGGGGCCCTGTAGATATTGAAGAGGGTGGGGCTGAGGGAGGACCCTGGGTCACTCCGAATCTAGTATCTGTTGGGTCCGAGAGGTAGGGCAGGTACTCGCAAAGTTCTGCCTGTAAGAAATGAGCATATCTAGCCAATTGCCTTTCCATGGATACCGATGTTGTGGAGTCTGGTGGATAGTGTTAGGTGGGAGATGGTGTTTAAAGCTTCCGAAATGTCCAGAAGGCCAGTCCCGCTACCAATGGACCAGGTCTCCAGTAGTTGTCTCTAGGCTATTCGTGCAGTCTCCTTCTGGTTGTGCTGTAACTAGGCATCTCTCTGCCAGACACCGGTGAACATCCACAAAGCTGAAACAAGGGCTTGAAACAGGCCCCCCAGCTGGCTGTTCTCTGGGTCACCAAGCAGCGACCCACCCCTGGTCAGTCGCACAGTCTGTCTGTAGATTAAACCAGTTCCTCAAGTGATTTAGGGGTAACCCCATCCACACGCAAGCTCTTAGGCTCTGAATTTGTGGCCTGCCCCCTGAATTGTGATTCATTGATGGATTCTATTCCTGTCTGAGAGGCGATGATTGCAGCTGCCTGAATTGCCTCTGTCTGTTCTTTTGTGGGTTTACACACTGTGCTTCTGGGTCCACCTTCTGCATTTAGGCACGACTTCATCGGGGTCCTCCAGACCTGGCTTCCAGGGACGTTCCAGATTTGTTGGATTCCAGCTAATCCAGTACTTCTCAAGGTTCTTCATAGAAGTGTGTTTTGCCATCTAACTTGATTTTCAATGTGGCCAGGAGCATAAGTGAGTATGGTATACCCTCCTCTCTCAGAGGCTTTTTCACGTCCATATATGATGCCCTCTTGGATTGGACAGATAGTGTATAATCAGGAAATAGAGAGACCTTTCAGTTTCCAGCATCATAAAGGGCCTTTTGTTTCTGGCATTCTACAGAAGGATGTCATGATCCCGAAATTGGAGGATTTGACCACTACCGGACGGATTGGCCCACCTGGAGCCAGAGGCTTCGCTGGAAGGTAGTCAGTCTATTGGTTCAGTGCCACTATGGTCTTCAGCTATTCTTCCAGGTAGGCCACCATGTCGCCTCCATCTATTGTTTCCGGGATTTCAACCACCCGGACATTGCTCCCCCTATTAAGGCCTTCTGCATTTTCAGCACCATGCTCTAGGATGGGTACCTAGGCCATCAGTGTTGCAACCTGTCAGGCCAGGCCAACATGCGCAGGCCGCGACTCTTTGAGTCCCGATTCCATCTCCACTACTCTGTCTGAAAGGTAATTACGATCCACTCACAGCAATCCCAGCCCCACTGAGACTGTGCTGATTTCTTGTTGCAGTGTGGTTTTGGTATCTAATATGGCTACAAGGCTTCTGTCAAATTGTAGTTTCATAGGGGGTGGCATGGTGTCTGACCCCCTACTTCCTTCTTCCGCCATCGTCGACTGGTCTGGGGCAGCCACCTGTGTGCTTGTTTGCCAGGCTTTTAACTTTGCCATAGTCTAACAAGATGTGGAAAGTGTAGGCGGGAGAGAGTAAGTACAGAGTTGTAACATATACAATTGTCAGATTTCGGGTCTCTTTGGGAGCCTCGTAGGGGTGTAACACATCTTCCGATAGGCCCACACGGTGGCAAGCTTTGCCCCAGGCGATGTGTAGGAGAACCTCATATTTTGCATGCAGTTACACCATTAATGAGACCAGGAAACAAGCTTCTCTCTTGTGCAGGTGTGGACACCCTATGTCTCATACACCTCTTCCAGCGGTGGTTTGGCATGTGGCACCTCTTTGCCAGGTGGGCCCACTCAGGGCCTACCCCCCATCTGCCCTTGGTGAGCAGGCCCACCTCTCAAGTTCCCAAAGGCCCTGCACTGTGAATTCACGTCCTAGAAGGGTTTCTCATATATAAACAGGTGCATCTTTGTTATTTACTTATTCCTCCAAGTTCCTTGGCCTGCCAATATGATGCACAGCCATCAGGCAGTCCACCCAGTGGGCTATACAGAGTTTCCCGTTGTTCAAGAAAGAATCCACTGACTTGTTGAATCAGTCTTTTCAGGTTTAAGTCCTGCAGTGGGGCCAATGCCTCGTCCTAGCTGGCTGCTCAGACCCCAGGCTGCAGCTGTCACAGGACACCAGGGCTCATAGGAGTTGCTTCAGGCGATCCAAGTGGTTTGAGCTGCCGTCCAGGTAAAGCCCAACCAGCTATTCACTGCGGGCCATCTTGTTGGGGGTCATACAGGGTCCCCAAAACCACAATTCTGCAGGATAGTTGTTTGGGGGAGCAGGACGATGATATCATGCATCCTCCATGTTCGGTGAGTTAACCACACCCCTGAGGGAAAGACACTCAGGACAGGACCCAGGCCCACCCTTACTTCCTTCACCTCCAGAGAGATGGGAGATCCTGTAATTGAATTAGCATAAGGGCTCACAGGACAGTGTTAGTGTTAAAGGGAGATTTATTACGGGGCAGAAGGTCAAAGGGCTGGGCGCAATGGCTCAGAAAGCTTGCGCTGGGATGACCGTGAGAGTGAGCTAGGGACAAAGGGGCACCTTAATTTGTACCGGGGTGTCCTGGAACGCTTGCTCTAAAAATAAAAAAAACAGATATGTGAGCCGTGGAAACTGAGGCTGAAAGTTTAACAGTTTTATTTAGAAGATGCAACTTCAAGAAACTTCAATATAAAGGCATAAAAATCACATTAGTTCTGAATCCAGTGCTCCGCATTCTCCGGTAGTCATGTGGATTAGATTTCATTCACTGAACATTGCATTTACTGAATATTGCATTTACTGAATACAAGCTTCTAAACTGCTAGAGAGAAAGAGTCTAAAACCTTAAAGACGCAATTATCATTTGTGGCAAAAATGCATTTAAAAAGCAAAGTATATTTTATCTGGGAATACTCACATCTGCCTATAAGTGAGAAATCCTGCAATTACAAGTTAAACACTTCAAATGTAATAAGGAAAAAGCAAGGTTAACAGAGTATATAGCAAATGCAACATTTCATATGGCAAATTAAAATAAAGCAGCAAATTTAAAGTACATGTACAAGGGCTCTCAAGTAACCCTTGGGAAGTACTCACTTACGAGGAGTAATTCAAAGAGGTCTTTGTGGACCTCCTTTTTATATGCTTTAAGGAGGTGAGAAGTCTATGGTAATAACAATGGATGTGGGCTGAACCTTCTCGCACTCAGGTGAGTCACACGAACCTACGCACCACCAACCAAACAAAATGCAATTCGACAACATTATCAAGATAACTGATGAAAGAGCTCAAACCTTAAGATTCACGGAAGATGACACACAACGAATATATTCGCTAATAGAGGAAAGTGAAACCTTATTACCCGGCACAGGATCTAAACAAAGCAACATCAAACAACTTCTTTACATGTCAAAGAAAATAGTCAATCAAAAACTACATGCAAGCACGTTAATACGCTACCACAAAGTTCAAAGAATCCCCCGAGGGTTACGCATCTCGCTCAAATCGACACTATGTAAAAACAATTCAAAATTCACGGAAAGATGGCAAGCAATTTTAAATAAGTGTTCTCTCGACCTCATACTGTTAATCGTAGAAGAACTGGCTAAACTGATTGAAGATTTGACCAAGGAAACACAACAATTAAAACAGGACTTAAGCAACATGTTAACAGCAGAAGAAATGGATGACATGTTAAAAGACATCACAACACAACTGGAGTCATACACCAAAGATATAAATGAAAGAAAATTCAGGAAATTTAAACACGGTACGCTTGATTACAAGCTTGGAGAAGTCTATAACTGGGCTGATATATATGCTAGGAGAAGACAACAAAATTTTGCATCCAATAAACAATCTGATGAAACATCGTCTTCGGATGATTCCCAATCCAGGAGACAACCCTCGAGATTCCAACCCTCCACAAAAACAACACAAGAGCAACCAACCACATCCAGTGTTGGGAAAACGGAAGGAAAAATAAAGACACGCATGATCGAACACAAAAATAACATTCGAACCAAGAACGCAAAATCCCCGTTGGCATCGCACTTTAACAATCATAATCATTCTCGAAGCCAAGTACGTTTTCTTGTTTTGGAAACAGTCCCTGTGTTACCAGGTAGAGACAACACTCAACATCTTTTAAGAAGAGAAATTTTTTGGATCTCCCATTTAAATACGGCACAACCGAAAGGTCTCAATGAACGTGTGGAGCTGAACTGCTTCTTGTAGATCACACAACTCACAAACTTTATTGAACAAAGTGTGAGCACAGCACAATTGCTAGACCTTTTTCCATTCAGTCTTATTCATTGCAACCACGTATGTATGGTCCTTTGAGTCTATTGAAATATGTACCTAGGATTTGGTAATGTATTGGAATACTATCCAAGTTCTTTCATTTGCTCAGAACAATATGAATTGTGTAAAGATTGATTATGAGTACTTGATATGTAAAATTTAAATATTTAGATATGTATCACGTATCCTACTATGGTTCCACTATCGTATTCAGAATTGTTTGTTCCCGCATTCACTTACATTATCACATTATTCGTTTACATTTCACTTGTTGGAAGTCTCAACACCCTTGGTAAACACGTGAAAACTTCGCGTTCAGAAACTACATACCGTCCGTCTTTCATTTTTATTATTTCACTTTCACGCTCGTAGCTCTCACACGCATCACTTCCGGGTCGGGAGGGTTATACATCCGACCCCGGCGAAAACTTTGCCAAACATTTTTTCGAACACACGGCGGGACTACCAGACCGCCTGACGAAACGCCAGATACTAGGTGAGTGCCCTAGCCTCTACGACGCTCCCATTTCAACCCCCGCAGCCGATTAACTTAACAATTAATGTAATTCAGCGCAATTACTGAACCAATTGGGTTCTTTTTTCAAAAAGCGGTTTGAGGAACCCGTACGACACCGTCCACGCTTCTAGCCTGATGGAGGCTTTTCATATTTTCAGGTACGACCTCGAACACACTATGAACTTGTGTCTGACACCTCACGTTCATTAACACAGACAATACTAAGAGTGTGAAAAATTATTTTATTCGCTTCAGGTTAACGGACTTGGGTTTACACGCTTTGAATGAACTGATTTAAATATATTTTCAAAAACTTCCGACAGCTTGGAAGGTACGTGATTGTCCATCGTTTGTTTATCTTTTAGTTCATGGTTTGCAGAACACTTGTTTTTAGTAAATTAAAACATTGACCACAAGTGTACAGGTTGTCATAATATTTAATGCATTTTGATCAACTCATTGTCACATACCATAAATGTTGATAAATGTTCGTGAATTTTTTGGAGGTATTTTCTTGAAAGTTGTTTTCACTTACCAATGTACTGAGTCAATAATACGCGAATAGAGTTATGTAACCATGGTAATTTATATGTACTTAAAAACGAATAGATGACAGTTGTGTTTCATTTTCCTTATCAGAGAATTAACTCACCTGATGAAGGGCATCATTGCTCGAAATGCATTGGGCCTAATTTAATTTTGATTTATGAATCATGTGAAAAATCAAAGATTACAATTAAAGAAATTGAAAAATTCAATAAAACTTCACCTTTGAAAGTACTAAGTTTATGAAGGATATTTTTCCGAAGAGTGTGCATCTGGGGACGCCATTCCGGACTGGAATGGCGCTATCATAAGTCTATGGTAATGTCATCTTATGCCACCCCATGCCACTTATCCTACCTACGTCACTTACGGCCTGGTCCGTACTTTTCCCATCCATACATTCAAATTCAGCCCTTCCTGTAACTGCAGCACGTATGCTCTAGACTAAAGGTCATGCCTCGTAGACTGGAAGTTTGTCATAAATTTGCTTTGGGCAGCAGAAAAGAAGTGTTTATTGCGCAAAGGGATTTTATTTATATGTTTATGTACCAATCTGTACGTCCTGTTGCCACATCCATCACTCCAGCTTGGCGTATCTGCGGTGGGAAGTTCCCCTTTTCTCAGGCACAATCTTAAGATGTGGCCCATTATGTGTTGAAATATTAGGGGGGGTGTTGAACCTTAACGTTCGTGAACTTAGCACATCAGTAGGGTGGGGGCTTAACTGGAGCGAGAAGCCTCGCAGTCGGTGGAGCTGAATAAAATCTTGATCAGACATGCCTTCTGTGCTTGCTTAACAGAAAATGGCAGCACTCTGGCCAATCTAACCAAGGCCTATAATTTTGAACAGAAGGGCCTACACAGGGGTTCATACTAGCTAAGTGATAAGAATGTCCCAGGGTATGTACATGGTAAAATCGTTCCCTCGTTCATTTCCCCCTTTTTGTTCATTTATTGAGCACCATTCGAACCGCATATTTAGCTGGCGCCGGGGGGAGTGGCCATGGTTAGTCATGAAGGACTGACTCTTTGGGGCTTTTGTTCAGGGCAGCTCCTAAGTCCTCATGTGGTCCCCCTGATTTGTCACACATTGTCTCATAAGGATGTACCAAGTCTTCCCTGAGGGAAGTGGTGGGCCACTATACACCTGGGCCTGGTAGTTACTATCCAGAGGAACCTGTAATGTGCGAGAGTCA
The DNA here is from genome assembly GCF_964263255.1 of Lissotriton vulgaris. Lineage (NCBI taxonomy): Eukaryota > Metazoa > Chordata > Amphibia > Caudata > Salamandridae > Lissotriton > Lissotriton vulgaris. The sequence continues at coordinate 1,569,991,666 of NC_141685.1, forward strand.
GGGGTGGTAAGCTCTACTATATTTAACATTGCTACTTCTTTCTCGTCCCCGTGTTCCCAGAGTATTCCTGTGTACACACCTGAGTCTGCGCAGTTCATCCCAACTACCTTAGAGATAAATCTCTTAACACAATGCAGCAATATCTGTGTCACAAAACACAACAGCAGCAACACACAAAATATTGGCATTAAAAATGTTAGTACTGCAGACAGCCATGAAGGCATCCAGTCCAAATTGAACCAGCTAGGTAAAAGGTCTGCTTGTGCACCTCCCTCCTCATGCCTCTGTTTTCCCAGATTGTCCAAGTCCTTGATGGCCTTTGTAAGTGTTCCATTGTCCACATCATTGGCCAATATGAAAGTACAGCAGGACTTGCACACCTTGGCACATACACCACCATTCATCGTTGTTAACTGGTCTAGAACGTATCTGTGCTCCAGAACCATAAGTCGCAGAGGTCGTAGTTCTTCTTTCACGGCGTTGAACCCATCACGGGTGTTGTTGATAAGCTGCATTAGTTCATATCTTATGACTTGCAGTCAGCGGGTATTGGCTTTGGTCTGGAACAGGGAGATAACGCCCGAAGAAAAATTCAGCATCGTTGAAAAGGCGGAAATCTTGTGGAATCTCGTGGAATAGGCCATCTGAGAAATACTTCTTGACTTCCCTTTTTCGGTGGTGGAGCAGGGTGACATCACCTGTCATCGGGTGGGTATGAATGTGGGAAATGTTCAATGCTGGAACAACCAGATGCAGTTCATGCATCTTGACGATGGAACAGAGTCCTTGCCAGTGGGGAAGAAGCTGCAGGTAGATGTGCTCTCTGCAGGCCCAATAGATGTCCATGAGGCTGGAGGTGCCATACTGAAGGTCCGAATTATAATGTGTGTTGCTGCAATTAGTATTTCGACCCACAGGAACTGTTCCATTACCTAGGAAGCAAAGGAGAGGAGACTTTAGCTTGTATGCTCTTTTTGGTTTGCATGTTATACCCTCATTGAAAGTGTATCTTCTAGTTTCCTGTGCCCATATCCCAGCACACTCCCTCCCAATATCCTGATTGATATTGTGTTTGCGCTCTTGTGCTACAATTGGGCTACCTAAGGAGGCTGCCTTACATAACAAGTCATGTGGGCCACTCCACTTGCTGTTGAAATAAATATTGGCCTTCAGGCGCAAAGTTGGTCTCCACTGACCGGGGCATGTCTCACTGGTATGGTTGGCTTGTTGATGTTTGGGTGAGTGGCATTTCGGTGGGGGCGTTGGGAATGTAAAGTATCCCAGTATCTTAAAGTTCTATTCCCAAACCTGTATTATGTTGGCATATCGCAGTAAACCTCCATTCTCCTTTCAAACTCCAATGGGCTAGTTACAACTGTGAATGTAACATACTTGTCATCCCACTCTGTAGAGTTTACAAATGCATCATCTATTTTGGCTGACTGGAGCTGTATCTGACCATGTATGCGGCAAAGAAACATGTGTAGGAGACATTTGGCGGTGGGCGGTGGTACTTCTTTGGGGAAGAGCAATTTATCTGCGCCTACTGCGTGAGGAATGTGTGAACATACAAAGCAGGACTCATTTGTGACTTTTCTTCCAACCTCCCTCATGTCTCTGCAACACATGCTGTCTAATAGAGCGTTATTAATCCCATTATCCTCTGCTGTCTTACTAGGGTGCTGGGAGTGGAAATCAGGCATAGAGTGCTGGTCAAAGGTGTAAACAACTGTGTTTTGGAGATTACTGACCCAGTCTGAAATTTGCGCAGCCTGTTCTTTCTTACGTTGGGTACGTGAAGTATATCTGACTGGCACTTTCTCGCGACCCATTTTATACCTGATACTTCTTTTATTTTGGCGGGAACGTTTAGGGGTACCTGGCACAGGGCAATTCAAGGTGATATCAAGTACCATGTACCATTCGGTGGGGTCTACAGGGGGTGTGGAAGGTGTCAAGGTGGGCGGTGCATAGGTGTCAAAGCTCCTGCTGGCGCTTATCCCAGTTTGCTTGTTACCAGGAAGTGTCTTGGACATGGGGTGTCCTGTGGTGCAAATAGGTCTAATATTGCTAGTAGCACCTCTCTCTCTCTGAACGCACTGTAAACCAGTGGAATACAGCTATTGAAGCAACAAACATAACAAAGAAAATAATGGCGACTGCACATATCTTTTTCAGTGAAAACTTGACATGGGGGGTGGGCCTGTTGCTGCGTCCCAGTCCATAGACCATCATGCGTTCTCCATGCTCATGTTCTTGGATAGTCAGTGGAAACACAATGCCCTCTTTTCGGTCAATGTTCAGATCTCGGATGGTGCCGGGTGGATCTTCACGTGGCTTCGATGAATCCATTCCTTCTTGGCTATTCAGACAGCTGTGGTTGAAGAGTCCATTTGCAAGTGTCCGTTGAATTTGAGGTCTCTCCACTTCCGGACTGCTTCCTTTACAAAGATGTGTGTCCCAAGGCAGTTAGGCGGAAGTTCATTCGAAGTAGGACCCTTGTTCTTTGTCTTTGATATCTGGAAAAGACAATAATGGAAAAGAACCTGAAGCCAGCATTAGGGCACATAAATGAACAAACAATTTAGCTTTTACAATCCCAGAAGAAAGTTCAGCGTCTGGTTTAGGTCTGGTGGAGAGAACAACCACATTCATTGATCTGTCAGTGACAAGCTGGTGAGGTGTGAGGTGATCAGAACTGGGAGTGTTTTTTAATTGTAAACAGAGCAATGGGAAGGTAATGTAGCCATTTCTTTCCAATTGGGCACTTATCTTACTGATCTTGGCTTTGAGCAGGCCGTTGAGGCGCACACAAATACTATTTCTTTGGGGGTGATAGGCTGAAGTCAACTATGTTTTACTCCTAACATTGTGGCAATTGTGTCAAAAATGGTGTTTGAAAAATGGCTGCTCCTGTCACTGCGAGTCACTGCGACTGGCATCCAGTAATCCCCAGCGACATATGACCTCACGAAGCAGGAAGGTGAATGCAGCCTTTGCATCACAATGGACACATGGTCCAGCTTCAATCCACCGTGAGAAAGGACACACTACTACAATAAGGTATCGGTAATTCTGGCATCTGTCAATCATGTCTACATAGTCAATGTGGAGCTCTCTAAAAGGACCCTTGGGCCTTGGTATTGTTGATGCGACTGTTTTCATAGCTGCATTAGGGGAATACTGTTGACAAATGAGGCATTGATGAACAAAGAGTTGTAGATGCTCATATGCGTTGCGGATGAACCACTCTGTCTGCAAAGTTGTGGACATGATATCACGAGGGACATGTGTAGGAAGGTGCAACTGAGTGTGTGCTATTTGCAAAAGAGCCTGTGGCATGACAGGCTTAGCTGTCAATGTCTGTCTGTAAATAAAATCTGAAACATCCTGTTATACTCCCCTCTTCTTCCACAACTCTTTTTCTTCAGGTGGGGCACTTTCCTGTATCTCTCGGAGGTGCAGATGTGCAATGAGATAATACTGCTGTGTATCATCGATGGTGTATGGAAGAGGTGGGTCAAGGGCATCTGAGAGTGGTGACTCACTTGTGTCATCAACTGTATTTTGTGTACCTTCCTGCACTGCTGAGGGTGCATCTTGGGCAAGCAGAATGGGGGCCCAGTCATTTTGTGCGGGGGATAGATATTGTACAGGTCGGGCCCTCTGGCTGCTGCTTTTGCAGCCCAATCTGCCATGGCATTTCCTCTGGACACGAAATCTTGGTCATTCGTGTGTGCAGCACATTTTACTACATCTACTGCTGTGGGCAATGTCAATCAGTCTATTAGTTCTTCAAGTAACTGTTTGTGCATCACAGGCGTGCCATCTGTTTTAAGAAATCCACGCCTTTTCCATCTCAAGATGCTGGAATGTGTTGTTGAGGTGACATAAGCAGAATCAGAATATACAGTAATTCTTTCATCAGCTCCATGTTTGAGGGATGCAATAAGTGCCACTAACTCTGCTGCTTGTGCTGAGTAATGTGATGGCAATGCTATCTGCTGTACAATGTCTAGAGAGTATGAGGAGTTATTCTGTTGTGCTCTGACTACTGCAGCTCCCGTATATCTTATCCCTGTTTCTTGATCAATGGTAGAGGAACCATCAATGAAGTAGACTGTACTGTCTGGTAATGGGTCCTCTTTTGCTGTTCCTGATTCATCTGGGCAGTATGTGGCACAGTCATGAGTGTCATCATCAGTGGTAGCAACGGTATGGGAAAAGAACGTGGCTGAATTCACAGTGTGACATTTAACAACCTTCAAGGATAGCAATGACAGTATGACTTCGTATCCTGACACTCTTTGTGTGGTAAGGGTAGTTTTATCTTTTTTGTATTATTGTAAAGACAGCATGCTCAGTGTATGGTGTCAGAGGGGAGCCCATAACTATGGGGGTACTTTTTTCAACAGCAAATGCTACTGTTGATAAAGCCTGTTCACCTGGATAATGGCCCCTCATCACTGAATCCAACATGCCACTGAAGTATGCAATTTGTTTGTGGACCATGGGGTACTTTTGGGTGAGGACTGCTGTCATGACCTGTCCATTACAGTGAGTGAACAGATAGAATTCCTTTGTGTATTCAGGAGAGCCTAACACTGTGGCATTTGTAATTTCATCTTTCAATTTTACAAAGGCTGATGCCATTTCAGGTGTTCAGTCAATCTTGTTATGCCTGTCTTTAGCCATTTTGACAGCTTTCAGGAGTGGTGCATAGACAGTAGAATAGTCAAAGATCCATTGTCTGACGTAGTTCACTAGTCCTAGGAACTTTTGCATGTCTTGACTGTCTGATGTTCCGGAGTTTTTCTTATTACTTCTACTCTTCCTGGCGTAACTCTTCTTCCTGGTGCTAAAATCATCTGATCTAGGTACTGCACTTCTTCCTGGCATTATTGCACTTTTTTTCTACTTTGTATCCTCGCTGTGCCAGTGTTGTAAGCAGATCAATTCTATCTTGTCGGCACTCTTGCTCTGTGGTGCTACAGAGAAGTATGTCATCGACATATTGTAGCAGAGTGCTTTCACATTGGAAGTTTGACAAATCATCTTTGACAACTCTGTTGAACACACTGGGGGACTCACAGTAGTCTTGATGTAACCTTTTATATGTAAACTCCTATTTCTGAATGCAAATAAAAACTGACTGTCAGCATGTAATGGGACACTGAAGAGGGCATTCTTCAGGCCTTTGATCAAAAAATAATGCATATCTTGAGGAATTTTTGTATGACAGCCATCATTCTGGTCGGTAGTGTATCAGGAATGGAGAAAGTCATTATGCCGTTCTCATGAAAATATATTCTCATATTTAATTTGGCCATGAGATCACGTCCCAAGAGATTTACTGGGGACTGTGTTGTGTAAAGTAGACGCTCCTGAATACATTTACCTCCTATTTCTATTGGTACTGACTCGGTGAAAGGGACCCTTGGTATTGCTCCAGAGAAATCCAGTGTGTTTGCACTTTGATTGGAGATGGGCAGTGATCCCTCCCTGATACAGGAAAATGTAGCACCTGTGTCAATCAAGAAACTATACTTGTTGTTGTTAATCATGACATGCGCAACTGGGTCCTCTCTAATGTTTGTGAGACATGACAACACAGGACACACTAGAGTTATCTGTGGGCTGTCCTAACTTGAATATCCTCCAGCCTGGTACTGCTGGATGGTGCCCTGTGAAACCGAATTGATGGGGGCAGTACTGTAGCTCCCTGTGTTACAAGGGCTTGTGTCTGGGGCACAATTTGGTGCACAGGCATGTGTTGCTGAGGTAGCTGTGGTTGTGCTGTGTGTTACCTCCTAGTACATTCAAGGCACTTTGTGGAAAACTAGTGACATCAGCCATTTGACTCACTGGTGTGGCTACCATGACGGCGTCAAGAGCCTCTCTTTCCTTTAATGGTTGCTGTACTACTTTAGCACCTGTGTTTTCAATTGCTAATTGCCTTGTTTGTGACATTAGAGATCCGATGTCTGGGACATCGGGAAACTTCAGGCGCAGTTCATTCCATAGCGCTGATCTTATTTTATTGAAGGGATCACCATCTAATTTTGTATTAGAGGTGGAAAGTCTTGTGTCGATGCATGTAAACATATCCTCTGCATCCTTTCCAATCAGGGAGGTGAGCAGACTTTTCACATCCAAAATAGCCAATGACATGCCTGCAGTGTGTTTTTCAAAGGCTTGTATCCACTTTCCCGCACCCTCTGTGAGGGGTGGGAGTTCATTCTTCAAATTTTCTTTGTCTGTTAGGGACCAAGAGACAGAGATAGGGGGGTCATTGACATGTTCAAACAGCAGGGGCAGCTGGTGTGTTACCCCTGTAGGTCTTGTGTGACCGTACCTGTGTGCGTATTTCTGCCAGACCCTTAGGCCTTGGCTCATGTTCTCATAGTCCCAATCCTTGTCTTCTGCCCCCTGAAAGATACACTCTTCAGCAGTGCCATTGCCTCTTGTTTAAAATATCCTTCTCGGGCCACGCCTTAATTCGAGGTCATTAGCTTCTGTCCAGCTTGCCAAGTCATCTGAGAATGGATTGACATAGCAGTCAGACCCTTCTCCAAGTATTACTATCTCACTTGGCATTAGACCATTGGTCAGTGGCGGTCTTGGCCTGTTAAGGGTCATGCGGTGCAGTGCTCTAGATCTGGCGGTGCACAGACGTGCTGTACCTGTTACTTCCTATTCCTGTGAGATGTCCTCAGGTCGCCCATCGTTACCTAACACTGCAATATTTTCTATCTCTGTTCTTCTCTGTCTTCTCCTGTTTTCTGCCCGTTCGAGCATATTTGACAGATCCAAATTATCTTGGTCTAGCTGTGGCGTTACTGGCCTACGTGGTTTGACTACTGGAGGTAATGTCTGGGGGTTGTAGTTAATGACTGCTGGTGGAGCCTGGGGTATACTTAAGAAGTTGGCTGTAAGAGAAGCGGCTGTGTTGCTCTGTGGTGGGGCTGCACTTTGGGCTTCCTGATGTAAGTCTATTCATGGCCCTTGCTGTGGTATGATAGTTGGGACCCCACCACAGTATACCCTGCTATGTTTGCAGCACCTGCTAATTCATTGAGTGCTTGTTGTTTCTTCTTACTAAATTTGCCCAAGCCACCCATCAGTTCAGTCATTCTATCCTCTACGCTGCCTACGTGTAATGACATTCGCTGTATTATTTCTGTATCGCCAGTGGGTCTTCTTGAGTACTGTTCCTGTGACATGTCCCCTGCTTCTATACCCGTTCTTTGGCATAGGTTGTTTTCTGTCCTCCACCTGCCACTATCTCCCTCAGTGACTACCTCAGAGGGATACTGTTCGCTGTCTCTTTTTTCTTCATTGAACTGTAGCTGGTGTTCTTCCTTCCGCTTGGGACCAGTGTTAAGGGTGTGCCATCCATTATAGTGTGTCTGTGTGTTGTAATGCTGCTGGCTAGGGGATTGGAATGGGCCATAATGTCTAGTTCTTGTTCTTGTGGTATTGTAATCCCTAGTGATGGATGCGGGGGCTGGGCGGTTAAGTCTGGGGAGTGGCATGTGGGAGCTATGCTGTGAACCGCCAGAGGCCCGATCGCTCTCTTGGTCCTGTTCCTGCTGGGGGGCTGCAGAGTTGAAGCAGGTGTCATTTTTATTGTAAATAGCGTGTCAATCTGACCTGGCATTCCTGATGCTGAGCCCTGCAATAATGGGCTTTGGGAGCTTAGGGATAGCTGGCCCTGTGTACTCTCTGGTCTACTGTCTCGTGAATCATCTGAGATGTCTGGGACTGAGACATCGTCATGGCCTATGGCTGCCTGGTCATTTGATAAGAGTTCTAGGTCAGTTTTGATAACCTGTCCTGGATACATGCCATCTGCGTCATATGCTGGTGGATGTGCTGTGGGTGTTGGCATTATTCTTCTGCGTTGTGTGTAGAAAGGAGTAAGGGTGTAACTCCACTAGGTCCTATTGTCAGTCTCACCCGCTGCAAGTTTTTTGTGTCATTTCCCAGGGCTGATATTAGTGTCCAGATGACTGTATGTGTTAGGGGCGAGGCCTGAACAGATGATGGTGTTAGATCCTCAGAAAGGGCAATAACACAGCCATTTTCTAAGTGTACCGTGATCTGTAGTCTTGAGTTTTGCATGGGCTGTCTGTTCATCTCCTAGAGTTATCTTGGGGATGGGCAATTGGTGGCAATGAATTTGACAATATTTTTCTCCTTTTACCTGGCGGTTTTGTAAATATGCTTATATGTTTTGTAACCATGTATTCTATTAATTTGTGTGAAAAAAGCTGTTTAAAAGAAAAATATTTTCTGCAGACCTAAGTGACACCTAGTTAATTTGAATGGTCCAGTGAATCTTCTCTGGCTTTTTTCTAGCGAGGTCTGCAGTGCTAATAAGGGGGGGGGGGCAATCCTGAATGACAAATATGCACACAGGAAAGTAGCAGCATTAAAATAGTATATCTGTGACAGTTGTGGTACTCAAGATGCTTTGGCTTTCAGAATCTCTTCAGTTAATTAGTGGCAGATCAATACACGTGGGGATACATAAATGCATTTACAATCTCCCTAGTTATTAAATCTCACTAATAAACCAGTCTTCTGCATTTGGCAGTGCCCTTCAATAATATTATAAAATATTTTTCAGCAGCATCCTACAGGCGGGCCCTTACCCTTAAATGATAGTATTGGTATGGGGCCAGTCACAAAAATATTCTTCTACAATCAATATACATGTGATTATAATCAAACAAAGAATCAACAAAAACAATCAATGTGCACCTAAATATATGGTCTCACTAAAGTCAGCCTCTTTACCAGCCAGTGACTTCCAATACAATGACCATGAGAAAACAATAATCACAAAGAAGTTCTGCCGCTATACTTCATAAAAAAAAACGATATATCTATACCACTAGGCTGTAAGCAATAACATACAGTGCCTATTAATTAGCGAACATTTGTACATGTGTTTCAAAAAAGAAAAGCAAATGCAAATATTTTTTAGTGTTTGCACTTTTTAACCAACAATTGCGCACTTTGGCCACTAGGGGGCGCTAAAAGTGCTTCCTATGATAATGGTGTACACAAAAAGAAGAAATGCAAAAATATGCTTTTAACTGGAAAAAATACAATGCTTACGACAAGAAACACTTAATCATCCCGGGGAACCACTTACATTGTCTACACAGACGCCATCCAAAATACCGTTAGCTACTCGGATCTCAGATTTAGCCTCTTCTCTATTGACTATTGAAATAGAGGGTTACCTTCCCTGTTACTCTATTCTGAACAGAGGATCCCTTAAAAAAGCTCAAAGATAAGCACTTGAAAGATGCCAACCCACCTTCCCTTCCCTGACAATCTTTAGATCGGTCAGAGGCCCTCTCTTGTTTCAGAGAGGCACAGCAATAGCACATAGATAAGCACTTGAAAGGTGCCAAACCCACCTTTCCTTCCCTGAAAATCTTTAGATCGGTCGGAGGCCCTCCCTTGTTTCAGAGAGGCACAGCAATAGCACATAGATAAGCACTTGAAAGTTGCCAAACCCACCTTCCCTTCCCTTACAATCTTTAGATCGGACAGAGGCCCTCCCTTGTTTCAGAGAGGCACAGCAATAGCATGTGTCTATTCCTAGAAAGATGAATACGTAAATCACATCACTGTCCTAACTCCACTATCAGGCTTAGAATTCCACTTCGCACACAACTTCCCCTCCGTTTGAAAAAATGTATAGCGAGACCAACAGCAGTAACAAACCGATAACCTGGCAGGGATACAGCTGCGTCACAAACATACACTCCTCTCCACTGTAACCCAAGAGAAGACAATCGCACCAGGCAGTCCAGTTATAAGCTTACCCGTGCGTTGTGTTCCTCTTATGGCTCAGTCAGAAAGGAGGGCCCGATTGTTTAGCAGCCTGCATTTCCTCTAGGTCCAGATGTTTCCTGTCTGTTAGTGCTGCCATCCGAGTCATGGCGATACAAAAGGGGATGATGGACGGAGCATTTGAGCAAATCAAACACTCACCCCCAGTCAACTGATCTGGGTTTAATCCATCACCATTCTTTAGCTCACTCAGCCACCCTAGTTCAGACATGGCCATATGCAAATCAGTCTGACCCTGTGTCTCATGGGAACAGTCCAGCCCGAACTGCCAAGCCATGTCTTCCCTGGATCGGAACCAAGCATCCTGGGACCGGTTTCGGATTCATAATCCTCATCAGCCAGGCTATCTTGACTCCAGTGGCCAAGTGAGCAAAGGACTCACGTCTGAGCATACCCTACCAACTTAGGGCGAACAAAGCGATACAAAGGGGGATGATGGACATAGCGTTTGAGCAAATCAAACACTCACCCCCAGTCAACTGATCTGGGTTTAATCCATCACCATTCTTTAGCTCACTCAGCCACCCCAGTTCAGACATGGCCATATGCAAATCAGTCTGACCCTGTGCCTCATGGGAACAGTCCAGCCCGAACTGCCAAGCCATGTCTGCCCTGGACCGGAAACAAGCATCCTGGGACTGGTTTCGGATTCATAATCCTCATCAGCCAGGCTATCTTGAATACAGTGGCCAAGTGAGCAAGGGACTCACGTCTGAGCATAGCCTGCCAACTTAGGGCGAAGAAAGCGATACAAAAGGGGATGATGGACGGAGCGTTTGAGCAAATCAAACACTCACCCCCAGTCAAACGATCTGGGTTTAAACCATCACCATTCTTTAGCAAACTCAGCCACCCCAGTTCAGACATGGCCATATGTAAATCAGTCTGACCCTGTGCCTCATGGGAACAGTCCAGCCCGAACTTCCAAGCCATGTCTGCCCTGGACCGGAAACAAGCATCCTGGGACCGGTTTCGGATTCATAATCCTCATCAGCTAGGCTATCTTGAATCCAGTGGCCAAGTGATCAAGGGACTCACGTCTGAGCATACCCTGCCAACTTAGGGTGATTAAAGCGATACAAAAGGGGATGATGGACGGAGCGTTTGAGCAAATCAAACACTCACCCCCATTCAACTGATCTGGGTTTAATCCATCACCATTCTTTAGCTCACTCAGCCACCCCAGTTCAGACATGGCCATATGTAAATCAGTCTGACCCTGTGCCTCATGGGAACAGTCCAGCCCGAACTTCCAAGCCATGTCTTCCCTGGACTGGAAACAAGCATCCTGGGACCTAAAATATTAGAGGGAGATTTATTACGGGGCAGAAGGTCAAAGGGCTGGGCGCAACGGCTCTGAAAGCCTGCGCTGGGATGACCGTGAGAGTGAGCTAGGGACAAAGGGGCACCTCAATTTGTACCGGGGTATCCTGGAACGCTTGCTCTAAATCTAGATATGTGAGCCGTGGAAACTGAGGCTGAAAGTTTAACAGTTTTATGTAGAAGATGCAACTTCAAGAAACTTCAATATAAAGGCATAAAAATCACATTAGTTCTGAATCCAGTGCTCCGCATTCTCATGTAGTCATGTGGATTATATTCACTGAACATCGCATTTACTGAATATTGCATTTACTGAATACAAGCTTCTAAACTGCTAGAGAGAAAGAGTCTAAAACCTTAAAGACACATTTATCATTTGTGGCAAAAATGCATTAAAAAAGCAAAGTACATTTTATCTGGGAATACTCACATCGCCTATAAGTGAGAAATCCTGCAATTACAATTTAAACACTTCAAATGTAATAAGGAAAAAGCAAGGTTAACAGAGTATATAGCAAATGCAACATTTCATATGGCAAATTAAAATAAAGCAGCAAATTTAAAGTACATGTACAAGGACTCTCAAGTAACCCTTAGGAAGAACTCATTTACGAGGAGTAATTCAAAGAGGTCTTTGTGGACCTCCTTTTTATATGCATTAAGGCGGTGAGAAGTCTATGGTAACGTCATCTCACGCTATCCCATGCCACTTATCCTACCTATGTCACTTACGGCCTGGTCCGTACTTTTCCCATCCATACATTCAAATTCAGCCCTTCCTGTAACTGCGGCACGTATGCTCTAGACTAAAGGTCATGCCTCGTAGACTGGAATTTTGTCATAAATTTGCTTTGGGCAACAGAAAAGAAGTGTTTATTGCGCAAGGGGATTTTATTTATATGTGTGTGTACCAATCTGTACGTCCTGTTGCCACATCCATCACTCCAGCTTGGCGTATCTGCGGTGGGAAGTTCCCCTTTTCTCATGCACAATCTTAGGATGTGGCCCATTATGTGTTGAAATAATAGGGGGGATGTTGAAACTTAACGTTCGTGAACTTAGCACATCAGTAGGGTGGGGGCTTACTTGGAGCGAGAAGCCTCGCAGTCGGTGGAGCTGAATAAAATCTTGATCAGACATGCCTTCTGTGGTTGCTTAACAGAAAATGGCAGCACTCTGGCCAATCTAACCAAGGCCTATAATTTTTAACAGAAGGGCCTACACAGGGGTTCATACTAGCTAAGTGATAAGAATGTCCCAGGGTATGTATAAGGTTAGCCACACCTGTATGTTGGGTGAGCCAGAATTGAAACTCCAGGAGAGATTTTCTCTATTTTGCTTTTTTGAGGAACAGTGCTTTCTGGGACAAGAATATGCCACACTACAGTAGTAGTGGTCATCACTGAGGGGGCACTCTGCAACCCATTGGTCAGGGGTGCCCCCTGCTTTCCAGCCCAGAAAACTGGATAAATATGGAAGAGCTGCCCAGCAATGGAGATCCCTACCTGAAAGAAGCAAGAAGTAGAGGGACTTCTCTGCTGAACACCTGGCCTTCACTAAGAGGTCTGCACTCTTAAAGAATGCACCTGCTATACACTTTGAGTTACACCAAAAGAAGGACTTTGCCTTGTTTTGAAAGTTTAAGGACTGGGCTCACTGAAAGCAACAGGTTAAAAGAGCTTCACCTGTATCATCTCTACCAAGAAGAAACCGGGACTTTAAAGGTTTTGGCCAGGTGCATTGTGTACTTTAAAACCCTCAAACGGGCCTACTGGAAACAAATCCAGAAATGTTAGACCATTTGGAAATTTTTTGATAAAAAACTCCATGAGTTGACCGACTTGTCGTCAAGAGTCATGCCAGCGACGTTGAACAGTGACTTGGCCTGACATTCAGGCTTGTCCCGATGAAGCTCTGGAGTTTTTTACCGTCTACAAGACCTCCAGGAATTCACTGAGGCCTCACACTGAAACAAACCACCATTGTCAAATGGCAACCCGGCCTGATGAGGAGCTTCGCTCGGCATAGAGAGAAAAAGCTCCAAAAAATGACTAAGTGCCTGATTTCGATGTTGGCGGACAAGTTACTCTATCATGGATATCCCGTTCATCGAAACATAAATCCTGTAGGCTATAATAGGATTTATATTTCGGTCAGAAGGTAAAAACTTGACCGGGGCCAACTGTTCATCATATCCGACCCGTGCTCCATCACATTTGGCCTGAAACTTTTACTTTGTCCCAATCAAGTGCGAGCAGATGTCCCAAGTTGGTGCTTTATGCACTAGAAAGCATGTAATCTTTAAATATTCATATCTCCAATTCCCTACATTGGATTTGTTTTGGTTTGGTTTTTTTAATCATAAAAATATTTCCTATTTTTATAAATTGGTCTTGGATTATTATTGTGTGTTGTGTCTTACATATTTACAGTTATTGATGTTTTTAAATGTTTTACACACCTGTCTCCTAAGTTAAACCTGTCTGTTTGTGAGCTAAGATACCAAGGGCTGAGCAATGATTAATTTATTGAGACTTGACTGGACCTTACTTGTTATTGTGTTGTTAATACTAGCTGTAGGTATCTACCTGCCCCTACTAATAACCCACCTTCCAACAGTTTTCTTCATGTTTATGGACTGCTGTGGTCACAAAGGGGATTTATGACATTTTTCAGCGCTCCAATAGAGAATAGCATGTATATATTGGATCTCTTGAATACAATTTAGAAGCCAAAAGGAGTAGCTGTTGTTAAGTGCATAGACTATAATGGTGGTAAGGACATGGTTACATTGGGAAATAGATACGCAGATCAGAAGGCAAGGTACTGTGCCTCACAGGAAGAGTCAATTGTTCAAGAGAATGAGAATTATGATATCACAATTTATGCTACCCAGAGTTCAAATAGTGTCAATTGTTTCTTTATGGATTTGACCCAAACATCTATGAGTGAATTGAGAGATCTTCAAAAAGATGCTCCTGAAATTGAGAAAAGAAAGTAGGAGAAATTGTATTATAAAAGAAATTATCAGGATTTGTATACTAATTCAGAACAGAAATACTTTTTGCCAGACTCTATGTTACAACCCATGTGTAAATATATGCATAATAAGACTCATGCAGGAGGAGATAGTTTGGTGATGATTTTTAGAAAATATTAGCAAAATATAGGATTTTGGCAAGTTGCTGAGGATGTATATAGATGTTGTTTCCTATGATATATGAATGAGGGAAAGAAAACTGTCACAGTCATGATTCACATTGGCAAGTCAGAAGGGCCATTTACGAGATTGCTGGCGCACTTTATTGAGATGCCCCATTCCAATTGCTTGAAATATATGTTACTAATTGTCTGCCTGTTCTCTAGATGGGTGGAAGTGTTTCCCACATTGAGAGCAGTTAACCTTACAGTTGACAAATTGTTGTTTAGTGAGTTGATTACGAGATTTAGCCTCCCAACTCCTATTGAGACTGATTGTGGTGCACACTTCAAGAACAAAGTATTACAGATGTTGTACTGCCTTAGAGATCTACTTATTTTGTTTCACTTGTAAAGTGATCTGATACCTTCACGGGTCATGTTCGTGTCATATGAAACTTTATAAATAAATAAAGCAGAGGTTTCATGGTAGCTATCAGCTACAATCTTCTGTCTTGAAGGAAAGTACAAATGGCACTCTCAGGAATACACTGGCAAACGTTTGTGCTTCAACTGGTTTTGGGTGGCCTTATGCTCTTCCTGTTGTTTTGATGAATATAAGAAGTACTTCTGACAACTAGTTTATCTCCTCATAAGATAGCGATGGTCTGGGCAATGACACTTGCATATGAACCTTCAGCTGTACTAATTTCCTTAACTGATGACATTGTTCTGGATTATTGCAAAGGTCTAGTCAATATGGTAAAATCTGTCACTGACCAGGTGAATGTAGAAACATAAGGTATGTCCTGAATATCTGGGAAGACCCCTTCAATGGTATTTCCCCGGAAAAATGTTGCGCTCCTTGGAAGCAAAACAAGTAATTGTTCCCAGAGTAAAATCAATCAATCAATCAGGAGTTTGTTAAAGCACGACTACTCACCCATAAGGGTCTCAAGGCGCTAGGGGTGGGGTGGGTGGGGGGAGGGGTGCAGGTTCCATTCCGTCAAGGAGGGGGTCTGTCGAAGAGCCAGGTTTTGAGGTTTCTTGCGAAGATGGGGAGCGATGTTGTCTGTCTGAGGTGGAGCGGAAGGGCGTTCCATGCTTTGGCCGCGAGGAAGGAGAAGGAGCGGCCTCCCGATCTGGTCTTTCTGGTGCGGGGGCCACGGCGTAGGAAAGCTGGGCTGATCGTAGGGTCCTTTGGGGTGCGTGGAATTTGAGTCGGCTGTTCAGGTATGCTGGTCCGGTGCCGTGGAGGGCCTTGTGTGCGTGGGTGAGCATCTTAAAGGTGATTCTCGCATCGACGGGGAGCCAGTGGAGTGTGCGCAGGTGCTGGGAGATGTGACAGTGTTTTGGCAGGTTGAGGACCAGTCTTGCGGCGGCGTTCTGGATGTTCTCTAGCTTGCGGATGAGGCTTTTGTTTATTCCGGCGTAGAGTGCGTTGCCGTAGTCGAGTCTGCTGGTGACCAGGGCGTGAGTGACTGTCTTTCGGTGTTCGAGGGGGATCCATTTGAAGGTCTTGCGGAGGGTGTGGAAGCAGGAAGATGAGACAGAGATGATCTGGCGGTCCATTTTGAGCTCGGAGTCCAGGATGAGTCCCAGGTTGCGTGCGTGGTCTGTGGAGGTTGGCGGGTTTCCGAGGGCGGTGGGCCACCAGGTGTCGCTCCAGGCATCGGGGTTTGGGCCCATGATGAGTACTTCTGTTTTGTTGGTGTTTAGTTGTAGGCAGCTGTTTTTCATCCATTTGGCGACGGCTTCCATGCCTTCTCGAAAGTTGCGTCTGGCGGTGTTGGGCTCGTTGGATCCCTAGGATGAGCTGGGTGTCGTCTGCATATGACACAATGTTGAGTCCGTAGGTTCCGACGATGGGGGCAAGTGGAGCCATGTAGACGTTGAAGAGCGTCGGGCTGAGGGAGTAGTCCTGGGGGACTCTGCAGGTGGTAGGTGTGGGGTCCAAGAGGAAAGGGGGGAGTCTGACCCGCTGCGTCCTGCCGGAGAGGAAGGAGCAGATCCAGTCGAGGGCCTTGTCCTGGATTCCTGCATCGTAGAGTCTGCGTATTAGGGTGCGGTGGGAGACTGTGTCGAACGCTGCTGATAGGTCGAGGAGGATGAGGGCTACTGTTTCTCCTTTGTCCAGTAAGGTGCGGATGTTGTCTGTTGTGGCGAGGAGGGCAGTTTCCGTACTGTGGTTTTTTCTGAAGCCGGATTGGGAGGAGTCGAGGATGTTGTGTTCTTCAATGAATGTGGCGAGTTGGCTGTTGATGGCTTTCTCGATGACTTTTGCTGGGAACGGGAGCAGGGAGATGGGTCTGTAGTTTTTGAGGTCGGTGGGGTCCACTGAGGATTTCTTTAGGAGGGGGTTGACCTCGGCGTGTATCCAGTCGTCGGGGAACGAGGCGGTCGCCAGGGAGCGGTTGATGGTTTGGCGGAGCATGGGTGCGATGGTGTTGGCGGCTCTGTTGAAGATGTGGTGGGGGCAGGGGTCCGTGGGGGCCCCTGAGTGGATTGACTTCATTGTCTTCAGTGTGTCTTCGGTGGTGAGGGCTGTCCAGTCATTAATCGCTGGTTTCCGGGTAACGGGGTGGTTGGTGAGCGTTCAGTGTGTTGGTTGTCTTCGTCAATGTTGTCGTAGATGCTCTTGATTTTGTGGTGGAAAAAGATGCTGAGTTTGTCGCAGAGGTCTTGTGAGGGAGGGATGTCGGTAGACTCGCTGGGGGTTGGCCGAACTCCTTGATGATGCTGAAGAGTTCCTTGCTGTTGTGTGCGTGGGTGGAGATTCTGTCTTCAATCGCTTTTTTCCTCGTTTCTCTGATGAGTTGATGGTGGGCGTTGGTGGCGGCTCTGAAGTTGTTGTGGGCTTCTGTGGATTTGGTGTTTCTCCAGGCCTTTTCGAGGCGTCGGCATGTGCGCCTGGACTCTCGAAGTTCGGTGGTAAACCATCTGGCTTTCTTGGCACGGGTATTGTTGTTTTTCTTGAGGGGGGCTATGGTGTTGGTGCTCTCCGAGATCCATCTATGCAGGGTTCGGGGTGTGGTGTTGGGGTCGTCGTTTTCTGCGATGGTTGGGGTGGAGTTGTTGAGTGAGGAGGTGAGCTGGTCATCAGTGATTTTGGTCCAGTTTCTTTGTGGAAGCAGGTGCTGGTGTCTGTGGATGGTGGGTGTTCTGAAGGTGAAGTGGACGCAACGATGGTCGGTCCATGGGAGTTCGGTGGTGTGGCTGAAGGTGATGGAGTTTCCTGTAGTGAAGAGGGGGTCGAGGGTGTGTCCTGCTGAGTGCGTGGGCTCGGTCACGATCTGGCGGAGTCCAATGTTGTGGAGGTTGTCTAGGAGGCATGTGGTGTTGGGGTCCAGTTGATTGTCGAGGTGGAAGTTGAGGTCTCCCAGCAGGGTGTAGTTGGTGGATGCGATGGCCTGCGGGGAGATAATGTCCGTGATGGAGTTGTTGAAGGGTCCGCGGGGTCCAGGGGTTCGGTAGATGAGGGTTCCTTAGAGGGCGGCGGTGGGGCTGGCCAGTATCTTGAAGTGAAGGTGTCCATCAGTTCTGTGGACTTGTCAGGGGGTGTGCTCAGGCGGAGGCTGGATTTGTGTAAAAAAAGCTAATTGGGGCGGCTGCAGTTTCATCTTGGGTGCCGCAAAAGCCTGGAACAACTTACCAGTGCATCTTAGGAACTCCATGGAGCTCCTTTCTTTCAGGAAGGCGTTGAAAACGTGGCTGTTCTCAGACTAGTCTGTGCGCCTAGGGATACCAGTTAGACAGTGCTCAGCTCCAGGACACCCTTGGGTAATAGTGCGCCTTAACCCTTCCATTGCGCCCGTCGGCTAACGGCTGTCTCGAGCACTACCTCTGTAGTGCTGCGCACGTCTGTTGGCCGACTTGGCTGCGCCCACTCAATGGAACGCCCCACACCGCGGCAGAATTGCTGCTGCGGTTAAGGTGTTAAAAGCTCTAATAAAATAACATAACATAAGACTGCAAAGAAACACGCTGATGATTGGGTGATTATTCGAAAACATGTTCGTAAAGGTCTTCTTGATAACATTTGGGGAGGGCCTTTCCAAATAATTTTGTCAACAATTAGTGCAGTTAAATGCGCAGGAGTTCCTCAGTGGATCCATGCTACTCATGCGAAGAGATCAAGACAGTGGCATAGCTAGCGAGGGCGGTCCGCCCTTGGCGGCACTCTTTTGGGGGCAGCAGAGGTGAGCAAGTTGTCTGTCAAGGACCACCCTCTCCCCAAGAACAAGTTGTTTGTCAACCGCTGCCACACTCCAGAGAGCAAGTTGTCTGTCGACTACCTCCCCCGCTCTTACCTCCATCGGGCTGCAAACTCAGGGACTAGCTACGCCACTGGAGTAAGAGTAGCTTAAACAGTGGATGAGGCAAATGATCAAGATATACAGTCTGCAAAAGGTCAAGCTCAAAGTCCAGTTTGAGTTTGCAGTGTAAATCCAGAGGTTGGTGAAGATATTTCTGGAACAGGTGAAGAGAAAGGGCAAAAACAAAGGCAAGAGTTTCAGATTAGTGAGAGTTCAGATGAAGAAATCGAAAATCCTGAAGTCCCTTTTCAGAGTGAAGAACTGTAACAGTGCAGAAAAATTAAGTAAGATTGGCAGAAAGAAGGAGTCTCTGATCAAAACGGTAGCAAGTTGCAGTTGGAAATTAGAGTGAAAAAGACCCTTTTTGGAAGAAAGAGATTCACTGTAGAAAAAGTAGACAGCGACAAAACTGATCAAAGTGCAAGTTCAAGTCAAAGCGAGAAAGACTTTCATTAAGTAAGAAAAGGTTGAAGAAACTTAAAGAAAGAGAGCTGGTAAACAAAACATTGTGAGCCAGAAAGAAACTCTGAGAGACAGTTGAATTCAGAAACTAGTAGACGTGAATCAACAGTTGCTAAAATATCAACAAGAAGGAGGGTTCCAAACCAAAAACATGCCTCGCTTAAGTGGGTCTAATAGCAACAAATCAGTAGAAGAAGAAGCTGATTAAATCTAGGATGATTATTTCCAAAGTAATAAGTGTCAATACAATTTTGGAAGTGGCTCATATCCTGATACTGAAACTGAGGAAGAGCCACATTGAGAAAGATAAATAGAGACTTCCTTTATTGAAAATTCAGATCTAGAAAAGAGAAAAAATTATATTAGAGAGATTTCTGTATAAAAGACTGAAATAACTATTGACTATAGGTTGATCTTTGATAACTTTGTGTTGAGTTGATACATGAACTTTTGAAAAATAAACTGAAAAGCTAATGCTGATTATGCTTCAATATTTTTGTTTTGCTTATTGTTTTAATAAAAATTAGAAGACATGAAGAAAAATATTATAGTTTTAAAGAACATTTTAATTGATTTAGATTTTTGCCATGAGGAGATTTTTTTTACTCTAATTATAACATTATTTGTATTAGTTGGTCTGTTGGTGTGCTCACTGACTGCTCTCGGAAATGTTTCAAATCATATAAATAATAATGCTGAGAGTAGAACTAATTATGTTGAATTATAGCAACTGAAACCAGTACATGAAGAACATTTTGCTGGTGGTTTTAAGGATAACTTGTATACTAAAATTATTAGAGAGTATAAAGAAACAATGAACATTTGTAAGTGCCACATGTGCACTTACCTTCCTACATTGGCTGAGGAAGGGTCGACATATGTACAATTAGAGATTTCATACTCATAATCTTGGAGTGTTTTAATTGCTATTTTTAATCACTAAGAATTTCTACCTATTTGACTGATTTTACTTTGTTTTTGGAAAATGTTGTTATTAATGAGAATTATAAGATTTAACATAGTGCGTATTTGAGGGTGATTGAACAAAACAGATATGATGCTGAATTGAATCTTGTTGGGAGGAGCACCTATCATGAGGGGAATCTATTATGTATGTGGTACAACTGCTTATTTTAACCTGCAAAGAGATTGGGTGGGTTCCTGCTATTTGGCTGTAGTGTTCCCTAGAATTTGTCCTGTAGAGCAGTTGGGTGATATACATATTTCGAGGAGAGCGAAACGGAGCTTTGGACAAGTAGTTTTAAATATTTTGGGAGGGATTATTTCTCCAGTGGGGATAGCAATGAATGATGTGAATATTAGATGATTATCTATAGTATTAGTAGATAGACTTGCTGTACATACGGCAGTAGCCTTTAACCAATGAATGGAAAAATGGTGGCAATTAGAGGAATAGACATACAGAATTGCCTAGCATTAGATATCCTTTTGGCGAAAGAGGTTGGAGTTTGTAAGGTATTTCAAGCTAGGAGGTGTTGTAATTAATTATTTACCAGATTATAGTGGAACAATTGATTCTTTTCCAGCAATATGGAAAGTTGTAGGATCTTGTATAAGTGAGTTGAGAAGTAGTTTTGGTAAAGTAGGTGAGTGGTTGGGTAATATTGGTTGTGTTCTTTCATCAGTTCTATCACCTGTAGTAATCATAATGATTTGTACAATTATTTTATTTTTCCTATTAAAACTATTAGAGTGCATGGTTAATAGATATATTAGTATGACTAAGAGTAATACCTAATCTAGGTAGAGAACTCTGTGCTTGAGCCTTCATGGCAAGCAATGCACTTTCTGTATTGTTCATTAATAATTCTGTACTAAACCGCTTTTAACTCTATTCTGATCTAGAGTTCAGTGTTGAGTGGTTGTAGTTTTATATATTCTGCTAAATTATTGATAATACTCTGCTAATTATTGATGAGAACGGGAGGGTAGTATCATGCTGCTAGATTAATATGGAAGACTCTGGAGCCAGACTGCCCAAGGTAAAATTGGGTTGTGCCAGATATTTGTGTTCTGCTTACACACAGGGAATAGACTTGATAAATGGATCAGATATATTCTGTATTCGTGCTCCTAGTCCAGGGTCAAATGCCCACCGTTCTACTCCATTTTCAAAGAGCAGATCTCAGGTAAACAACAAAATCCCCTCCAAGAGAAGTTGAATGAGACCGGTGGGGAGTCAAGTATGTATGCCTTACAGGCACTTGCCTGGAATCCTTTATGAATGGTTATTATTGCTTCTATTTTATTTCTGGCTTGACAGTGAAGTGCTTAAAGGGAGTGATATGTTCTTGATTGTTTCAGGTTCAGACCCATTCTTGCTACCTTGTTTTGAAGACTTTGTTGATTCTAGGTGTGCACTTTGTGGCATGCAATTGCAACCTCATTTCTGGGATTAGCTTAGCCTACAGCATGCCATTAAAATATAGTTATCGCTTTATTGTTTCTTGGAGTACATCCTGTCCATTCTATTTTACATTGCTATCCTTGGTTTTCCTGACTTTATTCAAATCACTAGGGAACTATGTGGGATAGAAATTGTTAAGTAAGTAACAGTGCACTGTTAAATCAGGTCCAAATACAATGCTTTAAAGTGCAGCTTCAATACTCACAACTAATTTGTTTTAATACCTATTAATTTCTAAGCACTGGTAGCAGCAGGTGTCACTGTTATCAAATTTAATGTCACTAATCACTGCTCTGGGTTTCAAATGCACACAGGTATCCTTAAGTGAGACCGAATGTTCCTGAAATATTTTGCGATTTTAGGGAATGCTACTTTTTTGCTCACTTATGTCACTATTCACAGTTCTGTTGTAAACTGTAAAAATAAAGATTTTAAGTAATCCTGCTTTGTTTGCAATTAAGCTGAGTGTTAGAAATGGGATTTTTAGTAGGCTAAGGCATGTGCCAAAGCCAGGCAGAAACCACCACTCTAGTCAGGATAAGGGAGTTACACTCCTAAAATAACCACTGCTCACCCCCTTGGTAGCTTGGCACGAGCAGTCAGGCTTATCTTAGAGGCAGTGTGTAAAGCAGTTGCACATAACCAATAGTAATACAGTGTAAGCACTACAAATGGACACCACACCAGTTTAGAAAAATATCCAAAATTTGTATATACTTAAGACAAAACCAAAAACGATAAAAATCCACAATACAGTACTTAAAAATATTCAGTTATCAAAATATGCTTGAAAAACAGTTCCTAGATGACGATAGCTCCATCCGGGGCTATCACGGCATTGTGAACAAACAAATCCAAACAGTTCTGGCTGACCGCGGCATCGCAGGCCAGCTACAGCGTCGGGAAGACACGCAAACAGTATGTTTTAGAAATGGAGGGTGTCGGCGACCTTTCGTTGAGCTTCCGAAAGCACGGCGTCCGCAGGCGTTGGCTCCCGAGGTCGGTGCAGGAGTCGTCGGGGCCCTCATAGTCACACGCGTTGCAGATCGAACTCCTCTCTGTAGAAGTCAGGACCGCTGGCATCGGTAGGCATCGGGTGCTGCAGTGCCAAGTGCAGTGTTGCGGCATGTGGGGCCCTCAGGTCGCGGTGGGAGAAGCCGCTCGGTGGTGGCGTCAGATGGCGTCATCGGCGTGATCAGGGTCGCTGTGAGCAGTGAATGCGGTGCTCGTAGCGGTGCTGGCAGGTCGTGGTGCAAGCAGCCGCGTCGCTGCTGCTGACGCGCTGTTGTCGGCTGACCAACGGGAGCCGATGACGCCGGTGTCGGTAGGCCAAGGCTGTGGTGCGGGATAAGGGCTGTGCATTGTGTAACTTTATGAGCAGAGCCCTCGAACCACTGTGCCTGCAGCGGCGTAGATTTGGGCATGGAACGGTATAGTCGGTGATACCATGGCCACGTCCTGAAGCGAGGCGGTGCGGAGTGCGGTCCTCACAAGTCGCGGTGCGAGAGGCGGCTCTGTGGCTGTATCAGCAGGCATCGTCAGTGAGACCAGAGTCGCCGGGTGGCATTGTGGTGGTGCCCTCTGTGGTGCCTTCATGACCAGGAGTTGGCAGCGTCATCTTCGTCGTATTGCTTCTTCTGTTGCAGCACAAAACACACAGTTCCCAGTGCTGAGGGCAGAAGAGCTTGACGTCTTTGCTGTTCCTGAAACTTCTCGAACAGGGGGCAGCTCTACCTCAAGCCCTTGGAGAAACTCACAAAAGTAGATTGCAGAAAGTTCAGTAAAGTCCTTTCACTGCCCAAGACAGAAGCAGCCACTGCAAGCCAACCCAGCGAAGCACACAGCAACGTGGTTCTCCAGCTCTTCTTCTTGGCAGTCTTCTTGGTCCAAACGAGATCTAAAAGTCAGGGGTCTGGGCCCCAATATTTATATTCCAAAATCCTTTGATCTCTAAGGCAGAGAGTGTCTGTGTCCAGCCAGAACCAGTTCTGCCTTCTTTAGTGTGACTTCCTGGCAGGAAGTGGAGACGGCATGGTCAGAGGCAGACCAGGCCCTTTGAGGTGCAAGGAAATCTCCTCTCCCTTCCCCAATTGCAGCCCAGGTCTATTCAGCCCTTTCCTGACCCACCTGGACTATCTGGAGCCACTCCTGCTCCCCAGCCTTCTGTCATCTAAAACCCAGACAGGCAATCCACATTCCAGGTGAGGCACACAGGATGACTGAGCAAGACAATACCTTCTTCCTAAAAGTGGTATTTTCAAACACAAAATGTAAAAATCACCTTCACTAAAAGATGCATCTTTAGATTCTAGGTTCAGCATACCAAACTTTATTTTCCTACTTAATTCCCCGGACCAGTTATGTTTATAAGATGTTATAAACAAACTCCCCATTCTGTCCTATGGGGAACAAGTAGCCTTGCAATAGTAAAAAACGAAATTGGCCATAATTCACTATCAGGACATGCCACACACACCAGGGCATGTCCTACCTTTCACATACACTGCACCCTGCCCACAGAGGTACTGGGCCCTACCTTAGGGGTGGCTGACATGTAAGAAAAGGGAAGGTTAGGGACTTGCAAGTGTGTGTACTGGCCAAGTCGACATCGCAGTTACAAACTGCGCGCAGACTCTGAAATGGCAGGTCTGAGTTACCTTTTCCGGGCTACTTATGTGGGTGGCACAATCAGTGCTGCAGGCCCACTAGTAGCATTTTATTTACAGGCCCTGGCACACTCAGTGCACTTTACTAGGGACTAACAAGTAAATGAAATATCAAATCATGGAAACACCAATCCAAAACACAATTTACCACAGGAGCACTTGCACTTTATCACTGATCAATAGTGAGAAAAGTGTGCCGAAACACTATGCCAGCAAAAACAGAGCCAAAACCGGGAGGTCAGAAAGCAAAAGCTCAGGAGAAACACGCCAAAAGATGCCAAGTCTAACACAGAGCATCATAGTTGCAGCTCCATGAACAGCGGACATTTCTCAACCTCAAGCATGCAAATTTACTCAAACTCCAAAAGCAGCACTCCTGGGTTATCAATCTCCACACCGCTCCTACATTGTTACGCTAAGGCCGCCTAAAATAGAGCCTCTTCACGCAATTTCCGTCGCATGCATCTACTGCGCAATACTACAACTGTCTCTTTTTGGTGGATTGGGCACCCAAACAGCCTGCTCTGCTCCACCTTTAGGCCGCACCACCAACACCCTACTCATCCACACATGCATGCTTTGTAATGGAATCACTTACTAAGGAAATAATTCAGACTCTGCATGTGCTCTATTCAGAATAACACACAGGAAACAACATAAAAGCAGTAATACAGTTTGTGATTTTCCTCATGATAAGGGCAGACCTCAGCTTATCAATGGTGCCCATCTCAAACACAGCAATTTGCAGATGCCTATTGAAATGCTTCTTGTAATTTGCTAAATCAATGACTTGACTGCCACAGGAAAATCGTTTAAAGTGTAAATTTCTGTCACAGGTGTGGAGTATAGTTCAGCGAATGGAAATGTACAATTTGTCAATTATTCTTCTCTCAGAATTCTCATATTTTTGCTGTAATATTCTCACACAGAATTCAGTTAGACTCTTTTCTTCTCAGCAGGTGGAAAAAAGATGTTTCAGTTGTTCTGCAGTAAAACTTAAGAAGACTGTCAGGGCCATATTTATCAGTGGGTTGTCCTGCCCTTGAGCCACGCACCACAGCGCAAGAGCGACACAACTCGTAAGTTAGATGTATCAAGCCACGCATTGCCCCCTTGCTTGGTCCTCAGTGGGTTGATAAAATCAGACTAATGGAAAGCAACGCAAATCGCTGTGTTGCATTACTCTGCTCCAGGGAGGTGATCCATGGGTAGTACATGGGTGTTCCCATGCAACACCCATGGATTTTGCTGCTTTCCCAGCTTTCCCATTATTGGTAGATCTAGGAATACATCAAAACTGCTATGCATCCTCAGGGGAGGCGCAACAAAGAGAAATATCTTTATTTCTTCTTGTTTGTTCCTCTTTCTATGTGCGCTGCATTCTACAGCACACATAGAGAGAGAAAATGCCTTAGTGGATTGTTTTTGTGCAGTAAGGTGTCTCTTCCTGTACAAAAACAATTCTGCTTATAGCCCAGGCACCCTTGCACCATGGTGCATGGGTGCCTGCGTTGGCGCTAGGCAGCACATTGTGTGGCAGCACTGGGAAAAGACGGGATGAGCCATATTATGTTAAATAGAGTGCATACCAGTCTTTTCCCTGTCACACACCATGTTGCAGGGATTTTGTTCCTACACAGAACTTTGCACAGAGATCCAGGACCTCAGTGAATTGTGGTGGACGACAAAACTCACCTCAGTACCTAGAAACCCTAACCAGCTAGCATCAGTGTCACATTAGCTCTTTGTCCTATAGCAAAGGAACCATTGCTTAGGCAACCCAGAACATGCGACTTAGGTTATATCAGGAATGGTGGAAAGAAGGAATACTCTTTCATTATACTCTCATACCAGTCCACAACAGGAGTAAAAAGACACGGGAAAGGTTAAAATATTTATTTTAACGACGTGCTCTAAGATGCAGTATCTTTGCTAACATAAGCAGACATATGATTAGAAATAATATGATCAGCATTGTTACAATTCCGTAAAACACCCTCCCTAGTTAGGAACTATATTTGATAAAATATGAAAGGTCTCTTAGGCTTGTGTGGGGACCCCATACCTCCAAGATCAGCAGGAATGGATCACATCAGGATCTGCAAAAGCTCTTTGTCTCTCTGGAAAAACGGGATTCTTCCAAGTGCCTGAAATCATGCTTACAGTGCAATATTAAAGGCGCCAGAATCACGTTGGCTGCAGCTGCATGTGTGTTATGTCTAAAACGTGAGCATATCAGCCCGAACAACATCTACCTTGTTATGATAACCTTGGAGGCTTTAGCACTCACAGTGCAGACTAGGGTGTAGATGTAAGACTAGGGATGCCGAAAGCAAGGCATTCTCATCTGAAGCATTTCACGCAGCCTAACTTACAACAACAGCTATATTTGGTGTTGTGTGCAAAAAGCAGCAAAAAGGTAAAATGGCGTTTAAACTTCTTATAAGCATATGCTAACATATCAATGTGCGTAACAAGGCCCAGCCCTAACTACAACCACAGTGCAGCAATGTAACTTGCTGGCTGCATGACTTTTTGATAATTATACTCCTGCCAATTCGCACCCGTCTTTTCCTGACTATCGTGTTTGTAAAGTATTTTTCTCCATTTGTTGTTTTTGTAACAGGTTGGCAAATTTCATGAGCTGGCCAAAGTTTTCCTGGAACTTCTGTATTGAAGAAGTGAAGTACCATCATATCAAGAACCCTTGATATGTGAAAGATGACGCCATAGGTGTAGAGTGTAGTGATAAAATTATTCTAAATCTTTGCACCTTCTCCATAGGTTCTTGTTTTAGTGGTAGCACATTTAACTGTGAGCTTTAAAAACGCTTACTGATAGTAATTAAATAGCTCTTTTTATCATCCTTTTCTGTAGCAAACCGTGGATAAGATGTGTGACTTTTGAAATATTACCTGTGATTATTTTTTTGGAACTGTATCAATTTACAAGCCAATTATGCTGTTATTGTGAAATAATATTGTTGTAAATTCAGAATGGCTGGCCATCAGAATCATATTTAATGCAGTATAGCAGTCACATATCGGTTAACATGGCCATGCTCGGTGACCGCCTTCCTATGGTGTGTTATGGATTTATATGAACTCCTTGGGCCCTATTCACAAACTGCATTTGATAGAATGTAAAGTAGGATTACATAGTACTACGTATCTACTACAGAATGCTATTCACTCATCTACAACAGTAGCACTACTCTTCATTATTTCCTGTGCAGTGGTCTGTGCACAGAAGTAGAGCTCTCTGTCACGTAGGTACACAAATTACTCGTAGATACAGGAGGGACCTGGGGGAAGTGGTGGGAAAATTGGAATAATTACTACCTGATTGTTGACATGTAGAGAACTTAAAAAGGGGTTTGGTAGAGACATGCTAATACAAAACATGCACACGTAAAAGAGTAAAACAATTGCAATTCACAAAATACACTTAAGGTGTCAGGCAAGGTTTAAATGTACTCTATGTAGGTCTTGGAGTAAGTGAAGCACCACACATGGTCAACCACTGGTATTGCAGCACACTCACATAGAAATTCATGGAGGCAGGGAATTAAAATAATACCCCATAGTACATACTAATGTTAATATTAAATAAATCAGTTCAGAACTACATATATCTATGTATATATCAAAACAATACCCTTTCAGGCTTAAAGTACCACATAGATTATGCAAAAATAGAAGCAGAGAACTCTGGGAAGTTCTCAAGTTTACGTGGGGAGAAGCTCCCTATATATATATATATATATATATATATATAACACCCTACAAAACCAGAAACACTCTGTCTCAGCTCACCTCAAATGCTTGTTTTTGTAGCAATGTTTTAAACATAGGAATAGCACAGTGATATCCATGACAAGCTAGAAAGGGTCAAAGTCTTTTGCCATTCCTACAGCAAAGTCTTTAACCATTGAATTAGCACAGTGCCATCCACGCTGAACTGTAAAATGTCAAAAGCCTCTTACCACTCCAGGTACAGTATTACAACTTTGGATTGGTTAAATTCCATTCAAGCGAGCTTGGAATGAATATAAGCAACACCTGACACCTGTTTCGCTATCACTATAGCTCTTCAGAGACGTTAAGCTTTGTCCAGACGCAAGGGAGTACCCAGTATAAGTCAAAACATTACCCTGGAGTGCTGCATACATTATTTTATGCTTTCCATGCTTATCAAGTTTTTACACCATGGCGACTGAGCCCCCAAGTCATAAAATGGTGGTGGCAACTTTCTTTTCATGTTGCGGCCAGGCAATCAGATTATGTGTTTTGAGATAGTGGTAGTTCCGTGGAGGTACTGTGTTGCTAAATATACATTAAATTTGAACCTTAATTTCTCAAACATTACTGAAAGGATTTACACCAAATAACAAAACCCGAGCCTTCTCGGTAAAGATCTAGCTTTCTGCCAAATTTAGTGTAATGCTGTTCAGCTGTGTTAGCTGTAGCCCTGTTCAATTTTCCTAGGGAAATTTGCATGTGGAAAACACATTATTGAACCCCTCTTTATTTTGGCCCCCTATGGATGGACCAATCCTAAACTTTTTACAGAGGAGCTGAGTTTGCGTAACCATTTTTGTGGAACGTTTTGTGCAGATTCCTCAAACAAGGCAAAAATTGTTAGCATACCAAAAAACTATTTCCCTATGGAAACTTCTGTGATATATATATATATATATATATATATATATATATATATATATATATATATATATATATATATATATATATATATATATATATATATATATATATATATATATATATATATATATATATATATGTGTGTGTATATATATATATATATATATATTACCTACTGGCTATCGCCAGTAGGTATATATAGTTAGGATTTATTCCCTATGGGATTTTTGAAAATTCTATGTCTAATAACTTTGGCTTTTGTGGACGGAATCGGCTGAAATTTTCAGGAAAATGGCACATTTTGTTTCTGAGCAGCCCTTGAAAATTTGGGGGGGTTTTGTCGAGGGGGGGCCGAGAAAAAAGGGGGGTCCCAAAACGCGTTTTTCCCATGTTAATTTCCATAGGGCGGTTGGACTCACTTTTAGCTCGAACGGCTGAATGGATTTGCACGAAACTTGGCAAAATTGTAGGGACTGTTAGCCCGATGTGCCTTTGCTAGGTCTCAATATATGTGCTCCAGTAGTTTTTGAGAAATTAACGTTCAAAACAAGATATATATCTGTAACAGCGCTCCGGGCTGTGGTCCGGTTCGCTTACTTTTCGCGAAACGGAACTTTGCGCGCAGAAAGCTGATTGGCTCTCCGGTGTCTGTCAACATTCTAAACAGTCCGGAGCGGCCGCCATCTTATCTCTCGGTAGGATCGAGAGAGAAGAAGAGGTGAAAAACGAAGGGGGAATTTAATGAAAGGGGGCAAGGTATACTCCTCTTGACCCCCTAGGAATGTTGTTGGGGTTATTAAAGGGTCCCGTGGGGAAAATAAAAAAAAATGATTTTTCACGGTAGAAGCGCTTCACGGGCCGCGAACTGGGCCGCAAACTGGTAGCGAAACGGGAATTCGCCATTTTGTGCTTCGTTTTAATTAAATTACTAGGTATAAGGGGCTGCGTGACGTCTGTTAACGTTCGATTCGATGGAAATCAGGAAGTGTTGACCGCCAATTTGTCACTGCGATAAAATATTTTGTTATAAATGAATCCTTATTGATAAACATTGTCTGCGCCATCTTGCCTTTTTTCCAATGCCACAATTTTGTCGTGCACGGCAGCCATTTTAGATGCCAGGCTGGTCCTAGGCTATCACCTACCCCTGCGGATGTAGTTTATGGCCCCAGCTGTAGAGAATCCAGACATGCCAACCCTCCCGATTCAGGCGTGAGACTACTGATTTCAGTGCTAGTCTCCCGCCTCCCGATTTCTGCAAGCAAAAACCCGGGGGCATATTACCAACAACTAGCGTTAATTTTTGTCTCTAACTTGTTTAGAGACAAAAATTATCGCCGCACATCGGCGATTTTTATCGCAGATAAATCTTGCTATTAGCAAGGTTTATCGCAAATGCGATAAAAAACGGCCGCAATGCATGAATATCGCAGAAAAGTCAGCGATATTCATGTATTATCGAGCAAATGCTCTTAGCCATGTTATCCACCTCCCATTGGATAACATGGCTAAGAACTGCTCAGGTCAGGTGTTAGCTTTTGGAGATATTCGCGCTTAGCGCGAATATCTCCAAAAGTTGGTAATAGGAGATAGCGATGTTAGGGACTGTTTCCAGTCGCTAACATCTTGGCACGCCCACTTTGCATGTCATTAGTGATAAGTATCACTGACATGCAAAGCGGGGCCCAAGATGGTCGCTATCTCCTTTTAGCTGTCACTAACTGGTGTTAGCGACAGCTTGGTAATAGGGAGATAATTTTATCTCCGCTTTCTTGACTTTTAAAGCCAAAAAAGCGGAGATAAACCCCCTTGATAATATGCCCCATGATTCCTCGGGGGTTTCAGCTGACAGGGCTTGGTATTGTGTTACGTGGTAATTCTTCCAGGAAACGTCATAGGGTCGATGCAGGGGTTCTAGAAGGGGTGATAAACCATTTAAGCCTCATGAACAAGCGCATGGTCTTTTAAAGATCTGTGAAGTACTCGGTGCGGCGGTGTGTGTGTGTCCTCTTTCAGGAGCGGGCGGGGGGGGGGGGGGGCACTTCCAGCAACTTCCAGGCCAGGCAGTGTTCAACAATGGTCAGAAGCTGTCTTTTGTGCGAATAGTCCCAAGGCAGCACAACGTGCTGAGTTCTGGACGGCACCCAGGCGATGTCACCTGGGTGCCGCACTGGTTTTTGGGATCCTACAATGCAGCAAAGAAAAACAGCGTGGGGCGTCCAGGGTGGTGCGGAGGGAGGCCTCGTCAGTAGCGGTCTGTTGTGCGAATAGTCCCAAGGCAGCAGAACGCGCTGAGATGTTGATGGCACCCAGGTGATGTCCAGTAAACTGCCGCACTGGTTTTGGTATCCTACAATGCTGCTCCGAAAATTGGCATGGGGCGGCCCGGGGGGGGGGGGGGGGGGGCGTGGGGGAGGTGGCGTGAACGGGCCTCCCCAGGTGGCGGCCATCCAGCTGAGTTGCGCCCGCTCTTGCGGCTACAGCGTCTCGCTCACCATGTTGTTGAGTTGCTCCCACTCTTGCAGTGCAGCGATAGGCGGCTGCCACATGACTCTTAAAATGGCGGCCGGCTCTTCGGTTTTGGGCCTGGTCCACTAAAATGGCCCTGGGACACCTTGGAACTCGGACGCTTGCCTGCTAGGACTTGGGCTCCATTCTCGAAAAGCGTCCCCTCAGCCGTGAAGATTCTACAAAAGTCTTGGGGGCCCTCGACTACTGCAGGCTACCAGTGGGGAGCGGCTGCCATGATTGCTCGCGGAATGACCACGACGGAGCCACGAGATGGTGGTGCTCTCATGCTGACGCCATCTTCAGTCTGAATCATCCAGAAACAAGGTGGGGCTTTCATCGTTTGGGAAAAAAAAATGTTCTAAACCAATGAAAAGTGTTATTTTTAGGTCATATGATCAAGCCTTCTATCTTTAGGAAACCAAAAGTAAAATGAACCAATGAAAAGTTTTATAAACAAGTCACATGACCTGTTATGCGGCATAGGGCTACAAAAAGCGTAGAAAATCCATTGGCACGTGAGGCGGCGTCAGTAGCGGACCGATGTGCGAATAGGCCGAAGGCAGCACAACGCGCCGAGATCCGGATGGCACCGAGTTAGTGTCCAGCAAGTTGCTGCACTGGTGTGGCTATCCTACAATGCTGCGTCGTAAGTCGGCGTGGGGCGCCCCGTTGGCCTGTGAGGTCGCGTCAGTCAGTGGGAGCTGTGCGTCTCCCCCAAGATGGAGGCTCCTCGGCTGCAGTGCGGCGCCCCTTAGCGTTTCACTCGCCGTCCAACTGAGTTGCGTCCGCACTTGCGGCTACAGTAGGCCGAAGGCAGCACAACGCGCCGAGATCCGGATGGCACCGAGGTGGTGTCCAGCAAATTGCCGCACTGGTGTGGCCATCCTACAATGCTGCGCCGAAAGACGGCGTGTCCAGCTGAGTTGCGGTCACTCTTGCGGTACAGTGACTCGAACGCGCCGAGATCCGGATGGCACCGAGGTGGTGTCCAGCAAGTTGCCGCACTGGTGTGGCCATCCTACAATGCTGCGCCGAAAGACGGCGTGTCCAGCTGAGTTCCGGTCACTCTTCCGGCACAGTGACTCGAACGCGCCGAGATCCGGATGGCACCGAGGTGGTGTCCAGCAAGTTGCCGCACTGGTGTGGCCATCCTACAATGCTGCGCCGAAAGTCGGCGTGGGGTGCCCCGTTGGCTTATGAGGTGATGTCAGTAGTGGACCGATGTGTGAATAGGTCGGAACCAGCACAAGGCGCCAAGATCCGAATGGCAAGTCCTGGATGTTGAGTGCCATAGTTGAGAGTTCTGAGCAGTGCTTGTAAGACTGTCTGAAGCTTATTTGCACCTGCTGCAGCTTCACTATTGCCCTGGTGTGGCCAAAGGTCGCACATGACATAGGCGGCCGGCTCCCGAGGTCCGGCGGAACTTTTTTCCTTTTCCTTTCTGCTTCTTGTCCTACAATCCGTTTCATCTGAAGACACGACCAGGTCCCTGAATGTGTGCAGGGGGACGCTATTGATTGAATGAAAATGGCGGCTTGACACAAAGCTGACTCAAGCGTTGCTGTTGATGCTATGCAGACAAAAATTGGTTTTCAATTTGTACATTTGTACATATAGTTAGATGCGCTAACTATATATCGCGCACCCGCAATCCACTGCTGATGATGTCACATATTACATTATTCATGACATGGTTAGTGACATCACTGATGACATCACTGATGACATCTCAAATGACATCACTGATAAAATCACTGATAACATCTCATTTGACATGACTGATCACATCACTGATGATATCATTCATGTGATAATACCATGAACCTCTTCAGACTCTAATATAACCTTAGATACAATCAGTGTAAACAGACAGTCACAGACTGTCACTCATCCATGGAGTTACTCACACACCTAGTCAGTTATGCCAAAAATCAATCACACCTCCATTTTCTCAACTATACAGTTATACACACCTTACTTATTCAAACATATACTAACACATATTTACTTTACTCTCTTATACAATCCCTGATACATGTTCACAATGATCCATACAGCCACTCACACATTCACTGGCTCTTATGCACAGTTATTTATAGATGTCAACTCTCACATGTACTGTGTTTTACATATGTACTTACTTTGACATGTAGCACTGAGATATCCATTCACTCACTAATACACTCATGCACAGTCAACCGCCCATACAGCTGTTTCCACATACACTTTTGAATCCATACATATAGTGAATCAACTACTCACACATCTATGTACAGAGTCACACACCTCCCAGCCACCCATACACACACACTCAGTTTCCCATACAAATACTTGGACAACCAATGAATAACCCATACAGTTACTCATATAGCTACTGATCAACATATGCAGCAGTTTGTAGAACAACAGATATAATGATGCACAAATTAAAACAGTTTAGTCACTAACCCATGCACTCAGTGAGACACATTTAATCACTCACTCATACAGTCAGTCATGCACCTACTAAATCCTTCATCCAGACACTTATACATCCACTCATTCTTCAATATGTAAGACATATTTTAACTTTACAGAAACATACAGTCACTGGATGTTGTCATCAGTGATGTCATCAGTGATGTCATTTGAGATGTCATCAGTGATGTCATCAGTGATGTCACTAACCATGTCATGAATGATGTAATATGTGACATCATCAGCAGTGGATTGCGGGTGCGCGATATATAGTTAGCGCATCTAACTATATATGGAATTTCAATGGTTTTATGCGAGTAAAATAAGGTTTTGTAAATGCAAATCCCTAACTATATATGGCCTAAAACCAATGGTTTTTTCATTGAATTTTCAAGGTTTTCTAAATGCAAATTCCTAACTATATATCGACTATAACCTATGGTTTTTTCAGTGAATATATATATATATATATATATGTGTGTGTATATATATATATATATATATATATATATATATATATATATATATATATATATTTAGATATATATATATTTAGATCAACACTATCTCTGACTCTCACATATACTCAATTATATACACCAATACTCACATATACTAGATTAAAACATATGAAGTTACTGATAAAGACACTAGTAAGACAGTCATTCACTTACTAACATATACATATACACACTCATTCACCCATGCAGTCCGGCACATATGCTGTCTTCAAAACACATACAAACAGTGAGTCAGTCATTGATGCATCTGTGTGCTAAGTAACACCCCCACCAAATCATACAGACATTTATACTGATACTAAAAAAACATCTAATAACCCATAGAAACACACATGTAGCTACTCACCAACCCATGCACCCACTTATACACAAAGTGAAACACTTATACAAACATTTAAATATTGAAACAATACTCGCTAATATATGTATTCACTATGATACACTTAATAAGCCAGTTAACCAATCATTTAAAAAAAAAAACATCCATTAAGACACTTATTTAAACATTTATTCTTCTATGAACCTTTAAATATACATATATAAAACATGTTTATTTTTCAGAAAGGCACACATTCACTGGATGGTGTCATCAGTGATGTCATGAGTGATGTCACTGACCATGTCATGAGTGATGTAATATGTGATGTCATCAGCAGTGCATTACACTCACAAGTTATAGTGAGTCCAACTAACTATAACGTGGGAATTTCAATGGTTTTATGTCGGTAAAATTTCCAGTTAACTATAACTGGTGTGAAACCTATGGTTTTTTCAGTGAATATATATATATATATATACATACACAAAAACACTCCGTTAGTCCAATCAAGAATACAGAGCCATGGTACGAAACTGCTGAAAAGGTCATTTTAATGGCAGCACTCAACGCTTTTCGGAAAACGAAGTTTCCTTGGTCACTAGTATCGAGGTTGTCAACATTACAGATTTAAATAAACATCACATGATTGTGAAAGAATAGTTGTCAGTGAAAACAGACTTCTCGCATTTACAATTATAGTAAACATTATATATATATAATTATTATAGATATATATCCTCTGAAAAAAACACAGGTTAAAGTGAAATTATAGTTAGGTGAAACTTTCAGTGCCAACATAACATTTTAATCTAAAAACCACTGAAATTCACCAGTTATAATCATCTCTAGTAATTATAACTTGTGCCCTAAGTTAACTATAACTCTCATCACTGCCATGCGCAGTCTTTTCATCAAATATGTCATTTCAGATGTTGCAGTGATGTTATTATGATGTCATAGAACATGTCATGAGAGACGTAATATGGGAGGTAATTAGCAGTGCATGTCGAGGGCACAACAAAGTTAAAGAAGCATGTTCGGCTGCCACTTTCTGTTTTTTTTTATTTGCTGCAATCCTTTGGGAGTCCCACAAGATAGCGGCAAAAATGCCAGATTGTTTTTCTACTTTTGACCACAGGGGGGTCCCTTTGCGGCTATGGGTGCAGGGTATTTCTAATCTGCCCCCTTATGTAAAAAAAAAAAAAGAATTCATGACTGGGAACTGAGTCCCTAAGTTCTGTAATGGCTGTAAGCATTATTTTTCTTCATGTGGCTGGCAGCTAATCAGAGCCTTACTCCCGTAGGAGACAGAAGGCTCTCATTTTAAAAACTGGCGTTGAGGGATTCTTGCGAGAGTCCCTCGAATCCAACTGTGCAGATGTACCAAAAAAAGCTTAATGACTCAAAAACTAATTTTAATTTTGTACGGGCAAAATATAGTCAAGAGCACACTTAGGGTCTGATCTAGATCTTGGTGGTAATGGTCCCGCTGTCACTTTTTCGATGGTTTCACCGCCCTCCCACTTGGTGGTCCACCTGCTCTGTTTAGACGTTGGTGGGACTGTGGACAATAGACCATCTGAGTGCCGCCATCTCGGGCAAGCTTTATCTCTGCGTTGATGGCATAATATGCAAAAGCGGCTGTCGGTGGGAGTCCAGCCAAGATTACCGCCTGGGCAATCAAGATGTGCCTTTCCGTTGAGTAAACTGTGGCGGGGATGCCTCCTACTTTGAGTTGGTGGAATCGAAGAAAATGAGGTAGAAAACTACCTTTTTTTCTGTTTTCCACTTTGTTACCGTCTTGAACCCCATCATGCATGTCCTCCTTATGCGGCTTCTACTTGACCATGATGCTAATCAACTCTATTGTTGCTAGAATGTACGTAAGCTTCTTTTACACTTGTCTTACTATGAACCGTGTGTTGACAATTGTTTCGCCTTGTGTATTTTTACAATGCTCTAGCATGCAATTTATTTCCTATGCGTAATGCATTAGTGTTAATTTGACAACTTATCAAGTTGAATTTAACACACATATTGACACTTAAAAGAAAATATATGTTGTTGTGGTTGTTGTGCTTGTGGTGCCTTTGGGTGTGCATTCAATAGTGTGTGTTGTTTGTGTGCTTTGCAATATTTAAAAAAAGGGGAACAACACATAACCTGCATACTTTTCAAGCAAACACAACATATATGTGTATTGACACATTACTAAGTAGTACTGACCAGTCTCCACTTTACCAGGGACTCACTACATCAGCAAACCACAACTAGGACAATGCCAGTACAATGGGGAAATCTAAAAACGCTCAGTGGAAACCCGCCAGCCTGACAGGAAAAGAATACTGTTAGCCAACAGAGGAGTTTGCGCGGTGATGGAGGTGCGCCAGTTATGCAACGGTAGACAGTCTGTTGATGCAGGCGGTGGTTCAGCCAGCCCACATCTAAATACGGCGGGCGGGACTCTGTCAGCTCGATGGAGTATTTTAACTGCCTCTACAAAGGGGCGACAGGAGTCCCGCCAAGATCTAAATCAGGCCATTAGTATGCGTTCAGGATTTTAAGGGAAAATATGTAGTACAATGGTTTTTAATAAATTTAGCGTATTTAAGTTTTATTATTTTTTTTAAGTACTGCGGTAATTTCTAGCTAGTACTGCGGTACTCTGTAAACTTTTAAAAAGAAATAAAATAACTTTTCCCTACCATTACAGACTTGCTGAAAGTGCCTCGATCCTTCATATGCACTTATAAACTGCCAGTACACTATTTCCGCTTAAAATCCACAATGCAGGTTTAGTGTTTGCTAAATAGCATGGCACACTTCACATTTCGTAAGGGCTTTGCCTACCCAATCATATACTGCCTTGTCATTGCCATGGTATAACGCAAAATTACCGAGGTATACAGCGGACCAATATATCACTACGTTTTTGTGCCTTTAAACTGTTTTAACAAGGCGACCTAATTTGTTCTAGTAACAAAAATGACCCTTTCTACACCATGATCTTTTTCCCGGGCAATTTAAAAGAAAATCCGTATAGCCGTTTTTGGACTATGTCCAAATAAAAAGTTTATGGAAACTATATTGATGGAAAAACATGTTTTGGGTGCTCCCTTTTATCTTTGCAGCGAAACTTTGCATCATTCACCAGTGTGGAAGAAGGAATAGTTCTGCAAACGTTTGTGATGATTCGTCAAATGGTGGCATAGTTATTGCCAAGCAAAAATCTGAGGAATTCCAGGACTCATAACTAGAACGACAGAGTCCTTACTGCCACTCTGTAATATGTTTTAACCTGTTTACCACGGCGAACATTCCGCCGCGGTGCGGGCGTTCGACAGAGTGGGCGGGGCTGCATTTGGCAACGGTCGTGCGCTGCACCCAGCGAGCACAGAAGGGGTTAAAAACTGGCTATCCAAGAAGTGAGATAATACATTTCAGGAGCACTTGGGGAAAGTTCTCGATGCAAACTATTTTATGTAAATGTAAATGTATAGGCATTTATATAGCGCACTACTTACCCGGAGGGTCCCAAGGCGCTTCGACCGCTGCAAAACCCTTCCTGGCTTCCCTGGGAGATGGTCCCTTAATGGGTATCTCCAGGGTGAGACCAGGCATCCCCGGCGGTCTGGTGGGGCCGTTGGTGAAGATGAGGCAAGCTAATGCCCAGAGTTGCCGAGTGTGATCGCTGATCAGAGTGGGCACCGAGGCGAGAGAATTATCGAGTCCGCTGACCCTGGTCCAGAAACCTGCCGCGCCGAGATTCAAACCCTGGTCCCGGGCCGTCCTCTGCTCTCGTGTCTGCGCCTCTAACCAGTGAGCCACACTACTTCACTGCAATGTTGTGCAATTTGCTGTTTCTGCAGCTTGTGAAACCAAATAGGGCAACATTGTTTGTTATAGATGTAAAGGAAAAACGTTATCGTCTTTATCATGGAGACTGTGAAAGGACTACACAACATGCCTTGTCCTCTCGTTATTTTCAGTATTTTCCTACTTTATCTTAGTTTCTTTTTATACATGTTGTTTTTTAAATTAAATACAATCTTTTAAATTAAAGACAAATTACATTTTAGATTTAAAGCAATAATTGTCCATTTGTTTTCTAATCGTGGAAATATCATTATAGGTTTGTTACTTTGCCATATATATCATAAATGCGCTCTTTGTTTTTACTATTAAATTTCATTTTCTGACACATTACAGCCTTTTTACTCTCTAAAATCCAGTACATAAATGAAAGCAATTCCCTTCAAATATTGTTTGTTTTTTTGCTTTACAGGAGGAACTAATTATGCCAAAATTAGCTTTTAGTGTGAACAATAATTTTTGTTTGTGCTCTTTAAGATATACTGTTTTGAAATGCTTGCATAGTTTTCAATTATTCGAAAAGTCAAGTTGAAAATAGCAATATTCTGTTTCTAAATGCTACTGTACAAAACAGACAGTGAATAACCTTTATTTAATGTATGCATATTTAATGTTTGGAATCACGAAGCATGTTTTCACGAGATACTAGTAGAATGTGTAATGGTTGGAGTTGTGGGGCTATAGTTGTAGACAAGCCAAGATGTGCAGGGTGCCCTATATGGTCCCATTGAAGACTTGAGGATGCCAGGTAGAGCAGTGGGGCATTGCAAATATGTTTAACCCTGATGGCTGACTACCAAATATTCTACTAAACCAATTCCTAGACCACATGCCTCTCTGTGAAGTGGTCCTACATCATTGGAAATATTCCTAGAAATATGTAGCTCTTCTAGCTATTTACGTATATTCGGGTTTTAGAACATTTACTGAAAGATGGTAAAAGTATGTAGTGGGCAATATTTTACTTAGGCATGCTACCAGTAGAGGCAAGTGGCCGGCATTATAACTGACTGAAATCTATAGTAATACAGTAATAAGCTTTCTTTGCACGATTAATAAAAACCATTGAAATCAGACGATGAGGAAGAAACAAAACCAGTGTGTCAGTTGTATCAAGGAAGAAAGAGCGAAAAAGAGAAAATGAAGAGCAATTAAAAACGTTGTGGCGCTTAAAAACTCAAGGATCTAAATGCCATGCACTGGTATTAATTAACTGACAGTAAAAAGCTAAAATACAATTCATCAATATTTGTCCGACTCCAGATCCAACAGTAGGCAAAATCCTAAAGTGTGTGGTAATATAAATAAGGGACGGAATGATCAAGTTAGTTAACGGATGCTAATATGATCCGGTTTCTTTTGCATGGTAGATTATATGCCGAGATCTCTTCATGTATCAAAACTTTGATGAGACTGCATAGAGAATTAATAGATTGAGAACAACAAAGTAATGGGTAGACTAGTGAAATGAGTAGATCCTGCTCATTTTTTATTCTGATAAAATATTTCACCCAACTATATGTTGTGTAGTTCCTACTAATCCGTAGGATCTGCAACATAAACTAGGGGCTTGGTGCCAAGACTGATTCCAGACACCCTCTTAGGATATGTTGACCTATAGACCAGCTAGCTCACAGTGCCACTAAAAGCTCCCCAACCTACCAGGGAGTGAATGGTTTCTGGCAGCCAATGAACAAGACAACCCTGTCCCATCAAGGATCGTGGAAACAGTACAGAACCTTTCGCTCTGTCACTCTTTCTCACTTATTCTCAGAGAAATATACAGAGATTATGCAGAGGAGTGTCTTCAAAAAACTGTATTGAAACAATTTTATTCTTGCATAAAATACGTGCGCTGTAATGATCTACAGACAGAAGCATATAAACTTGATTATTAGCACCAAAAGCGTAAATAGCAGATATAGTTTTGCCATGGTGCTAAAACAATGTATATATTCAGGCATATAAAACAAGGCAGTAATCAAGCGTACTCCTACTGTGCAAGCCCTACTCTAAGTGCACCTTGAGTGTGTGTAGATGTAGAGCCAAGAATCCCCCAAAGAGACAATCCAACCCCATTACCTGATGGGAGAGAATGAAGGACCCTGTCTTGGTCACGAATTGGACACCCCTCACGACATGTCAGACCACTGCATAGTTATATCTTACCATGCAAGGACCTCAGTGTCTGTGGAAGTGCCTCCTCTGCTAATCTATCGGGATGGCGTGAGTATAGATTAGCAATGTTATAGATATGTAGATAGCCCTGTTGCCCCATGGATAAAGATAGTGATGACATTTTTACATAGTGCGAAACGAGACCTTGTATATGATGTTCAGGGCGTTGTGTTAATTTTGTGCGAAGATAGACGTGTAAACAAATTTTGTATCAGGGAAACAAATCCAACATCATCGTGGATGCAGATATGTGCAAAAGGGTACAGCTGGAAATGTTATATGTGAGAACAAGGTAAGAAATAAGCTGCTTCGCTACACAGGCCCAACTGACGAATATAACACTCACTCCTCATACTAAGGGTCGATATCTAAAAAGCCATCAAAAGAGCTAACAGACAATTTTAAAACCTACTCCTAAAAGCATCTAAAAAGCGTGCTTCCCATTAAAATATTTATTTAAAAGCCTTTATACCATGTATACCAATTGAGATCCTAAGCACTCAGAAAGCCATGGTGCCTAGAAAAAAAACCCAAGCTATTTTGGTTCATTTTGTTTAAAGAAGAGGCCAAATTGTTCCCACATGGGCAGGGCCAATTGTTTGTGTTCCGAGTAGTAGACTCAACATTACTATTGGCCACATCGGAAGATTTTTCCAGAGGTACACCTCATAGCATGTTTTTGGAGCAAAGGTGATTCCATCCAGTTCCCACAGCAGCTGCTGAGGCAGGTGTTGTATCTCATAAGTTCTCTGCAGATTTGTTGTTCACATCACTAGGAGCTGAAGCATCCCAGGGTGGCTCTAAGTATGCATTCATCAATAATGGAATACGCTTGGGACAGCAATAGGCATGTGCCTTTGAGGGGTCCATCAGAACTTCAATGTCCGGTGGCACAACCAATTATGATCTGAGACATATATCCAGGACACATTTGTGGCTTCAGAGCAGACAGCAGAAGACAGGTTATATGCAGTCAAGCCAGACAGGCCTGAACAATAAGAACCAATGCTCATTTAGTTCTTGAAGCCAAGGTGCACTGAAGCAGTGTACCATGCCCTCACGGGAATGCAAAATTAACAGTGTTGTCTCCATTTTGAATTCAACTAGGACGTCCATTGCGGTGTAGATAGAATAAAAGCAGTATTCCCACCACAAGTAGCAGGACAATCAGGAGCCCTCCAAAAACGCTTCCCAACACGGAGTGTCTGAAAGATGGTATAACCCTGAAAATCCTCTGAACGGTGTTAACCAAACCAGAGCCGATACATTTTAAAAAGTGCACTATTTTTATCACATCAGACATGTTAACGATATGCTGGACCAGCTCCACAAAATGCAGAGGGCAACAGTATTCTAAATGCCACCAGTTGTCATCCTCGCAGCTTGTTAGGTAGTATACCTTATGGGGAATTACTACGTGCAAAGCGTAATTGTAGCACTGACAATTCTTACCAGGAGGAGGAAGAGATTATGTGTGACAGATTCCGGAGCAGAGGATATAGTAAAAAAATGATAAATACTGCTAAGAATAGAGAAGAACTACTTAACCCTCGCAATGAGATCGAAGAAACTGACAAAATAAGATTCATAACCACTTTCTCTGAGCAAGCACACGAGGTTCGGAAGATCTTTAAAAAACATTGGCATGTCCTCCAAACTGACAGCCATCTCAAAAAATACCTTAGTGATAATCCCCAGCTTACATTTCGGAAAGGGAGATCACTAAGAGATGAACTTGGTCATAATCATGTAACCTCCAAAATCAGCTCAATTAAGGAAGAGGATATGGGTTTCAGATGCTGCCGGAAGTGCAAGGCTTGTAAATTCAGCAAAGATTGCAAAACACTAACAGTTCCCAATAGTAAGAGAGTGCTCACAATTCGCAAACGACTGACATGCAACACTCCGTACAGCATATACATATTGATCTGTCCCTGCAACAAATGGTACGTGGGGAGCACCAAACACACAGCAAAAAAAAGGGTGTTAGAACACTTACGTGCCATACATACCAACAACAGGCAATATCCAGTTGCGAGACACTTCTCTGCTATGCATATGCAAAATGAAAAATTGGTGCAGTTGGTTGTAGTTGACAGTGTTGATCTTGGAGTAAGAGGGGGCAATAGAGAACTGTCCCTCAGAAAATTGGAGTCCAAATATATTGTAGATTTTGAATGTTTAACACCAATTGGTTTAAATAAAACTGGAGAATTATCAATTCACTTATATGAATGAAAATTGATAGATATGAATATCCGCGGTTTCTTGATTTTAATGTAACTCATTTTATTTTTAGATTTCACACATCATGAGGTGGCAGAAGAACATGGATTTGTAAACATTGTCTTTTACGTTTTGAGTTCGTCCGATGAAAGTATATATTCAATCTCTGTAGTTCACGATGACCTATGAACCCATTTTGACAATTGTAAATACTTATGGACACTTAGCCCACTGGGGCAACAGTATCTTTTGGCAACTCAACAAGGGGATATTGCGTGATATAAACATGCACAATCGCCCCCTGGGGCAAGACGAACTAACGATTTATAATGGGACAACATCAAGAACTTCATTACGATCCTTGGTACATACAAACGGATCGGTTACGTGATTGTTATTATGTGCGTCTCCCGGCAACGAAACTGCAACCAATCGAATTTAAGCTGGGTTATAATATCCAATGAATGGGAGACTTTACGCACTAGGACGTTCTCTCTCACATTTCAATGTTTACTGGTAAATTTGATCACTATTTATTTCTGTGTGATCTTAATGATATATACAATGGATTATGTTTTATAATTTGACATCAATCAATGTAATTGTGCACAT
Organism: Lissotriton vulgaris; assembly: GCF_964263255.1. NCBI lineage: Eukaryota > Metazoa > Chordata > Amphibia > Caudata > Salamandridae > Lissotriton > Lissotriton vulgaris. The sequence continues at coordinate 1,570,035,233 of NC_141685.1, forward strand.
TTTCAAAAATAACTTTAAAAACGGTGATCCATTTGATGAATGTGATATTATCGGACAGACAAGTCTTCTTAAGTATTTTGATATAACTGGATATATAACTGTATTATATCATTTAAGCTCATGAATTGTTACAAGTATTAACATGTTACAAGATGTCCGCCACCATTATCGTGATAGAAACTAAGTGCACTTGGGTGTTGTGTTTAAAAGATGGCAACCAATACCACGAGATGAGCGTAACCAAGCCGTAATGGCGAAACGCGTCGTGGAGATTTTTTCATCTGCCTAATAAATCTTCAAAATTGGAGCTCTGGGTGTCTTGTTTTCATCATAATTTTTGATGTTTTGTGGAGCGAATATATACAGCCTGCTGGTGGCTGCAACAAGACCGCCCGTGACAGCACTACTCTTCACCAGCGGTGGTGGAAGCCATATATATATGTGCTGCTTTCTGTTGTTCAATAAAAAACAACTCTGCTGATGTGCTGTGGTCCGTCTCCTTCCTGTTTGCTGGTGTGCTGCGTGATTGCTGAGACACCGAGAGATCAGAGGAGTCACGTGTTGGATATATATATATATATATATATATATATATATATATATATATTTCAGCTCCGTTGCACCAAGATCCGGGTCACTCGCAGGCGGGTGCCTCTCGTGGCGGTGCCCCACGTAATAAATCGCGGCTCCAGGTTTCTTTCACATTCCACAGAAAGAAATTACGGCCGTAATTTCTTTCTGTGGAATGTGAAAGAAACCTGGAGCGCGATATATATATATATATATATATATATATATATATATATATATATATATATATATATATATATTTATTCATTGAAAAAACCATAGGTTATAAACCATATATAGTTAGTGATTAGCATTTACAAAACCTTATTTTACTCGCACAAAACCATTGAAATTCGCATATATAGTTAGTTGCACTAACTATATATCACGCACACGCAATCCACTGCTGATGATATCACATATTACATAATTCATGACATGGTCAGTGACTTCACTGATGATATCACTGATGACATCTCAAATGACATCACTAATGACATCACTGATGACATCTCAAATGACATCACTGATGACATCTCAAATGACATCACTGATGACATCACTGATGACATCTCATTTGACATTACTGATCACATCACTGATGATATCATTCATGTGATAATACGATGAACCTCTTCAGACTCTAATATAACCTTAGATACAATCAGTGTAAACAGACACTCACAGACTGTCACTCATCCATGGAGTTACTCACACACCTAGTCAGTCATCGAAAGAATCAATCACACCTCCATTTCCTCAACTATACAGTTATACACACCTTACTTATTCAAACATATACTAACACATATTTACTCTCTTATACAATCCCTGATACAAGTTCACAATGATCCATACAGCCACTCACACATTCACTGGCTCTTATGCACAGTTATTTATATATGTCAACTCTCACATGTACTGTGTTTTACATATGTACTTACTTTGACATGTAGCACTGAGATATCAATTCACTCACCAATACACTCATGCACACAGTCAACCGCCCATACAGCTAATTCCACATGCACTTTTGAACCCATACATCTAGTGAATCAACTGTTCACACATCTATGCACAGAGTCACACACCTCCCAGCCACCCATACACACACACTCAGTCTCCCATACAAATACTTGGGCAACCAATCAACAACCCATATAGTTACTCATATAGCTACTGATCAACACATGCAGCAGTTTACAGAACAACAGACATAATGATGTACAAATTAAGACAGTTTAGTCACTAACCCATGCACTCAGTGAGACACATCTAATCACTCACTCATACAATCAGTCATGCACCTACTAAATCCTTCATTCAGACACTTATACATCCACTCATTCTTCAATATGTAAGACTTATTTTAACTCTACAGAAACATACAGTCACTGGATGTTGTCATCAGTGATGTCATCAGTGATGTCACTGACCATGTCATGAATGATGTAATATGTGACATCATCAGCAGTGGATTGCGGGTGCGCGATATATAGTTAGTGCAACTAACTATATATGCGAATTTCAATAGTTTTGTGCGAGTAAAATAAGGTTTTGTAAATGCTAATCCTTTTTTCCTCACTCTGACTTTCATTTTTATGAGAGAAAGACCTACTTTGAATACCTTAGAAATGGCTTCATTAATAGCTGCAGCTGGTGCACCCCCACCACCACCACCACCTCCTAGGAAGAGAGGACCACCTCCTCAGGTTATCCTACAACAAGAGGAGGAAGAAGAGGAAGAGGAGCAAGGGACAAGGAGGTTTTTACCTGAACAGCCAAGGAGGTCCCATGTCAAAGAAAATTATATATGGCAATTTTTTACATTTCCCCAGGGACAAAAAAAGGTAAATGCCCGGTACGTTACCTGTCTGATCTGTAAAAATGAACTGTCCAGAGGGACAGAAAAGAAATACAGTCATGGCAATTATACCATGCATCGGCACATGGAAAGGTGGCACCCTATAAATTACAGTGCTGCACAAGTACGTGATCTGCTGGATAACCCCCGACCTGTGGCCAGTACATCCAATGAAGAGGCAGTGACAGGAACAGAGGCGAGGGAGATGGTCCCAAATATCCAAATAAAATTTGGCAATGTGAAGCACGTATGCATTTTTTGTGGCCAACTGATTTGCTTCAGGGAGAGCAGCATACATTTAATCAATAAAGCAATTGACAATCACAAATGTCCAAAACGCCCCAGAAAATAAATTATCTTTTTTTTTGTTGCTCCTGTTGAGCCCTTCATAATGAATCATTATCGTTTCTCCCCCATCAAAAAAACAAAAAAAATATAAAACCGTTCAAAAAATACCCAAAAAAAATGTTCAGAAAAATAATAAAAAAAATATAAAACAACAAAAATAATTTAAAAAAAAGTTATTTTCAGAACTACCTCCCCTTTATAAGAAATTGCTAGAATGTTTAGCACTCTGACAACCTCTATTTCTTTTGGTTCGCTTCCCGGTTCGCTTCCCGGTACGCGAACCGGAAGCGAACTCAAAACAAATTTTTTTTTTAAAAAAAGAAGAGTAAGTAAACTGAGAGTAATGTTAAAAGAAAGACAGTTAGAGGGAGTAACATAGATACTGTTTAAAGAGGGACTGAGAACAGGAGTGGAAAGAGTAGAGTAAAAAAGTAATAGAAAAAGGAATGAGGGAAGTAGCAAAGGCAGGAAACTGAGGGTTAAAGAAATGAAGCAGTGAAACTAATAAAAGAAAAATGTAAAAGAGATGTAACAGAATGAGTACTAAACACTTACCTTATAATTATCGTTAACTTAGTCACGTGTTATTTTTATACTTTCAATCTGTGAATGAGAGAACAAAAATTTAAAAATTGATAGAAAGTAGTAAAAGATGAGTGAGCATGAGACAAGATGAGTACATATTAAAAATCACAATTCAAAGTACAGAATTAATTATACATATTAAATGGTTTATTTTTGCTGTTCTCAGAATATATCAAATTTCACTAAAAACAGTGAGTTGAAGGTATTCATCATATAACAGCGGGGAAAAAAAATCACAATCAAAATGATTGTGTTTAAAAAACCAATATAATATAATCAATCAGAAATCAGAACTCCTCAAAAGTAACTTACTTTCCATGACGTCAAAGGATGTCCTATGAACAGCTTATACTCTGTTGTGCTGTTATTATTTTCTGCCTGCCACTTTCTGAAAGATAAGCTCTATCGTTTTAAGAAAAATGAGACATACAAAGCAATTTAAAACAGCACACTAAATTACAGCAACACCTAGAATCATTATAATCCAGTTACCTACCCTAAATTCTCACTTCTGAAAACAATTCAAAAGGCAACATTGCTTCATAGTCAAATTGTAATCATTGCCGAAAGACCAGCCTTTTTTACATTTCGAATAAGCTGTGTAATATCTTGAAGTTGTTAAAGGACCATCATGTCATATAATAGCTGCAGTTACAAATGTTCTTCCTGAAATTGATGACTGTGCAGCCAAAACATTTTTAATTAGACTTGACAACTTATTTACATCCGGTTTATATAGTTGGAATTGTAAAATGACATTTCACCGATAAGTTTATATAAATAATGTGAACAGCATTACAGACTTACATCACCTCTACTCCTTCTTTTGATCTGCTGCTTAAATTAGCTTATTAAAAAAAACAATTTTCGCTCTATGCTACACTTATCCACAAGGCTATATAGTGTAGGAGCTATTAGAACCTCTTGAAATTCCTCAGAACAAATCCCGAGATTCCTTTCCTAAAATTTTGGTTGTAAGAACACCAGGTAAGAATTTTGAAGGTGAAAAGGCAATCTTTTTTTGAAAGTTAAAACAGAATCATTGCAGAATGACCAGCCATTTCCAGGCTTCAAATAAGTTGTGTAATGTCCTGATGTTGTTGAAGGACCCTCATGATATATAATTGCTGCAGTTAGAAAAGTCCTTCCTGATATTGACAACTGAGAAGCCACAACATTTTTAATTAAAGTTGTCAGGCCTACATCATTGGAACATTAAAATGACATACTGGCCATATCTTCGTATAAATAATGTGGACAGCATTGCAGACTTACATTGGCTACACTCCATGTTTTGATCGGCTGCTTTTACTAGCTTATTAAAGGATACTGATTTAGTGTCTGGCAAAGTTAAATATATAAATCTTTCTGAGTCTACACTAGTAATACTTGATAACGTACAATTCTCGCAGTCATGCTGCCATTGATAAGAAAGGCCAAACAGATAATCTACATCTACACCTTCATCTTGCAATACATTAAGCATATACATTAAAAACTCCTGACAATCTTGCTGAATATTTTGAGAGAATTGTGTTTGACCTGAACATTTGTCTAACAGATTTCGAATTTTAGACACACTTTCTACTCTTGTTCTATCAGCACTACATTTCTCTAACACAGAATTCAACAAACAGCAAAAACTTTGATCCGAATTGATCACAATCTGTTCTTTTAAAGTTTCTAGAGAAAAAACAACATTAACCACTACATTAGCATAGCAGTTCACACCAGAACTATTTTCAAATTGAAAACCAACAACATCTTCAACAGAATTCATTTTCTTTCTGCTTACAATTTTAGGTTCATCGACTTTTGGTCTTTTTGCTACAACCTCCCTACTATTAGTGATATTTCTTAGTTTCCGGCCTACCACACGTTTCTCAAACAAAGGATATTGAGGCAAATGTGGCGCATACTCTCTTCTTAACCTATTGTATTCCATAACACAATCTAGATTCGCACAAATGTTTGTGACATCACACTCAATCAAGTTCTGACTCGTGACAATGCTAAATAAGCCATACCCTCCTTGAACACAGAACTGCCAATATTCACCAAAGCACTGTCTACACTTAAACCTTGTGATTTATGGATTGTCACTGCATATGCCAAGCAAACAGGAAATTGCTTACGGCGAGCATGTAAGTCTTTTACAAGCAAAAACCTAGCTGTGCAACGACCAATTAGCTGTACTTCCTCAATGCCATCAAATTTAATTTTTAAAAATTCAATTCCATCCCTATTTCTGTATTTCTCAAAATCAACAACATTACCCATTGATCCATTTACCAGACCTCTTTCAACATGTAAATTCCTTCTCAAAATGATACGGCAATTTAAGCACACATTCAGAGTCTTTTCAAAACCAGCAGTTTTAGATATAGTCTTCTCTAATTAATCCAATTTAGATTTCAAATTCTCAGACAAAACAATTGTTACATCCATATGCTCTATTCTGCAAATAGCTTCCAGTTTCACAATCTCTTGGTTCTCTAAATTCAACATTTTGTTGTTGAAGATGGAACATTCTGCAAGCGTTGGCATCAAACATATTCCAGATTTCTTCTCAGTAATTTTATGAAAAATATTCTCTGGCAGAACGTCTTCTTCTGGAAACAAATTTGACAGTAATCATGCATGTTAAGCTTCTTTCCCACGCTCAGTCACTTTCCCGATTCTAACATCTTGTAGAATATTCTTGTAATCTTCATCCTTCGCCTGACGCATATTTTCACGAAGCTCAGCATAACTGAAGTTTAACCATATGTTAACGTTGCCAATGCTCCCTAGGCACTTCCTGGTATCTTCATGCGTAAGCAGTTTAAACACTGGTTGTCCTTTTACTGGTGTCAGCTGCAGAAGATCACCGAAAACAATGATGTGTTTGCCACCAAATAACACATCATACTCTGTTTTAAGAACTTCCTGCATTCTTAAATGCACAAAGGCAAGCATGACATTGGAAACCATGCTTACTTCGTCAATGATAAGAAGTTTCATCTTCTTCAGGACTCTAGATACTTCACAACAAGCATCTTCCGATAACTTGTGATATTGTAATTTGTTATCATGCTCCACTGGCAGCATCAGTAGCCAATGCAAAGTAATACCTTTAATGTTATGTGCTGCCAGACCAGTTGGAGCGGTGACAACACAAGACAGCGATGACTCAGTCCTTTTCTGCAAATAACATGAAATTGCTTTAATGAGGAAACTTTTTGCAGTTCCTGCTTCTCCACTCACGTACAATCGGATAGGCTTCAACGACGTACATGAGCACTGTTTCTTCTCATGACTTAATCCATGATCCATTTGGTTGGTAACTTCGTTATATATTTTCCTCTGCTCAACGTTAAGTTGTCTTTCTAAATTTTCCAAGTTAACCACATCCTCCTGAGCATGTGCCATGGCTCTTTCCACTTCAATCATGGCAGTGGCAGCTTCATTTTCAATACCTGGTCCTCCTAGTGGATCCTGACTCAATGAAACAGAACTCTGACTGTCCTGAGAACTGTCTCTAGCAATCTCGGCTGCTATTGTTGCTTCCTGCTCGATTTCTGCATACAACATTTCTAGATATTTTGGGAAAACAGGACATTCTATGGACTCCTTGGCTGCATTGAAAGAGTCTTCGTAACAGAGGAAATCTCCAAGCAGTTCCTCTTCTGCACGCCAAGGCTTGAAAAGTTGCAAAAGAGCTAAATAGAAAAACTCTTTTCTTTCTGGAGATTTGCAATCCAATTTTCGATGATTTACCAATAGACATTTTTTTTGCTTCACCAGACATCCCTCACTTCCAATTACAGCATACACTCCTTTATCAATATCTTCTGTGATGTTCCTCTTGAAAATGTAATTTTGTAGAACCTCATACAGACAAACATTCTCCAAGTGACTGCTTCTATTTGGATAATATGTATCCAACATGTTGGTCTTCAAAATATCTGTACTGCTTGGCTCCTTCCCCGCCAAATACTTAATTTCCCGTACAGGTTTGAGAACTCGATTACGCGTTGCAGCAAGACCAAGACTTGCCCAAATGATACTCCTAGATTTGGCATAGAGACTTGCTGAAGATAACCGGTCAGAACATTCTTAGGCTCCGATTTCTCGATGCGACAACATCTTCAGACTGAAACTGTACAACTTCTTACTGAGGCTCTTTTCATGGGAAATGTCCTCCCACATATCCTTGAGTTCTGTCTTTTCTTTTTTTGTGATGTAAGACGTCACATACCGAGCCACAGCCATACAGTTGTCAGCCACAAACTGTATATCCATGTTAGCATTCCACATGGACAAAATCACTGGGTTGTAGTCATTGATGTTCTTGGACTCTTCGTTTCTCTTCAAATTGTATGTATTTTTGGGTGATTTCCTTGTCACATTATGTCGCAGCGAAGACATCAAATAGTTCACTCTTCCTTTAGATATCACCAATCGTGGAAATCCAAAACGACATTTTGTATAGTACTTGTTCTTGTTTCTGAATTTACGACGACAGTACTTTCCACAACAATGGCATTGAAACCGTAAAACTTGTTCTCTTAGACTTTTGTCTTCCTTTGTCTTTGGAACAGCACATGTAGAATACTGTTCTATGAAATTCATCACTAAGTCATCCGGATCTGTTCCAAATTTGGGTGCATCTTTGATCCATAGCAGCATATGTATATGAGGAGCACCTCGTGCTTGATACTCCTTTCTCCAGAAGAAATCCAACACCTCTCCGAGAGATGGATTTTTCTTGTTCGAGATGAAAGACATCATAGCTTCAAATCTATGATTGAAGTACCTGCATACATTCACTGGATCCAGAGAGCAAAGTTCTCCGGGTGTCTTGAATTCAATATTTTCAATGTTTCCATTTGCCTCTCGTAGAAATTCAAGTAAGTCTTCCCAGCCATACTCAGCACAGCTGAGAGTGAGGAACCATGTGGGAGTTCCTAAGTTCCTCAGCATACATTTTAAGTCACCATGACGACGGTACCAATACTCATTAGTACCACGCTGACATGCCATCAGATTAATCAGGTGAGAATCCAAAATACTGTCTTGCACATTGACTTTATCCATAAAGTCCCTTGCTGAGATATTTCTCAGTTGTAAACCACTTTTCAGGATGTGGTTCACTGCATAAGACAGTCCCGACAGATCACTTTCAAACAGTAGATGAAACAAATAGGGAATGCATTGACGAAACCTAGGATCTTCTGCATACAATCGTAAAGTCCGGTATTCAGATGCAGGAATTTGATCAGGTCGCTCATCATATCGTCCTCCTCGACCTGTGGGAAATAACTGTGGAAAACACCGAGCTTCCAAACTTTCCTCCCAAACACTAATGGGACTCCCTTTGGCTTGTTTCATTTGAAACAACTCAATAGCATTCCCCATTACTTCCTTGGAATGCAAAGGATGAACACTATAATGTTCATATATTTCTTCATTTTTAGAGGCTTCTACTTTCTCAATTTGTCCAGCACACAATTCGCTGTCTTCTTCTTCACTTACTTCCTCTTCTGCTACACATACATTCTTGTAGTACTCATTGTTTTTTATCAAATACAATGTTGTCTTTTTGACTTTCCTAACATCCACTAAATCTTGCCAGATTTTCTTACTCTTTGTTGGAACACCATTAACTAGGATAACCAGAGGTTCCTCTTCCACCTTCTCTACTCCAATTGTATTAATGTTTTTCTTCAAATCTAAAGGCAAATAAACAACTCTTCCCTTTAATCCTCTCTGTAAATCTGATGGAGGCAATTTCCCTGTCTTTGGCTCCATTCGTACAATAGCCTGAAAGGGATGCACACTTTGAATCAAAATAGATTCATAAGTATTTAAATCCTTCAATTCAGAAGGAATGTCAACCAATTCCAGATTATTATGAACCGCTCTAGCAGGCATCCAGTTTTGGTTTAATTTGTTAAAACAATAAGTACACATACGTTGGTCCGATCCCAAATCAAAACAATTTTCTACCATCAACTATGTAGCAAAATCCTTCCATTCACTATTGTTTTCCATTTCACTTTTTGCATATAAATCCACTAACTTAGTCTGATTCTTATAATAAGTCCGTCGACAACACACACAAATGAAATTAGGCCTCTCACTTGATTTCACCTGAAAGATGGAAATTTCTTTGTGAAACTTATCTATATTAGAAATCTGTACACTGTCTTCCACATTACCTTCTTCTACTCTGTCAATTTCAACATTGTTCTCTTTACTAGCAAAGTAACAGAACTCAATTTCTTCACAAATATTTTTCACATGTTGTTCTGAACCATGCAAAAGAGCACTGCTCAATTGTTTAAGCATAATTGCTGGACTCTTAGCATAATACAACATTCTCACTAATTTCCTCACTTTATTATGATGCACTGCTAGCATCCTGAAATGATGAAAAACACTCTGGCATACTCTTCTGGAAAGACAAGCCAGGGAATGCCCATGCAAACCTGTTACTTCTCTCACTCTGCAAGGATCTAATTCTTGCAACAACTTCATTTTCTGTTTTAAACTTTTCTTATTAAATGTACGTACAAAATCACAAAACAAATTGATGGAATCCTGTCGCACACTACAAATGCTACTACATTTCCAGGTGTAGACTGGTCCCTTAGGACGTCTTCCTAAAATCTCATCACCTAACACCTCTTCTGCATCTGCAGACACAAGTTTTTCTTTTTCAACCGGACAACCATCTTTTACCTCATATGCTCGACCACTGGTGTCAACTGCATGCACCAAATCATTGTCCTGAAAGTAAGTCTCCTCATTGAAAAATGCCTCACAACTTGAACTATGCATCCATTCTCCTGAGAATACTTTACAAAAATTACTACGATTAACTACTCTCTTCCATCTACTATTTGATTTGAAATCGGAAATTACCTTGTTTAGTTTCCTAATTCTATTGATTACCAAAATAAATAACTTTCGCTTAATTTCGAAAGCCTGATCAATAATTTTCTCTACATTTTTCTTTTTCTTATAAAATGTCACTTTCTGTTGGCCTTTCTTAAATTTTTTTAACAAATTGACAATTATACTGTTGCGGAACATTCGCCTACGAATGTCCCTGAATTGATTTTCCCTTCTACTGCCATGCACAGACTTATCTCCTGCTCTAGCAGAAACCTTTTTTACGGGCCTTTCCTTTTCCTTTAAATTGTCTCTCTTCTTATGCACTAAAACATGTTCAATACTGGTATTTTTTTGTCTGCAAATTGTTTTTAAAAATGATTTTATTTTCTTACCCGGAGCTTTTTTGGCAACTTGATACGATTTCATATTACAGGACTGTTCCAAATCTTTACCAAGATGGAGTGTAAGTCGCTTTGCTTCTTTTAGTTTTCGCTGCCTTGAGGGCATTTTTAAAGTTTTCTAAAGATCTTCAGTTAAATCTGTGTAAAAATATTTAAAAAATTGATATTAACCACTATTACCAAACAGTAAACCAATAACAGTAGGCAAACAATTAACACACTAGATGTCAATTCCATCTACAGTAATTTAACAACATAGACAAAGGGGGCATATTTACAAGGCACTTGCACCATGGGGGAAATGAGTAAAAATTCCAAGAACACATAGGGTCGTATTTACAAGGACCTTGCACCAGGGGAAAGTGACTTAAAATTGCCAAGCAGACATGAGGGCGTATTTACCACACCCATGCACCAGAGGGAAGTTAATTAAAATTGCCAAGCACACATGAGAGCGTATTTACAAGTCCATTGCACCAGAAAGAAGTGACTTGAAATGGTCAAGCACACATGAGGGTGTATTTACAACACCCTTGCACCAGGGGGAAATGACTTAAAATTACCAAGCAGACATGAGGGCATATTTACCACACCCATGCACCAGGAGGAAGTGAGTTAAAATTGCCAAGCACACATGAGGGCGTATTTAAAAGGCCCTTGCACCAGCAGGAAGTGACTTACAATTGCCAAGCAGACATGACGGCGTATTTACCACACCCATGCACCAGGGAGAAGTGACTTAAAATTGCCAAGCAGACATGAGGGCGTATTTACCACACCCATGCACCAGGGGGAAGTGAGTTAAAATTGCCAAGCACACATGAGGACGTATTTACAAGGCCCTTGCACCAGAAAGAAGTGACTTGAAATGGCCAAGCACACATGAGGGTGTATTTACAAGACCCTTGCATCAGGGGGAAGTGACTTAAAATTACCAAGCACACATGAGGGCGTATTTACAAGGCCCTTGCACCACCATAAGGTGTGGCCTATGCAGAAGTATGCTGGATTGTCTGTCTGCCATGGTAAAACCAAGAAATATCTAGGAGCAAAAAGGCAGGTCTGGCAGTCACAAAAGTTTGTTTGAGGTGAGGCCTACTCAGCGTTGCAGATGAAATTTTGGCTTATTGAAGAGTACAGACGACATAATACATGTGCAGGCCAACGGATGAAGTGAGTCATGTCCACTGCACACTTCAACAAAGACCAGACCTCCTCTGTCTCCCTGGACAGGCCTAAACCTCATCAGCACAATGTGATTAGTAATGTTAGGAAACACAGGTGATGTAATTGAAAAACGTGCAAATATTTTTGCTCATTTCACAATCACATCACTTGTGTTTCCTCAGCTTAGGTATCTCATTGAGCAGATATAGTCTAGCATATCCAAGAGTACGCAGAAGGTGAGGACTGTATGCAGCAGTGCAATGTACATAATTCTCCTCCAATGACAATTACAGAAGCCGCAGCATATCCATGCCCCCTAAACAGTCCTAAATGTATATCATAATTATCATAGTGACTATGAAACTCTACCAGTACATATTGTGAAACCTAAATGACTTCAAGAAACAACTTTTTAAACCATCAAACAAGCAAATTATTCTCCCATATGTTGAGAAATAAAATATTTATTTAAAAAAGCAAACCCCTTGTCCTCATAAATGTGAAAAGTATTTCTTTTTAAAAAAACAATTTTCTGGTCATAATTTCAAAACACAAAACAGCTCCTATGTACAAGCACACCCTAGCTGGCTTCCTTATTTTCTCCAATAAGCATACCAATCTCCTTCTACATTAAAGGAATCTTTTCTCACCTTAGCACGATTTTTAAACACATCATGTAAGGAAATTAGTCTCCCAGATTCCTGGGAGAAGTACCTTAAAATTGTCTAGCACACATAGGGGCGTATTTACAAGGCACATGCACCAGGGGAAAATGACTTAAATTTGCAAAGCACTCATGAGGGTGTATTTACAAGAACCTTGCACCACCTTTAAAGTCACTTTTAAAATGGGGAAAATGACGTGAATGTGTCTCATAAGCCTTGTAAATATGCCCCCATGTTGACTATGTAACTCTTGCAAAATATATTGTGAAACCTAAATGACTTCAAGAAACGAGTTTTTAAACCAAGAAACAAGAAAATAATTCTCCCATATTCATGTTGGGAAGTGAAATATTTATTTAAAAAAGCACACCCATGTTATCGTTCTCATAAATGTAAAAAGCATGTCTTTTTCTTAAAAAACGATTTTCTGGTCATAATTTGAAAACACAGCACACCTCCTAAGTACAAGCACACCCTGTCAGTACTAATACTTCACATTATCTATAATTATAATTTGTCAAAGAAGCAAAATCTTTTTGGAAAAAAGAATGAAAACACTTGACACAAAACAACATTTTAAATGTACAGCTAACTTCCTTATTTTCTCAATAAACTATACTACTCTCTATCTAAATTAAATGATTTTTTTCTTACCTTAGCAAATGCTTTTTGAATTTCAAAACAGTCTCAGAAACACACCAATTTTTCTTTAGCAGAGCAAAAGGTATGTACTCCAGAGGCTGCAACCAACAAAGGCACTGAAATGCTGAAATTCATCACACATATCTCTCATGTGACCCAATCAAAACTCTTCCCTCACTTTTTTCAAATCAACACCCTTCCCCCCTCTGCCCTTTCTGGCCTTTTTCCATAGCAACTACCTCCTGCCAGACCTCTCATGTTTACAAGTTCACACAACAATGTTTCAAATGAACTCTGAACTCTCAGTACACCTGCTAATCCACTGCAATGTTTCTTAAAATCATGTTTTCTTAACCATTCAAATTACATGTTTCAAAGAACACATCCATGCACCCTAACTTTCTGTTTTCAGCAATGGAAATCCACCAATCACTGCTACTGAATCATTAGCACACAAACTCCACATTTTTTTTCTTTACAAACTCCTACTGTTTCAACTGCCATTTCATTCCCACACTTCATCTGACTGCAGCAGAACCTCCTCTCACCATGTTTTCTGTCTGGATTGTTGGACATAGTTACATTCACTGGGCTCACAGGTATGCTGAAAACAGAAATTTACACTACCTCAATTTACAAAATGTGGAAATCAAATGGATTGGCCAAAGAGGATTGAGATGTCACCAATTGATACCATTGGTGAAAACCTTTTTACATTTGCCAAACCCTGACCTCATAATAGTGCACTGTGGAGGAAATGATTTGGGCACTTTGACTGGGGTAGGTCTGGAAATGCTCTTAAAGGACACCTTTGAGCAATTAATGGCACTTTTCCCTCAAACTGCCTTGGTATATTCCAATATATGCCAAAGACAGAAATGGAGGTGGTCCAATCAAATTTGTCCACAAATTGAGAAAGCGAGGAAGCATGTAAATAAGTCTGTTTCAGCTTATATGAGAGACCATGGAATGGGTGCCATCTACAACAATAACTTGCGTTATTACATGCAAGATATCTACAGAGGAGATGGTGTGCACTTCTCAGATGAGGGAAACAGAGTTTTCATACAAAATGTAAGACTGTGTATTGGTACCTACTTATAAGTACCTAGAACTTACACAGAACCCAAAAGCTCTTTTCAGAGCTACCTTAACTATAATTATTTTTTTAAAATTTCAAATGTACCTTTTTTCACTAATTTTCACTTATGTTCGCTTCCCGGTTCGCTACCCGTTTCGCGTACCGGCAGCTAACCGCGCGAAAAAATCAAACTTTTTTTTTCTTCGACATATAAGAGCCTTCTCAGCTACCCTCAGAAAACCTAGGGGGTCAAGATACGTCTCCCGTGCCCCCTTACACCCATTTCCCACATTGTTATTCCTCCATCTTGTGATAAAATTTGTCCAAAACACAAAATGGCGAACTCCCGTTACGCTACCGGTAAGCTACCCGGTTCGCGTACCGGGACGCGCCTCTACGGCGAAAAATCGCAAAAATTATTTTTTTTTTATTTTTTGCCCCGCGGGGCACTTTAATATCCCCCTCATCAATCCTAAGGGGTCAGGAGGGGTCTACCTTGACCCCTTTCATTAAATTCCCCCTTCGTTTTTTTCCACCTCTTGTCTCTCGATCCTACCGAGAGACAAGATAGCGGCCGTTCCGGACTGTTTAGAATGTTGACAGACACCGGAGAGCCAATCAGCTTTGCTTCGCGAAGTTCTGTTACGCGTCAGGTACGCGAACCGGAGCGCTAACTGGAGCGCTAACTGGAGCGCTGTCACAGATATATCTGTTTTTTAAAACGTTAATTTCTCAAAATCCACTGGAGCACATATATTGACACATAGCAAAGGCAAGTCGGGCAAACCATATCTACAATTTTGCCAAGTTTCGTGTAAATCCATTCAGCCGTTCGAGCTAAAAGTGATTCCAACCGCCCTAAGGAAAAATTAATGGGAAAAACGCGTTTTGGGACCCCCTTTTTTCTGGGCCCCCCCTTGACGAAACCCCCCCAAATTTTCAGGGGCTGCTCAGAAACAAAATGTGCCATTTCCCTGAAAATTTCAGCCAATCCCGTCCAAAAACGCCAAAGTTATTCGACATAGAATTTTCAGAAATCCCATAGGAAAAAAATCCTAACTATATATACCTACTGGCGACCGCCAGTAGGTAATATATATATATATATATATATATATATATATATATATATATATATATATATATATAACCTACTGGCGGTGTCGAAATTCCGCTCCACCGATTCCTGCATGCAAGGCTTTGCATGCTGGTACTTGCAGTTCTGGACTACTCCCGGATTGTGTTACAGGTGGGGAGAATCACATCCTGGGCGGAGCCTGAGCCACTGGGCTACAGAAAGCAGCAGCACAACTTTGCAGCGCAAGATGGAGGGTTCCCAATCGCTTGTGGCGCTGAGGAAGGCTAAAGAAGTGCCGAAATGCATTCGCCTGTGATCTGTGGAAAATAAATGCCTCCAACAATGTCCCCAGGTGTGGTCTTCGCTCTTTCTTCAGGAGGAGTTGGCAGTGATATTTTATGCGCATGTCAGAGGCGCATTACGAAGACTCCCGCTTCACCAAAGTGGCCCGGACATTCTGTGACAACGCTTCGGCAAAGTAACCTCCAAGGTATTGGATTCTGCCTGGGCCCGCCTCGGTGCACAATGAGAGAAAGAGCGGTTGTGAGGACATTGTCCTGGCAGTGGGTGACATACACGGTGATGATTACCCCCGCGAAGTATTGAACTTGAGCATTGGGGTTGAAGCGGTTCTGGGGCACAAGGAGACATTTTACTTACCACTACAAGGCAGATTGGACCCCATCTGCGCAATCTTGCTTCGCCATCCGACCACTGTGTCGAAATTCCGCTCCACCGATTCCTGCATGCAAGGCTTTGCATGCTGGTACTTGCAGTTCTGGACTACTCCCGGATTGTGTTACAGGTGGGGAGAATCACATCCTGGGCGGAGCCTGAGCCACTGGGCTACAGAAAGCAGCAGCACAACTTTGCAGCGCAAGATGGAGGGTTCCCAATCGCTTGTGGCGCTGAGGAAGGCTAAAGAAGTGCCGAAATGCATTCGCCTGTGATCTGTGGAAAATAAATGCCTCCAACAATGTCCCCAGGTGTGGTCTTCGCTCTTTCTTCAGGAGGAGTTGGCAGTGATATATATATATATATATATATATATATATATAATTTTTAAAATTATTCTTTTCACCCTAAAAACTAATTCCACCCTGCTCCCTTAAAATACCCCAGCACCCCAAAATCCTAACCCACCCTTACTCCTTAAAAAACCCCAGCACCCTTAAACACTAACCCATCCTGACCCTAGAAATACCCCTGTACCCCACAACCTAGCCCTGAACCCTAAAAATACCCCTGTACCCCAAAACCCAAACCTATCCGTAAACCCTAAAAATACCCCTGTACCCCAAAACCCAAGCCTATCCCTAAACCCTAAAAATATCCCTGTACCCCAAACCCCAAACCTACCCCTGAACCCTAAAAATACCCCTGTGCCCCAAAACCCAAGCCTATCAATAAACCCTAAAAGTATCCCTGTACCCCAAAACCCAAACCTACCCCTGAACCCTAAACATACCCCTGTACCCCAAAACCCAAACCTACCCATCAACCCTAAATTACCCCTGTACCCCAAAACCCAAACCTAGCCCTGAACCCTAAAAATACCCCTGTACTCCAAAACCCAAACCTAGCCCTGAACCCTAAAAATACCCCTGTACCCCAAAACCCAAACCTACCCATAAACCCTAAATTACCCCTGTACCCCAAAACCCAAAACCTAGCCCTTCACCCTAAAATACCCCTGTACCCCAAAACCCAAACCTATCCCTAAACTCTGGGCTGGGCAGATTCATCGGTATTAAATATTACATTCATGTTGATCTAGAGGCATAATTTAATTTGGCAGAGGATACTCTTGTTCGTACTGCAAGAATGCTTGAGTTTGTAATGTAGAGTCAAATCTGTAATCTACATCTGTTGCAGTGAGAGGGTTAGCCCATTGAATTCTTCGTGGATATGCTTTTGCATTGGGATGGTTGCTTTTGTAACAGCCTCTAGGGTAGGTACCGGGGTCACGACAATTATACATTTCTACAGAGCCAGTGCTCTATCTCTCACTAGAGCAGTATGTATGGCTGTGAGTTTTTTTCCTGTTGGTGCAAAACGCGTTTAAGCGTTTGGGTACAAATGTGATTTGTACTCAATAGGTACTGTATCGCCTTCATTGAAAGTGATATAGGTGTACTCGGTTAGTTCAGTGACCACATGGATCACCATGTTAGATATGTTGACACCTGTATGTAAATGTTTAGAAGCTATCATGCCAGCTTGAACGAAACACAGAATATGTGTATGTTCATGTATCCAATAATGTACTGAAAAATCTGGTATAATTAAGTCATAGAAAGGTTTCAGTCGTTCTGCGTAATCCAAAAAGTATGTCCTGCCAAAATTCGAAAATCCTAAAATGGATTGTAGTCTCTTCAGAGTCATTGGAGGATGGAGCAGTGCTCATTTTTCTACAAACTGTACCAGCATCCTTTTGCCTTCGCTTGACAATTTGTACCCTAAACATAGAACACTGAAGTGGTCAATTTTTTATTTTTTTAAAAATGTATTTTATATCCCGAGTAGGTAATCCAAAGAATTATGTGGGTTCACCCTAAACAAGTGTTCCATCAAATAATCGTTCAGCAGGTATAATTCCTCTCCATAGGAAAATGTCTCCTCATCAAAATTTTGAAGTAACTCTGTTACTCTATCTGAAAACAGCCCACGGTTATTCCTATACCCCTGTGGTAATCAACAAAATTGGTGTTGAGAACGTAGCACTGAGAATCCTACCAAATACCTGCTCCGAGGTGCTATATTTTGGCAGAAAAATCCATTTGAGATGTTTAGTGTTGTTTTGTATTTTTTCACACAATGTTATTCATTAGTGCGGCACTATGTGCCTTCTGTACTGCAAAAGTGTATGTGGAGATGTTCAAATGTCTATAATCTAGGACTAGACAATATGAACTAATGGGTTTCATTACAGGAAACAAGGGATTATTCTCGGGTGAGGTGCAATTCTCTATCAACCCCCTGCTATTAAAGTTGATTCAGGATCTCCTTGACCTGTTTCTTTGCTTCATGCTTTATTGTGTATTGTCTCTTTGGTTGAGGAATCGATTTTAATTGGATTTTGTGATGAGATAACTCATCAACCACCCAACATGATTGTGGTAAAGTGCAGTAGCTAACGCTCACTCCTGCGCGTATGATTTTTTAACTGATGCTGGTACGAGAGAAAGCAGGTAAAATAACTTCTTACCCCATTGAGCAATCCACTATGAAATCTGGCGGCCAATCCTTTTTGGACAAAAGAATATCATAACCATATGTCAGGTTCGCCCAAAAGAGACCCTTCACTTGCCTGAGTATGTTCCCCGCCATTTGCAGTGTTATTTCATATAAACGATGTGGGACACTTACCCTTTTATCAGGTGTTTCCACCGTGATATGTTCAATCAGTGCTGCTACCGCCAGAAAGTCCATCATGTTCTGGTGAGATATTGTGACTTCTGCTGTACTGTCTAGCATCGCCACTGCTCATTCCCCATTCAGAAGCAGAGTCCTCAGTAGCCTGCGCATTTCTAATTTTAATCCCAGCTACCTTCTTCTTTTTAATCTGAGGTTTTGAAGTCTTTTGTTTGTCTTCCTGTTTTATGATGTAGTCCGAAGTGGGATATGTCTCCCTTTTTGACTTCACTAGCTCTTCCGATCTGCTCTGACCGTCTCTCTGCAAATGTTTTTCGGTGACTCTTGAAAGGAACAAGAGGAACGTGTATCAGTATCCTAATACCTATCAGGTTTCCTAATATTGTCACAGTTTCTCAAATTGTATTTTCTCTCTGTGTGTTCCTGTTTAGGAGACCCACCCCGTGACTGTGTTTTGTTTTGTTTATTTTTTTTCTTTATTGTCCCATTTCTTTTTTGAAGAATTGGGTGCTTGCTTGGAGTTATCCTTTTCAGAATTGCTCTTAACTGTTGGTTTTCCAGGTCTGGCTCCCAGGTTATCTCTACCAAGCGAAGCATATGTATTTTTGATAATCTTAGGCAATTCTCGCTCCTGCTGTGCAGGGGTGAATTCTCCCAGGCGTTGGCGTATAGTCACCACTGCTGCATCCCCTTTTATGTTACTCAACACCATTGCGAAACCTTGGCAAAATGGCGCATCAGCTTTATAACTAGATCTAGGGCAGGCTGTGCCCCGTATTCATTCTGTATTTGTTTTAGTACAACTGGTATAACTGCTATTGAAGAGGTACCATGTTACCTGGTATAAATAGCAGCGAAGATTGTACCCCAAGTGACACAATCTTCGATCTGGGGAGACTCGCCATTGGCAAACAAATTGCCAGTATTGTGTGTTTTTCCTGTGGGCCTGTATGGGGAAAAACTACTTCAAGCTCTGCTGCTTTTTGTGCTATCCAGAACGGGATTTGCTCCCGGCTGGTGGGAATCTTTCCATAATGGCGTTCAGTGTTTGTGGGCTAATACCTGTAGTAACCATATGTGGTTGTTCAGCCTGAGCAGCCCTTCCAGGTTGGACTGCTAATGTTCTCATTATGTATTGTGTAAGATTTCTGTACATTTTTACGAAATCTCTATAGAGTGTACGCATTCCTGCTGCTGTTAAGGCAGCAATGTCTAGATGCGGTATATATAAAGCTAGGACCATCCAGGTCACTCTTTCTCTGCTGAGCAGACTGAGTTTCATTTTTTCTGTGGTATGAGGTAGGGCACCTTTAAACCGATTAATGTGCTCTTGGTAAGTTAACGGACTTCTAAGTCCACGTATGGAAAATATTCATTTGGTGGTTCAACTTCAATATATTCATGAAAATAATCGTGTGTGGGCATCTGCAGGTGGGAATTCAACCCAAGAATAGAATACCTCTGTTCTAAATGCTTTGTGTGCCTCAACCACAAAGGTAACATCTCCACACACTGCTGTGAGGCCATTTTGTAATAATTTCATTGTAACTGCCTGTCTGCAATTTTCTGAAATATTTAGTGCTGCTGCCTCCTCCTCAATGTCTTCTGTTTGTTTGGTTATTGTTAGAGAAGGAATATTTTAATACAAATTTATCCAGAGATATGGTATGCACAATGTGAGCTCAAGCTTGATTAACCTACAGCCAATAGATAGGGTATACCTACTTGGCTGAGGCGGATTTTGTTCCCTTCTCACTTCGGACATCTCCGGTTTAAATGTGAGTAGGGGTCTCTGAGAGAGAATTACTGAACAACTAAGATTGACCATTAAATAAGAGCCTAACCAACGTAGATGGCACCATGTAGTGTAGTTCCCACTGATTTGCAGGCTCTGTGCATTGTTTGAACAACATAAGCCAGGGGCTTGGTGCCAAGACTGATCCCATACACCCAGTTGAGATATGTTGGCCCATAGACCAGCTAACTCACAGTGCCACAGTACGTCCCCTTAACCTTCCAGGGAGTGAATGGTTTCTGGCAACCTCTGAATATGAGAACCCTGTTCCCTCAGGGATCGTGTAAACAGTACAGAACCTTTCGCTCAGTGACTCGTGCTCACTTGTTGTCATCCTCAGCTGGTATTTTTGGCAGGAGCGAGATGCAAGTAGTGATGCTAAGTCCCAACTTCTCTCGCCCACTTCAATGCCCAGCTAAGTCAAAGCAAGAAAGCTGTAATGGGGGACAAGGGGAAGAAAAAGAAAGATCATTTCCTGTACAAGGGGAGCGTCAGGAGGAGAGGTACATTTCAGAGACTTCCTGTGTGTGTCTATAATAATAGAAAGAAATATGTGTATGAGTTTTGGAAAGAAGCAAGTGTACTTCAGGGTTAACGTACTTTAGATAATTCTATGTATATACATAATACAATAAACTACCTGTAAGTTTCCCCTCTTCCTCTATATATGAAGGCAGATCAAAGGATTACCTAGGCAATCAAAAGAAAACAATCAGGTGACAGGACCTAGCACAGTATACTTGTATATGAGATGAAAATGTAGAAAGCACTAACCTCTGTTGTGGTAAAATATTGAATCAGAAAAAAGCCCCATAATCAGATATCAAAAATAAATGTACTAACTAAAGAATATTTTCTTCTAGAAAAAATGGTACTCAACTGAAGGCACATAAAGGTGTGGGGCTAAAAGGAATATAGGTTTCTTGACTTCAGGAACCTACTAATTCCTTACTGTGTTTTTTTTTATCAGGCAAATGCACATGAAAACCAGATCTCCAAGTCATCGGGAACTAATCAATCAGATATGTATTGTCCCCTTCTTTACATAACACACAACTAGCATTACCGCAAGATCGTCAATTCTTGTGATCAATGTCTCTTTATGTTTTCTTTTTTAGGTTTCATGTTGCGGAGAGAGGCGAGCCCATAAACTTTGACCGCCGTATGATGGTGTTACAGTCAAGAGCGAGACCCAGCAAAGAAGCAGGAGTGGGAGCCTAAGAAAATGCAGGAAGCGGGAGCCGGCATTGTGCAAACCCGACGTGGAATCACAAGGCATGAGCAGATTGTGACCTGGGAGCAGGTGAGTGAACATAGGAGGGTGGAAGGCATACGTGCCAGCTAGAATGCAAAGCTCTCTTCTGCCCATTCCGGTAAGTTTTAGTTGCTCAAGTTCCACCCCACCTGCACACGCGATCTGGAGCAGAGCAGTTCTGACAGTACACTCCCTCCCAAAGTCTCCAAACAGGTTTGGTTTTCCCAGATACCGTGCATGAAACAAGCGCAACAAACGAGGAGCATGGACATGACCCGAAGATTCCCAAGTTCTATCCTCCAGACCATACTCCAATGGATCAAATACTGTAACCTATGCCTCACCCTCCTAGAGTCAATAATAGACTTTATCTCATACTCAGAATCATCATTAACCTATACAGCAGGGGGTCGCTCAAGTAATCTAGTTCCCAAACCCACCGGTTGTAATAATGAAACATGAAAAAATGGGTGAATTCTCAACCTAGCAGGAAGATCCAGTTTCATGAATACAGGATTAACCACTTTTATGACTGTAAAAGGACAATGAAACAGGGCTTAAACTTGCATGTCCCTTGTACTGCAATGTTCTGGGTAAATAACCACACCCTGTCCCCTATTGCACAATCAGGGGAAGGACGATGATGGAGATCTGCGGCTTCCTTATACACCGCCTTAGCTTAGTCCAAATTGATTTGGGCTGTTTTATGTGTTTCTTGTAAGTGATCAATAAACTCCCTATCCACAGAAACAGAATTAGAGCCAGCAAGTAACCCAAAACGATGATGAAGTGCATAATTACAGAAAAAGGGGGAAAACCCAGAAGAAGAATGCATCCCGTTGTTAAAAGCACATTCAGCTGCACATAAAAAAGTGTCCCAGTCAGAGAAAGAATGTAACAACTGGCATCGTGCATACTGTTCTAGGCATTGATTTTCTCTTTCTGTCGGACCATCAGTTTGTGGATGATGGCCCGAAGAAAAATGCACATCAATTTGTAAGAGCTTGCCCAACTCTTTCCAGAACTTGGAAACAAAATGAGGATCGCTATCTGAAACTATAACAGATGGGAGACCATGCAATCATACAATTTGATCCAAGAATATCTAATAAGCAAGTCTAATGACTTTTTGTAACCTGGAGGCCATGATAGCATATGTGTGTGACTCCATTTTAAAGCCTGAAGTTGTAAAGTTTGTGTAGGAAATGACTAATCCCCCTTGTCTGTACAGCACTTTTGATTTCTTCTACCATTGTATTTTTGTGCAAAGTATTACATTTCCTGACAATTTTGTGTTTGCTTTACTTCAGTATTGAAAGTTGCCTCTGAACAAAAGGCTCCCAAAATGCATTCTCTAGCTATAATGGAAGGCTGATCAGCAGGGATGTCCATTTCATCATAACCAAATTGAGACAATGCATTGTCCTTCCCATGTCTTTCCATGCTTGAAATTGGATTACAAAATCAAACTCACTGAAGTATAGAGTCTAGCATAATTGTCTCAGAGATAGAGCTCTGGAAGATTTCAAGAAACTGTAGGTTTCGATGATCAGTGAGGATGGTGACTGTGTGAAGAGCTCCTAACAAATACAGCCTCCATTCTTCAAAGGACATCTTAATCGCAAGTCATTTTCTAACTCCCATAGAGTCGTTGTGTTCCGTGGGGGTCAATTTATGAGAGTAAAAGGTGACAGGGTGCGAATGACCAATGTCTCATTCTCTTTGGGACAAGACCCCTCCAACTGCTACCTGGGATGCATTTGCCTCAACTGTGAAGGGTTTGGATGCATCAGTGTGCTTCAGAATGGGAGTTGTTACTAATGCTTCTTTTACTTTGACAAATGCTTCTTCTGCATCAGAAGTCCAACTATTGAAATTGGCAAACCCCCAAAAACTATGTATCTCTTTCACTGAACGGAGCGACATCCAGTTAGTTATTGCAGAAACCTTTTATTGGCCCATACTTACCCGTTCTGAGACAAAATAGAACCCAAAAAAGGTAACTTTTGTTGTGTTAAACTCGGATTTATCCAATTTGACATATGGTTGGCTTTCTCTCAATCGATTTAAAACTGCTCTTACATGTTCAATATGTTCTGTGGTGGACGAGGAATATACTAGAATGTCATCAATATGGACGATGACACAGATGTCCAGCATATCTCCCAGTACCTCGTTTATGAAAAATTGAAAAGCTACAGGGGCGTTGCACAAACCAAATGGCACCACCAAATATTCATATAATCCAAATGTAGGGGTCGATTAGGATGGCGGTCGGAAAACCATTCTGACTGCTGTGGTATCGGAAATTAACCGTCCGCTGGTAACGTGGCAAAATCGGCGGCCCAATTAGGATCACCCGCTAGAAAAATCCGACCGCGGCAGAACGATGCCATGAAAGACCGGTGGTAACATGCGGAGCAGGTAAAAATCCGTCTGTGGCAGTCGGATTTGCTGCAGAAAAACCCAAAGCTGCCGCACGGTCAGTGGATTGACCGCACATGAAATTAGGATACCATTGAGGTGACAGCGGATCGATCAGCTATTTCCGACAGCATAGATTGCAACCATTGATGAATGGGAGAGCCAGCGGAAGGGTAGTTGTATACCCACCGCCGCAGTCGCTCCGGAACAGGCCCAAATGCACTCATGTGCACCACACTCTCTCCAAAACATGTCTCACAGATCCACTCAATCCCTCTGATTCACCCCAAAGGTAGCTAGCAACATTACCAACGGGGCATGTGCACAGGCAGCCAGCACTACAACTCCAACCAGGCTCCCTTGACCCACAGCTGAGCAGGATGGAGCACTCCCTCCCAGCCAGAAGCATGTGTCAACCATTGATTTGCTCACTTCAAACTAACAGGTAGGTAGTCATCTTAACAGGGAGGGGTGTTTGTGGGTGGGAAGCCTGCACTACATCTTCCACCAGGCCCCCTTGTCCCACAGCTTAGCATGATGGAGCACTCTCCACACCTTGACCAAGTAGCAGCCATTGCATTGCTCACCTTCACCTAACAGGTAGGTAGCCATCTTAACAGGAAAGGGTGTTTGTGAGTGGGAAGACTGCACCACGACTACCACCAGGCAACCTTGTTCAACAGCTCAGCAGGATGGAGCCCTCCACCCCCCCCAGCCAGAAGCATGTGTCAGCCATTGCATTGCTCTCTTCAAACTCAAAGGTAGGTAGCCATCTTAACAATGTGGGATGTTGGTGGGTGGGAGCCAGCACTACAATTCCCACCAGGCCCCCCTGTCCAAAAGCAGAACCGGATGGTACACTCCACCCCCACAACCATGTGGCAGCCCTTGCATTTCACTCTTCAAACTTACAGGTAGGTAGCGCATTTATGCTCTTGTGTCCCATCCCTGAGCAGGATGGAACACTCCCCCGACTCAGGAGCCATGTGTATCCATTCCCTTCCTCTGCTCCAAAGGAAGGCAGACATCTTAACAGGGAGGGATGTTTGTGGGTGGGAGCCAGCACTACAACTCCCACCAGGCGCCCTTGTCCCACAGCTCAGCAGGATGAAACACTCCACACATCCACAACCATGTGGCAGACATTGCATTGCTCATCTTCACCTAACAGGGAGGTAGACTCCTTAACAGGGAGGGGTGTTTGTGGGTGGTATACTGCACCACAACTCCCACCAGGCCCCTTGTTCCACAGCTCAGCAGGATGGATCACTCCCCCCCCAGACAGAAGCATGTGTCAGCCATTGCATTGCTCACTTCAAACTTACAGGTAGGTAGCCATCTTAACGGGGAAGGGTGTTGTGGGTGGGAAGACTGCACCACAACTCCCACCAGGCCCCCTGTTCCACAGCTCAGTAGGATGGAACACTCCCTCCACCCAGAAGAAGCATGTGGCAGCAATTACCCTCAACTATGTCACAGAACAGGTAGGTAGACAGTGCATGCACCCTGCCATTCCTCTAAAAAAGTATGGAGCCATATGACTACACTAGCCCTCACATGTCACCCAACTTGGCATAGATCTAATAGTCACTTCCAGTGTGCAGACAGCTAAGCGTATGTAACTGTCACAGAAATTAAAGTTTGACTCACCAAATCACACGTTGAATATATTCAGGGCGCAATCATGCACAACACTGAATGCCATGGGGGCAGAGCATTAACGCCCAAATGAACACAAAACATGCATAGCCAGTTGTAAAAAGAAAGCAAAGCACATGATATGACAAAGGGATGCATGAGATCACAATGGCAAGTACATGCTCAGATGTAACGTCTCCCATGCAGAGTAAACAACAAAGATGCTTCACATAAAGTTGTTGTGTTGCTAGTCGTTAGATGACGATATGTCCTAATCATACAATCTGTACATGGAACATCTTCTCTATTGACAGGTCACACCATGGACAAGTAATGTATGTTCCCCCACATCATGTCATGATGCACAGTACTGTGTAGCCATACAATCTGATATCATTATAAACTGTTTGGTGTATAACATGTAACAACCAAACATCTAACACTAAGCTTATGGAGTGCACTTCCATGACCATTTCATCTCTGTCCAACAGGTGACCAACAATTGACTGCTGCACATGACAACACCAACCTGCATAGCCGGTCTCCCCCCGGAACATGGACTCTTGGATGCAGACTCCCTAAGTTTCCCGGATGCGGACCCTGAACCTGGCCCATCATGACTGCCAGGACGCCCAAGGTCCCAGGCCCCCACTGTCCCCACCACTACCACCACTTCAGCATCAACAACTGCGCTAACCCCAGCTGCAACGACCTGTGCGGCCTCAACCACCACCACCACCAGTGCTGCCTGCAACACTCCCTGCCTCAGAGGATACCCACACCATCCCACAATCGGAGGAGGGCAGGGAGAGTCTGCGTATGCGTCAAGTGGTGACGCCACATGTTGGGACAGCAGGGGAGGTGGGAGGGCAACTGGGTGACAAATTCCAAGGGACACTGGGACCGAAGCCCTGGCCAACATCGCCAGAGTCCTTGGGGCATACGAACAGACCCAGGGACAAATGGGCCAGGTTCTGGAAGAAATGCGTGAGGTCTGCCTGCTGATGAGGTCCATGGACACACATATGGGCCAAATCGTGGACCACGTGGGCCAGCTTGCGGGTGTTCTGATGGACAGGCCTGCAGCCCAAAGGACCGCTCAACCTCCCTCCAGTGGCCCACAGGATGACAGTCCCACCACCTCATCTGCCACACAGAGAGGGGTAAGCTGGAACAGGATGACTCCTCAGGCACCGCTGTGCCCGCAGCAGAGGCCCCCCTGCCAAACGCTCAAGGGGCTGTTCGAGGAAAACAACCACAGGAGGATCACATGGCAAAGCATCAGCCAAACACCAGTCAAAGAGGCAGCCATGATGGCACCTCTCTTCACCTTGACATTGACTTTGTTGACTATCCTTACCCACACTGCCATGTTGGACTGTGTCACCACATCAATGTGGTGACTACTCTGTTGTCTTGTGTACCATCACTTTGCACCGTTTTTGTAAATAATCACTTCCCTGTCACAAATACGTAATGTAAATAAACACTCTTTACACACCCATGTGTTTGTTAATGCTCTATGTTTATCACAGGATGTACAATGTTGACTCTGATTCCAATGTACCAGAAGCACTGATTGTTTTGAGGCATTGAGAGGCTGAAGGGACTTAGAAAGACACAAGAGAACAACATTCACTTGTCAGGTAATGGCATCACAGCCATTACACACCACTTGTTAGCAAGGTACACAAACCAGCACACATTACAATGTATGTATGTATGTATAAATTGTTTTATAGCGCGCTCTGTTACTGGAGAGTATCCTGGCGCGACAATGAGCAACAATATTGACATAGACATCATGTAGCTGGGCATAACTACCCTGTGCCCCAAACATTAGCCATCAGCACAGAGCCAACAACAGGCAGCAGTAAAAAAGCTCCCCTAGGCCTTTTCACAAGCATCAAAAACAGCAAACAATGACCCTGTTGTACAATTTCACTTACCTTCTAGGGAAGTAGCGGTTGATGAGCTGTTGACTCCACTATTGACGTCACTGGACATGTGTGGGTTTGCAGGCAGGGGCATCTGCTGCTCATCATTATCCAGAATCAGGGGGATCTCTTTGCGCAAGGCCAGGTTGTGGAGCATGCAACTACGATCTGACACACCTCTTAGGGAGAGTAAAGTAGTGCACCTCCGCTCCTGTCCAGACACCAGAATCTAGCCTTGAGAAGACCAAAAGTACTCTCCACCACCCAACGTGTCCTCCTGTGAGTGTGAGCCTTTTCAGGGGCCCACCTGGTGCAGGGGTTCACCCTTTTGTGCACTGGTTATTTAGACTTACAAAGTAGAGATTGGCACGGAAGCTGTAATATCAAGAAAATAGTTTATGAGTGGAACGACATAAATGCAGAACCCTCAGGCAATGTATGAGGCAGCACATGGAGTACGGAAACCATGGTGCTTTATACACCTTTTACTGCAGAGTAAGCATGGAGGTTCAAAAAGAGGCAGTACAAGTGTACACACAAATAGTCAGTTACATGAGAATCACTTAGTCAACACAGTGGGAGGAGTAACAATCTGCTAACATTAGTTAGAATAGCCTGACAGTTAAGTGTGTGACAGGTGCATCCTAGCAGCTAAGGCCTCTCTGAGCATGCGCAGTGCTCAGGCTCAGTGCTGCACGAGCTAACTATAGATGATGACTCAGACAAAATAGAGAAGCAGGCAACAGCGAAGACGGTGGAAGCACATGGCAAACACGTGGCTAACTAAAATGAGTCATTGTTGAGCAGCGAGTTGAATTGT
This sequence comes from Lissotriton vulgaris, assembly GCF_964263255.1. Classification (NCBI taxonomy): domain Eukaryota; kingdom Metazoa; phylum Chordata; class Amphibia; order Caudata; family Salamandridae; genus Lissotriton; species Lissotriton vulgaris. The sequence goes on from NC_141685.1 coordinate 1,570,063,760, forward strand.
TTTTCTATTTATTTATTTTAGTTAACCCCTGACAAAGAATTGTAAAGATTCGAAATGCATTGGGAGAACGCTATTGTAATAAGACCACTTTTAAAACATGTTTGACCTCACATGCCCTCGTAAAAGCCTGGATTGGCAACGTTTGGCACTTGAAAATGTTGAATAAAGTATCAAAGCGCAAACATGCTGTTTCCATGGTGGTGAAATATTAAGAAATAAGTATGACATAAGGTTCTGGACTACAATTGATGAATTGACAAAAATGACGTAAATTTGGAGAAAGTGTCTCATTCAGGAAGGATTTCCTTTTCAGCAGTGCGACAGTTGGGCGCATGAGAAATGTGCCCTTTTGCGTATTTTTTAACTAAAATGGATGCTACAAACAAAATGGCTTCAGCTCATGCTAACAGTGATCTCTGCCAAGTTTCGACAGACGACCCTAGCATTAGCTGAAGACATCTATGATTTGGAAGGAACAAAGAAAACATCTTGCACGTCTATTTGCATCATCTCATTAGCTACTTGATCTGATACATATTGGACGTTTACATTCTTAACATTGCGTTTGGTAGGTATTAAAGCAGTGATACAGGGGGAACAAAGCATTGAACCACATTGTAGACATAGGCAACATAATAGTAGGATCACAAGGAAGATATATAGAATCGTCAATAGTTTCCAGCCCAAGGTAATAAATGGTGTCCATAGCCAACCGGTTAAAGTCCATGTTCCGGTATCAGGGTGAATTTCAGCAGCGATTTTATGCAGTTTAGAAATTGCATTAAAAACTGAAGGGGCGTAATCAGGCATATAAACACAACAACTGCTCCTGATGATGCGACAAGCACCACCTTGATCAGCCAACACAACATCAAGGACCATTCTATTTTTGACACCACAATCCTCTCAATTTATAGTTCTTCTGTGATGTTTCCAAGTGCCATAGCTGTCTGGTTGGTTACAGCTTCTACAACACGTGCTATGCGTCTAATTTTCCTGCTGTTCAAAGCGGCACCAACAAAGAAGAACAATCCCTAATTAAAGTAAACATATTGCTGCAGTGCAGTGTCAGTCTGATCCATCTCATCATGATTTATTGTCCTCTTATTCCTGTTCTTGGAAATGTCATTATATAGTTTATAGTCTTTAAGATAGGATGCATCGTTTAAACATCATGGAGGGCATGGACGGCATGGGATTGTGCTGATTTTTCTGTGTTTTTCGATTTTTTGGGGTGTTCATGGGGACAGGCCATGTGGGTGGGGGCCATTTTGAGTGCTGGTACAGGCAGGCCCTGGCCATGTGCTGGGAGGCAGGGGGCCATTTTGAATGCAGGCAGTGTTCTGAGGTCTGCAACCATTTTGCCTAGCTTTCAACCATTTTGCCCAGGGGTAGTGAGTGGTGCATGGGCCTAGTCTTTCTGTGGGGTGTCTTGAATTTAAACATCATGGAGGGCATGGATGGCATGGGATTGTGCTGATTTTTCTGTGTTTTTCGATTTTTTGGGGTGTTCATGTGGACAGGCCATGTGGGTGGGGGCCATTTTGAGTGCTGGTACAGGCAGGCCCTGGCCATGTGCTGGGCGGCAGGGGGCCATTTTGAATGCAGGCAGTGTTCCTAGGTCTGCAACCATTTTGCCTAGCTTTCAACCATTATGCCCAGGGGTAGTGAGTGGTGCATGGGCCTAGTCTTTCTGTGGGGTGTCTTGTATTTAAACATCATGGAGGGCATGGATGGCATGGGATTGTGCTGATTTTTCTGTGTTTTTCGATTTTTTGGGCTGTTGTTGTGTCCTTTTGACCAGGGGTAGTGAGTGGTGCATTGGCCCAGTCTTTCTGTGGGTTGTCTTAAATTTAAACATCATGGAGGGCATGGATGGCATGGGATTGGGCTAATTTTTCTGTGTTTTTCGATTTTTTGGGGTGTTCATGGGGACAGGCCATGTGGGTGGGGACCATTTTGAGTGCTGGTACAGGCAGGCCCTGGCCATGTCCTGGGAGGCAGGGGGCCATTTTGAATGCAGGCAGTGTTCTTAGGTCTGCAACCATTTTGCCTAGCTTTCAACCATTATGCCCAGGGGTAGTGAGTGGTGCATGGGCCTAGTCTTTCTGTGGGGTGTCTTGAATTTAAACATCATGGAGGGCATGGATGGCATGGGATTGTGCTGATTTTTCTGTGTTTTTCGATTTTTTGGGCTGTTGTTGTGGCCTTTTGACCAGGGGTAGTGAGTGGTGCATGGGCCTAGTCTTTCTGTGGGGTGTCTTGAATTTAAACATCATGGAGGGCATGGATGGCATGGGATTGTGCTGGTTTTTCTGTGTTTTTCGATTTTTTGGGGTGTTCATGGGGACAGGCCATGTGGGTGGGGGCCATTTTGAGTGCTGGTACAGGCAGGCCCTGGCCATGTGCTGGAAGGCAGGGGGCCATTTTGAATGCAGGCAGTGTTCTTAGGTCTGCAACCATTTTGCCTAGCTTTCAACCATTATGCCCAGGGGTAGTGAGTGGTGCATGGGCCTAGTCTTTCTGTGGGGTGTCTTGAATTTAAACATCATGGAGGGCATGGATGGCATAGGATTGTGCTGATCTTTCTGTGTTTTTCGATTTTTTGGGGTGTTCATGTGGACAGGCCATGTGGGTGGGGGCCATTTTGAGTGCTGGTACAGGCAGGCCCTGGCCATGTGCTGGGAGGCAGGGGGCAATTTTGAATGCAGGCAGTTTTCTTAGGTCTGCCACCATTTTGCCTAGCTTTCAACCATTATGCCCAGGGGTAGTGAGTGGTGCATGGGCCTAGTCTTTCTGTGGGGTGTCTTGAATTTAAACATCATGGAGGGCTTGGATGGCATGGGATTGTGCTGATTTTTATGTGGTTTTCGAGTTTTTGGGGTGTATAACTGAACTGATGTTCCTCTGTCTTCCATTGCATTTAGGTGCACAAGACTCAAGAGAACCACCAGTGCCAGGAAGAAGTCCTGCAGCGGTGTGTGTGTGCAGCATAACATCACGCGACGTCACGCCTGGCCACAGACAACTCTGCAACTCGTGCAACTGCGGCCTGCTGTTCTGACCTCTGAAGAAGATGGCCCCAAAAAAAGTTCCCCGTAGCTCCTCTAGCAAGAAAGTTGCCAGTAAGGAGCAGATGAAGCAAGTTACCAAGGAGACTGGTGTGCCGCCCGCCACATTTTTGGGGAGTAAAAAAAAAGTACGCCTGCAGCAGCAGCGGGATCTGCTGGGGACCAAGCTGGGAGCAGCACCCCCGCACCATTGGGCTCAGTGCCACCACCACCATGACCACGCCAACTTAAGTCTAAAACCCTTGAGTGCTGCAAAGGCACTTAGTCTAGTTGTTCAATCACCATCAACCAGTGATGTTGGCTCATCGCAAGAAAGTAGCAGCAATGTCCCTCAATCAACACAGGTTGTTGTGACTCATCTGACGAGTGTTGAACAACCACAGCCGCAACAACAACCCCATGTGCAAGTACAAGCCCAAGTACTTGTGGAAGGAGAGGCAGCGCAAGGAGATGCGCAAGCAGAGGTGCATGGAGGTTCACCAGTGCCCACAATTGTTGTTCCTCCAGAAGTAGGGGCACATCAGGAAATCGACAATCAAGCCGAGGTATCATTTGAGGAAGCCACTCCTCCTGATGATCATTCATTGTCTTCCTCATCCCTAGCAAGGAAAAGATCAAGGGTGGATTCAAGCCCACCTCCTTCTGATGATACGGATCAAACTTGGGAACCACCACTGTGGTCTGAGAGTGAGGCACACCATGATCTGACAAAGGTAGTTAAGCGTAAAAGGAAGGTCGTCGAAAGTCTCATAGTTATGGAGTGTGATGAGGCTCAACAAGAAGTGGCGGATACTACTGCTGATGAAGACTCTCACGACGACGACCCAGTCATCATAAAGGTCACTGCAGCCCCAGCGGGCATGCAGCAAACAGACATTTTGACCCTAGCCCGAGAAGCTGCTGAGCGTGATGATGTTGTAGACGAGGAGGCAATGGAAACACCACAATCATTGGAGTTAACTAGTACACCAACACGTACCGCTTCCATATTTCTTCCTCGCTAGAAGGGACCTCCATCCACCTCGACCTCAATTAGTGGTGGTGTAAGTGCACAACGTACTAAAGTTCGGCAATCCACATCCTCCACTTCATCTGGCATTAACAGCATGACCACCACCACCAGTATCGCCGCCTCCTCCGGCCCCCACATACATTTCAAGTCCGCAGTTTGGGACTTCTTTAGTGTTTGCCCTAAAAAGGAAAACGTCGCCATTTGTAGCATTTGTAAGCATGCAGTTAGTCTTGGTAAGATTGGTACCAACTATGGTACCGGAGGCCAGAGAGGTCATCTTGAGAGACAGCACGCTGTCCAATGGTTTGCGCACCTAAAGGAGATCAAGGAAGCCCGAATTGCAAGTCAAGAAAACGTTGATGTTTCATCTGATGATGACGAGGAGGAAGAAGTGTCAAACACTTCACTTACACCCAGTACCCCTGTCAGCAGCACACCCCCTGTGAGCCACACTAAGAGTGTGGGAGAGAGTGAGACACCAATGCGAAAAAGTTCATCAGCGAGCGTAACTGGGTCGAAGAAGTCATCATCATCATCCTGTAAAGGCCTGGTCCAGGGCAAGATTAGAACCATGTTGTTTTCAGCAGCGCCATATGATCGCAACCACCCACTGACGCGTCTGTATAACACTAAGCTGGCTAAAATGCTAGCTCTGGACCTTCTCCCTTTTTCTTTTGTAGAAGGGGTTGGTTTTCTAGAATTAGTGGCAGCGCTCAGCCCTAAATGGAAGGTTCCTAGCCGGTTCTATTTTGCCAGAGTTGCGGTTCCAGCACTACATGAAGATGTGCTGGAGGTGATTGGGGCAGCTTTGTAGAAGAGTGCTGTTCACACTATACATCTGACAACAGACATGTGGACCAGTGGCGCAGGCGCTGATTACATGTGCATCACTGCACACTGGGTCTCTTTTTCAGGGGTTAAAGCACAGCTAAACGCAGGTGTTGACCCGGACCAAGTTTTTAAAGCTGCTCGGAAACTTGCAACACTAGCCATGTTTGGCTTGGAGAAACGTCACACAGCAGAAAACATTTTGAATGAGTTTAAGACAAAGGTCTTTCACTGGCTGTCCCCAAAAAAACACCAGATTGGTTATGTTTCCACGGATAATGAAGCCAATGTAGTTAAGGCCATGGAGCTGGGTAACTATTTCAGAGTGCCGTGTTTGGCGCACTGTATAAACCTGGTTGTTAAAAAATTCTTGAGTGATGAAGACAGTCCAGCATGCGAGTTAGTGGCCACCTGCCGAAGAATGTGCAACCATTTCAGCCATTCTTTTAAGGCCAGGAAGCATCTGAGGAGCCTGCTACATGAACGTCGAATGCCAGTGAAAGCACTCATCCAGGAGGTGCCAACACGTTGGAACTCAACCTTCTACATGCTTGAGCGTCTGTATGAGCAGTATACGGTACTCGATCACTATTTCTTAACACTGGGTACAGCTCAGAAGGACCTGAGGCTAGATGCGGCGCAATGGAACCTAGTTAAAAGCCTGACAGACATGCTTCGTCCTTTTGAGGTCTTCACGCGTGCAGTCAGCAAGCAGGACTGTAATTTGGGAAAAGCTATCCCATTGTTGCGCATGCTGGAGCACCAACTGAAGGCGGAGTCTTCTATGTTTCAAAAAGATGAAAAAAGCAAGACGCTTTTGTTTTGGCGGAGAAATTATTAGAGCGCCTACTTGGTGATGAACGTCTTAAAATGATCCACTCAGAACAGCATTACATTTGTGCTACTATTCTGGGTCCACGCTACAAAAAGGCGCTGGCAGGCCGAGCATTCTTTCCTTTTGATGATGAAGATGTTACAAAGTACAAATGTTGGCTAGCCTTGTCAGCCAAGAGGTTTGAAAGAGAACTGCAGCAAATTGAAGGAAAAGGCAGTACATCAGCATCAACAGGCCATCCCCAGTCAATAGAATCCACTTCTGCACCTGTGGCTGTGGCACAAGTGATCTCTCAGCCGCTAAAGACACCGGCAACCGGATCATCTGCACCAGACACAACAGTAACATTGGATGCAGAAGAGGATTGGCTAACTCGGCTTGGGTTTGGTTCTCAAAAGGTCACAGCAAAAAGTAAGCAAAGTGGAGGAACCTTGGAGAACCTTGAGTCGATGGTCCAGGACTATCTGAATGACTCAACAGAGGTCTATGTTAATGCTGACCCATTGGCGTATTGGCATGGGAAAAAAGAATTGTGGGCACAGATCTCCAACCTGGCTATAAACTACTTGTCTTGCCCACTCGCAAGCGTGTCTTCTGAACGTGTTTTCAGTGCTGCTGGTGGCATTGTAACTTCCAAACGGGCCCGCCTCTCGCCCAAAAATGTGGAGAGGTTAACAATGATCAAGCTGAATCAGCACCTCATACCACCAGATTACAACGTACGAGAACAAACGCCGGATGAAGACGAGGAGAACAGAAACTTAGATGAGGGAATTTGTTCTCTGTTGGGTGACACTGACCTACTCCTGCCTGAATTCGCAGAGTATGAGGACGAATTCTTAATCTTATTCCCTGACACCGAGCCCTGAAAATGAGCTAATGAATCAATAACTTTCTTTTTAGTCCTTTTTCACTTTTATTCCTGTGTGTCTGTCTTTCTTTGTTTTGCACAGTTAATATAATTAAAACTTTAATCACCTAGTCACAAAAACAAGCCCATCAGCAGAACTGTTTTCACTTGTTTGCTTATTGATTTGAAGGTGCCGCAGTCTGCATTCCTCAGGTTCACAAGTTCACAAGAACATGCTCCTCTATCCTCCTCCTCCAGACTCCTATTTCCCTCAAAGCAGAGGCCTGGATTACGCCCAATGAAGAAAGACTCTGCACTTGTGGGGGTGTTCTACTTCTTTGCGGGTGAGTTGGCGGGTCTTGAGGCCATTGCTGGGAAGATCTAATACCGGATAAAAGTGGTTTGGACCAAATTGGAGGCAAATTTTTTTGCGTTTTTGCTGACTTGCTTGCCTTTGAGGTGCTCTTTGGGGGGGTTCCGGGTGTTTGTGGGTGAGTTTTGGGGTCTGGGAGCACTGCTGGGTCAGTCTAATTTTGATTGCATTTGCTTTTCAGGAAATCCGTGGTGGAAAACGGGAGTTATGACCTAGCTGCACAGCCCGTTTGGACCGAAGGCCGATAAATATTGTAAGTATGAGATTTTCCTTTTTTGCTGTTTGGGGGTGTTGTGCTTTTTTGCGGGTGGGTTGGCGGGTCTTGGGGCATTGCTGGGAAGGTCTAATACCGGATAGAAGTGGTTTGGACAAAATCCATGAGGGAAAAGTTTTTGCTGTTTTTGACATTTCGCTCAATGTAGCATTTTCGGGGGCCTGTTTGGGGGGCTTCCTGGTGTTTGTGGGTGGGTTTCGGGGTCTGGGAGCACTGCTGGCTATGGATACTTCTGATTGCAAGAGGTTTGAAGCAAATCCATAGTGGCAGAGGGGAGTTAGGGCCTAGCTGCAGAGCGCGCGCGGAGTGATTTTGGAAATTGCCATGAAAATGACTGAGTCCCTATTTTTGTACTTTTGCTTTTTGGCTGTTTTGGGGTCTTCTACTAGTTTTCGCCTGGGTTGACGGCTCTGGGGCCATTGCTGGGAAGCTGTAATACCGGATAAAAGTGGTTTGGACCAAATTGGAGGCGAACATTTTTTTGCGTTTTTGCTGACTTGCTTGCCTTTGAGGTGCTCTTTGGGGGGGTTCCGGGTGTTTGTGGGTGAGTTTTGGGGTCTGGGAGCACTGCTGGGACAGTCTAATTTTGATTGCATTTGCTTTTCAGGAAATCCGTGGTGGAAAACGGGAGTTATGACCTAGCTGCACAGCGCGTTTGGTCCGAAGGCCGATAAATATTGTAAGTATGAGATTTTTCCTTTTTGGCTGTTTGGGGGTGTTGTGCTTTTTTTGCGGGTCTTGGGGCATTGCTGGGAAGGTCTAATACCGGATAGAAGTGGTTTGGACAAAATCCATGAGGGAAAAGTTTTTGCTGTTTCTGACATTTCGCTCAATGTGGCATTTTCGGTGGCCTGTTTGGGGGGCTTCCTGGTGTTTGTGGGTGGGTTTCGGGGTCTGGGAGCACTGCTGGCTATGGATACTTTTGATTGCAAGAGGTTTGAAGCAAATCCATGGTGGCAGAGGGGAGTTAGGGCCTAGCTGTAGAGCGCGCGCGGAGTGATTTTGGAAATTGCCATGAAAATGACTGATTCCCCATTTTTATACTTTTGCTTTTTGGCTGTTTAGGCGTCTTCTACTAGTTTTCGCCTGGGTTGACGGCTCTGGGGCCATTGCTGCGAAGCTCTAATACCGGATAAAAGTGGTTTGGACCAAATCAGAGGCAAATTTTTTTTGCGTTTTTGCTGACTTGCTTGCCTTTGAGGTGCTCTTTGGGGGGGTTCCGGGTGTTTGTGGGTGAGTTTTGGGGTCTGGGAGCACTGCTGGGACAGTCTAATTTTGATTGCATTTGCTTTTCAGGAAATCCGTGGTGGAAAACGGGAGTTATGACCTAGCTGCACAGCGCGTTTGGACCGAAGGTCGATAAATATTGTAAGTATGAGATTTTCCTTTTTGGCTGTTTGGGGGTGTTGTGCTTTTTTGCGGGTGGGTTGGCGGGTCTTGGGGCATTGCTGGGAAGGTCTAATACCGGATAGAAGCGGTTTGGACAAAATCCATAAGGAAAAGCCTTTTGGCACTTTTTGTAACTTAGGGTTCGTTAGGGTTAGCCCTAGCAGCAGGATTGCATGTGTTTCGGGGTGTTCTAGATTTTTGCAACTGAGTTCTGGGGTCTTAGAGCACTCGTGAGAATGTGTAATTTTGGTTGCAAGTGATTTGAAGAAAATCCATGGTGGGAAAGGGGGGATTTGGCATAGTTAAAGAAAGCGTTTTCCACTATTCTTAACTTAGGGCTCGTTAGGGTTAGCAGTATTTGTATTGCATGTGTTTGGGTGGGGGGCTGTTTGTGGGGGGTTTGCGAGTCTTGGAGCGATGCTGGGTATGGATACTTTTGCTTGCTTGCAAGTGGTTTGAATACAATCCACGGTGGGTAAGGGGGTATTTGGGCCTACTTTTACTTTCAAAGTACGTTTTGTCACCAGTTTTCTACTAGGCCTCGTTTTTTGAGATCTGATTGGGGGTCTTCTACATTTTTGCGACTGGATTTAGTAGGGATCTGGGTGGGAGCACTGCTGGGAAGGTCTAATTTTGTTCTAAAACACAGTTTACAGTACACCTAGCTTGAGGGGAAAGATCCGCTAAATTAATTTGCCCATACTTATTTATCCTTCAAAAGGAGACTCAGACAGAGTACGCACTTTCAAATATATTGTACTGTCTATTAGGAAACTCAAAGTGTGACCTTTTGCACTACACAGCGTACATACCTTATATTTATTTATCAGTGGTGTTCTAATATCACTTCCTGTTTTTCCATCAATAAATACAGGCCGGGTTTCAGTCTGTGCAATGGGAAAAAAAGGATGAAGTCAGGCTTCACATTAGCGAGCCGCAATTCAGCATCCGCCAGGCAGGCAGTGGACAGGGTGTCTTCTGGTCACCAACATTGATGGACGAAGCGTCAGTTGGAATGGAGGAGTGCCGCTAATAAGAGGAATGGTTTGATGCGTGCAACTTACTTACCAAATTCAACAGGACTACTACAACAACATACAGATACAGTATCCATTGTTTTCTTCTATGAGTGTGACTGCATTTCTTGGATCTCTCTCTGCTTCTAAATTGATCCCTAATGCCATTCTATAGGTTTTACTTTGGCTATTTTTTAAACCTAATTTAATGTAAGAAGTGTTTCTCTGAGTGCAGAGATAGGCAAGTGAAAACGCTGCAGCCCTGTACTGTCGCATTCTGTCTTTCACGGTTGTTGAAAGTACTACTTACTTTTCAGTAACAATGCATGCAGTAGTGCATGCACTTCCTTTATGTCACTTAAAAGATTTATGGTTAGCTTTGTACCCAAAGATTTCTTTATCTTCAATTATTGTTTGTCCATGCTGTGCTTTTTTTTCTTCTCGCAACAAAACCTACCCAAAAAGAAACCCCCATTCCCATCCATTTTCCAAACCCTAACCCTCTTCCCCCGGGCTGTGTGGTTTTAATTGATGTGTGACTAAATGACATCAATAATTCCACACACTTGCTGGGGAGGATAAGGTCATAGCAACAGGCTGGTGAAGGAATCCGAGGATATATTCTAGACTTACTCAGCTTCAGTACTATTTCTTGTAGTAGTAGCCAATGTCAAAGAAATTCAACGCAAGTACTACTTATACTTTCAATACTTTACCATTTGTTAGGCTACATTGTGGCACTGTTCTAGAGTACTGTCACCTGCTATATTCTCTATCGTACCGTTGTAATGCTCCAGTAAGGACAAACCAGGTTTCATTTTCTTTTTTTCCATAGGCATGCAACTGCCACTGTGTCACACCACTAGTACCACCGCAATGAGGACATTTCATCCGCCCAGGATTGCCAACCTTAATCGCCATTTCCCGTGGAGCCAGCCCTGGGCCTAGCCCTACTTTCAAACACAAATTACAGGTAAGATAAGTGTTTGGTGGGAGGTAGTATAATGGAGTATTAGGAGAGATGAGAGATTGACGGTAGTACTACTTAAGTCCTAGGACTCTTGAATTCACTTACTCTGTGAGAGGCACTTAGTGTTGAAAACATTTAGCCATTTACACTTAAAGGAAGAAAATGACACGGACTTAAGTTTCAGGAAAACAAACTTACTGTTAAACCCCCACCCACCAGACTCAAAAGCAGTAAAAAACAGGTATGCTCAGATAAAGTTTCAAAAAGTATATTTGTGTAGCCCTAACAAAATAATCTCCCGCAAAACCCTCCCTAACCCCAACGATTGTCCTTCAAAATTCCCAAAAACAACCCAACTCCCAATTCCCACCCCCCAAAAGTCTCTAAAAAAGGGGCAAGCGACACTACGGCAGGATGCTGTTCACTTTAGCGGCCAGGGCATCATACTCCTTGCGGAGGGTGGCATAGTCGGAGCGGAGGCCCTCCACCAAGGTCTTATATGTTAGGACCTCCTGCTCCAGGTAGGACACTCTGAGGCATAAGCGGTGCTGGCGTGCCTTGCAACTCCTGTGGGGGGCAGCTGCTGTCTTTGCTGCTCGGCGGTGGCGGTTGGCTTTGGTACCCCGGCTCCGTACCGCTGGAGCACTGCGCTGGCTGGCAGCCTGTGGGGGCACGGAGGAGGATGCAGCTGTCCCAGTGGATGTTGTACCAGTAGACTGCGTGTCCTCCTCCTCCAGGGCCACCAGCCGCCGATATTCGGCGACAGTGGCATCCAGCCTCCGTTGCCGGGCCATTCGAGCCCGCTCCTTACTTGTTGGTTTTGTTGATTTGGAAGGAGCAACTATATGAAGAAAGAAAGACATAGTCTGTAACCAATGCTCCTTAAGATTAACACAAAATGATTGAGCAGAAAGTTGTGTCACAGTACAACTAGAAACTTGAAAGCACAGTACATAACTATTGAGGCCAGTATCTATCTAACCTCCCACTTCTTCATCCTTGCTCTAACATTAGTGGGAGTTTAAGGAATAAATTCTACGAGCACTATGGACTTCCATTACAGTCGACTATGACAGTACACCAGTCTTATTCTTCTCTCTTGTTTAGGAAAATTGGTATGTTATCTTATTCAAGCCGGCATAATGCCAGCACAGTGAACTTGCACCCGAGAAAAACAGACGCACACCATGATGAGTGAGACAGACTTGCGTTACTGTACCGGTCCAGTACATGCAGGTGGTGAAGCTCTTACTTTTCTATTACGGGTGGCACTGAGAATACTCTGTTAAAAGGGCTACTGCTTAATTAATTTAACTTTCACCCTACAGTGCAAATGAGTACTAGAAAAGGAAAATGAAGAAGCTAAATCTGATTATCTATCACTTCACATGGGATGTATTTGATTACATATGGGATGACTTTAGGTGCTTTGCTTTTTATTGAGTGAACAGTGATACACCCACACATGAATGACGTACTACTACTAAATTAAACTTATTAAGAGAGGTAGGGAGTGTCCACCGTAATAACCGGATATATGCTGTGCTTGCAGTTGCAATACAAACTACTGCTACTATTCATGGTAGTATGTGTACAAAATTACAAATTCTTTTCCTTGCCTTTCCTACACTGGAACGGACGTGCGGGTGCGGTGTTACATGCTCTTCAAAGTAACACTTAGTTCATCCAGTGACCGTCTACTCTCTCTAGATACACATATGCTATCCAAGAGTCAGATAGTACCATGATCCAGGCATCCATCCATTCAAAGTATATGCACACATACAGTTTCTGTTTCACCCACCCAGGCTGTTCTCTTTCCACCCATCCTTGCTTCATCATTCACCCAGCCATGCACCATACCACATTCTTTCCTTCCCAGCCACCTCGGGGAACAAGCAAACACATATCATTCTTCTTTGCCAGTCATCATTAAATTTCTCGTCCTTCCACACTTACTTACACCCTTCTTTCGCTTTTCGTTCATCCCATCCATCAAGTTCATCTAAGATCTGATTGGGATTCTTCTCGCCAAAAACTTCAGAGCTAAGTCAAAGTACATTTAGAGGAGGCTACTACCTGGTTGATTTATAATACACCCGTGCAAATAGCACACTCTGCAGTCTTCAATCTCAATAAGTAAGGAATATATAGCTTACCTCTGCCCGCCACCACCGTGTGAACCCTCTCACAGGCACATTGGTGTCGTCCGGCACTTGCACCGCATCCTCCCCAGAAGTGTTCCCCTCATCCAGCACCACCACCTCCGCGCTGGCCCCGCCACCAGATGTTCCACCTAAAAAGTACATTTAAGAATGTTAGAATACACCACTCACTACTATATAATATTTGGTCTAGGAATAAAGAAATGTGAAAAAAACAGAAAACAATGTAGTAATTTGTGACTGTCTACTCTAAAGTAAAAATTTCCCTTTTTCCAGGCAAGGCTGTTGTCTTGCTGCACTTTTTGTCACAACTGATGAATGCTTGCTTTTTATTTTTAACACGCACCACTTTTTCTCCTAACAGACAGAAGCTTGACTTCTAAGAACATGAGCAACATCAAGTCCAAACCAGGTGAGAGCTCGGCTCGACCACAAGAAATGTGTTCAATTAATCGTCAGCACTAAGCACTTTTCCATTTTCAGTTAAACGTTTAGTTTTATGACAAACTTGATTTTAATAAATGTGTTTACTTTTAATAAAGCTTTTAAACTTTAATAGACTCTGTGGTTTTTGGTCCTCCAGACTAGAGTGGCTGAGCTAAAGGTTTTGCAATTTTTGCAAGCATGAGTCCGTGCCTCTGACACTTCTTGACTCTGACTCCGTACTCTTGTCCTGCGTTGGATAATCATCATTGGGGATCAATCATCGGTGACTTTGGGAGCTAAATGACTCTGCCACACTATCAAGTCAGTAAGGAGATTGGGGGTTCAACTACAAAGTCTGTTATCACTGAGGTATGTGGAAAGTCTAACAGCGCCTATTATAATTGATAAGCTAAGCAATGCATTATTTAGTGTCCATAGTTCTGTTTGTGCAGATTTGTCCCTGCAACAGTAGTAGAATGGATTGTCTTCCTATCCAAACCAAAAGTAAAGTAGTATCCTATTCTTTCTTGATGGTCATTCACCTTTTTATTGTTGGCAATTGTCAAAGCATAAACATTTAGAAGACTTGAAAAGACATTATGGACAATCCCAGAGGACTGCATAGAGCTATTGCTGACTAGAATGGGAGTCCAATGGAATTGCCAAATGTGCAATCTTAGTTAGCTACACAGACAGACTAATAAGAATAATCTAGTAATACCACAGGGAGTCATAGTCGAGGCAGGATAAGAATTTAGATACAGTCTATAAGAAGATCAAAGACGATTTAGAAAAAATCGAATGAGGAACGCTAGGAAAAAATAGGTACTCTATATTAAAATTAAAACTTACCGGGGCCAGCAAAGGAGCCCTCGCCTGCCCGATCCAGGCCTGCATCCTGTTGAACAGCAGCCTCCTCCTCCTGTGTCCTCGTGCCCCTGGGGGGAGCTGATGTACAACATGAAAGAAAGAAAGACCAGAAAATGGATGATATTTGTCAACCAAATCAAACATTTCAAAAGAACAATAACAAAATATTTTGGCGAAATAGCAAATAGACAACTATTCCACGGGATATATTGACCGATCTCATGTGGTCTACTACGTTATTAGTATTGCTTGATTTGCACGCAAAGTGACAGACAAAGTTCATTGTGATTGCAGATCAGCGACAGCACTAAAAAGTTTCCTACTACATTAACCAGTCATTAAAATACTCAAACTATCAATCCACCACCAGTATTTCTTCTTATCGCCATGTGTACAAAGGAAGGACTGGACTTGAGTCTGTAGGGGCTGATTTAGAAGCCCCTTGCGGCTCTTTTGCTCCATTATTGCGTGACTTTTGTGACGCAGCGGCAGAACAAAAGAGGCACAATGGTGCGGCGTATATTAACAACGTAACACATATGGGAGATGCATCACGTTGTAAAGCCCTGCGCCATCAGGGGGTATTCCGGCGCAAGGGAGGGCGTTCCTGCGCAGGAACACATCCTAAAAGTGGCTGAGGGAAATCTACAAGATTTCAATCAGTCACTTTGAGGACAATGATGCGTGACTCAAACCCTGCACCTTCTTGAAGCAGACGTACGGCTTGACGCAGCATTGGGGACATAGGGCACCCCAGAGCATTGCTGGAGCTGCGCCATCGTTGCGACGCAACTCCAGCAATGCGCCGCCTTTACGGCACAGATGCGTAACGCTTTGGTGACGTTTTGGGCCCATGGTGCGCCGCATTGTAAATACGGCGCACCATGGGTGGTGGTGGCGTGGCGCACAATTACTGGCGCATCCCTGCTACTTTGCACTCACCAAGCCCGGGGATCTCAAGGCCAAGCAGGTCAAGCAGATCGCGTTCCCGGTCCAGGAGATCCGTCCAACGGTGGGTGGCCTGGTTGTAGGTGCGCCGGACCCGAGAGTGTTGGTACATGGCCCGGCACACCTTCTCCCACCGCTTCCGGCGCTCCTGGATCCCGTACCCGTGAGCAATCTTGCCGCCTGCCATGATGGTCCTGGGGAGGCGGCGCTGAACATAAAAAATTAATGCGGCCACCTCCTCCGGGCTGAAGATCTCCCGGGGTGCGGCCTGCTCTCCCCTCAAACGCCAGCACGGGAGCCGGGCACGGGGTGCGGGACCCTTCCCCTTCTCTGGATGCTTCCCGGCTCCCTTTACCATGGTCTGGGCAGAAAGGAAGCTAAATAATAAAAAAAATAGAATAGGGAAGAAGAAAAGAAAAGAGTTTAAAAAAGTAGTTTAAAAATAACCAAAAGTAGGAGAAAACACAAAAATATAGAGGTAGAAAAATAGAGGGATAGATAATAAGTAAAATAGATTTAAAAAAACTTCAAACAAGCAAAGGATGGCAGAGATTCAGAGAGGATACAAAAAGCATGCCCAGAACCATAGCAATGAATGAGAAACAAGATGGCCGCGCCCGTTCATGACCGCGTGGGTAAGTTCGCGCAAGATTTTCCTCGCGAACACACGCAAAATTGTACTAGTGAGCCGCACACTTTGCGAGATTAAACATTGCGCCCTGAAACGGAAATACGTCATGTAAACAAGATGGCCATGCCCGTGAACGACCGTGAGGGTAACTTCGCGCCGTTGCTCTACAAGCGGCTTGCTAAAATGCACAAAACCTTGCAAACTAACACGCCGCAAAAAAACAAATCGCATATTCGCACGAATTCGCGGCTTCCGAATTCGATCTCGCGCACGTTCGTGCCTCGCGAATCCCGCGAAATTGCAGAAAAACGAGTTTTGCAAAACTGAAAGCACTCAGCAGGTGCAAAAGTTCAAACTCATCATTAGTAACCATTCCCTGTAGTGCTTCCTGACTGGGGCCCCTCCAGAGTTCAGTTGCTAGTTGCAACAATTGTATGACCCTCACAGCAGTCTCATAGAATAGCTACAAGTAGGCCACAAAGGTCCTGGAAAAAAAAATTGCACTGCAACAGAAAGCAAATTACAGATAAGGAAGCAGGTGCCAGACTGGAATTTTAAAACAGTGACACATTACTAAATCAACCCCAAATTAATTCATGTCAGTTGAAGCAGGGCAGGTGTGCTTGCTTCCCCCCCATACTCTACAGTGAGGATGATGAACCAGAGGGTGGCCTTGATGTACCAGAGGGTGGCATGTGAGAAACAGAGGGTGGCAGTGTTGAAACAGAGGGTGCTGTGAACCTGTGATGATGAACCAGACGTAGAAACAACATAGTCGCGACCGTTGCGTGCCAACAAGTAAGTTCGCAATTGCGAACTGGTACAAAACCTTCGCGAACTGGCAGAAACCTTTGCGAACACAAAAAACAAAAAAATCCGCAAATTCGCGAGAATTTGCGGATTTTGCGGATTGCGAGTTCGCAAATACGCAAATTCGCGAACGCCAGATTCGCAAAATTCGCCCATGCTTAGAGCGGCCCCCCATACGGACAGTTTTGAATCTTGGGACAGAGTATTTGGCCTAGGAAGATGACCTAAGCGGGCGTGTCGCCATATAGGGCTGGACTAAGGAACCTAAATAGTGAGGAGCTATACCAAGTTTAATTTTATGCATAAAGCACAAAGCTTTAAATTTGGTCCGATTTTCAATTTTAAGCCACTGAAGTAAGCATGAGCGAATTTTGCGGATCTCGCGTTCGCGAATTTTGCGGATTTGCGGATTCGCAATCCGCAAAATCCGCGAATTCCCGCGAATTTGCGGAATTTTTTTTTTTTGTGTTCGCCCGTGTTTCTGCAAGTTCGCGAGGGTTTTGTACACTTTCGCAAATTGCGAACTTACCTGTCGGGTCGCAAGTTTCGCGAACTTGTTGTTTCTACGTGTCCAGCCTGTTTGGGACACTCTTCTTCATCACTGCCACTCTCTGTCACCACTGCCACTCTCTGACTACTCATGCCACCCTCTGGCCCACCCATGCCACCCTCTGTTTCATCACCACACCCTCTGGTTGTCCAGTGTACATTATTTTCGGCAAAGCAAATCACACCTTCCCTGCCTCAAGTGACCTGAATTAATTTGGGGCTGATTAATGTGTCACAGAATATTTTTTTAGCTGGCACCTGCTTCCTTAGTGCGCCCTGATTAGTGATCTTTTGCACTTGCTAAGTGCTTTCATTGTTGCAAAATTAGTTACAACACCTGCCCTGCCCCAACTGACAATAATGAATTAGGGGCTGATTAATGGATTTTAACTTCCAGCCTGGCTCCTGCTTGTCTCCCTTAGCTGTAATTCAGGACCTTTGTGGCATATGTGTAACTATTCTGAGGTTCAGAGCAGGGTCACATAATAGTTTCAACTGGCAACTGAACTCTGGAGGGGCCCCTCAGGAAGCACTACAGGAAATGGCTACTAATGATGAGCCTGAACTTTTGAACCTGGTAAGTAGTTACTTTCAGTTTTGCTAAGATCGTATTTCTGCAATTTTGCACTTATTCGCGGGGCGCGAACTCACGCGAACAGTGCGAGCAGTGCGAGCAAAATCCGCTGCTCGCGGATTTGCGGATTTTGCGGGAGATTCGCAAATCTCGCGGATTGCGGATTTCCCGAAAATCCGCAAAATCCGCGAGCGGAACGGATTTTCCGCCCATGCCTACACTGAAGGTCCCGAAGGGTGCCCGAGATGGATGATGTTTTCAGGATGTGACAAAACAGTCTCGCCGCAGAGTTCTGTACAATCTGTACTCTCCGGATAATCTCTTTGTTGGCTCCGAGAAACAGGATATTGCCATAGTCCATTCTCGCGACTATCAGTGCTTGGATTACTGTTCTCTGAGTCGAACTTGGCAGTATCCATAATATCTTCCTAAGCCACCTCAAAATGACAAAGCTAATAGAAGCAGTTTTAGTAGCCTGTTGCCTCATGGAAAGTTGATCATCAATCATTACACCCAGATTACGGGCGGATTGAACAGGCTGGGGAACTCGACCCATTTCTGGGGGCCAATGGCGGGGGCTCCACAGGTCTTTATCTTTTCCTTTTATCAGGACTTCTGTTTTTTCACTATTTAATTTTAGCCAATTGTTATGCATCCAACTGGCTATTCTGAGTAACCCAGTCCGTAAAGAGGAGGCTTTAGAGGTCTTATTAGCAGATAGAGAGAAGAGAAGTTGGGTGTCGTCAGCGTACTAAAAGATAGACAACCCAGCTTCCTCCGCTATATTGGCCAGCGGGCTAACGTAAAGACTGAATAACACAGGGCTCAATATTGAGCCCTGTGTTACAACAAAGAAAATTCATAAATCTTGGAGCAAGCTTAGGTGTAAAATACTTGGAAAGTTCTTCCAGTAAGAAAGTTCTCAATCCATTCCAGCGCCAGGCCAGCAATGCCTCATGATTGTAAAACTTTAAGGAGAGTACGGTGATACACCGTATCAAAGGTGGCACTTAAGTCCAACAGAATAAGTGCATCCATTTCTCCTTTATCAAGTAATCGACAAATGGTTTCAGTAACCCCCAGAAGAGTGGTTTCTGTTGAGTACTTGGCTCTAAAACCAGATTGGGATCCATGTAAAATCTCGTTAGTTTCCACAAATTGAACTAGCTGTTGGTTCACATGTTTTTCCAATATTTTAGAAAAAACAGGGAGAAGAGAGATCGGCCGAAAGTTGGACGGTTCTGCTGGATCAGCATTGGGTTTTTTCAGCAGGGGGACTACCATTGCATGTTTCCCCTTTGCCGTCAGAACAGCCTCTTTCAATGAGGCATTAAGTGTTTCCATCATGGGCTGTAGGTAGCTGTGCTTTATTTTTTGAAGGATCGGAACTGATAACGGATCTTTCGGAGAGCCTGATTTGAGACCATTCAAAATGTCAAAAAAGACATCAAGTCAAGCGGTTGCCAGTTCATGATTTTATGGCCGGACGCAAGATCAGATGTCACCTCTGCTTTCTTATCTTCAAAGTTAGAGGATGCAGTGTTCTTTTTTAGTTCCCCCTTATTAGTTGATAGTTCTGTATACATTTTTTTCAACCTTCTCAATAAAAAATTTGGCCACAGTGTCACATTGAGTTTCATTAAGTGCCTGGGGTAGCTGCTAGCAAGAGGCTCCCGAAAGCTCGCCCACTAGTTTAAACAATACTTTAGCATTAACGTACTGTGCACATGCTCTTTTACATAGAGAGTTACAAATTATTTTGGACGCTTTATAGATAGTCCTGGATTCTGAGGCATAATCCTTACGCCACTGTCTCTCCAGGGCTTTGCACTTAGTTTTTTCCAATTTTTGATTTTCCGTGAACCATGGGGCAGGCGGGCAGTGGTTATTCAATTTCTTGGAGGATAAAGGGAGACAATCATTTACAGAATCCATGATCCAGTTATGGATGGTATTGGCATCCGATATACCCAAAGAAGGAATGTCAGGCATAGTCGATGCCAACTGGTGATTCATGGAATCGATGTTCAATTTTTTCCAGTTTCTGTGTTTCAGATTAAATAGTGAGTCAGAAAAGTCATTCAATCTGGCATCAAGTGTTACATTAATTCTGCCAAAAAATGGTCCAACCAAGTTAGTGGGAGAGCTGTCGGACATAGGATGTTGGATAGATTAGAAAAAACAGGGTCAAGCAGATGGCCAGCCCTATGAGTAGGGCCCGAGTTACAAAGACGCAGGTTTAAAGCTTCTAGGTCATTAATAAAGGTGGAGAAAATTTTACAAGCGTCAACATTGAAGTGGACATTAAGATCTCTTACAACAGTGAAATTAGCAGCTTGAAGCAGAAAAGGGGTGATGGCTTCTGGAAAATTAGTTGCCAAGTGGCCCACTGGGCCAGGAGGCCGGTAAACTAAAAGGCCAGTGAGTGTAAACTTGGGTGTGAGAAGAAGCTTGAAAAGGCCGGCTCCACAGCCTTCAAAACCACTGTCTTCCCATTTACAAGAGTATTCATTTATTAAAATTATTGCAATGCCCCCCCCCAGATCTAACCATTCGATCTTTCCTAACGATAGAATGGCCAGTAGGAAGGACTGTTGCAATATCAGGCCCTGCGCATTCAAGTAGCCAGGTCTCAGTGAGAAAAATAGCATCTGGTTGGGATTGGGAGTTGTGCAGAAAGTCAAAAATATCCTCTCTGTGTTTTGCTAAGGATCTACAATTTAAGTTAAAAAAAGTAAACTCTGTGCACTGGTCTATCCTTCGTTTACCCCCAGTTGTAGGCAGGTTTTTAGGATTTAGATTTTGTGACGGTTTTAGGTGCCTGTTTCCTGTCTAGAAGAGAAGAGCAAGTAAAGTTGCAGGATGAGCAGGGAAAAACGAGGTTGCCCGGTTTAAAGATAGTGCAGTCGGCATTAGGTCTTTTTTTGCAGTTTTAGTAGGAATTCAGGTGAGTATTTCCTAATATTTCTGCCAAAAGGAGCAGGGGTTGTGGCCCCTGGGCCCGATCAGGCGCGGACAGGCGCAGACAGGCTTGTCTTTGGCGCGCATTTGGCACACCGCCGGCGCGTCCGCTGCGCGGAGAAAGGGGCATGAATTTAAAGTTCGGCAATCAGCTGAATGCTGACGACGGTGCTCTATCTCCCCCGCCTCCTCCCGTAACAGCCAATACCGCCGCTTCCTCCACAACAAGCGGACGTACCCGTGGTGGACTGGGAAGCGAGCGGCAACAATGTAACAAGGTAAGTGTGAGAAAGTGAAATATTAAAATAAGGAACAGCAATTCCTAGCTACGTTTACTAAGCGTTAAAAATATTGGCAATTTGGTTTGCAGCCAGCGCCAGCAAGACTCCTCTGATGCGCGTCCGCTGCGCGGAGAAAGGGCATGAATTTAAAGGTCGGCAATTAGCTGAATGCTGACGACGGTGCTCTATCTCCCCCGCCTCCTGCCGTAACAGCCAATACCGCCGCTTCCTCCACAACAAGCGGACGTACCCGTGGTGGACTGGGAAGCGAGCGGCAACAATGCAACAAGGTAAGTGTGAGAAAGTGAAATATTAAAATAAGGAACAGCAATTCCTAGCTACGTTTTACTAAGCGTTAAAAATATTGGCAATTCGGTTTGCAGTCAGCGCCAGCAAGACTCCTCTGATGCTCGTCTGCTGCGCGGAGAAAGGGCATGAATGTAATGCAACAAGGTAAGTGTGAGAAAGTGAAATATTAAAATAAGGAACAGCAATTCCTAGCTACGTTTTACTAAGCGTTAAAAATATTGGCAATTCGGTTTGCGGTCAGCGCCAGCAAGACTCCTCTGATGCCCGTCCGCTGCGCGGAGAAAGGGCATGGATGTAAAGGTCGGCAATCAGTTGACTGCTGACGACGGGGCTCTAACTCCCCCGCCTCCTCCCGTAACAACCAATACCGCCGCTCCCTCCACAACAAGCGGGCGTACCCGTGGTGGACCGGGGAGCGAGCAGCAACAATGTAACAATGTAAGTTTGACAAAGTGAAATATTAAAATAAGGAATAGCAATTCCTAGCTACGTTTTACTAAGCGTTAAAAATATTGGCAATTCGGTTTGCAGCTGGCGCCAGCAAGACTCCTCTAAGGCGGGTCCGCTGCGTGGAGAAAGGGGCATGAATTTAAAGGTTGGCAATCAGCTGACTGCTGACGAAGGCGCTCTAACTCCCCCGCCTCCTCCCGTCCACAACAAGTGGGCGTACCAGTGGTGGATCAGGGAGCGAGCGGAAACAATGTAACAAGGTAAGCATCAAACCAAGAAGCAGGTCTCAAGCTCACATGCATCCAAATCAGCCCATTTCGGGGACACTCCCATCCCAAAACCTGCTCCCAAAGACAGGCAAACAGTTGCTTTGTCTGCTGTGAAGCTGGTGCCTGCAAAGAGTCTGCAGAAACAGCTCTCTAAGGCAGATTCACCCACAACCTCAACTCCCATCCACACCCCTGTGAAGCTGGGACAGGAGGGAAATATGGGGGCTCACCTGATCAACAGCTTATGGGGGGAAAAGGCAAGCCCAGGCCAAGCATACCATCAGATCCAGCAGATCCCCAGAGGGAGGGCCACCACCTGCACCTGATGCACCTTTGGTGGAGAGTGTGCCTGTTGTGCCCGCCCCACGTCCAACTCATACCAAGACAGTTCTTGGTTATCGAATCCCAAAGAAGGGGAGAGGCAGTCCTCCACATTCACCCTCACACACTTTGTCTCACAGCAGCATGTCTCCACCTCCCCGTTCCACCAAGCCACCCGGTCCAAGCAGCCCTCTGGCTTCCAAAGCCACTGATGCCTCTACCACAGCAGGTTCTCTCTCTCCCAGGTCCAGTCCTTCAACTGGCCCGACAATCAGCCACCTCCCAGTTTGACTGCAGCCAAGTCTGAGGCAAAGTCCACATCCCAAACCTATCTCTCCCACAGCGGTGCATGGGCTGCCCATTCTTACCCCCTAGCTGTGTTGATTGCCATGGCAGAGAACGGTGTCACCCATTCCCTGTGCAGGTTCTCAGGCACACAAGTACTTTTTTCAACTTTGTACTGGCCAATGGCCTTGCTGTTTGTCCCTGGGGATGCCCATTCCCCGTGCAGGTTCTCCGGCACACGTGTACCTCCTTTGAACTATGGACTTGCCACTTGCCTTGCTGTTTGTCACTTTGGATGTCCAATCCTTGAGCAGGTTCTCATGCACACATGTACTTTTTTCTACTTTGTACTGGCCAATGGCCTTGATGTATGTCACTTTAGATGCCCATTCCCTGTGCAGGTTTTCAGGCACACATGTACCTCCTTTGAACTATGGACTGGCCACTTGCCTTGCTGTTTGTCATTTTGGATGCCCATTCCCTGTGCAGGTTCTCAGACACACATGTACCTCCTTTGAACTATGGACTGGCCACTGGCCTTGCTGTTTGTCACTTTGGAAGCCCATTCGCTGTGCAGTTTCTCATGCACACATGTACTTTTTTCTACTTTGTACTGGCCAATGGCCTTGCTGATTGTCACTTTGGATGCTCATTCCCTATGCAGTTTCTCATTCACACATGAATATACTTTGCACTATGCGCTGGCCTTGCTGTTGTCTACTTTTGATGCCTATCTTATTGATATGTAATAAAGACAGTTACTCCTGTTGTCTGCTTTGTCAGTGTCCTTGCTAAATACAAGTGTTTTCTGTATGGGTATGTTTGCTTGTGACAAATACTCTGTATGCCACTTTAACATTTTTTTAAGTTTTCAGAGTTTGCCAGTGGTGAAAGGCACTTTAGTTCTTCTTGACTGTGAGGCTTGAGGGTGCAATGATGGGTGTTTGTGATGATCTACTGTTATCATACTCATCATATGGTCATGTTTGCTAAATTGTACACGTCATGTTATGATACAATACCACAACAGAGGTGACTTCTAATAACTGGATTACTTGTGGGGTGGCCAGGGTCCATCACATTTGTGTGATCTTTCTTTATGTGTGTACAGCAGTGTTGATGTGTGTTCATCTTGTGATGGCCTGTCTTCCTAGTCACATGGGTACATTTGAATGTGTGCACTTGAGTGGTCATACAGTATGAATGGTCTGACATTGTCAATAGTGTTGATGTGTGTGTGCACCTGCAATGCCAACTGCACACATGTAGATGAGTGCCTTTTTGCTTCAATTGTCTACCATATGCTTCAGATTGTGGGCACATGTAGGAGTTGTAAGTTGGGCACTGTGCAGTGTGTTGATATGTCCTTGCACTCCTGGGGGACACCTACTTGTTGTTGCTGCCAGTTGTGAGTGTGTGACTACCAAGTCTGTGTTGTGTTTTGTTGATCAGCCATGTGTCTTGTTACTGTTTGTGCTCACTGTGCACACCTGCTCAGCCACACTGACATTATTTGTGGGAATTCTCCTGCATTGCTTTCACTTGACCAATTTCTGGCTCAAGTATGTTATGTGGTATGTGGCATGTGGAGTCATGCCATTCCCTATAGTTGTATCTGATGCCTACACATTGTGAGTGACTCCTCTATGGATTTGTGTACAGTACATTCATCACCTATGCACTACTGACGTACACACCACTTCTATTTATTTATTTATTATGAAGTTTTATATAGCGCTAGCCAGACCCGGAGGTATCGGAGCTCTTCACAACCGTTCAATGCAAAGGCCAAACAAACATTCACAGTAAGTACAGTGCAGATATCAGCACAAGTGTCAAGAGTTTTGAGACAATATCAGGTATACACTTTGGGTATTGGAGGGAAAGTCAACAGTGTCAATACGTACTCGTAGTACCATATCAGGATGACCGTACTCTGGGTATCCAACCATGCTTTGTGAAGCTGAACTGTGTACAGGACCAATGTGTCACTCAGGACAGTTTCCCAATTAGTTATGTGTAATTTCCTTATACTGTAATGCTGTCATGGTTACTCATGTGCAGTGCATATGTTTGGGCAGCACAGTCCTCTGGTCATGTTGTTTGCACCTGGGTGTCCCTGAGTTGTGCATCTGTGGGTGATGGCTAAGCTGTATGTTTGTTTGCTGCAGTACTGCTACCCTTCCTGAGCGTGATGTTCTCTGTGTGCTGTGATGATTTGTGTTGTGGGGGTACATGGTGTGGCACTCAGATGTGTGTGCTACTGATTTGGTTGGTGTGCACACACAGCTTGGTGTGCATGCAGTGTTGTCTGTGTATGTTGCCTTGTACTTGCTTGTTGTGCATCACCCTGATGTCCAGCTGAGTTTGCAATGTGATGGATTGGTATGTGCATCTGTTGTGTTTTTGTTGTGGATGTATGTATTGTTTGGCCTGTGTTGGCTCTTTCTACTGACAGCTGCTATGTGTGTGTGATGTTCTATTTGCATGATGTTGTGTGTGGGTTGTTGTTGCTGTGTGATACATTCAGGTGTGTGTTGCAGGTGTGGTGTGCATTACTTGTGAGTCTGTCACATGCAGCAAGGTGGATAATTGTTACTGGGCTTGTTTTGAGTGCACATTGGGGGGTTGTCCCCTTATTTTTGACCTGATACTTGTCAGGATTGTGCATGTGCATGCTTGTGGTACCTTATGGCACCTTTTTCACTTGATGAGGGGTGTGTTGTCTCTGTCTGTGTTAGCTGATTGTCCCATTGATACCAGTTAGTGTTCATGATTGATTCTTGAGGATGCACTTCTTGTTTGTGTTGAGGTATGGCGTCTGTGCATTTGTCCAGATTGACAATGTTGTGTATTCCTGTTCTTTCTAGGGTCACATTGCCTTTCCAGTATTTGGCTGCTCATGTGTGGGCTTGTTGGACTTCTGTGCATGCTGGTTGTGAGATTTGTGTTTAGCTATTGTTTTGGGTCTGGATTGGTTTAGTCATTCCTGAGTGTGAGTGTGATGTTTGTGGATGCACCACAGGGAGTGTGATTGGTTGTCAGTGAACTCACAGGACATCATTTGCACCATTATGTGTGTTTCACACAGGTGTTGAGTGATGTAGGTGTGCGGTGGGTAGGTCAGGAGCATGTGTGAAGGTCCTACTTGTGTTTGAGACTCAGGGAGTGTGGCAATGAGCCATGAGTGTTGTGCTGATGACAAACACATGTCAAGTAAGTTGACACAGATGTGTGGCTGACCACTGTTTGACTCCATATACTTCTTATCATTCTTGTGCCTAGGTATGGCTTGCCTTGATGTCTCCCTGAGTTTTTGCACAGAGGTCACTTTGGTTTAACCCCTTCGCTGCGGGGGTTATTCCCCCGCTGTGCTGGGGGGGAGGGGGCACGCTCAGCACCCCCATGCTCATGACGAGCTCAGCTCATCATGAGCTACAGTGCTCCTGTTCTCATGACGAGCTCAGCTCGTCACAGGTGCATTGGCTCCGTGGAACGTTCAGCATAGCGGGGGAATTCTCCCCGCACCTGAGCGTTCCACGGGCCACGACGAGCTGAGCTCGTCATGAGCACCGGAGCGCCGTGGCTCATGACGAGCTCAGCTCGTCATGATCGTCGAAGAGGATAAATCCACTAACTGTGCCACCCATGTCTGATTTTGTGGCCTAAGAGTGGTGTGATATGTTCCATCTCATGCGTGCGATGTACACATGCTTTGTGGCTTGCTCCATGTCTTGCCACCACTTCACTTTTGGCTAGCCCATTTATTGTCCTACATTGCTGCTGACCTATGGTATAAGTATGTGTCAGAGTGTCAGTGTGGGGTGTTTGTGAGTGACTTGACAGGCAGTGTGAACAGTTCAGTGGATGTTTATATGCAGTGTGAGTCTTCATTTTGAAATTATACTCAGTTTGATTCACATGAGTGGAAGGTAGATGTGAGGAGGAGGGTTGTCTAGTCCCTGAGCTTCTGTGCAGGGTGTTCCTCTTCAACCCCACCTTCCAAGACAGGATCCCTTGTCCCTTGGAGTGTGAGGTGCAAGGTCTGGCTACACCTGGCAGATGAATTGGACAAGGGTCATAGGAGGAGCACACAACAAGTTCCCAAATGGGTGTGGGAAGCGTAGTGTGTGAAGGGTGGAGGTGGTGCCCTGTAAATCTTTGTGGACTGACCATGAGTGGCGCAGGCCCTGCCTACTACATTGTGCGCAGGTTTTTCCGCGTCTTCACCGCTGCGGTGATGTGACCGGGAGATTGCTGTGGTTTCGCGGTTGATGGGTGACCTGCATGCAGAGGGGTGATTTTCTGACAGCTAGGACATGTGTGGGTACACTGGGGGATATGTTCCTGTCCCCACAGAGTGTCTGATGTGAACAGGAACCGTATGTCAGCAAAGGAGTTGTGTGTTGTGGTTGTGTGCGGAGTTGTGTATTTGCGTACCTGACGCGGGGCATTATTTGCTGGTATTGGATGAGGTACAGCAGCAGAATGGCTTGGAGAGCTGGATCCATTGCAGTCCGGACCTGGTGGGAGGGCCCGGGAGTCTGGTTTCGGGCTCTGCTGTCGTGCTTTACCTCCCACCATATTTCCCTATAAACGACACCACCAATGTTGTAAAACATAACACTATTAACATAATTAATTAATAATCAATGAATTATTTAAAATTTACAAACAATTTAAAAACAATTAATAATAACTTACTTCACACAATTAAACACTTAACAGTTTAAATCAACGCAAAATATATTTTATATTAGAATAATGAAAAATAAATAGAAATTAAATTACTTCCCAGCCTACTGACTCATGAACCCACGCACAGTGCAGGCCACATACTGGATTGTATCTGTTCAAACTCCAATATCCTGACTATTAAATCCCCATTGGTCCAAACCTGGTCAGACCACAAATTCATTCCTTTTGACCTGACTTCTAATCTGAATCATAATATCCAAGGAAACACAAAAAATGAACTGTGGGAGGTAACAAACCTGATTGGAAAAAAGTACTTGCTCAACCAGATCTTCTAACGAATGTAATAGAGACTAAACCCATATTATCAGGTCAGACCACGACAGACAATCAGTATTTCTGTAATTGGATCACAGCTTTAAGTAAGCAGTCAGACTTGATGAATGTGAAAACTTCAGGTGGCACCACAAAGAAAAGGAGCGCCCCTTGGTTCTCCCCCACCCTGAAGACTGAATTAGGTAGAGTAAGATCATTAGAGCGCACATGGCGCAGAAATTATGAGGAAGATGCCCGCAGGATCTATAAAGCAGCACGTAGGCAGTATCATGCCTCAATTAAATTAGCAAAGAAAGCTCACTTCTTAGAGGCTATTGCCTCCTCGGGAAACGGACAAAAAGAAATATTCAGGATTGTCAATAGCTTTACTAATCCTAGAGCACTTGCACAGGATATCCCTCCCTCTCTACCCCTTTGCAACTCTATCGCCGATTATTTTGAAAACAAAATTCAAGCTATTGTCAAGGATTTCCCTCCACCAACCCGACCTCTCTCGACAATGAAAGGATGGAATCAAATTGAAAGAATGACCCCAACAATCCCCATCTTAATGCTTTTACACCTATTTCTTTAGAGGAATCACATCAGGCCATTTTGTCCAGCAAATCAGGATCACCGTTCGATCCCTGTCCTCCCATGTTTTTAAGAGCCTTGGTCAATGAGGTAAATCCCATTGTTAATAGTATTATCAATTTATCTCTTGCGACTGCAGAGATCCCACCTGAATGGAAATTAGCCGCGGTCAAACCGCTCCAGAAAAAACCTTTATCTGACCCCACGATTCTTTCCAACTTGCTTTCTATTTCACTGCTGCCTGTGCTGTCTAAACTGACTGAATCTTTTGTTAACAGTCAACTTACAACATTCTTGGAAGATAATAACATCCTGCATACCAATCAGTCTGGCTTCAGGTCCAAGCACTCGACCGAAACTGCCCTCCTGTTCTCTGCTGAATCCCTGCATACCGCCATGGACCAAGGTAAGAAGGCCGTCTTGATATTACTCGATCTATCGGCGGCCTTCGATACGGTCTCCCACACCATCTTGATCGACCGTCTACTCAGCTCAGGGATAGGAGGTGTGGTGCTGGACTGGTTTAAAAACTTCCTTAGCCTAAGACGACAAGTCACGGTATTGGGCGAATTCAGCTCCGATGAAAAATTAATCAGCACAGGGGTACCTCAGGGCTCTAGCTTGAGACCTGTACTTTTCAATTTTTATATGGTACCCCTGATCGAGCTCATTTCCCCGTATCAGATCTGTACTATATCCTACGCTGACGATACGCAGCTTATCCTGGTACTGGACAGGGAGCTGCCAGGAGCTGAAGAATACCTCAAAACATGCCTGACTGCCACATTTGAATGGATGAAGACCAACCATCTCAAGTGCAATTCTGGGAAAACAGAAATCTTACCGTTTGGTCCGCAAAATCTGTTCTCCCCTAAGCAGTGGTGGCCTGAAGATGCTGAAGCTCCCCCAAACACCATCTCTTCTGCCCGCAACTTAGGTGTCAAGTTTGATGACGCATTGTCATTCAAGCAACAAGCCATTGTGGTGGCCATCACATGCTTCTATATCATCAGAATGCTTAGAAAATTCTTCGACCCCCTCCCACTGTCAACTAGGAAAACGGTAGCGGTGGCACTTATTACATCAAGACTGGACTACTGCAACAGCCTGTATGCGGGAGCCAATAAGTCCGTGCTCCACAGGCTGCAGATGGTCCAGCATGCCACCGCCCGCCTGGTGCTGGGCTGGCCCAGGAAATCATCCGCCTCAGCCGCACTACAGGCCCTTCACTGGCTTCCCATTCATAAACGCATTCTATTTAAAATCTTGATTATTACTTTCAGAGCCTATCACTCACAAGGACCTAGGTATCTCTCAAAAAATTTCAAACGTCACCTTCCCACTCGGAATCTGAGATCTGCTAACCTGAATCTGTTAGTTGTCCCAAAATTCAGACTAGCCACCAAAGGTGGAAAATCCATTGCGGTGCTAGGTTCCAGAGCATGGAACAAATTGCCTCTTCCGCTCCGGCAAATTTAATCAGAATCTCTCTTCAGGAAATCCTTGAAGACCTGGGTCTTCACGCTTACCGACGCTGCCTGTAGAGCTTTAGTGTAAAAGATTCAGTCCTTGGGAATTGCTCCAGCTAAACCACCTTTTCCATTCTGGGTTGGTATTTAGCGCCAAGATGCTCCTTGGAGTGATAGAATGCGCTATAGAAGAGCTATTTTACATTACATTACATTACATTACTCTCTTATCAACACACACCCCACTCTTTAAAAAAATCACACAAATAACATAATTAATCATTAATTAATCATTATTAATACCAATAATAAATAATTAACAATATTTTATTTACCACAATTTACTATATACATTTTATAAACATAAATATTAAATAGTTAAAAATATAAATACATTAATTATTATTTGATTACTTCCCACCCTACTCCCCTATTAGCCCACAACACGCTCTTAAAAAAATAACACAATTTACATATTTACCAATTAATTATGAATACTTATCAAACAATGAATAACTAATGAATAATACATTATTTACCACAGTTAACAATATAAAATAATACACACTTAAATATTATTTAATAGAAATTATTAATTAATGAATTCTAATTACATTACTTCCCATCCTGTTCCCGTATAAACCCACATACCTGCTCCTAAAAAAAGAACACAAGATATTTGCAAAATAATTAAGAACAATTAGCAACCAATTAATAACTAATTGATAATAAATTAATTACTACAATTAACAATATAAAATATTAAATACACAAAAATTAATTAATAAAAAATATGAATGAATTCATTATAATTAAAATACTTCCCACCCTATTCCCCTATAAACCCACAACCCTATAGGGAACAAAACGCAACATTTACTTTACAAAAATAAAAATAACTTCTAAAAATGTAATACATATATTAAAAGAAAATACAATACTGAACCAAAAATATAGAATACATACATTTAAAATACATACTAAAATACATACCTTTAATATAAACATCGATTTTAATAACAGCAATATTTTTATAAACGATATTACTGACTTCAATATTAACAAAAACAATATTTCTTACCTTCATGTCCATATTCTGGTCACTGATATTCTTGATGTCGATATTCTGTCCCTACGATATTTCCAACTCAATATTTTTGTACTTCGAAAATAAAAACGTAATATTATGTTTGTGCACCTTGGTAAACACTGTGGCTTTTTTTACTTGGTCAAGCAAAGATCGAATTCAAGGTAAAGGGTACCAAATCTTTATTCTTATATCATTGAGAGACATGAAATCTATACAACATCTAAGACCCCCCTCTCATTTTGGAAAAAATAAAGAGGAGCGGAAGCTGGTGAACGAGAAGGTCATATTGTGGAGAAGTGTGGCTCACTGGTTAGAGCAGGCAGACCCTGAAGCAGAGGTCAGACCCGGGACCAGGGTTCAATTCCCGACACGGCAGGGTCTTGAGCTCAAATGTCCATGGACTCGATAATTCTCGCTTCGGTGCCTGACCTAATCATGGGTTCACACTCTGCAACTCTGGGCATTAAGCTTGCTTAATCTCCACAACGGCCCCCCCGCGGCGGGATGCCTGGCGTTCACCTTGGGGATGCCCTGTAGGGGCTATCTCACAGGGAAAAGCCAGGACGGGTTCCCAAGGCAAGCGCGGAGATACCCCTTCGAGGGTCGATTCAGGCGCTATATAAGAAACATAATAATAATAATAATAATATGATCCCTAAAGGAAGCATTTCATCTAGATATTCCCTGAGCTGTATGTTTTCTTTTTCCCTTAAAGTGTAGATTCTGCTACAGAGTATTTAAGCTCCTGTGATCAAATCGATTTGACAGTTATAGGGCAATGGGGGGAATGAGTGGGCACCTTTTTTAAAATCAAAAAACGCCTGCCAAATCTTGAACCTGAATGGGCACTTCAGGTATTACATCGTCTGTGGTTACTGCTATATCTTTTGGAGTTATAGGTTCTGGGAAACAATGTCGCTTACATAATTCTGAATGAAAAGGCAAAAGATGTTTTTGCAAGTCTATGTCTGGGTTGTGCTGCATTAACCAGGGTATGCCTAAAATTGCATTGAACTGAGGTGACTGAATGAGGTCGAATTGTACAATATCCTTATGTTGTTCTTGAATAAGAAGACTCAATGGCATGAGTAATGGGACCGGATTTTAGATTACTCCCATTGATAGTCTTGACTTCATCTATTTCTTCTTTGGCCACTTATGGGATGTTTACGTATTCAGCCCAATGGATGTCCATAAATCATCAGTGGCGCCAGAAGCGATCATGATCTGAACTTCAATGGACTGATCTTTCCATAATATAAATGCTTTTACAAAGAGGGAAACATAAAAGTATGAGCTGCCTGTTGGGAGACAATTAGCCCTGATCTACCCGAAGCATGTGTCTCCTTAGACCTCGGGCTCAGTAGTTTCCAGACTCACCACGTTTCTTGGGTTTGAAGGGGCAGTCCCTTATAAAAATGTCCTTGCTTTCCACAATATAGGCACAATGTTTTCTCTCTGCACCTATCTCTTTCTTCATCACTAAGTGGCCCCTGAATATTACTAATTTGCATTGGCTTAGGCTCTTCTACATTTTTTCCTGGTTATACTTTCTTTTTTTTATACATCAACAATACACGTGTCAAAACGCCCTATTAGAAATGGGGGTCTCTATTTTGCAAGAGTTTGCACCTTTGTCCAAGTAGGGACTCTTAATTCTAGTCAGGATAAGAGAGTTACACTCCTAAAACAACCCCTGCTCACCCCCTTGCTAGCTTGGCATGAGCAGTCGGGCTTATCTTAGAGGCAGTGTGTAAAGCATTTGCACATAACCAACCATGATACAGTGAAGACACTACAAAAGGACACCACACTAGTTTAGAAAAATATCCAATATTTTTATATATCCAAAACAAGAGCAAAAACGATAAAAATCCAACAAACAGTTCTACGAAATCTTCAGTAATCAAAATAGACTTAAATATAGTTCCTTGAAGTTGATAGCTCTGTCTGGTGCTATCACGGCGTCATGAACAATAAATCGAAACAATAATCAACAGACGGTAGTGGTGGTTTTAGTGGTAGCACATCACTCTTTGTGTAAAATGGGAATTGATATACAGTATTGGTGCCCCTCGAGGTTAAGAACATACACCCAACTACTTCAGATGTAAACCCACTGTGGTTCAACTGAACCCAGTGTAAATGTCATACATAGAAATAAACCTCAGCACTCTGACCTCTTCAGTTATTAATTCGTGCAAGTTATCCTATTCTACAATACTCAATTTAGACAAGGAGCAACAAATAGTTTGCTGTTCAATTTAATGTATATAAGATACACACATTTGGCAATATTGTCAATACATTTGGTTCAGAAGCAAAAGTTGCACTGCCATGGTGTTCCAAGGATGGGGGGCACAATACAGTGAACCTCCTGTAGAACGGTGGATCAGCAGCCGACACGTGTTTCGTTACAGAGTCAATTGACAAACTTTTCTGGACAGCCTCTATACACGGTGGAGTTTACAGCCAAAGGGTGATATCACAGCCCTCTGCTCCCTTGTAATTACATAGGCTCATTTTGGTCCATGATGTAATAAAACAAACCTTTCCCTCTAACACAACTTTCACATACAAAATCGAAGAATTTGGAAAAAGACCATTCTAATTGGTTACTTTCTTTAGAGGCAGCACCGGGCCATTTTTAACACAAACAAGTCGGCTGAATTGTAAGGGCCACTATAACCTTATGTTTGAATGACAAGTATTGGACCCACTGAAATTTTGTGGTGCTGTTATCGCTTTGGGCGACATTAACAAAGTCATTGAATAGGACTTGGTCAACTTCACAAGAATACCCTGGACTATGAAATTCGAGCGAACTGTATCCATTATTTATAAGCCTTGAAAAAGTTACTCTGTAACGAAACACGTGTCGGCTGCTGATCCACCGTTCTACAGGAGGTTCACTATATTGTGCCCTCCATACTTGGAACACCATGGCATTGCAACTTTTGCTTCTAAACCAATTGTATTGACAATATTGTCAAATTTGTGCATCTTATATACATTAAATTGAACAGCAAACTATGCGTTGCTCCTTGTCTAAATTGAGTATCGTAGAATAGGATAACTTTCCATGAATGAATAACTGAACAGGTCAGAGTGCCGAGGTTTATTCCTATGTATAATAAATCAAAACAGTTCTGGCTGACCGGGGTGTAGGGGGCCAGCTACGGTGTCGGGAAGACCCACAAAACAGTACCTTTAGAAAATAAGGGCATCAGCGACCTCTTGATGAGCCTCGAAGAGCCAGTGTCTGCAAGCATCGGGTCCGGAGGTTGGTGCAGGAGTCATCTGGCCCTTGAAGTCACATGCGTTGCTGGTCGAACTCCTCGGGATTGAAGTCGGGCTTGCCGACGTCTGCAGGCATCTGGGCTACGGTGCGAAGTGTAGCTGTGCCCTCAGGTCATGGTGCAGGCAGCGGCTTGGTGACGGTCATTCAGCGGCATCGGTGATACCAGTGCTGCAGTGCAAAGTGACACGGTGCTTGTTACGCTGCTGGCAGGCCATGGTGCAAGCAGCGGTGTGGTTTTTGCTGAAGCGCTGTCCTCGTTTGACGAACTGGAGTCGATAGCGCAGGCCTCGGTAGGCCAAGGCTGTGGTGCGGGATGAGGACGGTGCATTGTGTAACTTACGAGCGGTGCCCTCAAACCACAGTGCAAGCAGAGGAGTCGATGTCGGCGTGGAGCGGCATCGTCTGGGATACCAAGGCGGCGCCTTGAAGCCAGGCAGTGCGAAGTGCGGTGCCCACAGGTCACGGTACAAGCAGTGGCTCGGTGGGCATCGGGTGGCATGGTTGATGAGACAGTGGTTGCGGTGCGGTGTGCGACTGTGCCCTCTGCGGTGCCTTCAGGACATGGAGTCGGCAGCGGCGTCATAGAAGGCATCAGGTTGCTTTTTCTTCTGTTGCAGCACAGAACACACAGTACCCAGTGCTGATGACAGAAGAAAGTGAAGTCTTTGCTGTTCCTGAGACTTCTTGAACAGGGGGAAAACTCTACCTCAAGCCCTTGGAGAAACTCAATAAAGAAGTTACAGAAAGGTCAGTCCAGTCCTTTCACTGCCCAAGACAGAAACATCCACTGTAGGCAAACAAAGCAAAACACTCAGGACTGTGGTAGTTCCTTCTCACAGTTTCTCCAGCTCTTGTTCTTGGCAGTCTTCTTAGTCCAAAAGAGTTCTCTGAAGTATTTTATATCCCTGAGACTTCCAACAGGAGGCAAGTTCTACTTCAAGCCCTTGGAGAAATATCTAACAGCAGGATGATGAAAGTACAATCCAGTCCTTTCCCTGCCCAAGACAGAAGCAGCAAGCAGTAGGCCAAAACAGCAGAGCGCAGCAAGGTGGCAGTTCTTCCTGACAGCTTTTCCAGCCCTTCTTCCTAGCAGGTTCCTTAGTGCAGCAGTAATCTAAAATACTGGGGTTTGGGCCCCAATATTTATACACCAAAATCCTTTATTCTCTGGAGGCAGAGAGTGTCTGCTCAGCCAAAACCAGTTCTGTCCTCTCTGGCTCAGCTTCCCGGAAGCAGGTGGAGTCAGCATTGTCTATTCAGACAGGGCCTATTCAGGTGCAAGGGAAATCTCCTCCCACCACTCTAAATGCAGACCGGGCTATTCGGGTGCTAAAGA
Source organism: Lissotriton vulgaris (assembly GCF_964263255.1). Lineage (NCBI taxonomy): Eukaryota > Metazoa > Chordata > Amphibia > Caudata > Salamandridae > Lissotriton > Lissotriton vulgaris. The sequence goes on from NC_141685.1 coordinate 1,570,099,027, forward strand.
AACTCCTCCCACGATTCTGAATGCAGCCCAGGTCTATTCAGCCCAGCCCTGACTCATTCAGGAAAGGCAGGACAGACATCAACCCCCGCTCCCTCGGTGGCTGTCTGAGAGAATGCACCTCCCCAGCCCCTGTCACTCCAAAGCCAGACAGTCAATACACAAAGCAGCCGAGGCACATAGAATGGCTAAGCAAGAAAATACCTACTTTCTAAGAGTGGTATTTTCAAACACAGAATATAAAATTCATATTTACTAAAAGATGGATCTTTATATTCTGAGTTCAGGCATACTAAACTTTACTTTTCCATCTTGTTCCACTGGCAAGTTATATTTATAAGATGTTTTAAATAAACTCCTATTCTACCCTATGGGACAGATAGCTTTTACATAGTGAAAAACAAAATGCACTGTAATTCACTACCAGGACATGTCACACACAACGGTACATGTCCTACCTTTAACATACACAGCACCCTGCCCAACGTGGTACCTTGAGCCTACCTTAGGGGTGACTTATGGGTAAGAAAAGGGAGGATTAGTGCCTGGCAAGTGGGTATGACAGTCACAGCTGCATGCAGACACTGCAGTAGCAGGTCTGAGTTACCTTTACAGAGCTACTTCTGTGGGTGGCAAAATCAGTGATGCAATTAAGGAAAAACAACGGTCCAAAGCAGTTTCAGAGATATGGGGCAATGATAAACAGACCATAATAGGCTGCTATATATTTGTCCAAGTCTAGCCGGACAGGGAGTTTATTTTCATAATAATCATTGAATTTGTAACATCTCAGTACAGAAAACACAGTGAAGAGATAGAGGATAGAGGATAGCTTTGTAAGAAAGAAGAAGAGATTACGCAGGCAAAAGAGAAGTGAGCAAGCTGGACACTTTTTAAATCAGTGTTACAAGTGCTTGCCAGAGTAGTACATGCAGAACTTAATACAAATTGGTTTCACTGTATGGCTACTTAAAAGTAACCATACAGTGAAACCAATTTGTATTAAGTTCTGTATGTACTACTCTTGCAAAAACTTGTAACACTGATTTAAAAAGTGTCCAGCTTGCTCACTTCGCTTTTACCTGCGTAATCTCTTCTTCTTTCTTACAATCTATATCTTCACTGTGTTCTCTGTTCTGAGTAAAGCACAGGATTGTGCCCTTTATTTCTGAAATGTTGCTCATGTACTGAGATGTTACAAATTCAATGATTATTATGAAAATAAACTCCCTGTTCGGCTGGATTATGGTCTGTTTTTCATTGCCTCATATCTCTGAAACTGCTTTGGACCGTTGTTTTTCCTTAATTGACTTATACCCTTGGTCCACAGCCATCTTTAGGGCCCCCCTTGTTTTTACTAGAAACAATCAGTGCTGCAGGCACACTAGTAGCATTTGATTTACAGGCCATGTCGCTCTCAGTGCACTTTACTAGGGACTTACCAGTAAATCAAATTTGACAATCATGGAAACACCATTCCATAATACAATTTACACAGAAAGCATATGCACTTTAGCACTGATCAGCAGTGGTAACGTGCCCAAAACCAACTAACACAGGCCAGGAAAAAAAGGAGGAAGAAGCAAAAGGTTTTGAGATAACCCTGTAAAAAGAGCCATTTCCAACACGCCCTTTTTCACTACGCCTTTCATGTAAATGATGGTGTAATTTGACCACCAAGTTAATCAGAGCATTAAATGACTCAGAGGGGACCACTACTTGAGTCAATAAATCCCTTAACTCATCTCTAAGTCCTTTGTAGAAGATAGCCCTACGTTTAGGTTTGGGCCACCCTGCTTCTGCAACTAATCTATTAAAGCTAGAAATATAGGCCATTAAGTCTTTGGAGCCTTGTATCAAGTTCAAAAGTTCAGTGAAGGATGGTGTAGTTATGTGAACCACAGGCTGATTGATACTAAAAGATGAACAAGTGGATGGGAACATATTGGCAGTTGTGTTACCTGTTGCAGGAAGTGAACCTTGTTGTAAAGTGTCTACTCTAAGGGTAAGGGCTTGGGTTTCTTTTTGGAACTTCCCTCCCATATTTGCTGTCTGTTAGGGTTATGTGATGCTCTTCCATCTTGCCTGGACAAAATGTAAATGTGGGCTTCCTGTTTTGTCAACCTAACCTGGTATTTTTCGCAGGAGCGAGATGCAAGTAGGGATGCTAAGTTCCAACTTCTCTCACCCACCTCAATGCCCAACAAAGTCAAAGCAAAAAAGGTGTAATGGGGGAAGAGGCGAAGTTAAAAGAAGAGAATTTCCTGTCCAACGCGAGTGTCAGGAGGAGAGGTAAACTTCGGAGACTTCCTATGTGTGTCTATAATAATAGAAAGAAATATGTGTTTGAGTTTTGAATAGAACCAAGTGTGCTTCAGGGTTCCATGTATGTACATGATACAATAAACTACCAGTAATTATCCCCTCTTCTACTACACATGCAAATGGTGAAGAATGCAGATCAAAGGATTACCAATGAAAACAATCAGGTGACATGACTTAGCACAGTATACTTGTATATGACATGAAAATGTAGCAAGCACTAACCTCTGTTGTGGTAAAATATTGATTTAGAAAAAGGCCCCATAATCAGATATCAAAAACAAATGAACTAACCAAAGAATATTTCTTTCTAGAAAACAAAAAGGTACTCAACTGAAGGCACAAAAAAGTGCAGTCTAAATTGAAGTATAAGTTCTTTTAATTTAGGAACCTACTAATTCCTTACTGTGTTTTATTTTATCATAGGCAAATGCACATGAAAACCAGATCTCCAAGTCTTCGGGAACTAACCAGTCATATAACTATTGTTCTCTTTGTTACAGAACAAACACCTATGGGGTTGATTCCTTTTCGGTAAAATCCCCTACGAATCGCCTCACGGAGCATTTTTGCCGTACGAATCGTACACCTTCAACGTCCCCGTACATACGATGAGGTACGATCCGAACGCATAGCAGATCTCCGTACAAATCCTACGAAAGACCATGCAATTAAAAATACGTACAAATCGCATTCGGAAAACGCAGTATGCGACGTCCGTACGGATTGAAGCAGCTTTTCACGAACCAGTACGATTCGTTACGACAACACTCCGTATGACTCTTTTCCTAAAGGAGTTTAAAATGTCTGTAAATGCATATTTCGACTCGTACCGTGTGCGACACGGACCGCCCCGGGTACGCGAGTGCACCCCATGATTGAAGGAGTACCGTGTGTGGGGGGTCCAGTGCGTAGGGGTACGGTGCATTGGGGTACGGTGCATAGAGGTACAGAGGTACAGTGCGTACCCCCATGATTGCAGGTGTACGGTGCGTATGTGAATGTGTGGTTCTCCGTACGAATTGCTCATACGATGTTTTCCGTATGAATCTCGTTCTCGTTTCCCGGTCCGGATCGTACTTCTCAGGATGTACAGCATGGTTACAATTTGTATGGTTCACTGTGAGGGTCCTGTATCGTATGGTTTTTCCCTTGCTTTTCGTACGGTTCGCACACATTCGTACGTATTCTTTTCCTATGGGTCATACTACGCGATTCGGATCAATTTGTAAGATTCGTACGGAAACGGCTACGAATACGATTCGTCGTACGGATTTGTTCCCCGAATCGGAATCGACCCCCTAGTGTTCCTGCAAGATCGTCGATTCTTGTGATCAATGTCTCTTTCTGTTTTCTTTTTTAGGTTTCAGGTTGTGGAGAGATAGGAGCCCATAAACTTTGACCACCGTGTAACGGCATTGCAGCTAGGAGCGAGAACCAGTGAAGAAGCAGTAGCGGGAGCTGAAGAAAATGCAGGAAGCGGGAACTGGCGTTATGCAAACCCGACGTGGAATCACTAGACTTGAGCAGATCGTGACCCGGAAGCAGATAAATGAACTCAGGAGGGCTCCACCCTGACTGCACACGCGATTGGGAGGGGTGCAATCCCGACACTTATTTTCAGATAAATATACAGAGAATAAGTAGAGGAACGTTTTCAATAAATGCATTGAACCAATGTTATTCTTGTATAAAATACATGTGCTGCAATGAACAATAGACAGAAGCAGATAAACGTGATTACGAGCACCTAAACTGCAAATAGCAGCTATAGTTCTACCATAGTCCTAAAACAATGTATATATGCAGGCATATAAAATAGGGCAGTAATCGAGCGTACTCCTACGATGCAAATCCTACTCTAGAGTACCTAGAGTGTGTAGCTGTAGGGCTAAGAATCCCCCCAAGGGACGAGCTAACCCTATTACCTGATGAGAGAGAATGAAGGACCCCGTCTTGGTCATGAACTGGACACCCGTCGCAAGATGTCAGACAGCTGCGTGGTGATTTCTCACCCTGAAATGACCTCTGTGTCTGTAGAGGTGCCTTCTCTGCTAATCTATTGAGACGCTGACCTTTTTAATAGAAAGCAGCTTTGCCATGTTTGTATAGAATAGCAATGTTATTGATATGTAGATAGCTCTATCACCCCATGGGTGAAGATAGTGATGACATTTGTACATAGTTCGAAACTAGACCTTCTACATAATGTTCAGGGTGTTGTGATAATGTTGTGCAAAGCTAGATGTATAAACAAGTTTAGTTTCAGGGAAATTAATCCAACATTTTTGCGCACGGAAATATGTGCAAACGGTCACAAATGAAAATTTTATTTGGAAGGACAATGTAAGAAATAAGCTGCTTTGCAACATGGGCCTAACTCAGAAATATAACACTACCAACATGCTCCTGACATATACGAAGCATAGTATTTTGGAAAAAATTTAAACCAAAAAAGCCTTCCATTAAATAGCAGTAAGATGGCACAGTGGGTAAATGTCCCTGCTGCACAGTTTTAAGTTTAACTTTAAGAGTATGTGTACTAGTCGGATCAGGCCCAACTAAACCCTTCATCCTTCTGTCAGTCATGAAAGTACCACTGAGTTATTTATTAGTAAAATTGATTATTTATGACAAGTTTACACTTGTTTTTTTGCAAAACTACACGTTTTGAGATGCACAAACAAAGCATAACCTCTAGGAAAAAATCTTTGAAAATTATATATTTCCATGCGCACAACTAACCCAAAAAAGGCAAACTGAATGCCAGCAAAAAGATTTGATGTTTATGGTGAAGGTGGGCCTTCCTTTTTTTCTTTTGTTCTCCAGCTAAGAAACATTATTCATAAGTTGCACAATCCTTTCATCCGAACCCTCGACTAATATGTTTGGGTGTAGGTTTGTTACATTCAATTTACATACTTCCTCCAGCCTTTTGTGGACAAAGTGTCATGCCATCCCTAGAGAATGTCAACGTTTCCACTAGTAACTCTAAACCTCTGACTTCTGGTAATATCTTATTTTTGTAGATTTTCCGTGGTAGTAAGATACAACTGTGGTAGTAAATGCACAAGGTGCCCCTTCTCTGCAAAAGGTGAACGGATGTGCACGAAAAGGTTCTATGAATTGGACCCACTGTTTTTGGAATTTAAGTTATGACTTCTGTAAAGCATCTGCTATGGGCTTTATCTCTTCATGTGTCGTCGTTTTCAAGTACATTTCCAAATCTAATGTCAGGATTTCAGCGTGTGCTTGGTTGGGACGGATTTGTGCTCGTACAATTTAGCCTAAAAGTAAATGGCTCTTAAAGTTCACACATCCATTAGACTAAACACCTAGGAATTTAGATGAATATGCAGAATACTATTGTCACCATGAAAAAGCCTGCGTGTATTGCCTCCACAACAACCAGTGAATAACCAAAATGTTGTACTAGTATGGAATGAAAACATTCAGTGACGAAGTTTAACCATAGCATCATTTTGCTTTCGTCATTTTTTATAGTGTATCAAAGTAAGAAGGACCTTTGAACATGAAAGAAACAGTATTTGGTTCCTTAAGCTTTTGTTCCAGAATGAGCTTAAAAACAGCACCTGACTGACATTTAAAGACATTTAAAAGCAAGGGCGTGCTGTTCTTTCCCTTTATTTTACATGTCGCCCGAGAAGGAGAAAATTGTACAGGAAACTGCTTCACAGTTAAAGATAAGACATGCTTTCTGGAGTTTAATCTCGCATGAGGCATCAGAGGCCTCGTATGACTGACTGCAGCTTAATCTGCGCTCCATCAGTGCCGAGGCTCGCGCATAAATATGGGTCCGGAGGGGCGCTGCTCGTCACTCCCAGCGCGCGCACATCCCCGTCCGTCTCTGCGTGGCGCGAGACCTCATGCAATCCGCCATGATGATGTTCTCAAGTAAATACTGGGCCAAGAGGGGCCTGTCTCTGGACTCGGCCATGCCTGGGGAGCACCAGCTGCAGGGCAACCAGCCAGTGAGTACCTACCCACCCAGGTTTTCCTTTAGGAGTGTCGGGCAAGGCATCGGGACGTTTGGTTGTGCCTTTCAAAAACTTTAGCAGAACACATTGGTTATCAGTGCTATGTGGGATTAACGATAAAATTATAACGTTGTTGTTATTCTTAATATTACTATTATTATTAGTATTACTAATATAAGTAATATTAATTAGATGCTGTGCTGCTGTCTTGAGGACCTGGATGTTTAGTCCCAGCTCCCAGTAACTGACCAAATGTGTGATTCTGGGCAGATCACTTACTTTTCCTGTGCTAAAAATTATGTAAATATGTGGAATGTGATACTGTTGTAAATATAATGTAATTAAAATGTGAAAATGCGCACTTGATACACATGATCTAGAACCTTCTCTCAGCACTCTCATGATGCACAACATCCAATTACCCAACAGCTGGTTTTCTGCTGTATAGCTATCCATACATGCATGGTTGTTTTTATGATTGTTGTTGGTGCTGCTTTTTGTTGTTACTGTGTGAACATACTAACAAGAAGAACAAAAATATTATGAATTACGACAGTGCTGAAAATAGTAAAAATAATCATCATGAGACTGTAACACACTGTCTCAATTACTTGGGCTTTCCTTATGGAAATGTTTGGGTAGCAGTATTAAGGCTACATGAGCTTGTGGCTTCACAGATGAAAAATTAAGTTTTACTGTCGGTGGAGTAACGCAAAATAATGGAATACCCTGCAGAATATAGGGTAGGGCTGAGACTCCCATACCTCACACCTTGCGTCGTAAGGGCTGCAAGGGGCCAGCGTGAACCCCCCAGCCCTTTTTCATGTCTGTCTATTACCATGGTCACTGGACATGCCATTTGATGGACTTGTGGTAGTGTCCTGACCCGTTTAACATTGTGAGTTTTAGAGTGAATTGCTTTTATGCTTGGTGCAGTATTTGCTCTCTGTCATTCTATCTCATGTAAACGTTTTGCATTTTCGGATCTAAAATTGTAATATATAGTAATTTGTATTTGTGATATACTATAAATTAGATCTGGATCTAGTTGCATATCTGTGCGTGCACTATCATGTGCATGCCCCAAAAGATTAGTTTAAATCTTAGTGCTAAACGCATTTTTCTATTCTGGGCTGGCTTTCTTAAGTCATATCCACAATAAAAGTGTACAGTATGCCTACGTTTCTAGTTTGAAATTTTATTTGATCAATATGTTGCTTTTGATTCCAGGCAGGTTTGTTGTTGTGTGTTTTAAGCCCTCCCTCCTTTCAGGGACGTATAGCAGGCCCCTGTTGCCCCTGCAGTGCTGGGAGACCCCAACCCTTCAGGGGCCCTTCTAGCCTTCAGGGGGGCAATCAGCCAAAGACCAATAGACATCTTTGAGATATGGAAAACCCAGGGGCCCCTCTTCATATATTGCAGGGGGGGCATCATTATACGTTACAACACTGCCGCCTTTTCTTCCCTACAGTACCCGTAGAGTGCTCATGGGAGGGAGCAGAGACTAAAAGTACCTGGAGCTGAAAGCTTTACTGAGTAATTATATTAGACGGAGCCCTTTACTTTGTAATTCGTTACACATGCACCTGAAGACAACACAAATCAGCAAATACACAACCGAAAAACAACGTGGACAGTTGAATTTAGATTAGAGATGCCACTGTGTCTGACCTCGACGCCAACATCATTTATTGCAACTCAGTATTTTTTGCCAAGGACAGCATCTATGGAATGCCACGATTAACTCTGACTGTCAAGGGGTTTAAGTGGTCAAAAAACAAGTGTGAAGCTCCAGAGTTTTTTAGGAGCCAGCCGGGTGCTGCTGAATGTAGGTGCTGCCTAGTACTTCTTAGTTTTGGTTCTTCCTCATATCTCTTCCTTCCACCACCCACCAATGCTTCCTGTCCCTTCTCCTCACTTTTGCTTTCTCTTTTTCTTCCTTTGTCACCATTTTCCTATCCTTCCTTTCCTTCTACTTCCATCCATTCTGTCTTGTACCTCTCTTACTGTGGTCCTATGGGATAAAGTCTTGTCTTTGTGTCTTCAGGGTGCGTTTGGAGGTGCAGGTGTTGAGTCGGCAATCAACAACAGTTACTCGTGCCACTTCTCTCAGGAAGTGTGTCGGTCTTTTTCATGTAAATGAAGTGATAAGAAAAGAAGCTGTAGTGGCTATGCCCATTTAGGAAATGAACGAGCAATGTGCTTTTCTCAACATCTTCAAAAAGTGTACAGTTCTTTCTTGCCTACTCACAAAATGAGTCTATTAAATGCATTGGTATCTGACATGCACAGGTTTGCATTAGGGTTATGTTCTTCATAGTCGATAAAGTACAACCAGGAAATGCTATCTTGGTCGCCAGATAAACCAGTATGATGCACGCATTGATTGTCAGTGAAACAAAGCTAGCGATGCAACCACATATTCCAAACTTAACAAGCATTTGCAATGCAATAGGTCTCGCTAGAGTTTGAGCTATTGGCATTGTAAATTACAATACTTTGTATTTATGTGTGGGTTTTGAAAACAAATAAATAAAAGGCATTGTCATTACAATGCCAATAGCTTAAACTCTGGTAAATGCGCGACCTAATGCATTGCAAATGCTTGTTTACTATTGAAACTTCAGAAGGACCCTGGGACTGGGGAAGGGGCAGAAACATAAACACAAGTCCATATTATGATGTGAATTAAGTCAAAAGATAGAATGTAGCTTCTACCCATAAGAGGCACTTCTCAGCTTGAAAAGCACTGCTACATGCAGCACGGTGTCTTCTACATATTTGTTGGTTCATGCATTGAGTGAAATCAGGTGTGAACGTGTGTAGTATGAGATGCCCCCTCACATCCTCCCTCCAGCCTCTTCGCGACGTCATACAATAAAACCCACCTTGCATGTTAGACCTGGGAAAGAAATGTTTTCTCTAATGTCTCTAGCACAGGCGCATAGAAAGACGCTCATTATTCATCTCTAAGCCATGTTTAATCATTGTCCAATTAAGCATCCATTTCGTTCAGAAATGTACTTTGTCTTTCCTTAAACATTGTTTGTATTCAGATCCGCAGAATCCATTCTGATTAGTTCAGTGTTTTATCTTCCCCAATGTACTTCGTCGGAAGCAATTTGTTTCTATTTAAACATTTGAAATTATTTTAGTAGCTAAGCAAAAACACTCCCTACCACCCCTGATGGAAATGTAATCATCAGGGATTAAGTTACCTAAATTCAGAGATGTTCGTCACAAGTGGATAGTGTGTGGTAGGTGTCGTATAGGAGGTCCTCCAGCTTCAAATACTAAATAAAGCAATAGCAGGGCTCTGCTGAACTTTTGGGGTCTGATGGCAGCGAGCCACCACAATAGGGGACTCTTTGGCGAATAACCTAACACAACTAAATTCACAACCTCAATCCACGCTGTGCTCTGCACCCCAAACTGTAGAGACTCATGGCATCATGCTAGCCATTAATAAAGAACCACCGCCTGGTTCAGTGGATAAGTTACATGCGGTTTCATCAAGTTACATGCGGTTTCATTTGATATTAATATCCATTAGTTTTTGGAACTCCCACTAAACAGGCCCGGGTAAACTTCCAGTTGTATCGCGGGACTGTTTATTTACTGCGTATTTATCTTGTCTGACGTGCGTCTGGTGGGTGTAGTACCGACGGGTTAACTTTATTGTCATTATTATATAGCGCGACCACGGCTTAAAGGCATCGAAGTGCTTTAAATGAGCACTAGTCAAATGACACAAGTTCAGTTTCATTTATTTGTTAAACACGTGGAAAATAAATGCTGTGCCCAGAATCACAAGATGTTGATCGACGCCAGGAGTCAAACCTGGTCCTCCAGTTCTAAAATTGCATTTACTGCTCTAGTGCAGCTCGCACAGTTAAGCCTCTCCGCCCTTGATTGTAACTTAGTTACTCGTGACCTTTGTGTATGTAGAGTTGTGCAGGTAGCCATACAGCTGGCACTCGAGCAGCCGTACCCCCGTATCCCAGGAGATCTCATGTGCAAGCCAACAGCAGTATATATCGCATTGCTGGGTGGGCAGCAGAATGTAATGGGGGTGGCGGAGGAGATGTGGGGCTTTCAGTGAGGTGCACCAAGAACCCTCGATGCAGCATCTCTGAACCACACACGCTGTATTGATAGCAGCGCTAAATACAATTTAGCGCCTAGACGAAATTCCAGAACTCGTATAATGATTACAAAGCAAGTGATGAGGGTGCGTTTTAGGACGCTACTCTGTGAAGTAAACCTCCTAGTGACACGTCTAGGTTAAAAAGAAAGAGTGCGTTATCTAACACTCGCAGCGCTTGTTGCTGCCTGCAAGTCTAGGCGCTCACCCTTTGGTTAGCTATGGCGATAGGGGTTTGCTCAGGAATACACAATTTGTTCGTGTGAGGAGAGTGGTGGCATTACCCTGACTCCGGATTTCGAGACACTGGCACTAGTCTAGCTGAAAACAAGCTGTCACTACGCCATTGTGCAAATAAATAAAAAAATAGGAAAGTGAAAGTGAGACATGTGAGTTGTGCCTGTCCGCATTGGGAAAAACCCATTACGACAGCTGTCTTGCAATCGATCCAGTCCGGGTGGGCACGGCGTAAATAAGACTGGGCGGTCAACAAAAAGCCTCACTTTTAATCGGGGCCTGCGTTTACCATAAAGGATGATGCATGCCAATTAAAAGTATGGGCGGAGCTTCGACCCCACTCCAGTAAGAAACCTGACGACAATAGATCTCGCAGAGTGAGCAGCGTATGCGCTGCGACGGTAGGGGAGACCTAAAAATGGTTTTATTGTGCACATAGTATTGAACTTGTAGCCTTCCTGATAAGAGACTTTACATTTAATGGCAACTGACTGCCAAGAAACTTTACTAAAATGGACCTTTCTAGCTTGACACATTAATTTATAAATATGGACTTTTAGAAAAGTTTAGGTGTCTTTCCAGACTACTGATTTTGCCCCAAAAATCATTATGCATTGATAGTAGACATACTTAGAGAGACTGTTGGACAGAGGCTTCATCCATTAGTCTGTTAAATTGCTATTCACATTTTGCTTCCGCTTACCACAGCATACATCATGGTGAAATGGCTCAGTCCACTTTTACCATTTGCACCCTTCACTTTGACTGACTTCAGAAAGCCTGTGCACCTTGTTCACGCCACCTAATAATAGATCCTTTCTCTTTTGCAAGAAAGCCGTCTGCAAGTGTGTTTTTTATTCTATTTATTTTATATATTCACTTTAAATACTGGCTATTTAATTTGCCTGCACGTCTGATGCCCATTTAAATGGTGATTTATTTTCCATCTGCTTTTTAAAGTTTCAAAGTTTTAACATTGTAGCTGCCTATGATTTGAGTGCTAGGTTATGTAGTTATTTGTTCTTGTCTCCTAAATAATAAAACTACTAATAAACGGCATGACACAATTGAGAGGTTTGTTATTTTAAACATCATCAGTGAAATGGCGACATCAGAGTATGCTTTTAAAGGTATTTTTTAAAAATCTAGGTATGTAGCAGCCATTCTTAGGTTTAGTTATCTTTCTTATTCTTTTTGTGGCCCATGCTTGCAACAAAAAAATAACTATTGCAAAGCTTGCAAAGGCCAGACACACTGGCTTTGCCGATGCTTGTTTTAATATTGATGTATCTTATCTGCATTCCTGACACAGGAGTATGACAAAGGGTTTATTGAGTTGAGATTTGCATTCGGCAGTTCCTCTGTAGAGAATGGTATTTGGCTTCCAGTGACAATATGTCATCATCAATGGATTATCGTTTTTTCAGCAAATTCATTATAATGTTATACCCCACTAATTTTGCTGGATGAAGCACTCAAGCACAGCACTTACTACTTTATGGTACACCAATCAAAAAACAGCTATTATCATACAGTAAAATTAGTGACTCTGTTAATGTTAAAATATGGTTCAACGCTGTTTTCCAATGATGCCTGCGGAATGGGTGAGGTACCAGACAGAACACATTTAGCCTTTGCTTCTTATAGTAACTTCTAATTTTGTTTATAACATCTAGCACAGCCAGTTCATGCTTGTTGAAATAATTTACAAAATCATCCACCGAGCACTTATTGAAACATTTTTTAGTAGTTTTTCTCAAGCTCCTTTCTGAAGCTCACTGTTCTGCAAGAGTGAAGACAGGAAACATAATTGATTTATTAAGAGATGTCTCCGACAACAAGCCGTATCCACCAACCTTCACCTAGACATGAAGCTCTGTAATTCTCTATTATCATGTTGGTAAATGGCTACGATTTGACCTGTCTCATACTCCAAGACTGAAATGACTTGAGGTACAGTGGTTTAAGGTAGACAGTAGGTTTATTCAGTAATACAACCCCAGAGGCATTCAAGGTCCTTCTTCCTTCAGGAACTGTACACCTCTCATCTGCTCCCTGGATTCCACACTCTAGAATCCAGTGAACACGACATAGCAATATAGAACATTAAGAAAAATACCAAGATACAACAAAGACCACCAAGAAGAATAAAGTCACTGCCAAGTACACTTAATTTCCACCCTGAAACCCTGATTACATTTCTGCCTGGGTTTGAAGTAGGGCTCACATTTTGGAAAGAATACTAACAAAGACCACTGAAGTGTTAGCGTAGATGCATCAGATGCATGAGTAATATGTTCACTCAATGAATTATCCCTCAAAGTCTTTCCGGTATTCAGCGTTATATTTTTTTCAAATAGCAATACATTTGTTTTGTTTTTGAGTCACAATTGTAGTTGGAGAGTTCTTCCTGGAATTTTATATTCGTTTACAGCAGGTGCAACTCCCCCAAAAATGTACATATTTACTGATATGTCAGATCTTTTGACATTACAGGAAACACACTTATTCTAGCCAGCATCTTGAGACTCTGTTTACCTGTATGCCTTCCCTGGTCCATTGAACACACTGCTATTTGTAACAGGGTGCCAATTGATCTGAACCACAACAAATTGAGTATTTTGTACCTGTGTCAAGCCATTCTTTTAATTGCACTTGCATAGATGTATAATCAAGGACAGGCTCAAATTTCCAGCTTTGAGGTTCTCTAAAGAATTTACATTTATCCCAAGAATTTAACAAACTAGGCTTACCTTCCCCTCACTGGAACTTTTGGGCTTTTATGGAAACTAGGATTTTCAAAGCAATGGGCTTTCCACTTAGAGGTAGATTATAGATTCAGCCCATCGATCTAATTTATATTCCATAATTTACCACACAGAAGAAATTATTACTTTACATTCATTACATTACATTCCTCCACACACTTTTTTAAAGCTTTCATCATTCACATAAAGCAGGCAAGCTACCGTATCGGGTACAATAAATGGACTGGAGTGTGTTGTCAGATTGTAATGTCTATATGAGACATCAACCAAAAGAACCATTCATACTTATTTGAGAGTTAGATTTTGAGGTAACAGCAGAACATTTACTATCTCATAATTATACGAGTGAGACAGGGTGGTTCAATTTGATGTTCTTTAGATGCTCTATAGTACGTAAAACTGTTTTCTGAATATCTCTGGTTAGGGGCTGTATAATCTGTAACTTTCCTTAGTTGTATGTTTCTAGTTCCTTATCCAGTTATTGAATGCTATTTTCACCTTGGAGTATACACGAGTATTATTCCATGCTACTGGGCCATGTACCAAATGAAGTAACTCATTTGAATAAGAAGTGGGTGTTACATTTGCTAAAAGTTATCTCCATCGATAACCTGGATAAGTTCATAACCATCCTATAAGTCAAACTATAACAACAGCATTTATTTTCAGATGATAATTAAAAGGTATTCTACCCCTCTTGAACTTCCAACTTCGGACCCATAGATTACTAATCTAGTAGGTGATGTTCTGATTTGGAAACTGACTAGTTCCATATAATTGCTACAAGATCAGCACTTGCTTTGATGTAGCATGAACAAGATAAAGTTATGAGACCTGTTTTCCCTGGGTGCAGGAGAAACACTTCTTTCAAGGTCAAAATATAGACAAAAATACATTATTTCCTCCTTGTGCTGGAAAAGCTGAGTAATCACACATAGCATGTCTGCATTCCCAGCAATTGGCTTTGTAAAACACCATGTCTGCCTGCTGGCATGTCCCTAGTAATGAATGCCATAATATTAATGCCACATCTGCATTTAACCAGTTATCAGATGACAATCACTTTTGATGGATTCATGAACGATTAAGTTTATCAATGTGTTCAAACCAGTTCTTTTATCAATAAGGAATATTTTTTGAATCTCGCCTTTTTGTGGATTGTCATATTAACTTATTCCTCACATTAGTCTAATGGGTAGTAACTCTATCCTTTTTATAAATGGCCCATCAGATGCTAAATATAAATCATTTTTTAAAAAGCATTGTTTTAATACCATAATTTTAGATTTTTCTCTGTCTCCTATTGGATTTTCACTTTTTTGTATTAAAACCACATACTATTTAATCGTTTTTATGTTTATCATAAACTGTAGTAATAATAAGGTTAATGGTTAAGAGCTTTATTTAGAGGTGGGCAGATGTGAAACAGCATCCAAAAGGTGGTCTATATCCCTTCCATATTATTAAAATTGCATTGATGTGATGAATAGCATTCTAATTACGGTCGATGTGACATTGTCACCAACATTGCTTTATTATCCCTTTGCATTTAAGTGCTATTGTTTTAAGCTGTGGGTGGAAGAGTAGGATTATTGCATGATTCACAATATGAAGATGAAGGGCAACTAAGAGCTATTGCGGTAAGGGATAGTCAAAGGATATTAATACCCACTTAGATAGCAAGAAAATAGAAGTAGTTAATATTCACATTCTGTGTGCACAGCAGAACACTCAGAATCTCAACCTTCCCTTGATGGCACCACAGAATAATACATTCCTAATACAGTGTCAACCAATTATGTAATCCTACTCAAGTCATTTCAATGTCAAAGCGTTTATTTTATGAAGTGCAACTCATTTTGCGTGTCCGATTTTTTTCCAAAAAGCCACTTTATACAGCAGACTTAACTTCTAAGTGTTGTTTAACAAATGTGTCTTCTACTTTTACTTTTTATGATGCTTCATTTATTCCTTAATGATCATAAAGGTTAAGGCTGCAGTTTCGCCAGGGTTCTACATGTTCTACATGTGCATTGAAAATCGAAATCTGTTGTAATCTCTGTGCTCTAAATATTATTAAACAACCACATATTAATTCGTTCTCCAGTATTTAATATTACAGACTTTATAGTTGGTCCGTGACTCATGCCTTTCTCTTCGCAATGTGTAAAATTGTGTTTACGATAGATAAAAAGGGCTCATTCATCTTTCAGTGTATTGCAAACCTCATATTCTCATTGGGCTTCATTTATGAAAAGTGACAGATCCCTGTGTGAAAACAGCGATGCGTCACTTTTCATTGCGCCCTCCGTGCGACACCAATGATGCGTTATATTTACTGTATGACACATCATTGCGCAAGGAGTTACAGATACGTCAGTATTTCTGAATTATTTGTATGGCGCAAAAGTGACGCATTGCTGGAGTGTGTCACAAAAGTGACGCAACTCCAGTAATGCGTCCTTTCACATGGGACAAGCCCCATGTGAAAGGGCCTGCATCAGTCTTACGCCTGCTGTGAGGCAGGCGTAAGAAATTGACGCATTTGTGTCCTAGAAGTGGCGCAGTGAAATCATATAGATTTCACTGCGTCACTTCTATGACCCTTTCTTGCGTCAGAACGCCCCCCCTGCATACATTATACCTGGCGCAGGTATAATGTAGCGCAGGGGTTAACAAAGCAATGCATCTACCTAGATGCGTCACTTTGTAAATATGGTGCAACAAGGCACATTTTTTACGCTGCTGGTGCGTCACAAAAAGTGGCGCACCAGCGGCGTAAAAGTGACGCACGGCCTCATAATTGAGGCCCATTGTATTTAGGTGTAGTTATATTTACCCATTTCATTAATGGCGCAACCTGTAATACACCAGTTCACGTAGCACATCAGGTTACTTTTTACTATAACATTTGGAGGCTCCATAACCAATTCCATTTTCTCAGGGAGGCAACTCAGAATTTGGGACTTGCCCAAACATCATGTGTGGAGGGGCACCCGAGATGCCTCCTCTCATTCCTTCACTGGTCAGTAATATGTTAATACTCCCAAATTACCTCCATTTTAATAACAGTGTTTTCAGCCCTGCTGCCTTTGTCTGGTGCCTTGGAGAGCAGTTGTCTAGTGGAGTCCCCAAACATATTAAGGCTGTCCAGATGTGTGTTATTCCCTAGTGTCTACAGTAGTGGTTCTTAAACTAGGGTCTATCGACCCCTGGGATTCCAAAACACCTGGGGCAGATTAATTAAGTACGGTCAGATAACAAAAAGAGACTCTGAAAAAAATGTAAAAGTCCTGTATAGGTGAAGAAATTTGAAACCGGAGGGTAAAAATTAAGTTGGTTTTCTTTACTTGATTCGTGGGAGCAGCAACATTGCAGCAAATAGAATCTAGTATGGAGGGCTAGTGACCTCACATGAAGCACTGGTATGTGCAGACAAAAAGAAACCGTGCATTAGTAGCAAGAAAAAAGGCCAGCATATTGCTTTGTCTTCAAATAAACTTTGAAAAGCTACACCTTTCTCATTAAAATCAAATTAAAATAAAGATTTTTGTATATTTTTTTGTTTTTTAATTAAATACAACGTTTAATAATTTATGTAATTTTTTTATGTATTCTTGTTTCTGTATTTATGTGTATCTTTTCGAGGTTCAAACCCTAGAAATTTCTTTTGCTGGGGTTTGTAGCTTTCAATAGGTATTCTGTGGCCATCCACAGAAATCAAAAGATGAACTGCTGCTCTTCCATGGCATTCACAATCATTTTCTGCTATCTGATCCATTCTTTGTTTGAAATGTAGGACAAGATATATATGTTAACAGCCTAAGATTTAGTGTTCTTAAATTATGTTTCTTCTACATCCACTATATCAATAGCATTTTTTAGAGATGATCATGTGCTGCCCAATCATTTTATATATTTTTACGTTCAGTTTAAATTAGGGGGGACCCGTTATGGTCCTTTGTTATGTGGACCCGAGACCTGCCCTCTTTTCAGGAGATACACTTGAAGTACAATTGTATATAATGGGAACAGAACACATGCAAATCATTTACATAGTCAGTAGTTAGTTATGCTGAAAATCTGGCATGGCTCTGGACCAACGATGGGCACTTGGGCTTTAAATGGTTTGCGGGCTTGTTTATACAAATACACCAACTAGTCAGTTACTTGGTATTCTCATGAGCCACTGTAATTATGGTTAGGTATCTGTAAGATCCTATTATCTCCTCGTCAGACCTCATCGTTACAGTCCTTACGTAAGGGAACCAGGACTGTGACGGAGAGGTCTAAGACGCAGTCTCAGAGTAAATAATATTACTGGTAAGTAACTGGCCAATAACTCTCCTCATTGAAACGATGATGGGGCAGGACCTCCCGTGGCTTGGGAGCTTGATGGAGATAAGTTAGTTATCTATGCAACACAATCAAATCCTATCGATTGCAATAGCGTGCATTATCATTAGCCTCCAATGTGTGACTTTTCTACCAAAGCAGTTAGAAAAACGTTGAATGAAATGTTCCTTAGTTCCTTAAATTTGACAGATTATGCTTTGCTGGCCTTACTCGTGTTCGGTGGGATTTGTATGCTTACATTTCAGAAAATATTAACAAGTGGTGTTAAGTGGGAGTGCACGAGTTTTGCATACATCTACTTAAAGTTTGTGAATGGTCAACACTTTTACTTTTGGAAGCCAAACTTCTGCTTTGCAATGGATGAGTTGACACGAGTTTCATAGATGCCATGTTCAATCCCTGCTTATGATAGCGAACACAGAGGAACATATGCAATGAAAACCATAATTTCATTCGGGCACTATTGAAAAAAGCGAAGTAGACCAGATCAATTTGTGTGAAAGGCAAGACCGAGGATGTGTGTTTTTATATGTAGTAGGGCAAAACTGAAAAAGCCCAATGTTGCTCAATAGAGAAAACACACTTCTGCGTAATGCAAGAACTGGACTTCTGGTAATGCATTGTGCAACTGAAGCCCAAGCGATGAACCGCATTTGCATATTGCCTGCTTGCCCTCTCATGACGTTCTAGTGCACCATTTGACTGGTTTTGTAACAGGGATTTGGCAGAAAGGCTTTTCTGCAGCCCATAATGCAAATAGATTTTCATACCAGCCCAAAAAATTATCTAACGGAATTTACTTTGTAGAATGCTTGGCTTTCATGGCAAAGAATGAGGCAGTTGTTTTTTTTCTCTGTTTTAAAATGTGATCGAGAAAAACATTTGTTTGTTAAATAATGTATTTCTCTATCAATGTTTTGTAAAAAAAAATATTACATAATTATAAACAAAAGGCAAGTTGTTTTGCAGTCTGTTGTCTTTGTGTTTGCCATAGTGTGAAGGTATATTGATGGAGGGTCACTTTCTACCATTTAATCACAAGAAAGGGCATTTTTCTCGACCTTGGTAGGATGAAGGTCTGATGTTGGCCCTACTTGACAAGATCTTAAAATATGCTAAAATGACCAATTTTCACCATATACTATCAGTAAATAGAAGCCCACAGATTCCATGAACCCAATATACGTAGGCCTAAGCCAAAGGCCAAATGCCACCATCTTATGATATCAGTCTTTCATATTAAGCTCCACTAGGCCAGATGATTTCAAAACATGCATTTCTGTTGCACTGAAAACAACGAGGTAAATTGGGCTATCACAGAGTACAGTAATTTTCCACAGCTTGAAGACCAACGCCGACACACATGTACACAGACCCAGCCGGTACAAATTGGCACATCTTGGACTCTTGCTGAAATATTGTTTTGAAAGATAGCTTGCACGAAGTAAAAGCCACAACCTCTTGCAATAATAGCCAGTCAGTAAAAGCTTTATTCGATTTAAATTTTCAAATCATAAAAGCATAACATTCATGAAACATACATTGCAATAACACAAAATATCTACAACTTAAAATATGAGCCCATCCTTTAGATGCAAATTACTATCTAAATATGTTCATTTCATTGGATTTAGCATTTGAAACAATACCGTTACAGCTGGTTGTCCCTTAATTAAAACAATTAATCACAAACAAGGTGAATCTATTGAAACTTTTCCATACGTAAGTTAAGGGTAGCTGTTATACAATGGTTCAAAACAGTTAAACAGGGAGATATTACAGCCACTCAATGCGCGGACACTTCCGCCCATCGGGTGGTTATACTTAGCGGTTGGTCTTGATGAGCGAAAGCATGACATAGTAGGGTAAAAGTCATGTAGATCCCAGGTGGATATAGGGCCATCTCCTTTTTGGGGCTGCCAAGTCTGAAGATATGGGGCAACGTGTTTGTTCCTGAATTTTACTAGGACCAGGTCACCGGGGATATCTTTTCGGAGGGATCCTAGCCAGCCCACCCTTCTAACTCTCATGATTCTCCCATCTATAGTGGGGGGCAGGGGTCTATATTTTGTTAGCCAAAAAGTAACCTTATTTAATAGGTCCTGATGCCTTTCGGTTTTTCCACTTGTGAGTGCTGGCACTCCCGAGAGAAGGCAGACAAATGGAGCGGCCTCCGGTGGTAGGTGAATGTGATTAAGTGATCTTGGCATATTGCCGTGGTTAGGAACTGTCCCCTTATGGAATGTTGGATCTTTACTCCATCCTACTCTGTCGGGAGTGCACTGTACCAATGTAGGGTTAATGGATACTCTAGGAGTATTTGGCACTGGCGTGAGTGAGGCTACTGGTTGAATTTGGACCTTAGTACTTTGTGCAGATGGTTTAGGCACGTCTGTGGTAGTGAGAGACTGGGGTTGGTTAGATTTTGTAATGCTTTTTATGAGTGTCGAACTGGCCTTGATTGTTTCCTCTAATCCCGTGAGCCTATCCCCTAGAATGTTAATTTTTTCAATCACTGGAGATATTATAGATTTGACCAGATGTTCAATCTGGGCCAATAGTTTTTCATTGATGGAAGGTGCAAAAAAAATTGAATTGTTTGAATTTAGATTTAAATTTGAATTAGAGACGACCACTAGGGCTGGCGGGGAAGTGTTAATGGCCAAAAGGGGGCTTGAGCACAATTTCAGTTGTTTTGCCTGGCTTCCCTGATATGTAATCCCATTTTGCTTTCTTTTAGCCGGGGGATCCTGAGGGAGCGCTACATTTAGGGTGATAGCTTTTGCAGATAGCGAGTGGGGGGTACCTAACAGACTATCATTTTGGTGGAATGTTGTACTATTCTGGGGATTAGTGCTTGCTGTGGGGCAGTGAAATGCGGCAGTTTGCTTAATTCTTGGTTCCAGCAAAGCATACTTTGTTTTACATATATTATTTAGTTCCTCCAGTAGAGATAGATTTTGTGCTGTGTCGACTACCTGTAAGGAAGATCGCTTGTTAGGTGTACTGTCTATGGACGGGGATAGTTCTAAACTCTCTGTTTCATGGGGTATGGGGAATATTGTCCTACTTAGGTAATGGTCAAGTGTCCCGTTCACCGAATCCCTCTGGGGGGTGGCATTTTTGGTAGCCCCCTTGCGAATCATAATGTAACTAAATTTAAAAACAGTGAGTACCAAAACTGCAGCAGGATCTGGTAAGAACAAAGTTCACGACACCAAACAAAAATAACCGTTGGGGAAGTCTGTAAATAAGAAAGTCCAAGTCTCTTTACCTCCTCATGTTCCAATGCTAAGGGGGGTGGCCCGTCCCGTCCTCCTCGTGCCTCTGAGGGCCACAGAGGGCCCGCCCTTTGCCCGGGCTTCGTCCGGCAGACGCCCGCGCGCGCTCGCGCTACGGGGATGGACAGTTGAATTTATATCCTTCCGGTTTCCTTAGAAGGAGGCGTGGCGTTTTTCTAGCACCTCCGGGCGCAGGCAGAGGCATCACAGGTGCGCCTTGTGACCCCCGGGGCTGCTGGTAGTGGTAGTCCCGCTGGCCGTTTCCCTCACGGCGCGGGAAGGCAAAGGAAAGCAGAGGAAAGCACCCAGCCGTTCCCCTCACGGCTCCCGGACTGGTGCAGCAGGTAGGTTCCTTCACGTCCCGCACTGCGGCGGGAGCTTGCCGTTTTTTTAGCTCCTCCGGGCGCAGGCAGAGGCGTCGCAGGTGCACCTTGTGACCCCCGGTGCTGCTGGTAGTGGTAGTCCCACTGGCCGTTTCCCTCACGGCGTGGGAAGG
This sequence comes from Lissotriton vulgaris, assembly GCF_964263255.1. Taxonomy (NCBI): domain Eukaryota; kingdom Metazoa; phylum Chordata; class Amphibia; order Caudata; family Salamandridae; genus Lissotriton; species Lissotriton vulgaris. Next base: position 1,570,120,626 of record NC_141685.1, read on the forward strand.
CAAAGGAAAGCAGAGGAAAGCACCCGGCCGTTCCCCTCACGGCTCCCGGACTGGTGCAGCAGGTAGGCTCCTTCACGTCCCAATAATAGCACCTGTTGTAAGTTCCGCTCTTGCATATATTTTTTGAGATATGTACGTTACAAGATGTTCTTTGTTTATGTTCTGCGGTCGAGCATGGCCAACCAACCGTTGAGCCACCTGACCATTTCCGTGTTCTAAGGACATGCGGTCAACCCACCTGCATCAGAAAGTGCGTCAGAAAGTTCGTCAGAACAGTGTCAGTTCTGCATTTTTCAGGTATAGAGGATCCAACACCACAATCAGAAGCCAGATATCTGCTGCTGTGACCTTCACATGCGTGGGTTCTTCGGCCGGCCGTTTATCTGATTTGGGACGTCAAATCCTCTCAGGTGTTAAACCCCCAATCTAGATAAGCCTTTTGACTTTTGAATCTTTGATTATTTTCGGCATTTTTGAATCACACCCTAAAGGGGCTTCCAATTTCCCCTTTAACAGATGGCGAACACTGATCCATCCTGCGAAGACAGTTCTTGCCGGCGGTGGGTCTGGAGTACCACTACAGATTGTCCCAAAGAGTCCTGTCTCCTCTGCTGACCACGGGGTAAGACAGGGATATTTTTGTTTTTCTTTGAAGTGCCTTTGGTGTCTGATTGGAGGCAGGGTCTCTGGGGCCTATCTGCTGGCTCCTGACCCGCTGTAGCAGTCTGATACCACTATCGACTTTTCGTGTCAGTTAGAACTTACAGTGTCCGTTTCTATTGTGTACATCTTGTGGCTTTGGGTGCCGTGGTTTTCCTGTTTGCCCTGCCAGTTCCAGTCCGGAAGGGATGGTTCTAGGTTCAAATGGTTCTAAATTTATGTTCCCCCAGCAGTTCAAGTCTGTGCACTGGTCGGAGTTCGATTCTCCGAGGGTTCTAGATTTATGTTCCCCCAGCAGTTCAAGTCTGTGAACGGGGTCGGAGTTCGATTCTCCGAGGTCGAAGTTTGTGTCTCCAGTGCTCCTGTGTCCTGTTGTGCATAGCCTCTGCATTTTTCTGACTTGGATTATGGTTTGACATTCCATTGCATATTGTTTTTTCCATTGCCTTGTGTACCTGTTTTACATTGCATATTGTGCTTCTCCCTTGCATTCCTTCGCCTCTGTTAATTAGTCATCTTCCTCTTTCTTTCTGACCATTTCTCTCTCTCGCGTACGTTCTCTTCTTCCTCCACTTCTGACACCTGTGTCCTGCCTGTGCCTTCCCCCACAGGTCTGCCCCCACGCTTTCTTCCATGAGGGCTGCCTTCACGTCCTTCCCTCTTTTCCTTTCTTCTCCTCACGATATTTTCTTGCAAGGTTTGGGTGTCATTATCTATTCTTCAGTTCCACTTTTTAGTCTGCTTTACTGATGGGCTTTGTCAGCTTCTGCAAAGGCACAGGAAGAGGAAGTCACTTGTGGTATTTTCAGATTCCCCCCCCTTTCTCAGCCATTCTCACGCACCAGCGTGGCTGGAGATGCTGCACGGTCTCCCACTGACACTGACAAGTTCCCCCGCGCACTCTCCTCACCCTGACTTACAGCTCTGTTGCCTTGCTCTACAACAAATTACTTGTTTCTCCCTTTCTTTTCCACCTTTCTCCTCTTTCTCGCTGACCATACATCTGCCCTCACCTTCCCTGTACTCAGGTCACCCTTTCCTCTGTCTCTCCCCCTTGCTTATCTTGACCATACCTTCCACCCCCCGGCTTTGTGCCTCTCACGGTTCCTGTGGTACACCTTGGTTCTCAAAATTATTTAATGGTGTCCCACCGTGTTTAGTGAGATTTAATATCTAGGTCCTTTTTCCTATATTTTTATTTTTTGCATGCTTTTTTTTTTTAATCATTTTGATTTACTTTTAAATGCATTGTCTTGGTTAATATTTGTTTTTGTTCCGTGTTGTCTGTCCGTTGCCTTGCTCTGTGCAATAATTGTGCTTTGAAGTTGCCTCTTTGTGCTTATAATAACATAGCGCCTCATGCCTACTTGCTGCTTCTTTGCCCTTGTCCTGCACCACCTCCCACAACTGCCCATTGTCCTTCACTTCCTTCCCTTTCCCACTGCTGTCTGGGTTGTATGATGACTGCACTCTCCCTTTCTTTATTGCAGCAATGCTAGGCAGGTAGCTAGCCGTCTAAAGAAACACACTGACCTTGCATCTCATTGCCACTGAAATAACAAATGGTTTTTGTCTATAATTTGCCACAGCAACTGGTAGCCAAAAGGGGAGACAAGTATTCAAGTATTCCTCCCAGCCCATTGACGTCCTCATCACATCCTCTATATCCGTGATGTCCAACACCCCCCTACGTATTATCAATTAAGACTAATACTCACTCTCATTGTTCTTGAGGCCATAAGAGACGAACTTATAAAAGATCTGTATCCCAACTTTCCCAGAAATTAAGTGGGGTAAAAGATAGGGTGCGGCAACAATGTCTTACAGTAACACATCCTCACAGGATTACATTGTACCACAACACATATTATATGAATAGGATACTGAGTCCTACTGTATATAAAATACCCACTGGTTTTCACATATATTTTATCTTAAAAATCAAGCTTTTGAATGAAATACCCACTTCAGTCTAAGATTGCTTATGCCTGCTTTGGTGGCCAGCTCCACTTCCCTGGTTGTACCCTTGCACAGGATCAAGAATTACAGGACAGTATATACTTCTGTGCCATTAAGTGTATTACATTTATCAATAATGTCTGTGTGGCCTCCTTCAGCCCTCTATCTAAGCATCTCTGGCTGAAGCTCTAATTGCTTCTGGTACTTTAAAAGTGTCTCTTTCTCTCTCCTCTGCATTGCCCTTGTTCTAGAACAGGGGTCTCCAACCTTTTCTGTAATAAGAGCTTCTTATGTTCAATGAAAATTATCCTGAGCTACTAATATTTATTAGTGTTGTAAAATGTACTACTTCAGACAAGATTACCAGTAGTGATCACCTCACAGCACCTATCAGGGTTGCCAGCAGTAATATAAAAAAAGTGGGGGGGGGCGGAGGGGGGTTTAACATGGAATGCTTTTAGGTAGGTAATAAATAGCAGCAACAGCTTCAATGCCCCTAGCACCAAGGAAATAATATGAGGAATAAGCCTCCCAATGCTGCCTGATTTATTACTCAAAAATAAGCTTTACAGATATTGGCAGAATTCAACAACTGTTTCTTCAAACATCACCTTACTCATTTTGAAAATACTCATATTTTTATATCAAATACATGCTTTTCAATTTTGATATACATACAATAATTCAACTAAGGTTGGAGAAGCTTGTTGCAATTACAAAGCAGTGGTGGTTGACATGAGCATGTAGTGTATTTTTCATTGTAGGTTACATTTTGAAAGTATTTCCATTGATTTAAAATATTATTTTTTGCATTTGCATGAGTTTGATTAGCACTCCAGAAATGTGTCTTTAGATGGCAAGACTTTGCTAAGGCTCATTATTGAATGTTGAAAAGGGTTCTTCTACCATATAAATGAGAAAGGTATTTTTCTCTATCATTTGCACATCTAGTTTGTCATAAATTTGCAAAAGAATGTCCTCAAATTATGCTGCCTTGGTTCAGTGCCCCAGGACCATGACATTTCACCCATTCATTGCATTTATATGTACTTTGAAGTTGTAAATTTGTGCACGGTTAAAATTTCCGCATTTATGGATTTCTGACTGATTGCTATTGTACTTTTAAATAGTCATTCTAAACGAATAAGTTGTCATGTTAGCTGCATCTGCCAGTCAAATCACGGCAGTCACCACATTCCCCCAGACGACTGCCCTGAATGCACCCGCAGCCAAAATACCGCCCACACTGCAACAACAGCTCACCATGCAATACGTCCAGGCCCCATTACAGCCTACCATACAATACGTACAGACACAGCCACGACAAGATGTACAATACATCCAGGCCCAACTACAGCCAGCTGTGCAGTACATACAGCCACCGCCCCCAGTACAATACATACAATCACAACATGCCTACAGTAATGACCAACATTATTATAACAATAACAGAAAGAACGTCAACAGAAAAGGGAGTATACAGGGAACAGTGAATGGAATGGTACAGCTGAGGTTCCAATAACAGCCAAGACAAAGCACTTGTTATTATTGCTGCAGAATAGGCCACATGCAGAGAGAGTGCCACACTAGACTTCGAGACCAAGGCCAGCAACTTATGTGTCACGCCCAACAAGAACTAAGCCCCTATGAATGTGGCCAGTCCAACAATAGCTCCTGTGAATGCACATTCCCATGCAACAGCAACAACAGACACCTATATACAAAATGATTCCCCAAAAAGAAAAATTACTGCAGCACCAAGATACTAAGTACAAAATAATTTACTCGTACCTGCACCCGAATTCAGTACCAGCTAAAGCAGGCAAGGCAATGGTCTGAATGCAAGAACAGATCGGGAGGGTGTCACAACAGAGCACCGACAGTTGATGTTTGTGATTACAAAATGGGTTTTTCGAAATTATGGTTCGCGTTCAAGTTGAATGGTGCCACTGGCTTTAGCGCTAGCGCACTAGAAATAATTGGAAATTTACATTAGGCATGGTGTAGACTCACAGCATTCGGATTCGAAAGGTCGTTTGGTTAGAGTTAACAGTGAACGAAAAAAGTTTGTTGGCAGTGAACAATACTGACAAGGGTAGTGATGGCTATTGTGAACAGATGTCATAATTTATAGTGTGACCAGCTAGTCAACTGAAAGCGATATTACAATGTGTCCGAGAGCAGTATCTTTGTGGCATGGTGTAGACTCACAGCATTCGGATTCGAAAGGTCGTTTGGTTAGAGTTAACAGTGAACGAAAAAAGTTTGTTGGCAGTGAACAATACTGACAAGGGTAGTGATGGCTATTGTGAACAGATGTCATAATTTATAGTGTGACCAGCTAGTCAACTGAAAGCGATATTACAATGTGTCCGAGAGCAGTATCTTTGTGGCATACTATTAAGGTCTTTATTTTAATTGGAGACCTTTTGTAATAATAGTGAACACAGGTTAATTGAGAACAACCTCGACAACGGCACAGTGCTAGTGCCCACCCGGGTGGGATCGGTCGTGGCATGAACTGAGCTTCATTGTCCCAAGGTTTTATGGAAATTTTATTAGAATAGCAGTGCAATAAGTAGAACAACTGAGAATGTTGTCACGTTGGTGAAAGACAACACATTACTTATGACAATTAATAACCGTCAGTATTAGCGATTTTTAGAAGAATGGCAAAGTGCAAGTCACAATTAAAAAACATTAGTCAATATTAACCACATTAGAAAAACAGCGCAGTGTAAGTGCCCAACCTACGGAGATTCAGTCGTGGCTGTGCTGTGACCGGTGTGGGCAGGTGTTGTTGGGTCTAATGGAACGGCGTGTGGGGCATAGTAACTGACTATGGATGGAATGGTAAGGACTTACCGCGGTCCGGGAGCGGGGAGGCTCAATAGATAAAGGGCCAGCCTGAGTTCGACTTGATGAGTGTGGTTAGAGACCGCTATGGGGAAAAGGTGCAGGTCAGTGCTGAGGACCAATATATGCGTGATCGTCATTGATTGTAAAGGGCAGAGAGCCTACCTTTTGGCAAGCGAACGGAGGCAATATTCCGAAGGGAGCATGAAACAATGCTTGAGGCTTCCAGGTGTGTGAGGTTCCTACGATGGGCCTCCTGGATTTTTCCATGTCTGATGGTGGATATACGGACTCAATCCCGCAAAGGAAAGAAAATTATCAAGGGGATCAGGGCAGCTTTCTTGTAGGAACAGCCATGGGTGTGCGGGACTCAGGAGACGGCAGGGAAGTCTTACCTTGATAATGTGGTGGTTAGCAAGAATGTGCTAACGGGAGGATTTGCAGCGATGTGCTTCAACCCTACTGCGTGGTGGCCGGCACTGGGAGCAGAGAGCCGAATCGGTGTTTAAATGGAGACGCTCCGTCGCCATTGTGGTTGAGTCACCGATTGAGGAAATGGAGAAAGGACTCATGGGGTGGAGGGAGAGGTTTCCGCCATCTTGGATGAGTGAACTCTGGAAGGGATGTGAGTCTATAGTGGTTGGAATAGGGAGGTGCAGTCGGCGTCGCTCGAGGGTGACAAAGTGACAGAATAATTACATATTTGGATTGTGTGAAAACTAGCGTCGCTCGCGGGTGATGTGTGACAAATTAGTTACATATTTGGAATGAAATAATCAGAGATAAATTAGATTAAAATCAAGAAACACCCATTAAACATTTCATTGAGGATTGGTTACAAGTACATTAAAGTATACAGAAAGACCATGTGAGACTGCCAGCAGGTATGACAGCAGGAGGCTGTCCAAGGCATTGTAGGTGGTACAGTGTCAGTTTTTTGTCCAATCACAATAGAGTAGTCCAGTCCTTGCTTCTGTTAAGGCCATTACAAATTGTATCGAACTGAATTATTGTTTTTAGTTCCTCACGGTTGAGTAGTTGAGCCATGTTGCCACCTCTCTGCGGCAACTTAAGAACTTTCAAAATTGTCCAGCGAATATCGTCTTCATTGTGATTGGCAGCAGAAAAATGGTCCACCAATGGGGCATTCGGAGTTTTGCATCTGATGCGGCTCCTGTGTTGGCAAATACTGGTTTTAGCTTTCTGAGTTGTTTGGCCGACGTATAGTTTCACGCATGGACAGTGTATCAAATAAATCACATTACTGGTGTTACAATTAGAAAAGGCTCGACGATCCACTGTGATGTTATTAAAAGTAAAGTTCTTACCCTCTATCGTGAACTCACATACATTGCATCCACCACATTTAGCATGGACTAAAATGGGTGTCAGTCCCCAGGCAGTATCAATGGTTGTGTGTGGGACTGGGGCAGGGAGGGCTGCTCTGACAAGATGGTCCTCAGAGCAACGTAGATGTCGGAGGGGATGGTAAAAATTAAAAAAGGAATGGAATTAACAAGAAAAGACTCTCCCCTGATTTCTTATGCACAGAAATAGTGAGAGAATAGGGGGATAAAATGATGGAATGGAATACACACTAGCATGTATAGGCCCTTAGGAGCACAAGACTAGAATGTGTTTAATGTGATATTAAATATTCTGGTCAGCATAGCGTATAATTAAACAGCACATGTTTCTAGATGTTACTAGGTAACAAAAGAGTTAACAGGCTTTCTCGTTGGAAGTAGCCAACCACAGATTCTGGGCGTTGAGCCAGGCAGGAAATGCACTGTGGTTTGTAATGGGAGTTTGAGGCAGTTAGAACACCGATCACAGGATCACACAAAATGCCGAAATATACATATATATATATATATAAGTATATATATGTGCCTAACAGAAGTAATATGTATGTATATTAATCGTTTTTATTTCTAAGTTCAAAGTTGCAGGAAATAACGTGTACTTATATTGTAAGGTGAATGTGCTAAAATGCGTTTTAAGCAGTACATTAGCCAGGGACTAAAATATTGATTGTGCATTGACAAAGCCAAAAGGGTAACAAACAATTTGAGACCTACTGGATTTAACAAGGCTTGTTTATTTTTATGTTTCAAAGAAATGGTACGTACCTGATTCAAGTAGTTTAGTGAAATGTTTTTGCATTTTGTTTTGTGAGCCTGGGGCAGGTTGTGCACAGGTGTCACTGTGACAGAGATTTTCAAATATGTTTCCTGTTGAGACAAGCTATAGCACAACATTTTGAATTCCTTTTTTTTAGATAATGGATTTTTCTTTAAAGTATCTTATAGGAAAGGCAATATAATTCCCAGGTTCTTTCCTTCATTTGGAGTTCCCTCCTTACCTCAGCTAGCCAACATACAGCATACAGCAGTGCATAGCACAACTATTGCCAGGCCGGTTGAAGTACAGTTGCAGACTTCAGATGGTTGTATATATTTTTTACCTGCTTTGAAAGTTTAAATACCCTTGGAATTATGACAGTATAATGTTTTTGGTGCATATTGCATTTTTTGGAGCTAATGGATGTTACAAGGTTTCACAACATTATTATTTAAGCATCAGCACTAGCAACTAGGGCTGAAAGTGAAAGCTCTTCTGAAATAATGAAATATATAAAAAACGTTTGTATATACTAACATGTACTGCGAGGTTTCTTTCAAAGTCAGGTTTCCAGGAACAGGGGCCACATCAGTTCTGGGCTTTGACATATCAATAATGGAACACAGATCTTGGCCCAAAGACTTTTTGAAATAATAGACTACTAACGAACAGCTGTCCCCATTGCCAAGATGGAAGAAATAACAGAACAGACTTCAGGTTCAACGCTGCAAACAAGAGAAGATTAACTTGTTTACATTTGACTGTCCAAGAGGAAGAAGGCGGTGACAGCTTGGTCATTTATGGATTCAGACGTAGCCACAACACCTGCCGCACAGAAGTGTCTCGTCTGAGTTATGTATTTTGTATTTGAATATTTTTGCAATACTTTCAGAAGTGGCACATTATGTTAATAGGAAGACTTGTATTGCTTACATTTTTTGAAGTTGCCAATAGCAACCACCTCCAATATATCTGTTAGCACATCGAGTAAATGGCCCTTGCAAGAATGCAGAAAGGTTCAACAGTCCCTCTACCAGCACAGTTAGCACCCCAGAACAATTTTATTTGCAACATGTGTCCTCATCGCCCTCCCTTGTTGAAAGTAATAATGCAAATATAAGAAATAGTGACCAAGGAGCTAGACAAACAAGTACAAAAGGGGGTGGTGATGGACGGAGCATCTGAACCAATCAAACACTCACACCCAGTCAACAGATCTGGGTTTAATCCATCACCGTTCTTTAGCCCACTCTGCCACCCTAGTTCAGACATGGCCATATGCAAATCAGTCTGACCCTGCGCCTCATGGGAACAGTCCAGCCCGAACGGCCAAGCCATGCCTTCCCTGGACCGGAAACAAGCTTTCTAGGACCGGTTTTTGGCATTACAGCCGTCTTCAGCCAGGCTTGCTTGAATCCAGTGGCAAAGTGAGCAAGGGACTCACGTCTGATTATACCCTGTCAACTTATGGCGAACAAACAGGTACAAAAGGGGGTGGCGATGGACGGAGTATCTGAACCAATCAAACACTCACACCCAGTCAACAGATCTGGGTTTAATCCATCACCGTTCTTTAGCCCACTCTACAACCCCAGTGCGGACATGGCCATATGCAAATCAGTCTGACCCTGTGCCTCATGGGAACAGTCCAGCCCGAACTGCCAAGCCATGCCTTCCCTGGACCGGAAACAAGCATCCGTCCATCACCACCCCCTTTTGGCCATGTCTGAACTGGGGTGGCGCAGTGAGCTAAAGAATGGTGATGGATTAAACCCAGATCAGTTGACTGAAGGTGAGGGTTTGATTTGCTCAAACGCTCCGTCCATCATCCCCTTTTGTATCGCTTTGTTCGCCCTAAGTTGGCAGGGTATGCTCAGACGTGAGTCCCTTGCTCACTTTGCCACTGGATTCAAGATAGCCTGGCTGATGAGGATTATGAATCCGAAACCAGTCCCAGGATGCTTGTTTCCGGTCAAGGGAAGACATGGCTTGGCAGTTCGGGCTGGACTGTTCCCATGAGGCACAGGGTCAGACTGATTTGTATATGGCCATGTTTAAATATTGAAAGCTATCTCCATTTAAATGTTTATTGCACTGTTGATGAATATATTCACTTGTAATGAGTTAAAACTAATGTTTAGTTTTCTGACATTTGTTAAGTTTACAAGCATATACATGGTTTTAGAATACAATTCATACATTACTGTCATTAACACTTAACATAGCAATAAACACATGAAAACGTGTTTTGACAAATTTAATTTGTTAATGGTGCAAGCAAAGAATGAAGAGGGATAGTTACATATTTTTCATGCAATGCAGGGCAGTAAGCAATTTGCTTCTCTACGTCTACAGAAATACACCATGTCCATTAAGTCTACTAAGATTTGGCACATTTCTGCGGTCTTTTAGTACTGGCACAGTGTGTGCTTCTTAATGCCAAAGCAGACACCCTTTGATTATGGTACACGGGTGCCTACATTAACGCCTTAACCGTGGCGGTTTTTCCGCCGCGGTGCGGGCGTTCTAAATGGTGGGCGGGGCTTTGTCGGCCGTCGGTCAACAGCAGCACTGGGGAGGCCGACGGGAGCACGGAAGGGGTTAAAGGGAAAATTGTTTTTTTGCAGGAAGTAGTACCTTCCTGCACAAAATTAGCCCTTAAAGGCATTTTCATCTTTCTATGTGTGCTGCATGCAAAGAAAGAGAAAGTATAGAGGAGAAATAAATATATTTCTCTATGTTACACCTGGTTCAGGGAGATGCAGCATTTTTGTGCAATTTCAGGTTTACTCACTTTGGTAAATCTGAAATTTCGACAAAATCAATGGGTGAATATATGGGAGCATCCACGCTCCACCCATGGAATGCTTCCTAGTGCTGCGTTGCATTATTTTGTATTTACTGGACTACCCAAAGCCACATAAAGTGGCTTTGCATGACTTTGTAAATTCCAGATACGGTCTTACTTGGCCCCAAATGTTTGTTTCAATGAAAGAGTTATTAAAAGAGTATTAAATTGAGGAATGTTTTCACTTTTCTTGGTTCATTCGTCCGTATCTCCTCCAACGCTGTACTGGTTGTGAGCCTCTTAGGGAATCTGGTCCTCTTGTTGTGTTGCTTGTGGTGATTGTACATGTGGTGGTAGTTGATGAGGGGGTTATTAACTTTACTGATTGATGGATGGGCTGAATTGCTGTCTCCAGGATGTCCCTGGATTGCATTTGTGGTGTTAGTCCCACTCAATTTCGGGAACTCGCCGAGTGCTGCTACCCTGCCATGCACAGTCTTATTGATCTGTCCTTTAACACCGGCAGTGTTCCCAGTGCATGGAAGCAGGCTACTATCATTCCTATTCTTAAAAAGCCTGCCCTTGACCCTACTAAATCAGAACACTATCGGCCTATTTCCCTTCTCCCTTGGCTAGATAAATTAGCAGAATCACATGCTAATCACATTCTATCATCTCATCTGCAGGAAGCTAATATATTGGACAACTCCCAGAATGGGTTCCGTGCGGGCCACAGTACCGAGACTGCTCTCTTGGTCGTGGTGGAGCACATCAGGAAGATGCTGGACCAGGGTCAGACGGCGGCAATGATCCTATTGGATCTCAGTGCCGCCTTTTATACGGTTTCCCACCAGATCCTTCTGCACCGTCTCGTGGAGGCTGGAGTTGGAGAGATAGCACTTGAGTGGTTCCGATCCTTTCTTACGGATCGAACCTTCAAAGTATCCACACCACCCTTTGTCTCTGCTCCTCGCCCCATTCTTCAGGGTGTCCCGCAGGGATCGGCCCTTCGCCCTACCTTATTTAATTTGTGCGTTCAGCCGCTGGCGGAGGTAGCCCATAGTTTTGGTCTCACCATGGTGTCATACGCCGATGACACGCAGCTGGCGGTGGCACTTAATGGTGATTCCAACATGGATGCCCCTACCTTTCAGTCAGCTCTTAAAGTGGAGAAGTGTGGCTCAGGGGTTAAAGGCGGCAGACCCGGAAGCTGAGATCGGCCCTGGACGAGGGTTCAATTCCCCGCCTCGGCGGGTCTTGGGCTCAAAAATTCCACGGACTCGATAATTCTCGTTCCGGGGCCTACTCGACTCACGGGTTCACACTCTGCGACTCTGGGCAATAGCTTGCTTAATCTCCACTACGGCCCCTCACGGCGGGATGCCTGGCTTTCACCTTGTGGATACCCTGCTGGGGTTATCTCACAGGGGAATACTAGGACGGGTTCCCAAGGCAAGCGCCTTGATGCCTTTGGGTGATACGTGCGCTATATAAATCGCAATACATAAAGCTGTGGCAGGCTGGATGGCGAATAATCGACTCCAACTTAATGCCTCTAAGACCGAGGTTATTATTTTTGGTAGGGAAAGTGGGCTTTGGGGAGATCAATGGTGGCCATCTGAACTGGGCCCTGTTCCCACCCCCGTTGCCGAAGTTAGAAATCTTGGGGTGTGGCTCGACGACAAACTCTCTTTCACCTCCCACACTAAACGTGTAGCTGGTACATGTTTTGGTGCCCTGCAGTGCCTTCGACCTATCTTCAAGTTTTTTGATGCGGACACCAGACAGATCATAGTCCAAGCTCTGGTTCTTACCAGATTGGACTATGCCAGCTCTCTGTTTCTGGGTGTGAATCAGGCAGAACTAGCTCGTCTTCAGAGGGTGCAAAATGCGGCGGCCAGGATGCTGGTCGGCCTTCCGAAGTTTGTCTCTGCCCGTCGAACTATCCAAGATCTCCACTGGTTGCCTGTAGGGCAAAGAATTAAGTTTAAAGCTCTATGCTTAGCTTTTAAAATTCTTAAGTCAGCCTCCCCCCTATCCTTTCGCAGACAATCCATCACTATGTCCCCTCCAGAGCCCTTAGATCCTCAGAGTTAAATCTTGCCATCGTGCCACGCTTTAAAAGAGCTAGAATGGGTGGACGTTCTTTTTCAGTGTTGGCAGCAGCTCTCTGGAACTCTTTGCCTGCCCCTCTCCGTTCCATCCCTGATCTGCTCCCTTTTAGGAAGGCATTAAAAACCTTCCTATTTTCCACAGTTTAGTTCCATTTCTATCTGGTTATTTTTGCTGTGTTGTGTTCTACCATCTCTTACAGCGCCGGGATGCCACATGGCTGCGGCATCTGTGCGCTATATAAAATAAAATAACATAACATAACATAACATAGGGCTGTTGTTTCACTCTAGCTGTCAAAAGAGGGATATACAGAAGAATAAAACATACAAAAAACATATGTGATAATGGTAGGGTGATGTGTTGAATAACAAAAGCACAAGGTCCTTCTCTTGGATGTTAACAAATGGGCGAAAGGGGAGAGGTATGTACTGCCATTACAATCCCAAGTCATTGTATTAAGAAAAGGGACTAAGAAAATCAAAAGCAATATTTAAATAAAATGTTAATGTTGGTGGCTGTAGGGATGCTAGTGAGTACAAAGCAAGAGATATGTAGACAAAAACCTAGAAGAGAAAACACTGGTTACTTACCAGTTTTTACCATCTTCCTGTTGTATGTAGCAAGTGAAGATTTGTAGGCAGCGCTATTTGCAGAAAAAGAGGTGTTGGCAGGTAGTAGATTGGTTATATGTTAGATAAAACTCAGAAGAGAAAACACAGGTTACTTACCATTTTTTACCATGTGTCTCTGGTATATAGCTAGTCAAGATTTTGAGGCAGCCCTATTTGCAGAAAAAGAGGTGTTGGCAGATAGTAGATTACGCAGCAACACAGGCTGTTATAGCTGACTGAAATAAGAAGTGTTGGCATATTAGTGGTAAAAGCAGGACAAGATATGTTATAGTTGGTAAAGTAGTTAATAAAAATCATTAAATTAAAACTGTTAGAGTGTAATAAACATTTACAAATCCTCTATATTGTATTAGACATTTTGATGGCAAAGTAATACGTGTGTATTGTAGGGTTGTTTTTGGAGACAGGCTATGTGTGTTGACCTAAAATATTAACAAGTACTCCCGCCACAACTGAAGAAACCACCTTTCATGTAATGGTGACTAAATGAGAGAGAAAGGAAGAGTTAAAAGCAATGCATTTGACTAATATTATATTTAAAATGTGTGTATGTGTTAGTATTATAGGCTGAATAAAGGATGTGTGTGTGACCAGTAGCGGCCCGTGGTTGGAGTGCTACCGGGTGGTGACGTTGGGCGGGGGAGGGGCAGGGTGAAGGGTAGCAGATTACGTAATATGGCCGAATAGAGGTAAGTAAACATATAAATAAACATAGAGAATTTCGTTTTCCGCGCTGCATCACCAAATGTATATTATTTGCCTTTGCCCTTCCATTCACTAGTCTCCACCCAGGTGGTGAGGGTCTCTGCCCTAAAAGCTTATGTAGGAACGTGGAGTATTGTGTGGGGTGTAGACGTCACCAAGTAATACTATCATGATACCCTTAATAAATCCTTTGCTCAGTCCTGGTAGAGTGGCAAAGAGCAGTCAGGCCTTACCAGAGGAACATATGCTAAGCATTTCAAAGTGCAAACATGTACTATAAGTAATTGACACTACTCGAGAAATCTGACTCCAATTTATAAAATTAGAGTGCATTTTTTTTCATCAAAAGTATGTTTATTGAAAATTTCAAAGCGCGGAAAGTACCAGACAGCTTAATAAAACAATACATAACCCTAGCAGAGTTTCCCACGTTGGGCAAAGTACAGCCAGGATGAGGCAATACTATGCAGTGTAAGCAACAAGGCTGCAAGACCGGCGTGGAAGGGAGCAGGTCTCCCGTAGTGGGGCTGCAGCCTGTGTGAGAGTCATGCGCCACACCCTACCGGACAGACCGTCCCTGCAAGTGCAGTCATAAGTCAATCAGCACATATCCCGGAGGAAGCAAAAGAGGGGAAACCCCAAATACTGCTAAGGGAGACAGCGAAGATCTGGACATAGCAGTGTGGCCTCAAGGAGGCCGGCCAAGCAGTGAACAGTAACAAGAAAAACAAACCCCCCTCCCGACTCCCCCATCCAACCAGACCCCCCACCTCCCCCCCTCATCCCCCAACTCCAGCCCCCCCCGGTGGCGGCAGCCACTATGAACAGAAAAGTAAAAAGGAAAAGGACACATGGGACAGCAAGGGAAACCACTGAACCGGTGGGTAGAGGCTCAGCAGGCAGTATAGTTTGTTCATATTTGGAAGAGATGTAGAGCCCTAAGGGTGGGCGGGCATACCGCAGAGGGGAGACCCAGTGAAAGGAAAGTGACCAGCGGACCCCATTTAAAGATCAAATTCTTAAAGGCATCCCTAAAGATGTCCGCCATGCGTTCTAAGCTCAGGAGTTGCCAAGGGCGTGCGTGCCACAAGGACACGGTGGGAGCCTCTTTCCTCTTCCATGCTGCCGCTAGTGTTATCTTGGCCGCCCCAACACACCACTGAACCGGTGGGTAGAGGCTCAGCAGGCAGTATAGTTTGTTCATATTTGGAAGAGATGTAGAGCCCTAAGGGTGGGTTGGGCATACCGCAGAGGGGAGACCCCGTGAAA
Source organism: Lissotriton vulgaris (assembly GCF_964263255.1). Lineage (NCBI taxonomy): Eukaryota > Metazoa > Chordata > Amphibia > Caudata > Salamandridae > Lissotriton > Lissotriton vulgaris. Next base: position 1,570,135,734 of record NC_141685.1, read on the forward strand.
GGAAAGTGACCAGTGGACCCCATTTAAAGATAAAATTCTTAAAGCCATCCCTAAAGATGTCCGCCATGCGTTCTAAGCTCAGGAGTTGCCAAAGGGGTGCGTGCCACAAGGACACGGCGGGAGCCTCTTTCTTCTTCCATGCCGCCGCTAGTGTTATCTTGGCCGCCCCAACACACAGCCACATAATTGCCTTGTCTGCCCGTGTTTGATGTAGTAGAGAGGGATCGCGGAGCCCCAATAGGACCCCCGCCACGCCCGTGGGAATAGGATAGCCCAGCATCTCCTTTATGTGCGCTACGATTTCTTCCCAGTAGGGTCTAATAGATGGGCAGTCCCACCAAATGTGACGAAAGTCCCCCAGTTGGCCACAACCTCTCCAGCACATGTCGGAAGTGGCGGGGAATATCCGCCGAAGCTTAGAAGGGTGCAGGTACCAGTCCATCATCGTATTGAGGTGGGCTTCTCTGAGAGCGATAGATTGGTTAAAGAAATAGGTATCAGCCCACAGATGAGTCCACTCCTCATCGAAGATGGGGCACTGCAGCAGGTCCTCCCACATGGCCATATATCGGGGTTGCGGCGCGGTGCAGGTTTTAAGCAAGAAGGAGTAGATAAAGGAGATTACTCCCCTCATCGAGGAGGACTTAGCAATAAAGGCCTCAAACCTGGTCAAGGGTCGGACAGCAGCGTCTCTAATGGCAGGGTGAAGAGCCCAGTGCATGAGTTGGAGGTAGTGGTAAGATTCAGTGGCTGGTAATTGAAATTCGTCCCGACATTCCCGAAAGATAAGGGGCGTCCCATCGCGAAACAGATGAGTCAAGGCAAGACACCCTCCCCGCTTCCAGGCGTCAAAGGGACCCTCCCGGAGGGCTGGAGGGAAAAGGGACGTGTGATGGATCGGGGTGATGGGGGATGGGAAGGTGGTCCATCGGTCGTCATCTGTTAGAGTGTCCCAGATCTTCAATGTGGTGCGTGTGGGCGTGCTCAGATACGCGTTCAAAGGCCTATCCTCGCGAGGGCGCCATGTCAGGTCCCATATGGTCCGGCCCGTCACGCTGCGGTCCATATGGAGCCAATGCTTCTCAGAATCCTTCTGAGACCACTCAACCAACACCCGTAATTGGGCCGCCTTATAGTACATCTGCATGTCGGGCAGACCCACTCCACCCTCAGCACGCGGCCGACGCAACAAGGTAAAGGGAAGACGTGCCCTGCCTCCTTGCCAAATGAAGCAGAGTAGCGAGGACCTGAGTTATTGGAAATAGTCGGGCTCAAGGTGAATAAGGAGTGCCTGAAAGAGATAGAGGAGTCTTGGCAGTAAAGTCATTTTAATAGCGTGGATGCGGCCCAACCACGAAAGGAAGAGCGGCTTCCATTTGCCAGATCGGCTTGGAGTTGCGTAAGGAGAGGGGGAAAATTAGCTTGAAAGAGGCCCCGGTGGGAGGGGGTCAGAGATACCCCAAGTTATTGTAGAGATTCAGTCGCCCAGGCAGGTGTTGTGGAGGATCGGAGTCGTTCCGTCCGTTCTGAAGGGAGGGAGAGGTTAAGAATGAAAGACTTGCTGGCATTGACCGTGAAGCCCGAGAGGGACTCAAAGCGGGCGAGTTCTGCGTGTAGGCTAGGGAGAGAGGTCTCAGGTTCCGTAAGGGACAACAAGATGTCATTGGCGAAGAGCGAAATCTTGTGAGGATCACCTGTAAACTGGATCCCCTGTATGGCCTCGTTCTGCCGCACCGCTAACGCCAGTGGTTCAATGCTGAGGGCGAACAGCAAGGGGGAGAGGGGGCACCCCTGCCGCGTCCCCCGAGAATGCCTGAATAGACCAGAGCTCGTGCCATTGACCATCAACCTAGAGGTGGGGCCACAATAGTTCGCCTGGATCATCTCAATAAATTTGCCCGAGAAGCCGAAGGCTGCCATCACTCGGAAGAGGAAGGCCCAGTTGACCCGGTCGATGGCCTTCTCCGCGTCCAGGCCTACGAGGATGGGCGGGACACGAAGTTTGTTGACTTTATCTATGAGGTGAACAATCCGGCGGGTGTTATCATGGGTCTGCCGATCCTTAATGAACCCCGACTGATCAGGGTGGATAATGAGGGGCATAAGATCATTTAGGCGTTTGGCAAGGATAGAGGAGTATAGCTTGGTATCAATGTTAAGCAGGGCAATTGGTCTATATGAGGAACAGCATTGCAGGTCTTTCCCAGGTTTAGGAATAATAGATATTACCACATCCGCCATGGTGTCAGTCGTCCTGCTCTCTCCAGCCACGGCGTTGAAAAGCGAGACTAGTTGCGAAGAAAGCTCCGGGGCGAACGTCTTATAAAAAAGCGATGTGGGCCGGGGGCTTTATTGGGCTTCAATGAGGAGATCGCTGTAGTAACCTCCTCCGTGGAAATGGGGGCAGCCAGTTGGTCATTCCAGGCTGCTGAGATCTGAGGAAGGGTGAGGGAATCGAGGAATGCCTGCTGGGCCGCACCGTTGAGGGGGTCCCCCGAGTAGAGATCTGTGTAGAAAGAACCAAACAGGGCCGCCTTCTCCTCATCCTTATGGATGACACAACCCGCGGGGTCCCTGATTCCTCCTATTTATTCCTTCTCCCTCTTAGCCCGGAGCTGCCGTGCCAGGTGTTTGGCTACCTTATTGCCTTGTGAATAGGAGAGCTGCCGGAGCTTAAGGAGCGTGAGCTCCGTCCTGTTAGAATAAATTGCCCGCAGCTTGCCACTAAGAGCAGTAAGCTCCCGCTGCTTTTGGTGTGTGGGAGTCGCTTTGTGGGCAAGTTCCATAGCCGTGAGCTCAGATTCAAGAGATTCGCGCTCCTGTGCTCGCTGCCGATTGAGTGCGGAGTTGAGAGCGATGCACTCGCTCCGGATCACCGCTTTCAGGGTATCCCAACTGGTAAATACCGAAGTGTCCTCCTGAGGATTGCATTCAAAGAACCCGAGATCGCAGCGCGCAGCTTAATGCGGGTGGAAAATACCATCTGGGGGCCGCAGGCCTAGGGCCCCGCCATTGTAAGCAGACCGAATAAAGGCTATGATCAGAGACTGCAAGCGGGAAGATTTTGGCATCCTGTAGAGCACCCTGCAGGAATTGACTAATAAACACATAATCTAGGCGCGAGTATGTTCTGTGGACGTGGGGAAAAAACGTGTAGTCTCGCGTCTGGGAGTAAAGTACCTTCCAAGTGTCTAGCAGACCCATGTCGCTGAAGCACTGGCGCAGTTCCCCCCCAAAGGCCCCCGCATCGGACCTTGTTGTGTGTGTGCTGCCAAGACCCTTGTCCCAGACGAGGTTAAAGTCACCCATGAGGAGGAGAGGTCCTTCCACGAAGTCCGCTAGTTTCTCCAGGAGTGTGGAGAGGAAGGCCGCTTGACCTGCATTGGGAGCGTAGAGTGCTACAAAAGTGCAAAGCTGTCCCCGGACAAGCCCCTTCACCATCGTCCAGCGACCATCTCTATCAGTCTGCACCCCCAAAGGATGGAACTGAATCACTGCGCGAAAGAGGAGGGCCACCCCTCGATGTTTGGTGGTAGCGGAGGATCGGTAAATGAGGGGAAAGAACTTATGCTTAAGGCGTAGCTCATCAGATCTTGCCAGGTGCGTTTCTTGTAGGGCCACAACATCCAGGTGATGATCTACTATATATTTCCACACCTTAAGCCGCTTCTGCGGAGAGTTAAGGCCCTTCACATTCCAAGTAGTAATCGTTATGGGAGACATAGCATCAAGGGGAATACAGTGCTCTCAACAACGTAAGGGAAGATCTCGCAAACTCGCCGGCTGCTCCGGCACCTGTGTGCCCTGAAAGCGCTACACTCTGCCCCATGCCGCCAGCAGGGAAAAGAAGTATAAAAAAAAAGCCGCCACCAGGAGTCCCTCCCGCCCCCCACCCCTCCACCCCGGAACCCCACCAGATCCCAACTCGGAATTTGAGCAGAATAATCAAGAGAAAGAAACAGAGGAACAACAAATACAACCCGGAGGTCGGTGGTCCAGACTTCAGTTCCATCAAAGTGGCCCTTGGCCAGGGTCCAATACTCACCGGGGACAAACAGAGAGTACTCAGAACTCTCATGAAGCACTCCCTCTGGCACCCTCATTACAGCTAGCAGTGCCAATTGAAGAACATAGCTTTCAGGAGACCCCGGACGCCTCCGTCACCAGCGCCACGGATGAAACCGCCGCTCATCGCTCAAGGCGACTTGTAGAAACGTCAGGTTTTGACGCACGTGGAGGTCCCCCCAACCCGCTGCCTGGTTGCCGATTGCTTCTGTTCCCCGGAGGCCTGGGTCAGATCATCAGATGGAGCCTCGGGGTCCGAGAGGCCCAGGAGGGAGAGGGTCGCCGCTAGGGAGCGGGCCTGGACTAGCTTACCGTTAAACCTAAAAATCAATCTGAAGGTGTGCCCCCAGGAGTAGGGGATGTCCCGGTCTTTCAAGTAGGAGGTCACTGGCTTGAAGTCTCTGCACTTGGTCAAGGTAGAAGCCGCCAGGTCCTGAAAGAGCAATGGCCGATGCTCCCGAAATTGTAAGGGATTGAAGGCAAGCGCCTTTCGGAGGATCCGCTCTTTCAACTGGAAGTCATGGACGCATACTAATATATCTGGCGGGGGCGCTTTGGGGCCTCTCGGGAGGCCCACCCTGTGTACTCTGTCCATGGTAATGGATGTAATATCGTTCTCGTTCAACACGTGTTTGAACAGGGCCTCCACGTATTCTCGTAGGGCAGACCCCTCTCCCTGCCAAGGCACCGCTTGAATCCGTATCCCTGCGTGATCTGTTCTCCAGGTCTTCAGCGTGGGCCTGGAGGTCAAGGTTTTGCTCGGTGAGCCGAATTACATCCTGTTGGACGCGGTGAATATCGGCAGCTGTGTCCACGTCGTGTTCCTCCAATGTAGCCACTCTTTCTCCCACTTCGTTGACGTCGTGTCGTACCTCCCGGAGATCAGACGCTAACTGGGAGCGCAGCTCAGAGATGTCCTCCTTAATGGCTGCAGAAAGTTCCATCATGAAGCTCTTGGTGGCCGGTGTGTCGCCGTCTCCTGGGCGTGGTGACTTCTCAGTGGCTTTAGCGGTGGGAAGACCCCCCGGCGTACCCGACGGGTCCTTAGCGGGTTTCTCTTTATGGGGTCTACCCGACGACATGTCGCGATATCCGTCAGCGCCGGTGGCGAGGTCCCAGGCCAGTAACCACACTCACAGGTATCGTTGCTCGCTGCGTGGAAGGAGTGCAGTGCCAGGCACCCCGTCCGTTAAGTGGGGGGCCGCCTCTCAGGTGAGGGAGGGGCTCGCAGTTCCCCACACCCTGCTAATGATTCAGCCGCGTCCAGGAGTGGCCCACAGGCCCGGTTCTGTAGGAGGGAGGGCAAAGGGGGTAAGGGGGGATCCCCGCTGGTCCGCTGCTCCACCACCACACCAGCCCCCCACCGTCCGCCGACATACGGACCGAACCTCCCTCCGGCTGCGGACAGCCCTCGCCCCCTACCTTATGTCAGGCTAGGCCGCCTCTTCACCGGCTGCCTCACCGCTTGTCGCCGCCTCCCAGGCCTCCAGTCCGCCATGTTAAGATTCGCTCCGCTGGCCGTAGGCTCCGTCCACCGCTCCATTGCCGCTGGGAGTCAAGGCAGGCCCACCAAGAGTGCTGAGCCCAAGATGGCGAGGATCGCTCCGTCTCCCGGGCAGGCCTCCCTCCACGCTGGTGCAACTCACACTTGTCCCCCGGGTCAGGCAGTCTGCCCCTGTAAGGGCTTCAGGCAGCAGCACCAGGGATGGCCTCCTTGCAGTGTGGGAGCCGGCCCCCACCTTCACAACGATGCTCCGGACTGTACACCCTACCACCGTCCACCGGCGCGCGGACCGACACCAGGCGGGAAACCTCCGCCCGCGGGTGAGACACGTCCTCTCGCCTCAGGCGGGCCCGCTCTGCACGCTCGCGGGTCCCACAGCTCTTTCGTGGAGCCCGGTAGGCCAACCATGCACGCTCACCCCACACTGCCGTCAGGGCGCTGGCACAGAGACTCTCCTTCTCCGCGGCACAGGCTTCTAGATGCGGCGGCGCAGCAACCTAGCCCGGGGTGCCGCAGGTACGAGCGGCCGCCAAATGCAGTCAACGCGGCTCCCCTCAGACACCGGCGAACACCGAGCAGATCGAGGCTCCCAGGTGAGTCGGGATCTGTCGTGGATGGGCACTGCTAGGGCTCTGGGCAAGGCTAAGCAGAAAGCGGCGCCGGAGAGACGGAAAGACATGTCTTACTCCGCCGCCATCTTGGACACGCCCCCGATTGCAGTTTTTTTTTAATCTTAATTTAGACACCAAAATGAATGGAATAGCATATATATGACCGGAGTTATAGATTTTTTTTTTTAAAAGATTTTTGAAAACCTTTATTGTGCAGATAGTAGCATACAAATACGGGCCTACAACCAATTAGGCCGGCCACGAAACAATCTGAAAAGCACGTAAATCAATAAAGAGGTTTCACAGCAGTCACCCGGTACATTGCGAACAAGTAGTTCAATCGTAGAGGAGCGGAGAGTGACCACCGGATGTAGGATCAAAGAAGGTTAATTTTATAATAGAAATTATAGCAGGATCAGTTGTAGTTCAATCATCTGAGTGCCCATAGCGGGCCAGGAATCAAGCAGCAAAACATTAAGGCATCAATAAAAACGGTTATCAGCAATAGTCTACAGCAATCAGAATATAGATGCCATATTTCCAATCAGTCTCCATCGTAGCCCGCCACGTGCACACAGACAACCAAATTATTGTGCTTATACATAACTGAGTAACCAGAACGGCAAAAGGAGTTACAGTCATTCTCTATAAGTGACCCAGAAGATAAGGAAAAGGGGGAACGCTAAAAAAGAAAGAAATGAAGGAACGCCGTGCTGCTGCATGCGCCCCCACAGCGATAAGGGCGAGCAGTGACTGGGGACCACATTATTGGGGGTGGGGCGGTCAGGTCAGGATATATGTACAATCAATATCGCATAAAGTAAGAAAACCTTACCCCCCCCCCCCCCTCCCCCCCACAAGCAATCACACCGTGGGAAACACGCACAGCCACGGCGTCCTAAGAAAGGGACACAAAAGAGCCGTAGAAACTAAAAAACGATCAGAAAAAGACCCCAACCCACCCACCCCACCCTGCACCCCTGCAGAAGGCTACGGCCTACCCCCCCAGCAGCGTGCCTGTCGCCCTAAATAAGAGACCAGAAATATAGGAAAAGTTAGAGAGAGGGAAAAGGAAACCAAAGAGACAAAAAGGAAAAAGAACCAGGGGAGAGGAAGCCATCAATCGAACCATTCGGCCCCTACCCCCCGCCATCACACACATTAATGCAATATCAAAACGAAATCGACATAGTCTCGGGTATCATAAACCTTCGAAGGAATCGTCCAAAGTATCATGGTTGAGGGCACTCCTCATCTCCATCCACCAACCATTAGTCCTCCGGGTCCAGAACCGGCTCACCCCTGTCCTTTCCTAGCCATCGCTACCGCGCGTGGTAGAGTAGTGGGCAGCAAACAAATCAAAGTGGAGAGGCCGTATGGTCGAAGCAGGACAGACCATGGGAGCGAACCAGAGGACTCCAGCAACCAGCGGCCAAGCATGAACTTTTTGCGGCAGTCTAGACGTTTCAGCAATGACCACGGGAACAACAAACAGTGTGAGTACAGTCTCACCGCCCAGGAAAGTAGAGTCGTCCCCGCAGGATAACACTGAGGTCTCGCCGGGGCAGTTAGAATCGGCAATCTACGTTGTTCCCCGATCAGTCGAGCAGGAACAGGCTCCGAGCGGCCCCCACGCCCACGCCCGCCACGATCAAGGCGACCCCGGGATCCGGGGCCGCTGGTGTAAAATCTTGCCGATGCACAGTGACAGCACTCCTCACGGCAACAGAGGGGGACGAAACAGCACACATTCGGAGTCGAGCCGCGTCCATGAGGGACGGCCCGACAGCAATGGCGGCCGTCCTTCTCTCTAGCACAAGGGCATCGAGGGCCAGGGTCGCGCGCAAAGTCTTTAAGGCGTCAAGAACATCTCCAAGCGTGGGCTCCCGCTCACACAACCAGACCCCCGTACACTCCAGCGACACAAATTCGCCGCCCTCGTTCAGTCCGTGACTCAGGACACCGGCCGCCATCTTGCAGATCCAGCCGCGTCCCCGTGCACCTCAACTTCTGGAGCGGGCTCTCAAGCAAGGCCACCGCGGGAGCCCCCTCGAGCCCCAGGAATGACAATCTTGGTGCAGAAAGGAGAGCCACCAAAAGGGGGACCGCCAGCGCAACCGCCCCGCGGGCGCCGCACGCCGATTCTGGGCGCAGGGCTTCAAGATGGCCGGACAAGGCAACAAAGGGGGGAGCCTCCTACACGGTCTTCCCCCATCCACGGCGTGCCGCACCTCACCACGGGGCACTCCGGCCGCTGGACCGGGCCCGATCCGTTGCCATCGGCATAACCGCACCACAGCCTCTCCCAGCCGACCTCTCCTCTCCACCAGGGGCCGCCGTCGACACCATCTCGCCGGCTGACCTCCACAGGCAAGTCCCCGGTCTCTACGCCGTGAGGCCCCAGATCAAGCAGGGGTGTAACTTCGGATCCGCCGCTCGCAGGAGCCCCCGGGACAGATGGTGAGTACAAGCTTTCCTTCGTCTTTCCGTGTCTTCCGAGTATGTCGTCTCGGGGCAGGATGCGTGTCAGGATATATGTGTTGGGCAGGAAGGCTAGCGGAGCCAAGCTACATTGCGGCCATCACGGTCGCGAGCTTGGCTCCTCCCGAGTTATAGATTTTTGAAGTAATATACAATCAGTGCAAAATAATACAGTCAAACTTTATCATTGAGATCAATAGATGAAATCACTAGTGACAATCAGTCACTTGCAGATTGAGTTGCGTGGTAAACTTGCAGGGTAAAGGTGATGCAGGTCCCATCGATCTGCGCGGTGAACTTTAACCCTGGTGCAGCGTGATACCTGACCGCAACAGACGGAGGCCATGGCCCACGTACACCCATCAGCAATTTTGACAGAGGCAAGGAAATGGATTCCCCTTCAACAGGCTAGCATGTGCGACACTTTTTAGATGGCCTCAGGGCCGCGACTTGTTTTTCACACTACGATTTATCTTTCAAAGGATTACTGTTATTCAGGGAGAATCTACCCCTATTATCCTCTTTGACCTAGAGTGTCAGGATTGCACAATTAAATGGCTACCTGTTGAAGGCCAAAGGCTGAAACATGCGTAGATTTTATTATTAGCCATGAAAGATATATGTAATTGAATCCCATTTGTTATTTTCGTCCCCTTTAATTTTTTGGACATTCAGTGTAAATACAATATATAAATGTGATATATAAATACTGACATTGGATTGATAAAATGATGAACCTATAGATTATTGACTATACTGTATAGATGGGACTATTTCATTGGACAATTGTGTCAACAAGTGATTGATTTAATATCTGTGGTCTTATTAATTGATGTGAATATATATTTATATATATATATATCACAACAACTCGTGACACTGTCTTCTCCGCTTGCATGCGAAATGACGAGGGCAGACCTTCTTGGTGCAAAATTAATTTATTTTCTCCAGTGTACCATCTTGACGAGTTTCAGCCGTCCCACCAGCCTTGATCACATGACAACGCTTAGATCTTACCCCACATTTTTATATGCACATCAATTAATAAGACCACAGATATTAAATCAATATATATATATTTATTTATATATGCAAATCCACCTCCAAGGAAACCGAAGGAAGGAGCCACAAACGAGGACTGTGTAGAGAGGTTCTTTATTTGTTTAGCAGGTAAGGCGTTATGTATTTTGGCGTTTAGCCTTCCTCAGACGCCACTGACCAACTGCAAGAACGTGCGCCCAGCTTTTTTATGTCTCTGCAGCACTCCTTAATTGATCGGTGCACGCCTGCCCCAACCATGTGATCGTTGATTGCAGTGTCGATCTACTGACACTACAACTCCCAGCATACTCCAATCTGGGCTGATAATACGTGGGGAAACCAGAGAAAAGTTCTTGTGTTTCAAGGCGTATGCAGTGCTCAGCGAACTTCAAAACAGTCTTTAAAAACATAAGAACCCCTCAAGTCCCCGCAACCGCTTCAACTCACAGGGAACAGGTCCGCCAGGTCGTGGGTCGGTAATAGTTCACCAAAACCATCTGTGAAGTCACAGACTGCTCTCACGCAGCGTCCCGTGCTTTCCTGCTTTGCTGTGGGTGGGCTGCCTTATGCCAATACCTTGACGGAAGTAACTGCATGCGCAGACACCAGAAAAAGGCAGCCAACTTCACGAAACGGGAGCTCCTTGACGTGTGTCTGGACGACCCGTAAATATGCAAATCCACCTTCAGGGAAACTGAAGGAAGGAGCCACAAACGAGGACTGTGTAGAGAGGTTCTTTATTTGTTTAGCATGTAAGGCGTTATGCATTTCGGCGTTTAGCCTTCCTCAGACGCCACTGCCCAACTGCAAGAACGTGCGCCCAGCTTTTTTATGTCCCTGCAGCACTCCTTAATTGATCGGTGCACGCCTGCCCCAACCATGTGATCGTTGATTGCAGTGTCGATCTACTGACACTACAACTCCCAGCATACTCCAATCTGGGCTGATAATACGTGGGGAAACCAGAGAAAAGTTCTTGTGTTTCAAGGCATATACAGTGCTCAGCGAACTTCAAAACAGTCTTTAAAAACATAAGGACCCCTCAAGTCCCTGCAACCGCTTCAACTCACAGGGAACAGGTCCGCCAGGTCGTGGGTCGGTAATAGTTCACCAAAACCATCTGTGAAGTCACAGACTGCTCTCACGCAGCGTCCCGTGCTTTCCTGCTTTGCTGTGGGTGGGCTGCCTTATGCCAATACCTTGACGGAAGAAACTGCATGCGCAGACACCAGAAAAAGGCAGCCAACTATATATATTTCCTCTCAACTGTTCCCGTAGCAGAGGGAACTCAATCTGTCAGTGCCCGCGTCTGAGACCGGGAGCGTGTCTCCGTCTAATTCAGAAACAAGAAATAACGCGGCACACTTCTTGGCAGCAGTTATTTCATTTATTTCACAGGTCTAGCACAAAACTCCTACGCGTTTCGAACAAACGTTCTTGATCACGGCAGTGTTCTACTTTAGTACCTTTTCAATTTCCACATTTTATACTCTCGTCCTTTAGCTTTCAGGGTGATGCATTATGGGCCATGTAGTTTTGTCAACATAACTTTATTTGCTAAAGTTCATTTTCAGTATGTTTCGGCTGGGATTATTGTGGGGATGCTTATCTAGAGTGATACTCTTTGACACGTATGATCCTTTAGTAGGATATACGTGTTTGATCATGGAAAATCATAAAGAAGTCCCATGAATGCTATTGTTAAGCAAAAATAGTTTTTTGAGTATTCACTGGGTGATATCGCATTGATTACTCGGGCTGAGTGCCCTTTACCCCACCTGTTACCCACTCATATGCTGTTCACTATTCAAGGCCCTTTCATTATTTACTTTTGTGCATCAATCCGTACAGTAGTTCCTACTATGATCAAACAGTACATGCTATAACAGTATTGTCCTTTCAATGTCATTTCACCATTTCTACAGATGGACATGCATCTCTTCATCTGCATTCAGTCCCAATGGATGTTTTGTTTTAAATTTTATTATGAGCTTGGACTCCAGTCTTCTAAATTTTAGTTGTCTATCGCCCCCTCGTTCTTGTTTCGGGATTGTTGCCAGGCCCAGATATTTTATGTCTTGCCATGTTTTTCCAATATGAGTTCTGATGTGTTTTGCCATGGCATATGTATTATCATTGTTCTGAATTGCCCGGATGTGTTCCAGTATTCTCTTTTTCAAAGGGCATTATGTGCTGCCTATGTATTCCTTTCCGCAGCAACATCTCAACATGTAGACTACAAATGATGATTCACAAGTTATCGTGGTCTTAATTATGAAGTCTTTCCCTGAAGGGTCTTTTAAGGTGGTGGTATTTTGTTCTATTTTACATGCTTTGCATGTTATGCATTTTGTAAAACCATTGCTCCTCTTTTGGAGCCAATCTTCAGGTTTGTTTGTTGAGAAATGGCTTCGCACCAAATGGTCCGAAAGATTCGGCGCTCTCCAATATGAGATTAGTGGACCCGTTCCAATTTCAGTTCCTATGTCCGGGTCTTTCATTAAGACATGCCAGTATTTTGATAGAATGTTTTGAATTTTGTAACTTTCCTTACTGAAGGTTGCAATCATCCGCTGTCGCTCTTTCTTTCCTTGTTCAGTTTGCATGAGCTGTTCTTTGTTTTGAGATTCTGTTATTGTTCCATCTCTGTTCCCCTTATTCAGTGTTTCCAATCTTGATTTCAATCTTGCTTTTTGTTCCCCATGTACGATATCCGTATGTTTATATCCACGTTCCAGGAAGCGATCTTTGGTGTCTTAAAATTTCTTTTCCATTTCCTCACTCGTTGAACAGTTCCTCTTCATATGGAGAAATTCTCCATATGGTATGCTTTTTATCAGTTTTTAGGGGTGAAAGCTAAGTCCCAAATAACAGAAGCCCAAATTTTAGAGGAAATGGAAATCACAACAGATAAAAGCATTGGAACCACATTCAAAGAAAAATCAAAATTCTATCCAACTCTCCATCCAGGAAATAAAATTGATCTTTTCTATGATTTGGTAATGAGTGACATAGAAAAAAGGAAAAACAACATTCACTCAAATGTTAAAGAAAATTTATCAAAAAGAGAACGAGCAGCTATCCAATCACTAAAAAACAACACCATGATTGAAATTAAACCCGCGGATAAGGGTGGAAACATCATTATAATGGATAAACAACACTACATTGATGAAGCCCTACGCCAACTGAATGAGAAAAAGAATTATGAATTGTTAATAAAGAATCCTATTCCGGAACTCACATCAGAGCTGGAAATAAAACGAAATTGTTGGCAACAAAAAGGTTTAATCACAGAAAATGAAAAGAAATATCTCATGGTGGAAAATCCGATCACACCGACAATGTACTTTTTACCTAAAGTACACAAAACATTGAATAGACCGCCTGGAAGGCCTATAATTTCAAGTTGTGGAGGATTATATGAGAACATTGCAAATTATGTTGACCATTTTATTGCTCCCATAGTTCCAACATTGACAGCCTAAATAAAAGACACAGGGGATTTTTTAAAGATATTGATGAATACCGATTGGCAACCATCATATCTGTTGGTGACTATAGATGTGGTGTCTCTTTACACCTCCATAAGCCATACATAGGAATCAGAGCCATCAAATTCTTCTTAAAACAGAGACCAATCACAGAACGAGAACATTCAAAAAATGTTACTTGACATGATCAGGATGTGTTTTTACAATAATGTATTTCTTTTCAATCAAAAAATGTACCAACAAAAATGTGGAACAGCCATGGGAGTTTCCTTCTCTCCAAGCTATTCGAATCTCATGATGGGTTGGTGGGAGAGGAGTGTAGCTTGGAGAGAAGAAAACGACCAATATATGGCTAAATAGCGTTATGGGTGCGCTTCATAGATGATTTGTTTCTATTATGGAAAGGAACAACAACAGAATTTGAGACCTTTTTCAACATCCTAAACAATAATGGAGAAGGATTGAAATTCACATATAATATCAGTCCCAAAGAAATTGAAGTTTTGGATATTAAGGTCTTTATACAAAACAACAAGATAGAAACAACCACACATAGAAAGCAGACTGCAAGAAATAGCATCCTCCATGGACTAAGCTTTCACCCCCAAAAAGCATACCATATGGAGAATTTCTCTGTATGAAGAGGAACTGTTCAACGAGTGAGGAAATGGAGAAGAAATTTAAAGACACCAAAGATCGCTTCTTGGAACGTGGATATAAACATACGGATATCGTACAGGGGGAACAAAAAGCAAGATTGAAATCAAGATTGGAAACACTGAATAAGGGGAACAGAGATGGAACAATAACAGAATCTCAAAACAAAGAACAGCTCATGCAAACCGAACAAGGAAAGAAAGAGCGACCGCGGATGATTGCAACCTTCAGTAAGGAAAGTTACAAAATTCAAAAAATTCTATCAAAATACTGGCATGTCTTAACGAAAGACCCGGACATAGGAACTGAAATTTGAACGGGTCCACTAATCTCATATCGGAGAGCGCCGAATCTTTTGGACCATTTGGTGCAAAGCCATTTCTCAACAAACAAACCTGCAGATTGGCTCCAAAAGAGGAGCAATGGTTTTACAAAATGCATAACATGCAAATCATGTAAAACAGGACAAAATACCACCACCTTAAAAGACCCTTGAGGGAAAGACTTCATAATTAAGACCAAGATAACTTGTGAATCATCATTTGTAGTCTACATGTTGAGATGTTGCTGTGGAAAGGAATACATGGGCAGCACAAAATGCCCTGTGAAAAAGAGAATACTGGAACACATCCGGGCAATTCAGAACAATGATAACACATATGTCATGGCAAAACACATCAGAACTCATATTGGAAAAACATGGCAAGACATAAAACATCTGGGCCTGGCAACAATCCCGAAACAAGAACGAGGGGGAGATAGACTACTAAAATTGAGAAGACTGGAGTCCAAGCTCATAATAAAATTTAAAACAAAGCATCCATTGGGTCTGAATGCAGATGAAGAGATGCATGTCCATCTGTAGAAATGGTGAAATGACATTGAAAGGACAATACTGTTATAGCATGTACTGTTTGATCATAGTAGGAACTACTGTACGGATTGATGCACAAAAGTAAATAATGAAAGGGCCTTGAATAGTGAACAGCATATGAGTGGGTAATAGGTGGGGTAAAGGGCACTCAGCCCGAGTAATTAATGCAATATCACCCAGTGAATACTCAAAAAACTATTTTTGCTTAACAATAGCATTCAAGGGACTTCTTTATGATTTTCCATGATCAAACACGTAATAAATATCCTACTAAAGGATCATACGTGTCAAAGAGTATCACTCTAGATAAGCATCCCCACAATAATCCCAGCTGAAACATACTGAAAATGAACTTTAACAAATAAAGTTATGTTGACAAAACTACATGGCCCATAATGCATCACCCTGAAAGCTAAAGGGTGAGAGTATAAAATGTGGAAATTGAAAAGGGACTAATGTAGAACACTGCCGTGATCAAGAACGTTTGTTCGAAACGCGTAGGAGTTTTGCGCTAGACCTGTGAAATAAACGAAATAAATGCTGCCAAGAAGTGTGCCCCGTGATTTCTTGTTTCTGAATATATATATATATATATATATATATATATATATATATATACATATCCACCATAATCTGGCCCATGTCGACGCCGGCGCTCCCAGTTTAGCGCAGTGCATTTTTTCCAGTAGGGTCAAGCCGGTATATATCAGCAGGGTCCAATCTTTGATTGGTAAAGTTAAAAACACACTCACTCGTGTTCGTTAGAAAGTTAAAGCGGCTTTATTCACATACGCTTGCCAAGCCCAACGCGTTTCGCCTTTCCACAAGGCTTGATCACAGGATGCAGAGCCCTGACAAACAGACTTCTTTTATTGTTACTAGCACACAGTTACTTCCTTGTAATTTCTGTGCTTTCATTACTCTCTTGTGAGCAATTTTACTGCGTTCTCAATTACTTTTCAATGTTTCAAGTAACTGAGCACAGAAATAATATATATATATATATATATATATATATATATATATATATATATATATATATATAATGTAAATTGATCCTTTTTCCTTCTTTACTTTCTTTTTTGAATGAAATATTAAATAAAAAATATGAATTTGGAATAATATTAACCTATGGGTGTGCACATGTTTGTACAGTTATTCAGTCCACGTTTTACTGAGTTTCCTATATGGTTATTTTCATATATGTTAAGCCTACCCTGATATAGGAAACGTGATTAGGGGTACCCCTCTTGTTACAAACTGGTCCCAGGACCAAGCCATGACAGTCAGTTCAATTTTACCTGGCCCGTAGAGTCCAGGTGCAGAGTTGTCTTGGCTGTCCCTGGTGCTGAACACGAGCCGTGGGAGAGCTGCTTTTACCACTTAAATGGTGCTGCAGGGGAAAAGTATGCAAAACCACAACAACGGAGTCGTTGCTGACACCAGTCTAAGGTCAGATAGAGTTCCCTCCAGGTGCAGAGTTTGGTATAGGGATCAGTAGCCGGACTGGCGACCAACAAGTTTTGGCAGCGGTAAGTAGAGCAGACAGTAATTTTGACATCAGGTGGCCTGTCCCCCTTGAGCCTCGCTCGTGGCACCTCAACTCGGCTCACTATAGTACTGCGGCTTCCCTCACTCCCACCAGCCGGTACTCCTCATCAGCCACAGCTGCGGTCACCGCTCTCTGCCAGCCCACTTCGATCATCTTCTGCCCTTCCAGCTCTTGCACTGGGTGCACTTCTCCTACACCCAGCAGGAGCTTTCTCTGCCTTGCAGTTGGTTTAGCCTTAATGATATCACCCAGGTCTAGAGCCTCGGCAGCCTTCCATCCCAGCCGCTGTTGCCTCATTCACTGCTCAATCAGTTCCCCTATTGTCCGGTGTCGGACCTGGCCTTTTTTGCATGGTTACCCCCAAACATTTTACCTTCCTTCTGTATTTTTGACCTGTTTTTGTTGGCTTTAGTACTCTGGGTATTTTACCACTACTAAAAAGTCCTAAAGTGTATGTGCTCTCTCCTTTAAACATGGTATGCTTGGTCTACACCTGTTTGGTATATTTAATTTACCTGTGAGTCCCTTGTGCAGTGGTATACCAAACACCCAGGGCCTGTAAATTAAATGCTATGAGTGGACCTTCAGCACTGCTTGCCCCACCCATAGAAGTAGCCTTTCAAACCTGTCTCAGGCCTCTGCCACTGCAGGGCCTACATGCTGATTGGGCAGGGGATTCTGGGAGGCTGTGTGCTTCCTGCGAAAGAGGATGGAGGAAGGAGACCGAAGAGGCGCCGGTCGGCAGTCTGCGGTATAGCTAAGTGCTTTTTTACATTTATTTATATTTCTCCCCCCTCCTTCCGCCACCCCCCCAGAACCCACTCTACCACCCCTGTTCGGTAGCAGCTGCTACTGTGAGTCACAGCTACAATGTCTCAGAACAGAAATAACAGGTCAATCTATGCAATCAAGGTGTCTGGCCAGATAAGGAACATATATTTCTTAAGAAAGAGCTCTGGCAAATACCTGGTCCTTAGGATTCAGAAAATTTGCCTTTGAGATTCAAATGGGAAGAATTTGCATCTGCTTCCAACAAATTAACAGATATTCTTTCGGAATCTAGAGTCTTAAAGGAAAACAGGAGTAGGGTGTCACTGGAGTTGCCAAGACTCTGAAGGTTTCTTTCCTTCAGCCAGCTTGGAGGCTTGGTAGTTTGAGAGGCTTAATAAACTACCATGAGAGTTATCTTAAGGTTTTCCCTTCTTAATTAACCCATTTAAACTGTAAAATAACATTTACGATATGGAATGTCACCCATGGGCAGTCAATTTAAAAAACAATTCAGGTACGAGGAAAGGGACTGTGCTTGTATACTCCAAACCAGGTCATGAACACCATCTCCCCTCAGGCCACCCGCCTCTAGAATAGAACATCTGGAAGGAAAAAAGGTAGAGACCAAAATTCAGCATCCCATATGGAATCTCTGCTATGCCCCTTCACAAAGAATGAACAGGTATTTGACATATGAGCTAACATAGATCTGCCGACATTTATTTGTCTCAGTTTTCCCTATTAACCTAATCTGCAAGGGCCCTTAGAGCCTATCTTTTTCTACTCTTTTACACATAGGAGACCTGCTAATGAGCACAAAGAAGGGATATAATTCAGATGTATGACCATATAGAAAAAAAACTAATGTAGAAGTAGGAACAAGAAATAATTATAACATGCATTGGCAAAGCCAATAATTCTTGTTTCAGCTTTTTCAAGGCTTGGATTGTTTTGTGAGAGTTTGTGCAAAACGTTGTTGTCTGGGGAACTGCCAGGCCCTTTCAAATATACACGAAATATTGGCTAAAAGTAAAACTATTCAAAAAGCACATATTTCTATAGTAGTCCCAGGCACTGATTGGACCTACCGTGTGTGCGGGTGTGCTTCTTCTGTAAGAGCAGAATGCATTTACTCACAGTGAAGGTACCCAAGAATGAAGTAGGCTGGCCCAATGCCCCATGCTGTACACTATAAAGAGCAAACCAAATATGTGAATGACACAACAACAAAGCAATGGATAAAGAGGGCTGGCAGAAAACCCCCATTAGTCAGTATATTAGATATATAATGTAGATAAAATCAAAAGGTTCTGGCTAATGCCAGGCCAAAAAATATTGAAGGCTGTCCCCACCTAACATTGTATCAGTAAATAAAGGAAGAAGTTAGCCAATTCCCTGATGCATGTACAAATTTCAAGTATGAATTATAAAGAAAACAGAGAGAGAAATACAATAGTCAGCAGAATCCCTGTAGCAGGCAACGCCCTGTAAGTAGGCTTCCATTAGGAAGAGTTTGCTTGACGTGCCACCCACCAAAACTAGTCACATATGCATTTTGTCCTGATAAGTGTCAATTGGAGATTTTAGATTGGCACTTCTGATCACTATCTACTTGTAACCTACTTTTAATAAAAAAGACAGTGCCTATGTGTTGGAAAGTGTATTATTGGTAGGGGCAAATGTAGGTCTGCCACTGGCAATAAGACCACTAACACAGTATAGGGCTCAGAATAGGTCTTAGAAAATTATTCCTATGCTCAACCCTTGGTAAAGTGGCTGCAAGCAGGCAGGCTTAACTTCAAAGACAGGTATGTAAAGCATTTAAAAACACCACTTCAGTAAATAATTAAGAAACAACACAACATAAAAATCCAACACCAATTTATAAAAGTAGGTAATATTTGTATCTTTTAAATGACACCAAAATGAAAAAACATCTACAGTAGGGAACCAGAGATATGCATTTTTAAAGATTAGTCACTTTCTAGTGCTTAGAAACCAACAGTGCCCCTTTTAGTCATTTTGTTTTCTCTGACAAGGACACACCTTTAAAATAAATTCTGGAGAATTTCTCACCACTCTTGGGCAGCCTTCTCCAGCAGGCTGGGTCCAGTTAGAACTCCTTCCTGAAGTTCTGCGTGCGGGTCGGAAAGTATCCAACACGCAATCCAAGGTTCTGAGATCTCCAAGAGGGACCTTGAAAGTGTGAAACCTCAATTCCGCAATCCATTTGAACAAAACCCTTACAAATCCACTGGTACTCTAGGCTGGGAATTCTTTGGGGATGTCAAGGTGAGCTCTGTCAACCTGTAGCTTGCAGGGAGTCCACCCCTTTGTTATTTTACAGCAAGGTAGTCCACAGGGCTGTAGTTTCAGATGGTGCAGTCTTGAGAGGGCAGGCCTTAGAAATTACACTTCAAAATTATCAGCCTGGCAACGTCTTGCTTTCTTAAGTTTCAAGCAGCAGATCTGGAGGGCTCTGCCCCTCTCAGATGCTTATTCCAAGTTCTCTGGGTCAAGTAGGAGGTCACTTCTGACCAATGGGAGATGGGTAACTCCTCCAAGATATAACCACATCCTGTAGAGTGTGGCATTATTTTGTCCCAGAGTGCATCAAATCTTCCAAATCCATAATGGCTGATTTTTCAGCAAGGAGGTAAGAGCTATCTAAACACACCTCTAGGATGGCTAGTTTACTTTGACTCTCTTCTCCCTGCATCTGCTCATACCTTCCTTAATCGTGCCATCTGCCTAAGGTGGGAAGTTCAGGGTTGCCAATGACACTGTTGTCTGCTCTCCCCTTTAAAGAACAAAGTTTACTACTCCTCCCCCTGGCCTGGCATTCCTATGGAACAGCACATTGCCCTGCCAGCAGAGCTGGCTGACCCCAGGGGCTCTTTATCACCTCTTCAAGGCAGCCTGGCTAATCCACTTAACTCTGACCAATTAGGGCAGACCACTGGAAAGCTGAATCTGGACTTACAAACTAGAAAGTCTTATAACTTCTTGTATGTACACATTAGGAGAAATTCAACAATATCATATTGTTGAATTTATTAATACCATTCGGGGAAGTCTTTGAATAATACTTCTTTCCCTCTCCTATCAAGAGTTATTTATCAATAACGTCCTACCCTGTTAACCTACGTAGCCAGGGATTTGCAATGAGGAAAAAGGACTTGGGCCGTTTTTCCAGCACTAGGACTTACAAAAATATATTTTATAAGTACTTTGCTTATATCTACAGGGCCCCCACCCCAGGTGCAACTAGAGAGACTTTAGGGGTTCTGAACAGTGCCTAATTTGTGCAGGTGCTTTCAGGTGCTGAGCACCGGCACCTATTTCTCAGTGCCGGTCTATTGAATTTTTCTCCCATGCACAGGCAGCACTGTGCACAGGCCATTAAAAAGCCCCAGCCTCGAACAAGGCTTGTGCAGCTGTATGTTCAGATTTGGTGCATGCTGCTAGTGTGCTTGTTTTGACGCGCACCAATGCCTGGTCTTCAGGGTGGGGGAAGGGCAGGTGTGTTGTGTCATGCGAGAATAAACTGTACGAACGATGAACTGGGAGCATAATTTCAGCTGCGCTACCCAGCAGTCTGCGCTTTCCAGTGTAGCCAAAGCTGCAAGGTTATGTGAGTTGTGTGTGCATTATTTTACGCACAACTGTTATCCTACAGGTGACAGAATAGTGCTTGGCCGTGGGACACCATTGATAAATTCCTGCACAGTGGCACCAGCAGGAAACTGCCCAGTAGCTGCCTGCCTCAGGAACCCAGACAAGACCTTGCAGTATAATAACAAAATACGTGAAGCAGCTGAGGGTGGTCCAAAAGTGAAAACATTTCTTCCTGCCAGTCAGTGTATTAGTACCACCCTCCTACCTGTCCCAGTACCATCTTGTCTCTATCACACCCGTCCTCTCCCTTCTGCAATGGGCACCGTTGCAGCCACAAGCACCATGAAGAACATCTCCCATCCCTGCCGCTGTGACTGTGCCCCACCGCTACCTCCACTATCCCAGTGCCCCTCTCTCCACAGTGCCTTTCTCACCTATATCTCAGTGCCCCTCTGCTTACAGTCCCCTTCCCCTCTGTATCACAATGTCACTCCCTGCCACAACTTTCGCTCACTCCTGTTACAGTACCACTTGGCTCCCTCCCTCACTCTCAGAGCACCCCTCCCCACCATCGCTTTGTATTAAAGCGTGCACTGGGCCCTGGGTATCCATACTTTGAGAGTGCACGTGAGACCGCGAAGCCCTTCTCAGTCCTGGCCACTCGAACCAGGAGGCTCATGTCCCATAAACCCCTGCGACATACTTACAGCCTTATGTCCCGGTTGGAGAGAGATCAGAGTTTTGTCTAGTTAAAGTTTTGACTGTAGCACAGAGGGGTAATGTAGAACATGGACCATGCAGATGACAGAACTATATTTATGTGGATAGCTCAGTGGGTTTCTGTTTTTTGTCACAGACGTCCTTTTGTTACTCGCTGATCATAAATTACATTCCTAATATATAGCACAGGCGGCAGACTCAGTTGAATTTTGTGCTTTATTAGTTAAAAAGTATGTGTTGAAGCCTGTCTGAATGGAGTTGAATATCTGACTTCATTTGAAAATAGGTGGCAGTGGGATTTTGCGAATTATAATCTGATCATGTAATAGAACTATTTTTTTGAAGCATGAGAGTGTGGTTCCCTATCAAAGCGTAATCCCAAGGTATAACTGACACTTTTTTATGTTTTATCAGGAATACCTATTGTGACATAGCAAAACATCTTTTTATAGCATAAAGCTTAACACAGTTAAAGAATCGCTATTGTGTGTCTTGGACAACACTGCTGTGCCTTGATGACAGACCAGAGTTAACAAAACTAGATGCCAGTACTGTGCAAACTAATTACCAAGTTGAAGAAGAATTGAGGTGGAGTTTACTCAATTCCTAAGACCACTTTTTCAGTCAACCGTTTCTTTGAATGAATCTTTTTATTTTTTGTTTTCTTTCAACATATGAATTTGTTTGAGTTAGAGCATATACAAAATGAAATACTCAATAGAATTTTTAGAATATACAAAACTCATGTAATTGACATTCGAGGGGGGTGGGAGGGGAGAATTTTTTAGAGCTCCCTAAGGAATTTCAAGGGAAAAGAGGGCTACGTAGTGCAAACCATTGAACAACAGGACAAATCACAATTTCAAACACACATTGGTGAACATGTATTGACGACAGACAACCACAAGTGATAGTGAGGGAGGAGACCGTGACTAAAGGAAAATGAGTAGTTAAATAATGGACCTGCACAAATTGATTTTTTTGGCGGCAGATAACCTAGTTAAATCCGTAAAAAGGGTTATTTATCATACTCATAAGACTAGACCATCGAGCATAGTTTCCTTTTTGCAATACAATTTAGTAGTCGATTAGTCTATGTATTCAAAATTAACACAATCAGCACGGACAAAACATCAGCAAGGTTGATCAAAACAACATAACAGGGTCACAAAAGTCAACAGGATCTAAGTTGATATCAAAATCAACAGGGTCACATAATCAACAGGGTCGACGCATTTCGAATCCCTTTGAAACTCAAAGGATTCTCTTCAGGACCACACACAAAAATCTGCAAGACATAAATTAAAGCAACATACTGTCAGTCAAGAAAAAATGAGCAACTCTCAACTTGCATTCAGGTCAGCACACAAACGGGTCCTACCTGTGTTCTGTTGTAAAGGGATCTCTTGTTTTGATACTGTAAAGGGGGAAGGAGAGTTCAGGTGTAAAAAATGACAATGAATCAGGCATGGTCAGATTTGTAGAAAGATGATGTCCTGTGGGTGGTACTCACTTAAATGGTAGGCAAATGGAGCTTTCACAAAAACCTCTTTTGTTCAGGTTAATAAAAAGAACGGGTTTCTTTTACTCACGTTGAAAAACGTAATTGTCGTGTTTCTAGGGGGGAGAGAGAGAATGGATTTGGAGTTATGTAGTTGAATCTTTACGTGTGAATATCGAAGAAATGCAGACAAGATTGCGGTGCCTATTTGCAAAACGTTTCTCCATTGATGCATTTCGAGCGTTCGAGTCAAACTTTTGTTGTACCTAGGCATCTGTGCCTCGCATTATATGAAACGGCTATCTCACGAGTGAACAGTCATGGACATTGACATTGACACAACAACAAATCTTTAATGCGCTCATTGCGGAATACCATAGTCTCGAATGCCAACGGGACATTTATACGACTTATTAAAGAGGGTAGTGAGCTTGTTACCTCCGTTCGCGGTCGGTGTCTTCTGCCGTGGGTCGCTTCTATTTATAACCTCTCTAATAAACTCCTCAACCCTATGGAAATAAGTGTCTTGCAAAAAGGACTCACTTTTGTCCGAACAAAACCAACTGATTTTGTCCGATTAAAACTCGAATTCATCGAGTTTTGGCGGAAAATTCGATTGATCACTTTTTTCTCGGACAAAGAAATTTTACAACAAACTGAAACTACAGGATTAAGAAGAAACTCTAGCTTTTGCCCACCCACACACAAAGTACCTAAGGAAGTCATTTATTTTGAAGAAACAGTCTTATCCGCCATGGCAGCACAAGAGAAGAAGGGAAGTAGATTTGTGAAACCTAACCTGTCTCGAGGCCAAAAAGAAGCGTTGACATCTATTCAAAATGATGAAAATATTATCGTGAAACAAGCCGATAAAGGCGGTGCCATTGTCATCTGGGGCACAAATGAATATATAGCTGAAGCCACAAGACAACTATCTGACACGGAGTGCTATCGCAAAATCAACGCCGATCCAACCATTGAACTCAAAAATGAATTATCAAAAATTTTGATCAGAGGCTCAGAGCAAGGGTTCCTTGGTAAAAATGAATACATCTATTTGGCCAACAAACATCCTCGAACACCATTATTTTATGTACTTCCCAAAGTTCATAAGAATGAGCGAACACCACCAGGCAGACCCATCATTTCTGGGTGCGATTCACTATTTGAACCTGTGTCGAAATTTATTGACTTTTTCTTAAAACCATTCACATTTGAAGTCAAATCTTTCCTCCAGGACACTACGGATTTTTTAAACAAATTACATCAATTTCCATTCAATGAAAATCATGATCTTTTGGTCAAGTCATGAGTCAAGTCAAGTCATGAAATTTATATAGCGCACTACATACCCAGAGGGTTTCAAGGCGCTTAGGAAGAGGAGGAGGATTATTTGTCAAATATCCACGTTTTAAGCTGCTTTCTGAACGCTAGGTGATTCTGGGTTAGGCGAAGGTAGGCGGGGAGTGAGTTCCATGTTTTGGCAGCCAGGTGAGAGAAGGATCTGCCTCCCATGGTGGTCTTGTTGATGCGAGGTACAGTGGCGAGGGCTTGGCTGGAAGAGCGGAGTTGGCGGGAGGGGGAGTAGAAGGACAGTCGAGAGTTGAGGCAATCTGGTCCGATGTCGTAGAGTGATTTGTGTGCGTGGGTGAGCAGTCGGAAAGTGATCCTCTTATTGACGGGTAGCCAGTGGAGGTCTTTAAGGTGACCAGAGATGTGTTCGTTGCGTGGGATGTCTAATATGAGCCTGGCTGAGGCGTTTTGGATTCGTTGTAGTTTCTTCTGGAGTTTAGCGGTGGTACCTGCGTAGAGGGTGTTTCCGTAGTCCAGTCGGCTCGTGACCAGAGCATGGGTGACTGTTTTCCTTGTTTCGGTGGGGATCCAGCGAAATGTTTTTCTGAGCATGCGAAGAATGTGAAAGCAGGAAGAGGATACGGCGCTGACTTGTCTGTTCATTGATAGTGAGGCATCCAGGATGACGCCAAGGTTCCGTGCATGGTCTGTCGGGATGGGTGCATTTCCGAGGGCTTCCGGCCACCAGGAGTTGTCCCATGCAGAGGGGGATTTACCTAAGATGAGGACTTCTGTTTTGTCTGAATTCAGTTTCAGTCGGCTTTGTTTCATCCATTCGGCGACTTCTTTCATTCCTTCGTGAAGGTTAGTTTTGGCGGTGCTGGGGTCCTTGGTGAGAGATAGGATCAGTTGAGTGTCATCCGCGTAAGAGATGATGTTGAGGTTGTGTTGGCGGGCGATGGCCGCGAGGGGGCTCATATATACGTTGAAGAGGGTGGGACTGAGAGAGGATCCTTGTGGTACGCCGCAGATGATTTCAGAGGCCTCGGACTTGAATGGTGGGAGGCGGACTCTCTGGGTTCTTCCGGTGAGGAACGAGGTGATCCATTCCAGTGCCTTTCCTTGGATTCCGATGTTTCTGAGGCGGTGTAAAAGGGTGCTGTGGCAGACTGTGTCGAAGGCTGCAGAAAGGTCGAGGAGGATGAGGGCGACTGTGTCTCCATTGTCCAGTAGAGTTCGGATGTCGTCTGTTGCTGCGATGAGGGCGGTCTCAGTACTGTGTTTGGCTCGGAAGCCAGATTGTGAGGGGTCGAGTGAATTGTTGGCTTCGAGGAAGGCGGCGAGCTGGTTGTTGACAGCTTTCTCGATGACTTTGGCCGGGAACGGAAGAAGCGAGATGGGGCGGTAGTTTTTGAGTTCGGTGGGGTCTGCTGTTGGTTTTTTCAGAAGGGCGGTGAGTTCAGCGTGTTTCCAGTTATCTGGGAAGGTAGCGGAGTTGAAGGAGCAATTGATGACGTCTCGGAGGTGAGGAGCTATGACGGAGTCTGCTTTGTTGAAGATGTGGTGAGGGCATGGGTCTGTGGGGGATCCAGAGTGGATGGAATTCATCAGGCGGATGGTGTCCTCAGTGGAGATAGGGTTCCAGGCGTTAAGGGTGTTAACGGGGGGAAGATGGTCAGCTGAAGGTAGGGTGGGTTGGCTTCCGGGTTGGTTGTCAAAGCTGTTGTGGATGTCAGCAATCTTGTTGTGGAAGAAAGAGGCTAGGGAATCGCAGAGGGTTTGAGAGGGGGAGATGTCGTTGGCGTTGGCCGAGGGGTTGGAAAATTCCTTGACGATGTTGAAAAGTTCCTTGCTGTTGTGGGCGTTGTTGTCAAGTCGATCTTTGAATGCTGTTTTCTTGGCTTTTCGGATCAGTTGGTGGTGAGTACGGATGGCGCTTTTGAAGGCGTCCTTGTTGCTGGTGGATGGGTCTTTTTTCCAGGCCTTTTCAAGGGAGCGGCACAGTTTCTTGGACTTCTTGAGGTCATCGTTGAACCATGAGGCCTTCTTGATGCCAAGTGTGTGTTGACGTTTTTTCATTGGTGCTAAGGTGTCGGCGGTGTTGGATAGCCAGAGGGTGAGGTTAGATGCGGCTTCGTTGGCGTTAGAAGAGAGGGCTGGGGAGGTTTGAAGGAGCGATGTGGAGATCTGCTCCGTGGTGATTTTGTTCCAGTTTCTTTGTAGAGTTGGTTGGAGGTGGACGATGGGTTTCGGTTTGTTGTAGGTGAAGTGAACGCAGCTGTGGTCGGTCCAGAGGAGATCCGTAGTGTGGCTGAAGGAGACATGATTGCTGGAGGTGAAGATGGGGTCGAGTGTGTGACCTGCGATGTGGGTGGGGGAAGTGACCAATTGTTTAAGTCCGAGGTTGGCTAGGTTGTCCAGGAGGGTGGCGGTGTTGCGGTCGTTGCTCTTTTCAAGGTGGAAGTTGAGGTCTCCCAGAAGGATGTAGTCTTTGGAGGGGAGCGCGTGTGGGGTGATGAAGTCCGTGATGTCTTCACTGAATTTTGCGCGGGGTCCTGGTGGTCTGTAGAGGAGGGTGCCTCTGAGTGTGGTCTTGGGGTCGATGTGGATCTGGAAGTGAAGGTGTTCGGAGTTGGCGAGGTTGGCGTCAGAGCTGGTTGAGATGCGGATTGATTTCTTATGGACGATAGCGATTCCACCTCCTGTATGGTCAGTGCGGTCCTTGTGTGTGATCTTATAGCCATCAGGTATGGCAATGGCGATGTCAGGGGCGGAGGAAGCGTTCATCCATGTTTCCGTTAGGAAGGCGACGTCAGGGGAGATGGTGTCTAGTAGGTTCCAAAGGTCAATGGCGTGCCTGTGGACCGAGCGGGTGTTGAGAAGGATGCATTGTAGGTGGTTGGGGTCGGGAGTCAGTGTTGTGGTCGCAGCGGAGATGTTGTTGGTGCCGATGAATCTGCAGGAGAGGCAAGAGAACGGGCCATGGGTGCGTCCAGGAGCGGCTTGGACGCAGTTGGGGGCGCGACCGGGGTTAAGGGCTAGGAGGGTGGCAGCATCGTAGGTAATGCGGGAGGGATGGGCAGCGCGAGGGGCAGGGGGTCTGGCGCTGGGCGCGGTCCAGGCGCGGACGGGCGTAGACGGGCTTACCTTTGGCGCACCTTCGGCGCGGATTGGGCACGGTCGCTGCGCGTGAACGCTGCGCGTAGAGACGTCGGTCATATATGGATAGCGGAGGGGGAGGGGCGAGGGAGGGTCAGCAGGGAGGCGGGGCGGGCTGTGGGGGCCGGTCAGAACAACAACAACAGGCGTAAGATGGCGGCAGCTATGTGAAATAAACGCTACTTGCGTTATGCAGAGGCACAGGTAATTGATTAAGCTAGCAGCTGAAACGTCCTCTATAATTTAATGTTAAAGATCAAGCGCCGACAGTACAGTGCCCCCAAGCGTTCCTAAGTCTATTGGTAGCTCTATGAGCGCCGAGTCTGCATTCCCTGAGGCTATTTAAAAATGTCCCAATTAAGAGTGGCAGCGCTCGCGCTGCAGCGCTATGCAGGCAAGTATGGACATTGTGTCTTTATATACTCAAATCCCTCAAGACCAAGCATTGGAAGTGTTGGATTTCTACCTCAACAAACGACCACGTCCGACAAAAATACCAACAGAATTCATCCTGGAACTAGCCAGAATGGCATTGACAAAAAATTACTTCAGATTCAAAGATGATTTCTACTTTCAAATAAAAGGAGTAGCCATGGGCTGCCCCTTTGCCTCTGGAATTGGATGATCCTATTTATGAGCCAATATGAGGATAAATATATCCATAACAATAACCCGTTCCACTAATGGCTCAGTGGATGGGTTAGGTTCATTGACGACATCTTTTTTACATGGTCTGGAACTTCAGAACAGCTTGTAACAATCCTCGAATGGCTCAATAACAGAATGCAAGACATCAAGTTCAGTCTTCAAACATCAAAAACCCGCCTTTCTTTTTTGGATGTCGAAATATACTGCTGCAATGGCCTGTTGGTAACAACTCTTTTTAAGAAAAAATCCGACCGGAATAAAGCATTGGACTTTTCAATTAACCACCCAAGGAGCCTAAAACGAAACCTACCGGTAGGACATCGCATACGAAGGAATTGTTCCTTCAAGGATGAATACATGAACCATGCACACGCCCTTAAAGAAAGACTTCTTGAACGTGGATATCCGCTAAGATTACTCCGGCAGGCAATCAAACGAGAGTGGTGGACCCCACGCGAAGAACTCTTGAAAAAGAAAGAGAGGAATCCCCTACAACGCACAGTTTGTGTTTCAACCTATTGTCCATCGTCCAATTCTTTCAAGAAAATTATCCTCCAAAATTGGCATCTGCTAAAAGACCTTGATACCCAATTTTCTGAAGTATCACTTTTTGCGTTTAAAAAAGACAAAAGTGTAGCAAATCAAATTGTGAGGGCAGCAGTACCCAGAACTAAGACGCCCACATTACGAGATTATGTCAATCTTCCTCCCATCACTGGACATCGTAAATGCGGCACATGTGTATGTTGCACTTCTACCATCGAAGGAAATTTGTTTCAACATGAGGGCATATCATGGAAACATGACCAATTCACAAATTGTAAGACAAGAAACATGGTCTACGGAATTCTCTGCCCATGCAACAAATTATATATTGGGAAGACAAACCAGGAAGCTAGACAAAGGATGTCACAACATAAATCTTGCATAAAGAAAAAAGTTTTGACAGCCCCCCTTGTGCAACATTGGATTGATCACTCCCATGTAGAAAATGATCTAAGCTGGACAATCATCTCCAAGATCGAGCAGGACCTGAGAGGCGGAGACGTAGAGGCCCGATTGCGACAACGAGAAGCATTGCTTATACTGAAATTTAATACCACTGTATGTGGTCGCAATGAAATGTCAGAATTGTATAATTTATAAATAAGGTGTCTGACTCCTATTTTGTCAATATATATAGATGTCCACAAATGAAGATTGGGAAGTATTTATACTTAAATATATAACAACATAGTAGCAATTCAGTTTTCACAATTCTAACACATCTCTCAATGATGTTTTTCATTTATAATCAATTCGAATACACTACAATCCCCACACTCCATCTAGTTCGTCAACTGGCATTTGCCTTCTTTCCCGTGTGCGAAACTACCATCACATGCTCGTCGAGTCACCGATTCTGAACTACGACTGGCGGTCTTTTCCCCCGCCGTCACAATACACGACCCACTAACATCGGATTCAAATTGTTTTTTATAAAACATCAAGGCTTGAATAAATCCAATCGGAAATTAACACGGCAACCAAATATTAGACACAAAACTACATTTCCCTACAGCACCCGCGCTTTCAACCCGGAAGCCAGATCCAATTTAGGGCAGCTAACCCGGAGTCAATTACCGGCGCTAACATTCATGGAAGCGACCCACGGCAGAAGACACCGACCGCGAACGGAGGTAACAAGCTCACTACCCTCTTTAATAAGTCGTCTAAATGTCCCGTTGGCATTCGAGACTATGGTATTCCGCAATGAGCGCATTAAAGATTTGTTGTTGTGTCAATGTCCATGACTGTTCACTCGTGAGATAGCCGTTTCATATAATGCGAGGCACAGACGCCTAGGTACAACAAAAGTTTGACTCGAACGCTCGAAATGCATCAATGGAGAAACGTTTTGCAAATCAGGCACCGCAATCTTGTCTGCATTTCTTCGATATTCACACATAAAGATTCAACTACATAACTCCAAATCCATTCTCTCTCTCCCCCTAGAAACACGACAATTACGTTTTTCAACGCGATTAAAAGAAACCCGTTCTTCTTATTAACCTGAACAAAAGAGGTTTTTGTGAAAGCTCCATTCGCCTACCATTTAAGTGAGTACCACCCACAGGACATCATCTTTCTACAAGTCTGACCATGCCTGATTCATTGTCATTTTTTACACCTGAACTCTCCTTTACAACAGAACACAGGTAGGACCTGTTTGTGTGCTGACCTGAATGCAAGTTGAGAGTTTCTAATTTTTTCTTGACTGACAGTATGTTCCTTTAATTTATGTCTTGCAGATTTTTGTGTGTGGTCCTGAAGAGAATCCTTTGAGTTTCAAAGGGATTCAAAGGGATTCGAAACGCGTCGACCCTGTTGATTATGTGACCCTGTTGATTTTGATATCAACTTAGATCCTGTTGACTTTTGTGACCCTGTTATATTGTTTTGATCAACCTTGCTGATGTTTTGACCGTGCTGATTGTGTTAATTTTGAATACATAGACTAATCGACTACTAAATTGTATTGCAAAAAGGAAACTATGCTCGATGGTCTAGTCTTATGAGTATGATAAACAACCCTTTTTACGGATTTCACTAGGTTATCTGCCGCCAAAACAATCAATTTGTGCAGGTCCATTATTTAACTACTCATTTTCCTTTAGTCACGGTCTTCTCCCTCACTATCACTTGTGGTTGTCTGTCGTCAATGCATGTTCACCAATGTGTGTTTGAAATTGTGATTTGTCCTGTTGTTCAATGGTTTGCACTACGTAGCCCTCTTTTCCCTTGAAATTCCTTAGGGAGCTCTAAAATATTCTCCCCTCCCACCCCCCTCGAATGTCAATTACATGAGTTTTGTATATTCTAAAAATTCTATTGAGTATTTCATTTTGTATACGCTCTAACTCAAACAAATTCATATGTTGAAAGAAAACAAAAAATGAAAAGATTCATTCAAAGAAACGGTTGACTGAAAAAGTGGTCTTTGGAATTGAGTAAACTCCACCTCAATTCTTCTTCAACTTGGTAATTAGTTTGCACATTACTGGCATCTAGTTTTGTTAACTCTCATCTTGGCGCAGCCTTACTGTGCTCTCGCCAAAACCCTTGTTGTTTCCTTGATGACAGACCAAGAATGATACACTCCTATCACCTCTCAACTTATTAATGACTGTATATTTAATAAAGCAGAGGTGTACTCTTTGCTTGCTCTATCTCAGTATCTGTGTTTCTTCCTCCCCTTCACACCTCACTCCTTCACTTCTCTCCAATCTTACTTCACTTTCTACCCTACATCTGCATTTTTTCTTATTCGCCACCTCCCCTCATTAAATGCTTTTCATTGTTCACCTTTCCATCTCTCCCTTCCACTCTAATCTCACACGACTCCCTGTGGAAAAGTTTTAAAAACAAGTTGAAATCCCACAGCACGTAATATCTAGGCTCAAGAGGATTCTCAAATCTAAATTAGCTCTAGCGTGCCAT
Source organism: Lissotriton vulgaris (assembly GCF_964263255.1). Classification (NCBI taxonomy): domain Eukaryota; kingdom Metazoa; phylum Chordata; class Amphibia; order Caudata; family Salamandridae; genus Lissotriton; species Lissotriton vulgaris. The sequence continues at coordinate 1,570,167,203 of NC_141685.1, forward strand.
TTTCCCTGGATGCCTTGATATATTTGGAAGCGGACTTCAAAAGGTCTGTCAATCTGTAACAGTCTTAATATGTTCCAAGCTCTCAATGTGGGGTGCCCCCCTAACACTAGATTGTGATATTGCTTGAAAGGGTCCTCAACATCTCAGAAAATACCAGTAGCTGAACTGGACAGTCAAATGAGAATTCTAGGAGAGATGGATACCTTGGCTGTGCTCTCCAGAAGGGTGTCACAACTGTTACTGTCACCAACTGCCTGAGACTCTATGAAATCCATCAGTGAATGATGAGAAAAGATGGAAAAGGATAAAGATTTCCACTATACCTGTCTTGAAGAACTGCACATGCAGCCATCTGATCTGCAATTGTAGTCTTTCCTGAACTGCGTTGTCAGTTGTGAGGAAAAGGGGTCCCCACATTACTGCTATGGTTTTGAAGATCTAAAATTGTAATCACCGGTCGCTGCTGTTGTAAAGACTACTTGAATACCACTCCACCACTGAGTTGAATGGGCTTAGAAGGTATTCTGCTATCAACGAAAACTTTTGAAGCACACAAAAACTCTCACAGTGACCTGACTAGTTCTGCCAAAATTCTCAACCTCATTGCCTTTAGTCTGTTTATGTATCTTACTACTAGTCAGATTGTTCATCCACAGACGGACTACATATTTAATCCTGTTTTTACTACACTTACAATTGCAAAGGGGTCTGCAAGAAGCTCTTAGCAATTTATGGCCATTTATTACTACTTACTGGACTTCTTCCTCCAGTTGAGCACCTGACACATCTTGCAACCCAACACCAGAGAGTTGCATCTAACAGTGAAATAAGATTTGGGGTGTAGAAAAATGTCCCTCCTCTTCCAGTCATCCACATGGCCTGATCACCATCCTATTTCTTCCCTCACCTCTTGATCTAATGGCATGATCTCTAATTATGTCAGCCTTCTTCTTAGATGTTTTATCTTTGAATGTTGATGAGCCTATAAATAGTGGATCCAGAAAGATCGCCTGAATTAAGTAGAGCGCAGACCCACCAGTCTTGCTTACTGGCACCAACAAAGGTGCTGCTGTGTCAGTGTTATACACAGCTCCCTTTTAATTGCCTTTAATTTTACATTTGAAAATAACAGAACCTGTATCACTGAGTCCTCTAAAAATCCCCAAAACTCCATCTAAATCAGATCTGAATTCTTCCCGTTGACAATAAATCCTAGATTATTTATTAACTATCTTGCTATCTAACCTTTTCTCATCAGTAGAGATTTCTCCTGCCCTATAAAAATCATATCATCCAGATATATTACCATCCTCAGGCCCTGTGAAATGAGTGTTGCAGCTAAACGCTTTAGCAACTTGCTGAAACACCAAGGAGCGAAGGATAGACCGAATGGATGAGATATGAATCTGAAGGCCTGATCCTACCACAGGCACTGCAGATATTTTCTATAAAGATGAAATATTGAATATTGACACTGTTAAGTAAGCATTTTTTAAATCCAGACACATCATCCAGTCTGCCAATATAATGTTGCTGAGATTGTCCTCTGTCTCTATCTTGAAATGGTGATATAGAATAAACAGGTTTAGATCCTTCAGATTTATTACCTTATGTAACATTTTTGTTCTTTTTCTGCAACAAGAAAATGCTGCTGTAAGTCCTGCACCTCCTTAGAAATCAAGTTTTTTTGCTGCTGAATTGCCAATGTCAGTAGCCTCTGCCTGTGTGTTAACATTTTTACGCTCTCCCTCCATAACGAAATACATTTGGGAGTTGAACCCTCACAATATGCATAATCCCCGAAATAAAATATTAGGTATATATATATATATATATACACCTCACCAACCCGGACAGCCACAATCACTAGGCTTTCTGGAGTTGTAGTCCTCCAACTGAACCGGACTCCAACAGGTGAGCCTTATTGCTAGGGGGAGGAGCGGATCACGCCAGTACTTCAACGGAGGCAGCAGGATGAACACACAACGGATGAAGGCTCCCAGTGTTGGGTACTGAGGAAGCCACGACGGCGAAATGCATCTACCGCCACTGGGACTACCTGAGAGTTAATAAAGCCCGTTTTCCATGTCCCCCTTGGGCTTCTGCTTCATTCTTTTTGGAGGAAGTTTCGTTTTCATTTATTGTGCCTGCCAGTGACACAATTCAGGAGCACCGCCACGTTTCTGGGACCCGGACAGCTGCTGGTAACTCGCCTTGTTTGGCGTCCACTGTTTCCCGGGACGGATAGTCCGGCACCCGCCCCGCCTGCAGAGAATACGGAGCAGAGAGGCATTGCCTCGTTTGGGACTTTGTGCACCTGCACTTTTGATCCCTGCAACTTTGACTTTCTGCACGCTGGGAGTGGCGACATAAGGGGACGTGGGAAACTGGCTGCTTTAACCCCACTACAGTGGTCATCGTGTCCTGCTTTGGTGACCGCGAGGAAGACTTCTATCACCCCTCCCCACCTCACCAACCCGGACAGCCACAATCACTAGGCTTTCTGGGAGTTGTAGTCCTCCAACTGAACCGGACTCCAACAGGTGAGCCTTATTGCTAGGGGGAGGAGCGGATCACGCCAGTACTTCAACGGAGGCAGCAGGATGAACACACAACGGATGAAGGCTCCCAGTGTTGGGTACTGAGAAAGCCACGACGGCGAAATGCATCTACTGCCACTGGGACTACCTGACAGTTAATAAAGCCCGTTTTCCATGTCCCCCTTGGGCTCCTGCTTCATTCTTTTTGGAGGAAGTTTCGTTTTTATTTATTGTGCCTGCCAGTGACACAATTCAGGAGCACCGCCACGTTTCTGGGACCCGGACAGCTGCTGGTAACTCGCCTTGTTTGGCGTCCACTGTTTCCCGGGAGGGATAGTCCGGCACCCGCCCCGCCTGCAGAGAATACGGAGCAGAGAGGCATTGCCTCGTTTGGGACTTTGTGCACCTGCACTTTTGATCCCTGCAACTTTGACTTTCTGCACGCTGGGAGTGGCGACATAAGGGGACGTGGGAGACTGGCTGCTTTAACCCCACTACAGTGGTCATCGTGTCCTGCTTTGGTGACCGCGAGGAAGACTTCTATCACCCCTCCCCACCTCACTAACCCGGACAGCCACAATCACTAGGCTTTCTGGGAGTTGTAGTCCTCCAACTGAACCGGACTCCAACAGGTGAGCCTTATTGCTAGGGGGAGGAGCGGATCACGCCAGTACTTCAACGGAGGCAGCAGGATGAACACACAACGGATGAAGGCTCCCAGTGTTGGGTACTGAGGAAGCCACGACGGCGAAATGCATCTTCCGCCACTGGGACTACCTGACAGTTATTAAAGCCCGTTTTCCATGTCCCCCTTGGGCTCCTGCTTCATTCTTTTTGGAGGAAGTTTCGTTTTTATTTATTGTGCCTGCCAGTGACACAATTCAGGAGCACCGCCACGTTTCTGGGACCCGGACAGCTGCTGGTAACTCGCCTTGTTTGGCGTCCACTGTTTCCCGGGAGGGATAGTCCGGTACCCGCCCCGCCTGCAGAGAATACGGAGCAGAGAGGCATTGCCTCGTTTGGGACTTTGTGCACCTGCACTTTTGATCCCTGCAACTTTGACTTTCTGCACGCTGGGAGTGGCGACATAAGGGGACGTGGGAGACTGGCTGCTTTAACCCCACTACAGTGGTCATCGTGTCCTGCTTTGGTGACCGCGAGGAAGACTTCTATAACCCCCCCCACCTCACCAACCCGGACAGCCACAATCACTAGGCTTTCTGGGAGTTGTAGTCCTCCAACTGAACCGGACTCCAACAGGTGAGCCTTATTGCTAGGGGGAGGAGCGGATCACGCCAGTACTTCAACGGAGGCAGCAGGATGAACACACAACGGATGAAGGCTCCCAGTGTTGGGTACTGAGGAAGCCACGACGGCGAAATGCATCTACCGCCACTGGGACTACCTGACAGTTAATAAAGCCCGTTTTCCATGTCCCCCTTGGGCTCCTGCTTCATTCTTTTTGGAGGAAGTTTCGTTTTTATATATATATATATATATATATTACCTACTGGCTATCGCCAGTAGGTATATATAGTTAGGATTAATTCCCTATGGGATTTCTGAAAATTCTATGTCTAATAACTTTGGCGTTTGTGGACAGAATCGGCTGAAATTTTCCGGAAAATGGCACATTTTGTTTCTGAGCAGCCCCTGAAAATTTGGTGGGGTTTCGTCAAGGGGGGGCTGAGAAAAAAGGGGGGTCCCAAAACGCGTTTTTTACATTGAGTTTTCCATAGGGCGGTTGGCCTCCCTTTTAGCTCGAACGGCTGAATGGATTTGCACGAAACTTGGCAAAATTGTAGGGACTGGTAGCCCGATGTGCCTTTGCTAGGTCTCAATATATGTGCTTCAGTGGATTTTGAGAAATTAACGTTTAAATCAAGATATATATCTGTAACAGCGCTCCGGGCAGCGATCCGGTCCGCTTACTTTTCGCGTTTCGGAACTTTGCGCGCAGAAAGCTGATTGGCTCTCCGGTGTCTGTCAACATTCTAAACAGTCCGGAGCGGCCGCCATCTTGTCTCTCGGTAGGATCGAGAGAGAAGAAGAGGTGAAAAACGAAAGGGGAATTTAATGAAAGGGGGCAAGGTATCCCCCTCTTGACCCCCTAGGAATGTTGTTGGGGTTATTAAAGGGTCCCGTGGGGAAAAGGAAAAAAAAATGATTTTTCACGGTAGAAGCGCTTCACGGGCCGCGAACTGGGCCGCAAACTGGTAGCGAAACGGGAATTCGCCATTTTGTGCTTCGTTAATTAAATTACTAGGTATAAGGGGGTGCGGGAGACGTATCCTAATCCCCTATGTTTCCTGAGGGTGGCTGAGGAGGCTGATATATGTTGATACATCTCTTCCAGCGGCTGTGCGTGAGCTTTTTTTTATTTTGCTGCGTGACAGTCCGGAGCGGCCGCCATCTTGTCTCTCGGTAGGATCGAGAGAGAAGAAGAGGTGAAAAACGAAGGGGGAATTTAATGAAAGGGGGCAAGGTATCCCCTCTTGACCCCCTAGGAATGTTGTTGGGGTTATTAAAGGGTCCCGTGGGGAAAAGAAAAAAAAAATGATTTTTCACGGTAGAAGCGCTTCACGGGCCGCGAACTGGGCCGCAAACTGGTAGCGAAACGGGAATTCGCCATTTTGTGCTTCGTTAATTAAATTACTAGGTATAAGGGGGTGCGGGAGACGTATCCTAATCCCCTATGTTTCCTGAGGGTGGCTGAGGAGGCTGATATATGTTGATACATCTCTTCCAGCGGCTGCGCCATCTTGCCTTTTTTCCAATGCCACAATTTTGTCGTGCACGGCAGCCATTTTAGATGCCAGGCTGGTCCCAGGCTATCACCTACCCCTGCGGATGTAGTTTATGGCCCCAGCTGTAGAGAATTCAGACATGCCAACCCTCCTGATTCAGGCGTGTGACTACTGATTTCAGTGCTAGTCTCCCGCCTCCCGATTTCTGCAAGCAAAAACCCGGGGGCATATTACGAACAACTAGCGATAATTTTTGTCTCTAACTTGTTTAGAGACAAAAATTATTGCCGCACATCGGCGATTTTTATCGCAGATAAACCTTGCTATTATCGCAGAAAAGTCAGCGATATTCATGTATTATCGAGCAAATGCTCTTAGCCATGTTATCCACCTCCCATTGGATAACATGGCTAAGAACTGCTCAGGGCAGGTGTTAGATTTTGGAGATATTCGCGCTTAGCGCGAATATCTCCAAAAGTTGGTAATAGAAGATAGCGATGTTAGGGACTGTTTCCAGTCGCTAACATCTTGGTACGCCACTTTGCATGTCATTAGTGATAAGTATCACTGACATGCAAAGCGGGGCCCAAGATGGTCGCTATCTCCTTTTAGCTGTCACTAACTGGTGTTAGCGACAGCTTGGTAATAGGGAGATAATTTTATCTCCGCTTTCATGGCTTTTAAAGCCAAAAAAGCGGAGATAAACCCCCTTGATAATATGCCCCACGATTCCTTGGGGGTTTCAGCTGACAGGGCTTGGTATTGTGTTACATGGTAATTTTTCCAGGAAACGTCAGAGGGTCGATGCAGGGGTTCTAGAAGAGGTGATAAACCATTTAAGCCTCATGAACAAGCGCATGGTCTTTTAAAGATTTGTGAAGTACTCGGGGCGGCGGTGTGTGTGTGCCCTCTTTTAGGAGCGGGCGGGGGGGCACTGCCAGCAACTTGCCAGGTCAGGTAGTGTTCAACACGTGCATCACCCTTTCTCTGCCTGCTATTGCGCTCCATGCTTCGGAAAGGTAAGAAAAAGAACGTGCATTTGAGTTTGAAATGTCCGATCCTGCAGCAGCACACTTCCAAAGCCCACACATGACAATAACCCGATTCAAGGCCCCATTCACCCGTTTTAAAAAAAATAGATAACACTCCAACAAAGTAAGATTATAAAACTTTATTAACTATTAACTATAACGAACGGAACAAAAACTAAAAACATTTAAACATTTTTCAACACAAAAAGCAACAATGGTTAGAAGCTGTCTTTTGTGCGAATAGTCCCAAGGCAGCACAACGTGCAGAGTTCTGGACGGCACCCAGGTGATGTCGCCTGGGTGCCGCACTGGTTTTGGGATCCTACAATGCAGCACAGAAAAACAGCGTGGGGCGTCCCGGGTGGTGCGGGGGGAGGCCTCGTCAGTAGCGGTCTGTTGTGCGAATAGTCCCAAGGCAGCAGAACGCGTTGAGATGTTGATGGGACTGTGTCCAGTGTCACATGGCTGACACAACATGTACGACAGGCACCCAGGTGATGTCCAGTAAACTGCCGCACTGGTTTTGGTATCCTACAATGCTGCTCCGAAAATTGGCGTGCGGCGGCCCGGGGGTGGGGGAGGCGGCGTCAACGGGCCTCCCCAGGTGGCGGCCATCTAGCTGAGTTGCGCCCGCTCTTGCGGCTACAGCGTCTCGCTCACCATGTTGTTGAGTTGCTCCCACTCTTGCAGTGCAGCGATAGGCGGCTGCCACATGGCTCTTAAAATGGCGGACGGCTCCTCGGTTTTGGGCCTGGTCCACTGAAATGGCCCTGGGACACCTTGGAACTCGGACGCTTGCCTGCTAGGGCTTGGGCTCCATTCTCGAAAAGCGTCCCCTCAGCCGTGAAGATTCTACAAAAGTCTTGGGGGCCCCCGACTCCCGCAGGCTTCCGGTGGGGAGCGGCTGCCATGATTGCTCGCGGAATGACCACGACGGAGCCACAAGATGGTGGTGCTCTCATGCTGACGCCAGCTTCAGTCTGAATGATCCAGAAACAAGGTGGGGCTTTCATCGTTTGGGAAAAAAAAATGTTCTAAACCAATGAAAAGTGTTATTTTTAGGTCATATGACCAAGCCTTCCATCTTTAGGAAACCAAAAGTAAAATGAACCAATGAAAAGTTTTATAAACAAGTCACATGACCTGTTATGCGGCATAGGGCTACAAAAAGCGTAGAAAATCCGTTGGCACGTGAGGCGGCGTCAGTAGCGGACCGATGTGCGAATAGGCCGAAGGCAGCACAACGCGCCGAGATTCGGATGGCACCGAGGTGGTGTCCAGCAAATTGCCGCACTGGTGTGGCCATCCTACAATGCTGCGCCGAAAGACGGCGTGTCCAGCTGAGTTGCGGTCACTGTTGCGGTACAGTGACTCGAACGCGCCGAGATCCGGATGGCACCGAGGTGGTGTCCAGCAAATTGCCGCACTGGTGTGGCCATCCTACAATGCTGCGCCGAACGACGGCGTGTCCAGCTGAGTTGCGGTCACTGTTGCGGTACAGTGACTCGAACGCGCCGAGATCCGGATGGCACCGAGGTGGTGTCCAGCAAATTGCCGCACTGGTGTGGCCATCCTACAATGCTGCGCCGAAAGATGGCGTGTCCAGCTGAGTTGCGGTCACTCTTGCGGTACAGTGAGTCGAACGCGCCGAGATCTGGATGGCCCCGATGTTGTGTCCAGCAAGTGGCCGCACTGGTGTGGCCATCCTACAATGCTGCGCCGAAAGTCGGCGTGGGGTGCCCCGTTGGCTTATGAGGTGATGTCAGTAGTGGACTGATGTGTGAATAGGTCGGAACCAGCACAAGGCGCCAAGATCCGAATGGCAAGTCCTGGATGTTGAGTGCCTCAGTTGAGAGTTCTGAGCAGTGCTTGTAAGACTGTCTGAAGCTTATTTGCACCTGCTGCAGCTTCACTATTGCCCTGGTGTGGCCAAAGGTGGCACATGACATAGGCGGCCGGCTCCCGAGGTCCGGCGGAACTTTTTGCCTTTTCCTTTCTGCTTCTTTTCCTACAATCCGTTTCATCTGAAGACACGACCAGGTCCCTGAATGTGTGCAGGGGGACGCTATTGATTGAATGAAAATGGCGGCTTGACACAAAGCTGACTCAAGCGTTACTGTTGATGCTATACAGACAAAAAATGGTTTTCAGTTTGTACATTCTTCAGGTTTTTTTTTCCATCCAAGTCTGATTGAGAGTTTGTAGAAAAATGGCTTCAGATTTTCCACATACTACTCTTCAACATTCTTCCTAAATGTAACAATGTGAAACTCACTAGGAGAATGGCTGTTTCTGTTTCCTTTCAAAATGCTGCCAACAATATTTTCTGAATGGAAGACACCATCTTGTAGCATAAAGGGCCGAAAGGGGTTCTGGTCTGGCCGATGGTTGGTGGAGACATTTTGACTATATCTTGGACCTGCCCGGCCTCGCCCAAAATGGCGCCGGTATAAATGGGACTCGTAACTCCTTGCCCGCAAATGTATATCTAGAAAATGTTATTGTAAGTGGCCGTGTCGTATTTTAATTACAAAATGTACGTCCACCGATTCCGCAACTGTTAGACACCTTTGTTCTTGCAACCTAATGGCCCGCTCGTTACGTTCTTCTACAGTGTAAATGTCTCCTCATCATATACGATTTCAGTTTGCTCCGTGGCCGGCCCACGTGGTTATAGGCCCGTATTTGTATACTGACATTTTCACAATAAAGGTTTTTAAAACAAAACACGGTAGTAGTATTTACATTGGTAAAGTTTTTACTTTTAGTCACTGTTTTCGAATCAGTAAAGGCAAGTGAAATAAAGCAGTCCAATTACATGACGGATAAAAGGTATAATATGTAGGAACGCAGTAAAGATAAATGCTTAAGGGCAGTTGTGTTTTTCATGTCTGCAATATAAAGTGATCGATAAGAATCTGATAATCAGGCGTATCGGCGACTAAGATAGCAGGCCGAATCTCTTTTACTCAACGGCTCCGTCATGGAAGGAAGAAACGCCCTTTTTCTCGAAAAAGGAATATATTTTACTTACAAGACAGTTGTAAATTTTCCGGGAAAGTACATTAGCCTGGAATATTATAACATATGTTTGAAAAAAAAATATTGTTCGAAAACAATAAAAAGCGTAATTTTTAGGTCATATGACTAAGCTTTTCATCATTAAATTAACAAAAGTAAAATGAACCAATGAAAAGTTTTATTAACAAGTCACATGTCCTGTTATGCTTACGTTACGCGCTGCGCGCCGCGCCTCGGATCACTTCCGGGTGCGGTAACGCGGCGTGTCATATAACGCATTACGCGACAACGTAGGTCAAGAATATAGTCAAAATGTCTCCACCAACCAGCGTTCGGAACACAACTCCTTTAAGTTCTGTTAAATGACAACAGAGGGGACAGGCAACAAGAACCATCAGTCAAAGAGGGGAGGGCAAGTTCTTCTCTTCCGGGTCATGTTGGGGCGCTACCGGAACTGATCGAATTGGTAGTCTACAGTGTTTCTGGATGTTTCAGACTAAAGCTGGCGTCAGCATGAGACCACTACCATCTCGTAGCTCCGTCGTGGCCATTCCACGAGCAATCATGGCAGCCGCTCCCCACCAGAAGCCTGCGGGAGTCGGAGGCCCCCAAGACTTTTGTAGAATCTTCACGGCTGAGGGGACGCTTTTCGAGAATGGGACCCAAGCCCTATCAGGGAAGCGTCCGAGTTCAAAGGTGTCCCAGGGCCATTTTAGTGGACCAGGCCCAAAACCGAAGAGCCGGCCGCCATTTTGAGAGTCCTGTGGCAGCCGCCTTTCGCTGCACCGCAAGAGTGGGCGCAATTCAGCTGGATGGTGGGCAAGACGCTGTAGCCGCAAGAGTGGGCGCAACTCAGCTGGATGGGACAAGGTTCAGAATTGAAGAGTCATCAAAAGGCAAAAAGTTCCGCCGGATCCCGGGAGCCGGCCGCCTATGTCGGGGGCGATCTCAGGCTACACCAGTGCTATAAGACTTGGGGAGGGTGTCGGAGCCAAGCGTCTTCTCCGAGTCCATGGCCATCACACCGCCCCTCAGGGGCCTCCGTCAAGCTGTTTAGGAAGGTAACATATCACATTGTTTTCTAATGCAGTCAGGTCCACAAACGACACTCACTTACTTTGAGAATAGTGAAGCTGCAGTAGGTGGAAATAAGCTTCAGACAGTGTTACAAGCGCTGCTCAGAACTCTTAACTATGGCACCCAACATCCAGAACTTATGCTATTTGAGAATGGCAGTGACATCGAAGCATCTCAGGGACCAAAACCATTAACGTACTTTCACGTATGAAAATCTTACTTGGGGAGGGGGCAGGAGCGAAGCGCCCCCTCCCAGTCAGCGCCACCACACCGTATGTTGAAAATTTGAAGCCATCGTTCTACAAAGTCAACCAAACTTGGATTAAAAATCTAGAAAAATGTACAAACTGAAAACCAGTTTTGGTCTGCATAGCATCAGTAGCAACGCTTGAGTCAGCTTTGTGTCAAGCCGCAAATTTGATTCAACAAAGCACAGACATTGAAAAAGGCTCAAATTCAGAACTCTAAACTATGGCACCCAACATCCAGGAGCTTGCCATCCGGATCTTGGAGCCTTGTGCTGCTTTCGATCTATTCACACATCGGTCCACTACTGACATCATCTTATAAACCAACGTTATGTAAATAGTTTTTTAATAAAATGTTTTACCCTGTTTCTTTGCTGGTGTGTTGTCTATATTTTTAATATTTGCATAGGGTTTGTCGTTATTTTGGGCGGGGTGGGTGACGGAGCCGAGCTGTCTTGCAGCCCTCATGGTGTGGAGCTCAGTTCATCTCACTATTTTCGTATTTCTCATGAAGGGTTGTTCCTAATATTTCTATTTTAGCGAGGTCAAAAAGAGATCCAATTAGTGGCCTACTGATTTTGCTCGATTACTTTTATTTTTTTTACACGATTTTTCATCATCTGCAAAGACTAAACAGAGTATTGCGACTTTGTGCTTGTTTGTAAATAGAGAATGATCCAAAGAGAACCAATTCTAAAACAGTAAATGCTTGGACAACAATCAATCAAATGGAGAGACAAGCAGCCACGACGGATTACAACGGGGGTAAAGGCCTGCGTTAACTACCCTTCAGTATCTGCAAAGAGAGAGTACTACTAAGACAAAAGAGGGGAGGGGGGGGGGGGTGCAGCGTTCAAAGCACATCAGCGTGCATAAATACGAAAATGTTTTTATTTATCACGTACTTGACATTTTAAAGCTTTTCATATTTGCTATTAAAAAACCAATGAAATTCACAGAAAAAACCATAGGTTATAGTGGATATATAGTTAGGAATTTGCATTTACAAAACCTTGAAAATTCAATGAAAATACCATTGGTTTTAGGCCATATATAGTTAGGGATTTGCATTTACAAAACCTTATTAAGCCTTCGCCACTGTACCTCGCATCAACAAGACCACCATGGGAGGCAGATCCTTTTCATACCTGGCTGCCAAAACATGGAACTCACTCCCCGCTTACCTTCGCCTCACCCAGAATCACCTAGCGTTCAGAAAGCAGCTTAAAACGTGGATATTTGACAAATAATCCTCCTCCCCTTCCTAAGCGCCTTGAAACCCTCTGGGTATGTAGTGCGCTATACAAATTTTATGACTTGACTTGACTTGACTTATTTTACTCGCATAAAACCATTGAAATTCCATATATAGTTATAAGCGCTAACTATATATCGCGCACCCGCAATCCACTGCTGATGATGTCACATATTACATCATTCATGACATGGTTAGTGACATCACTGATGACATCACTGATGACATCTCAAATGACATCACTGATGACATCACTGAAAACATCTCATTTGACATGACTGATAACATCACTGATGATATCATTCATGTGATAATACGATGAACCTCTTCAGACTCTAATATAACCTTAGATACAATCAGTGTAAACAGACACTCACAGACTGTCACTCATCCATGGAGTTACTCACACACCTAGTCAGTCATGCAAAGAATCAATCACACCTCCATTTCCTCAAATATACAGTTATACAAACTTTACTTATTCAAACATATACTAACACATATTTACTCTCTTATACAATCCCTGATACAAGTTCACAATGATCCATACAGCCACTCACACATTCACTGGCTCTTATGCACAGTTATTTATATATGTCAACTCTCACATGTACTGTGTTTTACATATGTACTTACTTTGACATGTAGCACTGAGATATCCATTCACTCACCAATACACTCATGCACACAGTCAACCGCCCATACAGCTGTTTCCACATGCACTTTTGAAACCATACATCTAGTGAATCAACTGCTCACACATCTATGCACAGAGTCACTCACCTCCCAGCTACCCACACACACACTCAGTATCCCATACAAATACTTGGGCAACCAATCAATAACCCATATAGTTACTCATATAGCTACTTATCAACACATGGAACAGTTTACAGAACAACAGACATAATGATGCACAAATTAAGACAGTTTAGTCATTAACCCATGCACTCAGTGAGACACATTTAATCACTCACTCATACAGTCAGTCATGCACCTACTAAATCCTTCATCCAGACACTTATATATCCACTCATTCTTCAATATGTAAGAGATATTTTAACTTTACAGAAACATACAGTCACTGGATGATGTCATCAGTGATGTCATCAGTGATGTCATTTGAGATGTCATCAGTGATGTCATCAGTGATGTCACTAACCATGTCATGAATGATGTAATATGTGACATCATCAGCAGTGGATTGCGGGTGCGCGATATATAGTTAGCGCTTATAACTATATATGGAATTTCAATGGTTTTATGCGAGTAAAATAAGGTTTTGTAAATGCAAATCCCTAACTATATATGGCCTAAAACCAATGGTTTTTTCATTGAATTTTCAAGGTTTTGTAAATGCAAGTTCCTAACTATATATCCACTATAACCTATGGTTTTTTCTGTGAATATATATATATATATATATATATATATATATATAGTTTCAAATAGTCACTTTAAAAAATGCTTATTTTCAGTGCAGGACACATTTTTATCCAAACCTTTTATTGTTATTCAGAGTCTGCAAAGCAGTGCACTGAAGTGAACTGTCCTGCCATTTTTTCCCTTAGTACTGACCCAAGCAGCATTAAGCTCATTACAAAAACAGAAACAAACAAATGAAGCAGACCAGCATGTTTTACAAATGCGTGGTGCAACATAATCACAATATAGCAAACGCCAAACCTAACTTAAACTAATATACGAGTCACAATACACTAATTTAAATGATAAATGAATGCAGATTAAACATGGGCTTAACTCACACCAGCAAGAAAAGAGGAAGTGTGTATAGTCACACCTATTTTTGGTGTCTTTCTTCTGTCTAAAGGTGCAGGATTGAGGGAATTGCAGTTTTCTTTGACATTGCTATGAATAAAAATTGTGGCTATACAATAAAAAATATGACTGTTAGCACCTGCACCACAAATTCTTGACGGTACAGACAATTGAATCAGGAGGTGCTCATACTGCACATTTCACTGAACTGAGAATGCAAGCGGAAAATAATGGTTTGTGGCAGCCTTTTAGCCTTTCGATTGAGGCAATCGCAGCATTCCACAAATGATGTGATTACCTGTTAATGTATCCACCATTCCTGTTGTGCTGTTTTTCCACTTGCTTTTAGTGTATGTCTTTCCTCAAGATGGGTCAACATTCTGAAAAATCATTCCTTTCTTTCAAATGGCAAATCATTTTTATTGAGTATCGTGTTGAGAAGGGTGGGCATCGTTAAAGGGCTCAGTGAAAATGTGAACAGTGTAAATTGTAGTGTGCAGATTCTGTTGACAGCATGAAATACACAGATCCCTGATTCATAACAACAACATTCAGCCCAACTTGAACCATCACTCTGATCTGTGCATCGTTGTATTTCAAGGATCCGCAGGTTCATTGGTTCTCTCTAAACAAATTGTAGCCTGCCAGGGCCAGTAGCCTCCGGTCTGAGCTGTACAGAGCTTAATCCCACGTAGCTGGTGCTTCATGGGTTCATCCTTGTTTTTTTAAGACGTCAACAAATATGTATTTGTGCCTCCTGCTCAAAGGTAAAAGTAAATATACTTCAGCAAGGCCTACCACAGCTGAACCGCCAAGAGGTGACAGCTTGTGCATGACGAACATTTTCGCCTGTGTCAACACATTATTGGAGCAACCGGAAGCGATATGTTGTCGCTACGTAATGACAGTGCATCCACCTGTCAAAGAGGGATGCACAGATATTACGTCAGCGTTCAAGCCTTCTTACCATTATGTGCTCAAGAACATAGTAAGGGTTCAGAAATACTGTCTCTCAGCCATGTGACTTTTAGAATTATGCATTTGCACATTTTGCTACTTGCACCCACATGTTTATTAAGTGTGAACATCTTACATTAATCACTATTGACACATTTTAGCGAATCTCTGTCTAACATCAAGTCTTTTAACTCTACTTTTTGCAGTTTAACATCGCCAATTCTGCTAAGATTGAGGAAGGCACACCTAAAGACAGTGCTGTAGAAAATAAAAAGACTGCGATTATCTTTTCTTTGAAAAATGAAATTGAAGGGCTGGTCAAAACTATCCGTCTATTCCAGGTAAATAGTTGCTGACTGTATGATTCAACAAACTGCAGAAGAGAATCTAAATGCTTGCTTCTATCCATGTATGCTGCATTAGAAACAATCCATATGTTTTCAATGCTAACTGATGACTCGTTCTTGAAGTTATTTTAGGGTTTTAAGAGTGGGTAGAGTTTCTTCAGTCAAATACGACTTTCATTCCTATAGCTTCAGATCGAAAGAGAGGGAAATGATTCTTACATAAACTTTACAAAATGGAAAAGCTTCTCATTTGGAGTAGAAATGCAGTTCTTACTTCCCCAATACATGGTTGATGACGATATAACAAAAGATTTCATTTTAAAATAGCCTCTTTCACCATATTCCAGCACAATTTTAATTTGCATTTATTCTTTTTTGTGATGTATAATACAAACACAGTTATTCATAGCGTACTAGTTCTTCAACTAAATGGTTCTCATGAATTGATTTTAAGGGGATGGTTTAGAGTTTGGCAGAGAGGGTACTCCATCACAACAGTGAAACTCAAGTCTGCTTGCCCGATTTAGAGGAGGGCGGACCTTAAGTATGTCGATATGGAGCCTACATACTCCTCCAACAGCCTGAAAGAGTACAGGCTGTGAGGGGTGAGCCATCCGATTGCCCGCACAATTTAGATTGGGCGAATGGATGGCTTTTTTTGCTGTCCATCACTGCCAGGTAACCTGGCAGTGAGGGGTAAAACCTGGCAGTGAGGGACAACACTAAAAAAACAAGAATGGACCCGACGCTATGGAAGAAAACTCCCATGGTGTGGGGGGGGGGGGGGGGGGGGTCATTAGTTTTCATTCCAAACAACAGTCCCTCTTTGGGGATTTCTTTTAGAAACATGAAAAACATTGTAAATGTTTGACGGACTGGCTGTCATGTTTGACTCGCATTCAAAGGATATTTAAACGCTGATAGGAGAAGAAACACTTTCCCCTTCAGGTTGATTTTACAGATGTTAGCGTTGCGACAAGCACCATTTATGTGTTATTTTAAGATAACCTGTGCTAATTAACAATTTAATCCAGAGAAAGTTTTATTGGAAAGCCTCGCAAAGCTGTTAAGCTTTTCTTTATTTGTATTAGCAATGTTCACCATGACAAATGAATTATTTTAACTTTTTGGTTGGTAAGGACTAGTAAAATGCTTTTAATACTGTGAATTAGTTTAAGAGCAAAAAACATAAACAATAAATATTATGAACTATAATGTATGAGGCACTGTAGTTAGGACTGGATTCGCTCACACCATATGTGCTAGCTGAACAACTCCCTTCAATTCAAGTGGCTTTACTTGGATATGTGTTGCTGTGATTAACTGAGGTTTCATCGTATGAATATATGTTCATTTTGTTTTGTTTAATGTACTGGCTATTTCACAGTATACTAATACAAGCATAAATTGGATTTGTTATAATCAGGGCTCCCGGTTTTATGGTATTTATTTTCTTGACATTTCCGTCTGTATTTATCCATTTTTCTTTTTTGTCAACTGTGTCTGTATTTGTCCATATTTATTATGGGTTTTGTGAAAAAACATAAAGCTGAAAATGGTATATTTCCGCATTTATTTAACCGATAAATCTGCAGTAATGTTTGCATGCCTGCCAGGTTTCAGTGATATGAACACATGCAGAAGATAAACTAATGCACTGATTCGAAAATATGCACATTTCAGCATCAGCCTTGTGCATATGTACTGTTGTTTAAGCCTTTTTTTAATGTAAAATACCTTAACCTAGAAACTAAAACGAAATCTTCCACCAAAGATTCAATCCTTATTTAACTCACTGGCACCATCTACTGACCGTGTTATTTACACCAGCCTTGGCTGTGCTACATGTTCTATAGGCAGTAAATAAAATAGCCCGTCGGCAATATTTTTCGTCAGTTTTGATTGAAATGAATACGCGAAGGCGAACACCTATTACTTTGCTCCTGTAACGGTTGTAGGGCCATTGAAATGTGCTGGATGTGTTTTAATCGTTTGTTGGCAGTTATCTAATTTAAAAACACGGTTATTTGTCGTCTTTCCTCAGGAAAAACATGTAAATATGGTCCAGATTGAATCACGAAAATCAAAGCGAAGAGATTCCGAAGTGGACATTTTTGTAGACTTTGAGTGCAGCAAGAAAGAATTTAATGAACTGGTTCAGTTGCTAAAATGCCAGTCAAACATCGTGTCTGTTAGCCCGGCTGGCAGTGCCTGGCCGGAGGAGGAAGGCAAGGCATTTTTATGCAGCGTTGCGGATTTTAAAAAGTACATTTCTGGAATGAAAAAGATGATCCCTCAGCTAACGAGTTGCTTGTGCGCCCTGTCTTTCACAGAGTTTGACGGCGTCCCCTGGTTCCCCAGGAAGATCTCTGAACTGGACAAGTGCTCGCACCGAGTATTAATGTATGGGTCTGAGCTGGATGCAGACCACCCGGTAAGTATGGACGTACTGCATGCTCATAGCAATGCAAAGACTGGGGCCAGGGCGTCATATGAAGGAACGTATGGATTGGAGTAGAAAGTGTCAAGACGTGAAGAACCTCGTAGGTGCAGCCTCGGCAGTGCAATGCATCACTGGGCTCTCTGACACCCAAAAGCGACAAGAGGCCTGGGAAACTATGAACGAGGCACTATGTTGAAAACGAGTAGCAGCAGAAAAACACAAATGTGATGGTTTTGAAAAGTTTTAGGCCCCTTTAATGCGTCAGGTTACACAGTTAATATTTTAATAATACTACTCCTAAGGGCTTGGGTTACAATGATTACTTCATTTCAGTACGTTCACTGCGCACACAATAGCAAGTTGTGTGATTCTGTTACACCTAGTGATTCAAGGGTGCGGTTCGCATTTATCACAAGAAACATTTCGGCA
The DNA here is from genome assembly GCF_964263255.1 of Lissotriton vulgaris. Lineage (NCBI taxonomy): Eukaryota > Metazoa > Chordata > Amphibia > Caudata > Salamandridae > Lissotriton > Lissotriton vulgaris. Next base: position 1,570,185,077 of record NC_141685.1, read on the forward strand.
GGTCATAACAGGGGTAAATACTGGAATGAAGAAATGTCGATGCAGAAATGACCAAACTTTACATATTATACATCATTTTTAGGGCATAATTTCGATTATGTGCTATTTATTCCAAGGGACAGGATTTCAACAGGTGTTATAAATACCACCCTCACCCAGGGCACCCACAATGAAGGCATGACCTCCTCCTCCCCCTCAGGCCTGCCATATTCAGCGCCTCGATACCCTTGCAGGTGATTAGCCGTGCTCTACATAATGACATAACATAAGTAGGAGCTGGGCAGGGGCGGCTGGCATCTAAGGAGAATGGTGAGATGGGCATGTTCTCCTTCTCACTGCAGTCCGGTGTTCAGCGCGTGCCCAGCCAACTCCCTTAACCAATCCGCCATTGCTGTCATGCTGTTAACCAGCATGAGAGAAGGGCCCGTATTGGAGGGAGTACCCTCTCTCGGCGCTCCTGAGGGCACTGGAAGCCTGTGCTTGGTCTAACCCAGCTACAAAGGTTTCAGAGTGCACATGTATGACTGGCTGTGTGTGAAGCATTTATGATCATACACAGTAACACAGTAAAGAACACTACAAAGGGACACCACACAAGTAGTTATAAAAAATAAGTATCTTTATATATAGACTTAACACAAGACCAATAACGTTAAAAAGCCACAATACTGAAAAATAGCAATAGTCTGGAAATGCTGTAAAAAATAGTTCAAAGTGTGCAAATAGGAGTTCAGTTCAAGGCAGTGGTCTCTGCGACCTTTTTACTTACAAAGTACCTGGGTTTCGTAGCAAAACCAACAAAATGTCGCAAAGGAGCTGTAGTGATGATTTTCCTCACACAAGGCCGGCGATGCGTTGAATCCTTGCCGCAAGGGAGGATGATGCGCTGGTCTGCAGGTTCGTGCGGGACAAAATGATGAACTTCTTCACGCTAGGCCAGCGATGCGTTGAATCCTTGCCGTAAGGGGGGATGATACGCTGAGCCTGTTGCGGGTGCGAAACTGTTGCGATGAAAGAAAATGGTGCTCCGGGTGTGATGCGATGAAAATGGCGTACGCACGGCGCCCGCACTGCGATGTCATGATCCGATGATCTCTATGCGTGGATCCGGGGTTAGCGAGCACTCAAAAAGCCCGCAAATGTGCGATGCGATGATTTTTGGGTGTTACCAGCACTTTGTGGCCCGCAAATGTGCGATGCGACGATTTTTAGTTTGCGGGCGCTCGGCGGCAGCAGTGCAGTGATTTTTCCTATGCTCTTCAGCTGCGGTGGCTCGCAAACGGGCGTTAGCGACGATTTCAGAACTCTCTTCTCTGTAGTAAAACTAGAGGCCCTGGAACTCACAGGGGCCTCACCTGCTGATAGAAATCCTCGCTGGGAGGAATCAGGAGGCTGGTGGGGGAGTCAGATGTGCCTGTGACCCCATCAGGAGGCTAGCTCTCTTCTAGCCCTTGGGTGATTGCTTTAGCAAAGTAAAAGTTCTCTCAAAGTCCTTTTCCCTCTTCTTCCAAGTCCAGGGAAAACTACTGCAGGCCAATCCAAGAAATAGCACACAAGCACAAGGACAGTCCTCTCCTGCAGATTCCTTCAGTGAAACAGACAGAGGTTCTTCTTGACATCCAGGAGCAATCCAAAAATCAGGGGTTTGAGCACAGATATTTATACCCCAAAAGTCTTTGGTCCAAAAGTCTCTAGTGACTGAACCCAGCCAGAACCAGTTTTGCTCAGGCCTGGAGCACTTTGTTTACCAGGCTGCATCCTTCCTTTCAGAAACAGGGGGTCTGTAGGAGATGGAGTCAGCATTCACCTTGCCAGGCACAGCCCTATTCAGTTCAAGGAGCTACCCCTCCCCAGTACTCAATGCAGATCTCTCTATTCAACCCAGGTCTGACTCCGCCTGCCTTGCCCCTCTAAACCCAGACAGTCAATACACATAACAGCAGAGCACACTGGAAGGCTTAGGCAACAAAAGACCTACTTTCTAAAAGTGGTATTTTCAGACACAAAATATTAAAACCAACTTTGCTAAAAGATGTATTTTATTATTCTGAGCTCAGGCATATTAAACTCGAATTTCTACCATGTTCCCTGGGACCGTTAAGACTATAAGATGTAATAGCCAGACTGCCCATTCAAACCTATGGAGAACAGGTAGCCTTGCAGCAGTGAAAAACAAAATGGTGGGTGATTCACTACCAGGACATGCTACACATATCAAGCCATGTCATGCCTTATACACACAATGCACCTACCATAGGGGTGACTTACATGCTGCTAAGGGAAGGTTCAGGGGCTGGGCAATGTGTGGGCACTTCACAGTCAAGATGGCAGTTCTGGACTGCACACAGACACTGCAGTGGTAGGTCTGAGGTACCATTTACAAGCTGCTTTTGTGGGTGGCGCAAACCAGTGTTGCAGGCCCACCAGCAGAATGTGGGTTACCAGCCCTGGGCACACACAGGCCACACTACTAGGGACTAACAGGTAACACAAATAAGCCAATCAGGGATATACCAATTCACAGTTACATTTACACAGGGAGCATTCGTACTGTGGCACTGAATGGCAGTGGTACAGCACCCAGAGCATCTAATACCAGCAAAAACAGAGGAGCCAACAGCGAAATATGGAAAGGAAACCCACGCCAATGGTGCCAGGTCTAACACATGTCCCCTCCAGCTGCAATGTGGGGAGCACTACCTATCCCCTTGGGAGTTCTCTCCACTAAGGCGGAAAAAATGGACAGACCATCAGCATTGGCGTGTTCTCTACCAGGGCGGTGTTCCACCATGAAATCCATACCCTGTAGGGAAATGGACCACCTCAACAACTTGGGATTCTCACCCCTCATCTGCATCAGCCATCTGAGGGACACGTGGTCTGTCTGAAACCGGAGTGAGTCCCAAACAGGTACAGTCTCAGCTTCTTCAGTGCCCAGACCACAGCAAATGCCTCACGCTCAATTGCATTCCACCTTTGTTCCCGGGGAAGTAACCTCCTACTGATGAAGGCTACAGGTTGGTCTAGTCCCTCCTCATTTACCTGTGACAGAACAGACTCCACCCCATGCTCTGAAGCATCTGTCTGGACAATGAATTCCTTAGCAAAATTGGGCGCCTGGAGGACGGGTGCTGTACACATGGCCGTCTTGAGGGCATCAAAAGCTTTCTCGCAGGTGTCAGTCCAGTTCACAATCTTTGGCTGCTTCTTGGAAGTCAGCTCAGTCAAGGGGGCAACAATTTTGCCATACCCCTTGACAAACCTCCTGTAATAACCTGTGAGGCCTAGGAAGGCCCTCACCTGAGTCTGGGTCCTGGGGGGCTCCCATGCCAGGATGGTTTCAATCTTGGGCTGTAGGAGTGCCACCTTGCCACTCCCTACATGGTGTCCTAAGTACACCGCAGAACCCTGCCCAATCTGGCACTTACTGGCCTTGATTGTGAGGCCTGCTCTGCGCAGGGCCATCAACACTTCCCAGCGGTGGCGTAAGTGGTCCTCCCAGGAGGAACTAAACACTGCAATGTCATCCAGGTAGGCGGCACTGAAAGCCTCCAGTCCAGCCAACACCTGGTTAACCAACCTCTGAAAGGTGGCAGGGGCATTCTTCATCCCAAAGGGCATCACACGGAACTGGTAGTGCCCATCTGGGGTGGGGAATGCAGACCTCTCTTTGGCCCCATCAGTTAAGGCGATCTGCCAGTACCCAGACGTTAGATCAAACGTGCTGAGGTACCGGGCAGCCCCCAACCGATTGATGAGCTCATCAGCTCTGGGGATGGAGTGCGCGTCGGTCTTCGTGACCAAATTGAGCCCTCGGTAGTCCACACAGAATCTGAACTCAGGAGTGGCACCAGGCGCTGCAGCGTTTGGCACCAAGACCACGGGGCTGGATCATGGGCTGCTAGAGGACTCAATCACCCCTAGGGCAAACATTTTGGAGATCTCCTCTTGAATTTAGGCCCTGACCCTGTCAGTCACCCTGTAAGCTTTGTGGTTGGCAGGCGGACTGTCCCTTGTGTCCACGTCATGGACCCACCACTCAGTGACACCAGGCGCCAGGGAAAACTAATCAGAAAATTGCCCCAACAGCTGGTGACAATCTCTCTGATGCTCAGGGGTCAGTGTGGTGGAGAGGACTACACCCTCCACTGACCCATCCTTCTCTCCTGCACACAGGAGGTCAGGAAGAGGCTCACTCTCCTCCTCCATCCCAGCATCTGTGGCAAGAAGCATGCCCACTTCAGACCTCGCAAAGTGGGGCTTCATGCGGTTCACATGCAGGACCCGCAAGGGGTTCCTGTGAGACTGAAAGTCCATCAAGTAGGTAACTGGACTTTTGTGCTCCACCACCTCAAATGGACCGGTCCACTTATCTTGGAGCGCACCAGGCTCCACTGGGGCCAGTACCCAAACCTTCTGACCAGGTTGAAACTCGACCAGAGTGGTGTTCTGATCGTGCCAGCGTTTCATTTCCACCTGGCTGGCTTCCAGATTTGCCCCAGCATTTTGTCTGAAAAACGAGTCTGATTCCTGAAGGCCAATATGTAGTTAAATATATCTTGGGGAGGTTTCCTGGGAAATTGCTCCCAGCCTTCCTTGACCAGACTCAGGGGCCCTCCTACCGGATGGCATAGAGCAGTTCAAAGGGACAGAACCCTAAGGACTTCTGTGGCACCTCACAGTAGGCAAACAACAGGCATTCAAGAGGACGTCCCACTTACGCCTCAGGGGCTCCTCTAGGCTCATAATCATGCCCTTCAAGGTTCAGTTGAACCTTTCAAACAGACCATTTACTTGGGGGTGGTAGGGAGTGGTGAACTTATAAGTTACCCCACACTCCCTCCACAGAGACTTCATGTACTGGGAGATGAAGTTAGTCCCCCTGTCAGACACCACCTCTCTGGGGAACCCCATGCGGGAGAAGATCCCCATCAGTGCACGGCCCACAATGGGGGCCGGAGGCCATCACCGTCCTTAGTGGGATGGCTTCAGGGTACCGGGTGGCATGGTCCACCAGGACCAGGATGAACCTGTTGCCCATGGCTGCCTGTCCAGATCCAGAGGCCCCATGATCTCAATGCCCACTCGCTCGAATGGGGTACTAACAACTGGAAAGGGCTGGAGTGGGGCATTGATCTCCCCCCCACCCTCTTCCCACTTGCCTGGCAAGTCTCACATGTCCTGCAATGAGCGTCTGAGCTCTTGCACATCTGGGGCCAATAAAAGTGGGTGACCAGCCTTTCAAAGGTCTTAGTTTGCCCCAGATGTCCTGCCAATGGAATGTTATGAGCCAACCCCAGTAGGAAGGCTCTGAAGCATGCAGGCACCTCCAGCACACGGGCTAACCCAAGCTCAGCAGCCTTAGGCTCGCTATACAGGAGACCGTTCTCCCAATAAATCAGATGTGAACCAGACTGGTCACCTGCTGCCTGGGCTGAAGCCAGTTCTCGCATACCCTCAATAGAAGGGGAAACTCTTTGCTGCTCACAAAACTCCTCCCTGGTGGGCCCTCCTTCCTGCTACCAATGGGTCAGCTCAGGCAGGTCCCCCAGGTTGGCACTCTGCTCCCCGGTAGGCTATAGGGCATTCCCCTCAGAGGCTGCTACCTCCTGGGCCGTGAGAGCCAAGGGGGCCGGCTTCCCGTGCCCCCTGCCCCTTCTCTCTAAGGCAGGGATCTGGGCCATACTCTCAGGCTCCAGATACTTCTCAACACCCTCCTTGGCTGCCATGGACCTAGTGGTAGCACATGCCCATTCAGGCAGACCCAACATTTGCAAGTGAGCTCTCCTCTCCACCGTAGCCCATGGGGAGTTTTCTTAATCACTGCCCAACAGACAGTCTACAGGCATGGCGGGCCTCATAGCCACCTGAAGAGTCCCTGAGACCACCCCCCACTCAAAGGGAACTCTCTGAGTTGTCTGCTGACACTACAGGGTACAATGCATGAGGGACAACCTGCTCCTTGGACACCAACCGGGAGCTGACAGCAGTTACACTGGCTCCTGTGTCTCTTAGAGCCTCCACTCTATGGCCATTGATGGTCACCCACTACCTGTACTTCTTAGTGTTTTCAGGCAGAGAAGGTTTAGGGACCATTCCAAAGTCTCCTAGTGAAACAAGGGTCAATTCTATGAGGTCCCACTCTTCTGGGGGCCCCATCTCTTCCTCCCCCAGGGCTACACTAGCAAGCTGGCGGGGTGGTGCACAGGTTGGTGCAAGGTGGACCTTCAGGGGACACTGGGGATCATAATACCGGTGGCCCACATGGCCACACTTAAAACAAGTAAGGGGCCCTCTCTGAACAGGCCTACCTGTCGGGGGCACTGACCTCTGTTCTTGGGGAGGCTGGGACACCATTGCTTGGTTCCCTTGGGAATTACTTTGGGGTCCTCTTGGAAACTTCCTTGGTTTACCCCTGTCCCCCCACTTCTCTGCTGGGGACCCTGCCCACCTGTGGCGAAGTCTCCCATCGGACCCTTGCGAACCCGGTTGCTCACCCAGCGGTCCGCCTCCTCAGCAAGCTTCCTAGGGTTAGTTGGCTTGCAATCAATCAGGTGCTGGCGTAGCTCAGGAAAACAGTTACTAGATAAATGCTCCCAGGCAATCAATATGCAAGAGAGGGGTCCCAGTTTATAGAAATAATGACCTAAACAGGGAAAAAGGGAATCTCATACATAAAACATTTGCAGCAATTTTCAAAAAAGGGAGAACACAATAGAATCACACACAATGTTATTTAATCACATTGGTGGAAGTCCAAGTGTACAAATCTCATTTTTGCAGGGAGACAATATCGTAGAAAACTCACATAGGTGGTGCCCAGAGGGGGATGGGTAGTGCGAGGTAGTTAGTGAAGGGAAGGATAGTTGCTTTGTGACCCCTCACTGCGTCCACCACTCAGCCATTTCATTTGTAGTTTTATTATTTCTGTAATAGCGCTCCACTGCTCGCCCCAACCTCTCCCTGCGTACAGTTGTTGTTATTGTTGCAGCCATTTGCTGGCTGTGACGTCCAAGCCCGGCCCTCCAATCACGCTCCCGCCTCCCAGCTGAGCCTGCCTCGCCCCTCCCCTCCCAATATCCTCTTATGACAGAAGCTTTTGCGCGCAGGGTTCACGCGCAGCGACCGCGCCCCATTCGCCCCGAAGGTGCGCCAAAGGTAAGCCCGTCTACGCCCGTCCGCGCCTGGACCGCGCCCAGCGCCAGAGCCCCTGATCCTCGTAATGTCCACCCCTCCCGCATTTCTTACGATGCCACCACCATCCTAGCCCTCAACTCCGGCCGTTCCCTCAACTGCGTCCAAGCCGCTCCTGGACACACCCATGGACCCTTTTCATGCAACTCCTGCAAGTTCGACGGCACCAAGAACAACTCCTCATCTACGATCACACAACAGATATCCGACCCCAACCAACTAAAATGCATCCTGCTCAACACCCGATCGGTCCACAGGCACGCCATTGACCTCTGGAATCTACTAGACACCATCTCTCCGGACGTCGCCTTCCTAACAGAGACATGGATGAATGCCTCTTCAGCCCCAGACATCACCATTGCCATCCCGGAAGGCTATAAGATCATTCGCAAGGACTGTACCGGCCACACAGGAGGAGGTATCGCTATCGTCCACAAGAAATCCATCCGCATCTCAACCAGCTCGGACGTCAATCTCGCCAACTCTGAACACCTTCACTTCCAGATCCACATCGACCCCAAAACCACACTCAGAGGCACCCTCCTTTACAGGCCACCAGGACCCCGCGCACAGTTTAGTGAAGACATCACTCCACACGCGCTCCCCTCAGAGGATTACATCCTTTTGGGAGACCTCAACTTTCACCTTGAAAAGAACAACGACCGCAACACCACCACCCTTTTGGACAAACTCGCCAACCTCGGTCTTAAACAACTTGTCACCACCTCCACCCACATCGCAGGTCACACACTCGACCCTATCTTCACCTCCAGCAAACATGTCTCCTTCAGCCACACCACAGCTCTCCTTTGGACTGACCACAGCTGCGTTCACTTCACCTACAACAAGCCCACTTCCAACAACCACCCCCAACCCACTCTGCAAAGAAACTGGAACAAAATCACCATCGACCAGATCTCCTCATCGCTTCTTCAAAACCCCCCAGCCCACTCCTCAAACCCAGACCAAGCAGCCACTAACCTCACCCAATGGTTATCCAACACCGCCGACATCTTAGCACCACTGAAAAAACGACAAATCAAACTTGGCAACAAGAAGGCCTCCTGGTTCAACGATGATCTTAAGAAATCCAAGAAACTCTGCCGCTCCCTCGAGAAGGCCTGGAAAAAAGACCCAACCACCAGCACCAAGGACGCCTTCAAAAACGCCACCCGCATACACCACCAACTGATCCGGACTGCCAAGAGAGCCGCTTTCAAGGACCGACTAGATAACAACGCCCACAACAGCAAGGAATTATTCAACATCGTCAAGGAATTTACACACCCTCGGCCAACTCCAACGACATCACCCCCTCTCAAGCCCTCTGCGACTCCCTAGCCTCATTCTTCCACAACAAAACTGCAGACATCCACAACAGCTTCGACAACCGACCCGAAAACCAACCCACCCAACCCCCTGCAGGACCCTCACCCCCCCTGAACATCCTCAATGACTGGAAGCCAATCTCCACTGAGGACACCATCCGTCTGATGAACTCTATCCACTCAGGATCCCCCACAGACCCATGCCCTCACCACATCTTTAACAAAGCAGACTCCATCATAGCACCGCACCTCCGAGACGTCATCAACTGCTCCCTCAACTCCGCAACCTTCCCGGAAAGCTGGAAACATGCCGAACTCAGCGCCCTCCTGAAGAAACCCACAGCTGACCCCACCGAACTCAAAAACGACCGCCCTATCTCACTCCTCCCATTCCCGGCCAAAGTCATCGAGAAAGCGGTCAACAACCAGCACGCCGCATTCCTCGAAACCAACAAATCCCTCGACTCCTCACAATCCGGCTTCCGAGCCAAGCACAGCACGGAAACCGCCCTCATCGCAGCAACAGACGACATTCGAACTCTACTGGATAATGGAGACACAGTCGCCCTCATCCTCCTCGACCTCTCCGCAGCCTTTGACACGGTCTGTCATAGCACCCTTTTACAACGCCTCAGAAACGTCGGAATCCATGGAAAAGCACTGGAATGGATCACCTCGTTCCTCACCGGAAGAACCCAGAGAGTCCGCCTACCACCATTCAAGTCAGAGGCCACTGAAGTCATCTGCGGCGTACCCCAAGGGTCCTCACTCAGCCCCACCCTCTTCAACGTATACATGAGCCCCCTCGCAGCCATCGCACGCCAACAGAAACCTCAACATCATCTCCTACGCCGACGACACTCAACTGATCCTATCACTCACCAAAGACCCGAACACGGCCAAAACCAACCTGCATGAAGGAATGAAAGAAGTAGCCGAATGGATGAAGCACAGCCGTCTAAAACTGAACTCAGACAAAACAGAAGTCCTCATCCTAGGCACCTCCCCCTCCGCCTGGGATGACTCTTGGTGGCCAGAGGCCCTTGGAAAAGCACCTATCCCGACGGACCACACACGCAACCTGGGCGTCATCCTGGACTCCTCACTCTCGATGAACAGACAAGTCAACGCCGTTTCTTCATCTTGCTTCAACATTCTTCGCATGCTCAAGAAAACATTTCGCTGGATCCCCACCGAAACTAGAAAAACAGTCACTCACGCTCTGGTCACGAGCCGACTGGACTACGGAAACACCCTCTACGCCGGTACCACCGCAAAAATCCAGAAAAAACTCCAACGCATCCAGAACGCTTCAGCCAGGCTCATATTAGACATACCGCGTAAAGAACACATCTCTGGCCACCTGAAAAACCTCCACTGGCTCCCCGTCAATAAGAGGATTACTTTCCGGCTCCTAACCCACGCACACAAAGCACTCTACGAAATCGGACCCGAATGCCTCAACACACGACTGTCCTTCTACACCCCCTCCCGCCAGCTACGATCCTCCAACCAAGCCCTTGCCACTGTACCTCGCATCAACAAAACCACCATGGGAGGTAGATCCTTCTCCTACCTGGCAGCTAAAACCTGGAACTCACTTCCCACTCATCTTCGCCTTACTCAGAACCACCTAGCATTCAGAAAGCAACTTAAAACGTGGATATTTGACAAGTAATTCCCATCCCTTCTTCAAGCGCCTTGAGACCCTCTGGGTATGTAGTGCGCTATACAAATTTTTGACTTGACTTGACTTGACTTGACTTGACTTGAAAGGTAGTGACAGAAAATCACAAGCAGTTCAGTTATACAGCATATTATATACCAAATAGCCAACTTTTAAACATTAGAGACAGAATGCCACACAACACATATAAAGTCACAGTTATTGATTCACTATTGAACAGGTTATTGGCATGTATTCAAAAGTCGACGTTTCGACCCCTTGACCGTAGGCATCTTTGACCTTATTGCTCGGGTCTTCATCAGGACTAGTGTGGTGTGAGGGGGACATGGGGCACCTATGGAGAAAAGAGGGTGTTTAAAAGCCCAGACTAGAAGTGAAATATTAAAATATTAAAAGAAATCCCAGTGAACTGGGCTACGTTACTTGTTTTTACCATGAATGTAGCGGTGGGAGGGGGGTATCTCTCACAGTCCAACTGTTGGGAGAACAAGGGGCTCCAAGGCTCTTCAAGGTTAAGTAGCAGAAAGGAGACGTCACCTAAACAATAAAGGTGACCATTAGCCGAAATAACGGCACAAAGTAAGATAGAAAATTTGATATATTATAAGGCCAAGATGCACTTACTGATTGTGTGCCAAAACGGGGTGCACAAAGGCAATCTTGGTACAGTATTCCTTCTTATTTGGAATCGTGGATCTTGAATGAACACACGGGTGTTGATTTACAAAGGAACCAGGATTAGTCCAGGATGGTAAGCAGATTCAATCTAAAGAGAAGTAAACAACCAACTGCAGATTAACGCGTGGGTCAACCAAAAATAGAATGATGCAGTGATATTTGAAACAACAATCTAAATACTTATACTAGACAAAGGGGGGGGGAACCGAGTGGTTTTCGGGGGTCAATATATAATGACAAAAGGAGTGTGGATGGATTAAGCACAGATGGCAAATGTGCATTTAAAAGCACTAGAAACCTACGCTGTCAATGTGCGGCTACCCGGTTGGTGTAAACAATCAGGGTGTGTCTCATGTAAAACCAGAGGGTCATATGAAACACTGTTGTTATTAAAAAATATATATATCCATTTAAATCTTAGTCCTTTGAGGTGACATTGTGTGGGGGACAGAACTTTAATTAGTGACAAATGAGAGAATCTAGTGGAAATGAAGTCTCCGCGGGTAGCCAAAGATGATAGAAGTAAAAAGTTGTGTGTTGTGTGTTTTTGATTGAGGGAGGCAGAGAGATATTTACATCCTTAGAGCCCCACTAACACCGCCTTTTCTTTTCTTATCTGCAGTCGCTTTGTGTGACAAAAACATTTGTGTCAGATGTCTGCTGTATAATATTTTCTCATTATCTGGTTTATCATGTCATAGACTACAGGGTATTATACAATTGAACATTTCTCGCTGATAAATTATGATCTCCTTAATGAAATATAACATATAAAAAAAGAGAAACATATAAAATATAGTTAAATACTCAATGGGTTACAGGTTTAGGCTACTTTTTATTAAAATTATCACATTCCTATTGAATTTGGCCTGTTGCCTCTAAATCATGATATAAAATATGCATGTGAGAAATTTCTGCGCAGAGTAATCCTTGGTAGAACTTAAGGTCATAACTTTACTCGTTTTCACAAACTACATTAACCAGCAATCCTGGAGAATGAAAATATGTAAACCACACCCACTTAGGGCGGATTAATTCAATTAAATATAGTTGAATTACGAAGGCGTGTCCAGTGTGCCTTTATGTTTGAGTCCATGAGGAGGGGACGTTTTGGCCCCGAAACGCGTCGGACCTGATAACAATTTTAAAGAGAGGCTTTGAAGTTACAGAGGGGCTAAGAAAACTGGATGGCAACGCTGGCCTAGCGTGAAGAAGTTTGTCGCTTTGTCCCGCACGCACCCGCAGACCGGTGCATCATCCACCCTTGCGGCAAGGATTCAACGCATCGCCAGCCTTGCGTGAGGAAAATCATTACTACAGCTCCTTTGTGACATTTTGTTGGTTTTGCTACGAAATCCAGGTACTTTTTAAGTAAAAAGGTCGCAGAGACCACTGTCTTGAACTGAACTCCTATTTGCACACTTTGAACTATTTTTACAGCATTTCCAGACTATTCTTATTTTTCAGTATTGTGACTTTTTAACGTTATTCGTCTTGTGTTAAGTCTATATATAAAGATACTTATTTTACTCGGTTTCGTGTTCTTGCAAGACCTAAACTCACCCAAATGATTGTTCTAGATTTCGCATATAGACTTGCAGATGATAATCGATCAGAACATTCATGTGCTCCAATTTCTCGATGAGACAACATCTTCAAACTGTAGCTATATAAGCAAGACATAACATTCATTTTTCAAAGCACCCTATTGCACTTAAAAGTTAAGAACACATTTTATTCTTTCCTTTAAACATTCTCATCTTATCCAAATGTTTTCACTTTTTATAATTTATGTATTCAGCTCTTTTGAAGGTCATACATATCACCTCAGTAGTCCATCAAAGAAGAGTTTGTGAGTAATGATTGGGATTGATCAGAGTCCAACTGGATTTCTGCTGTTATCCCCTTTTTGCTATACCTAGGTTGCTGCCCTCAAAGTCACAAGTCGTCAATTGATGGCTATCTTGAATGGATAGGTTTTAGAAATCTCCTGAAGCATAATTAGTTGAGTTTTGCTGCAGGGAAAAACTAATACATTTGAGAGTTTGGGGACCTAAACTCCGAACATCCACTCTCCTATTTTTTACACTTAAATATTTGTGGGTTGATAAGGTGAGTGGATGCCCAAAAAATGTTTCAGTTCAACTTATAGCAAGGAAAAAATGTTGTAAGCTCTCATCATTTTGTTCCACTGAGCTTTACACAAAAAGAACCCGTTATTTGATTTGATCATCATCTTCACTGACAAGCAGTGACGTGCTTTCTAGGCTAGCAGTACAAAAGCATTTCTTTTGCAAATTCAAACACTTTCTTTGACATGATTCTTTAATTTTACTAAATTCAGGCATGCAGATGTACTATTTCTAAGAAACAGTCCTAGCAAAAGTTGAAAATGATTTAAGGGGAGAAGCCCTTACAATGAATGTGTGAATGCCTTGTCCTCTTTACCCTTCTCAAAGAAACTACATTCAATGTCTGCTGTACCATAAATGATTAAGTTTTGTCTCACTTGTACAGTGGAATTGTAGTTCTCTGGCCTTGCAGCCTAACCAGAGATGTTTGGTTCTGGGTCACTGAGTCTTCATTTAGTGGTTTATTGTGCTCTTCATACTTAAGATGGCACACCAGCTATTTTATGCAATTCTCAGAACAATATATCAAAAATGTTTGGCACTACCCTAAGTTGAGTAGAATTCCTCGACTCCTTTTGCATGTGAATACGATTTTTTTTTTTGCCTATTTGCTGATAAGTGTATTTTTGCTTTTTTCACACGTTTTTTTGACTAGGAGGTCAAATCTTTATTTTCTTCTGCATGTATAAGTGGGAATTAAAGACACTATTGTTAGTCATCAGACATCACCTTTTTTGTTGCATTTTCTTGTTTCAAAACACAAAAAGTGTCTTTAAATAGATGGAATGTTAACAAAGGTGCCTGAGTGATGAAGTTTGGAGGTGGCTTTAGAATAGACCAATGATGCCCTCTATGGAGTCCAAATTATGATAAATCTCTCTCATTGCCCAGTATCTGTATCTAGTTTGATGAAGCAACAAAAATACTTGGCAGCTGGGCTTTTTTCTGGAGTATCAAATATTCTTGTGTTTTCTGTCTTTCTCTACTCTTCAATTCCTCCTGTCTTGGTTTGACTTCCTAGAGTCGTAGGGCCGAATGTACATATGTTAAAAATAGTGATTTCCAAACAACAATTTTTTCCGAAGTGCTTTATTTTTAATCTCTTTTCTCAATGTATTAAAGTTTGTTTTTTTGAATTTTTCCTAGTGGGTTGCAAATCGAACTACCTCATTAATATTAACGAGGCTGGTTACAATTTGAGTTCCATTAAGAATAACAGCCACCACATGGATGGAGGCCTGCTGAGTCTTTAGACTACCATGGTTATGATTGCTTTTAAATAAAGCACTTATTTTTAAATGCAACCTGTTTTCTTTAAAAGAAAAAGTGATGTGTTAAAAAAAATTAACTGTTTAACTTTCAGTTTTGAAGAGTAGGCAGTGGCCCGTGGCACCACTGCCTACTCTGAAAAATATTTTTTTGAACATTCTCAAAGAGAAAGGGATCTTTTGGAGACCCTTTACTGTTTTCAAATGGCTTACCACATCCTTTGAGGAGATGGTAAAGTATGACTGTTTTGAGATCAGAATTGAGTTGTAAAACATTAATACATACCAAAAGGAATCACTTTTAGGAAGGGACGCCCTAAACACACCACTACCAAATAAAGATTGCTTATGATTTCCTAAACCCCTCTAGTGATTCAATAAAATGTTACCCAATCTGATATGCTTTTGATATTGATAACCCTGCTGACCGCCCTGCTCCTCGCAGAAGAGGTCGCTCCCAACGCTGCTCCCTGCTGCCCATTCCGCCAGACTGATAAGTGCTTTCCTGCCTTGCTCGCACCGATATAATTGCATTTGACTTGCCAACAGATCGTAGCGCTAGACTGCTTTGCCTGATTATCGATTTACATTTATTTCTCTCTGCTTGCGCTTGAAGGCTTCGCATTGCTATACTTTTGCATACTAGTGCCGAGTAAATCTCCGTAGCGCTTGTCTGCCAAGGTGCGCTTCTACTCAAACCTATTTCTATTGCGGCCATTTTAATTGTATTGGTGTTGTTGTTTAGCCTCCCTGACCTGAGCCCCTCCCCGCTCCCGCCTCCCAGCTGACCCCCCCTCCCACGGATACTGCTCTCCTCTCTCTACCATCCGAATGCTGTGACCGCCCTGCTCCTCGCAGAAGAGGTCGCTCCCAACGCTGCTCCATGCTGCCCATTCCACCAGACTGATAAGTGCTTTCCTGCCTTGCTCGCACCGATATAATTGCATTTGACTTGCCAACAGATCGTAGCGCTAGACTGCTTTGCCTGATTATCGATTTACATTTATTTCTCTCTGCTTGCGCTTGAAGGCTTCGCATTGCTATACTTTTGCATACTAGTGCCGAGTAAATCTCCGTAGCGCTTGTCTGCCAAGGTGCGCTTATACTCGAACCTATTTCTATTGCGGCCATTTTAATTGTATTGGTGTTGTTGTTTAGCCTCCCTGACCTGAGCCCCTCCCCGCTCCCGCCTCCCAGCTGACCCCCCCCTCGCCCATCCCCCTCCCACTATCCATATATGACAGATGCATTTGCGCGCAGCGTTAACGCGCAGCGGTCGCGCCCCATGCGCGCCGAAGGTGCGCCAAAGGTAAGCCCGTCTACGCCCGTCCGCGCCAAGACCGCGCCCAGCGCCAGACCCCCTGGCCCCCGTCCCACCCACCCCACCCGCATTACTTACGCCGCCTCCACCCTCCTAGCCCTTAACCCAGGCCGACTTCCCACCTGCGCCCAAGCCGCCCCCGGACTCACCCATGGACCCTTCACATGCAACTCCTGCAAATTTGACGGCAACAAGACCAACTTCTCATCCACCAACACCAAACAGAGACCGGACACCAACCACCTAAAATGCATCCTGATCAACACCCGCTCAGTCCACCGACACACCATCGAACTCTGGAATCTACTAGACACCATCTCTCTGGACGTCGCCTTCCTAACAGAAACATGGATGAACGCCTCATCAGCTCCAGACATCACCATAGCCATCCCGGAAGGTTACAAGATCATCCGAAAAGACCGCAACAAACAAACAGGAGGAGGCATCGCTATCGTCCACAAGAATTCCATCCGCATCTCAACCAGCTCTGACGCCAACCTCGCTAGCGCCGAACACCTTCACTTCCAGATCCACACCGACCCCAAGACCACACTCAGAGGCACCCTCCTCTACAGGCCACCAGGACCCCGTGCACAATTCAGTGAAGACATCACTGACTTCATCACCCCACACGCCCTCCCCTCCGAGGACTACATTCTATTGGGAGACCTCAATTTTCACCTGGAAAAAAGCAACGACAGCAACACCACCGCCCTTCTGGACAATCTCGCCAACCTCGGACTCAAACAACTTGTTAATACCCCCACTCACTACGCAGGTCACACACTCGACCCTATCTTCACCTCCAGCAAACATATCTCCTTCAGTCACACCACAGCTCTCCATTGGACGGACCACAGCTGCGTTCACTTTATCTACAATAAGACCGCAACCCACAACCATCCCCAACCTACTCTGCGAAGAAACTGGAACAAAATCACCATCAAACAGATCTCCTCATCGCTTCTTCAAAACCCCCCTGCCCACTCTTCGAACCCCAACCAAGCAGCCATTAACCTCACTCTATGGCTAACCAACAGCGCCGACAACCTAGCACCCCTGAAAAAACGTCAAATCAAACTAGGCAACAAAAAGGCCCCCTGGTTCAACGATGATCTCAAGAAATCCAAGAAACTCTGTCGCTCCTTTGAGAAGGCCTGGAAAAAAGACCCAAACACCAGCACTAGGGACGCCTTCAAAAACGCCACCCGCATACATCACCAACTGATCCGAACTGCCAAGAAAGCCGCATTCAAAGACCGACTAGACAACAACGCCCACAACAGCAAGGAATTATTCAACATCGTCAAAGAGTTTACCAACCCCACTGCCAACTCCAACGACATCACTCCCTCTCAAACCCTCTGCGACTCCCTAGCCTCGTTCTTTCATGACAAAATCGCAGACATCCACAACAGCTTCGACAATCAACCCGGAGACCAACCCACCCAACCTTCTGACGTACTCTCACCCCCCTTGAACATCCTTAACGAATGGAACCCAGTCTCCATTGAGGACACCATCCGCCTGATGAACTCCATCCACTCAGGATCCCCCACTGATCCATGCCCTCACCACATCTTCAACAAAGCAGATTCCATCATAGCACCACACCTCCGAGACGTCATCAACTGCTCCCTCAACTCCGCCACCTTCCCGGAAAGCTGGAAACACGCCGAACTCAGCGCCCTTCTGAAAAAACCCACAGCTGACCCCACCGAACTCAAAAACTACTGTCCCATCTCGCTCCTTCCATTCCCGGCCAAAGTCATCGAGAAAGCTGTCAACAACCAGCTCGCCGCCTTCCTCGAAACCAACAAATCCCTCGACTCCTCTCAGTCCGGCTTCCGAGCCAAACACAGCACTGAGACTGCACTCATCGCAGCAACAGACGACATTCGAACTCTACTGGACAATGGAGACACAGTCGCCCTCATCCTCCTCGACCTCTCCGCAGCCTTCGACACAGTCTGTCATAGCACCCTGATACAACGCCTCAGAAACATCGGAATCCAGGGAAAAGCACTGGAATGGATCACCTCATTCCTTACTGGAAGAACCCAGAGAGTCCACCTCCCACCATTCAAGTCAGAGGCCACTGAAGTCATTTGTGGCGTTCCTCAAGGATCCTCACTCAGTCCCACCCTCTTCAACGTATACATGAGCCCCCTCGCGGCCATCGCACGCCAACACAACCTCAACATCATCTCCTACGCTGATGACACTCAACTTATCCTCTCACTCACCAAAGACCCTAACACCGCCAACACCAACCTACATGAAGGAATGAAAGAAGTAGCCGAGTGGATGAAGCACAGCCGTCTGAAACTGAATTCAGACAAAACAGAAGTCCTTATCTTAGGTACCTCCCCCTCCGCCTGGGACGACTCTTGGTGGCCAGAGGCCCTTGGAAAAGCACCCATCCCGACGGATCACGCACGGAACCTAGGCGTCATCCTGGATTCCTCACTCTCGATGACCAGACAAGTCAACGCAGTTTCATCATCTTGCTTCAACATTCTTCCCATGCTCAAAAAAACATTTAGCTGGATCCCTACCGAAACTAGAAAAACGGTCACCCACGCTCTGGTTACAAGCCGCCTGGACTATGGAAACACCCTATACGCCGGTACCACCGCAAGACTTCAGAAAAAACTCCAACGCATCCAGAACGCATCAGCCAGACTCATACTAGACATCCCGCGTAACGACCACATCTCTGGTCACCTGAAAAACCTCCACTGGCTCCCCGTCAATAAGAGGATAACTTTCCGTCTCCTAACCCACGCACACAAAGCACTTTACGAACTTGGACCCGAATGCCTCAACACACGACTCTCCTTCTACACCCCCTCCCGCCAGTTACGTTCCTCCAACCAAGCCCTTGCTGCTGTACCTCGTATCAACAAAACCACCATGGGAGGTAGATCCTTCTCCTTCCTGGCAGCTAAAACCTGGAACTCACTTCCCATTCACCTTCGCCTCACTCAGAACCACCTAGCATTCAGAAAGCAACTTAAAACCTGGATATTCGACAAGTAATCCCCCACCCTTCTCCAAGCGCCTTGAGACCCTCCGGGTATGTAGCGCGCTATATAAATTAACTGAATTGAATTGAATTGAATTGAACCCTCTTGAACTCAGTTATATTTTGGAGACCCACTCGCCCATTAGTCTTAGTGAACCCCAGTGACCTTCCCCAGGACTATGGATGATCACATATCAACCAGATTAATGTTTCATTGTCTCTTTTGATCTAGACTCTTTATTGTCTTTTACTTTCAAAGGCAGAGTGCCTAAATGCTAATCCATCATTGTTCAATATGAAGAGGACATTCTGTCTTCTCGCATCATAGCTGACTGCTAAGAAGGGATGGCTCATTTAATTCCTTTTAAAATAATGATGGGACAGGTTCACAAAGGCATGCGAGAATATGTACTCTTTAGTACTCTTTTATATACTACTTTTATATATTCTTATATTCGTTTGTGAATCAGTCCCAAAATATCTAAATGGGATTATATGGGAAAATTTGCCATATTTATATACCGATAGTGCAAACAGAAAGGATTTTGTCCTCTTTTGCCCTAATAGGGCATTGGATGTTTCAGGGCAGATTCTCAAATCGTGTAAGAGTACATAAAAGAGTACTCTTGTAGTATTACTTCCTGCACTCATAAATGTTTTTGCCACAAGGCCCCAATGTATCTACTTTCACCTAGTCTCTCAATTCCTCTGCTCTTATTTCATTCAGTTTCACAGACTTCACCAAACTCTTTATCATGATCTTACCTGGTATTATTTCTTTTGTCCTAGATGAAAGTTAATTGCCGTTCCCACTACCATGGGTAAATAATGTGCATTTCTGTGCAGAGGTTTAGCCAACCAGATGGTTTTTTAAGCTGCTTATGTCAACCAGATCTGCCTCAGGTCAAAATGTATCAATTAACCAGTGCATTTGACCTTTCCGAGCACTGCATTGGCAACTCTCTCTCCAGTTAATATATATTTTGCTGTATCTCCTTTGATAAATGGCTACAAGGCACTTTATCTTGCTATCTCTTACATTCTCTTATAATCTTTCTAGTAAGTTCTTGCAGGACAAACTAGTCCCTTCTTTGGTGAATCAGTTTTAGCCTCAGGGAGTGCATCTCACTCCCTTGCAATGTCAGGATGATTCACAACAATTTGGCTTATTTTTGAGAAGTTCATGCCGGTCTCATTCCCACTTTCACTTGCACAGACATACCTGCCTCCGTGTAGGGCAGTTATCGAGCAATGGATGGTTGGATGAGAGAGAGATTTCCTTTTACTTTCGTGGTGACAGCAGTATGGAGTTGTGGAGAATAAGCCTGGTGCCAGTGGCGTGTTAACCTCTCTACTTCTCAAAAAACTAGTGAAAACAACGCTGAGAAGCAGCCATCTTAGAGCTCATTTGCTCTCCCTCCATAATAATATAGTTTTGCTATGTGTGGTTGCAATTCTTGGAAATTTCTCTTCTTCAAACAAGGGGCTCACTAATGCAGTAATTCATAATACAGAGTATGGTGGAATGCATTTATCATGAGAAAGCGCTGCCCGACTTAAGAGCATCCTAGCATATACATAAGCAGAAGAGAGAGTTTTTGTTATGTTTGATTGAGACCTGCTGTTATTTACCCCACCATAGAAAAGGGGTGGCATGCAGGGCTTTCTATAACAGTTAACAGATTTAGGGCCTGATTATGAGTTTGGCAGTCTGGGAGCCGGCCGCCACGCCACCACCCCACTGCCAAATCACCAAACCTCACTGCCAGTCGGCAGCTAGATTACGAGTTACCTTGTGGTCTGGCAGGCAGTCCTATGGCATTCCCACAGCGATGCATATTAAAAAGGCACCGAAATAGGAGTGCCAAAGCCCGTTCCTGCATGGCAGGGACTGTGCGGTCCATGCCATGCAGGAAAGGGGGTGCATGCATACAGGGAGCACACCCTTTGTTTCCTTACTGCTACAGTTTTTATGGCAGCCTCGACGCCGTGAAAACCGTGGTGGTGAGCAAACTTCAAATATGTTTGGCGGTGCAGCAGCAGCACCACCAAGCATATTTGAGCCTCTGACTGCCGAGCCACTGCCAGGAATCATGGATCTCTGGTGGTTGCAGCGGCCCAACCACAGTAGTTGTAATACGGTGGTCAGCACACTGTTCTGCAGTCCCCGACCGCCACCACACCTACACAGCAAGTTTGGCAGTCCGATGGACCACCAAACTCATTATTAGGCCCTAAGTCTGGCGAAAACTTGGACGCACCATCTGATTAAAACCTGTACATTTAGTTTTGCAGACCTTTTGGGCATGGAGAGAGACGGCAATTTCCTGAGTTCAAGGATGTCATTGTTCATATCTGGAGAAACATGAAACAATACTAGGAAATGTTGTTCAATGATTGCCACAGCATTAAACTTCCCATTAAATTCTATCCGAACAAATAATGGGACTAGAGTTCGGAAGTGTGCAATAGAGATGCCTTGAAATTGTGTTCTATCTTGTTACATTTGCTGTACTTCCAAAACCAGAGGTCAATTGTCAGGCTATGTATTCTAAGAAATTGCTGCTTATTCCTTTAACATGGAGAATGGTGATACTTTTCGTTTTCTGATTGCAAAGTATAAGGATTTTTTAAAGTGACCTATGTGGCAGCATTACTGGAGTGCAAGGAGTGCTTAAGGAAAGGCAGTAGGATGTCAATTTTTTCTAACACAATACAATTTGAATACATGTAAATGGATTGTACACATATTTGAAAACAGCAGTTAAGAAAGAACAAAAGAACTACTGTTTTTGCAGTTCTGACATGTGATGGACGTAATGATTTTTAATCAGATCAAAACAAATTAATACGTATTCCTTAGTGATGCACAAATGGCAATTAGACGCTGAAAATATATTTTCTCACATTGTCGTTTGTGCTCTATATAGTTTAAACAGTAAAAGCTGCATATCTGTGAAATTTTAGTGACCAGTTCAATTGAAAATGTGCTGTCAGTAAATGACAGTACACTACCATACCATTATATTTGCAACAGTGTGCTCCAACATTAACACAGGCACATACCACACCTTTACTACTCTTCTGCAGAACGGGCGTGGCTCATTTGCTCCACTTGTTCTTTGTGTGACACTTGGATTTTTCATATTTCCTATGACCTTGGTGGTGTAATACTAATGGCAGCACCCCTGCTTTGAAAACGGTTCCAGCACCACTACTTACATGAAGGCTTGAATAATCGATGAAGCAGGTTACTCTGAATGAGAGATACACACTTGTCAGCACGAATTGCATACTAAATAGTAAAAGGTTGGCAATACTTAATTTACAAACATTAGAAAATAACAGTCCGGCATATTTGGTGTCGGGCATTTGTAGTCCTGTGGAGGGGAATCAAGCTGAAAGTGAGAATGTTTGTAGCCCAGAACAAAAGTACTTCAATCCATGGGAACTTTAAATCAGTGTTTAGCTAACCTCCTCAAAGGCACATATATACTCCAGGGAACAAGAGGCTGCGCAATTTGGGGGTGATTGATTGCAAAACCTTTGGCTTCTTGCTACCCAATTAATGAGCAATCCATGCACACTTTTCTGTTGCATGTAACAAAAGAGCTTAATTTTACCGTTGTTTGTCTGCACATGTAATAGTAGAATAAATGGATTTGTTGTCTGCTGTTACTAATGTTTTTTAATTAAAGTGTAATTACGTTTTACTTTATCTGAGCAATAATAAAATAAACGCTTGTTTCTCGCCTCAGGGATTTAAAGACAATGTGTATCGGCAAAGACGGAAGTATTTTGTGGATGTTGCCATGAGTTATAAGTTGTAAGTATCAGGCTTTCCTTTTTATTTGTGTACAGGTATAAAATGCAAATAGTTTGGGGCTGATTCAATTCTGTCTTGGCTATTGTCAACTAACCCATTCTTTTCTTTGTACTAGGTATATGTAGAAATATTATTGCAGAACCATCTTGTAGTATCAGCATTGTGGTCAATTAGAGTTCATTTAAGTAATGTTGTTCTCCAGTTATCGTACTCATAGAGCAATATTTCAGACCTTGACTATATTTTGCCTGGGGTATCTATTTTCAAGACTTATGTCATCATAAATCGTGAACTAAAATATTGGAGGTATTAGATGACATCTAGTTCCAATCAATAGCTAGAAATCATCTTACTGTAAGGCAGTGGATTTTAGGACAGTGCATATCTTACGCTCTGCTCCAAACCTGATGTACTGTCCAGTAGCGGTTGCTACCAGAAGGAGTGGTGAGGCAGGGGCTGGGGGCAATTGAAAAAAAGAGAAAAAAGATCTGGGGCCTCATTTATGAAAATTGACGCATTGCTGCGAGAAAACAGCGATGCGTCACTTTTCATTGTGCCCTCCTTGCGACCCCAATGATGCGTCATATTTACAATATGACGCATCATGGCGCAAGGAGTTACAGATACGTCAGTATTTCTGACGTATCCGTAAGCGCAAAACTGACGCATTGCTAGTGTGTGTCACAAAAGTGACGCAACTCCAGCAATGCATCCTTTCACATGGGCAAGCCCCATGTAAAAGGGCCTGCGCCAGTCTTACGCCTGCTGTGAGGCAGGCGCAAGATTTTGACGCAACAGCGTCCTAAAAGTGACGCAGTGAAATCTCATAGATTTCACTGCGTCACTATTGCAAGGCTTTTTGTGGGGGAACACCCCCTCTGCATACATTATACCTGACGCAGGTATAATGTAACGCAGGGGTTTACAAAGTGACGCATCTGCTTAGATGCGTCACTTTGTAAAATAGTGCGCAACAGGAGGCATGTTTTACGCCACCGATGCGTCACAAAAAGTGACGCATCGGAAGCGCAAAACTGACGCAAGGCCTCATAAATGAGGCCCCTTACCTTTAACGGCCGGATGCTGCCTCTCCTCAGTTCTCGTCATCTTCTGTCTTCCTGCAGTCTCGCTAGTAGCAGGAAGCACCTGGGCACATAGGCTCTCCTGAACTAATCACAACGCTGCAATGAAGCATGGGGATCTACCAAGCGGGGGCCAAGAAAAAAGGGGGACCCTAAACACAAAAGCCCCATGCATTTTACATAGACTTCTTTTAAGAAGCTCTACCGTCAAAACTGCTGAACGGAATTCGATCAGATGTGCCAGGAAGCTAGATCTTGGTCAACAGCCAGTGCTTGTTCTCATTTGGTGTAAATCTGTTCCGTAATTTTTGAGAATTTAAGATTAAAAAATAATTGTATCTGGACAGGTGGTTTTGAGGGACTTCTACAAGAGTCCCTGAAGCCCAGTTTTAGAAAAAAAGAGCCCAGGGTGGGGCCCAGAATGTTTTTGCTTGGCCAAGTCACTCCTGTGGGAGCAAGACTCTGATTGGCTGCAGGCAACATGAGAACAATGTTGCTGGGAGCCATTACAGGACCCTTGGATTTAGTCCCCTTGATCTGATGTTAAAAAATAATAATAATATATTAGTACAGGGGAGGGTCACTCTGCACCC
Organism: Lissotriton vulgaris; assembly: GCF_964263255.1. Lineage (NCBI taxonomy): Eukaryota > Metazoa > Chordata > Amphibia > Caudata > Salamandridae > Lissotriton > Lissotriton vulgaris. Next base: position 1,570,209,214 of record NC_141685.1, read on the forward strand.
CCCCACGGTCCTGTGGGGGGCCCAGAGAGACCTCCTGTGGGGCAAAAAACGTTATGCTGGCCCCATTCATATTGCACAAGGGGACACTCAAGCACCTTGTGCTCCTCCTACAGCACTAAAGTGCCCCAATGGTATGTTGTAAAGAATGCACCTGTTCCTGTGACTCTGGACTCAGATGATAATCCACGTAGGACTTACCAAGAGGGGGAAAAGTAACCCAACTTTCCAGATCAGCACAGAACCAGGAAAGAGAATTATAAGGGTACGGGAAGGCATGAGAGAAACACACACACCAGACAGTGGCCATCACTGGAGAGTCTGTCTGTTTCCCTGGAATGGATGTGATCCCAGAGTTGGGCTGGATGACCAAAAAGAATAAGTGACACAATGACAATGTGTATGCAGGAATCACACATGAAAACATGTACTTCCAAGCAAGGCAATGAAACTCACTGGATACTTCAGGGGAAATAACAATGGTGAGTCTCTAAGGCACAGGGAAATTGTAAGAGGCAACGCAGTAGCAATCATGGACAAAATGATCTCGGAGGACCATGAAGCACAGAAATCTAGCAAAAAAGGAGATAAGTCAACCAGGGAAAATGGAAACACTAACCAGAGAAGGGAATACACCAATGAAAGTGGAAGAAATGCAATACAGTTAGCAAATAAGCAAGAGTGGGAGGCATACAACAAGTGGAAAGTAGCATGGCACATCTTGCTAGTGTTTAGCCTTTTTATAGTGACCAGGAAGTGCTGTGCTCCCTCTAATGATTCAGAAAAGGGGGTGACATGGAACTATCTGTTCTGACCTCTGTGCGTGAGACAGCTGCCCCGGGCAGGTAATACACGGCCACCAACCCCTGAAGGAAGTTGCCCGTTTAGGGTCACCAGGGTCACTCACTACCACCTCTCAGCCTTCCATACCAAATGAAGAGTTGGTCAGACATTAGAGAATAAAACCACGTATATGCTTATTTAGATACACTTAAGTGGAGCTCAGTCTGCCCAGTCGCTTAGGGGCGCTGCAGAGAGGACTGACTTCAGCAAACATAGCGATACTTTATGTGCACTTCAGAACCAAGGAAGATCCACCCATAATGGAATTTTCCAGGCAGGTGCAGTTAACACAATGAAGTACAGTAAGATGGGTTTTGATTCTGAGGCCGGGCACATCGTATCTTCTACCCAAGATCACTCTGTCTGTGCATGCCACTAGGCTGGTGGGAGAAGACCTCTATCTATTGGGAAAGGTATGTGCTAATAAGAACAGTGTATTCAGTAGCAGAGCAAGGCCTAACCTCAGAGAAATGAAATTTCCACAGCCTGCTTCGCGAGGAGACAATAAACAGCTAATGGCATAATTAAAAATGGCGGCTAAACAGAAAATGGTGCTGTGAATGCTAACTTACATAAAACAATTGAACAAACAGAATAGCAAAAACATGTTCATTTCATCAGACCCTCCCTTTAGCATTTGATAACTAATTTATGCAGTGGGCAGAGAGGACGTAACATGCTTGCGGGCAAAGGGACAATCTATATACTCAGTATCAAGAATAGAAGCTGCAAAGGATGATGTAGAACCAAAGATGCCCTCGTCAATTTGCATCATTTCATCGACCTGTTTGTGTAAGATAACTGCTGCATTAGTATCATGAACTGGCATTTTTGGCTTGTGAGTAAGGATAGTGACACTATGTGAGGAACAAGTTTTGAGACATTGTATGCAGAGGCAACACGGGAAGAAGATACCATTAACCGCAGCTAGGAAAATGAGGATCGTTCAACCCCAGGATGTGAGTATGTTCTAGAATCATCCTGATAGTGTCTCAGTATCTGTCACTTGGGGTATGTCAGACGAAAGTCTATGCAATTTTGCAATTTTTGTACAGCTGCATACACATTGGGAGCGTGATCAGGTATGTAAAGACAGCAACTGCTGCTAATGACATGACAAGTCCCACCCCTATCTGCAAGTATGACGTGTTAACACCATCCGGTTCTGCAAAGTGACTAATCTCATAGCCTGAAGCTCAGCAGTGATGTTTGTCAGTATTCCAGCAGATGTAGTAATACGCCCCTCCACAACTCTTGTTAGCAGATGAAGTTGAAGTCTAATAGCCATGGGGCCTCAAAAAGGTAGGAGATCCTTTATGGCATCCCTAAACTGTTGTGCAGTGGTATATGTCTGATCGATATCCTTTGTGTCAACAACCTTCTGACTCTGGGCATGTATGTACTTCTACACCGCAGCTGATGATCTTTATGATAATTTGATGGAGCAACATACACAGGGGGAATTGGGAAGGCAGAGATAACATCTGCCTTCCCAACCCATCGGAAGCCAGGCATGAGCTTGGGATCCACAGACCAAATAGACATTATGGGGTTGGACCAAGGGTGGACTGTTGATCGTTCTCAGTCGATAGGTGAAATTGTACTTACTCTGCCCCACCTTTGCCTCCACAGTCACCTGTACACAGAAACTAGCTGTTGTGTTTACCACAGACAATGGCATCGGTTTGTCCTTGGTAATATTGCGAGCTTGGAAAGATTGAAAATACTCAGAGGTGTTGAACCTTTGGAAATCAGCCATTTCCGTTTGAAGCCATGTTTCGTTCTTCACTTTGGGGACAATGTACTGAAGCCACCTTGTCCTACTGGTCCTATGGGAGTAAATCTGTGATGAAAACGTATGTACTCTACCACAGTGCAAGAATCAGCAGGTGTCATAACTAGAGTAGAGTGTTGGAAATGGTAGTGCAGCATAATGAATAATCCAAACCAACCTTCACAGCTACCAATATATGACAATGGCATGGACAACAAATAGTCGCTCTTATGAGTAACTGAGGCTAGCAATCCACACACCCAACAATTAGTTGTATTGGACACATCATGGGCTTGATGCAACATTTATATAAATATATTGTCTGTGTAAGACTTTCTGTGCTCTTCTTTGTGAGGGGCCAAAGTAACAAAAATGTGTTCAGGGGCAACGGTAGTATTACCCATTACGGAGTGCACAGGAAATCTCTCCTCTAAAAAAACAAGATATTCCAAGTATTGTTGTTAATACATTCACAACCATCAATATGCAAATTATTTTACTCTTTTTCGACCATCCCTTCAATAAGCGCGGTGGTGCAAATGGCTGTTCCTCCTCAGCCATAGGCCGACCATAAGGAAGCATGATTAGGCAAGAAAAGGAATGCAACAAAAATGATAATAAAGGCAAATGTTCCCAGTGTCCATCTGAGCCTCTCTGGTAAGGCTCCTATTGTTCATCAAACGTTTGCGCTCTTGAGCACTGGCGGTGGAGCTTGCTCAGTCTAAGCTTAAGGTGAATCACACGATGATCAGGATAATGTACCCCCCTCCAGGAGAACCTGCGCAACTTATCCTATCCATGAACAGAGCACAAATCTCACTTCACCCTAAACTGACTCCGTTGGTACTACAGCAAAGTACACCCTAACTTGCACAGCCCATCGCTGTTTAATCTGACTTCTCCTTTTGCGCACTATTCCCAAGCTGGATCGCAAATTGGAGCTGGCAGCCCCAGGCACCATTTGATCAAGAAACAGCAGCTCCTTTATAGCTCTTATCTCTGGGTGGACTGCTGTATTCAACAAGTCATTGTTCTCAGCATCTGTTCAGGTCCACGTAAATTTGCGTCGCTGAAGAGAATGAACTGAGGTACCTTCTCACACTCAGTGTCCCCAATACCGTCCCTCACCCACTGATCATAGGGGCATGGGAAAGGGTATCCTGTGGCATTAGCTGGCATGGATCCAGTTCTTTTGGCCGGCGACCTTCAAGGCTGTTTGAGTGGCAAGAGGAACCTGCTCAGGTGCCTTTCAACGGGGCTCCTGGCTCTTCTTCCGCTAGAAGTTCTTGACTAAGATATAGTCCCCGGCCGAATATCATGTCCGGGTCCCTCTGGTATGGGTGGAAAGGACTTGTGGACCTGTTGGTAAATAGAACGTACATTTTCAGTTAACTGGCAAAGGTAGTCTGTCAACAATGGATGTTCAATGTCAAAAAATCTACAAGGAAGTGGGACACCCTAACATTTGCGGGGCGCCCAAACACAACCTTGTATGGTGACAATCTTGTCCTAGAATGTGCTGTTGCTCTTGTTGGCAAAAGAGCTAATGGTAAAGCATCTGGCCACTGCAACCCAGTTGTCTGCTGAATCTTTGCCAATTTCAGTTTGAGAGTACCGTTCTCAACCAAACCTGCTGACTGCGGGTGGTTTGCAGCGTGAAACTTCTGTTTTATGTGCAAACCGTCACTAATTAACTGAATTACCTTGGCATTAAGGTGACTTCCATTGTCACTCCAGGTCAAACAGGCCAAGCCGAAACGAGGAAAGAACTCCTTCAGGAGTACCTTTGCAGCCGTATTGGCTGTATTGTCTTTAGAGGGGTAAGCCTCAACCCATTTACTGAATGCACAAACAACCACCAACACATACTTCAAATTATTGACCCTGTCCAATTTGATATAATCTAACTGAAGGACCTCGAAAGGGAAAGTAGGTAGTGCAAAATTACCAGGCGGTGTAGGGGTACCTTTTCCAGGATTGTGCATCATGCACACATACAGTACTTCACTAAATGTGCATCAGTTCTCGATATGTTATCATTCTGCCATACAGGGTCTAACAACTTGCAAATACCCTTAGCACAAATATGGGCTGGCCCATGGGCCATTATGACTACAGGAAGAACATATGTATCTGGCAACATCCATCTCTGCTTTCCTGACTTGTCTATCCAACATCCCTCATCGTTCAATTGTGCTGTACTTTCTTGCCACACTGCTAATTCCTCCACTGTGGCCTCACTCTGTATTTCAATCATTCAATCAATCAGGGGAATTGTAAGCGTGCTACTCACCTGTGAGGCTCTCAAGGTGCTGAGGGGGTGGGTGGTGGGGTCCGGAGATCTGTCTAGCCAAAGAACCAGGTCTTGAGGGTCTTCCTGAAGGTGGTGAGGGTGGGGGCGCGTCTGATATCTGCCGGTACCTCGTTCGAGGTCTTGGCTGCAATGTGAAAGAAGGATCTTCCGCCTGCTCTGGTTTGTGGATGTGCGGGGTTCCGGCCAGTGTGAAGGCTGGATGATCAGAGATTTCTTTTGAGTATGTGAAGTTGATTCTGTCGTTGAGGTATTTGGGTCTGTTGTTATGTAGGCATTTGTAAGCGTGATTGAGGATCTTGAAGGTGACTCTTTTCTCCTCGGGGATCCAGCGGAGTCTTTGTAGGTGTTGGCTGATGTGTTCTTGCTGGGGGATGCCGAGGACGAGTCTAGCGGCGGTGTTTTGTATTGTCTGGAGTTTGCGGAGTAGGGACTTGTTGATGCCGGCATATAGTGCGTTTCTATGGTCCAGTCTGCTGGAGATGAGTGCGTGGGTGACTGTCTTCCTTGGCATTTGATATTTCCTTCACAGTCTCAAGCGTATCCTCAAACTTAGTACTTTCTGGCATCCACCTGGCGGGGCCTGCCACAAACAATCTCTTCATTTTAGTCTGTGCCCTTTCCTTAGCTGTGTGATCAGCAAACGCATTCCCTCAGCCTACATCATCAGTGATCTTTCTATGGGCACTACACTTTACTATTGCCAACTTCTTAGGGAGTGTCAAAGCAGACAGAAGTCTCAGTATAAGGTGACCATGTTGAATCCCTCTCTCAGCCCAGAGTCGCCCAAAATTATGCGTGACCCGGAAGCCATACTGGTTGTCAGTATAACTACTGACAACCAATCCCTCACTCAATTCACAAGCTCAAATAAGGGTGGCTAACTCAGCTGCATGGGCTGATAAGGGACTTGTGATGGCTCTACGACTTTACTCAATGTGGTGATGTCATAAGCTTCATTTGTAGTGCCATCTGGCAATTATGAAACAAGAGCCATCAACATATAGTTTCCCTTGTGGGTTAGATAAGGGAAAATTAGTCAAGTCTACCCGTCGTTTCGTCTCTCTGGAAGATATAATCATGTTTCTCATTTTTGTTATTGTCAGAAGGCAGGGGTAGTAACATGGCTCGGTTCAGAGTGGCACATCATTTGATTGTAATATGCTTGGCAAAGAGTGTCAATTCATAACCCATCAGACGTGCACTGGTGAGGTGCTGTGTCTTGGTCTTATGCAAAAGTGTATCTACAGCATGGGGCACCATGACTGTGAGATCAGTATCAAGCACGAGTCCAGCCAATTATCGAGACGGCCACAGACGCGACCGCTTTTAGACAGCTAGGGAGGGCTCTTGTGACAGGGTCAAGAACAGCGGAGAAATACGCACACAGGCTTTGCTTATCTCCAAATTATTGTGTTAGAACAGAAAGCGCACAACCAACCGTCTCTTGGACATATAATACAAAAGGCTTGCTGGCGCCAAACAAAGTGTACTTTTAATTGCTCAAAAGACTGCTGACATTCAGGCATCCAAGGCAGGACTTTTTCAATAAATCCAGACCCATCACATTCTCACCACAATTAGATGTCAACAAAATGGCGAATCCATAGTGAAAGGACCTATGGCCAATTCAAGAGGTTTTGAAATGGGGCTTACAACCGGTACACCAGAAAAACCTACCGAAACATTATTATGGCCAGACAGAGCCGCCCAAGGGACCATAGAGCGAGAAATAGAACTGTTCGTTGCACCTGTATCCACCAAATCTTCCTTAGCCGAACCATGCAAGTTTGCAGTAACATAAGGACAACTCTGATCTACAGGTATCGAAACTGGACCCTCACTCTAACCCTGTCTGTCCTAGCTGTAAGACATTCCTATCACCTCATCTGTGTCATAATCATCATGATAATACTGTCCGCCGATGGTCATCAAAGTAGTTATTATCAGAACAACCCTGTGAGGCTGCAGCATTCTGAACCCTGGCCGCTCCTCCAGCTCCACGACCCCATCCACAAGAACCCCATTCTCATGGGGCCGCCACCTTCTCTGCCAGTGTCCCTCCTCCTTACAATACACACACTGATTTGGCCCTACCGGCATAGTATTCCTGCTAGTACGAGGAAGCTGTCGGGCCAAACCACCACGTCCTCTACCATTCCCTCTAGAAGCCTGCTGCAACAACACCTTTGACTTCAAATCCTTGTGTTTCATCTCAGTGCTCACCGTGCTCTCCATATCCTCATTTTCCCTTTGCTCATAGTACTGGGCCATTTTCAAAATAACAGAAGGAGAAAAGGTGGACCAGGTGCTCTCCGAAGTCTGCAATTGAGTCGCAATCTCAGGAAGCAAATTTGAAATAAAAATCTATTAACAAACAACCAGACACCTCCCTCAATAGACAAATCCTGCCCACTATAATGCTGAAACACATTTTCAAGCCAGTGAAAAAATCAGACACACTCTAATTTTTCTTCTGACGACAAGCTGATAACTTGTCCCAATCAACCTTTCTCGTGGAATAAGATAATGCATATACGTTATAATGCAAACTGGCAAAGCAAGTATCTCTGCCCTAGGCTTCTCACCTGGCTTCCTGTCCTTATCTCATGCTTTTATTTGATCCCATGTACCACCCAATTCCGCAACATGATCCTGTGTGTGCATTTGTCTACAAATATTATCTGGAACCAGCAAACCAAAAAACATTTCAATATCCGCAAGCGTCATTACTGTTGAAGAGGCTGCCTCAGTCAATTCTTTATAATATGCAGTAGGATTTTTCCTAGGGTCAGGTAACTGAGCTGAAAGGGACAAAACCTCACTCCTTTTCCATGGAGTATAAGCCCACTGTTCTTGGAAACGGGCTGCTTCACCTTGTCTGATAACAGCATTGTGCTGGTCCCTTAACTCTGGTATCTCTGGGTGATATATAGCCTGAACCCCCTGCATCGGAAACTGGGATACTGTGGTGGGGCTCTTCTCAATCAGCCTACCCCGATAAGCAATCAATGTCGCAACACTACTAAAAACTTGGCCAGGCTCCATATTACTAGCATATACACGATCCATAATGTTATATAAAATCCGTGGTGCTGCCTTGTTGAAACACTACTCTCACAGACCAATCAGAGTAGCAGACATATGCTTAAGGGCATGCTGCTGTACAAAAGGCTCATAATCCTTCATCACATTCCACACATCCTCCGCACTGTAAATGGAATTTCGAGCCCACTGGGAAGCCTAATTAGCTACTACCTTTTTCTCTTCTTCTCCCACATCAGATCGTACTGACGTCACCCCATGCGTTCCTTAAATTTCGTCCAGTCTCCATCCTCAGGGCTCCGTAATGGTGTCCCACTACTCAGTAATGTCAGGGTATGAAAGAACAAAGTGGGAGTAGCAACAAAAGTAAAGGCACCAACGTTGCTGCCGGCTGTGTCGTAGGTGTAAGAGCTGGCGAAAGGGAGACTGAAACAATAAATGACGCAGGGGTACTGACAGTCATCATTGCCGCAGACGGCGAAGACAAAGAAAAGACAGTAGGTGCTGTACCCAAAGCAGTCTGATCAACCGTAGCTGGAGCGGAAACGGCAGATACAGAAAAAGTTGGTGGCTGAGACTGGGTGGGAATATCGCAGGGTATATTCTCTGCAGGGCATAAGGAGGCGGGTCTAGTATCTAGCAATTCTTCCACAAAAGTATAATTTTCTTCTTGGGGTACATAAGATTTATCAATATTCAATCGAATCATCCCATCTGCACGTTCAATTCCTATCTCTTGCTTCCTCTATCATATGCTAACTTTCTGAGTCAATGTTTGCATTCTCCCCTTCTGGGTCTCTTTCTCTGCTATCATTCGCCTCTGTATATCTTTCTTTTGCCACGTTAGAAGAGAATCAAACATAGACTGCCCACTTCTCTTTGCAAAACTTTTTCCTGAAAGACATCAATCGCTTGCTCATCAAAGGTACCCGTTAACGGCCACTGTAACTCGGCATTGCCCCGCGTATATTTGTGCCATAATGTAAAAGGGCCAAGGCCATGCTTCACATACATATCAAATTTCGGAGTGCCTTCAGGAGGAGCTGGCTGACTTTCTTCCAATCGAGCATCAGTAGAACAACAATGACAGCCCAAACAAAACAGTTTACTGAGACCAGGCATTCTCAAAGGAAAACAAATTCACTACTTATGCCTGTCAAAGTATTTGCAAACACTTTTCCCTCAAAATCGGTCCACAGACCGTACCAAATGCAAACCAAAGTGGTACCATATTCACAAAGAAGCCAAAACAAACTCACCTGATATATGCAGGTCAAATAAATGTATTCTCCACTGCCGACTCTTCGGACCAAACAGTCAGATCCCAGGGTTTCGCCGTTCAGGACTCGAGGCACCATCCGGTGGGTTAGAAGTGGTAGTTGCTAGTTCAGTAACTTTCTTGTGCAGGGATCACTGATCCGACCCAATGATAGCCCCGACCTCCCCACCTGTCCGTGGTAAGGGATGGGTCACTCAACCGAAGGAGTCCCTGTTTGGGCATCAACTGAAAGAAGTGGCCCGTTTAGGGTCACCATGGTCACTCACGACCACCTCTCAACCTTCCATACCAAATGAAGAGTTGGTCGACTGTAGAGAATACTAACCAAGTATATGCTTATTCAGAAACACTTGAGTGGAGCCCCGTCTGCACAGTCGCTTGGGGGTGCTGCAGTGAGGACTGACTTCAGCAAACATAGCGATACATTATGTACATTTAAGAACCAAGGAAGACCTGCCCATAATTGAATTCTCCAGGCAGGTACAGCTAACTCAAAGAAGTACAGAGGATGGGTTTTGATTCTGAGGCCGAGCACACAGTATCTTCTACCCCAGGTCACCCTGTCCGTACCTGCCACTGGACTGGTGGGAGAAGACTTCTATTTAATGGGAAAGTTATGTGCTAATACGAATAGTGAATAATGTGCTATAAGAATAGAATAGAAGAGCAAGGCCTAACCTTGGAGAAATGAAAATTTCCACAGCCTGCTTCACGAGGAGACAATAAACAGCTAATGGCATGATTCAAAATGGTAGCTAAACAGAAAATGGTGCTTCGAATGCGAACTTACATAAAACATTTGCACGAACAGAACAGCAAAAACATGTTAATTTCATCACCCCTCCCGGGCTGTAGTCACTCTCTTTTACAGATATGAATAGACTTGCACTTATGTCTCTTTCTCGCCATGTTCCTAGATGAAATCCTGAAATATGTAAAGCTGTTGCATCTGCAACATGTGGCACTATCTCTAACATGGCCACTGGTGTGAAAATCAGCCCTCTTGAACAAAAATAAATGCACAGGCAAAGTATTTGCAAAAGCCATTAGGAGCAGATTTAAGACCCATTCATTTGCAATGACAGCAGATCCTCACACCTCTAGGTTTGTACATTTTTACAGGATAAATCATGCCTGTATTCATCAGTTACAAGCAGTCATCCAAAATATAGTTGATGGACGAGCATTCAGTCTAGTAGTCTCAGGGAATCGACTACCTGCATTGTACTGGCAGGATCTGCAGGCAGGATGCTCAGAGTACTTAATGCTTGCTGATGAGGTATGCTGCGATCTGAGGCCATGGGTCTGACAAGGCTGATGCAGGCTTCTATTCCTCCAAAGTTGGTAAAGTTAGTACCATGAAATAGGAAGACTTTTTATCTTAAACACTTAAAACAGTAGTTTGATATGATGTGCTGTACAAAATAACAAGTTATTATTATTATTTATCTTTATTATTATTATTTATCTTGGACAGGAACGTCTGAAAACCCTAAACCCACAGAGAATGTTGCCCCTGGGATATTCACATAAATGGTTACTGGACTTTTTAATGCATTTCCTGGAAAGTTGGTAACTGACAATCGATATGAACATTGTAAGAAATGTGTTTACTAGTTGAGCGGGGCAGAAGCCCTACTCCAATAATAAACATAATACTTTTTAAGGGTGAAACAGAAAAATAATTAACTAAACCTGTACTTAACCCTCTGGTACCTTAGCACAGAAGCAGTCAGGCTTAACTTAGAGGAAATGTGTAAAGTTTTTATGTAGCGCTCAAAAAGTAATAAAGTGAACACATAGTAAAATCCTAAACCAATTTAGAAAACTGAAGTAAAATCTAATAAATAAGATGAAACCAAAACAAACAAAAAAATAATAAGTACAACAAGAGATATCCATTTTTAAAGTCTAGATGACAATAGAGCCAAGAGCACAAAATGCCACTTGCAGTTCTCTTGTCATGCTGGACCAAAGAAAAGTCACAAGTCCAGCCCGACCGTGATGGAGCACATGCTGAATCCAGGCACCAGGTTCATCCCACAGAAGGGCCCAAGGAGGTCTTTGTTGGTGCGAGGAGTTGGTCGATCATTGTGGACAGTCGCTGCTGTAGCACACAGATCTGGTCGCCTCAGGAACTTTATGTTGACAGTTGACGCAGATAGTCGCTGTCGGCGAAGAGCAGTTTTAGCTGGAGTTTTGCATTGGTAGGCATCGCAGGATGTAGATTCTCATTGTGAAGAGGTCACTTTGCATTCACAAGTGCTCAAAACTTCAGTATCTTCACATTGTCTTCAGGAGCAGTACACACTGATGCCAGCTAAGGGCTCAGGACCTGAGAGAGCACCTTTTGGGGAACAGGATTCTAGCCAGCAGAAGGGCTCAGGCAGGTCTACTTATTGCTTGTTGGTTGGGCATTTGCAGGGAGGCCTCTGGAAGCTTGTTGTGTCCCTGTAGCTCAAACAGGAGGTCAGCCAACTGACCCTTCTGGTCACATCTGGGGAGTCTGGGTTCCAGGCAGCAGGTCCAGTCTTCCTTCTTCAGACAGCAGGGCAGTTCTTTTCCCTTGAATCTTCTAAATGTCAAGAAGTATTCTGATGAGAGATTCTGAAAGTGTTCCTTTTATACCTAGATACAGCCTTTGTGTGGGGGAATTCCCTGGCCCATCCCTAAAACAGATTCTGGCCAGTTCTTTCCCTTCCTCTGGTTGTGGCTCCAAACAGTCTAGGATGACAAATTTAGGGCTGACCTACTATCAGGTTCTTTTGTGTGTCCTGCAGCAGGGTACCTTTCAAGTGTTATCTGGGCAGGACACAACTCCTCACCAGCCAACTTGTCAGGAAGATCCTTTCCCTCCATTAATAGGCCTCTTTTGTCTCTGTGTCTGGAAGCATTACACAAAACACCAGAGTAGAGCCATTCACAATCATGTGACCCAAGAGACAGGTAGAAAGGCTGATGTGGGTTAGTTAAGAAAAATGCTAACTTTCTAAAAGTGGGATTTTTAGAATCATAATTTACAATCCGACTTTACAATTAATGAGGATTTTAGATTGCAAGTCATTTGAATGGAAAAAGCGTTTCCTATATGATCCCATGTGTTATCACTTATTAAGTGTAATAAGGTAACTCAGTGATTAGGTGATTGTGCGCCTTGAGGCTAACCCGATCTTTAAATTGTTTGTTCTGCCTGACTTGCATATTCTAATTGTTGCTTTGCACATCTACCGTATAAAAAAAAAACTGCACATTAGAATTTGTATTTTTGCACATCTACCGTATTTTTAAAAGAAAAACAGTTTTTTAAACTGATTATATACACTGCTCTAGTAAATAGAAGCTGAGGCTTCCTTGAAGGTGCTTTCTTGACATTGGGTGTCGCAGTCCCCGGTCCGTCATGGCAAACAGTGCCGGTTACACGGAGGGACAGACGCGAATCCACTCACAGTGGCTGCCTCACTTCCTGCCAGTGGGTTTATCAGATGAATGTCTGGCCGGCCACGCAGCGGGCGCGCCACGCAGTGGGCGTGCCACTGGTGCGCCGAAGGCGCACCTAAGACAAGCCCATCTGCGCCCGTCCGCGGGCGGATCGTGGCCGGCGCCGGCCATGCTGCCAGAAATAGGAGCGGTGAGTCCCAATCTTGGACGCAGGAGGATTTATTGCGTCTCCGCGGTCCAGTTTGTATTAACTCACACCAGATTGATCTGGCCACTATTCCACTCCCACATAGCTGCGGCGGCTGCGATCAGACTTCGGTTCCTACCAAGGCACCTGGGAAAAAACAGGTACGTTTCCCCAGGTCGAGCTAATGTGAGCAATGCCAAAATTAAGGCGTGTCTCATGAACTGTAGATCACTGCCCAAGCATGCTGAAGATGTTTTGTCAATTTTTATTGAGGATACCTGGGATGTCATGTTCCTTACAGAAACTTGGCTTAACTTGGATACGGTGACAACAATTACACTAGTTATCCCACCAGGTTTCAAAATGTACCATGTTAATAGAGAAGGAGGAAGAAGGGGAGCTGGGGTGGGTATTATTTTTAGAGACACATGGGAGTTGATGTCCTCAGCCCCTTTTTCTGCTCAGGGCATTGAAGGCCTAAATTTCTGTGTACAACCAACCCCCATGTCTGCGCTTGCGGGGATTCTTATTTACCGACCACCCGATTGTGTAGTGCCTGCCCTACATACTCTCTGCAACTTTATTGTCCAAAAATTAATAATGTACACTAACTTTCTGGCCCTGGGAGATTTTAACCTGCATGTAAACGACCTGAACTGCCCGCAAGCAATGCAGTTAATTGCATCATTAGCGGGGGCTAATCTCAAACAATGAGTCTCTTACTCCACGCATATAGCGGGGCACACCCTGAACTTAGTTTTCTCCAATTTTACTACTATTGATATGGAGACTTCTGTCCCTCTGACATGGTCAGATCACTATCTGGTTTCCTTTTCTATCATTTTACCTAAATCGGGGCAAGTAAAAGGAACACGTCTCACGCTAAAAAGAAATTGGAATAATTTGACCGAAATAGCATTAAGTTCCATCTTGCAAGACAACCCCCCCCGGCTACCTTCTAATCCTGACACTGATGCAATCTCGATACATCATTGGATTGCTACAGCGGTGGAGTCGGTAGCACCGGGTAGAGTTGTGAAATCAAGTAGATTATCCCCCCCTGCCCCATGGTTCTCCAATGTCTTTAGGGAAAGTAAAAGTAGGTGTAAAAAGCTGGAACGACAATGGAGGTTGAGCTACTACCAGATAACGAAGGCAAATTATAAAAAAGCCTGAAAAGATTTTCATAAGGAGATAAAAACAGCCAGACGAAACCACATTGCATCATGTATTCGAAATTCCAATCAGTCCAGTAGTGAGGTCTTTAAGGTAGTTCAATCTTTTTTTAAGCCCAGGGTACTGGAGACAGAAGTAACCTCATCCCCAGCCCTGTGCGATAAGATTGCGACCTATTTTGTCAAAAAAATCTCAAAGGTCTATGAGTCATTCCGGGCCGCAGAGGCCACTGCGGAAAGGGATAAATCTCCACTTGTAGTGGAGATACCTAGATTTAGAGAGTTCACACCAATTCTGCCGCAGGAGGCCCTAATTGAATTTCAGAAATGACATTCAGGAGTCCCAGATGATCCATGCCCTCCCAATTTATGGAAGATGTTATCCTCCTCCCTGGTGGATGGGTTATTACGCAGTGGAGATACCTAGATTTAGCGAGTTCACACCAATTCTGCCGCAGGATGCCCTAATTGAAATTCAGAAATGACATTCAGGAGCCCCAGATGATCCATGCCCTCCCAAATTATGGAAGATGTTATCCTCCTCCCTGGTGGATGGGTTATTACACATTTGGAACTGCTCTATGGAAACAGGCATCTTCCCAGATAAATGGAAGCATGCAGCACTTCTCCCATTGAAAAAAACCAGAATGGAGACCCGGGTGATGTAAAAAATCTGAGACCTATCTCCCTATTACCCGCTCCAAGAAAAATGTTGGAAAAATTGGTTCAACGTCAACTGACCAGCTTTATTGAGCAGAATGGGGCCCTGCATGATACTCAATCAGGCTTTTGAGCAGGATTCAGTACAAAGACAGCTCTCCTTGAGGTAGCAGAGTCGATAAGGTGGTCTTGGATTCAGGAGCACCAGCACTGCTGGTGCTCCTGGATCTTTCTGCGGCATTCGACAATGTTGACCATACTATCTTGGTCCAGCACCTAAAAGAAGTGGGCTTTGAGGGGAAAGTACTCACATGGCTGACTTCCTATTTGAGGGGGCGTACTCAGAGAGTCACCCTTACGCCATATGAATCTCAACCAAAACAGCTCTGGTGTGGGGTGCCCCAGGGCTCAGCGCTGAGTCCTTTATTCTTTAACCTCTACCTAGCTCCTTTATTTTCTCTGATCGTAAACTGGGGAGTGAAAGCAATCTCCTACGCCAACGCCACCCAGTTGGTTTTCACATTCAAAGAGCAGACGGTGGATGTTTTTAAGAATTTCAAAGGATGCCTACGGAATATAGCTATCTGGATAAATATGAATAAATTAAACCTAAACGCAGAAAAGACAGAGGTCCTGTTCTTTGGACAGGGTACTATGCCAGACTCAGCACTATGGTGACCATCAGAAATGGGTGCCCCACCATCCCCGGCCACATCTATTCGCAACTTGGGAGTGAAATGGGAGTCGAATCTCGCCTTCTCAGCTCAAATACAACAGGTCTCTGCGACCTGCTTTAGCAAATTAAATCTTCGGAAAGTCTTGCATTTCTTACTGGAAGATTGACGCAAAACAGTAGTACATGCCATAGTAACATCTAGGCTAGACTATGCCAATGCTCTGTACCTTGGCCTCCCTAAATATGCAATCCACTGCCTTCAGATGATTCAAAATGCGGCTGCGAGACTGGATTGCCCTATACCATTTCGACACCATGTCTCTCCGCATTTACATAAACTCCATTGGCTCCCAGTGGAGAAAAGAATCATTTTTAAGGCTATGACAATGGCCTATCGGGCTCTGAATGGAAACTGCCGGAGCTATCAGAAGGAAAGACTATCAGTCTGATTCATGAAAGACCCGTTTTGCGAGTCATTTAATAGCGATTCATAAGGAATCGCTATTACAGGCTCGCAAAACGGGATTCATGTAGGAATCGCAAAAAAAATGCGATTCCTTCATATTCCTTATTTGCGATTAGCAAATTGCTAATCGCAAATAAGGAATAACTCCCCATTCATTCCTATGGGCCAAAAGGCCCATAGGAATGAATGGGGAGTATTCCTTATTTGCGATTAGCAATTTGCTAATCGCAAATAAGATAGCGATTTATAGGGTGCCAGGGGTGTCCAAAGGACACCCTGTAGCACCCCTTAAATGCAAATTTAAACAGGTGTTGCGCACACACATGTCCAAAGGACATGTGTGTGTGCAACATGCAACTAAGAAAAATTCTTTTAAATGGAGGAGTGTTGCTCACTGATTAGAGCGGCAGACCCTGATGAAGAGGTCTGGCCCGGGACCAGGGTTCAATTCACGACGCGGCAGGGTCGTGAGCCCAAAAATGGCCACGGACTCGATAATTCTCGCCTCGGTGCCTACTCTAATCATGGGGTCCCACGCTGCAACTCTGGGCAATAGCTTGCTTAATCTCCACTACGGCGGCCCACCCGCTGCGCGATGCCTGGCTTTCACCTTGGGGATGCCCAGTAGGGGCTATCTCACAGGGAAAAAGCCAGGACAGGTTCCCAAGGCAAGCGCCTTGATGCCTTCGGGTGATACGTGCGCTATATAAGTCGCAATACATTTACATACATACATACATACAAAAGCATTTTTCTAAGTTTTCGCTATTTACCACGAGGTTTGACCTCGCGGTAAATAGCGGGCCGAAATTGCGAATTCGCAATTTTAAAATGGAAGATGAATTGCATTTAAGGAATCTCAAATAGAGATTCCTTAAATGTAATTCCTCGCTAAATAGCGAAATCGCTATTACCCATTTTTGCATTTGGGATGATGAATCCCAAATGCAAAAATCGCACTCTCAAAGGGCCAGATTCTCAGATTCTGGCCCTTTGCGAGCGCATTTCAGCATGATGAATCAGGATGTATGCCCCTACAAGCAAAATCGAGTGTTGCGCTCAAACTCTCACAATTTGCTACATACCCCACGTTTTGAGAAATCCTGTCTAGGTGGGAGAGCATTCACGGTCAGAACGGCCGCTTTGTGGAATGCCCTATCAGTTTCTTTACGAATTGCCAAGTCAGAATTTTGCTTTAAAAAGACCGTGAAGATGTGGCTTTTTAGGGGAGCTGCAATGATGGATCGATAAGTTTACTACCCCTTTTGGCGCATTCTCACTTGATGTTTCTAGCGCCGGGACACCCCTGTGTTGGGGTCGCTGTCGCGCTTAATAAATCTCAGTATTATTAATATTATTTATGTCTATAGGAGAGATAGTTTTACAGCAGTGAACAACAGCTTTAGAAGTTCTCCCCCATAGGACATGTTAAATATAGGTACACATGTCTTGACCTGAAGACATCAGAGCGCTTCACAATATATGCATAGCAGTAATTTTGTGGTTTACAGATTGAGGTAAAAATAAAGGCAAAATTTGCAGTACATGAGCAAAACATAAGACGCCATTATTATCAGTACCTGGTACAGTTTTTGAAGTAGAAACAGCAAATGCAACGAAATCAGTAGCTGATACATTTTTGAGGTACATACAGCACATATATACAAATAATGTTTAGCAGCGCATAGTTATATTTGCACAGGGTTACATGGTAATAAATAGGTAGGCATACATATAGCCAAATAACAATGGGCTGCAGTGTTCAGTCAGATGGATAGATAAATTCTTGAGGTAGAGCCAGTCTATTGATATAAATATTGTTTTAACAACGCATATTAGCAGGACATATTGAGGTGGGCATACAGACATAACAACAGTGTGCAGGTGAGATAAATGAAGGTATTAGGATAAATAGCCCATAAATTTATATATATATATATATATATATATATATATATAGTCACTGAAAAAACCATAGGTTTCAGGCCTTATATAGTTAGGAATTAGCATTTAAAAAAACATTGAAATTGCTCCTATATAGTTAGTTGTACTAACTATATTTCGCGCACCCGCAATCCACTGCTGATGATGTCACATATTACATCATTCATGACATGGTCAGTGACATCACTGATGACATCTCAAATGACATCAATGATGACATCACTGATGACATCATCCAGTGAATGTGGTTTGCTTCGTTATTTAAATATGCATTATATATATAGCAATTTGCATTTAAGTATGAGTGGATATATAAAAATAAATATTTGGATGGAGGACTTTACCAATTTATAGTGTCTCACTAAATATAGTGGATAGTGACTAAACTGTGTGAATATCTGTATCACTTTGTCAGTTGTTGTGTAAACTGGTTCTCCAGTTGGTTACTAGCTATGTGAAAGTCTATATTATTTATTGATTAGTTAACTGAGTATTTGTATGGGAGAGTGAATGTGTGTGTGGTTCGGTGGAGAGTGTGTGACTGCCCAAAGATGTGTGAATAGTTGATTCAGTAGATAAACTAGAAAAATAAAAGGCAGTGTATGTGTCAATTGTTGTATATAAATAAGTATACATAAGACTCAATGATTGTGTGTGTGACTGTATGGATAACTGTATACTTGTAATAATGATTTTATTCTACACTAAATTTGACTTACTATCTAAATAAATAGATGAAGTGGTGTTTGTATAAGTGTATGGCTAAGTAAGTATGTAAGTATGATCCATTGTTTGCATAAGTGAGTAGGATAACTTCATATGTGAATATGTTGTGTTTTGGTGTGTAATGTCAATATAGGTGTATAAGTATTTTTGATAGTCTTCTATTGTTCATTGACAGCATGTATGAGTGAATCTACAGGTATGTGATTAGATGTGTGTATACATTTAGGAATCAATGAGTGGGTTTTTAGATACTTGTATTGCTGTGTCAATGGATTCAAACATGATACTCTGTATTTTACAAAGAGTGATGAAAGATTTTATTAGTGTATGAAAAGGTGTATGTCATTGTCACGTGGATGATGTCATCAGTGATGTCATCATTGATGTCATTTGAGATGTCATCAGTGATGTCACTGACCATGTCATGAATGATGTAATATGTGACATCATCAGCAGTGGATGCGGGTGCACGAAATATAGTTAGTACAACTAACTATTTAGGAGCAATTTCAATGGTTTTTTAAATGCTAATTCCAAACTATATAAGGCCTGAAACCTATGTTTGTTTCAGTGAATTTCAATGGTTTTTTAAATGCTAATTCCTAACTATATATGACCTGAAACCTATGGTTTTTTCAGTGAATTTGCAAGGTTTTTTAAATGCTAATTCCTAACTATATATGACCTGAAACCTATGTTTTTTTTAGTCAATTTGCAAGGTTTTTTAATGCTAATACCTAACTATGTAAGGCTTGAAACCTATGGTTTATTCAGTGAATATATATATTTAATATAATATATATATAATTTTTATTTTCAAGTTTTTTTTTATATGATTACAGGGTCCACGCACCGTAAACGCTCTGAGCTCTTACCCCGACACATTTTTTAAGTTTCTAAAAACATAATATTTACGTTTTTAACGTAGATTTTAAAGGTAGACAATATCTGCTTAAATGTAGAAAATGTTTTTTAAAAACTTTTAACAACAGTATATTACTTTTTTGAGTAGTAACAAATCTCGCGAGGGTACGTCGCACATGCACGCAACGTAAGAGCACCATCCGCGCACCGTAAAAGCTTTGAGCTCTTACCCCCGAAAGTTTTATGAACTTGAAATCGTTATATCTACGTATTCATTGCACAATATAAAGGTACACATTTTCTGGGATAATAAAGAACATGTTAGTTTAAAATTTTAAAGACCATATATAACTTTAGGCAATTATAAATCTCGCGAGGGTGCGTAATACGTAAACGCATCGTAAGATGACGTCAGCGCTCCGTAAATAGAGCGTAAATGCACCGTAAGCTTACGTAAGCGCTCTGTAAACGCAACGTATGCGCTCCGTAAGCTTGCGTCCAATCATGTGACCTCAAAACAAAAGATTTAATTGGTTTATAATACTTCCTACTCCAATTGTTAAAGACCCCTCCCATGTTCATCATTCTTCTTTGGCTTTCGAGGAAGAAACACCTTTTTTCATCAGCACTTTGCTCCTGAAAAATCTATTGAAATGTCTGAACAGCAGGAACCTGAGCCTTCAGAACATGAGGAACCTGAGCATTCAGAGCATGAGGAATCCTACTATTCTGAAGATGAGGAACCTGAGTTTGTTCCTGAAACCTCTAGATTACCAAAAGGGTCCATAGTTTGGAAATTTTTTAAATTCCCAGAAGATCAGAAAAAGGTAAATGCGCCTTTTGTCACATGCAAAATCTGTGACACTGTACTTTCCAGAGGGAATCCGCAGAAGAAGTACTGCTTTGGAACTTTTAGCATGGAACGCCATGTCAAGAATATACATCCAAACAATTGGAGTAAAGCTGTAATGAAAAGATCATCAGAGGAGCAGGGCTCTGCTCCCAGCACTTCTTCTCAACCATCAGCACCACCAATGCAAGCATCAATGGTTGCAAATATCCAACCAGAACTTAAAAATTTGATGATGCAATGCATTCGTTGCCAGAAACTGATTGACTTTGGACAAGAGTCCATTCAAGTTATCCTGCAAAAAAATAGGAAGCACAGGTGCACCCCATAATTTTTTTCTTTATTTTTCATAGTTTGTTCCGGTTGAACAATTATCTGCCTTAAAAAGTTTATTTTTTTACATCGTTTTTCCAGCAAAACAAACACAAAAAAACCAGTTCTTTTTAGAACTACCTCTATTGTTTAAAGAAAGAACTAAGGGGCAGATTTATGTTAACTGGCGCATCCCCAGGGATGCGCCAGTCAGTTAACGTGCGCCACAGTGCGCCACAGCTCCGCCACCCATGGTGCGCTGCATTTATAATGCGGCGCACCATGGTGCAAAAACGGCACAGATGCGTGACGCATCTGTGCCGGAAATGTGGCGCATTGCTGGAGTTGCGTCGCAAGCACGACGCAGCTCCAGCAAGGCTCGGGGGTACACCATGTGCACAATGCTGCATCAAGACCTACGCCTGCTTCAAGCAGGCGCCGGGGTTTGACGCAGCATTGCCCTGAAAGTGACTGAGTGAAATCTCATAGATTTCACTCAGCCACTTTCAGGAGGCGTTCCTGCGCAGGAACGCCCCCCCTGCGCAGGAACGCCTCCTTATGGCGCAGTGCTTTACAACATGATGCATCTCCTAGATGCGTCACGTTGTAAATAGGGCGCATTGTTTGCGCCGCAGTTGCGTCAAATAAAGTGACACAATTGCGGCGCAAAGAGGCGCAACGGCCACATAAATCTGCCCCAAAATGTCTATGTTTGTACGTAAAAGTTTGTCATAGTGAATGTCAAAGTGCAAAACTATTAAGGATGTGGTACAGCATAAACCTATAAGGTGTTTACCTATAGTATACTGTACTACTTCCAAAGCACTGAAATGTAACATATGTATATAAATATGTTACAACTCAATGGGCCAGATGTACGTAATCTCGATTTACCTACTCATAAATAACGAGGGCCCGATGTAGGTAATCCCAGATTACCACTTCTTAAATACTGAATCATACCAATTTGGTATTTAAGAACTGGCAATGGAGATGTACGTATTTTTACCGAATTAATTACTGATTCAGTAAAATTTGTTAATTACCGATCCGATAATTACTGAATCTGTATTTGCCATTGATTCCTATGGGCCTTGAAGCCCATAGGAATCAATGGCAAATACCGATTCGGTAATTACCGAATCGGTAAATACCGAATCCTGCCAGGGGGAACAGGGTGCCACTTTATCACCCTGTAGCACCCCTGTTTTTGGCTTGTGAGCAGTGTGACACACATACATGCCCTTAGGGAATGTATGTGTGCCACATGGCACAGGTGTACATGCACAGATGTGCATGTACACAGGAATTCCATATTTAACACCCAATTGTATTGAGTGGCAAATAACGAATTCTTAGATGCCTCTAGCACTATCAACAGTGCTACCTACATTAGAATTGACAGATTTGGTATTTTTACTGAGTCTGTATTTACCGATTCAGTAATTTTACTGATTCGGTAAATACAGAATCGGTAAAAATACCAAATCTGTAAATAAATGCCTCCTACATAGGAAAAGGCATTTACCGGTCAGTAACAGCCAAATTCAGCCGTTACCGACCGTAAATGCGTACCTACATCGCGTCCCAAATCATACCACTTCAATATTTAAGAGTAGGTAAATAGGATGTATGTAATTTGTTTTTTGAAATTACCAAATCTGTATAATTCAGTCATTTTACCGAATCAGTATTTACAGATTCGGTAATTGCCATGGATTCCTATGGGCCTTGAGGCCGTATAGTATTCAGTGGTAACTAACGAATATTTAAGGGCCTGTGGCACTATTTTAAAAACAAAGAAGGGTAAACAAAAGTGCACACAAAAGGGAAGAGGTGTGAGGAACAGAGAGAAGGAAGTGCACTGGAGGAAGTGCAGTGCCAATAAATGAAGGTTTACTAACAGGTAAGAAATGGATAACAGAGTGAAGGAAGGAGAATAAGATCAAACCTAACAAAATAAAGAAAGAGAGAAACTGACTGAGGTAAAGAGGAGGAGTGGTAGAAAGAGAGAGCAAGGAAAATTAACTGTAAGGGAGACAAATGTAGAGAGAGAGGGAACAAGGGACTGAAAAAGAGTGAGGCAGTTATTCTGTCACAATAAGAGAGTGATAACAAACTTAATTTTGATTCTCATACTTACCTTATGAATAATGAAAACGTAGACACTGATGCGAAAAAAGTTTTTTATTTCTTATCCTTACCTTCTAAGATATAAAAAAAACTTAAAGAAATTATTTAAAAAAATATAATATCTGTAAAACACAAGAAACAAATAAATTATAATGCATACAATCTATATTTCACAATACAAGAGAGAAGGAAGGAGATTAAGAGTCAAGAAAGATAGATGGCACATGCAGAGGGACACATGCCACAGGTAGAGAGTAAGATGGTGCAGGCAGAGAGTGAGATAGAACAAGTAGAGGGTGATATGGTGCAAGCAAAGGGTAAGATTCAGAAAGGGGGGTGGTGATGGACAGAGTATCTGAATTAAACAGAACACTCGTACCCAGTCAACAGATCAGGGCTTGATCCATCACCGTTTTTTAGCTCACTGCACCATCCCAGCTCAGAACCTGGCTACATGCAAATTAGTCTGTCCCTGGCCCAGTGCATCATGGGAACAGGGCAGACCAAACTACCAAGGCAATTCTTTCACTGGAAAGGAAACAAGCTTCCGGGGACCGGTTTCTGGCATTACAGCCATACTCTGTCCATCACCACCCCCTTTTCTGAATCTTTTTGTCCACCATAAGCGTGGAAGGGTATGCTCAGACATGAGTCCCTTGCTCACTGCACCATCAGGAGTCAAGCAAGCCGGGCCGAAGACGGCTGTCATGCCAGAAACCGGTCCCCGGAAGCTTGTTTCCTTTCCAGTGAAAGAATTGGCTTGGTAGTTTGGTCTGCCCTGTTCCCATGATGCACTGGGCCAGGGACAGACTAATTTGCATGTAGCCAGGTTCTGAGCTGGGATGGTGCAGTGAGCTAAAAAACGGTGATGGATCAAGCGCTGATCTGTTGACTGGGTAGGAGTGTTCTGTTTAATTCAGATACTCTGTCCATCACCACCCTCTTTTCTGAATCGTTTTGTCCACCATAAGCGTGGAAGGGTATGCTCAGACATGAGTCCCTTGCTCACTGCACCATCAGGATTCAAGCAAGCCAGGCCGAAGACGGCTGTAATGCCAGAAACCGGTCCCCGGAAGCTTGTTTCCTTTCCAGTGAAAGAATTGGCTTGGTAGTTTGGTCTGCCCTGTTCCCATGATGCACTGGGCCAGGGACAGACTAATTTGCATGTAGCCAGGTTCTGAGCTGGGATGGTGCAGTGAGCTAAAAAACGGTGATGGATCAAGCCCTGATCTGTTGACTG
This sequence comes from Lissotriton vulgaris, assembly GCF_964263255.1. Lineage (NCBI taxonomy): Eukaryota > Metazoa > Chordata > Amphibia > Caudata > Salamandridae > Lissotriton > Lissotriton vulgaris. The sequence goes on from NC_141685.1 coordinate 1,570,233,134, forward strand.
TGTAGGAGTGTTCTGCTTAATTCAGATACTCTGTCCATCACCACCCCCTTTTCTGAATAGCAAAGGGTAAGATAACACACGCACATGCATATATTGTGCAAACAGAGGGTAAGATGGCACACACACACAGAAACATGGAACAAGCAAAGGAAGACATAGCACAGTCAAAAGAGAGATGGCGAATGAGCGTGAGACAAGGGGAGTAAGGACACAGAGGGAGTGGAGGAAAGAGTGAGAGAAGGGGACTGAGTGAGGGAGCAAAGGAAAACAAGTGACGGAGTGTGGGTGAGTTAAAGAGAGTGAGTGTAAGGGAAGGGCAGTGAGACAGTGAAGGTACAGAGGAAGTAAGGATAACAGAAACAGTGAATAAAGAGAAGTGAGGATGTCAGAGTTCAAAAGGAGTAAGTGAATTGGACTAAGGTGAGTGAGGGAAGGTTAATGAGTAAGGGAGCAAAAGAAGGAAAGAGAGGTGAAGGGGAGTAAATCAGATGAACTGAGAAAAGGTAAGTGAGGGAAACAAGAAAGGAGAAGGAGAGTGAAGGATAGGAATAAAGTGTACTGACGGAAGCAGCCTAATGAAAGAAGGGTGAGGTGAGTGGAAAAGGACAATGAAGTTGAAGAAAGACAAATGATAGAGGGTGGATAAAGTCGAGTGAGCGTGAAACAATGGGTCTGAGTGATTGACTACACACAGGGAGTGAAGGAAGGAGTGATAGAAGGAGACTCAATGAGGGATCAAAGAACGGAAAATGAGGTAGTGTAGGTGAGGGAAAAGGAGTGACAGAATGAGGTGATGAAGAGAGTCACGCTAAGAGACAGGGAGCGATGGAAGGATAGACAAAAAGAGAAATAAAAAAGTTTTTGGGGTCAGTCGTACTTACCTTATAAATGAAATATCTGTGGAAACGAAAAAACAAATCAGTTATAATACATTATTCACAATACAAGAGACAAAACAGGAGAAAAAGGAAAGAGGAGTTAGGGAAGGAAAATGAGGGAGAGGGAAGGGGCAATTAGTGCAGGTGCGTTAACAACAATGAGTCTAAGAGAGAGGGAGTGATAGAAGAGTACAGAGAAAGTAAGAGGACACAGGGAGTTTTATGAAGGTGTGTTTGAAGTGCACTTAGGTGAGTGACAGAAGGGGAATTAGTGAGTGAGCAAAGGAAGGAAATAGAGATGAAGGGGAGTGAAACAGAGGGACTGACTTAACATGAGTGGGTGAGAAGACTAAGAAGAAGGGGAGTGAAGTATAGGGAATGAGGATAAGTAAGGGAAGCAAAATAAAGGGACAGGGGGATGCAGGGTAAAAGAATAACAGTCAAGTTAAGTCTAGTCAATTAATTTATATAGCGCACTACATACCCAGAGGGTCTCAAGGCGCTTGAGGAGGGGTGGGGAATTACTTGTCAAATATCCAGGTTTTAAGTTGCTTTCTGAATGCTAGGTGGTTCTGAGTGAGGCGAAGGTGAATGGGAAGTGAGTTCCAGGATTTAGCCGCCAGGTAGGAGAAGGATCTTCCTCCCATGGTGGTTTTGTTGATGCGAGGTACAGCAGCAAGGGCTTGTTTGGAAGAGCGTAGCTGGCGGGAGGGGGTGTAGAAGGAAAGTCGTGTGTTGAGGCATTCGGGTCCAAGATCGTAGAGTGCTTTGTGTGCGTGGGTTAGGAGGCGGAATGTTATCCTCTTATTGACGGGGAGCCAGTGGAGGTCTTTCAGGTGACCAGAAATGTGGTCTTTACGCGGGATGTCTAGTATGAGTCTTGCTGATGCGTTCTGGATGCGTTGGAGTTTTTTCCGAAGTTTTGCGGTGGTACCGGCGTATAGGGTGTTTCCGTAGTCCAGGCGGCTTGTAACCAATGCGTGGGTGACCGTTTTTCTCGTTTCGGTGGGGATCCAGCGAAAAGTTTTTTGAGCATGCGAAGAATGTTGAAGCAAGATGATGAAACGGTGTTGACTTGTCTGGTCATCGAGAGTGAGGAGTCCAAGATGACGCCCAAGTTCCGTGCGTGGTCCGTCGGGATGGGTGCTTTTCCAAGGGCCTCTGGCCACCATGAGTCGTCCCAGGCGGAGGGGGAGGTACCTAAGATAAGGACTTCTGTTTTGTCTGAATTCAGTTTCAGACGGCTGTGCTTCATCCACTCGGCAACTTCTTTCATTCCTTCATGTAGGTTGGTTTTGGTGGTGTTGGGGTCTTTGGTGAGTGAGAGGATCGGTTGAGTGTCATCAGCGTAGGAGATGATTTTGAGGTTGTGTTGGTGTGCGATGGCCGCGAGGGGGCTCATGTTTACGTTGAAGAGGGTGGAGCTGAGTGAAGATCCTTGTGGTACGCCGCAAATGACTTCCGTGGCCTCTGACTTGAATGGTGGGAGGCGGACTCTCTGAGTTCTTCCGGCAAGGAACGAGAAGATCCATTCCAGTGCTTTTCCTTGGATTCCGATGTTACTGAGGCGTTGTAACAGGGTGCTATGACAGACTGTGTCGAAGGCCGCGGAGAGGGCGAGGAGGATGAGGGCGACTGTGCCTCCATTGTCCAGTAGAGTTCGAATGTCGTCTGTTGCTGCGATGAGTGCGGTCTCAGTGCTATGTTTGGCTCGGAAGCCGGACTGTGAGGAGTCAAGGGATTTATTGGTTTCGAGGAAGGCGGCGAGCTGGTTGTTTACAGCTTTCTCGATGACTTTGGCCGGGAATGGAAGGAGCGAGATGGGGCGGTAGTTTTTGAGTTCGGTGGGGTCCGCTGTGGGTTTTTTCAGAAGGGCGCTGAGTTCGGCGTGTTTCCAGCGTTCCGGGAAGGTGGCGGAGTTGAGAGAGCAGTTGATGACGTGTCAGAGGTGTGGTGCTATGATGGAATCTGCTTTGTTGAAGATGTGGTGAGGGCATGGGTCTGTGGGGGATCCTGAGTGGATGGAGTTCATCAGGCGGATGGTGTCCTCAGTGGAGATTGGGCTCCAGTCATTAAGGATGTTCAAGGGGGGTGAAGGTATGGCAGAAGGTTGTGTGGGATGGTCTCCGGGTTGGTTGTTGAAGCTGTTGTGGGCGTCTGCGATTTTGTCGTGGAGGAACGAAGCTAGGGAGTCGCAGAGGGTTTGAGAGGGAGTGATGTCGTTGGAGTTGGCAGTGGGGTTGGTGAACTCTTTGACGATGTTGAATAATTCCTTGCTGTTGTGGGCGTTGTTGTCTAGTCGGTCTTTGAATGCGGTTTTCTTGGCCTTCCGGATCAGTTGGTGGTGTATGCGGGTGGCGTTTTTGAAGGCGTCCCTGGTGCTGGTGTTTGGGTCTTTTTTCCAGGCCTTCTCAAGGGAGCGACAGAGTTTCTTGAGATCATCGTTGAACCAGGGGGCTTTTTTGCTGCCTAACTTGATTTGACATTTTTTCAAAGGTGCTAGGTTGTCGGCGCTATTGGTTAGCCATTGAGTGAGGTTAATGGCTGCTTCGTTGGGGTTCGAAGAGGGGGCAGGGGGGTTGTGAAGAAGCGATGAGGAGATCTGGTCGATGGTGATTTTGTTCCAGTTTCTTCGCAGAGTAGGTTGGGGATGGTTGTGGGTTGTGGTCTTTTTGTAGATAAAGTGAACGCAGCTGTGGTCCGTCCAATGGAGAGCTGTGGTGTGACTGAGGGAGATATGTTTGCTGGAGGTGAAGATAGCGTCGAGTGTGTGACCTGCGTAGTGAGTGGGGGTATTAACAAGTTGTTTGAGTCCGAGGTTGGCGAGATTGTCCAGAAGGGCGGTGGTGTTGCTGTCGTTGCTCTTTTCCAGGTGAAAATTGAGGTCTCCCAGTAGAATGTAGTCCTCGGAGGGGAGGGCGTGTGGGGTGATAAAGTCAGTGATGTCTTCACAGAATTGTGCACGGGGTCCTGGTGGCCTGTAGAGGAGGGTGCCTCTGAGTGTGGTCTTGGGGTCGGTGTGGATCTGGAAGTGAAGGTGCTCGGCGCTAGCGAGGTTGACGTCTGAGCTGGTTGAGATGCGGATGGAATTCTTATGGACGATAGCGATGCCTCCTCCTGTTTGGTAGGTGCGGTCTTTTCGGATGATCTTGTAGCCTTCCGGGATGGCAATGGTGATGTCTGGGGCTGAGGAGGCGTTCATCCATGTTTCTGTTAGGAAGGCGACATCCGGAGAGATGGTGTCTAGTAGATTCCAAAGGTCAATGGTGTGTCTGTGGACGGAGCGGGTGTTGAGCAGGATGCATTTAAGGTGGTTGGTGTCGGACCTCTGTTTGGTGTTAGTGGATGAGGATTTGGTCTTGATGCTGTCATACTTGCAGGAGTTGCATGTGAAGGGTCCATGGGTGTGTCCAGGAGCGGCTAGGGTGCAGTTGGGGAGTCGGCCGGGGTTTAGGGCTAAGAGGGTGGATGCGTTGTAAGTAATGCGGGTGGGGTGGGTGGTATGGGGACCAGGGGGGCAGGCGCTGGGCGCGGTCCAGGCGCGGACGGGCATAGACGGGCTTACCTTTGGCGCACCTTCGGCGCGGCCGTAGCGCGTGGACGCTGCGCGTTGGGACATCTGACATAAATGGAGAGTGGAGGGGGCGGAGCGTGGGAGGGTCAACTGGGAGGCGGGATCTAGGTGCAGGGAGGGTCTGCAAGGGGTCCCAACAAAATGGCTGCACAGTAAACAAACAAATCAGCAAAGCTCCGACAACAATCTCGAGGTGCACAACAATAAAAGCGCTAGCAGAGACAAATGCGAGGCAAGTAGCGTTATTGAGCGCTGCACGAAATAATTATTTAAAGCAGTTGTAGAGGCACTAAAGCGCACAGGTCACGAGCGCTGCACAGAGTCAATTACAAGAATAGTGCCTGGAGTACAAATGAGCACAGGTCACGAGCGCTGCACAGAATCAATTAAAATTAAAGTGCCAGGAGTACAAATGAGCACCGTTCTCGAGCGCTGCACTGATAGCTTGTAGAGACAATACCAGTCAACCATACGATACCAGCAGGAGGTTTGACGAAACAGAGGTGATAGAGGATGAATAAAGGTGAATAAGCATGAGACAAGAAGAGTAAAAGAGTGAGGAAATAGAGTGAGTGAAGGAAAGAGTGAGAGAAGGGGACTGAGTGAAGGAGCAAAAAAAAGTCAGTGACAAAATGTGGATGAGTTAAAGGGAGTGAACATAAGAGAAAAGGAGTGAGAAACTGAAGGGATGAAAGCAGTGAGGTTAAGAGAGAGGTAGTAAGGGAAGGATAGAGAGAAACAGAAATAAAAAAGTAATGAAAATGTATTTTTTATTAGTTGTACTTACCTTATAAATGTAATATCTGTAGAAGAGAGTAAAGAAATCAGTTATAATATATATTTCACAATACAAAATGCAAATTAACTTGTACAACATGTTATATGGTTTATTTTTGCTGTTCTCAGAATATATTGATTTTCACTAAAAACAGTGAGTTCAATACTATTCATCATATCACAGCGGTCAAAAAAAAACACAATCAAAATGATTGTGTTTAAAAACCCCATAAAACTTAGAAATAACATATCTTACATGTTTTCTTCCAAACATCAATTTCTAAGATACAGTATCTCATTATTATATTCTCAAACTAAAGTGATATAGAAACATATATTAACCACATTTACCCGAAATACGTATTCTTCATTTACATACCTTTCCACATGGCCAAATGGTATACAGAAAGTCCTCTTTTTGGAAATTACTTAATAATAGTTTTAAACTTCCATGTACCTGACTTTCGGAATGAAAAGTCCAACATCTATTTCCTCATCTAACAATAATTATATTTACACCTCTGACTTACTCTTGATAAACATTTCCTATAATACTGTTATCGCTCACTATGTGATACACTTATACTACCTCTGTGACAACTACCAGTTTACTAATTATCTTGATCACTTTCACCCACAAACTAATTTTGGACAACACACTTACTTTTATTAACTGCTCCAATCTTCATTGTTCAATTACTTTCACTAAAATTTGGGTTCTAAAAACACTAGGTAAGAATTTGTTAAGTCAAAAGGCAAACGTTGTTTGAAAATCAATTGAGTATCATTACAAACTTATGTAAAAACATATATTATCAATATTTACCCGAGAAACTCATTTTTCATTGATGTACTTTCCCACATGGCCAAATAGTACGTAAACATTTGTTGTTTCGGAAAATACTTAATAATACTCTTGACCTTCCATTTTCCAACCTTCTGCATGAAAAGCTGCAACGTCTTTCGTAACACCTTACAATATTTATATCTCCACCCAAGGATGTGTATCAAGTCCATAAATCATTAAACAACCATTAAACTATCAGAACCTGAACATCATATAGTATCCTGATGACTAACTTTTATTAATTGCTCCAATCTTTCTAGGCCAATTACTTTTCCTAAAATTTAGGTTGTAAAAACACTAGGTAAGATTTTTTTAAGTCAAAAGGCAAACGTTTTTTGAAAGTCAAAACAGTATCATTACAGTAAGTCCAACCGTTTTGACATTTTAAATAAGCTGTATAATGTCCAGATGTTGTTGAAGGACCATCAGGGAAAATAATTGCTACTGTTACAAAGGTTCTTCCTGAAATTGATAATTGAGAAGCCACAAAATTTTTTATTAAAGTTGTCAATTTAGTTCCATCAGGTCTACATCGTTGGAACATTAAAATTACGTACTGTCCATAACTTTGTATAAATAATGTTGATAGCATTGCACAGTTACATTGGGTACAAACCATGTTTTGATCAGCTGCTCTAACTAGATTATTAAAAGACACTGATTTGCAGTCTGGTAAAGTCAAATATATAAATCTTTCGGTATCTACTGTTGTACTACTTGAAAAGGAACAATTATCGCAGACATGTTGCCATTTATAAGAAAGGCCAAAAAGATTTTCAACATCTATACCTTCCTCTTGCAATACAACAAGCATGTACATTAGAAATTCCTGACAATCTTGCTGAATATCCTGAGAAAATTGAGTTATACCAGAACATATGCCTAAATCATTTCGAATATCAGAAACACTTTGTATATTTGTTCTATCACTGCTACATTTCTCAAACACAGTATTCAACAAACAACAAAAACTTTGATCCCGATTTTCAACAATCTGTTCTTGCAAACTTTGGTGAAAAAAAACAACATTAACCACTACATTAGCATAGCAGTTGACACCAGAACTGTTCTCAAACTGAAATCCAACAATATCTTCAACAGAAGAATCCTCTTTGTTTCTGCTTACAATGGTTCATCTAGTTTTCTTTTTTTTTGCTACAGCCTTGCTACAATTTTTCTAATTTTTTCTTTTTCGGCCTACTACACACTTTTCAAACAGAGGATATTGAGGTAAATTTTGAGCATACTCTCTTCTTAACCTATTATATTCCTTTACACATTTTAGATCTGCACTAATCTTTGTCTCATCAAAATCAATCAAGTACAATCCAGATAAAGTTCTGACTCGAGATAAAGCAACATATGCCATACCCTCCTTGAAGACAGAACTTCCAATATTCATCAAAGCACTATCTAAACTTAAACCTTGAGATTTATGAATAGTTACTGCATATGACAAAGAAACAGGAAACTGTTTTCGGCAGACATATAAATCTTTCACAAGCAAAAATCGAACAGAACAACGACTAAACTGTTGTACTTCTTCAATTCCATCAAATTTAATTTAAAAAAATTCAATTCCATCTCTATTTCGATAATTCACAAAATCAACAACATGACCCATTGCTCCATTTATGAAACCTCTTTCCACATTTAAATTCCATCGTAAAATTATACGACAATTTAAACATACATATAGAGTCTTTTCAAAACCAGCAGTTTTAGAAATTGTCTTCTCTAAAGAATCCAACTTTGATTTCAACTTTTCTGACAAAACAATAGTAACTCCTTTGTGCTCTATTTTGTCAATAGCTTCCAGTTTCACAATCTCTTGATGTTCTAACTCTAACATTTTGTTGTTGAAGACTGAACATTCTCGAAGAGTTGGCATCAAGCATATTACAGTTTTGTTTTCAGCAACTTTTTGATAAATAATCTCTGGGAGAATATTTTCCTTTGGAAACAAATTTGAAATTAATCGTGACTGTAAAGCTTCTTTGCCATGTTCAGTTACTTTTCCAATTCTTACATCTTGTAGAATATTTTTATAATCTTCATCCTTTGCCTGTCGCATGTTTTGAAGCAGTTTTACATATTTAAAATATAACCAGATATTCACATTTCCAATGCTTCCTAAGCACTTTCTTGTATCTTCATGTGTAAGCATGTTAAACACTGGTTGTCCTTTCACTTGAGTTAGCTGCAGTAGATCTCCAAAGACAATGATGGGTTTGCCTCCAAAATACACATCATACTCTGTTTTAAGAATTTGTTGCATTCTTAAATGCACAAAAGCAAGCATCACATTTGAAACCATGCTTACCTCATCGATGATAAGAAGTTTTATTTTCTTCAGGACTCTACAAACTTCACAACAAGCTTCTCCAGATAGCTTGTGGTATTGTAATTTATTATCATGCTCTACTGGCAGTTTCAATAAACGATGTAAAGTAATCCCTTTAATGTTATGTGCTGCCAACCCAGTTGGAGCAGTAACAACACAAGACAGTGATGACTCTGTTCTTTTCTGCAGATAAGTTGCAATTGATTTAATCAGAAAACGTTTCCCAGTTCCGGCTTCTCCACTCACATATAGTCGGACAGGTTCAAATGACGTAAACCATGCTCAATCTGTTCTGTGACTTCATCATATATTTTTTTCTGCTCCACGTTTAGTTGATTTTCCAAATCTTCTAAATTAACTACATCCTCCTGAGCTTGTTCCATGGCTCTTTCCACCTCTTCCATGGCAGTGGCAGCTTCATTTTGGATAAGTGGTCCTCCTAGTGGATCCTGACTCAATGAAGCAGAACTCTGACTGTCTTGAGAACTGTCTCTAGCAATCTCTGCTGCAATGATAGCTTCTTGCTGTATTTCATCATTCAACATTTGCAGATAACTTGAAAAAACAGGACATTCAATGGTATCCTTAGTTGCATTGAAAGAATCTTCAAAACTGAGAAAATCTCCAAGTAGTTCCTCTTCTGAACGTCATGGCTTAAAGAGTTGCAAAAGAGCCAAATAGTAAAATTCCCTTTTATCAGGAGATTCGCAACTAAATTTACGATGATTAATCAAATGTCCTTTTCTTTGTTTCACCAGACATCCTTAGCATATACTCCTTTATTGATATCTTCTGTCATATTCTTCTTAAAAGTATAGTTTTGCAGTACTTCATAGAGACAAACGTTCTCAAGATGACTACTTCTATTTGGATAATATGTATCCAACATGTTTCTCTTCAAAATATCTGTACTGTTTGGTTGAAACTCCGCCAAATACTCAATTTCTTGTGCAGACTTCAAAACTTGGTTTCGTGTTGCAGCAAGACCTAGACTCACCCAAATGATGGATCTCGATTTGGCATACAGACTTGCTGATGATAACCGATCTGAACATTCATATGCTCCAATTTCTCGATGCGACAACATCTTCAGACTGTAACTGTATAATTTCTTACTTAGGCTCTTTTCATGCAAAATATCCTCCCACATTTCCTTCAGTTCCGTCTTTTCTGATTTTGTGATGTAAGACGTTACATATCAAGCCACAGCAATAGAGTTGTCAGCAACATATTGAATATCCATGTTAGCATTCCACATGGACAAAATGACTGGGTTGTAGTCATTTATGTATTTGGACTCTTCATTTCTTTTCAAGTTGTACTTATTTTTCGGTGATTTTCTTGTCACAGTATGTCGCAGTGAAGACATAAAATTTTTCACTCTTACTTTAGATATTACTGGTCGTGGAAATCCAAAACGACATTTTGTGTAGAACTTCTCCTTGGATTTGAACTTTCGACAACAGTACTTTCCACAGCGATGGGTTTGAAAGCGTAAGACTTGATGTCGTAAATTGTCTTCTTCTGTACTTTTCGGAACAACACATGTGGAATATTGTTCAATGAAACTCATCACTGTGTCATCCGAATCTGTTCCAAATTTGGGAGCATCTTTGATCCAAAGCAGCATATATATGTGAGGAGCACCTCTTGCTTGATACTCCTTTCTCCAAAAGAAATCCAAAACCTCTCCAAGTGGAGGATTTTTTTTATTTGTGATGAAAGACATCATAGCTTCAAATCAATGATTAAAAAACCTACAAACATTAACTGGATCCAAAGAGCACAGTTCTCCAGGTGTCTTGAATTCTATATTTTCTATGTTTCCATTTGCCTCTCGAAGAAATTCAAGTAAGTCTTCCCAGGCATACTCAGCACAGCTAAGAGTGAGGAACCATGTAGGAGTTCCTAAGTTTCTTAGCATACATTTCAATTCCCCATGACGACGGTACCAATACTCATTCGTACCACGCTGACATGCCATGAGATTGATTAGGTGAGATTCCAAAATACTGTCTTTCACTTGGACTTTATCCATAAAGTCTCTTGCCGAAACATTTTGAAGATGTACTCCAGATTTCAGTATATGGTTCACAGCATAAGATAGTCCAGAGAAGTCACTCTTAAACAGAAGATGAAACAAATATGGAATGCATTGACGAAATCTTGGATCTTCTGCATATAATCTTAAAGTCCGGTATTCTGACGCAGGAATTTGAACAGGTCGCTCATCATATCTTCCACCTTGACCTGTCGGAAACAATTGAGGAAAACAACAAGCTTCCAAGCTTTCTTCCCATACACTTATGGGACTTCCTTTGGCTTCTTTCATTTGGAACAACTCAATAGCATTCCCCATTACTTCTTTGGAATGCAGAGGATGAACACTATAATGCTCATAAATCTGTTCACTTCTAGAAACATCTACTTTTTCAATCTGTCCAGCTGATGAATCACTGTCCTCTTCTACAGTTGTTTCCTCTTCTCGTACATATACATTTTTGTAGTACTGATTGTTTTTTACTAAATACAACGTTGCCTTTTTGACTTTCCTAACATCCACTAATTCTTGCCAGATTTTCTTACTCTTTGTAGGAACACCATTAACTAGAATAACCAGAGGTTCCTCTTCCACTTTTTCTACGCCAATAGTGTCAATATTTTTCTTTAAATCTAAAGTCAAATAAACAACTCTTCCCTTTAATCCTCTCTGTAAATCTGAAGGAGGCAATTTCCCTGTCTTATATCCATCCGAACAATAGCCTGAAAAGGATGCACACATTGAATCAGAATACACTCATAGGTATTTAAACCCATCAATTCAGATGAAATCTTTACCAACTCAAGATTATTATGTACAGCTCTAGCAGGCATTCTGTTTTCATTTAATTTATTATAACAATATTTACAAATACGTAGATCAGAACCCAAATGAAAACAATTCTCAACCAACAAATAAGTTGCAAAATCCTTCCATTCATTATTATTTTCCATTTCACTTTTAACATATAAAACAACTAACCGAGTCTGATTCTTATAATGAGTTCGTCGACAACACACAAGAAAAATATGGCCTTTCACTTGAAATGACCTTAAACTTTGTAATTTCATGATCAAAATTTTGAGTATTTACAATCTGTACATTCTCTTCCACATTACTTTCTATTACTGTATCATTTTCGGCAGTATCCTCTTTTTCACCAAAGTAACAAAACTCTATTTCTTCACAAATCTTCTTCACATCTAATTCAGATCCATGCAAAAGAACTGTTTAACTGTTTTAACTTAAGTGCTGGACTTTTTGCATAATACAACCTTCTCACTATTTTCCTCACTTTAGTTTGATGCACTGCTAACATCTTAAAATGGTGAAAAGTACTCTGACATACTTTTCTAGAAAGACAAGCCAGTGAATGACCATGCAAACCTGTTTTTTCCCTCACTCTGCAAGGATCCAAGTCTTGCAACATCTTAAACTTTTGTTTTACACTTTTCTTACTATATGTACGTAAGAAATTGCAAAACAAATTAATAGAATCCTGTCACACACTACAAATACTACTTCAATTTCAAGTATACACCGGAGCCTTAGGACGTCTCCCTAAAACTTCATCAGCTAACAACTCATCTGCATTTCTAGGCACAATTTTTTCTTTTTCAACTGGACAACCGTCCTTCACCTCATATGCTCGACCGCTGGTGTCAACTGCATGCACCAAAACATTATCTTGAAAGTAACTCTCTTCATTAAAAAATGGCTCACAACTTGAACTGTGCTTCCATTCTCCCGAAAAAACATCACAAAAATTATTCTGATTAATTACTCTTTTCCACTTACATTTTGATTTCAAGTCATTGATTGCCTTATCTAGTGTACGAACTCTATTGATTACTAAAATATACAGCTTTCTCTTCACTTCAAACGCCTGATCAACAAACTTTTCTAATCTTTTCTTTTTCTTGTAAAAAGCCGTTTTCCTAAAATTTTTCTTAAGATTTGATTTTTTAATAAATTCAAAACTACTCTGTAGTCTACGAATGTCAAAAAACTGATTTGTCCTACGATTACCAGCCACACTATGATCTCCTTGTACCATTATATCATTTTTTGGTGACGTCTGCTTTTTCTTTCTAGTAACACTTTGTTTTTTTTCTTCCGTAGAAACACTTTCTTGACTTTTTCTGCTTTTTAACAATTTCCTTAAAAAATCCTTGCTTTGCTTACCAGGAGCATTTTTTCTTTTCTCTGAAGATTGTCCTTTGCATGAATCTTCTTATTGAGTCCTCTTGGTTGATTAAGCTTTCTTATAAACTCTTTTTTGGCGGTCTTTCGTAGTCATGATCTATTATGACTCTGTAGATATTTACAATCTGTTGAAAAGAAAAATGTAACATATTATAGACCACTACTAACATAGCACATAGCAATTACATTAACTAAACATTATAAACACTGGTTCACATCTCTCTTTGTGTGTCTCTTATCACTCTCTGCCTGCACAATCTCCCTCTTTGCATGCCTCATCTTACTCTCGCCTTCCACCATCTCTCTGATTGTATGTGTGTGCCATCTCAATCTCTGCCTACACCATCTGTCTGTTTGTGTGTATGTGTCATCTCACTCTCTGTGCCTAAAACGATTTACCATGCTAAATGTTTTTTGCTGAAATTACTGGCTTTAAGATTTTTGACAAGCATCACACTGAGTGTATATATGAATTAAGGAATTATATTTTCATAGGAATAGCAGATAGAAAACAATATACACTATCTCTATACCAGCATTAATGTTAAACATTACGAAAGGGGCTTGTAAATATGCCAATGAAACCATTACACTATCTCTATACCAGCATTAATGTCAGACATTGCGCAAGGGACTTGTAAATATGCCAATGAAACCATTGCACTATCTCTATACCAGCATTAATGTTAAACATTGAGCAAAGGGCTTGTAAATATGCCAAGGAAACCATTACACTATTTCTATACCAGCATTAATGTTAAACATTGCGCAAGGGGCTTGTAAATATGCCAATGAAACCATTACACTATCTCTATACCAGCATTAATGTCAAACATTGCGCAAGGGGCTTGTAAATATGCCAATGAAACCATTACACTATCTCTATACCAGCATTAATGTTAAACATAGCGCAAGGGGCTTGTAAATATGCCAATGAAACCATTAGACCATCTGTATACCAGCATTAATGTCAAACATTGCGCAAAGGACTTGTAAATATGCTAATGAAACCATTACACTATCTGTATACCAGCATTAATGTCAAACATTGCGCAAGGGGCTTGTAAATATGCCAATGAAACCATTACACTATCTGTATACCAGCATTAATGTCAAACATAGCGCAAGGGGCTTGTAAATATGCCAATGAAACCATTACACTATCTGTATACCAGCATTAATGTCAAACATTGCGCAAGGGGCTTGTAAATATGCCAACGAAACAATTACACTATCTCTATACCAGCATTATTGTTAAACATTGCGCAAGGGGCTTGTAAATATGCCAATGAAACCATTACACTGTCTCTATACCAGAATTGAATCCAAGCATAAAAAACAATTTAAAAAGAAGTCTATCTTATAAACTAAAAAATACAAACTGTAAGCACACACAGCTAACATTATGGAAAAAGGTAAAAATATAATTCCTTAATTCACACAGACACTCACTGTGATCCTTGTCAAAAATCTTTAAGCCACACATGTAATCAAAAAACATTTAGCATGGTAAATCATTTTACACACAGAGCACAACTCATTTAAATTAACACTACACTGCAATGCAGAAACCTGACTCATTTTCAAAATACAACAGGAATGAAGCCCAATATGCTTGTTATGCTTCCCAATACTGCAAACAGCACTCTCTCTCTATTACTCACCTTTAAAATCGCTTTTGAAAATATAGAACAGTGTCAAACACACAGCAGATTTTCTAAGGAAGAATCTCTGAAATGCACCTCAGACACTGAAACCAGAAATGGCCCACTTTCCCACTCATTCTTCACACATATCTCAGGTCTTAACCAATCAAATGTCTTCCCACACTATTTCAAAACTAAACTAACATTTCAATTGGTTCTACATTCCCACACTTTCAAACTCACATAATATTCACCCACCCCCCTAGTGCTCTTTCAACCTGTTACCATGGCAACTCCCACCTAAGAAGGACACAGGTAAAAAGTTCATCATACTATTTTGCAAATGAATCCAACAAGATTCTTTGACCTTTCAATATAACAGCTAATCATGTGCAATGTTCCTTTCAATTACCTTTTCTGAACCATTAGAATTGCTTCTTTTAAAAAACAAAACTATGCACCCTAATATGCTGTGCTGCATTTTCAAAAAGCACCAATCATTTCTTAAATTTCAAGTGCAGTGAATATCATCCTCTTTTTTATCTAAAATGCAAGCTTTACAAATTACATTTTCATTTACTTACCTGGTTTCTCTTCTTTCTATGCCTGGAGAGAACCCCCAGGCTCACCTTTTGAAACTCTGAAGAACCAGGTTACCAAGTTATGCAATCAGTTCAAGTTCAAAGTTCAAGTTATGCAATCATGTTCTGCTACTTAAGTATGAACAAAGGGACTTCACGGGGTTTCAGGCTTATTGCCATCCACCCCTATTATAATTCAGAAAGCAAGCATATGCATTTAAGAGGTTCTAGTACATCTTTTCTTCTCAACACATAGGTGAAGAAAATTTATTTGTATTGTGATATGTTCTCAAGTTATGATGAAAAGGAAGTCATTATTCCTAGTAGAGATATATGTAACGTCTCTTATGTCGTTTTGGAGTGCAACTAAGTAAACATGCTGATTCACAAACAAGGAACAAGGTACTGGTCCAATGGTCACAGTTCCAGGACATATGAACTCAGGTGTCTTACCCTCAAATTGCAAGAGTTAGACCCCTTTCTTATTTACTAAACAGCACTGTTACAAAGGGTATAGTGCCTAGTGAATATGTAGGAAAAGCACAAGGTGAGTTGCAAAGGTGCATTAGACCCTCTCATTTCGACAGCTCCTGATACTACAGTCATAAATGTGTATGCATTTAATCTTAGGTGTTGTTGAGTGCTCTGAGCGGAAAATCTCCGAGAGCAAATATTGTTTTGTTTAGGAGCTCACTTTAGTGCCTTCTGGAAGAACTGGGCCCATCAAGAGGCACATTGTATCTGTCCTCCTTGTAATTTCTAAATATTTAACTTGGGACTCTTGTTGCAAAAAACACGCACTGTCCCAGTCTTTGACTTCTTAACATGCACCTTGTCCCGTTTATATCTTCTTAGATCCTTGTGGTTAGTCGAAGACGTTTATCTCGCTCGCCTCACAACTACTGTATGTACTCTGTAGGGCCCATCTATCAATGGTAATTTTATCAGTGTTCTGGGGGAACTCCTCATCATGTGTTTTCATACTTCCTTCAGAGGCAAGACTAGCTTCCAGAGGCAGTAAGCGGCATGTGTGGGGATTGCGTGCCATTAGGTTTCATGAAGCCCATCCACCAAGTGACACAGTGCAGCACCACAGTCACACTATGCTACAGCATACAACCACAGCTCTGGTCAGCAGCAGAACTGTGTCTCTTCTTTCAGTGTTCATTTCTGGGTTTCTTTGCTGTTGAGCACAGCTCAGGTCTCACATGTTCAGCCCATGAATAAGCCCAGCGCTCCTCTTTGTGCGATCAAGGCCACTGCCTTGGACTCACTAGCGTACTTGACAACATTCTGTGACGAAAAAGAGGCAGGCCTTTTCAGGTTCCAAAATTTCTAATTGGCACAATTATGATGGCATCAAAAATGACCCAAAATTGGATACTCCCCTCTTTTCATAAAATGCTTTTATTGGCATTGAAAAAAATAGCAACAACAGTCTTTGCAGCAGAATAATTGTGTTTTCTGCACAACGACTTCTAGTGCCTAAGCCTTCTTAGCACTCCGTGATCTCACTTCTCTGAAACCTTGTTGTGAGTTCTCACTGCATGTGTGCAGGATCCTGCCTGGACCATTAAAACATAGTAGGGAAGAGGATTAAATCCTTGGGCAGTAGGCGTGCTGTAAAAGCAGTAGCACACCTCCTTCAAGGGTAGGGGTGGCAAGTATGCAGCTAGTCAGTCCAGGGAGACAGCAAGTCAGAGCGATTCAAGGGCTTTTAACATTGTTATTGTTTTAATTGTGAACAGATCCTTCAAGTGTACATTGCGAGTGGAATAGCAATACTCGCAGTACTCAAGGGTTGCTAAGATTGCCATGCAAAGAAACTACACAGTACACATTGTAGCAGTTTGTGCACGCCCATTTGAGAAATGAAAATACATAACAAAGTAATACACATAGTTCAGGCGTCCACATGATAAAGTGTCTAGCATAAGGAGAAATTGGATACATAAAGTGCCTTCAGGGTCGACAAAGGATACTTTGTATGAAAGGGCCTGTGGGTAGTGTGTTGTGCAGTACATGCCTGGATGTCTGTATTGTGATGCAAGGGATTGTGATCTGAGCCCAGTATAACTACCCATGTTAAAGTGTGAAGAAGTGTGGCTCAATGGTTAGAGCGGCAGACCCTGATGCAGAGATCTAGCCCGAACCAGGATTCAATTCCCACCTCGGCGGGTCTTGGGCTCAATTTCCTCGGACCTGATAATTCTCGCCTCGGTGCCTATTCAAATCATGGGTCCCACCCTGCAACTCTGGGCAATAGCTTGCTTAATCTCCGCAACGGCCCCAACAACACTAGGATGCCTGGCCTCCACCTTGGGGGTGCCCAGGAGTGGACGCCTCACAGGGAAAGCCAGGATGGGTTCCACAGCGGTATTCGTACAAGCGCCGAGATACCCTCATGGGTCGATTCGTGCACTATACAAGTACTACTACATTTACATTTAAAGCTCACATTTAATATAGAGGAGGAGTGCGGTGTGCTCATAGATGGGTGAAGCATCAGACATCAAAAAGGACACTCCCATAGTGTCTATGTATCATCATGTGAGCCAGTGACCTCCAAGGTGATAATATTTCATCCTACATTGCACAATTGGGTGCCTGTGCAAGTCTCTTTGGGGCTTATTTACAAGAAAGTGATGCATCTCCACATTAGAGCGGAGATGCGTCAGTTGCCTTGTAACGGGCAAAGAAACTCATGCGCCACCATGGATGCGTCGTATTCACAAGGATTGACAGATGCGTCTGAAATTTTGACCCATCTGTTGGCGCGAAGGTCACGCATTGCTGGAGTTGTGTCACAAGCATTACGCAACTCCATCAATGCTTTGGAGAGGCCTATATTCAATACACTTCGTCACTCCTTACACCTGCTCCAAGCAGGCTTAAGGTTTTTATGCAGTGGCATCCTAGAGGTGGCGCAGTGAAATCTTGTAGATTTCACTGCGTAACTTCTCCGAGGCCTTTTTGCATCGGAACGTCCACCCTGCATACATTTTATCTGACGCAGGTATAATGTGACGCAGGGCTTTACAACGTGACACATCTCCCTAGATGCGTCACGTTGTAAATGGGCTGTAACATGGTGCATTGTTTACATTGCAGCTGCATCATAAAAAGTGACGCAATGGCGTTCCAAAAGTGTCGCAAGGGGCTTGTAAATCTGCCCCTTTGTTCCTCCCAATGAAGGGTCAGGCTCTTGCTTGCAGTCTGCCTCCCAATTTCACTACACCACTGGCCTACTGGCAGGGTTTGCGTGG
Organism: Lissotriton vulgaris; assembly: GCF_964263255.1. Lineage (NCBI taxonomy): Eukaryota > Metazoa > Chordata > Amphibia > Caudata > Salamandridae > Lissotriton > Lissotriton vulgaris. Next base: position 1,570,251,293 of record NC_141685.1, read on the forward strand.
TTTTCCCCACCAGCACTTTTATCCTTTTGGTCAGTAAGAAAGCCAGATCAAGGAGTTTGTTGTCGACTTTGTTCAGTCCGGGGTGGCTAAAAAGACTTGAGAGAAGCTAGGCTGGCATGTGTAGGCCTGTTTTCTCCAGTGTTGCCTCCATCATATCTGTAATTTCCTTCCATTACCACATCGGCGAGGTTGCATCTAGGGCATGACAGAGAACACAGTGCATATATCTTGATTATGTGTATTTGGTGTTGAGTACATTCTATGGGTGTAGTGAAATTGGATATACTTAAACAAAGTGGTACTGGAGACTTCAAGGGCCTCTTCTAAGACTTTCCTCCACCTCCTGTACTCTATTTCTCTGCCTAAGTCCTTATCCCACTTATGTTTAATGCCGCTATACCTGTCTTTCTCATGGTGTGCAGGACCTTGTGTTACAAGGTTACCCTGCTTCTAACCTCAAACCTAGAGTGAACAGTTGGTGCATCTGACCTTACAGCTGTGTCTCTGTTTACCCACTTTTCAAGGCATTTGTCAGGGAAACATCGGTTACATTGCGGTGTTTACACCACAATACCTTTACAACGCAGGTATTACAAAGCAAGTCATTACAATGACTTGCGTTGGATGGTGCTCCAACCTAAGGAATAGTATGATTTACTATTCTAACACCTTCCCTACTGTACGTAGACTGGAGTTGGAATAGTAAATCTTACTATTCCTAAGTCCAGCGCCCTCAAGCGCAAGTCGTTGTAACGGCTTGCGTTGTAATGCCTGCTTTGTAAAGGTATTGCAGTGTAAACACTGCAATGTAAGGTCATATATTCCATTTGTCAAGGCATCATGTAGTACAAATTGGCCTGTGGGGAGTCCGTCTGCACAGTGAATTTGCTGTGCTGCATTGCGTGAAATGGAGAGATCACAAATGCTCCATATTTTCAATGTTGTGGAGCATTCTCTGAAGCTCTCGTGCTGGCGCACTGTGTGCGCCAGCACAAGAGCAACCCTTCCTGCACAAAAACAAATCAAAGAGGCGTATCCCTCTTTCATTCTGTACTGCAGAATGCAGCACACATGGAAAGAGGAAGTAAGAACTAGAAATAAAGATATTTCTCCGCGCTCGCCTCTTTCTGGTAGGCACACCATTTTGGCGCCAATCTAGGTTTACAAATGTTATTTATGTAAAACGGGGTTTACGCACCTTGTGCAGGTAAGAGCGGTGGGATGGGAGTGGGGAGGGGGAGTAGTCGACATACGACTATGAGGGATAAAACAATTTAAAAGAAGAAAAACACTTACCTTCACTTACCTATCAACTACCTCATTTCCATCTTAGATTCAGCCCCCGTTGGCGAGATATTTTACTCTGAAGATATTGAGATAGTAGCCAAAAAGACTAATGACTGGCTGTTAGGAGCCCTAGATACTTGTCTGCCCCAAGCTCGCAAAAAACTTAAAGCCCACAACTCTCCAGCACCATGGAAAAAATGAATCATTGAAGATCTTAAAATCCAAATGCAAGCGTTTGGAACGTTTATGGAGGAAAGAATACTCCAGTGTAGCTGGAACCACCTACAGAACTGAGCTCAAACTTCACCATAAAGCTTGTACCATGGCTAGAGCAACCTATGTTGTAAAGACCATTGCAGAAGCTACAGACAAATCTAAAACATTGTTCAACTTAGTAAAGGATTTGGCTGGTGCAAATTCCACAGCCAATCCTCCTTCGCTGAACGAAGTACAATGTGAAGAGCTAGCACTGTTCTTCACAAATAAAATAAAGACCATCTACCACGATATAGTCATGCAACAACAGACTCAGGCAAAGACACACCCTGATCCTGATCCTAGTGAGGTGAACACCTCCCACTCGACAGACCTGCCTTACGATCCTTTGTCGTTCTGGCCGGAATTAAAAATTCTGGACCTTCAAGCCATTTTAGGGAAACTGAAGTCGGGCTCCCCGATTGACCCCCTCCCTATCTCAGTATTAAAACTTCTTGACACTTTACAAATTTCTGTGATATGTCAGACCCTAAACTTATCCCTATCCTCAGCGAAGGTTCCATTTTTGTGGAAACACGCAATGGTCTCGCCACTGTTAAAAAAACCATCAGCAGACCCCAAAATCTTGGCCAATTTTCGTCCGATATCACTGCTACCTGCCTTCTCCAAAATCTTGGAGACACATGTCCACGGTCACCTTGCCAAATACTCGGAGAAAAACAACTTACTACATCCTTCCCAATCAGGTTTCCGCCCTGGCTTCTCGACCGAGACTACATTGCTTGAATAGACGGAAAATCTTCGCCTTTTGGTCTACAGAGGGGAGTCTGCTGCGCTGATCCTTTTGGATCTCAGCGCAGCTTTTGACACCATCTCCCACCCTATTTTGCTAAACTCTCTCTCGGCCATGGGCATTAGGGGAACTGCATTGGTTTGGATTGCATCCTTTCTTACTCTCAGGACTTTTCAGATTGCTTTCAATACCTCGACCTCAAAAACCCATCATTCCCCCTACGGGGTCCCTCAGGGATCAGTTGTGAGTCCCCTGCTTTTTAATCTGTATGTAACCCCTCTTGCCCAGATTGCGGAGGAAACAGGTCTAAATATGTATACATACGCAGACGACTCTCAGATTATTTTCTCACTTTCGAAAGGTGAACAGGACGCCCCCTCTTGCCTTCAAATTGGCCTCAGAAAGATTGCAACTTGGATGAGCAATAACCTACTCAAGTTGAATGGCAACAAGACGGAGGTTCTAGTCGTGGGTCCAGATCACTACTCGTGGAACCCCAGTCACTGGCCCTCTGAAATGGGCCTTCTACCTACCCCGTCAAACCAAGTACGTAATCTGGGTATCATCATTGACAATAAATTAACCATAGAGCCACAAGTCAACAATGTCACTGCCATCTGCTTCACCTTTCTGAGATGGCTCAGAAAAATCATCTGGATGTTGCCAGAAGACACGCAGAAGTCAGTGGTCAATGCTCTGATCACCTCCCGATTAGATTACGGGAACGTCCTGTACCTGGGATCAACACAAGCAGTCAAGAGACGCCTCCAACTCGTCCAAAATGCCGCGGCTAGATTACTTTGCAAGTGTCCCAGAAAGGAGAGAATATCTGGACACATCAAGGCGCTCCACTGGTTAAAAATCGAAAACCCAGTGAAATTCAAGACTCTGAGCCTTTTGCACAGAATCAAATGGGGGAATGCCCCCAGATATCTACAATCCCTTGTGCAGGCTTATATGCCGGTTCGCTGTCTTAGGTCGGCATCTCAAGGCCTTTTTTGCGTACCGAAAGTGCGCAGAGCTATGATCGGAGGAAGGTCTTTTTCACTGCTGGGCCCCAAACTATGGAACACTCTCCCATTGAATTTATGTCTGGAAACTTGCTACGGCCACTTTCGCAGAGCAACTAAAACGTGGCTTTTTAATCAGTAAATTGCTCTAGCCTCCCTCTCAGAGTCATACATCTTGCTCTGTAATTTAGTGTCTCTCAGCGCCGGGAAACCCTTTTTGGGTAGCTGTCGCGCTTTAGAAAACTAATAAATAAATAAATAAATAAATACCTTGTGCTCTCTGCATTGCTTGAGAGCAAGGTAAGTGTTTTTCTTTTTTTTGTCTTTTATTCTCCCTTGTAGTTACACCCCGCTACTACCTGCATGGGCCGTGGTTGGGTTTACATCAAAATACATGAGTGGATGCATGGGAACACCCATGCTCTACCCTTGTAATGCCTACCTGATGCAAAGTGATGTAAGGCTGCTTAGTAAATGACAAACATTATTATGCATTGGACTGCGCCACAAAAGTGATGCTTCACCGAAGCAAAATCATAGTGATTTGGGCACTTACGTTTTCAATGTTCTCATTACATAGTAGTCATCCCCGTCCTTCAATTATGCCCTGGTTCAGGTCTTACGCTGTCTAGCTGTGAAATATCCTTCAGATTTTGGTAAATGCACATACAGAAGAGTCAATCCATATAGAATGAGTAACAAATAAATATTGGAGATGGGTGAGCCTTGCAATCTTGGCAGGTGCTATTTTTGGCTATAACGGAGATGGCTGGGATGATTCAAAATGTTACACAGGACTGTTCACCAGAGATTGGGCTCTTTCCATTAACAATGACTCCGTTGGGGAGGCACATGCTATTCTCTCGTTGACATCGCAGCCTAATGCTGCCTGCACTGATTGTCTGACAATCGAATGCTCCTTTAAGGCATTCCTTCCTCATCACGCAGGCTAGGATCCCATCGCCAGAATGAATACCACGAAGGACAGTGAGCACCTGAGCAATGCCTCACACGTAGCTTCCCGTGAGGATGATATTATTCTGCCTGCTTTAGCTCTTGCAGCCGGTCCGGTGTAGATAAGGGGGATCAAAGGGAGCATCTCCCTGCTGAACCCTACACCACAGAGTACAGAAAACATGTTGTATCATCTGAGTGTGCCAAATGCCCTCACCCGGTCTATCAACAGGACCATTGCAGCCGGGTGTGCTCGTGTCCATCCTCTAGTACCTGGGACTGTTGATGGAGATTCAGAGACTTGGGAATGAAACCAGTTTGGTCTACATGCACCACGGTGGGAAGCAGGGGGTAAATTGACCCTGGCCTATATTTTACCGAGGATCTTGTAATCTGTGCTCAACCTGGACAGCGGCCTGGGTGAAGCACTAGCCACTGGGCCTCGTCGGGGTTTAAGTCAGTGCCGGACTGGCTGTAGTGGGCACCGTGAGTTTTCACAGTGGGCCGGAAGTGTGGGGTCTGGATTTTGACCCAGTGCAGTACAGTTTTTTTACTGGGGGTCCGGTTTTGCAGCAGTGCTGCAATATCGGCCCCATGTAACAAAAGCATCAGAGGTGCTTGACACAAGCAAGCCAGGGGCGGCTCTAGGCTCATGGCGGCCCTGGGCAGGGAGCAAGGTAGGGGGCCCTGGAAGAGGGCGTCTGGGCGGGGCGGAGCGCAGAGGCCAGTGAAGATGGGTGTTCAGGGTGTTTGGAAGTGTAATAGAGCCGGAGGCCGCCAAATCCCTGCCAGGGGCCGCCACGCAAATATGTATCCATCCTCAGAGAATTATTATATTAAGGATATATATTGGCGTGGTGGCCTCTGGGGTTTGGTGGCCCTGTGCAGGTGCACAGCTTGCACATGCCTAAGGCCGCCCCTGAGCAAGCACGCCCCCTACGCCCTTCGAGCGGAATTGCCAGGGCTGGGTGTCTGTTCCCAGTCGGCCGTGGTTTCAGTAGGGTATTTTTTCATCTGGCTTGACAGACTGCTATTTAGGTGTGCTGTCCCTTCTGCCTCCCTTCCATATCAGCAACATATAGGGTCTCACGCCATTTCATTCACATAGGGGAATCGAGAGAGGTGCGTTAGGGCCTGGAGAAAGTACAGCCGCTTGCAGACCTGAGTAACTCTATACCTTACAGTACTGCAGTCAAATTGGACTGCTGCTTAATTCTTTCCTCCATGGGGTAGTATTACGTTATTTTAACAAGAGTACTGCCTAGTTACAAACCGTTGTCGATTTTCGAGTTTTGTTTGCCTTGGCTTTAAGCTCTTCGTGTCTTTATCTGGTTTCAGTACTGAACCCCTTTACACCCTCTTCAAGAGGTACTAAAAAATAACTTGGTTCACCTCCATGGGTGGGGGAATGGTCGAGTACATGTGGCGAGGGAGTAAATTGCACTTAATTTTTCTCAACCTACTACCTGGTCAATTTGTACTGCCTACTTACTCTAATTATGGGTCGCACTATAAACGCAATTTACTGACAGGAAAATTACATTCGTTTTGAATGTTCACATATTTTTAGTTATTTTAATGTTTACCATCATGTGCCACTGCCAGCATATTTTTAACGTCGGGTTGTTTGTTCACCGATGAGATTCAATGCGAACGTTTAAAATATAAACGATCTCTTTTTTCTTTGGGATTTAGGTTTATGTCATGCAGTGAATTTGTGGTGGTTTTGTCAATTTTTTTTGATCCCTCCCGAAAACAACTCACACAAAATCAAACAGAACACCGACAGTAACTGTCTCTCTCTCCATTAATGAGAAATTGCTTTTTCTTTGACTACAGAAGTTTTTGTATTGTTATTATTGGAAAAAATCCGCTAGATGTCACTGTTGTAGCAGAGTTTGCTGAGTTTGTGTCCATATACATATTAATAGGGATATGAAAATGAGTTTCAATTAGCACAAGCCCAGCTATCTGAAAGATAAATCTCAAGCATGCTACATCACAATCTTTTACATTAAGCAAACACAAATTCCAAAGAAAACAGATTAGATTAAAATTTTATAGATTCGCTTTAAATCTCATAATTACGCGGAGTTAAAATATGTGATGGCATTTGTGGAAAAAACATATAAAATAAAATGAAAATATGTAAATATTCCGAACCAAATTAATTCCTGCACCTGAAGCTTAATAAAAAGTGCGTATATTCCCAGCCATAATTCGAGGACTTGGGCAGAAGAACCAGGCAAGTGATGTTATATCTCTGTCATCTAAACCTGGAAACCAGCTCGGCTTCAGTTAATTTATTTAAACTATAACATATAGAAGGATATAATCTTATTCTTAGCCGCATTAGACCGAGAGAGAGTTAAAAAGTGCGTCAGCTCCTGACGGATGTATCTTCACCTCAAAAGAGAGAGAGAGAGAACTGTTTATTTAGACCATAGTCTTTAAACTCCACGGGCCTCATTTATGAGAAATGACGCATCGCTGCGTGAAAGCAGCGATGCGTCACTTCTCAGTGCGCATTCCTTGCGTCATGATTGATGCGTCATATTTATAATATGGCACATCATGTCGCAAAGAGTTACAGATACGTTAGTATTTCTGACGTATCTGTAGGCGCAAAAGTGACGCATTGCTGGAGTGTGTCACAAAAGTGAGGCAACTCCAGCAATGTGTACTTTCACATGGGCAAGTCCCATGTTGTTAGTGCCTGCGTCAATATTACGCCTGCCATGATGCAGGCGTAAGATTTTGACGCATTAAAGGCCAAGAAATGGCGCAGTGAAATCTCCGAGATTTCACTGCGTCACTTCTACGACCCTTCCTTGCGTCAATACTCCCTCCTTGCATACATTATACCTGGCGCAGGTATAATGTGGCGCAGGGGTTTACAAAGTGATGCATCTACCTAGATGCGTCACTTTGTAAATATGGCGCAACAAGGCGCTTTTTATACGCCACTGGTGCGTCACAAAAAGTGATGCACCAGCGTCATAAAAGTGACGCACAGCCTCATAAATGAGGCCCCACGGATCTTATAAATACATAAAACCATACAAAACAAAACATCAATGGAAGAAAGCTCATTAGCATTTGAAATCGCACAGTAACCATGCATAGTAAAACCGTATGCACCATTACTCCTAGAAGCCGCTACATTTCCAATTTTATGTACTCAAATAAATAGATGAAAACAGTATAAAAACATAATTAAACAATGATACCAATTGACCCTAAGTTTAAAAGGGTACTTTACCTACAACGTTCCTCCTTAGCAGCAGTAGTTTAAAACCATTTGGTCTTCAACTATCTTTGGACTTAAGTATTTATATACTGAGTAAGGGGGTTTAAGGCTAACTAAATCATTGTCCTTACTCAATTTTTTCCCTTGCAAAACGAATTAAACCTTTCATATAATTTCCTAGTGCAATAGCAATATCCAGACTTTTCATTTCAATCAATAACACCATGGCTTGTGCTCGTGACCTTATTCAGTATGTTATGAATATAGGTCGTAAAAACTGTTTTCTCAAATCTAAAACCATAAGGCAATCTAACAATATGTGCAATGTTTCAGACTTTGACCCAAGCCCATATTTGCATGTTCCATCGGGATATAGCATTTCTGCCTTTAATTTTCCCTCCATTAACCATGGGTTAGTACCAATTTGTATCTTCAGGATTTCGCATCTAATCCCATGGTTTGGCAAAGTTTCTAAGTGTGGGTACCAAGCTGCGCCCTCCCATGATTTTTATCATGCATTGGACTGATTTTTTCTTTCTCAAGTATTGTAGGTCCAGATTACATGATTGCTCCATGCCTTAGCACCTAAGTAAACTAGTAAAACTACATCCAAGGGATTCTGGATTGATCTCACCTTCAGGCTCCCAGTTATAGCCTTAATTTTCCTTCTAGCTTCCATCGCCCATTTTAGGTTGCTATGCCGGATTTCCTCACTACATCAATGTGAAACCTTCTGCCCTCCTTCTTGATTTTGGCGTTTCCAAAATCTTGCCAGGGCCATTTGGGCCTGGCTATTCCATGCTATTGTTCCTGTCTCTAATCTGAACGCCTGTATCATTGCTGATCTTGGTAGGGACAGTAGCATTTCTAGGGCCTTACCTTCCTCCCGATCCCACCCTCCTTTACGGCTTAGGTGGAGGACTTCTACCCCATACAGTACTTGGGGTGGGATCATAGCTTCATAAGCTTTTAACATTGGTTTATGTGACATCTCACCATGGTCCTTATTGAACTTTTTCAGCCCAGAGATAGATGAAAACACTTTTGTTTTTTGGGCTTATAGGTGAATACACAATTTTAGGGAGCTTTCAAACCATAGGCCTAGGTATTTATATTCTTTACGATTTCTAATTTTGTTTGACCTAGATACCAGTTAAAACTTTTGGTCCTTTTACCAAAACATAAAATGTTCGTTTTGTCCATATTTACCACTAAGAGCTTAGCCTCAAAGTAGTCTCTAAAAGCGTTTAATTTCCTCTGTAGCCCAAGCTCCGTTTGATCAATTATCACTAGGTTGTCCGCGTATAACAAGCATGCCACTTTCCTACCTCTCATTCTGGTGCTTGCGCTTCTCTCTACTTCCAGTGCTGCTGGTAGGTCTGCTAGAAAAATTGAAAAAAGGAGAGGGGCCAGGACACAGCCCTGTCTTAGCCCATTACCTATGGCTATTTTCTTTGTCAATGCCCCTTGGGTGTCCTTAATTACCTGGGCCCAGTTCCCTCTATGTAATTCTTTTAGAATGGCCAGTAGGCCTGCTGGTATATCATATTTAATCAAGCACTCCCATAAGCTCTTACGGTCCACCAAATCAAAGGCCGCCCGGAAGTCAACAAACCAGCAGTACATTTTCCCCTTTTGTTCTATAGACTTTCGGGCGAGGGCCCAGAGAGCGTAACAATGGTCCACCGTGGAATGCCCTTATTTGAATCCCCCCTGTTCTACTGGTACAATTGAGTTCTGTTCTGCCCAAGTTTTTAGTTTACCTAGAACTATTTTTGCGAAAATCTTCTCCCCAATATCTAACAGATTAATTAATCTGTAGTTTTTAGGTGTATGCATATCGCCTTTCTTGTGTATGGGCCTTATTATTTCCCCTTTCCAGTTGTCAGGGAACCTCCCAGTATCTAAAATGACTTAGAACATTTTGGCAAAGAATTCAGCCCACCAATCCATCTGGGTTTTGATTATTAGGGCAGGGAGGTTATCTGGGCCAGCTGCTCTACTTAAATTCAGACTCTTTATCGTGCTTTTCACTTCGGAGACCGAGAAGTCGTGTTTTAATTCTGCTACCAGACCGCTCCAATATGGTTGCAGGCTGCAGCATCTCTTCTTGATTTCTCCCGAAACTGTACAGGTCAAATATTCCTCCCAAGCTACTTTCTTCCACTACACAGTTCATTACGGTTATAGGACGATCCGCTGCTGAATGAACTGATTTCCAGAACTGGCGTAAGTTCCTTGTCTCTATTCCCTCAAGTAATTTTAACCAACAGTTTTCTTTATACTCTCTTTTGCCCTCCTAATTAGCATATTATATTTTCTTTTTAGATTCATGAGGATGTTTACCCTACCCTGGACACCCTTTATGTTTTGGCGACGTGCTATTCTCCTCAGTTCTCTCTTCTTTTCCAAACATTCCTTTGTGAACCACCGTCCTTGTCTTTCCGGCTTTGAGTGGTATGTTTTGTCATTTATTTTATCTTTTCTCAATCCATCCCTAAGGGTTTGAACCACTTCTTTGATTTTTCCCACATACCAATCTAAGCCCTGATCACTCACTGTGCCCAGTTCTAAGTTCTGTTGCAATTTTACTAGCCAGGCTACATATTCTTCTGTTAGCCTAGTTGTGATCCGCCTGGGGTATTCCACCTGTTGTTCCATGTCTTGGGTACTAAGGGTTCAAATGTACATCTGGGAGCTCCAGTTCTATAAGGTTATGGTCACTCCCTTCTCTATTTGAAATCCTAAACCCTTTAATTAGTTGGAAGCTCCAGGGTGTCTTAAAAACATAATCAATTGGGCAGTTTTGGGAACCTAACTTAAACGTTTTCTTTGCTGAGCAGTCTAGGGTGGATCTTCCATTTAGGCAAAAGAGGCTTTTTGTCCCCGAAAAGTTTCCCAGTTTATTGTCCCTAACGGTGGCCACAGATTCTGGGAAAGTTTCTTTTGTTATATCGTAAGCCTCTAACACTTCTTGAAACCAGCAGTCTACTTTCTTGGGGTGTAATTTATAATTGAAGTCGCCTATTAACATAATCAGATCCATACCATACATTTCACAAATTGTATCTATATCTTATTTAAAATACCCCATTTCTGCTGCGTATTCCTCTGTAGTACCCCATCGCATATACACATTTACAAGCACTATCATATTCTTTTTTACAGTAGTAGACCGCGTTATCCTACATGCAAGCAGCCATTTACACTTAACAGTTATTTCAGCCACCTTCTTCACTATTTTAGTTGACAGCAGTGGCATTATTCCCCCCGCTGGGCGGTCAAATCTTTGCTTCTTTGCTAATCGATTTAGCTGGCAGAAGCAGTCAAATGTCGGGGTCTTGCCACATAACCAAGTCTCCTGGATACACATGATCTCTGAGTTTTCTCCTAGTTTCCTCACGTTTTTTGTTTAGCTCTGTCTCAGAGACTGTTTAAATTCCAGGAGGCTATTCTTATGCCATGTGGCATACCCTCTACCTATTCAACGTCATCTAGCAAGCCTTTCTCCCCACATCCCTCGGTATCTCTATTTGAGGGACCTTCGTGGCCTGTGTCCGTACTCCAGTTTCCTCACCAATTTTCCACGTTTGAATTATTTGCTACTATTTTAATATTTTCTAGGGGGGCTCCTTCATCTTCTTCCGGGCCACTTATCCTTACCTGCCTGCCTCTTTCTTAATCCTGCATGGCACCTTAGGAAGTTTTTTCCCTGCCCTTGTTTCCCTTCTACTTCTATTTGCACTTCCTCTTCGGCTATTAGCTGTATTCCCTCTTTCTGTAGCTCACTTGCTTCTTTCTCGATCAAAGTCTTTACTAGATTTGAGTACATCATTACTCTGGTCACATCCTTTCCTTCTTTATTTTGCCTAAATTCCACTTGTCTTAGGTCGTTTAATCCTATACCTTTCAGACTATGGCACTTGGCAAACCCTTGCAGAAGTTGTGACCTATTTAACGGCAACCCCTTTCCTAACCTCTATCCTAACTTCTTACCCCCTTTACCTAATGGGATTGGTTCAAAGTATAGCCACTTATTCTCTTTGCCCTCCTTCTTTGCCCTGTTTAATGTCAGGTGTTGTGTCATGTAAACCTTATTTGTCTGAGTGTTTGGCCTACTACTTCGAACCTCCCTAGTGATCCATGGTTGCATACGTCCTCCATAGACACAACCTGGCTGACTACCAGTCTCCTTGGACTGTGTTGGGATTTTATTCTTAACTTGGTTCTTCTGTGAACCTGAGTTGCTATCAGAATGCGCCTTTTTTTCTTGCTTTTTTGAGGTTTTCTTCTTTGTTATACTCATAGTTGGGTTGGGAGACTTTGATTTGTCCACCCTTTCATCACTCGCCTTATCCACCCTTGGGCCTTTTGCTAACTTATCGCTCCCCTTCTTTTGTGGGTTCCTTCCTACACGCCTTGCTCTATTTATTTGCCCAATACAAGTCATCTCTACTCTCTTTATTACCCTCATAGGCCACTCTGAGATATATACCTCATGATTTCCTTTAGGTAGTTTAGCGGTTTCCACCTGTACCTCTGCCCAAGGCAGGGGGTCGGGGACTGGGACTTGTCTTACCATAGATGGCATATGGCATCTAATTCCCTGTAACTCCCCCTCAATTTTAGGTAAGTACAATTTTTGAGTTTTTAAAATATCATTATTTGACAATGTCACTTCTAAAATTCCTTGTAGAGTTCTTGTAGGATTAGCATTAGATCCAGCATCGAAGACGCAGGCATTGCCGAGAGTTCCAGGTTTGTCTCAGGGGTTAAATTCAATTCTGCGCTTTGATCTAGTCTGGCATTCCGATTTTCAGGAGGGCTTTGTTTTTCACTTCTTCTCTGATTTGATTTATTGCTCAATGTACTTTCATCTTCTCTCCCAGTGTCCTCCTTTGAGATCAGACTATCCCGGGGTCCTGTCTCCGGGTCATAGGAAAAAAGACCTTGTGGTGAAGAGGACAACCATTGTGACGCTAATCCCCTGTGGTCCAGTATCAGCTGCAGAGACTGATTGGCCAGGATTACGGATTCAGTTGTATGTACTTCCAAGGGTAGGGAGATATACCCGTTCTCTTGCCTACCGAGACTCTTATTTAGCGGCGCTGACTCAATTATCTCATTGTCTAGGGTTTTTGCCGGTGAGAAGACTTTTTAAAAGTGTTTCCCCTTTTATTGTTTTTGATGGAGAGCTGCCCTGGTTTTTGTTAGCAGCAATGTTTCGTTTTACACCTTTCTTTATTCCTTTCACAGGTGTCAGCTCTGGGCTCCCACCACTCTCTTCTGGTATACCCGGCTTTGTTAAATTTAATCTTGGCCTTAGATTATGTTCCGGGATGTTTTTCGTTTTCTTTGAGGCCATATATGATGTTTTACTCAGGTATTACTAGCTCCGCAAACGCTGAATTGGGTGTTTTGCTGTTTAGAAGGTTTAGGTAGCTTCACTACCCTTCACCCAATGGTCCATCGGCGGCCGATCTCCCAATCTCTTACCAGCTTCCTCAGGCCCTCCCAGCCTCTACACTTACCTCTGTTGTGCATGCCGAGATGCCTGCTCCCGCGCCCGTGCCCCGTGCCCCGTGCCCCTGACACTTCAAGACACAATGTGGCTGTCGCAATCGGCTTTTACAGCCGCAGCCGGCCGGCTCTGCGCCTTTCCTTCATTCCTTCCTCCTCTTCGGCGCTGGTGTTGGCGTGGCAATCAACTGATGCTGGCGCTTGCACAGAGATCGACGTATGGCGTAGGAATGGACGTGGGGGCAGGGCTACTGCTGCGGGAGACAACGGAGGGCAGACGGCGTTTCGCACAACAAAGGCAGACAGCAGTGCCTTAGTGACGCTCACCTCACTAGGTCTATGGAGGACCGCAGAGGCTGAGGACTGCCCTCGGATGTAGAGATGGACAGGCCAAAGTACATCAACTGCAAAGGTAGATGTACTTTCATCGTTTAATATGAAGACTAATCCTCCAATGGGGAGGATTGTCTCTGGAACCTATAATATTCACCCTGACACTCAGGGAGTTATCTCCCTGCCCACTGGACAGTTAGGCGGTGGGTCTGAGGTCGATGGGCCATAGAGTAGAGTTTCTGATGATGGAGCCAGGGACCAGCTAAACATATGTGAGGTTTTAGGATCTGATGTCACTTCCTGTGATGTCATGGGTTGTGATGTCACTTTCTGCGACATCATACATGTTGACAGCACTTCCGGTGGTGTCACGCTTGGTGATGTCACATGGAGGTCACACCTTTTCTGCCTAACTTGGGGAGTCCCTCCACTTCTTTTTTTACGACTTGAGCCCTGAAGCCAGGTGAAACTCTGCCGTCAGAAACTCACCAGTGCCCCCACCCCATAATGGGGTGGAGGGATAGTGAGTTCTGCGGGGTGGATTTCCCACCAGTCTATCCAACTCCAAAACACTGTTTAGGATTGTGTAACCATCCCTGTCTCCAAAGAGCGTAATATCCAGCAAATGTTTGGGGGTGGGCTCCTCGCACTTTGTTTTTGTTTTTGATTTCAAATCGCTTTTATTAAGGTACAAGAAATAACAAATAATAAGAACAGTAACAGTAATAATAATAATAATAACAATAATAATAATAATAATAATAATAATGGCTCCTTTCACTTTGTAATGAGTTTCGATGTCTGCTGGACAAACGTAGTATACATGGGGCCTTTGTTAAAAATTAGAAACAAAACACAACGCACATTGAACGTTGTGCTCCCAGCTACAACATTTAGAAGTTGTTGAAACGTGTAGTTGTTATTAGATGTTGTAAATATTTTAAATACGGTATAGTGAATACTTGTTAAGCATTTTTTATTTCCCTCTATTTAAAATGGGGAAAAACACTTAAAAAAGGCAAGCGTAGTCTGTGCTTGTTTCTGAGAGGCAACAAGTCACAGAAATAGTACCTATTGTCAACGGCTCTGTGCCATGAGCAGGGCCAGCCTTTGGCATGAGCGAGCTGGGCCCAGACACATGATGTAGACCTCCAGAGGGGCACAAGTGTTTCCTGCAGACAGGGCTAGCCTTTTATTGGATTGACTGGTACAGCACCCTGAGCGGAAAGAAAATTTGGTGCACCGTCGGTGTCACTTTTGAGATGAAAAAAAATGTATACAGCGCAATAGCTACCCTGAGGCATCCCAGTGCTGCAGACGAATGCGGACAGAAGAGAAAAATTCAGAGGTTTAGAAGCAGTTGTTGCAAAAGAGTAGAAGATTGGTGTAGCGATCATGAGCCTGCTCCATAGGGGTAGAGGGTTGGAGCCACGCTATCATCAGCAAAGTAGGCGTGTTGCACTCAGAAACATCAGGGAGGTTCGCCGGATATCAGCAGAAGGAGCCGTGCGGACATTGGACTACATTTCCCAGAAGTAAAGCGGATTCCGAACCGGAAGAGGTAGGTCCGGTTTCGCTTACAAAGCCCTTCCAGGTTACAGAAACGGGGCTTGTCAATCCTGTTCCGAGATCCAGAGCCATCGGAAATTATTACCGCAACCCAAAGTCTTAAACCCTGAGCCGCTACCCGGAGCCTTCCTTCCAGCGCACCATGGTCCAGGTATGAGATACGGTGAAGTGACGAGTAGAGCTGGATCGCTTGGTCCACTCACCGTATCAACCCCCTTTCAGTCGAGCAGTTCCTGAACAGATTCGAAGGAACGCCGACCGTGATTGTGCCCCGTTTAAACCCACAGTGGGGTAAATTGCAATTCCAGGCGTTGTGCACGTTAAGAACCGCGCAGGAGCGCGTTTGCTGTTCTCCGTTGCATGATCCTTCGCATGCCACTATGTTTTAGGAAAATACCAACACAAGAGATCTGAGGATTAAGGCTCTGTACTCCTATGTCTAATGCTTAGAACTCTAGGGTACTCTGCAGTTGCAATATTTCCTGGAAAGCGGAAATATCCCTTTGCATGCTAATTCAAAGCCTGGCTGATACTTATGGTTGTTCTCCCTTCTTTGATGATTTTGTCCTGGTCATAATACCTTGCTGATTTTAGTTCTTTGTTATCACTGCCTTGCTGGTTTTGGTTCTTTGTTACAACTGCCTTGCTGATTTTGGTTCTTTTGCTTCATCTACTTCTTTCTACTGCGCAGGAGCATTACTTCCTGATTTAGTTATTACAAAAACTCCAGACTTGGATACTGGTTTACCTCTGTTGTACCTATGTGCCAAGTCTGAAATCTGTATACTGGACTTTAAGAGTACTGCCAAGTGGTGTTTGTAAGTAACGCGTGACTATTAACACTTTATATATATATATATATACGTGTTCCCAGACTTGCCTAACCTTCGGCTTCTTGTTTCCCCCTTACCTGCAGTAAGTGGTAGATGACTCCTAAAGCTTCTGTCAGGGCCTGTTAGCTACAACAGAAACAGGACGAAGGAGACGTCTCTCTTGGCAGAAGTTTGTTATTTTATCCACTTCCCTTTTCCCTGTGGTGCATGGACGCATAGTAGTGTTACAGTCACTCTGTGTGTGGGTGCATCCTGGAGAAGAAGGGGGGATTTATGGCATTCCATTGTTCCTGCTGACATCTTTCAGAGGTTAGTGGTTACATTAAGTGCAGCCATTGACATTGTGACAGATTGACAAGCCCACGATTATTGTCAGCCTAGGCGATGGATACCAATACGGTGTTGTCTTCCTTGTTAGAGAGCCAAACAGCCCTCCAGCATGAGGTACATACCGCTCGACAGGAAACTCATGAGTTACCGACCAAAATGGGAACTTTACAAAGAGAGGTAGCTGGCATATCTAGGAGTGGGAGGTCCCAGGTGTCAGGAAAGAGTTACATTAGAGAAGGAACGCTTCCCCCTCCAGCATCATCCCGGGAAAGGGTTTCCCAAGGGGGGGTTTCTTCTCACCTCAACCCTCAAATCCGCCTTTTCCTAGTCCTGTTTCCACGGTGCACGTAATACAAAACCCTGGGGTCCATTTGGCTCCTCCTGAACGTTTTTATTGGGGACCCAGACTTTTCTCAATCAAAGTAGAGTCCATTTCCTCTGCAAACCTGCCATATTTCATGACGACGCATCCAAAACCTCTTTCATGATGTCTTATATGGGAGGTAATGCAGCCAGCTGGACAATACCCTTGATGAAACGACTCCGTGTTGCATAACTTTCACAACTTCTGTATTGAGATGCGGAAAACCCACATGTTGTCTCTGGACCGAGAACTTATTACACTTCGATAGGGGACACAAGACTTACTGACGTACATCACCACATTCAATCATCTGGTAGTGGAAATAGAATGGCCTCAGGAGAAAAGAACCACCCTCTTCTATTAGGGATTGCGTGGTGACTTAAAGGATGTCCTGTCACAAGTCGTACAGCTACCTCAGACCTGCGAAGAGCTGATTGAACTCACCGTGCAGCTAGACCATCGAGTACAGGAGAGAAAAGGAGACAAGAATCAAGGAGACTTTCGCTACTATGTACCCAGGCCTCGGCCACACTCAGAGGAGCCTGCGAAGACTGGAAATGGATCCGAACCTATGCAAATTGGCGGAGTTCGAGGCCCGCTTACTCTGGAGGAAAGAGAGAAGAGGTGGCAGCAAAAACTCTTCCATTATTGTGGAAAAAGCGGTCACTTTATAAGAGAATGCCGAGCCAGGGGTAGACTACCCGAAAGAAGCATGGGTCCTAGAAAACAGGCAACCATCACTCAAGAATCGGAAAACTGAAGTGCCCAAGTTTGGATGGGATCACCGCCTTGGGTTTAGAATCAGAAAGGATCCCTTTTTACCTAGCCAACATGCTCCAAACATCTGTGGCTCATATTAATATCAATGTTTCCTTGTGGGTTACTACAGACAATCCTCTTATTGTGTCAGCCTTGCTGGACTCCGGAGCCACAGGAAACTTCATAGATCAACAGTACGGCTGGAATATAGGTGTTCCATACGAAAGAAAGAATACCCCAGAAATGGTCAAAGCTGTGGACGGGAAAGCATTGACTTCCGGACCCATCCGATTCCATACGGTCCCCCTATCCATGCACATAGGCGAAAACCATTCTGAGAAGATACAATTCGATCTCATAGATGCCCCTCAGTTTCGCCTCATCCTTGGAATGTCATGGTTGACCCTGCATGATCCTATGATCAGATGGACAGAACGTACGGTATCCCTAACATCCACCTTCTGCAAAGAACACTGTACCGCCTCACCCTTTAGGGATGAGAAGAGCATCGAGACCCAGGCCGCTCTTCATGCCCAGGGAAGCACTGATGGAGGATATTGTTGTGCCACTGCCCTTCCTGACGTCTATACTGCATACAGGGATGTGTTTTACAAACAAAAGGCAACCCAGCTTCCTTCGCATCGACCCTATGATTGTCAGATTGATTTTGTACCGGGGGCCGCCATTCCTTGCAGTCAAGTCTATGCCCTCACAGAACCTGAAACACGCTACCTGAAGACATACCTGGAAGATAGTCTTGCTTCAGGATTTATTCGCCACTCAAGGTCCCCCGCTTCCTCTCCTCTATTTTTTATAGCGAAGAAGGACTGCGATGAATTAAGGATGTGTATTGACTATCGGGCGATCAATAAGGTGACTATAAAAAACAGGTACCCCTTGCCTCTAATCCCAGTGTTATTGGACCAACTTCGAGGAGCTTGTGTTTTTACCAAACTAGACCTATGAGGGGCATATCACCTGGTAGGGGGGAAACCAGGGACGAATGGAAGACAGCATTCCGTACTAAATTCGGGCTCTATGAGTACCAGGTAATGCCTTTTGGGCTGTGCAACGCCCCGGCGGCCTTCCAGTTCTTCATGGATGAGGTGTTAAGGGGTCTTCTGGAAACCATCTGTATAGTCTACATCGACGACATACTTGTGTATTTTACCAACTTCCAAGAACACATATGCCATGTTAAAACCGTTCTAGACCGATTACGGAGGCATTCATTATTTACCAAACTTGAAAAATGCTTGTTTCATGTTGAAGAAGTCACCTTCCTAGGTTATGTCATCAATGCCTACGGATTCCAAATGGACATGAGCAAAGTAGAGGCTATAACCCAATGGAAAACATCCCATCATGTGAAATCAGTACAGAGTTTCCTGGGATTTGCTAACTACTACCGACGCTTCATAAAAAACTTTTCCAGCATTATTTACCCTCTTCCCAGTTTACTGCGAAAAAATGTTCCATTTGAATGGACTAAAGAAGCTGATCATGCCTTTGAGACATTAAGGACCCGTTTCACCCAAGCCCCCCCATCTTACGCCATCCTGATCCCAGCTTGCCGTTTGAAGTTGAAACAGACGCCTCGAAATACGCATTATGTGGAGTATTGTCCCAACGTCATCCAGACACCGGACAGCTACATCCAGTTGCGTTCTATTCCAAGAAGCTCACTCCATGAGAGGTAAACTATTCAGTCACTGACAAAGAACTCCTAGCCATAAAATAAGCATGTGAGGAGTGGAGACATTATCTCCTATGGGCCCTCCATACAGGGAAATGTACACAGACCATCGGAACCTTCTGTTCCTAAAGACGGTGAGGGCACTAACCCCGAGACAACTGCGATGGTCGCTATTCTTCTCTGATTATGATTTTATCATCAAGTACAGACCAGGACCACAAAACGGCAAGGCAGATGCATTATCCCGCAGAGTTGACCTCGCAGAATATCCCTCTGAAATGAACAAAGATCCTCCGGTCATTCTCCCCTCCTCTGTCTTTCCTGAGAACACTCTTGCCTTTGTGGTAACACAGGATTTCATCGAGGATGTGAAGGTATCGGTGTCCAACATTGATAGCCTCTCTTGGATACAGGAAGATCCAGCCCATAGAAGCGTCAATGGAGACCTGCTATATCATTACCAGGCCTTGTATGTTCCACAGCCTGTACTCCAAGAACAGGTGATGACTTGGGCTCATGATTCTACATTGGGAGGACACCTCGGGGGATACAAGACCATAGCCAGTATTGAAAGATCCTTTTGGTGGCCCACACTGAGAAAGCATACAAAAGAATATATAAAGAAATGCGTCATTTGTGCCCAGAGCAAAACCAGTCATTCTAAACCCGTGGGTTTGCTTCGTCCTATTCCTATTCCTCCTTCTCCATGGCACACTATTTCCATGGACTTTATAGTTGAGATGCCCCCATGTGAGGGTTACACCACCATTCTGGTCCTTGTCGATCACTTGACTAAAATAGGTCACTTCATCCCGCTAATAAGACTACTTACCTCCTCTGAATTACCAATGGTGTTTCTTCAACATGTGGTGAGAGCACATTGTATACCCAGGGTCCTTATCACGGATAGAAGAACTCAGTTTACTTCACGCTTTTGGAAGGCGCTATGCCAAGCAATGAATATGGAGGCCCGGCTGTCTACCAGCTTCCACCCCTAGCCTGATGGAAAAACAGAGAGACTAAACCAAACCCTAGAACAATATTTACAATGCTTTACTCTCCTGAACTCAGCCGACTGGTATCCTCTTATCTGGATGGCGGAATTTGCTTACAATAATGCAGAACACTCCACACTGGGGTGTTCACCCTTCTTTTGTCTGTATGACTTTCATCCGGAAATGCTCCCCTTTGAGTGACCTGTTACCTCCACACATCCTTCCATACAGGAACACCACGCCCATCTATGTGCTATACTGATTGACGCCAAACACCAGTTGGCTTTGTCCCAGTCAGCTCAAAAGAAATTTGCATACAAAAAACAAAGTTCTGAGTAAAACTATAAAGTGGGTGACAAGGTATGGCTGTCCACGAAAAATCTGCACTTGAAAGGGGTGGGAAAATTAGCTCCCCGATACATTGGTCCTGGGATAGAAAAGGTACCAACCCTGTGGCTGTACGATTGACTCTTCCGCTCTCTTGGCATATCCATCACATCTTTCACGTGTCTTTACTTCAGCCTTGCCCGGTGGGAATGAGACTCCCCGCCAGACCGGGTCCCATAGACATAGATGGCCAACAAGAGTACGAGGTAGAGGAAATTCTTGACTCCCGTATGGTTAGAGGTCGAATACAATACCTCGTAGACTGGAAGGGGTATGGGGTGGAGGATAGAACCTGGGAGCCCTCTGCCAACTTGCACTGTCCCCTTCTACTAGAACGTTTTCACGCCACACATCTAGAGAAGCCAGGTCAACCGCCGAGACGTCGGTCCTTGAGAGGGGGCTCTGTAGCGATCACGAGCCTGCTGCATAGGGGTAGAGGGTTGGAGCCACACTATCATCAGCAAAGTAGGCGTGTTGCACTCAGAAACATCAGGGAGGTTCACCGCATATCAGCAGAATGAGCCGGGCGGACATTGGACTACATTTCCCAGAAGCAAAGCGGACTCCGATCCGGAAGAGGTAGGTCCGGTTTCGCTTACAAAGCTCTTCCAGGTCACAGAAACGGGGCTTGTCAATCTTGTTCCGAGATCCAGAGCCATCGGAAATCATTACCGTGACCCGAAGTCTTCAACCTCAAGCCGCTACCCGGAGCCTTCCTTCCAGAGCACCATGGTCCAGGTAAGAGATACGGTGAAGTGACGAGCAGCACTGGAGCGCTTAGTCCACTCACCATATCAACCCCCTTTCAGTCGAGCAGTTCCTGAACAGATTAGATTCGAAGGAACGCCGACCGTGATTGTGCCCCGTTTAAACCTGCAGTGGGGTAAATTGCAATTCCCAGCGTTGAGCATGTTGAGAACCGCGCAGGAGCGCGTTTGCTGTTCTCCGTTGCACGATCCTTCGCATGCCAATATGTTTTAGGAAAATACCACCACAAGAGGTCTGAGGATTAAGGCTCTGTACTCCTATGTCTAATGCTTAGAACTCTAGAGTACTTTTCAGTTGCAATATTTCCTGGAAAGCGGAAATATCCCTTTGAATGCTAATTCAAAGCCTGGCTGATACTTATGGTTGTTCTCCCTCCCTTGATGATTTTCTCCTGGTCAGAAAACCTTGAACATTTTGGTTCTTTGTTATCACTGCCTTGCTGATTTTGGTTCTTTGTTACAACTGCCTTGCTGATTTTGGTTCTTTTGCTTCATCTACTTCTTTCTACTGCGCTACTTTCTGATTTCGTTATTACAAAAACACCAGACTTGGATACTGGTTTACCTCTGTTGTACCTATGTGCCAAGTCTTAAATCTGTATACTGGACTGTAAGAGTACTGCCAAGTGGTGTTTGTAAGTAACGCGTGACTATTAACACTAAGTAAACCAGTGGTAGATGACTCCTAGAGCTTCTGTGAGGGTCTGTTAGCTACAACAGAAACACGACGAAGGAGACGTCTCTCTGTTGGCAGATGTTTGTTATTTTACCCACTTCCCTTTTCCCTGGGGTGCATGGACGCATAGTAGTGTTACAGTCAATCTGTGTGTGTGTGCATCCTGGAGAAGAATGGGGGATTTACAGCATTCCATCGTTCCTGCTGACATCTTTCAGAGGTTAGTGGTTACATTAAGTGCAGCCATTGACATTGTGACAATTGGGCTCCATCCACATGTCTGGGGGGGGAAGGCATTCCATAGCTTGGCGGAGTTTTGGGAGAAGGAGCGCCCGCTGCATCTTGCTCTCTTTATTCTAGGGAGTAGGGCGAGGGAGTAGGATGCTGATCGGAGGTGTCTACAAGGTTGGTAGGGAGTTATCATCGATCGGCGGACTGCCGGGCCATTCCTCCAGAAGGCCTTGTGGCCAATACACATGGCTTTGAATTGGATTCTCTCCCTAACCGGCAGCCAGGGAAGTCTCCTCAGTGCCGGGATTGCAGATTGTCGATGAGTGGTCTGGAGGAGCGTGGGGGCTGCACAGTTTTGAATTATCTGGAGCTTGCAAGTGGTGGATTGAGGGGGCCCTAGATATAGGGCGTTCCCATAATCCAGGGGCAATAGGATAAGACCTTGTACCAGGATCTTTCTTGCCCGAAATGGGAGAAGGGGAAGTATTTTACGTATCATCCTCAGCATGACTTAGCAAGTTACCAAAAGTTTTGCCCTTGGTAGTTAAAGCTAAGGGAGGGGTCCAGCCAGATGCCAAAGCTTTTGATCTGGTTTTTGGGGACTGGGGCAGGGCCAAGGCATTTTGGCCAAAGTAGCTCTGAGTTAAAAGAGGGGGAGTTCCTGAAAAGCATGAGCTTGGTTTTGTCCCCATTGAGCTTCAAGCAAGAGAGTTCCATCCATTTGGCTTCCTCCTCTAGGCAACTTCCTAGGTTGTTTGGTGACTTCTCTGGGTGGTTTAAGGTCACCACAAGCTGAGTGTCATCAACGTAGATTTTTTTGCCAAATGGACAGACAATCTCTGCCAGGCGACTCATATAGATAGTAAACAGTGTGGGGCTGAGGGAGGAGCCCTGAGGCATACCACAACTGAGGGCCATACATTTGTTATGTTATGTTATGTTATTTGCATTTTTAGTGCGCACAGCTGCTCCAGCGAAGGAGCGTCCTGGCGCAGGGAAAGGTAAACACAACATAACACTAAATCCAGTAACAAAAAAGCAGAAGCATTTAAAACAGGGAACATTTAAAACAGGAAGGTTTTCAGAGCCCTACGAAAGGATATTAAATCATCCAAGAGGCGGATTTCCAAGGGGAGCGCATTCCAGAGGGTTGCAGCTTTCACGCGGAAGGAGCGACCCCCCATCCGACTAAGTCTAAAACGGGGGACAACCACCAAGGATTGTCCAAGGGATCGGAGTGAACGGGTAGGAACGTAGGGAGAGAGCAGTTTGTTAAGTATCACAGGTGCCAACTCTCGAAGAATTTTAAAAACCAGGCAAAGAGCCTTGAATTGAATTTGCTTGCTTATCGGGAGCCAGTGCAGGGACAGCAGAGTGTTAGAGGTGGGGCAGGTTCGGGGCCAACCAACCACCGCCCTAGCCGCAGCGTTCTGGACTCGCTGTAAACGAAGGATCTCGGCTTGGTTCGCTCCTAAAAGGAGTGAACTGGCGTAGTCCAGCCGAGAGATAATCATTGCTTGAATGACCAGCTGTCTTGTAGGAGCATCAAAAAATCTGAGCAGGGGTCTTAGCCCGCGTAATACTCCAAAACAGCAGGCCGCCACTCTCTTCGTGTGAGTCACAAAGCTTAGCGTGTGGTCAAGCCTTACTCCCAGATTCCTGAGTTCCAGGACAGGGGCCGGCGCTGATCCCAGCTCAGGAGGCCACCATCCGTCCCCCCAGTGGTCCGCTTCCCTTCCAACGATCATCACCTCCGTTTTTGTCGCGTTCAGCTGGAGACAGTTGTTATTCATCCAGCTGGCCACCTCTCTTAGTCCACTTCGGAACCTGAGGGCATCCTGCTTGGCATCCCCGCTGATCGTAACCGCCAACTGAGTGTCGTCAGCGTAGGAGACCATGGTTAGGCCCCATTGCCTGGCGACCTCAGCCAGCGGCTGCACGTACAGGTTGAAAAGCGTGGGACTCAGCGAGGAGCCCTGAGGGACCCCCAGGTCCAAAGACAACATCGCCTTCAAAGATCTGGAAAGAGCGTTCACCTAGGGAGGATTGTATCCAGGCGATGGCACTGCCTGACACTCCCAGGTTCCCAAGTCTATAAATCAGCATGTCGTGGTTTACAGTGTCAAAAGCGGCACTCAGGTAAAGAAGGATAATTTGCGCAAAGCCCACTTGATCCAGGATCCTCCTGGCCTCCTCCGTTACTACAAGGAGGGCGGTTTCGGTCCCATGTTGGGAACTGAAGCCAGTCTATGAAAGATCGAGTAAATTGTTAGTTTCTAGAAACTCTACCAGCACTGAGTTGACGTGTTTTTCAAAAATCTTACTCAGCCAAGGAAATAGGGAGATAGGGTGGTAGTTGCTAAGGTTGTCTTGGTCCAAGTTGGGCTTTTTTAGGAGATCCTTTTGAGGAAAATGAAATTTTACATGGTCAATGTGTCCCCTGCTTGTACCCCACGTTTAGTGTATGTGCATGTCACCCATGTATTTTCCCTCTATGGCTTGCAATAATAATGCCTCTGCATTTACGTCCCACTTTAGGATGTCAGTTACCAAGCCTTTCATGAAAGAAACGTTAATTTTGCACTGAGGTCTATGTTGCCCATGTATTTGCAATGTGCACTTTTAAAATCGAGATGAACCCATTTTGTGGCTCAGCCTGAGCCAGTCTCTGAATTAGGGTTTTCAGACCTCAAGACACTCTGAAAGCTGCAGCTCAGCTACGTATCCCTGACCTTTCGCATACTTTTGGCTAAGCCGAGAGGGGCCCAGCCCGGGGTGCCAAGACAGTATTTTGCAAAACAGTTATCTGCTTGCTCTACAGAATCACATTCCTGCCTGGTGAAGAAGGTAAACAGAACCCGTCTGCAGAGATAGGGCCTAGCCTTTCTGTCTCCGTTTAAGTGATTTACAGAGCTCGCATCCATAGAAAGCCTCAAGTCCCCCATGCAATGAACGAAGAAATATATGCCCACACCGGCTCTTGGT
Source organism: Lissotriton vulgaris (assembly GCF_964263255.1). Lineage (NCBI taxonomy): Eukaryota > Metazoa > Chordata > Amphibia > Caudata > Salamandridae > Lissotriton > Lissotriton vulgaris. The sequence continues at coordinate 1,570,276,248 of NC_141685.1, forward strand.
GAAGAGCGACCTTTGCTTCAGATAATACATCTCCGGACTTAAGATATCAGATAATACCAGACGTGCAGGTCGTCCTGACACTGAAGACTTCTCTACTAGACCGAAAGTCAGCTCCCCCCAGCTTCCCCCAGTTACACGTCAATTGCACGCCATGACCAAGTTGCGCACACAAGTAGGGCAAAGGTTCCAGCTTGCCATGCAGACCCCCTCCATGTATCCACCCACCTATGACTCACCTATGACTCCTCAAGTCAACGCCCACATGTACGCCCTCATGCACGCCCACATGCTCTTATCTCTCTCTTTCTCTTGCTCTGCCTGGAGCGCTCCTCCTCCTTCTCTATGCAATTTAATGTATAAATATTGTACTCTGTGTATAAAGTTTAGAAGACCCTTCCTGAACCTTAGTGGTGATAGAACCGATTCTCCCTTAACTCGAGTTACTGGAATAAAGCCCTTTTGAATCGGACACCACGGACTCTGCCTCTCATTTTATGCATGACCCTTTGTTTAAGTATAGAAATTATGACAAGGTAATATTTTATTTACCACATAAATCTGGCGCCCGAATAGGGACAAATCCCTTTCCCCACGCGCCGGCGATGTAGGTCCAGCCCTTGCCCCCTTCTACAGCCGTGACGGACTTCAAAGTGTACACGCCAGCGGGACTTCCTGCTTACTCCCTCAGGCCCACGGAGGAGACGGACTGTGACCAGGCATCCACACGAGGTGTTGAGGATCGTGGATCATCCCAACCAGAGCCCAAGCCGTGAGAGAGCAAGGTCCGAGGTTTCCAGAGGCCCACCTGTTCCGAGGCGCATGCGCAGTATCAAGTTTCCGAGGCCTTCAAGTTCTGCTTCCCGGTGAGTACCGCTATTGGGAACGCATAAAGTTCAAGACGGGTTCATTTATAGGAGCTCGGTAAAGACGTGTCCGTTCATACGAACACGGTAAAGACGGGTCCATTTCGGTGGGCACGGTAAAGACGTGTCTCTTTACGAGACCGGTATGGTTGTACTGTATTCCAGTGCATAAAGTTAACTGTTTTCAAGTTCATGTTTTTTCTCCATGTATCAGTTAGAATGTATCTGTTTTAGTGTTTTAGTGTTGTAGTGTGAATGGTTGTTTCAGTCAGTCTATTTTTGGTGTGTATTGTGTTTTTATTGTGTTGGGTTCAACATGCCACTGTTTTCGAAATTACGTCAGATAGGAACAAGGAAAAGTATTCTAGAAGAGTCAGTTAACATCCCGCCTAGAGACACACCTGGTCATTACATGTATAATAAGCACGGGCTAGATGCCATATTGTTTTTAGACTTATGGGTAGATTACACAAAGGATTTAGAGGAAAAGTACAGATGGCCTGCGTCAGGAACGTGGGATTCTGAATGCATTATGAGAGTAGAGGAAGCGTTATGGAAAAGGAAATCAAGACCCTCACAGAAAGATGCCATTGAGTTATGGCGTAAAGAGTCGCATAGGAGAGCAGAGAAAGAATTCCACCAAGCAGAGAGAAGTAAACAAGCAGCGGAAAAAGCCAAAGAAAAAGAACTGCGGGAGGAGGGGGAACGGGTCAAGGCAGAACAGGCTGGTAGAGAAAGAAATGCCGTTGTTGCTGGTATTTATCCCGTCCTCTCAGAAGAACTAGCTAGAATGACCCCCTCAGAAACACCCCGTAGGTCGCGAACGCCACCACCTGTATTCTTTAGAGTACCTAGAAAGAAGCCGACAGCATCAGAGGCTTTTATTTCCTCCTATCTAGAAGAGCCCGCACCGGACTACGTAAACGCAGATTTCCCTCCGCCCCCATCAGTGGATCAGCTCCGACAGCTTCAGCTTCAGCAGGTCGTGAAAGACGACGTAGGGCCAGGGGCCGTAGGGGGAGGGGGGCCACCGCCAACGCCAACGCCACAAACGCCATTAACGCCATATAAGTTTTCTGTAGATGTAGCAATTTCACGCTGTATATACGATCCAGTTCCAGGAAAGGGTTCAATGCTCGTGATTTCACTAAGATTAAGACAAGCCGTCGACTATTTGGTCACACTACCTGACATGAAAGAACACCTAGATAAAATATACCGTTTCATTAGAACGGGGGAGGGACCCGAGTGTATAGAACAGGCCATGAAACACAGAAAGGTAGGGGTTAAGAACTACATTCTCCGTTTTATGATTAACTGTCTGATCAGGGAACAAGACCAAGGAGAAGGGGATGTAGAGCATGGTTTGATAGAATGGAGCGACAACATAGATGCCGGTCGGCATGATAAACAGGGACAGACAGATAGTATGTACAAGAAAATACGAAAGCAAATATTGACAATATGCAGAGTATGGTCTGACGAGAAGAGTGAGTCATCAACGGAAGAGTTAGAAGTGGAAAAAGAGGCAAAGGACAAAATGAATTATGTAGGCAAAGCACGACAGTTTGACAGGCCCAAGTGCCTCGATTACCGCAAACAGGAACAGGCTATAAAAGAAAGATATTCCCTAGAGAATCTATTCCAAGCTACCGAAAAAGCCCTGAAACGACGGATAGAGAGCGTGCGATCCCAAACCCCACACGAAAAGGAATTGGCCCGGTCAGCCACCCAGTGGGTGTCCAATTCTAACATATATAGCAATGATATAGTGGCTCAAACTTTCTTGAGCCTTCCGCCGAATGAACAGCGTTTGGCTGGTATTTACATGGTTCAACATTTGATAACGTTGTATGAGAGTCAATATTCCGATCCCGGTCACTTGTATAAATTACTGGATGACATACTTCTAGAAAGATGGACAGGCCTGGGTACTGATTTAATCAACGTCATTCTGGATCAACGACATAAGTACTTGAATTCTCTGACCACATGCATCCTTCCCGCCCCACACCACGACAGAAAGCACCTATACATAGACAGACAGAACCCCCTGCGAGAGGTACATCCCGTCAAAGGTACAAACAATGAGCTTCAACGAGTGTATGTTTACACCCCCTTGTCAAAATTAGAAATACTGGAAATGAAAAAGATGTTGCCCTGCCATGATAAAGACCCGGGGGGGTTTCACCGAGAATTAAAAGACATTCTCCGCATCGGAGATTACACGTACGCTGACATTCTGAAATAATTGAAAGTACTGTTGCCTGCAGGTATTTATGAAAAGCTTAAGGAAAAAGACTGGGAGGTGGGAGAGAAAAAGTTAAGTTGGACAGAATTGGAAACAGAGGATAAAGCCAGGCTTCCGGGGGTTGGTCTTGGGGACAAAGCTAAAGAACTACCTGAACTCCTAATACAGGTTTTGCCGAGATTATTGATTACTAAAAAGGAAGATTGGGATGCTATTTCAGCCTGTAAACAGAAACAAGACGAGGACACAAGTGATTTCTATTCTAGATTTGAGAAATGCTTTTCTATTAATAGTGGCCTTAAGCCCAGTAGCGAGTCATATCCTCATCTTTTCGTGAGCAAATTAGTAGAGAATTCCTTACCACAGATCAAGAATAGAGTACTGAAGGTTGAGAGTACTTGGCAAGCGAACAGCCCTTCGCAAATGTTGCAAATGCTACAATACCACCAGAACAGAATTAGAGAAGAGCAGGATCAGAAAAAGAGAACCATGAAAGAGACAAAAATTAAGGTGCTGGTTGCCCAAACGGTACCAGCAAATACGAACAGAAATGGCACGACACCTGTCAAGGGTAACTGTAATTATTGCAAACAACCAGGTCACTTTGTAAAGGATTGTGCTGTCCTGAAACACAATATAGCTACAGGCAAGACAAAAGAAAGACCACATCCTCCTAGACAGAATACCACCCCGCAGAACACACAACAGACAGTAGCAAATTTTCCACCCCCACCACCGCCTGTTCATGCCACCCAACAAATGTATCAGTACACACAGTCAGACTATCCAGAATACCAACAGTTCTCATGAAACAGCCTTGAGAGGGAAGTAGGCTTGCCCCTTATTGAGGTTCCTGTAGATCAAGAGGGTCCCTATGTACATAGTCGTGTATTGGGAAAAGACAGAAAATTTCTGATTGACACAGGGGCGAGCAGAACTACCATCAGTCATGACGAGGTTCCAGGGGCACCCCTCTCGGGCTCACAGAATGTTTCCCTGGGATTTTCAGGAAAGCCTATTGTTAATGAAGTATCAAAACCAGTCTCCCTTGGGGTTGGTCCATTGTCACGTACCACAGACTTGCTACTTACTAAATCATGTCCAGAAAATTTACTTGGTATAAAGACATTGAAAGAACTAGGAGCAGTTATATGTTGTTCTCCGGAAGGAGTACGATTGTTCTTACGTGATTTTAAGGGACATTATGTGTTGAAAGATTTTGACCACAGACTCCAGAATGTACCACAGCACCTATGGGCACAAGGTCCGACTGACGTAGGTTACATGAACATAACACCACACCGTGTCACTCTCAAAGTAGGAGTAGTACTACCACGTATACGACAGTACAAGTTACCACCTGATGCCGTAGTGGCCTTATTGAAAATTATTGACGTACTCATTGCACAAGGGGTGGTAGTGGAGACTGACTCGAATGTATGTAACTCACCTGTCATCCCTATCCTTAAACGAACAGACCCTAATGCACCACCAGTTTACAGACTAGTTGTTGACCTTCGAGAATTGAACAAATGCGTAGTCCCTCAATACCCAGTGGTTCCAGACATTTCCTCATTACTGACTGCTATTGATTCTGAGGCAACGTTCTTTACAGTCATTGACTTGAAAAATGCCTTTTTCAGTGTTCCAATCCATCCAGATAGCCAGTATCTCTTCGGATCCAGTTTAAGTGGACGCAGCTTTAAATTTACGAGAGCTCCCCAAGGTTTTACAGAGAGTCCTAGCATTTACAGCCAAGCATTAAAGAGACAGCTGGACAGTATTAATATGCCTACCAACACTACACTGCTCCAGTACGTAGACGACATCCTAATTACAGCACGATCAGAACCAGACTGCGAAAATGCATCACTGACGGTTTTACACTTTCTGACAAGGGGCACAAAGTGTCCCCTTCAAAGTTACAATTCTGTGCACAGCAAGTGGTGTACCTTGGACACTTGCTGTCCAAGAGGGGTAGACAGCTGACACAAGAACGTATTCAGTTAATTGCTAACGTCTCACAGCCCAAGACACAAAAGGAAGTACGGGCCTTCATTGGCCTCACTTCATACTGCAGACAATGGATTCCCCAGTATGCTTATCTAGCCAAACCCCTCATACAGTTGACAACACAGGAGGCAGCGTCTTCGACTGTCCTCCCTTGGACACAAGAACACACTTTGGCATTTGAAGAATTAAAAAGAGCCTTATGTCAAGCGCCAGTTTTAGCGACTCCTTGTTACAGCAAACCCTTTATGCTTTTCGTAACCGAACGAGATGGAACAGCATTATCTGTACTCACACAAGATCAAGCAGGAAAACACAAGCCTTGTGCTTATTTTTCTAGTACACTGGATCCAGTGGCCCAGACTCTGCCTGCGTGCCTGAAATCAGTAGCAGCAACAGCCCTAGCCATAAGACAAAGTGACTCCATAGTGTTGGGACACCCCCTGACAGTACAGGTACCACACGCAGTGGAAGTTCTCTTGAACAGGACACAGACACAGCACTTGACTGTAGCGAGACTGACAGGATATGAACTGACGTTATTTCAACCACACATAGAGATCAGACGATGTAATATTCTTAACCCTGCCACACTCTTGCCCTCAAGTACAGTAGACACAGCACCACATGACTGTGTGGAAGTAATGAATACAGTGACGAAGCCAAGACAAGACCTGACAGATATTGCACTGCCAGACCCTGACCTGACACTTTATGTAGATGGATCATGTATGAGAACAAGCACAGGAGAGTTAGTGGCAGCATATGCCGTGACCACTGCTACTGAAGTCATAGAGACACAAAGAATAGACACACTGTCAGCACAAGCAGCAGAGCTCTGACACAAGCCTGCATAAGAGCTAAGAACTTGAAAGTGAACACTTATACAGATTCACAGTATGCATTTGGTGTTGTTCATGATTTCGGAGTGTTATGGAGGGAGAGAGGTTTATTGACCTCTCATGGGGCTAAAATTCAGCACGGCCCGCTTATTCAGGCTCTGTTAGAAGCAATACATTTACCTGCAGCCATAGCAATCCTGAAATGCAAAGCACACACCAAAGTTACAGACACCATTTCCCAGGGTAATGACCTGGCAGACCGAACTGCTAAACTTACATCCCAGACACCAACAGACACGACAAAGACAGAGGTACCATTACTGACAAAAATTATGACAGTCAGGGATCCTTCTCAAGATGTACTCGACATACAGACACATGCCACATCAGATGAAATAAAGAAATGGACTGAACAAGGAGGGGTCCAGACTGACCAAGGTTGGATGACTAAAGGCAAAGCTACATGGTTTCTCCCAGACTCCATGGTACAAGTGATCATAAACACAGCACATAGTCCAGCACACTTAGGAGAAAAGGCAATGCTAGACAGCTTACAGAATATCTGGTTTAACAAGCACCTGCGTGCAGCAGCGAAACAGAAAGTACGTACTTGTATGATCTGTTGCCAGTTAAATCCAGGTAAAGGCATTCTGGTGGAACAAGGTGGATTTCATCCTCCTGACCACCCTTTTGAGGTCCTCCAGATGGATTATATCCAAATGGACAGATGTAGAGGTTACAAGTATGTCCTGGTAGTTGTGTGTGCACTATCTAGATGGACAGAAGCGTACCCAGTCCCAGATTATACTGCTGTAACAACCGCCAGGCAATTGGTGCGTGAATTCTTCCCTAGATACGGATTGCCCCGTGTTGTTTACTCAGACAATGGTCAGCATTTTTCTTCTGAATTAATAAAACAAGTGTCCCTTCTGTTAGGATATCAGTGGAAGTTTCATTGTGTACGACACCCTGAAGCAGCAGGACTTGTATAACGCCATAATCAGATACTTAAGACGAAATTAGCAAAGATCTGTGCAGAAAAAGGCGTGGATTGGATGGTAGCCTTGCCGGTTGCCCTCTTTTACATGCGTATGGTAGCTCATTCCAGAACAGGCCTATCTCCTTATGAAGTGGTTTTCGGTAGACCACCGAATATGTGGGGTACGCCTATGCCTAAGAAAATAACTGATGTTGACAGTAACATGCTGACAGATTACTTGGCTTCCTTGATGTCTGCACTACTCTCTTGTCGTTCACAGGTTGCCGCCGCCTTCCCTGACAACACCCAGGTCAAGGAGCATGCCATAGTCCCTGGAGATTTCGTTTTTGTCTGGAACTTTGATCGATCAAGCCCCCTTGAGCCGCGCTGGAAGACACCGAAATTAGTTTTACTGACCATGAGGACAGCCATCAAGGTCGAAGGAAGAAAAGGATGGCTTCATGCCCACCATTGTAAAAAGTACTTTGGAGATTCTGGAACTTTGGTAAAGAACAATGACATTACAGACTTTGAGCCTCCGTTGCTAGAAAAGACTCCGCAGCAAGAGTATAGGTCCAAGTTACGATCTAGAAAGTCAGACAGCGTTTAATTGTTTAAGTCCACTAGGTGGTGAATTGGTTAGACAGGTTTTCTGACATGTATAGGATCGCGGACCAGAATAGTAAAAAGAGCAAAATGAAAGAAAAATACTGCAAGATATTACGCAGTAGATGTATAGTAACTCTGATTTTTATGTCTCTTCTGTGCATCACTGTAATCTGTATCAGCTTAACACTACATGTTTTCTTTCCTCCTATTTCTTCACATATACACCATTCCTTCAATGACACCGTAGAGCATACATTTAGTGATCTGCCACCTCATGAACTGTCATATCGACTAGCCCTGCGCAACAATACTTTTATTCGAATGTTGCACCGTTCTCATCAGACCAGCAATGCAACAGATTGCTGGGTATGTGGCCGACTCCCACCTTATCAGAAAACGAAGGGAGTCCTGCCTCTCTTCCCTTTTCCGTTCTCGCACAATGGTTCGTGCGGAGCATGGTTTGCTTTAATGTCATCACTAGACAGAAAGTCAGCAGTATTCCAGGGTGACTGGATATGGGGTAACTTGAATAAAGTAATGAATGAGGCATGTTTTCCAGACAAAGACGGTCTCCCCCAAAGGAAGGGAACCGATCTAGAAAATGAAGAGTACGAGCAAGGAAATGCTTCCCTTAGCTTTATGATATTGAACGTTCAGCCCATGCAAAATACAGGTCCACCATTTATTTCAGTTCTACCAGTAAAAGGTGATTTGTGCGTTAGAACGAAAGGATCAGTACATATGGGACACAGCGAGTGTAATGCTGTAGTCGAGTTTAATGATAAAGGAAAGTCTTCTTTCAAAGCATCTCGCCATTCCTATTTCATTTGCGGTCAGACAGCTTATGTACATCTGCCCTTAGACTGGGGTGGAACATGTCATATAGCGTTCCTGCTGCCACCCGTCTTTCTAGCCCCATCCCATTATCATCGAGATTCACGACTAGAACATGTTAGACACAGGAGGGAGACCGATTCCCCTGTGATTGATCAGACTGAGACAGCTTGGGAGCAATATACAGATTTCAATAGAGGATTCTTTTTCTTCATAGGTCCCGTCCAAAACAGTAAACTCATACGCAGGTTAACTAGAACTTTGGACGCACTTGTGAATGAGACTGCATCTGCCCTGGCTAACTTGACCCAGGAACAGTCTGCCATGAGACTTGTTGTTCTTCAGAACCGCCTTGTTCTTGACGTCATCCTGGCAGATAGGGGCGGGGCTTGTAGAGTGATCGGCTCCAGTTGTTGCGTGTTTATTCCAAATAACGCGCCATCTGTGTACGCAGCAATAACAAGACTCCACAAGATTGCTCACGAGATACATCAAGACCCAGGCACATGGACTTGGTCCGGTTGGCTCTGGGTTGTAATATCGGCATGGGGATGGAAAGTGTTGTTGTTTCTAGGAATGATACTGCTTATGGTATTCGGCTGCTGTCTCTGTCTGCAGTGTGGCCCGGCGATTTGCGGCCTGTGTGCCACTGCCTGTGTTCACCATCCACGTATACAAAAGAAAAAAGACGAACAAATGATACTGTATGATCAAATATACGGTCTCATGAATATAGATATGTCCTGAAGGGTAAAGTAGGGGACAAGGAGGGAATGAGGAAAATGAAATTTTACATGGTCAATGTGTCCCCTGCTTGTACCCCACGTTTAGTGTATGTGCATGTCACCCATGTATTTTCCCTCTATGGCTTGCAATAATAATGCCTCTGCATTTACGTCCCACTTTAGGATGTCAGTTACCAAGCCTTTCATGAAAGAAATGTTAATTTTGCACTGAGGCCTATGTTGCCCATGTATTTGCATTGTGCACTTTTAAAATCGAGATGAACCCATTTTGTGGCTCAGCCTGAGCCAGTCTCTGAATTAGGGTTTTCAGGCCTCCAGACACTCTGAAAGCTGCAGCTCAGCTACGTATCCCTGACCTCTCGCATACTTTTGGCTAAGCCAAGAGGGGCCCAGCCCGGGGTGCCAAGACAGTATTTTGCAAAACAGTTATCTGCTTGCTCTACAGAATCACATTCCTGCCTGGTGAAGAAGGTAAACAGAACCCGTCTTCAGAGATAGGGCCTAGCCTTTCTGTCTCCGTTTAAGTGATTTACAGAGCTCGCATCCATAGAAAGCCTCAAGTCCCCCACGCAATGAACGAAGAAATATATGCCCACACCGGCTCTTGGTGAAGAGCGACCTTTGCTTCAGATAATACATCTCCGGACTTAAGATATCAGATAATACCAGACGTGCAGGTCGTCCTGACACTGAAGGCTTCTCTACTAGACCGAAAGTCAGCTCCCCCCAGCTTCCCCCAGTTACACGTCAATTGCACGTCATGACCAAGTTGCGCACACAAGTAGGGCAAAGGTTCCAGCTTGCCATGCAGACCCCCTCCATGTATCCACCCACCTATGACTCACCTATGACTCCTCAAGTGAACGCCCACATGTACGCCCTCATGCACGCCCACATGCTCTTATCTCTCTCTTTCTCTTGCTCTGCCTGGAGCGCTCCTCCTCCTTCTCTATGCAATTTAATGTATAAATACTGTACTCTGTGAATAAAGTTTAGAAGACCCTTCCTGAACCTTAGTGGTGATTGAACCGATTCTCCCTTAACTCGAGTTACTGGAATAAAGCCCTTTTGAATCGGACACCACAGACTCTGCCTCTCATTTTATGCATGACCCTTTGTTTAAGTATAGAAATTATGACCGGGTAATATTTTATTTACCACACTTTACCATAGCACATTTCCATGCAGGTGGGACCACTCCAGAGGAGATGGATGCGTTAAGCAGGTCAAGGGCAGTTGGTAGGATGTTTACCATGAATGGTGCCAGGGCTTGGGCGCAGGGTGTGAGGGTGCATGATAGGGTCTAAGGCTACGAGGTCTAGAGGGGGGAGGACCTCCAAGGTGGCTCGCGCTCTGTATCCTGAGCTAGTGGTGAGGGCCGAGGCTAATTCAGACTGGATAGGTGAAAAGGTAGAGTATAATTTTTGTTTTTTCTGGTGGAAGAATTCTGCCAGGTTGTTTGGCATCCATCAGGTTTGGTTGTTTCTGAGGCAGTTTCAAGAGGGTTTGGCAATCCGAAAGATTTTCCAAGGAGTATTAGAAGCTGCATTCATATTTTCTTCGTAGAAGGCCGCTTGAGCAGCTTTGATTTTGCCTTTGAAGCTGCATTCGTATTTTCTTCGTAGAAGGCCATTTGAGCGGCTCTGATTTCACCTTTATAGGTTTTTATTGCCTCCCAATATTCAGCTTTACTGGAGGATGCATAGTTTAATCTCTAACCTTTTGCGGTGTTGGGAAGTACCAGGGGGGCGTTTTAGCTCTGCATTTTTTGTGAGTGTGCCTCATAGGGAGCACATAGCTAGGGAGCTCAGGTTCCAATAATTACATTTCTCGTTAGCTGAGATAGGGTTAGGGTCTCTGTCAGGTCTGGTGCTTCGAGGGCTTCGAGCATAGTTGGGTGGGAGGGTGGGGTCAGGGATATCCCAGGACAGGGAGCTCAGGAAGTGATCAGACCAGGGGAGTGGGGACGGTGTTCCTGTTGTAAGTTCGGTGCAGTTACTGAAAATGGGGTAAAGTAAGTGGCCTTTAGTATGGGTGGGTTCAAATAGTTTCTGCTTTAGCTGAAGTGTGGAGAGGCTCATTTTCAGCTCATCTGGGGTGTGATCAGAGGTGTTGTCTAGGTGAATATTAAGATCCCGTAATACTGTGAGCAAGCTAGATTGGCTATGGTTAGCGGGAGGATATTGAGGAATTTACCTAGTGCCCCGGGTGGGCGATAAATTAGTAGCCCAGATAAGGTAATAGTGGGGTAGAAATCAATGGAGAAGGAAATACTTTCACAGTCTGATACCTAGTCTGGGGAAATGTGACAGTTATAAGGGTTGTAAAAACAATCGCTAAGCCTCCCCCTCTGCCCTTTTTGCGGTCTTCTCGTTGTACGAGGTAGCTGTGAGGGCGAGTTTGAGTGAGAACTGGCTCTGACTCAATATTGAGCCAAATTTCTGTCAGGAAGAGAACATCAGGTTTAGAATCTTCCAATAACAAGGCGATTTCAGTGGCATGCTTAAGGAATGATCTGCAGTTCATCAGGAACATCTTTAGGATGGGCTGATTTGCAGAGGGCACATGTCTTCATGGCCAGTCGAAAGTTAAACCCACAGTGTGGACAGTTAATGTGCTCAACTGCAACATTCCAGGAGTGTCAGCAGCTGACATTTGTCGTTCCTCTTAGGTTGAGGAGGGAGTGTGGGCTTTGGGACCTAATATGAGTCTGGGAACGGGCAGGGGTTGTGGCCCCTCTCCCCAGTCGGACGTGAGGGGTGCAGACGGACTTGCGTCTGGCATGTGTGTAAAGTAGGAAAGTGAGGCTCCACCCCCTCCGGTCTCCTGCCCAGAAGTGAGGGAAAAAGAATCTGTGGCCGGATACTTCCTTCACACAAACTGGAAAACCTGTGGTGAACGAGGGAGCAGTGCTGTTTGTGGCGTGATCAGTAGGACATGTAGGTGAGCACAAGTTTAAAAGAGCTGTTTCTTATTAAAAAGTCGGTAAAAACACTTAAAAAACCCTTAGAGCAGTTAAACATACACACACGCTTTCCTTGCTGCCTGTGCGCGTCCGCTGCGCAGGGAGTCTGGCATGTGTGTTAATTAGAAAAATGAGGCTCCGCCCCTCCGGTCTCCTTGCCGGAAGTGAGGGAAAAATAATCCGTGCCAGATACTCCCTTTACACATGTGGGAAAACCCGTGGTGGACCGGGGAACAGTGCAGTTTGTGACATGATCAGTAGGACAGGTAGGTGAGCACAAGTTTAAAAGAGCTGTTTTTTGTTAAAAAGTAGGTAAAAACACTTGGAAAGTCTTTAGAGCAGTTAAACATACACATACGCTTGCCTTGCTGCCTGCGCGCGTCCGCTGTGCCGAGAGTCTGGCATGTGTGTTAAATAGGAAAGTGAGGCCCCGCCCCCTCCGGTCTCCTGCCTGGAAGTGAGGGAAAAAGAATCTGTGGCCGGATACTCCCTCCACACAAGCAGGAAAACCTGTGGTGGACAGGGGAGCTGTGAAGTTTGTGGCATGATCAGGATGACAGGTAGGTGAGCACAAGTTTAAAAGAGCTGTTTTTTGTTAAAAAGTAGGTAAAAACACTTAAAAAATCTTTAGAGCAGTTAAACATACACATGCTTGCCTTGCTGCCTGTGCACGTCCGCTGCGCTGAGAGTCTGGCATGTGTGTTAAATAGGAAAGTGAGGCCCCGCCCCCTTCGGTCTCCTGCCCGGAAGTGAGGGAAAAAGAATCTGTGGCCGGATACTCCCTCCACACAAGCAGGAAAACCTGTGGTGGACAGGGGAGCTGTGCAGTTTGTGGCATGATCAGGATGACAGGTAGGTGAGCACAAGTTTAAAAGATCTGTTTTTTGTTAAAAAGTAGGTAAAAACACTTAAAAAGTCTTTAGAGCAGTTAAACACACACACACATGCTTGCCTTGCTGCCTGTGCACGTCCGTGGTGCAGGAGCCTGCTCCATAATAATGAGGCAGCACCAAGCCTCTTTTTTTAGCTTAATGCTGCCTCGTAAATATTGTTCCCTTTAACACAGTTTTCTGCATTAAAGGGGCGTACAATGGGTGTTGCTGGGGGCTTTCCCAGCAACATTTATGGCTTTTTGGCACTGCCTCAGATTTACGAGAAATTGTAACTCTGAGGCAGCGCCAAAAACGTACACCTCCCCAAGGGAGGCGTAAGGGAGGCATAACAAGGGGAAATATCTTTATTTCTCTTAATGTTTTGTTTTTTTATGTGTGCATGAATGTTTCCCTTCCTGCACACAAATAATCATCCCCGCAACGCAGGCACCCTTGCACCATGGTGCAAAAGTGTGTGTGTTGGTGCATGGCAGCCCATTGTGTGTCTGCACAAGGAAAAGGACAGAAATGCGTTGTATCTGATATATACTGTGCATACCTGCCCTTTTCTTTTGCCATATGGCAGCGCAGCAGGAAGGCATGTGGCTCTTCCCTATGGCAAAACCTCATAAATGAGGCCATTGGTGTTTGTTGTGGGACCATGGGGTCGTTGAGGTGTGATGACAGGAGGTGTGAGGAAGATGGGAGGATGGCAAGGGGTTGATAGAGTGCTAACAATTACACTGAGGTACATTAAGGGCTAATTAGAAAGTCTTTAATGGAACCCGATTGAGCCCAAGAGGGATGGAGGACATTAAATCAGGTTGCTCCCCTGCTGTGCCCCTCAGAATATTGGCACCCCTGGACTAGGCCCAACTTGTCCATGCCCAAGGCCGGCCCTGCCTGCAGAAGTCTCCTATGATGACTTAGGTCCAAAGAAAAGTGTGGAGGGGGTGCCAAATTTGGTTTCAGCTAGGGTTCTCTCTGAGTAAAGGCTAAGTGGCAATGAGGGTTTCTTGCAGCCGCTCTGTTTTGTTCCGTTAGGACTAAGCTTGTTGGACGTTATATCGCCACAGTATAAAGTGAGAGGGAAAATTTCATCTCCACTGTGCTTAGGGCTGTTAGCTGAAAAAATAGGTCTGGCTGCATCTGATCCTCATCACATGGGGCAAATTGACAACTGAGTGCACGTAATTTGCATTTACTGCACAACAGAGTGTTGTAAATAGCTTTATCTGTTTAGTCTGTTTTCCTTGTTTCTTGTTTGGAACTTTTGTATGTTCCCTATGTCTAGGTTCTATATGGAATTCTTATGTTGTCAGTTGGTGCTTGGCCAGATGGTGATCTGCCAGTTTATTCTGTGCTGCAAATAAACTTATCAGCTACAAAGAGATTCCTGTCTGATTCATCATTTCGTCTTACAACATTTTGGCGACAAGGACTTAAGCGTGTATCTGGCCAATATTCAGATGATCAGCGGCGCAGCGGCAAAGGATTTAGAGTGATTACGGAATAAACGGAGCAATCACTATAGGAAGAACTCTGCGTGCAGTAAGATGTTCCTACTTCATTTATTTGAAGGTTTAACGTCGTGTACCTACTTCTGAAAAGGTGAGCATCTGGAAATTTGGGCACAGTTCAGGTGTTTTCGCATAAACATGTCACTCGCGTTGCTTTGTTACCGCTTCGTCACTGGCTGCCTACGTAACCTTCTTCGTGAACTGTTGCCATAACAACTTGAGCAGTGTCTCGCGCTATTTGTTCCCTAGCGCGTTCAATGCAACGTCAAGTATGTTGCTTCGAGATTGACTTTTCACCTTTGTGACGCTGCGCGTCAGGCGTCTGTGGCCACCTTGAATCTTCAGTTCTTCGGCAAATCATTGAGTCCTTCGTGTATTTCAGCCTGCATGTTGTAGCGCTTTTCGTGATATAATAAGGAGAAAAAAGAGAATAGGATCCACATTTTGACAACTGTTGGTGCGGAGAATTACTTATGTTTGTCAATATTTTCAACAACGGAAAATATAAGTAAGACCTTAAGACTTCTCTCAGAATATTTTTCTATTTGTCTATGACATTAATTTATTCTGTTTTTATTTTGTGATCTACTTTTGAAGTTTAGTTATGTCACAACAGGTTAATGTGGCACTCCCACCTCAGTTCCTCAGTGAACCTGGAAATCCATCTACTGCTTGGGAAGATTGGATTGTTATGTTTTACAATTGTATTGAGGCATTAGATGGGGAGGATTTTTCTCCTAAAAGGAAAAAGGCGCTCTTGATGACAACTTTGGGTAAAGAAAGTCAACGAGTTTTTAAATATTTACCTCAAGTTTTACCTTCTGGCTCACAATCTCCTCTCGATGAGTTCAAGGAGGCCATCGCTAGACTTGAGACTAGATTTGCAAAGGAGGAAAACCTTGTTTTACAGCATTTCAAATTATATAAAAACAAAGAACGTGAAGATGAATCAAGTGATGACTTTGTTGCACGTTTGCGAGAACTCTCTGTCAAATGTAATTTTGGACAGATGACCCAGGAACTTATTTGTGACCAACTGATTGTTCAGTGTAACAATCGCAAGATACAGGAACGTCTATGGGCTGCCAAGAACCCTACCTTGAAGGTCGGAATTAAGCTTGCAAAGATTGTAGAAGAAAGTGAAAAATGCATGAAAGAATTACAAAAGAGTGGTTTAGAACTTAAAGTTGCTGAAATTTCTCATAAGGCTGTAGTCTCTAGTGATAATAGTGATAGTGAGGGTGGTGCTGTTGCCCTAGTTAGGAAGAAAGGGTATGTTTTCCCCCCCAAAAAATATGAGTCAACAATACAGCAAATCACAATCTAAAGTGTGTTCGAGGTGTGGTAGCAATACTCATTCCTCGGATGCAAAATGTTGTTTTGCTAATAATAAAGAGTGCTTAAAGTGTGGCAAACTAGGCCACTTTGCTAAAATGTGCAAAAACAGAGGGAATTCTAGGGTAATGGTTGTAAATGAGTATGCTGAATTGAATCGTGATGTTAAGAAATTATTTGTTATACAGGATACTGTTTGTGCTTGTCAGGACAAAAGGGAAAGAATTCCTATGGCTGATTTTATGATTGATAACAAGCCTATTAGCCTTATGGTTGACACTGGTTCTAAATGGACGATTATTCCCATGTCATTGATGGAGCACTTGTGGGGTCAAAAAATCCTTGTTGATTGTGATATTTTTCCCTCTGGTTATCAGGGTGAAAAAATAGATCTTCTTGGGTATTTTGAGAGCGAAATCCTTTTTAAGAATAGATCTACTCAGGGTAAAGTTTATATTTCTGTTAATGACCCAGCTATTTTAGGTCGTATCCATCAGTATGACCTTCATATTGTAGTAAACCCCAGAGCAGAGGAACCTGTTATGGTTGTGGATGATCTTACTTTAAATGATATTCTATCTAATTTCAAGCATATTTTCAGACAACAATTGGGGGAATTACAAGGCTATGTCCATAACATTTTGCTGAAGGAAGGTAGCATCCCTGAACAAACAGCAGCAAAGGTGCACCACAAAACATAAAACAGTAAGTGCTACGACGTTTGAGCAGAAATAAAGAGATATTCCTCCCAGATGTTGGAGTTCTTCTTTGAATCTTTATTTTCAAAAGGCAATAAAACACACACAGCCGACGCGTTTCGTCCCAAACTGGGACTTCTTCAGGGCTTTAAGTCAGTTGAATGTCGCATATGGGGAAGAACATGTGAGGCAGCGGGGTTCCTGGGGTCACCTTCCCGGCTGATGTAATCCTGTTCTATAGATGTACTTTCAGAGGTCGGTTTTATAAAGAGGAGTTCTTGATATGCGTTTATTAGCGTTTTGGAAGAAATGTCATAGGCATTCTTGGGTGGTATCGAGATTCTTGTCACCTTGCTCATAAAAATTTTTTTTTTTTTGCTCAGTCCGTATGCTGAGTCAAAATGGAACTGGTGTTGGACTGAAGGTCCTGTTAGTCCAATGGAAGAGGGAGTGGGCACTGTGTCCCAGTAGGCCGTTCCTGATAAAACGGCCGGCACCCATCCACAGCCCTCGACCTGCTAGCACTCCCGAAGCGACGTCGTGTTCGGTAGTCGCTTCGGGAGGTAGCATCCCTGTTCAGCATAAGATAAGAAGGGTGCAGTTGGCAGTAAGGAGTGAAGTCAAAGCTGTTCTGCAGGAAATGCTTCAGGGCGGGATTATTGAACCTGTGGAGGCATCCCCGTGGATTTCTCCGGTTGTCATTTCTCAAAGACCTGACAACAAGATCAGATTCTGTGTGGACCTTAGGTCATTGAATAAGTGTGTGGTTGCTGTCGTTTTTCCATTACCAAATATTGGGGAGCTTGTCTCTACCTTGAAGGGGGCTAAATTCTTTAGCAAACTGGACCTCAAACATGCCTATCACCAGATTCGACTTGAAGAGGGGTCTAAACAACTGACTGCTTTTATTACTGGTGAGGGGACTTTTCAGTTCACTAGGTTACCCTTTGGGCTGATTTCAGCCGCCAGTGTTTTTCAGAGAATGGTCTCTGAGGTATTCAATGGGATTGACAAGGTTATCTATTTTCAAGATGACATATTGATTTTTGGTGACTCCTTGGAGGAACATAATAGTATTCTTCAATGTGTGTTGCGCAGGGTTGATGAGGTTGGCCTTACTTTGCGGAAGGAGAAATGTGCATTTTTGGTTAATGAGATTGAGTATTTGGGTTTTTCTCTTTCCGCTGATGGTGTTAAACCTAAAATAAATTTATTAGAGGCTATTGAGCTGGGTCCCTGTCCGGTTGATAAGGATCAATTGCGGTCCTTTATGGGCCTAATTGAGTTTTACTCCAAATTTGTCAGAGATTTTTCCACTAAGACTGCTCCTTTGAGGGGTTTACTAAAAAAAGGCGCGAAATTTTCATGGACCAGTGAGCAAGAGTCTTGTTTTAAGTCGATTAAAAGTGAACTGGCTTCTGCTAATGTTCTCACACCATTTGATATTAAACGATCTTCTATTTTAATGGTCGATGCTAGCGGTATCGGATTGGGTGCTGTTCTTCTTCAGCGGCATGGAAGCGAAGAAAAGACCATTGCTTTTGCTTCTAGACCTTTAACTGTGTCAGAATGTAACTATTCTGTGATTGAACGTGAAGCACTTGCTGCTGTGTGGGGCACCTATTATTTCAGGACTTATTTATGGGGTACCAAGTTTGTGTTGCGCTCCGAACATAAACCCTTGGTTAATATTTTGCCTCCTGGTGGTACTGGGAAGGGTTCACCCAGACTGGCCAGATTGGCGTCACGTCTACAGGATTTTTAGTTTGATGTGCAGTTTGTTCAGGGTTGGAAAAATATCCAAGCTGATTGCCTATCCCGTCTTCCCATTCAATCTTTGGTTTGTGAGAATTCACTGTTGGAGTCTCAAGATGATTGTGCTATTGCTTTTACTGAGGATGTTCTGTTTCTTTGTGCTGGTTCTTTTACTTGTGATGAGTGCTCCAAAGGGATGGAGTGTGATGCTGTCTTAAAGCAAGTGATAAACCTTATCATTAAGGGGTCTAGAAGGGAGAGTACTGTTGAACCCTCTGTGAATGTCTTAATGAGGGGCGATAGATTTATTCCTCCTTGTTCGCTGAGAGGGAAAATACTTGATTTAGCCCACGAAGGACATTTGGGTCAGACTCTCACCCAACGTAGAGTGAAGGAGAATTTTTGGTGGCCTTCCATTGATTCTGATGCAGTGGAGTGTGTTGTGCGTTGCAGTTTTTGTAAGGAAGGTGAGCAGCGTTTGAAGGTGGTAGGGTCTCAGAATGTCGGTAGCATTTCTCTTGAGAATCTACAGTGGCACACCATTTGTCTGGACTTTATTGGGCCAATAAATGAGTTACCTTTTAATCAGCGTTTTGCTATCGTTATTATCGATTGTTTTTCCAAGTGGCTCACTGTTCGGTTTGTTAGGGAAATTACCACTGATTCTACAATCAGTTTTCTGAAAAGTCTTTTTCTTGATGAGGGGTTTCCTTCTGTTTTAATTACAGACAACGGTACGCAGTTGACGTCTGGAAAAATGGTTTTGTTTTTGAAAGAATGTGAAATTGACCATCACCGAACCAGTCTATACAACCCACAAAGTAATGGAATGTGTGAGAGGGTTAATAGGTTGGTGAAAGGCATTATTCAGATGTCTGTCGAATTTGGTTGTTTTTCTAATGATAAGGTTCAGGAGCTTGTGTGGGTCTATCGCTCAACTCCCCATAAGCATGGGAGTAAATCTCCTTTTGAGTTGATGCGTGGTCGTCCTCCCGTGACTAATTTGACACCTTCTTGGTTGAGAAATCAGGACAAAGTTTCTTCTGCCAAGTCTTCTTTTGATAGTGTTTCTTTACCAATTTCTGTTGGTGATTTGGTCAAAGTGAAGACCGGCAGGTTTTCTAAGGGACTTTCGAAATTTAGAGGTCCTTTTTGTGTTGAGCGGGTTTTTCCTCATTTTGTTCTTCTTGATAATGGGGAGAAGTGGAATTTTAGAAGGGTGGCTTTGTATCGGAGACATTCTGTTGTATCTGTGAAGGGTACTCCACCTATTTCTGATTCCTTCAACAATGGCTATATGTTATCTACCCAGTGTGATTCGAGTTCTTGTTCTCAGTCTACTGTGAGGGGGGAGGTGGGTAGTGGTGATGCTTCTACTGGTGATGCTTCTACTTCTTCCTACTCCGGTAGTGCTGCCTCTATTTCTATATCTTCCTGCTCAGGTGATGCTGTCTCTACACATAATGGTGTTCTCAACTATGGTGTTCCTTCTGAGATCAGCTTGAGAAGTTCTAGATCTCGCCGCCCACCTGTCTACTTAAATGATTACATTAATTAATTAATCCTTTTTTTTTTTTATTGATTTAAGGGAGGGAGATATGTTGTAAATAGCTTTATCTGTTTAGTCTGTTTTCCTTGTTTCTTGTTTGGAACTTTTGTGTGTTCCCTATGTCTAGGTTCTATATGGAATTCTTATGTTGTCAGTTGGTGCTTGGCCAGATGGTGATCTGCCCGTTTATTCTGTGCTGCGAATAAACTTATCAGCTACAAAGAGATTCCTGTCTGATTCATCATTTCGTTTTACACACAGAGATTAATTTTATGCATGTATCTTAGCCATTGTGTGAAAAATTCACATCTGGAGCACACTTTATTTAGCATCTCACACACCTTGTAACAAAACACTACATTTTACTTATTACTTTATAACCCATAAAACTCTGTAATCCCTGTATAAACATCAGTCACTAATTTCTTTATAATCGGTGACGTGTGACACACCCAGCTGCCGATTTGAAACAAAAGACATCAGAACTTGACTATTATAAGTTACTACAAACCAGTTCTGATGTCACAATGCCTGCTGTCAGACTCCCTTCCTCCAGACTGCCAGTAAAAGAGGTTCTGGCAGCTTCCAAGCGGGGGTGACGTCCCGCTTGGCTACAAAGGCGGCCACACTTATGAAGGCAGTTTCGGATCTCGGTCCCCAAGCTTCCACCAAGAGACCCAGTAGGACCATCCGAGGACCCAAGTCAATATGGCACCCCAGATCACCAGAGATCTCACTCTCCACCCAATCCTATCCCAAAAAGATAACAAAGCTGGGCAGGACCAGACCACATGGAAAAATGTCAGTGGAGGGGAGGGTTCATCTCACACATGTGGCTTGTGCGACATTTCCCCTCCTCTTCAATCATTGGAGGGAGGGGTGGGGTCGGATACGTCTCATGGAGATAGTTGAGTTGAACCAGCCGAAGTCTCAAGGAAATTGCCAGCTCTCTTGGGGCCAAGCACACCTCCCTCGAGTCATCAACATCCGTCTCGGCCACCCAGGCCTCCCATCTGCGGCTCAGAAGGAGGAAGTTGTTGTAAAAGAAGATTCTTAACACCAGGAGATCGTAAGAACAGCCTTTATTCTGTCACCCAACTCTCCAGACTGCCTGGAGGATCTCAACATTCTGAAGCAGACTCCAGTGGAACACACCAACAGGTAAGGGTCCAGAGGGGGGGGGACGGAATGTACCATGATAAATTACATAACAGCATAAGCAGATTGCAACAGAAGTGTTTTGAAGCGTTTATCACCCGTGTGTGATAATGCACAGAGATGCATCCCTTGCCAAATCTACCCATCAGCAGCTTAGCCTTGAGATAATTATTGTATCCAGGGATCTGGCATCCACGGAAAGGTAGACAAGCAGGACAGGACGTAGCTGAATGTAACAAAACAATTGTGTGTGGGAGAGGCATTACTAGTCCCCATCTCACGAAATGACATCAGTGCAACTTACTCCAAGTACATGATTCCTATTCTATCCCACTGGGCACCTGCCAGAGCCAAGTGCTTTGCCACAGTGGTGTCATGCCAGTAAAACAACGATTCTAACTCAGGGCTGTTTTCCAGCAGAGCAATGCCACCCAGGTACAGAAGGGAATAGCAGGGGATATCAGGCTGCCCTAAAGCAGACCAAGAAGACATTTAGGCACATAAGATATAATTCAATACAATTCACAGGGTGATCCCATCCTCTGTACACTACTAATTAACCTGGACCAGGTGTGCAGCAAGGCAATACCCAAAACTATCAGTCATGCCAAGGCCCCCGTCATATGGGGACTTTCTTGCAGAGGCAAAGGCCACTTGGTGTCTGACCCTGTCCAAAAAAGGCTGTCATCTTTAAAGTAAAGGATCAAAACCACGTCCGAGGGATCTGATGAGGGAAGTTTGCCAGAACATAGGAATAGTGAGAGAGGCTCATCATTTTGAAGAACGCAATGCGTCCCATCGGGTTACGTGGCAGGTGACTCAACTTTACAAGTCCTTATCCAAGGCCGATGCGTGATATCCAAAATTGAGGGCCCTTGCCAGGTCTGAGAAATAAGAGATGTGAAGTACAAGATAGTTAAAGTATAGATTCCGCACCGGTAATGCAGGGCATCAGGCTGTTCCAGCAGTATCCCCCGCAACAGGTACCAAGAGTGACTTGCACATATTGATCTGCAAACTGGAGGTCTCTTCATGCAGCTGGAGATCTCAAAGCATCTGGGGCCTGAAGACTGAGGGTCACTTGGAAACAGCAGAACATTGTCCACATAGAGGGCAATGCGGTCTTCAATGCCTCCCTCCAACTGCCATCCCCGAATCCGAGTATCTCATCTAATGAGGCGCATCTAAGGCTCAATCGCAAGGGCAAACAATAAGGGGGATGGAGGACATCACTGAACAGTGCCCATGCGGATTGGGATAGGCAAGGGAAGGACTCATTCACATGGACCTGGGCAGTGTGGACATTGTATAAGAGACCAACGAGTCTATGGAAGGAGAATCCAAAGCCAGCTTGTTGTAGTATGGCTTCCAGAAATGTCAATGAGACTGTGTCGAGTACCTTTAGAAAAAAAATTTGGAGGAGGGCTAAAGAGCCTCCCAAGCAGCTTGATTGAGAAAGGCCTGCTGTACCCTCCGCCTGCAATGGAGTATGCTCTGCCAGGCATAAAGCCACATTGATCCGGATGGATTAAATAAGGCAACGTTCTACCCAACCTAGTTGCTAGGACCTTAGCGGAGATCTTGATGCCCCCATTAATAAGGAAAATGAGCTGGTAAGAATAGCATACAGTAGGTTGGTCCGCCTTCGGTATAATCACAATGGTAACATTATCCAGGTCGAGGTAAGAAAAAAACATGCTTTGTTGCTTCTGCTAAAATGGCCAACAGGTAGGGTGAGATGGGTGAGATAGCAACTTAATGGGAAACCCATCACGGCCTGATTGGAGGTCAGATATAGCTAAATCTAGCTCTTCCACCATAAAAAGCTGATCGAGTTCCTGGGCCAAATATTTGGGAATAGAAGGCAACTGGATATCCCAAATTAGTGGGTATGCAACCTCTCGTGGAGGGGAAAGGGGTGTCGCATAGAGGTTTTGGTAGAAGCCGCAAAAAACTGTGCAATAGCAGGCACCTCCTCCCAGAGGGTTCCAGAGGAGTCCCGAATGGCTGCTACTATCCTGCTGGAAACTTCCTGGGTCACCAAGCCAAGAGAGTAGTTTGCGGACTTATCTGGAACAAATATCTAACTACTTTTTTATGTATTTAATTTGACAATAGATGTTTTATTTTTATTCTCAATTTGTGCAAACATGCTCGCTCTGTCATATTAAGGAGCTACGTACTAAGGGGCATATTTATCAAGGGGGTTGCTTCCCCCTGGGGCCACTACATGTAGAAAGAGAAAAAAGCCTTAGAGGATTGTTTTTGTGGCGGAAGGTCCTGCCTGTGATGCAGCCACCCTAGCACTAAGGTGCCAATAATGGTGAAATAATGAGAATATGACCCCAAGGTTTTAAGTAGTTTGTGGGAAATGTGATTGTGTGACATGTATTAAATGGGATTAAGTACCCCCAGCGTACATGATCAGGATATTGTCACCTCCGATTACCAAAACCTCATAAAGGAACTTGGCCTTCTGTCTCATTCCTCTATGTGGTTATGGACCTCATTGGTGACTCATAATATCCTTATAGTGTACGAAGGGGTTACTTTATCTCTAATATAACATAGTGCATGTGCCAAACTGAAAGGCCGATGGGGACAGCTCACACTGCCTAATGTTTCACTTGCATCTGTAAACTTTCCCAAGGTCTGGATATCTCTATTCACATTTATGCAAATGAAACAGAGTGGTTGCTAAATGCCTGCATAAGAATAAATCTAATTTATGCTTATGTCAGAACAACTTGTGTTTAGCGGGGTAAATTAATGTGTGTGCAGTGAGTATGCAATGCGATAAACAAGAAACCATTCAAGAGTTCCCTCCTAGGCTTCATGCAGCCATTTGACTTCATCTTCTCTACCTTCCTCTCATGGGTGCTTAGATATGAGTAGGTTGATGTTCCCGTAATTACCCAAAATACCCCAGCAGTGACGCTGCCCCAAAAGGCTGTATGTTCTCCAGGCAGACCATGATGTGATTGTTTACATCTAATCAAGGTCTGCTTCGAATGGGAAAATCTAACTTCAGCCACTGCTGGAGGGAAGGGCCAGTTTATGGGGCTGCCATGGCTCGGGAACAGATGAACATCTTTTATTAAAGAAAAGTTGAACTTTATAGTTATTTTCCAAGCCAAGTTATGGTTGCATGAACAAAATGTGAAAATGTACACAAAAACCAAGCATTTGCAAATTGGATGATAACATGGCACTCACTGCAAAAACTAGAAAAGTTTGTTTTAGTCTCCTCCAGACTAGAAAGTAGGCTAGATAGCAAAGTAACCAACACAAATGTCTGTATTTACTAGAAAAGGTATATGAGAGAAAGAGAGAGAGACCGTTAATTTTCTTAGATGGGGTTTAGATGTAAGGCACAATCAGGGGGCGTGGCTTGGACGCCGATCGGGATGGCGGCGTGAGCTTGCAGCTCCGCGCAGGGTCCCGCTATTTCTCCTGAAAACTACACCTGGGGAGACCCCTGGTCGGCGCAATTGGCCTGTGAGGTGTTGGGGAACCACTGGAGAGCGGCTGAGAGCTCTTTGGGGACCGCTAGTCCCGTGGAGACCTTGAAAGACAATGCCCGAGGTGTTGCCCGGAGTGCGAAGAAAATGGCGGCGGTGAGGGTCGATGGTCTCTGAATCAAGACCGAGGAGAACTGGCATCGGCTTGCGAGGTGGCCCGTCTCTGTGAGATCGGAGTTACGGGGGCTGCTGGCACAGACCTGAGGAGCGGGGGGCTTGGCGACCAACATTGGACTGGTGCACTGGGGGTAGGCACTCGTTACTACCTTCCCCCCCCCTCCCCCCCTCCGGATCTGGCGACAGTAGGGCGGACGGCGCTGGAACTCCTGATTTTAGAGTTGCAGGCACAGCGGAGGCACTCCACCACGATCACTGCTGGTGCGCACGTCGCCCGGGCAGAGGATATCGGGTCCTGGTGAAGATCGGACCGGCCTGGGCAACGACGACAGAGGCACCTAAGATGGCGGCCAAGGGAGGAGCGGCCATCACGGAGCAGGGCCGGGAAGATTCCACCGCACTATCCAGGGCCGATGAGGCCTCCCCGCCGGTGCTGGAACAGGAGCAGAGACTGAACCGGCGCCTGGATGCTATTCTGGATGCCATCACCTCGACCAAGGAGGCATTGCAGCAAGACATTGCGCAGGTCGCCACGGGGCTCGGTCTCTTGAGGGCGGACCATGCCAAGTTGGCGGATAAGGTTAAGGACCATGAGCAGCTGCTCTTAGACCTGAAACCGGCGGTGGTGACCGCGGAACATAAGATCACGGACATCCTGAGCCGGCTGGACACGCTGGAGAGATGAGCGGAGGATGCCGAAAGCGGCAATAGACGGAATAACGTGCGGGTCGTAGGCCTGCCGGAGAGAATTGAAGGGGAGGACGCGGTGGCCTACATGGAGAACTGGTTCCGGACGGTGGTGGCACCGGAGGGTCTCACTTCCTTCTTCACGTTGGAGCGGGCACACAGGGTACCGGCTCGCCCACCAGCGCTTGGCCGCCCCCCTAGACCGATGGTGGTGAAGCTCCTCCATTATAAAGATCGGGACCTCCTAATCCAGAAAGCTCGGGCCTCGGGTCCGTACGAGGTGGAAAATAGCCGAGTCACGATTTTCCCGGACTATACTCAGGCGGTCCAGAGGAATAGGGCATCCTTCCTGGCGGTGAAAAAGGAGCTGAGAGAGGAGGGCATCCAGTACTCGTTGCTCTTCCCGGCCAAGCTGCGGATAATCATGGATGGGAACACTCAATTTTTTCAAACTCCTGATGAAGCATGGTCATGGCTGGAATTGTATCGCGCTGGCACGGACAGGACTGGCAGAAGCCAGCGAGAGAGGCCTAAACCGCTTCAGGTCCGGAAATCGCAACGGATTCGCTCCCGCAACAAACTTCAGCGAGCGAAATGGGAGGCTCAAATGGCTGCGGACAAAAGAGGGGCGCTGGCAGCGACGGCGAGCATCACACGGTCGCAACAGGAGAGTGACCTGGCTGGATCGGACTCTGGCGAGGACGGCGGCAGGACTGGAGAGGACTTATCGGAGGCGGAGAGCTCGAAGGGCCCGGTGGTCACCCCACAGACTTCTGACGAGATTTTTCATGGCTGACTCATATATGGGACTTGGGACACTGTCTCTCTTGTGGGGAGGTATCCTGTTTGCACTAGATGGGCTGCCAGGTAGGGTGAAAATTACAAAAAACAATTTGATTGACAGAATGTAGATCAATGTCTTACATTCACCCCAGTACAGTAGGGTGAGGCATCAACATTGCGGGATGGAAGGCGCGGGGCGCGGGTTCCGCCTGCCCGGGGTCGGCGATAACTCCCCCCCTCGGGCCCTTAAGGACTTCTGTGGTGGCGACCACAGGTTAGTCAGATGTGTGTTTTGTTTAAGGTTTGGAACGGGGCTGAAACTGGGTTTGTAGGCTCTGTCCTGGGGAGTGGGGTTTGGGGAGTTTTTTCTATGGTTCGTTTGGGGGGGGGGGGGCAACTGCTGTGATGCGGGCAATGAATGGCTACACCTGAACTGGATCGTTCTGCGCTGGTATGGGGACGTTACCTAACTTGAAATGCCTAACATGGAATGTCCGAGGACTGCGAACTATGGTCAAACGCCACAAAGTGCATGCTTATTTGGTGAGGCGGGGGGTCCAGATTGCCATGTTGCAGGAGACTCATTTACCTAAACAGGAATGCACTGCGCTACAGAAGAGATGGCGAGGCCAGGTCTTTGGTACCACTTACTCCGCGTTTGCTAGAGGGGTACTGATATGGGTACGAGCGGGGGTACAGTTCCAGGTGTCGAATCAATTGGTGGATCCCGTGGCGGTGGAGGGACGGTTGTATGGTAGGGATGTGGTTTTATGCTGCGTATACGCCCCGAATGTTGATCAGGCCCGCTTTTTTGATAGTTTATCCTGCTCACTGGCCTCTTTCTTAGCGGGCCCTGTGATTCTGGGGGGGGACTTTAACTCGATCACAGATGTAGCCTTGGATAGGTCTCACCCACCACTGGTCGATTCCCCAGTACGTAGGCTAGCTGCACACAGGAAGGATTGGCAGGAAAGGTGGGGACTGCTGGATGTGTGGCGGGAACAACATCAGGGTGGCAGGGATTACTCCTTTTTCTCGGCCCTCCACGCTCTACATGTTAGGATCGACTCGGTCCTTTGCAGCGGGTCCCTGGCCCCATTGGTCTCCCATACGGAGTACCTAGCCAGGACCATTTCGGATCATAATCCTTTGTTGGTGCACGTCCAATGGCAGCGGGCGCGATCTGCGATCCCAACTTGGCGGCTCCGGCCCGACACCCTGGAGGACTCGGTGTTTAGTGACGCGATCCAACTGGGCATAGATCAATATTTTGCTGAGAATGAGGAGACAGCAACTTGTAGATCCACTGAATGGGACGCGATGAAAGTGGTGGTGAGAGGAGTGTGTATGGGTAGGTTTTCGAATGCTCGAATGTCGGTGTTGAATGCGCTTGCCAGTGCGGAGGGGAAATTGAGGGATCTGGAACGGCGCAAGCCGGACCGACCGGACCTACAGGCCTGGTTATTGGAAGCCAAAGAGGTGGTGGCCACCGAAACGGAACGGCTGCGGAGCTATGATTACAGACAATATGCCATCAAAGCGCATGATGAAAGGGATAAGGTAGGCACGTTACTGGCCAGGCTCGCTAATCCGGAACTCAGAGGCTGCCCGATCTTGTGCATAAAAAACACACTGGGGGAGACGGTTTATTCACAAATGGCGGTGCTGGAATGCTTTCGGGCCTACTATGCTGAGTTATACGAGAGTCGGTTAGGGGCGGAGGCCTGAGAGATCGCTGAATACTTGGAATCGATGCAGCTTCCGGTGCTTGACGATGACGATGCGAAGGAGTTGGGTGGACCTGTTACGCTAGCCGAGATCAGGGCAGCCATTAAACACAAGGCGAGGAATAAAACACCTGGGGTAGATGGCCTGCCGATTGAATTTTACCAGAAATATGTCGATAGCTTGGCACCCAGACTACTGGTGGTGTATGGGGAGGCTCATAGGCTAGGGAGTCTGCCCGGATCAATGAGGGAGGCGTTGATAGTGCCGTTGCTGAAACCCGGCAGAGAGGCGACTGATGTGAAGTCGTATAGGCCATTGTCCATGTTGACGGTGGACTATAAGATTTTAAGCAGAATCTTGGCCACCAGGTTGGCCCCGCATATGACCGGGCTAGTGCACAGGGACCAGGCGGGGTTTATCCCCACGAGGAGCACGGCCCTTAATATCCGCCGTCTGATTGGGATATTGGATGGTACAACGGAGGTGGACGACGCCCAGGCGGTGTTATCTGTGGATATTGAGAAAGCCTTTGATAGTCTGGAGTGGGTCTATTTGGACGAAGTCCTAGTAAAGTTCGGCATTGGTGAGGGGTTTCGCAAATGGACGAAGGTGTTGTATTCTTCGGCTACGGCGCGGGTACGTCTGGGCACTCTGGTGTCTGCGGCTTATCCGGTTGGTAGGGGGACGAGACAGGGGTGCTCTCTCTCCCCGCTTCTGTTTGCACTGGCGATGGAGCCACTGGCGGCGCGCGCCAGGTCGGGAGACATGTACGCGGGGATTGATAGAGGCAGGCAGTTACACTACATATCATTGTATGCAGACGATCTGCTGCTCTATATGGCGGATACGGAGCGGGCCCTGGGAGGAGCGATGGATATGCTGTCTGAGTTTGGTCGGTTGTCGGGCCTCAGGGTTAACTGGACGAAGGCTTGTGTCTTTCCGCTCAGGGTGGACGCGCCATGTCCCTCTCGCGAGGTAGGGGTGGTCTGGGAGCCATCTTGCTTTACCTATTTGGGCGTACGAATCTACCACGAGGTCGCGGACTTATTAGAGGGTAATGTTGGGCGGTGCATACGGGCACTGAGAGGCTGCATGTCCTTTTGGGCCTCCCTCCCTTTGTCAGTGTTGGGCAGGATAGCTCTGCTGAAGATGGTGGCGCTCCCGCGGCTCTTGTATTACTTTCGCACGCTGCCCATTTGGATTCCTCAGAAGATCTTTAGGGACCTGCGGACGATGGTCATCGATTTCCTTTGGGGGCAAGGCCGCCGTAGGGTAGCACTGAATATGTTGCTTCGTCCCAAGCTGAGGGGGGGATGGCGGTCCCTGACTTTGAGTTGTATTACTTGGCCGCGCAACTTCAGGTTCTCACACAGCATGTGGCCAGGGTGTTTAGAGGGCCGGAGCATGATCGTGAGCAGGGTATACAACGCCATGTCCTGGCCTACATTATTATGCAGCAGAAACTGGAGTTGCGAGGCCTCACCATGGAGGAGAAAAAGCTCAGGTTATGTTGGCAGAGGAGCCTGAGGAGAGCGAGGGCGTCCCGACCGTATGCCCCAGAGATATCGATAGGGAGGCTGACTGCGCTGCCGCATGGGGGCGATTGGTCTCCATTACTGGAATGGGAGGAGCTAGGACTGCAAGTGGTGGGGGATCTGTATATTGACGGGACGCTGGTCCCCTTCCAGACGTTGCAAGAACAGTTTGGGTTGCCGGAGGGGAGCTTCCTCTTGCATGCGGCCGTGGTGGCGGCAATGCAGAAGCATTGGAGAGGGGGGCTAATTGAACCGGAAACGACGATGGCTTGCCAGTACGTAGTGATGGCCGCTGGCACCTTTAAAGCGGTGACCTGCCTCCATAATAGGATGCTGCATGAGGGGTTGGACCCGCTCCTGGGCCTGAAGGCGAAATGGGAACTTAGCATAGGCAGGCCCATACCGGACACGGTGTGGGGTCATATCCTTAAGCGTACATGGAAGGGCACAAGGAATGCACGCTTTCAGCAGGTGCATTTTTATGTGTTGCATAGGGCCTACCTGACCCCGGAGAAGATCAAACGGTACTTCCAGGTGCAGGAGGCGAGGTGTCCGAGATGCTTGGCATTGGAGGCGGATTTGGATCATCTGTTATGGGGCTGCCCGAAACTGCAGGCTTACTGGGCGGAGGTTGGGGAACTCCTGAATGTAGTGACCGACAGGGAGGTGGAGTTTGATATGGCGGCGTGCTTGTTGCTCTGGTTCCCGCACACGAAAAATACTAAGGTGACCAGTAAATTTATTGACCTGGGGCTGATACTGGCGCAGAGGGAGATCACCTGGCACTGGAAGTCCAGAGAGGGACCGTCTGTGAGGAGGTGGACGAATGAATTGCTGAGGTGGTCTGATTGCGAGAGTGTGCTCCGTATGAGACAAGCAGTCAAGCTCGACAATGAAAAGAGTCTAGACTCAGCGCGCGCGTGGGAGTTGATAGTGCAGGCTTTGCGTGACTCCCAGGTGGACGATGAGTGCTGAATAGATAGTGCATAAAGACTCCATGAGGCTTACGAGTAAGGGAGGTATAGATAGATCTGTAGCGGGACCCATTATGGCGTTAGGAAAATGGTCCACATCATTAGCGGTTGCTGGGGGGGCGGGATGGGGGTTGTTTTGGGGTTGTTGAGGAGCGGGGTGGGCACCGGGATCCAGGTTGGGAAGCGACGGTAATTCCGGGCCTGTAACTGTCCTAACGGGGCTGGAGAGATTGGATAGATGGCGGAGCAGGGGCAGGGACTCGTGGTACTGTTATGTTAAGGCCCATCACTGGAGGGACTGGAGGGTGGGATCGCAATATCGCCATGTGGCCGGGCTGTTGGACTATGCTGGACAGTGTGGGGGGGGGTTAGGTGGTAGGGGGGTAAAATGCAGATACATGAAGAGGTTATCGACCAAATGTCCCTCAGGGAGGCTCACCATGATGTTCTTGCTGGAAGTTTTGAACATTGCGCCGCCCGGCCCCCGGGATACGGGCTGAATGGCTGTGTATGATATATGCTTACTCGATCCATGCGGAGGGACACCATGAGTGTGCTGGTTGATTTATTGTATGCAATGGTTTCTAATTCTGCAATAAAAACAAATTAAAAAAAAAAATGTAAGGCACAATCAGCCTTATTCATGATGCCGAAATCGGCTCGCAAAGGGCCAGATTCTGAGAATCTGGCCCCTTGCGAGTGCGATTTTTGCATTTGGGATTAATCATCCCAAATCTCGCAATTTTGCGAGGAATTACATTTAAGGAATCTCTATTTGAGATTCCTTAAATGCAATTCATCATCCAATTTTGTTTTGCGAATTCGCAATTTCAGGCCGCAATTTACCGCGAGGTCAGACCTCGTGGTAAATTGCGAAAAACTCAGAAAAATGCTTTTAAATGCATTTTTCTGAGTTGCATGTTACACACACACATGTCCTTTGGACATGTGTGTGTGCAACACCTGTGTAAAATTTCATTTGAGGGGTGCTACAGGGTGTCCTTTGGACACCCCTGGCACCCTTCAAATCGCTATCTTATTTGCGATTAGCAAATTGCTAATCGCAAATAAGGAATACTCCCCATTCATTCCTATGGGCCTTTTGGCCCATAGGAATGAATGACGAGTTAATACTTATTTGCGATTAGCAATTTGCTAATCGCAAATAAGGATTATGTAGGAATCGCATTTCTTTATGCAATTTCTACATGAATCCCGTTTTGCGAGTCATTAATAGCGATTCGCTATGAATCGCTATTAGGGGCTCGCAAAACGGGAGAATGATGAATCAGGCTGAATATGTTTCCTAAAATTCTGGATGACTGGTTGCTAAAATATTTGTCCCATTGAAATATCCCTGTCAGTAATGAACATCCGCTGGATGCATGCAGTTGTAGGAGTTTGCTTATGCAAATTTTGTGATCTTTTATGAAACACTTACACATTTCATAAATATAGCCACATTTACTGGATTTGCAGTGCAGAGGGCAAGATGTAGGACCATTCCGTTTTACAGGTTGCAAATTGCGATATTTTTTACGACTCGCAAAACAGAATGCCCTTATGTGTCTCAGACACATTTAGCGATTCTCAATGGGGTCGCAAATGACCTGCCTCAGCAATATTCATGAGGCAGGTTGTAATTTGCGACCCATTAGAAATGGGCTACCATTACAGGGATGGTGGCATACTGGGGTCAGCAGACCACCATTTCTGTGTTTTCTTTTTAAATAAAGCAACTTTTGTTTCCCAAATGCAACCCATTTTCCTTAAAGGAAAATGGGATGAGTTTAAAAGAAAAAAAATGGGACGTTTTCTTCTCTTTATTTCTTAAGGTCCGCTCTGAATTTTTTTTCCGCTTACATTCACAGAGGGGAAATGGTCCCTAGTTCCTGTGTAAACTGGCTTACCACCTACTTAAAGTAGGTGGTAACTGCAATTGTTTTGCGACCCCATTTACGGTTGCAAAACAATCGTATATACCAGTGCGA
The DNA here is from genome assembly GCF_964263255.1 of Lissotriton vulgaris. Lineage (NCBI taxonomy): Eukaryota > Metazoa > Chordata > Amphibia > Caudata > Salamandridae > Lissotriton > Lissotriton vulgaris. Next base: position 1,570,308,570 of record NC_141685.1, read on the forward strand.
CTCGCTATTAGGAAGTGACGCCATTGCCACACATCTTTCTAATAGCGACTCGCAAGCCCTATTTTGTGAGTTGGTAATAGGTTACCGACTCGCAAAATAGGGTTTGTACATGCTACAACCCTTTTCAGCGATCGGAAACAGCCAGATTTCCGGTTTGCGACTGATAAAAACAATTTTACATTTGGCCTTGAATGTACTCAAATCTAGTTTTTCTTCAGCTAAATAAGACATCTCTAGGATCTCGTATTGGTTGTTTTACAGGACATCCCATGCCAATGTTATTGGTGTAGGATGCTTTTTGTAGTACATTGTAAGTTGTCATTCTAGTCTATTTAGAATACCTGTACCTGATGTTCTATATTCTGCATTTCTTGTATGCTTGTTCTGTGGATTCTACATTGTGGCAGTTGACTGGTTGCTGCTGCAGTGGAGGGTCTGCTCTTACTCTACCTCCTAACCTACAATAAAGGATTCTGCTTACTGCTTCTACTTGTCCCAGGACTCCTTTACTACAATATTTTGGCGACGTTTAATTGAACCCATCGACTTTATACCGGCCTACGAGTCAAGAGCAGACCAATTTGAGGTGAACTCGACTTCGCATTCCTTGCGCAACTTAAAGCGTTTATGGAGGACTCTTGCAGGAACCTTCACATTCCTCTACCGACTGGCAAGTAATAGACTCAACTTTATGTTGTTCTCCTCCTCCGTTCACCTACCTAACTCCACCGTTCGTTTCTCTGGCCGTCCCCTACTCCCGTCTCCTCCTCTCCTCCAATGATGACGTGCTAGAATGTTCACGGGGAGTTAGTGATTGGCTGTGTGACGTCTGCCTGCTCGTAGAACTTTGAGCGTCTGCGGGGGAAGTGTCAACGCGACGCTACGTGTGGAGCAACATCCTTTCTACGTCAACGCGCATTAGGAAGCCATCTTGGGTTACCTTAGTATCAGTTTCACCTCCAGCGATGCAACAACGATGCGCACGTCTTTCGCGCATTTTTATGAAGTAAATGTTTACTTTACTGGTTCTTTTTCATTAACGAATTTTGACTATACGCTGCCCTGTTTTATCATTTTATAGACATTCACCCCTATTTATATTTGTTTATTTTCTGACTTTATCGACAGCCTTAAATACTACTGGCTAATTCCACAGTTGCCTCAGCATCATCATAAAGAGTGTGTTTATTTATTCAACGAGTCTGACAATAACTTAATGATGTCTGAGCAAGTTGCTTTGCAAAGTGGCACTGTTGTTTTACCGCCTAGCTTCCTTTCCATCCCAGGTCAACCCAGCATATCATGGGAAGATTGGTTTCCCATGTTTGAGAACTATCTGGATGCTTTAGATGCGCAAGAATACTCTGCCAAATGCAAAAAAGCTCTTCTTTTGAGTTCACTAGGTAAAGAGGGCCAACGCGTTTTTAGATTCTTGCCACAGGTTCTTCAAGCTGGTGCGCAAGCTCCTTTAGACGAATATAAGGAAGCTGTTTCTCGTCTGGAAGTAAGATATGCTAAGGAAGAAAACCTTGTTATGAATAGGTACATGTTTTAAACTAAAAGTCAGAAAATGGGTGAAACTATAGATGATTTTGTTTCCAGGTTGTGTGAAATGTCTGTCAAGTGCAAATTTGGCAACATGACTGATGAGTTAATTAGAGACCAGCTCATAGTACAATGTAACAATAAGAAAATTCAAGAGCGTCTATGGGCAGCAAAGAATCCCAACCTTCAAACAGCAATTGATTTGGCGAAAATTGTCGAGCAATCCGAGGCATGTATGAAGGAATTAGAGAAGAGAGCAATTTCAAGTGATGTTAGTGAAGTGTCTTGTCATTCCCACATGTTTTGTCCACAGGAGGACGATGATCAGGACGATATTGCTCTCATTAAGCAGAAGAAGATCTTTAACAAAAAAACGGCGAATGTTAAAAGTCAGAGCACTTTTAAACCCCTTCCTTCTAAACAATGCTTAAGATGTGGTAGTTATGGTCATGCCTCTGACTCCAAATTCTGTTTTGCAGCTAAACAAGAATGTATGAAGTGTGGCAAGTTAGGGCACTATGCTCGGGTGTGTAGAAGCAAAGCTCGTTCATCTGTGTCATGTGAAAGTAACATTCCTGAAACCACAGATGACATTAACAAGATTTTAGTTGTTGGCAATGATGATGGTCTTCAACACGAAGAGCACAAACGGAAAAATAGACCTTAAGCGCTGTTTAGTATAAATGATAAAAATGTTCATTTAATGCTGGACACTGGCTCACGCTACACCATCATTCCCAACTGTCTTTTTGTAGATGTGTGGGGAATGGGTCCACTTCTCCCGAAAGATATTTCTCCTGGTGGGTATCAGGGCGAACCCCTAGACATCCTAGGTTACTTTGAAGCCAACATCAAGTTTTCTACGAGACAAATTTATGGGAAGGTCTATGTCTCTGAATCGGGCCCTGCTATCCTAGGTTGGGTTCACCAATATGACCTTTTTATTATTGTCAATCCTCGTGCCGATCCTCAAGTCATGGTTGTTGAGGACATAGAGTTACTTTCTATACTTTCCAACTTTAAAACTGTTTTTGGAGAAAACTTAGGCTTATGGAAAACTCAATTCCTGTCCAGCACAAGGTGAGACGTATTCCCATTGTCATTAGGGATGAAGTGAAAGGTCTTCTTGATGACATGTTGGCTTCTGGGGTGATTGAGCCTGTCGAAGCCTCTCCTTGGGTTTCGCTTATTGTCGTCACGAAGAAATCGGACGGCAAACTCCGTTTCTGTGTCGACCTCAGGTCCCTTAATCAGTGTGTTGTAGCCGACACCTTCCCTTTGCCTAACATAGCAGAGTTGGTTACCACTCTTAATGGAGCTAAGTTTTTTTCCAAACTAGACCTCAGGAGTGCATACTACCAAATTGATTTACATAAGGCCTCCAAAAGTTTAACAGCCTTTATCACTCCTTGGGGTACCTATCAATTCACTCGACTCTCATTGGGTCTTAATTCAGCAGCGAGCGTTTTTCAACGCATGGTTTCTAGCATCTTTGAAGGGGTACCTAAGGTTGTTTATTTTCAGGATGATATTCTGATGTATGGTCCCTTACTGAAAGTCAGCATAATTCCACACTCAAAATTGTTTTGGAAAAATTATCCACTGCTGGTCTTACCTTACGCAAGGACAAATGTTTGTTTGGGGTGGATCAAGTGGATTCTTTGGGTTATACCATTACCTCCTCTGGCATCAAACCCAAAAAGGACTTGTGTGAAGCCATTCGTTCTGCACCTCCACCTTGTGATAAAGATCAGTTACGTTCCTTTATGGGACTAATTTAATACTATTCGAAATTTGTCAAAAACTTTTCTGATAAGACTGTTTGTATCAGGTCATTGCTTAAACGTGGTGTTAGTTTCATCTGGGGAGCTCAACAGCAGGAGTGTTTTGTAAATATCAAGAATGAGATTTGTGATGCCAAGGTGTTGTCTTCCTTTGATATTCACAATAAGTCAATTGCCACTGTGGATGCCAGCGCGCATGGTTTGCGGGCTATGCTGTCACAAATGAAGGGAGCGTCAGAGGTTACCATTGCTTTCGCTTCCAGGACCCTCACTGACACCGAGGAAAATTATTCAGTCATTGAAAGAGAGGCGCTAGCTGCTTCTTGGGCTGTTGAATACTTCCGCACATATCTTTGGGGCATGAAGTTCATTTTAAGGTCTGATCACAAGCCCCTTATCAAAGTCCTTTCACCTGGAGGGGCGGGTAAGGGTTCAGCCCGGCTCATGAATCTTGCAGCCAGGTTACAAGAATTTCAGTACTCTGTGGAATATATTCAAGGTTGGAGAAACGTTCAGGCCGATTGCCTTTCAAGGTTGTCGTTAGACTGGCGTTCCTCTCATAATTCGGAAGCGTCCTTAGACTTGGATGATGTTGCAGTTGCTTCAGTTGAAGACGCTGTCTTTGTGGGTGAAGGAGTTTTTTCCTCTAGCGATTGGTCTAGGGAAATGGCTGTTGATGCTACTCTTCAGGAGGTTATCAGACTCATCAGATTGGGGTCTAGGCGTGAAAGTTCTGTTTCTGTTTCTGTTAGACCCTATATCAAGGTTTTAGATGAGCTTTCGATTGTCAATGACATCCTACTTAAAGGCGAGAAATGTATACCACCCTTTGGGTTGAGAAGTAAAATGTTGGCTTTGGCACATGAGGGGCACATGGGCCAGACACTCACTCAAAGACGCATTAAGGACCACTTTTGGTGGCCAGGCATTGACTCCCAAGTAGTTGATTGGATTGAGAATTGTCCTTTGTGCAGGGAGGGTGAGAAACGTTTAAAAACTGGTCCAAAGGTTGTTCCTGATGCGCACATACAAAGTCCCAGTCTACCCTGGCACACGATTTGTCTTGATTTTATTGGCCCCATGGGTGAGTTAAATGAAAGGGACAGATTCGCTATTGTGGTTGTCGATGTGTTCACTAAGTGGTTGGTGGTGCATTTCACTAATGATATCACTACACCGAATACCATCAGATTTTTAGGTAATCTTTTCAAGTCAAGTCAAGTCAAATAACTTTATTTCGATTCCATATAGAAATCATAAAAGTGTACATAGAAAATTTTAAAAAGACATTGCAATTAATCCACCATAAAATCACAATACATGTTTACACAATTTTTTAAAAATAAAATCACCGTACATGGTTTTTTTTAAAGCTAATTTCCATCAAGACTCAGTATCTATTTCTAATCACCAAAGCTGATCTAATAAAGTTTAAAACGGCATTACAAATATTTGCAGTTGACAAAGACAATAAGAGGTCATAAGCTTCTTTATAATGACGCGTTCCAAATGATTCTAATAATGGTTTGATGAAAGTGTTTCTTGGAACTTTATACAAAGGTAATCTTTTCAAAGAAGAGGGTTTACCATCTATCATTATTACCGATAATGGTCCCCAGCTCACATCTAAAGATCTGCAGGTATTCTTGAAAGAGTGTGGCATCTCTCATCATCGTACGTCCTTGTACAACCCCCAAGGCAATGCTGTTTGTGAAAGGGCGAATAAAGTTGTGAAGGGCATTATCCAAATGGCTTCTAGTAGTGGACATATTGTCAGGAAAATGGTGAACGAAATGTGGGCGTACCGCACTACCCCCCTAACTGTTGGAGATTTATCCCCTTTCCAATTGATGAGAGGACGTGATCCTGGTCTGAAGTTGTTTCCGTCTTGGATGAGAGATGTTGTCACCTTGCAGACTCAGTGTAGTGCTTTTGATGGTGAACACGTTAATGTTCCTGAATCTTCTTCCCTGGTCCCTTTTTCCTCTCCTTTTTCTGTGGGAGATTTGGTCAAAGTTAAGTTGGGGAGGCTACTAAAGGGCTTGTCTAAATTCAAGGGGCCTTTCAAGGTCAAGAAGGTACTCAATCATTGTGTCATTCTTAATAATGGTGAGTGTTGGAACTTTAGGAGGATTGCTCTCTATAAGAGAGTGAAATCTACTTCGTCTTTGGTTTCTTCGCCTCCTCTGCCTAATGGTGGTTCCACTTCTCTTGTTCCCGATTCTGGTGTTCCTTCTACGAGTGGATACTTGTTAGCTGATTACACGCCCTAAGGGCCTCCAGTCCACAATGAAGTTAGCGGCTCGGTGGTGGGGATGCTCCTGCTCCTTCGCAGGCTCTTGCTCCTGTTAAAAATGACTTTATTGGTACACGTTCTCTTAGGTCTCGGCGGCCTCCTGTTTATTGGCAAGATTTTGTATGTTAAGTTTTCTTTATCAGTTTTGTTTTGTGTTTTTTTCTTCTTCTTTTTAGTCAACAGAAAGGGAGAAGATGTGTAGTACATTGTAAGTTGTCATTCTAGTCTATTTAGAATACCTGTACCTGATGTTTTACATTCTGTATTCCTTGTATGCTTGTTCTGTGGATTCTACATTGTGGCAGTTGACTGGTTGATCCTGCAGTGGAGGGTCTGCTCTTACTCTACCTCCTAACCTACAATAAAGGATTCTGCTTACTGCTTCTACTTGTCCCAGGACTCCTTTACTACACTTTTCTCACAAAAAGGAAGATATTCACCAGAAGTGCAATGGTATAGTTGGAGAAAATAAACCGTTTATGAAAGTGTAAAATGGTAAATTTTACCATCATGTACTAGTAGTATTATATTTCATACAACCCTTAACCTATTCTATTACATTGTGGAGCATCTTAAAGGACGGTTGGTCCACTGTCAGTTAACCATCATGCAACCACAGCAACTTTCTCTTTTTAATATCATTGGTTAAGGATGGTCTTTGCCCTCACTTATCTTTTAATACCGTTGTTAAAATATTGTCATAATGCGTAGGACTTCTGAAGGGGCAGAAATATCAATCAGGATAAGAGAGAAAAGTGACCATAGATCTTTGGGGTTTTGAACTGTCCTGTGCAATTAAGCAAAAGCCAATAAAGGAGTCAATGTAACTTGTGACGTTTCAGACCTCAGGTTATCTGTCTTCGCAATTGACTTCAGTATGCCAATTTCCAAACTGATGTGTTGAGAACTTTTGTTGTCCTCCTGAGTGTATAATTGTTAAACCTGTTTTTCTGATAAGACTTTTAGCCATTTGCATTTTATTTATGTTCCACAGATCTATTTTCAAAGCCAAGACATGATAGATAATAATCCTGTAAAGAAATATCCAATATAATTCCAACAATGTATTTTCCCTAGTTACAGATAGTGGTACACCTTAAAAATACTGTAATTTCTTGAACACTCAGCAGACACTCTCCTTTTTTTATTTTCCATATTTTTGCATCCAATGTCCCAGGCTATTTATGTATGTTCCAATACTCTTGTGTTCTTTATTAGAGGCCAACCAATTCCTACAGTTGAATACACACCTGAAGAAATCAAAACCTGGGGAACGATCTTCAGGGAACTCACAAAACTCTATCCAACTCATGCTTGTCGAGAGTATCTGAAAAACCTCCCATTATTGAGCAAGCACTGTGGATACAGAGAGGACAATGTACCCCAATTGGAAGATGTTTCCATGTTTCTTAAAGGTAAGATTAATCTATAGTACACAGATTTGAAAGCCAAAAATGAATCTCATGTACACTTTCCATTATACTATTATAACTATATCAAATCTCTTATAGATAGTGATAGATAAAACAGCATCTTACTTGGTGAGAGATTGGAGTGTTGGAGCAAATTAAATGTTTGTGATAATAGCTAAGTACATATTGTTGTGTTACACATCAATAGCAGTATATCATTAAGGGCACTTGACATTGTCAGCATTTACCAAAATAATGCTCACAGGGCCATCCATGGCAAGGGCCGATTCTCCATCCAGATATAACTCCAGAGTCACAAAACACACCCTTCACTCAGGAAATGGCACTGATTAGCTTAGATGATATAACAGATCTTCTTGATGGCGGTCCCATCCCTGGGTTGCTCCCGGCGCCAACAAGGGTGGTGTTCCAAGCATGGAGGCGGCACTGAGTTGAACTGCCCAGGGCTAAGCATGACGAGTGGGGCTGAGGTGGACTGGATGGGACAGGCAAAGGACATCTGAAACCAACATTTGGCCAGGCTGCTGGCTGGACTGGGTGGCACGGGTAGAGGTATTTCGAGGCTGGGACTGTATACGAATTTTGTGCTTGAGGGACATGTGGGAGGGCAGCCACATGAACTCCATTCAGAACCTAAAGATTGACGTTAGCCTGCATGGATTTCAAATTTATCAATACTGATAGTTGCCTACACGCCTTGTTGGATTATTGGGAAGCCCTTGGAAGTACACTTTCTAATGGGGCTCCTGGTAAATGGAGGACTATCTCAGATCTATAGAACTCCAGTGACACACGCCCCACTCTTTATGGGGTCCCTGAGAATGTGTTGGGAGGGGTAACTAGGCCCACTGGAGGATGTAGAGTTGAGGAATGGATGTATAGCGCCCTGTAGTCTGGTAATCTTTGCATTCTCTGACTCATCCAGTTTCAATAATTACACCGGCCTACTTTACATACCAATGATTAAGGCCATAAGTTCCTGTTAGTAATGGGGGTCTCTAGTTAGCAGCGGTTTGTGCAAGTAAGGACCCATCTTCCTAGTCAGGGTAAGGGGATACACTTCTAAAATAACCCCTGCTCACCCCTTGATAGCTTTGCATGAAAAGACGGGATTATCTCAGAGGCATTTGTGCACACATACAGGAGTATAGTGAAAACACTACAAATGGACACCAGGCCAAGTTCGAAAATTAAGTAATCATTATCTAAACCAAACAAGACCAAAACGACAAAAATCCACAATACAGCAATCAAAATGTAATCCTTAGAAGGTACAAACAGTTCTGTCCATAGCAAACTATAGATGCAACACTTACAACACAAAGTACCTTGGATGCACCACAATCATAAACAAAAAAAGTGGCAGGGAAGGTGATGCGTCAGTTCCTTACATCCAGGGAAGGTGATGCGTTGGTTCCTTACTCCAGGGGAGGTGATGCATTGGTTCCTTACTGCCACGCAGGGGAGCTGATACGTCGGTTCCGTACTGAAGGGGAGGTGATGTGTTGGTTTCTTAATGTGCGGGGAGGTCATGTAATGGTTTCTTACTGTGGCCCCGGTGTCCTTGTAGACTTGGCACCTCGGTGCAACGCGTGGGAACCATGGATTGCATCGGTTCTCGATGTGGTGGTGGCAACGGCGCTGCATTGGTCTCTCCAGCTGTGGTCCCATGATGTGTTGGTTCTTGCAGCTGCAGAGCAGGGCCTGAGTCGGAATTGATTTGGCGATCTCGGACTCCGGTGCACAGGATTCGTCATGTGGCGATTTCTCCAGCCACAGGCAGGCGCTGCATCAGTTTCTTCAGCGGCACTGCGACAATGCATCGGAAACAGGTGCGGATGCATCGCACTTCTTTTAGTTGCATCACTTTTTCAGCTCCCAACAGCAGGAACAATCTCCAGAGGCCTAACTCAGCAACAGGCACCTCTTGGCGCAGATCACTACTCCCAGTAAGTAAGTTCAGGGGAGCTGGTGATGAAGTCTTTGTTTCCCTGAGACTTCGGAACAGGAAGCGAGCTCTCCTTCAAGCCCTTGCAGATTGTAGTGACTTAATTCTCCTTAGTGCATCCTCTTCTTAGTTGCTCAGCCAGAATGAATGTGATGTCTAAGTCTACGTCTACGTCTAAAAACGTGCCGCCATTTTGAGCAATCTCAAACTTTGTTTTGCCCAGCATCCTTCGGCACAAAATGTGCTGTATGACAACCATGAATACACGCTTGTGTCTGTCAATAAAGCTATTGTGATCGAGTCTTCATCTGGTGCTATCTCTAGTGCTGCCTGCTCCCCTTCTTCATCTGGATGCATTTTTCTTTGCGTGTCAGGTTCTGTGTCGAGTCCTCAATCAACTCTTCACTCTGGTACGTGACTGTTGTTTGCAATCTTCGTGGCGCAAGCTTTTCAAGGACTTATTGATCGGCGTGGGAAGTATTCATCATCTCGGGTGAGAGAGTTCGCTCACCGGCGTTGGTTAAAAGTTCATTTAAAGCAATTCTCTTATACTGCATTATTTCACATGTGTGTGTTGTTGCTCAGTATTCTTACAACAGCTTATTTTGTCTAACTTTTTGGAAATTGTCATGTTTTGGGTAATGCAACACAAATTATATTCCAGCTTAATGTTATAATTTTCACTGCTTCTTTGAATCTGCTCATGCAGTAGTCAGGCGCTGTGTCGTGTGTTTTATGCTAAGTTTTGGAACGCAAATGTTTCTAGGGTAGTGGTCTGTAGGAGCTGGTCTCCTTACTCTTGTTCATTTTCACAGTGTGGGTGGTGCGCACACCCATTCACTGTTCCCTCCCTACATATTTGTGTGGTGCCTGACTTTAATGATACGTTAGTAATTCATTCAGCAGTACGGTAATACATCCAGCAGTGTGAGTTTTATTCTTTTACTTGGAACGGTGTACACATACTGTGCTTTACTCTGTAGGTGGTGTATCCTAGGTTCTATTTTATGCAATGGGTAGTGTACCTATTTTGTTGTTTATTCTGTGGGCGGTTTACTCCATGTTTCACTTTACACAATGGGCTGTGGACCCATATTGTTGTTTATTCAGCGGGCGGTGGACCCCATTTTGTGGTGTGGCCTGCGCTTGGGCTGTGTTTGTTACACACTTTATTTTGTTTGCGCAATGGCACATCACTGTGTTTTCATTGGCTTGCATGCATTTTTCTGGAGTATACCTTTGGTTTCGATGTGTATATATTTTATTATGGCAAGTTGGACAGTGACAGTTGTGTGGAATTTACACCTCGTGGGTTTCCTGGGTGTCCTCATCTTTCTTTGTCCCACACTTTGGCTACCGGTACGACAATGAATTTCCTTTAAGACAATGTGTATATCCCATCAAGCCTTTTGGGACACAGGACCGGCAATCAGCCGCGAACTAATAACACAGTACCATCCCAGTAGAAACCTCCGCTCAAACCAGGCTTTCTTGGCCACAGTCCCTAGAATAAAAAAGGCAAGAGCTGGCGGCAGGATGTTCTCTTACAATGCCGCCAAGCTGTGGAACTCACTCCCCCTTCAACTCAGGTCCAACCCTAATCTGTCCTCTTTTCGGAAGCAATTGAAGACTTTCCTTTTCAAGGTTCACCACTAATCTCCCAGCGAAATTCCTCTGTCAAGCAACCACACCTTCCAATTAGCGCTTGGACGCCTCAGGGCAGCAATCGCTCTCTACAAATATATGTTTCATTTCATTTCATTTCATTTCACTTCGCCTTGGCACTTGTCCTTCTGAGGTGAGTTGTGGGGGGTTTACCCACTTCTTGGTTGGCATTGCGCCTTGGGCGCAGCATTATTGTTGTTTTGTGCCATAGTTGTACTTTGGGCTTTGTATCCTTTTGTGGATATAGATATATATTACATGAAAATCCATACTATGTTTGAGGTGTGTGGCATAGATTGAGTGTTTGGATATTTTTCTCTTCCTATTGTGTCCTCCACTCTCTGAAATCCACACCATACCTCCATGGTGCGATATGTAGAGACATGGTTGGGTGTGGTACTTTTAGTATCGATTTTACTCCGGCCACACTAACGAACTAACTGCAGCATCAGCCGCACCGATTATACGAGGACATCGCTCCCGTTACCAGAGGATCCGTGCATCAACCCGGTACCGCCTTCATTTTGCGACTCGGCAAACTAACTGGAACAATCAATTAGCAGTTCCCCGACGCGGGAAACGTGGCCCCGGCCACCAGCAACGCCTGCTGACCTTGCTCGCCCACCCATGCGACACAACCCTGCAGGATTCCTGGCTACTAACCCAGGACCGAGATCTTAATACCCAAGCCTCTTCACATGCACCTCTCTTCGAAAGAGGCGTATAAATCTTTTACCAACAGGCAATACAATATCAATAAGTCCTGATGATGATCCCCATGTATCTTAGAGCGGGGGATCGAAACGTCGACCTTTTAAAGTAGTTGTACAGTATAAAACAATGTGTATCATTCACTGTATATGCTACTCTGGCAAAACACTTGCATTTTTGATTTAGAAAAAAGTGTCCAGTTTGCTCTTTTCCTTGCCTGTAAAACCTCTTCCTACCTCTCACTCTCCCTAATCTTTTCTGTTTCGTGGAAAAGCACAGGACTCTGCTCTTGTAAATTTTTTGTAACTTGATTTACAAATATTCTTACATTGTGAAAATAAATTCCTTGTCCGGCTGGACTTGGACAAACACAAGCGGCTTATTAAGGCTTTGCTTAATATTTCCTTTTCTATTCATGCACTGCTTTGGACCACTGTTTGCTTACAAATTACTAATAACCCTTGGTCCACCGCCAATAATAGGGTCCCCCTTGTTTCCCAAAAAAAAGTTAATTATTATGGTAACAATATTTTATGTGTACTATAATTTAAAATGCTTTATTATGTGATGAAATTGTTTTAATTAAGGATTTGAACTTTTATTGGTATGTAATTCTTTCAGTCTTGGGCTTTTCCTACTGTTGCTTTGACTGGAGTGGGAATAGTTATTCTAACCCCTTCAAAGACCATCACTTTCCCTACTGTTGCTTAGACTGTTGCTTAGACTGGAGTTGAATAGTAAATCTAACCCCTTCAAAGTTCAACACTTTCTCTATTATTGCTTAGATACGTATGACTAGAAAATCTAACCCCTCTGAAGTCCAAAACCTTCCCTGATATTGCTTCGACTAGGGTGAGAATAGTAAATCTAACCCCTCCGAAGTCCAAAACCTTCCCTACTGTTGCTTACACAGAAGTGAGAATACTAAATCTAATTCTTCCGAAGTCCAACCCTTTCCCTACTGTTGCTTAGATTAGAGTTGCGATAGTAAATCCCAATCCCTCCGAAGGCTAACATTTTCCTACTGTTGCTTGGACTGGAGTCAGAATGGTAAATCTATCCCCTCCAAAATTCAGCGTTTTCCATACTGTTGCTTATACTGGAGTGAGAATAGTAAATCTAATCCCTCTGAAATGCAACCCTTTCCCTACTGTTGCTTACAAGGGAGTGGGAATAATAAATCTAACCTCTCAGAAGTCCTAAACCGTTCCTACTGTTGCTTATACTGGAGTGAGAATAGTAAACCTAACCCCTCTAAATTCCAAAACTCGCTCCTGTTGCTTAGATTGGAGTGGGAATAGTACATCTAACCCCTCTGAATTCTTATTTATTACATTTAAATACACTATAAAATCAAAATATATATATATATATATATATATATATATATATATTTTAAAACTTTATTTTTGTCTATTTTGTGTTCATATTCCTATAAACGATAAAGTTGACAAAGTGTTTTTGTATTTTGCATTTAGGTATTTGGCCAAAATTCTTTCTTACAAAAATATTTTTCACACAGTATTTTTGCATTTCAATATTCTTTGCACATGATATTCTGTCAGTGATCCTGTTTCACTTGAACATTTTTGTGCTGTGGGGTCAGACATGCTTATGCACACATTTGAAGGTGGGTGATCCTCTGCCACTCTTTAGACCCTCTGCTTATTTTATTCCTGCTTATAGAGTTAATGTCTTGAGCAAACACGTTCCTCCTTTGTCGGCTTGGAACACTCTTTTGGTTCGGCCTTAGAGGCTCTATTTTGCTGACACCTACAGGCCAAGTGTGCCCACTTCAATTCTGAAACTTAAGCATACATAAAGTCCTCAAATAACTTGACTTTATATTTGTTGTTTTGATTTGCTTGAATCAATGTGACTTATGATGTAACCAGATGATTATTGAATTAAGACTAATTCAAGTATTGTGAGTTTGTAATTTGCTAATCTGTTAATAAGCCTTTGTGATTTGCAATTTACCACTTTCTGCCATTCTTGTGGGCCAAAATGTACATTACTGTTATTGAGGTGCTGTTGAACTGTTGATGTAAATCCTCATTTCAAGACAAAGATTCATCCACTGGAGTAAAATTGAGACTCTGAATTTGCACCAAGCTTTTGCACGGGGCAAACACCGTCCATACCTGATCTATCAAGATTCAGATGGCATTCAGTTGTATGTGGTATGGGTGTATCTGTATCATACCAACTCTCCTCTTTTCAGTCCATAATAGCCATTGGTTATGCCTCCCAGGTTTCTATTGAATTATTCTCATATCATATTGTGTAGATGTGGACGGTGTAAAATGAGTGTTCTGCTCATTATGTATCACAGCCAGGTGGGCTTCCACACAGATTTTCCCTTGCATTTTCGCACACAATGTGCACACTTAAAGTACATCTACGTTTACACCTTCTCCAAATCTGTAACTGTTGTGTAGGTAGTAGGTAGATTTTTGGGGTGATGCCATTTATTTGGAATAATGTTAAATGTGCGAAGAAAATACAAGAAAATGTTTAAACTTAACAACTGTGGATTCTCTACTCCTTAAACAGAGTTTGGACAAAATTTAGGAGAAAACATATCTGTGGACACAAGTTCGTATCACGAATATCGAGGAAAAAATACTTTGAAGTTAAGTTTCTATAGGTAAGCAAAGTTTTACTATACTTAACTCCACATATATGTATCTTGACAATATATAGACAATCTATAGACAAATATATCTATCTTTCTTTAAGGTACGTAGAGGTGGAGTTAAGAATAGTACATGTATACTTACTTATTTGCACTTACCTCCTCAATGTTATAGTCCTCAATATTTTTGACACAATATTCTGTTTAAGTTTTCTCATACAACACTTTAGACAATTTCTAGCCAAATATCTGCTGTTTTATGCCTGTATTTTTGCACAAAAGGGGTAAATTAGGCAAACTGCAAATATACAGCCTCACCAATGTACCTGCTCACGTATATCCGACAGTCCCTTTTTTATATGTTAAAACTTTCTTTAATTTGGTGCTGTATCCCTACTGTTCTCCCAAAGTACATTAATAACAGCAGTTACTGTTCGCCAGTTGAGAGGTATGCATTTTTAGCAAACTCTTAGGGGGTGATTACGATGTCGGGACCAATGCGGACACGGGACCGACCGACCTCAGGTCGGCAGTCCTGACTGCCTAATCATGATGCGACCAAACACTGTTCGATCGCATACTCCCATTCCTCTTTGGGTGCTCGTGTTACGGCGGTAAACCTATAGAGGAATGGGAGTCCGTTTTCAACCCTGCACCGTGTGCCAATCACCTCAAGATACCTGTCATATGGTACAGGAATGAACAGGGGGGCACCATAATGCCACCTCAGGCCCCAACTAGAGGCTGCAGAGGCAAGGAGGCCCTCCTAAAGGCCTTCATACTCGCTCTCCGACAGGCTTTCCATGTCAGAGAGCCCGACATAGAAAGCTTGCCGGAGACTGATTATCGTAATACCAAGGGATGAAAGCCTACCCTTGGGATACTGGCCTGCCTCTGACTGGCAGATGGGCTCCTTGAGCCTGCCGGAAGCCAGCCGTAATGGAAAGGGGCGACCACTCGGTCCCCCCGCACGTATGGCAGAGTACCACGATCCCCCCGGGAAGCCATCTTGGGCGGGAAGCGAGTCTCGGCTGGTATGCCCGAAGCGGCGTAGCCGGGGCGCGCTTTTTCCCGCCCTTGAGTGGGCTGGCCTAGACACTGACGCGGCTGGCCACGCCCTCCGGGCAGGCAGGGGCGGGTTGACGCCCGCCCTGAAGACGGATAAAAGGAGGCGCAAGACCAGAAGGCATCCTCTTGTTCCTGTGCTCTGAAGCTGCACCTCCTCGCTGCACGTGAGCTCGAGACGGAACGAAGAGCCAATTTTGAGCGTTGTAATCTTTCTTTTGTCTTACAGATACTCTGTCGGAGAAATGCCCAAGAGAGGCGGAAAGAGAATGACGACTGAACAGATGCTTCGGGTCCTCATGAAGGAGATGACCGAGCTGAAGAAGCGGGTGGCGGAGAGAGAGGGGGAAGGGGGGCCGGAACGTCCTTCGGCTGGAGCAGCCCCAGGAGGGAGAGCCAAGAGGCCAAGGAGGGGACCAGCTGGGGGAGACGTCCCGGTTCCCTGTACCCCGCTCGAAGCGCCAGCCCCAGTACCCGTGGAGGGGAATCCGATTCCCGTGGTGGTCACCCCGGTGTCCAATGAAGATATGCCGCCCGAGCTGGCAGCACAGCTTGCAGCGTGGTTGGGCGAAAGTAGTGAGGGCGCCACGGCTGTTGACGCGCAGGCGCTGATGAAGCAACTGCGCGAGAAACGGGATGCAGCCAAGGTGTCCGCGCCGGCTGCTGTAGTTGACAAGCCACAAGGGACGATTACGACCGCAGAGGCAGCGTCCGGTGCAGGTAAGCGGCCATTGCCGATTGCGAGGGACGAGTCAGCACCCTCTCGTAGAGAAAGGTTGGGTCAACATGTGCCTTTGGCAATTAAAGGGAAGATTTGGGCGGGGGAATACGTGAACATCTTCTCGTTGCTTGTTGATCATTATGAGGTGGAGCATGTTAAGGGCCAGAAAGACCTCATGCATCCGAGTGTTTGGCGCGCAAAAATGGCCGCCTTTAAAGTGAATGAGAATATTGGCAATTGGGGCAAAGCATGGGGGATTTTTACGTCGATCTTGGGGGAACGTAGGCCCGAGTTGCTTTCCGAGTTGCCGACCTATCAGTCGCGAATCATGGGGTACTCGACGTCACACCAGGGTAACCATTGGTTCTGCTACGATAATCTTTTTAGAAAGGCTAAAGAGCATAATAAAAGCTTGACCTGGGATTGTTATGATTCTTTGACATGGGATAAAATGAAGGAGACAGGAATGTTGAAGATACCATTGGTAGGGAGTAATGTTGGCGAATCCTCCCGGCAATATGCGGGGACGCCCTTTCGATCAGGTACGGGTACCGACGATTCCTCGAGACCTGCCGGCAATACAGGGAAAAGGGGGTTCTGCTGGAATTTCAACAGAGGTAAATGTACTAGGCCCCAGGGATCGTGTAAATTTAAACACGAATGTAGTGGGTGCGGGTCGTCCCATCCTGAGTCCACGTGCAGAGCCAAAACGGGTGATAACGGGGGTAGAGGAGGCGCCAAACAGGTCTAACATAGTCCGAGGGGCGCCTTTACCTACCCCGATTGATACCTTGGCGATGATTCCCTGGCTCAGTGAATACCCGGATCGTATTTCTGCTGGGGTGCTGCGGAACGGGTTTTCGTATGGTTTCCGCATCCCGGTAGGGGACTTTCAGGGTGTGGAGAAGTGTAAAAATCAACTGTCGGTCCTGCAGCATACGACCGTGGTACAGGACAAGATCCGCAAAGAGGTTACTCGAGGTCGGGTTGCCGGCCCGTTTAGTGTACCCCCGGTACAGGGTTTTGTTTGTTCTCCTTTAGGGGTGGTCCCCAAGAAGGACCCGGGTGAGTTCCGACTGATTCATAATTTATCAGCTCCACGTGGTCTTTCTGTAAACGATGCAATAGACCCAGAAGTGTGTTCGGTGCGGTACGCATCCTTCGATGAGGCCGTAGCCATTTTGAATCGCCTGGGGCCCGGGGCGCTGATGGCGAAGTCAGATATCGAGTCAGCGTTCCGATTGCTCCCGGTACACCCAGACGACCAGCGTCTCCTGGGTTTCATGTTTCAGGGTCATTATTACATGGATAGGTGTATGCCGATGGGGTGCTCTATATCTTGTGCCTATTTCGAGAAATTCAGTAGTTTTCTACAATGGGTCTTCACAAAGAGGACGGGTTTCCAACATGTAATGCATTACCTTGATGATTTTCTGTTCCTTGGGGCAGCCGGGGATCTCGAATGTGGCCAGGCCTTGGCCGAATTTTGTGTGTTAATGAAGCAGTTTGGTGTGCCATTGGCACCAGGTAAGACGGTGGGTCCTGCGACTTGCCTCGAGTTTCTGGGGATCGAGTTAGACTCCAATGAGGGTTGTTTTCGTTTACCAGCTGACAAAGTGTGGAAGTTCAGGGCAGCCCTGCAAATGTGTATAAATCAATCTAAAGTTACGCTGCATCAATTACAGCAGTTGGTGGGACAGTTGAATTTTGCCCTGAGGGTTATACCGATGGCCCGCCCTTTTTCCCGTTCAATTGCCCAAGCTATGGTCGGCCTAAAGGAGGGTCATCATCGCACGAGACTATCGGCTGAGGTCCGCCAGGACATGCGCATTTGGTTAGCATTTCTGGTGGATTTTAATGGTCGAGTCATCTGGAACAAACCGGCCGTGTCCTCTGAAGAACTGGGGCTATGGACAGATTCGGCAGGTAGCATAGGTTTTGGTGCCATCTTCGGCACAAAATGGTCGGCACAAAGGTGGCCGGCATGGTGGCATGACAATGGACTGACAAGTAATATTGCCTTCCTGGAACTTTTCCCCATTTTGGTGGCCCTGAGAACCTGGCCCGAAGGGTTAAAAGATCACTCTGTGGTATTTTGGTCTGACAATATGACCGTGGTCGAGTGCATCAATAGCCAGGCAGCACGATGTAAACTGATTTTAAGACTGCTCAAAGAAATTGTTTTACTGTGTATGCAACTGAATGTGCTATTTAGAGCAAAACATGTCCCGGGGGTAATGAATCAGGCGGCTGATGCACTGTCTCGTTTTCATATGCAGGCTTTCTCGGGTTTCCTTCCCACAGCGGACCCAGAGCCGGCACCCTTTCCCGAAGCTCTCTGGTCTCTCGGTGCCCCGAACTTCGTCACCTCGTGGGAGAGAGCCTAGCACCAAGGACGAGGAAGGCATATGAAGGGGCGTTTCGGTCCTATTTAGCCTTTTTGGGGACTGATAGAGAGGGGCTTTGGGGCCACGAGGAATGGGTAGTGAATTTTCTGATGTCTTTACGTAAGGCTGGGAAATCGGTGGCTACGGCCCAGAGGCATCGTGCTGCCATTTCCTTTGTTGCCAGGGCCCATAGTATCCAGGACCCGACAGCGTCTTTCGTTGTACAGAAAGCGCTGCGTGGGTGGCAACGCCTTGAGGGTCGCAGAGTAGACGAGAGGCGCCCGATAGGTTTGGATAGGTTGGCCCAGTTGTTGGCCACACTCCCTGCCACATGTTCATCTCAGTTTGAGACGGTGTTGTTCCGAGCCGCTTTTACGCTGGCATTTCACGGAGCGATGCGGGTGAGCGAACTGGTGGCAAGGAACAAACAGGATGTGACAGGGGGTTTGTGCCAGGAACACGTTCGGATCAGAGGAGAGACAATGACTGTCTCCTTTGTCAGGTCCAAGACCGATCAAGGTGGGATGGGGGACTGCATAATCATACGCAGGATTCCCGGGTCCTCCATGTGTCCGGTACAGTGTTTAGAAGACTACCTAACACGAAGGGTGGCATCATGGGGGGGGACCTTGTTGAGACACGCGGACGCCACCCCACTGACGAAATTTCAGTTTCAGCGGGTGCTTGCGATGTCAATTGCCGCTGCGGGCTTGAACCCGGGCGAGTTTGGGACCCATTCCTTTCGGATAGGGGCTGCTACGGAAGCTACAGCCAGGGGTCTTAATGTTGAACAAGTGAAACGAGTGGGGCGTTGGTCCTCCAAGTGTTATAAGAGGTATGTGCGGTTGCACATGTTGTGAAGCTGTAACGATGTACTCACGCTTCTTGTTTTTGTTTCGTTTTCAGTTGCGCAAGCCTACGAGGCGGGGCGGACTATGCAGTCGACCCAACACCGGGCCAGCGGTCAGACATCACCGGCTGTGAAAAAGGAGGTGTGGGTCGTGGGCCACTCATACGTGAGGCGTGCCGCGGACGTATTCAAAGCAGGTGACATGATTCACGTAGCTGGGGAATACGGGTACAGTGTGTCCTCCTACGGAAGAGGCGGTCTCTGTATTGACCAGTTTCAAGCATTTTTCGAGGGTTTGTTAGGGCGGACGAGGTCACCGCCGTCTATAGTCATAGTACATCTAGGGGGCAATGATTTGGTCACCACCGGTAGACGACTTCTCCTGGAGGCAATGCTTTCCACTGTAAGTTGGTTGGCGAGGAGAGTTCCGGGGTGCACAATTGCGTGGTCCCATATGATCCCACGAAAGGTGTGGCGAGGGGCTCTTTCTGTTCCTGCTTTGAATCACTCTGTGAGAAAGCTTAATAACAAAGTGAGTAGGTTGTTCCGTTCCAGGACATTGCATTCTATTTCGCATGGCTGTATTAATGATGACAGTATGTATTTGGGGGATGGTGTGCATTTGTCTCGGGTGGGGAATGAGTTACTCATAGGAGACTTCTTAGCATGGTTAAAAACGTTAAAACATGACCTTTAGGTAGGAGCTTTGTGGGGGGTCCGGATAGCCGGTCAACTATCCGGCCTGTGGCGGTAAGGTCATGATCGGTGAGCACTAATTGGAAGATCCCTATGAGTGGGCGTCACCCAACACGGATGGGAGCGCTCGGGAGAGGTGGCCATTGGCCCCTCAACGGGGAGGCGGTCCCTTCTAAGGATGGGTCGCCGAAAGAAAAGGAAAGGCGGTCAAGGCCCCTTCCTGTGTAGGAGGGGTTATAGCCCCCTCCTGGGGAATTTCCCGGGGCCAGTGACGTCTGCGACGGCAGATGTGGTAAGTTGTGCGGGGTTTGGGGGGGGGTCTACGCTACCTTCTAGATACCTCACACGAGTCCTCGAACGACCTTTAAGTGGCGTCGAGTTTTATTGGTGCCCCCGTCAAGTCAAGGGAAATTGGTAGTTGCACTTGAGGTACGCCTCAGTGCTGTCGCCCCTCACAAGTGGGGGGGGTATTTCTGGTTAGGGATCTTGACACCGGTTACGACCTTGCCGTTGGCCCTTAAACGTTAGGATGTACAATTTCATAATTTCAAGTAAATGTTTGTAGGATGTTAGTTCGGCTAGGAGAACCTCTGTATTAGAGAATCTGTTAAGTTTAGCCAAACATCGCAATGTGGTAATGAAATTGTACATTAATATGAAACTGTTGATTTAATGTTTTAATTTTGTTTTAATAAATACGGCCGGGAGGGTCACTCCCTCCCTCTTCCAAAAAACTTCAAGAACTGTTTCCGGTTTCCCTCCTTTGGGGATTGTGTTGAGAGGGGGTGGCGGGTATCTCAGCCATATGGAAAGGGGCGACCACTCGGTCCCCCCGCACGTATGGCAGAGTACCACGATCCCCCCGGGAAGCCATCTTGGGCGGGAAGCGAGTCTCGGCTGGTATGCCCGAAGCGGCGTAGCCGGGGCGCGCTTTTTCCCGCCCTTGAGTGGGCTGGCCTAGACACTGACGCGGCTGGCCACGCCCTCCGGGCAGGCAGGGGCGGGTTGACGCCCGCCCTGAAGACGGATAAAAGGAGGCGCAAGACCAGAAGGCATCCTCTTGTTCCTGTGCTCTGAAGCTGCACCTCCTCGCTGCACGTGAGCTCGAGACGGAACGAAGAGCCAATTTTGACCCACCCACCAGCCCCTGAAGACAGCTAGTTGTTTTGAATAAAAGTTGATGGATAATTCTAATTTCGTTTACAGGTTGTGGTATTATCATGTTGATTTTGAGTGTGTAATAAAGAATGGTCTATTTCATTTATGTTTTGTGATTAAAGAAATTCGGCTTTAGTGTTCATTTATAAGCATGCTTTTAATACGGTCATAGTAGCCGATGTATTTTAGTTTAGTAGGTTTGTTAGCATTGTCGTATTTATTTTGGTCGGGCGGTAAGGTCATGATCGGTGAGCACTAATTGGAAGATCCCTATGAGTGGGCGTCACCCAACACGGATGGGAGCGCTCGGGAGAGGTGGCCATTGGCCCCTCAACGGGGAGGCGGTCCCTTCTAAGGATGGGTCGCCGAAAGAAAAGGAAAGGCGGTCAAGGCCCCTTCCTGTGTAGGAGGGGTTATAGCCCCCTCCTGGGGAATTTCCCGGGGCCAGTGACGTCTGCGACGGCAGATGTGGTAAGTTGTGCGGGGTTTGGGGGGGGTCTACGCTACCTTCTAGATACCTCACACGAGTCCTCGAACGACCTTTAAGTGGCGTCGAGTTTTATTGGTGCCCCCGTCAAGTCAAGGGAAATTGGTAGTTGCACTTGAGGTACGCCTCAGTGCTGTCGCCCCTCACAAGTGGGGGGGGTATTTCTGGTTAGGGATCTTGACACCGGTTACGACCTTGCCGTTGGCCCTTAAACGTTAGGATGTACAATTTCATAATTTCAAGTAAATGTTTGTAGGATGTTAGTTCGGCTAGGAGAACCTCTGTATTAGAGAATCTGTTAAGTTTAGCCAAACATCGCAATGTGGTAATGAAATTGTACATTAATATGAAACTGTTGATTTAATGTTTTAATTTTGTTTTAATAAATACGGCCGGGAGGGTCACTCCCTCCCTCTTCCAAAAAACTTCAAGAACTGTTTCCGGTTTCCCTCCTTTGGGGATTGTGTTGAGAGGGGGTGGCGGGTATCTCAGCCATATAACCAACTGCTTTAATTTCCGACCATCAGCATTATAATGCAGTGGTTAGAAATTAAACTGAGACGCAGCCCGGAGATTAAACCGACGGTGGGAGCCTTTCCGGACTGCATCATAATAAGGCCCTTAGTGTGAACAACTGTTTGAACCACTCAGCATCTTTGTCTATGGCATACATATTTCTGTATTTCTCCCATGATTTCACTGTACTAATATGAAAACATGTTTCACAAATATATCCAATAGACGTTCTCATCATCTCCACATCAAAACTTTATAGATCTGGAAACCTTCAGTCTGTTTGTTGTTGTGAGTGCCATTTGAAACCCGGCCTCATCCACAGAGATAGCCACTAGGAAGGCATGTCTGGTTTTTTTGTTGCACTAGCTCACTAAAGCTTTACAGCGGGGATGGCCAATGTTAGACCACAGGGACCAGATCCATTTAAAATTTTAAGAGCTAACCACTGACCATGAAAAGTGTTTCCATATTATTTACAACAACATCATTGCTGCTACTCATTTATTCTAAACAGCTAATAACCACAGACATAGCCACAATTCCTGGCTGGTTTTGGGTGTATGTCAGTTGCAGTGTTATATATCTGGATGCAGTAACAGAAAGCTCAAAGAGGAATCAAAATACAGTGGGATGACACACTCTGGAAATCACAGAAATGTAGTTTACATGTTTAGGCCGTGCCCTTCATTACATAGCCACATCCATTTTAGAGACCACCCACTTTCTTCATCCCGCTTAAAGCCCTGTATATAGAATAATCAAATGTACACTTATCCCACATGAATCTCTTGGAAATCTGCCCAGGACCTACTTTTAAGGACCAATATGGGTCACACTTGCTTTATAGAATCTCAAGTTTCACAATGGATCTCTAACTTATCCAGATGAAATTAATGTTTGTGATAATGCCAAAAGCAAAAAAAATCCAGCAAATCTTTAGTTAAAGCAGTTGACATGCTTGTATTTGTCACACAATTATATAAATAGGGTGTATTAGATCACATCTTATTTTCTCAAGAGCTGTTTCAGATCGACCAGCACTCTCCCATCAACAGCCACTGCAATAGGTTACCTATGAAAAGTGGTAGGGATCTCAGAAGGAAGTATCCATTAACATTTTTCATGGTTTACCACTGTGTTCAGTCTTGTATTATTGATACTAGTTAATTAGCTACCTCTCTTGAAGGGCCACCATCTAAACTATTTTTCTGTTTCTTTATTCCAATTTAGAGAGATCTGGGTTTGTGTTGAGACCAGTTGCAGGATACCTGTCTCCAAGAGATTTTTTAGCAGGGTTGGCTTATCGAGTGTTTCATTGCACTCAGTATATACGGCATGGCTCTGATCCTTTCTATACTCCAGAACCGTAAGTACTCACTGATGGAAATGAACATCACTCTGTTAAGGTTCTCCATATATCTTTAGTCTACTCATTCTGGAGGCGAATGTTAACTGTTGTTGCCTTATGAGGCACTAGATTTCTGTGGTTGAACATTTCCAACATGATGCAACATGTACGTTTTTCACACATAGAACATACTATGGTAAACACCGAGAGGTTAGCTCACATAAATACCTGTAGATTACGATGTGTTTAATGTAATCCTGGTGTTTGGACAAAATATTACGTTTTTGATATCGGGAGACAGTAACATTGGAAAAAGAATATTGTGATGCAAACATGTTGTGATGCAGAACTACCATTGTCAAGAATACCATTTTTTTAGGTAAATAACATTGTTAAGAATATTGCTGTTTTTAATATCGTTTTCAATGATATAATTGTTAAAAAATATCTTTTTTTGATTATTATAATGTGTTTAGTACATATATTAATTTTATGTGCTAATATTGTTTGTATAATTGTTATCAACTTTTGAAAATATAGTTAGTAATTTTAAGTGATTTAGATTTTTTATGTATTGACTAAGAGTAATTTATAGTGTCATAGCAGGTTGTTGGGTTTGAAGGGGTATACGGTCGGAAGTTAACTAAATAATAATTAATTACTAACTTTTAAGTATGTGATTGATATTAATTTTGTACATTATGTTCTATCGATTTATTTTATTTTTATTGTAGGTGCAAGTTGCTAGGTTTGTAGGAGCATGGGTGGGAAGTTAATAATAATGAAATATAATGTATGAGTAATTTTTTAACATTTTGAATTGATTAATTATGTATATTGGGTAATAATTATATATTTTAGTTATAGTTTAGGTGTGGGCTGATGGGTTTGTAGGGATGTAGGGTGGGAAGTTGACTAATAAGTAATTAACAATTAATCCCTTCTTAAATAATTATTTAATTGATTATTAATTATGTAAATTGTTTTATACTTATTTGCTTTAGTTACATTTTATTTGTGGGCTGCCAGGTTTGTGGGAGTATTGGGTGAGAGGTTAAGTAATGATTATATAAAAATAAATGATAATTAATTATTAATTTGTTTATTAATAATGTAGATTAAGTGCTTTTAATTTTTTTATATATATATATATATATATATATCTTTTTATATACATTAATATTGTTTATTTTAATAGTTATATTTTTTATAGAAATTATTTGAGTTATTCAAATATATAATTTGTTTGAAGTGAAGTACTTTCCCAACTGCTGCACAGACTGGAGTGGGAATAGTACATTTAACCCTTCTGAAGTCCAACATTTTCCCTTCTGTTGGACAGACTGGATTGGGAATAGTAAATGTAACCCCTCTGAAGTGTAGCCCCTTCCCTACTGTAGCACAGTCTGGATTGGGAATAGTAAATCTTACCCCTTTGAAGTCCAAAGCTTTTTCTGCGGTTGTGCAGACTGGAATGGGAATAGTGAACTTAACCCCTCTGAATTCCAATGCTTGCCCTCTTGTTGCACAGACTTGAGTGAGAATAGTAAATCTTCCCACCACCGTAGTCCACCACTTTTCCTACAGTTTCACAGACTTGAGTGGGACGAGTAAATATGACCCCTCCGAAGTCCAATGCTTTCCCTACTCTTTTACAGACTGGAGTGGGAATAAAAATGTATCCCTTCAAAGTCCTACACTTTTCCTACTTTTATAGTATTTTTAGTAAACATGCTATTTGGAGTTTTAAATTTGTAATAATTAATTTATTGTCTGAATTAATTAATATATTTCCGTTACAGAATAGGTTATATTTTTATGGTTTTATTGTGTATGAGTAATAAGTTATAAATATTTAAAAAATGAACATAATATAAAATAAATCATTTTATTAATTATGTTACACTATAAATATTTCTTTACATAAATGCAAACACATATATATGTATGTGTATACATATGTGTTTGTGTATTTATATAATGATAAACCTATATAGAGTATTACTATTAGTGAAAATCATTTAATTCACAATTTATAACATTTATATATCAAAATGCTACGTTTAACTCTATTTTCATTAAAGAAAACAATATTTTGTATATTTTTTGATTATATTATTGTTAATGATATTTTTTCCAACATTTTTGTATTTACCATTATAATTATAGGATAATGTTTTGGTAAACAATATGTTCGAGGCATGTGAGCTGTAGATCACATACTTTGCATACTCCTGAGATAAATCAACCAATCAATCAATCAATCAATCAATCAATCAATCAATCAATCAATCAATCAGGGGGCTTAAGGCACTAGGGGTGGGGGGTGCAGGTTACATTCCATCAAGGAGGGGGTCTGTCAAAGAGCCAGGTTTTGAGGTTTCTTGCGTAGATGGGGAGTGATGTTGTCTGTCTGAGGAGGAGTGGAAGGGTGTTCCATGCTTTGGCCGCAAGGAAGGAAAGGAGCAGCCTCCCAATCTGGTCTTTCTGGTGCGGGACCATGGAATAGGAGAGCTGGGCTGCATGTTGGGTCCTTTGGGGTGCGAGGAATTTAAGTTGGCTGTTCAGGTATGCTCCGATGCCGTGGAGGGCCTTGTGTGCGTGGGTGAGTATCTTGAAGGTGATTCTCGCCTTGATGGGGAGCCAGTGGAGTGTGCGCAGGTGCTGGGAGATTTGGCAGTGTTTTGGTTGGTTGAGGGCCAGTATTGCAGCGGCGTTCTGGATGTTCTGTAGCTTGCGGGTGAGGTTTTTGTTTATTCCGGCTTAGAGTGCTTTGCCGTAGTCGAGTTTGCTGGTGACCAAGCCGTGAGTGACGGTCTTTCGATGTTCGAGGGGGATCCATTTAAAGGTCTTACGAAGGAGGTGGAGGGTGTGGAAGCAGGAAGACGAGACAGAGTTGATCTGACGGTCTGATGGTCTATTTTGAGCTCGGAGTCCAGGATGATTCCCGTGCATGCTTCCGTGGTCCATGAGGGTTGGCGGGTTTATGAGGGCGGGGGGCCACCAGATGTCGCTCCAGGCGTCGGGGTTTGGGCCCATGATGAGTACTTCATGCCATCTAGTGTTCTGTCTGGATGTTTTTCTTCGAAGAAGTCTTTCCACTCACCAGGTAGGTGACTCCTCCTTTCGGTGACAGTGTGCATGGACATTGACTCCACTGTTTTTTTCCGCCATCAGGTTCGGATGTGATTTGCTACACCCCAGTCTGAGACTGTTTCTCAGGTCCCCGTTGGCACGCAATCAACTTACCCTTCCTCGATGGTATTGTATTGGATCGCATTTCCAATTCTCAGCGTATCGTATAGACTCAGAACATTTCTTTCGATCGGAAACTTTGTGGATGGAAGTTGGGCCTAGCCGCGTTGGGTCAGTTTTCAGTTGATGGCATGGACTCCATTTAAATTCTGTCCCAGGTGCCGAGCCAAGTACCTGTGCATCGACTCCCACAAAGTCTGCAACTTGTGTCTGTCCCCCAAACACAACAAACTAGACTGCGATGTGTGACGATCCTTCCGATCAAAGAAAAAGCTCTGAGACCGTCGGGCTCGGTGTCACCAACTGTATCAACTATAAGGCGGCTCCGCTCCGGATCTCTTTGGAGAAGATTCCGACCATGAGATCTTTGACCTGCAAGGAGCCGAAGAAGAAGGCAATCACATTTCCCTGTCAGGAGCCGACTCCGACATGGAAGAGGACATTCCGCAGGGTCAACGGACCGTGAGTACTGATGCTACCCTGACTTAAACCGTGCCCAAGAAAAAGGCTCCGGTCCCCCCTCTGGCTTCGGGCCAAGGTCAGCACCTACAACAGGTTTCCAATGGCCCCACCTTAGGGCTCGGCACTAAAACAAACACCAAAGCCTTCCCGGCTCGGGATCGAGTCGGCCCCATTCAGACACCGACCTGAAGCATTCAGCAGCGAAACTGAAATATGTTCTTGTGACTATCCCTTCGACGCTGAAAGACAAAGCAGCTTCAACTCCATGCAAGCAGCATTGTTTACCTGTCCCGGCTTCCAACCCGGAACAGAATCAAAAACAATTTGTCATTAATCCTAAAACTGGACATATTCATGCAAAATTCCCAGTTAAATGCAAGCCGGAGTCCGAAGATACTTATCACATTCCTCTTAAAAGGAAAAGTGTTGTTACTAACCCTTCTCGTCCTCTTCTATCACCTTCCTCCCCACCTGACCCAAACTTGCTTATAACACCCACAAATTCACCACAATCACCTGACAACCAGGATGATGGGGATGGACCACATGGTAATTGTCCTGATCCTTGGGGTAATTACAATATGGATCCAAACACGTACAATGAACCAGACTTATACCTTTCAAAATTCTCTCCACCAGATGATAATATAGGGAATATAGAATTATTAAATAGAACTGCTCAATATCATGGAGTTCAGCTTCACAAAGAGTCTCTTGAGGAAGATTTTCTGTTTGAAATCTTAAGCTCTTAAAATAAATCTACTCATACACTGCCCATGCTTAAGTGTATGCTTAAACATGTGGATGACATTTTTAAAGATCCTATGCGTGCAAGAATCCTTACACCAAGGGTAGACAAGAAATATAAACCGGCACCTACAGATCCAGTGTACATCAAGGGTCATTTACCACTAGACTGTCTAGTAGTTTCTAACGCCTGTAAAAGGGTAAACTCACATACGTCAGGGGACACCCCTCCTCCAGACAAAGAATCTAAATTGATAGATGCCTCTGGCAAAAGAGTAGCTGCGTAAGCAGCCAATCACTAGCGTATTGCCAGTACTCAAGCTCTTTTAGCCAGATATGATAGAGTGCATTATGATGAATTGGAGCAATTGCTCAAATCTTTACCAGACGAACATAAGGCCTAAGCACATGACCGAGTTCAGGAAGGGAAACTCATTTCTAACACCTCAATTAGATGTGCTTGACAGGCATCTGAGAGCTACCCAAGATCAAAACACAGAAGAAGAAACAATCAAAACTGGTGGACTCATGTTGTTTGGTCTAATTGTGGAACTTATTACTATAATTTGTATTGCATTAATTAGCAGGATTTCTTCTCATATGTCTTTTTATTATGTATTTATTTGTGTGGTATGATAGTTGGTATGTATGAGTAGAATGATAGGAGGGAATGGAAGTATGATGAGCTAATTTTTGGGAGTCCTTGCTTACGGCAGTCTTTCAATTGCTACTAAAAGTGCAATTGAAATGTGGGGCGCTAGAGGGCGCACAAGCGGAATGGCTGCCTAGGCGCGTAGCTCCCGCTCCTTGGTTAATTATCCTCTAAATATCCTCTGCCACGGGGTGCTAAATCGATTGATTTTTCCCCAATCTGTCGCAGGATGTCATCGCCCACACTCGACCCAAGTCTGGTGGTGCTGCGAGGCTCTGGACCGGATTTTGGAAAAGGGGGTGGTGATGGACAGAGTTTCTGAATGATGCAGAATACTCTTACCCAGTCAAGAGATCAGGGCTTGATCCATCACCGTTTTTTAGCTCACTGCACCATCCCAGCTCAGAACCTGGCTACATGCAAATTAGTCTGTTCCTGTCCCAGTGCATGACTGGGTAAGAGTATTCTCAACGACTTGGCGCTGTGCTGGCTCAGCGATGGAGACAGGGCATTCCTGGCGGCACCTTTCGAGCTGGATGAGGTCCGCGAAGCCATCATGTCCCTCAGGAATGGCAAGGCCCCGGGACTCGATGGCATACCTGCCGAGTTTTACAAAGCCAATATTGACATCATGGCCCCTGTGCTCTGCGAGGTATTTTCGGAATCCCTTTGCGACGGGGTACTTCCCTGTTCTATGCACGAGGTGGTGATCACCTTACTCCTAAAGCCAGATAAAGATCCCAAATCTTGCAATTCTTATCGCCCGCTCTCCCTCTTAAATTGTGATGTTAAAATACTTGCTAAAGTACTGGCCACCCGGCTGTCGCTACTGATGACCAGACTTGTGCTACCTATTCAATCTGGCTTTGTGGCGGGCAGGTCTACTTCCCACAACCTTCGCACCCTGTTCTCTTTGCTCCGCACAGTTCACCCTGATACACCTGTAGCAGCCGTATTCCTCGATGCAACTAAGGCTTTCGACTCTGTCGAATGGCCTTACCTGTTCTCGGTTCTATCCAGTATGGGGTTCCCTAAATTGTTTATGTCCTGGGTCCGCCTACTCTACACTCGTCCCACGGCGAGGGTACTGATTAATGGTCGCCTATCGCAGCCTATAGCAATCACCAGAGGCGCACGGCAGGGATGCCCACTCTCTCCCCTGTTGTTTGCCATAGCGGTTGAACCTCTTGCCTGTCACTTGCGTCAACTACACCGAGACGGAGCAGTGCAATGCCTACAGCGTCAAAGTGATGTGTCCCTATATGTGGATGACATCACGCTATATGTTAAGCACCCTGAGACACACCTCAATCCCCTACTCAGAGAATTTGTTATGTTTGGCGGGGTGTCAGGAGTTCACATCAACTGGTCCAAGTCACAATTCTTCCCCTTAACAGAGGCGGTGACTGATTTTCCTCTTGACTATCCACTGGAGTGGTGTCGGTCTGACCTCCGATACCTGGGGATTCGCATCTCTCGCGACAAGGACGAGACATTGCAGTCCAATTACGGAGTGCCAATAACCAAGCTGACTGCCTCCGTGGATCGCTGGATCACTCTGCCGCTTTCCATGGCCGGAAGGGCATCCCTCATAAAAATGGTGATACTTCCCCGCTTTCTCTATCTTTTTCTCAATATACCTTACTTCCCCGGTGCTTTCTTTTTCAAGACCCTAAGGATGGAGTTGCGCAGGCTCTTCTGGGGAGGCAAGAAGCCCCGGCTCAAGTGGTCCACGCTAACCCTCCCCTATGACAGGGGAGGTTTTGATGTCCCTGATTTTGAAGCATTCTACCAGTGTGCGCAGGCACACTTCGCCTACCACTGGATGGCTCCTACCCCTTTCATGCCACACATAGAGGTGGAGGACTGGATAGAGCATCCTCTCCCGCTCAATGGGTTGCTACACTGCCCTGAATCATCCATAACCACGCCGAATACGTCGGTTTCATGTACTTTGGATGCATGGCGCCGTATAACCAAGAGCTTGTCTTGTCACCTACTTTACTCGCCCAGGTTGCCGCTTACTTATCACCCTAATCTCACCCTTTTGTGGGAACAAGGTTTCCGTAACCTTTGTGCTAAGGTTCATATTACCTGTTGGGGTGATCTGTTCTCCGACGGTCGTTTTAAATCGGCGGACCTTTTTTTTGCGACGCATGACCGCACCCCTCTCGAGCTTTTTTATTATATACGTCTGCGTGCAGGGATGAGAGACATCTTACCCGAGTTTCCCGACGAGCCCGAGGTCCTGCCTCCACTAAATTTCCTATTGTGCTTGCAGGACGGGGCCCATTTGGTCTCCGGCCTTTACCGCCAGCTCAGAGGAGCTGCTCCGATGCCGGAATCCAGTGCTCGGATGCGCTGGTCTACCGAGCTTGCCACTGACATAACAGACGAGCAATGGCACCATTGCTGTGCGCTCACCTCCCGCATCTCTGCTAGTAGCAGATTGAAAATCATCCACTATAAATTCCTACAATGGGTGTACTACACGCCGGTGAGGAAACGAAGATTTGGCTTGGCGGATGATGACCGCTGCCAGCGCTGTCGCGCCGAACATGCCGACTTTCTACATTTGGCATGGGAGTGTCTCCAGGTGGCATGCTACTGGCAGCAGGTGACAGATGCTCTCGCGGAGATGGCGGGGGAGACAGTACCCATGGATCCATTGGTAACACTTCTTGGGTACACGCTGCAGCTCCCTAGGGCTTGCCGGAAATTGATACTGCATTGCTCTTAGCCAAAAGGTGTGTGGCGTGCAGGTGGGGCAGAGGTAGAGCGCCCAAATTTAAGGACTGGCTGGCGGACTTAACCTACTGCCAAGACCAACATACAACATTTGCTGAACTATTGCCCGTCTCGAGTCGGCCCAGCGACATCTGGGATCCACTGGTGCGCTATCTACTCGCACGCTCAGATGACGTAGGTCCGACGGGGGACCACCCTGTCACGGATTAGTGCCCTGGCTCATATTCTAGACCTGACCATAGACCCCACTTATGTACACACACTTCCTTTCTGAGTGATCCTCGCAGGGACCTCTTGTCCTCTAGCTGTGTTGATTTTACCCACTCCCCGGGCCCCACGCGATGCCTGACATCGTAGACTTTCCCCCTCAGGTTGCCTATCATACCTCCTTTCTCGTACATGGACACCCTATGCCATACCCACCACATGCTAATACACCTTCTGTTAGACAACACTCCAGGGCTCCATACACATCACTAATTCCTGCTATTGGTGGTTCTAATGTTAGGACAGTTGTGCTGCGGCTACAGCATCATGCCCGCCTCTGCTTGCCTGGACTGCCACACCAGATCACTACAATTATCCTGATGCGCAGACATGAATTGCCTCTTAGTTACTGCATCGTTGGGATATTTCGTTAGCTGTTATGAACATGAACAAAACTTTCAAAAAAACATTGTTCTACTGCTGCTCATCCTCAACTGCCCTGCAACACCGGCTGTGTTACTATCTTTACTCACATATAAGCAGTGCCGCCGGGCCTCCGGGATGCCGGTCACAAGGCTGTGTAATGGTCACCTCACTCTGCTGCCGGCCTCCGGGTTGTAGGCACGAAAAGCTGTGTATTAAGATTCATTTTATACAATAAAGCAGATTTGAACTCCCCCCCAAAAAAATAAAAAATAATAATAATAATAATTTTTGGGAGTCCTTGTAAATATATTTTCTTACTTGCAAAAGGTGAAAAAATGTGTTTCCCTGCTTTGTTTGAATAATACAGAGATGTCACTCTATGTAATGATCATGATGTTTACACAATTGAATCTTAAATTTGTTTGAAAATAAAACAACTATATAAAAAATCTTTGATAAATAAATAAACATAAAAAAGACAAGCCACTTGTGTGCTAAGACTCTATTGCTGTGAGAATATAATGTGATTAGAGTTATTACCAAGATATAAACAAGATAGGCCAGACAAGAGTTTTTTGTCATGTCATCTAAATTGATAGATGCCTCTGGCAAAAGAGTAGCTGCGCAAGCAGCCAATCACTAGCGTATTGCCAGTACTCAAGCTCTTTTTGCCAGATATGATAGAGCGCATTATAATGAATTGGAGCAATTGCTCACATTTTTACCAGAGAACATAAAGCCAATGCACATGACCTAGTTCAGGAACGAAAACTAATTTCTAACACCTCCATTAGATGTGCTTTAGATGCTCCTGATACAGCAGTTCGCGCAGTTAACACTAGTGTCTTGCTAAGGAGACACACCAGGCTCAGAATTTCAGGGTTGAAACCCGAAGTCCAGGATTCTATTTTAAATCCACCCTATGACAAAGAGCATTTATTTGGGCCTGTGGTAGACACTTCCCTAGAGAAGATGAAAAAGGACACAGATGTAGTTTAGTCACTCCTTCTACAGGGGGTCCCTAAATACACATCCACAGACAAACATCTCAACATCATACAGTGGTAACAGTCAGTCACCCTCTTCAGAGGTTACTTTCAAGATGGGTTTTGAGGCAATAACGGCAAGGGAAGAGGTAGAGGTTCTATACCTGCACTTACCCCGCAACAAACAAACAGTGACTTGTCTCCTCTTCCCCAATCATTCCACACCTTTCGGGGGACGTCTCTCTCAATTTCTCCCCATCTGGCATACAATAACTTCAGACAGATGGGTCCTAGGAATTATCCAATCTGGTTACTGTCTGGAGCTTGCCAGCAATCCTCCAAATATTCCCCAGCGTTCACACAAAATATCACCAGAGCATCTACACCTCCTCACACAGGAGGTTCACTCTCTTCTGCAAAAAGCAGCTTTAGAGCCCGTACCATTATAATATCCAAGGTCCGGCTTGTATTCCCTATATTTTCTCCTACCCAAAAAGGACGGCTCTCTCTGGCCTATACTAGATCTCAGAGAGCTAAATCTATATATTCATTCAGAACACTTTCACATGGTGACACTTCAACAAGTGCTCGCACTCCTACAGCAGGCGCCTTTATGTCTACTCTAGACTTAAAGGACTCCTGTTTCCATATTCCCATGCTTCCCACTCATCGCAAATATCTCAGGTTCATGGTAGTGAGAAAACACTACCAGTTCAAGGTGCTTTCATTCGGAGTAACCACTGCTCACCAAGGGGCAGATTTATGAAGGACTTGCGCCGCCGGTGCGTCACTTTTTCCCATGTTAAAAATGACGCACCGGCGGCGCAAGGCCTTCATAAATCTGCCCCCAAGTGCCTGGCAGTAATCACTGCACACCTGCGGAGACAGCAGGTTCATGTCTTCCCATACTTGGACGATTGGCTCATCAAAGCCAGCTCTTACTCAATGTGTCTCGAACACACTCAAAGAACACTACAACTACTGCACGATTTGGGATTTACAGTAAACATGTTGAAGTCCCATCTCCAACACACAAACATACTTCGGAGCCACTCTTAATACACAAGAAGCTCTAGTCTGTCTCAACACAACCAGCATTGGAAATATGCAGGCTCTAATTTCACAGTTTCAGACCAATCTGTCATTACCAGCTCCAGTGTATATGCAATTTCTAGGAATTATAGTGTCTTGCATCATAATAGTTCCCATACAAGACTTCAAATGCGTCCCCTTCAGGAATGCTTAGCACGTCAGTGGACTCAGTCTCAGGGGCAATTGTTGGATCTAGTGTTGGCAGACGGCTGCACTCATCGCTCTCTGCAGTGGTGGAATCCTCAAAATCTATCCAAAGGGCAGCCGTTTATCAACCCTGTTCCACAGACAGTGCTAACAGCAGATGCATCGCTCACTGGTTGGGGAGCTCATCTCCAGACTCACACCATTCAAGGAATGTGGAGTCAAAAACAAAGACGCCTTCACGTAAGTCATCTAGATCTGCTAGCAGTATTGTAGTGCTCAGAGCCTTCCAGACTCACCTTGCAGGCAAAATTGTCCAGATACGCATTGACAATATGCCAGCTATATATTATATAAAGAAACAAGGGGGGGACACTCCCCCCAGCTGTCACACCTTGCACAAGCCATTTGGAGGTGGGCCATACTTCACAGAATATATCTCCTGGCGGAACACCTCCCAGGAATGAACAATCAGATTGCAGATCTTCTCAGGCAGAGACAACAGAGTCACGAGTGGGAGCTTCACCCCGAGTTCTACTCCCATTCTTTCAAATGTGCGGTTTTCCACGGATAGATCTGTTCGCAACTCATGAAAATGCAAAATGCCAAAACTTCGCCTCCAGGTATCCACACCCGTTGTTCAAAGGCAATGCACTATGGATGAACTGGTCAGCGATATTTGCCTACGCTTTTCCTCCTCTCCAACTCATTCCACTAGTGGTTCGGAAGCTCAAACAAACATCCCTCATTCTGATCCTAGTAGCTCCCACACAGGCCCATCAACCTTGGTTCACTACCCTGCTGGAACTCTTAGTAGTTCCTCATCAAAAACTACATTTCACTTCCAGTCTCCTCAGGCCGAGCCATGGAGAGATAAAACATCCACATCCCAAAGATCTCAACCTAGCGATCTGGCACCTGAAATCATGGAGTTTGGCTACCTGAACCTCCCACCAGACTGTATGAACATCATTAAAGAGGCCAGAAGGCCTACTATACAGGCTTGCAATGCAGCTAAATGGAAGTGGTTTGTTATATATTGTAATAACAACCATATCAATCCACTAGATGATTCCATTCAAAATATAATTTGTTACTTACTACACTTGCAGCAGTCAGAATTAGCTTATGAATGTATATGCTTACATCTTGCTGCAATAGTAGCATACCTTCAAAACAGACAGCACCTGTCCCTTTTCAGAGTACCCATTATCAAGGCTTTTATGGAAGGACTCAAAAGAGTTATTCCACCAAGACTTCCACCTGCCCCAGTGTGGAATCTTAACATTGTCCTTACCAGACTAATGGGTCCACCATTTGAGCCCTTACACAAATGTGAAATGCAATTTCTCACTTGGAAAGTTGCTTTCCTCATTGCTATTACATCCCTGAGAAGAGTGGGTGAGCTTCAGGCGCTAACCATAGAGGAACCATTTTGTCAAGTCCACCAGAACAAAGTGCAACCTTTGCACCAATCCCATATTCCTACCCAAAGTGGTATCTGCCTTTCATTTTTTTTTTTTTTTTTTTAAATATATTTTTATTGCAGGAATCAGTAAAACAATACAGTAGCGACCAGTATCGTATTATAAACAACTTATACAAGGTATAGCCCACCGACCCCCTTCCATAACGTTGCTATACAGCCAATCAGCCCATATCCCTGGGGTTGGGCGGCAAATGCAGCTGGGGTCAGTAGGATGCTGGAGCTGGTCCGGATAACACACTGTCCGTCATCTGCTTTTCTAAACAAACCCAAAACCTCAAAAAGAAACCCCCCCCTCAAAATTCCCAATTACTGTGAAACCCCCCCCTCCCCCCCACCACCATCAGCGCCAGGGAGCTCATCAACATAGAATCCACTGCTTGACCCACGGGGAAGGTAATAGTGCTGTCAATACTAATGTTTAATGGGACTCGGGTCGAGTTGCTTCTTCACTTTCGGAGTCGCTGGGGGTACAATAATCTCTGAGGGCCTGTACCAGCGTTTCCCATTCTAACGCGGCCTCCTGCGCCTTCTCATTGCCCTGCCTCCAAGCCAGCTGATATCGCAGCGCGCTCTCACCCGCCGCCCATTTCAAAAGCTCACTGTGCCATCTGCTGCCTGTAGGACCAGCTCGTGCCTTCCAGTTCCTGGTCACCTCTCGCTTAGCAAGTAGGAGCCCCAGGTCGATAAATTTACTGGTGATTTTATTCCGGGGGGTATGGGGGAACCAGTGCAAGAGCCCTACCGCCACATCGAATGATAAGTGCCTCCCTGTCACCTCTTCCAAAGTCGTCGCCACCTCCTGCCAGTAGGACGTCAGTCCTGGACAGGCCCATAGCATGTGTAGGAGGTCCGCCTCCTGAGCCGGGCACCTAGGGCATTCCGCCGAAGCCGTGGCAAAATAACGCCTGATCTTTACCGGGGTCAGGTACGCCCTATGGAGAACATAATAGTGGACCAGTTGGAAACGGGCGCTACGTGTACCCTTCCAGGCACGCCTCACCAGCTGGGACCAGGTCGTCTCCGGGATCTCCCTACCAATGTCCTCTTCCCAGCGGGACTTCAGTGTGGCGAGAGGAACCAACCCCTCGGCAATCAACCTGCCGTAGAGGCAAGTGACCGCCTTCACCGTGCCCGCCGACATCATTACGTACTGGCACACCTGAGACAATTGAGGTTCCTCTAGCCCGTTTTGCCAGTGCGCCTGGATCGCTCGCACAATGGCCGAGTGCAGCAGAAAGTCGCCCCGGGGGATCCCAAAGCGGTCAATGAGATCCTGAAAGGACAGGAGCGCTCCGTCCTCGTACAGGTCCCCGACGAGCTGTAAACCGGAATCCTCCCAGTCCGCCAGTCGTGACCAATCTCCTCCGTGGGGGAGGGCCGTCAGCATCCCCAATGGTATTTCAGGCGCATATGGCGTCCGTAGGCGACCTCTGTTATGAGCCCGATTCCAACAGAGTCGGATAGTCCGCTCCTCCATCGACAGGTCCCGTAGGACTAAGCGCTGTCGCAGCGCGATAAAGGAGAGGACGTGCCTGGCCATACCCGTCCCTCTACCGTCCTCCGGGCCTCTGAACTCCCTGGCTATCTCCTGGGTGTAGGTCTGGAGCTGCGCCGCTAGGTAATACTTCTCGAAGTCCGGCACAGCGAGCCCCCCCTCGTCTCTCGGCCTCATCAGGGTATTGAGGGCCACCCGCCGCCGGCCCGTTCCCCAAAGGAACCCGACCACCATAGAACGCAAGCAACGAAACGTGGCCGGTGGGACCCAGATCGGCAAAGTCCGAAAGTAATACAATAGTCGGGGGAGCGCCACCATTTTGAGCAGGGCGATGCGTCCCGCCACGGAGAGCGGCAGCGTGGCCCAAAAGTCCATGCTACCTCGGAGTGCTCGCATGCAACGGGCAATGTTTCCATCTAGGAGGTCGGGTTGGTCGTGGTACACAAATACCCCAAGGTATTTAAAGCAGTCGG
Organism: Lissotriton vulgaris; assembly: GCF_964263255.1. Classification (NCBI taxonomy): domain Eukaryota; kingdom Metazoa; phylum Chordata; class Amphibia; order Caudata; family Salamandridae; genus Lissotriton; species Lissotriton vulgaris. The sequence goes on from NC_141685.1 coordinate 1,570,345,994, forward strand.
GCTCCCATCTGATCTCCTTACTTAGCGCAGGAGTGGGGGTACCCCTACGCATCGGGAAGAGGCAGGTCTTAGACCAATTCACTTGGAGGCCTGAGACCGCTCCGAACTCCGTTAGCGCTAATTCCGCTCCCCGCAACGCGTCGACCGGATCCTCCAGGAAGAGCAACAGGTCGTCCGCATAGAGCGAGACGTAATGCGGGCCCGCCGCTGTCCATAAGCCCGTATAGTGGGCTCCCGAGCGAAGATGCATCGCTAGTGGCTCCACCGCTAGTGCAAAAAGAAGCGGGGATAAGGAGCACCCCTGCCGCGTGCCACGCTCCACCGGATATCGCGATGAAATCAAAGGGCCCGATCTAACCCTGGCCGAAGCGGAAGCGTAGAGGACTGCTGTCCATTTGACAAATCCCTCCCCGAGGCCGAATTTCCGTAATACCGTGCATAGGTAGTCCCACTCCAGGCTATCAAAAGCCTTCTCCAGGTCCACCGACAAGACTACCGGGGACGAGGCATCCACGAATGGTTCCCCAAGCAAGCGGAACAACCTTCGGATGTTCATAGTCGTATTCCGCCGCGGGATGAAACCGGCTTGGTCTTCATGCACTAGGGAACTCATATGTCCCAGCAGCCTCGAGGCCAAGATGCTGCTCAATATTTTGTAGTCCACCGTCAGCATTGAAAGGGGACGGTAGGACCCCGGGTCAGACGAGTCTCGGCCTGGTTTGAGGAGAGGAACCACCAACGCCTCACACATCGAGCCAGGGAGACGACCCAACCTCTTCGCCTCCCTGTAGACCACCAGTAATCGAGGGGCCAAGAGGTCAGCGTAAGCTGCATAGAACTCCACCGGAAGGCCATCTAGGCCCGGGGTCTTGTTCCTCGCCATCCGTTTGATGGCCCCGCGGATCTCCCCCAAGGCGATGTCAGAACCCAGGGTTTCCGCCACTTCCTGTCCTACTGTGCGGAGTTCCAGTGGGCTAAGATAGTTATCAAGCCGGTCTGGGTCACGTGCGGAGCGACTGCGGTATAAACTTTCGTAGTAATGCCGGAAGCAACTAAGAATCTCCGGTTGGGTGCACACCTCGGTCCCATCCGCCCCACGCATTTTAGTTGTCGTTTGGGACTGGCGCGTAGGGTTGGCCAACCACGCCAGTAACGCGCTCGACCTGTCGCCCTCCGCAATAGACCGGACCGTATAGGCCTTATAATCGAAACAACGGAGCCGTTCGACCTCCACCGCTACCTTCTCCCTCGCCTCTACCGTTTGTGTTTGCAATTCTGGGTGTCCGGGGCGGCTAATTTCGAGCTCGCGGAGTGCTCGGTCCGCTGTGTCTAAGTCAGCCAGGATAACACGCCGCATGCCCACCTTCTTAGAGATACAGTAGCCCCTCACCACCACCTTGAAAGCGTCCCATTCGAACGCCCTAGTACTCGCGGAGCCGCCGTTGGACGCAAAATAATCCGTGATTCTCTCCCCTAGGTCCGCCTTGAAGACACTGTCCTCGAGGATCTCGGGGCGCATCTTCCAGGTGGGTACTGCCGGCTTCCCAGGGAACCAGCGAATGTCCAGTAGGAGGGGGTTATGGTCCGAGATGGTCCGCGATAAGTACTCCGATCGGACCGCTGCCGAAACTAATTCGGACGAACCAAGAAAGCCATCTAGTCTGACATGCAGCTCATGAAGGCTCGAAAAGTATGAATAATCTCTAGACGCGGGGTGATGCGCCCTCCAAATGTCCGTCAAACCCCAGCGGGTCTGCCAATCTTGACGACCCTTAGCCGTCCGCCGGACCGGGGAATCGGGGAGCGGGGGATGCGAGCGGTCTATGTCTACATCCACTACGGAGTTAAAGTCTCCCCCCAGCAGGAGGGGCCCGGCGAAAAAGTGGGCCAGCGAGCCCGATAACCTGGAAAGGAAGGCAGTCTGGTCCACATTAGGAGCATACACACAGCAAACGTTCAGGTCCCTCCCTCCTAGCGTGCCTGAGATGGCCACGAAATGCCCCTCTGGGTCCAACACTGTCCTCGTGACCTGGAAGGGGACTCCTGCCCTAATCCATATTAGCGCCCCCCTGGCATAAGCAGAGTACGCCGTGGAAAAGACCTGCCCTCGCCACCTACGCTGAAGCGCCGCCCCTTCCGCCTTGTTCAGATGCGTTTCCTGCAGCAGCGCCATTTGCACTCCCCTACGCACTAAATAAGCATGGACCTTGTGACGCCTGGACATAGTGTGAAGCCCCCTCACGTTCCAAGTAATACATTTCAAGTTAGCAACATCAGCCATTGTCCCAGAGTGTTCTTGCACAGTCTCCCCGTTCGGGTCCCCACAAAGAAAAAGCATCAATCCTCCCAGCGCTGACGGCGGCCATTGTCCCCAACCAGAACCAAACCACCCAAAAACCAACAAACCCCCCCCCCAACCACCCCAGAACAGGACCCAAACTCCACCATTTAGATCCCATCCAAACCTCTACGGAGATCAACCCCAAAATCCCCACTAGTCCTACGGTCGCCACCGTAGGAAGGCCTTATGGGCCAGGTGCGGGCTGAGCGGAGGCAGTGGGCCCTCGTCGCCCAGGCTACCAGGACTATAGTAAGCCCCCTCCGGTGTCAAACCCTTCCGGGGCAAGAGCAGAAGCCCCCCAACCCTCCCTCCTTCGTTGTCAGCAATAAAGAACGGCAACCGCCTCCCCCCTGCCGGGCCCCCACCCAAAACAAGGCAGCATATCCCGTTACCCTTGTCCGTCCAAGAGGTCCTCCACCGATTTCGGTGTGATCACCGGTGTATGGGTACTGTCTGCCACTGAATCTTCCGAGTCCGATGGTGCCCCCTGAGCACCCGGGTTTTCTTCCTCCTCCTCGATGACTTCGCCTCTTGCTCCCGACAGTTCCGACAGAACTTCCAACACTCCCCTCCGCTCCGATGATGTCTCCGCAGTCGAGGGCCCTCCCGTGCGGCCGCGGCGGTTCCTGACCCTCTTAGATCGCCTCCTTTGTTCCGGCTCCTCCGCCTGATGGGTCGAGGCGCTATAACCATCTTTCCCTGTCCGGTACAGTTCGAGCCAGTCACAGACCTCCTCTGGGGTGTCGAAGAACTGGGTTTTGTCGTCGACAATGACGCGGAGCCTTGCGGGAAATAGGAGTGAATATTGAATGCCCTCACTCCTGAGTTCACGCTTAACCGCTAGGAAGGAGAACCGCTTGCGCTGCGTCTCGTAGGTGTAGTCAGGGAAGATATTCACCTGACTGTTTGCAACCTGGAACGGGCCATTGTGCCTGGCGGCATTTAGGATCAGGTCTCTGTCCCGGAAATGTAGCAACCGTGCCACCACTGGCCTTGGGGCTCGTCCCTGCTGTGGGGGTGTAATGGCTGGATTTTCTGAGTAGGTGGGATCAGCCCCCAGGGGCCCCTCCAACCCAGCCAGAACGTACTCACCTTCCGTCCCCAGGACCACCTATATCCAGGCACCTGGTACCTACCTGAGGATGGGGAACTCGCAATATACAAGCTCATATTATTAAAAACACCACTAAATCTATAGGGATACTAAGAATACTCACTGATTACTAGGGATATCCATACCCTACACCACACTTATTCACATCAGTTGGTCTCGCGGCCACTCAGACCCAGACCGGTCTACCCTAGGGCAGATATTGCGCACAATCCGGTGCGACTACACATGGGCCTGCAGAACCCAATGCTCCCTTTTCCAAACGATCAACAATCCTGTCGATCTCCACGCTAGTTCAACCTCCTAGCGCTCTCACTTATTCAAGCCACAATCTAGTGGGTATAGGCACTGGTCTCCCACCCAGTGTTCTCATTAACGCCGCATATCAACGACGACCACATTCCTATGAACACCTATACATATATATATATATATTGGGATATTATCTCAGCTGTCTACTCGGGATGAAACTACAATAATATTATGGGATGGTGTACTAACTTAGTCCCTTGGTTGCAAGTCTCCTCTCTCCCTCACTATTACTTACCTGATCAGGGGTAGCATCTGTTCAAACAGTAATACTTACCAGGAGTGATTAATCTCACTGTATGGGGATAAAGATATACACACTATGTGACTGAGTTCATTTCTTGATTTAAGCGCTCCTACCCCCCTTATTCATCAGTGGCTCAACAGCAACTGGCTTGAAGCCAGGATAACTTTATCATAAAAGAACTCATGCACACTAATTCACTAATTAATGGGGTCATTTATTATTAGTACAATATAAACCTTCACACAGATATGACAAAGACTATAGGTAGAACACACCGCTTGAAAGAGAAAAGATTAAACATAACAGGAACACTCCGCTGAAAGGGAAAAGATTAGACATAAAGTGTAAATGTAACTAATTCAGACTACCTCACCTATTAGAAGGAAGATTTCTCTCTCTGTCTCTGGTGGGATTAGGGCTCTCTCTCTGCCTCTGGTGGGATTAGGGCTCTCTCTGTCTCTCCCTCCTTCACCACATCACCACGCCTCTGGTTCAGTTGCTCCAGCTGACAGCCTTCTTTGATGCTCTCTGCACTGCTGTCTCTCTCCTCATCTTCAGCAACCGTCTGCCTTCTTTCTCCATTCAAGAACTGCACTCTATTCTGCAGCTCCCAGCAGACATCCTCTCTCTCTCTGCAAGCTATTCGGAGCTCCAAGCTGTTCTGGGCTCCCAGCAGTCCTGTGCTCCAAGCTGTTCTGAGCACCACGCTGAACTGCACACCACGCTGCACTGACTTCCAAAACTGAACTGACCACTCCTCCTCTCCTGTAGCTCGCTATTATGGATTCCTCTCCCCTCATGGAAATTTCCACCGGAGGGCTGTCTCCTACCGAATTCCTGTGCCAGCTCCCAGGCTTCCACGCAACCGCAGTGGCCATCTGCTTGTTACGTCTGGGCCCAAGAGAAAAACACATTTCTCGGATAAGAAGCAGTCCTAACTGGATTTTCCCTCTAGCACAACAGCCTTAACTGAAAACATTGCCTTTGCCCTAAAAAGCCTCTCTGCTTCCATCAAGATGGAGTCTCTCTAGCTTTAGGCCTGTAGGCCTGAAAGGGGTGAAATGCTCCTTAGCTCTGTCAGAATACCTACATAAACCATACCAATATGTCTAATATGTCAAAGCCAATAGGCAATAGACAGGTTAAAGTCAAGAATAAAGGCACATTAAGCAGCTATCCTCTTCTAGATCTGGAAAAAGGGCTTAAAAGGGCCAACACAGGCTAAGAATACCTATACTAGATGCGAGCAAGACTAATGATCTATATCACTGCTAAATAAAGCCAAAAACTCTGCCATAACATTCCACCCTTAGATCCTTATCTTGCGAGCATCTTATAAACAATAACATCTAAATAAACAAACATCAACACAATCTATCAACAAGTCAAAACCGAAAAAACTCCCTAAAAACAATGACAACTCAAGGAAATTCCACCTAAAACTCAATTGTAGGGAATAGAAACCTAAAAACAAATCAAAGCACCCTTGACTTGAATGCTGAAAATATCTGAGATTGGATCTGATAACAAAAGAAACTAACCAAAGCATCCTCAAACTAAATGTGCCTCAACTTCTAATGATAACTGGTGAAATCTAGTGATGTAGGGACTTATGTGTTGAATGAAAACAGCAAGGGGCCTAAATGGGCCTACTTCGGACAACTTAAGGCTAAATGAGGCCTACCTACTATTGTCAACTTAAGAACTAAATGTGTTTCAACTCCTAATGAGAAAATAAGAAGGGGCCTAAATGAGCCCTACGTACTATAGGCAACTTAAGCTAATGATGAATCATGAAACTATTGATGTAGGGGCTTGTATGTGGGATGAAAATAACAATAGGCCTAAATGAGGCCTACCTGCTGACATTTGTCAATTTAAAGTGAAATATGAGAAATAAAGTTGCAAGGTCTGGGCAAACATTAATACATAATCATACTAAAAGACACATCACCCAGAACAATCCAAATTTTAAGGTAACCACCCTCTGATCAATCAAGGTGAAAATGTAAGAACAGTAAAAAAAACTACAACAACCCCATTTAAGAACACATGTGGGCACCGCCATTCAAAAAAGTCCTTAAAAAACTGTTTTGAAGAAAACAGAAAAACTATAATAGGTGGCACGTTTTTTTGCTTTAAAAGTGGGGCCTGATTGTCCAAGGGATTATTCAATGTCCAAATTCTTTTATAATACTGTTACAAATAAAACATGTTTTAGTTTTTTGTTCTTTAAAAGTGGGGCCTGCTCGTAGTGATGTCAACAAAAAATGCAGGCTAGGAAATTAAATAGGTGACATGTTTTTTTTTTTTTAAAAAGTGGGGCCTGATTGTCCAAGGTATTATTCAATGTCCAAATTCTTCAGTGTAGGCCACCACCCTGCATCCTCGGTATCCGGACACTTCCTCCAATGCGGCCATCCATTACCCGGTCTGGTCTGGTCTGGTCTGGTCTGGTTCCCTCATCCAAAAATAATAAACTAAAATAAAAACATGAAAATAAAAAGCTAAAACAAATAAAAGGAGTGGGAGGGGAGTGGGCCGATCCACGCATAATAACCACACCCCAGCAACCTAGGAACAAGAAAACAAGTATCATTATTCTTGTAAAATAAAATTTTCCATTTAAAAAGCACCCCGGGTGCCTTTCATTATTGAAAAGAAAATATCCTAATTAATTAAAAACATTCAAAATTTAACTTTTAATACATTTTGTGCAGGGCCTAACATACCCTAATCCTAACTAAGCCAGTCCCACCCTTCAGGGCAGGAGCCATGCTACAGTGGGAAGCTACTTTTAGCTTTGGCTCATCTCAGATGATGAGCCTCTCTAAACCAACCCCTCCCTTCAGAGCAGGAGCCAGGCTACAGTATGAAAAAAAAATTGGAATACCGCCCAAATGATGACAGCATCAGCAGGGCACTGCAAGCCTCCCATTTCCCTGGTCAGAGAAGTCCGCCCAGGCCCATCAAACTAACTAACTCCAAGGGAAGAGCCAGGCCACCCCGCCCTTAAATAAACAAGCCGTGCGCGGAAGAAAATTGAACTGTAGCCAATCATAACACACTGGGACGTGATCGAAACTTGCAGAATGAAGGCACAAACCAGCTGGTCTGCCAAGGTCGAAAAACAACTTTCTCATGCCTTATTTTCTAACTAACGGAAGCTCGAATTTAACAAAAAACAATTCTGTTACAGTGTACTGCCAATTAAAAAGGCTCCAGTGTTTAAAAAGACGTTTGTCTAAAGGCAAGACATTTAAAATATGGGCACTTATTTAGAAAGGGGCAACTACCTTTGGCATACAATAATATAAATTCTGCATCTGAGAAAAAAAAAACGAAGTAACCTGGTCCATTTGTCAAAGAAAAAATAATTTGTAAAACAACATAAAATGCAGATACATTTCAACATTGTATTTAAGTTCACATTTATAAAAGCATACATTTTAATTCACATTTGGGAAAATAATAACGTTACATTTCAACATTTTTCCTTTCAAAGGCAAATGGTAGCCTTTCACTAATTAAAAGCACATGTCACCATGCACAGTCGGGCAAGATTTATTATTCTTAAACCAACACATTCCTGTCTAGATGGAAACCCCTCACAGAAATAATTAATGAAAACAGCTCGTAGCGTGCACTCTAACGGGCTATCTTTTTAACATTTCACTCATTTTAAAAGAACACAGCTTTCTCCGTAAGGTTGATTTATAACCACATCAGTTCCAAGGTGAACCCACACAAATACGTAGACGCATTTCAAAAGAAATGTGAAATGAACAGAACCCTTCTCAAAACACAAGATGTTACCTTCCCGTCAAGAAACTGACAAAACACATAGGCTGACCAAGGAATCAAAAAAAAGTCAAAATCAAACCATCAAATAATCCTTAAAATAATTCACTGACTTTTATAGTCAGGTCAAATAACCATGCATGTTGACAGCATGTAAAAAATAAAGACTGCCATCTCAACTCAAGATATTAACCCTTTGGCAGCTCAAATAGAATCCTTTCCCAACGTCCATTCATACATGGGAAAATCATTAGCACATTTCTTCACGTTTACAGATGACACGTACACATATTTTCAAAAACGTTATCCCCAAGCACCCGAGAGAGATCCAGCTCCCTCCTGCCAAACGTAATGATAACATGCCCTGTCCAAGCCATGACCACATGGCGCTATTCACAAGCCATATTTACAAGACAATCTTTTCACAAACAACATTTCCAAGGCGCAATGCACAAGGAACACAACAGATCAACATGAGAACATGCACCTCACAAATCACATTAATATGGCGCTATTCACAAGTCATATTTACAAGACAATCATTTCACAAACAATGTATCCAAGGCGCAATGCACAAGGAACACAATAAATCAACATGAGAACATGCACCTCACAAGCCACATTAATATGGCGCTATTCACAAGTCATATTTACAAGGAGCTATATTCACAGAACTCCACAGATCATAGAACAATGAACACATTTCACATTGCACAGCATAAGCAGATGCAGCAAGCAATTGAATGGGCAATTTAAAAGCATTTTTTACACACATTTATACAATTGGACCATCACAAAGATGTAACTGGCTTCCTCATGTAATGCCATCCTTCAACTCTGACAGTTTAAACACCAAGATGAAAACCATTCCTTCCACCCTGAATAAACCAAATGCCATGATGTAATGCAATCTCCTCACGCTGCAACTGTTCAAGCCAATAGGTCTAACAGGCTACATAAACTGCAACATTACGCCAGATGGAACCGGCGTTCAGGGCACTCCCTCAAAACACATGGGAAACTCTCTAAGCACATGGCCAGGCACACAGGCTTCGTAAACTGTCTGACTACGCCAAAATGTAATGGCTGGATTTTCTGAGTAGGTGGGATCAGCCCCCAGGGGCCCCTCCAACCCAGCCAGAACGTACTCACCTTCCGTCCCCAGGACCACCTATATCCAGGCACCTGGTACCTACCTGAGGATGGGGAACTCGCAATATACAAGCTCATATTATTAAAAACACCACTAAATCTATAGGGATACTAAGAATACTCACTGATTACTAGGGATATCCATACCCTACACCACACTTATTCACATCAGTTGATCTCGCGGCCACTCAGACCCAGACCGGTCTACCCTAGGGCAGATATTGCGCACAATCCGGTGCGACTACACATGGGCCTGCAGAACCCAATGCTCCCTTTTCCAAACGATCAACAATCCTGTCGATCTCCACGCTAGTTCAACCTCCTAGCGCTCTCACTTATTCAAGCCACAATCTAGTGGGTATAGGCACTGGTCTCCCACCCAGTGTTCTCATTAACGCCGCATATCAACGACGACCACATTCCTATGAACACCTATACATATATATATATATATTGGGATATTATCTCAGCTGTCTACTCGGGATGAAACTACAATAATATTATGGGATGGTGTACTAACTTAGTCCCTTGGTTGCAAGTCTCCTCTCTCCCTCACTATTACTTACCTGATCAGGGGTAGCATCTGTTCAAACAGTAATACTTACCAGGAGTGATTAATCTCACTGTATGGGGATAAAGATATACACACTATGTGACTGAGTTCATTTCTTGATTTAAGCGCTCCTACCCCCCTTATTCATCAGTGGCTCAACAGCAACTGGCTTGAAGCCAGGATAACTTTATCATAAAAGAACTCATGCACACTAATTCACTAATTAATGGGGTCATTTATTATTAGTACAATATAAACCTTCACACAGATATGACAAAGACTATAGGTAGAACACACCGCTTGAAAGAGAAAAGATTAAACATAACAGGAACACTCCGCTGAAAGGGAAAAGATTAGACATAAAGTGTAAATGTAACTAATTCAGACTACCTCACCTATTAGAAGGAAGATTTCTCTCTCTGCCTCTGGTGGGATTAGGGCTCTCTCTCTGCCTCTGGTGGGATTAGGGCTCTCTCTGTCTCTCCCTCCTTCACCACATCACCACGCCTCTGGTTCAGTTGCTCCAGCTGACAGCCTTCTTTGATGCTCTCTGCACTGCTGTCTCTCTCCTCATCTTCAGCAACCGTCTGCCTTCTTTCTCCATTCAAGAACTGCACTCTATTCTGCAGCTCCCAGCAGACATCCTCTCTCTCTCTGCAAGCTATTCGGAGCTCCAAGCTGTTCTGGGCTCCCAGCAGTCCTGTGCTCCAAGCTGTTCTGAGCACCACGCTGAACTGCACACCACGCTGCACTGACTTCCAAAACTGAACTGACCACTCCTCCTCTCCTGTAGCTCGCTATTATGGATTCCTCTCCCCTCATGGAAATTTCCACCGGAGGGCTGTCTCCTACCGAATTCCTGTGCCAGCTCCCAGGCTTCCACGCAACCGCAGTGGCCATCTGCTTGTTACGTCTGGGCCCAAGAGAAAAACACATTTCTCGGATAAGAAGCAGTCCTAACTGGATTTTCCCTCTAGCACAACAGCCTTAACTGAAAACATTGCCTTTGCCCTAAAAAGCCTCTATGCTTCCATCAAGATGGAGTCTCTCTAGCTTTAGGCCTGTAGGCCTGAAAGGGGTGAAATGCTCCTTAGCTCTGTCAGAATACCTACATAAACCATACCAATATGTCTAATATGTCAAAGCCAATAGGCAATAGACAGGTTAAAGTCAAGAATAAAGGCACATTAAGCAGCTATCCTCTTCTAGATCTGGAAAAAGGGCTTAAAAGGGCCAACACAGGCTAAGAATACCTATACTAGATGCGAGCAAGACTAATGATCTATATCACTGCTAAATAAAGCCAAAAACTCTGCCATAACAGGGGGCCGTGCTGGGACTCTGTGGGCCCGTTCTAGAGTGTAAAATGAGGACAGGCCCTCTGGGACCACCGTGTCTCGGAGCCAGGTCTCCAAGTATCGCACCATATCGCCATCCTCGATTTTTTCCGGCAGGCCCACCACCCGAATGTTATTCCTCCTGTTGCGGCCTTCCGCATCCTCCGCCCTCCGTTCGAGGGTCTCAATTCGGGACATGACATCCTTTATCGTCGCAGCCAGGGTTCTCTGCGCCGGTTCTAAAGTCTTCACCGTGCCCTCCACCTCCTTGACCCGGTCCGAGAGTTTACCATGGTCTGCCCTAAGGAGGCCCAGGCCCGTCGCCACCTGGGCAATGTCCTGTTGGAGGGCCGACCGATTTGCCTCAATCGCTTCCAGTACACGGTCGAATTGTTGCTGGAGTGGTGCGCCACCAGGTCTTTTAGGGTCTCCATGCTCTTCCTTGTCCTGGGCTTCAGAGTCTGAGGCGGTCTGGCTGGATCCCTTGGCTCCTTTAGGTTTCCCCATGCTGCCAGGGGCTCTCCGTGAGGGTCCCGGAGTAGGCGTCCCCGTGTACAGGTGTCCAGCACGACCTTCCCGGGAGTTCGTTCTCAAGTCGGGTATGGGCGATCTCCTTCTCCAGAGCCTGTGAAGACTCCGCCGCTTCGGCTCACGCCACCGCCACGGCGTCCGAGGGCACCGATAAGGGGGCGGAGACAACCGTCGCCGAGTCGGGCAGGCCCGTTCACCCACTATAGCTCCGGGGCGAGGGCCACCAACTCCCTCGGTTGATCCGTGGCGCCAGAGTGTCGCGCCACCCATGTAGTTGGGCTGGCCAGGAAATCGTATCTAGTCGCGGAGTCGCGGTGCAGACCACCGCCTGGAACAGAGGGCACCCGCGCCCGGTGCCCTCTAGTGCGTGGGCACCCGCCCGGTCGTCTAATCGAGTATGAACCCGTTGTAGAAGGTCCGAGCCTGCCAATGTCCAATGTCTAAAACAACTGAGGATGGTGAAGCCGGGTGCCAGTCGACACCCGCGAGACCTCTTCAACTCCGTAGTTTCGATCAAGGGGACAAAGGGGTCCGGGCGCCATGTTGGGTCGCACTCCGCAACTCCGCAAACTTCGGCATTTCTTCGAAGCCACCCCCGTCCAAACTCCACCAAGGCCCCCGGCAGGGTGTCGTCGCCTCACTCAACCGAATGCGGGGTCTGGGGCGCCCCTCAGCCTCCGATGTTCAGGATAATTTCGGGCTTAGTCCCGGAGCCGAGCTCTCAGGCGACCATCGCCATCGGCGCCCAAGCCACGCCCCCTATCTGCCTTTCATATTAATCAATCTGTTGAGTTGCCAGTGTTCTTTTCTCAACCAGATTCAGTGGCAGAACGAGCTCTACACATGGTAGATGTTAAATGAGCATTATTTTATTAAAGAGAAAGAACAAAAACATTTTGTAAAACTAAACAACTTTTTGTGGCTTTTGCTCCATCACCCAAAGGCAATCCTATTTCTCAATCAGGTATTGCTCGATGGATAGGTAAATGTATTCAAACATGCTATGCAAAAGCAAAAAGGACTTTACCAATACACCCAAAATAGTGACTACTATGGCTTTCTTAGGAAATATACCCATAGCTGACATCTGTAAAGCTGCAACATGCTGTACACCGCACACATTCACCAAGCACTTTTCCGTACATTTGTTAGCCAGACAACAAGCTAATGTAGGCCAGGCAGTGCTTAAAACACTCTTTCAGACAACTGCAACAGCTACAGGTTAGCCACCGCTTTGGGAGAATAATTCTGTATTGTCTATGCAAAGCATGTGATCTACAGCTCCGACTAAGAATTGCCACCATGCATCACCTCCTTTTCGCCAATTCGTAGTCGGAGTGCACTCTACCACGTGCATGCTGCGTCGGCTTCTCACCTTGTCTACCCTACGGCTGGCACAATGTTTTACGACTCTGTATTAGACGATCTCTAATCTCCTTCCCTTCTCCTAATTTTCCACAGGCGATTTTCATTTATTCAGGCTTGTACCTTAATTGTCCTGATGATGATCCTATTATTGTTTTAAAGGATCGAAACGTGCAGTTACTGTTTCTCTAAGATTGTCATAAATTGTGCTCAATATTCAAAAGGCTACCCCGTCTTGCCTGATATGTTTTTGTCCTAAATGTATTTGTCTTGTGTTCTGGTAGGATGCAGGCTTGTGTCCCACGGTATTGCTGCATTTGTATTTATGTTCTTTGACATTTTTGATTTATTAAATTGATTATCCGGCTGGACACTCGCATTATAGTACTGATTCAAGTCTATAATTATCCAACTGACTTAACAGTTTTGTTTGAGGACCACTGTTCTAATACTTAACACATAAAGAAGCAGCCCAATTTTTACATTCTTCACGCAGTGCAGAGCTCTGCAGTCCAATTGTTGCCCATCGATCTGAGGCTACACACTGAACATCAAACAGCCCTCCGGGTGTCCGAGGCCGCAGAAACGCCAGTACGGTCCTGGCCATGAGGATGCTGAGCCATGTGCTCAGTAAGGCATGCTACAATATGCTACTGAACATCATGGTGCTAATTGTCTTCCCTTTGATGATGAAGATACAAGCTATGGTACCCTCTTCGAATAGATGTTACAATGCTCAAATACTGTGAGGGTCAACAGAGTACAAGAAGTTGTCACTACCATTCAGTGTCATTTACGCATCGTTTTAGAAAGAAAAGTGTTAATATTGAAGAACAAAATACCATCACACAATTCATCTCATAGTAGTGTAAAAAAGACCATGGTCCAAAGGTAAGCATTATTACAGCACAACTAAGAAAATCACAGTAGTATTGCTACATGCTATGAGACTAGGTTGCTCAGAAAAAAAGTGCAAAAAGAACCAAAACTGTGTGTTGCTTCTAGAACTTTAGATAAAGAAATTGTCCTATAGAAGTCAGCACTGTCAACCTGGAAAACATACTGATCAACCCATGATTAGCAAGATGACTGCCATGCTGTCTTGGAGGGAGGCAGAAAGAAGTTTTAGGACACGAAGGGTCACAATACTGATATATAACAAGGGTCCGAAGTGGGACAGAACAGTAAACAAGCATTTGCAAGGCTTCGGTCTTGCCTTTGGGACCTTACATGTATTTAGCAATGCAGCATATTAGCCTTGGTGCTGAAACATCTACTGTTCTTTAACATGGAGGGAAAGTAAGCACCAAACTGCCTGATACACCAGGCATGGGAACACATAGAGAGAAATATTGCCTTTCAGCTGGAAATTGTATAGTCCAAAGCTATGTTTTTAATATAGAATTAGGCCTTCAGTAGTTATATCAGTTAAAATACAAGATTAAAAAAATATATTATCTAAGGGTGCTCGTGGAAGACAATTTCTATGGACCAATCCCTGTGTGGGCAGAAGGACATGGAGGAGGTAGGTAGTATGGGTGGCAGGCAGTGTGTAGAAAGCTGGAGACAGGAGACCTTAATAGCACTTAGCATGAATTAATGTACCTCACAACAGAATCCAGAGTGGTGTGCGAATCACCATCTCCATGTTTTTTATTTTTTTCTTATTTTATTTTTATTAGTTTTAAGTGCATAAACTTTCAAACACAGCGTACATTCTTGTGAACGATACAGAAAAAAGGTCATAGTCAACAGTGATCAATTCAGCATCAAGCGATATCCGTTGTATCAGGATAATGGCATTTCAAGATACAATGGCAGATTAGTTATAAACATATAATGCAGTCCTGGCGAATGCATAGTAGATTTAGGCACATAACATATATCCTCATCTCTCCGCTAGATGCAGTATTATACAGGTCGAGGACCCCTCCTCCTGCACAGCATAAAAACTACATTAGAAACATTCCCCCATCTTAATCAGACAATTCTATCCCAACGTTTACATCCAGTGTGGTGGTCGTTGCTTCCGGCTCTGAGCCTTCTACCGTCGAGCCCAGGAGATAAATCTGCAGGGGCCCCCAGATGTCCGCAGGTCTAGATTTTAGCGGCTGAGTCTCTGCATATATGGCAGTCTGTTCTTGACAGTATGTGATGTCTTGCAGCCACTCCTTAAATTTGGGGGCTCTCCCTCTTCCCCAACGACAGGCAAGCCTTCGTTTTTCCAGTAACAGAGCAATGTTTAGGAATTTCCGAAAGCCCTTAGGAATGACCACAGTATAACCCAGTAGCATGATCAGCGATGTCTTGTCAAATGTGAAGCCCAACATAACTTCTAGGGCTGCATGAATTTGTGACCAGAATTGCTCTACCAAGGAGCATTCCCAGGCCAAATGGTAAAATCCAGCCCCAGGACTCCGACATCTCTCACACCTATCATTAACAGAAAGCTGAAACCTGAACTTCCTTTCAGGAGTATAGTAGATCCTCTGTAAGAACTTGTAGTGAATAACCTTAAATCTGCAACTGGCTGAGACAGTGTGTGTTAATTCACAACAGTAATGCCATTGTTCGTCTGTGATGTCCTCCCCTATGTCTGTACTCCAATGCAGTCTAGCCGAGCTGTCTACCCCTTAACGCTGGGTCCTTATGCTGTTGTATAAATTCGACACTAGGTGCGTGCCTTCCGTGGAATCCAAAAGTGCATTCAGCGGAGCCAGATTTTCAGGCTCTTGTGGGAAGTCCGACAGGATGGCACGCATACCTTGGCGCAGTCGTACGTAATAAAAAACCTCTAGTGGCGTGTAGGTGGTTGCCTGAAAGAACAATTCCATAGAGCGAAAAATTCAGTCTAGGAACAAATCCCCCCAAGTATTTATCTGCACCTGCTTGCACATATTTTG
Source organism: Lissotriton vulgaris (assembly GCF_964263255.1). Lineage (NCBI taxonomy): Eukaryota > Metazoa > Chordata > Amphibia > Caudata > Salamandridae > Lissotriton > Lissotriton vulgaris. The sequence continues at coordinate 1,570,361,644 of NC_141685.1, forward strand.
AAACCCTGTTTCCTGTAGGAGCTGTAGACTCGGATGATATGTAAGTGGCATGCGTGGAGCATACAACATCGGGGCTCGCAAGATGTGGGCAATACGCCGCCAGGCATCAATTGTACACGATACTGTGGTAGGAGGCGTCTTTAGCATTTTTGTACAGCCATGCAGTATGCCGCTCAGGGGGTAAGGCCGAGCAATCCAATCTTCTACAGCTAGGTGGGGCATGAACGGCGTAGGCGCCATCCAATGGTAGGCGTAGTGCGCCTGTGCGCTCACATAGTAAACCTCAAAGTCAGGAATGTCAAATCCTTCCTTCTCGCAAGGTTGTGCCATGACCTCCCATTTCAATCTTGGTTGTAATCCCACCCCAGACTAATCGGATCAGCTCCGATCGTAGTGTCTTGAAAAAAAAAGCTCCCGGATAATACGGGATATTAAGGAAAAGGTACAAGAAGCGGGGCAATATCACCATTTTGATGAGTGAGGCTCTGCCAGCCATTGAGAGGGGCAAGGATATCCATCGGGACACAGTGGCCTCAAACTTCGTAACAGCAGTACCGTAAGTCAGTCTTAATGTTTCCTCTCGATCTCTGGATACCAGATACCGCAAATCAGATTGGCACCACTCAAAGGGGAAGTCTAGGGGAAACGCCTCAGCAGCTGTAGTAAGTGGGAAGTATAGGGATTTACCCCAATTGACGGTGATCCCAGACAGTCTTCAAAATATTAGAAAGTCATGCAACAAGGCATTCAGATTCCGCTGAGTTTCCTTGACATACAGAGTTATATCATCTGCATATAATGAGATAGATATTTGGCGCTGGTAGCACTGAAAGGCACTCTCCCGATGAATCTCGCGTATCCTACAGGCCAATGGCTCTACCACAATTGCAAAAAGGAGAAGGGATAGAGGACACCCCTGACGAGTGCCCCTAGTGATAGACACCGCGAGGAAAGACAGCCATTGATCAGTACTCTAGCAGTGGGGTTAGTGTACAGCAGTTTCATCCATGCAAGATAGATTCCCGGAAACCCCATTTTCTGCAGCACAGCAAAGAGGAAACTGCATTCCACAGAATCGAAAGCCTTAGAGGCATTGAGAAACACAGCAGCTACCGGGTGTTCCAGAGTTATCGTTTGGATAAGAGAAAAAAGAGTACGCAAGTTGTGGGTAGTGGCCCTGCTCGGGACAAAACCTGATTGGTCTGGGAGGATTATCTTGGTCATTAGCAACGACAGTCTAGTCGCCAGTACTTTGGCCAGTATCTTAACATCAGAATTCATCAGGGATAAAGGACGGTAGGAGTCGCAGACCTTAGGGTTTTTGACTGGTTTTAACAATGAGGTGATCATTACCTCTCGCATGGACGGAGGAAGTATTCCTGCTTCTAGCAATTCCTCAAACACCTCATGCAGCACCGGGGCCATAATGTCTATGTAGCATTTATAAAATTCATCTGGTAACCCGTCTAATCCCGGCGCCTTACCATTCTTGAGGGACATTATTGCATTGCGAATCTCGTCCAGCTCCAAGGGAGCGTCCAAGAACGTTCTATGAACATCGCTTAGCCAGCATAAGGCAATCTCTCCCATAAAGTCACCCAAATCCGCGACGCCTGGATTGCATGTAGTGTAGAGTTGTGTGTAATGTGAGGTGAAAACATCAAGAATTCCGACATTGTCCCCGCATACCTCCCCCATTGGGCCTGCAATTTCCAATATGTTTGTACTTCCTCGCTGGCTACGTGTAATCCCAGACAGGGCTTTCCCGGGTCTCTATCCCTCTCCATATTTACGTGCTACCCAATAGTAGCCGCAGAATTTGGTTTCCCACGCAGACTCCTCCTCGTATTCCGATAACTTGACCCTGAAGGCGCTCTGTGCCTGCCCCATATTACCACTTTGCATACTTCGTTCTAGCTTTCGCAAATCCTTCTCCAAAGTATGTAATGTCCTCTGTATGTCTTGCAGCACCCCACCACTCTTAGATATACAGCAGCCTCGAATTGTGACCTTAAAGGCCTCCCTTATAACTTCTACACTGTCAACTGAACCTTTATTGTGCGGAAAGAAATCCTTAATCTCTTGTCTAATCTCTTCTCGAATGACAGTATCCAAGAGGGCAGTGGGTTGAAGACGACACGCCAGTTGAGGCCTATCATATCCAGGCACCTGCAGGGTGACCAGTACCGGACAATGATCTGAGTAGGTTTGTGCCAGATGCGTCACCCCAACCAGTCCAGAGGCCAACCCCTTAGACAATAAGTAATAATCTAATTGCGCCCAGGTACCTGAGTAAGATGTGTAGTGAGTGCCATCCCGTCTCGCAGGATATAGGTATCTCCAGCTGTCTACTATCTCTCCCTCTTCCACAATGCCCTGTAACGCCTCTCTTGCCTTCCTAATATATTGGGTCCTTCCATCTGCTCTGTCTAAGTTTGAGTCAAGAGTCACATGGAAGTCTCCCCCCCAAATAATATGCGAGGATCCAACATCTATTACCTTACCCCACAACACAGTATAGAACTCGGGCATATCTACATTCGGGCCATAACAGTTGACAATGGTTACGGTCTCGTGACCCAGTCTGCCCCACAGGATGACATATCTCCCAGAAGCGTCAGGCAGTTGTCCGAGAGGTGTAAACAGCACATCCTTTTTAATCAATATCGCTGTTCCCCTAGCATAAGATGAATAGGAGGCAAACAAGCGAACCGTGGCCCATTTACTAGCGAAAGTGTTGCAAGAGTGGGGGTGGATATGTGTCTCCTGCAACAATAAAATCTGTATGTGATGCCTATCTTCATATGCCAGTATCTGTCTACTTTTTCTAGCATCTCGAAGTCCTCTAACATTCCAGGACAGTACTCGAAGCTTCGAGTCAGATCGTGTGTCTGCCATGATCGCTTACAAAACCCTTGCCCTGTTGTGATATTGCAGTAAACAGGGATCACTATCTCCATCCAATCCACACGCGCACTCAAATTTGTATGATTTTTGCATACTACAGTCTCCAACCCCCCGCCCCCTCCCACTGAAGCATCCCAAACATGCCAGCATTATACCGTCCTACCCCCCACCCTTCCAACAAACTAACAATACAAATGGCAATAGGGCTATACCCATGGGGACACATCTTCCCAGGTGGCACACTATAACCCTATCCTCGAGCTGGAAACCAACTATGCAGTCAGCCTCCAGCAAGAGACAGGGGTATCCGTAAAAAGTACAGTTACGTGTAACTCAAGGTCTTATAGTAAATACGTAGGAGGGAAACAGTTAACTATAAATCAGTCCAGGAGTATCCGGGTAGAGGCACCCACACAACTAAACAAGTGAAGAACAGGAGACTGCTAGGTTCCCACCAGTCAAGCCATATCCCTCACTCGAAGTTCTCAGGAATTGCCATATCATAGCTGATCATTCAACATCAGAAAGCGGCGCCTCACCCACGCCTTCTTGCTCCTTGTCCTTCATGTTTCGTCGCCGCATTGTCTTTAGAAACTTTTCTACGGATTGTGGGGACATGTGTATGGTCTGCCTCCCCTGATGCGTCACCCGGAGCCTCACAGGATAGAGGAACACAGTCCACCTGCGCCTGCTGAAGTTTTTGCTTGACGCCATTGAACTTCCTTCTCTCTTCCTGCACACGCATGGTGAAATCAAGGAAGATGGTAAATGTGACACCCTCAAAAGTAAGTTGCTTCTTTTCCCTGGCCACCTTCAAAGCAACATCCCTATCTCGATAGTTAAGGAGACGGGCAATAATAGGCCTGAGGGTGGCCCCAGGCAGAGGTCTTGGACCCAGCGACCAATGTGCCCTCTCCACTATACATTGGGGGGAAAGCATTCCTTCATCTGTGATCGCCGTCAGCATCCGCTCAACATAGTGTTCCATACTGCCAGTGTTGGTACTCTCCGGCACACCCAGTATGCTTACATTGTTGCGTCTGCTGCGGGTTTCGATATCCTCGTTCTTGGCATCAATAACACGCATAAGCTTATCAATTCGCACAACGCCATTCCGTAACTGAACCGTGACATCCTCTGTGTCGGAGATCCGTTGTTCAGCCTCTTTTAATCGGGTATCATGCATGTCTAGTCTACAGGCAATGGTGTCTATGCGACTGGTTAGAGCGTCTACCTTATCGACTATCATGGCAAAGCCTTGTCGCATTTCTGTGAGGATAGTTTGCATATCCGTTGCCGGACTTTTGGGCGCTGTCTTCCGCCACCTCTTGTTCACCACCCTCCGATGTCTCGGGTCCTTGTTTAGGGCCTCTTTTGGACTCAAACGTGAGTCGCGGTTGGCGGGCGTCTAGCTTGCTCATGTCGTGTCTCTCCGCAATTCGAATAGGGCCTAGTATGCAGGCAGTTAGCAGCAGTCAATCAGTGACAACGATCTCTTTGTGACATAGTCTATTCGTATGGTCAAATCAGTATACCAGGATTCGCTGGCTCCGATGCAAATCAGGCCCTCAGGTCGCTTTCACGTGGAGCACAAGATCGCCGCTGTGTATTCACCAGGGCATCCGTCCCAACATGTCAGCAATGTGGAACTCCTAAGTCACCAGCCACCAGCCGCAGGTATTACTGGTTACGCACTGGCCTTATCTTTGTATTCCACTACGCCTCGTGTTTGCACTGGCCTAGCAACACTGCAGCAGGCAGCAAAAGAACTCACTTCGCAGGATAAGTCTATGCCAGCGCCTAGGGTCCCAATAGGGGAAGGTTCACTTCAGATCGCGATCTCTGTGTAGACTTTGGGGGGGATCTGCCTTCACTTCCACCACCAGGTGGGTCGCAGGCATCCCCGGGCACCACCACTGTCCAATGTAATCAAAGCCACAACATGGCCTACGCCATTTTATGTGGGGAATCGGAGCACACAGCGAGGATAATGTCGCACTAAGCAGGTCGCAGGCAAACAGTGCAATCTCCGATCGTTTACCAGCACTGTGGGAGCAGCAGCAGGGGTCTTTTTTTTTTTTTTTTTTTAAATGTTTTTATTCAGTTCTTGGCAGTTCATTCATAACAATCATTACAGAAAATCAAAAAAACAGAATGATAAGCTGAACAAAAAAAAAAAAAAAAAAAATTTACAACAATATAGCATCCTCTCAAGAAAGAATAATGCCTGAAAAAAGAAATTTCATATCAAAAAACATACATAGAGATTTAATCAAAATACGTCCCCCATATTTTTTCAAATTTACGGAGTCCCCCAATCCTTTGTGCATATTTAAGTTCACTTTTCCTTACTCTCCTCATTTTCTCATACCATTCATCCAAAGAGGGTACTACATCTGTTTTCCAATACTTAAGAATCAGTGATCTGGCCACCGCTACAATAATATATACCAGTTTTACTAGTGACTCAACCAGATTAAGTTCTGGATCAATACCAAATATAATCAGTCTTTCATAATTAATAATCGTACATTGCATATGAAGTGAAAGCAAAGAAAAAATGCCCTCCCAGAAGGCCCCAATTCGGGGGCATAAGGCTACTATATGAGACCAATTAGCCAAATCTGGTCGAGAACATCTAAAACAGATGGGAGATGAATTACTAAATATTCTGGCAATGACTGTAGGTGTATAATATAGCAGCCACTTACTAAAAAACAGCATTCGCATCCAGTTAGCGCCTCTCAATACCGAGAAATTAAACTTATTTAATGTTTTCCACATATTGACTGTTAAGTAGAGACTTTCATGTTTCTGCCATTTTTTAGTTGCTTTAGTACTCAGATCCTCCTCTCTACTCTGTGCTAGGACTCTTCTCCATTTTCCTGGTTTCATAAATAGTGAAGACCAAAAGAGATCATTGGATAAATCTGAGGCTTGACTGATCTGTACTAAATCAATTTGAACAAAAACTTTATATAGTAGATTATAAGAACCCATAAGAAGAAAATTTCCCCCAGTTAGAGAAAGCATCTCGGTAGGAGTTAGCCAAGCTTCATTTTCCACGAAATTCAGTAGTGATGTAAACCCCAGTCTGACCCAGTTTTGTACAATTTCTGGCCCCATTTTAATACCAAAACCTAAAATAGCATCACTAAATGGAGTTTTTAAACTAAAGAGAGGAAGTGAGTATCTCTTCAACATGGCATCTCGTTTTTTAAAAAACCAATTTAAAACCTTGAATCGGACTAGTTTAGGAGATTTAGGTATGGGTAATGGAGAAGAGATTTTGGCTTCTTTGCATATTGTTTCAAAAAAGAAATTTATAAACAGTACTTGACTTGACATTGGATGTTTGAATCTTGAGAGATACTGTGCAAAATAAGCAAAGTAGTAATCTCTAAGGTTTGGGAGACCGAGACCTCCTTGTTCTTTTTCTTCGTATAGAGTATTTATGGCAATTCGAGGTGTCTTTTTAGCCCAGACAAAAGCTGAGAACATCGATTCGATTTTCGAAAAGAAAAAGCCCGGTAATGAACATGGGATAGTGGAAAACAAAAAATTAAATAGGGGGAGAACCGACATCTTAATCAATGCCACCCGGCCTAGAATGGACAAAGGTAGGGTATTCCATCGTGAAAACAGATCGCGAACTTTTTTTATTAAGGGTTCAAAATTCAAAAAGTACAATTCACTTACAGATGGCATAAAATAGACACCCAAATATCTTTTGGGTCTATTATTAATACAGTTTTGAAAATCCGGGTGTAGTTCGGGGGTTATACTACCACGAATTAAGATCTCGGTTTTCCTCCTATTGATTCGATACCCTCCAAGTGCTTCAAATTCAGCAAAAACAGAAAGAGCCTGTGCTTGCGAATGCATCTCCGGTTTAAGAAGAAGCATTATGTCATCTGCATATAATTTGATTTTATCCATAGAGGCCATAGGTGGAAGGATATCTATAGAATTCCGGATTGCCGCCGCCAGTGGTTCTATGAAGAAGGCAAAGAGAACAGGGGACAATGGACAACCCTGCCTTGTCCCTCTTTGCACTGAAATTGAACCCACCATGGATTTGTTAATAAGCACATGGGCTTTTGCACCGTGATACAGATTTTTGACTAAGGTTATAATTTGTGAGGGGATTCCAAAAAATTGTAAAATAAGAAAAAGTGTATCCCAGACCACCAAATCAAAAGCCTTTTCTGCATCTAAAAGAAAAACTAAAGCCGGCACCTTACATGTTTCAAAATAATCTAAGGCCTCAACCAAATAGTGAGTATTAGTGATGAGTTGTCGACCTGAGATAAAACCATTTTGGTCTGAATGAATCAGTTGCGAAGAAATATGATTAAAACGTAATGAGAGTAATTTAGTAATGATTTTATAGTCCGAATTTAACAAAGTAATGGGTCTATATGAGTTAGGATCATTTGCTTCCTTCCCTTTTTTCAAAAAACTAACCACAGTCCCATCATAGAATGATGGTGGGATTGAGCCACCTTCCAACATGGAATTGGATAATAAAAGTAATAGTTTAGATAGGGAGGTGAAAAATATAACAAAGAATTCTGCAGGGAAACCGTCTGGACCACATGCCTTACCATGTGGCAGAGATTTAACTACAGCTTTTAGTTCATCCTCCGAAAATGAAGATGCCATTGCTGCTTGGTCCATCTGAGAGAGTGGGAAGATTATGCTTGTCTAAAAAATTGTTTAATCTGTTTTGATCCGTAATATGGTACGAAGTATAAATTTTCTCGTAGTGAGACAACATAATCTGTCCTATCTCTGCTGCATCTGAGGTATCAGTATCATTAATTGGAGATTTAAGAGAATGAATTAGATTAGCTGCCGCTTGTTCTCTGACCTGCCATGCCAGAAATTTACCCGTAAAATTGCTGTGTTCGTATGTTTTTTGGGCTTGCCTACAGAAAATTTCCTCACTTCTCTCAAAATAATGTGAGCTCAGTTCACGTTTTGCAGCATTTAATTCATTGTTTAGCCTGGCAGATGGATTATGATACATTTGTTCTACCACATCCTGGATATTCTTCTGTAGTAAATTCTTTGTATCCCTAAAAGCAGCTGATTCCCGCGCATCCCTTCCAATAGCAATCCCCCGGATAAACGCCTTAAGTGAGTCCCATACCACATGAATAGGAGCAGTTCCCATATTTCGTTCAATAAAGTCATTAATCTCATTTTTCAATAGGGTCACCCATGTTACATCAGCCAGGTATGATTTATTAAACACCCAGCGTTTTACCGCATTTGTGCTCTCCTCAAATATCAATTCTAATGCTAACAATGCATGGTCGGAGAAGCCGTTATGTAGAATTCTTTGATAGCTATTCTTAAATTTTGAGGAGGTCAGGAAAAAATCGATACGAGAAAATGACCTATGTCTTCCCGACCAACACGTATACTCTCTTTTATGGGGATTTATAGATCGCCACGGATCAACAAGATCTAAAGTCCTTACGTTATTCGAAATGGACTTAAATGCTTTAGGTTTCAATTGTTTTTTACCACCCGTGCTAGAATCTAAGTTCAGGTCCATAAGTATATTAAAGTCCCCCCCAATCACAATATCTCCTCCAACCAACAAAAGAGACTGAAACATTTCCTCATAGATTTCCGACTTATCGTTAATTGGAGCATAAAAGCTTACAAATGTGATAGGGGAAGGCCTATTCTTGAATTTACATGTTGCCCAACACCATCGACCCCGGCTCCCTGCCTTGGATTGCAAAATCTCTAACTCCATATTCTTATGAATGAATAGTGCGACTCCCCTTTGTGACTCAGAAAAAAAGGAGAACCCCCGATACGAGGCCCACCCTTTAAACATAGAAAAATGGTCAACTTTTGAAAGAGGGATGTGTGTTTCTTGAAAGAGAATAACTGCAGGATTTTCAGTTAAGACCCATTTCTCTATTGCCCGCATTTTTTTTTTTATTATTGAGACCGTTCACGTTGAACGAAACAATTTTTATACCATTTTTAACCATTCTAATAGTGTTTACTAAAGTTTTCTAAAAAGATTACTCCTTCTTTGCATATCATACCCTTTTTTTTTAAACAAAGTACACTCGGTTCTGAGTCCATCAAAAAAACTACTTGTATCTTCAGCAAGCAGACCAAAAAGTAAACAAAAAAAAAAAAAAAAATTGTGCCAAGAACTGTATTTTTTTACTATTTTCACCCCCCTCCCTCTTCCTCCATCTGTGCCACCCTCCTCGCTCTACCTCCCTCCTCCCACGCACGCCACAGGAACCTCTCCCTTCCATTTGAGGTGTCGTGTTGATACACCTCTTCAACCTTCCTGCCCTGTCCTACCCCCACCCCAACATAGTGTATGACATACATCATCCAGTGGAGAGAAAAAACGATTGAAAAGAAAACCCGAATATCTCATGCAAGTATTCTATCTTCTGTCCGAATTTAGCCATTTTGAATTCCATGTAATAGCTCCTGTGCTGCCTCTACATCTGATAGCATATAGAATTTACCTTTAAAGAGCACTCTAAGTTTTGACTGCTGAGCTATCATTGCTTGTGCCCCATGGGCTTTGAAAAGATGAAGAATTTTAACGAATTCTTTCCTTCGTCTTGCTGCTGCTGCAGACATATCTGAGAAAATCCGGCATTTTACTGTGGCATTCACCGGAAACTGTCTCTGTCGAATTGCTCTGGATAGAATTTGCTCCTTAACCCTAACATCGGCAAAGTTAAGGAGGATAGTCCGAGGTAGCGTGGAGTTCGAGGGGAGGTGTGCAGGAACTCGGTGGGCTCTGGTGATCGTTAAATCTCCTTTGTGTTCCGGAATCACCCCCTGTTGGAGAAATGTAGAAACCCATTGAAGCATATCTGACCCCTCAATTCCTTCGGGGACCCCCACTATGCGTAGGTTGGATCTCCTATTGTAATTCTCCAAATCATCCAGCTTATTCTCCAGAGCCCTAGAAGTTTTGGATACGTCTACAGTTTCTTTCTTTACTGCAACCATTTGATCCTCAAGAGAGGAAATCCTTTCCTCTGCTTCCGTTAGACGAGCTGGAAAAGTGGACACTAGCTCTTCAATTTTATCCATTTTATCCAACCTCTGATGGATTGCAGACAGCTCCACGTTTTGTGATCTCTTGATCTCTCTTAGTTCATCCAATATTAAGTTTAGCATGTCTTTTACGGACATCTTCATCTCTCCTTCTGTTTCCGTATCCATCTCGAGTACAGGGGCCGAGGAGCCTGCCACCTCTGCAACTAGATTTCTATCAGATACAGATGAAGATTGGGATACTGTACTCATTAAATCCTCTTTTCCTAAAGCACCAGAGTTCAGTGAATCAACAGTTGAAGTGAATACTGCTGAGCCAAGTTGTGCAGACGAAGCTGAAATTATAGAGGAGCTAACTGCCAGACTTGAATCCCTTCTACAAACTGTATGATTCTGGGTTATTGCCACATTTGCAACAGTTTCCGAGGTCATATTGTTGGGCACAAGCGAAGGAGTTTTTTTAACAAACAGGGGAAATTGTTTGGGCGGAGGGGGTGGTTGTGCGAGAGGCTGAGGAGAAGCAAGAGTATCGGATTTATCACCATTCTGGAAATCGGCAACTTTGTCCCCCATACTCAGCTGCAATAGATCTTCTGTTAATACATCCTCTGTCTCTGAGCAGTCCGATGAATGTACTGAATCCACCGCCTTTATAATGCCTCCATCTGTTAATTTAGCCAAAGCCTCAGCCTCTTTTGCCTGCTGTCGGCGTTGCTTTGCTTTGCGCGCATTTAAAATCTTCCCCATACCAGCAGTAGCTCAGTAGCTCGATTCTTCACGGGTTAAAGATATTGCAGAGATTGCAGAGACTTACAAAAAACCCCTTTGACTTCTGTTTCCCTTCAAGCAACAGTATAAATGTTTTTAAGTAGACTTACAAGCTCTTGTGCACACAGCTTGTGTACACCTATATCCACCTGGTTAATCCTACTCCTCTGCTTTTCTGTTCCTTTTAATTTTCTACAAACTTTCGATATTCAGTGTTCTTTTCCAAACGATAGCTCCTTTAAGTATTTTTAGGAAAGTCCAGCCACTGCCACTGCTGACTGCTGACACAAAACAAAACAAAGTGTGCCTTCTCTGCTCCTTTCGTATTTCACAATCTTTAACAGTTTTAGACAATCTTCGTATGTATTCCTCTCAAAAATGCTAAGAGTTTTCAGTAGGAGCCACCATTCACTTCCTCAAAGAGGCGGCATAATGATCTCAGCCTAATTCAGCCCTGCTCCGCAGCTCGAGTCAGGGCATTTGTAAGAAAAAAAAGGAAAAAACCATCATCAAATCGCAATTACTTTACCAAAGCGAAAGTGTTTAAACGAGAGCAGCCAGCTTCTAGTTGCTGACACAGTGCACAGCGTGTCTCCTCTGCTCCTACCGCGTTTTTCACAGATGCAGCTGTAAGCTCCTCTCAGAATGCTTGCAGCCGGTTTAGTAAACAGAAAAATGTATAGCGTCCCAAAAACGAGTATGTTGATGTAGCAAGTGCTCCTAGATACTTTTTACTCCACTCCGAAATTGTGATTTTTCCAAACCGAGCCTCAGAAAAAGTTTAAGTCACTGCAGCGCTGTAAAGTGTTTATACAGAAATAGCAAACAGCTCCCAATAAAGATTAATTGCCGTACTCCGTGCGTGACTAATAACAAGTTCAACATTTGTTGTCAAAGATGCCACTGACACTGATGCAAGTAGATGTCGGCGCCTTCGAGCGCTTCTAAAACTTCCAGTGTCTTAATTTAGAAAAAATGTCACTCTCCGATGAAAACACGGCATACACCCGGCATGCACTTTCCACCAAACTGCTTTCTTTTGGGAGAATATACCTTGGGAGAAGCGCTTCCTTCCTTCGTGGTTTTCACTACATCCGAAGCTCCTGCATCAAACAGCGCCCCAGCGCTCACAGCGTGCCACAAATACAGCGTATATCCTCGCTGCACCGTAATCAGATCAAACGCCGCAGGCACAGCAGAAACGCCATGAATCCACCTCCAGCGCCATCACCCTCGAGGAGCAGAGGGAGGGGGAGGAGCAAGGAACAGGAAGCCCAGGTGCTACGTGGAGGCGTGGAACTCCACCGTAGCAGTTCACACATGTTCTATGAACATCGCTTAGCCAGCATAAGGCAATCTCTCCCATAAAGTCGCCCAAATCCGCGACGCCTGGATTGCATGTAGTGTAGAGTTGTGTGTAATGTGAGGTGAAAACATCAAGAATTCCGACATTGTCCCGGCATACCTCCCCCATTGGGCCTGCAATTTCCAATATGTTTGTACTTCCTCGCTGGCTACGTGTAATCCCGGACAGGGCTTTCCCGGGTCTCTATCCCTCTCCATATTTACGTGCTACCCAATAGTAGCCGCAGAATTTGGTTTCCCACGCAGACTCCTCCTCGTATTCCAATAACTTGACCCTGAAGGCGCTCTGTGCCTGCCCCATATTACCACTTTGCATACTTCGTTCTAGCTTTCGCAAATCCTTCTCCAAAGTATGTAATGTCCTCTGTATGTCTTGCAGCACCCCACCACTCTTAGATATACAGCAGCCTCGAATTGTGACCTTAAAGGCCTCCCTTATAACTTCTACACTGTCAACTGAACCTTTATTGTGCGGAAAGAAATCCTTAATCTCTTGTCTAATCTCTTCTCGAATGACAGTATCCAAGAGGGCAGTGGGTTGAAGACGACACGCCAGTTGAGGCCTATCATATCCAGGCACCTGCAGGGTGACCAGTACCGGACAATGATCTGAGTAGGTTTGTGCCAGATGCGTCACCCCAACCAGTCCAGAGGCCAACCCCTTAGACAATAAGTAATAATCTAATTGCGCCCAGGTACCTGAGTAAGATGTGTAGTGAGTGCCATCCCGTCTCGCAGGATATAGGTATCTCCAGCTGTCTACTATCTCTCCCTCTTCCACAATGCCCTGTAACGCCTCTCTTGCCTTCCTAATATATTGGGTCCTTCCATCTGCTCTGTCTAAGTTTGAGTCGAGAGTCACATGGAAGTCTCCCCCCCAAATAATATGCGAGGATCCAACATCTATTACCTTACCCCACAACACAGTATAGAACTCGGGCATATCTACATTCGGGCCATAACAGTTGACAATGGTTACGGTCTCGTGACCCAGTCTGCCCCACAGGATGACATATCTCCCAGAAGCGTCAGGCAGTTGTCCGAGAGGTGTAAACAGCACATCCTTTTTAATCAATATCGCTGTTCCCCTAGCATAAGATGAATAGGAGGCAAACAAGCGAACCGGGGCCCATTTACTAGCGAAAGTGTTGCAAGAGTGGGGGTGGATATGTGTCTCCTGCAACAATAAAATCTGTATGTGATGCCTATCTTCATATGCCAGTATCTGTCTACTTTTTCTAGCATCTCGAAGTCCTCTAACATTCCAGGACAGTACTCGAAGCTTCGAGTCAGATCTTGTGTCTGCCATGATCGCTTACAAAACCCTTGCCCTGTTGTGATATTGCAGTAAACAGGGATCACTATCTCCATCCAATCCACACGCGCACTCAAATTTGTATGATTTTTGCATACTACAGTCTCCAACCCCCCGCCCCCTCCCACTGAAGCATCCCAAACATGCCAGCATTATACCGTCCTACCCCCCACCCTTCCAACAAACTAACAATGCAAATCGCAATAGGGCTATACCCATGGGGACACAGCTTCCCAGGTGGAACACTATAACCCTATCCTCGAGCTGGAAACCAACTATGCAGTCAGCCTCCAGCAAGAGACAGGGGTATCCGTAAAAAGTACAGTTACGTGTAACTCAAGGTCTTATAGTAAATACGTAGGAGGGAAACAGTTAACTATAAATCAGTCCAGGAGTATCCGGGTAGAGGCACCCACACAACTAAACAAGTGAAGAACAGGAGACTGCTAGGTTCCCACCAGTCAAGCCATATCCCTCACTCGAAGTTCTCAGGAATTGCCATATCATAGCTGATCATTCAACATCAGAAAGCGGCGCCTCACCCACGCCTTCTTGCTCCTTGTCCTTCATGTTTCGTCGCCGCATTCTCTTTAGAAACTTTTCTACGGATTGTGGGGACATGTGTATGGTCTGCCTCCCCTGATGCGTCATCCGGAGCCTCACAGGATAGAGGAGCACAGTCCACCTGCGCCTGCTGAAGTTTTTGCTTGACGCCATTGAACTTCCTTCTCTCTTCCTGCACACGCATGGTGAAATCAAGGAAGATGGTAAATGTGACACCCTCAAAAGTAAGTTGCTTCTTTTCCCTGGCCACCTTCAAAGCAACATCCCTATCTCGATAGTTAAGGAGACGGGCAATAATAGGCCTGAGGCTGGCCCCAGGCAGAGGTCTTGGACCCAGCGACCAATGTGCCCTCTCCACTATACATTGGGGGGAAAGCATTCCTTCATCTGTGATCGCCGTCAGCATCCGCTCAACATAGTGTTCCATACTGCCAGTGTTGGTACTCTCCGGCACACCCAGTATGCTTACATTGTTGCGTCTGCTGCGGGTTTCGATATCCTCGTTCTTGGCATCAATAACACGCATAAGCTTATCAATTCGCACAACGCCATTCCGTAACTGAACCGTGACATCCTCTGTGTCGGAGATCCGTTGTTCAGCCTCTTTTAATCGGGTATCATGCATGTCTAGTCTACAGGCAATGGTGTCTATGCGACTGGTTAGAGCGTCTACCTTATCGACTATCATGGCAAAGCCTTGTCGCATTTCTGTGAGGATTGTTTGCATATCCGTGGCCGGACTTTTGGGCGCTGTCTTCCGCCACCTCTTGTTCACCACCCTCCGATGTCTCGGGTCCTTGTTTAGGGCCTCTTTTGGACTCAAACGTGAGTCGCGGTTGGCGGGCGTCTAGCTTGCTCATGTCGTGTCTCTCCGCAATTCGAATAGGGCCTAGTATGCAGGCAGTTAGCAGCAGTCAATCAGTGACAACGATCTCTTTGTGACATAGTCTATTCGTATGGTCAAATCAGTATACCAGGATTCGCTGGCTCCGATGCAAATCAGGCCCTCAGATCGCTTTCACGTGGAGCACAAGATCGCCGCTGTGTATTCACCAGGGCATCCGTCCCAACATGTCAGCAATGTGGAACTCCTAGGTCACCAGCCACCAGCCGCAGGTATTACTGGTTACGCACTGGCCTTATCTTTGTATTCCACTACGCCTCGTGTTTGCACTGGCCTAGCAACACTGCAGCAGGCAGCAAAAGAACTCACTTCGCAGGATAAGTCTATGCCAGCGCCTAGGGTCCCAATAGGGGAAGGTTCACTTCAGATCGCGATCTCTGTGTAGACTTTGGGGGGGATCTGCCTTCACTTCCACCACCAGGTGGGTCGCAGGCATCCCCGGGCACCACCACTGTCCAATGTAATCAAAGCCACAACATGGCCTACGCCATTTTATGTGGGGAATCGGAGCACACAGCGAGGATAATGTCGCACTAAGCAGGTCGCAGGCAAACAGTGCAATCTCCGATCGTTTACCAGCACTGTGGGAGCAGCAGCAGGGGTCTTGATGCTCAGTCTCACTCACCGCAGGTGAGCCTCCAGTGTCACTGGCGGGGACAGTAGCTCGGCCCTGCCTCCACGTGGGATCCCCGGGCTCCCGTGGGACCCGCAGCCGCCCTCAGGCTCCGCGTCGTCAGTTAGTCCCTCCTGCCGATGTAGAGCGGCAGTCGGTTCGGGTCTGGCAGACGTAGGAGGGAGATGTTTGTCACACCGCTCACACCAGCACCCCTTCCGCAGTCATCAGCGACGGGCGAAATTCAGTTTTGAAAGACGAGTACACAGGATAACTGCAGGATAATATTCCGGACTGCGGGAGCCTCACGGAGTTTCGGCCATTCCGCAAGTGCGCCACCTAGCGCCCCCCACCATCTCCAGGTTTTAGTGAGAAATGCTCTTTTCCCTAGTGTTCGCCTTTACAAGTGACAATTCTCTCTGAATTTTTCACTCTGAGGGTGGGGCAAAAATGGAGAGCAAAATAGGGACCTGTATCAACACCTGCTAGTTAGAACTGCCGGTGCTGAGCACCTGCAGGACCCAACCCGCTTAAATTACTGATGCTTTCTCCTATAAAGATGAATAACCAGCGCATTGTAACTCCGCATGAACATCTTCTGTCCATGATTATGCTGTTTTTATTATGACAGATTGCCATTTTCATTTGCTGCTCTGTGTTTAGCAGTAATCCTTAATCCATAATAAATTAGCTTCATTTTTCACATTTCAGTTCTGATTGGCATGTTTAAAGACATAATCGATGCCTGGCAACAGAAGGACAACAATCACTGATCACCGTAGACAAACTTATTTACATAGCGCCATCTGCCATGGACTACTGAATCTCTGTTGTTTATCTTCCGTTCGACGTTTTGTTGAGAACAACTTTGGGATGTGGAAGCACCTGACGCTCCGATGCAGCCTGGCTTTGTGATGGAGAATAGGATGAGCTGTTTGTTTTGTTTTTAATTATTTAAATTCTGTCTTAAAGGTTCTGTACTCTGGCGGGCAAGCAAGCCAGCGGCATCTCTTCCATATTGGCTCGGACTAGACCAGAAACAAGGTTTATCCCACTTTGTTGAGCATTCTCAACACAAATAGCAAAAAAATACTTTCTGAACGGGCATTTTCTTTCTGTGGCACCAGGCACAAAGAAATCGATGGGATCAGCATTGCTCGTACTCATAGAAGCTGTAATTACAGTGTGGCTAGTTTGCACATCAGTGATGCTTTAGAATCTCACAACAGTCAGTGCTGTGCCCGGGTGCAGCAGGTCAAGGTGGTACCCTGGCACTTGAGCACCACATGGCTGTAGGTGGGTGAGGAGGAATACGACGACTGCCTGGCTAATACCAGGGATCCCTACAGGGGCTGTGACTCTTTTTGAGAACGATGGCAGTAATTCAATTACTGTGTTCAGTTCTGACATTCTGTGAAAAAGGACAGTGAAGTCCCCAGCCAAGTACATCACGACCACCAAATCACATCGTGCAACTGGCAAGCCTCCGTAGGAGATATTTAGACAAAAAACTGTAACTTCCAGCTACTGCTGTTTATACAGTGCTGCAATGTATTTCATAATAAAATGATGTGAGGAACATGAAAACAAAACTTCACATACAACAATTAACATAGATAAACGCATGACTGCCAATTTTAAGGTAGCGACTGAGGCAACTGCATTTATTGTGACACCTGAGCATGAACAGCAATTTATAGCTCTTGGGCCTTCATAATTATTCATAATTACGTTAAAACATTACCACTGCGATGAGGAGCAGGACAGGGATAGGCGCGGCCCTCATTCTCAGTGCCTACTGGTTACATGGGTGGTTTCAGAGCAGGACAGGGTGCAAGGCAAGGAGCATCAGTGCTCGGCGCGGCCCTCCTTCTCGGCATGTACCGAGGTGGTTTCATGGTGCCCATGAAGTTTCTGGGCCTGTACCACGTCTCCGGCCGCTAGACTAGAAGCAGAGTCCCCGCCGGTCAAGCCTTTTTGCAAGCAATTCAATAGAAAGGTTAATCATGGGTTGCAGCAATGCCGATTGTTTTACTTCCAACAATGTAGTTTGTTATGGCTGTGAGCTCTGTTGAAATTTGTTTAACAGAAGATTTTATTACAGATCCAGGTTTTGGTTTCTTGTTTGCATTCATATCAGTTTCAGCTACGGCGTACTTTAATCACACTCTCCTGACAAGGAACGGGTCCTTATCAGTTATTGGCGATAAAAGCATGCCTTATGCAAGTTCACCAGGCTTGTATTTTATTGCAAGTGGGGCAATTTGCATCTGCCCTTGGCCCGCCTGGTGCGATGCTAAAACTTGCTGATGAGCCTAAGAACCGGTCCTGCCCATGACTCAACGTATGTTGTGACACTGGATACACCCTTCGCAGCCCGTCGCAGCACAGCAGACATCCCATCTCCTGCACAGGGACCACCCGCTCCCTGCAACATCTTTAATTCAGTGAAAGTTTATTTTACCCTGTTGATACTTTCTAAAGTGAGACAAACACTTTAGCTATGGTGTCAGCGCAAAAGAGACCCGAGGAGATCCCCCAGCAGAGTTCCGGTGACAAGAAGCAGCAGGGAGCCCATAGCACAACCTTCCGTTACAACAACAAGAGGGGCTATGATATCACCTGCAACCCCCACCTCAACAAAGTACAAGAGCAAGGATGGCTCGGTGCAGGGCAGAGGAGAAAAGACACCTGGGTACAGAGGAGGGAAGCAGTGGGAGCTTAAAAGCACGCTTCCGGTCAACTGCTGCCCACATGAGCGCGCCTCAGACCAGATCTGTTTTCCATGTGATGCAGTCAACACAGAGCAGCTCTGGTTACACAACAACGCAAACCGTTTGCACACACGGTGTGCAGGAAGTCTAATTCTCCGGCTCACGAGCTGTTTCCGAGTGGCACAGTCAGCTGCGCTTCCAACAGACTCCTAAATGAGATGGGGTTGGGGGAGAGAGTGGGGATAGAACTGCGGCTACTGTTGAAGATTTGGGCGGGCACAAGCACCACCGGGAGTGCCTGGAGAGGAGTGGGGGTGTCACCAAGAAGTCACAGACTGCGGGAGGGAGGGGTGTAGTATTCTTATTAGTTTCTTATTACTGTACTTTAGTGTAGAATGTTATGCACATGCTTAGAATGTTATTGTTCTCTCTGGGGTGAACATTCTATGTGTGGGGAGTTGGGAGAATACAAGGCTCTTCATTGACTGTGGATGTTCAAGCTGTTTGTTCCTATTAAACCTAATCTTCTTCATGAACCTGTTGTACTAAATTACTTCAAGGGGTAGTGACGGGAGGAAAGTAGTCTGTGGAGTAAAGGAGCTGATAGCCATGGAAGGACCCAAATGATGACATGGCCGTCTTGAGGCGGCACTAACAAGCCAAAAACCAATCAGAATACATCATTTAGGATGTAAGCCAATCCAAAAGATCTAGCGTGACTCTGACGCGGAAAGCAGGAAGCCGTACACGCCCACACAGTGCAGAGCAGCAGAGCCATCACCGCCGCGCTACGCTGCTCCGGTCTCCAGCCTCAGCCTCAGTCCCGCAAGCTCCGCAAGCCGCCGTTTGCCGCCGTTTGCCGTTAGCCGAGCCGAGGAGAGGAGAGCGGCGAACCTAGAGGTCAGTAGAGCAGCTAGTAGAGTAGAGTGCAGCAGAGAGCAGCAGCAACAGTGAAAGAGTGACACAGCAGTAACGTGTAGCCGTGCAGCCGCAATCCAACGGACTCTGCAGATTAGGCTACGGACTACAATTTCAGCTACAGTTCAGCAACAGCTGTCGGGGTCTATAACAGGCCCTACGGTAACTAAGGAACTGCCCACCTGACAAGCTATTTAACAGCAGTGACAGGTATCAGCAGTCCAACAGCTTGTTAAAACATCTCATCCTGCCTTCACAAGTGCTCTTTCAACGCCAGCAATCACGCCACCCATACGTTACACACCGTAACCACACCTCGCTATCCTCCCTGACGGCAGCTGTTCCTACTCATAGGGGGCAGACAGGCTTGGGAGGGGGAGTGGAGGTGGAGTAGGAAGTGGAGTAGAGGTGGATAGGTGGCCGGACGGACCTTATTAAAATGGAAAGAATGAGATCTGGGAAAGTGCGGCTGAATATAAGTGTAAGGTAAAAAAAAATGAGGAAGATACGTACCAGGGCACACAAAAAGCAAGTAGAAAAAGGAAGAGGATAGCACAACAAAGAGAGAAACTAGTGGCGGCACCTGAGCTAGCAGTTCCAAGCCCAAAACAAAGTAACATTGGGATCAAAAAATTATTTTACCTAAAGGATCTTATGGCGACCATCTATGGACAAACGCAGGAACAAGTGAGAATAACAAGGACCCCCTGGGTAGTGAAAATCTATAGACTCCTAGGGCAGGGTAGCAACAGGTGCGAGAAAAAGTCCTAGGACATCTAAGTGTGTGAGTGGACAATTAGGTCAGACCAGTGATCAAGAAGGAACAATCAAAAAAGGTTGTCAAATTTATATAAAAAGTATATTTTTAATCAGTATATTTAAAAATCATATTAGAAATGACCAAAGGGCCAAACAATATGATGGGTATAAAAATTTCTTATCAAAATTACATACAGTTCCAATAGACAATTAACATAAAACTCATATTCCACAAAGTAAAAAATATCGACAGAAACATAGGAATAGTCACATAAAAAATGAAAAAAGCATAAAAACTCGACGCGCGTTTCGGCAGAGGACCGCCTTCTTCAGGAGACACAGTTTAATTCCTGAAATATAGTCGTAAAAAAATATACATGTTATCTAAACATTCATAAATTTGTGTCAGCATATCAACCAAAATATAACAGAATAGCAGAAAACCCCTTATTTATTGTTACTAACACATTTAGAACATTATTCCTTACTTAATGACTGACCATGACTAGCAATTTGTACACTCAAAGCCAATGATAAGCAGAATAACGTCTGGCGATTGTACAGTATCTGACTCGGAGAAAGACCATCGTGAATAGGTCATTGAGGCCAACCCCCTACGTTTATGACACACTCAATCAAGCTTCTATATTTAGGCTGAAGTTGGATCACTTCTCAGTATATAAAATTGAAACTTTATCATTTAATATGAAAAAACATGATAGACATACATTGGTCACATGACTTCTTATTGTTTGTTGGAATAGGGTCATGATGTAACTTAGCAGCGTACTCAATTTACAGTGGTATACTTACAACAATGGAGGCTCTATCCATGTAGCAAGAACACTGAAGGTGAAATCTTCATGTAGTAGTTCTGGGTGAATGTATAATTATCGGATGAAGGGGATCCTAATAATGAAATTAACATTAGTAAATGGATGGAAACATAAAATTATTCATCTACATTTAAACACAATGGCTCAAACGTCCTGCACAAGACATGTGGATAACACTGCAGCTACAGTTAGAATCACTGGGGCGGTGAGCAAGAGATGGAAATACTCAAAGAGATAGAGCCCGCACATGACAACATAGTTGGTTAAAGGTTATGTAGCGGATTCATAATTATACACAGCCTATCCTTGAACATTTACCTGATATTTGTGTGAATGTTCTGGACGGTTTTGACAGTTGAATGATATAATGATTATACCGCCAGGAGCAGTCTGCTCAATCCTAGTCAAAGTATGTGCTTAATAGGATCCCAAGCGAATTCTACCAACTGCTGGAAGAATGAAGACATGATGAGGAAACGGGAAGGGGGGAAGGATAGGCACTAACTTTACTAGACAATAGACGAATGTTGTATAGTACAGATCTATAAATCGATAGTGCCATCTCTGTACCTGAAGTTTCCAGGTAGGACGTGCGAATTATGATGATGAGGTTTATTCTTTAAACAGACATTGATGGCCGTAATGTAGATGTCCCATATCTGATAGGTAAAACAAATAGGCTAAAAAATAAAGAAAAGCAGTAAATAGGCTTACTCATCATAAAAGGTGCTTTTGTCACAGCATTGATCTAGAATTTATTCAGCTAATAGTAGAAGATTCATTATAGATATATTCATTACCTTAATTTAAAATAATGTGGCGGTTAATGGTATTGACGCTTGAGACAGGTCGACTGATGATGGCGCCTTATTGTGGGTATTAAAATGGGCTCTGAAAATAGAGTCATAATGGCGAATTAATATCGTGAAGTCTCAATATTAGTAAATAGCGGGACAGTCTGAAATATCTTAGCGTCTTAGTGTGCTCAGCATGCCCAACATAGCGAAACAGTTTCAATTACCTTAATTTGAAATAAAGTAGCGCTTGTGTTATTCACGCTTCAAACAGGTCGACTCGGGATAGCGCCTTGTCATGGGGAAAAAGATAAACTCTGAAAATAGAGTTATAATAACAATTTAGTACGGTGAAGTCTCAATATTGATAAATAGTGAGACAGTATTAGATATATTAGCGTCTCGGTGTGCTCAATGTGCCCAACGTGGCGGGGTTCTTACCGTGAATCGAATAGTCAGGGACAGACAGCAAGATGGTGCTGCTCCGAGCTTCGTCGTGTGCGGACTCGTCCTCCGCGAAAATAGAAGATAGCCAGCGGGCGGCTACTTCATTATTTAAAGCAAAGTTTGGCGCGAAAAAAGCCGATCACACTAATGGTGCCGGTGGACTCGAAGTAGGACTAGTGGATCGACAACGGTCAGAAAATATCCCGTTCCAAGATGGCGCTTGAAAGTGCGCGAATACGATTGATCCCAGAGGGCTAACGGCGCATATTATTATAGATAGAGTATGTGATGTATTCATCAACGTATTCGTGATAATACCACTTAGCTCAGACACGGAGGGATTTTTAATAAATTGATTTTGAACAGTATAGCTATATCGAAAATTGTTCAGTACAAATTAGATCGATATTAAACATTGTCCCTATGAATGTGTGTATGTAAATATACCGCATATGTAGAAAGGCTAACGATACGTAATATGATATTGGTAATTTACTCAATGATTCATACTATTAGTAGATCTCAAAAGTAGAACTAGTTGGATCTCAAGGTTCCAACATCTATCCCATTTAAGTATCGTGCATATAATGGTCAATTTCTCAAGCCGTTCCAAAATCAAGTTGGTCCTTGGAAACGTAGTGCACATTTGTATTCCTAATCTGGGGGGCATCAAAAGTATTCTTAATCATTGGGCATATGTATGATTAAGTATTTATTCATCGGTATGTTCTAGGTAATATTAATCATTACTGAACACTAGTAATACCGTAATTCAGAACATAAAATTATAACTAAGGATGGGGAAATAATCGAACAAATCGATTAGTACTGATTGTCGGTTAAGATAGTCAAAAATTATCTATGTCCTAATAAATATATAATTAAAGGGACGGCTGTATGAAACAACCTTTTCTACACTAAGAAGTGAATAACTGGAAATACCTATAGGATGGCGTTCTCCCAGGGAATTTCGGCATTGAGACCTCGTTTGAAAGTTCCCAGGGAGAAAATCCAAAAGACTTCCCTCTTCTTTCTGACTTGGTCACCCCCTTTGCTACTAGGGAGTCTGATTTTTTCCAAGATGCGCCACTTAAAGTTGTCTGGAGCATGGTGATTTTCAGTGAAGTGCTTCACCAGTGGCGCTAACTGTTTGTTGGTCCGAATGGCTGACCTGTGTTCTGTCAGCCTAGTTTGCACGGACCTAGAGGTCTCGCCCACATAACCAAGCTGGCATGGGCACAGAATGAAGTATATACAGTTAGAAGTTTTGCAGTTCCACATATCTGTAGCAGAGGTATGACAGCCATTGTGTTCAAAAGACTCACCTTCAATGATGTTGCTGCAGGATTTACAGGCTGAGCATTTGACAGTACCTTTAACAGGGAAATTATTATTAATTGATCTTTGTACAAATTCTGACTGAACATTACTTGATGTAAATCGTGAATGAACAACAAGGTCTTTGAGATTTTTATTCCTCCTATGTGCGAAGATGGGCTTCTCTAGTTTACTGCAGGAGGGATTCGAATTCAGAATATGCCAATTTTTGTTGACAATATGTCTTATTGTATTGTCTAGGGTAGAATGCTTTGTTATACATACCAGTTGGTCATTAGTTACTGGTGGTTTTGTCCTGAGGAGGTGGTCCCGGTCGTAAAATCTGGCTCGTTTATACGAATCTCGGATCAACCTATGTGGGTAACCTCTATTTAGGAATTTCTGTCTCATGATTTTGGCCTGAATATCAAAATCTGCCAGATTGGAACAATTTCTTCGAACTCGAAGAAATTGAGAGAAGGGGATACTCTCCCTTTGGCACCGCGGATGAAAACTCTTAAAATGAAGAAGAGTATTCCTCGCTGTAGATTTAATGAACAGATCTACAATAAGTTTATTGCCTTGGTTCTTAATAATTATGTCCAAGAATTCGACTTGAATATCACTATATTGTGCCGTGAACTTGAGATTTGTATCCGTCAGATTAATCCATTCAAGGAATTCTAAAAGGGAGTCTCTCCCATTGGTCCAGATAAAAAATATATCATCGATATATCTGGACCAATGGGAGATGGACTCGTAGAATGGTGCTATCTCGTTGTATATAAATTTCGTCTCAAAGGCTGCCATGTAGATATTGGCGATGGAGGGCGCCACAGACGCCCCCATACTGACGCCCTTGGTTTGGCGAAAAAGAGAGTTTCCAAATTCAACAATATTCTCAGATAGGACAATCTGAAGCAGTTTTAGTAAAAAATCCTTAGGACATGCGATGTTAAAGGTGTCAATGAACCAACTAGCGGTTAGTATAGCTTCTTTTTGCGGGATATTGCTATACAGCGCTTCAATATCCATTGTGACCAACAGGTCTTTATTAGGGTCAAAGGGCAGGTTTTCTATTTTTGATATCATTGACCCTGTATCTCTAATGTAAGAAGTGATGTTAGGTATATGAGGACGCAGGTAAGAATCAATGAACTTAGAGAGTGGTTCTGTATTAGTGCCTATCGTCGAAACAATGGGTCTATAAGGGGGGTCTATCAGGTCTTTATGAATCTTAGGCATGCCATAAATGCATGCTGTTTTATGTTGATGGCTGTTGAGGTAATCAAATTCTTTTTGATTGATATCTCCAGATGCGAGAGCTGTAAGTGTAAGGCTCAGTATTTTCTTAGATGTTGAGGCTAGAGGATTAGTCCTAACTTCAGAGTAAGTGGTAGTATCTGATAGCATAGTTAACATCTTTTGTTCATACTTATCACTATCAATCAAAACGATACCACCACCTTTATCGCAGCTTTTGATTATCAACTTCTTGTCTTTTCTAAGATTCTGAAGAGCTTTTGATTCGCAGGAACAAGACCTCCAACCTAGCCCAATTACACCGGCACGAAGTGGAAAAGAGAACGCGCAGGAGCAATCTACCACCAAGGAGATGGAAAAAAAAGATTCACAAGGTACTCATAGTGAGAATAGTCTAACAAACAATCCAATAGACCAGCTACAAACCTCTCAGTCCCCTGCCAAGCAAAACAGCAACATGGGCCCTTGCAAGTCTCTTGTAGTAACAGCCCAAATATACAGGAATGACTCCTAAATTCATGAAAGAGTCGAGGAAATAAAGATCAAGGATAAGGGAAAGGTGAAAGAAACAATAACTGGGAATAAATTGGGGGCTGAGCATAATGCCTCACAGGACAACTCATGGCTAACCTCCCTCTCCCTACCTGAGGACATACGCTTGGACAGATACACAGGAAGAGAAAATAACAACCAATTCCAGTTAGAAGCATACTCAAAGATCAGCCAAGGTCTACAAACCAGTCATAGACAACAAGGAGACCAGGAAAACGGTCCTAGTGGTAACGGAAGGCTGGAATCCACTCCATTGCATCCAAACGTCAACCCCCCCGAATGGGATAAAGGCCAAAATAAAACTAGAGGATGGTCTAATAACAAACTAAACCTAGAATCTCCAATTACGATATCATCTACGAGTAAGTCAGATGAAGAGTCAGAGGTACTGGAAATACCGTCCAGAGAAGACGACAAGGCCCCATGGAGTAAAACATTACTAAACACCTTAGACCAGGCAATTAAAGCACTTAATTTCCAGTCAGATAAAATGGATGTCCAAATCGACCTAATAAACCTTATTGCGGGTCATATTTCAGGTATAAATACCAGGTTGGACCATGTGGCAAACCTGCTTCTAGGGAAGACCAATAAGGGACTCCATACAGAGACCATCCAGCCAAGCTGTGTATGCGGCAAATTAGTGGACAACATGTCAAATTTACCGGTCATACTAAATGACATCCTAAGGGCGGTTCAATCATAAGTGGATACAAAACAAAACATCAAATCCACGAGCCATACTGGGGCAACTAATTCTGAAGTAGAAACTAGGAGCCAACTCATAGAAATTGATCCTAACCAAAACAGTTACATAGAGGAACAGATAAGTAAGACAAGTGAAGAAAAGTCCGACAATGGAGCAGGCCAAATAGAGGAGGCGCAAAGTGCAACAATCCAAACTAAAATCAAGCTAACAAAAAGACAAAGAAAGCGCGCTAGGAAAGGAAGGGTACAACTTAAATTTCAACCTTCAGCAGACATTCATACGTACCCCATCGTCCACCATACCACCTCTAAGAAAGAGAAACCAGTTTCTGAAGAAACCATCTCTAAGCATATAGTCAAGTCCCCAGACCAAGCTGCCCAGTCAAGTGCAGTGAATGGGAATAGCCTGATTATAGAATCACCAACAGACCCTCCCCTTACAAAATCAAAACTCACACAAGGGAGTAAACATTTGAATTCTCAGAAAAAAACAACAGGAGTGCAGGATAAAGACAATTCTCAAGACGAGGTTGACGAAAGGGTTTTAGTTCAAGAACCCTGTGTAAATCGGATAGTAACGATTCACCAGACAGATGAAATGCAAATACCTGAGGTCCAATCATCAAATCAAGAAATGAGACCTCAAAATGCCGCAATCAACGCGGACAACATACAAAATGTAATAGACTAAACCAACCAAAGGCAGTCCATAAAAAGTGTAGAGGAAAAAGAAAACTTAAGAACACCAATAAAAATTAATTCAAATGAAGATGGACGAACCTGCAGTATTTATCAAAGAAACAAACACTCAGATACTCCAAAATAGAAACATCGACAAAATAACGAATAAAATAAATAACAAGGATTATAAACTGAATACGGACAGGATTAACAAATCCATCACCCACCCTAGAAGAACAGGCGATTTCAATGAAGAAATAACAATAACTACTCTGAGCCAAGGGAGAATAATAATTGTAAAGGGTGAATTAACACAAGATTCAAAATTGGAAGAAGCAAAATGGAATTCACAAATACTAACAGAAACAAACGACAAACTGGTATTTACACCCGATTACCAGACAACAGGGGGTCAAGACTTTTTGAAGAGAGGTAATATAATGCGGCTGCTGAGAGAAATACCAGAACTGGATGACATTACATCCCAAAACCTTCTGTCTGTAGAATTTAAACACACAAAAAACAAAACAGAAGTAGAAGAGTCTTTAACCACGTGGTCGTCTAAGGACATAGTTGATAGAATACTTGCTACGAGCACGTCTTTTGAAGCTTGGGGCATAAGACTAAGGCGGGAAAAACAGAAAAAATACCCATTCCCACTTTTAAAAAGCATAACCACAAGCAAAAAGAAAATGGAAGAGGGGAATACCCAAAAATCGTGTCTAAAGGGAGCATGCTCAGTAACCCCACAAAAAATATCACAAAACACAAGAAGACAAGAAAAGGCAGTGGTGCAAGGAGGAGCTCAGGAACAGAGTACTGACTGGTCCTGGGTGGCATCGGTTTTGAGCAATAAGTGTACCTAGCAAGCCTAAACATTTAAAAGAAAATTACATCTACAGATAACAGTTTGTAACCAAAAGGATTTAATTGATACAAACCCACATATGATTAGCCTCTGCTCCTGGAATGTTCATGGTTTTAATAGTATGGGGCACGACCATGAAACCGCAAACTTCTTGAAACAGCACAACCTAATATTGCTACAAGAAACCTGGAACCTGCGACAAACTTCCATCCCGGGCTATATTGAGTTTCACATCCTCGCTGAAAAATTATCCAAATCTGGTCACCCGAGAGGAGGGTTATCAACATACATCGCCCAACAATACCGATGGCAAGTAGAAGAAGTTGACACTGGGGCGAACTGGATACAAGCAATAAAACGTACGGAGAAGCTGGACCCAGGTCCATGTTTTCATAACCTATTAGTGATTAATGTTTATGTACACCCGGAAAAGAAAGAGAAAAATGAAAAATTGATAACATTACTAACTTTGATCAGGGCATTGCAAAACACCCATGAGTCATATTCCATGATTATCTCAGGGGATTTTAATAGCAATCTAACAAAAGATGACAAAATAATCCAAGCTCTCGGAAAACTAGGCCTTTTTATCCTGAACAAGAATGACAATGGGGACAGTAGCATACCTGTAACCTTTGTAAGCGGCAACCAGAAGTCAACAATATACTTCACAATAATGAGCAAAAATTTGATATTGATGGTGAGTTTATTTTCGGTGGGGCAACGCGTGGAAAGTGATCACCTTCCACTAATTACCAAAATAAAAATGCTGGTCATTAAGACGGAAAAACAAAACACCAGCAGTAAGTATACTGAAAAATTCAATCTGCGTAAACTGAAATGTGGAGGAAAGGACATAAAACCAACAATGGATACATTCAAAAATGAACTGCTCAGACTAACACCGGAAGAAAAAGAAAACCCAATAAAAACATGGGAATACCTATGTGAAGTCGTAACAAGATGCCCCTCAATCACAAATTAAAAAAACGAGAAGAATCAGTACTGGGAAAAAGCCTTGGTATAATATTACCTTGAGAGAGGAAAAAAGAAAAATCGCACGAGAAGTCCGGAAACAGGTATTAATGATAAAAAGGGTAAAAAAACCAGACAAGTTGAAATTGAAAGCCATGCGGAAAAGATATAAAACCATGCTGAGTAGCGCAAAAACATCATACCAAAATGAAATCTGGACTAAATTACTAATTACCGGGAAACACAAAAACGCCCGAACATTTTGGGGTATCATCAACAAATTGACAAAGGGTACACCCTAAGACAGGAGGCAGGTATTGGAGAATGTAAGTGGATCCAACATGTAAAAAATATGTTTATCGACAGGGCGGATGGTCAAAACTGGCAATGTATATCAGATTGTAAAACTTGCACTAGAAACTCCGAACATGCGGGTACTATCTTAAAAACAGGAAACAGTCCACCAGAAGAAACTCCGAAGATAACTGCGGGTTGTGAAAAATGGAACATAAGGAAATCTGAATACACTCTCACTAGTAAATCAGAAAAATTAGTAGACACTGTGCCCGACACCCTAGTATCAACAGACTAGCTAAAAACAATAATAAATTGCCTAAAAAAAGAGGGGGCAGCGGGTCCCAATGGGCTTCCAAACTCCATCTTCAAACACTCGCCTGAATTCTGGGCAGAATATTTAACACCACTTTTTAACGCAATTTACAACCAGAAAAAACTGCCCAGATCCTGGAACTGGAGCATAATTCACCCCATTTTCAAACAAGGTGATCACAATGAGCCTGGGAACTACAGGCTGATTTCACTGACGGATGTGGAGGCAAAACTATATGGGTCATGCTTATTATCACACCTTCAAGACTAGATGGAAAACACGAATATAATACCAATGTTCCAAACGGGTTTCCGGCCAAGAACCGGTACACTAACAAACCTGATAACCCTGACTCGAAAGAAAAAGCAGAAAAAAGGAAGACAAGACTGTACGCTTGTTTTATAGACCTGCGAGCAGCCTTCGACAGGGTGAACAGAACCCGATTATGGGGAAAACTAAGATCATGGGGCCTCCCGAAGAAACTACTGGAGGCAATTATAAGCTTGTATAGTAACACCTTGGCTCGAGTTAAATTGGGAGACGGTTGCAGCGTCACGGCCGAAATTACAACTCAACAGGGCCTGAAACAAGGCTGTGTACTGGCACCAAGTTTATTCAACCTATATATGGCAGACATTGTCAGTCACATGGAGGTCGGGGAAGGCCATCTACCCTACCTGTCAAAAATCCCAATCCCCTTCCTGCAGTATGCGGATGACATTGTTGTTCTGAGTCAAACGCCAATAGGCCTGCAAAGGATGATTAACAACTTGGTAAATTATTTGGAACACGAATGCTTGGAACTAAATAAAGACAAAACCAAAGTGGTCTGCATCGTGGGTCCGAAACAGCCAACATTCAAATGGTACGCAAATAGTACCCCAATAAAGGAGGAAACATCATATAAGTACCTAGGTCTGAAACTGGGGCGAGGCCAAACGAACAAAGAACACAAAACAGATCTAAAAGCAAAAACACAGTCTTTGATCTACGCATACCGACAATTAAAAAAAAAAAACTAAGCTGCCCAAACTACACACATCTGCTGGAAGTGATGAAAGCACAATCCCTACCCACCTTGCCATATGCATTGGTCACCTGGTGTGGCAAAGAAGCGGGGCTGTTAAACAGCTTACAAACAAAGATATACAAAGCAACCCTAAACCTCCCAAAATCGGCAGCACCGGCGCAGGTTCGTCTAGAATATGGCCTGCTGAACCAGAAGTTTCGCAGCATGGGAACCTTTGTGAAACTCTGCCATAAAATACGAACATCAGAAAAAAAAACACTGGACAACCTGTGTTGGGAAGAAATCGCTACCCAGCAGAAACAACACGTGCCAAACAATTGGGGAGATTTTTTGTCCCAATCCCTGATCTGTATTGGAATTGAAGAAACTTGGGACTCAATGCCAGATAGAAATACCTTTGACAAAATCGCAAACAAAGCGGTCAAATGGGAATCCTATCTGGAAGATAAAACAAGTACCGCAAAACGACGACACGGGTGGACCGTGATAAATTCATATTCCGGGATAAAGCCACAGACGTATCTGGAAAGTCACTTCAATAGGTTCCTAAAACAAAGATATATAAAACATCGATTAGGCCTACAGTTTTCAAAGGACTTGTTACCATCCTGGCAAAATTGTCACATTGACTCTCATTGTCGTCTATGTGGATATCAAAATGAATCATTAACTCACTTATTATGTGCTTGCCCGGCGCTTAAGGATTTGAGGAGACGACTTTTAAAGGACATTTTTAACAAATTGAACATTCAGACATGTAGGCAAGCAGTAATTCGATGGCTAGATGGATCATCTCCTATGTTGGCTTACAGGGGGGTTAAATATATGATGAAAGCACAATCCTTCCTACAGCAAGCCGAACAGGGAATTATAGCACCAAACTGAAATATATGTCATTTTATTCTTTATATGACCAACAGACTCTAATATAAGTAATAGCTACACATGTGTTTTTAATTTTTTACAAAATGTATTTTGTAATAATTTTAAATAATTTTATACAATAAAAATGTACTTGACTTGACTTGACCAATCCAAAAGATGGGCAGAGCTTAAACAAAGCTTCCCCACTATAGTATATACTGCATGTCTCAACGAGACAGCGCAAAGAGCTGCCTAGGTGAGACCTAAAAACATGAGTAAGGCAGTTTTGAAAATGGCATGCAGGACTTGGACATGATGCAACACAACATAATGTTGTATGATTCTGCGCTGTACTTGAATTGGTCCGAACTGCTGGGATGATGGTACAATGTGTCCTGTTGTCTTCCCTTTACATGAAACCCCAAAATAGGGAGAAATGGATTGGAAACACGAAGACCATTATTTCAACAAACAAAAGCACTTTTAGTAGCCTTAAATCATGGAAAACATTGGCATTCCTGTAAATCGAACTTTAAAACAGCAACACACTTCATCTAGCCGTTGGAGGAGAGGTGTATCCTGTGCTGATTGCACATAATGAGACAATAGTGCCCTCAAGGCACAGCTATCTAAGAATGTGTTACTAGGACATCTGC
Source organism: Lissotriton vulgaris (assembly GCF_964263255.1). Lineage (NCBI taxonomy): Eukaryota > Metazoa > Chordata > Amphibia > Caudata > Salamandridae > Lissotriton > Lissotriton vulgaris. The sequence continues at coordinate 1,570,393,134 of NC_141685.1, forward strand.
ATCTCTTCTTCCGACAGGTAGTCATGAACATACATACAGAGAAATATGCCTTTTTCATCCCCCACCACATACAGGTCCGGACATGCCACCCCTCTTGCAGGTGAGAGCAATCCAGAACTCACTGGCTTCAGACTCCTGTCATTTGCAGGCAGTACACAGAGATCGTCCACCTAGATTGCAGTAAACTGCTCGTCATGCCACACTGAAAAGCCAGAAACCGGTCCTAGGATGCTTGATTCCGGTCCAGGGAAGACATGGCTTGGCAGTTCGGGCTGGACTGTTCCCATGAGGCACAGGGTCAAGACTGATTTGCATATGGCCATGTCTGAACTGGGGTGGCTTGGTGAGCAAAAAAACAATGGATTTAGGTCCAGATCTCTGTACTGGGGTGAATGTATGACATTGTTCTGCATTCTGTCCATCAACTGTTGTTTTTACATTTGTCACCCGAGTGGGACGGGTATGCTCAGACTTGAATCCCATGCTCTCCACGCCACTGGAGTCAAGCTATCCTGGCTGATGATGGCTGATAGCCAGAAACCGGTCCTAGGATGTTTGATTCTGGCCCAGGGAAGACATGGCTTGGCAGTTCGGGCTGGACTGTTCCCATGAGGCACAGGGTCAAGGCTGATTTGCCTATGGCTATGTCTGAACTGGGGTGGCTTGGTGAGCAAAAAACAATGGATTTAGGCCCAGATCTCTGTACTGGGGTGAATGTATGACATTGTTCTGCATTCTGTCCATCAACTGGTGTTTTTGCATTTGTCACCCCGAGTGGGGCGGGTATGCTCAGACTTGAATCCCGTGCTCTCCACGCCACTGGAGTCAAGCTATCCTGGCTGATGATGGCTGATAGCCAGAAACCGGTCCTAGGATGCTTGATTCTGGCCCAGGGAAGACATGGCTTGGCAGTTCGGGCTGGACTGTTCCCATGAGGCACAGGGTCAAGGCTGATTTGCCTATGGCTATGTCTGAACTGGGGTGGCTTGGTGAGCAAAAAACAATGGATTTAGGCCCAGATCTCTGTACTGGGGTGAATGTATGACATTGTTCTGCATTCTGTCCATCAACTGGTGTTTTTGCATTTGTCACCCCGAGTGGGGCGGGTATGCTCAGATGTGAGTCCCGTGCTCTCCACGCCACTGGAGTCAAGCTATCCTGGCTGATGACGGCTGATAGCCAGAAACCGGTCCTAGGATGCTTGATTCCGGTCCAGGGAAGACATGGCTTGGCAGTTCGGGCTGGACTGTTCCCATGAGGCACAGGGTCAAGTCTGATTCGCATATGGCCATGTCTGAACTGGGGTGGCTTGGTGAGCAAAAAAACGATGGATTTAGGCCCAGATTTCTGTACTGGGGTGAATGTATGACATTGTTCTGCATTCTGTACATCAACTGTTATTTTTGCATTTGTCACCCCGAGTGGGACGGGTATGCTCAGACGTGAGTCCCGTGCTCTCCATGCCACTGGAATCAAGCTATCCTGGCTGGTGATGGCTGATAGCAAGAAACCAGTCCTAGGATGCTTGATTCCGGTCCAGGGAAGACATGGCTTGGCAGTTGGGGCTGGACTGTTCCCATGAGGCACAGGGTCAAGGCTGATTTGTATATGGCCATGTCTGAACTAGGGTGGCTTGGTGATCAAAAAAAAGATGGATTTAGGCCCAGATCTCTGTACTGGGGTGAATGTATGACATTGTTCTTCATTATGTCCATCAACTGTTGTTTATGCATTTGTCACCCCGAGTGGGACGGGTATGCTCAGACGTGAGTCCCGTGCTCTCCACGCCACTGGAATCAAGCTATCCTGGCTTGTGATGGCTGATAGCAAGAAACCAGTCCTAGGATGCTTGATTCCGGTCCAGGGAAGACATGGCTTGGCAGTTCGGGCTGGACAGTTCCCATGAGGCACAGGGTCAAGGCTGATTTGCATATGGTCATATCTGAACTGGGGTGGCTTGGTGAGCAAAAAAACGATGAATTTAGGCCCAGATCTCTGTACTGGGGTGAATGTATGACATTGTTCTGCATTCTATCCATCAACTGTTGTGTTCACACTGAAAAGAACATCACTTGGTATACTGCCTGCTACACACATTCAAGATGCTGCACAAAACAAGCAAGATTTCCATGATTTTGGCAGAACACACTGTGACACTTTTATGCTGACGGATACCAACAAGTGATAGAGTACATACCCATGTTCAAGCGATCTGGAGTAACCATGCTCATGTTCTCACAAATTTAATTGCTACTGTGTCTAGCACTGCACGTATGAGCAATACATTCTAATCAAGAGGTCATTGGTGAGGATAGGCTAGGCTTCTACTAATTGTATCCTGCTTGTGACATTGAATCCGGTTTAATTCATTTTTAACTGTATATTCTGTAAATTGGGAATTGTTTGCTTAGCACTGAAGCACTGAATCTGACTCTGTTTTTTTAAAAGTAGCTTGCATTGGCATTCGACACTCCGCACTTTATTAATACGAGGCTTTGCTCCCTAGAGGCCATCTTTGTTGGGCCTCACGCCAGCTGGTTGTATTCCGCTTTAGGTGTCTATATATAGGTTTACCTGATACATGTCCTTATATAGTCACAATTTGCATTGCATAAGATCCCAGTCCTTATTTAGGCATTAGCCATGCTATCCAAATACAGGCATGGTCACCTACATCCGTCCACCCCAACGTCACAGCGAGTTCTTAGAAACCAGACCCTTAAGCTGTTGGGAGTTTCCCTAGCCCAGGATTATTGATTTCTCTAAGAACTCATTTATTATGCATGAACCGCTATACCCTAAGGGTTCATTCCTGACGTCTTCCTCTGCCCGACTCTAGGCCAATTCTAACATTCCTACCCACCGACCAGGTATAAATATACCTTCCCTTACCATGGCAAACCATGGAGCCCGTGTCCCGGCCTGACGCACTGACAAGACGCTGTCATCCAAGCTCCCAGAGAATCCAGATTCCAGTGTTCTGACTCCCTTCGCGGGGTGTTAGAGTTCGAGACCCGGAAAGAGATTCTAACCTCTCTCATTCTCAAGGTATGGAGCTGACTAGAACAAAAGGCATACCAAACTTAGCATACAAACTATAGCTTACCATACTTTAGAATACAGCACCTACTTCTTACCTTGTACTACACTTAGGTTAGGTACACTGGGGTAGAACTAGTTAGAGAATGCATCGTATGAGTACTTGCATTTTAGCCTGTGCTATTTATGTATATGTATATACATATGTGTCATAGCTAAAAGACAATGCTATTGCAGTATTATTTCTTTCTAGTGCTTACGCTGTACATAATATATCTCATATACTGTCTTATGATTGTAACAGCACATATCTTTTACACGAGAAATAAGACTGTTAAATAAATCCTTTTTATTGAAACGCCCGTCTATTCTTTCTATGTAACTCTGCAGAACCTAAGCATGCACGATTAGCTGCATGAAACTGTTATCTATTGTTTCCACGATTCTGAGAGTGTTCCAATTCTAATGGGAAACAAAGTTGTCATGTTAATGCGGTTGCCAGAAACTACTTCCTTCTTGTTTACAAGGAGTTTCTAGTGGCCTCTGAGTTAGCTGACACACAAAGTAATTAAGTTTAATATACTCGATAGGGGCATACTGACCTCAATCCTATGCCAAACCTATAGTGTATATTATTCCAATGCGCAGAGCCTATCAGGGAAATAGGAACTACACTACAAGCTCTAGTCAGCACTCCAGATTTTACGCTGTGTCACTCCTTGACTCACTGTTTGATGAACCGGGAGCGGACTCGCAGTTCTAGTTAGGCTTCTACTAATTATATCCTGCTTGAGATGCTGAATCCATTTTCATTCATTTTTAACTGTATATTCTGTAAATTTGGAACTGTTTGTTTAGCACTGAATCTGACTCTGTTTTTTTAAAGTTGCTTGCATTGGCATTCAACACTCTGCACTATATTAATACGTAGCTCTGCTCCCCAGAGGCCATCTTTGTTGTGCCTCACGGCAGCTCTAGTCAGCCTTCCAGCTTTTACGCTGCGTCATGCCTCGGCTCACTATTTAATGAACCTGGAGCAGACAAGCGCTGCGGTTGTACCAAAGGCAAGCACGTCTGCACCTGTCCGTGCCCGACCGGGATGAGTGACCAAATCCCCTGGTCCAACAAATACTTTGAGATGTATCTGCACTGCTAAACACTTGCACAAGCTCCGTCCGACCCCTTCCTCCAACTGTAAAGCTTTTAAACCAGATGAAGCTCTCTCTGACTGCAAACATTGCAGGTTCTCCTTCACTTGCCCTAGGCAAAGTAATGAGTTCAGCGGAAATGTCCAACATAAACACAGTATAACAGAGAATTCGAACTTTGCTGAGCCACGGGGGAAGATTATAGCTAAAAGTACACGTCCAGCTTATCAAGTTTTTATTTTTTGCAACATTAATTGTCGAGCACTCCCTAAACACAAGGCTAATATTTTTGATCTCTTGACTAATAACCAACCGGACACTGTATTTCTAACAGAGTCTTGACTACAAGATAGCTCAGGTCCTGACGTGGCAGCAGCACTTCCATCTAATTACTTAATTATCAGGAAGGATAGGAAGCTAAAGGTGGGGGGTGGTTTTGCGAATATTTATAAAAGCACTCTTGATTTCAAAACTGACAATTATTTTGCCATTGATTGTGAAGCTCCACTATTTAAAATCATGCTCACACCAAAGTTCCCTTTTTCTGGCATATTGCTCTACCACCCACCGGGCCCAGCTGGGCCATGAGCATCGTTTTTCCCCGACCTAGTAACCCCTCATATTTTGAAAGCTGCCAACTTTACCATTTTGGGCGATCTAAATCTACATTTAGAAGACCCTAAATGCACCAAAAGTGTGTCATTTATTGCTGATTTAGCAGCAGTGAACATTCAACTCCGACCCATGTGGCAGGCCGTTTGCTTGATCCTATTTTTTACAATTTGTCTGTTCTCAGTTGTACCTCTGCCCTTTCCTTATGCTGGTCTGATCATTTTGCTGTTACTTTCATGTTGAAAGTCTCACCTTGTCTTACAGCAATCTGTATGGGGCCTAAACAAAAAGTTAGAACTTGGGCAAAACTCGATGTCTTAGCTCTGAATAAACTTTTAACTGACAGTAGACCAGAGGTAGAAAAGTTATCTCCCAACCCCTTTTCTTTCTTCTGTCTGTCACTCTTGTGTACTTGACACCGCACACTACTCCACCACCACCATGGCGGAGCTAACTGGCCTTACGTTCATGGAGGAGGAAGTGGAGAGAACATTATCCTCCATGACCCCTTTCTCAAAAACACTGAATAGGGACAGTAATGAGGCAGCCCAGTGTTGGGATGAACTGACTGAGCTGAAGAGAAATCAGATCAAGACTATGATTCATGGGGTCATGATGAATGAATATTTGAGGGTGAATGCAGCCCCAAGAGGACTAATAGTACGCAAAAAAGACTGGTCACTAATCTCTTGGCATTGTACAAGAGATTGGCTATCGCTCATTATAAAAAGTGCAGCACGCTTATCCCAAGAGATGAAAGACGAAATACACACACTAGAGGTTCATCTGAAAAACTTTCCAAACAGTAACAGAGCTGAAGAAAAGACTAGAAGAACTCAACAAAACAATAACAGAATTTGAGGTAACCCTGAAAGATACAAAGTATCAGACATTTAAGAAAGGTGCCAAAAACTTTAACCATGACAAGGTATATCCGTACACCAGAGATGACTACTATTTGTCAGGAAGATAGCCAGGTTATAACACCGATACCGAAGGATCTGACACATCCGATAACTCTGACAATAGTGTGGGCCGTAGAAATAACACAAGGCGCAGCCGTAATCACGGAGGAAGGATGAAGAATAGAGGAGGACAGGGTTATGGATGGCAACCATACCAACCACCACCGTTCCCTGCTCCTCCTTTCTATTGTGGCCCCCCACATTACCAACCACAACAATATACCTACTGGGAGTCAGCCCCACGACCTGATCAATCTGGAACATTGGTTCCTTTTTTAGGAGGAGGAAAAGGGATACAAAGGGGAAGATTGAAGAGAGGACCACAGGTACAATGGTCACACCCGCTGGAGTCAACGAGGATGAACACGAGGAGTATGGGCCTACAGAACAACCCGACAACTAGCAACCATCCAGTTTAGTTGTCAACTTGTCAGGAACTGCCATGTCAACAACACAACTGACGATTTTGGAAAACGGATTAGGCTTTGTACCTACACCTAATTTTGACTAGTTTCTACTCAGCTGCAAGCTGAATGAGTTTATATGAAAGATCAAGCTGCAAATATTCTTTGAAAACAAAACAACGATGGAAAACCACGGAGGAGATACTGGTTTACATCAGAAATCAACCTTCACACCCCCATCAGTTACCCTACAGGTAGAACTCCTTGCTTTTGAGAAGGCAGTTCTGAAGGAAGTAAGGGATATGGATCCCAGAACTATCAAAACATTCCACAACACCATTAGGATGGAACAAGAAGCAATTAGAGAATTGGCCAACAACACGAATATCACAATAAAACCGGCAGATAAGGGTTGTGGAATCGTCCTACAAACTACAGAGGCATACCGAAAGGAATGCCTGAGACTCCTCACAGATGAAAGGGATTACAAGCGGATTAAGGAAGACCCTACAGAACACTTACGGATTGGAATTACTAGCATGGTGGAAGAAGCGTTAGCACATAACTGGATTACCAAGAAGGAAGGAGAATTCATAGTGAATACACACCCAGTCATACCCTAATTTTACACAATCCCCAAAATCCATAAATCACTGAAAACCCCCCCAGGATGCCCAATCGTTTCTGGGATCGGATCAATTTTGGAGCCACTTTCAAAATTTGCAGACGCTTTCTTGTGCCCCGATAGAAAAAACCAGCACCTTCTTGAAGGACACAAAGGGCGTTCTTTGCCTCCTTCAAGACCTACAGTTCAACTCAACATGCAATGTCCTTATTGGTTTAGATGTGGAACGCCTGTACACAAGCTTACCCCACAAAGAAACTCTAGACATCATAGAAGAGGTCCTCTATGAAGCGCAATGGACCTACCGTACACCAAAACACCAAATTCTTGAATGCTGCAAGTGGGCTTTGACGGAAAATTACTTTCGATTTGAAGAACTTCTGTCCCAACAACAGCACGGGACCAGCATGGGCAGCACCTTTGCTCCAAGTGCTGCGGGACTATATGTTCACCACTTGGAAGAACACAAAATCTTGTCCGATAACAACCCACCCTGCCAAAAAATTCTTAAATGGAAAAGGTACATCGATGAAGTCCTCCTAATTTGGAACGCCAATGAATCAGAAGCCAATGACTTTATTGAGTGGCTGATTCAACAAGACCCATACCTGAAATTCACTCACACCATGAGCAGATTAGAACTGGTTTTCTTAGACCTAAATATCTACTCTGCAGAAGGGGCACTCAAAACAACAACACATTTTAAACCTACGGCTAAAAACTGCTGTCTTCTCCTATTCAACAGTTTTCACCTGAGACACCTGAAAGAGAACCTCCCCTTTGGACAATTCCTTAGGCTCAGGAGGAACTGTTCAGAAATGAGGGACTACATAGCTCAGGCCAAGGAACCTATCCCCAAAACTCCCAAAAAGAAAATATCCATTGACCATATTCAACAAAGCCAAGAAAAGAGCTGCAAACAATCACAGGGACACCCTCCTTGAAATATATGAGAAAGAAGACAAATAGAAAGACAAGAGACCCATATGCATCTCAACTTTTAACATCGCATCGGACAGGGTCACCAAGATAGTCAATAAACATTGGTGTATCCTCAACAGTGGCAAATTGAATATTCCAAAACCTATGTTCTCCCATAGGAGAGGGAAAAACCTCAGGGACATACTGGTACACAACCGTCCAAAACCTCCACTCAAAAATGACAACAACCAACAGGTGATTAGTACACTAACAACAGGCCATCACCCATGTGGTAATTGTAGTGTGTGTCACTTAGCCACTACCACTACAAAGGTGACATTCAACACAGAAATAATGTGGGAATTATGAAAATTCACCACCTGCAACACCGCAGGTGTGGTGTATATGATCAGGTGCCTTTGCAATCTATACTATGTGGGCATGACCACTAGGAGGGTTAGCACGAGGATATGTGAGCATCATAGCAACTCGTGCAAAGCTCACTCTGTTGAGAGAGAGCACCTCTGTGCACAACAAAAAGGACCCGTAGGTCTAGTTCATTTAAACATCAAAGGGTAATGAAGATTAAACGGCGAATTGAACACTGACTCCGCGGAACTCCGCGTAGTTTTCCAACCTCGTCTTGAAAGTAATCCCTGAAGAAGGGCGTGGCCCGAAATGCATCGGGATTTGTGATAATCTGCTTCAAAATGACTTATCTGATAATGGAAATTTAATTTGGGATATCTTATGTTGATAGAATCATGAAGCAGCAATTTCAACAACTGTTCAATAAACAGTCAATACTTAATGAACAATTCGCCGTTTAATCTTCATTACCCTTTGATGTTTAAATGAACTAGACCTACGGGTCCTTTTTGTTGTGCACATAGCTGCTCTCTCTCAACAGAGTGAGCTTTGCACGAGTTCCTTGGATTTTACACTGCTTGGCCAGACAGTGTTTCCTCTCGTAGCACACTACACATGTACATAACGGATCACCTTCTAAAACCTAAGCTGTGCGAGCTCCCCCTTCTCTCTAGCATCATAGCAACATCAGATGCCACAGAGCCAGCTCCAGAATGACAGCACATTTCAACGACATGAAACACACTCCAAACGACATGCGTTGGGTAGAGTTAAAGCACATAAAACACTGCGATAACGTAGAACAGAGGTTATTAGAAAAGGAGCCGAGATGGGTGTATAAATTGCACACAGACATGGCAGGCCTGAATGACAATATTCCGTGGGGACAGTTCACTAAATTAACCAAATTACTCATATGTCACACATTCAGCCCCCAAACGTATTAACACCCTGGACGAATGTTTTGTAGAACTTTGATAAAACATCTATAACACCCCAGAGCTGTATCATTTTCACTCATTTTGTTCCACCTCTATCTTTTTCAGACCCTAAATCAGAAACTCATGCTATCAGCAAGGGCAAACTGGTCTCATATCCAACATGACCGTTGTGACACAAACACTGAGTGAACACTCGTCTAAACTGAATATCACCGTGCCCTTTATGAACATTTCTCCTACTCGTGAATTCCCACGTGGGCCCCTATCTTTAATTTCTATATATACATATTTTTAAATATATCAGCTTTGGCATCACCCTTTTCTATCCAAAATGGCCACACAATGAGTCTCTCACAGAGACCAATTTTGTTTTTTGTCGGTCTAAGAACCATTTTATTTTTATATTATTATTATTTTTATTATTTTCAGTTTTTCATTCCATTTTTATGCGCTGACTGTAGCATTTCCTCTGTCCTAGACAGCCAGACAATACTAGGAGGGTACATATGAATTAATGGTTTCACCCCTCCAAGATGGCCCCATTTTTAGGTATGAGAAATGGCTGATTTTCCAACACACTCGGCCCGATCATACTTTGGTTTCATGACTGATTATAAGTTGTCTCTTTTAACTTCCCGCGTTACCAATTTGATTTTTTGATAATCTTGGCAACCACACTAGTACCTGCCTCAGTTATGCTGTGTGAGGAGGGGGTAAGACCTAGGAACACTTTCATATCCTCCCAAGATGGCTTGTGTGTACTGCCAACAGTAGCGGCCATATTTGTTCTGCTTTAACTTCCATGGTCTAGTCAAACATGGTATGCTAGCATGACTGGGTTTTTTCATTCCTATTTAAACTGCACCAGGAGACAGATGCGCTAAGGAGCGGTTCGGCCGGGTGCCAGTAGGTTTTATTAAACAGAGGTGTGCTTTGATGAAGTAAGTTCCTTTTCCTCAACAGGTTTTACCGGACATTTCAAAGCACTATTTTTGTTTCTTTGAGCATCTGCCATCCACGTTATGGGCAGACACAGCAATATGTTTGCCTGGTAGTTCTCTTATTTTCTTCTCTTTGCCCATAGGTAACTACAATGCTCTGTATCTCTTTAGAGTATGACTACAAGCCCCTCTACCCCGGCAGACCATGAGGCATAGTATTGCCAAAGCATAAGTATGTTCCAGAAATTTTGAGAACATTACGTGTTTATATGTTGTATGTCATGTGGTGTCCTGTTTTTTCACGAGTGTTTTTCAAGTTATATTTCTGCATCTAACTACGCATTTCCACAAAGGAGACGTCAGATGTGTTTTATTATGTCACGTTAGAATAAAGCACCAATTCATTATTATCACTAAGAGCACCAACTATAGAGGAGTACATTGATTGAATTACCTCATTGGGTATGTACCTGCCCAAGTGAGAGGTGGGCAGGCATTATGTGCTAACTTTTTATTCTGTTTTATTCCCTGAACAGATACTACGAGTCAAAGACTAAACCGCATGTATTTGTACTCGGATGCACACACATTAGGTGTGCATCCTCACTTTATTATAGGTTTTCACAAGGAGTGGCACGCATGGGGCTGGTCCCCACGTGGTAGCGAAGAAGAGGTTTAGGGGATACCTTGAAACATGTCGACCGAATATTAGGGACTGTATACACATAATAGTCATATCTTTTCCCTATTATTTAACCCCTTTTTATCCATACCAACTAGGAGCGAGAATAAAATATTAGCTCACCTTCTAGGTATTTTTAACACCACTTTCACCACTCCACTAACACTGCACTACACATTTCTTCACAAAAAGGTGCTCCCACATAGTTCCTTAAGTTGCAGCACACCCTAAACAACAGCTGTTTGGGATGGCCTCAATGATGAAGCATGTCACCTAGGGGCAACCCTGGGTGAGTGAGGCGACTCAAGACAATCATTTTCTTTTCTTTGGACAGAGGTCTTGTTTTTCGTTTATCCAGCTGAATCCCCATTCCTTTGCTTAAGTTTCTGGATCTGACATTTACAGATGTTTGTGAAACTACATGTACATTGGAGGGTGAACCTAACCAGTACCTCCATCTCTCCCCCCTTTTTTGATTGTAGAAAATTTATCAACAACAGATCTTGGCTCCATCCAAAATTGGATTTTACAAGCAGTTGACACCTGCCTCCCTATGTCTACTAAACACTCTAACAATCATCGACCATCAGCCGCTTGTTTCACTGACAGACTTAAGACTGAAAAGTCTAGATTTAAAACCTTTGAAAGACACTGGAGAAAAAACTACCAGATAGATGCCAAAGTGGCATACAAAAAGCATTAAGTGAATATCACATTCTCTGTAGAGCTGCTCGAGCTACGTTTTTCTCAAATTAAAGTCCCCAAGCACAAAACTGCTCCAAAACTCTCTTCAAGGTGGTAAAAGAATTATCCGGTTCGGAAACTCAGACCACTCCACTTGTTCTTACTGGTACTCAGTGTGAGGAATTCACCCAATACTTTGTGGATAAAGTTGAAAAAATACATTCTGCACTGTCTAGTACAAAGTTATAAAACCCTCCATCTGATTCCGAGACCTCCCCCAATGCTATGCGTGATGGAAGGAATGGGACCCTCAATCAATCAACAAACTGGAAGCTTGGCCTCTTTTAGAATTCAGCTTATCTAACCTTCATTTGACAAATATTAAATCTGGTTCCCCAGTGATATACTTCCTATCTCTGTGATAAAACAGCTTGACGTTCCCATTCTCTCCATAATTATGAACCTCCTCAATGCTTCCCTGCAGGAGGGCCTAGTTCCTTTGGAATGGAAACATGCTATGGTACTCCCTCTTTCAAAGAAAGCCAACGCTGATACGTTTGCACTATCTAATTTCCATCCCATTTTGCTGCTCCTGACCTCTAAAATCCTTGAAAAGCATGGCAATACTCAGCTGACCTCCTTTGTTGAGTCTCAGAAATCTCGTCACACCTGTCAATCTGGATTTATAGCTGTTTTTTCTCCGGAATCAACTCTACATGGAGTCACGAAAATGCTGAGGCATCGGCTGGATGAGGGAAACAAGGCAGCTCTCGTCCTGCTGGACCTCAGCACTGCGTTTGATAAGGTGTCCCATGCTGTTCTCCTGAAAGCATTGAAGTCCTTGGATCTAGAGGGCGCTACCCAGCAATGGCTTGGCTCTTTTCTAACCAACCATATTTTTCAGGTATTTTCTACAGCGGTCAGCTCCAATTCCTATGTGTTACCCTATGGTGTTCCTCAGGGCTTGGTGCTGAGTCCTTTGATGTTCAATGTCTATGTCCATCCGCTGGTAGATGTTGCCGAGGAGGCTGGCTTGTCTCTTTTTTCCTATGCCGATGACACTCAGATCATCTTTTCCCTTTCTTCATCTAAGGGATCAAACCCCACGGTTCTTCAGTCAGGTTTGAGTAAAATTGTGTCTTGGATGCAAAACAACTTGCTCAAACTTAATGGAGACAAGACTGAAGTTATGATCCCTGTGGAAAAAACACAACCTCTGGGGACCGCATCACTGGCCTTCTGAAATGGGTACTTTGCCCCTGCCAGTACATCAGGTCCGTAATTTGGGCTTCATCATTGACAACCATCTTCGAATGAAACAACAAGTCACCAAGGTGGCTGCCACTTGTTTTAGTATTCTAAAGTGACTGATAAAAATCTTATGGATGATACATCTCTTGGTGTAGAAAACGGTGGTTCATGCCCTGGTTCTGTCTAGGCTGGATTACAGTAACGTCCTCTACTTGGGATCCAACAAAGCGATGACCCAAAGGCTTTAGGTGGTGCAGAATGCGGTGGCTAGACTGCTGTGTAATGTACCTAAGACTGCCTCAGTCGTGGCTAGCTTCACAACCTGCATTGGCTAAAGATGGAGAATCGAATCAAGTTCTGAGCTTTATGCTATATGTTTAAAATAAAAATTGAAGTGGCCCGACATATTTGAAATCTCTGGTACAACTCCACCATCCCTCATGACCTTTGCTTTCCACCCAGCAAATTATGTTTACAATACCCAAAATCAAACTTTCTCGCATGCGTGGTCGGTCTTTTTCTTATCTAGGTCCCACTCTATGGGATTCTATGCCTCTTTCTATACACGAGGAAACCATGTATGGTAGATTCCGTAGAAGTCTGAAGACCTGATCAGTTCTTTTTCCTCCTACCGGTTGGCACCGGAAAAAACCTCTTGGGGTAGCTGTGCACCTTACAAATTCAGTTTAATAATAATAATAATAATAATAGGGTGTATGCGGAGCCTTGATTGAAGAGTGAGCAGTGCGAAATGATAAGGGCAGCACAGAAAACCAGCACATGTGCCTTAGAGAAACATCAGTACCTAAAAAGAGGGAGAACAAAAAGGACAGGGTAATAATAAAAGGAGTCTATCCTCAAGGCAAACTGTGATGGTATGGAGTATTGTGCTGTCTGAGGTCTTTCAGTGATCGGGGTGTTCACAAGGCATGTTTGTATGTCCCATCCAGCTCAATGTTGTTATGTTCTCTGAATTATTACTGTTCCAGGGTCAGATGAAATGCAGTTTATGTTCTACTCTTCCAGCAATGGAGTTGCGACGTGTAGTTATGTGGTGTCTTAGTAGAGTGGCACAGTCCGTGCAATGTGTGGTTTTAATCACACTCTGTGTTCACGAGGAAACATTTATTTAACCTGGCATGCTCAACTGTTTTTGTGGTTGTACTACTGAATATCAACACCAACAATAGTATGGTACAAGAATATCGAGGGACAAAATATCAAAAGGTAAGTGCAGATAGGAAAGCACAGATTTACTATTCCTAACTCCAAATCTACATAACTTGATGATGTATGTAATGGCTAAGTCCATATATATAGAGTTATGTATAGAAAATCCAAACTTACTTACACGTTTATATTTTTTTCTAGATATTTTGTCCTCCATATTCTATCCCACTGATACCGTGGGTTCACTATTCAGGGTGCGCACTCTTTTTGTGTGTTGTTGACAGTACTCTTCATTGAAATCCCTTTTTTGCACACCCATGCTCCTGTCGCAGGTGTATATTGTGTGTGTTGCTGTGCCCATGTTTGAACTTGTATATGTTACCATTTCTATGTGGCCATGGTCAGGCATCATTCATTTTATGCTGACTTTGACATCCATTTTCAGGTGTATGGCAGTGTCAACGCTTCATCCCCAACTTAATTAGGGAGGGTCGATAGGCAACAACAAGTCTTTCCAGTTCTCGGTATCTGTTGAGTTATTTAAATAATAGTAACATTACAGAAAGCAAGTCAATTAATTGCTAACTCATCAAGGGAATTAGCATAAAACCAAAAATCAATATAAATGCAATAATACCTACCATTCCTCTTTAAGAAATTGAACGAACACAGCACATCTGGCAATCAATCAAATTATTGATAGCAATTAACGAAAGGAACACCAGCATCTAGCCCTCTCCAAGTAGCAACGTCTGGCAACCTAGGAAGAAGATCTCTAAATTCTAAAAGAAAGACCTTGTAGGAATAATCTAGAAAATCTGTCTCTTTCCTCCTAACAAAAGACATCATTTTTAAAGTTCTGCACAAAGGAAACACAAATTCATAGCACGATTTTACATGGAGAGGGAGCACTAAGAATGTCACAAAATAACATTACTAATCTCAAAATAATCCATAATTGCACAATCAAAACCATTGGCTGTTCAATGCATATTTGTTGCTAAGAGGAAATAATGCATTTTATTAATGCAAAAACACAAGGTAACAAATGTGCTACGTCTGCACATTCATGACTACGAAGATTAGCTCATAGCTTTCCAGTGCTGTAATATATGTACGTTCTTTCCAGAGGAAGCCACATTTGCACACAAGGACAGAGACCATCATATGCAGCTGAAGTTCAATCATTTTATGAAAACACGTGCATGCACAACAAATAAAGATGCACTATTCTGTTATGTGACAAGCACTCTTGTTAACGTGGCCTAGTTATGCTGACTAAACCAAACCTATATTAGGCACTATTTTATCATGAAATATTTCACTCCCATGGCAGAATATGGATGTTTGAAGTTGATGTGGATGTTTTACCTTACAATGAGTTATCTATTCACCTCACTTCTTTTTGCATTATATGTTGTCATGGGATTCCAGGCTTTACTGCAGAGCTGGTACATAAAATCAGAGAGAAGGTAACAAATCCAAGTTATCTAGGCCGGCTCCTGCCTCAGATGCAGGGAGAAGGACTGGAAGCATGTAAGGATTCTTCTAGTTGGGGAAGCCTAAAATGTAATAATCACGCACTGGGGTAAGATTCAATGATAAACGTATCGTTTGTAGTTACAGGGAGCTAAGTACCAAACCAGATTTGCTCAAAATAAAAAGTTAATATAGGTTTTTATAGATTACAATACATATTGCACAAATAATACACAGCCAACGAAAGTCAAAGGCCCAGTGAAACAATAGGGGTTTTCTAGTTAATTAGCCAATCATTAATCAGAATAGAAGCTTTGGCTATACATGGGCATTGATTTATGAAACCAGCAAATGAAGCATAGCAACAATTTGTCACTGACACATGTGACATTTCCAATTCTCAAGCTCTTATCGGTTACAGAAGTGATACAAAGAGTTCAAGTTCGCTTAGAAAACAATAGGCCTGTACATGTTCTGCAGGCTCCTTTATTGAGTTTCACAGTATGGACCCTGAATCAAAATGGGATGCCACACAGTGGCTCAATGATTCAAGATTTGCTTCAAAACAACAAATGATGTAGTAATTTTAAACAGATGAGATTTGTTACATTGACAAAGATAAAAGGAGTGACATGGAGAAGCACCAGATAGTGGCGACAACGCCCAAAAGCTTATTCAGAAATTTCCAGCACAGCCACCAAGCAATCATCACAATCCTCACAGGTGAATTCTTCAACCTCACCTCCTCTTGTTCATTCGACTTGTCAGAAAAACGTGATAAAAAATAATCTCTCCCATTTTTCCCTCCTGATTTTCACTTCAAATTGATAGGGGAGTCTGGTGACCATTCACATTATTCTAGGAGTGCAACACTTATTCATGCTGCCACCCAGATTTCTCACTAAGGGTTTGTGATCAGTCTGAAGAAGAAAACAGTTACCTCAAATGTAGGGGTGAAACTTCTCAATCGCCCAGATGCATGCCAACAGCTCCTTTTCGATGACAGAATACTGTAGTTCAGCTGCTCTTAGAAATCCTGGAAGCAAAACCCACAGTGTTTTCAAAACCACCTTCCGACTGAGTGGCCCCCCCACACCCACCTGACTGACATCCACTGTGACATAGCAAGGAAGGCTGGGATCAAAAGGCTTGAGGGCTGAACTATTCTTTAATGCAGACTTAACTATATTGAGAGCTGTGACGCACTAATCGCACCACTCTAACTTCACACCTTTTTTTTAGAAGATTACTAATGGGATAGAGCACAGGTTCACCTGCCCGTTATTTACCATACTCACCTGGACCCTTACAATATATATATATTCAATTTGAACAGGTAAAACCTACACTCTTTAACCACATTGCTGTGGCTGTAATTTTTCCGCTGTGCGGCAAAATTCAAACAGCAATGTCACATGACGAGTTCAGCTCGTCATCAGCACACGACTACCGTGGCTGATGACGAGCTGAGCTCGTCATCAGCAGCGAAGGGGTTAACCTTTCAGGACCTATACCATTGGACTTACCAATCCTAATCACCTGTACCTGAAAAACCTAATGGATCAGGGTGTTAGCATAATTGGTAGAAATAGAACTTTTGCACTCCTAAAATAACCACAACTCGGTAAAGGTTTAAACTCTTTATCTAAAATCTTTAAAATGTCATAATCCAAGCATTGAATATTAGAAATTCTCAATTAGGAAAATAACGATTAGAATGAAAATATGCAGAGTTTTCATAAAGCAGTCTTTACGCATTTGACAAGAGGGTGGAAGAGAGAAGGAAACAGTACAATGACATACCCACATTTAATATTTACCTAGAAAGGTGTGAAGAACTAACCCTGGCCACGGGTCAGTTTAAAGGCCAGAACCCCGAAAGTGCAGGAACCATAGAGGCAGGCAGGTGAAGATCGGAATCAGGGCAGGTGAAGATCGGAATCAGGACAGGTAAAGCCAAATTAGATCAGGACAGGACCACCAAGGGCTAAGACCAGCACCTGCAGTTAAAGTTGCAACGCCTGCGTTACTCCCTCTCTGCAGCTAACAGCCAGAACCCGGTAAAAGTTATCGATTTCTCCGACAAAGTGCTTCGCCAGCACTTCAGCTCTCAAACCCCAATGTGGGTTTTGAACCTTCTGACAGAGGGCTCCGCCAGCACCTCTGCTCCCGATTCACCTATTGAGTGCATTGGGTCAGTGACAGGTCAGCTATTCGGACAAGTCGGACAAATTTGCTAACTAAGCCTACTCTAGTTATACCATTTTCTAGGGCAGTGTACCACCCCCCCAATGGTGCAAGTGTAAGGATCCCCAATTTTGATTGGACAAAAGAATGAGGAGAGGTCATCACACCATACCAAAATGAGACTTTTAGAATGAATATTAATATTTGCGTTCCCGCCCATCATTTTATATCCCCACATATGTTTTATTCCACCCAACAATGAATGTTCCAATATTGGTTACATTTTAGTTCATATTTTAGATCAGCTTCCTTCACAGGGGTCAGGAGATGACGTTCCCATGAACATCTTCTAGCAAGTCAGGAGTTGGCTGAGTTTCAAAGGTCAGTGCTTCATGGACTTGAGCTTTTCTGCGCAGTCGCAGTTCCTCCAAAGATGGAATTCAGAAATATATGTCAGGCCCAAAGTTCTATACATATGAGAAATAGAAAAGAAACAGTTTTATAACAAAGAATAACTGAATGTACTGTATACCACTTATCTCTACTCTATTCCCATTACTTTATTATAACTATTGTGTTAAAAATTAGGCAGTATGAATAGCTTAGCAAAAGCAGCAGTGCAAGCTTCATGCATGCTGTAACACAGAGCAGCCATCTTAGTTTTAATGCGCAGAAGCAAAAGACTCACTCCAAAGCGAAGAGTACGTCATCTCACGTGAGTGTGGCAGACGCATGCGTAGTAAGAAATCCCCCGTAGCAGCCGCCATTTTATTTGCAAGCGGATTAACATTAGTTTTTTTTCATTTTTTTTTATTCCCCCGTAGGGACAAGTCATCAGAACATAAATAACAGATTCATAATAAACATCAATATATATATATATCTGATACAAACATTTTTAACAGATAACATTTCAATTCTCCAAATATTCTTGAATTGCACCCCAAATTAATATTCCCAAACGCCGTTTTTTAACCCCCTTCAAAGAATACCGACTCCATTCCAATTCATAAGTATGATACAGCTTCGCCCTCCAGTGTTCAAATGTGGGAGGTTCTTCTTGTAGCCACTCAGAAGCGATGCATAGGCGAGCAATCGTCATTGCAACAAATATCAAATATCTAAATCTAAATAAATCAGTACCCTGTTTTACATTTTCACTTATACCTAGAAGCATCATAGCTGGAGAAATCTTTCCAGTGAGTTTTGTAATCATAGAAAAGAAGTTTTTAATGTGGATCAAAAAATCACGCAGCTTACAGCATTCATAAAATATGTGAGTGCTATCTGCATTGTTAGCTCTACATCGGAAACATTTCCCATCATATTGTGATGCCCACTTCCTCATATGCTCTGGTGTGTAGTATAACCGAAAGGTAGTTTTAAAAAACTTGGGCTTTCAGATTAGCCGAAAGAAAAGCTTCCTTATACAAATCAATCGCGTCTTCTATTAATAAAGAAGATTCCCCCAGCTGATTCTGCCAATACACATTACATTTCTGCAAGTCATCAGTTCTATATTTCATTAATAAATTATACAAAAACCCTATTTTCTCGCCTCGGCGAATCGCCTCTACCACCAAATTAGTCTCACCGCTAACATGTCTTCTGTTAATAAAATCTCTTAACTGAAGATATTTTTAAAAAGCCAATTTAGTCAGATGATACTTTAAAGTCAGCCTTTCAAAAGTAACTACTGTTGCATCTAAATCAAACAAATCCCCTATTTGTGTTATCCCTTGATGTATCCAGTCCGACACCACCCGATCATGAAAAACGGAAGGTAATATTTTATCTGCATTAAAAGACGTGTAATATGATACTTTCCCGATATTAATCATTTTAGTTATCCTTCTCCATACCTTAAAGGCTGCTTCCAGTACCTTATACCAAGTTCTCTTGTAGTAATTACCCTCCAACTTTTTAAACAGGCTACGTCTGACGTGTATTCCCAACATTAGGTAAAATATAGAAGGTGCTTCAACCATATCCTTTTATTTATTTATTTATTTTTAAAATGTCTAAAGCGCGCAAATACCTTACGGTGTCTCGGCGCTAGAGTTTGCAGATTACAGGGGTTCCGCTGACATCTTACTGGTTAAAGAGCCAAGTCTTGAGATGTTTTCGAAATGAGAGTAGTGAAGAATGATCTTTGACAGAGGAAGGGATCTGATTCCATAATTTTGATGCTGCCACTACAAAACGTCTATCTTCCCATGATACCTTTTTTGTGCATGGGATTTGGAGCTGTTGGGCCGAAGATGAACGTAGTGTGCGACAGGGTTTGTACACTTTAAATGCTCTTTTAAAGAAGTCAGGTCCATTGTTGCTCAAGGCCTTGTGAATGATACACATGGCCTTAAACTTTATCCGGCTTCTTATTGGTAGCCAATGGAGCTCGCGAATTGTGGGAGAGATAGAGGCGTGCTTGGGTATACCCATGAGAATCCTTGCAGCAGCGTTTTGGACAAGCTGTAATTTGCTCAAAACTTGCTCTTGTGCATTAAGCAATAGACCATTACAGTAGTCCAACTTGGATAACACCAAGGAGGACATTAGGGTTTTACCTGCAGTAGGGGGAAGAAAAGGGAGCAGTTTCTTCACCATTCTTAGGGTAAAGAAGGAGGCTGACACCACGGCATTGGCATTGTTAAGGAACCTGAGCTTGTTATCGAAAAGCACGCCCAAGTTTTTCACCTTGGCAACTGGTAGTGGAGGAGTTCCCAGATCCGAAGGCCACCAGACCGGAGACCAAGACGGAGTTAGTTCGCCAAAAACCATCACCTCCGTCTTGTCGGAATTTAACTTTAAGCAATTCCGGTTCATCCATGAACTGATGGCCTTCATGCCCTCCTGAAAGTTCGCTGCCACTGCTTCTCCATTTTTGTGTATCTCCAGGACCAACTGTGTGTCATCGGCATACGATGTTAGACCTATTCCGAATGACTTAATTACCCTCGCCAAGTCCGACACGTAGATGTTAAAAAGTGTCGGACTTAGCGAGGAGCCCTGGGGAACACCACACGGGAGAATGAAGTCAGGAGAGGAGAAGCATCCCATCTTCACGGACTGTTCCCGGTTGGCCAGGAAAGATGCCAGCGTTGCTCTGGCCCTGCCCTGAATGCCGAAGGCGGCGACACGGTCGATCAGGATGGTGTGATCGACCGTGTCGAAGGCCGCAGATAAATCCAGGAGTATCAAGATAGCTGCACCACCCCTGTCCATGATTATCCTGACCTCCTCTGCAGCTTTTATCAAAGCCGTCTCCATCCCATGGCCCTTCCTGAAACCAAATTGCGTATTGTCAAGTAGATCATTCTGATCAATGAAAGTCGACAACTGTTGGTTCATTACCTTTTCAATTATTTTGGAAGGGTAAGGGAGTGAGGCGATAGGACGGTAGTTTTTAGGCTCTAAAGGATTTAGTGCGGGTTTTTTTAAAAGAGGTGTTACAATTGCCTTTTTCCAGACAGGGGGATAAACACCTGTCTGAAATATGGAATAACAGATGTTGCTAAGTACTGGGGCTATTAGGTTGGATACTGATTTAGTGATACGTGGAGGGCTTGGGTCCAATGGCGATCCTGATTTAACTCTATTTATAAGCTCCACCATGGACAGAGGTGGAGAAAAGACCTCAAAAATTAGGTTTGGAGACAGAGGGGTAGTCTCCGGGGAAGCAAAGTCAGTGATCGTTATTGTGGTAAAATTGTCAAAAATATCCATAACCTTAGCCTGAAAAAAGTCCGCTACCTTATTGCAGAATATTTGGGATGGTTCGATTGGGGGTGGGGGGGCTGGAGGATTGGCTAACTCTTTTACCACCTGATACAGTTGTTTGTTCGAGTTGAGAGCACGTTCTATTATCCTCTACTGGTTTCCCCGTTAACAACACACGCAATCTTTGCAAAACGCATACATAGTAATATAACAAAAAGTCAGGGATTGCCTGACCCCCTCTCTCAACCGGAAGAGTCATCCATCTCATTGCCCTCCGAGGTTTCCCTGGAGACCATATACATTTAGTGCATGCTGATTGTAGCTGTTGTATATATTGGGATGGAATCTCAAGAGGTATAGCTCTAAACATATAAAGAGCTTTTGACAAAATACTCATCTTTATTACATTTCCTCTTCCTATAATTGACAGTTGCAATCGCCCCCACCTGCCTAATGACCGCTGAATATGTCGAAACGTATTACTCCAATTGGCCTCTACAATGTCTTTCATAGATGTTTTAATTATGATACCAAGATATGTAACTTCGGAAACCACTCTCACATCGCAAAATCGCAGATTCTCAGTGCATAGAACTTGGGTCTTCCCAGAGTTTAGTTTGTAGCCGGATTTAGCTCCGAATGCTGAGGCCAATTGCTTAGTCTCCAATAATGCCTCCGCTGGTTTAGTCGTCACAACCGCCACGTCATCCGCATACGCGAATACAGTGTGCTCTATGTTTTGAGCGACAAATGGCTTAATTGAGGGATTGTTAGATAATCTCTTCAAAAAGGGATTAATAAATAAGGCAAACAAAAGTGGCGAACAGGGACACCCCTGTCTTGTCCCTCTAGTAATTCTAATAATATTAGATTTCCGTCCCATAGCAGCAATTCTTGCATTTGGGGCAGTGTATAGTACCTGTATTGCAGTCAAAAAAGAATCACCAAACCCTGACCGTCTCATAACCTCCCATAAGTATTGCCATTCTACACGATCAAAAGCTTTCTCAGCGTCGAGTAATATTAAAGCTAGAGCACGTTTTTCGGCCTGAGCTATATCCAGTAGAGTAATAACTTTATTTATGTGCGTACAGCACCTCGGTTAGGAATGAATCTGTGTTGGACTAGAGAGACTATGGGAGTTGAAACTTTTGAAATCCGATTAGCCAATATCTTTGAATATACTTTGCTATCACAATTGAGCAAAGAAATTGGTCTATAAGATCCTGGGATTTCAGGGGGTTTGCCCTTTTTATTAAACACAACAATCGTCGCCTCATCCCAGGACTTTGGGGCTTTACCCCGTTGTGCAGCTCTCACAGTATCAAGCATGATATGTTTAATTGATCAAAAAATAGTTTATACACCTCCCCTGGAATTTAATCAGGTCTGGCAGCCTTACCATTTGCCAAGTTTTTCACAACAAGTTCTAATTCTTCCAAAGTAATTGGACTATCCAGCCATTCCTTTTCCGTATCAGACAGCTGTACAAACTCCCCTAGATCAAATCTATCTTTGCTATCTATTTTTTGACCCGTATACAATTCCGTATAATATTGATGAAATATATCAAGAATCCTATCTGGGTCCTGTTGTAATTTACCCTGTTGATCTTGCAGTATAGTTATAGATCTAGAGGTTGATTGCATCTTTAATTTTAAGGCAAGTGATCTCCCAATCGCCTCACCGTACTCATGCATATGTCGTTTATGTACCAAGTATTTTCTTGCATTATCTTGGCTCCATACCCCCGTTATCTTGCCTCGACATCTGGCTACCTTCTCCTCCACGTCTTCTATATTCCATATTCATTAACATTAGTAAAGGCACATATGCAAGCTTGTTCTAGATACCCAATGTGTTGTGAAATGCAATGTTAATAAAACAAACATATTGGTTAGCGCATTAACGTTATGTTGAGAGGACTGAATTCAAGCAAGTCGCGTTACGTGCGAATCCTTGCTCCATCAATAGGTTGCACAATGGATGAAAAGTTGGAAATGAACCTGGAATAGTACTCACATAACCCCAGTAGCGATTTCACACCTGACTTGTCCACTGGTCCAGTAGCATCCACTATGGTTTCTAACAACCCCGGTCTGGGACTAACTCCCTCTAGTGAAATTCCCTGTCCCAAATACTCTACTTTAGAACACAAGAATTCGCATTTCTCTTCTTTTAAAACCACACCATTGTTTTTAAACAAAGATAACACCTTATCAAGAACAGTGTCATGGGAAGTAACATCTTTTCCAAAAATGAGAAAATCATCCTGCAAGACTAAAACTCCAACAACATCCTTAAGAATATTCCTAATGATTCTCTGAAACACAGAGGCTGCTGAGACTAGCCCAAAAGGCATGCAACAATAGCCAAAGAGGTGAAACAAAGTCACTCAAATGACAAGATTCAGGATCCAATTCCACCTGGTAGTATTAACTGGCTAAATCAAGTTTGGTGAAGAAACAAGCTCCCTTGTTGGATGAAAACAAATCACCGATGTTAAGAGTCCACCCAAATTTCTCTGTTTAACGACCTCAAGTCCACACAGACTCGAAGCTCTCCTCCCCTTTTCCTGGCTACCACTTAGGGAGAAAGCCACACGGAAGATTCTGCGGGCTCAACGATCCCCTTTTCACAGAGATTCTTTAATTCCTTCTCCAAATCCTCTCTAACACTAAATGGTACTCCTCTGAGCTGATGTTTTTTTGGTATTGCCCAATCTTTAACAATAATTTTGTGTTTAAATCCTCTTATTCTACCTAAACCAGTTTCAAACACTTCAGGAAATTTGTTTTTCAACACATGTCCTTCTTCTTCATTACTCATTACCAACACTTGTTCTTCTGCACCAGGTTTTAGTATCATTCCATAAAGGCCTTGATGAAACCACCCTAAAATATTTAACCATTTACAGCGACATACACTTTTCCTTTGATTCTCCTCGCTTTGAATCTCATTTCTTCCTCAAAACAACCCATCAATTTAATCTTTCACTGTTCATATGGTACAGGTGAGTGATCAGGTGGAGAAAGAGATTGCAAACTCTTCCATGTTTCTTCAAAAAGCTTTTGTGTGATCATGGTGATCTTTGCCCCAGAATCCACTAACAACTTTACAGTGTGATAACCTACATTAATGTCAACAATAGGTTCAATACATGGCTGCGGATCACTCTCAATGACATCCTGAGAAAAATCATGCTTTGGATCAAAATTTGCATCATTTTCACTTGTGACCACAGAGATTACCTAAAAATCAGAATCTTCGTCAGACTCAACTGCACACACAGTGGGCTTCTTGAAACCCTTTTTCTTAAGACAGACTTTCGTGAAGTGACCCATTTTCTTGCAATAGTTGCACATAATGTTACTAGCAGGGCACCTGGATCCCTTGAGGTGTGGAGGGTTACCACATCTGAGACACATATTTCCACCTTTCACTTTGTTTGTGGTAAACCTATCAGCTTTAGGCTT
Organism: Lissotriton vulgaris; assembly: GCF_964263255.1. NCBI lineage: Eukaryota > Metazoa > Chordata > Amphibia > Caudata > Salamandridae > Lissotriton > Lissotriton vulgaris. Next base: position 1,570,417,748 of record NC_141685.1, read on the forward strand.
GGAAGAAGTATTAGCAACACTTTGAGTTGCCTTAACTCTATTTTTAACAGAGTTATTAACATTAACTACATTAATAGTATCATTAGGCTTATCATCCAATTCCTTCAATGAAACTATCGATATTTCGATGCTCTAAGCAATTTTGACGGTCTCGTCCAAGGATGGATCTCCCAAGATCAATAATTTTAGCCTGATGTTTTTATCTTTACACTGGCAGATAAACTGATCCCTGATAAGTTGGTCTGTGAAGTTCTCAAACTGCATTCACAGCAAGTCTACGTAATGCAGAGACATAAGAGTCCACATCTTCCAATTCAGTTTGTTTCCTTTTGAAGAAGTTATGCCTCAACGTTGTTTATCGAACCTGGATTCTAATTTTAGGACAGTCTCACATTATTTATCGATGCCCTCCAACTCCTCTTGTGATGGTGTGGAAATATGCTTTAAAATAGACCTTCCTTCAAATCCTGGAGAATGTAGTAAAAGGCACTTTTTTCGTTCTGCACTAAATCCTAAAGCACCAATGGCACCCAAATTGGTCTCAAAGGCATCATGCCAGATTTCCCACCTGACAGCAGGTTCACCAGGTGAGTCTAGAATGCGGTTGGAGGATTGACAGCTTGCATAGTACACCTACCTAAAAGACACCAACTAAATGGTGCAGATAATAACAAAATAACTGTAAAAAGAAAATTGCTAAATTAAGAACAATATTGAGTAATGGGATAACTAAACTAGTGTAAAAGTGTGCCCATCACTGTTTAACTGTGAGTGAGTACAATGCAAATAAACATGAATGAGATCTCAGAATAACCTAACAGTGTGTGCATCACTGTTGTCCTGCGAGTGTGCACCCAGGAGTTTTCAACACCGTTGACATGAAGGAAGGCACAGGTAGAGCGGATCTCATAGTGTGTGCATCACTGTAGACTTTCGGGGCCTGATTCACAGAATGAACTTAAGACTAAATCCTAAACTTACTACTATTTGGTATTCACAGAATACACTTACTACTTTCGGGATTCACACAGTGAACTTACTACTTTCGGGATTCACAGAATGAACTTACTACTTTTGATATTAACAGAATAGATTTAAGACTACTAACTTTACGTCCGCACTCGGGCTGGAAATTCCGTCCCGGAGGCGGAGTTTCCAACCTGGAGGCGGAGTTTCTGGCTGGGGGCGGAGCATGTGGCCCGGAGGCGGAGCTTCCAGCTTGGAGGTGGGCATTTAGCAATGGCTGAAATCTTCACCTCTGGGCCGCAAGCTCCGCCTCTGGGCTGCAAGCTCCACCTCCAAGCCGGAAACTCTGCCACCCGGCCGGAATTTCCAGCCCGAGTGCGGACGTAAAGTTAGTAGTCTTCTGTGAATCCCGAAAGTAGTAAGTGCATTCTGTGAATACCAAATAGTAGTAAGTTTAGGATTTATTCTTAAGTTCATTCTGTGAATTGGGCCCTCGGTTAGGTGAGCACGCAGATTCTTTTATGGATAAAAGAGATGCAGTATGGTGTGTGCATATTTAGGCTTGCACGAAGCTTAAGTACATCCACACTGACGAGCATAGTGTTGCAGCGATAAAAACGCTATTCAGAATGCCCTGTTATCCATGGAAATTGGTGAGAGGCTTCCTATCGATCAAAGATGGCTGTGAAGTGTGCAGCAAGTCTCAGGGCTGTTGTTGGGAGCTGGCGCGAAGCTGGGGTCTGTCAAAAGGACAATGGTGGGATGAGGAGAGAGCGCAGGACGCTTGATATCGGTTGGACCCAATTCAAAGGTAATTGACTTACAAGTTTGAGATTTGAGCCTGGTCGGTGTCCCAAAAGCGCTAATGCAGCAAAGTCAAAGAGATCCTACTTCATGGGCAGATATTGAAGCTTAAAGGTGTAGCTAACCAAAATATTTGACATTGTAGATAGACGTTGGAGCTCACTGGCTTGTATTGAAGAAAGCAGGAACAGTCTTCACAGCAGAAACGTAACGCTTGTGGGTTCAACCATGTAGCCATCCTCGTCGCCAATATTTTGTAGGCACAGGGAGTAAGTCAAACTAGATTATTAATGGCTACATGGTCAGTGGAGTCGGTTGAGCACCAGCTCCATCAACAGTCCAATGCTGAATGTTGCTAAGTAACTATACATTCTAGAATCACAAAACACTAGAGCATTAAAGAGATACACAGCACTGTAAAATATACAGAATGCTACACATACCATAGGACATCAATCCTCACTCTACCACACCCCACAGGGCCCACCTCAAACTGGAAGTAGGTTAAAAGCACAAAAATGCCAAAATGGTTTTAAAAACGTTTTTTTTATTCAGCTTGTTCCTGAAAGGGGGTATGATGGTGATTTTAGCACAGCAAACCTTTTATTGATTCAATTTTTAGGGAAAAAAACAGACCCTGTTTTGTGGAACACTTTTATCTCCACATAACAGCCTCAGTTAGCTATATTTTACCTATTTTCTCCATCCCCTCCAGGGGAATCCACAAACCCTAGGTACTTTCAGAATTCCGATGATATTGGAAAAAAGGACACAAATATTGCATGGATACCTTATATGGAAAAAAGTTATGGAAGCCTAAAGGCACACTACCCCAAATAGCCAAAAAAGGGCTCAGCCCTGGGGTGAAAAAGCCTCAGCAATTAAGGGGTTACAAATAGTAAAAAGAGAAATAGTGGCTGACCATAGGTCAAGCCCTGTAGCCAACATGTGCTGCACATGGCCTATGCCATATGCAGCAGAGGTTTAGCACTTTTGGTTGTTTGGGGCAGAGAACCGTAGCTTTAGGTTTATCAACAAAATCATTGAAAAAATTAAGGTTAAAATAAAGTTTTGATCATTTTTGGATATAACACCTAGGCTTTAGAAATTCACATAAAAACTATAGTTAAAGCTATGGTTATGAATTAAACATGACAAATAACTGAAATTTTAGAGTTATAGTTAGTGTTAGACCTGACATCCTTAGTGTGGTATTCCCCAGGCCTTTTTGCCTTCAATCCTTCTGTTTGCTGAATTTGTTTTTGTTGGCTTTAGGATTCTGCCAATTTTACCACTGCTATCCAGTGCTAAAGTGTTTGTGCTCTCTCCTCCAAACATGGTGACACGGACTACACTTCATTGGAACATTTAATATACCTGTAAATCCCTAGTAAATGGTACTACATGTACCCAGGGCCTGTAAAGTAAATGCTATTAGTGGGCCTGCAGCATATATTGTGCCAACTACTAAAGTAGCACTGCACAACCTGTCTCAAGCCTACCACTGCAGCCTGTAGTGCACTTTTGAACTGTCATTTCAACTGGAAAAACAAACCTTTTGCCAGGTCTAAACCTTCCTTTTTATTAATACTTATAAGTCATCCATAAGGTGGACCCTAAAGGCTCATAAGGCAGGGTGCATTGTATTTGAAATGTAGGATATGTGTTCATAAGTTTGGGCTATAAAAAAGCACTCATCGTTTTTTCACTGTTGTAAGGCTTATCTCTCTCATTGACTAACACTGGTTTACCTTATTACATTTATTGGGAGCAGATAGAGATATGCTGTTTGCACTCAGATGAATTGTAATATAAAATCCTCTTTGCTATTAAAGTTGTATTTTAAGTCGCAATTCTGGAAGTGCCACTTTTAGAAAGTTCATTTTAGAAGTTGAGCAACCCAATATACTCTAGTCGGCTCTGGCAACAAAATATTTTGTAAGGTAAAGGTGCCTAGAATGGAATTTATTTAAATATACAAAACTTTACATCACACTGGCTTTTAGGAGTACCCAAAAAAGTGGCCTCAAACATATAAATTCAGAAATATTATTAATATAATCCAATGAAGAGAATAGATCAAAACAAGAAATTGGTGTATTCTTTTTTGATAAAATGTATATTCAAATAAATCTAATTCAAGGGTACAGAGATATTCTCCAATACAAGAATGAACGAGATTAACAATACTTCAATCCACTATCTACTTGCCACTCATGTCGAATGTCCATTTCTAATCACTAATTCCAAAGAAATTTTGTTAAACATTGTACAAAAACTTCTTATACAAAAAAGGTTATTTGAACAGTGAAAATGGGTATGTTGGTCGCTGTTTCAGCCTTGTTATGAATCCATCTATAGGACCATCTTCAGTACTTACAGTTGTTATGTAGAATAAAGGACACTTTGAAAAATAAATCAATGTAGAACCATAAGTTTATTGGTCCTATAAAGATATTCACATTTTTGCCAAATACTTGCTATCAATCGTCAGCATCTCTTTGGAAAGGACGTGATGAACAATAAGGTTTCAGCATTAGTCGTGTATTCAAGAGTCAGCATATGGTCTTGACATTTTGTGGATCGCTGTCAGTATTTAATGTCCAGACATGATTTGTTGTTCATTTTCAGAATGTATCTGTTTGAGGCCACTTTTTGGGTAATTCTAAAAGCCAGTGTGAAGTAATGTTTTTGGATATTTAAATAAATTCCCTTGTAGGCACTTTTAGAAAGTTGGCATTTGTTTGTCCTAACCATTTGTGCCTTCTGATAATGTCCTGGGTCACATGACTGTGAAGGATCTGCTGCAGGGGATTCTATATTGTGTCGAGACAGTAAAGCAAAGGTGTAGACTGGATGGGCCATCCTGGCATGATGATTGGGGAGGGACTGTGCTCAGCCCCATTTACACTCCATAGGACTTTGCCTACTGAACACACAGAGGAACCTGAGACCAGGTCTGCTCTGCCTTTTGTCACCCCCAGACAGTGTGGAGCCTTGACAGTGGAAGGGGAACACATTTCAATAAACAGATGTGGGGGTAGGACAGGGAGCCAATTTTGTATAAGAATTGGCTTGGTAGTTTGGTTTGCCCTGTTCCCATCATGCACTGGGACAGGAACAGACTAATTTGCATATAGCCAGGTTCTGAAGCTGGGATGGTGCAGTGAGCTAAAAAACGGTGATGGATCAAGCCCTGATCTCTTGACTGGGTAGGAGTATTCTGCATCATTCAGAAACTCTTTCCATCACCTTTTCCAAAATTGGTAGGACAGGGAGCCACCTCACACAAAGGCTGTCATCAGCTATAAACTTTGGACCTCTAAAGCCACACATCAGAACTCTCACGCCCTGCAGCCAGAGGACTGTCCTGCTGCTTGAAGGCCTGCCTCGCAGTCTGAGAAGGAAGATTGGACCTGCTCCCTTCATCCCAGGCTAACCAGAGTGACTCCAAAGGTCTGGATGACCTCCTGTGTGAGCTACAGGGACACAACCAGCTTCACAGGCCTCCCTGCAACTGCCCGGCTAACCTGCTGCAATTGGACCTATTATTGTTTTAGATCTAAACTGTCTTGGGTTGATTGTGTTCCAGTTCAGGGAAGCCTTAGCCAGGCAGTTTGGGCTGGAATTTTCCTATTGGATCAGGGTCTAGACTGATTAGATTATTGCCGGGTGCAAAGTGAGGTGGCAGGGTGGACAAAAGAATGATGGCTTGGAATGCAAGAGGAGTGGCTACCCAAAGCGATTGCCAGTGGTTAGACAAATTGCAAGCATTCCTCCCATCAGTTGAGATGTATGGCGATTTTTAAAATTCATATTAACCCCTTCTATGCTCATGACGAGCTCAGCTCGTCATGAGGCACAGTGGAGCTGTGCTGATGACGAGCTGAGCTCGTCATGAATAGTAGGAATGACCCTCATGCAGCACAGGAGGGGAAAATGCACAGCAGCCATGTGGTTAAATCAATGTATCTGTGACGGAAGAAAGTGCTATGAGTTTGTAAACCATTTGGCTATTTTGGATAGGGAGCATTGGCTGTCCGATTGCCGTAGAAAACTAATGTTATGGTGTTTTTGCTCTAAATGTGTGTTTTTGCTTGGCTACATATCATTGTATTTGCATGTATTTGCAGTATATCCAGTATTGACATAATGTGGGTATTCTTGGCACAATTCTGGCCATGACGGTAAACAGTCAAAATATCGAGTAAAAAATATCGAATGGACATAATATCGAGTTTAAAATATAGAATGGACAAAATGTCGAATGGACAGAATATAGACATCAAAAATATTGTTTGTTGAGGTAAGTAATGTAATATCGAATGTTAAAAATATAGATAGTTAAAATATCGAAGTATATAATATAGGTTATTAAAATGATCGAATTTTTAATAATATCAAATTTTTTATATTGTTTTTTATGTTATTATATGTGTAAAAAGTGTGTATTTATGTTATAATTTATTTGAATGAATGAATTTTGTTTTTTAAATTTTTGCGTAATTTAATTCTGTAGCGGGTTGTGGGTTTATAAGGAAATAGGGTGGGAAGTAATTTAATTATAATTAATTAAATATGTAAATGTATTTATTGGTATTCATTTTTAATTAATTGGTAATTAATTTATATTTGGTAAATAATTAAATTTTAATTGGCAATTAATTTTAATTAATTGATTAATTGCTAATTATGTTAATTTTACTAATTTATTTTCTGTAGTGGGTTGTGGGTTTATAGGGAAATTGGCTGGGAAGTAATTTATTTATAATTATAAAATATGTAAAATTATTTACTGGTATTTATTTAGAATTAATTGTTAATGAATTTTTTATGGGTAATTAATTACATTTTAATTGCCAAATAATTTTATTTCATTGAATAATTGCTAATTATGTTAATTTTACTAATTTATTTTCTGTAGTGGGTTGTGGGTTTATAGGGGAATAGGGTGGGAAGTAATTTATTTATAGTTAATTAAATATTTCAATGTATTTAATTGTATATAATTTGAATTAATTGTTAATTGATTTTTAATTGTTAATTAATTGTTAATTTGTAATTAATTTTTATTAATAGGTAACTAATTGTAATAATTAAATTTAATTTGTAATTTTCATTGATTAATTATTATATTATATTAAATTGGTAATTACTTTTAATAATTTTTTTTATAGATATGAATTTAATTTTTATTAAATAATATATGAAGTATTTACTTTCCCTACTGTTGCACTCTCTGGAGTGGGAATGGTAATTTTTACCAGTACACTATCCAATGCTTTCCCTACTGTTGCACTCTTTGGAGTGGGAATAGTAATTTTAACCCCTATGCTATCCAACGCTTTCCCTACTGTTGCACTCTTTGGAGTGGGAATAGTAATTTTAACCCCTACGCTATCCAACGCTTTCCCTACTGTTGCACTCTTTGGAGTGGGAATAGTAATTTTTACCCCTACGCTATCCAACGCTTTCCCTACTGTTGCACTCACTGGAGTGGAAATAGTAATTTTTACCCCTACGCTATCCAACACTTTCCCTACTGTTGCACCCACTGGAGTGGGAATAGTAATTTTTACCCCTACGCTATCCAACGCTTTCCCTACTGTTGCACTCTTTGGAGGGAGAATAGTAATTTGTACCTCTACGCTTTCCAGCGCTTTCCCTACTGTTGCACTCACTGGAATGGGAATAGTAATTTTTACCCCTACGCTATCCAACGCTTTCCCTACTGTTGCACCCACTGGAGTGGGAATAGTAATTTTTACCCCTACGCTATCCAACGCTTTCCCTACTGTTGCACCCACTGGAGTGGGAATAGTAATTTTTACCCCTACGCTATCCAACGCTTTCCCTACTGTTGCACTCACTGGAATGGGAATAGTAATTTTTACCCCTACGCTATCCAACGCTTTCCCTACTGTTGCACCCACTGGAGTGGGAATAATAATTTTTACCCCTACACTATCCAACGCTTTCCCTACTGTTGCACCCACTGGAGTGGGAATAGTAATTTTTACCCCTGTGCTACCCAACGCGTTCTCTACTGTTGCACTCATTGGAGTGGGAATAGTAATTTTGACCCTCCCGCTATTCAACGCTTTCCCTACTGTTGCACTCACTGGAGTGGGAATAGTAATTTTGACCCTCCCGCTATCCAACGCTTTCCCTACTGATGCACTCACTGGAGTGGGAATAGTAAGTTTTTACCCCTACGCTATCCAACGCTTTCCCTACTGTTGCACTCTTTGGAGTGGGAATAGTCATTTTTACCCCTACACTATCCAACGCTTTCCCTACTGTTGCACTCACTGGAGTGGGAATAGTAAGTTTTTACCCCTACACTATCCAACGCTTTCCCTACTGTTGCACTCTTTGGAGTGGGAATAGTAATTTTTACCCCTACGCTATCCAACGCTTTCCCTACTTTAATTCGATATTTTTGTACTTACCTGTTTGTAGATAGGACTTCGATATTTTTGTAATCGATATTTTGGAGTCAATATTTTAAATGCCTATATTTTTGTAGTCGATATTATGTCAGTGATCAGGCCATGACATAATGGTGGCACTTCTTACTGTTGGCAGCTTTGACAGTATAGTGCCCACCCCTGCATAATATTCATCCTGTCCTAATGCTTGTAATTCATACATTACAGCTGATCCTGCGCAACCCCTAATTCATGAGCCAGGGACGGACCATGAAAACATATCACACATAAAATTCACTTACCAACCAACTGGGCCCATCACACATTACCCATAAATGATCTGTGAAGACGAGCGCTGGATTAGGGGTTTTTATTTTGTCAGTTTTGTATATGTACAGTTCTATACTTCCCATTAATAACAAATTTTATATTCTTAACTATTCTTATTTCAACTGTCTTCTTCTTGTCGATGGACCATTAGTTGAGGAGTTGATGGTGACTATGATTAACTAAACAGTTTAATACTTAATATAAATAACCACAAAGTCATTTATCTGGTTAATAATTTTATCTTATTAAATTAAATGCTCATTTCAGATTATTAGTACACACACAAAACCACTTATAAGAGAACAATTTATCAAGCAATGTAATCAAAATGAATCAATTGCCTCAACATCAAAGCGTGCATAAGGGTGGGAATAAAAGACACAGCAAAATTACTTTGCAGAATTTAAGCATTTAAGAAGTGTGTTACCCACCAAGGAGTCAGGAAACCACTTTTTTGTCCGAGGTCGTGGCAGGGGTCCCCAGAGATAGGCTCAGATGACAAAGTTAACAGGACTGGTGCAATTTTAAGTTTTGAAAATAAGCTGGCAAACATACAATAATCTCCCAATCTATCTACCTTGACCTAGTTCTCCTCAGACGCAGTCTCCTCCCCAGCACTCCAGCAACTTTCTCGTACCTAAGGTGCTCTCTGACTTGGTGCTAGTCTGCTTCCCTCGATCTCAGTGTCTCAATATCTCTCCCGATGCTCTCGATGATCAGACCGCACACACAATTTGGGAAATCAATTATACCCAAATTCCTAGTTCACTATCTTACAATGTTGCAGTGTCAGTAGAAACTCGGACTGTGATTGTTTGACACAAGTCATGATAGAGTCTCCTCATCAGGTTCTCATCGCAAATCCATCCCATAATAGTTTCAACAAAGGAAGTATTGGGGATAAATACATTTATATACCACTAATATACATTCTGCATCATTTTAACATTAGGACATCTGTTTCACATTTAAATTGTATTAGCAATGGCAGTTCCCACAGTGGCTGTTGCATCTTGGCACTTAAACAATAGGACACAGGTCAACATGGCCTACACACGGATTACATCAGCGGGTACACTCAGTAGTTCGTGAGCAGGCAGAGCTCTCCATGCATGTGTACTTTGTATAGACCAGTAGTTCCCAAACTTTTGACTCCTGAGGACCCCCATTGAGTCACCACTGTAAGCCGGGGACGCTCAAGCAATTTGTATGATTTAACTTTCAAACATTAAAACAGTAAATCAAAGAAAAAAAACACACATGCACCGAAAGCAAATGCTCAAATTACTAAGGATTTTAGGGGCATATTTACAAGCCCCTATCGCCATGGAAATGTCATTTGTTTGTGACAATCCCGTGGCGATAAGTGCTTCGCCTTATTTACAAGGCAGCGTTGAGCCACTTAACATGGCTTAACAATGCTTTGTAAATAAGGCCCCTTTTCACGTAATGCTTAGCGTGAAAGTGGTTGGCCGTGGGTGTTGCGATGAGCATTTCACCGCAACACCCATTGATTTTAATGCTGTCCCCTATTTACAAGGGAGGCATAAATAGGATGCAGCACTAAAATTAAGACCAGGGAAAACCAGGTCTTAACTTTGCTAAACAAGGAGAAAGGCTTTATTTCTCCTCGTTTTTGCTTTTTCCATGTGTGCTGCCTTGTGTATCACACGCGGAAAAAGCAAAATCCGTTGGATTGTTTATGTTCAGGAAGGTGACCTTTCCTGCACATGAACAATCTTTGTAACTTCCATGTGTGCTGCATCAAGCAGCACACATAGAAGTGACAAAACTACATTTCAATATTGTTTATGTGCAGGAAGGGGGACCTTTCTGTACAAAAACAATCTTCCTCTGCACGCATACACCCTTGGACTATGGTGCAAGGGTGCCTGCGTTTCCGCTACACTGCTAAGTGTAGCGCCAGCACGGGAGGAAACACAGAGATGCACGATATTCTTGAAAATATGGTGCAGTCCTGCGTTTCTGAAGTGGCGGAGCGTGTCGTTAAGCCAAGGAGGCTAACAACACGCTCCCCCACTTCTGTTGTACATAACCCCGTAGTATTTTATATTGAAAGAATTCTCAAAAAACAAAACATTTTAATGGGAAGGTTGGTGCTGCATCTCTGTGACTAACTTTTTAATGGTTGGTTTCATTTCGCAATACGAGGCTCCTGCCAGGGCCAGACAGAAAACCCGTAGCAGCCCTGGCAAATGTTTTCAGACCAGTCCCCATACAGTGCACACCAAGTACAGTGAGTGAGCCTGACTACTACAGAGGGGGCTTTGGGAGGCTCTCCCCCCAAGAAATCTAGGAAACAATGGTGCAGTCTAAAACACATTCATCATTATATATTGAATTGTATTAGTGTTTAACAAATAGAAAATAAAGACCTTACTATGCACCAGGATATGACGATCTTTGTTGGGGTTCTTCAATGGTTCCCTTATCACCCTCCAACAGTGCCTCTCATCGCTCCATAACCCCGGTTGTCACATGTATTTCATTTGTTTTATAGCATTTCCTGTACCATTGTAGGATGTCAGAGCACTTTACATCGCACACATATAGAGACAATGAATCATATGTGTAAATCAGTATATAGAAAATGTTACATAAGACAAAGGGGACTACAAGGTGTAGGATTCACATGTCATTCATACTGGTAGGCATTTTTAAAGAGTGCTTGGTCTGGAGAAGCACACACGTGGGATTCAGAACATAACACAGTGGTTATCATTGACTTTAACAATAAAAATGTATTTCCACCCAAATAACCCTTTTTAGCAGCATCAAGATAATGAAAGACTGGGAAAAAACATTAGATACTAACTTGTACCATACAGTTTGCAAGCAGCTCTTTGATGAAAGTCTATAGGACACTGCTAGATTACGGTTGTCACTTATGAACTGCACAGTAACAAAAGAATCTCTGTGACAAGAACAGTAATCCACTCACCTATGCACATAAAATACTGGTTTTTAAAATGCATGGTACACATTCTTTGCAGTAGGCATATCAACCCTCTGTGCTATATTAGACAACTCAAAGCTGACACTGGACAAATCACTTATGTCACTCCAGCAGGTACATCAATCACTGGGATTACCGTGACACGTTTATTGTTGCTTGAAAACTGCTGATTATAGAAAGGAACTTTGCAGTGTTTTAAAACTGCTGCCTGCGGACCTCCTGGGAATGTGTCATGGACCCCTGGCGGTCCGCGGACCACAGTTTGAGAAACACTGCTATAGACCAAGACAACCTCATGCAGGCTCATACAAGAGGCCATTTTCATGCAGGCCCAATCTCATACTAAAGTAAGTAGACATAAAAGAATATTCATTCATGAAATAAAACCCATTATGTTTACTGCCCGCCATACTATTACCCTGTATTAGTTATTACCTAGTGAAAGCTATTAATTTAAAGCAGCTTTTCTGTTATTCGTGCACAACATGCAAAATGTGCAATGTACAACATAGCATAAACATGCACTAGTACAATTTTCCACTGCGCAAACAGGTAATACGTGCTCATGCCATCATGGTTTGATATATTACGTAAAATGTGTTTGCGTGTTTAAGGTTGGTTAGTCCATGCAGTTAATACATTATTATGGATGTACTTAATTTCATGAGGGTGTAATTTTACAAACCTCACTCCATCACAGTCATTGTTAGCATAATGGTGTAAATCCCTGATTACAAGTCAGAAGGTTTTCCCTTCCCATGAAGTTACCAGTACTGGGGGCATCTGTAACTTCAGAGGGAAGGGAAACATTCTCCACATTACGAGATTTCAGTGTCTTTATGAGCAGTGGGAATGACCCCTCTTTGACACAACGAGCTTCTGGTCCCACATCTCGAATCTGCTGGAGCATTATAGCTATGAGAGAGCTTCCTGTTTGTAGTGCATACATTTTCTTCGTGATAAAGTCAATAAGTCTGTTTTTGAATAGTACTGGTAGATGTTAAATCATTTTACTGAAGCGATCTCTTGTATTTCCTAGTCTTGCAATGTTACCAGTAAATATTGACATATGTTGTAATTGTGCAGGCTAGATATTTGTTTCCATTTAATTTTTTCAGAGACATCTGCCATGAACTTCTTGGGCACGTTCCTCTCCTCGCTGACCCAAAGTTTGCACAGTTTTCGCAAGAAATCGGAATGGCGTCTCTAGGGGTATCCGATGAAGACGTTCAAAAGATAGCAACTGTGAGTTTCCAAATACTTTACTTCATCACACGTTACTCACCATGCATGTGCAAATCTTTCTATGTTATTAGGTTCTTTTTTTTTTGCTTCACCTTGACATAAAGTCAAATATGTTTATTGTACATTTAGCTGAACTTGGAAAGGTGCACAAGCTACCTTGATAACCTTTGTCAGAATGGTCGGAATGAAGAGGATGTGTGTATGTTTCAACGTATGTATGTAGTGAATTTTGTATTATATATGTATGGGGATATTAGAGAACAACCACCCATATTTGCCTACTCTAGAAGTAATACCATGGGAGAATTATTGAAGACTGACACCCCACAAAAGACAGTAGCCAAAGGAACCAGAGCCTGTACCAAGTGTAACAATTGTAATAACATTATAAGAGGCTGTAATATAACACACCCTATGAAGGGCTACAACATAAAACTTAGGCTATCAGCGACGTGTGACACATCCAACGTAAAATACCTACTTAAATGCCCGTGTGGGAAAGCATACGTAGGAAAGACTGAACGAAAAATAAAAACTCGAATTAATGAACACAAGTCAAACATCAGAACACGTAATAAGAAATCATTAGTGGCAATGCATTTCTGTGAACAAAACCACAATATTTCACAACTGAAGCTCCTGGTCCTAGAAGTAATCACAAGGATAGAAGGCAGAGACAACAATATATGTCTCCTACGTCGCGAGAACTTTTGTATGCACAAACTGAACTCCATGAAACCATATTGGTTAAATGATCATATGGAATTAGCTTGTTATTTATAACCTTGATTTGCATACTGCCTACGTGGCAGCAAATGTCTGTTTTAGAGGTGCAATTAGTGGAACACACCCCATTCTGTAAACACACTCTGCATTATGGGGAGTCACCTTTTCTTCTAACTCTTTCTAACCTTATTTCAATTTTTATGGGTCTCCAATTCGCTTCTTTTGACCTGTGATCTTTGATTTCGACCCTTTATAGGTTCGCACGTTCACATTTCCACCTCTTTAAAGAAACGTTTTCTGTTCAGCCCAATATGGCCGCACGCCATTACACCACAATGGGGACCCAGGGGGACTTGGTGTCAACCGATGTCCCCCTGGGGTTGTTCGCGCGATTGGAACAATCCACGCGCTGGGGATTGGCAGCTGGGTTTTAGGCTCGCGAGCGGGAGGCGGTTGTCGGGAGGTAGCGTAGGCGGGAAGGCGGCGCTGCTGAGGGCTGTTTTTTCGAGTGACATTGAGCAGCCCTCACAATTTTATTTATTTTAAAATGGCCAAGTTTGGAGAGCTTTCAGCTGGGGGCGCCATGAGCGACGCAGCCCTCATTGAGACGACACGCTTGTTGGTGGCAGAGCAGAGGAGCATGACGGGACCTGAGGTGACTGCACTGGGGCCTTCACAGGTTCGGCGGCCGAAGAGGATGGCTGCGGAAGGAGTGACAGAGGCGGTTGCGGCATGTCGGCCCATTCGGGGTTGTTTTTTGAGTTCTTCATTGCCCCCACATGCAGGCAAGTATGGCGCGCGCAGGGGAAGGGCTACCCGGAGGAGCGCAGTGACAAGGAGCTGTCCTTCGCCCTCTGCAGACGCTGGGAGGAGGCCGGGGGTGTTTCCAGTTTTGCGCGGTCGCTCCGGGAGGCTGTCAGGGGGCAAGAGAGGAGATGCCCAAAATAATATTTATGGCCTGTTCAGGGCTGTGTAGTGTGGAGTTGCCTAGCGCTCCTTTATTTTCTCAGAAGGCCGGTCGGTCTTTAAAGCCAGTGTGGGGGTTTGGTGATGTATGGCCGCCAATTTTGGCGCCAATTTCCATACCTTTGGTTGATATAGCCCCCCCCCCCTGTGACGCCAGTAGTGGTTTCTGCTCCTCTCGTGGATTATTCAGTGGATGGTGATGAGGTGGAGGAGACAGCCCCTTCTGGAAATCAGCCATTTTCACCTGGGGACTGCTTTGAGTATGGGTGCGAGGATGGCCAGGTTGTGGATTTACCTACCGTAATGTCTCAGACGCGGAGAGCTCCATAGAAGGCTTGCGGACTGGCAAAGCGCGCGCATATGCGTCAAGCTGCGTTTTGTGATTTAATTGACTTGGGCATAGGCGTGGACTCGCCGTTATTTAGCGTAGAGGCTGGTTGGTTGGGGGTTGATCTGATGCAGGATTCGGAGAAGCATGGGATGTGCCGGCAGATGTAGCGCCTGTTTTCTCTGTGTCTCGCACATCTTTTTCTCATCCACAGGTTTCACTTGATGCAGAGTTGGGTCCGCGGAAAGACAGTGGGTATGGGTGGAGCACTCTGCCCCTGCGGTCTCCGGAGCGGGTATTAGTGAGCAGGTTTCTTCTTCTTTGGCTGGTAAGTTCAAGGCTCCTGTCACGGGCGGACGGAAGCTGGCGCGACATTCAAGCGTCACGGCAGCATCTGGTGTTGCTGGAGGATTCCGGGCAGACCATGTGCGGGTGTCTGACAAGCTCTCTTTACTGCACGGATCAGGTGCGGATTTTGGTAACACGGCCGGGTTGCCCGTACGGTTGCCTGTGTCCAATTGGAAAACATTTGATGGGGGAATTGGGGATGGCATGAGACCAGGTACAAGCACAGACATTGTTGATATTACTGTGTCAGGGGATACCTAAGATTTTGCTTTGGAAGATGCTTATGATGATGCGGTGTTGGAAGATGCTTTGGAGGAGGAGGGTGTTTTCTTTTTTGCAGGTTCGGGGTCGCCCAGCAAGGGGCAAGGGTGCAAATAAGTCTTCTAGTCTTTTACAGGGGTCAAGGACGGACTCTTTTACGGTTCACGAGCGGAACTCAGGACTGCAACGTCGGGATGATCCTCAGGACTTCTCTCCAAGCGGGCGGCCCAGTTAACTTCAGGTGAGCCACATTGGTCGGCTGCTTGGTCTGTGCCACTTGTGGGTACACAGGGTGATGTGGGAGGGACGTTGTTGGGTACGGACTCAGGTTTCATTGAAAAAGGGGGTAGTAGGCTGGGTTTGTCGCAGGCACCTGTTCGTTCAGTTTCGGCAGGTAGTCGTGCAGTTTCAGATGAGAGGTTTTCCCTGACAGTCTTCTCAGAGCGACAAGACTGTTTTTACCTAGTGAATCTGTCTCTGGTGATAGATACCAGAAGCTGCCTTATATGGGTTTGGCCATGCCGTTGGGTATACACCTTTCTGACAAGACTAAACAGCGTATTTGGCAACATGTATTTGTGGATGTTTTTAAACTTTTGCATAGGGACATTAAGCCAAGGAAGGTTTCAAGGAGGAGGAGTGGTAGATGGCCCGACGCCCGCGGGCCGCTCGCTCCATAGAGAACTGGACAGCTGCATTTTTAACTTATGCTAGTGTGTATAGTGAAAAATATCAAGATAGGGCGGTGTCTTTGTTTAAATATATAGATACCATCCGCAAGGCATACTTGCAGTTCGGGGGTTATGCATGGTTGAACTATGATGAGGAGTTTAGGGCACGGGTGGGGTGGTTTAAGGATAAACCCTGGGGGGGGGGGTGGATCAGGAACTTTGGCTACAATGGATGTTGGCTTCGCAGCTTAATGCTACTCTTCATACAGCAAGTGGTTTGCCTATTACTTATCGGCCCTTTCTGCAGCGTCCTGCCCAAACTGGGGCGGGTTTTGGTTGGGAGGGGACAACTGCCAATCTCAGGTGCCTGTTGGAACTTTAACAGAAGTTCTTGCATTAGACAGTTCTGCAGGTTTAAGCATGAGTGCTAACAATGTGGAGGGAAACATGCCGTTACTCAGTGTTTTGCACAACGGCCATATGGAGGTCAATGGAGTTTTCAAAGGGGTGGGTTGCAGTTCCAGCAGTTATGCCAAAGGGTTCCTACGCCATTTAGGTTGCAGGCTTTGTTACCTTGGTTGGAGTGCTACCCTGATTATGAAGCAGCATCAAAGATGTTTTGGGGTTTTTTGGAGGGTTTCAGAATTGGTTATCAAGGGTCACGTTCTTCTGGTTGGTCTGATAATTTGAGATCCACCAGGGAGCCCCCTCATATTGTTCATAAGAAGTTGCTGGGTGAGTTACAAGCCAGTAGGATTGCAGGACCGTTTCCTAAGTGCCCCTTGGTCAATTTGATTGTGTCTCCTTTGGGGGTGGTATCCAAAAAAGCTGGCTGGTGAGTACAGATTAATTCATCATTTGTCTTGGCCTGAAGGTCAGTCTGTTAATGACTATATTTCCACTTAAGATTCCAACATTTCGTATGCGTCGGGTGATAATGCACTTCGGATGGTGAGACTGGCTGGAGTTGGAAGATCTCAGAATTTGGTTAAGATTTTTGGAGGATTTCAGTGGTGTTTTTATCTTTCTTCTGGAGGACAACACAATTTGGCAGATACAGGTTTTTTCGGATGCTTTTGGTGTGAATGGTTTTGGCCTATTCTGGGAAGGGCGTTGGTGTGCGGAGCCTTGGCCGCCTACTTGGTTACAGCAAGGTCGCAGTATTGCCTTTTTGGAATTGTTTCCCTTGGTGGTGGCTCTGGTAGTTTGGGGGAAGGAGATGCGTGACAGATCTATGCTGTTTCACATAGACAATTTGGCTGTTGTTCACCTTATCAATAATCAGAAGGCGAAGGATCTGCGGGTGCTTCAGCTGTTACGTTATTTTATGCTTCAGACACTTAAGTATAACATTGTTTTCAGGGCACGGCATATTCCGGGGATCAACAACTCAATTGCTGATGCTTTGTCTCGTTACAATTGGCAGAAATTCCAAGAGTTGGCACCAAGAGCGGATCTTTTCAAAATTGCCATTCCGCAAGACATCTGGTTCCTGGGGGACTAAGAATCACCAACTTGGTCTTTTATGGTCAGCTGTTTTTGGGGCGGGGTCTGGTTACGGATGTTCTATTGAGGCGAATGTTGAACGGTTTCAGGAAGGAGTGTTCTCACTTGTCTCAATTGAGGGAACCTATTACTTTTGACCTTTTGCGTATGTTACTGGGTCATTTACCTACATTTTGCTATGATTCATGGGAGGTTTTACGTTTTAGGTTTTGCATGCTTTGGTTGTTTTTGGGCGCATTTAGGGTTTCTGAGTTGTTGGGTCTAAAAGGGCATTTGGGTATCCAGTACAGTGACATCCGGTATCAGGATGGGTTTTTGCATTTATGGTTACAGAGTTCCAAAACGGATCAATAGGGTGAGGGAACTTGGGTTTCTTTACAGGCCAGTGGTGTGGTCGGGTGTTGTCTGGTTGAGGAGTGGTTTTCTTTGCTTCGTCCTCATGCCTTGGCACATGGGCCTATATTTGTTCACCGTGCAGGAGACAACATTACCAGTTTTCAGCTTTTGTCAGCCTTGAGAAAAGCATTGTCACTGGCTGAGAGGAACACCTTACTTTTTGGGACACATTCTTTTCGTATTGGGGCTGCTACTGAGGCTTACAAACTGGGTTTGGGTGGGGAGGGTATCAAGCGGATTGGTAGGTGGAAATCGGACTGCTGTGCGCGTTATGTTAGGTTGTAATGTTCTATTGCTGTTAAGTTTTTGTTCTAATACCCAATTTTTTCTGCCTAGGTCGTATTTTACTATTCCTTGTCACAAAAAAAAAAAAAAATCCACATGGCTGGTGGGACACTCATTTCTCAAATGGGCAGCGTCATTTGCAGAACGACAGATATATGGCAGAGCGCTGGATCTAGCAAGAGTCACAAACATTTATGGAAAGGTCAAGGTGGGATGAAATAGTCTAATTTGTTTACCATCTTATTACATTTATCATCTGTGAGAGGAATTCCGGATTTGATTATCATTCACTTAGGTGAAAATGACCTAGTACAGCTTTCAGGTTTATCCCTGTTGAAACAAAGGAAGCTCGATTTGGCAGTTTTAAAAAATAATTGGGCGGGTACTACTGTGGCGTGGACGGAATTCGTCTATCATTTTCATTGGTTGGGGGCCCGACATCAGACTGCAATGGAAAAGGCTCGTAGAAAGATAAACAGGGCCATGAAGTGTTATTGCAGGGCCATGGGTCTTAAGGTTTTGTGCCATGAGCACTTCACAGGTAAGGAGATGGATTTGTTTCATGAGGATGGGGTTCATCTTTCTGAGTTGGGGAAGGCCTATTATTTATTGGAGGTGAGGGATTTTTGTCTGGTTTTTGGGGTCACAATCTTTGGTGTGTGGCTAAACGTGAAGTTTAATTCTTTGTTTGTTTCCTAGCTGGGGGTAGAGGGGTGGGGACCAGGAAAACTCTTTGGTTTTCCTGGGTGGCGCTTTTTGGGGGGATGGGATGGTCTGGAGCGGGCTCATCCTTCCCTATGGGTTGGGGGGGGAGCGGAGAAAACTGGAAGGGTGAAAGAAACCATTGGCATTGTTCTGTTCATTGGGGAATTTGCTGATATAAGTTTTTGTGGGGAAGTTTGAAAATGTTAATAATAAAGAACATTCATAATGTTGTGCTAATGAAAACATTATTTCTGTTATGGCTATACTGTTTTACCTGTCTTAATAAAGTGACCTTTTCTGCTAAGAAGTTATCATGGTGGTTTGTTCCTGTTGCGCGATGGGGACCCAGGGGGACTTGGTGTCAACCGATGTCCCCCTGGGGTTGTTCGCGCGATTGGAACAATCCACGCGCTGGGGATTGGCAGCTGGGTTTTAGGCTCGCGAGCGGGAGGCGGTTTACGGGAGGTAGCGTAGGCGGGAAGGCGGCGCTGCTGAGGGCTGTTTTTTCGAGTGACATTGACCCACCCTCCCTCCCCTTTTTTGTAAGTATTAATTCAGTTTGTTGTATAGTTACTTTTGCAACGTCACTATAAGACAGGTGACAGTGCCATGTGCTTTTTGTTCTTTTTGGGGGCGCTTTTTGGGGGGATGGGATGGTCTGGAGCGGGCTCATCCTTCCCTATGGGTTGGGGGGGGAGCGGAGAAAACTGGAAGGGTGAAAGAAACCATTGGCATTGTTCTGTTCATTGGGGAATTTGCTGATATAAGTTTTTGTGGGGAAGTTTGAAAATGTTAATAATAAAGAACATTCATAATGTTGTGCTAATGAAAACATTATTTCTGTTATGGCTATACTGTTTTACCTGTCTTAATAAAGTGACCTTTTCTGCTAAGAAGTTATCATGGTGGTTTGTTCCTGTTGCGCGATGTAGACTGTTCTACAGTCCGTCCTTTAGCTTGAGAAACACACGTGATAACCTATGGAGCCAATGAATGCTCCACAGAGTTATAAACACATAAATGCCGGCCGGCAACAATACAAACTACAATCCCACAGACTGTGACGAACTGCGTTTTTCGCGTCTCCAAATCGTAAGTTTACTAACGGACCGCAATGTTCTTCCTGACATGCAGATCAAAATACTGCACTAATGTTTTCTCCCGCAACTTTTTTCCTGCATTTTTGTTAACTGATGGTTACAAAGATCATCGCATAACATATTGTAAGTGTTACCTGCTCTCATTATAGTTTTATGCAAGAACCGGGCACTGTCTTTCACGATCCAGTCACTCTTTAGAAAACCCTGCGCACGTTTTTGGCCATACCACGGTCACTAAACACAAAACACACACAAGGGGCACGATGTAGTCCATTACGGATACAACAATGGACATCCCATAAAGACTGTATATTCTGTATAAGTATTGCAAATTATGTTTAGAGATTTAAATCAGATGCTATGTTTTTGGTTTTTATAGATATGCTCCCCGAAGAAGGGCTTCCTAGCCCGAAATGCATAGGAGCTAATGGAATGTATTAGGATTGATAATGATTGAATGAATATATTCAATGAAATGACCGAAATATCAAAATAAAGAATACATATGAAAGCAAACAACAACGAAGTGTGCAAAAGATTCTGTTGGAGTCCTTTCAGTTAAAGGAACCCAAGGTTTGCCCAAGGGGATGCAACCAAATTAATTTGGAAGCACAGCGTTGAGTACCAAAGCCAGACCTTCATCAAGGACGGAAAACGGTAAACAGCCATAATATCGATTCCAAAATATAGAATGGACATAATATTGAAGTAAAAATATAGAATGGACAAAATATCTAATGAACACAATATAGTGGTTAAAAATATCGAATGTAAGGTAAGTAATATCGATTTTCAAAATATAGAAGTCAAAATATCGAAGTATACAATATAGGCATTAAATATATCGATTTTTTAATAATATCAATTTTTTAAAGTGTTTTGTATGTTAGTATATGTGTGAAAAGTGTATATTAATTTTTGTAATGTATGTTTAATGTATTTTAAGTAATGAATTTTATGTTATTTAATTTTTGCGTAATTTAATTCTGTAGCGGGTTGTGGGTTTATAGGGGAATAGGGTGGGAAGTAATTTAATTGTAATTGATTAAATATTTTTATTTATTTATTGGTATTCATTTTGAATTTATTGCTATTTTTTAATTGGTAATACATTGTTATTAATTGCCAATTAATTTGTATTAATTGATTAATTGTTAATTATGTTAATTTTCGAAATTTATTTTCTGTAGCGGGTTGTGGGTTTATAGGGGAATAGGGTGGGAAGTAATTTAATTGTAAATAAGTAAATAATTTTTCATTTATTGGTATTGATTTTAAATTTGTTAATTAAGTTTTAATTGGTAATTAATTTCTATTAATTGGCAATTCATTTTTATTAATTGGTAATTATTTTGTATTAATTAAATATTTGATAATTATGATAATTGTATTAATGTATTTTCTGTAGTGGGATGGGGGTTTATAGGGGAATAGGGTGAGAAGTAATGTAATTGTAATTAATTCCATATTAAAAATACTTGTGTATTGATAATTAATTTACTGTTAATTTTTAATTGGTATTACTTTTTATTATTAATTAGTTTTTGTTATTGAAAATTAATTAGTTGTTTATAATTATGAATAGGTTATTAATTTTTAATAACTAATATGTAGTTGTATTTCTAATTAATTATTACATAATATTAAATTGGTTATTAATTTCAATTAATGTTTT
Source organism: Lissotriton vulgaris (assembly GCF_964263255.1). Taxonomy (NCBI): domain Eukaryota; kingdom Metazoa; phylum Chordata; class Amphibia; order Caudata; family Salamandridae; genus Lissotriton; species Lissotriton vulgaris. Next base: position 1,570,439,468 of record NC_141685.1, read on the forward strand.
ACTGGTATTGATATTTAATTTATTTTTAATAATATATTAAATCATTACTTTCCCTACTGTTAAACTCACTGGAGTGGGAATAGTAATTTTCACCCTCCCACTATCCAACGCTATCCTTACTGTTGCACTCTCTGGAGTGGGAATAGTATTTTTTACCCCTACGCTATCCAACGCTTTCCCTACTGTTGCACTCTCTGGAGTGGGAATAGTAATTTTTACCCCTACGCTATCCAACGCTTTCCCTACTGTTGCACTCTCTGGAGTGGGAATAGTATTTTTTACCCCTACGCTATCCAACGCTTTCCCTACTGTTGCACTCTCTGGAGTGGGAATAGTAATTTTTACCCCTACGCTATCCAATGCTTTCCCTACTGTTGTACTCTCTGGAGTGGAAATAGTAATTTTTACCCTTCCAATATCCAACGTTTTCCCTACTGTTGCACTCTCTGGAGTGGGAATAATAATTCTTACCCCTACGCTATCCAACACTTTCCCTACTGTTGCACTCTCTGGAGTTGGAATAGTAATTTTTACCGTCCCGCTATCTAACGCTTTCCCTACTGTTGCACTCTCTGGAGTGGGAATAGTAATTTTTACCCCTACGCTATCCAACGCTTTCCCTACTGTTGCATTCTCTGGAGTGGGAATAGTATTTTTTACCCCTATGCTATCCAACGCTTTCCCTACTGTTGCACTCACTGGAGTGGGAATAGTATTTTTTACCCTCCCGCTATCCAACGCTTTCCCTACTGTTGCACTCTCTGGAGTGGGAATAGTCATTTTTACCCTTACGCTATCCAACGCTTTCCCTACTGTTGCACTCACTGGAGTGGTAATAGTATTTTTTACCCCTACGCAATCCAACGCTTTCCCTACTGTTGCACTCACTGGAGTGGTAATATTAAATGTAACCCTCCTGCTATCCTATGGTAAAATATTGTACATTTTTTATTAATAACTTAAATTAATTATATCATAATTTTAAGGTTATTTGAGTATTTTTAAGTATGTTTTAGTTAATTATATTTATTATTTCATTAATTTTAAATTACTTTTAAGACATTTAAAAAAATTCGATATTTTGACTGACTATATTTTTTACAGACTATATTTTGGACTCGATATTTTTGTACTTACCTGTTTGTAGATAGGAATTCGATATTTTGGCATTCTATATTTTGGTGACTATATTTTGGTAAGTCTATATTTTGTCATTCTATATTATGTCAGTGATCCACGGAAAACGTCACCAGTGGAGCACCCAAACTATTAAGCAATCATATACCGAAGAAACACCCACATTCATGACAAATATTAGAGGCTGTGCACCAACAACAAAAGTAGTGAATTTCTATTGATCCGTCCACAAGGAAGGTAGCACGCCCGTCACCAAAAGATGTCATATGAAGATATCACTAAATCCACAGATGCGAAAGCAGACATTTTTGCTTTTGGAGAGGAAGAAGCATCAAGAATATACGCTTTAATTAACGAGGACATAGCGCAAACACCCACTAACCGCACCAAGGAGCAGAACATCAGACAACTACTCTACTTATCAAAGAGAGAAATAAATCAGAAACTGCATGCAAGTACACTCGTGAAGTACCACCGGGCACAGCGCATCCCCGAGGTTTGCGCACAGCACTAAAACATTCATTGTGCAAAAACTCTAAACGCTTCCAAGAAAGATGGTATGACATTCTAAACAAATGTAGTCTAGACCTAATCCTACTTATTGTGGAGGAATTGTCAAGTATCCTAAGCGAATTAACAAAAAAAATAGTAGGAGTGTCTAATGAACTTACAAACATGATGTCCACAGAGGATTGGACCAAGACCCTGGAGGATATAAACACAGAACTGGAAAAGCACTCGCGAGAGATTAATGAAAGAAAAATCTGAAAATACCGAAGGGATACATTGAACTATAAACTAGGGGAGGTTTATACGTGGGCGGAGGTTTATGCCCAAAGAAGAAGAAACTGACCATATACACAGCAAACTGACACTTCCTCATCTGGTAGATCTGGTAGCAATACATCCAATGGACCACAAACAAGGCAAGTACAAACAACATCTGGAACACATGAAATGGCACCAAAGGAACATCTACCAACTACCTCAACCACCTCAATACAAGCAACCACAAGTTATTTTTTAGAGCAAGGCCAAGAAGAAAGAGGAGACCCAGGAGGGGAAAAGGACAAAGAGCATCCAAACATCTGGAGCACAACATTACCAAAAAGGGACAAGAAGAAGACAACACCAAAGGACAACTAATTATCAACATTTCGAATTTCCTTTTAAATCCCAATGAATTCAAAGTACTCCAGAAAGGAATATCTTTTGTACCCACAACACGAACAGATCAACTAGAGCTGGAGGTTAGTACTTTTAAATTCATGCGAAAACTGAGGCTAAGACATTTTTTCGAGAATGTCTTACCGACCCAAGAAAAGCAAGAAATGGATCAACTGAGGGGTCTTAGACTATAAGTACATATCAAGCCCCAGTTAGCCATAAGTGCTTGGACCTGTTTGAAAATTTAATAATGCAATCAACAAGAGAGAAAGGGTCAAAAGGTCACGCTTGTACCCCTTAGCAGTAATAATTAAAAGTCAACAGAAGAGTGACATCATAACTAACCAAGGAAACGGAAAGCAAGAAGTAGAATAGTTTCTACCACCAAGGACAAGTAAGTAGAGCGTGCTCAGGGAGTGAAAAAAGGACCCTCAGGCCCCAACTGAAAGTCGGTAGCCAGTTGTCTTCATCGGGTCCTTATAGAAAGGAGTAACAAAAAATTTGTGTTAAGGAAATGTGAATTAAAAAGAGTGTGGACTACACTTCGTAACAGCACTAATCCATCTAAAACCATTTTTAAGGCCCTCAAGGATCTTGTGGCTAAAAAGGCCTCTGCGAATGAAACCTGTTCCACTGCACACTGTGAAACTTTGGCGGCTTTTTTTCTGGAAAAAGTCCAAACTATTTATCGAGCCTTTCCTACGGCTAGGCCCTCTGGTGAAGGGTCTCCTAGCCCTCCAATGCAGGATGTCCTAGACTCTTTTCCCTGCCTCACACCGGAAAGTTTTAAGAAATTGGCTCAGCAAGTCAAGTCTGGGTCTCCGGCAGACCCGTTAAGGCCGGCGCTGTTTAGAGACTCGGCATCTTTCAACCTTTTGCCGGTACCCTCCTGGATTAACATCTCGCTTGCATCTGGTTTGGTTCCCCCTAAGTGGAAACAGGCAGTGGTCATGCCTATCTTGAAGAAGCCATCTTTGGACACCAGCAAACCTGAGAACTATCGTCCGATATCGCTCCTTCCCTGGCCGGCCAAAGTCGCGGAGGCGCATGTTAACATTGCCCTTACAGACCATCTCACGTGCGCCAACATCTTGGACGCCACGCAGAATAGATTCCGAGCTGGGCACAGCACGGAGACAGCCCTCCTTTTCATGGTGGAGCATCTGCGCGCTGTGCTTGATGCGGGTCAAACGGCGGCGCTTATTCTATTAGATCTTAGCACCGCCTTTGACACCGTTTTGCACGGGATTCTTCTGCAGCGCCTGGAGGAAGCGGGCGTTGTTGGCCCTGCTCTTCAGTGGTTCCGCTCTTTTCTTGCTGACCGATCTTTTTGCGTGGCTGTTCCGCCCCATCAGTCTAAATTTCACCCCCTGGACCTTGGGGTCCCTCAAGAATCCTCGCTGAGCCCCATGTTGTTCAATCTTTACGTGAGGTCACTGGCTGAGGTCGTCAAGCAGTGGGGTATGACCATGGTGTCATAGGCTGACGACACTCAGCTGGCGGTCACGATCAGCGGGGATTCAGGGCTGGATGCCCCAAGATTCCAGAATGGACTACTGGCGGTTGCCAGCTGGATGACCTCCAACTGTCTCCAGTTGAACGCAAAAAAGACGGAAATTATGATCTTCGGCAAGCAAGCGGAACTCTGGGGCGATATGTGGTGGCCCTCAGAGCTTGGTCCCACTCCCTTTCCGGTCTCGGAGATAAAAAATCTCGGGTGTGGCTAGATCCTACCCTCAGCTTTGTTTGCCACACTAAGCGTACTGCTGCCTGCTGCTTCGGCATCCTGCGCAGCTTAAGACCTGTGCTAAAATTCTTTGATGCCGTGACTAGGCAGCTTGTGGTAAGGGCGACGGTGATTTCTCGGCTCGACTATGCCAGCTCCCTCTTGGTAGGGATAAATCAGGCCGAACTCCCTCGCCTTCAACGCGTGCAAAATGCGGCCGCCAGAGCAGTCGTAGGCTTACCCAGGTTTTGTTCCGTTTCCAATACCCTGCGCTCTCTTCATTGGCTACCAATTAAGCAGAGGATTCAATTTAAAGTGCTCTGTTTGTCCCACAAGATCCTTAAGGGCTCCCCTGCTCAGATTCTTTTGAACCTTCTGTCTCCTTACGTTCCAGGCCGCTCACTACGCTCTTCGGACCTTGAACTGGCAGTAGTTCCACGGTTCAAGCGTAGTCGTGCCGGTGGTCGCTCATTCCGTGTACGTGCTGCAGCCTTGTGGAATGCTCTCCCTTTGGAGATACGTACCCTTGCTGATCTGTTTTCATTTTGTAGGGCTGCTAAGACCTTCCTGTTTCCTTAGATCCGTTTTTCCCATTAGTCCGCCCTTTTAAGCTTGTGTTATGTTGTTACCTTGTCAGGCGCCGGGACGCTCCTTTGCTGGAGCAGCTGTGCGCGTAATAAATGTCCATAACATAACATAACATAACATGACATGACATGACATGACATGACATGACATGACATGACATGACATGACATAACATAACATAACATAACATAACATAACATAACATAACATGACATAACATAACATCCCAAACCGAAACATTCTTTTAATAAGAGGGTAGTTCTAACTACATTAAAATCAGTGAAAACAGCGGACTAATGAGTGGTTATGTTAATTTGAACCAAAAAGTCCTATAAACTTAGAAGGAAAAAAAGGTCGACATGTTTCTGCTAATGAGCCATAGTCAGCTCAGCATTCATCAGGACCGAAAAAAATCCTCACACCTCGGTTGGCGCGCACTAAGGCGCCTGAACCATTGTCGCGGGACAAAAGGAACTATTATAACCTTATCTGTAAATAGTTTACACAGATGTTGTCTTCTTTGGTCTCTCCAAGATGTGAGAGACAGGAAAATAGTCAATTAGTGGTGGATGTACCCCTTAGGTTCGTGGCAGGGGGAAATCTTCACGCCCAGAGTATTTGCTTCCGGGCGGCTGCCAGCCGTAAAACCTAGAGCGTCCACATCCACTTGTGGCTCTAGGTTTTAACTGATTTTAATGGAGTTAGAACTACCCTCTTATTTAAAGAATGTTTCGGTTTGGGGAGTAGTCCATACTCTTTTTAATTCACATCTCCTTAACACAAATTTTTTGTTACTCCTTTTTATAAGGCCCCGATGAAGACAACTGCCTACCGACTTTCAGTTGGGGCCTGAGGGTCCTTTTTTCACTCACTGAGCACGCTCTACTTACTTGTCCTTGGTGGTAGAAACTATACTACTTCTTGCTTTCCGTTTCCTTGGTTAGTTATGATGTCACTCTTCTGTTGATTGTTAATGAAAATTTAATAAAACAAGATTTGTCAAAACTTAACTACAACAAGAAATCCAAGAGGAACATCACACAAAAAGATCTTTACACTTTAAAAAGGATTGCCAACAACAAAGAAATCAAATGCATTAAGGCCGATAAGGGCGGCGCATTAGTCTTCATGAATACAGAAATGTATGAAAGAAAAGTATTGGAACATATCTCGGACCCTAAAACCTACATGAAATTGGAGGAAAATCCTACGGTAAGGTTTACCAAAACTTTAAAAGACATTCTGGATAAGGAATTTGAAGAAGGAGCAATTAAAGATAAAACAAGGAATTTTTTGATGAAATCTAACCCTAGAAGCCCGTCATTATACATGGTCCATAGGATACATGAGTGCCTAGAGGATCCACCCTTAAGGCCAATAGGAGCCTGTGGGACAATTCCTGGATAAATACCTCCAACCTGTAGTAAAATCAATGAGAAGTTACATAAAAGACACAACAGATTTTCTCTTAAAACTACAGACCATTGAAATCAACGAGAACGAGAGTTTACCAATGTGAACGGCCGATGTGAAGTCGCTTTACACCTCAATTCCTCATGCACAAGGCATAGAAGCAATGGAACTTGCAATAATGAATACCCACATAGAACATTCAATGCAATTTTTTTTATGGAATTGGTATACTTCACCTTGTACCAAAGCTATTTCAAGAATAATGATGAATGGTACCTTCAATTAACAGGAACCTCTATGGGGAATTGTGCTTCCCCGGTATATGCCAACATTTTCATGAAACAATACGAGGAGACGCACATCTTTTCAAACCCAGCATGGTACAACAACGTGAAATTACTAGTCAGATACATTGATGATGTATTTATATCATGGAAGAGTTCACAAGAAATGCTACAAGAACTAGTGATATTAGAGAACAAACTTTGGGCCTTATTCTGATGTCGGTGGTAGGACCGCTGACTGCTATCGGAGCAGTCAGGAGACTGCCCTACAACCAGTCGGTGGTCGAATTAAGATGCGACTGCCGTCTTGGCGGTCAGAAAGTTCTCTTTAACATGCCAGCTTGTGCTGCAGCCCAGATAATCGGCTGCTGCACAAGCCGCAGTGTTAAAGAGCACTTTGTGCACATGTGGTGCATGGATGTGGGTGGGGGCACTACCTGTGCCGCCAGGGCCACTTTGCAGTAGCCATGAGGGATGGGGTCCCAGTTTGATGCCCCCAAGGTCCCTTTCTGACAGCCTTTTCATAGAGGTTGGACAGCCATAAAAAGGTTGTTGGAAAGGATCATCGTAATCCCGACAACAGTGCCTGCCTCTGCACCGCCTTCATTCAGGATCACAATTCTGACTGCCACCCCATCAGGATCACTGATCCTGGTGGAGGCAGCGGTCCATCCTTGACAAACAAGGGCCTTACCGCAATCATCGTTTAGCGGCGGTCGGACTGAAGGACTGTCTGGCGGTGGGACCACCACTGACAGCCTGTCAGTGGCAGTCCCACTGACATCAGAATAAGGCCCTAAGTTGGAAGGCAGTTATGCAAAAATAGAGTTACTACTACAGGTAGAAGGCAAACACCACAAATGAGGTTTCATTTGAACGTTAAACCCCTTAAAGTGAAGGTGAGGCCTGCTCTGTTGAAAAAGACAATGCTGATATTATACAAGCCCTTAATTCCCTAGTCAGGAAGACTAAAAATCTGTCTGTCTTTCTCCCACTCCTACAATTATCTGAAGTTCAGATCATGGACCTGCCCTGTTTTGCGACATCTTTAATGCCAGCTCATTAATGGGCGTATTTGCTGTTGATGAACTGCGGTGAATTTAAAAGATTGTTGGCCAGAGCCAGACTACACTTAGACAGGAGGGCATAACGTGACTACAGGCTGCTGCCTTCATTGCAAATTCATTTGAAGGAGAAACCAATGTCTATAAAAGTGCTGTTCCTTTAACTCCATATTCAACCTTAGTCTTGTTTTCCTTATCCAGTTGGGTAACGGGCGTTCTGGCTACCTGTCCTATATGACTTGTGCAACACTGGACCCTCTTAAACTAAATACATCTGTTATAATCTATGTCAGGCAAAGAAATGGGAGGTGAGGGATCATTAAGGGTCAATCAATCAATCAATCAATCAAGGTATTTGTATAGCGTGCTACTCACCCGGAGGGTCTCAAGGCGCTTGGCGGGATGGGGGGGGGGGGTCTGCTACTGCTCGAACAGCCAGGTCTAGAGTTGCTTCCTGAAGGAGAGGTGATCTTGGGTCAGACAGAGGTGGATGGGGAGGGAGTTCCAAGTCTTGGCTGCCAGAAAGGAGAAGGATATTCCTCCCATGGTGGCTCTTCAGATGCGTGGAACGGGGGCGAGGGCGTGGCTGGACGATCGTAGCTGGCGGGTGGGAGTGTAGAAGGTCAGGCGGTTGTTGAGGTACCTAGGGCCCAGGTCGTGGAGGGCCTTGTGTGCGTGGGTGAGGAGTCGGAACGTGATTCTCTTGCTGACGGGGAGCCAGTGCAGGTCTCTCAGGTGTCTGGAGATATGGCTGTGTCGGGGGAGGTCCAGGACGAGTCGTGCGGAGGCGTTCTGGATGCGTTGGAGTCTTTTTTGTAGTTTGGCTGTGGTCCCGGTGTAGAGGGTGTTTCCGTAGTCCAGTCGGCTGGTGACAAGTGCCTGGGTGACCGTCTTCCTGGTTTCGGTGGGGATCCATCGGAAGATCTCTCGGAGCATGCGTAGGATGTTGAAACATGATGATGAGACGGCGTTGACTTGTCTGGCCATCGAGAGGGAGGAGTCCAGGATGAAGCCCTGGTTGCGTGCGTGGTCCGTTGGTTTGGGTGCGCTGCCCAGGGCAGGGGGCCACCAGGAGTCGTCCCAGGCAGAGGGTGATGATCCAAGGATGAGGACTCCCATCTTGTCTGAGTTCAGTTTAAGGCGGCTGTTCATCAGCCACTCTGCTACGTCTTTCATCCCTTTGTGAAGGTGGCTGGGTCTTTGGTGAGGGAGAGGATCAGCTGGGTGCCGTCAGCGTAGGAGATGATGTTGAGGTTGTGTTGGCGTGCGATGGCTGCGAGGAAGCTCATGTAGATGTTGAAGAGGGTAGGGCTGAGTGATAATCCTTGTGGTATGCCGCAGATGACTTTGGTGGCCTCGGATCTGAATGGGGGGAGGCGGACTCTCTGGGTTCTTCCGGCGAGGAACGATATGATCCACTCTAGTGCCTTATCTTGGATTCCGATGTTGCTGAGGCGCTGTACTAGGGTGCGGTGGCAGACCGTATTGAACGCTGCGGAGAGGTCCAGGAGGATGAGGGCCGCTGTTTCCCCGTTGTCAAGCAGGGCTCGGATGTCGTCAGTGGCTGCGATGAGGGCGGTCTCGGTGCTGTGGTTGGCTCGGAAGCCGGACTGCGCGTGGTCGAGGGATCCATTCGTCTAGAGGAAGGAGGCAAGCTGTCTGTTGACGGTCTTCTCGATGACTTTGGCAGGAAAGGGAGGAGCGAGATGGGGCGGTAGTTCTTGAGGTCGGTGGGGTCAGCTCATGGTTTCTTTAGGAGGGCGCTGAGTTCGGCATGCTTCCAGCTCTCCGGGAAGGTGGCGGTGTTGAACGAGCAGTTGATGATGTCTCGGAGTTGGGGTGCGATGACGGAGTCGGCCTTGTTGAAGACGTGGTGGGGGCATGGGTCGGTTCGTGATCCGGAGTGAATGGTGTTCATCGTGTGGATGGTGTCTTCGGTGCTGACCGGGGTCCATGCGCGGAGGGTGGTGGTGGGGGGGCGATGGTTTGGTGGTTTGTGCGCCGAAGCTGTTGTGGATTTCGGCAATCTTGCGGTGGAAGAACGAGGCGAGTGAGTCGCAGAGGTCTTGTGAAGGAGTGATGTCGTTATTTCCGGAGTTGGGGTTGGAGAGCTCTTTGTTGATGCTGAAGAGTTCCTTGCTGTTGTGTGCGTTGTTGTCTAGTCGTTCCTTGAATGCTGTCTTCTTGGTGGTGTGCATCAGCTGGTGGTGTTTGCGGGAGGCGTGCTTGAGGGCGGTCATGTTGTCTGTATTCGGGTCTTTGCGCCAGGCTTTCTCGAGGGTACGGCAGTTCTTCTTGGATTTCTTGAGGTCGTCGTTAAACCAGGAGGTTTTCTTGCTGCCGGGCCTGCTGGGGTGGTTTTTCAGAGGTGCGAGGTCATCAGCGCAGTTGGTGATCCCCTGTGCGAGGTTGTTGGCTGCTTGGTTAGGGTCCGTTGAGCTGGCGAGGGGGTTCTGGTTCAGTGATGTGGTGAGCTGGTCGGTGATGATCTTGTTCCAGCTCCTGCGGGGAGCCTGTTGCGGGTGGTGGTGAGTTGTGGCTCTTCTGAAGCTGAAGTGGACGCAGCTGTGGTCTGTCCAGTGGAGTCCGGTGGAGTGGCTGAAGGAGATGTGCTTGCTGGAGGAGAAGACTGGGTCCTGTGTGTGTCCGGCGTAGTGGGTGGGGGTGTTCACCAGTTGCTTGAGTCCGAGGTTGGCGAGGTTGTCCAGCAGGGTGGTGGTGTTGTTGTCATTGTTGTTCTCCAGGTGCAAGTTGAGGTCCCCTAGGAGGATGTAGTCGGAGGAGGCGAGGGCGTGCGAGCTGATGAAGTCTGCGATGTCTTCCCTGAATTGTGTGCGAGGTCCTGGGGGTCTGTAGATGAGGGTGCCTCTGAGTGTGGTCTTGGGGTCGGTGTGTATCTTGAAGTGGAGATGTTCGGCGGCTGTGAGGGTGTCGTCGGAGTTGGTCGTGATGCGGATGGTGTTCTTGTGGACGATGGCGCTGCCTCCTCCTGTCTGGTTGATGCGGTCCCTCCGGGTGATCTTGTATCCATCCGGGATGGTGATGGCGATGTCGGGCGCTGAGGAGGCGTTCATCCATGTTTCTGTGAGGAAGGCGACGTCTGGAGATGTGGTGTCGAGCAGGTTCCATAGTTCCACGGCGTGTCTGTGGACGGAGCGGGCGTTGAGCAGGATGCACTTCAGGTGGTTGCTGCTGGTGCTCGGCTTGGCGGGTGCGGTGCAGGTCCGGATACAGGAGAATTTGCAGGATTGGCAGGTGAAGGGTCCGTGGGTGCGTCTTGGGGTGGCTCAGTAGCAACCGGGGATCCGGCCGGTGTTGAGTGTGTTGAGTGTGGCGTCATCTTAGGTCCGGCGGGTGGGCTGGCATCTGCGGAGGCCAGGGGTCCTGGCCCTGGGTGCGGTCCAGGCGCGGATGGGCGCAGGCGGGCTTGCCTTTGGCGTGCCTTCGGCGCACAATCGGTGCGCCCGCTGCACATGGCCGCTGAGTGTGCGTGCGGACTCCGCCATATGTAGGGCGGCGGGAGGGAGGAGCAGCTGGGAGGCGGGAGCGGGGTGGCGCGGGATGGGGATACACAAGGAAAGAGGGGGCGGGGCCGCAGGGGAGCAGCGCCAGGGAGTGGGGAGGGGGCACTGGCGGGAAGCGGTCACGGGGGCGAGGAGCGAAAACACAAGCAGGGGGCAAACCAGGGGGCACAGGGAGGAGAACAAGCACAGGGGGTGACAGTAACAGGTCACAGGGCAAGAAAGACAAAAGGAAGACCAAGACCTATGCCACAGGGGCAGCGGCAATGGAGCGAGGGAGTCAGGGACACCGGGCGCACTCAGGTGGAGCCGCGCGGCAGGTGGAGCGACCTACACAGACCAGGGTCAGGTCAGGTCACGCTCACAGTCGCGCAGGCATGCCCTAAATAGCCGGCGGGAGGGAGGAGCAGCTGGGAGGTGGAAGCGGGGTGGGGCGGGGATGAGGATACACAAGGAAAGAGGGTGCGGGCCGCAGGGGAGCAGAGGCAGGGAGCGGGGAGGGGGCACTGGCGGGAAGCGGTCACGGGGGCGACGAGCGAAAACACAAGCAGGGGGCAAACCAGGGGGCACAGGGAGGAAGAACAAGCACAGGGGACGGCAGTAAGGGTGAGCGGGAAATCCGTTACGCCCGCGGATTTTGCGGATTTTTGGGAAATCCGCAATCCGCGAATTTTGCGGATTTCCCGCAAAATCCGCAAAAAAAAATCCGCGGACGTAACGGGTTCAAAAGTTGAACCCCCACTCATGGAACTATTTTACAATGGCGCCAGCAAGCTGCCAGCGCCGTAGTAAAATAGTTACAAAGTTAGCTTGCACAGGAACCACTAGATAAAACAAAGCAGGTGCTGCTTTATTTTATCTAAGTGCTTCCTGTGCAAGCTAACTTTGTAACTATTTTACAACGGCGCTGGCAGCTTGCTGGCGCCATTGTAAAATAGTTACAGCTCACAGCTCACTCAAGGGACCCCTGCGCCCTTCGGGGCGATTGCATAGTAACACACACATGGTCGCTCGAACTAGTTGATGCTCAAATTCAGTGACTCATTCATTAGCCCAAAAACAATCGTGAGCGTCGTCGAGGCTGGACAGGTGTGCCTTCTTCCCAAATCTACCGTGGAAAATCAGCTGTGATGCTGGATAGGCTTTGCATTTTTGACTTTCACGAGGGCAATACCCGTGCTGTTCCTGTGACCAGGAGCTTCTTTCTTTTCATCTGCTGAACTGATCTTTCTCTGACCTTTTATACACACAAGAGGCACATACCCTACTGGGCACATTGTGATCGCACGGGTTTCTGCAAGGTCGCGAGCGTTTTGTACAATTTCGCAATTTGAGAAATTGTACAAAACCCTCGCGAACTTGCAGAAACCCGTGCGAACATTAAAAAAAAAAATCCGCGGATTTTCACAATCCGCAAATTCGCAAATCCGCAAACTCGCGGGTTGCCAATCCGCAAAATCCACTCATGCCTAGACGGCAGTAACTGGTCACAGGGCAAGAAAGACAAAAGGAAGACCAAAACCTATGCCACAGGGGCAGCGGCGACGGAGCGAGGCAGTCAGGGACACCGGGCGCACTCAGGGGGAGCCGCGCGGCAGGTGGAGCGACCTACACAGACCAGGGTCAGGTCAGGGTCCTAAATGACAGAATGGAGTAGAAGTGAAAAGTGGAGTAAACATTTCCATATCTTGAATTTGCCCTTCATAGAATACGATACTCTGTTAACATTGTGCATACCCTGTGTTTGAAGATGCAAAACATTGAATAACATATGGGTCTAGGAGGAATTGTCACCCTTTATTTAATTACGCCTTGTTTTTCTCCTGAGTTCTACACCACTGAAAACAGAGGTTTCTTTTCTGGACTATTAGGTGAGGGGTAAAATGCTCATGAATAAGGTGTTGAACTTTGTGGTGTTCCTCCAGCATACATTTCAGGAGATTTCCCAAATTGCGCATATAATGAATTATTTTCTTTCCTAACTCAATAGCAAAGTAATAACTTCAACATGAAATAAAATTCTCATCTCTCTGTGATTCAAAGAAAGAGTGGGACACTCAGGGTCCAACTATGTGTGTGCCGGTTTTGTCCCGGAATTCTTTCCACTTCACCAGGGTTAACAATACTGCGGGCATCTGTAAATTTTTGTAGATCACTTGTCTTCCATTGTGGATCAACAGCTTAGTCATCACTATGATTTTGTTACGTATTGCTTTGATCTTCTAATCTTGAAACAAAATGTGTTTCTTATGGTTGTTTACAGGGATGAGGCAACATTCTTACTGCTTATCATTGTTCAGTTTATATCACTGACATCTGTTAGACAAGATTTAATTAAGACCAAACGTTACTTATCACATCTCTCCATTCTCTCCTCTTGCTCTCCCTGGTGGCCATTAATATTGATAAAAAACACTTGAGAGTGTTGTAAATTGTAAAGACTTGTGGGAATTCAGTGGTAGCATTTACTTGGAGTCCCACTAGGGAGAAGCAGATCAATTTCAGCCTTTCAGACTTATAGTAATACAAATGCTTCTGGCATGTACAGGTGCAATGGATTACTTCAAAAGCACAACAAGATGTGTGGAGTATATATACAAGAATGTGATTTACCCAGCAAATTTTAAGGTCTTCATTCAAGCAGGTTCTGCAAAGGGCTGCTCTATAGATATGGGTCCTGAGGGATGTCATTGGTCCAATGATTAGGAAGGTATTTCCAGGAACTGAGCAGATAGCCTTTGAATAATTGCAAAAGCCCACAGTTGCAGAGAATGGATACTCTAAAGAGTTGAGGCGCACTCACAGTTAGTAAAGACTTGAGTACGAAGAAAGCTCATTTGTGAAATGGACATTAAAGAGGTACTGGCTCGGATGACAGGAAAACACCAAACCAGTTCCTTATGGTTGAATATATTAGGAAACAGTCTTGCACATAAAAATAATGATTCTTGGGTACCAACCACCCCTTTTTACTGGGATTTATTAGCAGGTAAGCGTACCTCCCAAAAGAGCTTTTAAATAGGGGATTAATGGTAGTGTAGGGACACAAGAAAAGTAGTTCGGTGTTAGATGTGTATCAAAGGGTTAAAAAAATAGGCACTCTAGGACAGTGGATTGATAGCCTTCAGCAAAGGAAGGTGATATATTTATGTACGGCCTCTGTATGGTCTCTAGCATGAACTTCCTCTATGTCTTTTCGCACTCTGTTCTTTGTTTATATACTATATTTGTTCATTGTTTATTCTCCCAGAATAAACAATAACAGGAAAGACCTTGCCACCCTTTCACATACTTACATTATGTGGAACTGTGCTTTGTGTTAAATACAATCAATGAGAAATGAAATTATCAGCCTCCATGAAACTTTGTTCATTATTAAAACAAACAAGAACAAACAATTAGTATTATATGAACGAACATGAATATATTGAAGCAGACTTGATTATCATTTTACAATGAATAATGATATGAATAAAATTGCAATTTATATTGGATCATTTTTAAATAACCATCATAAATAATTTGAGACAGGATGCCTAAACGAAAAAAACATTATAAATGTAACAGTATGTTGCTAGCAACAGTCTCTATGGAGATCGCAATAGGGACATATGTACAACAAAAAGGTGGAGCGTGGTGTTAAGCCACAATTGGTACAAGCCTGAGTCTCTGTAACTAAAAATTCTTATTTTACTTATGTATGACATGAACTATTTGCTATGAAAGACCCTGTACAATTTTCCAGTGTATTATTTCATAATATAGGTATATCATAGAAAGTAGGTAGTTCCTCTCTCGGGCAGATGCACTAATGGGTGCTATCAAACCGGAGTATGTGTCACTGGAGAGCTGAATTTCAGATCGTAATACCCACACACACCTGTTAGGGTGTTATGCTTCATCATAGGGCGCTCCTTATCAGACCGGCGCTGCAATGTCTGAAGGGCCTGGTGGCTACTTCGGTGGAGTTCTTTAGATCTGAGGATGCCATATGTGGTTGGTGCACATAGGCAATGTGAGTAGTGAATAGTGGTGTGTAAAAAGTGGCTTAAAACAGGCACTGGAACCCATAAAGAATAGTTGTAATTACATATGGGTCCAGGACTAAGTAAACACAGTGGTGCTTTCTTGTCATCCTTAGGTACCAGGAAAGCATTATAAATGCTTGGTCGACATGTTTCATGCCATTCAGGCCCAAGCGTCGGGCGGCACTTCTTCAGGACCTTTAGTATAATGTTATGCCCCCTGGTGGGGCCGGCGGTCTCCCCGGTATTCGAGGATAACCTAATGACCTAATGAAGTATGCTCCTGGTCCCTAGTGCGAAACCAGTGTAGAGTCTCCACCTCAAAAGATGGAGTCTAATACATCATAGGCGGACAGAAGGGTCCCAATCCCAGTAGGGGACACTTTGTGTGTTGATCGGTCACTGCTGTCTCAACTACTCTGCTCCATCATGCCTGAATCATACCAGAGAGTTCTATTTTGATAATGTTCAGTAAAATGCCTATATTGTGGGAAGAACTCAAGTTTACCATGCTAGTCCAAGACTCACCCACTCACTTATCAGGCCCAGTCTGTTATAAAACATGTTTCCATCTGCAGTACTGCATTAATTTTATTTCACCATTACCCTCTAATGGGAGGGAGTCTATCCTTCCACTGCTGAGCTATTGATGATCTTACTACCACGGATGCCAGGGACTATAGATTCAAATTTGCATGGCAATTGTGAACTACTAACACTTCTAAATCCATTACAAGAAGCCCAAATTCCATGCTTGGTGTTGGATGGGAATTACTCCAGCTGCTTTGTCTGTCTAAATTTTCCTCTAGTATGCTATCAATCCCCAAATGAACGTTGTATTTGGGGCAACCATCACTTGTTTGAAGAAAAGCCTTATGGATTGTCTTCGAAATCCAATATATTAGCTACATGCTATATAATTATGTGTTATTTAGATGAGCTCCCAGTAATGTTTTAATGTGTTTTACAAAATGTTTTAGGTTGGTGACTCTTTAACTCTAAAAAGACATCATCTAATATTATAAAGTGTCCCAATCCATTTTTATCTCCTCTCACAAACTACAGCAAAAGGTGGTAGGTAAGAGATTTTGAATGAAATGTGTTTAACTTAATATTGAGTGAGTTATGTAAATATGTACGTGTGCCTGTGTGCGTGAGTGTGTGCGTGTTTGTGTGAATATGTGTTTATATAAAATCACTGAAAAATCAAAGGTTAAAGGGATGTTATAGTTCTGTGAAAATGTCAGTTAAAACATACGATTTTAAATTAGCAAAACCTCTGAAGTTCACAAGTTATAGTTACTTCAAGTAACTTTAGCTTGTGCCCTAAAGTAACTATAACTCACACCCTCACCATGCACAGTTTTGTCATCAATGATGGCATTTCAAATGTTGCAGTGATGTAATCAATGATGTCATGGAACAAGAGTGATATCATATATGAGGTCGTAAACAGTGCATGATGAAGAAGTGATTTATAGTTACTTTGTTTATTTAAAATGATATGTTTTAACTGACATTTTCAGCTAACTATAATGTCCTTTTACCATTTTTCCAAAACATTTTAATGCAAAGTAATGTGATATTACCATACTTAACTATTACTGCACTTTAAACTTTGTTCTTTTCACTAAATTTCTAGTTTTTTGTACATTAATTAATATTTTATCACCATACGCAACACCAACACCATGCCTTTGACTATTCATGGCTTGTGGTTGGCCGCAGGTGATGCCCTGTGCCCAACTCCCACTGATACCTAACTCCCCCCATTGCACACAAGCCTTGTGCGGTAAACAACCTTTACAACGTGGTCAAAACACCGCAGTGCCATCACAACGCAGATTTTAAAACGTAAGTTGTTACCACGACTTGCACTGGAGGGCGCTCTAAACTAAGGAATAGTAGATGTACGATTCCAACACCTTCCCTACTGTACGTAGGCTGGAGTTGGAATAGTAAATTATACTATTCCTAAGTCCAGCACCCTACAGGGCAAGTCGTGGTAACAACTTGCATTGTAAAAGGTGCGTTGTGATGTACCGCGATCATTTTGATCGCGTGATAACATCATACATCCCCATGTGCAGTAGGGGGTTGGGTGCAGGGCCTGGCGCTAGTTGACTATAAAGGGTGTTATTTTAAGTAAGAAAGAGCTACTGACTTTGACAACGGGTCAGAACACCAACATTTAAAAAGCAGGCCTATTGGCTTTATGAAGGGGTCAAGTGGGCAGGGAAACAGATGAAAAAATTGCTCCCACACACAGGGAACTGCCTACATAGCAGCTCCCTGCATGCAGGAGCAGTGCTGCCCCCCCTGGAAATGTGGAGCCGGCTGGGGCCACGGGGGCTTCCCCGCTGCCTCTTTGTAGTCTTTTTGTGTTCCTTATAGGAGGATTTATGTTATCACAGATTTCTGGATGAAGACGTATGAGGAACAATCACATTGCCAAAAGGCACACAAGGTCGCTGGAGACAATTTCTCGTCGTCCAATTTGCAGCTGTAGTGTGAAATATGCACTAGACATTTACCCAACTAGGCAGCACTTACTAATTAACCAGTAGAAAATACTCCAGTTGGATAGACTTTTTGTGCAAAACTGTGGACTCTTGTTGGGTAATGTACATTTGAGGTTCCGTTCTGGCCTTGATTCTCATTTTACAGAACGTAATCCTCAATGGGAAGCACTTATAAATATAAACATAGCAGGTGCCCAGTTGAAGCTCCTTTCTGTAAAGGACAAATGATCCTAAGTTCCTGGGCCTGGGGAAGGCAAAGCAAGTGTGTTTTCTTGGCAATTACACATTGAAAAATAATATGAGATTATTGGTAAATGTGAATGTATTGTTGATATATTGGAGGCAATGTGTAGTCACTAACGAGTGGATTCTTTCTTGGCCTCTCCTGGTTACTGCAGAGCAGTTTTGCACAAGTAATTTCCTTAGATGAAAGACAGATACGGTAAGCTGCTGACACGCTAAGCACTATTGTGTGCCACTCGATAGTAAAAAAATACCTGGTGCAACTAGACAACTAACTTTCACATTTTTATCATTACTTATTGTATTTTTCTGCAAAGAAGCACAATATTTATTTGATGTGAATGATTAAGACATTGTGAAGAGTGCTCAAATAAATTAGTTTAAAAAAAAAAAACAAAAAAAAAGAGTATCCACATACAAAGAGACAGTGCATACAAGCTATACTATTTTGTTTTCCTGTGAATAAGATGGAGAATCTTAATGTTATCGTACCTCCCATGTTCCTACAAACAACTGGAGATCCACCCATCGAGTGGGATGAATGGATAGACATGTTTGAGAACTATATAGAGGCACTAGATGGAAAGGATTTTAGCGCAACTAGAAAAAAAGCCCTTTTGTTAAGCGCTCTAGGTAAAGAAGGCCAACGTTCCTTTAAATATCTTCCAGTAGGATTGAATCAAGATGGGAGAGCAATTACCAATGTATATACTGAAGCAAAAGCTCGCATGAAGAAGCAGTATGCAAAAGAAGTAAATATTGTTATGGCCAGACATAAATTTTACACTCATCCCCAAAGGAGTGAGGAATCAGTAGACCAATTCGTAGCTAGGTTACGAGAACTGTCCATTAAATGTAGCTTTGGAGAGATAAGAGACGAAATGATACGAGACCAGCTGATAGTACAATGTCGCAATAAAAAGATGCAGGAAAAACTGTGGGCTGCAAAAAATCCTACATTACAAATGGCCATTGATATAGCGAAAGTAGTTGAAGAATCGAATGCATGTATGAGAGAGATGGAAAAGAGAGATAATGGAAAGGAAAATGTACAAGGGAATGGGGTTTCTTGTGTTGAACAAGATGAAGTTGCTGCTGTGAACAGGAAAGGCGTAGATTTGAGTGAAAGAGGTCCGAAGAAATTCAACAATGGATTTTCAGGAAGTGACAGGAATAGATTTCAGGGAAGGATGTGCAGTAGGTGCGGCAGCACTTTTCATAATGCAGATTTTAGGAGATGCTTTGCTATTGATAAGGTCTGTAGAAAGTGTGGGAGGAAGGGACATTTCTCCAAGATGTGTAGGGGAGGAAATGCAGATAAAGTAGCTGTTGTGGAAAACAGAGAAATAGTGAGAGACATTGTTGGTGTTGAGGGTGCCAACAAAATATTGTGTTTGGGTGAGGATGGGGTCAGTAAGGGTGAGCCTGGTAGAAGGTTCAGGCCCAAAGCTCAATTTCTTATTGATGAAGTAGAGACCCAGCTGATGGTCGATCCAGGGTCATTGTGGACTATCATCCCCAAGGATATGTACTTAGAAAACTGGAAAGATGTGCAATTATTGCCTAGTGATATTAGTCCTTGTGGTTACCAAGGTGAGAGCATAGATGTAATTGGGTTCATGGTATGTGTGATATCATTTAAGGATCGTTCCGTTAAAGGGAAGGTGTATGTAGCCAGATCAGGCCCAGCGATTTTGGGATGGGGGCAACAGTATGACCTTGGTATAATCATTAATCCCAGGGCAGCACAGCAGGTGATGGTTGTGCACGCGTGGGTTCGTATCCCATCCTCGTCGCCATGTGATGTAAATGAAGTTAGGAGACTAATAAAAGAATATAAGGCATTTATTATGCACTACAGAGAAAAGCTAGTGATCCCATCAGAAAGCAGGGAGCTAACTGACTAGGAAGAACACAGTAGAAAATGACATCAGGAAAATGGAATGTCAGACTTAAAGGGATACAGCAAAACATAAGTGCAGAGAATACAACATACTCCCTTTCCATTACTAGGATTATGCTAATGCGCAAACCACTTGGACGCTTCACCCGTTTGGCCCCACCCACCCAAGGTCTTCCCGCCTTTTGCCACGATGATGGACTGTTAACAAAAGGTCCCTCAGTGCATTTGCTACCGATTTTGGTGTTGTGTTCTTGATGCCTAGGAATATGGAGACACCTCCACCAAAGAAGCACTTGCTTCATACAGTTAAGAGGAAGTTCCCTTGCTTGGTGGAGATTTACCTCTTTGCAGTCTTTTCGGCTTCTCTATATGAGGATTCATGTTATCACAGATTTCTGATGAATGCATGAGAAACAATCCAATTTCCAAAACGCACACAAAGTCACTGGGGACATTTTCTTGTAGTCTATTATGCAGCTGTAGGGTAAAATATCCACTGGACATTTACCCAATAAGGTAGCATTACTAATGAACTAGAAGACAGTATTCCAGTTTTGTAGACATTTTGTACAAAGCTTTGGTCTCATGTTGAATAAAGGGTCAGGTGAGATTCTGTTGTGGCACAGTCACTCACACAACTGTTGATACAATCATACTGACACTCTCACATCCATTCACAGACCCAAACAGCCACTCACACACTCACTCACAGCCCCATAAAGCCACTCACACACCCACTCACCGACATATACATCCACTCACACACCTACTCTCAAGGGTTACAGGATTACAGTCAGGACATAAAATTAAAAAAAACCTTAGAAATTCACTTAAAATCCAAAAGTTACAGGGTTTGTTATAGTTAGGAAATCGCATTTAAAACAAATGGAGAAATTCACTGAACAAACCATAGGTTACAGGGATGTTATAGTTAGGAAATAGAATTAAAAAAACTTGCAAATTCACTGAAAAACCAGATGTAACAGGGAAGTTATACTTAGGATATAGGATAAAAAAAGCTTGGAAATCCACTGAGAAAACCAAAGGTTACAGGGACATTATAGTAAGTTTAGATTTCACTCATACAACACCATAGAAATTCAGAAGCTATATTTACCTGAGCTCACTATAACTTATGCCCCCGCAATGTACTGCTTATGACCTCACATATTACACCACTCATGACTTGATAAGTGGCATCACTGATGACATCACTGATGACATCAATCTAGGAGTGTAAGTGTTTTGTCAATGTTTATGAGACTTAAAGATATATACTAAGCTACTACATGAGTTAATTTACTATTCTTCTGTACCACTAAGTGATACTATTTCTAACATATGTCATTTGAGTGACTGTTTGACTGTCTGTATGAGTGGGTATCTGAGTGGCTGCATGGGTGTATGAGTGGATGTGTGAGTGGCTGCATGGATGTGTCATTGGGTGTGTAAGTGACTGTATAGGTCTATCAGTGGGTACGTTAGTGGCTGATAAGGCTTGTGAATGAGTTTGTGAATAGTGTTCTGGGAGTGGCTGCATGAGTGGCTGTATGGGTGGGTGAGATAGTGTGTGAGTAGTGTGGGTGTGTGAGTGCTGTGTGTGTGTAAGTGTCTGCATGGCTGTGTGAATGTTTTATTTGTGTGTGGATAAGTGTCTGAGTAGCTTTGTGGGTGTGTGAGTGGTTGTATGGTTATGAGTGGGTGTGTAAGTGGCTGTATGGGTATATGCATGGGTTTGTGAATGGTTGTGTGAGTATGTGAGTGGGTATGTAAGTGGTTCGGTGGGTATGTAAGTGGGTGTGTGAATGGTTGTATGGGTCTGTGAGTGGGTGTATGAGAGTTTTGTGGGTGTGTGAATGGTTGTGTAGGTGTGTGACTAGTTGTGCGACTGGGTGTATAAGTGGTTGTATGGGTCTATAAGTGGGTGTGTGACTGGTTGTAGGGGTGTGTAACTAGGTGTGTGAGTGGTTGTATGGATCTGTGAGTGGGTGTGTCAGTAGTTGTATGGGTAAGTGAGTAGTGTGGGTGAGTATGTGAGTGGTTCTGTGAATGATGGCCTCAGTAATGTTGCTTGAGATGTCATCAGTGATGTCACTGGCCATGTCATGTGTGATCTATATGTGAAGTCATAAGTAGCACATTGCTAGGACATACATTATAGCTAGGCCAAGTAACTATAACCGTCGAATTTCACTGGTTTTGAAATATGAGACTAACTATAATGTCTCTGTAACCTTTGGATTTTTCAGTTAATTTCGATTTTTTTAAATTCTATTTCCTAACTACAACGCCCCTGTAACCTTTGTTTGTGTCAGTGCATTTCTATGCTTTTTTAAAAGTTTTATTTCCTAACTGTAACCTGTAACCTTTGAGAGTGTGGTGTGAGTGGCTCCATAAGTCATACAGTGGGTGTGTTAGTGGCTGTATGGATCTGGGAGTGAGTGTGTGAGTGGTTTTGTGGGTGTGTCTGAGTTGGTCTGTTAGTGGGTGGGTGTGATTGAGTGGGTCTGTGAGTGGGTGTGTGAATGTCTGAGAGGATCGATGAGTGGATAGATGAGTCTCTGAGTGGGTGCATGAGTGGGTCTGTGAGTGTGTGAGTGGGTAAGACAGTGGGTACGAGAGTCTCAGAGTGGGTTTGTGAGTGGGTGCACGAGGCTCTGACTGGTTCTGTGAGGGGCTGCATTAGTGTCTGAGTAGGGCTCTGAATTAGTAAATGAGAGTCTGAGAGGGTCTGTGAGTGGGTGATTGAGCCTTTGCATTTGTCTGTAAGTGGGTGCAGGAGTGTCTGAGTGGGTCTGTGAGTGGTTGCATGAGTTTTTGAGTAGCTTTGTGAGGGGGTGCATGAGGTGTCTGTGAGGAAGAGAGAGGCAGATTATAGGTGTCTGGTCGGTTGGTGGAAGGTCATGCATCTGTTGATGTATTTTGGTATATCGTTGTGCAGGGCTTTGTATGTGTCTTGAGGTGGGGTGTGATGCGGTCTGCCTGGGAGGTTGAGGATGAGTTTTCCCACTGAGTTTTGTATTGTCTATAGTCTCTTCAGGAAGCATGCAGGGAACCCTATGTAGAGTGTGTTCTCATAGCCCAGCCTGCTGGTGATGAGGGCCTGCGTGCCGGTTCTTCTTGTGTTGACTGGGACACATCTGAAGATCTTGCGCAACATAAGTAGTGTGTGGAAGCAAGTGGCTGAGCCTGTGTTTACCTGTTTCTTCATCGATCGATAGCTTGCTGTCCAAGATGATGCTGAAGTTTTGGGCCTGGTCTGTCAGGGCGGGGATGGGATGGGGAGAGATCAGCAGACCACTATGTGTCCCTCCATGGTGAGGTGTTGTTCCCAAAAATGAGGACCTCCATTTTTTCTGTGTTGAGCTTGAGACAGTTGTCCTTCATTCAGTCGCCGATGTTCATCATACATCTGAGGAAGCTGGCTCTGGTGGTGGAGGGGTCTTCTGACAGCGAGTAGATGAGTTGGGTGTCCTCCGAGTAGGAGATGATGGTGAGTCCATGTGATCTTATAGTGTACGCTTCAAAGAGAGTGGGGCTGGGGGACAGTCCTTGGGGGACATCACAGATGATCTTCTTGGGTTCTGAGGTGAATGGTGTGATACCGATTCTTTGGAGTCTTTCAATAAGATATGAGGCAATCCATTTGCAGACATCTGCCTCAATTCCAAGGGGTGGAGTATGTTAATCAAGATGTGATGGGATATGATGTCGAAGGCGGCTGACAGTTCCAAGAGGAAGAAGACTGCTCTTTTGCTGTGGGCCAGGAGGGCCCTGATGCCATCAGTAGCTAAAATCAGGGATTTCCTGCTGCTGTGGTTGGTTCAGAATCCGGATTGAGAGTGGTCCAGGTGGTTGTGCTCCAGGTGTTTGGTGAGTTACTGGTTGATAGCGGTCTCAAGAACCTTCACTGGAAAGGGGAGTAGGGAGAAGGGCCAGTACTTCTTCGGTTCTGCAGATGCAGATGCTTTCTTCAGGAGAACGGTGATGGATTAAACCCAGATCTTTTGACTGCGAGTGAGTGTTTGATTGATTCAGATGCTCCGTCCATCACCACCCCCTTTTGTACCGCTTTTGGCCATCATAAGTGTGGCAGGGTATGCTCAGACGTGAGTCCCTTGCTCACTTTGCCACTGGATTCAAACAAGCCGGGCTGAAGACGCCTGGAATGCCAGAAACCGGTCCTCAGAAGTTTGTTTCCGGTCCAGGGAAGACATGGCTTGGCAGTCCGGGCTGGACTGTTCCCATGAGGCACAGGGTCAGACTGATTTGCATATAGCCATGTCTGAACTGGGGTGGCAGAGTGGGCTAAAGAACGGTGATGGATTAAACCCAGATCTTTTGACTGGGAGTGAGTGTTTGATTGATTCAGATGCTCCGTCCATCACCACCCCCTTTTGTACTGCTTTTGGCCGCCATAAGTGTGGCAGGGTATGCTCAGACGTGAGTCCCTTGCTCACTTTGCCACTGGATTCAAGCAAGCCGAGCTGAAGACGGCTGGAATGCCAGAAACCGGTGCTCAGAAGCTTTTTTCCGGTCCAGGGAAGACATGGCTTGGCAGTTTGGGCTGGGCTGTTCCCATGAGGCACAGGGTCAGACTGATTTGCATATAGCCATGTCTGAACTGGGGTGGCAGAGTGGGCTAAAGAACGGTGATGGATTAAACCCAGATCTTTTGACTGGGAGTGAGTGTTTGATTGATTCAGATGCTCCGTCCATCACCACCCCCTTTTGTACCGCTTTTGGCCGCCATAAGTGTGGCAGGGTATGCTCAGACGTGAGTCCCTTGCTCACTTTGCCACTGGATTCAAGCAAGCCGGGCTGAAGACGGCTGGAATGCCAGAAACCGGTCCTCAGAAGCTTGTTTCCCGTCCAGGGAAGACATGGCTTGGCAGTTCGGGCTGGACTGTTCCCATGAGGCACAGGGTCAGACTGATTTGTATATAGCCATGTCTGAACTGGAGTGGCAGAGTGTGCTAAAGAACGGTGATGGATTAAACCCAGATCTTTTGACTGGGAGTGAGTGTTTGATTGATTCAGATGCTCCGTCCATCACCACCCCCTTTTGTACCGCTTTCTTCAGGAGGGGCCTTACTTCAGCGTGTTTCCTGTCCTCAGGGAGGGAGGCCAAGGGGATGGAGGTGTTCAGGTATTTCTTGAGCTTGTCGCCAATAGTCTTGCTCCAGAGGTTGAAGTCATGGTGGGGAGACAGGGGTGGGTGCTCCAGTGTGCACAGAGTTCATGATGTAGATTGTGGCTTGTGTTGTGAGAGGGTCCCAGTGGGTGAGCAAGTGTTTGGATTTTATGTTCATGGGTGTGAGCTGGCTGATTCTCTCAGTGGCGGGTTTCGAATTTTTTGTAGATGACTCAGATCTTGTCACGGAAGAAGTCCACCAGGTTGTCACATGGCTCGTGGGAGATGGTGTTGTTGTTCACGGGGGCTGCAGTGTTGGAGGACTTCTTCATGATGATGAAGAGCTCCTTGGTGCAGGTTATGCTGGCTTCTACGTAGTCTGCTACTGTGTTCACTGTTGTTTCTTTCAGGAGGTGGTGGTACTAATTGAATGCTGTCTTGAAAGTGGTATGGTCTCCTTTCTCTTTGCTGGTGTGCCACCTCCTTTCTAGTTGCTGTCAGTTTGCTATTGGTGGATTTCAGCTCTGCGGTGAACCAGCTGGCTCTTCTGGAAGCTTCTTTGGATTTGGCTGGCTTGGCAGGGGGATTATGTCGGTGCATTCTGTGATCCACTGGGAGATATTCTTCACAGCCTGTTCTGGATTGGATGTTGTGTCTGTGAGGTAGGAGTTAAGAGAGGTGTTCCACTAGTCTTCTGATATTTGCATGGAGCTGTGGGGCACAGTTGTAGTGATGGTAGGTCCTGAGATGGTAAAATTGACACTGCAGTGGTTGGTCCAGGTGAGCTGTGTGAAGTGGATTTACTTGACTCTGTCGCTGGATGTGAAAATGGGGTTGAGTGTGTTTCCTGCGATGTGGGTAGCACCAGTGACAAGTTGCTTGAGGCCAGTGTTGCTCATGCTTTCTAGGAGGTCAGCTGTGGTGGTGTCGCTGGGGTCGATGAGGTGGAAGTTTAGATCCCCAGGAAGATGTAGTGCTCGGAATTGATGGCGATCAGGGTGATGAGGTCAGGGAAGGAATTGCAGAAGCTGGGTTTTGGTCCTGTAGGTGAGGGTACCCTCAATTGTGCTTTTTCCATCTGGGTGGAGTTAGAAGTTTAAATGCTCTATTATCAGGGTCGAGGCATCTGTGGAAGGTCGTGCAGCAGATGGTGTAGTTGAATATTATGGCAATTCCATGTTTGTCAGTTTGGTCCCGGTGTAATATTTTGTCCCTTTCAAGGGAGGGGATGGCGATGTTCGGCGCGGAGGTAATGTTCACCCAAGCCTCTGTGAGGAAGATGACGTCTGGGGTGAGGGATGAAATCATGTCCCAGATCTCTATGGCATGTCTGCTGAGTGATTGTGTGTTTTGAGAAATGCACTGAAGTTGTGCAATGGTGGTCCTGTTTGGCATGGCGGATGTAGTCATGTTTGCAGAGTCTCTGGTGTTGTTGGTTGCTTCAGTGCTGCAGGTGAAGTGGCAGTGCTATGATCCTCTAGTGGTGTGTGGAGATGTGCCGCCACAGAAGTTGTTGATACATCTGGGATCCAGGGCTCGGAGTTCGGTGGTAGTGTCGCTGCAGCGGTTGGAAAAGACAGGTTTCCTAGCACTGGGCCTTGTCCATGCTCGGGTGGGTGCTGACAGGCTTGCCTTGGTGCACCGGTGGCTCGCCTGCAGCGCAACTATGTAGGTCCTAGGTGGAGGTGGGGTTCTGCTAGTGATGGGAAGTTGGAGGGAATGAGCAGGGAAACAAAATTGTCAGGAAAGCAGAAGAGCACAGCAGTGGTGAAAACAGAGGGAAAGGCGGGTCAAAAATGTATTTAAAAAAAAATTATTTTGCCAGGAGTCGCACTGTGTCTGAGAGCATGTCTACAATATGTAGGAGGGAGGCCCCCCTCCTAGGTGCCTTAAAACCTCGGGGACCACTACCTCCCTGGGGCATATTGATTAATTTATGCGGGGTTGGGCCGGGGTTACCCCCATGGCCTGGGGACCGCCACCTCTCCAGGGCAAATGTTATATTGATGAGGGGGCCCATGTGGCCTCCATGCAGCCCCAGGGACTTCTACCTCCCCGGGGTTAAATCTGACAAATGCGGGGGCCATGCAGCCCCCTCAGTAGCCCTGGGGACTGCCACCTCCCTGGGGCAAATGGCTATAATTAAAGTGGGAGTCCACACACCTTGGGCTGTATTCTGTAATGGAAGGGGCCCTCGGAGCGATAGATGGCATTGGGGACTGCCAAGGCCGGGTCCTGCTACCCCCACAGGTGCCCACACTTAGGAGGTAGCTGATTGCTATGGCTTGGTGGGAGCTATACCGCTCCTGTCCAGCCATAGCAAACTGTGCTCGCTTTCAGCAAGCAAGAGCATTGAAATGCTCTCGGTTGCTGAAAGCAAGCACAATTGCTTTGACGGAGAGGGAGCTGCATGTTAGCAGTTCCCTCTGTGTCAAAGTATTGCAGGCTCCTGCAGGAAGCGGTGAGCCAGCAGGGACCACAGGTGCCTTGAGGCTTCACCCGTGGTCCCCAACTCTACAATGTGGGTGCCCTAGGGGCCAACAAACCCTCCTGTTACCTTCAGTAAGTTCCACAGAGATGCAGAGAGTACTTTGGAGACCATGCCCCTTATCTCCCCCACTCTGCAAACGCACCTCCTGGTGAATTTCTGGTTGGGTGCTGAAGTCCTGTTGGCTTGGGGGCCAACAATCCCTTCTGTTACCTCCAGTAAGTCCCACAGACTGTGATTGCTGAGAGGTCTTAGGAGGCCAAACCTCTTCTCCACCACTGTGAAAATGTGCCTTCTGGTGCACTGTTGGTTGGGGTATGAAGTCCTTTTGGATGCTGAGGGTTCTTGGGGGCTCAGGAGTGCTTCTGTTACCTCCAGTAAGCCTGGCACGACAGGATTCCTGAGAACTGGTCGGAGACCCTGCCCCCCTTTTGCTACCACTCTGAAAATGTGACTACTAGTTAAAAAAACATGGAAATTCACCAAAGTTTCAGGGACATTATAGTTAGGATATAGAATTTGAAAAACCTTAGAAATTCACTTAAAAATCAAAGGTTACAGGAACGTTTTAGTTAGGAAATAGAATTAAAAGAACCATACAAATTCACTGAAAAAATCAAGGGTTACAGGGACATTATAGTTAGTCTCAGATTTCACTCGTACAAAACCAGTGAAATTCGGCAAACATAGTTATCTGGGCTAACTATAGGTTAGGCCCTCACAATGCACTGCTTATTATCTCATATATTACATCACTCATGACATAGTCACTAACATCACTCATGACATCTCATATGACATCACTGATATGAAAAAACAATACTTTCCTTTTTTATGTATTTAGCAACTGCTCAGTGTAGGTGCCAACTCTGGGCTTCTTTGTGACTGCAAGAACAGTCACACTGTCTTAAAATTCACCATTGCAATAGAGTGGAATGCCCTGATTCTCCAATGAATGCGTGGTTCTGGAATAACCGGGTGTCCGAAATTAATGTTTCTGGTTCGCAGAGTATATACTCTGTCCAAGCAGGAGACACAATCCTTGTCAGGGTAAGTCAGATATGCAATCTAAATTAACCTGTGCTCACCCTCTGGTAGCTTGAACAGAGCAGTCAGACCTAACTTAAGAAGCAGTGTGTAAAGTATTTGTGCAACACTTAAATTACAGTAGAACAGTGAAAACAGCACAGAAGGTTTGTTGATGTTGAGCTGCGCAGTCCGTTGAGGTGATGTTGTAGATCAACTCCTGTGTCGCGGTCGAAGGGCCATGCATTGGTTCAGATCAGCGCAAAGTTGTCACGGTGTCGATTTTTGAGCAGAAACAGCTGCAGAACCCACTTCTGAGGCCCAGGACTGAACCTACGGCAAAGTAAGCAGCAGTAAATCTTTGATGGCCCTGAAACTTCCAGAACAGGGGGTAAGGCAGTAAACCCTTGGAGGCACTCTGGGTTCAAGTGATGCAGGTCCAGTCCTTCTCACCCAGGCATGAGAACAGCAGGCAGCAGGGCAACTCAGCAAGGCAAGAGCACAGCAAGGCAGAGTGGAGCAAAGCAGTAGTCCAGCAGAGTAGCAGTTCATTCAGCAGCACAGCAATTCTTCTTCCTGGCAGAGTAGCCACTGGTCCAGAAGTTTACTGTCTTGGTAGGGTAAGAGACCCAGTACTTATACCCAACTGTGCCTTTGAAGTGGGGGCGATATAAAACAGTGACTTTGAAGTGTACCAGTAACCCTTTCAACCCAGTCTTGTCTGCCAGGCTGTCTGCGGGGTGTAATCTGACCTTTGTGTGGGGTCAGGCCACTACCCTTTGAAGTGTAAGTGTGAGTGTCTTTCTCCAATCCTGCCCAGGAAGGACTATCAGAATGCAGATGTATGTAGATAAGTGCCTAGATGTGCATTGAAGACAGGCTGAAAGGCACACAGAGCAGTAAGAGCAGAGAAATGTCTACTTTCTAAAATTGGCATTTCTAAAATAGTAATGTAAATCCAATTTTACCAGTAAAGAGGATGTATCATTACCATTCTAAAGATATGAAACATGATGCAGCTCTCCTTCCTAATCAGGAATTACAGCTTAAAGGTATTTTAAGGAATTTCCAATGTTAGCCTAAGAGAAGAGTAGGCCTCACAATAGTGAAAAATGACTTTAGCTGTTTGTCACTACCAGGACATGAAAAACATAAAAGTACATGTCCTACCTTTTAGTTGCACAATATCATGCCCCATGGGCTACCTAGGGTCTACCTTAGGGTTGACATATGTGTAATAAAAGAGGAGTTTAGTGCTTTATAAGCTATTTTTAATGGCAGGTTAAAATGGCAGTAAACTGCACACACAGGTCCTACAGTGTCCCGCCTCAGACATGGTTAGAGGGCTACTTAGGTGGGTGGCACAAGTAGTGTTGTAGGCCCATTAGTAGCATTCACAGGCCCTGGGCACATGTAGTGCAACTTAGAGGTAAATTAAATATATCAATTGGGAATGAGCCAATCTTACCAGGTTTTAGGGGGAGAGCACATGCACTTTAGCACTAGTTATCAGTGGTAAAGTTTGCAGAGTCCTAAAGCCAGCAAAAATGAGTTCAGAAAAAGAAGAGGTGGAAGGCAAAAGGTTTGGGGATGATCCCACAGAAAGGGCCAGGTCCAACACTGATTGGAAAAGATTTTTGAATTACAACTTGATTTTGCATAATTAACATCTCTAAGCTGGAGTCAATATCATCTTTACAATTGTTCGAATACTAGGTACATCGATACCTTGAGGGGACATGTGGACTGGTAAATCCAGGAACAATAAAAGCCCAGTGCCAATTTCATTTGCTTCAAGTGCTCCCCTGTTTTTGCTCTCGATTCACAAATCAGGACTAATATCGTGCCTAAAATGGGGACTAAAAAGTGTAAATGGTAATGCATCCATGTTTTTGATCGTATGTATTGCTAATGCCCGTGGTTTGAACAAGTGAAGTACAAAAACAACCAGAAAGACAAACAGAGGGATTAAGGGCTATTTATGAGTGGGGTTGCTTCATCCTTGCACCACACAATGTGGTGCTTGCATAGCACAATCCCAAAAAGCAACTTAGGATGCCACACAAGGCCACCTTGCGTGGCCCTGAGTGGATTCATAAATTCAGAGTAACACAATGCAGAGCAAATCGTTGTGTTGCGTTACTCTGTGCTATGGAGGCATTTGATGGGTGTTGTGTGGGTGTTTCCACGCAACACCCATGGATTTTGATACATTCCCAGATTTACTAAAAGTGGTAGACTTGGGAATGCACCAAAATGCTACGCCTTTCCAGGTGTAGTATAACAAGGAGAAATCTCTATGCCTTCCCAGGTGTAGTGTAACAAGGAGAAATCTCTTTATTTTTCCTCGTTATTTTGTCTTTCTATGAGTGCCGCATTGTGCAGCACACATAAAAAGAGGAAAATTCCTCAGGGGTCTGTTTTTGTGCAAGAAGCTGCCCCTTTCTGCACATAAGCAATCCTCATTACAACACAGGCCCCTTGCACTATGGGGCAAGGGTGCCAGCATTGGTGCTAGGCAGCTAAAACAATGCCAGCGCAGCGGCAAAGGCAGGAATGTGCCATATTCTTTAAAATAACGGCTCATTCCTGCCCTTTTCCTGTCGCGCAGCATAACAAGGTGGCTTACTCTGTGCAACTTCCTCAGTTCATTTTGACAGAATTGCAAGCTTTGTTCACCAGTGAAGTTGTAGCATTACATAATAAACACAAGATGGCAGCATTGACTGATTTATATCATTTGTATCATAGGCGAGTAAATGCTGCAGCTCAATACCTTCTTTAGGTTGATAAATAACAAGTTGAACGTGAAAAATGCACGTCCAGTTTTCCGCGTTCTTTGATCAGTCTTGGGACCTTTACGATTACAAACATAAACTAATTGAACATGACTTAATGCGCGTGTTTGAAAAACAATAAGGATTCTGAACACCACAAAAGGAAACTGAACTTAAAATGCCACTTTCAGAAACCGTGATCTTGTTAAAATGGTGTCATTGGCATGGACATTCCCGGGTCTGAAAATAAATATGCCCCATTACTACTCTGATCCCCACCATGACACCATTCTTATCTCGTGCTAGTGAGTCAGGGAAACAGGACTGATGTTAAGGTATTGTGGTCTGGGATCGGCTTCTGGATTATATAGGACCGTATTTTAGAGATTTATCCTTTAAATAGTATCTATTTTTGGATGTATGACGTGACAACGCATACTGTTACCACGCATACCTTTACAACGCGGTATTTACAACGGATACCGTTACAACGCATAGCGCTTAGAGGTGCTGGATAGTGGTAAGTATAATTTTATATTCCAACTCCAGTCCCCGTGGACACTAGGGAAGGTGTTGGATATAAAATTATACTTATTCCCTATCCTAGAGCGCCCCCCAGCGCAATGCGTTGTAATGGTATGCGTGGTAATGCCTGCGTTCTAATGGTAGTGCGTTGTAAAACTTCCGTTGTAAACGTTGCATACCTCTATTTTTATAGCGGTGAATATGGGCAGCCGCATTGGATTGGGTTGCTGTGGGTAATTGCAATTCGGCAATATTTCTTGAAAATCCCTGGCATTTCTCATGCCTGGATATATATGTAGAAACTACAGTACATGGGAGGCCTGTTTACATACAGGGCGCTACGCATGTCATAGGTCTGGCTGCACTATGCCGGGTTAGGTGGGTGGGGGGGGACTAAAAATGTAAACAAAATGGGGTTCTGCCACAAGCCTCACCTGTGGTCACAAAAATGGGGCACAGGCAGGGAAAACATTCTGAAGGCTTATGGAGGTCATCAGATTTGATGCACAAGAAACATACCATGTTTTACACAGAACATTGCCTGGGGTGCTGGCCGGCAAGATTCGCGGGTGGCAGGGCAAGGGATTGCGCTGTGGAGGGGTTTGCAGGGGATCGTGTGGGGGGTCGCCCATGGATACATTATATAAAACAACATTTTTTTTTAAACGTACCTTGCTGCCGGCCACTTCACGTGTATCTGCTCCTGCTCTCCTCGAGCACATCAAGGAACAGTAAGCAGGCTCTACTAACCAATGCAGCATTGTGATTGGTGAGCATCCATGTTCCCCTGACCAATCACAACACTGTGCAGTGTTGTGATTGTTTTTGAGTGTCCTGTTTTGACGCTCAACCAGGGAATAGGGGCCTGGGCTTGTTCTCTGTGCCGGCTGCATAGAGAAGGGGGAAGTGCGCATGACTAGTTTGGGCGGCCTGAGAGGGCCGCTTAAACGGTCATTGTGCACTTGAGTAGGCACACCACTCTGCCCCTGCCCTGTTCAAAGAGCACAGCAGCCCTGCCCACTCACCCTCCCTCAAAGCAGCAGGAAGCAGCCTAAAATATAATAACACAAAGTTATTATCATTCTAAGTTTCTCTTCCCACTGCTTAAAAGCAGTGGGGTGATGCTCCGCCGCCATAGCGCAAGAGCCGCCCTTGAACATTGCATCATAACAAAGGATAGCTCTGTAAAGAGCAGGAGTCGATGCTTGGTATCGACTAGATATGCTTTCAGGTGTACTCTGAGGCATGTTTCACTGAGAGTGTATCAATATTGTACTGTGCAGCCTGCACTTAGCTGACCAGTTGTTCCCTGGTGTGGTACCCAAAGATCATTGTCCGACATCGTCTCCCTTAAATACCGTGTCCTAAATAGTGCCTACAAAATATACTTTTGTTTTTTCAGTTTGCAATTTTATTTATTTCTCGAATTTCGTAGCCAAAATTGTGTATTTTTTATGTTCTCGCTGGTATGTTTATTATACAAACCAATCCAAGTGATCCCATTTAAACCTTTCACTGGTTAACGAATTAACTATTGTTGTGATAGTGTTCAGCATTCTGTCTCTGTTATACATTTATTGCTTTAAGCACTCACCTTCACGTGTTTACCCAACCTGAAAGCACAGAGGAAGGACCACCTCCCATTTTGATGTAAACAGAAGAGGGAGGTTGAGAGAATCACCATCAGGGAGCTGCAGATAAGTCACCAGAAGTTCTGTAAAACAGTAGATCATGAAAAATAAGAAGCGCAAAAAAAAAACTATAGACATGTGAAATTTGTAGGTTATCTTTTATTGGATAGTATGGTAAATACGCATGTAACACTTAGAATCAAGATCACAGAAAGGTTAACGAGTAGCTTGGTTTGTAGTGACAGAAAAGGAATAATTCTTTATCATGTTGATTAGCAGCCAAAGAGCAATCCAATATTTGGGCCAAATTAGTCTTCCTAAAGATCAAGAGGTGGCAGTATAAGAGATGCAAATACAAGTCTGAATCAGCTGCACTGTATTTTGGCCATTATTTAAAATGTACGGATGTTCCGTCCTCTAGAGTACAAGTGCTTTATAGCCAGGGCTTGACTGGCCATAGCGGGCATCGGGCGTTTGCCCGGGAGGCTGGAGAGGTGGGGGCCTTTGTTGCAGCAGTGGGTGCTGGTTTTGTTACGGGGGCCCAGTTTCACACCAGTGCTGCATATCGGCCCTCAGTAACAAATGCATCAGTACTTCATACTTGCCCCCCTAGTGCCCCACTACTCCAAAAACCCACCCTGGGAGGTTGGAGGGGGGTGGGTCTGACAAAATTGCCAGAGCTGCTTTGGATTCCCAGTCCGGCCCTTGTTTTAGCCTATGGCACTTGTAACATGGAGGATGGGATATCCGTCACGTTTTGATGGAGTAAACTCAAAATAAATCACTGTGTCTTCTTTCTTCCCTTTCCTCTGAACTTTGTTCAGAAGCCTGTTGAAAGTAAATTAGGCAGGGAAACATCTTTAAAGGGATCTTTATTATATCTGTTTATTGTAGTTCAGCATGCCTCTCTACATTCTGGCACAAAGACAACTGGTGGAACGGAGGTGGCACAGTAGTATGAATTAGGCCTCTGTGAGGGGCTACTGGAGAACTGAACCCTGTATTTCCCTGCCCATTGACAGTCTTCGCCTTCTTTTTACTTCCCTACCGTTGCCAGATAAATGTGCCTAGTGTGAGTTGGCAGTCCTAGTGGGGGATGGGCCGGGAAATGCTGCATATACCCTGCCCACTACCTCTGTGCCCGAGATAGATAAATGAGTAGGGAATAGGTCAGCATCAGGTATGGCAGTGTATGGATATGAGCTGCTAGTCATGATGCCTCTCTGAAGCCCAGTGGTCTGAGTACTCAGAGACAGAGAAGAGCACTGGGATACAGGTATGGGAGAAACAGGACAATAAAGGAGGAGGGGGATAATCAGTGACACCAGATGCAGGCTACACCCATACCTGTTACTAGAAACATAGAAATGTGTGAAAAAGGAGAAACAATGATGGAATGGGAACACCGCCAAATTGTAAACATGTACGTGACACTCAGGGGCGGATTGGCAAGGCGGGCATTCGGGAAGGGCCGGTGCCTCAGTGCCCTCTGTGGGCCGTTTTTTTTTCTCCCCTGTCCCAGTCCACAGAGAGTGGACTAGGAAAGGGGAGAAAAAAACCGGCCCACAGAGTGCACGGAAACAGAGACTGAGAAAATGAAAGCAGCCTCGCTTTGCGGCCAGACAGCGATTGTCAGCTGTGGGCTCTCCTTCACCCCTGCCCTGCCAAGCAATCAAGCTGAGGCTGCGCTGGGGAGGGGTGATTGTTTGCAATAATCGGCCTCCCTGGGGGCCAGGTGTTACTCAGGCCTTCGAGCCGTTTGGACCTCGGCCCCCCTGGGGCCCATGCAGCCCAGAAACGGTGTTAGTCTTAACACCTCGCCCACAGCCCTTCACATTCAGGGCACAGTGGGCAAGGAAGAATGGGTCTTGCTGTGGGGGCCTGGTGATGTTTGTAATTTTTTTGTTTTATTTATTTATTTATTTATTTGATTTTATATAGCGCGGACTTTACCGAAGGTGTCAGAGCGCTTCACACTAGGAACAGCAATAATACATGAGGAGAAAATTATAAGTGGACAAATTACAAAAGCAAACGTTAAGTTACATGAATCAAAAGTGACAATAGTGAGCAACCAAAATACAAGAGGAGCAAACAATACATTACAGGAGGAAAAAGTGACGTGTGCAGGTTACAAAAGCGTACAAAATACAAGTAGAGGTATAATACTGCAATTAATGGCAGACACTCCAGCACAAGAACAAACGTTACGTAGGCATTGGCGGCACTTGTGCAAGTATCTAAAGCAAACAAAAGTGAGAGGAGCAAACAGTGTGTTACAAGAGAAAAGTGACTTGTGCAAGTTACAAAAAGGTACCATACACAGGCACAAGGGTAATACTACAGTAAATAGTAAACACTCAAACTGCCAGAACACACTGGGAAGGCACTTCCCATGCACCAGCTTCACCTCAGCCTCCCCCCTGGCTACCTTGCTACCTTGGATGACCCAGAAAGCTGTGTTTTTTGTGCTCCCCTGCCAGGACATTTTCCCAAGGCCTGGAGGGTTGATTAATTTACTAATTGCAGGGGCCTTACCTCTGTTCATGTGCTCCTGAGCAGAAGGTCTGGGGAGGGCTGAGTAGGTTAGTAATAGCAGGGGCTTTGCTGCTTTTCAGGTGCTCCTGTGCTGGAGGGCTGGAATAATTTTGTGACAAAAAGGGGCCTTGCTATTTTTTTTAGTTGCTCAGCATGTAGGCCATTGTCACCTTGGCCCTGTGTCGTGTGCAAGAACAGTATCCTCCCACTTTCATTCCTTGTCTGTGCAAATGGTGTTTCATGAAAGGGCACGCCCCTTGAATGTGGGCCACGCCCCTTAAATATGGGCCACGCCTTTTGAATGTGGGCCACTTTTTTCGTCAGTGCCCGGGCCGAATTGTGATCCCAATCCGACCCTGGTGACACTCACACCCCTTCAAGCTGGGAAGACAAGATGGGTTATTAGCTGAGAGGGATGGAAGCCTCAGTCATATAATAAACACAATCCTTGACAGGGTGAACCACTAAAATCACTAAATTAAACTGTGCTTAACCCTCTAGTAGTTCGGCACAAAAGCAGTTAGGCTTAACTTAAAGTCTATGTGTGATGTGTGATGTGTTTATGCGGCACACAACAGTAATAAAGTGAAAAACACATGAAAAATCCCACACCAATTTAGAAAAACAGAGTACATTTTAATAAATAAAATGACACCAACATGTCAAAAATCCAATTAGTAGAACCATAGGATTACATTTTTAATGTTTTAGATGAAAATAGTGTCAAGAAGCATAAAGCGCCACTCGTGGTTATCTGGTGGCCCTAAACCAGGGGAGTGCCACAAGGTAGGCTGAACATGGTGGAGTGCAGGTCGGATACAGGGACCAGGCTAGTTCAGCAGATGAGTTACCTTCTCAAGTCCAGCGCCAAGAGTCCAGTTCGCTTTGGCTGGTGCCGTGAGAAGGCTGCCGGCTCAAGGAGCATGTCTAGCGTCACAAACGATCATCACTGTAGTCATCGATGTAGTATGAAGTGCTGGCCATGACCACACTATGTTTTTGTCTCTTGGCTCTCTGGATAGTCTTGGAGCAGAAGACAGTTAATAAAATCCTGGGCTCAGGAGAATCTGTTCATTGCCTTTGTTGCGCTGTCAGCTAGCGTTTTTGGTTGGCAACAATGAAATAATCAAAAATGTAAATGTGCTTAGAGTCTCTGCTTTCTGCTGCAGTTGAGCCAAGCGTGGTTACTGCTCAATTGGACTTACTGCCCATTTCAACTTTTAAGTAGTTTAATTGCTACATTACCAGAGAGCCCATGCAAAGGCAAGGAGGTGTACTCCAAGGACACTGATCATCAAAGTTAATTTGGACATTAAACCTATGCCTTTTCGTACTTGTCTGGAGCACATGAAATGTTTTGCAAGTGCAGAGAAATCTACAGTAGTCTATCACACTCAAAGAGTGGTAAAAGAATATTGCAAGGCGTGGAGGCTTGACTTAGAAGTTTAGAAACGCCCATATGCAAGTATGTTTGTGGGCATTCCCTGACTCTCTCTGACCTCTTCCCACCCTGGAAATGGCCTGAACTTTACTACACTTTCAGTCTAGGCAAAGGTATATAGATCACCCCCACATTTTCTGGGCTGTAGAGGAATAGATTTTTGGACGGAGAAAATGTTTTTCCGGCAGTGGAAAAACAAAATAAACATGAGCATTTGCCCAGAAAAATTCACTCCTCGTTCTGCAATAGAGAATTCCACACAGGAGCTCTTGGGAGTAGGCATGACATTCTCTGAAGTGTGCCTGAAAACCTACGTCTATCACAGCTTTACATGCCTGCTACTGGGGATGTTTCTGATTAGAAAAAAATCTACATTCAGACAGAGAGGTTTACATGTTTTTCGTAATGGGATACTAAATGGTATTTAAATTCTTGATTGGTTTCAAAGAATGTTCAAATGCTGTCATGTTCCACAAGTAAGGGGGCGTGTCCTACGAACCTTGCTTGTGAATTTGGAATTCTGGAATTACCCAGCTCTCTAAACATACAAGTGCCAAGAAGGTTGATTTGTTGCACATTGATAATGCCAATATCTGGCTGCAAAAAAGGGCTAAACAAACTAAAGTGGCAATTAAAAAAAGCATTTATGAGTTAAGGAAGTAATTTTACGGGAGTACTCTTTTACACACACATGCATGTATTTGTGAATTGGCCCAGAAATGGCAAACTCCCTATTGGCAAAAGTTCAAAGAGGGCACAACCCTTTCTATTTGCAAGAATCGTATTCAATATTCCCTGAATAGTCCATTTTATTCATATTTTAGATGTTTTAGGGACAATTCATAACGCCCTTTAGGAGTATATAACAGAGTACTGTCTACATTCTCGAATGCCTTTGTGATTCGGCCCATAAAGAATTGACAGTTTGTATCCTGAACCAGCTACTCACTCAACCATTAGACATTGTACCTCAAGGTGCCCACCATCATCACCATAGGCTAAGTAATGCCTCTGGACTATTCTATGCCATCAACCTTTGGATTGCTTCTTGCTTCCTTCCTTTTCCTACCTCCCTCATGAAGTTCGGAGATTCTAGAAATGTGTCTTGCAGCACAAAAACCCTAAATATATACATGCATTTTGCCACCAAGTGCCAAAGCTAACCGAACACAATCTAGTTATAAACTGGAAGTTTTCACAACTGGAGTGAGCAAGTGGGTGGAGGGAGGAATTCTCCATGTCTTCCAAGATTTTTGCAGATATGATTTGTCTCTTCAAAACAAAATTGAAGATTATAATTTATTGACACGCTTATTCTTTGTAATGCTGAATTGATTGGAAGAATAAATAGATTTTTGTCACAGTCTGATCGTATGTAACACTCTATTACATATTTTTACAGTGCTATTTCTTTACCATTGAATTTGGCCTGTGCAAACAAGAAGGGCAGCTGCGAGTATACGGAGCAGGACTTCTGTCTTCCATTGGAGAATTGAAGGTATTTTACATAGTGGTTGTGACCTCCTATACAGGTCTTATCATCCCATTGGCAACCTATTGTTAATCTGCTTTTTTTAGATTATTGCTTAATATTTTGTGCTGTGGGATATTGCATGTGGTTCTCATTTTCAGTGTAATCAACTCGCTTTCAATTCATCGAAGCACACATACATGAAAACCTGTGTGCTATTTTTCAACAGCTTTAATGCACATTCGAAGGTAGTGAAAGCAGGGAACAAACAGTGGTTCGTCCAAATGGTTGAAGACAGGAGAGACAAGGGTTTTATAGTCATCTGGACGAAAGACTCGGAAGTCATCATCATGACCTCCTCCATGTACATGTGGCAACATTATGATGAAAGAGGAAGTTCTCTCTGGGCTGTGAACCTGCCTACATATTTGTGCAAGAGGAAAGTGGCCGGCCTTGGATATAGATATTGTGGTGGTTAGGGATAACCTTCATAAATTGATAAAGACATGGCTCTTTCCCTAAGTTCGAGTACAACTAGCGTCAGGTTCGGGATACACTCACCTCAGCGCCAAGACGCCTCGGCAATAGTGCACTTTATAAAATCAGTCAGTCAGTTAGGTGGTGCAATTCTAGAGTGGAGAGGTTATTATTCATGGCTACATACATAAATAAATAGGTACTTACATACACAAATAAATAAATACATACATGCATGAATAAATAAATACATATATTGATGTATTTATTTGTTTTGGACCTCAACAGAGGTCCATTTATAAAAGCAATATACAGAGTGAGCATATTAATACAGTCGCAGTACTAAAAGAAGTATACAAATTAAAAGACCTTTCGAAAATGTAAACATTTTAAAACGTATAATTTAATTTAAATTTATTTTGAGGTGAAATAATAAGTAAGTGAGCCTTTTCTGCAGAAGATATGCCAGATGTTAGGAGAAGAGGTTGAAAATATTGTGGATGTATAAAGTGTAAAGCTGGGCAAAAAGAAAGAAAATGCCATGATCGCATTTTTGCACACCGCCATTGCAAAGTTCACCAATTCTGACTGTAAAAAGAAATGTTTCCCATGCACCTGTAGCAGACCTCAAAGGTAAAGCATTTATCCTTAAAACTAAAAACATGCGTCTGATTTAATGTTCTAGATTCCAGGTCAAATATGGCTGTGTTTTTGCGACTAATGGAGAGATGATTCATTTGTATTTATCCATCTGTGAACAGAATTTAGTATCTAATGTCTAACTGACCATGGGGGAAAGTATCTTTAACTGATATTTCCTCTGTGACAATAGCATAGACTCGAATGAACCTTCAACATACCAAACAATTTCAAGGCATAAATATTTATTTTTCGAATGTACCGTTCACCTACTTCCGATCTAAAATCTATACACATGACATTTCCAGCATGTCATTTTTTCCCCAAAGAATCAAACAGAAATCCCAGCTTAAACCTGCTGCCAGACCTGCCACAAAAACAGTGTTCAGCCGAAGTACTAAACAAATTGCAGTTATGGAATTTAGTGAGCACATTTTACACAATATTTTCCCTTCGATAGAATTCTTAAAAGACCAATCCTAATATTAAAGGTGTCTGCCGCCTATATAAAACTAGGGGGCGATTTTCATTCAACACAATGTAAATAGATGTGTTAGAAATTGGGTTTTTGATTGAGTAGAGGTGTAGACCCTTCTCAAACAACAACCACAATCATTGTCAGGGTGAAGGATCACTAAATAAACCTTTGCTTAACCCTCTGGCAGGCCTAACTTAGAGGCAAAATATAAAGTATTTATGCAGCAGACAAGCATCAATGCAGTGCGAACACAGCACAAGAAAAATCCCACACCCATTAAAAAACATTGGGGCATATTTACAAAGAAGTGACAGAATGTGGCATTAGACTTCTTAGCCTAACTCCGCAATATACCACTTCTGAAATGGAGGGCTGCACCGTATTTACAACAATACGGTGCAGCCTGTGTTCCCCCCTGCGCTAATTTCAGACGCAGACCGCCAATGCAGGGACCTTTGCACCATATTGCAAGGCTGCCTGTGTTGGGGGAAATTATTGTTTATGTGCAGTAAGGTGTCCCTTCCTGTACATAAACAAACTTAAATGGTGATTTGTAACTTCTATGTTCTTGCCGTCTGCGTTTTTTCTCATTAGCCCAGTAGTTTAGGTCTCTTTTAAGTAGGACAATGGGGTGATCTATAATTAACCCGTTCCGTGCTGCCGTCGGCCATTGGCCGACGGGAGCACTACCTGGCTAGTGCTGCTGTCGACCAATGGCCGACGGAGCCCCTCCCACCCTTTAGAACATCCGCACTGCTGTGGAAAAAACGCAGCGATTCGCTATGATTCGCTATTAGGGACACGCAAAACGGCATGTACATGAATCAGGCTGTAAGGGCCAGATGTAGGAACCCTACCAGTCGGTAACGGCCGAAATTACCGAATTTTGGCCGTTACCGACCGGTATTAGGCATTTGGGATGTAGCAGCCTGATTCATGTACATGCCGTTTTGCGTGTCCCTAATAGCGAATCATAGCGAATCGCTATTGAGGACACGCAAAACGGCATTCATGTAGGAATTGCTACTTAAATAGCGATTCCTACATGTTCTTTATTTGCGAGTAGCAATTTGCTACTCACAAATACTCCCCAATCATTCCTATGGGCCAAGAGGCCCATTGGAATGAATGGGGATTTGCGAGTAGCAATTTGCTACTCGCAACTGAGATAGCGATTTTAAGGGTGCCAGGGGTGTCCAAAGGACGCCCTGTAGCACCCCTAAAATGCACTTTTGGACAGGTGTTGCGCACACACATGTCCAAAGGACATGTGTGTGTGCTACATGCAACTTTGAATGATGCTTTTAAAAGCATTTTTCTGAGTTTTTGCTATTTACCGACAGGTCTGACCTGTCGGTAAATAGCGGCCCCAAAAGTCCAAAATCGCAATTTTGTTGTGTGTCATGAATAGCATTTGAGGAATCTCTATTAGAGATTCCTTAAATGCCATTCCACGCAAATATGCGAATTCTTACATAGCGATTTTTGCATTTGGTATCATGAATACCAAATGCAAAAATCGCACTCGCTAAGGGCCAGATTCTGAGAATCTGGCCCTTTGCGAGTGCAATTTACCTACATGAATCAGGCTGTTGGTGGCTACATTTCAGATTCGGTAATTTACCGAATCGGTATTTAAGAATTCGGTAAATTACCGAATCCTTAAATACCTATTCTGTAAATTACCGAATCTGAAATGTAGGAAGCACTCAAGTGAGTGCTTTTTACCTGTAAGGATTCGTTATTTACCACCAACTACAAGTTGGTGGTAAATAATGAAAACCGTTAAAAAAGCAATATGTTGCTTTTTATTCAGTGCCATGTGGCAGACATACATGCCCTTAGGGCATGTATGTGTGCCACATGTGCACCCATGCACTATTCAGGGGTGCAACAGGGTGTCAATGTGACACCCTGCCACCCTTGAAACGGTTCCCCCTATTACCGATTCAGTATTTACCGAATCGGTTTTTACCAAATCAGTAATTCCCATTCATTCCTATTCCCATTCATTCCTATGGGCCTCCAGTTACCGAATTTTACTGAGAAATAATCTACATCCCATTTACCTATTCTTAAATACCGAATCGGTAAAATTTGGTATTTAAGAATAGGTAAATTGAGATTACCTACATCTGACCCTAAAGGTGGTAGAGGTGAGTCACAAGAGGCCAAGGTTTTTTTAATTTTATTTTGGAAGCATATTATGTACAGCACCTCAATTACTCCTCTGCCTATATGCAGATGTTGGAAGTTGGGTAGAGGTTTTGAGGGGCATATAACATATAAACTGCTAAAAAGTCAAAAACAGTGATGCTCCTCGACTCAGCATTCTGGCT
This sequence comes from Lissotriton vulgaris, assembly GCF_964263255.1. Taxonomy (NCBI): domain Eukaryota; kingdom Metazoa; phylum Chordata; class Amphibia; order Caudata; family Salamandridae; genus Lissotriton; species Lissotriton vulgaris. The sequence continues at coordinate 1,570,482,025 of NC_141685.1, forward strand.
GAGAACATAGACAAATCAAGCGTTTTCTTTCATTGACTATTTGATGTCACTAAAAACATCTCTGTGAAAAATGTCACTGTTATAGAGTTCCTGTTCTGTCATATCAGTAAGTGGCCATTGCAAATGAGATATGTTTGGTTATGACATTTATGACAAAAGCACTATGTAAACTCCTTTCATGTGTTTTAACAACTAATTTTATATATATTTATATTTTCTAGCACGCTCTGTCTGATAAGGCCAATATACAAATGTTTGATCCGAAAACGACATGTTTGCAAGAATGTCTCATCACCACCTTCCAAGAATCTTATTTTGTGTCAGAAAGTTTTGAAGATGCCAAGGAAAAAATGAGGTCTGTATCTTAATAATAATAATAATAACCTCTTCGATGCGTCAGACGGCCGGGGGGCGTGTGCGTAGAATGGCCAGGGGCCTGTCCGTTCTGCGCTTGCGTCAAATTACACCGCACGGTGACGGAATTTGCACCGCGGCAAAGAGGTTAATAATAATATAACAACGACAACACATTATACCCCGCTGCTGCGGGCTATAACAATTGTTAAGGGCCTTAACTTGAGTAATGGGCATGTGTTGCAGGTACAGGCCTAGAACGATGGAGAGGGACTTTAGCAACCAGTATAGACCAAGGCAGAAAGGCTGTTAAACTATGAGAGCAGTCCACCCACTAAGGATAGATTGTTCTAAAATAAACAGGGAGAAACAAAAATACAAACATTGGAATGTTGGAGCAGAAGGTCTGTACCATCCACTGTTGATTGGAAATCACTCTATTGCCTAATAATAATACCATGTATATGTAATTCTAAACAAGTAGTAAAGAAGCACTCATTTTAACAATATTTTTATACATTTCAGAGACTTTGCGAAATCCATCAATCGCCCTTTCTCTGTGCACTTCAACCCTTATACGCAGAGCATTGACATTTTGAAGGACACCCGGAGCATTGAAAATGTTGTTCAAGACCTAAGGAGTGATCTCAACACAGTATCTGATGCACTTAGCAAAATGAATCGGTATTTGGGAATTTGATGTTAAGTGATACAGTCTGTCATCTTCCTCACATCTCAGATGGAATTATGTCTAAGACTTATATCCTTTGCGGAAATATATATTCTCGCTTTACAGTTGCATAAATAATTTGTGAAGTCCTGTCTAATGTGTGTGACATCAATAAGCTGTCCTTATGGTGAATGTGTAGTTTGCATTCCTCCCAAACTGTCCTCTGTTTCTAGCTAAAAAAACAGAGGCTAATTCTTAGAAAATAAAATCAGCTAATTAAACCTATGAAATCCAAAAATATTTCTGAGAAAACTGTCAACATGAAAACATTGCCATGTTTTATAAATATGGTTAGCAATAGTGCTTGTCTTTGTATGGTAATTAGAATTCTCCACAAAGGACCATTAACAATATGGAATGTATCACCATTGTTTCTGGAAGGTTTGCACAATTACCCAAAGGCCTGTTCCCACACTTAACAATGTTAATAGTGTGTGTCCATGCGTGTTCCAGGCCATAGTGATATAAGGTGATATGTATTAACAGAAGTTTAGTTCTGTTTCAACTAAGGGAATATAATATATATTTCTATATATATGTCCCAAGTAGGGTAATATATTGGTCACATCCATCCGGTGCCGGGTTATGAGTGCAGCCCCAGTATTTTTATGACTTCACAACTCACTTGCTCTAATAAGGAACAAACCGTCACTTCTGGATCACTTAATTGAGAAAAATGTATTACGACGAAATGCGTAGCTGTCTTACATTTCGCTGAATTAAGTGAGCCTGGAGTGCCGGTTCGTTCATTATAGAGGAAACAAGTTGGAAAGTCATGAATACCTATATAATTGGGTAGGCTTGAAATGGAAGTTATCACCAGCTACTTTACGAATAGGCAATCAGCCATTGTGTAGTTCTAAGTAGGATGATTGATTTACAATGAGTGGCCGAGGCCCTATAAATCTAAGCCACTCTTTTCACTATCACCAAAATCACTCATCTGAGTATATGTTAGGTGCATTCAGACTGGGAAAGCAGCCATTACGCATTCCCCTTATGAATACAGAGACTTTTTTCAAATACTGTGTATAATCTGATCCAGCACTCTTGAGATATTGTACTTATGTATTCAATTATAGTGAATGAGGAAAACATCGCATCATGTTTCTATAACATAGTCTTCAAAAAATGTCCCACCAATCCACAGCTTTCATGATTAATTATTCTTTTTTGATGGATGAATTTCCAAATAGGATCTCTGTAGCCAATGAGTTTTGTTCTATGTGAACTTCATCAGGGCTTGATTCCCAATAGACCAAGGTCCTGGTATTAGTCATCCTCATGACATATCTAATATTATGGTATAGTTACCAATATTTCCATCTCAATAGTCAGGTGACACTCTGAAAAAGACACGTGAAAGGATAATTTATCTTGAAAGCTGTGGATTGTTGGTACATTTTTTTTATACTGCATTATAGAAACATGAAGTGACATGTTCCTCATTCATTATAGTTGAATACATAAGTACAATGTGATACATCTCCAGAGTGCTGGATCACAGTTCTAAGTAGGGTTTACAAAATGTATCAAAAAAGCAGTCTATATATATGCTTTGAAGAAGCTTTCTCTAGTGTTTCTAGGTGCGTCATTCTGGCATCTTGTATCATTGATTTCTGTCTTTTCAATCCTCTCAGACTCTAATTATGAGGTTTATTTCGGTCCCTGCACAAACACCTGCCTGATCATGGATCAGAATTGTAAGTTTTTATTTAAATACTGCATCCCTGCATTTTTGAACAGATGCATTTCAGAAGGTGAAGCCTGCCAGAATGTACCAGGAGAAAAATTACCATTGGTCCTTAGACATGCAGAATTTGGTACAAAAAGCACACATTTTGCAGGCGATTTTGCATTTTCTGTGCAAAAACATAGAATGATATGTAATTACTTCACCTGGTAAATTCTGAATCCTTGGGTATTGGATCTCACTTGGTGTGATAATTATCTTAACCTTCTCTGATCCCTCGTAATGTGAGTCTTTTTGTTTGTGGTTATTAGTAATGAGGCACACTGCAATCATGAAGTTGATGTTTTCCAGAAGAAAAGTGCAAAAAATATAAAATTCAGATACGTAATGGGTCTTATTTAAAAAAAAAAATATTTTCTTGGCTTTAAATTTAAGGTTATGACTGAAAGCACCCCCTTATGCCTGGTAGCCATAACTGCAGATTTATCAGCCACAGCACAGTGAAATCCACAGTAATATATACCACCGAAGGGGTGGTGGGAAGTGGGTGGGCCAAGACATGGATTTCCTTAGAAGTTTGGGAACACTCAAACACAGACATTTATGAGTATTTCAAAACTCTGGCTTGTCACCCTTTCCTCCCTGAATCACATATGTAACAGTCACAAATGTTACACTCCTTCCCAGGGTGGGGAGTGGAAAAAAGCTCCCCCACATTTTCTGGGGTAGGACAAGAGTTTTCATCAGGAGGGAAAAATGATTTCCATGTTGAGGAAAAAATATGTGCATTTGTGGGCGGAAAAATCCTCATTGCCCTATCTACATATGTGCTGCATGGAATTCTGGACTGGGGGGGATATGGCCCTCTGGGAACTGTCACCATGACATTCTCAGTAGTGTCTCTAGAACCTATTCCTAGAACAGCTTTCCAGGCCTACTATTGAGAATGTTTGTGAATAAATATGAAATAAAAAGAAATTATGGTGGAGATGCAAATCTTTGCCAGTATGTTTACATTTTTTTACTGAATAGTGCAGAATTCAGGACTGAATACACAAGACTAGAGCTGCAGGACTGAAACAACACAACTTGATCTGCAGGGGCAAAGGTGTAAAACTGGAAGAGTAGACAAACAAGCTGAAACAGTTGTTATGCACTGTGGCACTTCCACTCTTTTTATAGTAGAAAACAGGATCCACTTATCAGAAAAAACTTGGACTAAGAGAAGGCAAGAGGATTGGGCAGGTTCCGCTGACTTTCTGATTTTCTTAGCTGAGTAGTTACCTTGGAAAGAGAACCTGAGTTTCTCATGGTGAGAGATGGTATTTTGGACACTTTGTGTTCTGACTGTTGAGCATCCTCTCAGTGTTCTCAGAGATGCTATCCCATCTAGTGACCACAGCATCGCTGAACCCAAGGGCATGACAAGGCCTTTCCTCTTATGCCCCCCATTTACGGAATTTCTGTTTTCTGTTTCTTTTAATGCGTAATATGAAAAACGATATAGTGAAGCCTGCATCAAAGTAATATGTAGTTCTAAGGACTGAAAATAGCACAGCACCACCTGACATCATCAGCGGCACTCTTGCTAAATCTTGATGTTCTGCTTGACCCTAAGCTGGGTGTTGCTGCACAAAGACTAGTAAGCAGTGTTTAGTATAGGATTTGCCTTGGGGGTACACCCTTCATTGTAAATTAAATCCCTAAGTTTAGACCATAACCCTGGGGTCAGATGTGTAAGATGCATGCTTTAGGATAAAACACCCATTTTTATTTAGTAAACGAGGCAGCACATTTTGACCCCTTGCTTGAATCTGCTTTTACATTTCATTACAATTTGTTCGAAGCCAGATAATGCTAGTCTTGTGGCGCTGGGTTTTTCCTAAAAACATGATTTTTTTGCACTGGCCTTCCATAGACACGTCCTCCACCTATACATTAACACGTTAGTGGCACAAATGGGTTTGGGCGCAGTGCAAGGGTATGCTTTCAGAGCAGAATAGCTTTGTTGCTGAAGGTTGATCAATTGCTAAGGTGCGCTCCGCTCTTCGGTACATTGTGACACTTTGCATTGCGCTAGGGCCAGCGCAAATATTTAATAAATCAGGTTCTACATATCTTTTTAATTTCCTACTCAGTACACAGCAAACATTTTACAAGGCTCTCTGTTGTATTCTTGTCCAGTAGAAAGGCTCATAAAATATATTTCGCCCTTTCAGCTCTTGAAATAATTGTTTAACATGCATTGGATTATTGCAAGTAATTTTATGGCCTTCAGGGTTGAAGCCCTTGCTTTAAATATCACTGTAAAGCAGAATGGCGCTTTCCCAAAGATTTGGAAAGAAAGGAAATTGTGTTAGCAATTTTGAAGAAAAGGCAGGAAGTTCATCTCTAGGAGAATGATTTGAATAGAAATTGTAAATACAGTGAAGTAGCATCACCGCAAAAAATGTAAACATAATATAGTCTCACTATGAATGAATACTGTATTATAGTAATATGTGGTGCTTGCATGCTGTTTTCTAAAAGTTTCATCAAAATATTTCTGTTTTTGTGGAATGCAGGAGCTTATAGGTCTGTTCTACCGCTAGTTAAGTGGCTGTCTAACAAATCAAGCATTCCTGGTTGAAGAAATAACCCGACACATCTACCAATGTGCATTATTTTTTTGAAGACTGGTTTCAAGCAAATATTGTCAACTTAATGTTATTTTGCTTATATTATTACGCACTTCGTCATGGTTTAGTTTTCGAATAAAATATAAATTCACTTAATAAAAAGCTGAAATGCATTCCTGTGTTCTTTTGTGTGTCTGAAAGCCTAGAACCATTCCTTAAGCAGTTCTGGTTTACCTCGAGCAGGGAAGTCTTAAATGTATCCGACTATTTATAAATGACCTTTTTAGTTTTCTAGAAACTTTCATTTGACAGTTTTCGGCTGACGGTACCATCCCCACATTTTAGTCCAATCTGTGGAAAACATGATATCTACAGTGCCTTAGAAAATCTAAGTAACAGTCAAGGCAAGAGAAAGATTCAATGGCATAATGGGTCAAATCCAGTAAAAAAGTTCTGATTGACTGTCATTTCAAACAGAGAAAAAGACAAATTATTCAAATGAACCTGTTCCCGAAATAACAAATATGAAGAAAAGAAAGTGACTATGAAGCCGTAATAAGCTCACACTGAATAGATGACCAGTAGAGTAAAGTAAGTGAAAATAAAAAAATAAAAAAAAGGATCATCAAAAAAGAGCTAAACAATTAATAGGCGAACAATAAAGAAAGGTAAGTGAAGATAAAGAAAAGGAAAAAACAATAGTTAAAAACGAGGTGTTCCAACAGAGAATGTGGTAAGAACCAACCAGAAGCCAAATTGTTATCCCTCCCCCTGTTACAAAATAAACTCCCAGATCCCTGACAAATCAATTCCAAGATGAGCTACAGTGTTGGGATTTGCAATGGAATCTTCAAATACTTTTCTACGAACCATTGTCAACAGATCTCCTGACCACAGTGCAGTCCAGCTCGAAGGGATCTACATGTGGTGTACATGGGGGTTCGCTCTTGCTAACATTGCTTTGTCAAGGGAATTGCACATGTTAGATCGCATCATCAATGGCATAACAAAACTTGAGCCACCCTGCAAAGATCTAAGAAGGGGCCCCAAAGCTGTAGACCCAGGCAGGAGCTCTCAGACCTCGAGCCAGCTGTCCATGCATAGTGCTAGAGGGGGACTCCTGGAGCTCGCCCCCCTTCATCGCAGAGGCTGCGGGGGCTATTGTTACACCCCTGCCCATCATCGAAGTACATGTTCTTCCAATTCCAGATGTGTACAGCCAGTACCCAGATCCACCTTTAGCTGAGGGCCATTGTGTGGATCATTTGACAGAACATATATGTGTAAGAGTGATAGCTTTCTCTATGTTCATGGAGGGACAGTAGTATAGGCGATTTTGGGTGCCCATGACCAAATAATTAAAGGCATCTCCTTTAGAAGATGACACATTTTGTACAGAGCCCTGCCGAAACCACATTGTGGAGATTTTGTTTGAAATGTGTTCCCATGGGGAGATTTGGTGATAAATAATTCTCTTTTGCTCCTTTTTTCAATTGTTTAATGGAGAACACGTAGTTTTAACAGTGGTTGGCCATGTCTGATTTTACCTATTCATTTACTTCTGTGGTTTAGATACTTCTGACAAGGTGAGAGATGTTAAGGAGCGCTATACGTATGGGAGTTTGTTAAAAGTGTCAAATGATGCAGCAACATGAGGTTGTGGTTCAAACACAAGGAGCAGGATATGTGAAATATAATTAATGAATATCTGAACAAAGAAAAAATATTGAGAGTTAAGGGTACTTAAATAAGCAAAACATATGAAATGCACTTATTTAAAGTGCATCATCTCATCAAATACCTTGATTCAGATAGAAATCTAGGTCAACAATGATATGCAATGAAGCAAGGGAAAGATAAGACAAGTACTAACAAAGAAGTTAGAAAAAACATACATTTAAAGAGTAGCAGAGAAGTAGGTAGACAAGCATCATTAAATTAAGACCATTGAGAACTGGGGACAAACGAAAGAAAATGGATCAGTGTTGGGGGTCTGATGTACTAAAATTGGATTTTATTGCAGACACAATTTTTACACAACATCTGCACTGCAATGGAGGTCGGTTCTAAATGACATTCGGTAGAATTTGTAGAATGTCTGTGTCCCATTAATAGTAATGAGGTAGGATTTTATTTGCGAATTCTACAGCACATCTGAAAAAGCTGATTTGAAGGCCGCAAGTGATAGCAGACCATCCATTCCTGCATTTGCAATAGTTCAATTCTAACATAGCTGCCTTGATCCAGAAATGGTAGGAGCTGCTATGTTTATCATGTGAAACATTTGGTCTAATGCGAATGGACATCAGGCGGTGCATGCAGCAGTCTGCTACAGGCCTCTCAGCACCCCCGGATGCCGGCATGTCACATTCAAAAAAAGGACACTTCCCAATACAGACAGCTTACACCTTGCATATAGATACCAATACCTTTGGGGTACTGGTATACCAATCAATTGTTTGTGACTGCAGTTGTGGTTGCAAAGCCTTTCTGCTTTTCCTGGTGATTCATAAGGGGAAGACTACCTATTTCATGCTTCCCTTTTTGCTGTGAACCGCAAGTGGTGACATTATGTATATTGCAAGTCGAATATACATTTGTGTCTCTTAATGTACACTATGGAGCCCATTAGGATCGCGGACGGACTTGCGTCCGTCCGCGACCCCAGATTTGGTAGGGAACCTTCACATGGCCTGCAGAGTTCCCTCCTGTGCAATTAGGATGTGACCGCCACCATGGCGGTCACATCCTCTATTTTTAACATTGCGGCGGGTGTGGCTTCAAGCTGCACCCGCCGCAATGTTAAAAATGCATACATTGCATTTGTATGCAGAAAGCGGCAGGCACCGTGCGGTGCCTGCCGATTACTGCATACAAATGCAGGGGGGTACCATAGGTACCCCCCATGTGCACCCCCCACACCCACTTCACCCAGGGGCCCCGCAACGGGCCCCTGCAGTGAAGTTCCACATGCTTTTCCACGGCGGAAAACCCTCGGTGGAAAAGCATGTTTTGTAACCCATCCTAATATGGCTGGTGGTGTCTGAGAGACACCGCCACCATATTAGAGCTTTTCCGCTGCGGTTGTAAGCTAACCGCGGCGGAAAAGCAGCGGACTGAAACCAGGACCCACCAGCCATCCTAATGTGGCGGTGGGTCTTTGGTGGGTCCGCAGCGGATTTTCCGCATCCTCCGGGCCGGCGGTGGCTTCCGCCGGCCCAGAGGATGCGGAAAATCCGCTATCCTAATAAGCCCCTTAGTACATTGAAAGTTTGGTGTTTGTGCTTGCAAAGCCTGCAATTTTTACACCATCAGCTTTGCAACGGTAAAATCCAAAGTTGGCTCCTACATTCTCTTTCACCAGGTAATGGGTTTGGCTCGTCCCTTGGGAGGAATTTTTGGCTTTAAACCCACTCACCATCTAGGTACACTTAGAGTAAGGTCTTGCATAGTAGGAGTACACCAAATTACTGCCTTGTTCATATGCCTGCATATATACACGGTTTTAGCACCATGGTAGAAATGTATTTAATATTTATGCTCTCGGTGCTTGTAATCACTTTCATTTGCTTCTGTCTACTGATTATTACAGCACATGTACAAGAATAACGGTTCAATAAATCTATTGAAACCATCCCACTGTGTATTCTGTATAATTCTCTGAGCTCAAGTAAGCATGAGTGACTGAGCAAAAGGTTTTGATCTATTTCCATGATCCCTGAGGGGTTAGGGTTGTCATGTTCAGTGGTTACCAACAGGGGAGGCTCTAGGCTCATGGTGGCCCTGGGCAGGGAGCATAGGTAGGGGGCCCCGGAAGAGTGGGTCCGGGCGGGGCGGAGCGGAGCACGGAGGCCAGTGAAGAGGGGTGTCAGGGTGTTTGGAAGTGGAACAGAGCTGGCGGCCACCAAATCCCTGCCAGGGACCGCCACGCAAATATGTATCCATCCTCAGAGGATTATTATATTAAGTATATATATTGGCGTGGTGGCCCCTGGGGTTTGGTGGCCCTGTGCAGGTGCACAGCTTGCACATGCCTAAGGCAGCCCCTGTTACCAAAAACCATTTGCTCCCTGATAAGGTTTGGGTGGGTCATACGGTGGTACTGTAAGCTAGCTGGGCTATAGACCAACTTATCCTGCGGGGGTGCGGGGGTGTCCGTAATCAATCTTGGCACCAAGCTCATAGCTTATGTTATCCAACAAATGGGCAGATCCTATGGATTGGTGGGAACTACACGACATGGCTCCATCTGCGTTGTTTGGGTTCTAAAATCTGTCTGAGTAGTCCAGTCATGTTTTCTCAGAGACCCCTACTCAACTCCACCCCAGAAATGTCCATGATGGGAATGAAAATCCACCTCAACTTAGTGGGTATACCCTATGTATTGGCTGTAGGTTATTCAAGCATGTAGGATAAATATTCTCCCACATTGTGCTACACCTATCTCCATAAATTCATTCACTAAAAATTGTTCTTTCTTCACACAATGTCTGAACATGGAGATAATGCCTGAAGATCAGGAAGTTAGACTAAACATTACAGAACATTACAGGCATGCAGTTACTATGAAATTATTACATTATGGCCTCCAGGTAGCGGGTGGGGACGTAAACATTGTTTGGCGAGGCACACAAAGCATTCAGAACAGAAGTAGTCTATTCTTGGGTTAAGTTCCCAGCTGCGGATGCACATACACAATTGTTTCACACTTACATTGAAGATGAAACACCAGAGAAATACTTTCCATACATGACATAGAAATTCTCTTTACTTACCAAGAGCATATAAATTGGTTTACAGGCGCCCTCTCCCATACCGTAGTGAGACTTGGTCCGTGTAGTGAAGAAGGAGCGACTTGGCTAGTCTTAGCTGCTTATCCGCTGCATCTTAATCTAGCTAATTTAAATACAACACAAAGAAGAATACTATACAAAGATCCAGTGAAAATGTACAGAAACCTCATGCAGTACATCATGCGAACACTCCCAGTTAACTCTGCGCGGAGGGCTCAGGCTGAACAACAACAATTAGCTGCAACAAGTATTCGCCCTCAAACGCTGAATGGGAAAAGTTCCCACCAGTCTGGAGTAAATTCTGTTCTGGATAGCACAGAAAATTGGTCAGCTTGTAGCAGTTTTCCCCATACGGGGCCGCAGGAGAAATACAGAATATTAACAATATGCTTGCTGATGGGAATGGCCCCTGCTTTGAAAGATTGTTCCATTTGGGCTACAGTCTTCCGTGCTGTGTATACCAGAACACAGGGTACCCCTTCAATATCAGTTCTACCTGAAGTACTGAAACAAGTACAGATTGTGTATGGGGCATCACCTGCCTGGACTTAGGGTGAAGCTGGTAGGGAACTTTGACACAGTATTCTCTATATTGATATGTAACATCAAATCAAATGAAATCAAAATTCGGTTTATTCGATTCACATATTAAATCATAAAAGCATGATACAAGAAAAACATAAATCAATTCGACAAAATATTTTAAAGACAATCAAAAAACATTATTAAAAAGACTTCAGCATCGTACTTCATCGTCCAGTTGCTCGCAATGTGGGGATGAGATATTACATTGTTTTTCTAAATCTGTTAGGTAACATAAAAGTGGCGGCAGCAGCGTTTGCTATACACCACCGTCCAATGGAACTTATTCCTGCCCAGCAGGAGCAAGAATTACCTAAAATTATTGAAGAAACCTATGCTGCTCTGGGTAGAGATAAATTAGGAGCCAGATCTGGAAAACCAACAATTAATGGTAATTCTGAAAAGGATAACTCCAAGCAAGCACCCAATACTTCCAAGAAGAAGTGGGACAATAAGCAAAAAAAATAACAAAATAAAACAGGATCAGGGGATGAGTCTCCTCAACAGGAACCTACTGATAAAAAATATAACCTGAGAAACCGTGATAAGATTAGAAAGCCTGACAGGTATCAGGATCCTGATACACGTTCTGCTTGTTCCTTTTAGGATTTATCCGACACGCTTTCAGAGAGAGGTGGATGGTCAGAGCTCAAATCTGAAGAGCATGTAAAGCCAAAAAGGGAGACACATTGCTCTTCAGATTACATCCTTAAGGAGGACATACAAAAGACTCTTAAACCTCAATTCAAAGGAAAAAGGTAGCCAGGATTTAAATAGGAAATGCCCAGGCTGCTGAGGACACTGCTTCCGAACGAGGAATGGGCAGTGATGATGCAGGACAGAGGTAGCAGAAGTCACAATAGCTTGCCAGAATCTTATGGATTATCTGGGCGATGAACGAGCATATCAAGGTGGAAACACCTGATACAAGGGTAAGTGTCCCTCATCGTTTATATGAAATTACATTCCAAATGGAGGGGGACATACCCAGGACAGTTAAGGTCTCTTTTGGGAGAACTTGACATATGGTTACGACATTCTTTTAGCTGAAAAGGATTGGCCACCTGTGTTTGTAATAGAGTGCCCAATGTGAGAAGCAGTAATTTTACCAGCTTACTCCAAACTCATTCCAGAATCAGTTGGACATTCATACTCACAGGAGTGAGCGTTTGAGCATATTCCTGCACTATACCGCAATCATGTTGGGTGGGATGATGAGTCCCCTCTTCACAAAATCACATTAAAATCAGTCCATCAACCACAGAGACAATACCCAATAAAAAATTACGCTAAAAAATAAGTTAGGGAATTCCTTGAACAACTTGATACCAGGGTGTAATAGAAAATTGCAATGTTATGTTATGTTATGTTAATGGCATTTATTATGCGCGCAGCTGCTCCAGCGAAGGAGCGTCCCGGCGCCTGACAAGGAGGCCACACAACATAACTGAAAGAAATAAGCGTTTAAGAAGGAACAGACTACGGGAACAAAAGAGTCTTGACCGCTCTACGGAAGAAAAGCAGGTCGGCAAGGGTCCGGATTTCAAATGGAAGGGCATTCCATAATACAGCCGCCCGCACCCGAAAGGAGCGTCCTCCAGCTCGGCTGCGTTTGAAACGAGGAACTGCAGCTAATTCGCGGTCCGAAGAGCGAAGAGAGCGCCCAGGAATGCAGAAACACAGAAGATTGTGAAGTATCTGAGCAGAGTGACCCTTTAAGATCTTAAAAGACATACACAACACTTTAAAATGAATCCGCTGCCTGATGGGTAGCCAATGGAGGGCACGCAGGGTGTGAGAGACAGAACAAGCCTTAGGAAGGCCTACTACTGCTCTGGCAGCTGCATTTTGCACTCGCTGGAGGCGGGTGAGCTCGGCCTGATTTAACCCTATGAAAAGGGAGCTGGCATAATCCAGCCGAGACAACACCGTCGCCTGAACCACAAGTTGACGGGTCGCAGCGTCAAAGAATTTGAGTGCAGGTCTCAAGTTGCACAGAATGCCGAAGCAGCAGGCCGCAGTTCTTTTAGTATGGCCAACAAAACTAAGAGTAGGGTCCAACCATACCCCCAGATTTTTAATCTCCGAGACTGGAGTAGGGGTGGGGCCCAACTCAGGGGGCCACCAGGTGTCGCCCCAAAGTTCCGTCTGTTTGCCAAAGACCATAATCTCTGTCTTTTTGGCATTCAGTTGGAGACAGTTGGATGTCATCCAACTGGCCACCGCCCACAGTCCATCTCGGAATCTTGGGGCTTCCACCCCGGAATCCCCGCTGATCGTGACCGCTAGCTGAGTATCATCCGCGTATGACACCATGGTCATACCGCAGTGCTTTACAACCTCAGCCAGCGGCCTCATGTATAGATTGAACAACGTGGGACTCAGCGAGGACCCCTGCGGGACCCCAAGCGTCAGAGGATGGAATTTGGACTGGTGGGGCGGGGCAGCCACACAGAAAGAACGATCCGCCAGAAACGATCGGAACCACTGCAATGCAGTGCCGGTCACGCCTGCCTCCTCAAGGCGCTGCAGGAGGATCCCATGCGAGACGGTGTCGAAGGCGGCGCTCAGGTCTAATAAAACAAGCGCCGCAGTTTGACCCGCATCGAGCACCGCCCGCAGATGCCCAACCATAAACAAGAGTGCTGTGTCCGTGCTGTGGCCAGTTCGAAAGCCGTTCTGTGTATCATCCAGAACGTTAGTGCGCGAGAGATGGTCAGAGAGGGCGGTGTTAACATGCGCCTCCGCGACTTTGGCTGGCCACGGGAGAAGCGAGATCGGCTTATAATTCTCTGGTTTACTAGGGTCGAGAGAAGGCTTCTTCAAAATGGGCATTACTACTGCCTGCTTCCATTTCGAAGGTACTAGGCCAGACGAGAGCGAGATGTTGATCAGATCGCAGACTGGGTTAGAGGGTGTCAAGTCTCTAAAAATTGCTGGCTTGAGCGGGTCAGCCGGAGACCCCGACTTAACCCGAAGAGCTAGAGTCTTAAAAATCTCCGGTGTGAGACAGGGGAACGAATCTAACACCACCTGTCTGGGGGGATTATGCAGCCCGACACCGGTAGGTGCAGCCGTGGGAAAAGCTCTATAGATGGAATGGACCTTCTCCAAAAAGAAGGCCGCCAGTGTTTCACATTGGGTGTTGGAACCAATGACGTCGGCGGAAGGCTTTTTAGCAACAAGATCCTTGAGAGCTTTAAAAATGGTTTTGGATGGATTCGGACTGTTGCAGAATTCCAGGGCATAGAATGCAGCCCGGGCTCTGCAGACCGCTCGGTGATAAGACTTAACGGTAGCCATATAAAAGGCTTTTTTGCTGTTGTCATACGTTTTCCGCCAGTCTCTCTCCGCACGTCTGCAAGAGCTTTTCAACGCACGCAGTGTACCATTATACCAGGGACTTGGGTCTCGCGGACCACACCTACTCGCAGTCATTGGAATAAGGGAATCAAGGGCTCTGGTTACCCATTCGCAGAAATGGTCGTAACCAGATTCCACATTCTCCGCAGGGCCCAGTGGGTCCTCGGAGAGAAGACGGTGGAAGTCTTCCAGTTTTAATTTACTCCAAAGCCGTCTGGGCAAGACTCGCGTCGAGGGTTGAAAGGGAGGCTCTGGCAGTGGGCATTGGATAGTCACCAACAAGTGATCTGTCCAAGACATAGGAAGAGGGGAGGCCACTTTTACCTCAGCTAAATTCGAGAAGAAGGGGTCCAGAATATGACCACCAACATGGGTGGGGTCCGAGACCAGTTGGAGCAGTTGAAGGGCCTCAAGATCAGCCACAATACCTCCCACTGAGGGCAAAGCCAAGGTGTCAAGATGGAGATTCAAGTCCTCTAAGATAGAGAAGTTGGCACACCCCACTGCCAGCGAGCTTACAGCATCAGGGAGAGCCTCCCTAAATGCCACATCACTGCCAGGTGGGCGGTAAATTAGCAGGCCAGAAAAAGTGAAGCAAGGTGTAACAGAATCCTTAAACAGGGCACTTTCACAGCCCGCAATCCTTTGCACTCTCCAATCGCAAGGGTAGCAGGATTTGACGGCAAGCGCAATTCCTCCACCCCTCGAGGGGCGATTGAGCATGTAGGTCGAATACCCAGAAGGAAAGGCCAGATTGAGAAGAGCTGTGTCAGAGTCCTGGAGCCAAGTCTCTGTCAGACAGATAATATCAGGAAGTTCCTGTCCCAAGAGGTCGGCTATGTCCTGGTGGTGTTTAGCCAACGGCCTCACATTTAGGTTCCAGATGGTAATGAAATGCGAGGGAAGTGTGCTGCCAGTAGCTAACTTAGCTCTGGCATCGCCCAATGAGGTGGGGGCTTCAAGCATCCACCTACCGCATGCACTCTGATGTGGACCACACAAAGGATGTACACGAGCAGTATCGCATGATGGCAAACACCGGCCGATGGACACAAGCGCTTCCCTGGTGTAACGAAGCATCGTGCAACATCAAGCGATGGACAGAGTCCCACCCCGACCAACGCGACCGTACGCGGACGGGCGCAGACGGGCAGGACTCTGGCACGACTCAAGCTAAGTGAGGGCGCACCCGCTGTGCTAGGCAGGGAGCTTTAAGTAGGCGTCCCACCTATGCTACAGCGCACTAGAGCGCTCGCTAAAAGATGGCGCCCAAACTCCTACCCCACTCCAAGATGTCTGCTGCAAAATTAGCCCACCCCGAGAACCGGACCCGCTCGAGCAGCGGTGGATGCCAATTAGAATGCAGGTAAGGGGCAATTTTAAAAAACCAATGCAGTCAGCAAAAAAGAAATAGCAAATACACAAAAGAATATTTTAAAAACGCTGTTCAGCGAGATAAGCACGAGGCGCTAAGTAGCGATGATGTTCCTTGTCAGGCCGAACCCTGAAGCAGCTCGCCTTAAGTAGGCGTCCCACCTATGCTACAGCGCACTAGAGCGCTCGCTAAAAGATGGCGCCCAAACTCCTACCCCACTCCAAGATGTCTGCTGCAAAATGAGCCCACCCCGAGAACCGGACACGCTCGAGCAGCGGTGGATGCCAATTAGAATGCAGGTAAGGGGCAATTTTAAAAAACCAATGCAGTCAGCAAAAAAGAAATAGCAAATACACAAAAGAATATTTTTAAAACGCTGTTCAGCGAGATAAGCGCGAGGCGCTAAGTAGCGATGATGTTCCTTGTCAGGCCAAACCCTGAAGCAGCTCGCCTTAAGTAGGCGTCCCACCTATGCTACAGCGCACTAGAGCGCTCACTAAAAGATGGTGCCCAAACTCCTACCCCACTCCAAGATGTCTGCTGCAAAATGAGTCCACCCCAAGAACTGGACCTGCTCGAGCAGAGGTTGATGCCAATTAGAATTCAGGTAAGGGGCAATTTTAAAAAACCAATGCAGTCACCAAAAACGAAATAGCAAATACACAAAAGTATATTTTAAAAACGCTGTTCAGCGAGATAAGCGCGAGGCGCTAAGTAGCGATGATTTTCCTTGTCAGGCCGAACCCTGAAGCAGCTCGCCTTAAGTAGGCGTCCCACCTATGCTACAGCGCACTAAAGTGCTCGCTAAAAGATGGCGCCCAAACTCCTACCCCACTCCAAGATGTCTGCTGCAAAATGAGCCCACCCCGAGAACCGGACCCGCTCGAGCAGCGGTGGATGCCAATTAGAATGCAGGTAAGGGGCAATTTTAAAAAACCAATGCAGTCAGCAAAAAAGAAATAGCAAATACACAAAAGAATATTTTAAAAACGCTGTTCAGCGAGATAAGCGCGAGGCGCTAAGTAGCGATGATGTTCCTTGTCAGGCCGAACCCTGAAGCAGCTTGCCTTAAGTAGGCGTCCCACCTATGCTACAGCGCACTAGAGCGCTCGCTAAAAGATGGCGCCCAAACTCCTACCCCACTCCAAGATGTCTGCTGCACAATGAGCCCACCCCGAGAACCGGACACGCTCGAGCAGCGGTGGATGCCAATTAGAATGCAGGTAAGGGGCAATTTAAAAAAACCAATGCAGTCAGCAAAAAAGAAATAGCTAATACACAAAAGAATATTTTTAAAACGCTGTTCAGCGAGATAAGCGCGAGGCGCTAAGTAGCGATGATGTTCCTTGAATAATTCCTTGTTTCCTGTAATGAAACCAGAAAATTAGTACCATCTAGTCTTAGACTATAGAAACTTAAACACTTCCACATGCACATTTGCAGTACAAAATGTACATAGTGCCGCACTAACAAATAACATTGTGTGGAAGAAATACAAAATGCCACTAGACATCTCAAATAGATTTTTGGGCCAAAATATAGTGCGTGGAAGCAGATACTTGACAGCATTCTTGGCACTAGTGTCTCAGGGCAATTTTGTCATTTACCACAGGGGTATAAGAATAGCCCCGGGCTGTTTTCAGCAAGAGTGACAGAGTTACTTCAAAATTTTGATGAGGAGACATTTCCTACATAGATGATATTTATCTGACGGGCGATGAGTTAATGCAACACTTGGCTAGAGTAAAGCACATAAATCTAGAGTTTGCACGCCTTGGTTATATATCCAATTTAAAAAAACAAAAATTGCCCACCTTATTGTCCTATTTCTAGGATACAATTTGTCAAGTGAAGGCAAACACCTAGCAGCACATTGTTTAGAAAAATGTGCACTGCTCCAACCTCCAATGACCCTGAAAAGACTACAATCCATTTTAGGATTTTAAAATGTTGGCAGAACACACATTTTGGATTATGCAGACTGAGTTAAGCTATTCTACGACTTAATCAGACCTGATTTTTCAATCACCCATTGGACACAGGAACATACAAACATTTTACGTTCCGTACAAGCTGATATAATAGCTTCCAAAACATTTGCACACATGTGTAAGCTTGACTAACCTGGTAATCCGTGAAGCCGCTGGACCAACCGAGAATACCTATATCACTATACAGATTTAATTCTACATTGCGCACACAAGCATTCCTGCAGTACGAACAAGAATATCCTCTGCCAATTGAAATTATGCCTCTAGATCGATATGAATACATCATTTATATTGATGGATCTGTTCAACCTGTCGTAGGGACACGTCAACAATATTCCATGGGGTGCACAATCGTAAAGGGGTGTATGCATGACCGAAAGTTTCATCCTGAAAAAATAACCATGCAGTCCTTAGGGGACTCTAAAAGGCCGCTGACAGTACTAAAATTCCTGATAATGGCTCTACAAAGTACAGGTCCGGAATTCCCCACACTTATAGTGTGAAATTCATGCTATTGTGCCTGGTTCTATAATGAATATCTTCCCTTTTTGGGCCAAAATGGATTTTCTAGATACAAAGGGTTGGGCAATCAAGCACAAGATGCTTTGGGAACAAGTGACAAAGCTCAAATAATGCATGCCAAGGGCTCATTTTATCCATACATTGAGTCATTAGCGTGTTAGCATTCACATTGAAGGGCAATCCATGGCCGATGGGGCCACAAAGGCAACAGTCCACAATGCTGCTGTTGCTGCAATCACTTGTTCCAGTACGAGATTTGACAGAGACATCATGGTGGCTGTCAATGCGGGCCGCAATGACATTCACTTGCCGAAAGGCTTTCCACTCAAGTACTCCTACAAGTTAGATGCACAAAACTATGGTATGCTCAGATTCCAGAAGTGGGAGATAGAGTAATCTCAAGCACTGATCACATATTGGGATTGATACTAGCTGCACATGAGGGTCTGGGGACAGCTCACTCAGGAATTATGGCTAGAGTATCATTACTGAAGCATCACTATTAGTGACTTAATCTTACCAAACAGACCAAGGACTGTGTCCTTAAATGCGACACCTGCCAGCAGATGAAAGGTTCCACCGTAGCACCTCCAGCACAGACACCTCTATTGATCTCAGACAAGCCTTTGGGGTGTGTTTATTTGGACAACTGGGGCCCCTTACACACTGATGGGGCTTACAAGTGCATCTTGGTGGCAGTGGATTTGTGATCCAGATTCCTATGGGTTTGGCCACAGCACTTGGTTGACACCCGAGCTGATATGAAGAATTTGCAAGGCGTCATCGGGAAATACGCAATTGGCACACTACATTACGACCAGGGACCGGCATTTAGCTGTCGGGCTTACAAGGATACCATTGGAAGTTTGGGTGTGGCCTTGCGGTACTCCTCATTCTACCATTCCAAGGGAAATTTGGTAGTTGAGAGGAAAAACCATGACTTAAAGTAGTCCTTAGCAGCAAGGGTATTAGGCTCAGGAGGTAGTTGGGTCAATCACCTATATGGAGTCCAGTGGGCACTTAATAAGATGCCAAGAAAATACATGGGGGGGGGGGTTGTACTCCATATGAAGTCCTGTTTGGTGTGAGAATGTGGGTGCCAGACATCGATAGTGTTGGCACAGTGGTGGCAGATTCACCATTTGACATCAATGAAGGTTTGACTGTTTTACAGGAACTCAATGGATTCTGGGCTTACAAAGCAATGTCCAAGTAAAACGCACCACTACCGGGGAAGATAAGGTAGTTTTGGCAAGAACCGGCTGAGTCCCAAAGATTGGGGACTTAGTAAAGGAAAAAATGTGGACAAGAAAGAATTTGGGCCATCTTACAGAGAGCCTGTACCTGTCCTGACTGTCAAAGGCACTATAACTGTACTTTTACCACCTCTGGCTGGCTACTGCTGAAAAAAAAGACTTATCAAACTGCACATGTGGCCGATTCTCAACAGTAGGCCGCGTGAGCTCTTGGTTAGCTGTTGCACTCCTCTCGCTGCCGTAGAGGAAGTTCAGATGGAAGCTTAAAGAACAACAGAAGATTCCACTCTCCAACGAGAAGATGTAAACAACAATGAAGTGTTACTTCTCCCTGTTGAAACAACTACAACTGTACAATCAATAAGTACAGAAATCTCAATTCGAAAAATTTACAACATCTCTGTGAATATGCCACTGATCCAGTCATCTTCTAGTTCTACAAAACCTGCTAAGCTGCCTAGAATAAACCATACGGCGGCTGGCTGCTTTGTGCATTATGACAACTTCTTATCAGGTTCCAGTGAACCTGAGCTGCCAATTCCACCTCTCCCTTTCAAGCTACGAGTGTATGCTCTTTATCTTTGGCTGAAAAAGACATACTTTGTAGTTCCATTAATACATCCCTGGATTACAATTGACTTACTTTTCTTGTTCCTCTGGATTGGTTTGGTAACTGTCTTTTTCCTACTTCTGAACAGACACTATCTCCCAGAATGCTCTGCAGTACAACTTGTGAACTTGGTCCTAAAACCACGTTCATCCTCACACCGTGAACTAAGGCACCTGTCCCTGATGAACATTACAACAGTTCCGGTTCCTGAGGAATTGTAAGGGACAGGGTATTGTATATGGTCCTACTGAACTATTACAAATAAATTCAATGCTTGTTTAAAATTTCTTGAAATTATATCATCACCTGTAGTGCTTTCTCTGATGATTGGGACATTGACACTGTGCATAATTTGCTTGAAGATCTAGAGCAATCAGCTGCATTTTCTAATGATAAATTGTATGATGGTATATTTAATTTTGGAGAAATGTTCTGTTATCACTATTCTGGTTATCATTTCTTACACAAAACTTGCATCCCACATGCTATTCATATTTATACTCAATGGGATTACTGCCCAACTCCGCCGGAAGTTAGTTAAAAACATTTGCACAAATGTTTGCTTATTTTTCGGGTTTTGACACATCAGACCCAGCCTCCTATTATTATATGGCAAAATAAAATATGGTAACAAACACCACGCTGAAATACTCAGCTTCCTTTATTTCCCAACTGTCTATACAGGGTTTCGACTTTTGGAAAGACACCATAGACAAATCTGTCTTGGGGACAAAAGAATGGCAGGTTCAGGGAACTGCGGCCCTAATTAGAGCAAGCCTTTTACCACATCAAATGATTTTCCTGAACAAAACAAACAAATGAAGGATTTTAACACAAAACGTATTCCCGCATTCTCACACTTTCAGAAGTGGCAGCACTTAACACATTTCAGTGAGGTTACACTACATGCCATGATGCTTAGTGGTTCTTTCAATTCATCAGACCCCAATTGGGAAGGGTGATTTGTTTGGCCTGTGTACACGAATGGGTGTCAATCTAGATTCCTGGGCAACACAGAAGAGTTTAAGATCAATAGGCCTGATCAGCGATATGTACACAAGAAAAAAGCCAAGTATCCAGATAAGGAGGAAGCTCGTTAAGCTATTTGCATGTGATCTGCCATGCAGGACGGGGGGGGGGGGGTTCCCTTTTCAGGACGGTTCCCCTCAAACATCAGAGGTGTCATGCTTCATCATGTGGGTGCCTCCTCACACAGAAGACCTATTCTCTGTGTTGGCTACAAACACCTCTCTATGAGGGAGGCGCTCAGGAATAATTTTATTGGGTCAGGCAGGGTGTACTAAACTCCTATGTGAGCTTGGCATGTGTATGGATGGAGAGGGTGCAGTGCTGTGATGTGAAAGTTTAAAACTGGCTACAGGGTTAGCTATATTGTAACTTTATTCAGCTACCCAGTGGCAGGATTAAAAAGAGTGAGGAGCTGCTAACACAATTGTCGTCATTAGAGACAAATGTGTAGATCACTAGACCAACATGTCTTGGCTAGGTTGACCTTGGTAGTGTCACAGCCTTCTTCAGGGTCAGAATATTCAGCTACTGCATGGATAAGGTGTAAATACATGAAAGTAAAAACAACACACATGGGTAAATTAAAAGGATGATACCGAACCAGTAGTATTGACTGTTCAGTATGTACTGTATACAACCTATATTTAGAGACAAAAAGGCATGTTGTCACCAAATGCATATACAGTGTATTGATAACTAGCTTTAGTTAGACATAGTTTATACTTAACATGAACAAATAGTTACTAGCCTCCTGAGTAAAACTATTTCTTGCAACACATATACATCTTAGATCAATGTGTAGTTAACAGGGATGTGTGACTCACCACAGTGGGTTGCGCAATTCACAACGTTTGTCCCGGCATAATAGCCATATGGTGCGTGCGCCAAAAACCTGCCAAAAGAAGTACATGGTATTAAAAACAAGAGATACCATGGGAGGGATTAGAAGAGAGGGCGTAAGTGTGACTTTAAATTTGTTACAGATGGCCTGTGTGTGGACATCAGAGGAAGAATTACTGATGCCGAGTAGCTGTCACCAAGAGTCAGAGGTGTAGCTACAAACCCAGTATGGAATAGGAGCAGATAACGACCTTGGTGTATGCCAAAACATTTGGCTTGGTTCATGGACTGGAGCCAAAAGGCTAACAGAGAGTGGAGCACAGGTCAGGTCCCCAGGGTACGTGCCACAGGTGAACCATGTGGTAGACGACCATACACTAAAACCTCGCCTATCCCAAATTCACCGGAAAGAAGCCAGTTTAATGGAAAGATTGTGATGTCTAGATTTCTCAGCTTACATTGCCCTTATACAGTGGGAAGAAGACAAATCAGGTCCCCTATTGGCCTGGCTGATGAACAGTGAGTCCAAACAACGCCTGGTTATGGTGCTCCATAAGCCTGACGGTACTCTGCTATATTCAACAGGGGACATCCATGGGCTTTAGTTGCATTCTATAGTGCCCTTACCACCCCCCCCTGCAGTTATGAAGCCTGTCATACAGGTGTTCCTGCTGGAGATTCCACTACCGGAACTGACTTTAGTAGGAAGAGAAGAAATAGCTGCACCTATTATGACGAGGGACATATGGGCAGCAGTTAAAGACTAAGCAGCAGGAAATACACCTGGGAACGATGGTACCCCATCAGAAATTTATAAAGCCTTTGCAGCTTCTCCAGCGTGGAAATTGGCAAAAATCTATGACTCTGCACTGACATCAGGCTGCCTTCCTGACACGCTCTGAGAGCACCTATTGGTATCCTTGCAGAAACCCAGAAAGGATCCTACCAACCCGGTTCCCTACAGTCATAGCCATCCTGAATGTTGTTTACAAAATCTTAAGTAAGAACCTGGCCAACCGTATTCAACAGATCTCCCTGCCTGATCCATGTAGATCAAAGGGGATTTATACTGGGTAGATGAACTTCCCCCAACAGCATTATGGAAGCTGCACCAAGACATTGGTCTCTTGCCATGGCCCTCATCTTGGATATAGAAAAAGCATTTTACTCCCTGAAATGTGACCACATGTTTATGGTCTTATGTCCCCTCTGCTTTGGGCCCCACACCATCAATTTGTCTGCGTTACACTGACCCCACTGTTATAGTACATGGCGGGCCTAATCTCACAACGTATAGAGGTGGTTAGAGGCACAAGATAAGGTTGTCCTCTTTCCCCCTTCTCTTTGCGCTAGTGATGGAGCCACTTGCAAACCACACATGACTCTCTGGGAGAGCTTGAGGAGTTCTCATGCCAGATAGGATAAGAGGAAGATGTACTCTTTTATTTTAAAGATCTCAGTGCTGATCATTCTACCATTGGCTGGCTCCTTTCCCAGTTCACAGAACTCTCAGGACGGAAAGTGAGTTGGACTAAGTCCTGCTTATTTGACTTTGGCTCACTTAGATCCGGGCGAAAGTCCGCTACAGTGAGAAGATAGTTCCTTTTGTTACCTGGGAATTTGGTTATTCCCCACCAAACTGGACCTCTTGGATGGTAACCTTATGGCCACGATGACCTCCCATCGAGCACAAGGCCACCTTCTAGAAGCATCTCATGATTTTGTTGGAAGGCTGCATAGCCCTCTCAACGACAGTGATGCTTCCACGGCTCCTCTACTACTTGAACAATCTACCAGTCCTACCCTGCCCAAAGTCCTTACAGTATATAAACACGTAGTTGGACAACCTTGTCTGGTACAGCTGCTGCTATTGGGTAGCTTTAACAAAAATGTGGCTTTCCCACTTTCAGGGGTCCTGTGAGCTCTACAATTTGAGCTATTTCTTCTATCAACTCAATTGCAATGGCTTTTCTACTGGCTGGCAGGACTTCTCTTGGAGGAGATGAGCAAGCTTGATCCCCCACTGTAGTAGATTCCGGTTCTGGCTCTGATGGCCTTGGTGGCACACCCTGCGAGGGGACTCCTCCGCTTGCTACGGGTGGCTCTATGTTACCTGGCTGGATGCCATTGGTTTACCGTGGACCTTACCTCTTATGCTCCACTATGCCTCTCTTAGGCTTAGATAGGGGATCTGGTAGCCTTACCAGGCGGG
The DNA here is from genome assembly GCF_964263255.1 of Lissotriton vulgaris. Taxonomy (NCBI): domain Eukaryota; kingdom Metazoa; phylum Chordata; class Amphibia; order Caudata; family Salamandridae; genus Lissotriton; species Lissotriton vulgaris. Next base: position 1,570,505,993 of record NC_141685.1, read on the forward strand.
ACCTTCAGCTGTGGGACCAGGTTGGACTCTCCACTGGACTCTCTACTCTTGGACACTTCTTCCAGAATGACCAGATACTATCTTGATACACCATTGTCAAGCAATATGGCTTTCATAGAAGCTAGTTCCTGATCTATGACCTGCTCTGTCGCCTACTCCGGTACTCGTGGCAGGTGGCAGAAGTTGAACTAGCCATGCACAGCCTTATAGATTCCTTCCATACACTTGGCACTGGAAGATGGATTGTCAGTTGGCTTTCCAAGGTGCTGGTCTCTCATTCACAGATCTCACTGAAGCCCCTGCGAGACACCTAGAAGGTGAAACTCAGTAGGGCCCTACATGGCAAGGAATGGGCAAATTCCCTAGAGTAACCCCCGAAAGGTCTCCTGTAATGCGCTTCTGCAACTTATACAGCCCTATTTGCTATGTAAAGTCTAACTCTCATCCCATAGAATCCATACAATCATCCTGAATGCCCCAGACTCATGTGCCCGATACAACTCGCCCATGGCAGACTTCAAACGTACTGTGCAACTGCTACAACCTCCAACAGTACTGGTCAGAGGGGACGCAGAGGATATCGGACTCCATGGGGATACCACAGATGGCCATTTGGGAGCGGGAGCTCTGGGAATATTTAAAAGGCCATGGGACACAGGGGCTCTAGGTCAGGTTTATAGACCTGGACTTAGTACTCTTGAAATGAGCAATTACCTTGAAATGGAAATGTTCGCAACCTCCCACGTATGCCAAACTGTGATTTTCTCAATGATGTCATAGACATGTCTTGAATGATGTAATATGTGAGGCCATAAACAGTGCATGGCAAGGGCTCGAGTCATAGTTCAGCTAACTAAAACTGGTGAACTTCATTGGTTTTTAGAGTTTACATTGTTACATTTCACCAAACTTTAACGTCTCTTTAAACATTATTTTTTTCAGTGTTTTTTGTGCTTTTTTAATGGAAAATAAGATATCATTACCAGACTAAAGTATAACCTCATGTTAACCTTTGTATTTTCAGTGAATTTCTTAGTTTTTTCAATATAAATTAACAATATAAAAAGATCTCAATTTAAGGCAGACCAACTTGTGTTGTCAAAGAGTAAGAACACCAACATGTTAAAAGCTCACCTTACTATAATGTCACTTTAACCCTTAAACCCTTAAACTTTGCTTTTACAGTGAAAACAATCTATCTATCTATCTATCTATCTATTTATCTATCTATCTATCCATCTATCTATCTATCTATCTATCTATCTATCTATCTATCTATCTATCTATCTATCTATCTATCTATCTATCTATCTATCTATCTATCTATCTATCTATCTATCTATATATATATATATCTATATCTCTATCTCTATATTACCTACTGGCGGTCGCCAGTAGGTAGTTAGAGTTAGAATTTTTTTCAATGCAAAATCTCTTTCTTTCTTTCTTTTAAGGATTTGTAGAGCGCCTGGTGACCCGAAGGCATCCCCGCGCTGTGAACTGTAGGATGGCTCAGAAGGGGGAGGGTGGAGTTGGACTCACTAATTGGGGAATAGCAGCGTTTTAAGTCTCAACATTCTATTGGGAATAACTTTGGCGCCGGTTGAGGAATCTGCCTGAAAATTTCCTCAAATTTGCTTCGCGGTGCTCCGGTCCTTCCCTGAAAGTTTGGGGGGGGATTCGTCAAGTGGGGGCCAAGATAAAAGGGGGGTCCCAAAACGTGTTTTCCCCATGTTAATTTCCATAGGGCGGTCGACCTCACTTTTAGCCCGAACGGCTGAATGGATTTCCACCAAACTTGGCAAAATTGTAGGGATTGGTAGCCCGATGTGCTCTTTGCTATGTCTCAAGATATATTCTCCAGTGGTTTTTACGAAAATTAACTTTGAAAAAATATATATTGGGCTACATTGGGCTATATATATGTTAGAGCCCAAATGTAGCCCAATATAGCCCAATGTAGCCCAAAGATGGCCACCAGAGACAAAAAAAAACCAAATGTAGCCCAAATATCAGCCAGATGTAGCCCAACTATAGCCCAACAACTAGAGCGCTAACAGTCTTACTTATGACAAAAGTATGGCACACCTGAAGTCATCTTGATTGGAATAAAGTGTTAACACTTAAAACATTTAATTTGCAAAGGAACAAAATGAGGGGGTTCATTTTGCCATAGAAATTATGATTAGTGCTGAAGAAAGAAAATTTAGGGCACATTTTGAGTGACTTCTCAAATCCTCTTATATTTCATTAAAAAAATTCTGATATGCAGTCTCCCAAGATGGCCACCAGAGACAAAAGAGCCCAAATGTAGCCAAAATATCAGCCAGATGTAGCCCAACAATAGCCCAATGACAGAATGTCCCAGAGTGTTCTAAAGAACAACTAGAACGCTAACAGTCTTACTTATGACAAGAGTATGGCACACCTGAAGTCATCTTGAGTGGAATAAAGTGGCAACACTTAATACATTTAATTTGAAGAGGAACAAAATGAGGGGTTTCATTTTGCCATAGAAATTATATATATATATATATATATATATATATATATATATATATATATATATATATATATATATATATATATATATATATATATATACATATATACATATATATATATATATATATATATATATATATTACCTACTGGCAGTCGCCAGTAGGTAGTTATAGTTAGGATAATTTTCAATGTTAAATCTCAACATTCTATTTTGAATAACTTTGGCGCCGGTTGACGAATCTGCCTGAAATTTTCAGGAAAATGGTCTCATGGCGGTCCGGTCCTTCCCTGAAAGTTTGGGGGGGATTCGTCAAGCGGGGGCCGAGATAAAAGGGGGGTCCCAAAACGCGTTTTCCCCATGTTAATTTCCATAGGGCGGTCGATTTCACTTTTAGCCCGAACGGCTGAATGGATTTCCACCAAACTTGGCAAAATTGTAGGGACTGGTAGCCCGATGTGCCTTTGCTATGTCTCAAGATATGTGCTCCAGTGGATTTTGAGTAATTTAGGTTCAAAAAAATATATATATCTATAGGCGCTCTCCCGTGCGCGCACCCGTGAGCGCTCCCGGCGCGACACGCGACTTGCGCGCAGGAAGCTGATTGGCTCTCAGTTGTCTGTAAACATTCTAAACAGTCCGGAGCGGCCGCCATCTTGTGTCTCGGTAAAATCGAGACACAAGGGGTTTGAAAAAAAAAGGGGCAAATGACCATAAGGGGGAAGAGTAGACCCCCTCTGACCCCCTAGGTTTGATGTAGGGACTAAAATAGGGTCCTGCAGGGCATTAAAATTTTTTTTTCGTTTTGCGCGGGGGAAGCGCATGGTACGCGCACCGGCGAAGCACGGGGAAAATCCAGGATTATATTTATGAAGGCCTTGCGCTGTTAGTTTTGCGCTTCCTGTGCGTCAATTTTTGTGACGCACCAGCGGTGTAAAAAAATGCGCATTGTTATGCAATATTTAAAAAGTGACGCATCTATCTAGATGCGTCACTTTTTAAATATAGTGCAACGAGGTACATTTTATTACACTGCTGGTGTTATGCGTCACTTTTCTGTGCGCACTCCTTATGACATTCCAGATGTGTCATATTTAATGTATGACGAATCATGTTGCAGATACAATATGGCGCAGAGTTTTAAAAAGTGACCCATGTACCTAGATGCGTCACTTTTTAAAAATAGCGTCAGGTATAATGCATGCAGAGGGGGTGTTCTCCCGCAAAAAGCTTTGTAATAGCGACGCAGTGAAATCTTTCAGATTTCACTGCGTCAGTTTTAGGATGCTGTTGCGTCAAAATCTTGTGCCTGCTTTACAGCAGGTGTTAGACTGAGGCAAGACCTTTCATATGCTGCTTTCCCCATTTGAAAGGACACATTACTGGAGTTGCGTCACTTTTGTGACGCACTCCAGCAATGCGTTACTTGGAATGTCATAAGGAGTGCGCACAGAAAAGTGACGCATTGCACCAGTAGTGTAAAAAAATGTGCCGCGTTGCGTTATATTTAAAAAGTGAGGTATCTAGGTAGATGGGTCACTTTTTAAAATCAAGCGCCACATTATATCTGCGTGAGGTATAATGCATGCAGAGGGGGTGTTCTCCCACTAAAAGCTTTGTAATAGCGACGCAGTGAAATGTTTGAGATTTCACTGCGTCACTTTTAGGATGCTGTTGCATCCTTTAAATATAGTGCAACGAGGCACATTTTATTACACTGCTGGTGTGATGCGTCACTTTTCTGTCCACAGTCCTTATGACATTCCAGATGTGTCATATTTAATGTATGACGAATCATGTTGCAAGGAGCTACAGATACGTCAGTATTTCTGACATATGTGTAAACATAAAAGTGATGCGAGGCCGGCGCAAAATTTTGACGCAATAGCATCCTAAAAGTGACGCAGGGAAATCTCATAGATTTCAGTACGTTGTTATTACCAAGCTTTTTGCGCGGGATTGCCCCTCTGCATACAATATACCTGATGCAGATACAATATGGCGCAGAGTTTTAAAAAGTGACCCATGTACCTAGATGCGTCACTTTTTAAAAAATAGTGTCAGGTATAATGCATGCAGAGGGGGTGTTCCTTGCAAAAAGCTTGGTAATAATGACGCAGTGCGTCACTTTTAGGATGCAGTTGCGCCAAAATCTTGCGCCTGCTTCACAGCAAACCTTTCACATGGTGCTTTTTCCATGTGAAAGGACACATTACTGGAGTTGCGTCACTTTTGTGACGCACTCCTGCAATGCGTTACTTTTGTGTTTACAGATATGTCAGAAATACTCCAGTTTATTCACTGTGTCATAACTTTCTTTTCTAACACTCACCTTCTTTCATTCCTCCTACTTCACTTCCTTTCACCTCTCATACCTTTCTGTTCTTTCTTACTCATTCTCCTTTCAATTATCAATGCACTATATTTCACTTACTCTTCATTTTTTAAGATTATAGCTCTTTGATGAGAATTGGAGGTAGTTCTGAAAAGAACTTTTGGTTTTCTTCTTTTAACTGAAGAGGAACAAAAACAGGGAATAGAAACTGCTCAACAGGAGCAAAAAGAAAAGAAAAAAATTAGGGGTGGGAAGGGCAGTGATGGTTCTCTAATGCCCGAACCATGAGCTGGACACTTTGCTCCCCATAGGTGAGGAGTTGATTGCAGTATCTGCATCTGACGAGCCCATGGTTGAATGCAGGTTGGATGTTGGCTACCTGCCCCTGAGATTGGTCTCTTCCAGAAGAAGTTGCTCCTCCTGTTGATGTAGAGGCCCCATCTCTGGGAACCTCCTGTGCCAGAGCCCTGACACTTTCCCGGGCAAAATTCTGGGGGTGCCTCCTCTCCACATGTCGGATCATCGTAAAGTTCCCAAAAGAGTATTTTTTTTGGGGGTTACCCCGTGACAGGACCTGTTTGCAGATCCTGCACTCTACTTTTGGTGCATTCACCTTCTTCTGGCCTTCTGGAAACTTAAAAAATTTCCAAATGAAATGTTCCTTCACCTTTGGGGTAGGAGGCTCTTCATCAATGAAGTCATCTTCACTGCTGGATGGTCTGGCAGCCATGATGAATCCAGGAATATGGAGCAGCAAAAAAGGCAGGTCTTTCAGTCACAAAAGTGAAAGAAGAAGTGAAGGAAATGGGTGGGGATTTCATTCATTGTAAAAAAAAACTGTTAGCAACCAATGAAAAGTGTTATTTGAGGGTCACATGACCCGACGCGTTTACGCTGCGCGCTCCGGAGCACTTCCGGGTGCGTTTACGCAGCGCGATCGTAGGCGCTTCCGGGGCGCAAACGTGGCGCGATCGTAGGCGCTTTTCCGTGCGTTTATGCGCCGCGCACGTATGCGCTTCCGAGGGCACTTACGTTGCGCGCCGAAGTGACGTCATCAATCTTTTATAGAAATGCATAATCATTTTCCATATTAAAAAAAACTAATTTTATTTGTATGGTACGAAATGTTTTGCATTATTATTAACTTTTCATTCATATTTTTTTTTCACGAACGACAGTTGCGCTCTGGGTGCGCTTTCAGATGAGCTCTCGGAGAAGCTTACAGGAGAGCTTAGCTGAAAGCTTCCCGGAGCGCGCACCCAGAGCGCAAAAGAAAAAAATTATAAGAAAAAATGAATACTTAAAAAAAAACAGCAAATTGTAAAAAAAAAAAAGGTTAGAAACTCGATATACAAAGGAATTAGCATTTAAAAAACCTATGAAATTCACTGAAAAAACCATAGGTTTCACACCAGTTATAGTTAGGAATTAGCATTTAAAAAACCTATGAAATTCACTGAAAAAACCATAGGTTTCACACCAGTTATAGTTAGGAATTAGCATTTAAAAAACCTATTAAATTCACTGAAAAAACCATAGGTTTCACACCAGTTATAGTTAGCTGGAAATTTTACTGATATAAAACCATTGAAATTCCCACGTTATAGTTAGTCGGACTCACTATAACTTGCGCGTGCAATGCACTGCTGATGACATCACATATTACATCACTCATGACATGGTCAGTGACATCACTCATGACATCACTGATGACACCATCCTTGTGACACAGTGACAGACCTCCTTTCAGTGTAATGTAACCCATGAAACACATATTCAAAAATAGAAACTAATATTTTCAAAAAAGTGGATATACCCATACCAGTTACAACAACCAATTCAGTAATATCACCATCTAATACACATCCACTCATGTGTATGTATATGGGTTATTAGATATTTTTATTAGTATCAGTATGAGTGTCTATATGGTTTGGTGGGGGTATTACTTAGCACATAGATGCATGAGTGACTGACTCTTTGTTTGTATGTGTTTTGAAGACAACATATGTACAGGACTGTATGGGTGGATGAGTGTCTATATGTGTTTGTTAGTGAGTGAATGACTGTCTCACTAGTGTCTTTATCAGTAACTACATATGTTTTAATCTAGTATATATGAATATTGATGTATATAAGTGAGTATATGTGAGAGTAAGAGATTGTAAGAGTTCCTGTTTAAATAAGTATGTGTTTCTATAAGTGATTGTTTAAGAGAATAAATATGTGTAATTTTAAATAGAAGTAAGGTGGAAGTGTGTGTATAACTCTATATTCAAATAAATGGATGTCCAATAGTTTATCTGCACGTGTGAATATGTGTGTGAGTAACTTTTGGATGAATGTCGGTGTGTAACAGGATGTATAGGTGTATCACTTCATATGATGAGTGAGTATATGTATGAGTGACTATATAAAACTATTGGTGAATGAGTGGATGTGTATATAGATAGTGGAATTACTGAATTGCTTGTTGTAACTGATATAGGTATCTCCATTTTTTTAAAAATTTCAGTTTCTATTTTTGAATATGTGTCTCAAGGGTTACATTATAGTGAAAGGAGGTCTGTCACTATGTCACAAGGATGGTGTCATGAGTGATGTCACTGACCATGTCATGAGTGATGTAATATGTGATGTCATCAGCAGTGCATTGCACGCGCAAGTTATAGTGAGTCCGACTAACTATAACGTGGGAATTTCAATGGTTTTATATCAGTAAAATTTCCAGCTAACTATAACTGGTGTGAAACCTATGGTTTTTTCAGTGAATTTAATAGGTTTTTTAAATGCTAATTCCTAACTATAACTGGTGTGAAACCTATGGTTTTTTCAGTGAATATATATATATATATATATATATATATATATATATATATATATATATATCGAAAAAGGTTACCCCTTGAGGAAAAGCCACTCCAGGTAGCTTATATCATTCCTTTTATTGCACACAAAGGCTGCATACAGATATTCAAAGGATTCATCAGAAGTTCATTACTGCAGCTTGCCAGACGCGTTTCAAGTCCATTACGAACCTTCTTCAATGGCAGCAGTGGGATTGCTTCACAAAGCTGATGTCTTGCGCCTACTTTATTCGACATTCGTCACCCCAATGGGCGTGGCCTCTTCACAGGCCTTCTGGTCCTTGTAGTTGGCGCAAGATTCCTTCAATAAGTCCGTTTTGCTCTGCATTCTTGTTCCTAATTTACCACAGTGGGGGGATGTGCACCTTCAAGTATACTGCTGCATTCTCGCTCCTTCGTGTAGAAAAAAACACCTCATACGCTGGCGCCGTTTCTGAGAACCAGCGAAGGGACGCTGTGTTAGCAGCTGGGCTTTTCCGCGACCGAGGCAGGCCGCAATACATAATTCGAAAAAGGTTACCCCTTGAGGAAATGCCACTCCAGGTAGGTTATATCATTCCTTTTATTGCACACGAAGGCTGCATACAGATATTCAAAGGATTCATCAGAAGTTCATTACTGCAGCTTGCCAGACGCGTTTCAAGTCCATTACGACCCTTCTTCAATGGCAGCAGTGAGATTGCTTCACAAAGCTGATGTCTTGCGCCTACTTTATTCGACATTCGTCACCCCAGTGGGCGTGGCCTCATCACAGGCCTTCTGGTCCTTGTAGTTGGCGCAAGATTCCTTCAATAAGTCCGTTTTGCTCGGCATTCTTGTTCCTAATTTACCACAGTGGGGGGATGTGCACCTTCAAGTATACTGCTGCATTCTCGCTCCTTCGTGTAGAAAAAACCAGCTCATACGCTGGCGCCGTTTCTGAGAACCAGCGAAGGGACGCTGTGTTAGCAGCTGGGCTTTTCCGCGACCGAGGCAGGCCGCAATACATAATTCGAAAAAGGTTACCCCTTGAGGAAAAGCCACTCCAGGTAGGTTATATCATTCCTTTTATTGCACACGAAGGCTGCATACAGATATTCAAAGGATTCATCAGAAGTTCATTACTGCAGCTTGCCAGACGCGTTTCAAGTCCATTACGACCCTTCTTCAATGGCAGCAGTGGGATTGCTTCACAAAGCTGATGTCTTGCGCCTACTTTATTCGACATTCGTCACCCCAGTGGGCGTGGCCTCTTCACAGGCCTTCTGGTCCTTGTAGTTGGCGCAAGATTCCTTCAATAAGTCCGTTTTGCTCGGCATTCTTGTTCCTAATTTACCACAGTGGGGGGATGTGCACCTTCAAGTATACTGCTGCATTCTCGCTCCGTCGTGTAGAAAAAACCACCTCATACGCTGGCGCCGTTTCTGAGAACCAGCGAAGGGACGCTGTGTTAGCAGCTGGGCTTTTCCGCGACCGAGGCAGGCCGCAATACATAATTCGAAAAAGGTAACCCCTTGAGGAAAAGCCACTCCAGGTAGGTTATATCATTCCTTTTATTGCACACGAAGGCTGCATACAGATATTCAAAGGATTCATCAGAAGTTCATTACTGCAGCTTGCCAGACGCGTTTCAAGTCCATTACGACCCTTCTTCAATGGCAGCAGTGGGATTGCTTCACAAAGCTGATGTCTTGCGCCTACTTTATTCGACATTCGTCACCCCAGTGGGCGTGGCCTCTTCACAGGCCTTCTGGTCCTTGTAGTTGGCGCAAGATTCCTTCAATAAGTCCGTTTTGCTCGGCATTCTTGTTCCTAATTTACCACAGTGGGGGGATGTGCACCTTCAAGTATACTGCTGCATTCTCGCTCCTTCGTGTAGAAAAAACCACCTCATACGCTGGCGCCGTTTCTGAGAACCAGCGAAGGGACGCTGTGTTAGCTGCTGGGCTTTTCCGCGACCGAGGCAGGCCGCAATACATAATTCGAAAAAGGTTACCCCTTGAGGAAAAGCCACTCCAGGTAGGTTATATCATTCCTTTTATTGCACATGAAGGCTGCATACAGATATTCAAAGGATTCATCAGAAGTTCATTACTGCAGCTTGCCAGACGCGTTTCAAGTCCATTACGACCCTTCTTCAATGGCAGCAGTGGGATTGCTTCACAAAGCTGATGTCTTGCGCCTACTTTATTCGACATTCGTCACCCCAGTGGGCGTGGCCTCTTCACAGGCCTTCTGGTCCTTGTAGTTGGCGCAAGATTCCTTCAATAAGTCCGTTTTGCTCGGCATTCTTGTTCCTAATTTACCACAGTGGGGGGATGTGCACCTTCAAGTATACTGCTGCATTCTCGCTCCTTCGTGTAGAAAAAACCACCTCATACGCTGGCGCCGTTTCTGAGAACCAGCGAAGGGACGCTGTGTTAGCAGCTGGGCTTTTCCGCGACCGAGGCAGGCCGCAATACATAATTCGAAAAAGGTTACCCCTTGAGGAAAAGCCACTGCAGGTAGGTTATATCATTCCTTTTATTGCACACGAAGGCTGCATACAGATATTCAAAGGATTCATCAGAAGTTCATTACTGCAGCTTGCCAGACGGGTTTCAAGTCCATTACGACCCTTCTTCAATGGCAGCAGTGGGATTGCTTCACAAAGCTGATGTCTTGCGCCTACTTTATTCGACATTCGTCACCCCAGTGGGCGTGGCCTCTTCACAGGCCTTCTGGTCCTTGTAGTTGGCGCAAGATTCCTTCAATAAGTCCGTTTTGCTCGGCATTCTTGTTCCTAATTTACCACAGTGGGGGGATGTGCACCTTCAAGTATACTGCTGCATTCTCGCTCCTTCGTGTAGAAAAAACCACCTCATACACTGGCGCCGTTTCTGAGAACCAGCGAAGGGACGCTGTGTTAGCAGCTGGGCTTTTCCGCGACCGAGGCAGGCCGCAATACATAATTCGAAAAAGGTTACCCCTTGAGGAAAAGCCACTCCAGGTAGGTTATATCATTCCTTTTATTGCACACGAAGGCTGCATACAGATATTCAAAGGATTTATCAGAAGTTCATTACTGCAGCTTGCCAGACGCGTTTCAAGTCCATTACGACCCTTCTTCAATGGCAGCAGTGGGATTGCTTCACAAAGCTGATGTCTTGCGCCTACTTTATTCGACATTCGTCACCCCAGTGGGCGTGACCTCTTCACAGGCCTTCTGGTCCTTGTAGTTGGTGCAAGATTCCTTCAATAAGTCTGTTTTGCTCGGCATTCTTGTTCCTAATTTACCACAGTGGGGGGATGTGCACCTTCAAGTATACTGCTGCATTCTCGCTCCTTCGTGTAGAAAAAACCACCTCATACGCTGGCGCCGTTTCTGAGAACCAGCGAAGGGACCCTGTGTTAGCAGCTGGGCTTTTCCGCGACCGAGGCAGGCCGCAATACATAATTCGAAAAAGGTTACCCCTTGAGGAAAAGCCACTCCAGGTAGGTTATATCATTCCTTTTATTGCACACGAAGGCTGCATTCAGATATTCAAAGGATTCATCAGAAGTTCATTACTGCAGCTTGCCAGACGCGTTTCAAGTCCATTACGACCCTTCTTCAATGGCAGCAGTGGGATTGCTTCACAAAGCTGATGTCTTGCGCCTACTTTATTCGACATTCGTCACCCCAGTGGGCGTGGCCTCTTCACAGGCCTTCTGGTCCTTGTAGTTGGCGCAAGATTCCTTCAATAAGTCCGTTTTGCTCGGCATTCTTGTTCCTAATTTACCACAGTGGGGGGATGTGCACCTTCAAGTATACTGCTGCATTCTCGCTCCTTCGTGTAGAAAAAAACACCTCATACGCTGGCGCCGTTTCTGAGAACCAGCGAAGGGACGCTGTGTTAGCAGCTGGGCTTTTCCGCGACCGAGGCAGGCCGCAATACATAATTCAAAAAAGGTTACCCCTTGAGGAAAAGCCACTCCAGGTAGGTTATATCATTCCTTTTATTGCACACGAAGGCTGCATACAGATATTCAAAGGATTCATCAGAAGTTCATTACTGCAGCTTGCCAGACGCGTTTCAAGTCCATTACGACCCTTCTTCAATGGCAGCAGTGGGATTGCTTCACAAAGCTGATGTCTTGCGCCTACTTTATTCGACATTCGTCACCCCAGTGGGCGTGGCCTCTTCACAGGCCTTCTGGTCCTTGTAGTTGGCGCAAGATTCCTTCAATAAGTCCGTTTTGCTCGGCATTCTTGTTCCTAATTTACCACAGTGGGGGGATGTGCACCTTCAAGTATACTGCTGCATTCTCGCTCCTTCGTGTAGAAAAAACCACCTCATACGCTGGCGCCGTTTCTGAGAACCAGCGAAGGGACGCTGTGTTAGCTGCTGGGCTTTTCCGCGACCGAGGCAGGCCGCAATACATAATTCGAAAAAGGTTACCCCTTGAGGAAAAGCCACTCCAGGTAGGTTATATCATTCCTTTTATTGCACATGAAGGCTGCATACAGATATTCAAAGGATTCATCAGAAGTTCATTACTGCAGCTTGCCAGACGCGTTTCAAGTCCATTACGACCCTTCTTCAATGGCAGCAGTGGGATTGGTTCACAAAGCTGATGTCTTGCGCCTACTTTATTCGACATTCGTCACCCCAGTGGGCGTGGCCTCTTCACAGGCCTTCTGGTCCTTGTAGTTGGCGCAAGATTCCTTCAATAAGTCCGTTTTGCTCGGCATTCTTGTTCCTAATTTACCACAGTGGGGGGATGTGCACCTTCAAGTATACTGCTGCATTCTCGCTCCTTCGTGTAGAAAAAACCACCTCATACGCTGGCGCCGTTTCTGAGAACCAGCGAAGGGACGCTGTGTTAGCAGCTGGGCTTTTCCGCGACCGAGGCAGGCCGCAATACATAATTCGAAAAAGGTTACCCCTTGAGGAAAAGCCACTGCAGGTAGGTTATATCATTCCTTTTATTGCACACGAAGGCTGCATACAGATATTCAAAGGATTCATCAGAAGTTCATTACTGCAGCTTGCCAGACGGGTTTCAAGTCCATTACGACCCTTCTTCAATGGCAGCAGTGGGATTGCTTCACAAAGCTGATGTCTTGCGCCTACTTTATTCGACATTCGTCACCCCAGTGGGCGTGGCCTCTTCACAGGCCTTCTGGTCCTTGTAGTTGGCGCAAGATTCCTTCAATAAGTCCGTTTTGCTCGGCATTCTTGTTCCTAATTTACCACAGTGGGGGGATGTGCACCTTCAAGTATACTGCTGCATTCTCGCTCCTTCGTGTAGAAAAAACCACCTCATACACTGGCGCCGTTTCTGAGAACCAGCGAAGGGACGCTGTGTTAGCAGCTGGGCTTTTCCGCGACCGAGGCAGGCCGCAATACATAATTCGAAAAAGGTTACCCCTTGAGGAAAAGCCACTCCAGGTAGGTTATATCATTCCTTTTATTGCACACGAAGGCTGCATACAGATATTCAAAGGATTTATCAGAAGTTCATTACTGCAGCTTGCCAGACGCGTTTCAAGTCCATTACGACCCTCTTCAATGGCAGCAGTGGGATTGCTTCACAAAGCTGATGTCTTGCGCCTACTTTATTCGACATTCGTCACCCCAGTGGGCTTGGCCTCTTCACAGGCCTTCTGGTCCTTGTAGTTGGTGCAAGATTCCTTCAATAAGTCCGTTTTGCTCGGCATTCTTGTTCCTAATTTACCACAGTGGGGGGATGTGCACCTTCAAGTATACTGCTGCATTCTCGCTCCTTCGTGTAGAAAAAACCACCTCATACGCTGGCGCCGTTTCTGAGAACCAGCGAAGGGACGCTGTGTTAGCAGCTGGGCTTTTCCGCGACCGAGGCAGGCCGCAATACATAATTCGAAAAAGGTTACCCCTTGAGGAAAAGCCACTCCAGGTAGGTTATATCATTCCTTTTATTGCACACGAAGGCTGCATACAGATATTCAAAGGATTCATCAGAAGTTCATTACTGCAGCTTGCCAGACGCGTTTCAAGTCCATTACGACCCTTCTTCAATGGCAGCAGTGGGATTGCTTCACAAAGCTGATGTCTTGCGCCTACTTTATTCGACATTCGTCACCCCAGTGGGCGTGGCCTCTTCACAGGCCTTCTGGTCCTTGTAGTTGGCGCAAGATTCCTTCAATAAGTCCGTTTTGCTTGGCATTCTTGTTCCTAATTTACCACAGTGGGGGGATGTGCACCTTCAAGTATACTGCTGCATTCTCGCTCCTTCGTGTAGAAAAAAACACCTCATACGCTGGCGCCGTTTCTGAGAACCAGCGAAGGGACGCTGTGTTAGCAGCTGGGCTTTTCCGCGACCGAGGCAGGCCGCAATACATAATTCGAAAAAGGTTACCCCTTGAGGAAAAGCCACTCCAGGTAGGTTATATCATTCCTTTTATTGCACACGAAGGCTGCATACAGATATTCAAAGGATTCATCAGAAGTTCATTACTGCAGCTTGCCAGACGCGTTTCAAGTCCATTACGACCCTTCTTCAATGGCAGCAGTGGGATTGCTTCACAAAGCTGATGTCTTGCGCCTACTTTATTCGACATTCGTCACCCCAGTGGGCGTGGCCTCTTCACAGGCCTTCTGGTCCTTGTAGTTGGCGCAAGATTCCTTCAATAAGTCCGTTTTGCTCGGCATTCTTGTTCCTAATTTACCACAGTGGGGGGATGTGCACCTTCAAGTATACTGCTGCATTCTCGCTCCTTCATGCATGAATGAGTGACTCACTATTTGTATGTATTTTGAAGACAGCATGTGTGCAAGACTGTATGGGTGGATGATTGTATGTATGGGTGGGTTAGTGAGTATGTGTTTTTATAATTGATTGTTTAAGAGAGAAAATATGTTTCCGTTTCTGTAGAAGTATGTGTAGTGGTGTGTATATAGCAGTATAATCAAGTAAATGGTTTTTTGATAGTTTATTTGCATGTGTGAATTTGTGTGTGAGTAACTATATGGATGAGTATTAGTGTGTAACAGGATGTATAGGTGTATGAGTACATATGATGAGTAAGTACATGCATGAGTGACTATATAGAACTGTCGGTGAATGAGTGGATGAGTATGTAGATGTTGGAATTACCTAATAAGTTGTTGTAATTGGTATTGTTTTCTCCTTTTTTAAGAAAATGTTAGTTTCTATTTTGAATGTATGTGTCAGATGCTGATAGGAGGTCTGCCACTTTGTCACAAGGATGTTGTCATCAGTGATGTCATTTGAGATGTCATCAGTGATGTCACGAGAGATGTCACTGACCATGTCATGAGTGATGTAATATGTGACGTCATCAGCAGTGCATTGCAGGCGCGCAAGTTATAGTGAATCCAACTAACTATAACGTGGGAATTTCAATGGTTTTATGTCAGTAAAATTTCCAGCTAACTATAACTGGTATGAAACCTATGGTTTTTTCAGTGAATTTAATAGGTTTTTTAAATGCTAATTCCTAACTATAACTGGAGTGAAACCTTTGGTTTTTTCAGTGAATATATATATATATATATATATATATATATATATATATATATATATATATATATATATATATATATATATATATATATATATATATATATATATATATATATATATATATATATATATATATATTACCTACTGGCGGTCGCCAGTAGGTAGTTATAGTTAGGATTATTTTCAATGCAAAATCTCAACATTCTATTGGGAATAACTTTGGCGCCGGTTGAGGAATCTGCCTGAAAATTTCCTCAAATTTGCCTCGCGGCGCTCCGGTCCTTCCCTGAAAGTTTGGGGGGGATTTGTCAAGCCGGGGTCGAGATAAAAGGGGGGTCCCAAAACGTGTTTTCCCCATGTTAATTTCCATAGGGCGGTCGACCTCACTTTTAGCCCGAACGGCTGAATGGATTTCCACCAAACTTGGCAAAATTGTAGGGACTGGTAGCCCGATGTGCCTTTGCTATATCTCCAGATATGTGCTCCAGTGGTTTTTGAGTAATTTAGGTTCAAAATAATATATATATCTATGGCCGCGCCCCGGTACGCGCACCGGGGAGCGTACCGGGCGCGCTACGCGACTTGCGCGCGGAGAGCTGATTGGCTCTCGGGTGTCTGTAAACATTTGAAACAGTCCGGAGCGGCCGCCATCTTGTGTCTCGGTAAGGTCTAAGGTAAGAAAATGTTAGTTTCTATTTTTGAATGTATGTGTCAAAGGTTATTTTATGCTGATAGGAGGTCTGCCACTTTGTCACAAGGATGTTGTCATCAGTGATGTCATTTGAGATGTCATCAGTGATGTCACGAGAGATGTCACTGACCATGTCATGAGTGATGTAATATGTGACGTCATCAGCAGTGCATTGCAGGCGCGCAAGTTATAGTGAGTCCAACTAACTATAACGTGGGCATTTCAATGGTTTTATGTCAGTAAAATTTCCACCTAACTATAACTGGTGTGAAACCTATGTTTTTTTCAGTTAATATATATATATATTCTTTTCAAAGGCTCTGCAACTGAATAGCCTTTGAAAAGAATATATATATATATATATATATATATATATATATATATATATATATATTCACTGAAAAAAACTTAGGTTTCACACCAGTTATAGTTAGCTGGAAATTTTACTGACATAAAACCATTGAAATTCCCACGTTATAGTTAGTTGGACTCACTATAACTTGCGCGCCTGCAATGCACTGCTGATGACGTCACATATTACATCACTCATGACATGGTCAGTGACATCACTCATGACATCACTGATGACACCATCCAGTGAATGTGTGTCTTTCTGAAAAATAAATATGTTTTATTGATGTATATGTAAAGGTTGATGGAAGAATAAATGTTTAAATAAGTGTCTTAATGGATGTTTTTTTTAAATTGATTGGTTAACTGGCTTAGTGTGTATATGTGTGTGTTAGTGAGTGAATGACTGTCTCACTAGTGTCTTTATCAGTAACTACATATGTTTTAATCTAGTATATGTGAGTATTGATGTATATAAGTGAGTATATGTGAGAGTGAGAGATTGAAAGAGTTCTTGTTTAAATAAGTATGTGTTTCTATAAGTGATTGTTTTAGAGAGTAAGTATGTGTAAGTTTCCTTAGAAGTAAGGTGGTAGTGTGTGTATAGCTGTATATGCAAATAAATGGATGATCAATAGTTTATTTGCATGTGTGATTATGTGTGTGAGTAACTTTTGGATGACTGTCGGTGTGTAACAGGATGTATAGGTGTTTCACTACATATGAAAGTGAATATATGTATGAGTGACTATATAGAACTGTTGGTGAATGAGTGGATGTGTATATAGATGGTGGTATTACTGAATTGGTTGTTGAAACTGGTATGGGTATCTCTATTTTTTTGAAAATTTTAGTTTCTATTTTTGAATATGTGTTTCAAGGGTTACATTACACTGAAAGGTCTGTCACTGTGTCACAAGGATGGTGTCATCAGTGATGTCATCAGTGATGTCACTGACCATGTCATGAGTGATGTAATATGTGACGTCATCAGCAGTGCATTGCAGGCGCGCAAGTTATAGTGAGTCCAACTAACTATAACGTGGGAATTTCAATGGTTTTATGTCAGTAAAATTTCCAGCTAACTATAACTGGTGTGAAACCTATGGTTTTTTCAGTGAATTTAATAAGTTTTTTAAATGCTGATTCCTAACTATAACTGGTGTGAAACCTATGTTTTTTTCAGTGAATTTCATAGGTTTTTTAAAAGCTAATTCCTTTCTATATCGAGTTTCTAACCTACGATTTTTTTTATAAATTTGCTGTTTTGTGTAAGTATTAATTATTATTTTTTTATTTTTTATAATAATATTTTAAAAAAAATTTTTTATCATTTTTTCCTCGGGCGCTCTGGGTGCGCGCACCGGTAAGCTCTCCGGAAAGCGCACCCAGAGTGCTACTTGCGTTCGTGAAAAAAAATATGAATGAAAAGTAAATAATAACGCAAGACATTTAGTACCATACACATAAAAGCAGTTTTTTTGAATAAGGAAATGAAAATGATTTTGCCTTTCCGTGAAACTTTCAAAACGTCACTTAGGCGCACCGCGTAAGCTCCCCCGGAAGCGTCTTCGTTCACGCCACGTGTGCGCCCCCGGAAGCTCCTACGTTCGTGCCGCGTTAGCGCCCCCGGATGCGTTCGGTGCGCGCAGCGTAAGTGCGTCAAGTAATGTGACCTTAAAATAACACTTTTCATTGGTTGCTAACAGTTTTTTTTTTACAAAGAATGAAATCCCCACCCATATCCTTCACTTCTTCTTTCACTTTTCTGACTGAAAGACCTGCCTTTTTGCTCTCGGTTCATTATTGGATATCTTGGATTATAATGGCTGCCAGACCATCCAGCAGTGAAGATGACTCCAATGAATTCCTTGATGAAGAGCCTCCTCAGCCGAAGGTGAAAGAACATTTCATCTGGAAGTTTTTTTCCATACCTGATGACCAGAAGAAAGTAAATGCTCCAAAAGTGGAGTGCAGGATCTTTCACACAGTCCTGTCACGGGGTGACCCCACTAAAAAATATTCTTTTGGGAACTCCACAATGATTCGCCATGTGGAGAGGAGGCACCCCCAGAATTTTGCCCGGGAAAGTGTCAGGGCTCTGGCACAAGAGGTTCCCTGTGATGGGGCCTCTACATCAACTGGAGGACCAACAACATCGGTGAGGGGGAGATCACAAGAGCTGGTTCCTAACATTCAGCCTGCATTTAACAAAGGCGTCCTTACATGCAGATACTGGGATCAGCTACTTTGCTTTGGGGAGCAAAGTGTTCTGTTCATGGTTCGATCATTGGAGAACCATCGCTGCCGTTCCCAGCCCTAATTTTTTTTTTCTGCTCCTGTTGAGCAGTTTCCATTCCATGTTTTTGTTTTTGTTCTAAAAAAAGAAAAAAGAAGAAAAAAAAAGTTCTTTTCAGAACTACCTCCAATTCTCATCAAAGAGCTATATTCTTAAAAAAATGAAAAAGAGTAAGTGAAGTGGAGCGCATTGATAAAGGAAAGGAAAATGAGTAAGAAAGAACAGAAAGGTATGAGAGGAGAAAGGAAGTGAAGTAGGGGGACTGAAAGAAGGTGAGTGTTGGGAAGGAAAGTAAGGAGAAGGAGAGTGAACATGGGGAATGTAGATATTCAAAGAAAATGTAGAAAAGGAACAGGGGTGTGTAAGGGTAAGAAAAGATGCATTGCTGGAGTTGCATCATTTTTGTGACGCACTCCAGCAATGCATCACTTTTGCGCTTACAGATACATCTGAAATACTGACGTATCTGTAAGTACTTGCGACATAATATGTCACATATTTAATATGACGCATGAGTAGACCACTGAAGGCCTCATTTATGAGGCCATGCGTCACTTTTACGCCACCGGTACGTCACTTTTTTGTGACGCACCAGTGCTGTTAAAAATGCACCTTATTGAGTCATATTTACAAAGTGACGCATCTAGGTAGATGCGTCACTTTGTAAACCCCTGCGCCACATTATACTTATGTCAGGTGAAATGTATGCAAAAGGGATGTATTGACGCAAGAAAGGGTCGTAGAGGTGACGCAGTGTAATCTATGAGATATCTCTGCGTCACTTTTATGACGCTGTTGCGTCCAAATCTTGCGCCTGTTTCACATCAGGCGTAAGACTGATGCAGGCCCTTTCACATGGGCCTGGCCCCATGTGAAAGGATGCATTGCTGGAATTGCATCATTTTTGTAACGCACTCCAGCAATGCATCTCTTTTGCGCCTACAGATGAGGAGAGTGAACATGGGGAATGTAGATATTCAAAGAAAATGTAGAAAAGGAACAGGGGTGTGGAAGGGTAAGAAAAGATGCATTGCTGGAGTTGCATCATTTTAGTGACGCACTCCAGCAATGCATCACTTTTGCGCTTACAGATACATCTGAAATACTGACGTATCTCTAAGTACTTGCGACATAATACGTCATATATTTAATATGACGTATGAGTAGAAGACTGAAGGCCTCATTTATGAGGCCATGCGTCACTTTTACGCCACCGGTACGTCACTTTTTGTGACGCACCAGTGCTGTTAAAAATGCACCTTATTGAGTCATATTTACAAAGTGACGCATCTAGGTAGATATGTCACTTTGTAAACCCCTGCGCCACATTATACCTACGTCAGGTGTAATGTATGCAAAAGGGATGTATTGACGCATGAAAGGGTCGTAGAGGTGACGCAGTGAAATCTATGAGATATCTCTGCGTCACTTTTATGACGCTGTTGCGTCCAAATCTTGCGCCTGTTTCACATCAGGCGTAAGGCTGAAGCAGGCCCTTTCACATGGGCCATGTAAAAGGATGCATTGCTGGAATTGCATCATTTTTGTAACGCACTCCAGCAATGCATCACTTTTGCGCTTACAGATACATCTGAAATACTGACGTATCTGTAAGTACTTGCGACATAATGCGACATATATTTAAAATGACGCATGAGTAGAAGACTGAAGGCCTCATTTATGAGGCCATGCGTCACTTTTACGCCACCGGAACGTCACTTTTTGTGACGCACCAGTGCTGTAAAAAATGCACCTTATTGAGTCATATTTACAAAGTGACGCATCTAGGTAGATGCGTCACTTTGTAAACCCATGTGCCACATTATACCTACGTCAGGTGTAATGTATGCAAAAGGGAGGTATTGACGCAAGAAAGGGTCGTAGAGGTGACGCAGTGAGATCTATGAGATATCACTCCGTCACTTTTATGACGCTGTTGCGTCCAAATCTTGCGCCTGTTTCACAGCAGGCATAAGACTGATGCAGGCCCTTTCACATGGGCCTGGCCCAATGTGAAAGGATGCATTGCTGGAGTTGCATCATTTTTGTGACACACTCCAGCAATGCATCACTTTTGCGCTTACAGATACGTCTGAAATACTGACGTATCTGTAAGTACTTGCGACATAATACGTCATATATTTAATATGACGCATGAGTAGAAGACTGAAGGTCTCATTTATAAGGCCATGCTTCACTTTTACGCCACCGGTACGTCACTTTTTGTGACGCACCAGTGCTGTTAAAAATGCACCTTATTGAGTCATATTTACAAAGTGACGCATCTAGGTAGATGCGTCACTTTGTACTTTTACGCCACCGGTACGTCACTTTTTGTGACGCATCAGCAGCATAAAACATGCACCTTATTGATTTATATTTACAAAGTGACGCATCTAGGTAGATACGTCACTTTGTAAACCCCTGCACCACATTATACATATGTCAGGTGTAATGTATGCAAAAGGGATGTATTAACGCAAGAAAGGGTCGTAGAGGTGACGCAGTGAAATCTATTAGATATCTCTGCGTCACTTTTATGACGCTGTTGCGTCCAAATCTTGCGCCTGTTTCACATCAGGCGTAAGACTGATGCAGGCCCTTTCACATGGGCCTGGCCCCATGTGAAAGGATGCATTGCTGGAATTGCATCATTTTTGTAACGCACTCCAGCAATGCATCACTTTTGTGCTTACAGATACATCTGAAATACTGACGTATCTGTAAGTACTTGCGACATAATGCGTCATATATTTATTATGACTCATAAGTAGAAGACTGAAGGCCTCATTTATGAGGCCATGCATCACTTTTACGCCACCGGTACGTCACTTTTTGTGACGCACCAATGCTGTAAAACATGCACCTTATTGAGTCATATTTACAAAGTGACGCATCTAGGTAGATGCGTGACTTTGTAAACCCATGTGCCACATTATACCTACGTCAGGTGTAATGTATGCAAAAGGGACGTATTGACGCAAGAAAGGATCGTAGAGGTGTCACAGTGGAATCTATGAGATATCACTGCGTCACTTTTATGACACTGTTGCGTCCAAATCTTGCGCCTGTTTCACATCAGGCGTAAGACTGATGCAGGCCCTTTCACATGGGCCTGGCCCCATGTGAAAGGATGCATTGCTGGAGTTGCATAATTTTTGTGACACACTCCAGCAATGCATCACTTTTGCGCTTACAGATACGTCTGAAATACTGACTTATCTGTAAGTACTTGCGACATAATACGTCATATATTTAATATGACGCATGGGTAGAAGACTGAAGGCCTCATTTATAAGGCCATGCGTCACTTTTACGCCACCGGTATGTCACTTTTTGTGACGCACCAGTGCTGTTAAAAATGCACCTTATTGAGTCATAATTACAGAGTGACGCATCTAGGTAGATGCGTCACTTTGTACTTTTACGCCACCGGTACGTCACTTTTTGTGATGCATCAGCAGCGTAAAACATGCACCTTATTGAGTTAAATTTGCAAAGTGACGCATCGAGATAGATGCGTCACTTTGTAAACCCCTGCGCCACATTATACCTACATCAGGTGTAATGTATGCAAAAGGGGCTTATTGACGCAAGAAAGGGTCGTAGATGTGACGCAGTGAATAAACTGGGTTTTCCCCATGCTACGCTCCCCGGTCCGCTCCCCGTTGCACGTACTGGGCGCTCCCCCCACGAAAATCGAATTTGTTTAATTTTATTTTTTCTCCCGCTGAGCCCTTTTATAGCCCCCACATCAAACCTAGGGGGTCAGGGGGGTCTACTCTACCCCCTTATGGTAATTTCCCCCTTTGTTTTTGCCACCTCTTGTGTCTCGATCTTACCACGTAGCGCGCCCGGTGCGCTCCCCGGTGCGCGTACCGGGGCGCGGTCATAGATATATATATTATTTTGAACCTAAATTACTCAAAAACCACTGGAGCACATATCTTGAGACATAGCAAAGGCACATCGGGCTACCAGTCCCTACAATTTTGCCAAGTTTGGTGGAAATCCATTCAGCCGTTCGGGCTAAAAGTGAGGTCAACCGGCCTAAGGGAATTAACATGGGGAAAACACGTTTTGGGACCCCCCTTTTATCTCGACCCCGGCTTGACAAATCCCCCCCAAACTTTCAGGGAAGGACCGGAGCGCCGCGAGGCAAATTTGAGGAAATTTTCAGGCAGATTCCTCAACCGGCGCCAAAGTTATTCCCAATAGAATGTTGAGATTTTGCATTGAATATAATCCTAACTATAACTACCTACTGGCGACCGCCAGTAGGTAATATATATATATATATATATATATATATATATATATATATATATATATATATATATATATATATATATATATATATATATATATATATATATTACCTACTGGCGGTCGCCAGTAGGTATATATAGTTAGGATTTTTTTCCTATGGGACTTTTGAAAATTCTATGTCTAATAACTTTGGCGTTTGTGTACGGAATCGGCTGAAATTTTCAGGAAAATGGCACATTTTGTTTCTGAGCTGCCCCTGAAAATTTGGGGGGGTTTCGTCAAGGGGGGTCCGAGAAAAAAGGGGGGTCCCAAAACGCGTTTTTCCCATTCATTTTTCCATAGGGCGTTTGGCCTCACTTTTAGCTCGAACGGCTGAATGGATTTACACGAAACTTGGCAAAATTGTAGGGACTGTTAGCCCGATGTGCCTTTGCTGGGTCTCAATATATGTGCTCCAGTGGATTTTGAGAAATTAACGTTTAAAAAAATTTATATATCTGTGACAGCGTCCCAGATAGCGCTCCAGATCGCGTACTTTTCGCGTAACGGAGCTTTGCGAAGCGAAGCTGATTGGCTCTCCGGTGTCTGTCAACATTCTAAACAGTCCGGAGCGGCCGCCATCTTGTCTCTCGGTAGGATCGAGAGACAAGAGGAGGAGAAAAACGAAGGGGGAATTTAATGAAAGGGGGCAAGGTAGACCCCTCTTGACCCCCTAGGAATGATGTTGGGGTTATTAAAGGGTCCCGTGGGGAAAATAAAAAAAATTTGATTTTTCACGATAGAAGTGCTTCCCGGTTCGCGAACTGGGCCGCAAACTGGTAGCGAAATGGGAATTCGCCATTTTGTGTTTCGGTTTAATTAAATTACAGGGTATAAGGGGTATGGGAGACGTATCCTGACCCCTTATGTTTTCTGAGGGTGGCTGAGGAGGCTCATATATGTTGATACATGTCTTCCAGCGGCTGTGCGTGAGCGTTTTTTTTTTTTGCTGCGTGACGTCTGTTAACGTTCGATTCGATGGAAATCAGGAACTGTTGACCGCCATTTTGTCACTGCGAGTAAATATTTTGTTAAAAATAATTGTTATAAATTAATCCTTATTGATAAACATTGTCTGCGCCATCTTGCCTTTTTTGCAATGCCACACTTTTGTTGAGCACGGCAGCCATTTTAGATGCCTTGACCGGACCCACTCTCTGCACGCCGCCGATCCTCAGCATGGCTCCCCACCCTCGCAAGCATCTCCCCCACGCACTGGCCACCCCCGCTCTCTCTCTCATGCATGGGCCAGAAACCTCCTCCCATCTGCGCTGTTCTTCTCTGAGAATCACACCCTGTGCCCGCCCGACACCTCCCTTTCACCCTATTCACTACCGCACCCTCTGACACTCCTCTTCCTCTGTGTCCGATTGTCCAGGCCGGTCCCAGGCTATCACCTAGCCCTGCAGATGTAGTTTATGGCCCCAGCTGTAAAGAATCACCCCTGTTCAAAGGAGTTACAGTAGATCAAGGCCCCCACCCGATGAGATCCGTCACACCACACGCGTTCCTACTATCTGATAACCATCCTATATTGTGCTTGGGGAGGGGATTCTCACTGTGATGGTGTGTGGGTCCGAGCCTGAAGCGGAAGATTCCAGGGATGCCTCTTTGTACATCAAAGTTTTTACAATTATGTGTCACATTAAAAATATATAGCACTCCAACAAAGTAGTAGGATTATAAAACTTTAATAACTTATAAATATATACAACGCAACAAAAACAGTAAATACATTTAAAGATTTTTTTGAAAAAAGAAGCAACAATGGTCAGTAGCTGTGTTTTGTGCGAATAGTCCCAAGGCAGCACAACGTGCTGAGTTCTGGACGGCACCCAGGTGATGTTACCTGGGTGCCGCACTGGTTTTTGGTATCCTACAATGCAGCTCCGAAAAATGGTGTGGGGCATCCCGGGGGGTGCGGGGGGAGGCCTCGTCAGTAGCGGTCTGTTGTGTGAAAAGTCCCAAGGCAGCAGAACGCGCTGAGATGTGGATGGCACCCAGGTGATGTCCAGTAAACTGCCGCACTGGTTTTGGTATCCTACAATGCTGCTCGGAAAAACGGCGTGGGGCGCCCCGGGGGGGGGGGGGCTAGGGCAGGCGGCGTGAACGGGCCTCCCCAGGTGGAGGCTCGTCTGCTGTAGTGGGGCGCCCCTTTACCGTTTCAGTTGCCATTCCGCCCGCTTTTGGTACATTGTGCCAAAATCCGCCACTCAGCTGAGTTGCGCCCACTCTTGCGGTTCAGCGATAGGCGGCTGCCACAGGACTCTCAAAATGGCGGCAGGCTCTTTCCTTTTTGGGCCTGGTCCACTAAAATGGCCCTGGGACACCTTGGAACTCGGACGCTTGTCTGCTAGGTCTTGGACCCCATTCTCGAAAGCGTCCCCTCAGCCTTGAAGATTCTACAAAAGTCTTGGGGGCCCCCGACTCCTGCAGGCTTCCGGTGGGGAGCGGCTGCCATGATTGCTCGCGGAATGACCACGACGGAGCCACGAGATGGTGGTGCTCTCATGCTGACGCCAGCTTCAGTCTGAAACATCCAGAAAGAAGGTGGGGCTTTCATCGTTTGGGAAAAAAAAATGTTTTAATCCAATGAAAAGTGTTATTTTTAGGTCATATGATCAAGCCTTTCATCATTAGGAAACCAAAAGTAAAATGAACCAATGGAAAGTTTTATAAACAAGTCACATGACCTGTTATGCGGCATAGGGCTATAAAAAGCGTAGAAAATCCGTTGGCACGTGAGGCAGCGTCAGTAGCGGACCGATGTGCGAATAGGCCGAAGGCAGCACAACGCGCCAAGATCCGGATGGCACCGAGGTGGTGTTCAGCAAGTTGCCGCACTGGTGTGGCCATCCTACAATGCTGCGCCGAAAGTCGGCGTGGGGCGCCCCGTTGGCCTGTGAGGTCGCGTCAGTCAGTGGGGGCTGTTTGAGGATCTGACTGCATTGGAAAGCAATGTGATGCTGTGCGTCGCCCCCAAAATGGAGGCTCCTCGGCTGCAGTGGGGCGCCCCTTGGTGTTTCACTCGCTATCCAGCTGAGTTGCGTCCGCACTTGCGGCTACAGTAGGCCGAAGGCAGCACAACGCGCCGAGATCTGGATGGCACCGAGGTGGTGTCCAGCAAGTTGCCGCACTGGTGTGGCCATCCTACAATGCTGCGCCGAAAGTCGGCGTGGGGTGCCCGTTGGCCTGTGAGGTGGTGTCAGTAGCGGACCGATGTGTGAATAGGTCGGAACCAGCACAAGGCGCTAAGATCCGGATGGCATGGAGGTGGTGTCATAGTTGAGAGTTCTGAGCAGTGCTTGTAACACTGTCTGAAGCTTATTTGCACCTGCTGCAGCTTCACTATTGCCCTGGTGTGGCCAAAGATCGCCCATGACATAGGCGGCCGGCTCCCGGGGTCCGGCGGAACTTTTTTCCTTTTCCTTTCTGCATCTTGTCCCACAATCCGTTTGACCTGAAGACACGACCAGGTCCCTGAATGTGTGCAGGGGGACGCTATTGATTGAATCAAAATGGCGGATTCACACAAAGGTGACTCAAGCGTTGCTGCTGATGCTATACAGACAAAAACTGGTTTTCAGTTTGTACATTCGTCAGGATTTTTCCATCCAAGGCTGGTTGAGAGTTTGTAGAACAATGGCTTCAGATTTTCAACATACTACTCTTCAACATTCTTCCTAAATGTAACAATGTGAGACTCACTAGGAGAACAGCTGTTTATCTTTCCTTTCAAAATGCTGCCAGCAATATTTTTTCCTTGTTGTGTACTGGTTGCCCAACCTTGATATCACGAGATACGTATGCAGTTTTGAAGCACATGGCGGGCGGGGACGAGTACTGATTGAACATTTGGACATCCCTATTGATATTAAGTTCTGATGTGTTATTGATTACTGTACTATTGAAAGTTCGAATTAACGTCATCCATGGTACTTGCCCGCAAATGTATATCTAGATAATTTTATTGTAAGTGGCCCTGTCGTACTTTAATTATAAAATGTACGTCCACCGATTTCGCAACTGTTAGACACCTTAGTTCTTGCAACCTAATGGCACGCACGTTAATTTCCTCTACAGTGTAAATGTCTCCTCATCATATACGATTAAAGTTTGCTCCGTGGCCGGCCCACGTGGTTATAGGCCCGTATTTGTATACTGACATTTTCATAATAAAGGTTTTTAAAACAAAACATGGTAGCAGTATTTACATTGGTAAAGTTTTTAATTTTAGTCACTGTTTTCGAATAAGTAAAAGGCAAGTGAAATAAAGCAGTCCAATTACATGACGGATAAAAGGTATAAAACGCAGGAACGCAGTAAAGATAAATGGTCAAGGGCTGTTGTGTTTTCTACTCCTGCAACATAAAGTGATCGATAAGAATCTGATATTCAGGCCTATCGGCGACTAAGACAGCAGGCCGAGCCTCTTTTGCTCAACGGCTCCGTCATGGGACGAAGAAACGCCCTTTTTCTCGAAAAAGGAATATATTTTACTTGCAGGACAGTTGTAAATTTTCCGGGAAAGTACATTAGCCTGGAACATTATAACATACATGTTTAAGAAAAAATAATGTCGAAAGCAATAAAAAGCGTAATTTTTAGGTCATATGACCAAGCCTTTCATCATTAGAATAACAAAAGTAAAATGAACCAATGAAAAGTTTTATTAACAAGTCACATGACCTGTTATGCTTACGTTACGCGCTGCGCGACGCGCCCCGGATCGCTTCCGGGAAGCTGCGCTTCGCGCACCGGAGCACTTCCGGGTGCGCTAACGCGGCGTGTCATATAACGCATTACGCGACAACGTAGGTCCAGAATATAGTCAAAATGTCTCCACCAACCAGCGGTCGGAACACAACCCCTTTCAGCAGTCTAAAAAGTTCTGTTAAATGACAACAGAAGGGACAGGCAACAAGAACCATCAGTCAAAGAGGGGAGGGCAAGTTCTTCTCTACCGGGTCACGTTGGGGCGCTACC
Organism: Lissotriton vulgaris; assembly: GCF_964263255.1. Taxonomy (NCBI): domain Eukaryota; kingdom Metazoa; phylum Chordata; class Amphibia; order Caudata; family Salamandridae; genus Lissotriton; species Lissotriton vulgaris. The sequence continues at coordinate 1,570,533,800 of NC_141685.1, forward strand.
GGAACTGATCGAATTGGTAGTCTACAGTGTTTCTGGATGTTTCAGACTGAAGCTGGCGTCAGCATGAGAGCACCACCATCTCGTAGCTCAGTCGTGGCCATTCCACGAGTAATCATGGCAGCCGCTCCCCACCAGAAGCCTGCGGGAGTCGGGGGCCCCCAAGACTTTTGTAGAATCTTCAAGGCTGAGGGGACGCTTTCGAGAATGGGGCCCAAGCCCTAGCAGACAAGCGTCTGAGTTCCAAGGTGTCCCAGGGCCATTTTAGTGGACCACGCCCAAATCTGAAGAGCCGGTCGCCATTTTGAGAGTCCTGTGGCAGCCGCCTATCGCTGCATCGCAAGAGCAGGAGCAACTCAACTACATGGTGAGCGAGACGCTGTAGTCGCAAGAGCGGGCGGTAAACAGCTGAATGCGGAAGAGGCACAGTGTAGCAAAAGCGGGCGGAATGGCAACTGAAACGGTAAAGGGGTGCCCCACTACAGCGTGTCTTCAGGTCAAACGGATTGTGGGGCAAGGTCCAGAATGGAAGAGTCATCAAAAGGCAAAAAGTTCCGCCGGACCCCGAGAGCCGGCCGCCTATGTCGGGGGCGATCTTAGGCCACACCAGGGCAACACGACTTGGGAGGGGGCGGGAGCCAAGCGTCCCCTCCCAGTCCGCGCCACCACACCGTATGTTGAAAATCTGAAGGTGTGGCAGGGTATACTCAGACATGAGTCCCTTTCTCACTGCACCATCAGGATTCAAGCAAGCCGGGCCGAAGAAGGCTGAAATGCCAGAAACCGGTCCCCGGTAGCTTGTCTCCTTTCTGGTGAAGAATTGGCTTGGTAGTTTAGTCTGCCCTGTTCCCATGATGCACTGGGCCAGGGACAGACTGATTTGCATATAGCCAGGTTCTGAGCTGGGATGGTGCAGTGAGATAAATAACGGTGATGGATCAAGCCCTGATCTTTGGACTGGGTAAGAGTGGTCTGCTTAATTCAGACACTCTGTTCATCACCACCACCTTTTCTGAATCGTTTTTGGCCACTATAGGTGTGACAGGGTATACTCAGACATGAGTCCCTTTCTCACTGCACCATCAGGATTCAAGCAAGCCGGGCCGAAGAAGGCTGAAATGCCAGAAACCGGTCCCCGGTAGCTTGTCTCCTTTCTGGTGAAGAATTGGCTTGGTAGTTTAGTCTGCCCTGTTCCCATGATGCACTGGGCCAGGGACATACTGATTTGCATATAGCCAGGTTCTGAGCTGGGATGGTGCAGTGAGATAAATAACGATGATGGATCAAGCCCTGATCTTTGGACTGGGTAAGAGTGGTCTGCTTAATTCAGACACTCTGTTCATCACCACCCCCTTTTCTGAATCGTTTTTGGCCACTATAGGTGTGGCAGGGTATACTCAGACATGAGTCCCTTTCTCACTGCACCATCAGGATTCAAGCAAGCCGGGCCGAAGAAGGCTGAAATGCCAGAAACCGGTCCCCGGTAGCTTGTCTCCTTTCTGGTGAAGAATTGGCTTGGTAGTTTAGCCTGCCCTGTTCCCATGATGCACTGGGCCAGGGACAGACTGATTTGCATATAGCCAGGTTCTGAGCTGGGATGGTGCAGTGAGATAAATAACGGTGATGGATCAAGCCCTGATCTTTGGACTGGGTAAGAGTGGTCTGCTTAATTCAGACACTCTGTTCATCACCACCCCCTTTTCTGAATCGTTTTTGGCCACTATAGGTGTGGCAGGGTATACTCAGACATGAGTCCCTTTCTCACTGCACCATCAGGATTCAAGCAAGCCGGGCCGAAGAAGGCTGAAATGCCAGAAACCGGTCCCCGGTAGCTTGTATCCTTTCTGGTGAAGAATTGGCTTGGTAGTTTAGTCTGCCCTGTTCCCATGATGCACTGGGCCAGGGACAGACTGATTTGCATATAGCCAGGTTCTAAGCTGGGATGGTGCAGTGAGATAAATAACGGTGATGGATCAAGCCCTGATCTTTGGACTGGGTAAGAGTGGTCTGCTTAATTCAGACACTCTGTTCATCACCACCCCCTTTTCTGAATCGTCAGCATGAGAGCACCACCATCTCGTAGCTCAGTCGTGGCCATTCCACGAGTAATCATGGCAGCCGCTCCCCACCAGAAGCCTGCGGGAGTCGGGGGCCCCCAAGACTTTTGTAGAATCTTCAAGGCTGAGGGGACGCTTTCGAGAATGGGGCCCAAGCCCTAGCAGACAAGCGTCCGAGTTCCAAGGTATCCCAGGGCCATTTTAGTGGACCACGCCCAAATCTGAAGAGCCGGTCGCCATTTTGAGAGTCCTGTGGCAGCCGCCTATCGCTGCATCGCAAGAGCGGGAGCAACTCAACTACATGGTGAGCGAGACGCTGTAGTCGCAAGAGCGGGCGGTAAACAGCTGAATGGCGGAAGAGGCACAGTGTAGCAAAAGCGGGCGGAATGGCAACTGAAACGGTAAAGGGGCGCCCCACTACAGCGTGTCTTCAGGGCAAACGGATTGTGGGACAAGGTCCAGAATGGAAGAGTCATCAAAAGGCAAAAAGTTCCGCCGGACCCCGAGAGCCGGCCGCCTATGTCGGGGGCGATCTTAGGCCACACCAGGGCAACACGACTTGGGAGGGGGCAGGAGCCAAGAGCCCCCTCCCAGTCCGCGCCACCACACCGTATGTTGAAAATCTGAAGCCATCGTTCTACAAACTCTCAACCAGCCTTGGATGGAAAAATCCTGAAGAATGTACAAACTGAAAACCAGTTTTTGACTGCATAGCATCAGCAGCAACGCTTGCTATCAGAGTGCATGAGTTTCATGCTCGATCGATTGAGCTAGCCGGATCAGGCAACAAAAAGGATAAAATAGTTATGTAAATAGTTATTTAATAAAATGTTTTACCCTGTTACTTTGCTGGTGTGTTGTATATATTTATAATATTTGCATAGAGTTTATCGTTATTTTGGGCGGGGTGGGTGGCGGAGCCGAGCTGTCTTGCAGCCATCATGGTGTGGAGCTCAGTTCATCTCACTAGTTTCGTATTTCTCATGAAGGGTTGTTCCTAATGTTTCTATTTTAGCGAGGTCAAAAAGAGATCCCATTAGTGGCCTACTGATTTTGCTCGATTACTTTTGTTTTTTTACACGATTTTTCACTATCTGCAAAGACTAAACAGAGTATTGCGACTCTGTGCTTGTTTGTAAATAGAGAATGAACCAAAGAGAATCAATTCTAAAACAGTAAATGCTTGGATAACAATCAATCAAATGGAGAGAGAAGCAGGCACGACGGATTACAACGGGGGCAAAGTCCTGCGTTAACTACCCTTCACTATCTGCAAAGAGAGAGTACTACTAAGAGAAAAGAGGGGGGGCGGGGGCAGCGTTCAAAGCACATCAGCGTGCATAATCTACAGGCAGAACAGTCTAGTAAACAGATCTTCAAAGTAGTACAGTAATTTTTTAAACCAAAGTGCATTGAGAGGGAGGTTGCTCCAACAGTTATGCTATGTGAGCAAATTTCCGAGTTCTTTGACCAAAAAATTAAAAAGGTCTATGACTCTTTTGGACCAGTAATAAAAACAGTGAAACAGGACCTCGCGAGTAAGGGCGAGCTGGGTGAGACTCTCACCCAGTTCCTCAATATCCCCCTGAGTGAAGTAAGGCAAGAACTGGTCCGATGCAAATCTGGTTCACCTGACGACCCCTGCCCTGCAAAACTATGGAGCTCTATAGCCGACTTCGTAGCCCCTACACTTCACCATATCTGGAACTCCTCCATTGCTTCGGGCATATTTCCGGATGTATGGAAACATGCTACCCTCCTGCCCTTAAAGAAAAAGCCTAATGGGGATCCAGAAGATCTCACTAATCTCCGCCCGATATCCCTATTAGCTGCCCCGGGAAAAATGTTGGAAAAAGTCATACAGCGCCAGCTGAGTAAATTTGTAGAAGTAAACAAAATTCTCCATGAAACACAGTCTGGCTTCCGCCCCGGCTTTAGCACGGAAACAGCGCTTATTGAGGTAGCCGAGTCAGTAAGGTGGTCGATGGATGCAGGGAACTCAGCAATGCTGGTACTCCTGGATCTGTCGGCCGCCTTCGATACGGTGGACCACGCCAGACTACTCAGCCGGCTGGCCGAGATAGGGATTCAGGATAAGGCACTGGGTTGGATACACTCTTATCTATCCCAGAGAACCCAGAAGGTGGCACTTGGAACGATCTCTTCGGCACCCAAGACCCTTGACTGTGGAGTTCCGGAGGGGTCGGCCTTAAGCCCCCTTTTGTTCAACGTGTACCTTGCTCCTCTCTTTACGCTAATTGCCAACTGGGGTGTCAAGGCAATTTCGTATGACGACGACACACAGTTGGTATTTCTGTATTCCGAGATCACGCAAGAGTCCTTTTCAAACTTCAAAGGCTGTCTCCAAGATGTAGCCCATTGGATGAATGCAAATAAATTAAAACTCAATGCCAATAAGACTGAAGTTATCTTTTTTGGCAAGGGTCCCCCGCCCACGTCAGAACTTTGGTGGCCGATGGAGATGGGCCTTGCCCCCTCACCTAGTCACACGGCAAAAAATCTTGGAGTGAGATGGGATGATAGCATGTCCTTTACCTCCCATATCCAACAAGTTGCCGGCTGTTGTATGAGCAAACTCAGAAATCTCCGAAAAATCCTCAGACTCCTACCAGAGAGCTGCCGAAAAACGGTTATCCACGCTACCGTGACCTCAAGGCTGGATTATGCCAACGGACTCTACCTAGGCCAACCAAAATACCTAACACAAAAAATTCAGGTAGTTCAAAATGCGGCTGCGAGGCTGTTACTGCGAATTCCACTCAAGCAGTCAGTCTCTCCACATCTTCGATCTCTGCACTGGCTGCCAGTTGCCAGCAGAATAAAGTTTAAAGCACTGACGCTGGCATTTAGATATCTGCATGGCTCCTGTCCAGAATACTTGAAAAACCGCCTCCCCAGATACTCCCAAACCCGTGCATTGCGGTCCAATTGTCGTGTTCAATTGACAGTCCCACGCACGAAAAAGGCTCGACTTGGCGGTTGGACTTTTTCGGCTAACGTCTCCGCTCTGTGGAATACCCTGCCACAAGAAATTCAACAGGCTCCTTCCGAATCCTGTTTTAAGACACTGCTAAAAACTTGGCTCTTTATCCAACCACGCTAGCTTTTCTATTTCTATTTTTAGACCCAGGTCATCTGTGTTCTACTAGCGCCGGGACACCTCCCTGCGAGGTAGCTGTTGCGCTTTACAAAACCCAGTATTAAACACGAAAATGTTTTTACCTATCACGTACTTGACATTTGACAGCTTTTGATATTTGCTATTAAAAAACCATTGAAATTCACTGAAAAAACCATAGGTTTGTCTGTGAGTGTCTGTTTACACTGATTGTATCTAAGGTTATATTTGAGTCTGAAGAGGTTAATCGTATTATCACATGATGGATGTCATCAGTGATGTTTTCTGTGATGTCATTTGAGATATTAGTGATGACATTTGAGATGTCAGTGATGTCATCAGTGATGTCATTTGAGATGTCATCAGTGATGTCATCAGTGATGTCACTGACCATGTCATGAATGATGTAATATGTGACATCATCAGCAGTGGATTGCGGGTGCGCGATATATAGTTATAGCAATTAACTATATATGCGAATTTCAATGGTTTTGTGCGAGTAAATTAAGGTTTTGTAAATGCTAATCCCTAACTATATATGGACTATAACCAATGGTTTTTTCAGTGAATTTTCTAGGTTTTGTAAATGCTAATTCCTAACTATATATGGTCTATAACCTATGGTTTTTTCAGTGAATATATATACATATATATATATTCACTGAAAAAACCATAGGTGTCACACCAGTTATAGTTAGGAATTAGCATTTAAAAAACCTATTAAATTCACTGAAAAAAACATAGGTTTCATACCAGTTATAGTTAGCTGGAAATTTTACTGACATAAAACCATTGAAATTCCCACGTTATAGTTAGGGCTCCCGGTTTTATGGTATTTATTTTTTTGCCGTTTCCGTCTGTATTTATCCATATTTATTTTTTGGGCATTTTTTCTGTATTTATCCGCATTTATTTTTGCCACAAGCAAAATATGACGCTACAGCTAGTATTTTTCCAAATTTTTTTAAATTGACAACGCACACCTGCGCCCGGTTGTTATTGGCCATCTTGTATCTTGTTTACTGTTGTTACTTGACAATTGTCAATCATATATCTCCCAGGCCCTCGTATTGTTAGACCTCTCGGCGGCTTTTGACACGGTCGATCACACTATTTTGATCGACCGTGTCAGAAACGCCGGTATTCGGGGCACTGCCCTCGACTGGGTTCGATCCTTCTTGCAGGACCGTTCCCAGGCAGTCCACCTTTCCACCTTCTCTGCTTCTTCTCTCCCCCTCACTTGTGGTGTTCCCCAGGGTTCGGCTCTCTCTCCCCTCCTTTTCAATTTGTATATGCAACCACTCATGGCTTCTCTCCGCCATTCTTCTGCTACAATATACAATTATGCCGACGATTTACAACTGATTTTTCCCCTGGACACTACACCTTCCTCTCGCCTCAACTTCCAAGCAACCATGTTACTCATCTCGGACTGGATGGCTCACAGCCAGCTCAAGCTGAATCCGTCTAAAACGGAACTTGTCCTGGTAGGCGGTCCTTCCAGTCCTTGGGATGCCAACTATTGGCCTCCCTCCCTGGGCCTCCCCCCCTGCCCGGTCAGCTCTGTGAAAAGCCTAGGAGTGATCATCTCGGAGGATCTCTCCATGAAACCTCAGATCTCTGCGGTAACATCATCCTGCTTTTTCCAGCTACGCAGGATCCGCAAGATCTGTAGATTTCTAACTAGAGAGGCACTCATTCTAGTAATACTGGCTCTGGTCATCTCCAGAATCGACTTCGCCAACATTCTGTATGTGGGGATTCCTGCCTATCAGCTTCACAAACTCCAGCTGATCCAGAACCAGGCAGCACGCCTGGTGTACCACCAACCCAAACATCAGCATGTCTCCCCCCTTCTGAGGAGCCTTCATTGGCTCCCAGTGGCTAAACGATGCTCCTTTAAGCTAGGCTGCACCCTATTCAAATCTTTGCATGACAAGGCCCCAGTTTTCATTTCCTCCAAACTTAAGCGCTACTCCCCAATCCGCAATCTACGGTCCTCTACCAATAATCTCCTTTGCACTCCATCTTTCCGCCGTAAAAAACATGGAGGATCATGCTTTTCTTTTTTAGGCCCCTCCTACTGGAATTCCCTCCCTTCTTCCTTTCGCCATCTTACCTCATATGAGCTGTTCCGCAAAACCCTCAAAACTCACTTTTTCAAGGCGGCTTCTGAGTAACTCTCCTGCCCTGGCTAGCTATGTTTGTTATGAGCGCCAAGAAACCGTCTCGGTGTACGTGCGCGGTATAAATTTTTTAACATAACATAACATTTTTCCCCATGTAACGTATCGTTTGCTACCTCATCTTGTATCTTGTTTACTGTTGCTACTTGCACAATTGTCACTTTTTCCTCATGTAACGTAACTTTGCTCTTGTACTATGCACATTTGTAATTTTCTCCTCATGTAACTTTACTGTTCCTATTGTGAAGCGCTCTGACACCTTCGGGTAAAGTCTGCGCTATATAAAAAAGCATAAATAAATAAATGCCTTGACAGGGGGCCACAGCATGTGTAGGGGGGAGTTGCAGCAGGGACAGCTTCCACATGGACACAAGCCAAGGGAACAACAAGTTAAAATTCCTATGCAACTCAGGCCACAGGGGACAGATTAATAGCAGCCTCACAGCGACCCTGGACACTACCACATGAAGCCAGAACCCCATGTTCTGATTTGAGCTCATCTCACAATCTTGCCATCAAACACAAAGCATTTTATGGCGCAAGTGAGAGAGGTAGTGTGGGCCCCAAGGCAAGTACCTGCTACAAGGAATGCCTATTCACTAGTCAGTGGCTTTTGTTAAAGTCTCTGGGCAGGGAGCTCTCGGATGGTGTGGGGGCTGGGCAAAGGTTGCTGCACTGCTGCTGCAGAGGGTCCCTCATTCAAATTCCCATCTCTTCCTGTCCATACCCTGGACAGGGCGTGCTGTCCAGAGTCTAGGCTGTAAACCTTGGAGGGCTCAGTCTTGTAGGGTCCTAGGAGGGGCGCCAACTGGCAACAAGGCACATTCTGGGCAGTGACTGTAAAAACTAAGGACAAAGGGTCAAAATTCAGGGCCAAAGTTACATTTTATGGACACCTCTGAGGAGGTTGCACAGTTCTAAAATAGTTGGATGGCAGAAGGACTGGTCAAAACAGGCTTCTGGTCTTTGGTATCTATCAGAGTATTAAATATCAAACCTGCACATTTAGTCAGACTTAGATAAAGATGAAAAAAAACGAACAACCAGATGCACCCAGCCATCAGGAACAGGAGCCAGAATTCAACACTCCTACCAGGAATGATGGCGCCTGAGGCAGCGCTCTGTTGGTGATCGTGGACTTGGAATTCATAGGCAGTAGCAGCACTATTTTTCATTCTTCTTTCTGACTGTGTTCTATTTATCAGTCTTTCCAGACTTAACAAGTTATTCTTTCTTGAGAGAAGTTGCTTGCCAGAGAGTTCAAGTGTTGTTAGAATGGTCAGGGCAAGAGAGAGGAGGACATTGTGGGAGTGTTAGGTGTGAGATTGCGCAGTTGTTGAGGGCAAGTGTTTTTTTCCAGCAGACATGTAGGTACGTCCAAAATCTGATGTGTGCAGAGGACAGTAATAGGTGAGGGCTGATGGGCTACATGGTGCTAAGGGCACTTCAGACAGGGGTTACAGTGCGGCAGCCAAGCAGATCACAAGAAAAACGAAAATAAACACGGGGATGTGAATAGCCGGTGGTGCCACTTCATACATGGGGTGGGGAAGGAGGGCAGGAGCCCGAGGCTGCAGAGGGACAAAGTGAGGCAGCTTAGAGAGGCCAGTGATTAAGCCCCAGAATTAGGTGGGGGGGACATTTCTACCAATTTACCTTACAACCCGCATACTTGTGATTTTACGTGACTGGGGAGTAAGGGGTGCAATAAAAGAGAGGATCCCAGCTGACTTTTATTACTTGTATAGGATTACAAGTACAATCTGTAACACCCTTTTTCATTTGTACGACACCATAAGACAGGGGTTACGGTGCGGCAGCCAAGCAGATCACAAGAAGCAAGAAAAAAACGAAAATAAACACGGAGAATGGAACAGCTGGTGCTGCCACTTAATACATGGGGTGGGGGAGGGAGGGCAGGAGCCCGAGGCTGCAGAGGGACAGAGAGAGGCAGGAGCAGCTTTTAAGGCGTATCGATCTGTCCTATGAGGCCACACACATAGGGCACATTCTACCTTGGAAGAACAAATGGTGGCAGGCTGGCGCAGGCTAACTCGGGCGGTGGAGTCCTGGATCCCTGGAAATGCCAAACAGGAAGGCATCTTCAAACGCGGTGGTCCGTAGTGCAGGCAAATAGATGTTATAAGGGCGGGGCTGGAGGTTTTAGCACGCCCACACTGTGATGCTTCAAAACAACCTGGATTAGCTCGGGGTCACTTAAAGACCCTGAGGTAATAGGTCCACAGTGCGTCCACAGTACGTCACTGGAAGGAATTCCCTGCATCGGAGTATCAGTATGAGTGTCTGTATGGTTTGGTGGGGGTTTTACTTAGCACATAGATGCATCAATGACTAACTCGCTGTTTGTATGTGTTTTGAAGACAGCATATTTGCAGGACTGTATGGGTGGATGAGTGTGTATATGTGTGTGTTAGTGAGTGAATGACTGTCTCACTAGTGTCTTTATGAGTAACTACATATGTTTTAATCTGGTATAAGTGGAGAAGTGTGGCTCAATGGTTAGAGCGGCAGACCTTGATGCAGAGCGCTGGCCAGGGACCAGGGTTCGATTCCCGCCTCGGCGGGATCGGGCTTAAATTCCTCTGACCGGATATTCTCGCCTCAGCGCCTCAGTGCCGAATCTAAGCATGGGCCCCACGCTGCAACTCTGGGCAATAGCTTGCTTAGTCTCCACAACGGCCCCCGATACACAAGGGATGCCTGGTTTCACCATGGGATGCCCAGGAGTGGACACCTCACAAGGAAAAGCCAGGAGGGGTTCCCTTGTGGTAGGAGTACAAGCACCGGATGCTTACGGGTTACTGTTTGTGCTATACAAATACAACACATTTACATATGTGAGTATATGTGAGAGTGAGAGATTGAAAGAATTCCTGTTTAAATAAGTATGTGTTTCTATAAGTGATTGTTTAAGAGAGTAAGTATGTGTAAGTTTCCTTGGAAGTAATGTGCTAGTGTGTGTATAGTTGTATATGCAAATAAATGGATGTTCAATAGTTTATTTGCATGTGTGAGTATGTGTGTGAGTAACTTTTGGATGACTGTCTGTGTGTAACAGGATGTATATGTGTATCACTACATATGATAAGTGAGTATATGTATGAGTGACTATATAGAACTGTTGCTGAATAAGTGGATGTGTATATAGATGGTGGAATTACTGAATTGGTTGTTATAACTGGTATGGGTATCTCCATTTTTTTGAAAATGTTCGTTTCTATTTTTGAATATGTGTTTCAAGGTTTACATTACACTGAAAGGAGGTGTCACTCTGTCACAAGGATGGTGTCATCAGTGATGTCATGAGTAATGTCACTGACCATGTCATGAGTGATGTAATATGTGACGTCATCAGCAGTGCATTGCAGGCGCGCAAGTTATAGTGAGTCCAACTAACTATAACGTGGGAATTTCAATGGTTTTATGTCAGTAAAATTTCCAGCTAACTATAACTGGCGTGAAACCTATGGTTTTTTCAGTGAATTTAATAGGTTTTTTAAATGCTAATTCCTAACTATAACTGGTGTGAAACCTATGTTTTTTTCAGTGAATTTCATAGGTTTTGAAAATGCTAATTCCTAACTATATATTTCAAAGTTTTTTTATAGCAAATTTCTATTGCTATCAAATATAATATTTTTTATAATGAATCCTATATTGTATATTTATGTAATACTATTTTTTATATGTATATTTTTATTTTTTTGCCCTTGAGCGCTCCCAGTGCGCGAACCGGTGAGTGCACCTATAATTGCAGTCTTGCGGCGCGTCCCGGTGCGCGTACCGGTGAGCGTCCCGTTAGCGCTATTGCCGCGAACGAAAACATAATCGTGACATATCGCGTAGCCGCGTCCGTGTGATACGCACGGCGTAAGCGCACCCGGAAGCACCCGAGCGCATACGATCGTGCCCCGGGCGCGTAGCGTAAACGCGTCGGGTCATGTGACCTAAAAATAACACTTTTTATTGGTTCAGGACAGTTTTGGTTTCCATATGATGAAAGCCCTGGTCATGTGACCTGAAAATAACACTTTTCATTGGTTCAGGACAGTTTTGTTTTCCTTACTATGAAAGCCCCGACCTTTTTTTCTCCTTCTCACTTTGTACTTTGAGTGAGGAAGACCTCTTTCCAGACCTATTAGTACCTATTTGTACTGAGAAATGGCTACAGTAGCAGCAGCAGCAGGAGCATCTCAGCCACCACCACCACCACCACCACCAAGAGGACCACCACAACACCACAGTAGTGGAGATGAAGAAGAGGAGGAGGAGGAGGAGGAGGAGGAGGAGAGGCGGTGCTACCTGCCAGAAGATACTACCCCCTACAAGCCAAAGGAGCACATTGTGTAGGATTTTTTTTAAATCCCAAGGGGCCTCAAGAAAGTAAATGCGCCAAAGGTTACTTGTTTGATCTGTGGCACTGTACTTTCCAGGGGGAACCCTGCCAAAAAATATTCTTTTGGCAACAACACCATGATTCGCCACATGCAACGCCGGCACCCTAACAACTATAGTGCGGCAGAGGTCAGAGAACTGACCCAAAACCTTCCCCAATCTTCTCCCAGCACCTCCCAACGTACCCAACCCACTCCATCGGGACCAGAGACAAGGGAGATGGTCCCAAACATCCAAACCCAGTTTGGAAATTTCAAAATTGTTTGCATATTTTGTGGGTGTACAATTTGCTATGGTGAGCAAAGTGTTAAACTCATCAACCGTGCTGGTGACAACCACAAGTGCCCAAAGAAACCTTAATTTTTTCCTGATTTTTTTTGCTCCAGTTGAGCCGTTTACAATTCCCTGTTTTTTGTTTGTCCCCATAAAAATTTCAAAAAAATATAAAATTGTTCATAAAAGCCAAAAAAAGTACAAAATGAGTGGATATATAAATATAAATATCTGGATGGAGGATTTAGTAGTAGTGTGATTGACATTTTACTTGACTAATTTATAGTGTCTCACTAAATATATTGGATAGTGACTAAACTGTGTGAATATCTGTATCACTTTGTCAGTTGTTGTGTAAACTGCTGCACCAGTTGGTTACTAGTTATTTGAATGTCTATATTAGTTATTGATTAGTTAACTGAGTATTTGTATGGGAGAGTGAATGTGTGTGTGGTTCGGTGGGGGGGGTGTGACTCCCCAAAGATGTGTGAATAGTTGATTCAGTAGGTATATGAGGTTAAGATTACCTGATATAACAGTTGTTTGGGTGAGTGAATATCTTTATGGGTGTCGTGATGAGCAAATATATCTCTCAACGGTACATGTCAAACAAACTAGAAAATTAAAAGGCAGTGTATGTGACAGTTGTATATAAATAAGTATACATAAGACTCAGTGATTGTATGAGTGACTGTATGGATAACTGTATACTTTTAATAGTGATTTTATAACACACTAAGTATGAGTTACTATTGTTATGAATAAATGAAGTGTTTGTATAAGTGCTTAGCTGAGTAAATGTGAGTATGATCCATTGGTTGCATAAGTGAGTCGGATGACTTCATAAGTGAATAGGATGTGTGCTGGTGTGGAATGTCGATATAGGTGTATAAGTATATTTGATAGTGTTCTATTGATCATTGACAGTATGTATGAGTGAATCTGTAGGTATGTGATTAGATGTGTGTGTAGATCTAGGAATCACTGTGTGGGTTTTTAGAAACTTGTATTGGTGTGTCAATTGATTCAAATATGGTACTCTGTATTTTACAGTGAGTGATGAAAGGTTTTACTAGTGTATGATGAGGTGTATCTGATTGTCACATGGATGATGTCATCAGTGATGCCATTTGAGATGTCATCAGTGATGTCATTGACCATGTCATGAACGATGTAATATGTGGCATCATCAGCAGTGGATTGCGGGCATGTGAGTTATAATTAGCAGAACTAACTGTAACAGAGGAATTTCAATGTTTTGTACGAGTGAAATGTCCAGCTAACTATAACAGCCCTGAAACCCATGTTTTTTTCAGTGATTATCTAACGTTTTTTTAAATGCTAATTCCTAACTATAACATGTCTGAAACCTATGGTTTTTTTCAATGAATTTGGAAGGTTTTTTTAAATGATCATTTTTAAATGTAATAATAGTTATATGTATTTTTTATACTGATTTTCTACAGTTTTTTAACTGTTTTTTTTAACATATTTTACTTTTTTAAATTACATTATATATTTTTAATATAAATAGAAATAAAAATGTTTTTTGAAATATTGAAACTGAAATATTGTTTTTTTTTGTTGAATGTATAAGTGCAGAACTATAAGTGTGTTGGTTAGCTAGGGAACTGCATGCATAGTGGATAGGGGTTTGAAGCTGTCCATGTGCTAAGGTCTGGCTCAGTGCTTGAGTACTTGGGTGCTGACTGAATGATTCCGAGTACTGCAAGGAGAGTTCTTGGGTGAATTTATAAGTGTTTGGCTTTTGGCGCAGTGAATGCTTTAGTACATGGTGCTGAATGGGTCACTAGAGGAGTGCAAGAGGAGTGACAGGGTGTTTCCTGGAAGTGTATGGATACTGACTAAGGAATTGAAGGTGTGAAAGACAAGTGTGTAGGTGGTTAGAGGACTGCATGCATAGTGGATAGGCGTTTAAAGCTGTCCATGTGCTAAGGCCTGGCTCAGTGCATGAGTACTTGGGTACTGACTGAAAGATTAGAGTACTGCAAGGAGAGTGCCTGGGTGAATTTATAAGTGTTAGAATTACTTTTCAAGATCAGTACTGGGGTCAAAGATGCAGCACTGAGGTCACTCCTGATAACAGGTGAGTAAATCGGGATTCGTAGTGCGGCTGATTTTAGAGGAATATTTGTAAGTTCCAAAACTTCACACATAGAAGAATTTCCAAGTGAAACCAGTCAATGTTAGCCTATGGAAGGAAATTCAAGTTCTTGGTAAGTACGGTTAGAATTACTTTTCAGGATCAGTACTGGGCTCCAAGATGAAGCACTGAGGTCTCTCCTGATAACAGGTGAGTAAATCTCATACTGGAGGTTCCTGGTGGGCTAGTTGGCCCCCAGGGACCCCTAGTATTCAAGGGGAATTCTCTCCCCATCTGCAAACGCCTGGTGCAAGGAGGGGTCATGGCCTCCGGCGCGATCCCGTTTTTTTTTTAAGAAAGGGGGCTGTGTGGCACCCCTTCTTTTTCTAATTTATTGGCCCTGGGGACCCCATCCCCCAGGGCCTGCTCCAATCTTTTTTAAAACACATAAACATCGGGAAGGGGGCCACATGTGTAAACACACCCTGTGTCCATTTTAAGTTGGGAGATTAACTCCCCTTGAATCCTGAAGGTACCTAGGGTCAAAGTAGCCCATTCAGTACCTCCAGTAAGCGTTGTTGCAGAGAGGTATGAAAAGGGGTACGAACTGGACCACCTCTCTGCAAAGCAGCACAATGGCGCTTATTGGAAGCACCTGGTGGGCTAGCTGGCCCTCAGGGGCTCTCAGGATTGAAGGGGAATTATTTCCCCAATTTAAAACACGCCACAGGGCGTGTTTGCACATGGTACTTCAGGCCCCGTCCCCTCCCTTCGCCTCTTTGTAAACGTGCCCTGTGTCCGTTTTAAGTTGGGAGATTTAGTCCTCTTGAATCCTGAAGGGTCCCTAGGGTCCAACTAGCCCACTACGTACCTCCAGTAAGCGCCACAAAGCCGCATTGCAGAGATTGAAGAGGAATTAATTCCTCAATTTAACTAGCTGTAACTGAATAAAGACCTGCTTTACCACAACATTCAGGGTACGTTTCCCGTCCATTGGAGCGCTACCGGCTGGAGTGCATCAGAGAGGTGTGGGAAATCTCTATTGGATATATATATATATATCACCTTATGTTTGTGGTCGTGTGCTGACTCAATGAGTGGGAACTGGTAGTTTGTAGCATCGAATATTGGGCGTCTGCCCAGCCGCCGAGTCGCGCATTGCCCCCAAACAGGAGGGACACACGGCCAGGAATATTCCATGCGAAATGTGGACCACAAACAAGGGATTGAGTAGAGACACTGCTCACCGCGGCCGATCTGCAGGCTTGAAAGGAAGACAGGAATTAGTGCTACCATCGAGGGATGCAAATACCGGGACCACAGTTCCCATAATGCAGCAGTAAATAGACTGGCCAATTGAGGGCGTAATTATAGCTTTAAAGGGGCTGTAAGCGGACGAACGCATTCAATTCTGAAAAGCCTCTGAAGAAGAAAGGATGAACTTTCGAAATGCATCAGGCGGAGGAATTGGCTGTCATATGTGAGCTTGGAACAGAAGTCCTTCCATACCCAGATTAAAGGCTTACCACCTTATGTTTGTGGTCGTGTGCTGACTCAATGAGTGGGAGCTGGTAGTTTGGAGCATCGAATATTGGGCGGCTGCCCAGCCACCGAGTCGCGCACTTCCCCAAAACAGGAGGGACACATGGCCAGGAATATTCCATGCCGAAATGTGGACCACAAATAAGGGATTGAGGAGAGGCACTGCTCGCCCGCGGCCCATCTGGGGGTTTGAAAGGAAGACAGGAATTAGTGCTACCATTGAGGGATGCAAATACTGGGACCACAGTTCCCATAATGCAGCAGTAAATAGACTGGTCAATTGAGGGCGTAATTATAGCATTAAAGGGGCTGTAACCGGACACACGCATTCAATTCTGAAACCTGGACCTGATTCAGGACGGTCGCTCCACCACGCTCCTCCTGTGCTCCTGCTGAGACGCTTCCTGGTATCGTTGTAACGCGCTGAACTGCTGCTGCCTGTGTATTTTGGCGCCTCACACGCGTAGCGCTTCTGTAGATTATCAGCCTCTTCCAGCGCTATTGGGATCTCTATTGCTGTCTGCGCATTTGATTTCAGGATTGCTGCTCACTCGATAGCTTGTTGTGGTATTTAATTGTGTCAGCGCTTTTGTACACATTGTGCTCACTCGCTGTTTTTCTGTGTTTGCTACCCCTGTGTCCTTTGCCCTCGGACCCTCCATTTTGTTGTTGTTGATCTCCCCAGGCCCGCCCCTCAGCCACACTACCGCCTCCCTGCTGCCCCTCCCACCCACGTTCATCGAGCCTTCCTCTCTCCCAGCCTAACTGTGACCACCTGGACCTGCTTCAGGACGGTCGCTCGACCACGCTCCTCCTGTGCTCCTGCTGAGATGCTTCCTGGTATCGTTGTAACGCGCTGAACTGCTGCTGCCTGTGTATTTTGGCGCCTCACACGCGTAGCGTTTCTGTAGATTATCAGCCTCTTCCAGCGCTATTGGGATCTCTATTGCTGTCTGCGCATTTGATTTCAGGATTGCTGCTCACTCGATAGCTTGTTGTGGTATTTAATTGTGTCAGCGCTTTTGTACACATTGTGCTCACTCGCTGTTTTTCTGTGTTTGCTACCCCTGTGTCCTTTGCCCTCGGACCCTCCATTTTGTTGTTGTTGATCTCCCCAGGCCCGCCCCTCAGCCACACTACCGCCTCCCTGCTGCCCCTCCCACCCACGTTCATCGAGCCTTCCTCTCTCCCAGCCTAACTGTGACCACCTGGACCTGCTTCAGGACGGTCGCTCCACCACGCTCCTCCTGTGCTCCTGCTAAAACGCTTCCTGGTATCGTTGTAATGCGCTGAACTGCTGCTGCCTGTGTATTTTGGCGCCTCACACGCGTAGCGCTTCTGTAGATTATCAGCCTCTTCCAGCGCTATTGGGATCTCTATTGCTGTCTGCGCATTTGATTTCAGGATTGCTGCTCACTCGATAGCTTGTTGTGGTATTTAATTGTGTCAGCGCTTTTGTACACATTGTGCTCACTCGCTGTTTTTCTGTGTTTGCTACCCCTGTGTCCTTTGCCCTCGGACCCTCCATTTTATTGTTGTTGATCTCCCCAGGCCCGCCCCTCAGCCACACTACTGCCTCCCTGCTGCCCCTCCCACCCACGTTCATCGAGCCTTCCTCTCTCCCAGCCTAACTGTGACCACCTGGACCTGCTTCAGGACGGTTGCTCCACCACGCTCCTCCTGTGCTCCTGCTGAGACACTCCTGGTATCGTTGTAACGCGCTGAACTGCTGCTGCCTGTGTATTTTGGCGCCTCACACGCGTAGCGCTTCTGTAGATTATCAGCCTCTTCCAGCGCTATTGGGATCTCTATTGCTGTCTGCGCATTTGATTTCAGGATTGCTGCTCACTCGATAGCTTGTTGTGGTATTTAATTGTGTCAGCGCTTTTGTACACATTGTGCTCACTCGCTGTTTTTCTGTGTTTGCTACCCCTGTGTCCTTTGCCCTCGGACCCTCCATTTTGTTGTTGTTGATCTCCCCAGGCCCGCCCCTCAGCCACACTACCGCCTCCTTGGTGCCCCTCCCACGCTCCGCCCCCTCCACTGTCCACATATGTCAGATGGTCCCACGCGCAGCGTCCACGCGCTACGGCCGCGCCGAAGGTGCGCCAAAGGTAAGCCCATCTACGCCCGTCCGCGCCTGGACCGCGCCCAGTGCCAGACCCCCTGGTCCACGCTATGCCCAGCCCTCCCGCATTACTTACGACGCCTCCACTCTCCTAGCCCTTAACCCCGGCCGTCCCCCCAACTGCGTCCAAGCCGCTCCTGGACTCACCCATGGACCCTTCTCCTGCAACTCCTGCAAGTTTGACGGCACCAAATCCAGCTCCTCATCCGCCAACACCACTCAGAGACCTGACACCAACCACCTAAAATGCATCCTGCTCAACACCAGCTCGGTCCACAGACACGCCATTGAACTCTGGAATCTACTCGACACCATATCTCCGGACGTCGCCTTCCTTACAGAGACATGGATGAATGCCTCTTCAGCCCCAGACATCGCCATTGCCATCCCGGAAGGATACAAGATCATCCGTAAGGACCGCTTCGAACAAACAGGAGGAGGCATCGCTATCGTCCATAAGAACTCCAGCCGCATCTCAACCACCTCTGACGCCCACCTCGCCAACGCCGAACACCTCCACTTCCAGATCCACATCGACACCAAAACCACACTCAGAGGCACCCTCCTCTACCGGCGTCCTGGACCCCGTGCACAATTCAGTGACGACATCACTGACTTTATCACCCCACACGCCCTCCCCTCCGAGGATTACATTCTATTGGGAGACCTCAACTTTCACCTGGAAAAGAGCAACGACGGCAGCACCACCACCCTTCTGGACAATCTTGCCAACCTCGGACTCAAACAACTGGTCACTACCCCCACCCACATTGCTGGCCACACACTAGACCCTATCTTCACTTCCAGCAAACATGTCTCCTTCAGTCATACCACAGCTCTCCACTGGACGGACCACAGCTGCGTTCACTTCACATACAACAAGTCCACAATCTACAACCATCCTCAACCCACCATGCGAAGAAACTGGAACAAAATCACCATCAACCAGATCTCCTCTTCGCTTCTTCAAAACCCGCCTGTCCACTCCTCAAACCCCGACCAAGCAGCCACTAACCTCACCCAATGGATATCCAACAGCGCCGACATTCTAGCCCCGTTGAAAAAACGTCAAAGCAAACCTGGCAGCAAAAACGCCTCCTGGTTCAACGATGATCTTAAGAAATCGAAGAAAATCTGTCGCTCCCTCGAGAAGGCCTGGAAAAAAGACCCAAACACCAGCACCAGGGACGCCTTCAAAAACGCCACCCGCATACACCACCAACTAATCCGGTCTGCCAAGAAAGCCGCATTCAAAGACCGACTAGACAACAACGCCCACAACAGTAAGGAACTATTCAACATCGTCAAAGAATTCACCAACCCATCAGCCAACTCCAACGACATCACCCCTTCACAAGCCCTATGCGACTCCCTAGCTTCCTTCTTCCACAACAAAATCGCAGACATCCACAACAGCTTCGACAACCGACCCGGAGACCAACCCACCCAACCTTCTGCAGGACTTTCACCCCCCCTGAACACCCTCAACGACTGGAACCCAATCTCCACTGAGGACACCATCCGCCTGATGAACTCCATCCACTCAGGATCCCCAACTGACCCATGCCCTCATCACATCTTCAACAAAGCAGACTCCATCATAGCACCACACCTCCGAGATGTCATCAACTGCTCCTTCAACTCCGCCACCTTCCCGGAAAGCTGGAAACACGCAGAACTCAGCGCCCTTCTGAAAAAACCCACAGCGGACCCCACCGAACTCAAAAACTACCGCCCCATCTCGCTTCTTCCATTCCCTGCCAAAGTCATCGAGAAAGCTGTCAACAATCAACTCGCCGCCTTCCTTGAAACCAACAAATCCTTAGACTCCTCACAGTCCGGTTTCCGAGCCAAACACAGC
The DNA here is from genome assembly GCF_964263255.1 of Lissotriton vulgaris. NCBI lineage: Eukaryota > Metazoa > Chordata > Amphibia > Caudata > Salamandridae > Lissotriton > Lissotriton vulgaris. The sequence continues at coordinate 1,570,553,503 of NC_141685.1, forward strand.
ACTGAGACCGCACTCATCGCTGCAACTGACGACATTCGAGCTCTACTGGACAACGGAGACACAGTCGCCCTCATCCTCCTCGACCTCTCCGCTGCCTTCGACACAGTCTGTCATAGCACCCTTCTACAGCGCCTCAGAAACGTCGGAATCCAAGGAAAAGCACTGGAATGGATCACTTCGTTCCTCACCGGAAGAACACAGAGAGTCCGCCTCCCACCATTTAAGTCAGAGTCCACTGAAGTCATTTGTGGCGTGCCACAAGGATCTGCTCTCAGCCCCACCCTCTTCAACGTATACATGAGCCCCCTTGCGACCATCGCTCGCCACCACAACCTCAACATCATCTCCTATGCTGACGACACTCAACTGATCCTCTCACTCACAAAAGACCCCAACACCGCCAAAACCAACTTACACGAAGGAATGAAAGAAGTAGCCGAGTGGATGAAGCACAGCCGTCTGAAACTGAACTCCGACAAAACAGAAGTCCTCATCTTAGGCACCTCCCCCTCCGCCTGGGATGACTCTTGGTGGCCAGAGGCCCTTGGAAAGGCACCCATCCCGACAGACCACGCACGGAACCTGGGCATCATCCTGGACTCCTCACTCTCGATGACCAGACAAGTCAACGCTGTTTCATCTTCCTGTTTCAACATTCTTCGCATGCTCAAAAAAACATTTCGCTGGATCCCCACCGAAACTCGTAAAACGGTCACCCACGCATTGGTCACTAGCCGCCTGGACTACGGAAACACCCTCTATGCCGGTACAACCGCAAAACTCCAGAAAAAACTCCAACGCATCCAGAAGGCCTCTGCCAGGCTCATACTAGACATTCCGCGCAAAGAACACATCTCTGGTCATCTGAAAACCCTCCACTGGCTCCCCGTAAATAAGAGGATTACCTTCCGCCTCCTAACCCACGCACACAAAGCACTTTACGAACTTGGACCTGAATGCCTCAACACACGACTGTCCTTCTACACCCCCTCCCGTCAGCTACGATCCTCCAACCAAGCTCTTGCCACTGTACCTCGCATCAACAAAACCAACATGGGAGGCAGATCCTTCTCCTACCTGGCAGCTAAAACTTGGAACTCTCTTCCTACTCACCTTCGCCTTACTCAGAACCACCTAGCATTCAGAAAGGAACTTAAAACTTGGATATTCGACAAGTAATTCTCCACCCCTCCTCAAGCGCCTTGAGACCCTATGGGTATGTAGTGCGCTATATAAATCTTTTTTGACTTTGACTTTTAAAACGCGTCAGGGGGAGGAATTGGCTGTCATATGTGAGCGGGGAACAGAAGTCCTTCCATACCCGGATTAAAGGCTTACCACCTTATGTTTGTGGTCGTGTGCTGACTCAATGAGTGGGAGCTGGTAGTTTGGAGCATCGAATATTGGGCGGCTGCCCAGCCGCCGAGTCGCGCACTGCCCCAAAACAGGAGGGACACATGACCAGGAATATTCCATGCTGAAATGTGGACCACAAACAAGGGATTGAGGAGAGGCACTGCTCGCCCGCGGCCCATCTGCGGGCTTGAAAGGAAGACAGGTATTAGTGCTACCATCGAGGGATGCAAATACCGGGACCACAGTTCCCATAATGCAGCAGTAAATAGACTGGCCAAATGAGGGCGTAATTATAGCATTAAAAGGGTTGTAACCGGACGCCCGCATTCAATTCTGAAAAGCCTCTGAAGAAGAAAGAATGAAGTTTCAAAACGCGTCAGGCGGAGGAATTGGCTGTCATATGTGAGCGGGGAACAGAAGTCCTTCCATGCCCGGATTAAAGGCTTACTACCTTATGCTTGTGGTCGTGTGCTGACTCAATGAGTGGGAGCGTCTCAAATCCTCGTCAGTAGTAGCTGGATAAATAAAATGGGCATTTACAATTACGTATATGCGCCGTCTATTTCCATAATGATGAATAAGTGGCGCAGTTCTTAACTTGAGTGGCTGCCTGATGTGTAAGACTTACGGAAAATTAAAGTATTGATTTGCACTGAACTAAATTCATAAAAGTCATACATTTTCGATGGATTTTCATTTGTTAGGTTGGCGGCTGTTTGCATAACAGAGTAAACAAATCCATATATTCCCCTTTTAACAAATCCTACATCTGAGTGACTCCTTCCTACAACTTTCTAAGATAGGGAGTTGGGCAGATGTGAAATGTGGATTGTAGATAGTAAAATGTGATTTCTGTTGGGGCAAATGCCTCACTTTGCGTTCGGTATTTTGAGTGTACGTGTCGTAATTCATGACTGGGCTTCAAAGTGCTGCCTGGGTTCGCTTACTGCCAAGTTCACGGCACATTACCAGCGTGTTTCACTGATGCGCACGTCTGCCTGTAGTTTCGTCGTGCACATGATGCGGCTCGTCCGTTTGCTTGGCGGAAGCGATAGACAGTGCTGGCTGGATGCATTGACTGGGAGGGAGCGGATTGTCTTCCTTGCATTTTCTTCACAGCAGATTTAACATTATCGAATGGCCTGGTAGCCACGAGCAGATGTGTGCGTGTGATTGCCCAAGAAGTTATTGCAGCGCCAGCGTCTGAATCGTTTTTTTTTGGGTGTCTGTAAATACCGCGATCAGTTTGTCTGTACTATCTTTTCAAAACAGTTGTGTGGGGGGAAACTCATTTCAGTGGCAGAGGTTTAAAACCGGCATTCCTCTGGAGTGATGGGAAATGTTGAAAGCTTACAAACTGGCTTCAGTGATTAGTTACTTCAGGTCCAAATGCGAGCCCTCCCTGGCCTGCTAGGAAGGGGTGCGCCGGACAGTCCATTGTCTTGGAAGATGTGGCGGTGGTCTCCTGGTCCACTGCCTACACACCCAAAACACGTTTTTATCCTTTCGGGAAGGGCAGGGCGTGCCAAAGTGACATTCCCTTCTGTGAATGCATTTCCACCTCAGCTCAAGAGTCAGTAATGCCCAGATGCATCAACCTTTTTAGGAAGTGCAAACGGTGCGATTCGCAAAAATCGGCCTTTTGCACTTCCTAAATTGGTTACTGGGATGCATCAAGCATTTTTGGAAAATCGCTATTTTTTGCGAGTTCCAAAAATGCGATTGCTTTTAAGGAATCGCAAATTTGCGATTCCTTAAATGCAATGCATCATCCTCAAAACATTTGCGATTTTAGAAATTGCGAATGCAAATTACCACGAAGTTGAACTTCGTGGTAATTTGCAAAAATGTTTAAAAACGCATAAAAATGCATTTTTTAAACGTGTACGTTACAGACACACATGTCCTTAGGACATGTGTGTATGTAACTCACATGTAAAAGTGCATTTCATGGGTGCAGGGGGGGGGTCCTTTGGACCCCCCTCTTCACCCTTGAAAGGCTTTGATGCATTCCGATTTCAAATTGCGAATTCGCAATTCCCATTCATTCCTATGGGCATTTCAGCCCATAGGAATGAATGGGAATTGCGGATTCGCTATTTGGAACTCGCAATTTTATTGGAATTCGGTAAAAATTGCGATTTTTACCGAATCTCAATAAAATAGCGAAATTAATGATGCATTGCCATTTGCGATTCCTTATTTGCGATTCCTTATTTTTCGCAAATAAGGAATCGCAAATGACAACGTTGATGCATCTAGGGGTATATGTTCTTTGTTTCGCTGCGGAATGCAAATCACGGATACATTGCATACCCATTTGGTATGTGAAAGGGACACCTTACGGGGCGGCGCCTCCATTAAGGCGGAGGAGCGTCACCCCACAATAAAATTGCCACCAGATGGAAAAATAAATTGGTAAAAAAAGTTAATTTATTGCCAGTGCTTGAAATGGAAAAATAAAAGTGCAGGTAATCTGCACCAGAGCACTTGCTTGTTTCTGAGAAGTGCTGGTACGCCCCAATTAAAATTATTACGTTTTTCTTGAAAAGTGCTGGTACTCTCCCTCTCAAAATCAAAAAGTGCCAGTACCGGACAGTACCGACCCATTTAAAGGACTGCTTATTACCATTTCATGCAGGGCACGAGTCCTAAAAAAAGAAGTGGGGGACTCTCCAAGTTAGGTGGTGTCACAGGAAGTAATGTCACAGGAAGTGACATCACAACAGGAAGTGACATCACTCCATGAAGTGACATCACATGCGCAGCAGGTCTTTCATTTGCTGCGCAATATTTAAGCCTGTGACTTAAGCTCCCTGTATGGCAGGCAAACGAATGTGACAGTAAGGCCAACCAATGGTAAGCACTAGTCAGACTCAAAGTCACTGTATGTTCTTGGTAAGCACACAGGGGCAGATTTATGTTAGGAATGCGCCACGTTTGCATCACCCAACTGCGGCGTAAACGTGGCGCATCCCTACGACCCATTTACAACGTGACGCATCTAGGCAGATGCGTCACGTTGTAAAGCCCTGCGCCACTTGTGGGCGTTCCGGCGCAGGGTGGGCGTTCCGGGGCAGGTGCGCCTCGCAAAAGTGGCTGAGTGAAATCTATAAAATTGCACTCAGTCACTTTCAGGCCAATGCTGCGTCAAAACCCTGCGCTTGCTTGAAGCAGGCATAGGTCTTGACGCAGCATTGTAAAGATGGGGCACCCCCGAGCCTTGCTGGAGCTGCGTCACGCTTGCAACGCAACTCCAGCAATGCCCCACCTTTACGGCACAGATGCGTCACGCATCTGTGCCGTTTTTGCCCCATGGTGCGCCCCATTGTAAATGCGGCGCACCATGGGTGGCGGAGCAGCGGCGTAAAATAACTGGTGCATCCCTGGGGATGCGCCAGTTATCATAAATCTGCCCCACAATGTCTTGCAAGAGTCATTGCATGCGTTGTCTGGCAGGCTCGACAGAACAGGTAACTCCCACACACAGATAGAGGGATAGCGATGGGTAGTGTCCCTCTGTGTATCTCCCCTCAGGAGTAGGCATAAGGCCTGTGAGACCCCCACCTTCTCAGGAGCGGGCAGAGCCCTCTAGTATCTACCTATATCAGAGTTCAGGAGGGGGGTGGAGGTAGCATGCAAGTGGACAGATGGAGAAGGCATCTGGAGTCAGTTGAGGAACGAGAAATGCCAAGGTAAAGGCAGGGTAAAAGGAGAGTGAATGTGTGAGGAATGGTGGCGGATTCTCTGCACCCTGCGGCTCTCCCAGGAGCCTCTCAGCAAGCACCCCAGGACACAGACCAACCATTGGTAGGTGAAACCCTGAGGCGGATGTATTTCGAGTTCCTCTTTTATGTGATAATGAAGAAAAAAGTGGTATATTGAAATAATACAATTACCCAGGGTCACACAATTTGGTCAAATGGAGAAGCCAGGATTCGTCCCAGGTTTTCGGGGTTCCACATTGCATAATTGTGTTCAGCCACTAAATATACATGCATTGCTTCTCCTATGCCGACTTCACATCGCCTGTTGGCATTAGTGTGGCCCTCGGTCACACCAAAGACCAAACTTTAGGGCCCCCGGGAAAATGTTTGTGGGTTCCCATGCTCTAGCCTGGCTGCTCTAAAACAAATGTTCTCCAATAATAACATTTAGCGTCGAGGCTGCCTTCCCCAAAACTGACAGACCTTTATCCCCTATTCTCCCCTTATGAGTTCTCCTATCAAACATGTAGGTCTTACTCTTGAATCTGGCTATCTTAATCAACCTCCTGCCTTGGGTAGCAGACTGGGTTGTGGCACCCATTCGCTTTCCAGGCAACACCTACTCTTTTCTAATGCAATGTTTGCATAGTACTCTTGTTATTGGAATCTAGAGCGTATGTTTGCTTTGAAACCTAAAACTAAATGATTACTTGAAAACATGAGTAGCAGGATGAATTATTTGATGCGGAATGACCATCAATTCATGAAAACGAATGTGACAATGAGATGTCAATATTTACTTAAAATATCCACTGAACCACTTAATGTGGTAATTTACTGAACACCCTGTCTTATTTTAATGCATTTAAAGAAACATCTGTGCGGCAAGCACTTATTTATCTTAGGCCCTATTAAAATTACTAGACTTGGGAATGTGCACTTTTTCGTCAAGCTTCATCTGCAATAAGTTTTGAACACAAGCACTCGTGCTATACCAAACAATAAAAAAGTAGCAGCGTCAGCTGTGCTGAGAATCAAACACACCTTGTGTTAAGCCAACACATTTTTAATACATTACCACATTAGTGAAATCTGTTGGAACGGAGAGAGGTCCCTTGCATGCTAGAGGGCACTTGGGAGGCGGGCAAAGTCCAAGAGGTACTAGAGGAGGGAAGTGGGGGTGTACCTGCTACTGGGGGAGGCTGTGAAGGAACTGCTGCCCAAGCCAGTAATATCTGCCCTTATGATGAAAGCGCCAGATACAATCTCACGGAAGGCAGAAGGGTACCTGCTGTAATACCAACACCTACATGCACCTATTGCGATAGATTTAGAATGGTGAAATTTTTGGAACCACAGTTTGGTAACAACATAATAATTATACCTGAAAATAACCCCTCAGAGTAAGTTTTCAGTAGAATTTTGAAGGGTTTAATAACAACAGGTTTTTTTATTTGAACATCTACTTTGAGAGTGACTTCACAAAACTGTTGCCACATCGAAAATTCTTTTCCGTCTCTAGATGCCAGTAACAGCAAGTTTAACTCATTCACTCTTAGGCAGGTCAGGCAGCAGGCGAGGCCAGGAATGGAAGTGGAGTCTCGTCAAGTGGAAGGGTGAGACATGACAGCATTCGGATCAGGTGACTCCCAAAAAAGGAAAGGAGACAGATTAGGAGAGCCCGAAAAATAAAGGGCATAATAGCACGGGGGTGGGACTGCTAAGTTGCACACACGCCAATTGTTAGATCTGGGGGTCTCTAGTTGGTAATGGTTATCACCTTTGTCCAAATAGGGACCCTTACTTCTAAGTCAGGATAAGGGGATTACACTCCTTAATAACCCCTGCTCACCCCCTTGGTAGCTTGGCACGAGCAGACAGGCTTATCTCAGAGGCAGTGTGTTAAGCATTTGTGAATATACACAGTAATACAGTGATAACACTACACATGGACACAGCACAGGTTTTATAAAAATATGTATTCTTTATATAGACTTAAACACAAGACCACAAACAACAAAAATCCACAATACTACACTTTAAGATTGCTTAAAAGATGATTCAAGTTGCTCAGTTCAAGTTGATGATAAATGCGGCAAAGTTCTCAACAAAGTACCTGGATGCGTGAAGCAAAGTAAACAAAAGGCTTGCAAAAGGGGAGATGTGTCGGTTCCGTGATCCGGGGGAGATGATGCGTTGTGCCTCAATGCTTGCGCAGAGTAGGGGATGCGTTGTGCTTCTTACCAGTGCGGAGGTGATGCGTAGATTCTCGTTCGGCGGGCCCGTTGCGGTGCGCAAGATGGCGCCTTGATGCGATGCGATGATCCAGTTGCGATGTGAGAAGATGGCGCCCTTGATGCGGCGATGCGATGACGATGTGGTGGCGCCCTGGCAGCCTTGCGACGACTCTGTACTTTGGAGCCGCGACAGGCCCTGCGACGCGCTTCTCCGGTGATGCGATGACAGCTCTCTCGATGCGTCGCGCTTCTCCGGAGATGCGACAGCAGACAGCTTCGATGAACACACGCTTCCAGGGAGATGTGATGAAAGCTCTCTTCTCCGGCGTTGCGAAGATTTCAGCTGCGGCGGCGACACGCTTCTCTCAATGCGTCTCGTTTCCAGCTTCTAGCAGCACGCAAGTGACTGGAGTCAAAATTCCCAGCATGGAAATTCAGGAGGGGGCTGGAGGTGAAGTCTTTTGGCCCTGAGACTTCAGCAGGAGGCAAGCACAGTTCAAGCCCTTGGAGAATATTCTTTAGATAAATGAAAGTCCTTAAAAAGTTCCTTCTCCTTTCCCTTGGCAATGAATCAACCACTGCAGGCCAACCAAGCAAACAGCACACTGGCAGAGGGGCAGTCCAAACTCCTGCAGCTTCCTTGGTTCTTCTCCTTGGCAGAAAGGTTTCTTGTTCCAGAAGTGATTTAAAGTCTGTGGGATGGGTCCCAATATTTATACCCCAACATCCTTTGTTCTCTGAAGGCAGAGAGGCCTCTGCCTAGTTCAAACCAGTTCCTGAGCACTGTGTTTACATGACTCTTCTCTTTCTTTCACTGTGCAGGGCAGAAGAATGAGACGCCCCACAGCAGGTGGAGCCAGCACAGGAGAGGGAAGATACAGCTCTGGAGCACTCTGTTGACATGATTCCCCTTCTCCTTTCACAGTGCAGGGCAGAGACATCAGACAAGCCACAGGAGGTGGAGCCAGCATTGTGGGGGGAAGGCCCAGCCCTATTCAGGTCCCAGGTGCACTCTCCCCCTCCCATCTTGATGTAAATCTCCCTATTCCCCACTGGGCTGTCCCAGACTGTCTCCTGGAATTTCCCCAGCCCCGTCACACACAAACCCAGACAAGGAATACACAAGTTAGCAGAGGCGGGCTCAAATGGTTAGGCAAGCAAATACCCACTTTCTAAAAGTGGTATTTGCAAACACAGGATATTAAAATAAACTTTACTAAAATATGTATTTTATTATTCTGAGTTCAGGCATACTAAATTTGAATTTCTACCATGTTCCCTGAGTCAGTTAGGATTGTAGGAATGTAACAATCTTAACTGCCCATTCTGGCCTATAAGAACAGGTAGCCTTCAATAGTGAAAAACGAAAATGGCTGCAATTCACTATTAGGACATGCTACACACATCAGAGCATGTCCCACCTTATACTCACAATGCACCCTGCCCTTAGGCCTACCATATGGGTGGCTAATATGAAGCAAAGGGAAGGTTTAGGGACTGGCAAGGGGGTGCCCTTGGCCAAGTCGACATGGTAGTCACAGACTACACACAGGCCTGGCAATGACAGGCCTGAGACACACTTTACAAGGTGCTTCTGTGGGTGGCACAACCAGTGCTGCAAGCCCACCAGCAGCATTTGACCTACAAGCCCTGGGCACACATGGTGCATTGTACTAGGGGCTGAAAGTAGCTCAAAATAAGCCAATCATGGAATAACCAATTAGTACTTCAATTTACCATAGGGAGCACTTGCACTGTGGCACTGATTAGCAGTGGCACAGTGCTCAAAGCATAAATCCAGCAAAATCATATCAAAACAGAGGAGGCAATCCGTCAAAAAATGGAAGGGAGACTCACGCCAATGATGTCAGGTCTAACACCGATCCACAGACATCTGCTATGGTACTGATTGATCGCAGGTCACAGCGTCCACTGGTAGGCACCTGGCAAGGTACAAGGCGATGGGGGCAGGTTCAAAGGTCAAGGCAGAGCTTTGATAGGTAGCATATTCGCGCGCTACACAAGATTGACAAGAAAGTTAGGGGTGGCCAGGCGGGCAAGTTACAACATCTTAGAAAGTCCAGATCTTAGATAGTCCAGATTTGAGCAGGGTGGACAGCATCCACCCTGTAAAATAAGTGGGGGAACGCTGTCCACCCGTGTGGACACCCGACTCCTGCCCTGATTTCATGTTTCAAAACCTCGTCCCGAGCTGAGCGTCAGGGCATTAGGTTTAAGGTGCGCATGTCTTTTTGGCCGGTCGTCTTCCGGCGGCCAGCCGGACATGCACATTTTAAACTTCTCTAACCCAGCTGTCTTAGATAGCTGGGTTAGAGACAGCATAGGGCGTCAGTGGCCTCGGGAGTGGTGAGGGAGGTTGCTACCTCCAATCCTGGCACTGCTCTCATGCACCAGAATTGGTTACTGCAGTTTCATGGAGCCTGGCGGCCTGGAGAAGACCTAATTGAGGAGGTTGATGTTGCATCATTAAGGCAAGTGGTATTATTTTTTAATGTGTCTTTTACTTTTATTTCTGTCTCCACCCCGCCCTTCACCCTCTTTACATGTCAGCTGCCACCAAGAACAGGCTCCTTCCAACTATTAAATAGTGATGGGGTTGTACTGTCCCGATTCCTAAAATAGAATTTGCACGTTCTAATAAAGCCTTTTGGTGGTCGCAAACACCAAATCTGAATATTTTTTACCAGGAAAATACATTGTATATCAGTTCCCACATTTATTTATTTATTTCGATTTGTATAGCGCTTTATAACCCAGGGGTCTCTAAGCGCTTGTCCAATAAGCACCGCAGGAAACCAAAAAAGACACTTCCCAGAAATTTATAGCCCACCCCAGGCCTTCTGGAAAAGAACAGTCTTCAACCTCTTCCGAAAGGACAGCAAATTAGATTCTTTGCGCAAGTCCGCCGGTAGACTATTCCAAGCTGCTGGGAGGGTGTTCGAGATGGCACGACCGCCCACTGTCGCCAATCTAAAACGTGGTTGCATGAGAAGAGTTGCCTCAGCAGATCTTAGCACCCTGGCAGGTTTATATGGAATCAGGCGGGTCTTAATGTATCTTGGTGCCTTACCATAAAGAGATTTATGTGCAATACATAACCCTTTGAAGAGCACCCTCTGCCTTACTGGGAGCCAATGTAGCTCACGCATAAGTGGGGACACATGCGTGCTCCTGGGTTTCTTATGAATGAGCCTAGCGGCATCATTCATCACCATCTGAAGTTTGTCCAGGAGTTTTTGGGGTAAACCCAAATAGAGCGAGTTGCCGTAGTCCAATCTTGCAAGAATCATTGCGGAAACCGCCCGTCTCAGTGTGGAATAGGACAGTAATGGCGCAATTTTTCTTAAGTTGACGGAGCAGGCCAACACAAGTTCCTACCACCGTGGTAACTTGTTTCCGCATGGCAAGTTTGTCATCCACATAGATGCCTAGGCTTTTTACAGCCACTGCCGGCTCCGGGGGCGGTCCAAGTTCCCTAGGCCAGAATCCATCATGCCATGGATTTCCAGCGATGGTAATAGGTAGAACCTCCGTCTTGTCCGGATTGATTTTTAGGGAGTTCAGCGACATCCAATTAGCTGTGTGCTTCAAGATGGTTTGCAGATTTGCTGGCGCCCCAGGCGCATTATCCATTTGGATAATGATTTGGGTGTCGTCAGCATAGTTGTATACCTGACAATCCATTTGATTCAGGAGTGCAATCAATGGTTGGAGATATATATTGAATAACAGGGGCGACAAAGCCGACCCCTGTGACACTCCACAAGAAATTGGTGTTGCAGTAGAGAGCAATTCTCCCAGCTGAACTCTTTGTGTCCTCCCTTGTAGAAAAGAAGCAAACCAGGCGTGGGCTGTGCCCTGGATGTCGAAGTCCCTCATCCAAGACAGGAGTTGTTTGTGACAAACGGTGTCAAACGCCGCGGAGAGGTCTAACAGTACCAGGGCGCCGGGTATCTTCTTGTCTGCCCTATTCCGGAGCTCATCTATGATAGACAGCATGACCAGTTCCGTGCTGTGATTTGCACGGAACCCCGATTGATTTGGTTCCAACAGACCGTTCCTTTCTAGATGGTCAGAAAGGTCGGCCAAGACATGCTGTTCCAGCACTTTGGCCAGGAAAGGGATCTGGGAAATAGGCCTAAAATTTTTTAGGCATTTCACGTCTGCCCCAGTCTTTTTTAGCAGAGGGATCAACCTTGCTTCCTTAAAGGCAGTGGGAACCTTTCCTAATGCTAAGGATGAGTTCAAAAGATTCAGCACCTCCTCTTCTATTCCTGGCATAGCCAGTTTGAAGACATCAGGGGGACAAGGATCAGCCTGGGATCCAGACTTAACTCTCCCAATGAGCAGGGACAGTTCCTCTTTCGTAATGGGAGGAAGGGAATCCAGAGGTCTATCCACCAGCTTTTTAGCCGACGTAGTTAGTGGGGGGCAAGCATGTATGGGAGTGCAGGCAATTTCCGAAGTAAGATCTATAATTTTGCTAGTGAAGAAGTTCTGAAATCTCTGGCAGTCCTCTAAGGTGAACTCCGGCCTTAGTTCTTTTACTTTCTTGAGTTCATTTAGGACTCGGAAGATTTCCTTTTGAGGATCTATAGCTGTGGTGATCCTTTCCTCATAGAAGTCCGCCTTCCTAGCTATTATTGCCCGCTTATAATTTGCTAATTCAAGCATATAGAGACTTCTCGCCTTAGTATCGTAGGCTTTGCGCCAAGCTCTCTCCGTCTTGCGTAGAGCTCTCTTTTTCTCCCTTAGAGAGTCGTTGTACCAAGGGGACCTCCGGCCTCTATTTACTAGATTAACCCTGCGTGCTGGCGCCACATGGTCGACCGCACTTCGAAGTCTCTCCTCTAGATTACTACAGAGAGCATCAGGATTGTCATCTAAACGGGTCTGAGAAGAATTCGCTAGAAGGTGTGCCACCATCTTTTCTCCATTGATGTTCTTCCATTTCCTCACCAGCCTCTGGCCTTCTGCCGGTTTCGTTTTATGTAAGTTCATCAGGAGATCTCCCTTCAGTAAGTGATGGTCCGACCAGACACACGGTTGTGAGGTCGTCGGTCCCTGTACCGGCATTGACGTCCATACTAAGTCAAGCGTGTGACCTTTCACATGTGTCGGTCCCCTTACTTGTTGGATTAAACCTAGCGAGGATAATGCCTCATCAATGTGGCCAGCCTGCCCTTCTCTTGGGGTAAGTTCCCAATGATAATTGAAGTCTCCCAAGATGACCAGATTATCAAACCTCGAGCGCATGTCCTGCACAAGTTTCAAAAATAAATCCGGGAACTCCGGCATGGCCCAGGGAGGACGGTAAACTACCAGGACAGTTAAACAATCTGTCCCCAGTCTAAGTTTAACACCTAGAACCTCCGCCCCACCTATATCTTCGGCCAAGATTATTTCTCCACGCATACGGTCAGCAAAGAAGAGTGCCACCCCTCCGCCTCTTTTCTCTCCCGCTCTATTGCGATATAGGACCGAGAAGCTTGCCGGTAGGGCAGCCACCAGATCCGGTAGCGAGGAATCCTCCAACCACGTCTCCGTGATCCCCAACACATCGAATTCCCCGTCCTCCAGCAGTGAGTACACCTCTCCACTATGTTTCTGGAGAGAGCGGGTGTTTAACAGCCCATAGTGCACAACCCCCGCTTTATGAGTGAGAGGCCAGCCAAGATTTTTCCCCTGGGCCTTCCAAAGTCCTAACTGTCGAAGCGCCGCCTCGCTCCCCTCCTCAAGTGGTGAGCGTCGCAAGTTTATTTCCAGAAGCTCACCTCTGTCATATATAAAGCGCAAACCAGGGGTTCTGGCCCCGGGTCCCGTCTGGTCCTGGATGGGCATAGATGGGCTTGCCTCTGGCGAGCCTCCGGCGTGCCCATGGCGCGCCCGCTGCGCGCATACGCTGCGCGCTAGCATAATGGCAGTTTTAAATGGCCTCCTGTGGGCCTATCACGTCACCCAGCAGCTAGACTGCTACCCAAGATGTCTGCCGCAACCGGCACTACCTCACCCAAGATGTCCCCCTCGCAGGAAGAAGCAGCTAAAGGCCCGCTAAAGCAGCGGTGAGTGTTTCCAAATTTTAGGTGCTAGCAATGTCCTAACAAACCCCGTTACCCTCACAGATAGCGCGGCGATTTTTAGCAAAAGTAAAGCGGCTAAGAGCCACGAGCATTTAAAATGGGTAAATTATAAGTTAATAAGCGCGACCCAGTAGCGCCAATCACGCGTTCAAACAGCTTTAAAATTCGACAAGTATCCTTCAGGACTGCAGCGCTTACCTTTCAGGGGGAGCGCCCAAGCCAATCTGTCTTAAATGGCCTCCTGTGGGCCTATCACGTCACCCAGCAGCTAGACTGCTACCCAAGATGTCTGCCGCAACCGGCACTACCTCACCCAAGATGTCCCCCTCGCAGGAAGAAGCAGCTAAAGGCCCGCTAAAGCAGCGGTGAGTGTTTCCAAATTTTAGGTGCTAGCAATGTCCTAACAAACCCCGTTACCCTCACAGATAGCGCGGCGATTTTTAGCAAAAGTAAAGCGGCTAAGAGCCACGAGCATTTAAAATGGGTAAATTATAAGTTAATAAGCGCGACCCAGTAGCGCCAATCACACGTTCAAACAGCTTTAAAATTCGACAAGTATCCTTCAGGACTGCAGCGCTTACCTTTCAGAGAACCACATTCACAGAAATGGATCTCAGACTGTGCACCTACTTTTTGGGAATGCAACCTGATTTTGGTAAAAAAGAAAAAAACGTATTTACCCCACACCTGATTACCGGAAGCTGGTCCAGAAGTTCTACATTTGCAAAGTTTCTTGTGGATATGAGGATGTTTTTCTGATGACCACCCTTGGATCAACATGTCACTGTATTCACAGTATTGACTGAACATTATCTATGACAAACTCAGCACCTTAACTGATATTGGAGTCTGGCACCTCCAACTGACTTCATCGAATCAATAGTGTGTGTTTATTTTCTAACATTTTCACTTTGCACTTCCACTTTTTTCACTGATCACTTTCCCTGACATGAAGCACCAACGTTATCATTATTGAAATACTGTCTGTCTACATTTTACAGGAGTCATTGGAATACAAGTTTTGCTTGTCATAAAACTGTCTTTTGTATATTTGTTATACATTTGAGTTCTAACACAACGTCTCCCCAATGCAAGAAAAAAAGGTCATGTTTCGAGCACAAAACATAAGACATCCTAATAAGAAGATTTCAAACGTTCAAGAAAGTAGCAGTTAGAGTGTACAGAGTTCCCAATTTACAAAACAGTCATCATGCAGGAGTCGTCATAAAACCAATCATGCTTCACAGAGGCATAAAAACTGCCCTTTCTTATCGCGGAGGAGACTTTAAACATGCTGCAAAGCTAAGGGAAAACATAGGGCACAAGCTGAAAGACCTCCCTGAGAATAAACAGGAATCTATTAATTTTAAACAAGTTTTTGGAGAAAGGAATCATACACTTACTCTGAAATGGGGATCTAGGGGCAGGCATGCCTGCCGGCTTCTTAAGGGTAGGTAATGGAGAGATAGTGACAGGAAGACGTCAAGGGACACAGAAGTGCAGTCAATCTCATCTTGCCCGCCCTTCTAGAGTGCCACTGGAGTCAAGCTATCCTGGCTGATGAGGGGTGAAATACCAAAACCGGTCCTAGGATGCTTGTTTCCAGTCCATGGAGAACCTGGCTTGGCTGTTCAGGCTGGACTGTTCCCATTGGGTGAAGGGTCAAGACACCTTTGCATATGCCTGGGTTCAAACTAGAACGGCATGGGGAGCAAAAAAAACAATGGATTCAGGCACAGATCGCTGTACTGGGGTGAATGTATGGCATTGTTCTGCATTCTGTCCATAAATTGTTCTTTTTGCATTTGTCACCACAAATGGGACGGGTAGGCACAGATGTGGTTATCGTACTCCATGCCACTGGAGTTAAGCTATCCTGGCTGATGAGGGGTGAAACCTGAAACTGGTCCTAGGATGCTTGTTTCCAGTCCATGGAGAACCAGGCCTGCCAGTTCGGCCTGGGCGGTCCCCATTGGGTGCAGGATAAAGACTGATTTGAATATGCCTTAACGTCATGGGGAGCAAAAAACGATGGATTGAGACCGAGATCTCTGTACTGGGTGAATGTATGACATTGTTCTGCATTCTGTACATCAATTGTTCTTTTTGGGTTTGTCCCCCTGAGTGGGACGGGTATGCCCAGACATGGTCCCCTGTTATCCATGCCACAGGAGTCAAGCTATCCCGGCTGAAGAGGGGTGGAACCCCAAAACCGGTCCTAGGATGCTTGTTTCCAGTCCAACAAAGAACCTGGCTTGGCAGTTCGGGCTGGACTGTTCCCATTAGGTGCAGGGTCAAGACTGATTTGCATATACCTGGGTTCGAACTGGAATGGTATTGGGAGCTAAACATCAATGGATTCAGGCCCTGATCTCTGTACTAGGTTGAATGTATGGTATTGTTCTGCATTCTGTCCATCAATTGTTCTTTTTGCATTTGTCACCCTGAGTGGGACGGGTAGGCACAGATATGGGTCCCGTGCGCTCCATGCCACTGGAGCCAAGCTATCCTGGCTGATGCGGGGTGAAACCCTGAAACCGGTCCTAGGATGCTTGTTTCCAGTCCAGGGAGAACCTGGCTTGGCAGTTCGGGCTGGACTGTTCCCATTGGGTGCAGGGTGAAGACTGATTTGCATATGCCTGGGTTCAAACTGGAATGGCATGGGGAGCAAAAAAATGATGGATTCAGGCCCAGATCTCTGTACTGGGGTGAATGTATGACATTGTTCTGCATTCTTTCCACCAATTGTTGTTTTTGCATTTGTCACCCCAAGTGGTACGGGTATGCCCAGACTTGGGCCCATGCTCGCAATGCCACTGGAGCCAAGCTATCCTGGCTGATGAGGGGTGAAACCCTGAAACCGGTCCTAGGATGCTTGTTTCCAGTCCAGGGAGAACCTGGCTTGGCAGTTCGGGCAGGACTGATCCCATTGGGTGCAGGGTCAAGACTGATTTGCATAAGCCTGGGTTCAAACTGGAATAGCATGGGGAGCAAAAAAACGATGGATTCAGGCCCAGATCGCTGTACTGAGGTGAATGTATGACATTGCTCTGCATTCTGTCCATCATTTGTTCTATTTGTCACTGGCAGTTACAGCACACCACACTCCCACATAAAAAGCAACATACACAGTAATACAGTGAAAGGGGCTTTTGGACAATCCTAATCAGTCATGGGTTTCTTTGGTTCATCTGGTTTTAGTCAATGGCTATCAGGGTTGTCCATCAGGGTTTGTATCCCCATGTAATTTCACAGATGAGAACACCTTTTGAAAGTGGTCCGCACATGCATTGAGCTTAACACCATTATTTTATTTTATTTTCTGGAAGCCCTCTCCCTTACAGCTACTGTTTCTGAAAGGTGTACTTTTGTTACTGGTGCGAGCGCGAAAATCTCATAAATATTTTATAAACAGCTCCACCTTAGAACTTACTAAGTGAACCAATTTTCACGCCAATTTCTTCTAAGGTCAATGACTCTTTGCCACCGTGTTAGAATGGAGCACAACCCAAATATATTTCTAAAATAATCATCAACTGGCATCATTTAATGTTCAGTCAATGATGAGATGTTTGATGAAGATTTGAAAGTTTATTTTTCTCATTAGGAGAATAGTCTGTATTTTTGTATTTTTATTCAAGTTATTCAGATAAGTATGTTTACAGGAATAGTGAGAAAAATTAGGCTAGAGACAGCATTCAAAATAACTGTGTGTTTCATAAATAATTTGTTCCCTTTTTAATCTAAAGGTCCGAACTTATCCTAACAAGAACCCATAAAGAGTTCCTCTAGAAAAGAGCAAGGTGTTGGAGCATCAAGCTAATAGTTGTCAGAAAGAAACTCCTCATTAAGAGCAGTTCTGGAAACTCACCCGATACCCAATCAGTTGCAGTAGCAACCGTTAAAACAGGTAGAAACAAATAATCACAGCAGTAGCTATGATCAACATGGAGTAAGTTCCCTCAAAGGTATCAGGAAACAAATCAGAAAACCACTGCTCGCATTAGCTAACAGCAGTCTCGGGAAAGAATAGCACAGGCAGGTGCTAAGGGGCATGACAGGATAGGCGTGCATGGAATGCCTTAACTCTTTAGCTAGGAACAATTGCTATATAAAACCCACAACACTTATTTTTACAAAAACAGGTGTTTCTGTCATTTAGAGCCAATGAGAAAGGGTCTTCCGATGGTCCGTCTTCTTATCTCTAGATTCCCTTGGTAAATGTCCCTGTTGATATGTTATTTGAATACGGCTACAACGTATTACAAAAATATACATCTTGGAACGTTCTCCTGTTAACCTTTGTGAACCTGCTCTGTTAGCTGGTCAGTGTTCCATTATGAACAGTGGACTGCTCTATGAAATGAAGCCTTATTATCTAGCATGTCCTGGTTAGATCATGGAATTCAAAATTATAGCGAGCATTTTCTTTCTTTAATACACTTGTACATTATAAGCATATGACAGAAAAAGCTTTCTAAAAGATGATGAAATAATATGGTGTGCGGAGGAAAGAAATACATTTTGCAGCAAACAGTACATATTTCATGAAGATGTCAAGTTCTATAGTTCAATTATAACTTTAAATCAGTATTTACAAAGGCATTCATTTTCTTAAAGGGGTAGGAAAGAATCAAGAACATTTCGAGGCCTGGTAGTGAAAGAACAATCGCAATGGAAGTTTTCTGTAGAAATAAGCAGCATTTTTACTTTGTGCATGTTTAATACATTTTTTTTCCCTAACCAGTATATTGACACATGTTTTCTACATTAATGTTAAGGAACATCTCTGTTATTGTGAGGTTACATTTACGTAAAACTTTTCAACTTTCACACTGGTCCTTGGCAGCAATAATTTATCTCAGAGACTGCATGATCCATTTTTTTCCTTTGAAGCGGATCCTTGCGTCAACAGCTTTCATTGAGGCCTTACAACTGCAGGAGAAGCTCTAAAACATAGCAGAATACAGATTCGGTAATTGATTATTTAGGGAAAAAAAATTCAGGGCCTAGGTGGTGCCACTACCCTTGCAACATTGAAACACTGTCTCCTGCTGCACACACGTTCAAAGCAGTATTTCCCTATGAGGACACTGCCACCTCCTTCCACCTGATGTGTAATGAAGGACCTTGCACTACGGGAAGCAGGGGAACCACTCAAAAAGGATAATCCTTTCATCCCCATTACCTTAAAGAGGTCAATAATGGCCATATTGGTTTAGGTCACAGCATGGGATAAGCTTAGGATCAGCACGTTACTTACCAGAACTGTTCTGTCACTAATGGTCAGATGCAAAGATGCAATTAACCTAAAGGGAAAACTTAGGGATAAAGTTTCCCAAAACACCTTTAAACTGTAATTTAAATCAGAATTAAACATGTAAAGTAAACCTGTCTTATCACTGCACCATTTACTTTGAACATCCTAGGTGTAATGTTCTTAAAGGACGCAGAACTCTCCCCTACCAATAGTGGCATGCTACATTAAAGGCTTCCCTTGTCATCCAGAAAAGACCTGTCATATCTATCTGGATGAGGTCCACTGGAAAAGTAGCTCTAATAGAATCAACATATGAATCCAGAAAAAAAGGATTACATCC
The DNA here is from genome assembly GCF_964263255.1 of Lissotriton vulgaris. Taxonomy (NCBI): domain Eukaryota; kingdom Metazoa; phylum Chordata; class Amphibia; order Caudata; family Salamandridae; genus Lissotriton; species Lissotriton vulgaris. Next base: position 1,570,572,504 of record NC_141685.1, read on the forward strand.
AAGAAATGGGGTATTGGATCTAAGAGTAACTGCATAAAATTGCCTCTGGGATAACCGATTGCTCCTTTATTCTGGTATTCAACTCCAAGATAATTAAAAAAAAAAAATGTTCGACATATCTGACCACAAGTTAGTCCTTATGTCTGTAGTCGACATCTTTCAGCCACCCCTAAGAGCCCAAGATAATTCTGTGGCCTCCCTCAGGAGTTAGTGATCGTCTAACTCTGCCCCTACTATATTACATTGTATTAGTGAGATTGTTAAGGGCAGCAAAATGTAACTAGATCAATAATACTTGTGGATGAAAAATATACCAGCTGAGTTTTTACCTAGGTTGATGCTAAAGTAAAAACATTCATTAATCAACATTAAGTACCTACACATAAGCCTAGATGTTAAAGAATGTCTATTTTTTGCAGCAAGTGTATCTGTGACCAGGGAAAATACATTGATGTCAAGCCAGTGCACCCAGGTGAGCCACTGCACTACATACTTGCATGTGAGAGAAATCCAGCACATGCTATTATATATATTAATGATTCAGAAAAGGGGGTGGTGATGAACAGAGTGTCTGAATTAAGCAGACCACTCTTACCCAGTCCAAAGATCAGGGCTTGATCCATCACCGTTTTTTAGCTCACTGCACCATCCCAGCTCAGAACTTGGCTACATGCAAATTAGTCTGACCCTGGCCCAGTGCATCATGGGAACAGGGCAGACCAAACTACCAAGCCAATTCTTATACTGGGAAGGAAACAAGCTTCCGGGGACCGGTTTCTGGCATTTCAGCCGTCTTCGGCCCGGCTTGCTTGAATCCTGATGGTGCAATGAGCAAGGGACCCACATCTGAGTATACCCTTCCACACTTATGGTGGACAAAAACGATTCAGAAAAGGGGGTGGTGATGAACAGAGTGTCTGAATTAAGCAGACCACTCTTACCCAGTCCAAAGATCAGGGCTTGATCCATCACCGTTTTTTAGCTCACTGCACCATCCCAGCTCAGAACTTTGCTACATGCAAATTAGTCTGACCCTGGCCCAGTGCATCATGGGAACAGGGCAGACCAAACTACCAAGCCAATTCTTATACTGGGAAGGAAACAAGCTTCTGGGGACCGGTTTCTGGCATTTCAGCCGTCTTCAGCCCGGCTTGCTTGAATCCTGATGGCGCAATGAGCAAGGGACTCACATCTGAGTATACCCTTCCACGCTTATGTGGACAAAAACGATTCAGAAAAGGGGGTGGTGATAAACAGAGTGTCTGAATTAAGCAGACCACTCTTACCCAGTCCAAAGATCAGGGCTTGATCCATCACCGTTTTTTAGCTCACTGCACCATCCCAGCTCAGAACTTTGCTACATGCAAATTAGTCTGACCCTGGCCCAGTGCATCATGGGAACAGGGCAGACCAAACTACCAAGCCAATTCTTATACTGGGAAGGAAACAAGCTTCTGGGGACCGGTTTCTGGCATTTCAGCCGTCTTCAGCCCGGCTTGCTTGAATCCTGATGGCGCAATGAGCAAGGGACTCACATCTGAGTATACCCTTCCATGCTTATGTGGACAAAAACGATTCAGAAAAGGGGGTGGTGATAAACAGAGTGTCTGAATTAAGCAGACCACTCTTACCCAGTCCAAAGATCAGGGCTTGATCCATCACCGTTTTTTAGCTCACTGCACCATCCCAGCTCAGAACTTGGCTACATGCAAATTAGTCTGACCCTGGCCCAGTGCCAGAAACCGGTCCCCGGAAGCTTGTTTCCTTTCCAGGTAAAGAATTGGCTTGGTAGTTTGGTCTGCCCTGTTCCCATGATGCACTGGGCCAGGGACAGACTAATTTGCATGTAGCCAAGTTCTGAGCTGGGATGGTGCAGTGAGCTAAAAAACGGTGATGGATCAAGCCCTGATCTGTTGCCTGGGTAGGAGTGTTCTGCTTTATTCAGATACTCTGTCCATCACCACCCCCTTTTCTGAATCGTTTTGTCCACCATAAGCGTGGAAGGGTATGCTCAGACATGAGTCCCTTGCTCACTGCACCATCAGGATTCAAGCAAGCCGGGCCGAAGACGGCTGTAATGCCAGAAACCGGTCCCCGGAAGCTTGTTTCCTTTCCAGTTAAAGAATTGGCTTGGTAGTTTTGGTTTGCCCTGTTCCCATGATGCACTGGGCCAGGGACAGACTAATTTGCATGTAGCCAGGTTCTGAGCTGGGATGGTGCAGTGAGCTAAAAAACAGTGATGGATCAAGCCCTGATCTGTTGACTGGGTAGGAGTGTTATGCTTTATTCAGATACTCTGTCCATCACCACCCCCTTTTCTGAATCGTTTTGTCCACCATAAGCGTGGAAGGGTATGCTCAGACATGAGTCCCTTGCTCACTGCACCATCAGGATTCAAGCAAGCCGGGCTGAAGACGGCTGGAGTGCCAGAAACCGGTCCCCGGAAGCTTGTTTCCTTTCCAGTTAAAGAATTGGCTTGGTAGTTTGGTCTGCCCTGTTCCCATGATGCACTGGGCCAGGGACAGACTAATTTGCATGTAGCCAGGTTCTGAGCTGGGATGGTGCAGTGAGCTAAAAAACGGTGATGGATCAAGCCCTGATCTGTTGACTGGGTAGGAGTGTTCTGCTTTATTCAGATACTCTGTCCATCACCACCCCCTTTTCTGAATCGTTTTGTCCACCATAAGCGTGGAAGGGTATGCTCAGACATGAGTCCCTTGCTCACTGCACCATCAGGATTCAAGCAAGCCGGGCCGAAGACGGCTGTAATGCCAGAAACCGGTCCCCGGAAGCTTGTTTCCTTTCCAGTTAAAGAATTGGCTTGGTAGGTTGGTCTGCCCTGTTCCCATGATGCACTGGGCCAGGGACAGACTAATTTGCATGTAGCCAGGTTCTGAGCTGGGATGGTGCAGTGAGCTAAAAAACGGTGATGGATCAAGCCCTGATCTGTTAACTGGGTAGGAGTGTTCTGCTTTTTTCAGATACTCTGTCCATCACCACCCCCTTTTCTGAATCATTATATATATTAGCCAGTTGGTAGTCTTACCAATAATATAATATATAGTCTAAAAACCTCAAAGGGGCAAAGCAGTCATAATATCCCACTATAGTCACATACTATAATATCTTGGTAAAGCACTTTGTCTATCATGTTTATACATATCCTTTATGTAAAAAATTAATTGAAACCTAGGGCAAAGTGAGTTGCTAATACAGAATTCTAGGAAAGTTGCCTTTTCTGTGTGGATTTTTTTGCCTTTTGCTTGACCTTATATTTTTTCTGACTTTAGAAGTCTGTGCACTTTACAGTTCCACTTTTCTCTCCCCAAAGTTCCTAGAGGCTAAGCCAGTGATTAGCTTTTGAATATGTATGAAAAAAGTGTGAAAGGCCTCCCAGAAGCAAACAATAGTGATGGGCAGACATAACTCTTCTGAACTTGGCAGAATATGCAAGGTAGGACTGTGGGCCTCCTTTTGATAGCATAGTGTCAAATCTTTTAAAACAAAATGGCACTCAGTAAGTATTGACAGATAATATAAGGTCTAAACAGTAAGGACTTGTGTTAAACAGAAGACTTTTCTTCATTGCCGAAATGATAGATTATGTATTCCCCGGTACAGTAACGTTCATAAATTCATGTTTTGGCAGTGGACAAAAGCCGACAAGTGTTTCATCATGAGGTGACTTTTTCAAGGCTCAGTTCAGTAAGCTTTATTCAATTATAAAGAACAATCATAAAAGCACAAAAACATTTAAGGCATATACAGTACATTTTAAGAAAATAGCAGAAGTCAGGACGACAACATTTTAAAATAGCATACTCTTCCTAAGAGCAATTGATTTTAGGATGTAGGTTGCAGTAAAACAAACAGATATCCAGCTCATATAATAAAAACAGGAAATTCATAGCAGTATTTACAGATAAAATGCCGTACTTTTTAAAAAGTGATTTTAAAAAAGCAATACGAAGGTGCAAATATAAATCACAAATGAGGAGAAAGTGCATAGTGCTTTGTTTTCACAGACATTTTCAAGGCTGTAAGATATTTATAAGCAAAGTTGAAATTAGAGCAGGCGTAAGAAAATCTAAGAAAAATCTCAGCAAGAAACAGAGACAAGCATATATAGTACGTGTCTCATTAGGTCACACTCACAGAAAGAAATAATTCTTGTGCTAAGGAGAGGTTTCCTATGTATGGGCATATATTGTAAAGGAATAGACTTATACCCATTGTAAGACATAGATTGTTGAGATAGTGTATGGTTTAAAGCAATCTTAGAGTGGAAGTGTTTCCAATCAGTAACCAGAGAGCGAATACACATATCAACCCCTGGTGCAAGAGCAAGTGTCCAAGATAGAAACATACATAACGTCAATCGTCATATAAGAAGGACCATTGCCATTATCTACATCCAGTCTTAATGTTGGTTTATAATATTTTTGCGTTTTAACTCAGACACTTGCTTTTGCAAGCAAAATTGTGATATCTCTTCACCAGCGTGGCTTGTTTTCACCAGTTGGCTTATGGTCTACTTTATATTTAGGGTGTTGGGTGAGGAGGGGGAGGGCTTGGCTGCCTGTGGGGGGAGTTGGTGCAGTGCGGCCCATGCAGTATATCTCATGCCCCAAGGTGACTATATCTCGCACCCTTGCCATGCATTTCTAATTACTCCACGTATTACATTACTCATGACATCTTCTATGACATCATTGGTAATTTCCTTGCACCATTTACTGTGAATTTATTGATGGCGTTGGCTCGAGTCACAGTAACCTTACGGCACAGGTTATAGTTACTTGAGATAACTATAACTATAACTGGTGAATTTCTATGTTTTTGGAATTAAAATGTTAAGTTGTTACTGAACATTTCACCTAACTATAAAGTTACTTTAACCTTTGATTTTTCAATTACTATATATATATAAATATCCCACATTTATAGTGAAGCTATGATTATGAAACAAGATAAAAAAACGGAGAAATTTGCACATTATCGCTATCACTATTTCCACAATCCATGTCTTGTACATGCAAACCATAACTTGGACATCAAATGCAATGCTCATGAGCTCACCCTTAATGTGATCTAAGCAAGTACTAATATCATAAGTAATCTTATAGAAGAGATTACATATAACATTGTCATTAACAATATGAAACACACAACTTCGGGCCAGATTTCAATCTCGCTCAGAAAGCCCTACGGCTGACTCGGTCCCAAAGAGATTTCCGACCGACTCATGCTCCTGAGCTCCGAGCGCCCGAGTACGCTGCAAGTATGCGCTGAAAGACTTGGGTCGCTCGGAGCCCCATTGAAGTCAATGGGAGCATGTTGAACATTGCGCACATAGGCTTTCATTGTGTAAAAAGGACGACGTGGAAAAAGGGCGCCCCCTGTCGTGGGGCCATGTCGTTGCCCCCCGCACGGTACATGCATGTGGGTCCCACTGTGGCCAAGTCGTAGGGCTACAGGTGAAGAGGGGCCCGCTATGGCTTTTTTGAGTCTGAGGTTCCGATTTGATCCGACAGCTCGACGCGCGCGCAGGACCGATTGTGCTGCACGAGTCGGCTATGTTGTAGTCATCTGGAGGGCTTCACTGACAGGTACGAGTCGCTAGGCCGTGAAGGGATATTCACATCATTCTCACTCGCTCGTATGGCGGGACGAGTCGGTTGGAAATCTCACTCGTGACTCAGACTCGCTCATGACGGATGCTGTTAGGAGCCCTTCCAAGTGAGATCGTTATCGGGCTCTTAGAATGTAGTGTTATTAATTGGTTGACTATGTATTATTCTTTAATGATGTACTTTTAGTTATTGTTCGTTATTGGCATTGTGAGATCATACGCATTGCATTTGGTGTTAAAGTTATGGTTTTTGTGGCTGTTGTGAGCTATTTTTGTAGTGTGGTTGGCCGCAGGGTCTGCCCTTTAGCCAATCACTGCACTCAACCCACCGTGGGCAAACAAGCCCCACTCTGCACAACTTTAGTAATGCACAGTACAGTTTGCCACGGGGCCTGGACCCAAACAGCCAATTCAAAAATTCTGACTTTAGGTTTGTGCATCTGAAATATACAGTGATAACATTAGCACCCTCAACCAAACAGAATCAAATTATTTCTAAGTGCACAAATGGTCCATGAACCCAAGTTCATGAATGATCTGGTGAATAAAGGTCCAGATATCTCTAATGCTTTAAGCCTTTTTAGCCCTCTGTCATATCATTGTAACACTAATTCCTTGAAAACTACTTAACAGATGTATACATACATGCATATATTGTTTATACACTGGCTATAGCCAGTGTATGGTATGTTTAGATCAGAGTTTCTATTGCAAAGTAGCTTTCTGTTTCCATAATAATGTTGGTGCTGTGTGATAAATCTGTACCCAACGTCCCCAAAAAAGTTAATTTGATTCTGGTTCAACATGGCAAGTTTTGTGCAGAACTGTCAAGGGTAAGGGGGAGAAGGGAGAGGGGAGCAAAAAATTGACTATTCCTAATTTAACTCCAGTATTTGCTCTCCTCTCCTCTACAGAAAATAATGGCTGAACAGAAGTACACTACACTTGGCGTGGAGGTAGAACTTTACTCAAGGAAATGCATTTGCTTGGTTGGGTGTAAATATGTTTAGTCGTTTTTGAGAAATTTGCATTTAAATGTGTTCTGTTCAGGCATGAAGAGGTTACATCTTAGAGCTATCTAGACCATTTATTTTGCAGATCCTCCATGAATTCATAAACACAAAGTGGGTTTGGAAATCCAGTTAAAAACATAAAGGCATGCCATTGAACAAGGGAGCTTTTTCTTCCATCATGCATTGTGGATTTGTAAACCCAGCTGCAGATTCACAAATCTGCTGTAATCTAATTGGCCGGCTGCCGCAGAAAAATGTATGCTGTGGTTTCTATTGCTCACCATAGTTCACCAAGCACTGTTTCAGAAAACAGAAAAAGAAAAGGTGCATAAGAGGGCAGAGTCAACATACCCTGACTCCTAAGCCTAAGTGGGCAGGGGTCAAAGCGACCACTCTGGATATAAAATTAATATTAAAACAATGATTATAATCACTTGATTTGCAACTCTTCGGCCCTCATTTTCTTCTGTAGACCCTCCTTGGCCTCAGGAGTAACAAATTATGGCACAGGATTTGCAAATACTGACACAAACTCCAAAAAATAGACCTCGCTGCTAGCCTAGGTGAACCTAACTTGGAGGGTACAAACGACATTGAAACGTCGTATGCAACCTTCCAGGACTGGATCACCAAAGGACTGGATGCTATTATACCGGCCAAGTGGACTAAAGGACGTAACACCCCCTCCAACCCTTGGTACGATGAGAATTTGAAAACACTGAGAAAAGAATGTAAGAAAGCGGAACGACACTGGAGGAAAGACTACAAGCACGAGGACAAAAACGCATACCTGGTCGTGCTCAACGCATACCACAAAGCCATACGCATAGCCCGTGCAGCCTTCTACGCTAACGAGATTAAAGCAAGCCCCAACCCCACGAAAACTATCTTCAAAATCGTCCAAAAACTTCAAAACGGCGACAAGCCTGCCTCTCACATCACTTCCACTCAGCAGTGTGAAGATCTAGCCACCTTCTTCACTGAAAAGGTGAGGAAGATCTACAATTCCTTCACCCACAACCCTCCAGAGGACATCAATTCTCCCAACGCCACTTTCGAGGGCTCCAGGCTCACCTGCCTGCCAGCCATCTCTCGCGAGGAACTTACCAAACTTTGCAGGAAGGTGAAATCCGTTGCCCCGGCAGATCCTATGAGACCAGTCCCTTTTCTGGGAGCCTTGGACTTCTTCCTTCCTTCTTTGACCGCACTCCTCAATCTCTCATTCGCCACGGCCACAGTACCCATCTGCTGGAAACAGGCCTGGGTCACTCCCATTATAAAGAAACCCACCCTAGACCCCTCCAAACCGGAGAACTACCGGCCCGTCTCATTGCTCCCATGGGTGGCGAAACTAGCGGAGGCCCACGCGAACAAAGTACTCAATGACCACATGGCGGAAAATAACATCCTGGACCCTTCCCAACATGGGTTCAGGCCGGGCCATAGTACAGAATCCGCTCTCCTTACCTCCACGGAACATTTGCGGAAAATCATGGACACCGGTAAAAGTGCCGCGCTGATACTGCTCGATCTCAGCGCGACCTTTGATACGGTCTCCCATGACATCCTTCTAAAACGCCTGGAAAACATCGGGATCGTAGACTCGGCACTGGAATGGTTCCGGTCGTTTCTCACGAATAGGTCCTTTTGGGTGTCAGCCCCCCCTTTCAACTCCCAACCTCAAGATATAGGACAAGGAGTCCCACAGGGCTCTGCCCTCAGTCCATCCCTTTTTAATCTTTATATGCAACCTCTGGCGGAAGTTGCCAAAAAGTGGGATCTCACAATGGTGTCTTACGCCGACGACACACAGTTGGTCATCAGCCTTAACGAGGCGCCCTCCCCCGATGCCACTAGATTTAGGGATGGACTGACCGCCGCCGCCAATTGGATGACGGCAAAATGCCTTCAACTTAATGGAGGTAAAACCGAGGTGCTGCTCTTGGGCAAGAACCCCAACAGCTGGAGTGACCTCTGGTGGCCCTGCTCACTGGGTCCAGCCCCTCCCCCAAAAACTCTGGCAAAAAACCTAGGAGTTTGGCTGGACTCTGCACTTAATTTCCAGTCCCACACCAAAAAAGTTGCCGCAACTTGTATCGGATTATTGAGAAGCCTCAATCCCATTCTAGGCTTCTTTGACCCCAAAACGCGGCAACTCATTGTACAATCGACCATCCTTGCCCGGCTGGACTACACGAGTGTCCTGCTGCTAGGAGCTAACAAAGCTGAAATCAAGAGATTCCAACGGATACAGAATTCTGCTGCCAGGGCAATAGTAGGCCTGCCTAGAAGGTGCTCCGCGAGAGCTACCATTCACAGACTGCACTGGCTGCCCGTGGAAGCCCGCATCCAATTCAAGGCCCTCATCTTTGCCTTTAAAATTCTGAATACCGAGGGACCCGAGCTCCTGCGTCCGCTGTTAACGCCCTACAACCCCCAATGCAACCTCCGCTCTAAAGGGCAACATCTAGTCTTGGTCCCCCACACAAAGTTCTGTCGCATCGGAGGACGTTCATTCAGACTGCTAGGGGCTAAGTTATGGAACTCCCTTCCCCTCCACATCCGTTGCATCGACAACCTATCAGCTTTCCGTAAAGCTATTAAAACTCATCTCTTCCCCCCCTGTAGGTCTCCTTCTTTCCCTTTCTCAGCTGGTTATGATATGGTTCTAGCGCCGGGACGCCCCGTTGCTGGGGCAGCTGTTGCGCTTTACAAAAAAAATACATACATAAATAAAGACATAAGTGCATTACAGCTGCACTTGGACAACCACCCTGCGGTGAAAGGATATGCTCAGTGGCAATTGGTTAGAAATCGAAAGATAGGTGTAAGGAGCAGTTGCATGTGGTATGCAATTAAAAAACTTCAGAAATCCCCAGAAAAAAACAAAAGCCAAAGGATGAAGTGAAGGTATTTTTTAACATGTCATGCGTGATGTCATATGTAAGGCTATAAGCAGTGCATGCCATGAGCCTGAGTTATAGTTACTTTATCTAGCCATAACTTGTGAATTTCAGTGGTTTTTAAATTTTGTTTTACAACCAAGCTGCACAGATGGATTCAAAAGAAAGTAAATCTGATTTAGGCATGACATGACAAGTCTCATGCAGATCATCTGAGGTTGGGGAAAATAAATGGAAGATCAAACAAGAGCGTTTCCCATTTTATTTCCCACATCAAACTTTGTGCCCCGCTACAGCAAAAAGTACTGACTGTAGTTGCACTAAACTAGATGATTCTAGAACTGTACCCCCCAAAATGCTTTGGTTCGAATGCAAATTGATCATGATTTACCATGTACTAAAATATCCTTGATTTTAGTACCTATTTGAATGCAAAACATGGTTATTGTCTTCAGCCATGTTTGCTAATGCCTTCAGCATGACGATAACACATGTCTGTCTATGTCTGATTCTGCAACACTTTGTTTTTTTTACATGGAGCAAAAATATTTGGCAGGGTAGAGTTTAGAGTGGAACAGAGCTGTCCTTACAGTTTCTTATATGTCACAATGAAGAGCACTTGAATCTCCATTTAGGGTTTAATGCGTGGAAGCTATTGGCACTTTAAACTAATTGTCCGCTGCCAAGTTTTATCTCCTTCGAACCTGTCCCTTATTTAATCTGGGTGGCAAATTCACGTGAAAGAAGTTTTTTGACTAGATTATATGCAGCATTTAGGTGCTCTTCATGTGCTTGGATGCAAAATAATGGAACGCATATTATGTGTGAGATAATAAATCTTAAAGATAATATGGTAGAAAAAGCATTGCATGAATGTTCATCAAAGGAAATGCAACATTGTTGCGTGCTTCAGGAGTGTCACTCTCTGATCAGTGAGCGTTGCAGATATATGCATATTGATAGCGTCCCCTATATTTTGATTTATCTGCATTTGATATGATAGATGAAATATCGAAATAAGAATAAATATTTACCATGATGTAAATTTACAGAAGACTTGTCGTCACTGGCTACATCAAACAGATCAACATTTTAGATCCCTCACCCAGCTGGCTTGAGCTTCAGCAGTGCTCAGGGGGATGCCCCCTAATCTAGGGGATAAGAAATCTTACTATCAGGACACCTCCCAAATCAATAGGCTTGGCAACACTGGGGCTGCCTTCACTCATGCTGGGTCACTTAATCCTATACCCCATACCCCAAACAACCTCTCCTCATGAACTCTAGCCCCCCAGAACCCACAGAAAGCTTAAACAGTAGATCGCTGCATCCCTCACCTTGCTGTCATCCTTCCTGTGGAAGGCCTGTGCTGGACTCTGGATGTAAATACTGCAAACACTTCCAAAAGTGTTCCATCTGCCTCTCTATAACCCTTGTTCCTCCTTCCTCCCCTCTCAAGATATAAATAGGCTGTTCTCTCATAAAATCTCACTTAAGCTGAGAAGATGTTTGGGAAGGGGCAGGTACAAGGCACAGTCTATGCAGTGATTGCTTGGGCTGGCCCATTGCTGTTCTGTTTAAGGCAGTCAGATGGCACTGTGCACTGGGGTCTGCTGTCGGCTTTTGGATTGTGTGGCACCTGCACTGCCCACATTAGTGAAATAAAAACACAAAGCCCAAACTGGAATCAAGCACGGGCCCTTTAGGCCATGGTAAGTTGCCTGACTTGCCTATGCGTCCCTGACTAAAAGGTAACAAATAAAAAGATACGCCACATAGGATTATATAGAAAATATGCCTACTGAAACTTCAGAAGATTAATATCCGCTGAAGCTTGTAAAAACAAAAAAAGCTCTTTCTAATCTGACCCATGCTCGTCTCTGATCTTGCTCATGGGTGGTATAGTTCTGCAAGGACAATTGCAGCATTTGTTCATTATTTGTGATTCTGGAAGAGCCAGGACCCACTCCCAAATAGGAATTTGTGTAAAATCCAAATTCTGTTTGCTTTACTAATCATTTAGGGCAGTGGTCTCCAAACCAGTCCTGGAGGGCTGGATCCATGCCAGATTTTTTGGATATCCCCATTGAGAAACATGTAGGTATTTTAAAAATCTGGCATGGGTCTGGCCCTCCAGGACCGGTTTGTAGACCCCTGATTTAGGGAATCATTTAGACTGTTCTATAATACTTCTGAATTGATCTCATCTTAAAATTGCTACTTTATTTTTAACTTTCAGAGGATCAAATTGCCACTTTTTCCTGATTATTATTCACTGTTGAGGTAGAGATGGGATCCTACATAACTGATGGAAGAATTTCCACCACTATTTGTTGCCTATTAGCTGCAAACTAAAAATATGGCACTGATCCTCACCACTTGATTATAACCATGGTGACCAGGTCAGGAGAGTGATTCTGGTGTGAGGTTTAGTCTTGCCGTTTCCGGATCTCACAAACTTCCAGGAAAATCTCTTCCTAGACCTTTAGTGCATGTGAGATAGGCCTTAAAACAAGAAGAGAGGCCCTTTAGACCAAAGGGAATGGAGCCCCCAAATACCATGAAGTAAAAGAAAAAGTTTTCCCTTTAGTTGTGATTTATATAAAGGCAAATAACGCCCCACATCTGTACTCACATCCAACTCACCTCTTGTGCCATTATCAAACTATTAAAGCACTTACAAAGAAAACCACTACTATATTCATGTAAAATACACAATTTATTTGTCATTAAAAACAATGCCCCTGGCACAAAAATTCATTAAAATTTCTAACACAAATATATAGTTACACCTACATCAACTAAAATCATATCATTGGCTATAGAAAAATATCAGGAGAAAACATAGACAATTAGCTTTGTCTTGCAAATGTTAATATGGCTGAGATACCCGCCACCCCCTCTCAACACAATCCCCAAGAATGGGAAACCGGAAACGGTTCTGAACTTTTGGAAGACGGGAGGGAGTGACCCTCCCGGCCGTATTTATTAAAATATGAAACAAAATTAAAACATTAAAATAACAGTTTCATATTAATGTACAATTTCATTTCCACATTGCGATGTTTGGCTAACCTTAACATATTCTCTAATACAAAGGTTCTCCTAGCCGAACTAATCATCCTACAAAACGTTTAACTTGAAATTGTACATCCTAACGTTTAAGGGCCAACGGCAAGGTCGTAACCGGTGTCAAGATCCCTAAACCAGACATATCCCCCTCACTTGTGAGGGGCGACCGCACAGAGGTGTACCTCAAGTGCATTTACCAATTTCCCTTGACTTGACGGGGGCCCCAATAAACTCGACGCCATTTAAAGGTCGTCCGAGGACTCGTGTGAGGTATCTAGAAGGTAGCGTAGACCCCCTCCCAAACCCCACACAACTTACCACATCTGCCGTCGCAGATGTCCAGGCCCCGGGAAATTCCCCAGGAGGGGGCTGTAGCCCCTCCTACCCAGGAAGGGGCCTTGACCGCCTTTCCTTTCCTTTCGGCGGCCCATCCTTAGAAGGGACCGCCTCCCCGTTGAGGGGCCAATGGCCACCTCCCTCGAGCGCTCCCATCCGTAATGGGTGACGCCCACCCATAGGGATCTTCCAATTACTGCTCACCGATCATGACCTTACCGCCCGACCAAAATAAATACGACAGTTCTAACTAAATTACTAAATGACTAAATTACTAACAGACAGTAACAGTTTACAGCTTTATTAAAAGGCATGATTACTGATCAACACTAGTGCATAATTACTTTATTCGCAAAACATATTATAATTCGACCATTCTTTATTGCATATTCAAAGTTATCACAATAGTCATCACAACCTGCAAAAAATTAGTGTTACCACATCAAACTTTATTCAAAACCACTTGCTGTCCTCAGGGGCTGGTGGGTGGGTCAAAATTGGCTCTTCGTTCCGTCTCGAGCTCACGTGTAGCGAGGAGGTGCAGCTTCAGAGCACAGGAACAAGAGGATGCTTTCTTGGCTTGTTGCTCCTTTTATCCGTCTTCAGGGCGGGCGTCAACCCGCCCCTGCCTGCCTCAAAGGGCGTGGCCGGCCGCGTCAGTGTCTAGGCCAGCCCACTCCAGGGCAGGAAAAAGCGCGCCCCGGCTACGCCGCTTCGGGCATATCAGCCGAGACTCGCCTCCTGCCCAAGATGGCTTCCCGGGGGGATCGTGGTACTCCGCCATACGTTCGGGGGGACCGAATGGTCGCCCCTTTCCATATGGCTGAGATACCCGCCACCCCCTCTCAACACAATCCCCAAGAATGGGAAACCGGAAACGGTTCTGAACTTTTGGAAGACGGGAGGGAGTGACCCTCCCGGCCGTATTTATTAAAATATGAAACAAAATTAAAACATTAAAATAACAGTTTCATATTAATGTACAATTTCATTTCCACATTTCGATGTTTGGCTAACCTTAACATATTCTCTAATACAAAGGTTCTCCTAGCCGAACTAATCATCCTACAAAACTTTTAACTTGAAATTGTACATCCTAACGTTTAAGGGCCAACGGCAAGGTCGTAACCGGTGTCAAGATCCCTAAACCAGACATATCCCCCTCACTTGTGAGGGGCGACCGCACAGAGGTGTACCTCAAGTGCATTTACCAATTTCCCTTGACTTGACGGGGGCCCCAATAAACTCGACGCCATTTAAAGGTCGTCCGAGGACTCGTGTGAGGTATCTAGAATGTAGCGTAGACCCCCTCCCAAACCCCACACAACTTACCACATCTGCCGTCGCAGATGTCCAGGCCCCGGGAAATTCCCCAGGAGGGGGCTGTAGCCCCTCCTACCCAGGAAGGGGCCTTGACCGCCTTTCCTTTCCTTTCGGCGGCCCATCCTTAGAAGGGACCACCTCCCCGTTGAGGGGCCAATGGCCACCTCCCTCGAGCGCTCCCATCCGTAATGGGTGACGCCCACCCATAGGGATCTTCCAATTACTGCTCACCGATCATGACCTTACCGCCATAGGCCGGATAGTTGACCGGCTATCCGGACCCCCCACAACACTCCTGCCTAAAGGTCATGTCATAAAGTCTTTAGCCAAGCTATCAGGTCTCCTATGAGTAATTCGTTCCCCATCCGGGACAAATGAACACCATCCCCCAAATACATACTGTCCCCTGTAATACAACCATGTGAAATAGAATGCAGTGTACATGAACGGAACAATCTACTCATTTTATTATTAATTTTCCTTACTGAATGATTCAGAGCAGAAACCGAAATAGCCCCCCGCCACACTCTCCGTGGGATCATCTGGGACCATGCAATTGTGCACCCTGGAACTCTTCTCGCCAACCAACTTACCGTGGAAAGCATCGCCTCAAGAAGAAGTCGTCTACCAGTGGTCACCAAATCATTGCCCCCAAGATGTACTATGACTACAGACGGCGGTGACCTCGTCCGCCCTAACAAACCCTCGAAAAATGATCGGAACTGGTCAATACAGAGCCCGCCCTTTCCGTAGAAGGACACCCTGTACCCGTATTCCCCAGCCACGTGAATCATGTCACCTGCTTTGAATACGTCCGCGGCACGCCTCACGTATGAGTGGCCCACGACCCACACCTCCTTTTTCACAGCCGGTGATGTCTGACCGCTGGCCCCCCGGTGTCGGGTCGACTGCACAGTCCGCCCCGCCTCGTAGGCTTGCGCAACTGAAAACCAAACAAAAAACAAGAAGCGTGAGTACATCATTACAGCTTCACAACATGTGCAACCGCACATACCTCTTATAACAGTTCGAGGACCAACGCCCCACACGTTTTACTTGTTCAACATTCAGACCCCTGGCTGTAGCCTCTGTAGCAGCCCCTATCCGAAAGGAATGGGTCCCAAACTCGCCGGGGTTCAAGCCTGCGGCCGAAATTGACATCGCAAGCACCCGCTGAAACTGAAACCTCGTCAGTGGGGTGGCGTCAGCGTGTCTCAACAAGGTCCCCCCCCATGATGCCACCCTTTGTGCTAAATATTCCTCCACGCACACCACAGGGCACATGGGAGACCCAGGAATCCTTCGTATGACTATGCAGTCCCCAATTGCACCCTGATCGGTCTTGGACCTGACAAACGAGACAGTCATTGTCTCCCCCCTGACCTGAACGTGCTCTCGGCACAGTCCCCCCATGGTATCCTGCTTGTTCTTTGCCACTAATTCGCTTACCCGCATAGCCCCATGGAATGCTAGCACAAAAGCGGCTCGGAATAACCCCGTTTCGTACCGGGATGAACATGTTGCGGGAAGTACAGATAACAAAAGAGCCAACCTATCTAAACCTATCGGGCGCCTCTCATCTACTCTGCGACCCTCAAGGCGTTGCCACCCACGTAGCGCTTTTTGCACAACAAAAGACGCAGTCGGGTCCTGGATCCCATGAGCCCTTGCCATGAAGGAAATGGCGGCCCGATGCCTCTGGGCCGTAGCCACTGACTTGCCTGCCTGATGTAAAGACAGCAGAAACTTTACTACTAGCTCTTCCTGGCCCCAAAGCTCTCCCCTAGCAGTCCCCAAAAAGGCCCAATAGGCTCGGAACGCCCCTTCATATGCCTTCCTTGTCCTGGGTGCTAAACTCTCTCCCACGAGGTTCTGTAGTTCGGGGCACCGAGAGACCAGAGAGCTTCGGGAAAGGGTGCCGCCACCGGGTCCGCTGTGGGCAGAAAACCCCAGAAGGCCTGCATACGAAAACGAGAAAGCGCATCAGCCGCTTGATTCATTACCCCCGGCACATGTCTTGCCCTAAATAGCACGTTCATTTGCATACACAATAACACAATTTCTTTGAGCAATCTCAGAATCCATCTGCATCGTGCTGCCTGGCTATTGATACACTCAACCACGGTCATGTTATCAGACCAAAACACCACAGAGTGATCTCTGAATCCCTCAGGCCAAGTTTTTAGGGCCACCAGAATGGGAAAAAGTTCAAGAAAGGCAATGTTACTTGTCAGCCCACACTCATGCCACCATAACGGCCATTTTTGAGCCGACCATTGTGTGCCGAATATGGCACCAAAACCAATGCTCCCAGCCGAATCTGTCCACAGCCCCAGCTCTTCGGAGGACACTGCCGGTTTATTCCAGACAATTCGACCATTGAACTCCGCCAGAAATGCCAACCAAATGCGCATGTCCTGGCGAACCTCTGCCGATAGCCTCGTGCGATGATGACCCTTCTTCAGTCCGACCATGGCTTGAGCGATCGAGCGGGAAAAGGGGCGGGCCATCGGCATTACTCTCAGGGCAAAATTCAGCTGGCCCACCAATTGTTGTAATTGATGCAGTCTGACTTTAGACTCACTAATACACGTTTTCAAGGAAGCCCTGAATCTTAACACCTTTTCCTTTGGTAATCGAAAACAACCTTCCCCTGAATCGAGCTCGATCCCCAGGAACTCGAGGCAGGTCGAGGGACCCACAGTCTTACCTGGTGCCAGTGGCGCACCAAAATGCTTCATTAAGACACAAAATTCATTCAAAGCCTGTCCACATTCCGGATCCCCGGCCGCCCCCAGAAACAAAAAGTCATCGAGATAATGCATGACATGTTGAAAACCCGTCCTCTTTGTGAAGACCCATTGCAGAAAACAACTGAACTTTTCAAAATAGGCACAAGATATAGAGCATCCCATCGGCATACATCTATCCATGTAATAGTGACCCTGAAACATGAAACCGAGGAGACGCTGATCGTCTGGGTGTACCGGGAGCAACCGGAACGCTGACTCAATATCTGATTTCGCCATCAGCGCCCCGGGCCCTAGGCGATTCAACATGGCGACGGCCTCATCGAAAGATGCGTACCGCACCGAACACACTTCCGGGTCTATCGCATCATTCACAGAAAGACCACGTGGGGCTGATAAATTATGTATCAGTCGGAACTCACCCGGGTCCTTCTTCGGGACCACCCCCAAAGGAGAACAAACAAAGTTAGCACACGGTGGCTCATCAAATGGACCGGCGACTCGACCTCGAGTAACCTCCTTCCCAATCTTTTCCTGTACTACGGTCGTATGTTGCAGGACCGACATTTGGTTTTTACATTTTGCTAAACCCTGAAACTCCCCCACTGGGATGCGGAAACCATATGAAAACCCGTTTCGCAACACCCCAGCGGAAGCATGATCCGGGTATTCGCTGAGCCAAGGAATCATTGCCATGGTATCAATCGGAGTAGGTAAAGGCACCCCTCGGACTATTTCAGACCTGTTTGGTGCCTCCTCTACCACCGTTATCACCCGTTTTGGCTCTGCACATGGACTCAGGATGGGATGACTGCCCACACCCTCCACATTCGTGTCTAAATTTGCACGACCCCTGGGGCCTCGTACATTTACCCCTGTTAAAGTTCCAACAAATCCCCTTTTTACCTGTGTTGCCGTTCGGCCTCGAGTGGTGGTCGTTACCTGTACCTGATCGAAAGGGTGTCCCAACATATTGGCGTGAGGACTCACCCCCGCTACTCCCTACCAATGGTAACTTCAACATACCAGTACTCTCCATTTTCGACCACGAAACAGAATCGTAACAGTCCCAAGTCAAGTTCTTGTCGTGCTCTTTCGCTTTTCTAAAAATATTATCGTAACAGAACCACTGATTGCCCCCATATGATACAGAATATTCCATGATCCGTGACTGGTAAATAGGCAATTCGGACAGCAACTCGGGCCTACGTTCACCCATGATGGAGGTAAAAATTCCCCATGCCCTGCCCCAAGTGCCAATGTTTTCGTCAACCTTAAAGGCGGCCATCTTTGCGCGCCACACACTCGGATGCATGAGCTCCTTTTGGCTCTTAACATGCTCCATCTCATAATGATCTGTAAGCAACGAGAAAATGTTTACATACTCATCAGCCCACATCTTTTCCTTAATAGCCAGAGGGACATGCTGACCCAACTTTTCCCTTCGTGAGGGTGCAGACTCATCCCTCGCAATCGGCAATGGCCGCTTACCTGAACCGGAAGCTGCGTCTGCCGCTGGACCTGCTCCTGTCGATTTTTCACCCGCCGGAGACGGCGTGATAACTGGCGATGGTGCCTTCGCCACCTCCCTATTTTCACGCAGTTGCTTCATCAACACCCGTGCGTCGTCAGCCGTGGCGCCCTCGCCATTTTTCCCCAACCACGCTGCCAATTGTGCTGCCAACTCGGGCGGCATATCCTCCCCGGACACGGGGGTGACCACCACGGGAATCGGATTCCCCTCTGTCGGCACCGGAGTTGGCCCTTCGAGCGGGGTATCGGGAACCGGGATGTCTCCCCCAGCTGCCCCCCGTCTGGGCCTCTTGCCCTTCCCTCCTGGAGCGGCTCCTGCCAAAGGTCGTTTCGGTCCCCCTTCCCCGTCTCTAGCCGCCATCTGCTTCTTTAGATCGGTTACCTCTTTCATGAGCATACGGAGCATCTGGTCGGTAGTAACTCGCTTTCCGACTTTCTTAGGCATTCTTAGACAGAGTATCTGTAAGACAAAAAGAAAGATTACCACGCTCAAAATTGGCTCTTCGTTCCGTCTCGAGCTCACGTGTAGCGAGGAGGTGCAGCTTCAGAGCACAGGAACAAGAGGATGCTTTCTTGGCTTGTTGCTCCTTTTATCCGTCTTCAGGGCGGGCGTCAACCCGCCCCTGCCTGCCTCAAAGGGCGTGGCCGGCCGCGTCAGTGTCTAGGCCAGCCCACTCCAGGGCGGGAAAAAGCGCGCCCCGGCCACGCCACTTCGGGCATACCAGCCGAGACTCGCCTCCCGCCCAAGATGGCTTCCCGGGGGGATCGTGGTACTCCGCCATACGTTCGGGGGGACCGAATGGTCGCCCCTTTCCATTCGGATTGTCTTGGCACAACAGAGGGCATGAGTCTTATGCCTAGATGTAGGTAAATCTGATTTACCGCCTCTAGAATGCCGAATTTTACCGATTCGGTATTCTAGATTCGGTAAATCAGATGTAGGTAAAAATTCGGTAATTTTTACCGAATCTGTATGATTCGGTAATTACCGAATCGGTATTTACTGATTCGGTAATTGCCATTGATTCCTATGATTCCTATTGATTGTCTAATGTTTTATGAACTTTGTGGTAATTGTTCACATAATGATTTTACTTAAAATGTAGCAATAAAAAAGAATGTTTTGCCTTTATTCTGTATTAGGTGACACCATTTGTAAGGAGAAATATATTACTTTAGTCCTGATGAAGGTGGTTTTATCGAGCAGACACCACTGAAACGCGTCAACGCTCTATTTCGTATTAAATTTGGAAGGTTCAACAGTACTGTGGTGACAGGGAATTAAGACTCATGCCCTCTTTTGT
Source organism: Lissotriton vulgaris (assembly GCF_964263255.1). Lineage (NCBI taxonomy): Eukaryota > Metazoa > Chordata > Amphibia > Caudata > Salamandridae > Lissotriton > Lissotriton vulgaris. The sequence goes on from NC_141685.1 coordinate 1,570,592,370, forward strand.
GCCAAGACAATCCAAATTAACATTCGCAAGACAAAGCTAATTGTCTATGTTTTCTCCTGATATTTTTCTCTAGCCAATGATATGATTTTAGTTTATGTGGGTGCAATATATATTTGTGTTAGAAATGTTAATTAATTTTTGTGCTAGGGGCATTGTTTTTAACAATAAATATATTTTGTATTTTACATGAATATAGTAGTGGTCTTCTTTGTATGTGCTTTATTAGTTTGATAATGGCACAAGAGGTGTGTTGGATGTGAGTACATATGTGGGGCATTATTGGCCTTTATATAAATCGAAACTAAAGGGAAAACTTTTTCTTTTACTTCATGTGAGATAGGCACTAAGGAAATCTCTGAGTCTATAAATCCCATGGAGGGTATCAAGCTACACCGTCACCCCAATGAGTTTTAGAGTTCACAGGTGTACCACAGGACTTCTCTAACAATGAAGTTCATACACTAGCTGTTATTCAGTTTTTTTTAATGTTGTTAGGTTTGCATCCGTTTCTAATGTGAATGTTCTTAGGACAAGACCTAATCTTTTTCTGTATGTTAGTACTTAAAATGAACAACTGTTATTTGTAAGCTCAAACATCCCTTTAAGAATGTGCATCTGAATATATTCTATGTTAATTTCATGATCTGACACTATATTAGTAAACTCTTTGTGCCTCATTATAAGATCCTGGGTTTGTGTTTGTTAGCTCCATCCCCCAGACCTATCAATAGTAAGTATACTTGTAACCCTGGGGGGACAGAGTAAAAAGGGGGATTACATGTAATTAAGAATTATAAGGAGAATCAGTAATTCTAGTTCTGATTCTCCCAGAAATCCTCATTCACTTTCACAGTTTTCACCAAAATCCCAATGATGTTGAAATTTGTTGATATCTCCCCTACAGAATGAAAAGGGACTTTATATTGAGGTTCATTTTGATTCTGGCGCTATTCCAGTTCTTTCTCTTTAATTGGTCCCTGTTAGAAATGGGGGTCTCTAGTTGGTAATGGTTTGCACCTTTGTCCAAGTAGGGACCCTTCTTCCTAGTCAGGGTAAGGGAGATACACTCCGTAAATAACCCCTGCTCACCCCTTGGTAGCTTAAAACGAGCAGACAGGCTTATCCCGGGGGCAGTGTGTAAAGCTTTTGTGAACACATACAGTATTACAGTGAAAACACCACAAATGGACACCACACCAGCTTAGAAAAATAAGAAATCTTTATCTAAACCAAACAAGACCAAAACGACAAATATCCACAAAGCAATAATCAAGAATAACTTTAAAATGGTAGAAAACAGTTCAGTTCCAAGAAAACGTGAGATGTAACACTTTTACACAAAGTACCTTGGATGCTTTAAAAAATGCAAGGAAAAGGGGTTGCAGGGAAGGTGATGCATCAGTTCCTTACCCTCTGGGAAGGTTATGCATCAGTGCCTTGCTCCGGGGGAGGTGATGTGTTGGTTCCTTACTGCTACTCAGGTGAGCTGATGCGTCGGTTCCTTACCAGAGAGGAGGTGATGCGTCGGTTTATTACTGCATGGGGAGGTGATGTGTCAGTTTCTTACTGTGTCCCCCGATGATGCGACAGACTTGACGCTTTAGTGCGATTCATGATGATCTGGTGCGATGCATCAATTTTTCTCCAACCAGACCTGCATCAGAATCAGTGTGGTGATCTAGGACGTCGGAGATCGGTGCACAGGATTCATCGCACGGCAGACACCTCAGCCGCGAGCAGGCGCTACGTCGATTCCTCAGCAGTGGCAATGCATCAGAGATCTTCTCTCACACCGCTTCAATGCGGCGATGCATCGATTTTCGCAGTTCTTGCAGTTTCCAGTCACAAAACAACCTCCAGAGGCCCCAAACACTGGCAGGGAGCTCTAAGCAGGTAGGAACTCCCAGCAAAGGAGTTCAGGTGGAACCGGGAATGAAGTCTTTTTGTCCTGAGCCTTCAGAACAGGAAGCAAGCTCAATTCAAACCCTTGGAGATCTTCCTCAAGCAGGGTACACAGCAAACAGCAAAGTCCTTCTCCTTTCCTTGACAGCAATTAGCATTGCAGGCCAACCCCAGACATCAAACAGTATAGCAGCAGTTTCCCTTCTCAGGTTCTCCGACTCTTCTGCTTGGCAAAGGTTCCGCTTAATTTCAAAGAAGTGATCTTTGAAGTCTTTTCTATCCCTGAGACTTCCACCAGGAGGCAAGCTCTACGTCAAGCCCTTGGAGAAAACTCTAACTGCAGGATGATAAAAGCACAGTCCAGTCCTTTCCCTGCCCAAGACAGAAGCAACCACTGCAGGCCAACCCCAACAGCACACAGCACAAGGGCAGTACTCCTCCTCTAGCTTTCCCGGTTCTTCTTCCTGGCAGTTTCCTTAGTTCTGCAGTAATCTAAAAGTCTGGGGTCTGGCCCCCTCTTTTTATACAGTAAATCTCTTTGTTCTCTCTTGGCCAAGGGCTCTGAGCCCAGTCCAAACCAGTTCTGGGGGGCACTTTGAAAGTGCACAACAGCCTCCATTGTCAGTGTGAGCCCTGGGTCCAGTCACACCACAGGGGGGGCGGAGCCATCATTGTGAAAGGCAGACACAGCCCTATTCAGGTGCAGGTACTACTCCTCCCACCACTCCAAATGTAGACCAGGTCTATTAGGCCTAGCGCTGACTCATCGAGACTCTCTGGAGCCCTGTACATCCCTAGCCTGTGTTACTCCAAAGCCAGACAATCAATACACATCCTAGCAGAGGCACAATGGATGGCTTAGCATGAAAATACCTGCTTTCTAAAAGTAATATGAATAGAATGTAAAAATCACCCTCACTAAAAGATGCATTTTACCATACTGAGGTCAGGCACACTAAACTTTATTTCCCTATCTGGTTCTCTGGGGCAGTTATGCTTATAAGATGTTATAAGCAAACTCCCCATTCTATCCTATGGGAACAGATAGCCAAACAATATTGAAAAACGAAATTGCCAGTATTTCACTATCAGGACATGCCACACACACAGGTCATGTCCTACCTTTAACATACACAGCACCCTGCCCACAGGGGTACATTGGGCCTACAGTAGGGGTGACTAACATGTATGAAAAGGGAAGGTTAGGGTCTGGCAAGTGGGTGCACTTGCCAAGTCGACATGGCAGTACTAGACGGCACACAGGCACTGCAATGGCAGGCCTGAGTTACATTTATAGGCTGCTTATGTGGGTGGCACAATCAGTGCTGCTGATTGACTAGCAGCATTTGACTTACAGGCCCTGGGCACACACAGTGCACTATACTAGGGACTGACTAGTAAGTCAAGTATGCCAACCATGGAATCACCAATCCATAACAACAATTTACACAGAGAGTATATGCACTTTAACACTCATCAGCAGTGGTAAAGTGCTCAGAGTAATAAAAGCAACAAAAACAGGTCAGAAACAGAAGGCCAAAAAGCAAGAAGTCTAGGGATCACCCCGCTGAAAAAGCCAGGTCTAACAGTCCCATCTTAATAAAGATTTCATAGTAAGTAAACCATTCACATATTAATTATGATGCAAGTTGTAGCTTTTAGGAGTACATGATGAATGTTGTCTTTCATAAATCATACTGGATTTCATAGATGTTCTGGGTGCTGAAAACTGAGCAAAGCAAAAAAAAACTGGATATAGAACGAGGTCTTTTAAAGGGCCTCTCTTTCTGACCTCTAATGACAAATTTTGCCTGGGACAAGTTAGTGGGCTGGGGTGACTCCTGACCTCTCCCTAACCAAAGAGGTAAAGGTTCCCAGTGGTAAATCCTATCCACACTTGCAGCAGTTCCTAGTTGCTGTGCTATGGACAATCTCACAGTGCTCCTCCCTCCCAAAATCTAAGATGGGGAAACCCTTCTTCCCTTGTGCGACTAACCCGAACACCTACCGACCAATAGCCCAGTTGCCCTTACCAGCCAAAATAATTGACAAAATCATGAATTTTCAATTAACCCAATTTATCAGCGAAAATAACTTGCTTGATCACTCCCAGTTTGGTTTCCACCAAGAACACAGCATGGAAACGGCACTCATTAAAGCCACGTTGGAGATCAGAGTGGTGATGAATGGAGGAGGCACGGCTGCCCTTGTGCTCCTCGATCTGTCAGCTGCTTTTGATACTATTGATCACTCTCTCTTACAACAGCAGCTGGAGTGTCTAAGGGTCAGGGGTACGACACCAGCCCTACTGTCCTCCTTTCTTAAGGGCAGGCGATTAACAGAATTGGTTGATGGGTATCATTCAGAGCCTTACACTCTCCCGTGCGGAGTGCCACATTGCTCCTCCTTAAGCCCTTCTCTTTTTAACATTTATATTTTTGAACTGGTTCCTCTGATCCGGGACTTTGGGTTTAGTCTGACATCTTACGCCAATGACACCCAGATAGTGGTGGCTGCATAAAAAATTCAGGCTCCTCCAACTCAACAATTTCAGAGCTGTATGCGTACAATAAACAGATGGATGAGTACACATTGTCCCAAACTGAACTCTGAAAAAACAGAGGTCCTGATCTTTGGTAATATGCAGCCAAACTGGGGCAATCTTTGGTGGCCGGCAGAGATGGGAGAATCACCTAAAACTGCGGTCAAGGCTAGAAACCTGGGAGTATGGTTTGACAACAAACTATCGCTTTCTCAGCAGACAAATGCAACTGTGTCTGCCTCCCACTTTCCTATCAAGAAAATAAGGAAGACTGTTCCTTATTTCCTCGCGGACACTAGAAAAACTGTGGTAACATCGCTAATCCAATCTAAACTGGATTACTGCAATGGGCTTTATTTGAACATACAGACGCAGCGTTTAAAAAAGCTTCAGATCGGTAAAAATACAGCAGCACGGTTACTAGTCAACATCCCTAGGTGCAACTCTGTATCTTAAGAGATTTACAGCCTGCACTGGCTTCCTGTAGCACAACGCATCAAATTTAGGGCTCTGTGTCTGGCTTACAAAGCACTGAATCACACAGGTCCTTCCTTCCTGCAAACCACTTTTGCGTGGCATGAACCTACCAGACACCTCCGTTCTACAGGGGCCAGATTCTTGACAGTGGCCAGAATCTGAAAAGCGCACTTGGGTGGCTGCAGCTTTCACTATGGCACCTCTAAACTCTGGAACATTCTCTGAGTGAGCTCAGAAGTGTGAGCTCCCTCTTCACCTTCAGGAAAGGACTGAAAACCTTGTTCCAGAACTAGATGCTAGAGCGGGCTTACTGTGCTTTCAGCGCCAAGACACCTCTGGCTATTTGTGCGCTTTATAAATCCCATTAACATTAACATTGTGCAGAGCATGTGTGCCCACCCAAAGGTATGGTCAGGCTATTGAGAAATGCCCTCCTCCTTCATTACTTCAAACCAGATCTGGGAAGCCCCCCATTCCACTGGTTTGGTGCCTGCCTGACTGACAGAACAAAACACGAAAGGAGGACAGGTGTCACCTAATATTTGCTTGTGACATGGACGCGCTTTTAGAGTAAATTAACTTCTTGGGTATGTTTCAACTGATTTTCCTGCCAGGAGTAGATAAGTACCTCGCCACACCCAAGCCATTCTTTCTGCTCTGAGTACAGTTTTCACACCTCACTAGGACTAAGCACTCATTGGGCTACTGCTGGAGAGCTAATACAAATTAGTCGCCAGTGGCTTCAGGCAGGGAAAGGTAATTTAAAAAAAGTACCTTTCCTTAAAAATCCGACTTCACAGTTGAATGGATTTTAATACATTTTATAAATAGCTATTTAGTCATATTTCCTGCTGGATCCATTATGGTATAGAAAAAAAATTGCTTTTGGATGCTTGCCACTTCAAGGACATGTTAACTTTAAATTTCTACATGTCCTACTTGTAAATACCATGCACTCTGCTTTGTGGGCCTAATTAGGGGTGACATATTAACATTTAAAAGGAAGGGTTTCTCCTATCAAAAAATGTTTATCTTGACATGTGGGCTACAGTATTTAAATGACAGGCTACAGTGATAGGCCTGGTGTCATATTTGCCTGGTCACACTAGTGGATGGTATGATAGTGCTGTAGTACATAGGTGACAATTACCTTTCCATACAATGGGTGTATTTTGAACATTCTACAATATTTCCGAATATGATAGTTAAATATCCCAATTAGGAGTTGGACAATTTCGACATGTTTTAGGGGTCAGGCACATGCTTTGGGGCCTGGTTAGCAGTGTGCCAGTGCATAGAGTCATAGGAAATGGGGGTGACCACATTTAAAGAGACACTTTCTCACAGCACATAAGGGCCTTAATTGCGCTCAAAATTTTGAGCGCAATTGTTTTGTCACAATTGTTGGTATTTCATAGCAGACTCTCATCGTAAGCACCGCACTCCATCACACGCTCAGCTAGATCTGAGCGCCTCACAGAGTAGGGAGGTTGGGGGGTGGAGGGTATGGGGGGGCAGGGACGGAGGAGGGGGGTGATGGGTGGGAGGTTGCTGGGAGGAAGGAGGGCGGAGGGGAGGGCGTGTGGGGGGGCGAAAATCATGAAAAAAAGGAAACATTGCAATATGGAAATAAATTTAAGAGAGCAAATAAGGTTAAAAGAAATGTCCGGTATGTTTTTCATTGTGGGTAATTGTGCCCAAATAGATGACGAGCATTAGAATCTGTACATTGAATGTGGCTGGTCTAAATGATTGGAAGAAAAGACAGCGACTAGAATACTTGGTAAAATACCATAGAATAGACATCTTATGCCTCCAGGAAACCCACATTCCGTGGGCTAAGAGGAGCCTACTATTTTTAAGGGGTTTTGAATTAGTCGCTTGTTCAACCCAATCGTCAATGGTTAGAGGAGTTGCCATACTAGCAAAAACCACCTTGGGCAAGGCCAAAAAAGTGAGAACTGACAGCAATGGGAGATGGGCAATTGTTGAAATGGAGTTAGGCTTCTCAATTTGTGTAATCTATGGGTCAAATGACGATGATCCTGAAATTTTTGACTATTTAGAAACAGAGTTGGCCGGCTGGCCCACTCCCTTGGTAGTTACAGAAGATCTCAATATTTCCATAGACTGGGGTAACCGTACATCATACAAAGGTCGAAAACCCAGCGCTTTTAGATCTCTCAAAGCTCTCATTAGATCACACGGGTTGTTAGATGTATGGCAAACAAAAGAACCCCAGAATCCAGGATATACATATTTTTCATATCCGGCGCAGAAATATTCAAAATTAGATTATATCCTGATATCAAATACAGAAATAGAGAAGGTTGAGATCATCAAACTGCCAAGGGTGCTTTCTGACACAACCCCCTATTGCTTATATGTAACTTGGGAAGAGGGGAGAGAACTAAAACCTCTTGGTCTTTTGAAAGGCGACTGCTAGCAGATGATAGGTTTGTTGAACATATGAATAAGTGGGCGGAAGAATACTTTGCAGCAAACAGGTACAGTGCATCACGAAATGGGGTCTGGGAGGCTTTTAAAGCTGCACTGAGAGGCGAGACGATCAGCTGCTCCTCAAGACTCAGGAAGGAGGATAGGATGGAGGTAGAGAAACTCATGGGTAAACTCTCCACTGCTGAAGTACAACATATCACAGTTATCGCCACTGGAGGAGATGGTAATAAAAGCCATAATGTTTTGCTGACCATCAAAGCTAATATACAGAGGGAAGTAACACAAAGGGCAGTAAGGGACTTTCAAACTTCTAGAGTAAAGAGGTATGAAACGGGAGAGCAAGCGGGTAGAGTCCTCGCACTTCGGCTAAGACAAGAAAAGTCAAAAAACCACATTGCACGTATTGATGAAAATGGTAACACATTCACAGAAACTAAGGATGTTTTAAAAGTATTTCATAATTTCTATAAAGAACTATATGATGCGGGAAATTGTGGGAACAGGCAAAGCCAAAGTTACCCTGATAACGGTCCGTGTTTGAATGAGGTAACTAGAACGGACCTTGACAAAGATATATCTTATGCTGAAGTGCTGTCTGCCCTAAGAGAATTAGCCCCTGGTAAAGCCGCTGGCCCCGATGGGATACCGCTGGAAATGTACAAAGCCTTAGAGCATGTGATTATACCAATGTTAGTTGATTTGTTTAATGGTATCCTGTACTCCGGGGTTGTGCCTGACTCATGGAGGGAAACGAACATTGTAATCTTCCACAAGAAAGGCAAGCCAGCTGAGAAGCCAGGCTCATATCGGCAGATATCCCTGATCAATGCCGACACTAAGCTCTATTCAAAGATCTGGGCTAAGCGACTAGGCAGAATTATTGGCGACCTCGTCTCCCCGTGGCAGCACGGGTTTGTCCCTGGCCGGGGGACAACCGACCATACTTGTAGAGCTATAGGTCTGTTTGATGCTCAGAATGCCACGGGGGGGGGGATGGCCATGATCCTGCTGGATGCCGAGAAGGCGTTTGATCGGGTGGATTGGGGCTTTCTCTGGGGGATATTGGCAGGTAGAGGATTTGGGGAAAAAGTCATCAGGGCACTTAGAGCCATGTATATGGACCCGATCGCGAGAGTAGTTGCTATGGGTGAAAAATCAGATATATTCTCTATAAAGAGAGGGACACGTCAGGGTTGTCCCTGCTCCCCTATCCTGTTCTCTTTATATATCGATCCCTTTATCCAGAAAATATTAGAAAATCCAAATATTCCCCCGGTGATATTTAATGGATATACAAACAAATTATTAGCATATGCTGATGATTTAGCCGTAATTACAACAGAACCCCAACAGACTTTACCTATTTTGGTAGAAATGGCAAAGATCTTTGGACTGAGCTCTGGGTATCTCCTAAATGAATCCAAGACTCAAATAATCTGTTCAAAAAATATTGTAAAGTCAGATACCCGCTTTGTGGATTCTGCGGTTTATCTAGGGGTAAAAATCAATGCATCGGTGGAGAAAATAGTAGAAGAAAATTATCTCCCATTAATTAAAAATATAGAGACAGAACTGAGAAGAATCAATGTTTTACATCTTTCTTTGGTTGGTAGGGTAAACGCTCTAAAGATGGTAATGTTTCCAAAAGTCCTGTACTTATTTAGGGCGATACCACTTTTGGTAGAAGATAAAATATTGAACAAATTGGAATCAGCCTTTATAAAATTCATATGGCATTACGGCAGGATCAGACGCTCTACCAATCTTATGTCATTACCAAGGGAAAGGGGCGGAATGACACTTCCAAATCTTAGACTATACCACTGGTCGTGCCTCTTAATACAAATGTCTATATTACTCCAGACTAATACCAACCCTGTTGAGGGGAACCTCGATCTAGGGACTCAAGGCCCTCCCTCACTTTCTGAATTGTTGTTAGGAAAAAACGCAACAGGACTTTTGCTCCGCGAAGTAGAGCGTAGGTTTTATAAAAAGGCGCGCTTTAAGACCTTATTAGGGGCATGGTCTTTGTGGAAATCCATCTTGAAACATTTCAAAGTCCCTAAAGTAAATTCATATCATCTACTGGCCAATTCTTGTCTCTTTCCACATTTGAGGTCAGATAGAAGTCTCCAGGAATGGAAGCGAATGATTGTATGTAAAACTTTATTGTTTAGTTAATTAAAACCATAACAAAAATGAACATGGAAGACATTTTAACATTACAGTGAAATCAATAAAATTTCTGCATCGTACAGTTTAAATTGCAAAAGTTAAAATGATGCTGGTAGGAGCTGTATCCAATTGTTTGTCATTAAAATAGTTAATAAAACTGAGCATCTTATTTTAAAATATCAAGACCTTTCAGCCGCTTTTCAAAGGCTATCAAGAATTTTATACATTTGCAATTAATTATTAGGTCAGTTGAGTCTAAGGCACCAATAATGGCAGATCTACAGGTGCGTAGACCTTTGGCCTTAAAAATGTTCTTTAGAAAAAGTGTTCGCTCCTGGGTCAGTGATTTGCAGTGGCATATAATGTGGATTATATCTTCTTTTATAGTGCCACATAGTCGGCAGGTATTTGCTTCTGAGCGTTTCCAGACAAGTCCATCAGCCACAGTTGGTGGATTATCGAATCTCACTGCCATCAGCCTTTTTTTTATAAACACAGAGTATGTTGATGCAAGGTAGGTAGCCGGGATGAGATTGTTATAGCTGTTAATCACGGTCCAAGCGTGGGAGCGGGCTGCAAAGATGGCTTTATCCATGATTAATGAATGGAATTTGGCCGCTTTTTTTAGGACCTGTTTAAAGGACGTGAATGGTAGATTTTTTTCCCACAAGGTTACCATGCATGTTTGCTCCAAAGCGCCTGTCAGATATTTGTTTGCGGCAGAATTTTGTTGATTTTGTAATTCCTGCCATAACAAGCTGTCCAAGGTGTTATTTGTAGAGTTCAATTTAATTCTATACCATACTCTAATACTTGTGTAGAGTCTTCCGAGTGTCTCGTTCATCAGGCCAAATTCTAAACGCGTCTGGGCAGGAGAAGATGAGCGTGGAAGTTGCAAGACCTTCTTGTAGATTTTTGCAGTAAGGCTGTTTAAAGTAATATCATCCTTGCCCTGCATAGCTATGCTTGCGTAGGATAGTGTTGGAAGTACTTTGCTTGCCATTACTGTTAGTAGAGGTTTCAGTGAGGGGCTTTTTTGCCAATGAGCTAAGTGCAAAAATTAGTGCTCCGGCTCTCTGCTTCATATAGTTTTTTTGGGCGTTCAGGGTGAGCTTGTCATCGAGGTAGTATCCTAAGTATTTATAGTCTGTGACTCTTTCAAGTGATTTTCCCTCAAATGATATGTTAAGTTTCACAGTACGATGATTGGTTATTGACATAGTTTTTGTCTTAGATAAATTCAGAGTAAGGTTATTTGCCTTCAGAAATTGTGATGTTACTGCCAGTAACCTGGACAGGCCCACTTTAGTTTGGCTCAAAAGAACGATGTCATCAGCATAAGCCAGATGGGTAAGATGACGGTTGCCAAGTTTTGGTGCATGCGCATTACAGATGTTTAAAGTTCCAGAGAGGTCAGTTATGAATAGATTAAAAAGCTGTGGTGCTAAGACGCAGCCCTGTTTTAAGCCAATCGATGTGTATACTTTTCTTGATAGATGTGATCCATCCCCTAACTTGATTTGTGTCCATGTATCTGTGTAGAATAGGAGTAGCCCCCTCAGTACTTTCTCGGGAATGGCCTAGGCTTTCAGCTTCGCCCATAATAGCTTGCGGTCAACGCTATCGAAGGCCGCCTTCAGGTCGATAAAACAGAGATTCAGGTCCTGCTTCGAGCGCTGGCATTTTTCCGCTATCATTGTTATTGTTAGTATATTAGACGTAGTTCCGATACCCGCTCTAAAGCCAGTTTGATTTATTGGAATTATTGCTTTATCGTCTGCCCAATTTACCAGGTCTTTTAAAAGGAGAGAGGCAAAGTATTTGGCTTCGATGTCCTGGAGTGTTATTAGGCGGTAATTTAAAGGGTTTGCCCTATCTCCTCCTTTGTGTATTGGGGTGATGAACGTCTGTAAAGAGCTCTTCGAGATGTTGTGCCCAAAGGTCTGGTGAATCCTTAAAGGCAATTTGTGGGATGCCATTCGGGCCCGGCGCTCCATTTCTTTTTCCCTTTCCGATGATGGCTATGATCTCGTCAGCAGTGTACCAGCCTTCTGTGGCTTCAGTGCACGTATGTGTCCTTTGTGCTGTTGTCGTGCGGTTAATGTGATGATGTTCATCGCAACTGTTTAAATGTGGCTCCGCAGTTCCCAATGTCTGTTCTGGAGCTTTCCGTCGGTTTTCTTCAAATTTTGTCGACAGGAAAGTTGACCATACCGTTTCTTGAATATTCGAGGACAGAACATTTCGTGGCCTTGTCAGCTGATTTATTATGGTCCAGAATTTGTTCGAGTCCTGTAACTTAGAGCTGGCCAGTAAGTTAATCCAAAAGTCATCGTTCGCCTTCTTTTGCAGCTCCCAGATTCCTTTTTTATATAATTTTCTGTGGACACGAAACGTATTCAAGCAGCTCGGGTCATTCACTTTTAATTGCAGATTTTTTTGGCTTCTACGCAAGGCCCTTCTTTGTTCATTTAGTGCCCAGGGCAGTTTCTTGGTCGAATGCTTAGTTTTTACCGATGTTTTTGTTGGTTTCATTCTTAACTTTAATTTTGCAAGAAAGAGAGACCAGGCTTGTATCTTATCTGTTGTAGCTCTGTTTGCCTCTTGGAGAGCGTCCTTTATTATTAAGGTCCAATTCAGTTTAGTCGAACTGTTCCAGTGTATTCGTTTCTGGTTGGTTGTTCCCAAGTAGCCTTCCAGGGAATACACCGGTTGCAATGTATCTGAAGAATAGTTGAGTTTCAGATGTTGCATACTATGATCACTCATTGTTGTATATTCAATATAAAAACTGAGCACTGAAGGAAACAGTGGAAGACTTATTATCGTAAAGTCCAATGTGGATTGACTACAAGGACCGTAGAACGTTTTCTTTGGTGGGTTGTCTTTCTCTGTTCTGCCATTCAGTACTCGCGTACCTAGGTACTCTAGGTCAGTTACTAAGTGAGTGGCTAGGCTATCCTTTCGGCTCTTTGTTGCACCTGTTGCTTGCTGGGGGACGTTCCAGTGTATGTTGTCTGAGGTTAGTATCTCATCTTCCTCTGGTGTATAAATCAGATTGGAGTTAAAATCTCCTGTTAAAATGATGTTCCAGGTTGGTTCAGAGCTCCGAAATGTTAGTATTTCCTTGCGTAATAAGTTGAATTTTGTCTTTTTTACCTGATGATTCGGTTGGGTGTAGTAATTGATCAATATTGCCGTTTTATGGCCGTACTTTTTTTGGCCTGACAATTTGATTAACTGTAAACTTGGATCTGGCGATTGAAGTTGTTCTGACTTAATTTTAAGAGCAGTAGACACGTATACCATTAGGCCTCCGATTGCTCTTCCGTAGGTTTTACATTTTTTAGCTGGCACCGTGTAGTGGATGTAGCCCGCCAATGCAATTTCTTCCTGCAGCCATGTTTCTTGCAGGGCAATTATGTCGGCGTTGTCCCATTCATCCAAGGCGAGACCGTCGTCCAGCAGTCTTTTTGCGCCTGCTATGTTCCATGAGATAATATGTATTTTATTATGTACTACTTTATTTCTTTCTTGGCCGATCGGTCAGTTAGGCCGTTTATTGTTTAGTATGTTAGGGAGCCAATTCCAAGAATCAGTTATATTTAGCTGTTCTCCCACTGTAACTGCGCTTGCCTCTATGCGTTTAGGTTCTGCCTCGCTTCTGCCTTTGGCATTATGTAGTATAGAGTAGACTATTTTTTTTGGGGCAAGGTCTGCCAGTCTTCTTATAAGTTGCATGCCACTATTTGTCTGTAGAGGAAGCGGGTATCTTGGGGCAGTTGGCTGTGATAATTGAATGCCCCATGCTTGGAAGATCTCCGTATGCTCTAGAATAGCTTGGGCTATAGCAGCGGAGGTCCATGTTGTCCTTGTTTGTTCATGCGTTGTTGTATTAGAGCTACTTAGAAATTCTACACGGTCTAAGTCGGATGATTTGATAGCGCTTAGTTCCTTAATTTCTTTGGTCAGTTTTAGGATATTATTCCTATTTAGGATGTCGTGTCTGCCTTGGGTCACGTATTCGGGGGTAAAGATAATTTGGCAGCTGACATTATCCGCATCGGTCGTGTCTATTATTGGTTTTATTACTGCCTCTTCGCTTAGCCGTGACGTTTGGAGCTGATTGTGCTGGATATCAGGTGATAAATTGATGGTATCTAGTTTTTGGTTTGTCGCTGCTGCGTCTCTTGGTCGTGTCATTTTGTTGTTGGTGACAACGAAGCTCAGCTTTGTCTGAGTCAAATTGCACTGGCTGCCTGATGTTAAGGTGTGGGGGCTTAGCCCGGGGTGTTGGATGGTGCTATGCAATTCGTCTCGATGTGCTGGATCTGTGTTGTTTGCTTTAAGGCAGTGTTTTTCAGCTTCGCTCTCTCTCTCCTGCTGTTGTTGGTTGCTAGTGCGTTCTTGGGCAGTTTTGTTTCCATCGTGAAGTGCTCGAAGTTGAGCATTTTGAGGGTTTAATGATGATGTTGTGTTGGGCGGTTTTATTGATTCCGTAAGTGGCATCGGATCATTGGGTGAACTCCTGTTTAGTAAATTTTCTGACTGCTCGTTGTGTACTTGAACAATAGTTTTGTTGTTTTCAGGTGCCGGGGATATTTTGTGCTCCGGCCCTTTTGTAGTCAGACTGGTCTGTTTTGAGGCGGGATTTTGATTGAGTATTTGCGTCAACTGGGGGTTTTCCCGAGATTCCAGTGAGCTTTGAGGGTTGGATTTCGCGTTTAGCGAGGTTGTGTATATATATTGTCTGATGGTTCCTGCTTCAGCCTTCTTAGAGGTATCCATTATGCCTAACTCTGGTGTGTTTTGTGTATGGTGTTTTAGAAATATAGGATAGCTGCTATGGCGTCGGAGCACGTCATCTTCCGTTTTTTTGTTTCTTGCTTTCCTTTATTTTTTCTTTTGTCTTTTCGTTAAATTTTGTGTCTTTTGCTTGGCCGTGGTAGATTCCATCGCTGGTTTTTCTGGTGTGTTATCACTGATTATATTGATCTCATGCCGTGATGTCTGTAATTCAGGTGTTTTTTCTTCTCGAGGTCTGTTGCTGCCAGATTGTTGATCTTCAAGTTTGACGGTCTTTAAGCTTTCGGTCGCTCTGTCGCAGCTTATTGCTTGCTTGTTTAAACTAATGATCTGGTCAAGGACCGTTGGTAGGGTGCTCAATTTATCCAGAATTGGGCCGCAAGGGCAAATTTGATGCTGTTCGGTCGAGATGGATTGCGCCCTTTTAATTAAGTTATTAAGGTTATCCAGTTTTGTATTTATTCCTGCTATATAGGATGCAATTATGTTCATCAGATCTATTTGGATGTCCAACTTGTCGGATTGCATTGTTAACGTTGCCGTAGCTGTTTTTAGTGCTTGCAGGAGAGGTGCCACGAGGGTCAGAGACTCGTCACCTGTAGGTGAATTTGTTTTGTCGTTGTGTCTTAGCGAGTTGTTATGATCCTTCGTGTTATTGAGTGGGACTTGTTGCCCAGCGGGGGCCTTTGAACCGTGTGCTGGGTTGCTTTTCGGGATGTGTGGGTATGGGGCTTCGTCTGACTGGAGTTTTTCAGGCTCTACATTTCCTGTTTCCTGGTTCAACGGATCGTAGGGGCCTTTTTCGGCTGATAGCTCTCTCGCTTTAATTTTGTAAAGTAGTTGGTTGGTGGTGGGCCATTGTTGTGACGGATTATTCAGACTTGAGTTGTCAACAGAGTGAATTATTGCAAATGTGGTTACACTTATTGGTCCATTTGGCGGATTTGTATTGTTCTCACTGCTTGTTAGGTGATCTTGACTTTTATTAACAGGACTGTCTTCAGTGAGTTGAACAGCTACTTTTACAGGCGAGGTTGAGTGTGTACATGCATCTTTTGTTGACTGGAAGCTGTCTTCTGGTTCTATCTCAGGATCCAATGGGGTTTGTAGGCCTGCTACGTCGGTCGTGGAAGAGAACAGTACCTCGCCTGGATCTTTCAAAAAGTTGAATCTTAGGTCCTTTAAAGAGTTCTTGTTCGCTATTGATTTCTCGAAGAGAGTTGCAATTGGTGATATTAAGGGATTTTTCAGGGTGCTATTGGCTTTATTTGCAGATGATTTATCGAGTCTTCTCCGTTTGGCTGAGATCTTCCGTGCTGTCGGTTTCTCGTTAGGTGCTTTTCTTATTTTGCCGGACCTCATTGTTTGGGCTTGCTGGCTTTGGGTTACAGCAGCGTTGTTATCGCAGCGCAGGTCGCCGCGTGCACGCTGTCGTGCAACCTATGTGGTGCTTAACCTCCTCCTGCACAGTGCTGTGCGCTTGCTGCCCCGGAGTTGCCTGTGTGGCGTTGGTTTCTCAGTGTGAATCAGATCTTTACGATCACGCTGGCGTAAGTCCTACGTGCAGCTTACGTGCAGCCTACGTGCAGCCGGCCGTCAGTGTTCCTGTCTTGTTTCGGCTTATCTGGGCTTGTGCTCCTCCGCCGGCACCCACCGGCTATCCGGACGCTGGATTTGTTCCAGGGGTCTAGATTACGCTGGGAGGTTGTGCCCCCTTAGTAACGGCCCCGCAGTTTTGCTCTGCTCTGCTTGCGCTCACCCTCTCACTCGCGCTCGCGCTCCCAAGCCCGTCTGCCCCAGGAGGGACAGCTGCCGTCAGGGAGAGGGCGGGGGCGGTGTCAGAGGATGGTGCGTGGTGATATGGATTCGCTTGCCTATTTTGAGCAGGTATGTAGGACTGCTTAGACTGGATCCGGGTAATACACGGTATTAAACGGTGCCTTTAACTTGGAGGTAGGCCACTGCCTGTTTATCGAGCTAGCCTTGGTCAGGTTGGTATCCGCTTGTTAGATTGCTTTTATTTCTGTAGTTGGCTGTTAATTGTTGGTTTTCCTGATTGTCAACCAGCAAGGGATGGGGCCACCAATGTGCGATGAGACAGGCTTTGTTGGTCTACGCTAGGCTGGACTACACTTATCACGACCGGCTTGAATGCCTTAGCCTTAGACTGACCTTCAATCTTCAGCCTCTGGCCTCAGTTGGCAGTTAATAACTGTTAATGACTGTTTGTTGTCTAGCTGGCGCTCCGCTCCGTCCCTCCTGCCCGTTTTACCGCTGTCTTTTGCTGCCTTGACCTCCTCCCCTCCCCCTCGTCTTGCTCCTGGGGGTACTGGGTGGTGCTTAGAGGGGCTGCTAAAGATAGGTTAGATGGATGAAATGGAATCTTGTCAGCAGTGTCTGTTAGTCTTTGGGCGTGTTTTTTCTTTCCATTTTCTATTGAAAACACAAGGATGCAGGGTAGCAGGGATGGGCTGCCTCTTGTACTGTGCTGTCTGACCTGCCCCTGGCCACAGGACGTGTTGCCCGCAGGTCACGAACAGAACAGCTGCTCAAGCGCGTTCGGGCAGTCCACCCCCCCGTGTCCTCACTCACTCACTCACTCACTCACTCACTCACTCACCGGATGCTGTGGGCAGGTGGAGGAGTTTCAGGCCGAATTACTGCAGAACTGCTGCAGTTGGATCCTTCAGTACGCAGCGGTACACAGCACCTGCTTCCTGGGTTGAGTGCGGCTGTAGCTGAGGTAGGAGCAGGTAGTAGCAGTCTCTACCGCGATCGCCAGCCAATCAGTCAGCCGATTTGCCGGTCCCGGCGATCAGGGGGGGTTTGCAGCCGGGCGCACTCCTGTTCACCGCGCCACACCACACCACGCCACCTGACCCGGCTCGGCTTGGCCTGGGTGCTGCACTCCACGCCGTGTCCCCGCCGTATCTCTGCTTCCAGCGCACACAGCACACACAGCAGCAGCAGCTCTATGCTCCGCTCTGCTCGTGGGTTGCCCGTGAATCTGTGAATCCGCTCGATGCTCTTCGCTCTCTGCTCTCTGGCGCCACCGCCTGTCCAACCAAGGCAAGTTGTGATGTATGAATGGAAGCGAATGGGGATTAAGAGTATCGAAGATTTAATGGAGGGAGATAAGATAAGACGGTTTGAGGACCTGCAAAAGGTGTTTAACATCCCAAGTACCCAGTGGCTTTTATATGAACAAATAGCCCGCACCTTGCGAGGCCTTAGACCTAAATTAAAGCCCAAAATAGATATTACGGTACTGGAGGTATTGGATAGAGGCTGCAGAAAGATTAAAACATTATATAATCTACTAATAAATGAGATTCAAGATGACATTGAGAAAACAGAGAGAGGATGGGCCATGAAATTGAATAACCCCGATGTCGATCTTGATCTATCTATAGAACTGAATAAAAAGCTCTTTCGGACCTCAAATTTAAGGGCTCAGCACTTTAAGACATTATTTAAGCTGTATCATACCCCGTCAAAATTATTTGAGTGGGGTGTTAGACAGGACGACTGCTGCCCTAGATGTGGCTCACACCAAGCAGATATAACTCACATGTTCGTCTCTTGTGTGAGATTAGGCCCTCTTAAAGAGGAGATTTCCAAATTCTGGGAGGGGCTGCTAGGTCATAAGATCGATCTATCCCCGACTTTGGTATTGATAGGTACGGACTCAAAATTGGGTCTTCTAAAAGATGAGGAAGCCCTTGTCTTTCTGTCAGTAGCGGTTATGCGAATTCTGATCACGGCAAATTGGAAAGATGAAACGCCCCCTCTTTTCAGATGTGGTTATCAAGACTTCTTTGCATCCATAATATTGAGTCCTGTCTGTATGAGTTCAAAGGAGTTAAAAAACAAGAGATGGGAAGACGTATATGGGCGCCCATACTGAATTGGAGGGAAGACAGAACTGTTACATGAATAGTACTTGACTAAATTTTTTCTCTTTTAACATTGTATTTCTATGTAATTATCTTAACTGTTATTAGTATTCCAGCCACTTATTATAAATTATTATTATGAATTGAATTTATATCTATTTGGAATAACCTATGTATTTATGTCGTCCTATATACATATTTGATTCTAACGCTCTATTTTGTGCTTATTTGAAGGATTAAGATGTATATTGCAATGAACCTTCAATAAATAAATAATAAAAAAAAGGGCCTTAATTACTTGTCCTCCCTCCCCCAAAAATTATGCCTGCAGATAATGTTAGCAACTCTTCCACAGTTTTCTTTCTAGATGGAGCAGACAGATCTCCCAATGACTGATGTCTTATTGCCTCATATTAATGTAGTTCTCTGCGAAATCAGAATGTGTGGGATAGTATGGGGCAACATAATACTGTCAGACACATTGATTTTCACCCACTACATGTATTCTGTGAAATAGCAAAAATCCTGCGGCACCAAGTACTTCTTTCATAGAACAGTGTTATGAAATCTTTCTGTGTTTCAGTTGAAAATGCTGTTAGAGGAGGTGAATTAGAGCTGAAAAAATGTAAATGGCTTGTATAGTGGAGGGTCTTGGAAGTGCTAAGTGAATATGGGGAATTGGAATATTATGCACTGGGAGAGCAGTTCTTTTCATCTCCACAGTTAATGGACTGAACGAAAAAAGAACAATTTGCTCCCTTTGGTGATTGACTCACGCTCTACTGACAAGATTTGTGTTTCTGACTTCTATTTCGTGTTCAGTTACTTGTTTTGGAATTCAGTTGAACAATTCTTGGCCTATAATATTTTAGATATAAGAATATCTGCGGCATAGGTGAATGAAAATAATTCACTATATATTTCATCTTATAAAAGACAGGGATGGGAAAAGAGAGCTCAGCTCCACGTATGCTTATTTTAGAAAAAGAAACAGTATTTCACTGATCAGCAAAGACCCATGTCATGCTATATGAATAATTTAACAAAAATCATGGAGACAAAGTAAGTGCATCACATGCTCTTTCACCTCCACATATGACATCAGTTTTGATTCTGGTCCATTTGGGAGCACTTCAGACCCCAACAGTTGATTCAAACATTGTACAAAGGGAAAACCTGTGCTTCACCTGTTTCCTAAAAGCAAAAAATGTAATATCATTCGGACTTTTTAGACAAGCAAAATAAGCTCCTGTCTGGTGTACTTTGGGGACAGCTGATGCCTGTTACGATAGAGTTTAAACTTCCATTTCAAGTATTTTAAAGTATTATCGGAAATAATACGATAAGTCAAGCTAAGCATCTTAAAAGTTACTGAAAGGATGTGAGATCATAAACGGTTAAGCCGGATTATGTATTTTAAAGAAGCTTGAATTTCAAATTCAAGCAACCAGCTGATAAAACGAACTGACACGGGCATTCCGAGTACTAACAGTAAGTAGCCCAGATTGGTTAAGGTTAACCCGAGCAGCATAACAATCCACAAAGGTTGCAAGTGTAATTTAGGGTCGTGATTTCTACCCGTCGCTGACGTTCTTGAAGGGAAGTCTGTTTTTACTGTTCTATCGAGTACGTACCATATAGTTCATGTAACACTTGCTGTCATGCAGATTAAAAAACTATTTCCCCAAACTTTCCATAAACTCACATTTTATACTACTAATAATACCGAAAAATATCACAATGTGTCAGCCTTTCATTGGAGAAAACTTAAGAGCACATTGGGTAGCAGCAGCAAATTGTGAACGTTCCATTTTCAAAACGCTTTAAAATTGATCAACCTTATGAAAAAAATCCCACTTTAGTTTGACATTACTTTGATTTTTATACCTAAATACTTTTAAACCAATAACAAACACAATTACATTGTACAGAATTGAGTTAGATAGTATAAATCTAATAACAGCATGAGGTACTCTATTGAATTCAGTGCAAATAGTATTCTGAACAATAATTCTACACATGAAAATTACATTTCTTTGTGACGACGTTTCCAAATCAATGCAGCTTCAGTCGCTATGGTTCAATTTTGCTTGGCCGGAGCTAATGTGACCTTGGTCCCTGGGGTACACATTAACATGCATGACAATGACAGTGTTCTAAATTAGTTTACTCTTTGGAGATAGCAACTTGGTAACTGAATGCTCATTGAAAAATGCATTGCTAGAGATAAAGTGGTGCTCACCTTCCGATAAGCTTGTAAACAGGTTGGAAGATATATACTAATTGGTGGTATGCCAAAATTTCTTCTCCCGATTATCGTCCTGTCATAGTATTGGAGGAAAATAATTGAGGACCAAAATATCGGCAAGTTAAGTATATATAGGTCAAGTCAAGAATAACTTTATTCGGTTCAACAAAATTGACCATAAAAGTATAACATTCATACATACATATACAATGAATAAAATCTTCGTTAGGTATATTCAACAATATGTGATTTGACTCATATATTCCAAAAGGTTTACTTGTTCAAAGAGTTAAAAATCAACTTACTAAAAAGGTCAAACAGCCATTACAATTACATTTCATACCGTTTCCTTATTAAAAGTGCAATTCAGATAACATTTAATACAGCAGTGAAAATAACTTCAGAGGACAATGAACGCAGGAGGTTGAAGTCCTCCTGATAATTGAGGGGGGGGGGGGATTTTCTAAAGAAAGGGGTAAAGAACCGTGACCTTGGTTTTTTGTATAATGCACAGAAGAGAATAAAGTGCAGAGTGCTTTTTTTTCAGTTTAAGAAATTTTTATTTTGTTAAAAGAAAGTACAAAGCAAAGAAAACATAATAATACAGTAGAACCAAGTGATACAACGTGATGCAAAGAAAAAGCTATAAAATAATGGTTCATTTGTAAAAGGAAGAAAATGAAAAGATAGGGAGAGAGAAGAGAGAAAAGGAGAGAAGAAAAGAGAAGGGAAAGAGAGAAAAGGAAAGGAGAAAGAAAGAAGAAGGAGGGAAGAGAAATAGTGGATAAACAGGCCCAGCAATCAGAGAGAAGGGGGTGATGAAAGATAGTTGGAGAAGGGGAGCCAAAGAAGATCAGATTTAATTTTAGAGGAGACAGAAGAGGAGGAAGCAATATAAATCCTATGTTCATCACATACAAAGTTCCACCAAGTATGAACAGATAATTTGGAATTATCCTTCCAACAAGATAAAATTACTTTAAACGCAATAGCAATAAAAAGATCCAGTAATCTAACACTAGAAGGAGCAATAAGTGCAGAGTGCTTTGGTGTTCTGAACTATCACAAGGGCAAGGAGTGAGGTTATTGCACCAGCCGGCCTGTTTGGGGAAGGCCACCAAAAAGTGCAATGTGCAAAGCCGAAACATAGTCAATAAAAATCTATAGTGCGAGTTCATGGTAAAGGACAAGTAAAATTGTTGTTGTGAAAGGTGCCGATCTGTGTGAATATGTAATGTAACAAGGCATTCAAAATGATCACGGTATGTTACATCGCAGTTTTTACAACGCAAGTTGTTACAACGACTTGTGTTGGAGGGCGCTGGACTTAGGAGTAGTAAGATTTACTATTCCAACACCAGTCAACGTACAGTAGGGAAAGTGTTGGAATAGTCAATCTTACTATTCCTTAGGTTATAGCGCCATCCAGCGCAAGTCGATGTAACGACTTGCATTGTAACAGCTGCGTTGGAACTGCATCGCGGTGTACTCACCGCGATGTAAAGGATGTTTCCAGCCTGTGTAGGGGTGCACACCTGGATGCTGACCACGATTATCAAGCTCAGCAAAACATTCATTTTTTATGATCGATTTCATATTTATGTCGATGCTACAAGGATTATCATAATAGTGTTCTAGGCCTATTTCGTTAAATTTGTCTTTCAGGTGGCTAAACCAGGGAATAGCCATGGCATTATCCAGGGCCATACAATCCTTGAAAATTGCCTTTGTGAGCTAGCTGTAAGCCTACCGACAGCCAGACTTTGGCCCAGAGGATCAACGGGGCGGTATGGATCAGATCTATAATAAAGCCCATCCCTACCTCAGAATGGCAAAATGCTGTGGAGGCGCTTTTTGGGAGCATCAACAATCTTTTTAAAAACTTGTTTTCTAGTATTTGCAGTTTTGGCATTTGTGAAATCCCCATACTCCCGCCCCGTAGGTAGCAATAGACAAGCATTTTGCTTTATATAAAGTGATCATTTCAGCCACAGGTTTATGGCCTAGCTTACATGCAAAGCGGAAAAGGCCTTCCACCACACAATTAGTGTTCAGCACCCTAGATGTGATAAGTGGGTCCCAGTTCAATCTATTATTAAAAACGTTCCCCAGATAATTAAAATTAGAGACCTAATCAATTTGCTTGTCCTTTACAATACATTTCCTTGATTTAGGTAATTATTGGTTTACTTTATTTAACACCACATACATGTGCTTTATATACCGTCAAGGTACACATTTGTGGTGTTAAGTAAAAAAGCCCTTACTTACTTATTTATGTTTCAATTGTTCATATTATGGCAGGATTATCTTTTTGTAATGTATTCTGGTGGATACTTACTAATTTACGCCTCTACTTCTTTCTTCAACCAGCCTGGATGTTCAACAAAGGCTAAAATAAGAATACTTGTTAAAAATCACCAGTTTTTTTATGCCAATCAAGCCTGCCTGTACCAATCAATAGATCCGAATTAGGGCATGTCACATGAATTAGTCTCTCCTCTGCCCCTACCATCTAATCTAATCGCTCTCGCTTCACTAACTTCCCTCTTTCCCCATTTTGACTTCTGTGGCAAGCTGTTTCAGGTCATGGAGCAAAAAGGGACAGTATATGCTGGGAGGATAGTGTTGTGTGAGCAGAGCTGGAAGAACTTGTGGTGCCCACTGAAAAGACCATTGGCCCCTGTAATGATTCCATGTGGGAATATGCTGGCAACATTGATGCTAAGCAAGGTGGCTTAAACTGGAAATCCAATGCCCGCAGAGAAAACAGCCTTTTGAAGAATGGGGTGAGATAGCTAAAGCTAGATGTTGGATATCAAGATAGCATAAGATGACCTAGAGTATGGGTTTTGAACCTATGACCAGTAGGGCTAGATCAATCCCAGACGTAAATAGCAGCTAAACAAAATAAATGTGCTTAAGACAAATCTAAATGGAAACTATTTACTTACTTATTGGTTATTCTGGGTATTTGGAATTGGTCTGGCCCTCCTGGGATCCAGTTACACTTCTACCTGAGAGATTTGTTTAGTACGAATAGAAACCACACAATAGTGACTGTAGCAGGTTACAGATGGTATATAAAATTACCACACTAGCAACCTATCCATGCTAAATACCCTATGTAGGAAACTGGGTCACTGGTGGAGGAGGGTGAAACCCTACTCAAGCAGCAACCACAATTCTTATCAGAGTGAAACAAAAGCAAATTGCAAATTATCCTCTTCTCAACCCCCTGGTAGCTTGGCACAAAAAGCAGTCAGGTCACACCAATTTAGAAAAATAAATTTAATACATAATTTGAGATCAAAATTACAAAAATCCAATTAGTTGAACTGGAGATATGCTACTTTCAAGAATTAGGTAAAAATATGCTAAAAAGATCAAAAAGCACCAACCAAGGTTACCCAAATTGCGCCAGACCGAGACAAACTTACAAATTCAGGCCAACTGCAATGGAGCATGGGCCAGATACAGTGACCCAATTGAGTCTGCTGGACAGCACCTTATATCTTTGGTGTTGATTTGCAAGGATTTGCATCATCCAGCGTCAGTTCGGAGGTGTTACGGGGCCCGGGATGTGAGGTACTGAGTCAGGTTGCGATGTGCTGACTCAGTTCCAATGAAGCTGTGTGGCAAGTATTTGCGGTGCTTTGTGCTGAGTCATGTTGGCTCTGGTGAAGCTGGCATCTTGGTGGCGATGCTTGGTGAGGCTCTGCGTCACTTGGCATCAATTCCGTTGAGGCTGGAAGTTGTGGGGCGAGGCTCTGCGGGGGTCCACGTTACTTAACTTTGGTTCCGATGATGCTTACAGCTGTGGGGCGAGCCTTTGTGGTGCTTCGAGTCATTTTGCACCGGATTTGATAAAGACCACAGGTGGGCTGGCAAGGTATATCTATCTGCACTTCCAAGGATCCAGATCTGGGGCACCACTTGAATGGTTACGACTCATAGCAGGCAGAATCCAGGTGCAGAATTCAAGAGTGTTGAAGCCTTTTTTGTCCCTGAGGCTCTGATCAGGAGGCCTCCAACTAACCCTTGCATTCATTCGGGTGGTCCTGTGTTCAAGATGCAGGGCAAGTCCTGCTGACTCAGGTAGCAAGGCGGCAAGATAGCACAGCAGTCCTTCTGAGTCTTTCACAGATACAGAGGTGTACTGAAGAGTTGGGTCTGAGGGCCCACTATTTATCCTTGGTGCCAGCTTTGAAGTAGGAGAAGTTTCTAGAGGGTTCCACCCCTTTAGGTGTCTGGATTTCCTGCTTTCCTGCCCTGGTCCCAGCTTGCGTAGAGGCACAAAATACTAGTGTGAAATCCTTTGTGAGTGTGCTGAGGCAGAGTCTGTGATGTGCAAGTGTGGTAGGTGACAGCTCCGCCCCCCTATCAAGTCAGAAATGGCCCAACCTGCCAACACCTCTTACACCTTTGTCTCATTGTCTGGGAGTAATAGACATGTGGCCCAGGATACAGACTGCAGGTACCAAATGGATAGGACAAAAAAATGGCAACTTTCTAAAGTGGCATTTTCAGAATTATGACTCAAAATATGACTACCATTAAAGAGGGTTTTGAATTACAATTAGACACCAAAATCAAAATTCCTACTTGCTCTCAATTGAAAGTTATCACTTATTAACCCCTTCACTGCTGGCCCGTTTCCGCCCCTGTGCTGTAAATAAATGAACAGGGGCGGGCCATGACGAACCCCAGCCATCATCAGCACACGAGCACCGTAGTGCATGACGGCTGGGGTTCATCATCAGCATGCAAGGGGTTAAATGCAATAGGGTAACCAAATGTTATAATAAGGGAGAGGTAGGCCTTTCAGTAGTGAACAATGAATCTAAGGGTTTTTTACTACCAGGACATGTACAACTTAAAAGTACATGTCCAACTTTTTCAATACACTCCACCCTGTCCTCTGGCTGTTAAGGGCCTAGCCTAGGTGTGTTGTATATGTATTTAAAAGGAAGGTTTAGGATTGGCTAAAAGTTTATTTTGCCAGGTCAAAATACCAGTTTAAAACTGCACACAAAGGCTGTAATGGCAGGCCTGAGACATGTTTAAATGGCCTACTTAAGTGGGCAGAACAATCAGTGCTACAGGTCCACTAGTAGCATTTAATTTACCGGTCCTGGGTATGTGTAGCACCACTTTCCTCAGGACTTACAGGTAAATCAAATGTGCCAATTCGGTGTAAGCCAATTTCACCATGTTTATAGGTGAGAGCACAGGCACTTTAGCAGTGGTCAGCAAAAATGAAGTCAGCAAAAACAGGAAGATTGAAGGGAAAAAGTAGAGGCATAAGCATACCAAGGATGTTAGGTTCAACACCCTACAATTGAGGGCAGTGTAAAAGGATTCTCATCACAATAAAGCGACATATTGTCAGACCTCGTTTGGGGGCCCTGGGTCAAGCAGAGGCTACAGGGCCACAATGGTGGGGCTGGGGTCATTTGCCTTCGATGTCCTGGGGTCTGTCTTAACATGGCCCTACAAACGGGGCCTAGAACAATCCCTTCAGCACTTGACTCTCAGTGGCAGTGATTTTTCACATTCACAGGCTTCTCAGGAGGCGAGTCTGGGGGAGCATTAAGACATGTGTTCTTCATTTTAGAAAATAATGTACTTCAATACACCTACATATACTACACACTACAATATATAGGCATTTTATCTACTGGTTCAAGACCACTGAAATCAGGATTGAAGGTCCCCTCTGTCCCCGACCTTCCCCTTACCTCTGTGGAAGGGTAATGTTGCACGTTTCAGGTACTCGCGTAGTGCTACTCCTCTGGCATTTACAGTTCTTGTGCTCAGTTTCATAGTTTCTAGTTTTAAAGGCAAGAGTTGGGCCGGAGCACATGTATGGTCTCTCCTCTGGGAGAATAATGCACTGTTTGCAAGTTCAGCATTACTCTGGCTTCTATTGAGTAGTTGCAGGACCATTATAATGGAACTGGCTGTCAGCAGGCTCAGGTGTCAATATATATAGATATATATATAACTGTTTTGGACTGACAGTGGCATAGTCTGCTTTGGGCACACTTCAGGACAGTGCCATGGCACAGGCCACTGTAGACAGAGGGACAATGCTCCAGTTCAGGAGCATGCTAGTTGCTCTCTCTATATTCTCTTCTTGGCAAATGGACTCACAGCTCTGGGGCCAGCTCCATCTTGATCACCCTGATAATCAACACCTCGTGCAGGGCGGGCTCACTCCTTCCCTTTTCTTCTCAGACAAGTCAGCTTCTAGGTGCTTCATTACATGGAGACAGCTCTTTCCTGTTCATACTCCAGGTGATGTTACCTCACCTCTGGAAAGCTGGCTTTTTCAGCTAGGCACCAGGTTGCACAGCAGTCCTCTGGATACTCTGCAGAGCACCCCCCTTTTTGGTGACAGAGACCTTAGAACTGGAAAAACAAGTGAGCCAGAAGCTGCCATAATTATATGAAGAAAGGTGATGTGTATCCTTTGTCTGCAATTTCAGGATCAGCCTGTCTCTGTATTTTCTTCTTTCATGTGTCCTTTCTAAGCAGCCTTTCACACTCAGTCTTTAGAGTGATGGTCCTAACTGCAGGGTTGGGAGCATCCAAGGTAGAGGCATAAAGAGGTGTGAGCAATCTGCACCTTGTTCTAAACTGCCAAACATAACAGTGATCAGGAAGAAGAACAAACGGGTAGTCTTAACTTAAGGACCCTTTACACTCTGAGGAACCATGACTGCAGACCCACTCTTTCCCACCACCATCTACCAAATAGCAGTATTCAGTGCTGCAGTTCCTGCAGCAAAAAGACCTAGGAGTTTCCTAAGTAAAGCCTTTCTCCTCTTTCTCCAACTCAGTGTGTAGGTCTCCTCCCACCAGCATCAGCAATGCCAACAATACATTTCCACTGTTGTGGACAGTAACTTCACTTCGATTTTGTGCACATGAAGAGACCAGGGGTTTTAAAAATGGAACCTATAGGCCTACCATAACGAGTGGATCCATTCAAGGAATACAGCCAGGTTCTGAACTCCGACGATAATCCACCAATTTCCCTCTAAGCTCTTCCCGAGTGGTGGTATGGATATGGCAGCTTCCCTGATCAGTCCAGAACAGGGATAGCGAGGTAAAGGGTTAATACAAAGTATGTGTGAGAGAGAGTATACAACACCAGTAGGGGCACATCAAAAAATAATCCCTCTGAATGCTCAGTGATGGTGTTGGAATAAGCGATCTGAGTGGCAAGGGGAAAACTCAGTAATAACTAGTGGCACAGTTACAATCAATTTATGTAGGTGAAACGCATAAAAACATTCACATGGCAGGAAGGCAGTTTAGACTCACTGAGCGATAACAATAATAAACCCCCAAGGTAAAAAGAAACATCTGGAGGCCCCTAATCACCCAGAAGACAGCCAGTCAAAGCAGCTGTAGCAATAGAACCTATTTACCCAAGTATCATAGAACACTTTAGAAGAAGAAAGGCGGTAAGGCAACAAGAGAACTGAGGAAACATAAAACTAGGGTAGGGAACAAAACAACAAATGTAACAGGACACAATGCAGTGAAGAAATAAGCAAGAGTAGGAGCCATACAACAAGAGGAAAATTGTTAGGTAAAATCTTCCTAGTTCACATCACTTTTATAGGAACCAGTGGGTACTGTGCTTCCTCTATTGGCACTGACCCAGAACTGCCTGTACTTGACCCTATGTGCCAAAAGCCTGAGCCAGTTGCCAAGAGCTGGTCCATCACAGCCTCCAATCCTTCTCTCTCTATGAGATTTATGTACCTAGTAGAATATGTAGAATGGAGCACACCAGCCATTGGTTATACAGGTTCCCTGATTGACTTGCTGGCGGGGAGAAATTCAATGTTGAATTCACAACATCATGGATGAGTGATAGGAAAATGGGTTAGAGAAAATTTCCAGAAACCTTCAGAGTGAATTTTCTCAGGATTAAGCTCAAACATTCTGCAAAAGGATTGAGTAGAATTTGTGTTCTTGATGAATGTCAATCTGTCTGATCTAGGAAATGAAATCAATAGAATCGGTTGGGTTAAATTTCCTGACTAAAGTGAAAAGTAAAGGAAAAGTGATGTGATTGTTAGTGTGTAATAAATACGAGCACTACTGCATTGAAATAGTCTAAATAAGGAAATCAAAATGCCACCAGAAGTAATTCAACTATACAAGATATGCTGTACAAACCTTTTCAAAATAAATACAAATAATAACATCTTTAAAGCTGGGACTGAGGTGCAATTAACTACTTAAAATGCAGCTGATAAATGTCTACAAATCAGAAATGTGACAGGATTGAAGCTTCACAAATCACCAAAAATATTTGGGCTGTATACTGTACAAGAGGTGTATAAGTGAAATTTAATGGAAAAATTGATAACAGCAGTTGTTTGTTTGGAAAAGTACTGCACTCCCATTGAGGAACTAGCATTGGAACTTGGTCTAGATGGGCTAATAAATAAAATACATATTATTTAACATTAATTAGTATTATTTACTCATAATTAATATTAACATATATGTATATATTTATTATTATAATCATATACTATATATTAACCCCTTGGGCGCGGCAGCGATTCTGAGCCTGTGTGGTGCTTTCAATGAGTGGGCGGGTTCATGACGGCCCCCAGCCGTCATCAGCACACGAGCACTGTGATGCATGACGGCTAGGGGCCGTCATCAGCACCGAAGGGGTTAATAGAGTAATCGTTATGTGTAATCAAAATATACATGACAATACCCTTCATTTATATGTTTTGGGGAATTGAGAAATGTACTCTGTGAAACCTGTTAAGGCAAACATGGAAGATGTGCATATATGATTAAAAAAGATTTAGGGCCTCATTTACGAGTTTTTGCTGTAGGGCAGCGCTGCAGGTGTTCCTACAGATTTGCCCTACAGCAAAAGAAAAGGGCAGGAACGCGCCATATCTATCAGATACGGCACATTCCTGTTCTTTTCCCCTACACTGGACAACAATGGGCTGTTGTGCACCAACGCAGGCACCTTTGCACCATGGTGCATGGGTGCTTGCGTTTCGGGGATGATTATTTTTGTGCAGGAAGGGAAACCTTCCTGCACAAAAAAATCACAAGAGGCGTTTTCCTCTTTCAATGCAGCACACTTAGAAAAAAGGGAAAGCAAGGAGAAATAAAGATATTCCTCCTTGTTGTGCCTACCTTACGCCTCCCTTGGGGAGGTGTACGTTTTTGGCGCTGACTCAGAGTTGCCATTTCTAAAAAATCAGGGGCAGTGTCAAAAAGCCATGGATGTTGCTGGGAACAACCCCAGCAACACCCATTGAATGCCCCTTTAACACAGAAAACGGCAATAAAGGAACCAGATTTACAAGGCAGCATTAACCCCTCCCATGCTGAGCCACGGTGCTCCGGTGCTCATGACAAGTTCAGCTCGTCATGGCCTGTGGAATGCTCAGGTGCGGGGAGAATTCCCCCGCTGTGCTGAACGTTCCACGGAGCCAATGCACCTGTGTCATCATGAGAACAGGAGCACTGTAGCTCATGACGAGCTCAGCTCGTCATGAGCATGCGGGCGCTGTGCACGCCCCCTCCCCCCAGCACAGAGGGGGAATAACCCCCGCAGCGAAGGGGTTAAGCCAAAAAAAGTGGCTTAATGCTGCCTGCTAAATATGGTGCCGGCTCCTGCGCCATCGGAGAGTCACAAAAAGTGACCTAGACTGTCTACAGCAGGTGAAGGTATGTAGTTATAAATTTGATTTGAATGTGCGCAACAATGTGATTTAGTGATCTAGTTGGAACTATGGCTTGCTCACAAAGACAAACAGATTTGCAGTTACTATAGTTTCTTATTTATCGATTTTAACGTTATTAATTACAATCTAAAGTATTACCCATCATGTTAGTGTTAGGTTCATGAGAAACGTTTGCATTTAAAGCGTGCATCTTCCTACTGCCTAACTACGGTAATTTAATTTTCGGGACAAAGGAGGTGTATGCCAGATATTAATAATGGAAAACGTGTATAAAACACAGCATTTTCAAATTGGATGCAAGGCAAGAGAAAGAAGCTATACATTGAAATGTGACGGTCAGTACCAAGTAAGTCCTAAGATTCTGTTAACAATTTGTGTATTTTTGATTCACCCTTGTTTGGCTTCCACGCATGCCCCTGTATGGGAAACAACCTTTACAACACAACTTTTACAACGCACTACCATTACAACAAACCTTTTACAACGCAACATCGATTACAACGCATAGTACCCCTACACTATCCAACACTTACCCTACTGTTGCACCCCCTGGAGTTAGAATAGTAATTTTTACCCCTACACTATCCAACACTTACCCTACTGTTGCACCCCCTGGAGTTAGAATAGTAATTTTAACCCCTACACTATCCAACACTTACCCTACTGTTGCACCCCCTGGAGTTAGAATAGTAATTTTTACCCCTACACTATCCAATACTTACCTTACATGCAATGTAATGTTATGCGTTGTAATGGTATGCGTTGTAAATGTAGTATGCGTTGTAGTGGAATGCGTTGTAAAGGTAGTTTCAAAGAATTCGCTGTAATGGCATGTGTTGTAATGGTATGCGTTGTAATGGATGTTGCGGTGTAAAAAATGCGTTGTAAAGGTAGGCGTTGTAACTTCATACATCCCTCTGTACTCAAAGTTCATGGCTTACTAGTTACGGGACAGTTGTTCAGCATTTTACAGCAATCTTTGGAAAGAAGCAGACTAAAAATGTTTCATATGCAGCTTTTCCTACCCTTGTCATAGAAGATTTAGTAGCATACTTAAGTCGCTTCCAACAACTGGTTTTAGAAGATTATCGACAAATCGCCCTACTCGATGAGACGGGGAAAATATTTGCATACAGAATCCTTGAGCACCTTACGGAGTGGGTAGTAGAGAAGAAAGTCCTCCCCATCAAGCAAGCAGGCTTTAGGAAAAATCACTCTACGCTAGATAATATTTTTATGTTGAAATTGATAGAGAAAAGATATACAATCTATCGCAACTCAAATGTTTTTATGGCTTTTATAGATTTTTCTACAGCCTTTGATAAGGTAGATCGACCTCTCTTATGCAGAATACTACAAAAATGGGTTTGCTTTCTCCCCTGCTATCCTTGATTATAGCACTCCACTCCCAAACTTGGTGAAAGATATTAATGGGTGGAAATCAAGGATTATCAAAATTAATCCCTACTGAAAAGGGACTTAAACAGGGTTGCTTATTAGCATCACTGCTTTTTTCCCTATGTATAGCAGATTTACCCAATTGTTTTGCTCAAGCCGGTGGAGATGCCCCAAAGATTAGTACCCGTCCTTTTGCATGTCTATTATATGCAGATGACATAATAGTGATGGACTTAACCTCTATTGGGCTGAATAGAAAGTTGGCTCTCCTACAAAAATATACTGTGGGCCACTTCTTGAAAATAAACGTATCCAAAAGTAAAATTTTAATTCTAAAACGTTTTAAATACAGAAAATCATATGATTTTTATATGGCAAATTGGTCCTGAAAGGCTGGAGGTAGTAGACTCTTACCTTTACTTAGGGAAACTCTTAACAAGCAGCTTGAAAAATAAACCCCACATTTTACACTGCACTAGTAAAGTTATTTCGCACGCCAACGGCTTGCGCATTTTTTATAGCGCTATGGGTAGAAGACATTTTTCACATTTATTGACTGTTTTTAAGGCAAAATCCCTCCAACCCTGCTTTATGCGATAGAATCCATTTCTGTTAAAGATTGGAGTTTTTTGGACAAGGTTGAAGGTCAGATACTCTGAAAAATTTGTAATTTTAACACTTTAGTTCCAACGGCAGTAATTAGATTGGAATTTGATTTGATAAGTTCCTATATTCAAGGCTTATCCAGGGTTTTACGATGGGGCCACCAGCTAAAACATAGCGAGCCAGATTCACTAAGAGGTGTTTTATGCCATGACATCTTTGATGTACACTGAGTAACCAGACTCTGGACCATGTTTTGTTTGTATGTCCTGCTCTGGCATCGAGCCGTCATCGCTGGCTTCGTCTGATGTTTTTGCAAAATTCTGTTAAAAATTTAGTATCAGCTCGAGATTATCTCCTCTGTCCTAAAAATGAAGCAGTGTGCGTAAAACTACTTAATTATTTTAAGGAATTTATGTATATATTTTAATTCTGTAATGACGTTCACACAAGATCGTGTAAAAAGTGTAGCATCAATTTGAGACTGCTAATTTTGGACAAAAAAAGAAGCAGTGTGACTAAAACTTTTTAATTTCTTCTACCTTTTTAGCACACTTTATAAATAGATGGTTATTCTTTTATCGGGATTAAATGATGAGATCCCGTGGCTAACACTAGGGAGACAACTATGAAGAATTGATCCCCTTAATGTCGCCATGGTCACCTCCTATCCCACACTCTCTCACCTACTTCTAACTGTGTTCCAGTGAGAAATTAACACTCGGGGGACAATAGACAATACACTACTGTATAAGCTTTGGAGGGACGCCACCCTTACGGATGGATATGGGTTAAGGTATTTCCACCATCAGGGGGCTAGCAAGGCATACACTTATGCACTCTGTTGTTCCATAATTACCCGTATGGGCAAGCCTGCTCTACCACAATGAGCCCACTCAGAAAATAAAAATAAAAATAAAAATAAAAAATAAAAATAATAACAAGAAATAAAAGAAAGCATATAGGATGGGGCACCCTAGAACTATACCCTCCCCGTATGATTGGGAACGACTATGCTGCCAAGGTGAAGTAATATTGTCACGATGGATATATACCATGCTCTCTTTTCACAAGGAACGAGTGTTATTTCTGACATCTATATAAGAACATCCAATATGATATAACACTTGTTATGTTGGATACCTTTTATTCAAGTGCGATTGTATAGTCTACACTTCAGAGGGGGCCAAGCCCGATAGCTAACTAATCTCTTTGTTGTGTACTGACGATGGGCTAAGACTATTCAGCATCAGGATCGTCTTCTAATTCCTGTGTGGGCAATGCGCTCAACAATAGCTTATGTTGTCAACACACCACATGCTAAATATCCCATTACCCTGTGAAATGGTTAGGTGAGATATCCCTCTCATCATGATCGTGTTACTTTCATCTGGGATATTCCGCTTTGGGTACAGCAATCTGACTGACTCTGGTTAGACCTAGAGTAGCGCGAGAACATACGGGTAAACGGAACCACAACTCCCGAAGGTCCCTTCACACCATCACATTGACGTAGCAACGTCACTACGTTGGTGACGTCAGACACTACAGACGGAATGGATCGGTAAATAGAGGAATGGACACCGCGTCTTTCATCTACGCGGTGGCACTCCGGCCGATCAGCTGTTGGCGGGTCTAGCCAGACTGATCGGTAAGGTAATCGGGGGGAGATGCGAATCATCCTGGCGCCATACCAAGAGCATTGAACGCCGATATCCGAGACCATACGGATATCGTCAGTCACCACGTATTCCTTATCCCTTGTAGATTGTGTTCATGGGCAGAACCTCCCGGGTGGCCACCAGTTCGAGTTTGTGAATCCCATAAACTCTGTGAGTCTACTTGATTGATATGTATAAACTTCATTGATAATTCTTTTTTTCTACAATGTCTGACTATCTGCCTTAGATAATGGGAGTTCATAGATAGGTTGTTAGTGGACGTATGGAGTCCTGGGCTGGGTCATTGGCTTGTGAATGTGCTATTAGTTCCTAGCTCTTACTGCTAGCTATACTTCATAATTAGCAATTGAAGTATATCTTGTGGATGGTTTAATAAGACCATCCCCATTTAAATAACATACTAATGAGTGTGTGTGTAGAATCCAGTTGAAACACTCACTTACTTGGAGATAGACCCGAGCAAACTACTAATCTCAGGGTGGAATTGAGTTTTCTTTTAGACTAAATCTTGCTTTGGGACGGACTAGCTCCCTTTCTCCTATTCTCTTTCTCTTTTTCTTATTATGTTCTACTCTTTTCCAGTGAATGTTCTCCCTTAATACTTGGGGACATTTTCTCCACTGAATTACTGATATACCCAGAAGAGTACGGATCCTTGAGACCTACTCCTATTTGGGAAACCCAATGATCGAACTACGACATGGGTAACCGGTGGATTTGACTGCGACAGTCCTGAGGAAGACCGGAGTGACCTTTCGGGGCATAAAGAAAGCGGTCGAAACATGTTGACTCGGGCAGTGGTAGGAGGGAAGTCTTGAGGAACCTCATTTCCTCACTAAGACATTTTTCCCATCCTTTCTTATTTTTAATCCTGATAAGGGTACCATATTTGGTTCTAATAAAGTATTTCTTCCTTCTGGCACCCCTAATCAGTTTTAACACACGTCCTTACTGCACTAATTTTCATCGCACTCACATCAGATCCACGAGGTGTTCCTTTGCACACTGTATCACTCATGTATGTTGCTCGTTGTATGTATTTACTGATTATGTTGTACGTCTTGTAACTTGGAATTTATTATTTTTTCCCCCTCCCTTATGCTCCGCCCTGGATGTGGCTACACCAGGGTGTCTGTAGCAGGCCCTATGATGAAGCATGTCACATACTTCGGTATGTGAGTGAGGGCAGTTTTGTCAGACTTGGGAATTTCCCCCTTATAATTTTGGCGCACTTTATATACCCATTTTGTATGTGATTACAGTTAATTCAGGTGGTTCGGGGTATTGGAGTATAAACTATTTTGGACCTCTACCCTTTTGCGTGTTGAATATTCTTTTAGCTAGCCTTTTAGCTAGCTTTTTCATTTGCAAAACATTAGCATCTTAGTTTTTATTAATTTGCTTCTTGTACATTTTTTAGAGAGCGGGCTGCTATTGTAATGCTTTTTGCACAGTTGTGAATATACCCATTTTTTTATTTCTTTGTCCCTAATTTTAAATTGATCCTTTAGATGAATTGGAACTTTAGCCCTTTTTATTAAATGAACTGCCAGCTTTTATAATGCCCCAAGTACATCCTAGGAGCTCTAATGTGGAAAATATTAGGTACTGTATGACTTGGGCTCTCCGTTAATATTGTTCGCCTCCACTTATAAAAATTTTGCAAATTTAAAGTAGACTGTTAACAATTTTATGATAGTTTGTGGATTGTGCTTGGTATGTGCTTCCCCTTTATTTTCAATAACTTGTGCGTATTTTATGTGGACCTCTTTGGAGTTCCAAATCTTCAATAAATATTGAATTGAAATTGAAAATTGGTTTTTGAAGACACTTGGAGTACACAGCCACCGCATTTTCTCAAAATCTTCAAGATGAGTTAAATGAAGGATTATGGTGGTCAATAACCCTACAACGACTACTGCACTAATTTATCTCACCCTGAAAATCAATTCAATGAAGTCAGGGTAGACAAGAAGGAAGATGGATCCAGCAGAAGACTCATTTTTCGACTCAGGCACTCAAGAAAGAAAAGAACTCTTCTGATGAACCCATGCAGTTAGGAAATATCCTCAGATCACTAAGTGTGGAAGAAAAAAATCATTGATGAAAGGAGGGCCTCTGTGTCTACTAGGAAAAGGCTTGCCATTTTGTCAGGGAATGTTCTCTGCTTACAGGTGAAACCCAATGTAGTTCCTGATACACCTTGAAGTTTACCTCAATCTGTGAAAAATATAGAATGAAACACTTTCAAATACCAATTAAATTAATTGCCATACAAGCCTCCTTAACAGTTGTGGCTTTAATTGACTGAGGACCATCTGGATACTTCCGTGCTTGAACTTTCCACCAGCAGAAATGTTTTTCAAAACAACCAAAGGAAAACCCTAAACCTGTCGTCAGCATTGATGTACAACCCCTTGTTATTTGGGGAAGTTTGATGGGAAACTCATTTTCTCGAAATGGCAGTGTGTAACAGAAATTATGAAATGATTCCATTTAGGCTTATTGAGAATCCAGCCTTTGCTATTGTTTGGGAGACCATTTCTAAGGAAATGCAATCCCTTTATTGAGTCTGAGAAACCACGAATCACTTTCTAATCACCAAGAAACACTCATCATTGTTTCCCAACACCCGTTTGAGTCATGCTTCCTTTAAAATGCTGCCCAACCCAGGATAGGGGAAAAGAAAGAAGAAGCAGATGTATATGAGGCCAATAAACAAGTTCAAGATACCTTCAGTAAGAAATTAAATAATGAATTACCTTCTTATTGTCCATACTCTGCCCTATTGATTTAGTGGTGGGCTCTAAAATCCCTCATGGGACAACTTATCCCTTAACAGTACTAGAAGACACATTGCTGCAAGACTTGCTACAGAAGGGGTTAATTCACCATTCCACCTCACCACATAGAATGCTGATTTTCTTCATTCGTGAAGGAAAAGAACTTTAAAAAAATATTTTTATTAACATTTTTCAAATATGCTCACATTACATTGTGACACGTATATTCAGGCAACAGGAGTATGGGTATTCCACCAGAGGACACGCCGCTTGTATCAGGCAGAAGCACTCGAGGTACCAGTCCACTTGTACTTGATGTAATGCGAGTTTGGGGGGGGAACTAGGGATGATAAACCGGGAATGTAATGTGGGGGGAAGGGGGGGGGGGGGCTAAGGAGTTGATCTTGTGGAGGATTTGTGGATTGTGTCAGCCACCATCTGTCTGCGAGGTCCTGTTTTGCAAATATATATAGATATATATGGGCTATCTGATTAGGAGTGTTACAGAGCACAGCAGGGGGCGATAGCAAACATCTGCATATTCACATGGCTCTTGAAGGCTTGGGGACCCAGGGGTTGCAGTATGTACGCTCTATTGTGAGGTTTGCGTTGTCAGGGCTGTAGGATCGCTGTGAGGGTGTCTGGGGTCATACGTGCGTGTGTTTGTTGAAACTGATGGAGTAACATGGCCCATTCCATTGATATGGGATGTTTTCTCTGCCCTTTTGCCTCCTTTTCCCTCAGAGTTTCCTCCTCGGCTTTCGCCCATTTCTGCACCGCTCCCACTCATGCTTCTATTTGGGGCCTGCTGCTGCTCGCTAGTGCATGGCGATGTTCCTCTTGGCCAAGAGTAGGGACAGAGCTGCAAAGTGGATCTGTACTTTGTGTGTTGTTGTCGCCGGGCGGAGCAGCTCCAGAACATGTGTCGGAATTGCGCAGCAGGGGAGTGACACCTGGGGCAAAGGAACAGTGTATCTGGGTAGAACCGCTGGAGGCACGCTGGAGTATGGTATGCCCTATGCAAGATGTAGAATAGTATGTTTTTGAAGCGTGCGTTCCTGGACACTTCCTTCGGGAACTCAAACACTCTAATCCATTCCCTGTCATGTAACTGTCACCCAAATTTATCCTCCCAGGTGGCTCGTAGTTTATGTAGTGATTTGTTTGCTAGTTCCCTTATGACTTATGGAGCCAGGTAACCAGGTGATGACCGGTACCCATGAACAGAATGGTGTGGATGACCGGGTGTGTTGCTGGCTCGCCAGCTGTAAGATCACAGTGCGGGCGAAAGTTGTTTATGAGCTGTCGGTGTGTTAAAAATTGTCCCGAGGGGAGGTTATATTCTTCCATAAGCTGGTCGTAGGGGCGAAGTTGCCCGTCCACGAATAGCCCCTCTACCTCCGTTAGCTCACATTTCGTCCAGGCACGTGGCGAGCGTGAAATAGGTTTCTCGCTTAGGTCTGCCGACCAGCGGCAGCCGAGGGGAGTAACATGGGGTCGCCATCGCTATGCGATGGATTCTTTGCATACATCGGTGCGCCACCACCACCTGCAATGGGTATGTCTGTCGTGGTTTGGAACCCGGGAGCAACAAACGGCGAAGTTCAGGAGTAGGGACCGGCCCCTATGTGGTGTGCATTTCCCGGGTATGCCTGCACGCCGTCCAATAAGACAGCCATTGGAGTTGAGCCGCCAGGAAGTATGACTCGAAGGTCGGGGCACCTAGACCCCCCTGTGTGGTGGGAAGCTGCAGTTTGGTGAGAGCTATCCGGTGTTGTCCAGCCCCCCATATGAGTGTCCGAAGGAGCGCGTCGAGTTCACAAAAGAAAGTCCTAGGCTGAATAACCGGTAAATTCGTAAAGTAGTACAATAATCGGGGAACGATGATCATCTTGCCTATTACCACTCGACCGATCGGGGCCAAAGGGAGGTTCTTCCAGAAGCCTACTGACGACCCGCGCTCCAAGGCAGGGTATATGTGCCTACCCGGATCATCCGTTGTGCAAGGGACAGGTGCAGCGGGTAAACCGTAAATTTATCCCAATTCACCCGCAGCCCAGATGCCCCTGCGAACTCCGTCAGGGCCGTCCATATGGGTGTCAGGTCCATAGTAATGTCTGGGATGTAGAGGAGGAGGTTGTCCGCGTATAGGGACATGCAGTGGATAGTGTCAGCTATGGGTATGCCCCATGTAGTCCCATTCCAATGCAAATGGATCGCCAGGGGATCCACTGCCAGGGCAAAGATCAAGGGCGACAGGGGGCAGCCCTGTCTAGTACCCCTCTCTATGTGGAATGGAGACGAGATGTATCGGCCGAGTCTGACCCGAGATGTGAGGTTGGTATACAGAAGACGCGTATATCGAAGGAGAGTTGGACCTATTCCTGCTCGTTGTAAGACGGCAAAGAGGTAGGGCCACGTAGCGCTTTATACATTTTATTTTCATTTCATTTCATTTCATTTCAAGTGTCGAAGGCTTTTTCGAGGTCGAGGATTATACAGGCCGCATGGGGGTACAAGTCCTTGACCTGATCTTGGATATGAAATATCCGTCTGATATTTTGGGATGTGTTCCTGCCGGGGACGAATCCGCATTGGTCCGGGTGGATCAAGGGGCGTAGAATTTGTTCGTAGCGGTCTGCAATAAGTTTCCCCAAGATTTTACAGTCCGCGGAGAGGAGTGTTATGGGGCGGTAAGATGACAATTGTTGTGGGTCCCGGAGTGGCTTAAGAAACCTCACCATGACCGATTCGCGCAGGGAGCTTGGGAGTTCACCTCGCTGAAAGGCATCCCAAACATTTCTGTCAGTCGAGGGGTCATTAGGGTGGAAAAAGTACTGTAGTACTTGAGGGGCAGACCGTCCAGTCCTGGCGCCTTAATTCGGGCTAACGCTGACAGCGCATGATATGTCAACCGCCGTTATTTTTTGCATCTACCGCGGCCTTGTCCGCATCCGTGATGTGTGGGATTGGCAGCGGGTCTAGGAAGTGACCTATCACCTTCTGCCTGAGATGCAGCGGAGTGCAATAGACTGCGGTGTAGTGGCTCTGGAAAGCAGTCAGGATATCTATTTGGGAGCACACTAGGTCCTCGGAGGGAGGTATAATCTCAGTGATTGGTTTGGTGTCCGTATCTTGCTTCACTAGCAACGCAAGGAGTGTGCCCGTTTTGTCCCATTCTTTGTGCATGCGAGTGGCGTAGGCCCTAAAGTTATATTTGCGCAAGTCCGCTAGAGCAGTGGAGTATTGTGCTTTAGCCTCAGCTACCTGGGCTACTGTAGCAGCGTCAGAGTCTTCTTGTTTCGTGAGTGTTGCTAGCTTGCATTCAGTGTCAGTGAGCATGCGTTCCACTGTGCGACGTACCCCTACTATTTGTTTGATGCATTCTCCCTGAGCCACTATATTGAAAGCATCCCATTCTACTAGTCTGGAGGTGGCGGACCCCGTATTGTGAGTAAAATATTCCTGTATGCTTTTTGCATGGTCATGCCGGAATACCTGGTCCGTCAGACAGTCCCTGGGGAGGCGCCATTTAGGTTCCGGAGGGTGGGGAGGCTTCCACTGTACGCGCAATATGTGTGCATCATGGTCAGAGAGTACGCGGCCCAGATAATCTGTGTGTTGGACTTTAGGGATCAGTGACGGGTGCAGAAGAATCTATCTAAGCGGACTCATAAGTTGTGAGGAATGGAGTGAAACGAGTAAAGTCGTGTTTGAGGATGGTGCGCTCTCCACGCGTCTTCCAACGCCCAGTGACTGACCCAGCGGCGGAAGCACTTTGT
Source organism: Lissotriton vulgaris (assembly GCF_964263255.1). Classification (NCBI taxonomy): domain Eukaryota; kingdom Metazoa; phylum Chordata; class Amphibia; order Caudata; family Salamandridae; genus Lissotriton; species Lissotriton vulgaris. Next base: position 1,570,632,873 of record NC_141685.1, read on the forward strand.
CTGTTTAAGGGCAGGAGAGTGAGCAGGGGATAGGTGCGATCTTTCAAGAGCAGTGTCAAGCGCGCAGTTATAGTCACCCCCCAAGATCCACGGAATGAATGTAAATTGGGCCAGAATGCCGGTGAGGGAATCCTAGAACCTGTCTTGTTCAATATTTGGCGCATATATGCTGCTCAGCAGGATGGGTTGGCCATCCAGTATCCCCTCTAACAGTGCGTATCTGCCCTCCCTGTCCACTACCCTGAGCGTTTCCATAAATGGAGTGCCTGGACGGATCCAAATCAACGCAAACCCGTGCGAAAGCTGAGTATGACGTGGCACATATAGTACCCCGCCATTGGGTCCGCAGTTTGTCAATTTCTGGCGCTGTGATATGTGTCTCCTGTAGGAGTGCAATGTGTGCTTGTTGGCGTTTAATGTAGGCATATGTGGCGTATCTCTTGTGTGGCGTATGGAGACCCCTTGTGTTCAGGGTTAAGATACTAACGTCTCCGCTTTTTATTGGGCAATCTGATAATCGCTACCTGCGCCCCACAATGTGACGCTGAATGGTGAAGACAGGTGTGTCAGTAGCGGTCTAGCCCTTTTGGTTTTCACAGATGGCTGACATCTTCACCCACCTAGTTGTGCTGGTAGCTCTGAAGGTTGTGCCCTCCATGTGGCGTAGGGTAGAAGGAGACCGGGTAAACATAACATGTTACTGGGTGGGGAAACTGTCCCAATACCTGGGACGTATCGGCGGGCCCAACACATCCAAATGAGCTCTCATGTAACCTGAGAGCGAACAGTCAATGTGTGGAAGTGGTAGTTCGTGACTGCGAGGCTGGGCCCGCTGGGGCGTTGGAAGGATCATTGTTGGTCGTTTGAGATTGTAGTGCTTTGTTCATCTTGCGGTGTTAGATGGAGGCCACTGTTGTTTGGGGAGGGCTGCTCCCATCTGTCCATCTAGTCAGAGCAGTGTTTAGCTTCCTCTGTCTTTTCCCTCAGGGTATGGCGTCAACAGTTTGTGGAATAGCCAGGTGCAAGGTGATGGAGTTAGCCGAGGAGCGGGCTTCATTGCTGTCTTCTTCGCTCCCGGAAGAGAAAAGATGGGGGATCCCCTCGATGTCCTCTTCGAGTTGGGGGTCCCTAAATCAGTTACTGCCTGGAGGGCCTTGCGACGTTCTTGTATGATTTGTTCCAGGTCTGGGGAGTCATTCACGTGGGGCCCTTTGGACTCTCTCCAGTCTTCCTTGCGTTTGCGGTGGTTGCGTGGCACAATTCCTGTTGCGTGTTGGCCTCGCGTTGCTTCAGTTGTAGGGTCTAGTGTGCAGTGGTGGTCCGCCCAGTCGCATGCATCCGTGGCAGTGGCAAAGAAGTGCGTGGTACCCGCGTGAATTACCTTTCGGCGGGCTGGATACAACAGGGAATATTGAATGTTATTTGCCCGCAATCGGTGCTTCACCTCTAGGAAGGATGATCTTAGCTTCTGCACCGCCCTCGCGTAGTCCAGGAAGACCATGATGTGCTTGTTTTCCACTTGCAGTGGACCTGTGCGTCTGGCGGCTCGGAGCACTGCATAACGGTCCTGAAAATGGAGGAATTGAGGTGCGTTGCCGGGTGGCAGTTTTCGGCCGGTACCCGGTGGGCCCACTCTATGGAGAAGAAAGTGGTGCGGTCCTTGGCTGGGGTGAAGGATTTGACCCATGCCTCCATATATTCCATTGGGTGTGTCCCCTCAATTCCCTCCTTTAGGCCAAGTATGCGGATGTTACAGCGCCGGGAAGGGTCCTTCCAAGTCGTCCATGCGCTCCTCCACTGTTGTTAGGCGTCCCAGAACTGTACTGATCGTTTGTTGTTGTGCAGTAAGGGCGGGTTGCAGATCTGCGAGGGATCTTCCCCCTCCTTCACCTTGTCTGCCAGCTTCCGATGGTGATCGTGGATAAGGTTTATGTCCTTAGTAAGGGTACCTAGTCGTTCCTCCATGGAGGCCCGAGAGAGTTCTATGGTCGCCTGGACTTGGTCTAGTTTATCCAAAATGGTCGGGTCTGGCTGGGTCGCGGGTGCTTTTGTTAGTGTGCTGGTGCGAGGTTAATTTTCCGGCGCCGTTTCTGGGACCGATGTCTGCTGCGTGGTCTTGGGCTTCCCCATGCTGCTGTGCGGGGTGCTCAGACTTTCGCCTGGTGGTGCAAGCAGTGGTGATTGGGTCAGGTCAGAGCGCCCGTGAGTCTATCGCCCCGGTTGTAGACCGCTTGGTGTAGGGGGCGTAGTGCGTTGGCAGGTCGCCTGCGCCCCAGCGGGGCCTGGCCTGTCGCACCCCCAGTCGTACTAGCAATGGGGGCCCCAGTGTGGTAGTCGCTCTTTGCTGAAGGTGTCGTCCTCCTTTCCTGTGTGGGGGCTCGCCGTGATCGTCGTATCCGCGGTCTGGTAATCACCGGGGTAGCTGCGGGGGGAGTCGAGCTCTGTTGCCCGCTGGTCATCCAATGTATAGCGTCTGGGGCCGAGGTGACCAAAGCGCACCCTCGGGTGGCTGGGGGCGCTGTGGTGAATTAGTAGAATTTGAGTTATGGTGCCTGGGCTGTCCTTGCGGTCACCATGTTAAGGTCAGGCGTGGGCAGCCTCAACCCCTGAATCGTTGTGGTGGGCAAGTTGGGGGGTTGCAGGGTCAGCTGAAGGCAGAGATCTTTTAGCTCACCTCCTGGAGCAGCTCGCATATAACGCCTTGAATGGTCCGGTCGGTGGGCACGGGAGCGTACAGATCGCTGGCGCCATCATGGGGTCAGGCAGTTTTTGGTGTGAAGAACAGCCTCGGGGAGATGCCGTGGGGGGGGGTCTCCCTGTTCCTCTCAGCCTCAGGATTAGTCCCCCGTGCAGTAGGAAGAATGCCCCTGGTAACGATACCGGTGCCGGTCCCGGAGGTGAAGTCCCCGGCATTATGGCACCGTCTCTGGACTCTCGCTGCTCCCGTTGATCCGCAGGTCCGCGATAAGTAGCGCTGGGGCATAGCACGTCTGTGCCTCGCTCCGCCCGGACTCACAGGTGTCGTCCGGTCCTCCTGTCGGGCCCTGTAAGCTGCTTCAGCGTCAGTCTTGATTAGGGGCGGGTGGCCGCCATGTTAGTTCTGGGCCCGAGGTCAATGTCTATGCCGTTATCTTCATCGGCGTCGCAGTCCGCAGGACTACATAAGCCTCCTCGGACCCAGCTTTAGTTCTGACGCTAGAAACGGGCGTTTACCGCCAGGGCCGACGAGATGGTGCTGACTTCTGGGTCGACCGGTAGCGGAGCCTCAGCAGAGCGCGTCCACCATCGTGGCTTGCTTAGCCACGCCCCCCTCAATGAGCGTGAAGGAAAAGAGGTTATACCATGCATAAATTATAGAGAACTCAATGCCATCACAATTTGGAATCTGCTTCTTCTAATTTATGTTATATTGGATCAGATCAAATCAGCCATGATTTTCTCGAAACTAAATCATAGAATGCTACCTGACTGTCTAAAGGAAAATATACATAAGGGGTTCAATCGTCATTCCAACTCACCAGCTGCTGCACCGACTTTTCCATTCCAAAACCAGGAGGAGAATATTAGCCTAAATAGAATATAATTTAGGTTCCTTGTTTTACGTTTTCACAGATTTTTACGGATAAATACAGTCAGAAACCATTTATTTTTCCAGTCTCTATTAATTTTTAAATGTGGATAAAAACTGAAATTGGTATTTTTCCTAGAGATTCAAACTGCTGCTAGTCATAATTGCCAGGCCAATAGCTGAGTGGATTGAAAGAGGCTTAACCCCTTGTATGCCCATGACGAGCTGGACTCGTCATGGGACACAGTGCTCCTGTGCCCATGACGAGTCCACCTCGTCATGGAACATCCCCTGGGAAATCCCTCTGGTGCGGGAACAGAGGGATTTCCTTTTTACCAAAATAGCCTCAGGAGCCGGGGAAGAGCTTCCCCAGCTCCCGACCCCCACCCCCCTGGTTATCCTGAAATGACGATCGATGCTCACGTCGCGCTGACGTAATTTCAGTGAAACCGACACTGAAATGAGCCAAGAGGCTCATTTCAGTTTCCCTTTCTACGTGCTCAGGGGACTATCTCAGCCCCCTGAGCACATAGAAAGATGGGAAAGGTATAGTTGGAAAGGGGAGAATCTCCCCTTTCCAATGGTACTGCTACCCAGCAGATCGCTGCTTGGGGATCGCCACAGGAGGCCGACCCCCAAGCAGGGATCCACCCACTAGACACCAGGGAGGGGGGGGCGGCCCCTTGGGCAATGGCCTTTGCCTCCCCATGTCAATTTGGATACATTTAGTCTTTTCCCACCCTGGGGAGTAGATGGGGGCAGTAGCCCCTAATCTGCCCCCCCAGGAGGGGCAAAAAGCCCACTAGACACCAGGGATTTAAAAAAAAAGTAATAATAAGGGTGGGGGCTGCCCAAAATGGGCAGGCCCATTCCCCCACCCCCCCAATTATTACAGACTTTCTGCCCCCCCTGGGGGGCAGATGGGGCATTGGCCCTAATCTGCCCCTTCGGGGGGGGCAGAAAACCTACTAAACACCAGGGATTTTTTTTAGAAGATTTTTTTAGGGTGGGGCTGCCCGAAACGGGCCCGCCAATGCCAAATTCCAACCAACCACCACCATTGCAGTCTTTCTGCTCCCCGGGGGGGCAGATTGGGCATTGGCCCCTAATCTGCCCCTTTGGGGGGAAGAAAGCCCACTAAACACCAGGGATTTGTTTTTTAGAAGTTTTATTTTGGGTGGAGGCTGCCCGAAATGGTCATGCCAATGCCCCCATCCACCAGCCACCATTACAGTCTTTCTGCCCCCCCTGGCTGCCCGAAATGGGCATGTCAATGCCCCCACCCACCCACCACCAGTACAGCCTTTCTGCCCCCCTGGGGGGCATATGAGGCATTATCCCCTAATCTGCCCCTTCGGGGGGCAGAAAGCCCACTTGTCTCCCGTCCTAAGTGGATCGCTGTTTGGGGATCGCCACAGAAGGGAGATCCACAAGCAGGGATCCACCTACTAGACACCAGGGAGGGGGGTGCGGCCCCTTGGGCAAGGGCCTTTGCCTCCCCATGTTAATTTGGATAAATTTAGTCTTTTTGCCCCCCCCCCGGGGAGCAGATGGGGCAGTAGCCCCCAATCTGCCCCCCCGGGAGGGGCAAAAAGCCCACTAGACACCAGGGATTAAAAAAAACATAAGGATGGGGGCTGCCCAAAACGGACAGGCCCATTCCCCCACCCCCCCCAATTATTACAGACTTTTTGCCCCCCTGGGGGGCAGATGGGGTATTGGCCCTAATCTGCCCCTTCGGGGGGGGGGCAGAAAACCCACTAAACACCAGGGATTTTTTTTAGAAGATTTTTTTAGGGTGGGGCTGCCCGAAATGGTCATGCCAATGCCCCCATCCACCAGCTACAATTACTGCCTTTCTACCCCCCTCTGGGGGGCAGATGGGGCATTGGCCCCTAATCTGCCCCTTCGGGTGGCAGAAATCCCAGTAAACACCAGGGATTTGTTTTTTACAATTTGCCACCAGTACAGCATTTCTGCGCCCCCCCGGGTGGCATATGGGTCATTAGCCGCTAATCTGCCCATTCGGGGGGGGCGAAAGTCCACTTTTCGCCAGGGATTTATTTTGCGCAATTTTATTTAGGGTGGTGTCTGCCTAAAACGGGCATGCCAATGCCCCCACCACACCACCATTACAGCCTTTCTGCCCCCTCTGGGGGGCAGATGGGGCAGTAGCCCCCAATCTGCCCCCCCGGGGGGCAGAAAGCCCACTAAATGCCAGAGATTTTATTTTGCACAATTTGTTTTAGGGTGGGGGCTGCCCAAAATGGGCATGCCAATGCTGCCGACCCCCCTGCCACCAATACCGCCTTTCTGACCGGGGCAAATGGGGACAGTAGCCCCTAATCTGCTCCAAGGAAAGGGAAGAGGGAAGAAAGCCCACTTGACGCCAGGGATTATTTTGGGCATTTGTTTTTAGGGTGGGGGCTGCCCAAAATGGGCACCACAATGCCCCCACCACACCACCATTACAGTCTTTCTGCCCCCTCTGGGGGGCAGATGGGGGCAGTAGCTCCCAATCTGCCCCCCCAGAGGTGCAGAAAGCTCACTATCCACCAGGGATTTTTTTTGCGCAATTGTTTTTAGGGTGTGGGCTGCCCGAAACGGGCACGCCAATGCCCCCACCCTCCTCCCAAAAAAATGACAGTCTTTCTGCCCCCCGGGTGGCAGATGGGAGCTGTAGCCCTCAATCTGGCTTCTCCGGGGGCACCGAAAACCCACTAGAAACCATGGATTTTTTTGTTTTATTAGTGTTGGGGTAAGGGCTGCCCAAAATGGGCATGACAAGACCCGCACCCCACCCCCAGAGAAATTCCAGTCTTTCTGCCCCCCCAGGAGGACAGATGGTAGCAGTGGCCACTGATCTGCCCCCTGGGGGGCGCCAGCGAGTACGCAGGCTTATTTTATGCGTGGGGGAGGGGGCTGCCTAAAATGGTCATACCAACACCCCCACCCCCACAAAAAATAGCCACAGTCTTTCCTCCCCCTTTAGGGGCATATCAGGAGGAAACCCTCTCCCCCGATTCCCCCCAGGGAGGCAGAGAGCCTACTGGGCTCCAACTTTTTTTTTAGCAATGTGCCTACCTGTGGATTTTGGGCTCTAGCGCAGCTGGCACATAGGGAAACCTAGCAACCCTGTATGTTTTTTAAAACTAGACACTGAGGGAAATCCAGGATTGGGTGACTTGACTGGCTCTCACCAGGTTCGTTTACCCAGAATCCCTTGCAAACCTAAAAATGTGTCCAAAATAACACATTTTCCTCACATTTCTGTAGTGGAAAGTTCTGGAATCGGCGTAGGTCCATAAAATTTCCTACCACCCCGCGTTCCCCAAAGTCTTCAAAGAAATATGGTACCTCAGTTGCTTGGGTAGGCCTAGTGCCCGTGACAGGCAAGGGCCCAAAACCTATTGAGGAGACATCAAAATTACCTATCACAAAACAACCTGATTTTGCAAGGGGGGGTCCCATGAGTTTTTGGCCCCGGGCTTGGTGGCCATCTTGGGAAATCTACCAAACCCACACATTTCTGAAAACTAGACACTTGGGGGAGTCCAGGGAGGTATGGCTTGCCTGGATCCCCCAAAGTTTCCTTACCAGAATGCCCTGCAAACCTCAAATAAAGCTTAAAAAAATCAAATTTTTCACACATTTGTGTGAGGGAAAGTTGTGGCATCCCCGGGCTCAAATTCCCTACCACCCAGCATTCCCCCGGTTTTCCGATAAAAACAGTGCCTCATTTGTGAGGGACTCCCATGTACCAGGCAAGGCAAGGCAAGGGCCCACAACGTATTGAGGCAACATTAAAATTGTCGATCTCAAAATGACCTGGTTTTGCAAGGGGGTCCCCTGGGTTTTTGGCCCGGTGCTGGGCGGCCACCTAGGGAAAACTTACCAAACCCAAACATTTCTGAAAACTAGACAACCAGGGAATACCAGGAAGGTATGGCTTGCGTGGCTCCCCCAAAGTTTCCTTACCCAGAATGCCTTGCAAACCTCAAATTTAGCTGACAAAATCACTTTTTTTCACCCATTTTTGTTTGGGAAAGTTGTGGCATCACTGGGCTGACACAAATTTACTACCACCCAGCGTTCCCCTGGATCTCCCAATAAAAATGGTGCCTCACTTGTGTGGGAGGCCCAAGTACCCGCAACAGGCAAGGGCCCAAAACGTGTTGAGGCGACATCAAAATTGTCGATATCAAAACTACGTGGTTTTGCAAGGGGGCCCGTAGGATTTTGGCCCAGTGCTCGGCGTCCACTTAGGGAAACCTACCAAACCCACACATTTCTGAAAACTAGCTACCCTGAAGTACCAGGTTTTTAAGAACCCAGCGGTGCCAGGGAGAACACCAAAGACTTCAAGTCCTTCCTGTTTCAGACTACAGAAACACAGTCTTCTTGGTGAAGTCAGAGATCGTATTTATTGGCTGCAGCCAGTAACAGGTATCCTAGAAGTACAAGTTCAAGTTCAAGTTTGGGCATTTGTATAGGGCACTACTCACCCAGAGGGTCTCAAGGCGCTTGGGGAAGGGGTTCATTATTTGTCGAATAGCCAGGTTTTCAGTTCTTTTCTAAAGGAGATGTGGTTCTGAGTAAGGCGGAGGTGGGTGGGGAGTGAGTTCCAGGTCTTGGCAGCCAGGAAGGAGAAGGATCTTCCACCCATGGTGGATTTCCGGATGCGCGGGACTGCGGCGAGGGCTTGATTGGACGATCTTAGTTGGTGGGTGGGTTTGTAGAAGGACAGTCGAGTGTTGAGGCATTCGGGTCCTAGATTGTAGAGGGCCTTGTGTGCGTGGGTGAGAAGGCGGAAAGTAATTCTTTTGTTGACGGGAAGCCAGTGGACGTCTTTTAGATGTCCGGTGATGTGATCTTGGCGCGGGATGTCTAATATGAGTCTCGCTAACGCGTTTTGGATGCGCTGGAGTTTTTTTCTGTAATTTTGTTGTGATTCCGGCGTAAAGTGTGTTGCCATAATCCCGTCGACTCGTGACCAGTGCATGGGTGACAATCTTTCTTGTCTCGAGGGGGATCCAGCGGAAGATCTTTTTGAGAATGCGAGGGACGATGAAGCAGGAGGATGAGACGGCGTTGACTTGTCTGGACATCGAGAGAGAGGAGTCTAGAATGAAGCCAAGGTTACGTGCATGGTCTGTGGGTGTGGGTGCTGTGCCCAGAGCGGAGGGCCACCAAGAGTCGTCGCAAGCTGAGGGGGAAGATCCTAGGATGAGCACCTCCGTTTTGTCTGAGTTGAGTTTTAGGCGGCTCTGTTTCATCCATTCGGCTACCTCTTTCATGCCTTCGTGAAGATTGGTTTTGGCTGTGCTGATGTCTTTGGTGAGGGAAAGGATTAGCTGGGTGTCATTGGCATAAGAGATGATGTTGAGGTTGTGTTGACGCGCTATGGAGGCGAGAGGACTCATGTAGATGTTGAAGAGGGTGGGACTGAGTGAGAATCCTTGAGGTACGCCGCAGATGACTTTGGTGGCCTCTGAGTTGAATGGGGGAAGTCGGACTCTTTGAGTTCTCCCAGCGAGGAATGAGATGATCCAGTCCAAGGCTTTTCCTTGTATGCCGATGTTGCTGAGGCGATGTATAAGGGTGCTGTGGCAGACTGTGTCGAAAGCGGCGTAAAGGTCGAGGAGGATGAGGGCCACTGTTTCTCCGTTGTCCAGGAGTGCTCGGATGTCGTCGGTTGCTGCAATGAGGGCGGTTTCGGTGCTGTCTTTGGCTCGAAATCCAGATTGAGATGGATCAAGGGAGTTGTTGGATTCAAGGAAGGCGGCGAGCTGGCTGTTGACGGCTTTCTCGATGACTTTGGCCGGGAAAGGGAGGAGGGATATGGGTCGGTAGTTTTTCAGTTCAGAGGTGTCTGCTGTGGGTTTTTTCAGAAGGGCGCTGAGTTCGGCGTGTTTCCAGCTTTCTGGGAAGGTGGCAGAGTTGAAAGAGCAGTTGATGACATCGCGGAGTTGGGGTGCGATGATATAGTCAGCTTTGTTGATGATGTGGTGGGGACAGGGGTCAGAAGGCGAGCCAGAGTGGATTGAGTTCATGAGGCGAATGGTGTCTTCAGTGGTGATTGGGTTCCAGGCACTGAGGTTGTTAGTTGGAGGAGTAGGATATGAAGGGGGCGGGGCGGGTTGATCGCTGGGAGAATTCTTGAAGCTGTTGTGGATGTCGGCAATTTTGTTGTAGAAGAAGGAGGATAGCGCATCGCAGAGGTCTTGGGAAGGAGTGATGTTGTTGGATGCTGCGGTGGGGTTGGTGAATTCTTTGACGATATTGAAGAGTTCCTTGCTGTTATGAGTGTTGTTGTCGAGGCGATCCTTGAATGTTGATTTCTTGGCGGATCGAATCAGTTGGTGGTGTTTGCGGGTGGCTGTCTTGAGGGAGGCCAAGTTGTCTGAGGTTGGGTTTTTTCTCCAATTCTTCTCCATGGTGCGGCATAGCTTCTTGGAATTTTTAAGTTCATCATTGAACCAGGGGGCCTTTTTGCTGGCTGTTTTCAACTGGTGTTTTTTCAGGGGTGCTAATTCGTCTGCACTGTGGATAATCCATTGCCTGAAGTTGGTGGCCGCTTGGTCTGGGTCCATTGAGAGGGTGGGAGGGTTTTGGTTGAGTGATGTGAGGAGTTGGTCGGTGGTGATTTTGTTCCAGTTTCTCCGAGGAAGATGTTGTGGACGGTTGTGGGTCAAGGTGGTTTTGTAGCTGAAGTGAACACAGCTGTGATCCATCCAGTGAGGAGCTGTTGTGCAATCGAAGGAGATGTGCTTGCTGGAGGTGAAGATAGGGTCCGGCTGTGTGAGTGGGGGTGTCAACAAGTTGTTTGAGTCCGAGATTGGCCAGGTTGTCCAGAAGGGTGGTGGTGTTGCTGTCGAGTATGTTTTCAAGGTGGTAGTTGAGGTCTCCTAGAAGAATGTAGTTCTCGGAGGCGAGGGCGTGTGGGCTGACGAAGTCCGTGATGTCATCGCTGAATTGAGTGCGGGTGCCTGGAGGCCTGTAAATGAGGGTGCCTCTAAGGGTGGTTCTGGGGTTGGTGTGGATCTGAAAGTGGAGATGTTCGGCGGTTGCAAGATTGTCGTCGGAGCTGGCTGTGATTTTGATGGTGTTTCTGTGGACGATGGCGATGCCTCCTCCTGTTTGATTGGTGCAGTCTTTTCGATTAACCTTGTATGCGTCCGGTATGGCTATGGCGATGTCTGGAGCAGAAGATGTGTTCATCCATGTTTCAGTAAGGAAGGCGATGTCCGGAGACTCAGTGTCGATTAGGTCCCAGAGTTCTGTTGCATGTCTGTGGATCGAGCGGGTGTTCAGTAGGATGCACTTCAGGCCGTTGGGTTCGGAGCTGTGTGTGGAGGAAGTGGGTTTGGTGAGGGTCCTGAAGCAGTTGAACTTGCAGGTGAGGCAGGCGAATGGGCCGTGGGTACGTCCTGGAGTAGCTTCGCAGCATAGTGGTGTACGTCCGGGGTTGAGGGCGAGGAGAGTAGCGGCCTCGTATGTGATTCTAGGGGGTTGGGAGCGGCGGGGACCAGGGGGTATGGCGCTGGGCGCGGTCCAGGCGCGGACGGGCGTAGACGGGCTTACCTTTGGTGCACCTTCGGTGCACATGGGGCGCGTACGCTGCGCGCGTACGCTGCGCGTGTACGCTGCGCGTGTACGCTGCGCGTAAGAGCATCTATCATAAATGGATAGTGGGGGGGAGGGGCAGCTGGGAGGCGGGTGCGTGCTGGGGAGCCTCGCTACGAGGCACAACAAACAAAATGGCCGTATACTATAAACAAACACCGAATCAGGCGGCCAGTCCGATCTACAATGCACGCAGCAGGTAAACGAAACAGGAGACTGCTCAAAATTACAAAGCCAGTCTTCTCCTTATATACAAAATAATATGCTTTAGGCAAACATTCCTTATTTTTACAGTTGACCATTCATATATTTTCACTACAAAGAAAAAGCAGAGTCATGATGACAAGCCCACATTTCAGTTCGTCCAGCCTGCAATTGATTACCCGGCAAGGCCCACTATTTCCATCAGATATCGACGGACCCCCAATAAAATTGGGCACCTCCTCCTCGTAAAGCAAGTCATAAAGCAAGAAACAGGGACAGGTGTGTGTAAGATTAGGCATGGTTTGTGTGCGATGAAAGGTTTATGATATGTTGTGCCTCAATGCTAATCTCGCTCGGACACTGGGGAAGGAACTGGCCGGACAGGTTTGGCTTCGGGCAGTGGAGTCAGCTTGCCCAGGTCACAGAGGAGGCAGCAAAGGTGTACGTGTCCTTCGGACTCGGTTTTGGCTTTAGTCATTTGGCTATGTGAGGGCAATCACAAAATGGATGCCGTTCACAAAATGGAACCCGAGGGTTTGGGACGGAAATGCTGATTTCAGAGTGATTTCGTCACTGAATCATGACGAAAATGCTCATGTATAGTATTTAACTTATTACCGGTCTGCTGATACCAAAATCGTCATGATTCGACGGTGTTTATGACACGGGTCCAGAATTTTCAGTACTACAGACCCTCCTTTTGCCCTTACATAGGCAATAACCTATACACACGCTAATCTGAGTCCAGGTCTATATTCATAAAGTCATTGAGATGTTGCTGTAGCATCATCCTATACTTAGCTCGCTTCTTGATACAGGTTTCCTTATACACGATGTAGCGCAGAGGCCACATATTGCAGGAGCACACGGTACACACAGACAGAACAGGAAAAGAATGGCTAAGATCATCCCAATGACTATCAGAATCTTCCCTCCCCAGGCGGATATCAGTTCCCAGAACCACCCCACCAGTGACCAGTCTCCTTTATCCATGTGAATAGTTTCAGAGATCTTATGCAGTTTGGAGATGGCCTGGTATACTGTCGGAGCGTTATCTGGGATGAAAATGCAGCAACTTGATTGGATCACTTTGCATACCCCACCTCGGTCTGCAAGTATGATGTCTAAAGCAACCCTGTTCTGAAGTGTCATTAGGTGATCAGACTGGAGCTCAGCAGTCAAATTACTAAGGGCACCGGCTGTTTCAATTATAGTGGATTCAACCACCCTTGTCAATTGCCTTATGTTGCTGCTGTTCACCATAGGTCCCCAAAACGGCAGAAAACCCTTAACAAAATCTCCGAATTCTTGTCCTGTAGTGTCGTCACTACGAATGACACTTTTGACTATCCTTGTTTTATGGTAATCTGCCGTGGCCGTGTAGGTGGGAGGCAACAGGAACGAAACAAAACATGTGCCAGAGAAGTCAGGGGGCAACCATGTATAGGCCCTATCATGGCAGATGAAATAGGTACCCTTAGCTGCTAGAAACGAAGGGGAAGTTCGAGATGCAAAAACATATGTTTCAGTGCAGACACTTTTCCCTAACTGAGCTCTGGGATTCTTGCCATTACCTTGCAGACATAGGTGACCCTGATGGGGTACAATCCAAATCGGGGAGGATCTCTTTGCTTGCTGGTTCTCACTCAAAGCAACTCTATATCCTGTTATGTTCCATCTAGTGTATGCTTGCAACTCATCTCCGGGAATGGTTCTATACGAGTCAATGTCTCTGCTCATATTTGTAATTCCCACTACCAATGCTTTGTTGCTTGAGTTACTTCTCGTGGAACGTGGGGATATGGTTCGATGGCATAAATGAACACTGTTTGAAACGCCCACAAAGAACCATTGTAGCTGAATGGGAGAACCAAGTATGGGATGCCCTTATCTGTCGTATGTGGCATAAGACCACACACCCAACAATTAGTTGTGTTTACTACCAGTTGGTGTTGGTGTAAAAGCTGAATGAATGAGTTATTGGCAAATTCTGATCTTCTAGCGGACTCGTGTTCAGGCAGAGGGTGAAAAGAATGCAAGGAAACAGTAGAAGGAGGTATGGGCGGTGTAGTGGGTGCAAATGTCACTTGAAAAGTAAATAAAACATATCCTATTAAAAACGTCATCACACTAAGCAACATAAAAATACATAATATCAATAATCGTGTTCTTGTCATCAATGTACACATTCTGGCTTTAAAGTTCATCGGTTTGGCAGGTCTCTCCATCTTGAAAAACTCCATCCTCTATAATTGCTGCCCGCGGCGGTAGGGTGTTTTATGCTAAGGAATGCTTCTGTCAGTCCAGGGCAACTCCCTTAGACCAACCAGAACCGTCAACCTAACGTCTTCGGCTGCACCCCAAAGACTTTGGCAACCGCGACCCTAGCAGCGGAACCCGGATGGCGGTTCGAAAAACAAAAATAAGCAAGTTTCTCAGATGAGAGAGCTGCACTTTCAAAAATAGAAGAAAAGAATTTTATTTGTCCATAGTCATAGTTCCTGGCCTCAAATTATAACGGGTTCTTCCAGGTGCTGTCTGGTCTTGGAATAAGAGTTCAGGCTCTGTAGTGTTCAATCGAATTGACGGAGGCACGGCTGCTTGCAAAACATTATCGCTTTCCTGTTCAGAAGTTGTTCCTTTTACGCGTGCATCGCTAAAAGGCAGAAAACGAGGCACAGTCTCAGTCTCAGAGTCAGCGATCCCCTCCTGGGTCCACCGGTCGTACGCTAGATGCAAAGGTACCCTCTTGCAATGTACGCCGTGAACCCAGTTCTTTTTCCCTTCCACTCGAACAGCTGATCTTGTTGAGAGAAGGACTAGATGAGGGCAGGTCCTCCAGGGCTGATCATTCTTTGTTTGCTAGAAGTTTTTAATCGCACGTAGGATCCATGATCGATCGGATGCCCTGGAGTTTCAGAGACCTGAGGCAGGGTGTCGTGGACCTGTTGGTGTAAAACACGCAATTTACCCGTCAATTCGTACAAATAATCAAGCAGTACAGGGTGTTCTATCTCTCTGAATTTGGTTGGCCTTGGCACTCCCCATATGTTGGCCGGGCGGCCGAACACAATTTCATAGGGACTAAGTCCCACCCTTGAATAAACAGTCATTCTCGTTGATAGGAGTGCTAAGGGCAGAGCGTCAGGCCATTTAAGACCAGTGCTCGCTTGAATCTTGGCCATTTTCAGTTTTAGTGTGCCGTTGTAGCACTCTACTAGTCCAGCTGATTGCGGGTGATTTGCGGCGTGAAATTTTTGATGAATGCCTAGCCCTTCACATACTTTCTTCATCACTCGGCCCACAAATTCACTCCCATTATCACTCCAGACCATTCTCGGCATTCCGAATCTAGGGAAGAATTATTTGACAAGGGCTTTAGCTGTAGACAGGGCAGTATTGTCCTTTAAGGGATATGCTTCTACCCATCTTGAAAAGGCACAAACAACAACGAGTACGTATTTCAGATTGTTGCACCTTTCCATGTGGATGAAATCTAGCTGTAAAACCTCGAACGGATACGTTGGAGGCGGAAAATGACCAGCTGGAGTTGGGGTTCCCCTACCAGGATTGTATTTCAGACACACCATACAATTCTTGACCACATTCTCTGCACACTTGGGAATTCCAGGATTTTGCCATACCGGAGCCAACAACTTACAAATCCCTTTCACACTGATATGAGCCATTCCATGGGCCATTGTCACCACTGCAAGCACATACGCATCTGGTAACAACCATCGCTGATGTTCTGATAATTCGACCCAGCAACCATTTGCATCCAATTTACCCTTACTTTCTCTCCATTCATTCAACTCTTTCTCTGTAGCTTCAGCTTGAATGGACTTCACACTCTCAATCGTATCTTCACACATTCCAACGTCACCAATTCATCTCGCAGGGCCTGCAACATACATTTGACTCATCACATTCCTTGCAGTTTCTTTCGCGACTTCATCCGCAAACGCATTTCCGCGACCAACATCATCTGTAACCTTTTTGTGTGCGCTGCATTTTACAAACCCAACTTACAACGGCAAGGTCAGTGACTCAAGAAGCTCATTTACCAACTGACCATGCTGGATCTCAGCACCATGCGAAGTCAGGAAACCACGTTCACGCCACAAACATCCAAAACTATGAGCAACACCAAAGGCATACTGACTGTCAGTGTACACATTCACTCGTTTTCCTTCCGCCAACACACACGCTCTTGTTAATGCAATCAGTTCTGCTGCTTGTGCTGAGTTATGTGGGATACGTGCAGTTTCAACAATCGTATTCAAAGTCGTAACGGCACATGCCGCAGTCGTATCACCATTCGGCAACTTGAAACAAGAGACATTAACCCATAAAGTACCATCACACTCTGGAAGAGGAGTGTCCTTGAGATCTATCCTTCCTTTCATTTCTTCCTCAGTTCTAAGGAAGCAATCATGTGACTCTTCAACATTCTTTGTCTCAACTGAAATCAGCAACAACGTGGCTGTATTCAGTGTATTGCACCTCTTGATGTGCACATGACTCGCCAACAGTGTCAGCTCATAACCTGACAAACGAGCACTAGTTAAGTGCTGTGTCTTGGTTCTGTTTAACAAGGTGTCTACCGCATGTGGAACCATCACGATCAGCATGTTATTCATCACTAATCCAGCAGACTGATGAATAGAAACAGCCGCTGCCACTGTGGCTCTCAAACAACTTGGCAACGCCTTAGCTACCGGATCTAAAGTCGATGAAAAGTACGCGCATGGACGCTGCTTGTCCCCAAAAGACTGTGTCAGAACTGACAATGCACAACCTTCTTTCTCATGGACATACAATGTAAAAGGCTTACTGTAGTCGGGGGTACCCAACACAGGAGCCGAACACAATGCATCACGCAATTCGGATAAACTTTTCTGACACTCTTCAGACCATGGAATGGGATTCGGTGTATCTTTACAAGTTAATGCCACCAAAGGTTTGGCCAATAAGGAAAAATTCGGTATCCATTGCCTACAATATGATGTAATGCCCAAGAAAGCAAGTACTTCTCTCTGTGTCCTTGGCACACTCAATTTTGCAATTGCCTGAATTCTTTCTGGGGTCAGTTTTCTTCCCTCCTTCGATAAGAGATGACCTAAGTAGGTCACTTCTTGTCGACAATATTGCAACTTCGAGAGAGACACTTTGTGATGCAAATCAGACAAATGACGCAACAACGACAAGGTGGCTTCTTTACAGATCTCTTCAGTATCTGCAGCGACAAGCAAATCATCGACGTACTGAATAAGGGTAGCGCCATCAGGTAAAACAATCGTATCAAGCTGTGTTTTCAAAGCCTGACTATATATTGATGGACTTTCGCAGTAGCCTTGAGGAGCGCGTTTGAAGCGGAAGCTTCGCCCTCCTAAACTGAAGCCAAAAATATCTCTGCTCTCCTCGGCAATCGGGATGCTGAAGAAAGCATTCTTCAAGTCAATCACAGAGAACCAAGTCGCTGAAGCTGGAATCATTGTCAATAGGGCGGTGATATCAGGGACAACCGGAAACTGCGGCACAACTATTTTATTCACCTCTCTAAGATCAATCACAAACCTGTAAACAGGTGGTTGAGAAGGATCAGTACGCTTCAAAACAGGCAGAACAGGGCTATTACAAACGTTGCCTCTTGTCTCTTCTATTACATCTTTTTCAATCAGATCATAAATGATCGCTAACAACGCCTTTTCACCTTCGCTAGAGATCTTGTATTGGGGAATGCGTGGCATTCTAACATTGGCTTTCAATGTCACAACATATGGCGGTATTTCCAAGAGACCCACATCATTAGGACCAGTAGCCCAAAGAATATCCGGAAGAGAAGACAATTCTGTCGGAAGTTTATCCTTCGACAAATACATTGGAGAAACCACTCTCTTACCTAGTGTAAGTTGTACTTCAGAAGGAGAACAGTACAAAGTTGCATACAATCTTTTCAACAGATCCAATCCCAACAAATTTTCACCACAACCTGTTGTAAGAATAAGCGGTGCTTCCAATTCACAAGGCCCAACAGAAAGAGACATAGGACTAGAAATCGGGTTCCTAACCGGGGCGCCAGAAAAACCTACTGAGACATTCATTTCGCCAGACAAAGGTGCGCCAGGGAGTTTTGAGTGCATAATAGAACTCTTTTTAGCACCAGTATCCAACAGAAAAGGCTCTGACACACCTGATGTAATCACCTCGACATAAGGTCCATTCTGATCTACTGGAACTGAAACAACTCCCTCTCTTTGTCCATGGCTGTCCTAGCAATCATTACCTTCCATATTCTCATCTTCTGCATAGTAGTCATCAGCATAGTACTGAGCCATCCTACCAGATGCGCTATTCTGCTGGTCGAAACTATTCATTGAATTCTGTGGGGGCAAAGAACGTGTGTTTTGTGAGAACGCACGGCGTCCCCTACCTCTAGGCGTTTGTTGAACACCGCGACCTCGTACACCAGAAGCACCATTCGTACGCTGCAACAAAACCGGACAACTATTCTTAAAATGGCCCTCCTGTTTGCAATACGCACACTGATTGGGTCCATACGGTAAACGCTGTTGAGAAGACTCGTTTCTTTGCAAGTTTCTCGAATATTGCTGAGGCTGCTGATAATCGCGCTGATTATTACTACGGGGTGGATAAGCTTGCTGTAGAAGAACTTTAGTTTTTAATTCCTTAGTCTTTTTATCTGCTTTCTCTAACTAATCTTTGCGCCTATTTTCGTAGTACTGGGCAGTAGCCAAGATTTGTGCTGACGTGGAAACGGCCCAAGCACTTTCAGAATCCTTCAATTTATTACACAATTCGGGAAGCAAATTATGTACAAATTTGCCAACGAACAATCTTTGACCACCCTCGGTAGCCATATCCTGACCACTATGATCTACAAAAGTCTCTTCAAACCGTGTGAAAAAGTCGGACACAGTCTCATCTTTCTTCTGTTTGCACGCAAACAACTTGTCCCAATTACCACGCAATTCGGGCATTAAAGTCTTCATATACGTAATAATCTTATCAGGAAGTTCAGTAATTAAATCCTCAGGCTTAGCACTGCCTACTTGCCTATTGTCGGCATCTCTAAGATTAACCCATGTATCACCTAATTCGACCACATGATCCGTATGACGAATCTTACTCCAAATGGGCTGTGGAACAACATTGCCAAACAACATGTCGATGTCCGCCAAATTCATAATACACGAACCCACAGTCTGAGTCAACTCTTTATAGTACCCTGCTGGATTTTTGCGTGGGTCAGGCAAAGACTGCTTAATAGCTAAAACTTCAGCGCGTTTCCACGGAACATGCACCCAAACACGCTGAAAATGAGCCGGTACAAGTGGCGGAACATTACCTGGACCAGCAGCTACTTCTTCTTTCCACACTGGAGGAACCTCTCTCATTGGATATTGTCGTGCCTTTCTCCCAACTGAAGAATTAGGCCGAACAATTGTTGAGAAGGAGATTCACTCCTAAATGACAACAACATCGCGACCGCCTTTCCAACATCAGATGGACTTACAATAGTTCCCTTTGCAAATTTGGAACGTATGATGTACAGCTTATCAGGAGCTTTCCCTACTTCCTCATCCCATTTTTCAACAAGAAAAGCAAACATCGTATCGAAAACGTACCGTTGCTTTGGTGCTTCCCATTGAAGGAAAACATGCATAACGCTCTCTAGATCATACTGTGTATCGTACATAATCCATTTACGCACCATGTGATCCAAAATCGTACGCTCATCCATATTCGGCAACTGACTACGTGACTGTCTACGCTCAGTAGCAGGGGACATACCCAATTGTCCCAGCAAAGGAGAAAAGAAACCAGAAACAGCAGCAGTCATTCGCTGTCTAGTAGAAGGAGAAGATGGAAAAACAAGAGAAGACGGAGCAATAGTGGAAGAATCCAAAGTCGGAGCAGAAGGAGTGTTAGAAACAGGCGTGGGAGTAGCAGGCAAAGGAAGAGGCAAAGTTGGCGGCCCCTGAGGAGGCTGCGCCAAAGGAACAGTAGCCAACGGAAGAGGAGCTGGCTGTGGAGGAATCACAGGTGGCACAATAACCGGAGGTTGCACGGCCACAACTGGTGGCGGTGGTGCCCTAGCATTTTGTGCATAAGGGGGGGTGAACTCAAGAGATGTGACATTAAAGGATCTTTCTCAAGATCTTTCCTTATTTCCTGTTCTTTACGCTGCAAAACTGGGTAGCACTTATCTACCTCTAACTTCTTTACTCTAAGCATCTGTTCGCTTTCTTGCTCTTCTTCGTTATACCTAAATGCAACAGCAGCTCGTACCATTGACATATCTCATTTATTTTTCTTTGCTAATTTCATTTCTCTCTGTTTGGCTTCTTTGCGCCATATGCGAAAAGAGTCAAACATTGCCGGCCGGGCTTTCTTCTTAAAGAGTTTAACCTCTAGATTATCCAGAATCTCTGTGTCAAAACTACCATATTGGGGCCATTTTAGAACACCATCCTTTCTGGTGTATCGGATCCATACTTCATTATATGCGATAGGACCTACGCCATGTTTCACATATAATTCATAGGTCAGAGTTCCAATCGGAGGAACCGTACACGAGTCCTCCAATCGGGAATCCCTATTACAACCAAGACAAAACAAATTTCCAAGTTTGCTAAGACCAGGCATCTTCGCTCTCTAGTCTAGCTTCAAACTTCAAAGGATTATCGAATACAATAGTCTCGTGAATACACGAGTCCTTCGGCTTTGGACTTGCAAGTTCCAAACAAAGTAATCCCGAAGGATACCAAAACTAAGAACCAAACTAAGGACTGGGAGATGCTCCACTTATACTTAACTGAGGTATCGATGACGTCACCAGAAGACTCGTCTATTGTTTCGCTCTACCAATCATCAAGGGTCCAAAACAGGGCAATAGTCGGGGCAGCAGTCCTTCGTAGCAGTTGGGACGCGGGGAACCTCGCAGCAAATACTTTCGGACCACGTCGACATACAGGGGTCGATGAAGTGGTTGGCCGTCCTCCAGAATTTTCACACGAAGCTCCTCACGACCCTCTGGCTTGGACCGGTACCGCTGATACCGCCCCACGCTGGGCGCCAACTGAAGTACCGGGTTTTTAAGAACCCAGCGGTGCCAGGGAGAACACCCAAAGACTTCGAGTCCTTCCTGTTTCAGACTACAGAAACACAGAGTCTTCTTGGGGAAGTCAGAGATCATATTTATTGGCTGCAGCCAGTAACAGGTATCCTAGAAGTACAACAGCATGTATGTTCTCAGGAGACTGCTCAAAATTACAAAGCCAGTCTTCTCCTTAGTTACAAAATAATATGCTTTAGGCAAACATTCCTTATTTTTACAGTTGACCATTCACATATTTTCACTACAAAGAAAAAGCAGAGTCATGATGACAAGCCCACATTTCAGTTCGTCCAGCCCGCAATTGATTACCTGGCAAGGCCCAGTATTTCCATCAGATATCGACGGACCCCCAATAAAATCGGGCACCTCCTCCTCGTAAAGCAAGTCATAAAGCAAGAAACAGGGACAGGTGTGTGTAAGATTACGCATGGTTTGTGTGCGATGAAAGGTTTATGATATGTTGTGCCTCGATGCTAATCTCGCTCGGCCACTGGGGAAGGAACTGGCCGGACAGGTTTGGCTTCGGGCAGTGGAGTCAGCTTGCCCAGGTCACAGAGGAGGCACAAAAGGTGTACGTGTCCTTCGGACTCGGTTTTGGCTTTAGTCATTTGGCTATGTGAGGGCAATCACAAAATGGATGCCGTTCACACGGAAATGCTGATTTCAGGGTGATTTCGTCACTGAATCATGACGAAAATGCTCATGCATAGTATTTAACTTATTACCGGTCTGCTGATACCAAAATCGTCATGATTCGACGGTGTTTATGACACGGGTCCAGAATTTTCAGTACTACAAGCCAGGGGATTTTAGGGAGGTATGACTTGTGTGGATCCCTCAAAGTTTCCCTACCCAGAAGGCCCTGCAAACCTCAAATGTAGCTGACAAAATCACTTTTTTTCGCACATTTTTATGTGGGAAAATTGTGGTATCACTGGGCTGACAAAAATTTCCTACCACATAGCATTCCCCCGGGTCTCCCAATAAAAATGGTTCCTCACTTGTGTGGGAGGCCCAAGTACCCCCAACAGGCAAGGGCCCAAAATGTGTTGAGGCGACATCAAAATTGTCGATCTCAAAACAACCTGGTTTAGCAAGGGGGGTCCCCTGGGTTTTTAGCCCGGTGCTCAACGGCAACCTAGGGAAACCTACCAAACCCACACATTTCTGAAAACTAGACACAGGGGGATTCCAGGGAAGTATGGCTTGCAGGGATCCCCGAACATTTCCTTGTCGAGAATGCTCTCACATATTTTTGTGTGGGAAAGTTGTGGCATCACTGGGCTGACACAAATTTCCTACCACCCAGCGTTCCCCTGGGTCTCCCAATAAAAACAGTGCCTCATTTGTGTGGGACGCCAAAGTACCCGTGACAGGCCAGGGCCCAAAACGTATTCAGGCGACATCAAAATTGTCGATCTCAAAACGACCTGGTTTTGCAAGGGGGGTCCCCTGGGTTTTTGGCCCGGTGCTGGGTGGCCACCTAGGGAAACCTACCAAACCCACAAATTTATGAAAACTAGACACCCGGGGGATTCAAGTGAGGTATAGCTTGCGTGGATCCACAACGTTTCCTTACCCAGAATGCTCTGCAAACCGCAAATGTAGCTGACAAAATCACTTTATTTCACACATTTTTGTGTGGGAAAGTTGTGGCATCCCGGGGCTGACACAAATTCCCTACCACCCAGTGTTCCCCGAGTCTCCCGATAAAAACAGTGCCTCATTTGTGTGGGACACCCAAGTACCTGTGACAGGCCAGGGCCCAAAACGTATTGAGGCAACATCAAAATTGTCGATCTCAAAACGACCTGGTTTTGCAGGGGGGGTCCCCTGGGTTTTTGGCCCGGTGCTGGGCGGCCACCTAGGAAAACATACCAAACCCTCACATTTCTGAAAACTAGACACCCGGGGGATTCCAGGGAGGTTTGGCTTGCGTGGATCCCCCAACGTTTCCTTACACAGAAAGCCCTACAAACCTCAAATTTAACTGAACAAATCCTTTTTTTTAACATATTTTTATGTGGGAAAGTTGTGGCATCACTGGGCTGACACAAATTTCCTACCACCTAGCGTTCCCCCGGGTCTCTCGATAAAAATGGTGCCTCACTTGTGTGGAGGCCCAAGTACCGGCGACAGGCAAGGGCCCAAAACATATTGAGGCAACATCAAAATTGCCTATCTCAAAACCACCTGGTTTTGCAAGGGGGGGTCACCTGGGTTTTTTACCCGTTGTTCGGCGGCCACCAGGTAAACCTACCAAACTCATACATTTCTGAAAACTATTCACATGGGGGAGTCCAGGGAGATATGGCTTGCCTGGATCCCCCAAAGTTTCCTTACCCAGAATGCCCTGCAAACCTCAAATTTAGCTTAAAAAAATCACTTTTTTCACACATTTGTGTGTGGGAAAGTTGTGGCATCCCCAGGCTGACACAAATTCCCTACCACCCAGCGTTCCCCCGAGTCTCCCGATAAAAACAGTGCCTCATTTGTGTGGGCTGCCCAAGTACCTGTGACAGGCCAGGGCCCAAAACGTATTGAGGCGACATCAAAATTGTCGATCTCAAAATGACCTGGTTTTGCAAGGGGGGTCCCCTGGGTTTTTGACCCAGTGCTGGGCCGCAATCTAGGGAAAATTACCAAACCCACACATTTCTGAAAACTAGACACCCGGTGAATTCCAGGGAGGTATGGCTTGCGTGGATCCCCCAACGTTTCCTTACTCAGAATGCCCTGCAAACCTCAAATTTAGCTGACAAAATCACTTTATCTCCCACATTTTTGTGCGGGAAAGTTGTGGCATCACTGGGCTGACACAAATTTCCTACCACCAATCATTCCCCCGGGTCTCCCGATAAAAATAATGCCTCACTTGTGTGGGAGGCCCAAGTACTCGTGACAGGTAAGGGCCCAAAACGTGTTGAGGCGACATCAAAATTGGCGATCTGAAAACAACCTGGTTTTGCAAGGGGGGTCCCCTGAGTTTTTAGCCAAGTGCTCATGGCCACCTAGGGAAACCTACCAAACCCACACATTTCTGAAAACTAGACACCGGGGGGGATTCCAGGGAGGTATGTCTTGCATGGATCCCCGAACATTTCCTTGTCCAGAATGCTCTCACACATTTTTGTGTGGGAAAGTTGTGGCATCTCTGGGCTGACACAAATTTCCTACCACCCAGCGTTCCCCTGGGTTTCACGATAAAAATGGTGCCTCATTTGTGTGGGACGCCCAAGTACCCGTGACAGGCCAGGGCCCAAAACGTATTGAGGGAACATGAAAATAGCCTATCTCAAAATGACCTGGTTTTGCAAGGGGGTCCCCTGGGTTTTTGGCCCAGTGCTCGGCGGCCACCTAAGGAAACCTACCAAACCTACACATTTCTGAAAACTACACACTGGGGGGATTCCAGGGAGGTATAGCTTGTGTGGGTTCCCCCAACATTTCCTTACTCAGAATGCCCCGCAAACCTCAAATTTAGCAGAAAAAAATCACTTTTCCCACATATTTTTGTATGGGAAAGTTGTGGCATCACTGGGCTGATGCAAATTTCCTACTACCCAGTGTTCCCCCGGGTCTCACGATAAAAACAGTGCCTCACTCGTGTGGGAGGCCCAAGTACCCGCGACAGGCAATGGCCTAAAACGTGTTGAGGCAACATCAAAATTGTCGATCTCAAAACGACCTGGCTTAGCAAGGGGGTCCCCTGGGTTTTTGGCCCGGTGCTCGGCGGCCACCAAGGGAAACTTACCAAACCCACACATTTCTAAAAACTAGACACCCGGGGGATTCCAGGGAGGTGTGGCTTGCGTGGATAACCCGACGTTTCCTTACACAGAATGCCCTCACACATTTTCGTGTGGAAAAGTTGTGGCATCAGTGGGTTGACACAAATTTCCTACCTCCCAGCGTACCCCTGGGTCTCATTATAAAAATGGTGCCTCACTCGTGTGGGAGGCTCAAGTACCCACGACAGGCAAGGGCCCAGAACGTAGTGAGGCAACATGAAAATTGCTTATCTCAAAACGACCTGGTTTTGCAAGGGGGTCCCCTGGGTTTTTGGCCCGGTGCTCGGCGACCAACTAAGGAAACCTACCAAACCCACACATTTCTGAAAACTAGACACCCTTGGGATTCCAGCGAGGTATGGCTTGCATGGATCACCCAACGTTTCCTTACAAAGAAAGCCCTACAAACCTCAAATTTAGCTGAACAAATCATTTTTTCACATATTTTTATGTGGGAAAGTTGTGGCATCACCGGGCTGACACAAATTTCCTACCACCCAGCGTTCCCCCGGGTCTCTCGATAAAAATGGTACCTCACTTGTGTGGCAGGCCCAAGTACCCACGACAGTCAAGGGCCCAAAACATATTGAGGCAACATCAAAATTGCCTATCTCAAAATGACCTGGTTTTGCATGTTGGGTCACCTGGGTTTTTGGCCTGGTGCTCGGCGGACACCTAGGGAAACCAACCAAACCAACACATTTCTGGAAACTAGACACTCTGGGGAGTCCAGAGAGGTATGGCTTGCCTGGATCCCCCAAAGTCTCCTTACCCAGGATGCCATGCAAACCTCAAATTCTGCTTAAATTATCACTTTTTTCACAAATTTGTCTCTGGGAAAGTTGTGGCATCCCCGGGCTGACACTAATACCCTACCACCCAGCGTTCCCCCGGGTCTCCCAATAAAAACGGTGCCTCATTTGTGTGGGACGCCCAAGTACCCGTGACAGGCAAGGGCCCAAAACACAATGAGGCAAAATCAAAATGGTCGATCTCAAGACGACCTGGTTTTGCTAGGGGGATCCCCTGGGTTTTTGGCGGGGGTTGGGCGGCCATCTAGGGAAACCTACCAAACCCACATATTTCTGAAAATGAGACACCTGGGTAATTCCAGGGAGGTATGGCTTGCGTGGATTCACCAACGTTTCCTTTCCCAGAATGCCCTGCAAACCTAAAATTTAGCTGACAAAATCACTTTTTTCACACATTTTTGTGTGGGAAAGTTGTGGCATCACCGGGCTGACACAAATATCCTACCACACAGCATTTCCCTGGATCTCCCAATAAAAATGGTGCCTCACTTGTGTGGGAGGCCCATGTACCCGTGACAGGAAAGGTTTTTTTGGATAATCTTTTGGGCTTGCAAAGGATTCTAGGTAACAGAACCTGGTGGGAGGCAGTCGAGTCATGCCATCATGGATTCCCCTAGGTGTCTAGTTTTCAAAAATGTATAGGTCTGCTAGGTGTCCTTGATGCCGGCAGGGCTATGGTTTAAAAACTACAGCTAGGCACTTTGCTTAAAAAGGGTAATTTTTTACTGCGAAATTGAGGTGTGTCCATATTGCTTTTTGTGCCGTTTCATGTCGCGAGCACTAGGCCGACCCACACAAGTTAGGTACCATTTTTCTTGGAATACTATGGGGAACGCAGGGTGGGTGAAAATTTGTGGATCCATGCAGATTCCAGAACTTTCTACCACAGAAATGTGGGGGAAATTTATTTTATTTGGCAATTGTTTAGGTTTGCGAAGGATTCTGGGTAACAGAACCTGGTGTGAGGAAATATAAATTTTTGGTCATGTTATGTTCCCTAGCGCGTACCCCACCGACTCCATGTACCAGCTTAAAGTACATGTAACTTCCCTCCTGTGTCAGCTATGAAGACGCAAATACATTTGCGTCCAACGTTAACTTGTCCTCTTTCAGATCCACCATGAATGGATTAAATGGTCCATTCCTAAGTATGCTATGCCACCGTCTTTTTGTAGTGTACTTTACATGTTTTTCTGCTCTGGCAAAGTAGGCCCTGAATTTCTGCCATCGAGCCTCTTTTCTGGCTTTTGACTCTGACAGCCTCTGCCCAGGCTGCCTCTGTACCCGTGAACTCTGACTTACTTCCAGCGCGGCCCCTCGCGCTCAGCTCAGCCTGCTTTCTGCCAAGACTGACTATAACCTTCGAGTTATCTGTTCCGCTCCTCGAAAATGCATTCCTGCCTACTAGCTTCAGTAAACATCCTCCCCAGCTGCAGAGCCAAAGGGCCGACCCGTCCCAGTGCAAGTAATTCATAGCCTCTGTTACCATGCTTCCATGGAAGGCCCCGTGCCCCCACGCTTCTCATGCAGACACTTAGGCGCTTATACACGCATCCACAGTTAGCATAGAATAGCTTCTGCCCTAGAGACCTTTCCGCCCAGATAATATGGTTCCTAAACATCAGATATCAGATATGATAGAAGTACAAGTTGATCTGACATGCCAGACTTCTGTCTCTTTCCGTCAGTGTAAATGTCAAGTCCCCTGCACCCCTCCAATCACACGTCATGCAGCTGCGCGCGCATCCAAGCTTCCGATTTCTGCTGACATTGCCACATTTCTGCTTAGTGCCACCCACCTGTGACACCTATCAGTGACGTTTCTAGCACACACCTCCAGTTCACGCCTCTTGATTACGTACTAGCACCACGTGTATACTGTTATCTTGTCTTCTCTCAGCTGTTACGCCTCTTGCACTGTTGCTTATGATATGAATTAAGTATATAAGCTATGTATTGTCAATAAAATGTAGCGCTCTATCCCTTCTGACACCCCTGTGGTGGTCAGAATCCGATATCCTGGTCATGACCATTCCTTTTTAAGGAATAAAACCCCTAAGAACTCTAACACCACGGACTCTGGTTTTTTCTTTCCGATCTGAGTTATTATTGATTAAGTACTTACCTGCATAGAAATTAAGAGAGTAAATTAATTATTTACGTCATTTTGGCGCCCGAATAGGGACCCCTCCCCCACCTCACGCGCCGGTTGGCGCATTGCAAGCTCTGTCCCCTGCCATCAGTTAGATGGAACCTACGCGTACCGGCAGGATTTCCTGCATCTCCCTCTGACCCACGGAGGTGACGAAGACTGCGATCAGTGCCCAGACGAGGCGGTGAGGAGTGCGGAGGATCCCGACCAGAGCCTAGCCGAAAGAAGCAAGGTCCGAGGTGTCAAGAGGCCCACCAGGTTTCCGAGGTTTTCCGAAGTTTTCCGAAGTCTTCCGAAGTGTTGAGTCGAGTCCAGTCGAGTTTTCCGAGGCCTTCTGTTTCCGTGCTTCCCGGTGAGTACCATTGCTGGGATGTATCTAGACGGGTTTGGGTACACAAGTCCGGTCTGCACTGTTTTTAGGCAGTGTATCTGTACTGTTTAGCAGTATATCTAGTATTCTGAATTTCTGCACTGTTACACCAGTGTATCTGTACTGTTGAGCAGTACATCCAGTATAGGGGGTAGTCATCTATGTCTCAAATGTCTTCTTATGTGATTATTGTCGTGGTAAGAATGTGACTGTTTTTTGTGTATTAGTGTTTTCTCTTATAAAACTAGCCGTATCCAGTATTAAGGAGTAAGGATTGAGTATTCAGTAACAAGTAAACAAGATGCCGTTTTTCAACAAGTTAAAACAGATAGGAACTAGGAAAGGAATACTGGAGGAAGAAATTCCTATTCCCCCTAGGGACACTCCAGGTAACTTTATGTATCATAAACATGGCATAGATGCCATATTGTATCTAGACTTATGGGCCGATTATACCAAGCATCTAGACGAAAGACACAGATGGCCCACTACCGGAACATGGGATGCCGAGTGCATCATGAAGGTAGAAGAAGCATTATGGAAAAAGAAAGCTAGACAATCTCAGAAAGACGCCATAGAATTTTGGCGTAAGGAATCCCATAAGCGTGCTGAGAAAGCACTCCGTAGAGAAGACAGACTTAAAGAATCAGAAAAAGCCCAAGAAAACGAATTAGTTATTGAAGGGATCCGAGTAAAAACAGAACAAATAGACCGTGCCCGAAACAATCTCGTAAACGGTATGTATCTCGCGGCCGAGGGCACATCTGAAGCCCTATCAGAAATACCGAAAAACCTACCGCCACCATTAGTTCCAACTAAAGTAATGCATAAGACTACTAAAGACATATTCCTAAATTCTTATCTAGAGGATGTAGCACCAGCTTACACCAATTTGCCTGTTCGTGCCCTGCCTCCTGACAGGGACGGGGGTGGCACTCCGCCCCCAGATCATGTTCCGCCGGTACCGCGACAGACCTCCCCCGCTCCGCCAGCTCCGCCACTTCCCGCACCCAAAATTGACCTACCGAAGCAAGGTCTACTTGATCCTACTAAACGACAAATTCAAGTTCAGATCCAGACTTCGCAGGGAGATAATGCCCAAGCATCCGCTTCAGGAGGTGCGACCGCGGGTCTTCGGACCCCGCCATTAACACGCAGATTCAATCTCACGTTCAAGTCTCCTCGCCTTGACGCACTCAGAGAAAACATTTCCGTTTGTAGATATGATCCAGTACCCGGTAAAGACGATCTAATGATATTGGCATCACTACGGTTGAGATCTGCTACTGATATCTTGCTATGCTATGTAGGAATGAAGGACCGTCTAGATAGAATATATGAATTTGTTCAGACAGGGAAAGACCCTGACAGTATCAAGGATGCCATGGAGAAACAGAAGGTTGACATTCAAGCACAGATACTACGATTTTTCATAAATTGTCTAATAAGAGAACGAGACAGGCCTGGGACAGATCAGAGTGAATTAGATGCACTGAACAAGTGGGGTCAAAATATAGCCGATGGAAAACATGACAAGGGGACTTGCATAGCCAGTATGTATAAGAAAATTAGAAAAGCAGTGATAACGGTACACCAGAAAGGGAAAGACAAAGCTTCCTCCGAGGAGGAAGAAGAACTTGAAGAACCAGAACGAGCTACAGAAACCATAGCATATGTAGGTAAGGGAACTTACCTTAGGAAGGGCATCCGTCCGGAAAACAAGAGAGTTTTTCTCTCTGCTTTAACAAATCCGAATTCTTCTGAACATCAGTTCCAGGAGACTGATAAAAGACTACGAGAAAGAATGGGGTACCATGTACTCAATTCGATGGATGAACAAGAACTAGCCCGGTCGGCCATCTTATGGGCCGAAAATCCAGACATATATAATGATGATACCTTAGCACAGACGTTTCTAAACCTTTCCCCAGACGAACAGAAATTAGCAGGTGTATACATGATTCAGCACCTCCTCACGAAATACAGAAATCAACATTCCGATCCAGGTCCCTTACACGAAACATTAGAAGCACTACTCATGGATAGATGGAGAGGTTTCAGTACCAAGTTAATACAAATAATTCTAGAACAACGACATAAATATAACACCTTCATAAGCTCTGAATATGTTCCCGCCCCACCTCCAGAAAGGAAAACGTACCACATGCAATGCGGTAGTGGCATTGAAAGTCAGAACCCCTTACGAGAAGTACACCCAGTTATGGGTGCGGATCACGCCTTGAAACGTGTATATGTGCACACGCCACTGACTAAGTTAGAACTGTTAGAAATGAAGAAACTAGTTCCGTGTCATGATAAAGACCCTGCAGGTTTTCACAGAGAGCTTAAAGACATGTTACTAATGGGGGATTACACGTATGATGATATCATGAAAATGTTGAAGGTGCTGTTGCCCACGGGCATTTACGAGAAATTAAAGGAAAAAGAATGGGAGGTGGGGGACACTAAGATTGCATGGGCAGAAATAGAAGACGAAGAAAGCAAACGGGTCCCAGGGGTAGGCCTTGGGGACAAGACTAAAGCATTACCCGGATTAATAGTACAGGTTCTGCCAAGATTATTGACAACTAGAAAGGAAGATTGGGACGCCATCTCGTCCTGTAAACAGAAACATGATGAAGATACTAGTGACTTCTATTCCAGATTTGAGAAATGTTTCATTATAAATAGTGGCCTACAACCAAGCAGCGAGTCATATCCACACCTTTTTGTATCAAAACTAGTCGAGAACTCCCTACCATTAGTTAAAAACAGAGTGTACAAAGTTGAAAGTACTTGGCAGGCAAATACGCCATCCCAGATGTTACAAATGTTACAATATCATCAGAACAGAATTAGAGAAGAACAAGATCAGGAACAGAAACGTATGAAAGACACCAAGATGAAAATGTTAGTAGCTCAGACGGTCCCAGCCGACGGCCAGAGAAAAGGTGGGACCCAGACAAGTCACACTACAGCTCCCGTTAAAGGGACATGTAATTACTGTAAACAGCCAGGTCATTACGTACATGAATGCCCAGTCCTGAAACATAACATTTTAACAGGTAAAACTAAAGAAAGACCGCATCCGCCTAGACAAGATCAGGTCCAGCAACAGACCTCACAAAATGTACAGCCAATGCAGAATACACAGCCTATGCATGCTCCATCTCATACAGCACAGACAGTAGCAGGACCACAGCCCATTGCCGCGACTCAGCAAGTTTCGCAACAGATGTACCAGTATGCCCAATCTGCATATCCAGATTACCCCCGATATACATGAAACAGCCTAGAGAGGGAAGGTGGTTTGCCTCTTATTGAAATTCCTGTAGATCAAGAAGGTCCTTATGTACACAGTCACGTATTGGGAAAAGACAGAAAGTTTTTTTTTTTTTTGTAAAATTTTTATTTTGCATACAGAGAAAAAATAACAATTAACAAAAGACATCACAGTGGGCGCATGGAAGGTCCCACACAGTGGGAAAGCTGAAAAAGGAAGATGAGGCAGGACAGTAAAACAAAAAGTCTTCAGTGCTGGTAATGTCGGCGGTCTCGCAGCAATCCCCCGCCAAGGGGTAGCTCAAATAGTGCAGCCAGCAAATAGTCCAGGAGCGCTCCAGTGATCAAGTAAGCCTCATCTCGGTGAAGTAACAGTCCCAATGTAACTCCCCACCCTTCCCCCCAAAAACTCCCCCCCCCCCCGTGACGGCGCCGCTCGCAAATCACATTCATTCACCAAGCACACTCTAGAGCTGAAACAAGTGCAAGTTCCGCAATGTCGCCGGGCAAACCGCCGAAGGCAAGCCAGCAGAAAGGAAGGACACCAAGGGGCCCCACATGTGCTTGAAGTTTTTGTATTTGCCTATAAATATATCCGCCATTCTCTCGAGACTCAGAAGTCTCCACAGTCTGGAGTGCCAAAGGGAAACCGCCGGGGCCTCCTTACGTTTCCAGGCCGAGGCCAGCGTGAGCTTGGCCGCGCCGAGGCACAGCCACAATATCTTTTTGTCGGCTCGCGATTGGTGTTCCAGGCCGGGATCCCTCAAACCCAGCAGAACGAATTCGGGGGAGTCATCGATAGGGTACTGCAGAATGTCCTTAATATGGGACAAGATCTCGGCCCAGAAGGGCTTAATGATCGGGCATTCCCACCAAATGTGGCGGAAATCACCCAGAAGGCCACAACCCCTCCAACACCTGTCCGTGGCCGTCGGGAAAACGCGATGCAGTCGAGCCGGGACCATGTACCATTGCGTTAGAGTTTTGAAATGTGCTTCCCTCAGGAGTATGGAGTGGTTAAACTGCGTCATGTCCTTCCAAAGCGCCGACCATTCTCCGTCAGTGATATCCCTCCCCACCATCTCCTCCCATTGCTCCATGTAGCGCGGTCTAGGGGAAAGGGCCGAGCGAAGCAGCAGCTGATATAAAAAGGAGATATCCCCCTTCATGGCCGAGGTCTTCAGGAGAAAAGCCTCAAAGTCGGATAAAGGTCTCGTCGCCGCTTCTCGCACCACGGGTGAAGTGGCCCAGTGTAGCAGTTGCACATGCCGGTACCTTTCCCCCGGCGGCACTCGATAGTCCCGCATGCAGTTCTCAAATGTCAAGGGGTCGGGGCCATGGAACAAGTGAAGTAATGCCCGGCATCCCCCCTCCCTCCAACCGTCAAAGGGGCCCTCGGTGAGCGCCGGGGGGAACTCTGGATTAAAATGCAAAGGGGTGAATGGGGACGGAAAGGTCGTCCATCTCTCGTCGCCGGCCAGTGTGTCCCAAACTTTCAGCGTAGTCCCCGTGGGGGTACTAATGTACGCGTTTGCCGGGCGGTCTCGCTTCGGCTTCCATGCTAGGTCCCAGATGGACCGGCCTGCCACACTCCGGTCCATGTGTAGCCAGTGTTTGTCAGAGAACTGCTGTGACCACTCCACCATAACTCTAAGTTGGGCCGCCTTGTAGTAGAGGTGGAAGTCCGGAAGGCCTACCCCTCCGTCATTTCGCAGGCATCGCAGAAGTGTAAACGAAAGCCGCGCCCGACCGCCTTGCCAGACAAATTTCAACATCATCGATTTGAGGTGGCTAAAAAAGGTAGAGGGCAGTGGGATAGGCAAGGCCTGGAACAGGTATAGATATTTGGGGAGAAGGACCATTTTGACAGCATGTACCCGTCCCAGCCAGGACAGGAATCTAGGCTTCCATTTCTCCAGTTCCGCGCGCGATCTGGCCATGAGGGGCGGGAAGTTGGCCGCAAAGAGACCGCCCACTGTAGGAGTGAGGTGAATCCCTAGGTATAGTAGGGAGCCCGAGGCCCAGGCCAACGGCGTCGTCGCCTTCACCCGAGCCACCTCGGCTGGAGATAGGGTCAGGTTCAGGACATGCGACTTGCCATAGTTAACCTTGAAGCCGGCCACCGCCTCAAATTCCAGCAAAATATCACGTACACACGGAAGGGAGTTAGCGGGGTCGGCCACCGACAAGAGGACATCATCTGCAAACAGGGTGATCTTGTGCTGTTCCCCAGTGAACGGGATGCCCTTCACCCCCTCATGCTCCCGGACTGCCAGCGCCAGAGGTTCAATGCTGAGCGCAAACAGCAAGGGCGAGAGAGGACATCCCTGCCTAGTGCCCCGCGAGTGTTGGAAGAAGGCCGACAAGTGGCCGTTCACCGCCACCCGGGAACGCGGGCTGCAGAAGTTAGCTCTCACCATCGCGATGAAACGATCGGAAAAGCCAAATGCCCGTAATGTGTGGAATAGAAAGCCCCAGTCCACCCGGTCGAAAGCCTTCTCCGCATCCAGCCCCACCAAGACCGCCGGGATGCGGAACCTGTCCGCCTTCTCTATAAGGTGGATGACCCTCCGGGTGTTATCATGCATCTGGCGGCCTTTGATGAAGCCCGATTGGTCCGCATGGATAATCGACGGCAGCAGGTCTTGCAGGCGGCTCGCTAAAATAGCCGAGTAGAGCTTGGCGTCGATGTTGAGTAAGGCTATGGGGCGGTATGAGGCACACTGCTCTGGGTCCTTCCCCGGCTTCGGCAGGACCGTGATCACTGCTTCCGCAAGGGTCCCAGAATTCACCCCAGATCCAGCCATGTCATTAAAGAGGGCGACCAGGAAGTCACACACCTCAGTCGCATAGGTCTGGTAAAAGACAGCGGTGAACCCGTCGGGGCCGGGGGCTTTGTGTAGTTTCAGGTTTTGAATAGCAGCGAGGACCTCCTCCCTCGTAATTGGAGCCTCAAGTAAATCGTTCCAGGTCCCTGGTACCTGCGGAAGCGATAAGCGCTGTAGGAATGCACGCTGTTCAGCCGCGTCCAACTCTTCCCCCGCGTACAACGCGGCGTAGAATCGGCCAAAGACATCAGCCTTCGCCCCGTCATTGTGCTGGAGCACTCCTGCCAAGTCTCTAATCCCACCTACGTATTCACGTTCCCTCTTATCCTTCAATTGCCGGGCAAGGTGTCTGCCAATCTTGTTACCCCCAGAGTAGGAGAGCCGGCCCAGCCGCAATAGGGTGAGTTCAGCCCTATTCGTATAGTGGGCCTTCAGCTTGCCCCGCACTGCCGTCAGGGGACGTAGGGTCACCCTCGAGGGATTAGTTTTGTGTTCTCTCTCAAGCACGAGCACCTCTGCCTCCAGCGCTTCCCTCTCCTTCCTACGTAAGGCGTTCAATTGCGAGTTGAGGCCCAGGCATGTCCCCCTGATCGTCGCCTTAAAGGCGTCCCAGGTGGTCATTAGGGACGTGTCCGAGGGGGGGTTGCTATCAAAAAAGTCCCGGATGGCCTGACGCAGGGCCTGATGGGATACATCGTCCCGAACCACCGAGGCTGGGAAGTACCACTTCCGGTTCGCGGTGTCCGGAGGCGACCACCGAAGCGTGAGCACTAGGAGACTGTGATCCGAGACAGAAATCGGGAGAATGGCGGCATCTAAGATGTTCCCTCTAAGGGACTGGCTAAGGAAGACATAGTCCAGACGGGAGTAGGAGTGGTGTACATGGGAAAAGAACGTATAGTCCTTCACAGCAGGGTGAAAAAACCTCCAACCATCCACCAGACCCATCTCTTCCACCCCCCGCTGCGTACTTCCCGAGAAGACCCCCGTGTCCGCCCTCCGTCCCCCCGAGCTGTCCATCTCCCCATCCCAAACCAAGTTATAATCACCCATCATGAATACAAGCCCTTCCGCAAAGTCCCCCACCTTCTCCAGCAGCTCCTGCAAGTACTTATTTTGGCCCGAAGTAGGCAAGTAGAGCACCACAAACGTACACAACCTGCCCTGAATGTGCCCCTTGACCATCAACCACCGCCCTTCTCTATCGTTGCGGACCCCCACAGGCTGAAAATGCAACGCCGCCTTAAACATTAAAGCCACCCCCCGATGCTTCGTGACAGCTGAGGACCTGTATACAATGGGGTACGCCCTGTGGCGGAGCCGCAGTTCATCCTTTCGAGCTAAATGGGTTTCCTGCAGCCCCACAACATCAAGGTGATGGTCTACAAGATATTTCAGGACCTTCTGTCTCTTCTGAGGGGAGTTCAAGCCCTTGACATTCCAAGTGCCTATACTAATCGGCATAATAGTCACCACACAAAGAGCTTGTTATCAGAAATACAAATGGCGCCCAACCCTCATCCCACCCCTCCCCCCAACCACGTGCTCCCAAACGTTTCCAGAACAGTCGTAGGATCAGCCCCTCTACAGCATGGCGCACATTCCACCACTCATTCTCTGCATTCATCCCCAAAGGCCTGCCGTCACGGCCCCCCTTCCCCCACCCCAACAGTCCCCCAACCAAAATCCCCCCGAACCAACACAGAACATTGAACAGAGATGGAAAAAAAAGTGCAAAAACCATACTCAACAAGATCAGCAGGCCGAAGTCCGTAGGAAGCCCCCAATCAAGTGACAGGCCAGAGGAATGAAACCACTATTCCCCTTGGCCGTAATCAAGGTCGTCTCCCACCAGAGTACTTGCACACCTCGATCAGAAGGCCCGAGCCTTCCCGGCGCCGATCCGCCATTTTGGGGATTACGCCGCCCCAGAGCTGAGCTGTGAAGCAGCCAACGTGGCCGAGGCCACCGAAGCGACTGCTGCCCCCCGTTCCCGCAGGCTGGTAGAAGGGTCCGGACGTTGTCTAGCAGGGGATCCGGCGGGGGAGCGCCCAACCCTGTGCCATGAGTTCGAACGGCGGCGCCGCCGAGATGGAGAGGCCGCCGTGGCCTGCGACGATGGAACATCTGCCAATCCCAGGAGCTCTTTTGCCGCCTGAAGTGTGCGTACTTGGGCCAGGCGGTTCTGCCATCTAAAAATTATTCTGAAAGGGTGCCCCCAGGAGTAGGCAATCCCCCTCTCTTTCAGGAACGCTGTGATAGGTCGGAAGTCCCTTCGTTTCTGTAAGGTAGAGGCGGCCAAGTCCTGGAACAGCTGGGGCCGATGGCCTCGAAATTGCAATGAGTCGATGGTCCTGGCCTTTCGTAGTATCCTCTCCTTGAGTTGAAAATCGTGGACGCACACCAATATGTCGGGGGGAGGGCCCCCCCCTCGCCGCGGCAAGCCCACCCGGTGCACTCTGTCCATCCGTATCTCCGTCGTGTCCGCCTCATCTAGGACCTGGAGAAACAGCTCCTGTACGTATCCCCGGAGGTCTCCCGCCTCGCCATCCCAAGGCACCGCCCGTATACGGATGTTGTTCCTACGGGAGCGGTTTTCGAGGTCTTCCGTATGCAGTTGGAGGTCCAAATTCTGCTCGGTGAGGCGGATAATATCTTGCTGGAGCATATGAACGTCTGTGGCCACGCTCAGGTCCCTGTCCTCCAGGGTCGCCACCCGCTCACCTATGCCGTCCACGTCCCTCCGCACTTCCCGCAGGTCGGAGGCGAGCTGTGACCTAAGTTCCGATATGTCCTCCTTGATGGAGGTAAGCAGCTCCGACATGAAGGCCTTCGTCACTGGGGCGTCTTCATCAGAGTGCCTTGATGACCCACTCGCTCCAGGGGAGGCCGGTTGTTGGGAGGCCTTGTCCTTCCCCTGGTTTCGTTTGCGCTGCACTGTAGACATGGCGGCACACCTCGCCCTGTGTCGGCTCCACGCGGCCAAGGAAAGTAACGGGCCCTGCCGGCGGGCCAAGCACTCAGTCCCTACCTTCGCCTCCAGGCGGTTCCAGGCTCCCCGCACTCAGGCACTCGACCCGTGAGCGACTCCTGTATCCCAGGCGGGGGTTCCAGGGAGCCGGCGATCTGCCGCCTCGGTCCTCCGAGCCTCCGCCACCTGTGAGTGATAGCGTTACTCCTGTGCCCTGTCGCCGTCCGGCTCCGTGCAGCGACCCGGCCCTAGGCCCCGAAAGTTCAAGCAGGCCGCTGGCGCCACCCGCGAGGGGAAGGCCAGTCGATGGCGGTAGCAAGGAGCCACCGGTTGTTCAAGTGTCACTGCTTGGCCAGGGGTCAGTGCTCCACCTCTCCCAGGCGTGGCGGGTTATGAGCCGGGTCTCGGCGATAGGACCACCCTCGTCCAAGCTCCGGTCCGATCAGCCGTCCGTCTGCTCCAGTGCCTGCAGGCGGATCTAGGGCCCCGCCCCTCGACCACGCCGGGCCGCGATGGTTGGAAAGCCCGGGGTCTCACAGGCCGCAGGTTGCGGACGCTCTCGCAGGTGCTCCGGGGGTCACACCGCTCCGGGGACCCCGCCAACGTCCGCCGCTCTGCTAGGCGAACGTCTCCGCCACCGAAGGGGCTCGTGGGCGCCCCCAAAATCGTGCTATTAGATGCTTTGTTGGATCAGCGCCGGAGCGGCACGAAAAGGCGTCCTACTCCGCCGCCATCTTGGCCACGCCCCCTCAGACAGAAAGTTTTTAATTGACACAGGGGCAAGCCGCACCACAATCAGTCATAATGAAGTCCCAGGGGCACCCCTCTCAGGCTCACAGAATGTTTCCCTTGGTTTTTCAGGACAGCCTATTGTAAATGAAGTATCGGAACCAGTACCCTTGGCTGTGGGTCCGTTATCACGAGTTACAGATTTATTACTTACGAACTCATGCCCAGAAAACTTGTTAGGAATTAAAACTCTGAAGGCTCTAGGAGCTATAATATGCTGTTCCCCGGAGGGAGTTAGACTCTTTCTACGGGATTTCAAGGGTCATTATGTTTTACGAGAATTTGATGTCAGATTGAAAAATGTACCAGATCACCTATGGGCAAAAGGCCCAGCTGACGTAGGTTGTATGCATATCACTCCATACCGTGTTACACTCAAGACAGGAGTTGTTCTACCCAGAATCAGACAATACAAGTTACCACCCGATGCTGTAGTGGCTTTACTGAAAATCATTGAAGAGCTCATTGCCCAGGGAGTGGTCGTAGAGACCGACTCCAATATCTGTAATTCACCCATCATTCCAATTCTTAAACGTACAGACCCCAATGCACCGCCAGTATATCGGCTGGTGATTGATCTTCGAGAACTGAATAAATGTATTGTACCACAGTACCCTGTGGTCCCCGATATCTCTTCCCTATTGACTGCTATTGATTCAGAAGCAACGTTCTTTACTGTAATTGATCTCAAGAACGCTTTCTTCAGTGTACCTATTGATCCGGAGAGCCAATATCTCTTCGGATTCAGTTTAAATGGACGAAGCTTCAAATTTTCCCGCGCACCTCAAGGATTCACAGAAAGCCCCAGCATCTATAGTCAAGCACTGAAAAGACAACTAGATTGTATTCAAATGCCAGTTAACACCGCTTTACTGCAATACGTCGATGATCTACTGATCACCGCACGAAGTGAGCCCGAATGTGAACAAGCATCACTGACAGTTTTACATTTCCTGGCCGACAAGGGACACAAGGTGTCTCCTTCGAAGCTACAATTCTGTGTTCAGCAAGTTGTATACTTGGGTCACTTGCTGTCCAAAGTGGGGAGACAGCTCACTCCCGATCGCATTCAGTTAATTGTAAACATGCCACGACCCCAGACACAAAAGGAAGTGCGGGCCTTTATAGGCCTCACCTCGTACTGCAGACAATGGATTCCTCAATATGCATTTCTAGCTAAACCACTCATCCAGTTAACGACGCAGGAGGCAGCAACTTCGATTGCCCTCCCTTGGACTCAGGAACACACACAAGCCTTTGAGGAATTAAAGAAAGCATTATGCCAAGCACCAGTTTTAGCGACACCATGTTACAACAAACCGTTTACACTTTTTGTTACAGAACGTGACGGTACAGCATTGTCTGTCCTCACTCAAGATCAGGCAGGTTCACATAAGCCTTGCGCTTATTTTTCAAGTACATTGGATTCCGTAGCACAGGCACTCCCTGCATGCTTAAAGTCAGTAGCAGCAACTGCGTTAGCAATAAGACAAAGTGATTCAATTGTTTTAGGACATCAGTTAACAGTACAAGTACCACACTCTGTAGAGGTTCTTTTAAACAGAACCCAAACTCAGCACCTGACTATAGCACGACTGACAGGTTACGAATTAACACTATTCCAGCCACACATAGAAATCAGACGCTGCAGCATCCTGAACCCAGCAACACTGTTACCTACAATTATGACAGATCCAGCCCCGCATGATTGCATAGAGATCATTAATGCAGTAACAAAGCCCCGACGAGACTTAACAGATGTTCCATTGACAAATCCTGACCTGACACTTTATGTGGATGGTTCATGTATGAGAACAAGTACAGGAGAATTAGTGGCCGCGTATGCCGTGACCACTGAAACTGAAGTTAAAGAAACACATCGTATTGATACACTGTCTGCTCAAGCGGCAGAGCTCATCGCTCTGACCCGAGCCTGTATTCTAGCCAAGAACAGAAATGTCAACATATACACTGATTCCCGTTATGCGTTCGGAGTTGTACACGACTTCGGCATGTTATGGCAAGAACGAGGTTTCCTGACCTCTCATGGTGCCAAGATCCAACATGGCCCCCTCATTCAAGCACTGTTAGAAGCAATACATCTGCCTTCAGGCATATCCGTCATGAAGTGTAAAGCACATACTAAAGTCACAGATTCTGTTTCCCAGGGTAACGACCTGGCAGACCAGACAGCAAAACATACAGCACTGACTCACACTCAGACAACTGATATGACAAAGACAACAGGACCGACACACTGTATGACAGTCAGGGATCCCACACTAGATGTTATCGACATTCAGACACATGCTACTCCAGAAGAAATACAGAAATGGATTGAACAAGGAGGGATCCAAACAGATCAAGGTTGGGTGACGAAGGGAAAATCTACATGGTTTCTCCCTGACTCTATGGTTCAAGTCATGATAAATACAGCACATAGCCCAGCACACCTAGAAGAGAAAGCGATGTTAGACAGTTTACAAAATCTTTGGAACAATAAACACTTACGAGCAGCAGCGAAACAGAAAGTGCGTACTTGCATGATCTGTTGTCAGTTCAATCCAGGTAAAAGCGTCCCTGTAGAGCAAGGTGGATTTCATCCTCCCGATCACCCTTTTGAAGTCCTCCAGATGGATTATATCCAGATGGACCGTTGTCGAGGATTTAAATATGTTCTCGTAGTTGTCTGTGCTCTGTCCCGCTGGACCGAAGCATACCCAGTCCCAGATTACACTGCTCCGACCACTGCCAAACAGCTGGTTCGTGAATTCTTCCCACGATACGGCTTGCCTCGTGTCGTGTACTCAGATAACGGTCAGCCATTCTCATCTGCATTAATGAAAGAAGTTTCTTTATTACTGGGATACCAGTGGAAATTCCATTGTGTCCGACATCCTGAAGCCGCAGGCCTGGTAGAAAGGCATAACCAGACACTAAAGATACGCCTTGCAAAAATATGTCAGGAGAAAGGGGTCGACTGGATAGTCGCCCTGCCAGTGGCACTATTCTACATGAGAATGGTTGCCCATTCGAGATCAGGGCTATCCCCGTACGAGGTGGTCTTTGGCAGACCACCGAATATGTGGGGGACGCCCATTCCGAAAAAGATTACTGATGTTGATTGTAACATGTTGACAGATTACCTTGCCTCCTTGATGTCTGCACTCCAATCATGTCGTTCACAGGTTGCCGCAGCCTTCCCTGACAACACTGATGTAAAGCCACACGATGTCCGTCCAGGGGACCTCGTACTAGTGCGCAATTTTGATAGAAAGAGTCCGTTGGAGCCCCGCTGGAAATCACCGAAGACCGTCCTTCTCACCACAAGGACCGCCGTGAAGATCGAAGGGAGAAAGGGGTGGGTTCACACGAGTCATGTGAAAAATTTTTTTGAACTGAAACCTGATCGAGACTCGTCCACCCCCACCAAAGACTGTGTCGAGCCAAAAGACTTTACAGAATCTGAACGAGAAAAAACTCCCCAAGAGGAGTATCGTATGAAACTCCGATCTAGCAAGTCAGACAGTTTAATTGTTTAAGTCCTCCCCTAGGTGAATCGGTTAAATAGTTTCTGACATGTATCCCCTAGATCGAGATAGAGAGAGAGAATATAAGAAACGTACATATTGTAAATCACTTCGTAGTCACTGTATAGTGACACTATTAATCATGTTGATTCTGAGTATTTTAATTATTGTTGCTAGCGTCCTTCTACCTATCTATTGTCCTATTTTCAAGCGTGAACAATCTGCTTACAATGTATCTGCTGAACACACTTTTAGTGAGTTACCTCCACACGAACTTTCCTACAGACTTGCGCTGCGCAACAACACTTTTATTAGTATGCTACACCATTCCCATCAAACTAACAATGCTACAGATTGCTGGATATGTGGCCGACTCCCTCCCTACCAGAATTACAAGGGAGCTCTGCCCCTCTTTCCGTACCCGTTCACTCATAATGGCTCCTGCGGCGCATGGTTTAAAATAATTAATTCCTTAGATCCTGATATTGCTGTTTTCGATGGGGGCTGGGTTTGGGGAAACCTGAACTTAGTCTTGCTCGACGTCTGTTACCCTGATAAGGAGGGACTCCCCACTAGAATAGGAACTGATCTAGAAAATGAAGTGTATGGATTAGGTAACTATACAATTAGCCTTATGATTCTTACTGTTGAATCCGAAGCCGCACCTGTTATACCTACTATGTCAGTATTGCCAGTTACTGGTGAATTATGTATCAGGAAGAAAGGTTCAGTACACTTGGGTCATAGTAAATGCACTACTGTGGTCGAATTCAGTGATCATGGAAAATCGTCCTTTAAAGCTATCCGTCATTCTTATTTTGTGTGTGGTCACACCGCATACATACGTCTACCTCCAGATTGGGATGGTACCTGTTACATTGCATTCCTTCTGCCCCCTGTTTTCCTAGCTCCCCCTGATTACCACAGAAATACCAATCTAGTAAAGAATAGACCCCGAAGAGATATCCCACTTGTCGACTACACAGAAACGGCATGGGAACAGTACACTGATTTTAATAAAGGATTCTTTTTCTTTTTAGGACCTGTTCAGAATAGTAAATTAATACGTAGATTAACTAGAACACTTGAAGCAGTAGTGAATGAAACTGCCTCCGCCTTAGGTAACTTAACAGAAGAGCAGTCCGCCATGCGGGTTGTTGTCCTTCAGAACCGTCTTGTTATTGACGTCATCTTGGCAGATAGAGGTGGAGCTTGTAAGGTCATCGGGTCAAGTTGCTGTGTTTTCATACCACAAAACGCACCATCTGTATATCAAGCTATTACACGTCTCCATAAAATTGCAAATCAGATACATCAGAATCCAGGCACCTGGACTTGGTCCGGTTGGTTCTGGACAACGTTAACAGCTTGGGGATGGAAGATCCTATCCTTCCTAGGCATTGGCCTAGTCCTAGTATTCAGTTGCTGCCTGTGCCTGCAGTGTGGGCCAGCGATTTGTGGACTATGTGCCACCTCTTGTATTGAACATTCCAGTTTCCTCTCAAAACGTAAACGAAAGAAAGAAGAACAAATGATGTTACAAGAACAAACTGATCGATTCATGAGGATCGAGATTTCATGAAGGGTCCGTAGGGAACAAGGAGGGAATGAGGAAATATAAATTTTTGGTCATGTTATGTTCCCTAGCGCGTACCCCACCGACTCCATGTACCAGCTTAAAGTGCATGTAACTTCCCTCCTGTGTCAGCTATGAAGACGCAAATACATTTGCGTCCAACGTTAACTTGTCCTCATTCAGATCCACCATGAATGGATTAAATGGTCCATTCCTAAGTATGCTATGCCACCGTCTTTTTGTAGTGTACTTTACATGTTTTTCTGCTCTGGCAAAGTAGGCCCTGAATTTCTGCCATCGAGCCTCTTTTCTGGCTTTTGACTCTGACAGCCTCTGCCCAGGCTGCCTCTGTACCCGTGAACTCTGACTTACTTCCAGCGCGGCCCCTCGCGCTCAGCTCAGCCTGCTTTCTGCCAAGACTGACTATAACCTTCGAGTTATCTGTTCCGCTCCTCGAAAATGCATTCCTGCCTACTAGCTTCAGTAAACATCCTCCCCAGCTGCAGAGCCAAAGGGCCGACCCGTCCCAGTGCAAGTAATTCATAGCCTCTGTTACCATGCTTCCATGGAAGGCCCCGTGCCCCCACGCTTCTCATGCAGACACTTAGGCGCTTATACACGCATCCACAGTTAGCATAGAATAGCTTCTGCCCTAGAGACCTTTCCGCCCAGATAATATGGTTCCTAAACATCAGATATCAGATATGATAAAAGTACAAGTTGATCTGACATGCCAGACTTCTGTCTCTTTCCGTCAGTGTAAATGTCAAGTCCCCTGCACCCCTCCAATCACACGTCATGCAGCTGCGCGCGCATCCAAGCTTCCGATTTCTGCTGACATTGCCACATTTCTGCTTAGTGCCACCCACCTGTGACACCTATCAGTGACGTTTCTAGCACACACCTCCAGTTCACGCCTCTTGATTACGTACTAGCACCACGTGTATACTGTTATCTTGTCTTCTCTCAGCTGTTACGCCTCTTGCACTGTTGCTTATGATATGAATT
Organism: Lissotriton vulgaris; assembly: GCF_964263255.1. Lineage (NCBI taxonomy): Eukaryota > Metazoa > Chordata > Amphibia > Caudata > Salamandridae > Lissotriton > Lissotriton vulgaris. The sequence continues at coordinate 1,570,676,525 of NC_141685.1, forward strand.
AAGTATATAAGCTATGTATTGTCAATAAAATGTAGCGCTCTATCCCTTCTGACACCCCTGTGGTGGTCAGAATCCGATATCCTGGTCATGACCATTCCTTTTTAAGGAATAAAACCCCTAAGAACTCTAACACCACGGACTCTGGTTTTTTCTTTCCGATCTGAGTTATTATTGATTAAGTACTTACCTGCATAGAAATTAAGAGAGTAAATTAATTATTTACGTCAGGTGGGGGGCAGTCAAGTCACCCCATCCTGAATTCCCATGGGTGTCTAGTTTTGAAAAATTTATAGGTTTGCTAGGTTCCCCTCGGTGCCGGCAGAGCTAAGGTTAAAAAACTACAGCTAGGCACTTTGCCAAAAAAGGGTCATTTTTCACTACGAAATTGAGGTGTGTCCACGTTGCATTTTGTGCCGTTTCCTGTTGCGGGCACTAGGCCGATTCAAATAAGTGAGGTACTACTATTTTTGGAAGACTTTAGGAAACGCGGGGTGGGTGGAAATGTGTGTATCCACACAGATTCTAGAACTTTCCACCACAGAAATGTGGGGAAAATGTGTTTTTTTGGCAATTTTTTAGGTTTGCAAGGGATTCTGGGTAACAGAACCTGGTGGGAGACAGTCAAGTTAACCAATCCCGATTTCCCTGGGTGTCTAGTTTTTAAAAAATGTATAAGTTTGCTAGGTTTCCCTTGGTGCCGGCAGAGCTATGGTTCAAAAACTACAGTTAAGTACTTTGCCAAAAGGGTCATTTTTCACTACGAAATTGAGATGTGTCCACGTTACGTTTTGCACCATTTCCTGTCGCGGGCACTAGGCCGACCCCCACAAGTGAGGTATCATATTTCTCAGAAGACTTTAGGGAATGCGGGGTGGGTAGAATCAAGTCACCCCATCCTGAATTCCCATGGGTGTCTAGTTTTGAAAAATGTATAGGTTTGCTAGGTTCCCCTCGGTGCCGGCAGAGCTAAGGTTAAAAAACTACAGCTAGGCACTTTGCCAAAAAAGGGTCATTTTTCATTACGAAATTGAGGTGTGTCCACGTTGCATTTTGTGCCGTTTCCTGTTGCGGGCACTAGGCCGATTCACATAAGTGAGGTACTACTTTTTTTGGAAGACTTTAGGAAACGCGGGGTGGGTGGAAATGTGTGTATCCACACAAATTCCAGAACATTTACACCACAGAAATGTGAGGAAAATGTGTTTTTTTTGTTGCAAACGTTTAGGTTTGCAAGGGATTCTGGGTAATAGAACCTGGTGAGAGACAGTCAAGTCACCCCATCCTGGATACTCCTGGGTGTCTAGTTTTGAAAAAGGTATAGGTTTGCTAGGTTTCCCTAGGTGCCGGCAGAGCTAGAGTTTAAAAACTACAGCTAGGCACTTTGCTAAAAAAGGGTAATTTTTCATTGTGAAAATGTGGTGTGTTCATGTTGGGTTGTGAGCCATTTCCTGTTATGGGCACTATGCCTACCCACACAAGTGAGGTACTATTTTTATCGGGAGACTTAGGGTATTTCAGATTTGTAAAGGAACTGTTATTACCTATTGACTTTTGATGTATTTCTGCCTTCCAAATGAAAGACATTGTGTAAAAAAGAAGTCATTTAAAAAAATGACTGATAATTCTCATGCTAGTATAAGTATTCCCAATTTCAGAAATGTGCAAATATCTACTCTATATTTTGTTTCCATTTCAGTAATACATAGGTGTCTTTCATACCGATTTTCCATGAACACATTTTTCCAGAATAATTACTATATACCCGGTACATAATAAAAAACCATTGCTAGTTGCTGCTCAGTTTTTGGCTCTGGGTTCGTTGTGTTCATGGTGAACCTACAAGTCCTATATATCCCCACAACCAGTCATGTCCAGTGGATGTAACAGTATATTGCTTTGAAAGAGCTGTCATAATTAGAAGGAGTTACAGGTGAAAACGTTGACACAAAAGGCTATTTTTTTCAACTAATTTTCAATGTGTCCTATATTTAACTGTTAATTTCTATAAAGAAACCTTGATGGATCTACAGATATGACCCCTTGCTAAATTCAGAATGTTGTCTACTTCTCTAAACTGTATAGCTTTCCAGGATCCATTATTGCTTTTGTACCCATTTCTACTATTAACTGGAAGGAGGTTGAAAGCACAAAAATAGCAAAAATAGGCTATGTCCCAGAAAAATGCCTAAACTGTGTAAAAAATGTTGGGTTTCTGAAAAAAGTCTGGTATCCTCTAAGAGCTGGTAAAATCATGATTTCAGCCCCACAAACCCTTTGTTTGATAACATTTGCAGGGAAAAACCCAGACGCTTTCATTTGCAGCCCATTTTTCCCATTTTTCACCAAAAAACCCAAAATGTTGATGTATTTTGTCTCATTTCTGTGACCCCTCTAGGTCAATCCACAAACCCTGAGAATCTTTAAAATCCCCATGATGCTGGAAGAAAAGGACACAAATTTGGAGTGGATACCTCATGTGGTCAAAAAGTTACAGGGGCCTCAGCGCGCACTACCCCAAATAGCCCAAAAAAGGCGTGGCACAGGAGGGGGGAAAGGCCTGGCAGCGAAGGGGTTAAACAGCAGTAGATATGCAAAACCTTGATACTAAAATGTTCATGTTTTCAGATAAGTGCATTGATTTATCATCAGTGCATGTTCCTATCACTCGGCACCTATCAGATGTTCAAGCATGAATGCACATTTATTGGTTACATAAATGTGGAAATATACTAGTTTGAATTAATTTACTCAAAAAACCTCAATTAAATATGGATAAATACAAATAACATTAGCAACAAACCAATATGGATAAATACAGATGGAAATGTTCATAAAATAAATACCATAAAACCGGGAGCTCTAAATATAATGAACTCAATGCCATTGCAATTTGGAATCCACTTCCTTTAAATTATGTTCTACTTGATTAGACCAAATCTGCCAAGACTTTCTCGAAAATTGATCTTAGATGGGCCTACAATCTTGTAAACATTCAACAGTGCAATAAGTACAAAACTGCCATCAACACCAGATATGGACACATAAAGTATATTGCAATCCCCGTTGAGTGATATAACTCTCCAGCAGAGTTCATCATTTCATAAATTACATTTTTTCAAGATCTGCTGGACCAATACATCATTATTGTTGTACCGTTAACGTGTTTTGTCCTCCTTTAATTAAAACTATTATTTGTTACGTTTTCTCCTATCCCAAATTAACTGTCACAAACATGCCAGATTTCTTCGATCCTCTGAGAGATCTTGTTCTGTGCTGAAAGGGACTGGAATACTTAGAGGATGAGCAATTATCAAATGAGGACAGGGAATAGGATAATTGCAACATACTATATTATGCATAACTCTCAATTGATCCTACCTCTAGTTCTGATGAAAGCACCAAATTAAAATGAACATGGTCACAAGAAATAAAGAGTCAGAATCAGCAGAGTATTTATATTAGTTTGTATTTCTATTTAAGTTTCAAATTACTAGCACACAACCCTAAATTCAGATTAGATCAGACTTAATAAGCATTTAGAAACTCTGCAAGATCCCAAAATTGAAAGGGAATGGTCTTCCTCAGCTGAAGGAAATTATTATCTTAAGAAAAGTTGTTCATCAGAGAAACCAGTTGCATCTCATACCAACCCTTTAGGAATGATCAGTAAATTCCAAATGACCAGTTCCAGTTCATAAGACAGAACATCTGACTCTTTCCAGCACTGCAGTGTCAATGCCACAGCTGCTCTGACATGAATCCTTTCAGCCGAAAAGGTTCCACTATGCTGGCATACCAGCTGGCAGTAGATTGCAGAATTTCATCTCAGTTTGCATTGTATCTGTAAGTCCAAATCGTCAGTCTCTAAATCGCACGATGGGTAAAAAAGTGACACGCATTAGTTCCAAAATCTGAGCAATTATACTCCATAGATTCCAGGTTTACATTACTTGACATCACCAAATTTGTCAGACCACTCTGCCCCATTGGACGCTCTCGATAGGATAAGATAATGTAGTAAGTGAAAAGTAAACAGATCCGGAAGAATTAAGTAATCCATTACTCGCAGTTTCCTTAGAGCCACTGTAGTTTCATCATTAAACCATTGTAGCAGTTAGAAAGTAGGCGATTTCATACTCTAATCCATTGTCAGTCCATTCTCAAGCATTTTCTCTGATAAGTATCACTTTTGCTGCGAGTCTAATCAAGTAGGCTAAAAATGTCAAAGAAGGTAATTGAGAGTTAGAACACAAGTGGTAACTTTAGGAAAGGTTCCCATAGGCTTCAAACTATCCAGTTCATAATTCCATATTAGGAAAGGAAGCAAAATTAAGACCTTCATTAAATACAGCTCATGCACGATGAAATTGTACTAGTATATGAATCTCGTGTGGCACAGAATAATGCAATAACCTTTCCATTAAACATATTAATATCACTTCAATATGAGTGAAATTAATTTATGCAAGTATAGGGTACTCATAAAAAAAGTATATATCACTATCACTCACATATAATTTTGTATGTTTCTTTTGCACATTACATGGTATTACAGCATACAAGTTTAGAGGCACATCAAAGATAAGTTTTAAGAAATGCATTCTTAACATAACCTCTAGTAGCACCTACTTTTCTATTGTCATTTCAGTGCCCACGTTATACATTCTAACGTGCTATTCATTCTTAATACATGAAAAATGTTTAATTCTCACATAGGGACTTCTGTGTTATTGTTCAATATCACGTTTATCTAATCAAAAAAACACGTCATTAAAATGTCAGATTTCACATCTACTTATTGACTGTCATTTGCAACAAAAAACTACTTGTAACATTCTGCATGCTTTTACGATGCAATATCTAAATCAGAATTTATGTGTTTTCTTAAAACATGGAGCCTAATACACATTTTGTTATTTTCATATAAGATAGTGTCACAAATCCTTCTTTGTAAATTGTTTTTCTTTTTTTTGTCCTCATTTGCCTTCTTGCCACCCTTCTAGTTACGATAGCGCTCTGGGCTTTCAACTTCATTTACTGGGTACAGGAGGATAGATGTGAAGCTTTAAAGAAAGGAGGCCTCCCCAAACTTGCGTACCTTTTTCCTTTTGCCCCTGGAAGGCCTCCTCCCCAGCCACACAATCATACCCTTTCCCTGGTCTTCATGTATACACACAGAAGATTTTCACCAGCCGGAGCAAATGAAGGCTAAATCATTGGACTTTTTTCCGCTTGCACACCCAGCCCTTAACCATAATATGTTAAAAAAGGCTTCCAAAAATTATACTTCTTTTAAGTCTGATCCGAAATATCCGTCTTAGCTGCAAATTTCATTGATTGTAACCAACCACCCTCGGTAGGGCTGACAGGGGAGTCCCAGAGTTTGCATATTTCTCTTCGAGCCAACAACATTGCATAGAACATAAGCTTTGCCGTATCACTCATGTCCTTGCCATGCAGCTCCAGTCTTTCACATATAACCAACCATCTCAGGGCTTACCTTTATCTGTTATCTTAGCACCCTTGATAGACAGTTACTTATGGCTTCCCAAAATGTCTTAATCTTTGGGCATTGCAGAAACATGTGCAAATCATCTTAAATCGGGCTTCTGCATTTGAACATAAAACCACTCCTCCTGATCCAAATTTTGAAAGTCTTAAGGGAGTCCAGTAGCCCCTGTGCATAGTAAAAAAGTGGTTCTTCCTTAAATACGCAGGTTTCACTGTTTTATAAAGCATAGACATTGTTACTTGCCATTGGTCTTCTGTCGCGATTCCGGCAAGCAGCTTCCCCACAGGCTCTCCTGTAGTGTGAAAGCACCATCCTCCATCTCCAGTACCATAATGCAATTTCTTTCTTCAAAGTGCAGTTGGATAGAAGCTTCTGCTCCAATTCATTCGAAGTACCTTCCAGATCTCCAGATACCACGTACCAGCTATGAATCTGGAGGTATTTAAATCTGGATAAACTGGGTCCCCACTCCTCTTCACACTGACCCCACGATATTAACTGCCCTTCTGGAAATAGCTGCTTCCAACTCACTAAACCCATTTCTTTTAAGGGACGGGCAAGTAAGTCTTTTGTCCAAAGTGGGGACCCTGGTGCATCCCAAAGTGGAGCAAACTGATTAAAATATGAAATATTTAAAGGCTTCCTAATTTTGTACTATGTTTCTGCTAAGTCCTTTAAAACCTTCAATCTAACCTTTTTGAAAATTTTCAGATCAGCAAACCTAAACAAAAATCCACTTTCTGCATTTCTCTGATTCTTCAACATCTCCCTATACATTCTCCCTATTTCAGTGTCTACAGGTGTGCCAAATAACATCCTACTATTTTTAACATAAATACCCATGAGTAAAAAAGTAAGTCAGGCAGAGCTAAACCCCCCTTTACTAGCTTCCTCCTAAGCTTCTTCCATGACAGAAGTAGTCCTTTTGACATCCAAAGAAAAGAACTGATTTCACCCTGCAGCCTTACAAACCACTCCTTCCCAAAACTTAAAGGAATTGTTTCAAATAAAAAGTTAATTTTGTCAGGATCATCATTTTTACCAAGTAAACTCGGCCAAACTACGTAATAGGTAAATACATACAACCTCGTAAGCTTGCACTGATCTCCTTTCTAAGCTTGTTGAAATTTTCTTTAGTGAGGTCAGCTATATTATGTGTGAACTTAACTGCGGAATATCTCATCTCTTTTTTGCAAGTTATACCTTCAGTACTCGAATTCCATGCCTTGACCTCTGTTTTTTTCTTATTGATCTTATAACCCGAAATGCTACCGAACTCACTAGTTAAATCTATTAAACTCATCATAGTTTGGTGTAAGTCTGGTGTATAGATTATAATGTCATCTGCATATAAACCTATCTTTTTACTTCAGCCTTCAAACTCAAAAGGTACGATGCCCGCTGTACTCCTTCTATGTGCCAATGACTCGATATATAAATCAAACAAGAGTGGAGACAGAGGGCATCCTTGTCTGGTACCTCGTGTGATCTGAACTGGCTGGGTCAACACTCCATTTACTAGTACTCTCGTCTTTGGAGCCGAATATATAGCTGTTAATGTTTTACAAACATTCAAACCTAAATTCAAATATCTGAACACCGTCTGTAGATATACCCACTTAACTTGATCAAATGCCTTGGCTGCATCTAAGGCTATAACAGCCAAGGGGAGATCAAAAGACGTGGCTATAGCTATAGAAACAATAAGAGAGTGTGTCAATTCTTTCAATATTCTACACCTAATAAAACCCATCTGGTCCTCATGAACCAGATATGCCATGACACTATTCAGCCTTCCTGCCATAATAAGGATCTGTCCCAGATGGGGTTAGTGTATGCTCGGTGGGAGCTGGTTCAGACCCAGAAGCTATACTAATGTCAGCAGATAGGGGAGGAGAGAAACCCCAGAAGACTCACATAACGAGATGGTGGCAGGGTTGAAGCAGGGGGGACAGGCAGGGTCTGGTGATGCTTCTATTATCTTGATGGTTACAAACCTCAATCTTGAGATGCAGAAGAGATTTCAAATTTCAGAATCAAATCAGCAGGGCATAAGGGATCTATGTGAGGGGTTAGAGAGAAAATAGATGATTTAAATAGTCGGACCATGGCCTTAGAAGTGAAAGTAAGAGACCTTATGAGGAGATGATGGTTAATAGAACTGAGATTGAAGAGTCCAAGGTCAGGGAAAGGGCGCAGGAGGAAAGAATAGAAAGACTAGAAAACTACCACAGACAAAATAATTTAAAAATTCTGAAACTCCCAGAAGGTATAAAAGGAGGGGATGTTAAAAGTTTTGTGGTGCATTTATTGAAGAGCGAGTTACAATTGGAGGAGTCGGAGGAGGAAATCGCTGGGGACATTCAGAGAATTGATAGGGACCCCTTTAGGTTGAATTCGAATAGGACTAGACCAAGGAGAATTCTGGTGAACTTTCTTACATACACCTTGAAGGAAAAGATTTTACCTAAGGACCTGAAAAAGAAAGTTTTGGAGGTGGATGGAGTACAGATTGAGGTTAGATCGGATTTGTCAACTGCTACTTCCAAAAGGCAATGGGAGTTAGGTAAAAGGATTGAGCCATTAAGGAAGTTGGGTGCTTCGCTGCAACTGAAATTCCCAGCGTTATTGAAGGTAATATTGAATAGCAAGATGTACTCCTTTCATTTTGTAGATGAGCTAGATAAATTTCTAGAACAACAGCAATCTGGGAGCTTATGAAGGATGAATGATTTTTTTCACTCAGATGGGAATAATAGAATTTGACTAATTATTGAGTTACTATTGAGTTAGTATGGATGTTATTATTGATTTCAGGAGATTTATTAGTTCCGCACTAGAATATTTTTAGGTATAGCACGTGAATGGGTCACTCATAGGGCTTTGCCATAGGCAGCTGGTTAGGGTTTTCCAGGGAAAAGGGGTGGGGTTTCGGGTCTTTTGGGGAGGGGTGGGTTTGGTGTGTGAAAAATGCAGAAAATTGCCTCATTTGTTTTGTTGCTACTGTTGTGGTTAGTGTGGGTCTCTTTTCAAAGATGGGTGGGGTTAGAATAAATGAGTTGAAAGTTCTCTCATGGAATGTAAATGGTCTTCATGTGAAGAGGAGGAGAGATCTGATAATGGAATATTTGAAAAATTCCAGCCGCAAATTATTATTTTACAGGAGACACATTTGACAGAGGAAGAGAGTAAGAAGATTTTTGCAGCACAATAATGGGTTATTCATGCAGTTTGTACACAACAAACAGCTGTTACTAAAGGAGTTGCATTATTGATTAAGTCAGGTTTGATTATTACAATAGAGGGCAAGCTTTCAAGCACTACAGGGAGGTGGCTTATATTTAAGTTAAGGATATTGGGACAGATTTTTGTTTAAGTAGGCTATTATGGTCCAAACCTGGTTGATGTAGGTTCGTTAGATGAAGTCAAGGAGCTTTTGAGTTTTTCTTGTCTGATTATAGTGGCAGGGGATTTTAATACTGTTTTGGATCATAAATTAGACAGGTCTGAGAACGGGAGAGCTGCAGTGAACCCTAATATGTTGAGTAGAGTTTGACTGCTCATAAAACATTGGGGTTTATATGATGTGTGGAGGCATAGGCTTGGTTTGCAATTAGGTTATACATTTTACAATAAAAAGTCTAAACATAAGATTATATATTGTTAGATCAAAGAGTGAAGGACACAGTTTTGGAGATAGAACATTTTGAGGTGCACCTATCCGATCACTCAGCTATTTTACTTTGGCTTGCAGTAGGAGAAGAGACTTTGGGTAATGTTTGGAGGTTAGGCCAAACGAGGAGGTTGTGGAGGCCTTAAGAGAAGAGACAAGGGAATTTTTTGAAAGAAATCAGGGTTCATCTAAGATTGGTACGCATACAAGGCATTTTTGAGGAGCCTTGGCAGGAAAGAAAAGGGGAATATATCACAGCAGAGTGTCGGCCTTATAAATATTCGGGATTTGGATGCAGGCTTAGTTAAAGCTGGAAGCAGAAACTAATAAGTTTAAAAGCAAACTTAACGGGTGTTTTGAGAGAAAGAGTAAAGGAAAGGTGGGAAACTAGCCCGCTGGCACATTTCGAATAAGCAGAGGGTTGTAGCAAACTACTAGCCTGGAAAGTAAAAAGTCAACAGGTTCGAAGTTTGATTAAGGAAGTAATAAGTGAGGATTCGGGCATGTTGCTTGGTAATAGTAAGGGAATTGCTACAGCATTTCACAGTCATTTTGAGAGGATTTACAAGGAAGACTTGGTTGTTAATGAACAGGATGTGTGGTGCTGGTTGGAAATGATGGATCCTCTTTCGGATGACTTAAAAGATATTCTAAATAAAGAGATATCGAATGAAGTGGTGGAGGAGGCTTTAGAGGAGGCAAAAAGGGTAAGGCTCCGGGACAGGATGGCCTTGCAGTGGAGGTGTATAGAACCTGGGTTGGGGTTCTGGACCCTATAATGAGGCAGTTGTTCAATGAAATATTTCTGTCAGAAGCCTCTTTGCCCCCATCGGTAGCTTGTCTCCTTTCTGGTGAAGAATTGGCTTGGTAGTTTAGTCTGCCCTGTTCCCATGATGCACTGGGCCAGGGACAGACTGATTTGCATATAGCCAGGTTCTGAGCTGGGATGGGGCAGTGAGATAAATAACGGTGATGGATCAAGCCCTGATCTTTGGACTGGGTAAGAGTGGTCTGCTTAATTCAGACACTCTGTTCATCACCACCCCCTTTTCTGAATCGTTTTTGGCCACTATAGGTGTGGCAGGGTATACTCAGACATGAGTCCCTTTCTCACTGCTCCATCAGGATTCAAGCAAGCCGGGCCGAAGACGGCTGAAATGCCAGAAACCGGTCCCCGGTAGCTTGTCTCCTTTCTGGTGAAGAATTGGCTTGGTAGTTTAGTCTGCCCTGTTCCAATGATGCACTGGGCCAGGGACAGACTGATTTGCATATAGCCAGGTTCTGAGCTGGGATGGGGCAGTGAGATAAATAACGGTGATGGATCAAGCCCTGATCTTTGGACTGGGTAAGAGTGGTCTGCTTAATTCAGACACTCTGTTCATCACCACCCCCTTTTCTGAATCGTTTTTGGCCACTATAGGTGTGGCAGGGTATACTCAGACATGAGTCCCTTTCTCACTGCTCCATCAGGATTCAAGCAAGCCGGGCCGAAGACGGCTGAAATGCCAGAAACCGGTCCCCGGTAGCTTGTCTCCTTTCTGGTGAAGAATTGGCTTGGTATTTAGTCTGCCCTGTTCCCATGATGCACTGGGCCAGGGACAGACTGATTTGCATATAGCCAGGTTCTGAGCTGGGATGGGACAGTGAGATAAATAACGGTGATGGATCAAGCCCTGATCTTTGGACTGGGTAAGAGTGGTCTGCTTAATTCAGACACTCTGTTCATCACCACCCCCTTTTCTGAATCGTTTTTGGCCACTATAGGTGTGGCAGGGTATACTCAGACATGAGTCCCTTTCTCACTGCTCCATCAGGATTCAAGCAAGCCGGGCCGAAGACGGCTGAAATGCCAGAAACCGGTCCCCGGTAGCTTGTCTCCTTTCTGGTGAAGAATTGGCTTGGTAGTTTAGTCTGCCCTGTTCCCATGATGCACTGGGCCAGGGACAGACTGATTTGCATATAGCCAGGTTCTGAGCTGGGATGGGGCAGTGAGATAAATAACGGTGATGGATCAAGCCCTGATCTTTGGACTGGGTAAGAGTGGTCTGCTTAATTCAGACACTCTGTTCATCACCACCCCCTTTTCTAAATCGTTTTTGGCCACTATAGGTGTGGCAGGGTATACTCAGACATGAGTCCCTTTCTCACTGCTCCATCAGGATTCAAGCAAGCCGGGCCGAAGACGGCTGAAATGCCAGAAACCGGTCCCCGGTAGCTTGTCTCCTTTCTGGTGAAGAATTGGCTTGGTAGTTTAGTCTGCCCTGTTCCCATGATGCACTGGGCCAGGGACAGACTGATTTGCATATAGCCAGGTTCTGAGCTGGGATGGGGCAGTGAGATAAATAACGGTGATGGATCAAGCCCTGATCTTTGGACTGGGTAAGAGTGGTCTGCTTAATTCAGACACTCTGTTCATCACCACCCCCTTTTCTGAATCGTTTTTGGCCACTATAGGTGTGGCAGGGTATACTCAGACATGAGTCCCTTTCTCACTGCTCCATCAGGATTCAAGCAAGCCGGGCGAAGACGGCTGAAATGCCAGAAACCGGTCCCCGGTAGCTTGTCTCCTTTCTGGTGAAGAATTGGCTTGGTAGTTTAGTCTGCCCTGTTCCCATGATGCACTGGGCCAGGGACAGACTGATTTGCACATAGCCAGGTTCTGAGCTGGGATGGGGCAGTGAGATAAATAACGGTGATGGATCAAGCCCTGATCTTTGGACTGGGTAAGAGTGGTCTGCTTAATTCAGACACTCTGTTCATCACCACCCCCTTTTCTGAATCGTTTTTGGCCACTATAGGTGTGGCAGGGTATACTCAGACATGAGTCCCTTTCTCACTGCTCCATCAGGATTCAAGCAAGCCGGGCCGAAGACGGCTGAAATGCCAGAAACCGGTCCCCGGTAGCTTGTCTCCTTTCTGGTGAAGAATTGGCTTGGTAGTTTAGTCTGCCCTGTTCCCATGATGCACTGGGCCAGGGACAGACTGATTTGCATATAGCCAGGTTCTGAGCTGGGATGGGGCAGTGAGATAAATAACGGTGATGGATCCAGCCCTGATCTTTGGACTGGGTAAGAGTGGTCTGCTTAATTCAGACACTCTGTTCATCACCACCCCCTTTTCTGAATCGTTTTTGGCCACTATAGGTGTGGCAGGGTATACTCAGACATGAGTCCCTTTCTCACTGCTCCATCAGGATTCAAGCAAGCCGGGCCGAAGACGGCTGAAATGCCAGAAACCGGTCCCCGGTAGCTTGTCTCCTTTCTGGTGAAGAATTGGCTTGGTAGTTTAGTCTGCCCTGTTCCCATGATGCACTGGGCCAGGGACAGACTGATTTGCATATAGCCAGGTTCTGAGCTGGGATGGGGCAGTGAGATAAATAACGGTGATGGATCAAGCCCTGATCTTTGGACTGGGTAAGAGTGGTCTGCTTAATTCAGACACTCTGTTCATCACCACCCCCTTTTCTGAATCATCATGGAACGAGGCAAATATTTCCTTGATCGCTAAGCCACGAGAGTAATTAAAAAAGGTAGATTCCTATAGGCCAATTTCCTTACTAAATGCGGATTATAAGCTTTTTGCTTCTTTGTAAATTGTTGTAAATAAATTAGAGAAACACCTCTGCTCTATCATTATCTATCTTAGCAACATTTTTATACTTTCAGAAAACCTCTAAAATGATCATAAGAAAGAAGTTCTGAGAAGGCTACAAGAACACTCTTTGACAAACTTTAGCAATGTATTTTTGAAGTTCCTGAAGTGATATTTTTGGTACTCTGCATCTGGCAGGAGGGTATTCCTATGGAAAGTGAAAGCAGTTAGCAACAGGGCATAACCTCAAACTGCTAAAGAAAGTCAAAGATTTCTACGGTCTTCCAATATTTATAGACTTTTTTGGTATATCTGTTTATTGTATTTTATAACTATTAAATGCAGTCCAACAAAAGTGAAACTTCTGCAAAAAGTTAGCACTTGCACACGTCCAATAAGGAGGACTTAACCAATAAACAAAATGTGTCACAAACCATTTTGTAACAATACAAGAGCAATAAATGACACAGCAGATTAGTACCAATCCAGAGTCTTTGGTCTGGGGAGTCAAGGATCTCATATTTTTTATGTATTTTTGAGGGCAACCTCTCCATTTAAAATATCTCATTTTTTACCCTCTCGTAGTAGACCATACCCCTGGACCAAACAACCAAACTGTGGGTAAAAGGGGGAGTCTTGCAAGTGCCTCCGTCATTAAGAAATGTCTCTCTTAGCCACCAAGAAGTTGATATACACAAGCATTCTCTACTGAGTCCACGCCTCCCTCCAAGATTCTCCACAATGCCACTTTGGGGTCTAATGATGTAGGTGTATGAAGAATGCTAGCCAGAGTGTTGTTTATCGAATGCAAATACTTGGCAATAATGGTTAAGGACCATACTATGAGGTAAAAGGATCCTCCCGGGTCACCACATTGTGGACATCTGAGTGATTTGTCTTTCACATTCTCCAGAGTCTATTAGGACAGCAATAAGTTCTATGGACATATTTGAAATGAATGGAGAATATGTGGACTGCCATGTTAAAACCTTGAAAGTCACAATTGCACAGCTAACCCACGAATGTTCACAAGCCCATCTGTGGGGTCTGGACCATTGAGGAGAATGGATCTATATAGCTTTGACATACTCTTCAGATTCAACAGGCCCAGTCTTAATTTACCCTTCAGTGGATTGTGTTCTTGTATGCCCTCTAAATCTGTTCTATTGGAGTCGAATGGATGTCAGTTCTGGAGGTATCTGAAAACTTTCAATTTTTGCAGTTGAAATCCCTTGGTTTAGTGTTCAAATGTGACAATGTGATTTCCTACACATATCCAAAAGCATGTTACATGCTTAAGCCTTGGTACTCTTAAAGGAGGGCTTGAGCTGTCAGTCTGTAAATCCATTCCAAATGAGTCAGTGCAGTCCTCCAGCAAAGGAGTGGCAATCCAGTCATTTTTGGAAGCAAGTGTGGGGGATGACCCCAGCAGGCCAAATTCAAAATCCATGGCTTTTCCACTGTTTCCAAAGTGAACAATAGGCAGTCGGGATGGTCTTCATGGACCTAATCTCCAATATCTACTCCAGATTACTTTATATCTACGAGGCCCGTCAAAGTCAAGCATAGTGGCTTTGCGTGGTCTCATAGATATAGGTTTGCAATCTGTGCCGGCAGAGCATCACAAAAAGTGACGCTTCACCGGCCCAGGGGGCTCGTAAATAAGCCTCCCAGATTACAATCTGCCTTCATTGTGGTAATTGATGTTTCCTCCATTACCATAGGCGGCATTTGATCACAGAATAAATCTGAGATGAGTGCCTTTCACGCACTGGCATACAATACCCAAACCCTCAACTTTTCTGAAAACATCTATTCCATTTATGATCAAGAGTTCCTGGAGATAAAAGAAGCGTTGGCCCTTTGAAGACATTAATTGGAAAGAACACACCAATTCACTACTACATGGATAGATCATAAAAATGTGGGATATCTCAAGGCAATGAAATATTTAAATCACAGGCATGCCAGATAGTAACTTTGCAGATGCTTTCTCCTTGCAAGAGAAAGAAGTACAAACTTTGAAAACTCCTCCATCCATTTTAGCAATGAGACCCAGGCACCTGAATCTTGCGCGCAGTTCTTGTAGAAACTCCTAAAAAGTTAACAAGTGATTGATCAAAAAGATTAGGTTTTCCCAGCTCTCCCATAGTGAACAGATTTATCATGATAGGATAAGAAGGCGTACATGCCACAAAGAGACCTTGCTACGGATTTTGAAAGGACACCTTCCTGCACATAAACAATCCTAGATGTTTTTTCCTCTGTCTATGTGTGTTTCAGAATGCACCACACATAGAAAAGGAAATAATGAGGAAAAATAAACATATTTCTCCACCTTGGGAGATATAAGGGTTTGGCGCTTCCCTAGGTTTACATGCTTTTGTAAATCTGGGGCAGCATCAAAATGCATAGATGTTGCATGGGAAAACCATCCAGCAACACCCTTAGAATGCCTCCAGAGCACAGAGAAAGGGACGGCAGCCAGGGCCAGACTGCCCATTCGGGCATCAGGCGTTTTCCCGGAGGCTCGAAGGGTGGGGGCCGGTTTTGAAGTAATGGGGGCCATTCTTTGTTACTGTGGGTCAGTTTTGCAGCGATGCCGCAATATCAATCCCCATTAACAAAAGCAGCTGTGATTCACATTTGCACCCCTTTACCCCCCCTCCCCCTATGGGGATTGGGAGTGACCCTACAAAATTGCTAGGGCTGCTTTGAGTTCCCAGTCTGGCGCTGAATGGAGCAATTTGCACTGCCTCGCCTTAGTCCATATAAATGAGATCATCCAAAGCCACGCATAGCAGCTTTATGTGGCCTCATACATATCAATTTGAAATATGCATCACCGGCGCATCACAAGTATTGACACTCCAACTTTGCAAGGGGCTTGTTGAAAAGTTGAAAGATATTGCTGCTCCTGTGATCAGCTGCCCAGGATGTGTATGGCTTACAGGGGCAATAACATTACTTTAACCCAACATTTTTGATAACTTGTGTTTGTTAATCATGCATTCAAGACACCTCAATTAGAGAAATACTTTAAAAAAAGCGATGCTTAACAAAGTGATATTTTTCAGCAGTCTTGCATGTTCCTCTTTTAAGAGCACACAAGGTCCAGTTTTTCAATGTAAGCGTAAGATGTTTATTGAAACTTAGAAAGTGTCTACATTTTCACAACTTCCAGTTGCAGAGATTGCAATACATATATTGTCCAGTAGATTATAACTCCTGACATGGGAAACATGATCACTGCGACACTTTTGTTTCCACAATGTTGAGTACTGTATTGCCTCTATACGGTCTCAGTGCACGTGCGCCGCAAGGGGTGCATGGGAATAAGATAGGAGAGTGATATTGCCCAGTCACTGCAATGCCGGGTTAAAGGTCCACGATGGTTCCTGCTTTTTCTCCCACGTCCCTGTGTTTGTTTTTCACAGCATTTCAAGATTGTCCCTCGGGGTACGAAGGGGTCATTCCCTTAACCCCTTCGAAGCTAATGACGAGCTGGGCTCGTCATGGCGCTTACCTGCCGTGCGCGGATGACAAGGCCAGCTCGTCATAAAATAAAGTAAAAAAGCAATTCCCAGCGCAGGACGGGAAAACGCCTAGCAGCCATGTGGTTAAATAACATGACACGCATCTCTTCCTGGCACCTGTTTGCAACTGTGTGACATCAAAGGAGACTTGTACTTAGAACTGTGTATCACACCTCTTCTGGCTATTTTTTGCTGGTGGTTGTGCTGCCACCTTACAATCTATTTTGGCATTTTTTCCCTAGTTCCTCATTATTTTCCTGGGCCATCTATTTCTGACCTTGGTTCTTGTGTTGTTTATTCCTGGAACCGAGTCTCGTTACTACGGACTGACTTGACTCTGGATGTTCTGCTCTCAGCCTTTCACCATCCTGATTCCTGAGATTAATTTTGAGATTATTTTTATTTTCTGGGTTTTGCTTCCTTGCTTGGTTCCACATTTCCGAAGTCATCTGTTCAGATAGACTTTCATCCTGAGGCAGAAAAGTGAGTTCGGGGAGCAGCAACATCGGTGGTCCAAAGTGAAAGGTGAAAAACTATAATGTTTACCAGGCAATTGACAAAGAAGAAAAGGAGCAGCAAATAGTTTCTGTCCAATCAAATCTATTAAGGACTTGGTCAAAATATTAGGTCTATCTTGTGAACATTGATGGACTCCACACTGCTCTCTACTTTGGTGCCAGTGGAATTTGAAGTGACCAATGTGTAAACTTTTAAATAAACCACCCCTCTAATCCTCTAAGTTTTCCAACTTGCGCCCACCTCAACCCTTTCAAGTACACTTGCTCGCTCAGTTCACAGTGCCCTGTTGCATTCATAAGGTGAGAGCTTCAATGTTCTTGGCCCATTTTGAACAGGCTTCTGCCTGGCGAAGACCAGTGGGCTGCCTTTGTGTACGTTTACATGAGGATGATAATGGTGGTGGCAGTATGGAGATTCTGTTAGATTTGTTAGTTGCCTTTACCCTGTGGAGGTTGGGGACATTTGAAAGTGGTGGGTATAAAAGATCTGGATGAGTAGCTGGTGGCAAGAAAGCATAGTGACAAGCCTCAGTGTCATAAGGAGGGTTCAGGGGAGTTTTTCCCCTGAGAAATATTTGAAAAAGAGTTGTCAAATGGTGCATTTTCAAGAACATTTGAGAAAGCAAGAAGGTTAATAAAGCAATGTGAAAGTGTAGTTATGCAGTGCTGTCAGGTTTGTGAATGTAGTCGTCAAGAAGGAGGGAGGGAGATCAGTTGATCAGACGGGCACCGATTACCACCCCAAGGGAGGGTGGAAGGTCCAGTATCAGCGTGTGCCCGTGTAGAATACACGTTAACAACAAGAGAGGGTTGCTGAACTGTTCCTCAAAGGTATTAAAAAGGAGATTGGCTTGACCGAAGGTGTGTATTTAACACCATTGGGCATCCATTATGTTGGACATGTTTGCCTCACACACCCCGAGGGATGTCATGCTTCATCATCGGCGGTTGCTCCTCGTCGGGGAGGCGGTGCAATCCCCGACGGGCTCACCTCAGAGAGGGGCTCTTTGTCGGAGATCTTTTTGTCCAGCTGCCTGTTGGTGAAGTGCGGGTATGTGGGCCAGGGCAATCGGTATCCTGAAATGAAAGGGTGATTTAAAATGTAGTAGGGGGTGCCAGAAAAGTACTTTATTCTGGGGGTCCTCCTACTACCATTAACAAGACTAAAGTGAGGACCGACCCTCACTTTAGTCTTGTTTTGGGTTACGCTACCTAACTCTCCGTGACCCAACGAGCTAATTACACTTTTTAATGGTAGTAGGAGGACCCCCAGAATAAAGTACTTTTCCGGCACCCCCTACTACATTTTAAATCACCCTTTCATTTCAGGATACCGATTGCCCTGGCCCTCATACCCGCACTTCACCAACAGGCAGCTGGACAAAAAGATCTCCGCCAAAGAGCCCCTCTCTGAGGTGAGCCCGTCGGGGATTGCACCGCCTCCCCGACGAGGAGCAACCGCCGATGATGAAGCATGACATCCCTCGGGGTGTGTGAGGCAAACATGTCCAACATAATGGATGCCCCATGATGTTAAATACACACCTTCGGTCAAGCCAATCTCCTTTTTAATACCTTTGAGGAACAGTTCAGCAACCCTCTCTTGTTGTTAAGGTTTGTGAATGTGACATGAACTGCCACATAATCCGTCATCTGCTGCATAATCGTCAGATTTTAACGAAAGATGATTTTTTTTCTAGCTCAAACAGATCGAAAGTTACTAAAAACATGGCAACATTTGTTTGTTCTTTTGCAGCGGAAGGCCTGTCTCAAAGGTTGACTAATCATTCAGCTGCTTATTACTGTATTTGGATGGTAAACTGGCACTAATAAGGTGAAAGTATCCCCCAGGCAGTTACCAGATGTAAAAACCCCGAACTCACACACTGCACTTCAAAGATAAACTAAAAACACAGCCAGCTCTCCTGCACTGAGCAGGTAAAACCATTGACACTAGCCCCTCCCGTAGCCCCATGATCCTGCTATCCACCTGCACCCCTTCACCCCCCACTCTTGTGATGTGTATAAACCATATGTACACTTCTCCATGATATGGCCACTGGCTCTTTTTTCAAATCGTCCTACACATACGCCTTTAATTGCTCACTGACTGCCTCTACCCTCTGGAAAAACCCATCCAACCTGCCCTTAAAAGCATTGATAGAGGCTGAAACTGTTAATGACATTTGATTTTCTGTAAAAAGTAACATGAAAGCATTTATAACATACCAGACAGGCTGGGAAAGAGAGGCGCTAAATGGATATGTTTATTTCATGCATGCGTTTCCTGTCTGTATTTTCCATAAGATATGTATTCGAATCCTGATGCTATGTGCAGTACTCCACTCTCTCCAGCGTATAGTTAATTTTCAGTGGCACTTCTAAAAACTGCCAAGTTCACCAGTTCCATGTGTAACTCGGTAGTCCAATCCTGGTGTTATTTTAGAAATCTAGGGATGGCAGCCCTAGTTTTGTACTGGGTTAGGGTTAAAAAAATACTATATGGCCAAGAATTCTAAGAATAAACTGAGAGTGACCTAACTAACCAGGCATGGTTGCTATGAAATGTTTTATTTTTACGGTCTTCTGTATTAGAAAATACGCATAACCCTCCTAAAAGCAAGTTTACCAGATGACTCCTTCACCAAGGGCGCAATGCTTTTGGCCTTTCTTTTACACATCATTGTATTAAGGTACTATTTTAGGTGAAATGAGTCAGAACTTCGATACCCATAATGCATTAGATTGCCAACGTCTGGCACTGCCGAGTATTATGCAAACCTTGTTTACATGCAGAACATGTGCATGTGTGATAAACATGTCACAGTTCTCGATGCACTCTTTCCTAAGGTAATGCTCGGGTGCAGTAGCTTTGCTCGCCAAGGATGCTCTACACAGCACAGCAGCATATACAGTACACAGAAGAGTGCAGTATTTCTGACACATGCAGACGGGTCAAAACATGTGAGTCCAACCTGTGATGGAAGAAACCAATACGTGCACCACACTTGTGGTACACCTTTAACACTACCTAGAAGTTCAGAAATACACCTATTCCACCATCTTTGCCAGAGAGCTCCCGATTGTTTTCTTTGCAATACAGCAATCCCAGTCATGAGCACAACAGGACTGTGAGTACCAGAATGCAAAGCAAAAAACACAGAGCTGGTAACTTCTTCCATTGGGTGAAGGTTCTTTGATACAACAATAAAAAAAATATCACAGGATTTGCTGACCCACATTTTTAATAATGCTGCTCTGCCTATAGGAAGGAAGCTGAACTTTAAATTGCACTCAACTTTCAATGACCACGAAGCTATGTACTTGTCTTGACATTCAACAGGCCAATAAAAGCCAGGCTTTAAAACGCACAGCTCCGTTCCCTCATCGTGGGCCCCTTCACTCTGCTTACACCTCAAATCAGCTGTGAAGTCCCTACATTTAAGAAATAATAATGCTTAATTTGTGCAAGAACTTGTAAGTGGTGGAACTGGCCACACGCTTATTTTTCATCATAACTTGGCTCAGAGCAAGAGAGAGAAAGGAGAGAAAACGTGAGTCCAAAGTACGAAAACAGTGACCCATGTTTGAAGCAGAAATAGAGAGGAACTTGCAAGACTGAGATAAATAAAGAAGACTTAGGGAAGTGTATGAAAAGATGCATGGGGTGAAATCAAAGCTACATAGCCAACGTATCATCTAATCACTCGGCAGCACCAACTTTGCTCTCCTAAGAAACCTGCCCTTGTGTTTTTTTTCCTCCACAAATTAAGCATTGAATGCCCCCAGGTTTAAGAATCACTCACCTTGTCCTAGCAGGGCAGTCAGCAGTGTGGCCAGCAGCCCAGTTCTCCGGACGTGTGGGAATCAATCACCTTTCAAGAGGCAGCAGGACTCGAATGGCTCTGAGAGGCACCAGCATAAATCAAAACTATACTTACCTACGGTTCCTCATCCACCGCTCCTATTTCTTCTGGAAGGGAGTCATCCCAAGTCCATCTGGAGCCTCAGCTAACTCCCCTCCATGAATTTGGATGCGGATCTGGTGCTGCTGATATTGTTAGCAGCATGAGAGCAGCGCCAGGATAGATTGGAACTGGCTACCTTGATGCGCCATCAGACACTGGATGTCTGTGCCTGCTCTCCACCCAGCTGTCTAAGTCAACCAACTTCGCTATTGGCAGTATGATGCATGGAAGTTACTGTATGGGTTTAGAAAAAATCGCTACATCTGTCCTGTGCTTTGTTACCTCCATGACTTGCCAACCAGAAAGCAATCCATATAAGGACCTACCATTGCACTAAAACAGCAACCTTTTCTTAAATGTTCCAGGAATATCTACCTAAGAAATCTGTTTGAGCTCATCAATAAGCTGTCTTTCTAAGTGCTCATTCAGAGTTTGTTGGATGTAAAGTGCTATTTATAGCACCCTATAAAATCCGATATCCTTGGATTCACAATTTATCTGGAACGATTAATGGAGTTTTAGCAGTATTTGGAGAAAATATTTACTTTGAAATATTGTGATGCATCAATATCAAAATATTTTGATACAGAATATTGTCAAGAAAATCTTTTTTGATAAGAAATATTGCTTTGTGAAATAACATTCTTAATATTATTTATATTGATGTAATTGTAATAACACTATGGGGTATATTAGGAAGTCCGCCCGCCACCCTAGCGGTGCTGGGACTGGCTGCCAGTGGTGCGGCCGTCCCACACTGGAAATTAGGATGCCACAGCCATAGTGGCAGTAGCATCCCCCATCCACAACATTGTGGCGGGTGGTGCTCACAGGACCGCCCGCCACATTGCTGTGGATGTACCTTGTGCATTGGCATGCACAAGGTGACAGGCACCGCAACGTGCCTGCCACCTTATCAATGCCAATGTAGGGGGGTATCATAGGTACCCCCATGTGCACCCCCACCCCCTAAACACTCTGGGGCCCTCAATGGGCCCCCGCATGCAGTAACCGCATGCCTTTCCATGGCGGCAATGTCGCCATGGAAATGCACATCCCCGCATGCATTATAATATGGATGGCGGTGTCTTGCAGACACCGTCACCATATTCAGCCCCTTTTCCACTCGGTCGACTCGTCGATGTGCGGAAAACTGGCAGACGGTCTTCCCATCTGCTGGGGTCCTCCCGCCATCGTAATATGATGGGGGTGGGAATTTTAGGCATGCAGGGAGAAAAAAGCAGGCGGATCGCCACCGCCATACGGGCGGTGGCAAGATAAATAATTTATAACTAATTTACATTTACTGTAAGTATTTTTAATTGTAAATTGATTATTTAATGATTGTTAATTATAATTTCTAGTTTACATTTTTTATTTTATTATGTTAATTTTAAAGTATATTTGTATTTGATGCCCGTCACTACTTGAGCACTAGCAGCACCAAGAAGCATGGTTGGGATTGGAGGGAGCAAGGACTTACTGCCCCAGGGTGCATCGCGCGTCTGTCACAGCAAACACCTAGCGTCAGCAGCAGCGCCAGGTGGCACCGGTATAAAGATCAAAGCAGGGCTCTCGCAGCGCTGGACGTCCGTCACTACTCGAGCACTAGCAGTAACAAGAAGATTAGTTGGGACCGGAGGGGGCAAGGAATTACTGCCCCAGGGTGCATCACTCGTCAGTCACAGTGCACACTCAGCATCAGCAGCAGTGCCAGGAGGCACCTCTATAAAGATCAAAGCGGGCTCGCGCAGTGCAGGACTCCCGTCACTACTGGAGCACTAGCAGTGCCAAGAAGCATAGTTGGGACCGGAGGGGCAAGGACTTTCTGCCCAGGGTGCATCACACATCAGTCACAGCACATACCCAGCATCAGGAGCAGCGCCAGGAGGCACTGGGATAAAGATCAAAGCAGGCTCCCACAGCGCGGGATGCATGCAGACAGCGCCCGGGCGAAGCATGGGCCAACGGCGGGCCTGTCATTGCCAGGAAGTGACAGGGCTGGGCCACCCCTCTTTCCCTCGACATACGGTCTGCATGGATGAGCATTGACGTAGACTATTGCACTCCCTTCATGGATTCCTGCCCGGCCACAAAATACGTGAGTTCATGACTGTAGGGTTAATAAACAGACTCTGAGGGTTATGGGTTTTATAGGGCCCGTTAAGTGACCCAGCAAGTCTATTTTGTGCGCTGAACATTTAGTTGTTATCAAGTATTAGTTGACTTTCTTTTCACTGGTCCCCATGACCTGATGATGATTATTATTAGGTTATAGCCATATTATGTTAGTTTTTGTATTTAGTTTTAAACAACCAGCCTTGTTCATTGCTAGGGGAAAGTATGGCTAAGAGGAAGCAACCTATGAAAGGCTCTAGAGGAGCGGCAGCTGTGACTACCCTAGATTCATATTTGCCCAGAGCTGCCAATGCATTATCAAATGAAATCGCCCTAACAGAACGTAAACTTTCGCTGGAATTGACTAGTCGGCCTTCAAGCCCATTACCATCTACCACCTCACCTCATACTGTGCAAAGCGGCACTATGCCACTACCAGTCAGTCAGTCAAAAAGGTCTTTATTTCGATATATATCATAAAAGACAGTATACAACAAGCATAAAATACATTTCATAAAAAGGTTAAGACAATAAATACAATACACGTTAAAACCTGGCTAAAAAAGCATTAAATTGGACGGAAAAAGACCATGATTATGACATACGACAATACACAATTACAAAACAGATGACGTAAAAGCTATGACTCAGTGACTAAGGTTACGGGAACGTATAGACCAGGCCCAGCTAATGAACTTTGCCACACCGATGACAATATAGGCAGTAGTGTCCGTTTTCAAAATCCTACTGGCAGCAATAGCAGATTTAGTGCCCAACGAACAACATACTGGTCTTAACCAGACTCTTCTGGGTAGTGAATACTTTGGACAGCAGAATAGTAGATGTTCAATATTTTCTACTTCCGTTACACAAAAAGGACATTTGTCACTACTTTCTGGGTTCCAAGGGTGTGTTAGCCCACGCACAGGTAGCGAGCCCACTCTCAGTTGATGATACAGTTTCCGGTCGTTTGACTTGGTTATTATGTCCCAGTAATCTTCATATCTTGGGACATCCTTAATAACTAGAAAAACCGAAGTCATCATAGAACCTCCAATCCCAGATCCTTCAGTAGCGCTCTAAGGAATGAGAACCTGGAACCCTATAGGCCCCCTCTATGCCCCTTACCTCAAGAATAGCCTCGGCATACATGGATAGTTCAGGTGTAGTCCACAGGCGCCGCCAAAACGCCAGTGGTCTATACCGAACTACATCCTCTATAGGATTAATTCCCAGGTCATACTGTAGGGGGAGGCAAGGCGTGGATTGAGGGAGGCCAGTGACCATTCTGAGAAACTTGTTCTGAGCTACCTTCAATCTTGATAGATCACTGTAACCCCACAGTTCTGCACCATATAGAATAGAAGGAATTATTTTTGAACCATAAATTTTGCCCAGGGGTTTAGTTAGAGAATTGGAGTGCTCCTTCAATATAGCACCCCCAAGCTGGGCGTGTTTAAGGGACAAGAGGTCCAACTGAGGCTTCCAACTTAGGTTCTCACTCAACGTAACGCCCAAGTATGTAAAGACCTCTGTTTGGTCCAAAATAACCCCACTCATTGTTACCTTTGCCTTAACAGCTCTAGAGCCCCGTAGAACCATAATTTTCGTCTTTCCAACATTCACCTCCAACTCATGCTCGCTGCAGAAAAGCTCAAAACGAGACAGTGCTGACTGTAAGCCCTGCCTTGTTTTGGAAATAATGAGCGTATCGTCAGCAAACATGAGGAGGGGAATTTTCCTCCCTGCAAGAGAGGGCGCGTCCGTCGGAAAGTTAGAGAAATAATTGGTCACCCCATTAATAAACAGTGAAAACAGGGTGGGAGCCAAGACGCACCCCTGTCTAACCCCCTTGGCAACCTCAAATCTATCAGTAACCTCGCCTGGCTTACCCCATCTGACTTTAGCGTATGTATTCGCGTGCATGTTAATAAGTAAAGTCACCTGCTCTTTTGGCATACCTAGCCCCAAAATGACTTCCCACAGCTTGGTCCTCGGCACTAAATCAAAAGCGGACCAAAGATCAACAAAGGCCACAAACAAGAGACAGCCCCCTAAAAGTACCACCTTCCAATATAATAACATAAATCTAAATACCTGTTCTAGGGTCCCCGTGTGTGGACGAAAACCTGCCTGTAAGGGCGTTAAAATATCATAGTCTGATATCCAGCACTGCATTCTACCTAGAAGAAGACGAGCCACAATCTTTTGAACCGCATCGATAAGACTGATAGGTCAATAATTAGCCGGAACAGAGCGATCGCCCTTCTTATAGATAGGAAGGATCTCTGCCCTCAACCACGATTCTGGTACACTTGCTCCTTTCGCCAAAGCGTTGGCTAACAAAGTAATGTAGGGGACCCAGAGGTCTTGATCCTGTTTGAGCATGTCTGCCGGAATGCTGTCGGGACCCGGTGCCTTGCCACCCGGGATAGCCTTTAAGACAGTCCTTACTTCTGTTGGGGTAAAAACCAGGGCATCCCCACAGATAATAGGTGGCACAGTGACAGTGATGTTACAGTTCACTTTAAATTGATTGCCATAATACAAGACCCATTCCTTTGGCTCCACAAAATTAGAGGGGACAACATCTTGAGGGCGATTGCCCCATTTAAGATGGCGCCAGAATTTGATCATGTTATTGACCTGACATGCCTCCAGCAGTTCCCTTCAACGTGCCTCATCCCAATTCCTCTTAGCCGAGATCTGGGCAGCTTTATATATGGCCCTACAGCTACGTATTGTTTCCTGCACTCTGGATTTTATGGCTGTATGTAACGCTTTTTGGGCCTGTCTACATGCACTGTCAAACCAAGAGTGGGTTCTCAGCTTTTTACTTCTAGTACTAGGTGTAATACTCTTAACAAATATTGATTTGAGATTTGTGAAGAGGTCACTATGTAGGGTGGGGATATTAGCTATAAGCTCAGACTGTTGCCCAAAACCATGGATTTTGGCCAGTGTGGTCGTAGCATGCTCTTAATTCGAAACATAGCCTCCTCATTTAAACTATTTTAGGCCAACTAACCCTTCTTTCGTTATTGGCTAGGATAACCAGTGGCAGGGGGGTTTCAGCCATAATAGACTCAACAAAACTAGTGTCTTTAATAGAAAGGACTAAAGGGTTGTCATCACTTTCTACTCTACTTACGCCCACCATGTCTATCAAGCCAGACCACATTTCTAAGTTTTACCAGAATATTGTCAATGCGAGAACCAGACCTACCATTCTCATAAGTTACTGCCCCTAGCCTATCAGACTTCAGTCTTCCATTAACTGCTCCCATACCCTTATCCAGTGAAAGACCCTTCATGAACAGGGCTGCTTGGGTCCATTTCTTAATAGGCTGGATTTCCACCCCCCGGAATACCCCACAATGAATCCTCTACCTCTGAAAGCCTGCCATCATCCAGACCCAGAGGCTCAAAACAAGTATTAAAATCCCTCATCACCACCCTGTTAATAATCCTAGGTAGGGAGCTCAAGAAGGCCTCCAGTACATGTGCAACCGGCGAACATTTACCCCCTTGGATACCCCTCAAATAAATGTTCACAATAGTTATATCCAGACCCTTTGTAGAGCTTACCCGGATAGCCATCATGTCTAGACTATCCATCAGGATCTCTGCCACTGACACCCCCTCATGTTGACAACCCAGATTGCCAGGCCTCCCACAGGTCTACCTCTAGCGCCCTTCACCGCTGCTCTAGAAAAATGTAAGAAACCTGTACGAAATGTCGGTAGTGTAGCCCAGGTTTCCTGAAATGACCAGATATCTGATTGGTCAATAAAGCTTCCCCAGTCAGGAAGAGCAAGTTTGGATTCAAGGCCTGCTATGTTCCATGATGAAACCTTTGCCATAGGCATAGCCTGTTTAAGGGGATCCCCCAGGCATGCCACAGAAATAGGGGTGAAAGGGCGTAAAGTACTGGGGATAGGGGTGGGACTAGCGGTAATAGGTAGAGAGTCCTGATCCAGCTTCAGCGAAGTTAGATCACCATCCAACCTCCTAGTAACAGGGGTGTGACTGCCCATTTGCAGGGATTTGTTAAGGACCTTCTTCAATGAGTAGGGCATAACATCACTGCAAAACCCTTCTGTACCGACCAACACTGAAGAATTACAGATGCCTAAGGTACTATGAACTTGAGTACCTACAAGAGGAAGCATCAAGGGTGAGCCATTAGTCAACATTGGACTGCCACCCTTCTCACAATATGTGAACCCCAAAGCAGTATTTAACCTTGCGTGCCTAGCCTTGAGAGGAGATAACACCACCCCATTATTTGAATTAAGGAGTCAGTCCTATTCGTCCAAACCGGAAAAAACACCATACGGGTTGAACGTAGGGATTGGCCAATGGGGAAGATACTCATCATATCTTAGCCTCGGGCCCCGATGAGTATGAGTAGGGGGCCTATCTACGTACAAACACGACAGGTTATTTGATCTAAATTGACTAGAGTGTGTGGGCCAGGATTGTGTGTAGGATATTTAGGTCTTAATGGAAACATGGTGTGGTCACCCTGATGTAGCATTGGCACTGAGGGTGGATGGGGTGTTCTCAACATTAGCGACTGGGGATAGAAGAAAGTTAGGGCCTTGGTGGAGATTCCTCCCCCACTTTCATCGTCATACCAGTCTTCAATGTATTTGACTACCCTGGAATCCTTAAAATTAACAATGATCACATCGCCCGTTAAATCCTTGGGTCTGTGACCCAGCCAGCCTACCCTTCTAACATGTAGTATTTCCCCATTTAAGTTAGCTGGAAGCGGTCTGTTGTTAACGAACCAATGGACAACCTTGTTTATCAGGGTTTGATAATCTTCTATCTTTCCCTTCTCTATTTCAGGTACCCCGGTCAAGATGACTACAAAGGGGGCCACCTGCGGAGGGAGATCTACATTCCTCCTTAGTGCCCTTTGTTTATTGGAATGTGAAGGAGGCCTATTGTCTGCCGACAGGGTAATTCCCCTTTGGTCGTGTGTTTTTTTTTTTACCTGTCCAACCCCTCGATTACTCTCTGAGTTTACGGGCCTGTTGGCTGTAGTGCTGGAGGGCTTACTTACCCCCTCAGGTTCAGGGTTTATTATCGTACATTGCTTTTTCCCTGCAGAGGAGGAGGATGCAGAGGGCCTAGATGGGGGATCTTTATGCTTACTTATAATTAGCTCCTTCAACTGGTCAGTGTTCCTCTCTATTGAGTTTTCGATTTCCCCCAGTTTTTCTGAGATAAATTTAACCCTGTGTACTAAGGGAAGTGTTAAATACCTAACAAGATGTTCCATCCTCCCCATAAATTCTTCTATAAACAGTGAGTGGAACTGTGAGTGGGGAGTGTTATGGACTAACCCACTTTCCCTGTCAGGTAGATGAGCGCCCACTTGAGATTTTGCCTGCCTCAACGGGCTCTGTACTATTTTTGCCGTCTTTGCGCTTCTACCAAACTGTTAATTTCCCCTGCGTTTCCTCTTTTTTTCCTGATTTAACGGAGCAGGTGTGCCCTCAAGGGGGGGGGGGGTAACAATAGGTCCTCTTGTGATAGATCCCCAAAAGGGGGTGAGGGACGTATAAATTCATGAGTAGGAACCCTGGTCAGCTCAATAGGCTGATCACGTAACTGAAGTGGGATACTAATATCACCCTCATAGCTATGCTCCCCATTCTGCACCGGGGGGGTAACAACTTCTGTAAATGTAAATGTATTGGCATTTATATAGCGCACTACTTACCCGTAGGGTCCCAAGGCGCTTCGACCGCTGCGAAACCCTTCCTGGCTTCCCTGAGAGATGGTCTCTTAATGGGTATCTCCAGGGTGAGACCAGGCATCCCCGGCGGTCTGGTGGGGCCGTTAGTGAAGATGAGGCAAGCTAATGCCCAGAGTTGCCGAGTGTGATCGCTGATCAGAGTGGGCACCGAGGCGAGAGAATTATCGAGTCCGCTGACCCTGGTCCAGAAACCTGCCGCGCCGGGAATCGAACCCTGGTCCCGGGCAGTCCTCTGCTCTTGGGTCTGCCGCCTCTAACCAGTGAGCCACACTACTTCACTGTAATCCTCCCCAGTGAAGAACAGCTACTGGTGATAATGAGCTATATAAATGCAAATTACAAATTACAAATTGATAGCTGGGGACAAAGATAGTCTAATTGGCGAAGTCTGCAATAATGTAGAGACCTTTTCACTGTTGAGGGGGCTAAGACGAGTGTTTACAGTAAGGTGTGTACCAGGGAGAGATACAAATGATGGGGCCAGGAATGAATCCTGTGAATTTATGGTAGTCCAAGAAATATTGATTGTGGATGAGGGGGGAAGTGAGAGGCGTCGCTCCGTATGCTCGATGGCATTAGCCACCACCCCAATCGTTTTCTGTAGGATGCGATCAATCGCCGTCAGACTAGGTAATACTGGCTTGGACCCCCCCTGTTTACTATTATCGGGTGCAGGCATTGTCATATACTAAGATGATCTATAACTCCAATGGTAAGAATTGCCAATGCAGCCTACTACACAGGAAGAACAATGACGCCAAAGTTGGGGGAGAATATCCCAGTTCAATATTAAATTATACACAACAAGAAAGTGTCACTAGGACTAGAACAAGATTGGGTAACACAAAAATTAGAAAAATACAGAAACTTGCTTCCCTAAGATGAAGTGACCAGAATGTTCACGGTTGCTGAGCGGCTCACAAAACCAAGAGGGGTAGCCCGACCTGGCTCCTGGCGCCGCAAATTGATCACCTCCAGCTGCGGCCCTAGGATCGCCGGGACTACTGGGTAATGTAGTCTGAGACTGGCCGCGTCACCGCCAGCGGTCCGGTCTCCCCAGTTCTACTGCTGCTGCTGCTCAAGATGAAGCCTGCCCCCGTAAAGCGTCCGGTTCACAGTGCCACTAAGACGAGGTAATAGGCAGTATATAAAGTCTATAAAGAGCGCTCGCCAGCAGACGCCTAACAATTCCCTGCTAGAATTTTTTTTTCTCCACAACTGGTGATATGGTCTACCGCAAGGAATTATGGGATACGTAGTCCACCTCACATAGGGTAGCTAGAAATGGCAGAAATGGTGGAAATGCTGGAGATACTAGAAATGCGCCCAATCAAGAAAAATACAGAATCATTTGCTGTCTCCACTTATAATCAGCCAACGTTTTCAGCGTTTTTGGACAAAAGGTACGCACACACGTCAGGGAACTGTAAAACAGCATTGGCCCTTCCAGCTTACCTCCACATATAGCAAGCTAAGCAAACGTAAGCGTGCACCGCTGCTGATACAGGCACCTCGAAGGAGTCAAACCAAAGTCACAACAGGGAATTATGGGATGCGTAGTCCGTTCTAGCTGAGAACCGCAAAGGACGAATAGCGCAGAACACAACGTACTACTACTGTCAATGCACCATAGATGAACAAAACCCAGCGGGGAAAGTATGCAAATATCAAATCAAGTCCCATCAAGTCTGTGTAAGAGGAGGCCAGCACTGCAGAGCGAACCGTCAGAAAGAAAATGGACCAGCAAGGGCTCCTGTGCCTCAGAAGCGGGCTGCCACCGTAGCGGAATACCCGCGAGAGGGAACGAAGAACTACGCCGCTGCAAAGCCCTCGACAACTGCCAGCTTCCTCCAACAAAGATGCCCCGTTGAACAGCCTCTCGACACCTGCTTTGAGGGCTGTATAAGAGCTCAGGGCTGAAGGGTGCGGCGCTACATATCACTGCAAACCGCGGAATTAAAAGTCAAGAAAGGGAAATGCCTGCAGCCGCTGCTGACCGAGACCGCCCTGGAGAACAGCCTCTCACCGCCTGTTTTTGTTTGTAGATTTTGCCAGCCTCGACCAAAAAGGAATCCAAGGATCCAGGAGAGCAGCGTGCCTATCTGAAAACAGCTCCGCAGCGAACCGCTATGAACCGCGGTTTTCAGATTTCAAGGATACTAGCGCTGTAGAACGGAATCGCCACCGCCGTCGCCATCACCACGAAATGGAAAGTGGGAGGAGTGTGACTAGTCAACAGTCATTGGTCGACTCCCCTCTGACTGAGGAGACTGAAGGCAATCAAGATGAGGGACCCTCTTTACTTGAACCACCTGTGAAAAAGAAAAGAGGTAGAGACAGGAAAATAGCTCCCAGGCAAAAAAAAAACTGTGTTAACTATTGAAGATCAAATTAATGTGGGTTTGGGTCAAATTGTTAACAGTGTTTCTTTAAAAGTTGAAGAACTCATGAAATTGCACCTTGGCCCTATTTTTGCCAGGCTGGATAAACTAGAATCACTTCTACTTCAGTCAAATGAACGTCTTACTATTAGTTCTCCGGCATGTACGGGCTTAGCACAAAGTGGGCAAGCTAAGGAGAATGGGTGTAACAGTCATTCACAAAATACTGTGTTGATAGTTAACAGTAGTAAACCAATGGTACATGCGGTGTCACAGCAGACCTCTAGAGATAATATGTAGAATACAAGTTTTAGAGGCCCACAAGGAATGACTGGTGAACAATAAATGGCATAGCTCAGTAAAGTGCCCCAGATACAGCCCTAGCCCTATGTAACCCACTCAGTGGGGCACATGAGGAGACAGGACAGATGCACGGAAATGAACCCAGCGGGCCGAGAGAGACCAAGCCCAATAGCTCGGTGAGTCTTAGCTCCGATATCCTAGACTTGCCCCCCGAGTCAGCCCCGCTCGTGACTGTCCTAGTAGTAGTTCCAACCTTACCGGAAAATACTAAAGAGACAACAAGGGACCTAATTCGTAAGGTAACACACTGGTTAGGGAAAACACAATTATATGGTCGTACTTTTGCCCCCACATCATTATGGCGGAAGAGTGGGTTGGGTTGGGAAAACGACAAGAAAAGATAGGTTTGGGGAATGCATTGTGGTTAATGTGACTCATCCTCCTCATGCGAGAGCCATGTTACAAGGCCAGATGAGAGCCGCTGCATCCCCAGGAATACAGATATTCCCACTTTACTTTTTTTATCCAGAAGGGCCTTTATACCCCTGGTTGGAGGGCAACAGATACATTCAGGCCCAAGGGAGGGGATCGCAAATAAAAGCAGTCAGCCCTGCCAGGAATACACTCATTCCACTCTCAAATAGATTAGCACCATTAACGGACCTGGACAGTGTGGATTGACAGCCAATTCCATCAGTGACCACAACCCCATTATTGCAGAAACCAAAGGCTACCTGGTCCTTCGGAGTGTGGGGCAAAAAAACTTTGACTAATGGGGATTTTCGACCTATGGCCCAGGATCAGAAAATAAGATGGGAGAAAATTGTCCAGGATCTCTTTTTACATGAGCTACATATTAAGGGCAAAGAGGAAATCGAGCATTGTCTAAACACACACAGTGAGCCCATAGAAGTATTAGAGGCTTATGATAAACTAAGTAAGCTAATTGGTAATAAGCTATTAAGCAAAAAGTCCAAGGCAGAAACTAATGAGGCTAAGTGGTTTAACGCCCATTGCTCCAAAACCCGTAAAGCCCTTATGGTTGCCCCAAAAAGCTTACCTAGAGATCCCAAATTGATTAAATCCTGTAGAAAAGCCTATGATTCAGCTTTAAAATTAAGGAAGGCTGCTCTAAGGGAACTGGCATGCGACGATCTAACACAGGCGAGCTCACAAGCTGATAGTGCAAAATTCTGGAAAGTGGTAAACAGCTCCTTTTTTAAAGACAATAAAATGACAAAAGTAGAGTGTGTAATTCCAGCCAAAAGGTGGGTTAGCCACTTTGAACAAATCTACTCAGAGGTCGTTGCAGAACACACAGGTCCCTCCTGGATACCGAGTCCTTTACATTAGTTTTGTCTTTGGATATAAATGAGGTTCAGAAAGCGATTGATGGTATGTCCGCCAGGAAAGCTCCCAGTCCCGATGGGATACTAGTGGACCTTTATAAGTCAGGTGCGGGTGTATGGGCAACTATTTTAACTGGAGTGTTCAATGCACCCTCAAGGGCTGGTCAACCTCATTCATGGTCAACAGCGGTGATATTGCCAAAAAAAAGTATCAGGGAAGACCCAGGATGTTATCGCCCAATTTCTTTATTGGACTCCGCAGCAAAAATAATGGGAAAAGTAATTTTAGATCGCCTCGCAACCTGACTGGAAGAAAGGGAAGTGTTGTCAGAACTACAATTTGGTTTTCGCAAAGGGAGAGGTACAGTCGAACAATGCATGAATCTACTCATGATTACCAGTAAATATACCCTAGCCAAAAAAGTACGTATGTCATTGGCTTTTATGGACTTAACGTCCGCCTTCGATAGGGTAAATAGGTCCAAGTTATGGCACCTATTAATAGAAACAGGATGGACATGAATTTAGTAAGTTTCTTGTATTGGTCCCACCTTAATCTAACTGCCTCAGTGAGGTGTAATGAAGATGGCTCCTTATCTAATGCTTGGAAGGTAAAAAGAGGAGTAAGGCAGGGGTGCATTCTTGCCCTGGTTTTATTTACACTGTATATCAACAATTTGGGGGAAGTGTGGTCTAATTCTTGCCTAGACATTCCTAGAGTAGGTTTTAAATCTATTCCAGGATTTTTATATGTGGACGACGCAGTTTTAATTGCCAGGACCCCAAATGTGTTGAAATCCTTAGTTAACACTTTTATTGATTTTATGGTAGCCCTGGATCTTGCAGTCAATTTTAGTAAATCACACATTATGTCAATTGGTTACCCCAATGGGGGAATAAGTCTCTTCCCTGTAAAGGAGGAGTACTAGCCAATGTGCCCACTTATCCATATTTGGGTGTGTTATTTGATGACAATGGGACTTGGGTAGCACAGCATGCTCTAAAGAAAAATAGTTTGGCAAGAGCAGCTGGAGCATCACTGGATTTCACTAGAAGACTAGGGAGCAAACTGATACAACCACTGCTAAAAATATATAATGAGAAATGTGTTGCTATGACAGTGTATGGTAGTGTGGTGTGGTGTGGCATTATAAGGATTGCAGCGAACTTCAGGGGGTAGAAAATAACCATTTACGAAAACTCCTCGCTGCTCCCTCTAGCATTCCAGCTTTTATTATCCATGAGGAACTGAGACAGGGCTACTTGACAGATAACATTGCTGTAGCACCCCTCATATGGTGGCTAAACATTTGGCCCAGAGAAAAACCTAATCTAAACCAGAATATCTTAGAGGATTGCATGAGTTTGGACGGAGCCATGGAAATTCCCTGGTTAAATTATATTTCACGGCAGCTTTCAACTCTTGGGAAACCAGAGCTATTTAATAAACCTAGAAAGCTGCAACCTGAAACTGTGAAAAATGTTAAAACTCAATGTCGTATTAGGAGGCAATTAGATAGAGAAGCAAAAGAACTCATGAAACCTTCGTGTAGATATTTTATGATCTTAAGTCTTGGTATCGTAAGTCAACCATTCTGGCCTTTTGTAAATGACCAGCACCATTGCTTTACTTTATCCAGGTTTAGACTTAATTGTATCCACTGGAGCCTAACCGTACCCAAAGGCTTTTCAAAGTGAGGCTCCTTGCAACCATGCGTATGTGATAACTCCTCCGAACAAGACATATTGCACTTTATGTTCTTTTGTGGTTTTTACACTGAACTGCGAGTTAAATATATCCTACCACTTTTTAAAGATTGCCATTTTGCACAAGTTAAGCCAGCATTGACCTACCTACAAATGCGTTCTTCCCCTTTCGTTTGTTACCGGGTTGCACGTTTCTTGTCAAGGGTAATTAGTAAAAGAAATAATATGGTGGGTTTATAATCATGAGTTGGGTCATCTGAATATGTCTGCTTTATTTGAACTTTCTGTATTTAAACCTACAACGTACGTGGTTTTTAATGTAAAATGTACTTTTATGGCCAGTATGTGGCAAAATAAATTTTTAGTTGATTGATTGAATAATGTTATATTTGTCAAGGCGCCACTTCCACTGAGTCTATAAGTTGCTCTCTGAGCCTACCTCTCAGGTACCTCCAATTCAGGATGCTATTAGAGCACTGAAACTTAGAGTGACCAAGTGGAGGGAAGGGTTTGGGGAAGGGAACAGCTGGGAAGGAGGCCTGTAAAAGAAATAATTACACATACAAACAATAACAATGAGCATATAAAAATCTCTGATGCTGGACTCTGTTACACAGAATTTGTCTGCTGAATACTCTATATATGACTTTATCACGAGCCCGTGATACCAGATATGCAGGAAATACTCCACCAAAGAATGTGTTAAAAACACACTTATTAGCAATGTTCAACAAAGTTCGTCACATATGTTCATAGTTTTTACACAACATACAAAAAGAGCGCTTGCCCGAGCGCTTAAAAAGAAAACATGCAAATGACCACCAAAGGGCTTGTTCGAGCAGTCCACATACACTATGCAAATGAGCCCTGCGAACTTGCCCTTACGCTTGACAACTCAATATGCAAATGAGCCCAGAGTTCTAGATAGTAATCGCTAGTCCCTGTGCTCAATAACACAATATTCAAACGAGTTCCAAAGCGCACGATCATATGAGTGCCAATACAACATGCAAATGAGCTCTAGAGCGCACAATCGTATGTGTGTCAATACAGTATGCAAATGAGCTCTAGAGCGCACAATCGTATGTGTGCCAATACAGTATTCAAATGAGCTCCAAAGCATACGATTCTATGTTTGCCAAATACAGTATTCAAATGAGCTTCAAAGTGCACAATTGATTGTGTGCCAATACAGTATGCGAATGAGCTTCAAAGTGTACGATCGTTTGTTGCCAAATATAGTATTCAAATGAGCTTCAAAGTGCACGATCGTATCTGTTAGACCTGGCATCTTTGGCGTGGTTTCCACTGTCTTTTTGTCCTCTACCTCCTGTATTTTTGATGATGTGCTGGATTTCGTTTTTGCTGGTTTAGATGCTTTGGACACTCTGCCACTGCTGATCAGTGTCAGAGTGTAAGTGCTCCCTGTGTAAATTGTTATTATGATTGGATATACATTATTGGCATATTTGTATCACCAAGAAGTCCCTAGCAAAGTGCAATGGGTGTACCAGGGCTGGTGATGATAAATGCTACTAGAGGGCCTGCAGCACTGATTGTGTCACCCACAGGAGTAGCCCCAAAATGGTGCCTCAGGCCTGCCACCGCAGTGCCTGTGTGCAGTCTGTGCACTGCCATGTCCTCCTGGTCAGTGTCCCCACTGACCAGGCCTAACCCTTCCCTTTTTGTGCACATTCGTCACCCCTATAGAAGGCCCAGGATACCCCCTTGGGCAGGGTGCAGTGTATGTGAAAGGTAGAGCACCTGTTCTTGTGCAGGTGACATGCTCTGGTAGTGAATTACAGTCATTTTCGTTTTTCACTGCTGCAAGGCTATCTTGCTCCATAGGCTATCATGGGGGATGCTGGTTACAGTGGCTACCAGCATATCTTCTCATAGGAACAAGATAGGACATAAAAGTACAGTATCTCTGAACTCAGAATTTAATAACACACCTTTTAGGCAAGGTTGTTTTTAAATCCTGTGTTTGAGAACAGCACTTTTAGAAATTTGCTGTTCTCTTGCCAGCCCTTTCTGTGTGCCTTGGCCTGTTTGTGTATTGACTGTCTGGTTTGAGAGTGACAGGGGCTGGGGATTCCCCAGGAGGCTGGCTGAGTCAGCCCTAGGCTGAATGACTGCATTTGCAACTTGAGAGGTGGGAGGAGATAGCACCTGGGCCTGAATAGGGCTGTGCCTGCCTTCCACAATGTTGGCTCCACCTCCTGCTGGGCGGCTGACGACCCTGCCCCTCACTCTGAAAGGAAAGGAGAAGCCAGGAAAACAAATTGCTGAAGGAACACCCAGAACTAGTTCAGACTGGGATCAGAGCCCTCCTGCACAAAGGGAACAAAGACTTTTAGGGGTTTAAGTATAGGACCCCTGACTACAGAAAATTAGATAATCCTGGAATCAACAAGGAACCTCTGCCAAGGAGAAAGCTGTACTGAAGAAGGAAGATTGTCCAGCTGTTGCTATGCTGAATTGCCCTGCTGTTGCATTGCTGCTAAGGAGAGGGGAATGACTTTGCTTTGTGCTGTGTACCCTTGCTTGAAGGAATCTCCAAGGACCTGAGAAGAGCTGGCTTCCTGTTCTGAAGTGTCAGGAACAAAAGGACTTCACCCCCAGCTTTCCCTGAGCTCCACTGAGAGAGTTATGTCCTTCCTGGAGTGCGTGGCCCATGTGTGGTGCTTCTGGAAGTTGTTCCTGTGCTGGGAAGCTGGAAACCAAGATTTAAAGACTTTGCTACAGAAAAGTTATTGCATCGTTCGCTGCGGATCGCATCCCCGACAGTGTGAGGAAATTCCCGCCGCTACGAAGGCCGAGATCGTCACAGCGCCTGTTGCCGCTGCCAGAGCCATCGCATCCTTTGTCTGCGGGACACACCAGACCGGTGCGGGAAGACTATCATCGCTGCGAGTGTCGACGCAGAGCCTGTCGTCGCTGGGTGAGATTGCTGCACCGCTTGCTTGCGGACTGCATCACGTCACTGCGAACATCGTCGCAGAGCCATCGCATCGAGGAGCTGCGAGAGAGAGATCACCGCTGGATCGCGCATCATCGCCCCGGAGATTGTCCCAGCCCCTACGAGATTGTCGCACCGTGCCTTTGCGAGAACAAACTATCTACGGAACCTATGCACCGGAATCCATCCAAGTGGCCTTCCTCCCCATACAGACCAGATTCGTCGCCACACGCCTGCTGCTGCAGCGGGGCTGTCGTAAACGCCTCCCCAAGGTCTCAGGAGCAACGCATCGCTTGTTTTCCACCGCACCAGCTTCTGCTTTGGAACTTTGTCGCATTTAAAAGGTTCTGTTGGCTAAACGTGACGCAACTGTGAACTTTTCACGCAACTGTGGATTATTTTATCGCAACCTTAAGAACTCTTTTGCAACCATATCCTTGAACTGTGTATGTTGGATTTTTGTCATTTTGGTCTTGTGTAGTTTAGATTAAATACCTTTATTTTTCTAAACTGTTGTGGAGTCAGTTTGTGGTGTTTTCACTGTATTATTGTGAGTGTTGGTACAAATACTTTACACATTGCCTTCTGATTAGCCTTGACTGCTCGTGCCAAGCTACCTAGAGGGTGAGCAGGGGTTATCTCTGGGGGTTTCCTCCTTACCCTGACTAGAAGCAAGGGTCCCTATTTGGACATTGGTACCTACCTCTGCCAACTAGAGACCCTGAGTTCTAACAGAAAAAACTCTGTTGACTTCAAAACAACAGAGGCTTACCTGAAAACCCCAAGATAAAAGGAATGAACTCACAAATCTGCAGAGGCGACCAAAGCTGCCCCCACTCGGCAGTATTCCAGAATAGTGAGCAACGCCCAATGGGGCATGTTTTTTTATAGGCAGACCACAACCATAGACGTACCACACCCAAACTGACTGTGTGTGTGGGGATTCTGGGATATGTAGTACCCTATGGCTACATCCGGAGAAGAAAAGAAAAAACACACAAAAGAAATAGACAACAAAAGGAAAATACAAGGAAAACATATTGCAGTGCTCAATGTACACTTGTAGAACACCGCAGCCACCATTTTGCAACAGGAAAATGTAGTTTGCCACATCGTTTCATGGTAGTGCCATAAGTACGATGGCCAAGGAAAGCCAAATGAGCAGTGGGGTGGGCCCTAGAACGCGCGCCACAGAGGCGATGCTAGCAATATTCTAGTGGCAGGTTGTTGGTTTTTGTAGGGGTAGAGAATTGCAAATTAAATACAATATAATACATTTAATTTGAATGGTTTTTATGTTTTGTAAATCAATTAATAAATGTATTATCAATTATGTTAATTGTTTACTTGTGACATTATATTTAGCTTGGACATACTATTGAGACTCAACAGGCCTATTCTTAATTTACTCTTCAGTGGATTGTGTTCTTGCATGCCATCCAAATCTGTTTATTGGAGTCTAATGGGTGTTAGTTCTGGATATATCTGAATTTTTTTAATTTTTGTAGTTGAAATCCCTTTGTTAAGTGTTAAAATGTGACAATGTGATTTCCTACCCATATCCAAAAGCATGTTACATGCTTAAGCCATTGAACTCCTAAAGGAGGGCTTGAGCTGTCAGTCTGTAAATCCATTTATGTGTCAAATGTGTCAGTGAAGTCCTCCAGCACAGGAGTGGCAATCCAGTCATTTTTGGAAGCAAGTGTGTGCTGGATGACCCCAGTAGGCCAAATTCAAAATCCATAGCTTTTCCACTGTTTCCAAATTTAAAATAAGTAGGAGTCTGGATGGTCTTTATGGACCTAATCTCCAATATCTACTACAGATTACTCCATATCTATGAGGTCAGTCAAAATCAAGCATTGTGGCTTTGCATGGCCTCATGGATTTAAGTTCGCAATCTGTGCCGGCGGAGCATCACAAAAAGTGACACTTCACCGGCCCAGGGAAAAAACAACAATTGATGGACAGAATGCCAATGTCATACATTCACCCAGTACGGAGACCTGGGCCTAAACCCATAGTTTTTTTGTTCACCATGCCATTCCAGTTTGGACCCAGCCATATACAAATCAGTCTTGACCCTGCACCCAATGGGAACAGTCCAGCCCGAACTGCCAGGCCAGGTCCACCCTGGACTGAAATCAAGCATCCTAGGACCGGTTTCGGGCTTTCAGCCCTCATCAGCCAGGATAGCTTGACTTCAGTGGCAAGGAGACCACAGGATCCATGTCTACCCATACCCGTCCCACTCTGGGTGACAAACGTAAAAACAACAATTGATAGACAGAATGCAGAACAATGTCATACATTCACCCCAGTACAGAGATGTGGGCCTAAATCCATCGTTTTTCTGCTCACTATGCCATTCCAGTTTGGACCCAGGCATATGCAAACCAGTTTTGACTCTGCCCCCATTGGGAACAGTCCAGCCCGAACTGCAGGCCAGGTCGTCCCTGGACTGGAAACAAGCATCCTAGGACTGGTTTCGGCCTTTCAGCCCTCATCAGCCAGGATAGCTTGACCCCAGTGGCATGGAGAGCACTGGACCCACGTCTGAGCATACCCGTCCCACTCGGGGTGAAAAAGCAAAAACAACAATTGATGGACCGAATGCAGAACAATGTCATACATTCACCTCAGCACAGAGATCTGGGCCTAATCCCAGTGGGATCGTAAAAAAGCCTCCCAGATTGCAATCTGCCTTCATTCTAGTTATTGATGTTTCCTCCATTACCATAGGCAGCATTTTATCACAAAATAAATTTGAGATGAGTGCCTATCACGCACTGGCATATAATACCCAAACACTCAACTTTTCTGAAAACTTTTATTCCATCTATAATCAAGAGTTCCTGGAGATAAAAGAAGCTTTGGCCCATTGAAGAGATTAATTGGAAAGAACACACCAATTCACTACTACATGGATAGATCATAAAAATGTGGGATATCTCAAGGCAATGAAATATTTAAATCACAGGCATGCCAGATAGTAACTTTGAAGATGCTTTCTCCTTGCAAGAGAAAGAAGTACAAACTTTAAAAACTCCTCCATCCATTTTAGCGATGAGCCAGAGGCACCTGAATCTTGTGCGCAGTTCTTGCAGAAACTCCTAAAAAGTTAAAAAGTGATTGATCAGAAAGATTAGGTTTCCCCAGATCTCCCATAGTGAACAGATTTATCATGATAGGATAAGAAGGCGTACATGCCACAAAGAGACCTTGCGACGGATTTTGAAAGGACACCTTCCTGCACATAAACAATCCCAGAGGTGTTTTCCTCTTTCTATGTGTGTTGCAGAATGCACCACACATAGAAAAGGAAATAACGAGGAAAAATAAACATATTTCTCCACCTTGGGAGATATAAGGGTTTGGCGCTTCCCTAGGTTTACATGCTTTTGTAAATCTGGGGCAGCATCAAAATGCATGGATGTTGCATGGGAAATCCCCCATCAACGACCTTAGAATGCCTCCAGAGCACAGAGAAAGGGAAGGCAGCCAGGGCCAGACTGCCCATTCGGGCATCGGGCGTTTTCCCGGAGGCTCGAAGGGTGGGGGCCGGGTTTGCAGCAGTGGGGCCATTTTTTGTTACTGTGGGCCAGTTTTGCAGTGATGCCGCAATATCAATCCCCATTAACAAAAGCAGCTGTGATTCACACTTGCACCCCTTTACCCTCCCCCCCCCATGGGGATGGGGAGTGACCCTAAAAAATTGCTAGGGCTGCTTTCAGTTCCCAGTCTGGCGCTGAATGGAGCAATTTGCACTGCCTCGCCTTAGTCCATGTAAATGAGATCATCCAAAGCCACGCATAGTGGCTTTACGTGGCCTCATACGGTAACTAGACATAATATCGACTCCATAATATCGAATGGACAAAATATCGAGTAAAAAATATCGACAGTAATAAAATATCGATTTCCAAATTATCGTTGGTCAAAATATCGACTAAAATAATGATAAAAAAATATCGATTACAAAAATATAGGCTAAAAAATATCGACCAGAGAAAATATCGATAAATAGTCAAAGTAAAAAATATCGAGAATATGTAGAAAAAATGTATTTTTTTTTAATTAATATTAATATAAATAGTAGTTAATGTTTAGGCGCGGGTTGTGGGTTTATAGGGGAATAGGGTGGGAAGTAATTTAATAATAATTAATTAATATATGTTTGTTAATTTTTTTAATTAATAATTAATTGGTAATTAATTAATATTAATTAGTTAATTAATTAATAAAAAATGTAACATATTTTTTAGTAATTAATTGGACATTAATTAATTGTAATTAGTTAATTACATTAATTAGAGTAATTTTTTAATTATCTATAATTTTGTGTTATTGTTAATTAATTAATTGGGATTAATTAATATTAATTAATAAATGTAATTAATTACAGCAACTTTGCTAATATATTTACTTTATTGTTATTGTTAATTATTAATTAATTGGTAATTAAATAATAATAATTAATGTTGTGTAAAGGAGTCTTTTTAGGGTTCAGGGTCAGTTTTCAATTCTTGGGTAAAGGGGTATTTTTTTGGGTTCAGGGTCAGTTTTCAGTTTGTGGGTGAAGAGGTTTTTAAAGGGTTCAGGGTCAGTTTTCAGTTCTTGGGTAAAGGTGTATTTTTTGGGTTCAGGGTCAGTTTTCAGTTTGTGAGTAAAGGGGTTTTTTAAGGGTTCAGGGTCAGTTTTCAGTTTTTGGGTAAAGGGGTATTTTTAGGGTTCAGGGTTAGTTTTCAGTTCTTGGTTAAAGGGATATTTTTTGGGTTCAGGGTCAGTTTTGAGTTTGTGGGTAAAGGGGTTTTTTAAGGGTTCAGGGTCAGTTTTCAGTTCTTGGGTAAAGGGGTATTTTTTGGGTTCAGGGTCAGTTTTCAGTTTGTGGGTTTAGGGGTTTTTTAAGGGTTCAGGGTCAGTTTTCAGTTCTTGGGTAAAGGTGTATTTTTTGGGTTCAGGGTCAGTTTTCAGTTTGTGGGTAAAGGGGTTTTTTAAGGGCTCAGGGTCAGTTTTCAGTTTGTGGGTAAAGGGGTATTTATAGG
Source organism: Lissotriton vulgaris (assembly GCF_964263255.1). Taxonomy (NCBI): domain Eukaryota; kingdom Metazoa; phylum Chordata; class Amphibia; order Caudata; family Salamandridae; genus Lissotriton; species Lissotriton vulgaris. The sequence goes on from NC_141685.1 coordinate 1,570,718,961, forward strand.
GTTCAGGGTCAGTTTCAGTTCTTGGGTAAAGGGGTATTTTTTGGGTTCAGGGTCAGTTTTCAGTTTTTGGGTAAAGGGGTATTTTTAGGGTTCATGGTTAGTTTTCAGTTCTTGGGTAAAGGGGTATTTTTTGGGTTCAGGGTCAGTTTTCAGTTTGTAGGTAAAGGGTTTTTTTAAGGGTTCAGGGTCAGTTTTCAGTTCTTGGGTAAAGGGGTATTTTTTGGGTTCAGGGTCAGTTTTCAGTTTGTGGATTAAGGGTTTTTTTAAGGGTTCAGGGTCAGTTTTCAGTTCTTGGGTAAAGGTGTATTTTTTGGGTTCAGGGTCAGTTTTCAGTTTGTGGGTAAAGGGGTTTTTTAAGGGTTCAGGGTCAGTTTTCAGTTTGTGGGTAAAGGGGTATTTATAGGGTTCAGGGTCAGTTTTCAGTTCTTGGGTAAAGGGGTATTTTTAGGGTTCAGGGTCAGTTTTGGGTTTTTGGGTGAAGGGTTATTTTTTGTGTTCAGGGTCACTTTTGGGTTTTTGGGGTACAGGCGTACAGGGTATTTTTAGGGTTCAGGGTCAGTTTTCAGTTTGTGGGTAAAGGGGTATTTATAGGGTTCAGGGTCAGTTTTCAGTTCTTGGGTAAAGGGGTATTTTTTGGGTTCAGGGTCAGTTTGCAGTTTTTGGGTAAAGGGGTATTTTTAGGGTTCAGGGTTAGTTTTCAGTTCTTGGGTAAAGGGGTATTTTTTGGGTTCAGGGTCAGTTTTCAGTTTGTAGGTAAAGGGTTTTTTTAAGGGTTCAGGGTCAGTTTTCAGTTCTTGGGTAAAGGGGTATTTTTTGGGTTCAGGGTCAGTTTTCAGTTTGTGGATTAAGGGTTTTTTTAAGGGTTCAGGGTCAGTTTTCAGTTCTTGGGTAAAGGTGTATTTTTTGGGTTCAGGGTCAGTTTTCAGTTTGTGGGTAAAGGGATTTTTTAAGGGTTCAGGGTCAGTTTTCAGTTTGTGGGTAAAGGGGTATTTATAGGGTTCAGGGTCAGTTTTCAGTTCTTGGGTAAAGGGGTATTTTTAGGGTTCAGGGTCAGTTTTGGGTTTTTGGGTGAAGGGGTATTTTTTGTGTTCACGGTCAGTTTTGGGTTTTTGAGGTATAGGCGTACAGGGTAAAAAAACAAATAAATAAATTATAGCTATTAAATGAAATTAAAAATAAAAAGATTACATTAAATTATGAACTTTTTAATTTATTGAAAAAATATATGTATTACCACCTTCCCTGATAGTAGCTAGACTGGAGTTGGAATAGTAATTATTAATTGGTTAGTGTCCAGCACCTTCACTGATATTAGCTACACTGGAGTTGGATTAGTAATTAATCATTGGTCAGTGTCCACCACCTTCCCTGACATTAGCTTGACTGGAGTAGGAATAGTAAATAATTATTGGTCAGTGTCCAGCACCTTCCATGATATTAGCTTGACTGGAGTAGCAATAGGAAATATTAAATTGGTCAGTGTCCAGCACATTTGCATACATTTTTACATTACTGTCTTATAATATTAAAAAATAATGCAAAATGGATGTTTTCACAAAACTTTATTAAACATTTTTTATTTTTTTAATGTGTACTACAATACAATCACAAACAAAAAGAACATAACATTATTTTGAAATGTAGTATTCGCAGAATAACACATTATCATTTATATACATGTTGTAAATTATCAAACAAAATTAGTTAACAACATATTTCGGTAAATACAAAATATTTTCATCATTAACTTTGAGTTACAAGTATTTATATTAAATTACATAAAAAAAAGTTTTTTTAAGCTTCTTCCATTTATATTTAATAATGTTAATATTATATATTAATATTATTAAATATATATTTTTTACATTTACATTTTTATAAAGTAACATGACAATTATCACATTTGCTCAAAAAATGGAAATACAAATTAAAACATTTTTTGTTACATATTTCAGACAATGTTGTTTTTAAATGAAACATATAAATATGTTATGTTGTAAACTTTATAACAGTATAGGGGAACAATATGTTTAATAATAATATCTGGTATTGTCAAAAAATTATTTATGCAATTATATACTTTTAAAATACTTACAAATTATTATAAAACATTTTGTAATAATTAATAAAAATAATAACAAATATATTTATTATTATTATTACTAATTACTAAACATAATCACTTATTTATTCATTTAACAAAAACATACATTCAGAGAAAAAATAATACATTATTTCAGGGCATTGTTTATATATTAAATGGTTATAATTTTGATATTAATAACAATAAATAAGTTATATTGTTTATTATTATTAATTATTACCATAAACAATTATAATGTTCAGTTAAAAACAAACACAAAGTTATTCCCATAAATGTACACAATAAGAAAATATTAACATCTTTTATTCCAAGTCAAACATAATTTTGTAATATTATTAATATATAATAATTACTATATATTAATTAATATTAAATCTATTTATATTTTTTAAACATGTAAAATTATAATGAGTCTAGTGTATTAATTTTTCAAAATAACAATGTGTATGTATTATATTTTTTAACTATAACATTGTATTGTCTATGATACCTTTTCAAAAATGGTTTAAGGGGACTACTTTTTTACAGCGTAAGGTTATTGCGCTTCATTCAGGACTGGAGAAGCTCGCGGTTGGGAGTTGCTTCGTGTGGAGAGAGGTAAGGTTATTTTTACATACAAATTATAACTGAGTGGTAATGTTTGAGGGTATATTCGAATTGTGTAGTGTTTTTTTGTGTATGTATGAATTGTTTAAGTAGCGTTTAGGTGAAATGTCGTCGTTATAGATGCGTCGTGTATGTTTTAGTTCTAGTGTTATTTTAAGTGTTCGGAAATGTCTTCTTACATGGTTACTGTTAATTGTGAGTGTATTTACAAATGTTATGGGCTATTTGTGGGTGGGTTTCGTTATGTCTGTTATATTACAGGTTCCGGTTCCTCGCATGAAAACTACATGGAAGGAAGCGTGTTTTTTTCCGGAGAAACTAATGTATGACTTATTATGGTTATATTTTGACATGTATCTCCTATTTTTCGTGTTTGCCAGGAGCGGATTTTACACATTTTAAACATTTTTCGGGTTTTTGGAGGGTTTCGAATTGGATTGATACATTGATATGCGTGACCGTTTTTAAAAAGTTGTGTGTATATCACTTTAAATACTAAAGTGTCCACACTACTGTTTTCGGGATTTCCTGGAGCGTTTATTTCTTTTTTACTTAATGTTTGGGTTTTTGAGGGTTTTCCATATTGGAATTGTCCTATATTGGAATGGATTGTATGGATTGTATTTTGCTTGATTACGTCTTTTTCATCTACAAAAATTGTAAGTATTTAAAGTACTTTTTTTATTGGGTGGGAAATGTCGATCTTTATGTAATGTGTATGTGTGATGTATTCATAAATATTGCATATTTGTTCAGAAATAATGTTCCAAATTTTGATAAGTTTGTTAAACAAATATGTATTATTTATAATTGTTTACAAATGTTTATGATTTGTAAATTTACCATTATTGTAAGAAGACATTAGTATATTTTGTAGACATTTTTATAGTAGACTTTTAGCTATTATTGACAGGTATTCTAATCCTCTAGTAGTTGGATATAGTGTGACTTGACTTTGCAGTAGTCTGAACATTTGTTTAGTTTGTTTAGTAAGTTTTGGACCAATTTGGGACACAGATTGTTCCATTCTTAGTTCTTGATAGCTTTGTTCTTTTTTCAAAACTTCAAGTAGGTTATGGAATGTGGGTTTGCCTCTGCTTGTGGTAGCTTGGAAAGCATTATGCCACCCTTCTACACTGTTGTTTGTTTTAGCCTCTTGGTTTAAAGTACTATGATAGACATTCCACCAAGGGATTTGGAATTTGGGTTGGCGTCGATGTCCAGATCTGTGCAACCTTCCCACCCAAGTATCTTCGAAATAGTCCAGTAATGGGGTTAGTTTATCTTCATTCCTCGTGTAATATGTGCTGTCAATTAATAAATTGTAGTGTTCCGCTACATCGGTAACAGGAACGTAGGCCAGGGCAATCAATTTTTTTACTTGATAAGCAAAGGTGCTATCTGTTGAGTATAGTATACTTAAAGTTGATTTTTGGAGATGCCTCCATATGCTTTGATTGAAATGATAATAGCAACCCTGGATTGCTGTGTGAGGAAATGTTCTCAAAATGCTATTAATCATAGCTAATTCGAAATCAATAATTATTTTTTCTGGAAAATAATTATTGATTTCAGTTTTGAGAACATTTAATATTTCTGTATAAGTGTTTTGCTGTTTGTTGGGTAGCAAACAGTAAATGAAAGGTATGTTAGAGTTATGGTATAAACCGTGGATGGAATATAGTTGATAAAAAGGTTTTGGGCATGGTTTAAATGTTCCATCCATCATCCATTGGGGACACTGTTGGATTTTTCTTAAATTACTTGCAGTTGCAAACATAATGATTCTGTTTGTACTGCTTTCATTGTCAAAAAGGATAAATTTATCTTTATTGTGTGTGATGGCCATTTCTGGTGAAATAATAATTTCCTCAAAAGTAGTTGGGTTGGGTTGGGTTGTGCTAGTGAGTCTTTTAGTACGTGCAATTGTGCGTTTCAGGGAGTCAATAGAGGGTAGTTGACCTGAAGCATGGGCTGGGACTTTTAACAGTTCTTCTTTAAGGATTTGTGTTGTTGGCTTATCACTTTGTGTGCTAGCAGTTTTAATACTTTCTAAAGCATCTCTTATTTCAATTTCTGTGACATTTGGGGGATGATTGTGTTCCCTGGTAGATAACACATTAGTTTCCTCAGTCGTAGCCCTCCCATAACATTTGTTTGAGTAATATTTGGTACACTTTCAAAAAACTTTTCTACCACTTTGTCTTTCCTGATTATACACATAACCCATATAACATAATAGTAATTTATTTTTCTGTGACACCTTCTGTCATTTTGTTTTACTTGTTCTAGGACGGAGTAGAAAGAAACACAATCAAAAAACATATATTTCACTTTGTGGTACAAACATCATTAATGATCTATTTATACTTACAGTTACTAAAAGTAGTAATCACAAATGCAGAACTGTATTTGGATGGATTTTCTTGTATGTATTTCTTTATTTACTGTTGGTATGAAAATATAGAAATGCTAAGTTAATGTTTACACATAACAAACGTTTTTCCTAGGAAAAAGCAGTTGTCTATTTTGCTTAGTATTACATTTCATGTAAACATTACATATACTTACTTGTTTAATTAGTTGAGTTGTAGTATTTGGTGGAGTACATCAAGGTAGTAAAGTTCTGATCTGTAGAGAAGATAGATTAAATAAATGTAAATTATTATAAATAATATTTCGAACCGTTGGGAAATGGGAAATATTTAAAAGTATACTAACTTCTAAATAAGTAGTTTTCTTTGCTGTAGGTAGAATAGCTGTATGATGTATTCAGAATATCTGTAGAGGAAATATAAAATATATAACATGGTGTTAAGAACATAGTTTGCGTTTTTTTCGGAACTTTTAGACAAATTACAAGTATACTTACATTTTTTACAAGGGTAGTCTTGTCTTTTGGTATAGTTGGTGTTGGATGTTTTTATTGGATCTGTAGAATAGATGTATGATGTATTCAGAATATCTGTAGAGGAAATATAAAATATATAACATCGTGTTAAGAACATAGTTTGCGTTTGTTTCTGAACTTTTAGACAAATTACAAGTATACTTAAATTTTTTACAAAGGTAGTCTTGTCTTTTGGTATAGTTGATGTTGGATGTTTTTATAGGATCTGTAGGGAAGATGTAATATGCAAGATATGTTGTTTAGAAAATAGCATTTGTAATATTGGGTGTTTAATAACAAAAACATATATACTCACATGTTTAATTAGTGTAGTTTTATACATTTGTAGTGTAGAAATAGGAAAATCTCAGAATATCTGTGAATATAATGTTTAAAATAAAGAATGAATCTTGTGAAATAGTGTTTAAAAACAGCAGTTGGTGTATAACAGAGCATTAATATCTACTTACTATCTGATTTTCAAGGTGAAGAAATATGACCATGTATTAGGAATTTATTTGGAGTAGTTTCTATCAGAAATGTAGGAGGAGATAAAAATAAAATAAGTGCTAGAGTTAGGAGATATAAGTAAAATAGTACACTACTAATTTAGATTTCTAAATAATGCACTGTAACTTACTTGAATAATTAGCTGGTGAGCTGGATCTTTAAAGATGTTTGTTCATGAACAAAATCTTCAGAGTGTTGGCATCTTCTTTCTATAGAGTTAGCAGCAACAAATGGTAGAATGCATGTATCCCTTTTATAGTATGTGTATTTTGTGTGCTTTGATTTGATTGGTTGTAGGATGTAATGAAGCATTGTATAGGCTAGTTTGAATTTTTTTATGTTAATTGGTGTGTTTGTTGATGTGAGAATGGTGGTATGTGGTGATTTCCGCATTAAAGCAGGTTAGTTGTTAAATAAAATAGATGTGTAAGTGAAAATAAGTAATGAAAATGTTTGTTAAATGTAAAGAATATTTTTAAAATGATAGAACGCATTTAATAGAATGTATAGCAAATGTAGATAAATAGGAATGTTATAAAAGTAACAGGTATTATATATAAAATGTATTTTGTATAGAGCAATGACTTTTATTGATGATTAATATGGTATTTTAGACATGAAAGGGTACAAAAATGAACTCGATATTTTTTGAAAACGATATTTTAGTAGTCAATATTTTAGTTGTCGATATTTTTTTAGTGTTAGGGGTAATTTCATGTAAAACGATATATTTGTAGTCGATATTTATTATGGCGATATTTATGTTCTCGATATTCTAAAGAGTCGATATTTTTGACTCAATATTTTTGTAGTTTGTGTAATAAGTATAGAAAGTCGATACTTTTTGTCGTCGATAATTTTTCAACGATATTTTAGCAGGTCGATAATGTGACCGTCGATAATATTTCAGTGATCCGCCTCATACATATGAATTTGAAATATGCATCACCGGCGCATCCCAAGAATTGACACGCCAACTTTGCAAGGGGTTTGTAAATAAGCCCCCTGGGTTATATTTAAAGCAGTTGAACGTTGAAAGATAATGCTGCTCCTGTGATCAGCTGCCCAGGATGTGTATGGTTTACAGGGGCAATAACATTACTTTAACCCAACATTTTTGGTAACTTGTGTTTGTTAATCATGCAAACAAGACACCTCAATTTGAGAATAACTTTCAAAAAACGATGCTTAACAAAGTGATATTTTTCAGCAGTCTTGCATGTTCCTCTATTAAGAGCACACAAGGTCCAGTTTTTCAATGTAAGCGTAAGATGTTTATTGAAACATAGAAAGTGTCAACATTTTCTCAACTTCCAGTTGTAGACATTGCGATACATATATTGTCCAGTAGATTATAACTCCTGACATGGGAAACATGATCACTGCGACACTTTTGTTTCCACAATGTTGAGTACTGTATTGCCTCTATACGGTCTCAGTACACGTGCGCCGCACGGGGTGCATGGGAATAAGATAGGAGAGTGATATTGCCCAGTCACTGCAATGCCGGGTTAAAGGTCCACAATGGTTCCTGCTTTTTCTCCCACGTCCCTGCGTTTGTTTTTTCACAGCATTGCAAGATTGTCCCTAGGGGTACGAAGGGGTAATTCCCTTAAATAACATGACACGCATCTCTTCCTGGCACCTGTTTGCAACTGTGTGACATCAAAGTAGACTTGTACTTAGAACTGTGAATCACACCTCTTCTGGCTATTTTTTGCTGGTGGGTGTGCTGCCACCTTACAATCTATTTTGACCTTTTTTACCTAGTTCCTCATTATTTTCCTGGGCCATCTACTTCTGACCTTGGTTCTTGTGTTGTTTATTCCTAGAACCGAGTCTCCTTTCTACGGACTGACTTGACTCTGGACGTTCTGTTCTCAGCCTTTCACCATCCTGATTCCTGAGATTAATTTTGAGATTATTTTTATTTTCTGGGTTTTGCTTCCTTGCTTGGTTTCACATTTCCGAAGTCATCTGTTCAGATAGACTTTCATCCTGAGGCCGAAAAGTGAGTTCGGGGAGCAGCAACATCGGTGGCCCAAAGTGAGAGGTGAAAAACTATAATGTTTACCAGGCAATTGACAAAGAAGAAAAGGATCAGCAAATGGTTTCTGTCGAATCAAATCTATTAAGGACTTGGTCAAAATATTAGGTCTATCTTGTGAAAATTGATGGACTCCACACTGCTCTCTACATTGGGGCCAGTGGAATTTGAAGTGACCAATATGTCAACTTTGAAATAAACCACCCCTCTAATCCTCTAGGTTTTCCAACTTGCACCACCTCAACCCTTTCAAGTACAATTGCTCGCTCGATTCACAGTGCCCTGTTGCATTCATAAGGTGAGAGCTTCAATGTTCTTGGCCTATTTTGAACAGGCTTCTGCCTGGCGAAGACCAGTGTGCTGCCTTTGTGTACGTTTACTTACATGAGGAGGATAATGGTGGTGGCAGTATGGAGATCCCGTTAGATTTGTTAGTTGCCCTTACCCTGTGGAGGCTGGGGACAATCGAAAGTGGTGGGGTATAAAAGATGTGGATGAGTAGCTGGTGGCAAGAAAGCATAGTGACAAGCCTCAGTGTCATAAGGAGGGTTCAGGGGAGTTTTTTCCCTGAGAAATATTTGAAAAAGAGTTGTCAATGGTGCATTTTCAAGAACATTTGAGAAAGCAAGAAGGTTATTAAAGCAATGTGAAAGTGTAGTTATGTAGTGCTGTCAGGTTTGTGAATGTGACATGAACTGCCACATAATCCGTCATCTGCTGCATAATTGTCAGATTTTAACGAAAGATGATTTTTTTTCTAGCTCAAACAGATCGAAAGTTACTAAAAACATGGCAACATTTGTTTGTCCTTTTGCAGCGGAAGGCCCGTCTCAAAGGTTGACTAATCATTCAGCTGCTTATTACTGTATTTGGGTGATAAACTGGTACTAATAAGGTGAAAGTATCCCCCAGGCAGTTTTCCAACTTGGATATTCGATAAGTAAAGTACCCCCCTCCCACAAGCGCCTTGAGACCCTCTGGGTAAGTAGTGCGCTATACAAATTTTTGAGCTTGAACTTGAACATATGTAAAAACCCCGATAAAATAAAAACACAGCCAGCTCTCCTGCACTGAGTAGGTAAAACCATTGACACTAGCCCCTCCCGTAGCCCCATGATCCTGCTATCCACCTGCCCCCCTTCACCCCCCACTATTGTGATGTGTATAAACCATATGTACACTTCTCCATGATATGGCCACTGGCTCTTTTTTCCAAATCGTCCTACACATACGCCTTTAATTGCTCACTGACTGCCTCTAACCTCTGGAAAAACCCATCCAACCTGACCTTAAAAGCATTGATAGAGGCTGAAACTGTTAATGACATTTGATTTTCTGTAAAAAGTAGCATGAAAGCATTTATAACATACCAGACAGGCTAGGAAAGAGAGGCGCTAAATGGATATGTTTATCTCATGCATGCGTTTCCTGTCTGTATTTTCCACAAGATATGTATTCGAATGCTGATGCTATGTGCAGTACTCCACTCTCCCCAGCGCATAGGTAATTTTCAGAGGCACTTCTAAAAGCTGGGTTAGTTAAAAACATTCTTGAACGAAAACCCCTCTCAGGGGTGTTACCCAGCTGCCATGTTCCCCAGTTCCATGTGTAACTCGGTACCCTGGTGTTACCTTAGAAATCTAGGGATGGCAGAACATGTGCATTTGTGATAAACACGTCACAGTTCTCGATGCAATCCTTCATAGGGCAATGCTCGGGTGCAGTAGCTTTGCTTACCAAGGATGCTCTACACAGCACAGCATGAATAAGTACTAGTGACTGATGTCATTAGACCCTATCCACACTACCTTTGGCTGATATCCATCTGCCTTTGTAATCCCAATTGAATAGACAATGCTTAAAGTTTCCAAACAAAATTTATTGTTGTAGCTGTTTTCTGTGTTTTTCAAAGTTCATTCACTTATGTATATTGAGATTGATACTTATTCATGCTTTTGTTGCTCAAATGTTCAGTTCACTGATTTGATAAACAGAACACTCTGATGAAAAACGAAAAATCATAATAATTTCCTTCTCCCAATGCATTTCGGGATTATATCCCTTCGTCAGGGGCACTGAAAAACATAAATATTATAAACATTTTTATCCTATGTCAATCAGCACACAGTGTTTGTGAGTTATTAAGTTTAACAAACTAGGATTCATTGATCACAAAAAAACATATACCTCTTTTTTGGATATTAACTCTGTTGGTCATACTGATAAATCAACATCATACATGGTGAGCATTGCGAGGTGCTACACAGTTTCATTACATCAAATTGATGAGAAGATACTCTGTTTCAAATAATATTTTCTTAATAGACATAGTGTTTGCGTGAGTGTTAATAGAGAAAAAGAGAGAGGGTAAAAGAAACAATGATGGTATGCCAAGTGTGTTGTATGAAAATGGAAAAAACGAGCACCTATATAAAACTCATAGAGAACTTCTGATGTCATATGAAGCTGAAAGTACATGTAACCTCTCAAAAACCGCAAAAGTTATTCTTTAAACTGGAGAAAAGAATGATAAAGTTTAGAACACACCACAGTGCTGAGTTTCATACCATATCTAGAGTATCCGTAGTTGCTGGGATCTTTGTCTTTAAAAATATAACACTAGAACATTGCCTCTAATTCATTCAAACCCAGTGGTTACAATAGCAGATCACACAAATACCATATTCTCAGTTCATATTTTTCGGACTCTTCCTAGTGTATTATTATAGTGAGTGATAGTATTTTTTCTTTTTCCTTGGGCGACCTCCTGGCGATTTATTTTGATTCATTTTATTTCATTTCCACTCCTACAATTCGGTTTTTCTCATCATTCATCTTTGTTTTAACTATACCGGTAATTCTTCCATTTCGTAGAAACATCACAGTATACTTCCATTTCTTGGAGGAAACAGTTGGATCGTAATCGCTGCAACAGGCAGTATTTTTTTCATTTTTCTGTTCATCGCCCGTGTTCTCATTTCCGTAGTCCGTTCTTTATCTTTGTTCTCGTAGTCGCAGGTGAGATCATGGAGGACCTTCTCTCGTTCCCGCTGTTTGGACGCCGACCATAAAACGCAAGTTGATTTGTCTTCTACCATCACAACAAGTGCAACATCTAAACAACAGAGTTTTTTAGAGAAGGGACCTCAAACAGGAAAGCCTCCAGAATCAACAGAAAGCGCAAGACCCGCCGTGGAAAAGGACACAATCAGCCAGAACTTGAGAAGCAAAAACAGAGTTTAGCAATAAACATATCATCAAAAAAACTAGACAAACAACAACTAAACGTCCTGGAAAAAGGTACTGGATTTGTCCCAACTTATCAAAGCAACAAATTAGAAACGGAAATTGCTTTCTTTAAATTCATGAGGATACTCAGATTAAGACATTTTTTTGAAAACATAGTGCCCACTATGCCTGAATTCTCACAACCGAAAAAGGACGCTGAATACAAACAATTTAAAGAACCAAGCACGTATATGGCACCAATGTCACATAAGGTTTTGGATATATTTGAGACCTTAGTTAAACAGGACTTACAACAAATTAACTGGCATCACCAACAGAGAACTAACCTTAACAAGCATGAAATGAATATTCTAAAAAAACTGGCTGAGGATCCTTCTATCACATTGAAAAGAGCAGACAAAGGGGGAGCCTTAATCATTATGGACACTTCTTTCTACAACTCCAAAGTTGAGACACACATTCAAGACAAAACAACGTACTTAAAACTACCACACAATCCTATTTTGGAAATTACCAACACACTAGAAGAAATCCTAAACAGAGCTCTAGAAATGGAGTGGATCAATGACAACACAAAAAAGTACCTGACAGTCAAACATCCACGTTGTCCTGAACTTTATATGCTCCCCAAAATTCACAAAAACGCCATTGATCCACCTATGAGACCCATAGTCAGTGGGTGTGGGTCATTGTTTGAACCGTTGGGAATATACATTGACGAATTCCTTCAAATTTTTGTACAAGGGTGGAGTACATACATTAAAGATACGGGTCACTTTTTGCAATGTCTCAATGAAATCACAACAGAAGACAATGACATCTTGCTATGCACGATAGATGTATCATCTTTGTACACCTCTATTCCTCTGGCTGAAGGTTTGGAAGCATGCGAATGGGCATTGTTGCAATTGCCAAATTTGAAAGCAAATAAAATAGTCATTCTTGAATTACTTCAATTTTGCTTACAACACTCATATTTTAAATGGAACAATGAGTACTTCTTACAGATCAGCGGGACCTCAATGGGATTTTCAGGAGCCCCATCTTTTGCTAATACCTTCATGGCAAAGTTTGAGAACGATTTCATCCTCACAGAAAATATCTGGAAAAGACACACCGTTTTCTATAAAAGGTTCATAGATGATATGTTTCTACTATGGAAAGGTCCAGAAACTCTTCTGATTGAAGAAATTCAAGAATTAAACCAGAGAAATTCAAGAATACAGTTCACTTTCGCAATCAGCAAACAAGAAATACCATATCTAGATGTACTAGTACAACTTCAAAACAACGGAATAGAGACTTCGGTTTACCACAAACCAACAGACAGAAATAACACTTTGGCTTACAACAGCTTTCACCCAAGGAATCTTGTGCGCAATCTTCCATTTTCACAACTCATACGTTGCAAAAGAATAGCATCTACTCCACAAGCCCTAGAAACAGAAGTTATCAGCCAAAGACCAAGATTCACAGTCAAAGGATATCCCGATGAAGTGATAAAAAAAGCAGAAAACAAAATCACAGAAATTTCAAGAGAACAACTGTTACAAACTAAACCCAAACCAAGAATGGAACGTCAAGTTTTTGTAACTAAATATTCCACTCAAGCCAATTCAATTAAAAAGATCATCAACTCAAGATGGGAATTGTTGCAAAAGGAGGAGGATTTTCATGGAATTTTTGCCAATAAACCTTTGTTTGCGCATACCAGACATCTTAATTTGCATGAAATGGCGACCCGCACAAAAAAGGACATAGAATCCACAAGCTCCCCTAAAGGCATGAAAAAATGTTACAATTGCACTCATTGTAACAATGTAATGGAAGGAACATTCATACAACATCCTCAAACTGGCAAGAAAATTAAACTCAGGCAACAAACCAACTGTGACTCTACGTTCGTGATTTACAGTATAAAATGCCCTTGCGGAAAGTTATACATAGGTAAAACAGAGAGGAAAATTAAAGTCAGAATCACAGAACACAAGAGTCGAATACGGAACAAGACCTTGACATCAAGCCTGGTATCTCATTGGACAGAAATGAAACACACGATTCCGCAACTAAGATTTCAGGTTCTGGAACAGATTCAACTCAAACCTGATCGTAACAGAACTGGTTATCACGTAGAGAGATTTGGTGGATTGATTTTTTACAAACCCAAACACCAAAAGGGCTCAATGACAAAATTGATATGTCATGTTTCCTGTAATAACTTTGAACTACTTGATCTTCCTCTAAACAGTGACTGTCTTCCCCAGGGACATCAGTTTGTACCCAGATATCCTTTATCCAAATTTTACTCCACACAATAATTCCGTGTATCTGACATGTTATGTATCCACATACATATGATGTGTATTCATATGCCAACATGGTAATTTATTTATTTCCAGATTCATTGCACTCATTGGTATACACAAAGTATTCACATCAACAACACTAGAACATTGCCTCTAATTCATTCAAACCCAGTGGTTACAATAGCAGATCACACAAATACCATATTCTCAGTTCATATTTTTCTGACTCTTCGTAGTGTATTATTATAGTGAGTGATAGTATTTTTTCTTTTTCCATGGGCCACCTCCTGGCGATTTATTTTGATTCATTTTATTTCATTTCCACTCCTACAATTCGGGTTTTCTCATCATTCATCTTCATCTTTGTTTTAACTATGCCGGTAATTCTTCCATTTCGTAGAAACATCACAGTATACTTCCATTTCTTGGAGGAAACAGTTGGATCGTAATCGCTGCAACAGGCAGTATTTTTTTCATTTTTCTGTTCATCGCCCGTGTTCTCATTTCCGTAGTCCGTTCTTTATCTTTGTTCTCGTAGTCGCAGGCGAGATCATGGAGGACCTTCTCTCGTTCCCGCGGTTTGGACGCCGACCATAAAACGCAAACTTTCGCTGTACAGGTATTTACGCTGCACAACATAGTATTTTTTAGAGTTCCCGACACTTAAGACCTCTGTATTAATTTCTTGAATCTTATCTTTAGACGGGCCCGAGTCTTTGCTACTAGCGGCTTTGGTGATTTACCCCAGAGTTAACCGGAACCTCTGTCAACCAGGCGGCTTTGGTGATTTACTCCACAGTTAACCGGAACTTCTGTCAACTAGGTGCACTTCGCCATTTCAGGTACTTAATCTTAGTAAGTTATTGAACGTAGGAAATCTCTAGTAAGAATCACAGGATTAATAATTGTTCTTTAACTTTAGACGAGCACCGAGATTTTCGTATTCTACAGTACCCGTAATAGATTCCAAAGCTTAAGGGAGCTCCAATCTTCCACAATCATTTCGGAATTACAGGTACTTATACTGCGTAACTTACACATTAAGCACAAGGACTTTTTTGATACTATGCAACCTCAATGATTTGTCTTTGTTTTTTGAAAATCACTTGACAGTTGAATGGAAGCGGACCTTAGAGTCACCATTGCCAGACAGCTTCACGTATTTATGGGAAATCTTATTTCAAACTAAATAGGTACTTTCGAGTCTATATTATTTTCTTCACTATAACCCTGTTTGGTTATTATCCTATTATAATATCTTCATATTTATATTCACTTTGTAGAAACCACGCACGTGCCCATCCATCCTAGTACCGACCATTTCCAATAGAGCGTCGCTCTCGAAAACCACGTCTGAATTATTGAATGTATCAAGGTGATCTTTTAGTTTTTCAATTTTTGTTAATCAACTTAGGATAGTGCTCATAAATCTGATTTTAAATCACTATATTATTTTCTATCTCGTAGACTTCCCAGCAGTCTCACCTACAGAAGTGGTCATCCATTGTATTTTTAAAGACAAAGATCCCAGCAACTACGGATACTCTAGATATGGTATGAAACTCAGCACTGTGGTGTGTTCTAAACTTTATCATTCTTTTCTCCAGTTTAAAGAATAACTTTTGCGGTTTTTGAGAGGTTACATGTACTTTCAGCTTCATATGACATCAGAAGTTCTCTATGAGTTTTATATAGGTGCTCGTTTTTTCCATTTTCATACAACACACTTGGCATACCATCATTGTTTCTTTTACCCTCTCTCTTTTTCTCTATTAACACTCACGCAAACACTATGTCTATTAAGAAAATATTATTTTCTGGGCTTGAAACAGAGTATCTTCTCATCAATTTGATGTAATGAAACTGTGTAGCACCTCGCAATGCTCACCATGTATGATGTTGATTTATCAGTATGACCAACAGAGATAATATCCAAAAAAGAGGTATATGTTTGTTTTTTGTGATCAATTAATCCTAGTTTGTTAAACTTAATAACTCACAAACACTGTGTGCTGATTGACATAGGATAAAAATGTTTATAATATTTATGTTTTTCAGTGCCCCTGACGAAGGGATATAATCCCGAAATGCATTGGGAGAAGGAAATTATTATGATTTTTCTTTTTTCATGAGAGTGTTCTGTTTATCAAATCAGTGAACTGAACATTTGAGCAACAAAAGCATGAATAAGTATCAATCTCAATATACATAAGTGAATGAACTTTGAAAAACACAGAAAACAGCTACAACAATAAATTTTGTTTGGAAACTTTAAGCATTGTCTATTCAATTGGGATTACAAAGGCAGATGGATATCAGCCAAAGGTAGTGCGGATAGGGTCTAATGACGTCAGTCACTAGTACTTATTCATTTCTTCAGTGTGGAGATTGGCCTCTCCTCCCCTTCCAGCACACCCATTAAAGCACAGGATAAGCATACTGAAAGGTTATAACGTGGAAATAAGGAGTGCACTTCGCAACCCCACTTTACACTACACAGCACAGCAGCATATACAGTACAGAAGAGTGCAGTGTTTCTGACACATACAGACGGGTCAGAACATGTGAGTCCAACCTTTGATGGAAGAAACAAATACTTGCACCACATTTGTGGTACACCTTTAACACTACCTAGAAGTTCAGAAATACACCTATTCCACCATCTTTGCCAGAGAGCTCCCGATTGTTTTCTTTGCAATATAGCAATCCCAGTCATGAGCACAAAAGGACTGCGAGTACCAGAATGCAAAGCAAAAAAGCAGAGCTGGTAACTTCTCCCATTGGGAAGCGGAACTTTAAATTGCAGTGAACTTTAAATGCCCAAGTGCTTTACAAATCTATGTACTTGCCTTGACATTCAAAGGGCCAATAAAAGCAAGGCTTTAAAACACACAGCTCCGTTCCCTCATCGTGGGCCCCTTCACTCTGCTTACACCTCAAATCAGCTGTGGAGTCCTTAAATTTAAGAAATAGTAATGCTTAATTTGTGCAAGAACTTGCAAGTGGTGGAACTGGTCATGAACACATTTTTTCATCATAATTTGCCCCAGAGCAAGAGGGAGAAAGGAGATAAAAAGTGAGTAAAAAATACGAAAACAGTGACCCATGTTTGAAGCAGAAATAGAGAGGAACTTGCAAGAATGAGATAAATAAAGAAGAGTTAGGGAAGTGTAAGAAAAGATGCCTGGGGTGAAATCAAAGCTACATAGCCAAGGTATCATCTAATCACTCGGCAGCACAAACTTTGTTCTCCTAAGAAACCTGCACTAGTGTTCCCCTCCCCCCCCAACAAATTAAGCACTGAATGCCCCCAGGTTTAAGAATCACTCACATTGTCCTAGCAGGGCAGTCAGCAATGTGGCCAGCAGCCCAGTTCTCTGGACGTGTGGGAATCAATCACTTTTCAAGAGGCAGCAGGACTCTAATGGCTCTGAGAGGAACCAGCATAAATCAAAACTATACTTACCTACGGTTCCTCATCCTCCGCTTCTGTTTCTTCTGGAATGGAATCCTCCCAAGTCCATTTGGAGCCTCAGCTAACTCCCCTTCATGAATCCGGATGCTGATCTGGTGCTGCTGATAAGGTTAGCAGCATCAGAGCAGCGCCAGGATAGATTGGAACTGGCTACCTTGATGCTCCATCAGGCACTGGTTGTCAGTGCCTGCTCTCCACCCAGCTGTCTAAGTCAGCCAACTTCACTATGGGCAGTTTGATGCATTAAAGTTACTGTATGGGTTTAGAAAACATCACCACATTTGTCCCGTGCTTAGTTACCTGCATGACTTGCCATACAGAAAGCAATCCAGAAAAGGACCTACTATTGCACTAAAACAGCCACGTTTTCTTAAATGTTCCTAAGCAATCAATTTGAGCTCATCGATAAGCTGTCTTTTTAAGTGCCAATTCAAGAATTTGTTGGAAGTAAAGTGCTATTCATAGCACCCTATTAAATCCGATATCCTGGGTTTCACATTTTATCTGGTACAATTAATGGAGCTTTAGCGGTATTTGGAGAAAATAATTAGTTTGAAATATTGTGAGGCATCAATATCAAAATATTGTGATACAGAAAATTGTCAAGAAAATCTTTTTTGATAAGAAATATTGCTTTGTGAAATAACATTGTTAATATCATTTATATTAATATAATTGTAAAAATACCATGTTTTAAATAATTTGATGTATTTTAGTAACTATATTAGTTTTAGGTGGTAATATTGATAGTCTAATTGTATATTTAAAAAAATATAGTTTATGATTTTCAGTGTTTTAGTAATTTATTTTTAATTGTAAATAGTAATTTTAAGTTGAGCAGCGATTTGTTGGGTTTGTAATGTTATATTTTAGTGACAGGTTGCTAGGTTTGTAGGGGTAAAGAATGGCAAGTTAAATAAAATATAATGACTTAAATGTTAATGGTATTTATTTTTTGTAAATCAATTAATAAATGTATTATCAATTATGTTAATTGTTTAATTGTGACATTAGATTTTTGCATGTATTTTGTTCATTCAAATGTATATTTTAATGAATTTGTTTCTTTTTACAATGTTTACAATTGTAAAATATATTTTTTAATTAATATAATATTCATATTTTTCTATGATCTATAATTTATTATGCTTTATTATGCAATAAAACACTTTTAATAATTGATTTGAACTTTTATTGTTATATGTATGTCTTTCAATGTCCAACGCTTTCCCTAATGTTGCTTAGACTGGAATGGGAATAATAAATCCAACCCCTCAGAAGCCTAACTCGTTTCCCAACTGTTGCTTAGATAGGACTGGGAATTGCAAATCTAATCTCTATGAAGTCTGATGCTTTCCCTAATGTTGCTTCGAATGAAGTGGAAATAGTAAATATAATCCTCTGAAGACCATCTTTTTCGGTACTGTTGATTATAGTGGTTTTACAATATTAATTATATTGCTATTTATTGTTATTATTTTTTTGGAAAAGAAAACATTTCCTAAATGTGTATGTTATTTGTCCAGAAATTATTTTTATTTGTATTCTCTAGATAATAAATGTTTTACATATATAGGGTTTTTGTTAAATTAATTTATAATATTATTTGGAAACAACTGTAATATTAAAACAATATTGTTAATATATTTTAAAGAAATTGATTTTGTTTTCAAATTTGATGTACAGTGTAAGTGTTATTTTAAAATGTTAATTGTGATCTTTTTTTAGGTTCAATATTTCTGTTGGTTTATGTATGTGTTTGTTAATTAATGTAATATACTGTTAATGCTGAAAATTTTAATATTTTAAAGTGTGTTTGTTTATTGTACATACATATGTATATATAAAATATAGAGGCTTCACTTAAAGTAGTTAAATGTTTTAAATACACTAATTAAAAGACATCATTTTTTTAAAAATGATATGTTTATCTGTTTTTGGCTTATATTCTTAAAAGCAATATTTTTGACCGAAAGGTTTTGTGTTTTATATTCTAAGTATAGGACCACAATATTTTTTGACAAGAATATTTTTAACACAACATTTTTGTATTTAGATATTTTTTATGCAATTTACTGTCAGTGATCAGTTTATGCAGAGTGACATGTAGATTTTGGTGCTTACTGCACCAAAATCTGCATGTATCTGTAAATACTGTATTGTTTTCTATGCTATATTTCATCAGGTTTGCCATGACGAAATATAATAAAGGTTAGTTTTTTAAAGCACACAGTAATTACCAAGTGCAGTAAATACCAGTCAATTCAAAATTCTATCCCTTACGCAAAATGGGCTTTACTTAGTGGTCAGAAATTTCTACCATCTGAGATTCAGAGCCTCAGTATTTCCATATATCCTCCCTCCCAAGATTTAAGGCCCGATTACAAGTTTTGGCGGTGCGGGAATTAGGCGGTATGCAACCACCGTTCCCCCGCACCGCTGAGACTCGCCGCCGCCCAACCGGCTGCCAAATGACAACTTCAAAGTGGTATGGCGAGAGGGTGGCATGGCAGTCCCAGGGTGGTGCCTCCTTCAGAGGCAGCAGTGCCTTTGAAAAAGGCACCGCAATGGGAAAATCTCACATGTTTCCTGCATGGCATGGACTCAAAAGTCCATGCCATGCAGGAACTATTGTGCATGCACACGGGGAGCACAATTTTGTCCAACTGTGTGCATTCACCGGGAGGCACCGGGGTGGCACCGGGGTGTTTCCTCTCTGCCAAATTGTGCATGGATGAGGAACCTCCATGATACCACCGGCAGAGAGGAAACTTGTAATATGCTTTGTGGGACTGTGGCAGTCCCGCCAAGCCTATTGCAGACACCTGACTGCTGAGCCACCTCCGCGGAACGGCAGTTACCTAGCGGCAGCAGCGGTCCCTCGGCGGTCCGACTGCCCAACTTGTAATGGGGCAGTTTGATCGCTGGTGCAGAGATGGCTGGACTACCCCCGCAAATCTGGCAGACCTTGGACCGCCAGACTTGTAATCGGCCCTTTAGTATTAGAGCTTTGTGAGTTAAGTAGCATCATAGTCAAACCTCCTTTGAGAGAGAAATACCAATAGAAATGCAGGAAAGTTTTCCAATGGAATGTTTTTAACACCGAAAAGACTTCTGCTTGCCAAGTCATCCTGCCAAGTCATCTATCAGGCCAGTATTATCTATGTTCTTCAATACCATACCAGTTTGTGGGTATTCTTCTGCATTATAAATCTCAATAAAATAGCATAGAATCACACAGAATAGCACTGTATCTCGGAATGTCTGGAGGTTCAATTCAAAAGTATGAGATGGTTTCAATGAGTATAGCCTATGATTCCCTTTTATATCTTGACTAGAGTGGCAAGACATTCCTTAGAGAAAGTGCTCACAGGTTTTGCTCTTAATAAATCAATCATTACAAAGTAACCATTATTGGCCAATTTTAAGTAAGAAGGTACAAATCAAATAAGAAAAATAAAGTGAAAGTAAAGAAAATGGAAGCGATTAATCAGTTATGGGAAATTGAAAACTGTGAATTTACAATTCAAATGAAAAATGAATAAAAGAAAATTGTCAACAATAAAAATATATGGCGAAAAGTGTTCCATGAAAAATCAATAGAAAACAAAAAACACTGTTCAAGCTAACTTATTCCCAAATGCCTTACAGGGAGTGACCGGGACCAAGGTTTCCCATATGCCCAAATTGACAAACCACACAGTTGGCTGTAGGGTGGGAGCTTGACAAACTAAAGGATATTACCTTCATAAGTGGAAGTTATGTAACTCCAAACTGGAGTCTGTATCTCATGTAAATTGTACAAGGTTGAGCCCTTCTGACTAGGGGCCAGCAAATATTTTCCAAAAGACTGTAAAGTGAGCAAAATCAGAAAAGTTTGCCTCATTGAAGACAGTGAAGGAAGGTGAAGGTCCCTTGTAGGAAAATTAGGTTATGTGTTGAGGGGAGTGAAACTATGTTTACATAGCACGTAGATATGGTGGATGTATGATGTTAGCACGCACACTTTTACCACGCATACCATTACCGCGCATTTTTTACAACGCGATACCTTTACAATGCGTAGTGCTTTGGGTGCTGGATAGTGAATAGCTTAATTTACTATTCCAACACCAGTCCCCGTGGACACTAGGGAAGGTTATTGGATAGTAAATTAACCTATTCACTAGCCATTCCCTAAGTCAGATCGCCTCAAAGCGATATGCGTTGTAATGGTATGCGTTGTAACAGATGCGTGGTAATGGTAGTGCGTGCTAAAAGATGTGTGCTAAAGGTTGTATACCAGATATGGTAGCATTTTAGTTTACTGGATTTTACACTGCTGTCTCACCTTTATTTGGGGGAGTTATATGTGCACTTTTTAATTGTTTTATGTGGGGTTCAGCACCGAGTTGGCGGATTTTGTTATGGGTCACGAAAGAGGAGTTATGGCAGGGTTGTAATTTCAGGTTTTGATATTTTTGTTACCTCTGAGGAAGGGAATCTTCCCGTAATGCATTGGGTACATTTTTAAGACGCTGTTTAATGAGGAATATTGAACCCCTATGTGCTGCTGAGAAAAGCCTGGATTGGCTTCTCTGGAAAATTTGTGTTACAAATTTCTGAAGAATGACGTTTTTATAAAAATTAAAATATAGAGAACTTTTCAATTAAAAATAAAAATATGATAAATTGGTTGAAGATTTTATATTTATACTTATACATGTGCTGTGCATCTTGTTTGGGGGACAGGCTCCAGCTTGTGATATATACCTAAGATTTATTTTGCCAGGTTGTAATGGCAGTTTACACTTCACCCACAAGCTGCAATGGCAGGGCTGAAACATGTTTCAAGGGCTACTTAAGGTGTTGACACAATCAGTGCTACAGGCCGACTAGTAGCATTTAATTTACATCGCCTGGATCCTTGCAATACCACTTTACTAGGGACTTGCAGGTTAATTAAAGGTGCCAATTGTTTGTAAGCCAAATGTGATAAAGTTTAAGGGAGAAAGCTTGAAAACTTTAGCACTGGTTAGCAGTGGTAAAGTGCTCAAAGTCCTTAAGGCAGAAAACACAAAGTCAGCAAAAACAGGAGGAATGAAGATAAAAAGCTAATGGAAAACTACACAAGGAATGAGTGTCAAGAGCGTTTAGAGCTTACATGCATTCACGTGCCATGGTCCTATAGGCTTTGTGGAAGTGTGGCTGAATACTGCAGAGCATACTTAGGTGCTTCTGTTGCACAGGCCACACTGGAGTTTTTGCTCTCATGGCATGCAGAGAGATGGTCTGTGAGTTGTATAAAAGATTCAGTGGGAAGGGAGGCAGGCGACCAGCAGAATACAACACATAAATAGGATGTTAAATGGGGGCTTCTTCTTTGTATGCCTAACCCATGCAATGAGCTTCAGGAAAGATATGGGACAAGTGACCAATGGACAAGACTTATTTCCCCCTTACTATGATAAAGGTTGCATCAAGGACAACCTACCCAAGATTTTCAATCCCATATTGAAAAAGGGTTTTCCTATGATGTCAGTTCCTGTTTAAATTATATGTAAAGAGGAAGCTACACGTGATGGATGTATCCCAACATATCTGTTCCCCTTATTTTTTGTTGCATTAATTGACTATTTACTGGTATATTTGTCCCTTAACTTTGATCCTTTATAGGTGGAGATTCTGTTGGATTTCTTCTGGATTTTAATTGTTTGGATTGTCCTCCTTCCTGATGTCAGGGTGAGCTTGGTGCCATTTCATAGAAGACGATTGATCAGACCTTCTCGGTGCCCAGTCCTTGACAGTCCCGTGGGCATCACCTCTAACACTAGAAAGTCCTATGTAGCCACTGCAACCATCCTTACATAGTTATAATGTGAGGGGAGGGTGGGAAAGAGTAGACTGTGGGAGAGGGGCTAGCAGGTCAGAGTGAAGTTACATGGCTGAGAGCAATTAGTTGTTAGGAGGCTGGACACCTGATATGTAGGGTTCTGAGCAGTAAAAAGGTTCAACTAATGTCAACTTGTGGGTGCACATGGCTTGAACTTGTGATGCAAGTTTTTTTCAGGTCAGCAGTATAGTTCTCTTTGGCACAATTTAAAACATGATAAAATAAGTTTCCCCTTTGTTAGATCTTCTTTAAATGTTTTGGATATGTCTCAGTGTAACGTTGTCCTCTCACTGGAATTGTTGTTTAAGGGATCAGGAATCCGATCTAGCTTTTCTAGTTTAATTCCCACAACAAGCTTTAGTCCAGATTCAGGCACTCACTGTTAAATGGAAATACTAAGCAGGCCAGTGATTCACTCTTGAAACACAGAAGCCTTAGCAAACAAATTTCAGCAAGCAACTTGACGTTCTACATCATACACTGACCTCAATTTACCTGCAAGACCACTTCAGGTTTTTGACAGGTTACATTTCTCGACAAAGTCTATTCACCTTCCTTAGGTGTTTCCTCCACAGGGG
Source organism: Lissotriton vulgaris (assembly GCF_964263255.1). Taxonomy (NCBI): domain Eukaryota; kingdom Metazoa; phylum Chordata; class Amphibia; order Caudata; family Salamandridae; genus Lissotriton; species Lissotriton vulgaris. The sequence goes on from NC_141685.1 coordinate 1,570,742,598, forward strand.
TAATAGGAACTAAGCTTCTCATTTTGCCGTCTTCAGCTCCCTGGAGAATATCTGTGCTGGCGTGTTTCAAGCTAACCCCCAAAACACTACTGAAGGAAGTGTAGCCTACACTACACTGTTTTGCACTTACAATATATCACATTTACAATACAATAAGGTAAGAAAAGGTAGCAACTAGAGCCCGGACCCAATTTGAATAAAATTCCAAAAAATAGCAAACATTAAAGTAGAGGTTTTGCGGATGTACAAGACCCCACTGGAACCTACCCAAGAATCTAGGTCAGCTCATCACATCAAAACAAAGGGAGGTTCTCAGCCAAAATACAAGTAAATGATCTATAAGTAGTAAGAATAAAGAAATTCATTGCAAAGTGATGTATGGCTAGCATTACACCCTGGTGCACTTAACACACCTTTATCTTAATGTTAACCAGGAATGCTGGTGGGGTGCAGTTTATAAGGTATGGCTGTGCATATATTGTAGAACTGACTAATAGTAAAAGCCATACTGAGACGAGGTTAGAAAAACTGTGCCCCATGTGGTAGGTTACCCCTGGTCTGACGACCCAGCAGTTTTGATGTCAGGCCTAAGGCCTCTAGGACGCATACACAGGAGTAGATTGCAACACTGAGTTGCAGTGTTTTGGAGCTGCAAAATGAGCTACTGCTTTTATTTGTAAAAAGAAAGAGAATCCCCCAGTTACACAATGGCATCACAGGCTGTTGCCAATGCTGGCCATGGAACACTTGACCCGTATGCTGGAAGACTCAGTAATTTACTTTGAGAGCAAATGGAGATCACTGCTAGATGTGCTGGGCAGTGGAGGAGCACATACCTTGTGTCCACCAGTTGGAGAGCAATAGGAATGTTTGTACCTGATGTATGAATGATGCATACTTGGGGTAGGGCTGATGCGATCATGTATTCTGAGATTACTATAGGATGGAAACCTATATGGTGTGGGAAGGAGGATAGTTAAAAGTTAAAGTATGTTGATTGCTGATTATTGAATAATGAAACCCTAATAAACATAATTTTGCCAAAATAAGCTAAGTATGTCCTTTGGGATTTGCTTTCTGACTACCTAAATCTCACAAAGGTATCTGATAAAAATACAAATGGTGGCGTACATCCTCCATGCATAGGCTCTCTCTCAAATCTATAAAAAACATCCCACAGACATTCCCCTCCGAAAACTATCTAGACATTTTTCTTATTTTACTGACTGCAAAGTATACCCATGTACAGAATGCAGCTGCTAGAGCACCTGGGTGTACTTCAATAGTGAAAAACACTGCAAGAACCATTCACAAGCTTCTAGGCGGCGAAGAGTCACATCTCTGCCTCTTCATTCTGTCATTAGTCCAGCTAAGCCTTTAAGACTGCTAGCTACTGGTAGATCACTGTATGCCCCTAGTATAAGATCGATAGTGTTTCTTCTAACCAGGAGATGGAATTATCTCTGTCCTTGAATTGAAAATATAAGAAATAGTTATACTTCCATAACTTCCAATACTGAAACGTATTTGAAATCATTTTTTAAATGTGTTTGTTTTAAACATAATTAAGCATGAGTGCTGCTAAATGAAAGCGTTCAGAAAAACCATTAAACAATTATAGATTTTGATCTTTATTATTCAATTGATATATTGAAACATTGCTTCATCGCCAGCTTACATTAGACCTCTGTGCATCACAAATACGTTTCTAGTTTGTATTAAAGTTACACTTCACTGGCCATCCTCTTAATTTACATCAAATTTCACAGCAGCCTGCGTGTGTACAGTTCCCTTAGAGTATTATGGTTATGAGTATTGCACACCTTATAGAGACAGCTTAGTTATCTGTTGTTGTGTCACAACAGCCTGTACAGTGGCCACAAACTTGATATTAGTTCTCAGACCTCACAATAAGCAATTGGGATTTCTCTTCAAATTTCTTTTGAAGAGATGAAGACTGTTAAGTTATGAAGAAACAGTGGTTGTTTTGATACAACAGGTTTATTCTGCAATACAACCCCAATGGCATACAGGGTCCTCGTTCCTTCAGCAACAGTTGTCCTCTGACATATTCCCTGGATTCCACACTCCAGAATCCAGTGAACATGTCAAACAGACACAGAACCCTGAAACTGTAACTAAGATACAACAAAGACCTTTCCTGTTTCTCACATATATCAGCAAAGATGAGCAACATAAAATATTAGTTTATACTCTGTTAGTGATATCTCTTAACAGTAGATTTACAAATAGAGTGCATTTCCAAACACAATTATACTCCTAAGAATACTTTTCTGTATTTAGTTCTGACTTCAGCATCTTTCAAAAATATTAACAATCTTGTGGTGAATGAAGAGGAAGCAATTGATTCTGGTAAGTGAAGTTTAATTCACAAATAATAACTCCACCCGTCATGAACGTCTGGTCTTCGTAAAGCCGGTGGTTACAATGGCTAACCGAAGGACTCAGCCGTCCATGCACGAGAGTAAACACTTTGAAACATAACAAGGGTATGCACGGGCCGTGGCTCGTGAATAATACATTTAAAAGATAACAAGTCCAAACGCGGGCTTTGGCTCGTGAACTCGACACGAGCCAAACCCACGTCATGGAGGCAACACGAGCCAAGTCCACGCCGCAAGATCGCGGCGTGGTACGAACCATTGCATTACACCACCTTCCCCCTTACAACAGTGAACAAAATGAAAGAGGAAAAGAAAAAGAAAATAAAAATGAAACAAAACAACAAATGCCTAGAATTTAACGAATTCGTTATATCTCTCTGGAGCCCTGATGTGTCTACCGAAAGAAGAAACTTTCTTGTGAATTGCAACATCCTGGTTAATGATAACGTTTGGAGGATCCACTAAGCCCTCCACAGGAAGTTGCGTGAAAGAATGATTAGGAACACCAGAAATGGAAGGGGTATCCATCCAAAAACTCCAATCCAAATTATCAGAATTATCACTATATTTCTTGCCTTTGATAATTTCAGCTTGGTGGTCAGAAACTTTCACTAACTGGCGCTTATTCCACCAACCCTTTTTGCCTAGAAAAGCTGCTCCTTTACTAACTTTAACTACCTGAACAGGGGCAAAAAATGTTGAACGTCCTTTAACTACTCTTCCAGGGTTCTTGATTAAAACCCAGTCACCAACCAGAAGATCCACCAATCTACCATCTGAGGTACCATCAAAATGTAACTTCATCTGACTTTGTTTTTCAAGAACAGTTTTCTTAACAGAGTCCAAATCAATAGTTTTAACGGCAGAATCCTGGTGCAACCAGGAAGGAAATAAAACAGAACGATTCTCCCTGCCTCTCAGTAAAGAAAATGGAGAAACCCCAGTCACGCAATGAGGAGAGGTATTATAGTGCCATACTTTTTGTTTCACAAACTCATCTACTTTGTAACCCCAAGATACCGCAGTCTGAACACCCTCTTTGATTACTTTATTCCCCCTCTCGACAAGACCATTCGAAGCTGGAGAATAAAGAGCGACCTTGAGTTGTTTAATATCCAATTGTTTCAAAAATTTGCACATTTTATCAGAGACAAAATGAGTCCCGTTATCCGTGACGATAAACTTAGGGGACCCTTCTAAATCAAAAACTTTCTTGAGAAAGGTTATGGTGGAGTCTGAATCTGGAGATTTAACGAAATCAAAGTACATCCACTTCGAGAAATAATCTACCAAAAGAATAATGTACCTATTCTCCTGCTGAAGAATGGAATAAGGGCCTGAAAAATCTACCCCAATTTTCTCCCTAGGGGAGTTAGGAAATTCCGTAGGATGCAAAGGGACTTTTAATGTGCGCCAATGTTTGTCGGATAATAAACACTCCGGACAAGAATCAATCAAATTTTTTACTTGGGAATCTATTGAAGGCCACCAATAGTGTTGCTTAATACGCATAGAAGTTTTAGTCGCCCCTAAATGCCCTTGATGAGCCTTATTAATAATGGACTCCCTTAATTTAAAAGGGGGAACACATTTTTCACCTCTTCGTACTATACCGTTCTCAATAGAAAGCTCCTCAGCAATTTGGGCAAAACTACGTAAATCACCGCTCAAACCTCTTGGTTCAGGCCAACAACGGGTGGTAAATTCGATAACTTTCAACAACACATTGTCCAAGGCGGTGGCTTCCTTCCAATCATTCTCGGAAATCACATCACTAATTTCATCCACAGCGTCAACAAACGTTACACATTCGACATCCTCCACTAGAAAATCCTCCTCATCATCCTTGACCATAGCCATCCTTGACAGGCAATCGGCACGAAAGTTCTTGCCACCAACAATATGTTTAACGGAAAAGTTAAACTCTTGCAACTTTGAAACTAATCTCATGGAAAGGGGCGACCACTCGGTCCCCCCGCACGTATGGCAGAGTACCACGATCCCCCCGGGAAGCCATCTTGGGCGGGAGGCGTGTCTCGGCTGGTATGCCCGAAGCGGCGTAGCCGGGGCGCGCTTTTTCCCGCCCTAGAGTGGGCTGGCCTAGACACTGACGCGGCTGGCCACGCCCTCGGGGCAGGCAGGGGCGGGTTTACGCCCGCCCTGAAGACGGATAAAAGGGGGCGCAAGACCGGAAGGCATCCTCTTGTTCCTGTGCTCTGAAGCTGCACCTCCTCGCTGCACGTGAGCTCGAGACGGAACGAAGAGCCAATTTTGAGCGTTGTAATCCTTCTTTTTGTCTTACAGATACTCTGTCGGAGAAATGCCCAAGAAAGGCGGAAAGAGAATGACGACTGAACAGATGCTTCGGGTCCTCATGAAGGAGATGACCGAGCTGAAGAAGCGGGTGGCGGAGAGAGAGGGGGAAGGGGGGCCGGAACGTCCTTCGGCTGGAGCAGCCCCAGGAGGGAGAGCCAAGAGGCCAAGGAGGGGACCAGCTGGGGGAGACGTCCCGGTTCCCTGTACCCCGCTCGAAGCGCCAACCCTAGTACCGGCGGAGGGGAACCCAATTCCCGTGGTGGTCACCCCGGTGTCCAATGAGGATATGCCGCCCGAGCTGGCAGCACAACTTGCAGCGTGGTTGGGCGAAAGTAGTGAGGGCGCCACGGCTGCCGAGGCGCAGACGCTGATGAAGCAATTGCGCGAGAAACGGGATGCAGCCAAGGTGTCTACACCGGTTGCAGTAGTTGACAAGCCACAAGGGACGATTGCGACCGCAGAGGCAGCGTCCGGTGCAGGTAAGCGGCCATTGCCGATTGCGAGGGATGAGTCAGCACCCTCTCGTAGAGAAAGGTTGGGTCAACATGTGCCTTTGGCAATTAAGGAGAAGATTTGGGCGGGGGAATATGTGAACATCTTCTCTTTGCTTGTTGATCATTATGAGGTGGAGCATGTTATGGGTCAGAAGGACCTCATACATCCGAGTGTTTGGCGCGCAAAAATGGCCGCCTTTAAAGTGAATGAAAATATTGGCAATTGGGGCAATGCATGGGGAATCTTTACGTCGATCTTGGGGGAACGTAGGCCCGAGTTGCTTGCCGAGTTGCCGACCTATCAGTCGCGAATCATGGGGTACTCGACATCATACCAGGGTAACCATTGGTTTTGCTACGATAATCTTTTTAGAAAGGCTAAAGAGCATAATAAAAGCTTAACCTGGGATTGTTACGATTCTTTGACATGGGATAAAATGAAGGAGACAGGTATGTTGAAAATGCCATTGGTAGGAAGTAATGTTGGCGAATCCTCCCGCCAATATGGGGGGACGCCCTTTCGTTCAGGTACGGGTACCGACGATTACTCGAGACCTGCCGGCAATACAGGAAAAAAGGGGTTATGCTTTAATTTCAACAGAGGTAAATGTACTAGGCCCCAGGGATCGTGTAAATTTAAACATGAATGTAGTGGGTGCGGGTCGCCCCATCCTGAGTCCACGTGCAGAGCCAAAACGGGTGATAACGGGGGGAGAGGAGGCGCCAAACAGGTCTAACATAGTCCGAGGGGCGCCTTTACCTACCCCGATTGATACCTTGGCAATGATTCCCTGGCTCAGTGAATACCCGGATCGTACTTCTGCTGGGGTGCTGCGGAACGGTTTTTCGTATGGTTTCCGCATCCCGGTAGGGGACTTTCAGGGTGTGGAGAAGTGTAAAAATCAACTGTCGGTCCTGCAGCATACGACCGTGGTACAGGATAAGATCCGGAAAGAGGTTACTCGAGGTCGGGTCGCCGGCCCGTTTAGTGTACCCCCGGTGCAGGATTTTGTTTGTTCTCCTTTAGGGGTAGTCCCCAAGAAGGACCCGGGTGAGTTCCGATTGATCCACAATTTATCAGCTCCACGTGGTTTTTCTGTAAACGATGCAATAGACCCGGATGTATGTTCGGTGCGGTACGCATCCTTCGATGAGGCCGTAGCCATTTTGAATCGCCTGGGGCCCGGGGCGCTGATGGCGAAGTCAGATATCGAGTCAGCGTTCCGATTGCTCCCGGTACACCCAGACGACCAGCGTCTCCTGGGTTTCATGTTTCAGGGTTATTATTACATGGATAGGTGTATGCCGATGGGGTGCTCTATATCTTGTGCCTATTTTGAGAAATTCAGTAGTTTTCTACAATGGGTCTTCACAAAGAAGACGGGTTTCCAACATGTAATGCATTACCTTGATGATTTTCTGTTCCTTGGGGCAGCCGGGGATCTTGAATGTGGCCGGGCCTTGGCCGAATTTTGTATGTTAATGAAGCAGTTTGGTGTGCCATTGGCACCAGGTAAGACGGTGGGTCCTGTGACTTGCCTCGAGTTTCTGGGGATCGAGTTAGACTCCAGTGAGGGTTGTTTTCGTTTGCCAGCTGACAAAGTGTTGAAGTTCAGGGCAGCCCTGCGAGTGTGTATAAATGGTTCTAAAGTTACGCTGCAGCAATTACAGCAGTTGGTGGGACAGTTAAATTTTGCCCTGAGGGTTATACCAATGGCCCGCCCCTTCTCCCGTTCAATTGCCCAAGCTATGGTCGGCTTAAAGGAGGGCCATCATCGCACGAGACTATCGGCTGAGGTCCGCCAGGACATGCGCATTTGGCTAGCATTCCTGGCGGACTTTAATGGTCGAGTCGTCTGGAACAAACCAGCCGTGTCCTCGGAAGAGCTGGGGCTATGGACAGATTCAGCAGGTAGCATAGGTTTTGGTGCCATCTTCGGCACAAAATGGTCGGCACAAAGGTGGCCGACATGGTGGCATGACAATGGTCTGACAAGTAATATTGCTTTCCTTGAACTTTTCCCCATTTTGGTGGCCCTGAGAACCTGGCCAGAAGGGTTCAAAGATCACTCTGTGATATTTTGGTCTGACAATATGACCGTGGTCGAGTGCATTAATAGCCAGGCAGCACGATGTAAACTGATTTTAAGACTGCTCAAAGAAATTGTGTTGCTGTGTATGCAACTGAATGTGCTATTCAGAGCAAAACATGTCCCGGGGGTAATGAATCAGGCGGCTGATGCACTGTCTCGTTTTCATATGCAGGCTTTCTCGGGTTTCCTTCCCACAGCGGACCCAGAGCCGGCACCCTTTCCCGAAGCTCTCTGGTCTCTCGGTGCCCCGAACTTCGTTACCTCGTGGGAGAGAGTCTAGCACCAAGGACGAGGAAGGCATATGAAGGGGCGTTTCGGTCCTATTTAGCCTTTTTGGGGACCGATAGAGAGGGGCTTTGGGGCCACGAAGAATGGGTAGTGAATTTTCTGATGTCCTTACGTAGGGCTGGGAAATCAGTGGCTACGGCCCAGAGGCATTGTGCTGCAATTTCCTTTGTTGCCAGGGCTCATGGTATCCAGGACCCGACAGCGTCTTTCGTGGTACAGAAAGCGCTGCGTGGGTGGCAACGCCTTGAGGGTCGCAGAGTAGATGAGAGGCGCCCGATAGGTTTGGATAGGTTGGCCCAGTTGTTGGCCACACTCCCTTCCACATGTTCATCTCAGTTTGAGACAGTGTTGTTCCGAGCCGCTTTTACGCTGGCATTTCATGGGGCGATGCGGGTAAGCGAACTAGTGGCAAGAAACAAACAGGATGTGACAGGGGGTTTGTGCCAGGAACACGTTCAGATCAGAGGAGAGACAATGACTGTCTCCTTTGTCAGGTCCAAGACCGATCAGGGTGGAATGGGTGACTGCATAATCATACGCAGGATTCCCGGGTCCTCCATGTATCCGGTAAAGTGTTTAGATGACTACCTAGCACGAAGGGTGGCATCATGGGGGGGGACCTTGTTGAGACACGCGGACGCCACCCCACTGACGAAATTTCAGTTTCAGCGGGTGCTTGCGATGTCAATTGCCGCTGCGGGCTTGAACCCGGGCGAGTTTGGGACCCATTCCTTTCGGATAGGGGCTGCTACAGAAGCTACAGCTAGGGGTCTTAATGTTGAACAAGTAAAAAGAGTGGGGCGTTGGTCCTCCAATTGTTATAAGAGGTATGTGCGGTTGCACATGTTGTGAAGCTGTAATGATGTACTCACGCCTCTTGTTTTTGTTTGATTTTCAGTTGCGCAAGCCTACGAGGCGGGGCGGACTATGCAGTCGACCCAACACCGGGCCAGCGGTCAGACATCACCGGCTGTGAAAAAGGAGGTGTGGGTCGTGGGCCACTCATACGTGAGGCGTGCCGCGGACGTATTCAAAGCAGGTGACATGATTCACGTAGCTGGGGAATACGGGTACAGGGTGTCCTTCTACGGAAGAGGCGGACTCTGTATTGACCAGTTTCAAACATTTTGCGAGGGTTTGTTAGGGCGGACGAGGTCACCGCCGTCTATAGTCATAGTACATCTAGGGGGCAATGATTTAGTCACCACCGGTAGACGACTGCTCCTGGAGGCAATGCTTTCCACTGTAAGTTGGTTGGCGAGGAGAGTTCCGGGGTGCATAATTGCGTGGTCCCATATGATCCCACGAAAGGTATGGCGAGGGGCTATTTCTATTCCTGCTTTGAATCATTCTGTTAGAAAGCTTAATAACAAAGTGAGTAGGTTGTTCCGTTCCAGGACATTGCATTCTATTTCGCATGGCTGTATTGATGATGACAGTATGTATTTGGGGGATGGTGTGCATTTGTCTCGGGTGGGGATTGAGTTACTCATAGGAGACTTCTTAGCATGGTTAAAAACGTTAGAACATGACCTCTAGGTAGGAGCTTTGTGGGGGGTCCGGATAGCCGGTCAACTATCCGGCCTGTGGCGGTAAGGTCATGATCGGTGAGCACTAATTGGAAGATCCCTATGAGTGGGCGTCACCCAACACGGATGGGAGCGCTCGGGAGAGGTGGCCATTGGCCCCTCAACGGGGAGGCGGTCCCTTCTAAGGATGGGTCGCCGAAAGAAAAGGAAAGGCGGTCAAGGCCCCTTCCTGTGTAGGAGGGGTTACAGCCCCCTCCTGGGGAATTTCCCGGGGCCAGTGACGTCTGCGACGGCAGATGTGGTAAGTTGTGCGGGGTTTTTGGGGGGGGGTCTACGCTACCTTCTAGATACCTCACACGAGTCCTCGAACGACCTTTAAGTGGCGTCGAGTTTTATTGGTGCCCCCGTCAAGTCAAAGGGAAATTGGTAGTTGCACTTGAGGTACGCCTCAGTGCTGTCGCCCCTCACAAGTGGGGGGGGTATTTCTGGTTAGGGATCTTGACACCGGTTACGACCTTGCCGTTGGCCCTTAAACGTTAGGATGTACAATTTCATACTTTCAAGTCAATGTGTGTAGGATGTTAGTTCGGCTAGGAGAACCTCTGTATTAGAGAATCTGTTAAGGTTAGCCAAACATCGCAATGTGGTAATGAAATTGTACATAATATAAAATGTTGATTTAATGTTTTAATTTGGTTTTAATAAATACGGCCGGGAGGGTTACTCCCTCCCTCTTCCAAAAACTTCAAGAACTGTTTCCGGTTTCCCTCCTTTGGGGATTGTGTTGAGAGGGGGTGGCGGGTATCTCAGCCATATGGAAAGGGGCGACCACTCGGTCCCCCCGCACGTATGGCAGAGTACCACGATCCCCCCGGGAAGCCATCTTGGGCGGGAGGCGTGTCTCGGCTGGTATGCCCGAAGCGGCGTAGCCGGGGCGCGCTTTTTCCCGCCCTAGAGTGGGCTGGCCTAGACACTGACGCGGCTGGCCACGCCCTCGGGGCAGGCAGGGGCGGGTTTACGCCCGCCCTGAAGACGGATAAAAGGGGGCGCAAGACCGGAAGGCATCCTCTTGTTCCTGTGCTCTGAAGCTGCACCTCCTCGCTGCACGTGAGCTCGAGACGGAACGAAGAGCCAATTTTGACCCACCCACCAGCCCCTGATGACAGCAAGTTGTTTTGAATAAAGTTGATGGATAACTCTGATTTTCGTTTACAGGTTGTGGTATTATCGTGATGATTTTGAGTATGTAATAAAGAATGTCGATTTGTGGTACGTTTTGCAAATAAAGAAATTCTGCTTTAGTGTTCATTGGTAGCATGCTTTTAATGAAAGTATAGTTGCTACTGTGATTTTAGTCTAGTCATTTAGTTAGCATTGTCGTATTTATTTTGGTCGGGCGGTAAGGTCATGATCGGTGAGCACTAATTGGAAGATCCCTATGAGTGGGCGTCACCCAACACGGATGGGAGCGCTCGGGAGAGGTGGCCATTGGCCCCTCAACGGGGAGGCGGTCCCTTCTAAGGATGGGTCGCCGAAAGAAAAGGAAAGGCGGTCAAGGCCCCTTCCTGTGTAGGAGGGGTTACAGCCCCCTCCTGGGGAATTTCCCGGGGCCAGTGACGTCTGGGACGGCAGATGTGGTAAGTTGTGCGGGGTTTTTGGGGGGGGGTCTACGCTACCTTCTAGATACCTCACACGAGTCCTCGAACGACCTTTAAGTGGCGTCGAGTTTTATTGGTGCCCCCGTCAAGTCAAAGGGAAATTGGTAGTTGCACTTGAGGTACGCCTCAGTGCTGTCGCCCCTCACAAGTGGGGGGGGTATTTCTGGTTAGGGATCTTGACACCGGTTACGACCTTGCCGTTGGCCCTTAAACGTTAGGATGTACAATTTCATAATTTCAAGTCAATGTGTGTAGGATGTTAGTTCGGCTAGGAGAACCTCTGTATTAGAGAATCTGTTAAGGTTAGCCAAACATCGCAATGTGGTAATGAAATTGTACATAATATAAAATGTTGATTTAATGTTTTAATTTGGTTTTAATAAATACGGCCGGGAGGGTTACTCCCTCCCTCTTCCAAAAACTTCAAGAACTGTTTCCGGTTTCCCTCCTTTGGGGATTGTGTTGAGAGGGGGTGGCGGGTATCTCAGCCATATAAGCCGTGCAGACATGGACGCTGAATTGGATTTATTAAAGATATAAATTAGTGGCTTGTGGTCAGTGACCAACTCAAATCTTCTACCCCAAATGTACATTTTAAATTTGTGGACCGCCCATGCACAAGCCAGGGCTTCCCTCTCGATAGTGCTATATCTCTGTTCGAATTCTTTAAGTGCCCTAGATGCAAACGCCACTGTTTGCTCCTGGCCATTAACTTTCTGTGTAAGCACTGCTCCTAGACCAGAAATACTTGCATCAACCGTGATAACGGAGATGGCATCTTCCCTGAAAGCATGTATGGCCTTTGCAGAAACAATCAACTTCTTAATCTCACAAAAAACCTTGTCCAACTCCTGTGTCCAAACAAAATTGGTCCCTTACCTCAAAAGTCGCCTTAAAGGTTCAACTAGTTGGGAGTATGACTGAACAAACCTAGCATAATACTCTGCTAGCCCAAGGAAGGATCGTAAGGCATCTTTATCAGGGGGAGGCTTTGCATCTTCAATGGCTCTAACAACCGAAAATTTGGGGGTGATACCTTGGTCTGAGACTGTATGTCCCAAATAATCAATCTTGTTCACTGCAAATTTTCATTTATCTGTGCGAACAGTCATATTCCTAGACATCAAAATTGAAAGTACATTTCTGAGAATAGTATTATGCTCGTCTAACGTTTTGGCAAAAATCAAGATATCATCAAGATATGCCTGTACACCCGCTATCCCTTGGAATAATACATCCATCAGCTTCTGGAAAATGCTTCCAGCAGACGCTAAACCAAAAGGAAGGCGAAGGAATTTGAAAGCTCCAAATGGTGTGATAAAAGAAGTAAGTTCTTGGGATTCCTTTGCCAAAGACACCTGATGGTACGCTGACCTAAGATCGATCAGCGAAAACCATTTTGCGTCGCCTATGTTTGCCAGGAGCTCGTGGATTCTTGGTAGCGGGTGACAGTCAACAATTATGTTCTCATTTAATGAGCATAAATCCGCACATAATCTAATTTCTCCCGTCTTTTTACGGGCGACTACAATTGGTGCGACCCATTGTGAAGAATTGATAGATGCAATGATACCCTGTTTACACAAATCATCCAACATTACTTTCAATTCTGATCTGACGCTCAGTGGAACTGCTCTAACCTTATGTGCTATTGGTTGAGCTCCAGGTATTAATCTAATCTTGCGTTCGAATCCTTTAACACTCCCCACCATTTCCTTAAAAACAGGTTTAAATTCTGATACAATATCTTGTACGTTTATATTATGACTCTCTATCACAGCAATGGGTAGATCAGTTTTAAAAGTAGGTAACTTCCCAACTTTGATAGGATTCTCATCACCAGGAACTAAATAAAGACCCATCTTGGCTAAGTCTTTCCAGCCCACGATGTTCTTAACTTTCTCTGCCACATAAATTTTAGTGACGGTCTCCCTCCCCAAACATTGGACTAATCCTTCGAAATACCCCAGCATGTTGATATCCTTCTCGCCAAATGCCAATGGATTAACATCAGATTCAATCAATTCAACTCTTTTGTCCCATTTTTCATAAAAGGTTGAATCTCTAAGAATTGTATATGGGGAACCTGAATCTGCCATAACTTGGAGGTGAACATTATCAATAATAGCTGCACATAGCGGGCCCTTAATGGAATCAATATCGCCATTAGAATCTAAGGTTACAACAATGTTCTTAAAAGAATCAGAACATGCATCAAAGTCCACCATATTAACATTGGGGGGTTTCTTGGCGAATCTGCAAACTCCTTGGAAATGTCCAATTTTTTTTACAAATAGAACAACGCTTCTTGAGTGCCGGGCAGTTTGGAGCATTTCCTATATGATCTTTTGAACCGCATCTATAGCAGAAAAATGTCTTTTTCTTTTGAAAGGGTTTACTAGATTGTACTTTGTTTCTATTAGAAATGGCACACAGGGTTTCTTCTTGATCAGAGTCATAACAGTCTATTGCATTGACTGCTTGTTTCGGTGGTTCCATTACAACTTTACTGGTTAAAGTAGAGCGTTCAATACTAAGGGCGAGGTCAATGACTTCAGTCAAAGATGGGTTCTTGCATCCAAGAATCCTCTGTTTAATTTTTCTAGAAACGCAATTAAATACAAATTGATCCCTAATAAATTTGACTGGGGAAGGTTCAAAATTACAAGTGATTGCTAACACTCTGAGAGCAGCAATGTATTCTTCTACCTTCTCTTCTTCTTTTTGTTTCCTGGAATAGAAATTGTGCCGCTCCAGCATAATGTTAGGCTCATCACAGAATTGTTTTTTTAATCTGGCGATGGCTTCAATATAAACATTCCAGGGATTATCCCCACTCTCATCTTGTGAAATGGGAGGGGCTATAGGAACAATACTTTTAAAAATTCGCTGACCAGCCTGGCCTAAACAACCAAAAAGAATAGCAAATTTTCTCTTGTTAGAATAATCAGCAGCATCAATAGCAACTAAATGGTTCTCAAATAACCCAAACCACTCAGACCAAATTATATCAGGAGTACCAGGTTTGCTCAAGAAAGGTGGGGGTTGAGTAATTTGATGCCACTGATTATTAGCCATATTCAATAAAAATACAGTAGATTAGTATAAGTAAAGGCTAAAATCACAGTAATCTTAACACCAAAAATATGAAAGATTTGAAACCATAGATATCATTATAGTAGCTAAAATATGTCCGAATTAAAAATGTACAGGTTGCAGCGCCGTGACAATTGTTATAATAATTATGCCAGATAGTTTTATAAGGTTTCAAAAGCGTGCGTATCGCTGTAGTAGTCTGTCAACAAATATGCTAATTCCAAATGAAAAGCGTGCGTATCGCTGCAGAGATACGCGGTGAAATACCGTGTGAATAAGGTGGAAATAATCAAATCTGTTGTATATTGGAAGCGTGCGTATCGCTGGGATGACACGCAATGGTTAACCTAATTGGTTCCAAATGCAACGTGCGTATCGTTGAAGATGCGCTTATTAAACAAATATTCAAATGTGTTATATTTTGGAAGCGTGCGTATCGCTGAAATGATACGCAATGGTTAAGCCAAACGGTTCCACAAACAACGAGCGTATCGTTGAAGATGTGCTTGTTAAATAAATATTTAAAAATCACAGTACCTTGTCGTGCCTTGAGAAAGTTTTCACACGATACCTCAAGAAGATTAGAGAAAATAATATCCAATGAGGTGAATCGTTGCAGCGGATTGTAACCGACCAATGAGGGCTGTCAGTTGAAGAAATTGAGGAAAAGCAATTTCGCTGATTGGAGGAGTGGTTAAGGCTTCACCCGTCCAATGATGACAACGCTGACGAGGTGCCGAATAATGAAGAAAAATCAGCGTAGGTGGGGTGGAGTCTCCCGATCGTCGCCAATATGTGGTGAATGAAGAGGAAGCAATTGATTCTGGTAAGTTAAGTTTAATTCACAAATAATAACTCCACCCGTCATGAACGTCTGGTCTTCGTAAAGCCGGTGGTTACAATGGCTAACCGAAGGACTCAGCCGTCCATGCACGAGAGTAAACACTTTGAAACATAACAAGGGTATGCACGGGCCGTGGCTCGTGAATAATACATTTAAAAGATAACAAGTCCAAACGCGGGCTTTGACTCGTGAACTCGACACGAGCCAAACCCACGTCATGGAGGCAACACGAGCCAAGTCCACGCCGCAAGATCGCAGCGTGGTACGAACCATTACATTACAAATCTACATAGGTCTCCCTGAGTTCTGGCAAAAAGGTCCTTGCTGCAGCAGTAATATATCTTGATTACCTAGGAAGGACGCTCTGTACCACAAAGAACTTAGACTTGTTAACTTAAAAATGGCCACTGCCATTTGTAAACATAGTGAGAAATCTGTGGCTTACCCTAATGGGAAATAAAATGTGTTGTGCAGTCTGCCGTTGAAGACACAACACCCCTTTTTAAGCGACACCAACACTCCACACTCACTGCAAGCTTTTAGTTTCTCTGAATGCGTGCACAAACTGCAGTTTCAGAGTAATGCACTCATGTGCCTGCCGAGTGAGAAAAGGAAAATGCAGGTCACAGGTCATGACAGTAGATACCTTGAGCCATGAAAATCTGTCAAATCAGAACAAATTTACCTGAGCATTGATCCCATACTGTGCTAAACAAACGGGCAGGATACCCCTTGCTACACTAGGGGCCATATTACACATAGAGTGCACATTTTCGGTTTGCGCCATGGCACAACTTTATATAGGTATGTATGCAAACATGGAAAGTATGCCCTATTACAGTGAATAGGCTGCACTCACGGCAGCCGTGAACTAGTGCTGCTCCAGGGAAAGTGCATTCTAGTGAAATATCAAGCAACTGCTTTAAAGTCGCTCCGTGCAACCCGCCTGCACTTTAAAGAAGGATTAGAGATCCCTTTGCAAGAAAGGTACAGTGAGTGACTGATGTCTCTTCCCCCTCCACATGGCTACCATCAGGGTGCGCACTGACAGTGCACCACCTTAATGTGGCACACTTTCTCTATGCCTCCTGAAAGCTTCTTTGACTTTGCCCCCACTTCCATAATATGGCGTGGGCGTATGTGGGGCCACGTCCCCATGCAAATGAGAGAACACCCTCTTAAGATAGCGCTGCCACTACAGGTGCACCAGGGTTATCTGTATTACAGAAGGGGCTGAAAAAGTGTCTGCGGCCCTTTCTGTAATAGAAAAATGCCATGGAGTGCACAAAGAGGGCGCACATGCCCGTTGCACCCTTGGGGCACCTGCTGTGATACTTCCCCAGGTATATGAGTAGAAGCCCACATTGCCGTAGAAGCATTCAAGAAATTGTTAATGAATGTAGAGACACAGGGCACTGTCAGGAACTCCCTGCTTGAAGAGCACATAGGAGGGCATTGAAGACCATAAGGTGCAACTAAGGTAAAGAGGAGTGATCCAACAGCAGAGGGAGTACAGAAATAGGTCCTTGATAGGATTCAGCAATGGGAAGAAGGCTCCAGAGAGTAACAAATGCCACATAGCAGAGGAACAATTCAGGAGTCAACAGTGGTTAGAGAAAGGACAAGTGCAGTGTAGAGAATGCAAAGAACTAGAAACTAGAGTGATGGGGGCTGTAGGTCACAGTCCTGACTGACTGCTTTATAGAGTCAACATTCTAGTGCGTTGGAGGCCAGTGCAGGTTTGCGTGGGCGGTGAACACTGATCTCCTGCGCTTGCATTTTAGGCCTTAAGATGGTGTTTCGGCATCAGTGCTGCCATAGGTAATGCAGCCACTGCCTCTGCACTAGAACATGATTCGAATTCCACAGTGCTCTTGGTCCCAACATGATCCCCATGCCTCAGCCACAGACCAAGGCCTGTGGCATATTCACTAGCCCTGTCTTCCAGCATCTCTGTTGAGCTATCACTGCCCGCTGACATACCAAGGTAATTAAAGATGTGGTCATGGTAAGGAGTCTGTTTTGACTGCAACTTTGGCCCTTTTAAACAGTGGTGTAACACAAAACGATTCCCCCCTGCAGAAGGTGACGAGGGGCCCATGTGTCACCTATATCTCACAGATATACATTGGCACTGGCCTGAATGGGGGCCCTTGGTAGAGTTAGAGGCCCCCCTCCACGGAGGTGGCTGCGGGGGCCTGCATTACACTCTGCTTTTAAACGCTGATAAAGTTTCAGAAGAAGGTCCAGTAGGGTAAGGCAATGATAAACACCTAACACTTCATAATCCAAAGTAAACAACTTAAGCACTCGACCATATGTGTTAGGATGACGCATTAGACATATATTCTGTTTTACGTTTCAGGGATTCGGCGAAGTACTGTTTTAAAGTGCAGTGCAGAAAACCAGTATGTCTTTAAATCAGTGATAAAAAGTCAAGGATATGTGTTTTCAGCTTGCTAAGCTGTAGCAGTAATACTTCACTAACATCAGATAGAAACGGCTTCTTTGAATAACTTATGAACGCGAAATAACTCACAATACATCAAGCAGCGCCGAGGAAGTGAACATTTTGTTGTTTGACCTGACATGCTGGCACATAAAAAATATTTATCTTTAAAACATTATTTGGCACCAACTTAACAGAAAGAAAGAGATGTGTATTATGCATTACACTGAACCTATATGGCAGAAATACTGCAAATAATTCAAAAACGGAGTTTCAACCCACAGATCTCACAGAAAAGTTCAAAATCTCATTTTTCAAAAGTATCATTACCACATTAGTCTCCCCATTCTGTGACATCCTGTCATGATCGTCCCAAAAAGATATGACAAACAAATTATGAATTTAGAAAATGTTTGGTAAAGTCCAAACACACAACTTTAGTTGAATCCTGAGCTACCATTTCCGTTTAGAGAATGTGTTAGCTATAGATGTGCAGGAGCGGCCCATGCAGGTAAGAGCGGTGAGACGGTGGGGCCGGGTAGGGGGAGGGGGGGATTCGACAGACAACCACAAGAGAAAATAAAATAATTAATACATTTTCCCTCGTTGTCTATCAAAATACCCCCACCACCACCCGGCCCCACCGCTCTTACCTGCAAGGACAGCTGCTGTAGATGTGTGTTCCTCTGCTGCCCTGGATGGACTTCAGGCTGTGGGAGAGGTGCTCCCTAGTGACATCTTTCAGTTTTTACTTTTACCACTCCGAAATGGCCTGAAAACACAATGTTGTCGCGTTTCGGTTGGAGCATGTGTTAGCAGGGAATGTGGAGAATGGGCATAGAAGTAGCCAGTAAGGTAACATACCCCCACCCTTACTCCGAACAACACTGAGAGAGCATTTGAGGTGAGCGAGCCTGGCACTCATTTGGTTGTTTTCCCATACAAATCCAGAAAACGGTGAGTCCAAATGGAACCTTTCAAGCCGCAATTCTCAATGAATTTGGTAACCTATCCTTTTCGCCATGCATCCTTCCACCATCCACCCATCCATTCCTTCTCTATCCATCCAAACAACTTTCTCTCAAACTTTTTCCCAAACCTTAATCTCTTCTTTCATTTCATGCTCAGTTGTTTCATTTGCTCCCCAACCCACAATGCTATCATGTTTTTCTCTTGCAGTGGTACGTTACCTGTTTGAAGACCAGTGACTCTGGTCATAGTCAAAGGAAACATACACAAAATGTTACAGGTTTTACCTTCATACACTGCTCAGTAACACCCACCCCAGTTCAATCTGATAAAGTGTAAGGTTCATGGTGCAGCCTCTGAATGGGTGATATCAGAGATGTTTTAAGGCATGGGCAAAGCGGGCTCTGGCCCAGGACCCCAGCCTTTCAGGGGGGCCCCTGAAAGAGCCAGCTCTGTTCTGCAGAGACTTTGGCTCTGATGACCTTGAATAATTGCTAATCACATTGATTTAAATACAGTTTTCTTTTAATTTATTTTTAATGATGATGATGTGGGAGAGTCTATTGCAGACATTTTGCAGAGAAATGTGTTTACGTTTCATGCATTATCCATAAAAAAGTTTATTTTAGATCCAAAGAGGACCTCAAATATCAGAAATGGGAGGGTGTCACAGAGATTATTTGCTGTGATATTAGTGAGCTGCTGCTGTGTTACAATATTGAAAACACACATCACTATCCCTGAATATCAAAAGTGCGCTTGTGCACTGTCAGTGACCTGGCCCAAGAGGGCATAAAAAACCTGAAGTTGGATCATAAATCCAAAACTGATACGAACAGGGGCCTCCAAAATAAGTTTGGAACATCGGCCCCAAAATCCTTACGGTATCCCTAGGTGAAGCAAAGCTACTCTGCAGTGGAAGTCATTGAACTTTGCATTCCTTGGCAAGAACTTAATCTTGGTGTTCACAGTTAGTTTTGCATCAAAACTCAAGCTCAGATTAGATTGACAGCCAATCAGGGGCCATATTACATGAGTGTCCTGAGAGCGCAACAGGCATGTGTGTGCACTTTCTGCATTGCCAGTGCACTTTGGTAATACAGAAGGAACCCCAGATGGTGGATGTGACCCTTTTTGTAATGCTGATAGCGCTGGAGCACATTTAGGGCCAGAGCTATCTTGAGAGAGCAGTCCCTCATTTTCATGGGGGTGTAAGTCAGTAATATGTCAGAGGCACAAAGGCAAAGAGATTGCATGAGGAAATCTCTTTGCCTTTGTGTCCACGACATATTATGAACTTGCGCTCAAAGGCAAAGAAGCCATCAGGAAGCGCACTGAAAGTGCACCACAAAAAGATGCCACACTGTCGGTGCGCACCCTGATGGCAGCCCTCTGGAAGAGAAAAAGGGGGTTACATGGACACCCTAGATATCCCCACTGCAAGTGGGTGCAGTCACTGACTGCACCCACTTGCCCAGTAAAACTTTGAGCAGCTGATTAAAGAAGGTTGTTCTTTGGGGCAGGGCCAAGTACATGGCTGCTTTGAGGGCAGTGATTTATTTGTAATCTGGCTCAATGTTCATATTTGCGCCCAACACACCTGTTTAAAAGTGGGCTGCGGCACAATTATGAACAGTACGTCTGGTATATAATACAGGCCCAGGAGTCACACCATAGTGTGCTTGCACATCCAGAATCAGCATTTAAGTCTCGTAAGTATTAAAACTAGGGAATAAAATACTCATCTTGCTAGCTTCTGAGTTAAGGCAATCCTGAAAGTGTGTTTAAGTGTATACATTTCATTGCCCATCAACACAATAAATTGAGTGCCCGCAGCTTAGCAGTAACATATAAAACCAAAATATCGAATCAATCTGGCAATGGCAGAGATGTTGAGTAGTGTGGAATTTAGCTGAGATCTCTGAGGGACCTGATAAGGAAAAGATTTGTTAGACCTGAAAGGATAAATTGATATTTCCTTCCCTCTGTCAATCAGAAATGAGGGAAATCATCTTCAGGGACAGTGTATCCCCATAAGCGCCAAGATGAGCTGCCAATGTATGTGCTTAGAAACAGTTTAGAAGTCTGTAAAGAGATCCAGTAGTATCGAGGTGGCACATCCTACCTTACACAAGGTGATCCGTTGGCCATCTAACACTGGAGCCAGTACTGAGTCTGCCCGTAGAGAGAGTATCTGCATGGAAATCACATACCATAAAAATTAGAGGCTTAAAGCAAACTTGTTTGTATAAACTAAAGGACAAAAAGTTTACATTTTTTCAAAAAACATTGAAGTAAAATCAAAAGTAGATTCTTGGACGTGGTGTATTTAAACACCCTCGCATTTTGTTAGTACCAGTGAGCCGAGTGTCAGCGCTATACAGTATTGGCATTTAGGCACTGGGTTGTGCAAAGGAAGGAAGGCTTTGGGGTTTAGTACCTTTGCTTGTGCTTCATAAGTTCCTTTTTCATGTAATGTCATTTCATAGACAAACTGTTAGAAATGGGGTTTCTGGTTGGCTAGGGTATACACCTAAGCCAGGCAGAACCCTCCACTCAAATCATGGTAAGGGAGTTCTGCACCCAAGACAACCCCTGCTCACTCCCTAGGTAGCTTGGCAGAGCAATATATCAGCAACAAGAGAGGGAGGGTATGAGTAGACACTCCTGGACCCCGGTCTAATTCATACACAAACAACAAAGGAGTGACTAGGCACACGCATTTGGAAAACAATAACCACGGTTCTCTTAACGTGTGGTGAAGGTTAAATAAATGAATAAATAAACCCCCATGGAAAGTGCTCTGTCTTTATCTAAGATAAAATGGTGCTGCCAGTTCCGTTAGTATACCAACTGGTATGCCTCTCACCCTCTGGAGCTAGTAATCTACAGTGGTGAAGCTCTATTCATTTAGAAGGACCCTCACTCACCACTAGTTGGTGACATGCTTCATCATCGGGTCCCCGCTAGGGTGACCGAGTATCACCCTAGCGTGCTACAACGCCTGACTACAGCGGAGCAGGATGTGGTGAGTGGAACAGTGCCCAAATCAAAAAGTGACTAAACGTGTGGTGTCAGTGCAAATTAAAAAATGCAGAGGTTGTAACCAGATCAAAAATTTTTTAATGATGGCCAACCCGCATTGATTAAAAATAGTGAGTGGACTAGACAAGGTTCTGAGTTACGGAACCCCAGTCCTAAAAATCGGTCGACATGTTTCTGCTGTTTTATTGCATTTTGCTCAGCTTTCTTCAGGACCTAATAAATAGTCCTCCGGTGGTGTGCGCGCACTAAGGCGTACCCTCCCGGGAGGCTCTAAATGTGAAAATTAATAAAATTCAAAAAAACTGTGTGAAAAAAATAATAATAATCACACAACAGTTAACCATGTCATCTCATGCCATTTGCAGAAACAATCATAGCAACCTATGGGAGAAAAAAGGGACAAAGACAAAGACAAACAATGACACATAATTAGATCTCAATTGTGGTCCAATATCTCAGAATAAGCTGCATTAATGGCGCTGACTGGGTGTGTCATACTGGAAACAGAGCCCATCCCAAGGTGACGGTGCAGTGTAATATCATTTCTATGAATAGGTGCCTCAAAAATCTAGATCAGCACCCAACATGCCCGACCTATTCTGCCGGTAAAATGCGGGGCAAATCGCATGTATATCCTGCTTTCAAATCAAGTCAGACTTGCCTCATACATATGGTTCATTCGTCCCATAGTATTATTCATAGTCGAGTGAAGGTTAAAACGTTCCGTTTTTAACGTCGTGTGTACAATATAAAACTCAGGGGCTTAGAACCTCTCCATAACGGAAAAGCAGCGAAAATGCTATATTTCTTGATTACTCACAAAAAGCGGGACATTAAGATGCCCCTTCGGTGAGGGTGGCGCGGGTGTACTTCACGCGGTGGCTTTCTGCAATGGGAGAGAGGTATGTATCAATTTCCCCACTGTCGAAAATAATAATAGTAGTAATAGTACGGAAAACCAGGGGCCCCGGGTGATTGTTTATCAGGTCGGGTGTCACTTACTTCTGCACTCGCGGCTCCCCGCCCGTGACCTGCTTTCCTGTCCAACCCTCCCGGAAGCGGTAGTTTCACCGGGAAACGAACTGTGTTTATTAAACGCCCTGGGCGGAACAGAGTACACCACGTGGGACGCCGGTAGTCACGTGGTGTCGTCTGCAGAAGAATTCTTAAAGGGATACAGCGCAAAAAGGGAGTTCCTGCTGCCATGCTTCGCGAGTTCGATCCCCCGCATGACTTCAGTAACCACATTGCCCTGTAAGTGATATCAATATTCTCAAGTCAGCTGATTAATCAATTTTCATTATTCCAAAAAGGGTCATATGGAATATATAAAGGGTGATACTTATTATATCAAGGAAGCAGAGTATTAAGATGCTAAATACACAACCTGCATCTTCACACAAGTGGAGCTATTAGTAATAATTTTGGTACTGCCAGTGCCTCCCTTAGTCGAACGCTCAACATGCTCCCTACATAGGTTTTTTGCTCAGGATTACTAAAAAAGGCGAGTTTCTCAGCTGTTAAATGACATAAGGAAACAGAACAGGACATGACAAACCACGGACATAGTGTAATACTCTATCTTCGCAGGACACTGCCCCATGGGATATCATCGTTGAGACCAACCCTATTTGTCCCAAGGCGATACACCCAACGTTGTTCACGTTCATAAAGTGACGCCTCAGACCCATATTCTTGATGTTCTAGAATGGTCCACTGTAAATCATTGGGGGTATGTCCCGCCTGTAGAAAGTGTACGGTGAGTTTTGTGGTCATCTTTTTACACCGTATATTACTTCTGTGTTCACAGATTCTGATTCTTGTGCGCCGTGTTGTCATTCCCACGTATTGGAGGCCACAACTGCACGTGATGAGATATACCACGTTAGTGGTGTTACAATTCGTATGACCACGCTGCTCCCAACGGGTGCCATCTGTCAAGTCTAGATATTTGGTATTGGAGGTCAGGTGGCACACGTTGCAATTGCCACAAGAAAAATGGCCTTTAACCGGTGGAAGGCCCCATGCGTTGAGAACGCTTGGTGTAGGAACAGTTGTCCGTTCAGTTCTGGGTCTTGTGTGGACCAGCGAGTCCTTCAGGCTAGCTGCTCTTTTATAGGACAATAAAGGTTTCTTCCAATCTGTTTTGTTACTGGTTATGATCCTCCAGTTCTTCATGATACTTTTACTCACTGCGTTGGACAGTGAATTAAAAGTAGTGACGCAGGTTAAAGGAATTTCCTCCTTCTCTTTGGGGGGATTTTCATCCAACAGAATGTCCCTCTGCTGGTTCCGCGCCCTCTTGTGACTCTTGTCAATTATCCTCTGCGGATATCCTCTTTTTTGCAGTTTGATAGACAAAGCATTGGCTTGTGACTTGAAATCAGTGAGGTTACTGCAGTTGCGACGTATCCTTAGATACTGCCCATACGGGAGGTTTTCCCGTAGGGCTCTCGGATGGTAGCTGGTAAAGTGCAATAAATTATTTTTTGCAGTAGGCTTATAAAATGTCGTTGTCTCAAGCCGATTCTCCTTTCTCCTGATCTGGACATCCAAAAAGGTCAACTCATCTCTGGAATATTCATGGGTGAATCTCAAATGATCGTCAAGTCTATTCAGCCATGTGAAAAAATCCAACAGAACCGTTTCTTCGCCTTGCCAAATCACGAAAATATCGTCTATGTAGCGCTGCCACATAAGTATGTTATTACAGAACGGGTTCAGGGCACTCAGAATATGCTTAGCCTCAAAATCGAAGACATAGAGGCCCGCCACCGACGGGGCAAAGGTACTGCCCATCGATGTCCCCGTAGCTTGTAAATAAATCTTGCCATCATGTTCAAAGAAATTACGTTTCAGGGCAAGGGTGGCGCATTCCGTTACAAATACCTTTGATGTAGCATACTCCCAGGGTGTTCTCTCGAGGGCTTCCTTCACTACCTTGATGGTCTCATCCTGCGGGATGCAGGTGTATAGACTCTCAATGTCCATTGAGACAAGAAAGCATTGATCATCTGGTAGGGTAATGGATCTCAGTAAAGACAGGAAACTTTTCGTGTCCTTCAGATAGGTACACGTGGACTGGATGATGGGTCGCAAGAAAAAATCACAATATTTAGAAAGGGGTTCGAGCAGTGATCCTAGACCTGATACTATCGGTCTTCCAGGTGGGGGTAACTTCCGTTTATGAATTTTGGGTAAGATGTAAAAATAGGGTACCCGGCCTTCTGAAGTTGTTAGGAAGTCTGCCTCTTTTTTAGTGATGTAACCATCCCTTTCCGCTGTTGACACCAACTCACAAATCTCATCTCGTAGATCATCCGTCGGGTCCACCATTAGGGGGACGTAGTTGGTGGCGTTGTTCAACAGGCGTAAACATTCCGCATCATAGTCTTCTTTGTTAAGAATTACAATGCCACCCCCCTTGTCTGCCCCTTTGATAACGATGTTGTCGTTTTTCTTAAGAGTTTGGATTGCCTTAAACTCATCTGCAGTCAGGTTTTTGTAAGGTGTTGGTTCCTGCATCTGTTCCACTTCCTTAAATACTGCCTGCTCAAAGGCCAGAATCTCGGGAGCGATAGTGTGTGGGGGGGGTACAAAATTAGATTTCAACCTGAAATCAGTGTCACTTTTTACTCCGGTTGTTTGATCTGTACCACCCGACTCAAAAAAGTTCTTCAGTCGCAATTTCCTAAAGAACTGACTAAGCTCACAGTGGAGTTTGAACCGATCGAGTCGGGGTGTAGGAATGAACCCTAACCCTTTTTCCAGAACGGTACTTTCTGCCCTTGAGAGTTCATGAGATGAAAGATTCACCACTAAACTTTCGCGTTGCTGGGGCCCGGTCTCTGGTCTGCCGGAGTCGTCTTGGACTGGTCTACTGTGCTCTCTGGTTGTCCCCAGTGCACTTGATTGTTTCCCTTTTGCCTCCACCGGTTGCCCCGCCTGCCTCTGTCCTGAAAAGGAGGCTGGTAGCCTTGTTGGTTCATTGGAGGATATGGCATGAAATGTGGATTCCAACCCATCATTGGTGGGAAAGGTTGGAAAGGATTGTGGTTGTAGGGGCCCATCCCCTGTTGGTTGTATGGTGCATTCCAAATGGGGGGGTGCGAGTCTGTTGTAAATTGTTGATAACCCCGACCCCTCCCTCTATTCCTGCCCCTTCCTCTTCCCCTTTTCCCAGTGCTGTCTGAGCTCGACCCACTGTTGTTGGAATCTACCGAGGAATCTGAGTTGTATCCAGCATTAGTTGAAGGGACAAAGTCAGGTGTAGAATAGGGATAGGCTTTAGCATAGGACCATCTCTTCAGATCCTTTTGTAACTTTTGGGATTTGGACTGGGCTAAGTTCTCTCTGAACTCATTTTGTTCTTTGTTCAACTCGTCCAGTCTTTTTTTATACCCAGTGATAGTCACTTTGAAATGGGCCTCTGTAGTCTGTATCTCAACCATAAGTGCTTCCGAAAGTCTGAGTGCTGTTTTAATAATTAGAATGCCCCAATCCCTTGTGCAATGCCAGGCAATCTGAGCCCATTCTTTCCGGAAGGCAGCATCTTCCAGGAATATTCTCGGGGCATTAGTTACTAGTAGTCCTTTAGGTGCGGAATTGTTCGTTAGGTATTCTTTAATCATGGTACCGTGCAGTATTGCTCTTATTCTGCTACGTTTTAGTTCCCCTAGTTTTTCCCAGTCCCCTGTCTGTGAGATGGCATGTGCTAACAGAGGGTCTGAAAAGAGAGAGTCATCTCCCAATATAGCATCCACTTCTTCCTTGGAGAAAGATAGGCCCTGATCCTCCATCATGGGAGGCGGATTTTAAACTCGACTATAATTCAAATAAACAAAACAAATAAACTCATTACTCTCGCAGCTGCACGCTGCTCTAAATTCAATATATCAGCAACAAGAGAGGGAGGGTATGAGTAGACACTCCTGGACCCCGGGCTAATTCATACACAAACAACAAAGGAGTGACTAGGCACAAGCATTTGGAAAACAATAACCACGGTTCTCTTAACGTGTGGTGAAGGTTAAATAAATGAATAAATAAACCCCCATGGAAAGTGCTCTGTCTTTATCTAAGATAAAATGGTGCTGCCAGTTCCGTTAGTATACCAACTGGTATGCCTCTCACCCTCTGGAGCTAGTAATCTACAGTGGTGAAGCTCTATTCATTTAGAAGGACCCTCACTCACCACTAGTTGGTGACATGCTTCATCATCGGGTCCCCGCTAGGGTGACCGAGTATCACCCTAGCGTGCTACAACGCCTGACTTCAGCGGAGCAGGATGTGGTGAGTGGAACAGTGCCCAAATCAAAAAGTGACTAAACGTGTGGTGTCAGTGCAAATTAAAAAATGCAGAGGTTGTAACCAGATCAAAAAATTTTTAATGATGGCCAACCCGCATTGATTAAAAATAGTGAGTGGACTAGACAAGGTTCTGAGTTACGGAACCCCAGTCCTAAAAATCGGTCGACATGTTTCTGCTGTTTTATTGCATTTTGCTCAGCTTTCTTCAGGACCTAATAAATAGTCCTCCGGTGGTGTGCGCGCACTAAGGCGTACCCTCCCGGGAGGCTCTAAATGTGAAAATTAATAAAATTCAAAAAAACTGTGTGAAAAAAATAATAATAATCACACAACAGTTAACCATGTCATCTCATGCCATTTGCAGAAACAATCATAGCAACCTATGGGAGAAAAAAGGGACAAAGACAAAGACAAACAATGACACATAATTAGATCTCAATTGTGGTCCAATATCTCAGAATAAGCTGCATTAATGGCGCTGACTGGGTGTGTCATACTGGAAACAGAGCCCATCCCAAGGTGACGGTGCAGTGTAATATCATTTCTATGAATAGGTGCCTCAAAAATCTAGATCAGCACCCAACATGCCCGACCTATTCTGCCGGTAAAATGCGGGGCAAATCGCATGTATATCCTGCTTTCAAATCAAGTCAGACTTGCCTCATACATATGGTTCATTCGTCCCATAGTATTATTCATAGTCGAGTGAAGGTTAAAACGTTCCGTTTTTAACGTCGTGTGTACAATATAAAACTCAGGGGCTTAGAACCTCTCCATAACGGAAAAGCAGCGAAAATGCTATATTTCTTGATTACTCACAAAAAGCGGGACATTAAGATGCCCCTTCGGTGAGGGTGGCGCGGGTGTACTTCACGCGGTGGCTTTCTGCAATGGGAGAGAGGTATGTATCAATTTCCCCACTGTCGAAAATAATAATAGTAGTAATAGTACGGAAAACCAGGGGCCCCGGGTGATTGTTTATCAGGTCGGGTGTCACTTACTTCTGCACTTGCGCTCAAAGGCAAAGAAGCCATCAGGAAGCGCACTGAAAGTGCACCACAAAAAGATGCCACACTGTCGGTGCGCACCCTGATGGCAGCCCTCTGGAAGAGAAAAAGGGGGTTACATGGACACCCTAGATATCCCCACTGCAAGTGGGTGCAGTCACTGACTGCACCCACTTGCCCAGTAAAACTTTGAGCAGCTGATTAAAGAAGGTTGTTCTTTGGGGCAGGGCCAAGTACATGGCTGCTTTGAGGGCAGTGATTTATTTGTAATCTGGCTCAATGTTCATATTTGCGCCCAACACACCTGTTTAAAAGTGGGCTGCGGCACAATTATGAACAGTACGTCTGGTATATAATACAGGCCCAGGAGTCACACCATAGTGTGCTTGCACATCCAGAATCAGCATTTAAGTCTCGTAAGTATTAAAACTAGGGAATAAAATACTCATCTTGCTAGCTTCTGAGTTAAGGCAATCCTGAAAGTGTGTTTAAGTGTATACATTTCATTGCCCATCAACACAATAAATTGAGTGCCCGCAGCTTAGCAGTAACATATAAAACCAAAATATCGAATCAATCTGGCAATGGCAGAGATGTTGAGTAGTGTGGAATTTAGCTGAGATCTCTGAGGGACCTGATAAGGAAAAGATTTGTTAGACCTGAAAGGATAAATTGATATTTCCTTCCCTCTGTCAATCAGAAATGAGGGAAATCATCTTCAGGGACAGTGTATCCCCATAAGCGCCAAGATGAGCTGCCAATGTATGTGCTTAGAAACAGTTTAGAAGTCTGTAAAGAGATCCAGTAGTATCGAGGTGGCACATCCTACCTTACACAAGGTGATCCGTTGGCCATCTAACACTGGAGCCAGTACTGAGTCTGCCCGTAGAGAGAGTATCTGCATGGAAATCACATACCATAAAAATTAGAGGCTTAAAGCAAACTTGTTTGTATAAACTAAAGGACAAAAAGTTTACATTTTTTCAAAAAACATTGAAGTAAAATCAAAAGTAGATTCTTGGACGTGGTGTATTTAAACACCCTCGCATTTTGTTAGTACCAGTGAGCCGAGTGTCAGCGCTATACAGTATTGGCATTTAGGCACTGGGTTGTGCAAAGGAAGGAAGGCTTTGGGGTTTAGTACCTTTGCTTGTGCTTCATAAGTTCCTTTTTCATGTAATGTCATTTCATAGACAAACTGTTAGAAATGGGGTTTCTGGTTGGCTAGGGTATACACCTAAGCCAGGCAGAACCCTCCACTCAAATCATGGTAAGGGAGTTCTGCACCCAAGACAACCCCTGCTCACTCCCTAGGTAGCTTGGCAGAGCAGTCAGGTTTATCACAGAGGCACCGTGTAAAGCATTTAAGCAACACACACACACAGACTAGTGACTATCTAGGCACACCACAAAAAGAGACTCCATCCAAGTTATATATAAAGTATCCTTTGTATTCATACATAAAACACATTATACCATAAATCACTCCATAGCATGTAAAGCACATTAGACCACATAACATAAATCACAGCGCCACTAGGCGCTTGTCATAAAGAAGGCATATACAAATCACATAAGACCATAGGTACCAGCATTACTGTGCCATTAGGACCTGTCATGAGGATGTGTAAGCCATACAACACATAAATCAATTTGCATCAGGTTAGACCATAAGCACATAAATCACTTTGCATCAGCTTAGACCAGTGGTTCCCAAACTTTTTTGACCTGTGGCTCCCTTGACCTAATTGGTAGTTGGCAGTGGCTACCCACCATTTTTTTACCGGTGGGGGATGTAAGGCTGACGTCGGGAGTACTTCCAGTTTTCTCCCTAAAATTAATTGGGATGAAGGAATGTAAAAAAGACAAAATACAAGCACAAGAATGCACTATTAACATCTAAGAAAGAGCCAAAGAGCAGCTATATGTGTGCCTGTCCTATGCATAAAGGAAGCTTGCATTGTTGCAACCTCTGCTATATCTGTTTTATGGTCAGTTAATGATGCTTTGTGAAACATTCAATTATGAAAAAGCCTGCTTAAAAAGCATGGTCTATTGATTCCCTCATCCGTTTGGTTTCTTCTCCTGCTTTGCTTCTCTTCCCCCTTTGATTCTTTCACACTTTGTTTTACCCAGTGTATTCCTTCTTCCACCTGCTGCTTGCCCTACTTTTCTCAGACTGAAAGTCTTGGTGTCACTTTTAGTTTCCTGCATGTCTCATCCCTCTGCCGCACTCCTCTTCCCAGAAATAAAACACATGTGGGCCAGTCTATAGTGATTTAACAGCCTCTCTGATGCCCAGTTTGCTGCAGTCTAAGCTAATTTTTTTGACTGAAGATTTGCAAGGAGGAGCAGTCTCGTTTTGGATCTAGTGACTACTACAGTCTCCTATTGTCACTAATATGGCTTATGAAATCCAGTGTCGTTTCTTAAAGAACAAAGTGCGAGAACAACAGCCAGCATAAATAACTAAAGTGCTGTGTGAAGTTGTATCTGTATCAGTTTTTTAAATCTCTCTCTTTATTGGAAATGTCACGAGTCTGTGTTTATCCCCCCACATAACTCTCGTTCCTCAGGAAGCTTTACTGCGCCAGAAATTACATACATGTGCACCTGTTTGCATCATTTGTTCTGCGAGCTGCCGTGCTCATTAAGAATGCTGTCCTGTTGTCCGACGAGACTGCGGGCCACTGCAGATTGTTAACAGTAGCTGTTTATTTTTGTCCCTTTCAAAATCGACATGCCAAAATAAATAGAATCAATGAGAAAGCAGTGTCAGCCCTCTTATCTACTTGTAGTGAAGAGGGTCCCCAGAGGCGCGGCAGAATATGGCAGCAATAATGCTAGTCAATAATAGCGGTGAATGCTTAGGCTACGTGAAAGCACGTATGCGCGTATGGTGGCACTGCACTCTCGGGCCAAACCATGTTCCCGGATTATGAAGGAGGCATTTGTAACTCCACGCTGTTTTTTGGTTTTACTGGAATAAGCTTCAATTTCAGCCTTCAGGCTGAAAGGTAGGGTGTTAAAAGATGCACACTTTTTTACGAGCCCACTTTCTCAATGAGCTTCCTTAGCACACGGCCTCATGGTATCTTTCCCACACTGTGCGCGGCGCCCCTGGCTGCTACTAACGGCGCACCAGGGCGCCGCGGCGCACAGTTTGGGAACCACAGGCTTAGACCATAACCACAAGAATCACTCTGACACTAGTCCATTGGTGTTATAATGCATATAAACCACAATGTGCCATACAACAACCACTAAAACTTGCAAATGTCACGATCATAACCTAGATCAAAAGTCCCTTTGTAAATAAAAGGAACTTTGTCAATCACTTTGTAAAGCAAGATCTCGTCTGCCAAGAGCCCCCAAAGGTAGGTGCCAGGAAGGGGAGGGCGCACCTCTTTCTGCGGCAGCGGGGAACCTACCTCTGTCCCCACCGCAGGCAGAGTGTTGCAAAATGCAGCAGCTTCCTAACAAAGCAGCTGAGCAGGGACCTCGGTCTAGGCCTCCTCCCCGCCCTGCTGACTGCTCCTGAAAGGGGATAGGGCCCACATCTGCCCCATGAGGCCAGGCAGGCCGTCCACCACAATCTTTGGCCTCACCCAGCTGGCCGTTGGCGACACTGCCTCTTTGGCTGCATGGAGCGGGAGGCACAAGGGCTCTTCTCTGCTGCTGACTGCAATGCAGCTTGCGAGGTTCCTGGTCACGTGGGAGTGTCCTCACTCTCCTCTGTCCTTGGCGTGGTGTCCTGCTGGGCAGGGCGGCGTCTTTCCTCCCCCACGCCATAGGCTTCTGCAGGTCACTAGGCAACACCTGGTGATTCCCTGGCGTTGTTGCATTGGTGGCCAGGGTTCAGTTTCACACTCGGGCCCGGGGCGGTGTGCAGCTGCAGGAAACATGCCCAATAATACTGGGGCCTCTTGTGACCGTAAAGCGCTCTTCCAGCGGGCACACACACTGAATTACAGAACGAAGGGGGGAGAGAACTTCCAGGACCAGGCTCTCCCCTCCGGCTGACTTAAGCATCAGGGACAGTGCCGTGCTCAATAAAGGGAAGCTCCAGGATTTTTAAAATACGTAAGGCTCCAGGAAATTCCCATACAGTAAAGCACCAGGAAATTTTAAAAATGTCAGGAACTTCCTATACAGTAAAGCACCAGGAAGACTTTGATGTCCCTGAGTCTTCCAACAACAGGAGGCCAGCACACACAAACCCTTGGAGATTCCCTTCACAAGGGAAAAAAGAGTCAGTCCCTTTCCTACACTACAAACAGTAACTGCAGGCCAACCTCCACACAGCACACAGCAAAGGGACAGTACTCCTCCTTTCAGCTCTTCTTCTTAGTAGGGTCCTCTTGTTTCTTGAAGCAATCTAAAGACCTGGGTTTTAGGTGTAATACTTATACCCCAGAATGTTGTTGTTTTCTTTGTGGCAAGGGGCTCTGAACTCAGTCTAAACCAGTCCTGTCCTCCCTGGTGCAGCATGACCACAGGGGGCGGAGACAGCATTGTGCAAAAGGAGACACAGCCTATTCAGGTGTAAGCAAAACTCATCTGTTGGACTTGGCCCTTCTGGCAGGTTCATCCCTGAACTTTTTGCCTTGAATTATAGTGATTTCTGGTCTTTGCGCACTTTGACACTGTGGTGCAGTGTAAAGTGCGTGCTCTCCCTGAGTGCGTGTGTGAGGTTGGCCTGCCCTCCCATAGGAATGCATGGGGAGTGTCTGTCTCCCTGGTTGTTCCTGATGCTTGTGGTGTGCATGCTCGAGTTTGGTATGTGCAAACTTGTGTGATTGAATGCTTCGCAATGATGTATGTGGCAGGAATGTGTTTTTATGCATCATGTGCCTTGTCCTTACACCACTGAATGTAGGTTCTGCATCATGTGTTTTCCTCCCCTACACCACTGAATGTATAATGATGCATCATGTGTAATGTGCCTATGCCCCTACTTGTATTGTGATACTTAGGTGGTTGTTCTCCTAGTACAGGTGGTGCTAGTGAGGTCCTGGTTACCAGTAGTTACTGGTTGTGTACTTTATGTTCTATTTTTGTGCTACAGTGATTTGTGTTCTAAGTTCTAAAAGTGCTATTTCTTTACCAAGTGCTGATTCCTGACAGCGGTCCAGGTGGCCCTGTCTTGTACATATCCCCTGTAAATTCTGCCCATGCCTCTTGGCACATTGTAAAGTGTGTGTTTTTATCTAATGTGTTTTGGTGTAATACAAAGGCTATTTTTATATATAACCTTGTGTGGAGTTTCCTTTGTGGTGGGCCTTGGGTGTTGTTGCTGGGGTGCGTGCGCAAATACTTAACTCATATTGCCTCCAAGTTTAGCCTTGCTGCTCGCGCCAAGTTACCTAGAGAGTGAGCAGGGGTTATCTTGGCGTGTAACTCCCTTGCCCTGACTTAGGAGTGGTTGTGTCTCTGACTGACTTTGGCGCAAGCCCTGGCCAGCCACGGATCCCATTTCTAACATTGGCAGCAGCGAGAGGATAAGGATTTGTGTTTGCGTTGTACCACAGTGGCAACTGGCCGCACTACAAAACTCTGAATTTTAGATAAATCACATTGAGGGGATTATTGTATGAAGTTTGATAAAAATGTCATTTCTGGGGAAATGTGTTCTTGTGCACTTTGAGTTAGGTGTCCCTAGCTCGGGAGGGTAGATCATCCCCCTAAGTGCAGTGTGTTTTCTGGATTCACCAGAAGGGTGGGATTCAGTGGTGGCAGCATAAATGTGTCCAGTGCATGTGTCCCTGTCCTGGAGTAATGGTACCTGTGTCACGTGTGGTCAGGTCGAGAAATCAGGGGTGGTAGAAACTGCCTTACCAGTCTGGGGAGGGGTGTGTGTGGATGAATCGTGTGTTGCACTGGACAAGTGGTGTGAAGTTCTCTGGATGGGGAGCTTGCTAAATATTTGTGTACTCTTGTTTTGCTCAGATACCTAAAGTTCCGTGTGTTAAACTTTTCCCAAGAACGTCTGCAGACAGTGGAGCCTGCTTTTGATTTCTGTGGTCTATTTAGAGACAGAATTTTGGAGTTGGTAATGTTCTGGGAGGAGGGAGACATAGGGGATGGAGTGATTCCAGAAGGAGTGGCTGAGGTGTCTTCCAGCCCAGTGTGGTGGAAGAGGTTCAGTGTAGCCCAGCTAGATCTCGGTGTAGGGGCTCACGTCCTGTCTCAAGAGGAGAAGGAGTGGGTGGGACTGCATGTCTCCAGGGGCCCGAAACCCAGTGTCAGGGCCTGGAATGTTTCTGAAGGGAACGTCAGGTCGGGGGCCTAGGCTGTACCAATAGGTCCTTTGAGGAGGATCTCCCAGAGTGTTTGAAGAATGTAGAACATCAGTGAACAGGGTTTCAGTAGTTCTGGTGTGTGGCAGTACCGCTCCAGTTGGGAGGGTGCAGAAGTCCAGATGGAGGGGTGCGAGGGGGATAGGTTCCCCAGTGGAAGAGCCAGTGGGTCAGGGGCCAGCCAGAAGGGTTGTGTCGCCAGGGAGTGACCATGGTGATGCCACTTCTGTCCTGAGTGTCAGGCAGACTGGTACATGACACATTAGTTGTGTCACCCTCAAGGAAGTCCTGGTGCGCCAGGCATCTGACCAAAGGGGTACGTCCCTCGGTTGGGGAGCCAGTAGCCAGTGCGTCCGGATCTGGGCGTAAGGGCAACTGTACGTGTCCTGGAGTTACAAGAAGGAACTCCTGCCTGAAGAGAAGGAACCGGTTAAGCTGTATGGGGGATTGACCTGCAGTGGTTGCCTTGCTGCTGAAGGAGGAGAGAAAGTCTTAGATTTTTGTTTTCAACTTGTAGAAGTCCTGGTGCGCCAGGCATCTAACCAAAGGGTAGCGTCCCTAGGTTAGAGAGCCAGGTTCCGGTGTTTGCCTGTCCTGGACGGCAGGGCGACTGTAGCCAGTGTCCTGGCTGGTTTGTCTTCTAGGGGTAACCCTGTGAACACAGGTGGGGCTTGTCTTAAGTGAAGAGACCCTGTGTTTCCCAGAAGGGGTGGTACAGGCCTAGCAGGGATCTTTAGGGTTCTTGGCTGAGTGTTGTGGTACTACCCTGAGAGCAGGTGGGGCCTACCTTAAGTGGAGGGACCCTGTTCTAGAGTGGGGGGGTGCAGAACTCTGGAAGGGGGTCAGAGGGAGTCTGACCCCTGTGCATCTGGTGAATTTGAATCCCAGGTGGTAAACCAGTTAAGGGAGCGGTGACCTATCCGTCCTGACCACCCTGGTGTCCTGTAGGCACCACACTGAGCAACGTCCCCCTCGAGCAACGCCGCCTCTGCGCTCACCAAAGTCGTCTCGACGCCGTCAACGAGCCATAGGCTGCACCGCAACTGGGGGGCACCGCAACGTGCAATGCCTCGCTACACCGTTCTTGTGGTGGTCTGACCGCGGTCACTGCTGCTGAGGGAGTAAGGTCCAAAACTGGTGGGAGAGTTGTGTTCTGGAGGGTGCTTCAGAAGTAGAGGTAGAGTGGGGCATTCTTGCCCGTGACCTCTGGTCAGCCTGAGAGTGCGGACCCTAGGTTGAAGGATCAGTGGTAGTTTGGAACTACACTGAGAAAGGGAGTGGAGAATGGCTATGTAGGCCAAGGGTTACCACCCCCCACTCTGTGGATTGGTAGGGACAGTGGTATCTGGGTGGCCTAGGGCCTGGCCCTGGCCGTGGACAGCTAAGGAGTACCAGTGGGGTAGCCTAGTTGGGCCTGTTTTTTTTAGTATGTGCTTGGCTTATGGATCAACGTGGTGTAGAACCGGAGGGTGTCCCTGCAGTGCGGGCCCGCGTCCGTGTTCTATCGCCCCAAGCAGGGAAGTCCATCACGGTGGTGATTGGTCTCCCCTGCAATTTGGCTGGAAGGGGGTTGTGTTGGACTTGGCCCTTCTGGCAGGTTCACCCCTGAACTTTTTGCCTTGAATTCTCCCACAACTCTAAATGCAGACCAGGTCTAATCAGCCCTCCGATAAGTCACCCAGGCAAGGCAGGGCACATCTCAACCCCCTGTGACTGTCTAGGGTGAATGCACATCTCAGCTCCTGTCTCTGACTCAGAGTCTCCAGACTCTGAATATACAAACAGCCAGAGGCACAAAGAATGGTAAAGTAAGAAAACGCCCACTTTCTAAAAGTGCAAAAAGAACAATTGATGGACAGAATGCAGAAAAATGTCATAAATTCACCCCAGTACAGAGATCTGGGCCTATATCCATCGTTATTTTTCTCACCATGCCATTCCAGTTTGAACCCAGCCATATGCAAATCAGTCTGGACCCTGTGCCCAATGGGAACAGTCCAGCCCGAACTGCCTGGTCAGGTTCTCCCTGGACTGGAAACAAGCATCCTAGGACCAGTTTCTGGGTTTCCCCCCTCATCAGCAAGGATAGCTTGACGTAAGTGGCATGGAGAGCAAAGGACCCACGTCTGGGCATACCCATCCCACGGTTGTATGTCAATACACCGTGCACCATTACATCGCGTGCGTTTACCCCGCGTATTTCACACCGCAAAGTCTTTTACATCGTCACCTTGTACAACGAACGTTGTTGCAACGCCAGTGCGTTGATTGCAATTGGGCAGTACCTCACTTCGCAGACCACTAAATCGCACGCCATGACAATGCGTTTTTTTGCTCTTCCATTGGCTGCGGATTTTTTTTTGCATTGCATTTCCCAGCCTACAATGCTTTATGCTGTCCATCGTTATTCCCAGCTGCTCGTGAGTTTTTAGAAATATTTTTAGTCTGACATACCTACAAACACAGACTTAAATTAATAAAAAGAACTGTGGTCTCACCTAACGAATCCCTCACTTATTTGTAGACTGTAATGCCAACATAAGCGCATCCTCCCAATGTGTCCGTAATGATGAAATATAAGACAAAATGATGTCTGTAAACGTGTGCTGTGATAAGTGTGAAGTCAGTGTTTGTTCCCAATTTCAAATCCAAAACGCATATCTTAAAAGAATATTGGGCAAACAATGTCATTGATGTAGTGTGTGCCGTGCATTACCCAAACAAAACTTGAGGGAAGTGCTCCTTTACATAGATGCACAGCAGTGAACCCGAAAAAGCATACATTTAATTTGTGTGAAGCATGGCGTCTATGAAGTGTGCACTAATAAAGCATGCACAAACCACACTAAGCAATATCTTGAGGGAAGTGCTTAAATACCTTGAAGCGCTACAGCCGTAGATAGTGAGCTGCAGTAAGTGGAAAGTGCTCGATGTGAGCAACCACTTGAGGGAAGTGCTCTTATTAATGTGCGGCAGTGAACCCCAAAAAGCATACACGGATGAAAATTAAATCACCCAAAGCACGACGTCCCTGACCCATATGCTGCGCTAAGAGGAAAGTGCTCAGTCTGAGGAAGCACTTGAGGAAAGTGTTCGATTTCATTAATGTGAGGCTGGGAATCACAAAAAGCATACACCTAAATTAAAAGTAAATTGCGCAAAGCACAGCAACCCTGAACCGAGTCCCGCGTTAATAAAGTATAAATAAACGGCACGGCATGGGCAAATCCTTGAGTGCAGGCGATGAACCCTAAAAAGCATACATAAACAAGAAATGAAAGCAAGTATAGCTGACGTGAAAGTGCGCATTTACACAGCTACTCAAAATGCTGATTTGCAGTTGTGGAACCATGATCGAGGCTTAATGGCCAGATCTGCCGAGCTGCACTGTGAGTCTGGACAAATCACCTAATCAGCGTCTCAAAATGCATTTTGATCTGTGGTCTGTCTGTCAAAATGCATTTTGATATGTGATCCTGGTAGGGCTGCCTTCATGAAAGTAGTATGTGGCGTAATGGCCAGAGCTTCCGAGCTGCACTGTGATTCTGGACAAACTACGTAATCAGCGTCTCAAAATGCATTTTGATCTGTTGATCTCTGGTCTGTGCTTAGTGCATTTTGATCTGTGGTTTGTACTTAGACATAAATGATCTCCTGTTAGGGCTGCCTACATGAATCAAAATGCTCATTTGCAGCTGTGGAACCATGTTTGAGGCTTAAGGCACTGGTGATGATGATTAAGTGCTGGGGCAGCACTTTGTCTACACCTATGCCAACTAATCACATTCCTTAATGTATAAAATAAAGGGCTTCGAAACCCTGTGAATGCACACCATCCACTGCCAATACTGACACCAGGCAACGCAAATGGTGTATTTCACTCACCCACCCACCCATCCATCCACCCACCCATCCACCCACCCAACCATCCACGCATCCATCGACCCACCCATCCACCCACCCACCCATCCAAACATCCACCCACCCATCCAAACATCCACCCACTCATCCACGCATCCAAATCCTCGCATCCAACCACCCATCCACCCACCCATCCATCCACCCATCCACTCACCCATCCACGCCTCCATCCACCCACCCACCCACAGTAAGTTTTACCAAAAGCACCTAAAATTTAGTAAGGGTATATTTGGGATTCTCGCACGCAGTGTATCAAAATTAATATATTTTAGGATTATTTCCCATCAAAAAAAATGTACATGGTGATTTATTTTTTGGGGAGACGTGACGGGAGGTTCGAACATTAGTTCCCAGCACCAAAGTTGGCAGCGTTGCCCACAGACCACATCGTTTCCCGTTATGGGGTCGTGAATCATTTCTAGTATTTGGGGCCCTCGCACATGAATATGACATTGTTTCTGAGATAAATTTTTGTTTAATTCCCGTTACTTTACTTTCCGTTTTGTTGAATAGGTTTCTGAGATCCTTTTTAGTTTAATTTCCGTTTTGTTGTGCACTGTCGATATTACATCACTTATAAATATTCCGCTGTTTCTGGAATATATGGTGAGCGTTTGTTATTATATCGTGCATTTTTCCTATTATATCGTGCATTTTACTTTCTGCTTTGTTTAATATGATATTGTGCATTTTACTTTCATTTTACTTTCGTGATCGTGCACTTTTGCACTGTCATGCGATGCGTGCATTTTCCCATGTGGTGAAACAACACTTTTGCACTGTAATGCGATGTAATGGCTTTTGCACTGTAATGCGATGTAATGGCTAGCGCTGTAGAAATCATTGCGACGTCTTAGCATGCGGCGTGGTAGCATGCGGTGTGCAGCCATCTGCGATGTAATAGTCGCGTTGCGATAGCAACGCGATGCAGTGCTTCCGCTGTAACGGGTGTTTCCCCCGTCCCACTCTGGGTGACAAATGCAAAAAGAACAATTGATGGACATAATGCAGAACAATGTAATACATTCACCCCATTGCAAAGCGGCATATTCAAACACAGAATTTAAAAACACCTTCACCAAAAGGTGTGCTAATAAATTCTTAGTTCAGAGAGTCGAAACTTCATTTTTCTATCTTCTCCCTATTGCAAGTTACACATGTAAAAATGTTACAGTGCAACCCAATGAAAAGCCTATGGGACAGATAGCCTTTCAATAGTGAAAAACGAATTACAGAGAATTTCAGTATCAGGACATGTCACAAACACTAGTACATGTCCTACCTTTCACATACACTGCACCCTGTCCATGGGGGTGCCTTAGGCCTACCTTAGGGGTGCCTTACATGTTAGGAAAGTTTTGGGCCTGGCAATTGGGTGCACTTGTAAGGACAACATGGCAGTTTACAACTGTGCACACAGACACTACAGTGGTAGATCTGAGACACATTTACAGGGCCACTCATGTGGGTGGCACAACCAGTGCTGCAAGCCCACTAGTAGCATGGCACACACAATGCACTTTACTAGGGACTTACCAGTAAATCAAATATGCCAATTATGGATAACCAATCATTGTCACAATTTATACAGAGAGCATATGCACTTTAGCATTGGTCAGCAGTGGTAAAGTACCCAGAATCCTATAGCAAACGAAAACAGGGCCAGAAAAATGGGAGGCAAAAGGCAAAATGTTTAGGGATAAACCTGTCAAAAGGGCCAGGTCTAACACAAAGTTATAAACGATGGTTCAAGCTTTCCTCCGTACTATTATTTTTTTAAGTCGGGGTCAAGTTCTCATAGGATTCCGAGCTTTACAAATGCGACACATTCATATTTATTTGCATAACTTTCTTAAATGTATCCCTTCCCTTCATTGAATTATGTATACGACCTCACGAAGCATCGTGAGATAGTTCCGCTAATGTTTGCATTTTCATCTAAAAGTAAACTGCTAAAAACGAAATATTTTAATGCAGATTCATTTCATTTGAAGTTGTGCCCCAGGAGAGTTCCTATGAGAAGCATCACTGCTCGTTACAGTCATTTATACTTAATCAATACACGACAATGTTGAGGGGGATAAAAGGTTCACGTTGTTAGAAACATTGCGTGCCCGTCCAATAAAAAGCAATATTGATTTGTGTCGCCCGCTCTAAACCTATCATTCTAATTGTGCTAAGAGACTAGACTAATAAGCCACCGAAGGCACTGTCTTTCTCTGATATATTTGAACTAAATGTCCCCTTTTCTTTATTTGTTAACAGGGCAGCGCTGTGTCGCAGTGGCAACGTCTTATCCTCGGCGAGCCAGCCACGTCGTCCGACTGAGGCGAGCGCGTGAGATGGCATCTACCAAGGCCCGTTGTGCTGCTGCCTCCGGAGCACGTGCGGCAGGTCGCGAGTTCACGTTCTAACAGATGGCCTTTGCGTTATGACAGTAACAGCTTCTGACGCGCGCGCTAGCGCAGTCATTCCTTTAACTCTCAGGAAAGCATGGAAGCGTTACACGCCATGTGTTGTTTCAGAATGTTGTTTTTGGCTTGCATCTGTTTGCATATGTTAGAATGAACCTTCCCCAGCATTTTCAATTTCCATCAAAAACGAAAAAGGAGAACACAACGTAGCCTATCCTGTGTTGTTGCTATGGTTATATCTTTTGTACAGGCCTGTTCCACGTTTAGCGCGCGAAATTGGTTCTGGTGGCGCAGTAAGGTAATCCGACTGCCTTTCATCTCAGGAGGCTTGGGTTAAAATCATGTTTGCTCTTTCCACGAGTAGAAACAAATCCTGCGGTGGAGCAAATTAGTTGAAAACACAGACCACAGACACAGTAACAATTCAGCACAGGTACAATGAGGCAGATGGAATTTGTTGGAGAATCCTTGGCGAGGCGACCGAGTTAATATGTTCAAAGCCATTCCTATTCTAAGCCCGTCTTTTTCCAGTGTTATTACAGAAATTCATCACTGTCCAAAGAGGGACAAATCCCATACAGCAAAAACTCACTATCTACACTGTTGGGCTTCATCACTGTAAATGCAAGCCTGAATCAACCATTAATGTGTGTTGAGCAGAAGGCCTGAAAAAAGTCTAAGCATAGCACAGCAAAGCTAGCTAGCAGGTATACTTCCTACACAAGCATTATGAGGGTGTGCAAACAATGCTTTTTGCAAACTTCACAAACGTTTAAGGCTAGATGTAATAATAACTATTTGTAGAGGGTGAAAACTGCTTTTCAAAAGTATATTAGATCTGAACCATAACGAAATGCAAAAAAACTATGTTTCGCACAATACGATGTATGTGGTTATTCCAAGCATACTATTGACACTGTATATCGTTTCAGCTGATACCGTTTATTGTGCATTATTTTCAGTCACATTTCTGTACTTAGCAGACAGGCCCTGCATTGATGCAAGATATTTGCAGTGGGCATACAATATAGCTATTTAATGCTTTCAATGAAATGTTATATCACTCTGTGCGATGTATAATGCATCGCATTTGCCATTTTGCTATTTTTTAATTGCAGGCAGTCTGAGTGACACCTGCTGGGTCTATGTGGGTGATTATACATTGATTATGTAATTAAACAGCTGGATGCCTTCAAAATATGAATCAGCCATTCAGTTATAAAAGGAATATTACACTGACTGTGAAAACATTTATTTCAAAAGTTAATCTCAGGATATGGAAAAAGTCTGTTATTCATTAATTTGATATTTACTTTGACTTTTCTTCTTTTCTCATATCCTTTTCTCCTCTAAAACGTGTTTGGTTCATACAAATGTAAATATGAAAATTGTATAGGTCTTTTCAAACGAATCTCGGAGTTTTTGAAAATTACTTTAAAATATGCTCTGCGCAGAGGAAGCAAAGAGAAATAGATAGTGACATCAAACATATTGGCAAGTGGGCAATCTTAATAAAAGAAACATTTGGATGAATCTGGGAGCTTGAATTTGTTCCCACATCTAAGGGCCTGATTACAAGTTGGGTGTTTAATTCCATCCTGTGCGTAAACGCCTGTTTACACATGGGTTAAAATTTAGAGTTTGGTTTTATTTAATGCATCCCATATTTATTGGCGGCTTTAAATAACCTAGCATTCCTTTACCTTCGGCAGTTCAAACCTGCCAAAATGTAACAAGGGAAAACATACAGAATTTACCCTATCATGCAGATTTTTTGTGCGTGAAGTACACAAATCTGCTTGCTATTTCCCATAAACTCATAATAGGGGTTATTTATCGCACACAATAAATAATGTGCCTGTTGGAAATGACCCTTTCTGGAGGGTCACCCCCAAACGTTTTGCCTTCCTCCTCCCCTTTTTACTGAATTTACTTTTGTGAAGCTACAGTGGTTCTGTCGGGGAGAAAAACAGTTACATTGCAAATGACGATGAATCTTGATACCAATATTTTTTACAACTCTCTGCTTAACCAGTATGCCGTAGAGTAAAAGTGGGCTGAATCACAGTGCACAACACAGTGAATCTTGGAACACAACAGTACAACAAAAGAAACTCCAAATTGTTTGCAAAGATTATTATTATTTCTATTTTTGATTTTTCAAAACATATCAAAAATACATTTTTCAAGGGCTGTCAAGGTGAGGCATAACTGTAAAGTGTCTAGTGTTTCAAAGTGGCAAACGGTGCCCAGTGCTGATGGTGCAGTGCATATATACAAGAGTGAAGCTACATACAGATATGTACAGGTTGAATAATGGTCTGAACAACAACAAAGTCAATATCTCTGGTTGTGGCGGGGCCACTCATTTGTGTACACCCAGAGATTTGTTAAGACTGAGGCATGTGTTATCGTCGACGTTTCTACCCTAATAATGCGTTAGTATGTTGTCAGAGCGGGTCTTCTTCAGGACAAAAGACAGTCCAGCAATTGGGAAGTATACCTGGGCGTCCCTCGCGGAGTCGAGGCTGCCAGGAAGATCTGCACTGGTCAGGAGAATCTCTGGAGAAAGTCTTAGGACTGCTGAATGAGGAGTGTTCACATCCACAGACTTTATGCCTGGATTCACTTTGAATTATCTTTTGGTTTCATGAATCATTTCTACTCACCATAGGGTACAACTTTACTGTGTTATCTCAAGGAGAATTAGGGCCAGATGTATCAAGGCTTTTGCGACTCGCAAACAGCGTTTTAGCATTATTTGGAATGTAACAAAAAATCGCAATTTAAGGAATCGCAAAAAATTGCGAGTCCTTATTTTGCCATAGCATTTAAGGAATCGCAATTTTTGCGATTCCTTAAATGATATGTATGTAACTTTTAGAAATTGCGAATTTGTGTTAAGAAATCGCACATTACCACCAACTTGTAGTTGGTGGTAATTTGCAATTTCTTTTAAAAATGCCCTATTTGGCATTTGTGAGGGTGGCATGTGACACACATACATGCCCATAGGGCATGTATGTGTGCCACATGCACACACATGTAAATTTCAGGGGTGCAGCAGGATTTCTTTGAGACACCCCTGCACCCTTGAAATAATTCTCAAATTGCGATTAGCAAATTGCAAATTCGCAATTTGAGAATTATTGCACTATCATTCCTATGGGCCTCCTGGCCCATAGGAATGCATTGGAAATTATTCCTTATTTGCGAATTCGCAAAATGCGAATTAGCAAATAAAGAATAT
This sequence comes from Lissotriton vulgaris, assembly GCF_964263255.1. Classification (NCBI taxonomy): domain Eukaryota; kingdom Metazoa; phylum Chordata; class Amphibia; order Caudata; family Salamandridae; genus Lissotriton; species Lissotriton vulgaris. The sequence continues at coordinate 1,570,785,985 of NC_141685.1, forward strand.
TAAGAAATCGCTAAAAAATAGCGATTTTGTATATACATTCTATTTTGCGAATTCTAAATAGCGATTCGCAAAAAAATCGCTATTTAGAATTCGCAAATCGGAATCTTGATAAATCTGCCCCTTATTCACTTAACCTCATTCCAGAGATTCATAACAGACTTCTTTACTTTTACAAAGAAATATGTTGACATTGATCATGGGGTTCTACCAACTTTATACTTTATTTAATAATGTACATCAGAAATCTATTGAATCTAAATATTTATACACATGAATGCCTCCAGTGACACTAATTGTCCTTTTGAGCATTTGGCAGGGTAAAGCATTAGTTTTGTCATATCAAATCCCTTGACTTCATCCAATTTTAAGCCATGACACAGACAACTATTCCACTATCTTGAATTCCTGTTCCACCTATGAAGCAGCTGTCAGAAAATGCCACCTATTTTAGGTTGAGCAGGGGCGGCTGGTGACATTTGAAAGTGGTGTGGCGTACAAACGGAAAGTAAAACAACACAAAAAGAAATGACCAATGCAACAAGCTAACGAATACACTACCATTAGTGCAATAAACGCGACAATAATATAATCGAGTATACAACATGATCTAATAATTTGCTATAGAACAAACACAAACCTCAGACCCTCACAACCTTGCGCATTCCATCCAAGAGCAGTGACATCAGAATATGTAGATATACACAAGCAGAGCACTACTCAGAAGACGATACCGACATGTTCAAACAACTGCTTGGAGTTCGAAAGCAATCCCCTTGAGTGTGGGCATCAGCCCTTTATGTTTTTAAAATGCTGGGACCAGGGTTATGGCACCTGGTGATTCACAACGATTGCGGAGGAGTAGAGTTTAATAGCAGGATAGTTTCTTAGTGACACACTTTTCGCAGTCAGTGCGCGAACAATTGCTTACAAAATGCAGGAGTCATGAGCTTGGGGGAGATTTTGCACCAGGCTCAATAAAAAAAAATGTCCATCGTTGCATTTTCATGCACACGCCCCATGAGAAGACCAAAGACAGGGACATACATCACATGACGTTGTAAACTTTCCGCGAGGAAGCATTGTAAAACTATACTTACCCATGCACCTCTGCATCTAACTGACTAAGTCTACTTTTTATTATACCTTTGTTGGTCTCGAGGACATGAAATGCAGGGGCAGTAATATCGTCTGGGAGGCGGGGGTATTGTATACCAGATGTTTAAACTGAATAAAATCGACTTGGGTAAATGCATTAGTGCACTAGGAAGGGTTAATGTGGGTCGCCAGGAGTAGAGGACGTTATCCCTTGACCCTTCCTTCACGCGTCTTACCTGAATGAAGCATCCATCGAGTGCGCGCCGGTGAAGCATATAGTGGTGAACATTCTGTGCATTAACGTGTTCTGCTGATTTCCAAAGACATATCGCCCTCCCTCCCTCTGTATATACAACAACATCTATGGGAGGCTGAGCCCGAAGGTAAAACAGCTGAATTTCCAAATAAAAAAATGATCAATAAAGCAGATAGTTGCCCTTGTCTAACTTCTGATTGAAGAACTCCAGCTCTCGCTTTCTCCGCAGGTAATGGAGACAATAACTCTTTAGAGGTTCGCATGAGGTATGTTTTTTCAAGTATGACAAATTATGATTTGTCCAGAGATGTGCTGAGCTTTTGAGGTTGGCTTTCTCTGGAGCTCTGATTAGCAGCCGCCTGCTCAAGGGGAGGGGGCGGGGTCGGGGTCGTCCGGGGTGGGTGCCAGGGAATTAAATAGAAAAAGAGTGAAACTTACCTTACAGCCTGACCGGTCCGCACCACCTCTGCTGCTCCCGTTGGCGCCTTCACTAACGGCCCTGGGGTGGACTGGCAGCCTCGTTCAGCTAGTCCTGGCGCTGCCAGCAGCACCAGGCATGGCTCAGGGCACGGTTAATTTTCACCCGCAGCACGCCAATTAGAAGGCCGAAGGGCTCCTAATGGGCATGCGTAAACAAGCGAAAACACAAGTGCGCATAAGTGGGCACCGTGCGAACATTCGCCCTCCGTCCCCATTCATGCGCACTTGTGGTGCTGCCTGCTGCCCCTGGTGACAATCATGTCAGTCAACATGGCGCCAGACCGCCCACCCCCTTCAGACTCTGAAGGGGGTGGGCGGTCTGGCATCATGTTGACGACATGATTGTCAGTTGAGTGCTCCCTCGGCATCTTTGAAATTAAGTAAACTGATTCAGTTAACTTACGTTCAAAGATGCCGAGCGGGCGAGGGTCTACGCCTCCACGCCCCAATAGACGCACCGCGCCTGGGTTGAGCGACTAGTCACACACCAGGAATCCAGAGGATATGCCTTGCCTTGTGGAGTGATTTCTAAAACTTCATTTATGCCATTGGGGTGACTAGGGGGTGTTGTTTGCTGCAGTCACTAAGTGGTATGCTTCTTCCACCGCAGCAGTCAGCTTGACTGCACGGCCTACTGAGCAACTCATTTAATCTGCAAGGTGGAGTCTGTGGGCAAGATTTACTAACATTTGCACAGGGCTAGCATCACAAAAGTGATGCAAACCAGCACAAAATGTTTTTTTCCTATTTTACTTTTCAGTGCAAAACTTGTTTTGCTCTGAAAGCACTCTGAAAGTAACGTAAAGGTCCGCAAAACACTGCTTTGTATTACTTAGCTCCAAAGGGGCATTACATGGTTGGTACATGGGTGCTCCCATGTTACCACCATGCCTTTTGATGCAAAACCCTATCTACAAAAAACAGTAGACAGAGTTTAGGGCCAAACGTTAACGCCATTTGAAAGGAAGCGTTAAGAGGAGAAATGGTTTTATTTCTCCTTTATTTTCTGACTTTGCATGCATGCAACACTGTGCAACAAAGTAGCAGGGCAGCAGTTTAGCAATCAGCACAGCAATCCTTCTTCTGTCGTTTCCACAGGCCCAGGAGTGTACTCAAGAGTTGGATTCAAAGGTCCATTATTTTTTTATAGGTGCCATCTTTGAAGTAGAAGAAGTATCTAGACATCTTGATATTTCCTGCCTCCACTGCCCTGGCTCCAAGCTGGCTGTAAGAACAATGTACTGGTGACAAGACCTTTGTGTGAAGGCAGAGTACAATCTATTTCTTTGCGAGTGGGGCTATGCCCAGCTCTGTCACCATCCAGCCAGTGATGGTCCACCCTGGAACACCAAATCCATCTCTTCTGTGGCTGTCAGATGACCTAAGAACTGGCTATGGGCACCAGATGGTTGGGACAAGAAATAGCCAACTTCCTAAAAAGGTAATTCTCAGAAATGTGACTTAAAATCATCAGACTTTACTAATAAAGATGGTTTTTAAATTAAAATTCATTAAAGATCAAACCGGACATTTTTACTTGCTTCGAATTAAAACTTAACACTTAGTAAATGTAATAAAGTAATCCAATGTTATCCCATGGGAGAGGTAGGCTGTGGATTAGTAAAAAACAAATGTAAAGGTTTTTACTAGTAGTACATTTAAAGGTTTAAAGTACATGCCCAACTTTTTAAATACACTTCACCGTACCCTATGGGCTGTTTAGTGTCTACCCAAGGGGACACCTATATGTATCAAAAAGGAAGGGTTAGGCCTGGCAAAGGGTTTATTTTGCCAGTTAGAAATGGCAGTGTAAAACTTCACACACAGGGCTGAGACATGTTTAAAAAGGCTACTTAAGAAGGTGGTACAATCAGTGTTGCATGCCCTCTAATAGCAATTAATTTACTGACCTTGCAGTGGCGGTTAGCACTAACAAAATATGGTGAGGCGCGATGGCGCACAACTCACCATAACAGTGGCTCCCGCACAGTGCATCACTTCTCTGCCAGCGATACTTGTGTCCACGAGTAGGAAATGAAAGGACTTCCTTCCTGCCTAGTGCAATGCAGATCCAAGCAATCCTGGAGCTGCTCTCATGCTGTTTTAAGCATGAGAGAAGCCCCATAATTGGTTGGAGCAGGCTAACCCAGCTCTCATTATGAAGCTGGGAGCCTGTTCTAGCAATCAACAGGCTGTTTCACAGCCCTTGGATTGGTGAATCTACAGTGCGCATGTTGGGATGACCATCGCAAGACAGCTGGCCACTGCAACATGCGCATTTGCAGGGTCAGCAGTCCTCCTGCAATTCCAGTATTCAGCCCTCCCCCCCTGATGCTGTACACAGCACGAACAGAGGCAAAATAAAGTAGCATTGACATGACATTTTATTAATTTGTGTTTCCCCGCTGTGCTCGCAGCAGGCGGGGTGACGCACCTCAGCCTTTTAGGGAGATGCCCTGGGTAATGTAGTACCACTTTCCTAGAGACTTACAAGCAAATAAATATGCAAATTTGGTGTAAGCCAATTCTACAGTGTTTACTATGTTTACAGGATGAGTACAAGCACTTTAGCACTGGTTAGTAGTTGTAAAGTGTGCAGAGTCCTATAAGCAACAAAAATTGATTCAGAAAACAGGAGGATGAAGGCAAAAAGGTTTAGGGATGACCCTGCAGAAAGGCCCAAGTGCAACACTCAGTGTTAGGGCTAGAGTGAGGCTCTGAGTTATGGTTAGGTCTATAACAAAGTGAAAATGGAGGGTAGGTTTCAGTGAAGTTTACTTTTAGGCTTAGTTTTAGGTTAGGATTATGTTTAGGGTCTAGTGTTATGTTTAGGGTTGGGTGAAAGTAAGGGATATAAGGTAATGTTAGGTGTTAGGTCAATGCATATGTACTATCAATGTGTAGATATTTATGTAGTGGGTATTTACATTATGCACAAATGTCGTTGATGAGTCGTTAGTTTGAAGTATATGTTTGTATGTAGTGATGGTTTTATTTAGTGGTATTTTATATAGTGAACTCTAAAGCTGTATAATCACCTCTTAACTTCTAATGTTGGACCGTGCCATACACAATAACCCATTTTCTTACGTTTTTTGTTTAAATGTTGGTCATTTTTTTTACACGTATTAGCCGCATTTCTGTCCAGTTTCCTCTGTCTCCCACTGATGTTCTTCACGGTGCTTGTACCAAACATTTATCAAAATGTAAGAAATCCCCACAGCATTCAGAGTTTGTCATGTTGTATTACCTGAAGTAAAACACACTTTTATGTCGTTGGCTCCAAGGAAACCAGCAATGAGCGTTTTTTATCCTGTCAAAGCTGATATTTTTTCATCAGCTTTTGAGTTCGCACATTTTTTCAGTCGGTTGCCTTTTCATTCAATGCAAAGAAGGTTCAACACGAATAGTTCTGTTACCAGAAGTTTAATGAACATACAGTATTTTTCTTTTTAGTTGCGAATATGTCAGGCCGAAATGATTTATTGCCGTTATCACGAGGGTAACTGTGATAGATAATGCTGGTTCAGTGTAAAGGTGTGCGCACATCAAATTACAGTCACAGGCAGGTTCAATCTGTCTTTCCCACGCTTTTTTGACTTCCTAAGTATTTCTTGAGATATAGGCGGCATCACAGAAGAAAGCTTTAGCCTCTTTTCCAAGTGCCTTGTGCATTAATGAGACAGTGTCTGTTCTCAAACCTCAACTATTTCTCCGATAAACTCAAGGGCTTATATTAATCTTTATATTTAAATTAGGTATTATGAATCCTTCCAATTTTTCCCACCCTTCTAAAAAGTGGCCTTCAGTTGTGCATAAAAAACAGAGGTGGATAAAGAAACCTTTGTCAGTAACAGTCAAAAAATCTAACTATACAGGACGAGAAAGAGGCTAAATAGAAATAGAAAGCCAAATGTTGTGGACTCCGTGCTTCTTTTTTTTCTGTATTTCTGGCTCAATCCTGCTAACCAGGCTCAGCTGCCTGTACACTGTTTAAAGGTTCGGCGTTTTTAATCCCAAATGGCCCTAGCTATAACTCTGGTAAAGCTGTGTTTCTGAAGACCCACTACAAAGCTGTACATAAAACAGATAGGAGTAGTCGGAGTGAATGATTTATTTGCCCCACTTGTTTATAAAACTGACGTGATTTAAGATTACATATTTTCATCGCCACTTCTCCAGTAGGTCTTATCTTCCTGCCAAATACAATGCAAACTTTCATTTGTAACTCTTTACTGGAATTGTGGACAAGGGTAGAACATACACGTGGTGCAGTTAAATTAATACTGTCTGTTACACTCGTAGCAGGTAGTAGGTATGAAATATATAATGAGCTTGGAAGAAATGCGATTGCCCCATATCGGTCATACATATTTCCGCCTGGAATTGCTCTCACATATGCCCACATGCATCATTGAGAATTGCATTCGCAAACGGTACGAATCGCAATTTTCGGCCGTTTGCGAATGCAATTTTCAAATTTGGGATGCATCATGCTTTTTGCACTTTTAGGAATCTCAACCATGTTGCGATTTCTAAAATTGCGATTGCATTTAAGAAATCGCAATTTGAGATTTCATAAATGCAATGCATGAACATTTTTAATTTGAGAATTCGCAAATAGGAAGGGGTAAATTAGCATGAAGTTGACCTTCATACTAATTTGCGAAAACTTTCAAAAATGCACAAAAATGCATTTTTGAAAGTTTCATGTTACACACACACATGTCCTTGGGACATGTGTGTGTGAAATTTGCACTTAAAGTTACATTTCAGGGGTGCAGGGGGGGGTCCTTTGGACCCCCCTCTGCACCCTTGAAAATGCATTCACAAATTGCGATTCGCAAAATGCAAATTGCAATTTGTGAATGCCTTCCCATTCATTCCTATGGGCCTCTTGGCCCTTAGGAATCAATGGGAAGGGATTCCTTAATTGCGATTCGCAAATTGTGAATCGCAATTAAGGAATTTTTAGAAATCGCAAATAAAAATGCGATTTTTTGATGCATAGCAATTTGTGATTTCTTAATTGCGATTCCTTAATTTTCGCAATTAAGAAATCGCAAATGCTAACTTTGATGTATGTGGCCGTTTGACTCTTAGATTACCTTACTTTTGAGCTCAGTTTCCAGACAGGACACACAATGCCTGTGATTGGAGGGAAATCCCTGGAGCCTTCCAAGTGAGACCTTTCTGATTTGATATACTGTGTAGCACCATTACCATTCAGATGAGAGGCCAATGAGACCTAGCGGCATTATGACCTGCAGTTGGCCTGGACCAAGTCTTGGCTGAGAGCAGGCGATTTCCTTTCAGTCAGAAGAGGCGAATCTAGTAAGAAGAGAGACAGAGTTGTGAGGCAGGGGAGGGTTCTACACAGATGAGACAGCTGTGCGGAACTGTGCCGAGACCGTATAGGTTTGATGCCATGAGCGTAAACCCAAGAAATGGAGTGTATCGCTTTGCAGCAAAACTAGGTATGGTAAGCCAGGGAGTTGTCTTGGCATTGGTTAAATCTCACAACCAATGACTGACTGGTTTATTGCCTTAGAAACGATAACTAACCCACCCTAAGGAGAGAATCTGCTTGATCTGAAGGAAAGATTGGATTTCCCTGCCTGATCCACTTAGGAATTGCTGCCTGTCTGACAGATCATTGGGGCGAGGTGTCCCATGCTCTCCCGGAACCTCTGCTATTCGCAGTTTGCCTCAGGACTGGTGACACGTGTCTCCATGCAGGTGTAACATGGTCACAATCCTATGAGTGAAGCCTGCTTTATAAGTGGAAATATAATCCAATGGTTTAAGGGTGCAAAAGGTTCTCAGTCAATTTCAAGGATTATCTTTTTTGGAACTCCAGCTGATCTTTTCATTTTGATATTTATTGTTAACATAGAAAAAGTTGCTGGAGTCTGACAAAACAGTTGAAATGATGTGATGGTTTTTCATCAGCATACTATGGTTACCAGAACGTTTGGTAAAACTTTGGATTTGGTCAAATAATTTTTCTGGAATATTGGAACTATCTTGCTAGCTCTCCTTAAAAAATGAAACAACATTGCTTGGCTCAACTCTAATGTTTATTTTAATGTGTTTTCATTTTCCCACATAGTTTTTCCCAAGGAACATATGTTTCTTTAGCAAAAGTTTCAAATGACTGAAGAAGATAAAAGCTATCAGTGGGGATAATTAAAAACGTGTAACTAACCCTAGTCACTTGTTGGTGATCCACAGAGCGTGCCTAGCTCCCTGGCAACCACATAAATGGAGGATACTTCACTGTTATTTCAATGTGTCTTAATTTTCGATAAGTTATTATAAAACACCTCTTTCTAATGCTTCCCAATGCTTTTTTTATAACAGTGTATTTATACATTCATTCATTTTTATGCCATTATTCTTATACAGTTCCTTCAGGTTCAGTTGGGTCAGTCCTGACAGCTCTATCATCTGCTATGCTCCCAGTTAGGATGGTGTTTTAACAGTACAAGGGAAACCCAAAAGGAATAACACTAGGGTCCTTGGGCAGTAATCTATTGTACAAGATAGAGGACCCTAGTAATTTAGGATCATAGGAATGATAGACATATACTAAATAGTATGTATGACCTTTGTCCAGCCGGACAGGATTTTATTCGTCAAAATTTCTGTATTGGTTCATATATTCAACATTTATACAAAAGTGGGCACAGCCTGTGACCCACAGGAGACAAGACAAGACAAGTGACAGAAAATTATGTAAAAGCGCACAAGGCGGTCTGTACTATTGTTCAGTTTTACAGACTAGGATTCATTTAAAGCAACCCATTGTTCTAGACATTTCGTGAATTCAAACAGACATATGGTGCAGTAAGGTCGACGACGTTTTGATGCAGCTTGAGAATACATGCATCATCATCAGGACAAAAACCAATGTGTCATGTTTGTCTTGAGACTATTTATACAATTACATAGCCTCTATGGCAGTTTACATAATAGTGAAAAAACGTTTGGAAGGAGGGAAAATAAGGGAAAAACATAAACAGAGAGTTTTCATTAGAAATTGCTAGGCATGACTGTATTTTATATTTAGTTTCCACAAACAACAAGCGAGGACTTATTTGTGCTGTTGTGGAAATTCCCAGTGACCTGGTGGTGATTATTGGTTTGGTTGAGAACTGTTTTATTCCGTGATTTCTAGCACATGCTTGTTACCAGAAAAAAGGTGATGGCTTACAGTGTTAAGTGAAAGGACAGTCACATTCAATATTAAAAAAAAAAAAGAATTTCGGCGCAGTGAAAAAGACATGTGCCCTCGCCCATGAGTTTGTTGGTTTATAAAAAAGAAATACGACGCAGTGATTACTGTTCGGCGCACTAGACTGCGTGCTAAGGCAGGTGAGGAGGCGGTGGAAGTGCCCGCTTGCAATTACTTTGCTATAAGAAAATATGAGACGTGCATTGAACTTGTAATACCTGATTTCTATTTATTCCGGTTTGTGGTAGTATGTTAAAATCGCCGCATGGATATGACAATGCATCTGTGAGGGCGGAATTCAAAACGTTAGGTGTGTTACTCGTTTAAGAGTGCATGAGGTGCTCGTGATATTCGAAACTCAATACTCACATTAACTTTTCCGGCATCCAGAAGGAATCGGGGAACTAAGGGGGTGAGACAAAGGATGGGGTAATGAGCCGGGGAATATGCGGGATTGATTAGGTAACCTATGGCCCAACCGTAACTTACTTAAAATAGTGGCTCCAGGCTCGCTGTTGCGGCGGTCTGATGCTTCCTCTTTGGGAATTCTAAGGAAGCAATTGGGCAAAAATAAGCTTCGGGCATATGGGAGACTGTGAGGGCGTGCGTGGGGAAGGGGGTGTAGCACCACGGGGTACTTACTTGGTGTAGTCTTGCTTGATGGCAGGACGGTAGGGGTTCTGGCGGTGATCGCTGCCGGGGGTGGGAGGGACAGGGTATTTGAATACTCACAATAGAAAAGGGACTTGGCAGGGAGGTTCAGAAAGGGGGGCGGCCATCTTAGAATGGTAAAAGTGACTCGCCCAAAGTGAAGTGAAGTGCTCAGTGAAAGTTTGGTGACATATCGTAATATACATACAATTAGTTATTTGTTTAGAAAACCATTTATACTGTATGACAGTTTATCAATTACTTGAAGTGGGTTGAACTGGTGGAAAGGAACTATTGTAAAGGATTTATCATAACAAAGAGGTCCAATCCTCAACCCTGTTGAGCCCCTTTCATATACTGTCTGTTCTCAGGATCCAGTGCAACTCTTCCTTGTTCAAAATTTGAGAAATGTCTGCTCCTCGTGGGGGGGCTTTGATCTGTGTAATCACTGTCCATGTAAAGTCATTTTCCGTGTGCCCTTTTTCCATGAAATGTTCTACAAGGGGCGCATTGGCAGTTTGACAGCGGATTCTGCTTCTGTGTTGTCCCATCCGCAGCTTGATCTTCTGGCTTGTCTGTCCTATATATATCAACATACATGGGCATAAAATTGCATACACTACATTGTAAGAATTACAGTTTGTGAAGTGATGTCTCTCATATTTGATTGTGCCATAAGAGAAAGTTTTGCCTTCAATAGTTGAATCACAGGAGACACATTGACCGCATTTGGCATGACCTTTGAGAGTAGGCAAGTTCCATATATCATTTAGGGTAGTTCTGGTGTCAGGTTGAGGAAGTGAAGCACAGACCAATTGATCTTTTATATTTTTCGCTCTTTTGAAAGCAAACATTGGTCGTTCTAAGTTAAGGACACCGGCATTTAGAACTGGCCAATGTTTTAGAACGCTCTTCTTAATAGCATTAGATGCAGGGGAAAATGTAGTCACTCAAGTGATTCTGTCCTGGTTACTCTTGATGCGGGGTTCTAGTAATGTCTCTCTGGGGCAGTACCATGCTCTTTTTAGTGAACGGCGTACCAACTTCCGCGGATAACCTCGTTGTCTCAGTTTGAGGCTCAGTGTTTTTGCTTCTGTAAAATAGTCTTGTTTGAAGTAACAGTTCCTACGTATGCGTAGAAACTGCGAATAGGGCAATGAATCTTTGAGGGCACGGGGGTGATGACTGGTGTAATTTAGTAAGGCGTTTCTTTATGTGGGCTTACGGTGGAGACTTGTTATGAGTCGCCCTTCGGAATGTTTTATTTCGATGTCCAGAAAAGGCAAGGATACCTTGTTGGTGGTCATGGTATATTTTAACCCACCGCTGTTGTTGTTAAGCCAGTGTGAGAATTGGTTTAAAGAGGCCTCTGAGTCAGTCCAAATCATAAAGATGTCATCAATATACCTCTTCCACAGGGCAATGCCACTGTGGAAAGGGTTTGATGCATCCAAGATCGTAAGGTTCTCAAGGTGGTCCATATACAGAATAGCCAGGTTGGGGGCAAAAATAGCCCCCATAGATGTTCCACGGACTTGACCATAAAATTGTCCTTCAAAGAGAAAGACATTTTTGGTTAAGGATATCTCCAATAACTGAAGAATAAAGTTGGATGGAACATTATGGGGCCTAGGGCGTGTGTCTAGAATAGCTGCAATCACGCGGAGGGACTCAAATTGGGGTATATTAGTATAAAGTGATTCCACATCCAGCGTGCACATGGTGCTGGATGTGGGATCAAATGGATGTTCTTCAATGAGGTTGATCATTGACATGGTGTCCCTGATATAGCTGTGGTTGTGGGGACAAAGGGCTTAATAAAGTGATCAATATAGTGTCCTAGTGGTTCCAGGATGGAGCCGCATCCAGAGACTATAGGCCGTCCTGGAGGTTGTTCAGAGTTCTTGTGGACATTTGGGAGACAGTATATGACCGGAGTTCTGGGAGCTTTTGTGTTAAGGAACTCAAATTCTTTTTTGGATAAGAAACCGGCTTCTAAGCCTTCATTGGTGACTTCAGATATTAATTTCTGGATTTCAGCAGTGGGGTTGCGTGGCAGTTTGCAATAATGCTCATGATTGCCGAGTTGGTGCAAGATTTCTTTTTTGTATTGCTCAGTTTCTTGAATCACAATGCCTCCACCTTTATCTGCCCGTTTAATGACTAATGCTTGGTTGTTCTTAAGAGTTAGGATGGACCATACATTTATGTCATGCACGTTATCTCTGCAGAACACACTGGCTCACACAATCCTACCCGTTAAGGAGCAGTCTGTCTCCCCAGACCACCTGTCTCCAAGAAGGTATAATCAATATTCAATATTTTCGCTTCTTCTCTATTATTTCAGTAATGTTCTTTAAAGAAGCTGAGGTGGCGTTTTTACCCCAAAAATGGAAAATGGTGGTACATGATTAAACTTTTATGGGCTGTGTCAGGAATTTTGAGTACAGAATTTTGGGCGGTTCACCAACTGAAATTACTTACATTTTGCATTACTGAGTTAAATGTTTTCACCAATAAACGAGACATTAAGATAACTTGATAACTGGCCTTATTGTTGCATTCTTCATACCATGGGTATTCCTGAGCATTAGCAGAAAGTGACAATGATGGAAACATTAATATAACGTAACATAGGGCCACATTTACAGGGGAACCTCTTGATTTGACATACCGATAGAGGACCCTGTTTCTCTCCCAAATCCAAAGTCCAACTGTGAATGGGAATGGTTATGGTGAACTCCTCAGATTTTAGGGTCCCATAAATAATTCTTACCCAAGCAATAAAACTGACATCTCTCAGAGTGAACGATGAATTTGAATTGAGGATGTTCTCAAATATGAGTTATGACACTTCCAAGGGATGCTTGGAACTGAAACCATTTATTCTTCAGCACTGCTAGGCCGCAGCCTATGCTTCCATTGTGAAGCAGGCTAAGTTAACGGTTCTTTCATGAAAATGTGCAATAAGTAATGGTTTTCGCAAGTCAGGGGAAATATAAAGACAAGCATTTGCAATGCAAATAGGTCTCGCATTTACGCAAGTTTGAGCTAATGGTATTGTAAATGACATTGCCTTTTATTTGTGTTTTGTTTTTTAAAACATAAATGAAAGGCATTTTTATTTACAATGCCAATGGCTTAAAGTCTTGTAAATGCCAGACCTTTTGCATTGCAAATGCTTTCTTTTCTTCTTCATGAGTAGATGCTAGCAGTATAATGGTGCTAGAACCCCTTTCCTCCTTCTATGATTTTTTGCACAGTGCGAACTCCACCGGAGGTTCTTTTAGCACTTTACAAATTCACCAGTTACATTATATATACCCCAGACAAGGTGTTGTGGTCATCAAGTGTAGCAATGATAAAAATGCGAAACACTGTCATACAAGTTGAGAGATAGCATGTAGGCCAAAATTCCTGATTGAGCAGGCGCCACCCGATTTTTGGGCTGCCTCTTGTCTGTAATTGCCACTTTTATGAAAGTCTATGGGGGAAATACATTCTACCGATTATGTTTTTTTTAAACTACCACTTTCCTATTCCTAAATGTTGCCATGTATAAGATAGGCTCAGATAGAATAGGAATGGGTGAATGGGAGATGAATTGGCGTAAAGGCCAGAGCTTCCTGAATCTCGACTTCTGCTCCACATGTGGGCATGGCACCTAATCTCCCGGTTAATACAGAAAATGAATGTGTCCTTGTGTAATGTAATGGGTGGTCGTGCAAAGTGCTCCGATACCTTCGGGTTTTAATTTGCGCTATATATACCTGCAAAAAAATGGTGTGCAGTCTGTCTGGGGCATGGAATGGAAGGAAGGGGCAAGGGTGAGCCAGAAACAATTCCGCGCCCTCCGTCCGCCTTACCGCTGGCATAATCCAGTGTCGCTGGAAGCGCACAGAAGCTGACGTCTCTTATACTTGCTGCAACACTTACATACAACACCTAATAACTGACGCTGAGGAGGGTGGTTAGGGGGAATACCTGACAAACTGGCCTCCTAGGGCAATACCAGAGATGGTTACTAAGAACAGAGGGGTGGGTCAAGAGAGAGCTGAGCCCATCTTCGTCACCCGCCACGCCTGGGCAAATTCTCCACTCTGTCTGGTGACAAGCAGCGCTCAAATTGTATGTGGGTGTTCAGGCGCAGCGTGCTTTTCTTCCTGCTCTCCTGGGTGGCTGCCTGAGTCCTGGTAATCACCTTCCTCGACGTGTGCAGGAGCGTCTCCATGCCAGCTGCTGGACAGGTCAGGCAAAATAAAGTGCTAATTCAGCCAGCTAATCCCATGAGAAAACAAGCATTTAAAAATGCAATAGGACTCGCATTACGCGAGACCTATTGCATTATAAACAAACGTGCGGGCGTCCAAGAAGGCATGATCAGGAGTGGGGCTTGGGGGGGGGGTGGGTAGAGGAGTTACAGACTGTGGGAGGGAACGGGGGGCAGGGGAACAAAAGAGTTTTTAAAGTAAAGGAGCCGATAGCCATGGAAGGAGAAAAATGACAACATGGCCGTCAGGAGGTGGGACAAATAAGCGGAAAACAAATCAGAATGCAGAAAGCCAATGAAAAACATGGATGGAAAGTGGGTGGAGCTTCCTCCTGCTATAGTGTGTACTACATGCCTCGCAAAGTGAGCAGCGCATGCGCTGCACCGCTAGTCAAGACTTAAAAAAAGGGCATGGAAAAGGAGGGAAAAATAAAAAAAAGAAGGGAACTAAGGAAAGGAAAAAGGGAAGGTGAATCACAAAGGAAATGAAAAGGAAAGATAGTGCATTGAGGGGGATGGGAAAAAGGAATATATATTCTTTTTATTCTTTCGCTTTATGATGTCTCTAGATTCCAGATGTATGAAACTCGTCACAAAATAAAGGTCACACATTGTAGCCAGCATGTTTGCGACCAGTGAGCAATTTTGCAAACTGACCTATGTACAAATAGGTTGATTCACAAATGTTCAAATCATAGTGGGTCTCAATACTGCATCAGTATTCATGAGGTAGATTTTGAATTGTTATTCACCACAAAGTTTTCAACCACAGAGATAGTGGCGTACTGGACGCTGTAAACAAGCATATTTAAGATCACTTTTTTAAATATGATTTTTTTTTAATTCAGGTCAATTTCTTAAAGGAAACAGGGCTGCTTGAAAAAATAAAGGGTCTGCACTTTTTAAAAGTTTGTTTGAGAGTAGACAATGGTATTCTGGTCCGCCTATTCCCCAACAAAGATTTTTGTACATTCACAAAAGGAAGCGGTTCCAAGCTTACCACCCCCTTTTGGGAGTTGGCAAAACTTCAATGGTTTGCATCTGCATTACCGATGCACAACTTTGATATATATCATAACAAATCACTATGGATTTTCAAGCAATACACTAGGCATACTCCTTCCCATTAGCAATTCATTATGCCATTCTGAACTAATTTTGAAATTCAGTAACCTGTATCGAATCACTAAATTGGTTTTGTACATTGCATAAAACATTTTTGGGGTCACAAACTCTTGAATGGAGAGTTTGCGACCACAAATACTCTTTGAATACCTGGCCCTAGGTCTTTGAATTAGTAGGTCAAAACAGTGCTTAGCTGGAGTGAGGGAGAGCTACTTTAGGTGCAAATTCATTGCAACTTTCTAAAAGGGTAGGTGATGGTTGGTGGCAGGGTCATATATTTTGCATCTGCTTCAGCTTGGCACTGAGGGTTTACAGCTCTTTTTCATAGATGATTCAAGGGAACCCTCAATTCAATACAAACAGATAAGATGGATGTGAAGTCATAGGGCAGTGCTATATTTGCATGCAGGAACATTACTTGCACTTATTGGGGTATAAGAGCAGATTATCTCACTCTTATCTACAATTTGTCATGGCAGTTCCCATCATACCAGAGGAAAATTATTATTGGGGATTTTGATTTTGATTTTTTTAATATGTTTTTATTGCCATTTGTCATAGTAAACAATACAATGACAGCATTGAGGGGCGGATGGAGGGAGGCAGTTGGGGGGGGGGGGGTAGGAGCAAGAAGGCAATGAAAACATCAGGGAAGAATGATCCGGAACCAAGCCAGAATTATACAATCTTTATCGAAACAAGATACACACAAAGCTGCTCAAAGCATCCATATGGAAACAGTGGTAACACATGCCCATAGTGCTGGTGCAAGTTTGATAAAAAAACATAGAATTATTACATGAACAGAATGGAAGGGAAGCATCTAGGGAGACATTGAAGTAAAAGATTGACAACTAAAAAGTAATACATTGTGACCCAACATATGGTGCATTTAAGCTAGTGACAGTCACTTATCCACAGCCAGGTGTCCCTGGTCTACCTCAGTATCCTACAAATACAATAGAGTAACTGTGGGTCTAGGTAAAACAAAGCCCTAGAGTATGTCTCGTGTGTTGTAAACCCTCACCTAGGTGCATCCAATAAATCAGTGTGGTATGCAACAGGACAACTGCACAAAACGTGTCAGGTTACCATCAGTTAACCAACCTGTACCGCCCTTTCCATCATTTGGACCACTACACAGAGTGGAGAGTCCTCGTTGTAACCACTTCATCTAAAACTGACCGTGAAGTGAGTGCGACCCACTAAGATGTTGGGTAGGCAAGATATGGTTACTAGAAACAGTGCATAAAGGAAGATAACTGAGAAAGAGTGCTCAGTTAAAATTGGAGAGTGGACGCAAAATTCACTTTATTCTATGCTCGTACACTTCTAAGAGTAAAAGCATGGTTAGTGCAAAGAGCCAGTGGATTCAACAAATAATTTCTGGCCAGGTGTAATAGGTCGACATGTTTCTGTTGATTAATGATCCAGAATGGTATCTACTGCTTCATCAGGACCGATCAGAACTTTGCTACTGTTTCAGAAAATGTGTGAGTGTGAAAAACGAAAATAAGAGAAAGATATCACCTAATTCTTCCTCTCACTCCTCCTGTGTAGAAGGTTGTCATCCAAGTGCAAGGTAATGTAAGGCGCAGCATGTGGCACGTAAAGGTAGTAGAGCAGTGTATCTAGAAGAGAGGGGGATGAAGATGCTGCAGCCTCAAATGGTGGGAAGAACTGGTCATTGTGGTAAAGGTTTGAAATTAGCCTGATGTTGTGCTTGTGTGCGTGTGCAAGATGCCCTTGTCTAAGACTGGTTACAAGTGGAATGGAGGGAGCATATAGGAGTGACAGCACTGCTCTCTTCCTCAATCGTTCCAAAGCCCAGCGTGCATGCTCAACTGTGTTGATTTCAGCACTAGGAGCTTTGTATTCTACATATAGAGCATTTGACAGAGGGTCTGTCTCAACTGCTGTGTGTGGTTGGAATGGGGTTTAATAAAGCCAGTGACGAAGAAACTGAGCCTGGGCACAAAGAGCATACAGCATTATGTTTGGCACCCCTAGTCCGCCCTGTGTGAGTGGTAAAGTTTGGAGCTCCCAGGATACATGTGGCCATTACTCACCCACGCCAAAGTCACCATTTTAGATTTTAAACACTTAAGGATTTGTGCCATGAAGGGACGGAGAATATTAAGGAAAAAGTAGAGGAACTTAGGGAGGATAATCATATTTGCAATTGCGGTCTGTGCTGTGAGGGAGAGTGGTAATTTCGACCACGTAGGTAATTTGTCCTCCAACCAAGCCATGGCACAGCTTTAATTTGCGTGCCATAATTCCTCTGGATTGTGGCTCAGCCAATACCCAGATACTGCACCGAGTCATCCGCCCACTTCAGAGGGTATTTGGTGGGGAATGGATGGGTGTTATCTCTAATGGAAATAGTATGGATTTAGCCCAGTTCACTTGTTTACCCGAATAGCCACTAAACTTCACCACATCGCGTGCCAACGGGGCCAGGTTGTCACAGGGATTGTTTGCATATGGGGGTATGGTATCTGGGTACATCGAGGCCACCAGACCCCTCACAGTGAAGCCATGACCCCTGTTGAAGGGACATTGCTGGAGCCTCTCTGCCAGAGGTTCCATCCCAATGGTGAAAAATAATGGTGATAGCTGGCACCCCTGCTGTGTGCCCATTGTTGCTGAGAAGGTGTCAGAGATGAGCCTATTTAGGGGCACTTGGGCAGTGGTGTATGTAAAGGAGGCATATCTGTTTGATAAAATAAGGACTAAGGTCAAGCATCGCCAATAAAGTAAAGAGTTACACATATTCCAGTGAGTCAGATGTTTTAGTAGAGTTGAGTAGTGCAGCTACTGCGGGGGCCTGAGGGTCATGGTGGTGCACAACCGTGAAAATGGTGCTGAGGTTATGCGACGTAGATCAGTCATGGATAAAACTCGATTGATCAGGCCTTACTATCATGGCAAGAGGGGTAGTAAACTATTGACCAGCACCTTGGCATAGATTGTATTTCTGACATTTATGAGGGAGAAAGAGGTTTGTATGAATCACAGCGATTATCAGATTTGTCCAGTTCCAGAAATGTGATTATAACAGCTTTTTGCAATGAGGGTGGCAGCGAGCCCGTTTCCAGGGATTCCTAGTACATTTCCAGAAGGTGTGGGGACAGAAGTGGAGCAAACTCCCTGTAGAAGGCAGTGGTGAGCCCTTCCGGTCTGGGCGCCTTGTCCCAGGAAGGCTACTGATGACTGGCTCAATCTCTTACTTAGTGATTGGGGTGTCTAAATAAGCATGGTGAGAACGGTCAAGCCAGAGCAATTGTATAGTATTGAAGTGCCCAGTTGACTCAGACGAGCCGAGAATCGGGGTGGCACTGTAAAGCCTGGTATAAAAGGAGGACATCATGTTCAGTAGCACGGGTGTGGAAAACACAGGCTTTGACTCGCAGTCAAGGAGTTTGGCGATATAACTGAATGTGAGCGGGTTTTGCAGTTGAACCGTAAGAGGTTTGCCTGGCCTGTCACCCTCCCCATAACATCTGGCTTGCGCACCACAATGTAAATAGAGAGTCTCCTCAGTACAGATATCCTGCTCTAGCCGGGCAAGGGTACCTTATATTGCATTCAGGACCCCAGATTGCTTTGCGATACAAGCGCAAAGGATGACAACTTTGAAAACCTGCCAACATACAGAAGTCGATTTATTCAAGCCCACATTGTGTGTAAAGTAGTCTATGATTTCCTTGCAAATCTCCTCATGAAATACCACATAACACAGCTCTCCTGCCAGTAAGCAGCAAGTGAAAGCATGGGGAATGGCCTCGGGGTCTGAAGCGTTAGAAAGACCGGAGCATGGTGCGAGAGGGCGTGAGGTATGAGGGACACTCTGGACATCCAGGTATGGACATCCTTGGATTTCAACAAAAAATCCAGCCTAGACCGTGAATTATGAAATGCTGAGAATCAGGTGCCTTAATGCATGTGGGAGTGTAAGAGGCATCACATGTCTTGTAAGCAATTGCCATGGGTAATCATGTTTAGGGTCATCATAGAATGTGGGTGCAGGCTTTTAGAGATGCCAGAATGTTCCAGTCAGTCGATCATAATAGCATTGAAGTCACGTGGCACAAGCCTGAATATTTTTGCCCAGATCTCAGAGAAAAAGTCAGAGCCAATTATATTGGGACCATACACGGCAGCCAGTGTCACTGGCTGCATATGCAGATAAGCTGCTGTACTCAGGCAATTATATATATGTATAGTGAGATCATGCATTGACTATTGACTCCGTTGTCTTTTAAACCCCATATTGTGAGCATTGTTTTATCTTGTTTCTGTCTAACCCTGCCTTTCATCTGCAAAGGCAGGCAGGCTCGGGTTACTTGCACACACACAGAAATGTTTATGTTTTTCCCTTCACTGAGCAGGAGAGATAAGCTTCTAGAACAGACAGTGTAGGTTGTGTAGTCCACGGATGAGAAAGTGAGAATTCTGTCTCAGCTCTCATCGAAGCCTGGCCACCTCTTTTGAGTGACCTTGGTGCAGAGAGTGCAGACAGCACCTACAGTGCAGATGAGGGGAGGGGGAGCTTCTAGAAGCCTCTCTCTGTGCTAGAAAGAATTTAAAGATAGACCTCTTGGCGTTTTGACAGAAGCATTTCTAGGGGTTGATGCACCACCTGGAGGCCTTTCCCGGTTGAAGAGCTACTGCAGAGACTGTCAACGGGTTCCCCAGTCGTGCTGGCAGGATGATGCAAGACTGACAACCGGTGATGTATTTCAAGTTCTAATTACTTCATTCTTGTGTATATGCAGTTTTATTTCTATGCATTTATTCATATGTATCTATATTTACTGTAGGCATTTATTTTACATGTTTATATTGAGATTTGATATATTGGAACTTGCTCCAATAAATATTTCCCTTTACTTGGTTAACGAGTGTTGAGCTTTGTTTATGTTGTAGCTTGATATTGTAAAGGGGGTGGAGTCCTATTTTGAAGAGTATTCTTGTTGTGCCCTGGTGTTTTGAAGTCTTGCTCAGGTGTGTTGAAGAGAAAGCAA
The DNA here is from genome assembly GCF_964263255.1 of Lissotriton vulgaris. Lineage (NCBI taxonomy): Eukaryota > Metazoa > Chordata > Amphibia > Caudata > Salamandridae > Lissotriton > Lissotriton vulgaris. Next base: position 1,570,806,129 of record NC_141685.1, read on the forward strand.
GACACCTGCAAGTATAACACATTTCCATCTGGGTCAATAAGGGAGTGGAGCATTTGCCAAGGAGTCCCCCTGCACAGCAGAATTGACAGGCTCCACACAAAGTTGGGATAGGCAGAGGAGTAGGTTTCACCACACCACTAGGTAAGCAAACCAGGGCCCAAAGGGCATGTGGGTCCCTTGCAGGAAACAAATGTCAATATTGAGCCTGTTGAGATAGGCATGGATTGGGCAGGATTTCCTATGGTTGTTTCAGGTAATCCAATTCAAGGTGGCCATGTTAGCCTCAGAGATGGCAACTGTGTTTGAAGGGCAAGTGCAGTGTGGTAAGTGATGAGCAGGATCAGTCAAAAGGTAAGAAATCCTGTGGCAGGAACTGAGGAAAAAAAGCCAAACAAGACAACAAACCATAACCCAAAAGAACAACCCAAACCACCCTTCCCCAAAACCAACCCCCCAAACTAAGTTGAGATACACATCCTCAACCCCCACCCTGGCAAACCTTTTCCAAAAATAGAGAAAAAGCAGGAATCTTCCCGGAGGACAAGGAAACACCAGGCATACGACCCTGCCAAAAATGGCCAGGAGGCCGAACAAGGAGTCAAAAGGACCACCCAGACAAATGAAAGAACATGATCGCTAACACAGAGTAAAAGGGGTCATATGCAGCAAGTGGAGTAAATGTAATGCTGCCTGCAGATTAAAGGCAAATGTGAGCAGTGGGAGAGTCTCCCAGTACTTGCAAGTGTGGTCGAAGACAATGTTAGCCTGATGCAGCATCAGTTCAACCATTGTCACTAAGTGGCGTCTCTTCAGTGAAATTGGGCGATCTCCTGGGCGATCGATGACCTTTGACTAGTGCTTGGCAAATTTCAGGGCAGATTTTGCGTCCGTAAAGAAATGTGATTTGCCCTTGAAGGAGACCCTCAAAGTGGCTAGATTTAAGAGAGCCTATGGTATTTTCACTTGCTGACAAATTTTCTTGTATGGCAATAATTCACGCCGAGCAACCTGTACTGACAGTGTAAAGTCTGGGTAAAAGGAGATATTGATCCCCTGGTTTTGGGTCGAACCATGTTCCTGCACCAGCGGCAGGACCGCATTGTGATTCCTTTAGTTGAGTAGGCAGGCAACTATGGGACGGGCAGGCATAATGGGTGGTGGTCCAGGGCCAAGCAAAGGATGAGCGTGCTTCACAATGAATACCACAGACAAATCCTAGCCAAAAAAGTCATGCAACAAGGTCTTGACAAAGCCTTCTATCTTGGAGATTGCAGTGGATTCTGGAATCCCAGTGATCCAGAGGTTGTTGCATCTTAATCTTGCCTCCAAATCTTCATTTTTGGCTTTGATGAGGTCAAGAACCTTGTCCATATGAAGCAGGTGTTCCTTGGATTCAGCCTGAAGGTTGTCCGCGTTGAATGCACGATCATCCAGTTAATCAAGTCTGGTTTATTGTTTGTCATCGCATTGTTTGACATGTTTTGAATGACTGGTGAGCAAATCCAGTTTGGCGTCAATGGCTTTCAGACTTATCTTCACATTCATTAGGAGCTCTCTGAGGTCAAGTTCGGATGTACCATGTTACTCCGCATACTTTTACTCCGCATACCGTTACAACGTGACTTTTACAACGCATACCATTACAACGCATAGCGCTTTGGGGTGCTGGATAGTGGTAAGTATAATTTACTATTCTAACTCCAGTCCCCGTGGACCCTAGGGAAGGTGTTGGATAGTAAATTATACTTATTCCCTATCCTAGAGTGCCCCCCAGCGCAATGCGTTGTAATGGTATGCGGAGTAAAAGTCGCGTTGTAATGGTAGTGCGGAGTAAAAGATGCGTTGTAACGGGTGTATACCGTCAAGTTCATGTGAGCCATCGTCCTTTGGGTGATAAGCATCAGGCTCAGAGCTCTAACACTGCTCTGCCTGGCGAGTAAGACAAGTTTTGATGGTCTGGCTTCATGTTTTCCCATGATTAGGGCCACAAACACAGACAATGCAAGTGGCATGTGGATAGAGGACAAGTTGTGTGCAACGTTGCGGGCAAAGACAACTGGCATGACCGGCCCGCGACTCCAGATGATAGGCCTACAGGAGTGTATGATGAGACCCAGCACAGGGGGAGGTTTGTACGTCAGGGGCACGAGAAGGCTCAGTCACAGGGACAGGAGTCTCGCCTCCCTAGTGGCCACGGCATGGAGTGGTTGAAGGCAAGGAGCTATGCGGACATGGTTATAGTCTTTTAGATCTCCTCTGGCTGAGGTGTCCAAATTTAGAGATGCCAAGGACCCTCTTCGTCATATAGCTGATATAGCTGCAAAGTGACAAGGCAGTGGTTGTATTGAAGTGGCCCAAATTGAGGATGGCCAAGGTAGTGTTCTGTGCAAGTTGAATCGGGGGAAGGGAGTTTAGGATGGTGCTCAGGACCTTCAGGACCGGTCCAGCAGACCCTACCATGCATGTGCTGGGTGGGGTGCCCAGAGCGGCATGCAACATCACCCGTGGCCAGCAGGCCCCAACAATTGAGCACCACACAACCACCGGCTTTACAGCAGACAGCGAGTTCTCAGGGAAAGGGTTAACACAGGCCACGGCCTGTAACAGCAGGCCCACACCCCACTGCAGAGCCCAGGAGGCACTGAGACTGGGCTTGGCCACACCAGTTGCAGCAGCCAATAAGGGAGTAGGCATAGACCCCAATAGCTCTCCCAAAGTCAAGAGGTCCGAAGCCCGGCTGGCTGGCCTGCCGCCAGAGAAATTCTTTGTTCCAGCTCCAATTTGGCCGTCCCTCCACCTTCAATGGTAGCTGCACTTTGCCGTACACAGGCTGCGATAAACTCAGAGAGGCTATTTGCTGGCTGCAACACTAGAGAAATTCCAAGGAACATGAGGCCATGTGCAGGGATCATGGTGAGGTTCCGTGACAATTGTAAGTGGTATTTTCGACTCGCACGAATATAGTCGAGTCTGGTATCTCTGAACCGCAAATGACGAGTTTAGTAAGTGTGCGCAGTTTCGCTGTGCTAACTTAAACCGTTCGTTTGTTATGTGGGTTTTTCATCTGTACCCACGGGTTCCATCTTAGATACGGCATCCATTTTGTCTCTTGCCCTCAAGTAGCCAGCGAACGGACGTTGTCCGCTTCGCGACCCTGGGACTCCCAAGATATCTGCGGAAGACACATGTTCTTTGTGAGTGTCTTTATGACGAGGGGGTTGCTACTGTAAGGCAGATGGCGCCGCTCGAGGCTCATCTTGCCGCACGGACTTATTGTCTCAGCCGTGCATCTCATTAGGCACGTCCCTTTGATGCCTGTATCTCGTGTTTCCCGATACCTCCCCTTTTACACCCTTTCCGATCTCCCCACTGTCTCCGTCTTCCTCTACACCTGTCCTTGTTCCTATTTCGATCTGTTTTACTGCTGATTGGAATTCACTAATGGTGGGAAGATGGTTTTTACAGTTGGGAACCGCCAAATGTTTCCGCACTTATGTTCCGGACCTCATGTGTTTCAAAATGACCAAAGCGACCCCTCTGGGGGATAATGGTGGGAACCGGGTTGTAAACTTTTGTGTTCAATGTAATCCTATGGGTAAAAACTGTATAAAAGGAGCGATCCACAGAACCAATTTGAAGCAGTCTCCCCAAGTTGCACGCTGTGTACTTGTCGTGATCTCTGTGTTCCCTGCAGCAAATAAACCTTGAATCTTTGACGTCGAAGGAAGTGTCCCGTGTCTCTGTGATTCGTACGCTGGAGCAGGTTACCCACGAAGGTTTCAGGTGTTGTGCCCTGGCACCGCTGGGTCTTAAAGAACCCAGTCCTTCAGTTGGCCCCCCCCACGTGGGGCTGCATCAGTGGTACCGGTCCAAGCCCGACGATCGTGAGGAACTTCGTGTGAAATCTCCGAGGGAAGGTGCACTCCGCTTCATCGATCCTGTTGTCGAAATAAGTGGCCCGAAGACTTTTCCCGCGAAGATTCCCGCCTCCGGACGGCTGCGACGGACTGCTGCCCTGACTGTAGACCTGTTTTGGCGCCTGGCGTAGACCTTGGTATAGCGAGACGATTGACGGGCCTTCCTGGTGACGCCATCGATCTTTGAGTTAAGTATATGTGGGTCGCTCCCAGAGTTCATGGTTGTTGACACTTTAGCGAGTGTTTTTGTTATTAACGCTGTGTGAGTGTTTTTGTCGGTGACACTTTGCTAGCGTACTTTGTTGTGTTGTTTGACGACTGCAGCCGCCAAAAACCGAGGGTTTTGTTCTTTGCTGGGACTTGGTAAATCCCGTAACCCTTGAAGTTTGTGAAACTCGGCTAGTGTGCAAGATGCCTGGTCGCAGTACTTTGTTTAGTTGTTTCAGACCTTGTGGTATGGATTCCCGACTGGAGGACTCGTGTCCGATACCTCCGGTTGGAACTCCCACGTATGAGCTCTATAGTAAGCATGGGCTAGGCCCAGTTACCTTTAACGATTACTGGATTAAATATACGAAAAAGGACGGCGACCTTCGTTGGCCACCTCATGGTAGCTTCGAGGCCCCGATTTTAGATAATCTAGAGATTAAATTGTTCGAAAGAAAGTCAAGGCCGGCCATGTTTGATGCCTTTCGGTTGTGGCGCAAAGAAGCCCGACAGAAAGAAATCAGACAGACTAAACGTAATCAGCGAGATAGTGTTGCTACCATAGTGAAGAAAGCAGAGCAATTTCAGCGAGATAAGGAGGTTAAGGATAAGGAAGTGTTTGACCGATTACAGCATATGACTGTAGATAAATGTTATCCCGCTTTGCCTACGGAGTCGGAAAAGAAGGAAGAGCCAGTTGAGGATCCCTTAATGTCTTATCTTATGAAGTCGCCACCTCCGTACGTACAGGGTACCGCGCCTCCTGTGGTCCCTGCCGTACCTATTCTACCGCCTATTCCTCCTTTGCCTGTTCCTCAACCTGCACCCGTTCTTCCGACTGTTCCTGCTCCTTTGTCTGTTTCTATTCCTACTGCTCCTCCGCTTCCACATACTCCTGCTCCCGCTACTGCTTCTGCTACTGCTCCTGTTTTGTTAACCCCTGCTGTTGCTACTGTTTCTACCCCTTCTCTTGTTAGTCCTGTATCGTATGCTTCTCCCTCTACTCGTAGTCGCAATTCTCCTCTTGCGGCTAGCTTCTTTCATTCGCTCGGACCTGTTCATGGGTCCGCTGGTTCCGATGGTCCTCAGAGACGTAGTCAGCTTCCTGGAAACAGAGAACGCGTTGCGCTGTATAACATGGCGATGGGTTGGATGGTAAATCCTCAGAGAAGTCCACCCCGTGTTGTCCTCGAAACATTTTGTCAATTCAATATACCGACCCAGAGATATGTGTTCAACGAAATGTGTAAGTTCCTGCATGATCAAATAGCGGCCGATGCGCCTGACGAGGTGCTCACCGCTCTGTCTGATCTCCAGCTTCAGTTCGCAAATGGGCTGATAGTGGATACCAACGTTCGACGTGCTGTCGAACGGTTGTTATCTTTTCGTCCCGCTCCTATACCTCAAGCTTTGTTTGTTGAGGATGTCGAAAGATTGCCAGATGAGTCTGGTCAATTCCCTATGCGTGAAGTTCCACCGGTTTGGATACCAGCAAATCCTAATGCTCAACCTCCGGTATTGGCGCACTTCCAGAGAGTATGGATACATCTCCCATGGAAACGCTCGGAAGTGTTACAGGTGAAGCAATCTTTGCCTGACCCACGCAAGAATCCTACAGGGTATTACAAAGAATTATCACAGCTTGTAGATGCTACGGTAATGAATCTCGCCGATATCGATATGCTGTTCGGCAATGTCGTACCGCAACCGGTATGGGCTAAGATTCGCCAGGAAAATCACCCGGCTGAATTAGGTGGTGCTTGGGCTGCCATTGTAGCGGCAGACGCCGGACAAGTAGCTGCTACTAAACCCGACCAGTTGATTCTTGACCTTCCTCAAAGGATTATTACGCTAATGAAAACTCTTATGCCAGCTATGAAGGTGAACTGGGACAAATTGTCAGCCTGTAAGCAGAAGAAAGATGAGAGTGTTTCCGACTTCTTTACGAGGTTTGAGGAGGCATTCATCGACCATAGTGGTCAGGATATGGGCACCGAGGGTGGTCAGAGATTGTTTGTGGATAAATTTGTTTCGAATTTGTTGCCCGATTTGAGCAATAAATTAAAGAATTCGGAAAGTGCATGGGCCGTTTCTACTTCGGCTCAGATATTGGCTACGGCACAATATTATGAGAATAGGGAGAAAGAAGAGAACGACCGTGCTGATAAAAAGACGAAAGAGCTCAAAATTAAAGTGTTGTTGCAACAAGCGTATCCTCCGCGGTCAAATCAGAATAATTCGCAACAGAATAGGTCACAGCCACAATCGAACAGATCCCAAACCCGTAATGACTCCTCCTCCCAAAGATCCTCGTTAGGGTACAATCAATGTGCTTATTGTAGACAGGAGGGACACATTAAATTCAATTGCCCTGTTTTGAATGAACGTAACAATGGTAACTCATCTAGAGGAGGTCGTGGTGGTTCGCAGCAAACATCACATGGTAGAGGTCGTGGTGCTCAGAATGATCGCTCAGATAACTCATCTAATTCTAATAATTGTTTCGATCAACGTGGATCATCGCAAGGACGATCTGCGCAGTACAATGTAGACGATTATTACGTCGATCAGGGAACTGACGACAGTAATTACTAGGACAGCCAAAGACAAGGAGAGGGAGTGGTATCAGTTCCGGTTGATCAGAGAGGGCCTTACGTCGCAGTTGCTACATCGGGCGTCGTTGAGCCTTTTCTGTTGGACACTGGTGCAGCGAAAAGTTCTATCATGTATTCGAAACTCCCTGGCGCACCTTTGTCTGGCTTAACAAATGTTTCCGTTGGATTCTCTGGCGCCCCCGTTAGCAATCCAGTTTCGCGCCCTTTGCCCCTTAAAATTGGGCCTCGTGAGCTTGAAGCTCCGTTGATTTTAACCACGGGTTGTGGCGAAAATCTTTTGGGCCTGGATTTGCTTAAACGTTTGTACGCAACTTTGTATTGTTCTCCTGCGGGTGTAAAGCTTACGTTAGGAGAGAGGGTTGTCTCTCCCATGTATTTGTCCCTCGATAAGCTCCCACCGGAATTGAGTTCTCTTCCTGCGTCTTTGTGGGCAACAGGTCCAAATGATGTGGGCCTGCTTGATATCTCCCCTTATGTTGTTCAGTTGAAATCTAATGTGCGGCTGCCGCGTATTCCCCAATATCGTATCTCCCTTGATGGTGAACGAGCACTGTTGGCGATCATCTATGATTTGATCGAGAAAGATGTTATTGAGGAGACTAGGGGAAACATGTGCAACAGCCCTGTGCTGCCCATTCTTAAACGTACAGATCCTTCAAAACCGCCTGTTTATCGCTTTGTTATCGATTTACGGGAGGTAAATAAAATTGTGGTTCCTCAATTTCCTGTTGTGCCTGACATCACGGCGCTACTGACTCTGATTCCAGCTTCTGCATCGTGGTTTTCGGTGATTGACTTGAAAAATGCGTTTTTCAGCATCCCGATTGCCGAGGAGAGCAGGGACCTTTTCGGTTTCTCTCTCGGTGGACGCAGCTTCCGGTTCAAACGCGCTCCTCAGGGCTACTGTGAAAGTCCATCTATTTACAGCCAAGCCTTGAAGGGTCAACTGGATGCGTTTAGGTTGCCGGTTGGTGCGGCCTTGATCCAATACGTCGACGACTTATTGGTGGCTGCTGATACTCAGGACATTTGCAAAATTGCTACGGTGTCATTGCTGCAACATCTCTGTGAGTTAAATCACAAGGTGTCACCTTCTAAACTCCAATATTGTTGTCAAGAAGTAACCTATCTAGGTCACTTATTGTCAAAGGAGGGAAGGAGATTGACCCCAGAGAGAATTGCAGCGATTGCGCGAATGGCTGTGCCAAAAACCCAAAGAGATGTGCGTGCCTTTCTAGGTATCACGTCGTACTGCAGGCAATGGATTCCAAATTTTTCATTGCTAGCGAAACCATTGGTGGCTCTTACGTGCAAGGATGTTTCAACTCCTTTACCATGGACGGAAGAATGTCAGAAAAGTTTTTCTGAACTGCGTGATTCATTGTGTTCGGCTCCTGTGTTAGGTACTCCTGACTACAGTAAGCCGTTTACGTTATATGTTCATGAGAGGGAAGGTTGTGCTTTGAGTGTCTTAACGCAACCTTTTGGTGGTAAGCAACGTCCATGTGCATATTTTTCCTCGACCTTGGACCCAGTAGCTAGAGCATTGCCGAGTTGTTTACGAGCAACAGCGGCAGCTGCGGTCTCCATCCGACAATCAGCAGGATTGGTCATGGATAATATGCTTACGGTGATGGTTCCGCATGCAGTCGATACTCTTTTGAATCGAACGAAAACTCAGCACTTGACGAGTGCGAGGTTGTCTGGGTACGAGTTGACGCTCTTGGCAAGCCACATTCAGATAAAACGTTGTAACGTTCTGAACCCGGCAACTTTGTTACCAATTAGCACAGAGTCAGATGAAGTAGCAGAACATGACTGCTACTTGAGGACTGAAGAGGAAACGAAAGGTCGAGTGGACCTTAAAAACACCCCATTGGAAGATCCGGATGGCACTTTGTATGTGGATGGGTCATGTTTTAAGTTGCCGAATGGCGATGTGACTACTGCTTATGCTGTTGTAACATTGAATACTGTTGTTGAGACTGCAAGGTTGAATCAGAATTCTGCCCAAGCTGCAGAATTGATTGCTCTTACTAGAGCGTGTGTGTTGGCGAAAGGGAAACGTGTGAATGTGTTTACCGACAGTCAATACGCGTTTGGTGTTGCTCACAGTTTTGGACGATTGTGGAGAGAGAGAGGTTTCTTGACGTCGCACGGTACGAAGATTCAGCATGGCCAGCTTGTGAACGATCTTTTGGATGCATTGACTTTGCCTACGCAAGTTGCGATTGTTAAATGTAGTGCGCATCGTAAGGTGACGGATGATGTTGGTCGTGGTAACGCGTTTGCGGATGAGACTGCTAAGGAGACTGCCCGAAACCTTAGCACTCGGATGTATGTGACGAGTTCGGTTAGGTGGCCTACAGAATCGAGTATGTGTGAAGACACTATCGAGAGTGTGAAAGCAATTCAGAATGAGGCCACCGAGACTGAAAAGGCGAAGTGGAAAGAAAGCACGGGAAAGTTGGATGCGAATGGTTGTTGGATTGATTTGTCGGATCAGAAAAGATGGATGTTGCCTGATGCGTATGTGCTGGCCGTTGTGACAATGGCGCATGGGTTAGCACATATTAGCGCGAAAGGTATTTGTAAGTTGCTGGCTCCTGTGTGGAAGAATGATGGCATTACGAAATGTGCTGAACGTCTGGTGAAGAATTGTATGGTGTGTATAATGTACAACCCTGGCAAAGGAACCCCAACTCCTCCTGGCAGTTTTGCTCCCCCTTCGTATCCCTTTGAGGTGATTCAATTGGACTTCATCCATATGGAGCGATGCAATAACCTGAAATACGTTTTAGTTGTGGTTTGCGCATTCTCCCGATGGATCGAGGCCTATCCTCTCAAAGACAATACTGCTTTGTCTACTGCGAAAATCCTACTGAAGGAATACTTTCCTCGGTATGGAATGCCTAGAGTCGTGTGGTCAGATAATGGAAGTGAGTTTGTTGGAAGTGTGATGAAGAGTGTGTGTAAGGGCCTTGGAATTAATCAAAAATTCCATAGCGCCAATCATCCCCAGTCAGCTGGATTGGTCGAAGGGTACAACGGCACCCTTAAACTAAAGCTAGCGAAGATTCAGGCTATGACTGGTCTTTCGTGGCCTGACGCTTTACCTTTGGCATTGCTGTCAACTAGGGCGACTGTACACTCCCGAGTAGGGCTTAGTCCCTATGAAATAGTGTTCGGCCGTCCTGCGAATGTGTGGGGGGTTCCTAGGCCAGGAATGTTTTCTGATCTTGAGTACCCAATGTTGATCGATTATCTACATGACTTGACTGCTAAACTGAGGTTAATTCACCAACAGGTTTACGACGCATTGCCGACGCAGACAGAGGGTCCAGGCCACCAGCTCCAGCCCGGAGACTGGGTGGTGACAAGGAACTTTTCACGCAAAAATAACCTGGACCCGAGGTTCACCGGACCCTACCAAGTGCTCCTGGCCACGAGGACTGCCGTTCGTCTTGAGGGACGTAAGAATTGGGTGCATGCCACGCACACCAAAAGAGTCCCCATCCCTTTCCCAGCAGACCCGTGGGTAAGGAGAGGCATTGCGTCATTTGAAACAGAAACATTGCCGGCGTTTGTGCCTTTTAGCGACGCACAGCTTGTTGAAGAACCCTCAGCGCAGCGGAAAGACACTGTTGAACAATTAACATCAAAAGACTCAAGACCAGAACACTCAACTGATCAGCAGGACGCTGTCTCTTCAACGGATCCTTTGTTTGACGAGCAGACACGTCCTGGGAAAACCCGATACTTTTTGCGATCTCGCACTAAGGACAAATAAAAAGATCTTGCTTTGCTGTATCGACGATTGCATTACCCTGTTTTCCGTGATCAGTTTTGAACTTTCGTATTACTGTAATTATTTTTGTACATATATTTTGAGCTTCATTCCTTGTACCTTTTTGCTTCCACAGCTGAGAGACTTTGTTTTTGCATACATACATATTGTGCATTGAAGGCCGTAGGGCCGCGCGCGTACTTCCTTCTGGACAGTAGGTCTTGACGCTAGGTTAAAGGCCGTCGGTTCCTGGGAACTCCTAGGGATTGACTATTACTGCACAGAACGAAGTGCGTCAAGAAACGTTGCGGACGGTCGTAGGGAATGGCATTCTCGAAGCTGAATGATTTGGAGGGAGCTCAAGTCCACAGATTCAAGCTGCAGCAACTCAGTCGTACCAAATGTTTCATATTCCAACTGTTTGTATTGTTCTTGACTGCTTCTGCATTATTGGCGGGTGGGGTGTATTACACGATGTCTTACTTCTTACCTGCTACACCTACTCCTACTCCTTACCCTAATCTTACCTCTACTGCTTCTCCCCATTCCTTTCACATGTTACCGGAACACGAGCAGGCTAGACGTGTAGAATTCCGCAACAATTCCTTTATTCAGCTCCTCCATCAGCATCAGTTAGTGGTTAACACTACTAATTGTTGGGTGTGTGGGTTGATGCCACACACTACGGATAAGGGAATTCCATATCTGGTGTTACCGTATAGTTCCCAAGGGTCAGCTCGAGCATTTCAAACAATGTTTCGAAGCGCACTGGGTTTCCACCCCATTCGAGAACCACGTTCCCCCTACTCTGGTCCTACCTCGTATCAAAAACCTTTGTCGATAGCAATAGAGGATTTATATAGTGAGATCTATGATCCCACGCTTATTCCCGAAGAAGAGGTACAGGCCTATAGGGTCCTAAGTAGAGGTGAATATAGTGTGTTCACTAGCGAAAAGCAGCTTAAAAGCTCGCCTCCGATATGGGTCGTACCCCACTCTGGTAATTTTTGTCTTATGGGTCGTGGCCGAAGATCGCAAGCCCGACTTGGAGCAAGTGCTTGCACTGAAAATTACATTCTGCCGATGTCCTCGTCCCCTGTGTTTCTGGCTGCCAAGGGTACATACTTTATCTGCTATGATCGTGCATACACATGGTTGCCCGCAGACTTCATGGGCTCATGTTTCATTGCAAATCTGTTGCCTCCGACGTTCACTGTAGATGCCGATTATCATAAGACTAGAGTTGTACGAGGCGTAATTAGCGAAGAGGATACTGCCGGTCAAGAGGCAGGAGACTTTTTCAAGGGTTTCCTCCCGTTTTGGGGACCTATGGTCAATAGTAGGAACCTGAGACAGTTGACTCGAGTGGTAGAATCGACAGCTAATATTACTGCCAGTGCCCTTGGTAATATCACCACAGAACTTCAGGCGGAGAGACTTATGACGTTACAAAACCGTATGGTTTTAGATGTCATCTTAGCAGATCGAGGTGGGGTATGTAAGGTGATCCATTCGAGCTGCTGCATTTTCATTCCAGATAATGCTCCTACTGTCTATCAAGCCATCTCGAGGTTGCATAAGATCTCCGAATCCATACACGTGGATGTAGGGGATTGGACGCTACTTGGATGGTTTTGGGGCCTGATGTCGACTTGGGGTTGGAAAATTCTGATGATCATCGGAGTCGTTGTAGTGTTCCTGTTCACGTGTTGCCTTTGTGTGCAGTGTGGTCCTGCCTTATGTGGCCTCTGTGCTACAACATGTATGAGACAACCATCTGTTACCAAGGGGACTCGGTTGGACAGAGCTATGCTACAGCAACACCTCGATGGTCTGATGAATATCGAATATGATTCCGACTAGTGCTTGCCTACATGAGGGCAAAAGGAGCGTCTGAGGTTCCGTGACAATTGTAAGTGGTGTTTTCGACTCGCACGAATATAGTCGAGTCTGGTATCTCTGAACCGCAAATGACGAGTTTAGTAAGTGTGCGCAGTTTCGCTGTGCTAACTTAAACCGTTCGTTTGTTATGTGGGTTTTTCATCTGTACCCACGGGTTCCATCTTAGATACGGCATCCATTTTGTCTCTTGCCCTCAAGTAGCCAGCGAACGGACGTTGTCCGCTTCGCGACCCTGGGACTCCCAAGATATCTGCGGAAGACACATGTTCTTTGTGAGTGTCTTTATGACGAGGGGGTTGCTACTGTAAGGCAGATGGCGCCGCTCGAGGCTCATCTTGCCGCACGGACTTATTGTCTCAGCCGTGCATCTCATTAGGCACGTCCCTTTGATGCCTGTATCTCGTGTTTCCCGATACCTCCCCTTTTACACCCTTTCCGATCTCCCCACTGTCTCCGTCTTCCTCTACACCTGTCCTTGTTCCTATTTCGATCTGTTTTACTGCTGATTGGAATTCACTAATGGTGGGAAGATGGTTTTTACAGTTGGGAACCGCCAAATGTTTCCGCACTTATGTTCCGGACCTCATGTGTTTCAAAATGACCAAAGCGACCCCTCTGGGGGATAATGGTGGGAACCGGGTTGTAAACTTTTGTGTTCAATGTAATCCTATGGGTAAAAACTGTATAAAAGGAGCGATCCACAGAACCAATTTGAAGCAGTCTCCCCAAGTTGCACGCTGTGTACTTGTCGTGATCTCTGTGTTCCCTGCAGCAAATAAACCTTGAATCTTTGACGTCGAAGGAAGTGTCCCGTGTCTCTGTGATTCGTACGCCGGAGCAGGTTACCCACGAAGGTTTCAGGTGTTGTGCCCTGGCACCGCTGGGTCTTAAAGAACCCAGTCCTTCAATGGCCCCAGTCACATGGAAGAAGCATCAGACCCACTGAGGCATCTGAAGAAGCCCCAGGTCTATATGGGTGGGCTCAGAAGACAGATGTTAGTGGCAAGTAATGGCATGTCGGTCCCCAGCAACCCTACATGGGATCCAGGAATATTTTTGGAGTAAGATGGCGACTGCAGCACCAGGCAAGTTGTAATGTACAAGGGGCAGCGTGCAAGAGCGAGCCCCCTAAGCCCAAGGAAGTGCCATTGGGCCCGCAGTGGCATCTGGCAATGGCCAAGTAGGTGCTGCTGGCATGAAGAGCAGCCATCAACAGCTAAAGGTGGCAGATATGTTCACAGTGGGGCCAGCCCTCCTGATGCAGGAACCAGCGTGCTCCACAGGGGTAGGTCGCATCAGAGCGTGCAGATGCCTTCATCCACCTCCTCACAATGATAGCTCTTGGGACAGATCGAGGAATACAGATTTGCAAAGACAGGGTCCTGGATAGAAGGAAACCCTGTACAGGCGAAAGTAGGTGCACGGCTGCCCTTAACATGCCAGATATTCAATGTATTGGGAGTTCGGCTGGCAGAGCCCAATAAAGAGCGGCCATCTTGTGTCCTGGCAAAGCCACACCCCCTAGCATTGTAATTTTTACTGTGTAAAGGCTTCTAGCTTCATTGCAAGTACAGTATTAGATGCGGACCAGTGGCGCAGGGACCAGCCCTCGCTCTGGATTTTATCAGGAGCTATCGGACCAGAGTTCTGTGCTGAGTCATCCCCCTGCAGCTTGTGTTACGCCACTGATGCTGGCAACACAGCAGTGCTACTTCTGAATGATAATTCATGGTATCAAAATAATTGTTGAATTGAATCCTCTTGATGCTCATGTCAAATTTCTAATATTGTTGCCCAACGTTAACTAGTGACAGTTTATAGTTGCGGACCTCGAGGGAGCCGTCTGACCTCCTAGGAGAAGTTTTGAATGTCTCTCAGGAAGGAACACAAAGGGAATGCTGTTAGAAGAGGTGTTACTCTCCTGGCAGGAAGGCCAAACAGAGTGTGAGCTCAAAAGGCGCTCTTCAAATGGGAAGCCATCTCTGAATGGCAAATGGTACTCACACAGGAGAGGGGCTGCTCTTTTGTTTTTGCATACACGCTGGTATAAAGGACAGAGAGGGAAAGGTGGCTGTGCCCAAACCATTTTTGTCCATGGGCATGTGGCCCCCCAGGACCCACACACCTCTGGGCTAGACTAGGGAGCTCAACATTCAAAGAAAATGGTTCTGCCATGTTGGGAGTAGGCAGAATAGTGCATTCTGGGCTGACTTGATACCACACTTAACAGGAAGTGGACAGTAGGTGGGAGAGGACCTGGTTGCACATAAGGTAATAGTCAGCACATACCTCCCAAGGGCAAGAACTGGGTATAAAAGTGACAACTTTGTCACTCGGACCTTGGTCCATGCCTGAACTGGAGAGAGGAACAAAGAAGGTCTGCCCTGCTGTTCCCTGGACCCAGCAAAGTGAGACTGCACCAAAGAGTGGATTGCACCTGCTTCTCTTTGGGCTAGCAAAGAGAGGTATGTGCCTGTGGAAAAGTCATCACTGGGGTCCAGACAGAAGAAGTGATTCAAAGATTCCATTGGCTGACTTCCTGTTACAGCTACAGAGCTACAAAATCTGAAGAAAGCTGTGTGGGTCAGTTAGTACCAAAGAACGCCTGATTGCCACTACCCACCATAAGGCAGCCTGGGAGACCAAAACCCCACTATGAAAAGTTGCACCAGAGTCTGCTGGACACAGAGGAGTCACCAGGGTGTAGTTTTGACACCCAGAAAGGAAATTACCACCAGTTAAAGAGAACCACTGGTTTTGCTGTGACCAGAGATCAGTGGACAAGTGGCAACTGTATTTTCTGGCTAGACCTTATCTGGACTTCTTCAAGGGACATCAACCCCTGTGACTAAAGTAGCCCGACCGTGTTCATGGACTAAGGGGTGGTCCAAGGAAGACCATGTCCCAAATCAGCATCTTCAGTGTACTTGAGCACATTCAGCATCCTGTATCCCTTACCTCTGGACTACTCTACCAAAGTCTTCAGGGGTTCACCCATAGAGCCTGGACTGCTGACTGCTTTGACTCTGATGTAACTGCTCTACTCGATCTTATAGCTCCCAGTGACTCACTTCTTGCCTGGAACGTGCCCTTAGAATCATTTTGAAGTGATATGTGGTGGCTAACCCTAAACCATGAGTTGCTGTATATTACAAAGATTTATTGTAATATGTTAAAATCAGTGAGTTATGTTTTCTTCAAAAATTCAGATATGTCTATCCTTTTGTTGGATTTTTGTTGTTGAGGTGTCTGTTTCCTGATACAAATACAAAATTTTTTTATAAATTGACTTCAGATTATTATTGTGCTGTGTTTTCTTCTTATCCAACTGTTTTGGTACTTATTAATGCTTTACTTGTCCCTTTGATAAAACCTGACTGCTGGGAACCGCAGTAACCCAGCATTGAGCTAAGGTTTTTCAAACAAACCGGACTTTACCCAAAATGGATTTGTGCCTTTATTACAGGGTGAGGTCACAGAACCACACCCTATAATAAAGCACGTTCATCACATCTTCAATCTACAAATCCTCAACCCATTAAGATTCACAAGCAGCACAGGCAGTACCTTACCCCCTCACATGTTTCTCGGATTACATAGCTGTACTCTTAGAAATCTGCTTCTGAACAGATTTCCTTCAAGAAACACCAAGATAGAGGTTTAATAATCTATTTCTGCTTAACAAGGCATGTTTGATCCTTTTTCATTATAAAGATCTCGATTGAACTGGCATTTCCTTTGCCTGGGAGACATTTAAGGCTGTGGATTAAGGTTATCTAATTGTGTTTCGGGGCATGCTCAAGTAAACTAATCATGGCATAAGCAGCTACTTCAGGAACAGCTTATGAGGAGTGAACAAGCTTGTTTTTTTAGTCTAATTCGTTCTACTTACTCAGTGGAAGAGATCAAATCAAACTTTGAAGTAAGTATTCCTTACACCAAGAACTGATCAGCTCTGAAACAAGGGGTCAGTAGACCTATGAGTAAGGGAAGAACATAGGTACATTTTAGGTTGAGCTGCTCAAAAACCATGTTTGCAATTTGATAAGCTCTATTTTATATCCAGAATCTGGTCAGGCCATGATGGGCACAGAATGTATGAATACTATATTTGAGAACTATTACAGTAACATTTATAAGGCAGATCCAATCCCTTCCGTAGTGGAGCTGCATTTTCTGATAGATAGATGATTTCCAACCTGTAAATCATAAGGAGATAATGTAAAACATTCTTGTGACACAAAAAAAGAGGGAAGCTAGTCGCCAGATTAATGTCCAGTACCTGTGCTACTCACTATAATTGACACGTCTAATCAGTGTGGGTACTTGTTCCTATGTGAAGAGGGTATAGAACACATTAAGGAAACAACTACTGCATCTTAGTTTTTAATTACCAAAGGTTCTCTGAATACAATGTGATCTCCTTTAGGTTATTTTAAGATCACACTCTCCACCTTACTCATTATACCCTACACCCCAGCATGCACTGTCATGGCTGACACAAGTAAAGATCTCTGACAAAGAGTCCTCTCGCAGGGTCCGTGGGGCATTACAGCGCCGGCCCCACAAGGAGCAAAACACCCAACGATGAAGCATGACACCCACATGGGTGTGTGAGGGCAACATTTCAATGTAAAGACGCTCCCCCTGGAACCATATATTCCAACCACACCTTTTTTTTTAGCATTTTCTATACCCTCTTCACATAGGAACAAATATCCACACTAATTAGATGTGTAAAACATTCTCACATCATATGGGCTCAATGTTAGTAGCACTTTTTAAGAATTTTCTGTCTGGTGGCAACATTCCACCCTAAATCCCTCTATGGGTCATGATTAGTTTTCAGAAATCCATGAAGCCACCCCATTATATTGTAGCCCGAGAACTGTTAACAACTGATTAAAAGATTCTCACAAACAGTTTTTGCCAATCAGATATTGAGTTTTCATTAATTCATGAGGCATTCACAAGGTTTATTGCTCAGCAATATCTGGCATCCAATACCCATTTTTTTAGCAGATGAATCTAACACACTTTTCCCTCTAGATGTTCCTGGAGCAATTATTTTTTGGGATGTGGAGACAGGCTTCAACCTCGTGAGATGGGGGGGGGGGTTCAGTGTTGCATTACAAGAAGTTTCCTTTCAAGTCACAAGGTAGGTAGAAACTTGATATAATTTGTCCTGCTCCCATATTATAATAAAAACCATAGAGGCACTGCAGACGTTAGTGACCTGGGCATCTGCCTGGCCATGCTCCATAATCAAACACCTTTACACAGCTCCAATCAGAATAACTATATGATAGCAGATTCCCTTCATGATATAATCATATGAGGACAATATCTCGCTCTTTGTTCAAGCGGATTTGGACATTATAGAAACAACATTTGAGATCCTTCATACTTTTCATAAGCTTTGGCTGTGATGGAGTAATCACAAAAAATGGAGATTCTACAGTTTAATACCTCCAATAAATGTTGTCTCCCAATCTCAATTTGAGTTATGTAAAACAGCCAAAGAGATATTTCTGAGTTTATTTTTCTTAAGATCCCTCTGAAATTACCTACCATTAAAGGATAACATCTTCAACTTTGTCTGGGACTCTTTCAGGACTTACACTCGCTTTAGAATATAGCGTTTAATTGACAGATAAGGATTTTGTAATATTGTTGGATAACAATATCCTGGTAATAATATTTTATTTTGGTGTCTAATATTATTCACTAATATAAATGTTAGATGTAGATTTACATATTGTGTGTTTTATATAGTTTATGTTAATGTTTTAATTTGTGTGATTATTTTTATATTTGGTGATCTAAAGATTTTTTTCCAGGTTCAGAGTTTTTGGGGGTGTTGGGAGGGATCACTCTAAACGAATCTAATTTTTTATGTTCCCCTATTTTATTTTAAGTGTGTAACATTTGCATGGTACTATTCAGTTATTTTAAAATACAGCAATTATATGTTATGTTATATACTGATGTTCACTTATTATGGTATGTTATTTATTATATTATGTGTTATGGGGTTTATTGGCTGATTGAGCAGGAAGGGGTTTAGTAATAGAGCAATTGTACTGGTTTTGGGAGCAATCAAGTCTCATTTATGGTTATGTTACTTATATTTCACTGCTTATTATAAACTCTTTTGAACAATATTTTGGGTGTTCACTTTAAAGTAAATAACTAATTTATTTTGGTTACCTATTGATGAAAATGTATGATTTTAGGTTTTGTTGTATACGTTTCAATAAACTTTAATGATTATTGAACCATAATTCCATTAACGTCAGACAGGCATTCCCAGCTTGTTGAAGGGGGTGAGAATCTAAAGCCCTCTTCAATGGTAAAATCCAATTTCACATTACTATTTTGAAATTACCACTTTTAGAATGTAGGGATTTTCCTGCCTAACCCAAATGTGTGTTTCTGCCAGTGTCCAGAGTCTCTATCACTGTTGATGGCTCCCCCACTTGGAAATGTATATTGGAACCAGAAAGGGGACAAAGGACCAGGTTTTAGAGGGAAGTGGGTCTTCCAGGCAGGATGGCCGTGGAGTAGCTCTGCCCCAGCATTGATTACACTTCAAAGAGTAGTATGGGGGCGTTCTGACTTCATAAGTAGCATACCTTGTCACTGGCAGATGCAGCTCACACCTGGGCCCGCCTGCATTTGTTTCACTAGACAAGCTGGAGCCAAACCCATGGGAATTAGGAAGAACTGACTAGAACCAGTTTAGGTCTATACAAGGGGGTATCCCCCATCCACAGGCTTGCACTGGACATACAAGCGGAGTCTCTAGATTCTCAAATCAGAAACACCTGGACTGAGTAGATTTAGAAGACAAACTGGCCTGATTTTCTGAAGAAGGAAGACTGGACCTGCTTGCCTTGAACCAAGGACTCTAGTAGTGACCCAAGGGTCAATTGGTTGGCTGTCTAATTGAGCTACATGAACACAACGAGCTTCAGAAACCTCTTCTGCTTTCCAGCTTAACATTGCCAACTGAACCTGACCTGGTCCCCTCAGTTGGCATCTGTGGGAGTGAGTCCTGACCCAAGAATGCTATACTCAAAGTGCTGAACCATTGATTTGGATGAAAATGTACTGTTTTCTGCTTAACTGAAGGTTTTACTGGATCTGATACAGAGCAGGGCAGAGCAACCCAGGGCCTTGCATCACAGCAATGCACAATTTCTGATCCATGGCTTTACTGGAACCAAAGCAGAGCAACGCAGAGCCTCGCATCACAGCACCACACACCAAGGACCAAAGACAGACACTACAACTCCCAGCAGGCTGAAACAGGTCCTGTACCCATCCCATGCTCCATTGTGGCTAGCATGAACTTGTCATTTTGCCCTGTTCCAGATTAACTAAATACCTGCAGTTGGTGCTTCACACCTCTCGTTGCTCTATGTACTTTAAACTTTACAAACATGGTACACTGGTTCCACTGATTGAATGTTCGATGTTTTACTGTCAGTTTATTTATCAAAATATTCTCTATTGTTCTAAATTGATTTGTGATTTTTCTTGTTTTATAATTTTAATGTATTACAGTTTGAGTGCTGCATACATTTTATACTTTACACATTGCCTGTAAGTTAGGCCTGACTACTTTTGTGCTAAGCTACTAGAGGGTTAAGCATAAGTTTATGTTAGTGTCAGTCATGAGATATGTTTTACAGCTTTACTTTAGTGGGTGGCACACTAGTGCTGCCACCCACCTGTGGTATTTAGTTTACAGGCAGTACTGTATTGTATGCTAGAGACGGGCAGGTAAATTAAAGATGCCAATTAGATATATGCATGGTTAGCAGGAGAAAAGTGTGTAGAGTCCTAAAGCTAACAAAAATGGATTCAGCAAAAAAAGTGTAGTGAAAGGAAAAATATGGGGTATTGCCCCTCCGATTTATAGGTATTGCTATTTAAAACATTGAAATATATTTGGTGGTCTTGATTTCATTCGGAAAAAGAGTTCATTCAAACCCTAAATTTTCAGCAACTTTTTAAACACATATTTGGAACATAAATTAGGATAGAATATTTGAACTCTACAGTTTTTGTGTTTTCTTTGTGGGGCTGGAATTTCAATAATAAATCTATCACCCTCACATTTTGCACTTTCTCGAATATTTGTGAATTTTAATACTATATTAGAACCCCTCATTTTTGTACTTTCTACAACGTATGTGGGACCATATTTAAAATTGTACATACAGCCCCTTAATTTTTTCACTTTCACCAAAGTATGTTGAACTGGAATTTGAATACAAAATCTCACCTTCCTAATGTTTGCATTTCCCTGAATATTTGTAGGACTATACTTAAAACAGCAAATCTTACCCCACTTAATGTTTGTGGGACTGGAGTTACAATAGAAAACTAGAATCCTCAAATGTGTGAATTAGAATAGTTATCCTTATTGCCTTAATTTCTGGACTTTTTCCTAAGCATTATGGTTTGTAGTTACATTAATAACGTAAGAATTTAATCTAACAGTTATTATTAATGACTCATTAAATTAGAAATAATAAATCTAATAAACTAAGAAGAAAAATATTTGATAAAAAAAACTTACATTTCAGCAGTTAAAGTTTACTGGGCTAACTATAACTTGCTTCTCTACAATGCACTGTTAATGACATCACATAATACATCAATTGTGTCACGTTCAATGACATCACCAATGGTATCTCAAATTCACGTCATTTTGTGTCTCGTGTGACTTCTTAACACAAAATTCGGCTTTGATAAAAAAAAGTGAAATTGAATAATGAACAATTTTGAGATTTTAAGGAAACAGGATATTTGGAAATTTCATGAAGTTTGCAGATGTAATTAAAATGTTACCTAGGCATAGTGAGAATGGAGCCATGGATGAATGTAAAAGCAGCGAACTGTCTTCAAGATGGGGGTGATAAGCGAGGTGAAATATTGATGAGCTGTTTTTAGAAGAGAAGCGTCTTTAGCTCTTTTCTAAACTGGAGGATGGATAGTTCTTGGGAAATGTGGACTGGCATTTATTCCACGGTTTAAAAGGAAATGGTTTGGCACCCAGTGTTCTCCCTTTTGCACCTTTTTATTTATTGCCTTGCTGCCCCTGCACATCTTTCACAATGCTCCATAGAACATAAACTTGTTTATCTAGTATCCTGAAGCAACCGTAATTTGACAGCTTTTTAGAAGAGAAACTTCTTAAAGATGGTGTAGCCATGCAGGAGTCAGTAAAGTAAATTCTTTATTGTTCGGTTAATTAAAACCATTACAATTTATAGCATTCTACAACATTTAAAACAAACTTTTAAGACTTTGACAAGGAAATAAATAAGAAAAGGAGAAGGGAAAGGTGATAAAAGAAAGAGTTTGAGGACTATGTTGCAAAGAGTCTAACCGGTTTCAGCAAACTTTTCTAGAGCACAGATGTATCTTTCAACAATGTTCTTAAGTCTCAATGGGGATCCGGCAAGTGGCAGCGTGCCTTGTTTTTTTCACGAAACTGTCCAGGATTTTAACTAATCTACAGATCAGTTGGGCGTCCGCTGAACATAAGGTCTGGACTATCACGGATCGGCAGGTGCGGACTCCTAGCTCGTTGAGTTTGTCCTTAAGCCAGCGCCGCCGTCCGTGATACATAGCTGGACAAATACAGACTATGTGTATAAAGTCTTGTTTACCTGCGCCGCAAAGGTCACATTCCGTTGTTACTTGTGGTCTCCATCTAGGTTGGTCTAGTCTTGTAGGTAAGATGCCCAGTCTTAAGTGCAGAAATTTATGTTTAAGGTTCAACGAGAATGCCGTGTCTAAGTAAAGTGCTGGTGCGGGCCTTGTGTACGATTTAATAGTCATCCAAGCGTGAGTCCGGGTACAAAAAATTATTTTGTCTATGAGGAACGAGTGTTTCTTAGCGATCCTTTTGACTAGCTGGTTAAACGAAGGAACTGGCAGTTTTGTTTCCCACAGTGCTCCGAGCTCGGTTACCTCTAGTGAGAACTTTAGGTATTTTGAGTACTCAGAGTTCGGGCTTGTCTGGATCGCTCCCCAGAGTGCACCATTCATTTTGTTCTCCTTGTTCCTCCAGACTTTGTACCAAAATTTAATGGCCTCATATTTTTTCAGTAAGACTTGACATTGTAATCCGAATTCAAGTCTAACTTGCGCTGGGGAAGAATTTCTTTAGTTTGTATTTTATCCAGGAGGGTGGCGCTTTTCCCATGGTGCAGAATACTCCCGTATGCTATTGTAGGCAGTAATTTTGCTTTCATTGCAGTTAGTAGAGGGGAGAGAAGAGGGCCCTTTAGCTCAGCTGCCAAGTTGGTGAAGGCATACAATAATGTGGCCCCCTTTCTTTCCATGGCTTTGAGGTGCACTGGGAAATTTAAGCGTTTGTCTAAGTATACCCCCAAATATTTATAGTTATTGACGGATTCCAGCTGATCGTTGTTTATTCGGAAGGTTGGCGGATTTTTGCGTCGTCGTGGTATGAGCATTATCTTTGTTTTCTTGATGTTTATTGTTAGCAGGTTCCTTTTTGTGTAGCCGGACAAGTCGTCTAGCAGACGTTGAAGGCCAAGTCTGGCTCAGCAGTACCACGTCGTCTGTGTACGATAAGTGCGTTAGATGAAGAGTGTCTAACCTGGGAGGATGCGCGTTAACCTTGTCTAGGCTTTCTGCCAGGTCGCTCATAAATAAATTAAATAGATGTGGGGCCAGGACGCATCCTTGCTTTAGTCCGTCAGCAGTGTAGATCTTCCTGGTCAGACGACGCCCATTGTCGACTTTTACCTGCACCCAGGTTTCGGTATAGAGGTTAATAATGGGCAAGAGAATTGAGTCCGGTAGGCCCTGATGTTTTAATTTTGCCCTTAGCATTTGCCTGTTGACACGGCCAAATGCCGCCTTAAAGTCTACAAAACAGGTGTAGAGGTCAGGAGTCAGTAAAATTCTGTGGAAGGTGGTGAGAGACTTTGCATATTTATAGCTCCCTCATTGAATATTACACAGTATCCTGATTTTTTTTAGGAGTATTACATTAATTTCAGGGGCAAGTTAGCCATACCAACACCAGGGTGGGGCAGGAGTTCAGATAAGATGGTGCTGCGGAAAACTGCTTCTGGCAAGAAGGGCTTTGTTTTCACATCAGAGCCAACTTGTTGATGTTTGCCTCATTGGTGATGGGAGTCCAGAGGCTGAACTGTTGACAAATTGTGGCATGAACCTCTTCAACTTCATTTCTGTGAGCCACGCCTAAATCTCTTACTGTCTTTTTGTTTGTATAAATCCCAAGAGACAATTGTTCTTCCATGCTTACACTATCACATGGTTACCTTAGATGTTTGCTGAGTAGCTCTGACTTTTGTCTTATCTAACACAGCTGCTGGATTGTGCAAGGCAGGATTGTGGATGAATGTGACTCCCTCTTATAGTTAGTTTTGTTGGTCAATATGCTGGTGCATAGTAGTTGTCCTGAGCTAGGTCTCCGTGACAAAAAGGCATCCAGTTAGCTGTGATCAAGACTATGGAGTGAGTTCAGGGGAGCATGAATGGAAGGGGCTGCTCTGTGTTTTTAATATGAGTGGTTACCATTGGGTATGAAAGAGGTTTTTACCTTGGAGGTGGATAGGTGAAGTGCCGGATTGTATGGCTTGTGCTAGCATGAGTTTGTGGGGTTGTAGCATGGAGAGTTGGAGAAGATGTACATGGTGACATTTGTGGAGGAGCTGAGGATTGTGAAAGGCACTGATTATGGCCTTTGGCTTGTGAAGAGGCCCTAATAGCCTCAAAGAGAAAAAAACTTGTTTTTTTCCACCCTTTGCTGTGCAGAAATGGATGAGAAATATGTAGAGGAGGGAAGTAGAAAGAATGGAAAGGTCTTTGGGGCTTCTGATTGTCTGGTGGTCAGAAGTGGCAAGAACTCAAGTGGACAATCAGTGTTGTAGAGAGGTCTAAGGTGCTTCTGCCTAGGTCAGTAGCAATTGGTTGCTTTTCATTACAATAGATATAGAATCAATGTACACTAACTTCCCACAGATAGTCACCCTAAGGTTAGAGGACCAGGACAAATGAGGAAGTGAATAGTACTATGGCGCTCCTGCCTTTGTCAAACAATGTGTTAAATGAGCCCTTACAAATGTTTTCTAATTTGAAAATGACATGTTTTTGCAAATAAATGGCATCTCAATGGGAACAACCTTCACTACTTGTCTGGATTGCATTTATGTAGGTAGGATTGAGAAATCGCTCACATTTTCCATGTCCTAGGAATGTTTAATAGTAACAGGGAGCCTTTATATTTACACAAAGATAGGTTTGAGAAAATGTTGTTTTGAGTTAATTTAATACTTTTTCCACCTTTTGAACTCATTGAAGTGTAAGTGTTATATAATTTATGTGCTTTGCACCTGAGAAGGCATACAAAAGTAGAACTGGAAATGTACATAGAATGGATAAATAAACAAGACCAACATTTAATCTTCACCTGAACACCTAGAAGAACCATGATTGTTGTCCTCGATTTGGACATCCTAGTGGATGGAAATGAGCTCCCAACTATGATACCTTATATACTGAAGGACGGATACTTACTGTTACATTATGGTTCATTAAACCCTCATTGTCTAAGAGAGACAATTTGTCTGTAGGGCAATTCTTCAGCTGTTCAAGGAACTGGAGTACAATCCACATTTTTCTAATTCATGCTATGAGTTAAAAGAGTGGTTGGAAGCATGAAAATATCAACGTAAAGTAATTTTTCAAGCATTTGGGAGAGCATGAAATACCCCTCATACAGCATTGTTGGAACATCATCCCACATCAGAACGTCTGTTATTATGATCTTATAGAAACACAGATACGTAGCATCATTAGAAACAATTGGCACATTCTGAAATGAGATGGAAGTATTGCTCCTAAAACCAGATTTTGTTTTCAGAAGGGCCAGATAGATTGGTGACACCCGTCCATTCACCATGGACTCTGAAGTAAAAATGTTATGGTATCTGCCTCCCTCCTCTCTCTGCTGCAATATTTGCAATGTAACTAAGCACAGCAAAGAGGTAGTCATAAGAAATAAGAATCTTGGTGCCGACATAACCCGCAAACTGCAACATGTCTTTTCTTAGCTGAAGATAGCAATGCCCAGGTGGCTTATTCGACATTGAATTACCAAAAAGTATGCATACAGGAGCACATTATCACCTTTAAAAACAGGGAATTAGCTACTAAATGTGTAGGACAATTCAGTAACCACAATCATTGTGTAAACCATCTGATTTAAAATGGACTGCTTTGGAACACTTTGACACTAAGTTGCACGCAGCAGAACAGATGCTCCACAATAAAGTAGGTCTTTTTTGAGTCTGTAGACACACAAGGACTCAATGAACTCACAGAATAAAACTCCTGCATTAATTATATCTAATATTTCCATTTGGTGTCACAGCTAACTTAGCTCACCACCCACCTTGTTGGCTAGCCGAAACCCAAACCCTTGCTCTGTAGTTTGTATATACATACATCAAGCAAGTATTCACACAATTTGTCTCCTGCTACATTATAACAAGAAAGTATTTATTCTTCATATTTTTTACTAGTTATAGGTTGGCGTCTCACTCATTCAATAACATGAAGGGAGTGCTGGTCCTGGCATGTAGTGAATGACAAAGTGAGTAGCAAATTGTACGAATTCAGGATTGGAGGAAACCAGGACGGAGTGTTAAACACCAGGAGACGATGATGAGGAAACCATCTCTGGCTTGATTGCTTGGAGCAGTTGGTACTGAAGAGAGGGTACAATTTGCTACTCGTTTTGACATTCACCACACACCAGGACCAGCACTCCCTTCTATGAGCAATCATATCAGGCTCGATTACTGTCAAATTTTGTAATGTGGGCTCCCCTCCACTGGCATTTCTTGTCTCAGGCAAATATTACTCAGTCCTGATGAACATCCCTAGATTTTCAAAGGGGATTGAAACGTTGTTGAACTGTAGTATCATGACTACTGCAATGTTTTCTTTATTTTAATAATGATAGCCTCGGTACCTTAATAGACGTGACACCAAGGGGGCGATTCCGAGCCTGGCTGGAAACCGTTCCGACCGCCACGGACCGGGACTGTATTTTGACCAACACGTACACGCGCTGCACGACCGGTGTAGTACGAAGCAATGTGTGTGAAATACAACCGACTTGAACGGAGCACAATACGTACGACCGACACATACGGAAGCCAGTGAATCGGCCATGAAAGAGCCCGACGCGACCGACTCGTCCACGAATGCTGCAACATAGCATAACGTGAGTGGGACAGACTCGGACTACCCCGCAAATGCAGAGAAAAGCATCCATCGCTGTCAACTGAACGTCTCCTACATGTTCAATTGAACCAAACAGAAACAGACAGAAAAAGACTAAACAAGTATAGTCAAAGGCACAAAAAAATAATTTAAGATACACCCACAACTCAACATACATAAAGGGCCAAAATCTTTACCATGATCCTTTGCAAATTCAATAGACCTGCCAGCAGAGAACACCACTACACTGAACTGAGACATACACTCACAACTCAGCCACCAGACAACCTTTACACCACTAGTCTCCCCTCATAAAGCAAACTCATAATCACCCAGCTTAACTTATACTCACTTACCCTCACTTTCACGCACACTCACAAATCCATCTCCACCACCACCCATCACATGCCGCCAAAGAAGAATCCAAAGTTCACAGATAGTGAGTTGGAAGTCATGGTAGATGACATTCTCAGAGTAAAGCCACAGTTATTTGGCACATTGGTCCAACAGACACATATGTCCCAGAAAACAAAGATGTGGGAGAGGATTTTCAACAAGGTGAATGCAAAAGCATCTTGCCTGCGCACAATGGACGACATCAGGAACAGGTACTATGCTGTGTGATGGAGGATCAAGAAGCTGATTGGCAGAGACCATGCCCTGAGCCAGCGGACCGGCTGTGGCCCTCCTGCAAAACCTACGCACTTCACTTCCTGTGAGAAGAAGGTGCGGGTCCATCCTTCCACCGGAGGGCATCTATGGATTAATAGGAATACCCGAGCCTGCTGAGTACATAACTAACTAGCCAATATAGTGAGGCAATACACAGACATCACTGTCAAGGGGACAGTGAAACTAATCACTGTTAGCAAAACCATACCAACCGAAAGCTAATTATCGTATGATTTGTATCCCAGTTAGAAAAACACAATACCTGCAATCTCAGAGTAATATGTAACTAAGTCATAACATGTACAAACTTACTAACAAATACAGCAAGGCTTTGGCCTCAAAACACCAACAAACACTGTCAGCTATCTTGCCAGGACTGTTATACTACCTCACAGGAAGCTGAGACACAGGAAGGAAGGACGGGTTTGCTGGGAAGGTGGGTGTAGCCAAAAGCATGATGGGAGTCATAGTCACAGCTAATAATCCTCCTTCCACATGGCCCATCAAGCCTACCTTCAACTATGCTTAGCTCACATGGAGTGGAAAAGTACTGACAAGATGGCTGACTCTGGGCAATGGTGTAGGAAGCACAATGCCCTGTTGGGAGTAGTATTTAAACAAACATCAGGACACCACTGTCGGCCATATTGCCAGCACTGTTAGACTACCTCACAGGGAAGCTGAGTCACAGGAAGGAAGGTCATGTTTGCCGGGAAGGTGGGTGTAGCCAAAAGCATGATGGGAGTCGTAGTCACAGCCAACAGTCCTCCTGCCACATTGCCCATCAAGCCAATCTTGAAACATACTCACCTCACAGGGAGTGGAAAAGAACTGCCAAGATGGCTGACTCTAGGCACTGGTGTAGAGAGAACAAGGCCCTGTTTGAAGTAGTGCCCTGGCTGACATCCTGAACGTAAACTTTAACTCCCTGTAATGGAAGCATGGTTCATGGTGGCCTATCTGGTCTGGGGGGGGAGGAGTAGTGCTGGCCCTGACTACATCTACCAGCAGGCCCTGTCTCACACACACCCCGCCCACCAACTCATCAATAGTCCTAGGCTAGGGAAACTCCCAATGGCTTACGGGTCTGGTTTCTAAGAACTCGTTGTGACATTGGGGTGGATGGATGTAGGTGACCATGCCTGTATTTGGATAGCATGGCTAATGCCTAAATACGGACCTGGCTCTTATGCCTAAATAAGGGCAATGCGAATTGTGCCTTTATAAGGACATGTTTCAGGAAAACCTATATACAGACACCTAAAGCGGAATACAACACCCACTCCATTTTCGAATGAACGATTGTACTAAATGCTAAACATGAACTGCTAAACATTAAATTGAGTACCACATGTTGCTAAAAACATTCGTAACAGCATACTAAAATAAGTCTTTGTTTAAAAAAACTTTTGCTAGACATGAAATGCAAAGGTGCTGTACATATTAAAGCAGTGCTTTAGTCTAAGAATATGTTTACGGT
The DNA here is from genome assembly GCF_964263255.1 of Lissotriton vulgaris. Lineage (NCBI taxonomy): Eukaryota > Metazoa > Chordata > Amphibia > Caudata > Salamandridae > Lissotriton > Lissotriton vulgaris. The sequence continues at coordinate 1,570,835,016 of NC_141685.1, forward strand.
AAATGCTAAATAAATTACCATAAATATATACATATGATGAAATGGTTCACAAATATATAAGAAAAGTTCAAAGCCATTTCATGTCATGGTAGATAAATGAAATTGTGGTGAATAAAGGGGACAATGTGTCCCTGGAAGTGTTCAAAGAAGTCTGTTCTCTAGGAATAGTTCTACTGTAAGCAGATTACTTTGCCAAAAAAAGAAAAATTCTAATTTAGAAAAAAAAAACAATTTTAGGAAAAGTCCCAAGGTTTGTCTTTGTTATTGAAAAAATGAAGACCAAATTCATAGCTTTCTCGGTACACTGTGAGCCGAATGAATTTCAGTTTATGGGCCTGGTGAAAACATGAAATCCTCTATTCCTGTAGACTAAAGATTGTCTACAGATGTCGGTGACAGTTGGAATACCTCGTTTAGAAGAATAACTGCACATAGATGTGAAGCATCACCAGCAGAAATGTTCATATCCAATGTTAGCTGGGTGTCTGTTGATTCATCTCGTACTTCAGCAGTAGCATGTTGCATCTGTGAGACGTCAATGAATGCCGTCATCAAGATTAGTAGCCTCTGGGGACAACACAGAGCATGGGCAATTATTGGGTTCAGCAGAGTATCGATATCCATTGGCATGACTGGTGGGCGTGTTAGACAAATGTCTAGCACGCATTCTTCACCGCAAAGCAGGCAGCGTAGAACAGGTAAGAAGCAATCTTGCCAGATTGGTCTAAATGACAGAAACCATGTTGTATTTGATTATTGTAGATGAGGTAAGCCCAAAAGTTGCACTATGCGCTCACGGCACTTCCGTTTAGGAGAGCTTTCTCCAAGTTGCTGGGAGTGATGCCGGTGGATTGGCTTGCCATAGCCTAGTAGTAGGAATAAAAGCAGGATTCCTGCATCGAGTTTTAGAATTAGTGGCAGACCATCAAACCCCGAATGCACAAAGTTTGAAATGATTCAGAGGACTGCCTGAAAAGGTGTTAACAGTCCTGAACATATGGTCGTAAATAGATGTACAATTCCGCTCGTATCAGACATATTTAAGATACGTCCCATCATTTCTATGCAAGGCATAGGGCAGTTTGTACTTATTAAAGCCTGTATCTCAGCCAAAGTCCTTGCAATTTGTAGATCATAGATTTATTTGGCCGAGGTCTAAAGCACGGTTTGTTGTAAAAGCATGGCTTTCATTCTGCTTAGAGTATCAATTCGTATAGAAGAAACATCAATGAAGGCAATATAAGGGACTCCCTGACTGTGCTGGGGGAACAATACTTGCATACAGTAAGTAACCTTGGAGTTAACCACAGCAACCCATATCATTCACCATGAGGTAACTCCCATTCGAAGGTTGGCCAAACGTTGGATTAATCACAGCAGCTGGTGTACCCTGCAGGTGGCAGTACAGGTTTGTCATAGAACTGTTACAAACCCTGTGTAAACTAATATCTCGAAAAATGAGTGACCCGCTCAGTGCATTTTCAGTGTGTAGCACTAAGAAACACTTCATGACCCCCACTCCAACATCTGTGTGTGTAAGGTAAATCTCAGGATGTCTTAATGTATTCTTTTTTTATTTAAATTTTTATTTCCTTTTACAGGGAATACCATCACTACCACTGTTACAGGGTTAGCCCAGATTGGATATTAGTCGTTTACGCATTGGTGTAAATACAGCTAGCCCCTTTAGTTGGCTTTTTGAGAGAGAAAGAGATGTAAGAAGGTAAGGACAAACAAATTAGTGGTGAATCCAAAGATTCACCTGATTACATTGGCATCAGCTATGCATACTGCATTACATCAGACGTTATACATAACATTTGCATTAGCTATACATGCTGAGTTGCCTCTGACACCCTTTCGGAGTATTTTGGGTCTGAATGTCGGGCCACCGGTGTTATGTTAGGGAGCAAACGATTGGGCGGGGGACGATTCTTTGTTTTCTGGATATAGCTATTTATGGGGGTTCGTACGAGTCAAGGTAAGTGTCCAGAGCTTCCCACATTTACCCAACTTTTTATATTTGCCTCCTTGTATTTGTTTGAGGCAATACTGAAAATGGAAAGTTGTAACAGGCAGAGTTATTTTGCCATGAATGATCCATTCTGTAGCTGGTTTTTTCTGCTCCCTTAAATGGCAATTTTCCAGTTTTTCAATGCTCAGCACTGTATACTCTGCTCCCCTTTGTGCCAGTCGATCTGTTTATCAGTGAGATTGTATTCTGTAAACAGGAACGACGTGTTGATGAAATGCCAAGGCACATAGCCTGCATGCAATGATTGCAACGTCCAGGCTAATAACATAATAAAACGTATTTGGGACTGGCCTTGTTGTAACATGGCTAAATCTTGTTCCAGTATATTCTGAATGACAGAGTCATTAACCCATTGTCGACCACAGCGAGAGATTTGTCTAAATGAATACGATCAATTTCTTGTATTCTTTCTGCTGCGTCTGCTTGTGTAACCTTCCATATTTCATTATAAGCAGCATTGATGTCGGCATATATGAAACGTTTTTGACATGGTTTTCTTGGTCCTAGCAAGAAATCTCTAAGGTTTGTGCCTTCTTTAAGCAAAGATAAGTGTTGTTTCACATCCTCGAGTGTAGATTTATGTAACCATTCAAGGCACAATTTTCCTACACTGTATGTTGTTACTACCCCTGGATGCTGTTGTTGAACATAATGTAGCCTATTGATTGCAAAGCCCTGTATTCTATTCAGGAATCTTTCCTGACAGATGTTTGTGACTGTGGGCCAGAGCAACCACTTTTCCAAATCAGGATCTGATCTGTTGTTTTGTTGCCATGTAGTGTAGTATTGTGTCAACTGTGACCGCTCCCTTTGTAGTGCTATTACTTGCAGGTGTGGGTGCAAAAGGTGTGTTCATGTCTTTGATCTTGGCTAATCCAAGGCAAGACTTTTGTTGCACACTGTCATTCAAAAACATTATTTGCTGTAGGATGATACAGGCTCTAAATAAAGCTTCTATCCCCTGCACTTGCCATTCTTTTGAACCCCAGACAGTTTTTGTGTCTTTCCAAAAGTCAAACCCTTGTCTAGACAGTTTGGCAATAAAGGCTGCAGAATAAATCTGTTTTGTATTAGTTAACATATTCTTCTGTCCTGTTTTGTGCACATTCTTATAGTAAAAGTTTTCTAGATCAGATGTATTGTATCCTGAAAAATATGGAAACTTATTTGCAAACTTTTTTAAACTACCCTTTGGTGGTATAGGACAATGTTCCCTTGGTTAAACATAAACACATTTCTAGGTGTTGCAGATTTTGCAAGAAATGATGAACATAGTGGTTATAACAATAAAGCTGTTCGTAGTCTGATGAACCATCTACATTTTCATTGATAGAGAACGCAGCAGACCTTTCTAGATCAGACATCATGTTATTAACAGTCTCAATGTCCCAATCATCAGAATAGGTACTAGAGGTAATAAAATCACCTAAAGTAATTTTAAATAAATGTGGAATCTTCAAAAGTTCCGATGGGCCGAGTATATCATAATTGGTCAAAAACTATACCATCTTGTATAGGAACGGCTGTGATGTTCACTGCTGATAAGTCTCTTGCTTCACGATGGGATGATTTGTGTGGTTTTAAAAGTAAGTTTACATTTTTACTTTTAGTGTCCAATCAAATGTATTAGCCATTTACAAGCCCGCTAAGAGTCATTACTAAAGCTAGCCGAAGCAGAAAGAAAAATATTCCAGAAATAATCCATAGTTGAAATCAATGGTGAAACCAGATAAGTCTCTTTCAGAAAATGAGAACATTCTTGTACTTGTTCTTTGAAAGTTTTTTGGGCTGGCGTCGTTTCAGGCTCACTTGGATCCACAGAAAACGTATCAAAGTTAATGAAGTAGCCAGAAGCAGTTCGGTCAATTGTTGGTATTGCATCAGGATTCGTTGAAATCGCTGGAACCAGTTGATCAAGTGTTACATTGGTGATGACAGGTGTGCCTGGACAAACTGTTACTTGAGTTTCAAGAGGGATCAGTTTCATAGCAATGTTGCTTAGTCCTTCATCGGTCACTGCTGAATTCTCGACGGTGATTAGTCTTTCAGTCTGAACCTTTTGGATCATAGCTAGAGGAGTGTGTTTGCTACTTGGTCGGAGTCCACTAGGCCAACTATTTAGTATTGGCCACATAGTGTGGTTTGGAGGTTGGGGCAGCGCACACTTTTCTAAAAAGTTAGCTGCCAGGCTTTTGCCTTAACTTGAAAGCTCATATCCTAGAAAAAGGACATTGAGGAGGGCAATTTTGGATTTTTTTAAGTTGAATTCATAGCCCTCAGAGGCGAAGCCCAGTATAATGGTACTCACCCTGTTCAAGTGCCTATCCAGGCCATCGTCTGTCAGATACATGTCATTGACATATGACAATGCCTCATCATCATAAATTTGTAGTAACTCTGTTACTCTTGCTGAGAATAACCCCTGGCTGTTCTTGAACCCTTGTGGGAGTCGACAAAATTGACGCTGGGTTCCCATTATTGAGAAAGCTGTTAAGTACCTGCTTTCAGGTGCTATGTTTTGACAAAAGAAACCGTGTGAAATTTCTAATGTGGTTTTATATTTTTTACGTACAATGCTATTCATTAATGCTGTACTATGTGCATTTTGCACTGCAAATGTTTTAGGTACAAGTGTTCAAGTGTCCGTAATCCAAAACTAGATGATATGTATTATGTGGTTTGCATACAGGAAACAAAGGATTGTTCATTGAGGAGGTACATGTTTCAATCACCCCTTGGTATTCAAGTTGATCTAAGATCTCCCTGACCTGTTTTTTAGATTCTTGCTTTATTAGGTACTGCCTTTGTGCAGTAGGTTGATTTCTAACTGTATTTTGTGGTGAGGTGAATCCTCATCCCACATGATTTTTGTATAATGCTGGGGCTTGGGCATCTGCCCATTTCCTGGCATAAGTATATTTTAGGCGAATTGGAATATGGTTGGAGAAGGCTGGCATAATAATGTCCTCGCCACGTGGGCATTCCGTGACAAGTTCTGGTGGCCAGTCCTGTTCTGCTAGAAGTATATCATAACCCCCTGAAAGTTTCTCCCAAAAGAGTGCTTTCACTTATCTTGGTATGTCTCCCTCCATCCAAAGTGTTATTTCATATAACTTTTGTGGAGTACTAACCCTGGCGTCTACAGTCTCTACTGTTATGTACTCATTCAAGTCCACTATCTCCAGAAGTTCCTTCAGGTTCTGGCGAGCTATTTTTACTTATGCTGCACTGTCCAGCATTGTCTGAGCCCATTCTCCGTTCTTGAGTTGTGTTCTCAGTATTTTCGGCATGTCTGATCTTCAGACCTGCTACCTTCTTTTTGGTGAATTGAGATTTTGATTTGTTTTTCTGAACGTGTTTATCCTCTTTGGACTTCATGTGTTCTTCTTTGTGATCTGACCGTCCTCTTTTTTCGGATGTCTGTGTCGATATCTGAAAGGTGCTAGAGGAACGTGTATCAATATCCTGATACCTGTCAGGTTTTCTTAAATTATCCCTATTCCTGAGGTTATTGCTCCTTTTAGAGGGCTCCTTTTGAGGAGACCTACCTCGGGATTCAGAACATTTCTGTTTTGAATTTTGTTTATTAGTTTCCCATTTATTTTTAGAAAATGTAGGATTTTGTTTAATAGAGTCCTTTTCAGGACCTTCAGGCAGTTGTGTCTGAACTGTATAATTTTATTAACTCTTTTAGTTGAGTGAGTAATTCATCGTCTGACATCTCTTGGATGTCTGGATGAGGTCTGTAGCAGGCTACAATCAGCCATGTTGCTCCTGGACCGAGCCTGGTAATGTTTTTGTGATGTTTTAGAGAGCCTTTAAACCAGAGATCATGCTCCTGGTATGTAAGTGGAATTTCAATATCCTTGAAAGGAATATATTCCTCAGGTGGTTCTTCTTCTTTAAACACTTTTGTTATTGGATTTGATTCTGGGAATACAATCCATGAATAGTATATATCTGTCTGAAATGATTTGTGTGCCTCTATCACGAAAACTGCTCTACCACTTCTAGGTGTTAGGCCGTGTTGTATAAGTTTTAGAGTGATGGCTCTCCTTATATTTGGATGGATAGGTATCGCATCCTTATCTGTATTGTTAAAAGCTGTTACGAGTGGGTCAGCCACAGCTACAGCTACACCATTGTTGGTGTAAGTATCCCTGTTAAGGGATATTGTTTTTGAAAAATTTAGAACGAGTTTCAAGGAAACAAAGATAAGGTGCACAATATCCTTCAGCATTGAACAAACCAAACAGGTGATATAGGATTTTTGTCCTATTCAGTTCTGGCGACTATTTAACCCTACCCACTCCAGACATCTTATGGAGTATGTGAGTAGGGAGCTCTGAGAAAAGCACGAGTGAGTTACTTCAGTATCCAGCAATAAAATTACTGCCTTACCAAACCGCTGGGCGCCATGTAATGTAGTTCCTATTTCCCTAATAGGCTCTGCGCATTGGAATAATATGCACTATAGGTTTGGCATAGGACTGAGGTCAGTATGCCCCAATCGAGCATATTCAACTTAATTACTTTGTGTGCCAGCTAGCTCAGAGACCACTAGAAACTCCTTGTAAACAAGAAGGGAGTAGTTTCTGGCAACCGCATAAACATGACAACTTTGTTTCCCTTTAGAATCGGAACACTCTCAGAATTGTGGAAAAAATACATAACAGTTTCAGTTATAGAGAAAGAATAGACAACGTAAAAAGGATTTATTGAACAGTCTTATTTCGCATGTAAGAGATATGTGCTGTTACAATCATAAGACAGTATGCAAGATATATTATGTACAGCGTAAGCAGCAGAAAGAAATATTACTGTGCTAGCACTATCTTTTAGCTATGAGACATATATTCATATACATAAATAACCAAGGCTAAGATGTGAGTACTCATACAATGCGTTTTCTAACTAGTTCTACCCCAGTGTACCTAACCTAAGTGTAGTACGAGGTAAGAAGTAGGTGCTGTATTCTATAGTATAGAATGCTATAGTTTGGTATGCCAAGAGTCCCTCTAGGTTCTAGTCAGCTCTATACTTTAGAATGAGAGAGGTGGGAATCTCTTCCTGGGTCTCGAACTCTAACACCCCGCAAAGGTACTCAGAACACTGGAAGCTGGATTCTCTGCGAGCAGGGATGACAGCGTCTTGTCAGTGCGTCAGGTCGGGACACGGGCTCCTCTAAGTTGACGTCTCCTCCTTACTTGCCGTGGCGAGTCGTGCAGCCGTGCAGCCAAGCCGTGGTTTGCCATGGTAAGGGAAGGTATAATTATACCTGGAAGAGGCTTAGGAATGTTAGCATTGATGGAAAGTCGGGCAGAGGAAGACATCATGAATGAACCCTTAGGGAATAGTGGTTCATGCATAATAAATGAGTTCTTGGAGAAATCGATAGTCCTAGGCTAGGGAAACTCCCAATGGCTTAAGGGTGTGGTTTCTAAGAACTCATTGTGACTTTGGGGTGGACGGATGCAGATAACCATGCCTGTATTTGGATAGCATGGCTAGTGCCTCAATAAGGACTGGGATCTTATGCCTAAATAAGGGCAATGCGAATTGTTCCTATATAAGGACATGTTTCAGGAAAACCTATATACGGCCACCTAAAGCGGAATACAACAACTTCACAGTGACAATGAGCACAAAGTACCAAGAGGGAGAGGAATGTCAGTACTGGGGTGTTTGACACCGCTTCCTGTTTCCAAGAAAAGTTGCGCTCTGTAACTGAATTGTGTGTTTTGAAGGTCACATGTCACCAGACAACAGCCAAAGGGACCCTATGAAGGACAGATATACAACAGTCTTGAAATACAAAAATAACTGCATGCATCTTCAATAGACATTCCATACACAAGTCTCATGATTCGTGAAAACAACCTAGGACTCATGTCAACACTGTAATGGTGAACATACTTACTCAACGAACACATAACTGCAAGGATAATGTCAAGTAGCATGCAGCCACACAAATGCAGAAACATTGCACTACATACACATATCAGGCAAATAAAAAGCTTAGACAACTCATCACTGTTTACTCACAATCATGAGAAAAAGATGTTGATGAGCTGTGTCCGAACATACCCCTCATCATCACTGGCAACATGACCCAAGGCTGGATCCTCCCCAGCTGGAGGCTGCTGGCCGTCATCATTTTGGATGAGAGGTAGCTCTTCCCTCACTGCCAGGTTGTGTAGCATGAAACACACAATGATGATCTTGCAAACCTTTTCTGGTGCATATCGGAGTGCCCCTCCTCTCTGGTCCAGGCAGCGCAATCTGCTTTTCAGTAGTTCAAATGTCCGCTCTATCACTCGCCTGGTCTGCCCATGTACCTCATTAAAACATATCTCAGCAGGGGTAACAGCGTTCCTGAGTGGTGTCAGCAACCACTGCATGTTGGGGTATCCGGAGTCACCTACATACAAACAAACAAACATATCATGGGTCTGAAAAGAGGGTTAAAATCCGAGATACAAAAAGCACACAAGGTAAACAGACATTTCACACCGACAGCCAGGCACACTGGTTTTTGCAGCTGTGACATCATCTGTGGGATCCTACTATTCCTCATGATGTATGCGTTGTGTGCGGATCTGAGGAAACGCGGACAGACATCTGAGATTGTCATGTCAGGCAGACATACCACCAGGGCATTGATGGAGTGAAAATGCTTACAATTCCTGTATGTCTGTTCATTTGTTTGTGGTGGTACCAAAGTCACATGTATACCATTTATGGAGCCAATGACATGTGGCATCCTTCCCAGAGCATAAAAGTCACTCTTGATGTCAGCAAATTGTCGTGGTGTTGAGAATTTGATGTACAGGCTCAGCAAATTCAAAATTCCTTCTAAAACATTATGAAGCACACAGCTAAACATTGTCTGGGACATCCCACCAGCAGTAGCCACAATATACTGGAAGGTTCCCTTGGCAAAGAAATGTAGGGCTGCCATCACCTCAACCTTGGGGGTCAGCGCTGATGGATATGGCCATCCAGGTTGCAAATGTGGGTCAACTGCTTTGACAAATCCTCAATTAGTTGACTGGTGAAGCGGTAACATGGGATGCTGTCACGTTCAGCCATGGTTCCTAGGTCTGGGAAGGGTCTGTGGACAGATGGTCTCCTGCGGTATATAGGCGAGAAAAGAAAGATTATAATTTCCCTTACATATGTTGCAATGAACATGCAAAATATCACATGCTACATCATAGCAAGACTCATTTGGGGTAAAGGGGTATTTTTAGGGTTCAGGGTCAGTTTGGGGTTTTTTGGGTAAAGGGGTATTTTTGGGGTTAAGGGTCAGTTTTCAGTTTTTGGGTAAAGGGGTATTTTTGGGGTTCAGGGTCAGTTTTCAGTTTTTGGGTAAAGGGGTATTTTTAGGGTTCAGGGTCAGTTTTTAGTTTTTGGGTAAAGGGGTATTTTTGGGGTTCCGGGTCAGTTTTTAGTTTTTGGGTAAAGTGGTATTTTTGGGGTTCAGGGTCAGTTTTTAGTGTTTGGGTAAAGGGGTATTTTTGGGGTTCAGGGTCAGTTTTTAGTTTTTGGGTAAAGGGGTATTTTTAGGGTTCAGGGTCAGTTTTTAGTTTTTGGGTAAAGGGGTATTTTTGGGTTTCAGGGTCAGTTTTTAGTTTTTGGGTAAAGGGGTATTTTTAGGGTTCAGGGTCAGTTTTTAGTTTTTGGGTAAAGGGGTATTTTTGGGGTTCAGGGTCAGTTTTTAGTTTTTGGGTAAAGGGGTATTTTTAGGGTTCAGGGTCAGTTTTTAGTTTTTGGGTAAAGGGGTATTTTTAGGGTTCAGGGTCAGTTTTTAGTTTTTGGTTAAAGGGGTATTTTTAGGGTTCAGGGTCAGTTTCTAGTTTTTGGGTAAAGGGGTATTTTTGGGGTTCAGGGTCAGTTTTTAGTTTTTGGGAAAAGGGGTATTTTTGGGGTTCAGGGTCAGTTTTTAGTGTTTGGGTAAAGGGGTATTTTTGGGGTTCAGGGTCAGTTTTTAGTTTTTGGGCAAAGGGGTATTTTTGGGGTTCAGGGTCAGTTTTTAGTTTTTGGGTAAAGGGGTATTTTTGGGGTTCAGGGTCAGTTTTTAGTTTTTGGTTAAAGGGGCATTTTTGGGGTTCAGGGTCAGTTTTGGGTTCTGGGGGTACAGGGGTACAGGGTAAAAATAAATTAAAATTAAATTTAAATTAAATTACATTAAATTATATTTTTTTTAATTAATTTACGATTATAAAATTAATATATAGTTACCAATACTTACGTTGTCATGGTATGCGTTGTAAAGGTACCTGTGTTGTAAAAACATTCGTTGTAAATACATGCGTTGTAAAAGTTTTTGCGTTGTAAAAAATGCGTTGTAAAAGCATGCGTTGTAATAACATGCGTTGTATCAACATAGATGCCAGGCACGTTTTGGCACTGTGTACAAATCGCATGCACACAAATTCGGTTGGGCAACAACAACAATGAATCCAAATCTATAGTGTCATGATGCAGAAAAATTCAAGGACGCGGTAGGCATGCCCGAGTCATGCAATGTGATGGAATGGACAAACTCCTGATATTGCAAATGTCTCTGACCTATCTTTTTGGACACATGGAACAGAATCCGCCTCTGCAGCACAGATATAAGGCTGTTTGTTCCCAAGAGACATCACTTGCCTGCACCACAGGGTACTTGCCTACATCACAACCTACCACTGCTGCTGTCTCTGCAACCTCAGAATGCTGCAATGGTACATACTGTGGAGAGGGCCCGGCTTTCACAGAGGAGGAAAACCAGGCCCTGCTTTACAGCCTCCTTCCACAGTACAGAAAGCTCTATGGGAAACCAGGGAAGCAGGTGAGTGTTGATTGCACTGACTTCTCAGTACACCATGTGTCCTAACAGGCACTACTAGCATTCTGATCACCAAGGACATGCATGCACACATGCATGCACACATGGTCATTGTAATTCTCACAGTGTGTAGGATCATGTACTGGAGAGGGACAGTGAAGTAAAAATGCATCCTGTGCTATTTCATCTCATGCATTGTACTTATTTTGTGAAGGCAGACTTACACACAGGACAACTGCCCCTGCTGATACATGAGCTTCCTTAACAGATTTTCTGCCCTACTACCAATGACCTATATGTCCATGTGTGTAATGAACAAACATGTTGTATGTGCAGTAATGGTGTTTCACTATGTCATCCTTACAGGTCGACGCCCATCAGAAGCAGGAAATTTGGTTGACCATCGTACGGGCTGTGAGATCTGTGGGGGGTCTTCAAACGCCACATCCCCCATTGCGAGAAGAGGTGGCAAGACCTCTGTGGCTGGACCCGAAGGATTGCTAGAGTCCAGGTGAAGCTGTCACCTCCTTGCAAAATGGGTGGACGACGGACCCTGACCCCCCACATGCTCCGGATACTCACTGGGTTCTTCCCTGACCTGGATGGGCATTTGAAAGCCAGACAGCAGCAAGGAGGGGGTTAGTTTGAGTCAGTTAGCTGCACTATGTCTGACACACATGTTGCACTCCCTCAGCCTGGTAACACTATCATAAGTCGTGTGTCTGCTGAGACAACACTCGTGTTGCAAAATGTAAAGATGCCCCATTGTCATCTGATGCCCAGGTGTGTCCCTTTCCGTCCGTGACATGTCACTAGACTCCTGTGTATTAGCTGTAGTCCAAGGTCACTGTGTACAGCACCATGTAAAACAGGTGCATTAAGTTGACCATCATGAGTGGTGTGCTTGTCTGACATGTGTTAGCAACTTGACAGACATATGGCCTGCACTCTATGTGGTATATACCTAAATGGACAATGAGATGATTGGGGTAAACACAGGTTTGTGACATGAATACTGCGCACACATGCAGCAGGTACGTCCAATGTTGGTGTCTCAGACAGATGAACTGTATTTGCTTAAATAATGCATAGTAAGCAGCCACGTACTCCCACTAATCCCATGTTTCACATGGGCTAGGACAGGTATTCCAACTGAGGCCATCAGGGACACTGTCATATCCTATTTATGTGTGTCAGGCAACACTGTATTTTATTTTATTTCAAAGGTTTTATATAGCGCTGGCTAGACCCGGAGGTATCAGAGCGCTTTACATGAGCATCAGATCGTAGTTACAGGTTACATCGTTACAAAGGTTACACAGTTATTAGAGCATGGCAACATAGTTACTTGTAAGGTCAAGATAAACAATAAGCACAAATACGAAAGGGGAAAAGCAAGCAAGGGGAAAGATTCAGGAGAGGGGGAAGGAGCTAGGGAAGTAGATAGGTAATGAAGGTGGGAAAGGGGAGGGGAGGGTGAAGGACATCGCAAGGAAAGAGGAGGGGAAGGGTGACGGGGACACAAACCGGTAGACGAGTCTAAGCAACGTCCAAAGTCCAGTAAGCTGTGATCCCAGGGGAAGTGATATCACTTCCTTATATCTGTTGCGGAAGGCTCCCTTTACGCAGTGGACTCTCTCAGAGGGGTCTCTGAGACTCCAGGCCTACATACTGGATCCTTAACCAAGAAGGGGAGAGGGAGGGCTTTGGCAAGGGGTGCCATACCATACCTCAGCTGTGAGTGGCTCCCTTGGCACAGTGGACTCTCTCAGCGGGTACGCTGAGACTCCAGAGTATAAATATTGGATCTTTCCCCAACAAGGGGAGAAGGAGTGCTTAGTCAAAGGGCACAAAGGACAGGGGGCTAGGCAGACTAGCAGGTAAGGTGAGAGATTCAGGGGAGAGAGGATAGGAGCTAGGGAGGTAGACAAAGGGAGAAAGAGTACTAAATGGGAACAAATGTAATTAATGAGTTATTATATAGCGCAGGCTAGACCCGATGGAATCAGAGCGCTTTAAATGAGGGACAATAATGTTGCAAATTAAATCAGTTAAAAGTTACATAAGTATCAACAAATGCTTTTAAAGAACATAGGGGAACAAGGTGAATGGAGCAGGAAGGGTAAGGGGATAGGGTAGGAAGACAGGACGTAGAGACGAGGGGAACATATTTACAAAAGATACCAAAAAAAACTTTTCAGGAGCATAGAAGAAAAGGAAAATGGGGTGAGGAATGGAAAAGGGGTGAGGGCAAAAGGGGTAGTGTATAGATACAGCGGAGAGACAAAGGGAAAGTTTGTCCAAAGTCCGGCTGGGTAGGTGACGGCCGAGGGGGAATCCTCGGTCCATCTCCTCTTCAGCTATCAGGTAGGTCCACCGGGCATCGGTCAAATGGCTAGGTCTCAACAGAAAAACATTAAAGGGGAAGAGGGCGAGAAGAAGGGAGTGTAGAGGGGAAAGGGGGTGGGGTGAAAGGGTAGGAGGGGGAAACGACGGAGAGATGAAGGAAAGTCTGCCCAAAATCCGGCTGGGTAGGTGACGGCCGAGGGGGAATCCACAACCCATCTCCCCTTCAGCTAACAGGTAGCTCCACCGGACATCGGACAAATAGCAGGGTCTCTACGGTCGAGGGAAGGTGCACAGTACATGTCCAGGAGGGAGAGCAGGATCAAGGTCAGGTGAGGGATTTGGTTAAGCTCAGGACGCTGACCAGTTCTTTTGTCCAGGAGCATTAGAGCATCGTGGAGAGACCGACTGAGGCTGCCAATTTGAGGTCAGGCAGGGGGGTTGAGACCTTGGTGTTAAATTCAGTCGGTCCCTGAAATTCCCAAAGCATAGGGGGTGTAATCTATGCCGTGAAGCGGCAGGAGGACAGGGCCAGTGTCTGCATGTCTTCAGAGGGGGTGAGAGGCAGGTCTGGCGTGGCGTCTCCAGAGTCATTCTGCAATAATCAGGGAGCCCTCCCGTTCTGCAGCCCAATCGGACATACAAGCTCCTCGCGTACATAATTACATCAAAGAACAGTCACAGTAGCACATAAGGCAATAACTCTATTCTGCACCAACCTCATAAGCCTAAATATAGTAGACCACAACTCCTAAACATTACTTGCATTAGGAAATAAACTTAAACTTAGTAACATAACCTGCAGTAGGGAATAAATCAAACCTAGTCCACAGTAGAAAACATATGACAGTAGATAAAACCTAATAAGCACAAAAGCACATCTATAAGCATAAATCAAGGTGCATAAATCACACTACAAACATTACATTTCCTAGCGCCTATAAAAAGTACACTAGGGCCTTGTGCCCTACAAACCTAATAGTCCCCTGGGCCAACTGGCCATCTATAAGGGGCTCAAATGCCCTCTGTCTAAAAAGTCAGGGCGCGCTGGCAATGCAGCGAAGGTCATAGGAGGCGCACTGGGCAATAGAGTGTGTCTCACTCCTGGAGTAAAAAGACATGTCTTCTGAAATGGGCTCTCACTGGCCATCAGGACAAATGTGTCCCCCTTTGTTGGAGCCACTCGGGGCTCAGTAAATAATTATTAAAACGCTGGAGCCATCTGGCTCTGACACTAGAGTTGCCAAACGGAGCAACCTGGGCTCTGTAGAACAAATTATGCTCCCAAGAACGTGGAGTGCACTAGCGTTTTTTAAAATGAAGTATGCCCGAGGCTGGGGCAATTACGGGAGAAAATCACGGGCCCCTCTGGGCCAGCCATAAGATAATAGTGCCATTGTTGGAGCCACTTGGGCTCGAAAAGCGATTGTACCCCACGTTGGAGACTCCGGGTGCTCTGTCGCCAACCACGCCCCCATGCACAATGAAAGAATGGGCTCCTCGGGGCCCGGGTAAGTGGGGGCTAACCAACGGTGGAGCGGCCCGCTCTCGTGGCGGGCCCGCTCAGAATCTTCCCTTGATCGGAACCACCCCGTCCCCTTGAGTCCTCACTCACCGGCCCTGGGGGCAGTTTCTCCTTCCTGCGGCGGCGCTTGCGGGGCTCTTTATCCTCACAAGAGCCCCGCCTTACCCGAAGGTTTCAGAGCGCTTCACAATAGGAACAGTAATGATACATGAGGAGAACATTACAAGTGAACAAATTACAAAAGCAAACGTTAAGTTGCATGAGGCAAAAGTGACAATTGTGAGCAAACAAAATACAAGAGGTAGCAAACGGTGTATTACAGGAGGAAAAAGTGGCATGTGTGCAAGTCAGAAAGGCGTACAAAGTACAAGTAGAGGTGTAGTACTGCAATATATGGCAGACACTCTAACACAAGAACAAACGTTATGTAGGCAATGGTGGCACTTGTGCAAGTATCTGAAGCAAACAAATGAAGGAGGAGGTAGCAGAGACAAGTGACATGTGCATGTTACAAAAGAGTACCAGACACAGGTAGAAGGGTAATACTGCAATGACTGGCAAAACACACTGGGAAGGCACTTCCATAGTCATGGAGAAAAGTATTCTCTATAAAGAAAGGTCTTCCTTCAGATAGCAGAGAGGGTGTGAATTAAATTTGGAAGTGTCTTTCAAGGAGGAGAGCTTTAACGTCAGAAGTCGTTCCAACAAAGGTTTCTTTCTTTAGTTCACCAAGGCGGGCTCCCACAGGCCGGGGGCAGTGAGCGAATCCACCTGTGAGTCATCCTCTGACCACTCGGTGCCAGTGCAGTTTGGACGGTGTCCTCGCAGAGACACAAAGAAGCCCAACAATGACAGTGTGACAGTGTCCGCGCGGGCCAACAATGAGTGAGATGCAACAACTGCCTCAAGCCACGGCATGCGCTGATATGTATGTGAGTGCAAAGCTCCTCGGTTCAGCTCCTCATTGAAGGGGGGTGGTGGTGGTGGGAATTGTCAAAGCCTCAAGATACGAGAGGACAACCCAAAGGACAGGACCCAGTGGCTAGAGCTATTGGTCAATCTGAGTTTTATTCAAAAGAAAACCTTAAATAAAGAGTGGCCAACTGGGCAAGCTTAGCTACATACAGACTAATAGTAGTAGTACAGAGAGCCATAGCAGAGGCAGTTAGAAGGAACTTAAAGGCAGGGATAACCAGAATTTGGAAACAGATAGTCAAGGTCAAAGAAGCATTTGTAAAAAAATTGAATTAGGAAGTAGAACCGTAATTAATAGCTCAGAAAAAATAAGGTGTAGTAAAAGTTAGGGAAATATAATTGTTACTGGGGCCAGCAGCAGGGCCCTCGATAGAGGAGTGGCTCTCTGGTGGTTATCCCGCCGACTCGGCCCCCGTCTTCTTGCCCCTGGGTGGTGCTTGAACCGCGTAGCCTCTAGGTGTTTAAAACAGGCCACGTTTGGAAGCGCTGGAACTGGTGCTGAAAGCAGCCTGAGTTTTCACAGTGCCAGTCACTGGTTGAAAATGGTGTTCAGAATAAATGGCCATCCAATCCTTGGCCTCAGTGCAGAGCGCACAGAGCAAAGCTCGCATATTCCAGTTGTAACTGTGATTCTGAGAGAAAGCGCTACACCGATTCCTTTCGGAGCCTACTGTGGCTCGATAATACCGAGAAACAAACTGCGTCATTGTCATGGCGGCGCCTCCATGAACCATTGCAAATGAAGATTCATGTGTTTGACTCTGTGTCTGTGTGTACAGGAAGAGTGATTTTGTGGCACATGTGGCTAATGTATCGGATATGGACAGAAATCTCATTTATGTCAATTGGCTCAGATACATAGGAAAAATCATGTGTGTCATCCCTTAACTGTGCATATTGGTGGCTTAAACAGATATGTGTATGCTGCATTACTTTGTTTTTGGGAGTATGCAAAATGCTTGAGATATCAGTCTTCATATATTCATATAGTCTCATATAGGTGGAGAGGTGTGGTGCCGGGCCAGGGCAGCACAGGGTTCACGGTTCAATCCCCTGCTCCGGCTGCTGCTCAGCTCAACACCATGTGACTCTGGGCAATAGCTCACTTAATTTCCACGACGGCCCCCAGTGCCTTGAGACCCGTAAGGGTGAGTAATTCGTCCTTTACAAATACGGATTTATATTTTTTACATATACTCAAGTGTCTCAGTTAAACAACATGAGCTTGTCAAAGTGTTTGAATTCTATGTAGCACTTAGGGGAGATGTATACTTGTGCACTACAGATGTTATTTGCACAGTGTTTACTTGAGTGTGACTTGGTGCTGACTGTTAAATCTTGATTCACTGGCCAGGTAACAAGAGTCAGCACAGACTGTTAAGGCAGACAGGACTGTGGCATAGTGTGGCACATGAAAATGTTTAAGATGCAGTTTTGTACTTGTCAGTTGTCCTGCATGCAGACCTTTTTAGCATTGGAGTTCACGACATGAGCCCATATTGGTTACTGTGGATGGGAGTATGTTCATCACGTAAACTTAGGTATTTGTCCATCCCATTTGTGTGCCCAATTCCAGACTCCCTTGAATGAGATGGGACATGTTTGTGTTAAGCCCTGACACTCAGGAGCATTACAGATCAGACAACAGCCAAGACAGTGCCCTGTTGGGCATGTACATAGTTTAAATTGAGAAAAATCTAACAGATGTTTCCATTGACAATGCGTGTTTGGTAACCATTATTCACAGGCAGATGGACAGGTGACTTATCTACATATGTGGCTTTGACATTAAGCAAGGTCTTGCTCTGTGATGTGTTGTGAACAGCAATCTAGTGTCAAGTATATGCAGATGACTGATGTGAATCTGTTTCCCATCCTTGTTCACAGCATCATCAACACCAACTGGAGGAGAGAGTTTCACGGACCAGGAGGTAGCAGCTAGCCAGACGAGGTCCACTGTGAAGGAAGATGAGGGACCCAGTAGCACAGAGGGTGAGGGGAGCAACACTGATACCCGCTCAACCACATCTACATCAGCTGATGAACAATCCAGCTCCAGTGATGACTCCCTTGTGGTGGTGGGTGTTACCAGGGCGGGGGGCCCACACCCACAGAGTCTGTCCCCGCCTCCACCACCTCCTCCATCCTCCCAGCTGCTCTCATTCCAAAGGTCCATGGACACTCTTGTGTGAGGGAGCATGTCTCCTTTGGGCCAGGTACGGCACCCCCTGCATCTGTCACCCCTGCTGCCCTGAGTGTGAAGTCCGTGGACTTGCTGAAACAGTTGCATGTGGGGCAGATATCCATGCTGAATTTCTTCCATACACACACCAGTCTATTGACCCAATTGGTGTCATACATGGAGGGCATATCAACAAACATGTCTGTCCTACAGTGGACAAAACAGTCCATGGCCTCCTCACTGATGGCAGCAGTGTCCCTTCTATAACAGTCCCACACCTCTCCTACCTCTGCCCCATCCTCAGTCCACACTGACATACCTGCCCAAAGCACACTCACACAGGCACATTCACACACACCAACAGACAAAAGCAGAATACAGCAAGCTAAGAAAAAATCCCAAAAACATGCACGCACACTCAGGTGACTGACATCTCACAGAAAGGTGATAGGGAAAGAAACACACACAGCCATCCACAACCACTGCACATTCCTCAGATAGCACTCCCTTCAAAAGCCCTACCCTTGACTCTCCTGCAATCCCCCTTCCCAGAGGGTCTTCTTCTGTGACTTAGGCCTCTTCCCCACTAAAACATCAGTTCCTACTCGCAAGGGGAAGAGGAAGTCACCAGGTACAGAGAGGAAATCCCCCACTGCAAGCACACCCTCCCGTAAGAGTAGGAACACTGAGGTCCCCACCGCACATCCTCCAGGATGAAGAAAGGCGAAACCCCACCACCATCCCACACTTCAACCCCCAAAGCTACATCCACCCAACCCAAGACCACCCATCCCAATGTTCACACACCAAAAGCCATCCAAGGTTCACCCACACACCCTAACACCATCCCCAAGATGATTAGGCTCTCACCCCCTACAACAGGCACTTCCACAACACGACACACTCAGTCACTTTCAGACACTGCAGTGGAGGCCATGGCCCACCCATCTGACCTGTCCACTGCAGTGGATCCACCACCCCCACAATCTGACATCGGCACTGCAGTGGAGCCCCCACCCTCACAATCTGACATGGGCACTGCAGTGGAGCCTCCACCCCCTCAGTGCAACATGTCCACTGCAGTAGCTCCAGCACCCCCTAAATCTGATTTGTCCACTGTAGTTGCTACAGACACTCCAGTTGCCCCAAATCCTCCCATTACCCATCCTGCTACAAACTAATCCTGTCCCTGCGGTGCCTGGCCTGCCTCAGAAGATGCCCCTCCTTGGGGAGTTGTCCCCTAGTGATGTAAGTGCAGGCAAGCAATGTATTAAAACTCATCCTATATAGCCCATGAAGGACTCATTGACATGGACTGGTAATTGGCCTTGTTTATTTGCGAGAATCGGGATTAAACATTTAAATGCTGAATAAAGCAATTTTTTGTTATTTTGGCAAATTTTTTGGGTGTACATAATGTTGCTGATTATTGTACTGCAAATGCCGTTGTAACATTGTTTTAGGCCAAATCATGATAGAGTGATGTGATGGACTGCCAGAGGTCCATGTGATATGTGTCCTAGTACAGTATGTTGTGAAGTTGTCGTAGGCTGAAATGGCTTGTTGTCACGAGCAACATTATTATAGGAGTGTGATATTCTTTTTACAACCTCTCCCATCTTTGGCGTACACTGTAGCACATATGTTGGTCTTGACATTTATACTCATTTTTACTGTTTCTAATGGTATGCATCACTCGAATGGACCTGCATATTATGGCATTGATGAAGAACAAGTCATCTGTGTACTTGGTGCCACTTGGGATGCATGGATTCTGAATACGTGTAGCCAACTTGGGAAACACACCTGTACACAGGATGATTGGACCAAAGTATTCTGTGTGTTGTAATAGTTTAGTCAATGTCCGACTCTCATTCTGACGAGGCAGACGCATGCCAAGACCAAGCTTGAAATAGCGGAACTTCAACAGTAGTGAAATCGCCTCTTGGCAGTATGTTACTCTGTGACCTTTCCTAAGCCCATGTAGTCCCTGCAGATGTTCCTGTCAACAAGGCTTGAAAAATTATCCATTGGTTTGACAACCAATTTGACTGTGAGTGCCCGTGATGTGGGTGCATGGGACAAACTGAGTTAATCTGGTGACCACCATGGTTTGGTTGCTATAAGTGTCTGCACTGTGTGTAAACTCACATTAGACATAATTAGGATTCCAAAACTCACATCTGTGCTACCAACATTAGTGAGTTTTTTTTAATCTTTCCTCTGTTTTCATACGTTTGCCACTTGTATGTGTGTATGACTGCTCACACTCAGTAGATTCTTCCCTTCCCTGTCACCTGATGTCAACATGTCTTATTTGTAGGTCTCCTTGGGTATATCATTGCTAAAGGACAGTGTTGGGTTTCGCTATGTGTCTGTTACCTTTCACGTTATGCACATGTCATCAGTCCTAAGGGAAGTGACAAATTCAAGCATGTGTTATTCCTAGCTATGTGTCTTGTGTTTGTGATCCAACCACCACCCCTGAGATTGTCATGGGTGAATGTGCAATGTCACCATTCAATGGAGCCTTAGCTGCTGCACATTGTGTGTGATCAAGATGTGTGGTGTTTTGACAGGCCAAATGTGACCTGCCACTTGGCACGGCCCCTTTTCTGTTATGTTAAATGAATTTATATAGCGCATGTACACCAAACAGTTTCATGGCGCTGAAGAGCAAGAGAGGAGCTGTGACAGTGATGCATTTGACTTACAGATATGCCTGAGTGAACAGAAAGGTTTTAAGTAGTTTCCGGAACTGTGAATAACAGGCTGTGAGCCTAATTTCCACAGGGAGCGAATTCCAGAGCTGTGGAGCCAGTACTGTGAATCCAAGCCCACTGTGTTTCTTACGTTTAAAAGCGGGGGTGGTCTGCAAATTCAGATTCGGGAGTGGATATAGCACTGACTCCTGGAGGAGAGGAACGCAGGGCCATTCTCATTAAGGCTTTAAATGTGGTGCATCCCAGTTTGAAGGCACAACGTTTAGCCACTGGGAGCCAGTGAAGGCTCTTCAATATGGGTTAAGGTGATATCGTAGAGGCTGGATCTGGCTGCATGATTTTGCACCAGTTGAAATGTTTTAGTTGATATGCGGGTATACCAACGTAAAGGGAGTTGGCGTAATCAATACACGACATTATCAAGGCAAGGACAGTCAAGGTTAGGGCCGCAATGGTTAAGAATCTACTGATCTTCCTGATTCCCCGGAGATGGAAGAAGCATGCTGAAACCACTGCACTTATCTGAGCCTTCATGGAAAGATCGTAGCTAATCATGATCCCTAAACTCTTAACAGACGTTGCAGGGATGGGGGACTTCCTAGAGTAGGGGCCCAAAAATTGGCATTCCAAGGGTTAGCTGGTCCCCCTGTGAGGATGAGTTCAGTTTTGTCAGGGTTTAATTTCAGTTGGTTGTCGTTCATCCAGGCGCTGATAAAACTTCATGGCGATTGGAAGTAGAGCGCTGAGGAGATAGTAGGACTGATATTAAATACCAAATAAAGGTAGTCGGCGTAGTTAAAAGTGACAACCTTTCTCTCACGTAGAGCCCAGATCAGAGGAAATAAGTATAGATTGAACAACAAGGGCAACAGGGAGGACCGCTGAGGGACCTCACATGTCAATTTCATTTTCTGGAATAAAAAATTTGCCATGCAAACAGCCTGGAACCGATTTGTGAGGAAGGAAGAAATCCATCTCAAAGCCATGCCCCGGACTCCGGCATTACTGACACGGTTGATCAGAATATCGTGGTTGACCGTGTCAAAAGCAGCTGACAGATCAAGGAGTACCAGGGCCTCGATAAGCCCTTTGTCCATCCCTCCTCTGAATGAATGAATGAAACATAATTTATAACGCGCAAACTTTGCCCAACGGGCGTCAAAGCGCCTAACCAAACAATGTCCAGAGTCAGAGAGCATGCTACTGATAGGCCTCGATGAAGAGCTGTGTTTTTAATGCCTTCTTAAAAAGGTTGTGCTTTTAATTCGGAGGGGAGGACATTCCACAATCTGGGGGCCATAGAAGAGAAAGCCCTTGCACCCCATCTGACTCTATTTGTTCGAGGGACAAATACGAGATTTTTATTGGCAGAACGAAGGCTTCTGCTAGGGGTGTAGGGGACAAGAAGGGAGCCAATGACTTCTGAGCCTCTACCTGATAGAGCGCTGAAGACCAGGCATAGAATTTTGAAAGTGATCCTAAAATGGATCGGGAGCCAATGCAGGCTCTTCCTGGCTAGAGTAGCAAAGGAGCTGTTAGGGGTGCCCAGAACAAATTTGGCAGCCGCGTTCTGAACGGTCTGAAGGCATGAAATAAGGCTCTTATTAGCTTCTGCATACAGTGCATTACAATAATCCAGCCGTGATGCCACAAGAGCCACCACGGTCTGCTTACGGGCTTGGGGGGAGAGATAATGGGCTATTTTCCTAAGAGTCCTAATGACTCCCCAACACGTGGACACAGTTCGATGAGCTTGCTGGGTCATAGCCAGTGAGGTATCAAAGATCACGCCCAGATTACGGGCTGATTTTACAGGCACAGGACATACTCCCAGAGAGGGGGGCCACCAGTCACTGGACCATATGTTTTGGTCTTTGCCGAAGATCAAGACCTCGGTTTTCTCTCCGTTCAGCTTCAGTGAGTTTAGAATCATTCATTCAGAGACTGCCTGCATGCAGTTTCTGAAGCTGAATGTGGAGGTACTCACCGAGTGGGAGAGAGACACCATGATCTGCGTGTCATCTGCGTATGACACCACCTCCATCCCGTGCGATCTTACTAACCTGGCAAGTGGGGCCACATAGATGTTAAAAAGGGTCGGACTCAAGGCCGACCCCTGTGGGACCCCACATTGCACAGGCCTAGCAGGGGAGAGGAACTCTCCTAGCTTGACCCTCTGCTCTCTTTGACTGAGGAAGGAGGACAGGAGGCTCAGTGCTGGGCCCTCCACCCCTATCTCCTTTAGCCGAGTTGTTAAAGTCAAAGGAGATAGGGTGTCAAAAGCTGTAGTCAGGTCGAGCAAGACCAGCAAAACAGTCTGGCCTTGGTCAACCCTAGATCTAATTTTGTCAACCACTACCGTAAGAGCCGACTCGGTGCTGTGGAACTTTCTGAAGCCGTGCTGCGATTGATCCAGAAACCCAGAGACCTCAAGAAAGGAAGTCAGATGCTGATTGAGATGGCATTCAAGCATTTTAGCAGGGGCAGGCAGCAGTGAAATAGGTCAAATTTTTTTGAGGACTTCAGGATCCAGAGTCGGTTTTTTAAGCAGCGGCTTGACTATAGCCTTCTTCCAGACAGCAGGAAAAATGCCCTGAATCATGGCACAATTCATTATCTCCAACAAAGAGGGCAGCAGAGTTTCCCTACATTCTTTCAGGATCTTCAAGGGGCAGGGATCCAGTTGCGAGCCTGATTTAGTTCTATTTAGGAGAGAATCTAATTGCTCAAGGGTAAGGGGAGGGAAATCGGACAGAATCTTCGTGGGAACCTTTCCCCAACATGCTAAGGAAGGAAGGATCGGGAGAGGAAGAGGGCTCATTTTAGCTTTCTGAGTTTCAAGAGCGGAGTAAATGTCCACAATTTTAGTGTGGAAGAACTGCGCGATCCTGTCGCACAGCTCTTGGGAGCCTGTGATGGAATCAGGAGTTTGTAGGGAGCATAAAGAATCACAATTTTAAATAGGTCCCTAGAAGAGGTGAGGGACGTTGTAAGCTTAGAAAAATAAGCCTGTTTTTCATTGATGACCCTTTTCTTATAGTCTACCAGCAAGAGCTTGTGTTTTTCTCGATCTGTGGGGTTCCAGGTTGTCCGCCATAGCCTCTCCTGCCTCCTACAGCTCTGCCTTAGGAGCCTGAGAGGCTCAGTAAACCAGGAGGCTGAGGGTTTCCGCCTCGCTGTATAGCGGTAGGATGCAGGAGCCAGAAGATCTACTGCTCTGGAGATAGAATCTGCAAACTCCAGCGCAGCATCGCTGGCATCCTTAGCGGCTAAGGTGGAGGTCTGAGCTACAAGGGGGATGAGAGAGTCATTAGTGATACCCCTATAGTTTCGTTTAAGTTCCTTGTTCCTGGACTCGTGGCATATGGAAGGGGAAGGGGGAGTTCGAGTTCCAGAGGAACCGCCAGATGGTCAGACCAAACCAGGGGGGTGGGAAGGCCCGTAGAGAGTGTGGGGTCGTTGGAGAACACCCCGTCTAAAATATGACCAGCCAAATGGGTGGGGCTATTTACCAACTGATGCAAGCCACAGGTGGTCATGAGGTCCACTAAAGAGAGGGTATCCTTCGAGCCGGGGTCATCTACATGAAAATTTAGGTCCCCCAACACCGTGAGGTGGGATTTGCCAAAGTAGGGTTCTAAAATTTTAAGGAGTTTGTGGCTAAAACTGGATCTGAGGTCATCCATGACTGCGAGGATGACAGACTCAGTTGAGTGTGCCGGCCTAAATCCTGCCTGATGGGGATCTAAGAAGTGAGATTGTTCAATGCAGGAGCTAAGGCAGTTTGCCACATGAGCATCTAGGATTTTCCCGAGATAGGACAGCAGAGAGATGGGCCGGTAGTTACTGAGCACTGATGGATCCAAATGAGTTTTTTTCATGATTGGGATGATCTCAGCACTTTTAAAAGTGTTGGGGACCGTACCAGATTTTAGCGAGTTGTTGAGTAGTGATAAGGGGAGGTCAGGGCAAGTAAGGAAAGCCTCGCGGCGGATATGCGGTGGGCAGCCTTCAGTGGGAGAGCCAGAACT
The DNA here is from genome assembly GCF_964263255.1 of Lissotriton vulgaris. Classification (NCBI taxonomy): domain Eukaryota; kingdom Metazoa; phylum Chordata; class Amphibia; order Caudata; family Salamandridae; genus Lissotriton; species Lissotriton vulgaris. The sequence goes on from NC_141685.1 coordinate 1,570,859,666, forward strand.
GACTTTTTTTTTAAAGACCAAAGAAGATATCCTTTGAAATAGGGGGATTTGGTTAAATACAGGTGTATTTTTACGGGGAGGTAGAGGGGCTATAACAGGGGAGCTGACGGAATGCTAGTTTTAATCAGACTAATTTTCAATGAAATAGGAATTAGAGTCACAACGTTGGTTCAGTGAAGTTTAGTGCGGTTCGGGCACTTTCCTTCTTGTTGCCGGTAAGCATTTTCTACCCCACGGGGTCTCAGTATTTTGTTAGATTCCAGCAACCACATGTCCTTTATCTTAGAATTATCGGCATATTTTTTGTAGGAAACTGGAAATTGCCACAGCCTTCGTGGTGGCTGCAGTATACCACATTTACAGGTATGAAGGGAGTCACATGTGTCTACGTTTCTTTGTTGGGCAGTGATGATGTCAGCCACCTAGCATTGACTATTCGTATTATTGGTTTTCACAGCATATTGGTACATAGTTTCAGCAACTAGATACCGTGTGGCTTACACTAAACCGTGTGTTTCTAGGGTGTTGGTTTTATTCGGTTTGTATGTCCATGTCTACCATTTTGTATATGGGTTTGTGTTGCGTCATTGGGGAATTATTATCTCGAGTGAAAGCTGTCTTGATTTTCACTTTCATGGTGTGATTCTGGTCTACAGGTGCACATTATGTTCTAAGATTACTTTCAATGTTTTGCTAACACAAGGGTGGGGAGATTAAGGTACTTGCTTTTTACTTTAACACATTGTTACCCCTCTCTGGCTATGACAATTTGGCAGCAGTAATGAATGATGTTATTTAGAATGTTTTTGAAAATTAAAATATTCATTTGTTTTTGAATTTCAGTGGCCCCCGAAGAAGGGACACTTGTCCCGAAATGCATCGGGCTCATTTCTAATATCTTGGTGTTGAACATCAAATATAAATGTACAAATATGATGTATTTTTAAAAAATACAATTTTGATTGTTTGATCTTGTGTCATCAAGTATATTCAAGTATTTACTCTGACAATAACAAACTTAAGTTGAATTGTATATTTGGTTTCTATTTCTTTGTGTACTTTGTTATAATTTTTGGATCATAAAGTTGAAACAACGCCGTCACCATGCCTAGCGGGATTTTAGGTGCGTACGGGTGTAGCACTCCCGCTCTGCGTTGGGAGCGATTCCAACAGAGCCTGAGTGTTTTTTCCTCTGTCAGGAGTTCCTTAAGGTCTAACTTCTGTTGCAGCGTTATGAAAGACAGGACATGGCGCTGCATTCCCGTGCCTCTCTTATGATCTGGTCCCCTAAATTCCTGTGCCACTTCCTGCACAAAGATCTGTAACTGGGCCAACAGATAGTACAACTCGAAGTCAGGGACTGCCAACCCGCCCTCTGTTTTAGGCCGTATAAGCTTCGCCTGTGCAACCCTCCGTCTGCCTTCACCCCAAAGAAAGGATACTATGAGTGATTTCAGTGTTTTAAACATGGAGCTCGGTATCCACACTAGTAGTGTCCGAAAATAATATAGGAAGCGGGGGAGCGCTATCATTTTTAGCAGGCAATGTGGCCCATCACCGATAGTGGGAGAGTGGACCAAAAGGCCATGCTGCCCTTCGTCGCTCTCACTGCGCGACCCACGTTGCCGTCCAGCATATCTGTCGGCGTGTGATAAATATATACTCCCAAGTATTTTAAACAGGTGGGCTCCCACCTCAATGCTCGGATTGTAGCGGGACGGGGTACTCCTCTTCTCACCGGGAACATACACGTCTTGGACCAATTGAGCCTCAGGCTCGAGATAGTCCCAAATCGGGAGAGCATGGTCTCGGCTCCCATAAATGCGTCGTCAGCATCCTCAAGAAAAAGAAGCATGTCGTCCGCATATAGTGATATGTGTTGTTGTCCAGCTCTGCCCGCAAGTCCCCCATAATGGGCTCCTGTGCGAATCGTGATCGCGAGGGGCTCAACTGCTAAGGCGAATAGCAATGGGGATAGCGAGCAACCCTGCCTCGTCCCCCTTTCTACCGAATATTGAGAAGATATCAGCACATACACTTTCACCCTGGATACAGCCGATGTATACAAGACCTTTGTCCACTGTAGATAGCCGTCGCCCAGGCCAAACCGCCCCATTGCTTTATACAGATACTCCCACTCTAGGCTGTCGAATGCTTTCTCTATATCCACTGACAGTACCACTGGCTGGCGTGCATCAGGGTGGTATTCCTCTAGAACGCGCACTAATCGCCTGATATTTGTGGTCATGTTCCACGTTGGGATGAAGCCAGCTTATTCCTCGTGTACTAGCGCGGACATGTATTTTAACAGCCGGGTCGCTAATATACTGCTCAGTATCTTATAGTCAGTTGTTAACATCGATAGTGGTCTATAGGAAGCCGTGTCCCCACTTTCTCTCCCTGATTTCAACAGAGGGATCACCAACGCTTCCTCTTTGTAGAATTCTTGAAGTTTGGGTTCCAGCAGGTCAACATATTTCCCATAAAATTCTCTGGGAAGTCCATCCAGCCCTGGGGTTTTGTTGTGGGCCATACGTTCAATGGCCCACCGTATCTCACCTAGCTCTATGTCTCTGCCTATTTCTTTCGCCTGGTCCTGCTCTAATTTTGGTGGGTTCACACCCTCCAGAAAACCATCAACGGCAGGGTCGCCAGGTAGCAGTTTGCTCTTATAGAGTTCTGCATAGTAGCGCCTGAAACAATGCAGGATCTTGTGCTGCGTGTAGACCTCTGCACCGTCTCCTGTTGTTAGAGCTAGTATGGGGGAGCTTCTCTTCAAAGGGTTGGCAAACCAGGCCAGTAGAGTACCTGCCTTATCCCCTTCCGCTTGCGCCCTCATTGTGTAGGCCTTGTAGTCAAAGCCACGCAATCGCTTCACCTCCGCCGCTACCGCCTCTTTCGCCATGCTAACCTCCGCATGTAATTCAGAGCGACCCGGCCTCAGTAGCTCCACCTAGCGGAGTTTGTCTTCAGCCGTGGCCAAGTCATCGAGAAGGACTTTCCGTACCCCCGCGTGTTTCCCTATACAGAGCCCCTGTAGAACCACCTTAAAGGCATCCCATTCCATGGCTCACGACTCAGTCGTGCCAGAATTTTCTGCGAAATAGTGGGTGATCCCATCCTCTATCGCTACTCGAAAGAGCAGATCGTCTAGCTTTTCGGGGCGCAACCTCCATGTGGGAACACAGGAGATTCCGGTCATCCATTGCCTAGTAGCCAATAGCGGGTTATGGTCCGATAGCGTTCTGGCTAGATATTCAGTCTTCACTATAGCTGGCAGTACCACGGGTGAGCACAGCACCGCATCCAACCTTACATGTAACCAGTGCATGCCAGAAAAATATGAGTAATCTCGGTCTATGGGGTGCTACACGCACCAAACATCCGCTAGTCCCCAACGTGTCTTCCAGTCAAGGCTACCCTTGGTCAAAGGATGCGTCGGAGAGTCCGGCAATGTGGGGTGCGACCTATCCAGGGATAATTCCATACCAGAGTTGAAGTCCCCCCCATTAGCAAGGGGCCCGCGAGATAGTGTGCCAACAATCCTGACATCCTTGCTATGAAGCCCAACTGATCTATATTTGGCGCATATATACTACAAAAGGCAATATCTCTACCCCTTAGTTTGCATTCTATGGGCACAAATCGGCCCTCAGGATCTATCAGTTGCTTAGACAGTTGGAAGGGGACCTCCGCTCTAATCCAAATTAACGCTCTCCTAGCAAAAGCCGAGTATGTGGTACTATACACCTGGCCCCTCCATCTGCGCTGCAGCGCTACACTTTCGGCTTTCGTTAAATGTGTTTCCTGGAGTAGTGCAATGTGCACCCCCGGCGGACCAGATAAGCATGATCTTGTGACGCCGTGTCATTGTATGCAACCCACTCACATTCCAGGTCATACATCGTAGGTTAGTGGAATCAACCATTCTCCCATTGTTCCCTGCTCAAATGCAACCTCGTCTTCATGCTTGCGTCGGTGACTACCCTTCCCCAACTTCCCCTCAAACATTCAAACCCGCCCTCCCAAGAACAGGATCTAGCATCTTCCATCTAGTCCCCATCCAAACCTTAGCACCTAACGACGAAGTCCCTCAGCAGTAGCTGTAGGGATGCCTCTTAAGGGCAATGAGGGGGGATTATGCACCAACTTGGAGCTGCACACCCTCTCGGACTTTGTGGGGCAACCGAGCCCATCATGATCAGAGACTTCGGATACCCCCTCTCCTCCCAGATCTTATAAAACCACAACCCCCAATCAGGTCCCAGCCAGGGGTCCTCACCAGCTTCGAGTTCACCTCCCATGCCACCCCTCAGGTCCAATCACCCCTCGTCCAGCATTCCTTCCGCCGTTTCTGGAGTTACCTTCGGCAAGTGTTCGCTGTTCGTGTCAGAATGTTCTGAGTCTGACCGGCTGCTTTCTTTTTCCGAGTCCGTGCCCTCCAGTGAAGGGGGCCCCTGCGCACCTGTTAGCGTGGCCACCACCTCTAGCACATCTTGCCTCTCAGCTGCTGTTTGGGACGATGAAGGCTTCCTCAGCCTCTCCGTCTGCTCCTAATCTGTCTCGATTTCCGCGGCGGGAGTCCCTCTGGGGTAATCAGTGTGCCATGGCCAGCCCAATCTTTTCCCGCTTTATACAGTTCCAACCAGCCAGCGGCATCATCCGGAGTATCAAAGAACCATGATTTACCGTCTATTATGACTCTGAGCTTGCCTGGAAATAAGAGGGAGTACTGGATGCCCTCAATGCGTAATTCCTTCTTAACGGCCAGGAAAGATGTGCGCCAGTGCTGGGTTTCATAGATGTAGTCCGGGAATATGTTAACCCTGTTGTTGTCTACCGGGAATGGGCCGTCTGCTCGCGCTTTCTTCAATATAAAGTCTCGGTCTCGGAAGTGCAACAGCCGGGCCACCACCGGCCGTGGCGGTCTCCCCTGCTTAGGTGGTCGCGCCGGGACCCGGTGGGCTCTTTCCAAGGTGTAGAAGGTGGACAGGCCTTCCGGTGCCACCACTGTCTGTAGCCAACCCTCGAGATATTGAACCATGTCCGATCCTTCAATTTTTTCTGGCAGACCCACAACTCGAATGTTGTTCCGCCGATTTCGAACTTCAGCTTCTTCCGCTCTTTTTTTCCAGGGCGTTGACCCGTTCCATCACGTTTGCCATGGTCGCTCTGAGGTCTTTCTCCGCCGGTTCAATAGTTTGGAGCGCGCCCTCTACCAGTTTGACTCTATCCACTATTTTTCCGTGGTCAGCTTTTAAAAGCCCCAATTCTGTTGCCACCTGCGAAATGTCTTGCTGGAGCGCCGTGCGGGATTCAGCAATGGCTGCCAAGATTCTGTCCAACTGCTGTTGCAGGCCGGGGTCTTGCACCGAATCAGGTCCCACAAGTTGTTTGTGTTCTGCAGGGTCTCCCTCCGTAAAGGATTGCGCTCCTCCCTTGGCCCCCCACGGTTTTCTCATGGTTGGGCATAGCTAAGGCGATTGTCGGCCACACCGCCTCAATGGGCGAGTTCAGGGTATGTCGCAAGGGTTAGCAGCCAGATCCCGCAGTTCCCAGGCACACTCGACCCACCTCGCAATTGCAGTTCGCCGTTGGTGTTGTAGGATCTGCTCAAGCACGACTCAGTTCCTCACAGGGGTTCAAGCCTGGTGCAATAGTGCAGCGCCAGCGGCAACCGGGATGGCTCCAGACATTCGCCCCTATCTTGAACCGCCGTTAGTAGGCCCATGGTTGCTCCGAGTAGCAGTTCCCAAATCCGCTGCCTCGTTAGGTCCAGCCGACGAGTCCCCCGCAGCACGCGTTCAGCCCAGGTAGAGACTTCCGAGTGTCCAGAGCTCAGGGTCACATCTCCAACATGTGGGTAGGGCGCTTATCTCCTGCCTAACATCCGGCAAAGCAGCCAAAACTGCCACTTAGGGTGTCTTTCCTACTCTGCCGCAACCTTCCAGGCCCTGACACCGTGCGGGCCCCTGCTTCTCCGCAGGCTGCTACCAGCAGGTCACCCCACCACCTCCAGGCTGGTGTTGTGAGTCAGTCAGTGGACCACCTTGCAGTTCTCGGGGGGTTTCAGACCATCTTGTCCGTCCCAGCAGGGGGTGTCCCGGGCGCACGGTATAGGACCGCCATCACTGAATGCATGTGTCCGCCTCACTCGTGTCACCCCTTACGCCTCAGCCACCAGGAAGCCAGTAGCAGTGCCCCACAGTTTTCCACGGGGTGCCGGGGGCATCCTCAGGGCGATGACGGGCTCCTCGCTGGGCGCAGGACCCCAGTTCTGGGGCTCTCCGCGGCACAAGGCCCTGATCACTTTAGCCGCTCGCTGGGTCCCTAGGTGCTGCGTGTCTCGGTGTTGCCTCCCCTATGACCATGCAGTTCTTCGTGGAGTTACTGCAGGGCCCCCTTGGCGGTCGCTTCCCCTCGCATCAGCAGGGGGGTTCAGCACGCCGATTGGCCTCCAGCTGTAGTTACGGTACCTTTCCTCGCCCAACAGCCTCTTCGTTACCGCTCCCGCTCAGCAGGGCACGGTCAATCCATTGGTGGTTGCCGCCCCGGAGGGGGGAGGGGGAAAGGGGGGGCACCAACCACCCTTCCTCTACCTCTGTGCGGGAGGTGGAGGCCCAGGCGTCGATGAGACAGGATAACAGGGGGCTCGGTTGCGGAGCTCCCCGATCAGGCATCCTCCATCATCGGCTGCAAGCCACGCCCCATTCCATGGGTGACTGTTGTTGACCTGCACATCAAACAATGCCAAATTGCCAATAGTCTGTGATACAATGGTGGAGATGCATCTGGGTTATACTCATGACGCATATGTCTCAGTGGAGTTTAGACCACCATCCTGTGGGTGAAGCCTAGGGACATTTACACACACAAACATGTTGTGTTTGTTCTGCAGTGTGTGGTTGGCTGGTTTTATTAGCACATCTTGACTCGCACATTTCTACTTGCTTTGTCAGCAGTGATTCAATGTATGGTTTTTTTTGTTTAGCTACTGTCCCAGGGAGTCAAACATCTTCAATTTGGCCATTCATCATGCTCTTGATTTGCTATTGCTGCCACAGTGTGTAACCGTATCTTGTCTACACTTTAGTTTCTTGCAGAATTCCTTTGTATGTGTGTCTGTATGTGAAAAAATGCGAGTTTATGCATTTAGATGATCACTTCTTCCATTGTCAAAATGAACATTGGTGGCAGTGTTAGCATACAATGGCAATTCTTGTCTCCACATGGCATGTTTTTCTTTGTAAGGCCCAACTATGTCTGCCTCAACAGATATGTGTTCTTTGCCACACAACCACTACTTTGCCACTACATTGCTAGTGGTTTTAGGCATCAGATAGTCATACCTGATTGTCTGCACATGATGGGAGTCTGAACCCCACACTCACTATTTGTCACTACACTGATATGGGTTTAACATCCCATGTCCCCTATGTGCTTGCAAAAGAAGGGGGTTTGAGCCTCATGCTCATCTTTTGGGCACCACACTGATGAGGGGGTGATAGCCCATCTCCCCTATGTGCTTGTCAATGTTGGGTGTTTGATTCCCATACCACCTTATGGTGACAATACTGAGGGTGGTGGTAATACCCCATTTCCCCCATGTGCTTGGCAAAGCTTGGGGTTTGAACCCCATGCTCATCTTTTGGGCACCACACTGATGGGGGGTGATACCTCATCTGCCCTATGTGCTTGTCAATGTTGGGTGTTTGATCCCCCATCACCTTACAGTGACAACATTGAGAGGGTGGTAAAACCCTGTTTTCCCCTATGTATTTGGCAAAGCTTGGGGATTGAACCCCCTGCTCAATTTTTGGGTACCACACTGATGGGGGGTGATACCCCACCTACCCTATGTGCTTGTCATTGTTGGGTGTTTGACCCCCTATCACCTTATGGTGACAACACTGAGGGGGGGTAGTAACCCATTTCCCCTATGTGCTTGGCAATGTTTGGTGGTTGAACCCCATGCTCATCTTTTGGGCACCACACTGATGGGGGTGATAACCAATCTACCCTATGTGCTTGTCAATGCTGGGGGTTTGTACCCCCAATCGGCCTTTGTTCACTAGAGTGATGGATGTGACAGCATTTGTTTGCATAAGGTGTCACTGAATTTAGATGGTGTGCACAATTCACAAACCTGCCATGGGAGTAGGGGGAGTATTTGCCCTCCACCTTCTCTGGGAAGGACTGTGCTGGGGGAGGGTCATCCTCCCCTTCTGCGGTGGACTGTGATGGGGCGATGGGCTCTAACCCTTCTGGGGTGGACTGTGCTGGAGGAGGATGGTCATCCACCTGTCTGGGACGGCCTGTGATGTGGGATGGGCATTCACCCCTTCTGGGGTGGACAGTGCTGGGGGATGGTCATCCACCCCTTATGGGGTGGGCTGCAGTGTGGGATGGGAATCTACCCCTTCTGGGGTGTACTGTGCTGGGGGCATGGTCAACCACCCCTTCTGGGGTGGACTGTGCTGGGGGATGGTCATCCACGAATGTCTGACAAAATATCGAAAACAAAAATATCGATATACAAAAATATCGGAACAAAAATATCGAAGTCAAAAATATAGGAGTCCTATCCCTAACAAGGTAAGTACAAAAATATCGAAAATAAAATATAGAATGACAAAAATATCGTTTTTTGTAAAATATCGTTTTTTTTAAATATAATAAAAATGTAATATTAACAAAATAATACTTCTAAATGTAATAAACATATTTAAAAATGTACTATAATATTTAAAATTAATACATAATGTAATACAAATTAATGTTAATAAATATATAATACATAATATATTTTTCATTAATAATAACTCTAAATTAATTATTGTCATAACTTAAAAACAAATAAAAATGTAATAAATTACTAATACATTTATTTACATAAAATATTCACATAAATAACAATTAATAACAACATAATACTAATAAAAAAGCTAAATACATTTTAGATAGCGTATGAGTAAAAATTACTATTCCCACTCCAGAGAGTGCGACAGTAGGGAAAGTGTTGGATAGCGTAGCAGTAACAATCACTATTCCCACTCCAGAGAGTGCAACAGTAGGGAAAGTGTTGGATAGCGTAGGGGTAACTATTACTATTCCTACTCCAGAGAGTGCAACAGTAGGGAAAGTTTTGGATAGCGTAGGGGTAATAATTACTATTCCCACTCCAGAGAGTGCAACAGTATGGAAAGTGTTGGATAGCGTCAGGGTAACAATTACTATTCCAACTCCAGAGAGTGCAACAGTAGGAAAAGTGTTGGATAGCGTAGGATTAAAAATTACTATTCCAACTCTAGGAACTGCAACAGTAGGGAAAGTGTTGGATAGCGTCAGGGTAACAATTACTATTCCAACTCCAGAGAGTGCAACTGTAGGGAAAGTGTTGGATAGCGTAGGATTAAAAATTACTATTCCAACTCCAGAGAGTGCAACAGTAGGGAAAGTGTTGGATAGCGTCAGGGTAACAATTACTATTCCAACTCCAGAGAGTGCAACAGTAGGGAAAGTGTTGGCTAGCGTAGGATTAAAAATGACTATTCCAACTCCAGAGAGTGCAACAGTAGGGAAAGGGTTGGATAGCGTAGGTTTAAAAATTACTATTCCAACTCCAGAGAGTGCAACAGTAGGGACAGTGTTGGATAGCGTAGGGGTAACAATTACTATTCCAACTCCAGAGAGTGCAACAGTAGGGAAAGTGTTGGATAGCGTAGGGGTAAAAATTACTATTTCCACTCCAGAGAATGCAACAGTAGGGAAAGTGTTGGATAGCGTAGGGGTAACAATTACTATTGCAACTCCAGAGAGTGCAACAGTAGGGAAAGTGTTGGATAGCGTAGGATTAAAAATTACTATTCTAACTCCAGAGAGTGCAACAGTAGGGAAAGTGTTGGATAGCGTTGGGGTAACAATTACTATTCCAATTCCAGAGAGTGCAACAGTAGGGAAAGTGTTGGATAGCGTAGGGGTAACAAATACTATTCCCACTCCAGAGAGTGCAACAGTAGGGAAAGTGTTGGATAGCGTAGGGGTAACAATTACTATTCCAACTCCAGAGAGTGCAACAGTAGGGAAAGTGTTGGATAGCATAGGGGTAAAAATTACTATTCCCACTCCAGAGAGTGCAACAGTAGGGAAAGTGTTGGATAGCGTAGGGGTAACAATTACTATTCCAACTCCAGAGAGTGCAACAGTAGGGAAAGTGTTGGATAGCGTAGGGGTTTAAATTACATACTTATAAATTACATCTATCAATTAATTAATTATTTAAAGTTAATATCCAATTAATTAAATGTATTTACCAATTAATAAAAATAAATGTATGCTTCCTACTAATTAATAATTAATTCTACATAATGAAATTACTTCCCACCCTATTCCCCTACAAACCCATAACCCGCTACAGAACATAATTATCAATTAATCAATTAATTAAAATGATTTACAAAAAATTCTCAATTAATTAATTAATAATTCCTACTAATTAATAATTCATTTAACATAATTAAATTACTTCCCACCCTATTCCCCTATAAACCCATAACCCGCTACAGAACATATTTATCAATTAATCAATTAATTAAAATTAATTAAAAATTAATTCTCAATTAATTAATTAATAATTCCTACTAATTAATAATTAATTTAACATAATTAAATTACTTCCCACCCTATTCCCCTATAAACCCACAACCCGCTACAGCACTAAAAGACAATATTTAATTAAATTACATTAAAAATAAATAATAAAACATAATAAATACAATATAATATACACAAAATGTATTTAAAAATCGATATTAGTAGCATCAAAATTATTTATTTCGATATTATTGACATCGATATTTAAAACTATGAAATTACTAATATCATACTAATATCGATATTAAGACTGTCGATATTACTTACCTTCTATATTATGTCCCATCGATATTTAAACTTCGATATAATTGTATATCGAAATTTAAAACTCGATATTTTGTCTGTGTACCGTCATCCACACCTCTGGGCTGGACTGTGCTCGGGGATGGTCATCCACCCCTTCTGGGGTGGACTGTGCAGGGGGATGGTCATCCGCCCCTTCTGAGGTGGACTGTGCTGGGAATGGGCATCCAATCCCTACTGGGATGGACTGTCCTGTGGGATGGACATCCACCCCTTCTGGGGTGGACAGTGCTGGGGATGGGAATCCACCCCTTTTGGGGTGGACTGTGCTGGGGGGATGGTCATCCTACCCTCATGAAGTGGACTGTGGTGTGGGATGATCATCCACTTCGTCTGGAGTTCATTGTGCTCGGGGGATGGTCATCGACCCCTTCTGGGGTGGACTGTGCTGTGCGAGGGTCATCCACCCCTTCTGGGATGGACTGTGTTGTGGGATGGACATCCACCCCTTCTGGGGTGGACTGTGCTGTGGGATGGTCATCCAACCCTTCTGGGGTGGACTGTGCTGTGGGTTGTGCATCCACCCCTTCTGGGGTAGACTGTGCTGAGGGTTGGTCATCCCCCTTCTGGGATGGACTGTGCTGGGGGATGTTGTCCGCCCTGTGCTGGGGAGATGGTCATCCACCCCTTCTGGGGTGGACTATGCTGTGGGATGTGCATCCAACCCTTCTGGGGAGGACTGTGCTGGAGATGGGCATCCACCCCTTCTGGGGTGGACTGTGCTGGGGGATGGTCATCCACCCCTTCGGGTGTGAACTGTGCTGTGGGATGGGCACCAGCCCCTTCTGGGGTAGATATGGCTGGGGGATGATCATCCACCCCTTCTGGGGTGTACTGTGCTTGGGGGATGGTTATCCATTGCTTCTGGGGTGGACTGTGCTGGGATGTGGGCGTCCACTCTCTATGTATGTTTTGGCTTTCATGGGATCGTCACATATTAGTGGGTGATGGTTGTCTGACTTACTGTCTGCCACTTACGCGTTGGTTCCGGTTGTTAATTTGGTCATAGGCGTACAGTACAGGGATGACATGTACGATCGGATGCATGGCAGCTTCGTCTCGTATGCAGTGTTTGTGTTGATTTACAAAAAGGGGATGGTGCAGTGAGTTAAAAAACGGTGTTGGATCTAGCCCTGATCTCTTGACTGGGTGAGAGCTTTCTGCTTAATTCAGAGACTCTGTCCCTCACCACCCCTTGTTGTAAATATTTTTGTCCACCCTAAGCGTGGAAGGGTATTCTCAGATGTGAGACCCTTGCTCATTGCACCATCAGGATTCAAGCAAACCGGGCCGAAGACGGCTGTAATGCCAGAAACCGGTCCCCGGGAGCTTGTTTCCTTCCCAGTGTAAGAATTGGCTTTTGTAGTTTGGTTTGCCCTGTTCCCATCATGCACTGGGACAGGAACAGACTAATTTGCATACAGCCAGGTTCTGAAACTGGGATGGTGCAGTGAGCTAAAAAACGGTGTTGGATCTAGCCCTGATCTCTTGACTGGGTGAGAGCTTTCTGCTTAATTCAGAGACTCTGTCCCTCACCACCCCTTGTTGTAAATATGTTTGTCCACCCTAAGCGTGGAAGGGTATTCTCAGATGTGAGACCCTTGCTCATTGCACCATCAGGATTCAAGCAAACCGGGCCGAAGACGGCTGTAATGCCAGAAACCGGTCCCCGGGAGCTTGTTTCCTTCCCAGTGTAAGAATTGGCTTTTGTAGTTTGGTTTGCCCTGTTCCCATCATGCACTGGGACAGGAACAGACTAATTTGCATACAGCCAGGTTCTGAAACTGGGATGGTGCAGTGAGCTAAAAAACGGTGTTGGATCTAGCCCTGATCTCTTGACTGGGTGAGAGCTTTCTGCTTAATTCAGAGACTCTGTCCCTCACCACCCCTTGTTGTAAATATTTTTGTCCACCCTAAGCGTGGAAGGGTATTCTCAGATGTGAGACCCTTGCTCATTGCACCATCAGGATTCAAGCAAACCGGGCCGAAGACGGCTGTAATGCCAGAAACCGGTCCCCGGGAGCTTGTTTCCTTCCCAGTGTAAGAATTGGCTTTTGTAGTTTGGTTTGCCCTGTTCCCATCATGCACTGGGACAGGAACAGACTAATTTGCATACAGCCAGGTTCTGAAACTGGGATGGTGCAGTGAGCTAAAAAACGGTGTTGGATCTAGCCCTGATCTCTTGACTGGGTGAGAGCTTTCTGCTTAATTCAGAGACTCTGTCCCTCACCACCCCTTGTTGTAAATATTTTTGTCCACCCTAAGCGTGTAAGGGTATTCTCAGATGTGAGACCCTTGCTCATTGCACCATCAGGATTCAAGCAAACCGGGCCGAAGATGGCTATAATGCCAGAAACCGGTCCCCGGGAGCTTGTTTCCTTCCCAGTGTAAGAATTGGCTTTTGTAGTTTGGTTTGCCCTGTTCCCATCATGCACTGGGACAGGAACAGACTAATTTGCATACAGCCAGGTTCTGAAACTGGGATGGTGCAGTGAGCTAAAAAACGGTGTTGGATCTAGCCCTGATCTCTTGACTGGGTGAGAGCTTTCTGCTTAATTCAGAGACTCTGTCCCTCACCACCCCTTGTTGTAAATATGTGTTTGTGTTATGAGGCGCAAATCGGACCTGATGTACTGCTCTTCCGGATGCTGTGACGTACTGGAGGTGGCCACCTGTTTGGCGTGGAGAAACTAGGAATCGTACTTGCCTGGCCGGAAACTGTTACGGTAATGCTTCTGGGCGAGTCCATTCTGCGTTGACGGAGCTGGCTCGTACAGGAAATGTTGCTCGATTCGGAGCGTGCGTGTCGGTCAGAACATGCACACATTTGCACATCGTGTCGACGGACCGGTTCCGGGAATGAGTTTTTCGGAAGGTAAGGCGACGGATGGCTTTGGGAGGGCTATCCGACCGAAATCATAATCGACCCCTAATTGTTTATTATTTATGTAGTCACTCTGCAAATGTCTGAGTTGTGTTAACTTACCCTTTTTCAACATTGATTAAATTGTGTTATTACTTCATTTAATTTTTGTTGTCATAGAAACTATTTGACTGCTATGTTTATTTTTGTATAGTATTCTGTTGGAAGAGACCACCTGTTCCTCTATAAATATCTGTACCCGTGAGCCATGACATATCCTTGAGTTTCCTTGTCTATGAAAATATACAATTAACTAAGAGCAGACAAACTGAGGGGCTTATTTATGAGAACCCTGTGTCACTTTTGCACTAACATAAAGTCGTACATGCATGACAAGGCTCCGAAATATTTATGAAGCTACGAAAATCCACCCTGCATGGCTTTGAGTGGCCTCATAAATCAGGGGTAAGGTAATGAAGCACAAATCATTGAATTGCCTTACTCTGTGCCCGAGAGGCATTCCATGGTTGTTGCAGTGGGTATTCCCAGGCAACACCCATGGAATTTAAAGCTGCCCTAGATTTGCAAAGTGATGTAAACCTGGGGAAGTGTCAAATAAGTACACCTCCCGAGGTGAGTTGCACCGAGGAGAAATATGTTTATTTCTCCTTGTTTTTTACTCTTTCCCTGTGGACTGCTTTCTGCAGCACACATAGAAAGAGGAAAACGCTTCATAGGAAGGACTGTTTTTGAGGAGGAAGGTGCCCATCCATGCACAAAAACAATTCTGCATGCAACATAGGCACAAGGGTGGCTACCTTGGCGATAGGCTGCTGTTAGATCTGGGGGTCTCTAGTTGGCAATGATTATCACCTTTGTCCAAATAGGGACCCTTACTTCTAAGTCAGGATAAGGGCATTACACTCCTTAATAACCCCTGCTCACCCGCTTGGTAGCTTGGCACGAGCAGACAGGCTTATCTCAGAGGCAGTGTGTTAAGCATTTGTGAATATACACAGTAATACAGTGATAACACTACAGATGGACACAACACAGGTTGTATAACAATAAGTATTCTTTATATAAACTTAAACACAAGACCACAAACTACAAAAATCCACAATACTACACTTAAGATTGCTTAAAAGATGATTCAAGTTGCTTAGTTCAAGTTGATGATAAATGCGGCACAGGTCTCAATAAAGTACCTGGATGCGTGAAGCAAAGCAAACAAAAGGCTCACAAAAGGGGAGCTGCATCAGTTCCGTGATCTGGGGGAGATGATGCGTCGTGCCTCAATGCTTGCGCAGAGTAGGGGATGCGTCGTGCTTCTTACCGGTGCGGAGGGGATGCATAGATTCTCGGCCTGCGGGCCTGTTGCAGTGCGCAAGATGGCGCCTTGATGCGATGCGACGATCCAGTTGCGATGTGAGAAGATGGCGCCCTTGATGCGGCGATGCGATGGCGATGCGATGACGCCCTGGCAGCCTTGCAACGACACTGTACTTTGGAGCCACAACAGGCCCTGCGACGTGCTTCTCCGGTGATGCGATGACAGCTCTCTCGATGCATCGCGCTTCTCCGGTGATGAGACAGCAGACAGCTACGATGGACACACGCTTTCAGGGAGATGCGACGAAAGCTCACTTCTCCGGCGTTGCGGCGACACGCTTCTTCTCGATGCGTCGCGCTTCCAGCTCCCAGTGGGACGCAAGTGACTGGAGTCAGAATTCCGAGCAAGGAAATTCAGGAGGGAGCTGGAGGTGAAGTCTTTTGGCCCTGAGACTTCAGCAGGAGGCAAGCACAGTTCAAGCCCTTGGAGAATATTCTGTAGATGAATGAAAGTCCTTAAAAAGTTCCTTCTCCTTTCCCTTGGCAATGAAGCAACCACTGCAGGCGAACCCAGCAAACAGCACACTGGCAGAGGGGCAGTCCAACTCCTGCAGCTTCCTTGGTTCTTCTCCTTGGCAGAAAGGTTTCTTGTTCCAGAAGTGATCTAAAGTCTGTCGGACTGGGTCCCAATACTTATACCCCAAAATCCTTTGTTCTCTGAAGGCAGAGAGGCCTCTGCCTAGTTCAAACCAGTTCCTGAGCACTTTGTTTACATGACTCTTCTCTTCCTTTCACTGTGCAGGGCAGAAACATCAGACGCCCCACAGGAGGTGGAGCCAGCACAGGGGAGGGAAGATAATGCTCTGGAGCACTCTGTTGATATGATTCCCCTTCTCCTCTCACAGTGCAGGGCAGAGACATCAGACAAGCCACCGGAGGTGGAGCCAGCATTGTGGAGGGAAGGCCTAGCCCTATTCAGGTCCTAGGTGCACACCTCCCTACCATCTAGGTGCTGTTCTCTCTATTCACCACTGGGCTGCCCCAGCCTGTCTCCTGGAATTTCCCCAGCCCTGTCACACACAAACCCAGACAAGCAATACACAAGTCAGCAGAGGCGGGCTCTAATGGTTAGGCAAGCAAATACTTTCTAAGTTTCTAAAAGTGGTATTTGCAAACACAGGATATTAAAATAAACTTTCCTAAAAGATGTATTTTATTATTCTGAGTTCAGGCATACTAAATTCGAATTTCTACCATGTTCCCTGAGTCAGTTAGGATTGCAGGAATGTAACAATCTTAACTGCCCATTCTGGCCTACGAGAACAGGTTTTTCAATAGTGAAAAACGAAAATGGCTGTAATTCACTATTAGGACATGCTACACACATCAGAGTATGTCCTACCTTACACTTACAATGCACCCTGCCCTTGGGTCTACCATAGGGGTGTCTATTATGAAGCAAATGGAAGGTTTAGGAACTGGCAAGGGGTTGCCCTTTGCCAAGTCGACATGGTAGTCACAGACTACCCATAGGCCTTGCAGTGGCAGGCCTGAGACACAGCTTACAAGCTGCTTCTGTGGGTGGCACAACCAGTGCTGCAAGCCCACCAGCCGCATCTGATCTACAAGCACTGGGCACACATGGTGCACTGTACTAGGGGCTGACAGTAGCTCAAATAAGCCAGTCATGGAATAACCAATTATTATATCAATTTAACATAGGGAGCACTTGCACTGTGGCACTGATGATTAGCAGTGGCACAGGGCCCAAAACATACAACCAGCAAAAACATATCAAAACAGAGGAGGCAATCCATCAAAAATAGAAGGGAGACTCGCGCCAATGATGTCAGGTCTAACAGCTGCCAAAATGGCCCCAGCGCTGGCAGAAAGGACAGGAATGCACCTAATTGCTTTTAAAAAATGGTAATCCCTGCCCTTTCACTTTGGAGTAGGGCAGCGCAGCAATGTGCCTTGTGGCGAAGCCCTACGCCAAAATGCCATAAATAAGTCTATGAGTGTTTCCTCTCAGCATTTAATAAGTGTACCTCCTTTATGCCTTCTGTCTGGTAATATCTTCATTGAGCAGAGCACCTAAATACCATTTGTTAGAAGACATTGGACCTATTCTTTTCAATGGGAGTGCCCTTAAGGTATGAAATATCATTGTTAATTTTATGGGCAGCAAACATTTTTCCAAATGTTTATAATACATACCATTACTCTATAGCCCCCATAAAGTAGGACCATATTCTCCCTCTGTAAGAATATCTTTTACATCAAGCCTCAATAACTTGATTGATGGACACTGATACTTCTGGCACTGGAGTTCAGCTGAATATGTTTTTTTCCTTATATATCTGTACAGAAATCTTACTTGTCCCAGGTCTGAAGAAATTGACATAAATGTACGGTCAATGAAACATGTCAACCTTTCATAACTGCAGGTCATAACTTTTTCATAGTCAGCACCGATGATGAGAAGCCTGGGGCACAGTTGCCTTCAGCAGTTGCTGTTCTCCTATCTCTGCAGTGAAATGTATGTGCCATACGATGGAGGTTGAACTTTTTCCTATTTTTAGACTTTTTTGGGGGAATTTCTGACCGCTCCCATTTCTGAGCCTAACCTTGTAGTCGATCTAGATGAGAACAAAAGGGAAATTTGTGTTTGGGTGGAGGGTGCTCAAGAGACTCCTCTTTTCCAAAGTCGCAATTCAGTTTTCAGTTTCAGTTTTTAACGTCTTTATTTCGATTATTCATCATAAAAGACACATATATACAAAACAAAACAAAAAAAAAAAAAAAAAAAAAAATACATTATCTACAATTAATACAACAAAGTCATATCAATAATAATAAAGATATTTAAATACATATAAGAACCAAAACAGAGAAAATGAAGAACAAGACAAAATCATTAAAAAAAGAACAAGTGAAGTTAAGATCTCAATTAAACATACGTATAAAGACGTCCAAAGAACTAGTAAAAATCATTTAGACATGTTTAAAATTAGCAGGTCATCAATACTATCAAATTCATGGACCATAAAACAATCAGAAAACGTGGAATACAGGTTGTTTAGATCTTGATTTATGAGCTAATTGACCTAGATCTTATCAGCCAAGCCCACCCGAGGAATTTCGCCAATCCTATGGTTAGCCATTCGGAAGTGTTCATTTTCAAGATGTGCAATGCTTCACTGCTCACTCGGGTATTTAGTCTAATACATACAGGTTTCAACCACTTATTACGAGGTTTACAATAGGCAGTACAGACAAATAAGAAATGGCCTACTGTTTCTTCGCAAACGGCACAACAAGGACAGAGGCTTGACTCAAGCCTCTGCCAGCCGCTGGTAAAGGCCCTCACTGGCAGCGTGCCCACACGGAACTGGTGATATAGTTTCCTATCTAATGTTTTAAGGATAACATCCCAGTATACTTCTTTATTAGGAATTACTTTGTGGAGCAGAAACTGGCCTGTCAGGTTCACTTTCTCAGAAAGTGCAACATGTTCCGTTTTTACCATGGACCAGAAAAGAGTTTTAAATTCATCCTTAGTAGGAAAGGTATGGGAACCCGGTTCTGACCATAGCAAAGGTAGGCCCATTTCAATGAGAGTGTTCTTAATTTGCTTTAGCCATGGTATACTGCCAGCCCCCTGTTGCAATCTCACATCTTGAAGTTCACGGGCAAACATGGCCAGTTCCGGGGTTGACCATATGCGTCTCCATAGAGCCACCATCCTGTACTGTGCCTGATGTTTAATGGTATGCATGCCCATGTCCATCAAAAGTGGAAGGACTGGTGTTGATGGGGGGAGACTAACTAGGTTGCGGAGAAATTTATTCTGTATCCTATCCAGGACAGCCAGGTCCACACAACCCCAAATATCTGCCCCATACAATATCGCTGAACTGATTTTAGCACTGTAGATTTTAAGCGCAGGCAGCACTCTTTTAGTCAGCGAGCGCCGTTGCTCTTTTACTAGGCAACCAGTCAAGCGGGCAAATTTCAAACAAAGTGCGTCTATTTGCTCTTTCCATTTTAACCTGAAATCCAAAGTAACACCGAGATAAGTCATTACATTGACCTGTTCCAGTCTGGAGCCATTCATTAAAATATTGCCCCTCAAAGGCTTTTTCTTGGTCAAGACCATAAATTTGGTTTTATTAATGTTAATCTCAAGATCATTCATGTTACAAAAATCCATAAATTTGTTTATTGCAGCCTGTAAACCCTTCTGTGTTTTGGCCAATATGAGAGTATCGTCTGCAAAGATTAAAAGAGGGAATTTTGACCCACCCAGTGAAGGAGCATCAGTGGGGGTATCTGAAAGGAACTTTACCACCTGATTAATAAAGAGCACAAATAGGGTGGGGGCCAGGACACAACCCTGCCTCACACCACGGGTCACGGGGAAGGATTCAGTAACCTGGCCCTGACAACCCCATCTGACTCTTGCAAAGTTACCCTCATGCATCTTAATGGTGAAATCTAAAAGTGCAGAAGGAACCCCCATCCTTTTCAATGCAGCCCACATCTTCCCTCTAGGGACCAGATCAAATGCTGATTTGAGATCCACAAATGCAGCGAAGATCTTCCCGTCTCTCAGTGACACAGTTTTCCAGTAGATCATGACAAGTCTTAAGATCTGATCAACTGTACTAATATGTGCCCTAAACCCAGCCTGCATTGGAGACAGAATATCTACTTCTATCATCCACGAATGAATTTTCCCCAACAACATTCTGGCTATTACTTTTTGGAGGGCATCGATGAGGCTGATGGGGCGGTAATTTCCCGCATCAGATTTGTCCCCTTTCTTATGCACTGGCAAAATTTCGGCCCCTTTCCAGGAATTTGGTATCCTTGTGCCCCTAGCTATGGCATTTGCTAAAATTAATATATACGGGACCCAGTGTTTTTGATCGTATTTAAAGAGGTCCGCGGGGATGCAATCCATTCCGGGGGCTTTGCCATTCTGCACTAGTTTGAGAGCAGAAATAGCTTCAGTTTCGGTAAAAACAACGTGATCAGATGAGGACAGTTCAGACTGCACACTGGCATCTTCCCTAACAGTGGTAAGGGAGATCCGTTCCGTGTGGCTGAACTGCGCCTCATAATGTTTGACCCATTGTTCTGCTGGAACATGGTTTACCGGAGTATGTAATTCCCCCGAGATTCCCCATTTCACAACCTCCCAAAATCTTTGTTGGTTAGATGAGGTACTTGCCTGGTATAAATCTAACCAACGCTGGTCATCCCATTTGCTTTTTGCCTCTTTTAATGCCTTCTTGTAGTTCACCCTAGCTATCCTTATATCCTCGCATGATTTGGATTTGATGGCACTTAACAGAGAGCTGTGGGCAATACCACAGGTCCTGTCGTACCATTTCAGCCTAGGATGTGCTTGGGCTTTTTTACTTCCTCCCTTAACAGTTTTAATAAAAAAAGACTTAATTTTATTAAAAAGAGTCTCATGAATAGTCCCAATTTGGTCCAGTGGAGTACCAGCCTCAAGAATGTGTGCCATCTGTTTTGTGGCCGCTGAGACCTCCATGGCAATTTTGCTAATGGTGGCAGTGTTCTCTTGGAGGCCAGCCCATTTTACCCTTCTGCAGTCATTTGTGAGGCCAGCATCTGCAGTTTCAATGTTTGTAACAGGGTTCATACAGAGACCCTCAGATACTGATAATGTTATCACCAGGGGATTATGATCACTCTCAGATCTATTAACAACTTCCATGTCCACCAACATTTTCCAGAAATCTATCTTAAGTAGAAAATAATCAATGCGACTTGAGTTTATGGAGTTATCAAATGTAACTTTTCCCATTGGGTCTGATTTAGTCCTGCCATTTACTGCACGTAGGTCCCATTCAAGACAGAGACCCAACCATTGCATAACTGCCTCCGTAACTTTTTTGATAGGGGCGACAGACAAAGGGGGAATATTCCAGATCTGATCAATTTCCCCAAAATTAGTTTTGATGTACCAGATTTCTCCAGCCAGGCATTTCACAGGGCCCAAAAGAGTGAACTCACTTATTGACAGTTGTACCTTTCAGACAGGATGGAGCTCTTCTCCTTGATTTTATATCTCTGTGTCAGTGAACAAGAGGTCTGATAGATGACATTTTGAGAGTAATTCCCATCCCATGGTGCAAGTAAATAGCACGAGTTCAACAGGTGTTTTCCCCAGCATTCTACCTGGCATCCTTAGCATGACTTTTCCTCCTGTTTGCTGACTTTGTTTTTGCTGTCTTAAGTGTCTTCAGGATTTGGCAGACTTTATCAATGCTAACCAGTACTAAAGTGCTTTGTGCTCTCTCTTTAAAGGAAGGTAGAACTGGCTTATACCCAATTGGCATATTTATTTGACTTGTCAGTCCCTAGTAAAGTGGCACTACCTGTGCCTGGGTCTGTACTTAAATGTTACCAGTGGGCCTGCAGCACAAATCGTGCCCCAACCCCCACCTCCAAGTAGCATTTTAAAAATGTCTCAGTCCTGCCATTACAGCCTGTTTGTGCAGTTTTAAACTACTTCTTCGATCTGGCAAAATGAGCCTTTCTAAATAACACATATAAGTTCACCACTAGGATAGGCCCTGAGCAGCCCAGAGGGCAGGGTACAATACATTTAAAAAGTAGAATATGTACTTTTAAGTTTTACATGTCCTAGTAGTGAAAAACTCTTAATTTTGTTTTTCACTACTGCAAGGCTTACATCGCCTTTTGAGTCCGACAATTGAGTTTTCTTATTACATTTAAATAAGCTATAACTTCCAAATGAGAACAAGTAAGTCAGTTGGCTTTGTGTCTTTGGGATTGTAATGAAAAATACGAATTTATGATGTAGTCGGATTTTAAATTACAAATTTGAAAACACCACTTTTAGATAAGTTGACATTTTCCTGCTTTAGCAATTTGGTGCTTCAGTCTACCTCTGGGTCACATGACAGGGTGTAGATGACAGTTGGGCGCTATGTATTCCTCCTAGACAGCCATACACAAAAGGGAGCTTAGGTGTGCCTGGATGTGCTATTACTGGCAGAATGGGAGGGAGGAGCTGGGCACAGCCCACTTACACTTGAATAAGTGTGTCCTGCATCCACACAAACAGCTTCATACCCCCAGTCTGTAGTCTGTAGCCAAGGCAAGGAAAGCAGAGCATTTGTGAACTTCAAAGGCATGCCTCTAGATGCTTCTAACCACTTCAAAGGCAGAACTGGGTATACATATTGGACCACAGGCACCAATTCTTCAGAACACTTCTGGACCTATAGTTACTCTGCAAGAAAGAATAACTGCTGTGATGCTGAAAGTACTGCCACTCTGCTGGACTGCTGCTCTGTAGGAGCTGCTTACCTGCTGTGTTGACCTACTGCCTGCTGCCCCCTGCCTGGGTGAGAAAGATGGACCGGCATCTTTTGGACACAGAACCTCAGAGTGACTCCAAGGGGTGGGTGGCTGTCCTCCTGACTGGAGCCTCAGGAACATAAGGCTCCAACAACCTCGACCTTAGCACCTGCACTCTACCATCTGCGAGTCCACACTTCGAAGAGGTGCGACCCCAGTCCAAAAACCCTTGGAAATGGGCCTAACATATTCTGCCAGCCTCTAGGTATCCAGTGGAACCAACACATCTCCTAAGCTGTGTGGTAAAACCCTGAGCAGACCCTAATGCATTGCTGCTGCTGCATGGATCAGTTCAGTCGCAAAGACTCACATCACAGCACGTCGCCTCATCAGAACTGCCTGTGCACAACACATCCTCAGTGTAGGTGACAACCTTGATGATGATGTTGGACTCCGTAATGCAGCCTTGCAGCTCCTTGGAACCAATGCATCGCCCTGACTGTGTGATGTATCTTTGATGCAATTCAGTGCTCCATTAAGCAGGATTCAAGGTACTTTGTTCAGCAGGCCTAATTGGGTCCCTCTAGATGGCCCGTGCTCCATCGTGGTCGGCTTGAACCTGTGACTTTGTCCCAGTCAGGCATGACCAGATAGCCACATTTGGCGCTTTGTGCTTTTTGGTGCTATTCTTTGAAATCTTTAAAATTGCATCTCCGGTTTTACTGATTTGATTTTTGTTGTTTTGGTCTTGTTTTATGAACTATATTTTTCTAATCTGGTGTGGAGTTCTTTTTGTGTGATTATTACACTTCATTACTGTTTGAAGTGCTGCACAAATACTTTAAACATTGCCTCTAAGTTAAGCCTGACTGCTCTGTGTCAAGCTACTAGAGATTTGAGCACAGATTAATTTAAGGTTGGCTTGTGCCTCACCTGACAAGATTTGTGGTTGCTCCTTGACCAGAACTTAAATCTTAGTCAGCCAAAAATAACTTACCCCAGTAAGTCACTTTTCTTTTGGGTCCAGGAATGTTCTAAGGAGTTAGTGGTGAGGTGTTATTCTTATGTACACTAGTCTTTGTTGGGGGATTTTGCTATATCCACTCCCAACAGGATTCCAACCAAAATGTATCCTCTATTTCCAGTACTTCATTTCAACCTTACTGTAAATCTTACAAGAATCCCTAATTTATAATGGCACGAATCAGATTCCTGTTTCAAGAACCTCTGAATCCCCTTCCCAATTCAATACACATGTAAATGAGGTAACAGCTACTCTCCCTGATGTGGTAACAGTTCCCCTTCCTATGGTGGGCAAAGATGCGTTTCTGAGAATTCTTTTTGGATGATAATGTTTATGTCATATGTATAGCTAAATGGGTGTATTGGCCCGTCCAGTGGGGAATGAGTCAGGAGGACAGTGAGGTGGTGGTAGGGGGGGGGGGACCAGGGGTGGAGTGGGGGGTGAGGCGGAGGCGTAATGTATCCTGCAGCCAGGGATCAGAATATTGCTTGACATAAATATTGTTTCCTAAATCTTGTTTACAAAAGCGATCTCTTCTACAGAGTTAATATTAGAAATTATATACATAATGGAACAGTTTTTTGTGTGCACAGTATTCAGGACAAAATATATGTCAGGTGATATTTTTGTATCGATATTGTGATATACAAATCCGCCTTCACACTCAAAGCATTTCCTCTTTTATTACATAGGTAGATTTGGTGGAATGTGCCACTCTTCCCCATATCTTGGTTCAGAAACTGTGGGGCTGATGTGTATTTGAAGAATGGGTGAATCTGAAAATGTTAAGGGTAGATGATGTAAGGAGCTGTTGGTTGTGAGTTTTCCTTATCCTGTCGCCCAGAGGTCCCTTTCACAATGGAAACATTGTAATTTGCAAACAATGTTTAGCCACCTGACCAACATTCTTTGCTTCCTGGCACTACCATCCATCATTTCAATAATCACATAAAACGGTGTTCACACTGATTGATTCTTAAAACATAGCTCAAAACTAGCTTCAAGATAAATTCTGGCACATAACATTCTCCGACTGAGTGGCACGCATATTCATCCGTTGAGTGACTGTATTGAGCAGGTAATGTCAGATCTCCAACAATTCATTACAATTTTGTGGGAAAGAGCCATTTTCTAAACAAGAGTGCAGGCAACAAGTCAATGACAAGATTAACAAACATTGGCAAAGCTAGTTGGTCTAGTTTGCACTTTGAGTCCAAATATAGAAAGCCTGCTGTAGTGAAAAAGAAACCCAAAACAAAAATAATTTCTTTCTTTATACACAGAATGTAGGGGGGATAATTTACTGCATGATGATGCAGTGTACTTTTGAGATGTAAAATAGTTCCTTATGCACTGCAATGCAAGCACTTCATCGGAGGTGGAATGATGCACTAGATAGCCAATAATAGGAGGGCAGAGAGAAATACAGTGTTGGACGGAGCCAAAGCCCACACTATATATAGTGTAAATAATTGGTAATAATAGGTATGCAGACAGCTGAGGTATCAAGCAAGACACGAAAGTATGTGAGTGCATTTTTTATACAGGACCCTTCTGTCCACTACCTTAAAATACCCTTTCTTCAATTTATACATCAAGTTTTCTAACCCATAGTTAAACTTAAGTGCAATTTAATGCAAGCACTTCCGCAGTCTTTCTTCTGCTGCGGAATTCCATTGCCAGTATCTGTTGTTAAGACATAAACCACCATGAACTTGATTTTGGAAGAACAAGCAGAGCGCATTTCTCTGGATTAAAAAAGGATCAAAAACAAGATAAATGGAAAAAGAAATGCAATGATTTCTCGATGGGAATGGAAGACTGCAAAGAAACCAGGAAGGGGCGATAGATCTCTGCGACAGGCGAGCGATGATAACCGTAAAAGAGACACCTGCCTCGGATAGACTCACAATTCATGGCTTTGGCATGGACCCAGATCTTTATTTGCACTTCTTAAACATGATCTGTGCCATGGCATCTCCAACATCTGTTTTATATTGGAAATCGCTGTAACTAAGGGCAGGTGTGATTGGAATTTAGAAGGGAATGTTAGTCATCTCTCAACTGCATTGCATTGATGCAGGGATCTCTGCGGGTAGGCAACACAGAAAACTAGAATTTGTAATAAATTTGAAGCAGGGCGAGATCTCTAAAATACAGACTGTTCAGAGAAGTGCAGGCTGTCTTGTCCATAAACACAACCTGCCAGCTCTCTGCTATAAAACCGCATTTGCCTCGCTGCCCTTTAGAATCCGTGGCTTCACAGCCTCTTCATCACTGCTAGCTGACAATAATGTAGCCTGTCTGACAGCTATTGTCAATTGGATGTGTGCCTGCTGACTTAAACACACTTGTAAAAATCAAAGGAGGCACATTTGTCCGGAACACCTTCAGATACATACTTGTACCCTACATATGGACCAGTCACTTCATATCAACAGCTCAAAGCGAGATGCAATTTGGCTCTAAAAGTCTTCGTTTTAAGCATCACACTAAAGAGGAAGGTCTTGGAAGTGTCTCGATCAGCTGTGGACATTTAATAATATATTTTATACTATTATGAAACATCTCCACGATACCTTAGAAATACACTTAATGCCATTCATAACCAAAACTATATTATTCTGGCAATGCGAGACCTTGAGGTGCAGGATGGATTCCTGGCACTAAGTAGACAAAAGGCATGGCAACTCGGTTTCTTGTGGAATTCAAACTGCAGGACTAACCTGTGCCTGGTTCAGCCTTGACAATCAAAGGCTCAAGGACTTGGAAAGATGGAAAGGCACGAACGAGTGTGGCATACCGAGAAGCGGGTAAGTATAGGCAGAGACGTAGCTATCAGTACTGCAGCAGATGCAGCAGGGCACAAGCCCTTATACAAGAAGTAGGGGGACTGACCAAATTACCCAGTATGCAGGTAACATCAAGGCACGTGACATCATGGTCCATTACATCAGAGCACGTGACATTGCATGTGATATCACAGGAAGTGACATTAGAGGAAGTGGTATCACAGCCATGACTTTACAAGAAGTGACATCACAAGAAGTGACGTCAGATCTTAAGACCTCACACATATGTTTAGCAGGCATAGCATGAGTAAATTTGAGCACATTATGAGTATATCAACAAACACTCCAGATTTAGGCAGAAGAGTCAAGCTTTTGTGAGCTACACATAAAACAATGTTGCTTTTTGTCAAGGTACAGGTTCCTTTACCCAAGGATTGAATGACTAATTCTGCTGTCAGCATACCCCACCAGGTGTGATATTCCATGTGCAGCACATCTTCAAGTAGACGTGATTGCTTCAGCTGCCTGCACTCTCAGGAGGTGAGACTGCTCTCCTATGCAATGTATGCTTACTCAGCCCTATCCACCACTTAATGTCCCTTTGGTGGGCACCCAGAAGATTGGGGCTCCTTTTGCAACAACAGCGAGTGACCCAAAGCAAGATAGAAAGATAGTAAGAGAAGAAAGGAGAAAGAGAGATAGGAAATCAATGCGGAAGGCAGTAATTAGAATGAAAAATGAACCAGCAAGAAGAAGGAAGTCTGGAGTGGTTTAAAAAAAGGTTATGGCAACACTGGCTTTCAGTAAAAGGATCCTAAGAAAACGTTTGGGGCTCTGCATTTATGTTTTTACATATTACACAAATGTCACCTCCACATTTAGCAGCAGACATCTCTCATGTTCTTATTGTTGGCGTAACTATATCTAAACCACAGTCACATTCACCAGCACAACCTAACAGCTCACCCTGGAATCAGAACCACCAGAATGCCCATATCAAGAATGGACCACAAATTTCACAGTCAGAGGTATCAGCTACACATCAAAATAAGTGTAAGCCACTCGATATCTAAAGATGAGAAGAAAATGGAGACATAGATAACTGACAAGAAAAAGGCACATGCAATTCTGGTCCCAACTAACTAGCACTTTCAAGAAAATACTGGCCTTTATAAGGATATATTAGTTTGTATAGAAAAACTACCCAAATGAGGAACAGCAAGAGACACCACAACTGTGGCCAGTAATCGAATCTGTACTGGACTAGGCTTGGTAATAAAGAGCTTGGCATATTCTAGACATGTTACACTATCAAAATGGAGCACTGGAGATGGCCTACTTGACCCGCTTGTTTACAATAACACTGTAAACTCATCCTGTAGGAGACCGCCCGAAGTATGCACACATGATCTTTCATTTCATATATAGCATAACTGTGAATTACATCAGTTTCCCAACCTAAAAGGAAAATTCTTACTTTTTTCAAATTACATATGTTAAGGTAACGTGTGTGTATATTTCAACACTCATTGATGCAAAAGGGAATAATTTTTACTTTATTTTTCTTCTCCCTAGGTAAACTATTTTGCAGTATGAGGAAACCCCATCCTCAACCTCCCCATAAAGAGGAACATCTCAGCATTCCTAACAATTGTGGTAACCACCAAAACCTGTCTTTGCAATCATATGTTTTACATGTCTCATGTGTACACCGGGGCAGAAGATTTGGGCTTTGTCTGCTCAACTTAGATCTTTGCAGATGATGGATGTGACCACTAGAATCAGAGGACTCGAGTGCTGGGTAGCCCACTTTGAATAGGAGAGCAGACTACGGTTAAATTGACTTAACATTAGGTTATAAGTGCACTTCTCTGGGCCCTAACACATTGTTATTATGTTCCAGTTCACTAGGACTCATATTAGCATCCTCTGAAAGATGAAAGGCTACAGGAACCCTGCCTTACCTCGAACCTGTACTCAGATCAACATTGGGAAAAGCTAAATCTGTGGAGTTTTGTGGTCTCTCTGTTAACTTTGCCATTTGTGGCACTTGCTATCGTAACTAGGGAGCATATTACCAAGGCAGGCGAAATGAAATTATCGCCACTTTTGTGGCCGTTTTCGGCCGCAAAGCAGCGACAATTTCATCGCCCTATTAGCAAGCTGTCGCATACATCAGTTAGCGACAGCTTTTAGGTGATAGCGAGCGGTTTGGGGCCCGCTTTGCATGTCAGCGATTTTTATCGCTAATGACATGCAAAGTGGGCCTACCCAACCTGTTAGCGACTGAAAGCAGTCGCTAACATTAATATCGCCTATTATCAATGCAGGCGTAGCGACAAAATAATTTGCGCTAAGCACGAATATCGCTGAAAACGAACACCTACTCAGACCAGTTCTTAGCCTGTATATCCAATGGGAGGTGGATATTCAGGCTAAGTCCCTATTAGCGATAATGCCTGAATATCGCTGGTTATCCAGCGATATTCACGCATTTCGCCGCTATCGCTGGATATGTTATTGCGTTGGAGATAAACGTTGCTAATAGCACGTTATCTCTGCGATAAAATCCGGCGATGTGCGTCGATAAAAAAAATGTCGCTAAGCTTATTTAGCGATAAATATCGGTAGTTGTTGATAATATGCCCCTGGATTTTTGTGAAAGTCATGCTATATTTTACTTTTTAATACGTTTCTCCAGAATATAAGAACAGAGACTTAGGAAATAAAATAAATAATGTGCATGTTGCGCGGTTGGGTTCTGCCCTGCCATGCCTTCCTATTTTCCCATATCTGAATGGTGTTTCCATTTGCTACTGGCTCTTTGCTTTGCTTTTTAGAAATAGTGACCCTGTATATTTATTTTATATTTGATTCTTTTTAAATCTTTCAAATCATATTACAGCGTTTTATTGCCCTTAAAAAACTGCATTAAATCTACACTTTTTTTTCCTTTCCTTTAAATATTATATTTACATTAAATCTACTCGAAAAGGATAATTACTTTGATGAACAGTCAATAACAAAGACAGACAAATATGCTTCATATAGCGTCAATTTTCTTGTCAGAGTGACCCGCCTCACTCCCGCACTGACAGGATAAATGACTCTGTCAATTCAGATTCCAAACACTAGTCATGCTGAGCTGAAGAGGTCTGCACTAGCTTCCTGTCAGAAAAAGAGCAGAGTAAGGCATTTGACGTCCTGCTAGTTATGCGATGAAAATCTGATTTCATGGAACTTGTCACGGTCCATTTATGAAGTTAATATCTTTTTCTGCAAGTAATATGTTTTATACAGCACTTCATGAAGTACTTCTGCTGGTACTTAGAACTGTTAACAGCAGTGTTATTATTACCCATGTGAATGCTACTCAACCTACCGACCTTGGAAGGATGAAAAGATAACTCGGAACTGCTGTAGTTCGAACTTGCAGCCTGCAGGTTACTGCGTATCGCGCCAGTGACCATTTCACTTACTGAGCCATCTCGCTCACTGTAATTATGTATTGCGCTATCATATCATAATGTAATGCATTTTAATTAGCAGCGCCGAGATCCATGAAGTGATTAGCACCTTCAATTTCTTTCTGTTGCTAACACCACCTGAGATCTGCACTCATGTATGCATGGTAACATCATAGAGACCATTCAGTCAGCAGTTCTGCACTATGCATGCAGCCTTGCTCGCTCATTAACTAGTATTTACTTGCAAAAAACCCTACTAATGATCTCTGCAGGCAGGTCTACACATTTTAATAGCAGAGACATTGTGGCACTCCTAGGGGGTATGTGAGTGTGATCACGTGACCTTAGAAATCATGGGGCACTCTAACAAAAGAGGCTTTTGCTTTTCCAGTTGTTCCTTTTATAAATGTGAAGTATTTTTTGCGTAATTTATTAAAAACCACTGCAATGCCATACACAATAAAACATTACTAAAATTCAAAATAAAACGCACTAAAAAAAAACATTATCATTAAAAGCATCGTCATCATCGCTGAGGAAGCAGAGAATCCATATGAGTCAAAACGTTTTGGAGAATTTGCAAAAGAGGCTCACTTCCTGTCCTATACCTTAAAGTAGTTTAAAATTGCCCCCTAGGCTTTAAGCTGGGTGAATCGGTAATGGGAAAGTGACACTAACGTGCACCCTAAAATGGGGTCTATTTCCAAGTGTACTGCGCTTCCCCAGGGCTTAAACAGACCATTGTTACAGACTATGTGACCAGAAAGTGCAAGAGCAGAAGATAAAGTGCAGTGGCATTGAAGCAGTAATGTGCAAAAACTTAAACAAAGGTGCATTGAGGCTTTTTGTACTTAAAATGTTCATATATAGGTAATAAATAATGCAACAGGTATTAGGTGCGACGTCCAAGAACGGGATGACGTTGCACAGTGGATGTTATCGATATAAAGTGTGGGTGCCGTAGGTTCAATGAATTAAGTGCTTTCTCCGGTCACACATGCCTTCCTACAGTTACTGACTGAAGGGCAAGGGTTAAGGCAGCAGCCCATGGCAGCAGAGAATTAGGGTCCATATGTAGGTAGGTGTTTTGCGATTGCAAACACCGTGATTTGCAGAATCCAGGGTGTTTGCGATCGCAAAAGTGTGTGATGCGATGTAGGTAAGTATTGTGCCACCTAAAATTGGTATTTGCAAAAATAGCGATTAGCAATTTTGCGTGTCATGGATTCTGCAAATAAAATTGCGAATTCGCAAGCTGTGTCCCATTAATTGCAAAATTTGCAAAAAGCGTCCCGCAAATTGCGAATTCGCACTTGCTATGTAGGTAAAAATCACAAATTGCGATTTTACGAGAATCGCAAATTTGCAATTCTCAAATACCACCAACTCAGAACAGGTGGTAACCAGGTGCAACCTATTTAAACATGCCCTCAATGCCAAAGTGGTTTCTCACAATGGCTGGCCTGTATGTAATAGCCAGGAGGCTGCGTATCCGAGAGGCTGAAGAGAGAAGGAGACGCCAGGAGAGGATCTACAGAACAAGCATCACCCTCCTACAGCGCACTGAGGAGGACATCCATGTGCACTACAGGCTGCACCCAGAAAGTATCCTGGAGCTGATGGAGGAGATGACACCCATGCTAGAGCACCCCACATGCAGGACACACAACATTCCCACCCATATACAGGTGTTGTGCTCACTGCACCTCGTAGCGTCAGGGAGTTTTCAACTTTTCAGGGGGTAATAGCCGCAGCTGGAGGGGTCTCCCAGATTGCCCTTTTGCGCTTTTTTCGCGCTTTTCTTAATGCTATGATGCAGAGGATGCATCACCACATCAAATTCCCAAACACACAGCAGGAACTTGACCAGACCAAAGAAGATTTTTACCAAATAGCACAATTCCCCCACATGATTGGCTGCATAGACGGAACCCATGTTGCACTGTCCCCCCCATCACACAATGAGTATGGGTTCAGAAACCGAAAATCATACCATTCTTTAAACATCCAGGTAGTCTGCAATGCTAAACATGTAATCACAGATATAGTAGCAAAATTCCCAGGAAGCACTCATGATTCCTTCATTTTCCGACACTCTGGTTTACATCGCAGACTCACAAATGGCGAGTTTGGAGATGGATACTTGCTAGGTAATTGTATGGCACACACAAACACTAGTATGAAATGTCTGAACTGGTAGTATATCACTAAACATCAACATACTTTATCCCTGCAGGAGACAGTGCATATGATGTGCGGACTACATCCTTACACCCTACCTCAATCCAGCCAACAGCAGCAGAGCGGAGTTACAACAGTGCCCACAGAGCCGCAAGATCCACCATTGAGAGGACCTTTGGAATTCTCAAAAGCCGTTTCCGGTGCCTCCATAAGAGTGGAGGTACCCTACAGTACAGCCCAGAGACGTGTTGCAAAATTGTGGTGGCCATACGAAATGCTACACAACATCGCTACCAAGAAGGGCACCCCAGTGGATCTGACAGATGCAGACACATCAGATGAGGAGGAACCAGCTCCCCAGCGCAGACGTGGAGGTGGAGCCGGGGCAGCTGCCGGGCGCCTGAGGTATGATGACATCACACAGAACTACTAGTAATCAAAAGGAGAATGGACACTGGTATCTGCAAAAAACCAAATAGTTTTTTATCGAGAACCCTCATAGACTTCCTGGAATCGTGTCGTAGCGGTATATCTTTTATCCGCCCCCTCAGGAGTCATGGCATAGTCATTGGGTTAACGATTAACGTGCAGGGTGCCTGCCTCACCAGAGGCTACTTCTGGTATTTACAGAAGTTTCCAGAAATAAAAAGTGGGTAGAGAAAACTGTTAAAAATAGTGAGTAGATCAAAACGAGTGAATTTTATTTACAAAGTCTAATCACTAAGCTAAAAAACGTTGTGATATTAAGTAGTCGAGTTAATGAACTACTATATCGTATTCAAAAAGGTGTCGACATGTTTCAGCTCTCGGGGCCCTACAGGGTCAGGGGAGCTTTCGTCAGGACAAGGACAAGAAACAAAATTACAAGGAAATACACACACTATTTGCGTGGTATTGGATGCTGATGGCATGGAATTTCCAAGCTGTATTCAAAGACAAAAAGAACACCAACAAATAGTGAGTTGGGTAGTGTGTGAGGTGCGGCACTGTCGGGCACACATTATGTACAAAGCATCATTATTGCTATTCACAGATTATTCTGGTTGTAGAAATAATCTCAGAAAAGGTTAAAAAAGTGGAGAAAGTTACAGGTACAAGTAAACTTCGGGGAGTGGGAACAGCCAAATCGTCGTCTAGTTTATCAATGTCTTAGAGACGGGTATCATGCAGGAGTCTTTACACGATGGCAGGGTGGGAGTAGAGCATGGATTAGTGCATCATATTCATGTCTCTGCTATTAAAGACCCTCGCATACATCCAGCAGTCAGTGTTCGTCATACATGTATCTGAAGGATACCCAATCATTCAGTTAAGTTTACCTTTATGATTGAGTTTTTTGGCATCAACAGGGACTCGGAGTCGCGCCAGGAGTTTCACTCTGGGGGAGATAACAGCGGGTCTCAGGTTATTAGTAGAGGCGTTCTTACCTTGGTAGCTGTGTGGAAAATCAGGAAACGCCATTCTTACCCATGCGGCCCGGATTTCGTGCCTAGTGCTGACTCTGCCCCTGGTTCATGGTAGGTCAGAGCTCACGGCACTTATATGTTGGTTGTAGACACTAAAAAAGGACTACTAATCGGACATGTAATTGACATACCAAGATGGTGGACTCACTGGTCGGGTATCTAGGTGTAATTAGCTGAACTGATGCCAGGGGATATGGTCATTCATACCTATTACATCAGTTCTCAAGCGGTCAACCCATCTCTGTTCCTTGTTAAACAAGACTTGTTCAGCATTGTGATCTTTGAAGTCGAGCATTTCCAAAACTGTCCATTTCAGGTCATCACACGTGTGACCGGCTTCTACAAAATGGGCACATAGTTTGGTCGTGTTTTTTTTCAGCCTCACATTGCTTCGGTGTTCTCCTATACGGAGTTTGACTTTACGGCAGGTCATGCCAATGTATTGTTTATGGCAGGGACATGTGATCATGTAAATCACATGTGAGGAGTTACAGTTCGTGTGACTCCTTTGGGTCCAGAGCAGATCATCATTTAGTTGGAGGGTTTTTGTACAGGTGGTAAACTTGCAGACCCCGCATGTACCACAAGGGTAATGTCCGGTCACTGGAGTCATGTTAATGTCTCTAATGTTGGACCTTGGCATAGGTTTCCTCGGTCTTGTATGGACCAGAACATCTTTTATATTTTTTGTTCTTCTGTTGGCAAACCTGGGTTTGGGCCAGTCTAGGTTGCCAGAGGTGAGTATTTGCCATTTCTTCTTGATGAGTTTTTGGACTTCATGGGTGGCTGGGCAATAGGTGGTTACACAGGTTACAAGGTCTTTCACTGGCTCCTTGATTGTGCTTTGTAGTAGACAGTCTCTCGGCTGATATTTCGCACGTTTTGCGCACTTCTTTATTATTGCCGGAGTGTAATCCCTTTTCTTCAGTTTACGGCTTAGTTCTGCTGCTTGTAGTTTATAATCAGTTATTTTGCTGCAGTTACGTTTATGTCTCAAGAATTGGCTGTACGGGAGATTGTCTCGTAACGGCCGCGGGTGGTAACTGTGGTAAGATAGTAAGCAGTTTTTGGCTGTGGGCTTGGTGTAGGTTTTGGTCTCAAGTTTGCCATTTTCAGAAAAAATGGTTAGATCCAGGAAGTCAATTGTATTTCTGCTGGATGTGAAGGTAAACTTCAGCCAAGGATCTCTGCCATTAAGCCAGGCCATGAAGTTGGTTAGATCTGATTGAGTGTCCCATAGTAGTATGACGTCGTCAATGTAACGTTTCCAATATTTGATATTGGAAAAGTAGGGATTGGTGTTGTTCAGGATGCAGTCCTCTTCCAAACGGCTCACATAGAGTCCTGCTACTGAGGGCGCAAATGCACTCCCCATGGAGGTCCCATGACATTGGAGGAATAATTGCCCATTATACTCAAAATAGTTCTCTTGTAATGCGAGTCTGCAACATTCAAGAATGAAGTGACGTGGGGTCTTGTAGTTCCAATCTTCTTTGAAGAGAAGGTCCTCCAACATTTTGAGCGTGTCTTCTTGCGGTAGACTGGTGTAGAGGGATTCTACATCCAGTCCCACTAGTAGCATGTTATTTTGGTCATATTCCACATTTGATATTTGGCCCAATAAGTCTCGTGTATCCTTGAGATATGTGGGTGTTTTCTGGACCAGGGGTTTTAAGTACTCATCTGCGAACTTTGACAATGGTTCCAAAAGGGACCCTATTCCCGAGACTATCGGGCGTCCAGGAGGAGGGAGTCTGTTTTTGTGGGTTTTTGGCACCGATCCCACAGAAAGATTGACCAACACCATAGCCATAATGGTACATGAGGCTGAGACTAATGACTGGATATCAAAAAAAGAGGCAGAATACCTCACACCAAAGAACCCCAAAACTCCGTTCTTTTACTCCCTGCCAAAAACCCACAAAAACAGACTCCCTCCTCCTGGACGCCCGATAGTCTCGGGAATAGGGTCCCTTTTGGAACCATTGTCAAAGTTCGCAGATGAGTACTTAAAACCCCTGGTCCAGAAAACACCCACATATCTCAAGGATACACGAGACTTATTGGGCCAAATATCAAATGTGGAATATGACCAAAATAACATGCTACTAGTGGGACTGGATGTAGAATCCCTCTACACCAGTCTACCGCAAGAAGACACGCTCAAAATGTTGGAGGACCTTCTCTTCAAAGAAGATTGGAACTACAAGACCCCACGTCACTTCATTCTTGAATGTTGCAGACTCGCATTACAAGAGAACTATTTTGAGTATAATGGGCAATTATTCCTCCAATGTCATGGGACCTCCATGGGGAGTGCATTTGCGCCCTCAGTAGCAGGACTCTATGTGAGCCGTTTGGAAGAGGACTGCATCCTGAACAACACCAATCCCTACTTTTCCAATATCAAATATTGGAAACGTTACATTGACGACGTCATACTACTATGGGACACTCAATCAGATCTAACCAACTTCATGGCCTGGCTTAATGGCAGAGATCCTTGGCTGAAGTTTACCTTCACATCCAGCAGAAATACAATTGACTTCCTGGATCTAACCATTTTTTCTGAAAATGGCAAAATTGAGACCAAAACCTACACCAAGCCCACAGCCAAAAACTGCTTACTATCTTACCACAGTTACCACCCGCGGCCGTTACGAGACAATCTCCCGTACAGCCAATTCTTGAGACATAAACGTAACTGCAACAAAATAACTGATTATAAACTACAAGCAGCAGAACTAAGCCGTAAACTGAAGAAAAGGGATTACACTCCGGCAATAATAAAGAAGTGCGCAAAACGTGCGAAATATCAGCCGAGAGACTGTCTACTACAAAGCACAATCAAGGAGCCAGTGAAAGACCTTGTAACCTGCGTAACCACCTATTGCCCAGCCACCCATGAAGTCCAAAAACTCATCAAGAAGAAATGGCAAATACTCACCTCTGGCAACCTAGACTGGCCCAAACCCAGGTTTGCCAACAGAAGAACAAAAAATATAAAAGATGTTCTGGTCCATACAAGACCGAGGAAACCTATGCCAAGGTCCAACATTAGAGACATTAACATGACTCCAGTGACCGGACATTACCCTTGTGGTACATGCGGGGTCTGCAAGTTTACCACCTGTACAAAAACCCTCCAACTAAATGATGATCTGCTCTGGACCCAAAGGAGTCACACGAACTGTAACTCCTCACATGTGATTTACATGATCACATGTCCCTGCCATAAACAATACATTGGCATGACCTGCCGTAAAGTCAAACTCCGTATAGGAGAACACCGAAGCAATGTGAGGCTGAAAAAAAACACGACCAAACTATGTGCCCATTTTGTAGAAGCCGGTCACACGTGTGATGACCTGAAATGGACAGTTTTGGAAATGCTCGACTTCAAAGATCACAATGCTGAACAAGTCTTGTTTAACAAGGAACAGAGATGGGTTGACCGCTTGAGAACTGATGTAATAGGTATGAATGACCATATCCCCTGGCATCAGTTCAGCTAATTACACCTAGATACCCGACCAGTGAGTCCACCATCTTGGTATGTCAATTACATGTCCGATTAGTAGTCCTTTTTTAGTGTCTACAACCAACATATAAGTGCCGTGAGCTCTGACCTACCATGAACCAGGGGCAGAGTCAGCACTAGGCACGAAATCCGGGCCGCATGGGTAAGAATGGCGTTTCCTGATTTTCCACACAGCTACCAAGGTAAGAACGCCTCTACTAATAACCTGAGACCCGCTGTTATCTCCCCCAGAGTGAAACTCCTGGCGCGACTCCGAGTCCCTGTTGATGCCAAAAAACTCAATCATAAAGGTAAACTTAACTGAATGATTGGGTATCCTTCAGATACATGTATGACGAACACTGACTGCTGGATGTATGCGAGGGTCTTTAATAGCAGAGACATGAATATGATGCACTAATCCATGCTCTACTCCCACCCTGCCATCGTGTAAAGACTCCTGCATGATACCCGTCTCTAAGACATTGATAAACTAGACGACGATTTGGCTGTTCCCACTCCCCGAAGTTTACTTGTACCTGTAACTTTCTCCACTTTTTTAACCTTTTCTGAGATTATTTCTACAACCAGAATAATCTGTGAATAGCAATAATGATGCTTTGTACATAATGTGTGCCCGACAGTGCCGCACCTCACACACTACCCAACTCACTATTTGTTGGTGTTCTTTTTGTCTTTGAATACAGCTTGGAAATTCCATGCCATCAGCATCCAATACCACGCAAATAGTGTGTGTATTTCCTTGTAATTTTGTTTCTTGTCCTTGTCCTGACGAAAGCTCCCCTGACCCTGTAGGGCCCCGAGAGCTGAAACATGTCGACACCTTTTTGAATACGATATAGTAGTTCATTAACTCGACTACTTAATATCACAACGTTTTTTAGCTTAGTGATTAGACTTTGTAAATAAAATTCACTCGTTTTGATCTACTCACTATTTTTAACAGTTTTCTCTACCCACTTTTTATTTCTGGACACTTCTGTAAATACCAGAAGTAGCCTCTGGTGAGGCAGGCACCCTGCACGTTAATCGTTAACCCAATGACTATGCCATGACTCCTGAGGGGGCGGATAAAAGATATACCGCTACGACACGATTCCAGGAAGTCTATGAGGGTTCTCGATAAAAAACTATTTGGTTTTTTGCAGATACCAGTGTCCATTCTCCTTTTGATTACTAGTTACTCACGTAGGGGAACTGAATGGACTCCTTTTCCTCTTCCCTCCCTTTTTGATTACGAATCACACAGAACTACTTCTAGGTGGGAAACAAGAACATAATGCCAAATGATGATGCAAAGAAAATAGGTTTATTCCCTTAACAGCAGGATGTCTAATGTCACACAGTGTGACTGCAAGTATGTTGTTAGCATGTTATTGTCCTCACAGTGCCATCATAGTTGTGAGTCAGTTAGTCCTTATGGCATGTGTTGCCTCACAACATGCCATATGTGCATGCCGCCCCTTCACCTCCGGCGTGCACGCCCTGTTGCCCCTCCTTCGAGCTGCGCACTTGCCTCACTGTTGTCTTCCCCTGCTCTGACCTGATGCCCACTCCTGCGCCTTTCAACTGTGATTGGTGGAGTTGAGGTGCTCCTGCTGGACTGGCCATCAGTGTCCAAGTAAACTGGTGTTCCAATGCCATCGGTGACTACAGCACACAGTTGATCTAGCGTAAGTGTGACCTGCACCAGGCCCCTAGCCACATCTTGGCATCAGTGGGCCATCTCATGTTGCATGCTAATGCATCTCTGAGCTAGCATGGAGATTGCAGTAGATTGGCGGGTCACAGCTCTAGTGAAGTGGTCCAGGCGGGTGTGTAGGCGATGTTTATTCCCTGCGCCTGTCCAGCCTATCCCTTCTGGGTTGTATGATGTTACAACATGTGTTATTACAACGCGTGCTGTTACATCGCATTGGTTTCAACGACTACGATGTTACCACACTATGCCTTTACAAAGCAAGTCTTTACATCAACTTGCGCTAGGTGGCGTGCTAACATTAGAGAAGTGTAATTTACTATTCCAACTCCTGTCCACTTATCAGTAGGGAAGGTGTTGGGATAGTAAACTACACTATTTTTAATGTTAGCACACCATCTAGCACAAGTCGATGTAAAGACTTACGTTGTAATGGCATAGCGTGGTTACATCGTGGTCGTTGTAACGACTGCGATGTAACATCATTGCGGTGTACTGACCGCGTTGTTAAGGATGTTTCCCCTCTTCTGTTCTCCCTCAAATTAGCCTCCGAAGCTTGTGCGATGGTAGTCACCCCAAGCTTTAGCTCTGACATGTGGCGGTTATGTTGTGCTAGTTGGCGCTGAATTGACATTATCCCTTTGCTTTGCAGACGCTGTGCACACAACATGTTGCCCTCCAGGCCTGCAAAGACCGAGTCTGTTCCCGAGGAGGCACTGCTAGTGGTGGCCCATGCCCTGTGTCTTGCACCACTGCCGGTTGCCGTTGGTGCTCTGGATTGTGGTGAGCTCTGCCTTGGGATTTGGGTTGGAGCAGCCTGTGAGTCCTAATCAGCATCTGTTGACTCTGGCGCCATTGGTTGTAGTGCTGGAATGAGTCTGCGCCGTTTGGTAGGCGCTGATCGTGTGTCCCTTGTGGCACCCTGCCCCTCCTGCCCTGCCCAGTCCTCATCTGTTTCTGTCTCCTCCACTTCAGCCACTGTGTCTTGTATTGCTGGTCCAGCTGTAAAATTAATAGCACACAGGAATTGTGTGTCATGTTTTTTTTGGTAACATTAAAGTTCTTGATCCTACTAATGACATGACTACTTGTCTATTTTGCACATTGCTAGTATGACTGTTCCCTATGTACCCTTTGTATGTGTCACTGGACCAGGTTTCAGTGCATGGGACTACATTTCCCATAATGCAATTCTGGGTGACCCTGAACACATGGGCTGGATTTCTACTCATGCATGGGTGATTGGGGCTGTGACTGGGATGCGTATGTTTTGGGATATTGGCATGCATCTTACCTTGTCTGGTGTCTCTATTTTCTGAGCTGTCAAGATCAGCCATGGCCGTCACTGACTCAGGCATGAGTGTGCCCTCCACCAACTCCTCCAGGGGCGTCAGCTCTGGTGCAGTTGAGGTCCCACCTCCAGTCGCCCTTGCCTCTGCCAATCTGTGGGCCACCCTCTCCTTTGATCTCTGCCTCATCTCGTACCACCTCTTCCTTAAGTCCTCAGTGGTGCAGTGGGTTACCCCTATGACATTGACTTTTTCTTGGATGTCACTCCAAATTGTCCTCTTCCTGGCCTCAGGAACTTGGAGTGAGCTTTTCCCAAACAGGAGGTCATGTTGCCTCACAGCCTCCTCTGTCAACACCTCAAGCTCCCTCTCAGAGAACTTTTGCTTTCTCTTCCTGCTGTGTTCCTCTGCCTGCTTGTACCCACCCTGGGAATCCATTCCAGCTTGTATGAGATGCAGAGACAAAACCACACTCCCTCCTCACAGTCTCTCAGGCAGCAAATGAGTCAGGAACAGGTGCAGCATGGGCAGTCACACTTCCTGGTTGTGATGTCATCATTCTGCACCAGAATTGTTTTTTCGTGTTTTTGCGATTCCTTAATAGCGAATTCGCTAATAAGGAATCGCTATTTAAGTAATCGCTCTTTACTTCTGCGATTTTTTGGTAATCGCAATTTTTTTGCGATTTTTTATCTACATCGCGTTTTGCGATTCAGAAAGTGCGATTCGCAGAAAATTGCATTTTCCGAATCGCAAAATTGAAATTACCAACATATGCCCCAAAGTGGCCAAGGCTATTTCCGCCAATCAAGCCTGTAAAAAGTACAGCCATTGGGGTAAGCAAGCAGTGTCATTAAGGATTATGCCATCAACCTAACTGGTTGCCTGGCCCCCTGAACTTGGGAGGTACAGGGATGGGAGGATTAATAGAGATATCATGCTTTGAGATTTTCTTAACTAGTCTTTAAAGTATGTTTTGGCTACTTACCTCCCTTCCCTGCAACCTCTGGGTCCTTGGCCTCAATCTTTTTCATAACTCTCTGGAGGATTTACACCACTGCACAGTTCAACCTAATATCCGATGGTTCAAAGCAGGCCACCACTGCCTTCCTGCAGGACCATGTTCTTTGTAGGAGATTGCGCCGGATCACCATTAAGGTGGTGCACAGACAGAGGATGTGAATGATATCTTCCTAGCCCAGGTCAAATAGCCTGCAGTTATCTTGTACTTCCCATCTAATACATACAGCAAAGTTTCTTGAGATCGGTAGTTCCCCAAGTGTGTGTTTCAGGAACTGTATCTTGATCCACTCGTTGTAGGGTTCTCTTAGGTAGCCCTGGGGTTTCAGCCTGATGTAACTATGGACTATCACCCAGCCATGTCTGCATCAAGACAGACAATCCTTGTCTTTAAGCAACAACAGCAACTGTATACTTGATTTAACCAGCTGTTTTTTAACTTCAGATGGCTAATGGTTAAGTCCCAGGTGTTGGTTAAGCCAAGAGTACTCAAGGCCTCTAGCAGATGAGTGCTTGCCAGGGAATTATGCCTTGCTTTTACATTTCGACCAAAGATAATGGCCCAGACAGCCCTTCTTTGACAATTTGAGTTTGTGGCAGCACTTGCCTTCTGTGTAAGTGACTGTTTAACAATACCAAACT
Source organism: Lissotriton vulgaris (assembly GCF_964263255.1). Taxonomy (NCBI): domain Eukaryota; kingdom Metazoa; phylum Chordata; class Amphibia; order Caudata; family Salamandridae; genus Lissotriton; species Lissotriton vulgaris. Next base: position 1,570,901,300 of record NC_141685.1, read on the forward strand.
CTAGCCTAATCTGGGCAGGCAATGAGTAAGAGAGTTGGTGGGAAATTGACTTATATACCTTGAGTAACATGTTATCCATTGTTACACTGTCCTGTCCCTAAGAGGCTCAATTCCATAGGTCAGGGTTGGAAGAACATTTGCTTGGGCCACCTACAGAATCGGCATGAGTGATGGCCCTTTCAGTTTTTTACAGAGTGATTTAAGGCTGAAAGCCAGTGCACTGTCCTTCCTCTCAATTTCTTCAAGCTGTTCACTGTACTGCCCATTCTCATTGAATTAGACTATGAGGTAGCCGAACAAGGTACTTAAAGCTTTTTGTCAACCCTAATTTTTCTTGGTCCAGAAACCACAAGGGCTTTTGAGTTCTAGAGCTGTGGACAGCTAAGATTTTTGTTTTATTTTAATTGTCAGTCCATTCCTTGAGGAGTAGGCCAAGGTTGCATCAAGAAAGCGTTACAAGCTGACCTTGGTTCTGCTAATCAAGACAAGATCGTCCGCATATAACAGATTCGAAAGCCCCCTAGTTTTAGCGGATAATAGTTAACTGCATTAAGAGTTGGAGGAAGATATGAACAAGTTGAATAGTGTAGGGGCAAGGACACATGCCTTCTTAAGGCAATGCATGATCTTGATTGGCCTGAATATTCAAGAGCCATCTCCAATTTTGATTCTGACCCATGTTTGTGTGTGCAAGAGTTCGAGGGCCCTTAACATGCAGGCCAGGATGTTTAGGTTGGCCAATTTCTGCCACAACTTCCCTCTGTCAGCCCTATCAAATGCATACTTCCAGTCAATGAAGTTTAGGTAGACAGGGAGGCTGTGGGTCCTTGCCCAGTCGGGTAATAGGGATTGTGTCATGATGTTGACTGAGGTCCCTGTATTCTTGGTGTAGCAAGTTTGGTTTGGCAGAATGATGGCATTGCCCTCAGTTGTTCCCTTTATAGCTTTGACCTAGAGACAGCACAAGCTGTCTAGCCAGTCTCTTGAAATGAAAAATCATGAAAAATACATAGATGGGCTTTGGGTCAGCCGCCTTAATCCAGTGGTTTCTCAGCAGATATTCATATTTTGCTTCTGTCCACCTCAGCATAGAGCATGGGGAAATGGGTCACCCCACTTCAGTCACTGACTCTCTTGATCTGTGAGTGATGGCATTTCACCTGCTCACTTGCGCTCATCCACCTAAAAAGAAATGCACTTCAGTTACAGGGCAGACCATTCCTTTTTTCTTTCAATTCTTATTCGCTTTTTAGTTTTAAACATGTGAGCATGTCTGAACTCTTACCAGTTTACAGCCTTTCAAAATCAGAAGTACCTTTTCATAGAACTAATAAGAATCATAAGAATAATATGCTATTCCTGCTCCAGGTGCACATGCCTTTTAGAAGGCATCCTTACTGTTATGTTAAAATTCTATTTTCTATTGCAAGAATCTATATGCCACATTTAGAGGTATCCTTTCTATTTATTTAGGCTTGATTTAAAAAAATTAAAACAAATTAAGTTTTGCACCTGCTTGCCACGGCCAAACCTATTGGGTTTGCCAATGCTTGATTACTCAAGCTACCAGCTAAGTCCTAAATATCTCCTGTTCTCTACATGACTGTTTTCTTAGATTGCTGCACCCCAAAAATGACTACCTATTATGCACCATCAGAAAGAACTCTTCATGATCAGTGGAACAGCAACAGTATACACAGGAGGAAAAAAGATACTGTTAAAAATGGTGAGCAAGATTTGCAAATTGCTCACCTCAAGGATACAAAGCTAAATTTTAATTCCCAGGTGGCCTAGTAAATTATTCGCAAATATTTGGAAAAAATAACTTTTGTGCATCCAAAAGAATGATTATACAAAGGAGAGCTACTTACCAGACGGAAGATCTCACCCACTAGATTTGGGATTATCAAAAAGATCATGTGGTTTTGACCAATTTAAATAAAGAGTTGGGATGAAGTTTGAAACACTGCAAGTTCAAATAAGAGCGTACATGCCTCTCTTCTGGATGCAGCAGGGGGGGCAGGCACCTGTAATGTGCCTCGCGCCCCTCCCCCTCCACAGGAGTCAGGCAGCGTCGCTTGCGGGGCTCTCTCTCCTCACGGGAGCCCCACCTTCCTCACGCACCATTCTTTGCCTGATCCAGTCCAGCACGGGGTGGGCTCCCGGCTAGTATCTTCCCTCACATCTTTGGGGCCGGCGGCTTTCTTTATTTCCAGCTGTTTGTCTATTCGGTGGATCACAACCGAACAAGTGAAAGGAGAGGCAGGAATGGGAAACTAACATGGATAGCCGCACTGACCGTGCTGGTTATCGCTGGAGTGCTTTCTCAGCAGCCCAGAGAACACACCTCCTGACCCTCCTGATTCTATGGCTGCTTATTTTCACTACAGCTGGCCCGCCTGCCTCGCTGGAGGCTTTGGCGGGGGTGGGAACTGCGGTGCTGCTCTCTGGGATTTTCTGAGACTGTCTGTTTTTATCCCTGCCAGTGAGGCACCCCATCTGGCTCGGACTCTGCGGCGTCCCGTTCTCTAGACTGCTGCCCTGGAGCCTATGTCAATCTCTGTCCAACCTGGGAGAATGGATTGGACACTGTGATGCTTTGCTGGCCCTGAGTGATGCTGTGGTGGTGCTGAGTGATGCAGTGGTGGTCCTGAGTGATGTTGTGGTGGTGCAAAGAGATGCTGTGGTGGCCTTGAGTGATGCTGTGTTGGCCTTGAGTGATGCTGCGGTGGTGCTGAGTGATGCTGTAGTAGTGCTGAGTGATGCTGTGGTGGAAGAAGCAACATGGACATCTAGCGTTATGACATTCCCATCACTGGCCACGTAATGGTGCTTTTTTTCTTTTATGGTAGTTGGAGAGCAACACAGACAATTGGAGGGTGGGAGGTAGGAGGGGAAAAACAGCATGGACAAGGCATGTGGGAGGGAAGATGCAACATGGACAGCGACAGGTGGGAGGGAAGAAGCAACACGGACAACGAAGAAAGAAAAGTAATACCTGAATCGAGCAGCGGAAGAACACTAATCAGGTGACGCAATCAGAAGTTGGTTCGTGCTCCACATGAAAAAAGAGGAAGTTATACTGGCACACCCTGGCCAATTAGGAGGCAACAAAAGGGATGATGAAGCCAACAAGTGGTAAGCAATGGTTGAGCTCCAAGCCCCTTGTAGTAGTAAACAATATCTCCTCAAGCGACAGCACATGTTCTATTTTAGGCAAAAATTAAAAAACTTTTACCAAAATAGCAAGAGTACATTTAAAAAAAGAAAAATTGGAAACCCCATTAGTTTCAAAAAACGGTCTTTAAAATAAAAATTGTGGAGCATAGATGAGTGCACGCATTGCAGATCAAATGGGCAGCATCATGTTTATCTCAATCAACATGCATAACTTCAATAGTATGGCTGGAGGGAGCAATATTGTGCAAAAAGGCATTGCCGGAGTAAATGTTTCTAACACGTGTAAAGTGACATTTCAACAATATGCTTCCTGGACAAATCTTTATGCTCCTGGGTCTACGTGGTGCCACCCTGCTTGTAAGGCTCTATGTGGCTAGTATTACCTCTTGCAGCACCATCTCTGATATGCAACTAAAGAATCTTACTTCATACAGAAGCACAACATGAAACTAGGGATGGGAAGGACAAATAAAGTCAGTAAAGAATCCAATCTGCAACAGAAACCTTCAGATCGTGACGAGTAGGTAGAAATCCGTCAGTGCTGCAAAGCTATATGTGCATGGCAATGCAACACTGTTCAAACCTCACTCAACATAACATGAGTGCAGCAAGGTAAGCAACATGTACACAAGGATGAATGAATACATGAATTGGTCAACAACTACAATAACATTCAGTATGAATTTGAAATACACCTACTAAACCTGTTGCAGTACTTATGTGTGGATACAGTTCTAGAAAGCAATAACCTCTCTCCAAAGCACTAACACAAAGCAAAGAAGAGAAGATATGATCTCATATTTACAATGCTGTTATCCCATTGATGGTTTAAAAAGTTTGTGCCCAGCAAATACGTAAAAAAGGTGACAACAGCAGAAAATACTGCACAATAACATGTTGTGCTATAGTAAAAGAAATTAACCATCATCATGAGAGTGCGTTCTGTTCACATCTATGGAAACAGTTCTAATGAGCAAACCAAAACAAGTACATGGCCATAAAAACCCAAAATATCAAACCTCCAGAGTTGTGTTTCATACACATTAAAAGTGGTAAAAGGCGCACAAAATCCCAAGCCATATCCTCTGTAAAGGTATCATCAATGATTCCGCTATGCCAAAGGGCTCGGTTTGGCTGTGGACATCCTCACTCTGTCCTTTAGCAGTGCTTAAACAGAAGGGTTTCTGTGTCTGGCTGTGTCAAGCAACCAATGTGTCCTTAGCAACAAGAACCTGTTTATTTCATCTGGACCACAGACGACGCCATTACTTCACCGTCAAAAGGTAATAATAGGGCAGACCCGTGTTGCATGTAAAAGTCTCAGCCTCTTATACTTTCTTTCATTTTATTCTTAGAGATGTGATGGAGAGCTCCCACTAAAGGAAACTGTTTAAGTAACGCTCGGGTGCCAAGTAAAGAAATAGAAAAAAACTTCTATTTGTTTACTTTTGCTATAATTGCTGCACCTGCGCTTCACTTATAATGTTAAAAGTAAAGCGCGGTTGCCACGATTACATCAAAAGTAAAGAAATAGAAGTTTTTTTCTATTTCTTTACTTCTGCTATAATCACGGCACCAGCGCTTTACTTTTAACATTAAAAGTAAAGCGTGGGTGCTGTGATTATAGCAAAAGTAAAGAAATAGAAAAAAAAACTATTTATTTTCTTTAGCTATAATCGCAGCGCTGTGCTGCAAAAGTGAAAGGAAATATGGCGCGCGTGCTGGTGGGCATGAGCGTAAGCTGGTGGCCGCTTGGCCGCTTTGGAAGCACTTACAAAAGTGACTTACTAAATGTCGCGCTAGACCATGGGCTCAAGCAAGACCTAAAAAGGAGGACGGAGAAGCCTGGTATGCACCCAAGGAGAAGAAGGCCATGTTACAGGAAGAGGGAAGCTACAGATCAAGAAAATCACATACAAATATCAATAAGCTACCTCTGTCGGCAGACAGCATTGCTGTGTGATAGAACCTATATGTATGATTGTTAAGAGTGACACAATCTATTTCCATAGAGAAAGTAAAGTCAATGGCCGAAACAGCAGCAGCTGTTGGTACAATCAAAAGAAGCAAGACGAATAATGGAGCTGAGCAATAGCATCTACATACAAGCAAAGGTGAGAGCTATTATGGAAAAATGTACAGCAGAGAAGGAGGGCGATAGATGACTGAAATCAGTGACGCATCTCTTCTCAAGAGGAAAGAGTAATAATGTCTGTTATAACAAGGAACTAGGGGGGCGTGGCTTACGCGCCGGCGTGTGATGGCGCTGCCTTCGTGAGCTCCGTGAAGACGCGGGAATCCAGACTGTTTATTTGGTATTTTCCCCGCATACGGAGCCCGGCAAACGGCATTCCTGCACGGCGGAACATGGTCCCCGTGTGTTGCGAGATGCAACGGCTCTCGTAATTGCCGCTTTCATCTCCTTTCACCGCTGCATCGTCTTCAGCTACTGCGGGACGCGGGCGTCGCCATTTTGTGCCGCCGCGCTCGCGTCCCGTTTTCTGTCATCTCTACCGCCATAACAGCCCGTCTGCTGCAACAAATGGTCATATTGTGACAAGGTATGTGCTAAGAGATGCGCATCATGCTACCACTATATTTTCTTGACTTTTGGTGCCAAAGCTCTCCTCAGAACTTCTAATTATACTAATACTGCATAGCGGCGGCCATTTTGTGGTGCTCCCTGCGCAATGCTCAATACCTTCTTTTCCTCTGCTGATAATCCTTCGTGGAACATCAATTAATCCCCTTGGGTCCCATATATCATGGACGCTTTGCTGTTTCTTTGATGCCATATTCCTGGATGGTTTTTTGGCTGCGCATTGAATTGACTTTTGCTACATTTCGACGCATGTCATGTGGATTTGAGGTATTGCTTCTTCATTGCTCCGTGTTACCTCTTATATGACCTCTTCTTTCCAGTACTTCTTATACCTCTACATATAGGGTCTCAACATCTTGACTATTGCGGTGTGGCTTCCATCCCTGCGGTCCTCCTAGTTTGCCCCTCTGTTGGCATCATGTCTCAGGACGCAGGCCATGCGAGATCGTCTGTCACCGGTACCAAACCAAAACGACTTAAGAATGACCCTCCATCTCCAATTCGCACCTCTCAGAACCCCGTGCTGGATTCTATTCTAGAAGAGGTTCGTGGCTTACAACCTTTCATGGTAGCAACTAACGAGAAGCTCAAGCAGATAGAAGATAGATGGGTCGTCATGGAGAACAAGGTCCTGCAACTAGAACAACGCATCAGTGACGTCCAGGATGTATCTACGAAAATTCCTATTCTTGAAAAGGAGATACAGCAGTTGAAACTTCACACAGAGGACCTTGAAAATCGTAACAGGAGGAATAACCTCCGTATTTATGGTGTTCCGGAGTCCCTTGGGGAGGCCGATATGGTGTCTTTCATCCGCAAATTCCTCTACGAACTTTTGGAACTCCAACCAGAATCTACTCCTCTAAACATACAGCGTGCTCATCATTTGGGCCGTCCAACGTCCAACCCGACCAAACCTAGAGGTATTATCCTGCTTTTTCTTGAATTCACCGAATTGATGACTGTTCTTAAAGCTGCAAGATCAAAACGTCGCCTCATTTGGTCGGGCCACACCATCTTTATAGCCCAGGATTTATCGAACGCCACGAATGCACGTCGCAAGGAGTTCCTTAATCTGCGTCCACGTATGAGGGAATTGAGCATTCAATATGGAATCCTACATCCTTGTCTCTGCAAAATAACTCACAATGGTCGTTCCCGTACCTTTGATGATCCTCAGAAGCTTCGAGAGTATCTCCAAACCGTCTCTACTTCCACGATGGACACTAATGACTGAAAATAACTCTTTTCTATTTCCTGCATTCACTTATCTTCTGTCTTGATGACTGTTGTGGCCTTGTCCCGGTCTCTTCCTTGTAATTCTTTGCTACGACTTTTCTTCTTTTTGATTATATCCTATCTATATTCCCGCTTCTTCCTCGCTTTGTAGGGTAGGCGCCCGCGTTGGCGTCTCCATGCTCCTAATATCTAGGTATTCTCTTTTTTCTCAGATCTGGCGTCTTTGCCTTGATCTGTTCCTTATCTATCTCCTTCCTTTTCTTTCATCTTTTTTTCTTCTTTTCACAGGCCATTCATGTTTTTCCCTTGCTCATTTATGTTCCGTTTTCTTCTTTGTATCTCTTATTTCCTTTCTTATTATTAACTCCCGTAATCCTCATTGTTCCTCCTCTCTTTTCCTCATGACTGAGATGCTCCTTCGTCTACTGTTTCTCTATATTTACCCGATTTTTCTTGCCTTTGTTTATATTTTGTATTTGATTCTCATTTCTAACATGTTTGTCTCCATTGTCTCTCCTTGTAGTTGCTTACCTGCAGTGTATTGGACCCAGTTGTTACCCTCCTCCCTTGCCTTCCATCATGTGTAATTTTGTAACGTGGAATGTTCGTGGTCTTGGCAACCCTGTTAAACGTCAAAAGGTATTGTCCCATTTATCCAAGTTAAATGCTCAGATTGCTTTTCTCCAGGAAACTCATTGTACAGATGTCGAATCGTTGAAACTTAAGAGGGCATGGGTGGGTCAAGTTGTATTTTCTCCTGCTGTTGATAAAAAAGGTGGTGTTGCTATATTATTTCGTAAAGGTTTGGATGTTCAAATTCTATCTTCTCAATCGGATGATGAAGGTCGTTGGGTTATGTCAAAAGTGACTATACAAAACAAAACTATGGTGCTCCTCAATATTTATGGCCCTGTCTGACCAGACCCTAAATTTTGGACTGACGTCAAAATCCTCATCTCCTCCATTGACTGCCCTAACATTATCATAGCTGGTGACCTTAACCAATGGTTAGATCCCTTTTCAGATAGACTATCTTCCTCCAAATTCCAGCCTGATAAGATACATAAATCCTTCCAATCTGCCATTGCTTCTCGTCCCCTTTTCGATGTGTGGAAAACATGCAATCCGAACTCACTTGAATATACATTCTACTCTAATGTTCACCACACCCGGTCCAGGATTGATTATATTCTAGTCAGCAAATCCCTTCTCCCTGTGATTCAGAAATCCGAAATTGGTTCTATTTTTCTCTCGGACCATGCACCTGTTTATGCCACTTTTGACCTGGCCCAAACCTCCTCCTCTTTCAATCGATGGAAATTTAACACTTTCCTTCTCTCCGATTCTGTATTTATGTCTAAAGTTAAAGGTTTCATCTCTGAATACTTTTCCCTCAATTTACCCCACGACACGTCAGTTTCGAATAATTGGGATGCCTTTAAAGCTGCTTTACGAGGTTTCACAATTTCTTATGTATCTAGAAAAAAGAAACTCAACCGTGATAAATACACCGCCCAACTCTCCAACATTAAGACCCTAGAACACTCTTACTTTTCGTCCAAGAATCCTGACGCTCTCCTCCAACTTATCAAAGCCAAATCTGAACTCAATCAAATTGCCACAGTTGAAGCTTGTAACACCCTCTTGAAGATTAAATCTAAATTTCATGGGGGTCAGAATAAAGCTGGGAAAATGCTAGCTAACTATCTCAAAATTAAATCTGAGCGGAAATCAATTGGCTCTATTCTCAATGAAGTAACCAACACAACGGTTTCTTCTGATGAGGATATTGCACAAGTATTTCATAACTACTATAAACTCCTGTATACTGATGATACGCACCCTGATGATGATGACCTCTCCCGTTTTTTCAAAGACCTTCCTCCTCCCCCGTCTCTCCCTACTGAATTCCATCAACTAGAGTCTGAAATTACCCCTCAGGAAATTCTCAAGGCACTTACCTCCCTAAAGAAAGCGAAAGCCCCTGGTCCAGATGGTCTCCCAATTGAATTTTACGCCAACATGCACTCTATTTTTGTCCCCCATCTTTTACAACTTTTTAACTCCTTTATTGCAAATGCTAAAGCCTCTGGCTCATTTTTGGATGCCCTAATAATCATAATCCCCAAACCTGACAAAGACCACTCCCTTTGTAAAAACTATCGTCCCATCTCCCTAATTAATTATGATTGTAAACTTTTTGCCAAAATTTTAGCGGCCCGCCTCGAATCCCTTATCCCTCTACTAATCACCACGATCAAGTTGGCTTTGTGAAAGGTAGACTTGCTGCTGACAATGCCCGTGTCTTTGCCAATATTATTTCACACAGTAAACAATTTAAAGCCCCCCTAGCTGCCCTATCCTTGGACGCTGAGAAAGCGTTTGACCGTATTAATTGGAAATTCATGTTTAAATCATTACAATGGTTTGGGTTTGGTCCCTACTTCATTTCCTTAGTTAAACTACTTTATTCTGCTCCTCGTGCAAGTGTTTTTGTTAATAATCAATTCTCAAAATGTTTCCCCTTATCCAGAGGAACGAGACAAGGCTGCCCTCTTTCCCCTTTACTTTTTATTCTTTGCCTTGAACCCTTCCTCATTAAAATCCGCTCTAACCCCCTAATTCATGGGTTTAAATTGTCATCGATTGAGACAAAAATTTCAGCATATGCCGATGATGGCCTGGTCTACATGGCTAACCCTGTCTCTTCCCTTCCTCCATTTTTGGAAGAAGTCCGCTTATACTCCTCTGTCTCTGGTTATAAGCTTAATCTCTCTAAAACGGAGGTCCTACCCCTCAACTCATCTTGTTACCAATATATGTTTGCATCAACTGATTTTGCCTGGTGTCCCTCCAAGATCAAATACTTGGGTATTTGGTTCTCCTCTACCTTACGTGAAACACTCAAACTGACCTTTACCTCCCTAACTCAAAAAATTCAATCACTCCTTCAATTATGGTCTCCCATTTTCCTTTCATGGTGGGGTCGTTTAGACACCATCAAAATGATGATTTCCCCACATATTTTATACACTGTCTCCATGTTTCCTGTGAAAATCCCTAAATTGTATTTCAATCGGCTGAACTCCATCTGCTCCAAATTTCTGTGGAATAATAAAAGACCTCGTATTGCCTTACATAAACTTATACGCCCAAAATCTGAAGGTGGGGTTCGCTTTCCTGATTTTCAATTTTTAATAAAACAAGCCTTCTCGTTGGCGTTCGATTTCAATGATACCCCTCTGCCCAGATGGATTGCTGTCGAACGGTCCTTGTTAAAAGATTTTACTTTCCAACAATCTCTTTTCATGTCAAATTGTTCATTTTTGACTACACACCCTGTACTGAAATACTCACATACTCTGCTGCTCAATGTATTCTCGAAAGACTCGTCCCCCTTACAAACTTTTCTTTCTTCTAGCGTATGGTATAACAAATACCGTAAGTACAAGGGTAAATCTTTTTATTTCAAGTATTGGAAAGAAAAGGATATTATGTTTGTATACCAATTTTTCTCTGATTCCTCCATTATTTCATTTGATGTAATGCAAACTATGTTTGATTTACCTGTACAAATGGCAGAAGTAATGATGTCATAAAGAATATGACATCATTACTTCTGCCATTTTATCTCACCTATCTACCCTTCCTACTTTTGACCTCCTTCCTTCCCTTACTCCTTCCACTCCTCTATATCCTATGTTTCCTCAACAAATCCCCAAAGCAGCTCTAATTTATAAACTGTTATTAGATAATGTTAGCCTTAGACCTAAAACCGTTACTGAAACTGTTTGGGAAACTGATTTATCTTTCTCGTTATCTGTTGATGTCTGGGATCGCTTATGGTGTAAATTGTTTAAGACTTCGATTTCAGCTCGTATTACTCAGTCACTTTTTTTTCTTTACCATAGAGCTCTTATTACCCCTGTAAGCATAACTAAATTCTCCCCTTCCTCCTCCCCCCTTTGTTGGTCCTGTTCCTCCCACCCTGGCACACTCAAACACCTCTTGTTTGATTGCCCCTCTGTTCTTACTTTTTGGAGCTCAGTTTGGGATTATTGCATGCGTATTTTTCATTTTTCTGAACCGTTCTCACCGTTGCACACTTTTTTAGGTTCCCTATCTGATGTTGTGGACTTACACTCGTATAATGCTAAATTATTTGATCTTTTCATTGCAACAGCTTTCAAAGTAATTTTGTCTTGCTGGAAGGATAACACTAAATTGCCTGTGCATACATGGTGGAACTTCATATGTGATGAGCACAGAATTGCAATTGCATCTTCTTCTTCTGTCACTTTAAAAATTAAATCTGACCTTATCTGGCTACCTTTCTCTACCTTCTTATCCTCCTATCCCCTTCCCTAACCCTCCCTTCCTCTTTCTCTTTCTTCCTCTTTTTTCCTTTCTTTTCTTCTCTTTCTTTCTTTCATCCATTTTCTTCCTTTTCATATTTTATCTGAACCATTTTTCATCTCCATTTATCTCTCATGGTTCTCTCATATTGGTTCTGTTTTTTTCTCATACTGTTATATTATGCTGTACTATTTCTCTTAAACAAAATAAAACTTTCCTAAACTGAAAAAAATAACAAGGAACTAGGGGGGAGACTCCTGTTAACCCGCTGATTCGAAAAGAAAAAGGAATGTAAAATTGCAGTTTCCATTTGCCCCTTCATAAAATACCACCCAAAGCTTACCCTGAAGGGGGATTAGGAGGGAAATCAAGCTAACCAAAGGCTGTTTCTGCATCAATTGAGAGAGAAAAAGACCTGTGAGATTTTAGTCTCCAATTAATTCCTGTTGATATTGCTGCATTATATTTCTCAAGCCTCTTTTTAAGTAATTTATTTAGTATCACTACTTTTTGATGAATTTGAAAGGTTTATTAGGTTCATTCAAATTGTATACAAATATGTTTCAAGAAACGTTATAACTATAACTTTTTCCAAATAATGACCGAAGACTAATTTAGAAGGTGCAAAAAAATTACATTTTTCTTTTGCTGCATCTCATTAACCAGGTTAAAGAACAAACATTGTTTGATTGCTCCATAAATCCCACTAGCCCCACACATTCTTAATCCTTTCCTTTATATTCCAACAGAGTCTTCCCTGTACTTGTCCTGCTTTTTTCTTTGTAGGTTCTCTCTCACCAGTGGAAAAGTCTTCAAGATTTCCTTCAAAGAGAACAGACTAAGCTCTAAAGAATGGTAGTTCTTTTAAATGTGGTTATGAGTGCCACCTCCTCATATTCAGATATGCCTTTCCCAATCAACAATATCATATAGACAGACCAAGGGCCCTGTGCATTCACCTCCTTGCATGCCCATTTCGAGCTCCCAGTTGTGTCCAGGTGTGTATCCACACCCCTCAGTGCCCCCATCACAATCCCACCTCTGAACTATCCACTAGTACCCGATTACTTGCCTTTGGCATGGTTCAGCTCCAAAACCAATTGCTATGGGGTATGCAGCATCTTTTTTGTTTTGGAGGATATTGGTAGGTAGAGATAGTCTCAGGTCATGCTCTGACATATCATCCTCCTCCTGGCCTCACTCCACTCCTGGCTTGCCATCCTCCAAACCACTTACACTTCTCTCAACTCCAGATGCTTCTGGTTCCTCTCTCACCAGTGTCCACATGCCTCTGGAACACACTTTTCTCCAGGATGCCTTCTTCTTTTACATCTTTCTTTCATTCTTCCAGCATCCTGTCACTGCCACTCCCTCTGCCATTTGTTGACCAGCCTCTTTGGTCAACTCCTATTGTTTCTTTCTCTCTCCATGCTCTTTTGTTTTCTCCTCTTTAGCTAGCTTCTTTCACTATCACCCTTTCACAAACAAGTTGCGAAAATAATAAGCATGTAACACAATTTTATAATTAACAACCAATCTTATAAATCTTCATTACAATATTATGTAATGTAGCACAAAAAAGACGAACAATGAGCGATGGAAGGGAACATTAACTTTAAAAATATAATACAATGTACCTTCAGATAATCATGACAAATATGTAAAAGGGTTATAAATATATTATTGATAGCAAAATGTGTATATTTATCAGCTAAATAACTTACAATAAAATAAAAACTTTGCCTCTTCATTAAAAAAATCTGTATCAGGGATATTGGTCGGAAAACCTGTAAATAGTTTACTCCATAGAGACTGCCAAACATTGTAGACATGTGGACAATTAAAATCATATGTCCTAAATCACTATTAATGGCATTATAAGACCAACAATCGCAAATAGCAAATTTGTGTAAACAAGTCAGGGTTATTAATAATCTGTTATAGATGGAACAGAGACGTATGAGCTTAAAAAAATAGTCTTAACCAGGTTTTATCCCAGTAATCTACACCCCAATGCACATTAATATCTTTAGTAATAATTTGGCCTGGGCAGTATTCTGATTACGCTGGACTAATCAGAGTAATTACAGTAACTACTGATAATTAAGTGTTTACTCCTGCCGGCCTAATTAAGAGTAATTTGGGGGCAAAAATCCTGCAGCTAGAGCTAAACTGATTGTTTAAGAATAGCGAGTGGCCACTGACGCTCACCATTTTTGTTCTGCAGTATTTTGCAAGAACTGTTATCTAGTGCAAAATGCATCCTCACTTCCATTTTGGACGAGAGGATGGCTTTTGCGCTACGATAATAGAGGCAAATGGCGGCAGTAAATAGGGGAAAAATCCTGTCCCAAGGGCACATATAATGAGTGAAAGTGGCTGCTTGCTATACATGTTCTTTTATATTTAGAGCTATTTCCTAGCTCAAAATGCATCCTCACGTACATTTTGGATACGAGGCGGCATTGTTGCACTAAAATATAGAGCTAAACACAGAATTGCTCGTCTTGCATAATTGTTTCAGACAGAAAACTTTATAGTGTAGATGAAAAATTGGAAAAATACCACCTCCTTCTTGTTTGCTCTTCGTTAACCTAGAAATAGATAAACATGATGTGTTCCCTTCCCATAAAAACTTAATCAAATGCGAGTTTATTGTTAAACAATGAATATTAGGAACTTGAACGGAATCATGGATCAGAACTACTATCAATGTGATAGAATTTCATCTCTCCCATCGACAGGCTGTCGGTGGTGGACTCGCCACCATTGGGAGCTACCTCACTGCCCGCCACATTAGGATGTCAGTTGGAAACACTGACCGCCACGCATCTCTCCGGTACGGAGGAGGGCCAATCCCCACGCAATCCCTGTATCGGTAGCAGTGCCTACCAGGCACTGCCGTAGGGATTACTATGTCCCTCCTGCCAGCCTTTCCATTGTGGTTCACCCGCAATGGGAAAGCTGGTGGAGAGGGACATTGAAGGCCCATATCAGTCCCCCCTCCCCCCTTGGCCCTAGGCTTTGTGCAAACATGTTCCTGCACCATGTGTGTCACGTAGTGCAGGGATATGTGTGATGACCCCTTTTTGTCTCGCGGTATGTGCTGCAGCCAAAAAATTGGCAATGCAACCCCCTCGGACTGAAGTCCGTCCCCATCATAATCAGGCCTCAAATTCCCAAATATATTAGTTTTGTTGAATACTATGATTCAAAAATGGGTTCTTACAAATTTTGCTTAAAGGTGAAATTCCAGACTTACCTTCATTTAATTTATTTTCAGAAAAATCAAAAAAAACTTTAGTGCCTGATTTAGATCTTAATGGCAAAGGCCCGTCCCTTTATTTATTTAGAGAGTTTTATATAGCGTGAACGTGACCCTTGGGTATCAGAGCGCTTCACAGACAACTATACATTCTGTCCATATGTGATTCACATAACATAACATGAACATATAATATCATAGTGAGGTAGATCAGCGTCGAGTGGCTTAATTCACATAACATATCATTACAGTACTATAATGAGTGGTAGATAAGTGTAGCGTTACATAGTAAATATTTCCCATTGTCCTCAGGTAGGTTAGGTGTTCGTCGAGGTATAGAAAAGGCAAACCTAGAATACATAGTGCTGTTCTGTGGTAATATACTTGCATAATGTAGACATTGCCTCATAATATATTGAGTGAGGTAGAAGTGTCGAGTCTTAATTCACCTAACATAACATTACATCTTAATATATTGAGTGAGGTAGATACGTGTAGCGCTATATCACAAATCTTTCCGGCTGTGATGCGGAGGTATAGACTGAAGCAATAACTTGGTATAGATAGTCTGTATTTCTGTCCAGAATGTTCTGCATTGTCCTAAAACAGTGTATCCTTCCTCCCGGTTCCGGGACTCAATCACCTCCAGTTCTCGTGGTGTCTTCAATCATGTCAGGAACTTACTTTTACTTACCTTGCTTTTACGACTGATTCACCGCCCGCCGACTTAGGGGTCCGCCTGCCTGATTTAGATATTGGCGGGTCTATGGGTGAAAGATCACGCCAGACACACTGCCCCTGCCAGGAATCTTCATCTGCATCAACAGCGCCATAGGCAGAAGTGTCTGGCAGCGGGACTCCAGCCGAGAGCCCTACCAAGCTGATTACAATATGCCTTTCTGTCGAGGCAACTGTGGAGAGAATCCCTCCTACTTTGAGTTGGTGGTTTGAAGGAAATGAGGTAAAAAAGTACCTTTTTTCCTGCTTCCTGCTTACGTCTTGTACCCCATCATTGAGGTCCTTACTTTACTGCTCTGACTGCACTACAATGCCAAATGACTCAGTGATCACCGAGATCGAAGGTAAGCTACGTGTATAATTGTCCTATGTATTGTGTGTTGACAATTGTTGTAGCCTCATGTATTTCTGCATTACTCTCACATGCAATATTTGTCTTAGGGCAATGCAGTAGTGTTCATTTTCCTACTTATGAAGTTAAATTGAACACACCTGTGTTGAAACCAAACATTAAATTGTTGTTGTCGCTCTTGGGGGCTTTTAAAAGGGTGTGTTAGTTGTGTGACTTAAATGCAATTTGTAACATAAAGGGGCACAAATTGCCTACATATATTTTTCATGCAAACATGACATATTTGTATTAACATACTAATATGTTGTACTTACTAGTCTACACCCCACCAGAAACTCACTCTATCATCAAACCCCCACCAGGACAATGCCAGCACAGCGAAACATCTAAATCGGCTCAGGGCAAACCCGCTGGCCTAATGGCGATGCAGTAATGTTTTCCAGCAGAGAAGACTGTGCCGTGGTGGCCTATTGTCTATTGCTGCAACATCTAAATATGGCGGACAGACCACTGTCAGCTTGATGGAATACTTGTAACAGCTGCCACAACAGGACAATGGTAGTCCCATCAAGATATAAATTAGGTCCTAAGTATTAAGAATTTCCTCACTGCCACAGTTTTCATGTTGGTGAGCCCTCCATTAAAAGTGTGGTGGTGAGGAAACAAAAAGGGCCCACTGTGCCAGGGAAGGCATGTGGGGGGCATATGGTGTGCCCCACCTGTACGCATGCACCCAAAGTTCTTGCAGAGTATAGACTTGACAGTTCATGCTCGGCAGGGACTACCTGTGACGCTCCCATTGCAGTTGACATTTTCATAGACAGTGCAGTAAGACTGTCAAAGAACCACCATGCCCCCTGCGTGCATGTACCCACAATTCCTACAGGGCATAGACTTGACAGTCCCTACCCTGGAGGAACTGCCTTTGATGCTCCCATTGCGGTGCCTTTTTCATAGGCACCGCCAAAGAACGGCTCGCCAGAGACAAAATAAGTTGTCAGCTGACGGGCGGTTTCTTATGGCTTTGACGGTCTTGGAGCAGGGTGGCGGCCCACCACAAGACCGCCAAAATCATAATACGGCTCTTAGATGAGGAACACATTAAGGACATGAAACAAGTTATGGTAGGGCCAAAACCAAAGCAATTTAATGCTCTAAATATAGAATTCCAACTCATTCTCAACATTCTCAGCATCCAAGATAATTGATCTAATGGATATTTAAATTTCACAGATTTACATTATTCATCAAAAAATGTTCAAGTATCATCAGTCAATAATCTTCCTTTAACAAAACTCAATTGTTCTCATCCTTTGACTTGTGGTAACAGGGGCTTCAGTCTTAATGCTAAAATGTCCAGGAAGATTTAGTCTACCGCTATCAAAGAAAGTGGCTAACATTTTTCATATAATTTTAAGTGTTATCCTTTTTTTGGAATAAGGCAAATCATTGACTCTTGAACTGAGCTTCCCCCTGAACCACTGTTAAAGAAAAAAATACAAATTCTAGAAGTCTGTGTAGCCAAACTTTCAAGAAGTGGGAAGGAATAGGGAATTCAATTGTAGAGCCACATGGCAAAAGGTATCTCCCTCTTTTATACACCAACAGCTTTCATTATTTCTTGAATTGAAACATATTTTTCCAATTGAGAAAAAAGGGTCCTCATACAGGGCGTTTCCTCATATTGAGTGCAATATATTTTGCTCTAATTACTGGGGAATATAGGCATTTAAAAAAATCAGCAAACTCTTGGAGAATATCTTTGCTTTCCATTTTAAAGAATCTGCCTTGGACTTTTCCTCCTTAACTTTCAAATATTTCACGAGAAATTTCCCTGTTTCCTTTTGATCTCCATAGTATCTAGAACTACTTTTCAATTTATATCCTGCTTTAATGAAGTTTATCCTTAACTAATTCGTCAAAATACTTTCTGTAATTGGAGGTATTGAATGGGTGCTCAAGTTTTCTAATCTCGTCAAGACAATGCTTAGTTTCATTTTTAATCTTTCTCTTCTCATTAGCCACAAAATTGACCACAAACCTCACGCTCCTGTCTTGAAAGAATCCCAAGCAATCAGTGTGAAAGTGTTTTGGGAGTACTGTAAACGTAGGGTCAGCTGATAAGGAACTAGTAAATGTTCATTTTCCTGACTTCTCTGGATTAGAATGAGATAAAAACGTGTCATTACAAAAGCATGAACGGAGATTAAATTCTCAACAATGTTTGAGTTAAGGAGATTCTGAGCTAATTGTTCCCTAGAATAAAATGTAATCTATTCTATATGAGATTGAAAGACAGGTGAGAAGAAGTGGACTTTTTAATTCTGGGTTGTATAACCTCTATGGGTCCTGTTCACAGAGGCAAACTTTCACGTAAATACATTTACACATGTAAGTTTACTTTTACACTTTTGAGTCATTTTAGTACTTTGCACGAGTGTAAAGTTGCTTAAAAGTGTGACCAGATATATCCCAGTGGCAGAAATGCTCCTATGATAAAGGATAGGTAAACGTAAAAAAAATTCAAACAAAGCAAACAGCAATAATATTTTTTTATGCTAAGTATGTATGTATATTAGTTTTATGTATTTACTTTAAATGCATGAGAAAAGAAAAAAATTGAATATTAATTCCTTTATTACATTTTAAAATGTAATTATTTGGAATATATAACATGTAAGCCAAACTATTTTTTCTGATGTTCAAATTAATAAAACGAACTTTTTAAAAACATATTTTTATTAATACTTATTTAATGTATGTATAGAATTAACAGTAATTTAATTATATTTAAATAAATATTTTACAATAATTATTTATAGTAAATAAAACAATTATTAAAATATGTTAAAAAAAATAAAGAAGAATGTTTTATTTTTAATTTTTAAAAACATTGTAGCTGACCATGTTTAGGCACCTCAGTTTCAAAGTCAATTTGTGAGTACTTGGTTTGTGCACAGCGCATCCGGAGCTCGCCACATCTATAACTCTCCCCTCAACCTTTTTACATATGATGTACACTGAACATTACAACTTTTATATAGGTCCCCCGTAGCTGTATTTGCATTACCAGGTCACCGTTTGCTGAGTCTCTCTTTTCATTCACCTATGGCCCTTTTCCCTTCACCACGTTTAATAATTTCTTATATTTTACTCTTTATTCTCTTGGTTTTGGTGAATACTTTTTGTGCCGTATACATGTGCCCAAAACTGACAGGGTGTGAATTTTTGGTATATAGTAATTCTTGCATGTAGTACAGAATTTCGCTCTATTTTAATTATGTATATAATGTAGTCGATAAGTTGTGTGTTGTCTGTACATATGTGCCTTACATGTTTTCTTTTATATGTAATCTAATTGGGTATGTACAATATTCAAGAATACACTCCATATTATTGTTCCTCAGTCCTATTAGACCTATCAGGGTTTATATATACTTATATATACATATATATGTGATGCAATCTCTGTCTTGGGGGTATGACTGAGCCTTGTATATCTAGTGCGCACCCCGTTTCCTATGTTTGTGTTTTTAATCTACCTTAAGCTTTGTTGTGTCTTGTGTCTTGTTTTGTAATATTTATCCAGTTATTAATCTTATTTGTCTGTTACCATGAGATGCATATACATAAACTGTGGCAGTATGTTTTCACTGTTTATTAAGTCACATGACTCACTACGTCACTGTGAAGGGTTGTTCACTTTCTAAAATTGTATTTAAAAAGCATTAAGTCTTAAGTACATGTTGCAGCGTGAACAAGGGCATACCTTGCCAGAAACGCGTAGCTGCTTTCTGTGTACCGAAAATAAAATCGATATACTGAAGCTTCGTGGTCCGTCTCCCTTCTGTTTGCTGGTGTGCTAAGCAGGCGCTGGAAACACAGAGAGATCCAGAGGAGTCACGTGGTTCATAAATATATATATATATATATATATATATATATATATATATATATATATATATATATATATATATATATATGTAGTATGTATTATATATTTGCTTGTCAGTTTGTACACTTCGTGCGTCTTTTATATTTGTATTCTTTTCAGCCCTGACAAAGTTCCATTGGAACGAAAAGCGTTGGCTGAGGCTTTTTTAAAGATTGAAATAGAATAAAGGACTTAATTTTGGCAAAATTGGAAGCTCTCTGAACTTTGTTATTTTGTGCACCGTCTGTACTTTCAAAAAATGTTTTAATTTTAAATTAAAAAAATTTAAATAAAGGTATTTATATTTTTACCTATTTTAATAATGTAATATCATTTCCTATTGTGATTTATTTTTTGTCCCTACCTCTATCTTTTTCTCTTGGAGGGGCTGTAGTAGCAGTGGTTGGCCATGTGTGGGTTGGAATTACTCCAGCTCTGTGCTGCAGTACTTTTACTATTGTATTGGGTTATTTCTGGCTGTAGTAACTTTAGAAGTGCAGTTTGTGCACAAGAATGGGCATACTGTTTTTAGAGTGGGTGCAGGACCCTCCCTAAACTTCTCTCTAGCCCTCCCATAATCCACCCTTACTCCTCCCTTAACCACTCCCCTTTAACAGTATTACTAGTTTTCCAGCTACTCCTTCCTGTCCTTCCCATATTTACTATTAAAAAGTATACTTACGTATACTCACAGTCGTGGCAGAGATCACAGCGCAGAAAAAGATAGGAGACGCGGAGGTAGAACCTCTGCAAATGGGTGTGTGAATAACATTTTGTAGCACGTTTAATAGTAGTATGATAGTATTACTAAAAATACTACAAAATGCAGTTTGTGAACGGGCCTTGTTATGTTCCATATAGGTACCCTGTTATAGGCCCAGGTAATATCATACCCCTTACCTATATTACTTCCCCTGCACTACACTGTAACAAGCCTTTTAGGATTGAACCTTTACCTAGTTCTAGTCCTGGGCCCAGAAGGAGGGTTTTCCCTGAACAATAGCGTTCTATAACTTCATCCATAGACTCACACAGTATCAATGAATATTCATAAGGGTTCTTGGAAACCTGTCAGGGGTTAAACCACCTGCATAATATCTATGTAAAAGGTTCATCCCATACATGATCCTCAAATCCAACATTGGCTAACACAAGAAACAAGGGACAAAGGAACCCTAGATTCTTTCTGTGTAAATACATCACATCATGCTAGTGTTAGCTAGAGGGAAACAAGACTTCCAGGCCGACACATGGATCAGAGACGCTGAGGCTCCTGCATGCAGACGCTCCAGCTGACAGTAGTCTAAACATCCCTAGCGGGGTGTCTAACTCGAGACCAGGACGGGGTCACACACTCTCTCACTTCAGGTAATGAGGTTAGACTAAGCCTAGAGGGATTCTTGGCTTCACACCTACTCATATGCTAGGTACACTAAGGTACATCTAGATAGGCATCGTAGGAGTATGCACTTTCTTTTATCATGCATTTTATATTCATGTATGTATTCATGACTATTGCAAGATGGGAGAACTGTACTATCCTTTTATATTCACTGTACTGTTAATCATATATATCTGCCACTGTCTAACGGTTGTTGCAGCATATCTATTTTACACAAGAAGAACAACTGTGCAATAAATTCTTATTGTAACCCGCCTGCCTGTTTCTTCTGTGTAACTCTCTGAGACCAAATAAGTGAGCACGAGTGACTAAGCGAAAAGTAGTACATTGTTTCCACGATTCTGAGGGATTAGGGTTGTCATGTTCTAAGGTTGCCAGAAACTATTCTCTCCCTGATAAGAGGAGATTCTTGTGGCACTGTGAGCTAGCTAATGCAAACAGGCTAACATTCTCGGTGGGGGTGCTTGGAATCAATCTGCCACCAGACCCACAATTTATATTATCCAAAAGTGCAGATTCTGTATAGAAATATATAGGAACGACATGAAAGCCTTAAAGCATCTAGTAAACCTATTTAAGATGCCAATTCCCATCCAGGAATGGAGTAACAATCACAAGCAGTCCTCTCCTAGTATATGGCTTTCACCAGCATATTTAATGATGTTTTAGCTACAAAATTCAAGAACGAATTATAACGGTGTGTGATAAAATAGACATTAAAAATAGTAATCAGTATGCTGTTCATCTATCCTCTGATAATCCATCTCCATACCTCATTGTTCTCTGGAGAGATTATATTAATGTCGACTTTTTTATGCACAAGATAATTGCACCATTTGTCATCTAAGAAATTGGAGAAACTAACATTTGTTTCCACCCAACATTATTCCATGTGTTAAAGCTTTGACGTGTACGATGAGTTTCTTGTAGTAAAGCAATATGTGTTTTAAGTTTAGATAAATGATCAGCAACCCTCAGTCTTTTGATTGGATTCTTTAAACCTTTAACATTCCATGAACTGGTTTTGAATTGATCACATCAAGGTACATAAATAGAAACATAAGTCTACATACAATTTGAAGATGTCCTAGTTGTAACAATTGTGAAGATAGTCCAAAAGAAGAAAAGAACAATCAGGTCAGAAACAGATTATGAAACAGAAAAAAAGAAGAAAATGAGAAAAATGAGAAAAATTAAGAGGGGAAAAAAGAGAGAGTGCAAGTCATTACAGTGGGGGACTGGGAGAAATACCTATGTGGAAACAGTTACTGGTATGTAGAAATCACAAAGATGAAGACTTATCATCCTCACTCAGGGACAACTGGAACAATGGTAAGAAAAGTAATAGAAGAAACAGTACTGCATGACATACAACATATTATTCCTGTAGGAAAAAGGCAGATAAGTAAGTATTTTTGGAGACAATTAAAGCAATAAAAATGGAAAAGGCACTAAAAACAAAACTATGTACAATATTAAATATCAAGTTGTCAAATCATTCGACTGTAAAATGAAAAGCATGCTAACATTTGGAAATCACACAAAATCTGATTAAGAGTTTGAAGTTTTAGATAATTCCATGTCTTCACCCCTACAATCTGGTAGATTATTTAAGGCTCAAATAACTGGTCTAAAGTCTAGAAATGATTTTCTCCTATATGCAGTTGCATTTGCTACATCTTTTGTAAAGGCAGTTTTCCCAGACAGAGATAATTGCTTCTTACTCTTTGATGCATTAATGACTTTGACCAGATCTATGAACTCTGTAAATAAAATGATCCGTTTTCTTAGGTCTTGCTGAAGGTAAAGGAAATGTTGGTCTTTGACCTAATCTGTGAGCCGTTTATTATTATTCTTATAGAGTCAGGTCAACTTAGTTATGTAGGGATGAAGGATTTGAAAAAGGATATCAGATTGCTTCCCTCAGAATCTTCTGGAAGACCACACAGTCTGAAATTGTCTCTTCTATGTCTTTACCATATTTCTTAAGTATAACAACCTTTGCTTGTAACTTAGCTCTTTTACTTGGTGCATCCTGTAAGTCTACCCTAATCGCTATTCTTTCTGTAAAAGATCATTTGTCATACAAGTTCTGTAGTATTTTGTTTGTTTCCTCCAAGTATGGAAGAATAGTTCAGATTTTGTCTAGAAGAACTTCCATCGATATTCATATGAAGGCTTCTTTTAATTTGTTGAGCATGATGACAAAGATTTTTATTGATGACATGATTTGGATATCATTGAGTTATGTTTTTAGGAAATAGACTCCTCCATTTTTTCCAGATCAGAAAGCTCCGCTATCAAGAGTTTGACTATAACCTAAGTTTGTTTGCCTTGATTTGTACTCTAGTTTTAAGCTTCTTGACTTTTCCATACATGCATTTGAATGTGCATACACAGATCAAAGCAGATGAGTGACCAATGAAGTGAAAGATTAGCACCGTTAGATATACATTTTGTTGTCAGGCACTTTCACAAGATAGCTTCACACAGGATAAACATTTAGACCTATGATCAAATCAGCAACTTGGTTAAAAGTAACTATGTGTTCAAAATTCAGCATATTATCAGCATCATAATTAAAACCCAGCTGGAACGATTCATTCCTTTATATTGTTGATCGTTCTGGCAGTCACAAAGAGTTTATTTCAACTTAGAGATGAAGTAAATGGTGGCCCAGAAAAGCATGCAAGCCTAACCCCTCACAAACATAAGAGGACAGTCGTTCATTGAGGTATGCTGGTCCGGCATTGTGGAGTGCTTTGTGAGCATGGGTGAGGAGTTTGAAGGTGATCCTCTTGTTGACTGGGAGCCAGTGCAGATCTCTAAGGTGGGTGGTGATGTGGCAGTGGCGGAGGAGTCTGAGGATGAGGCGTGTAGAGGTGTTCTGTATGAGTTGGAGTCTCTTCTGGAGTGTAGTTGTGGTTCTTGCTTAGAGGGCCTTGCAGTAGTCCAGCCTGCTGCTGATTAGTGCTTGTGTAACAGTTCTCCTGATTTCGGTGGGGATCCATCTGTAGATCTTGCAGAGCATTCGGAGGGTGTTGAAGCAGGAGGAGGAAACAGTGTTGACTTGCTGGGTCATAGAGAGCGTTGAGTCCAGAATGACCCCCAGATTGCGTGCATGATTTGTGCGTGTCGGGGCAGCTCCCAGCGAGGTTGGCCACCAGGAGTCGTCCCATGTGGAGAGGGTAGGGCCGAGGATGAGGACCTCCATCTTGTCTGAGTTCAATTTCAGTAGGCTGGTCTTCATCCTATCCACGACGGCCTTCATTCCCTCGTGGAGGTTGGATTTGGCGAAAGCCGGGTCTTTGGTGAGGGAGAGGATCAGCTGTGTGTCGTCGGCATACGAGACTATGTTGAGGGGGTGTGCTCGGACGATGTTGGTTAGCGGTGCCATACAGATGTTGAACAGGGTCAGGCTGAGGAATGATCCTTGGGGTACGCTGCAGGTGATCGTGGTGGCTTTGGATCGGACTCTCTGGGTTCTGCCGGTGAGGTAGGAGGTTAAACAGTTCAGGGTTTTGCCTCGGATTCCTGCGTCATAGAGGCGTGTGTGCAGGGTGTGGCGGAAGACAATGTCAAAGGCGGCCGAGTGGTCCAGGAGGATGAGGGCCGCGGTTTCCCCCTTGTCCAGTATGGTCCTGATGTCGTCAGTGGCGGTGATGAGGGCGGTCTCAGTGCTGTGGTTTCTGTGGAAGTCGGATTGGCAGGAGTCCAGGACATTGTTCTCCTCCAAGAAGTGGATCAGTTGTCTGTTGGTGGTCTTCTCAATGACTTTTGCCGGGAACGGGAGCAAGGAGATGTTGCGGAAGTTCTTGAGGTTCCTTGGGTCTGCCTTGGGTTTCTTGAGGACCTTGCGTGTTTCCAGCTCTCTGGGAAGGTGGCAGTCTCGAAGGAGTTGGGGTGCGATGATGGAGCTTGCCTTGTTGAAGATTTGGTGGAGGCAGGGGCCGGAAGGTGAGCCACCGTGGTTGGTGTTCATGATTTTGAGGCTGTCTTTGTCATTGATGTTGTTCTAGGAGAGCAGAAGGTCGGTGTGTTCGGTGGGTGTTGGATCGGGGGTGTCGGCATCTATCGTCGGTGCCTGGGTGTCATAGCTGTTGTAGATGTCTGCGATCTTGCGGTGGAAGAAGGTAGCTAGGGAGTCGCAGAGTTCTTGTGACGGTGGTACGTCATTAGAGCTGGAGCTGGGGGTAGCGAGTTCTTTCATGATGTTGAAGAGCTCTTTGCTGTTGTGTGCGTTGTTGTCAGTACACTCCTTGAAGGAGGTTATTTTGGCAGATTGGTGAGTTGGTGGTGTTTGCGTCTGGCGTTCCTGAGGGCTGCGTGGTTGTCTGGTGTGTGGCCATTGCGCCATTGCTTCTTGAGTCTTCTGCAGGTGTGCTTGAAGTTCTGGAGGTCGGTGTTGAACCAGATGGCTCTTGTGTCGGTGTGCCTGTTGGAGGGTTTCTTGATTGGGGCAAGGGTGTTGGCGCAGTCGTTGATCCATTGCCTGAAGTTGTGGGCTGCTGCGTTGGTCTCGGAGGGCTTTGGTGGAAGGTCTTGGGCGAGTGTGGTGATGAGCTGGTCATCGGTGACTCTTTTCCAGTTGCGGTGTGAGATGTGTTGCGGTTGGCTGTGGGTGGTGTGTTTCTCGAAGGAGAAGTGGATGCAGTAGTGGTCGGTCCAGTGGAGTTCGGTGGTGTGGCTGAAGGTGACATGGCCACTGGCGGAGAAGATGGGGTCGAGCATGTGTCCAGTGGAGTGGGTGGGAGACGTGTTGAGTTGTTTGAGTCCGAGGTTAGCGAGGTTGTCGATCAGTGTTGTGGAGTTCTCAAGGTGAAAATTCAGGTCTCTGTGGAGGAAGTAGTCTGTGGAGGTGATGGAGTGCATGCTGATGAGGTCGGTGATGGATTCGCTGAACTGTGGTCCGGGTCCCTGGGGTCTGTAGATGGGGTTCCTCTGGGGGGGTATTGTTTTTGACATGGATCTGGAAGTGTAGGAGTTCCGCCATGCTGAGGGCGTCCTCGGTGCTGGTTATGATTCTGATGGAGTTCCTGTGGATGATGGAGATTCCTCCTGGTTTATTGTTTTTCCGGTCCCTGCGTGTGATCTTCTAGCCGTCTGGGATGGCTATGGCTATGTCCAGTGCCAAGGAGGTGTTCATCGAGGTCTCCATCAGGAAGGCAACGTCTGGGGCGGAGGAGTCGAGCAGGTCCCAGAGTTTGATGGCGTGCTTGTGGACTGAGTGGGTGTTGAGCAGTATGCAGCTGAGATGGTTGGGGCCTGTAGTGTTGGGATGGGCAGGATGTGCTGGTGTGTGCTGGCTGGTGAAACTGCAGCTATGACAGGTGAATGATCCACGGGTGAGCTTCGGGGTGGCCTGGAAGCAGGTGGAATTTCGGCCGGCATTGAGTGCGTGAAGGGTGTTAGCGTCGTAGCGGTGTTGGGTCCTGTGGAGGTCGTGGGTGGCAAGGGATCTAGCGCTGGGTACGGTCCCTTCGGCGCACCAGTGGCCCGACAGCACAGCGGTCGGCATTTGTAGGGGGGCGGGGAGGGACGAGCAGCTGGGAGGCGGAGTGGGGCAGGAAACGGGGTGAAAACGGCGGGAAAAAGCAAGAACACAATGAAGGGGAACAATGAGGATGTCCTAAGAATAATGGTAACAGACACATATACGATAATACAAGTTCACAAAAACATGCCCAAGCACAAGTACAACAAATTGATCACTCAGGCAAAAAACAGGCTCAGGATGGGCGCAAACCCTACCACAGAGGGCTGGCAGACTTCAGGGGTGACGCAGATCGCTGCGGAGCTGCCGTGGAGAGTGATGTTTGGGGACCGAAGTCTGAGAACACACAGCACAGAAGCACAGGGCCAGGGAAACCCACACACCACAACAACACCATACTCATGGCAACACAACTGAGTACAAGCACAAAATGAACACACACACAGATAATGAACAATCACTCTACTGGACACACAGCCTGCCAAGTCACACAGACATACCCCACACTGACACACAGCCACAAACACAGACCACATGCAAGCAGCAATGGAGTACAACATATAGGAAAGCCAAAGTGAGGTGCACACAAATGGAAGGCCAAGGAGCCAACCGCCAAGCATGTGTACCTCACATGCAAGATAAGGAACATATAACAACACCCTCAGCCCATCAAATCACATATGGCTGGCACAGTGAGTGAAGTCAATCCACAGTCACCTCAGTGCAACAACCCAGGCAGACAGCAAGCCAACCCATGTATAGGCACAGGGATGAAAGGAAGGGTATGAAGTCAAACAGTGAACAGCCACACATCTGTATCCAACTAGTTGACAAGAGTTTGTCAGCAGCACAACCCACAGGGCCCATTGCAGCACTCCATGATTGTCAAATGCAAGTATGAACCTTCATACATACCTCCTCACACCTGCAGCACACAACACTAGTTTCAAACACTCAGAAGGGTGCCAATAATGTCCAGTCAATACACTGACAAACAATCACACTCCCTGGGGGATCCACAAACATCACACACACACACACAGAAGCCTGAACCAATGTGTGCAGAAAAATAACAGCCAAACAAATAACTCAATAAAAACACACACAGAACCTCAACAAGATCAGACATGACCTGTTGTGTAGCAAAACTGTGGAAAGGCAATGGGAGCACAGACACAACAGAAGTACACAACCTCATAAGTCACGAACAATGCACAGGCAACATACCACAGACAAGAAGTGCATCATCACAAAACAATCATGGACACAAACTAGGAGAAATGGGCCTACAATGACACACAGACAGACATAACACACCACCCATTAAGTCAACATGGTGTCATAGTGTACCACATGCCTGCACATGCACAAGAATGACAAGGCACAGCTCAAATATGCGAGGAGGAAACACCAAGGACGCACCAAATACAACCACAGGAACTAGAATAGACCTAAGTTCATGTGGCAGACACACAAGTAAGGCACAACACACTGGCAACACACATATGAATGAGACACACCAACAAAACACACACACTGACATGCAAATAGAACACAACACACAGAGCACCTGTTAACTGCAAAAGACAACACAGTCCAAACACTGCACACAACCACATCAGACACACAACAGATGCACATGCCAAGAAATCACATTGCAAACACAGCAGTACATCAGGGGATGCCCACCAGGCACGGACAAGGCAACATACAATCACAGCTCTGCATGCACACCAAGCAGTGTGTGCAAAACAAACATACCTGTTCCGGACGGATGTAATTGACATGCCATGAACACCCACAACAACAATCAAAATTGCACACAGACAACACCACACCCAGGAAGTTAAGCAGTTCTTCAGCAAACACACATATAGCTAATCCAACACCCACAGATGGCCAGGTCTGGGACCCAAAGTGAATAAAACATGATCAGATGAAACAAGTCATTGACAATGTTGAAGTGGCATATAGTGCATGTGTCACAGTAAACCACACCCACACAGAAAACATTTTATTTAGCAAGGACACTTACAAGGCAGACACAGGAGTAACTGTTTGTATTCACATATGACACAGATAGGCACCAAAAGTAGACAAGAACAAGGCCAGTGGCCAGGACAAAGTGTAGATGAGGTACATGAGATCCCGTACAGGAAGGGGCAAACAGCAGTGAACAACAAGGCCAGTGGCCAGCACAAAGTGCAGAGTAGGTACATGAGATCCTACATAGGTAAGGGCCAAGCAGCAGTGAACAACAAGGCCAGTGGACAGTACAAAGTACAGTTGAGGTACATGAGATCCTGCACAGGTAAGGGGCAAATAGCGGGGAACAACAAGGCCAGTAGTAAGGATAAAGTGCAGAGTAGGTACATGAGATCCTGCACAGGCAAGGGGAAAACAGCAGTGAACAGCAAGTCGAGTGGCCAGTCCAAGGTGCAGAGTATGTCCACGAGAAGTTGCACAGGTAAGGGTCAAACAGCAGTGAATAACAAGGCCAGTGGCCAGGACAAAATGCAGTTAAGGTACATTAGATCCTACACAGGCAAAAGGCAAACAGCAGGAAACAACAAGTCCAGTGGCCAGTCCAAGCGCAGAGTATGTCCATGAGAAGCTGCACAGTTAAGGGGCACACATCAAAGCCAGTGGCCAGTCCAATGTTCAGAGTAGGTACATGAGATCCTGCAAAGGCAAGGGCCAAACAGCAGTGAACAACAAGGCCAGTGGCCAGGAAAAAATACAGAATAGGTACATGAGAAGCTGCACAGCTATGGGGCAAACAGCAGGGAACAACAAGGCCCGTGACCAATTCAAGGTGCAGAGAATGTCCATGAGATCCTGCACAGGTAAGGGGCAAACAGTAGGGAACAACAAGGCCAGTGGCCAGTTCAAGGTGCAGAGTATTTCCATGAGAAGCTGCACATGTAAGGGGTAAGCAACAGGAAACAATAAGTCCAGTGGCCAGTTCAAGGCACAGAGTAGTAACAGATCCTGCACAAGGGATCTTCTCAGTCCTAGACATCACTGTGGCCAGGAGCCAGCAGCAGCAGCAGTTGGTGGTGAGGGGTGACAGGCAGCAGTCCCTGGAGACAGCAGCAGCAGCAGTTGGTGGTGAGGCGTGGCAGGCAGTAGTCCCTGGAGACAACAGCAGCAGCAGTTGGTGGTGAGGGGTGACAAGCAGCAGTCCCGGAAACAGCAGCAGCCGCAGTTGGTGGTGAGGGGTGGCAGGCAGCAGGCTTTGTGATCTGTTGAAATGTGAGGCTCTTCCGCACACATATATAGCCCTTTGGGCTAGTTTCAGTGGTTCTTAGCTACTGCAATTGATGTAGCAGGTCAGCCTTTTTCAAATGCATCCAATGACTGGCTCCACAGTGGCGGAGCACGCCTACCATGATTTTCAAAATTGCATTGGGCTACCGCGATTGTGGTTTCCATTGGCTGTAAGGGCATGTTCCATGGCGGTGACACACTGCAGGGGCCAGGGGGGCTCTACCGCGGTTGTGCATCTTTCAGTTGCATACAATGACTGTCCCCAGGGTGGTGGAGCATGCCTACTACGATTTTCAAAATTGCATTGGGCTATCGCGATTGCGGTACCCATTTGCTGTAAGTGCATGGTCCATGGCATTGACAAACCGCAGAGGCCAGGCGGGCGCTACCGCGGTGGTGCATCTTTCAATTGCATCCAATGACTGGCCCACGGTGGCTGAGCATGCCTACTGCTATTTTCAAAACTGCATTGGGCTACCACGATTGCAGTTCCCATTGGCTGTAAGGGCATGGGGATTGGCGGTCACACACCGCTGGTGCCAGGCGGTAGCTACCGTGATTTGGGTGGCGGAGCATGCCAACCGCCATTTGAGCATGTGTATATGGCTATCAGTACCGCACTTGCATTTTGGGGATTGGTGGTGACGCATCGCTGGTGCCAGGTGGCAGCTACCCCAATTTGGGTGCCATACATTAATATGGGTGACCGCGATTTGGGTGGCGGAGCACTGTGACAGCACCTATGGACACATCTTGCTGTGTCAATGGCCAAAGGGCAGTTATCAACAGTGCACAGTGGCCACATGATTAATGTCACATCATTGTGCACACAATGCCAATGTAACATTTACCCCACGGCTGACTACACATGCCATGTTTGTGTATGTGATTTTGGACATTGGCATGTACTCCCTCACATGTCACTTGTGATATTGATGGGCATGTACACAGAACAGTATTGTGATGGACTCTCCAATGGGTACACATGTCAATGTGTGAAAGTGCTGGATAAATCACAGTGATGTATGTCTCAAGGAACAATGTGTAGATTTGACGGTCCACTTTTCTTGGCTCATGCACACACTTGTTGTTTATGCACAGCCTGTTGTCATTGTGTTGTTGGTGTGTGCCATGTTCAACTTACGCATGAATGTGTTGCAGGAACAGCAGCTAGGTATGAAACAGTAGTGTAGCAGTTTCACACATATGCTGTATGGAATACTCCCGGGTCTGCTCATGCTAGATGAGGCCCTATCCCCTTTGTGCATTCTCATAGTCAGATGATGTTTCGGAGGTACTTGCTGTGTGAAAGGGGACAAGTGTACGAGTAGTGTAGCTGAAGGTGTCCCGACATGTAAGCTGGTCTGTGACTCAAATGTGATGACAGTCATTGTTGGCATTGTGTTAGTCAAAACGTAAGATGTTACTCACATCTCATGGTGTATTGCATTGACATGTCTACTCTGATCTCAACTAGGAAGAGACCAAATCTGGCAGTCATGGAAAATGTGGAGGTCATCCGGAAATTTCGTCTGGGTAGAGCCACCCTACAAAACCTATGGGCTATGTTGGAGCCCCAACTGCAGCCTCGCAGAACATATCCAACTGCTTTCACTCCCACATCTATGGAGATAGCGGCCCTGCATTTTTTTTGCCACTGGATCATTCCAGCACACAGTGTCCAGTGCAGGTGGTATGTCGCAACCTATGTTCAGCATGATGCTGGTGACGTCATGTCTGCTATGATGATCTACAAGGACAGATATATCCATTTCCCGGGGGCGGGGGGGTGAATTTGCAGCTGTGAAGGGAGACTTTTTTGCCCTTGGACACATTCTCCATATTGTTGGTGCACACATGTTTGTCTTGTTCCACCACAGGCAAGTGAGCACATCTACAGGAATTGTAAACATTTCCACTGCATAAATGTACAAGTGGTGTGCCAGGTGGATATGATCAACTCGCACATGTGTGCCAAATTTCCAGGCTCAGCCCATGACTCATACATCATGCATAACAGCATTGTACCATCGCTGATGGCTAATCTGCTTCCTGAGCGTGCTTGGATTGTGGGTGAGTATGCACAGTCAAATAGTGTGCTGTGTGTGTGACATCCTGTCCTCTGCCACAGTAACATTACAAGGTTTCTCTATGTTTCTCACACCTAGGTGACCCTGCATATCCCAACCCTACTTGGTTGCTGAGCCCACTGCAGAATCCCAGGACACCAGGTGAAGTCCGCTACAATGATGCCCATGGGAGGACTCTTTGTGTGGTGGAGCGTACTTTTGGTCTCCTGAAGTCAAGATTTTGCTGCCTGGACAAGACCGGAGGTGCACTGATGTACTCGCCAAGGAAGGAGTGTGAGATCCCCCTGCTCCTGGATGCTGATGAGCATCCAAGGCCCGCCTACAAATCAATCCGTGTCCAGTGACTATGATAGTGGAGAGGAGGAAGGTGTCGACCGGCGTCTAAAGCTCATCAACCGCTACTTCATTTGAAGGTGAGTGACGATGTACAACTGACCCATTGTATGATGATGTTGCTGTTGTAGTTAGGGTATATGTGAGCCTTGTTACTGCAACCGATTGTTGACTCAGTGGTGGCTGACAATGTTTCTTGGACAGGGTAGTTTGGTACATCTACAGGATGTGTATGTTGACACTGTTGCTCATTGTGATGTGTGCATGATGGATTGGCTTGATGGTAAGTCTTGTGTGATGTCTGTGATGCCACATCCAGACTAGTGAATATTGTTCTGTTGGGTTTTCCTAGGTCCCTTCAGCCTCTCCTTGCCTTTATACATTCAATACACCTGGTACATTGCAATCATGGTGGACACGGAACATTCTGGAATAAACATGGACCAGAAACAACGGTATATGTGTAAGGAGTATTTATTTACAATTGTGACATCTGAAGGGGTGAACATTTACATTGAGGTGATTAGTGAAGCAGTGAGTTGACAGTTATGGTAAATGGTAAATGAGATAATCGAGTAGTCACCACATTGATGTGGTGACCCAGTCCAACACCCATATGCCATTCACAAGGCAGGTTGGGTAGGGACAGTCAAAAAGAGTCAATGCAGTAATGAAGAGTGTTGCCATCATGGCTGGCTCCGTGACTGATGTTTGGCAGGTGCTTTGCCACAGGATACGCTTGGGCCGACCCCTTCGTCGCTTGACAGGGGGGCCTCTGCTGCAGGGCCAGTGGGGTCTGAGAATTCCCCCTTCTCTGTGGCCGCAGGGGAGGATGTTGAACTGCCATCCTGCGGACTACCAGTGGGAGGGGGGTGTTGTTTGTGGCACCGGCCTGTCCCTCAGTACTGCCACTAGCTGGCCCAAGAGGTCCACAATTTGGCCCATGCGGGTGTCCATGGACTTCATCAGCAGGAGGAGTTTGCAGGGATCTTCTTCTGACTGTCTTGTACGTCCTTGGGCCAGTTCATAGGCCCCAAGGACTCTTTTTATGTTGTCCAGGGCTTTGGACCCAGGCTCTGGTTGTCTGTGACTGACCCTGCCACTCCCACCTGCACTACTGCCACAGACTTGTTGCCTGACCACTGTGGGCCCTGCATCCTCTACCTGCTCTCCTCAGTTGGTGGTGTGGGATGGTCATCCTCTGGGTCAGGGAGAGTGTTGCAGGCAGCACTGGTGGTGGTGGCGATGGTGGTGGTGGTGGAGGACACACCAGCTGTAACAGCAGGGGTCTGCAGAGAGGTTGGTGTTGCAACAGATGTGGTGGGGGAGAGATAGGTTCATGGGACCTGTTGCGCCTTGGCACACCAGATGGGCTGGCTTCAAGCTCCTCGTCCTCTTAGCCCGGGAGTCAACATCCGCAAGTCCATGTTCCTGGGGGGGGGGGGGAGGACTGACTCTGCCGGTTGCTGGTGTTGTCCTCTACAGTCAGTTCTTGGTCACCTGTGGGTCAGATGGGAAATGGTAATTGTAGTGCACCCCGCAAGGTTTGTGTTAGGTGTATATTATTCACTGTTTGTACACCACACAGTTGACTGATCATCACATTGTTTGTATGTACACTACTGTGCCACCTGACATGATGTTGAGGTACATACATTACTTGTCCATGGTGTGAGGTGTCAAAACATACCATACGCCACGTGCATATTTTGTGATTACCGGGACATGTTGCCATTTTGGGAGTAGCACAACAAAGAATTCCTGTGAAGCTTCTTTGTTTATTTCTCTGCCCTGGCAGACGTTACATCTGAGCATGAACTGGCCATTGTCATGTCATATGCATATCTGAATTTGTACTATCAACCATACTTTCTTTGTTTTCATATGGTCCTTGCTGCTCTGGCCCTATGGCACTTACACATGGCATTCAGTGCTGTGCATGATTGTGCACAGACTTTCTTCTAAATGTGAATTGGTATGTCACACTTTGGTTGCTGTGACAGTTTCATTTGCTTAGCTGTCTGTACACTGTGAGTGGCAATAGTATTGGTGTGTATATTTGTGCAATGAGAGGGCTGTTGTCATATGGCACCATGCCTTTTGAGAGGAATGGCCAGGTGCATGTACTGGTTACTTACCTGTTATGTTTTCACATTTGGCTTGGATTTGTGACAAATCTGTGTGTGTGTGTGGTGGAGGCTTCCATCCTGCTCAGGGGTGTGAAAATAAAGCATAATGGGGCTTATTTACAAGCCCCTTGCACCACTTTTCCGTCACTTTTCACATGGGAAAAGTGACGCAAAAGTGGCGCAAGGGGCTTGTAAATCTGCCCCAATATGTCTACCTACCTCTTATTTGTAAGTGTACAATGCAATGGCTGCCACATGCATCTAGGTAAGAGGAAGTGCTCCATCTTGATTAGGCCTGCACTACTACTCCCACCAGGCCACATTGTTCAACAAGGCGTCCTGGTGGGAGTAGTAGTGCAGGCCTCCCACCCACAAACACCCCTCCTTGTTAAGATGGCTACATACCTGTTAGTTTGATGAGGGCAGTGCAATGGCTGGCACATGGTTGTGGGTGGGAGAGTGCTCTATCCTGCTGAGCTTTGCGACAAGGGGGCATGGTGGGAGTAGTAGTGCAGGCCTCCCACCCCCAGACAGCCCTCCCAGGTAAGAGGGCTACGTACCTGTAAGGTTGTTTGTAGTGATACAATGGCTTCCAACTGCTTCTAGGTGGGTGTGGAGTGCTCCATCCTGCTCAGGTATGGGACATGGGATATGGTGGGAGTAGTAGTGCAGGCCTCCCACCCCCAAACAGCCCTCCCTGTTAAGATGGCTACATACCTGTTAGTTTGATGAGGGTAATACAATGGCTGCTACATGGTTGTGGATGGTGCAGTGCTCCATCCTGCTGAGCTTTGGGACAAGGCGGCGTGGTGGGAGAAGTACTGCAGGCCTCCCACCCCCAGACAGCCCTCCCAGGGAAGATGGCTACTTACCTATACGTTTGTTTGTAGTGATACAATGGCTTCCAACTGCTTCTGGGTGGGTGTGGAGTGCTCCATCCTGATCAGGTGTAGGACAGGAGGCATGGTGGGAGTAGTAGTGCCGGCCTCCAACCCCAAACAGCCCTCACTGTGAAGATGGCTACTTACCTGTTATTTGTAAGTGTACAATGCAATGGCTGACACATGCATCTGGGTGGGAGGGAGTGCTCCATCTTGATGGGCTGAGGACCAAGGGGGCATGGTGGGAGTAGTAGTGCAGGCCTCCCACCCCTAGACAGCCCTCCCAGGGAAGATGGCTACCTACCTGTATGTTTGTTTGTAGTGATACAATGACTTCAAACTGCTTCTGGGTGGGTGTGGAGTGCTCCATCCTGCTCACGTATGGGGCAGGGGGCATGGTGGGAGTAGTAGTGCAGGCCTCCCACCCCCAAAAGTCCCCCTGTGAAAATGGCTACCTACCTGGTATTTGTAAGTGTACAATGCAATGGCTGACTCATGCATCTGGGTAGCAGGGAGTGCTCCATCTTGATGAGCTGGGGAACAAGGGGGCATGGTGGGAGCAGTAGTGCAGGCCTCCCACCCCAAAACAGCCCTCCTTGTAATTAAGCATGGGCTGAAAATGTGTTCCGCTTGCGAGATGTCCGGATTTTTGGCAATTTCGCGATCTGCGAATCGGGCAAAATTGCCAAACAATCTGCAATCCGCAAGTTTGCGATTTTTTTAGGCATGTTCGCGCTTTAAAAATACAATCTCACAAATGCTGCATTGACTTATCTTGATTCTGAGTTTGCTGAGTTGTTTTCCCCCCGCGAACAAGATGGCCGTGCCCAAAAACAACCGCATGGGTAAGTTCGCGGTAGCCGCGCTGAAAAAAAACCCTGCGAACACGCCAAAATAAAAAAAATCGAAAGTTCGTACAAATTAGCGAATTTTGCGGACCGCGAATTTGCTTTCGCGTGAATTCGCGGACACCGAATTCGCAAATTTCGCCCATACTTACTTGTAATAATGGCTACCTACCTGTTAGGTGAAGGTGAGCAATGAAATGGCTGGCAGATGCTTCTGGGTTGGGGGAGTGCTACAACCTGCTCAGGGGTGGAACAGGGGGCATGGTGGGAGTTTTAGTGCTGTTTGCCTGGACACATACAACCCTGAAAATGTTGTCTACCTTTGGGGTGCTTCAGATGGAGTGAATGTTACATATGTTGGACATGTGTTGGATATTGTGGTGCATATGGATATACTTGTGCCTCAGAGATGTAGCTTTATAGTGGTGCTGGACAGTAGGTAGGAGTGTAATGGTCTACATTGGATAGTACTTACCAGCCTGAACTCCCCCGGCCATTCCTGTGAGGCTCTCTGGATGCAGTATGGCAAGTACCTTCTCCTCCCATGCAGTGAATGTTCTTGGTAGAATGCGAGGGCCACCGTCAGTCCTCTGAGCCAGCTCATGGTTCTTGCTCCTCTTCTTTTTGACAACACTCTTCAGGTCATGCCACTGCTTCATGATTTCCTGTCTGTTGTACGGGGTGGGCCCTACTGCATTGACCTTGTAAACTATCCCTACCCACATTTGATTTCTTATGGCTAATGGTGTCTGTTGGACCAGGTTACCAAACAGTTGTGGTTCTACTATGATTATCTCATCTACCATGACTGTCAACTTACTCTCTGTGAATTTGGGCATTTTCTGTGGTGCCACGGTGTGTGATGTGCAAAGGGGTTAGAGGTGCATGTGTGTAAGTGGGGGCGATGATGTGTATGGTGTGTGATGTGCAGAGGGGTTAGAGGTGCAGGTATGGAAGTGGTGGTGGTGATGTATGTGGTGTAAAATAAAAATAACTCTGCAATCTGCGGTGTGTAGCTTTGATCATAGGGTGACCATCTTGAAGTAACAG
Organism: Lissotriton vulgaris; assembly: GCF_964263255.1. Lineage (NCBI taxonomy): Eukaryota > Metazoa > Chordata > Amphibia > Caudata > Salamandridae > Lissotriton > Lissotriton vulgaris. The sequence goes on from NC_141685.1 coordinate 1,570,938,463, forward strand.
AGCCTCAGAGTCTCCGATAGGAGGGCACAGGCATCGTAAGCCCAAAATAATATTTCAAAACTGTGGTTGATATCCAATGGTTGTCCTGCTATCTTAATGCTAGGACAAATCCTAACAGTAAATAGGAGCGGAGTGAGTTCCACAGACGGTGCCTGTCACACCAAAGGTATGCAGGCCATAAGGTGAGAAGCCTTGTGCTGGACATCCATACGGATCTGCTGCAGGTCAGGGGTATCAAGGCAGATATTCTCCCCCTTTCATTGTAAAGTCGTGGAGGAGCCCTATGCTGCCTAGAGCTAATTCCTTGGCCAACGTTCCATGACTCTTTCCTGGTAGTAGTAGAAATTCAGGTTTGAGGTGTGGAGAACCATACCACTGAAACCCTGTCTAGTATGTCAGGAGAATGGACCTGACAACTCAATTCCCAGAACCCACTGATGGCCCTCTATTATTCGCTAGACATTGTTTATATAATGCACTAAGGATTCCAGGGGTGCTTGGAGTTTGCATTTTTATACATTGTAAGTTATCTATGTGCACATTGACTCTGGCCACTGCGTGTTTTCCTTTAACTATTCAGAGTTCCTGAAAGTGAGGCCTTCTGTGACTGTGTGATTGGACAAGGCCTTGTTCCAGGTGTGTTCCCTGAGTGGTGAGATAGGAGGGAGTTGTTTTACCCCAATATGGAATACAAAATATTGTGATTCATTAAAATATTTCATTTATATTGTGCTGACCTAAATATGATCAGTTTAAATATTGCATGGAAGAATATCATTTTTTGTGAATTTGTAATAGTGTTGTCATAAACATTGTTGTTTTGTCTTTTGTGTATATGTTTTTGTGTTATACTTTTCTTAAAGGAGCATATTGTGTGGTTCATAGGAAAATATGGTTGGGGTAATTTTTTAACTTTTAATTTATTTTGAATAATAGTTATATTTTTTATATGCATTAATTTAAAATACATTTTTAGTTAGTTATATGAAATATGTTATAGTTTTATAAATATGTGTAATATATTATAAGGTATATAAGGGAATTAGATGGGGAGTTTTTATGTGAAAATAATGACATTTATTTTTTGATTTTTGATTTATTTTGGATTTTACATGCTTTTTGATTTTGTAATTTCAAATTAAAATACAAAGGTATATATTTTTAAAGTTGTGTAAAGATTGTGGGTCTGATTATAATCTTGGCGGATGGAATACTCCATCACATGTGTTATGGATATCCTGGCAGCCATATTACAAGTTCCATCATATCCTCTGGAACTGGTAATAAGGGAGACAGGATATTTGCCGCATTTGTAATAGAGTATCCTATCTGCCAAGACCGTAATCAGGCTCTTTGTATTTTGTATTCTGTTATAGTTCTATATAGTTTTTGTATCTATTTTTTATATTTAGTCTAAATAGTTTTATCCTACACTTAGGGCCTCATTTGGATGTCGGTCGGAAATCCTCCAACCACAGGTCGGAGGCTTTCCGACCGACATCCAAGGTTTAAACTCCAACCACCCTATCACAAAGAGGGCAATCTGAGTTTAAAACTGCTGGTCAAACCAACTAGCTTCCAACGAGCACGTCGGCCAGTCGTAAACCGCACATAATCCCTTACGGACCGTGTTTCCGCCGTCGAGGATTATGATGTCGGTTTCTGTCAGGCTTTCTGATGCGGAAAGCCTGTGGAAAGCAACTCTGGGGGACACTAGCAGGTACCCCTTCCCTCTGCTGCCCCCGGTTGTTGGCCTGGGTGGCACCTATTGTGGCCCCCTGTAAACTCCTGCACTGTATGGCAGCCACCGTGAGGTGCCAGCCATACCGTGCAGGGATTTACAGTAACTCCTATTTCTCTATGGGAGCTTGTGCTGCGGATGGTTACCAACTGCCGCACAATCTCCCATGGGGAAATGGGAGTTTGCGACTGCACCAAGTGCATTTGCATCAGTCGGTTAGGAAAACTGTAGAGATGTCGGTCGGACGCAAATCTGACCGACATCATACTCAGGCCCTTTGCATTTGCTTTAGAAATATATATTTTATATGAGTTTAAATTAGCTATATACTTTAACTGTAGGACTTTGTGTTATTTGCTTTGCATTTTTTTAATATTATGTTTTTGAATACTATTCATAAAACAAGTATCCATTAAGTAACATTTTATATGGATTTAATTAGATATTGTTAATTTTCATGTCAGTTGTTTTTTCCATATTTGTTTGTATGTTTTATATAATTATCGCTTTCTTTATTTTCTCAAAATAAAATAATTGTTTTATTGATGTGGGTAGAGTAAGAGAAGCTTTTTCAAAGTACAACACTTTTCCCAGTGTGGCTTAGATTGGAATAGGGGAAATTATTGTACACCCCACAAAGTCCAACAGTTTCTTCAAAGGCTTACATTGGAGTGGGAAGAGTAATTCTAAACCCCTCTAAGATTCCAATTTTCCACAAAGTCCAACACTTTCCTCAATGTGGCTAACTTTGGAGTGGGAATGGTATTTTTACACACATCAAAGTCCAACACTTTTTCCAGTGTGGTTTAGATTGGAGTGGGAATAGTCATTGTACAATCCTCAAAGTCCAACACTTTCCCTAATGTGGCCTACATTGGGAATAATGCTCTATTACTTACCGCTAATCTTCATTACTCCGGGTCCCGTTGTTCTTGTCCCATTCATTAACAAAGTGAAGATAATCATCTCCCGACAGAAAAAAGAAAAGAGGAATGCTGGGATACTAACCCTAGCCCCTCCCACTGTGAGTGCATAAGCAGTACTCACCCAGCCTTCCACCTGAACAACCAAGCCCCCACAGGAAGGCCGGATGTCCGGGATAGAGGGAGGGGCCTATGAATGGAATGAGGACAACGGGACCCGGAGTAATGAAGATTACCGGTAAGCACTAGAGCATTACCCCCTGGTCCCTTATGTCCGCGTCCCATTCATTAACAAAGTGGAGAATACCAAAGCAGAAAACCCGGCCTTCCAAACTCCCAGGCACACCCAGGAAACCACACCAAAGGCAGCAGCCCAAGAGTAGCAAAAGGGAGAACCGCTGGAAACAACAGGCAGAGCACCCAGACAGGAAAGCACCCCACAAAAGCAGGGTTGCACCCACCAAAACAAACAGGAGACGACCAAGCCGGAAAAGGACAACCCACAGAGGGAAGCCAGCAGAAACCAGGAGCCCCCCCAGAACAAGGAAGTGGGGGAACACACCAAACAAAAACCCCCAACCGAAGCCGCCCACAACAAAAGGACAGTGAGGAGGCCACACAAAGAAGAAGACCCCAGCAACCGAATTGACCAGCACGTCAGAACAGGCCAGCAGGGAAACAACAAAGGACCGGAAACTAGAACTAAGGAAAACCGAAGGCGACAGCAAGGAGGCAGCCAACCAGAGAAACAGGGAACAGAGGGCCCAGGCCAACCAAGGGAAAACCCCAACCCGCCAAACAGAGGAGAGCATGGAAAAAGAGTGACCAGGCGAAAAATTAAGCTGAAAGGAGGCAACCCAAAGAAAACCCAAAGGCAAAGCCCCAGAAGGGAAACAGGCGCCAAAGAAACCAACACCCTGGACCACAGCGGACCAGAGAAGAAGAAGCCCCAACAGGACACGACGAAGGAGGGGACCGGACAAAAAGGCCGACAAACCCAGCTCCACCAAGCAGTTCCACAGGACCCCACTGCAGCCGCCAACAGAGCCAGCCCCAACAAGAAAGAAGGGAATCCCCAATAGACCATGGGACACACAAGCATCCCCAAAAGAGGAAGAAGGCGAGGCTCCACAGACACAGCCAAGCATGTAGGGCAAAATCGGACCAGATCAAACCAAGAAGGAGGAAAGAACAAGCCAGGCACCAGAGAAAGGCCAGCAACAACCACCAGAGCAGCCAAACGACAACCACCAAGCACCCGAAGGGGGAGGTGGAGCCACAGGGAAAGCCCAGGAATCGGCCAAGAGCCAGCAAAGTCCAAGGCACACACAAGAAAGCCGGGGAAACAGAACACGACCCCAGGAACACCACCCCACAAGGCCCACAGAGCCAGAAGGCAGCAGGCCCGAGAACCCAACAGAACCAGTCCCGACAGAACTACAAGAGGACCAGACAGCCAGACCCCAACCAAACTGAAAAGCCAGAGACCAGAGCCCCAGAAGGCCAAATGCCCTACAAGGAACAAGGTCCCAACCAAACCAGGGACCGACAGGAAATGACAGAGCAGCAGGGGTAGGTGAGGCTAACTCTGAAGGCCACAAAAACCAGGGCAGAAGAACAAGTCAGCCAGAAAACGCCCCCAAAGAGACCAAGCAGACAGCCGACGAAACAACAGACAGGCCAGCAAAGACCGGGGACCAACAACCTGGAACCTGCACAGGCCCAAAAGGGGCGGGACAGAGCCAGCGGCCCAAAACCCCAGGGGGGAAGGAAACAAACCCCCAAAACCAGCCAAACCAGAGAGACAACAGCAGCCAGTACGGAAGCCAAACAGACAGCCCAGGCCCACAAACACCATGGCCCAGCATCAGACAAGGGAGGGCCGGAGCAGGGTAAACAAAACCCCCAGGGCAGAATCCAGACAACAGAATGCCAAGCAGACGGGAAGCCAGGGCCAAAGCCAAGCAACCAGCCTGACCAGAAGAACCCAGCGGCCCAACCCACAACCAGGGAAGGCCCCAAACAGGGAAGGCCCCAGCAGGGCACAGGCAAAAACAGAGACCAGGAAGGGTCAGAGGAGCACCAAGCCCCCAACCACGCCCCCAAACCAGAAAGCCAGCCCCGAGAAATGAGCAGCCAAGCAGGCAGTCAACCCAAGGGGCAAGAGAAACACCCAGCGACTGCCTCTCCCGAATAGACGGAGGGGGGCACAGAGAGACAGACACCGCCATTGAGAGCGGGCCCCAGAAAAAGCAGGGGGCACGCAGGGAAGACAGGAACAGCCGCCCAGGCAGAAGACCAGAGCAGCCGGAAAGGGAAAGCCCAGGTCACAAGGGGCGAAACCAGCCCACCCCAGCAAGAGCCAGGAAATGATCACTGAGGAAACAGCCACCCACAGGCGGAGAACCAGAAACCACAGGACTGGGTTAAAAGCCAAACTCAACAGAGCAGAGGAGAACATCCGCAGCAGAAGCCGGGAGCACTCAACCACCCAGGCCCAACCAAGCAGGCCACAAACCAGTCATAACCCACCAAAAAAAGGGCCCAGACCAGGGACCAGCAGGCAGGCAGGGAGTGCCCAAAGAAGAAAAGGCCCCCAGAAGCCCCACTCCCCCTACAGGAGGAACAAACACCAAGGCCCGTGGCAACCCCAGGCAGGCAGAACAAGCAGCCAACAGCACCGGTTGCCCCAGGCCTAGACCCATCCCGGCACCCAACAGATCCCACACCGCTCAACAGCGGAGAGCAGACGTGACCAGGGCAGACAGGACAGCATGGTCGCCGGCTGCAAAATAGGGAAGGACCAGACCCAAATCAGCACCACACCCGGCAACCAGGCAAAACTGGGAGTGGAGAAGGCGGCAAAGATGCAGCCCAAAACTAGACACAGAGGGGCTAGAGGCCACAGCTTCAGCAATCCCAGGCAAGCACCCAGCCAGGGAACCACCGGGACAGAACCCCCAGAGTGCAGACACACCCCAAGTGGAAGATGGAAGCAAAGGCAGAGAGAACCAAAGGACCACCCCAAGAGGAAACGCAGCACAGGAGCGGCAAGGAAAAGTGACCAGGCGAGGAACCAGGACACCCAGGAGGATGAACCAGGAACCCACAGTGCCAGCACCAAGGACAAGATAGAAGAGGCAGACGCCACTGAACGTGGTCGACCCAGGAAGCCAACCCACCACGCAGCCCGCACCTGGAGGAGGTAGGCCCAGCAGACAAAGAACAAGGCCCCCCTCGCACAATGCAACATTAACCACAAGGCCACAGTGACTCATCAAGAGAAGTACAAGGCAACCAGAGCGAAAGCAGCCAGCCAGCAACTGCACAGAGAGGAAATTGCCCCAGCCACGCGGAAATACCAGGGGGGCCAGAAACAGGAACCCCCCAGGAAACCAGGGACCAGGACAGAGGACCCAAAATGCCAGCGCAAAGAAAAAGCACAAAAGACTAGGTCCAGAATGAAAGACTGTGTCCATCAACTGTGGTTTTTGCATTTGTCACCCCGAGTGGGATGGGTATGCTCAGACGTGAGTCCCATGCTCTCCACACCACACCACTGGATTCAAGCAAGCCGGGCTGAAGACGGCTGAAATGCCAGAAACCGGTCCTCGGAAGCTTGTTTCCGGTCCAGGGAAGGCATGGCTTGGCAGTTCGGGCTGGACTGATCCTATGAGGCACAGGGTCAGACTAATTTGCATATGGCCATGTCTGAACTGGGGTGGTGTGGAGTGCAAATAAATGATGGATTTAGGCCCAGATCTCTGTACTGGGTGAATGTATGACATTGTTCTGCATTCTGTCCATCAACTGTGGTTTTTGCAGCAGGCAGCAGCCACCGCAAGGAGCAACATGGTCGGGGCTCAAGAGACCCCAAGCAGAGCCAAAGCACAGCAGGAGATGGACCAATCTGCATCCAGTAGGTGACCATAGAGGGCAGCATGAACAAGGAACGGGGAAACAAGAGCCCAGACCCACAGCACCCAACCCCATCCACACACGTACACACAGACCCAAAGGAGAGCTCACAAAACATCCAACAATGAAAGGAACATCCCCAACAGACGTGACCGAGAACTCACAACCCATGCAACACCAGGAGTGGAACGCACAACCTGTGGAGTAAGAGTCAGTGACCTTAACCACCAGACCACAACAACCCAATGCCCAGAAACTACAGGAACAACAGAAAGCAACTTCAACCACAAGGCCACAGCCATTCGCCCCGAAGGCTGAGCAGCAGGCAGCCAGAGCAAGCCCACAAGAAACCCTGGAAAAAAACAGCCCCACGAGCCACCAGGCAGACTAGCAGCAAGGATTAGAGGCAGAAGCGGGGATGTTGCTCAGTGGTAGAGCACATGCACCACATATATGAGGCCCCGGGTTCAAACCCCTGAATCTCCAGGCTTCTCAATAGATTATCCCAGAAGGCTAGCCTGCCATCATGCAGAAGGAAGAGACGTGTCCAAGGACCCTGAAAGCAGAGCCAGGCCCATCGAGGACAAGGAGCTGCACCTGCCCTAGAAGATAGTAATACACACCGACTACACCCAGGGCAGAGAAGACACCCGCAGCACGAACCACCAACAGATCGCAGATGGACTGCTGGATTCCACAGAGCTCAACCCCGACCGCGGGGGAGCAGGCCTCCCGAGGCAGCAGGACCTGTGAACCAAGCCGGAGCGTACCGCAGGGAACAACAGGGAAAGCAGCTGTCCGCGACCTCGGCAGGCAGAAGGAGGCACAAGGACAAAAAGAGGAAAAATAGAAACCGCTATGCGGGACTCACCCAGGGAGGCGGAGAAAGAAACAAGCCCCCCCCTCCAGCCGCAGCCAGCCCAAGGCGACCTAACACACCTCCGCCAGGGCAGGAGGAAAACAGGAAGACAGGAGAACCAGGCAACACGGCTTGTCCTCCATCCAGCCAAGCCCCAGGAAGACGAGCCCAGCAACCCAGAAGGACCAGGGAGACTGGCGCACCTACCACATAGGGCCAGTCGGCATGCAAGAGCCGGGTTGGGAAAACCAAGCCTCCCAGCATGCCCGGCGCACCAGACACCCCGACAGCACAGCCAGACAGCCGGACGGGGTACATCCAAGAAAGAAAGCCACTCAAGCCCAACTGGAGCAGCACCAGCATCCAAAACTCAATTCTGTCGACAGACAGAAAAATAGGACATGCGGAATGCTGGGTAAGTACTGCTTATGTACTCCCAGTGGAAGGTGCTCGGTTAGGATCCCAGCATTCCTCTTTTCTTTTTTCTGTTGGGAGATGATCAACTGCACTTTGTTAATGAATGGGACGAGGACATAAGGGACTAGGTGGTAATAAATCTAAACCCCTCAAAGTCCGACACTTTCTCTAATTGTGGCCAGGATTTGGGTAGTAATATTACATTTACACACTTGAAAGTTGCACACTTTTTCTAATATGTTTAGGTTTTATGCATTTTGTTATTGTAATTAATTAGTAAGCTTTTTTTTAGTTTGTGATTTGTATTTGGGTCGGTGAAATATGTGTTTATATGCATCTGTGTACTTTTTATTAAGATGAATCACATTACAAATTTAGGAATTATATATAAATTGAACAATTTTTTTCAGGTCAGTTTTATTTGTTAGATATAACCATATTTGTAGCAGAAACAGTTGTATATTTGTCAAGTATTTTTTACACTTCACATGTATTTGTATTTGAACATACATAATTTTCACAAAAATATATTTTTTATCATTTTTATATTTTCTAGAATTGTTTTATATATATTTTTTACATTCTTTAAATTGTTAAATGTGTTTTTTATTACATATATATATATATATATATATATATATATATATATATATATATATATATACACATATAAATATATAAATATATTTTTTCAATACAATTTCTTCAAAAACAGATTACATTTTGTCTTTTGACATACAATTTATTTTATGCATTTTGATTTAGGAAACATTGATAATTATTAAAAAGTACCATAAGTAATTAAAAGAAAGTTAACGGTCTTTATAAAATATATAAACCAATAATGAGTTTCTATTTTGCATATTTTTATGAAGTTTTTGTCTTGTTTTATGGAAATGTAGCAGTCCTTTTTTACTGCTCTGCTATTATTTACGTTTGCCTATCTTTGTTGTTTTGGGATATTCCGTTATTTTCAGTCACTGTTCCCTGCTACTGTTCTCTGTGCCAGATAAGATTACTTTTCTTTTAAATGATTTTAATTGATGGGGGTTTTAGTGTTTCGGGGGACATGTTAAGTATTTGTTTAGTAAGCAGAGGTTAGTATTAGCTTTTTACTGGTGTAGTGTTCTAAAATCATTGTAGTTGTGTTAGTTAAATCTGGTTGGTCTCATTGTATTGTACTGATAATAATATTATGTTGTTTAGCTATGTAGTGATTGTTTCCGGCTTTGCATTGTTTTTCTATTGTTTCATAATGTTTATGGATTTTTATGTGTTAAGTGGGTGGGTGTTTTTGTTTTCATTTACAAGTTTTTAGTTTTGGTCATGGAATTTATCGGTATTTTAGAAATGTAATTATATTATACTCAATATTTTTACATATTTTAGAGGGTAGGTTTTTTTAAGAGAATTATTGTCTTTTGGATCATTGTCGACTTTGGTATGTTCATCTGTTCATTAATAGTTATGTTTTCTTTTATTTTCTTAACTGAGGAAAAGTTTATTGTATTGCAATGTATTCTAGGTGGTTTATTATTATCATTATTTGAATGCAGTGCATTTATTATATTATATTTTAAATGCTTTTTGGTAGTTCACAACGTTGTTATTAGAAGTATTTTATATTTATTTATTATGTTTTGATGAAATAATGTTTACTGTTCCGTCCTATTAGATTATGCTGAATGTTTATTATATTGTAAACAATGTTTAAATAATATTTATAATCATATTCCTTAATTTCTTTCTGAAATGGTTAGGGCTACATGTGGTTATACATTTTTTAGACTGGGCTTATTATAGTCATGTTTTTGCTAAGGAGTGTTGGTATAGTAGTCCTTAGGAAAAAATTGGTAGTGTTAGGAAAAAATTGGCTTTGCATTGTAAAATTCTAATAATTGTTTGTTTTGTTTTGAGACTTTAGATTTTAGTTGGGTTAATTCTTTTTGATTCTTAATAACTTTGGTATTTTCTTTTTTTAAATTTCTAAAAATTGCCATAGTGAAAGGTGATTTCCTCCTAGAGGTTCTAGGAAAGAATTGTGTCACCAAGCCACTGCTTTATGTGATTTTACCATGGTGTTGAGATAAATATTCCACCAGAATGTTGCAAAGTAGTCCAATAGAGGGCTTAATATGTGCCAATGTGTTTTGCAGTAGGGTGATTCTATTAATAGGCTGTAGTGTTTGCTGTATCAGTCTGGTATGCATTTTACACACAATACTGATTTTTGAAGGGGTCTCCAGATATCGTTATGAAAATGATAATAATACCCATTAATGTCTGCATGTGAGATGGTTTGGGATTTTATTTAATTTAATAGTTTGTGGTATGGTGCATTTGTTTGGTAAAAGTGCATAGAAGTTATTTCAACTTTATTTATTATTGAATTAGTTGAGCTGAACATTTATAGCTTTGGTTTATTGAAGTTAGTGTTGGTTTGATATATTTTACGTACTTCAAAATGAGCTGTTCATTGTATTTGGAGGATTCTTTTTTGGGGTGTTTCAGCAATCTAGCGGAGTTTGGTTTCTTGAAGTGCTGAGTTTTTGTGGAGCAATGTATTCAATATTATGTGGCTTTTTATACCTCTTTTTAGTTAGTAAAGCATCATAATTGGTTAACTGTTTTAAAGTTGTATGTGTTGGTTGTTTTCTTCGCTATTTTCTGTCTTTTACGCTATTTGATAAACACTAATTAGTCTTTGTTTGGTTGTGTTGTATTTATGTAATATATTTAAGGTACAAATGTATTCATTTTAAGCATTTTTTGCTATTTAATTATTTTTGTTTTAGCCATTGTTAATAATGTAAAGTTGTTTAAATGATTAATGGTGTCATGCTATTTATTATTTATTTTATTTAAATCTGTGAAAGTAATTATTAATATGAAAAGAAAACCAGGGGTGACAGGATATCAGCCTTGCTCCTAATTCCCAGAACATTGTTCTCCACACAGTGTGTTAGTGCACTATTACAATAAATTCCAGGAAAAAGCAATATCAAAAAATTCCATGGACAAATAAAATGTAGCCAGTTTTCTAAAATGTGTTTCATTATGTAGGTTCCAGTTCCAATAAATACCACAGTAATTTTAATCAAACAAAAGCAGCCAAAATGTGTTTTGTGAAAATCTTGCTTCTTCAGGGTAAAGTTCATCAACCCAAAAAAGTAGAACCCTGTACATGACATAAAGGAAATCCCCATGATATTGTATATTCAAGATGGTAAGAACACTTGCCTATGATATGGCACCTCTATTGGCCCATATACTTTCAAGATTTACATTTTGGGTTCATAAAATTTGCCCTAAAGAAGCGAGATTTTTGGAAAACACGTGTTGGGTTATTATGTTGCATTGAAATTACTGGCTGCTTTGGCTGCATTGAAATTACTGTGGGATTTTGTGAAACTGTAAACTACATGATGGAATAAAAAAGAAATGGAGTAACTTTCATTTGTACATGGACTTCTTTTATATTGGTTTTTCCCGCACTTTATTACAAAAGTGTACTATTTATGTAATAATGTATATTTTAATTGGGTTTTGTTTTTAAATAATCATATTTATATTTTATATTGTATAGTTGTATTTATTTGTGATATTCTCATGTGTTTAACTTAAAATTACTTGACTTTTTTATTTTTATAATAATTATATTTTTGTTGTCATTAATTTAGTTTTTGATATTGTTGTATTTCGAGTGTTTTACTATGGCGGTGCTATTTAGTGTATCTTTTTTTTCTTCAATATTTAGGTATTTTGGATATTCTTGATGCCAATACTTTTGTAGCCAATAATATAGTTTTGTCTTTTCATGTATAGGCTCGTGATATTACTGTAATTCATATGGCCGAGATACCCGCCACCCCCTCTCAACACAAATCCCCAAATGAGGGAAACCGGAAACAGTTCTTGAAGTTTTTGGAAGTGGGAGGGAGTGACCCTCCCGGCCGTATTTATTAAAACAAAAAATTAAAACATTTAAACATTAATGTACAATTTCATACCACACTGCGATGTTTGGCTAACCTTAACAGATTCTCTAATACAGAGGTTCTCCTAGCCGATCTAACATCCTACAAACATTTACTTGAAATATTGAAATTGTACATCCTAACGTTTAAGGGCCAACGGCAAGGTCGTAACCGGTGTCAAGATCCCTAACCAGACATACCCCCCCCCACTTGGGAGGGGCGACAGCACTGAGGCGTACTCACGTGCAACTACTACAATTTCCCTTGTCTTGACGGGGGCACTTATCAACTCGACGCCAGTTAAAGGTCGTTCGAAGACTCGTGTGAAGTATCTAGAAGGTATCATAGACCTCCCCCCAACCCCACACAACTTACCGCATCTGCCGTCGCAGATGTCACTGGCCCCGGGAAATTCCCCAGGAGGGGGCTGTAACCCCTCCTACACAGGAAGGGGCCTTGACCGCCTTTCCTCTTCTTTCGGCGACCCATCCTTAGAAGGGACCGCCTCCCCGTTGAGGGGCCAAAGGCCACCTCCCCCGAGCGCTCCCATCCGTGTTGGGTGACGCCCACTCATAGGGATCTTCCAATTAGTGCTCACCGATCATGACCTTACCGCCTACCGCCTGACAGAAATAAATACGACAAATGCTAACTAAACGAAACTACTTTGGCCACTATGACCGAAAAACTTGTGTCTAAATGGACCTTAAATCCGACATTCTTTAATCACCAATTTGTAACATTATACCAATCTTTATTACACATCAAATATCAACATAACACCAAAACAACCTGAAAACGAAATAGAATAACTGATCAACTTTATTAAAACAACTAGCTGTCCTCAGGGGCTGGTGGGTGGGTCAAAATTGGCTCTTCGTTCCGTCTCGAGCTCACGTGCAGCGGGGAGGTGCAGCTTCAGAGCACAGGAACAAGAGGATGTCTTCTGGTCTTGCGTCTCCTTTTATCCATCTTCAGGGCGGGCGTAAACCCGCCCCTGCCTGCCCCGAGGGCGTGGCCGGCGGTGTCCGTGTCTAGGCCAGCCCACTCAAGGGCGGGAAAAAGCGCGCCCCGGCTACGCCGCTTCGGGCATACCAGCCGAGACGCGCCTCCCGCCCAAAAATGGCTTCCCGGGGGGATCGAGGCACTCTGCCATACGTTCGGGGGGACCGAGTGGTCGCCCCTTTCCATATGGCCGAGATACCCGCCACCCCCTCTCAACACAAATCCCCAAATGAGGGAAACCGGAAACAGTTCTTGAAGTTTTTGGAAGTGGGAGGGAGTGACCCTCCCGGCCGTATTTATTAAAACAAAAAATTAAAACATTTAAACATTAATGTACAATTTCATACCACACTGCGATGTTTGGCTAACCTTAACAGATTCTCTAATACAGAGGTTCTCCTAGCCGATCTAACATCCTACAAACATTTACTTGAAATATTGAAATTGTACATCCTAACGTTTAAGGGCCAACGGCAAGGTCGTAACCGGTGTCAAGATCCCTAACCAGACATACCCCCCCACTTGGGAGGGGCGACAGCACTGAGGCGTACTCACGTGCAACTACTACAATTTCCCTTGTCTTGACGGGGGCACTTATCAACTCGACGCCAGTTAAAGGTCGTTCGAAGACTCGTGTGAGGTATCTAGAAGGTATCATAGACCTCCCCCCAACCCCACACAACTTACCGCATCTGCCGTCGCAGATGTCACTGGCCCCGGGAAATTCCCCAGGAGGGGGCTGTAACCCCTCCTACACAGGAAGGGGCCTTGACCGCCTTTCCTCTTCTTTCGGCGACCCATCCTTAGAAGGGACCGCCTCCCCGTTGAGGGGCCAAAGGCCACCTCCCCCGAGCGCTCCCATCCGTGTTGGGTGACGCCCACTCATAGGGATCTTCCAATTAGTGCTCACCGATCATGACCTTACCGCCACAGGCCGGATAGTTGACCGGCTATCCGGACCCCCCACAAAACTCCTACCTAAAGGTCATGTTTCAAAGATTTTAACCATGCTAAGAAGTCTCCTAAGAACAACTCATTCCCCACCCAAGACAAATGCACACCATCCCCCGAATACATCCTGTCATCATTAATACAGCTATGAGAAATAGAATGCAATGTCCTGGAACGGAACAACCTACTCACTTTATTGTTAAGCTTTCTAACAGAGTGATTCAAAGCAGGTATAGAGATAGCCCCCCGCCACACCTTTCGTGGAATCAAATGGGACCATGCAATTGTGCACCCCGGAACTCTCCTCGCCAACCAACTTACAGTGGAAAGCATTGCCTCCAGGAGTAGTCGTCTACCGATGGTGACCAAATCATTGCCCCCAACATGCACTATAACTATAGACGGCGGTGACCTTGTCCGCCCTAACAAACCCTCGAAAAATGTTTGAAACTGGTCAATACAGAGACCGCCCCTTCCGTAGAAGGACATCCTGTACCCGTATTCCCCAGCTACGTGAATCATGTCACCTGCTTTGAATACGTCTGCGGCACGCCTCACGTATGAGTGGCCCACGACCCACACCTCCTTTTTCACAGCCGGTGATGTCTGACCGCTGGCCCGGTGTAGGGTCGACTGCATAGTCCGCCCCGCCTCGTAGGCTTGCGTAACTGAAACCAAACAAAAACAAGAAGCGTGAGTACAGAGTACATAATTACAGCTTCACAACATGTGCAACCGCACATATCTTTTATAACAATTGGAGGACCAACGCCCCATTCGTTTCACTTGCTCAACATTAAGACCCCTGGCTGTAGCTTCCGTAGCAGCCCCTATCCGAAAGGAATGGGTCCCAAATTCGCCCGGGTTCAAGCCCGCAGCGGCAATAGACATCGCAAGCACCCGCTGAAACTGAAATTTCGTCAGTGGGGTGGCGTCCGCGTGTCTCAACAAAGTCCCCCCCCATGATGTCACCCTATGTGCTAGGTAATCCTCTAAACACTTTACCGGACATATGGAGGACCCGGGAATCCTGCGTATGATGACGCAGTCACCCATCCCATCTTGGTCAGTCTTAGACCTTACAAAGGAGACAGTCATTGTTTCCCCCCTGATCTGAACGTGTTCTTGGCACAAACCCCCCGCCACATCCAGTTTGTTCCTTGCAACTAGTTCGCTTACCCGCATTGCACCGTGAAATGCTAGCGTAAACGCGGCTCGGAACAGCACCGCCTCAAACTGAGATGAACATGTGGCAGGAAGTGTAGCCAACAACTGGGACAATCTATCCAAACCTATCGGGCGCCTTTCATCGACTCTGCGACCCTCAAGGCGTTGCCACCCACGCAGCGCTTTCTGTACAACGAAAGACGCTGTTGGGTCCTGGATAGCGTGTGCTCTGGCAACAAAGGAAATGGCAGCACGATGCCTCTGGGCCGTAGCCACCGATTTCCCAGCCCTACGTAAGGACATCAGGAAATTCACCACCCATTCCTCCTGACCCCAGAGTTGCTGTCTATCACTCCCCAAAAAGGCTAAATAGGCCCGAAACGCCCCTTCATATGCCTTCCTCGTCCTTGGTGCTAGACTCTCTCCCACGAGGTGACGAAGTTCGGGGCACCGAGAGACCAGAGAGCTTCGGTAAAGGGTGCCGGCTCCGGGTCCGCTGAGGGAAGGAAACCCGAAAAAGCCTGCATTTGAAAACGAGACAGTGCGTCAGCTGCCTGATTCATCACCCCTGGAACGTGTTTTGCTCTGAATAGCACGTTCAATTGCATACATAGTAAAACAATTTCTTTAAGCAGTCTTAAGATCAGTTTACAACGTGCTGCCTGACTATTGATACACTCGACCACGGTCATATTGTCAGACCAAAATATGACAGAGTGATTTTTGAACCCATCGGGCCATGTTCTCAAGGCCACCAAGATGGGAAACAGTTCGAGGAAAGCGATATTACTCGTCAGACCATTCTCATGCCACCATGTCGGCCATCTTTGTGCCGACCATTTTGTGCCGAAGATGGCGCCAAAACCTATGCTTCCCGCCGAATCTGTCCATAGCCCCAGCTCCTCAGAAGACACGGCTGGTGTATTCCAGACGATTCTACCATTGAAATCCGCCAAGAATGCTAACCAAATACGCATGTCCTGGCGGATCTCGTGCGATGATGGCCTTCTTTAAGGCCGACCATCGCTTGGGCAATTGACCGGGAAAAAAGGGCGGGCCATTGGTATTACCCTCAAGGCAAAATTCAACTGTCCCACCACCTGCTGTAATTGTTGCAGCGTAACTTTTGATGCATTTATACACACTTGCAGCGCAGCCCTGAACTTCAACACTTTCTCGGCTGGCAAACGGAAACACCCCTCAATGGAGTCCAACTCGATCCCCAGAAACTCGAGGCAAGTCGTAGGACCCACTGTTTTACCCGGCGCCAATGGCACACCTAACTGTTTCATCAACACACAAAATTCGGCCAAGGCCCGGCCGCATTCAAGACCCCCGGCTGCCCCAAGAAACAAGAAATCATCAAGGTAGTGCATTACATCTTGGAAACCCGTTTTCTTTGTGAAGACCCATTGTAGAAAACTACTGAATTTCACGAAATAAGCACAGGATATAGAACACCCCATTGGCATACACTTATCCATGTAATAACAACCCTGAAACATGAAACCTAGGAGACGCTGGTCGTCTGGGTGTACCGGGAGCAATCGGAACGCTGACTCGATATCTGACTTCGCCATCAGCGCCCCGGGCCCCAGGCGATTCAAAATGGCTACGGCCTCATCGAAGGATGCGTACCGCACCGAACACACTTCTGGATCGATTGCCTCATTTACGGAAAGACCTCGTGGAGCTGATAAATTATGAATTAGTCGGAACTCTCCAGGGTCCTTCTTGGGGACTACCCCTAAGGGAGAACACACAAAATTCTGGACCGGGGGTACACTAAACGGGCCAGCGACCCGACCTCGAGTCACCTCTTTCCGGATCTTATCCTGTACTACGGTTATATGCTGCAGGACAGAAAGTTGGTTTTTACACTTACCCACACCCTGAAAGTCCCCTACCGGGATGCGGAAACCATACGTAAAACCGTCTCGCAGCACCCCAGCAGAAGTACGATCCGGGTAATCACTGAGCCAAGGGATCATTGCCAGGGTATCAATGGGAGTGGGTAAAGGCGCCCCTCGGACTATATTAGACCTGTTTGGCACCTCCTCTCCCCCCGTTATCACCCGTTCTAGCTCTGCACGATACCTCAGGATGGGACGACCCACAACCACTACATTCATGTTTGAATTTACACGATCCCTGCGGTCTCGTACATTTTCCTCTGTTGTAATTAAAACAGAAACCCTTTCTTCCGGTATTGCCGGTAGGTTTCGAGTGATCGTCGGCCCCCGAACCTGATCGAAAGGGCGACCCTGCATATTGCCGGGAGGATTCACCCACATTACTTCCCACCAACGGCATTTTTAACATTCCTGACTCTTTCATTTTATCCCAGGTCAAGGCATCATAACAATCCCAGGTTAAACTTTTATTATGCTCCTTTTCCTTCCTGAACATATTATCGTAACAAAACCAATGGTTTCCCTGGTGTGATGTCGAGTACCCCATGATTCGTGATTGGTAGATTGGGAACTCGGAAAGCAACTCAGGCCTACGTTCCCCCAGGATTGATGTAAAGATTCCCCAGGCATTGCCCCAATTGGCGATATTCTCATTCACCTTAAAGGCGGCCATTTTTGCGCGCCAAACACTCGGATGCATGAGATCCTTCTGACTCTTTACATGCTCCACCTCATAATGATCAACAAGCAAAGAAAAAATGTTCACATATTCCCCCGCCCAAATCTTTTCCTTAATTGCCAAAGGAACATGTTGCCCCAACTTTTCTCTCCGAGAGGGTGTTGACTCATCCCTCGCGATCGGCAATGGCCGCTTACCTGCACCTGACGCTGCTTCTGTGGTTGCAACCGTCCCTGGTGTCTTGTCCCCCACTGCAGCCGGCACGGGCACCTTGGCTGCTTCCCGTTTCTCACGCAATTGCTTTATCAGCGCCTGCGCTTCGACAGCCGTGGCGCCCTCGTTACCTTTTCCCAACCACGCTGCCAATTGTGCTGCCAACTCGGGCGGCATATCATCTTCGGACACGGGGGTGATCGGATTCACCTCCTCTGGCACGGGAGTTGGAGCCTCGAGCGGAGCACTGGGACCGGGAATCTCCTCTCCCGCTGCTCCCCTCCTGGGCCTCTTGTTTTTCCCTCCCGGGGCTGCTCCCGCCAAAGGACGTTTGGGACCCCTTTCCTCATTCTTGTCCACCCGCTTCTTTAGCTCGGACATCTCCTTCATGATAACACGCAGCATCTGGTCGGTATTCATGCGCTTTCCAACCTTCTTCGGCATTCTCCAACAAAGTAACTGAAAAACAAACAAGAACGATTAAAACGCTCAAAATTGGCTCTTCGTTCCGTCTCGAGCTCACGTGCAGCGGGGAGGTGCAGCTTCAGAGCACAGGAACAAGAGGATGTCTTCTGGTCTTGCGTCTCCTTTTATCCATCTTCAGGGCGGGCGTAAACCCGCCCCTGCCTGCCCCGAGGGCGTGGCCGGCGGTGTCCGTGTCTAGGCCAGCCCACTCAAGGGCGGGAAAAAGCGCGCCCCGGCTACGCCGCTTCGGGCATACCAGCCGAGACGCGCCTCCCGCCCAAAAATGGCTTCCCGGGGGGATCGAGGCACTCTGCCATACGTTCGGGGGGACCGAGTGGTCGCCCCTTTCCATTTTCTTTGGTTATATTTGTGAACTTCGATATTGTTTTCCTCAATGTTGTGTCATAGAAACCGTATGAAACTCTAGAGGGTCTACCGATATCATTTTGGAGGGCACACCATGCTAGACTGCAATTAGAGACTGAGAAGATTTGTGACTACCTCTGAATTCATGGATGACATCGGGAGGACCCATGTAGTAACATAATGGCCATGCATGAGCTTCCTGATACAAGTGATATCTAGTTCTTTTGCCTGGATACATAGTTAGGTGGGGTGCCCCGTACTGTAATACACAAAAGGTCTGGCTGGTGCAAGGGCATTGACGCTTTTGAATGGAAGCATGCAGCATTTACAATTGAAGTTCACTTTTGCTGCACATCCCGCAAGTGCAGGGTGGTTTTTTGCAGTGGCTGCTGGAGTAACCTTGAATAGTGAACTTAATCAACTGTTACCATTTATAGTACAGTGCTAATTGAATCATGCATGCTGAGTACTGTGATTGTGTGATTCTCCCCATGGGATGAATGCAGAGCTGTCCTGCCAAATACTGACTCCAGGGTCCAGCCCAAGAATAATAATAGTCAGACTTTTATATTTCAGAGAACTAGATCAAATACTTCAGAGGTTGAGACACATTGGTCTTATAAAGTTTGATAATACTAAAGTGCTAATTTTTCCAGACTGCAGACCATTCTTACTATGAGGTAAAAAAATATCTGAAGCCTGGGCTTCAGTGTATGCTTCATTTTTCCAGCAAAACTTGAAGTGATTACTGATGGGAACTTGCACTTTTTTACTGAGGCTAAAGTGGCCTGAGACATTATGGCTGAGAGAGGTGGTCCATTAACTGAGCATACAGAGTACCATGAGGAGTGATGATGGTGTGAACTGAGAAACAGGAAGTGCAGGTGAAGATTTTGAAAAACATTACATATTATATTGTTGTATATGGATGATATACTTCTAGACCGAAAACATGACACCCCATAAAAACTAGGCTCTTTGATAAGTTTAGTGCTTTATCTTACTTACAGGTTCACAGGGGTAAATGGTACCTTTTTTCCTTATAATGGAATTCTGATGGATCCTGATGTCTACCTCTGAACTTCAAACTAAAATGGGCACTAGTCAAATTTAAAATTTGAGTTGCAGAATTTATAATTTTTTGTAGTCCGAATTGGTTCAGAAAGGCATCCGGACAGCACAAGTCTTTTAGAGCCAAATCGTACAGCTTTATGGACACAGTTTCTAGATGAACGATAATGATGACCGATTCGGACAGCTGTTCCGAATCGGTTTCCATGAGACGAAACGGCTGCCAGAATCTGTCTTTGGGGGCCCGTTGCGGGCCCCGTTTCAACTGGAGGCATCTGAATGTTGCCCGTGACAGAACCCAAGGGACCCCTCTTCCAAACCATGTACAATGTAAAAAATGTAAATGTAAATGCCATTTGTAAAGCGCACAGCTACCTCCAACGGAGGTGTCCCGACGCTGTCTGTATACCGCTTAGGAACCCTTCCTGGTTTTTCCCTGTGGAATATCCACTCCTGGGTACCCCCAGGGTGAAGCCAGGCATCCCTGCGCTGTTGGGGCCGTTGTGGAGATTTAGCAAGCTATTGCCCAGAGTTGCAGAGTGGGACCCATGATTAGAATAGGCACCGAGGCGAAAATTATCAGATCCGAGGAAATTGAGCCCAAGACCCGGCAAGGCAGGTATTGAACCCTGGTCCCGGACCAGACCTCTGCATCAGGGTCTGCCGCTCTAACCATTTGAGCCACACTTCTCCACAGAGAATGTGGTAGACACCACGGGGTGTCTGCCCCAGGGTGCAGTGTTTTCCCCAACCACTCCTTTTTTCAACGGGAGCATGTGTTTGCTTTTTGGACACAGGCTCCCGTTGAATTCAATGCAAGTCCGACCGAATGATACTGGTAGGCTTCATAATAAGTCATCCTGACTCACAGGACTCAATTCATTTGGAAACTAGTCCAGAACCGATTCGTTCGGGACAGTTTCCTAACGACATTGGAATCTGCACCTTAGTTGAGAGCAGGGATCAATTGTATTCGAGATTTTTATGATGGCAGTTCCCTACTTAAGGTTGGGGAACTGAGAGAGAAATATTATCACCAGTGTGTTTATAACATAAACACCCATTGTAGGTTTCATACGTAACACTCAGGGTTTACAAAATGTAGAGCCACTTGAACAAAAGTCTTGCAAATGTTACTAACATTGGAAAATAGAAGGAAGGCAATAACCCTTTTGTTTGAGGCTTGAGGTATCACAGATGATAACTACTAGATGATCTTCGGCCGAGAGGGAGAAAAGACATTTCCTGACTATGGATAGTATTTGGGCTAGGGATTTATACCTGGAGTGTCCGGAAACACGTCATTTAAGCTTCTAAAAATGTAATTATGCACCTGCTATGTACATGACCACGGTCATTTCCATTAAATGTACCTACGTGTGTCCAGCATATGTCTCCGATAAAAAGCTGGTAATACTAAATTCTACAGAATGATCTGTGCTTGCCCAGTGATATACTTTTATGGAGTACGTTGACTGAGAAGTTACAGTTTGTCACTTTAAAAACTAATCTTTACAGATTTGAAACTCACTTGCTTGCTATTACACGAGGCCTAAAAGGTATGTGCTGCGTGCAAATGTATTTACCTGACCTTAATTGTTGCTAAACATAAAATCTAAATGGTTTGGAAATCTGTGATGCACTCCTGGGTCATTCTCTGGTTGAATGACGTAATTAAATGGGCAGTGGCTGAATTTAGACGGCTCAGGGTAAAAGCTTCCAGCGAGAGAATGTCTGAAATGATCATGATCTGCTCATTGGTTGACTCGATTTATTTAATAAGACGATAAACCATCAGAGATTGCAATTTATCAATGCTGTGTATCTGTACTGACCGATTAATCCCCATCCTGCTTTTTTCACTATATATGTTTCTTTATTGATTACCTCTCTATTTTCATGAGGTACACATGAAATATATTGAATATTGAAAACTGTAAACTAGTTCTTCTTTCTATACTTTACATCATAAATACTACAGTAAAAATATATAAATGTAAGAAATACATTCAGTTGACTGTCTCACCAATCTGCAGCCATGATTCATGATTAGTTGTGACCCACAGACAATCAACTACCTAGATGCCTTAAATAAAACTCATGAAAGAAAAATGTACACCACACTTTATACAAACTAACAAAAAAGTCACTGTTCGCATTCAGCAGTCCTTGCACTAGTGGACTAAAGGGTAATGGGTCAGATGAACTAACATTGGAAATAGTGATTTCCATATTGTTATTTTTATGAATCGCAATTATAAAATCACTACTCCTAACAAATTCAACTTTTATTTTTAAATTAGTGATATCTAGTGGGTCACAAATCAACCCACCCCATGAATATAAATGAGGTAGGTTGCAGCTGACTTCCCATTAGGAATGATAGCCTTAACAGGAATGGTGGCCTGCTGGGGTTAGAAGACCACCATGTCTGTGATTGCTTTCAAATAAAGCAATCTTTCCTTCTGTTTAAAAAAAAAAAAATTATTACAATTTCCTTAAAGAAAAATGGAATGCTCTTAAAAAAAAAGTTTACCTTAACTTTAATTATTTTACATTCTCAAAGGGAGGTGGTAAAATATTAATGTTTTGCAACCTGAATTCTGCAGCAAAGCAATAAAACATACTACTAAGATTCAGTATTTGGAAAGTACACCCTAAATATATTCTTTCCAAATACTGAATTTACTTGTACTTGTACATTAAAAAAACATTTTTTGCGTTAGCAAACGGCCCTATTCAGCAAAGTTTATGACCTAAAATTCCCTCCTGCGTCTGGCCCAATGTGCTGTTTGGCCAATGTTTAATGATTAGAGGAATTTTAAAGCGAAGACAGACTTTAATAGTGCACTTTAAATTCTGGTCAAGCAGGTTATCGAGAGGAGACAGGATATTCACAAACAATTCGAGAAGCAAGACCACAGATGTGCTTAGTTCTGCGTCATGAACATCTTTGATACCACAGACAAAAGAGACTGAAGACACACTATTCTCTGTCATATAGCCATGTTTTAGAAACAAGTTTACTATAGATTATAATCCACCTTTGCTGCTAAATCTTTAAACTTTGTTATAATTTGTTGCCTTAAAGTCTTCTAAAGGCCCATAGGTAGGGTTGATCATCTTCGGCTTAGAAATAACATTTTACATTCTATTTGGCATTAGATGAAACAAAGGGGCCTATTATCAACAACTAGCGAAAATTATCGCTAACTAAGCTTAGCGACATTTTTTCTATCGCCGTGCTTCGCCTGATTTTATCGCAGAGATAACTTGCTATTAGCAATGTTTATCTCAAATGCAATAACATTTCAGGCGTTAGCGGCGAAATACGAGAATATCGCTGAGAATCCAGCGATATTCACGCATTATCGCTAACAGGGACTTAGCCACAATATCCAACTCCCATTGGATATAATGGCTAAGGACTGGTCTGAGCAGGCGTTAGTTTTTGGAGACATTTGCGCTTAACGCGAATTTCCATCGCTATGCCTGCCTTGCTAATAGGCGATAGCAACGATAGCGACTGCTTTCAGTCACTAACTGGTTGGGTACGCCCACTTTGCATGTCATTAGCGATAAATATCGCTGACATGCAAAGCGGGCCCCAAACCGCTCGCTATCGCCTAAAAGCTGTCGCTAACATCAGTTAGCGACAGCTTGCTAATAGGGCGATATAATTATTTTAAAACGGCGATAATCCAATATCGCCAGGCTTGGTAATATGCCCCAAAGTCCCATGACAGCTGTTAAAACCAAGAGGGAAAATGGTGGAACCATGGGGAACTCCATATTTCTGATACTTAACCCCTTCCACGCTCATGACGAGCTGGGCTCGTCATGGTGTAGCCTCCTCGTACACTGATGACGAGCCCAGCTCGTCATAAGACAAGTAAAATAGCAATTCCCAGCACAGGAGGGAAATTGCCTTAGCAGCCATGGAGTTAAATAGAGCGAACCTAGCAGGATAGGGTAATCAACCTTTACAACAAAACTTTTAACCTGCATACCATCACCCCGCATACCATGATAAAGCAAGTACCATTACCCCGCAATACTATTAAAACGCATGTCTTTGCATTTTATATGCTTTTACCATGCATGCTTTTACAACAAAATTCTTTGAATGGTTAAATCATATGTTTTTTTATACTTAAGTTTAAGGTAAGTATATGGTTTTGGGGTGTAGGGCTATATGTTTTGGGGTCCAGGGGTATTTTAAGGGTTCAGGGCGGGTTTGGGTTATGGGGTGCACAGGGTAATTTTAAAGTATAGGGTGGGTTTTGGGTTTGAGGTGCTTGGGTATTTTTAGTATTTTGGAGGTATTTAAGTGTTGGGTACTGGGGCATTTTTAGGATTTAGGGTGGGTTTGGGTTTTGGGGTGCAGGAGATATTTTTAGGGTTCAGGGTGAGTTTAGGTTTTGGGGTGCAGGGGGTAATATTAGGGTTCAGGGTGGGTTTGGGTTTTGGGATGCTTGAGTATTTTTAGGGTTTTGGGGGTATTTAAGTTTTGGGCTACTGGGGCATTTTTAGGGTTTATGGTGGGTTTGGGTTATGAGGTGCAGGGGTATTAGGGTTCAGGGTGTGTTTGGGTTTTGGGGTGCTGGGGTATTTTTAGGGTTTAGAGGATATATAGATTTGGGGCTAAGGGGCATTTTTAGGGTTTAGGGTGGGTTTGGGATTTGGGGTGCAGGAGATATTTTTAGAGTTCAGGGTGGGTTTAGGTTTTGGGTTGCATAGGTTATTTTTAGGGTTTAGGGGGTATTTAGGTTTTGGGGTACAGGGGCATTTTTAGGGTGTTTTGGGGTTTTGGGGTGCAGGAGATATTTTTTGGGTTCAGGGTGGGTTTGGGTTTTCAGGTGCTGAGGTATTTTTAGGGTTTAGGGGGTATTAAGGTTTTGGGGGTACAGGGGCATTATAAGGTTTAAGGTGGGTTTTGGTTTTAGGGTGCAGGGGCATTTTTAGGGTATAGGGTGTGTTTGGGTTTTGGGGTGCTGGGGTATTTTTAGGGGTCAGGGTGGTTTAGGTTTTGGGGTGCAGGGGTCTTTTTAAGGTTCAGGGTTTGTTTGGGTTTTGGGGTACAGGTGTATTTTTAGGGGTAAGGGTGGGTTAGGATTTTGGGGTGCAGGGGTATTTTAAGGGATCAGGGTGGGTTTGGTATTTAGGGTGCAAAGGGTAATTAAAAAACAAACATATATATAAAAATATATATATGTATATATATAATAAATATTTTAATAAATACATCATTTTGATATATTTAAAAAAACATATCATATATATATGATGCAGGGTGTTTTGGAATAAACGGCATGAAGAACTTTGGGTCCGCGTGTTCATCCTTTTATATATAGGTTAAGTACTTTTACTAAGTTTATGCCTTCACCACGCATGCCTTTGCATTGTAATGGCATGTGCGGTAAAGTCATATGCGGGGTAAAAGTTTGCGTGGTAATGGTATGCGGGGTAATTGATTGCGGGATAACGTTTTATATTTGCAGGATAGCAGTGGAGCTCTGTACATCAATTGTGGAGTTGTACATTTTCATTTTGTAATTCGTGTTGGGTTATTATGTTGCATTGAAATTACTGGCTGCTTTGGCTGCATTGAAATTACTGTGGGATTTTGTGAACCTGTAAACTACATGATGGAATAAAAAAGAAATGGAGTAACTTTCATTTGTACATGGACTTCTTTTATATTGGTTTTTCCCGCACTTTATTACAAAAGTGTACTATTTATGTAATAATGTATATTTTAATTGGGTTTTGTTTTTAAATAATCATATTTATATTTTATATTGTATAGTTGTATTTATTTGTGATATTCTCATGTGTTTAACTTAAAATTACTTGACTTTTTTATTTTTATAATAATTATATTTTTGTTGTCATTAATTTAGTTTTTGATATTGTTGTATTTCGAGTGTTTTACTATGGCGGTGCTATTTAGTGTATCTTTTTTTTTCTTCAATATTTAGGTATTTTGGATATTCTTGATGCCAATACTTTTGTAGCCAATAATATAGTTTTGTCTTTTCATGTATAGGCTCGTGATATTACTGTAATTCATTTTCTTTGGTTATATTTGTGAACTTCGATATTGTTTTCCTCAATGTTGTGTCATAGAAACCGTATGAAACTCTAGAGGGTCTACCGATATCATTTTGGAGGGCACACCATGCTAGACTGCAATTAGAGACTGAGAAGATTTGTGACTACCTCTGAATTCATGGATGACATCGGGAGGACCCATGTAGTAACATAATGGCCATGCATGAGCTTCCTGATACAAGTGAAATCTAGTTCTTTTGCCTGGATACATAGTTAGGTGGGGTGCCCCGTACTGTAATACAGAAAAGGTCTGGCTGGTGCAAGGGCATTGACGCTTTTGAATGGAAGCATGCAGCATTTACAATTGAAGTTCACTTTTGCTGCACATCCCGCAAGTGCAGGGTGGTTTTTTGCAGTGGCTGCTGGAGTAACCTTGAATAGTGAACTTAATCAACTGTTACCATTTATAGTACAGTGCTAATTGAATCATGCATGCTGAGTACTGTGATTGTGTGATTCTCCCCATGGGATGAATGCAGAGCTGTCCTGCCAAATACTGACTCCAGGGTCCAGCCCAAGAATAATAATAGTCAGACTTTTATATTTCAGAGAACTAGATCAAATACTTCAGAGGTTGAGACACATTGGTCTTATAAAGTTTGATAATACTAAAGTGCTAATTTTTCCAGACTGCAGACCATTCTTACTATGAGGTAAAAAAATATCTGAAGCCTGGGCTTCAGTGTATGCTTCATTTTTCCAGCAAAACTTGAAGTGATTACTGATGGGAACTTGCACTTTTTTACTGAGGCTAAAGTGGCCTGAGACATTATGGCTGAGAGAGGTGGTCCATTAACTGAGCATACAGAGTACCATGAGGAGTGATGATGGTGTGAACTGAGAAACAGGAAGTGCAGGTGAAGATTTTGAAAAACATTACATATTATATTGTTGTATATGGATGATATACTTCTAGACCGAAAACATGACACCCCATAAAAACTAGGCTCTTTGATAAGTTTAGTGCTTTATCTTACTTACAGGTTCACAGGGGTAAATGGTACCTTTTTTCCTTATAATGGAATTCTGATGGATCCTGATGTCTACCTCTGAACTTCAAACTAAAATGGGCACTAGTCAAATTTAAAATTTGAGTTGCAGAATTTATAATTTTTTGTAGTCCGAATTGGTTCAGAAAGGCATCCGGACAGCACAAGTCTTTTAGAGCCAAATCGTACAGCTTTATGGACACAGTTTCTAGATGAACGATAATGATGACCGATTCGGACAGCTGTTCCGAATCGGTTTCCATGAGACGAAACGGCTGCCAGAATCTGTCTTTGGGGGCCCGTTGCGGGCCCCGTTTCAACTGGAGGCATCTGAATGTTGCCCGTGACAGAACCCAAGGGACCCCTCTTCCCAACCATGTACAATGTAAAAAATGTAAATGTAAATGCCATTTGTAAAGCGCACAGCTACCTCCAACGGAGGTGTCCCGACGCTGTCTGTATACCGCTTAGGAACCCTTCCTGGTTTTTCCCTGTGGAATATCCACTCCTGGGTACCCCCAGGGTGAAGCCAGGCATCCCTGCGCTGTTGGGGCCGTTGTGGAGATTTAGCAAGCTATTGCCCAGAGTTGCAGAGTGGGACCCATGATTAGAATAGGCACCGAGGCGAAAATTATCAGATCCGAGGAAATTGAGCCCAAGACCCGGCAAGGCAGGTATTGAACCCTGGTCCCGGACCAGACCTCTGCATCAGGGTCTGCCGCTCTAACCATTTGAGCCACACTTCTCCACAGAGAATGTGGTAGACACCACGGGGTGTCTGCCCCAGGGTGCAGTGTTTTCCCCAACCACTCCTTTTTTCAACGGGAGCATGTGTTTGCTTTTTGGACACAGGCTCCCGTTGAATTCAATGCAAGTCCGACCGAATGATACTGGTAGGCTTCATAATAAGTCATCCTGACTCACAGGACTCAATTCATTTGGAAACTAGTCCAGAACCGATTCGTTCGGGACAGTTTCCTAACGACATTGGAATCTGCACCTTAGTTGAGAGCAGGGATCAATTGTATTCGAGATTTTTATGATGGCAGTTCCCTACTTAAGGTTGGGGAACTGAGAGAGAAATATTATCACCAGTGTGTTTATAACATAAACACCCATTGTAGGTTTCATACGTAACACTCAGGGTTTACAAAATGTAGAGCCACTTGAACAAAAGTCTTGCAAATGTTACTAACATTGGAAAATAGAAGGAAGGCAATAACCCTTTTGTTTGAGGCTTGAGGTATCACAGATGATAACTACTAGATGATCTTCGGCCGAGAGGGAGAAAAGACATTTCCTGACTATGGATAGTATTTGGGCTAGGGATTTATACCTGGAGTGTCCGGAAACACGTCATTTAAGCTTCTAAAAATGTAATTATGCACCTGCTATGTACATGACCACGGTCATTTCCATTAAATGTACCTACGTGTGTCCAGCATATGTCTCCGATAAAAAGCTGGTAATACTAAATTCTACAGAATGATCTGTGCTTGCCCAGTGATATACTTTTATGGAGTACGTTGACTGAGAAGTTACAGTTTGTCACTTTAAAAACTAATCTTTACAGATTTGAAACTCACTTGCTTGCTATTACACGAGGCCTAAAAGGTATGTGCTGCGTGCAAATGTATTTACCTGACCTTAATTGTTGCTAAACATAAATTCTAAATGGCTTGGAAATCTGTGATGCACTCCTGGGTCATTCTCTGGTTGAATGACGTAATTAAATGGGCAGTGGCTGAATTTAGACGGCTCAGGGTAAAAGCTTCCAGCGAGAGAATGTCTGAAATGATCATGATCTGCTCATTGGTTGACTCGATTTATTTAATAAGACGATAAACCATCAGAGATTGCAATTTATCAATGCTGTGTATCTGTACTGACCGATTAATCCCCATCCTGCTTTTTTCACTATATATGTTTCTTTATTGATTACCTCTCTATTTTCATGAGGTACACATGAAATATATTGAATATTGAAAACTGTAAACTAGTTCTTCTTTCTATACTTTACATCATAAATACTACAGTAAAAATATATAAATGTAAGAAATACATTCAGTTGACTGTCTCACCAATCTGCAGCCATGATTCATGATTAGTTGTGACCCACAGACAATCAACTACCTAGATGCCTTAAATAAAACTCATGAAAGAAAAATGTACACCACACTTTATACAAACTAACAAAAAAGTCACTGTTCGCATTCAGCAGTCCTTGTACTAGTGGACTAAAGGGTAATGGGTCAGATGAACTAACATTGGAAATAGTGATTTCCATATTGTTATTTTTATGAATCGCAATTATAAAATCACTACTCCTAACAAATTCAACTTTTATTTTTAAATTAGTGATATCTAGTGGGTCACAAATCAACCCACCCCATGAATATAAATGAGGTAGGTTGCAGCTGACTTCCCATTAGGCATGATAGCCTTCACAGGAATGGTGGCCTGCTGGGGTTAGAAGACCACCATGTCTGTGATTGCTTTCAAATAAAGCAATCTTTCCTTCTGTTTAAAAAAAAAAAATTATTACAATTTCCTTAAAGAAAAATGGAATGCTCTTAAAAAAAAAGTTTACCTTAACTTTAATTATTTTACATTCTCAAAGGGAGGTGGTAAAATATTAATGTTTTGCAACCTGAATTCTGCAGCAAAGCAATAAAACATACTACTAAGATTCAGTATTTGGAAAGTACACCCTAAATATATTCTTTCCAAATACTGAATTTACTTGTACTTGTACATTAAAAAAACATTTTTTGCGTTAGCAAACGGCCCTATTCAGCAAAGTTTATGACCTAAAATTCCCTCCTGCATCTGGTCCAATGTGCTGTTTGGCCAATGTTTAATGATTAGAGGAATTTTAAAGCGAAGACAGACTTTAATAGTGCACTTTAAATTCTGGTCAAGCAGGTTATCGAGAGGAGACAGGATATTCACAAACAATTCGAGAAGCAAGACCACAGATGTGCTTAGTTCTGCGTCATGAACATTTTTGATACCACAGACAAAAGAGACTGAAGACACACTATTCTCTGTCATATAGCCATGTTTTAGAAACAAGTTTACTATAGATTATAATCCACCTTTGCTGCTAAATCTTTAAACTTTGTTATAATTTGTTGCCTTAAAGTCTTCTAAAGGCCCATAGGTAGGGTTGATCATCTTCGGCTTAGAAATAACATTTTACATTCTATTTGGCATTAGATGAAACAAAGGGGCCTATTATCAACAACTAGCGAAAATTATCGCTAACTAAGCTTAGCGACATTTTTTCTATCGCCGTGCTTCGCCTGATTTTATCGCAGAGATAACTTGCTATTAGCAATGTTTATCTCAAATGCAATAACATTTCAGGCGTTAGCGGCGAAATACGAGAATATCCCTGAGAATCCAGCGATATTCACGCATTATCGCTAACAGGGACTTAGCCACAATATCCAACTCCCATTGGATATAATGGCTAAGGACTGGTCTGAGCAGGCGTTAGTTTTTGGAGATATTTGCGCTTAACGCGAATTTCCATCGCTATGCCTGCCTTGCTAATAGGCGATAGCAACGTTAG
The DNA here is from genome assembly GCF_964263255.1 of Lissotriton vulgaris. NCBI lineage: Eukaryota > Metazoa > Chordata > Amphibia > Caudata > Salamandridae > Lissotriton > Lissotriton vulgaris. The sequence goes on from NC_141685.1 coordinate 1,570,968,808, forward strand.
CGACTGCTTTCAGTCACTAACTGGTTGGGTACGCCCACTTTGCATGTCATTAGCGATAAATATCGCTGACATGCAAAGCGGGCCCCAAACCGCTCGCTATCGCCTAAAAGCTGTCGCTAACATCAGTTAGCGACAGCTTGCTAATAGGGCGATATAATTATTTTAAAACGGCGATAATCCAATATCGCCAGGCTTGGTAATATGCCCCAAAGTCCCATGACAGCTGTTAAAACCAAGAGGGAAAATGGTGGAACCATGGGGAACTCCATATTTCTGATACTTAACCCCTTCCACGCTCATGACGAGCTGGGCTCGTCATGGTGTAGCCTCCTCGTACACTGATGACGAGCCCAGCTCGTCATAAGACAAGTAAAATAGCAATTCCCAGCACAGGAGGGAAATTGCCTTAGCAGCCATGGAGTTAAATAGAGCGAACCTAGCAGGATAGGGTAATCAACCTTTACAACAAAACTTTTAACCTGCATACCATCACCCCGCATACCATGATAAAGCAAGTACCATTACCCCGCAATACTATTAAAACGCATGTCTTTGCATTTTATATGCTTTTACCATGCATGCTTTTACAACAAAATTCTTTGAATGGTTAAATCATATGTTTTTTTATACTTAAGTTTAAGGTAAGTATATGGTTTTGGGGTGTAGGGCTATATGTTTTGGGGTCCAGGGGTATTTTAAGGGTTCAGGGCGGGTTTGGGTTATGGGGTGCACAGGGTAATTTTAAAGTATAGGGTGGGTTTTGGGTTTGAGGTGCTTGGGTATTTTTAGCATTTTGGAGGTATTTAAGTGTTGGGTACTGGGGCATTTTTAGGATTTAGGGTGGGTTTGGGTTTTGGGGTGCAGGAGATATTTTTAGGGTTCAGGGTGAGTTTAGGTTTTGGGGTGCAGGGGGTAATATTAGGGTTCAGGGTGGGTTTGGGTTTTGGGATGCTTGAGTATTTTTAGGGTTTTGGGGGTATTTAAGTTTTGGGCTACTGGGGCATTTTTAGGGTTTATGGTGGGTTTGGGTTATGAGGTGCAGGGGTATTAGGGTTCAGGGTGTGTTTGGGTTTTGGGGTGCTGGGGTATTTTTAGGGTTTAGAGGATATATAGATTTGGGGCTAAGGGGCATTTTTAGGGTTTAGGGTGGGTTTGGGATTTGGGGTGCAGGAGATATTTTTAGAGTTCAGGGTGGGTTTAGGTTTTGGGTTGCATAGGTTATTTTTAGGGTTTAGGGGGTATTTAGGTTTTGGGGTACAGGGGCATTTTTAGGGTGTTTTGGGGTTTTGGGGTGCAGGAGATATTTTTTGGGTTCAGGGTGGGTTTGGGTTTTCAGGTGCTGAGGTATTTTTAGGGTTTAGGGGGTATTAAGGTTTTGGGGGTACAGGGGCATTATAAGGTTTAAGGTGGGTTTTGGTTTTAGGGTGCAGGGGCATTTTTAGGGTATAGGGTGTGTTTGGGTTTTGGGGTGCTGGGGTATTTTTAGGGGTCAGGGTGGTTTAGGTTTTGGGGTGCAGGGGTCTTTTTAAGGTTCAGGGTTTGTTTGGGTTTTGGGGTACAGGTGTATTTTTAGGGGTAAGGGTGGGTTAGGATTTTGGGGTGCAGGGGTATTTTAAGGGATCAGGGTGGGTTTGGTATTTAGGGTGCAAAGGGTAATTAAAAAACAAACATATATATAAAAATATATATATGTATATATATAATAAATATTTTAATAAATACATCATTTTGATATATTTAAAAAAACATATCATATATATATGATGCAGGGTGTTTTGGAATAAACGGCATGAAGAACTTTGGGTCCGCGTGTTCATCCTTTTATATATAGGTTAAGTACTTTTACTAAGTTTATGCCTTCACCACGCATGCCTTTGCATTGTAATGGCATGTGCGGTAAAGTCATATGCGGGGTAAAAGTTTGCGTGGTAATGGTATGCGGGGTAATTGATTGCGGGATAACGTTTTATATTTGCAGGATAGCAGTGGAGCTCTGTACATCAATTGTGGAGTTGTACATTTTCATTTTGTAATTCGTGTTGGGTTATTATGTTGCATTGAAATTACTGGCTGCTTTGGCTGCATTGAAATTACTGTGGGATTTTGTGAACCTGTAAACTACATGATGGAATAAAAAAGAAATGGAGTAACTTTCATTTGTACATGGACTTCTTTTATATTGGTTTTTCCCGCACTTTATTACAAAAGTGTACTATTTATGTAATAATGTATATTTTAATTGGGTTTTGTTTTTAAATAATCATATTTATATTTTATATTGTATAGTTGTATTTATTTGTGATATTCTCATGTGTTTAACTTAAAATTACTTGACTTTTTTATTTTTATAATAATTATATTTTTGTTGTCATTAATTTAGTTTTTGATATTGTTGTATTTCGAGTGTTTTACTATGGCGGTGCTATTTAGTGTATCTTTTTTTTTCTTCAATATTTAGGTATTTTGGATATTCTTGATGCCAATACTTTTGTAGCCAATAATATAGTTTTGTCTTTTCATGTATAGGCTCGTGATATTACTGTAATTCATTTTCTTTGGTTATATTTGTGAACTTCGATATTGTTTTCCTCAATGTTGTGTCATAGAAACCGTATGAAACTCTAGAGGGTCTACCGATATCATTTTGGAGGGCACACCATGCTAGACTGCAATTAGAGACTGAGAAGATTTGTGACTACCTCTGAATTCATGGATGACATCGGGAGGACCCATGTAGTAACATAATGGCCATGCATGAGCTTCCTGATACAAGTGAAATCTAGTTCTTTTGCCTGGATACATAGTTAGGTGGGGTGCCCCGTACTGTAATACACAAAAGGTCTGGCTGGTGCAAGGGCATTGACGCTTTTGAATGGAAGCATGCAGCATTTACAATTGAAGTTCACTTTTGCTGCACATCCCGCAAGTGCAGGGTGGTTTTTTGCAGTGGCTGCTGGAGTAACCTTGAATAGTGAACTTAATCAACTGTTACCATTTATAGTACAGTGCTAATTGAATCATGCATGCTGAGTACTGTGATTGTGTGATTCTCCCCATGGGATGAATGCAGAGCTGTCCTGCCAAATACTGACTCCAGGGTCCAGCCCAAGAATAATAATAGTCAGACTTTTATATTTCAGAGAACTAGATCAAATACTTCAGAGGTTGAGACACATTGGTCTTATAAAGTTTGATAATACTAAAGTGCTAATTTTTCCAGACTGCAGACCATTCTTACTATGAGGTAAAAAAATATCTGAAGCCTGGGCTTCAGTGTATGCTTCATTTTTCCAGCAAAACTTGAAGTGATTACTGATGGGAACTTGCACTTTTTTACTGAGGCTAAAGTGGCCTGAGACATTATGGCTGAGAGAGGTGGTCCATTAACTGAGCATACAGAGTACCATGAGGAGTGATGATGGTGTGAACTGAGAAACAGGAAGTGCAGGTGAAGATTTTGAAAAACATTACATATTATATTGTTGTATATGGATGATATACTTCTAGACCGAAAACATGACACCCCATAAAAACTAGGCTCTTTGATAAGTTTAGTGCTTTATCTTACTTACAGGTTCACAGGGGTAAATGGTACCTTTTTTCCTTATAATGGAATTCTGATGGATCCTGATGTCTACCTCTGAACTTCAAACTAAAATGGGCACTAGTCAAATTTAAAATTTGAGTTGCAGAATTTATAATTTTTTGTAGTCCGAATTGGTTCAGAAAGGCATCCGGACAGCACAAGTCTTTTAGAGCCAAATCGTACAGCTTTATGGACACAGTTTCTAGATGAACGATAATGATGACCGATTCGGACAGCTGTTCCGAATCGGTTTCCATGAGACGAAACGGCTGCCAGAATCTGTCTTTGGGGGCCCGTTGCGGGCCCCGTTTCAACTGGAGGCATCTGAATGTTGCCCGTGACAGAACCCAAGGGACCCCTCTTCCCAACCATGTACAATGTAAAAAATGTAAATGTAAATGCCATTTGTAAAGCGCACAGCTACCTCCAACGGAGGTGTCCCGACGCTGTCTGTATACCGCTTAGGAACCCTTCCTGGTTTTTCCCTGTGGAATATCCACTCCTGGGTACCCCCAGGGTGAAGCCAGGCATCCCTGCGCTGTTGGGGCCGTTGTGGAGATTTAGCAAGCTATTGCCCAGAGTTGCAGAGTGGGACCCATGATTAGAATAGGCACCGAGGCGAAAATTATCAGATCCGAGGAAATTGAGCCCAAGACCCGGCAAGGCAGGTATTGAACCCTGGTCCCGGACCAGACCTCTGCATCAGGGTCTGCCGCTCTAACCATTTGAGCCACACTTCTCCACAGAGAATGTGGTAGACACCACGGGGTGTCTGCCCCAGGGTGCAGTGTTTTCCCCAACCACTCCTTTTTTCAACGGGAGCATGTGTTTGCTTTTTGGACACAGGCTCCCGTTGAATTCAATGCAAGTCCGACCGAATGATACTGGTAGGCTTCATAATAAGTCATCCTGACTCACAGGACTCAATTCATTTGGAAACTAGTCCAGAACCGATTCGTTCGGGACAGTTTCCTAACGACATTGGAATCTGCACCTTAGTTGAGAGCAGGGATCAATTGTATTCGAGATTTTTATGATGGCAGTTCCCTACTTAAGGTTGGGGAACTGAGAGAGAAATATTATCACCAGTGTGTTTATAACATAAACACCCATTGTAGGTTTCATACGTAACACTCAGGGTTTACAAAATGTAGAGCCACTTGAACAAAAGTCTTGCAAATGTTACTAACATTGGAAAATAGAAGGAAGGCAATAACCCTTTTGTTTGAGGCTTGAGGTATCACAGATGATAACTACTAGATGATCTTCGGCCGAGAGGGAGAAAAGACATTTCCTGACTATGGATAGTATTTGGGCTAGGGATTTATACCTGGAGTGTCCGGAAACACGTCATTTAAGCTTCTAAAAATGTAATTATGCACCTGCTATGTACATGACCACGGTCATTTCCATTAAATGTACCTACGTGTGTCCAGCATATGTCTCCGATAAAAAGCTGGTAATACTAAATTCTACAGAATGATCTGTGCTTGCCCAGTGATATACTTTTATGGAGTACGTTGACTGAGAAGTTACAGTTTGTCACTTTAAAAACTAATCTTTACAGATTTGAAACTCACTTGCTTGCTATTACACGAGGCCTAAAAGGTATGTGCTGCGTGCAAATGTATTTACCTGACCTTAATTGTTGCTAAACATAAATTCTAAATGGCTTGGAAATCTGTGATGCACTCCTGGGTCATTCTCTGGTTGAATGACGTAATTAAATGGGCAGTGGCTGAATTTAGACGGCTCAGGGTAAAAGCTTCCAGCGAGAGAATGTCTGAAATGATCATGATCTGCTCATTGGTTGACTCGATTTATTTAATAAGACGATAAACCATCAGAGATTGCAATTTATCAATGCTGTGTATCTGTACTGACCGATTAATCCCCATCCTGCTTTTTTCACTATATATGTTTCTTTATTGATTACCTCTCTATTTTCATGAGGTACACATGAAATATATTGAATATTGAAAACTGTAAACTAGTTCTTCTTTCTATACTTTACATCATAAATACTACAGTAAAAATATATAAATGTAAGAAATACATTCAGTTGACTGTCTCACCAATCTGCAGCCATGATTCATGATTAGTTGTGACCCACAGACAATCAACTACCTAGATGCCTTAAATAAAACTCATGAAAGAAAAATGTACACCACACTTTATACAAACTAACAAAAAAGTCACTGTTCGCATTCAGCAGTCCTTGTACTAGTGGACTAAAGGGTAATGGGTCAGATGAACTAACATTGGAAATAGTGATTTCCATATTGTTATTTTTATGAATCGCAATTATAAAATCACTACTCCTAACAAATTCAACTTTTATTTTTAAATTAGTGATATCTAGTGGGTCACAAATCAACCCACCCCATGAATATAAATGAGGTAGGTTGCAGCTGACTTCCCATTAGGCATGATAGCCTTCACAGGAATGGTGGCCTGCTGGGGTTAGAAGACCACCATGTCTGTGATTGCTTTCAAATAAAGCAATCTTTCCTTCTGTTTAAAAAAAAAAAAATTATTACAATTTCCTTAAAGAAAAATGGAATGCTCTTAAAAAAAAAGTTTACCTTAACTTTAATTATTTTACATTCTCAAAGGGAGGTGGTAAAATATTAATGTTTTGCAACCTGAATTCTGCAGCAAAGCAATAAAACATACTACTAAGATTCAGTATTTGGAAAGTACACCCTAAATATATTCTTTCCAAATACTGAATTTACTTGTACTTGTACATTAAAAAAACATTTTTTGCGTTAGCAAACGGCCCTATTCAGCAAAGTTTATGACCTAAAATTCCCTCCTGCATCTGGCCCAATGTGCTGTTTGGCCAATGTTTAATGATTAGAGGAATTTTAAAGCGAAGACAGACTTTAATAGTGCACTTTAAATTCTGGTCAAGCAGGTTATCGAGAGGAGACAGGATATTCACAAACAATTCGAGAAGCAAGACCACAGATGTGCTTAGTTCTGCGTCATGAACATTTTTGATACCACAGACAAAAGAGACTGAAGACACACTATTCTCTGTCATATAGCCATGTTTTAGAAACAAGTTTACTATAGATTATAATCCACCTTTGCTGCTAAATCTTTAAACTTTGTTATAATTTGTTGCCTTAAAGTCTTCTAAAGGCCCATAGGTAGGGTTGATCATCTTCGGCTTAGAAATAACATTTTACATTCTATTTGGCATTAGATGAAACAAAGGGGCCTATTATCAACAACTAGCGAAAATTATCGCTAACTAAGCTTAGCGACATTTTTTCTATCGCCGTGCTTCGCCTGATTTTATCGCAGAGATAACTTGCTATTAGCAATGTTTATCTCAAATGCAATAACATTTCAGGCGTTAGCGGCGAAATACGAGAATATCCCTGAGAATCCAGCGATATTCACGCATTATCGCTAACAGGGACTTAGCCACAATATCCAACTCCCATTGGATATAATGGCTAAGGACTGGTCTGAGCAGGCGTTAGTTTTTGGAGATATTTGCGCTTAACGCGAATTTCCATCGCTATGCCTGCCTTGCTAATAGGCGATAGCAACGTTAGCGACTGCTTTCAGTCACTAACTGGTTGGGTACGCCCACTTTGCATGTCATTAGCGATAAATATCGCTGACATGCAAAGCGGGCCCCAAACCGCTCGCTATCGCCTAAAAGCTGTCGCTAACATCAGTTAGCGACAGCTTGCTAATAGGGCGATATAATTATTTTAAAACGGCGATAATCCAATATCGCCAGGCTTGGTAATATGCCCCAAAGTCCCATGACAGCTGTTAAAACCAAGAGGGAAAATGGTGGAACCATGGGGAACTCCATATTTCTGATACTTAACCCCTTCCACGCTCATGACGAGCTGGGCTCGTCATGGTGTAGCCTCCTCGTACACTGATGACGAGCCCAGCTCGTCATAAGACAAGTAAAATAGCAATTCCCAGCACAGGAGGGAAATTGCCTTAGCAGCCATGGAGTTAAATAGAGCGAACCTAGCAGGATAGGGTAATCAACCTTTACAACAAAACTTTTAACCTGCATACCATCACCCCGCATACCATGATAAAGCAAGTACCATTACCCCGCAATACTATTAAAACGCATGTCTTTGCATTTTATATGCTTTTACCATGCATGCTTTTACAACAAAATTCTTTGAATGGTTAAATCATATGTTTTTTTATACTTAAGTTTAAGGTAAGTATATGGTTTTGGGGTGTAGGGCTATATGTTTTGGGGTCCAGGGGTATTTTAAGGGTTCAGGGCGGGTTTGGGTTATGGGGTGCACAGGGTAATTTTAAAGTATAGGGTGGGTTTTGGGTTTGAGGTGCTTGGGTATTTTTAGCATTTTGGAGGTATTTAAGTGTTGGGTACTGGGGCATTTTTAGGATTTAGGGTGGGTTTGGGTTTTGGGGTGCAGGAGATATTTTTAGGGTTCAGGGTGAGTTTAGGTTTTGGGGTGCAGGGGGTAATATTAGGGTTCAGGGTGGGTTTGGGTTTTGGGATGCTTGAGTATTTTTAGGGTTTTGGGGGTATTTAAGTTTTGGGCTACTGGGGCATTTTTAGGGTTTATGGTGGGTTTGGGTTATGAGGTGCAGGGGTATTAGGGTTCAGGGTGTGTTTGGGTTTTGGGGTGCTGGGGTATTTTTAGGGTTTAGAGGATATATAGATTTGGGGCTAAGGGGCATTTTTAGGGTTTAGGGTGGGTTTGGGATTTGGGGTGCAGGAGATATTTTTAGAGTTCAGGGTGGGTTTAGGTTTTGGGTTGCATAGGTTATTTTTAGGGTTTAGGGGGTATTTAGGTTTTGGGGTACAGGGGCATTTTTAGGGTGTTTTGGGGTTTTGGGGTGCAGGAGATATTTTTTGGGTTCAGGGTGGGTTTGGGTTTTCAGGTGCTGAGGTATTTTTAGGGTTTAGGGGGTATTAAGGTTTTGGGGGTACAGGGGCATTATAAGGTTTAAGGTGGGTTTTGGTTTTAGGGTGCAGGGGCATTTTTAGGGTATAGGGTGTGTTTGGGTTTTGGGGTGCTGGGGTATTTTTAGGGGTCAGGGTGGTTTAGGTTTTGGGGTGCAGGGGTCTTTTTAAGGTTCAGGGTTTGTTTGGGTTTTGGGGTACAGGTGTATTTTTAGGGGTAAGGGTGGGTTAGGATTTTGGGGTGCAGGGGTATTTTAAGGGATCAGGGTGGGTTTGGTATTTAGGGTGCAAAGGGTAATTAAAAAACAAACATATATATAAAAATATATATATGTATATATATAATAAATATTTTAATAAATACATCATTTTGATATATTTAAAAAAACATATCATATATATATGATGCAGGGTGTTTTGGAATAAACGGCATGAAGAACTTTGGGTCCGCGTGTTCATCCTTTTATATATAGGTTAAGTACTTTTACTAAGTTTATGCCTTCACCACGCATGCCTTTGCATTGTAATGGCATGTGTGGTAAAGTCATATGCGGGGTAAAAGTTTGCGTGGTAATGGTATGCGGGGTAATTGATTGCGGGATAACGTTTTATATTTGCAGGATAGCAGTGGAGCTCTGTACATCAATTGTGGAGTTGTACATTTTCATTTTGTAATTCCTACATATTTCATTTTTTTACAATTTCATAACAATTTTACAATTATAGGTGCAAAGAGATTCAAGGCCTGATTACGAGTTTGGCAGGCAGTGGTTTAAAATATTACCTTCAAAAGAGAACTTCCTACATCTAGCTCACAAAGAAAGGTGCACTTTCTATTGTAAGATCACAAACGCGTTCGTTTGAAATAAAATTCCTGACTCAAACACAATACCCACTGGAACTTATTTTGGTGGGGCTTTGAAACATTTAGAAAATCAACGCGCCAATTGAAGTAAGGATAAACCAATTGTCCGGCTCCTGCCTTTCAGTATAAACGCAGTAAACAACTTAAACACAAATACCTCGCATTGTATACATTTAACTGTAAAATACTAGTAATTTATATTCATGAGCTTTGATGGACTGAAAACGAGTTACAACTTACAAATGCTCCTCACAGTCGGTTGCTTTTCGGTTTTTCATTTCGCTTGATAAGAAAAACATCCTCTTTAATGTGCATGTATAGGGAAGTAACAAAGCTTACTGTTGTTATTTGATTTTTCCGCACACTCACAGGGACCAGCTCGTCTTCGAGTCACTCACCGTATTGATTGACAGCTGCTGACAGAGGCATGAGCCCAGGCTTCTATTTATGGATCTCTGCACTTTGGGAAGCATTGAAAATCAAGCCCAAAAGCTGTGGTAATAGGGTAGGTAGGCCACATTCTGAAAAATTAAAAAGTGTTGAAGTCACGTGTTGTATGCTAAGAATACTTTTGTGAAATAGAATACAGTTAACTCTTCCTAGCAGAAGTAAAAAAAAACGAATTGCTTTAAATATTCTCCAATTGCTAGACAGGTGATATGCCAAAAGTTGACATAAACATGTTTTGGATATTTTTGCATTTTGCAATTGACCCTGTTGTGTAACAACACTGGACGTACATGTACTAATTCACAATGGCAAAGACCAATTTACAAAGTCTTTCCAAGGCATAAGTGGGATTTATGCATGAAAAATCATAATTGACAACAGCAAAATGATCTGAATTATTCACGCAGAAGCGTTTCCTCTGTGTAAAGAACTCTCACAAAATATATACAGAATGTCTGGCTTTGTAAGTGCCCTCTTTATCAGTACAAGAGACTTTCCCAGGAGACCATCAGTAGGAAAATGCAATGCAACAAGGTGAACACTCATGTTCACATGCTGTGCTTAATTTAGAACAAATACATTACGTAGAAAACAGTTTTTCCATGGAGAAGAAAAAGGAAATAAAAACACACTTTGGAAATTTCACAATTTTCCTTAGTCTATGGTTGCAAAATCTACACCATTCAAGCCCGTGTGCACCAGGAGTATTTTTAATTATTTGGCAATTGGCAATGCATAAGCGTGAGCTATCTGGGTTGGAGGTGTCCTCAACACAGTAACTGTGCTATCTCTGTTAGTTTGTTTTAATTCCGTGCTTGGCGTCAGCTCCTCTTTATCTTTAATAAGAAAGTGTGAAGTTTTTAGAGCACCACACAAATGCTGATATCATCATGGCTGACCGTTCTTTAAGCTGACATATTTTTTTGTTTATATTAATAGGCAGGCCCGGACTGGCCGTTGAGGGCACCGGGCAATTCCCCGGTAGGCCGCGTGGTTGGGGGCCGGTTTTGGGCCCCTGGGGCCGTTTTTGTTACAGGGCCGTTATGCTGCAAAAACGGCCCTGTAACAAAAACGGCCGAAAACCGGCCCTGTCTCAGAGCGCGGTCGCACCCCTCCCCTCTCCTCCCGGAGGCGGGGGGGGGGGGGGGGGGGTTTGGGGGAGGAGCGCCGGCCGAGCACTTTGCCAGGGCCGGTTCTCGGTTCTGGTTCCCAGTCCGGCCCTGTTAATAGGAGCAGTGATTACAAAATGGCTCCCCTCCAGTGTAAGTCAAGTCAAGTCAAGATATTTATATAGCGCGCTACATACCTAGAGGGTCTCAAGGCGCTTGAAGAAGGGTGGGGAATTACTTGTCGAATATCCAAGTTTTAAGTTGCTTTCTGAATGCTAGGTTGTTCTGAGTGAGACGAAGGTGAGTGGGAAGTGAGTTCCAGGTTTTAGCTGCCAGGTAGGAGAAGGATCTACCTCCCATGGTGGTTTTGTTGATGCGAGGTACGGTAGCAAGGGCTTGGTTGGAGGATCGTAGCTGGCGGGGGGGGGGGTGTAGAAGGAAAGTCGTGTGTTGAGGCATTCGGGTCCAAGTTCGTAAAGTGCTTTGTGTGCGTGGGTTAGGAGGCGGAAAGTAATCCTCTTATTGACGGGGAGCCAGTGGAGGTTTTTCAGGTGACTGGAGATGTGGTCTTTACGCGGGATGTCTAGTATGAGTCTGGCTGATGCGTTCTCGATGCGTTGGAGTTTTTTCTGGAGTTTTGCGGTGGTACCGGCGTATAGGGTGTTTCCGTAGTCCAGGCGGCTTGTAACCAGTGCATGGGTGACCGTTTTTCTGGTTTCGGTGGGGACCCAGCGAAATGTTTTTTTGAGCATGCGAAGAATGTTGAAGCAAGATTATGAGACGGCGCTGACCTGTTTGTTCATAGAGAGTGAGGAGTCCAGGATGACGCCCAGGTTCCGTGCGTGGTCCGTCGGGATGGGTGCTTTTACAAGGGCCTCTGGCCACCAAGAGTCATCCCAGGCGGAGGGGGAGGTACCTAAGATAAGGACTTCTGTTTTGTCTGAGTTCAGTTTCAGACGGCTGTGCTTCATCCACTCGGCTACTTCTTTCATTCCTTCATGTAGGTTGGTTTTGGCGGTGTTAGGGTCTTTGGTGAGTGAGAGGATCAGTTGAGTGTCGTCAGCGTAGGAGATGATGTTGAGGTTGTGTTGGCGTGCAATGGCCGCGAGGGGGCTCATGTATACGTTGAAGAGGGTGGGGCTGAGTGAGGATCCTTGTGGTACGCCGCAGATGACTTCAGTGGCCTCTGACTTGAATGATAGGAGGCGGACTCTCTGGGCTCTTCCGGTGAGGAACGAGGTGATCCATTACAGTGCTTTTCCTTGGATTCCGATGTTTCTGAGGCGCTGTAGAAGGGTGCTATGGCAGATTGTGTCGAAGGCTGCGGAGAGGTCAAGGAGGATGAGGGCGACTGTGTCTCCATTGTCCAGTAGAGTTCGAATGTCGTCTGTTGCTGCGATGAGGGCGGTCTCCGTGCAGTGTTTGGCTCGGAAGCCGGACTGTGAGGGGTCGAGGGCTTTGTTGGTTTTGAGGAAGGCGGCGGGCTGGTTGTTGACAGCTTTCTCGATGACTTTGGCTGGGAATGGGAGGAGCGAGATGGGGCGGTAGTTTTTGAGTTGGGTGGGGTCAGCTGTGGGTTTTTTCAGAAGGGCGCTAAGTTCGCCGTGTTTCCAGCTTTTCGGGAAGGTGGCGGAGTTGAGGGAGCAGTTGATGACGTCTCGGAGGTGTGGTGCTATGATGGAGTCTGCTTTGTTGAAGATGTGGTGAGGGCATGGGTCTGTGGGGGATCCTGAGTGGATGGAGTTCATCAGGTGGATGGTGTCCTCAGTGGAGATTGGGTTCCAGTCATTAAGGATGTTCAAGGGGGGTGAAGGTCCTGCAGAATGTTGGGTAGGTTGGTCTCCGGGTTGGTTGTCGAAGCTGTTGTGGATGTCCGCGATTTTGTTGTGGAAGAACGAAGCTAGGGAGTCGCAGAGGGCTTGAGAGGGGGTGATGTCGTTGGAGTCGGCTGAGGGGTTGATAAATTCTTTGACGATGTTGAATAATTCCTTGCTGTTGTGGGCGTTCTTATCTAGTCGGTCTCTGAATGCGGCTTTCTTGGCAGATCGGATTAGTTGGTGGTGTATGCGGGTGGCGTTTTTGAAGGCGTCCCTGGTGCTGGTGTTTGGGTCTTTTTTCCAGGCCTTCTCGAAGGAGCGACAGAGTTTCTTCGAATTCTTAAGATCATCGTTGAACCAGGAGGCGTTTTTGCTGCCTAGTTTGATTTGATGTTTTTTCAATGGTGCTAGGATGTCGGCGCTGTTGGATAGCCATTGGGTGAGGTTAATGGCTGCTTGGTCGGGGTTTGAGGAGTGGACAGGGGGGTTTTGAAGAAGGGATGAGGAGATCTGGTCGATGATGATTTTGTTCCAGTTTCTTCGCGGAGTAGGTTGAGGATGGTTGTGAGTTGTGGTCTTATTGTAGATAAAGTGAACGCAGCTGTGGTCCGTCCAATGTAGAGTTGTGGTGTGACTGAAGGAGACATGTTTGCTGGAGGTGAAGATAGGGTCAAGTGTGTGACCTGCGATGTGGGTGGGGGTAGTGACAAGTTGTTTGAGTCCGAGGTTGGCGAGATTGTCCAGAAGGGTGGTGGAGTTGCTTAATATTCACATGTTGGTAGAGCTGACACAATTTGCGCCATGTTAGTTTAGTCTGACAGTAGGCTTAGTGTCTCCAAAACTTGTTTTATTTTATGAATTTGAGATAAAATCTGTAATCAAATGGTATAAAACACAAGGATCTGACCTTTGATTAGGAGAGGTTTTTATGCCAGAACTATTGCCCGAGGTCATGCCATTTTGCCGAGGCCCTTGCTCGCAGTCGGAGAGCTGATTGCAGAAGCTTTGCTGAAGGCATCTTTGGGAGGGAGGGGTGGGGGAGGAAGCAGATCACAAACCCAGTGATATGTGTAAAGGGCCGCTTTATTGAAACAGGTGTGCACCACATACTAAAAACCTTGGCAACGCCTTACAAAACTAGACCTCACTGAACAACCAAATACCTGACCCCTTGGCCCCGCCCGCCCCGCCCCTAAATTCTTTTTGCACCCACCCAATACTATCCAACATTACAACCTTACAGCATTACACATTAAATGCAAATGATATCATTCCCCAAATACCACCCTTCCATTAAACAACTTTCTATGCCTTTTTATCACTGTCCACCCCCACACCTGCCCAACTTGAATACAACACAGCTTGCCTACCCATTCCTTGACAATAACCCAACTCCAACAAATAACCTAAACTTCTTTTAACCCTGTCAAAAATAAATTATCCCGCACTGCACCTGTTCCAAGCGACAAACAAAGCTATTACCTTGCACACCTGTCCCAACAAAAATCACCATATAAACCCCTACTTGAAAAAAGGGGAACCACCAAAATTAAAATAAGGAAGGAAGGGCAGGAAAAACACCTAAGCTCCCAGCCAACAGGTCATCAAACCCAAAATGGTGGCTGGGAGCAGGAGCCCAACCCTTTTATGGTTGGGCTCCCCTTGGGCTACTTTTGGGCTATCTTTTAAGAAGCCCAATTTACAAAATGTCGGGCCCGCGCCCAGCAACCACCCTTCACCCGCCCCTCCCAAACTGCCGGAAGGGGGGGACCTTCCTGATGTCGGCCACTCCCCCAAGCCCGCCTTGGGAGGCAGGGGTGGGGAGGAAGCAGACCACAAAAACCAGTGATGTGTGTAAAAGGCCGCTTTATTGAAACAGGTGCACATCACATACTAAAAACCTTGGCAACGCCTTACAAAACTAGACCTTACTGAACAACCAAATACCTGACCCCTTGGCCCTGCCCCGCCCCTAAATTCTTTTTGCACCCAACACAATCCAACATTTCAACCGTACAACATTACACATTAAATGCAAATTAAAACATCCCCCAAATGCCCACCTTCCATTAAACAACTTTCCTTGCCTTTTTATCACTGTCCACCCCCACACCTGCCCAACTTGAATCCAACACAACTTGCCTACCCATTCCTTGACAATAAACCAACTCCAAAAAATAACCTAAACTTCTTTTAACCCTGTCAAAAATCAACCATCCCCGCCACTCAGATAGGGGGGGAAACAACCCCCCTCTTTCTGTCCCCCAACTAAAACTGCCACTTCTTTTTCAACCGGAACGAGCCTGAACCTGCAAACACCAAGCTAAAATTTCCCTCATTTCCAACAGATAGAGGTACATACCAAGTCTGGACAAATGCACCCCGTCGCCCCTGAAAAACTCATCCACCTCAAGCCGAAGCTCTCTATGTGCCACCCTGCTAAAACCCAGATGATGACAAAACCGAGAAATTTCCGAGTTCACCTTCCTTCGGGTCCTGTCAATGGCCCGAGGGTTCAAAGCACCCCTCCACACTCTATGCGGCACCAACTCCATCCATAGCACGTGGCACCCATCCCATTGCCCCTTCAAACGCTCCAAATCTTTTTTCATGGCCCTCATCAACACAACACCCTTCACACCTACCAAGTTGTTCTCACCTAAATGTATCATTAACACATCCGGGCACTGGCCCCCTACCAACCCTCTGTTAAGGCTCGGGATCAGATCTTTCCACAATATCCACCCTTTACCCTTCCAAACAATGCAGTAAATTTGGTCATTAAACCCCAACATTTCACCAAAATACTACCAGCATGCATGAAACTGAGCCCATTTAACAAACTAGTCTTTCACCTAGTACCCAAGAGCTCAGACACCTGAAATGTCCCAAAAACATCCACACCATGAGTGTAGATAATAAACAGGCCTCAAAATCATCCCTGCACACAATGAGCAACGCCTCTAATATCCGCAATAGCTTCTGTGAGGAGAAGGGGGTATGCCCCGCACTCCCCCCTCCCCCTACCCCACCCTTCCAACATCCTCCTTCCCACTTCGCCTGCTGATGGGGTGTATCCCCAAAGGAGTTTCCCCATGAAGACAATGCCTGCCTACTTTCCCACGATGGTAACCTTCGTCAAACCTCTGTCAATAAGTGCTAAAATTAATTGGACTACATCCTATGACCGCAGCCCGACCTCTGTCCGCTTGCATGCCCCAGATGCCAGGAAATCCCTCCATGCCAGCTTGTACGCCGCCCAGGTTGAAGCCGAAAGGGAGCCTACCAGCAGTTATAGCACTCTACGTTGTCTACATACCACAGATGTTCCGGCATTGGGGTCAGTGTCCTGTCCGTCTCCTTGGCAAGCCCACGGAATCTCACCCACTGTGAACAAGACAAGGCATCCGTTATGTCATTGTCCACACCTGGCATATGCAAAGCTCTGAGAGCAATGTCATGACGCAAGCATCAAAGCACAAAAACCCGCAGCAACTTCAGAACTTGGTCGTCTCTTGCGGACTGCCTGTTAATGACCTCCACAACTGCCATGTTATCCACCCTGAACAAGACCTTCTTATGTGCCAATTCCTCACCCCACAGGGTCAGTGCCACCAGTAACGGGAAAAGCTCCAGTAACGCAATACTCCTCCCACCATCCTTCCACTGCTGTGGCCACTGCTCAGTGCACCACCTTCCATGCCAGTAGACACCAAAACCTTCACCGCCTGCTGCATCCGAAAAAATGTGTACATCCCATTGAACATCCTCCTCCCTGGCCAACGGCACACCATTGAAAGATAGCTGGAAAACTGACCACATCCGCAACTTCTCCTTCACCCCTGCTGACAAGCGAATATGGTGGTGCAATAAGTGCTGGCCTGCCAATGCTCTACTCAACCGCCTGCAAAATGTCCTCCCTCCTCTGACCACCCTGCATGCAAAGTTAAGATGGCCAAGGAGCACCTGTACATCCTTCACAGTCATCTTCCATTTCGACAGCATACCATCCAACAACTGTAACATTTTCACTTTTTTGTCATCAGGCAAGCGAGCCCGCATTGCCACAGAATCAATCTCTAGTCCCAAGAACGACATGGCTGTGCATGGACCCATTGTCTTCTCAGGTGCCAACGTCACCCCTATGTCGCCCACGAGCTCATGGAAAGTGCCCAGGGCTGCCTGGCACTCCTTGGAGCCTGGTGCGCCAACAAAGAAAAAGTTGTCAAGGTAGTGCATCACCCATGTATGCCCTGTGCATCTCGTGAAGTACCACTGCAGAAAGGTGCTAATGCTTCGAACAACGTACGTGACATGGAAAAACCCATGGGCAGCGCCTTGTCCATTTCCCCTCAGACTGGATTTCCAAAAGATCCCAGTCATCCGGATGCACCGGTAACAATCGGAAAGCTGACTTCACATCACACTTTGCCATCTCTGCACTCGCGCCCGCGGTCATCACTAGTGACATGGCCACGTCGACTGAGGAATAACTGAGGCCGCCTCCTCATCAATAAAGTCATTAACTGATGACCCCTCTGGCCATGACAGATGCTGAATCAGCCGATATTGACCCACCTCCTTTTTGGGTACCACCCCGATTGGTGAAATAATCAGGTTTTCTGTTGGCCAATCCTCAAAAGGGCCTGCCATCCTTCCCTCTCTCACTTCCTTGTCCAATTTCTCCTGCACCACCACCCTTTGCTCTGCCGCTGTTTTCAAACTGCCCGCCCACCTCCTCTGCCGCGGACCCCAATACCCCAAATAGAACCCCCACAGAAAACAGTCAATCAGAACCTTACTTGCCCCCGGTCCCCGTATCCCCTTAGCCCCTCAACCACATTCTCTAACTTAACTGGTGTAGGAGCTCTTTTGCCCAGCGCTCTGCGACCCTTTTCCTGCCCTATTGCTCTGAAACTGCTGAAAGGACCCGGGAGTGCTGCTACCTGTCTGCTGCCACTGCTGATTCCCCTGTGGGTTGACTTCCCAATACTTAACGAGGGGGTGACGCTTCCCACACTTCGAACACTCGTGCCGAAACTTGTGCCTCATGCATAGGCCCTTGTTAAAGTCCGAGCACGCACCTGTCCCCACTGGTGAAGTCTCTGTGCCTCCCACCCCTCCCTGGGTGGGCTTCCCTAGAAAGGGCTGATATACTAGCGGCAGTCCGCTCGCCGTGAACACCGTCTTACCACCTGTAGCTGACCCCATGGTGTGTTGCCATAAATCTGTGTCCAGTTCCCCCCATTTAGCCTCTGCATCTCACACCATATGTGCTCTGAACTTCTCCCCATACTGGACTCACGCATATCCACCCACGTGATCTGCTCCTTCCTTATGATATCCATGTATTTAAATAATGCCACGCAGCATTCCGGAAACTTCTCACAGTACACACTGGCGTATATTGAAAACACTGCCGTCCAGTTCTCAATTGTCACCGGCACCTTAGGCCTTTTTGCCAGCTCATACTCCTCCTTTGAGCCCTCCTTATCTCTCACCTCCCTGTGCAAGAGCTTCAAGAGGTCTACATATTACCCTTTCCATATTCATTCCTTGGAAGCCAGCATTAAGTGCGCCCCCAATGGTTTAGTGACCCCCAAATATGGGAGCTTCTTAATCTTTAGCTCCTTGCTGGGTAAAGGGTCCTTGCCCCCCCCCTGGCCTCCTCCGTGTTCGTCCAGCTCTCAACCTTGGCATCCTTGACATGCTCTCCCCTCCTCCGGTCCCACTCCTGTGTTCTTCACAAACTTCCCCTTGTGCAGCCTCCCCTCAGACAACCCCCATCCCCTTCACACTCTGTCCCCACCGACACCATTTTCGGTTTGGTCCGTGGTTTATTCATCTCACCTGGTTCCAAAGAGGGTGTCTGGACAGGCGCCGACCGCCTTGCTGCCTCTTCTTCTTCTTATCATCTTTATTTCGACAATATTGTCATAAAAGAAATCACATTACATTCAACGATAAAATGTAGCACACTTCAGTTCAATTCATTACATTAAAAACAACCACCAAGTAATATCCATTGTGCTATATATCATCACAGTAAAGTACAAAATCGATAAAAAACATTTAAAAACATGATCATCAGAGAGCCCTTCCCTTGTGTAGTTAGTAATCAAAACTCCCCATGGCTATGTACATGTATGTACCCTCTCCCACTGGGCTGAGCATTCAGATAATTCCGTCTCACAAGCCACATTGCTGCAAAAAATTTGGTTACAGCAAAAACGATTAGAGGGGAAAGATCAGTTTTTAGTATTCGGAATGATTCATGGCACTGTCTAATCCCCAAGTTTTTACAGATTGGAACTATCCACTTTTTTCTAGGGCTCTGATATCCAG
The DNA here is from genome assembly GCF_964263255.1 of Lissotriton vulgaris. NCBI lineage: Eukaryota > Metazoa > Chordata > Amphibia > Caudata > Salamandridae > Lissotriton > Lissotriton vulgaris. The sequence goes on from NC_141685.1 coordinate 1,570,987,910, forward strand.
GGCAAAAAAACATGATATGCAGTTTTTTGGGGTAGGTGGGCACCATTTGCTTGTAAGGGCTCTGATTGGCAAAGAGCCGTGTCTACATTGGAGAAAAAGTTTCCTGAAGCCAGGAGGGCTGATATCATTCAGAACAGGCTCGAATTTGTAGTAGTCCTTGGTCATACAAAATGTGTTGGACAGAGTTCCTATTTGAACATTTGATAGGCGGGCAGATAAATTGTATTCAAAGTACAGATTAGCCAGCTGCTTACGTGATATACTAGTACATGCTTGCTCCGGGTTACTCCACATAAGAGGGAGGCTCAGCCTCTCAAATTCCTGTCTTATGTATTTTAACCAGAAGAGTTTCCATGCATTGGGCAGTTTTAGGACCTCCACAAGCTCTTGCCTGTAGTTATTGAGCTCTGGAGTTACCCAGAGCCGCCTCCAAAAGGTCAGGGGTTTAAGGCCCAATTCCTCATTAAGAGATCTAATGCCCAGGTCAAACCTTAGAGGAAGCAATGGCGTACTGGATGGAAGTGAAACCAACTGCCTGAGGAACTTGTTTTCCGCGACGACTAACGCGGGGGTACAATTGTGGCCCCACAATTCGCCGCCGTAGATTACCGCCTCTCGTGCCTCCAATTTGTAGATTTCTAGCAGTGGTCCAATTGGCTTAACTGTAGCTTTGCTTAGAAGTTTAAGAATGCCCCCGCCTTTTGAGTGAGCTTTAATTGAGATTTTATTTGATGTTGAGCCCAGGTCATACTCTCATTGAGAGTGAGACCCAAGTACTCAAACATCTGCACTCTTTCAAGCCAGGCTCCTCCAATCATAGGACTTGGGCGCATTATTTTCGGGGGGTTAAAAATCATACATTTCATTTTGGGGGGATTTATTTCCAGCCCCCGTTCGTAACAGAAGAGCCTCTTCTACATAAACCGCTGGCCGAGGAGCCCTGCTGCTGGTGACCTCCTGCCCGTTGGTGCCTGCTACATACTATGAGAAACATGAGGGCCCCCCCTCACACACCTCCCTCAGCTCCCCCTCCTTTGGGGTATCATCATCGTAAAGCAGCACCACAGCCTCTGCTCTGTAACTTGCCCCTGCATCAACATCCACAACCCGGGCCGCAACTGTCCCACACCAGCCTGAACGGCCCCTGCGTATATCCTCCGGTGGAGGAGCCAACTGTACCCGCCAGTGCTCCCCCCTGCATAGACATCCATATGACTCTCCATCCGTTCGTAAAGTTGACCATCATGTTGCCCTAGCCGTGGCGCCAGCAAAGCCGTACTGGGCCTTCGTGTGCTGGCCGCGACTGGGTCCCTCGCCTGTACAGGCTGCGCTGTGCTGGGCTCTACCCTACCTTCTCCTCAGTGTACGTGGGCTGCACCCTGCCCTACCGAGTCTGCCATGCTGCAACGCCCCCCAACCTGCAATGAAAAAGTTTGGACTGACGTGCCGGGCACCTGACACCACTTCTCCATAACACCCCCACTTCCCTCACCCCCTGGCCTGCTCCCCACTAACCCAGAACCCCCGGCACACCCCCCCTTGTGATGAGTCCCCAAGGTCCTCATCCTCGCTCCAATCCAACAAGACCTGCACCATCTCTGATGCCGGGCCCCATGGCCGGCCCAAGCACCCCCCTTGTTCAAGGCCCCCCCCCTTCTGCTCTGAGACCACCCATCCCATCTTGTGCCACAAGTGCTCCCACTGTGCCTGGACAATGTACCCCCCCAGCCGGACACCCCCCTCGCTGTCTCTGATCCCTTCTGCCCATGAGGGAAAACATCCAACCCCTCCCAGGCCCGAGCACCTCCTGCTGGCTTCAAAACCCCAAACTTGTGCCCCTCCCCCCCAAATCAAACCCCCATCCTCTGCTTCTCCTCCATCACCCCTCCCCAACTCCCCAAGAGTGGAGCCCCTCCCCCCCATAAAGGGAGCCAAAGATCTGTCCACCATATGCGCCCTGTCCCTGACCAGGCCGAGGGAGTACCCCCACCCTCCCACCTGTGCCCATTCCCCCTCCCCATAGAGCTCCCCCCACCAACATCCTCTCCCCCCTGCTGTTACCATGAGGGTAGAAAAGGAGGGGGCTGAATGCCCTCCTCTCTCTGGGGTCCTCAATGTCCCCCTCATAAGATTCCTGCAAACCTGCACATCTGGGGGGTGATACCAGCCCCAACCCCTGAGCCAGCCTGCATAACGGCCCCCACCATGCCCCCTAAACCCTCCCCACACCTGCCCGCCTGAAGAAATCAAAACTCCTTCTCAGGGGTCTCACTGATACTTAGTCCTTTTAAACTAATATAGAAGAATTTGGCACAGAAGCTGAAATATAAAATAACATCTTTATTAAACTCAAATGAGTTGAGACTACGTCACAAAGAAGCCTTAGCAACTGAATGGGGCAGTCTAAAGAGTACAGAACAATGGGGCCTTATATATGTGAGGGTTACATACTCAACATAAAAGCAAGGGGCAGTCCTAGCTCATGCAAGCATACAAAATGCCTAATATGGACATGCAAGATCAGCCAAACATTAGCCAATAGGAAAACATTCAAAACAAGGCATCATGTAACCAGAACATCCCCCTTGAGTCGTGTTTTTGCCCAACCCCATAAGTCAATCAATGACAGCACCTATAGGTCAATCAGTAATGGCAGGACATGTTTGTGTGTTTCAAAGGACAACTTGCAAAATAGGATAATGCGGGGAAAGAATACCGAAGGCTAACAGATAGTTGGGACAAGGATTAGTCAGTCTAGACAAGGATTACTCCGTTTGGCTAGTTCCTGGAATTTGCTTCACAACAAGAAAGGGGAGGGTATTTAACACGAGGCAGTACAAAGGGCAAAAACACTCGATTAACCAAGCTGCCTGAGTGAGGGCAACACAAAATGGAGATGGAATACAAAATGGAGTTGAAACTGAATTACCTCAGACCCTCCTTTTGCCATTACGCAGGCAAATCCTAATTCATTGCTAGGTGAAATGGGAATATCCTTTATCAGAGTACAGACAGAACACTACTTCAGGACCGTTTTGGATGAACATATCCAACACCCACTTCATACAGTGGTACTGGAAACACTTGTGCAACCACAACTATACCCAAAGTCTGTTCTAAGCCTCTCTGGTAGGCTTCTATCGTCCATCAAATCTGCTTCCATTGTCGCATTGGGCCTCTTGATTCAGGCCTTCCATGAAAATAGTGCTTCTCAGTATCCGTTGGAGTGCCCTCCTGGCAAACACTCACAGCTCACTCGAAAGTCTCAATGTCTCAATGCAGTGCACCAGTGTCTCTCCTCTGCGGCAGACACTTGTCATGATTCTCCTACTCCTAATCCCCAGACTTCATAAAGCCAGGGAATAGTCTGAGTATATAAAAAACCCGCCCCTTTCCCGTGCACCAGCACCTCATATGTTGCTTAGAGTGTTAATAGTGGGAATGTGTACATATTTGTTTATTTGATTTTCTTACACTTTGAAAAGCTTTATGCATGTGAGGACTTTGCTGTAAGGTTCATTAATAAGTGGTGTTAGGTTTCATATTGTGCCTTTGTTTGAGACTCGAGAGCGCATCTTAGAGGGAGGCATGACAGGTGAGTCTCGTTGTGCTTAGGAGCCGCCGCTCTCTGCGTTCGGCTCGCAGCTGAGTGGAACGCGTGCGTGAGCACGTATCTCCTGGGTGCGGTTCTCTATTTAAACCGCACCCAGGCGTCTAGAAGACGCTTTGCCTTCCGCATCTTCTGGAGGAAGGTTCGCGTCTGGAGGCTCTCTTCCCTTCAGGAAAGGACCATCGCTGGGACACCTTCTCTTGACGACTTCCATCGCTGGAACACCTCTCCTGACAAGTTCCGACGGCAAGACCTGCGAGGAACAAGAGGAAAAAACAGAGTTAAGTACATTTTGCTTTGCATGAAAAGGCGCCCATCGCAAGACAGATTGAGATAAATCTTTGAACCTCACTGATTCTTTCTGAGTAAAAGACTTCTGAATTAACATTTGGCAATAAGAAAAGGCTCAGATTTAGTAACGTTTGACAACAGGAATCTTTAGAATTTAAATCAAAGAATTTCGGAACACTTGAAAATCGGACTTAAAGGCATTGCAAGACATAATATTGTAATGTAATTTTGTTGCTTTATTTGTTGTTGCTTTATTTAGCGTTTTGGAAATCAAAGATAAGGAGTCTGGAGTTTGTTGTATTTCTTTCCCATTGTGTTACAACAGGTTTTGAACACAAGAAAATCAACGAACACCACGGTACTCATCCTTAAGGAATCATTTGCAAGTAGGTCAAGGCGCAAAAGGGAAAATTAGAGAATAAACAATTAGAACATTTATTTAAGTACATTTTCTTTGTTTTCTTTAGTAATTAATGCAAAGACACAGTAAACAAGCTGCAGACAAGAACCTTTGATGACTTCACACTACAACCAAGACCAAGAATTACTGGACGAAGGACAGAACAAGTTTGATCGCAGGTAGGAGTTTAAGTAGAATGCAACTACCAAATTTATAGAGTAGATCCAGGCTATGGGAGGGGATAGAATGAGGATTAGGAATCAGTAATGGCCTCTAGTAAATTTCATTTGCTTGTTGTTTCTCAGGTCGACAGCAAGTTCCTTCTCCTCACCATCACGTCCAGTACCGGCCTCCTCCCAAAAGTCTAGTTTTATTCTTAGCTGTAAAATTAGAATCAGCAAGTTTTATAGTTAGATTTTTGGGAAGTTGGTCCCTTGCGTCTCTGCGAAATCCTCTACGTCGTCCAAGATCTTCTGCACAGCTCAATGTAAGGGACAACGTAGTTTGGTTCTTGACAACACTACAGATATTGTGCTCTTCATTGGTCGTGGGCACAGATCATCTCGTGCAGACCCGGGTCTACATTCTCAGGCTCCAACACTCATTATTCAGTGTCGGAGGACGCTCAGGCTGCTCATTCATTTAATTTTTCCTTTCATCATGGGTACCACAATGTGGTGCCGTAAATCCTCCGGTGCACTGCCCTTCCATTGGAGCAAAGAAAAGCGGGGGGTAGCCAAAACTCAGGCCAAGGGGCTCAAGGGACTGCACACTGTCAGAGGTTACCAGCACATGACAGGTAGAAAACTGAAGCCTCAAACCAGCCCTGCCATCAGCAACAGGAATCCTTCTCTTTCACTCTTTTGCACTGTAACTCTGGTTCTGTGATGTTCAATGCCGTCTGATGGAGCAAGCACAATGCTTTGGAGATACCATTGATGGCGTGCTGGCGATCGCTGTCCAGCCTTGCTACTTTCTGGGTGCTGGGACTGTAAGGCCAAGACGTCTGCCTTTCATCTGTAGCTGTCACTGATGGGAATTAGGCTTAAATCAGTGTTCTTCAGGTTATTATGACTTGATACCGCAGAACCTAGTGACGTAGGAAATGTGACACAGTTGTTAGTTTCCTTCAATTTAGTACAAAAACAGTTAATTGTATTTAACAAGGGGACTGCAAACAGGTGGTCTGCAATCTGCGAGGGAGTGGCCATACTACATGGGACAACTCTGGTCTAGAATACATTGCCATTCTCAAAGGCAATACTTTAAATCTCTTCAATTGGGTACCCTTCATTATCCTTCTGCCATCTAAGGGTAGATAGTTACATGGGAATTCTATCTGAATGGATGTCCTCACACATGGTGGCATTGTCTAATGGGGTAAACATTTTCTTTTCTCAATGATTATGTCTAGGTGTTCCTAAATACCTTATCTAGAACACCTCAAAAGAGAAATCATATGATACAGATTATCAGGGAAATGTAGATACCTCCCTTTATTAATTGTGCATCAGGTGCACTATGCAATGCAAAGGCTAATGATCAAAATGTGGAAACAAAAGACAAGAACTAGAGAGTCCTGGTATTTCCATGATTTAGAACACATCTGATCCCACCAAAAATTAAAGAAGCAGGAACAAAAGAGTAAAATACCAAATTAAAATAGTCATTGAAAATTTGTCATGTTCAAAAAATAAACGTAAGGCATCTCCTATTGTGGTGGAAGACTTGTCTTATTATAGTATTGAGTCAGTTAACCAGTCCATCACTACCCTGACAGTCACACTGGAAAACATCGAAGTAGGCCGAAAGAAAATTCTTGAAAACCAGTCTGGTCATACAAAAGGGAATTATACATAATATGGGGGTCCCTGGTACATTACTGCAGTCTGGAAGTGTGAACCTGAACAATACACCAACAATAATAAAAGGGCTGACTGGTGAAAGGAATACGGAAAAGGGAAATGGGACTAGGACACAGCTAAAATCCCCAATAACGAGGCACAATGCGACATCAATCAGGGGAGAAGTGGCAAAAGAAAAATCTATACGAAGAACAAGAAATTACTCGGGTGATAGTCAAGTTTGTGACACAATACCAAGAGTATGGGTGATATACAAAAGTCAAAATAGTACACAAATTTTAACTCTACCGCTGGCCGCTACACCATATACGGTAATCTCAGCTAATGTTCCAGTTCCTTCTTCAGGGAAAAAATATTAAACCTGGTTTCCTTTAAGGAACAAAGCCATACACTACTTAGGAACCAGAACAAACCTGACTAATGTAATATAGAAATTAGGTCACCATGTACAAGAGTCACAGATCTATAATTTATCCTTACGTCCAATCAGGATACATAAATCTAGGGCTGCCTGTTCCTTAAGGGAAGGGGAAGTAATGTGACTAACTGCAGGTGACACACTTTGACCCTGTATATCTCTTTTTATTTTCCTTCAATACCATTATAGCCAAATAGACGTGCACTGGTGAAGTGTTGTGTCTCATGTTCACAGCTTGAAATATCATTATCTGTGGAATTTAGTATTAGAATAAATCCAGCCAACTGTTGCGCAGCAATATGCATTGTCATGACTATCCCTTCACAACACAGGGGAACTTGTAATAGTATCAGAGGCAACAACATAAAACAAAAACATGCATAAAATTTAAAAAAATGCACATGTCAAGCCATCAGATATACTTGTTGTATACCAAGCACAAAAAGCATAGACAAATTACAATAGCATATGTAAATGAGCGGTGACGCACAACAACATGTCATGTACTTTATGCACTGTGAACCTGCAGCCCAAACCCCAATATTCGGGCCTGCTTAATTTGTCAGGCTTAAAATCAAAATTACACTTTCTTTTACTTTCCGCACCCTCCTTTTGACAGCTGGACACCAGTTAGTGGTGATCGGCTGTCAAATACAACTTACTGTGTCACGTCTGACACACAGGACCAGCAGGAACAATTCATAGAAGGACAAAATGCAAAAACATGGGTGCTACCCTATGCAACGGTACCCAGTTCATCAACCTTAAATGGATGAACAATTCAGAAGGTCCAGCTAGAGTTAGAACCTTCCACCCTGATATTAAACTCAAACCTCTGCACCGGGCACATTGGCTCACTGAGCCATTAAAAGCAACCCCAAATGGGAACAACCTGCAAATTTGTATTATACCTAAATGTATGCCTTTACTGAAGCCTAAGGCACTTTAAAGCTATTGTAAATGGCAAGAATGCTGTTTGAACCAATTTCGACTTTGATTTTTGGGGCACTTAAAAACAAATATCCTATAATTGTGTTACATATTAATCAACTTCAGAATGTTCTTTAGAGATTGCAGAGATTGGACATTAGACATATCTCATGCAAATCCTTAGAAAAAATTAGTTTTTTACGCCTGCGCCAAGTGAAATTCAATATGCTAATGTCCTCATTATGCAGTACAACACAACTTAAATTAAATTATAATGCTAGGAGGTCACAGTATGAGTATTAAGCTTTATAAATATTAAAAAACGAATTTAGAATCACTTATTTTTAATAATTATTTTTCATAATAAATAATTATTTTTAATAAACCCAATCATTTTTGATAATTCCACATATAAAAGCAAACTGCATCCCTTGCCCTTCATTTTTAGACGCATTCATTTATAAGCCTAAGCACAGAAGCCGAACTTAATACATGACAAATTTTTGCGCCACTTTTTTTTTAAAAGGACAATTATTATTTAGCAACAGAACCAAGAATATGCTTACAAAAATGCTTAAAGAGAGAAAAACCCTTAATTGAAATGTCTTCTTGTAATACAAAATAATGAACCTTATTTTTGTAACCTTTTTAAAACACTATTCTGAAATGCAAAGTTTCACCCGTCTTTAACTGAGGGCAAAGTCCTGGCTGAGTAAACATTCCTGCCTGTTTTGTGGCCTTCAAAAACAGCAGCTGTTTGCTCAGGGGTAGTAAAAGCTTGTCTCTCAGTGTTGCAACATGAGCACGGTGGCAGCCTTTTTCAAACTAAGACATATCAATGCGCGTTCTATAATATGCGTTTGAGTTCAGCAAATATTTACTTCAGCTGAAGTGTTTGCCTGTTAATATCTAATACAATGTATGTAAGTAAAAATGCTATAAGTTTGTTTTTCTACAAAACACAAAATTTCGTTTTTGAAGCCTTTTTTATTCCTAGTGAATGTGAATTTTAATTTTATTTTGTAAGCATTTAACAGTTTGTACATGTGCATAATTGCTTACTCTATAAATTAAATAGCAACATATAGCTATTTTAGCATATCACATGGTTCATTTCTGGATTTTTATTAAATTTCTACGTAAATATTAATTAACTGACAATTGGCTTAACAGACTGAAAACATCAAGAAAAACCACAAACAGACGTTGAGCTCATTTCAGACATAAACAGAAAGGGGTCAAACACTCAGGACACACAATAAAGCGCGCTTTAGCCATTTATTTCATAAATCGCGCCATCGCTATTTACTTACAGAAGTTACACTAATGGGATAAACCACAAACCAGATAGACATTTAAACACACATTTAACCCATAGATCAACACGTAGGACAAAAACAATGGACAGCCCACAGACTGTACTTAAACCAAACCATTTGTAAATACTAGTTGTAAGTCATATTTACAAGAAGCGCTTCTCAATAGTGTTCCAAAAGACTGCAAAAACAGCCCAACAGACTGCTGTATATCCAAGAAGCTCAATACACTCAATTCAGTAGCTTTGGCTGGCAGAAAACCAAACATCGCTTTGCATATCTCCGTTAATAAGATTGCGCAGAACAAAGGATCCTTGTATGTATTATGTCCATATTTTAATTCCCTGGGGATACAGAATCACTGAGGAAGAAATATGTTTTTATACCTAAACCTATTTAGGTATTTCCTCTAGGGGAGCCGGCTAATTTACTTCACATCACACTATGGTACCTCCAAAAAAAGCAACACATTCTTTGATGTGAGCTTTAAAACAAGCATGCCAAAAATATTGCAGAATATGCAAATATTATCATCAAAGTAGTGCTTAAGGTACTCTTTGTACGTGCACCGTTCAACAAAATCAGATAGAGAAAAATCTTCTCATTACCTGCCTACACAAATTTCAATTTGCATATCAAATCCATACGTATCCAAAATTGGCCAACACAAATTCCAAAATTCGAAAGCTACAGTAAGCGTTACTAAACTACCGTACCAATCCAAGGCAAAAATAGTAAGAGCCGCAGAACGATTTTTACCAAACAAATGGTTGTCCAAATTCTAACTGCCAAGTTCTAAATGACCTAACGGTCTTTTTTAGAATACTCACGCCAAAAAAAGGTTCTCAGTCAGGAGTTACATCATGTGGAGGATCAAAATCAGGAAGATCAGAAATATACTGGGCTGCAGAGACAAAGAATATCCAGAATCTCCGTGCACAGAGTACCTCCTTAGTAGAATCCTGTCCTGTCCTCCTCAGTAGATTTCTGTCTCCTGACAATATCACTCCCTCAGATAGCCACTTCTCTGATGAGGTCCCCATTGGTGCGTCAATTGAGGGAATCAAAACTCCTTCTCAGGGGTCTCACTGATACTTAATCCTTTTAAACTAATATAGAAGACTTTGGCACAGAAGCTGAAATATAAAAGAACATCTTTATTAAACTCAAATGAGTTGAGACTACGTCACACAGAAGCCTTAGCAACTGAATGAGGCAGTCTTAAGAGTACAGAACACTGGGGCCTTAAATATGTGAGGGTTACATACTCAACATAAAAGCAAGGGGCAGTCCTAGCTCATGCAAGCATGTAAAATGCCTAATATGGACATGCAAGATCTGGTAAATATTAGCCAATAGGAAAACATTCAAAACAAGGCATCATGTAACCAGAACGTCCCCCTTGAGTCGTGTTTTTGCCCAACCCCATAAGCAATCATTGACAGCACCTATAGGTCAATCAGTAATGGCAGGACATGTTTGTGTGCTTCAAAGGACAACTTGCAAAATAGGATAATGCGGGGAAAGAATTCCGAAGGCCAACAGATATTTGGGACAAGGATTAGTCAGTTTGGCTAGTTCCTGTAATTAGCTTCACAACAAGAAAGGGGAGGGTATTTAACATGTGGCAGTACAAAGGGCAAAAACACTCAGTTTACCAAGCTGCCTGAGTGAGGGCAACACAAAATGGCGACGGAATACAAAATGGAGTTGAAACTGAATTACCTCAGGCCTCGAGGCTCCAGCGCATGCCTGCCAGCGCGGGGGCCTCCCCCCACCACCTCGCACCCTCCTGAAACGTGCCTGCCCCATCACCATCGCTCTGCTGCCCAGACCCCCCTTCCCTTGTCCGCGCTCTAGCCCGCAAAAGTCAGAGAGGGGAAGCGCAGCTTGGTAGCTCGCATCCACCCCGCCTGCCCCTCGCCGCGGGTGTTTAAGCGTGCCTCACCCGCTTGACAGAAGGTGGGGGAGGCTCTAAAGAGTGCCCAGGCAATGCCGCTCGGGACAGATGTGGCCTTCCTGCCCCTGCACCCAGATTCCCCCTCCTCCCCATGCACTGCCTCCAGCCCGCTCGCACTACTACCACGGGGGCCACCTTCTTGCCTCTCTGGCGACCCTGCTCACTCACCGGAGACGTCCGTATCTTCTTCGGCAACTGGCAAACAGCCACTGCCGCCGCCACGCCCGAAGAGGCCTGTTGGACAGGCCGTGACCGGCCTGCCACTTCCCCACCACAAGGTCCATCCGGCCTGCCTCCGAGAGCAGCCGGAGGGCCTCCCGACCCTGTAATCCTCGGGCGCCATCGTCCTGCACCGAGACGCCACTAAAATAGAACGCTCCTAACCAAAAACCCAAATTCCCTACACCTAAGCTCCCAGCCACCAGGTCACCAAACCCAAAATTGCGGCTGGGAGCAGGAGCCCAACCCTTTTATGGTTGGACTCCCCTTGGGCTACTTTTGGGCTATCTTTTTAGAAGGCCAATATACAAAATGTCGGGTCCGGGCCCAGCAACCCCCCTCCCCGTCCCTCCCAATCTGCCTGGGGTGGGACCTCCCTGCGGTGGGCCACTCCCCCCAAGTCCCCCTTATCTAGAGCATGTAGCCTGATTCTGCGGCAGAACTCTGATCGGGAAGAGCTGTAGCGTGCTAGTCAAAGGTATGCCATCTGATCCATGCTATTAAACTCTCAAGGCAGGTTTTGTTATTTAATGCTGTAGGTTTGAATAGCATTTGGGGGTTAGGATGTCAGAACCTCGCATAAAATATTAGAAATATTTATCTTGCTTTCCCTGCCTGTTACGTGCCTAACTGATCTTATTTTCGCATTCTGAGTGGTTACCATACATATTCTTTGCACTAGACTGAGGATTTTAAAATAAACATTTTAAACTACATGCACCATTTTATTATGCTATCTTTTAGTCGGTTATGTACAAATGGAAGATTGTTTTAATTGCTATTGTGTCCCAGCACTGTGTCCCTCAACTCATCTAGAAGGACTGATAGTAACCTGAAAACACTGCTTGCGCAACACAGCTCAGTGGGCTAGTATCAGGGCTGCAGTCCAACTGTCTTTCTAATTAATTGTTGATGCATTGAACTACATCCTTGCATTAGAAATCCAATTTCTGTGGCTTTGGGGACCCACCCCCCAGATTTCATGTCAGAGGGTCAAAATGATATTAGACATTATTGGGCCCCAACTGTAACTGTCGGGCCCCAACAACGTCTAATTGGCTTTGGCACCCTCTGACCTGATTTCTCACTTTAGGTGCCAGTGCTGGGATCCTTGGATTCCAGTTACAGGGTTCACTAACAGTGTTTAACAGTTCATTTGCTGCACTCATTAACTAAGCATGAAAGTGCAAATTTCAGAGCAGAAGGCTCGGAGAGGGATTTAAAAGTACATTAGGTTGAGAGCTCATGATGGGGGAAGGAAAGATCCCTGCACCTAATTCTCCACATTAGGAGAATGTGAAAGTGGGTAAGCCACTTCTAGGACTAATCCCATTAGATGGACCCAGGTTATAAGGTTATACGGTTATTGAACCTGAACACTACATGGACTATGATGTTTGAAGAGACACTTATATCTAGGTTCATGGAATGTAAAAAATACCTGCATCATAGAGAGTGGGAAGAGGGAAAGGACCCTGCAACATTTCTGATTGAGGTAGCTGACCCCACTTAAAATTCTTATGATTTTAACCCTCCTGGATGTTGCACTGCTGCAGTTTTCCTGGATTCTGTACTGCTGTGGTGAGTACGTCTCCCTAATAAAGTGTCACTAACAATAAGCTTCTATGAAAATGGTTTTAACCTGTAACCACCAGTGCCCACCATTTAAGATCAGACCTGCTGCTGCACAACTGGGTTAAGAGGCTCTGTGCTGGTTACATGTGTACAGGTGTGTGCACATGTGTGCATGCTAAGGAAGGAATACTTGTGTCTCACTCAGGCTGGTATCTATGTATAGGCAACCCTGTTGTAGATAAAGCCCAACATAAATTGTATCTTTTTTTTGCTAAAGTGTAAATCTGTAGTGCTTTAAGTATTTTACTCTCTGCTGGCAGTTCAAAACCTTTCCCAGAACAATAGGCCCATGTGATGGGATAAGAGAACTTTTTCTGGGAGAGTAACATATTAGGGAGAAATTGCCATAAGGGCATTACCTACTTCTCTCTAGCACGCTAGGCAATTTTGTGCTGTATTCAGTAGCCTTGAAGGTTTGTGTCCTCTAAAATACTTTTTGGAATGTACTAAACCCACTTAATGATTCATAAAAGTTTTTTTCCCAGTTTGTAAATAGTATTAGGAAATCATACTGAATCGGTTCATTCCAAATACTGATTCCTTATGGTATGCATTAATGTTTTGCTACCAAAATCAGGCTGCAAAACATTAATATTTCACCACTAATTGAAAGGTGGTGGCACACAATTTGCAAATGGAAACAGGTCTCCCTGGGACACCTTCCCCTTTGTGAATGTTGACAAAAATGTTTTGGAGGTGGCTACTTCTAAAAAAGATTTGCTTAACTTTTAATTATTTGTTAGATGCATCCCGGAAAATGGTATGTATTGCAAAAGATTGCTTTATTTAAAAACAATCACAAACATTGTGGTCTGCTGACCCCAGGAACCCTCTTTCCCTGTGAGTGTGGCCAATCACAGTGGGTCACAATTTGTGACTTACCTCATGCATATTAAAGAGCCAGGTCGAATTGCACCTCACTCTGATTCAGGTATTTGTGAACCGACCTACTAGTACATAGGTTGGTTCACAAAATGCCAATGCATTTGGTAGAATTGAGTGCATAAATTGTGACCACTTTTACAAAAAACATTTTATTACATTTCAATTAGGAAATCGCAAACTAAAACTGTTATTAATCACAATTTCTGATTTTATATGTGGAAACCTTGTACATTAGGCCCTTTGTTCTCCTACAGACAAGGGCAGAATGGGCATTACCATGGCAAGCCACCCAGTGACCGTTTCAAATCTTGGAGGCAAAAAACTAGTTCTGAATGAGAGATGTCAAGTTCAGAGGAGTGGTCTTTCCAAAGCTTGCTTAAAATTACCATCTTGCAAATTCCCAGAAAGCTGTGCGTGGAGTTAGATAGCACAGAGGCTGGCTCTGCAAATGTCAGTCAGGGGTGGAGGAATGATGTGGCATCCCTGAATTGCACAGGGACTCCCATTCTAGACCTCTCCACTTCCATGTTTAATCCTTTACTCTATGGAAGAGACTTTAAGAAGAGTGGAACCACAGAAGAGGAAAGGGATAGACCGGCTTACTGATGAACCTCCTTCTGGAGTCAAGGGAAGCTCTTGACTTATATCCTTTAACTATAGTGAACTCTCTCTCCAGAGCTAGTGAAATAGCTTCCCTACTTTTGCTAGGGGACAATGGAGAATGCACTTTTCTGACTATCCTGAAGCAAGAGGCACCCTTGGATTTCTGTAACCAGACCTCGCTATGGGTGCTCTGGGAATGGACATACCAGACTACTTCTGACACTCAGGAACCCTACAAGTGACAGAGAGTCCTGGGTGCTGGAGGATGCAGACAAGAAGAGTGATTTGCCTGAGGAGCAAGGGAGTTGCTGTAGGAAGACTCAATGTCAGGAAATTTCCAAAGGGCCTGGAAAGGAGGGTAAATCTAAGGATTTACAGACCACAATTGCAGAGAGGAAGGAAGAAGCAATGCCCCGGAGCTGCAAAAATCATTTGAACCATCAATGAAAACCATCTAATCTTTTACAGGCCAGGAAGGCCTAAATGAGCCACTGGGAGCCAGGAACAGCAAACTATATAAAAAACGGCACTTCAAGGCAAGATATATCTTACTTTTCTCCCACTTGTGTGCAGCACTTTTGAAAACTAATGTGGAGCCCCTGTGGCTGAAGAAACCCTGGGCAGCCAGAAGATTTCAGGCGTGCCACCTCCTCTACCATCCCCCAGGCAATTCCAACAAATTTAAAGCTCAGTTATCGGATCTGATCACCCAATCCGCACTTAATGGCGACGACAATCTAATTATGGGCGACCTCAACCTTAGAAGGAACGACCACAAAAACCCGCTGATTCAATCTCCCAACACCCTTCTACAAGACAACGACTTGGTTCAACATTGTTCAGAAGAAACACACTACAGAGGAGCGACCCTGGATGCCATCATTGCGAACAAAACTGCAGTCTCGATTGACCACATCATCCCGGTGGACTGGTCAGACCACCACATAATTTTATTTCATATCATCCAGCCGGCTGTGTCACTCCCACCCACTCAAGCCCCCCCCAAATGGGTCAGGAACACCTCCAGAGTTCCCCGAGACAAGCTTGAGGAAGGACTCAGCACTCTCCTCCCGAACACGTCGGAGCCCCTCTCTACCTCGGAACTCACCTCGCTCTACCATTCCAATCTAGAGCTCGTCCTAGATCAGCTGGCACCTCTGAAACTAAAAAAATCCAGAAGCATCCCCTCCAGAGCATGGTTCTCTACTGACATTAGTGAGGAAAGAAGACACCTTAGTTCCGTGGAAGGAACTTGGAGAAACAACCCCTCCGCCATGCATCGGGACCAACTCAAGGCAGCCCGCAAAATCTACCATACTCACATCAAAAGTAAGAAGACTTCCTTCTTCAGTTCTGCATTAGACAATGCGAGAAACCGCCCCAAGGAACTCTTCGACATCATTAGAAACCAAACCTCCATTCCCAAGGCAGCCAACTTAGCTGCCTCCAAAACCCAATGCGACAACTTCGCAAGCTTCTTCAATGAAAAAATCGCCAAAATCGATCGCTCCTTCATCCAGAGCACTGCAATCATCCACAACCCCCCAGTAACCTCATCTTTCCGCTGGTCTTCTTTCCAGCCGGTCGAGGTTGAAATGATAAGCAATCTTATCGACGCAGCGAAACCCTCCTCTCACTCTCTCGATCTACTTCCCTCGAGACTGACCAAGGACTTGAAGCTCACCCTAGCCCCAATCTGGGGCAAGATCATCAATAGCTCCTTAAGCGAGGGCCTCATCCCTGACTGCCTTAAACTAGGACAAGTCACTCCTCTGCTCAAAAAACCCGGCCTTGATCTCACAGACATGAACAACTTCAGACCGGTCTCGAATCTTCCGTTCCTAGCCAAAATTCTGGAAAGATGTGTGCTTTCACAATTAAACCAACACTTAGAGAATTCTAACCTACTGGATCCTCTCCAATCCGGGTTCAGAAAGGGCTGCAGTACGGAAACCGCTATCCTAAATGTCCTTGATGACTTGCACATGTCACTTGACTCCAACCAATGTAGCCTCCTCATTCTCCTTGACCTCTCGGCTGCGTTTGACACAGTTGATCACTCCCTCCTACTTAATGTCCTCCGAGAAAGAGTGGGCATCGAAAACACAGTCCTAAAATGGTTCGCCTCCTTTCTTAACAACCGCTCTCAAAGAATAAAGATCAATAGTTTCGAGTCAGACCCCCTCCCCATCAACAGAGGTGTTCCCCAAGGATCAGTACTCTCCCCGCAACTTTTCAACATCTACATGGAACCCCTCACCTCTCTCCTAAGGAACTCTAACATCCCCTTCCACCTGTACGCGGATGACACTCAACTCTACTTGGTAACCACTTCGATCGCTGACATTCACAGACTTAATGCTACACTCATGGAGGTTCAACACTGGCTCTCAGCCAACCACCTCAAACTGAACGAAGAGAAAACGGAAGTCCTCCTAATTTCGAACAAAGATGAAAACCCACAAATAGTGGAAAGGCTCAAAGCCTTAAATGCCCTCAATGTCTCTCTTACTCCAACGGACTCAGCAAAATCACTAGGAATCACTCTCGACCCCAAACTGGACATGAAGAAGCACATCTCCAATACCGCCAAAAGCGCGTTCTTGAACTTGAAACTTCTCTACAAAATTAAACCCTTCCTCCCCCCCAAAGATCTGAAACATGCCACCCAGGCACTTGTGCTCTCAAGAATTGACTATGGCATTGCTGTACTGACTGGAACAGCCAAGTCACACCTGGGACCCCTCAACTCCACCCTCAACGCTGCCGCAAGAATGATCACAGGAACAAAGAAATTTGACCACATCTCACCGGCACTCAAAGAACTGAAATGGCTCCCGTTTGACCAACGAGCCAACTTCCGCACAGCTTGCCTCACACATAAAGCCTTGCATACAGGCAAACCAGAATACCTGGCCTCTAAACTCAAAAGGGCTGGACAATCCAGGAACCTCAGAAGCTCCAACACACTCCTGCTCATCCCGCTGAAATCACAGAAACGCAAGACCTCAAACAAATCCTTTGCGGGGAACGCTCCCAGGATTTGGAACTCCATCCCCCCACATATCAGAACGACCGCCTCCTTCCCACAATTCAAAACGCTACTCAAAGCCCTCTTCCTTGAACGCTCCGGTGCTTAGCGAGAAGCCCATCTCCCAACAGCAGAAATCTGATAGCCTTTGCGGAACTCAGAACTAACTGATTCGCCCCCGAACTCCGTCTCTTACTGCGTTATTATTGTTGTTGTTCTGTTGGTGTACAGGCTATATTTCCCTCCTATCATTTCCGATTCTTGTTTTCTATGCTTATTGCCCTGGTTGCATCTCTCTATTTGCTGTGAAGCGCTCTGATAACCTCGGGTCCAGCTAGCGCTATACAAAACTTCAATAAATAAATTTAGCCCCCCCAGAGAATCTGGGAGCCTGATAACTTTAAAAAGAAAACCACCTTGTGTTTTAGAGGTGGGGACCACCACTTAACTTCTTTTCCACCAGGAAATGCAAATGATTGCTTAGAAATTCTACTTATGAAATTTGCATATCTTCTCCCCATACTACTTAAGAGCCAGGGAGCACCCACATCATTTTCAAAAGTGTTTGTTTGTCCTTGACTGACTGGAGCAGCCCCATTCCTCCGCTTCACAAGGTGTGCCACAGAGTTATTGAAACTTCTCACACTATGTCTTGATTTTTGTTTTTGAGTTTTATATAGTACAAACTCAACCCGAAGTTATCGGAGCGCTTTACATGAGCACCACTTATCTTACAGGTGGAGACATTCATTTTTTTGTTAGGCACAGGGAGATTAAGGGCCAGATGCATCAAGCGAAATGCGCTCGCAAAAGGGCCAGATTCTCAGAATCTGGCCCTTTGCGAGTGCAATTTTTGCATTTGGGATGCATCATCCCAAATGCAAAAATCGCAAATAGAGAATTCGCTAAATTGCGATTGTTTGCATTTAAGATTCCTTAAATGCAATGCATGAAAGTATCAAAAATAGCGAATTCGCCAATAGGGCACGCAAATTACCACGAAGTACAACTTCATGGTAATTTGCAAAAACTTTGAAAAATGCACTTTTGTGCATTTTTCAAAGTTTCATGTTGCGCACACACATGCCCTAAGGGCATGCGTGTGCGCAACATATGTGTACAGATCACATTCAGGGGTGTAAAGGGTGTCCTTTGGACACCCCTGCACCCTTGAACTCGCAATCTCAATTTGCGAATCGCTAATTGCGATGCGCAAATTGAGATTGCGATCCCATTCATTCCTATGGGCCTCTAGGCCCATTGGAATTAATGGGGAGGTATTCATTAATTGCGACTCGCAATTTGCGGGTCGCAATTAAGGAATTCTAAGGAATCGCTATTTTTATAGTGATTGCTTGATGCATTCCATTTTGTTATTCCTTATTAGCGATTCCTTATTTTTCGCTAATAAGGAATCGCAAAATGGATGCTTGATGCATCTGGCCCTAAGTGATTTGCCCAGAATCACAGAATGTTGAGCGTCCCTGCTGAGACTGGAACCTGGTTCCCCAGCTTCGGGGTTGACTGCTCTAGCCGTTAGGCCACTTGGCTACAGGAATTCCCCAAGCCATGATTTTGAAGTAAAGCTTTCGAATGAATGGATCTATTGAATGTATCAGTCTTTTATGGTCACTGGACAACCTGGGAATAAGAATTTAATTGGAATGTTCACTATGGTGTCATATTTATTACTGCAGTATATCAAAGCCCGTGGATATGTCATGTTAATGGTGAAAGTAAGTGCTTATTTCTGGTTCCATTCTGAACTGTTGCATATTGGGGAAATATATATTATTACTAGAAGGCTTATATGTTTAGAAACTAAGCTGGTGACTTCTGTGGTTTGTCAGAGTAAATTTAATACAGCGAGCCCATACACACACCTAATACACATGTCTAATACATCTCACAGCTCAGGTAAAACTGCCAGTAAATTCGGTTAAACTGAAAACTCTAGAACATAGGGTGTTGAGGGGAAGGGGTGACCAATAGGAGAGGGAAAAGAGGAATGCATCACAATACCTGGCCTCGAGTAGGGTGTCACGTGACAGGGATTGTCTTGTGCCAACCAGATAGGACAACGCGTGACAACCTCTGTCATTACAACACATCTTCCTCTCTTAAAACATCACAAAGAGATATGAAGTTAATAACTGACATAGTCATTGACGTTTTTGGGTTTATTGATGAGTCTCCCAAATCTTCCAGTGACACTCTAACACTAACATCAGCGCCTTCAGCTTCAGAGAGTGAATTGGGCTGACCGCAAAGATCAGATGCTTGATGACTAGCACGTTCAGAAGAAGATGGAACATCATCAACATCGATGTTGCTATCTTAGTTAGATATTTCATTACAATATTTCAAAGATCTGGATAAGCTAATAGGTTCCTCATAATCAAACCATAAGTCATTGTTGCAATTGTTCCTATTTTGGAAGTTGAGTAAGTGTGGTTTACTTTCCAGAGTACACATTGCCTATCTATTCATATGCCAAAACTTGCCATTGCTCAGTTCCGCAGAATTGTTGTACAGTTTACAAATTTGAAGATGAGGAGTGAATCTGCTCTCCCCTTTCTTGACTTTTCTCTCTAAGTAGACTTTAACAAAATCACCACATTTGAACGAGTGATCTTTCACCCCATGTTTTTTTACAAATCTTTGCATGTGCTAGTTTATTTCTAATGGTTACAGGGGACCATTCTATTTGCTTGGATGTGGGCATCCAACTGAGGTCCTTGCTGATGGCTTGCCTACTTCTCATAATGACAAATGGGGATTTACCTGTTGTAGCACACAGTGTGATTCTGTCTGCCCATAAAAGTTTAAATATCTCTACTTCCCAATTGAGGTAACTGTTTCTAGATAACTCTCTGCTGTCTTTTATAACTCTGTTGAAACGTTCAACAAGACCATTTCCTTTGGGATGATAGAGGGATGTGGTGTTGTGAGTAATGCAATTATTTTCAAGGGAGGATTTAAATGCAGCCGGAGTGAATTGTGATCCATTGTTTGTTATGACACATTTGGGTAAATCTTAACTTAAGAATATTTTGTCTAGAAAAGAGATTACACCAGTGCAATCATTGTGAACAATTTAGATTTTTAGCCATTTAGAGAAATTATCAATTGCAAATAAAATGTATTTGATCATTCCATCATGGCCCTCAATAGGTCAAACTATATCCAAACCAATTCTTCACTAGGGCATACTGAGACATTCAATGGGAATGAACGGGACCTCAAAGGTTTTGAGACTTTTGTCTAAATTTCTGCAGGTTACACAGTCTCTGATTAACATTTCAATTTGTTTTCCAAGTCCTGGCCACAATTAGTTGTATTTGATTCTTTGTTTAGTTTTTGAAATGCCAAGGCGACCTATCTGGCTTCACTTTAAAATGTTTTTTCCACTATATGGGACCTGCCGTGGCTTCCGCGGGCGGCGCGCTCCAGGAGTGCCTACATAGCAGTCCCTACAAAAACGGTCCTGGACATATGGGACAGGGTTGCCGTGCCCAGGGGCCTCACAACGTTCCCGTCCCCGCACACGCCGATAGCGGGTCACTCGCAATTCCCTCCGGCCCACAGAACCCGTGCGTTTGATGAGTGGACGCAGGGGGACTGCAGAGTCATTGGGGACCTTTTCCTCGGGGGCTTGCCCAAGACCTGGGAGGACTGCAAGGAGGAGTTTGGACTCCCCCCGTCGGCTGGTTTTCAGCACACCCAACTGCGTCATCGGACTGCGGGTGATGAAGTATATCAGGCGGCCACCAGGGCTTTCACACCCTTCGAAAAGCTGGCGCGCTCTCTCGGGGGGCTGAAGAGACTAATTTCACAAATATAACACATACTACAACACCCTAAGTCAATCCCCGCGCACCCGTACCAGAAGCAATGGCAGCTGACGGCAGGAGCAGACATCAAGCCCTCCCAGTGGAGCAGGCTGTGGCGCGATATACCCAAAATCTACCGCAGCGTCCCGCAGCAGGAAAATACCTATAAATTGCTCACCCAATGGTACTACACTCTCCGCTGCGCCTTAGCAAAATGTTCCCTAAAGCCTCGCCGATGTGCTGGAGATGTAGCTCTGCGACTGGTGATTTTGTGCATATATGGTGGGCGTGTCCAACTGTGACAATCTTTTGGAAGGAGGTACTTAGCCATATCAGAGGGGTGCTGGGGTTCCCCATCCCTGAAGAAGTGTCCACAATACTACTCGGCATTTACCCTAGCACACTTAAGGCACTTACCCGCAGCGACTGGGTACTCGCCCTCCACATGCTAGGTGCGGCTAAGCAACTCATAGCCCTGTATTGGAAACGTACTGAAGCGCCGCCCATAGCATCCTGGTTTGCACGCCTTTGGCAGGTACTCGCGCTGGAACTGCTCACGGCTAGGCTACAGCTGAGAGACACACGCTTTACAGCAGTTTGGAAACCCCTAGTGCGGTACCTCTGTTCGGTACAACATGCACGATACATGCCCCCTAGACTCCGCACGCTACGCCTCTTTGAGGACGCCATTGCCCCTGCGGATCCTGCCAGGCTGTGCCCTTGAGTGTTAGGCACACTACGGTGTCCCCCGCTGCAGCGCAAGCCCCCCCCCACTTTGCCCCCAGACACGCCACCCACAGCCACTATCCGTTCCCCTCTCTCTACTCTCTGACCTCAGACTCTCTTGCTCCGTCTCCTTTCTTCCTTCCTACTTGCCACTCTGGCCTTCGTCTCGCTCTGAGACAGATGTGCCCTGTTGGGCTGTTTACTACAGTTGGGCTAGTTGCCTGCTACCTACCTCCCATGCATAATGAGCGAATGCCCCCGTGTGATGAGCTTTTGTCTACTCCTCCATAAGCCTCGCGGCCGGCTCTCCTGAGAGAGTTGTAGGCATGGCGCTGTGTTAAGGCTTCGAGCCGGCTCCAGTTGATACGCAAGCATAAGACTAATGCAAACGCGGCCGGCCTCTACAAGAGGTTGTAGGCTTAACGCTGTGTTTCAGATGAATAAATGTGGCCTGTATGGGCCTGAACACGAAAATGTTTTTTCATAGAGTAACAAGAAGAACTACCTTGCCAATTCTAAATAGTAATTCATTTTCAACACTTTGCTCATTTCTTACTTCCCAAAACATCTTTTCCTCACTATTGAGATGTTTTTTGTCTGGCAGCTGGCTGATAATGTAATTATAAATGCCTTGTAATGTGTGGTCCTTTCTCATGTGATCATTCCATTCCAATAATGCAATTCCATTTAATCCATCACACAAAAGTAGTGCTACTTTGTCATCTTCATAAGGATCCTCCATAACTTTCATATTGGGTAAAGGTAATCTGCTGAGAAAGTCGGCAGCTTTGTTCTTAACACCTGGAAAGTATTCCACATTATAACTGTAATCAAGGAGCGTCACAGACATTTTACTTAGTCTTGGAGAAGTGCTCTGTAAACATGGTAGAAAGAATTTTAATGAGTGGTGTGTGATCTGTGCGTAGTAAAACATGGTAACCCCAAATGAATACCCTAAAGTGATTAAGGGCCCACGAGCATGCAAGCATTTCCCGTTCAATTACAGAATATTTTTCTTCTGATGGGGTTAGGGAACATAATCCGAAGGCAACCACCCATTCATTGTTGGCGTAATCTTTCTGTGAAAGAACAGCCACAAGACCTTTGTTGCTGGCGTCAGTAATGATTATGATATGAGCTTTGGGATCAAAACCTGTGAGGAATGGTGCATTACTAATTTAGTTTTTAATGTTCTCAAATGAATTTTGGCACAATAAGGACCAACTGAATTTGACTTTATTTTTAAGGAGTTGCCGAATGTGGTAAGTTTTCTCTGAAAAATTATGTATGAATTTAGAGTAGTACTATGATAAACCAGGGAATGCCCTGACTTCATCTTTGTTGATGGGACAGGGAGCTTTAACAATAGCATCGATAAGATCTTGTTTGGGTTTAATGCCATCTTGATACTGTGACCCAGGTACACAACTTTGTTTTGGGCAAATTTGCATTTATCCAGTTCAACAGTTAAACCATGTTGCTTTAAAATTTCAAAAACTTCTTTCAAGCATGTATCATGTTCCGTTTTGTTGCAGCCCATGACCAAGATATCATCTTGGAAAAACTTCACACCAACAGCCCCTTCAAAGATAGTAGACATTAACCTTTGAAAAAAAGCTGCCCGAAGCTTAACCAAATGGTACTGGAAATTGGTTCACAATAATATTCTTATTAAGGTCTCATTCAGCAGATTCTACTTTCTCAATAATGTCATTGGTAACCAATGTGTTGAGACACTTATGCACATCCTCTCTAATGGAGATTGGTAAGTGTCTTACTTCATGAATGTAGGGTACAGCATTTTCTTTCAATTCAATTTTATGTTGGAAATTATTAAGTAAACCCACAGTTCCAGAAAAGACTTCAGGGAATTTTTTGAGAATGTTGAAAATATATTCATTAGTATCACAAATGAACAAAACTGGATTTGCACTATTGGCTCAAGGATGATGCCCAACTCGGCTTGTTCGCACCAACCAAGGACAGATGGTCCCATTTTGCTACAAATAGTTTGCAAAGAGCTTTTCTGTTTTTGAATTCAAATTCAAGTTCACGAGTACCAATGAATTCAATATTGTCTCCTGTATGACTTTTCGCAATTACTTTGGATTTCTCAAGAGAAGGTCCCACTTTATTTGCAAAGTATCGTTTCAAGATGTCTTGATTTACTATTGTAAAGGGAGAGCCATAATCAGCGACAATATTCATTGACACACCACCCATTTTTACTTCGCAAATGGTTTCTTTATTTTAGTTAGGTTAACATCTAAAATATTGTAATCAATAGAAAATACATAGTTAATGTTGTCTGATTCTGACCCATTAGGTTCCTCTGATGTTGAACTATAATCTCATGAACTTGTTGTACTGACTTGCCATGTTATACTTTTTTTCTTGCATACTTAAGCAAAGGGGCCAACTACACCACATGAGGCACATTTTTTAAATCTAGCATGACAGTTTATATAATTGGCTAAGTGAGCAGAGGATCCACAACGGTAACACTGTTTTTTATGTTCCAAGTGAGAGCCACTTTTGTCTTTGTAATCTTGAGTTTTGTGTTTATTAGTATTTGTGTATTGACTAATTTTATATCATTGGACTCTTCAAGCACAGCTTTAGCGCATCTTCCAGTGCATTCCGCTTTTTCAACTAAAGCAACAACATCTGTCAAAGTAGATTCACCACTAACCCATAACTTATCTTGTATATTGGGATTACTAGCGTGCATTATGATTTAATCAGGTAGGAATTCCTCTTGTAAGTTGTCAAATTTACATGTCACTGCTAATGCAGGTATAGCCGAAACATATTCTTCAATGTTTTCCTTTTTGCCCTGTTTATGTTGGAAACCTTTGTAGCGATCCACAGCTACGCAGACAATAGGTGAAAAATGGGCATCAAGATCCTCAAGAGCATGTTTGAAAAAATTACTACCTTCCCGTATTTAAAAAAAATGTTATTGTAAGTTTTCAAACCACTAGGACCAAGGCACTAAAGTAAGACTTTTTTCTTTTTGTCAGGTGTTAACTCCTCATCTTCAAATGCATCAATGTAATTGCAATAACACTCTTTCCATTCCTTCCATGGCATGCAAGGTTCCCCATTGGCAGGGCAAAAGTGTTGAGTATTAGATAAGTTTAAGAGCTTTAACACACATAGTCAATTAGACATATATAATAACCTTCATCTAATCTTAGTGAAGTAATAGTTATCAAACTTCTTTTAACACCGTGTGGTGTGCTTTAATGTTGGGCAAATAGTTAACAAGTAGGGAGAAACAAAGTTATTTGATGTGCATGTGAAAACTAAATAATATTTTAGAGGTTGAAGAGAGGTGTGCACATCACTGTAAGTAACATGCTTGAAGATATGACTCATTGAACGTTGGTTGATATTTAAGATACACACAATTGGAATAAAATGGTGTGCGTGCAACCAGAATATTTTTCAAAAGAATGCCAAACATGAGAGTACATCAAGTACGGCAATGAGATACCGGAGGTGTGCGTGTCACCTTTGCAACACGCTCCAATGCTGAGGAAGAAATGTGAGCTGAATTAGCGCTGCACGTGCAAATGAGATATCTGAGGTATGCGTGTCACCGTTGCAACATGCTCCAATGCAGAGTAGATGAATGAGAGGCAAATAGCGCTGTGCATGTAGCGTTGTGCATATTATCGTGGGCACATTCCGATTGCAGAATGAATATACTGTAGAAATTAAGAAGTGCGGAGTAGAAAATGGCCGCGGCACGCAGGTTTACGCCCAGTTTTCTAGAGGAGAGCTGCACACATTTTTAGAAATTACTGTTGAGTGCGTCATCGATGATGTATGGTCATGTATGTCATCACAATTACTCAGACTATTGATTAGTCAACATCGCAGGGCATACTGCAGTCGCGCAAACTCACTGTCTCTTAGTAGACTGTCATCACTCTTCACAATGTTGAAGCTCTTCCATCCACAGACCCTGGTTAGGATACGTAGATCGCACACATCAAAGCCAGGAGATCTCCACACAGGATTGCAATGGACATGAAGATCCAGAGAGAGGCACAATCGTAAAGGCAGTTTCCAAGAAGATGTGACTGGAATAATCAAAACTCAAACATTGACATGAGGGGCTGCACCGGCTCGTCACCACACTGAAAAAACGAAGCTGGAGACTTCTGTGGTTTGTCAGAGTAACTTTAATACAGCAAACCATTACACACGTCTAATACATCTCACAGCTCAGGTAAAACTGCCAGTAAATTTGATTAAACTGTAAACTCAAGAGCGTAGGGTGGTGAAGGGAAGGGGTGACCAATAGGAGAGGGAAAAGAGGAATACATCACAATACCTTTCCTCAAGGAGGTTGTCGTGTGACAGGGATTGTCTAGTGCCAACCAGATAGGACAACGCGTGACAACCACTGTTGTTACAACAATATGTTACAGTTGATACCCTTGACAAATATATTAGCCTGAATTTTTAGTACTGTGTATCAGATGTTTGCTCAGGCCTATGTGGATAGGTTTATGTTGTTTGTTATATGGAATTAATGGAAATCACAAAGTAGAAGAATGAATTCAAGAACTTTATTCTGGAAGTGAAAGAGCTTGTGCGATGAGTGGTGACTGCGCAGAGTCACGGTGTGTTCTCCTCAAATCACTCTATGACGTCAGTTATATACACAGTAGTCACTGGCAGATGTCCACGCGCCTAGTAACCAATAGGGACTGACTGCCATAAACAACAACTAGACCTACAACATCTCCCTTTTTATGGGAGAAATAATTAAATGAACTTATACACTTTACTTGTAACGGTTGAGGTGGAACAAAGATGAAAAACAGAAAACTCCTTGCACCCCTCTAATCACCTAAAGAAAACTAACAACAAATAGCAGGAAGTAAGGTTACTATAAAATGCACCAGGTACTAATAAGCTAGGTTTAGTAAGGGGGGGGACTGACGGTGGGGCCCTACACATGTTATACTAAAACTGCCTGATTTAGATTATGTCCTCCAAACTATTTGAGGGGATCTAAATAAATCTACACGTGGCAAAATGACAGACATCTCCCTCCCTTACATCATAAACAATGATGTTAGTTTCGCGTATTGTCTTTTGAGTAGTGGCATAGGAGCCAACACCTGTGAAATGATGTCCATGAGGAGCTCTGCGTTCTTCCAATAAGTTCTTCATTTTGGGAGGATATATGGGGAAGTCTCAAGGGAAAAATATCTTGGGTGGAGAAACCGAGCATAGGCAGATATAGTCTATGGCGTAGCCATCCTTAAATATGTTAACTTCTTGGGCCGCTTGCAATATGATTTAAACAGGAAGCATCCCTTGAACTGTAGTCTGGTTTCCATTTCCACAAATATTCTTTCTTGGCCCAGTATAGAACCATCTATGTTTGAAATCAATAAATTAGTCTAATGGCAATTTACGTTAACAGACAAACTTTCATAAGATCAACCTCATATAAGTTCTACCAAACTGCTGTAATTAATATCTGTCCGAATGCTGGTATGACTTACTATCTTCTGCTTGGAACATATCTTACACTATATCAGATAACAATCTTAATAGACTTACTTATGCGGTAGATAATTCATTACTGGTATCTGTTGGGAAGGAATAGAGAGGAATGAAACCCTAATCTAACACCGTGGAGTAGGTTATATAACAATGTTGGAACACATATTCTCATCAAAATCTTCTACTACATTAATGTTTGTTCTTCCGTTGTACTTTTGGTCAAATTTTCCACAAACACTTGCGAAATGTCCTACCTTTAGGCAGCTAGTACATCTTTTCTTACTTGCTGGACAACTTATGGAATCAGCTTTATGGTTAAGGGAACCACATCTGAAACATACGATGGGGGAAGAATTTGATTTATAGTTAGCACTGTAGGATTTGTCATTACTATACTCCCTCCGCCTTCTGTTGTTTATGTAAGACACACTTGAACTAGATTCTTCATTTACCTTAGCTAATTCTTTTCTGCCTTCAAGTGATCGTTCAATGCCCTTGACCATATCTACCACTTCAGACAAAGTAGGTTTTTTACAGGCAAGTAATCGCTCCTGAATTTTACGCTCGAAACAATGGAAAACAAATTGGTCACGAATGTACATCTCTGCCATGTCACCAAAATCGCACTTAGTGGCCAACACCCTTAAACTCCCAATGTACTCCTCTACATTTTCTGATTCAAATTGTTTCCTTAATGCAAAACGATGTCTGCCCACCATAATGTTCTCTTCTTCGTCAAATTGTTTTTCTAATCTTTTTACTGCCTCCTGAAAACCATCAAGGGGAATGAACTGTCCCGGAACAGGTTTATATTCTGGTAGGCTTTCAAAAATTTCCTGGCCCGCAACTCCTAGGAGCCCCTAAAGAATAGGTTTTTTCCGTTCAGCGTCAAATTTCTTGCCATTAATCGCAACCAAATAGTTTTCGAAAGCCTTGTACCATATCTTCCATTTCGTCACCGGTTTACCTGGCACTTCGAGAAAATGTGCTGGAGCATTGAACATACTTTCGCTGGACATGACTTGATTTACTTCCCCTGACTCTATTTTAATTCTGATATCAATTGTGACTAATACTTGGATTTAAACAGAATAGAATACTTGAACAGTTCTTGACAGTTGAAGACTACTTACTACGAATTGAAGGGAAGAAATGTGCAAATAGAATATGACAGTTTACTTTTAGATAAAAATCGTAATTTACTCAAAATAAGGAGCTCTGACCATATATAATTTATAAGCTGAGCGAATATACAAGTGTACCTCCTGTTCAGCTAAGTGCTGGAAATGCTACCTATGTTCAACTTAACTTGCTGCTGTCATACCTAAGTGCTTAATTAACATGTCTTTTATTTAAACAAATCTGTTTGGCGATCCAATGACATAGTAAGGAATAACACTGATTGTTCAGTGGAAAATTAATTCACCTACCCTGCATTTACATGTGATTATGAAGTGAAACACATTGTACAGCTCTAAAAACAATTTGTCATATTATAGTTCCCAAAGACAACAACAAATTCCGAATTTGCAAATGAATGAACTGACTTACACTTTCTTAATGGAAACAACTAATTGACAGGGCTTTTGTCTTACTGGAAACGCCCTGTATTAATTTTACCTACACCGATGAACATTTCATTTATTTTTGCAACAAGAGAAACAGACTATTGACTTCACCTCGATGAACTTTAAAATTATTTGGCAGCAAGTGAAACGAAATATCGACTTCACTATTTTTCATTTAAACCAAAAACAAATGCAAACTTTGTTTGTACCTTGAATATCCTATGAGCATAACGGTGAGGCTGTGCATTTCAAAGTAATTTCAGCACCCAAAATGGCGTTGCGCTACCTACGTAATAGACGTAATGACGTTGAGAAGAGTGACTGGTTGAGACGGTTGACAGGTGACAGTTGCACTGAAGTAATCGTTAACTGTGACAGAAGCCTTGACGCACTTCACTACACCTGATTTACCTCACACGCTGCAAACACAGAAATTCAAAGAAACAGCAAATCAAACAGATGAAAGTTCTGTTGAAACGAAAGAAGCACTCTGACTTGCCTGAAAATAATCTTGAATCAGCTTGGTGAGTGCGAATGTTTCCACGCGATGTACTTTTGTCGAACACTGCCTCATGCGGGAAGAACCTTTACCGCTTCACAGCATGCCCAAAAATAATGAAGAAGGGATTTGAATGAAATCTTTACACACGAAAAAGAATGAATCTCGTCACTTGCCTCGAAGAAATGAACACGCTTCCGAACGACACATCCACAAGCTCGTTAAATTAATCGCATCCCGTCCTCGTCGCCATATGTTGTGATATGGAATTAATGGAAATCACAAAGTAGAAGAATGAATTCAAGAACTTTATTCTGGAAGTGAAAGAGCTTGTGCGATGAGCGGTGACTGCGCAGAGTCACGGTGTGTTCTTCTCAAATCACTCTATGACGTCAGTTATATACACAGTAGTCACTGGCAGATGTCCACGCGTCTAGTAACCAATAGGGACTGACTCCCATAAACAACAACTAGACCTACAACAGTTTACAAGAAAGAGCCTGCCAGTACATGAATCGTTAAGTGTGCCTCCATCTGTGGGAATATAGTTTGCATTTATGGAATATTTGACCTTTCTTCTTGTGTGCTGTTTGAAGTTGCACAATCCTTTATAGGATATTCTCAACTGCCATCTTCTATATATTTGGAATTTATACATAGTGTATAGACGTGTGTTTTTAAGTACTTTTCCTTTCTAAAAGAAAAAACGCTGACACTCTAGTCAACAGAAGAACCTCCCTGAGTAAATCTTGCACTTCTTTGCTTCACTATCCTGAGTGTGAAATGCTAAAAGTGTCAATTGCTTCACATTTTAGGGGTCTGTGGTACGGGGGCCCTATAACACCAGAAGTGAAAGTCCCCAGTTGTTATATTTTGGCCTTGGGACCCTCCGGCCCATATAATTCTCAATAACCATATTCAAAGTAGTTCTGGCATTTAAGACTTTCAAGTTTTCTTTTTTGAATCTCCCAAATAAAGTCTGTTCCTAATTTGATTCATAATCAATGGTAAGTGATCGGACATTTATTTGCCCTTTGTTATTCAAGTAGGTTTCGTATTGAGTATGAGCTGCTTGGTGCCACGCGAGACGTATCTGTGCCCGGTTCTCTGACCAGGCCTGGCTCTTGTGGACCCCACTCTTATGCAGCTGAGGTTCCCATCCTCCATCTACTGCTGCTTCTCTAACTGTGTCTTTTTCTCACTTTCCCTCTTGCTTTCACCCTCTTCTTGCATCTCTGCATGGTCCTGTATCACTTTTACTTTCGTACTCTCTTTTACACAGCTCTGCCTTTTTGCCACTTTCTTTTGTTCACATTTTTATTGTGCTCTGTCATTCTTGCTTTTACACTCTCCTTTGCACCTCTCCACCTTTTGTCACTGTTTTTCTTTGGCATCTTTTTCCACTGCTTTTGTGTTTTACATCATGCTATGTTACACTTTCCTCCACCCACTCTTTTGCATCCCTTTGCCTCTTACTACAATTTGTCTTTTGTTTCCTTTTCATCCTATTTTTGCAACAATTCTTCATTAGACATTTTGAAGAGGAATAGTGGACCGACTGCGCACAGATACACATACAACCCCTTAGGGGCACTGCCAGAACAATCAGCATGTCTACGAATAAAACCCTATTGAACACACCAAATACAGCCGAGGTGATGGCTGCGTACGCACTCAGGGATTGGGGGCAGTAGAGGGGGACAATAGGAACCAGGACAACTGGAATGCAAGAATAAGGATATATGGGTTCAGTGACTAAATATCGAGGGACATAATATAGAATGCCCGAAATATCGACTCCAAATTATCGAAGTACGGAATATAGAATGCATATCTACAAACAGGTAAGTACTAAAATATTAGAATACAAAATATAGATTGTCAAAATATAGTTAACTAAAATATCGATTTTTTAAATGTATTAAAAATAATATAAAAGTAATTAAATATTAAAAAACAATAAAATAAAACACTTAAAATAATGTGACAAAGCTTAAAATGTAAAAATAATAAAAAATAAAGTAGAAATTTAGTTGGATAGCGAGAGGGTAAAAATTACTATTCCCACTCTAGTAAGTGCAACAGTAGGGAAAGCGTTGGATAGCGTAGGGGTAAAAATTACTATTCCCACTCCAGTGAGTGCAACAGTTGGGAAAAAGTTTGATAGCCTGGGGGTAAAAATTACTATTCCCGCTCCAAAGAGTGCAACAGTAGGGAAAGCGTTGGATAGCAGAAGGGTAAAAATTACTATTCCCACTCCAGTGGGTGCAACAGTAGGGAAAGCGTTGGATAGCCTAAGGGTAAAAATTACTATTCCCACTCCACTGAGTGCAACAGTAGGGAAAGCGTTGGATAGTGTGAGGGTAAAAATTACTAGTCCCACTCCAGAGAGTGCAACAGTAGGGAAAGCATTGGATAGCGGAGGGTAAAAATTACTATTCCCACTCCAGTAAGTGTAACAGTAGGGAAAATGTTGGATAGCGGGAGGGTAAAAATGACTCTTCCCACTCCAGTGAGTGCAACAGTAGGGAAAGCGTTGGATAGCGAGGAGGTAAAAATTACTATTCCCACTCCAGAGACTGCAACAGTAGGGAAAGTAATGATTTAATATTAAAATAATTTAACATTAATTATCAATACCAATAAAACATCACTTAAAAATAATTACCAATTAATAAAAATTAATTACAGATTCAAAAAAATGAATTACTAATTAATAAAAATTAATTACCGATTATTAATTAATTATCAATTAATTATCAATACATATAAATAAAAATCAATATTTACTTTATTACAATTAAATTACTTCCCACCCTATTTCACTATAAAACCACAACCCGCTCCAAATAATAAATAATACAATTAACATAATTATCAATTAATCAATGAATAAAAAGGAATTACCAATAAATACAAATTAATTTCCAATTAAGAAAAATTATTACCAATTAAGAAAAATTAATTACCAATTATTAATATATTATCAATCAATTAATTATCAATACATATAAATACACAATAATATTTATTTACTATAATTAACTTACTTCCCACCTTATTCCCCTATAAACCCATAACCCGCAACGGAATTAAATTACACAAAAATAACATAACAGTCATTACTTAAAAAAAATTAAACATACATTACAAAAATAGTACATAATTTTAACACATATACTACAATACATAACGCTAAAAAAATTCGATATTATGGAAATCGATATTTTAAATTCGATATTATGAAAATCGATATTTCCTAACCCAATTTCGATATTCTGACTAACTATATTCTGGTGATTCTATATTCTGTCCTATCTATATTTTGGAGTCGATATTCTGGCCTGTCTATATTTTGGATTCTATATTTTGGGCGTTCACTAGATATATGGTATGGCGGACGGGTGGGTGGTTTAGCAAACAAGTTAAAGGAAATGGGGAAGACACTAACATTAAAATCCAGATATCTATGTTCACAGAAGCTGGCACAACAGAGCAGTTCCATAATACAGGAGTCCAGCATGACTATAATAATAATGATGCATAACAACTACGAACCCTTCTATTTAGGGCATTATATTGAAGGAAGTGGACTAATTTGGGTCACTCACGACCACCTCTCAGCCTTTCGTACCAAATGAAGAGTCAGTCAGGCAGTAGAGAATACAAACCAATAACAGTTTATTCAAAGTGCACGCAGAGCAGAGCCCTGTATGCCCAGTAGCTAGGAGTGCTGCAGAGGGACTGACATCAGCAAGCATAACGATACATTATGTATACTTCGAAACCAATGATAGCACGCCCACCGTGAAATTTTCCAAGGAGATGCAGCTGGACAGTAAATTACAAAAGAGTAAATTTCGATTCTGAGGCTGGGCACACATTATCTACTATGCAAGGTCACTCTGCCTGTACCCACCACTAGACAAGTGGGAGAAGGCCTACGTCTAAAGAATGGTATGCGCTAATAAGAACAGTGCATTCATTATGCAGCAAAACTCAGCTACGAAGAAACATAACCTAGAGCAGGCCGTTTCTCGTAAACGGCAAAGAATTTGGCCCACATGCATCAAGCATGCATAAAATCGGCCGTTTGCGATTCCAAAAATGCTTTTTGAGATGCATCAAGCAATTTTAGAAATCGCAAAATTTTTGCGATTTCTAGAATTGCGATTGCTTTTAAGAAATCGCAAATTTGCGATTTCTTAAAAGCAATGCATGATTAGTTTTAAAATTGCGAATTCGCAATTAGGGTGTCAAATTTACAGAGTGATTGAACCACTCGGTAAATTTGCAAAAAGTGTTAAAAACGCTGCAAAAGCATTTTTTAAACACTCATGTTACGGACACACATGTCCTTAGGACATGTGTGTGTGCAACATGATGCAAAAACAACATTTCATGGGTGCAGGGGGGGTTCATTTGAACCCCCCTCACCACCCTTGAAATGCAATCAGGATTTGCGATTTTCAAAGTGCGAATTCGCAATTCCCATTGATCCCTATGGGCCTTTTGGCCCATAGGAATGAATGTGAATTGCGAGTTCGCAATTTAAAAATCGCATTTTTTATGCGATTCGGTAAAAATAGCTATTTTTACCAAATTGCATAAAAAAATGAAAAAATAATCATGCATAGGCTTTTGCGATTTCTAAATTGCGAATCGCTATTTTTCGCAATTTAGAAATCGCAAAAGCCGATATTGATGCATGTGGGCCTTAGTTTCGATCATGATACAAAATGGTGCCCTTACCAAAATGGCGCAGTGAATGCTAACTTACGTAAAACAATGCTAAAGCATATATTTTTTAATCGAACATCATAAGTATAAAAGTAAGTATGGAGCATGCAGAGGTCAAACTAACAGCCTACTGTTGTAAGAGTATATGAAGTACACTTTAGGAAGTCATGTTGGAATGTGTGTGCATGCATTTGATTCTAAGGATCTAGCCGTGACTGGTATGTCCGTTGCTTCTAGGATCTTGGAAGCAAGGATATTTTCAGGAGGTGTACGTGTTGTGGGTGCTTCGTATACCAATAAAGCCTTCTTAAATCAATCTAATTCAAGTAGGATCACTTATTTTACCTACCATTATGAGAACAACATTACGTGCATCATTCTATGTGGATACATTCGTAGGTTGCTTTGTGTGAATTCCCAATGCATTTCGGGATGGTGCCCTTCATCAGGGGAATCATTCTGAAGCAATGATCAGAAAATTGCAATGTTCAAGATGACGGGTATGCCATAACTATGAATTAAGAACTAGTGAGAAGGTACCAACATACAAAAATTGTGCCCATAGTGACATGAGTGTCAGATATAAAAGAGGATAAAGAATGGCATCCCAGCTTAACTTAATTGTGAAATAAACATAATTTGTCTGTGGAATATGATACCAAAAAGTATGGCTACCATATCATGCTAGTAACGACTCAAAAAATCTAAAAAGGTTGTCAACAAGGTGCTGCGATGAATGGTGATAAACTGATCGCGGTTTACTATTCCAATATGTCAAAGTGACCTGTGCCAGAATAGCCGATTCCTGCATGTGTCGAAAGAAGTAAGAAATACCAAGATGTTAGTTGCATGCATATAACTTCAAATGTTAGTTCTATGCTGTGATGCAATATACATTTATCTAGTGATTAAGAAACACGAACATAGAGTTATCAACATACCACAAGGAACCCGATGTTGTATCCAACTCTACATTCAACGATGCACTATTTAAGAGACAGCGTTGCATAAAAAAATACAATGTATCTGTGTGAATAAAAGAGGTAAAATTGTTGCTACGTACCTCTTGAGTGTGACAGCCAGTGCATAAAAAGTACCACACATATACTAAGTCAGGACCCCCATAAGGGCGTCTTACCTTAACAAATGAGTTGGATGGCTCAGTAACGGCCTTTGAGAGCCCGTCATTAGGCTAATGGTAGTTCAAAAAACGTGAGTGTCCCTTGTGTATAAAGTGGAGCCCCGAAAGCAAAGACAGAGTATGAGGAAGTGATGGGTATGTACAACGGTGGTCTTCTTACAATGTGCATAAAGGTTAAGTTGTATACAGCTGGAGTGTGAAAAAGATTTGATGGGTGCAAAAACAAATAAAAATGGAACAAAAATTAAAGTAGCTAACCAGAACGTAAAATATCATAAAACGAGTAGTGAGGTCTTGAAATTCCTTAACGAGTAAAAGTTACGTCTGCAGCCATTATTAGAGTGTACGTTGAAAACAGTAAAGTCTGCCTGAAGCAGAATCTCACAAAAAAGTGTATGAATGTCACAGTCAACATCTATGTTGGGAGCAAGAAGTGTAAACAAATGCTATTACTAACAGCAAAGAAGATAAGCATCCAAGTACAAAAAGATATATACATTAGCTACAACAAGTAATGCCTCAATAGTGCTGGTGTCACCGGTAAAAAAAACAGAAGGTCTGACATAATGAACATGGTAACAAATCATGTTCAACAATGCAAGGGCCAATAAAAAAATAGGTATGTTCATAGATGGCTAGAGAAGTCATTCAAAGTTATATTCTCCTTAGTCTATTTATTTTATTTAATTATGAAATGAGATGTTTGCAAACATTAGTGGAAAATTAAATTTAAGAAATGTTCTCTGGCTTAAAACCAGTTCTGCCAATCATCACACCTGAAGAGCCAAAACACATTCCTGGCTGAAGTTTATGAATATGCCTGAAAGTGTCCACTGTCACAATGGAAGGGTTTCCCTACTTTGGTTGGGAGTACCCTATGTTGGTAAAATACCCCTCACACACCAAAAGGACCCTTGGTGTCATGCTTCATCATTTGGGTCTTTGCACCCCTCTACAGGATGCGGCGTGCTTCGACCTACGACTACGCGGGAGCACTTTAAATGACTATCAGCCTGATTCATGAAGTGAAATTGCGCCCGCAATCGCTGCGAAATCGCAAAAGCGGGCGCAATTTCCGTTATCGGCATTCAACAACAAAATAGCGAATTCGCTAACACATATTTGCGAAATCGCTAATAAATTCGCAGAATCCCAGCCGCTGAGCATTAGCGAATCGGAAATAGCGACACACCACGGATTCTGCGATAATAATAGCGAAATCGCAAAATAATCGCTATCGGTATTCAAGAAAAATCGCAATTAGCGAAAAACCCAAAATTCGCAATTTGCACCGCGCAAAATAAGGACAACTCAAAGCAGGTGGTAACCATGAAAGCCATGGAAAAAAAACTTTCAAAAAACCGTTGACCTATCACCAACAGGTACTGGCCTGACCAATCACACATAAGGACCAACAGCAGCAGCAGCAGCATTAGGAGTCCCACAATGCCAGGAATGTACATGGTGGTGAGGCGTCGCAGGCTACAGCGATTAGCACGGAGGAGACGCAGGATCCAGGACAGGATATTCCGCCAGCGGGTCACCTTGCTGGGCCAAACCAGGGAGCAGATATATGCTAAATACAGGCTGAATGGGGAAATGATAATGCAGCCAATACAGGACCTTGACCCCCTGATGCAGCACCCAACAAGCCGTACCAATGCTGTGCCTACACATGTGCAGGTATTGTGTAGCCTGCACCTCCTGGCCTCCGGAAGTTTCCAGGGGGTAGTAGCGGCTGCTGGGGGAATATCCCAGCCCACCATGTCACGCTGCCTCAACACTTTTGTTGACGCCATGCTCACCCAGCTACACCGTCACATCAAATTCCCCGCCAGCCAACAGGAATTGGACATGACAAAG
Source organism: Lissotriton vulgaris (assembly GCF_964263255.1). Classification (NCBI taxonomy): domain Eukaryota; kingdom Metazoa; phylum Chordata; class Amphibia; order Caudata; family Salamandridae; genus Lissotriton; species Lissotriton vulgaris. The sequence goes on from NC_141685.1 coordinate 1,571,024,975, forward strand.
CTACAATTCTACAATGTAGCCCATTTTCCACATGTGCTCGGATGTATAGACTGTACCCACGTCGCCATCTGCCCACCAGCTGGCATGGAGTATATGTTCCGCAATAGAAAGTGCTACCACTCCCTCAACATCCAGATGGTCTGCAATGCCAAGACATACATCACTGACATCGTCGCACGGTACCCAGGGAGTACCCATGACTCCTTCATTTTCCGGCACAGCGGACTCCACACACGACTGGTCAGGGGAGAGTTTGGGGAAGGACACCTACTTGGTAAGTACACTTTGATTGAAAAGTCACATTGCAAAGATGTAACAGCGCAGCACAGGCAATCACCATCTGCTCCTCTCATTCAGGTGACAGTGGCTACGCCCTCCGTGAATACCTCCTGACCCCATACCTCAACCCTGCAACACCCCAGCAACGGCGCTACAATATTGCACACATACGGACAAGGAATTGCATAGAAAGGACATTTGGCCTGCTCAAGAGCAGGTTCCGCATACTGCACAAGACAGGTGGGGCCATGTATTACAGTCCTGAAAAGTGCTGCCGCATAGTGGCTGTCTGCGCAATACTACATAACATTGCAACCAAGCGCCGGATACCTGTTGACATCTCTGGCAGTGAATCTGAGGGGGACAACCGGCCACCTGCACATGCGCGCCATGCACAAGGGGAGAACCCAGCAGAAGGGCACAGACGTCGCAACCACATCACAGTGAACAGTTTCTAGTACAACCACTTCCATCACCCACAAATCAACAATGCATGCAAAATGTAATGATGACACAACGCTAATGTGTGTAGGAAAATAAATGTATTTGTTAAATTCACAAAATGAAATATAAGGTTCTGTGCCAAATTGCAAAATAAAAGTACTTGTTAAATTCACAAAATGAAATATAATGTTCTGTGCCAAATTGCAAAATAAAAGTACTTGTTAAATTCACAAAATTAAATATAAGGTTCTGTGCCAAATTAGTCCAACAAACAGTATTACGCCATACTGCTGTGCATGGCAGGCTTGACCTCAGCCTGTGCCATTGGTGAAGTACAGTTCTCTAGGTGTGCCTAGTGCGTGTTCCTCCATAACGCCTCTGAGGGGCTTCCTCCTCCGGGGCTTCAGGCAATAGGGGGGTCCTGGTGCTGCGGGTGGGTAGTGGGGCCTGTGAGGCAGATTGTGAGCTCAGGCTGGACGCCCCCTCACTCGCATCATCACCCCCCACAACAGATGGAATAGGTGGAGGGTGAAGAGCCACGACGGCCGTGGTGAGGGTCTCCAGCACCCTCGTCATGTCCACACTGCACTGGATGATAGTGTGCTGCTGGGTCAGACAGCGCCGCGCCAAAAGAGATGTCGCATTTGCCGACACATAGCTTGCCCTGCTGTAAGTGCCAAGCTGGGTCAATAGTTGGCGGTGGTGCCGGCGTTGCCCACCGCGCATTCTATACATGGCACGGGTGTTGGCCTCCACGGCTGCAGCAATGCGGGCCATTCCATCTCCCACACCGGCCAGGTCGGCCCTCATGCCTTCAATGTGGGCAGCAACAGATGCCACGTTGCGGCCAATATTGTGTAGTTGGAGCTGAATAGCTCCCTGCTGCTGAGCCTGGCGCTGGTGAATGCGCAGCATCCGTCTCTCGATGCTGAGCCACGCCAGTCCATCAGCATTGGCCTGCCTGGTAGCTGCTGTGGAGCGCTGGCGTGACCTGCCACGCCTGCCCTGCTGGCCTGATTGTGAGGGTGGCCGCTGAGTGGACAGTGGCGCAGCCCCGGATGTTGAGGCGACAGCTGCTGGGGGTAATGCCGCCGGTGTTGCAGGTGAGCTAGTCGCAGGGGGTGTGCCTGCTGGTGTGGCAGTAGCAGTTGATGCAGAGGGCACAGGAGTGACTGCCCTGGCTGCGGCTCTGGGAGGAGCAGCGGTGGCAGGAGGCACAATGGGGGCTGCCATGCCAGCGGATGTGGGCGCTGCACCAGTTGCAGGGGGGACGCTGCTGGTGGTAGTTGCTGCTGGTGCAGATGCAGGGGCTGGTGCCTGGGTAGGTGTTGGCACCTCCACCTCCGGGACGCCCTCGTCGATCTCCAGCCTGTCACTGTCACTGGTATCGCCACCTGTGGGGGTAAGTGGTGGACCATTAGTTGCATGCATCTGGCAGACGTGCAGTTGCTACATGCATGCTGGGTGACATTCCCTGAATGGCAGTGGCTTTGTGTGCATTGGGACCTGACTGGCTGCATTGTGGTACTACAACATTGTGGCCAGACTACATCTCCCACAATGCTTCAGGACATTCCTTGATGTGCAACTATGGCATGCCTATGGGACATTGGGGGAGCCTATTTGGTCATGGACATCCATAGGGGGCAGGGTCGCAGTCGCATGCCACTTACCTTGTGTGTCTTGTGTGGGGCACGATGAGTCCAGTGTAGTGAAACCCACACAGGCCTCCCTCTCCAGGGTGTTCTCAACCTGGTCCTCCATGGCGGTGTTTGGTGGTACCGTTGGTCCTCCTCCTCCTGTGCCCGAGGACTCCCCAAGGTGCGCCGCCACCTTCTCCTTGGCACGGCCTCGGAGGTCGTACCACCGCTTTTTGAGTTCTTCCAGGGACCTGGCCGCCACTCCCACCGAGTTCACTGCTGAGGCTATCCCCTGCCATATGCGCCGCTTCTCCATTTCTGGGACCCTCCGTGAGTTAGCGCCAAACAGTTGGTCGTGGTTGGCCACAACCCCCTCGATTAGGTGTTCCAGCTCTTGCTCAGAGAATTTGAGTTTTCTCTTTCTCCCAGACGAGCTGCTGGTCCCAAGGTGCAGCTTCCTCAGCCATGGTATGGGTTGTGGATCTGTGGATCAGTTTACTTGCCAAGATGTGCTGCAGCTTTCCAATGTGCTCCCTGTCTCTGTGCCTCAATGTGCAAAATGGTGGTGGGAACCGGCAGCTTCCTGGTTGTGATGTCATCACTGGGCTCGAAATGCGACTTCCCGTTTTCCCGATCTCGCGAGTTTGCGATCTCGCAAATAGCGATATCGCAAATAGCGATATCGCTATTTGCGAGATCGCAGTCCAGGCGCAGGTAGGCGGAAATAGCGATTAATCTGCGATTAATCGCAATTTCAATCGGATCGCTATCGGATTTTGCGATCGCGTGCGAATCGCTTTTTTTAATCGCAATTATTCATGAATTCGGATTTGCGATTTCTGAATAGCGATTCGCTATTTTTCGCTATTTCAGAATCGCAAATGCCGATTTTCATGAATATGGCGGTATGTGTGGTGTGTGTGAGGGTTACTTGTGTGTGAGTGTGGTGGGGTTCTACAGCGAGTGATGTTTAAAAAGGGCCTGGCTCTTGGGGTCATAAACAATTTTAATGGGCCACCGGGCTGGCGCTATTAAAAACGTGCAGAATATGGAGGTGTATTATGCAGGGCAATGTGCATTACCTCCCATGTGTGTGTGTCAACATGTTTCGGAGACTGGGCTCCTTCTTCAGGACAGGGTACACAAATCCCCACCTTACTCACGTTTCTCTAGTTAAAAGTTGTATAAATTTACAAAAGTGAGATATAGTGCAGGTTCTAATATGCACCTACAAATTATGCCAGTAGTCGCAATACAGTCGACTGTTATAAATCAATTCCAATGCCTCATGAGCCTCTGGAACGTTGGGGTCCCCGTGCAGATTCGCTATGAAAGTCTAGAGGAAACTGCTCCCTGACTGCCCCATACGCGGCTCCGCTGAGAGTGCGAATCCATCTATATACTCTCTCTCCCCTTTGGTATTTTTGTTATGCCTGAAAGTGGACAATAGGCTGGCAATTCACATGAATTTCAGGATTCTGCTCTGTGGAAGTGAAGATTGTCTGGCCACTCCTCCAATAGTTAGTCTCTTTCTGCATCTTAAAATAATGTGCAACATTGACTAACACTACACTTAGGAGAAGGGGGGGTTGGAGAGAAGGAGAGAGACTGAGAGAGATAGAGTCAGAGAGATAGAGAGAGATAGAGAGAGAGAGAGAGAGAGAGAGAGAGAGAGAGAGAGAGAGAGAGAGAGAGAGAGAGAGAGAGAGAGAGAGAGAGAGAGAGAGAGAGTAACAAGGCTGGAGGGTCTTTCATTGCTCTGCATCTAGGTTTCCCAGGGTTCTGGATTTATTCACACAGGATGGTTGTTCTATTTGCTGTGGGAAAGCTAACCCTTGTCCTGATTAAGAAAATGAGTGTTAGCTATGTACAAGGAAATGGCCTTTGGTTACAAACTGGCATGCACCTGGATGGCTCCTCACTGGTACTATTACTAATATGTTAACTGTTATTTTTCCTATTTTGAAGTAGAACACCTCAAATGAAAGGATTGGCCTTCCTACTTTCAATATTCAGGACAGAACTGAAAGGGCACCTGGACTACAAAAAGCAATCAACAGTTACACTGCACACTAGGAGCCTCTTACACTGTCACAAGCTATTCTGTCTAGTTCACACCACGCTATCTCTAGTCTTTTCACCTGGTTCTTTCAAACAAATCTTCTTGACTCATGCTTCTTGAGAGTCTCAGGATTTAGTCCTATAAAGTTTTCCACCTAATTGGTGCCAAGTGTTATTGTAATTATGAGTTTGGCAGTGTGGGAGCAGGATGGCACGCCACAGCCCAGCTCCCACACCGCCAAACTCCACCGCCAACTGCCTGCCGAATTACAGTCTGTAATCTGGGCGGCTGGTCATGTGGAAGCTGGCCCACGCCACAGCCTTTCCAGAGGCTCATAGGAGAGCCTTAGAAAGGCAGTGCCATGTTTCAGCCACTGTGCTTTCCATCTTGCATGGACTATAGCACCCAAGCCGTGATGGAACAGTGGGTGCATGCAGACAGGGGGCACATGCATCCGGAGGGCCTGAGGCAACAGGGGGCCCTGTAGGATCCACTTTGTTTCCTCAACCACAGTTTTCATGGAGGCCTCACCGACATGAAAACTGTGGTGATAAGAAAACTCCTAATATGCTTGTGGGTGCCGCAGCAGCACTGCCAGCATATTAGAGCCTCCTACTACCACACCACAGCTGCAGAATCCAGGATCCCCAATGGTTGCAGTGCGCCTGTGGCAGTCCCACTGCAGTATTTGTAATACGGTGGGTGGGCCGCCACTATTGGTTGGGCAGTCCAATGGACCGACGAATTCGAAATCAGGCCCTCTGTCTTTCACTATATAAAATTCTAGGAGATATCAGCACAAAAGTTTTCAAGAAAATTAGTTAGTGCACTAACTTTCTTTTCCATATGTTTCTCCTTATTTGCTGCGGCACAGTAATGCGTCTTCCCACACAGATTTTGTCTCCTTCATTATTCTGCTTTTCTTTGCTTTTGTCTTTTAGGTGTTGTTGCCGAATTCAAGGATAATTTTGGGAACAGAGTTAATCACAGGGATAACTGAGGCATTGCCAGCAGAAGCCAGAATCTGCAGGTGCTCGGAAGGCTTGTCTTCTCTTTTCTATAGCGTAAAGACAAGTAGAGGCCTCAGGTTTGGGCATCGGTTATAAAGAACCGAGCCCAAAATTGCAGCTGTTTCTAAAATTACAGCAAACAGCCTTAACAGGAACTGTGGGGAGAAGTGTGGGAGCAGGACTCAGGTTCACAAATGAAGCATAATGCCCTTATAAACAACAGACGTGTTCTGGGGGCCCGAGGGAGGCCTAACATAAATGTCAGGCAACCGAAGGAGGGTAGGACTGGGGCTGCAACAGTAGATAAGGCAGGTAGGTGGCACAATTGTGTAGCATCATCAATTGCCCCTTTTTTGCAGCCGGTGCGGCCTCCCTCTGGAGGCATATATCTCTGAAGACAGTTGGGTGGGCCACTATGTGGTAACCTACAAACTCCCATTTCCCACATTCTGTGGGGGTGTGGGTGAGGCAGATGAGAAATCTGTTCTCATATTCTCTGATGAAGAGGTTAGGAAGGGAATCCTGGAACTATCTAAGAATAAAGATCCAGGCCCAGACAGGATACCACCCGGCATTTTGTGCAAGATGTGAAGGTTTGAGCCCCAATCTTGATCATCCTTATGAATTCGGAAGTGATAGTTGGTCCCCCTTCCACATGGCAAACATGTATCATCCTCCCTGTTTCTAAAAAGGAGGCAGGGACAGTACCCAGTGTTACAGGGCCATCTTGTTGCTTGACTGGGTGGTGAAGGTGGTGGGACGTATTTATTTGGAGAGGCTATCTAATTGGGCTGATTTTAACAATGCTTTATCCAAGGTCCAGTATTGATTTTGTTCTGGGTGGTCAACCGTAGCTCAATGCCTGAATTTATACTTAGTGCTTAGCAAATACACCATCGCTCATTCCGGTTCCATCCACCTGGCAGTTATGGATCTCTCATCAGCATTCAACCGTGTCAATAGATGCAAGCTCTGGCAGATAATGCAATCTATGGGGGTAGACCCAGACAATGTTTTTATTTTTGAGAGGTTTTCATAGAGATACGGTGGCTGCCGTACGTTAGTCTAAAGTTCTAAATGTTACACAAGGCTATAAAATCCAAAGAGGTGTGCGGCAGGATTGTATCCTGGCCCCCTTTCTTTTTAATTTATATATAAATACATTTGGGCAAGTTTTAATGGATCTTAAGGTAGATTGCCCACGGGTGGGGAAGTGTTGCCTAGCAATCTATGCAGATGATGCAGTTTTAATGGCAAGAACTGCTAGGGTTCTGCAGTCTTTGCTGGATTCCTTCATCTATTTCATAGAGCTACTAGATATCTCAGTGAATTATTAACAATCATATGTGATGGTGATTGGCCCGTCCACTACTAAATCGTCCACATTCGGACCTGCTCCTGTGCCAAAGACTAGCCTGTTTTCCTATCTGGGTTTGTTGTGCGATTCTGCCCTAAGTTGGCGTCCTTTAGTTAACAGGAATAGGGAGAATTTTATTAGGGAAATTGCTGCTGTTTTTAACTTTGCATCACAGCTGGGCAGCAGTCCCACCTGGGACATCTTACCGATTTATAGGCCTAACTGTGTCTCCAAAGTAGCATATGGTAGTGGGATTAGGGGATGCAACAACCTGGATGAGCTGCAATTGGCTGAGATCGCTTTTCTGAGAAGCTTTCTGTGTGTTCCACAAAGTTCCCCCACATTCGTGGCACACAGAGAACAGGGCTTGGCCTAGTTATCTGAGATTTTATCGTTTCATCCTCTTTATCTCTGGGTAAGTATTTTGTCCTGATCTTGAATACAATCGAGCAAGGACATTATAAAAGACAGCCTGACTCTTGATTATTTTCTTTGTATCCCTTGGTTTGAATATATTCGTGACTCCTTTTTTAGTCTAGAAATGACAGAATTTGTTTATACCCCAGACGGGATCAGTATGAAGGGTCTTAACCTGGTAAAAGATCACTTTTTTAACAGAGACTGTCGGTCAGGGAAGAGGGTGCTTTACGGACGCTCAGTGTTTGCCGATATATTTTAATGAAAACTGTGCCAACAACCGAGCCCTATCTCTTGTGTGTTAAAAGTTGTCATTGTCGTTTTTTATTAATGAGGTTTTGGTTGGATTTATTGCCTTTTTTGTCAGCCTACCCTCGCTTTGGGAATTGGGGTCAAACGCTTTTGTTCTGAGGCTGCGACAATAGGTCTCCTCAGGACATTTTACATTTTATCATGTTTTGTAATTTTTATGTCGTCGCTAGGAAATCATACCTTCTTCCTGTACTAAAAAGGGGTAATATTTCTCAGGTCCACCCAGCCCATATTCATTTGCATATGCTTCCAGGAGATATCATTCTCAACGTTCTTATTTTTTTTAATCAGAGTTGCTGTAAGATTGAGGAACAGTTGTGATAGCATTTTTGTATGGGGCTATTTTTATAGATTGCGGCTAAATAAGTGACTTTAAATTTACTATGTGTTTAGGAATTTTATTGAATGTGTTATTCTATATATGTATTGCTTTTTAAGATTATTATCCATAACCTCTTCGACGCTGATGACGGAACCGCTCCGTCACCAGCCGCGGTGGCGCTGTGCTGATGACGGAGAGGTTCCGTCATGGCCCGCCGACGCGCCTGCGCATATTGCGCGCCTTTGCAGGGCGTTCTATTGAACGGGCGGGGCCATGACGGAAGCACTCCGTCATCAGCACAGCTCACCCGAGGCTGGTGACGGAGCGGTTCCGTCACCAACGTGTGAGCGCCGCGCGGCCCCCGCCACCTTAGCGCTGCGGCAGAATAGCCGCCGCAGCGAAGGTGTTAAAACCAAATAAAGCTTATATTGATTTATTGATTGACATAAACAGTAACATTAAATACACATGTAGTGTCAATCATGGCTTGGGGCTACATACACAAGTGAGCAGTGGAAGCTGGGGAACCTTGAAAGTGGTGAGGTGAAACACTAATCACTAAATATGTCAGATTAAGCGGGCGTGGTCAGTGGCCCTCATTACTTCAAGGGGGATTTTTTTAAAACCGTTCAATGATACATTTTCAAGCAATTTTTTTATTAAACTGAGCAAAATTAGTTTTACAGGCATTTCTAAAGGAGCACTTGTAAAACATTTCAAAGATTTCCCGATTTGCCAAGTGAATACTGTTAGACCATAGAATTTTTAAAACTGTTGGTACTATTGAAACTACTGTTATTACTTTTTAAACCATATTGATCTGAAATATTTTGTCTGTTGCTAGTCACTTACAATCTGACTGGCTATACATATGGGTTGCTGTATTACACTGACGTTTGACCTCAGTGGCCCTACAATCTTGGTGACAAGTTTGGATACCATACCTAGAACCTCCTACCCTATAAACCATCTAGAATCTTTAGATGAGCCAGCCAAAGCTGTTTTTCCTCCTGGTAATCAAGAAACAAAGGACTCTGGGGCAGAACATTCCATTTGTCTGTTTCTTTGTACTTGACTGGCCCTTATGCTCACCTTAGATTCCAATTTGAATTCCTGAAGTTTAAAGAGAGCAATGACTAAGCACCAGGGTTCCACATTAAGGTAATTACAGGTATCTGCTTCATGTCACCACTAGAGATGGTCACAAGAGGGTGCCATCTTGTAACAAATGTCCTCATCAAAGACCATGTTGTTCTGAAAAAGGAATTCTCTTGTAAGAACTTGGATTGTTGCTTGACTGGTGTGTAAACCCTGGTCACGCAGCAACCAAAATCCTTGGCAGGGTGAGGTACAAGCTAACCCTAAATGAACCTGTGCTCAACGCTCTGGTAGCTTGGCACAGAGAAGTCAGGCTTATCTTAGAGGCAATGTGAAAAGTATTTGCGCAACACTTCAAACAGTAATACCATGAAAAGCACCACAAAGAAATTATTTCACATCAAGTCAGACAAATAGAGTGATTTTGAATAAACAAAACAATACCAAAACAATACAAATCCACCATGTGGAACCAGAGATATGTCATTTTAAAGATTTTAGTGAAAATACCACCAAAAAGCACAAAGCGTCAACTGTTGATAACTGATTGTGCCGGACTGGGACAAAGTAAGAAGTTTGGGCCAACCGAAATAGAGCTCTGACTGGCTACGGGGACCCAGTTAGGCCCGCTGAACAAAATACCTTAAATCCTGGCTTGCCGAGACTTGTGTGAATCCATGTTGAAGATGCGTTGCACAGTCGAAGTGATGCTATGATTCTGAAGTGTGGTTAAGCTGTGATGCGAGGCCCTGCGTCGTCGTTTAGGATCCCATTTATGCAAAGTTCAGCATTAAGGATGCATCACACAGTCAGTCAGGAGCTACTAGGCTGCGATGCAGAATCCAGTGTTGTTGTCGAGGCTGCCATTGATTAGTGGTTTTGAAGGGGCTGCAGCGGCGATGCAAGTCTTTGTGACAGGTTCAGTCTGTTCTGCATCGGCAATGTACCGCTTCTGCTTGGGGTTGGCTGTGCAGCAAGGAGAGGTGTTGGTTCCACTGGATCCACAGAGGCTGGCAGACCCCCTTAGGCCTAATTACAAGGGTCCAGGTCTGGGGTGGCACCACTTGGCAGGGTAGACTCACAGATGTGGATGTCCAGGTGCTGGGTTCATTGTTATTGAAGCCTTCTGTCTCTGAAGCTCAGGCGTGAGGCCAGCCAATTTGCCCTTAGTGTCGCTTTGGGGGTCTGGGTTCAGCAAATGCATCTTCAGTCCTTCTCACCCTGTCAAGACAGCAGCAGGAAGCAGGTCAGCACAGCAGAGCAGGAGTCCTTCGGAGTAGCAGTTCAGCAGAGTGGCATCCCTTTTAATTAGCCCAACAGTCTTTCTTCCTAGTAGAGTATACATAGGTCCAGAAATGTACTGGGGAGTTGGTGGCTGAGGTCCAGTATTTACATTTAGTTGTGACTTTGAAGTGGGGAGAAGCTTCTAGGCGCATGCCTTTGAAGTGTACAGGTGCCCTGCCGTCCTGGCCCTGGATTCAGACTATCTATACGCAATATGCAGCCTTTGTGTGGAGGAAGGACAATGACTATTCAAGTGGAAGTGGGGCTGTGCCCAGCTCCTCCCTCCCATATTGCTAGTGATGGCCTATCCAGTCCCACTAAGCTCCATATTGTGTGTGGCTGTCTCGGAGGAATGCATAAAGCCCAAATGTTAACTATACCCAGTCATGGGTCTCAGACACAGCCTGCAAGCACTAAATGGTTAGGGCAGTAAAATGCCAAGATTCGAAAAGTGGCATTTCCAAAATTGTAATTTAAAATTCAGCTTCACCATAACTTGGGATTTTTCACTACAATTACAATGACACCAAACATACATAGGTTACCTGTTCACATTTGGAAGTTACAGTTTTTTAAATGTAAAAACCTAGAAGAGAGGTAGGCCTTATAATAGTGAAAAACAAATGTAAGAATTTCCACTATGAGGATATGCAAAACTAAAAGGTACATGACCCACTTTTTAAGTACATTGTACCCTGCCCTCTTGGCTGGCCAAGATCTACCGAAGGTGTGACTTGCATGTATTACAAAGGAAGGTTTGGGCCTAGCAAAAGGGTTCTTTTTCCCAGTCGGCATGGAGGTTTAAAACTGCACACACAGGCTGCAATGGCAGGCCTAAAAATATGTTTGCAGGACTTCTTATGTGGGTGACACAATTAGTATTTCAGAGCTGTTAGTAGCAGTTCATTTACAGGCCCTGGGCGCAAGAAGTGCCACATTGCTAGGGTCTTATAGGTAAATTAAATACGCCAATTGTGTGCAAGCCAATTTTACCATATTTTAAGGAGGGAGTGCTTTAGCACTGGTTCGCAGTGGTAAAGTGCTGAGTCTTAAGGCCAGCAAAATAAAGTCAGCAGGGGGTATTTTATAATTTTTTATTGTCATTGCAAGAGTCATAAAATAATAAGACAAAACAATTCATACAGTGTTACCATCATACACTATAGTTCCTAATTAGTAATAAATGCAGAGGAATCAATTTATGACAACAAACTAATTTTTTTTGGTACGTAAAAGATATAAAAAATCACCTACATTGTCAAATAAAACAAAAAAACAGTGGTCTAGAGAATAAAAAAGAAGAAAAGAAAAGATAACAATAGTACATTCAGATAGTGATATAAAAAAAGCTCCCCAAATTCTATTTCTTTTTCACAGAGAGCGCGGCCCCATTGTTTTTGCTAATGATATTTCCATCGTTTGTATTTCATTAACTAAAGTCCACCATTCCATAACATGTGGAGGCTTCAAAGATATCCAAGCCCTGGCTATAACCAATCATGCACAAGCAATTAATATAGAGATCAAATCTTTATGTGGGCTATTTAAATCCTGTATATCGAGTAAGACGGCCTGTACGGAAAATGGTAAAACAATTATTTGTTTCTGGATAAGTATACCTTCAATTCCTCTCCAGAACTCACATAGGGCAGGACAAGAAACAAACATGTGAGCCAAGTCAGCAGCAAATAAATCACATTTAGGACATTTCGTACGGTCGCTAAAATCATTATTAGTTGACCAGCCTGAGATACTTTGAGGGGTATAGTAAAGTTGGCATACCGGTCTATAATGTTGAAGTCTTAAGTTAGAAGAATGGACTACCTGATTAATTTGACAAAAGAAAGCAGATATTTGGTTTGGTGTTATATTCATACCCATCCTGGTAGTCCATTTAGCAGCAAGTCTGCAACAGTCATCCGTTTTTACCTTACTCAGGCATCTATATCCCTCGCTACTAAGTGCTTTAATTTTATTTGAATTCCCTGGACCGGAAACAAGCTTCTGAGGACCGGTTTCAGGCATTCCAGCCGTCTTCAGCCCGGCTTGCTTGAATCCAGTGGAAAAGTGAGCAAGGTACTCACGTCTGAGCATACCTTGCCACACTTATGGCGGCCAAAAGCGGTACAAAAGGGGGTGGTGATGGACGGAGCATCTGAATCAATCAAACACTCACACCCAGTCAAAAGATCTGGGTTTAATCCATCACCGTTCTTTAGCCCACTCTGCCACCCCAGTTCAGACATGGCTATATGCAAATCAGTATGACCCTGTGCCTAATGGGAACAGTCCAGCCCGAACTGCCAAGCCATGTCTTCCCTGGACCGGAAACAAGCTTCCGAGGACCGGTTTCTGGCATTCCAGCCGTCTTCAGCCCCGCTTGCTTGAATCCAGGGGCAAAGTGAGCAAGGGACTCACGTCTGAGCATACCCTGCCACACTTATGGCGGCCAAAAGCGGTACAAAAGGGGGTGGTGATGGACGGAGCATCTGAATCAATCAAACACTCACACCCAGTCAAAAGATCTGGGTTTAATCCATCACCATTCTTTAGCCCACTCTGCCACCCCACTTCAGACATGGCTATATGCAAATCAGTCTGACCCTGTGCCTCATGGGAACAGTCCAGCCCGAACTGCCAAGCCATGTCTTCCCTGGACTGGAAACAAGCTTCCGAGGACCGGTTTCTGGCATTCCAGCCGTCTTCAGACCCGCTTGCTTGAATCCAGTGGCAAAGTGAGCAAGGGACTCACGTCTGAGCATACCCTGCCACACTTACGGCGGCCAAAAGCAGTACAATAGGGGGTGGTGATGGACGGAGCATCTGAATCAATCAAACACTCACACCCAGTCAAAAGATCTGGGTTTAATCCATCACCGTTCTTTAGCCCACTCTGCCACCCCAGTTCAGACATGGCTATATGCAAATCAGTCTGAACCTGTGCCTCATGGGAACAGTCCAGCCCGAATGGAAAGGGAAGACCACTCGGTCCCCCCGAACGTATGGACGGATGCCCCGATCCCCCCGGGAAACCATTTTGGGCGGGGGGCGTGGTTCGGCTGGTATGCCCAAAGCGGCGTAGCCGGAGCACGCCCTTCCCGCCCAGAAGGGGTTGTCCTAGACACCGCCCGGAAGACCGCGCCCAGTGGGCATACCTGAGGAGGGTCCCCGCTCTCCCGCAGATGGATAAATAGAGCGGGAATCCAATGAAGCGTCCTCTTGTTCCAGTGCTCTGAAGGCTGCACCACTCGTTGCTCGTGAGCCCTCGACGGAACAAGCGGCAATTTTGAGAACTTGTAATCTTTGTTGTTTCTCTTTCAGTACCCGCGTTGATCAACTCGAACAGAGTGAGCGAAGGCATGTCCGGCAAAAAAGCGGGAAAGAGCTCCGAGTTGGAGAAGATACTGCGCACTTTGTCGAACCGAATGGCGGTCATGGACCGAAAACTGGGTAAAGTGGATTCGATCGGCCGGGGCTTAGCAGAGGTTAAAAAGCAGATAGCAGCCCAGAACAACCTCTCGGGCCGGCCTAAGAAGGTGATAGGTCCGGCCTTGCTGGGAGTCGCCCCTGAGGGTAGGGGGAGACGTAGTAAGAAGAGGGCGGGTTCCGGGGAGGGCCCGGTCCCGGAGGTACCCCCAGCAGGCCCCGTCACACCGGTGGACAGCCCGGTACCGAGTCCAGATGTTGGTTTACCAATCCCTGTCGTAATAACTCCGGTTGATGATGATCAGATGCCCCCAGAACTGGCCCTTCAGTTAGCTGCAGTATTGCCCTGGCTTAAGAAGAAAACAGGGGGGGCAGTGGCTGCGGGGGACCCGGCCGAGGAAGCCAGATTAATAATCGAGCAGTTACGGCAGTCAAGAGAAGCCGGGACGGCGAATGTTCCTTCTATTTCCCCACAGGTGGCACCGGGAGTGACAACGGTGGGCCGAGAAAAGACAGCAGACACGGCGGTTGAACCTGGTAAGACCCCATTGCCAATGGTAGGGGAAAGTTCAGTGCCTTCGAGGCGCGAAAGGGTAGCCCAGCACATCCCGGCGGCCACGAAGGAAATAATATGGGGGGACAAATATGTTAATATGTTCTGACTATTGACCGACCATCGTGAAATAGAGTACGCAAAGACCCAGAAAGATTTATGGCACCCCAGCGTATGGCGGGCCAAGATGGCGGAATTTAGGGGGGGGGCGCCACCCAGACTGGATAAGAGCGCCCAGGGGGAGGTGGCCATTGGCCCCTCCCACGGGGAGGCAGCACCCACTACGGATGGGTCGCCTAGGGGGAGACGGCCATAGGCCCCTCCCAGGAGGGAGACAGCTAGATGCCCCTCCTATGAATTTCCCGGGGGCCGGATATCCGCTCCGGTGGAAGAGAGTGTGGGGAAGGGGGGGAGTCCACGATGTCCTTCTTACAGATACCTCACACGGGAACTCGGACGACCTTTAAGATGGCATCGAGTGAAAGGGGGCCCCCACGACAAGGGAAGTTACAGTTGGCAACGAGGGTAAAGTCCTCTGCGCATGCGCCACTCACACCGTGAGGGTGGGAGTTTGGTAGTAGGGATCTGACACCGGTTAAGACCTTGCCGTTGGCCCTTAATGCTAGGATGTACAATTTTATTTTAGAATGTATGCATTTTCAGGATGCTAGACTCGGCTAGGAAACCTTTGTATTAGAGATCTGTTAAGGTTAGCCAAAGAACATGTCTTCATCAAAATGTAATGAAAGTAAAATTGTAAATAATTTATGAAACCTTTTAATTTAATGTTTTAAATTTTGTTTCATATTTTTAATAAATACGGCCGGGCTGGTAACTCCCCCCCGCCTTCCAAAAGCTCATACTTGTGTCTGTCTCCTCCCCTTGGGGAATTGGTGTTGGGAGGGGGTGGCGGGCATCCCGGCCATCTGGAAATGGAAGACCACTCGGTCCCCCCGAACGTATGGACAGGTGCCCCGATCCCCCCGGGAAACCATTTTGGGTGGGGGGCGTGGTCCGACTGGTATGCCCAAAGCGGCGTAGCCGGAGCACGCCCTTCCCGCCCAGAAGGGGTTGTCCTAGACACCCGCCTGGAAGACCGCGCCCAGTGGGCGTACCTGAGGAGGGTCCCCGCCCTCCCGCAGATGGATAAATAGAGCGGGAATCCAATGAAGCGTCCTCTTGTTCCAGTGCTCTGAAGGCTGCACCACTCGTTGCTCGTGAGCCCTCGACGGAACAAGCGGCAATTTTGACCCACCCACCAGCCCCTTCTTGCAATGTTTGTTTGAGTAAAGTAATTGTTGGTGATAATCGAATGTATTAAAGAGATGCAGTCACATTTTACAGCATTGATATATGCTTTGATTTGAATAAATGTGTGTAGGCCTTTTTTCCCTTGTAGAAGAAGTGAAAGAGTGTATCACATAATAAAGTTTGTCTTGTTCTTTAGGACTTTTTCCCTTTGTAGAAATGATAAAGTGGATGAATCATCAAGCTGTGCAGATTAGGCGTATTTTCTTTCCTTAGGAGGTAAAATAACTGTTGTATTTATTTTGGTCGGGCGGTAAGGTCATGATCGGTGAGCAGTAATTTCAAGGTCCCTAGGGGGGGCGCCACCCGGAATGGATGGGAGCACCCAGGGGGAGGCGGCCATTGGCCCCTCCCACGGGGAGGCGGCACCCACTACGGATAGGTCGCCTAGGGGGAGACGGCCATAGGCCCCTCCCAGGGGGGAGACGGCTAGATGCCCCTCCTACGAATTTCCCGGGGGCCGGATATCCGCTCCGGCGGAAGAGAGTGTGGGGAAGGGGGGAGTCCACGCTGTCCTTCTTACAGATACCTCACACGGGAACTCAGACGACCTTTAAGATGGCGTCGAGTGAAAGGGGGCCCCCACGACAAGGGAAGCTACAGTTGGCAACGAGGGTAAAGTCCTCTGCGCATGCGCCACTCACACCGTGAGGGCGGGAGTTTGGTAGTAGGGATCTGACACCGGTTAAGACCTTGCCGTTGGCCCTTAATGCTAGGATGTACAATTTTATTTTAGAATGTATGCATTTTCAGGATGCTAGACTCGGCTAGGAAACCTTTGTATTAGAGATCTGTTAAGGTTAGCCAAAGAACATGTCTTCATCAAAATGTAAGGAAAGTAAAATTGTACATAATTTATGAAACGTTTTAATTTAATGTTTTAAATTTTGTTTCATATTTTTAATAAATACGGCCGGGGGGGTAACTCCCCCCCGCCTTCCAAAAGCTCATACTTGTGTCTGTCTCCTCCCCTTGGAGTATTGGTGTTGGGAGGGGGTGGCGGGCATCCCGGCCATACTGCCAAGCCATGTCTACCCTGGACCGGAAGTAGCATTACCCTCTCGAGTGACTGAGCAACCCCGGAGGAATCAATTACAAAAGTTTGCACTGGGTCACTGAACAAAACTACTCTTCAATATCAAAGTGCAATTTGAAACAGACAGGCACGGTTAACTTAAAAGCAATAGAGGTACCGTACCAACACAAATAACCGAAGCAATCCATTAGGAGACTCAGGGGTCTAACTTTACTTAAGAATGAAAGTCCTGAGGATGGCCCAACTGTTCCAAGAACAGACACAACTCCGGACTGGCTGACACAACGCAGTAAAGGGTTTTTCAAATGCGGCTTTTGTGTAATGTGTAAATGGGCGAAACACAAGACAATGAAATTTATTGGTCCCAATGGAGACACATATGACATCAGAGTGAACATCAACTGCACTACGAAATATGTAATATACATAATTGAGTGTCATTGCGGAAAACAATATGTGGGTAGCACAATAAGGTGTCTAAAGGACAGGATCTCTGAACACATGAGAGCGATACAAAAACAAGACCCTAAATATCCTGTTGCCTTACATGTAGCCAAATGCCAATCAACCACTGAAGATTTCCGCATCAGTTTTTATGGCATTGATACAGTACCCATTCACATAAGGGGTGGTAACCGTGAGCTGGCTTTGAGACGCAAAGAAGCGACCTGGATCATGCGTCTGCGCAGCATTGAATTCGGCTTGAACTACGACCCTGAGATGCAATACTTCCTAGGGGACTAAACTAGGACAAGTCTATAAAGACAACTTAAATAACTTAAAAAACCCATTTCCACATTACAACAGTTTCAAAAATGTTCTCATAAGACTCAACCCTACCAATATACCACAACATGCCTGCAATACATGTGGACATAAACGCCTTTCTCATTGTTGTTTATTTGAACTATGCTTATTTAACTATATGTACTCAGTGTATTACTGTGCTTTACATTTATGTATTTTGCTGTCAAATCGCCTGCTGATTGATACACTAGATAACACCAAACACTTCTATCATCTGAACCAGGAATCTTAAACTTAAACAACTCCTAACTAGCAACCAAGCACTGATTCTTGGTTTCCGTATAATTTACACTGCCTATCAGAACACCGACTTGCTAATAAATACTGCCTATCAGAACACCGACTTGCTAATAAATACTGCTAATAAATACTGGTTTTCTCCCTGTAACCCGATTACCGGTGGTTCACCCTTTCCGTTACTGCAGTTGTAGTATTTTCTCTAATCACAGCCAATAGTTCAGCTTGTAAAACGACAAGTCGCCGCTCTAGTTTCTCATTAACTTTGAGGGCAAAAAACGGAAGCAAAGCTTAAATAGACGTCCCCACTTCCTGTCAGGTGACCGTCTTCGAAAAACGGCGCCGGGAACCACAGGAGGGGGAACGAATCTAACCAGGTAAATCATCTAGCTTTACATACCGGCCAATTCGCTTCTTTGAAACACACCAAAATAGAATAGAAGAGAATTACACCACACCGCTTGGTTTTTCATTACTCTCTCTACAGGTGCACCCGCCTGACTTCCTTTTTCGAGCGTTACAGCTTCAATCTATTCTCCTCCCGGTCATGGCCCCCTTATGAGCCCAATAAGGTACGAGTATATTTCTACGGTTTCCTTTTTCCTGTGGATACTAATTCCCATAAGGGTTCGTCATGTTCTCATGATACACATTTTGTTTATCTATAGGAACTAACTAACTACGCGTTTAAAGCGCATTCTCCACACTCTCGCCCTCCTGGGCGTTGGCCACATCACTAATCCCGGCTTTTTTCTCTTAAAAGGGTGAGTTACTTATTTTGTGTTCAAATATTGTCAGAGATTAGGACTTGAACTTGGCCTCGCTTTAATCAAACAACCCACAACCACTAAGAAACGTGCTCGAACTACTGCAACGAAATGCGTGTTCTTGACAAACACGTGATAATTCGCGTCTGGTGTTCTGATACGAGATATATAAGTGCTTTTTCCAAACACACCTTTGTAGCAGATATCCTCCTTTTCCGTGCTAGCGCTCACATTGACCAGTGGCGTACGGAATGATCGTTTGTTTCTACAAAATATGTTGACACCACCACATGGCTGTACAACAAACTAATAACTGGAGCAGTTCTTACGTGTCCTAAATAGCAGGGGATGAGCATCAGCGCTCCATCTATCTGCATCCACTGTCGTGTAAATCGACAATATCCATTAACCAATACAAAAACCTTATAAAACCTTATAACACCCCTTTCTGTATTTATAACAGGATATTCAACTTTTGCCGGTCGTACTTTATAAAATTGTCGATGTTTTCAACAAAATGTTTTTACAAATATATTGGTTGAAAAAGACTCACTAAAAAGTCACTACAGGTTACAATGGGGTGTATACCTGATCACAAGCACAGACACTTTTCACTCGTTTCTACCAATTCTTATGTTTCTTCCGATATTTTCTTAAATTTAAAGTGTATCTACGCACACTGGTCAATGTGTCTGCTTTTAGAATGACCTAACTGTAGATTGTCTGAAGTCACTTCCACACAATCTGTATAATCACGATAAAAAGAACATCACCATTCACATACACTGAAGTCACCAGTGCTACAGATTTCAAGTCACACGTGTATGACACTATGTCACCCTATGGCATGCCCGCTTTTTATCACGAAGGGTTCACCAACCACTTTTTATGCTTCGCTCATGTAGAACAACCATACAAATGCATCTTTTGTATCTATACCCAGCCCTGAAGATTCGCAGTTTGTTTCCCTGCGATGAAACACGTGTTGGCCACAACAAGAGGAACAATAAACTGTTTTCCATAACAAGGATTCTACTCCATTGCAAATTTCTTTCTTGGCACACCGCTATCTATTGACTTTGAAACATTGTCAATGTGCATATTTTACTATTGTTACCACAACCAGAAACTACAGAGACTTTATTGCTATTTTCCTAGAGCAGGGGCTTTTGTTGTTTTTGTGCATTTTGTGTGGATTTCTGATCCACCTTTGAGCGGTTACGAGGGATTACCGCCCGCCCCTTTGCCTGGAAACTGATACCTTACAACACCACAATACCCTGCGGTCACTCGGTTGTGCGCCTATCCTAATCTGGAATACCTTAAACCCTCCCAGTAGATCAATTACCCTTTCGAGTGACTGAGCAACCCCGGAGGAATCAATTACAAAAGTTTGCACTGGGTCACTGAACAAAACTACTCTTCAATATCAAAGTGCAATTTGAAACAGACAGGCACGGTTAACTTAAAAGCAATAGAGGTACCGTACCAACACAAATAACCGAAGCAATCCATTAGGAGACTCAGGGGTCTAACTTTACTTAAGATTGAAAGTCCTGAGGATGGCCTTGAAGATTAATCAACAATAAGGCCGAAACGTCGACACATCAGTCCACATCTCTTCTTTTTTATGTCTGATTAAGTTCTACACAACGTTATCCTTGGTTACAGAGACATTGTTTTGTTGTGTGAAAACATGAATAAGAGTGGACTACAACGCAAGTGGATTTAAAAGAACAATTTATTTATGTCTTGTCCACTTGTACATTGCTGATTATTCTTTACTGTTTTTTAACAAATTGTACCCCATGATATGAAATTTGATACATAAAACTTGTTTCAGAAAACTATTTCCCATGTAGCATTTTCTATAGTGAGTTGTTACCACTTTGTCAAAGCAATGAATGTGAAATCAGATTCAAAACAGGCTCTTTAATTAATTTGAGTTGATCACAAAATTACTGTCATTCAAGCCTGATCAATTTCCTGTTTCCAAATTATTCTCAAATTCAATATAGACCAAAAAAAATCCCTTGGAAGAAATTTGCATTTACTATATTTTAGCCCAAGCTCGCAAGGGTATATTGGGTCACCCACTTCCATAAACCTGATTTGCATATAGCCATGACTGAACTGGGGTGGCAGAGTGGACTAAAGAACGGTGTTGGATTAAACCCAGATCTTTTGACTGGGTGTGAGTGTTTGATTGATACAGATGCTCCGTTCCTCACCACCCCCTTTTTTACCGCAGATGTTACTCTTGGGCAGAGTTCTATTGTACAGTTATCCAAAATTCTATCAGTTGCCCAAACAATATCAATTCGAGAGCACAGTTTATGTAGCGATGAATAGTAGGTGTAGCCAACAATGTTAGGATGTACAGTACGCCAAACATCTTTCAAATTATGCAGCCGTCTTAGTTCTAATACAGCAGCTCTAACTTTACACATTTGTTGTAAGGCGCCACGCCGAGTGGTATCTTGGTCATAGTTCATGACACAATTAAAATCTCCCATGATCAGTAGCTCCCCCTCCCAATCTAATAGTTCCATGGTTAGCCGGTCATACATAGTTGGTTCATCTATATTAGGACCATACACAACGCAGAATACATATTTAGATTGCTCCAGTTCAACCTGGGCAATAGTACATCTACTCCTAGTGGCAGCCAAAGTTCGAGTAATTGCAATATTTAAATATTTCTGTTTCATTATTGCGACCCCGTATAGAAGCACCTTAAGTTGAACAAACAACAAGTTCATATCCAATTTGTCCTAACAGTTTCTTATCTTTAACACCAATGTGTGTTTCTGAAGCAAAGTCAAATGAGGTTTGTACATATTAATCTCTTCCTGGACCAATCTGCATTTAATCTTACTATTGAGACCAGCTACGTTCCAACTTGGGCATCTAAAAGAATACATTTCTAAATGAACAATAAAATATCTTCCTCTGCATTATACAATTCCATAACGTAACATTTATGTTCAGTTTTCGTATAATATTTCTAACTCTTGCAGCGACTTTTACTTCTTTTTTTAACCCACCACCCAAGAACCAACTCTCTATCCCCCACCCCTTACATTCTTCGGGGAGAACACCCCTCTATACCCCACTGCCTTTGGAAAGGCAGTATAACAGAGTGACAGCCAGGAAGCTCTGACCAGCCGCCCCCACCAAAAACCATATCCTTATCCAGTAAGGAGAGGAGTAAGAAGGAGAAAAAGAAAACTGTTTTTGTGGCAAGTTACAATCTTATTTTCTAAAGACCTAAACAGTGTTCTTTGTTTCCTATAAAAAAAAGGGAAAGACAAAAAGAAAGAGCCCCGAATGCTAAAAGATGAAACTACATCAAAAACCAATGAGCTTTCATGAATTGAACTTGGAAAAAGCTAATTCAGCTTCTTTGATATCTGTGTAAAAGTACACCTGGCCACCCTTGATCACCTTAAGACGGGCAGGCTCTTGCAAAAATATCTCGCAGCCACTGGATTTAAAAGAATCCATTAATTGGCGGAGCTTCCATCGCCTCTCCATAGTGTTCTTACTCAAATCAGAGCGAACAAAAAAAGTTAAATTTTCTACCGTGACAGGAGTATTAGGTCTGGCTTTTAAAGACACTGCCTGCCTCAGAAGAAAATTTACAAAATGTATCAAAAGAAGGCTTGGAAACATGCTTCCTTTGTTTCTCTGAACAAGAGGCATTCTATGTACCCTCTGTAGATGCGAGTCCCAGTCCCAATCTGATAGATCAATAAAAACCTTTTGGAATAATTTTACAACAAAAGCTCTAGGGCCGGAGCCTTCTGAGCCCTCTGGGACCCCAAAAAGTCAGAGGTTCTGCCTTCTTGCGCGATTATCCTTTCTGTGTGCTGACTTGATGCTGTTTCAGTTCGCAAAGAACTTTCCTCAACCTCGACAACTCTCTGCTTAAGCTCCTCAATATCTTGAGTAACCCCTCCAAGTTTGCTAGATAGTTCCATCAGGGAATTTTGTAATTTAATATTGTCTTCCCTCAACTGGAGGAAATGTCGCTGCCCTTCTTGTCTATGAGCCATAAGAGTCTTTAAGACTAGGTCAAATGAGAAGGGATTTTGACCTGTGTCCGACGGTCTGGGCAATTCGTCATCAGTGACCGATTCGATAGAACCTGAAACAACAAGAGTTAACATTGGAGCCTCCACAATATCTATAGTAGGTACATCCATAACAAGTAGCATTTGAAGTAGTGGTTTCTGTAATGCTAACAGGCACACTTGCTTGGTCCAAATTATTCGGTTTTAAACCCGTCTGTCCAAGAACGGGGGAGTTCATGTTATCAATTGTTGGAAGGACACTTACTCCCTCTCTCAAATTAGTGTCCTCGAGTGAGCTGGCCCCAGATAAGCGCAGGGCCATATTTTTGACCCCTCCCTTCGCTTTGATTCATTTACGCAAGGGGCTTTCGTCCCATATAGGTTTAGCGCGTAAAGTTACAGGAGAGACTCAGAGTTTAGTGGAATTACCAATGACCGTTTTAAGTTTAGTTTTGGCTTTAACTTTTCCTTTCACTTTCCTGCGCATATACAATTTTGAAGTTTCCAGGGCAGTATGGTCTGAATCATCCTCATCCTCTTCGTAGTCAGCGCTCAAGTTTTCCTCTGCATCGTTTATCACCAAGCCCCCATTTTCAAATCTATCTGCCACTATATTATCAGCCGTTTCGCAGTATAGTTCCTCTGTATCCAATCTAGCCGGGACTAACACTGGTGTTGGAATCAGGTCCACTACTAAATCTGCATCGACTTCAATTCCATCCTCAGAAGCTATATTGGTTTCATTGTCTATTCGTCCAACCATTTTATCTGCTTTCAGATCTAGTTTAGCTCTTGATATCTCTGAGGGAAGTTGCTTAACTGAAGTGAGCGAGATGTCTCTGCTGGCTACATCAGAAGGTAATTCACCTGAAGTATGAAAAGCTTTAGGTTTCTCGTTGGTTACCCCTGCAGCCCCCATCAACGCAGAGTTGGCTTCGCTGGACACATTGTAACCCAGATGTCCTTTACTAGAAACAATGTTACCTTCATTAACTTCCACCTGAGAATCCGCCATTATAAAAAGCGGAGCACGAATGAGTTGCTTACCCGCTGGAAAAACAGTCTTGTCTGCGGTCTTATCAGCAGTAATAATCACAGTCTTCTCCATAGCCAAAAGTTTCTGTGTGGCGTTTCCCCGCATATAGTATTCTTTAATATGAAAATTGTGGCACTGTGAAATACTTTGCAATCCCTCTTTCTACAAGTTTGTTCAATAAAAAACAAGAGGAGGTATTGTCGATGTTTCAACCCTGTAGAAGGGAAGGGGTCTCATTAGGACCAAGTCTTCTGACCCTTCACCCTGCAAGTTATAAAGACAGAAGCCAGATACCATCATTAGTTTTAATAGCCTCGTAATGATACCAACACTTTTCAACATTTGGATTGAAAAGAGGAAATGACTCACCACCATGAAAGTTAGGTTGAACCTCTGACAATTCAGCAGTAAAATTATTAGTATTCAGTACGCTGTGTGAAATGGCATGAAAATGAATCCATACATACAACTCTACTACACAGCCCTTTCTCACCATGCAGTGTGTGTGGTTTGTAGTGAGCCATTTTTATGGAAACGGCTCGATTATGACAGTTGCCCACTACCATCTCAGTATATTTTGCTCTAATATAGTGCTGTGTAGGCCTATATAATATGAATTAGCTACAAAGCAAGGCTTGATAATGCCTTTTCTGTTTCCAACTGTATCTTGTTTAATGGCAGGGCTTGCCTACTGGCTTTGGAATACTCAAATACCATCTTGCATACTAATTTGAGCTCTTCACGGGAGTAGTGGCCTATGCTTAAGCGACTCCATTTTCTAAGCTGTCACTATCTTCTGAGCCTTTCTGGGTGAGAAGTCGTGTTTTGCTTCTCACTTGTTTTCTGCACTTCGCATGCTGGTAGGAACCGGTTCTTGTCAGAGGAATGTGCTCACTGTGCTCCAGAGTCATAACAGATGCCTAGCTAGCTGATGCTGTGGCCTTGGCGCGCAGTGGTACGGAATCTGATGGGGAAAGGGGGCAAGGCTCGCTGGAAGCTTCGACCAATGTTTCCACTTGTACTAAAGGGGGTGTTCAGGTCTCGACCACTGGAAGTTCATCACAGGACAGATGTGTAGCTGTGACGGTGGAGAAGAGAATCCTGATTCGGATAGGGAAACGGACTCCCCTCTGGCGAAGTGGAAGCGGGATGTGTAGAAACTTGGTGAGGTGTTCCACTAACTCTTATATTCTAGCTGTTCTTATCTATTTATCGTCTCCAATGTTCAGGTTCCACACATTTTTATACATATAAGTTCTATATATGTTTTACTGATTGCATTTAGCAATTGCTTAGGTACTGATTTGAAGAAGGCCTATCGTGACATAGTAGTGATTTCTTTCATTTGTCCTTCTATCATTGTGTAATAAAGAAACCCCAGAGTATATAATTATTTGCCTGTGTTCCTTGGGATGGGAGGTCAGGGCCTTTCTGACCCAAATGCTGTAGCACCGGAAGGATAGTAAGTTTCTCTTCCTGCAGGTAATTGTAGAAAGAGGGATGTCCCATTCTCATCCAAGGAAGCCCAAAATAACAATTATTCCACCTGAGGCCTTGTTAGGAGGAGCATGCAGTGATTATGTAGTCTCACCTGGGTGGGCTTTGTTGCGTTGTTGTACCCAGTGGCCCCTTGTTTGCGTTGTCGTACCCCGGGATGCGTTGTTTGCGTTGTTGTTGCCAGTGGTACTGCTCTTGCGTTGTTGTTTGCGAGCTTTTCGGCAATAGCCATATACCCTAATTAGCTATTAATATTATTCCTTTCTTGGGTAAGTATTGTGAAGTGTTGTGTCCTTTTGGGTCCCAAGAGGGGATAAGGTTGTATGTCCTGGTGATTGGCAGAATTTTCAGCCATTACAGTGATTAAAGCATCCATAGTGCCCGGAATATACCCAAATCTCTGGTGCATATGATCTCATATTCAGCAGTGTCATGCAACACGTTCGTAGTCTCTTTGATGTTAGGAGGGCTTGAACCCTTGTGGTTCTGGGATGACTTTGAAAAGGATGTTGTGACATCTGTTGGGAGATGTTAAGGTGTGGCTACTAAAATCTTGACGTAATGTGTGCAGTGTGTGATCATATGTGAAATAATAAAGATGTCTGTTAGGGCTCCGTGGGTGGCATGTTCATATTCATGCTCCCGGACTCGGGAGGATGCTCATCTTGCGATGAATTAGGGATATGTGCCCCAAAGAAACAAGACTGCTCACCCTGAAATTTTGTAATGGTACAGCAAACTGCTTGTGCATGCCACATAGGCCCCAAATCAATGCAAAGCATTCTGAAGTTGCCATCTGTAGAGCCATAGTCACGCTCCATCCCGGACATGGTCATTGAAGAAGTTAAAGGCCCTACAGAGGAGCATATTTGAAAAGCCCAGCAGAAACCCACTGATAAGGCCAAAAGAAGAGATACTGCGCCACATCATAACACAGAGCTATCATCGATAAAAAGTGAAATACTAAAGGCAACAACAACCAGGTATGATGCAAAAAACTGAAGGTAGTGATGAACAAGTGCTAGAGACTGAACCGTTACTTACCTTCAGGAAATAATATGGTGCTTTACGACCTCTGATCGAGCGTGATGACCCAAGTGTAAGCACACAGCTAGGGCTTGAAGAAGTGATAGGTATGGTTGAACAGCGACAGTCGTCTCAACAGCATATGCTCTCAATGGCAGTAGAAAAGAATGTTAAATACGATGCCGCTGCGTTTCTGAAACCACCACCTCCATTTGACACAGAAGAAGTAACATACTGGCTCCAGATGGACTGCATGGTTAGAGATGTTCAATGATTTCATGAACGCACTGGAAGAAGCAGACAATAAGAAAATCATCCTACTGGCATTTTTGCGCTGCCGCAATGTCACCTTTTCGACGTTTCGTTTGTGCAATGCGCCAGTGGCATAGTTTTAGGGCCACATAAAACCATGTTAGGTGGCTTTTCGTTGCCTTATAAATATGTGCCCATTTCACTCAGGATACAGCATGAAAGGGGTGTTTCATGAGTGTTGCCGGGGCATTCCCAGCAACATCCATAGCTTTTTGTTACTGCCCCAGACACCAGATTTATTGGAAATCGTAAGTCTGAGGCAGCACCAAAAATGTACGCCTCTTCTGGGGAGGCATAAGGGAGGCACAATGAGGAGAAATATCTATTTCTGCATTCTGCAGCACACATAGAAAGAGGAAAAAGTCTTTTGTTATTGTTTTTGTGCAGGAAGGTTTCCCTTCGTGCACAAAAATAATCATCCCAGCAACACGTGAGCTGGCTCAGGGGAAAAGACAGGAATGCGCCGTATCTAAAGATATGGCGAATTCATGCCTTTTACTTTTACAGTAGGGCAGCTCAACAGCAAGGCCTGCTGCGCTGCCCTGCAGCAAAAAAACCATAAATGAGGCTCTAAGTATTTAAAGAACTTTGCTGGTGATGGAATAAAAGAAGTGATAAAGAAATATCACAAACTGATACAGTATCATACTGTTAAATCAAGGAAAGATTTAGAAGCCAAGTTTAATCCAATGCCAAATGTAGACTATGAAAGAAACATTTTCAATCAAGCATGGCAACAAGCTATTGAAACTATGGATGAGTTTGTTGAGAGACTTGACGTGCTTATGAAACACTGCAAGTTTAGTGAATTCAATGATGAAGAAGCTAGACGCCTTAGAGTCATCGATGGCTGTCTTTCAGACTCATTCAGAAGACGCATGTTGAGAGAGACACTAAGTTTAGAGAAAGTTCTAACAGCTGAGAGGGCAGAAGAATGTGCAGATCGACAGACTGCTGATAAGGAAGCTGGAGCAGAACAAGGTGAATCAGCATTGATCATGAAAAGCAACCATAAACACAAGTTAGATGCATACTAGTCACTAGTCGATGTCTATGAAGAAAAAGAAGTTGTGTTTTTGATGTGGATCTCCATTTCCTCATGAAGGTAAATGTCCCGCTATCAGACAGATATGTAAAGACGGTGGGTAAGGAAAGTATTTCATAATAGTCTGAAAAGCGAAAGATGAACCAAATGCTTCACAGCCAGCAGAGAAAATGATGCTGGAAAGTTACAGAAACATTCTCGCCCCGCCCACAAAGCCAAATGGCAGCATCAATTACGACAAATAGAAACTAAACGGAGTTTATCTTCCTCAAATTCATCATGTAAAGACTCCAACATTATTATCAAGTGCTGATGAAAAAGATTTATGTGCGCTAATGATGTCGACTAAGGAACAACAGGCATATGTGGGATTTGCTGCTTGCAAAGAAGATTGTAACTCAGAAAAGACTCATACAATGAAGCAATCAGATTCCTTTGGACACTGCTCCAAGATTACTTTAAACAACTGCCCAATAACCTTCATTAGAGACAGTGGTGCGTCGATTAGCATCACACCAGTGGAGAATTTCAACAGCCTATCTCATGTACCATGCCTTACTCCTTCAAGCATGAGCGTATGCACATGTACTGCTTCAAAACCAGTTCCGAGTCAATGGTCATTCACCGAAACCCTACAACACAAAACAACATCTGTGCAAGGGCCAATTCATGTCCTTCAAGGAACTTCATCCAGTGCCTGCACACAGCCTTGATAAAGTCATCATGCTGCCCAATGTTTGGGGCTAAATCTGGTGATTGTGTGAAGAGGATACACCCGAGTTCGGAGAGCTTCTCCAAGATGGCTGAGATAGGCTAGCTGTCTAGGTGGCCTGAAACAAGGGGAGATAACCAAGCTGTGTCTGCTCTGTCTTCCCTTGATTACAAGTGCAGTATGCAGGGTGGTGTATCGTGCAGCAGATTAATCGACCGCTCACGGTAAGGGTTGGTGCCTTGGGTTTAACAGATTTGAGACACATACCGCCATATTCATGAACATCGGCATTTGCGATTCTGAAATAGCGAAAAATAGCGAGTCGCTATTCAGAAATCGCAAATCCGAATTCATGAAGAATTGCGATAAAAAAAAGCGATTCGCACGCGATCGCAAAATCCGATAGCGATCCGATCGAAATTGCGATTAATCGCAGATTAATCGCTATTTCGGCCTACCCGCGGCTGGACTGCGATCTCGCAAATAGCGATACCGCTATTAGCGATATCGCTATTTGCGAGATCGCAAACTCGCGAGATCGGGAAAACGGGAAGTCGCATTTCGAGCCCAGTGATGACATCACAACCAGGAAGCTGCCGGTTCCGAGCACCATTCTCCACAGTGAGGCAGAGAGACAGGGAGCAGATCGAAGAGCAGCTGCACAGTTTGGATTGTAGAGTGCACCACTGAGCCACAAACCAGAACATGGCAGAGGAAGCTGCACCAGGGACCAGCAGCTCGGCTGGGAGGAAGCGAAAGCTGAAATTCAGCGAGCAGGAGCTGGAGCACCTCATTGAGGGAGTCGTGGCTAACCACGACCAACTGTTCGGTGCAAATTCCAGGAGGGTCCCGGAGATGGAGAAGAGACGCATTTGGCAGGGGATAGCCTCTGCAGTTAACTCTGTGGGAGTGGCGTCAAGGTCCCTTGAAGAACTGAAGAAGAGGTGGTACGACCTCCGAGGCCGTGCCAAGGAGAAGGTGGCGGCGCGCCTCGGGGAGTCCTCGGGCACAGGCGGAGGAGGTCCGACGGTACCACCGAACACCCCCCTGGAGAACCAGGTGGAAAACACCCTCGAGATGGAGGCCGTTGTGGGTTTCACTGCACTGGACTCATCCGCCCCCACACAAGACACCCAAGGTAAGTGGCATGCGACTGCGACCCTGCCCCCTATGGATGTCCATGACCAAATAGGCCCCCCCAATGTCCCATAGGCATGTAATTGTTGCACATCAAGTATTGCCCTGAAGCATTGTGGGAGATGTAGTCTGACCACAATGTAGTAGTACCACAATGCAGCCATTGTGGGAGATGTAGTCAGGTCCCAATGCACACAAAGCCACTGCCATTCAGGGAATGTCACCCAGCATGCATGTTGCAACTGCACGTCTGCCAGATGCATACAACTAATGGTCCTCCACTTACCCCCACAGGAGGAGATACCAGTGACAGCGACAGGCTGGTGATAGACGACAGCGTCCTGGAGGAGCCAACACATACCCAGGCAGCAGCCCCTAACGCTGCAACTGTACCACCATCAACTTTCACCGGCAGCGTCCCACCTGCAACTGCTGCAGCGCCCTCATCTGCTGCCATCGCAGCACCCATTGTGCTCCCTGCCACCGCTGCTCCTCCCAGAGCTAAAGCCAGGTCAGTCACTCCTGTGGCCCCCGCAGCGACTGCCACAGCCACACCAGCAGGCACACCCCCAGCGAGGAGCACACCTGCAACACCGGTGGCCTCATCCCCATCAGCTGGCGCCTCAACATCCGGGGCTGCGCCACTGTCCAGTCAGCCCCCAGCCTCACAATCCGGCCAGCAGGGCAGGCGTGGCAGGTCACGCCAGCAATCCGCAGCTGCCACCAGGCGGGCCAATGGAGAAGGACAGGCGCGGCTCAGCATCGAGCGACGGATGCTGCACATACATCAGCGCCAGGCACGGCAGCAGGGGGCAATTCACCTGCAACTATGCAACATTGGCCGCAACGTGGCCTGTGTAGCTACACAGATTGAAGGAATGAGGGCCGACCTGGCCGGGGTGGGCAATGGAATGGCCCGCATAGCTGCAGCCGTGGAGGCTAACACCCGCGCCATGAATCGAATCTACGGTGGCCAACGCCGGCACCACCGCCAACTGCTGACACAGCTTGGCACCTACAGCAGGGCGAGCTACGTGTCAGCAAATGCCACTTCGCTACTGGCGAGGCGCTGTCTGACACAGCAGCACACTGTCATACAGTGCAGTGTTGACATGTCGAGGATGCTGGAGACCCTCACCACAGCTGTCGTGGCTCTGCACCCTCCACCCATTCCATCTGTGGTGGGGGGTGATGATGCGAGTGAGGTGGCGTCCAGCCTGAGCTCGCAATCAGCCTCACAGGCCCCACTACCCACCCGCAGCACCAGGACCCCCCCATTGCCTGACGCCCCGGAGGAGGAAGGCCCTCAGAGGCGTTGTGGAGGGGCACGCTCTAGGCACACCTAGAGGACTGGAATAACCATTGGCACAGGCTGAGGTGAAGCCTGGCAAGCACAGCAGTATGACGGAATACTGTGTGTGGGACTAATTTGGCACGGACCATTACTTTTACTTCTGTGAAGTGAACAGATACTTTTATTTTGACATTTGGCACGGACCATTACTTTTACTTTTGTGAAGTGAACAGATACTTTTATTTTGACATTTGGCACGGACCATTACTTTTACTTTTGTGAAGTGAACAGATACTTTTATTTTGACATTTGGCACGGACCATTACTTTTACTTTTGTGAAGTGAACAGATACTTTTATTTTGACATTTGGCACGGACCATTACTTTTACTTTTGTGAAGTGAACAGATACTTTTATTTTGACATTTGGCACGGACCATTACTTTTACTTTTGTGAAGTGAACAGATACTTTTATTTTGACATTTGGCACGGACCATTACTTTTACTTTTGTGAAGTGAACAAATACATTTCTTTTCCTACACACATTAGCGTTGTGTCTTCTTTACATTTTGCATGCATTGTCGATTCGTGGGGTGATGGCAGTGGTTGTACTAGAAACTGTTCACTGTGATGTGGTTGCGACGTCTGTGCCCTTCTGCTGGGGTCTCCCCTTGTGCATGGCGCGCATGTGCAGGTGGCTGGTTGTCCCCCTCAGATTCACTGCCAGAGATGTCAACAGGTATCCGGCGCTTGGTTGCCATGTTATGTAGTATTGCGCAGACAGCCACTATGCGGCAGCACTTTGCAGGACTGTAATACATGGCCCCACCTGTCTTGTGCAGTATGCGGAACCTGCTCTTGAGCAGGCCAAATGTCCTTTCTATGCAATTTCTTGTCCGTATGTGAGCAATATTGTAGCGCCGTTGCTGGGGTGTAGCAGGGTTGAGGTATGGGGTCAGGAGGTATTCACGGAGGGCGTAGCCACTGTCACCTGAATGGGAGGAGCAGATGGTGATTGCCTGTGCTGCGCTGTAACATCTTTGCAATGTGACTTTTCAATCAAAGTGTACTTACCAAGTAGGTGTCCTTCCCCAAACTCTCCCCTGACCAGCCGTGTGTGGAGTGCGCTGTGCCGGAAGATGAAGGAGTCATGGGTACTCCCTGGGTACCGTGAGACAATGTCAGTGATGTATGTCTTGGCATTGCAGACCATCTGGATGTTGAGGGAGTGGTAGCACTTTCTGTTGCGGAACATATACTCCATGCCAGCTGGTGGGCAGACGGCGACGTGGGTACAGTCTATGCATCCGAGCACATGTGGAAAATGGGCTACATTGTAGAATTGTAGCTTTGTCATGTCCAATTCCTGTTGGCTGGCGGGGAATTTGATGTGACGGTGTAGCTGGGTGAGCATGGCGTCTACAAAACTGTTGAGGCAGCGTGACATGGTGGGCTGGGATATTCCCCCAGCGGCCGCTACTACCCCCTGGAAGCTTCCAGAGGCCAGGAGGTGCAGGCTACTCAATACCTGCACATGTGTGGGCACAGAATTGTTTCGCCTTGTTGGGTGCTGCATGATGGGGTCGAGTTCTTGTATCAGCCAGGTGATCATTTCCCCATTC
Source organism: Lissotriton vulgaris (assembly GCF_964263255.1). Lineage (NCBI taxonomy): Eukaryota > Metazoa > Chordata > Amphibia > Caudata > Salamandridae > Lissotriton > Lissotriton vulgaris. The sequence continues at coordinate 1,571,057,092 of NC_141685.1, forward strand.
AGCCTGTATTTAGCATAAATCTGTTCTCTGGTTTGGCCCAGCAAGGTGACCCGCAGCCGGTAAATCCTCGCCTGCCTCATGCGTCTCCTCCGTGCTGCTCGCTGTAGCCTTCGCCGCCTCACCACCATGTACATCCCAGGCATTGTGGAAAGCCTAATGCTGCTACTGAATGTCCTTATGTGTGATTGGTCAGGCCTGGCCCTGTTGGTGATAGTGATGGAGCAAGGATTCGCACGCATAGCGCCTTGCTCGTATGCAAAACCCTTGTCTATAATTGCATAATAATATTAACACCATTGTTCGTCATTTGTAAAGTGTTTTCCCCTACACGCGGGTGTCCCTAGGATGCTTGCTTGTTTGTCTTTTCACGTACTAACGAAGCTTGCACTGAAAATGGCTGCTTTGCCGCAAATTCAGTCTGCGCATGCGTCGGTCATACCCATGTGATGTGACGCACTCGCATTCTGGAGGGATTCTGTGCTCATGCGCATTGATGCTAAATATGGCCGCTTGTCTCTCACCACGCTCTCTGCTTACTGCAGCAGCTTTTAGCCTATCTATTCTTTCGCATTAATCCTTAATGCTATAGTTATTATAAAAGTAAGGGTTGGGTTTTCCTTTATCATGGTATACAGTGCGATCATTTTTATGTATGATTCTAATTTGTCTTCGCTTACTTTTCATGTACCGCGTCTTTGTGGGCTGGGTATTCATGAGCGGAGCCATACTTGAAGCTCTGCTGGGCACCGTCACCTGACCAGAGAAAGTTCCAACTGCGCAGAAGCTAAACCTAGCCAGCTGGCTCCTGAAGCACAATGCGCCTGGGAACACCGCTGGGAATACGGAGTCTCACCTTGAAAGAAGCAATACTGTTGCTACCTATTGAAAACTGTCCTGTACTGCTGTATTCTATGCATGGGAACGTGAACCTGAGGGGCGGGTATTCAAAATTGCATATTTAATCATGTGAAACTGAATTCTAGGAGGTGGTAAAGACCGCACCACCTCTCCTGACCAATCACAATGTGGGAAACTGTCACTTGCAACATTAATGGGTGGTCTAAGGGTCCCCAAACTGTATAACTACCCTAGTTTAGCTTAGGAAAATTGTCCGACTTGTCCGAGTAGCAGACCTGTCACTGACCCTACGATCTCAATAGGTGCTCATTCTGAAAGTGCTGCGGAGCACTTTGTCCATACTTTCCACAATCTCCTAAGGGGTGGAAAATCCTAAGTGCTGGCGAATTCGAAAATCCAATCGGGGTTTCTGGCGGATTACTTGCAGGAGGGGGTAACGCAGGCGTTGCTGTCCGAAGCTGTGGGTGTTGGTCGTACCCTGGGAGGCCCAGTCCTTGACCTGAACCTGAGGGGTATCCTGTCCTTATTCTCCGTGAGCTGTACCTGCTCACAGTCTGGCATTCCTTTTCTGAGGGTCCCTGTCCCCGTCTTCCCAACTGACCCGTGGCCAGGGTTGGTCTTCAATCTGAATTAGGTAAATATAGATTGTGGGTTTGCGTATCTCTTTTTCTCTCTCTCTCTCTTTCTCTCTCTCTTATCCGAACTGGTAAAGCATTCTTACCTGTATTTTTGCTTTATTACCATTGCAATTATATGTGTCTGAATTTTAGTTGGTTCCTTCTCTCCCCCCCCATCCTTTAGAGAACTCATTGATTTTATAAAACCATAGCATGTTCCCGTTTCTCCCCCTTTCCTTTAGTGGTTTGCAGTGAGCTTAGCAAGAATATTCTGAACACTTAGGTTAAGTACATGTTCTAAGTCCCATCCCATTCCTATGTTCTAGTATAACGTTGCAGTGAATAGTACGTGCTAAAACTTCTCCCTGTAGTTTCCCCTATACTCTAAATGGTCATATTTTTTGTGCAAAGTTACCTTTTGGTACTGATTTTGATGTTTGATATATTACTCTGTGTATCGCTTATTATTTTGGCTTCTTCGCTTTGAATTCTTATATAAAAACTCGAACTTAATCAGGTGTCTGTGGTCATTTTACAAAACTGTGGAAAGTATTTTAAGGATATTAAGGTGTATTGGATGTTAGGCCTGTCTACTTTTTCTTAACAGCTCCAGGTCCGTCAAGGAATTGCGCCCGTGGTAAGTCGGGTGCATGGTAAGCAGAGATAAATCCAAACTTGATTACTCCTAGCAGCGTGCAGGAGGAGAAATCCTCACCCAGTTTTCACCCAAACGAAATTAATGTGTTCTTCACGCCGAGGGCCCAGTGCGTGTTAGAGAATTGGTATCCCGGGTGACCTGGGGAAAACTGCGCGCTCTAGCAGTAATTTCTGGCTAGCAGAGGATGGTTTGGACTAGTTGGATTAGGTAGGCAGGATAGCCGTGAATACAAAAACGTGCTGCTGATTGTTACTGTATTTTTACAATATTTTTTTTGAAATATGTTTTTATATGTAAATGTTCATGAATTTGCATTGCTGTTATAAATACTGCATGTTGAATTAACCCAGAATTGTTTGTAAATGTTCAGTGTAGTCCGAATCCCCGGGGAAGTATTTTAGCTAACGGTGAGTAGAATCCGGTTAGCTGTTGAAGTCACTAGGTTTGAGATATTAGTGCAGGGTTAAGGATAACTGGAAGCACTAATTAGGACCTTTGTTTCTGGAGTGAATGATAGCTACGAGTCCATTATAAAACTTTCATTGCGATATCACCTAGTAAGGGTCGCATACGGGAGGAGTAATAGGGTCTCCGAGGCTTGTCTGGTAAGTAAAATAGTTCGCTGGTGAAATCCTGGCTCAGTACATATCCCCGATCAAGGTGGATGAGTCAGAAGAATAACGGGTTCTATGTTACTAGTGTGTAGGGACAGGCAAAGAAGTCTATCCAGAGTGAATGAAAAGTAGACAGAAGTGGTTTACTAGTAGCGAAAGAAAAGTCTTTTCTCTCTTTAGAACACTCAGACATAGTGGCAAACGTTGTGTATTGTTAACTAAGACCTGCACTCGCACTTTAGAGAGAGTAAAAAGTTTCCGTTACCTTGTGAAGGCGGGAGTCAGTCGGAGAGCTGCTCTGACGTCACTCCGTGCCGCGCTGGTATTGGTCAGAACAGCGGGCGGGTAGCGGAGCTGAATTTGTGAAGGAGGGGTGAGTGCCGAAACGGGAGACTCTGTCTTGCGAAAAGGCCGCGCACCCATTGGTTGACCGTAGTTGTATTCTCTGACCTGATTGGGTGGCGCGAAATAGAAGTCGCGCTAGCATTGGAAGCACGAAAGTAAACAAAATTAATCAAGCCGAGTTAGAAGCGAGTCTGGAGAGTTGTATGTGGTATCCAGACTTCATACCGAATCCAAAGTACCTAGGATTTCATAAGGATCAGCTTATACGAGGTAGACCGCACATGATGTATGGAATAAAGAGAAAATTGTCATTTTCGGATAAAGTGAAGAACTTTTTCAAAACTGACAAACCCATTAGAACGAGAGAAGGCGTACTCATTCCCCCGCCAAATACCCCTGCCTCTTTTATGATGTTTGATAAAGGGTATCACACTTGTCTCTGGCTAGAAAATTGGGCAAAGTATACTGTGGATGACGGAGTCCTGGCATTCCCTGTTGAAGGTACATTTAATGGTCGGATCCTGTTTAACTTAAGGACCCGCATGAATGAGTTACACCCTAGACCTAGGTTGACCCAGTACGAAGCTTTGGAGGAATGGGAGATTGAGGCTGCAGAGCGAGATAAACCACGAATGGATAAGGGAGTGAGTAGGTGGTATCCCAGACTTCCAACGCCAACCAAAGAGCAGAAAATGAAACAGTGGAGGCAGTCTATGTTAACTGAAGGGCTGTTCCCCATGATGGGAGTATTAGAGGAGAAAAGAGGAAAATGTAAAGAAAAAACCCATCACCTAGCACCTATGGGGGATGTAGAAGATGAACACCTGGAAGACTTGTTAATGAAGGATCCACCTCCCTATGTAGCGGAATCAGATTCGGTGCATTCCCAAAGTTCTGTTACCGATTACCCCCGGAGTGGGAGGGAAAGTGATACAGACAGGACAGCTACAAGCAGTAAGCATAGTGGAAGGGATGAGTTTTGCAGACCTAAGTCCACAGTCCCGAATTATCAACCATTCGGGGAAAGTCCCCCTCGATTGGTTACCCCGACTGCCCCGAGTATTTATCCATCCTTAGTACCTCAGGTATTACATGGCAATACTGCTGAAAGGGGGTTGCAGGAAAAGGAGAGAGAAGTCCTGACTAGACAGCGAGAGGACTTAGCCAGAACCATTGCACAGATGCATCCCCATCCTGAGGCCTTGACCATTCCGGTAACTATTGGTCCTGCTATCCCAATGTATAAAAATGACTTGATTAGTCCCCTTCCTCCTGTCATCACCCCAATGCTGCCTACTACTAGCTTCCAGACCCCGAGGAAAGAAGTGTTCATAGATGAGGATCAGGAAAGTGAGTGTGAATCTGGAAGTTTAATGGATTTGCCCATAAGGGAGCCGAGGGCCAGTATAGTAGGGGCAAGAAGTCAGCCTAGACAAAAGGAAGTGGTGATTGAAAGTGCATCTGGAATCAGGAACGCCTCTTTAGTTTCCCCTGAAGAATTAGACAGGTGGGCAAAGAAAAAGGAAGGCAGCAGGGCTGGGTCCGTAACTTCAGAATTCGTATTAAAAGAAGTAACCCCAACAGAAAAATTGTGCCCCATGAGAGAGGTCCCGGGAGGAAAATATGTCCATGTCCCTTGGTCCAGACAAGACATTGTGTCATTTACAAACGACTTCCCGAAACTACGTGAGAAACCAGTTGACTGGTACAGACAGGTGGAACGTTTCATAAAAGTTCAGAAATGTCTGCTGAAAGACCTGGATGGGTTTTTCGACATTGTGGTCCCTGTAGATCTATGGACCGAATGTAAGATAGAAATTGATTGGCCAAATGATGAATATCCCAGAGATGAGAGAACGGGGGCCCCTTCACCGGATGTAATGAGGAAATATGACCAGGTCATACAGTACCTTAAGAAAAAGGTGCCAGCAAAGGAAACAGATTGGACCAGAATAGATAGAACCACCCAAGAACGGGATGAAACAGTGCATTCATTTTATGAAAGGTTACTGCAGGTATTCAAAACTTACAGTGGTATCGATAATGTAGACATGAAAGACATGACGCATTTCAGTTATAGGTTTGTGCTAGGATTAAGGCCTGAAATCTCACAATGGATTCGAGATAACAAAATCAGTTGGCAGGGGAAACCAATAGATGATGTCCTGAAATATGCAAAATACTGCGAAGATGAAATCGAAAATAAAAAGAAAGCCCTCAAGGAGAAAGTGATGTGGGCTCAGGTAAAATTAGCTGAACAGCAAGAAAAACAGTTAAGTAAAATTACTTCTGATAATAATGTTCCGAATACCAATTCTGGGGGGGGAGGAAAGCCCAGACCTAAAATGAGTCGTGAAGAGGCCATGAAAAAGTTTCCGTGCCATGGGTGCGGCCAGATGGGGCATTGGAGAGACGAGTGTCCACACCTACAGGCTGGTAATGCTCCTGTAAATGGTTTAAATCCACAGGTGCCGAAAGAGGGGACAAGGAAAACCCAGCAACAGGTAAAATTACCTCCAGTACCTCGCGCTCCTAGACAGAATTTTAAGAATCAGGGTCAGCAGAATGAGAGGGCGGAAGTATGGGAGGTTGAGAGTGAAAGAAATGCAGTCATTCCACAGTACCTGCTAAGTGATACCTTCCTTTGTGAAGATCAAGATTGACGGGGCCTGAGAGGGGAGGATGAGGAGTGCGTACTTGGCGCCTCCTTACCGGTAGACCAGACTGGACCATACATTGAAGGAAAGGTTGAAGGAAGAGATGTCACCTTTCTGTTGGACACTGGCGCTACCAGATCTACTGTAAGAACAGTGGATGTTCCTAACCTACCCCTCTCGGGAGAAGCGATCCAAGTAGTGGGCGTATCAAATCAGATAATAAGTACCCCTGTAACTGAACCAATGGAGATTTCCATAGGAAATTTCAAGGAAATGCACAGATTTGTGGTCTGTGATTCCAGTCCTGTAAACCTACTGGGACGTGATTTGTTGTGCAAGATGCGTTGTACCATTTATTGCACACCAAATGGCGTCGAAATTCAGACCCCCGATGAAGATGGCCTGTACAAACTGATGTTAGTCAGACAAGATGCTGACATTAAGCCTTTGACAATTGAGGACTTACCTGAGGAACTCCAGCTAAGGGTAGTACCCGAAGTGTGGGATTTCACAGGAAAAGATGTAGGCCTGATGGCAAATGTGGACCCGGTTAAAGTAACAATAAAAACAAATGCTGTATACCCCAAAACCAGGCAGTACAAAATGAGTGCAGAAGTGAAGGCAGGAGTAGCGACTGAAATCACGAGGCTGCTAGAAGCAGAAATAATAGAAGAAGTGCTGAGCAGCCCCTGTAATTCGCCTATCATTGGGATCAAAAAGCCTAGTGGGAAGTACCGGGTGGTGCAAGATTTGCGCAAGGTAAACCAAATTGTTGTGCCTTGCTGTCCTATTGTACCCAACCCTGCAGTGATACTCTACCAGATTCCTTGGAACGCAGAATGGTTTACTGTCATCGATCTGTGCCACGCATTCTTTTCCATCCCATTGCATCCAGAAAGCAAGTTCCTTTTCAGTTTTGAATTCGACAGTCGTATCTATGTCTGGAATCGTGTCCCTCAAGGGTACACTGAAAGTCCATCGATTTTCAACCAGATACTGAAAAAGTGCCTTGAATCCCTAGTGCTGCCGAGAGAGTCTGTTTTGGTGCAGTACATAGATGACCTGTTAGTGGCATCTAAAACCCAGTCCGACTGTGCCACTGACACAATTGCCTTGCTGAATCACCTAGGAAAAGGAGGACATAAAGTGTCGCCTGACAAATTACAATTCTGTAAAAACTCAGTAAAATATCTGGGGCACCAGATAGAAAAGGGAATCAGGAAGGTCACTGCCGAAAGGATCAAGATAATTAGAGCAATGGAACTGCCCACGACCCAGAAAGAGGTGAGAATGTTCTTGGGAGTTGTGGGTTACTGCAGGCAATGGATTGCAGGATTTGCGGCTCTAGCCCGACCCCTGATAAATATGACAAAGAAAGGAGTGGAAGATCCCGTCCATTGGGACAGTGAGAGCATGAATGCTTGGGTAACTCTGAGAAACTGTCTGTGTACCGCACCTGCATTGGGTATGCCTGAGTACAATAAACCCTTTGAACTGTTCTGTGACACAAGAGAGAATTGTGCTCTTTCAGTCCTGACTCAGGAGCACGGATCAGTCAGGAGACCAGTAGCCTACTTTTCAGCCACCCTAGATCCAGTGGCCGCTGGATTGCCTGGCTGCTTAAAAGCCGTTGCTGCTACCTGCGTCAGCCTGGAACAGAGTGAGGGCATTGTCATGGGACATCCCGTCACTGTCTATGTCCCTCATTCTGTTGTCATCCTACTGACTAGAACTAGGACCCAGTACCTCACACCTAGTCGGCTGACTAAGTATGAGAGAATTTTGATTGGTGCTGAAAATGTAACTATCTCCCGGTGCAATGTCCTAAATCCTGCGACACTGTTACCTGTCCCTCTGGATGCAGAATCGGATGAGGGTGGGGAACATAATTGCATCGATCTGACTGAATATAGCACAAAGCCCCGTCCTGACATTCGTGAAATAGCACTACGGGACGGGGATAAAACAATGTTTGTGGATGGCTCGTGTTTGAGACATGAGAGTGGGAGTCTGAGTGCTGCCTATGCTGTGGTTACTCTGACAGGAGTCGTCGAGGCATCTTACATGCGCGAGGTGAAATCTGCACAAGTGGCGGAGCTTATAGCGTTAACCCGAGCATGCAAGAGGGGAAAAAGCAAAAGAATTACTGTTTACACAGACAGTCAGTACTGTTTCGGGGTTGTTCATGACTTCGGCCAATTGTGGTTGCAAAGAGAATTCATGACTTCCTCTGGCACACCTATCCGAAATGGGAAAGTAGTGCATAACTTACTGGAAGCCATCCAATTACCCAAAGAATTGGCTGTGGTCAAGTGTGCGGCTCACAGATCTGGAAATGATGATGTGACTGCCGGTAATAGGTACGCTGACCAAATTGCACAGTTTTGTGCCCGACACCAGATGTCCCTACAAATTGCCCGGTGGGATGGAACCAGCTGCCAACTTATGTTGTTTGATAATGTGTCAACGTGGGAAGAATTAAGAGAGATACAACAAACCACAGACAGGCAAGAAAAAGGCAGGTGGGCCGCAAAGGAGTGCGAGTTGCGAGAAGATGGTGTGGTGGTAAATCCGGAGGGGGTGCCTGTACTGCCTGATAGCTTGATCGACCCCATGGTCAGAATGATACATGAGCCAACACATATGGGAAGAGATGCGATGTGTCGGGTGTTTGAACAAGTGTTCTGTAATTCAAAGTTCAGGGACCAGGCGGAAAGGCTTTGCCAGAGGTGCCTAGTGTGTCAGCAATTCAATGCAGGAAAGAAGACTGTAGTGAAACAGAGTACTATTGGAAAGGCAGTAGGTCCCTTCGTAAGAATCCAGGCAGACTTCATAACCATGCCCAGATGCAACGGATACAGATATGTTTTAGTCATAGTTTGTCTATTCTCTAGGTGGGTGGAAGCATATCCAGCTAAGAAAAATGACGCTATAACCACAGCCAAACTATTGCTCAGGGAGTTGATACCTAGGTATGGGATCCCAGAGACGATCGAAACGGACCAAGGTGGGCATTTTGCCAACGATGTCCTATTGGAACTCTGTAGAGCCTTCAAAATGAAGCAAAGATTGCACTGTGCCTACCACCCAGAGGCTTCTGGGGTAGTGGAACAAATAAATGGCACTCTGAAGTCCAGACTGGGGAAAATGTGTGATTCCACAAAAATGAACTGGATAGAAGCTTTACCCCTGGTGCTGATGAGTCTGAGAAGTATCCCGAATCGAAAGACTGGCCTGAGTCCCCATGAAGTGTTGATGGGAAGAGTGATGCGCCAGGCATGGGTACCCGGAAACAAACTGCTAAGCATTTCTGATGATATGGTGCTAGAATACTGCAAGCAGCTGGGTGACCAAGTGCGTTCTCTCTCTCAGCAGATTGGAGAGACTGAAGACGAGTGGCCAAAGACTCCAGCACACAACCTGCAGCCAGGAGACTGGGTGGTGTTAAAGAAACACACCCGGAGCAGCTGCTTGAAGCCAAGGTGGGGAAAGCGACGACAAGTGATCCTCGTCACTACCACTGCTGTGAAGTGCGCTGGTGTACCGAAGTGGATCCACGCCAGCCACACAAAGCGGGTATCTGGAGAAAACGCGACTGGAGCTGAAGGCAGCACAGCTGAAGAGACCTCCGAGGAAGAGAGTCCGGAGCTAGCTGACATCGAACTGCCGAGCACAAGTCAAGACGTTGAATGGTATCCCGCCGACGAACCGGTTCATGATCCAATACGAACCCGAAAATATTCTTACTTAGACAGTGAGTGGGATAGTCCAGGTGAGTCAGAAATAGAAGGAGCAGGTCAGGTCAACGAAAGCCATAACACACCTGATCAGGACATAGGCCAAGTAGGGTCTGATCAAGATCTCGAGACTCCTCCTGAAACTCCGGAGCCGAGAAAGGGACAGTTAGAAATTAGGGCTGACGTTCATGCAGAAGAAAACGAAGAGATCGAAGAGCATGAACAGGAACAGATAGAACTAGATCAAAGTGCTCAGACAACGGAAACAACAGTAACAAAAAGTAAAAAGAAAGTGCGATTTGAATCTGAGCAGGGACAGATTAGCGACCAGGCAGAAGAGATAGACGAAAGACCTGGAACTAGTCAGACAGGCAGGGAATCAGAAGTGCCACAACAAAAAGTGAAAAGAGTGCACGAAGAAGGAGAAGTCTCCTCAACCACTGGGAGGCACGGAGGAAGAAGTACACCTCGATACGTCAAAAGACTAAGGCTCAGACTAAAGACAGTCGAAGAAAACGATAAAGACCGAAAAAGGGCTTTAAGTGAAAGGAATGCAGCCCAAGGCAAATCGCTGAGAAAGAGCGACAGGATAAAGAAACAGAACCGACTGTACCGGAGCCCTGAGTGGACGTACCTTGTGTTGGAAGAGATTGACGAACCTCACCACAGTGGCAACAGCGACAACGAGTCCATTGCTGATCGGAGTTCGGACGAAGACCCTCCTTAAGTGAGCCCTGAAGTGAGCCTTTGGTGCAAAGAAACGAAGAGGGGTAGCAAAAGCCACCTGTAAGCTAAAATGTCTGATCCGAGTGTCTCTGGGAGATCCCGCTGTGGGTGTCTCAAAACCTGTTGTAAGATATGCTTGTGTAGTGTAGCTATGCTAATAGTAATGTGGATAGGACTAACAGTTTTTCTACCTTTTATGATAAGTAAGAATCCTAACTTGTCCCCTACTGAACCCGAAGTAGTAGATGTAGGATTTGTACCGACTGCAGAAACACCACGAAGACTAGAAAGACGCGACAAAAGAGTAGGACTGACACACACACGACCTAATTTAGAAGCACCAGATGAGGATGGACTACACTTTCACAAAATGAAGAACAGGACGCATTTAAATGTTTTTGCTAACTTGTTAGTGCATTATGTAGAAGCTATGGAAATAGAGGACTGTTATGTCTGCATGAAGCTGCCAACTTCAGTGGCTGAAGGCGTGACATACCACCATCTACCTTTGACCTATGGAATCTCCTGTAGTATATTAGCTAGCTTGTTCTATAGAAGCACCTTGCAGTACTATTATTCAAACGATGACGTAGTATTTTCTGAACTTCCTGTTAGAGGACATTTGAACCGTGTACATACTACAAGTGATGTGACCCGCTATATGGGAGAATATTTCCTGACTATAGGTAACATAGACTTAGATCAAGCAAGAGAAGACAATCTGACCTGTTCACTGCAAGAGCAGGAAAAGATGTTTATAAAGATGGCAGACAGAAGGAGAGAAAAGTTTCAGAAGAAGGCAAATGACGAGAAGGATAGAATCCCTAGGTGGGCTGAGCACATGGACAACACCTCAGAAGGCGAAGCCAGTCCTGCCTTGTTGCTGGATTTTGAAAGAAAGGGGAAACTTTGTATCCATAGGGAAAAGACAGAGTACTATAACAATGTATTCATCGGTTCCAGCGAGTGTGAACATAATTATAAGGTAATTGGAGGTTGGGGTTTCAAAAACGGGTCAGAACCTGTGTTTCCCGGAATATATTATATATGTGGGAACAAGGCTTATTTCAAATTGCCGGATCACTGGTATGGAAGCTGCTACTTTGGCATTGTTTTCCCGAAAATATACCATGTGAATAACGCAGCTGGAAGCGATGATGAAACTAATGGCTTAGTGCGTAGTAGACGCGAAAGTGTAGGCGAAATTGTAGGTGATATTTTTAGTGCACTGATACCTGGAATGGGGGTAGTTCTGAACACCCATAGAATCTGCAAATTGTCTACAGTGGTGGACCGGTTATCAACGGACACTGCTGCTGGTTTCCTGCTGGTCAATACTGAAATGGTTGCGATCAGATCAATGGTTTTACAAAACCGTCTTGCCCTTGACACCCTATTAGCAAAAGAGGGCGGAGTCTGTAGAATGCTGAGAGCACAACATTGTTGCACCTACATTCCTGATAAGAGTATCGAATTAAAACAATATGTGAAGAACATAACTAATTTGGAAAAGGAACTCAAACCATTAGAGGTTGACAGTGCCTGGACGAGACTGACTGGAGGTCTCTCCTCTATAGGTAGTTGGTTTACTAATCTAGGTAGAAATATTTTGTGGAAAATACTGATGCCAATAGTCATAATAGGTGTGATTGTATTGATCATTTTTATCTGCTGCAAATGTCAGAAGTGTAAAAAGAAATATACAGTAAATCCGAGGGGGGTGAAAAGAAACATTGATGAGCTAGAATTAGAAGAGCTGAAGAGTGCAATTTATAAAAAGGCGAAAAATCACCACTGTCATAGGGAAGCTGAAAGAAAACTAAACAATAAGTTTATTGAAATCGAAATGGACGATATGAATGAATGAGAAAAGTTGGCATCTGTTTCCTTCATGTAGTGATGATAGTAAATATCATCAAAGAGGGGATTGATGGAGCAAGGATTCGCACGCATAGCGCCTTGCTCGTATGCAAAACCCTTGTCTATAATTGCATAATAATATTAACACCATTGTTCGTCATTTGTAAAGTGTTTTCCCCTACACGCGGGTGTCCCTAGGATGCTTGCTTGTTTGTCTTTTCACGTACTAACGAAGCTTGCACTGAAAATGGCTGCTTTGCCGCAAATTCAGTCTGCGCATGCGTCGGTCATACCCATGTGATGTGACGCACTCGCATTCTGGAGGGATTCTGTGCTCATGCGCATTGATGCTAAATATGGCCGCTTGTCTCTCACCACGCTCTCTGCTTACTGCAGCAGCTTTTAGCCTATCTATTCTTTCGCATTAATCCTTAATGCTATAGTTATTATAAAAGTAAGGGTTGGGTTTTCCTTTATCATGGTATACAGTGCGATCATTTTTATGTATGATTCTAATTTGTCTTCGCTTACTTTTCATGTACCGCGTCTTTGTGGGCTGGGTATTCATGAGCGGAGCCATACTTGAAGCTCTGCTGGGCACCGTCACCTGACCAGAGAAAGTTCCAACTGCGCAGAAGCTAAACCTAGCCAGCTGGCTCCTGAAGCACAATGCGCCTGGGAACACCGCTGGGAATACGGAGTCTCACCTTGAAAGAAGCAATACTGTTGCTACCTATTGAAAACTGTCCTGTACTGCTGTATTCTATGCATGGGAACGTGAACCTGAGGGGCGGGTATTCAAAATTGCATATTTAATCATGTGAAACTGAATTCTAGGAGGTGGTAAAGACCGCACCACCTCTCCTGACCAATCACAATGTGGGAAACTGTCACTTGCAACATTAATGGGTGGTCTAAGGGTCCCCAAACTGTATAACTACCCTAGTTTAGCTTAGGAAAATTGTCCGACTTGTCCGAGTAGCAGACCTGTCACTGACCCTACGATCTCAATAGGTGCTCATTCTGAAAGTGCTGCGGAGCACTTTGTCCATACTTTCCACAATCTCCTAAGGGGTGGAAAATCCTAAGTGCTGGCGAAGCACTTTGCTGGGGAATTCGAAAATCCAATCGGGGTTTCTGGCGGATTACTTGCAGGAGGGGGTAACGCAGGCGTTGCTGTCCGAAGCTGTGGGTGTTGGTCGTACCCTGGGAGGCCCAGTCCTTGACCTGAACCTGAGGGGTATTCTGTCCTTATTCTCCGTGAGCTGTACCTGCTCACAGTCTGGCATTCCTTTTCTGAGGGTCCCTGTCCACGTCTTCCCAACTGACCCGTGGCCAGGGTTGGTCTTCAATCTGAATTAGGTAAATATAGATTGTGGGTTTGCGTATCTCTTTTTCTCTCTCTCTCTCTTTCTCTCTCTCTTATCCGAACTGGTAAAGCATTCTTACCTGTATTTTTGCTTTATTACCATTGCAATTATATGTGTCTGAATTTTAGTTGGTTCCTTCTCTCCCCCCCCCATCCTTTAGAGAACTCATTGATTTTATAAAACCATAGCATGTTCCCGTTTCTCCCCCTTTCCTTTAGTGGTTTGCAGTGAGCTTAGCAAGAATATTCTGAACACTTAGGTTAAGTACATGTTCTAAGTCCCATCCCATTCCTATGTTCTAGTATAACGTTGCAGTGAATAGTACGTGCTAAAACTTCTCCCTGTAGTTTCCCCTATACTCTAAATGGTCATATTTTTTGTGCAAAGTTACCTTTTGGTACTGATTTTGATGTTTGATATATTACTCTGTGTATCGCTTATTATTTTGGCTTCTTCGCTTTGAATTCTTATATAAAAACTCGAACTTAATCAGGTGTCTGTGGTCATTTTACAAAACTGTGGAAAGTATTTTAAGGATATTAAGGTGTATTGGATGTTAGGCCTGTCTACTTTTTCTTAACAGCTCCAGGTCCGTCAAGGAATTGCGCCCGTGGTAAGTCGGGTGCATGGTAAGCAGAGATAAATCCAAACTTGATTACTCCTAGCAGCGTGCAGGAGGAGAAATCCTCACCCAGTTTTCACCCAAACGAAATTAATGTGTTCGTCACGCCGAGGGCCCAGTGCGTGTTAGAGAATTGGTATCCCGGGTGACCTGGGGAAAACTGCGCGCTCTAGCAATAGGACAACAGTTTTTTGAAATTTTTTTTATATGCCTTTCATGGTTACCACCTGCTTTGAGCTGTCCTTATTTTGCGCCGTGCAAATAGCGATTTTTGGGTTTTTCGCTAATTGCGATTTTTCTTGAATGCCGATTGCGATTTCCTATTGCGAATTCGCTATTATTTTCGCAGATTCCGTGGTGTGTCGCTATTACCGATTCGCTAATGCTCAGCGGCAGGGATTCTGCGATTATATTAGCGAATTCGCTAATATGTGTTAGCGAATTCGCTATTTTGTTGTTGAATGCCGAAAACGGAAATTGCGCCCGCATTTGCGTTTTCGCAGCGGTTGCGGGCGCAATTCAGCTACATGAATCAGGCTGTAAGTTCTTGAACGGACTGATGACGATAGTACTGATTGTCTCTATTTCAAATTATCGTGAATATTTGATCCAGTAACTTCAGTCTTGCTGGTTAACTAAATGTATTGACGTTCGCATTATACACGTGATTTGGGACTACCTACATTTACGTGGTCATGTGAGACCTACGGACACTTTCTTCACCGTTATTTTGTCATTTTGGCCACTAATGGCTATGTGGTGTTGAGTTATGATGTGGCAAGTTTTTCGTTCTCACTGTGATGCCTTAAATAGCGACGCTATGCGGATAGGATACTTAGTATCCACTGAACATGTTCATGAGTTGTTACAGACGTGTATTTGCATTTACACGTGTTGTATGAGACTGCTGAACATGGGATCATATGCACCAAATATTTGGGTATATTCTGGGCACTATGGAAGCTCTGGCCACACACACTGGCTGGTGAGAAAGGGCTGTGTAGTTGATTTGTTTATATTGATTCAATCTCATACCACTTCACACAGTGTACCGAATTCTAAGAATATTACTGCGGAATTGTTGTCAGAGGCTCAAACTAACTTTCATGGGGATGAGCGATTTCCTCTTTTCAATCCCTTTGTTGAAGAGTGTTTGTATCACTGGGTGTCTATTGAGACAAAGAAGGTATCTGGTTTCTGTCTTTGTCACTAACAGATTGAAGGGTCAGATGACTTGATCCTGATGAGACATCTTAAATTGTATGGGTTTGACACATTAAAAAATCTTCCCATTCGTTTTGTTGAACAAGGTCTTTGTAATTGGAGGGGACTGCAGTGTGTTTCACAGCACCCCAATTCATATATCAAAGAATACTGTGTAAAACCAGGGGATTTTTACAGTGTCTTCATATGTATGTTTTTGTATATATTGTTTCACATTTGAGCACTGTGCCATCTGCACTTGGTTCACCTTTGACTGCATGTGAACTGTCAATATATATTCTGTAATGTATGCAATTGACAAAAAAACTAAAGTTGTTTATTCATATTCCGTTTGGTCTGTAATGTTATATAAACATTTGTGGTATGGAGATGTTTTTTTTATTCATTTTTGGATTTCTCTAAAGGTCTCCCACCTTGAATGGACTGCTGTGTGTTTATTAGTAGAAGTCTCCTCATGCACCCAAAATAGATACCTTTTACATACTCAAATTAATAGCATAATTAACATAAATATTTATCAATAAAATAAATAATATATAAGAAAAAATATTCAGCTTAGAGTTACATAATCAGAAACAGTAAACCTGTGTATATTTTCCCAACGATTCAGATCGAAACCAGAGAGTCCCTATAACAAACTAGCTAAGCTATCTTTTTCTCTAAAACTACTAAACGCATCATGGAGACACCATTAAGACATATGCAAACCCGGTTCCCCACACAGACTAAAAACGTAATAAAGTTTTCCAAGAAAGGCATGCCCACATGAAGACACATAGACTCCCTTAGTCAAAGGAAGGAACTTTCAACACTAACATCCTTGAACACATGGGAACATACATACAAACCAAATACACAGGTCAAAAGAAAGATAAGGGAGAGGCATTATTAGAACTTTGGGCCATCTTTGAGGAGGCCCAGATCGACAGTCCTGCACTACAGATAGCAAACAAGTGCACCTTCCCCACCATATGCAGGTGTTCTCGCCCTCTTTCCTCGCATTAGGATACTTGAATCTATCAGTTGAAAAAGTTGGTGGGCCCCCCACCGAACAATGAGCAGTTAGGCCTTGGCATGAGAAACTAACAGGACAGCTTGCCCAAGCAGTCACAGAGCAACTCCAGTCCGGTGCAAGGGCTCCCAGATGTTTGCACCCTGTCTGACGCGCACAATACATAGAATTCCAGCAGCGCGGAAAACATGCACCCTCTCTGTTTAAGCAGAGACAAACGTGGGACAGGGAGGCTTGAGCCGTTCTAGACTGTGCTACCAATGGTTTTAGTGAGGAGGAGGCCCCTAGTCCTCTGGGATCCAATGATGAGAGAGGACCTACAGGACTTTCCCAGGTAAACGAGGAAACAACAGAGAGTGGATATGAGGGCAAAGCCTGACTGAAAAGAACAGTGTATAGCTCAGAGCGAAGGAAGCAACCTAGATGGGATTAAGTATGGGCGTAAAATCCGTTCCGCTTGCGGATTTTGCGGATTTTCGGTAAATTCGCAATCCGCGAGATTTGCGGATTTCCCGCAAAATCCGCAAATTCGCACGCAGCGGATTTTTTTTTTCTTGGTGATACAATTTTGCGGCGCGCGGCGTTTACTTCCCATCATTCATCGTTTGCCGAGTTATTTTTCTTGATATTTTGCGAGTGCTGCGCCATTTTGGATCTTGCTGCGGGATCCCGCGGGAATTTGGCAAGCGCGATTACGTAATCGCGGCTGACAACTTTTACAGCGAGAGTTTGTCAACGCGAGTACGCCGTGATCACGTATCACGGTACTTCGCAATTGCGAGCTTTGAGATGCGGCGAGCAGCAACAATCTCGCACTCGCGAAAATATAAAATTTGCATTTCTGCACAAGAAATCCACCAGCAAGCAGCATAAACCTTCTGGAAATGATGATTTTTATCTGAATAACTCCTTAGGTTGACATTTGCCTGCACTTTTTTTGCGAGGAGTCCATTTTGGGGAGGGGGGAGGGGGGTGGGAGGAAGGAAGTGCCCCACAGTCTTCAACTTCCTGTTCCTGTCCAGCAGGCTCCTCCTAGTGCTTTGTACATCTCCTGGTCACTTTTCATTTGGATCTGGAGCTGGAAGGATTACTTTTTGTGGATGCTGCTGGATATTTGGATTTGAGGCCTTTTTGACTTTCTTTGGATCACTTTTGGATTAGAAATTTCACAAGTAAGTTTGTTTGGGGCATTACAGTTGCTGCAACTACAATTTTGGAATTTTCGATTTTTGGGCTGTTTTGGGGCCTTTTGCCCAGGGGTACTCAGTGGTGGGTGCACTGAGTCTTTCTGTGGGGTGTTTTGAAATTAAACATCATGGAGGGGCTGGATGGCTTGGGATTGTGCTGATTTTTCTGTGATTTTTGTTTTTTTGGCCTGTTGTGGCCTTTTCACCCGGGGTAGTGAGTGGTGCATGTGCCTAGTCTTTCTGTGGGTTGTCTTGAATTTAAACATCATGGAGGGGCTGGATGGCATGGGATTGTGCTGATTTTTCTGTGATTTTCGTTTTTTGGGCCTGTTGTGGACAGGCCATGTGGTTGGGGGCCATTTTGAGTGCTGCTACAGGCCCTTGCCATGTGCTGTGATGGAGGGGGCCATTTTGAATGCAGGCAGTGTTCTCAGGCTTGCACCCATTTTGCCTAGCTTTCATCCATTATGCCCAGGGGTAGTGAGTGGTGCATGGGCCTAGTCTTTCTGTGGGTTGTCTTGAATTTAAACATCATGGAGGGGCTGGATGGCATTGGATTGTGCTGATTTTTTTGTGATTTTCGTTTTTTTGGCCTGTTGTGGACAGGCCATGTGGTTGGGGGCCATTTTGAGTGCTGCTACAGGCCCTGGCCATGTGCTGTGATGGAGGGGGCCATTTTGAATGCAGGCAGTGTTCTCAGGCCTGCACCCATTTTGCCTAGCTTTCATCCATTATGCCCAGGGGTAGTGAGTGGTGCATGTGCCTAGTCTTTCTGTGGGTTGTCTTGAATTTAAACATCATGGAGGGGCTGGATGGCATGGGATTGTGCTGATTTTTTTGTGATTTTCGTTTTTTTGGCCTGTTGTGGACAGGCCATGTGGTTGGGGGCCATTTTGAATGCTGCTACAGGCCCTTGCCATGTGCTGTGATGGAGGGGGCCATTTTGAATGCAGGCAGTGTTCTCAGGCCTGCACCCATTTTGCCTAGCTTTCATCCATTATGCCCAGGGGTAGTGAGTGGTGCATGTGCCTAGTCTTTCTGTGGGTTGTCTTGAATTTAAACATCATGGAGGGGCTGGATGGCATGGGATTGTGCTGATTTTTCTGTGATTTTCGTTTATTTGGCCTGTTGTGGACAGGCCATGTGGTTGGGGGCCATTTTGAGTGCTGCTACAGGCCCTGGCCATGTGCTGTGATGGAGGGGGCCATTTTGAATGCAGGCAGTGTTCTCAGGCCTGCACCCATTTTGCCTAGCTTTCATCCATTATGCCCAGGGGTAGTGATTGGTGCATGTGCCTAGTCTTTCTGTGGATTGTCTTGAATTTAAACATCATGGAGGGGCTGGATGGCATGGGATTGTGCTGATTTTTCTGTGATTTTCGTTTTTTTGGCCTGTTGTGGACAGGCCATGTGATTGGGGGCCATTTTGAGTGCTGCTACAAGCCCTGGCCATGTGCTGTGATGGAGGGGGCCATTTTGAATGCAGGCAGTGTTCTCAGGCCTGCACCCATTTTGCCTAGCTTTCATCCATTACGCCCAGGGGTAGTGAGTGGTGCATGTGCCTAGTCTTTCTGTGGGTTGTCTTGAATTTAAACATCATGGAGGGGCTGGATGGCATGGGATTGTGCTGATTTTTCTATGATTTTCGTTTTTTTGGCCTGTTGTGGACAGGCCATGTGGTTGGGGGCCATTTTGAGTGCTGCTACAGGCCCTGGCCATGTGCTGTGATGGAGGGGGCCATTTTGAATGCAGGCAGTGTTCTCAGGCCTGCACCCATTTTGCCTAGCTTTCATCCATTATGCCCAGGGGTAGTGAGTGGTGCATGTGCCTAGTCTTTCTGTGGGTTGTCTTGAATTTAAACATCATGGAGGGGCTGGATGGCATGGGATTGTCCTGATTTTTTTGTGACTTTGTTTTTTTTGGCCTGTTGTGGACAGGCCATGTGGTTGGGGGCCATTTTGAGTGCTGCTACAGGCCCTTGCCATGTGCTGTGATGGAGGGGGCCATTTTGAATGCAGGCAGTGTTCTCAGGCCTGCACCCATTTTGCCTAGCTTTCATCCATTATGCCCAGGGGTAGTGAGTGGTGCATGGGCCTAGTCTTTCTGTGGGTTGTCTTGAATTTATACATCATGGAGGGGCTGGATGGCATGGGATTGTGCTGATTTTTCTGTGATTTTCGTTTTTTTGGCCTGTTGCGGACAGGCCATGTGGTTGGGGGCCATTTTGAGTGCTGCTACAGGCCCTGGCCATGTGCTGTGATGGAGGGGGCCATTTTGAATGCAGGCAGTGTTCTCAGGACTGCACCCATTTTGCCTAGCTTTCATCCATTATGCCCAGGGGTAGTGAGTGGTGCATGGGCCTAGTCTTTCTGTGGAGTGTCTTGAATTTTAAACATCATGGAGGGGCTGGATGGCTTGGGATGGTGCTGATTTTTCTGCGATTTTCGTTTTTTTGGCCTGTTGTGGCCTTTTCACCAGGGGGTAGTGAGTGGTGCATGTGCCTAGTCTTTCTGTGGGTTGTCTTGAATTTAAACATCATGGAGGGGCTGGATGGCTTGGGATTGTGCTGATTTTTCTGTGATTTTCGTTTTTTTGGCCTGTTGTTGTGGCCTTTTCACCAGGGGTAGTGACTAGTGAGTGTTGCATGTGCCTAGTCTTTCTGTGGGGTGTCTTGAATTTAAGCATCATGGATGGCATGGGATTGTGCTGATTTTTTTGTGATTTTCGTTTTTTTGGCCTGTTGTGGACTGGCCATGTGGTTGGGGGCCATTTTGAGTGCTGCTACAGGCCCTGGCCATGTGCTGTGATGGAGGGGGCCATTTTGAATGCAGGCAGTGTTCTCAGGCCTGCACCCATTTTGCCTAGCTTTCATCCATCATGCCCAGGGGTAGTGAGTGGTGCATGTGCCTAGTCTTTCTGTGGGTTGTCTTGAATTTAAACATCATGGAGGGGCTGGATGGCATGGGATTGTGCTGATTTTTTTGTGATTTTCGTTTTTTTGGCCTGTTGTGGACAGGCCATGTGGTTGGGGGCCATTTTGAGTGCTGCTACAGGCCCTGGCCATGTGCTGTGATGGAGGGGGCCATTTTGAATGCAGGCAGTGTTCTCAGGCCTGCACCCATTTTGCCTAGCTTTCATCCATTATGCCCAGGGGTAGTGAGTGGTGCATGGGCCTAGTCTTTCTGTGGGTTGTATTGATTTTAAACATCATGGAGGGGCTGGATGGCATGGGATTCTGCTGATTTTTTTGTGATTTTCGTTTTTTGGGCCTGTTGTGGACATGCCATGTGGTTGGGGGCCATTTTGAGTGCTGCTACAGGCCCTGGCCATGTGCTGTGATGGAGGGGGCCATTTTGAATGCAGGCAGTGTTCTCAGGCCTGCACCCATTTTGCCTAGCTTTCATCCATTATGCCCAGGGGTAGTGAGTGGTGCATGTGCCTAGTCTTTCTGTGGGTTGTCTTGAATTTAAACATCATGGAGGGGCTGGATGGCATGGGATTGTCCTGATTTTTTTGTGATTTTGTTTTTTTTGGCCTGTTGTGGACAGGCCATGTGGTTGGGGGCCATTTTGAGTGCTGCTACAGGCCCTGGCCATGTGCTGTGATGGAGGGGGCCATTTTGAATGCAGGCAGTGTTCTCAGGCCTGCCCCCATTTTGCCTAGCTTTCATCCATTATGCCCAGGGGTAGTGAGTGGTGCATGGGCCTAGTCTTTCTGTGGGTTGTCTTGAATTTAAACATCATGGAGGGGCTGGATGGCATGGGATTGTGCTGATTTTTTTGTGATTTTCGTTTTTTTGGCCTGTTGCGGACAGGCCATGTGGTTGGGGGCCATTTTGAGTGCTGCTACAGGCCCTGGCCATGTGCTGTGATGGAGGGGGCCATTTTGAATGCAGGCAGTGTTCTCAGGACTGCACCCATTTTGCCTAGCTTTCATCCATTATGCCCAGGGGTAGTGAGTGGTGCATGGGCCTAGTCTTTCTGTGGAGTGTCTTGAATTTTAAACATCATGGAGGGGCTGGATGGCTTGGGATGGTGCTGATTTTTCTGCGATTTTCGTTTTTTTGGCCTGTGGTGGCCTTTTCACCAGGGGGTAGTGAGTGGTGCATGTGCCTAGTCTTTCTGTGGGTTGTCTTGAATTTAAACATCATGGAGGGGCTGGATGGCTTGGGATTGTGCTGATTTTTCTGTGATTTTCGTTTTTTTGGCCTGTTGTTGTGGCCTTTTCACCAGGGGTAGTGACTAATGAGCGTTGCATGTGCCTAGTCTTTCTGTGGGGTGTCTTGAATTTAAGCATCATGGATGGCATGGGATTGTGCTGATTTTTTTGTGTTTTTCGTTTTTTTGGCCTGTTGTGGACTGGCCATGTGGTTGGGGGCCATTTTGAGTGCTGCTACAGGCCCTGGCCATGTGCTGTGATGGAGGGGGCCATTTTGAATGCAGGAAGTGTTCTCAGGCCTGCACCCATTTTGCCTAGCTTTCATCCATCATGCCCAGGGGTAGTGAGTGGTGCATGTGCCTAGTCTTTCTGTGGGTTGTCTTGAATTTAAACATCATGGAGGGGCTGGATGGCATGGGATTGTGCTGATTTTTTTGTGATTTTCGTTTTTTTGGCCTGTTGTGGACAGGCCATGTGGTTGGGGGCCATTTTGAGTGCTGCTACAGGCCCTTGCCATGTGCTGTGATGGAGGGGGCCATTTTGAATGCAGGGAGTGTTCTCAGGCCTGCACCCATTTTGCCTAGCTTTCATCCATTATGCCCAGGGGTAGTGAGTGGTGCATGTGCCTAGTCTTTCTGTGGGTTGTCTTGAATTTAAACATCATGGAGGGGCTGGATGGCATGGGATTGTGCTGATTTTTCTGTGATTTTCGTTTTTTGGGCCTGTTGTGGACAGGCCATGTGGTTGGGGGCCATTTTGAGTGCTGCTACAGGCCCTGGCCATGTGCTGTGATGGAGGGGGCCATTTTGAATGCAGGCAGTGTTCTCAGGCCTGCACCCATTTTGCCTAGCTTTCATCCATTATGCCCAGGGGTAGTGAGTGGTGCATGTGCCTAGTCTTTCTGTGGGTTGTCTTGAATTTAAACATCATGGAGCGGCTGGATGGCATGGGATTGTGCTGATTTTTCTGTGATTTTCGTTTTTTTGGCCTGTTGTGGACAGGCCATGTGATTGGGGGCCATTTTGAGTGCTGCTACAGGCCCTGGCCATGTGCTGTAATGGAGGGGGCCATTTTGAATGCAGGCAGTGTTCTCAGGCCTGCACCCATTTTGCCTAGCTTTCATCCATTACGCCCTGGGGTAGTGAGTGGTGCACGTGCCTAGTCTTTCTGTGGGTTGTCTTGAATTTAAACATCATGGAGGGGCTGGATGGCATGGGATTGTGCTGATTTTTCTATGATTTTCGTTTTTTTGGCCTGTTGTGGACAGGCCATGTGGTTGGGGGCCATTTTGAGTGCTGCTACAGGCCCTGGCCATGTGCTGTGATGGAGGGGGCCATTTTGAATGCAGGCAGTGTTCTCAGGCCTGCACCCATTTTGCCTAGCTTTCATCCATTATGCCCAGGGGTAGTGAGTGGTGCATGGGCCTAGTCTTTCTGTGGGTTGTCTTGATTTTAAACATCATGGAGGGGCTGGATGGCATGGGATTCTGCTGATTTTTTCTGTGATTTTCGTTTTTTTGGCCTGTTGTGGACATGCCATGTGGTTGGGGGCCATTTTGAGTGCTGCTACAGGCCCTGGCCATGTGCTGTGATGGAGGGGGCCATTTTGAATGCAGGCAGTGTTCTCAGGCCTGCACCCATTTTGCCTAGCTTTCATCCATTATGCCCAGGGGTAGTGAGTGGTGCATGTGCCTAGTCTTTCTGTGGGTTGTCTTGAATTTAAACATCATGGAGGGGCTGGATGGCATGGGATTGTGCTGATTTGTTTGTGATTTTGTTTTTTTTGGCCTGTTGTGGACAGGCCATGTGGTTGGGGGCCATTTTGAGTGCTGCTACAGGCCCTGGCCATGTGCTGTGATGGAGGGGGCCATTTTGAATGCAGGCAGTGTTCTCAGGCCTGCACCCATTTTGCCTAGCTTTCATCCATTATGCCCAGGGGTAGTGAGTGGTGCATGGGCCTAGTCTTTCTGTGGGTTGTCTTGAATTTAAACATCATGGAGGGGCTGGATGGCATGGGATTGTGCTGATTGTTCTGTGATTTTCGTTTTTTTGGCCTGTTGCGGACAGGCCATGTGGTTGGGGGCCATTTTGAGTGCTGCTACAGGCCCTGGCGATGTGCTGTGATGGAGGGGGCCATTTTGAATGCAGGCAGTGTTCTCAGGACTGCACCCATTTTGCCTAGCTTTCATCCATTATGCCCAGGGGTAGTGAGTGGTGCATGGGGCTAGTCTTTCTGTGGAGTGTCTTGAATTTTAAACATCATGGAGGGGCTGGATGGCTTGGGATGGTGCTGATTTTTCTGCGATTTTCGTTTTTTTGGCCTGTTGTGGCCTTTTCACCAGGGGGTAGTGAGTGGTGCATGTGCCTAGTCTTTCTGTGGGTTGTCTTGAATTTAAACATCATGGAGGGGCTGGATGGCTTGGGATTGTGCTGATTTTTCTGTGATTTTCGATTTTTTGGCCTGTTGTTGTGGCCTTTTCACCAGGGGTAGTGACTAGTGAGTGTTGCATGTGCCTAGTCTTTCTGTGGGGTGTCTTGAATTTAAGCATCATGGATGGCATGGGATTGTGCTGATTTTTTTGTGATTTTTGTTTTTTTGGCCTGTTGTGGACTGGCCATGTGGTTGGGGGCCATTTTGAGTGCTGCTACAGGCCCTGGCCATGTGCTGTGATGGAGGGGGCCATTTTGAATGCAGGCAGTGTTCTCAGGCCTGCACCCATTTTGCCTAGCTTTCATCCATCATGCCCAGGGGTAGTGAGTGGTGCATGTGCCTAGTCTTTCTGTGGGTTGTCTTGAATTTAAACATCATGGAGGGGCTGGATGGCATGGGATTGTGCTGATTTTTTTGTGATTTTCGTTTTTTTGGCCTGTTGTGGACAGGCCATGTGGTTGGGGGCCATTTTGAGTGCTGCTACAGGCCCTTGCCATGTGCTGTGATGGAGGGGGCCATTTTGAATGCAGGCAGTGTTCTCAGGCCTGCACCCATTTTGCCTAGCTTTCATCCATTATGCCCAGGGGTAGTGAGTGGTGCATGTGCCTAGTCTTTCTGTGGGTTGTCTTGAATTTAAACATCATGGAGGGGCTGGATGGCATGGGATTGTGCTGATTTTTCTGTGATTTTCGTTTTTTGGGCCTGTTGTGGACAGGCCATGTGGTTGGGGGCCATTTTGAGTGCTGCTACAGGCCCTGGCCATGTGCTGTGATGGAGGTGGCCATTTTGAATGCAGGCAGTGTTCTCAGGCCTGCACCCATTTTGCCTAGCTTTCATCCATTATGCCCAGGGGTAGTGAGTGGTGCATGTGCCTAGTCTTTCTGTGGGTTGTCTTGAATTTAAACATCATGGAGGGGCTGGATGGCATGGGATTGTGCTGATTTTTCTGTGATTTTCGTTTTTTTGGCCTGTTGTGGACAGGCCATGTGATTGGGGGCCATTTTGAGTGCTGCTACAGGCCCTGGCCATGTGCTGTGATGGAGGGGGCCATTTTGAATGCAGGCAGTGTTCTCAGGCCTGCACCCATTTTGCCTAGCTTTCATCCATTACGCCCAGGGGTAGTGAGTGGTGCATGTGCCTAGTCTTTCTGTGGGTTGTCTTGAATTTAAACATCATGGAGGGTCTGCATGGCATGGGATTGTGCTGATTTTTCTATGATTTTCGTTTTTTTGGCCTGTTGTGGACAGGCCATGTGGTAGGGGGCCATTTTGAGTGCTGCTACAGGCCCTGGCCATGTGCTGTGATGGAGGGGGCCATTTTGAATGCAGGCAGTGTTCTCAGGCCTGCACCCATTTTGCCTAGCTTTCATCCATTATGCCCAGGGGTAGTGAGTGGTGCATGGGCCTAGTCTTTCTGTGGGTTGTCTTGATTTTAAACATCATGGAGGGGCTGGATGGCATGGGATTCTGCTGATTTTTTTGTGATTTTCGTTTTTTTGGCCTGTTGTGGACATGCCATGTGGTTGGGTGCCATTTTGAGTGCTGCTACAGGCCCTGGCCATGTGCTGTGATGGAGGGGGCCATTTTGAATGCAGGCAGTGTTCTCAGGCCTGCACCCATTTTGCCTAGCTTTCATCCATTATGCCCAGGGGTAGTGAGTGGTGCATGTGCCTAGTCTTTCTGTGGGTTGTCTTGAATTTAAACATCATGGAGGGGCTGGATGGCATGGGATTGTGCTGATTTTTTTGTGATTTTGTTTTTTTTGGCCTGTTGTGGACAGGCCATGTGGTTGGGGGCCATTTTGAGTGCTGCTACAGGCCCTGGCCATGTGCTGTGATGGAGGGGCCATTTTGAATGCAGGCAGTGTTCTCAGGCCTGCACCCATTTTGCCTAGCTTTCATCCATTATGCCCAGGGGTAGTGAGTGGTGCATGGGCCTAGTCTTTCTGTGGGTTGTCTTGAATTTAAACATCATGGAGGGGCTGGATGGCATGGGATTGTGCTGATTGTTCTGTGATTTTCGTCTTTTTTGGCCTGTTGCGGACAGGCCATGTGGTTGGGGGCCATTTTGAGTGCTGCTACAGGCCCTGGCCATGTGCTGTGATGGAGGGGGCCATTTTGAATGCAGGCAGTGTTCTCAGGCCTGCACCCATTTTGCCTAGCTTTCATCCATTATGCCCAGGGGTAGTGAGTGGTGCATGGGCCTAGTCTTTCTGTGGAGTGTCTTGAATTTTAAACATCATGGAGGGGCTGGATGGCTTGGGATGGTGCTGATTTTTCTGCGATTTTCGTTTTTTTGGCCTGTTGTGGCCTTTTCACCAGGGGGTAGTGAGTGGTGCATGTGCCTAGTCTTTCTGTGGGTTGTCTTGAATTTAAACATCATGGAGGGGCTGGATGGCTTGGGATTGTGCTGATTTTTCTGTGATTTTCGTTTTTTTGGCCTGTTGTTGTGGCCTTTTCACCAGGGGTAGTGACTAGTGAGTGTTGCATGTGCCTAGTCTTTCTGTGGGGTGTCTTGAATTTAAGCATCATGGAGGGCATGGGATTGTGCTGATTTTTCTGTTTTTTTTCGATTTTATTGGGGTGTATAACTGAACTGATGTTCCTCTGTCTTCCATTGCTTTTAGGTGCATAAGACTCAAGAGAACCACCAGTGCCAGGAAGAAGTCCTGCAGCGGTGTGTGTGTGCAGCATAACGTCACGCAACGTCACGTCTGGCCTCAGACAACTCTACAATCGTGCAACTGCGGCCTGCTGTCTGAAGAAGATGGCCCCAAATAAAGGTCTCCGTAGCTCCTCTAGCAAGAAAGTTGCTAGTAAGAAGCAGAAGAAGCAAGTTACCAAGGAGGCTGGTGTGCCGGCCGCCGCGTTTTTTGGGAGCAAAAAAAAAAGTATGCCTGCAGCAGCAGCAGGATCTGCTGGGGACCAAGCTGGGAGCAGCACCCCCGCTCCATTGGGTTCAGTGCCTCCACCACCATGCCAACTTAAGTCAAAGCCCTTGAGTGCTTCAGAGGCAGTCAGTGTACTTCTCCAATCACCATCGACCAGTGATGTTGGCTCATCGCAAGAAAGTAGCAGCAATGTCCCTGAATCAACACAGGTTGTTGTAACTCATCTGACAAGTGTTGAACAACCACAGCCGCAACAACAACACCATGTGCAAGTACAAGCCCAAGTACATGTGGAAGGAGAGGCAGCGCAAGGAGATGCGCAAGCAGAGGTTCATGGAGGGTCACAAGTGCCCACAATAGTTGTTCCTCCCGAAGTAGGGGCACATCAGGAAATCGACAATCAAGCCGAGGTATCATTGGAAGCCACTCCTCCTGATGATCATTCATTGTCTTCCACATCCCTAGCAAGGAAAAGATCAAGGTTGGTGTCTACATCTTCTTCAAGCCCACCTCCTTCTGATGATACGGATCCCAATTGGGAACCAGCACCACTGCCGTCTGAGAGTGAGGCACACCATGATCTGACAAAGGTACCTAAGCGTAAAAGGAAGGTCGTCGAAAAACTCATAGCTATGGAGTGTGATGAGGCTCAACAAGAAGTGATGGATACTGCTGCTGATGAAGCCTCTCACGATGACGACGAGCCAGTCATCATAAAGGTCACTGCAGCCCCAGCGGGCATGCAGCAAAGAGACATTTTGACCCTATCCCGAGAAGCTGCTGAGCGTGATGATGATGTCGACGAGGAGGCAATGGAAATACAACAATCATTGGATTTGGAGTTAATTAGTACACCAACACCTACCGCTTCCATATTTCTTCCTCGCAAGAAGGGACATCCATCCACCTCGACCTCAATTAGTGGTGGTGAAAGTGCAAAACGTACTGAAGTTCGGCAATCCACATCCTCCACTTCATCTGGCATTAGCAGCAGGACCACCACCACCAGTATCGCCGCCTCCTCCGGCCCCCAAAGACATTTCAAGTCTCCAGTTTGGGACTTCTTTAGTGTTTGCCCAAAAAAGGAAAACGTAGCCATTTGTAGCATTTGTAAGCTTCGAGTTAGTCGTGGTAAGTTTGGTACCAACTATGGTACCGGAGGCCAGAGAGGTCATCTTGAGAGACAGCACACTGTCAAATGGCATGCGCACCTAAAGGAGATCAAGGAAGCCCGAATTGCACGTAATGAAAACGTTGATTTTTCATCTGATGATGACCAGGAGGAAGAAGACGATTCAAACGCTTCACTTACACCCAGTACCCCTGTCAGCAGCACACCCCATGTGAGCCACACTAAGAGTGTGGGAGAGAGTGAGACACCAATGCGAAAAAGGTCATCAGCGAGCGTAACTGGGTCGAAGAAATCATCATCATCCCGTAAATCCTTGGTCCAGGGCAACATTAAAAAGATGTTGTTTACAGAAGCGCAATATAAACGCAACCACCCACTGTCGCGT
Source organism: Lissotriton vulgaris (assembly GCF_964263255.1). Classification (NCBI taxonomy): domain Eukaryota; kingdom Metazoa; phylum Chordata; class Amphibia; order Caudata; family Salamandridae; genus Lissotriton; species Lissotriton vulgaris. The sequence goes on from NC_141685.1 coordinate 1,571,085,572, forward strand.
CTGTATAACACTAAGCTGGCTAAAATGCTAGCTCTGGACCTTCTCCCTTTTTCTTTTGTAGAAGGGGTTGGTTTTCTAGAATTAGTGGCAGCGCTGTGCCCTAAATGGAAGGTTCCTAGCCGGTTCTATTTTGCCCGAGTTGCGGTTTCAGCACTACATGAAGATGTTCTGGAGGTGATTGGGGCAGCTTTGCAGAAGAGTGCTGTTCACACTATACATCTGACAACAGAAATGTGGACCAGTGGTGCAGGCGCTGATTACATGTGCATCACTGCACACTGGGTCTCTTTTTCAGGGGTTAAAGCAAAGCTAAACGCAGGTGTTGACCCAGACATTGTTTTTAAAGCTGCTCGGAAACATGCAACACTAGCCATGTTTGGTTTGGAGAAACGTCACACAGCACAAAACATTTTGGATGTGTTTAACACAAAGGTCCTTGACTGGCTGTCCCCCAAAAAATGCCAGGTTGGTTATGTTTCCACGGACAATGGCGCCAATATAGTTAAGGCCATGCAGCTGGGTGACTATTTCAGAGTGCCGTGTTTGGCGCACTCTATAAACCTGGTTGTCAAAAAATTCTTGAGTGATAAAGACAGTGCAGCGTACAGAGTATTGGACACCTGCCGAAAAATGTGAAACCATTTCAGCCATTCTTTTAAGGCCCGGAAGCATCTGAGGAGCCTGCTATATGAACGTCAAATGCCAGTGAAAGCACTCATCCAGGAGGTGGTAACACGTTGGAACTCAACCTTCTACATGCTTGAGCGTCTGTATGAGCAGTATACGGTACTCAATCACTATTTCTTAACACAGGGTACAGCTCAGAAGGAGGACCTGAGGATGGGTGCGGCGCAATGGAACATAGTTAAAAGCCTGACACGCATGCTTCGTCCTTTTGTGTTCTTCACGACTGCAGTCAGCAAGGAGGAATGTAATTTGGGAAAAGCTATCCCATTGTTGTACATGCTGGAGCACCAACTGAAGGAGGTGTGTTCTGTGTTTGAAAAAGATGAAGAAAACCAAGAGCCTTTTGTTATGGCTGAGAAATTATTAGAGCACCTACAAGGTGATGAACGTCTTAAAATGATCCACTCAAACCAGCATTACATTTGTGCTACTATTCTGGATCCACGCTACAAAAAGGCGCTGGCAGGCCAAGCATTCTTTCCTTTTGCTGATGAAGATGTTACAAAGTACAAACAGTGGCTAGCCTCCTCAGCCAAGAGGTTTGAAAGAGAACGGCAGCAAATTGAAGGAAAAGGCAGTACATCAGCATCAGCAGGCCATCCCCAGTCACAACCATCCACTTCTGCACCTGTGGCTGCGGCACAAGCGACCTCTCAGCTGTTAAAGAGACCGGCAACTGGATCATCTGCACCACCAGACACAACAGTAACATTGGAGGCTGAAGAGGATTGGCTAGCTCGGCTTGGGTTTGGTTCTCAAAAGGTCACAGCAACAGCTAAGCAAAGTGGAGGAACTTTGGAGGAGAACCTTGAGTCGATGGTGAAGGACTATCTGAATGACTCAACAGAGGTCTATGTTAATGCTGACCCATTGGCGTATTGGCATGGGAAAAAAAAATTGTGGCCACAGCTCTCCAACCTGGCTTTAAACTACTTGTCTTGCCCACTCGCAAGCGTGTCTTCTGAACGTGTTTTCAGTGCTGCTGGTGGCATTGTAACTTCCAAACGGAGCCGCCTCTCGCCCAAAAATGTGGAGAGGTTAACAATGATCAAGATGAATCAGCACCTCATACCACCAGATTTCAGAGTACGAGAAAGCGCGCCGGATGAAGACGAGGTGGACAGCAACATAGATGAGGGAATTTCTTCTCTGTCAGGTGACACTGAGCTCACCCTGCCTGAATTCGCAGAGTATGATGACGAAGCCTTATTCTTATTCATGGACCGTGATACCGAGCCCTGAAAATGAGACAACGAATCAATAACTTTCTTTTTCGTCCTTATTCAGTTTTATTCCTGTGTGTCTGTCTTTCTTTGTTGTGCACAGTTAATATAATTCAAACTTTAATCACATAATCACAAAAACAGGCCCATCAGCAGAACTGTCTTCACTTGTTTGCTAATTGATTTGAAGGTGCCGCAGTCTGCATTCCTCAGGTTCACAAGTTCAGAAGAACATGCTCCTCTATCCTCCTCCTCCAGACTCCTATTTCCATCAAAGCAGAGGACTGGTTTACGCCCAATGAAGAAAGACTCAGCACTTGTGGGGGTGTTGTTCTACCTCTTTGCAGGTGAGTTGACGGCTCTGGGGCCATTGCTGTGAAGCTCTAATACCGGATAAAAGTGGTTTGGCCCAAATCCGAGGCGGAAATTTTTTGGTGTTTTTGCTGACTTGCTTGCCTTTGAGGTGCTCTTTGGGGGGTTCCGGCTGTTTGTGGGTGAGTTTCGGGGTCTGTGAGCAGTGCTGGGACACTCTAATCTTGATTGCATTTGCTTTTCAGGAAATCCGTGGTGGTAAACCGGACTTATGGCCTAGCTACACAGCGCGTTTGGACCGAAGGCCGAGAAATATTGTAAGTATGAGATTTTGCTTTTGGCCTGTTTGGGGGTGTTATGCTTTTTGGCGGGTGGGTTGGCGGGTCTTGGGGCATTCCTGGGAAGGTCTAATACCGGATAGAAGTGGTTGGGATAAAATCCACGCCGATTTTTTTTGTGCTATTTCTGACATTTTGCTCAATGTAGCGTTTTCGGGGGCCTGTTTGGGGGCCTTCCTGGTGTTTGTGGGTGGGTTTCGGGGTCTGGAAGCACTGCTGGCTATGGATACTTTACTTTGCAAGAGGTTTGAAGCAAATCCATGGTGGCAGAGGGGAGTTAGGGCCTAGCTGCAGAGCGCGCGCGGAGTGATTTGGGAAATTTGCCAAAAAATGACTAAGTCCCCATTTTTGTACTTTTGCTCTTTGGCTGTTTGGAGGTCTTCTACTCGTTTTCTCCTGGGTTGACGGCTCTGGGGCCATTGCTGGGAAGCTCTAATACCGGATAAAAGTGGTTTGGACCAAATCCGAGGCGGGAATTGTTTGGTGTTTTTCCTGACTTGCTTGCCTTTGAGGTGCTCTTTGGGGGGGTTCCGGCTGTTTGTGGGTGAGTTTCGGGGTCTGTGAGCACTGCTGGGACACTCTAATCTTGATTGCATTTGCTTTTCAGGAAATCCGTGGTGGTAAACCGGACTTATGGCCTAGCTACACAGCGCGTTTGGACCGAAGGCCGAGAAATATTGTAAGTATGAGATTTTGCTTTTGGCCTGTTTGGGGGTGTTATGCTTTTTGGCGGGTGGGTTGGTGGGTCTTGGGGCATTCCTGGGAAGGTCTAATACCGGATAGAAGTGGTTGGGACAAAATCACGCCGATTTTTTTTGTGCTATTTCTGACATTTTGCTCAATGTAGCGTTTTCGGGAGCCTGTTTGGGGGCCTTCCTGGTGTTTGTGGGTGGGTTTCGGGGTTTGGGAGCACTGCTGGCTATGGATACTTTACTTTGCAAGAGGTTTGAAGCAAATCCATGGTGGCAGAGGGGAGTTAGGGCCTAGCTGCAGAGCGCGCGCGGAGTGATTTGGGAAATGTGCCAAAAAATGACTAAGTCCCCATTTTTGTACTTTTGCTCTTTGGCTGTTTGGGGGTCTTCTACTCGTTTTCTCCTGGGTTGACGGCTCTGGGGCCATTGCTGGGAAGCTCTAATACCGGATAAAAGTTGTTTGGACCAAATCCGAGGCGGAATTTTTTTTGTGTTTTTGCTGACTTGCTTGCCTTTGAGGTGCTCTTTGGGGGGGTTCCGGCTGTTTGTGGGTGAGTTTTGGGGTCTGTGAGCAGTGCTGGGACACTCTAATCTTGATTGCATTTGCTTTTCAGGAAATCCGTGGTGGTAAACCGGACTTATGGCCTAGCTACACAGCGCGTTTGGACCGAAGGCCAAGAAATATTGTAAGTATGAGATTTTGCTTTTGGCCTGTTTGGGGGTGTTATGCTTTTTGGCGGGTGGGTTGGCGGGTCTTGGGGCATTCCTGGGAAGGTCTAATACCGGATAGAAGTGGTTGGGACAAAATCCACGCCGAAAAGCCTTTTGGCACTTTTTGTAACTTAGGGTTCGTTAGGGTTAGCCCTAGAAGCAGGATTGCATATGTTTCGGGGTGTTCTAGATTTTTGCAACTAAGTTCTGGGGTCTTAGAGCACTCGTGAGAATGTGTAATTTTGATTGCAAATCATTTGAAGAAAATCCATGGTGGGAAAGGGGGGATTTGGCATAGTTAAAGAAAGCCTTTGCCACTATTCTTAACTTAGGGTTCGTTAGGGTTAGCAGTATTTCTATTGCATATGTTTGGGTGGGGGGGGTTTCGAGTCTTGGAGCGATGCTGGCTATGGATACTTTTGCTTGGTTGCTTGCAAGTGGTTTGAATACAATCCACAGTGGATAAGGGGGTATTTGGGCCTACTTTTACTTTCAAAGTACGTTTTGTCACCACTTTTCTGCTAGGCCTCGTTTTTTGAGATTTGATTGGGGGTCTTCTACATTTTTGCGACTGGCTTTAGTAAGGTGGGAGCACTGCTGGGAAGATCTAATTTTGTTCTAAAACACAGTTTACAGTACACCTAGCTTGAGGGGAAAGATCCGCTACATTAATTTGCCCATACTTAATTATCCTTCAAAAGGTGACTCAGACAGAGTACGCACTTTCAAAAATATTGTACTGTCTACTAGGAAAATCAAAGTGTGACTTTTTGCACTCCACAGCCTATATACCTTATATTTATTTATCAGTGGTGTTGTAATATTATATCACTTCCTGTTTTTCGTTGAATAATTACAGGCCGGGTTTCAGTCTGTGCAATGGGGAAAAAAGGATGGAGTCAGGCTTCACCTTAGCGAGCCGCAATTCAGCATCCGCCAGGCAGGCAGTGGACAGGGTGTCTTCTGGTGACCAACATTGATGGACGAGCGTCAGATGGAATGGAGGAGTGCCGCTAATAAGAGGAATTTCTTTCTGCATGCAACTTACTTACCAATTTCAACAGGACAACTACAACAACATACAGATACAGTATCCATTGTTTCTTTCTATGACTGTGACTGCATTTCTTGGATCTCTCTCTGCTTCTAAATTCATCCCTTAACACATCACTTAGTCCACTCCACTATCACATCTGCACCACACATAGTCATTTGTAAGTGCTCCTACGTAATTCGCAAGTCGCAGCACGCCCCAGCCCGTAGAGGACTGGGATGGCCCCAATGATGAAGCATGTCACCAAGGGGAAACCCTGGTGAGTGAGGGGACACCTAGAAAAAAGAGCAATTTCTCCTTTTCTATCTACTATACCTTCCAGACCGACCCCATTGAGTGTTGTGAATGGATTTATAGTGACCAGCAAGGCTCTCAGGTATCTGGCAACAGAGACCTTATGTTGAATATAGTTATCAATATTTCCACACACGCCCTGTACTGTCGCATTCTTTCTTCCACAGTTTTCGAAAGTACTACTTACTTTTCACTGACATGCATGCAGTAGTGCATGCACTTTCAAAGATTGATGGATAGGTTTGTACCCAAAGATTTGTTTATGTTCGCAATTGTTTGTCCATGCTGTGTTTTTTTTACAGGCTGTCTTCTGGTGACCAACATTGATGGACGAAGCGTCAGATGGAATGGAGGAGTGCCGCTAATAAGAGGAATTTTTTTCTGCATGCAACTTACTTACCAATTTCAACAGGACAACTACAACAACATACAGATACAGTATCCATTGTTTCTTTCTATGACTGTGACTGCATTTCTTGGATCTCTCTCTGCTTCTAAATTGATCCCTTAACACATCACTTAGTCCACTCCACTATCACATCTGCACCACACATAGTCATTTGTAAGTGCTCCTACGTAATTCGCAAGTCGCAGCACGCCCCAGCCCATAGAGGACTGGGATGGCCCCAATGATGAAGCATGTCACCAAGGGGCAACCCTGGTGGGTGAGGGGACACCTAGAAAAAGAGCAATTTCTCCTTTTCTATCTACTATACCTTCCAGACCAACCCCATCGAGTGTTGTGAATGGATTTATAGTGACCAGCAAGGCTCTCAGGTATCTGGCAACAGAGACCTTATGTTGAATATAGTTATCAATATTTCCACACACGCCCTGTACTGTCGCATTCTATCTTCCACAGTTGTCGAAAGTACTACTTACTTTTCACTGACATGCATGCAGTAGTGCATGCACTTTCAAAGATTGATGGATAGGTTTGTACCCAAAGATTTGTTTATGTTCACAATTGTTTGTCCATGCTGTGCTATTTTTTCTTGTCTCCCAAAACCTTTCCCAAAAACCCCCGTACCCATCCATTTTTCAAACCCTAACCCTCTTCCCCCGGGCTGTGTGGTTTTGATTGATGTGTGACTAAATTATAGCAATAAATCCACACACTTGCTGGGGAGGATAAGGTGATAGCAACAGGCTGGTGAAGAAATCCGAGGATATATTCTTACTCTGCTTGACAAAGACTCATGGCTAATGTCAAAGAACTTCAACCAAATTAGTACTTATACTTTACCATTTGTTAGGCTACAATGTGGCACTGTTCTAGTGTACTGTCACCTGCTATATTCTCTATTGTACCGTTGTATTGCTCAGGAGGACAAACCAGATTTCATTTTCTTTTTTTTCATAGGCATGTAACTGCCACTGTGTCACACCACTAGTACCACCGCTATGAGGAACTTTTATCCGCCCAGGATCGCCAACCTTATTCGCTGTTTCCCGTGGAGCCAGCCCTAGGTCTAGCCCTACTTTCAAACACAAATTACAGGTAAGATAAGCGTTTGGTGGGAGGGAGTATAATGGAGTATTAGGAGAGACGAGAGACTGACGGTAGTACTACTAAAGTCCTAGGACTCTTGAATTCACTTCACTTACTCTGTGAGAGGCACTTAGTGTTGAAAACATTTGGGCATTTACACTTAAAGGAAGAAAATGGAACTAAACTTTCAGGAAAACAAAGTTACTGTTAAACCCCCACCCACCAGGCAAGCAGTAAAAAACAGGTATGCTCAGATAAAGTTTGAAAAAGTATATTTATATCCCTAACAAAATAATCTCCCGCAAGACCCTCCCTAACCCCAACGTTTGTCCTTTAAAAGTCCCAAACCCAACTCCCGATTCCCACCCCCCAAAAGTCTCTAAAAAAGGGGCAAGGGACACTATGGGTGGCTGCTGTTTACTTTTTGGGCCAGGGCATCATACTCCTGGCGGAGCAAGGCGTGCTCTACGCGGAGCCCCTCCAACACGTTTGTAAAGTGGTGGAGCTCCTGCTGAAGGCGGGACACCCTCAGGGTACTGCGGCGCAGGCGTGCCTTGCAGTTACAATGGCTGTGAGAGGCAGCTGTTGTCCTTGCTGCTCGGCGGTGGCGTTTGGCTTTGGCAGCCCGGCTCAGTCTGGCTGGAGCACTGTGCTGGGTGGCAGCCCGTTGGGGCACGGAGGCCGATGCAGACGACGTTGTTGTTGTGGTCCACTGCACACTTTCATCGTCCTCCAGGGCCACCAGCCGACGATATTCTGCAACAGTGGCAGCGATCCTCCGTTGCCGGGCCGCTCTAGCCAGCTCCTTCCTCCTTGTTTGTTTGGAAGGAGCATCTATATGAAGAAAGAAAGACATAGTCTGTAACCAATGCTCTTTAAGATTAACTCAATCATTCAGCAGAAATTTGTGTTGCAGTACAACTAGCAACTTGCAAGCGCATTACATAACTATTGAGGCCAGTATCTATCTAACCTTCCACTTCTTCATCCTTGCTCTAACATTAGTGGGAGTTTAAGGAACAAATTCTACGAGCACTATGGACTTCCATTGGAGTCGACTATGAAAGTACACCAGTCTTATTCTTCTTCTTGTCTCTTGTTTAGGAAAATTGGTACGTTATCTTCTGCAAGCCGGCATAATGCCAGCGCAGTGAACTTGCACCCGAGAAAAAGAGATGCACGCCATGATGAGTGACCTAGACTTGCGTTACTGTACCGGTCCAGTACATGCAGGTGGTGAAGCTCTTACTTTTCTATCACGGGTGGCACTGAGAATACTCTGTTACAAGGGCTACTGCTTAATTAATTTAACTTTCACCCTACAGTGCAAATGAGTACTAGAAATGGAAAAATGAAGAAGATAAATAATCTGATTATCTATCACTTTACATGGGATGTTTTTGCTTACATATGGGATGACTTTAGGTGCTTTGCTTTTTATTTTGTGACCAGTGATACATCCACACATGAATGACTGAGTACTACTAAACTTATTAAGAGAGGTAGGGAGTGGCCACCGTAATAACCGGATCTATGCTGTGCTTGCAATACAAACTACTGCTACTATTGATGGTAGTATTTGGACAAAATTACAACTTCTTTTCCTTGCCTTTCCTACACTGGAACGGATGTGCGGGTGCTGTGTTACATGCTCTTCAAAGTTACACTTAGTTCATCCACTGACCGTCTACTCTCTCTAGATCATGGGTACTCACAAACTTTCTCTCAGGGGCTAAATTTACAGTGTAGTTTGTGGCCGAGGGCCGCACTGGTGGGGGCGGAGTCAGAGGGGGCGGGGCTAAAGCAAAACGAAAACTTTTGACCATGAGGTTGCACACAGGTCCTTGCAGCAGATGCCTTCATCCACTGAGCCACCAGACCCAGCATTTACATACATCTCTCTCCCTCCTGCTCTCCCTCCTGCCCTCCCTCTCCATCTCTCTCTCACTCCTGCCCTCCCTCTCCCTTCCCCTCTGTCATCTCACTGTGTGTGTGTCTGTCTGTGTCAGCCTTCAGCCCGGGCTGAGACAGCTTCCTCAACGCGCACACACAGACAGCCACACCAAAGTACTTAACAGGTCTTTAAAAGACCATTAACATATTATTGAGGCTTTGTTTGTTGTAGAGCCCCTGCATCTCCACCCAGACAATCACTGCTTGCCCGGCCCCACAGAGCAGAGGCTTTGTTCTATTTCACGTCTTTGTGGACCTGCATCTCCACTCTGCTCTGTGGGGGCCGGGGGAGCAGTGATTGTGAGAGTGGAGATGCAGGGGCGCTAACAGGTGAAATACAACAAAGCCTCTGCTCTGTGGGGGCCGGGGGAGCAGTGATTGTCTGCAAGGTCTGCGCACCGCCAAGGAAGGCTTGCCCGGCCGCCACCGGCCCGCGGGCCGTACTATGAGTACCCCTGCTCTAGATACACATTTGCTATCTAAGAGTCAGATAGTAGCATGATCCAGGTATATTATGGACACATACAGTTTCTGTGTCACCCACCCAGGCTGTTGTCCTTCCACCAAACATTACTTCATCATTCACCCAGCCATGCATCTCATATTCTTTCCTTCCCAGCCACGTCTTCAATCTCAATAAGTAAGGAATATATAAGAGCTTACCTCTGCCCGCCACCACCACCGTCTGAACTCTCACAGCCGGCACTGGAACCGCCGCCTCCTCCCCTGAGGAATTGCCCTCCGCCTCCGTGTCGAGCACTACCACCTCCGCGTTGGCCCCGCCACCAGATGTTCCACCTACAAAGTACATTTAAGAATGTTAGAATAAACCACTCACTAGTATTTGGTCTAGGAATGAAGACATGTGAAAACAATGTAATTTGTGACTGTGTACTCTAAAGTAAAAAAAAATGTCCCTTTTTCGAGGGAAGGGTGTTGTCTTGCTGCACTTTTTGGCACAACTGATGAAGGCTGGCTTTTTAACACGCACCATTTTTCTCCACACAGACAGAAGATGGACTTCTAACAACAAGATCAAGTTGAAACAAGGTGAGAGCTCGGCTCGGCCACAAGAAATGTCTTCAATTAATCGTCAGCACTAACCACTTTTCCATTCTCAGTTAAACGTTTAGCTTTTTTATTATGACTTCATTTTAATAAATTTGTTTACTTTTAATAAAGCTTTTAAACTTAAATAGACTCTGTGTTTTTTGGTCCAGACTAGAGTGACTGAGCGAAAGGTTTTGCAATTTTTGCAAGCATGAGTCTGTGCCTCTGACACTTCTTGACTCTGACTCCGTACTCTTGAGCTACGTTGGATAATCATCATTGGGGATCAATCATCGATGAATTCAGGAGGTAAATGACTGTGCCACACTATGTAGTCAGTCAGTAAGGACATTGGGGGTTCAAAGTCTGTTATCACAGAGGTATGTGGAAACTCTAACAGCGCCTATTATAATTGATAAGCAATGCACTATTTATTGTCCATAGTTGTTTCTGCAGAAGAATTGTCCCCTCAACAGTAGTGGTATGGATTGTCCTCCTATCCAAACCAAAAGGTAGTATCTTATTCTTTCTTGGTGGTCATTCACATTTTATAGTTGGGAATTTTCAAAGCAGATAGAACACTTCAAAAGACATTATGGACAATCCCACAGGACTGCACTGCACTAAGTTGATAGAGCTATTGCTGACTAGAATGGGAGTTTCGCCAACCGTGCAATCTTAGTTAGCTACACAGACAGACTAATAAGAATAATCTAGTAATACCACAGGAAGTCATAGTAGAGGCAGGATAAGAATTTAGATACAGTCTACAAGAAGATCAAAGACGATTTTGAAAAAATCAAATGAGGAACGCTAGGAAAAATAGGTACTAGTCTAAAATGAAAACTTACTGGGGCCAGCAAAGGAGCCCTCGCCTGCCCGATCCTGGCCCTGTTCAACAGCATCCGCCGCCTGCTGCTCCTGTGTCCCCTCGCCCCTGGGGGGAGCTGACGTACAACATGAAAGAAAGAACAGAAAACATGGATGATTGTTGCTTGTCAATGTCAACCAAATCAAACATTTCAAAACAACAATAACAAAATATTTCTGCGAAATTATATTGATTAGGGTTAGTTTTCATTGATTTGCGGACCTGCGACTTCGAAAGTCACGTAACTCACTAAAAAAAGTACTGAAAGGTTCACCTAGGACTGGCAGGCAGCAGTCCGCAGGCAAGACGCAAAGTGACAGACAAACTCCATTGTGATTTCAGTCAGATCAGTGACAACACTAACAGTTGCCTGCTACATAACCAGTCATTTAAATAGTCAAACTATCAATCCACCGCCACTATTTTTCTTATTGTCAGGGGTACAAAGGAAGGGGCAGATTTAAGCCACTTGCGGCTCTTTTGCTCCGTTCTTGCGTGACTTTTGTGACGCAGCAGCTAAACAAAAGAGGCGCCATGGTGCGGCGTATAATATTATAACAACGTGACGCATTTGGGAGATGCATCCCGTTATAAAGCCCTGCACCATCAGGGGGCGTTCCGGCACAAGTGAGGGCATTCCTGCGCTGGAACACATCCTAAAAGTGGCTGAGGGAAATCTAAAAAATTTCAATCAGTCACCTTTAGGACAATGATGCGTCACACAAACCCTGCACCTGCTTGAAGCAGACGTACGGCTTGACCCAGCATTGGGGAGATAGGGTACCCCAGAGCCTTGCTGGAGCTGCGCCATCGTTGCGACGCAACTCCAGCAGTAAAGCTTCGGTGACGTTTTGGGCCCATGGTGCGCCGCATTGCAAATACGGCGCACCATGTTTGGTGGTGGTAGCGGGCCGCACAATTACTGGCGCATCCCTGCTACTTTGCAGGGATGCGACGGTAATTGCAATTCTGCCCCTTAGGGGCATACTTACTTACGCGTTCTGGCGCATCTCCAGAGATGCGCCAGATCAAATGCGTCATGCAAAACTACCCTTGCGACACGGCAGATGCGCCTCATTTACAATGCGGCGCGCTCTGGCGCAAGGGTAGGCACTTGCGTGACGCATCTCGTCACGTAAGAGCGGCGCATCGCTGGAGTCACGTCGCCAACGCAATGCAACTCCAGTAATGCTCAGGGCCACTCAATACTTAACATGCTGTGTCAGTCCTTACGCCTGCTTCAAGCAGGCATAAGGAATTGAATTGACGTAGCAGCGTCGCAGAAGTGCCTGCGTTAAATCTTGTAGATTTCACACAGGCACTTTTGCGAGGCGCACAGCCGCAGGACCGCCCACCCTGCATACTAGGAACGCACCCATTGTGGCGCAGGCCCATGGCTTTATAACGTGACGCATCTCCCTAGATGCGTCACGCTGTAAATGACTCGCAGGGATGCGCCACGTTTACGCCACTGTTGCGTCACGCAAGGTAACGTAAACGTGGCGCAAGAGGCTTGTAAATGTAATCTGCCCCCTAGTGTCTAGCATTACGCAGTTCTGTAAAGTACACTCATACATAATTGTTACTCAGGCCAATGAGACCACAAAATAGAAAACAAATAAGCATAGTAGCAACGCCACTGAGAAGGAGAGCAGTGCACCTGAAATGCACAGAAGATTTTGAAATATAATTTAACTACAATGTAATCGTCAGCAGCATTATTGGCTTGCTCCATGTAAAAAACAAATATTTGCAATACAACAACACAGAGCAGGAGAAAACAGTAGTAGTGAGTGATGAAATAGCTACTACTACTCACCAAGCCCGGGGATCTCCAAGCCGAGCTGGTCCAGCAGGTCGCGCTCCCTGTCCAGGACGTCCGTCCAGCGGTGGGTGACCTGGCTGTAGGTGCGCTGGACCCCGGAGAGTTGGGACATGGCCCAGCGCACCTTCTGCCACCGCTTCCGGCGCTCCCGGATGTTGTAGCCGGCCGCGATCCTGCCGCCTCCCTCGATGGTCCTGGGCAAGCGGCGCTGGACGAAGTAGACCAGCGCGCCTACTTCCTCCGGGCTGAAGATCTCCCGTCGTGTCACCTGCTCCCCCCTCAATCGCCCGCATGCTGTCCTGGCACGGGGTCCAGGACTCCTCCTCCCCGCCGCCGCTGCGTCCCTCAAGTGCCTGGGCAGCTTCACGGCGCCTGGCTTCACCATGGTCTGGGCAGGTAAGGTAGGAAGTAGAAAATTAAGAAGGAATAGGATAGGGAAGAAGAAAAGGTTTAAAAAGTAGTTTAAAAGTAAACAAAAATACTCGACCTTGGGGTACATTCGCGTGTTGCGACATAGGCACCTTTGCTTGCACTCGAGGGGAGCAGGACAAAGACCCACACTGCTCCCCTACATGCAAGAATGTCTAAAAAGATGGGATGTTAAGGAGAAACCAGTAGAGCTACGCTAAGAAAGATGTACCAGCTACTACAGAAGGGCACGCCAGGGACCATCTATGTACTCTGGGATCAAATGGATAAAGAGTGTCTAAGGACAAGGTTACTGCTATTGCTGGATAGAGCAGGAAAAAGGATGTCATGCTTTGAGAAGAACACAGCTGGAAAATAAAACTTGTGATAGGCGATATCAAAAGTTTGCTATATAGTCTTATTAGAGAGCAGAACAACGTGGTGTTTGTGTGAGCTCACATCCCAGCAATTACGCTGACAAACACGGAGCATGAGGGGCTGCATTCAATCCATACTTGCACCGAATATTGATGGCCCTGAGGGAAATGTTCCCTGATTGCCCTGACATAGGAGGGATAACTGGGGACACTATACAGCAAGGTGAGACAATGACAGATATTCTGGATAGGATGAGGGAATGATGGGGGCAAGAGACAGGACAGTCGTGGACTGACATGGCCCACAAGTAACTTTTTTATTTACAGTATTCTCAAAAAGGGGCTGCCCACAAGATACAAAGCAGATTGGAAAGCATGGTTGGGTTAGACACCAAGCCCTGGCAAGAGATGCAAGCCTGTATATTCCATTAACAAAAAAAGAAACAACAGAAGGATAGAGAGAAACAGGAGCAAGCCCAGAGAGACATTGCTAAATTGGCCCAACACAAATTGAAAAAGGCTGCCCTTGAAGGGTCTTATTGGATGCAAAGGTGCAAATGGCAACTGTCTTAAAGGGGCCTCCACCGCAAATCCCCAGAGGGTTTCAACCTAGCTATAGGGGCAGAGGCCAGGGAGATTAGCAGCAACCAGACCTTAGGGAATGTTACTATTGCCACAGGTTGGCCCACATGGCAGACAGATGCTGGTTAAAAGCATACGATGAACAGAGATCGATGGGCCAGGGTCAGCCTCCACAAACTCCTAATCCCCAGAATCAAGCCCAGGGAAACACGAATACACCCTTCATTCAGCCACATGTAGACCAGTCAGCTGCCACATCCTTGCAACAGCGATAAGGTAGTTGGACAAACATGGCAACAGCAACGACAGACAGGGAACTCAGACCAACAGGGACCGGGGCCACAGCCCCACAAGGAGGGGTAACTCATTGGTGATGTAATGCCTTCAAACAAACACAGTCCAAATGTGCATTAAGATAAAATCCCAGAGTAAACCCCCCCATTTACCACATCCCAAGAGTCAACTGTACCAAAAGCCAAAAGAAGGACCAATGCGACAACATGGGGAATGCAAACATTTACATGCATCTGGGGATACAGGGCTCCTATATGTGCTCTGCCAATCTGATAACCTCTCTAAAGTTCACCATTTAGGGCTCCTGAGGGATCTAAGGCTCTACTGTGCTGCAGATCTTCCCAGGGTGGGGTTGGCTGGCCACGTCCAAGGGGGACGGACGACTGATGAGGGAGCGGGGTGGCTCGAAGATCAAGTACTTAAAAAGCAGGCACCCAGGTTCCTGCATCTGAAGTCAAATGGGACGGGTTCCAATCACCAGCTCAAAAGATCCCCATTCTCAGGCATTCGGCCTGTGACCCATGTTTCCATCATGGTGTGTAGTTTCAACAGTGCCCCCAAGAACTAGAAGCCTCCGACAACAGCCTCTGACGGGATGGAGGCCCCCTTTCAGTTCTAAAACAAAGTTGTGCTCAAGTACTGGAATCCAGGATACCCGTACGCTTGGGATAGTGAAGACCTCACAACCTCCACAGCACTGCACAAGAGTCGATAAGTTGCGAAGCACTGTTATGGTGTCTGAACCATTGAGAGGTTCATCAGTGCAGCCAGACATCCCGGAGTTTTGAGGCAGTCCCCGTCCAGTCATCATTCCTAGGCAAAGTTCGACGAGGATTCTTGGCCTTAGCCATGGCCCCCCCATGTTCTTATGATCTCTGCTAAGTTTTCTGTTATTTAATTTGTATTTTTTGAATATGCAAAGTTTGGTCACCATGCCACACCTCTAGCACGCCCGCTATTTGGAAGTCTCTAGCCACAAGCCAGGAACGCAGATCCAAACACGACTGGGAAGCCGTGGTCCGAGGGAGAGGGTGTTACCTGGGAGAGGGGAGGCCACCAAGTCCATCACAGCTCCATCCGAAAGAACGCAGACTGCACTCACACCTGTATCAGGCCTAGAAATTGTCCAATGCACCAAACCTAACATACACCACCTGTCGAAAACAGTAATCCCCAACCTCAGACACCACAAGATGGCGATCAGGGGTACATGGGAACAACAGAACGACTTTACGACTCCCTTCGCCTCATGATAAGTGAAAAAGCAAATGTGCAAGATCTAGGGAAGTGCACAAATCCGAACAAAAATAGCCCAAAGTTAACCCAAAAAGAGAAACCTCTAGAGAAAGGGTGGAACCAAGATTTCTGGCCCTACAAGGAGGGGCACATTGCACGATGCATGCTGAGAGAACCACGATCTCGGGGCATGTTGTAGCCACCACGAAACACTCAACAATTACATGATTATTGATTATTAACATGGCGCACAGGCAATGTTTTTCTGAATTAAAAAACAAACCACGATCTTAACCAATGGACCAGCAATCAAACCACCAAGTGCACTACCTATCAGCTGCTACATTATCACCACAACGTGGATCTAAAAAATGTGGATCAAGCTTCCAAACTGTACTGTGAATTGTTTATGATCAAACTGTTGAACTAAAACACCCGATAACCAGAGAACCACAACACCCCTAGATCCATACCTGAGACCTGCAATGTTCAATCTCAAGTTATGTACTTTCGCACTTTTATGCATCCTCTGTCTAGTTTAGGTGCTACCACTCCTATTCGTTGCCAAAGAGCTGCTTGGCCAAATGGAGTCTGTTTAGAAACTATCACAGCGCTTGAGTATCGATCTCTCCCATGTCACTTATAATTACAAAGACCCAGACCCTAGCATTTCACATTCACTACACAGCACCCTTTTACACAACATGTGGTATCAGCACATGACTGCCATGGGCTACAAGACATCATCCAGGTCATGTTACGTCTGTTCATTGGCACAAATGCAGTAGGCACAGATAGCCTTTACCTGTCCCAAGTGGTGGCCACTGAAAAAGCAAAATGCCTTCTCTACTTGTACATATGCAGAATAAGTGCCAAAATCCAAGCCCAAATAGGTAGAATCTCACAGAGAAGTAGATAATCTGACCCATTACGAGACCAACCTGATGGCTATATACCTTTTCACTGAGCCTTGCGACATTCAAACTGAGCTAAACAAGATGTGCAGGAAGGGCACCATAGGGGAGGATGCTGTTTGGCACCGAGACTTTCCAGCGAAGGGATTCTTGGAGGGAGCAAAACCCCCAACTCAATGTACAAACACATCCATTCCTGCCTCCATTTGCAGTCTAAGTGTGGCCCTAGGCTTAGTCTTACTTAGTAACAAGGGGACCTCTAACATGGAGCTTCTGTGTAGGGCTATCCAACTCAATGATATGAAGAGAAACAGGTGAGGGTTGAACAAAAGCATTGACACCCCATGTCCGCAAATCTGGGATACCCAGGTGGGTGGATACACTTGGCTAGAAGGACAGGGGCAACCCCTAATTGTAGGGAAACCTACATTATTTTCCTTATGTTCATAGGTAAAAGAATGCTTCAGCTGGGCACGAATAAAAACTGTCTCACAGTCCTGCACACTCCGGATATGCTGTGGGGTTTCTTCACACTGATGGATATGTTGGCAGTGCAGCGAGTTTGCCAACACTCATCCCCGAATGGTGTGGACTTTGCTCTCTTATCACCATACTCACTCTTACCCTGGTCATTCCCAGAGAAGAACTATCTGACTTGCCTTAATTCAATCAAAGAAGAACTGAGAGCAATCCACCTCATGGTGATGCAGCATCAGTATGTGTTAGACTTAATGATCATGATAGAGGGAGATGTAGTGTAGTTCCCATATTCCCAATAGGCTCTGCTCATTGGAATAATATATCCAATAGATTAGACGTAGGACTGAGGTGGACTAGGTCTCTATCGACTATACTAAACTTAATAGTGAGTGCCAGCTAGCTCAGAGGTCACTAGAAACTTTCTCGAATTCACAAGAATGAATTAGTTTCTGACAACCGCATAAACATGACAACTTTGTTTCCCAAGAATAAGAAATATATCTCTAGAGTCGCGGAAACAATAGATAAGTATTTCACTCAGTCAATCATGCATGCTTCGTTTCAACAGAGTTGTAGAGAAATAGAGAGACGGGTATTTTCAATAAAAAGGTTTATTGAACAGTCTTCTTTCCCATGCAAGAGAAATGAACTGCTACAATCGTTAAGCAGACTGCAAAGTATAATGCGTACAGCGAGAATAGTATTATAAAATAATACTGTAAAAGCATTGTATGGTTTCTAAGCCATATAAAAATACATACATAAATAACATTGACTAAAACACTCAACTGGTACTTCTAAATACGACTACCCCAATGTACCTAACCTAAGTCTAGTACGCGGTAAGAAGTAAGTATCGTGTAGCATAGGTTTAGTTGTATTTGCCAAGAACCTACCAAAGGTTTCTCTAGGTTCTAATCAGCTCCAAACCTTGGTTTAGAATGAAAGAGGTCTGGTATCTCTGTCTCAGGACTCGATTTCCAAACACTCACAAGGGAAACTTGAAAACACTAAAGCTGGATTCTCGGCGAGAGAAAGGCTGTCTCTTGATCAGTGCATCAGCTGGAGGGTCGGCTTCCTTCTGCACTTGCTGTAGCGAGCTGCGTCGGGCAAGTAGACAGTCGAACTGCTCCGAACCACCGTAGTTTACCCTAGCAAGTGAAGGTATACTTATACCTTGAAGGTTTTTAGGAATGCCATAGATTGACGTAAAGTCGGGCATAATAACGTCAGGAAAGAACCCCTAGGGAATAGTTGTTCTTTGAAAAGTACATGAGTTCTTGGACAGATCAATATTGAATCAGGGGAAAGTTCCCTAACTTATTAAGCCACTTTTCCAAGAAATCAGTGTGACGTTTGGTACGGGTGGAAGTAGCCATGCCTGTATTTGGTCTGCATGGGCTATGTCTAAAGAAGGGATTTATTTCTATGCCTATATAAGGGTAATATGAATTGTACCTATGTAAGGGCATGAATCTGGAGAATTCCCTCGGAGCCTAAAACGCCACACAACACCCACTCCACTTTAATATGTACAACATTACTAAGTTCTAAACACATTAAACATATCTAAACGATGTGTTAAAACCCACCGAACGTACATAATGATGCATTGCTACTGTTTGTACACGAAAAGCATTTGTGCTGTACGCATTTAAAGCATTGTTTCATTCAAAGCATATAGATTGACATTTTGAAAATGCTATCCGAATGAATCATGAAAATACATTCATGAAATGGCTCTTAAGTACAGAAGAAAAAGTGGAGACCATTCCATGGCAGATTATACAAACTGTTTGAATGTGGAAAAGGTCAAATATTGTCTCTTAGAAGAATTCTAGTTCTCTATGAATAGTTCTACTATGAGCAGATTACTTTGTGCCAAAAAATGAAAAAAATAAATAAATACAAATTTGGAAAAACAAAAGCTTGATCATAGAAAAAAAGATGTCCAAAGTTAGAAACTTGTTTTGAAAAATGAAGGTCGAATTCAAAGTCTCTCAGAAAATTGTGTGCTAATTCAAAAGTCAGTGTTATTGTTTGGAGAAAACATCAAATCTTCTAAGTCTGAAATGAATCAGTCTACTATTGTAGGTGAAAGTTGGATTATCTCGTTAAGAAGATTAATTGCACATAGATGTGAAGCATCGCCGTCAGCATTGGTCGCATTAGCAATGTTCGAATTGGATGGTACCTGTGTGCCGCATTCCTCTCGTACCTCACCACCAGCATTTTGCGTCTGTGAGATCTTAATGAATACCGTCATCAGAATTGGTAGCCGCTTGGGACAACACTGCACATGGGCCTTTACCGGGTCCAGCAAAGCATCTACATCTGTTGGCATGACTGATGGGAGTGTGAGACAGATGTCTAACATGCATTCTTCTCCACATAGCAGGCATCATAGAACAGGTAAAATGCAATCTTTCCAGATTGGTCTGAATGACATAAACCATGTGGTATTTAATTCTCTTAAACAAGTTAATCCCAAAATTTGGACTATGCGCTCACAACACTTAATCGTCAGAAGAGTGTTCTCCATGGTGAACTGGGTATCGCTTGTGATTTGGTTTGCCATATCAGAGCAAAAGGAGCAAAAATAGAATCCCTGCTGTGTGTCCCAAAAAGAGAGGCAGTCTGCCAAACACAGAGTGCACGAAGGTGCTAACAGTCCCGAAAAAATCATCTTAAATACATGTACAATGTACAATACCACTCGTATCAGACATGTTTACGATACGACCTAACATTTCTGAGAAATGTACAGGGTAGTTTGTAGTTAATAGGGTGTGTATCTCTGCAGAAGTCCTTGCAACTTTCAGATCATAGGTTTCTTTGGCCGAGGTTAATGGCACATTTTTTGTGTAAAATAATGGCTTTCATTCTGCTCAAAGTATCAATTCGTATAGAGGAGATGTTCAGTGAAGGCCATAACGGCGACTATTGGAAACAATACTTGCATACAGCAAGTGACCCTGGCTGACACAGTTACGAGATAGGCTAAACCTGGCAACATGCCACAGCAGCTGTGATCATTCAACATGATGTAACTTCCATTAGAAAGTTGCCTAAAAATTGGATCAATCATTGCAGCTGGTGAACCTTGCAGGTGGCAGGATAAATTTTTAGAGGAACCATCGCAGGCCCTGTTTAAGTTTATACCCTGACATAGGAGAGAACCGCTTAGTGCGTGTCCACAATTATTGCCACTAAGAAAAACTTATTTCCCTCCACTCCAACATCTGTGTGTGTTAGGTAATTCGCAGGATATCTTGATGTATTCTTTACCCAACCTTTCATATAGGCTTGCTGGTATACGTTTTAACTAATACCACTAATACCACTACTGGGTTTGGGCTCCCAACAGTAAGGCCAAGCCACTGACCTATATTTAAAAACACAAATGCCAATACTGTTCTTTTACTTGTAGTCTAGTCAATGCAACCATATTGAAACTTCAAACAACATGCGCAAAAGACTCTTAGTTCTGGCTGAATGAATCTATTTTTTATTATTTTTTAAATCAGAACAAGAATTTTTTGATTTTGGAAAACATTTACATTGATTTACATCATAATTGCAAAACAAATATCACATTAAAACTTTCAGATGTACACATTTCTGATTTCCCCATGCAACCTCTCAATCTCTCTCAATACACTCTCAATCCCCTCAAACACCTTTTGGACACTCAAACATTCATACGCTCCATTCAACAACTAGCATTATCTATTTACAATATATCTGCAGTTCAGTCTTTTTTAAATCTTTTTTAAACAATGCCAAAGAAAAAAAATATCAGCATTTCATCTTTTTATGCATTATTCAAGCTTGATTTAGATATTCTTATGGCTAGAAATAATAGTCTACGAGTTTCGAACTCTTGTTGTATGTAGAGTTCTCTTCAGGACCCAAAAGCTGTGGGGAAGAAACACAAAAGAAGATTTTTCTCTCTAAACCTTGTTCTTTGACAAAAAAGCTGCACACCGCTTCATGTCTCTAGATCTACTCTTACCTTCTCTTGATCCGCTCTAATCAAACAGACGTTGGAAACTGTGTCATAAAACAAACCACAACCATGACAAATGAGGAGAGAGGGAACAGAGGTTGTCTCATACACTATTTCATCCACTAAATCCACAAACAGGACTTACATCAGTCTATTTCGACCCACGTCTTCTTCATACTCTTCACCTTTGCCTGCTGCACCTAAATAAGAATATGCCAGCGCTAGTAAATAATCTCGCTAATTACAAAACGGCATGTATATGGGCAGGGAGTGGTTTCCACTTACTTATTACTCTTCAATGCGGGCTTGGCAGGTCTTTCCTTTTCTTTTATTAAGATGGTGGTTGGCCACTTCTGGGAAACCTATATTCCAACAAACCGCTTATATTCAGCTGGTCATATTTTCTAAAATTGTAGCAAGAGAGGTGAGGAAATATAAATTCTATGGTCAAGTTGTGTTCCCTAGCGTGTACCCCACCGTTTCCATGTACCAGCTTAAAGTACATGTAACTTCCCTCCTGTACCAGCTATAAAGACGCAAATACATTTGCGTCCAATGTTAACATGTCCTCTTTCAGATCCACCCTGAATGGATTGAATAGTCCGTTCCTAAGTATGCTATGCCAACGTCTTTTTGTAGTGTACCTTACACGTTTTTCAGCTCTGGCAAAGTAGGCCCTGAATTTCTGCCATCGAGCCTTTTCTCTGCTTTCTGACTCCGAGAGCCTCAGCCCAGGCAGCCTCTGTACCCGTGAACTCTGACTTACTTCCAGCGCGGCCCCCCGCGCTTAGCTCAGCCTGCTGCCTGCCAAGACTGACTACAACCTTCGAATTATCTGTTCCGCTCCTCGAAAATACATTCCTGACTACTAGTTCAAGTAAACATCCCCCAGCTGCAGAGCCAAAGGGCCGGCCTGTCTCCATGCAAGTAATTCATAGTCTCTGTTACCATGCTCCCCTGGAAGGCCCATGCCCCACGCTGCTCATGCAGACATTTAGGCGCTTATACACGCACTCACAGTCAGTATAGAATAGCTTCTGCCCCAGAGACCTTTTCCGTTCAGATAATATGGTTCCCAAACATCAGATATCAGATATGATAGAAGTACGAGTTGATCTGACATGCCAGACTTCTGTCTCTTTCCGTCAGTGTAAATGTCAAGTCCCCTGCACCCTCCAGTTTCACGTCAATCACACGTCATGCAGCTGCGCGCGCATCCAAGCTTCCGATTTCTGCTGACATTGCAACATTTCTGTTTGGTGCCACCCACTTGTGACACCTACCTGTGACGTTTCTAGTACACACCTCCAGTTCACGCCTAGTTCATGCCTTCTGATTACGTACTAGTAACACGTGGATGCTGTTATCTTGTCTTCTCTCAGCTGTTACGCCTACTACATTGCTTTCTATGATGTTAATTAAGTATATAAGCTATGTATTTTCAATAAAGTATGGCTCTATCCCTTCTTCCACCCCTGTGGTGGGAAGAACATGATATCCAGGTCTTGACCATTCCTTTTTAAGGAATAAAACCCCTAAGAACTCTAACACCACGGACTCTGTTTTTTTCTTTCCGATTTGAGTTATTATTGATTAAGTACTTACCTGCATAGAAATTAAGACGGTAAATTATATATTTACAACAGAGGAAAAAGCGGTTCTGTAAACGCCGATTTACCTGTGGACATGTACGAGAAACACCGGCAGTCTGTTTCGGCGTCCTGTCCATCGCAATCATTCAGTGTGAGGAGGGCGCATCAGTTACTTGTGCCAACTTCCTGGCGTCAGGAACTCTGGGAGTTGTAGTCGTCTGCGGGTTTGCGATTGTGGTGCTATGGCATGTACACAATTAACGTACTCGTGTGTGTACATATAATTATAATATAAGCGCTCATGCTTCTAATATGTGTCGGAATCTGAAAAAAGGCGCGCTTTATTTCATGATGGTTCTTTCACTACGTAATGATTTGAGAATATTCCCCACTAGGCGCGCCACAATAGAAACTTGATTCTATCTAATGCTGGGGAACACATCGCATCGTCCATCAATGAGTCCTCCAAAGAGAGTGGCTCAACAGATGTCATTTTTCCAGATAGTTTTTTTTATACGTTATAAGCAATACTGAAAATGGAAAATTGTAACAGGCAGAGTGATTGTACCGTGTATTATCCATTCAATGGCTGTTTTTTCAGCAACTGTAAATGGCAATCTTTCCTGTTTTTCAATGCTCAGCACTGTATAGTCTGCTCACCTCTGTGCCAATTTGATTTGTTTATCTGTGAGATTGAATTCAGAAAACAGTGACGTTGTGTTGATTAAACACCAAGGCACATAGCCTGAACGAAGGTTCTGTAACGTCCAGCCTAATAGCATGATAGAATGTAATTGTGACTGACCGTGTTGCAACATGACCAAGTCCTGTTCCATTATGTCTATGGCAGAGGATACTATGCTGTCCAAAGAAGATATCCTGGATGACAGAGTTGTTAACCCATTGTCAACTACAGAGAGAAATTTCTCTAAATTAATATCATCAATTTCTCGTATTCGTTCAGCAGTCTCTGCTTGCGTAATCTTCAATGCTTCATTATACATGGCATAGTATATAAAACATTTATGACTAATTTTTTTAGGTCCTTGAAAGAAGTCCCTCAGGTCAGAGCCATCATTAAGTAAAGATAAGTGTTGTTTTACTTCTTTCAGTGTAGACTTGTGTAGCCACTCAAGGCACAGTTTCCCTACACTGTATGATGCTACTATCCCTGGATGCTGTCTCTGAACATATCTTGGATCGGGCCTAGTGAATGTGGAAAGGGGCGACCACTCGGTCCCCCCGAACGTATGGCCGAGTGCCTCGATCCCCCCGGGAAGCCATTTTGGGCGGGAGGCGCGTCTCGGCTGGTATGCCCGAAGCGGCGTAGCCGGGGCGCGCTTTTTCCCGCCCTAGAGTGGGCTGGCCTAGACACTGACGCAGCCGGCCACGCCCTCGGGGCAGGCAGGGGCGGGTTTACGCCCGCCCTGAAGATGGATAAAAAGAGACGCAAGTCCAGAAGACATCCTCTTGTTCCTGTGCTCTGAAGCTGCACCTCCTCGCTGCACGTGAGCTCGAGACGGAACGAAGAGCCAATTTTGAGCGTTTTAATCGTTCTTGTTTGTTTTTCAGTTACTTTGTTGGAGAATGCCGAAGAAGGTGGGAAAGCGCATGACTACCGACCAGATGCTGCGTGTTCTCATGAAGGAGATGTCCGAGCTAAAGAAGCGGGTGGACAAGAATGAGGAAAAGGGTCCAAAACGTCCTTTGGCGGGAGCAGCCCCGGGAGGGAAAAACAAGAGGCCCAGGAGGGGGGCAGCGGGTGAAGACATCCCCGGTCCCAGTGCCCCGCTCGAGGCTCCAACTCCCGTGCCAGAGGAGGGGAATCCGATTCCCGTTGTGGTCACCCCCGTGTCCGAGGATGATATGCCGCCCGAGCTGGCAGCACAATTGGCAGCGTGGTTGGGTAAAGGTAACGAGGGCGCCACGGCTGTCGAGGCGCAGGCGCTGATAAAGCAATTGCGTGAGAAACGTGTAGCAGCCAAGGTGCCCGTGCCGGCTGCAGTAGGGGACAAGACACCAGGGACGATTGCGACCACAGAGGCAGCGTCAGGTGCAGGTAAGCGGCCATTGCCGATCGCGAGGGATGAGTCAACACCCTCTCGGAGAGAAAAGTTGGGGCAACATGTTCCTTTGGCAATTAAGGAAAAGATTTGGGCGGGGGAGTATGTGAATATTTTTTCATTGCTTGTTGACCATTATGAGGTAGAGCATGTAAAGAGTCAGAAGGATCTCATGCATCCGAGTGTTTGGCGCGCAAAAATGGCCGCCTTTAAAGTGAATGAGAATATTGGCAATTGGGGCAATGCCTGGGGAATCTTTACATCAATCTTGGGGGAACGTAGACCGGAGTTGCTTTCCGAGTTCCCAATCTATCAATCACGAATCATGGGGTATTCGACATCGCACCAGGGTAATCATTGGTTTTGTTACGATAATATGTTCAGAAAAGAAAAGGAGCATAATAAAAGTTTAACCTGGGATTGTTATGATGCCTTGACTTGGGATAAAATGAAGGAGTCAGGAATGTTGAAAATGCCGTTGGTTGGAAGTAATGTTGGCGAATCCTCCCGGCAGTATGGGGGGACCCCCTTTCGTTCAAGTACGGGTGCTGACGATCACTCGAAACCTACCGGCAATACTGGAAGAAAGGGTTTCTGCTTTAATTACAACAGAGGTAAATGTACGAGACCGCAGGGATCGTGTAAATTCAAACATGAATGTAGTGGTTGTGGGTCGTCCCATCCTGAGGCCTCGTGCAGAGCCAGAACGGGTGATAACGGGGGGAGAGGAGGTGCCAAACAGGTCTAATATAGTCCGAGGGGCGCCTTTACCCACTCCGATTGATACCCTGGCGATGATTCCTTGGCTCAGTGATTACCCGGATCGTACTTCTGCTGGGGTGCTGCGGAACGGTTTTTCGTATGGTTTCCGCATCCCGGTAGGGGACTTTCAGGGTGTGGATGAGTGTAAAAATCAACTTTCCGTCCTGCAGCATACAACCGTAGTACAGGATAAGATCCGGAAAGAGGTGACTCGAGGTCGGGTCGCCGGCCCGTTTAGTGTACCCCCGGTCCAGAATTTTGTTTGTTCTCCCTTAGGGGTAGTCCCCAAGAAAGACCCTGGTGAGTTCCGACTGATTCATAATTTATCAGCTCCACGAGGTCTTTCCGTAAATGAGGCAATCGATCCAGAAGTGTGTTCGGTGCGGTACGCATCCTTCGATGAGGCCGTAGCCATTTTGAATCGCCTGGGGCCCGGGGCGCTGATGGCAAAGTCAGATATCGAGTCAGCGTTCCGATTGCTCCCGGTACACCCAGACGACCAGCGTCTCCTAGGTTTCATGTTTCAGGGTTGTTATTACATGGATAGGTGTATGCCAATGGGGTGTTCTATATCCTGTGCTTATTTCGAGAAATTCAGTAGTTTTCTACAATGGGTCTTCACAAAGAGAACGGGTTTCCAAGATGTAATGCACTACCTTGATGATTTCCTGTTTCTTGGGGCAGCCGGGGGTCTTGAATGTGGCCGGGCCTTGGCCGAATTTTGTGTGTTGATGAAACAGTTTGGTGTGCCATTGGCGCCGGGTAAAACAGTGGGTCCTACGACTTGCCTCGAGTTTCTGGGGATCGAGTTGGACTCCATTGAGGGGTGTTTCCGTTTGCCAGCCGAGAAAGTGTTGAAGTTCAGGGCTGCGCTGCAAATGTGTATAAATGCTTCGAAAGTTACGCTGCAACAATTACAGCAGGTGGTGGGACAGTTGAATTTTGCCTTGAGGGTAATACCAATGGCCCGCCCCTTTTCCCGTTCAATTGCCCAAGCGATGGTCGGCCTTAAAGAAGCCCATCATCGCACGAGACTGTCGGCCGAGATCCGCCAGGACATGCGTATTTGGTTAGCATTCTTGGCGGATTTCAATGGTAGAATCGTCTGGAATGAACCAGCCGTGTCTTCTGAAGAGCTGGGGCTATGGACAGATTCGGCAGGAAGCATAGGTTTTGGCGCCATCTTCGGCACAAAATGGTCGGCACAAAGATGGCCGACATGGTGGCATGAGAATGGTCTGACGAGTAATATTGCTTTCCTCGAACTGTTTCCCATCTTGGTGGCCTTGAGAGCATGGCCCGATGGGTTCAAAGATCACTCTGTCATATTTTGGTCTGACAATATGACCGTGGTCGAGTGCATCAATAGTCAGGCAGCACATTGTAAACTGATTTTAAGACTGCTTAAGGAAATTGTTTTACTGTGTATGCAATTGAACGTGCTATTCAGAGCAAAACACGTTCCAGGGGTGATGAATCAGGCGGCTGACGCACTGTCTCGTTTTCAAATGCAGGCTTTTTCGGGTTTCCTTCCCTCAGCGGACCCAGAGCCGGCACCCTTTCCCGAAGCTCTCTGGTCTCTCGGTGCCCCGAACTTCGTCACCTCGTGGGAGAGAGTCTAGCACCAAGGACGAGGAAGGCATATGAAGGGGCGTTTCGGGCCTATTTAGCCTTTTTGGGGAGTGATAAAGAGCGACTTTGGGGTCACGAGGAATGGGTAGTGAATTTCCTGATGTCCTTACGGAGGGCTGGGAAATCGGTGGCTACGGCCCAGAGGCATCGTGCTGCCATTTCCTTTGTTGCCAGAGCACACGCTATCCAGGACCCAACAGCGTCTTTCGTTGTACAGAAAGCGCTGCGTGGGTGGCAACGCCTTGAGGGTCGCAGAGTAGATGAAAGGCGCCCGATAGGTTTGGATAGATTGTCCCAGTTGTTGGCGACACTCCCTGCCACATGTTCATCTCAGTTTGAGGCGGTGCTGTTCCGAGCCGCTTTTACGCTAGCATTTCACGGAGCAATGCGGGTAAGCGAACTAGTTGCAAGGAACAAACTGGATGTGGCGGGGGGTTTGTGCCATGAACACGTTCAGATCAGGGGAGAAACAATGACTGTCTCCTTTATAAGGTCCAAGACTGACCAAGATGGGATGGGTGAATGCGTCATCATACGCAGGATTCCTGGGTCCTCCATATGTCCGGTAAAGTGTTTAGAGGATTACCTAGCACGAAGGGTGGCATCATGGGGGGGGACTTTGTTAAGACACGCGGACGCCACCCCACTGACGAAATTTCAGTTTCAGCGGGTGCTTGCGATGTCAATTGCCGCTGCGGGCTTTAACCCGGGCGAGTTTGGGACCCATTCCTTTCGGATAGGGGCTGCTACGGAAGCTACAGCCAGGGGTCTTAATGTTGAGCAAGTGAAACGAGTGGGGCGTTGGTCCTCCAATTGTTAGAAGAGATACGTGCGGTTGCACATGTTGTGAAGCTGTAATAATGTACTCACGCTTCTTGTTTTTGTTTGGTTTTCAGTTTCGCAAGCCTACGAGGCGGGGCGGACTATGCAGTCGACCCTACACCGGGCCAGCGGTCAGACATCACCGACTGTGAAAAAGGAGGTGTGGGTCGTGGGCCACTCATACGTGAGGCGTGCCGCAGACGTATTCAAAGCAGGTGACATGATTCACGTAGCTGGGGAATACGGGTACAGGATGTCCTTCTACGGAAGGGGCGGTCTCTGTATTGACCAGTTTCAATCATTTTTCGAGGGTTTGTTAGGGCGGACAAGGTCACCGCCGTCAATAGTTATAGTGCATGTTGGGGGCAATGATTTGGTCACCATCGGTAGACGACTACTCCTGGAGGCAATGCTTTCCACTGTAAGTTGGTTGGCGAGGAGAGTTCCGGGGTGCACGATTGCATGGTCCCATTTGATTCCACGAAGGGTGTGGCGGGGGGCTATCTCTATACCTGCTTTGAATCATTCTGTTAGAAAGCTTAACAATAAAGTGAGTAGGTTGTTCCGTTCCAGGACATTGCATTCTATTTCTCATAGCTGTATTAATGATGACAGTATGTATTCGGGGGATGGTGTGCATTTGTCTTGGGTGGGGAATGAGTTACTCTTAAGAGACTTCTTAGCATGGTTAAAATCTTTGAAACATGACCTTTAGGTAGGAGTTTTGTGGGGGGTCCGGATAGCCGGTCAACTATCCGGCCTGTGGCGGTAAGGTCATGATCGGTGAGCACTAATTGGAAGATCCCTATGAGTGGGCGTCACCCAACACGGATGGGAGCGCTCGGGGGAGGTGGCCTTTGGCCCCTCAACGGGGAGGCGGTCCCTTCTAAGGATGGGTCGCCGAAAGAAGAGGAAAGGCGGTCAAGGCCCCTTCCTGTGTAGGAGGGGTTACAGCCCCCTCCTAGGGAATTTCCCGGGGCCAGTGACATCTGCGACGGCAGATGCGGTAAGTTGTGTGGGGTTGGGGGGAGGTCTACGATACCTTCTAGATACCTCACACGAGTCTTCGAACGACCTTTAACTGGCGTCGAGTTGATAAGTGCCCCCGTCAAGTCAAGGGAAATTGGTAGTAGTTGCACGTGAGTACGCCTCAGTGCTGTCGCCCCTCCCAAGTGGGGGGGGTATGTCTGGTTAGGGATCTTGACACCGGTTACGACCTTGCCGTTGGCCCTTAAACGTTAGGATGTACAATTTCAATATTTCAAGTAAATGTTTTGTAGGATGTTAGTTCGGCTAGGAGAACCTCTGTATTAGAGAATCTGTTAAGGTTAGCCAAACATCGCAATGTGGTATGAAATTGTACATTAATGTTTAAATGTTTTAATTTTTTGTTTTAATAAATACGGCCGGGAGGGTCACTCCCTCCCACTTCCAAAAACTTCAAGAACTGTTTCCGGTTTCCCTCATTTGGGGATTGTGTTGAGAGGGGGTGGCGGGTATCTCGGCCATATGGAAAGGGGCGACCACTCGGTCCCCCCGAACGTATGGCCGAGTGCCTCGATCCCCCCGGGAAGCCATTTTGGGCGGGAGGCGCGTCTCGGCTGGTATGCCCGAAGCGGCGTAGCCGGGGCGCGCTTTTTCCCGCCCTAGAGTGGGCTGGCCTAGACACTGACGCAGCCGGCCACGCCCTCGGGGCAGGCAGGGGCGGGTTTACGCCCGCCCTGAAGATGGATAAAAAGAGACGCAAGTCCAGAAGACATCCTCTTGTTCCTGTGCTCTGAAGCTGCACCTCCTCGCTGCACGTGAGCTCGAGACGGAACGAAGAGCCAATTTTGACCCACCCACCAGCCCCTGAGGACAGCTAGTTGTTTTAGTAAAGTTGATCAGTTATTCTATTTCGTTTTCAGGTTGTTTTGGTGTTATGTTGATATTTAATGTGTAATAAAGATTGGTCTAATTTTACAAGTTTGTGATTAGAGAACTTCGGATTCAAGGTCCATTTATAAACAAGCGTTTTTCGGTCATAGTGGCCAATATAGTTTCGTTTAGTTAGCATTTGTCGTATTTATTTCGGTCAGGCGGTAGGCGGTAAGGTCATGATCGGTGAGCACTAATTGGAAGATCCCTATGAGTGGGCGTCACCCAACACGGATGGGAGCGCTCGGGGGAGGTGGCCTTTGGCCCCTCAACGGGGAGGCGGTCCCTTCTAAGGATGGGTCGCCGAAAGAAGAGGAAAGGCGGTCAAGGCCCCTTCCTGTGTAGGAGGGGTTACAGCCCCCTCCTAGGGAATTTCCCGGGGCCAGTGACATCTGCGACGGCAGATGCGGTAAGTTGTGTGGGGTTGGGGGGAGGTCTACGATACCTTCTAGATACCTCACACGAGTCTTCGAACGACCTTTAACTGGCGTCGAGTTGATAAGTGCCCCCGTCAAGTCAAGGGAAATTGGTAGTAGTTGCACGTGAGTACGCCTCAGTGCTGTCGCCCCTCCCAAGTGGGGGGGGGGGTATGTCTGGTTAGGGATCTTGACACCGGTTACGACCTTGCCGTTGGCCCTTAAACGTTAGGATGTACAATTTCAATATTTCAAGTAAATGTTTTGTAGGATGTTAGTTCGGCTAGGAGAACCTCTGTATTAGAGAATCTGTTAAGGTTAGCCAAACATCGCAATGTGGTATGAAATTGTACATTAATGTTTAAATGTTTTAATTTTTTGTTTTAATAAATACGGCCGGGAGGGTCACTCCCTCCCACTTCCAAAAACTTCAAGAACTGTTTCCGGTTTCCCTCATTTGGGGATTGTGATGAGAGGGGGTGGCGGGTATCTCGGCCATATGAACCCTTGTGTTTATTCAGGAATCTATCTTGACAGTTGTTTGTGTCTGTGGGCCAGATTAATCATTTTTTCCAATCAGGATCTGTTCTGTTGTGAAGCAAAAGAGTATGTACGACGACCACCCCCTCTGAAGTGTTACTGCTATCAGGTGTAGGTGTAGGTATGGACGGTTTGTTTAAATATTTTATCTTGGCTAACCCAAGACAAGATGTCTGCTGAACAGTGTAATTCAAAAACATTATTTGCTCTGGGATGATGCAGGCTCTAAATAAAGCTTCTAATCCCTGCACTTGCCAGTCTTTTGTGCCCCAGACTGTTTTTGTCTTAATGTTGTCTCTCCAAAAGTCAAAACCTAATGTGGACAGATGAGCATAAAAGGCCGCAGAATAAATTTGCTTTGTATTTGTCAACATACTTTTCATCCCTGTCCTATTCACATTTTTAAAGTAAAATGATTCTGGAATTGAAACCTTATACCCTGAAAATTATGGAAATTTGCCAAAAAATGTTTTCAAGCTACCCTTTGGTGGCTTAGGACAATGTTCCCATTGGTTATAAGTAAATACATTTCTAGGATTTGCAGATTTGTGCAAGAAATGATGACCATAGTGATTATAACAATACATTTGTTCATAATCTGATGAACCTTCTAAGTATTCATGACTTGTAAACTTTTCAGAAATTTCTAAGTCTGACATCATATTATTAACAATCTCGAAGTCCCAATCATCAGAAAAGGTACTAGATGAAACAAAGTCACTCAAGGAAATCTTGAATTGGTGAGGAATCTTCAACAGCTCCCCCTTGACCAAGAATGTCATATTCAGTTCTGTCCCAAGCTATACCACCTGGTATAGGAACGGCTGTGATGTTCACTGAAGACAAGTCTCTTTGTTCACCATGAGATGATTTGTGTGGCTTGAGGAGTAAGTTGATGTTCTTACTTGCTGCGTCCTTTTTAACATATCTTCCATTTATCACATTCCCAAAGCAAATACAGGAGTCAACCAAAGTAGAAGAAAAAGTACACCCAACACAATCTAAAGTTCAATCCATGGTGAAACCAGATAAGTCTTTTCCATTTGTGAAAAAGTTCTATTGCTTGTTTGTTGACAGTTCTTTTTACTGGCGATGTTTCAGGTTCGCTAGGATCCTCGGAAAACGTATCAAAGTTAATGAAATAGCCAGAGGCAGTTCTGTCAATTGTAGGGATTGCATCAGGATTTGGTGAAATCGCTGGAGCCACTTGATCACTTGTTACATTTGTATAGTCAGTTGCTATTTCATTGCAGACAGGCATTTCTTGACGAACTGTTATTTGGGTCTCCAGAGGTACAAGTTCCATGGCTTTGTTGCATAGTCCTTCTTGCCGCACTGCAGATTCTTCAAACGTGATGAGTATCTCAGTTTGAACCTACTGGGTAGTAGCCAGATTCGGGCATCTGCTACATCTTTGGAGTCCACTTGGCCTAATACTTATGATCAGCCACATGATGTGGTTTGACTAGGTCGATGGCCACACACCTGTTCTCCTTTTTACCAGCAATGGGCGGCAGTAATACTGTTCTTGATCCGTGGATGGCTAGGACAGGTACTGGTTGTCTGTAAGAAGGCTCAAATTCCTTCTTGCCTGTGATCTTTTCTCTGACTAGATCCCCAATCTTTGGAATCCAGACATGTCTTGCTGGGATGGATGGTTTCTCTTCAGTGGTTGTTGGCTTCAGGAGTACATTACTTTGACTGGATCTTATTTCATTTAAGTCCTGCAAAGTAGCCAAACGATCTATGATATCAAAAGGTTTTTGTTCTACCACTGAAGAGTGACAATCGAGGTCCTGCACAATCATTCTAGTTTCAAAAAGGATTTCATATGGAGTGATATCCTCTAGAGAACTTCTTGGCAGATTGTTAAGACTACATTTAACACTTATTAGATGTCTGACCCACCCGTCACCCGAGCCTAGTACCCCAGCTGTTATAGATTGCTTTATGTCCCGGTTTTTCTCTCCACTACCGAATTTCCCTCAGGATGGAATGGACTGGAATACTGCAATGCAACGCCCATATTGGCCATGGCCTCTTCA
This sequence comes from Lissotriton vulgaris, assembly GCF_964263255.1. Taxonomy (NCBI): domain Eukaryota; kingdom Metazoa; phylum Chordata; class Amphibia; order Caudata; family Salamandridae; genus Lissotriton; species Lissotriton vulgaris. The sequence goes on from NC_141685.1 coordinate 1,571,118,163, forward strand.
TAAGCTCGAGAGCTAAACGCAGGACCCTGTTCAGAATGTAGCGTGCCGGCTGCGTATGTGCCGATAAAGACTCGCAAATCTTTTATAACAGTTTTAGCGCCAGCCGAGTGCTGAGGCAACATCCAAATGAATCTTGAGCATGAATCCACTGCGACCATTATATATTTGTAGTTACCATCCCTCTGTAAGGGACGGCAGTGATACGGTAAATGCACACTAATGGTTTATCTGAAATTAACAAGGCGTCTGTGCAGGACGTTTCACAATAGAGATTTTCATCTTTTGGCAGATTTCACATTCCAAAACATAGTTTCTGGTCTGTTTCCTCATGCGCGGCCACCAGTATCTTTGTTTTAATAATGACACTGTGGTGGAAACACCTGCGTGTGCAGAGGTGAGCCCTATATGTGCAGATAAGATTAGTCCTAATCTATGTTCCATGTTTGGAATTACTCTATCCCCCACTCCAGGGATTCGAGCAAAAGGAACGTTATTTGCATGAATTATGTATGAGTATTTGAGTGGAAAGCCTTATGGTAATTTTTTACCAATGTCTTTGCTTGAAGCATTGACAGCTTGCATTATTTTGCCGTCGATTTTTGTTTTTGAACGAGTGATTGCAGCTACGGAAGCCGTTTTCACAGCTGCCTTCGCGGCTTCTTCAGCCAATGAATTCCCTGCAACGTGAACGCCATCATGTTGATGACTCAGTGTATGTATCACGCAAGCCTTTTGTAGTTCTTGTCATAACTGAACTACTTGTTCCCAAAGCAACTTATCCTTGATTGTGCCACCTTTTGCATCTTTGAAACCGTTTTCAATCCATTGCTGCAAGTATTAATTGTAAGATTGAACACAGTAATACGAATCGCACACTATCAGTGTGGGGAATTCGCGATCAGTATTTTCAAGCGCCATCTTGAATGCTTGTAGGTCAGCTCGCTGAGATGTACAATCTCCTAGAGAGTAAGTTTTAGTGACCATTGGTCGGAATTTGCCATCTCCCCAGTGACCTTTAACGATCACGTACACAGCACTATAAGCCTGTTTACCCCCAATAGTGGGCTGTGCTGATCCGTCAGTATAAATGATACCTTCATACAGTTCTAGAGGCAGAATCTCAGTAGCCATTGCACATTCTTGTTCATATTGTAGAAATTATAAGGGTCAAAATAGTATTCAACGTCTGTTGCAGCAAGAGAATTAACCCATTGTATCCATCCCGGATATAAAACTTTTGCATTCGGAATGCTCGCTTTCGTCACTGCCTCTAAGACAGGTACAGGGGTAACGACCATTATGCGTTTACCCTGTCCGAGGGCTCTCTCTTTTGCTACTGCAGTTTGAACTGCTGTCAGAATTTTTTCAGAAGAAGTGAATTTCATTTCAGCTTGTGTGTACAAGTGAGATTTGTAAGCTATTGGTACTTTTTCTCCTTTATTAAAGGTTAAGTACGTCCATCCGCATCTTCCTGGTATGATTTGGATCACTAAGTTGCATACATTTACGTGTTTGCAAATGTTTTGTTGCCAACATGTCCGTTTGGACTGAACGCAAAATGTATGTGTTTTTTTGTGTCCAATTAACTGTTTTGAAATCTGGTTTGATTATTTCGTAGAGAGGTTTAACCCATTCTGCGTCATTTAGAATGTAAGTTCTTCAGAAATTTAGGAAACCTAGAATCAAGTGTAAGATTTTCAGCGTTCTTGGAGGTTGGAGCAGCGCACATTTCTCTATAAAGTTTGCTGCCAGGCTTTTGTCTTCACTTGATAATTCATATCCTAGGAAAAGGACCTTTAAATGGACAATTCTCGATTTCTTGAAATTGAGTTTATACCCTTCAGAGGCAAAGCCCAATATTATGGTGTTCACCCTGTTCAAGTGCCTATCCAAGTCATCGTCTGTTAGACAGATGTCATCGACATATGATAATGCCTCATCATCATAGGTTTGTAGTAACTCTGTTACTCTGGCTGAAAATAGCCCCAGGACTATTCTTGAATCCCTGAGGCAGACGACAGAATTGACTCTGTGTCCCCATGATTGAGAAAGTGGTCAAATACCTACTTTCATGTGCAATGTTTTGACAGAAGAAACCGTTACAAATATCTAATGTGGTTTCATATTTTTTACGTACAATGATATTCATTAGTGCTGCACTGTGTACATTTTGTACTGCAAAAGTTTTGCAACAAGAGTTTAAATGTCTGTAATCAAAAACTAGACAATATGTGTTGTCTGGTTTGGAGATAGGAAACAAAGGATTGTTCATTGATGAGGTGCATGTTTCAATCACCCATTGGTATTCAAGTTGATCTAATATCTCCCTGACCTGTTTTTTAGCTTCTTGCTTAACTGGGTACTGCCTTTGTGCAGTTGGTTGATTTTCTTACAGGATTTTATGTTGAGAAGAATCCTCATCCCATCCTACATGATTTGTATATAATGCAGGAGCCTGGGCTACTGCCATTTCCTGGCATAGGTATATTTTTTATGAATTGGAATATTGTTGGAGAAAGCTGGCATAATTATGTTTTCGCCATGTGGGCACTCCCTGACAAATTAGATGGCCAGTCTTGTTCAGCTAAAAGAATGTCATAACCCTGAGAGAGCTTCTCCCAAAAGAGTGCTCTTATTTTTCTAGTTATGTCCGCCTCCATCTGGAGTGTTACTTCGTATGACTTATGTGGGACACTAACTCTGGTATCTGCAGTTTCAACTTGGATGTACTCATTCAAGTTCACTGTCTCAAGATGATCCTTCAAGTTCTTGCAAGCTATGGTGACTTCTGCTGCGCTGTCCAACATCGCTTGAGCCCATTCCCTGTTCTTTAGTTGTGTCCTCAAGATCCTCAGCATGTCTGATCTTTAGACCTGCTACCTTCTTTTTGGTGAATTGCGTTTTCTTATTTTTTGGAACGTGCTGGTCGTCTTTGGACTTTGGTTCTTCCTTTTGTTCTGATTGTCCTCTTCTTTCGGATTTCTGTGAGGAAGTCTGAAAAGGTACGAGAGGAAGGCGTAACAGTATCTTGATATCAATCAGGTTTTCTCAAATTATCCCTATTCCTGAGGTTATACCTCCTTTCAGAGGGCTCCTTTTGAGGAGACCTACCTCAGGATTGAGAACGCTTCTTTTTAGAAGTTTGTTTAGTGTTCTCCCACTTCTTTTTGGGAGGAGTAGGAGTGTTTTTAATAAAGACCTTTTCAGGACTTTCAGTCAGTTGGGGTTTCACTGGTTTATCACCCAAACTGCCTCTACCTAGTTCTTCATAGGATTTTTCAATTATTCTGGCCAGTTCATATGGTTGTTCAGTTACATCAAATTCTCTTAACTTTTGGCGGATCGCCACAGATGCTGCTTTACCTTTAATATTAGTTAATATAATTGTTGAGACCTGTTTGAAATCTTTCAGTAGTTTCGTCTTCCCTGTATTCATTTAGAATCTGTTTCAGGATGTCTGGTATTACCGCCATAGATGGAACACCATGGGGTCCATTAGGATGGCGGGCGGACTTAGTCCGCCCGCCATCCCATCGGTAATTGGGACCGCCCGCCATAAGGGCGGGGGTCCCGCAAGGGGGTATTAGGATGCGTCCACCACTGTGGCTGGCGCATCCTGTATTTTAGGCATTGTGGCGGGCGGTGCTCATCCACCGCCAGCCTGGCGGGGGCAATCCACCTGACATCCTAATGGGCCCCCATGTGTTTTGGTGTAGATTGCAGCAAAAACTGTACCCCAAGTGTCACAGTCCTGCAGCTGTGGTGCGATCCCCATTGGTAAACAGATTGTTAGAATCCATGTTTCTCATGAGGGGTAGTATCAGGAAATACTGCCTCAATTTGAGTAATTTTTTGAGCTATCCTGAATGGAATTTGTTCCCGTTTTGCGGGTAATTTGCCATTGACTGATTGTAGAGTATGTGGTGTAATTTTATTTGTGCTCCCCTGGTAAGGGGTGTGTTGTGGAATCCTTATTGCTGTTTGGACAGTAAAGGTCCGCATGACATATTGAACCAATTGTCTATGGATTTTAATTAGCTCTTTTATTTGAACTAATAGTTCAGCATCTGTCATCATTTCAATGGGAGGATGTAGTGTATAGCTGGCTAATACCGGCCATGTTGCTCCTGGTCTACCAAGTGGACTGAGCCTGGTAATGTGATGTGTATGGTTTAGGGCGCCTTTAAACCAGAGCCCATGCTCTTAGTATGTTAGTGGAGCTTTAACATCCCCGAAAGGAATGTATTCCTCTGGAGCTTCATCTTCTTTGTAGAAGTGAAACATTTTTGTTCTTGGATTTGCTTCAGGGAAGACTATCCATGAATAGAATACCTCTGTCTGATGATATTCGTGTGCCTCTAGCACAAAAACTACCCTACCACCTCTAGATGATAGGCTATTTCTTATAAGTTTCATAGTGATGGCTTTCCTTAAAGTTTCTGGAATGCTTATAGCATCCGTGTCGGTCTCTTGGAGACCTGTAAAATTTAAAGCTTGTACGGCATTGCTGCCTGTAGGTTCACCGTTCTCGGTGTCGCAATCCAGCATTTTTGTTTAATGAAAGTTTTCAGAGCAAGTTTCAAGGAAACAAAGATAAGGTGCACAATATTTGGGAACACTGTATTCTTCAACGCTGAAATAAACCAAAAACTAATACATAGGATTTTCTTCCTACTCAGCTATGGCAGATATTTATCCCTTTACCCACGTCTATTGGAGTATTTTATGGGAAAAGGGGTCTCTGAAAAAAGCACGACTGAGTTACAACAGTACCTAGCGGTAAATTAGTGCCTTACCAAACGTTGGGTGGCATGTAGTGTAGTTCCTATATTCCCAATAGGCTCTGCGCATTGGAATAATATATCCTATAGATTAGATGTAGGACTGAGGTCGACTAGGTCTCTATCGAATATACTAAACTTAATAGTGAGTGCCAGCTAGCTCCGAGGTCACTAGAAGCTTTCGCAAATTCACAAGAAGGGATCCGTTTCTGACAAACGCATAAACATGACAACTTTGTTTCCCAAGAATAAGAAATATATCTCTAGAGTAGAGTTGCGGAAACAATAGATAAGTATTTCACTCAGTCAATCATGCATGCTTTGTTTCAATAGAGTTGCAGAGAAATAGAGATATGGACGTTTTCAATAAAAAGGTTTATTGAACAGTCTTATTTCTCATGCAAGAGAAGTGAACTGCTACAATCGTTAAGCAGACTGCAAAGTATAATGCCTACAGGGAGAATAGTATTATAAAATAATACTGTAAAAGCATTGTATGGTTTCTAAGCCATATAAAAATACATACATAAATAACATTGACTAAAATACTCAACTGGTGCTTCTAAATACGCCTACCCCAATGTACCTAACCTAAGTCTAGTACACGGGAAGAAGTAAGTATTGTGTAGCATAGGTTTAGTTGTTTTTGCCAAGAATCTACCAAAGGTTTCTCTAGGTTCTAATCAGCTCCATACCTTGGTTTACAATGAAGAAGGTCTGGTATCTCTGTCTCAGGACTCGATTTCCCAAAACCCCGCAAGGGGAGCTTGGAAACACTGGAGCTGGATTCTCGGGGAAAGAAAGGCAGTCTCTTGATCAGTGCGTCAGCTGGAGGGTCGGCTTCCTTCTGCACTTGCTGTAGCGAGCTGCGTCGGGCAAGTAGATAGTCAAACTGCTCCGAACCACCGTAGATTGCCATAGCAAGTGAAGGTATATTTATACCTTGAAGGTGTTTAGGAATGCCATAGATTGAAGTAAAGTCGGGTATAATTACGTCAGGAAAGAACCCCTAAGGAATAGTTGTTCTTTGCAAGGTACATGAGTTATTGGACAAATCAATATTCAAGCAAGGGGAAGTTCCCTAACTGCTTAAGCCGATTTTCCAAGAAATCGTTTTGACGTTTGGTACGGGTGGAAGTAGCCATGCCTGTATTTAGTCTTCATGGGCTTTGTCTAAATAAGGGATTGATTTATATGCCTATATAAGAGTAATATAAATTGTACCTATATAAGGGCATGAATCGGGAAAATTCACCCGGAGCCTAAAACGCCACACAACAGAGGGGTGTGTGCCAATACGGTAGTCCTGCTGCATGTTTATCCCAGGGAATGGCCTGGATAATGCGACATTGACTCTTGCATTCAAGCACTGCACAGTTCACAAAGAGACATGCATGAGAAGGGAGGTACCCCTGAACAGGAGAGGGTTTGTAATTGATTCTCCTGGCTCACTCCCTTGCTTTCCTGGATTGTGCACATGTACCTGTTTTCATTGTGTTCTTGTTTATGTGTGGTCCTGTGCAATTGGGGATTTCTTGCCGTAAAAACACAGACCTCAAATTTGGTGAAATGCAAGTAAATAGGAAAGTAATATTTTCTGAAATAAAGAGCAACAGTACCTTGCTAAAGTAACTGTTATGAAGTATGGGTTAGATAGTATAGTTGACAATTCAACTAGAGGGAGACATGTTAATATTGAGAAAGTCAATGTCAATATGAATAACGAGACATTCATGTATAAAAATGAAATCGCATCTTTATTGACAATTTCTCCCGTTCTGAATTCTGCATCAACCCCGACTCAGAAATGCATGGTTAAGCAGGTCCTTAGAACCAGACAGATCACAGGTGGGGTAGCATGTAGTAGCATATAAATGTGTGAACAGGAAATCCCAAATCGATCCTACAGGCGCAGCGACACCACAAAGGTCCAGGGAGATTGTCACCAATAAAGCACACATGGCTAGAGGAGTGCGCGCGTTCCAATAATACCATAATGTCAGATGTCACATGACGTTAGGAATGCTTAGCCAATCAAGACACAGTACACGCAGTGATTACACTCTCCCCATACCGTATACCTGGACACGGAGGTTCACATTCCTAACCAAAAAGGGATCACAGGAAACATTTTATTGCATTCAACGAACTGTATGAAAGTTTGTGTTGTGTTAGACAGACTGTAATTGAAGACAGTCCTTAGACCCCTTGACTGTGACTGGGTTTCTGGCTGCATTGTTTAGTTAAACCAAAGGGGATGATGGGTGGAGTGTTGAACTTTGCAAGCACTCACCCCCAGTCAACTGATCTGGGTTTAATCCATCATCATTCTTTAGCTCACTCCGCCACCCCATTCAGACATGGCCATATGGAAATCAGTCTGACCCTGTGCCTCATGGGAACAGTCCAGCCCGAACTGCCAAGCCATGTCTTCCCTGGACCCGAACCAAGCATCCTGGGACCGGTTTCTGGCTAATCGGCCATCATCAGCCAGGCTAGCTTGAATCCAGTGGCAAAGTGAGCAAGGGACCCATGTCTGGGCATACCCTGCCAACTTAGGGCGAACAAAGCAAAACCAAAGGGGAGGATGGACGGAGTGTTGAACATTGCAAGCACTCACCCCAGTCAACTGATCTGAAACAAGCATCCTGGGACCGGTGTCTGGCTAATCAGCCATCATCAGCCAGGCTAGCTCGAATCCAGTGGCAAAGTGTGCAAACTGGAATGGCATGGTGAGCAAACAAACTATGGATTTAGGCCCAGATCTCTGTACTGGAGTGAATGCATGACATTGTTCTGCATTCTGTCCATCAACTGTTGTTCTTGCATTTGTTACCCCGAGTTGTACGGGTATGCTCAGACATGAGTCCCGTGCTCTCCATGCCACTGGAATCAAGGTATCCTGGCTGATGAGGACTGAAAGCCCGAAACCGGTCCTAGGATGCTTGTTTCCGGTCCAGGGAGGACCTGGCTTGGCAGTTCGGGCTGGACTGTTCACATGGGGCACAGGGTCAAGACTGATTTGCTTATGGCTGGGTTCAAACTGGAATGGCATGGTGAGCAAAAAAACAATGGATATAGGCCCTGATCTCTGTACTGGGGTGAATGCATGACACTGTTCTGCATTCTGTCCATCAACTGTTGTTTTTGCATTGTTTAGTTAATCAAACTATTCCTGTTTTGCCAAACGCCTCTTGTATTCAGTTTTTTCAAGGTATTTCATGTTAAAGCAACATGACTTTTGCTAACCAATCTGTCTTTTCAATTGGTCACATCCTTGATGTATGTGTATCACTGGAGTTTGCTCTCAATCTGATGGTATCACTCATGTAGAATGAATACACTGTGAAAAGTGCACAATGCTAGGATGACGATGTATCCTGAAATTTGTAAGAGACACTTGTTACTCAAATACTCAAGAAACCATCGTCACAAAAACAGAACCTATGATTGACCTGCCCTCAAAATGTTGACCCTCATGTAACTTCTATGCAGAACGAGCAGGCCCAACAAATGATTAATCATCAGCCTGCATGCAGCTAGTGCATGACATCTAAGGATCCAACATAAGGCTTTTCCATCGTAGTCAGGCCATGATCATCCAGCCTACCCACAGAGGTCACTTGGACTGATGAAGCCACCCTATAACACAGGAGTCTAGTGAGTGGGTATTCCATCACAGATTTGGTGAGTATCCAGTCCACCTTAGTACAAGTGCTTTATTTCCTAACTAGGGCAGGCAATATAAGGCCCTTACTCAGACTGCCATTAATCAGTTGTACCACCGGATGAAGCATTCCTTCAACAGAGCCAAAGGGGGCCCGTCCGACAGCAAGCTGATGTGCTGACCACCTCTAAATAAGGTGGGAATACCAAGGGTTTGGTGGACAGGATACTCTGTCATGTTTGTGATAGAGTACCATATCCACAAACGCCAAATCTGTCCCCAAGATAGAACCTTGGGCCTGATTATGATGATGGTCGGACTTCTGTCCGACCACCATCCTGTCGGGAATGGCACCGCCAGACTAGCTGTCTTATGATGGGATTGCCTTCCTGGTGATCGCAATGTTATGTTTTGTATTGTGGCGTGTGCTGCGGGCTGCAGCACACACCACAGTCCAAAATAAACACAATTTGCATTTCCCTGCACTTTGTGGCAGGCACCATGCAGTGCCCACCACATGGTGCAGGGATATGTAGGGGGGGCACTATAGGTGTCCCCCAGGGCCCATATCAGAGGGCCAAGGGGAAAGGAGGGCCCACTGTGGGCCTCCAAGTCCCTTTACGCCTGCCATTTCATGGTGTGTTAACTGTCATGAAAGGCTGGCAGAAAGGGACATTGTAATCCCTATGGCCGTGCCTGAGCAGGCCACTGTTGTAGGGATTGCAGTCCCTCTGACGCACCTATGGACTCCTTGAGCCCGTTGTATATGTGGCAGTCGATCTGTCTGACCGCCAACCATCCGCACGCCATTATAGTGTGGCGGGAAGACCTCCATGGTCCGATAGCTGTGGGACCATCACTGATGATGGCGGTGTAATAAGGCCCCTTATTCCTTAGGTAGCTTCAAGGCACTGTAGATTCCAAAAGAGAGCAATGACAGATGAGAAAGTCAGCGCACCTAACTATAAAGTGTGGATGGAAGAGGCCTACAATCCTATGAAGGAGGAATCCACGGCTTGATGATGAATGCGACATAGCTATTTTTAAAGACTATTAGTACAGTTGGTGTAAAAACCTATGTAAAAACTTGATTTTTATGGAGTTTTATTCATTTTCTGTTAGAAAAAATGACCAGTACTAACTTCAAACTTGTTTTAAGTTGTGCATATCGGTTGAAGATAGTCAGATACATTTTGTATTTAGTTGTATATGAACTTGCTCTGAAATTGCATTCAGTTCTGCACCTAAATCTGATCTCATCCACCAAAACTCCTTCTCTCCGTCATCTGCCATTTTGTCCATGAAGAAATTCAAAACTCTTACTTTTCAGTCTGAGCAAGCATGCAGAGCTCCTTTCACTCTCTCTGCTTTCATACATAGTGAACTGAACCACAATTGTTCACATCACACTGAACACAATAATACATCCTGCATGGGTTGCATCAAGAAATTGAATTTTCTCTTTTTGCCTACCTGCGTTAGGACTTTTACTGTGATTTAATCTCACCAACTGAGTAGCACTCATGTTAAATTCAGTAGAAATGGATTGAGAGGACTAACCGCAAGAGTCGGCCTCTTAAGGTAAGATAGCAGCAACAGCACATCTAAATGCTCCAGGCTACTTACAAGTGAACATGTGAGTACTGTAAAACTATCGTATAGCTCAGCCCAGTGTGTCCAGTAGGGTGTTTGAAATTTGGGAAACATCCTTTACAGCGCAACTTTTACCACGCAGTGCTTTTACATCGCAACTTTTACAACGCAAACCATTACAACGCATTGCGCTGGGGGGCGCTCTAGAATAGGGAATAGATTTAATTTACTATCCAACACCTTCCCTACTATCCACGGGGACTAGAGTTGGAATAGTAAATTAAACTATTCACTATCCAGCACCCCTCAACACTATGCGTTGTAAAGGCATGCGTTGTAAAACTTGCGATGTAAAAGCATGCGATGTAAAAGCATGCGTTGTGATGTCATACATCCTTGAAATTTGCGTAACATGTTTATGCGTGATTACACAAAAGTACAGCAAAATTACTCAAAAACATGCATAATTACGTGAAACTGCATTTCTGACATTCTGCACTATATTTTAGCGCAAACAATGTCCTTGTGTCACTGTTTGTGATGAGGATGCATTAAATACCACAACAGCTACTCATGTTCTGTTCTTCCTGTGCTTTTGCAGTACATTTTTTTCTACCACAAATAGAAACTCATTTTTCGTGGGGAGGGGTGTGTAGGCCCCCCCTCGGCACAGCATACCTTTCTCTGGGAACTCCATTTCTCATTGCCAACATAACAGGTAATTGTTTTGGTGGACCCTGAGTGACCCTCCCCAAGGGACAAAAGATGAAGGCCAGAGGTGAGGTGGTGTACATCTACCACTATTGATCGCTGTGTCTGGGGAAAGTGATGACACACCACCATCTCCCTGCCTGCGCTGTCAGTAGGTGGGAGACCAAAGTGTGGAGCCGGCTCCTGTACACCGCGCCAAGAGTGCACTGCAAGCATGTGGAGCAGGGACAGCCAGCAGGGATCTTGCAGCCTGATTCATGTAGCTGAATTGCGCCCGCAACCGCTGCGAAAACGCAAATGCGGGCGCAATTTCCGTTTTCGGCATTCAACAACAAAATAGCGAATTCGCTAACACATATTAGCGAATTCGCTAATATAATCGCAGAATCCCTGCCGCTGAGCATTAGCGAATCGGTAATAGCGACACACCACGGAATCTGCGAAAATAATAGCGAATTCGCAATAGGAAATCGCAATCGGCATTCAAGAAAAATCGCAATTAGCGAAAAACCCAAAAATCGCTATTTGCACGGCGCAAAATAAGGACAGCTCAAAGCAGGTGGTAACCATGAAAGGCATATAAAAAAAATTTCAAAAAACTGTTGTCCTATCACCAACAGGGCCAGGCCTGACCAATCACACATAAGGACATTCAGTAGCAGCATTAGGCTTTCCACAATGCCTGGGATGTACATGGTGGTGAGGCGGCGAAGGCTACAGCGAGCAGCACGGAGGAGACGCATGAGGCAGGCGAGGATTTACCGGCTGCGGGTCACCTTGCTGGGCCAAACCAGAGAACAGATTTATGCTAAATACAGGCTGAATGGGGAAATGATCACCTGGCTGATACAAGAACTCGACCCCATCATGCAGCACCCAACAAGGCGAAACAATTCTGTGCCCACACATGTGCAGGTATTGAGTAGCCTGCACCTCCTGGCCTCTGGAAGCTTCCAGGGGGTAGTAGCGGCCGCTGGGGGAATATCCCAGCCCACCATGTCACGCTGCCTCAACAGTTTTGTAGACGCCATGCTCACCCAGCTACACCGTCACATCAAATTCCCCGCCAGCCAACAGGAATTGGACATGACAAAGCTACAATTCTACAATGTAGCCCATTTTCCACATGTGCTCGGATGCATAGACTGTACCCACGTCGCCGTCTGCCCACCAGCTGGCATGGAGTATATGTTCCGCAACAGAAAGTGCTACCACTCCCTCAACATCCAGATGGTCTGCAATGCCAAGACATACATCACTGACATTGTCTCACGGTACCCAGGGAGTACCCATGACTCCTTCATCTTCCGGCACAGCGCACTCCACACACGGCTGGTCAGGGGAGAGTTTGGGGAAGGACACCTACTTGGTAAGTACACTTTGATTGAAAAGTCACATTGCAAAGATGTTACAGCGCAGCACAGGCAATCACCATCTGCTCCTCCCATTCAGGTGACAGTGGCTACGCCCTCCGTGAATACCTCCTGACCCCATACCTCAACCCTGCTACACCCCAGCAACGGCGCTACAATATTGCTCACATACGGACAAGAAATTGCATAGAAAGGACATTTGGCCTGCTCAAGAGCAGGTTCCGCATACTGCACAAGACAGGTGGGGCCATGTATTACAGTCCTGCAAAGTGCTGCCGCATAGTGGCTGTCTGCGCAATACTACATAACATGGCAACCAAGCGCCGGATACCTGTTGACATCTCTGGCAGTGAATCTGAGGGGGACAACCAGCCACCTGCACATGCGCGCCATGCACAAGGGGAGACCCCAGCAGAAGGGCACAGACGTCGCAACCACATCACAGTGAACAGTTTCTAGTACAACCACTGCCATCACCCCACGAATCGACAATGCATGCAAAATGTAAAGAAGACACAACGCTAATGTGTGTAGGAAAAGAAATGTATTTGTTCACTTCACAAAAGTAAAAGTAATGGTCCGTGCCAAATGTCAAAATAAAAGTATCTGTTCACTTCACAAAAGTAAAAGTAATGGTCCGTGCCAAATGTCAAAATAAAAGTATCTGTTCACTTCACAAAAGTAAAAGTAATGGTCCGTGCCAAATGTCAAAATAAAAGTATCTGTTCACTTCACAAAAGTAAAAGTAATGGTCCGTGCCAAATGTCAAAATAAAAGTATCTGTTCACTTCACAAAAGTAAAAGTAATGGTCCGTGCCAAATGTCAAAATAAAAGTATCTGTTCACTTCACAAAAGTAAAAGTAATGGTCCGTGCCAAATGTCAAAATAAAAGTATCTGTTCACTTCACAGAAGTAAAAGTAATGGTCCGTGCCAAATTAGTCCCACACACAGTATTCCGTCATACTGCTGTGCTTGCCAGGCTTCACCTCAGCCTGTGCCAATGGTTATTCCAGTCCTCTAGGTGTGCCTAGAGCGTGCCCCTCCACAACGCCTCTGAGGGCCTTCCTCCTCCGGGGCGTCAGGCAATGGGGGGGTCCTGGTGCTGCGGGTGGGTAGTGGGGCCTGTGAGGCTGATTGCGAGCTCAGGCTGGACGCCACCTCACTCGCATCATCACCCCCCACCACAGATGGAATGGGTGGAGGGTGCAGAGCCACGACAGCTGTGGTGAGGGTCTCCAGCATCCTCGACATGTCAACACTGCACTGTATGACAGTGTGCTGCTGTGTCAGACAGCGCCTCGCCAGTAGCGAAGTGGCATTTGCTGACACGTAGCTCGCCCTGCTGTAGGTGCCAAGCTGTGTCAGCAGTTGGCGGTGGTGCCGGCGTTGGCCACCGTAGATTCGATTCATGGCGCGGGTGTTAGCCTCCACGGCTGCAGCTATGCGGGCCATTCCATTGCCCACCCCGGCCAGGTCGGCCCTCATTCCTTCAATCTGTGTAGCTACACAGGCCACGTTGCGGCCAATGTTGCATAGTTGCAGGTGAATTGCCCCCTGCTGCCGTGCCTGGCGCTGATGTATGTGCAGCATCCGTCGCTCGATGCTGAGCCGCGCCTGTCCTTCTCCATTGGCCCGCCTGGTGGCAGCTGCGGATCGCTGGCGTGACCTGCCACGCCTGCCCTGCTGGCCGGATTGTGAGGCTGGGGGCTGACTGGACAGTGGCGCAGCCCCGGATGTTGAGGCGCCAGCTGATGGGGATGAGGCCACCGGTGTTGCAGGTGTGCTCCTCGCTGGGGGTGTGCCTGCTGGTGTGGCTGTGGCAGTCGCTGCGGGGGCCACAGGAGTGACTGACCTGGCTTTAGCTCTGGGAGGAGCAGCGGTGGCAGGGAGCACAATGGGTGCTGCGATGGCAGCAGATGAGGGCGCTGCAGCAGTTGCAGGTGGGACGCTGCCGGTGAAAGTTGATGGTGGTACAGTTGCAGCGTTAGGGGCTGCTGCCTGGGTATGTGTTGGCTCCTCCAGGACGCTGTCGTCTATCACCAGCCTGTCGCTGTCACTGGTATCTCCTCCTGTGGGGGTAAGTGGAGGACCATTAGTTGTATGCATCTGGCAGACGTGCAGTTGCAACATGCATGCTGGGTGACATTCCCTGAATGGCAGTGGCTTTGTGTGCATTGGGACCTGACTACATCTCCCACAATGGCTGCATTGTGGTACTACTACATTGTGGTCAGACTACATCTCCCACAATGCTTCAGGGCAATACTTGATGTGCAACAATTACATGCCTATGGGACATTGGGGGGGCCTATTTGGTCATGGACATCCATAGGGGGCAGGGTCGCAGTCGCATGCCACTTACCTTGGGTGTCTTGTGTGGGGGCGGATGAGTCCAGTGCAGTGAAACCCACAACGGCCTCCATCTCGAGGGTGTTTTCCACCTGGTCCTCCAGGGGGGTGTTCGGTGGTACCGTCGGACCTCCTCCGCCTGTGCCCGAGGACTCCCCGAGGCGCGCCGCCACCTTCTCCTTGGCACGGCCTCGGAGGTCGTACCACCTCTTCTTCAGTTCTTCAAGGGACCTTGACGCCACTCCCACAGAGTTAACTGCAGAGGCTATCCCCTGCCAAATGCGTCTCTTCTCCATCTCCGGGACCCTCCTGGAATTTGCACCGAACAGTTGGTCGTGGTTAGCCACGACTCCCTCAATGAGGTGCTCCAGCTCCTGCTCGCTGAATTTCAGCTTTCGCTTCCTCCCAGCCGAGCTGCTGGTCCCTGGTGCAGCTTCCTCTGCCATGTTCTGGTTTGTGGCTCAGTGGTGCACTCTACAATCCAAACTGTGCAGCTGCTCTTCGATCTGCTCCCTGTCTCTCTGCCTCACTGTGGAGAATGGTGCTCGGAACCGGCAGCTTCCTGGTTGTGATGTCATCACTGGGCTCGAAATGCGACTTCCCGTTTTCCCGATCTCGCGAGTTTGCGATCTCGCAAATAGCGATATCGCTAATAGCGATATCGCTATTTGCGAGATCGCAGTCCAGCCGCGGGTAGGCCGAAATAGCGATTAATCTGCGATTAATCGCAATTTCGATCGGATCGCTATCGGATTTTGCGATCGCGTGCGAATCGCTTTTTTTTATCGCAATTCTTCATGAATTCGGATTTGCGATTTCTGAATAGCGACTCGCTATTTTTCGCTATTTCAGAATCGCAAATGCCGATGTTCATGAATATGGCGGTTGGTCTCCCCGCCCCCCAACAGATAACATGGCTGTGGGTCCCTCTGTAACAAAAAGGGAAAGTTGCAGTGTAAGGCAGCATTTTCTTAAATAGCAGTTTTCCGAATGTAGCAAACCCGCTAATAAAATATAAATTCCTCTGTGTTTTGGAGTTCCCCATTAGTCCCTAGGAGGGGTTACATTTTGCATATATTTTTTTCTGTGCTGCACAGAGAGGCCATGGGTACCATCAACGGAGTACCAAGTGTGCTCTGGGTCCTGCCAGGGGTGCAGCAGTCCCCCAGACAAGTTGCCCAAAAGTGACTACAAGTCTCCCAGGAGATTACATTTAGGATCTGGGAGAGGATTTCAATGTTTTTCAAAGCATTATTGGAGCATGTGTTTTTTTGCACATAGATTTTGGGAGTGTTGGTGCATCTGTTGGTTGGTTCTAAAGTGTTCATGGTTAAAGAAAAAAAAGACTCACGCACAAGGGTTTGAATAAGTAATGGTTTATTAACAATGATTGCCTTACTAAGTATCATGGTAAAAATATTGTTGACAAAAATAACATGGCAAAATTATCATTCATCACAATATATATTGTGTTCCTTTACATGTAAGAGAAATGACAAACATATCAAGTCAAAAATATTGTGAAAAAATTTTTTGCACAAAAACATGTAAAAGTAGTCTTAAAAATATCTATAGAATTTAAAAAAAGAAGCTCCAAATATTAAAATGTATCACATCAATATGTGTAAACAAAATAGTTTTCACAAATTATGTAATTATTCCTTTAAAGGAGTATGACTGAAAATAAAAATAGTAATCATGAAAAATATAATCTAATAATCTATGGGAGTTTATGCTATGCCCGTAAACCGGACGTACTACACGCTCCCATGAAGAAATGGGGGTGTGTGTAAAACCCTGCACCCTGTGGCACACAGTGCAGGCATTTACAGGGGGTACCCTAGGTATCTCCACACCCACCACCCGAGGCCGCAGAGTCAAGGAGTCCCTGCTAGGGGCCCCAAAGTCACTTTCTGACAAACCTTCTATGTCGGAAAGGCCAGCACCGAAAGGCTGTCGGAAACTGACATTGTAATCCCAGCAGCGGAAAAACCCTCCAAAGGGGATTACGGTGCGGGTCTGACTGACGGGAAGACTCTGACAGCCGGTCGGAACAGCATTGGAATGACTCGAGGTCGGAAGCTTTCCAACGAACATCGTAATCGGCTTCTAAATGTACAAATTAAAAATCTAATAAAATGTGTAAATATATAAATACATATATACTACATAGAATATATATATATATATATATATATATATATATATATATATATATATATATATATATATATATATTTAAAATTAATGTAACTTCGAAAAGAATATAAACAATAACAAAAAACATATTGGAAACACTTACAAAATGTAATATTTAATTAGATCAAGCTATTAAATAGTAAAATATTAAACCCCGCCAAAAGCCTATTTCACTGAAAATATTATATGCATTTGAAAATAAAAATTGATTAAAAAACAGAAACAATATTGAATAATAATAATAATCCTGTTTCATCAACAATATGGAAAGTGCTGGAATGCAGTGGGGTTAGATTCACTGTTCTTACTCCAGTGTAAGCAAGATTAGTGAAGTGTTCAACTTTGAAGGCATTACATTTACTAATGCCACTCTAGTCTAAGCAACAGTAGAGAAAGTGCTGGACTTTGGAGTGATTACTTATAAGAATATAAGCCCTAATCATTTATACAGATATTGTAATGCCTAATAAAAGCGGAGTATTACATTATGTGAGATACTATATTATTTAACAAAAAGAAAACATTTTTTTATTTTTTTTTTATTTTTGGAAGACCTTTATTGACAAAAATCACATACAATACAGCAAAGAGCCCAAGGGCTAGCAAGTACAGTACGTTGCAACAAAAAAGGTGCTAAGGACATGTAACAGGAATAATGAGGTCTAATTTTAAAGATTTTTTCTGTAGGATAGACAAGAGCAGGATATCGAAGAACAACGAGTTGGATCTGGCGTCGTAGGAACAGGATTGACAAATAGGAACCGTAATAAAATGCCAGATTCGCTGCCTACCACACATGCAAAACGTCTAAACCCAGAAAAAGAAAAAAGGAAAAGAATAGAGGGCCCATAGAACCTAAAAGAAAAAACCGAAAACCCCCCCATCCACCCCCCACCCTGCACCCCTGCAGCTGGCTACGGCCCAACCTCCCCTAGCAGTATGCCTGTCGCCCAGTAAAAGGAGTCCCGAAATATAGAGAGTAAGAAAAGAATTCTAATCTATAACTCTCAAAAATAAAGAAAGGTGAGGAGGAGCCCACCGCCCGTCCCTCGGCCCCACCGTCCCGCAAGTCCAGCAACAACACAGAGTAAAAAGCCCGGTGATATGAAACAGTACAATCAGGATAAATTAGAGATGCAGAATCGACACATAGCGCAGTCAAAGGCAGCGACACACCACCCACATGCCCAGGTCAGCAACAGGAGATCCCCAGACCATAATAATAAATGTTCACCCCTGTCCCGTTCTCTCTCCGCCACCACTGCTAACCACAGAAACCCAGAGAATCCAAGAAGATGTGCACGATAGTCCAAACGGGGAACATCGACTGGAGCATTCAACCATGTTCCGTACATACAGGGCCAATGAGAACAAGCTGGGCCAAGAGTACGCCACACCCGTGGCACAAAGCGAAATCGATCCACGGATGAAAGTCTCAGTGTCAGGCCCCTTCTGGAGCGATCTCCGGGTAGATAGAGATATAGTGCTGGGATAGAACACTCGTCGTGATTGTAGTCCGTACTTTCCATTTCGTCCAGGGCAATAATCAGCAGTAGCAAGGGGCACCCCGGGGTCTGGGGTCGCTGGGCAGGCACCGCTACGCAATGCCGCCATCTTGTCGCGGTCAGACATAGAACAAAGAACCCCGCTACAGTCTGACGAGGCGGCCATTTTAGAGCATCCACAATCACTTATTAGAGCGTCCACCTTGGTGATCAGGGTTTTTACAGAGTGTAGCACTTCGGAGTGAAGGGAGACAATAGCCGCCAATAGATCTCCATAGCCCCGAGCAGTTCCATGTGCCCTCCCGGTCAAGTCGCCTCGCACCACACATCCACCATCACTCCATGACACAGTCTCTCCGAAGCCGCCCTCCATTGTGCACTTCGTGATCACCACTGAAAAAACCTTGAGTAGTGCAGGGCCGCTGATATTGACTAAAGGCGTACAGCTCGAGGAAAGGCGTTGAGCAGGTCCAAAAAGAGGCCGTAAACATTGCCCCAGAAGCAAGCCGCTCCGCCCGACATTGAGGGGGTAGAAAGATCAGGAGCCTCCCGCCGCTAGCAGGGCAGTGTTCAAGCACTCGTCCGTAGTCGCGATGTGAACATCTGTACTCATGCAATCTCTGCGGATAGTTCGCCAGGCACAACCAACGCAGTACCTGCAGTCCAAAGGAGAACACGTTCCAAATTCGGCCGCGTCTATCGTAAACGGTCCGACCGGGTCAATGCCATTTCTGATGCCCGGTGTTTATCACCCGGCAGCTGGCCCCAGCGTCCACTCGAGGCCCCGGACTCGGGTCCGCCGCGGGCCGCAAACTTTAGTCGGACATTGCTCCCACTTGCAAGGAGTCGCAAGCCACAGGATTACACCGCAGGACGCCTGGGCACATCGGCTTCCACGTCGTGTCTTCTAAAAACAGGATCACCGGCAGGATAGTCACAAAGAAGGAGACGGTCTCCGGAGCCGAGGGACTACACGTCCGATCAGGTCGCCATCTTGGCTCCTCCCTCAAGAAAACATTTTAAATTATAAAAAAAAAATTCACAAATTATGACATTAATTATAACAACATTCACCTCCCTGCCTCCAAAGCACAAAAAATGTTAGATGAATTACACATTTTTTAAACAAATACCTAAACATTTATATCACAAGAATTCTAAAACAAATCTTATACAAATAATTTCACATACTAAACTATAACACAATCGCCATGTAATTCATTAACAGTTCAAATAAAATAAATACTTATCACAATAAGTACAACTTTAAAACTGCACAAATTATTTTTCAAATGACCACTTATAAATAGAAATGGACATGAATATAAAAATATTATAACTTTAATATCTTCCCACTATATTCTACAAAAACCACAAAGTATTACAAATTACATTAGTAACAAATATATAAATATTAAACTGCAAACTAAAAATATAAAACAGTAAATAAATGACAAAATTATAACATGAAATGTTTTACATAATCATCAATTAAATATGTAATTACAACTAAAATATAAATACATATAAATAATAAATCAATGTAATTGAAATTACCATTTCACCATGTCACCTACAAACCCAACAACCCACTACTAAAATATCAATTACTATCTAAGTTAATGACATTTGAATAGACATAAAAATAAACAAATTCAATGGAAAAATGTAACATAACAATTAAACAATGTTCATAATTAATAATCAATTAAATAATTAATTTACAATAGCAAACTACCTACCATCAAATTTAAATGAATCATAAATTACTTACCACCATATTGTCCTAAAAATCAGCCAGCAGTCTACTACATTTTACATTTCTAATTAAATGTAAAACTAAGTTACTAAGGGACAGATGTATCAAGGGAATTTTTAGTCACAAACGCTGCGATTCGCAAAAAAGCAGCGCTTGCAACAAAAAATTCGCAAAACGGTATGTATGATGCAAATCGCCTAGCAAAATCAAGGAGTCGCAAAATTTGCGATTCCCTGATTTTACGTAAGCATTTAAGGAATCGCAAATTGCGATTCCTTAAATGCTATGCATCAAGCATTCTATTTTTGCGATTTCTCATTAAGAAATCGCAAATTACCACCAACTTGAAGGTGGTGGTAATTTGCGATTTCTTTCACAAATGCACTTTTTTGCATTTGTGAAGGTGCCATGTGGCGCACATACATGCCCTTAGGGCATGTATGTGAACCATATGCGCACACATGTGAATTTCAGGGGTGCAGCAGGGTGTCCTTATGACACCCTTGCACCCTTGAAATTATTCTCAATATGCGATTCTCAAAATGTGAATCGGAAATTGAGAATAACTTCCCATTCATTCCTATGGGCCTCCTGGCCCATAGAAATGAATGGGAAATTATTCCTTAATTGCGAATTCGCAATTTGCTATTCGCAAATAAGGAATAATAAGAAATCGCTAAGAAATTGCGAATTTTTAGATACATACCATTTTGCAATTCTCAAATAGCGATTCTCACAAAATCGCTATTTTAGAATCGCAAATAGGTATTTTGATACATCTGCCCCATAAACATCTAAAATTACGCAAACAAAATTTAAAAAAATTCATAACAAATATTTTAACAGTACAAACACCAAAAATGTATATATTAGCTAAAACATATTAAATTCATTACAAAACATTATTATACAACAATTTTAAAGAACATTTTATTAACAACAAAAATATTCTTGAAAGTTTTATTATATTTAAAAAAATATATATTCTTGCCAAAGATAATCTGTTTCACAGTATGTTTGTAGTAATGACATTTCCAAAATAATGTTTATGTCCCACGATTCAATAGTCTATTCAAACATAATTAAGAATAAAGAGAATAAAAGTGTAATGTTATGTGTTGTAATGAAGGTTATTGCATGATGGTACAATTCCTGTATCTGTGTAATGAAATGAAATGAAAATGAGATTTCTAGAGAGCATCTAACACCCAAGGGTGTCTAGGCACCAGGGCAGACAGTAGAACTGCCAAAAGGGAAAAATAAGAAAGACTATTGATGAAACAGCCATGTTTGAGTGCTAACAGGTCATGTTTTCTTTTGAGTCCCAGGGGAAGAGAATTCCAAAGTATGGTAGTGCTAGCAAAAAAGCTTTTGCCGCCCCATCCACACTTTTATATTTGGACACTATTAGATTCTGTGCTGAGGCAGACCGCAGTGGTCTAGGTGGGGTGTACCACCGAAATCTGTGATTAAGGAACTCCGGGCCAATACCGTGAAGTGCCTTGAAGGTGATGCACAATGCCTTGAAAACATTGCACTTCCTGACTAGAAGCCAGTGCAGGGGATTAAGCACTGAAGAAAAGAATTCACATTTAGGAATGCCCAGAAGCAGACGGGCAGCTGCATTTTGCACAATCTAGATTTTGGCCATGCACATTTTCCTAATGTTGACGAATGTTGCAATAGTCAACCTTAGAAAGAACGAGAGCTGAAGTCACAGTTTTTTGCGGATCATGGGAAATGAACGTGATAATCTTATGAAGAAGTTTAATATGAAAGGAGAGGTTCTCATTGAAAACTTCATCTTGTTTGCAGATGTAGGTAGTGATCCACATTCTTGCTGCCACCACATAGGAGACCAAAAGGAAGCATTTTTCCAAAAAAAGAAGAACCTCAGTTTTATTGGAGTATAGCTTAAACAATTTAAAGCCATCAGGTCCCAACTTTACGCAGGCAGTTATGAAAGTGCCTGGCCATATCAGTGGGGTCACTGGTTACAAATAAAACAATTTGGGTGTGTTTGGCATAAGATACTACAGAGAACCCAAAAGACTGGATTTGACACTTCAAAAACTTTTACGCTCACACACCTTTTTTCATTTTTTGGTATGCACAACTTGGGCTATAATTGGCTTCTATCTTTCTCTTCTTTTCTATTCTGATAGAGGAACTTATACTGTATTCCTCCTTTTTCTGTGACATACCATGTCTTAATTTTACAGCTAAGTATACGTTTAAGAAGGACCAGTAATTGGTATTGCAGATATTTTCGATATGTTTTTATGGCCTTATACTACACATGGCTTCCTGATGAAGTCCTAAAGCCGAAACGCGTGTAGCGAACAATTGTTTTTCAGCCATGGCAATTATGAATGCTCTTTTCGATTAAAACAGTGGTCATACCTCAACTGGTGACATCAAATCCCCAACAAATTATGAGATATTGAATACGAAGAAAGTCTTAAAATATTTTTAGTAAAGATCAGAGGCTATTTGCAATATATACAATGGACAACTCATGTTTTGCCTAAAATAAAACTTTCTCAGAATTTCTGTATTATACCCTTACAATACCCATGATAGGACAGACATTGGATGTGTGTGGGAGTATGCCTGAATAGATTTATTAGGGACCATTATAGAAATCGACCAATAATGTGGTATAAAATGAATTGAATAAGAGCTTCTGTATATGAATATAATGAAGTTGTATCGATTTTTAACAAAAAAGATGAAAAAACTAAATATTGTGTGTGAATAAAAATACATTTTTTGATGATGATCAGCATCTGGGAGTTGATACATTGTTATCGAAACTTTGAAGCTCCACTCTATATTGAATTTCCTAAATGTTTGTGCACACATGGAAGTTTCTGTGAGAACAGAGGCTTTAGTGCAGGAGGTTTTTAAGCTCAAACAAGCTATGGATAAGATGTCTGTAGAGATGTGTCTGCTAACCGGCCAAAATAAGGAAATGAGAGAAGATCTGGAATTTCTCGAGAATCATTCTTGGAGGAATAACATCAGACTCATCAATATCCCAGAGAGCGTGGAAGGTGCAGTTATAAAGGCTTTTGCAATAGAATTGCTGCAGGATACAGCCCTAAACGATCAGTCAGATATTGATCTCTCCATTGAAATCCAGTGGGTGCATTGTGATCCATTTAAGAAGAACCCCGGACAACAGAAGCCAAGGAGAATTTTGATCAATTTCCTTACCTACACTGCCAAGGAGGCTAATCTGTCCTCCGCCTTAAAAGAAGGATCCTTTTCAGCAGGCTCCTACTCGGGATAAGATCAGATCTCTGTCATTCTACTTCATTAAAGCAATGGGAGCTGGGGAAAAGGATGGAGGAATTGAATAAACTTGGCACTAAAGCACAGCTAAAGTTTCCAGCATCCCTCTGTGCAATGTGCAACAACCATATGCACATACATCGTTCTGTGGAGGAAGCGGATATGTTGATTGAGGAAATTAAGAAGGGAGTTAGTAAGTAGAGAGGTGGAGGGGATTAAGGTGGTGAGGTGGGGGTAGCAGGGAAAGTCCCGATGCATGTAGTTTAACCTCTTTATTTTCTTTTCCTGCTGATGCTGATGCTGAAGGCCTCAAGGCTCTATGCCTATGTTGGTAGGGAGGGTTCCCCAGGGGTGGGAGGGTTGGGCACTGGGGTTAAGTGGGCGGAGGTTAAGTGGGGCATGAGGTAGAGAGCAGTGGGAGAAAATTAAAAAGAAAATCCCCTCTATCATCTTAGTTTTCCAACTATGTCTCAATGGCAGCCCATGGCAATTATTGACTTTGATATGCTAAATGTGGGGGGGGGCAAATGAGCTAAAGATCTTAACTTGGAACATCAACAGGCTTAAGTGCAAACGTACGCAGAGACTGGGAATGAAGTATTTGGAAGAGAGTAGTGCTCATATCTGTTTGATCCAGTTTTCCTAGTCTCAGAATAGTTTGCACATTGCAGAGGGGGTTGCAATTTTAATTAAGAGAGGAGCAGGCTGTGTCATCAAGGCCTCTAAATCCAAGAAATATGGGAGGTGGCTGATAGCTAATTTAGATTGTGGGGGGGAGCTGACTTGTGCTTTATTTTATAGGCATTACCTTGATGATCCCTCCCATTTATCTAATTTGGAATGGAGCTTAATGGAGGCTACGGCCCCTATTATAATGGGGGGCGATTTTAATGTTCTGTTGGACCCTGTACAAGATAGATCCAACAGAGACCGGTATGATAATACCCCAAGGTTCGTCGATCATTAAAATATTTGTTGTTGAATTTGGTCCTGTTGGATGTATGGAGATATAAGATGCAGACTAGTCAGGGTTTTACTTTTCATAGTAAAAAACATGGCCACTTCTCCAGGCTAGACCATCTCGTTGGAGACAGGGCCATTGCAGAGAAAATACTATCTATAAACATCCTCCCAGGACACATTTTGGACCATGCAGCAATGAGTTTCTCCCTGGCTGGGTATTGTAGATCTTCTCTAAGGAGAACCATTCTTGCCGAAACCATGGTGGGAGGGATATTAAAGCAAGCATGTGGGTTGTTCATTAGGGACAACCTCAGATCTGCCCCCTGGATGTCGTTTGGGACACGTTTAAGGCCTCTCTTAGAGGTGAAATACAAAGCCTGTCCTCTACTCAAAAAAGGGCTGAACGTTTAAACTTAAAGGCTTTAGAGGACAAAGTAGGCCTATTAGAGGGCAGCCTGCTCCAAGCTAGATCGTGGCCTCCTGAGGCACAGGCAAGGCTATAGAAACAACTTGAAGATGCGAGGTTAGAATATATGGTTTACCAGGACCAAAAATGCTGAGCTCAGTGGAGCTCAAGGTCAATGCAGATATTTGAATATGGGGAAAAAGCTGGCGCATTACTGGCTTGGAAGGCTCAGTCAGACAGGTCTAGGAATTTTGTCAATAAACTGGTTGTGAATGATGTAGGGGACACTTCAGGGAAGCAGGAAAATATGCAGGCCTTTTTAGTGTCTTTCTTTTCCAGTCTATATGGGGAAGAAATCTCCCCTGATTTAGAGGGCATTAAGGTCTGGCGGAGGAAATTGCAGCTCCCCAATTTAACAGAAGATGTGAGCAGTGAGACTCTTGACGCCCCAATAACTAAGGAGGAGATTCACCTGAGTGTAGCTAAAGGCAGGAAGCGCAAAATCGCAGGTACTGATGCTCTGCCAAATGAAGTGTACAGCCTTCTAATTGTGGAGCCCATGCCATTCTTGGAAGCTTTGTTTAATTCAATCTACAGGCATGGTGAACAGGTCCCTAAATCCTGGAAAGAGGCTTCTATAGTCCTTATTTTCAAACCCTCTAAGGATCCCACTAGGGCAGATTCCTATCAACCAATCTCTCTGCTCAATTCGGATTATAAGATCTTTATGAGTATTCTAGCAGGGAGATTGGCTAAGTTTGCCCCTCTGCTTATCCATTCAGATCAGGAGGGTTTTATTCCCAGGAGATATATTCAGGAACAGACCCAACAGTTAATTGGTAAGGTAGATCTTGACTTAGATTGATCTGCTCCCTTGTCTCTATAGCAATATTTGCAGCTAAGGCATTTGCCCAAGTATGCTGGATCTTTCTATGGGAGGTTTTAAACTCAATGGGATTCGATCCTAAATTTTGTCATACACTTAAGGCAATCTACGTGGGAAAAACAGCCTGGATTTTCTTCAATGGTACATTATCCCCCAGTTTTAATATACCGAGAGGGACACTGCAGGGCTGCCCTTTATCTCCTCTCGTTTTTGACTTCTATATAGAGCCTCTTGCCCAACAGCTGATACCAGATGTTGTTCCATGTAGTTCCCCGACTTATAGCTGTAAAGTTGCGCTTTACGCCGATGATTTATTAATTTATACAGCTGACCCTCTGACCTCAATTGTGAGAGTGGAACAACTATTGATGGATTTTGGCTTTTTTTCTGGCTACCTAGTAAGCACTGCTAAAACTGAGGTTATGTATTTGAACATCATGGACTGGGAGGGGGAAGTCAGCTCCACGCTGAGATATTTGGGTATCACAGTAGTAAGTGATACAGATAAAATCCTGCATCTTAATTTGGTAAGGGTTAACAAAGAGATTGAAAGCCTATTAAGTAGGTGGAAAAACCTCCCACTGACAATCTTTGGACGGGTTAATTTGATAAAAATGGTTATTCTTCCTACATTAACCTATCTTTTTAACGCTATCCTTGGTTCCCTAAACAGGGCATTGATAAAATCCTGGGGAAGGTGGTGAGTTTCGGCCCATAAAGGAGTTAGGCTACCTTGGACGAAACTTAGATGCAAGTTGAACAAAGGGGGTTGGCTCTACCTGATTTTAATTGGTACTTGTAAAGATTAGTCCAAGAAAATATTAAAATTGTAGTCTTTATTGAAGAGTAGGTACAGGAACCTCCAGCTCATCCACAGCCTGCTTTACAGCTCAGTTTCATCTCTCAAGAGATAACATTCTAAGCTGCTAGGCAACCATTAACATTCCACATTAGTCATCTCTACACACCTTCCCCCTTATATATCCCACAACAAAAACTTGAAAGAAACTATTATACAGAACAGAAAGATGAGTGAAAATCAATTTAACTACAAGGAGAAAAACACTTAGATACATTTTCCAAACTCCAAGTAGTCCCATCACACAGAATCACCACATTCTTCTTCACTTCCTTCACCTGAACAGGTTTAGAGAACTTGCTATCACCCTTGACAATAAAACCTCCACGTCTCACTACAACCCAATCACCAGATTTTATGTTAGGAAATTTGACACCTTTTAAGTAATCATAATGTTTGGCAGCAATGATTTGTTTGTTAAGCACTTGATCTCCAACCTCATCACGATTCACCCATACACATTTCCTGTCTTTCAACCACCCTGGTACTTCCTTCAAACCTGGTTCCCTTCCTTTAAGAGAAATGAAAGGTGACACTCCAGTCATGGAATGTGGTGTTACCCTATAAGACCACATCAGCTTCTTCAATTCTTCAGACCAGGACAAACCATTGCACAAAGAAAGTTGTATATTGTCCAAGATCAGGCGATTAATCCTCTCAACTAAGCCATTGGCTTGTGGCCTAAATAAAGCAACTCTCTCATGTTTAATCCCTTTCCCACACAGGAACTCCACCATTTTCCTAGAAATTAATTGCGGACCATTGTCTGACACCAAGACCTTTGGAATCCCCTCATTCAAGAAAACCTTCTCAAGAAACTTAATTACTTTTTCAGTTGTAATACTCTCAGATGTCTCAACCACAAACCACTTGGAGTGGTAATCCACCAAAACCATTAGGAATTTGCAATTTGTTCCCAACTTGGAGATAGGACCAATGAAATCTAAAGCCAACCTTTCCCAAGGATGCTCAGGAAACTTCACAGAAGAAATAGGAGGTTGACGTAAAACTTTGGTCTTGTCACTAGCAGCACAAGCATAACAATCTTTGACAACTGCTTCAACCTCATAATCTACACTAGGCCACCAGAATGACTGACGTACACGTCGCTTAGTCATATTTCTCCCCAAATGACCTTCGTGTGCCATGATGAGAATTTTAGATCTAAGATTCTTCGGTGGTACTAATTTGTCTCTCCTCCACAGTTTCCCTTCTCTTACACTTAACTCTTCTGCAACATTAATGAAACCTTTAAACCGTAAATCATTGCACAATTGCGCATCCCATCCATTAGAAATAGAAAACATAACTCTTTCCAATACTTCATCTTCCAACATTGCAGCATCCCATTGCTCCAACCCAAAAGCTTGTTCTTCAGTATATCTCACTTCCTCAACATCAACTTCAAACTCAATATCACTCACAACAACAGGTATTCTCGACAAGCAATCCGCTACTATATTCTTCAATCCCTTCATGTATTCCACTTCAAAATTGTACTCTAAAACTGATAAAATCCACCTTGATATCCTTGGAGTAACACTCCCTTCTAAACCTTTGCCCCCCTTAAACAAATGAACTAAAGGTTTGTGATCAGTACGAAGTCTAAATGGTAAACCCCATACAAAGTATTTGAAATGTTTAATGCCCCAACAACATCCCAAGGCCTCTTTTTCTATCACTGAATATGACCTCTCAGCACCCTGTAGTCTTCTAGATGCAAACCCAATAATTCTTTCTTCTCCATTACATACTTGCGTTAAAACTGCACCAATACCTATAGCGCTCGCATCAGTGGTGATAAAAGTTTTTGCTCTAACATCAAAGTGTCCAAGGCTGGGTGCAGACAATATTCCATCTTTAACATCTTGGAATGCTTTTCCACAAGCATCACTCCATACAAACTCAACACCACTTTTCATTAATATCCGCAATGGTTCCACAATATTAGTAAAATTTATCACAAACTTGGAGCAATACTCCGCTAAACCGAGAAAACTCCTCAACTGATCTTTAGTAGAAGGAACAGGAGCATCTCTAATGGCAGAGACAATACTTTTCTTTGGTCTGATTCCTTCCTTGGAAATTTCGTGGCCAAGGTAATTAACTACATCCTTCCTTAACTGACATTTCTCCTTCTGAATAGTCAACCCATGTTCTCTCATTCTACACAAGACACTTTCCATCACTTGATCATGATGATCAAAATCTTTGCCGACAATTAACACATCATCTTGGAAGCAAAGTACATCATTTATACCATGAAGAACTTTTCCCATGACCCTTTGGAACACCGCTGAGGCCGAAGCTAGTCCAAATGGCATCCTACGGTAATGAAAAGCACCCAGCGGTGTTACAAATGATGTCAAATGTCTAGATTCTTCATCGAGATCAATCTGGTGATATGCTGACGACATATCAATGACGCTAAAAACACACCCACTGCCCATTGCCGTCAACATCTCTGAAATGTTTGGTAGAGGTTGGCGATCAACCCAAATGTTCTTGTTTAGATTGCGAAGATCAATACATAAACGAATCTTCTTTCCCCCATCCTTGGGCGCGACGACAATGGGCGCAAGCCACTCAGAAGCCTCAATAGGCTCAATTATCCCCAAATTCAGTAACCTATCAAGTTCAACTTGTAAAGGACCTTTCATGAGATGGGGAACAGATCTAACTTTGTTAACTACGGGAGTAGCATTACTTTTGAGAATAATTTTATGAGAACCTCAACCTCCCCCTAAGTGTGTGAAGTGTGGCTGCATAGGAGCTAATGATGTCGACATTTTCTTTTAATGTCCGTGACTGAGAGTTTTTTGGGGGGTATAGAATTTGTGTTAAAAGGTATCTTCAATCGGGATATTAAACTGAATGCAACACTTATCCTCCTAGGTGAGGATAGAGCACTAAACAGGTTGGTGAGGCGCCCTCACAGAAGATTGCTCTTTTATTTGATTCTTATCGCCAGGCGGGAAATTTACTTGAAATGGAGGGACCCCTTGTCTCCAGTAGTGGAAGAGCGGGTCAGGGCCGCAGTTAAGATATGCTGTCTCGATCAGGGGATGGCAAAGAGCCCTAATTTGTCTATAAGGTCTGATTTTCTAAGTTGCTGTCGCTCCGTGGGTGCTGGCTATCTATCCCTATGATTACACCGATTCACTGGCAAAAGCGAAGGTCCATTTGGGAGTGGACCAGGGCGAATGCAGTGACCGGCGGGCGGATAGTTAGACGATGCAGGTTTTTTTTCTTTGTTGCAGGCTCTCTTTGGTGATATGAGGATAAAAATAATTCAAAATACTGACACTAGACTCCTCCTACATGTAAAGCCACAAGCACACATCTCCCCTGCCTTGAGGGCACTACATTGGTTACCAATGCCAGAAGATCCTCTTTCAAGAAGCTATGTATTTCACTCAAAGCAATACATGGCAATGAACCACTCTTCATTAGGAACAAAATCAACAAATACATACAACAAAGGAACCTACACTCAGGAATGACCCCTGAAAATAAAAAGCCAAAAAGTCAAAAGGCACTATATTTCGGACACAAATGTGATCATAAATGTATATACAATAAACACTTTAAAGAAAAGTTATATAAATAGAAATAAAAAATGAAACAATTCATATAAAAACCAGCAACAAATTGAACTTCATGAAGACAACAATGGATCACAAAATAGGCATTAAATCATGCAAAAGCAATAGTCTAACATTGCAGAGAAGTACAAATAAAGTGCAGTTTAAAGTGCTCCCAGACTCATAATTCCTTCATACATGAGGAAAAATATAACTGGAACATATTTCTCTGTTCAAGCAGCCAGATTATAGAACTCCCAACCTATAAATACCATCTCCACTTCAGATGATTAGTCAAGAGCTGGCTCTTCCCTACTTGACATTATACTCAAAAGTCAAGAATGTACCACAACAGTATACTGAGACATGAACAGCTATACTTCCACCAGTATGGAAAAGAGCTGTCATCATACAAGTAAACATCATTGTACTTTAAACTATGCCTCCTGTTATAAGCAATATACATTTATGTAAGATGAAAATTATATATTACACCACAAGATACATGTGTATATCAGACCTTGTTAAAACTGCTGATTCAAGATACATATAGGTACATATATAGAGGGTTGTCATCTACTAATAACTACAATAAGTGCGATGTGTATATATATGAATATATCCCATAATTAGAGTTATTTGAAACCATATAAA
The DNA here is from genome assembly GCF_964263255.1 of Lissotriton vulgaris. Classification (NCBI taxonomy): domain Eukaryota; kingdom Metazoa; phylum Chordata; class Amphibia; order Caudata; family Salamandridae; genus Lissotriton; species Lissotriton vulgaris. The sequence continues at coordinate 1,571,148,751 of NC_141685.1, forward strand.
ATGTACCACATGAAAAATGTGACCTGCAGACCATATAAACACTGCTGTTTGAATGTACATATGGGCATTCCTGTAGAGGGGTTTTGTCGGGCAAACACAACTTTTCCAAAAATCACGTGTGTGTATATTCATACATAGATGTATATGCATTTGTTTATTTTATTTTTTGATGTTTTATATAGCGCAAACATGACCCGTTAGGGTATCAGATCGCTTTACAGGGATAATCACATTACGTACAGGTTAGGCGTATGCAAAAATATAAGGATGGGTGTGAGGGAATTGCTTACAATAGGACAAGGCCAGAGTTATGTACAATGATCAGTACAGTAACAAAATTGGCGTAAAGGAATTGACTACAATAGGACAAAGGCTAAAGTTATATACAATATCGGTATCATGTCAGCGATAGAAGGAGAAAACCAGCAATTCTAATCGAGCGAACCAAAAAAATGAAATGGCAGAGAGAGCTGGCAGAACATTAGAAGGAGTGGGAATTGGTACACAGAGATGGCCAACTATTACAGGAGATTATGCACAGAAACCAAAGCTGTGAAAGAGGTGGAGTGCACAACAACAGAGAGTTAATGGAGGGATTTGCTCATTAGGAAGGTTTTGGCTTCCTTTTTGAAGATTGACAGATTGACAGTATTTTAGTGATAGAGGAAGGTAGCGAGTTCCAGATTCTCGGTGCAGCCCCAGAGATTGCTCGGTTGTAAGTTTTCTCCTTGCGGAAGAGGGGTGGCTGGAGTACATGGTCTCTGGTGGACCAGGAGTTTCTGGAACTCCCAGATACCACAATTTTCTGGGCGAGATATGCTGGGGAGTTCGTGTACAAGGTTTTGTGTGTGATGCAGGCCAGCTTAAGCTGGATTCTGCCCTCAAGAGGAAGCCAGTTCAAGGCCTTCAGATGTGGTGAAATGTGGTAAAAAAAAATTGTGCCAGATAAGAGTCTAGCTGCTGCATTGAGGCAAACCTTTAGGGGGCCGTGGAAGTGTTTGGTAGGCCCGATAGGGTAGATCAGCCGTATTCAATTCTGGGAATAACTAACACCTGAACAGCAGATTTGAGGTCGGCAGTTTAAAGGAAGGGATTCAGCTTTCTCAAGTAGCTCAGATGGAACCTGGCAGTTTTGGCCATCAAATTGATATGTTCACGCATATTCAGGTTGCTGTCCAAGATTATCCTGAGAGATTTGACAGAGTCCACTACGGTCGGTGTGCAGTTGAGTGCTGTGATTGAGTTAATCCATTTCAGGATGTCGTTGGATTTTTTTGAGGGGAAGATGAGAAGGAACTCTGGGCCATATTATGAAGGAATGACGATAACATTATCGCCATTTTAGCGGCAGGAAACTGCAGCTAAAGCTGCGATAGGGGACTTGATATTATGCCCTTATGAATTCCCATAGAAGCCCAGGTTCTGGTGTAAACCTGGGTGTCTATGGGAATTCTCAAGGGCATATTATCAAGCCCCTTATTGCCGCTTTAGCTGCAGTTTCCTGCCGCTACATCGGCGATGATGTTATCACCGTTCCTTGATAATATGGCCCTCTGTTTTTTGGGAATTCAGTTTGAGCTGGTTGTTGGCAAGCCATTGAACAGTCAGTTTCAGGGCATCATTCAGATAGGGAATCTCCCCAAGAGAAGAGATTTTGATGTATATCTAAGTATCATCAATGCACATGTGGAAGGATATGTTAGCCGTGCAAAGAATTTCAGCCAATGGCTCAAGGTAGAGATTGAAGAGGGTTGGGAACAGAATAGAGCCTTGTGGGACACTGATGGAAATCGGGGAAGGAGCAGATAGGCTGCTGTTGACCAAGAATCTCTGTGTCCGGTTCTGGAGAAAGGAACCAATCCATTTGATTACGGTACCTCCTAGACACATCCTATGTTTGAGGCGTTCAAGAAGTTTCTCATGGTTGACTGTGTCGAATGCCGAGGAAAGATCCAGAAGGATCAAGAGACAGGTTTTGCCTTGGTCAAGGGCTAGGAGGGCATCGTCAACAATGTGAAAAATGGTAGTTTCAGTGCTGTTCCCGGGCCTGAACCCTGGATGGAAATCGTCAAGCAAATTGAAATTAGCGATCTGCTGGTTCAGTTGTAGCTGCACACATTTCTCCAGAACTTTCGCAAGAAGAGGTATATTCGAAATTGATCTGAAGCTGTCTGGAATTTCCGGATTCAGAGTTGGGTTTTTTAGGATGGGGATGGCTTGCCCAGTTTTCAGAGAGTCAGGTATGGACCCTTGAAGAAGGGAAGTGTTGATAATTATGGTCCAGATGGGAACGATGAGTAGGGAGGTCACTGCCAAGCAGTTGGCGGGGAGGGGGTTGTTGAAGTGGGTGTTCGGTTTTAAGGACGATAGAATTTTCGAGAAGGAGTGGTCATCGCAAAGTTCGAAGATGGACCAGTGAGCCTTGTTTTTGGGTGTTACTAGGAGGGGACAAGAGGAGAGATGGGAGTCGGTAGAAGGAGGAGGGGAGATTGAGGTAGCATTAAGTTCGGTTCCTAGCGAGTTGATTTTGGTTGTGAAGAAGGAGGAGAACTCATTGCAGGTAATTAGGGATTTATTAGTTTCTTTGGATGACTTTGCTAGCTTGTTAGATTCGAATTTGACTAATTCGAAGAGTTTGCAGGGTCTGTTCTTGGCATTTTCCAGTTCTGACTTGAAGAATTCTTTTTTGGAAGTGAGGATATTCTTGTTGTAGGTATTTCTGGCCCGGCCTAGAAGATTGAGTTGGGAGTCTGAGGGATGCTGTCTCCAGTTCCTTTCTTTGAGTCGAAGAGCTTTCCTTTCGCTATTGAGGGGTCCGCTGATCCAGGGTCTTTTGTCTTTGGTTAGGGACCTTTTGAGCTTTAGCGGGGCTAGATCATCCAAAATGTTGGTCATAGTCGAGTTGTAGTGCTCTGTGAGGTCATTGACCATAGATAGATTTGGGTGGTGGTGTAGGTCGCTCTTGCAGTGAGTAGTCAATTTCTCGAGGTCAAGATTCTTAGTGTCTTTGAGCCAGCGTTTCGGTTTCACCGGTTGCCCAAGTCTTTTCATGTGGTAGTCAGGTATTATGAAGGTGATAGCGTGGTGGTCTGACCAGTCACAAGGCTCTATAGAAATCAGCCTGACCGACGATGCCTTAGCGATTATCCAGTCCAAGGTGGCACCTTTTGAGTGGGTGGGCATGGTGCATGCTTGGGTAAGTGATTGGTCAGCGAGCAAGACTTTGACAGCATTGACTTGGGAGTCATTGGGGTCGTTCCTGTGCAGATTAAAATCACCAAGGAAAATGTCATTGGAGTGGGGGGAGACCTTAGAGGTAATGATTTCCATGAGGAGATCAATGAATGTGTCGTTCTTGCCTGGGGGGTGGTAGAAGATGTGCAAATTGCATAACTGAGTAGAGTTGTTACTAATGGAGAGAGCAAGATATTCACAGGAGCCCGTGGGTTCTGCATGAAGTTCCTTGATACAGAGGTCAGATCGGTAGATGATGCAATGCCTCCCCATTTTTTTATATGTCTATCCAGTCTGCTGATGTTGTAGCTGGTTTGGACCAATAAATAAAGGTAAGGAGATAACGATTCATTGAGCAATGACTCGGTAAGGATAGCTACATCTGTATTATGGCTTTGGATGAGGGCAGCAATGTCAGAGGCATGTCTCGCAGCAGAACGGCAGTTAAGAAGGAGGCCAGAGAGAGGAGAGTCAGTACGAATGTTGTAAGAAGGGGAAGAAAAGGGTACGTGGGTTAAGTTGTTGCTATCTACTCCTCTATTACAGAGGGATGGGGATCTATTGGTGTTGATTGCAATAGTAGGGATCGGGCAAACAATTTCCTTGTCAGGAGGAAGGGGTACGCCGGGGGAGGTCATGTAGGGTGAGAGGAGGGCTTGGGTTTCCTCCTCGAGAGGCAGTGAGGAAGTTTGCGAGGGTGAATGTGTCTGCAGGCCAGCAGCATGGGTTAGAGGGTTCTTTAAATCAAATAGGGATGTCTGGATTCTCTGGACTATGAAGGATGCTTTGGTGTTCAGGGTTTCAAAATCCAAAAGTGTAGGTTATGCTTGTGGACAAGGGACTGGGGGTTTGGCACAGAGTCTTATGGCGGGAGCGGGAGGCCCAGCTGGGGAGCTTGATCCTCCTGAGTCTTGGTTACAGGGAGGAGGTGAGAGAGGAGGGCTTGGTAAGCTCGGAAAGGAGAAGGTTACGGGATTTTGGCGGGGAAAGATAGGCGAGTTGAGGGTGAAAAGATTGTTGGCTGCTAAGCGAGAGAGTGAGGTGCGAGGATAGGCGGTGGGGGACGGCATTGTAGACTTATTGGCGGAAGCAAGAGGTCAGGGGGAGGTGGAGGGAAGTTCTCTGACTACACGGGGGAGATGCTATCTCTGGATCTGGACTGATTGGAGAGGGCGTTGCAAGGATTCGCTGCAATCCGACCTGTAGGAGGGAGAGAGGGGGTAGGAGGGGGAGTGGCAGCAGCGTTAATAGGTCTAGATAGGAGGCCCTTACCCTTGGTATTGGAGTTGAGTGGGCCGGCACTGTGAAGGGAGTCGGGGGCGACGGCAGGCCCAGGGGTTGCCTGGAGGAGTGAAGTACTCGTTACTTGAGGATGGAGAAGAAGTCAGTGAATTTAATGAGATCCGAGTCTGAAGCTTTGCTCATGTTGTATACATTATTTTGATTTTGCTATAAAAAAATCCACCCTTCCCATCCCTCCTCCCTCTGACTCATCCTAACTCTTTCTGATAACTATGAACTCCCAAACATCCTTCTCAAACTTTCACCCCTTCTTCTTAGCCATGCCACCCAACTAACAAGCACACATGACCACTATGTATGAAAGCATCTTACTACTTGCTCTTCCCAAATCCACTCTTATGTATCATTCTAGCTCCATTATATATTTTACTAACGAGACGGACCCGCGGTGATGTACGTGGTGTAGCACTAGAAGAACATATCCAGTTCAAAGTACCTTGTTGAACAATTAATCTGAAAGCGGATACCCAAGGTGACACCGTGGGGAATATAACAGACACAAGGATCACGGATTCTTGTACCAAAATTCCCATTAATAAAATGAGGCTTTAAGGGAAGCAGCCAAATGCACAAGAATTGTAACCAAAACGATAACATACAATACAAAAGTGCCCACAATGATACCATTGTGATTACAGCCAATGAGATGAGTGATCGTAGAGCTCCCATTGGGACACAATAGGATATATTTCCCCATTAAGGATTTGGATAATACGAGATCCAATATAAAGAAGGATTCCACCAAACTTGGGGGTCGATTAGGATCGTGGACGGACTTGAGTCCGTCCGCGACCCCAGAGTATGAGGGAACGTCCGCAGGGGCTGCGGCGTTCCCTCATGTGCGATTAGGATGTGACCGCCACCCTGGCGGTCACATCCTGGATATTTAACATTGCGGCGGGTGCTGCTTCAAGCAGCACCCGCCGCAATGTTAAAAGTGCATGTTTTACATTTACATGCACAAAGCGGCAGGCACCGCGCGGTGCCTGCCGCATTGTGCATGTAAATGCTGGGGGGTACCATAGGTACCCCGCATGTGCACCCCCCACCCGCCAACACCATGGGGGCCCGCAACGGGCCCCCAAAATCAAAAGTACACATGCTTTTCCACGGCGGAAAAACCGCCGCGGAAAAGCATGTTTACTAATGCTTCCTAATTTGGCTGGCGGTGTCTGATAGACACTGCCAGCCAAATGAGAGCTTTTCCGCCGCGGTTGTAATCCGACCGCGGCGGAAAAGCAGCAGACAGAAACCAAGACCCACCAGCCATCGTAATGCGGCGGTGGGTCTTTGGTGAGTCCGCAGAGGATTTTCCGCCTCCTCCGGGCCGGAGGTGGCTTCCGCCGGCCCGGAGGAGGCGGAAAATCCTCCATCCTAATCGGCCCCTTGGTGTTGATGACCCCAATTATTTGTTGTCCTGAGGAAGGTGTAACCATATTCAATGCTAAAACATCGAAACGCGTCGACGCACTATGTTTTTAGAATCCAAGTAAAGCCGAGTGGTTTCCATAAATACGCCAATCTTGGACATTGGAAGGCTCACACGTATGATAATAAGGCTATTGGATCTGAGTATCTGGGACTAACATCTGTTGTTCCGCTTAAAAGAAGGGGTTCTTGTCTTTCTTTGTAATCAAGTTATATGTATTTATTTGTGATATTTGTTTTTTAAGTATGCTGTAATAGCTTTTTTCTATTGATGTATTTTTTATTGTATTAAGAAATGTGCATATGAATTGTTTTTCAGAAAAAAAATGATTTTTCTGAAATTTTAATTTGTCTATGGGTTCCTTATGTTAAGGAGAATACCCTGTCAAGTGAGGATAAGATTTTTTAATAAAGAAAACGTATATACGTTACATGTTAGTTGTTGGCAAAAAATTATTTTCGAACAATGTGTTTGTGTCATAGCTAAATGATATTTGTGATATAAAATTATTCTCCACAAGTTAGTCCAGGGAAATTCGTGTTGACTTTGACTAGCTCCATTATAAACAGTACTCAACACATAAGAAATCAAGAGCACAAACAACATAACTAATGCACAAGAAAGGAAATAAAATTGTACTAGCCTACAAACTATTAATTTTGGGTACAGAAGTAGTGTGCTACTTACTGAAAAAGCTCTTCAATGTCTTACAATTGCAGTATGAGACAGAGAAAGTGAAAAAGGTATTTTTCAACGCAGTCATGAAATGGATGTTTAGTGTGCTGCTGAACATGCACAGGCCATCAGATGATCTTGCTGGGGAAAAGCAAGGGTGTAATGCAACCTCTGCTCATCTCAGATGGAAGGTAAGTCAACATGCTGCTCCTGTTTGCTGATGGAAGCGGTAGGAAAATTGCATTTTCTCATGCAATAAAGATATGTGAATAAGACAATAAAATTCAATGGTTAGCAAAATACCTTTAGCTATGAAAATATCGTACTGAAAATAGAGAAGAGCAAAAAACGTTAATGTATCTGCTGCCATTGGAAAAAATCCCAGGACTTGCTTATGAGCAGACATGAAGTTATGTTAATATCTCCTGCCCTTTTGAAAGTCACTGCTGTTGATGTATTATCTGATATTCTCTCATAAGTCCTTCCATATGGTACAGCTCTCTGCTTTATTTTCTCTAAATCTCTACTTATTAACTTTAGAACCATTGTGGTAACATGTTACGAGTAATATAAGCCACTTCTTGGCACCCAACCGTTCTAGCATTAACTCTATGTTTGCTAGTGAACAGCGAATGTGTGGCATGGTTACCAAAATAAATCACTTTTCATACAAATAATAGTAACTTGTTTTTATAGCTGCTCATACTTTGCTAGAGTTGATTCTCTCTACTGTAATCAACAAATGCTTAATCAGTACAATTTAATGCTGCTCACTTTCCAGACTTGGAAGGATAGAAGGCAGAGTTATCCTTGCCGGACTAAGACTTTTGACCTGTAGTCAGCAAACGTTCAACACACTAAGCAACCTTGCTGGCTGCTCCAATGAGGCAAGGCAAAATGATACCTCATTGTTAGACCTGACAGCCTTAGGGTGGCTCCCCCAAACATTTTTTCTTCCTCTTCCATTTTTCGTTGATCTCATTTTTGTTGATCTTAGGACTCTAAGCACTTTACCACTACTAACCAGTGCTAACGTGCTTGTGCCCTCACCTCTAAACATGGTAAAATGGCCTTACACTGAATTGGAACATTTTATTTACTTGTAAGTCTCTAGTGAAGTTGTACTAAACGTGCCTAGGGACTGTAAATCAAATGCTACGAGTGGGCCTGCAGTACTGATGTGCCACCTACTTAAGTAACCCTTTGAACATCTCGGGTCCGCCAATGCAGACTATGTATGCAGTTTAAAAACTGCAATTTGACCTGCTAAAATAAACCTTTTGGCTGCCTAAACCTTCCTTTTTGATACATATAAGTCACCCCTATGGTAGGCCATAAACAGTCCTTAGAGCAGGGTGCAGTGTAGTTAAAAAGTGAGACATGTACTTTCAAATTTTACACATGCCATAGTAAAAACACTCAACTTTATTTGTCACTACTGCAAGGCCTACATCTCCAATATGATAACTTTGGGTTTCCTTATTACATTTAATAAGTGATAAAGTTCAATTGGGAGCAGGTGGGAATATCAAGTTTGGATTATAAAGAATCAGAGTTAATAGCCCTCTTTCATGGTAAAGTCAGATTTTAAGTCATAGTTCTGAAAATGTCACTTTTAGAAAATTATTATGCAAAACAATCGCCAATACTGCTGTCTTTTATTCTTCTTATTTTTCACAACACATTCGGAATGGAACAGAACATGGGTTAACGACTTATGAATCAGTCTGAATAAATCAACATTTTATTTTTTCCTTAAATTGCATTTGTCAATGTTTTACTCCTCTCTGTCGGCAGTACGCGCTGTGTACAATCAGACGGCTGATTGTACACAGCGCGTACAGTCGACAGAGAGGAGTGCCGAGAGTCCCAAAAAGGTGACATTGAGCCCTTTGTTCAATACTTAATTGCCTGAGGCTGCTCCATCCATAAGTCGAATACCTGGATAAAGCGAAGTCCCTCCATACATTCTTTTCTTCAGAGGTGCCCACAAGGTGTGGGTTCTATTGTTTTGCTTCGAGCTGATTTAGGAGGCTCTTCAGTAGTGTAAGCTGGAAGGTCCTGATGAGAACTCCCAACTAATTGGAGTTTGAAACGCGTAGACCGCTAATGTGTATGCCATAAGCCTCACAAATTTCAAGGATTAGTGATAAGAAATGCAGATTTTCAACATTTGGTAATGAGTAATGAATGTCCAACAATCTGTCTTGGCAGCCTTTTAAACCTTTTTCCAAACCTCTTCTAGGGTCCTTTCCCGTTTTGTTTATAAAAGCTAGCATCCTCTGATCTAGCTCAGGTGTATATGCCACCTTACTATCCAGACATGGTCTTGGACACTCGCTACGCATACGTGTCCTCACCTCCTTAGGAATCTCCCTCCTAATCCAATAGCGAACATACTTCGCAACATGATCTACAGGAGTCCATTGGGGTGATAATGGATGTTGAATCAACAAAGGATCAAACATCTCCTCACCCTGAGGGTCAAATATTTCATTTTCCTCCATTTTAATCTCTTTCTCAATTACTCTCCTCTTCTTCTGAGGAACCTCATAATCAGATTCCTCTAAATTTGAGCTGCAAGTTAATTCAACATCTCCACTTGAGCTCGAATCACACGCAACCACCGTGTGTTTTAATTTCTGCACCCTTTTGGCGCTCTTTCTTGCCTTTATAGCATCCTCTCTTTGAACCTTATGTTCAATTCTTTTCTTATTACCATCCAAACTTTTCCTTTTTTGACCCTTTTTTCCTTGGCCAGAAGTACCAATGCCCATCTCTAACTCCTCTGTTGTCCAAAAATTCTCCTCATCACCAACTCTCTGTTTTCTCTGTACACCTTTCTCTAATGTACTTTCTATCTTTTTGTCTATTGACGCTGCCATCTCACCAAACATCTTTTCCATGTACACCTTCATTCTCTCCTCAAAATTTCCTTCAGACCCTTCCATATTTATTTATATATTTTCTTTAAAACTTATAAAAGTCCCAACTAAACTGGACCCACAGACAACTAAACTGAACCCACTGACAGAGTGAATAATCCGCTTTACACACTAACGTTTTCAAGCCAATAAACTAAACCTAACCTCTCCTGTCACCGACTCCCGACAACTGACAGGAAAAAACAAACCGGCAACAGAGCCTTCGATAAAGAGGCAGAGCCCAAAATATGGACGCCTGAATCTCAATAAACCTCTAATGCCATTTCCCAATCTCACAAAATGGCCGCCGCACGTAACGTAAGTACGGCGGCCCTACCAGATCAAAAAACTATCTCCACACCGTACTGCGCCCGCTCGCCTCCTCATTCGGCGCACAGAACGCCGGGAAAGCTCGCGCTCACAGCCCGCGCTCACAGACGGCCTGAATTCCACTCGCGAGCCAACGCGCAACACCAACCGTCACCATCCGATGCCATCTAACCGTCAAGTGCGACAGACGGTAAAATAAACATCCTAGATTTTTCTAAACAAATACCTACTACAGCGCTTACAACTCTGCCCATTTCCCCAGTACATCGATCAAAAGACCTTATTCCTAAACATCCTAATTTGAATAATAGTCAAATTACATTTCAAAAACGTTACGTTACAAGATAACTATTTTAAACAACTTAAGCTTTATCAAATCTACTTAAGCTTCCTATGTATATGATTTATATAACATTGATTTATAATTACAAATAACAATTAACCCCAAACAAAAAAACGACTTATCTCATGCCTGAGCAGCAACAAAAGAGGAAGATGGCTGCAGGTTCTATGGGATTATCCATGTTCAGAGTTCTAGATTGTGTTCTGGGTTCTAATTCTATGTTCTTTGTTGCTGCTGCCTGAGTGGTAATAAAGGTATAGTGCATAATATTGGCCTCCGGGCCTTGATGTAAAATTATAAGTTGTGTAAAAAGAAAAACGTATTCTCTATGGTTTTGTGTAAAATATTTTTCTGAATTGTTAATGTAAATAAATTATAGTTGCTGTGTATGTTAGTGAATGGTTTAATGTGGATTGTGATGATTGATTGGAAGTAATGGATGTTGTTGAATGCATTTTTATTGATTGTATATATTATCATTGTATGGTGATTCTAGGGATGTAAAATTTGTTGAATTGATTTATAAAAAGTTGACAAATGCAATTTAAGTACAAAATAAAATGTTGATTTATTCAGACTGATTCATAAGTCTTTAACCCATGTTCTGTTCCATTTCGAATGTGTTGTGAAAAATAAGAAGAGTAAAAGACAGCAGTATTGGCGATTGTTTTGTTTAATATTAGGTCAGCGGATTGGCCTTACTGTTGGGAGCCCGAACCCAGTAGTGTTTTCTACTTTTAGAAAGTTGGCATTTTCTTGTTCCAACCATTTGGTGTTTGCTGCCTGTACCCTTGATCACTTGACTGAGTGTAGCTAGCAGTTGGTCGTTCTGCATTGCTCCTAGACAGTGAGACAAAGGGAGAATAGGTGTCTGCAGGATGGGCCATCTCTAACTTTATGGGGGGTGGAGGTGTAACCTTTGACACTTGTCCATCAGAAAGGCTCCACCTGATCACACTCCCAAAGGGTTTGACACTAGCCTATTGTGACCCCAGACATTCTGGGACCAGGTGGGGGAGGCAGGCAAGCTCCTCTGGGCTGGAAACCTCCAGAACTTTCTCCTACTTCACAGCTGGCACCAAGTGTAAATAATGGAACCAGGGCCACCAGAGTGAATCCAAGAGATAATTGGCTGGCCTCCTGAGAAGAGTCTAAGCGACCACCTTGAATTCAGCATCCTGGACCAGTGGAAGTAGGCCTGAAGGTTCTCTGCCAGCCCAGTTATGGTCCTAGCAGAACCAATGCAGTGCAGCACAATCGCCTCACAAAAGCTCTGTATTGGAACTGCTTTGAGATGCATCTCTGATGCAGGACTTCGCATCGCAGCACGCAGCCTCATTGGATATGTGCAACGCATCTTCGACGTAGGCCTTTGTATCGCAAGCCCCTCGTCAGTGGCATCCTTGACGATGAGGCAGAACCTTGCATCACAGCCTTACAGCTTTCTAGAATCACTGCTGCGTAACGCATCTCCACGTCAGGACCTCGCATTGCCTCTGCTGTGTGACGCATCCTTGACGCAGGATTTTACAACGGTCTACAAGCAGGTTTTGAGGTACTCTTGTTAAGCTAGCATAACTGGGTCCCTGTATTTGGCCGGGCCCTCCATTGTGGTCAGCATTAACTTGTGACTTGTTTCTAGTCCGAAGAAACCAGATAAACACAGTTGGTGCTTACTGATACTAGGCACTGTTTTTACTTCTTACATTTTAAAAATTGTATATCTCTGGTTCTACTGATTGGATTTTTGACATTTTGGTGTCAAATAATTTATTACATTTTGATCTATTTTTCTAAATTCGTGTGGAATTTTTCTTTGGTTGTGTTTTTATTTTATTACTGCTTGAAGTGCTGCAAACATACTTTACACATTACCTCTAAGTTAAGCCTGACTGCTCTGTGCCAAGCTACCAGAGGGTTAAGCATAGGTTAATTCGGGGTTTGCTTGTGGTTTACCCTGAGAAAGATTGTGTTTGCTTCTTGAGCAGGGCTTTACCCCCTCAACCAGTAACCCAATCTCTAACACTCATGCTTGAATGCATTTATTGATTGAATCCCTTTGAATTCTTAAGTAGATAGGTGGAGTACAGATTCGAACCAGCTTCTACCTGGAAGTTGGGTGCCACCCACCTTTTGATGAACCAGCATGATTTACGGCAGCCTTCTCCAGTTTACTAAAGCAAGCTTTGAGGATAAAATAACAGTTCCATCTGTAATTATAAAGTGTTTAATAAACACACATGCCAATACCTAATTATTTCCAAGCATCCCTCCATCAACATATGCAATTGTTTAGTGTAATTACATCACGTTCACGTTGTGCAGTAATAAAGCCTCTTACTGAGTGCCCTTGAATCATTTGAACAGATGGCTGCAATTGTCTGCCTCAGTAATCAGACTCGAGCTGTAGACTTTTTAAATTTATAAATTAGGTAATATATGAAACATATTGCACCACGTACCAACAGTTTTCAGACAGTGACGGTGCCTCTAATTAAGGCGGTCCCTGTGTTCCCCTTTGTGTTATCAGGGCTAGTCAGACCCAAGCCTGCAAACTATGGGGCCACTGAATCGCCACAAGAAGCGAGGTGAGCGAGTGAACTTAGTGGGCCTGAAGTCGCAGAAATGATGTGCGATATAGTCGTCAGTCAGAGCAAATTCGAATGAAATCATTCTTAGAATTAGTAACTGCTGACATTTACACGTGTAGGTATTTATAAGAATATCGTCATAAATAATTATTTGTTTTAAAGTAGTGTTTCATGCCAAGAATCTTTAGAATCTTTAAGCATTGTAAGTATTAGGCGTTAGTGTTATTCAATTTAACTTACTTTTCCTACCAATCAGGAAACATTTTTCACCTAGTGAGGGAGGTGATTGAGCATGCAGGGGGTAGGGCTTTGAGTCTCATACTATCTAAAAAGGCATGGAGGGTTGGGTGACACAGCGGGGGGACAGGACTTAGAGCCCATGTGGATAGGGCAGCCTCTCCTACGGTGCCGAACACACACAATTAAAGTCTTTAGAAGCTGGGGTGCAGAAAACCCCCTTAAATGACTTTATAAAGGTGTAGAACTGCCAAACTATTTGGAAACCGGTTCTGTGCACGGAGGTAGGTAGGGATTTAACTGAGATGCGTTTCTAAGTTATATAGCATGTACTAGTGGTAGATTTATGAGGGCAGTTAATGCAGTGTTTATTGAAAACAAGTAGAGGTGTGGTGTATTTTTAAGAATTGAATACCGATTTAATGAAATATAAGTTTTATCGGAACAACTTATTTATGGTTTTACTAGATGGAAATTACTATTATATATGTATTTGTTACCATCTTTTAATGCTGTATTGTTTAAAGGCCATTGGTCTAAATAAACAAATCTTTTCCATCTAAGCTTCTTTTCAGAAGTGATGTTGGCTTTTCAGCTGTGAGCTTGTGAGGAGAGCTGTTGTTGTGACACAGGTGGCACCGAGTGAGGTGGCAGCCCTGCGTTGGAGATGTTGGTGGATGGATGGCCGAGTTTAGCTTACTGAAATTCCAGCTACTGACCCACTGGCAGTGCTCAATTTGTAAAACATAGAGGAGACGAGCATTAAAGATGTTCTTCGAGGTCTCCACTAGCTGGTACGCACCATTGCCACCATTGTCAGTATATCGCTTTCGTTGACATAGTTCCTGAGTCAGCAATGCACCTTTGTATCACAAAGAAGAGCTCTTTTGATCCCCTCCTAGAGAGGTGCCGCTTTATAGAAGCACCAACAACAAGCAGCCATGCAGGGATCCACTTTTAAAGCAGATAGGGCTGCACATATCACACTTCCATAACAATGTCAAAGATGCATGTCTACAGAGCTGGTGAAAACGTTATTCTGCTTAACTTCTTCTTAAGGACTTTCATTAACACATTTCGAAAGAAAGAAACACAGGTGGGTTCGTTTTTATTGCCTGGCAAAAAGATAAGATATAGTTGTGCCTGGTAGTGAGTAATCCAGCCCAGGTAATGCGACAGTGTACGTTGCAGAAGCAGTGCTTGTTTTGTTCATCTCTCATTCTTGCAGGGTAGAGATTGGCTCATCCTAAGTGGTTTATTTCCAGGGTGAGACGCTTGCCTACTGCTGTTCGTCATTTGAGAAAATAAACTACAAGTACAAGAATTCAGTGGAAAACATGGCTGGCAAGGCTTCTTATCTGCCCTGGGTCAACTTTGACTGGGATCTAAATGTAACTCTGAAACTGACAATCCCAGACCGCCACACGGTACAGGTCACAGATTAGTTCAGAGCGAGGCACCTTAAATGTGTAGCACAGGTTTGCCCACCCTCGCTCCACTCAGCCTGTGATAAGGGAACTGGTGCCTCTTTTTGCCTGTGGCCCTGATGGCCATGTGAAAAGACTTCTGTGCCACTTGCACCGCTGCCAGTTGGGCATTGTAGCAGTGCCGTTCTTGAAGTAAACATGTGTGCCAGTCTCTCACATTTAGTAATGCTGCTTAGCGATAATGGTTCTTTCCAAGAACATGTACAACTTTGTGGCCACTTTATGTGCCGAACAGTCACATTCGCAAGTGCCCAATTAGAGGTGTGGCACAGCGGCCAGAGCGACTGACTCCGGAGCGTGGGGACTCACAGTTGGGAGCCGGCGGCAACACAGCACATCACTATGTGACTCTGGGCGAAGGCTCAATGAATCCCCCCCCAATTCCCCAGCGCCTTGATACCCTTAGGGTTGATATGCGACTGACTCCGGAGCGTGGGTCTCACGGTTCGATCCCCGGTACCAGCGAAGGCTCACTTAATCTCCCTGACGCCCCCAGTGCCTTGATACCCTTAGGGGTGATTTGTTCGCGCTTTACAAATGTAGAATTAAAGTTATGTCCCGATGCAGTAAAACAAGCTACAGAACTGGGCCTTGGCACGCCCCGGCTAAAATTGCAGATAGGCCAACTGCAGGCCCAGTTCCACGTTTGCCCTCTGATTAGGCATCGAATAATTTGCACCTCCCTCACTTCCCAATAAAACTAAAACCCTACTGTTTTGTGCCACCTGTAACTGGCAAGCTTATAAACAGGGTTACGGTATCATTGTTTCTGCTTCCGGGCTGCGAATCCTTCTCGTCTTCCCAGTGGCGGCTGGTGACATTTGAACGTGGTGTGCCGGAAAATGATTTCTGCACTGTAGCTCACATCAGAGCATGAGCACGCGGGGCTAATTGTGGCCTTTATGTCACATAACAGTGGCTGTCATTAGAATATTAACGTCCGTGACTGACACTGTGTGGTGTTTATGCACGAGGGTAGGCAGCCGCTGCACACTTGTGGCGCTGGTACAATGTTGACATGCTTGGCACGTCCTGGTAACACCTGTTCTGACGGCGAAGAATCAGACAATGTGATACAGTTGTCTATGGAAATTGAAAGCTGACATTTGGGGGAAAATAGATGAAATCGGATTTTTGAAACAAAAATGTACTTTTCTTTAGAAAAAGGAAAGATTTTTTTTGTGCGTTCACCAAAAATGGAAAGTGCATAGTGGATAGACCACGTGTATTTTGAGAATCTGTCATGCTGGTGTTTGAAAACAGAATGATAAATGAGCAATCCGCATTTACAGCTGCTCTTTGAAGGGTAGTTGGGGGGGATTTACAGCTGCTCGTGTTTCCTCTGTGCCAAGGGGCACTTGCTGCTGTCGTTGTTCTTGCCTTGGTCGTGTGGGCGCATCCTATCCCCGCCCCATTATGAGACCGGGGGCTGCGGCATGAGGCAACCCCCGGTCTCCCAAGGGGGAGGCTAGTGCGCATGTCCGCGCCGGGCAGGAAAATGACCTGTCCGAAAGAGGACACGGCACTAGCGTGTCTGCACAGCCCCGCCTCCCTCTTTTCCTGATGGTTTCTGGTCCGGCACAGTAACCGGCCGGCCAGAAACTCGTTCCTGAATGTGTGATTTAGGCACACATTGGCAGTCCGGATGGCGGCGGTGTGCATTGGGAGGGCAACGCCCTAACGCCCCAATGGACGCACCGCCGCTGCGTCTTCCATGTCCTCTGACATCTTGACCAAGAATATTCCAGGTTCGAAAAGCAGATGAGGATTTTTGATCATAACACTGCCTCATGGGTCAGGGGATCTCGAATATAAACATGAATTTCATTTTAATATTGAATAGATGAAATTTGAAATAACTCATTCTCTAGCAATCATTAATTAAAATATGCAAACCCAGATGCTCGGTACATTCTAGGCCAGAGGGAGATTTCAATTTTAAAATCAAAGAATTAACCATCAAAACAATACAAAGAATCGGTTTTCTCAATAGCGAGTGTCACTTGCAGGAATCTTTCATGGGCTCACTGGTAGTATCTTACCTAAGTTTTAAATATTTACTGCATTACAGCAGTTACCTGTAAATTGTACCCTACTAATATTTAAGAATTGGTGTTCAAACAGCTGCTGAGGAGGAGGAAGGCAACACCCATGGACAGTTCTGTAACCGTCATCTAATCAGGTTCTCTCCCTTGCTGGCGATAAAATCAAAACCCTTTTTAGGGCAAATCCCTTTGGGATCGCTGGATAACTGCTGTCCACCCAGTGTACTGCAATAGACCTCTGAGCCAATTACAGATACCTTGGAGAACGTTTATTCCCAGGTTCTGGACTCAGGAGCAGGTGATATTAAAAATCTCTGCCTGATTTCCCTGCCGCCAACACCAACTAAAAAACTTGAGAAACACATTAACCAGGAGTTATCTCAGTTTTTAAGCGACCATGAACTTCTGGACTCTTCCAAAATGGGTTTAGGAGGAACCATAGCATTGAATCTGTGCTACTGGCGGGGGACAATTCAATTCGCCAGCAAGTCAAACAGAGGCGCAGTTATTTTGGTTATGCTTGATCTGTCTGCAGCCTTTGACGCCATATCGCCTTCTGTGTTGGGACACAGGCTGTTTACAAAAAGGGGGGTGGTGATGAACAGAGTGTCTGAGTTAAACAGACCACTCTTACCCAGTCCAAAGATCAGGGCTTGATCCATCACCGTTATTTATCTCACTGCCCCATCCCAGCTCAGAACCTGGCTATATGCAAATCAGTCTGTCCCTGGCCCAGTGCATCATGGGAACAGGGCAGACTAAACTACCAAGCCAATTCTTCACCAGAAAGGAGACAAGCTACCGGGGACCGGTTTCTGGCATTTCAGCCTTCTTCGGCCCGGCTTGCTTGAATCCTGATGGAGCAGTGAGAAAGGGACTCATGTCTGAGTATACCCTGCCACACCTATAGTGGCCAAAAACGATTTACAAAAAGGGGGGTGGTGATGAACAGAGTGTCTGAGTTAAACAGACCACTCTTACCCAGTCCAAAGATCAGGGCTTGATCCATCACAGGCTGTGGCATGCTCTGCTGTGGGATGCTGCCTTAAACCTGCTGGAGTCACTTTTAGTGAACAGGACTTTTACTGTCAGCTGCAATGACTTTAGGGCCAAACCTTTCCAGCTTCCCTGCGTAGTTCCACAGGGTTGTTTCCTCAGTCCTTCCTTATTTAACCTGTATGTTGCCCCCCTGGCGAAGCTGGTGTCTTCCTTTGGTTTCAAGGTGACCTCTTATGCTGCCAAAACCGAAATCATTGTTTCCATTTCTGATGATTGGGAAGGGGTGGGAGATAGGTTTGAGTCTTCTATGACCAAAGTCAGTACTCTGATGAGGGAGAACTGGCTTCAAATGAATGGGGAAAAGACTGAGGGCCATATTATCAAGAAAGGCCGATACATTATCGCCGCTTTTATCGGCAGGAAACTGCAGCTAAAGCGGCGATAATGGGCTTGATAATATGCCCTTGTGAATTCCCATAGAAGCCCAGGTTCTGGTGTTAACCTGGGCTTCTATGGGAATTCACAAGGGCATATTATCAAGCGCATTATCGCCACTTTAGTGGCAGCCGATAAAAGCGGCGATAATGTATCGACCATTCTTGATAATATGGCCCTTAGATTGTAGTTTTTGGGGAGGAAAATTCGATCTGGACCGAACGTTGGTGGCTGGAAACTGGTGGTGCACATCCTGTTCCGGTGGCCACGGCAAAAAATGTGGGGGTTATCTTTGATAATTTTTTAACACCCAGGTCAATAAAATTGTGAGTTCTTGTTTTTGGATCATTAAGACCTTAATGAAGATTCTCCCCTTTCTTCCTGAGGAGCTAAGGGTGTCAGAGGTCATTACGCCTATTACATCTCGCCTTGACTACTATAACGCCCTCTACTTAAATGCCAACCAGTACTCGCTAAATAAGCTTCAGGTCATCCAAAATGCTGCTGCCTAGTTGTTCCTGGGGATGCCTAAGCACATCTCAGTTAGAGAGGGCTTGAGTACTCACCACTGGTTGTCGGTGAGAAAACGGCCAAATGTTAAAGGCCTGTGCCTGGTACATAAGGCTCTTCATCAACAGGGCTCATGTCATTTTAGGGCCACATTTAATAGGTATTCTCCTAGCAGACTTCTGAGATCAGCAGGACCGAGAAAGGTAATAGTTCAGAGGTTCTGGAATGTGAGGTGAGGGCAACAAGCCTTCACAGTAGGAGCTGCCATGTTGTGGAACTCTCTCCCAGAAAAGTTTAGGAGTCCTGGAATCTTATGCTACTTTCAATAGGCAAGTGAAAACCTGGTTATTTATATCATTTTTTTGCCTGGGTGACTCCCTGGCCTGTTTGATTGCTTTTAATTTGCTTGCGCTGTCCCCTTCCTTTTGGTGCCTTATTTAACAACAGTGCTTCGATGGCTTTTGGTTTTATGCACTTTATAAATGTTAGATTCAAATTCAAATGTTTAACATTGGGTAGGATGGAATGGAGATTTCTTTAACTTTAACATGCAATCCATTTCTGTTGGAAAGTTCCTGAAAGAGATGTTATTAGTAAGTACCAAAATCTCTGCCAGAGTGAAAGCCAAGCATTTTTAGCAACCTGAAACTGAGGGAAACAGTATTCTTTCTTCTCTTCAAGTAAGTGTGATAGTCACTCAAAAAAACTGCAGAGTGAACTGACAATCGATATTCTGATATATTTCCTAAATGAACTAAAGCACACAGGGGCGAGGACAATAGGAACATCTCTATTACATTATACAATAATGTATCAGCATCAATGCACATTTACTACAGAAAACAGAGTAACTGATCCTTACTGGCATCCATACCCCTACATAATGTATTGCTCATTTCCCTCTGTCTCTATTTCATGCATTTCATTTTCCTAGCACTATGAAATGGCTCCAAACTCTGTCATGTGCTTGATAAAACCACGATGACCTATCATAGCGTGTAGGTAAAATGAAAAAAACTGCAGTGCTGCTATTCCTGCGAGACGAGAAATGCTTACGTTCCAATGTCTGCAATGTCAATTTGATGCATTACAATTGACAACCCATATGTTCATTACTGCTGTAGCCTACAGGTTGTAAATTAGCACAATGTGAGCTAGAGAGGCATAGTAGAGCAGCTGTTGTCTTTACAATGTGTCCAGATACCATCTATTTTTTACAATTTTGTATCCATCTGCCAGATTCCAATAGAAAGATCATCTGGAGCTTAGTGGCTACTCATCTATCTATCATGCAAACAAAATGGCGTTCACCTCCGCTCATTCACAGATTGTGCCACCCATCAACGGAACATAAACCGAAATATAGCTGTACATGTTTTCTCATATAAACATAATCACAGCAAACGAGCCCACCTATAAAGTCTGGTTACAGTGCATTAGAGCTCTAACTAGATATGGTAACAATGGACAGTTTCCAGTAAAGCAGAATTAGGCAGCACCGGGTTGCAATTTAAGTGGATCTGTATCAGGAAGAGTGGATCAAAACTGGCAACAATCAGAAACAAGGTAACTCAAAAGCATGCAGCCAAATGCAACAGACGTCTGGTCTTGTATACACACATGCAGTTGATTTATTGCCAGAAAGGTTGATGCACCAACCTGCCAGGAGTAGTAGATGAAGCACGCTCTGACGTTGTGACATCACATAGTTAACCCTTTACCACCCTCCCCTTCTCAACAGCATCTTATGTGTTGCTGAAATATTAGAATAATGGAAAGGAATGGAGGCTCCAGAATGTAAACATGTTTATAAGCTCACAGCTCATCTTTTGTTCCTGTTGCTGTCTTATGATCATAGTCACCCTGAAACCAGGTGGCGCTAGTGCTGTGCCGGGGTAAACCAGGGATAGCATCTCTTATCCCTGTGAGCCCCAGTTAACATTCATATTTGGCACATTCATATTGTAGTTTTACCCAAACGCAGGTTGATAGGTATCACAATACAGCTCTTTACCCCAACGCACTTTAGTAGGTATCGCAATACAGAAGAAATAACAGTGGATATGCTCAAGAACGTGTGATAACTATCGTAAAATTAGCCTAACCTAACTTTCAACATCACAGTCTATCGCGGGAAAATAACGCCGTGTAAACTAAGTATTCACAACACAGAGGCAAAATGTGATAGGCTCATGACAATGCGGCAAATGTCCGCGATAAAGTGAACGTGACGCCGCTAACTTGCAAAACAAGAACGCAAAAAAAGTTGCGATGAGGCCAATCGCGATACAAAAAGCCGTGAAAACCAGCAACAGGCCTGCAAAATCCCACATGCCAGGCAGAAAAATGCACTATAAAAACAACAAAAAGAACACACCAAAACCATTTCAAAGTGCGTTGCAACATGGATGCACCGGGACCAAGTGCAAGGGTCAACGCGAACCCCACAAGCCCCACAGACCACCAGCAAGGAACAAAGGGGTCTGGGAAGGCCAAGGAGAAGAGGGAGAGAAAGACGGGGTGCAGTCCGCTGGAAAACCAGATCAGCGTCACAGAGGTGACAACACTACCATCAACTGACCCACAATTAGACTAACGTGAATGCAGTCGGAGTGTCTAGGAGGACAATGGAGGAGCCCAAAAGGCCCTGGCATGATGTGAAAAGCTAAACCAAGCACAAACCCGCTGCCAACAGGAAGGCAGCAACGGCTACAGGAGGAGGAAGTCCAGTGCCACAGGAGGAGCTGGAGGAAATGGTGGCGTCAGTCATCAGTGTGGAGACGGTGTCAGGAGTTGGGAGTCCGGACACAGCTCGAGAGGACCTGACACAACATCAACAGGGTGAATAACGACCAGGGACTGGGGGGCCAGGGGGAGTTGGGCACAATGGCCCACATGCACAAAGATGTGTAGCACACTGCACACCCACAATGACCCTAGATCATGTCCCTGATCCCCGTGGCACACCACATCACACACACATTGCAATAACAGCACATCCACATTGACGACAATGTGGTACAATGTGCAACCCCGACACTGCACAACAGAGGACAAAACTGGCTCTGCACCTGCACAGAAACAGGTCAACTACATCTAACAGAGCAGGAAACTGTGAGATGGAAATGTACGCGTACAACCTCACATCCGTCAAGTAGTCCAAATGTCCACTGTCCGGCATCAAAATCCAGCACCTCCCAAACAGTCACAATGTACATTGTCATACAGTCTGCATGTAAACAAGAACAATGCACCAACATTCATGTCAACACAATGTCAACATGCATCTCCCCTTCACATTGCAA
This sequence comes from Lissotriton vulgaris, assembly GCF_964263255.1. NCBI lineage: Eukaryota > Metazoa > Chordata > Amphibia > Caudata > Salamandridae > Lissotriton > Lissotriton vulgaris. The sequence continues at coordinate 1,571,170,597 of NC_141685.1, forward strand.
AGGAACAAACAGCACCTCCAGCAGAGCAGAACACTCATCAGTGATGCTGGAGAGGACCACCACACCTTCAACACTGATGCCCCACAACAGTTTATGGACATCCTAGGAAACCCACCACCAGGGCCAGGGCAGCCAAGCTACATAGAGGAGAACCCAGCCTATGCACAGACCACACAGCAGGAAGCACCCGCCAGCACGGCTGGTAATCAACACTTCACCGAGCCACACATGACATTCCAATGCCAGATGTGAGAATGCCAAAAGGAGGTGGCCGAACAGGTGCGGATGGGGTCCAAACCCATGGAAGACGAACTAGATCACATACATGGGTGTCTAATTCCCTTCAGGGACCACCTACACCCCACAAAGGAGACCCACACTGCAACAGAGACACATGCATATGCACATTTCTAGTACAGAACCACGCCAAGAGGCATGCAATTATCATTCACACCCCCACGCTGGACCTGCGTACGATGGACCAGTCCACTCCTCTTAGGTATTGAGTGGGTGACGAGACAAAGCTACATGTCGAAGCTCTAACCCGCTGCTTGCGGTGACATAGTTGCATCCGCTATACAAAGCACAATGTAATGTTGTAGGGCCCGGGGCCCTCATGCATACATTATAACCACATGGACACAAGCATAGTGAGGCTATGCTTAGGTATGCCAACTTTACGCTCCTCGGTGATGTTAATTTTCACTTTGAATTCAGTGACAGCCAAGGGGTTTCACCCTTTGTGGAGACGATGAAGCTATTGGGTATGGAACAAATGGTCCAGGGGTCAACCCACAGTGCAGGGCATACTCTGGATGTAGTCTGTACTAACCTCAGTACACTCTAGATTGGAAAGCCATCCCCACAGATCTGGTCCGACCACAGCTTTATTCCACTATATATCCCAATTCCGGGAAGGGGCATAGGGAAGGGAAGTTATTGACAGGGCCCCCTAGGAAAGAGTGGCAGCGCCTGCTTACAAACAACTCGCTGCAAATAGTGGCACAAGACAAGGTTTCTACTCTCACAGGGGCTCCTGGTGAGGATACCAGCAGGTTCCACGATTGGATGTCGCTGATAAAGGAGGAATTGCTTCCATCTGGTCGTCCAGTTGGACTAAGTAAAAGGAAACCCCATAGGGAACCCTGGTTCTCGAAAGAACTAGAAGAACTTCATCTGCAATCCAAGCAGTTGGAACGCAGATGGAGAAAGGGCTATGAGGAATCCAATTGTATGATTTTTAAAACATTCAGGAACAAATAACATGCAGACATCAAGTCAGTAAAAAAGTCTTACTTTCATAATCAATTCACCATGGCAAAAGACAACCAAAAAGAGATCTTTACCATTGTGAAATCATTCACTGACCCCAAGGGGGTACATGCTGAAGTTCCCCCCTTCCAAAAGCTTTGTGAAGACATCGCAATCTATTTCAACGAAAAGATTAAGGCCATTCAAAAGAACTTTGTGACCAAAGGCCATTTGGAGCCTTTTGAGGTACAGAGGATCCTGAATAGGGATGGTAGTGCAGGCCTCCAAGCTTTTGAACTGGCCACTCTCTCCAAGACTAAGGAAGCGATCTTGTTCTGTAAATCAGGATCCCCTCTGGACGCTTGTCCACTGATGCGTCTACATCACATAATTGACATCGTTAATCCGGTGATTAATGAGATTGTGAATTCCTCTCTAGCTACTGGGACAGTCCCAGACGAATGGAAATTCGCCATAGTAAAACCCTTAAAGAAGAAGCCAAACGTCGACTCTTCAGATCTTGCAAACTATAGACCTATATCTCTGTTACCCATTTTGGGTAAAATTACAGAGAAAATTGTGTACAAGGAGCTTTCTAATTACCTAGAGGCAATACAGGCTCTTCATCCCCGCCAATCCGGTTTCCGAACAAAATACTCTACTGAGTCGGCGCTACTTGAGATTTCGGATACCATCAAATTCATTTTGGACGAGGGCAAGAGGGCAGCCCTGATTCTTTTAGACTTGTCAGCAGCGTTTGATTATATTTCACATAAAATCCTGCTTACCAGATTAAGATCGTGTGGTATATCAGATCAGGCTTTGGCATGATTACATCTTTCTTGACCAACAGGACACAATCGATCTCACTTGGACCATTTATGTCATCAGTACAAGTCATTACTACAGGAGTGCCACAGGGGGCTTCTTTAAGTCCTCTGCTGTTTAATGTATATATGGCCCCTCTTGTCTCTTTGATCTCTAATGGGATCGAGATTACGTCGTACGCCGACGATACCCAATTGATCCTTTCCCTGGACAAGACCACTACTAATGCAGAGGGAAACTTTAAAATCTGTCTGACTGCTGTGTTGCAATGGATGAGGGAAAACCATCTTTGTTGCAATACCAACAAGACAGAAATCTTACTGATTGGGAAAGACAATCCCTTTCATCCAAAGGATTGGTGGCCAGACGATACCATAGCACCGCCATCAACGGTGGAAGTAGCCAAAAACTTAGGTGTGTGCTTTGACTCTGCCCTTTCTTTCAAGCCCCATGTTTTGAAATTGACCGGGACCTGTTTTGGGTCCATAAAAACTCTGAGAAAGTTTTTTAATTTGATTCCCCTGGTGGCTAAAAAGACTGTGGCAGTGGCCCTCATATCATCGAGACTTGATTACTGCAATAGTCTCCTTGCAGGAACCAACAAAACCATCCTGAGGAAACTACAGGTAGTCCAGAACGCAGTGGCTAGACTGGTTTTAGGACTACCACGCAGGGTGTAGGCTTCAGCAGCATTGATGACCCTTGACTGACTTCCAGTCTGTAAGAGGGTCTTGTTCAAACTTCTATTGACAACTTTTAGAGCCCATCGTTACCTAGGCCCAGGATACCTCTCAGCAAGATTTAGGCTTTACACCACTGTAAGGACACTAAGGTCAACCTCTGCTAACCTGCTCAGTGTTCCAGCATTTAGGTTAGTCACTAGAGGCGCAAGATCAGCGACTGTCTTGGGAGCTAAAGCATGGAACCGCAAGCCCAAGGAACTTAGAGCCATGGAACATGAGGGGCAGTTTAGAAAACTGTTAAAGACGTGGATATTTGGTCTATCAGATGCTTGCTGCCAAAAGCTAATTTAGGCTTATGTCATCCACTTGATCTGTTGTTGCCTACAGAGCCAAGAGACTCAGTTAGGAGTGGCAGTTCACGCTTTACAAAATCTCTTTCCATCTCTTTTCATTTCATAGTTTGTGGAACTAGCTACTGGCACGTGCGCCTGGCACCTTTATTGGCAGGGTCACATGTACAGTGACACCTGTGCTGGATGGGTGTAGGGTGAATGTAAGCCAGCCCTCACGGAGTGGTTGGTGCTGGTAACAACTTGAACAGTGTTCACTATTAAAATGGAAACAGAAAACACCAGCATTACATGAACAACTGTGAAGCATCATGGTGGTAGCCGGATCAAGTACAGATGCCACCCCAATATGCAAACATAATTGTCAGTGATTTGCAGTGCACTGAGGTTTGGGCACTAGAGCTGAGCGTGCTCATGTGAATGAATTGTCTAGGATTGTGTCCCTTCGGGATATACCTGATGCAGCTGCAGTGGGGTGTGTTACACCTGCATCATCTTCCTCATCATCGTCCCAGATTTCCCACACTGCCTGAGGTGACATTGCTGCGTAACCTATCCACAGCACAAAACTCAATCAGTAACGGTCTATGGGTTGTGGTGCACTGAGTTAGTGGCACCTGGAGGGCTGAGCATGGTATCAGGCAGAGGATGGCATCCACAATAGGTGTGAGCAACTCCGTTAGTCTGTTTCGACTCTGGCAGTTGCAAGTTGGAGGTGGTCCTGGCAGTGGTGGCGTGTGCCTCCTGCGGAGATGTGACGTCGGGGCCGGTTAGGACTTGATTTGATATGTGAGCCCTGGTGGACTGCTGTTGAGGCCGGAAGCAGTGGACAGTGCAGAGCCACATACACATGGCGTCGATGACCCTGAGGCTATCGTCTCAGAGGCCATCCAGTATCTCAGATTACAGGGTCCCTGACTTGAGCTGCACAAAGTTAGTGGCCCTGGATGCACTGCGGCTGGCACAGGCACACCGCCACAGGACGGTGACTTGCGGTGCACCGAGGTAGGGCCACGCGGACTGATCGGGTCCTCCTCGAGGTCCGAGGTGAATGTGGTGGAGAGCTGCGGGGGACATTGGAAGGTGTCCTCCAGGGCATGATGCAGAGGGCAGTAGCCGTCTGGAAGCAGTAAATGGAGGAGTGGAATGCTACAGCCTCGTTTTTACCACCAATTCAGTATCAGCTACATGAGGATGAAAACAACCCCCAGTCCATAGACTCAGTCTCCACCAAAGTTCAACCAGAGAGTGTCCATTAATTTTGGGGAACATACTTAGTGGCACCGGGGCTGAGAGGGGATGCAGTATGCAATGATGCCGGTACAATGATATGAACTTGGCCATTGCTAAATCAAGAATCAAACGTGTGACCTACTCGACCACAGTGTAGGCCAGAGGCAGAGGTCAGCATTGGCCCACAGCCACGTGTCGTTGGCTCTCGATGCACAGAGTTAGTAACACCAGGGCAGTTGTCGGTAGTGTTCGATCACCTCCGTAACGATGATCCTTTTTTCCTCCTGACTGAAACGCGTGCAATGATATGGACTCTGCCATTGAAAAATCAAGACTCAGTTCCAAATATGTGACCAACTCGAGCATTGTGTGACCCGAGGGCAGTAGTCCACATGGGCCCGCAGATACGTGTGGTTGGAATGCTATACACAGACTTGGTGGCACCACATCGAAGGGAGTATAGTGTTATTAACACTGCCATAAATATTGTTCTCTGCCATACTGTACTCAAGACTCAGTTCCAAATGTGTGACCTACTAGTCCACTGTGTATGCCAGTGGAGTACGTCAAAGCAAAAGGAGTAGTGCGGCCAGTGTCGCGGAGGCCGTGATGGTCTGAGGAGGCTGCCAGGGTCGTGGTCCTCGGTCTTAGAGCTTGCACCGGCACATGGTGGGCCCTCTTTGACACACGCCGTTGTCGGCAGGTGAGCATTGAGGCCTGGGTGCGCAGGGGTGGGCAAGACTGGTTCGGAGACCAGCGGCTAGGGAGACAGCATGCACACAGGATCGGAGGCAACACCGCTCACGGCAACAGCATCGGTCTCATGGCAGGGTGAGAGGCACCCCCCTGGCAGAGTCCACGCAGTTCTGCCAAGACGAGAGGCTGCACTATTTTTCCCAAAACGATGATTGCTATTACCAATTGAAAATGCTATTTTTAAATGCTTTACTTCATTTAAAAAAAAAAAACGTGGGAATTGTTCTTTTACCTGACACTTGCACTTTGCACATGTGATCCCGTAAGCCTGAATAGCTCTGCCCCAAACACCCCGGTCCGTCACGGCAAGTGCCGGTTGAACGGAGGGTGTAGACGGGGACAGAGCTGACTCACTTCCTGGCTGGGGGCACTTCTGGCGTTGCGGGCGCAGAGCGGGCTAGTCGACCAACGCTAATTTACTTACTGAAGGCTTGGCTGGAGCAGATGCGAGTCTGATCTTGAGACCACGCAGTTCTGTCAAGATGAGAGGCTGCATTATTTCTCCCAAAACAGAGATTGCTCTTACCAATTGAAAACGCTATTTTTAAACCCTTTACTTCATAAAAAAAAAAAAAAATCATGGGAATTGTTCTTTTACCTGACACTTGCACTTTGCACACGTGATCCAGTAAGCCTACATAGCTCTGCCCCAAACACCCCAGTCCGTCACGGCAAGTTCTGGTTGAACGGAGGGTGTAGACGGGGACAGAGCTAACTCACTTCCTGGCTGGGGGCACTTCCGGCGCTGCGGGCGCAGACCGGTCTAGTCGACCGACGCTCATTAACTTACTTAAGGCTTGGCTGGAGAAGATGCGGGTCTGATCTTGAGACCACGCTGTTCTGCCAAGATGAGAGGCTGCATTATTTCTCCCAAAATGGAGATTGCTCTTACCAATTGAAAACGCTATTTTTAAACGCTTTACTTCATTTAAAAAAAAACCGTGGGATTTGTTTTTTACCTGACACTTGTACTTTGCACATGTGATCCCGTAAGCCTGCATAGCTCTGCCCCAAACACCACGGTCCGTCACGGCAAGAGCCGGTTGAACGGAGGGTGTAGACGGGGACAGAGCTGACTCACTTCCTGTCTGGGGGCACTTCCGGCTCTGTGGGCGCAGAGGGATCTAGTCGACCGACACTCATTTACTTACTTAAGGCTTGGCTCGAGCAGATGCGGGTCTGATCTTGAGACCATGCAGCTCTGCCAAGACGAGAGGCTGCATTATTTCTCCCAAAACGGTGATTGCTATTACCAATTGAAAACGCTATTTTTAAACGCTTTACTTCAATTTAAAAAACAAAACGTGGGAATTGTTCTTTTACCTGACACTTGCACTTTGCACACATGATCCCGTAAGCCTGCATAGCTCTGCCCCAAACACCCAGGTCCGTCACGGCAAGTGCCGGTTGAACGGAGGGTGTAGACGGGAACAGAGCTAACTCACTTCCTGGCTAGGGGCACTTCCGGCGCTGCGGGCGCAGAGCAGTATAGTTGACCAACGCTCATTTACTTACTTAAGGCTTGGCTGGAGCAGATGCGGGTCTGATCTTGAGACCATGCAGTTCTGTCAAGACGAGAGGCTGCATTACTTCTCCCAAAACCGTGATTGTTATTACCAATTGAAAACGCTATTTTTAAACGCTTTACTTAATTAAAAAAAAAAAAGTGGGAATTGTTCTTTTACCTGACACTTGCACTTTGCACATGTGATCCCGTAAGCCTGCATAGCTCTGCCCCAAACACCCTGGTCCGTCACGGCAAGTGCGAGTTGAACGGAGGGTGTTGACGGGGACAGAGCTGACTAACTTCCTGGCTGGGGGCACTTCCGGCGCTGCTGGCGCAGAGTGGTCTAGTCGACGGACGCTCATTTACATACTTAAGGCAATGTCAGGACGGACGCGCAGCGGGCGTGCCCCTGGCTTGCCAAAGGCAAGCCTGTCTGCGCCCGTCCGTGCCTGAACCAGGCCCAGGGCCGCAACCCTTACACAATTTGAGACAGGTCCAATAAGGATTGGCTACTCCAAATATGAGCTATTTGCTCTCAGACCTAAATCAACATGCCCTAAACTACCATTGCAGATTGAAGATAAATCCTGCCCAACATGTCACCTATCCTTGATTCCCCCCCAGAGTGAGAGGCCAAATACTCTGTGTACTCAGAGTAACAGACTAATAGCTAAGACCGTCGGGGGAGGGTTAATCAATACATGGTCACTAGTCAAGCATAATTCTGAAACAGCAGAACTCATAGAGGCCGAAAATCTTGACATCCTTCTCATTACTGAGACATGGGCGGACGAGGCCTCTGATATTGACCTAGCACTAGCAATTCCTGAAGGATACTCTATTATCAGGGCAGGCAGGAAGGAGAAACGCGGGGAGGTCTGGCCATCATCCATAGAAATGACTTAAGGGCCAAGGGTCTAAATGAGAGTAGTAACCCAGATTTTGAGATTCTGCACTTTCAAATAAACATTACCAACAATGATATATTTAGGCCTCCTGATTTATAGACCGCCTAGGGCAAAAACACCTCTGATACAATTGTTAAGCCCATTTTTGGAATCCAGTGTGAAGAACATAGACTTCACGGTTATGGGAGACTTCAATTTGCATCTAGAAAAGAGCTCCAATACCAGCTTAACAACACTGTCAGATGCATTATCTAATCTAGCAATGGAACAAATCGCAACGCAGAACACCCACAAGGCAGGCCACACGCTCGATGGGATTTTCACATCTAACAAGAACATCAGAATATTAGAAGTCCTACCGGTGCCATTCTCAGACCATAAGGCAATAATATTTGCTATAAAATAGGAAAATTCATAGCAGTAGCTGCACCACATCATAAGCACATTACTTCTCTTAATTGGCCAAAAATGAACTCCCCTATTTTAAAGGATCATCTCCCAAAGTCAATCCCGAAACTTGACAAAGACTATAATGTAGCCACAAACCAAATTTTAAGTTTGATCAACTCGGCCATAAAAGCAGCAGTTCCTCAAAAAAAGAACACCTCAAGGAGGAAAACTCCTTCCCAACCATGGTTTACAAATGCACTAAAATTGCAAAAGCAACTCTGGGGGAAGTTAGAAAAATAATGTAGGTCGAACTATGAGCAAGAGCCAAGCGAGGACTACAAAACAACGTTGGCCATCTACAAGAAACTAATGTTAGCAGAAAAAAGTAAATGCTTCACACAAAAAATAGAGGAGGCAAAAAACTCGAGCAAAGAACTCTTCTCCACAGTTAAAAAATTAACAAAAATTGACAGTTCCACTTTAACAGAAATAAGCTCAGAGTTTTGCAACAATCTGGGCCAGTTTTTTGTAGATAAAGTCTCCAGGGTATACGAGTCCTTTAAAAGGACAGTAAATCCTACTCACACACTGCCCAACATTGAACCGAATGATGAAATTTCACCACCGATAAGGGACCACTCATTCCACTTTCAGGCACCTTCAACTGAACAGATTCTCCAGGTGGTTAGGTTAACAAAATCTGGGGGCACATCTGATCCTTGTCCACCTAAGGTGTTGCACCTTTTCCCCGAACTATTGAGTGAGAAATTAGGGCTGCTCTTCACCAAAATGATTAAATCCGGCGACTTCCCTGAGGCATGGAAAACAGCGTCAGTACTGCCGCTATTCAAGAAAACTACCCTAGACCCACAAGAACCGGGTACTTATAGACCAATTGCAAAAATACCGTTTGTCGCCAAAGTTCTGGAGAAACTACTGAATAGACAGTTGTCCCAATTCCTCAGGGAGGCAAATGTCCTAGACCACTCACAATTTGGCTTCCGAGAAGGGCATGGAACAGAAACAGCCCTGTTGAGGGCTAATGAGGAACTTAGAATTGTACTGGATGGTGGAGGAAAGGCAGCCTTGATCTTATTAGATCTCTCGGCGGCCTTTGATACTGTAAACCATGACACTCTCCTCAGCCGTCTTACAGAAGCAGGAGTGCACGTGTCGGCTCGAACTCTGCTGGCCTCTTACTTGTCCAACAGGATGTTCATAGTTGAGTTGGAAGAGGCAAAATCTAAATCTTTCAGCTCCCCATGTGGGGTACCCCAGGGGTCATCACTAAGTCCCAGTCTATTTAACCTGTATGTGGCACCCCTGGCAGCAATAATAAGGGACTGCGGCTTCCTTCCAGTCTCATTTGCTGATGACACCCAAATCGTGGTGTCAATTGCAAACAATGTCAAAGAGGCGGCAGATAGATTCAAAAGATGCATGGAACAAATTAACCAATGGATGCAGGGCAATTGCCTAAAATTGAATGGGGATAAAAGCAAAGTCATGCTGTTGGGGACAGACATGCAAATTTGGTTCCAGGATTGGTGGCCTGACAACCTGGGTCAACGCCCATCCCCTGTAAATAAGGAAAGAAACCTAGGAATAGTCCTGGACACTAAAATGACATATGAGACACAGACTAACAAATTATCCTCTTCCATCTGGTACATTCTGAAAATGATCAGGAAACTTCTGCCGTTCATCTCCCAGAAGTTGTGCAAAACAGTGGTAACTACGCTGGCCTTGTCGAGGCTGGATTACGGAAACGCTTTATATGCTGGAATCCAGGCCGAGCATCTGGCAACCCTACAACGTCTACAAAATGCAGCAGCTAGACTGGTGTGGGACATTCCCATGTATGAGCCAATAGCACATAGACTGAAATCTCTCCACTGGCTCCCAATAGGAAAAAGAGTAAAATTCAAATCCCTGTGTTTGGCCTACAAAGCCCTCCATGGGATGGGTTCCCAGTTTTTGAGAACTCACCTGAAACAGTATGAGCCATCTAGGACCTTGAGATACAGTCATCAAAAACTGATTCAGGTGCCAAGATTTAAACAGGCCCAGTGGGGGGGGGAGGGGGAGCTAGGACATGGAATATGCTCCCAATGGCAATCAAAAACAGCCCCTCGCTGCTCTCATTTGGGAAAGAGATAAAAACCTGGCTGTTCACCGCAGACTAGAAAATATATAACTTGGAAGCTATCTGGTCTCCTCCATCTCCCAGTGCCAAGACGCACATTGGCAATTGCGCGCTTTACAAAACTACAAATCAAATCAGAGACATTGGGCATTCTGGAAGAGCACCACAGCCCAGAGTTGCGTGCTTTTTATTCACATCCCTACTCTGGCCTGGTGAACACCGGGCCAGCCCACTCCGCTCAAGCTTATGGGGGAAGTAACAAGCTACATTTCGACAAGCTTCCCTACTGGCTGGGGTGACATGGTTGCTTCCAATGTCCACTACATTCCAAACACCAGCGCTGTATGTCGGCATGGATATGTGTGTGGTCTGCATATTGCAGTCTGTCTAGCACATCAACACCACACTTGGCATTGTGTACATTCTCATTAATGGGTCACTTGCCTCCTTCGCACATGCCTTGTTCGCACCTCTCCCCACAATCTGCTGTTGTGTGGCTGCAGTGCCATGCCGTTGAAGGCTCATGTACATGGCTGGCCCAGGTTCCCACAGTAAGTTGTGCTGTCATGTCTGGTGGGTGGGTATGTTGTTTGGCATGTTGTATGTGAGTTTGTAAAATGTGCATTCCCAGTGTTGTGAGTTGCATGATTGTGGAGTTGAGGTGTGTGGTGTGTTCATTTGGTACTTGCCAATGAGCAGTTCATTTCCGTGGGTGCCATCCTGATAGCGCTGGTTGATGATGGACTGTCTGAAGATGTAGGAATCATGCACACTGCCTGGGTGGTTGGCGTCGACGTTGGTGGAGATTTCCCGGTGGTCCACTATTGCCTGCGCATTGATGGAATACGTGCGCTTTCAGATTTGTCAAGGTTTGCGGGTCACGCAAAATCTGAGTGAGATTTATCAAGACACATAAGGTCACCTTTCGTGGCCCTGCATGACTTGATTAATCCAGAGTAACACAAAGCACTGGCTTGTGTTACTCTGCCCCAGAGATCTGTTCCATGGGTAGAGCGTAGATGTTCCCATGCATCCATCCATGGATTTTGGTGCATTCACACATTTACTATTAGTGGTAGACCTGGAAATGAGTCAGTCAGTCAGTCAAAACCACTTTATTCGATTAATTAAAATCATAAAAGTATACTAAAACAATGTTAGGTACATGATTAAAAACAGGATAAAAAGTCAAATTAATACAGTTAAATTCATGAAAAAAGTTTCAAAGACCAATTTTCTCTCCTTTTTTCCTCCTATTAAGAGGACAACTACTGCACGAATCCCATTCCTCACTGAAACTCACCAACATTAATTCATATACAAAATACAGTTTTAAAAAGGATGTTTTTACAGTATTACAAGTCCAATCTTTTTCTCCTGATTCTTACGGCAACTGTTAAAAAACATGTAATTCAATACATAATAAAAAGGGGTTTCCAACATTAATAAAAATAACAGTGCAGGTTTATATTGAGTAAAACTCATCTCTTTCAGCAAAGGTTTGACATAGCGCTTCCGGGGTTCACTATACCACGGGCAAAAAAAAGAAAATGCGCAGTGTCCTGGACAGACTTATCATCGCATTTACATGGGGTAGAATCCTCTAACTTGCACCAATTTTTCATATCCCATAAGCCCGTATGAATTTGGTTGAAGCGGAATTTTGACAGTAGCCATCTATGGAAAAAATTTGTTACCACTGACAAATAAGGCGCCATTTCAGGAGTAGTGGTGATCATTATATGGCTCCTCACTGAGAGTTTACACAATTCCTCCGCCTCTCGTTCCGCATCACAGAGCTTGATGAAATTGGTTTTCACCCATACTAGATCTTCTTTGCATAGGGATTCTGGACTTCCAAAGATCTCAGGGCGTCCTAGCTTTTTAGCCACATTCTCTACATAAGACAACCACTGAATATCCCTCACATGATCTAATTTCATACAGTCTTTGATGATTTTATGGTTCAGACTAAGGTTCTGATTTAGCCAAAGTTTTAACCATAGCACAATGGGTGCTAATTTTCGCATATCAGTAATAAATCCCACCCCTAATTCAAGGTGTACGGAATAAGATGCTGTTTGCTGGGGCAAACCAAGCAATGATCTTAGGAATTTGTTTTCTTCCACTTGGATGCGGTCTATTTTGGAATATCCCCAAATAGCTGCCCCATAACGTGCTATTGCAACTGATTTGGCTTTATAGATGGCCAAAATAGCCTCTATAGGTTTCCCCCCTAGTCTTTTTGCGAACCCCAAGACTGCGGATGCAGAGCTTCTAACTGCATTTGCCTTGGAGGTTAGCTGCGGTACCCATGTTCCCCTTTGGTCAAACACTACCCCTAAATAACTAAAAACTTTTACTCCGGAGATAACTTCACTGCCACAAAAAAAATGTTTTTTCTTTGCTTTTTGGACAACCCACTGACATTGTCTGCGACTTGGCACTATTAATGACCAAATCCAGATTGGACTTAAAAGATCCAAAAGAATCAAGGAGTTTTTGTAGGGCAATCGGGGTCCTGGCTATCAGGACCGCATCATCGGCATAGAGGAGCACCGGAATTGGCCTCCTCCCCATGCACGGGATGTCCTGAGTTACTGCTGTTAGATTGGCCTCCAATGAATTCACGTACAACGTGAACTGCATGGGGGCCAAAATACAGCCCTGGCGTACCCCTCGTCGGGACCTAAAACTTGCTGTACACTTCCCATCGGTAGTCATCCTAAAGGAGGCATTTAGATCTTTATGCAGCTCCGCCAGGAAGTGTACCAAAGAGATATCAAGGCCCATGTTCAGTAGCATAGTCCAAGGTTTGATCTATTAACTAGATCAAAAGCTGTGTATAAGTCCATAAAGCCTAGGAATATGGATCCCCTTTTAGCCCTCGTGTACTTTGCTATTATCAGGTGAAGGTTAAGACATTGGTCTTCTGTGCTCCTCCCCGCTCTAAAGCCGTATTGTATGTCCGTCAAGATATTATTCCTAGTAGCCCAATAAGTTATTCTGGCTAATACGACTTTTCCTAGGATCTTAACAGAGGAGTCCAATAATGATATGGGCCTATAGCATCTTGGGTCTCCCTTCTGGCCTTTTTTGAACACGGGGATTATGGTAGCTCTGGACCAAGATTTCGGGAATCCCACAGCAGTTGAAGCATTAAAAACTTTAACTAAAATATCTGCCCAGAATAGTGAGTTAGCCTTAGACAAATCCGAGGGAACCCCATCTGGACCCGGTGCCTTTTTGCCTGCGCTACTCTCAATTGCTTCAATGACTTCAATTACGTTGAAGTTTACTGGCCCTGGCGGGAATTCAGATGCAGGAAGCTCAAAGAGCTCCTGCTCCATATTACTTCCATAAATTTTTTCGAAATGGTTAAGCCAGTCAACCTCAGGGATATTAAGTTCCAGTTCCTCGTTCTGGTCACGAGCAAACAGTGGGGTATTTATTATTGACCAGAACTTCGAGCTATTTTTTAAGGTAGCTTTATCCATAAGCTCAAGCCAAGCTTCTCTTTTTAGAGCATGTTTACGCGCTTGGGTTACCCTGGTATAATCCTTTCTCAGCTGTCGCACTAAGGATAAATCCCTAGGGCGGGTATTAAGTGCTTTTTTTAGGCGGTTGTGGGCTTTACTGCAGGTAGTATCAAACCAGCCTACTGCCGGTCTGTTCTTCCCTCCCTGACCTTTGGATGTTAGGTTCTGGGATATTATATGGCAGATGCCTTCAAAAGAGGTTAAAACCTCCTCGCCTTTTGAGAGGGGGTTAGCACAGGTGTTCAATTGTTCTGTAGCCTCAGTGGTTATGGTGAGAAAAAAATCCTCTGGTACTACCTGTCCCCACTTGAGCCTCCTTCCCTGATCTTTAGTCTTAATGGGTAAAGCAACCTGGGATATAGCACTGAAACTCATGAGGGAGAAGCCATTTACTAACTCCATCCCCACTCGGTTATGATCGCTCCCAGGCATCGGTACGGCGTTATAAAAAATCACAAATTTAAGAAGACCTAGCGATAGGAATATATAATCAATTATTGAATCACAATCCCTTCCAGTATACGTAGCTACCCTTGTATTTTTATCAAAAAATTCTGCCTCATATAAATCATTGGTCGCTAATAGATTTTCCATAGCCACCCCCTTCTGACTGTGTTCAAAGTGCGGGGGGAGATACTGTCAGGGGCATCTGATTCGATAAGGTCACAGTTTACACATAAGTGTACATTAAAATCACCCAACAATATAAAATGACAATAAGTGGTTTGCTTCTCTTTATAAGTAGTTAAAAAGTCTGTTAGCCACACTAAATGTTCATTAACAGGGTAGCCATTCGGTGAATTATAACAATTCACAAAGAGTATTTTGTTGCCATCGACCAAAGTTACCTCTATAACTAAACAGTTATGGGAGTCGCAGACAACTTTCATAATTTTACCCTTTACATTCACAGAGACCAACATCAGCAGGCCCCCTCTGTTCCTTCCAGCAGGAGATGATGAAGCCGGGACAAAGTAAGAAATAAATCCATACAGCCAAAAGTCACAATCCATGTCCCAAGTCTCCTGCATAGCAACAATGTCATATGATTTAACAAAGTTCAGCCAGTTGGGATCTTCTCTCTTGGACCGTAAGCTGGCAATATTCCAGCTTAATAATCTGATCTTATCCCTTTTATCCGGGGTATCCAATTCTAGTTTGCGTCCAATATTATGTGAAGAAGGTACAAGAGCCATAGGGGCATGGTCCACTACAGCAGCATCTTCCATACCCTCTCCATCCCCCCGTCAATCGCACAATTCAAGACCCGACAAAGCGTCAAATCTACAGTGCGTTGTGATATGGGGACCAAACCTAAAAAGGTTCTCCCTCCCTGGAGCCTGGCTAAGGGTAGCTGGTGGAAGGCCTAAAGGTGTAAAAGGGCTTCTGCCTATGCTAGGGGTGGGGGGTCCTCGAAGGTGATTATAAAAATATCCCAAAGGGTGCACGCTGATGCTACTACTATCGGTGGCCATTGAGGCTGCCCTTAATAGAACTGTTTCAGAAAAGGGGGTGGTGATGAACAGAGTGTCTGAATTAAGCAGACCACTCTTACCCAGTCCAAAGATCAGGGCTTGATCCATCACCGTTTTTTAGCTCACTGCACCATCCCAGTTCAGAACCTGGCTACATGCAAATTAGTCTGTTCCTGTCCCAGTGCATGATGGGAACAGGGCAAACCATTCTACAAAGCCAACTCTTATACTGGGAAGGAAACAAGCTACCGGGGACCGGTTTCTGGCATTTCAGCCGTCGTCGGCCCGGCTTGTTTGAATCCTGATGGTGCAATGAGCAAGGGACTCACATCTGAGTATACCCTTCCACGCTTATGGTGGACAAAATGATTCAGAAAAGGGGGTGGTGATGAACAGAGTGTCTGATTTAAGCAGACCACTCTTACCCAGTCCAAAGATCAGGGCTTGATCCATCACCGTTTTTTAGCTCACTGCACCATCCCAGCTCAGAACCTGGCTACATGCAAATTAGTCTGTTCCTGTCCCAGTGCATGATGGGAACAAGGCAAACCATTCTACCAAGCCAATTCTTATACTGGGAAGGAAACAAGCTACCGGGGACCGGTTTCTGGCATTTCAGCCGTCGTCGGCCCGGCTTGCTTGAATCCTGATGGTGCAATGAGCAAGGGACTCACATCTGAGTATACCCTTCCACGCTTATGGTGGACAAAATGATTCAGAAAAGGGGGGTAGTGATGAACAGAGTGTCTGAATTAAGCAGACCACTCTTACCCAGTCCAAAGATCAGGGCTTGATCCATCACCGTTTTTTAGCTCACTGCACCATCCCAGCTCAGAACCTGGCTACATGCAAATTAGTCTGTTCCTGTCCCAGTGCATGATGGGAACAGGGCAAACCATTCTACCAAGCCAATTCTTATACTGGGAAGGAAACAAGCTACCGGGGACCTGTTTCTGGCATTTCAGCTGTCGTCGGCCCGGCTTGCTTGAATCCTGATGGTGCAATGAGCAAGGGACTCACATCTGAGTATACCCTTCCACGCTTATGGTGGACAAAATGATTCAGAAAAGGGGGTGGTGATGAACAGAGTGTCTGAATTAAGCAGACCACTCTTACCCAGTACAAAGATCAGGGCTTGATCCATCACCGTTTTTTAGCTCACTGCACCATCCCAGCTCAGAACCTGGCTACATGCAAATTAGTCTGTTCCTGTCCCAGTGCATGATGGGAACAGGGCAAACCATTCTACCAAGCCAATTCTTATACTGGGAAGGAAACAAGCTACCGGGGACCGGTTTCTGGCATTTCAGCTGTCGTCGGCCCGGCTTGCTTGAATCCTGATGGTGCAATGAGCAAGGGACTCACATCTGAGTATACCCTTCCACGCTTATGGTGGACAAAATGATTCAGAAAAGGGGGTGGTGATGAACAGAGTGTCTGAATTAAGCAGACCACTCTTACCCAGCCCAAAGATCAGGGCTTGATCCATCACCGTTTTTTAGCTCACTGCACCATCCCAGCTCAGAACCTGGCTACATGCAAATTAGTCTGTTCCTGTCCCAGTGCATGATGGGAACAGGGCAAACCATTCTACCAAGCCAATTCTTATACTGGGAAGGAAACAAGCTACCGGGGTCCGGTTTCTGGCATTTCAGCCGTGTGGCAACATGTTGAGGAAATCTAAAATTTACCACCACGCAATCACCAGTACAAGTTTTGCGTGTGGGGCCAATCCAGTTTACCCTCCTAACTGTGATTATTTCTCCAGCAAATTTTGAAGGGAAACCACAATTTAGGTTTAGCCATGATACAACTTTATTTTTAAGGGAGTCATGTGACTCCTCAAATGGCTCAACCAAAGAAGAATTATGTGGGGGGACATTTGCTAATACAATTACATAGGGGGCACAGCCTGGCGGAAGATCAATAAAATTACTTCTCCTCCTAGGGGTAGCAGATGGATTTATAACCGGCCCAGGTTTGTTGTGTACTCCTGTATTAATAGATGGAGGTGTGGGTAGAGCAGAAGTGCCAGGAGGATCTTGGGTAGCTCTGGATGCTTGGCATAAGACGTGTACATTTTTATCGCTCTTGGCTATCCCTTTCCTGCCAGACTCCATAGAATCTATATTAGGTGTGGGTACACAGGGCTTTACTTTATCTATGCCAACTACTTGCTTCTCTAGTAGATCACCCAATCTCTTAACCTCTGCTGTGACAATTTCCAATTGAGACATTAATGGTTTAAGGGATTCCGCTAGTTTCAGCTCGAATTTGTCCTCCATATTGCAAATTAGCAGGTCAAATTGGCCAGGGCTCAAGATTATATTTTCCTCGCACTTATTCGCCACCATGACAGTCAGGACCGGGGAGGAATTGTTCACAGATTGATTATTTTCTGCCTTTCTTTTCTGAGCAAGCCTTCCAGCCCTCTTGCCTTGCTGCTTCCTACAGTTTCTGAATGGCCTAGTGTGGGTTTGGACAGGGGCTTCCTCTTCCTCCTCCTCCGACTCCGAGGTAGATTTGTCAAGTACTACAGTATCTGGGGCCTGATGAATCAGTGCTTCTACTGCAGTGATTGCCACTGGTATATTATCAGTAATAATGGCGGTATCCAATAAACCCTCTGGTAAAAAAGGGCTCTCCAGGGCTTGGTCGTGATCTGAGGAATTACCTCTACCCAAGGAGGCCCTTCTATCATTATTGTTCTTATTTACCATTTTTACCAGGAAATTATCAATAGGGCCCGCCCCCACCGTTGCCTTGTCTTTCATGGCCCCCGGCATAAGTACAGGGCCAAGTGAGTAATGTACACAGACCAGTTTGAACCTTGCAGAGGTAAGGTCAGTTCAATAGCACCGTAGTTCCCAAAGGACCATACACTAATAAATTCGCTTTACCTTTTGATAGTGTTACGAGACTCCAGAAGAATTGAGCAGAGTCTCTGGCCCTGCCCTGCCTCCTCCTGCCTCGGACGGCCACAGACGGCCCCGCCCTTGTCCCGGGCTTAGCCCGGCACTACCTGCGCGCGTCCCGCGGGGCGGGAGGCGTTCCTCAGCTATGTAGCGCCTCCGGGCGCAGCCAGGTGTGTCAGCGGTGCGCCGGTAGTCCCAGGGGCTCCTGGGTAATGTAGTTTCTAGCCGTTGCCCTCACTGCGCTAGTTTGTCAGCAGGGAGCCCCACAGCCGTTTCCCTCACGGCAGGAGCGTTCGCGCTGCAGGTCCGGTCACAGTAGCACCCCCGCTTGAGCTCTCGGCGCTCCACAGCTATGTAGCGCCTCCGGGCGCAGCCAGGTGTGTCAGCGGTGCGCCGGTAGTCCCAGGGGCTCCTGGGTAATGTAGTTTCTAGCCGTTGCCCTCACAGCGCTAGTTTGTCAGCAGGGAGCCCCACAGCCATTTCCCTAATGGCAGGAGCGTTCGCGCTGCAGGTCCGGTCACAGTAGCACCCCCGCTTGAGCTCTCGGCGCTCCTCAGCTATGTAGCGCCTCCGGGCGCAGCCAGGTGTGTCAGCGGTGCGCCGGTAGTCCCAGGGGCTCCTGGGTAATGTAGTTTCTAGCCGTTGCCCTCACGGCGCTAGTTTGTCAGCAGGGAGCCCCACAGCCGTTTCCCTCACGGCAGGAGCGTTCGCGCTGCAGGTCCGGTCACAGTAGCACCCCCGCTTGAGCTCTCGGCGCTCCTCAGCTATGTAGCGCCTCCGGGCACAGCCAGGTGTGTCAGGAAATGAGTCAAAATGCTACACCTCCATAGGGGAGGCATAACGAGGAGAAACATCTTGATTTCTTCTTGTTTTTCTTCTTTCTATCTTCTATCTGCGCTGCATTCTGCAGCCCATGTAGAAAGAGGAAAATGCTTTTCAGGATTATTGTTCTTTGTGCTGGAAGGTGTCCCTTCCTTCACAAAAACAATCCTGCCTACAATGCAGGCACGCTTACACCATGACGCATGGGTGTTTGTGTTGGGGATAGACAGCCAAAAGTGAGCCAGTGCTAGGAAAAGACAGGAATGTGCCATATATTGGTAAAAATGGCACATTCTGCCATTTCCCTTTCACTCAGCGCAGCAAGGTGACTTGGAGAAGTCAGTGGAGAAGACAGTGGAGAAGTGTGGCTAGTTGAGAAGTGTGGCTCAATTGTTAGAGCGGCAGACCCTGATGCAGAGGTCTAGGGACCAGGGTTCAATTCCCTGCCTCGGTGGGTCTTGGGCTCAAAATTCCACGGACCTGATAATTCTCGCCTCAGTGCCTACTTCAATCATGGAGTCCCACTCTGCAACTCTGGGCAATAGCTTGCTTAATCTCCACAACGGCCCCCACAACGCTAAGGATGCCTGGCCTCCACCTTGGAGGTGCCCAGGAGTGGATGCCTCACAGGGAAAGCCAGGATGGGTTCCACAGCGGTATTCGTACAAGTGCATTGAGACCCTTGCGGGTGAGTAGTGCGCAATACAAATATCAGTTTACAAATATCAATTTTACATTTACGCAAATTAAAACATGATAAACATGGGCCCCACTATTTAAACATTCATCCTTTGCAATATTTTGCACTGGTTACAAAGTCGGGCATGCCTGGAATACCCTCACGATGCTAATACACAAAATGGAATTTACAGATAAGACTAGGCAAACCTATTTGGTCAAGCTCCAAAGTGGCTGAATGTTTCACATATTTGAGTTTGATATAACATAGGTCAACCTGATTCATTATGCTATATAGGTCAGTCTCTGCTACATCTTGTCAGGCTGGATGAAGTCTGCTGAGGGGAAGCAGGAGTGACTGTTGAGAATCGTGGGTGAACGCGCTGCTATTGATTTAAGAATGAGTGCTTATTTATATGGCACCGTTTTGGAGGAACTTCGGGGGTTTTGAAGGGTGAATTTTGGCAGATTGTATTGAGAATGACAATGTAAAAATGCCTGATGCTTTATTTTTGTTCCACATGTGCATGGGCATAATTGAACAGATTTTGCATGTACCTGATTACTCCGTTTTAGGAGAGCTTTGCAACTTTTGGTAGAGGGTGAGTTTTGATAGGCTATTAAGCATGTCCCAAACCCCCATTGCTTAAAGACTTATAGGTTTGCATTCGAACTGTTACATCTCTGTTACATTCCACTACTAGGCATGTGCAAACATGCAAACTCATCGTCTTTCAACACCAATTTGTACTTTAATTAAACTTTAACTTGTTTTAATTAAAAAATCGGTTTTAAACAGAGTATTAGTGTTCCTGGAGCCCCGTAGGGCTGATCAAGGAAGTGGTTTCACTTGTGTTGATTGGCAGCTATCTCTTACACGATGCTCTGAGCAACTATTCCCCCAGACAAAGAGCAAAGTCCACTTGCTCCCATGTCTACCATGTAAGGCCTATTAGCTGGAGCCCCACAGCTCCCCCTACGATATTCCCTTCAAGTCGCACTGTCCAACCCCATCCACTTCTACCATTTCCTGACCCTCTCCTTTGTACTTGCTATCTTTCAGAGCACAGAAGGTTCACTCGTTCATATAGATCACTGGTTCATAGTATAATTCCCAGCTGCATAATGTCCAAATTGTCACATGGGTAGTTTAGGCCAGGGAAGAAATACTACCCTTTTATATGTACACATTTCTTAAGTTGCCTTCTGTTCTACACAAAAAACTTTTGACACCCATTTGCTTGCATTACGGTGAGGGATTAGTTTCTCTGAAACTCAGTTGCTTACAATTCTACTTCATAAGTACACTATCACGACATATTGAACATTTAGTGCAAAGCCTCAAATATATTTTGTGCAAATGTTGTGGTTTATTATTCGTCCATGAGGAGACATGGCAATCACAAGAGAATAAACAATGTCAGCCTGGCGAAGCCCCGATACGGAAGCATGGATACAGTTTTTTAAAAAAAATATCCATTTCATTGACATTTATAATATTATCTTCGATACAATCGATGTAGGTTCAAAATCCCCAGAATAATACACAGTTTCAAAAAACAAAACTATGTCACATATCAAGCTCAAGTATACATGTGTACGGATATAGAGTAAACAATAGTGATTCCAACATCATGTTTCCCAGTGATTTTATCCAATGTAGTTTTAGTTAGCCTGCAGGTTTATACTAATGCATATTGATTCCCTGGTGCAGCTGGGAGCATTACCTGGAGTATTTAAGTCTGCCTGTGGTCTTGATCATTTCGTATTTACATGTTCTGCACAACGTTTGTGTAACTGCCAAACAAAAACTCAATAAAAAATAATAGGAAAGAAAAAATGAAAAGGAAACTCAGTGCATTCAAAATACCATTCAGACACTCCACTAAAACTTACAACAATCCACCAGGGGTCTTCTGTCTATCGGTATGTCTGAAACTGCTCGACTGATTCTTTTATCGGGGCGGGGGCCGCTACGGGGGAGACGAGAGGGGTAATCAATGAAGGCTCACAGGATGTTGGGGCAAAGACCAGTACCAAATAAACCAAAGAAATGATGGTGTCATCCAGGTGTTGTTGTGAAAACAACAGGAGTATAACCCTTAAACCAGGTTTAGATCTGGGTAGGTATGTAAGAAGAAGCAAAGATATCTCAACTGGTATCATTAAGGGAGTCAATTAGACAAGTATGTACAATACATTGCAAGGAAGGGATGAAGGGAGAATCAGGGTTAGTTTTTGAAATGTGCACATGGCATCATATAATTAAAGTCACAAAAATAAAAGAGCACAGTTGTAACAGTACTGTAGGCAAGGAATGCATAGGAAACCCAAATTGGACTTGGTTCACAATTGTGCTTGTGACTCAAAAAAGTGGCGACACAAGTTACAATGTGAGATCAGCGAAAGGCGCACAGTGACAAATGGGTGAAATATGTTCAGTGAAATCAGTGATTCAAGGCAATAATTTACAATGATTAGATAGGAAATGACTGAGTAATTTGATTGAACCACACAAGGTTATGTGCCGTCAGTTGCGCTGAGGAGTCGACGGCGTTTCAATCCTACTAAATCAGGATCATCTTCAGGACTGGATTGCAGGATGAGCAGTGGTGGGACTCTGGTCAGATGGTGAGTGTGGGGTCACGCATCAAGCAAGGTCTGCGTCTCTTGGAGCCGGAGGCTGGTTGGGGTATGGTCCAGTGTCCACAGTCTGGCATGAAAGGTCAATCCGAGGGTACAAGGGTGGCGCAGCGAGCAAAGTCAGCGTATGGTGGGGCCAGAGGCTGGAAACCTGCAAGTGGAAGAGATCCGTGTCCACATCTGGCAGGAAGGATCAATCCGAAGGGCAAGGAGGTTTGGAGCGGTTGATTGCGGGAAGGCTCAGGCAGGAGACACAGGGCCGGGACTCTTAATTAAACCAGTTGAGATATTGTTGCTTCTTCTTACATCCAGGTGTTGTGGCGTCAGGGGGCTAAGCCCATCCACCTCCCATCCACCTCCCAGGGTCCCAGAGGTTCACCAGGGCTCAATAATCTCGTTATGTGGTCAATGGGCACATGTCTCTTCTATTCCCTCAGATTCCGATGTGCTCCCCTGTGAATCTCGGTCAGGTGCATCACGTATGTCCCAAGCTCTCAGTATGTCAGCCCATATTTCCAACAGGGGTTTGCATCTTTTCGTGATCCTATTCTCCCGGATCAGAGCTTTTTCCTCTGCCCTGGCCCAACAGGCAATATCATTTTCTCAGTCTACAATTCAAGGGTTCGTTTTTGCCTTCCATCTGAGCGCTCTTCTCCATTTATCCAGGAGGAAAGCCAGGTCTACAAACCTATGACCCATTCTTTTGGATTTGGGTCTCGGGAAAAGGCCCAGCAGGCACACCTCCGGGGAGCATGTAAGTTTACGAGCCAAAACTTCATTTACTGTATCTACAATGTTGGTCCAGTAATTTCGGAGTCCCGGACAGACCCATATCATGTGGTCAAAGTCGGCGTCAAGTAGCGAGCACCTGGCACACACCTGGTCTTCTCTACCATATACTACGTTCAACCTAGGAGTAAGGTAAGTTACATGGAGTACGTTGAATTGTATGAGTTTAAAGGCAGCGTTCCTGGACACTTTTTTTGGGCTTCCTAGGACCGTCTTCCACTCCCTCTCACTCAGCTGCCTAGTCAGCGTTCCCTCCCATCTCGCTTGCAGTCAGGGCAAAGGTCGATGGCTTATTTCAGTTATGGCCAGGTAAAACCATTTTATCAGGTGTACCGCCGAGCCCAGAGTCACCATCTCATGTAAGACCGTATGAGTCGGTGGTTTGTTCGCTGCAACTCCTCGCAGCTCCGTCAAAGCCCCTCGTATCTTATGATAGTTCAGACGCTGTCCCGGCTGTAAGTCATATTATTCTAGAAACTCAGTTAAGGGGAGCAGTTCGTCATCCCGGTAGCAATCCCCGACCGTGAACACACCTGCTTCCTCCCAGCCCTGTAACTGCCTCTGTGTAGGAGGGGGACCCATCCTGCTTGTGGTAGTCTCGTGATTGGTAAACTTGGTGTCTAAAGCAGTGTATCTCCAGTTCTCGCTGTGCATCTATCCCAACATGTTACCGCCACTGAGAGTGGTGTCCACATGTGTTTGATCTTCTGGCCGGGGCTGAGCATTCTAGGGCACAGAGCCCCTTGCACAGTTTTAGCGGGAAGCGACAAAGTTTCCAGTCCCCTTCCATCTAGCCAACTGGCCCTCCACTGGAGCTGCGTCGCCAAATAGTAGGCTTCAAAGTCAGGAGCACCCAGACCTCAATCGCAGTGTTTGTAAGGATACTCTATTGCATCCTCCATCCCACACCAAGTCTCTCAACAATGTATTCAGGGTCTGAAACCAGCTTTTCGGGAGCACTACTGGCGGGCTAACAAAAAAATACAAGAGCTGAGGCAAATTCACTATCTTGGACAATGCCATTCTGGCCAGCACCGGCAGCTTGAGCTAATGCCAGAAGGAAACATTTGCCCGTAGCGCGCTCAGGTCACCTCCGAGGTTCCCCTCTAACTTGTCTACCTGACAATGGTAGACCTGTATTCCCAGGTATCTGAAAGAGCCTGGTGTCCATTCCAGATCTGGTGGGAAGTTCAACGGTTGGCCAAGAGCAGGACTTAATGGGAATACACATGTTTTTTTTGTTTACACGCAGTCCTTAGAGCTCAGCGAACTCTGCTAGGATGCGCAGCACTGTCAAGATCCCACTCCGTTCGTTACGGAGATAGCTCAGTATGTCGTCCACATTTAACAAAACTATATGGTTAGTCCTGTCAAGAGCCAATCCAAGGCATTTACCCTCGTGCCTGAACTGTTCCGCCAAGGGCTCCATCGCCAGGGCAAAGAGCAACGGTGACAGGGGACATCCTGGCAGGTTCCTCTATAAAAGGATAAGGGGCAGATATTGTGCTACCTGCGCTGGGATTCTCGTATAAAATACGGACCCACTCGAGCCAACCATCTCTAGTCCCATCTTCCCCATTACTGCCATTAAAAAATCCCATATCAAGGAATCAAAGGCCTTTTCCAGGTCTACAGCCACTACTACAGCTTCAGGGTACCTCACCAGGTCTCTGTTGAACAAAATATTATATAATCTCCTCAAATTGTTAGAGGTGGAACGTGAGGGAATAAACACACTCTGGTCTGTATGGACCAATCTCTGCATCTGCAGCAACAACCGAGATGCCAGTGCTGTGCTCAAAACCTTAAAATCAAGGTTTAGCATAGACAATGGTTGGAATTCTGTCACTTCTGCTACCTCTTTCTTGGTTTTTGGTAAATGAATCACTAGTGCCTCTCTTACCAATGGTGGTAGTTGTTTCTTCCCTAAAGCTGCGGCATACATCTGCTCAAGCCTCGGGCCAATAAATCCACAAAGGAGGAGTAAAACTAAGCCTGCAGGCCATCCAGCCCAGGTGTTTTCCCCTGCGCCATTTCTTTAATGGCCGTTCTGAGTTTCCCCGCTTTTACTGGGAGTGCCAGAGTTTCCTGAGCGTCTTGATCTAATTCTTGCAGTATCAACCCTTCCAAGTAGTCCGGTAATCTATCTGCTCGTATGTCCCTTGGTTTCCCATATAGTTTCTCATAATAGTCCCGGAACGATTAATTAATGCTCCTCGGAGAGCAAAGTACACCTCCCCCGCACCAGGAAAGCCTGGTATTGGAGCTCCCCTGCTCTCTGGTCTAATTAACCAGGCCAATAGCCTCCCCGCCCTACTGCCCTCCACATGTTGATATTCTTGGTATATCCGATAGTCCAATGTCCTCAGCCTATCCTATGTGGAGTTATAAATAGTTTTTACGTCTGCAAGTCTATTCTGCGCTTCAGCCTCTCCCTCGCTCAATCTCACTGGCTAATGACAGAATCTGAGCCTCCAGGGCAGCAAGTTTCCGGGTGGTCTCCCTTCTGGCTCCCACCACTTGTTCCAGACACTTTCCTTGGATTACCGCTTTAAATGCATCCCATTCCACTAAGATGGAGCTAGCGGTCCCCTGGTTGTTTTCAAAGTAAGCAGCAATAGCATCTGAGAGATGCTGTTTAAAGCTTTCAACCTCTAGTAGGGTGAGTTCTAGTCGACACAACAGGTTGGGAGCCCTCTCAGGGGTAGGGGCAAATCGCAGTAGCAGGGGGCTGTGGTCAGATATGAGTCTCCCCAGGCATTCGGCATTAGACAACATCGGGGCCATTCTATTCGAGCAAAGGAACATATCCAGTCTGGTGTGCAGGTCATATAGGAAGTAGTCGTAGGAATATTCTCTTTTCTGCATATTCTGCACTCTCCAAACATCTGTCAGTTTCCACCCAGCAATCCAGCTCCTTAATCCCATGGCCATAGTGGCTGCTAATGTTCCCCTCAAAGGAGGAGTAGACCTGTCCCATCCTATATCACATACACAATTAAAATCACCTCTCAGAATCAGATTCCCCACCACCCCAGAGAGTTTCCCAGAGAACTGCTCTAGAAACGAGAGCTGGTCACGATTTGGTGCATAAACAGTCCCTAAGGTTATTTTCTTACCCGTCAACTTACCCCGGACAACTACAAATCTCCCTTCTGCATCAATTATTTTCCGGGACACCTGGAAGGGGATCCCAGGTCTGACACACACAAGCACCCCGTGCAAAAGCTTAGTAAACAGCTGCAAATAATTGACCCCGCCACCTGCGTCGTACCCTGGCCACCTCCACCTTTGTGAGATGGGTCTCCTGTAGCACCACTATGCTATCCCTGCGCCATATATAGTTCAGGATACTGTAAATTTGGAAGGAGAGCCCATCCCCAAACGTTCCAGGTTAGGAGTTTAAACTCCTCTGCAAAGCCAGAGACACCAGTCATCTCTCAGCAGAAACACCCCTCCCAACCTCCCCCACAGCGTCCCCATCCAAAAGACTATTGTGGACCCCGTAGAAGAAAACATCAAACCCCAACAGCAAAACTCCCCAACCCTCGAGCAGACTGACATATGTTCAGCTGCCCAAACCTGCAAGAGAAATTCATTTTGATTAGTACGTCGCCCTCAGCTCCGGTGACCGTGCGCTCTTGTGGGGGGTGGATAGAGAGTCAAGAGTACTTGATATGATGTGACATCCATCAGGTCCCATCTCTGGTACAGGGGGTCCCTCAACCCAACGTTTTAATGTGTCCCATTTACCCGTTCCATCAGGCGATGTCATCAGCTGTACGTGGAGTAAGTTTCGGCAGTCCAGGTTCATTCCCTGAGTGGTTCTCTGAGTTAGACGACTGATTCACTGGGTCTGAAGAGGAGTCTCCACTCCGATCTTGGACTTCAGGGGACAGCAGCTGTGCCACCGCTTTCAGAGCAGCTTCCCGTTCCCGCTGCATATGAGACTCCGTAGGCCTCTGCAGTGCTTTCGGTCTCTTGGGGTGGCGTGGCCTGGCCCTAGCCCCCTGTTTGTTGACTCTTGAGCTTGGCATGGACCTGGGCAAAGGAGCCCCTTTCCCATATGCCTCCAGCCATGTCCATGCATTAGCCGGAGTGGCACAGAAGTGCATGGCATTGTCCAATACGATTCTGAGCTTCGCCGGGATCATAAAGGAGTACTGCAGTCCTGCTTCACATAGCGCCTTTTTCACTGCCACAAAAGAGACCCTCTGTGCTTGCACTGTAGCAGTGAAATCTGGATACATGGAAACTTTACTGTTGTCCATAGTGTATGAGCCATGGGATCTGGACTACTGTAAGATAGCGTCCCTGTCCCTATAATGAAGCAGTTTTGCAGCCACGGGTCTGGCGGTCTCTCTGGCACTCTATGAGCCCTCTCCAAGGCAAAGTCTCTGGATAGTGCACCAGCTGGCATCACCCCAGCAAGCCATTTTTCAAGAAACAACAGCATGTCTGCCCCTTCTGCCCCCTCCAGGATCCCCACAAATAGAACATTATTGCCGCGATTTCTACCTTTGGCATCTTCGGCCCTCTGTTCCAGTTCTGTCACCCTAGACGAGAGGTCAACAAGCCTTGCCACACCCTGCTTATGCTCCGGGACTAAGTCTGTTAGAGTATTTTCAGTATCCTTGACTCTGTCCGCCAGTTTATGGTATTCAGCCTGCAGGAGACCCAACCCCACTGACACTGCTCCAATATCTTGCTGCAGCGCTGTTCTGGTGTCCGATATCGCCTTCAAGATCTTGTCCAAATGTAGGTTTAAGGAAAGGCCCTTAGTGGTAGTGTCCCCAACTTCCTGACCACTGTCATGAGGGGAAGGATCCCGTGTGCTGGGCACTGTACCCTGCTTCAGAACGCCTGTACCTCGTCCAGGCATCTTCACAGGTAGCAAAAGGCGATGATGCCCTGCGTTGTAGGTGTGATTTGATCTGCCTAGGATATCTGGCCTCTGCAGCACCCATCCTCACTAGTATCAGTCCAATGGCTCCGGCCCACAGGGGAGTCATGTGGCCCCACAGAGCATTCACCTACTATCAGTCGCTGCCAACGAGATCCCGGCCTCAGGATCTCAAGCTACTTGTATAGTAGGCCACAGGAGTAGGGTGAATTCAGCAGAACAGTTATGTAGGGGTAAACTCTGGAGCACGTGTACTCACTGAAGTGCTCCCCACAGCTGGGCAACCCTGCATGGTATCCAGGCGGCCACTCCTTGTTCCCAATGTCACACAGCACTTAGCGCTGGGGCCTCGACTTGTCTGTTGTGGACTACTGCCTCACTGATTGCTGCAAGTTCCAGCCCCCAGACGCAGAGGCCCAGTACAAAATGTTCCCCTGCAGCAGCTTAGATGGCAAGAGCTCTCCGCACCTCCTAGCTCTCTTCACCTTTAGTCTCACCCTGCGGATTTAGTAGTCCTGCTGTCACTTTTGGATTTCCAGTGGTATGTCCAGGCCACCGCTGGTCTATCAACACAGGACTGCGCCCCGTCGAGCCAGGCCCCTAGTATTCAAATTCACACCTCGCTGCTGATCTGTAACCTCAACTTCAGTCCACACCAGCTTCAGCTTGTCACTGTGACCCTCAAAATGGGCTCTGCTCTGCCACTCCTCCTATGCTTATTGCACAGTAGCTGTAGGCTCAATGCTTATCTGTAGAGGGGGGATGTTTATGAGCCCTACCAAGCTCTGTTGTACCTTCCCTGGGTGTCTACAAAGTCTTCAGGGCCACACAGCACCTCCACTCCTGTGCCCGATCTTACAGCGCTGCGTCATTACCTCCACAGGCGCCGCCATGTATGTAGTCTGTTCCTTAGTGCCAGCCTCAGCATGTGCCACCGTCGCTGCTCCCAGTCTAAAAGCAAATGAACAGCTGAGCTCTCGCAACCACAAACAGCACTTCGCGTCCAGCCTTCCTGCAGGCGCAGTGTCTCCGCCTCCGGCAAGTGCAGGCTGCCGATCACCGCAGGTCTCTGCTCTGGATTTTCTTCTTAGCAATCGGCACGGGCCTGGAAGCATGGTCACATGACTTCAATCAGGCGAATATCCCTGCCGCCGTCATGGCCCCGCTCGCTGTCTCCTTCACCGAGGGTTTGCAGTGCCTGCACCCAGGGCATCTACTATGCAGCAATTTCTACAAGGCTCCTGAGCTGGCCCAGCCCTGCTGCAATTCCGTCCTCACCCTCACCAGACTCCAGTCGTGGCAACCTGTCCTCCGCTCCGCAACAGCCCAAAGCTCCCGTTGCTGCTCAGCCCGGTGTCGGCATGCAGCTTCTTCTCCTCATCAGCAATTTCCCTCTAAAGGGGGTCCCCCACTCTCTCTTTGGGTAGAATTTATGAGGGACCAGGACAGAGCTTCACTGTTAAGTGTCTGCCATGATCGTGATCCTAGCCGCTCCCCAAAGCATGGATACCGTTATTAAAAATGCACACGCATTTCCGTGTTCAAATCAGAGGAGCACTCTGCTGTTGTCGGGGTTTAGCTCAGCTGTTTCCTGTTTACCCTCTGGCAGGAGGAATGTTTAACTTGTGACCAAGACGAGGACCTCGATACACTTACCTTCAGGTAATGGGTTGTAAGATCGTCCAGTAGTGGATTCTTAGCAGAACACCTTCCCTAGGCACCTAGGTTAAGGAACGCACAGTAGCACCTAGGTTAGGGAACACACAGTGCTTATATGCTAGCATATATACACTGTGTTAGCATAATGGTGGAATTGTTTATCCTTTTCGCTGTTCTTATGGTGCTAATCACTTTCATCTGCTTCTGTCAACTAATCATTGCAGCGCTTATAGTCTATACAAGAATTACAATGGCTCAATAAATATTGAAACACCCCTTTGTGTATTTGTTGTGTATCTTGCTGGGTATGCACGAGTGACTGAGTGAAAAGGTTCTATATCTGTTACCACGATTCCTTGGGGGGTCAGAGTTGTCATGTTCAGAGTTTGCCCAAACTATTAGTTACCTTACTAGGTCCAGGGCTACTCAGGTAACACTATGAGCTAACAGGACTATCAGCCAACAAATCCTGAGGGGGTACACAGAATCAGTCTGGCAACATCCCAATATTTCTGTTGTCCAACAAATGAACAGTTCCTACTGAGAAAGTAGAAACCATTCTACAAAACCATAAGAAATCCTGCTGTATTAAATCATTGCTTCTGCCAGGTGCTTGAGCGCCACCTGGGATTAAATTAGGCAAAGCTGGAAAGCTGCCAAAATGTGTCCAGGGGTAACATTGAAATTGCTTAACCTCAAAGGTAAAATAAGGGCATTGACCAGTAATTTTCACCTTTACTTTGAGGAAATGTTACCATTTGTAATGGAGGATGTTGGACCTAGCTCTTTCTGCAATGTCAACCTCAAACGTTTTGCCTTCCTCCTCCCCTTTTTGCAGAATCAGTTTTTGTTAACTTTACGACTCTGGATATTCTGCCAGTGCTAATCAGTGCTAATGTGCATGTTCTCTCTGCTTCAAACATTGTAACATTCACTTGCCCACAATTGGCATATTTAATTTACTTATAAGTCCCTAGTAAAGTGCACCACATGTGCCTAGAGCCCGTAAATTAACTGGTACTAGTAGGCCTGCAATATTAAAAATAACAGATGATGGATAGAATGTTGAACAAATCAAATATTCACCCACAGTTACAGATCTGGGTGTAATCAATTGTTTTTTTGCTCACCATGCCACCACAGTTTGGACCTAGGCATATGCAAATCAGTCTTGACCCTGCTCCCCATGATCCAGTCTGAACTGCCAGGCCAGGTCCTCCCTGGACAAGCATCCTAGGACCAGTTTCAGGGTATCACCCCTCATCAGTCAGGCTGGCTTGAATTCAGTGACACAGTGAGCATGGGGCCCACATCTGGGCATATACTTCCCACTTAGAGCGACAAAACCAAAAAGAACAGATGATGGATGGAATGCTGAACAATTTACATTTTATGATGGTGGGTGGGTGTAAGTTGCCAAACTTGGCAAACACATTTATTTGGCTCTCTGCTTTAAGTTCTAGATAAGCGCATGCACTATATTTTACCTCCTTCACTTGATTGCATTGCTGCACTCTGTGCACCTTTGCGGGTGAGTAGTGCTCTCTACAAAACCCCACAGTGATTGATTGTGAGAAATTGGGTTGTTTTATGAGTGGGGTATTAACCTTGCTCAAACTCTAGCCACAATCACTGTCAGGGTGAAACACAAAAGTCACTAAATTAACCTGTGCTTGACACTCTAGTAGCGTGACACAAAAACAGTCAGACTTCACAGTCAGGCCTAACTTGGAGGGAATGTGTAAAGTATTTATGCAGCACACAAACAGTATTAAAGAAAAGGAAACAAATTCCCATACCATGTTACAAATGCAGATTATATTTAATACATTATTTGACATCAAAATGACAATCCAATTGGTAGAACCAGAGTTATGATATTTTAAAGTTTAAGTTAAGAAATGGTGCCTAAATGATCAAAGCACCAACCGTGGACATCTAGTTGCGTAAGACCATGTCAAATTAAAAATATGGCTGAGCGATAGTTAGATATAACGAGTGAATTGGTCGGCGCTTACTTTTGCTCTTAAAATACATTTTGAAAAAGGTGTTCTGAGATGGTAAATTTCAGCAGGGCAAGGTTGCAGGTGATGTCCAAAGAGGGAGCGTGAGTCATCTTTGTGGAGCCGATTGACGAAGACGCAGTGAAGATTTCTACATTCAGATTTAATCTCTTTTTTGGAAGTTGAAAATTTCCATTGGGACTGGGCTGGAGGCTGTAGCCATCGGAGAGTTAGATGAAGCCAGGTATCCCTTTGGTGAAGGACAGCTGATAAGAATTTGCTGCTTCGGAGAAGAATGTAGCAAGAGCTACTGCAAAGTCAGACCAACCAGAAATGCACCTTGGTCAAATAGGCGAGCCGGTTTGGCCTAGTCCTTTCTCTGCTTCTCAGAGCAGTTTTTAGGCAAATATTTTCTACGTCCCAAGTTTGGTATTTTTAGCACCACTTCTAAGGGACCAGTACTGAAGGGGCACCACTTGGGGGCGGTAGGACTCACTCAGCATGGGTCCTGGTGGGGGTGAAAGATGGTTGGAGACTTTTCCTTCGCTGAGGCGCTGATTAGGAGCCCAGACAACTAGCCCCTGGGGTCACTCTGGAAGACCTGGGTTCAAGTGATGAAACAGGGCTCAAGTTCACTTTAAGGAGTAGCATACATATGAGTCTAGAGGGTTGGCGCACCATATATAGATGAAACCTCAACTAAGGGATTGAGAAAATGTCTTACAATAAATGGATCAATGGTGGAAACTATGACCCTCTTTCAATGTATATCAGAAATACGGGGGTCAAGGGTAAGCAAATCTTTTTTTATTTATTTTTTACTTTTTTTGTTGTGAAAAATAACAAAAGGAGCACACAAATTCACCAACAACATTAAAGGCAGAAGAGCAGAAGAGCAGCAGCACAAGAGCAGTCTGTACACATTTCACAGAAAATGACTGAGGTTCAAGCAAAGAAGACACAAGGAGCAAATAGGTACATGTAAAGGCATCATTCTTGTCACATGTTCTAGTTGACATGGGTCTCATTATAATTCTCCCTCAGCTCAAGATCATACTATGTCATCCAACCTCCACAGATCTTATAGAATTTGCGTTGGCACACCTTGCTTTTATAGGTGACCATTTTAGCAGCCATATATAGATCCATCTCCACTTTACATTCCTGGAGGGATGGTATGTCAGGAGCACCCTAATGCCTGGCCATGTCTCTCTTTGCCACCGCCAGTCCCAGATTGCAGAAGAGCAACTTAGCACGTGGAACATCCACTCAGTGGGAATAACAAGGAGAGCATATTTGGGTTCAAAAGGGAAGGATGCCCCCACAATATTGCCCAATTCATGCAATAATTGTTGCTAATAGGGTTGTATGATGAGACATGTCTAAAGAGTATGTAAGAAGCAGCCTCTGTTTCCCTACACCTGTAGCAGTCTGGGGATGCCACTCTTCCCATCTTGTCCATTTGTACATGATGTTAGTAGACCAGGTGTGGGATTTTGAATTGTATAAACAACAGCCTAGATTTGATGGCCACTTCCCTCAGATGCATTAGTGCCGCCTCCCAATCCAAGTCATCCAATTCCCCTACCTCACCTTCCCATATTTGCCTCTATTTCTTCAGGGAGTTTGGTATATTATTAATAATGGTTTTGTACCTGCAGGAGATCATTTTGTCTTCAATCTTCCCCATAAGCAGCCAGCCTTCTAGGGGCGCATATTCCGGCAAGTCTGGCTCAATGCTTTCTGCAGCCCGGGCAGGGTGAAGTTGCATTACATACCCTGGAGTTAGTAGTCGTTCTGAAGGGACTCAAATGGTATAAGGCTGCCCTCTTCCAGGATGACGCCAACCTTTGAAATACCAATAATGTCCCAAGGCCCAAAATACTTCAACTTTCCAAGTTTCCGCAGTCTCGCTCCCATTTAGAGTGGGGTTCCCCGGGTGCTCGTCCTTGTCCATTCTATGCACCTCTTGGTCCTGTTCCATGCCTCAATCACCACCAGAGTTGCAGGGAATAAGCCTCTCGTTCCTTTCCCCAACATAAAGGTTATGTTACAAGGGCTGGACATGAAACTGGGTCTTTTCTAGCACACATTTCGGGGTAGTTGCCCGGCACGTAACCCCAATCTTTGATACCAATCAGATGGGCCACCCACTAAGAAGCTTGAATATCAGGGAGAGAAACACCACCATTATATGGATTGCTCTGCAGAGTACGAAGTGCTGCCCTGGGATGCCCATTGTTCCGCAAGAGTTCCTAATCCCTTCATCATTTCTGATAAATAGCTTTTCTGGGATCTCATTCTAAGTATTTTGGAGAATATAGTGGAAATTTGGGAGGGTAACCATTTTAAACATGGGTGCTCTACCCATTATCGTTAACTGCAATTTCTTCCAGCGGTCGGCATCCACTTGAAACTCCTCCATCACCCTTTTTAGAAACTGTTCTAGGAACCTCTCTCAGTCTGGAGTGACATACATCCAAAGATATTAGAATCCCTCTCTGTCTGTTTGCAGCCTTCCAGGGAGGGCCAACAACTCCAGCAACCTACCAGTGGGATACAGGACCGATTTGTCCCAATTTATTGTGTAACTGGAGTGGAATCCATTGCACTCAAAATGGTAAGCAAATCTTGTTATTCAGAATTGTGAAGTGTATACACAGTCTGTGCACTTTTATATATTTATTTAGCATAGTCCTAGCAACAATGGGAGTGGAGCACTTTACAGAGAACATTTGAGAAGGGGAACATAGCATTAAGACAGAGCAGGGAGTAGGTGACCCATAGAGGTAGAAGATTAGGCCAGAAAATGCTTTCTGGAGAAATGGAGCTTGGAAGTCTTTCCTAAATGAAAGGAGGTTTGAGTTCATTCTGAGGGCATCCGGGATGGAGCTCCAAAGTCTAGGGACAGGCAGGAGAAGGCTTGTTTGGCTGTTTTTCATTTCCTTGATTTAGGTATTTCAGTTTTTCCTCTTGTTGATATTTAACCACCAGTTGCATATAGTTTGTCTCTGATATGACCAGACTGAGAACCCAAAGTAGCTCTGGGACCAGCCCCCAAGGGGTACACAAGTGTACACTGCAGCTTTTGTTACTGGGGGCTGATACTGCAGAACCGATGAGAAACTGAACAACAATCATGAAATAGTATGTTGCTGATTTGGTTAACTTATTGATGTTTTCACCTAGTTTGAGGTTGGAGTCGATAATGTAGCCAATGAATTTCATTGATGGTACTGGATATGGTGTTATGCCTGTTTAGCGAAGAGACTCTAACCATGTTTGGACTAGTGGAGGGGATTTGTTTATATGGAGTTGAAGCAATTTCGTTTTTTTTTGGGGGGGGTAGTTTTAGAGAAGAAGACATTAAAACATTCATTTAATCGTTTTTCAAAATATTAGTTAGGGAACATTAAGTTAACTTTTCTAGAAAAAACTTAAGAGACTGATATATGAGGGAATGGAAACTTGAAGACATAGCAGAGTGTTACCAGTGTTTTGGGGTAAAGATAATTTCTTGTACCGTAATCTCAAACACATAATGCACACCCACTTTTGTTAGGGTGAACAGACTTAGGTTCCAGTACTGGAATTAACTAACTTTCAGTTATGCGGAAATAACTTTTGGATTAACAATTAATACTCTTTTCAATATACAACCACACTTGTGTTATTGTACATATAGCTAACTTAAACACTCATATGTCCATTACAATGCACATACGTATTGCTATGCACATATGTTGCTAGGCATGCATTTAGAAGGCTGGCTGCATTAGTGTGCTCATACTTGTGTTACTGCACGTGCTATATCACAAGCAATGGCTTTACTGTACATACAATAGTGTCATTGTATATAAACATGCATTACAGCTTAATCCTTGTTGCCATTGTTCACCCAAAGAAACACAATTGCTTTTAAAACATCACATTATTTACAGAGTTAAAAAGCATATGGAAGGGGGGCGTGGTTTGGACGGCAATGCAGACAGATGTCTAAGTCCGGAACCTCGGTCACTCCGAGCCAAAGATCAGAGAATTGCCTAGCGAAACGTCCCAAGAAACAACCCACAAGCTAAAGGAAAGGTGTCGGTAGCATCAAGGCACAAGCAGGTGGAGAGGAAAAGAGGTACCAATAAAGAGAAGGAAATAAAAAGCCAATAATCTTAACGGGAAGCAAGCTCGGCTGAGACACAAGATGGCGGAGCACTGAAAAGCAGCAGAAGAAGATCGCTGGCCACAAACACAGAGGCAGCGCGGAGCAGAGTGACAGCAGACCCGCAAAGGCAAGACAACCGCTAGGGTACCGCCAGAGTACCTCCCGGTAGGTCTGCGCAAAAGACAGACACCAGAGAGAGCTCAACAACGAGCGGGCGTAAGGAACACAAAAAACGAAACAAAAGCAGCTACCGGCAGCGGCCATCTTGAGGCAGTGTCGGGCAGAGCACGCACAAAGGAAGGGCACTCCCGCTAAAGCCGAGAAAGTACGCCGGAACCCAGTGGCGAACAGCCAACAAAGGCAGAACCACCGAACAACCGGGACACGCTGGGGGCACCTGGACAGGTTGGAATAGCAGCGCAGCGGTGCAGGGAAGCCGTGGCAGCTCCAGCCTACCGAACGAGCGCAGCCCCGGAGAACAGAGCCACGGAGCTTTAATGCAGCTTGAAGGGAGCAGAGCAGCCATATAGATGCCAAGCACGAGCACCAGAGGCAAATATCAGCCAAGATTCGGGACACTTTAGATAAATCAGCACCACCCAGATGAAACCGGAAGCGCGTCCTGGGGCGGCCATTTTGGCAACCACAAGAAACCCAAACCACAGCCGAGCAACAGTCGTCACAGCCGCACACCGCAGGGGAACTTAAGCGCAAGCCAACCACAAGAACATGACCTAATCCCAGCAGGCCCAGCCAAAAATAGGAGCACTTTAAACCAACAGCGCTATCATAGAAAGTACCAGAGGCACACCTGGAGGTAGCCATCTTGACAATCGCACGTGACCCAAGCCACAGTCGTACTCTGCGGCCGCACACCGCGCACACCAGGAATCATCCCCAGCAAGCGTAGCCATAGCTGATCAGCGTCCAGAGGAAGGAGGACAATAGCCTAGTAACTCAGAATATGCCAACAGGAATGAAACCAGTCTACCTCAGAACAACAGAGCTACCTCAAAGACAATGGTCTTGGAATGCCACATCAAGACTCCTCAGGAAACAAAAACATTGAATTATGACTCTGCAGAACAACGCAGCTACCTCACGAAATCAACATTCAGAGACAATCAAACCGCATATAGAAGCGCGTCAATCGTCGGGCAGTACAAGCCGAACACCATGGACCCTAGAAGGAAGCCCGTATATCCTTTAACTCCAAGGTGTAAGATGTTTACAAATGAAAGGGCCTGAGATAAATGTGACTCGGGGGGGGGGGAGGGAGTCAGGACCTTTGCTGTCACACGCCTACAGTACAAAGTCGGGGGGGAGGGGGGGAAGGGGGTGAGGGGAGCTTCACACTACAGTTGTATGCGTTTTTCTATCTCTATGTCCTTTCTGTCTTTATCCTTCTTTCTTTTCTGACTATCTCCCATGGGGACCAAACCAGCACAACACCAGGCCAACTAACA
The DNA here is from genome assembly GCF_964263255.1 of Lissotriton vulgaris. Lineage (NCBI taxonomy): Eukaryota > Metazoa > Chordata > Amphibia > Caudata > Salamandridae > Lissotriton > Lissotriton vulgaris. Next base: position 1,571,207,700 of record NC_141685.1, read on the forward strand.
CCTCTAGAATTGCGGGATTTAGACACACTCACCACATGAGATAGCGAGGGAGAAAAATCACCATGACTACCCCAACGAACAACCAACTACTCTCTGACATTAAAGTGGTGTCCCTCAACGTAAAGGTTTCAAAAAAGAGAGGGTACCCCACTTTCACCAGGGAACAGGGTAGGAAGACAGTTAGTCAAAGGGGAAATCCCTGGAGTCAACTAGTCCACTAATCACTATAGGCCTTTCTTGTTGTAAAAGGAAAGGTCACAGTATGCCATGGGTATTCGGACAAACATAAAAATAGGTTTCCACAAAGAAATAGTCTTGTTTACAATCTAGATTTATTAAAATTACATTTAAATAAACAGTAAAAACAAGATAAATTCATACAATTCTTCCGAAACAATTAAAATCCAAGATTAAGTATCTTGGAGGGATAAAAATGATTATTCAACAGTTTTATACAAACACAATATTACGGTACACGATAAATGGAAAGACAATCAAAATATGTTCACAATAAACAACAGACTAAACATAATCACAACAAACCCCTCATGTATAAGTGGCCCACTTGATATCTCTGCCACTGTATTTCACTAGATCCAATGGCCGTGGACAATTTGGTTACTCTAAAGCTTTAGTGGAAAGATGTGATACCCATCTAAAGTTTTACCCGGCCCTAACTGGATTCTTTTAGACCAAACAGTGCGTCGACGCGTTTCGGTGCTTAACACTTGATATCGTGGCACCTTCCTCAGGACTTCTTATTTCTGGGGTTTCGGGGAACGGATGGATACACCGTATCTGTAAATATATTAGGAGAAATGTGCGCAGTCAAATATCGTGCATTGAAACCTGTTGTCTCATTTACTCTAGGGGCTGGATTGTTAAGATTAACACATACCCACTCTGACTTTACACTATTAATTAAAGCTGTCATTGTTCTCTTGACAATTTATAATTCCTGACACAAATCCGCTTAATTATAAAATGTAATTAATCACATAATGATGTATACATTGGCTCAATTGCATGTGATTTGTCCTCTACTTTTTCTGTTTGACAATTCCATTCGCCAAGTAGCAAGCATGTGATTCACATATGACATATGGGCCCTCCAAGTCTTTTTCATTGTGGAAGACCAACTGGTATGGGAGGGGCTAATGAACCCAGGGCCCCGGAAAATAGATAAATATAGATTCTCACCCTCGGGACCGTGTAGGAAACGTTCCTAGATGGGGTCTATTTGAAGTATCACTTATTGGTACTACAGATGTAGTTCTTGGAGCCTTCTGTTAATTAAAAACAACTTTTATTAGGTGTAAGATAGAATCTCCCATCATCTCCTCACTGGGGGGTGATTTTTCATTCTTATATTTACCTCTCTCCTGTAAAGGGAGCTCCTTTTGATGGGGTTCCTTGGTTTTTTGTTTATCAGGCGATTGCCCACTTGTCGTATATCTGTGGTAATAGAGTACATTGCACTTTTACACTCTACTATTTCTTAGGTACTATTTCTTAAATCACATAGTTTTATAATGGTAGTGTCTTACCTCAAATGTTTTTAAAACGTACTTAGAACGGGCATATAAAGTCGTTGGTCTACTCCTGAACTGGATGTGTTCTGTTGAGTAAAGACAAGTATAACACCATCATATGTCTATACTGTACTAAAAGATATTATGCTCTTAGCTCTGTTGAAGAATTTATAATGTAACTAGCACCTTTCTATTTTTCATTTTAATGCCTGCTCCTAATATTACCAGTATCTCCTGCTCAGTACCCATAGTGCCCAAGATACCTGTTTGGTACCCGTAATGTCCAGATTCCTATTTATTGACTCTAGGTTCTACTATTTAGATGGGCCAAATTTTTGTAAAAGTAATTAGTTTTACCACATCCCGCCCAGGTTAGAGTCTCTAACTACAGGCATTCAGTATGGAGTATAGACTTTGTAGGGCTAAGAGTATCCCCTGTTTGAGTTACCTACAGGGCCTAATGTACTGTCCTTCAAGTTATACTGATAAATGGTTACCCTACTACTTTTATAGCTCAATTACATGGAGCTATAAAAACACACACCAAACAAACACACTCTAGATCGAGTGAAGGAACGAGGCAGAAGCTAACAAACAGCGCTAACCCGGTAAGTGGAGACCAAACCCCTATGCCCCCCCCCCTTTTTCTATGTAGTAGGGTAACCATTTATCAGTATAACTTGAAGGACAGTACATTAGGCCCTGTAGGTAACTCAAACAGGGGATACTCTTAGCCCTACAAAGTCTATACTCCATACTGAATGCCTGTAGTTAGAGACTCTAACCTGGGCGGGATGTGGTAAAACTAATTACTTTTACAAAAATTTGGCCCATCTAAATAGTAGAACCTAGAGTCAATAAATAGGAATCTGGACATTACGGGTACCAAACAGGTATCTTGGGCACTATGGGTACTGAGCAGGAGATACTGGTAATATTAGGAGCAGGCATTAAAATGAAAAATAGAAAGGTGCTAGTTACATTATAAATTCTTCAACAGAGCTAAGAGCATAATATCTTTTAGTACAGTATAGACATATGATGGTGTTATACTTGTCTTTACTCAACAGAACACATCCAGTTCAGGAGTAGACCAACGACTTTATATGCCCGTTCTAAGTACGTTTTAAAAACATTTGAGGTAAGACACTACCATTATAAAACTATGTGATTTAAGAAATAGTACCTAAGAAATAGTAGAGTGAAAAAGTGCAATGTACTCTATTACCACAGATATACGACAAGTGGGCAATCGCCTGATAAACAAAAAACCAAGGAACCCCATCAAAAGGAGCTCCCTTTACAGGAGAGAGGTAAATATAAGAATGAAAAATCACCCCCCAGTGAGGAGATGATGGGAGATTCTATCTTACACCTAATAAAAGTTGTTTTTAATTAACAGAAGGCTCCAAGAACTACATCTGTAGTACCAATAAGTGATACTTCAAATAGACCCCATCTAGGAACGTTTCCTACACGGTCCCGAGGGTGAGAATCTATATTTATCTATTTTCCGGGGCCCTGGGTTCATTAGCCCCTCCCATACCAGTTGGTCTTCCACAATGAAAAAGACTTGGAGGGCCCATATGTCATATGTGAATCACATGCTTGCTACTTGGCGAATGGAATTGTCAAACAGAAAAAGTAGAGGACAAATCACATGCAATTGAGCCAATGTATACATCATTATGTGATTAATTGCATTTTATAATTAAGCGGATTTGTGTCAGGAATTATAAATTGTCAAGAGAACAATGACAGCTTTAATTAATAGTGTAAAGTCAGAGTGGGTATGTGTTAATCTTAACAATCCAGCCCCTAGAGTAAATGAGACAACAGGTTTCAATGCACGATATTTGACTGCGCACATTTCTCCTAATATATTTACAGATACGGTGTATCCATCCGTTCCCCGAAACCCCAGAAATAAGAAGTCCTGAGGAAGGTGCCACGATATCAAGTGTTAAGCACCGAAACGCGTCGACGCACTGTTTGGTCTAAAAGAATCCAGTTAGGGCCGGGTAAAACTTTAGATGGGTATCACATCTTTCCACTAAAGCTTTAGAGTAACCAAATTGTCCACGGCCATTGGATCTAGTGAAATACAGTGGCAGAGATATCAAGTGGGCCACTTATACATGAGGGGTTTGTTGTGATTATGTTTAGTCTGTTGTTTATTGTGAACATATTTTGATTGTCTTTCCATTTATCGTGTACCGTAATATTGTGTTTGTATAAAACTGTTGAATAATCATTTTTATCCCTCCAAGATACTTAATCTTGGATTTTAATTGTTTCGGAAGAATTGTATGAATTTATCTTGTTTTTACCGTTTATTTAAATGCAATTTTAATAAATCTAGATTGTAAACAAGACTATTTCTTTGTGGAAACCTATTTTTATGTTTGTCCGAATACCCATGGCATACTGTGACCTTTCCTTTTACAACAAGAAAGGCCTATAGTGATTAGTGGACTAGTTGACTCCAGGGATTTCCCCTTTGACTAACTATAAACCTCAACGTAAAGGGCCTCAATCACCCAATCAAATGCCGGTAAACAGTAGACTACCTGGCAAAAATGAAAGGTGGCGTGTACGTCCTCCAAGAGACCAGGATCTCGGAGGAGGACACGCAACGCCTCAAAGCGAAATGGATAGGAGAGGTAGCTTGCTTACCAGCCATACACAAGAAAGGGGGGGTCATCACAATTATAAGCAAAAAATCCAAACTTGCAATACAAGAATGCCAAGCAGACAAAAATGGGAGAGTACTAGTCACTAGCCTCAAAAGAGGGGAGGAGCCGATACACGTAGCCAACATATATGGGCCCAACTCGGCAGATAAGACTTTTTGGGAGGAGGTTGAGTCTAGACTAAGCAACTTTCCCCAAGGCGAGCTAATGATCCTAGCAGGAGACATGAACCAGGCCCTCGACCACACCATAGACAGACACCCACACAGAACAAGCCATGGGTCGCAGGAACAGAACATCCTTAAAAACCTCTGCGCCAAACTAGAGTTGAGAGACCCATGGAGACTACAACACCCAGACGCTAGGGAATACACTTTCTACTCACACCCACACAACTCATACAGCAGAATAGATTACATTTTCATGTCAGCCACTTATACACACCTCATAGACTCAACAGAGATCGGCCCAATGACAATTTCTGACCACGCACACATCACCCTCACGATTAGCGGTAAACACAACGTGAAGCCCAGTCGCAGCTGGCGCTTAAATAGCGATATCCGGAAAAAACCCGGCCAATATAGTGGAAATTGAGGAGACAATCAAAGAATACCTTGCCTTCAACAACACAGCAGAGATGGACAAGGCCACCCTGTGGGAAGCCCTAAAGGCCACGATAAGAGCAAACTCTTGAACATCAAGTCCAGGATGAATAGGAACAGGAACAAAAAGATAACAGATCTGGAGAACCAGATCAAAGATCTAGAAAGAGGCCACTGCGCAAATCTAGCAGACAAAAACACTCTGACTGACCTAACTAAGAAGAAGTATGAGCTCAACAAAATTTTGAGTGAAAGAGCAGGCACATGGATCAACAAATACAAATCCATCAACCTATGCTCAGCTAACAAGGCAGGGAAGGCACTAGCGGCCTACCTGAAAGCAAAACAAAGACAACACACAGTCGCAGCGATAACAGACACAGCGAACAGGACACAAACGTCCAACAAAAAAATCTTAGAGGTGTTCAAAGATTTCTACAAAGAGCTGTACACAGCAGACAAAGGCCTGGCAATAGATGGGGGGGCAGGTCTACTTGAGAAACTAAGCTTACCTAGACTCTCAGACCAACAAAGAGAATCCCTCGAGGGGGGTATAAATGGAGCAGAGGTAGAAAAAGCGGTAACCTCTCTTTAAGCAAATAAAGCGCCGGGACCAGACGGTTTCTACAAACAATTCCTGCAGCAGCTGAAACCCACTATGGTCGAGGTCTTCTCACTCTGTGCCCAACAGGGGAGAATGACAGATTCGATGGCTGAGGCAAACATCATAGTCATACCCAAAGAGGGCAAAGACTCACAGTACCCACAGAATTACCGCCCAATCTCCCTCATAAATGTCGACTGTAAAATATATGCCAAAATCATGGCGGCAAGACTAAATACGTTCCTGCCCCATCTGATCCACAACTCGCAGGTAGGATACCTTAAAAACAGGTTGTCTCAAGACAACACCAGACTTCTATGCCACCTCATCCACCTCACAGCCAACAGTCAAAACCAGGCAGTCATGATCGTGCTAGATGCAGAGAAGGCCTTCGACAGGGTCTCTTGGCCATTCTTAGACCTATGCATGGAAAAGTTCGGCCTGGGGACCAAGTATCGAAGCATGGTGATGTCGCTATACAACAATCCTAGGGCCCGGGTGGCAGTTAACGGGGGAACATCAGAAGCTTTCACCCTAGAAAGAGGCACGAGACAGGGATGCCCACTATCCCCAGCCTTATTCCTGTTGGCTCTGGACCATTGCTGGTCATGATCAGGAATAACCCACACATAACAGGCGCTCGTGTCAGAGACAACACAGTGAAATTAGCAGCCTATGCAGACGACATATTGATCCCAACGAAAAACCCGACCACCTCAATAGCGGTGCTGATGCACACCATAGAAGAGTACGTGCTAGTTTCAGGATACAAACTAAACAGGGAGAAGTCTGAATGCAAACCCATGAACTGTCACACAACAAGTGAGGTCCTGAGCACATCTGGACTAACGTGGAAAAAGAAACCTTTAAAGTATCTCGGCCTCCTATTTGGCAGAGATCTAAGGTCAACCCTTGATCATAACGAAGAAGCCATCCTAAACAAAGTTAAAACGAAAATAGATTCCTGGTCTCCCAAATTTATCAGCTGGTGGGGAAGGGTGGTGACAATCAAAATGAACACCCATGATAAACTACATGCTAGGTATGCTGCCACTAACACTTACTGAAGACTTCCACAAGAAGCTTGATAACATCATCCCCAAGTTCTTATGGAATGGGAAGAAACCCAGGATCGGCCTGCAAAAACTGAGACTGCGCAAGGACTTAGGGGGGCTAAATGTCACGAACTTTAAGGTATTCCAAACGGCCTGCCTGGCAAAACAGGGAATATTTTGGCTCATCCCAAACCAGGAGTACACACCTGTATGGCTCGAGTTAGAGAGGGATATCCTGGATGGTGCCGACCCCGTAGCCATACTCACAGCCAATAAGCATCCTGAGGCAAACAACTCTGTCCTCAGAAACACTAGCATAGCACTCTTGAAAGTAGACAGAAGGATGGAACAGAGCATCAAGAGATCAAGTTGGGAATCAATCTGGTTCAACTCAAAAATAACATACAGAGGCAGAACACTTGCCAACAAGGAGTGGTACGGGAGAGGGATCACCACACCTGTTCAGCTGGGGAAGGAGGGCACACCACTCACATTTGACACGCTGAAAAGGGCCCACAACCTACCCAACATTGAATTCTATGAATTCCTAAAAATCAGAGCTGCTATCACTAGAGCAAACCTGACCAAAGAGACACCCTCCATCAAACAATACATGCAAAACCTGAACAAGATCGGACACCAAACCGCCCACCTATACAAACTCATAAGCCCACACACGTCAACGCCGAACACCAAAACAATGGCGTTCTGGGAAACATTGCACAACAGGCGCTTTAGCGAAGATGAGAAATCCCGGCTTTGGGTCTCAGCCTCCAAGAATAAAGTTTCCCCCCAACTAGCGCAAACAAAGTACTGGCTACTGCACAGAATGTTCTGGACGCTGGCCAAACTAGCTGCAGTAGGTGTCACAGAAAGCGACACATGCTGGAACTGCCATAAAGAAAAGGGAGATCTGGCCCACCTCGTCTATGAATGCCCAAAGGTCAAGTCTTTTTGGAGCAAAGTGAACAACTTCATCAACACAGTAGTGGGGGGAACCATACAGCAAGGTCTTGATGTACTTGCCACCACTTTCATAGCCCAAGACCTAGAATCCAAGGAAGACAAAGAATTAGTAGACCTCCTACTCACAGCGGCTGTTAAAACAATCTTAGCGAACTGGAAGTGCACCAGCAAGGCGACCTTTAGGAGATGGTTCAAATGGGTAACCTTCCTGAGTGGGGCGGACAATATCACGGCAAAGCACTCAACCAGCCACACAGCAAGAAGCGGGATGTGGCCGCCCTAGATGCAGACTTAGGGTCACACAAACCCCAGTAGACTGGCAACAGGCCAGCTTCAATAGGAAGCAATCAGCCACAGGCTAGATGAAACCATCCTGTGTGCGACCTGTCCCCCCCGCGCCCCCCTCCTTTTCTCTTCTTTTTCCTCCTTTCACACTTCCTTCCAAAACTCTCGGGCCTACAGACACGCCGACTACCAATATGAGCAACCATGCCTATATGCCGTATGTTTACCATAATATGCCTGTACCTCATATGCATGTGTCCCCGCATTACCACTGTACTGTATCTGTATCATATCAGAAAATGTCTTCAATAAAAATCTTTTGAAAAAGAAATAAATACATTTTAAAAAAAGCATATGGAAAGTAAAAACAGCTTCGGAACTATAACAAATGTAAGTGTTTATCGTGGGATGCGTGTATGCACAGTAAAAGAAGTGCTTTTGTATTGTAACATCATTGCGTTTCTATTAACATAACAGGACCGCTGATTGCGAAGTCTGGTACAAACAATGAGCTGTGCCAAGCACTGAAGCAAGTTCTTAAGGCAAAAGGGGCACACAGTGGTACATTGAGCAGGAGAGTTGATATCTGCTGCATCCACAACAGTGTGATTGGTAAAAATAAAAACAAAACTAAGGAAAGATGCTCGCCACACGTACACATGCATGCGATAACTTGAAATGGTCAAAAACATTTTAAAATGGCTGCCCACTGATAGAATGGAGGGCTACAATAAATTAGCTATGGGGAGTTGATACAAGAAGATGCTGGGTGGGGCTATGAACGGTCAGTATCATCTTAAGGATTTTTGGGGCACCAGGTAAGACATATCTTGGTTCATAACAACCTTGAATTGTATTACTCGCATTTGTGCTAATTGTAGCACAAACACAGTTGTAATATATCTTACCCAGGACCCCACAAATCCCTAAAATGGCGCTGGGCAAAGAGAGGCCGAGGTAGACGTAGCAGAGAGAAGAGAAGTGCAGATGTAGAAATAGACAGAGGTGAGCTAACAAGAGATAAAGTTTACTTTTCCAGGGCTCCCCCTCAAAGCTGAGGCCCTGGACAATTTCCCCTTTGCCCTTGCCTTAAAACATCTGTGGGCAGAGGGTGCTAAAAGAAGAAAGGGGCGAAAAATACAAGACAGTTGGAATACGGAACAGGGTGAGAGGGAGAGAGGGAGACGAAAAAGTCCCTTGCATGCACTGTTATGCAAGGTCTGACGTTGGCAGTGGAAGTGTATACATTAACCAATTAAAAAACTGTGAGATCAAAATGCTCCTGGGTGGGACAGTCATGAGACTTACCAGGAAAGCCATTGAAGCAGGAGCAAAAAAGTAAGGAAGACATCAAAGACATCTAATTATGAGCAAGGGAATGACTAAAAGTCCACTCTAACTATACGTAATGTATTATAGACATAAGTCTTGCCAAGTGGAAGTTGCTTGTAGCCGAGGCCTAAAACGTGCATTGAATAGCTGAGTAGGAAGATTCAAAAAGAAGTAGATTAAAGGAGCTCTGAGGAGGAGACTCATGATTAAAGTGGGTCAGAAAGGTAAATCTTTTTAATCTGTGGACAGTAGTTGGACCCTTGGTTTTATAAAACACGTTTTCAATTGCGGTGTCTGTCTCCAACTTTTGTTGCACATATGTAGAGAGCTGATGCTTACAATTTGCATGTATGAACATGACCTGGCAAGTGCAAAGGCTGTCATGCTCCTTATTCACAAAAGAAGGGACCTGGCTGTGCTCGTTACTTGCCTTCCCATTGCCAGTCAGTCAGTCAAAACATATATATTTTTAGACCTTAATCTTTTAAACATATTCTTTAGACACAATATAATATTAAAGTATAAGACAAACACTTGTTAGAAAATACAATAAAAAACAAATAAACCCGGCACTAAATTGTATACATTCTAAAACATCATAGTGGATTAAAAGAAGAACTCCATCCAGGTTAATTAATTTATCTTAGATTGACTGTAAAAAGGATTCAAAAGAAAATTCAAATCGACCCATGGCACACGTTACATCTAGGAATCTCATTTCAAACCAATAATTGAATTGCTTGCCCCCTAACCCTAGTATCATAGTCTATAAAAATGGGTTTAAAAAAGGTCTTCCATTGGGATAAAAACCACAAATAATCCACAAGAGTGTGAATTGAATTCCCTTTCATTTAAAGGCCACATTGACAGAATTTCCCTTAATTTAGCAGGATTCAATGACTTCCTGACATCAAACTTGACTGAACCCACATCTGAATCTCAGGAGACTTTGACAAATCTTGATATTGATATTGAGCAGTCTCTCCAGGTAGGGAAAGGTCTCACCATCCATCCATACAATTAACAAGTGGGAAACAGATTGCTTTTCCCTCAGGTAAGTGAGATCCTCATCCCTTGAGGCCTGCTTTGTTATTCTTTTCAACACTGCCTTACTCACTCCTATCAGATAGGCACCATCTGCAACATTTACTTTTAATTCCCTACAACATGTTTGGATCCTCCCTCTAACTCCACGAGCTCAGATTAGCTCCCTGTGCAAGATCTCCATTTTACATGACAGGAAGATTTTACCTCTGTGTTAGAACTGGGTGTCTCAAGTTGGCAGAGGTAGGTACCTTTGTCCAAATAGGGACACTTGCGTCTAGTAACAGTAAGGGGGATACACACTTTAGATAACCCCTGCTCACCCCCTAAGTAGCTTGGCACGAGCAGACATGCTTATCTCAAAGGCAATGTGTAAAGTATTTTTCCTCAAAACACACAGTAATACAGTGATAACATCACCAATGGACACCACACCAGTTTATAAAAATAAAGTATCTTTATCTAAACTCAACAAGACCAAAACGACAAAGAGGCAACATACATGTGGTAAAATAGAACTCAAAAACAGTTATTACCAAAATAAAGCATGTAGAAAACAAATAGCTCCACCTGGGGCTATATTATGATCTTGTGACAGCAATATATCTAAAGTATGGCGCTGATCGCGAGGTGCACAGCATTGGGAACGGAGTCATACGGACCCCCAAACAAACTGTACCTTTAGATAATGAAGTCTATGATGGTGCTCAGTGTCGCAGAGGTGGGGCTTCAGTGCCGTGGTCAAGGCCGGCTCCCTGGCTGCCACAGGGGAGGTAAGGCGTTGTGTCTACGAGGAGGCGACGTGTCGAATCTAGAACAGGGGATGTTGTTGCATTGGCGGTGAGGCGTCGGTTCCAGTGATGATTCGAAGTCGACGAGTTCTCGGCGGTTATTGGTGCCATGATTACAGGATGACGGTACTGGCGATGACAAAGTTGGTGCGAGTGCTGGTGTCGGGAAATGTCGATAATTGCAAACATCGACAGGCTCCGAAGGGCGTCGGAGGTGCGTTGCAAGCCGGCTGGTGCTCGTTGCTGGTCACAGTGTCATGGTGGTGTCCCTGACAGACTCGGAGATTGCTTTTCTTGCTTTTGTCAAGTTGCTTCCAGCTCCCAACAGCAGGTACAATCTCCAGATAGCCAAAACTGGAACAGGCACCTCGCAGGTCAGAACTCTCAGCAATAGAGTTCAGGGGAGCTTTGTGTCCCTGAGACTTCATCATAACAGAAGGCCAGCACACACAGGCCCTTGGAGATTTTTCATCAAGCAGGTTCACAGCAAAGTTCCAGTCTTTGTCCTATCCTTGGCAGAAGCAGCAACTGCAGGCCAACCCCACACAGTACACAGCAAAAGGGGTAGTACTCCTCCTTACAGCTCTCCAGTTCTTTTCCTTGGCAAAGGTTCCTCTTGAGTCTAGAAGTGATCTATTATTATTATTATTATTATTGGGACATTTGTAAAGCGCTGCGTTACGCACACCGGCGTGTCCACGCGCTGAAAGTGGGAGAGGCAGCGAGCAGGGAGCACAAAAACTGAGCGGACAATTATTTAGTGTAAAGGAATGTTTTAAGTTTCGCGCGGAACCTAGCTTCCTCCGGTTCCAGGCGCAGGTCCGCTGGCAGTTTATTCCAATTATTTGCCGCTAGGCATCTAAAGGACCTACCTCACATGCGGGCTTTCTTAACTCTAGGGATCCTCAGTAGGCTGCCCCCTGCGGATCTAAGCGCACGTGTTGGTTGGTACACTTCGATCAGTTTATTCAGAGGGTCGGGTGCCCTGCCATTCAAGATACGATGACAGGTGCAGAGGGCTTTGTATTCCACTCTTCTCCTCACAGGGAGCCAGTGTAACTGCTGGAGGGCCTTTTGGGCAACCTGAGAATCAAACGTGCTGCCGCATTCTGCAGCACTTGCAGGCGTGCCATGCTTTTTTCTGGAGCCCCCAGGTACAACAGGTTCCCGTAGTCCGACCTAGCTGTCACCAAAGCATGAACCAGGGTTTGACGGGCATCAATCGGGAGTAAGTCAAGGACCTTTCTCAGTTTCTTCAAAATCCCAAAACAAACTCCCACCACCCGGTTGATCTGGGGGCCAAAAGTAAGACCCGCATCAAACCACACCCCCAGATTGCGTGCCTCTTGGCAGGGGGTTGGGGTTGGTCCAAGACAAGATGGCCACCATGCCGACGACCAAGCAGACTGGGCTCTCCCCACCACCAGCACCTCTGTCTTGCTGCCATTAAGCTTCAAACAGTTGATAGCCATCCACTCAGCAAGATCTTTCATGCACAACCGGAAGCCATCGGCAGCAAGACAGGGCGCGTGCGATAGCGAGATCACCAGCTGCGTATCGTCGGCATACGAAACCAATTGGAGACCATGACTCTCCACAATCGAGGCAACAGGAGCGACATACATATTAAAAAGGGTCGGGCTCAATGACGAACCCTGCGGCACGCCTTGGCCCAGGGGCACCCCCTTTGAATAGCAGTCTCCTTGCCTGACTCGAAAGCTTCTCCCCTTGAGGAAGTCCTGGATCCATCTCAGCGCGGTGCCAGAGATGCCACCTCTGTTCAGACACTGTAGCAAGATGTTGTGAGCTACAGTGTCGAACGCCGCACTGAGGTCCAACAGGATCAAAGCCATAGTTTGGCCTGCATCCACACCCTCTCTCAGATGTTCCGTAGCCATAAGAAGGGCGGACTCGGTAGAATGGCGTGGCCTAAAGCCGAACTGCGTCGCATGGAGCAATCCCGTCTCTTCCACGTGCTTCATAATTTGGGTATTAACCACCTTTTCCGCCACTTTGGACAGAAAAGGCAGGAGTGAGATGGGCCTCAGATTCTCTAATGCCTCGAAGCCTAAGTGGGGTTTCTTCCGGAGCGGGAGCACCACCGCCTGTTTCCACCCCTCAGGCAACTTTCCCGATCCGAAAGAGATGTCCAGGACGTGCCTCATATAAGGCTCCAGAACTTCCAGGCTGTCCGCCAAGCGTTTGGGTGACACCGGGTCCCACGGGGACCCTGATTTGACAGAGCGACACACCACTACTAGATCCTCAAAAGGGGGGGTGCAGAAGTTTGTAAGATGCCCTGCCGTCTCCGTGTCCCCCAATGCTACCTCAAAGTCAATCCCTGTCGGCGGATTAGGGAAAGTCGAGTAGATCTTCTCGACTTTAGCGGAGAAATATTCGGCAATACGGTCACATGACTCCGTTGTGCAACTCTCCGGCTCTGTAGGTGAATTTACCGAGGTCAGAGACTTGTAGATGCCGAAGAGTTCTTTGGCCGAATTTTCCGCCCCCAGGATTTGTCCTGCATAGTAGGCTGCCTTAGACTTTTTAATCAGCCTATGGTGAAGGCGCCTTTTTTCCAAGAACAGTTCCCTAGCCTGGTTGTCATAAGACACCCTCCAGACTCTTTCTGCTCGCCTACAGTCCGCCTTTGTTAGCCTCAGCTCACCACTAAACCATGGGGCTGATCGTTCTTTCCGAGCACATGTAGATGTGCGGCAGAGTGGGGCTGTCTGGTCAAGCGCTTCAGTGATGCGCTGATTCAGGTTAGAGACCGCTGTTTCTATGTCTTCGCCACCAGGCTGACCATCCCTACTTAAAGCTTGATTAAAATCCTCCACCGAGAATTTAGCCCACTTCCTCCTAAGATAATTAGGGGGTGCCTGACTGGCTTTGTTGGTTTTTAAGCTCTGTATGGAGAATGCCACCAAAAAGTGGTCTGTCCAGGGGATAGGCTCTATACCGGACACCTCCACACCTCCCCAGTTCGCATAAACCGGGTCCAAAAGGTGTCCCTGGCGGTGCGTGGGGTCCGATAGCTTCAATTCCAGTTGAAGAGCTAGCATATCCCGACAGAAGTCCTTAACCCCTGTATCCTCTGGGCAATTTAAATGCAAGTTCAGGTCTCCTAATAGGAGGAACTTATCCCTGCGTAGGGTAGCCTCCATGAGGCTTTCTAGCAGGCTCTCCCTGAACTTTGTGCAAGCCCCTGGCGGCCGATATACCAGACAGCCTTTGATCGTCGTGCCCCCGTTGATTTGAATCGTGAAAACTCCCGCCTCACTCTCCACGATCAGCGTGCGCTCAAGGCAACAGCCCGGAGTTTTCCTAAAAATAATAGCAATCCCCCCTCCCACCCCCTCTGGCCTATCCTGCCTAACCCAGGAATAGTTCTCCGGCGTGGCCTCGATAATTTCCGAGTCGGAAAACTGGTCTAACCAAGTTTCCGTAAGAAACAGTAGGTCGAACTTTTTATCTGTAATCAGCTCGAAAACGTCAAGTCTGTGTTTACGTAACGACCTTACATTAAGGAGACCACAGGAAAGTGCTTGCTCCGTGGTATCCCGCAACAGGGTAGTGAAACGGAAACCACAGTGAGGACATTCCCTTTCGTCACTCGTCATACAGTGCATACATATGGAGGCGGTGCGAGGACGGAAGCCAAGGAGTTGATCCTTAGCCCAGTAGATCTTACGGCCAGGGGTTATCACCCTAGCCCGCTGTCGGCCGCGGACCGGCGCAGACGGGCTCGACTTTGGGGACACTTCTGCGCGCCTTCGACGCGCCCGCTGCGCTCGTCCGCTGCGCTGCCTTGTTAACATCCGCCTTATATGCCCCAGAGCGAGTGCCTCAGGATCACTAGACCGCTAACCGGTCTCCCCCGCTCACCGGAAGTGGCAGTCTCGACCTTCCACGCCCTCCGCGCAACGGTGCTAGTCACCGCGTCGGACCAGGGCGGGAAGGAGTGGAGAGAACAGCCCCGGCGTCCGCTATAGCAGGTAAGCCTGCAATTGACCCCGAAATTAAAAGTTTTCCAAATGCAGTATTAAAAGCGCAAACACGCAGTTAAAAACCTCAGCGCCGAGCACAGCACAGCACTCTGGGGTTCAAGTTCCACTACTTCTACCCCATTTTGTCTTCGTTCTTCTTTGTCCAAGGGTCTCTGAGCCCAGTCCAACCCAGTTCTGTCCTCACTGTGGCAGATTGACCACAGGTTGTGGAGACAGCATTGTGCAAGGGAGACAGGACCTATTCAGGTGCAAGGAAATCTCCTTCCACTACTCTAAATGCAGCCAAGGTCTATTCACCTCAACCCTGAGTCATCCAAGAAGAGCCAGGAACACCTCAACCCCTCCCATTGGCTGTCTACAGTGAATGCACGTCCCCAGCCCCTGACAATGTCCACATTCTCTGCCAGTCAAAAGATCTGGGTTGTTCTTTTGCCCACCACGTCACCCCAGTATGGGCCTAGCCATATGCAAATCAGTCTTGATCCTGTGCCCCATGTGAACAGTCCAGACTGAACTGCCAGGCCAGTTCCACCCCGGACCGGAAACAATTTTGAGAAGACCTTACCATTTAAATCCAAAAGGTTTCTTTGTCGGTAGTTTCCTGGGAGGGCAAATTCGCTTTTTTTATACATAGGTTTAATCACCGCTCCCTTCCAGCTATCCGGGAATCTTCCTGTTGAGAGTATTTCCTGGAAGAGGATAATAAACAGACTGGACCACCATGCAGTATTTGTTTTTATGATTACCACTGGTAAATTATCAGGGCCGGCAGCGCTTGTCATTGTTAACTCTGAGAACATCTCCTTTGTCTCCTTCTTGACAAGGAAACTAATTGGGCGCTAAACATTAGTGGCGTTGTTACTATAGGCCCACTCTAGAAATTCTATCCATGCGTCCTCACCCATGGAGCCAGATGATTGCCCCTAGGAATTTCCTATCCCAGTCTGTACCAACTTCCAAAATGTCCTTATATTTTTCGTGTGTATAGTCTCCTTCCTAGTTTCCCATCATTTTGTGTTTAATTCCTGCTTCTTCCCAGCATCCACAATGTTTAATCCTTTCTTTAAGCTAAGAAGGCTTATCCCCCCATCTCTTATTTCTTGCATACCTTAGGTGTCTTTCAAGTTTCCAAAACTTTTTAGAATTCTACATTCTTTATCAAACCAGCTATTCCTGGCCTGTTCCAAGGATTTAAGTTTATTATGTGTAGTGTTGAAGACTGCGACTTCTATTTTTAAACATGCGAGAACTTTTTAAAATAATTTCAGTATACCAGGCTAAAGAATCCATGGGTAGTTTCCCAGAGAACAATCCTCCATAATTATGTTGGGGGACCTTCAATAAGCTTAAGTGCTTCTCTGAGAGTCTCGTTCTTAGACATTTTGGACAACCAACCTTTAAAGGGAGATCCCTTGTCTGCCCAGGTACAATATTCAATTTGAGGTTGTACTTAGGGGGTAATGATTACTCCCCTCCAACTGAAGGACCTCACATTTCTCAATTAATTCAAAGGCCCATAGCTGTACAAACACATAATTAATAGGATAATACTGATTAACAAATGGGAACATTTTCCTGCTGGGTGCTCAACCATTAGACTCAGCAGACCATTTAATCCGAGGAAATCTAACAAGGCTACATCTTTCCCTTAAGCTTCGTTTGACCGCAAACAAACATTTTGTATATTAAAAGCAGCTAAACAATCCTCATATTTTTCATCTACAATCTCAGAACGCAGTTTATGATTAAAATTTCCCATCAAAATAATCAGGTTGTAGAAATACAGAATACCTATATTAACCACATCTTCTTTAAACAATTCGATATTTTCATTATAATCAGAAGTGCTTCTTGCATGCATATAGATATATTTAAAACAATAATACATTGCTTCTCCCTGCATATGCTCGCTAATTGAATACCACAAGTTAGTATTCATTTACACCTTGTTTTAACTTGCCATACGCTTGAGGTGATTTTAATGGATACCAATTTTGACAGTCCCCCGAGGGCCGCCCTGAGGCATTTTCTACTGCCTTCATATAGACCCCAAAAAAGCCATCTGTCTGCGGGGCTCTCTGCACAGCCATGTTTCCTGGAATCATAAATTTGAACACTGCTTTGTAATTTCTCTGAACACATGCAATCTCATTATGTTGTTTAGTCCGTGAGTATTCCAGGAAAATAAACTGATGCTTTGCACAGAACCGACCCCCTCCCCTCCCCAATCCACAGTACTTAGGTTTGCCCAGTCACGCACATCCTTCTTCCTGTCCAAGCAATCATGTATATTTTGATCAGCGGGGATGCCAGTATATCCATATCCTTTCTCTTGGAGCAACATAACTTGAAGTTTACCTTCACTGCTTTTGTTAATGTGTCTGTGGCTAACATGATCCTCATGTAAACCCCACAATTTTTTAAAACCCGAAATGGACATTGGCTGTTTAGATCCCCCAAAAATGAGCTGAAAACATTCTCTTGGCAGGGGTTTCAAGCTCCCCTTTTCTCCCACCTCGTGATAACGGCTCTTCACAGGGTGACCATGTGAAGGAGATGATATTGTGATATACGCCATGTTGGAAATGGCTCCTTTCTGCAAGGTCACCGCCAAACCTTTTGCCTTCCTCCTCGTTCTATTCGTTTTTGCTGTTCTTACATTTCTGAACAGTTTACCAATGCTAAGTGCTAAAGTGCAATATGCTGTTTCCCCTTCAACATGGTAATGCTAGCTCATACCCAATTGACATATTTAATTTACTTATAAGTCCCTAGTCAAGTGTAGTACATGTACCCAGGGCCTGTAGATTCAATACAACTTGTGGGACTTCAGTACTGCTTGTGCTACCCACTTAAGTAGCCCTCTAACATGTCTCCGGCCTGCCATTGCAGAGCCTGTTTGTGTAGTTTACACTGCCATGTCAATCTGGCAAACTACAGCTTTTGCCCAGCCTAAACCTTTCCTTTTTATACCTATAGGTCATCCCTAAGATAGGACATGGACACCCCAGAGGGTAGGATGCAATGCATCTAAAAGGCAGAACATGTACTTTGAAGTTATACATGTCCTGGTTGTGAAAACCTCTGAAAGTCATTTTTCACTACTACGACAAGGCCTATAGCTCACATATGATTACATTGGGATTACCTTATTAGAGTTTAAAGAGTAATTTCCAAATAGGACGATATCACTGATTCAAGTTTTGTGTCGCTGGAATCACAATTTAAAACTTATGGTGAAGTCAAATTTTAATTTGCAATTCTGAGAGTACCACTTTCAGAAATGTTTGCATTGATTTACTTTAGCCATTTGGTTCCTGTTGCTTGTCTCTGATCACATGTGGGCCCCAGTTGGGCTTTGTGTATTCCACCTAGACAGCTACACAGAATGGGAACTTAGGTGTGACTTGATGGGTCACTCTGGCAGAATGGGAGAGAGGAGATGGACCCAGCCTCACTTACACCTGAATAGGTTGTGCCTTGTCACCACACAAAGGGTTGCATACCCTGTAGTGAGACTGGGGCCAGGGCAGGAAGGGCAAGGCTTCTGTGCACTTCAAAACCCTGTCTTTGAAGTCTCCCCAACTTCCAAGACGCCACTGGGAATAAGTACTGGACCTCAGACACCAACACTTCAGTACACATCTGGACCTGTGAAGCCTGTTAGGAAGAAGGACTGCTGTGCTGTGCTACTAAAGAGACTGCCATTCTTCTGGAATGCTTCTTTATAGGACATGTGCTTTTCTGTGTTGGCCTGCTGGCCTGCTGCCCTCATGCCTGGGCGGGAAGGACTGGACCTGCATCTCTTGAACCCAGAATGACTCCATGGGCTAGCTGGCTGGCCTCCTGATTTGAAGTCTCAGGGACATAAAAGACTTCCAACCAACCTGCTTCTGCACCTAAACTCTCCCATCTGTGAGTCTGCCCTGCCAAGTGGTGGCACCCCAGGTCCCTGACCCTTGGAAAGGGGCCTATGATGTATCACCAGCGGAACGGATGCATCCTCTGCTGAGTCACGTACCCAAAGCAGAATCAACACATCTTCTCGACTGAGCGGTACATCTTTGAGCAGAACTGACGCATCACTGCTGTTGCGTGGGTTGGCCCCTTTGCAAAAGACACGCACCACCACAGCCTCCCACATCTGGGACTGACGCATTGCCTTCAGAACCACCACTCTGTAATGCTTTACCCAGCGCAAGCTCCTCGCATCCCTCGTCGATGGCAGCCTCAACGACAATGCCGGATCTCCATATCGCAGCTTCACCCCCCATTGGAACCAATGCATCGCCTCTGCTGCACCTCTCATCCTCAACAGCGGACTTCGCAAGCTCAGTTGACAGAATCTTTGTCGTTGATGCATCAGGACCTCGCAGTGCAGCCTTGTCGTATCTAGAAACTGATGCGTTGTGTAGACTGAGCTACGCATCTTTGATGCAGACCCACGCAAGCACTCTGCAACTTTGGTTCAGTGAGCCAAACTGGGTCCCTATAGCTGGCCTGCGCTCCATCGCAGTCAGTCTGAACTTTTGACTTTGTTCCCGTATTGTGCGACCAGATATCCCAAAATAAACGCTTTTTGCTTCCAGGTGCTATTTTACCCCATGAACTTTAAAATTCAATATCTCAAGTTCCACTTATTGGATTTTTATATTGTTTTTGTCATGTTTTATTAATTAAATTTAGCTTTATTCCTCTAACCTGGTGTGGAATCTTTTCTGTCTGGTGTTTTCACTATATTACTGTTTGAAGTGTTGCACAAATACTTCACGCATTGCCTCTAAATTAAGCCTGACTGCTCTGTGCCAGGCTACCAGAGGGTGACCATAGGTTACTTAGGGTTTGCCTGCTTCTTACCCTGACTAGGATTGTGGTTGCTGTTTGACTATGGCTCATACCCCAGCCAAGCTCCAACCCACATTCTAACACCCAGTTCCACTTTTTGAGTGTGCAGCCTTTCATAGCAATAGCTCTCGCACAGGCTGTGAATCTCAGTGCACGTCACTTCAAATGTACACCCAAATTAGGAGTCCAAGCACATACGATTAATTTTCCTGGATGAGATCTGTCTAGGGATATGAGCTCTCTCGCCTCAGGGGGTCGAGGCACGTCGTCTGCAGCGGGCCCTGTCTCTAGATGACTCAAGGCAGCCAGTGCATCAGGAAGCATCTGACACAGGCTGATACGTCATTCTCCATGGAGGGCTATGCTGCACGGGACTCTTACTCCCCCGTCCTTCCCATAAACGCATGTTCTAGTGACAGGGAAAAGGGACCTGCGTGCAGGGAAATGCCTTCACATAGCTACAGGCGTAAGAGTCCTTGAACGTGAATCTGGCATTCCAGGTGATATGCATCAATAAGGGCTCCAGAAAGTTCCTTTACCAACGGAGACATGAAAGATTTACAAAACAGGCCTCGGGAGGGAAGCAGCTGACAAAGGCTAAACTTGATGACTCCAGTGAATCGCCAGAAAGCAGGGACCAATTCCAAACACGGGTGTATTCACAGAGGGATGATGTTACAAAAGATAACAGCAGGATGTCGGAAGAAGAGACACATGATCTGAGGACCACGCGCCAGGAGCCTTCCAGCTGACCAGGCAAAAAGGTTGTGCCGTTTGTATATCCCGGGATGTGTGAGGCTTTCAAGTTAGCTTCAGAAAAATATTTCATGTTATTGCAGCTTTCCCGCGCTGGTTTTTTTTCATCGTAGATTTTAAGAGAAATGTATAAAAAACAAACCCATTAGGAATTTTTATGACAGGATTAAAGGTCTTTTCGAAAATAGTAGTTCATGATAGACTGCACCACGAGTTAAGTGGTGACTTTAAAGTCAAGTCACTTAGCAGTTCTCAACAAAATAATTAACAGAATTTGTTTTAGCTTTTTTTCTCGAGGGAAGATACAGCATAGAGGCTAAATCCGCGCAGTAATGTCATAGTCAGTACAGCACTGCCCTTAGAGAGCACCACGTTTGTTTTTAGCGCCATATTAAGAATGACATAGTTTTGCTGTTTTGCTCGGTTTTTGCCGAGAAAGGAGCAACTTTGTGGCAGCAGTATTGAATGTTAATATTTTGCTATACAAGAGGCATGACCCATTAATCTTTGTTTCGACCAAATAGAAATAACTGTTCCAAATGAAAAAATATCATACCTTACAATATACAGCATGGCGCTAAATAGTACAGCTCAACAGTTTATCACTACCAAGGTTGTTTATAATCCCGCCCAAAATGTAGTGCTTCGAAGTCTTTTTTTCCAAAATCCTTAAAGAGAAATGGCTCAAACTAGCATCGATATATAAGGGCTCATTTATGAGCCCTTGCGTCACTCTTATGACGCTTGTGCGTCACTTTTTGTGACGCACCAGCGGAGTAAAAATGTGCCTTGTTGCACCATATTAACAAAGTGACGCATCTAGGTAGATGCGTCACTTTGTAAACCCCTGCGCCACATTATACCTGCCCCATGTATAATGTATGCAAGGGGGGGCGTTTTGACGCAAGAAAGCATCATAGAAGTGACGCAGTGAAATCTATAAGATTTCACTGCGCCACTTCTAGGACACAAATGCATCAATTTCTTACGTCTGCTTCACAGCAGGCATAAGACTGACGCAGGCCCTTTCACTTGGGGCTTGCCCCATGTGAAAGGACACATTGGTGGAGTTGCGTCACTTTTGTGACACACTCCAGCAATGCGTCACTTTTGCGCCATACAGATATGTCAGAAATACTGACGTATCTGTAACTCCTTGATGCGTCATACTGTAAATATGACGCATCATTGGTGTCGCAAGAAGGGCGCAGTGAAAAGTGACGCATCGTTGTTTTCACGCAGCGATGCGTCACTTTTCATAAATGAGGCCCATAGTTCGCATATATTTGTGCAATTCAAATGTTGGCAATCACGCTCATTAGACACGTGACCTTACAGCGAAGCAGTCAGAAATTAGAAGAATGATGTTAAAACAATAATTTAATTCAACCTTTCCGAAAATTGAGCAAGAGCCAGGTGGCCCGTTCAATTTGTCACTGTAATAGGGCATTTATATACTCTTAGTTTTCACCAAGCGACCATTAGAATAATGTCTAGCACCAGGAAACTAATACGTTTAGATGAAATCAATAGTAAAAAGGTCTATTTTAAGGTTCAGATCTGTTTTTTGCATTTCAACAATGCATCCAGAAACAGTAAGCGAAATATCGCTTCCACAATTAAATTTAAATCAAGGACCCAAAATGATCTCTACCTCACAAGCCCTCCCCCCACCCACACACTGGACTACTCACATCCAATGCCATGGGCCAGATCTACAAGGACTAGCGCTTCTCTGCACATCAGCAGGGACGCGCCAGTAAACTTGCAACACGCAAACCCACCCATGCGCCACCACGGATGGGCCGCATTCACAATACGGCGCGCCGTGGCGCAAGGATAGGCAGATGCGTGTCTTATCTGCTGGCGTAAGGTTGGCGCAGTGCTGAAATCGTGTTGCGACGCAACTCCATCACCGTTCCAAACTGACCTATCTTTAACATTCTGCATCACGCCTTACACCTGCTTTGAGCAGGCACAAGGTTTTGACCCAGCATCATTGGAAAAGTGCCTGAGTGAAATCTTGTAGATTTCACTCAGGCACTTTTCCGAGGCTTTCCTGTGACGGAAAGCCCACACTGCGACGGTACGCCCACATTATACCTGATGCAGGTATAATGTGGCGTAGGGGTTGATGGCGTGACGCATCTCCTTAGATGTGTCATGTTGTAAATCCGTTGCAGCGTGGAGCTTGCTTTACGCCGCTACTACATCACATAAGTGACTCAGCGGCGGCGCAAATGTGTCGCACGGGGCTCGTAAATCTGCCCTCATGTGTTTAGTAATGCACTTGTCGCTTTCTGCAGGTCCACCTCGGGGTTCCGTCACATTCCGTGCCAAGGTCTTAGGTTCCACCAAGCGCAGTAGGCCAAAGTATCTTGGGCACGTCAGATCCCAAAATTCCACAGAGAGGAGGGTAATCTGAGGATCCCAGAGATTTCTATTGGAATCACTCTGATTGGTTAGTGTGACGGTTAGTCTCTCCATCCCTAATATGTGCCATAGACGATGCAGCCATCCGAGGTATGTCAGTAGCTTATCGGCACCAGAGTGAGAGGATGTTTTGCAGTGCTGCCCCCAGTGAGAGACCAATGTGCCACCCATTGCAGGATTTAAGAGGGAAGGTGAGAGGGTTCAGGAGCCCCAAAATACTGTATGCGGGGAAGCGAGGCAACTGCGTGTCACAGTAGGTGTCTATATCAGTCAGAATCATGTCCCAATACCATGCAAGTTTAGGGCAGCCCCACAACAAGTGAAGCAGCGTCCCGGGAGACCCACACTTCCTCTTTTAGCCTAGCTCTACATGCATGGTTTTCCCAAAGCAGTCACACTAGGGTGAGGTACCAGTACGTAGCTATTTTAGTAGCTGTCTCAATGCTAACAGTGTTGTGAGCTGTGAGTTGTACCATGTAGTAAATCTCAGTCTTTGGGTGTCAGCTTTTACCCTAATTCAAGGACCCATCGCTCCTGCCCTGAAGTCTTGGTCGCAGGGGTAGTGTGTTGGAGGATGGCATATAGCTCCTTGATAAGGTGGCTTTCTGTGGTCTTAGTACTAGCCATTTTTCAAAAGGGGTGAATGGGTGAAGCACCCCAGTGCAGACTTTTGAGTGAGTAAGCCAATATCAGACTTGGAGGCAGTGCATTAGCTCTATTTCTGGCTGCCGGATCCCATACGTTGAGTGGCTTTAGTGACCAGGGAGGAATAAAGACCCCATGCCCTCTGTGCGCATCATTGAAATAGGACTTTCCACAGATGCATCCCAGCTTCCCCCTGTCCATAAGCAGCCAATATTTCTCAGATTCTTTCCTGGTCCATTCCACCATATATAGTGGGGTTGTGCTGCCTGGTAGTAGTGGAGGAGGTTGGGGATCCCCGGACCCCCTTCTTGTGTAAAGTGATAACTCGATTCCCAACTCATGCGAGGTCTCTCCCTGCCCAGACAAAGCAGCACATCTTCCCTTACAAGGTCTGAATCATGCCTATTGGAGGCTCTATCAGGAGGGCCTGAAATAAAAATAGGACCTTTGGGAGGGCAGTCATCTTTAATGCAGCCACTCAGCCATCAGGACAGTGTTAGCGTTTGCATTGGGCCAGATCCCTCCGCAGCTGCCGGTGTAAGGTGTGAGAGTTGAGGGCTGCTGTCACTTTCACTGTCAGTGCCAGGTGGACCCTCAGGTAGGGGACGGAAGTAGTTGACCATTGGATCCGATACTGGTGTGTCAGTAATGTCTCCATCGCTGAAGGGACTAAGAGAGTGAGGGCTTGTAATTTTTGAAGAATAATTTGGAACCTGGCAGCATTTCCAAAGTCCTCGATCTCATTCAGAAAGGCCGGGAGTCTTTGATCGGGTCATTCAGTGCTACTATCAACTTGTCAGCATGGAGGCTAGTGGTGTATTCCTTGGATTGCCCTGTATGTGCTTGGCCAGGAGCTCCATATACAGAATGAACAGCAGGGGTGACAGCAGACACCCCTGTCGAGTTCCTCTCTGGATAGGAAAAGAAGCCAAGATCTGACCATTAATCTTGAGCATTGCTCACAGTGCCCTATAGTTACTGAGGATCCAGGTGCAGAATCTCTCCCCAATAGTCCTTTTGTCTTTCTCAGGTTTGGGAATATTAACAATGGAAGCATCCATCATCAAAGACGGGCCAGCAATGCAGTTAAAGAGCCAGGTCAAGATCAGGGCGAGAGCAGTGCTCAAGTTTTTATAAAAGAGGGCCTGGAAGATGTCCGGTCCTGGTGAGTTAAGCGGGTTCTGTCTGGCAATGGCAGAGATGACTTTCTCTATCCGGATCAGGCGGGCCAGAGACTCTGCTTGGTCAGGGGTCAGGTGTGGTGTGCCTGCCTCTTTGCGGAAGATATCAGGACCTTCCAGGGCTAGGTCCTGCTATGGCTAGGTCCTGCTCTGTGTAGAGCTACACATAATAGTCTTGAAAGGCAGACGCAATGGGGCCATCTCCTATGATGTCTGTACTATCCAGCTCTAGAAGGGACTTGCTGTTGTGCCTTGAGTCTATTAGCTAACAGCCTCCCGCATTTATCTCCCCCCTCTACAGAGAAGGAGTGTCACAGTCTGAGCAATGCATATTCAGCCTTGTCCAGGTCCAGTCCTGCTAACTGCAAATGTGCAGCCTCTAGCTATCGCCAGACCCTGGGGTCCCGGTGCATCTGTGGACCTGTTCCAGTTCCAGGTCGTATGTAGGCTCTCCCTTTTGTTGTGGCGGAGTTTGTTGTCCGCTGCCGAAATTGCAATCAATTCCCCTTGAATCACAACCTCAAGGGTCTCCCAGAGTGTAGTGATGGAGGTCTCAGCGGTGTCGTTGATGGCAAGGTAGTAAGTTATGGCTTGGGTACTCTTTTTCACTGTGTCAGGAATCTAAAGTAGGCTCTCCCGCACTCTCTATGGTCGGAAAATTCTCCACACTGGGAGGAGGGCAAGGGTAATGATACAGCATAATGGTCTTATAAGGATTGCAGCTCTGTCTCTATGTTTGCAACCAAAGTCTGGACCTCCCTCATACCCAGGAAATAGTCAAGACAGGCTTACGTCTTATGGGCATGCAAGTGGAATGTGCAGTCCTGCTCTTGGGGATGCTGGTCTCACCAAATATCCTGTAGGTCTCTCTCCGGCAGCCAGTTTGCTCCTTCCCGGTAATGGGCCCCAGTGTGACCTTAGCAATGTGCTGATCAGTTCTGATCATTGTAGAAGACTAGCTTGAGGTCCATTACCCAACAGCAAAAGTCGATTTTGGGAGGTCATCACCTCTGCCACAGCTCATTGGAGGAAGCATTACCGACCGTCATTAGGGCCGTACAGGGAAGCCAATGTAAATGTGGAGTCCCTCACACTCACACTATATGCCAACAGTCGCCCTTTGATGTCTGATAATTTAGAACCCACCCAGCCGCGAAAAGAGCAGGAGACCAAAATGACCACACCAGAGGTTTTGGAGGAATACTGCTACAAAGTCACAAGACCCTAGTCTATGCCAGTCTCATGTCAAGTGTGTCTCTTATAGGAGTCACAAATAAGCCCCAGTCTGTGACAGATAAGACAGAATCGGTCTGCACTTAGTTGGGTGTTAATCCCCTTTGCATTGAGGGTGACTACACTGAGACTATCATGAGTAGGGAAAGGGAAAAAAGTGTGGCCACAGCTACCCCGGTTAGTAACCAACTCTTCCCCGAGAAGACCTGACATGGACCCCATCAGGCCCCAGGTATGTGGAAACCTAGAGTGTGATGCACCCATGTAGAATGTGAGTACTCCCAACAAAAACACATACTTTAACTCGTGTAGAAACTTAGTGTCATTGGAACTGAAGGCACTGGCCATTGCCAGGAATGTCCCGTAGAGATCCTAGGTGTAGAGGCCCATTACAGTATCTTGAACATGTCTCAGAGAGGTCTCGGCCCTGTCCCAACCCCCTTCCCCCTTATTGATGTATAAGAGATGAAGGCCTAAATGGTGCTCAGGTCTTGTCTTGTCAGTAGGGTTCACCAGCTAGGGTGTCCAACACCGCTTGCTGCTCCATGACTATGGCTGGTGGATTTGGTCACAGTCCCTTACAGGAGGCCGGGCTTCAGTGCCAACAAAGACACTTCCGGGCTTTTCGGCCCTAGGGCCTAGCCTGCTGTTTCTCTTCTGTAGGTTCCACAACATTCAATACGTGACAGGCCTGAGGTTCCGTGACGATCATAAGTGGTGTTTTCGACTCGCACGAATATGGTCGAGTCTGGTATCTATGAACCGCAAATGACGAGTTTAGTGGGTGTGCGCAGTTTCGCCGTGCTAACCTGAACCGTTCGTTTGTTTCGTGGGTTTCTATCTGTACCCACGGGTTCCATCTTAGATACGGCATCCATTTTGTCTCTTGCCCTCAAGTAGCCAGCGAACGGACGCTGTCCGCTTCGCGACCCTGGGATTCCCAAGACTCTTGTGGAAGACACATTTCCTTTGAAAGTGTCTTTATGATGAGGAGGATGATACTGTAAGGCAGATGGCCCCGCTCGAGGCTCATCTTGCCGTGCTGGTCTATTGTCTCAGCCGTGCATCTCATTAGGCACGTCCCTTTGATGCCTGGAGCTCGTGTTTCCCGATGCCACCCCTTTTTCACCCTTTCCGATCTCCCCACTGTTTCTGCCTTCCTCTACACCTGTCTCTGTTCCCTCTTCGATCTGTTTACTGCCGATTGGAATGTACTAATGGTGGGAAGATGGGTTTTTACAGTTGGGAACCACCAAACGCTTCTGTACTTATGTTCCGGACCTTGAATGCATCAAAGCGACCCCTCTCGGGGATAATTATGGGAACCAAGTTGTAAACCTTTGTGTACCATGTTAACCTATGAGAGAAATGTGTATAAAAAGGAGCGATCCACAGTAGCAAATTGAAGCAGATCCCGCGAACATACCCGCTGTGTACTTCACGTGATTTCTGTGTTCCCTGCAGTAAATAAACCTCGAATCTTTGACGCCGAAGGAAGTGTCCCGTGTCTCTGTCATTTGTACGCCGGAACAGGTTACCCACGAAGGTTTCAGGTGTTGTCCCCTGGCACCGCTGGGTCTTAAATAACCAAGTCCTTCAGTTGGCGCCCACGTGGGGCTGCATCAGTGGTACCGGTCCAAGCCCGATGATCGTGAAGAACTTCGTGTGAAATCTCCGAGGGAAGGTGCACCCGCTTCATCGATCCTGTTGTCGAAACAAGTGGCCCGACGACTTTTCCCGCGAAGATTCCCGCCTCCTGACGGCTGCGACGGACTGCTGCCCTGACTGTAGACCTGTTTTGGCGCCTGGCGTAGACCTTGGTACAGCGAGACGATTGACAGGCCTTCCTGGTGACGCCATTGATCTTTGAGTTAAGTATTTGTGGGTCGCTCCCAGAGTCCTTAGTTGTGATTCTTAGTTGTTGCATGGTTCCATTGCATTTGTGGTTCTTAGTACTTGGTTCTTTGTTGTGTTATTTGACGTCTGCAGTCGCCAAAAACCGAGGGTTTTTGCTCTTTGCTGGGACTTGGTAAATCCCGTAACCCTTGAAGTTTGTGAAACTCGGCTAGTGTGCAAGATGCCTGGTTGTAGTACTTTGTTCAGTTGTTTCAGACGTTGTGGTACGGATTCCCGATGGGAGGACTCGTGTCCGATACCTCCGGTCGGAACTCCAACTTATTAACTCTACAGTAAGCATGGATTGGGTCCTATTACCTTTAATGAATATTGGATTCGTTACACCAAAAAGGATGGTGTCCTTAGTTGGCCACCTCATGGTAGTTTTGAGACCCCGATTTTAGATAACCTCGAGGCAAAATTGTTTAAGAAAAAGTCAAGGCCGGCCATGTTTGATGCCTTTCGGTTGTGGCGTAAAGAAGCCCGACAGAAAGAGATCAGACAGACAAAACGTAATCAGAGAGATGGTGTTGCTACCATTGTAAAGAAAGCAGAGCAGTTTCAGCATGATAAGGAGGAAAAGGAAAAGGAAGTTTTTGATAGGCTTCAGCGTATGACTATAGAT
This sequence comes from Lissotriton vulgaris, assembly GCF_964263255.1. Taxonomy (NCBI): domain Eukaryota; kingdom Metazoa; phylum Chordata; class Amphibia; order Caudata; family Salamandridae; genus Lissotriton; species Lissotriton vulgaris. The sequence goes on from NC_141685.1 coordinate 1,571,236,231, forward strand.
AAATGTTATCCCGCTTTACCAACGGAGTCGGATAAGAAGGAGGAATTAGTTGAGGATCCTTTAATGTCCTATCTTATGAAGTCACCACGTCCGTACGCACAGGGTACCACAGTTTCCGTGGTCCCTCCTGTACCTGCTCCTGTACCCGCTCCTCAACCTGTTCCTCCGACTGTTCCTGCTGCCTTGCCTACTGCTGTCCCTACTGCTCCTCCGCTTGTACTCCTGCTCCCGCTACTGCTCCGGTTCTACTTACTCCTACTGCTTCTTCTGTTCCTATTCCTTCCCTCGTTTCTACTCTATCGTATACTTCTCCGACTACTCAACGTCGTACCCCTTCAATGGCTGCTAACTTCTTTAATTCTCTTGGACCTATTCTTGAGTCCGCTGGTTCGGACGGTCCTCAAAGACGTAGTCAACTTCCCGGTAATAGGGAACGAGCTGCGTTGTATAATATGGCGATGGGGTGGATGACGCACCCTTTTAGAAACCCTCCACGTGCTGTGCTGGATACGTTCTGTCAATTCAATATACCAACACAAAGATATGTCTTCGAAGAAATGTGTAAAGTTCTGCGTGACCAAATATCGGCAGATGCATCGGAAGATATATTAACTGCTTTGACTAACTTACAGCTTCAGTTCTCGAGCGGAATGATAGTGGATACTAATGTTCGACGCGCTGTTGAGCAATTGTTATCTCTTCGTCCCTCTCCAATACCTCAAGCATTGTTCGTTGAAGATGTTGAGAGACAGTTAGATGCATCTGGTCAGTATCCCATGCGCGAAGTTCCACCAGTATGGATGCCAGGTGATGCTGGAGCTCATCCTCCGATCTTGCCACATTTCCAGAGAGTGTGGATTCATCTTCCTTGGAAACGCTCTGAAGTTTTACAGGTGAAGCAATCCTTGCCTGATCCTCGCAAAAATCCTGCAGGATATTATAAGGAATTATCGCAGCTCGTAGACGCTACAATAATGAATCTTGCTGATATCGATATGCTGTTCGGCAATGTCGTACCGCAACCGGTATGGGCTAAGATTCGTCAGGAAGATCATGTAAACGAATTAGGTGGTGATTGGGCTGCCCTTAGAGCGGCAGATACACGACAAATTGGTGGGGCTAAACCCGAACAGCTCATTACGGCTTTGCCTCAGAGAATAATTACTCTAATGAAAACTCTTATGCCAGCCATGAAGGTAAATTGGGACAAACTGTCCGCTTGCAAACAGAAGAAGGATGAGAGTGTCTCCGATTTCTTTACGAGATTTGAGGAGGCTTTCATCGACCATAGTGGTCAAGACATGGGTACCGAAGGTGGTCAGAGGTTGTTTGTGGACAAGTTTGTTTCCAATTTGCTGCCAGAATTAAGCAATAAATTGCGAAATTCTGAAAGTGCGTGGGCTGTATCCACTTCTGCTCAAATATTGGCTATGGCACAATATTATGAGAATAGGGAGAAAGAAGAGAACGATCGTGCTGACAAGAAAACGAAAGAACTTAAAACTAAAGTGTTGTTGCAGCAGGCGTATCCTCCGCGTTCGAATCAGAATGATTCGCAACAACGTAATCGATCGCAGCCGCAATCTAATAGGTCGCAATCTCGAAATGACTCCTTTTCGCAGAGATCATCGTTAGGGTACAACCAGTGTGCCTATTGTAGACAGGAGGGTCATTTGAAATTCGACTGTCCTGTTCTAAATGAGCGTAATAGTGGTAACACATCTAGGGGAGGTCGTGGTGGTTCTCAGCAGACATCACGTGGTAGGGGTCGTGGTGCTCCCAATGATCGTTCCGACAATTCGTCAAATTCTAACAATTGTTTTGATCAACGTGGATCATCGCAAGGACGATCTGCGCAGTATAATGTAGATGATTATTACGTCGATCAGGGAACTGACGACGGTAATTACTAGGATAGCCGTAGACAAGGAGAGGGAGTGGTATCAGTTCCGGTTGATCAGAGAGGGCCTTACGTCGCAGTTGCCACCTCAGGCGTCGTTGAGCCTTTTCTGTTGGACACTGGTGCAGCGAAAAGTTCCATCATGCATTCGAAACTCCCTGGCGCACCTTTGTCTGGCTTAACAAATGTTTCTGTTGGATTCTCTGGCGCCCCTGTTAGCAATCCGGTTTCGTGCCCATTGCCACTCACAATTGGGCCACGTGAGCTTGAAGCTCCGTTGATTTTGACCACTGGTTGTGGTGAAAATCTTTTGGGCCTGGACTTGCTAAAACGTCTGTATGCGACTTTGTATTGTTCTCCTGCGGGAGTAAAGCTTACGTTGGGGGAGAGAGTTGTCTCTCCTATGTATTTGTCTCTCGATAAGCTTCCACCGGAATTGAGTTCTCTTCCTGCATCTTTGTGGGCAACAGGTCCAAATGACGTGGGCCTGCTCGACATCTCCCCTTATGTTGTGCACGTGAGATCTAATGTGCGATTGCCACGTATTCCCCAGTATCGAATCTCCCTTGACGGTGAGCGAGCACTGTTGGCGATCATCTATGATTTGATCGAGAAAGATGTCATTGAGGAGACTCGGGGAAACGTGTGCAACAGCCCCGTACTGCCTATTCTGAAACGTACCGATCCTTCTAAACCACCTGTTTATCGTTTTGTTATCGATTTACGGGAGGTGATTAAAATTGTGATTCCTCAGTTCCCTGTTGTGCCTGACATCACGGCGCTACTGACTCTGATTCCAGCTTCTGCATCTTGGTTTTCAGTAATCGATCTGAAGAATGCGTTCTTCAGTATTCCGATTGCTGAAGAAAGCAGAGACCTTTTCGGTTTCTCTCTTGGTGGTCGTAGCTTCCGGTTTAAACGTGCTCCTCAGGGCTACTGTGAGAGTCCATCGATTTACAGTCAAGCCTTGAAGGGTCAACTAGATGCGTTTGTGTTGCGGGCTGGTGCGGCTTTGATCCAATACGTTGACGACTTATTGGTGGCTGCAGATGCTCAGGACATTTGCAAAATTGCCACAGTATCGTTGTTGCAGCATCTCTGTGACTTACATCATAAGGTGTCACCTTCTAAGCTTCAATATTGTTGTCAAGAAGTAACCTACCTAGGTCACTTATTGTCAAAGGAGGGAAGAAGGTTGACCCCTGAAAGAATTGCAGCCATTGCGCGAATATCTGTGCCAACAACCCAAAGAGATGTGCGTGCCTTTCTAGGTATCACGTCATACTGCAGACAGTGGATTCCAAATTTTTCATTGTTAGCGAAACCATTGGTGGCTCTTACGTGCAAGGATGTTTCAACTCCTTTACCATGGACGGAAGAATGTCAGAAAAGTTTTTCTGAACTGCGTGACGCATTGTGTTCGGCTCCTGTATTAGGTACTCCTGACTATAGCAAGCCGTTTACACTATACGTTCACGAGAGGGAAGGTTGTGCGTTGAGTGTTTTAACGCAACCTTTTGGTGATAAGCAACGTCCATGTGCATATTTTTCCTCGACCTTGGACCCGGTAGCTAGAGCATTGCCGAGTTGTTTGAGAGCAACAGCGGCAGCCGCGGTCTCCATCCGACAATCAGCAGGATTGGTCATGGATAATATGCTTACGGTGATGGTTCCGCACGCAGTCGACACTCTTTTGAATCGTACGAAAACTCAGCACTTGACGAGTGCGAAGTTGTCAGGGTACGAGTTGACGTTGTTGGCGAGTCATATTCAGATAAAACGCTGTAATGTCCTGAACCCGGCGACTTTGTTGCCAATTAGTGCAGAGTCAGATGAAGTAGCAGCGCATGACTGCTACTTAAGGACTGAGGAGGAAACAAAAGGTCGAGTGGACCTTAAAAACACTCCTTTGGAAGATCCCGATGGAACCTTGTATGTGGATGGTTCATGTTTTAAATTGCCAAATGGTGATGTGACTACTGCGTATGCTGTGGTAACGTTGAATACTGTTGTGGAAACTGCAAGATTGAATCAGAACTCTGCCCAGGCTGCAGAGCTGATCGCTCTAACCCGAGCGTGTGTGTTGGCGAAAGGGAAACGAGTGAATGTGTTTACCGACAGCCAATATGCTTTTGGCGTCGCTCATAGCTTTGGATGATTGTGGAGAGAGAGGTTTTCTGACGTCGCATGGTACGAAAATTCAGCATGGACAGCTTGTGAATGATCTTTTGGATGCACTTACGTTGCCTAAGCAGGTAGCGATTGTTAAATGTAGTGCGCATCGTAAGGTGACGGATGATGTTGGTCGTGGAAATGCATTTGCGGATGAGACTGCTAAGGAGACTGCCCGGAACCTTAGCACTAGAATGTATGTGACGAGTTCGGTTAGGTGGCCTACAGAGACTAGCATGTGTGAGGACACTATCGAGAGCGTGAAAGCAATTCAGAATGAGGCCACTGAGACTGAAAAGACGAAGTGGAAAGAGAGTACGGGAAAGTTGGATGTGAATGGTTGCTGGGTCGATTTGTCGGAGCACAAGAGGTGGATGTTGCCAGATGCGTATGTGCTGGCTGTTGTGACAATGGCACACGGGTTAGCACATATTAGTGCGAAAGGTATTTGTAAGTTGTTGTCTCCTGTGTGGAAGAATGATGGTATTACGAAATGTGCTGAGAGATTGGTGAGGAATTGCATGATATGTATGTTGTACAATCCTGGTAAGGGGACTCCTAAACCTCCTGGCCATTTTGCTCCTCCTTCATATCCCTTTGAAGTAATCCAGCTAGACTTCATCCATATGGAGAGATGCAATAATCTGAAATACGTTTTAGTTGTGGTTTGCGCATTCTCCAGATGGATTGAAGCCTATCCTCTTAAAGACAATACAGCCTTGTCAACTGCGAAAATCCTGCTGAAGGAATACTTTCCTCGGTATGGAATGCCTCGAATTGTATGGTCTGATAATGGAAGTGAGTTTGTAGGGAGTGTGATGAAGAGTGTGTGTAAGGGCCTTGGAATTAATCAAAAATTCCATCGCGCCAATCATCCCCAGTCAGCAGGTTTGGTTGAAGGGTATAATGGCACCCTTAAACTCAAACTGGCTAAGATTCAGGCCACAACTGGTCTTTCGTGGCCAGACGCTTTGCCCCTTGCCTTGTTGTCAACAAGGACGACAGTACACTCCCGAGTAGGGCTCAGTCCCTATGAAATAGTGTTCGGCCGTCCTGCGAATGTTTGGGGGGTTCCGAGACCGGGTGTATTTTCTAATCTTGAGTACCCAATGTTGATTGATTATCTTCATGATCTGACTGCTAAACTGAGGTTAATTCACCAACAGGTTTACGAAGCACTGCCGACGCAGACGGAGGGTCCAGGCCACCAGCTCCAACCCGGAGATTGGGTGGTTACCCGCAACTTTGCCCGTAAAAAGAATTTGGAACCCCGCTTCACTGGACCCTACCAGGTCCTCCTCGCCACGAGAACTGCCGTCCGTTTGGAAGGGCGCAAAAATTGGGTGCATGCCACCCATACGAAGAAGGTTCCTATACCTTTACCGGCAGACTCGTGGGTGAGGAAGGGCATTGCTTCATCTGAAACCGAAAAACTACAGACCTTTGTACCTTTTAGCGACGCTGAACCTGCTGGAGAATCCTCAGTGCAGCACAACGACATTGTGGAACATTTGCCATCACAAGACTCAAGATCGGAACAATCGACTGATCGGCAGAACTCTGTTCCTTTATCGGATCCATTGTTTGATGAACAGACACGTCCTGGGAAAACTCGATATTTTTTGCGATCCAACACCAGAGACAAATAAAGAATTTCCGTTCTGTCCCTTGACAACTGCATTGTCCCATTTGCCACGATCAGTCTAAAACACCCGTATTATTGTGATTATTTTTGTAAATATTGAGTTTCGTTCCATCTATGTGTTTTTACTTCCACAGCTGAGAGACTTTTACATATTTGTGAAATAAGATACCTTACATCCAGGTGTACCGTAGGGCCGCGTGTGTACTTCCTTCTGGTTAGTAGGTCTTGACACTAGGTTAAAGGCCGTCGATTCCTGGGAACTCCTAGGGATTGACTACTGCTACACAGAACGAAGTGCGTCAAGAAACGTTGCGGACGGTCTTAGGGGATGGCGTTTTCGAAGCTGATGGACTTGGAAGAAGCTCAGGCGCAAAGATTCAAACTGCAACAAATTATTCGTACCAAATGTTTTATGTTCCAAGTGTTCCTACTGTGTCTGACTGTTTCTTCGCTATTGGCGGGTGGGGTGTACTACATGATGTCATACTTCTTACCTTCTGCCATACCTACTCCTACTTCTGAACCTAAATCTACCTCCACTGCATCCCCTCATTCTTTCCATATCTTACCTGAACACGAGCAGGCTAGACGTGTGGAATTCAGAAATAATTCCTTTATTCAGCTCCTTCATCAGCATCAGTTGGTGGTTAACACTACAAATTGTTGAGTGTGTGGGTTAATGCCACATACCACGGATAAGGGAATTCCATATCTGGTTCTACCTTATAGTTCCCAGGGGTCAGCTCGAGCATTCCAAACAATGTTTCGAAGTGCACTAGATTCCTACCCCAATCGAGAGCCACGTTCTCCCTACTCTGGTCCTGGCTCGTATCAGAAGCCTTTGTCTATAGCGATAGAGGATTTGGATAGAGATATCTATGAGCCGTCGCTCATCCCAGAGGAAGAGGTACAAGCCTATAGGGTCCTGAGTAAGGTCGAGTATAGTGCGCTCATGAGTGAAAAACAGCTTAGAAGCTCGCCTCCGATATGGGTCGTACCCCACCTTGGTAATTTCTGTCTAATGGGTCGTGGCCGAAGATCGAAAGCTCGTCTTGGAGAGAGTGCTTGCTCCGAGACTTATATTCTGCCGATGGTCTCGTCCCCTGTGTTTCTGGCTGCCAAGGGTACATACTTTGTCTGCCATGATCGTGAGTATACATGGTTGCCCTCCGACTTTGTGGGCTCATGTTTTATCGCAAATCTGTTGCCTCCGACGTTTACTGTAGATGCAGACTATCACAAGAATAGAGTTGTGAGAGGCGTGATTAGCGAAGAGGACACTGCCGGTCAAGAGGCAGGAGACTTTTTCAAGGGTTTCCTCCCGTTTTGGGGGCCTATGGTTAATAGTAGGAACCTGAGACAATTGACTTGTGTGGTGGAATCGACAGCTAATATCACTGCCAGTGCCCTTGGTAATATCACCACAGAACTTCAGGCGGAAAGGCTTATGACGTTACAAAACCGTATGGTTTTAGACGTGGTCTTAGCAGATCGAGGTGGAGTATGTAAGGTGATCCATTCGAGCTGCTGCATTTTCATTCCAGATAACGCTCCGACTGTTTATCAAGCCATCTCAAAGTTGCATAAAATCTCTGAGTCCATACACGTGGACGTAGGGGATTGGACGCTGCTTGGGTGGTTTTGGGGTCTGATGTCGACTTGGGGTTGGAAGATTCTGATGATCATCGGAGTTGTTGTAGCGTTTCTGTTCACGTGTTGCCTTTGTGTGCAGTGTGGTCCTGCCTTATGTGGCCTATGTGCTACGACGTGTATAAGACAGCCGCCTGTTACCAATGGAGCTCGGTTGGACAGAGTTATGTTACAGCAACATCTAGACGGTCTGATGAATATCGAGTATGATTCTGACTAGTGCTTGCCTACATGAGGGCAAAAGGAGCGTCTGAAGTTCCGTGACGATCGTAAGTGGTGTTTTCGACTCGCACGAATATGGTCGAGTCTGCTATCTATGAACCGCAAATGACGAGTTTAGTGGGTGTGCGCAGTTTCGCCGTGCTAACCTGAACCGTTCGTTTGTTTCGTGGGTTTCTATCTGTACCCACGGGTTCCATCTTAGATACGGCATCCATTTTGTCTCTTGCCCTCAAGTAGCCAGCGAACGGACGCTGTCCGCTTCGCGACCCTGGGATTCCCAAGACTCTTGCGGAAGACACATTTCCTTTGAAAGTGTCTTTATGATGAGGAGGATGATACTGTAAGGCAGATGGCCCCGCTCGAGGCTCATCTTGCCGTGCTGGTCTATTGTCTCAGCCGTGCATCTCATTAGGCACGTCCCTTTGATGCCTGGAGCTCGTGTTTCCCGATGCCACCCCTTTTTCACCCTTTCCGATCTCCCCACTGTTTCTGCCTTCCTCTACACCTGTCTCTGTTCCCTCTTCGATCTGTTTACTGCCGATTGGAATGTACTAATGGTGGGAAGATGGGTTTTTACAGTTGGGAACCACCAAACGCTTCTGTACTTATGTTCCGGACCTTGAATGCATCAAAGCGACCCCTCTGGGGGATAATTATTGGAACCAAGTTGTAAACCTTTGTGTACCATGTTAACCTATGAGAGAAATGTGTATAAAAAGGAGCGATCCACAGTAGCAAATTGAAGCAGATCCCGCGAACATACCCGCTGTGTACTTCACGTGATTTCTGTGTTCCCTGCAGTAAATAAACCTCGAATCTTTGACGCCGAAGGAAGTGTCCCGTGTCTCTGTCATTTGTACGCCGGAACAGGTTACCCACGAAGGTTTCAGGTGTTGTCCCCTGGCACCGCTGGGTCTTAAATAACCCAGTCCTTCAGGCCTCCAAAAAGGATCGGAGCTGGTGCAACTTTCATTCCCAGTTGAAAACCAAGCTAAACAGGTGGCCCCATGAGTAGGCGATGTCTTCGTCCAGGAGAAAGGTAGTCACATGGCAAAAGTCTCTCTTTTTCTGCAGGGGAAGGGCTGATGAATCATGATACAGTGCCAATTTGTACAACAACTACTAAAGAGTGACTCATAGGTGCTGTGGTCAGAAATAGAACCCCAAGCTACCAAGAAAAACGCTAAAACCAAAAGTGATGAGACGTTGTTAGTGGAACTCCAAAGTGCTGCACATACAGTGGGAAAAATAACTTATTTATAAGAAGAACCCTCACTCACCCTAGTGGTGACATGCTTCATCATAGGGTTCCCACTGGAGGAACCGAATGTTCCTCCAGTGTTCTTCGACGCCTGATTTACAGCGGAGCTGGTTGTTGTAAAAAAGTTTTTCTTAGGTGTGTGTTTTGTGATGGTGGTAGTGAAATTAAAAGATACTGGCTGTACCAGAACCAATTTTATTCAGTGGTCACCTAATATCATTAAAAACTGTGTGCGGGATAATTTAGAGGTAATTTTATTGACCCCTTGTATCCTCTTAAATAAAGGTCGACATGTTTCAGCTGTCTACGAATTTTATGCAGCTTTCTTCAGGACCGAAAAAGTGAATATCCCCGGTGGTCCACGCTCGCTAAGGCGCGTCCAACCGAAAGGATATGAGGTGTGAAAAATAGCAATATTTAAAAACAACTCACGGAATTATCCGTGTTGGCACTCCTGGAATTCCCAGGGGCAAAAACCTATGGAATAATAAATCACAGCCTTAAAGACATATAAACGTTTATTTATCTCACAGCCATCTGTTCTGTGGCTGTTGAGTTCCCATGCATGACAGACACACTCCATTGCAGCACCTAAGTTCACTCATAAGTGGTATGATGTATGACATCCACCCCAAAGGCGATTCATAAGTGAGTTTTTTGATATCATGTCGTCGGGGTCCGGTCTAGAGGGTTGCAACAGGTTTAAAAGCGGGCTGTGAGCGCTGAGGGCGATGTGCCAAGCGCGCTCCAACCCCCCTCCCGAGACCCATGGTGCAAGTAGCGCCCATTTTTAAAGTGCTGATACACCCCTAATTTTGGGGTTTTTTGGATTGAGCAAATTGCTCTCCTAATTTTTAAGCACTTTTTTCACTTTTCCTTTTCACTTTCACGCCCCCAGGTCAGGGTGGACTATTAGAGTGTCCATACCGCCGGGGTTATAGTCCTGAAGAATGCCATGGTGAATATATACCACATTGAAGGCAGAAACATGTTGACTGATTTTAATAAATTTGTGGTATTTAGCTGAATTTAAACTAAACCCTAATAACCTTGGCTATTAAATTCAGACACATATACCACTTACACGTGTCTTAGGGATCACTTATTAAAGTTTTTTTGATACCCTGTTAGTCACTTTTAATTTGAGAATCTTCACAACACATCCTCCCCACACAACCAGCTCCGCAGTCTTTCTGGCGTCGCAGCACACCGAAGAGACACTCGGTCTCTTCGGTGGGGCCCGATGATGAAGCATGACACTGACTAGGTCGGTGTGTGAGGGCTTTCCTACTCAAATAGAGTGACTGTGATCCCACTCAACTAGAGTGACTGTGATCAATACTATCCGCTTATCTTTTTGCTCCACATTTCTGGTAGCCGTGGGCTTGACCAGTACAGACCTCTCTCTTTTTTTGTTGTTTGCCAACTCAAAACAAAACAACATATAGACGCAACCTTTCCCACTCGGAGAATGATTGAGACTTTGTGCAGGTTAAAAAACGGAAATCCATAATGGCTTACTTACAACACTTTACTATGGTGCTATCCTCATGGGCTAGCGGAGGGGTCATTCTTCACACTACTTTTTCTGTAAAATAGTACGAAGAATGGCATTAGCAGCGTGACCTATTAAACGGACTTCCCCGCAATAGTCAGTGTTTCCATAGTCTATCAGGCATCTCGCTTTCTCACCACTTACTCGTAAAATAGCGGCTCCCCGCCTCAACCTACTTCAATCACTGCCGCCGCCCGAATAGTAGAATCACAGGGCTACGCGGGAGTTGAAAAAGGTTAAAGTTCAGTCACATGACTGACGTGCGTGACGCAGCGTATCCCGTCTGTTTCTAAGTTCTTAAAGGGACACATTTAAATGATTCAGTGCCCATAATAGTATAAAAAGGTCCACAAAGTTTATTAAGAATCAGTAGCAAATCTAGGCGATTTGTTACGGAAAACGTTTCCAGAAGGCTTAGAGTTATCTACAGATAATCTCAACACGAGTCAATGAATACATCTCCCTGTTATCGGGTCCCGTCCTTCGTGTTTGTTATCTTTTTTTCTTTTTTTCGTTTTTTTTTCAAACTTTATTTTACAACCACAGCCAAATATCGGGGACAATGCTGGTTTTATTGAGCTTATTTTCTATTGCAAAAAAAACCCCTCTGGACTTGAAAATTTCTAATAAACCTACTGGGAGTGTTTTAATTCAGATAAGTGTAGTGGTTCCAAGACCTCATATGAATTACAATCTGTCACATAAAGATCCAAAAGTTGGTTGGTATTTCGTGACATTGTTTTAAATCGTAAACAGGTATGTAACATTGTTTTTATCTAGATATGTTAGGGTACTAGCAGTGAGGTGCTATTCAGACAGATGTGAGTCATTTCCATATGCATAATTTCTTATGGATAAAAGCTGACACCCTGGTTAGTTGTTGTTGTATATTTATCGGGGATATAGGAGTGCCCTATGAGAATCCTTACTCTCTTGTTGTTAATATATACAGTGCCAATTTGTGACACAGCAATTGCAGAGGGTGGTTGTCCCTGGCTTTAGGATGCATCGAAGCCAGTCAGAATCCTCCACTCTAGATAAGATAAGTACTATAGACTTGTCCGATAAACTGTGCTCACCCTTAAGTAGCTTGGCACCAAGACATCAGGGTTATCCTCAGAGCCCAAGCGTAAAGTATTGGCACAACACCACCCTCGCAACACACTAATATGCCCCAAAAAGACTCCACACCATATGTATAAAACACTTGTCTTTGGAATGCACACACACTGAAATTAAAACAAGATATACATGGTATATACAGTTTACAGTTATATGCAATTGGGAAACTTCCCGGCAAAATGAAATCACAATGAGATACACATTGCATATACACTTTACAGCTGTATGCAATTGTCAAACTTTCCTACTCGCAGAAAGGTCAAACAGTCTCAGGCCTTTGACTACGCCTCATGCCCTGCCCCATAGTCATTCAACTACAAACAAACTCTTCTGTACAGTGTGATGATGGTGTTCATCAGGGCGGTCCATGTCCCAACCAATGATCACTTCCACCCATTTCCGGCGGACTGAGTGCGGTCCTTACAATCTTGTTGAAATGGTGAGATCCTTTGTGTCACTGGGATCACGCAGGACAGGAGGCCAGTTAACCGTCCCTTGGAGTGTACTTTGGCACAGTTGGCACATAGCTGCAGGCCAGCAACTTCCAGCCAAAATCACAAAGTGTTAGTCTCCTTCCTGGAGCTCGACAATCCCCAGGCCGGCTTTGAAATGCACAGACCCTCTCTAAAATGTTGTTGTTTCTACCATCCTAAATCAGGAGGTTTGATCACTATCTTTAGTGGGGCCAAGACCGTGCCCCTTGGAATGCAGGTGCCGATTCCAATCCCACTGAGCTATTCCAGAAAGGCCCCTCACAGGTCGTCAGTTTCCCTTGAGCCCCTAGTTTATGGCCTTCAGTCAGGAATGCACAGATATACCTGTCCCCTTAGCACCCAAATATGAATTGAAGATAGGCCGACAGGCACCCAGAGCTATGAGCATCGAAATGACCACTTTCACAAAAGTGACATTTCCACACACGTAATGTTGAGTCCACTCACACCATTTGAGAGGATTCACCATTACGAACTCATCAATATCAAACACAATTCTGTTATTACTCTGCTCAATAGCCTTTCTCTACATTCGCCCATTCTAATCCCATGCAAGAAGCAGGTTGCTTTGTACCAAACACACCACCTGGTGCCATTCATGACCCTTGCATGTAACGCGCACACGGACATGCCCTACCTCATCCCAACACCACACCTTGTCTCAATGGAGAACTCCGATATAGCAAGAGACATGCAGATTTTTGGTACATTACTTTTTAAATGCAAAACTGAGTAACATTAACTTGTGCACACAAGTCCCACCAGGGCAGACCTATGGCACAATCAATGAGCTACCCCCGGTAGATGCACAACCAGTGCTGAAGCCATGGAGGAGCATTCAAGATACATGCTCTGGGTATATGTCATACCCATTGACAAGGGACCATAACCCTTGACAATGGACTTACAGCTAACTTAATTCAGCCAATCATGTATATTACGAGCACAGCGATTTGGCACTGAATGGCAGTGTCAAACACACTCAAAGTCCTACAGCTAGCATTGAGATCAGCGGATAACTGGGAAGGAGAAAACCAAAAAGTCTAGGGAAAGCACTCTAGAAAGGGACATTTCTAACACTAAGCTTCTCCTTAAGGGAGCTCTAATTTTTCGCATGTGCCGTAACCATGATTGCTAAGAGATAGATTTTTTTGCCTTGGCTCAGGGGGCGTCAGTTAGGTGTAAGTCACCCTTCAGGAAGGAGAGGCCGCAGGGCATCATGTGGCCCTGTGCACCGGAGATGTCCACCAAGCCTAGGCCCAAGTTGGGAATGGTGTGTGGGGTTGCTGTGGAGGGGACCGAAGAGTGTCTGTCAGCAAACCATTCCTCCCTCTATCCAGTCAGTATGGCTCAGGCCATGTAGATTACCATCTCGGCCCCTTCGCCACCAAGTGTGCGGCTCGTGGAGATGCATGGTCCCCAGTGTTGTTAAGTTGGCTTCCTACATTCAGTAGTATGCTACTGGGGTGCACTGTGTGCTCCTTGCCGCTCTCTCACCTTGGCTATCTCCACCAAGGGTTGGTCTCCTAATTAGAGTCCTGTCTTGGGGATGGCAGGTTGAATTAATCTTGGAGTCCCAGGGTTCACCCCATGCCCCGAACTACCTCTCACCTGCGCAGTATCTGCCAGCTCCTGTCTGCCTGGTTACAGTTCCGGCAGGGGAGCAGCAAGAAGACTTTGCAGGCTTACAGGGGGCTCCAGCATGAGTCGTTGCTCCCCACCTGTGGCAATCTCAGGTGGCTGTTGTGGTGCCTCCCTTAGGTCAAGGCCTCTGCTTCCCACAGGGACCTCCTCTTTAGCTGGTGGTGTCTAGGTAGACCCCAAGGGGGCCATGGTCTGCGTCTCAGCTACCGCAGTATGGCCACTGCCATCCTCTTGAGGTACCAGGTGATGCGAGCCCGCCTCAGCAGTATCTCCTGCGTTGTGATGGGCCTCTGCCAAAAGGTGAGTCTCTGGGTCAATAGACATCAGGGAGGATCCCAGCCCTAGCAATATCTTCTCCGGTTCCCAGGGCAGGGGTAGCCGGCGCACGTGTGTACCGGCAGGGCCTCAATATGCTCCATGTTTACACCACTGCGGCCACTGCCATCTTCTAGAATGTAATCTGGACTGGTGCTGCCAGGGCTAGTCAAGGTAGGGCCATATTGCTGCATGAGGTATGTGCCCCCAGGGCCCAGGCAGAGCACAGGCTCAGACTTCACAGCTATGCACCCTAGTGCCATGTAGACAGGCATTGGGCCAGTGCAGGTGAGTGATGGTAGCGCTTGTTTCACTGCACCATGGCCACCCCCATTTTGTGCTACTCTGGGGGCCAACAGCTGTGCTGAGCTGAGTGGTCCAGAAATAAGCCTCGCCACCTCAGCCGATGTCCCCTGGTGCTAGGTCATCTCTGCAGTGTGGAGAGGCACAGTAGGCCCGGGCTTTGCGGTTGGAGGGAGGATGGCAATCTCAGGTCGACAGCGGCGGTGGAGGGACAAGAAGGCATGTTCTATTATTCTGCCATCCCCTACCACCCATTTTAAAGGAGCTTTTAAGTGTAGAGAAAGAGAACTTCCCTTTACCGAGTCCTGCATCTTTCAGAACCACCATCACAGGTGTAGCATCTTCCTCAGCCCGGCAAATAGATTATGCCACACAACAGCCATGGTTAAGCATTACCTTATTCTCCAGCATTCACTCTCACACTTAACATTACATCAATCTTCTCATTGATATTGATATTGATATTGAGATGTATTTATAAAGCGCTCGTTCGCCCGGGGGCTTCATGGCGCTATAGACAGGGACACAACGCATCAGTCACAGGAAGCAAAGAGGAACTCATCAAAACGCTTGAGAAAAGAGCCATGTTTTGAGGGAGTGTCTGAAACTAAGGATGTTTCCGCACATTTTAAGGTGAAGAGGAAGGGAGTTCCAGAAGGCAGCTGCAAGGTGGTCAAAGCAGCTGCCTCCAAGACGCTTCCTTTTATAAGTAGGGACAGTCAGAAGATGTTTATGCATGGAGCGAAGATTCCTAGGGGGGTCATATTTTTTAAACAGATCTCTGATGAATAGGGGGCCTGATTGTTGTAAGGACTTAAATAAAATACAACCAGTCTTAAAAGCCACCCGTTGCTCAACAGGCAGCCAATGTAGTTGTTTTAAGCCTAGTCTGACAGACTGCCTCTTAGGTAGATTCAGAATGAGTCTGGCTGCCTGATTCTGAATCAGCTGGAGGCGCTTTAGCTCGCCGACCGGGAGCCCAAGATAGAGACTGTTGGAGAAATCCAATCTAGACAGAACCAGGGAGATAACAATCTGTGTGAGCGCCTCCAAAGAGAAGAAACGAGCAATTTTCTTAATTTTCTTCAGCTGAAATAGACTGGAGGACACCACTGCGCTGACCTGCCTTTTCAGAGACAGATCTTCACTAAGGAAGATTCCTAGGCTCTTAACCGAAGACGATTTAGATGGGGGGGCTCCCATGCTGGACGGCCAAAAGCCAGGGTTCCAGCTGAGTACACTCTGCCCAGGCAAGACCAACTCAGTCTTGCCTGGGTTGAGCTTCAGGTGATTGCAGCTCATCCAACTCAGGATGTGAGACATGGTGTTTTGAAACACTACCACTGAGTCCTCGGTGTTTAAGGGAAAGATGAGCTGCAAATCATCTGCGTAATTGAAGATGGTGACTCTGGTATCCCTGAGGGAGTACAGCAGGGGGCGTAGGTAAAGATTAAAAAGCAAAGGTGACAGGGAGGAGCCCTGAGGGACTCCACAGGTAGTAGGGATAGTGGGGGCCGTGAAGGGGCCCAGTCTCACGGATTGGGTGCGGCCAGTAATAAATGAGCGAATCCAGCTCAGCGCAGGACCCCTAAGGCCGGCCTGTTCGACACGGTTGACCAAGATGGTATAGTCAACCGTGTCGAAAGCCGCTGATAGATCTAATAAAACCAGCGCCTGATGGATCCCCTCGTCTGCATTCCGCCTCAAAGTATTCTGAACTGAGACGATGACTGCTTCAGTGGAATGAAGAGGACGGAAGCCAGCCTGGTTAGGCGCAAGGTACTGTGTTTTTTCCAAGAATTGGGACATGCTATCACAAACATGAGCCTCCAATATCTTGGCACAGTACGGCAGCAGGGAAATGGGCCTGTAGTTGAGAGGATCTGATGGATTAGCCCCAGCTTTTTTCAGCAAAGGGATGAGAAGGGCTTTTTTAAAACTGGCAGGGACCAAACCCTGTGAGAGGGAACCATTCATCATGAAAAGAATGCTCTCAGGGATAGCGGCTCCCACTTCCCGCAGGATGTAGGGAGGGCAGACGTCATCAGGAGAACCAGATTTTACTTTAAAAAGAAGTTTGGATAGACAGGCAGCATCAATGGGGGGGAAGGATTCCAGGGTAGAGGGATTGTGATAGATGTCCGGGGAAGGGGGGGATAGGGTGGTAAGAATGCTTTGCTTTATGGTGCAAATCTTATTCAGAAAGAAGGTATTTAGTGTGTTGCAGAGATCCTGAGTGGGAGCCACAGCTGGGGAAGTTCTGTCACTGCCACAAAGACCCTCCACAATGTTGAATAAATCTCTGGATTTATTGCGTGAGTGAAGAATTTGCTCAGAGAAATAGTCCGCTTTGTGCTTCTGAATAAGTTTCTGATACTCCTTCCGTGCCCTACAATAATCAGCCTTGTCAGATTCTAAATAGGCCGACCGCCACTTACGCTCCCTTTGACGAACTTGCAGCTTTGCGGCTTTAAGATGAGGTGTAAACCATCTATGAGCGTCATGAATACGGGAACGGGGGAAATTGGAACAGGGAGCATGGGCATTGGCGGCCTGAAATAGCCAGCTGGAGAAGGCTTCTTCATACCCCTCAATATCCTGATCGAACGGGGGAACTATACCATAACACCTCCCCGCATATCACATAGTTCCTGTTCAGAATCCACCCCAGAACCACGAAGGTTCTAGTGTGTGTGAAATCAATCTGCTACATCTCCCCCTTTATTGAATGAAAAGTGGCAGACATCATTAAAAAATCACATCTCCTCAATTAATCAGCAAGGCACTTGCACTTGTCTGCCGGCTTGGGTGATCGAGGTCCACCCTGATAGGGTAACAGCGACACAGGCTCGTGCTTGAGCCAGACCTGCGGGCAGGGTCACCTCACTCGTGACCTTAAGAGTCAACAAGTGTCAAGTTATGTGTTTAAAGTGTGATGTGTCCCAAGTGATGTTGTTTTCAGGATGATATGCTGTCACTATGTGTCCCTTGCATGCCACGACCTGTAGAGGGTCAGCAATAAAAGGAGTGTCTGTTTTCTACTTTCGTCCTTGGCCAGTACCCAGTCTCCTTTGTCAAAGACTGTCTCTTGGGCATGGTGGCGCTGATCTGCATACCCTCTCATCTTTCTTTTCTGATGCGCGTTGGTGGATGCTCATTGAATGACCCTCTTGAAGGTGCCTATGAATCCTTCAACTACACCATTGACTTGGGGCCAGAGGGGTGTACTCTTTTGATGTTTGATGTTAAGTCGAACAAGAAATTCTTTGAACTTTTTGCTATTAAAGGTCGAACCATTATCAGATTTGAGGGTCTCCCGGACTCCCAAGTTTCAATCCGTTCTATGACTTTGTCATGGATTATTAAAGCCTGGGTTTCTACCAAAGAGAAAAAGTGAATATTCACCAATGACTAGAATGTGATGGTGTCCATTTCGTAATGGCACAAATAAGTCAACTGAAACACTCTCCCAGTTATGGGGAGGTAGGTCAGACATTGTCACTGGGTACTGTGTGACCTGGGAGGACAAGCAATTGCAAATGTGGCATGCTTTCATCTCTTTCTCGACTCGCTCATCCAGTCAAGGGAACCACAATTGCTCTCTTAAGGTTTACTGGTGGCTACTATGACACAATATCCTTAATTGGCCAGCTTGGTGATCCGCTGCCTTAGGCTCTCAGGTAGGGCGATTCTACCGTCTCCTAATATTACGCCTTCTTGGTTAACTGGTAACGCTTCCTATAGATTTTTGAACTTCTGGAATTTAACATCAGCGGCAAGGGGTCTGGTACTTTTTCTCAATGATTACATTGTAATGAGTTCTTTGATGATGGTCATGTCTTTGTCAGTGTTGGTGGCAGCAATGATTTGTTCCAGATAAAGTGTGCCAGAACTCACAAAAAAATTCAGACATTCCTCATCTGTCCTAGATGTTGAACTATGACAATGTAGCAGAATTTGGGAAATTAATCTGGTGGGTTTTAGTCTTTCGCAGGTTTGTGCGCAATCTCAGTCATTCTCTTGCAATCTTAACCCCCAGCTCTCGATGAGAGGGGGCATCTCTTAGCCTTTGGTGTTCCAAAGATAGTGAACAACACCTGATGGGCCGTGATGACGGTGAATCTTCTTCCATAGAGGTATACATGAAATTGTTTGTGGGCCCACACCAGAGCCAGACTCTCCTTCTCCAGCTGAGAGTAGGCACGTTCTGTTTCAGACAGGCTTCAACTGAGCATTCGTGTGCCGTTGTGTTGAGCAAGAATTGTCCCTAACCCCACCGGGCTTGCATCACTGTTATCTCGGTATGTAACTTCGGGTCGAAGTTGGCCATTCCAGTTGTATTCTCAATTGCATGTTTTATTTCTTTCAAACTTTGTCCATACTGAAAGGGTACGTTTTTCTTTGTCAAGTCTCTTAATTTGACACTCACTGTAGCAAAGTTGCCAATGTATCTTGGCAGGCCATGCACAGATCACAGCATGATAACATCCTGACGGGGGCAAGTGGATGACAGTGCATGCACCTTATTGAGCTCTGGTGCCATCGGGGAATTTGTTCCCAAAAAACGTAAATTTGTTTTTGTGAAACTCACACTTTGAGCATTCAGAGTGAGAACTGCATTAGAAAGTAGCTAGCATACTTGGGTAAGGGCTTTGTCATGTTCTTTCTGTGTATTCCCCAAAACCAGTATGTCTTCACTGTAATTGAAAGCATATGTAATAGGTTGGATTATTTGACAAATGACACCCTTGAAATATCTTGGCAGCCGAAGATACTCCAAAACAAAGTCTCTTATATCCGAACAAACCAGCAAGAGTCGAAAAGGTAATAATATACCTGAAGTTCTATGCCAGCTCGTGTTGACGGTATCCTTTATTCAGGTTAAGATGGTAAAAGACTTTGGCTCCGATCAACTGCATGATCTGGTCTGCTATATGTGGACCAAGGTGTCTCTCTCAATTGCTTTGCTTGCCTGGCATATATCAACACAAATTTGCACCCCTCCATTACTGTTCTTTTTTGATACCGCTACTATCGGCGAAATCCCTAGGAAGGGGCCTGTTGCCTGTTTAATGATGTCATGTTTTACCTATATTTCCAACTCTTTCTCTACAGCTTCTTGTAGATGAAAAGCGATGCTATGTAGATGAAAAGCGATGCTATGGTGTAGCTGAGCAACAGGGCAAATATCTTCATCGATATGAAGCTGCACTTTCATAGACTTGAGTTTTCCCAGGCCAAGGAATAGTGAAGGGAATCATCATGCGATCTTAAACTGAGCACAGAGGTTGTAGTTGAGGCATACAACCCCATGTCAGCAGCAATGGCAAAGCTGAGCAAGCATGTACTACACAGGATACCTTGTAGAACTTGAATGGCGGCCTGCACTGATGTATTTGTGCGTCGCATTGTCACTGTGAATGACCCTTTTCTTTGCAAGGCATGGGCGACCCAGGGATATACCTTTGTGCCTGATGGAGTATGGTAGGGCACAGGGGAAACCCTATTAAACATTTCCACTGACATGATATTAATCGATGCACCACTGTCTAAAGTGAAGAGTATCGGGTGACTGTTCACTTTCAATATGATTTTGGGACGGTGTCAAAATTAAGTTTGGCACTTTGCTTGTTGGGTTGTGATTGAACTGTGATCTTCTTTGCAGGCAAGTAACACCGAATGTGCACACCGTATTTTGGTAGATATCATCAGCAAACACCCTCCTCCTTTGCTAGTATTCAAAAGTGACATTGAAGAACCTTCATATGACCAACTTGACGGCAAATGATTTTTCTTGGTTTCTATTTGTTGTAGCTAATGTTGCTTTTGGTTTTATGGATGTGGCGAGAGTGCTTCTGGAACGTTCTTGCATCCATCTTTTCTTTCCATCGTGACGCACTTGACTTGTCCTTGGCTCAACACACAGTTATGAAATAGTTCTCCTTTCCACAACCCTTGCAGACTTGTCCTAGGGAGGGACATTTAGATTCATGGGGAAATGAAAACCCACATCGAAAACACAGCTTTGATTTCCTCGAAGACGTCAACTTACGTGCATCTTGCTTGTGCTTGTAATTGCTTTTCACAGTCATTGTTAAATCATTGTGTGATGTTCCTGCTTCCATGTCACCAGCTTGTCGTTCTTCTTGTTCTTTTCCTCTTGCAGCCATCAGCATTTTCTCTAGACTATGTGTTTCTCTCAACATATGTTTTCTAAAAGAATCCGAAAGGCAGCCATCGATGATTCTGAGGCACATGGCTTCTTCATTGGGGAAGTCACCGAACTTGAAATGTTTAATCAGTGCATCAAGTTTTTCAACAATCTTATCCATTGTTTCACCAACCTGTTGTCATGCTTGGTTAGATTTGTACCTTTCATACTTCACATTTGCCATTGGATTAAACTTGGCTTTGAGCATGTCTATTACTTTTCAGTCTGTGAATTTTTTTTTAGCATGTCTTTCACTCCATCACCTGCAAGCTTTTTCAAATATTTGATCATCTTCTTGTCATTTTCCTTTAGCGCATATGTAAAGTTATTGAAGGTTTGAGCCATGCAGCCCACCTGGCACCAATGGTCTGCTTCTTAAAAGTGTTGGAAGGGGGTGGTGACTTCAGGAAGACAGCTACATTATATATCACGCTCCCTTCTACACCATTGTGCTGGAACATGCTGTTCAGGTGATCACAGTGCAGGCTGGCTCCGACAACTTCTGCAAGTGCCATCCTTGTGCCTGAATATGACTCACAGTATGCTTCAATCACCAGTGATGGTGAGCAAGTTTTTTGTTTGTTGTATCTTGTTGATGCTATAGTTATTTCTTGCTTCTTCTGACTACTTGCTCTGTATTCAAGGTGCAGCACAGCGTTTCTGTCGACCATCTCACCAACGGTTTTGGTGGGCATCTCAATATGCTCCTCTGCAGGGCCTAGGGCTGCTTCAGCAGCTGTGTATGGGCTGGAGAAGGGCTTTAACTCCATATATGCTAGTCATAGTCTTTGACGTACCATTGCAAACTCTCAGGGAGAGCAGTCTAGTTTTTCTTGGGCACGGATCCCCTACTCTTTGCCAGTTGTAGCATCTTCTCCAGCTCTGGAGCGTGCAAATAGATTATGCCACATGGGAGCTGCAGTTAACCTTATCCTCCAGCATTCACTTGCACACTGTGCATTATATCATACTTCCCATATCCCTCCCTAACACATCCTGCTTATCATGTACTTCCTGTTCAGGATCTGCCCTAGAAACACAATGGTCCTAGTGGGTATAAAATCTGTATGCTACAATAGACATTCCCGAATGCTCATTTGCAGCTACAGCCTGTGCAGGTAAGAGCAGTGAGGTGCGGGGAGGGTGGGTTGGTGGGGAGTCAACAGACAAAAAGGGAAAATTACATTGACTCCTCCATCACCCCGCCCCACTGATCTTACCTGCACCAGCCTTGGGTGTTCATTTGTCTGATGATGTCTGCTTGAGTTTTGAGACCTAATGTGACATCATTCACTGGTACACACTAATTGATCTTTTCATTATACCACTGTTTCTTATACGAGATCGAGGCTTGAAAATGCATTATTGTATGTTCCAATTCCATGAGCATATGGATGTTAACACACAACTCTAGCAGGACCATGGCTGTTAAAAACTTTGGGTGTCCTAAGTATGTGTTCACATCATGTGCTTACTTTGCATTTTGCAACAAAGAAAAAGTATAAAATGTAAATGGCATTTCCAATCTACCAGCTAATATTTTGAATTACAGTTTAAATTTAGTTTACTGACGCATTGTGTTGGAACTGTCCCTTCTTGCAGGGTCATCCACAAACTTTTTGCTTCTTCCTCCCTTATTTTTCCTGACCTGTGGCTGTTGGCAATAGGACTCTGTGCGCTTTACCACTGCTGATCAGTGCTAAAGTGCATATGCTCTCTGTGTGAATTGTTATTATGATTGGATATACATGATTGGCATATTTGTATAACCAAGAAGTCCCTAGTAATGTGCACTGGGTGTGCCAGGGCTGGTGATGACAAATGCTACTAGTGGGCATGCAGCACTGATTGTGCCACCCACATGAGTAGCCCTAAAATGGTGTCTCAGGCCTGCCACCGCAGTGCCTGTGTGCAGTCTGTGAACTGCCATGTCCTCCAGGTCAGTGTTCCCACTGACCAGGCCTAACCCTTCCCTTTCTGTGCACATTGGTCAACCTTATGGAAGGCCCAAGGTACCCCCTTGGGCAGAGTGTAGTGTATGTGAAAGGTAGAGCATGTACTTGTGCAGGTGACATGCTCTGGTAGTGAATTACAGCCATTTTCGTTTTTCACTGCTGCAAGACTATCTTACTCCGTAGGCTATCATGGGGGATGCTGGCTACAGTGGCTACCAGCATATCTTCCCATAGGAACAAGATAGGACATAAAAGTTTGGTACCCCTGAACTCAGAATTTAATATCCCATCTTTTAGGAAAGGTTGTTTTTAAATCCTGTGTTTGAGAATAGCACTTTTAGAAAGTTTCTGCTCTCTTGTCTGACCTTTCTGTGTGCCTTGGCCTGTTTGTGATTTGACTGTCTGGTTTGAGAGTGATAGGGGCTGGGGATTCCCCAGGAGGCTGGCTGAGTCAGCCCTAGGCTGAAAGACTGCATGTGCAACTTGAGTGGTGTGAGGAAATAGCACCTGGGCCTGAATAGGGCTGTTCCTGCCTTCCACAATGCTGGCTCTACCTCCTGCTGGGCGGCTGACGACCCTACCCCTCACTCTGAAAGGAAAGGAGAAGCCAGGAAAACAAAGTGCTCAAGGAACACCCAGAACTGGTTCAGACTGGGCTCAGAGCCCTCCTGCACAAAGGTAACAAAGACGTTTAGGGGTATAAGTGCAGGACCCCTAACTACAGAAAATTAGATCATCCTGGAATCAAGAAGGAACCTCTGCCAAGGAGAAAGCTGAAACTGAAGAAGGAAGACTGTCCTGCTGTTCCTCTGCTGGACTGCCCTGCTGTTGCTTTGCTGGCAAGGAGAGGGGAAGGACTTTGCTTTGTGCTGTGTCCCCTTGCTTGAACGAATCTCCAAGGGCCTGAGAAGAGCTGGCTCCCTGTTTTAAAGTCCCAGGAACAAAAGGACTTCACCCCCAGCTTCCCTGAACTCTGCTGAGAGAGTTCTGTCCTTCCTAGAGTGCTTGGGCCAGTTGTGGTGCCTCTGGAAACTGTGCTGTGCTGGGAAGCTGGAAACCAAGCTTTTAAAGAATTTCCGCAAGTTTTGTCGCATCGCTCGCTTGCGGAGCGCATCCCCGACAGTGTGAGGAAATTCCCGCCGCTACGAAGGTCGAGATCGTCGCAGCGCCTGTTGCCACTGCCAGAGGTGTTGCATCCTTCGTTCGCGGGACGCACCAGAACGATGCAGGAAGATTACCAACGCTACGAGCGTTGTCGCAGAGCCTGTCGTCGCTGGGTGAGATCGCCACACCCCTTCTTGCTGACCGCATCACGTCGCTGCGAGTGTCGTCGCAGAAGCCATCGCATCAAGGAGCTGCGAGAGAGAGATCACCGCTGCTCCGCGCATCCTCGCCCCCGAGATCATCGCAGCTCCAAAGATCATCGCATCGTGCCTTTGCGAGAACAGACTTCCTACGTAACCTACGCACCAGAATCCATACAAGTCCGCCTTCCTCCCCATACAGACCAGATTTGTCGCAACACGCCCGCTGCTGCAGTGGGGTTGTCGCATCGCCTCCCCAAGGTCTCAGGAGCAACACACCGCTTGTTTTCCACCGCACCAGCTTCTGTTTTGGAACTTTGGGCCAGATGTAGGTGGCCCAATACCGGTCGGTAACGGACGAAATTACAAAATTTCGCCCGTTACCAACCGGTATTGGGCATTTGGGATGTAGGTGGCCTAAATTGCAAATTCGGTAATTTACCGATTCAGTATTTTAAGGAATCGGTAAATTACCGATTCCTGAAATACCGAATAGGTAAATTACCGAATTTGCAATGTAGGGAGCACTCAAATGAGTGCTTTTCCCATTTTAGGATTCGTTATTTACCACCAACTATAATAAGGAATACCTTTGAAAATGCAAATTACCGCATTTTCAACTGTGCCATGTGGCAGACGTACATGCCCTTAGGGCATGTATGTGTGCCACATCTGCACACAAGCATGATTCAGGGGTGTAACAGGGTGTCAAAGTGACACCCTGGAACCCTTGAATGTGTCCCTCATTTTACCCAATCGGTATTTACCGATTCGATAATTGCTATTCCTTCCTGTGGGCCTCCAGGCCCATAGCAATAATATGGCAATTACCGAATCGGTAAATACCGATTCAGTAAATACCGAATTTTACAGATTCAGTAAAATTTACCGAAAAATTACCTACATACGATTTACCTATTCTTAAATATCGAATCGGTAAAATTCGGTATTTAAGAATAGGTAAATAGTATTTACCTACATCTGGCCCCTAGTCGCTTCTAAAAGGTACTGTTGGTAAAACGTGACGCAACTGTGAACTTTTCACGCAACTGTTGATTGTTTTATCGCAACCTTAAGAACTCTTTTGCAACCATATTCTTGAACTTGTTACTGTGGGTGTTGGTACAAATACTTTACACATTGCTTTTGGATAAGCCTGACAGCTCGTGCCAAGCTACCAAGGGGGTGAGCAGAGGTTATCTAAAGGGTGTTTCCTCCTTACCCTGACTAGAAGCAAGGGTCCCTATTTGGACAGTGGTACCTACATCTGCCAACTGGAGACCCCCAGTTCCTACACATAGGATGACAATAGTGATAAAGCTATTTCCACATATGGGGTAAAAAGGGGCAGTAAAGCTATAGAGCTACTCGCCTGCAAAGAGAATGGGAAGGTGAAAGGAAAGTGGAGGCTGAGCTACGGAGCTTGGTTAATACTCGAGAGTGAGGAGAAGAAGACAGAGGCTGCCAGCACTACCTGTTATAAATGTCATGAGGTTGCTCTGCCTGCAGGTGCTGGGAGGAGGAGGACTTTTGAGTGTTACCTTTCTTGCTTGAGGTGGTGTTTGATGAATATAGCCCCTGGTGTCTGTCTGGTTATTAGGTCACTTGGCTCAGAGGTTCAAGATATAATCTGTGTCTGGTCTGCAAGGTACTGGTACTAGTGCATTATGGGTGAAATTAATGATGCCACACTAATAGGGCAGGTAGGTAGCATTACAAGTGCTTGTGGGCCAGCCACAATGAGGGACATATTCCCTGGGATAAATATGTGCTTGAGGAAATGAATTGGAAAGCAGAAAATGCTAAAAAAAAGGTCCCTGCAAAAAGATTACTTTGAACTATGTAATTATAAACACATGATTGTGTAAATGTTACCTTGTACACAACAATACGAGCACCACAATAAAGCAAAAATGACTGACACTGTACTATAATAACACAGGAATAAGCGGAACTTGTGGAGGGAGACGTTTCTCCTTTGTAACTTACAAACTTTGGAATTTGATGCCATTGGAACTTGAACCACTCTTCCTTCAGGAAGTCCTTAAAGGCATGGCTGTTTAAGAGCAGCAGGGCCTGTTAATCAATTGCAACTTGTACTCAGTTCCATTATCAGTAACCACTAGCACCAAGACGCCTCAGCAATCACGTGCTCTACAAATGTTCTACTTACTTACATTACAGAAATGGCAAAGAAATTTGAATCCCAGAAGTGGACGAGTAAATAAGGTATTAGAACTCTCCTATTTCATTTTTTTTCCATGCAGACTTGCCGCTACTACAAGGATGTAAAATACATTACAGATGTATCTAACCATGGCACCTCACTTTGCCACCAGACGATTTCAATCAATGACATAATTCAATCAATCTTGCTCAAAACATTCAGAGAATATACATGTGCTTCTTCTTTTTTGCTTTATCAGCCCTGTGGTGTGGTAGGATCAGATGTTCCAATATAGCCCAACTGAAATTTGTTGGTTGATGATCTGGTTCCATAAAAGTATCACCAATTTACTGAGCGTTTTCCTTTTCTTAATAGTACACATGTGTTCCTGAGTGTTGAGTTTAATTTTTTGGGTCGTCATGCCAATGTAATATTCCTGGTAAATTCCTTCCAATCTGTAAGCTCTCAATATGTATTGCAATTAGTAATGCTGTGTTGTATCCATTTTTATAAATTTCTCAAGGCAATTTTATTGCTTGAAGTAGTCAGGTTGCATATTTACAATTTCCACATGGATTGTGTCCACTATATGGTCGTAACCCCCCTAGGATTTGTAGTGACAAGGTCTTGACTATGGTACATGAGTGAACCAGTCACTTACTCAAGTTAGTAGATTGTTTGAAGGCAAATCCTGGTTTTGGAATAGCTCTTTCTCTTGTTTCTAGTATATTCCAATTATTTCTAATGATGTTTCGAATCTTAATTGACAACAGATTGCACATGCAACTTACACTATGTAGGAATGACCACTAGAAAGGTCAGCACCCGCATAGTGGAGCACAGAAGTAACATAAGGTGCAAACGAGCCACAACCAGAATGACCACCCATTTCATTGAACAGAACCACACACCAAATGATCTCACCTGGGTAGTCGTAGAAGTAGTGAAAAATAAAGACAACCTGGAGAGAATCCTCCATGAAAGAGAACAGAGATGGGTGTTTTGTTTACATACTGACACCCTGGGACTCAATGACGAAATCCCATGGGGGGCTTTTCGACCCTAGGCCTGCTGTATACAAACTGTGAAAGACAGGTGCCTAATTTTCTAAAAAACTGAAAGTATTTCCAAACATGTTCTAGAAACTCTAACTTCCATTTTTTTACAGGAAGTAAAACTGACAAACAAGCTGATTGTATATAAACTGTACAAGAAAGGTACCAAATTCCTTAACAAACTGAAAGCTTTTTCACAATTATTTAAACCCCACCCTCCATTGCCTTTGGAAATAAAACAAATACATCCACTTATGACGAAATAAAACACCAATCCATTGTTTAAATACCTAAAAATACGCCTTAATAAATATGGTTGAGTTCTAAATAACTCCTTTCCAAAGAACTAATCAATAACATCATCCGTCCGTCCCCGAAAAATCCTGTGTTCTAAATTAGATTACAAGTATGCCCCTCTACCAAGCGTTACTCTAAATTATTCTGCATTCTTAAATTCGGCCACACTTCGATGTTATATTCAGAATTACAATATACTCGCGTCGATCGCGATGACATACTCCTAAGATGGCCGCCACGGAAAAACGCTCTAGTCATCAGACAAAGGCCCGGCAACCCGGAAGCGCGATGTATCTAAATACACCGGCAAACCCTTCC
This sequence comes from Lissotriton vulgaris, assembly GCF_964263255.1. Taxonomy (NCBI): domain Eukaryota; kingdom Metazoa; phylum Chordata; class Amphibia; order Caudata; family Salamandridae; genus Lissotriton; species Lissotriton vulgaris. The sequence goes on from NC_141685.1 coordinate 1,571,263,821, forward strand.
CGCTTTAGTATGCGGTCGGGTGAGGAGTAATCAGGTAGTACCGAGCGGGTTTGCCGATAGGAAGTAAGTGCAAAACGACGCTATATCGCTATGATACCAGCCACTTTTGAAGGAAACATAGAAAAGGAGCATTATAACCCTTACCTCGAACCTCCTTTTTCAGCAATGTTTCCACGAGGCGATCCTGCCCTTGCCTAAGACCATGGAGTGTAATCAAACACTTGTTTATGTAAATATACCATCTGCCATGTTATTTTATGTGTGTATATGTTGTGTGTCTTGTCAATAGTCACATTAAGTCGTATGTCTTGTGTGTGAAACCACTAAACCACTTGATTCACAGTGCTTTATTTTTCCACACCGGTTTGAAAACCAGCACGCACCAGTATGGTGCCCAGGGCACACCCACGCCCTAGATGAAGTGAGATGCATGCGAGCTGTTTTCCCCCCCTTTTTGAAAGGGGGTGTTTGCCACTAAACAACTGTTATTCTCTTTTACAGCATTTCAAGTAAATTACAAACCGTATGTACAGAAAAACACGCATGTTTTATTATTAACAGCGTACAGTGTAAATAATTAGTCTTTATTTTTATAAAACACTTTTTTCATTTGAATATAGGAGTGGAAATACAGGGCTGGACCCTGTATGGTCCTGATGAAAAGCTTGGGGGAGCTTGAAACATGTCGACCATAACACTGATCTAGCTCAATTACAGTTAGAATACAGTGTTACCCCTTTTTAATTTTATACCACACTAGGAGCAAAATAAATTGTTGAGGCCCACTAGCACGGTATTTTTAATTTCACACCCACTCCACCATCACCACACTTACACCACACATAGTCATCTCACAAAACCAGTGCTCCAGCGTAGTCGCCTTGTCGCAGCACGCCCCTTTTCGTAGAGAACTGGGATGGCCCCAATGAGGAAGCATGTCACCGTGGGGCAACCCCGGTGAGTGAGGGGACTCTAGAAAGAAATTTTTCTTTCTTATATAATTTGGTACACACTGACTTAGTAAGCAGTAACCACAAAACACCAACCAGGTCACTGAACCCTTCATATTGGGTTCCTGTATTGTATTTACAATTTCCACATGGATTGTGTCCACTATGTGGTCGTAACCCCCCTAGGTTTTGTAGTGACAAGGTCTTGACTATGGTACATGAGTGAACCAGTCACTTACTCAAGTTAGTAGATTGTTTGAAGGCAAATCCTGGTTTTGGAATAGCTCTTTCTCTTGTTTCTAGTATATTCCAATTATTTCTAATGATGTTTCGAATCTTAATTGACAACAGATTGTACATGATAATAAATGTTATGCTTTTCACTTTAGTCTCTGTAGTGCTATCCAATAATGCAGACCAAGGACTGTTCTTAGTACGTTTGTATGCCTGACATATAATATTTATGGGTATGTCGTTTCTGTGATATGCTGGTGAAGATTTATAGCTTGTGTGATGATGGTCGATGTATCACCACAGTTGCGTCTTTAGCATAGAGAGTGTACTCAGAGAATATCCTTGTGGCCCTTGGATAAAAGGATCTGTAGTGTGATAAAGAGATTTGGTCTGTGTATTCTTGGCCTCTCTGATAGTCAATCTGTCTTCTACTTTGTTGTCTAAGTCTCGGATTGAGATCTCAGCATTGCTTGATGACCACGTATATATGTGGTGGTGGTCTTGAGTATTCAAACATGTTGTGAAGCATAGAAGTTGGATGTCAATAGATTCCATGGTGCAAAAAAGGTTATCCATATAGTATGCTGTCGTCATATTTGCTCCCATAGATGTACTTTACATTTGTAGAAATACTTCCTCTTTGACCTGGAAATATTTCCTTGCTGGGCTAATTCAATGCAGTAGAGTGCAAAGGATGCCAGTGTATTGTAGAACTATTCTGATGAACCTAAGTTTTTCTCTGCTGCAATTGTACAGTGGAATATAAAGGCTAGGGATATCTTAATGCTCTTCTAGCATAATAAGTACATCCGTGAAGTTTTAAATGTAAGATTGCCAATTTACATCACTTTCAATCAGTAAAAAATCTCCCTACTAAGATTATGGTTCCCACGTTGAACCTATCCCTGACACAATACGTTGACAGTGAGTCATGGCTTTCTTCTGGGTAATCTATCATGATGAAACTGCATTGCTAACTAATTCCTTAATGGTGGCCTGAAGTTCCATAGTTGGGTCCCTGGTCAATAGTTGATAGTGATGCTGGAAGTACTACGATTCTATACATAGTAAACAGTAGTCCAAAACATATACTCTGGGGCAGTGTTACCAGCGACTCCTGAATGATGAGATAACAAGTTATTCTAAAACACAATGTAGGTGTATATTTACTGAAGTATTGCGTATGTGCCACAATGCAATTCAAAGGAAAATGTAGCATGTAATTACTTTAAAAAAAGGCTTATGAGCACAGTACAACATTGATTTGGTAAATATTCCACCTAGAGGACATTATGGTGGCTAGATTGAGGCATACAGTGGGAGAACTGTGTATCAAGGCGGAGGGTGCATGGAAGGTGGAACATTTGCCCCTGTGGCATTCTGCTGGAAGAGGTAGTGTGTTTCACTAAGTCGTAATGTAATGTACATAGAAGACTGAACGATTGTGATGTTTTTATGGCACCTGGGGAATGGGAGATGAAAGTAGGTTGTGTTTGGAGAAAGGAAAGATTCTAGAAATATTGTTGTATGACTGTATTTTTGAAAGGTTAGGAGGAGAACACAACGGCCAGCAATTATTAGAGAGCTCTGTCTTTAGCCAATCACTATCCTCTCTGATGCCTGTATAGAGAGGAATTCAGTCTGAAAAGCTGAGGTGTGTTTGTATTATGACATTAGTGACCTTATTTAAGGTGTAATTGTGTTTTTTTAGGGATCCCTACCAGGGGACTATTGCAGTCATCAACTTTGCTCATTATTAGTTACTAGAAAATTGATCAGATCATTGGCCATGTGGAAGGGATGAAGGGGGCGATTTGTGAGAATGCTCAGAGCTCTGTATCTTGCTGCAGTAGGAATTCTCCCAGGGGCCTACTGGAGTTGAAGATTACATGTCTTGGGGCATGTCATGGGGGCATGCAATGGGGTGTAGAGAGCCTTCTTCGACAACCCGACTCTGCCTGATTATATTTCCTGTGATTCTCTATCCTTCTGGGCATTTTCAGTTTAAGTCACTCACCTCTCTGTCCAGAGAAATGAATAAGATTCCACCACCCTAGTGGATCCTCAACTTGGATAGAGAGTTCTTTCCTGATACTTATGTTATGACTGCATTGTGACATTAGTAGATAAATCTATGCTCACTTCTTCCTTCTGGCTCTAAACCTGCAGAATGCTTCATTAACCTATAGTTTTTTGGATGTCTCTTTGTTTTCCACTAGGCCTTTAAGAATATACTTTCACAGTTTGATAAGTGAGCTGTAATGTGCACAAAGGGCCAGCTACATAAAGTGAAGGTTGCAGATGTAAGCTTGGATGAAATGTTTCCCCACTTATTCTCTAAAGAAAAATTAAGGAAATGTTTCCCCCCTTATATCTAATGAAGAATGTAACATGTTTCTAAGTAACAAATTCAAGGCCGATGTTCAACTGAAATGGAAACCCATATTTTAATTAAGTCACCAAATGTAACACTTTTGTAAGGAAGCTTTGAAAGTGCAGTTTTACACAGCTGCAGTGTTACAATCTGAATTTTAAGCTTGAAGTTACAATATACCCACTTACATTCAAAGGATAACGTTATTGAAAGTACATTTCTCATTGGCAACAGATGGGGACCATCTGGCCTAACTGTTTTTTGCTAAATTTCGTTAAGGAAATTTTACAAACTCAAAATGTGCAGTGAATAGATGCATATATATGTCAAAATGAACAGAAATGATGGATTTTGATTATCTGACCTTCTACTGGGCTGCTTGTTTGACTTAATTTAATGTTAGTAAAAGGCCTAATTCCTTTTCCTAAGCAAACCCCTATTGCTCACAGCTAACTGTCTTATTATCTCTGTAGCACTGTGGCCAACTGCTTACTTCTGGAACTTGAATGCAATGGGCCCAGGAAAGCAGAGCCACACATCCAGGGTACACATCGTAGTCATCAATAGCATTCACAAAGGCTCCCTTTCTGTAGAATTACCCTTCCAGATAAAACAGACCTTCTTGAGTGAGGACAAATGACACCTAGATGTATTTTGTCTGATACTTTGCAGGCAGGAGTGTTCTGAAATTTGGGGGGTTTAAGGATTGTTGAAGAGGAGATTAGGAGATGTTGCCACATTGACTTGCTGTAGCACACAGCATTCTTTTTTAGATTTTACTATAAATTAGCTTTCTAACACAAGAACTGGGTTACATTGTAGCAAAACTTTGGAATATAAATTCCAAGAACCTTAGTTTGATCTCTGGTAGACTTGTCAGCCTTAGTGTGGTCTTCCTCCAAACCTTTTGCCTTCCTCCTCCTTTCTTGATGAGCTGATCTCCCTTTTGCAGTCCTCTGCATACTTTACCACTTCTAACCACTGCTTCCTCCTTAAAACATGGTAACATTGGCTTATACCTAACTGAGATATTTAAATTACTTGTAAATCCCTGGTAAAGTGGCCTTACCTATACCCTGGGCCTGTAAATTAAATGCTACTAGTGGGACTGCAGCAGTGATTGGGGCACCCATTTAAGTTGCCTTTTGGTGCTATGTTTACTGAAACCTTTACAATTTAATATCTCCGGGTCTATTGATTAGATTTTTGTTGTGTTGGTCTTGATTTATTTGAAAGATTACTATACTTTTCTAATCCTTTTGTGGGCTAATTTTCTGGTGTGTTTTCACTGTGTTACTGTTTGAAGTTTTGCACAAATACTTTAATCATTGCCTCTGAATTAGATCTGACTGCTCTGTACCATAGTTACCCGAGGATTGAGCGCATGATAACTTAGGGTTTGTTTGTGACTTCACCCTTAGAAGAATTGTGGTTGCTGCTTGAGAAGGGCTCCACCCCCCTCAACCAGTAACCTGATATCTTTCAATCTCCTTCGGGTTTTGCCAATGACAGATATGTTTGCACTTTCAAAAACTGCAGTTTCTCATGAAGAAAGATGACTGATATAGAAGTACTTAAATCTGCCTGATAAAGGGCTGTGGGAGAATGGCCCCAGCCTTTCTAGAATCAGTGGGACTGGAAAAGTTGCACAAGGAAGGACACCTTTTGTTGACCAATAAAGACATTGGGGTTGAGGTTGTGTTAAGGGAATCTTGCTTGACTGTTGGAACTTCTCCAGAAAGTGGGAAGGTGAACAAGGTTCTCGAGATAGAGAAATCACTATCAACTTAGAAGAGTACCAGTTGGAACTGGACCTTTGGCTGTGGACCTAACTGGGAGTTGTAGAGAGTGCACTCAGAACGTTTTCCTAAAACTTGATGTTCAATAAGACTTTGTTTGAAAGTTTGGAGCACCATGGAAGAAGGTAGAATTAGCTTTTCGTACCAAAACTTAGAAAGGTTTCTTCTCTGGAGGACTGGAAAGGATGTTAAGGCTGCCCCAAAACAATCTGATTTTACTGGTTACAGTCTCAAACTTTGTCCACCAAATGTTTTTTACAGAATTCAATAATACAGCGGAGTGTAGAAATGTATCTATGAGCTTTCACTGGCTACACCCTCCACCCTTGCCCTACTGAACAAGGATGGAATTTTCACCAGAAAAATACAAAGTAACAGTTTGACTGATATGATCCACTAACTCTTCCCTGAACTTACTCTTTAACAAGACAGCCACACAGGGTACATAGAACTTAGACCTTTTTAATTCTTCATTTAGATACAACAACAGCTTGCTTCTAACCATGCTCCCATTACAGATTCGTCAAGAAGGGTTCCTAGATTCCTGTCAACTGCTCCCAATTAACTTACATTGACTTTGATGTATCTTTGCTTTTTATAGAGCTGTTTTACTATCTCCTCATCCCTACATTCAATTATCTTCATTTTGGTATCATTAAAATGATTAAAGTTTTATCCTTTTAACTAAATTGGCTTTGGATTTTAAATCATTTTTTAATAACTTTAATGTTGTTTCAGTGCTCTAATTGTACATATACCAAATGCTGTTTTCTCTCTGACAGCTATAGTTTCTGAGTGAGGGTTCTTTGGGATCAGGTAGATGCTTACTTGCCCCCTTTGTTTGAGGATATTCTGTTTGATTTTCTCCCCTACCCTTTGAGAGTGGGGGCTCTCACAAAGAGTTGTAGGGTACACTAGTGTTGGCGAGTTTCTTTTTGGGTGTTAATTCATGGTTTTCCTACCTCTGGCAGAGGTTGATGTCTCTGGAAGACATCTTTCCCTCTCATCACCCCGGCTGGGCTTCAATAGCCATTTCCAAGAGGCTCTCACAACTCAGTGGTTGCTAGCCTTTAGTTTGTACTGCACAGCCTCTGAAGGCAAGGTTGGTAGAAGGAGAAAACCACCACAGTAAGCCTTTCTCCTATCTTGTAACCATAATTACGTATTCCCTTTGTTGAGATACTTTACAAATGTGTTTTGGTGATCTCTCTGTCACTTTATCCAGAAGCCCATTGGCATATTTCTTGACCATTTGAGAGCCATTGTCTCAACTAAAGTCTACAGTACACTATTCCCCTTGCTTTCTGCAGAGTTCATACTGTGTGCTGACCCTCAGGTTCCCAGTCTCTGATCTCTTAGGGCTCACAGTCAACCCTTTTTGAGAGACTGGAAAATATTGAATGTAAGGTATGTCTTCATAGGGGGTCATGGTCCCTTAGCCCAACCAATGAGGGTTTAGGGTGTTGTCACTGCTGTAGTTCTTCAGTGTTCTTTTCAGATGACCATTTCAGTGCTCCCTATGTCTTTTTGCAGAGAATGAGTCTAGGTTGCACTCTGTGGGTGTAAGATGAGGATTTGAGGTACCCATAGACCACAGCTGCTTCTTTCTTTTGCCTGTTATTCCTGTTGGCAAGTGTATGTACTTCCCTATACCAGCTTATTGCTGAGTGTCTAAGTTGGATATTTGTGGAGCTATTATCTGGGTCTCTACCAATATTCCCCTTTTACATGCTTGTTGAGTAGATGGCTGACGCTGGTCTCAGTTCAGATTCTGCATATATCAGTGATTTCGCTGATTCATTTAAGTGGCATTGATGTGGCAGCTTTCAGTGACTTTAAGATCACAGCTTGTGTACTACTTGCTATGTCCTAAGAAAATAAGGGACTATTACGGCAAATGTTCCTGGCCACATATGCAGCTGGACCACCCCTTTTTGTTTGTCTGGGTGGTTCCAAAAGAACCCAAGATTGCAGGTCAGGTGATATTCAGGGACAAGTACGGTGTGCACTAATATTGAGGAGTCCCTAATTGGATCTTCCCGCCATGTAGAGTCAATGGTGTAGACCCACACGTCCACTATGTACAGGTCCTTGGCCTCTCTACTTAATCTAAGTCCATGGACCTGGCAACGAGACCTTTTGAATTTATTACTAATGTTTAAAATGTGGATGAGAAATTGAGTTCAATAACCTTTGGTGCAACTATGATTACGACATGCTTGTGCGAAACTGAACTTTCTTTCAGTTTGGCATGGTGATCACAAGATGTAGGATGGCTGCCACCCACTGAGAAATGACAGTTCTATTCTCCTTTTCTTACTTCTCTCTCAATTTATTTTTCTGTATATATTCTCTGAGATGAATGAATAAGGTTTCCCACCAGAGCAGAACACTATAGGGCTGCGATATTTACTCCATAGTCTTGAAGGGCCTTGTTGTGTTTTACTTAATGCCTGCGAGGTGATCCTTCCTTGCCGTGAGCGTATGCCCATGGCTTTATGATCATCATCATGAGCATCGGTGCCCCTGTGCTCAAGACGGAACCATCCCGTCATGAGGCCAGGGGCACGAAATCCCTCTGCTGCAGAGAGCAGAGGGATTTCTATTTCACCCCTGTGGCCATGAAGATCAATGTGCACGTTGCGCTGTCGCCATTGCACAGAAACCAAACTGAAATGAGCCTTTAGGCTCATTTCAGTTTCACTTTCTATGTGCTCAGGGGGCTATCCTAGCCCCCGGGCACGTAGAAAGATGGGAGAGGTATCATTGGAAAGGGGAGATTCTCCCCCAAGCGTGTACCCCGGCAGGGGGATTGCCAGGGATCCACCCACTAGACACCAGGAAGGGGGGGCAGCCCCTTGGGCAAGGGCCTTCGCTCCCCCATAAAGAAATGGGTAAATTCAGTCTTTCTGCAGATGGGGACATCAGCCCCCAATCTGCCCCCCCGGGGGGGCAGAAAGCCCACTAAATGCCAGGGATTTCTTTTGCACCATTTTTTTTAGGGTGGGGGCTGCCTGAAATGGGCACACCAATGCCCCACCCCCGCCACCATTACAGCTTTTCTGTCCCCTGGTGGGCAGAAAGCCCACTTGACACCAGGGATTTTTTTGCACGATTTTGTTCGGGGTGGGGGCTTCCCGAAACGGGCACACCAATACCCCCACCCCCACCACCATTACAGCCTTTCTGCACCCCTGGGGGGCAGATGGGGCAGTAGCCCCCAATCTGCCCACCCACAGGGGCAAAAAGCCCCCTAGACATCAGGTATATTTTGAGGCAAATCTGTATTAGGGTGGGGCTGACCAAAATGGGCATGCCAATGCCCTCACCCCTCCCCCACAAAAATTACAGCCTTTATGCCCCCCCGAGGAGCAGATGGGGGCATTAACCCCCAATATGCTCCATTGAGGAGGGCGAAAAGCCCAATAGATGCCAGGGTTTTTTGGTGGCAAATTTGAATTAGGGTGGGGCTGCCCAAAACAGGCATGCCCAAGCCCCCACCACCTCCCCCGCAAACATGACAGCCTTTCTGCCCCCCCTGGGGGCAGATGGAGCAGTAGGCCCCAATTTGCCCCCCTGGGGGGGCAAAAAGCCCACTAGACACCACAGATTTTTTTGGGCAGATTTTTATTAGCGTGGGGGCATTGGCATGCCTGTTTTTGGCAACCCCCACCCTAATTAAAATTTGCTAAAAAAAAACCTGCAGTCTAGTGGACGTTCAGCCGCCCTCTGGGGGGCAGATGGCCCATTCTGCATCCCCGGGGGGGCAAAAAGCCTACTAGTCACCTAGGATTTTTTGGGGAAAATTTGAATTAGGGTGGGGGCTGCTGAAAACAGGCATGCCCATGCCCCCACGCCCTCCCCGCAAAAAATAAAGCCTTCCTGCCCTCCCTGATGGGCAGATGGGGGCATTAGCCCCCAATCTCCCCCTCCCCGGGGGCAAAAAGCGCAGTACACACCAGGGATTTTTGGGGCAAATTTGAATTAGGGTGGAGGCAATGGCATGCCCGTTTTGGGCGGCCCCCACCTTAATTAAAAATTTCCCCAAAAACTCCTTGGCATCTAGAGGTTTTTCAGCCCCCTGAGGGGCAGATGGGGGCATAAGCCCCCAATCTGCCCCCCCGGGAGGGCAAAAAGCCCACTAGACACCATGGTTTTCTTTTGGGCAAATTTAAATTAGGATAGGGTTGCCCAAAACGGGCATGCCCATGCCCCCACCACCTCCCGCAAAAATGACAGCCTTCCTGCCCCCCCCCCGGGGGGGCAAAAAGCCCACTAGACACCAGGGATTTTTTTAGGCAGATTTTTATTAGGGTGGGGGCATTAGCATGCCCATTGTTGGCAACCCCCACCCTAATTAAAATTTTCAAAAAAAACCCCTGGCGTCTAGTGGACATTCAGCCGCCCCCTGGGGGGCAGATGGGGCATTAGCCCCCATACTGCATCTCCAGGGGGGTCAAAAAGCCCACTAGTTGCCTAGGATTTTTTTGGGCAAATTTGAATTAGGGTGGGGGCTGCCCAAAACAGGCATTCATATGCCCCCATCGCCTCACTAGCAAAAATTACAGCCTTCCTGCCCCTTCTGGTGGGCAGATGAGGGCATTAGCCCCCCCCTTTCTGCCCCCGGGGGAGCAAAAAGCCCAGTAGACACAGGGATTTTTAGGGCAAATTTTAATTAGGGTGGGGGCATTGGCATGCCTGTTTTGGACAGCCCCCACCTTAATTAAACATTTCCCAAAAAACTCCTTGGCATCTAGAGGTTTTTCAGCCCCCCAGGGGGCAGATGGGGGCCCGAGCCCCCAATCTGCCCCGCCGGGGGGGCAAAAAGCCCACAGGGTTTTCTTTTGGGCAAATTTGAATTACTTTGGGGCTGCCCAAAACGGGCATGCCCATGTCCCACTCCCAGTCCCCTCCCCCACAAAAATGACAGCCTTCATGCCCCACCTGGGGGGGAAATAGGACAGTAGTCCCCAATCTGCCAAAAAGCCCACTAGACATCAGGGATTTTTTGGGCACATTTTTTATTAGGGTGGGGCAATGGCATGCCCGTTTTTGGCAACGCCACCCTAATTAAAGTTTGCTCAAAAAAATCCCTGGCATCTAGACTTTAGCCCCCAATCTGCAGACCCGGGGGGGGGGGGCAAAAAGCCCACTAGTCGCCAGGGATTTTTTGGGCCAAATTATAATCAGGGTGGGGGCTGCTTAAAACAGGCATGCCCATGTCCCCACAACCTCCCCCGTAAAAATTACAGCCTGTGTCTAAATTTGAGGTTTGCATGGCATTCTGGGTAGGAAAACGTTGGGGGATCCAAGCAAGCCATACCTCATTGGACTCCCCCGGGTTTCTAGTTTTCAGAGTTGTTTGGGTTTGGTACTTTCCCAAGATGGCTGCCGAACCTGGTACCAAAATCTCAGGTGCCCCCTCCCAAAACCAGGTAGTTATGCTATAGGTAATTTTGAAGTCTCCACAGTACGATTTGGGCCATTTCCTGTTGCAGCCACTATGCCTACCCACACAAGTGAGGTAACATTTTTATCGGGAGACCTGGGGGAACACTGGGTGGGAAGAAATTTGTAGATCCACGCAGATTCTAGAACTTTCCCACACAGAAATTTTCTGCCAAAATTTAAGGTTTTCAGGGGATTGTGGGTAGGAAAACATTAGGGGGCCCATGCAAGCCATACCTCGCTGGGCTTCCCTGGGTGTCTAGTTTTCAGAAATATGTGGTTTTGTAGGTTTCCCTAGATGGCCGCAAGCCCGGGGCCAAAAACTCATGGGACCCCCTGCAAAACCAGGTGGAAATTTTGATGTCGCCTCAATAGGTTTTGGGGCCTTGCCTGTCGGGGGTACTTCACCCACCCACATGAGTGAGGCATAATATTTGATTGGGAGACCTGGGGGAATGCTTGGTGGGAGGAAATTTGTGGATCCACGTATATTCCAGTACTTTCCCACACAGAAATTTGAGAAGATAGTGATTTTTTTTTCAGCTAAATGTATGGTTTGCAGGGGATTCTGGGTAGGAAAACGTTGGGGGACCTACGCAAGCCATACCTTTCTGGCCTGCCGCAGGTGTTTAGTTTTCAGAAATGTGTGGGTTTGGTAGGTTTCCCTAGATGGCCGCCAAGCTCGGGCTCAAAAACTCATGGGATCCCCCTTGCAAAACCAGGTTGTTTTGTGATAGGTAATTTTGATGTTCTCTCAATAGGTTTTGGGCCCTTGCCTGTCGCTGGCTCTAGACCTACCCACAAAAGTGAAGTCCCTTTTTTCTCAGAAGGCTTTGGGAATGTGGGGTGGGTGAAGCTTTGTGGATCCACGTAGATTCCAGAACATTCCACCATTGAAATGTGGGGAAAATGTGTTTTTTTAAAACAATTTTTTAGGTTTGCAAGGTATTCTGGGCAACAGAACCTGGTGGGAGGCAGGCAAGTCAGTCCATCCTGGAGTCCCATGGGTGTCTAGTTTAAAAAAATGTATATGTGTGCTAGGTTTCCCTAGGTGCCGGCAGAGCTATGGTTCAAAAACTACAGCAAGGCACTTTGTCAAAAAAGGGTCATGTTTCACTGCGAAATTGAGGTGTGTCCATGTTGTATTTTGCACCCTTTCCTGTCGTGGGAACTAGGCCGACCCACACAAGTGAGGTACAATTTTTCTCAGAAGGGTTTGGGGAACCCGAGGTAGGTTGAAATTTGTGGATCCACACAGATTCCAGAACTTTCCACCCTGGAAATGTGGGGATTTTTTTTTTTACAATTTGTTAGGTTCGCAAGTGATTCTGGGTAGCAGAACCTGGTGGGAGGCAGTCAAGTCACCCCATCGTGAATTCCCCTGGGTGTCTAGTTTTCAAAAATGTATAGGTTTGCTAGGTTTCCATTAGTGTCGGCAGAGCTATGGTTAAAAAACTACAGCTAGGTTCATTTTCACTGCAAAATTGAGGTGTGTCCACGTTACGTTTTTTGCCGTTTCCTGTCATAGGCACTAGGCTGACCCACACAAGTGAGGTACCATTTTTATTGGAAGACTTTGGGGAACGCGGGTGGGTGGAAATTTGTGGATCCACGCAGGTTACTGAACTTTCCACCACAGAAATGTGGGGAAAGTGTGTTTCTTGGGACAATTTTTTAGGTTTGCAAAGTATTCTGGGTAACAGAACCTGGTGGGAGGCAGTCAAGTCACCCCATACTAGATTTCCCTAGGTGTCTAGTTCAAAAAAATTTGTAGGTTTTCTAGGTTTCCCTTGGTGTTGGCAGAGCTATGGTTCAAAAACTACAGCTAGGCACATTGCCAAAAAAGTGTAATTTTTCACTGCGAAAATGAGGTGTGTCCTTGTTGCGTTTTGTGCCGTTTCCTGTCACAGGCACTAGGCTGACCCACACAAGTGAGGTACCATTTTTCTTGGAAGACTTTCGGGAACACGGGGTTTGCAGAAATTTGTGGATCCATGCAGATTCCAGAACTTTCCACCACAGAAATGTGGGTAAAATGTGTGTTTTTCAAATTATTTTAGGTTTGCAAGGGATTCTGGGTATCAGAACCTGGTGGGATATAGTCCAGTCACCCCATCCTGGATTCCCCTACGTGTCTAGGTTTCATAAATGTATACTTTTGCTGTGTTTCCCTAGGTGCTAGCAGAGCTATGGTTCAAAAACTACAGCTAGGCACTTTGCCAAAAAAGGATAATTTTTCACTACGAAATTGAGGTGTGTCCAAGTTGCGTTTTGCGCCGTTTCCTGTCGCAAGCAGTAGGCCGACCCACACAAGCGAGGTACCATTTTTCTAGGAAGACTTTGGGAAACGCGGGGTGTAAGGCAATTTGTGGATCCAGGCAGATTCCAGAACTTTCCACCACAGAAATGTGGGGCAAATGTGTTTTGTTTGACAATATTTTATGTTTTTAAGGGATTCTGGGTAACAGAACCTGGCGGGAGGTAGTCAAGTCACCCCATCCTGGATTCCCCTGGGTATCTAGTTTTCAGAAATGTATAGGTTTGCTAGTTTTCCCTAGGCCTACTCACACAAGTGAGGTACCATTTTTTCGGGAAGACTTTGGGGAACACGAGGTGGGTAGAAATTTGTGGATCCACACAGATTACAGAACCTTCCACCACAGAAATATGGGGCAAATGTATTTTGTTTGACAATTTTTTAGGTTTGCAAGGGATTCTGGGTAACAGACCCTGGTGGGAAGTAGTCAAGTCACCTCATCCTGGATTCCACTGCGTGTCAACTTTTAAAAAATGTATAGTTTTGCTATGTTTCCCTAGGTGCTGGCAGAGCTATGGTTCAAAAACTACAGCTAGGCACTTTGCCAAAAAAGGGTAATGTTTTACTGCGAAATTGAGGTGTGTCCAAGTTGCGTTTTGCGCCGTGTCCTGTCACAGGCAGTAGGCCGACCCACACAAGTGAGGTACCATTTTTCTTGGAAGACTTTCTAAAACGCGGGGTGCGTGGGAATTTGTAGATCCAGGCAGATTCCAGAACTTTCCACCCCAGAAATGTGGGCAAATGTGTTTTGTTTGACAAATTTTTAGGTTTGCAAGGGGTACTGGGTAACAACCTAGTGAGAGGTAGTCAAGTCACCCCATCTTGGACTCCCCTGGGTATCTAGTTTTCAAAACTGTATAGGTTTTCTAGGTTCCCGTAGGTGACGGCAGAGCTAGGGTTCAAAAACTACAGCTAGGCACTTTGCCAAAAAAGGGTCATTTTTCATTGTGAAATTGGGGTGTGTCCATTTTGCGTTTTGCGCAGTTTCCTGTCACGGGCACCAGGCCTACCCACACAAGTGAGGTACCATTTTCCTAAGAAAACTTTAGGGAACGCGGGGTGGGTGGAAATATGTGGATCCATGCAAATTCCAGAACTTTCCACCACAGAAATGTGAGGAAAATTTTTAGGGTAATTCAGATTTGTAAAGCAACTGTTATTACCTATTGACTTTCAATGCATTTCTGCCTTCCAAATGAAAGACATTGTGTAAAAAATAAGTTTTTTTGAAAAATGACCGATACTTCTCATGCTAGTATGAGTATTCCCAATTTCAGAAATGTGCAAATAGCTACTGTTTCTAAACTCTATATTTTGTTCCCATTTCAGAAATACATAGGCGTCTTTCATACCGATGTTTCCATGTATACATTTTCCCACAATAATTGGTATATACCCGGTACATAATAAAAAGCCATTGCAAATTGCTGTTCAGTTTTTGATTCTTGGTTCGTCGGATTCTTGGTGAACCTACAAGTCCTATATATCCCCACAACCAGTAAGGTCCAGCATATATAATGGTATATTGCTTTCGAAGACTTGTCATAATTAGAAGAAGTTACAGGTGAAAACCTGGACACAAAAGGCTGTTTTTTTCAACTAGTTTTCCCTTTTTCCTAAATTTAACTGTTAGTTTCTATTAAGAAACCTTGATGGATCTACACAAATGACCCCTTGCTGAATTCAGAATTGTGTCTACTGTTCTAAAATGTATAACTTTCCAGGATCCATTATTGCTTTTATACTCATTTTTACCATGAACTGGAAGGAGGTTGAAAACACAAAAAATAGCAAAAATAGGCTATGTCCCAGAAAAATGGCAAAACTGAAAAAAATGTTGGTTTTCTGACTAAATTATGTGATTCACTAAAATCTGGGAAAATTGTGATTTCAGCCCCACAAACCCTTTTTTGATACCATTTGCAGGGAAAAACCCAGACGCTTTCATTTGCAGCCCTTCCCCCCCCCCCCAAAAACCAAAAATTCGCTGTATTTTGGCTAGTTCCCATTTTTCAGATTTTTCTTTTTTACTGTATTTTGCTTAGTTTCTGGGACCCTCCAAGGGAATACACAAATCCTGGGTACCTTTACAATCCCCATGATGTTGGAAGAAAAGGACGCAAAATTGGCGGGAATACCTTTTGTGGTCAAAAAGTTACAGGGGCCTAAGCGCACACTACCCCAAATAGCCAAAAAACGGCTTAGCAGTGGGGGGCGGGGAGGCCTAGCAGTGAAGGGATTAATGCTATTGTGTTGTTACACACTGGCGTTTTCCTTATTCCTGTGGCTTCTTAAGTGATGTGCTCACTCATTCGGGCATTTATGTCTCATGCTTAAAGGGGAAAAAACACATATTGAAAAGAATAATATATTAGGAACTTTGTGGAAACGTAGGAAGTTTTGTTTCCTTTCAGTAAAGCTCCATCTTTTATTTTGGCATTTTGATTGGTTCAGTGGTGTGCACATTTTATTGGGCACATAGTCTAACTTTATTCAAATCACAATACTTTCTTTGCATTCATTTGCCAGCAGGGAGGTATTATTAACATTAATACTCATATTTCTTTTTTGTTATCTCTTTTTAGTCCTCATAACCTTCTGGGCCTTTAATTTTTTTGTATTTTTTTGTTCTTCAATCTCACTTCTTGTGAGGATGTTTTCAGGAAAAATTTGGAATCTCTCCTCCACAAACTTTTATACCAACGTTTGGGAACTCTTCACTCAACTGGAAGGAATGGCATGAGTATTTTGAAAATTACATTTCTACTTTTGACGATGATGAAGATCTTACAATGGATAGGAAAAACATTTTTTTACTACACTCTTTAGGTGCTCAAGGAATGAAAATTAATTAATAATTGCATCAACAAGAAACCCAGACAAGCTGGCCAAGGTGATGTGGATATAAATGGTTTAGAGGATGTTTCTAATTACTTCAAACCCACTGTTTGCATTGCCGTTGACAGAATTTAATTATTTCACAGGAAACAAGGGATGGAGGAATCTGTGGAGGGTCTCATGGCTGCGCTCAAAAACCTAGCATTAACATGTCATTTTGGCATACTACATGATGAATTTATCCGGGATCAAATTGTGATGCAAGCTGTCAATTGCAATATACAGGAAAAACTGTGGGCGAAAGGGGAATCTTCTCTCCAAGAGGTGATCAACATTGTAAAGAGTGTGAAAGCTGTTTTGTCGGAGTAAAAAAAATTAAAATTGGTATTGGTGAGAATGCTACGATTGTCAGAGTCAGAATACAAGGAATATTTCTCATAAACCCTCAACTGAGTCTATTTCTAGTAGGAAAGACATAACAATCAAGAGCAAAATTGAATGGTGATAGAAAATGTTTTAGGTGTAGGAGCAAGTTTAATTTAGCAAACAACAAGTATTGTCCTGCACACAAGCAGAAGTGTTCCAAATGCGGGATTGTTGGGCATTTTTTCAAAGTGTGTCAAAGTAAATTGAAGAGGAATGTTAATGCAAAATGTGTGGAACCAGTTAGTTTTGATGAATCTTATTTCTCTGATGATGATAATTTGGATCTGTGCGTTTTGCATGTAGATAATGATGTTCTCAATGTGCAAGGTATAAGGAGGAAACCCATGTGCAAAATGTCCATTGGAGATGTTGAAAGTCTCCATACTGGCAGCTTCAGGATCATCGTAAACCATAATTAACAAGAAGGTTTGGTTGGCTAAATGTGTACCTGTTATAGAAAATCATTTAGTGAATCTTGACATCTCTCCCAAAAAGTTTACTGGTGAACCTATCGATGTGTTGGGATATAGAGAACTTTGTTTCCAATTCAAAAGCAGAGAAATGATGGGAAAACTGTATGTGTCTGCTGTTTGTCCTTCAGTGCTTGGATGGTTAGATCTGGGTGAATTGGGAATAATATTGGATCCAAATACTCAAGATCCTGTACTATGCCTACAATCAGAAGAAGAGTTTTGCACCTTTATTGCTAAAAGATATCTTACCGTTTTTTTCAGTAAAATTGGGAAATTTATGGGGTTTCCAATACAGAATACAACTTAAACAGGGTGCTGTTGCATGGGTACACAAGTCAAGGAAAATTCCCTTCTCCGTTAAGAGTAAGATTGAGGAAGAGCTTTGTGAATTACAAATAGCTGGAATCATTAAATCTGTTGAATCTGCAGAATGGGTCGCCCCCCCCCCCTAGTCATTGCTAAAAAGGCTAATGGTAAACTCTGCTTATGTGTGGACCTCCGAGATCTTAATAAGAATATTCTTATTGATCAATTACCTTTACCTAAAATTAGCGAGATGCTGTCACACACCAGTGGAATCAAGTGGTTTTCCACAATTTATCTCACTGCTGCATATCATCAAATAGCACTTCATCCTGTCATCCTGACAGCAGGTGTCTTACTACCTTTGTAACACCTTTAGGATGTTTTAGGTTTAAAAGGGTACCTTTCGGGTTAGCCTCTGCTGCAGAAATGTTCCAGAGATTAATGCTGATTATTTTCAAGGATGAGCCTGACTTATTAATTTTTCAAGATGATATTATAGTTATGGGTGTTAACAGAGAAGACCACAATGCTAAGCTGGATAAATTATGAAAATCCTGGATGACAGAGGTCTCCCAGCTGATATTAGCAAGTGCACATTTGCTGGAACTAGTGCCACCTACCCGGGGCATGAGATTACTGGAGAAGGTATGAAACTCAAGAAAGAGTTACTGTCAGCTATAAGGGAAGCCCCATCTTCCAAGAATATGGATGATGTTAGAGCCTTCTTAGGTCTCGCAGAGTTCTATGCCAAATTCGTGTGGCTTTTCTCCTCTAAGACTTTCTTATTAAGAGAGCTCATAAAGCAGAAAAATGAATTTGGAAGGACAGGTACATGCGAAGAAGCATAATAATAAATTAAGAATTAAATCTGTGAGTCTCCGGCCTTACATGGCTCTGACCCCTCTTTACATTGTATCGTGTTTACGGAAGCCAGTGGTAGGGGTCTTGGTGCAGTGTTGAGTCAAATTGATTTGAAAGGCAACAAAAGAACCATTTCATTTGCCTGCAGTTCTAGTACACCTAGGGAGGAGAGGTACTGTTTCATAGAACGGGAGACTCTTGCATGGGTGTGAGGTTTGGAGTACTTCAGGCAGTACATCTGGGTATACAGGATTACTCTCAGAAGTGATCACAAACCTCCTGTGAAGGTTCAAACTACAAAAGGTCTGTAAAGTGCTTCACCTCGTTTAGCATGTTTGTCGGTGAGAATGATGGATTTCAATTATACAGTACAAAATGTTCCAGGTGTAAAAAACGTGGTAGCAGATTTTTTGAGTCACTTGCCATTACCCTGTAAGAATGATTCTGTTACAGATTTTGCAGCAGGTCTGGGTGAAGTGTGTGTAGTGGGGCTTCGCAGAGGTTCACGGAGTTGCAAACAAAGTCTGCTCCACCACGCTATACCGCCTGCCTCCACCCCTATTAAGAAATAAGTTAACCTTAAGTAAAAAGAAACTTAAAATCACTTATCTGTGTACCGCAGCATCCCTGGGCTGCCCTTCTCCACTTCCCTGACGTACCAGTAATGCTTGAGAAAACTGTGCATGCGCGCACGCCAGCACATGCATATTTCTCGCAAGTTTTCTCAAGAATTATGGTTAACTTATTTCTTAATAGAGAGGTGGAGGCGGGGGCTGGCAAACTCTGCTCCAGAGTGTGCGGAGATTTGCCTTCTCCGTGTTCTCCTTGGAAAGTGGATAAGGCAAATTTCTGCACGCTCCACGTGCAGAGCGGAGGTCTCCGCCTAGGGTTAATTGTGTGGGGAACATTCTGGAAGAAATTCCCTGTATTTCACAATCGGAATGGTTTCTGGCCCAGGACATTGATGTAGTCTTTTTCGATGTAAGTAAGTATGTCAAGGATGGTTGGCCAGCAAAAAGGGTATCCCAGCGAAACTGCATACTATTTGGGAGTTGAGACATGAATTGTCTTGTGAGGTAGGCTAATTTTGAGAAATGTTAAAGTAATACCTCCTGATTAACTTTGGTCAGAAATTCTTGATATATGTCATGAGGGACATTGAGGCATTGGCAAAATGAAAAGGCCAGGTTTGGATTTAGAAATCGAAAGGAAGGTGAGGGATTGTTCGGCTTGCGAAAAATTCGGACAAATCCCAACACACCTTTAGACCATCCTTGCCACCTCTTTCTATTCCCAGTATGCTCCGGTGAGGTTGGAGATTGCCGTTACAGAACCCATTTGGGAGAATGGAGAACAGTTGTACCTCATTGTTTTAGTGGACAATTGTTCAAAGTGCCCAGAAGTAGAGGTTGTACATAAAACTGATACCAACACTATTATTCATTTTTTGCAGAAGTTATTTTTGAGAGACTGTTTACCCAAATGCATTGTGAGTGACAATGCTCCCCAATTAATTTTGGATACCTTCTAGAAATTTATGAAGGAGAATGTCATCACTCACAAGACTACCTCTCTGTACCACCCAGCAGGTAATGCTGCTGTTGAGAGATTCAAACGCATGATTAAAGGGATTGTTCAACTACAGATGGTAATGATCTAAGTTGGAGAAAGGAATTAATACACAATCATGAGGCCTTCAGTATTACACCATGTGTATCTACTGGTTTGAGCCCTTTTGTTTTATTAAGAGGTAGAACTTCCATCACTAAAGCTAATGTGGGATGGTTGTCAGCACCCAAGAAAGCTTTTTGGTGTTTGGTTGGTGTGAAGGAGAAACTTTAACTCTCTCAGAGCACTAGTAAAAAATATGGTGGCTGAGAAAGTTTTCTGTAATTCTGCTCTTCTTAGTATTGGCAAGATTTAGCATTTCTCGCCTTTGTCGTTGTGCAAGGGGGAGGAAATGGCTGTGCAGCAGCAAACCGATTCTGTATGCCACAGGCTATCGGGCAACCACAAGTTTGATTGGCTTTGGATGATGAAATCATAGAGGATGGTACCCTTGAAGGTGGTGTGAGTGAAATTTTGGTTGAAATGGTGGTGTGGTGTGGTAGTGGTGTGCAGAGTGAGGGCAAGGATGCTGGTGTCATTGATGGTAATGAGGAAGAGGTATTGGAAGCTCAAGCTGTGCTCAGGGGTAAAGAAATACAAGGCATGCATGCTGAGGTTGTTGAACATGATGGTTACAATCACAATGACTCACATAAAGAGGAATGTACTAGGAGAGAATACCATGTGAGTAGACAGGGCAGGGAAGTTAAAAAGTACCCATTAAGTTGCGGGATTTTGTGTGAGAATAATTTGCACCTAACTTATTTTCTCCACATGTGTAGGGGGAATTATCTATTGTTGTTATCTCCAGGTATCTATTAATCCTCTTGTTTTTTTGTACTTTATTATGGTGGAATATACCTCCATAACCTTTCCCTGTCCTTTCCTCCCAATTTTGCATTCATCACCTTGCACATACTCATTTATTGGTTATTTCTGTTACCTCCTCTTAGAAAGTATTCCATGTTCTCCTGGAAGAAATATCACTTAATTGTTTGATAAAAAGGAGATGTGTTGTGTTTTACTTAATGCCTGCAAGGCGATCCTTCCTTGGTGTGAGCATATGCCCAAGGCTTTATGACGAATTCACATTCAAATTGGAACCTTGGTTATAGGCAGCATTTGAGGTTGGCAGTTGCTGCTTGGTTACTGAAGAGACAACACGCAACTTGGTGTCAATGTATACTTTTAATAAAGAGACTTACCTACTTCTACTTATGCCACTTCGGCAAGTTTTTACAGGCCTCCTAATAAAACTCAGGAAAATAAATGGTTAAGTAAAATGCTGAGGGATTTATGTTTTTGGGTAGGAAATGGAATGGGATGAAGCCAGCAACGGCCATTTTGTGCCCAGAATAAACCTCATACTGATCCTCAGGGACAGTTATAAAACCATCATGTAAATTAGCAGAAAGATTACTGTTCATCTTATTTTTGAAAAAGTACGTCCTTGTGGATTGAAGTTAAGACCATAATATTTTTATGTTACACACACCTCACTCTGAGAAGCAAAAGGGAGTTCCAGAGGACAGTATTAAACAATGGTTTTTCTGGCTTCTAATGCACGGCAAAGCAATCTTACACAATAGCCACTCAGTATATGTAATCCCATTGCTTAGCTGTTACGTGTGAACTCTCTAAAGCTTAGAGATATCTTTCCTAACAGACTGAGCTTAATAAATTGTATACTCACCTATTAGGCTGTGAATGCTTACTCTTCCTGACAGAAACTTCAACCAACAGTAGCACATAGCTTAGACTTTTCGTGCACTTTGATTGGTGTTGCTTACAGTAGTTTGAGAGGCCATGGCAAAGCTGGAACAAGTCAGTTTTACAAGGAGGGATGAATTGATTCCAAGGTTCTTGTAGAATAAGATTGAACACTTCCAGAGCATCACGGGTGAGAATGGGAATAACAAATGATAGAACCCCTCATGTAACGGTTGTAGAAAAAGGATAAGAAACACACATTGATTAGTTAACAGACTCTTACAATATTTGATGGTTGTATGTCGGAATATAGATAGTAAAAATATAACCTAACATATATATCATGGCCGAAATATTGTTTACAGAGTTATCGCTTACTTGGGTGCAGATTTTCTATTACTAACTCCAACTCGTAATATTTTTCTGCAAATGAGATTTAAGACACAATATTTTTTAATATGATATTTAGTCCATTATATGGCTAAGCCATCCCATATTGTACATCAACATTTTTTTTAAAGATATTCACAAATTTTGCACTTGAGAAGTCAGGTGCCAGGCAGGTAGGTGATACATTGTTTATTCTATGACAAGCCCCTTGTTATACCAACAGCCTATTAGCTCTATCCTCACTCCATATGAAAAAAACTGCCAGACTTTTACCAGCTCACACACGCTAACATTCCATGCATCATCATATTATCACAGTAAGAGCATTTAATATTCCACACCATGCCCACTCTGCATGTTCACACACAGACTCATCAAGAAGGTACATCATCCATCACCTTTACACACAGGACGGAGCAGTCGCATAATGACACTACATCATCCTCTTCCGTACACAAATTGTCCCACACTCAGTCACAGTATCTGGCCAGACCAAAGTCAAACTAACCAGCCAGACCAACATATCCAAGTGCCAGACTGATGAAAGCATATAGATGCTGCACCCAGCATTATGTCTTTTGGATGCAAGTCAAACACCATATTTAGCATCTCTTAAACACAATGATGACTGTCCGAGTACGACAAACTGCAACTATTGACAAAATAAGACATGAGGTGCAGTACAGTATAAATTACTTAAATTTTTAAAAGCAGCTGAAACAAAAAAAAAAGCAATGTAATCTGCCTTTAGTACCACACACCAGTCAAACCATACCCACCTGTACAAAGTGCGTGACAACTGGTTGCAGAGCACATGCAGGTGAAACAAAAACAAACGGATTGCTTCACACTAATGTACTCTCCCTTCACTATGACACAGTTATGAAAATATTCAGATTGTACTCAGGGACAAATGTTCCAAGATCACATAAGCAGAAGATGTGACTAGCAGTTGCAACACCAAAAGATACTACAGTTCACCTGTCTTCCTCTATTTACAGGGCTACTTCTCTTACCCATGTTCCCAACACCCAAATACATACCCCCCAAATTGCACACTGCTCTGCCAGGTTGCACTAACCTTGTGCTAGGATCCAGCACAAGCAATGCTCCCCCCCATCCCTCACTGCTCAACCATTGACCCTATCTACATAAATATGCAGATCAGTGGCAGATGTGGGTTAAGGGAATGGGACGAGAGAAACAAAGACACAGGACTTCTCCACTCTGCTATTTCTATTGGTCAAGGATATAGCTTAAGTAACTTGCATGTAAGGAAACACCTCCTTTTGCACAATCACCACCTAACCGCTGGTTTATCCACTAAAAATGTTCTAAGTCCTGTTAAACAGCCTTCATTGCTAGTACTATGACCCTTAAATACCCAAAATAAAATATTCTGGGTGGCATAGTGATGTACACCCACAGGATGTTGTCGCTACAGGTTAGCTGCTGGGATCATTAGCCAATTGCCCACTGTCCCTGATCCCCTTAACACCCCCTGAACTAGTATTTAATGGACTCCCCTGGCTCCGGAGAAGAGGTACAAAGAAGATGCTGCCAACTACATCAAGACTTTGGACTCTGCCACAACACAAAGAGAGGACACTTAAGTGCCCTGAAGAGACCATTTACTGAACCCGGGTGTTGACGTTTGTCCGTGGTGAAAGCTCACTGCTCCCATCAAGAGGTACTTCAGTGGACACCAGAAATCCAAAGCAGACTCCTCTGACTTGCGGAATCAGTTGACTGCAACCTGCTGAAAAAGCAAGGTGATGTGTCACAAGAATTGCGACCTGCCAGGCCTGTTAAGAGGAAGCCCAACGGGAAATTTTGTCCTGCAAGCCTGGAGTGGTAGGTAAGCTCACACCATGTCTCAAGCCATTAGTCAACTCCTGCCGACTTTAACCAACTGAAGTATCCAAAGACTACATTGCAGCAGCCAAAGCTTGGTGGTCGCCAGTTGGGTGATTGACCTTGTCATCCACATCTCCAGCCTGACAGCACCTCACAATGACACTGACCAACATCGCCAATGACCCCGCTGCTGTGTCCCTGCATCTTGAAGTTGGTGTTGTCGAGTGTGCAGCAAAGCATCTCTGGAGTGACTTGTCCCAGTGATTGACAGATGCCAGCTACCCTCTGCACCCGGGGCTGCCAAACAAGGTACATAAAATACAGGTGTTGCAGCCGGGTCCTGTGAACCCAAAAGCCTATACTTTCTGAAGGTAGACCGTATTTTCAAAGATAGACGTATTTTTAAAGATATACTTAATGAGTCAGTTATACAATTAATTTAAAAAGAAAACATTTAGACACTTATTTACCCATTTATTCTTCCATCAACCTTTAGATATACATATATAAAAAATATTTATTTTTCAGAAAGACACACATTCACTGGATGATGTCATCAGTGATGTCATTTGAGATGTCATCAGTGATGTCATGAGTGATGTCACTGACCATGTCAAGAGTGATGTAGTATGTGATGTCATCAGCAGTGCATTGCGGGCGCGTGAGTTATAGTTAGCTGAACTAACTATAACGGGGGAATTTCAATTTTTTTGTATGAGTGAAATGTCCAGCTAACTATAACATGTGTGAAACCTTTGGTTTTTTCAGTGAATTTCTAAGGTTTTTTAAATGCTAATTCCGAACTATAACGTGGCTGAAACCTATGGTTTTTTCAGTGAATTTCAAAGGTTTTGTAAATGATAATTTTTAAATGTGTAAATTCTTATATTTCTTTCTTTTTATACTAATTTCTTAAATTTGTATTATAAATATTTATATTTATTTTATTTTTTAAATTATATTTCATATTCTTAATGTAAAATAATAACAAATCTAAATCCCAATTTTTTTTTATAAATACATTTTTTACAATTCAATTCTGTATAATTCCCTTCTCATATTTTTTTGGGTAATCGCACCGTATGCGTACAGTTATCGCACCACACTTTGTACGGTAAATGGTCCTCTCCGCGTGTCCGCACACTCATTATGCGCGTCGCATCAACGCTTCTGCGTGACGTCATGTACGGCACCCCGTAAGCGTACCGCGCGAAAGTTTCTAATTGTTCAAAAACATATATTTATGTATTTAATGTACATATTAAGGGAATACATTTTCTAGGACAATCATGAAAATTGTTTTTTTTAACTTTTAATAAGTGAGTATTACTTTTAAAAGCAATTACGCAAATTGCAGAGGTACGTCGTACGTACTCGCATCTTAAGAGCACAGTAAGAGCACTGTACGTGTATGCAAAGTCATGTGATCATAAAAGGAGAGTTTTGATTGGTTCATAATACTTCCTATTCCAACTGTTGAAATACCCCTCTCATTTTGATCATCCTATTTGGACTTTCCCAGGAGAAACATCTATTCTGTGGAGCTGTAGTCTTTTAGAACTCAGAAAAAGAGAAAAGAAGCTTTCATTTGGAAGTTTTTTTCATATCCGGAGGGACAGAAAAAGGTGAATGCGCCGAAAGTAACGTTCATGATCTTTGAGGTTACACTTTCCAGGGGTGACCCCACTAAAAAGTACTCTTTCGGGACAGCCTCAATGGTTCACCATGTCAAAAATTTGCATCAAAAAATTATGCAAGGATTGCAACACAAAGGTTCCAGGAGAACCCTCAACCTGCAGTTCCTTCTACCTCAACTGCACCACCACCTCCTCCGAGTAGTCCGCATCCTATTATTGTGCCACAGTTTGCGGATCTTACAATTCATTGTAATTTTTGCAGAGAACTCCTTTGTTACGGTGAGCAGTCTATGCACCTCATTGTGAAGAGGAAAGAAGAGTACCGTTGCCCAAAACAATAATATTTTTTTTCTTTTTTGTTCATGTTACACAGTTTTTTTGTTTCCAGTTTCATTTTTTTGGCTTAAGAAAACAACAAAAAACTTGCTGAAAACGTACAAAAAAATTTGAAAACTAAAAAGAAAAAAAAACTGTTCTTTCCAGAACTACCTCCACTGGCTTAAGAAAGAACTATATTTCTATATTAGTGTGTAAAAGTTTGTCAGAATGAATGTGTAGTGCATAAACGAATGAATGAATTAGTAGTGTATGGTGAATGCGAAAGTGCAAAACTATAAGGGAGTGCTACAGCATAAATGTATAAGGTGTTTACCTATAGTATACTGTAGTACCTCTGAAGCACTTCAATGTAACATATCCATATAAATATGTTACAAGTCTATGCTTCAATTTGCACTGCTAGTGAAACTGCCTGGGTGAATTTGTATGTGTTAAGAGCGGATTTACAACCCACTTGTGCCTCTTTTACACATCTTTTCCGTCACTTTTGTGATGCAGCGGTGGTGCAAAAGATGTGCCATGATGTCTGATATTTACAATGTGATGCATATGGAAGGTGCATCACATTCTAAAGTCCTGCGCCAGGAAGAGGCTTTCCTGCGCCAGGCAGAGGCTTTCCTACACAGAGAGTGGGGGAGAGGGAGTGGAGGTGTTCTGGCATAGGAACGCCTCCTAAAAGTGACTGAGTAAAATCTATTAGATTTTATTCAGTCACTTTTAGGCCTATGCTACGGCAAAACCCTGCACCTGCTTGAAACAGGTGTAAAGATTGACACAGCATTGTGAGCATAGAACCCCAAGAGCATTGCTGGAGCTGTGTTGCGCTTGGAACGCAAGTAACCACCTTCGCAACACAAATACATCACATATCTGTGTAGTTTTTGCTCTGTAATACACCACATTGTAAATACGGTGCATCCATTGTGGTGATATCACAGTGCACAATAACTGGCATATCTCTGGGGATGTACCACTTATTGTACATCTGCTGATTACTGTTTGAATGTATTGAATGGATTACTACACACTGATCAATGAGTCACTACAAAACTATAACAGGAATGACAGAGTGCTTGGTGGAAGTGTAAAGATAAAGACTGAGGAATTCAAAATATAAAAGGTAAATTTGGAGGTGCATAGAACAGTACATGCATAGTAAATAGGAGTTTGAAGCAGTCCATATACTAAGGCCTACTTTGCTCCATAATTACTTGGGTACTGACTGCATGATTACAGTTCTGCAAAGAGAGTGCATGACTGAATTTATAAGAGCTTCAGTTTTACCACAGTACATATATAAGGAAATACTGCTGAATGGTTCACTACAATATTAAAACAGTAAAGTGAGAGTGATTGTGAACGTCTATTGATACAGACTGGGGAATTGAATGTATAAAAAACAAATGTGCAGCTACATAGAAGACTGCATGCATAGTCTATACAGGTTCAAAGCAGAACATGGCCTAAGGCCTACTTTGCACCATGATTTCTTCAGTACTGACTGGATAATTACAGTTCTGCAGGGAGGGTGCCTTTCTGAATTTAAAAGAGCTTCATTTTTAGCACAGTGCATACATATGGGCATTTTCCTGAATAGCTCACTACAATACTGAATCAGCAATCACAAAGAGTTTGCTGGAAGTGTAAGAACATAGACTGGATAATAAAAGTTATAAAAGACAAGTTGCCCATGCATAGAAGAGTGCAAGCATAGTGTATAGGACTTTGAAGCAGTCTATGCCCTAAGGCCCACTTTGCACCATGACTACTTGGGTACTGGCTGAATTATTACAATTCTGCAAGGAGAGTGTCTGGCAAAATGTACAGCAGCTTCACTTTTAGAACAGTGAATACATTAAAACATACTGCTGAATGGCTCACTTCAATACTAAAATAGCAGTACCAAAATGTTTGGAGGAAGTGTAAATATACAGACTAGGCAATTGAAAGTTTAAAAGCCAAGTCTACAGGTGCATAGAAAAGGGCATTTTTTATTTAATAACCTTCCCAAAGTCCCAAGCGCCAGCACACCTTTCCGAGGGTAGGATTACGATCTACAAATGCTAGCATTTTTTAAATTAAGAACCATAGAATAACAAATATTAAACCTTTTTTTTTCTTCTAATAATAACAATATTTTTTTATACGTCTTCTATTTCTTCTATTTAGATGCTTTACATCATGTAAATGCAAAGAACACAGTTTACAGAGTAACACTTTTTAAACTCTCCAACGTATGTAGATAATAATACCTTCTACCTGTTACTATCAAAATCGAAACCTTTACAGCTTTACAGTTTGAAGCTTTTCCGAACACGTGCAGACGAAAAACTGTTAAAACGTGAGCACGTTCAAACTGCAAAACGTGCCATCATCATAGGCGGAGCCACATCTTCCTTCCATAGACTACTAAACAACAAAAAACGATATAAACAACACCTACTGTGCAATTAGTTTTGTTTTCCCAAGTTATTTCTGAATCGCCAATCTCTGTTGCAGGTTCCGTTCTCCAGCATCGGATTCTCTTTTTGTGTCAACAAACATATTCCGGAGTTGTAAGTTGTTTCAAGACGGCACAGGCATAGTACTTAGTTATAAATTGTGACTATTTGTCAATATTGTAACATTTATATGCAGAAAGAAATGTTATTGCATGTTTTTCCCTTTTTCTCTGTAACATCAGCAGCTTGTTCTTAGAAACAGATATATTATAACAAATATGACTCATTTTCTGGCTCCTTTTACCTTATATATAGTGACTTTTTATATTATAATATTGATACTGTACTTCGCTCGAGAGGTGTTGCTAAACCGTCAATGCAAACCCTAAACATTTACAATCAACGTGACAATGATACACTTGTTATTATGTTTTCCCCTAGAGATCACATACTGTTAATATGTACATTATAATATTAACAGTCTTAGTGATTTCGGAATTCACAATCCGTCGTCACAAACACTAACGATATGTAAGCAACGTTACCGGCTGCGGCTTTCAGTCTATTTTCCCCTTGTGATCATATGCTGTGAGAATATATACATAATATTATTCTCAACCTCATGATCTCAGAGGAGTTTATGACCCGTCGTAACGAAGATCTAATTTTTTCACCTCCCGGAGAAAAGAAGTTCCGTAAATAATTACCGCTCAAAAGTATTTTATTATGGATTTTCTGTTAAATACATAACTTTATTTTCCTTTTTTTTATTCTAACAATGGTATCAATCGTTATATTATACTAGATTGTCCTATTGCTACAGAACATGAATGGGAGATTTTTCAGCGCCATCTGTAATATAATTATCAAATATTTTTAAAAACTTGATCAGATATTTTTATATATATTAAAATATAGCTATCATACATACTTTGTTACTTTAAATATTTAATCAACCCTACATTTATGAATGTTATTTTCTAATTTCTATTCTTATTTGCGATTCCTATTCACCTTCTCCCTAAAGAATATATAGGACATGTACTATATATTATAGGAGTAACATTCTATATATTCTTTGATGAGTGTGTGATTTATTAGCGGAACAGTCTGCAACTTGTAAATACTACGACAGCATGTTTCTGAATTGTACAGAATACAAATTTTAAAAATAATAATGCATGCATTTCTATGTAATATGAAACAATTTAGATTTTAATGTTTTACTTGTTCTCTTGATCTGAGATAATGTAGTGCAGGAGTGTTGGTTGTAGCACTTCTATTCTACTTTATCTAAAAGTAACTGATGCCCTCTTACATCAACAAGAATAGGGGGCAACACTTTTACAAACTGTAGCACAAAAATGAACTATATAGCCACGCTTAACTGATATTTTATGAAATTCCATTTTTAATTGTCACCCGTTTCATATATACTGCAACAGTTTCTGAAGAAAGTTCATTTGTATTTGCTTAATAAAAACTGTTTCAAACCTAGACTGAATTTTTTGCTGTGCAACCCCACTTCCCCATCATGAAAGTAAACACCACATTATAATTAAATAACAGTACTAAGAAGTATATCACCTACAAACTTAATAAAAGAAAACAGCACAAAACACTGTCAACACCTTTGCACAGTTTTTTTAATAAAAAGAGGCCTCGTAGGTGGGGGAGGGGGGAGGGAATCGAGTGGAGGAGAAAGCGGTCCCCGGAACTCCGGGGGGCCATGAGTCCCCCCGCATACATATAGTTAAACATCCGGTGGGGTAGCGATCCCCGCGCAAAAGAGAGACCCTCTAGGCCCCCCATTATGAAAAACAAATAGCCCCAGAGATTTGACCCCCCCGGAGGGTAATTAACAATAAAGCGGGCTTCACGTTTTTTTCTTTTTCATCCAAAAATGCGTACATTGCGTTTTATTAATAAAAAAAAGGCCCACGTGACGTCATATACGGCGCCCCGTACACGTACTCCACGTAGGATTCTAATTATTCAAAAACATATATTTATGTATTTATTGTACATATTAAGGGAAGACATTATCTGGGATAATGATAAAAATAGTTTTTTAAAACTGTGAAAAGCGTATATTACTTTTAAAATCCATTACGGAAATATCGCACGTACATCGTAAGAGTAAAGATAGTTTGAAGACTTATACATTTTATAAAACAATATAGCACTGCACACTAAAGAAGAAAAGTCAACACAATTATTGACCCCTTTCCCAACATTTAAAAGCCCCTGGGGTAGGTTTATAAATTAATCGAGACTGAATACGTTAGTACAGGCCACTCTTACGCCACCAGAAAAACACAACAAAGCACCGAACAAGGGGCCCACTACCGTATGCGTGGCCTCTTTGGTCACTGAGTTAGTGGTGCCCGATGATGGGAGCCCAAATATGTCGTTACCCATAGTGATATCATGACCCGGCCCCATGTATGGGACTTCTTTGTTGAAGATCGGAACTACCTCATGAAGAAGGTGTCTTTTCCACGAAAAGGTGAGCAGTGAGGCTTGAGTATGCATCGGAAGGAGTCAAAGGGTTGGAGCTGACTACATACAAAAATGCGACTTAGTATTTTAGACGAACGCACTCCTACATAATGTATTAATTTACATGTTTAATTTTTTTCCCCAAAAGCAGTAACATTTTTATAATCGCTGAAATGTCCTGAATATATTCACAATACAAACAGTTCGTAGAAATCTGACAATCAAATGTCTATAAAAGTGTGATATTATCTAACTCCAAATTAATATAGCAAGAATTACCAATCACAACATCTTTCTTTTAATATCTTTTAGATGTACAGCTTCACAATGGATTATGTAACACAGACAACGGCAATAGCACAAGTTGAGCAAACAAGCTTGTTTCTGAAGCAACGATAAGTTATCCGTCAAAGGAGAGAATATGTAGTATGCAGCAGACGCAAAAAAAACATTGGGCTAACGGAGCTTCAGCAAGGATGAGATAGCTTTCTAGGCCCACACACACTCGCACCCGAGTACGTAACAGTTCACTTACCCCTCCCCTGTCGTGTGTGTCGCTCCCTCATTTTAATATCCTTTTTTCCCTTTCTCTTTCTTACTCTCTCACATCAGTTCTATTTCTTTTTTAAAGATTTGGACGCTGCTATCTCCACTCTGCTGTATACAACCTTATCTGAATTCAAATGATTACCTCTCTTGATTACAGTGAAGGCTTCTTAAACACGTAGAGCACCATGTTTCAATCACGCCAATCAGAAAACACCCATGGGACTTGACTCTTACTCAGCAAGGCTGAGCAAAAATACTATAGAACAATACAATTGCCAGTGCTGAGACTTCAAAGTACAGCTATTTTTAGAACCGGCTTTATGAACATATTATAATAGTCTGCTTTATAAATTGCAAAACTCCACTTTTATTGAATTTTTTACTTATAATTCAATTGTTTTGAACAAATAATTACTTGTGCATGAAAATACATGAATGCATGGAAATACACGTAAAAATATATACAAATATGTACAATATAGTTCAAATAATTTAAACAGACATACCATCACTTCAAACACACTATTGGCCAAGGAACATTCATTCCACATACGAACTTCCCACACACATCCTACAAACAAAGGTCCCGGTATCAGTAATGCCTAGAAAATACAAATAAAGCACATTTTCAATACAACTTCAGTTTCTTTGTGTACTTTTTTCACCCTAAATAGGACAACATTTTGCCTCCCTATTTACAACATTGTATTCGTTATGACCCGGGACCTGATCGGTCGACGCGTTTCGAACTCCGCCGATTCAAGGGTTCTCCTCAGGACCAACAATTTCTACAAAAAACAAAAATAAACACACTTTAGACTTATTTTAGTCACAAAAAATCTATGGCCATATACCTGTGAGGCACCCCTCAGTTCACGATCCTACCATAGCTATTCAAGATCAATGATCAACATCTGTAAGCAATGGATTCATTCCAAGATGCATACCAAGAAGGAGCTAGGAAGAAACATAAACCACTTTAAGACAACACATATATCCTAGTGGTGTGGTGGAGTATATGGAGAGGTGTGGCTCACTGGTTAGAGGTGGCAGACCCGGAAGCAGAGGTCGGCCCGGGACCAGGGTTCTATTCCCGACGCGGCAGGGTCTTGGGCCATGGTCAGTGGGCTTGATAATTCTCACCTCGGTGCCTACTCCAACCATGGGTCTGTAATGGGCGCAGCGTGCCGGCAGGCACCTCGAAGGCTGTTACCTCCCCACGCGGGTATTCACCTTGTGACCCCCCCCCTCCTGTCTTTTCAGCCTTCCCAAACACAGGTCTGGTCGATGCCGGCAGAACGGTACAGCTGCGATGAGGAAGATATCGAGGACTGGCCCTTTAACTGGACCTGCCCAAGGGAGGAGGAGGAGCCTCGACAGGACATAAAGCCGACAGGAGAAGAGAGGCAGGGGTGCTTGTTCACCGGCGTGGAAGAAGGAGTGGAGGACAGAGAGCGGAGAGACGAGTGGTGGAGAGACCGGACCGAAGGATTTTCGGAAGGAGAAAGACCCGGAATACCAACTACCGAGGCAGAGAAGGAGTTGCGAGACCCGTTGACGGCGCGGGAGCCAGGAGGCCAACGGCATCACGAGCCGCCCAGCCGCACGCGACCTGGAGGCGTGTGGCTTACTGAGGTATGTGATCGTATCTCGGTTTGGGTTAAGAGGAGAGGGAACCGAGAGTAATTGAATCCCTATCCCTTTCGTTCCCACGGGAACCCTTCCTGCACTCCCCACCCCGTCCCTTCACTAGTTGTATATAGTCAGAGGTGGCTCCCAACACTCCTTTCCCCTCACGAGTACGTTGTAACATAGCACTGAGACGCCCTCTCTTGTCTCTTCTTCCGAGGCGGCGTCCATCGTAACCACAGAGATGGATCAAGCGGAAACGAGACGGAGCCCGAACAGGAAGGAGGCAGAGGCTACCCGAAAAAAGCAGCGTCCCACAAGAAGCCGATCACCGAGACGACCCCACCTGAGGAAAACTTGTACTGACATACTGTTCCAACAAATAACACCTGCACGTACAAAAACCCGTTTGTTGCCCATTACTGCGCACCCCGCCACAGGGTCCCACTCAGCAACTCTGGGCAATAGCTTGCTTAATCTCTACTAATGGCCCCATCAGCGCGGGGATGCTTGTCTTCACCTTGGAGATGCCCAGGAGGGACCATCTCACAGGGAAAGCCAGGATGGGTTCCCCAGCGGTATACAGCGCTGGGACGCCCCTTTGCTGGGGCAGCTGTGCGCTTTACAAGGATGCAACATTTAACATTTAACATTCTAGTGGTTGCTGTCAACCAATTCAAATTGAAATACCACTTACCCGCTTCTATTCGCGGGTCCTATTTCAAAGGGCTACAATAAAAAAACATGGTTGAATGGTTTAACTAACTCTACAAATCTTTCCAAGAGTCCTAAAGACCGGGGCTTACCTTGACCTGTGTGGCTGCCCTCGTGCTGTAAACGCGACCCATGCAGATGATTTCTTTTTCGCACGGTGGCTGTGGGAAAAAGTGAAATGTATCAGCAGCGTTTCTAAAGTACTTGTTCGATTATCCTTCAGGCTGCGTTTCAAAGAATGCCTTACCGAATGGATAAGTGTTTTAGTCCTCCGTGTATCCTTCAGTAAATCCGTTCAGCGTATGCTTTCAAGTTGTGACGCTGAGTGATCAGCATCACCTACTTCCAGTATATTACCCCGGTGGCCGCTAAAGCTTTTGGGAGATGTAGTTTGATAGGAATTTAGTTGCGTAAACCATTTCAGCGTTTCTAAAGTCCTTAATCCATTGTTGTTCAGGGTTCATAAAAACAATGCCTTACTGAGTAGACAGACGTTTTAGTCCTCCATAAACTAATCGGATACTAACTTCGGCGTGTGCTTTCAACCTGAAACTCTGTGGAGTTAGCATTACATACTTCCTGTATATACCGGTGACTGCTAAGACTTTTAGGAATTGTAGTTCGAAAGGAACTTGGTTGAGTCAACACGTGCTGGGCGATTGAACTCTAAGTTTATGGGGCAATAACCTTTAAGAGAGTAGTAGTTGGTTAAAACAGAGATAAAAACAATGATTCCACGTCATCACATGGCAGCCTGTATTAAGATTGTGGTAAAGGTGTGGTGTATTCCTAAACGATAGGTTTAAATATCTCTGAAATCTCATTTAAGCCACTGGTTGCAATTTTAAATTTCATAATCAACAGCGCCTCGCGCTGGCTTAGTCGTGCATCCAGGTCGCCCCCTCGGTCGTCTCTCTCAATTTTTGATAGCACTGTCCATTTCAAGTCATTTTGCTCATGAATTTCGGCCACCCAATGGTTCACCAATGGTGCCTTTTCCACCAGCCTGCGTATTATCGATTTGTGCTATGTATTTCTCTGCTTCACCTCCTGGGTCTTTTTCCCTATGTATAGCTTGGGGCATGGGCACACAATGCCATACACTACATTCCTTGTTTTACAATTTGTAAACATTTCATGTTTCCAGTGAATTTTCTCGAATGAAAATACAGAATTCTCCATTGTTTGGTCAAAACAAGTACAGGTTCCGCATTTGTGATGTCCTACCACTGGTGCTAATCCAAATAAACTTCTCAGTGTGGGATGCTTTTTCAATTGGGAGAGCTGCACGGGCAATATGGTTAGCCACACTTTTCTCTTTCCTAAAAGCAAATAATGGTGGATCTGAAAAATCTTCGTGTAGATCTTTCAATAGGTGCCAATTGGATGTTATCAATTTTTTCAGTTGATGCGCATTAGGGCAAAACGTTGTCACACAAACTGGCCTTTTCAATTCAGGTTGTTCCCTTGTTTCTAAAAAGAATGCTGATGTTTCCAGTGCCTGTTCCTGGGGGATCTGGGTGTAACGGGAGACTACGTCCAATGTAACCAATAGTTTGTTCATCTCGTCAAACTGTGCCATTGCTATTCTGTTTAAAAAAGCTGTAGTGTCTTTCAGATGTGCCGGAATTTTCTCAATAAATGGTTTTCAGAAGAAATAAATATATTTTGCCACTGGCTCAATTAAACATTCACACCCCAACACTATAGGTCGGCCTGGTGGATAGGTCGGCCTGGTGAAGGATATCCTAAAAAGCCACTTAAATATTCCCTAAAGAGAGTGTGGTGGACACCACGGGCTACTCTGCTGGAAAAGAAAATTAAACCTGAATTGAAAAGGCCAGTTTGTGTGACAATGTTTTGCCCTAATGCGCATCAACTGAAAAAATTGATAACATCCAATTGGCACCTATTGAAAGATCTACACAAAGATTTTTCAGATCTACCATTATTTGCTTTTAAGAAAGAGAAAAGTGTGGCTAACCATTATGTCCATGCAGCTCTCCCAATTGAAAAAGTACCCACACTGAGAAGTTTATTTGGATTAGCACCAGTGGTAGGACATCACAAATATGGAACCTGTACTTGTTTTGACCAAATAATTGAGAATTCTGAATTTTCATTCGAGAACATTCACTGGAAACATGACATGTTTACAAATTGTAAAACAAGGAATGTAGTGTACGGCATTGTGTGCCCATGCCCCAAGCTATACATAGGTGAAATGACCCAGGATGTGAGGCAGAGAATTACACAGCACAAATTGAGAATACGCAGGCTGGTGGAAAACGCACCATTGGTGAACCATTGGGTGGCCAAAAATCATGAGCAAAATGACTTGAAATGGACAGTGCTATAAAAAATTGAGAGAGACGACCGAGGGGGCGACCTGGATGCACGACTAAGCCAGCGCAAGGCACTGTTGATTATGAAATTTAACACTGCATCCAGTGGCTTAAATGAGATTTCAGAGATATTTAAACCTATCGTTTAGGAATACACCACACCTTTACCACAATCTTAATACAGGCTGCCATATGATGACGTGGAATCATTGTTTTTATCTCTGTTTTAACCAACTACTACAATCTTAAAGGTTATTGCCCCATAACCTTAGAGTTCAATCGCCCAGCACGTGTTGACCCAACCAAGTTCCTTTCGAACTACAATTCCTAAATGTCTTAGCAGTCACTGGTATATACAGGAAGTATGTGATGCTAACTCCACAGCGTTTCAGGTTGAAAGCACATGCCTAAGTTAGTATCCGATTGGTTTATGGAGGACTAAAACGACTGTCTACTCAATAAGGCATTGTTTTTATGAACCCTGAACAACAATGGACTAAGGACTTTAGAAACGCTGCAATGGTTTACGCAACTAAATTCCTATCGAACTACATCTCGCAAAAGCCTTAGCGGCCACCGGGGTAATATACAGGAAGTAGGTGATGCTGATCACTCCGCGTCACAACTTGAAAGCATACGCCACCGCGTACGTATACCATACGCGTACACCCTAATTTTTTATTTAAAAATAAAATAAAAATTGAGCCTAAAGATCCATGTACGACCCCCTGAGCAAGCCTAGAGGGTCAGGAAGTTTCTACCCTGCCCCCTTTCCTTATTTCTCAACTTTGTTTTACTGTTTTCTTGTGAGTCGCTTCTAGCGACGAACAAGATGGCTGCCAACACTTCCTGGTTTGGAGTGTTCATGCACAGTTGACAGCCAATCAGCATGAGGCTCGTGCTCGCAATTGTACACATATCCATACACGTGCTGTACTCCGTCTCTAGATATCGCTATGATTTTACTTGTAATTTTCTAAGAAACTACTGAACGGAATTACACCATTTAATGAAAAGCACAATCTGCTAACCAAACTCTACCACTCTGCCAAATTTGGTGTAATTCCGTTCAGCCGTTCGGGCTGTAGCCCTGGCTAAAGGTCCTATGGAAAATTGCATGGGGAAAACATGTTAACGGACCCCCCTTTTTTCTCAGCCCCCACTTGACAAATCACCCCCAAACTTTCAGGGAAGGAGCAAAACCGAGCAGGCCATTTTCTTGGAGAAATTCGCGAAGATTCGTCCACTGATGCCAAAGTTATTCCAAATAGAATGTTGTGGATTTCTTATGGAAAGTAGGTCCTAACTATAACTACCTACTGGCGACCGCCAGTACGTAAAATATATATATATATTTTGTGGAGGGCCATCCTGATCGATGTTCGGAATTGTTTGGAGACTGCACAAGCTGCTCATAAACATTTTGATGACAGGAAGAGATCTGAGGAGCCGGCTTATAAAGTAGGGGACAAGGTGTGGCTTTCCACACGTAACATACATCTGAAAGGGGTTAACAAACTTAAGCCTAAGTTTATCGGTCCTTATGGGATCTGTGAAGTAGTGAATTCTGTAGCAATGAAGCTGTCCCTGCCAGTTTCATGGTCTATCCATCCGGTGTTCCATGTGTCCCTCCTCCGACCCTGCCCGTTGAGTATGCGGTTGCTGGAGCGTCCTCAAGCTCTGGAGGTGGAAGGTCAGGAAGAGTATGAGGTGCAGAGAGTTCTGGATTCTCATATGGTGCGTGGCAGGGTCCAGTATCTAGTCGATTGGAAAGGGTATGGACCCAAGGATAGGACATGGGAACCTGTGGATCATTTGCATTGCCCGGAACTGGTCGCTGAACTCCACGAGCGGTTCCCTGGTAAGCCGGGTCGACCGCCGGGACGGCTGTCCTCGAGAGGGGGTACTGTCGCGATCGCTCTCGCCGCCACGGCCAGAAGAAAGAGACGTTGAATAGCGCATCCTCTCCAGACGGACTACATGTCCCAGAAGGCTAAGCGGCTTTGGAAGGCCGGTAAAAGGGCTGAGCCTATATAAGCTCCTCCCCTGCAATAGGAAGTTGCTTGACAATTGTTTTTGTAGTTTGGTTATGGCGGAAGGTGTTGTCCCCGCCGGATGTATGACCTAGAAACCCAATGCCGACGAAGAGCCTGCCAGGTCAGAGGATTCAAGCCCAGCGCCGACGAAGAGCCTGCGAGGTCAGAGGATTCAAGCCCAGCGCCGACGAAGAGCCTGCGAGGTCAGAGGAGAAGAGTTTTTTCCTGCTGCAATTCGCAAGTATACTACAGAAGAACGGGCTTGTTCTTCTTTCCAAACCTTTTTACTTTCTTGATACTATATCGCGTGTTACGCGTTCTTTGTTTCATAATCACACCAGAGTTTCCCGACTTGGTAAGAAATGGTTCTTACTTTGTATACTTTTCTTTTGAACCATTAGACCTCTTGTTTGTTCCCAAGAAGTAATGAGAGCAAAACGCCCGCAAACAAAAAGCACTTTTTAGTAGAAGAGTCTCTCTGGAATATATATATATATACTCTATTGAGGGAAGTGACGATAACTTTCCAAAAAGTATCTGGTTATCTCGGATTCAGGAACTACACGATTACGCTGTACGCCGTTACAGTGTTACCTTTGGTAAGTGTAGTAACCCGGGGCCAGGGGGGATTGACATTAGTCGGACAAGGTACTCACTCCTGCTCTTTGTCTCTCCACGCTGCAGTATGTCCCTCCACCGAGATCTCGTGGATAACTCCGACCAGATCCAGAAGATAGTGCCGCAAACCCCGACTCTTCTACACCTTATCACCTCCCGGCT
Organism: Lissotriton vulgaris; assembly: GCF_964263255.1. Lineage (NCBI taxonomy): Eukaryota > Metazoa > Chordata > Amphibia > Caudata > Salamandridae > Lissotriton > Lissotriton vulgaris. The sequence goes on from NC_141685.1 coordinate 1,571,302,384, forward strand.
TCTCGCAATACACACTCAGAAAGTGGCTAGTACATCCCTACTGGGTGTTGTGTTGAGACGAGTCGAGGGGACTCGCATCCCATCGTCTCTGCTGGTCATTTGCATAAGGTTAGTGGCGTGCGTTAGTTCTTGCGCTGCTTACAAGCACAACACATATTCATTGTGTGGAAAGGCTCTAAAGATGATGCACTACTGTTTATTAAGAGTATTAACAACAACTCCATGAATTTAAACTTCACAGCACACATTGATCAACATAAGATGCAGTTCTTGGATGTAGAGGTTTATATTGCCAATTCTAAATTAAACACTACATTGCATAGAAAATCTACAGCCGGGAATATGACTCTCCATGCGGCAAGTATGCACTCAAAACATACCATTGCAGGGATACCGTATGGTGAAATTCTCAGGCTCAAAAGAATCTGCAGTTCTCCCTCTGACTATGAATATTGCCTCAAAGAGTTGTTGGCACGTTTAAAAATCAGGGGATATTCTGATACTATTTTGAACAAGGCAGTTGAAAAGTCCAAACTCAGACCCAGACAGAGCCTTTTCCCTGAATCTCAGTTATAATTAGATCAGGAGATTAATCCTGGAATCCGAGAGGACTGTCCACGTATGATTACTGCCTTTAGTAGTGAGGACAGAAAATTAAAAGCAATACTAAAAAGAATTGGCCTATTGTTCTTAGTGATCATATTTTGAACACTAGGCTACCGGCCAACCCTACTATTACCTTTAGACGGGCCAGAAGTATGGGTTCTGCTTTGGACAAAGCAGCCCCTGAATTAAAATCCAAAATTCCCTGGCTAAAACCATCTAGGGTTTTTTTCAAATGTTCTAGCTGCCGCTCGTGTAGGTTCGGTATCAATACTTTGTATTACTCTATTCCATTTGATATAAAACCTAGAACTATCACTGGCAATTTCAATTGCAAGACTGACTATGCTGTGTATGTCCTGCACAGCATTTACGCGCCATTCTACACAATGACCCGGCCTATCCGGTAGCTCGTCACTTCAAAAGAATCCATAACAACGATCTCTCTTGTCTGAAATATTTTGTGATTGAAGCTCCCCCTCTTAAAAGAGGTGGGGACCGGGAATCATTACTAAGGCAGCTTGTAACTAAGATGATTCTTGAATTAGACATTTGTTGGCCTAATGGATTGAACAACTTTGAGGAAATGCATAATTTTTTATGATGCCTCTTTCTTACTTTGCGGGTCCTCCCTCAGTGTGAATCTAGTACTCGGCATCTTGGATCTACTCCCTCTTAGTTAGGTTCTCTATTTCGAGGTTGAGGCTGGGTCTAGATACTTTTCTACACATATCTGTCCTCCTACACACATTTTAGAGTCAATTAGTAATTGTTATATTTCCTGTTTACAGTATATTTATTCCTCCTTCTGTGTAATTTCTACTTCAAGTATGTGTGTCCTTGTATTTTAACACGTTTTTTTTATATAGAAGTTTTTTTACAATTGGATACATATGGGTTGAACTATGAAATTAGATCTTTAAGTGTGGTTTACATGCAATTTATTCCTTGACATATTTTTCTATTTTTCTATTTTTCTATTTGACTGCACATTTATTGATGATATGAAGAATTGTATTTATCACATTTTTATTCTCATGTATATATATATATACGTGTATATTATTCAATGTATATACATGTATATATATTATTTACTATGGTTTAGGTGTATTTATTGGGTTTTTAACATATTTTTGATATATCTTCATACTATTTATTGCTAAGAGATAATTTATACTCATGGATAAAATGCAGTCTACTGATCTCAGGGATCTGAGAAGTTTTCTAGATCATGATGTTTTTATCTCTTCTATGATGAATGGTATTGCACTTTTTCTCTCGCACTCTTTGCACATATTTTACTCTCACTTAGCGCTTTATTGTCTACCACTGTGTTTTAGCTATATTGGCACACTGTGTACCATATTATACATGTCTAACATTTATGTCATATAAGTATTTTGTATTTATACAGTTAGTTTCTGATGAACTTGTTGGCATAATTGTGTAGTTAGACTATCCATACCTTTGTAGTATACACACATGAATCCTGGATTTATCCGGAAATATTTGTATGTGCTGATTCAATTGCATTAGCTATCAGTGGTAGTATGTCTTCACTGCCTATTTATCACATGATGTATCACGTCACTGTGAGGGGGTGTTTCTTCTAACACTGCATAAAAAAAACATTTTGTCTGTTGTGCATGTGGCAGCGTGATCAAGGGCATAACTTGCCAGAAACGCGTTGCTGTTCTATGTGCATCAATAAAAACTTACCAATGCTGATTTGTTGTGGTCCGTCTCCCTTTGCTTGCTGGTGTGCGAGGCTGTGCTGTGCCTGAGGTGGCGAGAGATTCGAGGAGGAGCTACATGGAATATATATATATATATATATATATATATATATATATATATATATATATATATATATATATATATATATATATATATATATATATATATATATATATATATATATATATATATATATATGATAAGCTGTACTGTGGCTGAGTTCCTAGATGTTAAAGGTGAAGACGAAAACAAGGAGATTATTACCTCGCTTTTCAGGAAACCAAGCGCAGGGAATAGTTTATTGCGCACCTAGAGCTTTCACCCCCTCAGCCAGATACAGGGTATTTCCTATGGCAAGTATTTAAGAGCCAGGAGAATTTTCAACTTGGAGGAGGGTTTTAAGAAAGAAAAAGAAGAGATGACACAAAGATTCCAACAAAGAGACTATAGCAAATATACACTTGTAAAAGCCAGTGAGAGTGTAGAGAGAACCCAAAGAGAAGCACTCAAGGTACATTTTGGCACTTGATAGTAATGAGCCCAAAGGGCTCAATGCTGATGAAGAATTGTATATGCATTTGTAATGACTCATGTATGTTTATGTACATCATATTATGTGCATATAACACATGTGTAAGTAGTGAAAGTTCAGAACTGCAAGCAGTTTTGTTTAGGCCTATTTTGATGTTAATTTTTGTTTATGACCTGACAGCTAATGTATTATTTTGTTTTTGTTCTGTTGCAGTATATAGTGAATGCATTTATACTCAGAGTAGACATGGAAGATCTATGAGCAGTGAATAAGATCACAAGCCCACTTGGGTGTGAAGTGTTCAAATTATAGGTAGGGGTATAGAAATACTTGTACATATTCTAGCCATAATGCCTAAGTGCATGGGTACTATACTGAGGATGTTATCACTATCATGTCATGGCTCAGCTTACATGTTTTCTTTTACTCATGTATCAGTATTGTTTGTTCAAGCTGTTATCCTTAAGATGTACTTACTAATAGTGAAGATTTAATTATTTTATGCATTCAGAAATCTGAAGGTAAATTTCGATTTATTTATGTACAACCCCTTAGCCCACTTGTCCAACACTAGTGCAACTTTTACGTATCTATGATCAATTCATGCCCAGCAACATGTATGGTGGTGTAAATATAGTGTTCAAAATGGCGAAAATAATGTTGAAAGCGAAATGCATCCTGAGAGACCGTTGTTGGTAAACTCACCTGTATATTAAAAAAACCTTCAAAGCATTGAGTGCCCCACCTTCATTTATTCTTGGGAGGATCTGTGGCAATATATATATATATATATATATATATATATATATATATATATATATATATATATATATATATATATATATATATATATATATATATATATATATATATATATATATATATATATATATATATATATATATATATATATATATATGTATATATTGCCACAAAATGTGCTTGAACTTCTAGAGGGCACACATGCTGTCCCCTACCAGCCGGTCTGTGCACCTCGCTGCAGCTCGCTGTTCTTGCATCCTTTTCTTTTGTTTCTTCAATCCCGACGCATTTCGAGGCTGAACACCTCGTAATCATGGGCTGCACATATATATATATATATATATGTGGCACATCAATAAACCAATTTAGCACAAAATCGATGACCGTGTCCGTATTGGAAGAGCGAGTTCCGGAGAGACACAGAGTGAAGTTCTATATATATATATATATATATATATATATATATATATATATATATATATATATTGTAAAAGGTATAACTGAAGAAACATAAAAATAAAAAGCATTAATAACTGAAAAATCAATAAACATTAACAAAGATATGATTCACAAATGTATTAACGAAACAGGATAACACCATTTGGCTAAACAGCTCAAAGGGTAACTGGGGCCCCAGTACCAGGAAATAATCGAGTCAATGGATCAAGCAGTAGTTGATGTAGCAAGATACATGTAAAAGAATATAAGAAGCATTATGCACATTATTGGATGTCACATCTTTGATGAATTTTATCATGCACTTTTGTTTGCACTTTAATAATATTTTGCACTTTGTATTAATTGTTGGCACAATGAGGAAATCAATATCAATCAAAGTTTGTATCTTTACAATTGAATGAGTTACTTTATTTATATTTATATTTACATTTATATGGCGCACTGGCTACCCGAAGGTTTCCCGGTGCCTACAGACCCATGCAGGAAAAAGAGAACAGAAAGTCAGAGCTCAGAAGTTAAGTAACCACGTTTTGATGCTTTTCGGAATTTTACATAGTTATGTTCAAAACGAAGTAGGAGTGGAAGAGAATTTCATAAGGACGGGGCCAAGTAAGTAAAGGACCGACCACCCATTCGAGTGAGTTTGATCCTAGGAACAATAAACTTTGCCTGTTCGGATGATCTGAGAAGACGAGTCGGATTGTACGGATGAACTAAGGTACTAAGGTAACAAGGAGCCGTACCAGCGTTAATTCTGTGCATGTAGCAGAGGGCTTTGAATTTAGACCGATTTTCTATCTTAAGCCGGTGTACGTCTTGGAGAGTCCCTGTGATAGAGGCCATTCGAGGTAGCTAGCAAAGAAGTCTGGCCGCCGAGTTATGGACCACTTGCAGCCTCTGGTTCACCTCCTTGTTGGCACCTAAGTACAAAACATTACTGTAGTCCAATCTGGACACTATTATTGCTTGAATCATAGTTTTTTGTGTCAGTGGTGGCAGCATCCATAGGATTTTTCTAAGCCATTTCAAAATTGCAAAGCAAGTTGAGGCAACCTTGACCGCTTGCTGTCGCATAGACAGTTGATCATCTATAATAATAATAATAATCCACATTGTAAAGCGCACAATCGCCCGTAAGGGTCTATAGGAGCTGGGGGCCGTTGGGAAGATCAAGCAAGCTATTGCCCAGAGTCACATGGTGCTGGGCTAATCTGCCGCCAGTGCCAGGGATCGAACCGTGATCCCCAGATTCCGGAATCAGTCACACTGGCCAAGGCGCCACACCTCCTCCACCTCTTCTATAATAATGCCAAGGTTGCGAACAGATTGAGAAGGTTGGGAAAAAGGCACCCAATTGCTGAGGCCCAATGTTGCGGGTCCCAGAGAGCTTTGTTAGCACCAAGAATTAAGACTTCAGTTTCAACTTGTTAGTGTGCAAACATCCAGCAATTTCTTGTAAGCCTGGTTGAGAGAAGATCCCTTAGAAGTGTCTTTAGTTGATAGGGAAAAGATGAGCTGGGTATCATCAGCGTATGAATATATGGATAGCCCAGCCTCTTTAGCTAGGGTCGCCAGAGGGCTGATGTAAATGTTGAAGAGCAAAAGGCTTAGAATAAAGCCCTGGGGAACTCGGTAAGGGGAAGCATGGGATTTGGAGCTGGCCGTTGGGGAGAAAACCTGAAATGTTCGGCTGGATAGAAAGCCCACCAGCCATTTTAGTGCTATGCAGACAATGCCTTTAGAATGTAAAACTTGAAGCAGGGTCTCATGGGACACGGTGTCAAAAGCAGCACTCAAATCATGTAACATGAGTTCCACCATGTCTCCCCTATCAAGTCGTTGGCGGATAGGTTTGATGACTTCCAGAAGCGTTGATTCGGTGGAAAAACCTGTTCCGAAACCGGATTGGGACAGATGTAAAATGTTTTGGGAGTCCACAGATTGTGTCAATTGACGGGTGATATTTTTTTCCAAGATTTTGGAAAATGTGGGGAGCAACGAAATAGGACGGAAGTTGGAGAGAACTTCCGGATTAGCATTTGCTTTCTTTAGCAGAGGAAGGTTCATAGCATGTTTCCACACAGCTGGCACTACTGCTTCAAGAAGCGAGGCATGGTGAAGTTCCATGATAAGTCTAAGAATATGGGGATCCAATTTTTTAAGAACAGAGTTGGAAAGAGATCCTTAGGGGAATGATTTGATACTAGTTAGGATGTGATTAAAAGACATAATATCAAGGGGTAACCAACTGTTGAGTATATTATCAGGACTGTCCTTTTTATCTAACGTATCAGGAAAAGGAGTCGAATCTGATAGTGTATTGTTGGTCTTAGAAAGTGATTCTCCATTAATATCAAATTCAGAGTAGATTTTGTCAATTTTCTCTATAAAGAACACCGCTAGATCTTCACATTGGGTCTCGGTTAGCACTGCAGGCTCGAGTTGGTGCGTAGCGCCAGAAAGTTCTTGCACCACCTTAAACAAGGTTTTGGGACTATTTTGAGACAGCAAAATGTTATTAGTTATGAATTCATTGCGCGCAGCATTACACAGGGCATGATAACTTTTGATGACCTGTTTGTAAGCATGCTTTGAAGCTGGAGCGTAGTCTTTTCTCTGGCGTCTCTCCAGCACTTTGCGCTTAGTTTTTCCTGTTTCGAGTTTGTCCGAGAACAATGGGGCAGAGGGGCGATGCCTATTTATTTTATTCGTAGACAGAGGAAGGCAGGTGTCAATGGTTAGCCAGCTTTGGATAGCGCCAGCGTCTGTAGTACTAACTGTGGTAAAGGCCGGCATAGAGTGCAGAAGGTGAAGATTAAGACAGTCAATATTACGTTTTTTCCAGCTTCTGAAACCAGATTTGCCAGCGGTGGCCGATGAAGGCTCATGTCCTCTCACCTGTTTTAGCATACAGCCAACCAAAAAGTGATCAGACCATAGTAAGAAGTTGGAAAAGACAGGGTGTAATTGGTGACCTGCCTTATGGGTGGGGCCAGAATTACATAAAAAGACATTCAAGGCCGCTAAGTCAGTAATTAAAGTTGAGCTAATATTACAGTTGGGATCATTGAAACGTAAGTTAAGGTCTCCTAAAATCGAGATATTGGTGGCTTCTAGCATTAGGGGAGCAATAAAAGGGGCTCTTTGTATCACTGGATATTATAAACGAAAATTCTACAATAATTTGGGCTCAAGCATTGGATGAATGATTTTAGAATTTATAACTTTGATGAAATGCTTTTATATACAAACCCAAACCCACAAACTCTTTTGTTTATATTCATTGTATTTTAACATCATGTGTCAATGATTATGTTTGCACTGGTCACTTTAAATAGCCTATGACAATGCCAAACTATGTCATGTGATCAAGTCCCAAGGATATTCACTATTAAAGATTAAAACCAGCACCTACTTTTGTGGTCCGTATCCGTTTTTGCCCTCAAACTGTGCGGAGAGAAACGGTAACTTTGGATATTACAAGCCGACGTAGTCTTTTTTCGACGTATTAATGAACCCCCCTCTGGGATTGGGATGATGCACTAGGAGAGACCAGATTTCCGGTAATCCCAGGAAGTCGAGAGTTAAACCCCGAAGAAATTGTGCTTTCGGACCCCCGTAGCCAAAAACGTAACACAAATCCTGAGCAGACTAGAGCGAACCGACTCAGAGGAATCAGACGAATCGATTGAAACTTCAGGTACGTGAATTACCAGGCAGACATGGGGTGAGAGGCGTGCTGTCTTTGGGAGAGAGATACTGCATTGTCAGATACGATACTCTCGCATTCACCTTGAATTTAAAATAAGAATTGTGCAATCTCGACTGATATAGTTAGGGAAAGAGAAGCCGCAGAATTTGAAATGTTTGATGACTGCCGGGCACTGATGAATACCAATACCAGTACAGCTACAGCAACAACTGAACAACATGTAACAATTAAAGAAAATGTTAATAAAATAGAGAAGAAAATGTGCTCAGAGAAAAGCAAATGTTGGGCATCCCGTTCTTTGTAGAGATTCCTTGATGTGGATAGGGTTCCACGGGGATTAAGGATACTCCTAGCGCCCAGTTATGAAACACCAAACCCATTAATGATGCGTGAATGGGCTGAGTGTAATTTGGAATCCTCAAAATGGCTAATGAAAGTATTAATCAAATATGCTGACATAGATCAAGCAACACTATTAGAAGAAATAGCCAAAATCAATGAGGAACTTGATAATATGGGACAGGCTGAGGAAAAAATAAAATTATGCCAGGAAATGACACTAAGGCTACGAAAGGAGGAGGAGAAAATAAAGGAGCGTAAGACATACAAATTCCATCGGGACAAAAACGATTATGAGGTAGGCCAATCTTTCTCTTCTTGAAGAAATATGAAGCATTGAGTCAATGAAGGAAAAACAAACAGCTACAGTAAGGTCAAGTACAACAAGGACTGGTGAAGCCACCTCCAGTACCTCTCAGTCCGATTTAAGCTCCGCCCCAGACAGCGAATCTGAACGAGAATCAAATACGAATGAACCAGGAAAAAAACACACGTTGGAAGAAGAACTATGGGGCATATTACCAACAACTAGCAATAATTTTTGTCTCTAACTTGTTTAGAGACAAAAATTATCGCCGCACATCGGCGATTTTTATCGCAGATAAACCTTGCTATTAGCAAGGTTTATCGCAAATGCGATAAAAAACGGCCGCAATGCATGAATATCGCTGAAAAGTCAGCGATATTCATGCATTATCGAGCAAATGCTCTTAGCCATGTTATCCACCTCCCATTGGATAACATGGCTAAGAACTGGTGTTAGCAGTGTTAACAGGTGTTAGCTTTTGGAGATATTCGCTCTTAGCGCGAATATCTCCAAAAGTTGGTAATAGGAGATAGCGATGTTAGGGACTGTTTCCAGTCGCTAACATCTTGGCACGCCCACTTTGCATGTCATTAGTGATAAATATCACTGACATGCAAAGCGGGGCCCAAGATGGTCGCTATCTCCTTTTTGCTGTCACTAACTGGTGTTAGCGACAGCTTGGTAATAGGGAGATAATTTTATCTCCGCTTTCTTGGCTTTTAAAGCCAAAAAAGCAGAGATAAACCCCCTTGATAATATGCCCCTATGTTTTTTATGCGAAGACAAGAGGCAAATCCTCTGCCCACGTGCACGAAGAACAAATTATGGCCAAACAAAAACTACAACCGCAAACAATGAAGGAAGGCCAATAGAATTAGGAATACATTAAAAAAAACGAGGAGGATGGAGGAAAGGCAAATAATTAATATGGAGACCATCAACAGGACAATTGTAAATTTGTCAAATGTAGAACTGAGTGACAATGATAAGCGAATTTTAAATTTGGGTTTAACATACTGCCTGCCGGGAAATTTTCGTTATTCCAAAACAAGATTGGACATTTTCAAAAGTACCAGAAAACTAAAACTCTAAAAATTCCACTTGATGAATAAAAAAGAGGTAACTTGGAAGAGTGTGACTTCAAGTGGAGAAACAAATATGCAAAACTTGGATTAAAATTCATCTACACAAACTGATGCAATATTTGTACTTGAAATGCAGGAATTATGGGACAGCAATGGATTAACAAGTGACTCTGAAGACGATACATTTGACACATAAACATCTGCGGTAGATCACCCAGCCCAACTAAGAGGCAATGCCATGACCACGATCCCATCAACTCAATTCAAACCTAAATCAACATTTAATCCTATTATGATAAGCGGTTTAATTGATATATTTCATAAGCGGATAACAGAGCAGTTAAAAGAACTTAACACAAAGACGATTAACATGAAATTTAAATTCAACAAACAAAATCAGGATGTATGTCGTTACTACGCATGCTTTTACAACGCATGCCTTTACCACGCAACTTTTACAACGCAAGTCGTTACAACGACTTGCTTTGGGGGTACTGGATAGAGAATAGTTTAATTTACTATTCCAACTCCAGTCCCAGTGGATAGTAGGGAAGGTTTTGGATAGTAAATTATACCATTCCCTATCCTACAGCGCCCCCCAGCGGAAGTCGTTGTAACAACTTGCGTTGTAAAAGTTGCGTGGTAAAGGTAGTGCGTGGTAAAAGTTGCGTTGTAAACGCTGTTCCCCACAAAATCATGACAAAAATCAACTTATGAAAAAACTCAAAGTAAACAATAAGGACGTCATTCGGAACTCAGATAAAGGAGGAAATATTGTCCTGATGTCCAAAGAAAACGATACGAAGGAAGCCCATAACCAACTTAATGACAGAACGTGCCATACGAAGAGTAATGGATCGGATCTAAAAACAATATATGCACATTTTTCTAAGAAAGTGTCAACATGGAAAAACAACAATCTGATCACTATACAGGAATATAAATGTTTAAGGAATGACCATCCAGTTGTACCAACAATATACTTTATACCTAAAGTCCATAAAGATGCATCAAACCCGCCGGGCAGGCTTATTATATCTGCCAAAAATGATTTACTTGAACACATGTCCCAATATGTGGATTATTTCCTACAGAACTTGGTCAAAGCATTGATTTCATACTTCAGTGATGCCCCTGACTTTTTAAGAAAACTCAAAGATTTTGAATGGCAACTGAGCTAGTTGTTTATAGCACTAGATGTAAGTTCCTAATATACCAGTATTCAACATATAGACGTACTGCGAGCTTTAGGCCTTTTCTTGAGGTACAATTGGTCAGTACGGTTGAACATAAAAAGATGATAAACGAGATGGTTGAATTCTGTTTAATGAATAATATATTCATGTTTAATAACCTGTTGTACAGACAAATCAGAGGTGTGGTGATGGGGCCAGCTTCTCTCCAAGCTATGTATGTTTACTCATGGGCTGGTGGGAGGACCCGGTCCTCATGACTGAGCACCATGTGACATTGACAACAAAGGTAAAACTATGGTTATGTTTTATTGACAATATGTTTGTTGTATGGGATGGTGATGCTAGTGAGGCTCAAGATTTTGTACAAGCCATAAATGTAAATAATTTGAATTTGCACTTTACAGCAAACGTCAGTATAACTCATGTCAGTTTCATAGATATTAATGTGTACATGTAAAATAGAAACTAAGCTTTATCAAATGGAAACCGCTGGAAACTCGACTCTTCACGCTAGCAGTTCTCATGTCAAACATTTAGTGACTAGTATCCCCTAAGGGGAAATGCTTTGGTTAAGGCGGATCCATAGTAATGAAAGGGACCTAATGGAAGCTCAAGCTGAAAGCAAGGTACATTTCCTTGACAGGGGGTAGCTGTGACAACGCAATCTTAAAATCCATGCGTAAGAATAGACACGACCTGCTGACTGAGAAACTGACGAGTAAAAACAAAACCTCACTCAAAACAAATTCCGTGATTGATTAAACCAAAAATGAATTTAGCATAATCATCCAATACAGTTTACAACATAAACAGCTCCAATCCATCATTTTTTGTAATTGGCCCTTGGTTCTTAGTGACCCAGTGATAGGCTCAAAATTACCCATGAGACCGTCCACCACATACAGTAGGGATCGATCAATGCGGGATGATCTAGTTAAAACTAGCCCAGAGATCATAGAGACAACTAATTAGTTACAAATGCAAACTGTTTTTTTTATGTAAAACCTGTAATGTGTGCAAACAAGGTGATAACAAGACAATGTACACTACTCCATTTGTAATAGAACTCGCAAAATTACAAAGTTGCTAGCTTGCAAAACCGAATTTGCAGTATATGTCTTATCTTGCCCGTTTCCTACTTCATGTTGGGAGCACAAAGTTACAAGTACACAAGAGAATTTTAAAGCATTTGAGGGCAATCAATAACCAAGATAACGCCTATCCTGTAGCATGCCATTTTAAGGCCAAACATCAATGTCGTAGTCACGATCTCAGGTACTATGTTATTGACGCAATATCACCAAGTAGAAGGGGTGGTGACCAAGAAAACAGATGGCGTCAAATAGAGAACTAGATATATACTGGAGCTAAACACAAAACAACAATTCGGGTTAAACGTAACAGAAGACCTTTTTACCTGCCTTTAAATGGTACAAATGGGGGTAGTGATGGACAGAGCATCCGAATCAATCAAACACTCACACCCAGTCAAAAGATCTGGGTTTAATCCATCACCGTTCTTTAGCCCACTCTGCCACCCCAGTTCAGACATGGCTATATGCAAATCAGTCTGACCCTGTGCCTCATGGGAACAGTCCAGCCCGAACTGCCAAGCCATGTCTTCCCTGGACTGGAAACAAGCTTCCGAGGACCGGTTTCTGGCATTCCAGCCGTCTTCAGCCCGGCTTGCTTGAATCCAGTGGCAAAGTGAGCTAGGGACTCACGTCTGAGCATACCCTGCCACACTTATGGTGGCCAAAAGCGGTACAAAAGGGGGTGGTGATGGATTAAGCCCAGATCTTTTGACTGGGTGTGAGTGTTTGATTGATTCAGATGCTCCGTCCATCACCACCCCCTTTTGTACCGTTTAATAATTTAATATCACGTTGACCAAATTTTTAGTTAAGAAACAGAATGATATAAAATAGTAAATTCAAACATTTAGGAATTGGTTTTATCCAGTGTATTATGTCTATGGATTTTAATATGTATTTATTGAATATTTATTGGGATGTTAGTACCATATTTATGTACATTTATATGTATTCATATTTATATGTATTTATACATGCGTACATTTACATCCGAGCAAAATCTATCTATTATGGATATTATTTTATTGCTCACAGGATAGTGTTTGCATTGTATTGTATATATGAGTATTTATGGACACATAAGGAAATGTCATTAGGTCTAGAACGGAGATACTATGAATGCCATAGACAGGAATATCCCATTGTGTATTAGAACCCACAATTAGAACACACCATGTATTTAAACCGTAAGAAGGCAAAAGGTATAACTGAAGAAACAAAACAATGAAAAACATAAATAACTGAAAAATCAATAAACATTAACAAAAATGCAATTCACAAATATATAAATGAAACAGGATAACAACATTTGGCTAACTAGCTCAATGGGTAACTGGGGCACCAGTACCAGGAAATAATTGTGTCAATGGACCAAGTAGTAGTTGCTGTAGCAAGATACATGTAAAAGAATATAAAAAGCAATATGCACTTTTTTGGATGTCACATCTTTGATGAATTTTTTCATGCACTTTTGTTTGCATTTTAATAATATTTTGCAGATTGCATTAATTGTTGGCACAATGAGGAAATCGATATCAATCAAAGTTTGTATCTTTACGATTGAATGAGGTACTTTGTATCACTGGATATTATAAACGAAAATTGTCCAGGCTATTTGGGGTAAAGCATTGGATGAATGATTTTAGAATTCATAACTTTGATGAAATGCTTTTATAAACAGACCTGAATCCGCAAAGTCTTTCATTTATATTCATTGTATTTTAACATCATGTGTCAATGATTATGTTTGCACTTGTCACTTTAAATAGCCTATGACAATGACAAACTATGTCATGTGATCAAGGCCCGAGGAGAGGGTGAACCGCGTCATGGTGATATGCATTATTAAAGATTAAAACCAGCACCTACATCTGTGGTCCTTATCCATTTTTGCTCACAAACTGTGTGGAGAGAAACAGTAACGTTGGATATATATATATATATATATATACAGGTGATGGCTGGTGGCATTTTGAAATAAACTAAGCAGCACTGAACAGGGTCTACCTGGTTTTTTACTTGCAAGTCTGTGTGGAAGTTGTGGTGGAAGCGAGCCTTTGGAGCATATATACACATATATATATATATAAACTATATATATGGAAAAAAAGTTTTTATAATATAACGAACATCAGTAAAAATACTGCACTACAAACATTCACTATATTGAATAATCTTGACGTTATTCAAAAATATTTGTTTGTTGTTTTAAATATCACTATCACTATTTACTTATGACATCGGTTTTTACATTCACATTTTGCTTTGCAATCTTTTGTTCTGTTTATTTTAAAAATAGATATGGCAGAACCTATAGCACTTTAGCAAACGTGATGGTATTATAAAGAGAGCCTGAGTAGTTTTTAAAGGTTCAACTCTTCTATTTCTATGCCATTTGTAGGCTCAGGTAATTTCTGTGGATTGTATTTAAACCAATGTCTGGTGATTAACTGTGTCATGTGATCAAGCGCTCTGTGAAGCGCGAAACGTGTCGTGATGACTGGGAACACCATAGCTGAATAAATCACCTTTTTTGCACCAAGTTTGGGTTTGTGTCCGTATTTGCAGCCTCTTGAAAAGCCTGCGCCATACTGGATTATCCCTGGAATACATATATATAATATATATATATAAATATCCAGTAGTTTCCATAGGAAAAGCGCTTTTTGATTTGCCAATAACTTTAGCGCCGTTTGACGATTCTTCACACAATTTTAAAAACTAATTGTTCACTTAGATCAGCTCCTGTCTTGAAAGTTTCAGGTTGATTTGTCAAGGGGGGGGCCGAGAAAAAAAGGGGGTCTCAAAACGTGTTTTCTACATGTTAATTTCCATATGAAACTTTAGACACAGCTACAGCCTGAACTGCTGAACAAATTACACCAAGTTTGGCAGAAAGATAGCTCTTGCTCCAGAGAGCACACATTATTTAAATGGTGTATTTCCGTTCAGTGGTTTTTTAGATATTTAAAAATTTACAGATATCATTATTTGAGAATTGTGACATCTGATTGGCTGAGCATGAGCTTCCCTCTGATTAGCTGCAAACACTTCAAACCAAGTGTTGGCAGCCATCAGTGCCTCGGATGGAGGGAGAGGGAAAAAGGTATGAGAAACATTAAAAAACTTAAAAAGGGGGCAGGGTAGAAACACCCTGACCCCCCCAGGCATGCCTAGGGGGTCCCAAGGCCTAAAAAAAAAGCATTTTATTAAAAACATTTTTGCCCAGGTTGCGCAAATGAAAAAAATTAAATGAAGCGCACCCTTTCACGAATCGTTTTTTAAAGCTTTCGGTGGGCCAGGTCCCGGGGGCAATCCTTAATTCTGTAGTGGGAGCCCGCTGCCCCCCCAGAGCCCCAGGGCCCTCCACCTCCCTGGGGCTTTATAATTTATTCATGGAGCCCGAGGCCCCCCTGCAACCCAAGGGACCTCCACCTCCCTGGGGCTTTATTAAAATACGATTGGGGGCCTCACAAGCCCCCCCCAAACCCTGGGGACCGCCACCTCCCCGGCGCTAAAATAAATAATGTGTGTGGGGGGCTCAAGCCCCCCCCACACTGCCCCAGGGACCACCACTTCCCTGGGGCACTATTTATTTTAATTCGGGGTCTGTTACGGCCCCCGGTCCTGCGGACCACCACCTCCCCGGGGCTTTACAAATGATGGGAGGGGGCTTCATAGCCCCCCTCCAGGAGCCCTTGATGGCCCTGGGGATCATCACCCGGGCCTGCTCCTGCAATGTCACAGGGTGCCCAACCCCGGGACATTGATGTTTGCTATGACAGGGTGGGAGCACGGCTCCCGTCCTGTGATAGCAAACACTGCTTTGGTTTTTGGAAGCGAGAGCAGGAAACCTGCTCTCGCTTTCCAATACCAAAGCAGAATTGCTTTTGTACAAGGGGAGCTGCATGTCAGCATCTCCCCTTCTGCAAAAGCAATGACGGCTCCTGCAGTAGGCAGGGAGCCGAGGGGACTGTGGGGTCATTGGGGCTCCCCCACGATCCCCAACAGTGGGTCCCCGGGCCAATCACCCCCTCCAAATAATTAAATAAATAAATAATAAAAAGGCCCCAAAAATGCCC
The DNA here is from genome assembly GCF_964263255.1 of Lissotriton vulgaris. Taxonomy (NCBI): domain Eukaryota; kingdom Metazoa; phylum Chordata; class Amphibia; order Caudata; family Salamandridae; genus Lissotriton; species Lissotriton vulgaris. Next base: position 1,571,318,295 of record NC_141685.1, read on the forward strand.
CCTTCTAAAAAAAATAGTATTTTTACAAAAGCTGGTATTTTTCCGGAGGCCCCGCCCCCTCCCTGCACCACTCTGCAAAAGCGCCCCCTGGCACATTGTAAGTTGGGGAATTAATTCCCCTTGAATATACCTCCAGTAAGTGCCACAGAGCTGGATTGCAGAGAGGTGGTCCGCGGCCACGCCCCTTTTTACACCACTCTGCAAACGCACTTCTTGGTGCACTGATGGTGTGGCGATGAGGTCCTCTTGAGTCCTGAGGACCTCAGGAAACAAGTGGACTTCATCCTCTGAACAGCAATGCATCAGGAGCCGCATTTTCAGAATGGTGTCAAAAGGGGCATGGCCTTGGATCATCTCTCTGCAATCCAGCTCTGTGGCCCTTACTGGAGGTACCTGGTGGGCTAGTAGGCCCACAGGGACCTTCAGTATCGAAGGGGAATTAGTTCCCCAATTTACAACGTGCCAGGGGCTGTGTTTGGTGGAGAAAGGGGGCTTGGCCTGTATGAGAAGTTAGCAATTCTGCTATGTGAAATGTACTGGGTGTAATAGGAGGGGTAGTTGGCACCCAAGGTTGATGTTGAGGCTAACTACCCCTCCTATTACCTCCTGTAAATGTGTTCGGAGGCCACGCTCACCTTTCTCCACCACTTTGCAAACGCGACTGATATGTTATAGTTAGAAATTAGCATTTAAACAACCTTAGAAATTCACTGAAAAAAAACATAGGTTTTAGGGACGTCATAGTTAGAAATTATTTTTTAAAAAGCCTTAGAAATTCACTGAAATAAACACAGGTTTCAGGGACGTTATTGTAAGTTGGACATTTCACTCCTACAAAACCAGAGAAATTCAGCTGTTATAGTTAGTAGAGCTAACTGTAACTCGACCCCCCGCAATGCAGTGCTATTGAAGTAACATATAACATCACTCATGACATGCTCAGTAACATCACAGATGACATCACTGATGTCATATATCTCTGTAATCCAAATGTCCATAAAAATCATTTAGAAAAGCAAAGTGTCTTGGCAAGGGAAATCCTGGATTCATGTAGCCAGGTCTTTGTTGCAGCAACATTATACTACAAGTGCCTAGCAAAGGACGTGCAGACAAGAAGGGAAATTATACCAAGGTCAAAGTTCTTTAGACAAACAAGAGTTTGTGAACTTTGGGAATTGTTGTTGATTTACAGTGTACTGCCACACAGCAGGGGTTTCAGACACAGACAGCCTGAATCCTGTCAGAGCCGACACTCCCTGATCACAACCAGCCTTTCTTACTCTGAAATTCACCCAGTGTGGGCGGGTTTAAAGTACTGCTTCCAATCCCCACACATGATTTACTCTAAGCAATAAGCAGTTCCAAGCCTGCTTCCTGACAGGTTATTCCCCTAATTTGCACACCTGTAACCAAGGTATGCGCTGACCGATATTCACATACAAGAAATTAGTACAGTACACTTTCCCATATTCACACACTAGAAACCAGGGTAATCCCATGCCCCATGTTGGCAAAGCCAAAATTGCACATTGTGACAAGGCCCTACGTTTGGGCAATAGTACAAAGTCAAACTGTTCTCAAACTTTTTCACCAACTTACTTATTCCGGATATATCTGTGCCCCAACACATATTCTGTTCTCTCACATACTTTCTTAAAATGTCATTAATCTTACACTATGCAAAAGAGGTACCTAATTTTGATTTGCATAAATACCTTTTCCCGACACCTATTCCTATGCAGACAGTTAAAGAATCCAAAAGCATTTCCAAGCACAAATCTGAACCATAAAAGCCATTTTGCATGATACTGCTCTAATATCTTGGAAATGTGAATAATCACCAAAGACGGCCTTTAAGACAACTGTAGTGTTCCACAAGCTACTCACTGTGCTACAACATAATGGACAAAGCGCACAAGCTTTTCTTCAGAACAGCAGTGCATTCAGGGTCCTATCTCCACTTCTTCTGGTAGTCATCCTTAACTGTAAATTATTCATCTTTATCCTCTTCTTTATTATTATTATGTTTCTTATATAGCGCCTGAATCGACCCCCGAAGGGTATCTCTGCGCTTGCCTTGGGAACCCGTCCTGGCTTTTCCCTGTGAGATAGCCCCTACAGGGCATCCCCAAGGTGAAAGCCAGGCATCCCGCCGCGGGGGGCCATTGTGGAGATTAAGCAAGCTTAATGCCCAGAGTTGCAGAGTGTGAACCCATGATTAGGTCAGGCACCGAAGCGAGAATTATCGAGTCCATGGACATTTGAGCTCAAGACCCTGCCGCGTCGGGAATTGAACCCTGGTCCCGGGTCTGACCTCTGCTTCAGGGTCTGCCTGCTCTAACCAGTGAGCCACACTTCTCCACTCTTGTCGGCTTACAGGCATTCCTCTAGATCCCCAAATAAAATCGGCACATCACATCCTTGAACTGGATAGGAATCATTTGCCAGGAGCTGGCAGCTCATAATAGCTTATTGCGCAGCGTGGTGAGCGCGCTTTGTTTTTAAAGCCTCGTTTTGTATTTCTGTTCGTTTTCATTACTTTTACCCTGATTTTAACTGGCAGCATTTTCTGGGCTCTCCCCTTACTTGCACCATAATAGTTGAGCACCGCTGCTTGAGCGGGCCCGGTTCTGGGGTGGTTGAGGGTCTCTCGAGTTTGCCTAGCGGGTGCCATCTTGGGAAGGGCTTTGACGCTCTTTCAGCGCCATTTTGAGTGTCCTGGTGGTGCGCTTTGCTCCTCACCTGGAGGCACTACTTAAGGCGGTCCCCTTGCGTGTGCACCTTGATAGAAATCATTTGCCAGGTGCTGGCAGCTCATAATAGTTTATTGCGCAGCGTGGTGAGCGCGCTTTGTTTTTAAAGCCTCGTTTTGTATTTCTGTTCGTTTTCATTACTTTTACCCTGATTTTAACTGGCAGCATTTTCTGGGCTCTCCCCTTACTTGCACCATAATAGTTGAGCACCGCTGCTTGAGCGGGCCCGGTTCTGGGGTGGTTGAGGGTCTCTCGAGTTTGCCTAGCGGGCGCCATCTTGGGAAGGGCTTTGACGCTCTTTCAGCGCCATTTTGAGTGTCCTGGTGGTGTGCTTTGCTTCTCACCTGGAGGTACTACTCAAACCAGTCCTCCGAGCGCAGCGGGATCGCGCAGCGGGTCGGCCTCTGCTTTGCCGGAGTCTTGCCAGAGTCCTGCCCGTCTGCGCCCGTCAGCGTCTCGGTAGCGGACGGGGCTGGACGGCTGGTTGTCTTCCTTCATCTGCACTTCTGTGCTGCTCCATAAATATGATTATCTATACTTCGGCAGATTTACTTGCTCTACGCCTCCCCCGAGGCCGATGTCACCATATCTTCCCTGGCGGCCGGGCTTTAAGGAAAGGCTGCTCGATTTGCGGTTGGCGTCTCCCGGTGCTTACTGGAACCGTGCAGGGCAATATCTCTGCTCCTTTTCAATGTCTTCTTCTTAATACCAGGTCTTTGAACTGTCATTCTCTTGATATCTGGAATTTACTGCAGAATTCCAATATATCATGTTTGTTTCTCACAGAGACCTGGCTAGGTGATTGCTCTGCACCTGACCTGGCCATCGCCATCCCTCCCGAATATAACATCTTCAGGAGGGATAGAATATCGGGCAGAGGAGGAGGAGTAGCACTTGTTGTAAATAAAAACATTCCCTGCTCAACCTTTCCGGTAGAGAATATTCAGGGATGTGAAGCCCTTGGTTTCACCCTTCATCTTTCTCCCCTCCAGGCCTGTACAGGGATTCTCTTGTATAGAACCCCGGGATCTACGGGGCTTTTCTTTGATGAACTACAAGTAGCTCTCTCAGTTCCCTGTCTCAGATCCGATCATTGTATTCTTCTTGGGGATTTTAATGTTCATATGGATAATAAACTTGACCCCGATGCTATGAAACTTAGTGACATCACAGCCCCATTAGGATTGTCTCCGTTCCTGCAAGGACCGACACACAACAAAGGCCATACCTTGGATCAGGTTTTTTCAACGAAATCTATCAATATAACCTCCATACAGCCAGTACTGTGGTCTGATCATTTCCTGATTTCCTTTTCCGTGCCTGCCACCGCCTTCACTCGTGTGAGAGAATCAATAGAGACCACGCGGACTTCGCGCCCTTTCCATCTGCTTTCGGTGGATATGCTATCTGAGGCTCTCACTACCTGTCCATGTCCTCTTTTGGGCAATTTAGAAGAGAATCTTGCTCTCTTCGATAAATGGCTTATAGCCAGATTTGAGACCTTAATCCCAGAAAAAAAGCCTAAATTAGGTGAGCGAAGAGCGTCGGCCCCGTGGTTCACTCCCCAGCTGAAGACGCAACGACAAGGATGTAAAAGGGCCAAGAGAGTCTGGAGGCGGGCTTATGATCCGACTGAAAAATTGAAATTTCGAGCGACAACTAAAGCCTACCATCAGTTGATCTGGAATGAAAAAAAGGCCTATTTTGAGCGCCGAATTGATGAGGCGGAAAATGTTTGTAAAGAAATTTTTAAAGTTGTTCAGGATTTTACTTCTCCAGCCATTTGCACTCTCTCTCATACTCACTCAGAACTATGGATAAAACAGCTTGCCACGTTTTTTGTTAGTAAAATTACAACTAATCAAGCCTCTCTTTCTTACTCCCGCCCACAGCTGGTTTTGAGCCTTTCATCCTCCTCTTCTCTTGTGGAGGATCAAGGCCCTTTTCTTTCAGAATTTCCCCATCTGTGTCTTAATACTTCTCTCGGGTTTCTGTCAGGTTTGAAATCTGGCTCTCCACTTGATCCGTGCCCGGCTAAACATCTGGGGAAGGTGGCACCTGCCTTAAACGCCTTGCTGAACCCCCTTCTGAATTCCTCCCTGTCTACAGGTGTGGTTCGGCAGGCATGAAAGCATGCCATGATCCTACCACTGATCAAGAAACCTACCTTAGACCCCCTCATCCATGCCAACTACAGGCCTATCTCCCTTCTCCCTGCTCTGGCGAAAGTGACCGAGAGATTCGTGCATCGGAAGATTTCCAGTTTCATCGAAGGAAACGATCTGTTGCACGCAACGCAATCTGGTTTCCGTGCTAATTTTAGCACGGAGTCGGCTCTACTCGAGGTCACTGATGCCATCAGGGAAGTACTCGACTCTGGGGGAAGAGCCATGTTGGTAATGCTTGATTTGTCGGCGGCTTTCGACACCGTTCCTCACGATCGCCTCCTTGCAAGACTCTGGGAGTGCGGCCTTCGAGGAACGGTGTGGAATTGGCTTAAATCATTTCTGGCCGACCGCCGGTAAACGATCTGGGCGCCCCCTTTCTCCGCTGATATGGCTCCGCTAGAGGTGGGGGTCCCTCAGGGCTCCATTCTTAGCCCCATGCTTTTTAACATCTTTATGGCCCCTCTGGCGGTAGTCGCTGAGTCCTTTGGCGCCCAGATCGTATGCTACTCCGATGACACCCAGCTCCTATTCACATGTGATAGGGGCGGGTCATTCGACGGCATACAGATCAGGGATTGCCTTGGTGCGGTCTTTGAGTGGTTTCGGTGCAATGGCTTAAAGTGCAATTCCGATAAGTCGGAACTGCTCTTTTTTGGATGCGCCCGTGAACCTGACTGGAAATCTTGGTGGCCACAAGATATGTTTCCCCCTGACAATGTGTCTCTCAAGGCTAAGAACTTGGGAGTGATTGTGGACAGTGAACTGTCCTTTGGGCCGCATATTTTGTGCCTTTCAGGTAAATGCTTCGGCATTCTACGGATGCTGAGGAAATTTCTTCCTTTAGTGTCTTTTCAGCACAGGAAGATAATTGTCCAGGCCTTGATCGGATCTCGACTGGACTACGCAAACGTTCTTTTTTTGGGTCTACCAAAATATCTTTTGACCCATTTGCAAGTAGTCCAGAACTCGGCAGCCCGTGCCATCTATGGACTCCCGAGAAGATCAGGTGCCACTGTCCTACTGAACACTCTACACTGGTTACCGATTGCAAAGAGAATTCTTTTCAAAAGCCTGACTTTTGCTTTCAAAGCTTTACATGGCACTGGCCCCAAGTACATAGGGAAACGTCTTTCCCGATATGTACCTAGCAGGACCTTGAGGTCATCCTGCTTGTCCAAGATGACAGTCCCGGCCATTAGGCGTGCTAGAACGGGAGGTCGGTCGTTCCGTTACCTAGCCCCGAAGGCTTGGAACGAACTACCACTCTCCCTAAGACAGGCTCCCAGTCTTCTTGCTTTTAGGAAAGACCTTAAAACGTGGCTTTTTACCAAATAGTTATTTTCCCTTTTTCTGACTGCATTTTAGTTGTTATGTTGTTGCTTCACCTGCGAATTTTCTTCGCCAAAGCGCCGGGATGCTCCTCGGAGTAGCCGAGCGCTATAGAAGAAATAAACTAACGTAACATAACATAACATAACATAACCGCAGAGTTATTTAAACCATGATGAGAGCAGTCTCATACACTGCCCCAGCAGTGTATGGCAGTTTGTGAGTCTGCGCTCCAACCGCAACTCATTCTCCTGTGGGACTAAGCACACAGTCCCTGAAGTTGGGCCCTGTACTTCCAGAGTTGTCTGATTAATGCTGAAGTTAATGACTGAAGACCACTCAGCTACTGAACAATACAATGGTGGCTGTAAAGGGTACTGCCTGCAGTGGCACAACAGTTTGTTGATGCTTGAGGGTGCTGCATAGTTGCTCCTGAACACTTGTTTGCCCCAAACTCCATTGGCTTCTATAGAGGCATTATAAACTGCAAAGCCTCGTACTGTCTTGGGTCTTGTTGTTCTCAGGCTTGACTCCATGAGTTACCATTGGAATGATAAAGTCCCCATCACTTTCTTTCCATGCCAGGCTCTCATCCTTACAACTGCACACATTAAAAATGGTTCTTGGACTGCTGAAGAACCACTGCCCGGCGGCAAATACAGTCAATGCATTGTAGCACACGTGTACCCTTGAAAAACAAAATCAATCAATACATTTGTAGAGCTTGCTACTCACCCGTGAGGGTCTCAAGGCGCTGAAGGGAGGGGGGGTGCCACTATTGCTCGAATAACCAGGTCTTGAGGTGTTTCCTGAAGGTGAGATGGTCCTGGGTCAGTCGTAGGTGTGCGGGGAGGGAGTTCCATGTCTTGGCTGCCAGGTAGGAGAATGATCTTCCTCCGGTGGTGGTTCTGCGAATCTGTGGGACGGTGGCGAGGGCGAGGCTGGTGGAGCGGAGCTGGTAGGTGGGGGTGTAGAACGAGAGGTGGTTGTTGATTTATTCGGGGCCCATGTTGTGGAGCGCTTTGTGTGCGTGGGTGAGCAGCTTGAACATGATCCTCTTGCTGGCGGGGAGCCAGTGCAGGTTTCTCAGGTGGGCGGATATGTGGCTGTGGCGAGGGATGTCGAGGATGAGTCGTGCGGAGGCGTTCTGTATGTGGTGAAGGCGTTTTTGAAGTTTGGCTGTGGTTCCTGCATATAGAGCGTTCCCGTAGTCCAGTGAGCTGGTGACGAGGGCCTGGGTGACCGTCTTTCTGGTTTCGGTGGGGATCCACCGGAAGATTTTTCGGAGCATGCGCAGGGTGTTGAAACATGAGGACGAGACTGCGTTGACTTGCTTGGTCATCGTGAGGGAGTAGTCCAGGATGAATCCCAGGTTGCTTGCGTGGTCCGTGGGTGTCGGTGCGGTGCCCTGCGTCGTGGGCCACCAGGAGTCGTCCCAGGCGGATGGGGATTGTCCGAGGATGAGGACCTCCGTCTTGTCCGAATTGAGCTTCAGACGGCTGTGCTTCATCCATTCTGCGACATCTTTTATTCCGTCCTGGAAGTTGGTTTTGGCAGTGAATGGGTCTTTGGTGAGGGAGAGTATCAGTTGGGTGTCATCGGCGTAGGAGATGATGTTGATGTTGTGTTTGCGTGCAATGGTTGCAATGGGGCTCATGTAGATATTACAGAGGGTTGGGCTGAGTGAGGAGCCTTGGGGTTCGCCGCAGATGATCTTGGTGGCCTTGGAGTGGAAGGGAGGGAGGCGGACTCTCTGGGTTCTGTCGGAGAGGAACGATGTAATCCAGTCCAGGGCCTTTCCTTGGATCCCAGTGTTGTAGAGGCGAGTTATTAGGGTGCGGTGGCAGACGGTATCAAAGGCTGCCGAGAGGTCCATGATGATGAGAGCGGCTGTCTCTCCGTTGCCCATCCATTATGATGTCATCGGTGGCTGCGATGAGGGCGGTCTCGGTACTGTGGTTGACATCATACTTTCACTCTTTTTAAAATAATGCTGCTTTGACCAGGGCAGGCGCAGTACCGACATGTTTTGCAGAGGTAGCACAAATTAAACAGCAGTCTGGCCCTTCTTCAACTTCTCCTGACCATTATGTCAGATGTATGATTTCAATACAGCATCTCCAGTCAGCATTCACAAGGACACTTAAATGTCTTCTGACAAATGTCTAGTAGGCCTCTATTCTCCGCCCACACCCACTGGGCTTCCTCATCAGTGCATGCTGATGCCCCTTGCTGGCAAACTTGAGGTTGGATGGACCCAAATGAATCCTTCTTCTTCTCGGGGCCTCTCTGTAGCTCCTCACTAGCCATCACCTTTCACAAGAATACATCCTCACTGCAGTCAGGGTCCTGCTGCATCTCCATGCAAATCATGTTCAAAATCTCATCGCCAAATGTTGTAGTTGAAGGGCAGAGTCTTCAGCATAAGTGACTTAGGAGAATCTTAGGTAGGAGTTATTTTTCTTAATTCATTATAGGCCCTTAGTAACAGCCACAGCCTGATAGATTCTATCAAGTCCCTCCTCCCTCCAGCTGTAATTAACTGCTGACCTTCATTCAATACACTCATATCTTAATATTCAATGCATCATTGCATTCTCACAGCATCGACAGTGGAGATTCTAAAGCATGTCCTCTCAGTCTTGGCATACACAGACACACCAAGAGACTACATCATTCCCCTTCGTATTGGACCGTTTTATGTCAGAATATCGATAATATGAATATTTCTCACTTGAGTGTAGGTTTTCTCTTAATAACTCCAAGGGTTGATTTTTTTGTAAATGATATTTAGGCCACAATATTTTGGTACCTTACCATATTGCAAATCTGTGAAGACAGAGGGGCCGTTTCCGATGTCGGACGGACTCATCGGACAGAAGCCGTAACCGACCGACCTGCTGTGGTCGGTTACGGCCCTGCTAGTACGACGCGACCGAACCCTGTCCGGTCGCATTCATATGGTTCACAATCAGGGGTGCAGGGATCAATGAAGGGGCACCATGGGTGCCCCCAGGCCGCCATTTGGTGGCCTCACACCCATGGGGGCCCTGCTGGGGGCCCCCAGAGACAGTTTCCGACTGCCTTTTCATGCCTGACACACCGGCACGAAAAGGCAGTGAAAAACTTCCATCGTACTCCCTTGGTCGTAAAAGGCGACCAGGGGAGTACTGGAGGATTTCCTGATGGCAGACGGGCTCTCCGAGCCTGTCGTAGGCCATCCAGAAATCCAGGTTGGATTCCTTTCCGACCAAGCTCATCGGAAGGACCGGGTCAGAAAGAAATACGTCTGACACATACCGATTTGGTCGGAAGGTCTCTGAACATGGTTCGGAGCACTTCCGACCCGAATCAGAATCAGCCCCAGAGTGTTGTGGGCCAGAGCATCAAATTGAATGGATGTCCAGAAGTCAATTACGACAGTGTCATCATTGTAAATAGTGTGGAGTAGATCTTCACAGATATATGCTGCAAGTTTGGTAATTAGTCCTGGATGTAATGTAGCTGGACTCTGGATTCAAATTTGGCACAGCAGGTCAATAGGCACCTTTTTGATGGATGGATGGTACACACAATTTTGAGACTTCCAGCACAGTGCCAGTTGCAGTACAGTGTTGATGTGGGAGAGCCAACGATTGCGTAGAACACTTTAAATGTGGTTGTGGTCTAACGTTGGAAAAGAAAATTTAAGGCACTTCCGGATTTCTTTTATGGTTCTGATTTCCCATGCTATTCCATGCCTTGCTGAACCTATATGCAAGACTGGAACACTTTTCTTAATCTTCTAATATGTTATGCTTATTAGCCAGGTTTATTGGCATCTTGAAAATGCCGGGTCTTTTCTCACTGTCGGTTAAACTTTTAGCCATGTTTGTTTTTTCTACTGATGTTAGCTCCTTTAAAAAGAGGAAATGCCAATACTCAGGAAAGAAGTAATCCACCCATAATTTAGGGTGATTTTGTCTGTTTATGTCTATTTTAAAGCAGAATTGTGAGATGACTGTGTGCCCAATGACAAAGGGTGATAAAAGTAAACAATGGTCCAGAACCTATTTCTTCATTGGCTGATTCAATCAGTACATAGTCAAGTTCAAGTATTTATATGTTCATGAGCGTTCCTCACAAATACACTACAAACTATAAATGTGCTAAGTCACTCTGAATAAAAACATAATATCACTACAACAACAATATATCAAAGGGGGAAGAGAAACAACAATATTTTATTTATTGTCTCTTATCACAAGGTTGATGTTCCACATTTTTTTATATTTTAAGAATAAGAGGTTGCCCCGAAGAGCGTGCACAAAAAGAAGTGATCAAAGATGCGTCTAGTGAAATAGGAAGGAAAGAAAATTCATAGAAGATACACAAAATATTCACATTAAATTTACTGTTATTACGGTCTTACAATTTTCCGTAACAGAACACCCTGGACCACATAAAAGTCAATAGCACCTAACAACTGGATCGACTAAATACAGACAATCATGTCAATTGTGTGCACTTTTTCATATATAGCGGGAGTGGGTCCAAGGTAGAGATAATATCGTCGACGTTTCGACTCGACTTTAGGTCATCCGTGAGTTAAACCTGGAACATGCGAGTCTTCATCAGGACAATCAAAAATTGGGGCAACCAAGGGTAAAGGATGACCCTATAAAGAATAAAAGGGAAATTACCCTGTTGTAGTGATATATTATTGAAGAATTAAAAACTATTTGGGGTTCAATTGCTTACCCAATGGTGCAAGGCTACAAAAGGTATGCCTCCTGGTCAGTCAAGGTAAATCTGCAAAACATAATAATGCAGGGTATGGACTACTGATTATACTAATCCCTTTGTGTTGTGTATACTGACAACATAATATATCCATGCTATTACCTTTAGGATAAGATGATTCAATTCAAACATTTAGAAATGCTGATCGTGATTCATCCGTTCTTTCAAGTCGTCATACAGAGGACAAAACTATTTCTGGTTGCAATAGGACATCTTTATTATTTTTTGTGGGACATGGACAGCCGACACGTGTTTCGCCCCCTCTTGGCGAGTTGCGCCGGGGCTTTCTCAACCCGTGAACTACCGCAAAGACGGAGGACTGGGAGCAGGGACTGAACACGGCAACAGCCCAACAAAACTCACAGAAGAACTTCTGCTCCTGGAGTACTGAACTCCCTGTACTTTGGATACTACAAAATTTGGAAACCATAATAATATACGCCACATATGTGAAATTAGCCTTGAGAAAGCCCCGGCGCAACTCGCCAAGAGGGGGCGAAACACGTGTCGGCTGTCCATGTCCCACAAAAAATAAAAAAGATGTCCTATTGCAACCAGAAATAGTTTTGTCCTCTGTATGACGACTTGAAAGAATGGATATTATTCCTAATAAGAATTACTGTAATTTTCTATGGAGTACACACTCATCACTTCTCAAACCTGTATTCCTACATGAAGCCCAAGAGGTCCAGAGCTTCGAGTGTGTCTCCTTTCACCGTTAAAAACAGCTTATCTAAGAGTTGTTCAAGCCTTAGAATCCTTGGACCTTTGCTACCTTGCCTATAATCATCCTTTACCCTTGGTTGCCCCAATTTTTGATTGTCCTGATGAAGACTCGCATGGTCCAGGTTTAACTCACCGGATGACCTAAAGTCGAGTCGAAACGTTGACGATATTCTCTCTACCTTGGACCCACTCCCGCTATATATGAAAAAGTGCACACGATTGACATGATTGTCTGTATTTAGTCGATCCAGTTGTTAGGTGCTATTGACTTTTATGTGGTCCAGGGTGTTCTGTTACGGAAAATTGTAAGACCGTAATAACAGTAAATATAATGTGAATATTTTGTGTATCTTCTATGAATTTCCTTTCCTTCTTATTTCACTAGACACATCTTTGATCACTTCTTTTTGTGAACGCTCTTCGGGGCAACCTCTTATTATAAAAATATAAAAAATTGTGGAACATCGACCTTGTGATAAGAGACAATAAAAAAAATATTGTTGTTTCTCTTCCCCCTTTGATATATTGTTGTTGTAGTGATATTATGTTTTTATTCAGAGTGACTTAGCACATTTAAATTTTTGGAGTGTATTTGTGAGGAACACTCATGAACATATAAATACTTGACTATATACTGATTGAATCAGCCAATGAAGAAATAGGTTCTGGACCATTGTTTACTTTTATCGCATTATACCCAGGTCCGTATCCTTTTGGGTTGCCCCATTTTCATTAATGGTTACAATGACAAAGGGTGGCACTGGGATTTCCTGGGTTAAGCCTACAATTTTTTTGATGATGGATATGGAGATTGAGTCTATGTAAGGAGGACAGTAACATGTTGAAACTAGCGAATAAACGGGTTTCAAAGGAGAGCATATTATTGTGGCATCAGAATAGAATGATTGAGGGATTTGAATGATAGTAATAGAGAAAGTGCGTTCAGGACAGTTAATGTATGAGCATGTGATCCCTTCCCAGATCTGTCTGCCAGTCCACCTCATTTCCTGGGTTCTGTTGTCTAAGGAATTGTGGTTAGGTGGGAACAGATAATATAGGATTGGGGAAGAGAAATAATTTAATTGCGTTACAGTAAGGCATGCAAACATGGACAAATGGGCTTGGCGTAGACTGGCCAGTTCTAGATGATGCCAAGTGCCTGATGCTGTGTTAAGGATCATTCATCTATGGATGTTTTATGACATTATTCAGCAAGCCTTTTAAGGGGCCTGGCAGTGAAGATGGACATGGGACAGGCGAGGGAATGAGAGTTGTTCGGAGATATTGGGGGAGTTCCCGATAGTGCCAATAACACTGCTCCCCATTGGAAATTATGAGGTCCACCAAATTACCAAAGCAGACCTCTTTTTTTTAACACCGAGAGCAGCCAAAATGTCTGTGGTTAACTACGTGGAAGGCACGGTGATTACCTCGAGAATTGGACCGGGAATGATCAATTCCCCTGTATTTTCTAATTCCTTCGGGGGATTTCAGAGTTCATCCAAGGGCCCCCATTAATTCACACCTCCAGAGTTAACGGGACCTCTCATATCAATACCTCCAGTGGTGCAGAATGAACACTCCTGCATCCGGGGACCTCATAATGAGAAGTTGGTAGGAAGTGCTGTTGTGATGGATGTGAATATTGGTTGACCACGGAGCATAACACAACCTAATATGGTTCTGCCTAGAATTTAATCTAGGTTTGGGTTTTAGACGTTGCTAAGAAATATGGCTTCACAGAAACCATTTCTGGGCTGCTTTAAATGAGTTCTCTTGGAGAGAACATTGTGCTATTAGGGTCAGGTGCACGTGCAAGAAGGAGGACAAGCTTCCTCGATGTCCCAGACACGTCCAGGTAGGCGATGACTTTTGGGGACCATCACTTTCATACACTGCCCTCATCTCATGTCAAGATTTTTTAAAGATGGAGGGCTTACCAACATGGACATTAAAGGCTATGTGGGATTACCCATGGGTATTACGAGGGACCACCTGACAGCACTGTCTACCTTTGGCAATGAAGGGAGAGCAAGAATTGAGGTATGGGGTTGTCTGCAATTCCCCTTCAACTCACATGGCAATTTAGAGAATGGCACTTCCATAATCTACATGAATTTATTTGTGACACATATAGTTGTAACCTTGCTTCTTTACTGTATTTCATTGGGCACAAGTATTCTTCGTTGCTGTATCAAAACTAAAAACATATACGTATTCGTGTATATTTGAGCCAGGTGCCCCTGTGCGCCTGTGTTATGGCTGGGTGTAGTACAACATAGAACAGGGCCTCAGTGATACCTTAGGGATATGGCACTTCCTTGGAAATAGCTCCTGCTGAAAAAGAGCCGTATGGCTTGTAACTTGCCACGTGCATGTGTCCAATTGTAGAGCACACCGTGGATGAGGGTTCCCTTTTTTTTACTCACCAGTTCTTAACATTTAGAATAATTACATCGCACGCAGCTATCATCCTGTCCTATCAAATAAATTACATCAGGGCACTCAATGGCTTCCATCGTGACAGGTTTTCAAAATAGCCACCTACAATTCTTACGTGCGACTCCGTCTTTTCTGGGGGTCTAGGTTTCCTGGAATGAAGTGGGCCGTCTTGGACGCACGCGCCATAGCAGCGTCTGAAACGCGTTTTTGAAGGAAGAGCTCGCTCCTGAAACAGGCCTTGCTGTAGCAGGAACATATACTTAAAGCGTTGCTGCTTCCAAGCCTTCTAAAGCAGATAGTGGGTGTTACTGTAATATGTTTCTGCTGATTTCCCTTTGAATTCATGCATAAAAATCATTTATTTTATTTTATCTGGCAAACAGGTGTGTGCATGGTCCGGTAAGAAATGCTTAATTTCCACACCACCGAAAATAGCATCATTCGCGAATACTAGAAAAAAAAAGAGACACCAACTAGTAAATGTATTATCTAAATTGCCGCTGAGTTTTGTGATGGTGTGATAAAAGCATGGGAAGTGCATGCAGGGTTTGATGAATAAAAATGACTGTCGGCTCACTGCTTTCCAATTGACTTCATGTCAGAGGCCAACACTCACTGCCTGCCTCTGAAACAATATGATTGACACTTAATAGATGTGAACACCTAAGGCAGACGTGTCCGAGAGCAGATGGAGCCTGCTACATTATATTGTAAAAATAGGCCATATGTCTCCTAAGCTTTACTCCAAAGCCAGAGCATTCTTATGAACCAGTTCCTTCACAGTGCGAGCCCTATGCAAAAATAAGTAGGTGATATATGAAAAAGGCGGCGTGATGTTTCCTAGAATTTGCCTCTCAACAAAATCAAGCTCTATCAAGATACTCGGTTGCAGGCAATGTGCAGCTTGCACTTAATGCATATTCTCTTTTGTACAGAAAAATTCAAGAAGTGCCTGGCCTAATATGTGGCTGCTGTCACTATAAGAGCGTGATGCATTACTTGGAGGATTTCCATGAATAGTACATTTAGCATATGTTTGATAAAACGAAATGAGTGGCCTCTGGGATGCCCAGCATCAGAAAACGTGCCTTCCAGAATGCAGGCTTTAATTAGTTCTACACTCTAAGACTAATACATTAAGATTGCTCTAATATCAAAGAATGTCCCTTGCCTTTCTTGGTATGAAATTCCTCTGCAGAAAAAAAAGCCTCTTCCTCGATCTAAAGATCTGAGTTCTGCGAAGGTTTTATACTTTAAACACTGTTTTATGCCTGATCAGCAAGTGATGATTCAGACAATAAAACTGGATGCCTCATTTTCATGCATATTAAAATAATTGAGCCCTTATTAGGCAAGTCCCTTCAGACCAAAGTTAATATTTGCGATCAATTTTCTATGCAAATTAACACTGATTAGGGCACTGCAGACAGTTAGCAGAAATCTCAGATTAGGTGGTTTTATTTGATAGAAAATGATTTAATTAGACACCGAACAGAAAAAAGTGGTGGCACAAAAATACACACCAGAGCAATCCTTTAAAGCTCTCTGTGAAAATTAAAAAGGCAGAGATGCACAATGGGATGAAATGGTCCAATTTGTTGCCTGCTTTCGAGGAGATTCGATAAAGACTCCCAGAACTATGCAAATTCTTTTTTTTTAACTCATGGTTTATCAATCATAGTAGACCCGCATGTACTATCCTAACACATGAAAACATAATTTTTACATGTTGGTTTTAGCCATACCTATTGGCTGTAGAAACCTTGGCATTTGTCAGACATACACAAACTTCTGTAGGCTGGCAAGTATGGGGAGTAGAAGGATTCCCTTATCTTCGGAGTAAAGTTCAAGGCCGAAGTGCTCCAATGCAGACCCTTTGTGATGTAACCTCCTGCTACCTGGATGTGTAATCCAGAGAAAGTATAATGACTGGCGTGTTTTGCTGCACTTCATGCACCCTTTGGGCCAGATGTATCAAGATACCGTTTTGCGAATCCTAAATAGCGATTTTTTGTGAATCGCTATTTAGAATTCGCAAAACGGTATGTATGTACAAAATCGCAATTTTTTGCGATTCCTTATTATTCTTTATTTGCGAATTTGCATTTTGCGAATTCGCAAATAAAGAATATTTTCCAATGCATTCCTATGGGCCAGGAGGCCCATAGGAATGATAGTGCAATAATTCTCAAATTGCGAATTCACAATTTGCTAATCGCAATTTGAGAATTATTTCAAGGGTGCAGGGGTGTCTCAAAGACACCCTGCTGCACCCCTCAAATCTACATGTGTGTGCATGTGGCACACAATCATGCCCTATGAGCATGTATGAGTGTCACATGCCACCCTTACAAATGCCAATTAGGGCATTTTTAAAAGAAATCGCAAATTACCACCAACTACAAGTTGGTGGTAAATTGCGATTTCTTAACACAAATTTGCAAACCAAAAATGTGTCATACATATCATTTAAGGAATCGCAAAATTTGCGATTCCTTAAATGCTATGGCAAAATAAAGAATCGCAAATAATTGCGATTTCTTAAATAGCGATTTTTTGATACATATCAAAAATCGCAAATCGGCCGTTTGCGAGTCGCAAAGGCCGAAATTCTGCGAATTTCGGCCTTTGCGAGTCGCAAAAGCCTTGATACATCTGGCCCAAATTAAATAGTTTCTGTGGAATGCTGTTGCAAGGGGTAATTAAAAAACGTGTGGAATCCACAGGCAGATACTGTATCCACCAGAAAAAAGTGTTACCTAAGGTAAGTAACGTGTTCAATATGTACTGTGATATGGCAAAATGTTTGGGCTGAACGGTGAAAGGGAAATACAATATATACAACACAGTTGGTGATAGTGCTGAGGGAAGAGTACTTGAGTCTGATGTCCTGAAAAAATATATGAAGAGGGCGGCTCTGCTTGACTACGACTCGTTAATTGAAGGCACTACAATTACCAAAGGTTTTTTTTTTTTTTTTACCTTTATGAGATTTAAGGTATAGTCTACATTATGCTAGTGTTAATGGGTCATGGTTTTCCATACTGCAATGTGGTATTACTAAATTTTAGTATTACAATATTTGTTACTCAAAAGTTGGTGGAGTGTTAGAGCTATGTGCTAATATTGAGCAATTCTACAGTTTCCACGGACCTTTAAATGAGGCCGCAGAGTCTGATATTCCTGATGACATTAGTTCTCTCCTCACATATTTTTCTGTGTTTCTTGTCTATCATTTTGTCTTTCTCTCTGTGCCACTTCGGGGTCTTCTGCATGCACATTTTGATTAGAAATTAGGCATCAACTCATTGTTTTTCAAAGAGCAAGGAAGATGTAATCTGTCAGTGTGGATGGCACTATGTAGGAAAGAATGTCTTTTCATCGAGCAGTGTGCAAGCTGAAGTGTTATCAGACTTCTGCATTATTCAGAGGTTATTCTTGACTTACACAGTACAAAAGAACAGATTTCATTCTCAAGCTTGGACTTTGTCGCATTTAACTGCCACAGTTCACACCTACAAATTGAATACTAGTATGCTTGGCAGTTTGGAGCAAATAAAATATATAGCGACTGATGATCATTATCTGATTTGGAGGTTTAAATTAATGTGTCGGAGCCTTTTATTCAGAAAAAGGGGTGATGCACCCTTTGAGCCCAATGTTGTTATAGTGCTGAACCATTGCCCCATCCATGGCCCCTCAAAAGCCCTCTGCTTGCTACTGCGATGCAATCGGAAGAGCAGATAGTGAAAAGTAAACAGTTTTGACGTCACAACAAGTGAGATTGGGGCTAGCAAGAGCCAAAGTGCAAACCACGAGGAGCAGCTGCAACCACTGTCTACGCTTCACTGACACACAAAGTAAAGGGGGACAGCTTGTTGACTTAAAGGGTTTGTTCCACCACAAAAAAAGTCAATTAAAATCAGAACGGAAGTAAAAATGGTTAATCTAATGGTTTCTCCGTTCAACCAACATTGCTCTATCAAGCTGCACCGTATTAAACAAATTAGGGATTTTCTGATTCCTGATAGTCAATTATAAGCAGCATAATCACAGCTATAAAGAAATGTGAATCCCATTATCAGAGCGAATAGATTGCAAGCATTTAGAGAGCTTTCAAATCAAGGCAAAACAAACAATTAGTGTAAATAGCATACTAAATGTTTCAGTGTTCGTGGACATCAGATAGGACCGCCTTATTTTGTCTCTCGGCAAAAAAAAACACGTATGATTTATTTATTTAAGAATGCATTGGCTAGAAATGAATTCAGATTGATTTCAAATAGGATACAGAAAAAATAGACTTTCCATAACTTTTTTTTCCCTTCGAGTGCACTTGTGTTGTTTGCTTTGAGTCCTTCTGCGCGCCTGTTTCACTGAGACGGTATTTATCGCGCTCGCGCACCGAGAGGTGCCTGTCTGCTATGAATAAATGAACTCAATCATTCCCAGAATGCTTGGTTTTCGCTTCTGGTGTGCGGGGTCACCGCCATTGAAAGCAAGCGCTTGTCATTTACAGCCCTGCGCTGACGACTTTAAACATGAGGAGTTTTCTAAACAGAAGCAGGCAGTGATATGTATGCTATCGGAGTGAACTCTGGGCATATGAGAGATGACGAGAGATGCGGTGGCTTCTCAGATGCGAAAATAAAGCTTTTTTAAAACTATTTTTTTGTTGCAGGGAGTATTTTGCAGTACAGTGTGAGATTTGCGAGTATTAGCCGCAAGATGGTTAGAGATGAAAAGCATGCATTAGACAATAAGAAATGTGTGACTCTGGGCTACTGTGTCATGAATGGGAACATTTGTGATCGGACCTTTGACCCACGTCCTCATCACGCTCCTCTCTGAATCTACATTTCATACACTTTCACCTCCAGTTGTCCCCCTCCCGCTTTAGCTTTCTCCAACATTGGCCTGTGCTGGGCTGGGACTGCTTTTTTCAACTTGAGTTCCTGGAGCGAGTTGATACATTTGTGGCAGTGCATGCCCCGGGTATTGTTTTAGGGCTAGAGGCAGCTGGTCTCTCCGTGATTCCTGCACAACTTAGGTACTTTAGTGGCACAGGAGCTGGTTCCATTTGAGCCTGTACACAGTTTTCTTATATGGCAGACCCTGTCCTACCAGGTGGTGGGAAGAATGAAGGTTCATTCTTACTTCCAGGAAAGAAGATAGTTGGGACGGCAGTTTGTTACGAGCAAATAGGAAGATAACGTCCAATTCTTCTTGGAGGGTTCATGTGCTGAGTCGGGGTTCGCAGTGGCCCTTGAATTCAGGCAGGCCTTCCACCAGGTTCTAAATGAGCCTGTGGCTTAACCATAACTTTACAGGTGCTACACAACCTTCACTAGATCATCCTACCTTAGACCTCTATTTGAGGTATTGGAGGTGTCGGGTACTTAGAATAAACAATGACACTAAATGTAGGCGTCAAATGCAGGATTTGGGGGACACTCAGTCTGATGTGGTTTAGGCTGTCCAAAGAAAGTCCCGTCAGTACCCACTTTGCTTCTTCACAAAACGGAACAGCGTGGACAGAGCAGTGTCTCTGTGAAAGGGTGACAAAAAAGGAAAAAGACAAAAAGGCAGCAACATTTTTTTACAAGGTCGATTGTGGACTGTAGACCAATGGCATTTGACACAAGGAGGTATTAAGTACCCAATAGAGCTGAGCAGGACTTGAAGAGACCTGGCTTTTCTTTCTTTTTCAATGCTGCAGACAAATGGGACGACTTGTGCTAAAAATGTTCTAACTGTACACTGAAACATCTTAATAAAACTAGCCCAAAAACGGAATACTCATTTAGACTATGGTCAAAGGAGGACATCGGTGACATGGACCAGAATCACGCTATTCAGAGACCATCCAAGTTCTTCATGGTGGCTCGATAATGAGCAAAAACTATGGAGTGGAAAGAAAATAGTTCAGTGAGATATACTAACAATTGGCGATCTGAATGGATAACTAGAAAAACAGAGAGTACTTGGTGCTACCACAGGGTGATTAAAGGATTTATGGGGTTATGATTTGCTAAAGTGTGATGTTCTAAAGAAATAACTGTTAGAGTTCCTACAATTGCTTCTGCAGAACTATCATTACCATAGGTCCATAGTGGTTGACCATAAGAGATGTTGATGTTGCCAACTGTCATGTGAGGCTACCAAGGATTCTCAGTCAAACCTGGTTTAACTTGCCTAGGGAAAGGCTGACACTGCTCAGTAGCCACTTTTCTTCTTTGCATAGCATGGAAGGTGCAGGTGTCTCTGAGAAAGTGTCACAATAGGAGTTAAAAGTCACTGGGGCAAAAACTTACTTTCAGCAAGGGCTACATGGAGACAGATAAACTTGAGGAAATCTCACTTGTCTTCTTTCTTCTTCAGGTCTGGAGAAAAAAATGTCAAAGAGAATATAAAAGGGTTGACCAACTCACCGCAATATGCTACTTATTGAGTAGTAATACTTTGTATATTCAGCTAGAATGAAATGCATCACACAGGAAAAAGTAACGACCCCATTGAAATAATACCTGTTTAATACATGGTATTATTTCTTTACCCATAACAATCTTTCATTTTCATGACTGTCAAAAATATAAATCTATTGGTTGGTAAGAAACCATGAACAACTCACAACTGTTCCATTCATCCACATTTCCTTTCACCTACATCTGTTTAAATAAAAATGAGGATGACCCTGTGTATAAGTCTAGCAAATTGCAAAAATCCTTTTGGACACTCCCTTCTGTGTGACACTATATCTTTGCATGCAATGTGTGGTGCTTTTATTCAAGGGCTAGGTAGTATCTTATCTGTTTCAGCCCTTGCATTTATTCCCATACATCATGAACTTTTAAATAACGGCTCTTATTTGCTTTTAACAAATGTTACATGCTATTGGTTGCAACCTGGCCAGCATCACCCGATAATGTTTTCAGAAAAAATACAGTGTTGTGGAAGTATCTTGTATCCTCTGCCTAGAAATGGTATTAGGAACATCCCTAAAGGTTTGGTGACTTGAAAAAAAATGATTGTTTTCTTTCATAATACCTCTCGAAAGCTGCTTCCCACACACAACTTGCATTTAACATGCCTGGCAGTGGCTTTCTTGTCTCCAGATAGGACAATGAACCAGTACCACACATCACTCTCTTTTCTGGTGGAACTAACTTTTTCTTGTTCCACGACTCCTTCTTCCTCATGTGCAGCTCCAGCAGGCTGATGCATTTGCTTTGGGTGTGTTTTTCCACAAAATTTAGGTGTGTGTCAAGTGGAACCAATAGAAATAAAGCTTTGGTTTTTATTATTGAGCAAATCCGCAGGTTCCGATGGAAATCCTCAGATTCGCGAAGTAATAAATCCGCTCATATTAGCAGGAAATTGAAAAGAAACATTAAAAAAGTTTTAAATTGGTTCAGTCTGGTACTGTAATATAATTATACAGTTCCGATACTCCTAAAATGATTGTCTAGTATTTCGCCGAATCACAGGATTGGATCTGTAAGTTTGTTGCTACTACGTTATCGGAACATAAATCATAGAATTAGAACCAGACAAGCCTGCAGTTCTGCAAGAAATTTGCGGATCCCAAATTTTATTAAAAACAAAACATTTATGCAGTTATAATAATTACATATAAAATATTACTAGAGCTCAATTTTGTTTACCCAAAAAATGTACTCTCATTATATACATTTTACTATGATTATCACTCGTATCCCATTTAGTTTTGAAATCTGTACTGTATTGCTTTCTACCTTTTTGCATCAATGTACTGCTTTCACTTTACTATTTCTATATTATTTACATTAGTTTCTGTTTGTATTTTTCTAAAAAACGAATCCTTCACTTCACATATTTTGTATTTGCATACTGTTTTTTTCATTATTGTGTTAACTAATATTAAGCTATGGGATTGCCCATTGACTGTGCTTGTAGCAGACTTATTTTTGACAATCTACCACAGCATTAAAAAATAACAAATTTTGATTTAACAAAAAGGAGAAAGATGTTATACTTAATGAACATAATTGAAAAAACTATAATAATGTATTAAAAAAACAAAGATTACAAGAATGTTATACTAATAAAATTAAAATATAAAAAGCCATAGAAATTCACAGTAAAAAACAAAGGTTACATGGAGGTTACAGTTAGGAAATAGAATTTAAAATACCTTAGAAATTTACTGAAAAAAACAAAGGTCACAGGGACATTATAGTTATACTGACATTTCACTCTTAGAAAACCAGAGAAATTCAGCAGTTATTGTTAGCTAAGCTAACTATAACTTTAGCCCCGGCAATGTACTGCTCATGACCTCACAGATTACATCACCCTTGACATGGTCAGTGACACCACTCCTGATATCACTGATGACATCAAGAAGCATAAAATGCATGTTTGTTCCTTGCCCAAATAAAAGCAGCACTTGTCAACTCTGAGACTGGAGGCCTTGGACCATTATTTGGTGAAGGGCTGAACCTCTGGAGTTTCTAGTCTAAACCTGAGATATAGAGGCATTTTCTTGTGAGGAAATATCGGAATTGCTCCCACGAGGTTCGGGCTTAAAAGTCAGATATTTTGTCAGTGGGGCACTTTTCTTGGCCTCATGCTGTTGCAGCATATGGGACCAATATTTCTTTGTTACCATTTGTAATATGACTTTTTTCATCATATCTGGGTTGTGCCATAGGTCCCAGCAGACTATTGACTTAAGAATGTGCTCAATATGTCTGAACCAGTGTAAACTGCTACAGTTCTGACTTTTCAGGAGGTCCTGCAGGGCCTTCTGCAACACTGCGAGGGCTTGGGTCTTCCAGACTTGAATCCAATATCCAATAGCCTATAGGGCGAAAGGCAATTAAGTCCTCCCCAGCTCTGGTTAGTACTCAGAATATCAGATTTTATTCTCATATGGCTGGGGAAGATAGTGGAAATGTGTAGGAAATGTTGTCTAATTTTAGCTTCCTGGGCACCTATGAGAAAACCATCAGAGAAAATTGTTTCACTCAAACGTGGTTCAACAAATCCCAGCAAACGATCAGCATTTTTCAAAGGGTAAAGTCACCATAGAACACAACCCTATTCCTAAAACTAGTATGGTACAACCAATAAATAATGTATATTGTGACTAAATTCTGTTATCACCGTTGATACTGATCCTTTCTGTGATCCTCAAATCAGGCTTTCACTACAGAGCCTTTTAATGGTGACAATATCCCCGAGTTCTGTAATAGATGACACATTTTGTCAGTGCTGTGGCCAGCCAATCAAGGGGCTGTCCCTTTGGCACCTACCCCTAGGTACATTCACCTTAGGATCAAGGTGTGCGCACCCTCTCCCCATATATTTTCTTAATTTGATTTCCAGGATGCAGAGACCATATCCCTGAACCCTGTAATAGCTGTCAAAACATATTGTTCAGTTGTGGCCAGTCATTCAAGCTAGACTAGTCCCCATTAAATTGGCCAATCAGAGTATATCTGTACACCAACAATCCAGATATACTTAACTTTTTAACCCTTCATGGCCAACACAAGCACCTCTTTAAACACTAGTTCCATGAAAATGTCTGATCAGATTTACAGCAAATCACAAAAAGCATACTTTCTGCACTGTTTTGAACCCCCTGTTTTTTTCTTGCCTCCCCTTAGATTAACCTGTTCGATACGTCCGGTGGGCATGTGCCAACATCAAATTCCTCTGCACCGCAGCAAAGCGGTTAATTAGCATGAAACATTTCAAGAAAAGCTGAAGTGGAAGAAAGTTGAGTGGCAACAGAACGTTTCAAACTAAAAAAATCACTGAAATTCACCAGTTATAGTTATCTCAAGTAACTGTAACTCATGCCCTAGGAAAACTATGAATCACGTACCCACCACGCACAGTTTTGCCATCAATGATGTAATTTCAAATGTTGCAGTGATGTTTTCAATTATGTTATAGAACTCGTCATGAATCATGTAAAATGTGGGGCAATTAACTGTGCATGGCAGAGGCACATTTCCCGGGGACTCCAGTGAGGCTCAGTTTGGGGGCCTGTGCTCCTCCTCCCCATTCATATTATGCTGAGTCCCAGGAGATGGCCCAGTGAGGGGAAGCATCATTCCTTATTCTCACATTTCAGCCCTGGTAGATGAGGTCAACAGGGTCTCAATGAGGCACAGAGAGTTAAGCTGCAATTCTGCAGAAGTCACACGGGACTACCACAGGATCACACCCTTAAAAAAGGGGTGGAGGCTTGGTACCCTTACCTTGCCCCCTTATATAAGTTTTCTTTAAAACTCTCAGCACAGGGGACTAAGTCCCCGAGTCCTAAATTCATCAGTTGTAGTTATCTCAAGTAACTCTACATGGGGCCCTAAAGTAACTAAAACTCATGCCCCTGTCATGCAGTGTATTGTCAGCAATGATGTCACAGCAAATATTGCAGTGATGTTATCAATGATGTCATTGAACATGTCATGAGCAATGTAATATTTGAGCTAATTAGCAGTGGATGGCTAGGGAGTAAGTCACAGCTACTTTAGGGTGTGAATTATAGTTACTTGAGATAACTATAAGTGGTGAATTTCAGTGGTTTTGTTCTTTTAAAACAGTATGAAAATCCAGAACCTATGTATGTTCTGAGTTTTTTAAAATGAGGCTTTCAAGGCAGATTTAATCAGTGGCTTCTGAACTTGTGTGTGCAGAATCAAGTTGGGATAGTTATGAAATAGAATACCAAGTATACTCACATTCTTGTGTGTACACGTTTCTTTTCTAACTGATAATCTGTTTGCTCATTCATCTTTGGTTTGATAAACACCTTCATACATTTAGGCAAAGTGAAGGGGTTCATTGTCATTATAGTATTGGTTGTACAGTTAGCAGTGTTATGCAGTTAGTGCCGCTGATTCATCTGTCTTGTGAAAGTGAAATCCGTCTCCTGTTGTGCCCCACAGCGTTGTGATACTAAAACGAGAAAGCCTGTCACACTTCTAGAACACAATCCGAGAAAACGTGGGGGCATATTATCAAGCACAGCGGTAAAATTATCGCCAGTTTATCGGGTGAATTTCAGAGTAAGAAAGGCTGGTTGTGGTCAGGGAGTGTCGGCTCTGACTGGATTCAGGCTGCCTGCGTCTGAAAGCCCTGCTGCATGGCAGTACACTGTCAATCAACAACAATTCTCAAAGTACGCAAACTATTGTTTGTCTAAAGAACTTTGGGCCATATTATCAAGAACAGCGATAACATTATCGCCGCTTTCCTGCCGCTAAAGTGGTGATAAGGGGCTTGATAATATGCCCTTGAGAATTCCCATAGAAGCCCATGTTCTGGTGTCAACATGGACTTCTATGGGAATTCTCTACAGTATATTTTCAAGCCCATTATCACCGATTTAGCAGCAGTTTTCTGCAGCTAAAATGCCGTTTCTTGATAATATGCCCCATGGTTGTTACAAGAATGCAATGGAGGAACAGAGGTGCTGTTCTACTGTTTAGAAGTAGTGTCATTGTTAATATTTCTAGGTATTAATATTTCATCCCAATTTAGCTAAACAATGCGTTAATGCACTGTTGTTGTAGTTCATGATTTTTATGACAAAAGTGCTAAAACTTAGGATTTTAGGATTTAGTCTCATGGTGAAACACTCCGGGGCTTATTTACACGCCCTGTGCGCCACACCGATTCAGAAAAGAGGGTCGTGATGAACAGAGTTTCTGATTTAAGCAGAATACTCCTACCCAGTCAAAAGATCAGGGCTTGATCCATCACCGTTTTTTAGCTCACTGCACCATTCCAGCTCAGAACCTGGCTACATGCAAATTAGTCTGTCCCTGGCCCAGTGCATCATGGGAACAGGGCAGACCAAACTACCAAGCCAATTCTTTTACTGGAAAGGAAACAAGCTTCCGGGGACCGGTTTCTGGCATTACAGCCGTCTTCGGCCCGGCTTGCTTGAATCCTGATGGTGCAATGAGCAAGGGACTCACATCTGAGTATACCCTTCCACGCTTATGGTGGACAAAACGATTCAGAAAAGGGGGTGGTGATGAACAGAGTTTCTGATTTAAGCAGAATACTCCTACCCAGTCAAAAGATCAGGGCTTGATCCATCACCGTTTTTTAGCTCACTGCACCATTCCAGCTCAGAACCTGGCTACATGCAAATTAGTCTGTCCCTGGCCCAGTGCATCATGGGAACAGGGCAGACCAAACTACCAAGCCAATTCTTTTACTGGAAAGGAAACAAGCTTCCGGGGACCGGTTTCTGGCATTACAGCCGTTTTCGGCCCGGCTTGCTTGAATCCTGATGGTGCAATGAGCAAGGGACTCACATCTGAGTATACCCTTCCACGCTTATGGTGGACAAAACGATTCAGAAAAGGGGGTGGTGATGAACAGAGTTTCTGATTTAAGCAGAATACTCCTACCCAGTCAAAAGATCAGGGCTTGATCCATCACCGTTTTTTAGCTCACTGCACCATTCCAGCTCAGAACCTGGCTACATGCAAATTAGTCTGTCCCTGGCCCAGTGCATCATGGGAACAGGGCAGACCAAACTACCAAGCCAATTCTTTTACTGGAAAGGAAACAAGCTTCCGGGGACCGGTTTCTGGCATTACAGCCGTCTTCGGCCCGGCTTGCTTGAATCCTGATGGTGCAATGAGCAAGGGACTCACATCTGAGTATACCCTTCCACGCTTATGGTGGACAAAACGATTCAGAAAAGGGGGTGGTGATGAACAGAGTTTCTGATTTAAGCAGAATACTCCTACCCAGTCAAAAGATCAGGGCTTGATCCATCACCGTTTTTTAGCTCACTGCACCATTCCAGCTCAGAACCTGGCTACATGCAAATTAGTCTGTCCCTGGCCCAGTGCATCATGGGAACAGGGCAGACCAAACTACCAAGCCAATTCTTTTACTGGAAAGGAAACAAGCTTCCGGGGACCGGTTTCTGGCATTACAGCCGTCTTCGGCCCGGCTTGCTTGAATCCTGATGGTGCAATGAGCAAGGGACTCACATCTGAGTATACCCTTCCACGCTTATGGTGGACAAAACGATTCAGAAAAGGGGGTGGTGATGAACAGAGTTTCTGATTTAAGCAGAATACTCCTACCCAGTCAAAAGATCCGGGCTTGATCCATCACCGTTTTTTAGCTCACTGCACCATTCCAGCTCAGAACCTGGCTACATGCAAATTAGTCTGTCCCTGGCCCAGTGCATCATGGGAACAGGGCAGACCAAACTACCAAGCCAATTCTTTTACTGGAAAGGAAACAAGCTTCCGGGGACCGGTTTCTGGCATTACATCCGTCTTCGGCCCGGCTTGCTTGAATCCTGATGGTGCAATGAGCAAGGGACTCACATCTGAGTATACCCTTCCACGCTTATGGTGGACAAAACGATTCAGAAAAGGGGGTGGTGATGAACAGAGTTTCTGATTTAAGCAGAATACTCCTACCCAGTCAAAAGATCAGGGCTTGATCCATCACCGTTTTTTAGCTCACTGCACCATTCCAGCTCAGAACCTGGCTACATGCAAATTAGTCTGTCCCTGGCCCAGTGCATCATGGGAACAGGGCAGACCAAACTACCAAGCCAATTCTTTTACTGGAAAGGAAACAAGCTTCCGGGGACCGGTTTCTGGCATTACAGCCGTCTTCGGCCCGGCTTGCTTGAATCCTGATGGTGCAATGAGCAAGGGACTCACATCTGAGTATACCCTTCCACGCTTATGGTGGACAAAACGATTCAGAAAAGGGGGTGGTGATGAACAGAGTTTCTGATTTAAGCAGAATACTCCTACCCAGTCAAAAGATCAGGGCTTGATCCATCACCGTTTTTTAGCTCACTGCACCATTCCAGCTCAGAACCTGGCTACATGCAAATTAGTCTGTCCCTGGCCCAGTGCATCATGGGAACAGGGCAGACCAAACTACCAAGCCAATTCTTTTACTGGAAAGGAAACAAGCTTTCGGGGACCGGTTTCTGGCATTACAGCCGTCTTCGGCCCGGCTTGCTTGAATCCTGATGGTGCAATGAGCAAGGGACTCACATCTGAGTATACCCTTCCACGCTTATGGTGGACAAAACGATTCAGAAAAGGGGGTGGTGATGAACAGAGTTTCTGATTTAAGCAGAATACTCCTACCCAGTCAAAAGATCATGGCTTGATCCATCACCGTTTTTTAGCTCACTGCACCATTCCAGCTCAGAACCTGGCTACATGCAAATTAGTCTGTCCCTGGCCCAGTGCATCATGGGAACAGGGCAGACCAAACTACCAAGCCAATTCTTTTACCTGCGTCACTTTTAATATGGGAAAAAAATAATGCACTGGCGGCACAAGGGGCTTGTAAATAAGCCCCTCTGTGCCAAAGTAAGACATGGTGAGGGCTCTTCAAAATACATATTGCGTGCTGGTAGTGGATTTATAACATCCTCCTCTTTTGAAATAAAAACAGTGTCCTGATTTCAAATACTTGTACTTACATGCAGCATCTCTTTCTCAAAGATACTTTTAATAACTGAAACAGATGGGAAAGTTAGATTTAGCAAATAGCTTTATGGAAGTCATTATTTTTTCACACACAAAGCAGTACACTTCTGCAGTAGAGTGGTAGGTTGTTTAAAATATCATTATAACTAAGGCAGCAAGGTAAAATATGTGTAGAAATCATCACCGCATTGGTGCCACTGGCAGTTGAGGTGCCAACCACATTGAATGTACTGTTAAACATACATATAGGAGGCAAAAAAGTTTTAAACTAATCTTTTGGTTTGTGAAATTATAGCGAATCATTACTGTGTTGCTGCCAGTAACTGATAACAGTGGTTAACACAAACAAGAAACAAAAACCCTTTAATAACGCTGAGGCAACTCTGGTGTTTCAATAGATGCAGCCAATGTGTAATCAGCCTTTCATCGCTAGCTATGCAGATTAAGAATCCAACTTAATATATTGATTGCTCTACCCATCAGGGGTCTGATATAAGACAGTTCTTAGCGGTCACAAACGGAAAATCGGGCCATTTGTGACTGCTAAAAAGGGTTGCAACATGTACAAAACCAACCCTATTTTGCAAGTCAATAACCTATTTCCGACTTGCAAAATAGGGTTTGTGAGTCTCTATTAGAGAGGGGCCTTCCAAGGCGTTTCTTCATAATAGCGAGTCGCATGGCCATGTATGATTGTTTTGTGACCGCAAATGCGGTTGTAAAACAATTGCAGTTTACCACCTACTTCCATAGATGGTAAGCCAGTCGCAAACGGGAAAGAATCCCTAGGGGGCCACTTCCCCTTTGTGACTGGCAGTGAAAATTTGTTTTAAGAACAGGCAGTGGTCTCACAGACCACTGCCTACTTTTAAAAAATAAAAAAGAAACGTTTCATTTTTCTTTTTTAAATGCATCCCATTTTCCTTTAAGGAAAATGGGCTGCATTTTTTTAAAACAGCCTATTTTAAAAAGCAGTAACAGAAATGGTGGTCTGCTGACGCCAGCAGCCCAACATCGTTGTGAGCGCTGGCCATTCCCAATGGGTCACAAATTGCAACCTGTTTCATGAATATTGATGAGGCAGGTCATTTGTGACCTCTTTGGAAATGCTAAATGTTTCTGAGACACATTAGTACATTCTGTTTTGCGAGTTGCAAAAATTGCAAATTGCAACCCGCAAAATGGAATGGTGGTGCATCTGGCCCCAGGTAACTTGTGTGGGATTATCAGAGCTTGATTTCCAGTTTGCATTAGGTTGTCACAGCTCGTTTTCAGCTTGTTAACTTTGTCTCTTAAATCATTTGTTGGTATTATCTTTATGCACAAAACCACATGTGCCCGAGGAGACTCTTTGTCTTTGCAGACCAACGTGTTTTTCTAGTTTTCCCGATCTGACCCTCCAGGTGTTGGCCGGTCCTGACTGAGATCTCTTTCGGCGTAAGCATTGCAGTGACCATTAGGTCAACCCAGAGCTTGGCAGGTGGAGGCTGGAGATTTTTGTCATTTAGTAAAATTCGTAAGTAGAGATACGGAGCGCTCTTGAGTGTTCCGCCAGGCCACTTGGTAATTCAGTCTCTTCTTGCAAAGGTTTGGGGGTTTTACCCTATCTTGTTTTGGATGGGTCTGCGGACGGCTGTAATAGGCATGCCTAATGATTTGGTAAAGACACAAAGTGTTTGCAAACACTCTGCCCGATCAACTGGTAATTCCGTGTATTTTGGAAAAAGTCTGGGGCTTCTTTGGTAAGGTTATGAAACAACAAGCCCTATTTAGCCTGCATGGTTTGAATCTCAAACTCTGTAACCAATGGGGCCACACCTCATATTGGCTCACCAAGAAAAAGTTAAATTTAACCAGTGCTGTGTTACAGGTCCGGACATGCCTTAAGATATAACAATGTAGAAGTGTACAGGATCACCCACAGAAAGAAAAAATGTGAGAAAGCAAGGAAAGTGCCTCATGGACGTAACACCCGAGGGGGTTCCCGGTTTGATAAATCACCGGTATACCCACTTCTCATCATCGGTTACTTTCCTTGCTGGGAGGATGAAACAAGTGCAGAAAGAATATGCACAGGACAGAATAGAGAAAGAAACAGACAAGGAGTGTACAAATACACTGCCTGGTAGGACAGAAAAAAGTGCTCAAAAGAATAGCGTATACCTACACCCAACAACCAACAGATATAAAAATGTGAGGTTTGGCTGGCTGAATCGATTTTATTCTGGTGCTGCCAAACATCACCTTTAAAAAATGGTTATGTTGTTACCATTTATTTCGTAACTGGACCGACATGTTTCATTGCCTTGTCATTGGCAATTTCGTCAGGGCAAATGGTTGGGTCTCTATTCATAATCCTCCATTTTTCATATGAGGACCTGTACACATACACACATTAAAAAACAGAGCACAGAGGTGGTCACATGGTGAGTCAATAAAAAGAGGCTCTGGCACACAGCAAACCACCCCATCGCCGGTGGTTGAAAGTAACTGAAGTTACCTTATGCTCGAGAATGGTAATCGTACCGTCGAGCATCAGAAGATGGCGTGTCAAAGATCACGAGCCGTCACGGAAACTCCTAGGTGTGAGTAACCTGTACAGAAAATATACAACGTTGTCATTTCAAACACAATGATACATTCAAGGTAAATTATGGTGTTGTCCCAATATGCTAGTGAAGTAGGGGGAAGGAAGGAAGAATACTCCCTTTGTTGCTGTCAACCAATTGTGCGCTCTGCCACTAATTTGCACAATGGTGACAACAGCTGCTGCGGTTTTGTGAAGGCGGAAAAATACATACTGACTGCCAATAATACAAAATATGTAGCGTAAGAGGTGCAGGATGCAGTCTTGCCAGCAACTTCAAAGCAATAGCATGGTAGCGGACAAGTATTCTAACTGCCAATATAAAGTATGCAGCGTAAAAAGTGCAGGAAGCTAACTTGCCAGCAACGTAAGAGCAGTAGCAAGGTTGCCAGGGCCAAACCATGTCGCCTTGTAGGCTGTCGGCTCTCCTACAATGTAATTATAAATTTGCGCCCACCGCTCGTAACGTGCACCAGAGCGGAGGGGTCCTACCAATGCTGACATGGCTTCAAGGGTTCGGGCCAAGATCGAGTGCCTCCTCTCCTAGCTTGCACATACCGCTGCCGAGTCCCTCCGGCGCTTCCGACGTCTCGCAATCCAAGCATGGATTGAGATGCGGAAGTAAGCCGGACGGGGCTCCGCCCATCACACAGCGTGGCGGCCATATTGGTAGAGTAAAGAGGTCGCGCTAAAGGTGATTACAATCGCCCAACTTTATTAGTAAGATATGAGGGTCACAAGCACATATCTATACAGTGTATACAGCAATGAAAATCAAAGTTATAAAACTTTATAAAGGGGCCGAGTGTGATATTAGGTGTGGACATTTCAGCAGCGTGGCACAATCAGGCACTGATTCTAGATTTACCTCGTTCAGGGATGAGGAATCCAGAGGGGCTGTCTGCGAAGAAGTGTTGTGTGGAGGTACAGCCTAGACATATAGTTATGCGTTGGTGTGGAAAATGTCTGGTGTCCCGGTGCAGCCTCAAGCCCAGGGAAGAGTACCTAACCAGGGTGTATAGTACAGTAAACAAACTCAGATCAATCACAAGTAGTAACGTTATCAGAAGGGAGATCAATGCCTGCATATGTGTTGCATCAGTGATTAGTAATCAGAAGGGGGATCAATGCCTACATCTGTATTGCATCTGTGATTCAAAGGGTACGCCCACAGGACCTATCTTCGGCTCACTTTATTCCATTCAATGGAATCATTAAGGCCCTCTTTCTCTGCCTTCTCTGAATAAATCCACCTGGCTTCTTTCCTAGCCAATATTGTGTCTAGGTTGTGTGTGTTGCCCACCACTTTTTCCAGAACTGTCCACCTTAGATCACCTTGGCCATGATTTTTTTCGTTAAAGTGCTGCACCAAGCGCGTGGTAAGTTTCTTAGCCCGAATCGCACTAAGATGTTCCTGGATGCGGACCTTCACCTTACGTGTGGTAAGACCTATATAATGTAACCCGCAACTGCAGGTAATCCTGTAGATGACGTGTGTAGTATTGCAATTACTAAACTTCGTCAGGTGCCAGGTCTTGCCATTGTGTAAGGTGATTTCTTTAGTGGCAGTGGTTAGCGGACACACTGAGCATCCGCCACAAGGGTAGTGGCCTGCCGGGATAGTGTTGGCTTCAGAGCTGGTGACCGCATTCCTGGTGTGTACCAGCTTGTCACGCAAGTTAGCTGCCCTCTTAAATGCAAAGCGTGGGATTGGCATTTTGTTGTTTGGAGTATCCAATAATGTCCAGTTTTTGCGGATAATCTGTCTTATTTTTGTAGACAATGGATCAAAAGTAGTCACAACCGGTAGACACGGTTGATTGGTTTTCACATTACGTTC
Organism: Lissotriton vulgaris; assembly: GCF_964263255.1. Classification (NCBI taxonomy): domain Eukaryota; kingdom Metazoa; phylum Chordata; class Amphibia; order Caudata; family Salamandridae; genus Lissotriton; species Lissotriton vulgaris. Next base: position 1,571,351,414 of record NC_141685.1, read on the forward strand.
GAGCAGAGCATCACGTGGGGTATTGAGAGCCCTCTTGCGTGCATGATTAATTACTCTGGTCGGGTACTGTCTCTGTTTTAATTTGGTGACCAGTCCAACGGACTGATCCACGTATGCTTTAGTTGTAGAGCAGTTCCTGCGATATCGAAGGAACTGGCCTACCGGCAGATTGTCTCTGAGGGATCGTGGATGGAACGAGTGATAATGTAGGAGGGAGTTTCTATCAGTATCTTTATGATGGACCATGGTGACTAACTTATTCTCCTCCACTAGTATATCCACATCCAGATAGACTGCCTTGCTGTTGGTAATAGACCAGGTAAAGCGCAGACTATCATCAGCTTGATTGAGCCAGTCAAGAAATAGATGTAACCGGTCCTCTGTACCTGTCCAGATACAGAGGACGTCATCTATGTAACGTCTCCATTCCTGGATGTTGCTCAGGAAAGGGTTGGAGGGATGGTAAATCACATTCTCCTCAAACTGGCCCACATAAATGCAGGTCAGGCTGGGGGCAAATGTAGCCCCCATAGATGTCCCAGACGTCTGTAAGTACAGTTGTCCTTTGTACTCAAAGAAATTTCTCGTGAGTGCCAGCTCAATACATTGGAGGACAAAAGACATGGGTGTGTCATAGAACCACTCCATCGCTCCCAGGGCTCTAGCTGCTGCCACCAGCATAGCGCCCTGGGGGATGCTGGTGTATAATGATTCAATGTCGATAGTGACCAAAAATTGGTTGGTTGGGTCAAACGCCATGTCCTTCAAGATGTTTAAGATGTCTGTGGTGTCCTGCACATACGATTTCTGAGCGATGACTGCTTCTCTCAGGAAAAAGTCAGAAAATTGGGACAGGGGTTCAAGGATTGATTGGATTCCGGAGACAATTGGACGTCCTGGTGGCGGCTGTTGTGGCTAGTGAATCTTGGGCAAGATGTAAAATGCCGGTATGCGGGGATTCGCATTGATAATGAAATCGGCCTCCTTGGTAGTGACCCATTTTTTGGATACAGCATCTGCCACTAGATTTTTGATGGTGTTGGCGAGTTCCTGGGTGGGGTCACGCATTATGGGGCTATAGTTAGTGCATGTTTTGGAAAATTGGGGCCCCTGCCTAAAGTGATAAACCCTAGCAAGGAAAGAAACTTTTTTAGGAAGGAAAGTGTCAGGTTATTAACATCAATGTTTGTTGAGTAGACTAGACGTTATTTAAATCAATAAACTTACTAGGTATTCATGTTCAAATTATTTATTCTTATTTCATTTTGTTGATTTTTATGTTTCTTTTGTCACTGTTTTTTCTATACTTTCATTTGTACAAATCTTGATGTTTTTGAGTTATTTTTAGACACATTTTTTTTACATATAATACATTCTAAATACTGTACAATAGAAAAAGATTTAAAAACATTCAACAATACGCAGAGATTATTCCTTTCAACGCGTTTCGGCCTTTGCCTTCCTCAGGAATTCTGCATATTTCTTTTCTTAATCTATAGCATCTATGATAATAAAAAGACAATATTTTAGTTGTATACTCTGGTAACAGCAAATTGATTATTTATAACGTCTAGACATTTTACTTCCTTATTTTTTAACTCGGAACTGGTCCATCTTATTTATTTTCTAGGTCTCTCTTCTTCCATTGATTAGCTCTACATGGTTCGGCACACCTATACCTGTGCTATACTTTACATTTATTTACAAAATTTACATCTCTTAGTACATAGTTATGATACATTTCCTATATTGCACTTACAGTTTCTCTGTACATTTTTACATTTGGATATCACAGAATTTCTGATTTACTTGCAGATTGTAGCTCCTTTTCAGATAGTTGCTGAAGTAGGGACAAGAGCAGGGAACAAAAGAATTGGATAAGGGGTAGGTATACTATAGTTAGTGCGCACAGATAAAAGTCTCAGCACCTCCGTCTCGTAGTCGGCGGTGTTAAGCACGACCACGGCCCCGCCCTTGTCCGCTGGCTTGATGGTAATAGTGGAGTTTTGTTGCAATGCTTTAACTGCTTGCCAGTCCTCTCTAGTCATATTATGTCCCTGATTGGAATGCGTATGTTGTTCAAGGACCTCCACTTCATGTAATACTCGTTGTTCAAAGACTGCAACTTCAGGACCCAAAACTGATACCGGAGGGCAAAATGTGGAGGGACGGTGTAGATTTGTATCAAATAATGATACAGGAGTCTTTTCCTTATCAATGAAAAATGTGTGCAGCTTAATTTTGCGCATCATCTCAGACAGCTCAGTTCTACAAAGGAAGGAATCATGCTGGGGCGTTGGTACAAATCCCAGTCCTTTGTTTAATACTCCTTTCTCTGTGGTAGTGAGCGTGTAGCTTGAAAGATTAACTACAATATCATTATCCGGGACTAGAATGGGAGTGTCCAGTTCTGTCACTTCTGAAATGTGCGGCCCCTGCTCCGTGTCACACTGGGTGAAAAGGTCTGCCATGTCGGTGGTGCTTTGCCCTTGCCTCGGCCTCTCTGAGCCTGACCACCTCCCCCTCTTTGGCCTCCCGAGCCCTGACCTAAAAAAGCTTGCAACCGTGTTCCGAGATCGTCTTCAGGTTTACCACCTGTCGCAAAATTAACCCGGTTACCAGTAGATGTAGTGGGACGGTCTGATGGCTCCTCGTCCTCACTACTGGTATTGTCGAATTACCAGTTGTTAGGTGTGCATCTATATCCTTGCTGGTAAGTTCCAGAAGCGGCACTTTGATTTTGGATTTGCTTCGCCAAGATTCTGGTTTTGTTTGTTTGTTTGTTGCAATAAACAAAGGCAGGTAATGAGGAGATTTTTGTCCCTACTTTTTATACTTAGGATAAATACTATTTGATTATAATATTACATTTTATGATAATATTTTTGGCATGCCTTCTCCTAGCACACTTCGTAGAATGTGTTGTAGTCTTGGAGGTACCAATATGGATCTATTAAGTAGTCAGCTGGCTGCCCCGAAGGGGATACCTAATAGGTTTATGCATATTAAATATGGTATTTCTTCCATAATGTATAGTACACTATGGCACAAACATACGAAAAAAGGACCCTGATCTATGATGGCCAGGAAATGAGTCATTTCTGATTTTAAAAAGGTTCAGTATGTTGAGCAGTGTCTGTTTCATAGAAAGAGTCGACAAGAAACATTTGATTGTGTATTTACAATTGGTTTGGTTTGAGTACAGTCTGTGGACTGCCTCTTGTTTTTGTCCTGGTGTTGATTTGTGGGCTGATTGTGTGTTTTAGTGTCTATGAGGTTTGTGGACTGACACCGGTGGCAATGCTTGTGAAGTACTTGTTTGAGTGAGAAGCCACCGTGCTTTTTGTGTAAGGATGGCTTGCCTCAGCAAGCTGTGTTGTGTGTTATGAGTGTGTGGCCCCTTCTTGAAAATGCCTGGAATGAGCTCAATTTGGTTTGCTGTCATCATTGTGTTCTGCAGATGCCATTGGAAGAATTACACTTTAAATTTCAAAGAAAGAATGATATAAAATATGTTAAGAAGCTGCACGCTACTATGGAAAGTAAAGCGATAACAAAGTGTAGATGTGTGAACATTCAGTTATTATATTGCCACAATGGTAAAAAATTAGAATTGAAACTCAAGGCAGAATTGCCTAGCATTCTATATATGCCTTTAGTCATGCTTCTGAAAGAGTTACTTTGAATTGTAATGGCCACATGGGGATAACTTTGCTCAGACGAGGGACAACAGGTTTAAGGGTCAGAGGGCCAGTTCTGCATTTAGCAAACTAGCACGGCTGAAAGCAAAATACCCACACAAGATGATTACTTTCTCACAGGCTTGCTCTGGCACTTCGACCTTGGAAGACATTCAGAAGGAAGGGGCCAGAGCGTAGAGAGAGAGGGGAAGCGTTGCTCATTATTTTTGGCAAAAGACCAGGCAGGTTCTATGAAGCCATAAGAGAGAAGGAGGGGCAGCAGTGTCTGTGGGGCATGTGCAGAGAGCATCTCTGACATGCTTACAGAATAATGGTTTTCAACTTCAAGTTGCTGTGCCAAGACTAGATAAGGAGGTAATGAAATTAAGTTTGCATTCATGTGCCATCATGTTAAAACAACACAATAGCTAAAAGAATTGGCAGTTGGTCATTGTATTAATGTTTTTTAGTTAGCTCCATGTGCTTGTACAGCAAAATGTACAAAGTGGTACAGTCCAATAGTATTGGACATGGCCTCCTTGGTATGGATTCCCCTAGCTATTTATCTCCTACAAGTCTGTTTGTGCCCAGCTGCCTATGGGGGTAAGTATTGTTGACAGGAGGTCACCTGCCTAGGTTACCTACTGTCAAAGGGGGTAGGAGACTAGCTCCTGGCCAAATTAAGGGTAAGCAAAATTAAGTAACACACGTTTTTTGTGCTTGGTATATGTATTATTGTGTCTTTTTCTTGGTTTATGTGTCTACTATGTGTAGTATTGTGAGCTATTCTGTGTGAAAAGTACACAGGACAGCTTGTTGTTGTGCGCTCTCTCTCTCTCTCTTTCTCTCTCTCTTTCTATCTTTCTTGCTTGTCTAAGCTGCCTAGGAACGGCCATGAGACAATCGGTTGGGCTCTCTTTAGTCATTCATTTCACAGGATGCTGTGAATATGTTCTTGTACAAATAGAGACAAAGCACCTCACCAGTGCCCGTCTACTTGGCTATTAAGCAGTACTGTTTGAACAAATTGTTAGAATTAACAAAATGAATAAATAAATACGCCATAATACTGCCCATTCTGTCTGTAAACTGATGAAATTGGAATTGGATAAGGATGAAAGGGATGGGTAGAATAGACTGATGTCCCCTTATTTGACCTTTAAGGGGAACTATATGTTGGTGGTCTTTGTTCCAATTTCCCAGGTGGCAACACAATTATTGTTGATGTTAATCCAGCACTACATAAGTCATAGAGGCATCACGAGCCCTTCATTAGTTAGTCTATGTAATCCAGCTGACAGCCCTTGCTAGAGTTGGTGAATAGATTTCTCCCCTGATTATGATATTACATGGCCCAGATCGTGAAAAGTATGATGCATATGGTTCACAATGCTAGGTAAGATGCCCATAGGCCCTTTGCACACATTTTTAAGAACAAAATGTTCTTTTTCTTGTTTTCTTGTCTGCCACAAACAAGTTCTGCTCGAAAATTCTTGTACCTTCTAGGTTATTTTTAATTTATCAGTTATTCATGTAATATGGATCTCTGTTACATTCACAGTTTTAGAGTTACCCGCTACACCTATAATATGAGAGCATGGTCATAAAGGGGAAAATATGGTTGTTCTTATGCAGGACAAATCATTTTAGAGGTGTCTTCAGTTTTGCACAATAGCGAAGGTTCACAAAGTAGAAGCTGTATTGTGATTTCTATGACTTATTAGGTACAAGTTTGTTAAAAAATATAGTTGTTTTCAAAATTCCTTTTTTTACATTCCTCAGATGAATAATATGGGGCGTTTCTGAAATAGAATTTCCTCTTTTGATTGATTATTTGTATGTTGTGTCTAAAGATTTCTGTTTTGTTCACTAACAGATATCTGCTGCCCTACAACCATTGCCAGAGGAGCCCAGTTATCAGATCCAGCCTGGGGATTTAGCGCAAGTCCAGCTTGGAGCAGAGGTGAAGGGAATCTGCACAGGTTTTGCTGGCATCTTGGCATCTAGAACTGCAGTGAAGGTAGAAGGCCGGAAGCACTGGGTCCATGAAAGTGACGTGGAATGTGTACCCCTACCACTGTTGGATAATTCTTGGGTGAAAGACGGGGTCACAAATCAGGACGGAGAGCTGATTCTTCACTTTGTTCCTGTTTTTTGATGTCTAGGTAAGAGAGGCACAGACCGATAACAAGAAGCAAATACGTTTTGCCTGAGGGGACCCTCTCTGAAACAAGGGTTGCTTCAGATACTCCAGTTTTTGTGCATCAGGCCTCTGAGATCCGGTCCCCAAGTGAAAGCAAGTCTGCACCTTTGTTTGTTGATAAGGAGGTGCCTGGGCACACTAGGTACAAATTGCGGCCCGACAAAAGAGCAGTGCGCCAGCAGAGCAACACAGGAGTTAGGGAAGGACTTGAGTTTAGGATACAGGTGCTGTGCCTTTGGTGCCTGTTAGATTGGAGTGAAGAATACTGGTGCACAGCCTGAGACACTGGACAGGATTGTTGAGGGTATTTGCCCTGGAGTGTGATTCCCCTATCCTGAAAGAAAGACTTTTTCCTTTGCCTGTACCGTGTTAGTTTTTCTGGGTTGCAAGTTGTGCAGCTCCACTGTGGGAGAAGTGAACACTTAATGAATGATAAGAGCCTGCCTGTGAGGCTCAGACGGACACAGGGAGAAGACTCTCCTCGGACTGTTAGGAATCGAGCGAGTCCTATCTCTGTGACCATGCCTTGCCATCACATGACCAGGGATAGGTAGATAAATAGCCAGTCCTACCTTTAGCTCATTGCTCGATATTGCCAGTGTTTGGATTCCCTTCCTGGTTGTTGGTTGCTGGAGGCTGCAGAGCTGAGTTTTCCTCCCTATGGTCTTTTCCCTTGTTGCTGACCTTTACCCTCTCACGGGCTCGTGAGGAGGGTTAGTGCTTCTTTTGGCATTGTTCTTGTCCCTTTCCCCGTCTTTCCTTCCCTTTCTAGGTATTTAGCGGTATCCTGGTAATCCCTCCCTTTTTCCTCTTTATTCCCTTTTTGTCACTGGGGGTTTTATTTTTGTTGCTGGTCTTAGAGTGAACCGGGGGCTCCCGGACACTCCAGCGTGTTTGTTGGTAGTACACTAAAGTCCTGTGTCTCTACGCTAGTTCAAACGCGCCCCGAACACAGTGCTATCCGCCTCGTTGTTTGCGGAAGTGACGTTTTGGGTCACTCCGCGGCGGTTTTGTTTTTCATTAGCGCCGATCGGTTAGCGCATCGGAGGGTTCCCTGCTCACTGCCCCTTCGTAATTATTATTTGGCAAACGGGGTTTTTTGGTAGTGGCTGTTTGCCTCCTTAGACCTTTTTCCCCGTCCTTCTTATTTTTAGTACCAGTGTCATTGCTCACGCTCCCTCATTTCCTCTGCAACAGTCACTCAAGCAGAGACAGGAATACAACGTTTATTTTTGTACTATGCCCAGCATCTTTACGAGGCCAAGCCTGCCAGAGACACAGGTGAGGAGGGCTATATGGTGGACAAGGCATGGTCATTGGGGGTTGGTTATAGTGGTGTCCAGAATATATGAAAGGTGTTGTTTTTCTCTACTTGTGCTGCAGGTGCAGAAGCGTAAAGAACGAGGGAGCAGTGTCCTGGTGCCTACAAGGGTGGTAGACTTGGTGTCTCCTCCACATAACCACCCTCTTTTCTGGTCCATAGGTGTACCCACAGTGTTTTTCCTGTGGGTGTCCCGTGGGCAGGAGAAGGGGACTGGTGCATGCTACGTCCCTGCAGTGCTTGGGCCGGTTGGGGATCTAACAGAATATCGAGCCCACGTTAATATAGCACTGCCCGGACTAGCATGGATGAGGATGGGAATCCGCTGGGAGGTGGTACGGGGGGCCCTTCAATGCAGGATATTATGGGAGCCGTCCATACCCTGCAGGCACAGGTGCAAGAGTTGCAGCAGGAGAATGTAGGGCTGAAGCAGGAGTTAGTAGCAGTAAGAGCCCGAGAACAGTCACAGCAGAGGGGCACTACTCCAGTGATTCAGCCAGCTACCTTCCAGTATACTGGAGGAGCGGGATCTAGTACAGCTAGCGGCGGGTCACCAATAGCGGTAACAGTCTCCACTCCTGTGGCAGTGCCCTTGGCCCCCCCTGAGAGATTCACAGGAGACAGTGACAAATTTGGCACCTTCATGAACCAGTGTCAACTGCACTTTATGTGCAGAACTAATGCCTTTCCTGACGACTCCGCTAAAATTGCTTTCATATTGTCATATCTGGCTGGTAACGCGGCCCAATGGGCAATTCCGTTAGTGGAAAATAACGACCGGGTGTTGTACAACTACCAGGCGTTTAAAGTTTTAATGCATAGTCTATTTGCCAAACATGCGTTCATGCAGGCCAGTGACGCCGAACTGTTGAAATTGCGGCAGGGCAGGCAGGACTTGTTGTCTTATATAGCCAACTTCAATCGCTTGGTCTCTGAGACGCATTGGCCGACTGAAAAGAGGACGTCCCTTTTCTATCAAGGGTTAAACGAAGAATTGAAGGACATAGTGTCTCAAGTGGTGGATCCTCCAGAAGGCTGTGCGGCATTCATAGACTTGGTAGTGAAACTTAACCGTAGGGTGACAGAACGGCGAGGTGAACGTAGCCGATTTCAGTACTCAAGAGGTGGTTATGTGAGACCAGAGGTAAAGGCGGGAGGTGAGAGTAAAGCCACACCCGAGCCTATGGAGATAGGTGGAGTACGAGGTCCTTTGACACCAGAGGAAAAGAAGAGAAGGAGAGAGAAAAATTTGTGCTTGTATTGCGGACAAGGGGGGCATTTTGCACGTGATTGTCCCGTGAAGCCTTCTGGAGCAGGGTTTGGGAAAAAGGTGGCATGCATACAAATAGAACGGATAATGGAGAAGGAAAAGACATTACAATATGAAGTGGTGGGGGCGATTGATCAGGCCCCTAGGCATTTTGTGATTAACGCTCAGCTATTGATATCCGCGCAGAGCCGTGTCCCGGTGTCTGTGTTACTTGATTCTGGGGCCACCGGGAATTTCATGGATATATCGATGGCGGATAAGTTGATGGTTCCTTGTCAGCTAAAGGAACAACCGGAACCAGTAAGGGCCATTGATGGAACTGAGTTGACATCGGGGAGTATCACTAGACAGACCGAGCCCTTGGGTTTAGTGTGTGACAATGGGCATGTGGAATCCGTGGTTTTCGATTTGATTGATGCCCCCTCGTTTGGCTTGGTTCTGGGGGTCCCGTGGTTACAAACGCACAACCCCAGGATTGACTGGGTACAAAGATTGGTCACCCTAGACTCGGTACACTGCTTAAAGAACTGTTATGTAGTGGCGGCGGAGCAGATTAATCCTTTGTCCTGTGATGCTACCGAGACGTGTAGAATCCCTCCTCAGTATGCGGCCTATGAGGAGGTGTTTGACAAAGAGTGTGCCCAAGGTCTCCCTCCCCACAGGTCGTATGATTGCAAGATCGACCTCATACCGGGGGCCCCGTTGCCATGTAGCCGGGTTTACGCATTATCTGAACCAGAAGAGGCTCATCTGAAGACCTACATAGATGAGATGTTGTCATTGGGGTACATACGCCCTTCCTCTTCGCCCGTGTCATCGGCTATCTTTTTTATACCAAAGAAAGAGGGGTCCTTGAGGGCGTGTGTGGACTACCGCACCTTGAATTCCGCCACGGTTAAGAACCGTTACCCTCTTCCGCTCATCTCCGTGTTGCTGGACCAACTCCGCAAGGCTACAGTGTTCACTAAACTGGACTTGCGGGGCGCATATCATCTTATCAGAGTCCGGCCAGGGGATGAGTGGAAGACGGCTTTTAAGACGAATTATGGATTGTTCGAATACACTGTAATGCCGTTTGGTTTGTGCAACGCGCCCGCGGCGTTTCAATTCTTCATAAATGAAGTACTTGGTAGATACTTGGATCAAACCGTTATAGTGTATTTGGATGACATTCTCATTTATTCGGAAAAAGGACTTGATCATACAGAGCATGTGAGGCAGGTGTTACAGACATTACAGGAACATCATTTGTACGCCAAGTTAGAAAAATGTCAGTTTGGGGCTTCTGAAGTGGAGTTCTTGGGATTTGTCATTTCTGCGTCAGGCATTCGTATGGATCCTAAAAAGATTCAGGCTATTGTGTCCTGGCCAGTGCCGACGAATGTGAAACAAATACAGATGCTCCTAGGATTTGCTAATTTTTATCGGCGATTTATTCTCCATTTCTCCGAGATAGTGGCCCTAATGACTCGCCTTTTGAGAAAGGGCGTTCCTTTTGTTTGGACTGGTGAAACTCAGGAGGCTTTTCGGATGTTGTTGAAACAGTTTGTGTCCGCCCCTGTATTGGTGCACCCTGATCCTGCCCTGCCGTATTTTGTTGAAACAGATGCGTCCTTGTGCGCTGTAGGAGGTGTTTTGTCGCAGAGAGACGAAGCCACTGGCCATATGCATCCGATTGCGTTCTTTTCCAAAACTTTATTGCCAGCGGAACGCAATTATACGGTGGCAGAGAGAGAACTGCTGGCGGTCAAACTAGCGTTTGAGGAATGGCGCCATTACTTATGGGGTGCTCGTCATGTAATCACCATCTACACCGATCATAAGAATTTAGAATTCTTTCGTTCTGCAAGGGCATTAACACCGCGTCAGATGAGATGGGTTTTGTTTTTTAATGAATTCGATTTCATTATAACATATCGATCTGCAGCCCAACAAGTGAAATCTGATGCGCTCTCTAGAATACATGTGGACATGAAGGACGAAGGTTCCTTGAGTGCAAGTAGGACCATGATAGATCAGGAGAGAATCATAGGGGCATTGACACTGGACGACTTTCCTGCTCTGGTGAAAGACCGGTTAAGTCACTTGGATCTGGCCCCTTGGTTATCCCTGCCACAAATTGAGACAAAGGATGGTCTGTTGTATAAGGAGGGCAAGTTGTTTATTCCCCCTGAGCTGAGGGATGAGGTGTTGGAGTGGTGTCATTCCTCTGCCTTGGCAGCTCATCCGGGTATAATAAAGACTAAGGACCTGTGCATGAGGTGGTTTTGGTGGGAGTCCATGTCAAGAGATGTTCAGGGTTATGTAAGTGCGTGTCCAGTGTGTGTAACGAGCAAGCCCTCGCATTGTAAACCCTCGGGACTTTTACAGCCTTTGGCAGTTCCACCTGGTCCATGGCATTCTTTGAGCATGGATTTTGTAACCGATCTACCTACTGTCACAGGTCTTACTACAGTATTGGTGGTGGTAGACTTATTTACCAAGATGGCCCACTTTATCCCGTTTCCCAAGATTCCTACCGCAAAGGAGATGGCAGTAGTGTTCATGTCTTCGATTGTGCGTTTGCATGGGTTACCAGAGGTGATTGTATCCGATAGAGGGGCCCAGTTCATTTCACATTTCTGGACTGAGTTATGTCAGGTGCTTAAAACCAAGATCTGTCTCTCTTCAGCTTACCACCCCCAGTCTGACGGTCAGACTGAGCGCACTAATCAGACGATGGAGCAATACTTACGGTGTCTGATAGCGTCCTTGTCGTGCGATTGGGTCCCTGCCCTGCCCATCGCGGAGTTTGCCTATAACAACAGTGTGCACTCCGCCTTGGGCATGTCCCCTTTTTTCTGTTCCCTGGGGTACCATCCAAGGGCGATGGCGATACAACCCACGGGTCGCGTGCCGGCCATTGACAGTATATGTAGGCAATTGGGGGAAGTCTGGACCTTGGCTAGAGATAGTCTTCTGGAGGCAAAGGAGGCTATGAAGGCACAAGCGGATAAACACTGCGTCCCTGCTCCTGCCTACAAAATTGGGGATCTTGTGTGGCTGTCTTCACGCAACTTGAGGTTACAGGGACCACGTAAACTGCAGCCCAGGTTTGTGGGTCCATATCCCATCCTCCGGGTTATCAATCCGGTGGCAATGAAGCTTAAGTTACCGCAGGAGTATAGTGTGCATCCTGTTTTTCATACTTCACTGCTCAAACCCTATGTGCCAACTGACCAGGTGCTACCACCCCCTCCTGCGGTCCTGATTGATGGACAGGAGGAATATGAGGTCCAGGCTATCCTTGATTCGAAGCGAGTCAGGGGACGTCTATATTACTTGGTGGACTGGAAGGGGTACACGAAGGACAACAGATCCTGGGAGCCTGCTGGGGGGGTACACGCCCCGCGGTTGGTTCGGGCTTTCTTAAAATAGTTGTCCAATGTGCCCTTGTTGGAATTTGCCCCCGCTTTCCCAGTTGAGACCATGTCCATTATGGCAGAAGATGACATCTATAGAAAGTAACTAAAAACAACCGTCCCACTAGTTAGCCTGCCACCGAGTCGGAGGGACTTGGCAGCCACTTGACAATCACCTCAGCCGCGTAGTACAACACAATGGGGAAACATGCATTAGGAATTCCAAACCAGGGTATATGCCTGTAAACTCAGGGACAGGGCCCAGCCCAGCCTCACCAGCCACCTAACGGCCACACAACGGCCCGCTCTTTGTCCGGTCTTCGCCCCGGCCTTTGCCCCGCGCGCGTCCCGCGTGCGCGTGACTGGGACTCAATGTTATAGGGTGCAACAGGAAGGGGCGGGAAGAGGACCAGCTGCGGCCGATTTGCGCCGCACAGCAGGCTGGTCCTCGCAGTCCCGCCTCTGGGCTTAAGCAGAGAAAGTACTTTGGGAATAGCGCGTTAGTGCTCCGATGCACAGCGTTACAGGATTAACCTGCTCCCTTCCGGTGACTTGAGCCTACGAGCGGCACCCGCGGAGCGGGGGCCGCGAGGCGTTGATTCTTAGCAGGCAGGTGACAGCAGCAACCGGGACAGCACTCCCAGGACGGCAAAAAGGACAAACCCAAGGAGCACACTCTCCGCAGCTATTTTAGCAGATGGAGGGGGCGGGAAGAGGACCAGCTGCGGCCGATTTGCGCCGCACAGCAGGCTGGTCCTCGCAGTCCCGCCTCTGGGCTTAAGCAGAGAAAGTACTTTGGGAATAGCGCGTTGGTGCTCCGATGCACAGCGTTACAGGATTAACCTGCTCCCTTCCGGTGACTTGAGCCTACGAGCGGCACCCGCGGAGCGGGGGCCGCGAGGCGTTGATTCTTAGCAGGCAGGTGACAGCAGCAACCGGGACAGCACTCCCAGGACGGCAAAAAGGACAAACCCAAGGAGCACACTCTCCGCAGCTATTTTAGCAGATGGAGGGGGCGGGAAGAGGACCAGCTGCGGCCGATTTGCGCCGCACAGCAGGCTGGTCCTCGCAGTCCCGCCTCTGGGCTTAAGCAGAGAAAGTACTTTGGGAATAGCGCGTTGGTGCTCCGATGCACAGCGTTACAGGATTAACCTGCTCCCTTCCGGTGACTTGAGCCTACGAGCGGCACCCGCGGAGCGGGGGCCGCGAGGCGTTGATTCTTAGCAGGCAGGTGACAGCAGCAACCGGGACAGCACTCCCAGGACGGCAGAAAGGACAAACCCGGGCTTTCCATAGATCGCACCCCTCTAAGCCCAGACCGGTGGGGAGGATTGTCGGGGGGGGGGTACTGTTAGGAATCGAGCGAGTCCTATCTCTGTGACCATGCCTTGCCATCACATGACCAGGGATAGGTAGATAAATAGCCAGTCCTACCTTTAGCTCATTGCTCGATATTGCCAGTGTTTGGATTCCCTTCCTGGTTGTTGGTTGCTGGAGGCTGCAGAGCTGAGTTTTCCTCCCTGTGGTCTTTTCCCTTGTTGCTGACCTTTACCCTCTCACGGGCTCGTGAGGAGGGTTAGTGCTTCTTTTGGCATTGTTCTTGTCCCTTTCCCCGTCTTTCCTTCCCTTTCTAGGTATTTAGCGGTATCCTGGTAATCCCTCCCTTTTTCCTCTTTATTCCCTTTTTGTCACTGGGGGTTTTATTTTTGTTGCTGGTCTTAGAGTGAACCGGGGGCTCCCGGACACTCCAGCGTGTTTGTTGGTAGTACGCTAAAGTCCTGTGTCTCTACGCTAGTTCAAACGCGCCCCGAACACAGTGCTATCCGCCTCGTTGTTTGCAGAAGTGATGTTTTGGGTCACTCCGCGGCGGTTTTGTTTTTCATTAGCGCCGATCGGTTAGCGCATCGGAGGGTTCCCTGCTCACTGCCCCTTCGTAATTATTATTTGGCAAACGGGGTTTTTTGGTAGTGGGTGTTTGCCTCCTTAGACCTTTTTCCCCGTCCTTCTTATTTTTAGTACCAGTGTCATTGCTCACGCTCCCTCATTTCCTCTGCAACAGTCACTCAAGCAGAGACAGGAATACAACGTTTATTTTTGTACTATACCCAGCATCTTTACGAGGCCAAGCCTGCCAGAGACACAGGTGAGGAGGGCTATATGGTGGACAAGGCATGGTCATTGGGGGTTGGTTATAGTGGTGCCCAGAATATATGAAAGGTTTTGTTTTTCTCTACTTGTGCTGCAGGTGCAGAAGCGTAAAGAACGAGGGAGCAGTGTCCTGGTGCCTACAAGGGTGGTAGACTTGGTGTCTCCTCCACATAACCACCCTCTTTTCTGGTCCATAGGTGTACCCACAGTGTTTTTCCTGTGGGTGTCCCGTGGGCAGGAGAAGGGGACTGGTGCATGCTACGTCCCTGCAGTGCTTGGGCCGGTTGGGGATCTAACACGGACTGGTTGTACAGTGGCTTCAATTCTCCAAGTACCTTTTTTGTTAACAATGTACCCCTTTGGTTGTCCCATTTTCGAGGAGAAGCAGCCCTTTGCAGCTCCTCGTCCTAATACCCTTGGCCCTGTTTGGTCCTCCTGATCCCCCAAAAGAAAGACTGTTTTTGGAACAATAATTGTATTTGTTTTAATATTCATATTTTTTATACTGTTTTTTCAGCAAGAAAAATATTTTGTGCACACTTTGATAAATACTACTCTGCCCCCCTGAACATATCATTGGTACTCTATAAGAATGGGCGTGAAATCCGTTCTGTTCGAGGAATTTGCTTATTTTCTGCAATTTTGCGGTCCGCGAATCTCGCAAAATTGCAGAAAAATACGCGAAATTGCACGCGGGACGAATTTTCAAAAACTTAAGTACATGAAGCACTTACAGGGTTACAACAGGTGCCCAAGTTGAAGCTAATTTCTTTGTAACCATTCACAAAATGGTTACAAAGAAATTAACCTAAACGTGGGCACCTGCTGTAACCCTGTAAGTGCTTCCTGAGCGGCGCCTCCAGAGTTGTTGCCTACTTGCAACTATTCTCTGACCCTGCTCTGACCCTCGAAGCAGGGTCAGAGAATAGTTACAAGTATTGCACAATGCTCCAGGCTGTCACAAAAATTAAACCACAACAGGAAGCACTTACAGATAAAAAAGCAGGTGCCGGACTTGAAGCTCAAATTCAGTAACACATTAACCAACCCCCGGTTGAGGCTGGGCAGGTGTGCTTTCTCCCCATAATCTACAGTGGTGAACCAGAGGGTGATATGATGAACCAGAAGGTGCAGTTGTAAACCAGAGGGTGCTGTGATGAACCAGAGGGTAGCAGTGGTGAACCAGAGGGTGGTAGTGGTGAACCAGAGGGTGCTGTGATGAACCAGAGGGTGGCAGTGATGAACCAGAGGGTGACAGTGATGAACCAGAGGGTGGCAGTGGTGAACCAGAGGGTGTCAGTGGTGAGCCACAGGGTGTCACTGGTAAACCAGAGGGTGACAGTGATGAACCAGAGGGTGTCAGTTGTGAATCGGAGGATGGAAGTGATAAACCAGAGGGTGGCAGTGGTGAACCAGAGGGTGGCAGTGATGAATCAGAGGGTGGCAGTGGTAAACCAGAGGGTGACAGTGATGAACCAGAGGTTGGCAGTGGTGAACCAGAGGGTGACAGTGATGAACCAGAGGGTGGCAGTGGTGAACCAGAAGGTGGCAGTGGAGAACCAGAGGGTAGCAGTGATGAACCAGAGGGTGGCAGTGGTGAACCAGATGGTGGCGGGGTGAACCAGAGGGTGGCAGTGGTGAACCAGAGGGTGGCAGTGATGAACCAGAGGGTGGCAGTGATGAACCAGAGGGTGGCACTGGTGAACGAGAGGGTGCTGTGATGAACCAGAGGGTGGCAGTGGTGAACCAGAGGGTGGCAGTGATGAACCAGAGGGTGGCAGTGATGAACCAGAGGGTGGCAGGGGTGAACCAGAGGATTGCAGTGGTGAACCAGAGGGTGGCAGTGGTGAACCAGAGCGTGGCAGTGATGAACCAGAGCGTGGCAGTGATGAACCAGAGGGTGGCAGTGATGAACCAGAGGGTGACAGTGGTGAACCAGAGGGTGCTATGATGAACCAGATGGTGGCAGGGGTGAACCAGAGGGTGGCAAAGGTGAACCAGAGTGTGTTGTGATGAACCAGCGGGTGGGGAGTGGTAAACCAGAGGGTGGCAGTGGTGAACCAGAGGGTGGCAGTGATGAACCAGAGGGTGGCAGTGATGAACAAGAGGGTGGCAGGGGTGAACCAGAGGGTGCTGTGATGAACCAGAGGATGGCAGTGATGAACCAGAGAGTGGCAGTGGTGAACCAGAGGGTGGCAGTGATGCACCAGAGGGTGACAGTGATGATCAATCCAGAGGGTGGCAGTGGTGAACCAGAGGGTGTCAGTGGTGAGCCACAGGGTGTCACTGTTAAACCAGAGGGTGACAGTGATGAACCAGAGGGTGGCAGTTGTGAATCGGAGGATGGAAGTGATAAACCATAGGGTGGCAGTGGTGAACCAGAGTGTGGCAGTGATGAACCAGAGGGTGGCAGTGGTAAACCAGAGGGTGACAGTGATGAACCAGAGGGTGGAAGTGGTGAACCAGAGGGTGACAGTGATGAACCAGAGGGTGGCAGTGGTGAACCAGAAGGTGGCAGTGGAGAACCAGAGGGTAGCAGTGATGAACCAGAGGGTGGCAGTGGTGAACCAGATGGTGGCGGGGTGAACCAGAGGGTGGCAGTGGTGAACCAGAGGGTGGCAGTGATGAACCAGAGGGTGGCAGTGATGAACCAGAGGGTGGCAGTGGTGAACCAGATGGTGGCGGGGTGAACCAGAGGGTGGCAGTGGTGAACCAGAGGGTGGCAGTGGTGAACCAGAGGGTGCTGTGATGAACCAGGGGCTGGCAGCGATGAACCAGAGGGTGACAGTGATGAACCAGAGGGTGGCAGTGGTGAACCAGAGGGTGGCAGTGATGAACTAGAGGGTGGCAGTGGTGAGCCAGAGGGTGGCAGTGATGAACCAGAGGGTGGCAGTGGTGAACCAGAGGGTGGCAGTGATGAACCAGAGGGTGACAGTGATGAATCAGAGGGTGGCATTGATGAACCAGAGGGTGGAAGTGATGAACCAGAGGGTGGTGCTGCTAAACTGCCCGGGAGTCCTGTGGGTGTGAGCCCCCGCACTGCTGAGCTGCCCTGGGGTTGTGAGCGCATGCGCTACTGAACTGCCCCGGGGCCCAGAGTGTGTGAGCCCCTGTGCTGCTTAACTGCTCCGGAGCCCTCCCAGTGTGAAAATCATTTGTGCTCAATTGCCTGGGAGCACTCTGGGTGTGAGCACACATTGTGCTAAGTGCCCCCCTGCCCCCAGTACATATATACCCGTACCGCACAGCACCATTATGCTCTGGCACCATGAAGTCTGGTGCCTGGATGCTCCTGATCCGTGTAGGTGATACCACCATCTGATGCAGTCAAAATGTAAAGTCATAACTTGCTACACAGCACCAATAAACACGTGTCCCACCTGGCACCGGTATACACATGTACCAGGCGTGAAGCCCCTGCATGCCACTGCACCCTACTGCCCAGCGCCAGCATATGCCTGTACGGGACAGTTTAGTATGAGATAGAACATTGTCCAGCAGCAGCAGCTGCATGCACCTGAATCCACTGAGCAGGATCAGAATGGCTTTGTACCAACACGCGCAGCAGAGCTATCTTGGACATCTGAAGGATTCTGGGGTCCTGTGCCAAACGTATTTTTGCATCCATTAGTTTCTCGAGCGCCATCCCCGTGTAGCTCCTGTGACCAGGAGGGTGCTTTCTCCTCATCTGCTGCTCTGCTCGGTCTCTGACCTTTTATAAACAAGATGCATGTGAACTTGCATAGAAGCCCCACCCGTTTGGCCCCGTCCACCACACACTAGCGGTATGAAACGTCTTCCCGCCCGTCCCCACTATAATGGGAAGCTCACTCAAGGGACCTCAGCGCATTTTGGCATGCTTGCAAAGTTACAGGCACACGTGGTCACATATTTGTGCAAATGGCACAAAAATCCGCGAGTTCGCGGGAAAATTTGCGAACTCGCAGATTTTTTTGCCATTTCGCACAAATTTCTGGACCAAGAATTTGCAAATTTTGCCCATACTTAGTACTCTAGCCCTCACAAAAAAGACACTAGAAGGTCTATTAAAATAGTGTTTTATATACATTGCATCGGACATGTGCTGTTGGCTATTTCCAAAACTGAATAAGATAGCCACTGAAATTCATCAGAGCGCTTGAACTTGGAATTGGACTTGGTGGTTTCGGATTTGCTTTCTGCTTGGGGTAGGAAAATATTGACAGCTCTGTTTGTGATAATAGCCATTATTTTCTCCTACTATCTGTGTCTTCATTACGGCCTGATGCTCTGTTCCCTTTGTGCTTCTACCTGTACCTCATGTATACCAACGAAACAAAATCCCAAGAATGTAAATGCCTGACTAGTAACTGACCAAGAAATAAGAGAACTTGATATAGGTGATAACTTTCATGTTTCTTCTATTGCATAGCAGATGTCTTCAGCTAATGCTAAAAGGGCCGCCTGTAGAAATCACAGAAATTGCCGTTAGCATAGGCTGAAGCCATTTTAGTTGAAGGACCCATTTTGTTAGCCATGTGATTCTGCTGTCTTCACTTTTGCCTGCCTTTCTATTCTGCTTGAGTCATCAACTGTGGTTAACTCCTTCAGTACTAAGCCAGAGCTCTGTGTAAGCTCAGAAAAGCCTGTAGCTGCTAGAATGCACCTGTCTTAGAATGTAACTGTCAAGCTATTTCAACTGATGTCTCTCCTCTCACTTTGCTGACCAAGTGATATATGTCTGACAATGTTAATCGATGGCTATTCCTGTGTATGCTTCTGCCTTCTATTAGAGTCTCCATGCTTACTGTGCAACAAACTGGGTATAAAAGACCCTTGATTTCTGTATTCCTTGTACTACCTCATACAGTGCTCGAGGGTGTTGTATCGATGTAGTCCCGCTCATGAGTGATTAATAAACTTGTTATTTAATATTCCTGCTTCAGTGCCAATCTCTATTTTGTTGGTTCAAGGACCAGTGGACAGATTAGGGTGAACCCCTGCACCGGTGGTCCCCTAAAAAGTCTCATTTACACACACACAACCCATAACTACACGTGACAACACTGGGGCTTAATCATAAACTGCATTTTGTAGTATGTTTGGTAGTAGTACAATGTACTACAACATGCTAAAAAAATGCTAATTACAAATGTATGTGCACAGTTTAGGCCTCTACCTCTCCAAGGGCCTGATTATGACTTTGGCAGTGTGGGAGTGAAGCTGACACTTCCACACCGACAAAGTCCACCGCCAGCCGCCCATGAGATTACGAGGTTTCTCATTACCTGGCGGATGGTCATTTGGTAGCCCACGGCGGTGCCTTTCAAAAAGGCATTGCAATGGGAGCACCAAAGCCCGTTCCTGCTCAGCCTGGACTCTGCAGTCATACTATGCAGGAAAGGGGGCACATGCACACAAGGGGGCACAACATGTGCCTCATCTGTATGCATCCTTATGGCATGAACTAAGGGGGCCCAAGTAGGGCCCCATTAGTTCCCTCATCACTAGCCTTTTCATGGCGGGCTCACCACCATGAAAAGCCTGGCAATGAGGAAACTGGCAATATGCTTGGCAATGCATCAATGGCACCACCAGCATATTACTGCCTCATACAGCTGCGACACTGTCGGGGAATTGAGGTTCCCGGGCGATTGCAGCAGGCCTGTGTTGGTATGCCCACCAAACTCAAAATAGGGTGGTCGGACCACCAGTACAGCACGAGCCGCTGCACCAAACACGTAATAACCCCCTTAGCTTTTTCTCCTCTCTGACTCTGGAGTCTCCACACACGTTAGTATATGTTTTAGTAGTAAATGTGGGAGAGTGTAGCGGCTGGAAAATGGGGAATATTTACTACTAAGGGGCAGATTACGATGTCATTAAGAAGGCCTCCAGACGGGTTCTGGACTGTGAAAATCTGATTTGGATCCAATCTTTACGACCAAATCGTCCCCTGTCTTGAACTCACCAAGTACGATGCGAAGACCTCATCTGCGACGACCGAATCGTTTCCGAACCCAATCCTGCCCACCGACTCATTCCCAGCTGAATTGTGCCGTGCAATGGAGTTGGATTCTGAACGAGCGAGTACAATGCATGATTTGGACTGCTGTATCGACTCGGTCTCAGTGAGACAATCGGCTGTGGGAATCGGACTTCAGGGGGCCGTAGCAGGCCCTTCTTCACCTGGGGCCCTCAGGATCCGTCACGGGAGGCGCCTATTGGTCTCCCGCATCCAAGCATGCACAGTGTGGCGGGCACTGCAGGGTGTCTGGGATAGTGGTGCATGCTTCACCCCAATAACCCCTTTTTGCTATGGGAGTCTGTGTACGTGTCTGGTACACAGGCTCCGAATGAGTTCAATGGGGGCCTGACCAAACCAAGTCCGTCAGCATACGGATGCATCGTACTCGTTTGGTCGGACTCTCATAGCACGATTCACTAGGAAAGCCCTCCGGATCTGAGTTGTATGGAGGACTTTCCTAGCGAGATCGGAATCAGCCCCTAAATGGGAGGTGATTCAGGTAGAGTAAAGAGGGTTTTAGGGAGGTACATGCACACATCCACAAAATAATACATACATTGTTATTCACACTTTAAAGTTACAACTGCCAAATAGGGACCCAACACATGTTCTAAAGCTGAAGTAAGTCCACCGCCACAAGTGGCTGACAATGCCACAGCAGCATTCTCCAATAGAAAATATTGGAGGTAGGAATTTAAAATAAAACCTAATTGGAAATAATGTTTAAATTGATTCAGATTATTTAAAGTAGTTAAAAATATTAATAAGCATAATTTAATGTTAAAACATTTAAAATAATATGTATTATTTAATTATACATTATTTTAACAAGTGTATATCAATGAAAAAAATTATGTTAAAATAAATGTCAACAAAATATAATTAAATTAAGTTAAATTTTTTCCACTATTTAAAAATACATTTTCCTATACTTACCATGTATATTGCCTCAGGAAGATCTTTGCCCCAGTGGCATACATCTCTACATGGCAAAGTAGAGAAAAATTTGATAAAATGTATTACGCTTGGAAAAAGTTAGTAACATTGCTATGATAAATATTATTGCAATATAATTTTATATATTTATTTCAAATTTAGAACAAAAGAAAAAATGCTACAATACTACTACCTTAGAGCCTGGTTACGACTTTGGTGGTGCTCCGCTGGCTTTGCAATGGCACAGTACCACCAAAGGTATGCATGACCCGCCAGCTAGATTATTAGTTCAACTCGTGTCTGGTGGACTTTTCTGTTTGCCTTTCCTACGGCGGTGCCTTGAAAACAGGCACCGCAATGGGAACGCAAAAATAGTTCCGGCACATAATGGACTGTGAAGTCCATGCTGTGCTAGAACATGGTGTGCATGCAAACAGGGGGCTACATGTTGCGCCCCCTTGATGCATCCTCATGGTGGTAGACATGGGGGCTCTGTAGGGCCCTGTTTGTGTCCCCACTGACAACCTTTTCTTGGTGTGCTCACCATGATGAAAAGGCTGGCGGTGGGGACACTCATAATATGCTCGATTGACTGTGGCAGTCCTGCCTTGCATAATGTAGTTCTCTGTCCAATGCACATGTAAGAAAATGTTCCTAGGCAACCACTGACCTGTCAATGATCAGGGTAGACAAGAACCCTAGATGAGAGAGAGCCTCAATATACTGACGAACAACGTGATTTATATAAAAAATATATATATTTATTGGAAATTTTGACAATACACATCAAGTAATAAAAAACACAGTTTAAAAGAAGGTAGCAGCAAACCATGTTAGATAACCACCTTAATAGTTTAAAAACATTTCATCGGAAATATCAAATAACTTGTGTACAATGGTAATCAAGATAATCACACAGTGAATTTACTGTTGTAATGAATCTCGAATCGCGTTTCGGCGATGTACCGCCTTCTTCAGAAGAATCACGGGAGTTCTAAAATATAAGTAATATACATTTCAACCTTTACAAAATACAAACTTCAGTATATTGAGGCTAATTAACTGCAAATAAAATAGGTACACAAAGGACAATAGTAGAGAGAGTGGTGTGATTTCCCTATTCATGTAATCATGTGTCCCAGATATAAAAAGAAAGCAGAGAATAAAGGATCAAAGTATGATACAGTAGATCAAGTAGTGAATTTATATTAATAAATCCGAAGAAGATAAGGAGAGGAAAGGATAGTATAGCCTCTGTACTCATTTGGAAAACATGATATCACCAAAGTTACAACCATCAAGCAGTGAAAAGGGGGAGTGCTCAGTCTTACCAATGCAGGACAAAATATCTGTACTGCAAACGATGCACTGCTAAACTGTAGAGTGCTTGATATCTGTATTAATGTACAGGAATAAAGAGAAAGCGGAAGTAAAGTTAAAAAGGGGAGTTGATAACAGAAGTGGTCTAGAGTGTTAATCTGTTTAATAGGGGATACTGTAGAAATGCCTGATCGTATGTTTTAGAACTGCTTTGATAGATGAAAAGACCATGTGCTTGAAACCAACGAGATAAAAACGAAGTGCAGTACTGCAAATCTAAGGTAAATAGTGACATGGTAATCAGATAAATGAAAGTGGTCATGCTCCAGAGCAAAACTACCCTAAAGATAATGCTGGTACCTGGAGAGAACATCCGACCAGTACAAGTAGATTGAGCAGGTAGATAAAATCGTGGCGATATTCTAGCCCATATAGAAAAATGATGGGTAAATCTATGATGAGGAAGAGAAATCGACATGCCGGTGGTAAGTGACCTAATAATAATCCAAGCTAAGACAATGAGGATAACCTCTGTTTAAATTACTATGTAAACAAAGATTACCTCTGTTTATTTTACTTAGAAAATGTCCAGAGATATTGTGGTATGTATTTGGTTGCGCCCCCACTGGCAAATATGGACCTGTGTTGGAATAAATAAAACATGCAAAGTTGTGAACCTGTATTAGAGCTGACTTATAATCCTACAATGATATGATCATGAGACCAAAAGTTACCTGGATATAAGGACATAGAGGTATTTCAAGGATATATGAATCCTCTATGCCACACACAAAGTGTAGGTGTTCTAGTAGGTAAGGTACTTGTTTGTCAATGATCTGCCAAAGGGAACAAACCAGAGTGGGGATAAGCGAAAACACTCCGCACGTCCTGAGCAAAATAGACTAAACTATAGTGGCGGGATACAGAGATATATGTAAAAGGTCCCTGCTAGTACTTACATGAGAGTGATATACTCAAGTCCTTGGTGCAGTGTTGCCAGCGGGAAAATGCGATCGAACGCGGGGACACCAAATTTAAAGCAAAGAGAACGGTCCTAGCGTGCCGCGATGACGTGAAAGGTCATCACGTAACCCGGAAGCTGTTAAAATGCATATCGCAGGCAAGTAAAGGTTAGACACTAGAAGGCTAACTGACAGGGCTGAGATCAGAATGATGACCAAAGTATAGAAATAAAGAAAATACTATCAGCCTGATTCATTAATCTCCCGTTTTGCGAGGCCCTAATAGCGAATCATAGCGAATCGCTATTAAGGACTCGCAAAACGGGATTCATGTAGGATTAGCAAAATTTTTTGCGATTCCTACTGATTCCTTATTTGCGATTAGCAAATTGCTAATCGCAAATAAGGAAAAACTCCCCATTCATTCCTGTGGGCCAAAAGGCCCATAGGAATGAATGGGGAGTATTCCTTATTTGCGATTAGCAATTTGCTAATCGCAAATAAGATTGCGATTTGAAGGGTGCCAGGGGTGTCCAAAGGACACCCTGTAGCACCCCTCAAATGACATTTGACACAGGTGTTGCACACACACATGTCCAAAGGACATGTGTGTGTGTAACATGCAACTCAGAAAAATGCATTGAAATGCATTTTTCTGAGTTTTTCGCAATTTACCGCGAGGTTTGACCTCGCGGTAAATTGCGGCCAGAAATTGCGAATTCGCAAACTAAATGTGGATGATGAATTACATTTAAGGAATCTCAAATAGAGATTCCTTAAATGTAATTCCTCGCAAAATTGCGAGATCGCAATAGTGATTTTTGCATTTGGGAAGATGAATCCCAAATGCAAAAATCGCACTCGCAAAGGGCCAGATTCTCAGAATCTGGCCCTTTGCGAGCCGATTTGGCCTTGATGAATAAGGCTGTAAGATATCAAGACCGGCAAATTCATATTAATGTGAAAAATGCAAATATCGAAAAGATTCCTGCAAGAATAAATTGCTGCAGTCGAGAAAACAGTTATTGTTAGCTAATATTAATATATTTGATGCGGTCGCGGATGGAGCCGCAGCAAATAATGAAAGCTATATAGAACATGAAAATGATAAAGAAGAAGAGAGAGAACTGCTACCAAGTAAAAAACATAATTTAAATGATGTGATGACAAGGGAACAATGTATAAAAGGGGTTTAAGAGGCCCCATTTTCTATATTACGTGCACCTAAGTTAAAGTTTAACTAATGTTAAACTGCTATGCAGAGAGTTCAATGCTCAATATGATTTCTGAAAAGCGAGGGGGTAGAAGTGTGAGGGACGTAGCTTATCTAGTATTGTATTTAATGGCGTTCTCCCAAGGGATTTCATTGTTTAAACCATTTGTGTGGGTTGACAAAGTAAAGATCCAAAATACTTCACTTTTTTTCTGTAGTCATCCGGACTATTGTGGAGGCCACTATCTAAATTTTCCAAAATGTACCACCGAAAATCATTCGGTCTGATGCACCACCACAAGGGAACAAGGGTTTCCTGGCACAGCGATGGCAATCTGATAAGCCTCCTCAGAATACGGTAACCACAGGACCATCACCACTGCGCCAATGCGAGTCTGGTGGTCGTAATTTGCCCCTTAGTTTTAAATAAAAGCTTTGATTCATTTAAATATATTTATTCTGAGGAAGTTTAAAGTAAAACAATAATTCTCACCTATTGTAAACAAATGTTTTTTATAATGCATTAATAATGATTTAAAATTATGGCTAGAGTTAATTAGAAGTATCTAATTATATTTTATTAACATGAAATCTAACATTAATGCTTCATTTAAAAATGTAAAAAAATATTTCAATATTTAATATACCTTTTTTTATTGCATAAAACATTAAATTATATTTCTTTATATTTTGAACGGTTTTAAGTAATTTAATATAATTTAAGTCCCTACCACCATTATTACCTACTGAGTGTCCCTTTTTGGCGCTGAACTTGATATTGTTTCTATTTTTGTAGTGGTAACATAAGCTTGTAAATTTGGCTCCATTCCCTTTTTCAGAGGGTGGAGATGTGTAAGTCTATACTTTTGAGAAGTTTTATACTTGGACTTTTTGCATAGCACAAAGAAGTAAGGTTACATGAAGGTGTAAGTGTAGACTTCATATGTAAACTATTCACAAACCTGAGTTACCTTCTTGACTAACCCCTTGCATTATGGCTTTGAGAAACCATTGGAAAATCATATTGGTAAAGTAAAGAGTAGGATGTAGTTCCTTTGTGAAATTTTAAATTATTAATTTAGGAGGGGTTATCCTACAAAGTTACCATACTATCTTAAATCTCAAAACCTGTTTTAGGACTTAGTGGATTAGTTGGAGCTTGGAGGGTGATTTACCAGGGGTGCGAACCATCTGCTGTGCTTAGAAATTGCTGCTCTGGCTGGTCATGACACGTTAGGAAAGTATGTGCCACGTTTACAGCACCAACTCTACAAACTTTTTGCTTAGAAAAAACAAACTCCCAAACAGGAAAACTGTTTTCCAAAACAAACAACAAGTAGCAGCAACGCATGGAGATTGTTTTCTAATGTGTATGGGGGAAGGGGAGTTCTACATTTTCCCTGTCCACATCAGCAAAATCTTGCATGGCAGATAAAGGCAGGAAAAATGAGTAAGGGTGGTCTGAGTGACACTAGTACCTAGTGATGCTGTGGTGGATCGCCACCTGAAGCTCCGCTAATGGTAACATAATGGTGCTGTTGCGTCTAAATTTGGTGAAGGAACCAGAGGTTTCACAGTCAGGAGGAAGACAATTGTAAGGTTTTCCTTTCCTTCTACTAAACCCTAAATACGCCCCCTCAGTCTTTTTTCTGGAATACAGACTACAACAGTGGGCACTGAGGCTGCTTAGCCACTGAGGGTCCGGCAAAGTCAGATAGGTAGAGTCCCTCCTAGTTCTTTGATTTTGGCACCAAGAAAATACATTCTGTAGCTGCTGATGTCATTTTGCCACTGGAATAAGTTTGTACTTTGTCCAGGTTCACATTCGGACTTAGTAAGCATTCTGGTTCTCAAAATCCTCCAGCAGTGCAAGGCAGGGTGATAAAAATAACGAGCTCTTTAATGAAAGTTGGATGTTTTTTTCAACGGTCTCGCGTTAGCCTTGAACTTTGATGGTAAAAGCTCAGAGCGGGACAAATCACTATTTTGGAGCTGCAGAGGTTGCCTCTTTTGGCATGGAGCTTTGTCATTTTGTCCCGAACCTCTATAAGTCCAAAAATGACTACATCTCACTTTTTTGTAGGTACTGGAAATCTCCTTGTCTTCTTCTACCCTGACCCCAGCTATCAGTTTTAAGTTTTATTTTTCAAGACAAAATGGCAGCCGCAACTTTTTTCTCAGGTTGCGGTCGGCCCATCACGGCATTGCCATTGGCGGGTGGATCCATGTATTCACCGCGATGGACTGGTGTCTCTAGATAAACATAAATATTTCCTATTTATTTACTCCAGAACTACTGAACAGATTTACATCAAATTACAAAAGCACTCTTTCTGGACCAAGTTTTGCTCTCTGCCAAATTTCGTGTAATTCCATTCAGCGGTTCGGACTGTAGTTGTGTCTAAAATCCATGTAGGTAAATTGCATGGAAAAAATGCATTTTGGAACTGCCTGTTTTTCTTAGCCCTCACTTGATGAGTCACCAGCAAACTTTCCAGATAGCAGCTGAACCTTTCCAGAAAGAAGCAGTTTTGAAAATGTAATGAAGATTCATGAAATGGCGCCAAAGTTATTAGCAAAATAAAAAACTATTTTCCTATGGAAACTAATTCCTAACTGTAACCAACTACCTAAGCGACTGCCAGTAGATCATATATTAAGTGAGTTGAGATGCTTTTAAAAGCTTGACATACAATACACTTTTCACAACCCGCATTGAGAAAGACAATGTGTTGCTGATTACTGAATCAGTAATGGCGGGCTGGGAAGACAAAGGGATACATCAAATTGGGGATTTAATAAATTCAGAGGCGATTGTACAATTTGAGGATCTGGTAAATGTATATAAAATAAATAGAAGGGACTTTTTTTAAATACCTTCAGATTAGGAGTTTTTTAAGGAACAAACAAGGGGGGCCGTTGGGTTTTCAACCAAATGAATTGATAGAAGGGATAACTACGGGGGAGGAACACTCCATTAGGACAATATATGCTGCTTTGGCAAAAAAATAGACCAGACGACCTGGATAAGCATAGGGATAAATGGGGTGAGAGAATAGAGGCTACTCCTGAATCTTTTAACGAATCCCTGGAACTAGGTCGGTCCATGCTCTGCTCTGCCCCCCTGCAATCCCAACATTACAAAACTTTATTCTCATTATATCACACTCCAGCCATGATCGTGAAATGGGGGGGTACCGAGGGTATTACTTGCCCCAGATGTAACTCCACTGAGGCAGATATTGTCCACATGTTTGCTACATGTCCTCAGCTATATACATTAATTAAGGATATTGAGCATTTTCTAGTTAACTCACTAAGGATAAAGATAACTCTTACAGTAAGTTTAATTATGTTGGGAGTTGACGCGGGAAATGTTCAAATGGATCCAGGCGATGCAATGTTTTTGTTTATGGTAGCTGCTGTCTTTAGATTAATGTTAGCTAGAGTATGGCTAGATAAGAGTCCCCCATCCATGCAAACATGGTTATCGCATCTTATTGCTATACATAATCTAGAGAAACATATATATGCAAGAAAAGGTAGGATGGGGAGAGCTCGAGGTATCAAAATATGGGGACCCTTGGAGAAGTGGAGAACAGGAATAGGCTGATAGGATTTGTTGATGATTTACGAATTTGTTTACAAAATGTTATAATATGATACTTTGATGCATTGGCTTCCTTCTCTTGAGCTTATTTTGTTTTGATTTAAGATTTCTTTTTATACTGTGAGATGAACTAATGTAAGAGGAAAATTTGTATTATTTTAAAATGTGTGCTTTTTGAAGTTTAAAATAAAAATATATTTAAAAAAAAAAAAGAGAAAGACAATGTGTGGTGAAAGGCTCCTGTCTGGTAAATGAATAGGATTGCTGACACCTGCTGAGTGCTCCTTGATGCTCTGTGTGGAGCGTTGTTTGGGATTCAATAAAGTGAAACCCTTTACATGCATGGAGCACCCACTCTAAAAAGTATTTAGCAGGCATAAAGTGGCAATTGGGTTACAGTATTTTACAAAGTCCGCCTGAGCTGTCTCAGATGAGATGGAGTGTATAACCGGGAGACACTTAGTCAACATAATTTAAATGGAGACATTTGCTACTGAAAACCCGCGTATGCGGTGCGTTGCACTTTGACTTGACACTGGCGGCCAAATGAGGGGGCAGAGTACAATTATTCATGTGAGACCGCTTTTTTGGGGTAAGTAAAGAAGGAATGTATTAACCAAGCCAAAATGCCAGCAATGGATCTTGGTGCACAGTAAGGCCCCCACCTTGCACACCTTCAGCTCAAGAGCCTCAAGACCTGGCTTTTTGGCAAACCCGGAGCTGCAACCTCACCCAACCCCAGTGCCTTGAGACCCTCACCGGTGAGTAGCACGCTTAAAAAAACCCTGATTGATTGATTGATGGTGGTAAAAATATCTAGTGAAGGTGCACTAAATATACAGGCACCATGATTGGGACTAACTACTGTCTGAAACACCATGTAATGATGGCGCCATGCTAATGAGGTAACATACGTACAGCAAGTAGTCCACCTTTGATGACTATGACTGATCCTCCAATCGAAGTGAGTTAAGGTGCATTTAAATACTTGAGATGCAATATTTATTTCATAACCAGCATTGATAAAGGCATTGTGTGCCAAAATCTGTATGTCTGGTAAATTAATTGGATTGCTGAAACCCTCAGTGCTCCTTGATGCTCCGTGTAGGGCTTTGTTTGGTATTCAATAACGTTAAGCCACTTGCATGTATGGAGCAACCACTCTGAAAATTGTTTGGCAGACATGAAGTGGCAATTGTATTAAAGTGTTTAACAAGTTTTGCTTAAATCATTGCAGCCAAGATGGATTGTCCAACTGGCCAATACTGAGTCAACATTACCAAATGGAGGCGTGGGCTACTGAAACCAGCATGTACTCTACGTGACACTTTGCTTTGCCAGTGGCGGCCAAGCAAGGGGATCAGAGTAATATATTATAGAAGTGAGACTGCTCCCTTGGCGTAAAAAAAGGAGGAATGTATTAACCAAGCCAGCATGTCAGCAATGGACCTTGCTTTACCGTAAGGACTACTCCCATTTTGGGTAAAAATATCTACTGAAATTGTACTAAGTACACAGGTATCATGATTGGGACTAACTATGGTCTGAAACACTCTGTACTGATAGCGAGGTAAAATATGTACAACAAGCAGTTTGCCTTTGATGGCTATGACTGATCATCCAATGGGAGTAAGTTAAGATTCATTTAAAGACTTGAGATACAATACTCTTTTCATTACCAGCACCGAGAAAGGTAATGTTTGTCGAAACATGCCTGCCTGGTAAATAAATTGGATTGCTGAAACCTGATGAGTGCTCCTCGAGGCTCGATGTGGAGCTTTGTTTTGGATTTATTATTGTGAAGCCACTTGCACATATGGAGCACCCACTATGAAAAGTGTTAGGCATGTATGACCTACTGGCAGTTACCAGTAGGTAGTTATCCATAGGAAGAGCATTTTTTGTTTTTCTAATAACCTTGGAACTGTTTGACAAATCTTCACAAACATTTCCCCACAAAAGTGGCCAGGTTTGTCTAGGTCTGTATGAAATGTTTTTGGACTGATCTGTTAAGTGGGGGCTGAGACAAAAAGGGGGTAAACAATTGTTTGTTTTACCATGCAATTTTCCTCAAGGATTTTAAACATTACTACCGCCCAAAACTGCTGGACGAAATTACATTAAAAGGTAGCTCTTGGTCCAGAAAGAGCCATTTATGTGATTTGCTGTATATCTATTCAGTAGTTGCAGAGGCACTCACACTCCTACTGATAGACCAGTACAGCCACTCACAAATACACACAGGTACTCTTATACCTACCCACCCACTTACAGACCAACATAGCCACTCACACACCCAATCACAGACCCACACAAGCAGTCTCACCCCACTCTCAGATCCACACAGTCACGTACATGCCCACTTACAGACCCACACACTCTCACAACCACTCATAGACCCACACAGACACTCAACATAGGCACTCACAGACCTAGTCACAGTCCCATGCAGGTATTCACACACATATTCACAGAACCATACAGGCATTCAAAGACTCACTCACACACCCACATAGGCACGTACACATTCAGTTACAGACCTATACAAACACTCACTCACAAATGCACACATGCACTCTCACACCCACTGACAGGACCACACTGGCACCCATAGACCCACTGATAGAGCATTCCAACAATGGCCCTTGGTGCACAAGGAGGCCCACACCCATTGTGTGTAAACATATTTACTGAAGTTGTGATAAGTATACAGACACCATGATTGGAACTAACTTTGGTCTGAAACACCATGTAATGATGGCGGCGTGATAGTGAGGTAACTTATGGACAGCAAGCAGCCTCCCTTTGATGATGTAGTAAAAGAGGTGCTCTTGTGATTTGGCACCCTATGATGACCCTCAACTAACATAATTGTAACTGTCTTTAGTGTGTTACTTTACCTTAGCCTGGATAAATGAGATGGTCCTGAATATGCCTGCTTCTCTTCTGTCTTCCAATCTAGTTGTCTTTTACTGAGAGCTGTCATGGAGTAGAACAGTACATTTATATTATATGTGCTTACTATTGGCTTTGACCTGACCTTGCTTTTTAATTATGAGTGCTTACTATTGGCTTTGACATGGCCTCATGTCATCTTGTTTTGTGGCTTTGCTTTGCTGATGAGTTCTGACTATTGGCTTTGACATGGCTTCATGTCATCTTGTTTTCTGACTTTGACTATTGGCTTTGACTTGGCCTCATGGCCTCATGTCATCTTGTTTTCTGACTTTGACTTTTGGCTTTGACATGGTCTCATTTCATCATGCTTTCTGACTGCCTTGCTTCTGCGTGCAAAGAATTATGAAATCTTACTATTGGCTTTGACATGGCCTCATGACTGACTTTGCCTTGCTCCTGCCTACACAGCAGTGCTTGTGATTCATATTCAAGGTCTTTCTGCTCCTCACTTGTTTTTCACACCTCACTGACCAGAGTGAACTGGATATTATATGTAGAATGTGCAACTCTGCCTCGAAGTCAAAATACGGGAGCTTGGCCAGCCCCTGTCTTGGCTTTGACGCAGACTGGTACAGCCTGCTCAGTTTTTCCCAACGAGAAGAGGGCGAGGATTTCTAGAAGCTTCGCCTAATGTTGAATAATGATATTTAAGCTCGGAGCCGAGGGGGGCTAGGTGGGACGTTCACCACAGAATAGACGTATTACTGTAGAATGGTGATGGAACTTGAGCCCTGATTGAAACTCCTTCCTGGTCTGTTTATGGACTTCCTAAGGCTTGAGCTGGCAAGGACGATGCAAATTATATCGATGAGGTGTTCCTAACCTCTCTCTCTCTCTTATATATATTTTCTACTCTTTGCTACTTATGTATATATATTGCATTCTATTTCAATTGTTCATTTAATCATTCATTTGACATTTGGGAATGTGTGCATTTACTGATATATTTGGCTTACTTTTTTGAACACTGCATTAATCAGCAGTTTTTTTATCTACTATGACTGATCTATTTGGCTTGTCTTTTTAAAATGTTGCAATAATAAACTTGTGTGTGTTACTTTACCTACATTTGGGTTTGTTTTCTTACCTCGCCTTAAGGAAGTGCTGGGTCTTGCCTTGCCTTTTGGGAGTGTTGGGTTAGGGTGTCTTCTTTTAGCGAAAAGCTGATTCCCCATGACTATGACAGATCCTCCAACGGGAGTGAGCCAAGATTAATTTGATGACTTTAGATATTATACTCTTTCATAACCAGCATTGAGAAGGATAATGTGTGCCAAAACATGTCTGTCTAGTAAATACATTGGATTGCTGAAACCTGCTGAGTGCTCGTTGAGGGTCGATGTGGAGCTTTGTTTTAGAATTAATAATGTGAAGCCACCTGCACTTTTGGAGCATCCACTCTGAAAAGTATTTGGCAAGCATGAAGTGACAACATATATATATGACCTACTGACAGTCGCCAGTAGGTAGTTATCCATAGGAAAAGCATTAAGTTTAGCTGATAACTTTGGTGCCATTTAACAAATCTTCACAAACCTTTAAAAAAAAGTGGCCAGATATGTCTAGGTCTGTATGAAAAGTTGTGGAGTGTTGTGTTAAGTGGGTATGAGAAAAAAAGGGGGGTAAACAAATGTTTGATTCCCATGCAATTTCCCTTAGGGATTTTAAACATGACTACCGCCCAAACTGCTCGAGAGAATTCCATACAAATTACAGAGAAGTAGCTCCTGGTCCAGAAATAGCCCTTTTTATGATTTGCTATAAAGCAGTTCAGTAGTTGCGGAGCTGCACTCAAACATCGATTTATAGACCCACTCAGTCGCTCACACTGCTACTGCTAGACCCACACAGCCAGTCACACACCCACTCATAGACGCACACAGGTACTATTACACCTACCCACTCACTCACAGACCCCCATATCCACTCACACACTTACTCACAGAACCACACAGGCAGTCTCACACCACTCACAGACAAACACAGTCACTTACACACCCACTCACAGACCCACACAGATACTCTCATACCCACTCAGACCCACACAGACATTCACATGTTCTTACGCACAAACTCACATACCCATACAGGCACTGACAGACCCATTCATGGACCAACGCAGGCACTCACAGACCTAGTCACAGACCCATGCAGGTATTCACACACCTATTCACAGACCCATACAGGCACTCAGGGACCCACAGAGGAGCTCACACACTCTGTGACAGACCTACACAACCACTCAAACACTCACTCACAGACGCACACATGCACACTCCCACCCACTGACAGAACCACACAGGCACTCACAGACCCACTGACAGAGCCATGAAGGCACTCACAGAGCAACCAAAAAATCCACTGACAGACCTACTCACGGAACCCCTCATAGAAATATGCAAATGCTCACACACCCACTCATACAGCATGCATCAACTTATACATCTACTTACAGAACCATGGAGGCACTCTCACATCTACTCACGTACTTACACATTCACATACCTACTCACAGTTCTATGCTGGCACTTTACCATCATCATCATCATAACTTTAATTCGATCACAACGATTTTATAAGGTTCATCACAGCCCAATACATACAAACATAGGTTACAGACAGCAAGGTGGTTATGAAAAGGCCAAATAATAAAACGTTCTATAAAAACACTTACAAATGACATGTGAGAATAAAAGCCATATAAAAATAATCTCATCTATATAAAATATATATTAATAAAATAGCTACACTATAAGAAGTATTATACAATGCACTTTGAGCATCTGATCCATAGAGCTAACAGGAATTTTGCTAGGCCAAAGACCACTACTCTATGGGTATCTGTAATAAGGATTCTAAGCACATCTAGATAGTGGCCAGGTCTGATGAGACTACACAAGGGAATAATCCACTTGGCCCTCAAGGTCTTGTAAAACAGGCAACAGAATAGCAAATGGACTATGGATTTAAGGCTTCTTTTGCAAGCTGGACATTTACATCCGGAGGATACATTGCTTCTCCACTTGCTACAAAAAAATTGGTTGGAAGTGTATTATATCTGAATTGAAGGAACAGTTTCCGTACAAGAGGTGGAATAATTTTCTTGAAAGTTTCCTATTCCAAGAAGGGTTTGAAATCCATAAACTCTAGTGAGCCCATAGAATTTGGCACACCCTTCACCTGAATCTATTTCTCAAAAATATTGTTTGCCCTAGTCTACGTAATCCGGTCTTGACTAATAATCCTTCAACCCCAATTTCCTTAATAATTCCCTCAAGTCGCAACAACAGGCGATTGTGTTTATCTTGTGCTGTGACATAAGATCCCTAAATACCACTCGATAGGGAGCTAGCTCCTCAATCATCCATAGGCAATACCAGAACAATAAGTGCTTGTAGTCCAGCTTGTAAACAAATTTCCTTTGGGCCAAATCAAGAAAATACGAGTCAGGGGAGTGCTGGCTGGTAACCTGAGAGTGTTCAATGGCGGAGAGACCCCACATTTCTGCTCAATACATAACTGCTCCTAGGGCTTTAGTATTATATTAGTATTATATATATTTCTGGTGCTGTAACTACTTTCCTGGCACTTTAACACCCACTTAGAGTTCCGCAAAGGCACTCACATACCCACTCACAGACTCACCGAGGCACTCTCAGAACCACTGTGAGAGGCTGGCTCAGTATATAATGTACACTTATATCAGCGAACACCTTGCATTGATCCAGACAACCCTTATGGCGAATTTAGTGGTCTTAGACAACCTTATAAAGCTTTCTAAGTGCTAGCTGTGGCGAGCAGCCTTCAGGCTTAGTCCAGAAGGCTTATAAAGTAGCTTGTTTTACTAGAACATAATCTTATAGGAATGGATTAAATGAAAAAGAACCACAAGGTGTATTTATAAAAATATGTCTTCATTATAAGACACTCACTAACACATACAGATATCTCCTAGCCAGAGGTATTTATTTATTTATAAATTATTTTTATTCAATTTTAAACAGGAAGACAAGCAGCAAAAGACTTTGCTTGCATTTCGTGCTACAAGATAATAGTGGCGAGCATATCAAGCAGTGATCATCATTCTCATACTTTGTGATTAGACAAATGTCCGGCTCTTAGTTGACTTTTGTTACCTATGAGTTGACAGATGGCTTCAACCTTAATACAAAAGAGAAAGAGAGAAAGCCGATATAGAAGTGGGGATGGAGATTCACGGGGATAGGGGTAGAGAGAGAGGATGCTCTCTAGGCCTCCACACATTCTTCGCACCAGTTGTAACAGCTAGTGGAGCGTTGTCGCAGTAGAATTCCCGTTACCCATTTGAGATACCTATGTCACCGCCAAGGTGGTTTCTCTATTCTTGAGAGAATGGGAGTCAAGAGAGTGTTGCAGCAGTGCCCATATGTCCTTCGGGTGTGCTTGTGCAGGCATTAACGCCCAATAATCCGATTGCTGATTGTGGCAAAACGTTGCGTCCCTGAGCCATTCAGTTTCTCTCGGGCCGTGCTTGCGGTTCCCAACAAACTGACACTCTTCACTTTGCTAGCAAGAGCTGCATCACCACCATCTTCCTGTGTTCTACAGACACTCTCGTACATATCCTAAGAGGGCCACCTAGGGTGAACGCTCAAGTCTACAGTCAGTCATTGCATTCAACGCATCAAAGGTGCCTTCCCAAAACCTCGCTACCTCCTGACACTCTCAGGCAGGGTGCAAGAAGGAGGCCTCCGGCACTCGGCAACACCCACACCATGCATCCTCACATTATTCTGCTCATACACGCCGGGGTTCTATACAACAGATGGAGAAACTTGAAGTGAATATGTCACAACCTATAGTTAGGTGACATTGCCTTTATCTGTGCGCAGCAATATGTCCATGTTCCGTCATTTTTTTTTTTTCACAACATATTTTATTTGGTTTTTCGATAAAGAGTCGGGCGACAGCCCTGCAGTGTCCTGTAGGAGAAAAAGGATTACTGTCACGAAAAATCCAGCATGTTTACCAATATTCAATACTGGCCAAACATACCAGTATTACAAATGTAACAAACTGCAGACAATTTTTGATCTCAACACATGATTACAAATCATATTTTTATAGTGATCTGGTGACAGACAATACATGCTAGGCCGCTTGGAGAGTATACAGGGGCATAGGGCACCATTCAGGGGTCTGTGGGTGGCAGAGGGGGAAGCTCTGTGCCTCGGTTTGACGCCCAACAGGTCCATATTTTCCTATGCTTTTCAGGGCATCCACGTGCTAGTAATACTGCAATCCCAGCACCCTACATCTGTCAAGATCTGTCTTCCATTTGCCCAGGGTCGGGGGAAATGTTGCCTTCCATAATTGTCCCTCTTGACAATAGTGAGATCTAAAAACAATAAGTGTTGCTTATACTTAATACCTCTGATGTCGCCAGTGCTGTGCAGAAGGAAGAGGCGTGGGTCAAGCGGAAGCTCCCATGAAAGCACCTCGCCAAGACAGGACCCAATTCTACGTCAAAAGGTTTGCAACACCGTGCAACTCCAAACTGTGTGCAAGAATGTCCTCTCTTCCCGGTCACACCTCAAACATGTAGGGGACTGGATAACACCCATCCGCCAGAGTCTGGTTCATGTGTAATAGGCCCAATGTAGGTATATAAACTATATCAGGCGGTATCAGGTGGAGACCGCCGCGCCCCGTGGGCTGGCAAAAGCTTCAGCCCAGTCATCATCCGTCAGGTCCGGGATATCAGCCTTCCACGGCATATGCGTCTTGTCTAGTGTCATCGGTGAGTGAGTCATCAGGGTCTGGTATATTTGCCTGATCTTATGGTGGCCAAGGTCGCCCATGAAAAGTCAGCCTTCCAAAGGGTGGAATTCAGGGAGGGTCTCAAGTGTGCGGATCAAAGAAAGGGTGCATGACTAAGTTAGAGACATTTGTAAAATTGTGATTTGCGTAGGTCGAACCCCGCCTGTAGTTGTTGGAAGGAGTTCAGTGTCATACCCCGCATCACATCTCCAGGGTCAAAATTGCCACTAAGTCCCATCCCCGGAACCACAGGGCAGCCACAGGGCGGAGATATGTGCCATGCCAAAGAGGGGGTCGCCTGGGTATGCTTCCCATTCCAACCCATCTGTTGGACCTTGGCCCGCCCCAGCTGGATTGTGACCTTCCCACCTCTGAAAGGTAGCAGGGGCATTCTTAATCCCAAAGGGCACAACCCGGAACTGGAAATGCGCATCTGGTGTGGAGAATGCTGACCTCTCCTCTCCATCAGTCAAGGCGATCTGCCAGTACCCAGACGTCAAGTCAAATGTGCTGAGGTACCGTGCAGTAACTGTGGGCCAAAAATCCATTCCGCACGCGTAATTTGCGGATTTTTGGTAATTTCGTGATACGCAAATCTCGCAAAATTGCCGAAAAATCAGCAAATCCACTCGCAGGCGGATTTTCTTTGGGGCCCACAGGAAGCACTTACAGTTAAGGCAGGTGCTCGAGTTGAAGCTAACTTTTTAACCATTTTAGAATGGCACCGGCAAGCTGTCAGAGTTGAAGTTGCTTACTTGCAAGTTGCAACTTCAACTCTGGCAGCTTGCCCTCTCCATTCTTAAATGGTTACAAAGTTAGCTTCAACTTGGGCACCTGCCTTAACTCTGTAAGTGCTTCCTGTGGGCCAAAAATTAAACCTCAACAGGAAGCACTTACAGAGATAGCAGGTGCCAGAGTTGAAGTTCAAATTCATTTATGTTTTAAGCAGCCCAAAACATTAGTGAGCGCGGTCGAGGCTGGGCAAGTGTGCTTTAATCCCATATCTGCTGTCGAAAATTAGCTGTAATACTCGAGGGAGGTCTTTGAATCCCTAAGTTTCTCGAGCGCAACTCCCTTGTAGTTCGTGTGCGCAGGAGGCTGCGTTCTCCTCACCTGCTGCCCTGCTCGCTCTCTGACCCTTTATACACAAGAGGCATATTGACACGCATTGAAGCCCTTCTAGTTTGGCCACGCACCACACACT
Source organism: Lissotriton vulgaris (assembly GCF_964263255.1). NCBI lineage: Eukaryota > Metazoa > Chordata > Amphibia > Caudata > Salamandridae > Lissotriton > Lissotriton vulgaris. Next base: position 1,571,389,446 of record NC_141685.1, read on the forward strand.
AGCGGTATCAAACGTCTTCCCGCCCTTTCCCAACTATGATGGACAGCTCACTCAAGAGACCTCGGCACCTTTTGGCACGGTGGCAAAGTTACAGGCACATATGGTCAGTGGAGACAAATCTTCTGGCCCTTTATGCAGCTGCAGTGTAGGAAAAGCACTATACATTTACCCAACGAGGTAGCACTTACTGATTAGCCAGTAGAGAGTACTCCAGTTGAATAGAGTGCAAATCGCAAAACAATCCGCAAATTTGCGGGAAAATCCACAAATTCGCTGATTTTTTTGCTATTTTGTGCGAATTCGTTTACTGCAGATCAGCAAAATTTGCCATTCTTACCGTGCAGCCCCTAGCCGATCAATGAGCTCATCAGCTCTGGGGATGGGGTGCGCGTCAGTCTTCGTGCCTGAATTGAGCCCTCTGTAGTCCACATAGAACCAGAGTTCGGGTGTGGCACCCGGCGCTGCAGCCTTTTGGATCAAGACCACTGGGCTGGCCCAAGGACTGCTAGAGGACTCAATCACCCCTAGCGCAAGCATCTTTGAGACCTCCTCTTTGATGCAAGCACTCACCCTGTCAGTTACTCTGTAGGTTTTATGCTTTATAGGTTAGCTGTCTTCTGTGTCCACATCATGGATGCACCAATCTGTGACACCAGGAACCAGAGAGAACAGATCAGAAAACTGTCCCAGCAACTGGCGGCAGTCATTCTGTTGCTCATGGGTCAGGGTGGAAGAGAGGTTAACACCATCCACTGACTCATTTTGCTCTGAGGCTGGTCAAATCACTTAATCTCCCCATGTCCAAAACCAAAATGAATTTGTTCTTGTGTGATGTGACCAATGCTCATGTAAAGCACTCCAATACATGACAAGTCTGCACTATATAAAACTGCAAAAATACAAAAAATGAAGTGTTTTGCACACTTCTGTCATTGGGCTACATGTGGGCTACATCTGGATGATATTTGTGCTACATTTGGGCTCTTCTGTCTCTGGTGGCCATATTGGGAGATTTATTTGTTGTGCAGTTTCCTAATTTTCTGATTTACTGCAGTCTCCTCAGTAGGAAATGCTTTCACTTTTTTACTTTGATTCCATCAAGAAGGTATACAGATATGTCACACATTTGCCAGAAATTCTGAATGTTAGCACTCTAGTTGCTCATTAGATCATTGTAGTAAAGCTACTGCTCACCACTGATGTTTGCTGCTGGTTTTAAAAGTGCATCTATGTCTCTGCATGTCAGAATTGTTTAATGAAATAGAAAAGGATTTGAGAAGTCACTCAAAATGTGCCCTAATTTTTCTTTCTGCAGCACTAATCATACTTTCTATGGCAAAATGAACCCCCTCATTGTGTTCCTTTTTAAATTAAATGTTTTAAGTGTTACCAGTTTATTCCAATAAGATGGCTTCAGGTGTGCCATACTTTTGTCATAAGTAAGACTGTAAGAGCTCTAGTTGTTCTTTAGAACACTCTGGGACATTCTGTCATTGGGCTATAGTTGGGCTACATCTGGGTGATATTTGTTCTACATTTGGGCTCTTTTGTCTCTGGTGGCCGTTTTGGGAAACTTATTTGTTATGAAGTTTCCTAATTTCCTCATTTACTGCGGTCTCATCAGTAGGAAATACTTTCAGTTTTTTACTTTGGTTCCATGAAGAAGGCATTCAGATGTGTCACATATTTGCCATACATTCTGAATGTCAGCACTCTAGTTGCTCATTAGATCACCGTAGTAAAGCTACTGCTCACCAGGGAAGTCTGCTGCTGGTATACAAAGTGCATGTTTCAGTCTGCATGTCAGAATATTTTAATGAAATAGAAGAGGATTTGAGAAGTCAATATGTGCCCTAATTTTTCTTTCTGCAGCACTAATCATAATTTCTATGGCAAAATGAACCCCCTCATTTTGTTCCTTTGCAAAGTAAATGTTTTAAGAGTTACCACTTTATTCCAATCAAGTTGGCTTCAGGTGTGCCATACTTTTGTCATAAGTAAGACTGTAAGAGCTCTAGTTGTTCTTTAGAACACTCTGGGACATTTTGTCATTGGGCTATAGTTGGGCTACATCTGGGTGATATGTGTGCTACATGTCGGCTCTTTTGTCTCTGGTGGCCATCTTGGGAGACGTATTTGTTATGAAGTTTCCTAATGTCCTCATTTACTGCAGTCTCATCAGTTGGAAATACTTTCAGTTTTTTACTCTGGTTCCATCAAGAAGGCATTCAGATGTGTCACACATTTGCCATGAATTCTGAATGTTAGCACTCTAGTTGCTCATTAGAACTCTGCAGTAAAGTAAGTCTGCTGCTGGTATACAAAGTGCATGTTTCAGTCTGCATGTCAGAATTTTGTAATGAAATAGAAGAGGATTTGAGAAGTCAACATGTGCCCTAATTTTTCTTTCTGCAGCACTAATCATAATTTCTATGGCAAAATGAACCCCCTCATTTTATTCTTTTTCAAATTAAATGTTTTAAGTGTTACCACTTTATTCCAATCAAGATGGCTTCAGGTGTACCATACTTTTTTCATAAGTAAGACTGTTAGCGCTCTAGTTGTTCTTTAGAACACTCTGGGACATTCTGTCATTGCGCTATACTTGGGCTGCATCTGGGTGATATTTGTGCTACATTTCGGCTCATTTGTCTCTGGTGGCCATCTTGGGAGACTAATTTGTTATGAGGTTTCTTAATTTTCTCATTTACTACAGTCTCCTCAGTAGGAAATACTTTCAGTTGTTTACTTTGATTCCATCAAGAAGGCATTCAGATGTGTCACACATTTGCCATAAATTCTGAATGTTATCACTCTAGTTGTTTATTAGATCACTGTAGTAAAGCTACTGCTCACCAGGGAAGTCTTCTGCTGATAATGAAAGTGCATGTTTCAGTCTGCATGTTAAGAATGTTTTAATGATATAGAAGAGGATTTGAGCAGTCACTCCTATCCTACCAAAATTTACTTTTGTTTTCAACACAATAACTCTGGAGTTTGATTCACGGAGTTTAAAAAAATACAGGGTGAGATAAATTCTTTTATTTGGGTGTCTAAGAGTGTTACGATAGCCTGGAAGAAGTTGACCCAGAAAAAGAACCAAGGCGGGATAGCTAGCCCGGATCTCATGCCATATTATAAAGCGTTCCACTTTAAGAACATAAGGCATCTCTTTCGGGATTATGAGTCATACCCTCTCTACTGAAAAGCAGTGACTAAACATGACCATTGTCTCTATAAGTTCGGCCATCAAAAGTTCTTAAAAAATATCTGACTAAAGGTGCCAAGATCAGCCTTTAAACTATTGATAGAGCGCGCATATGGTCAGATGGAAGGAAACTATGGCGATATCCATACTATAGTCCCCAAGCACCGATATGGAACTCTCCAGGAACCCCCGATTGCCTGAAAGACTCATTAGCACTTCCACTGAAAAGGGCTAGGATCTTCAAGTGGGGAGAGTTGCTGGAAGATGGACATTTAAATCTTGGGCCGAGTTAATGGAAAGGACGAAGAACAAAATATCTAGGTTCAAGTTTTGCCAGCTGGTTAGCTGGTCTAAAGTTCAAGCGATGTGGCCTGTCTATGTTGAGAACCTAGAGGGCGAACTTCATAAAGGCCTTGGGAAGAAAGAAGTATCGAAGTGGTATTGGCACTTGGTGGAGAAGAAGGAATGTGGGAATGAAACTCCAGATCTTAAGTGGAAGAAGATCCGCCCGGCTCAAGACTTGCAGCAAGCTTGGCAAGTATCCTGCACTTTTTTATGGCACATTATTATTTCTACACCGCTTAGGAAAAATCATTTGTTTACTTTGCACAGATCGTATTGGACCCCCAAAAAATTGTCAAAAATGAACACCTAGGTGACCAAGAAATGTCCAAAATGTGGTGAGAGGGAAGCAAATGATATCCACATGTTTCACTCATGTCATCACCTAGACACATTTTGGAGTGAAATTGGTAAGATTATTGATGATAGCTTAAAAACAACAATTAAGGTAAGAATCTTTAATGTTATTTTTGGCATAGTGAATATCAATGTTTTATCACTATTTTAACAAAGAATCAGAAACACCTTTTGTTTACACTTATTCTGATTGCTAGACGTAAGATTTGTATACATTTGATTCTTCCCTCTCCTTCGAAGGTTGAGGACAGGGTCAGGTCAATAGATACATTTAGGAATTTGGATAAAGTCAGAGGGGAATCCAAGCGCACAAAGCATTGGGATCTGTGGGATACATATAAGCGGTAGGTTAGGAAGATTGATTTAAACCAACGCAATCACGATCTTTATGAGTTCTAATGGGGCTGGAACAGAGGTACGTTAACCAATGTAAAACGGCAATGGTTGGTATCAAGCCATGGTTTCCACCTTATCTCCGAGGGTGTCTAGTGAGAGGTTACCCTGTTGCTTGTACAACAAAATCGCAAAAATGAGAACAAAAAAAAGGAAAAAAATTAACCCCCTCATTTTGTTCTTTTTTAGGTCTCGCCTATGCAGCGCGCATGCGCTGCATAGGAGAGAGATGGTCGTGCCATATGGTTGCACAATCCCACAAGGGAATCATGCAGTCCCCCTCCCCTGCTGCCACAGCTTTCAAATGTATGTCCCTGTGGATTAAAGCAAACGCTTGTTGATTTTATTTGCAGCACAGTATTCTTGAAGTGAAGCATAGCTAGCCTATGTTCCCGGGCGATATTAGACAGCAACACGATGTAGACGGCGTGACGGATGCAGTTGTGCAAGGAGGGAGGATCCTATGGTTATGGCGTGTGTGTGAACTGGATGTGAATTGGAAGGGCTGAAACAGGCAGGCTGTTGTAGTACCTTCTTCATGCACACAAGCACTACTTTATTTGCACCAGTCATTACTTTGCCTGCTTCTAGACCCCTGGTATGCCAGAACTTTGCTTGCCCCGGCACTTTTAGTCAATGGTCTCCCCTGTTCAGTTTTATTCTTGTGCTGCGGGGAGAGGTGGAGTCCTCTTTGTTTTGCTGCTTGTGCTGCTTTATGGAGGTTAGCACAGGACACAGCTGAGCAAGGGAGAGGCACTGTCACTTTTATAATGGTGGCTTGTTGAATTCAAATTGTTTTAATTGCTCACTCAGACCAACAGCTGCTCATGGTTCAGTTCTCCATGCCGCCTAGTCCCGCCCTCCAAACCTTCCTAGCTCCGTCACTTCCTCACAGTCTGCTTGCTGTGTTGAAGTTCTTTGTTCCCCACGCCCTCTGCCGAGTGCTTTATTTATTTTTCCAACATTATGGAACAGCATGTCCGGGCTGGAGGCAGTTTCCTTGTCCGGGTAAGGATTCTTCAAGCAACCCTCTTACATTTCAGACTCGCCCCCGAACTATAGCTTCACAGCGTGCCTACATCTTCCAGACATATCTGCCCACAGAGCAACCCACTGCACACACTTATGACTTCCAACAGCAGCCAATATCAATCAACATTAACACAAAAGCGACACTAAAAATATTACAATGAAAACCAATTGCTTGTTTATTTTTTAAAGGGCAGTACTCTCCCCACCTTCTATTTCCTTGGCTATGACCCTATGTAACCTGAAACTGTCATCACCCGATACGTTCTCCTTAATCACCATTTGTAATGGTGGTCAGCTTATGTGTACTGTATAGCGCTCTGATTTCCTTGGGTCATGTACACGCATAATAACACTGTAAAACAAAGGTCTCGCATTTTCTAAACTTTGACCTATTGGCATTGTAAATAACAATGCCTTTTAGTTATGTGCACTTTGTACTTCTAGTCGTTGCTTGCAGGTTTTCAAAACACAAATAAAAGGCATTATCACTTACAATGCCAATACCTCAAAATCTCACAAATGCGAGACCTATTGCATTGCAAATGCTTGTTAAATACGTTTGTCATAAGTAGGACTGTTAGAGCTCTAGTTGTTCTCTAGAACACTCTGGGAAGCTGCAGTAGAACACAAAGGAATCAACTGACAGTCTCTGCCCTTGTTGGATGTAAATGTTTTACTGAGAATGTCAAACTTCATTCTCAGAAAGATAATGTGAATTTACAGAAAATATGCTCTCAGTTTAGCTTATAGATCACCTTCCTAACCTCTGTGGTAAAAGCATGAGAAAATAATTTTCTCTCAAACATGATTCATGATATCACAGCAGAAGGCTTTTTCACATGGCAAAATCACCTTACAACAAACCACAATACCTAAAATTAGTATAGTACCATCAACAAGTGATTTATAATTTAACTAAAGTCTTAAAACCATCTATTAACTGCAATGCTTTTTAATGAGGTGCTATCATGTATATTGGTCCCAAGATGGATGCCAACACTTCTTGAATGAAGTGCTGACAGCCAATCCGATCTCACAATGAGATGTGGCAATTGTATTAAATTTTTTAACAAGTTTTGCTTAAATCATTGCAGCCAAGATGGATTGTCCAACTGGCCAATACTGAGTCAACATTACCAAATGGAGGCGTGGGCTACTAAAACCAGCATATACTCTATGTGACACTTTGCTTTGCCAGTGGCGGCCAAGCAAGGGGATCAAAGTAATATATTATAGATGTGAGACTGCTCCCTTGGCGTAAAAAAAGGAGGAATGTATTACCAAGCCAGCATGTCAGCAATGGACCTTGCTTTACCGTAAGGACTACTCCCATTTTGGGTAAAAATATCTACTGAAATTGTACTAAGTACACAGGTATCATGATTGGGACTAACTATGGTCTGAAACACTCTGTACTGATAGCGAGGTAAAATATGGACAACAAGCAGTTTGCCTTTGATGGCTATGACTGATCATCCAATGGGAGTAAGTTAAGATTCATTTAAAGACTTGAGATACAATACTATTTTCATTACCAGCACAGAGAAAGGTAATGTTTGTCAAAACATGCCTGCCTGGTAAATAAATTGGATTGCTGAAACCTGATGAGTGCTCCTCAAGGCTCGATGTGGAGCTTTGTTTTGGATTTAATATTGTGAAGCCACTTGCACATATGGAGCACCCACTATGAAAAGTGTTAGGCATGTATGACCTACTGGCAGTTACCAGTAGGTAGATATCCATAGGAAGAGCATTTTTTGTTTTTCTAATAACCTTGGAACTGTTTGACAAATCTTCACAAACATTTCCCCACAAAAGTGGCCAGGTTTGTCTAGGTCTGTATGAAATGTTTTGGACTGATCTGTTAAGTGGGGGCTGAGACAAAAAGGGGGTAAACAATTGTTTGTTTTACCATGCAATTTTCCTCAAGGATTTTAAACATTACTACCACCCAAAACTGCTTGACGAAATTACATTAAAAGGTAGCTCTTGGTCCAGAAAGAGCCAATTATGTGATTTGCTGTATATCTATTCAGTAGTTGCAGAGTCACTCACACTCCTACTGATAGACCAGTACAGCCACTCACAAATACACACAGGTACTCTTATACCTACCCACCCACTAACAGACCAACATAGCCACTCACACACCCAATCACAGACCCACACAAGCAGTCTCACCCCACTCTCAGATCCACACAGTCACGTACATGCCCACTTACAGACCTACACACTCTCACAACCACTCTTAGACCCACACAGACACTCAACATAGGCACTCACAGACCTAGTCACAGTCCCATGCAGGTATTCACACACTTATTCACAGAACCATACAGGCATTCAAAGACTCACTCACACACCCACATAGGCACCTACACATTCAGTTACAGACCTATACCAACACTCACTCACAAATGCACACATGCATTCTCACACCCACTGACAGGACCACACTGGCACCCATAGACCCACTGATAGAGCATTCCAACAATGGCCCTTGGTGCACAAGGAGGCCCACACCCATTGTGGGTAAACATATTTACTGAAGTTGTGATAAGTATACAGACACCATGATTGGAACTAACTTTGGTCTGAAACACCATGTAATGATGGTGGCGTGATAGCGAGGTAACTTAGGGACAGCGAGCAGCCTCCCTTTGATGATGTAGTAAAAGAGGTGCTCTTGTGATTTGGCACCCTATGATGACCCTCAACTACCATAATTTTAACTGTCTTTAGTGTGTTATTTTATCTTAGCCTGGATAAATGAGATGGTCTTGAATATGCCTGCTTCTCTTCTTTCTTCCAATCTAGTTGTCTTTTACTGAGAGCTGTCACGGAGTAGAACAGTACATTTATATTATATGTGCTTACTATTGGCTTTGACCTGACCTTGCTTTTTAATTATGAATGCTTACTATTGGCTTTGACATGGCCTCATGTCATCTTGTTTTGTGGCTTTGCTTTGCTGATGAGTTCTGACTATTGGATTTGACATGGCTTCATGTTATCTTGTTTTCTGACTTTGACTATTGGCTTTGACTTGGCCTCATGGCCTCATGTCATCTTGTTTTCTGACTTTGACTATTGGCTTTGACATGGTCTCATTTCATCATGCTTTCTGACTGCCTTGCTTCTGCGTGCACAGAATTATGAAATCTTACTATTGGCTTTGACATGGCCTCATGACTGACTTTGCCTTGCTCCTGCCTACACAGCAGTGCTTGTGATTCATATTCAAGGTCTTTCTGCTCCTCTCTTGTTTTTCACACCTCACTGACCAGAGTGAACTGGATATTATATGTAGAATGTGCAACTCTGCCTCGAAGTCAAAATACGGGAGCTTGGCCAGCCCCTGTCTTGGCTTTGACGCAGAGTGGTACAGCCTGCTCGGTTTTTCCCAACGTGAAGAGGGCGAGGATTTCTAGAAGCTTCGCCTAATGTTGAATAATGATATTTAAGCTCGGAGCCGAGGGGGGCTTGGTGGGACGTTCACCACAGAATAGACGTATTGCTGTAGAATGGTGATGGAACTTGAGCCCTGATTGAAACTCCTTCCTGGTCTGTTGATGGACTTCCTAAGGCTTGAGCTGGCAAGGACGATGCAAATTAAATCGATGAGGTGTTCCTAACCTCTCTCTCTCTCTTATATATATTTTCTACTCTTTGCTACTTATGTATATATATTGCATTCTATTTCAATTGTTCATTTAATCATTCATTTGACATTTTGGAATGTGTGCATTTACTGATATATTTGGCTTACTTTTTTGAACACTGCATTAATCAACAGTTTTTTTTATCTACTATGACTGATCTATTTGGCTTGTCTTTTTAAAATGTTGCAATAAAAAACTTGTGTGTGTTACTTTACCTACATTTGGGTTTGTTTTCTTACCTCGCCTTAAGGAAGTGCTGGGTCTTGCCTTGCCTTTTGGGAGTGTTGGGTTAGGGTGTGTTCTTTTAGCGAAAAGCTGATTCCCCATGACTATGACAGATCCTCCAACGGGAGTGAGCCAAGATTAATTTAATGACTTTAGATATTATTTTTTCATAACCAGCATTGAGAAGGGTAATGTGTGCCAAAACATGTCTGTCTAGTAAATAAATTGGATTGCTGAAACGTGCTGAGTGCTCGTTGAGGCTCGATGTGGAGCTTTGTTTTAGAATTAATAATGTGAAGCCACCTGCACTTTTGGAGCATCCACTCTGAAAAGTGTTTGGCAAGCATGAAGTGGCAACATATATATATGACCTACTGACAGTCGCCAGTAGGTAGTTATCCATAGGAAAAGCATTTTAGTTTAGCTGATAACTTTGGTGCCATTTAACAAATCTTCACAAACCTTTAAAAAAAACAGTGGCCAGATATGTCTAGGTCTGTATGAAAAGTTGTGGAGTGTTGTGTTAAGTGGGTATGAGAAAAAAAGGGGGGTAAACAAATGTTTGATTCCCATGCAATTTTCCATAGGGATTTTAAACATGAGTACCGCCCAAACTGCTCGAGAGAATTACATACAAATTACAGAGATGTAGCTCCTGGTCCAGAAATAGCCCTTTTTATGATTTGCTATAAAGCAGTTTAGTAGTTGCGGAGCTGCACTCAAACATCGATTTATAGACCCACTCAGTCGCTCACACTGCTACTGCTAGACCCACACAGCCAGTCACACACCCACTCATAGATGCACACAGGTACTCTTACACCTACCCACTCACTCACAGACCCGAAATCCACTCACACACTTACTCACAGAACCACACAGGCAGTCTCACACCACTCACAGACAAACACAGTCACTTACCCACTCACAGACCCACAAAGATACTCTCATACCCACTCAGACCCACACAGACATTCACAAACACACTCACAGGTTCTTACGCACAAACTCACATACCCATACAGGCACTGACAGACCCATTCATGGAACAACGCAGGCACTCACAGACCTAGTCACAGACCCATGCAGGTATTCACACACCTATTCACAGACCCATACAGGCACTCAGGGACCCACAGAGGAGCTCACACACTCTGTGACAGACCTACACAACCACTCAAACACTCACTCACAGACGCACACATGCACACTCCCACCCACTGACAGAACCACACAGGCACTCACAGACCCACTGACAGAGCCATGCAGGCACTCACAGAGCAACTAAAAAATCCACTGACAGACCTACACACGGAACCCCTCACAGAAATATGCAAATGCTCACACACCCACTCATACAGCATGCATCAACTTATACATCTACTTACAGAACCCTGGAGGCACTCTCACATCTACTCACATACTTACACATTGACATACCTACTCACAGTTCTATGCTGGCACTTTACCATCATCATCATCATAACTTTAATTCGATCACAACGATTTTACAAGGTTCATCACAGCCGAATACATGCAAACATAGGTTACAGACAGCAAGGTGGTTATGAAAAGGCCAAATAATAAAACGTTCTATAAAAACACTTACAAATGACATGTGAGAATAAAAGCCATATAACAATCATCTCATCTATATAAAATATATATTAATAAAATAGCTACACTATAAGAAGTATTATACAATGCACTTTGAGCATCTGATCCATAGAGCTAACAGGAATTTTGCTAGGCCAAAGACCACTACTCTATGGGTATCTGTAATAAGGATTCTAAGCACATCTAGATAGTGGCCAGGTCTGATGAGACTACACAAGGGAATAAATCAATTGGCCCTCAAGGTCTTGTAAAACAGGCAACAGAATATCAAATGGACTATGTATTTAAGGCTTCTTTTGCAAGCTGGACATTTACATCCGGAGGATACATTGCTTCTCCACTTGCTACAAAAAAATTGGTTGGAAGGGTATTATATCTGAATTGAAGGAACAGTTTCCGTACAAGAGGTGGAATAATTTTCTTGAAAGTTTCCTATTCCAAGAAGGGTTTGAAATCCATAAACTCTAGTGAGCCCATAGAATTTGGCACACCCTTCACCTGAATCTATTTCCCAAAAATATTGGTTGCCCTAGTCTACGTAATCCGGTCTTGACTAATAATCCTTCAACCCCAATTTCCTTAATAATTCCCTCAAGTCGCAACAACAGGCGATTGTGTTTATCTTGTGCTGTGACATAAGATCCCTAAATACCACTCGATAGGGAGCTAGCTCCTCAATCATCCATAGGCAATACCAGAACAATAAGTGCTTGTAGTCCAGCTTGTAAACAAATTTTCTTTGGGCCAAATCAAGAAAATACGAGTCAGGGGAGTGCTGGCTGGTAACCTGAGAGTGTTCAATGGCGGAGAGACCCCACATTTCTGCTCAATACATAACTGCTCCTAGGGCTTTAGTATTATATTAGTATTATATATTTCTGGTGCTGGAACTACTTTCCTGGCACTTTAACACCCACTCAGAGTTCCGCAAAGGCACTCACATACCCACTCACAGACTCACCGAGGCACTCTCAGGCCCACTGTGAGAGGCTGGCTCAGTATATAATGTACACTTATATCAGTAAACACCTTGCATTGATCCAGACAACCCTTATGGTGAATTTAGTGGTCTTAGACCACCTTATAAAGCTCTCTAAGTGCTAGCTGTTGCAATCAGCCTTCAGGCTTAGTCCAGAAGGCTTATAAAGTAGCTTGTTTTACTAGAACATAATCTTATAGGTATGGATTAAGTGAAAAAGAACCACAAGGTGTATTTATAAAAATATGTCTTCATTATAAGACACTCACTAACACATACAGATATCTCCTAGCCAGAGGTATTTATTTATTTATAAATTCTTTTTATTCAATTTTAAACAGGAAGACAAGCAGCAAAAGACTTTGCTTGCATTTCGTGCTACAAGATAATAGTGGCGAGCATATCAAGCAGTGATCATCATTCTCATACTTTGTGATTAGACAAATGTCCGGCTCTTAGTTGACTCTTGTTACCTATGAGTTGACAGATGGCTTCAGGCTTAATAGAAAAGAGAAAGAGAGAAAGCCGATATAGAAGCGGGGATGGAGATTCACTGGGATAGGGGTAGAGAGAGAGGATGCTCTCTAGGCCTCCACGTATTCTTCACACCTGTTGTAACAGCTAGTGGAGCGTTGTTGCGGTAGAATTCCCGTTACCCATTTGAGATACCTATGTCACCGCCAAGGTGGTTTCTCTATTCTTGAGAGAATGGGAGTCGAGAGAGTGTTGCAGCAGTGCCCATATGTCCTTCGGATGTGCTTGTGCAGGCATTAATGCCCAATGTGCTGATTGTGGCAAAACGTTGCGTCCCGGAGCCATTCAGTTACTCTCGGATCGTGCTTGCGGTTCCCAACAAACTGACACTCTTCACTTTGATAGCAAGAGCTGCATCACCACCATCTTCCTGTGTTCTACAGACACTCTCGTACATATCCTAAGAGGGCCACCTAGGGTGAACGCTCAAGTCTACAGTCAGTCATTGCATTCAACGCATCAAAGGTGCCTTCCCAAAACCTCGCTACCTCCTGACACTCTCAGGCAGGGTGCAAGAAGGCCTCCGGCCCTCGGCAGCACCCACACCATGCATCCTCACATTATTCTGCTCATACACGCCGGGGTTCTATACAACAGATGGAGAAACTTGAAGTGGATATGTCACAACCTATAGTTAGGTGACATCGCCTTTATCTGTGTGCAGCAATATGTCCATGTTCCCTCATTTTTTTTTTAACAACATATTTTATTTGGTTTTTCGATAAAGAGTCGGGCGACAGCCCTGCAGTGTCCTGTAGGAGAAAAAGGATTACTGTCACGAAAAATACAGCATGTTTACCAATATTCAATACTGGCCGAACATACTAGTATTACAAATGTAACAAACTGCAGACAATTTTTGATCTCAAAACATGATTACAAATCATATTTTTATAGCAATCTGGTGACAGAAATCTTAGAGAGCATACAGGGGCATAGGGCACCATTCAGGGGTCTGTGGGTGGCAGAGGGGGAAGCTCTGTGCCTCAGTTTGACGCCCAACAGGTCCATATTTTCCTATGCTTTGCAGGGCATCCACGTGCTAGTAATACTGCAATCCCAGCACCCTACATCTGTCAAGATCTGTCTTCCATTTGCCCAGGGTCGGGGGAGATGTTGCCTTCCATAATTGTCCCTCTTGACAATAGTGAGATCTAAAAACAATAAGTGTTGCTTATACTTAATACCTCTGATGTCGCCAGTGCTGTGCAGAAGGAAGAAGCGTGGGTCAAGCGGAAGCTCCCATGAAAGCACCTTGCCAAGACAGGTCCCAATTCTATGCCAAAAGGGTTGCAACACCGTGCAACTCCAAACTGTGTGCAAGAATGTCCTCTCTTCCTGGTCACACCTCAAACATGTAGGGGACTGGATAACACCCATCCGCCAGAGTCTGGTTCATGTGTAATAGGCCCAATGTAGGTATATAAACTATATCAGGCGGTATCAGGTGGAGACCGCCGCGCCCCGTGGGCTGGCAATAGCTTCAGCCCAGTCATCATCCGTCAGGTCCGGGATATCAGCCTTCCACGCCATATGCGTCTTGTCTAGTGTCATCGGTGAGTGAGTCATCAGGGTCTGGTATATTTGCCTGATCTTATGGAGGCCAAGGTCGCCCATGAAAAGTCAGCCTTCCAGAGGGTGGAATTCCAGGATGGTCTCAAGTGTGTGGATCAAAGGAAGGGTGCATGACCAAGTTAGAGACATTTGTAAAATTGTGATTTGTGTAGGTCGAACCCTGCCTGTAGTTGTTGGAAGGGGTTCAGTGTCATACCCCGCATGACATCTCCAGGGTCAAAATTGCCACTAAGTCCCATCCCCGGAACCACAGGGCAGCCACAGGGCGGAGATATGTGCCATGCCAAAGTGGGGTCGCCTGGTTATGCTTCCCATTCCAACCCATCTGCTGGACCTTGACCCGCCACAGCTGGATTGTGACCTTCCCACCTCTGAAAGGTAGCAGGGGCATTCTTCATCCCAAAGGGCACAACCCGGAACTGGAAATGCGCATCTGGTGTGGAGAATGCTGACCTCTCCTCTCCATCAGTCAAGGCGATCTGCCAGTACCCAGACGTCAAGTCAAACGTGCTGAGGTACCGTGCAGTAACTGTGGGCCAAAAATCCATTCTGCTCGCGTAATTTGCGGATTTTAGGCAATTTCGTGATACGCAAATCTCGCAAAATTGCCGAAGAATCTGCAAATCCACTCGCAGGCGGATTTTCTTTGGGGCCCACAGGAAGCACTTACAGTTAAGGCAGGTGCTTGAGTTAAAGCTAACTTTTTAACCATTTTAGAATGGCGCCGGCAAGCTGTCAGAGTTGAAGTTGCTTACTTGCAAGTTGCAACTTCAACTCTGGCAGCTTGCCCTCTCCATTCTAAAATGGTTACAAAGTTAGCTTCAACTTGAGCACCTGCCTTAACTCTGTAAGTGCTTCCTGTGGGACAAAAATTCAACCTCAACAGGAAGCACTTACAGATATAGCAGGTGCCCGAGTTGAAGTTCAAATTCATTTATGTTTTAATCAGCCCAAAATATTAGTGAGCGCGGTCGAGGCTGGGCAAGTGTGCTTTAATCCCATATCTGCCGTCGAAAATTAGCTGTAATACTCGAGGGAGGTCTTTGAATCCCTAAGTTTCTTGAGCGCAACCCCCTTGTAGTTCCTGCGCGCAGGAGGCTGCTTTCTCCTCACCTGCTGCCCTGCTCGCTCTCTGACCCTTTATACACAAGAGGCATATTGACACGCATTGAAGCCCCGCTAGTTTGGACACGCACCACACACTAGCGGTATCAAACGTCTTCCCGCAGCTGCAGTGTAGGAAAAGCACTATACATTTACCCAATGAGGTAGCACTTACTGATTAGCCAGTAGAGAGTACTCCAGTTGAATAGAGTGCAAATCGCAAAACAATCTGCAAATTTGCAGGAAAATCCACAAATTCGCTGATTTTTTTGCTATTTTGAGCGAATTCGTGGACTGCAGATCAGCAAAATTTGCCATTCTTACCGTGCAGCCCCTAGCCGATCAACGAGCTCATCAGCTCTGGGGATGGGGTGCGCGTCAGTCTTCCTGCCTGAATTAAGCCCTCTGTAGTCCACATAGAACCAGAGTTCGGGTGTGGCACACGGTGCTGCAGCCTTTTGGATCAAGACCACTGGGCTGGCCCAAGTAGTGCTAGAGGACTCAATCACCCCTAGGGCAAGCATCTTTGAGACCTCCTCTTTGATGCAAGCCCTCACCCTGTCAGTTACTCTGTAAGTTTTGTGCTTTATAGGTTAGCTGTCTCCTGTGTCCACATCATGGATGCACCAATCTGTGACACCAGGAACCAGGGAGAACAGATCAGAAAACTGTCCCAGCAACTGGCGGCAGTCATTCTGTTGCTCATGGGTCAGGGTGGAAGAGAGGTTAACACCACCCACTGACTCATTTTGCTCTGAGGCTGGTCAAATCACTTAATCTCCCCATGTCCAAAACCAAAATGAATTTGTTCTTGTGTGATGTGACCAATGCTCATGTAAAGCACTCCAATACATGACAAGTCTGCACTATATAAAACTGCAAAAATACAAAAAATGAAGTGTTTTGCACACTTCTGTCATTGGGCTACATGTGGGCTACATCTGGATGATATTTGTGCTACATTTGGGCTCTTCTGTCTCTGGTGGCCATATTGGGAGATTTATTTGTTGTGCAGTTTCCTAATTTTCTGATTTACTGCAGTCTCCTCAGTAGGAAATGCTTTCACTTTTTTACTTTGATTCCATCAAGAAGGTATACAGATATGTCACACATTTGCCATAAATTCTGAATGTTAGCACTCTAGTTGCTCATTAGATCATTGTAGTAAAGCTACTGCTCACCACTGATGTTTGCTGCTGGTTTTAAAAGTGCATCTATGTCTCTGCGTGTCAGAATTGTTTAATGAAATAGAAAAGAATTTGAGAAGTCACTCAAAATGTGCCCTAATTTTTCTTTCTGCAGCACCAATCATACTTTCTATGGCAAAATGAACCCCCTCATTGTGTTCCTTTTTAAATTAAATGTTTTAAGTGTTACCAGTTTATTCCAATAAGATGGCTTCAGGTGTGCCATACTTTTGTCATAAGTAAGACTGTAAGAGCTCTAGTTGTCCTTTAGAACACTCTGGGACATTCTGTCATTGGGCTATAGTTGGGCTACATCTGGGTGATATTTGTTCTACATTTGGGCTCTTTTGTCTCTGGTGGCCGTTTTGGGAGACTTATTTGTTATGAAGTTTCCTAATTTCCTCATTTACTGCGGTCTCATCAGTAGGAAATACTTTCAGTTTTTTACTTTGGTTCCATGAAGAAGGCATTCAGATGTGTCACATATTTGCCATACATTCTGAATGTTAGCACTCTAGTTGCTCATTAGATCACTGTAGTAAAGCTACTGCTCACCAGGGAAGTCTGCTGCTGGTATACAAAGTGCATGTTTCAGTCTGCATGTCAGAATATTTTAAATAAATAGAAGAGGATTTGAGAAGTCAATATGTGCCCTAATTTTTCTTTCTGCAGCACTAATCATAATTTCTATGGCAAAATGAACCCCCTCATTTTGTTCCTTTGCAAAGTAAATGTTTTAAGAGTTACCACTTTATTCCAATCAAGTTGGCTTCAGGTGTGCCATACCTTTGTCATAAGTAAGACTGTAAGAGCTCTAGTTGTTCTTTAGAACACTCTGGGACATTTTGTCATTGGGCTATAGTTGGGCTACATCTGGGTAATTTGTGTGCTACATGTCGGCTCTTTTGTCTCAGGTGGCCATCTTGGGAGACATATTTGTTATGAAGTTTCCTAATGTCCTCATTTACTGCAGTCTCATCAGTTGGAAATACTTTCAGTTTTTTACTCTGGTTCCATCAAGAAGGCATTCAGATGTGTCACACATTTGCCATGAATTCTGAATGTTAGCACTTTAGTTGCTCATTAGAACTCTGCAGTAAAGGTACTGCTCACCAGGTAAGTCTGCTGCTGGTATACAAAGTGCATGTTTCAGTCTGCATGTCAGAATTTTGTAATGAAATAGAAGAGGATTTGAGAAGTCAACATGTGCCCTAATTTTTCTTTCTGCAGCACTAATCATACTTTCTATGGCAAAATGAACCCCCTCATTTTATTCTTTTGCACATTAAATGTTTTAAGTGTTACCACTTTATTCCAATCAAGATGGCTTCTGGTGTGCCATACTTTTTTCATAAGTAAGACTGTTAGCACTCTAGTTGTTCTTTAGAACACTCTGGGACATTCTGTCATTGCGCTATACTTGGGCTGCATCTGGGTGATATTTGTGCTACATTTCAGCTCATTTGTCTCTGGTGGCCATCTTGGGAGACTAATTTGTTATGAGGCTTCTTAATTTTCTCATTTACTACAGTCTCCTCAGTAGGAAATACTTTCAGTTTTTTACTTTGATTCCATCAAGAAGGCATTCAGATGTGTCACACATTTGCCATAAATTCTGAATGTTATCACTCTAGTTGTTTATTAGATCACTGTAGTAAAGCTACTGCTCACCAGGGAAGTCTTCTGCTGATAATGAAAGTGCATGTTTCAGTCTGCATGTTAAGAATGTTTTAATGAAATAGAAGAGGATTTGAGCAGCCACTCCTATCCTACCAAAATGTACTCTTGTTTTCAACACAATACCTCTGGAGTTTGATTCACAGAGTTTAAAAAAATACAGGGTGAGATAAATTCTTTTATTTGGGTGTCTAAGAGTGTTACGATAGCCTGGAAGAAGTTGACCCAGAGAAAGAACAAAGGCGGGATAGCTAGCCCGGATCTCATGTCATATTATAAAGCTTTCCACTTTAAGAACATAAGGCATCTCTTTCCGGATTATGAGTCATACCCTCTCTACTGAAAAGCAGTGACTAAACATGACCATTGTCTCTATAAGTTCGGCCATCAAAAGTTCTTAAAAAATATCTGACTAAAGGTGCCAAGATCAGCCTTTAAACTATTGATAGAGCGCGCATATGGTCAGATGGAAGGAAACTATGGCGATATCCATACTATAGTCCCCAAGCACCGATATGGAACTCTCCAGGAACCCCCGATTGCCTGAAAGACTCATTAGCACTTCCACTGAAAAGGGCTGGAATCTTCAAGTGGGGAGTGTTGCTGGAAGAAGGACATTTAAATCTTGGGCCGAGTTAATGGAAAGGACGAAGAACAAAATATCTAGGTTCAAGTTTTACCAGCTGGTTAGCTGGTCTAAAGTTCAAGCAATGTGGCCTGTCTATGTTGAGAACCTAGAGGGCGAACTTCATAAAGGCCTTGGGAAGAAAGAAGTATCGAAGTGGTATTGGCACTTGGTGGAGAAGAAGGAATGTGGGAATGAAACTCCAGATCTTAAGTGGAAGAAGATCTGCCCGGCTCAAGACTTGCAGCAAGCTTGGCAAGTATCCTGCACTTTTTTTATGGCACATTATTATTTCTACACCTCTTAGGAAAAATCATTTGTTTACTTTGCACAGATCGTATTGGACCCCCCAAAGATTGTCAAAACTGAACACCTAGGTGACCAAGAAATGTCCAAAATGTGGTGAGAGGGAAGCAAATTATATCCACATGTTTCACTCATGTCATCACCTAGACACATTTTGGAGTGAAAATGGTAAGATTATTGATGATAGCTTAAAACGACAATTAAGTTAAGAATCTTTAATGTTATTTTCGGCATAGTGAATATCAATGATTTTATCACTATTTTAACAAAGAATCAGAAACACCTTTTGTTTACACTTATTCTGATTGCTAGATGTAAGATTTGTATACATTTGATTCTTCCCTCTCCTTCGAAGGCTGAGGACTGGGTCAGGTCAGTAGATACCTTTAGGAATTTGGATAAAGTCAGAGGGGAATCCAAGCGCACAAAGCATTGGGATCTGTGGGATACATATAAGCGGTAGGTTAGGAAGATTGATTTAAACCAACGCAATCACGATCTTTATGAGTTCTAATGGGGCTGGAACAGAGGTACATTAACCCATGTAAAACGGCAATGGTTGGTATCAAGCCATGGTTTCCACCTTATCTCTGAGGATGTCTAGTGAGAGGTGACCCTGTTGCTTGTACAACAAAATCGCAAAAATGAGAACAAAAAAAAGGAAAAAAATTAACCCCCTCATTTTGTTCTTTTTTAGGTCTCGCCTATGCTGCGCGCATGCGCTGCTTAGGAGAGAGATGATGGTGCCATATGGTTGCACAATCCCACAAGGGAATCATGCAGGCCCCCTCCCCTGCTGCCACTGCTTTCAAATGTATGTCCCTGTGGATTAAAGCAAACGCTTGTTGATTTTATTTGCAGCATACTATTCTTGAAGTGAAGCATAGCTAGCCTATGTTCCCGGGTGATATTAGCCAGCAACATGATGTAGAAGGCATGACGGATGCAGTTGTGCAAGGAGGGAGGATCCTATGGTTATGGCGTGTGTGTGAACTGGATGTGAATTGGAAGGGCTGAAACAGGCAGGCTGTTGAAGTACCTTCTTCATGCACACAAGCACTACTTTATTTGCACCAGTCATTACTTTGCCTGCTTCTAGACCCCTGGTATTCCAGAACTTTGCTTGCCCCGGCACTTTTAGTCAATGGTCTCCCCTGTTCAGTTTTATTCTTGTGCTGCGGGGAGAGGTGGAGTCCTCTTCGTTTTGCTGCTTGTGCTGCTTTATGGAGGTTAGCACAGGACAGAGCTGAGCAAGGAAGAGGCGCTGTCACTTTTATAATGGTGGCTTGTTGAATTCAAATTGTTTTAATTGCTCACTCAGACCAACAGCTGCTCTGTGGTTCAGTTCTCCAGGCCGCCTGGTCCCGCCCTCCAAACCTTCCGAGCTCGGTCACTTCCTCACAGTCTGCTTGCTGTGTTGAAGTTCTTTGTTCCCCACGCCCTCTGCCGAGTGCTTTATTTATTTTTCCAACATTATGGAACAGCATGTCCGGGCCAGAGGCAGTCTCCTTGTCCGGGTAAGGATTCTTCAAGCAACCCTCTTACATTTCAGACTCGCCCCCGAACTATAGCTTCACAGCGTGCCTACATCTTCCAGACATATCTGCCCACAGAGCAACCCACTGCACACACTTATGACTTCCAACAGCAGCCAATATCAATCAACATTAACACAAAAGCGACACTAAAAATATTACAATGAAAACCAATTGCTTGTTTATTTTTTAAAGGGCAGTACTCTCCCCACCTTCTATTTCCTTGGCTATGACCCTATGTAACCTGAAACTGTCATCACCCGATACGTTCTCCTTAATCACCATTTGTAATGGTGGTCAGCTTATGTGTACTGTATAGCGCTCTGATTTCCTTGGGTCATGTACACGCATAATAACACTGTAAAACAAAGGTCTCGCATTTTCTAAACTTTGACCTATTGGCATTGTAAATAACAATGCCTTTTAGTTATGTGCACTTTGTACTTCTAGTCGTTGCTTGCAGGTTTTCAAAACACAAATAAAAGGCATTATCACTTACAATGCCAATACCTCAAAATCTCACAAATGCGAGACCTATTGCATTGCAAATGCTTGTTAAATACGTTTGTCATAAGTAGGACTGTTAGTGCTCTAGTTGTTCTTTAGAACACTCTGGGAAGCTGCAGTAGAACACAAAGGAATAAACTGACAGTCTCTGCCCTTGTTGGATGTAAATGTTTTACTGAGAATGTCAAACTTCATTCTCACAAAGATAATGTGAATTTACAGAAAATATGCTCTCAGTTTAGCTTATAGATCACCTTCCTAACCTCTGTGGTAAAAGCATGAGAAAATAGTTTTCTCTCAAACATGATTCATGATATCACAGCAGAAGGCTTTTTCACGTGGCAAAATCACCTTACAACAAACCACAATTCCTAAAATTAGTATAGTACCATCAACAAGTGATTTATAATTTAACTAAAGTCTTAAAACCTTCTATTAGCTGCAATGCTTTTTAATGAGGTGCTATCATGTATATTGGTCCCAAGATGGATGCCAACACTTCTCGAATGAAGTGCTGTCAGCCAATCCGATGAGATGTGTGGTTAGGCTCCGCCCTGATATATTTATTTCTTTTTCCATTAATTTTTTAAAAACTACTTAACGGATTTACACTAAATGGGCTCTTTCTGAAGCAAGGGCTATCTTTTTGCCAAATTTTGTGCAATTCTGTTCAGCAGTTCGGCTGCAGCCGTTTCCAATGGATGAAACACGTTTGGGACCCCTTTTTCTCAGCCCCCGTTTGGCGAATCACGCTAGGAGCAGACCGAAGCGGTACATACGTTTTGAAAATTTCGCGAACATTCGTCAATAGGTGCCAAAGTTATTGGGAATAGAATGTTGCGATTCTCCTATGGTAACTAGGTCCTAACTATAACTACCTACTGGCGACCGCATTCTATTTGGATTAACTTTGGCCCTGGTGGATGAATCTTTGTGAATTTCTTAAAGAAGATGGCTCGGTCCGCTGCGCTCCTTCCCTGAAAGTTTGGGGGGATTGGTCAAGTGGGGGCTGAGATAAAAGGGGGGTCCAAAAACGTGTTTTCTCCATGTTATTTTCCATTTGACGTTTAGACACGGCTACAGCTCGAACGGGTGAATGGATTTTTAAGAAATTTGGCAAAACGGTAGAGTCCGGCTCGCAGATTACGCTTTTTTTGGAATGGTGTAAATCCGTTCAGTAGGTGCTGAGAAAATTAAAGTTGAAGTCAAATATATATCTATACGCGCGCACGGGTGCGTGCACTCAAGCGGCTGCGCGTGAGCGGAATTTTTTTTGTTGCTGCGTGACGTCTGTTAACGTTCGATTCAAAGGAAATCAGGAAGTTTTGACCGCCATTTTGTCACTGCGAGTAAATATATTGTTCATTTCAAAGTGTTGGAACATGGAAAGGGGAGAAGTTAGAGATTGTCTTGCCGCGTAGGTTTTCTCAGGGTGTGCAGTAAGGTCCTTAAACGCGAAAATATATATATATTTTTTTAAAAAGTTATGGGGTGTGCGCACCGGGTCGCGCACAACTATTTACAACAGTGTGAAAATGGAGATAAATCAGAAGTTTGAGTGCTTAGATATAAGGTGGCTCTGAAAAGAGCCCTTGTGTTAATTGAGTTTTTTCTGCATTTATAAGTAAGTACCAATGCAGAGTCTCATGTTGCAGAGGAAGATTCTGTTTCCCTCATCCGTGAAATGAACACCATCTCTCCTATAGATGCCTTGCATGTGGTAACGCAAGTTGTTGTGGTAAATAGAACCCATTCTATAATCTCTGAGGAAAGCAGAAACAGATTTATTTACATGTCTCCTTGCTTTCTCAATTTGTGCACACTGTTTATTGGACCAATTCCATTTCTGTCTTTGGCACATATTGGAATATACCAAGGCAGTTCAAGGAAAAAGTGTCATCAATTGTCGAAAGGTGTCTTTTAGAAGCATTTCCAGACCTACCCCAGTCAATATGCCTAGATCGTTCCCACCACAGTGCACAATTATAAGGTGTGGTTCTGGGAGATGCATAAAAGTTTTCACCAATGGTATCAATTGGTGACATCTCAATCCTCTTTGGCCAATCCACGTTATCTGCACATTTGGTAAATCAAGGTTGGAAATTCATCTGTTTGCTGCATATTTACCACTCCAGTGAATATAACTGTGTCCTAAAAGCCAAACCTTCATTTTCAAGGCAGATGCACTCGTACTCCGATGGGTTCTGGAAGTGGAATGGTAGTTAGAAGCTGAAAGTCAGGATAAAAAAAATGGATGAGGCTTGGTGTGGTTGAAAAAATAAAAATTATTGGTTGATTCTAATACCTCAAGTTTGAAGACTACGTTGCATGTTAATGTTTATGTAAAACGAAAAGTACTATTGGGTATGAAAAAAATGACATGTAACAGAGCTGTGGATAGGCAGGTATTTCTGGAGGGAAAACAGTCTTCTTAGTTTGCTGTAGAACGTTGAGCTATGAACTTTTGACCTGTGCCTTCAGCCAGGTGCAGAATGAGGTGTTACCATGGAAACAGCCAGAGATGGCAGTGGGTGATGGGTGACTTTTATGTGACATTAAAAATATTGTGAGGGAGGGGGCGTGGCTACGCAAGCGGAGATGGCGGTCGCAGCTTGCTAGAGCTCCCGCCGGCCCGCCATTAATCCGGCTATTTATCCTGGTCCCCGAGTCCACAAACCCGCAACCAGTACGGGGCTAATGTTGCCAGAGGCGCCAGGGACCTTCCGGTGTGCTCGGTGGTGATCCCGCGCTCCTGAACCGGGCTGGGCTGCGAGGTGAGAGGTGCGGCCTGGAGGACTGAGGAGCAGCCGGGCCTCGATTTTGGGGGAGCAGAGGAGTGAGTTGACTGGTCCAGTGACGGAGGCGGCGTCTACTTATCCTGAGGCCGAGGGACTGCTGGCGATTCTTCTCCCGGGGCCCGGCTGGGCCTGGAGGAGGTGCGGGCGCAACAAACGGACTGGAGCAGCTGCGGCGGCCTGGTGGCCCAGGCGCAGCCGGGACCTCGATTTTCGCGGCCCCGTGTCTACCGGGGGCCTGCGGCCTCGGAGGGAGGCAGACGTCCAGGCGATCCTGACCAGCGGTGGACGGACCGGGGCACAGCTGATCTGCGGGACGACTGGTGGCAACAGTGAGTAGTGGCCCTCCCCCTACCCCTCCCAGGCCCGCGGCCCGGAGGAGACACCGGCGCGGAGGCGCGGGACGCAGTGGGTCCACACACCTTCAGGGAGAGCGACACTGGTTGCGGGAGGCCCTGGCCATCGGCGGCTGGGGGGGCAGCTCTTGGGGGCAGTAGCTGAAGTCCGCCCTGCTCTGAATCTGACGCTGGGCCTTATCGGAGTGACTCTTCCGGGACTCCCCTCCCAGGGGCCAGTGACTGTCTATTGGTCCCTTTGGCTAAACTTTAGCGCACGCAGCTGAGGTCCCATATATCTCTTCGCTTCTACGTGGCCCCTGTAACCGCGGCAGCTATGACCAGAGGAGGTGGAGGCCTCACCAAGCAAGCGACGATCGATAAATTTACGGGGCCCAGTGGGGGCCCTGGACCATCGGGGGTGGTCCACCTGGAGGGGGCCCGGACAATGCAGCCCTTATGGCGGCCATCACCCAATCGAGGGACATGCTGGACGCCAAAATAGGGGCAGTTGGCGCAGACGTGACCCTGTTGCGCCAAGACTTGAGGAATGCCGTGGCACGAATTACAGAGGCCGAATCCAGGGTGTCGGTTGTGGAGGAAGACGTGAGTACCCTAAAAAAGAAGATGGCGGCAATGGAGGCTGTGCAGCGCAACACAGCGCTCTGTGTGGAAGATGCAGAGGGGCGGGCACGCCGTAACAACCTCCGTTTCCTTGGCTTTCCGGAACGATGTGAGAAGGGCAGCATGGAACAATTTCTCACGCAGTGGCTGGAGACATGGATGCCCCCAGGGACACTTTCTGCCTGCTTCGTCATTGCGCTCCTTGACGCAAAGGCCACCCGAGGGTGAACGGCCTAGGGCGGTAATCGCTAAGCTGCTGAATTATCATGACAGAGACGCCATACTGCGGGAAGCTAGAGCCAGGGAAGCCATCCTCTATGAAAACCGAAAGATAATGATTTTCCCTGACTACACCAAACTTGTACAGCAGCAGCGCCACTCTTTCATGGCCGCAAAGGAGAAGTTGCGAGGTCTTAAGCTCCAGTATTCCCTGCTGTACCCAGCGCGTCTGAGGGTGATCTTCCAATCACAGACACTATTCTTTGATACTCCGGAGGACCTCTTCAAATGGACGGATGAAACAGTACGACTCAGGCCGAATTCCCAACCAGGGCTTAATCCGGGCTCACCCGAGGGGTCGCCGCAGGCACAGAGAGACCGGACGGCACAGAACAGACGAAACAAGCACTCCAAATCACGCAAGCGCTCGGCCTCAGTCAATGGAACGCAGGACAGTGGTAGAACCGAGGATTCGGAGCAGTCTGGAACAGATCACTGAGGACTCTGGAGCTTCGGCTCCCTCTTCTGCCTTTAATGCCGCAAATCCTGGCTGGATGCGCCTGGTCGCCTGGGGCTCATTGACCTGATACCCTTATCGCTGCCTTGGGGCTGCACTGCTTCTGTCTACTGCTTGTGGATGGAGTTGTGGGGTGGGGGGTTCGGGGACTACATGATAGGGGCTACCACTCTCCCATCAGTGAGAGGGACACTGAGGGAGGGGGGGTGAGTTCACTGTTTTCTTTTTTGGGGATGTTGGGATCCATTGGTATGGGTGGGCCCGGGTCCTCTGTTTCGGTCTCGGGACTACCCATGCCGCGACAGGTACTTCATGGTTCTTTGAGGTATAGGGTGGGGGGAGGCGGGGCGCTGGTGGCCGGGACAGTGGCTGCTGAGTTGGGGATGGGGACTGTTTGGGACTGTGGGACTCAGGGGTTGGTCGGTGTTTTGGGAGTAGAAGGTAGAGAGGGAGGGGTGGGGGGTCCAGTCGGGTTGGGATGTTGGGGCAGGGGGAGGAGACTGCATGTGTGTTTCGCAATGATGTTCTGTACGATGTGCGATGGGTGGCGTTGGCGCAAGGGGCCCACATGGTGGATCCCAATGGACTATGGCTGACACGACTCATAGACTCCCCGAAGACTCTCTGCGGGTGATTAAGTGGAATGTCAGGGGTCTACTGGACAAAATTAAACGTGGGGCAGTGCTGCGCTGGGGGAAAAAGGAAGTTGCAGATGTGCTTTTGCTTCAGGAAACTCACATGATGGGCACGAAGGTCCTGGGCCTGCAAAGGTTTGGTTATCAGCAGGTTTTCCATGCGGGGTTTTCCAGGGGGTCTAGGGGAGTGGCCATTTTGATACACCGCAGGGTGGCATACATCCACGAGAAGCAGTGGGTAGATCCTCAGGGTCGTTACCTCTTTGTTAAGGGTATGGTGGGCATGGAGTCTGTGGTGTTTGGGAGTGTCTATGCCCCCCCCCTGCAGTGGGCCCTGGCTGAGAGGCTGTTTGCTGTGTGGGAGGACATATCCGGGTCGCTGGCGGTGGTTGGAGGGGATTGGAATGACGTGATGGACGTATGTGTGGATCGCCGGAGGCGCCAGGTGGTGACTGAAACCCCCCCTTCCCCCCACCTACCAAGCTGCATGCTATGATTGAGGGGCTGGGCTGGGTGGATGCTTGGCGGCATATGCACCCTGCAGTACGCGAGTATACCTATGCCTCAGCAGTGCATGGCTCCTTCTCGCGGCTGGACTGTGTGTTTGTTCCTAGAGAGTGCTTGTGCAGGGTGAAGAGCGCTGACATCTTGCCGAGGGGCCTGTCCGACCACTCCCCAGTCTCAGTTAGAGTAGACCTCCTTCGGAAAAGACAGCTGTTTCGATGGAGAATGTCCTCGTGGTATCTCCTGCAACCCGCCTATGCTAAACACTTGCGTGAAACCATAGACCACTACTGGCGCGAAAACCTAGTGGAGGGGGTCGATGTGGGAGTGGTGTGGGAGGCTATGAAGCCTACCATACGGGGAGTAGATATCGCATGGTGCTCCGCGGCCCGTCGGAGGCGTCGAGAACTGATTACGGAGGCGGCTGCGCGAGTGGCGACCCTGGAACAGGAGAACTGTGAGGGGAGCGACGACGTCGGGCTACGGCTGCTTCTGCAGGCACAGCAATCGTACGCATCTATGTTGATGGATAAAGCCAAGCAGGCGTGGCTGGCCACAAGAAGTAGAGTGTACCAATGGGGGGACAAGTCATGCTCAATGCTCCATAGACTGTGCCAGCACAACTTCCAGCCCCTCACGCTGCCGGGTCTCACGGATGACAGTGGGGAGGTCCTGACCGACACACGCAAGTTGGCGGCGAGCTTCGCCACATACTTTACAGCCCAGTACGCCCCGCGTGACCAATTGTCAGGGGACGAGGTGGCCCAGTTTATCGCAGAGCTGCCGCCTGTACAAGTATCGGATGAGACCAGGCAGGCCCTAGATGCACCTCTCACAGCGGAGGAGCTGGGCGACGCCCTAGGACAACTCAATGCTGGGAAGGCCCCTGGCCCGAATGGATACCCATGTGAGTTTTTCAAAAAATTTCATGTATAACTGGGGCCACACTATCGCCGGGCGCTTGAGGTGGCACGTGAGCTGGGCGTAATGCCCCCGGACTGGCGCCATGCTGAAATAGTGGTCTTTCAGAAGCCTGGTAGACCCCCCGGTAGCCATGATTCGTATAGGCCCATCTCCTTAATTAATATTGAGGCTAAGATCTTGGCCAAGGCCCTGGCGAACCGACTGTCTCTGCATATCACAGATCTAGTCCACTCGGACCAGGCCGGATTCATGCCCCACAGGGCAACGCGACATAACATCCGTCGTGCCCAGGCGGCGATTGACGCCGTTCGGGCCTCGGGGGACCAAGCGGCATTATTGCTGGCCGACATTAACAAGGCCTTTGACTCTGTTAGCTGGTCGTATTTATTCGCACTCTTGCCTTGTCTCAACCTGGGCCCAGTTTTCTTGTCGTATATCAAGCTCCTCTACACAGACATCACGGCCTCGGTGCGGGTCGCAGGGGCGGTGTCAGAGACATTTCGCATTGGCCAGGGGACCAGACAGGGGTGCCCTCTTTCCCCCTACTTGTTTGCTCTGGCCATGGAGCCCCTGGCTGCCAGGGTGTGCCTTGATGCGCTGATACGAGGCTTTGTGTGGAATGCCACCCTTTCGGATAGAATTGCGTTATACGCAGACGATGTCCTTTTCTTTCTTACCGACTTGCAGCGCTCGGGCCCGCGTGTACTAGAAGTTATGCAACTGTTCGGGGAGGCCTCAGGCTTATATCTGAACCTGCATAAATCCACTCTATGGGTGCTGGGAGGAGGCGCAGTGTCAGATCCCTGGGCATCAGGACTGCGGATGGCTACAGATGGTCTGAAGTACCTGGGAGTGTTTCTCTCCGACTCGGCGGACATTGCCTGGGAACGCAACCTACTGCCCGTCTGGGAGCGGGTCCAGACAGATGTAAAGACTTGGTCTCGAATGCCTGTGTCAATTTTTGGCAGATCTGCGATTTTCAAGATGGTTGCACTCCCGCGCCTACTCTACCAGCTACAGAACCATCCCTATCCTATCTCACCCCAGTGGTTTAGGCAGGTCAACTCGGTCTTGGGCCGCTTTCTCTGGGCTGGAGGAGCAGCCAGGGTGGCACTGCGTACGTGCTTTTTGTCCACCTACTGTGGGGGCTTGGCCACCTCGGACCTGCAGTCCTACTATCAAGCCGCTCATCTCCTAATTCTGAACGAATGGTGGTATGGTGACGGTGGGGATCCGGCCTATGCCCTGGAAGGCACATTGATGGGCGATAATTCGCTTCACACCATCCTCTACTCACCCCGGCTGCGCCGCTCGTGGCCGAGGGTCACTAGACTCGTCTTTGCTGTCTGGCGGCAGGCCTTGCGCCGCATGAGCTGGTGGGGCAGGCTGACCGCAGAAACGCCACTGTGGCGTAACGGCATACTACCGGAACTGTCTAAGCTATCAGGTTTCGATGGTTGGGATAGGTATCTCGCAGCTAGGTCAGGTGATGTCCGGGATGACGCTCAAGTCCTTCCAAGCGCTTAGCACCGAGTTTGATATGCCCCAATCTCAATTTTTTCGATACCTACAATTCTGGCACGCGCTGACGCCCAGTATTACCAACCTTGACTCACTCCCTGAATTCAGCCCGATTGAGGCGAAGGTTTTCATGGGCGACCTTGGGGTTAAAAAAGTGTTGCGTATCTACCAGACAATGGTCACCCACTGCTCCTCCACTCTTCTTCCGCTAAAGACAACCTGGGAGGCGGATATCGGTCCGTTAGATGAGGATGATTGGCGGGAGGCCCTAGAGTCCCCGAGGGGAGCGGCTATTGCAATACGGTTTGGACAATTCAAGATTCTCCATAGGGCCTACTACACCCGTGAGCATTTGTGGAAAGCGGGCCTGATTGAGTCCCCGGAGTGTCTGCGATGTGGGGTGGAGGTGGGCACGTTACTTCACACGATATGGTCATGCCCCAGACTGGTTTGCTTCTGGAGAGGTGTATGGAGCTGCCTGTCGGAGGTGCTGGGATGGACCCTCCCCCGCACTCATCGCCTGGGTCTGCTGCACATTCTGTAGGGGGTGGGTGGCAACATCTACAAGCGACACTTACTCCTCCTGGGGCTAGTGGTAGCCAAAAGAGACCTGGCCCGAGCATGGAAAGATGTGAGGCCCCCCCCCCCGTGAGTGCATGGAAGGCTGGCATAGACTTCTGTATGGGTCTGGAGCGACCGATCTTTGAAGCACGGGGATGCCCCCGCAAGCACTTTAAGGTATGGAAGAGGTGGGCGGACTACAGGGGCTTGACGCTGGACCCCCTGGCGGAACAAGAGGAGGACCTATAGTCCCATAATGTCAAGTGAGCCCGTATCTTGCGCCTAAAATTGCCACATCAGGAACTTACAACAACACAGTTCGTACACACATGCATGGGGTTAGGGCAGGTTCCAGGGAGGGTTCTGGGAGTTGGGTGAGTGGAAAACTGAAGGGATAAAGGTGGGGTGAATGTTTCCTTGTATCCTTGATTTGCATTGGTTCCTCGATTGGACACTCGGTCCTATGTTGCAATTGTATCAAAATGTCTGGTGGTATCATCCTGATTGTGGGGTGCCACCCTATTTCATGTGCCCGTCTTTATCAATAAAATTGTTGTGAAAAAAAATATATATATTGTGAGGGAGAACCAACTGAAATGTAAATTTGATTTCAAAATTTTGCGGGAAGAAATATGATTGGCTGAAGAGACATATATGAGTCTGTATTGACAGGATATCTGTGCCATTGAATTTTGGTTGCAGTGATACAAGCATTATTGAGAGTTCCGTCAAACGAATATCTGTTTTGCGACTGTCACTGTTCTACATCGTACAAAGCATTGGCAAAGGTAAGTCTGTAACTGTTTGTTTTGTCATGTACCGTAAAATGTGGTTTAGTCACAAACATTGATTGATTTTCCTCATAGACTGAAACTAAACTCATTTTTGGCTGTCATAATGTCTTGTATTTTTAAAACTATTTTTCCATTTCGTTTCATCACTCTTTATCGACATTATTTGTTTAAAAATTATTAGTTTTACATTTTGGATAATAAATTTCAATAAGGTAAATGGTGTTCAGTCATATTGTTATGTAATCTTTTACTGTTAGTTTTTTTAAATCACTGTGAGTCAGACGAAACTGGAACGAAATATTTTGGGGGGGCAAATTAAAAAATTTTTGATAGGCGAACTTGAAGGTTTAATTAGTTGGCAGAGTAAAGGTGCAGGGGCTTTTAGGAGGGGTAAAATAATTCCAAGGCCTACTTAACATTCAAATGGATGTTTATAGAGATGTGAAACGTTGAGGTGCGTCGGTGTGTGTAGCTAGAATATATATGTTTCCTTGGGCTGGTACAGCAGACGGAAGGGGCGTGTGGGCCTGAAGTCCTGTGAATTTAATGGGGGTTGCGCGCCTTTTCTTCAAATTCTTTCAAGTGTAAATGATAGTTTTGTATATAATTTTGGTGAACAGTAAAATATGGAGTATAAAATATGTTTAATATAGAGAGTAATTATTTGTGTGATTTTGAAGCGTTTACATATGATAAGAGAAGTTGTTTTTGAAGTGAGAAAATGGTATTAGCAGAGAGCCAGATAATGCAGATAGAGAGAGAAATGGTAAATTACATGTGATACCGTCGTCAAAAAATGCTAATGGTTAATGAATTCGTAAACTTTCTGTCAGATGACAAAATTACAGTGCGGTTTGTGGCCGCGGCCTGCATTGGTGGGGGTAGGGTGAGAGGGGCAGGTGGTTGAGTAAAATAAAATGAACAGTTGGTACATTACATGTGATACCGTCTTGAAAAAGTGGTAATGCTTAATGAATTCCTAAAGTTTTTGTCAGAAGACAAAATTACAGTGTGGTTTGTGGCCATGGCCTGCACTGGTGGGGGTGGGGTGAGAGGGAGGGGTGGGGGCCAAAGTGGTAATGATTAAGGTATTAATAAACTTTCTGTCAGACGACAAAATTATAGTGCGGTTTGTGGCCGCGGCTTGTATTGGTGGGGGTAGGGTGAGAGGGGCAGGTGGTCGAGTAAAATAAAATGAAAAGTTGGTACATTACATGTGATACCGTCTTGAAAAAGTGGTAATGCTTAATGAATGCCTAAACTTTCTGACAGACGACAAAATTACACTGTGGTTTGTGGCCGCGGCCTGCACTGGTGGGGGTGGGGTGAGAGGGGGAGATGGTCGAGTAAAATAAAATGAAAAGTTCTGACCATGAGGTTGTACACAGGTTTGTGCAGTACTTGTCTTCATACATTGAGGTAGCAAACCGAGTATAAAAATATCTTTCTCACTCCTGCCGTTTGACTGCATCTTAATCTCCCTTCTGCTTTCCGTCTCCGTTACTCTGTGTTATCTTACTGTGTGTGTGTTTGTCTGTGTCTGCCTTCAGTCCGGGCTGAGGAAGTTTGCTGTGGAGGTACACACAGATAGTCCCATCAAAGTAGTTGGAATGTTTAAAAAAAAATATTTATATAATTGAGATGCTTTTTTGAAGTGCTAGTGAATGTCTTCTTTCACGATTACCGCTCGGTTGCTTCCATAGAGCAGAGGGTATGTCGTATTTCACTACTTAGTGCCTCTGCATCTGCACTCTGTTCTCTGGTGGCTGGCGGAGAAGTGTTTGTTATTGTGGAGATGAAAGGGTGATAAGGAGTGAAATACGACATAGCGTCTGGTCTGTAGAAGCGTGGGAGCAGTGATTAACTCTGAGTCAAGCGGAATTGCGGTGGTGCCTGGTAACAGTAATACATTTTTTTTTACAGAGGTACAACTGTTTGCATGGTGCGCGACCCACTAAGAAAGGGTTGACGGGCCGTCATAGGCCCGTGGGTTCTAGTATGAGTAAGTCAGGTCGACAAAAGAAAACATTAAGTTAGTAGAGCTGAGTTTACGTGGAACACATGAATATTCTTTTAGTATACAATTATTTCAGTTGAGATTATGGATTAAAAGAGAGAACGTGTATATTTGAAATGTTTATTCAGAAATGCACTATTTTCAAGGCAAGTCTCTTATCTAATACGAGTACAGACATTGCAAGAAACAAAGTAATCGGTATAGTCACAAGTACATAGAATACAAACGGTATAGTTGATGTAAAATGAATATGGTTTAGCAAAATTAATTGTACAGTGTTATGAGGAAGTACATTATATTTTAATAAATGTAAGAAGGTCTCTGGCCTTTCAGTTTAGGAACGATACATGAAAATGCTAGTGGTTAGACATCATCTCATTAACAATCGGCTCTCTGTATGTGAAGCACTAACAAGTTTGTGTTATGCTGTTGTGTAAGGAAAAAAAAAGGTGCCAAAAGCGACAAGTTGGCTGGAGGTGTATGTAGGTAATCTGGTGGATCGTTCGCAAATCAGTGTTGAGAATAACTACTGTATTGACATATCTTTTGAAGGTTTCAGTTCTCCATCTGAAATACAGCTCAATTAATCAATCAATCAGTGACACTTATAAAGCGCGCTACATACCCGTAGGGTCTCAAGGCCCTGGGGGGGGGGGGTGCCGCTACTGCTCGAACAGCCAGGTCTTCAGCTTCTTCCTGAAGGAGAGGTGGTCTTGGGTCAGGCGCAGGTCGGGAGGGAGGGAGTTCCAGGTCTTGGCGGCCAGGTAGGAGAAGGACCTTCCTCCTGTAGTCGCTCTTCGGATGCGGGGGACGGCGGCGAGGGCGTGGTTGGCCGATCGGAGGTGGCGTTTGGGAGCGTAGAAGTTGACTCGGCTGTTGAGGTAGCTCGGGCCTTGGTCGTGTAGGGCTTTGTGTGCGTGGGTGAGGAGGCGGAAGGTGATTCTTTTGTTGACGGGGAGCCAGTGAAGGTCTCTCAGATGTCCGGAGATGTGGCTGGTTCGTGGGATGTCGAGGATGAGTCTGGCTGAGGCGTTCTGGATCCGCTGGAGTCTCTTCTGGAGCTTGGCGGTGGTACCGGCGTAGAGGGCGTTGCCGTAGTCCAGTCGGCTGGTGACGAGGGCCTGGGTGACGGTCTTCCTGGTCTCGGTGGGGATCCACCAGAAGATCTTCCGTAGCATGCGTAGGATGTTGAAGCACGCCGAGGAGACGTTGTTGACTTGCCTGGTCATGGAGAGGGAGGGGTCCAAGTAATGCAAATATTAGTGTAAGAACATATTTTTCTCGTATGAATTAAAAATATTTCAGTACATAGAAAACTAAAGCAGCAGAGGTGTGTGAGGCGCAAATAAGCAGCTGAAAGGGGAAATGGTGTTTAAACTTATAAAAAACTCATGCTAACTTTACACATTAATCAGGGCACATGTAGCATATATTACTGTGCTTTGCTCCGAGTACGTTTGAAAGAAGATAAGATAAGATATGCAACTGAATTGTTGAAATTAGAGTTCAATAAAAAGTTAAGTTCGAAATCGAGTAGCTGAAGAAAAAAAATTTAGTCCACATAAAAGACAAAAATTTAACCAGCAGGAAATCATAATGTGCACTGTTAGTAAAGCCAATAAGTCTGTTGATGTAAAAAAATATCCTAAGAAAACGTGAAAAAGATAGGGAGGCAAAACGAAATGTGGACGTCAATGGCTTGCATAAGAGTTATCCTACAATTGTGTAGGTGAAGTAGGCAGCTACCGCTTCTAAAAGGAAGTCACTGTTATCATCCGAAAACATGTCAGCCATCCAATTGAAACGAGGAAAGCAGCATTCATGGTCTTCTATTACCGGAGCCTCTATTACCATCAGAGGGCAGCTCGGTGGGTTTTCAATGTAGCTGTATGTTAGGAAATCTTGCGCCGCTGTGAATATATTCCAATGACCCAGAACTCCTTGTATCGCTGCAAAGGCCATAATCCCTCCGTTGCAACAAAGCAATTAACGGATTCATGAGATGATTGTAATTCACTTCAGGAGGTACCAAGTTGCAGAGACATAAGTCCAGGGCCCACATGAAATCACAGCTCAGGCAATGAAATACAGGCTGCACACAGGTGAAATAGGAATATCGAAATGATAATCGATATGATGCATTCAAAGTCGAGAGTGCTAAGATGCCGTAGTAGTCAAGCATCCTCTGGCGAAATAGTTCTAAGTGTTCCGGCTTGTTTGCGAAGACAGGAGGGACATCCATTTTGAAATAAACAAGATGGGAACACAAAAGTCGCAGCACTGGCAGTTCAACAGGAAGTCAAGAGAAATAGGTCGCCGACTATGGAGTGAAGAGTAGCAGAATGACTTGATATAATTTCTGGCAGAGTAGTCACTAAACCATTGCTTAGTAGTTATACAAAAAATAGCCTGTCCTGAAGTGGAGGATACGTTAAAAATTAAGGGAGTCACCTCAGCAAATTGTAAAGGAAGGTCACTATTATATAAGGAATGCTCTTCTCTTTGAATATTAGCTAAGTGAAAGATATGTGTGTGAACAGATGGTAGGTAACTTGTTTTTGTGACAATAAGTCTGTTGTTCATGTTTTGTTATTCAAGGCCGGAATTCGCTGCCAGATGGAAACATCAAGGTTCACATGCGGGGGTAGATAAACTAAATTCTTAAAGGGAAGCATATGCAGAGTGATTTTTACCGCATAAGCTTTGCCGTTTAAAAAGTCATAGTAATTTTCATTATATGTAAAAAAAAATATATCACTGATGAAGAATGAAGAAAAAGTCGTCATAATAGCAGGCACTGGGGTATCTTTGAAAAGTTATGCAACATTACAGGGATTCTAGTTAAATAAGTTATGTGATTGAAAGTGCCTGCATGTGGACGACTAATTACATGTTTGAGTACAGTCATTTCTATAAACATTTAGGGGCAGATTAACATGCTCCGTGCGGCAGTTTTGCTTCACTTGTCACATGTTAAAAGTGATGCTAAAGTGGAGTAAGGGGATTGTAAATCTGCCCGACATTTTTCTCCCGTCTCAAAGGCATTTGTAAGTGAAAGGGAGGGACTTAGTTTTATGACTGTAGGAGGTACTGAGCCGGTGGTATCCATTTATGTGAAGAAATTTATAGAATTTAAAGAGTGAAAAAACGGGAAAGGTACACTAATAAATTTGTGCATTAGTCATGTTGCAGTTGTGGCTTCGGATTCTAAAAAGGGAAAAGTGTTTAGGCGTTTAATGTGCAGCTTTGAAAAAAAAGCGTGTGTATGGTTTGAAAATGAAATGTAAAGGTTTAAAGCAGGGGTTTCCAAAGCGGTCCTGGAGGGCCAGATGCATGGCAGATTAAAAAAATTACTACATGTTTTTCAATGGGATTATCAAAAAAATATGTTTCTTTGTCTACTGTGCAGTTTTTCTGCATGTTGCCTATTCTTTGATTTTAACTGTTGCTGTGTCTTATACATTTTCCAGGGGCGGCTCTAGGCTTATGGCGGCCCTGGGCAGGGAGCGTAGGTAGGGGGCCCCGTAAGAGGGGGTCCGGGCGGGGCGGAGCGCGGAGCCCAGTGAAGAGGGGGGGGTCAGGGTGTTTGGAAGTGGAACAGAGCCAGAGGCCACCAAATCCCTGGCAGGGGCCACCACGCAAATATGTATCCATCCTCAGAGGATTATTATATTAAGGATATATATTGGCGTGGTGGCCCCTGGGGTTTGGTGGCCCTGTGCAGGTGTACAGCTTGCACATGCCTAAGGCCGGCCCTGCATTTTCTGTCTATGCACTTGTTCTCCGTCACATGGGCCTTTAATTATGAAGGCCTTGTGCCGCTGGTGCATCACTTTTAACATGGGAAAAAGTGACGTATCTGTGGCGCAACGCTTTCATAAATGAGATGTTTTGTATCTTATTCTAATGATAGAGAATCTTGGGGAATTTATCTGTTATGCTTGTTCTTTGCTATAATGGCTCTATGTTGTGTAACAAATAAGTCTGTAATATGTTAATTACATTTTATTATTTTCTTTTTTATAGTGTTTGGTGCTGAAAAGCAACAACCTGCCTTCCGAATCACAGAAATTCAGGAATTATATTCTTTTTTTCAGGTGAGTTGGTATTTTTGCATAGGCAATTTTTTTGGGTGCACATTAAAATAATAAAGAAGATTTTTTTAAATTTTTGTAAAATTTCGGTTTGGAACATGATTTTATCTTCTATTTTTCCCATGGTTGTATCTGCTTATACTAGATATGTATTTTGAGATATTTCTCCACTGACAGTTGAAATTATCTTTTAATGGGCCTGGTGCATGTGTTCTTTTTGATGGAGTTCAGATTTACGGATCATTTGAGTATAATTCTTTCCGGTTTCCATTAAATAATTCTTGCGAAGTGTTCATTATTTTTGAAATCATGTTGTATTATGTTTGGCAGTCTTTCTCCTTCATTTACAGAGGGGTATTATGATATGGTTCTTGGTGTGATAGGCATCTTTCCTGCATATCTGTGATTGTACTATCTATAGGCACTGTTTTACATATATTTGCAGAGCTTTATTATGATGTGGTTTTTCATGGTTAGCATGACATTTTGTATATGCTATGACATTCACATGGTGAGTATGCTGTTGAAACATAAAGGCAACTGTCTCTGTGGGAAGTAGTAATCTGTTAAGTGAATGTTATGGTTTGTATAATGTGAGCCTTCTCTTTAGAGTGTATATAGTTTGCATAGCACTTTGTACTGGTGAACTCAGAAAATGGATCTCTAAAAATTAATTCTAAAGTTTATCAATATTTCTGATATCTAGAAAATCTAAAAACAAATTTTACAGTAAAATGTCTTTTTACAACAGTAATTATTTAATGCAAAAAAAAGGATCAGTGTTAATGTTTAGGGTTATACGGCCAATTTCTTTTCGAAACAAGAGGAACGTGCTATCTTAAAATATATAGAGTTAATAAGTTAAAAATTATAAAAATATATGTAGTTTAAAAATTAGTAAAGGTACTTTTAAGTTATATATTTATGAAAAAAGATATATTTTAGTCTCTATAGTTTTTTAAAAGGATACAGAAGAATAAACTGAATATAGACATGGAGAATTGCTCGCAAGACAAACAAATTCATTTCGATATTATAAAAGAAGTGATGGAGGAAATTTTAGAAGCAGTCTTTCAGGAGGAAATAGAAAATCAAAATGATGATTTCATGGACATTTCTCTAGATTCTGCTTATTTAGAGATGGTAGAAGGGGATGAGGACTTTGGATTTGAAGAAGTCCCTGATTATGTAATGCTGGAAGTTCTACTAAATTATGAACTTTTGAATGAATAAAAATATTTTTGATAGTAAAGCATTCTTGAAGACAGTTTTCGTTGATCTGCTTTATGAGAGTTATAAGACATGTTCTCATGAAGTGTAAAAGAGATTGTAGTAAAAAAGATTAAAACATCTAGGATGACCGATAGTTCTTGAAAAAAGTGTACTGTTTGTATGCTTTAAAAAATTAGAATTAAAAAATATGTCTATAATGTTAAAACAGCTATGGACTGTGATACATTTAGAACCAACATTCACTACAGGATTTCCTACTCTGTTCAGAGACTTGTTTCTCTTTATTCTACTTAGAAAATGAATCTGTGGTTTTAATTTGTACGTTATATGCTAGTAGTCAACTATAATATTTGTTATGTTTGTGTTTTACAGATTGACATTTTCATCAAAATCTTAAATTAAGATGCCGACCAGAAGTGAAAAAAGAAAGCTCTATAAACGGACTTAAAATTTGAAGAAGAAAGGAATTCAAGAATTACCAAAAGAACAAAGGACGGATAAAAAGAAGAGTGCTCCTGGTAAGAAAACCAAAACTTTTTTGAAAAGAATATGTCAAAGGAAAAATTTTTGCATTAACGTCCAAAAGGAAAAAGACTTACCAGTATCGAGAAGGAGACATGGAACCAAAGATAAAAATGTTTCTGGAATCAGCAGAGAGGAAAATCTATACAGTAAAACGCGGACGAATCAGTTTACCCAAATCAAGAAGCATATGTTTTATAACAGAGTAGTTTCGAATTTATTAAAAAAGGAGAAAGTTTGTAAAAGAAGATCTGCTTTTTTTAAGAAGAAACAACATATAGAGGGTATTGTTCAGCGCGCGTGTGAGAGAAAAAGAAAATTATTTATTTTAGTACTTAATAGAATAAATACACTAAATAAGGCAATACGAGCTTTAAAAGCTAAAAGTAAATGGAAGAGACACATAAATAGGAGTAATTTTTGTAAAGTGTTTTCTGGGAAGTGGATGCATACTTTAACTTCTGAACCATTTTTTAATGAAGAGAGTTACTTTCAAAGTAACGATTTGTTGCATGCAGTTGACACCAGTGGTCGAGCATATGAGGTGAAGGATGGTTGTGCAATTGAGAAAGAGAAAATTGCTGTTAGAAATGCAGAAGAGGTGATGGCTGGAGAAGCTTTAGAGGGACGTCCTAATGTTCCTGTTTACAGTTGGAATTGTAGTAGCATTTGTAGTGTACGACAGGATTCAATTGATTTCTTTCGCAATTTCTTACGTAAGTACACTAAAGAAAGTCTTAAAAAAAAATTGTACTGTTGCAAGAATTAGATCATTGCAGAGTGCGAGAAAAAATAGGTCTGCAAGGTCATTCTCTGGCTTGTCTTTCTAAAAAAAATATGCCAGAGTGTGTTTCATCACTTCAGGATGTTAGCAGTGCATCATACCAAAATTAGAAAACTAGTGAGAAAGTTGTATTATGCAAAAAGTCCAGCACTTAAACTTAAACAGTTAAATAGTGCTCTTTTGCATGGATGTGAATTAGATGTTAAGAAGATTTGTGCAGAGATTGAGGTAAGTTATTTTGGTCCAGAGGAAGATAATGCAGAAACTGATATAACTATAGAAGGAAATGTGTTAGAAAATGTTGGAAATGTTAATATTGAAAATTTTGAACAGGAAATAATAAAGTTTAAGGTAATTGCAGGTGAGAAACCACATTTTTCTTGTGTCTGTTGTCGACGCATTCATTACAAAAGTCAAACTAGGTTAGTTGATTTATATTTAAAAAGTGAAGATGAAAGTAATAGTCAATGGAAAGATTTTGCAACTTATTTGTTGGTGGAAAACTATTTTGATTTGGGTTTTGAGCAACGTATTTGTAAATATTGTTATAATAAATTAAATGAAAATAAAATGCCTGCTAGAGGTGTCCATAATAATCTAGAGTTGATAAATATTCCATCAGAATTGATGGATTTAAATACTTATGAGACTATTCTGATTCAATGTGTACATCCTTTTCAGGCTATTGTTCATATGGAGCCTAAGACTGGCAAATTAAATCCTTCAGATTTACAAAGAGGATTGAAGGGTAGAGTTGTATATTTGCCACTTGATTTAAAAAAAATATGGAAACAATTGGTGTTGAAAATGTAGAAGAGGAACCTCTAGTTATTCTAGTTAATGGTGTACCTACAAAGAGTAAGAAAATCTGGCAAGATTTAGTGGATGTTAGAAAAGTCAAAAAGGCAACGTTGTATTTAGTCGAAAACAATAAGTACTATAAAGATGTATAAGTAGAAGAAGAAGAAGTAAGTGAAGAAGAGGACAATGATTTGTCTATTGGACAAATTGAAAAAGTTGACTTATCCAGAAGTGAAGAAATTTATGAACATTACAGTGTTCATCCACTGCATTCGAAAGAAGCAATAGGGAATGCTATTGAATTATTTCAGATGAAAAAAGCAAAAGGAAATCCTATTAGTGTGTGGGAAGAAAGTTTGGAAGGTCGTTGTTTGCCACAGTTATTCCCTACAGGTGAAGGTACACAATATGATGATCGACCTATGCAGATTCCTGCATCTGAATACCGGACAACAAGATTATATGCAGAAGATCCGAGGTTTCGCCAATGCATTCCATATTTGTTTCATCTTCTGTTTGAGAGATACTTATCTGGTCTGTCTTATGCAGTAAACCATATCTTAAAAAGTGGAGTTCATCTGCAAAATATTTCAGCAAAGGAATTTATGGATAAAGTGCAACTGAAAGATAGTGTTTTGGATTCACACCTAATTAATTTAATGGCTTGTCAGCGTGGTACTAATGAGTATTGGTACCGTCGTCATGGAGATTTGAAGTGCATGCTTAGAAACTTAGGAGCACCTACATGGTTTTTAACTCTACGCTGTGCAGAGTATGCTTGGGAAGATTTACTTGAATTTCTTCGGGAGGCGAATGCAAACATAGAAAATATAAACTGCAAGACACCTGGAGAACTGTGTTCGTTAGATCCAGTTAATGTTTGCAGATATTTTACTCATAGATTGGAAGCTATGAAGTCTTTTATTACAAACATGAAAAATCCGCCTCTTGGTGAAGTACTGGATTTCTTTTGGAGAAAAGAATATCAAGCAAGAGGTGCTCCTCATATTCATATGCTGTTATGGATCAAGGATGCTCCTAAATTTGGAACAGACTCGGATGAGACTGTACTGTCTTTTATTGAAAGTATGCCACTTGTGACATACCTAATAGTACAACTGATAAGGACTTAAGAGGAAAAGTGTTACGTTTTCAAAGTCATCGTTGTGGAAAATATTGATGGCAAAAATTCAAATCAAAGAGTAAATTCTACACCAAATGTCGTTTTGGATTTGCACGACCGGTACTTTCAAAAGGAAGAGTCAACAATTTGATGTCATGTTTGCGACATAATATCAGAAGAAGGTCACCTAAAAATACGTATAATTTAAGAAGAGGTGAAGAATCCAAATATATAAATGACTATAACCCAGTCATTTTGTCCATGTGGAATGCTAACATGGACATACAATATGTTGCAGACAACTCTATTGCTGTGGCTCGATATGTAACGTCGTACATCACAAAATCCGAAAAGACGGAACTGAAGGAGATGTGGGAAGACATTTCTCATGAAAAGAGCCTAAGCAAGAAATTGTATACGCACTGTTTGAAGATGTTGTCTCATCGAGAAATTGGAGCATATGAATGTTGTGATCGGTTATCATCAGCAAGTCTTTATGCAAAATCAAGGACTATTCTCTGGGTGAGTTTGGGTCTTGCAGAAACACGAAACCGTGTTCTGAAACCTGTGCAAGAAATTGAATATTTAGCCCAGAAAGAACCAAAACAGTACAGACATTCTGAAAACAAATATGTTGGCTAAATATTATCCAAATAGAAGTACTCTGCTTGAAAACATTTGTCTGTATGAAATACTTCAAAACTACACTTTTAAAAGGAATATTACAGAGAATATTGATAAAGGTGTACACGCTGTAATTGGACATGAAGGATGTCTGGTGAAACAAAGAAAAGGACACTTGATTAATCATCGGAAACTGAGTTGTGATACACCTGACAAAAGAGAATTTTACTATTTTGCTCTTTTGCAACTCTTTAAACCATGGGGTAGTGAAGAGGAACTACTTGGTGACTTTGATAGTTATGAAGATTCATTCAACGCATCTAAAAGTACTATCAAACGTCCTGTTTTTAGTAATTATCTCCAAATGTTGAATGATGAAATAGAGCAAGAAGTGACAATTGCAGCGGAGATTGCTAGAGATAGTTCACAAGGTAGTCAAAGTTCCGCTTCATTAAGTCAAAATCCACTGGGACAACCAATTATCCAAAAAGAAGCAGCCACCGCCATGGATGAGGTGGAAAGAGCAATGCAGCAAGGTCAAGAGGAAGTAATCAACTTAGAAGAATTAAAGAAGCAATTTAATCTTGAGCAAAGACAGATATATGATGAAGTGACAGAGCACATTGAGCATGGCTTTCGTCATGAGAGAAAAGATTGCTCATGTATGTCATTTGAACCTATTCGCCTATATGTAAGTGGAGAAGCTGGAACTGGTAAAAGTTTCCTAATTAAAGGAATTACTACATATCTACAGCAAAGAACTCAGTCAACACTGTCGTGTGTTGTTACTGCTCCAACTGGATTGGCAGCACATAATATTAAAGGTATTACTTTACATCGTTTACTGATGCTGCCAGTTGAACATGAAAATAAAGTACAATATCACAAGCTATCTGGAGAAGCTTGTTTTGAAGTTTCTAGAGTCCTTAAAAAAATGAAACTTCTTATTATTGATGAAGTAAGCATGGTATCCAATTTAATGCTTGCTTTTGTGCATTTAAGAATGCAACAGATATTTAAGACAGAGTAAGATGTGGTATTTGGAGGTAAACATGTCATAGTTTTTGGAGATCTATTGCAGCTAACTCCTGTGAAAGGACAACCTGTATTTGAAACTGTTACGCATGAGGAAACCAGAAAGTGCCTGGGCAGTATTGGAAATGTTAATATATGGTCACATTTCAAATATACTGAACTGGTTCAAAATATGCGACAGGCAAAGGATACTAAATATGGAAATATTCTTCAAGATATAAGGATTCGAAAACTAACTGAAGATGCGAAAGACACTCTACGAACACGATTACTTTCCAAGCTGTTTCCTAATGAAGATAATGTACCTGAGAAAATATATAGTAAAGAGGTAGCAGATAAGTCAGTGATATGCTTGATGCCAACTCTCAAAGAATGTTCAGTTTTTAATGAGAAAATGTTGAATTTAGAAAATCAAGAAATTAAGAAACTGGAAGCTAAAGATAGAATAGAGCATGAAGGTAGTACTATTGTTTTGTCTGAAAAGTTGAAGTTAAAATTGGATTCTCTTCAAAAAACTATATGTAAAACTGCTGGTTTAGAGAAAAATCTGTATGTATGTTTAAATTGTCGGATCATTTTAAGGAGAAATTTACATGTAGAAAGAGGATTGGTAAATGGAGCAATGGGTAATGTTGTTGGTTTTGTCAATTACACAAATAGAGATGAGATTGAATTTTTAAGAATAAAATTTGATGGAATTGAGGAAGTTCAACAAATTAGTCGGTGCTCAACTCGTTTTTTGCTTGTGAAAGACTTATATGTCCGTTGGAAGCAATTTCCAATTTGTTTGGCATATGCAGTGACTATTCACAAATCTCAAGGTTTAAGTGTAGATTGTGCTTTGGTAAATATTGGAAGCACTGTATTCAAAGAGGGTATGGCGTATGTTGCTTTATCGCGAGTTAGAACTTTATGTGGACTTTATCTAATTGATTATAATGAGACAAAGATTAGTGCAGATTTAAATTGTGTGAAGGAGTATAATAGGTTAAGAAGAGAATATGCTCCAAGTTTACCTCAATATCCTTTAATTGAAAGGCGTATGGTTGGTCAGAAAAGGAGAAATGAGGAAAAATGTGCTGAAGTAGTCGAGAAACGAAGAAAAAAAGATGTAGCTGTTGTTGGTAGGCATCAGAAAAAGTTTAGTATTGAAGAGATTGTTGGATTTAAGTTTGAAAACAGGTCTGGTGTCAACTGCTATGCAAATGTAGTAGTTAATGTTTTTTTTCTAAAAAATGTTAAGCAACAGATTGTAGAAAATCAGGAGCAAACATTTTGCTATTCATTAAATTCTGTATTTGAAAAATGTAGTAGTGGTGATAGTGAAGTAGCAAGTGTTTCAGAACTAAGGAATGTTTTAGACATATGTGCAGGACTAGATCAATTTTCTCAGAATATTCAGCAAGATTGTCAGGAATTTATTATGTATATGTTTACAGTTTTGGAAGATGAAGGTGTAGATATTGATAGTCTTTTTGGCCTTTCTTATAAATGGGAACATAAGTGTGATAATTGCTAATTTTCAAGTATTACTGATATACACAGTGAAAGATTTATATATTTAACATTACCAGACTGTTAAGAAGTGTCTTTTAATAAACTAGTTAAAGCTGCGCATCAGAACATGGTCTGTTCTCAATGTAAGTCTGAAATGTTATCAACTTTATCTATCCAC
Organism: Lissotriton vulgaris; assembly: GCF_964263255.1. Classification (NCBI taxonomy): domain Eukaryota; kingdom Metazoa; phylum Chordata; class Amphibia; order Caudata; family Salamandridae; genus Lissotriton; species Lissotriton vulgaris. The sequence continues at coordinate 1,571,433,648 of NC_141685.1, forward strand.
AGATATGGACAATATGTATTTTTAATGTTTCAACGATGCTGAGCTGATGGGAGTAAATTGGCAACTTTAATTAAAAAATTTGTGGCTTCTCAAGTATCTATTTCTAGAAGAACATTTGTAACTGTAGCCATTATTTTTCATGAAGGGCCTTCAACATCATCAGGACATTATACAGCTTATTTGAAGTGTGCAAGCGGCTGGATGCTTTGCAATGATAGTCAATTGACTTTCAAGAAACGTTTGCCTTTTGCCTTAACTAACTCCTATCTGCTATTTTTGGAACCCAAATTTCAGTAGAATGACTTGGTTTAGGAAGATTAATACTGTAAAGATATGAAACTTTGTTGTTTACAAATATCATGTGACTGAGGGTGTACAAATCTAGAAATGAAATTTGTATTTGGCATAGTGATAACATCAGGTACACGTTTACTTAATGTTTGATGGTATAGAACATGTTACAAATTTTAACTGTAAAGATTCAGAAAAGAATAGATAAGAGTAAGATTAGGAAATTTCAGAAAAAAAACTACTTAACTCATAGTATTTGGCCACGTGGAAAAATATGAGACAACAAAATGAGTACTTTAGATAATTATTTTAGAACATATATGGACGCAAGTTTTTTTGGAGAGATATTTAAAAGATAATGAGTTAACTTATACAATTTGGCCACGCGGAAAGGTATGAGAGAAGAAAATGTGTACTTAAGATAGATTTTTATAGAAGATACTTGCACGGGGCTTTGTTGAAATATATTTAAAAATAGGTCGTATAGTTTAATTAGTTTGTAACTGTGGAAGATGTAGTGTGCTTACTCAAGAAATTGCGAATTTGAGAAAAACATTTAAGACATGTTTTTTTCAGGTATGTATATTATGTATGGAGATTTTGTATGGGTTTTTTAAACACAATCATTTTGATTGTGTTTTATTTTCCCCGCTGTTATATGATGATTAATATTGAAATCACTGTTTATAGTGAAAATCAATGTATTCTGAGGACAGCAAAAATAAACCATTTAATATGTTGTTTAAGTTATTTTGTTACATTGAATTTAGAAATATATATTCTCTGCCTCTCTCTTATTCTTACTGTTTTGATCTCCTTCCTTTCTCAGTACTGTTTAGTCACACTTATTCCGTTTAACTCATTCATATTTTGTGTTGTTTAATTTTTTCCCTATTTCTGTAACATCTTTTCTGTCACTATATTATTCAGTCTATCTTTCTCTTCAGTTTTTTCCTACTGTTGTCATATGGTGACTCACCGTTATTGACCTTGCATCACCGTTGTTCTAGAATCTTAATTTGTTTCTCTTACTCTATCTAATATTTGTTTCCTTACTTTGCTTTCATTAATTATGCTCAATTCTTACACTTAAATGTAAAGGTCCTCACTTATGAAAGCCTTGCGCCACTGATGCACCAATTTTTGCCATGTTAAAAGTGTTGCATGGGTGGTGCAAGGCCTTCATAAATAAGCCCCATACTTTACTTCTCTTACCCTACTTTATTTCTATTTTATGGCTGAGATACCCGCCACCCCCTCTCAACACAATCCCCAAGAATGGGAATACGGAAACAGTTCTGAACTTTTGGAAGGCGGGAGGGAGTTACCCTCCCGGCCGTATTTATTAAAATATGAAACAAAATTAAAACATTAAAATAACAGTTTCATATCATGTACAATTTCATTTCCACATTACGATGTTTTGGCTGACCTTAACACATTTCTAATACAAAGGTTCTCCTAGCCGATACTAACATCCTACAAACGCATTTTCAAATTGAAATTGTACATCCTAACGTTAAGGGCCAACGGCAAGGTCGTAACCGGTGTCAGATCCCTAAACCAGAACTCCCCCCTCACTTGTGAGGGGCGGCCGCACAGAGGACTGCACCTCATGTGCACATACCAATTTCCCTTTTCTTGGCGGGGGCCCCAATTAACTCGACGCCATCTTAATGGTCGTCCGAGGACTCGTGTGAGGTGTCTAGAAGGTAGCGTAGACCCCCCTCCCCACCCCACACAACTTACCACATCTGCCGTCGCAGATGTCCTGGCCCCGGGAAATTCCCAGGAGGGGCCCGTAGCCCCTCCTATCCAGGGAGGGGCCTTGACCGCCTTCCCTTTCCTTTCGGCATCCCATCCTTAGAAGGGACCGCCTCCCCGTTGAGGGGCCAATGGCCACCTCCCCCCGGGCGCTCCCATCCGTAATGGGTGACGCCCCCCCCTAGGGATCTTCCAATTACTGCTCACCGATCATGACCTTACCGCCCGACCAAATAATAAATACGACAAACTAAACTAAAGAGGCTAATTACTAAAGAGGAAAAGACAAAAAGATATTCAAAGTATGAACTGTCTAAACGTCACTGATCAACTTTGGTGCAAATACTTTTATTCGATAAAGCATACTGTAAAGAATTATCCACTTTATTGCATATTGAATCACAACTTTATTCAGAACAACCTGTAAGAAAAAATGAATTACCACGTCAAATAACTTTTATTTCAACACAACTTGCTGTCCTCAGGGGCTGGTGGGTGGGTCAAAATTGGCTCTTCGCTCCGTCTCGAGCTCACGTGCAGCGGGGAGGTGCAGCTTCAGAGCACAGGAACAAGAGGATGCTTCCTTGGCTTGTCGCTCCTTTTATCCTTCTTCGGGCGGGCGTAAACCCGCCTCCGCCCGCCTCCGGGGGCGTGGCTGGCGGCTTCAGTGTCTAGGACAACCCACTCTTGGGCGGGAAAAAGCGCGCCCCGGCTACGCCGCTTTGGGCATACCAGCCGAGACTCGCCTCCCGCCCAAGATGGCTTCCCGGGGGGATCGGGGTACTCCACCATACGTTCGGGGGGACCGAGTGGTCGCCCCTTTCCATATGGCTGAGATACCCGCCACCCCCTCTCAACACAATCCCCAAGAATGGGAATACGGAAACAGTTCTGAACTTTTGGAAGGCGGGAGGGAGTTACCCTCCCGGCCGTATTTATTAAAATATGAAACAAAATTAAAACATTAAAATAACAGTTTCATATCATGTACAATTTCATTTCCACATTACGATGTTTTGGCTGACCTTAACACATTTCTAATACAAAGGTTCTCCTAGCCGATACTAACATCCTACAAACGCATTTTCAAATTGAAATTGTACATCCTAACGTTAAGGGCCAACGGCAAGGTCGTAACCGGTGTCAGATCCCTAAACCAGAACTCCCCCCTCACTTGTGAGGGGCGGCCGCACAGAGGACTGCACCTCATGTGCACATACCAATTTCCCTTTTCTTGACGGGGGCCCCAATTAACTCGACGCCATCTTAATGGTCGTCCGAGGACTCGTGTGAGGTGTCTAGAAGGTAGCGTAGACCCCCCTCCCCACCCCACACAACTTACCACATCTGCCGTCGCAGATGTCCTGGCCCCGGGAAATTCCCAGGAGGGGCCCGTAGCCCCTCCTATCCAGGGAGGGGCCTTGACCGCCTTCCCTTTCCTTTCGGCGTCCCATCCTTAGAAGGGACCGCCTCCCCGTTGAGGGGCCAATGGCCACCTCCCCCCGGGCGCTCCCATCCGTAATGGGTGACGCCCCCCCTAGGGATCTTCCAATTACTGCTCACCGATCATGACCTTACCGCGACAGGCCGGATAGTTGACCGGCTATCCGGACCCCCCACAAAACTCCTACCTAAAGGTCATGCTGTAAACTCTTTAACCAGGCTACGATGTCTCCTATGAGTAAAGAATTCCCCACCCGGGACAAATGGACCCCAAATTCTAGATACATATGGTCCCCCCTGATACACCCATGAGGAATCGAATGCAATGTACTTGTACGGAACAGTCTACCAAGCTTGTTATTTACCTTCTTCACAGAATGATTTATAGCAGACACTGAATTAGCCCCCCGCCACACCTTTCGTGGAATCATATGGGACCATGCAATCGTGCACCCTGGAACCCTTCTCGCCAACCAACTTACTGTGGATAGTATCGCCTCGAGAAGTAGTCGTCTACCAGTGGTCACCAAATCATTGCCCCCAAGATGCACTATGATTATAGATGGCGGTGACCTTGTCCGCCCTAACAAACCCTCCAAAAAAGTTTGAAACTGGTCAATACAGAGCCCGCCCCTTTCGTAGAAGGTCACCCTGTACCCGTATTCCCCAGCCATGTGAATCATGTCACCTGCTTTGAATACGTCCGCGGCACGCCTCACGTATGAGTGGCCCACGACCCACACCACTTTTTCCTCAGCCGGTGATCTTTGACCGCTGGTTCCCAGGTGTCGGGTCGACTGCACAGTCCGCCCCGCCTCGTAAGCTTGCGAAACTGTAAACCAAACAAAAACAAGAAGCGTGAGTACATGATATCAGCTTCACAACATGTGCAACCGCACATACCTTTTGTAACAATTCTAGGACCAACGCCCCAACTGTTTCACCTTTTCCACACTCAGACCCCTGGCTGTAGCCTCTGTAGCAGCCCCTATCCGGAAGGAATGGGTCCCAAACTCGCACGGGTTCAAGCCCGTGGCTGTAATTGCCATTGCAAGCACCCGCTGGAACTGAACCTAGTCAGTGGGGTGGCGTCTGCGTGCCTCAGCAAGGTTCTCCCCCATGATGCCGCCCTGTGCGCCAAATACTCCTCAACGCATGCAACCGGGCACATGGGAGATCCAGGAATCCGCTGGACTACCACACTGTCCCCGATCGCACCCTGATCGGTCTTGGACCTGGCAAACGAGACAATCATCGTCTCCCCCTTAACTTGAATGTGCTCTCGGCACAGTCCCCCCCCCCGTATCCTGCTTGTTCTTTGCCACCAGTTCGCTTACCCGCATAGCCCCATGGAATGCTAATGCAAAAGCGGCCCGGAATAACACTGTTTCTGACTGGGATGAACATGTCGCAGGGAGTACGGACAGTAACAGGGCCAACCTTTCCAGACCTATCGGGTGCCTTTCATCTACTCTGCGACCCTCAAGGCGTTGCCACCCACGCAGCGCTTTCTGTACTACAAAAGACGCTGTAGGGTCCTGGATCCCATGAGCCCGTGCCAAAAAGGACCAATAGGAACGGAACGCCCCTTCATATGCCTTCCTCGTCGTGGGTGCTAAACTCTCTCCCACGAGGTTTTGTAGTTCGGGGCACCGAGAGACCAGAGAGCTTCGGGAAATGGTGCCGCCACCGGGTCCGCTGTGGGCAGAAAACCCCAGAAGGCCTGCATACGGAAACGAGAAAGCGCATCAGCAGCCTGATTCAGCACCCCTGGCACATGTCTCGCCCTAAAGAGCACGTTCAATTGCATACATAGTAAGACAATTTCCTTGAGCAATCTCAGAATCCATTTGCATCGTGCTGCCTAACTATTGATACACTCAACCACGGTCATGTTATCAGACCAGAACACCACAGAGTGATCCCGAAACCCCTCAGGCCATGTTTTCAAGGCCACCAGAATAGGGAACAGTTCGAGAAAAGCGATGTTACTTGTAAGTCCACACTCGTGCCACCATGACGGCCACGTTTGAGCTGACCAGTGATTACCAAATATGGCGCCAAAGGCTATACTCCCCGCCGAATCTGTCCACAGCCCCAACTCCTCGGAGGACACTGCCGGCTTGTTCCAGACAACCCGACCATTGAAATCCGCCAGAAATGCCAACCAAATGCGCATGTCCTGGCGAATCTCTGCCGAGAGCCTCGTGCGGTGGTGTCCCTCTTTAAGACCGACCATGGCTTGTGCAATCGAGCAAAGGGGCGGGCCATTGGCATCACTCTAAGGGCAAAATTCAACTGACCCACAGTCTGCTGTAATTGATGCAAATTTACCTTAGTCTCCCTAATACATGTTTCAAGCGAGGCCCTGAATTTCCTCACCTTTTCTTCGGGCAACCGGAAGCAACCCTCTTCAGAATCGAGCTCTATTCCAAGAAACTCAAGCGAAGTAAATGACCCCACAGTCTTACCTGGCGCCAATGGCACACCAAACTGACTCATCAGACCACAAAATTCTTTTAAAGCCTGTGCACATTCCGGGTCCCCGGCTGCCCCCAGGAACAAAAAATCGTCAAGATAATGCATAACATACTGAAACCCCGTCATTCTTGTGAATGCCCATTGCAGAAAACAACTGAATTTCTCAAAATAAGCACAAGATATGGAGCAACCCATTGGCATACATTTAGCCATGTAATAGCGCCCCTGAAACATGAAACCAAGGAGACGCTGATCGTCTGGGTGTACCGGGAGCAACCGGAACGCTGACTCGATGTCTGATTTGGCCATCAGCGCTCCAGGCCCCAGGCGATTCAACATGGCGACGGCATCATCGAAAGATGCGTACCGTACCGAACAAACCTCCGGGTCTATCGCATCGTTCACCGAAAGACCTCTCGGGGCACTCCCAATGGTGAACAAACAAAATTAGCAACTGGTGGCATGTCAAATGGTCCAGCCACCCGACCCCGAGTCACCTCCTTCCTAATCTTCGCTTGTACCACCGCCGTATTCTGCAGGACCGACAGTTGGTTCCTACAATGTGCTTTACCCTGAAAATTCCCCACCGGGATGCGGAAACCATACGAAAAACCGTCTCGCAACACCCCAGCGGAGACATGATCCGGGTATTCATTGAGCCAAGGAATCATTGCCATGGTATCAACCGGGGTAGGTAAAGGCGCCCCTCGGACTATTTCAGACCTGTTTGGCGCTTCCCCTACTTCCGTTATCACCCGTTTTGGCTCTGCACATGGTCTCGGGATGCGAGGACTGTCCACACCCCCCACATTCGTGCCTAAACTTGCATGACCCCTGGGGCCTTGTACACTTTCCCCTGTTGAAATTCCAGCAGACCCCTTTTTTACCTGTATTGCCATTCGACCTTGAATGGTGCTCGTTACTTGAACCCGCCCGAAAGGGCGCCCCAGATGAGTGGCGGGAAAACTCGCCACCGTTTCCCCCCAACAATGGCGCTTTTGTCATGCCCGATTTCTCAATTTTTTGCCAGGAAATGGAGTCGTAACAATCCCACGTCAGAGATGTGTCGAACTCTTTGGCCTTACGAAAAATATTATCATAACAAAACCACTGATTGCCCTCATATGTCTGAGAAAACTCCATAATACGTGTCTGGTACACGGGTAATTCGGCCAACAGTTCAGGCCTCCGTTCCCCCATTATTGCAGTGAAAATCCCAAATGCTCTGCCCCAATTACCTATCGTCTCATCAACTCTGAAAGCGGCCATCTTGGCGCGCCAAACACTCGGGTGCATAAACTCTTTTTGAACTTTCACATGCTCAATCTCATAATGATCAGTTAATAAAGAAAACATGTTTATATATTTCTCAGCCCATATCCTCTCCTTGATTTCGATCGGAATATGCTGAGCCACTTTCTCCCTTCTCGAGGGTACTGACCCCTCCCCCGCAATCGGCAGTAGCTGCTTACCTGAACCCGAAGCTGTAACCGTAGTCGCTGCCGAACTCATGCCCGCCGCGGGTTGTCCCACTGGAGCCTGTGGGGGAACAAAAGGACATGGAGCCTTTGCAGCCTCTCTTGATTGCCGCAACTGCCTCATTACTGCCCTGGCGTCATCTGCCGTAGCCCCCTCACTCTCTTTCCCCAACCATGCTGCCAGCTGTGCAGCCAACTCGGGAGGCATATCCACCCCGTTCACAGGGGTGACTACAACGGGAATTGGTTGCCCCTCCTTCGGGACCGGGATCGGCGCCTCAGTCGGCGTATCAGGGTGCGCCGGCGGCGCCTCGGGAACCGGGGCCTCTCCCCCAGTTACTCCCTTCTTGGCCCTTCTACCTCTCCCGTTAGGGACTATTCCCGGCAATGCTGGTCCGACGACTCGCTTAGGGCCCCCTACACCGTTCATTGCCGCCATCTGTTTCTTCATCTCGGCCATGTCTTTTACGAGCATGCGGAGCATCTGATCGGTTCCGACTCGCTTTCCGGCCTTCTTGCCCGGCATTGTCCAACGCTGATTCTCTGAAAGAACAAAGACAAAAATTAAAACGCTCAAAATTGGCTCTTCGTTCCGTCTCGAGCTCACGTGCAGCGGGGAGGTGCAGCTTCAGAGCACAGGAACAAGAGGATGCTTCCTTGGCTTGTCGCTCCTTTTATCCTTCTTCGGGCGGGCGTAAACCCGCCTCCGCCCGCCTCCGGGGGCGTGGCTGGCGGCTTCAGTGTCTAGGACAACCCACTCTTGGGCGGGAAAAAGAGCGCCCCGGCTACGCCGCTTTGGGCATACCAGCCGAGACTCGCCTCCCGCCCAAGATGGCTTCCCGGGGGGATCGGGGTTCTCCACCACACGTTCGGGGGGACCGAGTAGTCGCCCCATTCCAATATGTCTCTTGTAGTGCTTGTCTAGTTGTACTCCGTTTACTTTCTGAGACTCACCCTTTTTCACTCTGTTTTTCTTACTGTTTTTCCTTTATTTTATTTATCTCCTTAAGATATTCCTGTACTCTTACTGTGTTTCTGTAAGAGACTGTTTAGTTTGTGTACTATCACTGAGTATACTTTTATTTTCTCTCTTAATTTACTTTCGTTTAGACACTCATTCTTTCAGTGCTATTATGTCTTTCTATTAATTAAGTTATTTATTGATTTATATAGTAGACATTCTGTCTCTGTCTCTTTCTCTCTCCCTTGGTCTTTTTTTCTTTTACTTTCTGTTTCATTGACTCGTACTTTTTTTTCTTTTATGAAATGTACATTATAATCTTATTTTTACTTTTCTTCCACAGATACTACGTCTTTAAAAGAAATTTACTTTACTTTTTTACTATTCTTTAGGTAAGTATAAAAAATAAAGAAACTTTTACATCACTGTGTCATTTCTTTGTCTATCCTGGTTATAGCAATGTCATGTTTAATATAAGCACTTCCACATAGGATTGGGTCCATTGTTATAAGGCATGCTTTAAAAGTGATTTAATGAAATGAGCGACATTTTACTGAGTGAGTTCAGCAACACTGATATATGAAAACATTGGTGGTAAATGATATTAAATGTTACATGGTGTTCTTTCCAGGACTTTAAGTCTTTTGCTGCAGTGGCAATTCTGCCTCAGCGTTAGGGGGGCGGGGGGCTGAGTGGTACTCGTATGCTCATGATGGAGCCACTCCTTCACGAGCCACGGTTGAGGTGTGTTCATGATAGAGCGGTTCTGTCATGGCTCCACTTAGTCACTAGAACGTGTCATGGAGGCGCAATATCAGTGCCTCGCAAGCACAGCGGCAAGGCCATGACAAAACCGGTCCGTCATGAGGACTGCTCAGGCGATGCTCGTGACGGAGCGGCTCTGTCATGAGCATGGGAGGACTTAACAGGTGTTAAAAAAAACTGGGGGGTCTGTTCAAAGAGAGTGTTGGTTGTAATTTAGAGGGCACTTTAAAACACATAGGGGCAGATTTATAATGACCTTGCGTCTCTTTGCGCCACAATTTCGTCACTTTATTTAATACAATGACAGAGCAAATAATGTACCATATTTACAACGTTATGGATCTAGGAGATATGTCACATTCTAAAGCCCTGCACCATAAGGAAGTATTCCTCTGAAGGAATGCGTCTTGAAAGTGGCTGACTGTAATCCATGAGATTTCACTCAGTGACTTTCAGGCCCATGCTGTTTCAAAACTGTGCATGTGCTTGAAGCAGGCGTAGGTATTGACGCAGCATTGTGAATATAGTGCACTGGTGAGCCTTGCTGGAGCTGCATCACACTTGCGACGCAACTTTAGCAATGTATCACTTTTTCGGCACAGATGCGTTACGCATCTGTGCTGTTTTTGCACCATGGTGCGCCACATTATAAATGTGGCGCACCATGGGTGACGGAGCAGTAGCATACTGTGGTGCACATTAACTGGTGCATCTCTGGGTATGAACCAGTTAACATAAATCTGCCCCATAGTTTACAAATCTGCGTTTAGTAGAGTGTTCGACCTTTGTAGTGTTATGTTTTTTCTGTTATTCTATGTAGATATGTAATATTGCAAGTTTTTTGTCACGAAAAAGAAGCCATGAGTATTTGCTTTGCGAATGATTGCAAGATTCTTAAAATTAAAAAGCAACAACCATGGCATTGTTTAATATAGTATTGTAAATACTTATGTTTAAGAATGATGAGAGAGTAAAAAAAGGTTAACCTGATCTTTTAAACTTATTCACAGGCTTCTTTAAAGGAAGTGTTCTATATGATTGTAGTGTGGGTGTTTCACTTTTTTATACCAAACAGAATGCCTTCTGTATGCTGTAGCAGGAGGAGTACTACATACTTGAATATCCTTCAGTGCTTATTTTTATTTAGTAAGTGGTAATGAGACCGACACAGACCTCCAATGGGTGGGAGGGGCTGTTCCTGTGCTCCTGGAGCACTGCGAGGCCACTGCAGCAGTGGGAGTGAGGCCTCTCAGAGGGGAGCAGCGCAGCTCCTTTTGATGGCCACAATTACAGATAACAGGGTAGGGATGTCCGTGGAATTTATGGACGGTTAGTCACTCTAGAGTGTGCGCGGCGCCCCTGGCACCGCATTACGGCGCACAGGGGAGCCGCGTTGCACAGTTTGAGAATCAGAGACTTAGGAGATAAACCTTCCTAATAGCAAGGCCTCTAAGCGATAAAAATCACCTGTGCTTGGCGTTAAAAATATCGCCGCTATCGGTGGAATTTTTCACGGTGTTAGTGCTTTAACATCAATGGGAACACATATGTGATAGTAAATCCTGTAACAGCCTCGGTATTTAACATTATCGCGTGAAAACAAAAGTTGTTTTCACACAGTAATGTGTGCCTTGTAATTAGGGGACGGGGTGGATTTAGTTTTATTTACTACACTGTTATGTTAACGATGTCGAATGTTTGATTAGAGGAGGCTTTAACAGTTTTGCGATAAACTTTTTCTTGCAAAGCCTCTTTTTGTGATAGGGTGTTTTGCCCTCCAACCACATTTTGAATGTGCTTTGACCTACGCCCACTTTGCATGTCACTAACTTACTATACGTAACATATGCAAAGTGGTCTTACGACAGGCGATGTAATGCCGTTTTCAAGAAGGTGCAGCAGAATATTTTCAAGGATAGGTAAAACATTAACGCCGCTTTTATTGGCAGAAAACTGCAGATATAGTGGCAATAACGGCGTTGATAATATGCTTTATGAATTGCAATCGAATCTAATGTTAGATGTCGTACGGGATTGGGGGCGGGAGAGGTGGAAGGGACCGACTCTGACACGTTGAATAAAGTTTTCAAAGAGGGCTTTATTTTTAAGTAAGCTCTTCGCCTTCTAGTAGGTTCTCGGGACTGAATGTTCCGGACACGAGTCCCACCCCGTCACAGATGTAAAGACAAGTAACGTAGGTTTCGGTTGCAATTCATAGATCATATTATGAAGGCTATTATCGTCGTTTTATCGGCAGTGTCCTGTGGATGAAATCGACGATAATGTAATACGTCTCCTTCATAATATTCCGAAGTATCGTCGCTTTTTTGCATAATTGTCCTGAGAAAAAGTGTTGATACTTCAGCTTGTGAATCGAGCTCTTTTTGGTACAATGAGTTAGTTCTGAAAATAACTTTTTTTTTTTTTTTAAAACAAGTGTCATGTTGTTTTTGATTTTTTAAACTTGCACCGACATTTTCAACTGTGACACAGGATCAAAATGAAATGAAAAAATTTATCTTTTCTCGGAGCATTCATAACTCTCAATTTTTAGTTTAATAAGATTGAGGCTCTGCTCTCCGTACAGAAGAATTTCTCCACAGTCGTTGCATTTCATGTGCACCTTCACTAAATATGGTCTCAAGTCCATCTCTGCACTCGATGGAGATACAGGTCGTCGACCAGAAGATGTGCTGGCCACCTCTGATGGTAATAGCGTGGCCAGGGCTCTTGTCGATGCCTTTGCAAAATGCACAGGGTGCACTTGTTTGACATGCCGGATCATGGTATGCATGGAAAAGGAAAATTTTTTTGTCGGATTTCCTCTTGAGAGAACCGAGTTACATATCGTGCAGGTTACTTTTGGCGCATTCACTTTCTTTTGATCTTCAGGATAAGTGAAAAATTGCCAGATGAAAGATTCTTTTTTTCTTCTTAAAGGTAGTGGATCATTTTCTTCAGATTTGGAAGATGAATACGGAACAGCAGCCATTTCAGCAAAGTGTTCCGAAAGATGTTGGACGTTGTTTTCTCTTGAGAGTAGAAAAGATAGTGATGGAAGTGGGTGGAGTGCTCCGTGTAAATTCCAGAATAGAAACTACTAAGAACCAATTGGAAGTGTTGTTTTCAAGTCACATGACTTCACATGCACGTCTCAGGACGTGTACGCGGTGACAGTATCTGGTCACGTACGTCATTTGGAAGTAGCGGTCTAATTCAGCAAAGTTTCAAAACGTGAAAAGGAGTAAATCTAAACACATCCTGATTTTGTATATCTTCTGAGCTGGATTCAAGCATACAATTGTTAAAGTATAAAACCTTTTATGTTTCTAAAAAAATACCAGGGTGTGTGCATCCGGTCACGCACGAAAGTTTAAAAAGACATTCGGCTCCATTTAATGAAAAGTTTCATAACAATAAAAAAGAAGCATAGTACAGTCTCTTTGATGTACTATAAGTTCTTTGAGGGGTCTATGAAGAAATTCAATGAGTTTAAATTGCAAAGTTTTCCCGAAATATATAGGAGGGTGTGCGCACTCGGTCGCTCACGAAAGTTTAGAAAGGCGATGTCCATTTATTGACAACTGGTGCCGAGAGTGCGCGCACCGGGTCGCGCACGAAAGTTTAGAAAGGCTATTTCCATTTACAGACAAATTTCAATACGTTCAAAATAAGGCAAGGTAGAGACTTTCTAATTCAGTACCGCTTTACAAGGAGTCTCTATACAACCTGAACAGTCAAGAAAACGGTTTGTTTCCGAAAAAAATATTGCCAGAACTTTATTGACAAAACTATAGGTTGCATTCACGATATACTTCTGAATTAGCATTTTAAAAACCTATGAAATTCACTGAAAAAACCATAGGTTTTACACACGTTATAGTTAGGAAGTAGCATTTACAAAACCTATGAAATTCACAGAAAAAACCATAGGTTTGACACATGTTATAGTTAGTTGGACATTTCACTCATATAAAACCAATGAAATTCCCCCGTTATAGTTACTTCAGCTAACTATAACTCGCGCGCCCGCAATGCACTGCTGATGATGTTACATATTACATCACTCATCACATGGTCAGTGACATCACTCTTGACATCACTGATAACATCTAATATGTCACATATGTTGTCTCCAACATATAGGAATAGTATGTCACTGATTCAGGCATGTATGCAATATGTAAAAACTCTTAATGCACCATATTAACACTTAGACACTGAGACACTCTTGGTAATAATAAAGGAACAATAACCTATATAGATATAATGTTTCAGTGATATAGCTACTCATCAACACATTCAGCCACTAAAATAGAAACTGATAGACAGACACAGATATGTGTATATTTAAATATTACTCAGTAACCCATGTACTCATTAAGATATATTTAATCAGTCAGTTATAGAATCTATTTTTCACCAAAAAAGCAATCGGTTATACACCTATATACTACATTTTTGTTCAACCAACTTTCAGATCTACATATATAAAATATATGTAATTTTCAAAACTAACCCATTTAATAGATGATGTCATGAGTGATGTGATGTGTGACATCATCAGCAGTGCATTGCGGGCGCGCGAGTTATAGTTAGCTGAAGTAACTATAACGGGGGAATTTCATTGGTTTTATATGAGTGAAATGTCCAGCTAACTATAACATGTGTCAAACCTATGGCTTTTTCAGTGAATTTCATAGGTTTTGTAAATGCTACTTCCTAACTATAACGTGTGTAAAGCCTATGGTTTTTTCAGTGAATATATATATATATATAATTTTTTTATTTTTTATTTATTTGTTTATTTGGGGCGAGGTGATCAAACCTCGGCTGAGGCATACATCGCGGCTCTAAATAACAACCAGTGGAACTTAAGATTTACCAGCACAATAAGTAGTACGAGTGTTTGTTATTTAGATTTGGAGGTTTTTGTAGAAAACGGGACCCTCCAAACACGCCTCTATAGGAAGCCCACAGCAGGCAATGCCGTGCTGCACGCGGCTAGCTACCATCCCAAGAGCCTTATAAATAATGTTCCATATGGAGAACTTTTACGATTAAAGAGGAACTGCTCTGTAAATAAAGATTTTGTAAGAGCAAAAACAGAAGCAGGGGAAAGGTTCAAGAACAGGGGATATTCGACCAACCTGTTTAATCAAGCTGCAAAAAAGGCGTCTACAATCAATCGGAGGGATTTCCTGGTAGTTAAAGATAAACCGAAAGAAGATGACCAAGTCAGAATGATTACAACTTTTAATAACAAATCGGGTGATCTGGTCCACAGCTTCCAAAAAAACTGGCACATCTTAACTACTGATGGTGTCTTAAGAAAGCATCTGACAGATAGGCCTTTAATAACTTACCGCCGCTGTCGATCGCTATCAGATCACCTGGTCCTAGCCACTTTTCATCCAAGCCCCAACCTACATCTTTAACCAACACAAAAGGTTTTTTTCCTTGTTTAAGATGCAAGGCCTGCAAAAACAGCAAAAAAGTTTCAGAGTTCCCAGGGAGATCAGGGGAAGACAGACCGAATAGAAAAATAAAACATCTCCTCAACTGTAACTCCGACTATACTATTTATTGTCTAGAGTGCCCATGCAAGAAAAGATACATCAGTAGCACCATCAATGCCACAAAGCTGAGGATCCTAGAACATATGAGAGCGATCGTAAATAAGGATAAAAATTATCCGGTCGCTCGTCATTTCGCTGAACACCACTAAAGTAATAGAGATCTCCTCAGCTTTTATTGCATGGACCAAGTAACCAGAACAGAACGAGGAGGAGACAGAGAGAAATCACTCCGAATTTTAGGTCAAAATACATCATTGACCTTAAGACAATGACCCCTCGGGGTTTGAATAATGATAAGGAGATGTCGGTGCATCTATAAAGAAACACATGGGATCATGTGAACCTTGGGTCTGTCCTTTTTGCAGATATGTTAAATGTTTTTAAGAAACCTAAACAAACAATGAGAGTCTCCTAACCCTTAAGTCCGGAGTTATGCAGCAGTTTTTTAGTATTTCAAGTAAAAAGTAATCTTTGCCCATACAGGGCTACACAACACAAAAAAACGAATTAAATAAGTCAGAAGGAGAATGGTTGACGTTACTGAAAGACTATACTCGGGCATTCACCCCTGGATGTAACACAAAAATAAATTAAAAAATAACAAATCGATCAGAATATATGATCAATTAGTCACTGTTAAAATCTACAACTGACTTTTATAAAAATGTTAGTATGTACACAAATGATAAATGTTTGTTGTTCTCAATGAGTTTTAATTTCAGCACTTTAAGCACTTTATTTAGAATTGCAATTACAAGTCATTGTAAATGAATGTGTAAATATACACTCCAAGATGACCACCTCCTTTTTAATGTATGAACCTTCTTTTATGTCGATGAATTAATACAGGCCAGGTGGGCTTTAAAATGACAACTATTCACAAACACGAATTGACACTGACGAAGCTTCTATAGCGAAACGCATCTGTCTGGGGTGAGGGGGTTTGCAATAAAAATATTCTAAACATCGGATTACCTGCGTGCTTGCCGTTTTTCCTGACGAAACAAAGTTGGATTGTGTAACAATATATATAGACTTGAGGACTCTATGGTCCAGTTGAAGGCAAGGAGCCGAAACGCGTAGACCGTCCGCTTTCATTTTGCACATGGTGTGTAAATAAATCAAGTGAGAACTTACCTGTTGCTGTGCTGTGTCTTCATCTGCGGGAGTCGTGGGGAGAAGAAGCTGAAGTAATATATATATATATATATATATATGTATATCTATATATCACCTACTGGCGGTCGCCAGTAGATAGTTATAGTTAGGATTATTTTGTATAGGGATTTCACAACATTCTATTGGGAATAACTTTGGCATCGGTTGAGGAATCTGCCTGAAATGTACCTCAAATTTGCCTCGCGGCGCTCTGCTTCTTCTCTGGAAGTTTGGGGGGGATTCGTCAAGCGGGGGCCGAGATAAAAAGGGGGTCCCAAAATGTGTTTTCCCAAAGTTAATTTCCATAGGGCGGTTGGACTCACTTTTAGCCCGAACGGCTGAATGGATTTCCACCAAGCTTCGCAAAATTGTAGGGACTGGTAGCCCGATGTGCCTTTGCTATGTCTCAAGATATGTGCTCCAGTGGATTTTGAGTAATTTAGGTTCAAAAATATATATATATCTATAAGCGCGCCCCGGTACGCGCACCGGGCGTGCTACGCGAGTTCGTGAGCGGAGAGCTGATTGGCTCTCGGGTGTCTGTCAACATTCCAAACAGTCCAGAGCGGCCGCCATCTTGTGTCTCGGTAGGATCGAGACACAAGAGGTGGCAAAAACAAAGGGGGAAATGAGCAAAAGGGGGCAGGGTAGACCTCCCCTGACCCCCTAGGTTTGATGTGGGGGCCATAAAAGGGCCCCGCGGGGCAAAATAATTAAATTTTTTTTTTTCGATTTTCGCTAGGGGGAAGTGCCCAGTACGCGCAGCGGAGAGCGTACCAGGGAGCGTAGCATGGGGAAAACCCAGTTCATTTACTGCGTCACCTCTACGACCCTTTCTTGCGTCAATGCGCCCCTTTTGCATACATTACACCTGACGTAGGTATAATGTTTAACAACAAGGGGTGGTGATGGACAGAGTTTCTGAATTAAGCAGAATACTCTCACCCAGTCAAGAGATCAGGGCTAGATCCAACACCGTTTGTTAGCTCACTGCACCATCCCAGCTCAGAACCTGGCTATATGCAAATTAGTCTGTTCCTGTCCCAGTGCATGATGGGAACAGGGCAAACCAAACTACCAAGCCAATTCTTACACTGGGAAGGAAACAAGCTTCCGGGGACCGGTTTCTGGCATTTCAGCCGTCGTCGGCCCGGCTTGCTTGAATCCTGATGGTGCAATGAGCAAGGGACTCACATCTGAGTATACCCTTCAACACTTAGGGTGGACAAAATATTTAACAACAAGGGGTGGTGATGGACAGAGTTTCTGAATTAAGCAGAATACTCTCACCACCATAAGTGTGGAAGGGTATGCTCAGACATGAGTCCCTTGCTCACTGCACCATCAGGTTTCAAGCAAGCCGGGCCGAAGACGGCTGTAATGCTAGAAACCGGTCCCCGGAAGCTTGTTTCCTTTCCAGTAAAAGAATTGGCTTGGTAGTTTGGTCTGCCCTGTTCCCATAATGCACTGGGCCAGGGACAGACTAATTTTCATGTAGCCAGGTTCTGAGCTGGGATGGTGCAGTGAGCTAAAAAACGGCGTTGGATCAAGCCCTGATCTGTTGACTGGGTATGAGTGTTCTGCTTAATTCAGATACTCTGTTCATCACCACCCCCTTTTCTGAATCGTTTTGTCCACCATAAGCGTGGAAGGGTATGCTCAGACATGAGTCCCTTGCTCACTGCACCATCAGGATTCAAGCAAGCCGGGCCGAAGATGGCTGTAATGCCAGAAACCGGTCCCCGGAAGCTTGTTTCCTTTCCAGTAAAAGAATTGGCTTGGTAGTTTGGTCTGCCCTGTTCCCATGATGCACTGGGCCAGGGACAGACTAATTTGCATGTAGCCAGGTTCTGAGCTGGGATGGTGCAGTGAGCTAAAAAACGGCGATGAATCAAGCCCTAATCTGTTGACTGGGTATGAGTGTTCTGCTTAATTCAGATACTCTGTCCATCACCACCCCTTTTCTGAATCGTTTTGTCCACCATAAGCGTGGAAGAGTATGCTCAGACATGAGTCCCTTGCTCACTGCACCATCAGGATTCAAGCAAGCCGGGCCGAAGACGGCTGTAATGCCAGAAACCGGTCCCCGGAAGCTTGTTTCCTAACCAGTAAAAGAATTGGCTTGGTAGTTTGGTCTGCTCTGTTCCCATGATGCACTGGGTCAGGGACAGACTAATTTGCATGTAGCCAGGTTCTGAGCTGGGATGGTGCAGTGACCTAAAAAACGGCGATGGATCAAGCCCTGATCTGTTGACTGGGTATGAGTGTTCTGCTTAATTCAGATACTCTGTCCATCACCACCCCCTTTTCTGAATCGTTTTGTCCACCATAAGCGTGGAAGGGTATGCTCAGACATGAGTCCCTTGCTCACTGCACCATCAGGAGTCAAGCAAGCCGGACTGAAGACGGCTGTAATGCCAGAAACCGGTCCCCGGAAGCTTGTTTCCTTTCCAGTAAAAGAATTGGCTTGGTAGTTTGGTCTGCCCTGTTCCCATGATGCACTGGGTCAGGGACAGACTAATTTGCATGTAGCCAGGTTCTGAGCTAGGATGGTGCAGTGACCTGAAAAACGGCGATGGATCAAGCCCTGATCTGTTGACTGGGTATGAGTGTTCTGCTTAATTCAGATACTCTGTCCATCACCACCCCCTTTTCTGAATCGTTTTGTCCACCATAAGCGTGGAAGGGTATGCTCAGACATGAGTCTCTTGCTCACTGCACCATCAGGATTCAAGCAAGCCGGGCTGAAGACGGCTGTAATGCCAGAAACCGGTCCCCGGAAGCTTGTTTCCTTTCCAGTAAAATAATTGGCTTGGTAGTTTGGTCTGCCCTGTTCCCATGATGCACTGGGTCAGGGACAGACTAATTTGCATGTAGCCAGTTTCTGAGCTAGGATGGTGCAGTGACCTAAAAAACGGCGATGGATCAAGCCCTGATCTGTTGACTGGGTATGAGTGTTCTGCTTAATTCAGATACTCTGTCCATCACCACCCCCTTTTCTGAATCGTTTTGTCCACCATAAGCGTGGAAGGGTATGCTCAGACATGAGTCCCTTGCTCACTGCACCATCAGGATTCAAGCAAGTCGGGCCGAAGACGACTGTAATGCCAGAAACCGGTCCCCGGAAGCTTGTTTCCTTTCCAGTAAAAGAATTGGCTTGGTAGTTTGGTCTGCCCTGTTCCCATGATGCACTGGGCCTAATTTGCATGTAGCCAGGTTCTGAGCTGGGATGGTGCAGTGAGCTAAAAAACAGCGATGGATCAAGCCCTGATCTGTTGACTGGGTATGAGTGTTCTGCTTAATTCAGATACTCTGTCCATCACCACCCCCTTTTCTGAATCGTAGGTATAATGTGGCGCAGGGGTTTACAAAGTGATGCATCTACCTGAATGTATGAAATCCATCTTATAATGCGCTACTTAGCCTGAAGGGCATCAAGGCGCCTAATCCAAAAGATATCCACATAGCAAGCCTATTGGTAAGCCTTAATAAAGCACCATGTTTTTAATGCTTTCCTAAAAAGAGGCAACGAAGGTTGCATCTTTATGTCGGAGGGGAGGGCATTCCACAGGCGGGGGGCCACGGTGGCAAAGGCCCTGCCTCGCCATCTGACTTTTTTACTACGCGGGATGCACAAAAGATTCTTGTTGGAAGAACGAAGGCTCCTACTAGGAGAGTAGGAGGTTAACAGAGATCCTAGGGCATCTGATGGTCCTGCCAGATTCACTCCAAAAACCAGACAGAGGATTTTGAACACAATTCTTTGCTGGATTGGGAGCCAATGGAGGTTCTTCCTGGCTAGAGTAGCAGAGAAGGACTTGGGGGCATCCAACAGAAATCTCGCCGCAGCATTCTGCACGCTCTGAAGGCGTTGAATATGGCCCTTATTAATGTCTGCATACAGAGCGTTGCAGTAGTCTAATCGAGAAGACACCAACGCGACTACAGTCTGTTTACGTGCCTGAGGGGAGAGATAGTGGGCGATTTTACTCAGAATCCTAATGACTCCCCAACAGGTAGCCACCGTTCGATTTACCTGCAGGTTCATAGCCAGCGAGGTATCAAAGATGACTCCAAGGTTCCTGGCAGAAGGCGATGGTGTAGGACAAGCTTCCAATGATGGAGGCCACCACTCACTGGACCAGACATCCTGATCCTTACCAAAGATGAGCACCTCGTTTTTATCGCCATTCAGCTTCAGGGAATTGCGGATCATCCATTCTGCTACTACTTGCATGCAATTCCTGAAGCTGGACGCGGTGGTTCTGACCGAGTGGGTCAAGGACACCATAATCTGTGTATCATCTGCATATGATACAACCTTCATCCCCTGTGATTTAACTAACCTAGCAAGGGGGGCCACATAGATATTGAACAGTGTCGGACTTAACGCCGACCCTAGATGCGTCACTTTGTAAATATGACTCAATAAGGTGCATGTTTTACGCTGCTGATGCGTCACAAAAAGTGACGAACCGGTGGCGTAAATGTGACGTATGGCCTCATAAATGAGGCCTTCAGTCTTCTACACATGCGTCATATTTAATATATGACGCATTATGTTGCAAGTACTTACAGATACGTCAGTATTTCAGACGTATCTGTAAGCGCAAAAGTGATGCATTGCTGGAGTGTGTCACAAAAATGATGCATCTCCAGCAATGCATCCTTTCACATGGGGCCAGGCCCATGTGAAAGGGCCTGCATCAGTCTTACGCCTGCTGTGAAACAGGCGCAAGATTTGGATGCAACAGCGTCATAAAAGTGACGCTGTGATATCTCATAGATTTCACTGCGTCACCTCTACGACCCTTTCTTGCGTCAATACGTTCCTTTTGCATACATTACACCTGACGTAGGTATAATGTGGCGCAGGGGTATACGAAGTGACGCATCTACCTAGATGCGTCACTTTGTAAATATGACTCAATAAGGTGCATTTTTAACAGCACTGGTGCATCACAAAAAGTGACGTACCAGTGGCGTAAAAGTGACGCATGGCCTCATAAATGAGGCCTTCAGTCTTCTACTCATGTGTCATATTAAATATATGACGTATTATGTCACAAGTACTTACAGATACGTCAGTATTTCAGACGTATCTGTAAGCGTAAAAGTGATGCATTGCTGGAGTGTGTCACAAGCATGATGCAACTCCAGCAATGCATCCTTTCACATGGGACCAGGCCTATGTGAAAGGGCCTGCATCAGTCTTACGCCTGCTGTGAAACAGGCGCAAGATTTGGACGCAACAGCGTCATAAAAGTGACGCAGTGATATCTCATAGATTTCACTGCGTCACCTCTACGACCCTTTCTTGCGTCAAAATGTCCCTTTTGCATACATTACACCTGACGTAGGTATAATGTGGCGCAGGGGTTTACAAAGTGACGCATCTACCTAGATGCGTCACTTTGTAAATATGACTCAATAAGGTGCATTTTTAACAGCACTGGTGCGTCACAAAAAGTGATGTACCGGTGGCGTAAAAGTGACGCATGGCCTCATAAATGAGGCCTTCAGTCTTCTACTCATGCGTCATAGTAAATATATGACGTATTATGTCGCAAGTACTTACAGATACATCAGTATTTCAGACGTATCTGTAAGCGCAAAAGTGATGCATTGCTGGAGTGTGTCACAAAAATGATGCAACTCCAGCAATGCATCCTTTCACATGGGGCAAGGCCCATGTGAAAGGGCCTGCATCAGTCTTACGCCTGCTGTGAAACAGGCGCAAGATTTGGAGGCAAAAGCGTCATAAAAGTGACGCAGTGATATCTCATAGATTTCACTGCGTCACCTCTACGACCCTTTCTTGCGTCAATACGTCTGTCAAGAAATTCCCGTCGGAAAAAGGAATCCGGCACCTGGAAAATACGGACTACAAATCCCAGGAGGCTTAGCGGGTAATGTTATGTAAACAAGAGACCCGTTACATAATTTCCAGTAAACACGCCCTATAAAAGGAGGAACCCAACAGAAGAACACTGTCGGATATTGTATTTACACCGACGTACCTGCTTCGTGGAGAGCAGCGTCCCGAAGAGGTGATCCCGTCAGGCTTGATCGGAGGTAGGTCGAGTCGTTACTCCCTGGCCGTGTCTTGCCTGGCTTACCCTGTTCTTGTCCCGGAAGCTCTACCGGATACCATTGAGCGTGGCCCTGACTCGGCTGAGTCTAGGTGTCTTGATCCGTGTGTTGGTTGGAGCCGAAGCTCCCAGCACGACCCGTAATCCCGGACTACTAACTGTAACGCACACCAGGAGGTGTTTTCCGCGTTACGGTTTAGAAGGTCCAGAGGATCGATCGAGCGGCTGCTCTCGATCCCGGTGCATACGAGGAAGAGGTCGAGCGGCTGCTCCCTTCAGGTAGTGACCCCGGCTGGGTGTTTCCCTGTCTCCTCTGCACTACATCCCTCTGCGTACCCCTCACAGCATCCCGATTGGCATTTTCGGCCAATTCGTCTCTGCCCTCTGTTGGCTTACGCCGGGACCGGCGTAATTGCAGAGGACGGTTAGAAACAACTGAGCTGTGGGTTGGTAACGTGGAAAGACTGGAGGATTCCAGTAAACCTAACTTTTGTTTCCTTATTTGTATCATTTTACCTTTATTAAATAACTAAAACGTACACAAGTGGTTGCGTCCTCATTTCGTGTCTGTTCACGATCCTGAGACGATCAGGACGTTACAACGTCCCTTTTGCATACATTACACCTGACGTAGGTATAATGTGGCGCAGGGGTTTACAAAGTGACGCATCTACCTAGATGCGTCACTTTGTAAATATGACTGAATAAGGTGCATTTTTTACAGCACTGGTGCGTCACAAAAAGTGACGCACCGGTGGCGTAAAAGTGACGCATGGCCTCATAAATGTCATGCGTCATATTAAACATATGACGTATTATGTCTCAATTACTTACAGATACATCAGTATTTCAGACGTATCTGTAAGCTCAAAAGTGATGCATTGCTGGAGTGTGTCACAAAAATGATGCAACTCCAGCAATGCATCTTTTCTTACCCTTCCACACCCCCGTTCCTTTTCTACATTTTCTTTGAATATCCACATTCCCCATGTTCACTCTCCTTCTCCTTACTTTCCTTCCCAACACTCACCTTCTTTCTGTCCCCCTACTTCACTTCCTTTCTCCTCTCATACCTTTCTGTTCTTTCTTACTCATTTTCCTTTCCTTTATCAATGCACCCCACTTCACTTACTCTTTTTCATTTTTTTAAGAATATAGCTCTTTGATAAGAATTGGAGGTAGTTCTGAAAAGAACTTTTTTTTTCTTCTTTTTTCTTTTTTTAGAACAAAAACAAAAAAACAAAAACAGGGAATGGAAACTGCTCAACAGGAGCAAAAAAAAATTAGGGCTGGGAACGGCAGCGATGGTTCTCCAAAGCTCGAACCATGAGCAGAACACTTTGCTCCCCATAGCAAAGTAGCTGATCACAGTCTCTGCATTTAAGGACGCCTTTGTTAAACGCAGGCTGAATGTTCGGAACCAGCTCTTGTGATCTCCCCCTGACCGATGTTGTTGGTCCTCCGGTTGATGTAGAGGCCCCATCACTGGGAACCTCTTGTGCCAGAGCCCTGACACTTTCCCGGGCAAAATTCTGGGGTGCCTCCTCTCCACATGGCGAATCATTGTGGAGTTCCCAAAATAATATTTTTTAGTGGGGTCACCCCGTGAGAGGACTGTGTGACAGATCCTGCACTCCACTTTTGGAGCATTTACCTTCTTCGGGTCATCAGGTATGGACATTTTTTTCCAGATGAAATGTTCTTTGACTTTTGGCTGAGGAGGCTCTTCATCGATGAATTCATTGGAGTCATCTTCACTGCTGGATGGTCTGGCAGCCATGATAATCCAAGATATCCAACAAAGAACCGAGAGCAAAAAGGCAGGTCTTTCAGTCACAAAAGTGAAAGAAGAAGTGAAAGAAATGGGTGGGGAATTCATTCTTTGTAAAAAAAAACTGTTAGCAACCAATGAAAAGTGTTATTTTAGGGTCACATGACTTGACGAGCTTATGCTGTGTGCACTGAAGCGCTTCCGGGGCGCGAACGAAGGTGCTTCTGGGAGCGCTTACGCGGCACGCCTAAGTGACGTTTTGATAGTTTCACGGAAATGCAAAATCATTTTCATTTCCTTATTCAAAAATACTGCTTTTATATGTATGGTACTAAATGTCTTGCGTTATTATTTACTTTTCATTCATATTTTTTTACAAAAACGCAAGTAGCGCTCTGGGTGCGCTTTACGGAGAGCTTACCGGTGCGCGCACACAGAGCGCCCCAGGAAAAAATGATAAAAAAAACATTTAAAAAATATTATTATAAAAAAAATTCATACTTACACAAAACAGCAAATTGAAAAAATAAATCATAGGTTACAAACTCAAATTTGAAAGGAATTAGCTTTTAAAAAACCTTTGAAATTCAGTGAAAAAACCAGAGGTTTCACAATCGTTATAGTTAGGAATTAGCATTTAAAAAACCTTTGAAATTCACTGAAAAAACCAGAGGTTTCACACCAGTTATAGTTAGGAATTAGCATTTAAAAAACCTATTAAATTCACTGAAAAAAACATAAGTTTGACACCAGTTATAGTTAGCTGGAAATTTTACTGACATAAAACCATTGAAATTCCCACGTTATAGTTAGTTGGCCTGCAATGCACTGCTGATGACGTCACATATTACATCACTCATGACATGGTCAGTGACATCACTCATGACATCACTGATGACACCATCCTTGTGACAGAGTGACAGACCTCCTTTCAGTGTAATGTCACCCTTGAAACACTTATTCAAAAATAGAAACTAACATTTTCATAAAAATGGAGATACCCATACCAGTTACAACAACCAATTCAGTAATTCCACCAACTATATACACATCCACTCATTCACCAACAGTTCTATATAGTCACTCATACATATACTCACTCATCATTTGTAGTGATACACCTATACATCCTGTTACACACCGACAGTCATCAAAAAGTTACTCACACACATACTCACACATGCAAATAAAGTATTGAACATCCATTTATTTGCATATACAGCTATACACCCACTACCACCTTACTTCTTACTTCTAAGGAAACTTACACATACTTAATCGTGCGTGCATGATTGTAATAGTTATTGCTGCGTCACGTGGCCCTCCCAGGCCTCTATTATTTTTAATTGTGTGTAAATGTTTGTAATAGTTATTGCTGGGTCATGTGGCCCTCCTAGGCTTCTATTCTTGTAAATCGTGCATGCATGATTGTAATAGTTATTACTGCGTCACATGGTCCTCCCAGGCCTCTATTCTTTTAAATCGTTCGTCCATGATTGTAATAGTTATTGCTGCATCACATGGCCCTCCCAGGCCTCTATTCTTTAAATCGTGCGTGCATAATTGTTATAGTTTTTACTGCATCACGTGGCCCTCCCAGGCCTATATTCTTATAAATCGTAAATTGTGCGTGCATGATTGTAATAGTTATTACTGTGACACGTGGCCCTGCCAGGCCTCTATTCTTATAAATCGTGCATGCATGATTGTAATAGTTATTGCTGCGCCACGTGGCCCTCCGAGGCCTTTATTCTCATAAATCGTGTGTGCATGATTGTATTAGTTATTGTTGTGTCACATGGCCCTCCCTGGCCTCTATTCTTTTAAATCGTGCGGTCATGATTGTAATAGTTATTGCTGCGTCACGTGGCCCTCCCAGGCCTCTATTATTTTTAATTGTGTGTAAATGTTTGTAATAGTTATTGCTGGGTCATGTGGCCCTCCTAGGCTTCTATTCTTGTAAATCGTGCATGCATGATTGTAATAGTTATTACTGCGTCACATGGTCCTCCCAGGCCTCTATTCTTTTAAATCGTTCGTCCATGATTGTAATAGTTATTGCTGCATCACGTGGCCCTCCGAGGGCTTTATTCTTTAAATCGTGCGTGCATAATTGTTATAGTTTTTACTGCATCACGTGGCCCTCCCAGGCCTATATTCTTATAAATCGTGCGTGCATGATTGTAATAGTTATTGCTACGTCACGTGGGGCTCCCAGGCCTCTATTCTTATAAATCGTGCGTGCATGATTGTAATAGTTATTGCTGCATCACTTGGCCCTCCCAGGCCTCTATTCTTTTAAATTGTGCGTGCATGATTTTAATAGGTATTATTGCATCACTTGGTCCTCCCAGGGCTCTATTCTTATAAATCGTGCATGCATGATTGTAATAGTTATTGCTGCATCACTTGGCCCTCTCAGGCCTCCATTCTTTTAAATCGTGCGTGCATGATTGTAATAGTTATTATTGCATCATGTGGTCCTCCCAGGGCTCTATTCTTATAAATAGTGCCTGCATGATTGTAATAGTTATTGCTGCATCACGTGATCCTCCCAGGCCTCTATTCTTTTAAATTGTGCGTGCATGATTGTAATAGTTATT
Organism: Lissotriton vulgaris; assembly: GCF_964263255.1. Classification (NCBI taxonomy): domain Eukaryota; kingdom Metazoa; phylum Chordata; class Amphibia; order Caudata; family Salamandridae; genus Lissotriton; species Lissotriton vulgaris. The sequence continues at coordinate 1,571,460,034 of NC_141685.1, forward strand.
GCTGCGTCACCTGGCCCTCCCAGGCCTCTGTTCCTATAAACTATGCGTGCATGATTGTAATAGTTATTGCTGCGTTATGTGGCCCTCCCAAGCCTCTATTCTTTTCAATTGTGCGTGCATGGTTGTAATAGTTATTACTGCGTCACATGGCCCTCCCAGACCTCTAGTCTTATAAATTATGCGTGCCATAACTCCAAAGTTAATGTAAGTTTTCTCCCACTCAGGAAATTGCTTCCTCGCTTGTAATGGTAGGTACTCCCTGTCCCTCGCTTAAAGATCGTGGGCGGATTGAGCTGTGAAGACGGACTGACAGTTGTTTTTGTAATTGTGTATTCACACACCTTTATAGTTATTTATGTCTTTGTAATTGAATGTTCTTTACATCTATCATCTATCATGAAATTCTCTTCACTTTTTTTCCCGTTTATCTGTATTTGAAATAGAAATGGATGCCACTAAGTACTAAGAGCTTCTGGATTATGTAAGCAGTAATGTGTATCCTGATGGTTTCACTAAAGTCCAGAAGCATAGATCGAGCGTGAAAAGTAATCTAATAAAGGGTACCTTTTTTTAAGTAATGGGACATAATTTAGATGTGTGGTGTAATGATGTTTCAGTTACCTAGCCATAAATAATAATTCTTCATCAATATGTGTACTGAAAACCTATTATTTTAACCTTAGTGTTTAGCAATCTCAGCAACAGTGTCGTCCTATATATTCCTGGGCAAATATCGCTCTTCTTCTTTTCGGGTACATATTCCTATCTGTTATGTGACTTTTCAGTGTTACAGGTGCAAAGGAATATTGAAAGTTAGTGATTCTTTGAATTAATGTCTAAGAGTAGAATCGAGTAATGTTTAGTAGACTATGACAAATGCAAGATGTTTTTCAAGGGAGGTTTGTTTATTTTGAATATATATTGCATTGATATTCACATTTTCGGATAGTAGTAAATCTAAACGTATGTATTTGGGTTGTAATGTACAGTTATTCATGAATGCATTTTTTTTTTTTCAGAACAAAATGAATGCATTTTTAACCCTAAAGATACCTTTTGAGAAAATGGACATTGTTCTTTGCCCAACAAATACTGGCTGTCATTGGATACTTCTGGTAAGTGCAAGTTTTTCATATTTATCAGTCCATTTTGAAAGTTTATTGTTGGAAAATATGACTGGTTGTAATTGGTTAAACTGCCTGAATTTTTTTTTCAAATAATTTAAAGGCTAATATTTTTAAATAATTTAGTAATGTATCTAGAGTAGACATCTGTGCCATAAAATGTAAACTCTCTGTACTAAAAATCTTATTTCTATAATGTATTTTATAGATTTTGAAACCTTTAACCAAGACAAAAATCGTTCATGATTCACTGAGTAACAAAATTCAGACCTATCAAGAGTTTTTATTACATTGAAGGTAACTTTTCCCTAAAAAAATCTCTGTTATTTCTTTATTATTTCTTATATTGCATAAATATGAAATTGTCAATATGATTTCTCTTTATGAAATTAAAAAAAAGCTACATATTTAACATAACCATTCGTATGTCTCTAAAGGGTTTTCCTACAGCAATTGAAGTGTCCCGACTATGACCATTGGCAGTAAGTCCTAGAATGTAACCAAAAGCAACAGGACAGCTACAATCTTGATGTTTTTTGCATGCTGGTAATGATACTTCCATTATGGTTTTTTAAAATCTTAATTTCTTAAAGATACATTACTTTATCTTAATAACTTACTTCTTTACAATACTCGTAAATAGCATAGAGGGTTTTCAGGGATGACATTTTTGAACGTCTACCGAACGAATATATAGTGCCCGTCGGAAGCATATTGCTATTCGCATATGATTTTGTCTGAAAACTACTATGGTCCTAACGCGGTTGCTCTGAAACCTATGGTTGCTTTTCAACCCCAATCCTATTGCGAACAATTGTTATTGCTATTGTTATTTTCATTATGTTTGTGAATTTTCAATGATGTTCATTGTCTAGCCAATACAATTTCTATGGAACAGTTGGGAGTGTCTCATTTCCTTGATTTTTAAAGACTTGGCAAATTGAATTTTCAATGGTTAGCATGCTATTATGATGCTCTAATGTACATATTTTTTTACATTTAGAGTCTGTTGAAAAGTAATATGGTGTCTGCAACCAAAAAGCTTCAGCAATTTATACGGAAAACATTATGGTAAGGATTTTTTCTGAGTTGCGTCCACTACGTTGGTTCACTGGCTATGCACCCTTCCTAGTAATGGACTCAACACCACTTTGCCACTGACTGAGGACAGTTCACTATGTTTACTATGTAAATAAATTAAAGTTAGCATAACAAAAAGCTATTCACCTTTATACAATTCAAATAGAGTAACAAATGAATTTTCACGTTCTTCCCAACAGGCTCAACATTTAGAATGCTGCTGATGGGTCCACTTTGAATGTGTCAAAACGAATGCAAGATCTTACTTACCTTTCTCAGGTTACAAATGCATGTATTAAGAAAGTAAAGATGTGATCGCATGCGAGCTGTAAAATTACATGTTCTGCATACTCCTGCCATCTAGTGTTGTGTCCGGATTATCATAAGTAGTTTTTCTTTGAAGAAATCTTTCAAGTTGCGAGTAAGGTCACTCCTTCTCTTCTTTTTTTATTCTGTGTGGGCTTTGACTCCATTGTTTCTATTCACACACGAGTTTGATGATGGAGTAAGTATGGGTAAGATAGAGTTGTCAATGCGTATGTGAAATAAATATTAACATGAAACAACCACAGGTGTTGGCGGGGTAGGCAGGAGGACACATGTTAATCAATAGCTCAACATTTCCAGAACAGATGCTGACACTGTTAATGTCCCAGATATTGACACTGTTAGCAGTTTCTTACATAAGTCAACAGCCCGAAGCAGACATTTTAAGAAGTTTGCAAAAACAGAGCTGAACAACGACAAAAGTGTTGTACTTTTTCAATTTGATTAAATTTGATTTTCAAAAATTCAATACCATCTCTATTTAGATAATTAATGAAAGCAACAACTTTACCCATTGCTCCATTTACTAAACCTTTTTCCACATTCAAATTACGTCGTAAAATTACCCGACAGTTTATACATGCATATAGATTCTTTTCTAAACCAGCAGTTTTTTATATCAATTTCTCTAAAGAATCCAATTTCCTCTTCAACATTTCTGTCAAAATAATAGTGATTCCTTCATGCTAGCTTCCAATTTTATAATTCCTTCATTTTCAACTTTAACATTTCTTCATTGAATATAGAACATTCATACAAAGTTGGCATTAACCGGATTACAGATTTCTTTTCTGCAATTCTCATATATATTTTCTCAGGAACGATATTTTCATTTGGAAACAAATTGGAAAGTAACCGTCTCTGTAAAGCTTCTTTGCCAGGTTCAGTCACTTTTCCAATTCTTATATCTTATAGAATAGTTCCATAATCAGCATAATTTGCTTGTCGCATATTTGTAATAAGTTCCTTATATACAAAATATGACCAAATGTTAACATTTCCAATGCTACCCAAAGACTTTCTGGTATCTTCATGCGCAAGTGTTTTAAATACTGGTTGTCCTTTTACAGGAGTAAGTTGTCGTAGATCTCCAAATCTAGAGCAATCATTTTGGGGAGTCTAGGTCTTACTGCAACACGAAATTGAGTACAGATATTGTGAAAACAAATATGTTGGATACATATTATCGAAATAGAAGACAGCATCTTGAGAACATTTGTCTCTAGGAAGTGCTTCAAAACTATACTTTTAAACAGAATATTACACAAAACATCAATAATTGTATATATGCTGCGATTGGTTCTGAAGGATGTTTGGTGAAACAAAGAAAAGGACATTTGATTAATCATCGAAAAATGAGTTGCGATACTCCTGACAAAAGGGAATTTTACTATTTAGCTCTTTTGCAACACTTCAAGCTGTGGCGTTCAGAATAGGAATTACTTGGAGATTTTCAGAGCTACAAATATTCGCTCAACGCAACTAAAGATACTAAAGAATGTCCTGCTTTTATAATTATTTGGAATTGCCAGCATGGTAAAACATGTGAAGACTCTTCATCCCCACAATTATGTGAGAGTTGCATGCGGCAGGCTGCGGGAAGACCCTTCACCAGCTGTATCCAGCACTTCCACAGCACCATCAATTCCACATCCGGACATCCGTCACAATTTTGCAGACCTTATTATTCTTTGCAAATTTCACAAAGAAACATTATGTTATGGAGAAAAGTCCATTGATTTGATTTGCAGGTGCAAACAAGAGCACCGTTGCTCCCGCCGTTTATTTTTTTGTTGTTTATTTGTTCCAGTTGCAGATTGTTTTGTTTGCGCAGTTTCCTTTTTTTCCTTTGAAAATAATAATAATCTTTTGGTAACTACTTCCCCGACAAGGCAGTGGGTAATTTGGGCGTCTGCTGCCTTTGATAGATGTGCTCGCCAATTCTTATTCTAATTCTAATTCCAATTACAGGCCCTCAATAGAGCCCAGTATAATAATTAGTCTACGCCTTGGGCGTATATCATTTCTGCAAAGAGAAGAGACTGCGTCGCAGCTAAGGTCCGCACCCTGCGACGTGGCTGCCGCCATGACTGTGTGCTTCCTTAAAACAGGCCGATTGCAAACTCACCGCCACACCACCACAGACTTATGTCTGTATTGACTAGTGCCTTTAATCTCCACTGCGGACAGCAGGGTTCACAACTTAAATTCAGCTTTGGATCTAAATTTGTCTTCAGTATCTGTGCTGAGAACTGCCTTCAATTTATTCTGCGGTCAGTAGAGTTGAAAACTAGATACCAGGAGCGCCAGCACTACAGAAAACATTGAATTCAGTCTTGAAAACAGAGACAATTGCACTGTCCTCAGATTTTCTTAAAGTTTCAACAGTAGAAAATTCAGCCTTCATTTATTTAATGCAGAGACAATTCTACTATATGTTTTCACATTTTCTTTAAATAAGTGACAAAAAGCATTCGTCTATGTCTGTGTCAACAACTGCCTCCAATCTACACTGCGGACAGCAGGGTTCACAGCTTGAATTCAGCTTTCCATCTACACTACGGACAGCATTCAAGTTAGCCTTGATTTATGTAAGGCAGAGACAATTTTGTTAATGGATGCCACAAAAAACATTCCTCAATGTCTGTACTAAGAACTGCCTGCAAATGTACACTGCGATCAACAGAGTTCACTACTTGATACCAGAAGCGGAGAAGCACTACAAACAACATTGAATTCAGTCTCAATTTATTTAAGGCAGAGAAAATTGTACTGTGTCCTCAGATTTTTTTAACTGTAACAAAAAAAACATTTGTCAATATCTATGCTGACAATTGCCTTTGATTTACATTGTGAGGGCTCACGATTCAGGTGGAATGGTGATTACAGATGATGCATTCCAATAGCCAAGAGACATTGTACCAGTGTAACCCGCCCGAACCACGAATCATCGCAGGATGAGCACACGTTGAGTTCTTCAGGTATCACTAACTCACTGTACCACAAGTCATCTCCACGTGGCCTTGTTAAAGCAGAATTCACTAGGCAAAAACATTGTTCCAAGTGCAGCCTGCCCGGACTACGCATCATCGCAGGTTACGTACACACTCAGTTCCTAAGGTACTACTAACTCAGTGCACCATAATTCATCGCCACGTAGCCATATGGAGGAAGAATTCAATAGAGAAAAGACATTGGTCAGAATGCGGTCCCCCCTTTACCACTCATTATCACAGGGAACGTACAAGCTTAGCGCCAAGGATACTACTAACTCAGTGCAAAGAAGAGTGAACAGTTTTATGTCACAGTGAGACATACTGTCCCTTTTAAATGTAATTGATGCAGAATTCAATCGACAACAGACATTACTTCAATTACTGTGCCTCCCCCCGACCACCCATCATCACAGTGTACGTTCACGCTCAGCGTCAAAGGTATTACTAACTCAGTTCACCAGAAATCATCACCACATGACCGTATTGAATGAGATGACTTATTTAGAAGAAAATATATCATACGTTTTGGAGATATAATTCAACTTCTGTGAATGGACAACCAATATTTATTCGAAAACCTGATTTTAAAGAATTTGCTACCATTGCGTCCTGCTTGGACCAAGCATCATCGCAGACTCAACAGAACTTTGTTGCTTCAGGTGCAACTAACTCTTTCCACCACTTATCATCGCTGCGTTCACACAAACTAAATTATCAATATTGTGCAGCTGTAATCAATGTCACGTAGTCATGGGCTCTTGCTAACCGCTGCCTCCTGCCATCACCACATGGCCGTATTCTGGCAGAATTTAACTGATACTTCATTCATTACGTATAAAGTGCAGTACCAAATAAAGTAACCTCCCTCAGACCTACACAAAATCGCCACTTGCCCTTACTAAGCCAGAATTCACAAGACAAAAAACATTACTATGAGTACGTCCTGCAAGAACCACACATCATCAACAGCTCCACAGAACCTTGTTGTTTCAGGTACCCCTAACTCAGTGAAAACCAAACTAAGTATAACACCTATCAAAACATACACAAAATCCCTTTAGTATGCTTCCTTCAAAAATATATTTTATATCACTTATAGATGTACTGGAATTATCAAATGCACGTAGCATACATGTTCGATCTTCCACTTCTACTATGATTGCTGATGATGCACTCCACCCTTATATGTAATTCAACCTTGGTTTATTTAATGCAGAGACAACTATACTGTATGTATTCTGATTTTGTTTAAAAAAGTGAAAAAAAGCATTGTTCTATAACTGGTATGACTACTAGTATCCATATACACTGTGCACAGTAGGGTTCACAACTTCAATTTACCTTTTCATCTACACTACAGACAGAATTAAATTAGGCCTCGATTAATTTAAAGCAGAGAAAAAAATAGTGTTGTTAAACTGCTAGTATGCGTTAGCTCCTTCAATCATTGCATTCTGTGAACTATGATAACAAAGAATATAGAAAATTGCGGCAAAATGTACCTCCACCACCCGCAATACCAAGTACTTCTGGGACATCACCTTCAACATCGCCACCGGACATACGTACCCATTTTGAAAAAGTTAGAATGCACTACGTGAAATGCAATTGTTTAATTTGTTATGAAGAGCAATCAGTAGACCTAGTTTACAGAGCAATTGATAACCATCAATTCTAGTTTTCCCCCTCTCCTCAAAGTTCATATAGTCCAGTATGCAACAGTAAATGGTTTAATTGCAGCCCACTCAGACCACGCATCATCGTAGGGTGAGCACACGATAAACACCAGACGTACCACTAACTCAGTACACTGTAAATAATCACCATGTGTCCTTTTTAATGCAATATTCAATTGTCAAAACACATTTTTACCAGTGTGCTTTGCCTGAACCACGCATCATCACAGGCTCCAAACAAACCACACCTACTTCAGTGCACCACAACTCATGAACCCTTTTCGATAGAGTGTTCTGTACATTATTTCACATACAATGTTCCTACCTTTGTACAACACAAGTCATAAACCGTTATGATTAACTATCTGTATATGATATCATGATACTATTCTACTTGTTACCAACAACGTAACAAAATGGAGTTGAATACACGTGCCCATACCCACTTCAATTATCTATCTGTGTCTGGTATTTATTATGTTTGTAAAATGCTGCTCCTCCACCCTACCACTTTATATTGTGCTGTAATTAGCGTACCTTTGACAGTCAGTGTGGGCTATTACTCTTTTTTTTTTAAATGTACATTTATATAGCGCAAAATCAACCCAAAACTATACCAGCTATTTACATGAGCACCATATTTACAATACATTTTCAGGAACGTGTAAATTACATCATTTCTCTACAATAACAGGATGTGCACGCAACTCCGAGACTCAAACACTGATTTTCAGCATCAAGTTGTACAGTAAACCTGAATGACCACATACGTATATCATATACGTTTCCTCCCTACCACCTGGAGTCGGGAGTAGGTAATTTGTGCACTTGCTACCTACCTTGGATGTGGTAGCCATTTCTCAGGCTCCCACTCCGGACTTCGACTCCCACTCTGTATAATGGGCTGGAAATCCAAAGACCCTACAGGAAACAGACTTACGGTCTTGTACCAAGTTGTCAACTTGCCCAAATCTTCTTTCATATACAGAGCCACTTTAATTCTTCTTCCAAGTTAAGCGACCGGAAGTGTCAACTTGCTCATTCCAATTACAGGGCCTCGTAAGAGCCCTGTGTTCTTATTTTTGATAAGTACGTCACCAAGTCGGGAGTATGTAGTTTGCGCTTCTGCAGTCTTCCTTGCATGTGGCTGACATTTCTTAGACTCCCTCTACGGAGTCATACTTCACAATTCCTTTTTACCTTATTTAGCATTCGTGTAGAATAAAAGGCTTAACAAAGCCCCTATAATTCTTCTTCAAAGTTGCTCAGCAACATGAAATAGCAACCTGCTCATTCCAATTACAGGGCTTCGAAAGAGCCCTGTGTTACTTTTTGTAAGCACGTCATCAAGTCGGGAGTGTGTAGTTTGCGCTTCTGCAGCCTTCCTTGCATGTGGCTGACGTTTCTCAGGCTCCCACTACAAATCCTTTTTACCTTATTTAATAGCCTGCAAATCCAAACACCCTACAGGAGACAGACTTTAAGTCTTGTTCCAAGTTGTCAACTGCCTCAAATCTTCTTTCATATTTCACCATGGTTGGCACAGAAAGTAGTATCGAAAGTTGATAGTGAAGACATCTGAACATATCATCGTCTTCAGGAAGAAGTGCGATCGTCCCGAGGTTATCTAGAGTATGTATTTTGTACATATACGTATGTATTTTGTATCTACTCCTCAACGCAGATCGACTAATACGTCCATGTTGGACACATCTGTGTAATGGCCTGGAAAGCCAAACACCCTACAGGAAACAGACTTTATTTCTTGTAACAAGTTGTCAACTTGCTCAAATCTTCTTTCATATTTCACCATGGTAGGCACAGAAATTAGCTTTGAAAGTTGATAGTGGAGACATCTGAACGTATCGTTGTCTTCAGGGAGACGTGCAATCATGCCCCAGTTTGCAGATTCTTAAATAACTCAACATCCAGAACCAGATATTTGAATAAGTTCTACATTTTTTGAGGATTTTACATTCAAAATTTCAGACCTTTATTCACATTGATTTGCACCTTCTTCACCTTAATAGATCTTGTTCACAAATTATAGAGAAATGTTCACTTTCTGTGTCGCATTTTTTTGCTACGCCACGTGGCCTGTGCTTCCTCGCATTTAATCGTAGTGTAAGGTGTAATCCTAGCTCTGTGGTGGGCCAAATACATTAATCCTCCCATGACTTTCATATTTATTCCTGCGCCACGTGGCCGTTCCTGGCCTGTTTTCTCAAAAATCATGCATGTCTAACGTGAAACTTAATATAATGTGCTCCGTCTTATTCATGGTGTGACAAGAGGAGGTGTGAGAAAGATGGGAGGAAGGCAGGAAGTTGATGGGGTAGTAACAATTAGTCCAAGGTACATTAAGGGAGGATTACAAAGTCTATAGGGAACCTCATTGAGAACAAGTGGGATGGGTGAGATGTTGTTTGTATGACATTAAGTCAGGCAACTCCCTGACAATAGAGTTGATTCCCATGCACAATATCATCAAAAGGAGTAGACAGCCTTATCACGTGACTAAATAGACTTCTTCAAAGAAAAACAACTTGCACATCCTAACAAAACACAATATGGCAGGACAATGGAAACCATGTGAGTCTACAGCACTACATGCCAAGAAGAAATGCTTACTGTGTAAGTGACATTTTCCATCTGTAAGATGTAGGATCTGTCAGTAGTATAGAAACATGTACTCAGTAAAGTAAAATGAGTTATTCCGATACATTGAAAATATTTTCACAACTTGTTTACTGTTCTGTCTCACATTTAATATTTTGAGCTACACTGCAACTATTATTGCTACTTCTTTACTGTAATATCAGTGTTTGAGGTGCTCACATAACATGTTTTGTAATACATTGAAAGTACTTTAAGAACTTCTTTACTGTAATATCATTGTTTGAGATGCTCAGGTAAAATATTTTGGATACATTGAAATTATTTTTACAACTCCTTTACTGTAATATCGGCGTATGTGGTGCTTCCGAAGAAATTTATTTAATATTTATTTTGGAAATGAAGGAACAAAGTGAACTTGAGTGGAAATTATTATGAATACATTCAATAAATAAATACAGTGTCACTATGCATTGTGTCAAGTGCTTTATTTAAGATTTGCAGGAATATGGTCCCTTTCATTGTCATGACACACAAAGCCAGACTAGAATGAACAATGCAACTCAAGCGCATTATAGAATGGTGCAAAGCATGTAATTTCATGATTGGGTATTAGGATGGCAGACCGAGATCACATATGAAGTGATTCCCGAACCTTCTTACTCTTTCTCTTACAGGGTTGGTACGGTCTTTCCAAGAGGATTTGTTATGTTATGTTATAAAGTTTGTAGAGCGCTCAGCTGCCCCAGCGAAGAGGCGTCCCGGCGTTAATCCCAATGTAAACAAACAGAACTAAGGACAGAAGAGACGAGCGACAGACAAGGCTAGTTCTCAGGGAAAAGATGAGTTTTTATAGCTTTCCTGAATTGAAGTAAATCTTTCCGTTCGCGAATATACGCCGGAATGGAGTTCCATAACTTCGCGGCCAGGAAACGGAAGGAACGTCCGCCCGTTCTGCTGCACTTAAACCGGGGGACTGAAGCCAGGTTTTGCCTAGCCAAACGGAGAGCCCGCATGGGCGCATACATGTTCATCAGAGGTCCCAACGTTTTGGGAGTAGATTGTTTTAAGATTTTGAAGGATATACACAAGGTCTTAAATTGTATCCGCTGAGCTACAGGAAGCCAGTGAAGTTTACGGATCGCGGCTGATGTAGGGCTAAAACGTGCTAGGCCTAATAAGGCCCTTGCAGCAGCGTTTTGAATACGCTGCAGTCGAGCAATTTCCACCTTATTTGCGCCTATCAGTTATGAACACGCATAGTCCAATGTGGACAGGACCGTCATCTGCACAATTAACTGTCAAGTAGCTGGATCAAAGAATTTCAGAATCGGTTTTAGACTGCGTAGTATGCCAAAACAAGTGGCAGCCACCTTTTTAGTGTGAGTGCAGAAGTTGAGAGCCGAGTCTAGCCATACTCCCAGATTCTTCACTTCGGTCTTAGGTGTAGGGGCTTTTCCCAAAGTAGATGGCCACCAATGGTCACCCCACAGACCAGTATTTCTTCCAACCATAACACTTCCGTCTTGGCGGCATTTATTTGAAGACAGTTAGCCATCATCCATTTAGCTACAGCGGCCAGACCTGCCTTAAACCTAACCTGATCCATGGTGGACTCTTCCGTCAGGGCGACCACTAGCTGCGTGTCATGAGCATATGAGACGATGTTAAGGTCCCACACTTTGGCGACCGCAGCCAGCGGCCGGACATAGAGATTGAACAGGGTGGGACTCAAGGCCGAGCCCTGAGGGACCCCCTGCTCAATAGGGTGTGCCTTGGAAAGGAAGGGAGGAGTAGAAACCCGAAAAGATCTTTCGGTCAGAAAGGACCTAAACCAGGCAAGAGCCAGATCCGTGATCCCTTCCTCGTCAAGCCGATGGAGCAAGATCTGGTGGGAAACAGTGTCAAAGGCGGCACTAAGATCAAGAAGGATCAGTGCCGCCGTTTGACTGAGATCTAAGATGGTACGAAGGTGCTCCGTCATAGCCAGGAGCTCAGTCTCTGTGCTATGGCCGGCATGAAACCCATGTTGGGTTTCATCCAGGGTATCATTAATATTCAAGACGCTGGTGAGAACAGAGTTAACATGAGACTCAGCAATCTTTGCAGCCGACGGAAGCAGGGATATCGGCCTAAAATTTTCCGATTTTGAAGGGTCTAAGGTAGGTTTTTTAAGTATGGGTGACAGCCATGCCTGCTTCCATTGCGCTGGAACTGTAGCAGCAGAAAAGGAGGCATTCACAAGATTATATAGCGGAGTTAAACAGTGTGTTGGAGATTCTCTAAATTGTGCAGGTTTAAGAGGGTCTGCTGGGGAACCAGATTTAATAAGCCTGGTTAGCTTGTCAAACTTATCCATGGAAATTTCAGGAATAACCGACATTTTGGAAACAGGACTGAGTCGGATGACAGGGATAGAGCTAATTTCTTTTCCCAGGGTGAAGGCTTTGTAAATACCCTGGATTTTATCCACGAAGAAAGAAGCCAATTCTTCGCATTGAGCAGCTGAAGTAGGGCTAGTGCTAACCGATTTATTTGAGCTGAGCTCTTTGAGGATCTTAAAGATAACTTTAGAAGGATTAGAGCTGATTTTAATTTTGGAGGCATAATACTCTGCCCGCGCTCTGCAGATGGCTTTATGATATATCTTAAATTTCTTTACATAGCAGATCTTTTTCTCTAGGGAGTAGTCACTCCTCCACTCGTGCTCATGTCTTTTGCAGTTTTTCTTCAAACTCGCCAGGGTTTCATTATACCAAGAATTGGTATCTTGCGTGCGTCCTTTGACCCACCGGGCAGGTATAAGAGTGTCAAGTGCCTGGGTTATCCAGGAACAAAAGGAATCATACCCTATCTCTAAGTCCGTGATAGGGCCCAGTGGATCAGACTCCAACAGGGCTTGAAACTCCTCCAACCAGAGCTTGCGCCATCGTCTTTTGCGCATGGCCCTTTGAGTTTTACACGCTGTAGAGGTAGGAATGCACACAGACAGCTCCACTAGGAAATGGTCCGACCATGCTAATGGCCTAGGAGTAGCTGTGCTAGACAAATCTATATTAGTAAAAATAGGGTCCAACACATGACCTCCTATATGAGTGGGACTTTTTACTAATTGTAAAAGCTGGAAGGCAGCTAGGTCCGCAGTCAAAGTCTGCACATTCCGATCATGCACCAGTTCAAAATGCAGATTAAGATCTCCTAAAATGCTAAAATTAGCTGACCCTTCAGCATATGCCTCAACCGTCTCCAACAATGAGATGTTAAACCCAAGCATTGGTCCAGGGGGCCTGTATATTAATAGCCCTGCAAAAGTGAAGTGAGTGTTGATGGTAATACTAAAGTGTGCACATTCCCCCCTTTCATATCCACCTTCTCAAAAAGACAGGCGTAGTCTGATCTAGTGATGACTGCAATGCCGCCTCCTCTAGTAGTTCTGTTTACCAGGGTGATAGAGTATTCAGGGGGTGGCGCTAAATTTGAAATATTCGTAAGCTCCTTCCTCATCCTAGTTTCTGTTAAGAAAAGGATATCCGGGGATTCGTCAACTATCAAATCAAATATTTCCGCATGATGTTTCGGTAGCGATCTTACATTCAACTGTAGCATTTTAAGCCAATTGTGCCGAGGGGAATTGAGGAAAGCCCTTATCATAGTGGGAGCAGGAAGAGTCAATTGAGCACAGAAACAGGTTACCGGGCCACTCATAGGATCAAGAGGGGCCAAGCATCCCTGGATTTTAGAATGGCGCAGACTAAGCAACTCCTCTCTATAATAGATTGTATTCCCTATAAGATATCGGGCAGCATTTCTGTCGGGAGGCGCTGGACAGGCGCGGATGGGCGCAGACCGGCTTGCCTTTGGTGCGCCTTCGGCGCGCTGCTGGCACGCCCGCTGCGCCCGCCCGCTGCGCGGGCGATGTCCGATGCACATTATATAGGGCGTGAGGGGGGTGTGAGGATGAAAAACAACTAGTCCGCACCTTCAATGTCCCCCCCAAGATGGCGGCTTACCCCTCTCCGATCCGGCGTCAGCACCTAATCGGCTGCGCTAGGATCAGGGGTCGGGCTGAGGAAGAACAGGGTGAGTGAGTGAGCGCCTATATCGTGGAGCAGCAAATAAATGAAATTGCGCTGTCTCCATATACCACGTACTAAGAACAGAGCAAGTAGCACACAATTTAAAATAAGCAGTAGAAAGTTGCACACAATTAAAAAGTAATGACAAGCTGTACAATCTCCCGGTTTCCGCCTCAGGATGTGCATGGACTATGAGGAGAACACACTGGAAGAGGTCAAGTGCAGAGATTTATTAGATAAGGCATAGCAAAGGAGGTGGCAACAAAGGGCAGGAGGGTCCATGAGTGGTGGTGGCAGGGTTTCTTAATCCTTGTCCTGCCTACTGTGTTGCAAGCTTGAGACAGTGACGACCACAGCCCCTTACTTTGTCTCCCCCTTTATGTTGTCAATTAGGGTGAAGGGAAATAGAAAGGAGCAAAGTACATGTCTACAGGTGTACTGGTCTGTGCAGGACACTGGATCACGCACGGAAGAAACAAGGTCAGATTTAAAAGACGATACACAGAAGGCTGCACAAATAGGACGGAGGATCATTTACACAAACTGGTAAGTCAGCAAAAGATCAACAAGGCTAAGAACACTACAACAGACGCTACACTGTAGAACTGATTGGCATGAGAGGTAGAAGAATACTGTAAAAAAAGCCAGGTTCAAATACAGAAAAGAGGAAAAAGATATCATATTTGATGACAAACACACTGGGGTAACACTCTGTTGTCCAGCACAGGAAAGATTGTGCAGAAATTATATGTTAGAATGTTTAAGGAGCTGCAAAGGGGGTACACAAATAAATAAAATATAAATATAATGATAACATTTAAAAAATAGACCTTTATAAGCTCCCCTCTGATTTAGGGGGTATACAAAACTACACTTTCAAGAAGCCCCAGGGGTGGCCGTCCCTAGGCTGGGGAGGGCCTCAGAGCCCCCTTCAATTAATATTTTAAAGCCCCGGGTGTGGCAGTCCCCGGGGCTGGGGTGGCCTCAGAGCCCCCCTCAATTAATGTTTTAAAGCCCCTGGGGGTGGTGGTCCCTGGGGCTGGGGGGCCTAAGAGCCCCCCACACATACATTTACATTTACTGCAGTGGAGCCGTGAGTCCCTGGCACATATATTGA
This sequence comes from Lissotriton vulgaris, assembly GCF_964263255.1. NCBI lineage: Eukaryota > Metazoa > Chordata > Amphibia > Caudata > Salamandridae > Lissotriton > Lissotriton vulgaris. Next base: position 1,571,475,046 of record NC_141685.1, read on the forward strand.
GAAAAAAAGCCCCAGGGGGGTCCTCTCTGGGCCCCCCATTATAATAAACTACATTGCCCCAGGGACTTGGTCCCCTGTGGGCTAATTAGCACTAAAGCGAGCTTCGGGTTTTCCTTTTTTTCACGTGAAACTTGTATCCTACGCGCATCCCACGATTTTGGGCCTTGGGGCTCCTTTTGGGACCCCCTGAGCAGGCCTAGGGGGTCACGGTGTTTCTACCCTGCCCCCTTTGCATCTTTTGCGCACTTGTTTTTCAGTTTTCTTGTGCCTCAGTTCTACCGAGACACAAGATGGCTGCCAATACTTCCTCGTTTGGAGTGTTGACAGACAGTTGACAGCCAATTAGCATGCAGCTTGTGCTCGTAAGGGTACGCGTATAATCCTCGGACGGTACTTCATACATAGATATATCTATGATTTCACTTTTGATTTTCTCAGGAACTACTGCACGGATATACACCATTTAACAAAAACCGTCATCTGCGATCCAAACTCTATCTTTTTGCCAAATTTTGTGTAATTCCGTTCAGCAGTTCGGGCTGTAGCCCGTCTTAAAGGTCCCTTTGGAAAATTGCATGGGGAAAACACGTTTTGGGACCCCCTTTTTTCTCAGCCCCCGCTTCACGAATCACCCCCAAACTTTCAGGGAAGGAGCGGAGCGGAGCAGGCCATCTATCTTTGAGAATATATTTCCACAACAAATCCTTACGGAATTTCTTTGAAAAACGCGCTCATTCTCCTCAACCTTTGAATGTGATGGAAATAAATATTTGGGGAACGAAAAAGTCTGTGAGTGTGTTTTTCAAAGAAATTACCTAAGGATTTGTTGTCGAAATGTATATCGGCGTGGCTTTGCCAGGAATCTTGCACCGGATTTAGATGTGCCAGAGGTCCAGGACAAGTGAGACAAAATTGGTGAATATATATATATATATATATATATATATATATATATATATATATATATATATATATATATATATATATATATATATATATCTTGATACCTCCGAACCTCTCTGTGGTGCCCAGCTGGAACACAACCAAAGGACAAAATACAGACTCCAAATGTTGTGGAAAATGCAGGTATTTAATTCACCAGTTTGTCAGATGCGTTTCGAATACCTTTGTATTCTTTCTCAATTACAAACATGTAGTCCACTTTTAGTTTTTATGCAGTTTTTTTGTGTGATGCTTTCACCTCCTCCATGTGATGTTTAGAAATAGAGGAAATACTAAACACATATGCATGCTCGGACTTGTAGTTTCTAAAGGCCTCATTCAGTTAGTTTCATACTTGATTTGCACAACATTACAGCATGAATGCAGTTTCGTATAAGATGGAAAAATAGCGTAATGCACATTTTATACCAATTATCATAACATTGTTTAAAATGTATGTTTTGATTTTATAGGTTACCAATTTCATTATATATTTTTCAATGAGTATAAATGAATAAATATATACATTGATAAAATATGCCGTACAAAAATATATTTTTGAATATATATATATATATATATATATATATATATATATATATATATCTATCATTCTTCATTTTGTAAAACATGACAAATAAATAAACATTTCATATATACGGAATACAATATAAAAATAGAAATAAGCTATTTAAAATATTGTCACTCTAAAATTCTGTATGGATATCACAGAATAAATTCCTGATTTCATTATTGGCTAACTTCATTAACCTAAGTCGGTCAGATAACAAATGTGCAAAATTACGCAATGTGCAAAAGTACGAACCAAGTGCAAACTTTGCATTATTTTATAGCAGCATGGAAGTATTTCCTTAATAAAGTGCAAAAAGTGATATAGTAGTTATAAAACTTCACCCAATCTGTGCTACTTGCTAATGAAAATCTTGATTCATTCAAGATATTGTGTTTTAGAACTTATGAGAAAAAATAGATTGTACTTATAATGTGAAAGACTAAAAACAGTATTGAGGCAAAAGGAAAAGAACAGGGGCCAGAGTACTGTTATCAAAAATTTCCAAGATATAGGAGTTTGGAGACATGTAGGGAACATTCATAACTGGTGGATAGGACATCAGAGGAAATGGTGCAAATCCTCAGTATTGTTCAATCCATTTGGCTGTCTACTATCCACTTCTACAATAAATTTAGATTCCAGCTGCCGCAGACACTTTTCTCTGTTTCCACCTCGCGGATTATCCTTCACAGCTGCGATGACAAAATATTTTAAATCCGCTAGTTTGTTTTGGTGGATAGCTTTGAAGTGTCTTGCGACCGGATACGTGCTATCGTTATTAACGATAGCCCGCAAGTGTTGCAGAATCCTGACGTGCACTTGCTGCTTGGTACTACCCACATACCTAAGCCCACAGGTGCACGTCAGGATGTAAACTGCATACTCAGTTTTGCATTCATAGCACCCCTGAATTTTGAGTTCCTTCGGGCTGAATGGTGTAGTATATTTCTTGGTTGTTACACCAAATTTACAAGCCCGACATGAAGAGCATTTGTAAAAGCCCTGTTTTTCAGGTAGCCAAGGAGTACATTTCTTTTTCTTGCTAAGATCTGGGATGCTTTTAGCTATTTGGCTTCTCATTGAGATACCTCTCCGATATGTTATTGTGGGTTTATCAGACAACTCCGGTGTCATGACTGCATCTGTCTGTACTATCGACCAATTTCGATTGATTATGGACCGAATTTGGCGATGCTGGTTATTGTAGGTTTGAATTAACGTAGGTGTATTAGAGGTTTCCTCACTTTCTCGTGGTTCATTTTCCTCTATATTGGACAACAGTGATTCCCTGGATCTACTATTGGCTTTCTCCAGAGCCCTTTGTAGACTATATGCCGTATAGCCTCTTCTACGGAATCTCTCAATACTTCTCGCATACATGTGTTCTGTTGTTCCTCACTACTACATATGCGTTTAATTCGGAGAAGCTCCCCGTAGGGAATGCTGTCAATTAAGTGTCTCGGGTGAGCACTCAAGGCATGTAGCGTAGAGTTACCGGCAGTAGATTTTCTATGTAAAGTTGTTCTTAGCCCACCATTTTCTACATATACTCTTGTGTCCAAAAAATCTACTTCAGTACAACTTATATTTGAAGTGAAATTAAGATTCATCTGATTTACATTGATGTCACATATAAAATCATTGGCACTTTCATTGGTCCCCTTCCACAAAACAAAGACATCGTCTATGAAACGTAACCACAATTTTATGTGGTCTCCATATTTTGAGGACAATTCTTGTCTTAATGTCTGCTCCTCCCACCAGCCAACCACTAAACAGGCATAGCTGGGGGAGAAGCAAGACCCCATCGCCACACCTCTGCATTGTCTATATATCTTTTTTGCAAATACAAAGTAATTGTTATTTAAGCACCAATCAATACTTTTCATGATCATTTTGTTATGTTCATAGTTCTCGATGGGTCTTGTTGATAGGAAGTGTTTGACTGCATTCAATCCTACTTGGTGATTATGCAAGTATATGGGAATTCAATGTCCATTGTTATCATTTTCATACCATCTTCCCATTCAACATTGCTAATTTTAGTTAAAAAATCACCTGTATCTTTTACATATGATGGTAATTTTTTGACCAGATCTTGCAAGTAATAATCAATGTATTGTGATAGGTGCTCACTGGCACTTTCAATTGCCACAATATTATTGGGCGTCCTGGGACTGGTGTCCTCTCCTCATGGGTTTTAGGGAGAAAGTATATGGATGGCAGTACAGGTGATTCATTCCATAGAAAAGTATATTCATCTTTTGAAATCATGTTGTCCCTTTTACATTGGAGTAGATGTTTCCTCAATTTTTCCAAAGCTCTCATATATTCTTTGTTATTGGTTCCACATAGCACTTAGTATCAGATAACTGTTGATTCGCTTCCGTCAGATAGTCCTGTTTAGGCCACAAGACTATGTTGCCGCCTTTATCTGAGGCCTTCACAACTATTTCAGTGTTGTTTCCTAATTTAGTCATTAGTATATATATATATATATTCCACAAGCAAACGTCCCTTGGTTAGGAGGAGCGGCCAGTCAGCTGGTGCAGGCGACGAGTCAAGGACTTAAATAAACTCGAAACGCGTTGGCGAAAGTGGTGGGGACAGTGAAAGCAGCATGCAATGTCTTCCTTACCGCATGAATAAAAGTGCTATGCTTGTAGCACTTTGGTGTCACTCGAGTGCCTTTCAAGTGTTTGATAACAAGCAGGAGCCTCATTTATTGGCGGCTGTCGTGCCGTCGGAAAGCACCACCCCGGGAACCTGGGGACTTGGGGGAATGACATTTGCCAGTTTCCTTAACAAGGTTTGACATCAAGGGATCGAGGAAGACATCGAATTGCCGGGGCTCATCAGAGGGCTCTGTTCAGCAGGACATTTGCATACTTATTCCAAGCCGACACTACATTGCCCATAATGCTTTGCTCTTGGTACACGTGGCCGCCGATGATAGGATATGCCACAGTATACCTCAAGCGAAGGGAGTGAGCGGACATGCTTTTTCCACTACCATATCTGATGAAGAGAATCCTCGAAACGAGTTTTCGAAAGTGGTGGGGACTGTGAAAGCAGCATGCAGATGTCTTCCTTACCGCATGAATAAAAGTGCTATGCTTGGAGCGCTTTGGTGTCACTCGAGTACCTTTCAAGTGTTCGATACCAAGCAGGAGCCTCATATATATATATATATATATATATATATATATATATATATATATATATATATATATATATATATATATATATATATATATATATATATATATATATATATATATATATATATATATATATATATATATATATTCCACAAGCAAAAGTCCCTTGGTTAGGAGGAGCGGCCAGTCAGCTGGTGCAGGCGACGAGTCAAGGACTAGACTTGTGATTTATTGGCAAGCAATTAAATAAAGACACCGCACTCGTCTCGGGTCTGGTTAAAGCGTTTTAATCTAGCTCAGAACAACTTCCTTCACCTACGCGTTTCGAACAGTAAATGTTCCGGATCACGGTAGTTACAAGTCCGTTTTCACTTTCTGTTATTTATACCCTCAATCCCACTCAGACAGTTAGGAGGCATTGTGGGAGGGGTAGTTCTTACTTGGCTTTGTTAGAGCTATTATCGAATTCCCAACATAGGTATAAGCCATGTGTTTGTGTATCTAAGGCATTTACTTTTAAAAACCTGTTATGGCTTTGTATGGTTGTGGGCTGAGTGCCCAAATAGAGAAACAGTGACTTAATTCACCTGTTTTAATATTTTTGTAGCTAAGTGCTTCCATTAATGCTCATTTTGTGTGGCTTGTACATTTATGTGGGAAGTCGATAATGATATTCATGACTCAAACTTAATGCAGCTTCTGCGATAAACGTTTGTCTTTCATTCTATTTTTTACTTCTGACAATTTAATCTAAATAAATTCAGTCCAAAATGTATTACGAGCTACGTGCAGGTATACACTGTCAAAGCAAAGAGCTTTCTTTTCCCATTTCAGGCATTATTTGTACAGTTCTATAGCATTTTCCATTTTTAGTTGCCTATTTTCAGAATTTACAGGCTGCTTGTATATATATCCTTCTTTTTGATTATAACCAGTCTGGTTCGCAGCACTATGAACTATAGCAAATGAATATATTGAAGATGGAAACATAATTGGAAGGCAAAATCAAGTTCACAATTTAAAAGTCTGGTACTAGGTATGTTGTAGTCTCTTTATAAATGCACATACAGTTCCTCGTCCCCGTTCAGACCGTTCGGGACCTTAGTTTTTAATCTAATAATAAGCTTAGATTCCAAACCTCTTAGTTTTTGTAGACGGTTTCCTCCCCTCTCATTGTCTGGCACCATTGCAATTTCTGAGTATCTCACATAATGCCAAGTTTTGTTCTTATGTGTCATCAAATGTTTGGCCATAGCATATGTTTGATCTTTGTTCTGTATCGCTCTGATGTGCTCCAACATCCTTTTTTTGAGAGCACAAATGGTGGATCCAATATAGCGTTTGCCACAGTCACATTCCAATAGATAGACGACATATTGTGATTCACATGTTATTTTGTGTTTGATTTCAAATGGTTGTCCTTTGGGGTCATTCAAAGATTTTAGATTCCTCCCAATTTTGCACGCTTTGCATGACATGCATTTCGTGAAACCTTTTTGTCTCTTTTGTAAGCACGATTCTTCTTTTTTGTCAATGAAGTGACTGTTGACCAATGTATCTCCAAGAGATGGTGCCTTCCTGAATGAGATTAGAGGTGCGTCACCAATCATATTTCCAATGTCCAGATCCTTTTTTATCACACTCCAGTATTTTGTGACTATTTTCCTGATTTGGAGTATGTCAGGATGAGACGTGGTCTTTCCTCTGTTTGGTTGGTTTTTTCTTTCTCTTTTTCAATTAAAGTTTCAGTTCTTGTCTTTTTTCTGGCTCTTTGTTCTCCAAGCTTAATAGTCTTTAAGCTGTATCCTCTCTGTGTGAAGCGTTGTGTGGTTTCTACAAATTTCTTTTCCATTTCCATGGGTTCTGAACAATTCCGTTTCATTCGTAAAGATTCCCCATATGGTACATTTTGCTTCAGTGACACTGGGAGGAAACTGGTTCCGTGGAGGATGCTATTGGTGGAGGTCTTTTTTCGGAATAGGGTGGTATGTATTTTTTCATCTTTTATGTATACCTTGGTATCCAGAAAGTCGATTTCTTTATCTTGGATGTTGAATGTAAATTGTAGCCCCACATTGTTGGTGTTCAAGATCGCTATATACTGGAGCAGTTCTTGTTTAGTGCCCTTCCACAGTAGGAAAAGATTGTCAATAAATCATAACCATAAGACCACTTTGGTGGTATATGGATCGTTTTCTTCTCTCCAAGCTATGTGTTTCTCCCACCAGCCCATGGTGAGATTAGCATAGCTTGGAGAGAAGGAAACTCCCATAGCAGTTCCACGGTTCTGAGAGTAGACGTTGTTGAAGAGGAACACATTGTTTATTAGACATGTTTTTATCATTTCCAAAAGCATGGTTGTATGATTGAGTTCCCCAATTGGTCGTTGTTTGAGAAAATATGCGACAGCTTGTAAGCCCAGTTGGTGTTCAATTGATGTGTAAAGCGATACCACATCGATTGTGAATAGCAAGTATGTGGGTTAACATTCCGTTTCCATGAGGATCCGGAGAAAATCTCCAGTGTCTTTAATGAAGGAGTTGAGTGTTGGTACAATCGGGGCTAGGAAATAGTCTACATATGAAGCAATGTTTTCATACAAGGAGCCACAGCTTGATATTATCGGCCGGGCTGGTGGTTTGTTCAGAGTTTTGTGAACTTTCGGCAGAAAGTAAATCGTTGGTGTAGTTGGATTCTGGACTGTTAGAAAATTTTTCTCCTCTTGGTTGAGTAGTCCTTTTTGCTGCCATTGTTTTATTTGTTGATGTATTGATACTGTCATTTCTGCCATCGGATTGTCTTTCAATCTAGTATAGTTCACATCATCCAATTGTCGATTGGCTTCTTCTATGTAGTCTATTTTATTGAGGATCACAATGTTTCCACCTTTGTCGGCAGGTTTTATTTCGATTAACAGGTTTTCTTTTAGAGATTTCAGTGCCTGGCGCTCTTCCCAAGATAAATTTTCCTTTTTGTTGTTATTGTTTTTTCTCATGATGTCAAGTTCTGCATTGATTAGATCATGAAACGCATAATTCTATTGCCTGGCTGTAATGCTGGGCAGAATTTAGATTGATTTTTTAAATTTGTTTTAGGGTGTGTGTTGTGCGGGATTTCCATCTCTTTTAATATTTGTGTATCCGTTGTTGTCAATTCATTCTCATCATGTGCCAGTTCATAAGCTACCTTTAGGGCTGGTATTTCTGAAACAGTATATCCCTTCTGCATAGAGGTATTTTCATATTTTGGGGCTTCTTCCACTTTCTTCTGTGTTTTGGCAAAGAATTTTTTCAATTTTAATTTACGGATATACTTATATATGTCTTTTTTGGTTTCCACACTCTCATGATGTTTTTCCGGGTTGAAAGTCAAGCCTTTGTTGAGCAGTCTCTGTTCTGTTGCAAAATCCAAAAACAAAAGGGAGAGGTTGAGGCAGAGGAAGACCTGGGGGCCGAGGACGAGGCCAATATGCAAACCCAAACCCAAGCGCAGAACCAGAAGAGCAAAGCACTCCAAGATATCCATTGCGCAATCGCACTCTGCAAAGGAAATGACCAGTGAGAAATCAAACGATCCAGTTCCAAATTTGATAATTAATCTATCTGACTATACATTATAAACAACATTTGTTTACACTATTTATATGTGAAATTTTGATATGGATCGTAAATGTTCCATTGTTTATAATCCGAAACTAAGTATGTTTCAGTGCCTGTACAAACAGTTTTTTTCAATTTGAATGGATTTAACCATGTCATTTTGTTTACACTGGTTTGTTTTGTTCCTTCATTCATAAGCACTTTGCTTTAATTGTTTCTTTAGATTATTTCCAGCTATTTTGTCTTGCATACCACACTTGTTTGTTTTAATGCTTGATTCTCATCACATTTGACCCATGCGTTCTGTTTCATTAGGCACTTGGGCTTTTAACATCCATAAAATGCTCTGCCTACTCCTGACGCGCCATGTGACCAAGCTCCGTTCGTGGAACGAAACGCGTCAGGGAGGGGACTTGCTCTGACACACTTTTTGAAAAATAAATTTTGCGCTGCTGGCACTTCGATGTTGTGGCTTCGATGATTTAACATCCATCTGATCTAACTGTGGAGTGGAGGTCTACGCCCGTTAAGACCGCAGCGAGAAGCGGTCGGGATTTCTTTCATATATATATATATATATATATATATATATATATATATATATATATATATTACCTACTGGCGGTCGCCAGTAGGTATATATAGTTAGGATTTTTTCTCTATGGGATTTTTGAAAATTCTATGTCTAATAATTTTGGCGTTTGTGTACGGAATTGGCTGAAATTTTCAGGAAAATGGAACATTTTGTTTCTGAGCTGCCCCTGACAATTTGGGGGGGTTTCATCAAGGGGGGGCCGAGAAAAAAGGGGGGTCCCAAAACGCGTTTTTCCCATGTTAATTTCCATAGGGCGGTTGGCCTCACTTTTAGCTCGAACGGCTGAATGGATTTGCACGAAACTTGGCAAAATTGTAGGGACTGTTAGCCCGATGTGCCTTTGCTAGGTCTCAATATATATGCTCCAGTGGATTTTGAGTAATTTAGGTTCAAAAAAAGATATATATCTGGGCGGAGCCTAACCACACATCTGATCTGATTGGCTGTCAGCACTTCATCCAAGAAGTGTTGGCAGCCATATTGGGACCAATATACATGATAGCACCTCATTAAAAAGCATTGTAGTTAATAGAGGGTTTTAGGACTTTAGTTACATTATAAATCATTTGTTGATGGTACCATACTCGTTTTAGGAATTGTGGTGGGTTCTAAGGTGATTTTACCATGTGAAAAAACCTTCTGCTGTGATATCATGAATATTGTTTGAAAGAAAACTAATATCTCATGATTTTCCCACAGTGGTTTGGAAGGGGATCTATAAGCTAAACTGAAAGCATATTTTCTGTAAATTCACATTATCTTTCTCAGTCATGTGAAAATGAAGTCTGACATTCTCAGTAAAACATGTACATCCAACAAGGACAGAGACTGTCAGTTGATTCCTTTGTGTTCTACTGCAGCCTCCTAGAGTGTTCTAAAGAACAACTAGAGCGCTAACAGTCCTACTTATTACAAAGGTATGGCACACCTGAAGCCATCTTGATTGGAATAAAGTGGTAACTCTTAAAACATTTAATTTAAAAAGAAACAACATGAGGGGGTATATTTTGCCATAGAAAGTATGATTAGTGCTGCAGAATGAAAAATTAGGGCACATTTTGAGTGACTTCTCAAATCCTTTTCTATTTCATTAAAACATTCTGACATGCAGTCTCCCAAAATGGCCACCAGAGACAAAAGAGCCCATATGTAGCCCAAATATCACCCAGATGTAGCCCAAGTATAGCCCAATGACAGAATGTCCCAGAGTGTTCTAAAGAACAACTAGAGCGCTAACAGTCCTACTTATTACAAAGGTATGGCACACCTGGAGCCATCGTGATGGGAATAAAGTGGTAACTCTTAAAACATTTAATTTAAAAAGGAACAAAATGAGGGGGTATATTATGCAATAGAAGGTATTATTAGTGCTGCAGAAAGAAAAATTAGGGCACATTTTGAGTGTTCTAAAGAACAACTAGAGCGCTAACAGTCTTACTTATGACAAAAGTATGGCACACCAGAAGCCATTTTGATTGGAATGAAGTGGTAAGTCTGAAAACACTCAATTTAAAAAGGAACAAAATGAGGGGGTATATTTTGCCATATGAATTATGATTAGTGCTGCAGAAAGAAAAATTAGGGCACATTTTGAGTGACTTCTCAAACCCTTGTCAATTTCATTAAAAAATTCTGACATACAGTCTCCCAAGATGGCCACCAGAGACAAAAGAGCCTAAATGTAGCCCAAATATCACCCAGATGTACCCCAAGTATAGCCCAATGACAGAATGTCCCAGAGTGTTCTAAAGAACAACTAGAGCGCTAACAGTCTTACTTATGACAAAAGTATGGCACACCAGAAGCCATCTTGATTGGAATGAAGTGGTAAGTCTGAAAACACTCAATTTAAAAAGGAACAACATGAGGGGGTTAATTTTGCCATAGAAAGTATGATTAGTGCTTCAGAAAGAAAAATTAGGGATCATTTTGAGTGACTTCTCAAATCCTCTTCTATTTCATTAAAAAAATTCTGACATGCAGACGGAAACATGCACTTTGAATACCAGCAGCAGACGTCCCTGGTGAGCAGTACCTTTACTACAGTGATCTAATGTGAAACTAGAGTGCTAACATTCAGAATTTATGGCAAATGTGTGACACATCTGAATGCCTTCTTGATGGAACCAAAGTAAACAAGCATTGAAAATGCAATAGATCTCGCCCTCGTTTAAGTTAAAGCCATTCTGTTTGTAATGAGGTGGCTTTTTAGCTTTGCTTTTATTAGTGTTTTTTCAACTTTCATGTAAATAACATGCATCTGTATGCATATAAGTATATGTATGCATGCATTTATGTTTGTATTTATATAGATATACAGATGATATATGTTTATATATGTATGTATATATATATATTCACTGAAAAAACCATAGGCTATAGACCATATATAGTTAGGAATTAGCATTTACAAAACCTTGAAAATTCACTGAAAAAACCATAGGTTATAGACCATATATAGTTAGGAATTAGCATTTACAAAACCTTGAAAATTCACTGAAAAAACCATAGGTTATAGACCATATATAGTTAGGAATTCGCATTTACAAAACCTTATTTTACTCACACAAAACCATTGAAATTCCATATATAGTTAGTTGCACTAACTATATATCGCGCACCCGCAATCCACTGCTGATGATGTCACATATTACATCATTCATGACATGGTCAGTGACATCACTGATGACATCACTGATGACATCTCAAATGACATCACTGATGACATCACTGATGACAACATCCAGTGACTGTATGTTTCTGTAAAGTTAAAATATGTCTTACATATTGAAGAATGAGTGGATGTATAAGTGTCTGGATGAAGGATTTAGTAGGTGCATGACTGACTGTATGAGTGAGTGATTAAATGTGTCTCACTGAGTGCATGGGTTAGTGACTAAACTGTCTTAATTTGTGCATCATTATGTCTGTTGTTCTGTAAACTGTTGCATGTGTTGATAAGTAGCTATATGAGTAACTATATGGGTTATTGATTGGTTGCCCAAGTATTTGTATGGGAGACTGAGTGTGTGTGTGGGTGGCTGGGAGGTGTATGACTCTGTGCATAGATGTGTGAGCAGTTGATTCACTAGATGTATGGTTTCAAAAGTGCATGTGGAAACAGCTGTATGGGCGGTTGACTGTGTGCATGAGTGTATTGGTGAGTGAATGGATATCTCAGTGCTACATGTCAAAGTAAGTACATATGTAAAACACAGTACATGTGAGAGTTGACATATATAAATAACTGTGCATAAGAGCCAGTGAATGTGTGAGTGGCTGTATGGATCATTGTGAACTTGTATCAGGGATTGTATAAGAGAGTAAATATGTGTTAGTATATGTTTGAATAAGTAAAGTTTGTATAACTGCATAGTTGAGGAAATGGAGGTGTGATTGATTCTTTGCATGACTGACTAGGTGTGTGAGTAACTCCATGGATGAGTGACAGTCTGTGAGTGTCTGTTTACACTGATTGTATCTAAGGTTATATTAGAGTCTGAAGAGGTTCATCGTATTATCACATAAATGATATCATCAGTGATGTGATCAGTAATGTCAAATAAGATGTCATCAGTGATGTCATCAGTGATGTCATTTTAGATGTCATCAGTGATGTCATTTGAGATGTCATCAGTGATGTCATCAGTGATGTCACTGACCATGTCATGAATGATGTAATATGTGACATCATCAGCAGTGGATTGCGGGTGCGCGATATATAGTTAGTGCAACTAACTATATATGGAATTTCAATGGTTTTGTGTGAGTAAAATAAGGTTTTGTAAATGCGAATTCCTAACTATATATGGGCTATAACCTATGGTTTTTTCAGTGAATTTTCAAGGTTTTGTAAATGCTAATTCCTAACTATATATGGTCTATAACCTATGGTTTTTTCAGCGAATATATATATATATATATATATATATATATATATATATATATATATATATATATATATATATATATATCCTACTGGCTGTCATCAATAGGTAGTTATAGTTAGGACCTAGTTTCCATAGGAAATCCGCAACATTCTATTGGGAATAACTTTGGCGCCAGTTGATGAATCTTTGCGAATTTCTCAAAGAAGATGGCCCGCTGCGCTCCGCTCCGCTCCTTCACTGAAAGTTTTGGGGGATTCGTCAAGTGGGGGCTGAGAAAAAAGGGGGGTCCCAAAACGTGTTTTCCCCATGTTATTTTCCATAGGACGATTAGACACGGCTACAGCCCGAACGGAAGCACCCATTAGCCTCCATTTTGTGCCTCTGAGGCAGAATAGAGTCAAAAACAAAAGTGGAGAACGTGAAAAGGGAGCAGGGTAGAAACTCCCTGACCCCCTAGTCCTTCTCAGGGGGTCCCTGAAGGACCTCGAAGGTCAATGAATCATTATTTTTTTTTAAAATCGCGAGTAACAAGTTTGAGTATTTAGATGTTGGTTGGCTCTAAAAAGAGCCATTGTGTTCATTGAGTGTTTTTTGTACCTACAATCAAGTACCGATGCAGAGTCTAAAGTTCAAGAAGAAGACTCTGTTTCGCTCATCTGTGAAATGTACACCATCTCTTCTATAAATGCTTTGCATGTTGTAACGCAAGTTGTTGTGGTATATAGAACCCATACCATAGTCTCTGAGGAAAGCAGAAACAGACTTATTCACATGTTTCCTTGCTTTCTCAATCTGCGGACAATATTGGTTGGACCAGTTCCATTTTTGCCTTTGGTATATATTAGAATATACAAATGCAGTTTGTGGAAAAAGTGACATCAATTGCCAAATGTGTCCTTTAAAAGCATTTCCAGACCTACCCCAGTCAAAGTGCCTAGGTCATTGCCACCATAGTGCACAATTATGAGGTCGGAGTGTGGGAGAGGCAAAAAGGATTTTACCAATGGCATCAATTGGTGACATCTCAATCATCTCTGGCCAATCCACTTAATATCCTCATTTGGTAAATCAAGGTTGAGAAAGCATCTATTTGCTGCATACCTTTCAGCCCAGAAAATATAGCTGTGTCCTACAATCCACACTCTAAGCATCTTGAAGGGAGATGTAGTTGTACTCAGATGTGCTCTGGAAATGAAATGGCAGTTTGAAAAGTAGGAGTTTAGAAAAAATCTGGATGAGATTCAGTGCACTTGAAAAAAAAGAAGTGATTGGTGGTTTCTTAAAATTCTAAATTGAAAATTAGGGTGCATGCTTTTTTTTTTAAAGGAGAAATGCTAATGGTTGAGAAAAAATCCTTGAAAGGAACATTACACAGGTTAGGTTGGTGTATTGAAAAGTCAAACACCCTTGCTATTTTTTTTTGCAGATGAACTTTTCACCTTTGTGTTCAGTTAGGTGTTCTATGGAGTGTTACCATGGTAACAGGCAGAGAGGGAAGTGGGGGAAGGTTGAATATTATGTGAGATTTAAAGTGTTGCAATGTAGAACCAATTAAAATGTTAGTTTGGTTTTGAATTTATGTGGGAAGATATTTCATTGGTTATCTACAAAAATGTGTGTGTAAAATAAGAGGGAAGCTATGTTATTCGATGATTCCAGTGACTGGTGCACAATTGAGAGATTCTGCTTAACACCTTCCGAAGGTCGAACGTTCAGCGCCCAGTGCTGAACGTTCGAATAACGAATGCTGACCCGTCGGCCAACGGTCGTGCGCAGCACTGGCAAGGTAGTGCTCGTGACGACCGTTGGCTGACGGCAGGACTTAAAGGGTTAAGAAAATCTGGTGTGTGATTGCCACTGTTCTAAATCTACAAAAGCATTTTTAAAGGTGAGTTGTTAATTTGTAAGGAGATCTATGTTGTGCAGTTTAAATTAATAACAAAAATGTGTTCTAATGTGGAAGCAGGAGTTTATTTGTATAGAGTGTAATTCTGAATTTGTCTGCTTTGGGAAAAACCTTGTGATAGTTGCATTTGGTATGTTAATGTGTTTGAGGAGATATTTCTTTGCAGTACAGTGCTGTTGTTAAAATCATTTCAGTGAATTCTCATTTCTTCATTCTCAGTCCCACATTAAGCCCCTACACTGCCTGAACACCACTGCACTGTCCTAAAATTTGAAACAGCACTCCCAGCAAGACTCTCTTTCACTGTAGTAATCATTTTACTGAATTGCAAGGGATACTGTCATGTGTCTAAGATCACAGTGTGAGTCAGAATTCATTTCAGAAAAATGTGGCAGAATAATTTGCTTAGTTGATGTGTTTTAAAATATGGCAATGCATGTAGTCATGGAGTGAGTCCGTCCTTAGGACATTTAGTGCTATAAAGTCCAAGGCAGCATGTGTGCCAGGCCTCTGAATTCCCAAATAGTCTCCATGCTGTGTAATAAAGATCCTGGGTGTGCTGTAGAAATTGCATACCAACTTTCTCTGTAGCATGTAGAAAATCATTTCAGTGAATTCTCATTTCTACATTCTCAGTCCCACCTTGAGCCCCTACACTGCCTGTACACCGCTGCACTGTCCTGAAATCTGAAACAGCACTCCCAGCAAGACTCTCTTTCACTGTAGTAATAATTTTACTGAATTGCAATGGATACTGTCTTGTGTCAATGCTCCAAATCTAGAACAATCATTTGGGTGAGTTTAGGTCTTGCAAAAACATGAAGCCGAGTTTTGAAATCTGTAGAAGAAATTGAGTATTTAGCAGAGAGAGAACCAGACAGTACAGATATTTTGAAGACAAATATGTTGGATACATACTATCCAAATAGAAGTAATCATCTTGAGAACGTTTGTCTCTATGAAGTACTTCAAAGATATACTTTTAAGAGGAATACTACAGAAGATATCAATAAATTAGTATATGCTGTGATTGGATGTGAAGTATGTTTAGTGAAACAAAGAAAAGGACATTTGATTAATCACCGAAAAATGAGTTGCGAAACTCCTGACAAAAAGGAATTTTACTATTTAGCTCTTTGGCAACTCTTTAAGCCATGGCGTACAGAACTGGAACTACTTGGAGATTTTGACAGTTATGAAGATTCATTCAACGCAACTAAAAATACTATAGAATGTCCTGTTTTTACTAATTATCTGAAAATGTTGAATTGACGAAATACAGCAAGAAGCTACAACTGCAGCAGAGATTGCTAGAGACAGTTCTCAAGACAGTCAAAATTCTGTTTCGTTGAGTCAGGATCAACTAGGACAACCAATTATCCAAAATGAAACAGCAACTGCCATGGATGAGGTGGAAAGAGCAATGCAACAAGCTCAAGAGGATGTAATAAACTTAGAAGAATTGGAAAAACAACTAAATATTGAGCAAAAACAAATATACGATTAAGTGACAGAACAGATTGAGCATGGTTTATATCATAAGAAAAAAGAGTGCTCATGTACGTCATTTAAACCTGTCTAACTGTACGTGAGTGGAGAAGTAGGAACTGGAAAACGTTTTCTCATTAAAGGAATTGCAACTTATCTACAGAAAAGAACTGAGTCGTCACTGTCTTGTGTTGTGATTGCTCCAACTGGATTGGCAGCACATAACATTAAAGGGATTACTTTACATCGTTTATTGATGATGCCAGTAGAGCATGAAAATAAATTAGAATACCACAAGCTATCTCGAGAAGCTTGTTGTGAAGTTTCTAGAGTCTTGAAAAAAATTAAACTTCTCATTATTGATGAGGTAAGCATGGTATCAAATTGAATGCTTGCCTTTGTTCATTGAAGAATGCAACAAATCCTTATAACAGAGTATGATGTGTTATTTGGAGGCAAACAGGTCATAGTTTTTGGAGATCTACTACAACTAACTCCTGTGAAAGGACAGCCAGTATTTAAAACAGTTACACATGAAGACACAAGAAAGTGCCTGGGAAGCATTGGAAATGTTAATATTTGGTCATATTTCGAATACTCAGAACTCTTTACAAATATGCGACAGGCAAAGGACGCTGATTATAAACGTATTCTTGAAGATATGAGAATTGGAAAAGTGAGTGAACACGGCAAAGAAGCTTTACAGGCACGATTACTTACAAATTTGTTTCCAAACGAAAATATTCTCCCAGAGAGTATATATAAAGAAATTGCAGAAAAGAAATCAGTGATATGCTTGATGCCAACTCTGCAAGAATGTTCAATATTCAATGAAAAAAGGTTCAAGTTAGAAAATCAAGAAATTATAAAACTGGAAGCTATTGATAGAATAGAGCATGAAGGAGCTACTAATATTTTGTCAGAAAAGTTGAAGTCAAAATTAGGTTCTTTAGAGAAATCAATATCTAAAACTGCTGGTTTAAAAAAGAATCTATATGCATGTATAAATTGTCGGATAATTTTACGACGTAATTTACATGTGGAAAGAGGTTTAGTAAATGGAGCAATGGGTAATGTTGTTGATTTTGTGAATTACCCAAATAGAGATGACATTGAATTTTTGAAAATCAAATTTGATGAAATTTAAGAAATACAACAATTGAGTCATTGTTCAGCACGATTTTTGCTTGTAAAAGATTTATATGTCCGCCGAAAACAGTTTCCTGTTTGTTTGGCATA
Organism: Lissotriton vulgaris; assembly: GCF_964263255.1. Lineage (NCBI taxonomy): Eukaryota > Metazoa > Chordata > Amphibia > Caudata > Salamandridae > Lissotriton > Lissotriton vulgaris. The sequence goes on from NC_141685.1 coordinate 1,571,492,440, forward strand.
TGCGGTGACTATTCATAAATCTCAAGGTTTAAGTGTTGATTGTGCTTTGGTGGATATTGGAAGTACTGTGTTTGAAGAGGGTATGGCATATGTTGCTTTATCTCGAGTCAGAACTTGATTATACCTGATTGATTTTGATGACACAAAGATTAGTGAAGATGTAAATTGTGTAAAAGAGTATAATAGGTTAAGAAGAGAACATGCTTTCAATTTACCCCAATATCCAGTACTTGAAAAGCGTGTGGAAAGCCGAAAAATAAGATATGAAAACAATTGTAGCGAGGTTGCAGAGAAAAGAAAAAAAACTAGATGAACCAGTGATAGTAAGCAAAAAGAAAAAGGATATTTTATTGAAGAGGTTCTTGGTTTTCAGTTTGAAAACAGTTCTGGTGTCAACTACTATGCTAATGTAGTGGTTAATGTTGTTTTTTTTCTTGAAACTTTACTACAACAAATTGTTGAAAATCGGGACAAAAGATTCTGTTGTTTGTTGAATTCTGTGTTTGAGAAATATAGTAGTGATAAAACTAAAATAGAAAGTGTTTCTGATATTCGAAATGTTTTAGACATATGTTCTGGTTTAAACCAATTTTCACAGAATATTCAGCAAGATTGTCAGGAATTTCTAATGTATATGCTTGTTGTATTGCAAGATGAAGGTATAGATATTGAAAATCTTTTTGGCCTTTCTTACAAATGGCAACATGACTGTGACAATTGATCGTTTTCAAGTAGTACTAAAATAGACACTGAAATATATATATATTTGACTTTACCAGACTGCAAATCAGTGTCTTTTAATAATATAGTTAGAGAAGCAAATCCAAACATGGTCTGTACCCAATGTAACTCACAAATGTTATCAACATTATGTATACAAATATGGACTGCATGTAATTTTAATGCTTCAACGATGCAGACCTGATGGAAGAAAACTGACAACTTTAATAAAAAATGTTGTGGCTTCTCAACTATCAATATCAGGAAGAACTTTTGTAACTGTAGCAATTATTTTCCACAATGGTCCTTCTACAACATCAGGGCATTACACAGCTTATTTAAAATGTACAAAAGCCTGGACTCATTGTAATGATACTCAATTGATTTTTAAACAACGTTTGCCTTATGACTTACCAAATTCTTACCTAGTGTTTTTACAACCAAAATTTTAGGGAAAATAATTGGCCTCGGAAAATTACTGATGTTAGGAAAGGGTAGTCTGGTGTTGAAAAGTACTTTGTGATTGAGGGTTATCAGGTTAAAAAAATTCTTGTAGTTGACGTAGAGGCAGTGTAAGTGTATCATAGAGTGGGTGATGTGGCTATCACAGGAGATGTTGATCATCAGTGAGACAGAGGTGTTTTACATTTGTTGTAGTTGTTGGAGATGTTGGTGAAATTGTTATTCCCTTGTAGAGGTTTCTGTTAATGGTATTCAGCTCCTTGCTAAGATAAAGGATGAGCAGAGTGTCATCGGCATACCAGATGATGTTGAGATTCTGATAGCATGTTAGTTGTTTAAGGTTCTATGTACTTGATAAATAGCATCGGGTGGAGATATAACCATTGTTAGATGGTACCAAAGATGTTGTTGCTTTTGATTCAGAGGGTTGGGAAACGGACGCTTAAGAGTATTATTAGGTATCTTCCAAACTAAGGATTTCACACATACTATTTGGCCATGAGAAATGGTATATGAAACAAACAATGACTATTTCGGGTAAATGTTGATAGCATATGTTTGTACATTACTTTATTTATAGTGTATAAAAAAGAAGTAATAATGTTTTGTTACTTTGTGATTGTTGGAAATATCCCTTACTTACGTAAAAAATTCCTGTTCGAAAAAGACATTTAAGATATGTTTTTTCTAATTGTTACATTCTTAATGAATATTTTGAATGGGTTTTTTAAAGACAATCTTATTGATTGTCTTTTTTTTTGCCCGCTGTTATATGATGAGTACTATTGAACTCACTGTTTTCAGTGAAATTCAATATATTCTGAGAACAGCAAAATAAAATACATAACATACTGTACAAAATTTTTTGTATTGTGAAATATATATTATAACACAATTTTTTCTTCTCTTCCACAGATATTATATTTATTAAAAATATATGATTCACTTTTCATTACTTATAAGGTGAGTATGACAAACAAAAAATACTTTCTCATCACTCTCTTACTTCTCTTTCCCTTTTTCACTTTCTTCACTTTGTCTCTTACTCCACTTCCTTTGGTCATCTTACTCTCCTTCCCTCACTCTCTTTACTCCCCTTAATTTACTTTTACACTACTTCTCTCATCATCAGTACCCTTCCCTCACCCTCACTTACCTTCCCCAGCTCCCTCTTTCCTCTCTGTGACCCTCACTTCTCTTTTCTTTCTTCCTCCATCACAACCCTTCTTAAGCTGTATCCCTCACTCTTTTCTCTCTCCCCCCTCACTCTCTTTCCTTCACACCATCCCTCACTCACTTTCAGTCACTCCCCTTCTTTTATTCCCTCACTTCCTTTTGCTCACTCCCCTTCCTTTATTCCCTCCTTCACTCACCTTTCCTCCATCCGTCTCTAAGGGGCATATTACCAAGCAATAGCGATAATTATCGCTATTGCTTGGTTAGAGACAAACATTTACCGCTGAGCTGCGGCGATTTTTACCGCAAATATACCTTGGTATTACCAAGGTTTATCGCAAATGCGATAAAAATCGCCGCAATGCATGAATATCGCTGAAAAGTCAGCGATATTCATGCATTACCGAGCTAATGCTCTTAGCCATGTTATCCACCTCCCATTGCATAACATGGCTAAGAACTGCTCAGGGCAGGTGTTAGCTTTTGGAGATATTCGCGCTTAGCGCGAATATCTCCAAAAGTTGGTAATAGGAGATAGCGATGTTAGCGACTGTTTTCAGTCGCTAACATCTTGGCACGCCCACTTTGCATGTCATTAGTGATAAATATCGCTGACATGCAAAGTGGGGCCCAAGATGGTCGCTATCTCCTACTAGCTGTCGCTAACTGGTGTTAGCGACAGCTAGGTAATAGGGAGATCATTTTATCTCCGCTTTCTTGGCTTTTAACGCCAAAAAAGCGGAGATAAACCCCCTTGATAATATGCCCCTAAGTCTCTTCCTCTGTCTCAGTCATTATAACTGCCTCACTCTCTCACCGTCCCTCACTCTCCCTCTCTCTCACTGTCTCCCTCTCTCTCTCTACCAATCTTCCTTTTCTTTCCTCTCTCTTTCCATACATTATTCTCTCTCACTCACTACATTTTCCTCTATCTTAAATGTTTCTTTTTCCCTCACTGTCACTGCCCTTCACTCAATCTCACTCCTCTTCTCCTACTTCATATTTTCCTCTCTGTGCATCACTCCCATTCCCTTTGACCTGCTCCCATTCCCTCACTCCCCCTCACTCTCTTTCCCTCACTCCATCCATCAGTCCTCTTCCCTTACTTCCCTTTCCTCATTCACTTTTGCTAACTCCCATTCATTTAGTTCCCCTCTCCCCTTCATTCCATTTCTCTCTCCCTCTCTTCCTCTGCTCACTCAGTCTAACCGCCTCACTCCCTCTCAGTCACTCGCTCTCCCTCTCTTTCTCTCTCACTCTCTCTCGCTCTCTCTCCCTCACCCTTCCTGTCTTTCTCTTTCTGTTTCCCTCACTCCTACTTTATCCCTCAGTCCCCTTTCTTCTCTCTTAATCTCCTTCTTTCTCTCTCATTCCCCTTTCGTCACCCTTATACCCCTTCTCTCACTGGTATTGCCTTTTATTCACCCTCAGTACTTTTCCCTCACTCACCTTCCCTCACTCCCCTTCCCCCACTCCACTTCCTCCTGTCTGTATATCTCACCCTTTCACTTTCCTGTTCCCTTTTCCTCATTCCCCCTCGCTCTCCTTCTCTCACTCCCCTTTTCTAACTCCCTCCATCCCCTCACTCCACATCTCTCTCCCTCTCTCCCCATCTCTCACTTTTCCTTACCCCCCTTTTCTCATCCTCATACCCCTTCCCTCACCGTCACTCCACTTCTCTTACCTTCACTCCCTTTACCCTGCTCTACTTCTCCCTCTCCGTCTCTTACTCCCCTTCTCTGTCTCCGTCCCCTGCTCTTCTTTTCTCACTCCTCCTCCCTTACTTTCCTTTCCTTACTGCCCTTCCCTTACTCTTTCTCTCCCCTTACCTCACTCCCCTACCCTTAGCCCCCTTGTTTCAGTCACTCTTTGTATCCTCTTCCCTCACTCACCATGCTACCCTTTCCCCTTTCCTCACTCATTCCATCAGTCCCTTCCTCCCCTTCACTCAGTCATTTGAGTCATTCATTTATACACTACACATTCATTAAAAAAAGTATGACACAGTGTAGAAGAGATATAGCTCTTCTTTGAGAAGTGAAGTTAGCTGTTAAAAAAAAAAATTGGGGTTTTTGAACAATGTTATATATTTTTTGTTTTTTAGAACAAAAATAAAAAACAGGTAACGAAAAACTGCTCAACAGGAACAAAAATAATCAAAGAAATGTTTTTTTTTGCGGGAGCATGAGTGCTGCCATCTCAATCAAATTTACACTTTGTTTTCCATAACAGAGAATCTCATTGCAGAAGTTGCAACGTATATGTACATTACTCAAAAATGGTTGGATATCCAAAGCAGTGGATAAAGGAGATGCTCCTGCAGAAGAGGTGCTGGGGACAGCTGCTGGAGGGTTGGCTGCAAGGGCTTGAGTAGATGCCCTTGCAAAGTTAACCGGATGCACATTTTTTACGTGCCTAATCATTGTATGTATACTAAATGATCCTGCCTTTTTTCTTAACAGTAATGCTTCTTCGGATCTCCTCTTGAAAGCACACTTCCACAGATTGTTCAGGTAACTTTGGGGGCATTAACTTTCTTCTGCCCCTCTGGATACTTAAAAACCTTCCAAATAAATTAATGTTTGCTCTTCTTAGGAAGGGTCTGCTCTGGAACAATGTCAATATCTGAATCAGATGATGAATCTTCTGGCTGGTGTTGCTCTGCCATTTTCTCAAGTTAAAAAGCAGGAAGAAAACTCAAAAGATCCTTCTCCCAGCAAAGTGAAAGAGATAGTGAGGGAAGTGGGGGGGGTGTTTGAAGATGTTGAAAAGAAACTACTATGCACCAATCAAAAGTGTTGTTTTCAAGTCACATGACTTTATTTTCAAGTCACATGACTTTACATGCGCGCTTGGTTCGTATCACATATGTTATGTGATACGAGCCAAGCTGTCTAATCTGAATAATGGTGCATTCTGGGCATTGCGGTCTAAAACTACGACCATGTGACCACTGGGTCTTTGTTAATCATCAAATCAACTCACCTGTGATCAAGGCGCTTGACTCCCTACACTGCCTGGACAGAACTGAACTGTCTTAAACCCTGATACACCATCCCTAGCAAAACATGCTAAACTCTTTCAACACTGCTGCACTGCTTTAAATCCAGAATCACCATCCTCAGTGAATGCCCCTATAATGTTGAAACACCACTGCACTGCCCTAAACCCTGAAACAGCACTACCTGCATGATCTCCTACAGTGCCCGAACACTGCTGCAATGTATTAAAGTCTGAAAGAACACCTCTTGCTATACCACCTACACTGGGTGAATACTAGTGTAGTTTTCCAAACCCTGAAACAGCACTCCCAGCAAGACCTCCTTTCACAGTAGTAATCATTTTACTGAATTTTAAGGGATACCGTCATGTGTCTAAGATCACACTGTGAGTTAGTATTCATTTCAGAAAATTGTGCAGAATAATTTTCATAGTTGATGTGTTTAAAAATATGGGGATACATGTACTCATGGAGTGAGTCAGGCTTTAGGACATGTAGTGCTATAAAAATCTATGCAGCATGTGTGTCAGGCCTCTTAATTCCCAAATAGTCTCCATGCTGTGTAATACAGATCCTGGGTGTGCTGTAGTACTGCCATAGCAATTCTCTCTGTAGCATGTAGTAATCATTTCAGTGAATTTTCATTTCTATGTTCTCAGTCTTGACCCCTTATACTGCCTGAACAGCACTGCACTGTCCTAAATCCTGATACACCATCCCTAGCAAAAGCTGCTAAACTCTTTCAACACTACTGCACTGTCCTAATGTCACTGACCATGTCATGAATGATGTAATATGTGACATCATCAGTAGTGGATTGCGGCCCTGCGAGTTATAGTTAGTACAAATAACTATAACTGGGAAATTTCAATGGTTTTATAAGAGTGAAATGTCTAGCTAACTATAACACCCTTGAAATCTATGGTTTTTTCAGTGAGTTTCAAAGGTTTTTTAAATGCGAATTCCTAACTATAATATATCTCAAACATATGTTTTTTTTGTGAATTTGAAAGGTTTTTTAAATGATAATTTTAAAATATATTTATTGTTTTTTTAAATGTTTTTTAACAAATTTTTTAAAATCTTTTTATTTTTAGATATCTTATATTTTAAATTACATTTCACACATTTTTTTATTAAATTCTTTTTACGCAAACGCAAAACGGGTCCGCCATTTTAGGGTTGTTAGGAACTGCGTAGGGTGTGCGATGGGTACCACTTTTCCAACGCGGTTGCTATGCGACTTGTGCGCAACTTCTGGTGCTTAAGCGAGATGTACGTACTACACAACGTGGCAGACGTGAGGTAGAGCGAGACATCATATGCATATCGGTCGCGGTGGATGCGCAACTCCCTGTATTTTTTTAATGTTGAAAAAGGTATGTATATATATTTAATTTAAATATTAAGACAAGAGATTATCTGAGTTTTTTATAAAAATAATATTCTTTAACTTTCTGGAAAAGTACATCACTTTTTAATGCGCAAAAGCGGCGCAGGGTGCGAGCAGGGTGCGTGCTGACTGCGCGCATCCTTCGCGCATCCTACGTACACCGCATGTGACCTCAAAAAAAGAGATTTGATTGGTTCATTACACTTCCTGTTGAAACTATTGAAAGACCCCATCCATTTAAATCACTCTTCTTAGAACTATTCTTAGGGAAAGACCTCCTGAGAAGATCTGCTGCTGTTTTTTTTATAGAAGAGATTCACTTAAAGATACCATGGCTGCTAATCCACCATCATCCTCTGATTCAGAGAACTCATCAGAGCAGGAATATGTTCCTGAACCTCCACCAAAGGAAAAATATACCAGCATTGTCTGGAACTTTTTCACCTTTCCACCAGGATTAAAAAAGGTGAATGCAACAAAAGTTACTTGCCGCATATGCAAGGAAGTGCTTTCAAGGGAAGACCCCAACAAAAAGTACTCCTGCGGAACTGCAAGCATGCGGAAGCACTTGAATCCAAGCATCCGGTCAACTTTGCAAGGGTGGAGTTAAGAAGATTGAGAGAGGCTCCTCCTGGTTCATCAGAAGGGCCGAGTACCAGTGGAGCAACATCAGCAAGCTCTACCTCACAGCCTGTAATTCATCCCCAATTTGGGAAACTAAGAATGTCATGTATAAAATGCGGCGCTTGATTGCGTATGGGGAGCAGTCAATGGATCTGGTGTGTCGAGCTGTTGACCACCACCATTGTTAGTTTTCTTTTCTCCTCTTCTCCCAGTTTTTAGTTCTCTTTTGCCAGTTCACAGTTTTCCCCTGTTTTAAAAAAAAATAGTAAATCGTTCAAAAAAACAAAAAAAATACAAAACAACAAAAAGAAAAAAAAAGTTATTTTCAGAACTAACTACTCTGGTTAAAGAAAGATCCAAACTAGTATGATAGTGTGTGAAAGTTTAGATGAATGTATGTGTAGTACATAATTGACTGTAAAAATACACTTGTGATGTGTGTTGAATGCACAATTATAAGTAAGTGCTGCAGCATGACACTGTAAACTGTTTAAGTACAGCGTGCTGTGGTACAGGAATGTAACATATGTACATAAATATGTTGCAACTCTGTGCTTCCCTCTGCACAGCTGCACAAACTGCAGCCATGTGGTAACACAGGCACCCTTGCACCATGGTGCAAAGATGTCTGTGTCATGCGGAGATTGTTTTTGTGCAGGAAGGGACACCTTCCTGCACAAAAACAATCAGTAAAGGCATTTTTCTCCTTCAATATATGGTGTGCATTGCAGCATATATTGAAAGTGAAAAATGAGGAGAAGTGAAAACAATTTTCCTCGTTGTGCTTTGCTACACCAATAGGAGGATGGTGCAGCATTCACAAACTTGTCCGGATTTATGGTTTCTGATAAATCTGGAGATGTGTCTTGTTCTATGAACACCTTTTCAACACAAAGTACTGTGTATGATGAGATTATATTTACATGGAAAAGAAAAGGTATACGGAATGCCTTTTCCTCAGCATATAAATAAGAAAGAGAGTTACTGGCTAGGCCATTTGTTATTATAGGAGTACATTTCTGTACTGATAGCAGAGAACAAGGTACATTTACAACTACTTACGTTTTAGGGAACTGATAGGACATGTTTATATATTTCTGAAGGGAAGGAGTGCGACCTAATATGACATGTGCAAAAACACTGAGTTATGTGGTTTAAGTTAAAGAGTTTCATTTCTTTTAATTCTGAAATTACCAAGACCTGCAAAACAACCATGTCAGTCTATTCTGTACTATACCATGTATCTTGCAGACAGGTGTTCTGATGCTGTCCCCTATTTTATACCTGTCTGCATTGCAATTTTCTGGCACAAATCTAGTCCATCCTTGTTCCTTTTCTTCAACTGTGTGGAAACACAGTCCATTGTGCATTTCAAGACTTACTAAAACTTACCTCAACAGTAAAACATTTAAAAAACAATATATATTTTATTCACTTGTTTTCTATAATGTAAATGGTGCTAAATTTGATATCTTAAAATTAAGATCTGTGAAAAAAAGGAAAAAATTGTTATAACATGTAATAATACATTTTTAACAGCACGGCATAATTTTAACATTTTACTAAGTTATTTCTTTGCCTTTTTTGCTGTTCTCAGAATATATTGAATTTCACTGGAAATAGTGATTTCAATTGTACTCATCACATAACAGCGGGCAAAAATAATAATAATACATCTATAGTAAAATACTAGATAATACAAATCACACGTATATAAAATGATTAGTGCTAAGAAAATGTTATAACTTACATTTATAAACACTATAAATGATGCCAGTTAAAAATATACACCGAGACAATGTGTAACAAAAAGTTCATAATTCAAAGAAATACATTTCCTTGAGGCCAAATTGTATTTTTGCAGTCATTTTATGTAAATTGACCAATGGTAATCCTATGAAATGATACTACTCAAAATAAGGGACCCCTTCTATTGGAAGTGCTTTGGAGACTAGGGAGAAGAGGGGAAAGAACCAACACACTGCTAAATATACTCCCTCATAGTCTACATATGCTTTACAATCAGACGTAGTTCTTATTAATCATTATTATGTGGAATCACACAACAGTGAAAATAAGCCTGAAAATTATTTTATTTAGCATTGTCTTTATGTTTTCATGTCACTTCATTATTTCATTTCTTTTCATTTCATATCTTATTTTTTTGTTGTTATCTCTTTTCTATTTTTTCAAAGTCAAAGATTTAACAGATACAAAATATAAATATAATCATTTCCATTCAGTATTATTTAAACAAACCTATACAAAAAACCCAATCAAAACTATCCCTGGACAAACAAAAAAATGAAGTGACATGAAAAAATAAAGACAATGGGTAAAAAAAATGTTGGGCTTATTTTCACTGTTGTGTGATTCCATATATTAATGAATAATAAGAACTACGTCTGATTGTAAAGCGTATATAGACTATGAGGGAGTATATTTAGCAATCCTAGGAAATTATAACAATAAATTCCACAGAGGCTGAATTCTCTTCCTAAAACTTTGGCTTTAAAAATATTAGGTAGGAATTTGGTAATTCGAAAGGCAAACGTTGTTTGAAAACCAACTCAGCATCATTACAAAGACTCCAGCCTTTCTCACTTTTGAGATAGGCAGTGTAATGTCCAGATGTTATTGAAGGACCATCGTGGAAAATTATTGCTACTGCTACAAATGTCCTTCCTGATATTGATAGTTGTGTAGCTACAAAATGTTTTATTAAAGTACCCAATTTTCTTCCGTCAACTGTACAACGCTGCATTATTAAAATTATATATTTTCCATATCTTTTTATAAATAATGTTGATAACATGTTTTGGTTTGCAACTTTAACTAATTTACTGAAAGACACTGATTTATAGTCCAGTAATGTCAAATATAAAAATCTTTCTGAGTCTACATTAGTGCTACATGCACACATACAATTTTCACATTGATGTTCTCATTTATAACAAAGGCCAAAAATATTCTATATGTCTACACCTTCATTTTCCAATACTGAAAGCATATACATTAGAAACTCCTGAGCATCTTGTTCGATATTTTGTGTAAATTGTGTAGAACTAGAACATACATCCAAAAGATTGCGAACATAAAAAACGCTTTGTATTTTACTTTTATCTGTTCTCAATTTTTCATGAACAGAATGTAACAAGGAACGAAAACTTTTTCCAGATTCTCTATAATTTGCTGTTGCAAATATTCAAGACAAAAAACATTGACCACTACATTAGCATAGCAGTTGACACCAGAACTATTTTCAAACTGAAAACCAACAATCTCTTCAACAGTGTCCTTTTTCTTTTTTCTTGCAATCACAACATTATCTTTTTTTCCCTTCTCAACACCTTCAGTACAGATATTCTCATACCTTCTTTTTCGACCAACCACACGCTTTTCAAATACAGGATATTGACCTAAAATAGGAGCATATGTTCTTCTTAACCTATTGTACTCTTTGACACAGTTGGCATCTGCAGTAATCTTAGTATCATTAAAATCAATCAAAAATAAACCAGATAATCTTCTGACTCGCGACAAAGCAACATATGCCATACCCTCTTTAAACACAGTGTGCCTCATTTATGAGGTTTTGCCGTAGGGCAGAGCTGCAGGCCTTCCTGCTGCACTTCACTACAGCAAAAGAAAAGGGTAGGAATGTGCTGTATCCATATGGCTGAGATACCTGCCACCCCCTCTCAACACAATCCCCAAGAATGGGAAACCGGAAACGGTTCTGAACTTTTGGAAGACGGGAGGGAGTGACCCTCCCGGCCGTATTTATTAAAATATGAAACAAAAATAAAACATTAAAATAACAGTTTCATATTAATGTACAATTTCATTTCCACATTGCGATGTTTGGCTAACCTTAACATATTCTCTAATACAAAGGTTCTCCTAGCCGAACTAACATCCTACAAAACGTTTAACTTGAAATTGTACATCCTAACGTTTAAGGGCCAACGGCAAGGTCGTAACCGGTGTCAAGATCCCTAAACCAGACATATCCCCCCCACTTGTGAGGGGCGACTGCACAGAGGTGTACCTCAAGTGCATTTACCAATTTCCCTTGACTTGACGGGGGCCCCAATAAACTCGACGCCATTTAAAGGTCGTCCGAGGACTCGTGTGAGGTATCTAGAAGGTAGCGTAGACCCCCTCCCAAACCCCACACAACTTACCACATCTGCCGTCGCAGATGTCCAGGCCCCGGGAAATTCCCCAGGAGGGGGCTGTAGCCCCTCCTACCCAGGAAGGGGCCTTGACCGCCTTTCCTTTCCTTTCGGCGGCCCATCCTTAGAAGGGACCGCCTCCCCGTTGAGGGGCCAATGGCCACCTCCCTCGAGCGCTCCCATCCGTAATGGGTGACGCCCACCCATAGGGATCTTCCAATTACTGCTCACCGATCATGACCTTACCGCCCGACCAAAATAAATACGACAATTCTAACTAAATTACTAAATGACTAAATTACTAAAAGACAGTAACAATTACAACTTATTAAAAGGCATGATTACTGATCAACACTAGTGCATAATTACTTTATTTGCAAAACAAATTACAATTTGACCATTCTTTATTGCATATTCAGAGTTATCACGATAGTTATCACAACCTGAAAAAATTAGTGTTACCACATCAAACTTTATTCAAAACCACTTGTTGTCCTCAGGGGCTGGTGGGTGGGTCAAAATTGGCTCTTCGTTCCGTCTCGAGCTCACGTGCAGCGAGGAGGTGCAGCTTCCGAGCACAGGAACAAGAGGATGCTTTCTTGGCTTGTTGCTCCTTTTATCCGTCTTCAGGGCGGGCGTAAACCCGCCCCTGCCTGCCCCAAAGGGCGTGGCCGGCCGCGTCAGTGTCTAGGCCAGCCCACTCCAGGGCGGGAAAAAGCGCGCCCCGGCTACGCCGCTTCGGGCATACCAGCCGAGACTCGCCTCCCGCCCAAGATGGCTTCCCGGGGGGATCGTGGTACTCCGCCATACGTTCGGGGGGACCGAATGGTCGCCCCTTTCCATAAGATACGGTGCATTTCTGTACTTATCCCCTGTGCCGGTGCACAATGGGCTGCCTGCGCCAACGCAGGCACCGTTGCACAATGGTGCAAGGGTGCCTGCGTTGCGGGGATGATTATTTTTGTACAGGAAGGGAAACCTTTCTGTACAAAAATAACCACAAGAGGCTTTTCCTTTTTCTACATGTGCTGCAGAATGCAGCACACATAGAAAAAGGAAAGAAGGGAGAAATAAAGATAATTCTCCCCGCTGCGCCTCCCTTACGCCTCCCCAGGGGAGGCGTAAACTTTTGGCACTGTCTCAGATTTACGATTTCTCGTAAATCTGGGGCAATGTCAAAAGGCTGTGCATGTTGCTGGGAACTCCCCTAGCAACACCCATTGCATGTCCCTCTAACGCAGAACACTGCGTTAAAGGGACTGATATTTATCAGACAGCATTAAGCCAAAAAAAAGTGGCTTAGTGCTGCCTGATAAATATCACGCAGGCTTCTGCGCCAAGGAATGTCACAAAAAGTGACGTCCAATGGTGCAAGGGGCCTCATAAATGATGCCTAGTATTTCCAATGTGAACCAAAGAACTGTCAACACTTAAACCTTGAGATTTATGAATAGTCACTGCATATGCCAGAGAAAATGGACATTGTTTTCTACGGACATATAAATCTTTAACAAGCAAAAAACAAACAGAACAACGACCAAGTTGTTTCACTTCTTCAGTCTGATCAAATTTAATCTTTAGGAATTCAATACCATCTTTATTTTGATAATTAACAAAATCCACAACTTTGCCCCTTGCTCCATTAACTAAACCTTTTTCTACATCCAAATTATGCCTTAAAATGATCCGACAGTTCCTACATGCATATAGAGTCTTTTTTAAACCAGTAGTTTTAGATATTGATTTTTCTAAAAAATCCAATGTTGTCTTTAATTTTTCGGTCAAAATAATAGTGATTCCTTTATGTTCTATTTTATCGATGGCTTCCATTTTTATTATTTCTTCATTTTCCAGTTTCAAAAGTTGTTCATTGAATATAGAACACTCACGCAGTGTTGGCATTAAGCAGATTACAAATTTCTTATCTGCAATTTCCATGTTTATTTTCTCAGGAAATCCGTTTTCATTTGGAAACAAATTGGAAAGTAAACGAGTCTGCAAAGCTTGTTTGCCATGTTCTGTCAGTAGTCGAATTCGTATATCTTTATGAATAGTTCTATAATCAACATCATTTGCCTGTCCCATATTCATAATGAGTTATTTGTATTCAAAATACGACCAAATGTTCACGTTTCCAACACTACCCAGAGACTTTCTGGTGTCTTCATGCCTAAGTGTTTTAAATTCTGGTTGTCCTTTTACAGGAGTCATTTGCAGTAGATCTCCAAAAACTATGACGTGTTTTCCTACAAATAACACGTCATACTTTAAAAAAAAATTGCTGCATTCTTAAATGCAGAAAGGCAAGCATTAAGTTTGATACCATGCTTACCTCATCAATAATGAGAAGTTTCATTTTCTTCAAGACTCTTGAAACTTCACAACAAGCTTCTCCAGATAGCTTGTGGTATTCCAATTTGTTTTCATGCTCTACGGGTAGCATTAGTAAACGATTTACAGTAATTCCTTTAATATTGTGTGCTGCCAACCCAGTTGGAGCAGTGACAACACAAGACAAATGTGACTCAGTTGTTTTCTGTAGATAACTTGTAATTACTTTAATGAAAAAACTTTTTCCTGTTCCAGCTTCTCCACTCACGTACATTCGGATGGGTTGAAATGACATGCATGAGCACTCTTTCTTTTCATGATGTAATCCATGGTCAATCTGTTGTCTCACTTGCTCATATATTTGTTTTTGCTCAACATTTAGCTGTTCTTCGAAGTTTCCTAAGTTTGCTACATCGTCTTGAGCTTGATTCATTGCTGTTTCCACCTCATTAATGGAGATTGCTGCTTCGCTTTCAACAATTGGTTGTCCTAGTGGATCTTGACTCGGCACAGCAGAACTTTGACTGTCTTGATAACTGTTTCGAGCAATCTCAGCTGCAATTGTAGCTTCTTGATCAATTTCATCGTTCAACATTTTCACATAAATTGCAAAAGCACTGCATTGTAAGCTATCTTTACAAGCATTAAAGGAATCTTCATAGCTCTGGAAATCTCCAAGTAATTCCAGTTCTAAACGCCATGGTTTGAATTGTTGTAAAAATAGTAATAGTAAAAATAGAATAGTATAAATCCCTTTTATCAGCTTCCTGTGATTAATCAAATTTCCTTTCGTTTGTTTCACCAAACATCCTTCAGAACCAATTACTCCATATTTTCCATCATTGATGTTCTCTGTGGTATTCCGTTTTAAAGTGTAGTTTTGCAGCACTTCAAAGAGACACATGTTCTCAAGATGATGACCTCTGTTTGGGTAATATGTGTCCAACATATTCGTTTTTAAAATATCTATACTTTCTGGATCTTACGCTGCTAAATATCAATTTCTTGTACCGATTTAGGTACCCGATTTCGCATTGCTGCAAGACCTAGACTCACATAAAGGTTTCTTCTAGATTTGGAGTATAGACTTGCAGAAGATAATCGATCTGAGCATTCATATGCTCCAATTTCTCGATGGGATAACATCTTCAAACTGAAACTGTATAATTTCTCACTGAGAAATTATTTTCCACATTTCTTTCAATTACAGCTTTTCTGATTTTGTAATATACAATGTTACATATCGAGCAACAGCAATGGAATTTTCTGCAACATATTGAATATCCATGTTAGCATTCCACATGGACAAAATGACTGGGTTGTAATCATTTATGTATTTTGACTCTTCATTTCTTCTTAAGTTGTAGGTACTTTTTGGAAACTTTCTTGTGATAGTATGTCGCAAAGATGGCATAAAACTGTTCACTCTTCCTTTGGACATTACAGGACATGAAAATGCAAAACGACATTTGGTGTAGAACTTGCCCTTAGATTTGTACTTTTGTCAACAGTATTTTCCACATCGGTGGCTTTGGAATCATAACACTTGTGCTCTTAAGTTGTTTTATTCTGTGCGTTTCGGTACATCACATGTTACATATTGTTCAATAAAACTCAAAACAGTATCATCCGCATCTGTTCCAAATTTGGGAGCATCCTTAATCCATACCAGCATATGAATAGGAGGAGCACCTCTTGCTTGATACTCCTTTCTCCAAAAGAAATCCACAACTTCTCTAAGAGGAGGATTTTTTTATTGCAGATAAAACACATCATAGCCTCAGATCTATGATTAAAATACCTGCATACATTAACAGGATTCAAAGAGCACAATTATCCAGGTGTCTTGTATTAAATATTTCCTATATTGGAATTTGCCTCTCGTAGAAATTCTAGCAAATCATCCCAAGTGTACTCAGGACAGCTTAGGGTAAGGAACCATGTAGGAGTTCCTAAGTTCCAGTGCATACATATCAGTTCTCCATGACAATGGTAATATCATTAGTCCCACCCTGACATGCCATTAAATTAATGAGTTGAGATTGTAGATGATCATCTCTCTGGTGCACTTTATCCATAACATTTTTGCAGATACATTTTGCAGATGTATTCCAGTTTTTATAATATGATTCACTGCATATGAAAGTCCAGACAAGTCACTTTCACACAAAAGATGAAATATGTAAGGGATGAATTGTCGAAATCTTGGATCTTCTGCATATAATCTTGTTGTTCGATATTCAGATGCAGGAATCTGCACAGGACATTCATCATATCGTCCTCCTTTTCCAGTTGGGAACAATTGCGGAAAACAACGAGCTTCCAAGCTCTCTTCCCATACACTCATAGGACTTCCTTTTGCTTTTTTCATTTGGAACAAATCAATAGTGTTCCCCATCACTTATTTTGAATGAAGTGGATGCACCCTGTAGTGTTCATAGATTTCTTCACATTTCAGTATCTTCTGCTAAAACTATTTCTTCTTCTCCCATATAAACATCCTTATAGTATGTATTGTTTCTCATCCAATACAATGTAGCCTTTTGCACTTTCCTAACATCCACTAACTCCTTCCAGATGTTCTTATTCTTAGTCAGCACACCATTAACAAGAATACCTAGTGGCTTACTTTCTACACTCTCTACACCAATAGTTTCAATATTTGTCTTTAAATCTAACAGTAAATACACAACTCTTCATTTTTTTAATCCTCTTTGTAAATCTGAAGGAGGCAATTTACCTGTTTTAGGCTCCGTACGAACAATAGCCTGAAACGGGTACACACATTGAATAAGAATAGACTCATAGGTGTTTAAATCTCTCAATTCTGGTGCAATAGCAACCAACTCTAGATTATTATGAACAGCTGTAGCAGGCATTTTATTCTCATCTAATTTGTTATAACAATATTTACAAATACGTTGATCAGAACCCAAATCAAAACAATTCTCTACCAATAAATAAGTTGCAAATTCTTTCATATTTCATTATTTTCTTTTTCACTTTTTAAATAAAGATCAACACTCCTAGAGTAGTGAGTTCATCAACAACAAATACAAGAAAAATGTGGCCTTTCACCTGAAATCACCTTAAACTTTGTAATTTAATTTTCAAAATTTTTGGTACAACTATGATCAACATTTTCTCCAACATTTTCTTCCATTATTGTCTGAGTTTCTTTACTGTCTGCTTCAGGACCAAAGTAACAAAACTCAATATCATCAAAAACCTTTTTCACATCTGATACTGAGCCTCGCAAAAGAGCACTGTTCAACTCAGTAACTTTAGTGCTTGACTTTTTGCATAATACAATCTTCTCACTAACTTCCGCATTTGAGTATGATGTACTGCCAACATCCTGAAATGGTGAAAAACCCTGACAAACTTTCCTAGAAAGACAAGCCAGAGAATGACCTTGCAAACCAGTATGTTTTCTCGCTCTGCAAGGGTCTAATCCTTGCCACAGCTTAATCTTTTGTTTAACACTTTTTTTTTACATTATACTTGTAAGAAATTGCATAATTTATCAATAGATTCTTGTCGTACACTACAAATACTACTACAATCCCAAGTGTACACTGGGGCTTTAGGACGTCTGCCTAGAACTTCTTCAGCTATCACTTCTGCATGTCTAGGAATTGTGTTTTCTTTCTATATTTCTTTGTATGTTTTAGTAAATTATGGACTACTCTGTTGTAAATTTTTTTTGCACATTTCTTTATATTGATTTTCTCTCCTTTTGCTATAAGTAGCATCCTTTGTATGGACATTGCCTTTTTTCCTTTCCTAATCTTTGCACGTTTTCCTGTATTTGGAACATTTTCACTGCTTTCAAATTTTGATTTTTTTTCTCAATCTTGTAATATTTTTTATGAAATCCTTTGTGGTCCTACCAGAAGTTCTTCTCTTTTTAGATACTTTATGTTGGTCTTCCAATACTTGTAGTTGACTCTTTTTCAAGTAAATATCCTTCTTCTGAGCTTTTTTTTCTTCTTTTTTTAACTGGCATGATAACTTTGTTTTTAATGATGATAATCAGAATCTGTAAAGAATATTCAGAAATAAATATTTATTAATAACTTTAAAATTATAATTTTTTATTACTAAAGAAACACATTCCATATAAATTCTAACTAAGAAATTGTAGGCCTGAAGCACATCTGTGAAGTTGGAAACAGAAGTACATACATAATACATACCACTTTTAAGTACTCCATAGAACTAAAACCTGAACCACGTTATGAGTACATGCATACTAAGAAAATGATCACAATGCTATAGGGAGAGACACTGACTGAATTCATAATTGCTTCACTTTCACTTTAGTAAATAGATTACTACATGGTACATAAACAGTCACTATCGTTTATCAACAGTACAGATTTACAGTTTGCAGTACGGCTGCGGTGTTTGTATAGTGTAGGGGGTCGTTGTGGACTACTGTTCTATGGTACTGCAGTGGTATTTTAGTAGAGTAGGAGGTCGTACTGGGGTACTGCTTTGAGGTTTATGATACTGCAGTATTGATTGATTAGTGTCGGTGATCATGCTGGAGGTAGATTAAGGCTTTAGGGTAGTGAACTGGTCTTTGTTTAGTGTAGGGAACTGTGCTAGAGATAGTGTCACTGCAAGAGTACATGTATTTATATGTCTGCAAACACATAAACCAACCAAATCATTGTCTCTCAATTTCTCTAAGTAGACACTGATTCACAGTGTGATTCTAGACAAATAACAATATTTCTTATAAATGTGGTAGTAGGGTAGTATAGTGGTGTTTGGGTAGTGTAGGGGTCCTGCTGTGATAGATTTAAGCTTTAGGGTACTGAAATGGTCTTTAGGTAGTCTGGAGGGTCATGCTGGGGTACTGTTCTACCATAGTGCAGTAATGTTTATGTAGTGCACAGGGTCATGCTAGGGATAGTCTTTTGGGGTTCAAGATAGTACAGTGCTGTTTGTGTAGTGTAGGAGATCATGATAGGGTAGTGTTCTAGGAAAGTACAGTGGTGTTTGGGTAGCGGAGGAGGTTGTGCTAGGATACATTTAAGGTTTATGGTGAATGGTGTTTGTGTAGTATGGGGGTGGTGGTAGGGTAGTGTTATAGAAAAGTACAGTGGTGTTTTGTAGCGTAGCAGGTTGTGCTGGGGTAGATTTAAGGTTTAGGGTAGTGCAATGGTGTTTGAGTAGTGTAGGCAGTCGTGCTGGAGTACTGTTTCAGGATTTAGGGTACTGCAGTAGTGAATGGGTAGTGTAGGTGATCGTGGTGGAGGTACATTAAGGGATTAGGGTACTGCACCGGTCTTTCTGTAGTGTAGGGAACCGTGCTAGGCATTGTATCACTGCAAGAGTACATGTATTTATATGTCTGCAAACACATAAAGTAACCATATCATTGTCTCTCAATTTCCCCAAATGCACACTGACTCACAGTGTAATTCTAGACAAACAACAATATTTCTTATAAATGCAGTAATAGGGCAGTATAGTGGTGTTGGGGTAGTGTAAGAGGTCCTGCTGTGATAGATTTAAGCTTTAGGGTACTAAAATGGTGTTTAGGTACTGTAGAGACTCATGCTGTGGTAGTGTTCTAGCACAGTACAGTGGTGTTTATGTACTGTACAGGGTCATGCTATGGATAGTGTTTTAGGGTTAACGGTAGTGCTGTGCTGTTTGTGTAGTGTAGGGGATCGTGGTAGGGTAGTGTTCTAGGAAAGTACAATGGTGTTCGTGTAGTGTAGTAGGTTGTGCTGGGGTACATTTAAGGTTTAGGGTACTGCAATGGTATTTGAGTAGTGTAGGCAGTTGTGCTGGAGTAGTGTTTTAGGGTTTAAGGTACTGCAGTAGTGAATGGGTAGTGTAGGTGATCGTGCTGGAGGTAGATTAAGGGTTTAGGGTAGTGCACAGGTTGTGTATAGTGTAGGGAACCGTGCTAGGGATACTGTTACTGCAAGAGTACATGTATTTATAAGCCTGCAAACACATAAACCAGCCAAATAACTGTCCCTCAATTTCTCCAAGTATACACCGATTCACAGTGTGATTCTAGACAAATAAGAATATTTCTTATAAATGCAGTAGTAGGGTAGTATAGTGGCGTTTGGGTAGTGTAAGGGGTCCTGATGTAACAGATTTAAACTTTAGGGTACTGAAATGGTGTTTAGGTAGTGTAGAGAGTCATGCTGAGGTACTGTTCTACCATAGTGCAGTGGTGTTTATCTAGTGCACAGGATCATGCTAGGGATAGTGTTTTAGGGTTTAAGATAGTACAGTGCTGTGTGTGTAGTGTAGGAGATCATGATAGGGTAGTGTTCTAGGAAAGTACAGTGGTGTTTTAGTAGCGTACAAGGTTTTCTGGGGTACATTTAAGGTTTAGGCTAGTGCAATGGTTTTTGAGTAGTGTAGGCAGTCGTGCTTGAGTAGTGTTTTAGGGTTTAAGGTACTGCAGTAGTGAGTGGGTTGTGTAGGTGATTGTTCTGGAGGAAGATTAAGGGTTTAGGGTAGTGCACAGGTCTTTGTATAGCGCAGGGAACCGTGTTAGGGATACTGTTACTGTATGAGTACATGTATTTATAAGCCTGCAAAGACATAAACCAACCAAATTATTGTCTCTCAATTTCTCCAAGTAGACACTTATTCACTGTGTGGTTCTAGAAAAATAACAATATTTCTTATACATGCAGTAATTAGGTAGTATAGTGGTGTTTGGGTAGTGTAAGGGGTTGTGCTGGGGTACATTTAAGGTTTAGGGTAGTGCAATGGTTTTTGAGTAGTGTAGGCAGTTGTGCTAGAGTAGTGTTTTAGGGTTTAAGGTACTGCAGTAGTGAATGGGTAGTGTAGGTGATCATGCTGGAGGTAGATTAAGGGTTTAGGGTAGTGCACAGGTCTTTGTATAATGTAGAGAACCGTGCTAGGGATAGTGTCACTGCAAGGGTACATGTATTTATATGTCTGCAAACACATAAACCAACCAAATCATTGTCTCTGAATTTCTCCAAGTAGACACTGATTCACAGTGTGATTCTAGACAAATAACAATATTTCTTAGAAATGTGGTAGTAGGGTAGTATAGTGGTGTTTGGGTAGTATAGGGGGTCCTGTTGTGACAGATTTAAGCTTTAAGGTAGTGAAATGGCATTTAGGTAGTGTAGATAATCATGCTGGAGTAGTGTTCTAGCATAGTACAGTGGTGTTTTTGTACTCCACAGGCACATGCTAGAAATAGTGGTAGGGTAGAGTTCTAGGAAATAAAGTGGTGTTTGGGTAGTGTAGGCGGTTGTGCTGGAGAGAGATTAAGGATTTACAATAGTGCATTTTACTATTAAAGCCAAACTCATTTTGAAAACACATAACCAAAGACTATTTTCTAATTCTACCAAATTGTGAGAACACAATATTTTTTAATCAATTACATGTCAGGAAACACATAAACTACCAAAATGCTTCGCTCGAGTGATTCCTAAATGCACAGACTCACTGTCTGATTCTACTCAAGCAACTCTATCCCTTGAATTTTACCAAAACACATTTATCACTCTACAATACTTTAGGTGACTCTACACATTGCACAAAATGTTCTACTACACATTTATATAGACTGCTTCTATCAGAATGATTCCTAAATGCACACAAGACTCACTGTTTGATTATAGACAAACAACACTTTCCATTGCATTTTAGCAAAAACACATTTCATAGTCTAGAAGAAGTACTGCCTTTTTTTAATGTAGAAACTTGAGTCATTTTTTTCAAATAAATACAAAATAACTGGTTTCTAATTCTATAAAACATGAGAACAGCATAGTTATCTGTCTGCAAACACATAAAATACATAAATGCTTATCTCAGAATGCTTTCTAAATCAACACACTCACAATAACATTCTAGAGAAAAACAAGTATTCCCTGTACTTTAGCAGGACAAACACATTAGTCTAAATAAAATCGAAATACACCACATACATCCCCTCACAAATTAATAAGTCACCTTTCAAATGATTTTGATTTGACTAAGAAGTATATCAGTCACACAGCAGATTTTCTTATACAGAATCTCTAGTTTAAACGCCTCTCAAGAGAACCAAACAATGGCACAGTTTCCCTCTCATTTTGAAGACATATACACCTTCACATCAAATTACATTCCTTCCTTCAATAATTCAAAAGCAAACACCCATTTCTATTGGTTACAGATTTCAACCCTTTCCAAATGACATAAATGTTAACCCTACCCCCATTCTGCCTTCTGTCAGTTACCATAGAAACTCTTCATGAAACACATAACTGAGCACACATGTCAAAAGTTCATCACACAATGTTACTAATTAAAACAGCAAGTGTGCTTGACTTTTCAATATACCAGCTTATCTTTTATAATGTTCCTTTCAAGCAGTTTTTGTTAACCAATACGAATCATGCTTTTAAAAAACAGAAACATGCACCCTAGTTTTCAATGTAGAATGTTGTCAATCAACCAATCATTTCTTTTCTTTTTCCAAAATTGCATCTTATCCACTATTTTAGAATGTTCTTAGTTTTCAAACTGCCATTTCATTTACAGAGACCATCTGAGTGCATCCAGACATCCCTTCAAGATGCTTAGAGTGTGGATTGTGGGACACAGCTATATTTTCTGGAGCCAAAGGTATGCAGAAAACAATGGACTTCACAAAGACCTAAGTTTACCAAATGTAGACATTAAATGGATTGGACAGACAGGGTTAAAGTGGCACCAATTGATGCCATTGGTGAAATCCTTTTTGCATCTTCAACACCCTAACCTCATAATTAAGCACTGTGGTGGCAATGACCTAGGCACTTTGACTGGGGAAGGTCTGGAAATGATTATGAAGGACGCCTTTGCAGAACTGATGTCACTTTTCCCCCAAACTGCCTTTGTCTATTCTAACATGTGCCAAAGGCAGAAATGGAATTGGTCCAATCAATTTTGTCCACAGATTGAGAAAGCTAGGAAACGTGAATAAATCTGTTTCTGCTTTTCTCCGAGACTGTAGAATGGGGTCCATATACCACAACAACTTGCGTTTCAATATGTATGGCATTTATAGGAGAGATGGTGTACATTTTACAGATGAGGGGAATAGAGTCTTCCTCTTGAACTTTAGACTCTGCATCGGTATTTGCTTGTAAGTACTAAGATCTCTCAATAAACACAAGGGCTCTTTTTAGAGCCACCTAACACTAAACACATAAGCTTGATGTATATTTGAAAAATATTATTTGTTTTTTGACCAGTAGTCGCGCACCTAACGCGCGAAAGTCATGCAGCCAAAGCGTACAAGTGGTGCACTAAACGCGCTGTAGTCGCACACCCTACGGGTTAGAAACTGTGCATCCAACGCGTGAACACCAGGGGGCGCACTGAGTGCCGCAATGTGTGTGTGACTCCTAATTTTACGTACAAAAATGGCTGCTATCACTCATTTTTATTATCCCCGGGGACCCCATCCCCCGGGGCTTATATAATACTTTGGGGACCATGGGGGAGCCCCAATGCCCAATGGTCCCAGCAGACTACCTGCGTCCTTCGGGAGCCGGCATTGCTTTTCCTCCCCTGAGGAAAAGCAATATGTTTTCCTATTTGGAAGAGAGAGCAGCTTTCCTGCTCTCTCTTCCAAAAAGGAAAGCAGTTTGCAATGACAGGGTGGGAGCCACGAGGCTCCCGCCCTACCATTGCAAACAGCAGTGACCCGGGGGTGGGCACCCCGGGACACTGCAGGAGCTGGCCCTGGGGGGTGGCGGTCCCCGGGGCCATCTTGGGCTCCAAGAGGGGGGCAGTGAGGACCCCTTCCACATTTTTTCAAAAGCCCCAGGGGATGAGGTCCCTGGGTCTGGGGGGCCTCAGAGCCCCCCTCAATTAATGTTTTCCAGCCCCAGGGGGTGGCGGTCCTCAGGGCTGGTGGGGGCCTAAGAGCCCCCTACCCTTTATCTCAACCCCTAGCACACCAGCATACAGATTTTAGCAAGTGAATGACTTCAAATTTTACGACAAGAACAGTAACACCATAATTGTTTTTAATATCTTTTTCTTGTTCAGGCTCCAGCCAACACGTGTTTTGTTGTTCGGGATAAGACACCTGTGACTTCCTCAGGGCTGGAAAACATATACAAATAGCACAGTGTAAGCCCAGGTTACATCGGGCATTATTGTTACAATACATATTGTAGAATTTTCACCTATGCCAGTTACACAGGTAGTCCCTGCCAATCGTTTTGTGCAGCGGACATTAGAGAGTAAGGGTGAGATAGAAAATGGATCATCAGAAAAATCCCTTAGTCCAATTTGGTATTTAACCAAGCTAACCAATAATGGTGGTGTCCGTGATTGAAGAACATAAGTGAGCGATGTGTATATTGGATAGTGTGGGAATAAGAAAGGGTGGTGTGGGATACTGAATTACTAATAAAGGTGCAAAAACTCCATGTGCTTATTCCAATTTGTTGCAAGTACTGAGGCAAACCCCAGGCCTACCTTTCAGTTATCCACACAGTAATGAATGCCTAAAATAGATGATAATATGCATTTGTAACCAACTTCAAAATACTTCCAAATAATAACACAATAGCACCCAGAGGTAGAAAACATACCTTCTGGCTGGTTATATTTCCATCCCAGCCTAAATATTGCTGGGCAAGTTAAATCTGAAACGATATAGTGAGTTTGTATTAGAATGAGCGGCTCATGTAAGTCCCCTTAGTACAAATTTATCAGAGTGCATAATCTTAAACGTTTATTTTGTATGCACCGGATATATCTGACAAGACCAAAATTGTCCATAAGTATTTAATCAAGACGTTCCTTGTCATAAAAGAATTAGTATACATTTTGACGTATGAAGCTAGGTGTTTATATATAAAACCATATGTTAATAGTTCCATTCAATAGGTTATACAACTCCACATGAGTTAAAACAAAATTTGCATGCTATAATATGTGCCCATCAATTCATAATCTATCTACTGATGTTCTAACGAGTGAATCCCACATACCCATCTGATCTAGTCTTATGTTGTGCAGATCCTACTTACTTAGAAAGCACGGTACGTGTTCGTGCTCGAGACGGACCTGTATCATGTCCGCCAATTGCGCTATAAAATCACAAAAACAGAAAGAACGGGGAATACTATCAGTATTGGATATGTCTATGTCATGTATCGTAGCAGCAAGCAGTTATTTCTGTCGAAATGTACCTTTGTCAAGCGGCAATTCTCGGTGAGAGCGTCCGCCGGCACTTCAGTATGGCCGTCGTGTGTGTGTGCAGATCCCGGAAGTGCTCCGTAAATACCTGGAGTCAGAATAACTAGAATGCGCCTCCAAACGTAACGATCAACAACAATCTTCGCCATGTTAGGTGACTCCTTAGCACGTACATAGCTTGTAATCTCTTCCATCGTCCCACAGCATATGTGTTAAGATAGAAAATATATCCGATCTAAAATATTTTGCTATTCCAATCAAGTAATTTAAAAGCGTATATTTCTGCAGTCCCATTTATATTGTCGACTCCAAACAAAGTATGTGGTCGCCATTTTGATGTAAACAATCTTTATTGGTGCAGCAGGATAGAAAGTGATGTGATTCTTGATAATTAAATGAGTAACTTGTAGTGCAATATGTCATATGTTTATCATGCCACCCCGATCGACTATATAGTGTTATATCTTACTCCAAAGTAACTCAAAAGTTTCATGAATAATGAAATAGATATTCCGGTAGAGGGGGAATATTTATGAAAAGGAAACGGGAGGGGCGATCCTATTGCGTAGGTATTTAAGAAATTTCAGATGGTGTGCATAGTGAGGCCATTATTATTTAGTCCTGGTATCCTAAATAATGCGTAAAATTAAAACGCATAGCTAAGAAGTTATATTTCTCCATGTCAAACTCAGTAATCACATCTTTAGGCTCCAAAATTATTATGCATAATACAACAATCAAACATAGGACAGGAAATCATTTGTCTCACAACAGTGAGTACTTGCATGCTACAATCCTATTGAAGATCAGTCACTGAGTATGATGGATGTCATGTTATCGTTATACTATGTGTATGAGATTGTGGAGCCCCAATGCCCCCAAGGTCCCAGCCGGCTCGCCGCGTCCTTCGGGAGCCGGCATTGCTTTTCCTCAGGGAGAGCAGCTAACATGATGCTCCCCTGGGGAAAACCAATATGCTTTCCTATTTGGAAGAGAAAGCAGCTACCCAAGATGACTCGTGCACGAGTCATCTTGGGTAGCTAAACTAAACAACCCTGATGTAGATATCTTCAGGAGCTTAGAACTATCAGCGGAAACCTTTTTAGCTTCCAATCTGAAAGCACAATTATATAAATCTATATTCAACCTGTACTTTACACCAGCAAAACGTTTTCTATGGGGGAAAAGAGAGGACGATCTATGCCTTAGATGCAGTGTGGGTCCGGCCACACTGGCACATATGTTCTCTGATTGTAGTGAACTAATCATTTAAAATAAAAAGGATTTCGAGCTTCTGCGGATTGATATTTGGAAGGGACTTGGAGCTAACTACTACACTGGCAGTCCTGGGGCACAATATTTTCCTTAGGTGTAACAAAGAACAAGAATACTGTTTATTCCTGGGCACATCTATCTATTGTATAATGCTGGCCGCCAGATAGAAGGATAAGGAGCCTCCCACCTTTCAGATGTGGTTAGCTAGATTACTGGGGGTTTGGAAACAAGAAGCAGCCCTATATGCATGTAGAGGGAGGAAAGCTAGAACACGGGCGGAAGAAAAATGGTCCTGTATTGCGCAATGGAATGGCGAGGCGAGGTGGGAGCAACATAATAGCAATAGATAAAATAATGATGGGGAGCAAATCATCTGCCTCCACAGAAGAACCACTCATGTATTTATTCATTTAAATCCTTTGTTAATTGTATACATCCTTGTGTGAAGTTAAACAACTTTAATAAAATATTATACCGTTTAAGATAGGATAAGAGGTAGACATACGCTGGTGAAATTACTAAAGGCTGAAAAATTGCCCCCGTAATTTGCCCCCCCGGGACCTAATGAATAAAACGGACTTCTACTTTTTTTTCACCTTTTCCACGCGTACAAGTACTGCACGAGTAACCCACCATTTTTTATTTAAAAAAAAAATAAAAATTGAGCCTAAAGATCCATGTACTACCCCCTGACCAAGACTTTAGCCTCAGAATCGTTCCACCCTGCCCCGTTTCCTTATTTCTCAACTTTGTTTTACTTTTTTCTTGTGACTCTCCTCTCCCGACAAACAACACGGCGGCCAACACTTCCTGGTTTGGAGTATTGACAGCCAATCAGTATGCAGCTCCTGCTCGTAATTGTACGTATTTCCATACATGTACGCCGCGATTTTTCTTCAAAAAATAAAATAAAAAAATAGAGCCTAAACATCCATGTACGACCCCCTGAGCAAGCCTAGAGGGTCAGAATGTCTCTAGCCTACCCCCTTCCCTTATTTCTCAACTTTGTTTTACTGTTATTTTGTGACTCGGTTCTAGCGAGGCACAAGATGGCCACCAACACTTCCTGGTTTTGAGTGTTGACAGACAGTTCACAGCCAATCAGCATGCAGCTCGCGCTCGTAATTGAACAGATTTCAGTACACGTGCTGAACTCCGTCTCTAGATATCGCTATGATTTTACTTGCAATTTTCTCAAAAACTACTGAACGAATTTACACCATTTAACAAAAAGCACAATCTGCGAACAGAACTCTACCTCTCTGCCATATTTCGTGTAATTCTGTTCAGCCGTTTGGGATGTAGCCCTGGCTAAAGGTCCCTATAGAAAATTGCATGGGGAAAACATGTTTTGGGACCCCCCTTTTTTCTCGGCTCCCGCTTGACAAATCACCCCCAAACTTTCAGGAAAGGAGTGGAACCAAGCAGGCCATTTTCTTTGAGAAATTGGCAAAGATTCGTCTACCGGTGCCAAAGTCATTCTGAATAGAATGTTGTGGATTTCCTATGGAAACTAGGACCTAACTATAACTACCTACTGGCGACGGCCAGTAGGTAATATATATGTATATGTATATATATATATATATATATATATATATATATATATATATATATATATATATATATATATATTACCTACTGGCGATAGCCAGTAGGTATATATAGTTAGGATTTTTTCCCTATGGAACTTTTGAAAATTCTATGTCTAATAACTTTGGCGTTTGTGGACGGAATCGGCTGAAATTTTCAGGAAAATGGCACATTTTGTTTCTGAGCAGCCCCTGAAAATTTGGGGGGTTCCGTCAAGGGGGGGCCGAGACAAAAGGGGGGTCCCAAAACGCGTTTTTCCCATTCATTTTTCCATAGGGAGTTTGGCCTCACTTTTAGCTCGAACGGCTGAATGGATTTGCACGAAACTTGGCAAAATTGTAGGGACTGTTAGCCCGATGTGCCTTTGCTGGGTCTCAATATATGTGCTCCAGTGGATTTTGAGAAATGAACGTTTAAAAAAACAGATATATCTGTGACAGCGTACCGGATAGCGCACCAGTTCGCGTACTTTTCGCGTAACGGAGCTTTGCGAAGCGAAGCTGATTGGCTCTCCGGTGTCTGTCAACATTCTAAACAGTCTGGAGCGGCCGCCATCTTGTCTCTCGGTAGGATCGAGAGACAAGAGGAGGCCAAAACGAAGGGGGAAATGAAGGAAAGGGGGCAAGGTAAATGTATTGTAAATGTAAATGTAAATGTAAATGTAAATGTATTGGCATTTATATAGCGCACTACTTACCCGTAGGGTCCCAAGGCGCTTCGACCGCTGAGAAACCCTTCCTGGCTTCCCTGAGAGATGGTCCCTTAATGGGTATCTCCAGGGTGAGACCAGGCATCCCCGGCGGTCTGGTGGGGCCGTTAGTGAAGATGAGGCAAGCTAATGCCCAGAGTTGCCGAGTGTGATCGCTGATCAGAGTGGGCACTGAGGCGAGAGAATTATCGAGTCCGCTGACCCTGGTCCAGAAACCTGCCGCGCCGGGAATCGAACCCTGGTCCCGGGCCGTCCTCTGCTCTCGGGTCTGCCGCCTCTAACCAGTGAGCCACACTACTTCACAAGGTAGACCCCTTCTGACCCCCTAGGATTGATGAGGGGGATATTAAAGCGCCCCGCGGGGCCATAAAAAAAAAAATTGTGATTTTTTGTCGTAGAGGTGGAAATCGGTACGTGAACCGGGCAGCTAACCGGGCAGCTATCCGGTAGCGTAACGGGAGTCTGAGGAGAAGCTGATTGGCTGTCAACATTGTAAACAGTCCGGAGCGGCCGCCATCTTGTCTCTCGGTAGGATCGAGAGACAAGAGGTGGTGAAAAACGAAGGGGGAAATGAAGGAAAGGGGGCAAGGTAGACCCCTCCTGACCCCCTAGGATTGATGAGGGGGATATTAAAGTGCCCCGCGGGGCAAAAAAAAAAAATTGCGATTTTTCGCCGTAGAGGCGCGTCCCGGTACGCGAACCGGGCAGCTAACTGGGTAGCTAACCGGCAGCGTAACGGGAGTCTGAGGAGAAGCTGATTGGCTGTCAACATTGTAAACAGTCCGGAGCGGCCGCCATCTTGTCTCTAGGTAGGATCAAGAGAAAAGAGGTGGTGAAAAACGAAGGGGGAAATTAAGGAAACGGGGCAAGGTAGACCCCTCCTGACCCCCTAGGATTGATGAGGGGGATATTAAAGTGCCCCGCGGGGAAAAAGAATAAAAAAAATTCGATTTTTCGCGGTAGAGGCGCTTCCCGGTACGCCAACCGGGCAGCTAACCGGCAGCGTAACGGGAGTCCGACATCTTGTGTTTTTGGAGCGTCCGGTTTGCGTACCGGGTAGCGTTCCGGTAAGCGTAACAAGGGGAAAACCAAGAGAAACAGTAAAATAAAATTTAAAGGAATAGATTTCCACCAAACTTGGCAAAATTGTAGGGACTGTTTGTTTGATGTGCCTTTGCAAGGCCTCAAGATATGTGCACGTGTGGATTTTGTCTAATTAAGGTTAAAAAAAATATATATATCTGTAAGCGTGCTCTGGCGCGCTTACGTTACGGGTTTTGTTTGCGCTGCAGAGACGATACGTCACGTTTATGCAACGTGTCATGAGGCGTCTCACGTGGCTACGTGATACATCACGTAATAAAGAATATATTTTACAGCTATAGATATTAGCTTTTAAAAAACCAATGAAATTCACTGAAAAAACCATAGGTTATAGACCATATATAGTTAGGAATTTGCATTTACAAAACCTTGAAAATTCACTGAAAAAACCATTGGTTATAGACCATATACAGTTAGGGATTAGCATTTACAAAACCTTAATTTACTCGCACAAAACCATAGAAATTCGCATATATAGTTAGTTGCAATAACTATATATCGCGCACCCGCAATCCACTGCTGATGATGTCACATATTACATCATTCATGACATGGTCAGTGACATCACTGATGACATCACTGATGACATCTCAAATGACATCACTGATGACATCTCAAATGACATCACTGATTACATCACTGATGACATCTCAAATGACATCACTGATGAAATCACTGATAACATCTCATTTGACAAACGCACAAAATTTCTCCACTTGCCCACTTGCAACCAAGTAATCCTAGGACACAACGGGGTAAGTTTCAGGAGCCCTTTATTCACTGCAGTGTACAGCATAATGCATTTCGGCGACTATGCCTTCCTCAGATGCTGGTAACCGCCAGGTGACGCCTTCTCCCTCTTAAGAAACTCCTCGGACACTCCCACAGGTGGGAGATCAGCTGATCCTGTTGTAGTTCGGGAAGAGGCAATACACTGTCAAACCACCTCTCCCAGCATGCACCAGAAGTAGTCCGTGTGGCAGCCGGATCATGCTCGTGTGAGCCCTGTGTGTCCCGCAAAAGGGGGGCCGTGTTGTGGCAGGCGAGCCCGTATTCCATGTGTCCAGGGCTCCCTCAGGTCCCGAACACCTTCGCCTCAAAATTAGAACAAGACGGGCCGTGAAGCGGGAGGGATTCAACCCGCCTCCCCGTGAAGTCACGGTCTACCACTGGCAGCGGCCACTGAGCCTGCTCGTTCCTGGGGCGGTACAGGGAACTATCGATACCTCGATTCCTCTCCAGTTTGCCAGCAATGTTCCCTGGACTCTTGTAAGGCGGGTCCTAGTAGTGCGTTCCTGGCAAACGCACAAAATTTCTCCACTTGACCACTTGCAACCAAGTAATCCTAGGACACAACGGGGTAAGTTTCAGGAGCCCTTTATTCACTGCAGTGTACAGCATAATGCATTTCGGCGACTATGCCTTCCTCAGATGCTGGTAACCGCCAGGTGACGCCTTCTCCCTCTTAAGAAACTCCTCGGACACTCCCACAGGTGGGAGATCAGCTGATCCTGTTGTAGTTCGGGAAGAGGCAATACACTGTCAAACCACCTCTCCCAGCATGCACCAGAAGTAGTCCGTGTGGCAGCCGGATCATGCTCGTGTGAGCGCTGTGTGTCCCGCAAAAGGGGGGCCGTGTTGTGGCAGGCGAGCCCGTATTCCATGTGTCCAGGGCTCCCTCAGGTCCCGAACACCTTCGCCTCAAAATTAGAACAAGACGGGCCGTGAAGCGGGAGGGATTCAACCCGCCTCCCCGTGAAGTCACGGTCTACCACTGGCAGCGGCCACTGAGCCTGCTCGTTCCTGGGGCGGTACAGGGAACTATCAATACCTCGATTCCTCTCCAGTTTGCCAGCAATGTTCCCTGGACTCTTGTAAGGCGGGTCCTAGTAGTGCGTTCCTGGCAAACGCACAAAATTTCTCCACTTGACCACTTGCAACCAAGTAATCCTAGGACACAACGGGGTAAGTTTCAGGAGCCCTTTATTCACTGCAGTGTACAGCATAATGCATTTCGGCGACTATGCCTTCCTCAGATGCTGGTAACCGCCAGGTGACGCCTTCTCCCTCTTAAGAAACTCCTCGGACACTCCCACAGGTGGGAGATCAGCTGATCCTGTTGTAGTTCGGGAAGAGGCAATACACTGTCAAACCACCTCTCCCAGCATGCACCAGAAGTAGTCCGTGTGGCAGCCGGATCATGCTCGTGTGAGCGCTGTGTGTCCCGCAAAAGGGGGGCCGTGTTGTGGCAGGCGAGCCCGTATTCCATGTGTCCAGGGCTCCCTCAGGTCCCGAACACCTTCGCCTCAAAATTAGAACAAGACGGGCCGTGAAGCGGGAGGGATTCAACCCGCCTCCCCGTGAAGTCACGGTCTACCACTGGCAGCGGCCACTGAGCCTGCTCGTTCCTGGGGCGGTACAGGGAACTATCGATACCTCGATTCCTCTCCAGTTTGCCAGCAATGTTCCCTGGACTCTTGTAAGGCGGGTCCTAGTAGTGCGTTCCTGGCAAACGCACAAAATTTCTCCACTTGACCACTTGCAACCAAGTAATCCTAGGACACAACGGGGTAAGTTTCAGGAGCCCTTTATTCACTGCAGTGTACAGCATAATGCATTTCGGCGACTATGCCTTCCTCAGATGCTGGTAACCGCCAGGTGACGCCTTCTCCCTCTTAAGAAACTCCTCGGACACTCCCACAGGTGGGAGATCAGCTGATCCTGTTGTAGTTCGGGAAGAGGCAATACACTGTCAAACCACCTCTCCCAGCATGCACCAGAAGTAGTCCGTGTGGCAGCCGGATCATGCTCGTGTGAGCGCTGTGTGTCCCGCAAAAGGGGGGCCGTGTTGTGGCAGGCGAGCCCGTATTCCATGTGTCCAGGGCTCCCTCAGGTCCCGAACACCTTCGCCTCAAAATTAGAACAAGACGGGCCGTGAAGCGGGAGGGATTCAACCCGCCTCCCCGTGAAGTCACGGTCTACCACTGGCAGCGGCCACTGAGCCTGCTCGTTCCTGGGGCGGTACAGGGAACTATCGATACCTCGATTCCTCTCCAGTTTGCCAGCAATGTTCCCTGGACTCTTGTAAGGCGGGTCCTAGTAGTGCGTTCCTGGCAAACGCACAAAATTTCTCCACTTGACCACTTGCAACCAAGTAATCCTAGGACACAACGGGGTAAGTTTCAGGAGCCCTTTACTCACTGCAGTGTACAGCATAATGCATTTCGGCGACTATGCCTTCCTCAGATGCTGGTAACCGCCAGGTGACGCCTTCTCCCTCTTAAGAAACTCCTCGGACACTCCCACAGGTGGGAGATCAGCTGATCCTGTTGTAGTTCGGGAAGAGGCAATACACTGTCAAACCACCTCTCCCAGCATGCACCAGAAGTAGTCCGTGTGGCAGCCGGATCATGCTCGTGTGAGCGCTGTGTGTCCCGCAAAAGGGGGGCCGTGTTGTGGCAGGCGAGCCCGTATTCCATGTGTCCAGGGCTCCCTCAGGTCCCGAACACCTTCGCCTCAAAATTAGAACAAGACGGGCCGTGAAGCGGGAGGGATTCAACCCGCCTCCCCGTGAAGTCACGGTCTACCACTGGCAGCGGCCACTGAGCCTGCTCGTTCCTGGGGCGGTACAGGGAACTATCGATACCTCGATTCCTCTCCAGTTTGCCAGCAATGTTCCCTGGACTCTTGTAAGGCGGGTCCTAGTAGTGCGTTCCTGGCAAACGCACAAAATTTCTCCACTTGACCACTTGCAACCAAGTAATCCTAGGACACAACGGGGTAAGTTTCAGGAGCCCTTTATTCACTGCAGTGTACAGCATAATGCATTTCGGCGACTATGCCTTCCTCAGATGCTGGTAACCGCCAGGTGACGCCTTCTCCCTCTTAAGAAACTCCTCGGACACTCCCACAGGTGGGAGATCAGCTGATCCTGTTGTAGTTCGGGAAGAGGCAATACACTGTCAAACCACCTCTCCCAGCATGCACCAGAAGTAGTCCGTGTGGCAGCCGGATCATGCTCGTGTGAGCGCTGTGTGTCCCGCAAAAGGGGGGCTGTGTTGTGGCAGGCGAGCCCGTATTCCATGTGTCCAGGGCTCCCTCAGGTCCCGAACACCTTCGCCTCAAAATTAGAACAAGACGGGCCGTGAAGCGGGAGGGATTCAACCCGCCTCCCCGTGAAGTCACGGTCTACCACTGGCAGCGGCCACTGAGCCTGCTCGTTCCTGGGGCGGTACAGGGAACTATCGATACCTCGATTCCTCTCCAGTTTGCCAGCAATGTTCCCTGGACTCTTGTAAGGCGGGTCCTAGTAGTGCGTTCCTGGCAAACGCACAAAATTTCTCCACTTGACCACTTGCAACCAAGTAATCCTAGGACACAACGGGGTAAGTTTCAGGAGCCCTTTAATCACTGCAGTGTACAGCATAATGCATTTCGGCGACTATGCCTTCCTCAGATGCTGGTAACCGCCAGGTGACGCCTTCTCCCTCTTAAGAATCTCCTCGGACACTCCCACAGGTGGGAGATCAGCTGATCCTGTTGTAGTTCGGGAAGAGGCAATACATTGTCAAACCACCTCTCCCAGCATGCACCAGAAGTAGTCCGTGTGGCAGCCGGATCATGCTCGTGTGAGCGCTGTGTGTCCCGCAAAAGGGGGGCCGTGTTGTGGCAGGCGAGCCCGTATTCCATGTGTCCAGGGCTCCCTCAGGTCCCGAACACCTTCGCCTCAAAATTAGAACAAGACGGGCCGTGAAGCGGGAGGGATTCAACCCGCCTCCCTGTGAAGTCACGGTCTACCACTGGCAGCGGCCACTGAGCCTGCTCGTTCCTGGGGCGGTACAGGGAACTATCGATACCTCGATTCCTCTCCAGTTTGCCAGCAATGTTCCCTGGACTCTTGTAAGGCGGGTCCTAGTAGTGCGTTCCTGGCAAACGCACATTTAATCATTCTCTCATACAGTCAGTCATGCACCTACTAAATTCTTCATCCAAACACTTATACATCCACTCATTCTTCAATATGTAAGACATATTTTAACTTTACAGAAACATACAGTCACTGGATGTTGTCATCAGTGATGTCATCAGTGATGTCATTTGAGATGTCATCAGTGATGTCATTTGAGATGTCATCAGTGATGTCATCAGTGATGTCATTTGAGATGTCATCAGTGATGTCATTTGAGATGTCATCAGTGATGTCATTTGAGATGTCATCAGTGATGTCATCAGTGATGTCATTTGAGATGTCATCAGTGATGTCATCAGTGATGTCACTGACCATGTCATGAATGATGTAATATGTGACATCATCAGCAGTGGATTGCGGGTGCGCGATATATAGTTATTGCAACTAACTATATATGCGAATTTCTATGGTTTTGTGCGAGTAAATTAAGGTTTTGTAAATGCTAATCCCTAACTATATATGGTCTATAACCAATGGTTTTTTCAGTGAATATATATATATATATATATATATATATATATATATATATATATATATATATATATATATATATATATATGTATATATATATATATATATGTATAGATATATATAAAAACAAATTCACTGATTAACCAAGAGTTAAAGTAATGTTATAGTACTTCTCGGACTCAAACTCATGGTAACCCCTTTGAAATTGCCAGGGGAAGCAGCATTTACACCTGAATTGGCCTTTGCTCCCGTGGCACTGTCTTTGCTATGTCTGTTTTAAAGGATGATGAAGTAGCGGCAGAATCAGGAATGTAAACAGAACTCTAGGAATTTCATTTCTGTGGTTTCCACTGCTTGCCCTTCCAATAGCCCCTCAATAGCAAATAGTTCCTTGTGAGGGGTTAAAGTTGGGATGAAGAGGAAACCATCTGATGTCATTGATGGTAAACATGTGTGCTACATTGCTACTTCAAGTGGTACTATTATAAATTAATGAACATACCAAGCTGTATAATACCCCCTTTCCTCTTGGAGCCCCGACTCCTAACGACTACAGTTAATTTTTAAAACCTTTTGTTTCAGTGGGTTAAATGGCCTCATGTCTGTTGTTTCACCTGCCCACGTTTAACTGGCATCAAGAGGTGAATTATTTTGCTAAATTTTGCAAGTTACTAATGTTACAAACAGAAATAGAATAGAAAAAGCACATCACATTGAATTGCCTGTTTATGCTTGATGAGTCCGGCTAAGGTTAAATACAGGTGTGCAGCAGAACGTATAAGACTGCCAGTGGTTTTCATATGCCCTGGGTACAGTAATCACTCCCCCCATAGTTGCGAATTCTCGCTGTTTTCAGTTCATATCACATTTTTTATTTCTAAAACTCACTGCCACTTTTTCTATTTATTTTGAAAGTTAACAATTCCGCACCGATGTGGTTCTTATCTGTCTGGTAGCAGATGCCCCATTTCCTACTTCTCACATTTTCCTATCGCTGCTCGGATTAACGGATTTTTTAAACTTGCTCGTGTCACTACTTTTTTGTACTCCGGAATGACAATTTAACACTACATTTAACCTCTTGGTTATATTATTCTTCGGCGCTGTTTGTGACAAATGCAGCTGCAGAATCCGTGGAATGATGAAAGATGAGAGGCATTCATCCGAAGATTTCAATAAATCAAGCATCACATCAAATCTAGCTAACACTTCACAGGACAAAGCACAACACTAATGCAACCCAGATCCTAAAAGCATTTCAGTGACAGAACAATTTATCCGTTAACCCATTTCACTGCCGGAGTGTTTGCCCACTTATGTGCTGGAGCTTGTTTCCAAAATATCAGCAGTATGTTGTTCAAACATGTATGCCTCTTTGGTCACTTCTTGCACCCATACAAGCAATACGTTTTTGTCACATTCATGGCTATGTATTGTTACAAGCCCTACATCAATATCTTCTTGCAGCCTGAAGAAGTAATGAGAAAAGTGAAGATATTTTCATTTTTTGTTTTTAAACTGGTTTCTTCTATTATTGCATTTTTCGAATGGAAAAAAAGTCCTGAGAATCTAATGAAGAAAATGTAGCCAGGAATGTCTGAAGTCGGGCAATACCAAATATGTGTGGATTTAGCTAGGA
Source organism: Lissotriton vulgaris (assembly GCF_964263255.1). Taxonomy (NCBI): domain Eukaryota; kingdom Metazoa; phylum Chordata; class Amphibia; order Caudata; family Salamandridae; genus Lissotriton; species Lissotriton vulgaris. The sequence continues at coordinate 1,571,529,299 of NC_141685.1, forward strand.
AATGTAGTCTGCCTAATCAGTTATGTAGTAGTAGAGCAGATCCTGAAATTGTTGCAGAATCACTGTTTATGGTGCACTGTTTATTTGATGACAGTTATCAAAGTAAGGACTATATGTTTTCTAGCTATAAACTACCTTGGGAAAATATTTGTGCAATCCACACCTCCTTTGCCATGATGGGCTGGCTGGTAGAACATTCTGAAAATGGTGTTTGTTCAACTTTTAGAGCCCACCCCCAAAAAATATGGTAGCCCTCCCTGTCTCCCACATACAAAAACAGCTCCCTCCCAGCTCTATGTCTCCTTAGGTTGGGGGTGTCAGACATAAAGGGATTTTCCCTGGCTTCAGACATCTTTCCTGCAAGGGATAAACTGGATGCAGTGCATTTTAGAAATTTGGAAAGCAGGTGCAAGGAAAATGCCGGTTTAGGGTATCTTTAATTTGGTCACAGATATTCACTTTGTTGGGTTGTATGGAAGCATACCACAAACATATATATATGTAACATCTATGCATCCTAATTTTTTTTAGCACTGAGTACCAGACCTCCCTTACCCTGATTGGCTGGCCGAGAGATTACGCTGAACATGACAATTGTCAGATTTTTTGCGCTATTTTCCAAAACATGGAAAGTACCCCAAATTCCTTTTAGTAGGAACATATCCATGCAAATCTTGCAACCCCAGCTTTGGTCCTCTGGAGTGAGGTAGTACCAGACTTGGGTTTTCTCTGGGTTCAGGGAGTCCACAAAGGATAAAATGCATGTACTGCAATTTGGAAAGCAGTTGCAAGTGAAATACTGGTGTGGGTACCTGTCTTTTGGTCGCTGGTGACATCCATGAACTTTATGACAACACACAGCAACCTCGTCATTTTGACATCTTTATCAAGAGGTTTCAGATTAGCCAGATTAGCCTTGCCCTTATTGGTTTACCAGAACAATGCACGGTACAATATATTTCTCAGATCTTTAACATGTTTTTCTAAGATCAAATTTTTTTATAAACTTAGTTGTTTTCTTTAACCCTCCTCCCATAGGAACATATCCCTCCTAAGGCATGCCCCAAATCTATGTTCCCCTAGGTCTCCTGAGTGTGGATTTTCAGACATGGGCGGGTATTTAATTGATTTGATCAGGGATCCACACTCTAGACAGAAGGAAATGTTTTGATGGGGGAGATTCCATTGAGGATATCTAGAGTATTTGGACACAAATCAGCTAGCAACCAATAGAATCTACAAAGCCCAGGTATTTCTGAAAACTAGAGACACAGGTGAATCCATAGTGATGTGACCTGCATGTATCCCAACATGTTTTATTACCCAGAATCTCAAGCAATTTTCAAACTAGGTTTGAAAAAAATCAAAATATCTTTCCTTTTCTGTGACAGAAAAGTCTATAACATCCAGCAGTTGGCAAAAGCTCTATGATTCAATATTCCTACACGTTTACCAATAGAAAAATGGCACTACACATGTGTGGGTGGGCCTATTTCATAGGACAAGAATATGCCAAATTTCTGACCATCTGAAGACCACATTGGCATTACAATGACTTCAAATGGTGCCATATTTGGCCTGTTCCTGGTCCTGTTAGTTAGAGTAAGCCTACCCACACGTTAGGTAGTGTTTTCGTTGGAGGACATGTGGGAACAATTGTTTTAGTCTAAGGAAAATAAAAATAGTATTTGGGTTCTGACTGAGCCACATAAATACAGCTTCTCCTTTTCCAATGGTATTTCTTGTACAGAGAAGCCCTGGAGCCCACCCAAGTCACCCAATCTGCATCTTTGGAGACTGTGGGGACTGTGGGGGAAGCCTTAATGCCCCAGCGGTCCCTCCAGTCTCCCGGCCTCTAGCGGGAGCCGGCATTGTTCCCACACACAGGGAGCAGCCAATAATGCTGCTCCTTGCATGTTGGAGAAATCTTTTCATCATTTTGTTTTCCTGACTGCCGTCAAGCAGGCAGGAAAACAGATGAAAAGTCTGCTTCCAGCGACCGGGACCAGTTTTTCTGCTTCAGCCCTCTGGGAGCAGACTTACTGTTTGCTCTCGCTTGGCAGGTGCTGTGAAGGCTCCTGTCAAGTGAGAGCAAACAGCTATGTTCCAGGGGTGGGCACCCTGAGACATAGGGAGCATGCCCTGGGATGTGGCAGTCAACAGGGCCATTAATGGCTCCATAAGGGGGCTGCACTGTGCACCTCCTTTGTTATTACAGGGCCTGCCTGGGGAAGTGTAGGTCTTTGGGGCCTGGGATGGGGCCAGGTGGCCACCTCCCCCAGTCCTCAAGGCCATAAATGGCCTGAGGAGAAGGACCCGCACCTCCATTCTACTTTATTGGCCTTGCCTCAGGGAGGTGGCGGTCCCCGGGGCCAATATCAGCTATGGAGAAAGGGGCCATGTGTGCCCCCCTCTCCAAAATAAATATTATAATATGCCTCAGGACTTGGCCCACCCCAGGGCTAAAATATAAACCAGCGCAGGAGACTGCGCTTGTTATTTTTCTTTTTTATCTGTGCGAATCCATCCTGATTTTTGCAGCAAAAAAAAAACACTTTTGGGCCAGGTAGGTTCCCTGGGGGACCCCAGCACCAGCTATTCCTAATCTACCCTCTCCTCTTTTTCTAGATTCTTTTGTTTTGGACTCAGCTGAGTGCAAGTCCCAAAATGACTGCCAACACGTCCTGATCAAAGTGTTGGCGGCCAATCAGATCTATGCACAAGATCAGAGGATCTGCTCCTCTAGCTATACAAATATGAGTTTCCTTTAATATCTGATAAGTACTAAATGGATTTACACTAAATAACAAAAATGGCTCTTTCTGGACCAAGAGATAGCTTTCTTCCAAATTTGGTGTAATTCAATTCAGCGGTTTTGGCCGTAGTCTTGTCTAAAATCTTCAAGGGAATAAACATAGGAAACACACTTTTTTATCCCCTCTTTGTCTCGGCCCTCTGTTGTCAGATCATCCTGAAACTTTCCATGCACAACTAGAATGAGGACAGCACATTTTTTTAGAAAAGTTTGTGAAGATTCGTTAAACTGTGCCAAAATTATTAGAAAGTCAACAAATGCTTTTCTTATGGAAACTAGGTCTGAACTATAACTAGCTAACGGCGACTGAATATATATATTTAGTTGTGCCATAGACACCCTTAAATGATGAACTCATATGCATAAAAGTCTATAGGGCAGCCAAGACACTAAATACAAGTTTTGTAGTGTATATAAAAATACATAGTATTGTAAGGAGCCTTGTGGTACAGAGGATGGGATGGAAGTATCGAAATATAATCGGAACCAGAGGGTATGTTGCTGAAAGTTAAATAATTGTAGAAAGTTTCATCATGTAGTAGAAAAGAATTTACAATTTGGATAGCTATTTTTCTGTTTGTCATAATAATATAACATCATTTTATAATTTAAGCATCTCTATACAATGGAGATTTTAAACAATTGTGAAGAAAAAGTGTGCCATAATTCCAGCTGAGAAAGGAGAGAGTAGTTATGGTGTATCTGATCTTTAAAACATTCATTCAGTACTATGCAATGTATAATATTTGCAAGTACAATAAAACTAGAGATTACTATTTAGATAGAAGTGGCGGCTGGTGACATTTGAAAGTGTTGGGGCGTAGCGCCCGTGCCCGAACCCCCCCCCCTAAAAAAATTGAAAATGAAGTGGACATATGGTCAGTGACTGCATAGGGTACATTTTCAAGCAATAATAAACAACTTGTTAGGTTGCTGGTGCTAAGAACTGTGAGATGCATGAGCGATCTACAAACCTACGGAGTTACTTAAACAAAATGAGAAGTGCTCAAACCAACCAGGTGTATGGATACATTTTCCTCCACAACACCCCTGCTAATTTACTGATTGAGGTGGTATATCCCCATGGCATATCAGATTTCAGACACCCTTGCGTGTTTAAACAAGTAGTGAGTCAAAATTTCTCCATGTGAATTTTAAAGTGCAAAACACACTTACAATCAGTCGCGCCCGCTCTGTGCACATTTCTGTTCCAGATCCATGGGGAAATATTCTCTTGAGATTCCACCAGTAAGAATTTCCTCGCCCCAGAGAGAACATTTTATCCGCGGATGGTCGCCCAGAGCTCATCGGATATCACAAGGTGTGTGTTTATAAAATGTAAGCATGAAGTGTTCCATTCCAGTGTTCTGCAACGCCATTATGGAACACGTCGGCCCCACCTGACAGGGAAGAGGTCACAATCATAGTTTCTTGACCCTGGGAACACGACGGAAAACACATCTCCACCCGCCCTCCACTTGGTCTCCGCTGTGAACTCAAGCCGGAGCGCCACATCTTTACAGGGGGTGAATTTTATTTGAGAGGCCACAGCTGCAGGTTTTCGACCTTTGCCTGAAATTCTGGGAATAAACGCGGGAGGGGCCCCAGGAGAAACAAGATGAAGTTTCTCAGACTCGCGTCTGTAGTACCTCAAAGACCGGGCTGTGCAAGTGTTTCAGCCACCCTTTTAGAACAGAACTTACCAGATGTGCAGCCTGGAAGATTGCCTTTCCACGTCTATGTGTTTAGTGAGCCCTCCTCACCCCACTCCTCACCTTACCCTATAATTGATGGCACCCAAGAATAAAAAGAGCCGACCGGCATTACGGGTGGGGGGGAGCGGGATAAATAAAATAAATAAAATAAAAGTCAAACTTACCTTCTTCCCACCTTCAAGTTCCGACTCCGAGACTCCACCGACCACCAGACTCCCGACTCCCGCCGTCCTGTTCTTTTGAATTCCGAGTCGTGCTCGTCGTCACGCAGGAAGGCTGCAGGCAGCCTCCCTCCCCTTCACCACAGCACAGCGCTGTGATTGGTTCGGCCGGCTGCCCAAACCACGTAATTTCTCTCTGTATGCTGCAGCATACAGAGAGCAGGGAGAGTGGAAGGGGTTACTCGAGGGCAGGGGGAAGCGGCTTGCCCACTGTTCTTAATACAGTTAATACTGTTTGTTTGGACAGCCTCTCAGGCTGCCCAGACAGACAGTATTAACAACAGTGGGAAAGCCCCTCCCCCCTGCCCTCAAGTAACACCGTCCACTCTCTCAACCAGGAACTTCTGCTTTCTCGCCGTGCGAGAAGGCAGAAACAAATGGTAGTTCTGTACTATTTGTTTCTGGCTTCTCGCATGGCAAGAAAGCAGTGGGGCGGTGCCCAAACGCCCCCATGGATGATCCGCCACTGTTAGAGAGTAAATAAAACAAACTGACTGTTTGTCACTATAAGAATGATGCTCAATTCAGTGTAATTCATTGCATGATATGTTTGAAGAAGGTGTTCTGCAGGGATTCAAATTTATCCAACACCCATCACTTGGAAATATGTGCAGTCAGCCAATAAATCCCTGAGCTATTTCCTAGGATCTGAACTTGTAATCTACAAGTTACAGAAGGATACCTGCAACAACGGCGATGACCCTCAAAGCTATCTTACTATAATTCAGAGCTGTGGCCCGCAGGTTTTTTGTGGTGCTTTTAAGAGAGAAGATTGACATTGCAGCTAAAAATACAAGTAGGGACATGTGAATATGCACATTCATAACTAGGTAGGGATTGCCATAAAGTTTGCTGAAAAGGGATGCATCATTTTTCTGTTGGCAGGGCCTACAGTGGAGATTTTGGGTGAATTAAATCATACGTCCACATGATCTTTATTGAATTCAACAGAATGTCAAAGCCACCATCACCACAGTAGTTTCGCATCTTTCCAGTGGAACACATCTTGGAGTACCCCTGCTAATATTTAATGAACTACGAATCCTAAATGAATCCATCAGACAGTTACTCACTCTTCCAATAAGGAGTCACTTCTGCTCTAATTTCCCTGCACTGGCTCCCAGTGGCCAAATAAATCGAATTTAATGGATGTGCATGGCCCACAGGGTAATTCACAGAACTTAACAGCACATAATAGCCCAGCACACTTTAAACACAATTTGTAACAAACAATGGTTCAGAAAGGATCTAGTTTCACGAGCAAGTCGATGTTCAGTTTCAGTTTATTCTTTCTTATTCATTCTTTAAAAACTTTTGAAAGCATCACTTTTGGAACCGCCAACGCATTTCGTCCCAGCCAGGGACTTCTTCAGGGCTTGAACAGTGAATATAGGCTGTTCTGGTTGATAATTTCCTATTAGTTCCTAAATGGTAACTATTATATCTCAGAGAAAGGAGTGTTCTATATGGTAACCCTTTAATTATTCGCAACTGATGATTATAGGATCTCACTTTTAGAGCGTTTCTTCATGTATTAGGCACCATATTTAGCAGATGGAAAGTCTGTTTTACGAAGCAGTGCCCCGGATATAATAGTTCGGGTCCCGCAAAGAAAGTCCTCGGTCGTCTCCGCTCCACAGTGGTGAGCCCTGTGGAGCGGAGACGACCGAGGACAAATGTCTGACTACTCAGCATGCCCACACTTCTACCAAGAAAAATAGCTTCTCAGATATTTGAGTGGGCCTGTCATAAGGGTAGGGACAAGGCAAAAGAGGGGTGATATTAATTGTCTGTAGTGTTAAATTGGCATGCTACCTTTGCAAGAGGGTAGTTATATGGGGATCCATTACATCATGGTCATTACAATAGGAGTCTTTACATTGACATCATTAGTCATTTCTTAAAAATATTTTAAATGTACTTGTTACAAATGTAGTTAATATTTTTATAAACCTAAACCTTCTCACACATATACAGTAACCACTTTGTAGTTAGTTATAATTAGATTAGACTTCACAGTGGTAGAGCCTTATTTGGTTTGCTAATAATTTTGGTTCCCTTTAATGAATTTTTACAAAACTGTGAAAAATGTTCATCTGCCTAAGCTCCTGTATAGAAAGTTTTGGGGTCATTTTTCAAGTGGGCGAGAAAATGAGGGTGCCCAATAACAGTTTTCCCCATCCATTTTCCTTTAGGAATATTAGATAGCAAAATACAACAAGCATTGGCATAGCCAATATGTCTCGCCGTTGGGACCTTATAAGTGCTTAGTTATCCAGCACAATATCCTTGGTGCAACAACATCAACTGTTGCATGGCTAAACACTTATAAGGTCCCGAAGGCAAAACCTATTGGCTATGCAAATTCTTTTTTTTGGTGTGCCCGGGCCGATTTTTGATCCTAATCTAACCCTGCAGAGGAACACCCATTCTCCCACACCTCCCTTGAGCCCTGCTTTGGGCACACAAACTGCGAGGAATATGGGACACGTTTTTGCATTGTGACAAACATTGGGCACGTGGAAGGTGAAGTGCTTGGGGAACATTGGGGGATGAGAAACTTTGGGTATATAGCCAGTTAGAGAGGGGCCTGGGACACACGGTCAGCGAGGTGGGTTTGTGGAGTATGGACAGAATGAAGTCCAGATACTACATGAATAGTCTGGGTAGGCTGGGGCATACTATACGTCAGTAAGTGGGGCCAATATAGTGTGGGAAATCTTGGACACAGAAGAGGTGCACTGGGCAGCCTGTGTGAGGTTACAGGGGCACTTAGGTACAACTCAGCAAGCTTGGGTCACGTGGCTAGGATGAGGCGCTTGGCTCACATGGGATGTGTGAAAAGCTTTGAGAGGGCACAAGTGTGAAGCTCTGACTGAAAAGAAATGTGAGCAACTGGCTCTATCCTGGCGATATAGCCCCCAGCACCCTCAGTGCACCACCTGATATGATCAATTTAATTTAAAGCGCCTTGCAGCGGCGCTACTTGCAAAATATAGTCTTTGTATTGTAAGAAAGCATTGATGCTGTGCAGAAGAGCACTAATCCGTCGCTTAATGAGCTATGTATATAACTCAATAGATATACTCCCAGTGTCCCACGCACCTTCTGAACCCCCTGCAGGCGGTGTGCCTGTCGCCTTAAGATGCAGACTTTACCCCAAAGCCTGTAATTGCAGCACCTGCTGCTGCCGGCAGCTAATCATCCTATCTCCAGGGTGACATCTGCACCTGCCATGATTACAGGGCATGCACACAGACTGTGAGGAACAGAATGTTTCCAGCCTGGTCCCTGTTGAAGGGGGAGAGAGATGGAGGCATCAGGGAGGTGACAAAGGGCCCTGCAGGGACCAGACTTCAAAGCACACGCCTGCTTCCGAAACACAGGACCCAAGGGTACAGCAGGCTCTGCTAGTGTGTACATTCCATGTCTGCGATGTAAAAATGAACACGCACTGCCCAAAGTGAAAGAGCGATGTAACAAGCATGCGAGTGGCATGCGCCACGCGTGGTGCATGCCACGGTAATTGAAAACAGATGGTAGAAAACATGGCCCCTGCTCGTAATTGCAAGCGGTAGGCCTTGGGCGGATACATGCAGACGTCTTTGCCCAATTGCGTGATGTCTTTTTCAGAAAGACACACACAACAACCAGTGAAAATAATGCACAAAACAAAACACTCGCACAAGTGTGTGGAAAGCCCAGAGCGATCCCAAGAAGTCGTTTTCCTAGGGCAGGACATGCGCGCTGCGCTAGGCTTGGCCTAAAACATGGGTGAACAGAATGTCACAAAATTTTGCAATAAGCTACATCTTTCCACAGAAAGAATGCTTTTGATAATTTGGTGCAAATCTGTTCAGCCGTTTTTTCAGAAATTAAGATTCAAATAGTTACTGATATATTAACAGCTAGTCACACAGTAGTGCAAAGTTTAAAAAAAGCATTCTAATTGGCTGAGAGAGCTATTTTTTCTGTTAGATTGTTTGGTACATTGGGACTGAATCAGTCTTGTTGTACCGAAGAATCTGATTTGCTGGCAACAACATGATATGTTGCAACTGCCCTTGCTGGAAACTGGGACTCACAGCCAGATTCATCATTGGAAATTGCGCTCGCAAAGGGCCAGATTCTGAGAATCTGGCCCTTTGCGAGCGCAATATTTGCATTTGGGATTCATCATCCCAAATGCAAAAATCGCTAATAGCAAAATTGCTAAATTGCGAGGAATTACATTTAAGGAATCTCTATTTGAGATTCCTTAAATGCAATTCATTAACCATTTTTTATTTGCGAATTTGCAACTTTTGGCCGCTATTTACCGCGAAGTCTGACTTCGTGGTAAATAGCGAAAACTTAGAACAATGCACTTTAGTGCATTTTTCTAAGTTGTATGTTACACACACACATGTCCTTTGGACATGTGTGTGCGCAACATTAGTCTACATTTTCATTTCAGGGGTGCTACAGGGTGTCCTTTGGACACCCCTGGCACCCTTGAAATCGCATACTTATTTGCGATTAGACAATTGCTAATCGCAAACAAGGAATAACTCCCCATTCATTCCTATGGGCCTTAGGGCCATAGGAATGAATGGGGAGTTATTCCTTATTTGCGATTAGCAATTTGCTAATCGCAAATAAGGAAGCTGTAGGAATCGCAATTTATTTTGCGATTCCTACATGAACCCCGTTTTGCAAGTCCTTAATAGCGATTCCTTAATAATCGCTATTAAGGACTCGCAAAACGGGACAATGATGAATCTGGCTGTCAGTCACTGTGTCCTGAAACATAAAATGAATACAAGTACAACAGGACAGTGTAGAGGTACCCTGGTCACATGCCCTTTGTAGGTGGGTCCCAGAAGGACCCTTCCACCATGTAGTCCAAAAAACAAATTCATTGCTTTTTTCAATGCTGGATCCATGGTAGTCCCACTGGACCAAGGGACGCTTCACTGGATGCTTCATTGACCTCCCTGTGGTTCCATGAAAGTACCACAGGACCCCAAAAGAAGGCCAAAAAAGAGAAAAAGTGAGGTGGGGTTCCATGTGCGTCTGCTGCCCTTGGGGTGAGCCAGGTCCTGTGGCCAACCTACTGCTGCAAATGGCAGAAGGCAGTGTGTGACTGGGCCAAAGACTGTGCACAACTGGGGGTCTGGGTGCAGGGCCTGGCCACACGTCCTGTACTATGCCCAAACCATGCTGTTCCCAATTCCCTGCTATGAAAGGTCAAAGACCACGTACACAGGGGAAATGGCCACCCACAGGTCAGCGTCCTCAACCCGGAAATGAAAATGAGGATGAGAGCCAGTCGATGATTTGCATCACGGGATAGGGGGACATTGGGGCAGCCTCCCAACGGCTTGGGATTGCCTGCCGTCGAGACCACCTACCCCTCTTTGTCAAAGGGATCCTTCCACCCTGGAGCCCCCAAAAATTATATTTTTTTTCTGTGATGCCGGTTCCACTGTAGTACCTTTGGACCCGTAAGGCTTCATGTGTGGTCTAGTAGGACTTCTACAGGATGCTGCAAAAAGAAGGCCAAAAAAGAAAATGTGAGGTGGGTTTCCATGTGGGTTGGCTGCCCTTGGGGCTAGCCAGGCCCTGCGGACAACGTACTGCCACAAACAGCAGAAAGCTGTGTGTGACTGTCCACAGAGATTGTTCATAGGGCATGGCCGCAAACAAGGCCCTGCACCAAACATGACGCCATGTGCGGTTGGTGGCCATGCAAGACCGGGGTGGTTGGCATCCTTGGGTGTTGGACGCAGTGAATGGCCACAGGTGAGCTTGGTTCATCCAAAGGGGCTTGCGTATCTGAAGAATAATTTATGCTATGAATGATTCTGTGCCATTTAGTACTTACTTTCATATCTGAAATACTGTACTGTCTTATAGAGTAATTTGAACAGCAGTAGGTTAGATGATGTTGTTAGTGATCTGATCAACGATGTTATGTTAGATCCCATTAGTGATGTCATCAATGTTGTCATTGAGGAGATCATGATTATGTAATATTTGAGGTCGTAAGCAGTGCATTGGGGGATGCAAATTATAGTTTTATTTATATTATTACCATATAAAGTATAATACCATTTTAACTTTAGTTTATTTCAGTAAGAGTCTGGGTTTTTTATTAACACAAAGTAAGATTTTAATACGCCTCCCCCTCCCCGCACATGCTGCAAACCCCTGTGGGAAGTTGAATGCTGCACCTGGCTGCAGGCCAGGTTCGGTGCCAAACACCACGCAGTGCATGCCCACGGAGTTGGCTGCAGGCTTTGGCCACACCCAATCCTAGCCCACACAGCCAAAGACTGCACAACCGGGGGCCAAGTGCAGGTCCTATGCACAAATCATGCTGTTCCCAACTCTCTGCTAGGCAAGGTCAAATGCCATGCACACAGGGTGAATGGCCACTCATAGGTGGTTGGGTGCAGGGCCTAGCCAGAGGTGGTAATTGCTCTTTACTCTTATTATCCCCCTTCACCTCTGCCTATAAAATATTGCAGTATGGGCAATTAACAGGTTTGGACACCCTAAGTAAATGGCCATTAAAATCAGTTAGCTCATTATTAAGAATATTGAAATTCAATAAGTTTCCTGAGAATGTTAAACACAAGTACCAGTAGAAGCTTTCATTTAAAGCTTTCTCAGAAAAGGCAAATACGTAAGGTTGGTGTGAGCGACATGAGGTGGGTAACAGAGCTGGAACCGCCATACATTCAAACATTATTAGTAATACACAGCCAGTTCTTGCCTCATTTATGAGCACTGATCCATTCCTGGGTCATCAATAACTTGAGAAAAAATATTTAACAGTATTTACTTGTTTCGTCATCACTAAGGCTACAGTGTGTATTGTGATTTAGATGCAGCTCACCATACAATGTATGTCCTCCAACTGTTTTGAATTCTTCAAAAAAAGCGGTATCATGTACTTCTGATTCATGAAAAGATACAAACTCCTCGACCAAACAAAGCAGAATTAAACATTGATTGTGTGCAATTATGTCAGTCTTTTCAATACAATAGCCCTCAAAACAACTGGCCTGTTGAATGGGCTGGAGTTTCCCACCACCCGGAGTTATTGACACAGGGGAACCGGAAATTCAGGGACTGGGGAAAATCCAGCGCATTATGAGTGGTACTCTGAGGGTCCTCTAAGAAATGAGGAATTACTGCGGAACTGCCGCTTCTGGGTCTGATTTCTCTGGAAACTCCTTATTTTTCCTCAGACTTTTCCAAAGAGATTCCCGTTGTTTTCAGCAGCTGAAATTTCAGTGTGAAAGTGAAAAAACGCCATCGGTATTATGACGGCATTCGTATTGAGGCTCAAAGGGGCTCAATGTACTAATGATTTGTCCAGGCAATTGGGTGGCACAAAGGCATTCAAAGCATTTAATCGATTTACTTACCATTATAAAAGTCTGTGGGCGCTGCAGAAAATTGCACAGCACTTGCAGGCTCTCGCTTAACCCTTAGAAAATTACCCCCTAAATGTGTATTTAAAAGGGTTGCCCAGTGTGTGTATTGTGTTTAAAATTGTCCTTAGCCTCTTTTATTGCTTGATAATGTTAGCCCTTTCAGTTTTCAATTCACTGAGCAGAGAGCAAACGCGAAGCCTTTACTTGTTGTACACACAAAATAATTTGCTATAATAAAAAGGTTAATTACAATCTGAATCATTTTTGCTGCTTCTGAAGAACTGGTTCCAAATAAAGATACAGAGTAATAAAATGTGTAAATGCTGCCCAGTCATAACATTCAATTTCCACCTGCGATATAGTCAAATGATTAATGCATGCTCACTATTTTCGACCTATTTATGCGAACTAGCACCAAATTACCATCCGAGTCTGTTTTCTGCTTGGCATTATTGTGGGGATGTGCTGCAGCTCGGGAATTAATTGACAGAATGTGCAGCGTGGTTAGCTATTTGTAGCACAGCACTAGCTGCTGCTTTAATGTATTAAATTATCTCCAACTATGAAGGTGATTTTAACACTTCAAGTTCTATGTGAATATAAAGATTAACACTCATCATAGTCTTGAGGAATTAAATTGAGAAACAACTTCATACTGGGAGCAAAGGCGATGTAAAGGGATGAAATCTAGGGCATTAACAAAAACAGGCTTAGCCTTGACACACCAGAAAAAAACAGTTTGATTTCTGCTCAAGCTGCACTTCTCTGCGGCAGATTGCACCACCATAAGGATGCAGTGAAATTACTGTTACATATCAGATGTGGGTGACAGCATTCTTACTGATGAAAGTGATAACGCCCAGTCAATCACAAACGGGTACCCAATTTCTTAAAAGAGAGACGCTGTGCAGTTGCCGAGACAGATCCTTGTAATTCGAGGACAATTTAAGTTGCAAAACAGAACAAACAGACAGCCAAAGACGGAAACCAGAGTCACAAATATTATACCTGGTACACGCTAGATATGGCCGGAATGCCCGTCATCCCCTCCCAACACAATCCCCAAGGATGGGAAGTCGGACACAGCTCTGAACTTTTGGAAGGCGGGAGGGAGTCACCCTCCCGGCCGTATTTATTAAAATATGAAACAAAATTAAAACATTAAATAAAAGTTTCATAATCATGTACAATTTTACATTTATTACATTTCGATGAAGACATGTTCTCTGGCTAACCTTAACAAATCTCTAATACAAAGGTTTCCTAGCCGAGTCTAACATCCTGCAAATGCATACATTCTAAATTAAAATTGTACATCCTAGCATTAAGGGCCAACGGCAAGGTCTTAACCGGTGTCAGATCCCCACTACCAAAACTGTCGCCCTCACGGTGTGAATGGCGCATGCGCAGAGGACTGTACCCTCACTGCCAACTATAATTTCCCTTTTCTTGTTGGGGGCCCCCCTTTCCGCTCGACGCCATCTTAAAGGTCGTCCGAGCTCCCGTGTGAGGTTTCTGTAGGAAGGACAGCGTGGACTCCCCCCCCATCCCCACACTCTCTATCCGCCGTCGCGGATATCCGGGCCCCGGGAAATTCGTAGGAGGGGCATATAGCCGCCTCCTCCCCTGGAAGGGGCCGATGGCCGTCTCCCCTTAGGCGACCCATCCTTAGTGGGTTCCGCCTCCCAGTGGGAGGGGCCAATGGCCGCCTCCCCCGGGCGCTCCCATCCGTATTGGGTGGCGCCCCACTCTAGGGACCTTGAAATTACTGCTCACCGATCATGACCTTACCGCCCGGCCAAAATAAATACGACAGTTGTTTACCTACTAAGAAAGGAAAAACTTCGACATAACCTTGATGTGTCATCACTGCTCTCTCCTACAAAGAAACATTATCTTACAGGCAGAAGTCATATCCTTATCTTAAAACTTTCCTTTACTTTCTCTACGAAGGAAAAAAGGCCTACTCAGCAAAACTTTATTTAAACCAAACATTGCCATAAGGGGCTGGTGGGTGGGTCAAAATTGCTGCTTGTTCCGTCGAGGGCTCACGAGCAACGAGTGGGTGCAGCCTTCAGAGCACAGGAACAAGAGGACGCTTCTTCGGATTCCCGCTCTCTGTATTCTTCCTCGGGAGGGCGTGTACTCTCCCCGGTACGCCTACTGGGCGTGGCCATCGGTGTAGGTGTCTAGGACAACCCCTCTTGGGCGGGAAAAGGTGCGCCATGGCTACGCCGCTTCGGGCATACCAGCCGAGACACGCCCCCCGCCCAAAATGGTTTCCTGGGAGGATCGGGGCACCCAACCATACGTTCGGGGGGACCGAGTGGTCGCCCCTTTCCATATGGCCGGGATGCCCGTCACCCCCTCCCAACACAATCCCCAAGGATGGGAAGTCGGACACAGCTCTGAACTTTTGGAAGGCGGGAGGGAGTCACCCTCCCGGCCGTATTTATTAAAATATGAAACAAAATTAAAACATTAAATAAAAGTTTCATAATCATGTACAATTTTACATTTATTACATTTCGATGAAGACATGTTCTCTGGCTAACCTTAACAAATCTCTAATACAAAGGTTTCCTAGCCGAGTCTAACATCCTGCAAATGCATACATTCTAAATTAAAATTGTACATCCTAGCATTAAGGGCCAACGGCAAGGTCTTAACCGGTGTCAGATCCCCACTACCAAAACTGTCGCCCTCACGGTGTGAATGGCGCATGCGCAGAGGACTGTACCCTCACTGCCAACTATAATTTCCCTTGTCTTGTTGGGGGCCCCCCTTTCCGCTCGACGCCATCTTAAAGGTCGTCTGAGCTCCCGTGTGAGGTTTCTGTAGGAAGGACAGCGTGGACTCCCCCCCCATCCCCACACTCTCTATCCGCCGTCGCGGATATCCGGGCCCCGGGAAATTCGTAGGAGGGGCATATAGCCGCCTCCTCCCCTGGAAGGGGCCGATGGCCGTCTCCCCTTAGGCGACCCATCCTTAGTGGGTTCCGCCTCCCAGTGGGAGGGGCCAATGGCCGCCTCCCCCCGGGCGCTCCCATCCGTATTGGGTGGCGCCCCACTCTAGGGTCCTTGAAATTACTGCTCACCGATCATGACCTTACCGCCACAGGCCGGATAGTTGACCGGCTATCCGGCCCCCCCCAAAACTCCTCCTAAAGGTCATGCTTCTTTAAACCCCTTAGCCATGCTATGAAGTCTCCTATGAGTAAAACATTCCCCTCCCGGGTCAGGTGAACCCCATCATTTAGGTACATGTGATCACCCCGAATACACCCAAGAGGAATACTATGCAACTGTGCAGAGCGAAACAGTCTACCAATTTTATTGTTAACCTTCTTCACCAAATGGTTCAGTGCTGACACCGAAAGGCCCCCCCGCCATACTTTCCTGGGAATCATGTGGGACCAGGCAATCGTGCACCCCGGGATTCTTTTTGCCAACCAGCTGACGGCAGACAAAACTTGCTCGAACAATATTCGTTCTCAAAATTGCTGCTTGTTCCGTCGAGGGCTCACGAGCAACGAGTGGGTGCAGCCTTCAGAGCACAGGAACAAGAGGACGCTTCTTCGGATTCCCGCTCTCTTTATTCTTCCTCGGGAGGGCGTGTACTCTCCCCGGTACGCCTACTGGGCGTGGCCATCGGTGTAGGTGTCTAGGACAACCCCTCTTGGGCGGGAAAAGGCGCGCCACGGCTACGCCGCTTCGGGCATACCAGCCGAGACACGCCCCCCGCCCAAAATGGTTTCCCGGGAGGATCGGGGCACCCAACCATACGTTCGGGGGGACCGAGTGGTCGCCCCTTTCCATTTGCCTTCGCCAAACCCAGGAAGTATGGGGCATATTATCAAGGACGGCGTTAAAATTATCACCTGTTTAGCGGCAGAAAACTGCTGCTAAAGCGGCGATAATGGGCTTGATAATATGCCCTGGAGAATTCCAATAGAAGCCCAGAACATGTACTTCTATTGCAGTTTTCTGCCGCTAAACCAGCGATCATTTTTAACGCTGTCCTTGATAATATGCCCCTTTGTCCTTTACAAAAGTTTAGCTTCAACTGGGGCACCTACTATGTGCATATTTATAATTGCTTCCCATTGAAGTTTAATTTCTGTGAATGAGCACCAGGGCCATAACAAAAAGCACCGGCCCATTTATTTACATTTTTTAAAGGGAGAGGGGAGCCGTGTGGCCCTAAACCCCAGGCAGATCATTCACTAGGACCAGGGGACAATATCCCCCTGTGCCCAATGAAAGATCAGTGGGGAGAGCGATAGTGCAACTACCCTCCTCATGCCTATTTTGGCCCTGGGGACCCCATGCCCCGGGGCCAGCCATACTGAGGCTGGGTGCCCTGGTACACACTCATTATTTACTGTTGGGGACAACAAGGGGAGCCCTAATGCCCCCGCGGCCCCTGCAGGCTCCCTGTCTACCATGGGAGCCTGAATTGCTCCTGCACATAGGGAGCTGTCAAAAATGCTGGTGCCTGCTTTCCTGCCCGCTTGATAGCAGGCAGGAAAACAGATGAAAACTCTGCTCCCAGCAAGCAGGAGTAGTTTGACAGCTCCAGCTTGCTGGGAGTGGAGTTAGTGTTTGCTCTCACTTGGCGAGAACTGTTACAGCTCATGTCAAGTGAAAGCAAACTGCTATCTCCCGAGGGTGGGCACCTCGGGAGGTAGCAGGAGCTGGCACTGGGGGGTGGCAGTCCCCAGGGCCATAAATGGCTCCAGGAGGAGGGCACATGGCCCCCCTCTTTTGTTTTGCATGGGTCATCCCTGGCAGAGGTGGTGGCCCCCGGGGCTGTAAATATATATATTCCCTAAGAGAGCAAAAGGTTATAGTTGGGTTACTCCATATTGTTCAATTAATACCCGAGGGAGGTGGTGGTTCCTAGAGCTTCTAAAAGCCCTAGAAAGGGAGGCTGTGTGGCCCCTACTTTTTTAATAAAGCCACAGGGATGTGGTGGTCCCTGGAGCTGTATGGGTCCGTGCAGCCCACCTACTTATAATATATATATAGCCCCCGGGAGGTAGTGGTGCTCTAGGATCCTTAAAGCTATAAGAAGGGGTTCTGTGCACCCCCTCCATTATTTTAAGAAAAGAGGATGAGACTACAAGAGGAAATTCTTCACCAAAACTAGGGTACTTCCTCCTAACTGTATGAACTAAGTGCTTCTTTGCTTGGTGATGTGCTCAGAATTCCTCTGCATCAAGAATGTATCACTAAAATTCAACTCTAATGTTCTTTGTATGCATAATCGTAGACTGGATGTAGGAGGGTATCTAGGTGTCAGAATCTCCAGCAAGGTTAGTGAAGTATGGCCAATAAATTTGGACTCCATGGAGGGATATTGTATAACGGCTGGATCATATATTAAATATATTCAGATTACTAGCTACCTACTCAAGATCGCATAAACGGCTTGCTCAGAATAAAATTCCACTAGTGGGAATAGTTGTGAGTACCGGCACTAGGACCAAACATATATACGCAATTTTATTGGATGCAGTCCCTGATGATTTGAGCAGGTGGAAGCTAATTGGTCTCGGAAGCTGGGTGATGGAGATGTAGATCTGTATGGGTCAATTTCATTAGGATGAGAAGTTTTTTTTCTGTAAATCTGAAAGCACAGCTTTATCAAACGAGTTTTAATCTGTACTTCACTCCGGCCAAAATTTTTCAGCTGGGGCAAGAGGGAGGATGATTTATGTCCGAGATGTACTCAGGGACCAGCGGATTTGGTGCATATGTATTATTCGTACGAGAAGCTGACACAGTTACTAGAAGGGATCGAATAATTTCTGTTTGATTCACTAGGCAGAAGAGTCGGTATAACCCCACTATTGATGTCGTTGGGCCATTATAGTAAGGGGCGACTGGATAATTGCCATATGAAATTCACATTTATTGTGGTTGCTAGGGTGCTTATTGCCACCCAATGGAAATACGTGGAACCCCCCACTTATCAGGCTTGGCTAGGCACCTTGTTTGCCATATATAACCTTGAACGATCATTGTATAACTGTAAAGGTTGCCATAGTGGCAAGAAAGGGCAAAAAATATATATATCATACCTACTAGCGGTCGCCAGTAGGTAGTTATAGTTAGAACCTAGTTCCCATAGGAAAAGCATTTTTTGATTTTCTTATAAGTTTGGCGTCGTTTGACAAATCTTCACGAAGTTCTCCCCAAGAAAGTCTATCCATGTCAGCTCCTATCCTGAAAGTTTGGGGGTGATTCATCAAGTGGGGGATGAGAAATAAGGGGGGTCCCAATATGCGTTTTCACCATGTTAATTTCCATAGGAAATTTTGCGATGAGCTACAGGCCGAACTGCTGAACGGAATTACCCCAAATTTGGCAGAAAGGTAGAGCTTGGTTCAGAAAGCAACTTTTTTATTAAATGGTGTAAATCTGTTTAGTAGTTTTTGAGAAATTCAAAAAATAAGAGTAAAAACATCATTTTCCCATATGAAACTTTGTGCAAGGCTACAGCTGAAACTACTGAACAGATTTACCCTAAATTTGGCAGAAAGGTAGTGCTTGGATCAGAAAGCAACTTTTTTTTTAACGGTGTAAATCCGTTCAGTAGTTGCTGAGAAATTAGAAAAATAAAAGTTTTGATATCTGGGCGAAGCCTAAGTCGCCTGCGTGAGCTTCACTGTGATTGGCTGCCAACACTCCATACCAGGAAGTGTTGGCAGCCATCTTGTGACTCGGTATAAGCGAGTCACCAGAAAACAGAGAAACAAAGATATAAAACAAGAGAAGGGGCAGGGTAGAAACACCCTGACCCTCTAGGTCTGCTCAGGGGGTTGTAGAAGGACTCCTAAGGCCAACATTTTTTTTTAAAAAAAGAATAAATTTGGAGCAATTTGCGCTGGAGTCGTGGGTCCTCGCATTTTATTTTAATGAGGTGGGCTAGGTTCCGAGGGCATTTCTTACAAAACACAGTAGCAGGGGCTCACTGGGGCTACGAGGCTTCACTCATGTTGGGAGGGGGGTTGTATAATAATTTCTGTTTGATTCACTAGGCAGAAGAGTCGGTATAACCCCACTATTGATGTCGTTGGGCCATTATAGTAAGGGGCGACTGGATAATTGCCATATGAAATTCACATTTATTGTGGTTGCTAGGGTGCTTATTGCCACCCAATGGAAATACGTGGAACCCCCCACTTATCAGGCTTGGCTAGGCACCTTGTTTGCCATATATAACCTTGAACGATCATTGTATAACTGTAAAGGTTGCCATAGTGGCAAGAAAGGGCAAAAAATATATATATCATACCTACTAGCGGTCGCCAGTAGGTAGTTATAGTTAGAACCTAGTTCCCATAGGAAAAGCATTTTTTGATTTTCTTATAAGTTTGGCGTCGTTTGACAAATCTTCACGAAGTTCTCCCTAAGAAAGTCTATCCATGTCAGCTCCTATCCTGAAAGTTTGGGGGTGATTCATCAAGTGGGGGATGAGAAATAAGGGGGGTCCCAATATGCGTTTTCACCATGTTAATTTCCATAGGAAATTTTGCGATGAGCTACAGCCCGAACTGCTGAACGGAATTACCCCAAATTTGGCAGAAAGGTAGAGCTTGGTTCAGAAAGCAACTTTGTTATTAAATGGTGTAAATCTGTTTAGTAGTTTTTGAGAAATTCAAAAAATAAGAGTAAAAACATCATTTTCCCATATGAAACTTTGTGCAAGGCTACAGCTGAAACTACTGAACAGATTTACCCTAAATTTGGCAGAAAGGTAGTGCTTGGAT
The DNA here is from genome assembly GCF_964263255.1 of Lissotriton vulgaris. Classification (NCBI taxonomy): domain Eukaryota; kingdom Metazoa; phylum Chordata; class Amphibia; order Caudata; family Salamandridae; genus Lissotriton; species Lissotriton vulgaris. The sequence continues at coordinate 1,571,549,254 of NC_141685.1, forward strand.
CAGAAAGCGACTTTTTTTTTAACGGTGTAAATCCGTTCAGTAGTTGCTGAGAAATTAGAAAAATAAAAGTTTTGATATCTGGGCGAAGCCTAAGTCGCCTGCGTGAGCTTCACTGTGATTGGCTGCCAACACTCCATACCAGGAAGTGTTGGCAGCCATCTTGTGACTCGGTATAAGCGAGTCACCAGAAAACAGAGAAACAAAGATATAAAACAAGAGAAGGGGCAGGGTAGAAACACCCTGACCCTCTAGGTCTGCTCAGGGGGTCGTGGAAGGACTCCTAAGGCCAACATTTTTTTTAAAAAAAAGAATAAATTTGGAGCAATTTGCGCTGGAGTCGTGGGTCCTCGCATTTTATTTTAATGAGGTGGGCTAGGTTCCGAGGGCATTTCTTACAAAACACAGTAGCAGGGGCTCACTGGGGCTACGGGGCTTCACTCATGTTGGGAGGGGGGTTGTGCGGAACCCCTCCTGGAGCCTTCCATGTGCTTATAACTTTGGCGTCGTTTAACAAATCTTTAGGAAATTTTCTAAAAAGTTTCGCTTTTTTGATCAGTTGCTATCTTGAATGTTTGATGGTGATTTGTCTGGGGGGGTCAGAAAAAAGGGGGTTTCAAAACTTGTTTTCTCAATCAATTTCCATTGGAAACCGTAGAAAAGGCCACAGATCAAACTGCTGAACAGAATTACGCCAAATTTGGCAGGGAGAAAGGTCTTTGTCAAGAAAGCACACTTTTATTTACATGGTGTGAACCTCTTTAGTAGTTTTTGAGAAATATGAAATTTTACAGATATCGATATTTGAGAATTCTGACATCTGATTGGCTGCGGCTTTACGAGCACGAGCATGCGGCTCATTGGCTGTGAACTGTTGAAACTAGGAAGTCTTGGCAGCCATTTTGTGACTTAGTTCAAAGGCGAATGGCAGATAAAAAAGAATATTGTATAAGAGGGTGTAGTAGGAACAGTTTGGTCTTAGTGTAAGCAGTCTGTACGGTGTAGAGGCACAGAGTTTGAATATTGGAGAGGCAGGAAGTTTGAATTTTTCATAGGCCGTGGAAATTAAGTCCGCAGAACAATGGTGAGCGGTATCGCGGCAAGGTTGCGTAGGCTCTGTAAATTCCGTCGGGAAAAGAATGCGCCGTATTGTGACAAGCAGTGTGTAGGGTGCACACACAGGTAGTATGAATGTGCTGTATTGCGGCAATGTTAAGTAGACTGTGTAACGGTGCACACACAGGTAGTGTGAATCTGCGGTAATGCAGCAATGTTTATCAGGCTTTGTGAATCATATTGGGAAAATAACAATGCGCTGTATTGCAGCTTTCCTTTAATATAATGTGCAGTAATGTGTACTTATAATGCGTTGTTCGCTTTTATTATGGATAGTGTCACTTTCTTAGACGAAATGTAACATTATGTGGGAGGGCCTGTTCTGTTCCTGTGCGGAAGAAAATTAATGTTTAATTGGCTGAGGTGTTCCAACAACGAGCTCAATGTTCATTGCCTGCGAACCATTGAAAGTAGAAGTGTTGCCAGCCATTCCCTTTCCCTCCGCGGAGTAGCAAGGACATCTGATTGGCTCACATGTTCCAAGAAGGACCTTCCAGAGCTTAATGTTCATTGGCTGCGAACCATTGAAAGTAGAAGTGTTGCCAGGTATTTCCTCCCAGTCCGCGGAGTAGCAGGGACATTTGATTTAGTTATGTGTTCCAAGCAGGACCTTCGCAAGCTTAATGTTCAGTGACTGTAAATCATTGAAAGTACAAGTGTTGGCAGCCAATCACTCTCCTTCTGTGGATCATCAGGGACATCTCATTGGGTAACGTGTTCCAAGCAGGACCTTCCCAAGCTTAATGTTTATTGGCTGTATACCATTGAAAGTAGAAGTGTTGTCAGCCATTCCCTCCCCCTCCGCGGAGTATCGAGGACATCTGATTGGGTAATGTGTTCCAAGCAGTAGTTTCCCAATTTTAATGTTCATTGGCTGTGAAGCATTAAAAGTAGAAGTGTTGGGAGATATTCCCTCACCATCTGCGTAACACCATGGACATTTTATTAGCTAAAGTGTTCCGAGTACAAGATAATTCCTTATTGTTTGGGAACGGTTCACTGTTGGCAGCCATTTTGTGATGCAGTTCAAAGGAGTACGGGGAAAAAAGGAGGGGAGGGTAGGACACTATTAACATTGTACAGTGCTCACAAGGTGGTGAATAGGGACTGTGAAGCAAAAAAAAATATTTTTGCACATAGTAAGGGCCATTTATATCATTTGCGTGGGCCTTACAAAGCAAGCACAATCATCGCTCCCCATCTCCGGAAAGCCATCAACATCTCCTTCGAGACAGCACCCTTCCCGGAGAGCTCGAAGCAAGCCGAGATCAACGCATTACTCAAGAAGCCTAAGGCGATCCCAAGGACCTCAAGAACTTCAGTCCCATCTCCCTGCTCCTGTTCCCGGCGAAGGTCACCGAGAAAATCTTCAACAAACAACTGACCCACTACCTCGAGGACAACAACATCCTAGACCCATCCCAGTCCAGCTTCCGCAGCAACCACAGCACTGAAACAGCCCTCAGCGCCGCCACCGACGACATCAGGACCCTGCTCGACAACGGAGAAACAGCAGCCCTCATCCTCCTGGACCTGTCAGCCCCCTTTGACACAGTCTGCCACCATACACTACAAACATGCCTACACGACGCCGGAATCCAAGAGAAGGCCCTGGACTGCACCACATCCTTCCTCTCAGGCAGAACTCAAAGCGTCCACCTCCCACCGTTCCGCTCCACAGCGATCATCTGCGGCGTACCCCAGGGCTCTTCCCTCAGCCCAGCGCTGTTCAATATCTACATGACACCCCTCGCCCACGTCGCCCGACAGCACAACCTTATCTTCTACACCGACAACACTCAGCTGATCATCTCCCTCATCAAAGACCCCCACACTGCCAAAACCAACCTCCACGAAGGAATGAAGGCCGTCGCCGAATGGATGAGGAACAGCCGACTGAAGCTGAACTCGGACAAGACGGAGGTCCTCATCCTCGGCTCCACCCCTTCAGCCTGGGACGACTCCTGGTGACCGACTTCACTGGGAACAACCCCTACACACACTGACCATGCACGCAACCTGGGGGTCATCCTCGACTTCACCATCTCCATGACTAAACAGGTCGACGCCGTCTCCTTATCCTGCTTCAACATCCTAAATATGCTCCGCAGGATCTTCAAGTGGATCCCCACCGAAGCGAGACGAACCGTCACCCAGGCTCTCGTCTCTAGCAGGCTGGAATACGGAAAAGCCCTCTACGCAGGAACATCAACCAAGCTCCTGAGATGGCTGCAACACATCCAGAACGCCTCAGCACGACTGATCCTCAAAATCCCCCGCCGCAACCACATCACACCGCACCTGAGAGACGTACACTGGCTCCCCGTCAACAAGAGGATAACCTTCAAGCTCCTCATCCACGTACACAAAGCGCTCCACAATTCCGGCCCAGTGTACCTCAACAGACAACTGAGCTTCTACACCCCTACTCGCAAGCTCCACTCTGCTGGTCTCGCCCTCGCCACCGTCCCCCGCATCTGAAGAACGACCGCCAGCGGCAGATCCTTCTCCCACCTTGCCGCCAAGACCTGGAACACCCTCCCCAACAACTCACGGCAGACCCAGGACCTACTGGCCTTCAGAAGACTCCTCAAGAACTGGCTCTTCGATCAGTGGCAGCACCCCCTCCCCCAGCGTCTTGAGACCCTCACGGGTATGTAGCGTGCTTAACAAATGTCCTGATGGTTTGATTGATTGAAGGTAGAAAAATAACAGAGTGTGTTACGGACTTCTTTTTATTAAGTCTACGGGTGTGATACTTTCCAGAAGCACTATTTACTTAATGTAATTTACTATTCTGACAGGGAGTTGTGGTTGCACTGCTAAAATTTCAGTCTAGGTTTGAAACAGTTTTTATTAAGCAATCACAAATATATTTTCTTAGGAAAGTGAAGCTGTATATATCAGAGGATTGACAACTAAAAACACAATTTATAAAATATCCCTTAATTGTGGCTACACCCTCTCTTTTTTTGTCGGGTATAGTTTGTAAAAGTGTTTTCCCATATTTTTGTGAGTATAACAGGGCATCAGTTACTTTTAGACAGAGTAGAAAAGAAGTGCTAAAAGAAGCACTCCCGTACTACATCATCTCAGATCTCAACAACAATCACCAGTAAAAAACTGTTAAACACAAATGACGTGATATTACATATAAATGTACACTTCATCAAAACATTACATGAAGCACTATGTATACTATTTATTTTAGCAACTTCTATTTTAAGAAACATTAGCCCTGTAACAAACTGTGAGGTACTAAGTTATCTAAGGAAATAACTGTAGTATGTATTGTACATTTGTTGCACAGATAGATGTCCAACCCCTTTGAAGTACTATAAACACACAGTATTAAAATATACAGGGTGAGTTTATAGTATTCCACAGGAGAAGAAGAATAACGGTCACTATAAAAAAAAAGAAACATATTTACATTTGTATTTTGTAGAACGTGGGAAAGTTCTGTCGTACTGCTTAGAGGTCGCTTACTGCTTCACTGATAGATCAGTTACTCCTTTAAGAATATATAGGACAATACTATAATATACACTACTATACCTATATATTCAAGTAGGAGTAGAAGAATATTTTCCAGCAGTGAATATGTTGAAAGCTTCTTTTCTTCGGGACTTCAAACATTTTCATCATTGCGCTGACGGGTTGTAAACTCCTGTGAGTTCCGTATGAATGTGAATATTAGATTATATATACTCACATTATATGATCCCAGGGGGGAAACAGAGTAAGAAACAGAAGCTGCTGGGGTAATATATACATTTTTAGTCATCGCGCCCAGGGGTCACCAACACCTCTGAGATCTGCTATACTTTGAATGTTACAAATGTACGTAGTCACAGTATATGATCTCAAAGGAGGCAAAAAAGGAACAGTGTTTTCTCTATTTACAGCAGAGGTCTTCAATCTGTGGGGCGGGAACCCCAGGGGGGTCGTGGAGTCCTGGGAAGGGGGTCGCAGATTCTGCAGTTCCTGGCGTCGGGCTGATCGAGGGTGCTCACGGCCTAATTCACACCGAGGTGTGAAAAACATCAAAGCCTCATTAACAAGTAAAGACCTGTGAAGTACTCTGGTGTGCCTTTGTGTGTGTCCAAGCTGTTTGAGCCAGGCTCACATACACGAGCTGGGCGGGGGGTGTGGGGGGGGTTAGGGGGGTCTGGGGGAGAAGGCTGTAGCCCTTTGAGTTCAATAGACTTAGATGTGGGTTTATTTTTCTTTTTAACGTTTGCTTTATATAGCGCTAGTTTAACCCATAGGTATCAGAGCGCTTTACAAACACACAGTAAACAGCAGAAGGACATTACAATCATTGGTTCAAGTCCCACGAGCCCTCATACCTGGTGCCTAAACGGTGAGATGTTTATACAGCCTGTCGCCCCCCCTCCTTCTACCCCACCCCCAAGCAGGGAGGCACAGAGATGCCCTCCCATGAGAGAGGAAGAAGGAAGACAACGATGCCCTCCCATGATAGAGGAAGAAGAAGGAAGACGACGCAGAGAGATACTGACCCCCCATGAGAGAGGCACAGACAAGGTGGGTGAATGAATGATGGGTGGATAGATGGATGGACGGAAGGGTGGACGGATGAAGGATGTATGGATGGATGAAAGGGTGGATGGCTGTATGGATGGACGGATAAAGGATGAAAGGGTGGACTGATGTGTGAAAAGGTGGGTGGATGAATGATGAGTGTAAAGATGAAAGGGTGGATGAATGGATGAAGGATGGATGGATGTGTGAAAAGGTGGGTGGATGGAGGATGGATGGATGGATGAAAGGGTGGATGGATGAAGGATGTATGTATGGATGGAAGGATGAAAGGGTGGGTGGATGGATGTATGGATGGAAGGAAAGAAGGATGAAGGATGGAGGGATGGATGTAAGGATGAAAGGATGGATGGATGTGTGAAAAAGTGGGCGGATGAATGATGAGTGGGTGGATGTAAAGATGAAAGGGTGAATGGATGGATGAAGGATGGATGGATGTGTGAAAAGGTGGGTGGATGGATGGATGAAAGGGTGGATGGAAGGATGAGAGGGCAGATGGATGAGGGATGGATGTATGGAGGGATAAAAGGTTGCATGGATGAATGATGGATGGATTTGTGAAAAGGTGGGTGGGTGAGTGATGGGTGAATGGATGGATAAAAGGGTGGATGGATGAAGGATGGATGTAAGGATGGAAGGATGAAAGTGTGGATGGATTGATGAAGGATGGATGTATGGATGGATAAAAGGTTGCATGGATGGATGAATGATGGATGCATGGATGTGTGAAAAGGTGGGGGATGAATGATGGATGGGTGGATGGATGGATGAAAGGGTGGGTGGATGAAGGATGGATGTATGGATGAAAAGGTGGATGGATATATCGATGGAATAATGAAAGGGTGGATGGATGTATGGATGGAAGGATGAAAAGGTGGATGAAGGATAGATGGATGGATGGATAAAAGGTTGAACGGATGAATGATGGATGGATGGATGTGTGAAAAGGTGGATGGATGGATGGATGGACGGGTGGATGTTGGGTGGATAGGTAAAGGATGGATGTATGGATGGAAGGATGAAAGGATGGATGGATGAAGGATGGATGTATGGATGGAAGGATGAAAAGGTGGATGGATGAAGGATGGATTGATGTGTGGAAGTGTGGGAGGATGAATGATGGATGGATGGATGTGATGAGGTCTAACAGGCGCATTTATGGTTGTCGATAGTTGTTTATGATGAGGAGTACCAGTTTCTAGAATTTTTTGTCGGAAGGGGGTCCTTAAGCCTAAAAAGGTTTTACAAGGGGGTCTCGGCATCAAAAAGTTTGAAGACCTCTGATTTACAGTGTTTCTGGATACAACCTGCTGACGATATATATAAATGGAGAAAACAAGTAGTAATACTTTTTTCTAAATACAAATCTTTAAATATCGAGAAAAAGCTACGCATTATAGGGATCTACTATGCCATAATCAAACACCTTCCAACTCCATACATCTTTTGTTGTCGCAAAAGAAGAACCCGACCCTAGATAACAGAACCTGCATCACAGAAGGGACACACGTAAATAACTTGCACAAAGTTAACTAATCAAACGGGTGTGGTTTATAAACTTTTTGGTTATTTAGTAGTCTATGGAAGGAACATGGGGCTCCACCCATTTAGATGTCACGTTTTACTGTTGAGACATGCTAAAGTTTTCACTGTCTAACTTGTGGACGTGTTGAGAAAAGTTAGAAAATGTGAAGCCGTAAAGGTTGGATTTCGATTTTCACATGTATAGAGCTTAAAAACTGTTACCCGGCATATTGCGTCATTTCGTTTCTCATGACTAAAGACATGGATTAATTGCCGTAATTCTAAATAGAAGACATAAAAAAAAATCGTTCAGAATAGAAGAAAAATAAAGGATGTGCTATTATTTCTCATCATTATGGTTTTAAATTAAAAAAAATACCAGGATTTGTAAGGCATACAACTCCCTCCAGAGAGGTTTCCTTGCGCTCGGGGTGTCGGGAACATTAAGCAAGGTATTGCCCACAGTGACATGGTGGTGGGCTAACGTGCCGTGGGAGCCAGGGATCGAATTGTGAACAGTGGTGTTCGATGTCAGGTATCATAGCTGGTGTGTCACAGTTATTCTACACTCGGATTTTAATCAGTGCTAATTAAGTTTTAAACATTGTTAAAATATAACTTATATCAGACTACTGTTACAGTTAGTTATTCACTACAAAAAGTATGCACATCTTTTTAAAATTTACTTAAAAACAATATAGGTTTCAGGGACATTGTAGTTAGAAATTAGTATTTAAAAAAACCTTAGACATTCACTGAAAAAACTATAGGTTTCAGGCACATTATAGTTAGAAATTAGCATTTAAAAAAACCTTAGAAATTCACTGAAAAAAACATAGGTTTCAGGGACGTTATAGTTAGTTGGGCATTTCACTCATACAAAACCATAGAAATTCCACTGTTTTAGTTAGTTCAGCTAACTATAACTCACACCCCCGCAATGCACTGCTCATGACATCACATATTACATCATTCATGGCATGGTCACTGATGACATCACTGATGACATCTCAAATGACATCACTGATGTCATCACTGATGACATCATCCATGTGAACATCTGATTCACCTCTTTATATTCTAATATAACATTTAATACATTGACTGAAAAATACCGAACCCTTTTCCAAATTGTTAACAGAACAATTCCAGTTACTACATAAGCACTCATTGATTGCTAGGTCTAGACACACATCTACTGATTGATCCAAACAATCACTCATACATGCAGTCACTCATAAATACAATACTATCATATGCACTCATGCACCTATACAGATAATCACATACCACTCCTCATCCATGCAGTTACTCACACACCCACTTAGTCCCATATACCCACATATACAATTATATTCACACCATCTCAGGCATTCATACAGGTAGTAACACCTACTTACTCTCTTATAAAATCAGTGATACAAGTACACAGTCATCCATACAGCCACTCTCACAATCACTCACTCTCACATATAGTTATTTATATCACTCTTATATCACTCATCACTTACATGTACTGCCTTTTACATATGTAGTTACTTACACATGTACCACTGAGACATCCATTCACTCACCAACACACCCATACACACACTTACCCACCCATGCAGCTGTTTTTACATGCACTCTTAAACCCATACACCCAGTGAATCAACCACTCACACATCTATGCACAGAGTCACACACCTCCCACCCACCCACACAAACACACTCAGTCTCCCGTACAAATACTCAGGCAAACAAACAATAATCCATATAGACACTTATCTACCTACTAACCAACCCATGTAGCAGTTTACACAACAACAGACAGATTGATGGAGACATTCACATAGTTTAGTCATTAACTGATGCATTCAGTAAGATACGTTTAATCACTCACTTATACAATCAGTCACACACCTGCTAAATCGTGCATCCAGACACTTTTATACCCACTCATTCTTCAATACAGCTTGGCATATATATATAAAACATATTTAAACTTTACAGAATCACTGGATGATCTCATCAGTGATGTCATTTGAAATGTCATCAGTGATGTCACTGTCCATGCCATGAATGATGTAATATAGGACGTCATGATCAGTGCATAGTGGGGGTGCGAGTTATAGTTAGCTGAACTAACGGTGGAATTTCTATGGTTTTGTATGAGTGAAATGTCCAACTAACTATAACGTCCCTGAAATCTATGTTTTTTTTAGTGAATATTTATGAATATATATAAATATATATATATATCGACAAGGACAAGGAAGGTTTTCCACAGCCAATAAGTGTATCCGCCCCACGCAACACCTTCCAGTCACAAACATGAACATTGCATGCTGGGACTGGTAGGGGTCGATCCACTTACGACCTACCAGGGCTGTATGCGCTAGGATATACCTTTAAGGAGCGGGACACTATTCAACCTATCGGGAAGGGTCAGACACTTCATCTGAGAAATACGAACCTTCCTGATTTATTCACACCCCTGGCGCTGAGGAAGGCAGACAATACGCCGAAATGCATTCGCCTAATGCGGGTGTTGTGGGACTAATACTTGCCTATGCGTTGGAATAAAGCTGTTTCCGATGATTCCCCTGCTGTGGTCTCTTCACTTGATCTTCGGAAAAGGTGCGGAATCTTGATATTTCAGCGCGGGTTCCAGTAACGCGCCAAGAGACTCCCGCTTCGCTAAGTAGGCTCTGGACACATGGATTCTGCTTCAGTGGAGGATACTATCCGGGTTACCGGAATTACCAGAGTCCCCCTGTGTGTTCTGGGACGAGGTGCGGCGGTGTTGGGGCCATTCGACCTCACATTGGGCACGGTTGATCTACAGCCGAGTCCCCGTCTACAGTGCTCCCGGTGACAGCAGGGTGAAGCGGTTGGGGACAGAAGGAGACAGCGTGTTCCATGAACATGGGACAAGGAAGGTTTTCCACAGCCAATAAGTGTATCCGCCCCACGCAACACCTTCCAGACACAAACATGAACATTGCATGCTCGGACTGGTAGGCGTCGATCCACTTACGACCTACCAGGGCTGTATGCGCTAGGATATACCTTTAAGGAGCGGGACACTATTCAACCTATCAGGAATGGCCAGACACTTCATCTGAGAAATACGAACCTTCCTGATTTATTCACACCCCTGGCGCTGAGGAAGGCAGACAATACGCCAAAATGCATTCGCCTAATGCGGGTGTTGTGGGACTAATACTTGCCTATGCGTTGGAATAAAGCTGTTTCCGATGGTTCCCCTGCTGTGGTCTCTTTCACTTGATCTTCGGAAAAGGTGCGGAATCTTGATATTTCAGCGTGGGTTCCAGTAACGCGCCAAGAGACCCCCGCTTCGCTAAGTAGGCTCTGGACATCTGGATTCTGCTTCGGTGGAGGATACTATCCGGGTTACCGGAATTACCAGAGTCCCCCTGTGTGTTCTGGGACGAGGTGCGGCGGTGTTGGGGCCGGTTGACCTCACATTGGGCACGGTTGATCTACAGCCGAGTCCCCGTCTACAGTGCTCCCGGTGACAGCAGGGTGAAGCGGTTGGGGACAGAAGGAGACAGCGTGTTCCATGAACATGGGACAAGGAAGGTTTTCCACAGCCAATAAGTGTATCCGCCCCACGCAACACCTTCCAGACACAAACATGAACATTGCATGCTCGGACTGGTAGGCGTCAATCCACTTACGACCTACCAGGGCTGTATGCGCTAGGATATACCTTTAAGGAGCGGGACACTATTCAACCTATCGGGAAGGGCCAGACACTTCATCTGAGAAATACGAACCTTCCTGATTTATTCACACCCCTGGCGCTGAGGAAGGCAGACAATACGCCAAAATGCATTCGCCTAATGCGGGTGTTGTGGGACTAATACTTGCCTATGCGTTGGAATAAAGCTGTTTCCGATGGTTCCCCTGCTGTGGTCTCTTCACTTGATCTTCGTAAAAGGTGCGGAATCTTGATATTTCAGCGTGGGTTCCAGTAACGCGCCAAGAGACCCCCGCTTCGCTAAGTAGGCTCTGGACATCTGGATTCTGCTTCGGTGGAGGATACTATCCGGGTTACCGGAATTACCAGAGTCCCCCTGTGTGTTCTGGGACAAGGTGCAGCGGTGTTGGGGCCATTCGACCTCACATTGGGCACGGTTGATCTACAGCCGAGTCCCCGTCTACAGTGCTCCCGGTGACAGCAGGGTGAAGCGGTTGGGGACAGAAGGAGACAGCGTGTTCCATGAACATGGGACAAGGAAGTTTTTCCACAGCCAATAAGTGTATCCGCCCCATGCAACACCTTCCAGACACAAACATGAACATTGCATGCTGGGACTGGTAGGCGTCGATCCACTTACGACCTACCAGGGCTGTATGCGCTAGGATATACCTTTAAGGAGCGGGACACTATTCAACCTATCGGGAAGGGCCAGACACTTCATCTGAGAAATACGAACCTTCCTGATTTATTCACACCCCTGGCGCTGAGGAAGGCAGACAATACGCCGAAATGCATTCGCCTAATGCGGGTGTTGTGGGACTAATACTTGCCTATGCGTTGCAATAAAACTGTTTCCGATGGTTCCCCTGCTGTGGTCTCTTCACTTGATCTTCGGAAAAGGTGCGGAATCTTGATATTTCAGCGCGGGTTCCAGTAACGCGCCAAGAGACCCCCGCTTCGCTAAGTAGGCTCTGGACATATGGATTCTGCTTCGGTGGAGGATACTATCCGGGTTACCGGAACTACCAGAGTCCCCCTGTGTGTTCTGGGACGAGGTGCGGCGGTGTTGGGGCCATTCGACCTCACATTGGGCACGGTTGATCTACAGCCGAGTCCCCGTCTACAGTGCTCCCGGTGACAGCAGGGTGAAGCGGTTGGGGACAGAAGGAGACAGCGTGTTCCATGAACATGGGACAAGGAAGGTTTTCCACAGCCAATAAGTGTATCCGCCCCACGCAACACCTTCCAGACACAAACATGAACATTGCATGCTCGGACTGGTAGGCGTCGATCCACTTACGACCTACCAGGGCTGTATGCGCTAGGATATACCTTTAAGGAGCGGGACACTATTCAACCTATCGGGAAGGGCCAGACACTTCATCTGAGAAATACGAACCTTCCTGATTTATTCACACCCCTGGCGCTGAGGAAGGCAGACAATACGCCGAAATGCATTCGCCTAATGCGGGTGTTGTGGGACTAATACTTGCCTATGCGTTGGAATAAAGCTGTTTCCGATGGTTCCCCTGCTGTGGTCTCTTCACTTGATCTTCGGAAAAGGTGCGGAATCTTGATATTTCAGCGCGGGTTCCCGTAACGCGCCAAGAGACCCCCGCTTCGCTAAGTAGGCTCTGGACATCTGGATTCTGCTTCGGTGGAGGATACTATCCGGGTTACCGGAATTACCAGAGTCCCCCTGTGTGTTCTGGGACGAGGTGCGGCGGTGTTGGGGCCATTCGACCTCACATTGGGCACAGTTGATCTACAGCCGAGTCCCCGTCTACAGTGCTCCCGGTGACAGCAGGGTGAAGCGGTTGGGGACAGAAGGAGACAGCGTTTTCCATGAACATGGGACAAGGAAGGTTTTCCACAGCCAATAAGTGTATCCGCCCCACGCAACACCTTCCAGACACAAACATGAACATTGCATGCTCGGACTGGTAGGCGTCGATCCACTTACGACCTACCAGGGCTGTATGCGCTAGGATATACCTTTAAGGAGCGGGACACTATTCAACCTATCGGGAAGGGCCAGACACTTCATCTGAGAAATACGAACCTTCCTGATTTATTCACACCCCTGGCGCTGAGGAAGGCAGACAATACGCCGAAATGCATTCGCCTAATGCGGGTGTTGTGGGACTAATACTTGCCTATGCGTTGGAATAAAGCTGTTTCCGATGGTTCCCCTGCTGTGGTCTCTACACTTGATCTTCGGAAAAGGTGCGGAATCTTGATATATATATATATATATATATATATATATATATATATATATATATATATATATATATATATATATATATATATATGTATATATATATATATATATTCACTGAAAAAACCATAGGTTATAGACCATATATAGTTAGGAATTAGCATTTACAAAACCTTATTTTACTCACACAAAACCATTGAAATTTCATATATAGTTAGATGCACTAACTATATATCGCGCACCCGCAATCTACTGCTGATCATGTCACATATTACATCATTCATGACATGGTCAGTAACATCACTGATGACATCACTGATGACATCACTGATGACATCTCAAATGACATCACTGATGACATCACTGATGACAACATCCAGTGACTGTATGTTTCTGTAAAGTTAAAATATGTCTTACATATTGAAGAATGAGTGGATGTTTAAGTCTCTGGATGAAGGATTTATTAGGTGCATGACTGACTGTATGAGTGAGTGATGAAATGTGTCTCACTGAGTGCATGGGTTAGTGACTAAACTGTCTTAATTTGTGCATCATTATGTCTGTTGTTCTGTAAACTGCTGCTTATGTTGATCATTTGCTTTATGATTAAGTATATTGGTTAATGATAGGTTGCCCAAGTATTTGTTTGAGAGAGTGAGTGTGTGTGTGGGTGGCTGTGAGGTGTGTTACTATGTGCATAGTTGTGTGAGCAGTTGATTCACTAGATGTATGGGTTCAAATGTGCATGTGGAAACATCTGTATGGGTAGTTGACTGTGTGCATGAGTGTATTGGTGAGTGAATGGATATCTCAGTGCTACATGCCAAAGTAAGTACATATGTAAAACACAGTACATGTGAGAGTTGACATATATAAATTACTGTGTATAAGAGCTAGTGAATGTGTGAGTGGCTGTATGGATCATTGGGAACTTGTATCAGGGATTGTATAATAGAGTAAATATGTGTTAGAATATGTTTGAATTAGTAAGGTGTGTATAACTGTTTAGTTGAGGGAATGGAGGTGTAATTGATTCTTTGCATGACTGACTAGGTGTGTGAGTAACTCCATGGATGAGTGACAGTCTGTGAGCGTCTATTTACTCTGAGTGTATCTAAGGTTATATTAGAGTCTGAAGAGGTTCACCCTTTTATCACATGAATGATGTCATCAGTGATGTGATCAGTAATGGCAAATGAGATGCCATCAGTGATGTCATCAGTGATGTCATTTGAGATGTCATCAGTGATGTCATCAGTGATGTCATCAGTGATGTTACTGACCATGTCATGAATGATGCAATATGTGACATGATCAGCAGTAGATTGCGGGTGCGCGATATATAGTTAGTGCATCTAACTATATATGAAATTTCAATAGTTTTGTGTGAGTAAAATAAGGTTTTGTAAATGCTAATTCCTAACTATATATGGTCTATAACCTATGTTTTTTTCTGTGAATTTCATTGGTTTTTTAAAAGCTAATATCTGTAGCTGTAAAATGTATTTTTCTTTAAATCCAAAAATATATTTTATACGTTTATGTTTAATTTTTTTTAAATATTTTTTTTTTTGCTCCCGGTTCGCGAACCGGGAAGCTTTCCGTTAGCTCAATTTGATGCCGCGACCCGGTCCGCTAACGGGTAAACGTTCCGTTTGCGCAACTGCCGCGTTAGAAATGAACATCGTGACGAGTCGCGGAAGCGCGACATATCACGTTGCCGCATAATGCGTCTTATGACGCGCCGCGTTAGCGCACCCGGAAGTGCTCCGGACCGCGAACTGAGGCGCGAAACGCAGCTTCCCGGAAGCGATCCGGAGCGCGGCGCGCAGTGCGTAACATAAGCGTAACTGGTCATGTGACTTGTAAATAAAACTTTTCATTGGTTCATTTCACTTTTGGTTTCCTAATGATGTAAGTCTAGGTCAGGTGACCTTACAATAACACTTTTCATTGGTTTAGAACTATTTTTTTTCCCAAATGATGAAAGCCCCCACCTTTTTTCTCACTCTGACTTTCAACTTCGTGAAAGGAAGACCTATTTTGCACAGTGGGAAATGGCTTCAGTTGTAGCTTCAGCTGGTGGACCCCCCCCACCACCACCACCACCTCCTCATAGGAAGAGAGGACCACCTCCACAGTTCCTTGCAAACCCTGAGGAGGAAGAGGATTAAGAAGAGGAAGAGGAAGAACAGGCATCACAATTTTTAGAAGAGTTGCCCCGGGTATCTCATTATAAAAATAGTTTTATTTGGCAGTTTTTTTCATTTCCAGCAGGAGAGAAAAAAGTTAATGCACGCTATGTGACGTGCCTAATATGCAAGCAGAACTTATCCAGAGGCACAGAAAAGAAGTTTAGTTATGGGAACCATACTATGCACCGTCACATGCAGAGGTGGCATCCTCTAAATTATAGCCGGGCAGAGATGCGTGACCTGCAAGACAACCCTCCAACTTCTGTGGCCAGGACATCAGCAGATATATCTCTGTCAGGGCCAGAGGCACGAGAAACAGTGCCAAACATCCAGGAAAATTTTGTGCATATGAAGATTGTTTGTTTATATTGCAGCACCATATTTTCATGTGCCAATATGAGTATTAAGTTAGTTAATTTAGCATTTGAAAAACACAAATGCTCTAAACGCCCCAAGAAATAATTTTCTTTTTTTTGCTCCTGTTGAGCCCTTTTCAATGCCTGTTTTTTATTCTTTCCCTTTCAAAAAAAAAAAAACCATAAAATTGTTCAAAAAATACAAAAAAAACAAATAATGTTCAAAAAAGTAAAAAAAAATATAAAACAACAAAAACATAAAAAAAAAGTTCTTTTCAGAACTACCTCCCCTTTATACAAAAATTGCTAGAAAGTGTAACACTCTGGCAAGCTGTATTTTTTTTTTAGTTCGCTTTCCGGTTCGCGAACCGGTACGCGAACCGGGAGCTAACCGCAAAAATTTTTTTTTAAAAAAAAAGGAGTAAGTACAAGGGAAGTAAACAGAGAGTAATGTTAAAAGAAAGACAGCTATAGGGACTAAACCAGAGATGCTGTTTAATAGATTTATTTACCGAAGAAAAGATGGAAGAGGATATAATTGTGGAAAACAAAATAGATAAGGAAGTGAAAGAATCAAGCATTGAAAATGCAATAGGTCTCACAATAGAAGAGTTTGTCCTTTTGGTTTTGCAAATGGATGAGTGGCGTTGCGTGGATGAGTGGCATTGCGTGGATGATTGGCGTTGCGTGGATGAGTGGCGTTGCGTGGATTAGTGGCGTTGCGTGGATGAGTTGCGTGTGTGAGTGGCGTTGTGTGTGTGAGTGGCGTTGTGTGTGTGAGTAGTGTTGCGTGTGTGAGTGGCGTTGCGTGTGTGAGTGGCGTTGTATGTGTGAGTGGCGTTGCATGTGTGAGTGGTGTTACTGTGGGGAGGGTGGGGGGAGGAGAAATGCACACGGCGGGCAGGGGAGGGGACGGAGCGGTGAGAGCAGAATGAGGGTGTGAAGCAGCCAGGGCCTTTGAAGTGAAGCTAATCTTCACTTCAAAGGTGTGGGAGGAGTGCGGCCGAGAGAACATACGGCGATTTGGTAATGTGCACACGCATTTTCGGTCAATGCACTTGCGCATTGACCTAAAAGCCACAGGCACAGCTCCAAATTGCAACATTTAGTTAAACTTTGTTTAAAGCTCTATAGTCTGAAGCCCTATAGTAGGTGAATGTGATAGAAATGTAACGAAAAGAGTAGAAAACATTTACCTTATAATTGTTGTTAACTTATTCACTTTTTTTTCATACTTTCAATCTGTGAAAGAGAGAACAAACATTTGAAAAATATTAAAACATGTATTTAAAAATTAGAAAAGACAAGGGAAAAGGTGGAAGGACAAACAGTTTTTCAACAACTTTGACATTTACAGAAGCCTCTGCTTCTCCAGGCCCCCTACAAAGTCCTAAATATATATATTTTAAACTAACAGTATCTTGATGCTGATGAAGTGAGGCCTATTTTTGAACATGGTGCATCTTTTGCACTGCTGATGTCTCACAACAGTGATGCAATGGCAGCGCAAAAGAGATGTAAAGCCATCATAAAATTGTCCCTAACATTTTAAATGATTTTTTCAGGATGCAAATAAGATGTGTCCTATCCAGAGGTTTGTTTGAGGTGAGGCCTACTCAGGTTTCAAAATAAAACAGTACCCAGAAGTGCAGCACTGTATGCATTAACTTTGACACTTACAGAAGCCTCAGCTTCTCCATGTTTACCTCACATTTCTAAATGTATATCATAAGTACAAAAAGTAGAGAATTAATTATACATGTTAAATGGTTTATTTTTGCTGTTCTCAGAATGTATCAAATTTCACTAAAATCAGTGACTTGAAGGTATTCATCATGTAACAGAGGGGAAAAAAAACACAATCAAAATGATTGTGTTTAAAAAACCTATACATCATAAGAAATCAGAATTCAAAACTCCTTAAAATTAACTTACTTTTCATGACGTCGAAGGATGTCCTATGAACAGCTTACACTCTGTTGTGCTGTTAATATTTTCAGCCCGCCACTTTCTGAAAGAAAACCTCTATCGTTTTGAAAAATATGTTACATACGATAAAAGACTTCTCACATTCTACCACATGTTTCCACAAGGCCAAATCATGTTAGAGCCATTTACAATTCTTGGAATTCTTGTAAGCAAATCCCGTCATTTTCTATTTTCGCAACTTTCAGAAAGAAAACGTTTAAGATTACTTTCACAATCCTGGACTACTAATATCTTACCCTTGTTGCTCACTCATGTTCTACATTTCCTATGACACTGATACTGCTTACTATGAAGCAGAGTTACTTGCATCAGGTTTATATTTTTGAATTTTTAAAATGACATTATGATCAAAAGTTTGGATAAATAATCTAGACAGAATTGCAGACTTACATTCCCTCTACTCCATGAACCTCTTGAAATTGCTCAGAACAAATCCCAAGAATCTGTCCCTAAAATTTTAGTTTTAAAAACACCAGGTAAGAATTTTTAAGGTCAAAAGGCAATTTCTTTTTGAAAGTTAAAAGAGAATCGTTGCAGAATGACCAACCGTTTCTGGACTTTAAATAAGTTGTGTAATGTCCTGATGTTATTGTAGGACCGTCATGATATATACTTGCTGCAGTTACAAAAGTCCTTCCTGATATTGACAACTGCGAAGCAACAACATTTTTTATTAAAGTTGTCAATTTTGTTCCATCAGGCCTACATCGTTGGAACATTAAAATGACATACAGGCCATATCTTTGTAAAAATAATGTTGACATCATTTCAGATTTACATTGGCTACACTCCATGTTGTGATCAGCTGCTTTTACTAGCTTATGAAAGGACACTAATTTACTGTCTGGCAAAGTTAAATATATAATTCTTTCAGAATCTACACTAGTAGTACTTGATACCCTACAATTCTCGCAGTCATGCTGCCATTGATAAGAAAGGCCAAATAGATAATCTACATCTACACCCTCATCTTGCAATACATCAAGCATATACATTAAAAACTCCGGACAATCTTGCTGAATATTTTCAGAGAATTCTGTTTGACCTGAACATTCGTCTAATAGAAAACGAATTTCAGACACACTTTCTACTCTCGTTTTATCAGCACTACATTTCTCTAACACAGAATTCAACAAACAGCATAAACTTTGTTCCGAATTGATCACAATCTGTTCTTTGAAAGTCTCTAGTGAAAAGAGAACATTAACCACTACATTAGCATAGCAGTTGACACCAGAACTATTTTCAAATTTAAAACCAACAACATCTTCAACAGAATCCATTTTCTTTCTGCTTATAATTTCAGGTTCATCGACTTTTCGTCTTTTTGCTATAACCTCCCTACTATTGGTCACATTTCTTCGTTTCCGGCCTACCACACGTTTCTCAAACAAAGGATATTGAGGCAAATGTGGCGCATACTCTCTTCTTAACCTATTGTATTCCTTAACACAATCTAGATCCGCACAAATGTTTGTGACATCACAGTCAATCAAGTACAATCCCGATAAAGTTCTAAATCGTGACAATGCCACATATGCCATACCCTCCTTGAACACAGAACTGCCAATATTCACCAAAGCACTATCTACACTTAAACCTTGCGATTTATGGATTGTCACCGCATATGCCAAGCAAACAGGAAACTGCTTACGGCGCACATATAAGTCTTTTACAAGCAAAAATCTAGCAGAAGAACGACCAATTAGCTGTACTTCCTCAATGCCATCAAATTTAATTTTTAAAAATTCAATTTCATCTCTATTTCTGTATTTCTCAAAATCAACAACATTACCCATTGATCCATTTACCAGACCTCTTTCAACATGTAAATTCCTTCTCAAAATGATTCGGCAATTTAAGCACACATTCAAAGTCTTTTCAAAACCCGCAGTTTTAGATATAGTCTTCTCTAATGAATCCAATTTAGATTTCAAATTCTCAGACAAAATAATTGTTGCTCCCATATGCTCTATTTTGTCAATAGCTTCAAGTTTCACAATCTCTTGTTTTTCTAAATTCAACATTTTTTTGTTGAAGATGGCACATTCTGCAAGAGTTGGCATCAAACATATTCCAGATTTCTTCTCAGTAATTTTCTTAAAAATATTCTCAGGCACAATGTCTTGTTCTGGATATAAATTTGACAGTAATCGTGCATGTAAAGCTTCTTTCGCATGCTCGGTCACTTTTCCAATTCTAACATCTTGTAAAATATTCTTGTAATCTTCATCCTTCGCCTGACACATATTTTCATGCAGTTCAGCATAATTGAAGTTTAACCATATATTGACGTTGCCAATGCTCCCTAGGCACTTCCTGGTATCTTCATGCGTGAGTATTTTGAACACAGGTTGTCCTTTCACTGGTGTTAGCTGCAGAAGATCTCCGAAAACAATGATGTGTTTGCCACCAAATAACACATCATACTCTGTTTTAAGAACTTCTCGCATTCTCAAATGCACAAAGGCAAGCATGAGATTTGAAACCATGCTTACTTCGTCAATGATAAGAAGTTTCATTTTCCTCAAGACTCTTGAAACTTCACAACAAGCATCTCCAGATAACTTGTGGTATTGTAATTTGTTGTCATGCTCCACTGGCAACATCAGTAGACGATGCAAAGTAATTCCTTTAATGTTATGTGCTGCCAGTCCAGTTGGAGCGGTGACAACACAAGACAGCGATGACTCAGTCCTTTCCTGCAAATAACAAGAAATTGCTTTAATGAGGAAACTTTTTCCAGTTCCTGCTTCTCCACTCACGTACAATCTGACAGGTTTCAACGACGTACATGAGCACTCTTTCTTCTCATGACTTAATCCATGCTCAATTTGCTTGGTAACTTCGTCATATATTTTCCTCTGCTCAACGTTGAGTTGTCTTTCCAAGTCTTCTAAGTTAACCGCATCCTCCTGAGCATGTGCCATGGCTCTTTCTACTTCATTCATAGCAGTGGCGGCTTCATTTTCGATAACAGGTCCTCCTAGTGGATCCTGACTCAATGAAACAGTACTCTGACTGTCCTGAGAACTGTCTCTAGCAATCTCGGCTGCAATCGTTGCTTCCTGCTCGATTTCCAAAGTCGACATTTCTAGATATTTGGGAAAAGCAGAACATTCTATGGTCTCCTTGGCGGCATTGAAAGAGTCTTCGTAACAAAGAAAATCTCCAAGCAGTTCTTCTTCTGCACGCCAAGGCTTGAAAAGTTGCAAGAGTGCTAAATAGAAAAACTCTTTTTTTTCTGGAGATTCGCCACTCAATTTTCGATGGTTTACCAAGTGGCATTTTCTTTGCTTGACCAGACATCCCTCACTTCCAATTACAGCATACACTCCGTTCTCAATATCTTCTTTGATGTTCCTCTTGAATATGTAATTTTGTAGAACCTCATATAGACAAACATTCTCGAGGTGACTGCTTCGATTTGGATAATATGTATCCAACATGTTGGTCTTCAAAATGTCGGTACTGTTTGGCTCCTTTTCCGCCAAATACTCAATTTCCCGGACAGGTTTTAGAACTCGATTTCGCGTTGCAGCAAGACCAAGACTCGCCCAAACGATACTTCTGGATTTGGCATAGAGACTTGCTGAAGACAACCGGTCAGAACATTCGTAAGCTCCGATTTCTCGATGCGACAACATCTTCAAACTGAAACTGTACAACTTCTTGCTGAGGCTCTTTTCATGGGAAATATCCTCCCACATATCCTTCAATTCTGTCTTTTCTTTTTTGGTGATGTAAGATGTCACATACCGAGCCACAGCCATACAGTTGTCAGCCACAAACTGTATATCCATGTTAGCATTCCACATGGACAAAATCACTGGGTTGTAGTCGTTGATGTACTTGGACTCTTCGTTTCTTTTCAAATTGTATGTGTTTTTGGGTGATTTCCTCGTCACATTGTGTCGCAGCGAAGACATCAAACTGTTTACTCTTCCTTTAGAAATCACGGGTCGTGGAAAGTTGAAACGACATTTGGTGTAGAACTTGTCTTTGTTTCTGAATTTACGACGACAGTACTTTCCACAACGATGGCTTTGGAAACGTAGAACTTGTTCTCTTAGGCTTTTCTTCTCTTTTGCGTTTGGATCAGCACACGTAGAATACTGTTCTATGAAACTCATCACTAAGTCATCCGGATCTGTTCCAAATTTAGGTGCATCCTTGATCCACAGCAGCATATGTATATGAGGAGCACCTCTTGCTTGGTACTCCTTTCTCCAGAAGAAATCCAACACCTCTCCAAGAGGTGGATTCTTCTTATTCATGATGAAAGACATCATAGCTTCAAATCTATGATTGAAGTACCTGCATACATTCACTGGATCCAAAGAGCACAGTTCTCCGGGTGTCTTGAATTCAATATTTTCAATGTTTCCATTTGCCTCTCGTAGAAATTCAAGTAAGTCTTCCCAGCTATACTCGGCACAGCTGAGAGGGAGGAACCATGTCGGAGTTCCTAAGTTCCTCAGCATACATTTTAAATCACCATGACGACGGTACCAGTACTCATTAGTACCACGCTGACACGCCATGAGATTAATTAGGTGAGAATCCAAAATACTGTCTTGGACATTGACTTTATCCATAAAGTCCCTTGCCGAGATGTTTCGCATCTGTATACCACTTTTCAAGATGTGGTTCACTGCATATGACAGTCCTGACAGATCGCTTTCAAACAGGAGATGAAACAAATAGGGAATGCATTGTCGAAACCTAGCATCTTCTGCATACAATCGTAAAGTCAGGTATTCTGAAGCAGGAATTTGAACAGGTCGCTCATCATATCGTCCTCCTTGACCTGTGGGAAATAGCTGTGGGAAACACCGAGCTTCCAAACTTTCCTCCCAAACACTAATGGGACTCCCTTTGGCTTGTTTCATTTGAAACAACTCATTAGCATTCCCCATAACTTCCTTGGAATGCAAAGGATGAACACTATAATGTTCATATATTTCTTCCTTTTTAGAGGCTTCTACTTTTTCAATTTGACCAGGACACAAATCGCTATCCTCTTCCTCACTTACTTCCTTCTGCAACATATACATTCTTATAGTACTTATTATTTTTTTTAAACACAATGTTGCCTTTTTGACTTTCCTAACATCCACTAAATCTTGCCATATTTTCTTACTCTTTGTCGGAACACCATTAACTATAATAACTAGAGGTTCCTCTTCCACTTTCTCTACTCCAATTGTGTTAATGTTTTTGTTCAAATCTAGAGGCAAATAAACAACTCTTCCCTTTAATCCTCTCTGTAAATCTGATGGAGGCAACTTCCCTGTCTTTGGCTCCATTCTTACAATAGCCTGAAAGGGATGGATACTTGAATCAAAATAGATTCATAAGTATTTAAATCCTTCAATTCAGAAGGAATCTCAACCAATTCCAGATTATTATGAACCGCCCTAGCAGGCATCTGGTTTTGGTTTGATTTGTTACAACAATAAGTACACACACGTTGATCCGATCCCAAATCAAAACAATTTTCTACCATCAAGTATGTTGCAAAATCCTTCCATTCACTATTATTTTCCCTTTCACTTTTTGCATATAAATCCACTAACTTAGTCTGATTCTTATAATAAGTGCGTCGACAACACACACAAGTGAAATTAGGCCTCTCACTTGATTTCACCTGAAACGTGGCAATTTCCTTCTGAAAATTATCTGTACTGGAAACCTGTACATTTTCTTCAACATTACCCTCTTCTTCTGGGTCAATTTGAACATTCTCCTCTTTACTTCCAAAGTAACAAAACTCAATTTCTTCACAAATATTCTTCACATCTATTTCAGAACCATGGAAAAGAGCAGCACATAATTGTTTAAGCATAATTGCTGGACTCTTAGCATAATACAACATTCTAACTCATTTCCTCACTTTATTATGATGCACTGCTAGCATCCTAAAATGATGAAAAACACTCTGGCATACTCTCCTGGAAAGACAAGCCAGTGAATGACCATGCAAACCTGCCACTTCTCTCACTCTGCAAGGATCTAATTCTTGCAACAACTTCATTTTCTGCTTCAAACTTTTCTTATTAAATGTCCATACAAAATCACAAAGCAAATCGATTGAATCCTGTCGCACACTGCAAATACTACTACAGTTCCAGGTGTACACAGGACCCTTAGGACGTCTTCCTAAAACCTCATTACCTAACACCTCTTCTGTCTCTGTTGTCACAAGTTTTTCTTTTTCAACTGGACATCCATCTTTCACTTCATAAGCTCGACCACTGGTGTCAACTGCATGCACCAAATCATTATCCTGGAACTAACTCTCCTCATTAAAAAATGCCTCAGAACTTGAACTATGCATCCAGTCTCCTGAGAAAACATCACAAAAATTACTACGATTAATTATTCTCTTCCATCTACTATTTGTTTTGAAATCATAAATTACCTTGTTTACCTTCCTAATTCTGTTGATTATCAAAATAAATAACTTTCGTTTAATTTCAAATGCCTGATCAATAACTTTCTCAACTTTCTTTTTCTCTTATAAAAAACCACTTTCTGTTGACCTTTGTTAATATTTTTTAACAAATTGCCAATTATCCTGTTGCGGAACATTCGTTTACGAATGTCCCTAAACTGTTCTTTCCTTCTGCTTTCATGCACAGAGTTATCTCTTGCTCTAGCAGTAACATTTTTGATTGGCCCTTCCTTTCCGTTTAAATTGCTTCTCTTTTTCTGGACTGAAACATTTTCTGTAGAAATACTTTTTTTACTACAAATTTTTCTTATGAATGATTTTGTGGTCTTACCCGGTGCTTTCTTGGTGACTTGACAAGTTTTTTTTGTAGAGGACTGCTGCAGGAATTGATGGACCTGCTGTCTTTGACATCTTGTAGCCTTTCTAATTCGATTCTTAGTTGGCATTTTCAAATTTTGAAATAATCTGCAGTTGAATCTGTGCTAAAATATAATAAAAAATGTTATTAATCACTATTACCAAACAGTAAATCAATAACAGTCATCATAAACTTAACACCCTGCTTGTTATTTTAACATAGAATAATTTTTAGTGCATTGGCAAATTTAGAAATCACAAATAGTAGCAAAGAAATTAAATGCTTCTACATTTTACCTGTGTTGTTTTATATGTGAATCTGAACTAATTTTACGAGCATATTTGATTATTTTAATAAAGACACTACACTCAAACTATTTTTGAACTTTTGTTTAATTTTAAATGAAACGGTTTACATTTTTACTACATAGGCTCAAGCACATCAGCTTCCCACCCTATATCATACAATTCTGACAAATCAGCATTCTCATCATATTCTTCATCATCCTCAGGATTTAAATGATCTAAGGGATCTACTTCCACTGACGTGTCAATGACAAGTTCAACAATAAGATCGAGATCAACTGATTGCTCATTATCACTCATGCTTGATGTTGTCGTTATCTTTAAAAAAAGAGAACAACAATGAGATGTTGCAGACTAAGACACAAATCTCAGAGACTAGAAAAGTAAAATTGTTTAACAAGAGTATCATTTTGCAGCTATTATTTAGCCATGTCCAGTGATGCTGAAGAGGTGAGGCCTATGTCTGAGTCTTCAGTAAACAGGACTCATCTCTTCTTAACCTAGGATAAGCCTCACCAACTCTGTGTCCCCTGCAAATACCTAAATGTATAGGGACAGATTTATGATAACTGGCACATCCCCAGGGATGCACCAGTTAACGTGCACCACTGCTCTGCTACTCATGGTGTGGCACATTTACATTGTGGAGCACCATTGAATAAAAACAGCACAGATGCGTCACGCATCAGTGCCGCAAAAGCAACACATTGCACAAGTCACGTCGTAAACACGACATGTCTACTGCAATGCACAGGAGGAAGACACACATTGCATGGTGTTTCACTCCTTATGCCTGTTTCAAACAACCATAAGGATTTGATTCAGGAATGCTATAAAGCTGACTCAGTGAAATCTTCTAAATTTCACTGTGTTACTTTTACAGGGCTTTCATGCAAATGAATGCCCACCCTGCAACAAAAAACCTATATGAAACCTGACGCAGGTTTCATGTGGCACAGGACTTTACAGCATGACACATCTGTCTAAATGCATCAAGTTGAAAATATGTCGCCACATAGCAAATCTTTTGCACTGCCGCTGCAGAGTACAGAGGAGATAATACATGTGAAGGCCTACCAATGAAGTAAGTCATGTCCACTTCACTCTTGAACAAAGGCCAGACCTCTTTTGTGTCCGTGGACAGACCTAAACTTCATCTGCACAATGTTATTCATAAACTTAGGAAACACAGGTGATGTAAATGAAAAATGTGGAGTTTCTTTTCCTCATTGCACAA
Source organism: Lissotriton vulgaris (assembly GCF_964263255.1). Taxonomy (NCBI): domain Eukaryota; kingdom Metazoa; phylum Chordata; class Amphibia; order Caudata; family Salamandridae; genus Lissotriton; species Lissotriton vulgaris. The sequence continues at coordinate 1,571,575,281 of NC_141685.1, forward strand.
TCACATCACCTGTGTTTCCTCAGTGACTTAAAATGCCCTAAGACACATGAAAGTGTTTTTTTAAAGCCTTTGCACCAATTTTGGATCACTTTTAACATGGCTATGTAAGTCAAATATTCAAAATCTAAATTTGCCAAGCACAGATGGAAGCATATTTACAAGGAACGTGCATCACGGGGAAAGGTCTTAAATTAAAATGGTAAAAATAACATCAGAGACACTTAAATGCCTTATAAATATGCCCCAAACAACCTATGAAGCTCTAGCAGTACATATCCAGAAATGTAATTGATTTGAAAAAAACGTTTTTAAACACAACATATAAATCAATTGTATACCTACATCCAAGTGGAAATGACTTAAAATGTCCTTAAGACACATGAAAGGGGTTTTTGATTGCCCTTGCACCATTTTTTGAGACACTTTTAACATGGCTATGTAACTCAGAGAATCAAAATCTAAATTTGCCAAGCACAGGTGGGAGCATATTTACAAGGAACAAGCCCCACGGCGAAAGCTCTTAAATTAAAATGGGAAATATAACATCAGAGATACTCAAATGCCTTATAAAGAAACAAACACCATTTTTTCCTTGTGATAAATTTTAAAAGCATTCCTTTTCCTCAAAAACGATTTTCAAGTAATACTTTGAAAACACTGCACAGCTCCTATGTACAAAAACACCCTGACAGTGCTAATACTTCACATTATTTTCAATTACAATTTCTCAAAGAAACAAAATCTATTTGTAAAACACTTTAGACAAAGCAACATTTTAAAAACACAGCTTTCTTCATAATTTTGTCCTTAAAGCATACTATAGTCTATCTAAATTAAATTAATCTTTTCTCACCTTAGCAAATTCTTTATGAGTTTCAAAACAGTCTCAGAAATACACCAAATTGTCTTCAGCAGAACAAAGAGTATGCACTCCAGAGGCTGCAGCTATAGAAAGCACAGAAATGCTGATATTCATCACACATATCTCTCATGTTAGCCAATCGAAACTCTTCCCTCACTTTTTTCAAATCAAAACCCTTCCCCCCTCTGCCCTCTCTGCCTTTTTTGCATAGCAACCACCACCTGAAAGACCTCTGATGTTTCACACAACAATGTTTCAATTGAACTCTGAACTCTCAGTGCACCTGCGTATCTAGTGCAATCTTTCATTAAATGTTTTTTCCTTGACCATTCAAATTACATCTTTCAAAGAACACATCCATGCACCCTAACTTTCTGTTTTCAGAAATGGAAATCCACCAATCACTGCTAGTGAATCATTAGCACTGAAACTCCACAGTTTTTTTTTCTTTACAAACTCCTACTGTTTCATCTGCCATTTCATCACCACACTTCATCTGACTGCAGCAGAAACTTCTCTCACCATGTTTACTGTCTGGATTGTTGGACATAGTTACATCTACTGGGCTCAAAGGTATGCTGAGAATAGAAATTTACCTAACCTCAATTTACAAGATGTGGAAATTAAGTGGTTTGGCCACAGAGGATTAAAATGTCACCAATTGATACCATTGGTGAAAACCTTTATGCATTTGTCAAAACCTGACCTGTTAATTGTGCACTGTGGAGGTAATGATTTGGGCACTTTGACTGGGGTAGGTCTGGAAATGCTTTTAAAGGACACCTTTGAGCAATTAATGGCACTTTTTCCTCAAACTGCCTTGGTATATTCAAATATATGCCAAAGACAGAAATGGAGGTGGTCGAACCAATTTTGTCCACAAATTGAGAAGTCGAGGAAGCATGTAAACAAATCTGTTTCAGCTTACAAGAGAGACCATGGAATGGGCTCCATGTACAACAATAACTTGCGTTTTTGCATGCAAGATATCTACAGAGGAGATGGAGTTCACTTCTCAGATGAGGGCAACAGAATTTTCATTTTGAATTTAAGACTGTGCATTGGTACCTACTTATAAGTACATAAATGTACCATAAACTCAAAAGCTCTTCTCAGAGCTACCCTACATCTAATCACTCACAATTATTATTTTTCACTAACTTTTTTCACTAATTTTCAACAAACTACGCTCCCCGGAGAGCTACCCGGTACGCGAACCGGAAGCTAACCACGCGAAATTTCTTAAAAAAATGTTTTTTTTCCCGCACATATGAGCCTCCTCAACCACCCTCAGAAAACCTAGGGGGTCAAGATACGTCTACCGTCCCCCCTTCTACCCATTCTGAACACTATTTGCCCTCCATCTTGTATCTTAATTCGACTGAAACACAAAATGGTGGACTCCCGTAACGCTGCTGGTTCGCGTACCGGGGTGCTACCCGGAAAGCGCTCCATTAAAAAAGGTGGGAAAGTAATTTACAGAAAAACGACTGGAAACACTTTCACCAAATATAGATTAGTTCATACTACATACCAATCCCTACCATTTTCATAAATTTGTTTGGAATTCCGTTTAGCCATTTAGCCTGTAGATCTCTCTAAATACCCTGAGGTAAATTACTTCACAAAACACATCTGAAGTGTTGGAATTGACAACCAATGAAAATGTTACTTTCATTTTCAATTTTTTTTTACCTGACATTTGATTGGTTATGTACCTGAATATATATAAAGGAAGAGAAGGAAACACAGCCATTTTGACTACTACTTCCTGGTGTACATTTCAATAAGATTTTCACTATAACTTCAACTTCTTTTTAAAGGTAAGATGTTATTTTATAAATTTGAAAGGAGAACTATGTTATGCACTTTAAATTAATTTGGGAAAACATTTTCAGATAGTTATATACTGTCCCTCTGTAACAGTTAAACATTGAGAAGGGCTTGTTTATTATAATTATGGATTGATTTAGGTTTCTCTGATATAATTATGAATTTACTTAGGCTTCTTCACGGGCACTTTTTAATAGTACTACTTCACGCCTGAAACCATACAGTGCCCAAAGATAACTTCTCTGTTATAAACTCACAAGTACCTCTCTGAACTTAAACCCAACAGTGCCCTATCTCTACTGATATATTTTTTTATGCAATTTACAGCAAGAAAATGGAAGGAGAACAGAACGTTTCCTTTGAAATTGCCCTAGAGATGAACAATGAGGAAATAATTGAAAGCATTGACTTGGAATTCATGGAGGAATCACGAGACCTAGAACTTCTACAATGTGTAGAATCTGTGGATTTGTTACTTCATTATGAGGACGATAAAATGTGGGAAGTTATGTTCACTCAACAAGAGGACATTTCCGACAGTCAAATGTTAGACAGTCTATTACATTTTGAAAAAGAATCAGAAGAATACATTTATATTTAATAATCAAAAATTGTTCGAGTCTTTAATCATTTTTATATGTAATTCATAAACTAGTACCAAATTGATTATAATGTAAAGTCAGACTTATAGTATACTGTGCAACTTTTTTATGTTACTGCATTGGTACCTTCATTTTGCTACTTAAATAAAAATAAAAATAAAAAAACAACAAAACGAACAATCAATAAACATACAATATTTAAAAAGTCTATCATTCTTGTTTCCTTATAGTACGCTCCCCGGACCGCTTTCCGGTGCGCGTACCGGGCGCACCCCACGCAAAAAAACGATTTTTTTTTTTCCCACGGGGCCCTTTTAAAGCCTCCACATCAAACCTAGGGGGTCAGGGAGGATCTACTATTCCCCCTTATGGTCATTTCCCCCTTTGTTTTGGCCTCCTCTTGTCACTCGATCCTACCGAGAAACAAGATGGCGGCCGCTCCGGACTGTTTAGAATGTTGACAGACACCGGAGAGCCAATCAGCTTCGCTTCGCGAAGTTCCGTTACGCGAAAAGTACGCGAACCGGAGCGCTACCCGGGGCGCTGTCACAGATATATATATATTTTTTGAACGTTAATTTATCAAAATCCACTGGAGCACATATATTGAGACCTAGCAAAGGCACATTGGGCTAACAGTCCCTACAATTTTGCCAAGTTTCGTGCAAATCCATTCAGCCGTTCGAGCTAAAAGTGAGGCCAACCGCCCTATGGAAATTAACATGGGAAAAACGCGTTTTGGGACCCCCCTTTTTTCTCGGACCCCCCTTGACGAACCCCCCCAAAATTTTCAGGGGCTGCTCAGAAACAAAATGTGCCAATTCCGTCCACAAACGCCAAAGTTATTAGACATAGAATTTTCAAAAATCCCATAGAGAAAAAATCCTAACTATATATACCTACTGGCGACCGCCAGTAGGTAATATATATATATATATATATTACCTACTGGCGGTCGCCAGTAGGTATATATAGTTAGGATTTTTTCTCTATGGGATTTTTGAAAATTCTATGTCTAATAACTTTGGCGTTTGTGGACGGAATTGGCTGAAATTTTCAGGAAAATGGAACATTTTGTTTCTGAGCAGCCCCTAACAATTTGGGGGGGTTTCATTAAGGGGGGGCGAGAAAAAAGGGGGGTCCCAAAACGCGTTTTTCCCATGTTAATTTCCATAGGGCGGTTGGCCTCACTTTTAGCTCGAACGGCCGAATGGATTTGCACGAAACTTGGGAAAATTGTAGGGACTGTTAGCCCGATGTGCCTTTGCTAGGTCTCAATATATGTGCTTCAGTGGATTTTGAGTAATTTTGGTTCAAAAAAAGATATATATCTGGGCGGAGCCTAACCACACATCTGATCTGATTGGCTGTCAGCACTTCATCCAAGAAATGTTGGCAGCCATCTTGGGACCAATATACATGATAGCACCTCATTAAAAAGCATTGTAGTTAATAGAGGGTTTTAGGACTTTAGTTACATTATAAATAATTTGTTGATGGTACCATACTCGTTTTAGGAATTGTGGTGGGTTCTAAGGTGATTTTACCATGTGAAAAAACCTTCTGCTGTGATATCATGAATATTGTTTGAAAGAAAACTAATATCTCATGATTTTCCCACAGTGGTTTGGAAGGGGATCTATAAGCTAAACTGAAAGCATATTTTCTGTAAATTCACATTATCTTTCTCAGTCATGTGAAAATGAAGTCTGACATTCTCAGTAAAACATGTACATCCAACAAGGACAGAGACTGTCAGTTGATTCCTTTGTGTTCTACTGCAGCCTCCTAGAGTGTTCTAAAGAACAACTAGAGCGCTAACAGTCCTACTTATTACAAAGGTATGGCACACCTGAAGCCATCTTGATTGGAATAAAGTGGTAACTCTTAAAACATTTAATTTAAAAAGAAACAACATGAGGGGGTATATTTTGCCATAGAAAGTATGATTAGTGCTGCAGAATGAAAAATTAGGGCACATTTTGAGTGACTTCTCAAATCCTTTTCTATTTCATTAAAACATTCTGACATGCAGTCTCCCAAAATGGCCACCAGAGACAAAAGAGCCCAAATGTAGCCCAAATATCACCCAGATGTAGCCCAAGTATAGCCCAATGACAGAATGTCCCAGAGTGTTCTAAAGAACAACTAGAGCGCTAACAGTCCTACTTATTACAAAGGTATGGCACACCTGAAGCCATCTTGATTGGAATAAAGTGGTAACTCTTAAAACATTTAATTTAAAAAGGAACAACATGAGGGGGTTAATTTTGCCATAGAAAGTATGATTAGTGCTTCAGAAAGAAAAATTAGGGATCATTTTGAGTGACTTCTCAAATCCTCTTCTATTTCATTAAAAAAATTCTGACATGCAGACTGAAACATGCACTTTGAATACCAGCAGCAGACGTCCCTGGTGAGCAGTAGCTTTACTACAGTGATCTAATGTGCAACTAGAGTGCTAACATTCAGAATTTATGGCGAATGTGTGACACATCTGAATGCCTTCTTGATGGAACCAAAGTAAACAAGCATTGAAAATGCAATAGATCTCGCCCTCGTTTAAGTTAAAGCCATTCTGTTTGTAATGAGGTGGCTTTTTAGCTTTGCTTTTATTAGTGTTTTTTCAACTTTCATGTAAATAACATGCATCTGTATGCATATAAGTATATGTATGCATGCATTTATGTTTGTATTTATATAGATATACAGATGATATATGTTTATATATGTATGTATATATATATATTCACTGAAAAAACCATAGGCTATAGACCATATATAGTTAGGAATTAGCATTTACAAAACCTTGAAAATTCACTGAAAAAACCATAGGTTATAGACCATATATAGTTAGGAATTAGCATTTACAAAACCTTGAAAATTCACTGAAAAAACCATAGGTTATAGACAATATATAGTTAGGAATTCGCATTTACAAAACCTTATTTTACTCACACAAAACCATTGAAATTCCATATATAGTTAGTTGCACTAACTATATATCGCGCACCCGCAATCCACTGCTGATGATGTCACATATTACATCATTCATGACATGGTCAGTGACATCACTGATGACATCACTGATGACATCTCAAATGACATCACTGATGACATCACTGATGACAACATCCAGTGACTGTATGTTTCTGTAAAGTTAAAATATGTCTTACATATTGAAGAATGAGTGGATGTATAAGTGTCTGGATGAAGGATTTAGTAGGTGCATGACTGACTGTATGAGTGAGTGATTAAATGTGTCTCACTGAGTGCATGGGTTAGTGACTAAACTGTCTTAATTTGTGCATCATTATGTCTGTTGTTCTGTAAACTGTTGCATGTGTTGATAAGTAGCTATATGAGTAACTATATGGGTTATTGATTGGTTGCCCAAGTATTTGTATGGGAGACTGAGTGTGTGTGTGGGTGGCTGAGAGGTGTATGACTCTGTGCATAGATGTGTGAGCAGTTGATTCACTAGATGTATGGTTTCAAAAGTGCATGTGGAAACAGCTGTATGGGCGGTTGACTGTGTGCATGAGTGTATTGGTGAGTGAATGGATATCTCAGTGCTACATGTCAAAGTAAGTACATATGTAAAACACAGTACATGTGAGAGTTGACATATATAAATAACTGTGCATAAGAGCCAGTGAATGTGTGAGTGGCTGTATGGATCATTGTGAACTTGTATCAGAGATTGTATAAGAGAGTAAATATGTGTTAGTATATGTTTGAATAAGTAAAGTTTGTATAACTGTATAGTTGAGGAAATGGAGGTGTGATTGATTCTTTGCATGACTGACTAGGTGTGTGAGTAACTCCATGGATGAGTGACAGTCTGTGAGTGTCTGTTTACACTGATTGTATCTAAGGTTATATTAGAGTCTGAAGAGGTTCATCGTATTATCACATGGATGATATCATCAGTGATGTGATCAGTAATGTCAAATGAGATGTCATCAGTGATGTCATCAGTGATGTCATTTGAGATGTCATCAGTGATGTCATTTGAGATGTCATCAGTGATGTCATCAGTGATGTCACTGACCATGTCATGAATGATGTAATATGTGACATCATCAGCAGTGGATTGCGGGTGCGCGATATATAGTTAGTGCAACTAACTATATATGGAATTTCAATGGTTTTGTGTGAGTAAAATAAGGTTTTGTAAATGCGAATTCCTAACTATATATGGTCTATAACCTATGGTTTTTTCAGTGAATATATATATATATATATATATATATATATATATATATATATATATATATATATATATATATATATATATATATATATATATATATATATATATATATATATATATATATTCAATGAAAAAACCATAGGTTATAGACCATATATAGTTAGGAATTAGCATTTACAAAACCAAATTCAATGAAAAAACCATAGGTTATAGACCATGTATAGTTAGGGATTAGCATTTACAAAACCTTATTTTACTCACACAAAACCATTGAAATTCGCATATATAGTTAGTTGCACTGACTATATATCGCGCACCCGCAATCCACTGCAGAAGAATAATAAACACGAGTTACTTGGAGAATGTGAATGAATCTTCAAATTAAAAAGAAAGAGAGTAAAGGATGTGGAATAAGAAGTAGGGATAGAACCGGACTAAAACAACAACCCTGAGGGAAGGTGTTAAAAAAAAGAGAGTGAAAGTAAATAGGATTAAAACAAGGTTTATCATAGTGAAGAAGATGAAAACATGTGGAATGACAGAGATAAAAAACAGAAAGAAGAAAAGAAGAAGTGATAGAAAAAGAAAAATTGAAACAGCAAAAAAATGAAAATAAGATAGTGTGCATGAACTACAGAGAGAAAGCATAAAGAACAACTTGTAAAAGAGTGAAGAGACAGTGACAGTTTGTGTTAGAGAAACGGACTGAGTGAAATGGAGTGAGGAATTGTGAGAACAGAGAGACTGACAAAAGGAGTGGAAGGAGTAGAGTAAGTAAGTAATTGAAAAGGAATGAGGGAAAAAGCAAGGAAGGAAACTGAGGGTTAAGGAAATAAAGCAGTGGAAGTTATAGAAGTTTAATGTGATAGAGATGTAAGGGAAAAAGTACTAAATACTTACTTTATAGTTGTTGTTAACTCCATCACTTATAATTTTTTTACTTTCAATCTGTGAAAGAAAGAACAAAAATTTGAAAAATATTAAATATTAAATAAGGTAGTAAAAGACAAGTGAGCATGAGACAAGATGAGTACAAATTTAAAATCCCAATACAAAATATAGAATTAATTATACATGTTAAATGGTTTATTTTTGCTGTTCTCACAATATATCAAATTTCACTAAAAACAGTGAGTTGAAGGTATTCATCATATAACAGCGGGGAAAAACAACACAATCAAAATGATTGTGTTTAAAAACCCATATAATATAACAAATCAGAAATCAGAACTCATCAAAAGTACACTTACTTTCCATGACGTCGAATGATATGTGATGAAGAGCTTATACTCTGTTGTGTTCTAAAAAATCCATGCCCGCCACTTTCTGAAAAAAAAGCTCTTTCTTTCTGAGTAATATGTTAGAAACAATAAATGACTTTTTGCTCTCTACCACACTTCTCCTCACGGTCAAATCGTGTAAGAGCCAATTTAATCTCTTTGGATTCCTCAAAGCAAATACCGTCATTTTCTTTTTCCCCGACTTTCAGAAAGAAAATGTCCAAAATCACTTTCACAATCTTGTACTAGTAATATCTCCCCTTCTAGTTTACTCATGTTTCACATTTCCTATAACATTGATACCACTTACTATGAGGCACACTTACACTGCCTCTATGACTTTTCCAATTTTTTCATTCTCTTGATCTCAGTTACTAACAAAGCAATTTTAAACAACAGAGTAAATCATATCAACTCTTTGAATCTTTATAGACCAGTTATGTATCTCTATGACTACTTTACATTTTTATTTATTATGATCACTCTAATTCACAAAGCAATTTAAAACAGCAGACAAAAATTTATCAACTGCTCCAATCTTCGTAGGCCACTTTCCTTCCCTAAAATTTTGGTTTTAAAAACACTAGGTAGGAATTTTTTAAGTCAAACGGTAAACGTTTTTTGAAAGTTAAAACAGAATCATTGCAGAATGACCAGCGGTTTCCAGATTTTAAATAAGCTGTGTAATGTCCTGAAGTTGTTGAAGGACCGTCATGATATATAATTGCTGCAGTTACAAAAGTCCTTCCTGATATTGACAACTGCGAAGCCACAACATTTTTAATTAAAGTTGTCAATTTAGTTCCATCAGACCTACATCGTTGGAACATTAAAATGACATACTGGCCATAACTTCGTATAAATAATGTGGACAGCATTGCAGACTTACATTGGCTACACTCCATGTTTTGATCGGCTGCTTTTACTAACTTATTAAAGGACACTGATTAACTGTCAGGCAAAGTTAAATATATAAATCTTTCTGAGTCTACACTAGTAGTACTTGATAGCCTACAGTTCTCGCAGTCATGCTGCCATTGATAAGAAAGGCCAAACAGATAATCTACATCTACACCTTCATCTTGCAAAACATCAAGCATATACATTAAAAACTCCTGACAATCCTGTTGAATATTTTGAGAGAATTGCGTTTGACCTGAACATTTGTCTAAGAGATTTCGAATTTCAGATACACTTTCTATTTTTCTTCTATCAATGCTACATTTCTGTAACACAGAATTTAACAAACAGCAAAATCTTTGATCTGAATTGACCACAATCTGTTCTTTTAATGTTTCTAGAGCAAAGACAACATTAACCACTACATTAGCATAGCAGTTGACACCAGAACTATTTTCAAATTGAAAACCAACAACATCTTGAACAGCATCCATTTTCTTTTTGCTTACAATTTCGGGTTCATCGACTTTTCGTGTTTTTGCTAGAACCTCCCTACTATTGGTCACATTTCTTCGTTTCCGGCCTACCACACGTTTTTCAAACAAAGGATATTGAGGCAAATGTGGCCCATACTCTCTTCTTAACCTATTGTATTCGTTAACACAATCTAGATCCGCACAAATGTTTGTGACATCACACTCAATCAAGTAAAATCCCGATAAAGTTCTGATTCGTGACAATGCTACATAAGCCATACCCTCTTTGATCACTTCCAATTACAGCATACACTCCTTTATCAATATCTTCTTTGATGTTCCTCTTGAAAATGTAAATTTGTAGAACCTCATACAGACAAACATTCTCCAGGTGACTGCTTCTATTTAGATAATATGTATCCAACATGTTGGTCTTCAAAATATCTGTACTGCTTGGCTCCTTCTCCGCCAAATACTCAATTTCCCGTACAGGTTTCAGAACTCGATTACGCGTTGCAGCAAGACCAAGACTCGCCCAAATGATACTCCTAGATTTGGCATAGAGACTTGCTGAAGATAACCGGTCAGAACATTCGTAAGCTCCGATCTTTTGATGCGACAACATCTTCAGACTGAAACTGTACAACTTCTTACTGAGGCTCTTTTCATGGGAAATGTCCTCCCACATATCCTTCAGTTCTGTCTTTTCTCTTTTTGTGATGTAAGACGTCACATACCGAGCCACAGCCATACAGTTGTCAGCCACAAACTGTATATCCATGTTAGCATTCCACATGGACAAAATCACTGGGTTGTAGTCGTTGATGTACTTGGACTCTTCGTTTCTTTTCAAATTGTATGTATTTTTGGGTGATTTCCTCGTCACATTATGTCGCAGCGAAGACATCAAATTGTTCACTCTTCCTTTAGATATCACCGATCGCGGAAATCCAAAACGACATTTTGTGTAGTACTTGTTCTTGTTTCTGAATTTACGATGACAGTACTTTCCACAACGATGGCTTTGAAACCGTAAAACTTGTTCTCTTAGACTTTTGTCTTCCTTTGTCTTTGGAACAGCACATGTAGAATACTGTTCACTAAGTCATCCGGATCTGTTCCAAATTTGGGTGTATCTTTGATCCATAGCAGCATATGTATATGAGGAGCACCTCTTGCTTGATACTCCTTTCTCCAGAAGAAATCCAACACCTCTCCAAGAGGTGGATTTTTCTTGTTCGTGATGAAAGACATCATAGCTTAAAATCTATGATTGAAGTACCTGCATACATTCACTGGATCCAAAGAGCACAGTTCTCCGGGTGTCTTGAATTCAATATTTTCAATGTTTCCATTTGCCTCTCGTAGAAATTCAAGTAAGTCTTCCCAGCCATACTCAGCACAGCTGAGAGTGAGGCACCATGTGGGAGTTCCTAAGTTCCTCAGCATACATTTTAAGTCACCATGACGACGGTACCAATACTCATTAGTACCACGCTGACATGCCATGAGATTAATCAGGTGAGAATCCAAAATACTGTCTTGCACATTGACTTTATCCATAAAGTCCCTTGCCGAGATATTTCGCAGTTGTACACCACTTTTCAAGATGTGGTTCACTGCATAAGACAGTCCAGACAGATCACTTTCAAACAGTAGATGAAACAAATAGGGAATGCATTGACGAAACCTAGGATCTTCTGCATACAATCGTAAAGTCCGGTATTCAGAAGCAGGAATTTGATCAGGTCGCTCATCATATCGTCCTCCTCGACCTGTGGGAAATAACTGTGGAAAACACCGAGCTTCCAAACTTTCCTCCCAAAAACTAATGGGACTCCATTTGGCTTGTTTCATTTGAAACAACTCAATAGCATTCCCCATGACTTCCTTGGAATGCAAAGGATGAACACTATAATGTTCATATATTTCTTCATTTTTAGAGGCTTCTACTTTCTCAATTTGTCCAGCACACAAATCGCTGTCCTCTTCTTCACTTACGTCCTCTTCTGCAACACATACATTCTTGTAGTACTCATTGTTTTTTATCAAATACAATGTTGCCTTTTTGACTTTCCTTACATCCACTAAATCTTGCCAGATTTTCTTACTCTTTGTCGGAACCCCATTAACTAGGATAACCAGAGGTTCCTCTTCCACTTTCTCTACTCCAATTGTATTAATGTTTTTCTTCAAATCTAAAGGCAAATAAACAACTCTTCCCTTTAATCCTCTCTGTAAATCTGATGGAGGCAATTTCCCTGTCTTTGGCTCTATTCGTACAATAGCCTGAAAGGGATGCACACTTTGAATCAAAATAGATTCATAAGTATTTAAATCCTTCAATTCAGAAGGAATGTCAACCAATTCCAGATTATTATGAACCGCTCTAGCAGGCATCCGGTTTTGGTTTAATTTGTTAAAATAATAAGTACACATACGTTGGTCCGATCCCAAATCAAAACAATTTTCTACCATCAAGTATGTGACAAAATCCTTCCATTCACTATTGTTTTCCATTTCACTTTTTGCATATAAATCCACAAACTTAGTCTGATTCTTATAATAAGTCCGTCGACAACACACACAAGTGAAATTAGGCCTCTCACTTGATTTCACCTGAAAGATGGAAATTTCCTTGTGAAACTTATCTATATTAGAAATCTGTACACTCTCTTCCACATTACCTTCTTCTACTGGGTCAATTTCAACATTGTTCTCTTTACTAGCAAAGTAACAGAACTCAATTTCTTCACAAATATTATTCACATGTAGTTCGGAACCATGCAAAAGAGCACTGCTTAATTGTTTAAGCATAATTGCTGGACTCTTAGCATAATACCACATTCTCACTAATTTCCTCACTTTATTATGATGCACTGCTAGCATCCTGAAATGATGAAAAACACTCTGGCATACTCTTCTGGAAAGACAAGCCAGCGAATGACCATGCAAACCTGTTACTTCTCTCACTCTGCAAGGATCTAATTCTTGCAACAACTTCATTTTCTGTTTTAAACTTTTCTTATTAAATGTACGAACAAAATCACAAAGCAAATTGATGGAATCCTGTCGCACACTGCAAACACTACTACACTTCCAGGTGTACACTGGACCCTTAGGACGTCTTCCTAAAACTTCATCACCTAACACCTCTTCTGCATCTGCAGACACAAGTTTTTCTTTTTCAACCGGACAACCGTCTTTCACCTCATATGCTCGACCACTGGTGTCAACTGCATGCACCAAATCATTGTCCTGGAAGTAACTCTCCTCATTGAAAAATGCCTCACAACTTGAACTATGCATCCATTCTCCTGAGAAAACTTCACAAAAATTACTACGATTAACTACTCTCTTCCATCTACTATTTGATTTGAAATCATAAATTACCTTGTTTAGTTTCCTAATTCTATTGATTACCAAAATAAATAACTTTCGCTTAATTTCGAAAGCCTGATCAATAATTTTCTCTACATTTTTCTTTTTCTTATAAAATGCCACTTTCTGTTGACCTTTCTTAACATTTTTTAACAAATTGACAATTATCCTGTTGCGGAACATTCGTCTACGAATGTCCTTGAACTGATTTTCCCTTCTACTGCAGTTATCTCCTGATCTAGCAGAAACTTTTTTGACGGGCCTTTCCTTTCCCTTTAAATTGTCTCTCTTCTTCTGCACTAAAACATGTTCTGTAGTGGTATTTTTTTGTCTGCGAATTCTTTTTAAAAATGATTTCATTTTCTTACCCGGACCTTTTTTGGCAACTTGACATGATTTTATAGTAGAGGACTGCTGCAAATGTTTACCAAGGTAGAGTGTAAGTCGCTTGGCGCTTTTTTTTCTCCTCTGCCTTGAAGGCATTTTTGAATTTTTCAAAAGATCTTCAGTTGAATCTGTGGAATTTTTTTTTAAAAATTGTTATTAACCACTATTACCAAACAGTAAACCAATAACAGTCAATTCTACCTACAGTAATTTAACAACATAGACAAATTTTAAACTCTCAAATAGTAGCAATGGAATGGAATGCTTCTACATATGACTTGTGCTCTGTTATATGTTAATCTCAACTAATTTCGAGACTCCATTTCACAGTTATATTAAAGACACTTCACACAGGGTGTTTTTGAAAACTTTTATATAATTTTAATTCAACATCTAGAGATTGTTCCTCATCTAGAGATTGTTCCACATCTAGAGATTGTTCCACATCTAGAGATTGTTCCTCATCTAGAGATTGTTCCTCATCTAGAGATTGTTCCACATCTAGAGATTGTGCCACATCAGACATTGTTGATGTTATTGTTATTGACTTAAAATTGCCAAGCACACATGAAGGCATATTTACAAGGCCCTTGCCCCAGGGGGAAGTGACTTAAAATTGCCAAGCAGACATGAGGGCGTATTTACAAGGCCCTTGCACCAGGGGGAAGTGACTTAAAATTGCCAAGCACACATGAGGGCGTATTTACAAGGCCCTTGCACCAGGGGAAAGTGACTTAAAATTGCCAAGCAGACATGAGGGCGTATTTACAAGGCCCTTGCACCGGGGGGAAGTGACTTAAAATTGCCAAGCACATATGAGGGCGTATTTACAAGGCCCTTGCACCAGGAGGAAGTGACTTGAAATGGCCAAGCACACATGAGGGCGTATTTACAAGGCCCTTGCACCAGGGGGAAGTGACTTGAAATGGCCAAGCATACATGGGTGCGTATTTACAAGGCCCTTGCACCAGGGGGAAGTGACTTGAAATGGCCAAGCACACATGGGGGCGTATTTACAAGGCCCTTGCACCAGGGGGAAGTGACTTAAAATGGCCAAGCAGACATGAGGGCGTATTTACAAGGCCCTTGCACCAGGGGGGAGTGACTTAAAATGGCCAAGCACACATGGGGGTGTATTTACAAGGCCCTTGCACCACTTATGCATCACTTTTAACATTTACAATGTGGAGCACCATGGGGCAAAAACGGCACAGATGCGTCATGCATCTGTACTGCAAAAGTGATGCATTGCAGGAGTCACATCGCAAGTGCGATTTGACTCGTGCAATGCACAGGGGCGAGCCATACATTGCATGGTGCGTCACTCCTTACGCCTGCTTCAAGCAGGCGTAAGGATTTGATTCAGCAATGCCATAAAGCTGACTCAGTGAAATCTTGTAGATTTCACTGCGTTCGTTTTACAGGACTTTCATGCAAGGGAACGCCCACCCTGCGACAGAACGGCCACATGAAACCTGACGCAGGTTTCATGTGGCGCAGGGCTTTACAGCGTGACACATCTGCCTAGATGCATCACGTTGTAAATATGTCGCAACATGGCGCATCTTTTGCGCCGCCGCTGCGTCACAAAAGTGACGCAACGGCATCGCAAAAGAAGCGCACGGCCATCATAAATCTGCCCCTAACATTTTAAAAGATTGGTTCAGGATGCCGATAAGGTGTGGCCTATCCAGAGGTTTGTTTGAGGTGAGGCCTACTCAGGGTTGCAGATGAAATTTAGGCTTGTTGAAGAGTACAGAGGAGATAATACATGTGCAGGCCTACAGATGAAGTGAGTCATGTCCACTGCACTCTTGAACAAAGGCCAGACCTCCTCTGTCTCCCTGGACAGGCCTAAACCTCATCTGCACAATGGGATTAGTAATGTTAGGAAACACAGGTGATGTAATTGAAAAACGTGCAAATATTTTTGCTCATTTCACAATCACATCACCTGTGTTTCCTCAGCTTAGGTATCTCATTGTGCAGATATAGTCTAGCATATCCAAGAGTACGCAGAAGGTGAGGACTGTATGCAGCAGTGCAATGTACATAACTCACCTCCTTTGACAATTACAGAAGCCTCAGCATATCCATGCCCCCTAAACAGTCCTAAATGTATATCATTAGTATCATAGTGACTATGAAACTCTAGCAGTACATATTGTGAAACCTAAATGTCTTAAAGTAACGATTTCTTAACCGACAAACAAGCAAATTATTCTCCCAGATTGATGGTGAAAAGTGAAATATTTATTAAAAGAAACACACACCATTTTGTCCTTCTCATAAATGTAAAAAGCATTACTTTTCTTTATGAACCATTTTCATGTCATAATTTAAAAACACAGCACAGCTCCTATGTACAAGTACACCCTGTCAGTACTTAAATTTGCCAAGCACACAAGGGGGCGTATTTACAAGGACCTTGCACCATGGTGAAATGACTTAAATTTGCCAAGCACTCATGAGGGTGTATTTACAAGGACCTTGCACCACCTCTAAAGTCACTTTTAAAGTGGGGAAAATGACGTGAATGTGGCTCATAAGCCTTGTAAATATGCCCCCATGTTGACGATGTAACTCTTGCAGAACATATTGTGAAACCTAAATGACTTCAAGAAACGAGTTTTTAAACCGACAAACAAGCAAATTATTCTCCCACATTCATGGTGGGAAGTGAAATATTTATTTAAAGAAGCAGACACCATTTTGCCCTTCTCATAAATGTAAAAAGCATTTCTTTTTAAAAAAAAACGATTTTCTGGTCATAATTTGAAAACACAGCACAGCTCCTATGTACAAGCACACCTTGTCAGTACTAATACTTCACATTATCTCCAATTACAATTTGTAAAAGAAGCAAAATCTTTTTGTAAAACATAATGCAAACACTTGACACAAAACAACATTTTAAATGCACAGCTGGCTTCCTTATTTTCTCCAAAAAGCATACTAGTCTCTTTCTAAATTAAAGGAATCTTTTCTCACCTTAGCACGATTTTTAAACACATCATGTAAGCAAATTAGTCTCCCAGATTCATGGGAGAAGTGACTTAAAATTGTCTAGCACACATAGGGGCGTATTTACAAGGCACATGCACCAGGGGGAAATGACTTAAATTTGCCAAGCACTCATGAGGGTGTATTTACAAGGACCATGCACCACCTTTAAAGTCACTTTTAAAGTGGGGAAAATGACGTGACTGTGGCTCATAAGCCTTGTAAATATGCCCCCATGTTGACTATGTAACTCTTGCAGAACATATTGTGAAACCTAAATGACTTCAAGAAACGAGTTTTTAAACCGACAAACAAGCAAATTATTCTCCCGTATTCATGGTAGGAAGTGAAATATTTATTTAAAGAAGCAGACACCATTTTGTCCTTCTCATAAATGTAAAAAGCATTTCTTTTTTTTTTTTAAACGATTTTCTGGTCATAATTTGAAAACACAGCACAGCTCCTATGTACAAGCACACCCTGTCAGTACTAATACTTCACATTATCTCTAATTATAATTTGTCAAAGAAGCTAAATCTTTTTGGAAAAGATAATGAAAACACTTGACACAAAACAACATTTTAAATGCACAGCTGGCTTCCTTATTTTCTCCATAAACTATACTAGTCTCTATCTAAATTAAATGAATTTTTTCTCACCTTAGCAAATGCTTTTTGAATTTCAAAACAGTCTCAGAAACACACCAATTTTTCTTTAGCAGAGCAAAGGGTATGCACTCCAGAGGCTGCAACCAACAAAGGCACAGAAATGCTGTATTTCATCACACATATCTCTCATGTCACCCAATCAAAACTCTTCCCTCACTTTTTTCAAATCAACACCCTTCCCCCCTCTGCCCTTTCTGCCCTTTCTCCATAGCAACTACCTCCTGATAGACCTCTCATGTTTACAAGTTCACACAACAATGTTTCAAATGAACTCTGAACTCTCAGTACACCTGCTAATCCACTGCAATGTTTCTTAAAATAATTTTTTCTTAACCATTCAAATTACATCTTTCAAAGAACACATCCATGCAACCTAACTTTCTGTTTTCAGCAATGGAAATCCACCAATCACTGCTAGTGAATCATTAGCACTGAAACTCCACAGTTTTTTTTCTTTACAAACTCCTACTGTTTCAACTGCCATTTTATTCCCACACTTCATCTGACTGCAGCAGAACCTCCTCTCACCATGTTTTCTGTCTGGATTCTTGGACATAGTTACATCCACTGGGCTCACAGGTATGCTGATAACATAAATTTACAGAACCTCAATTTACAAAATGTGGAAATCAAATGGATTGGGCAGAGAGGATTGAGATCTCATCAATTGATACCATTGGTGAAAACCTTTTTGCATTTGCCAAACCCTGACCTCATAATAGTGCACTGTGAAGGAAATGATTTGGGCACTTTGACTGGGGTAGGTCTGGAAATGCTTTTAAAGGACACCTTTGAGCAATTGATGGCACTTTTTCCTCAAACTGCCTTGGTGTATTCAAATATATGCCAAAGACAGAAATGGAGGTGGTCCAATGAATTTTGTCCACAAATTGAGAAAGCGAGGAAGCATGTAAATAAGTCTGTTTCAGCTTACATGAGGGACCATGGAATGGGCTCCGTCTACAACAATAACTTGCGTTACTACATGCAAGATATCTACAGAGAAGATGGTGTGCACTTCTCAGATGAGGGAAACATAGTTTTCATACAAAATTTAAGACTGTGTATTGGTACCTACTTATAAGTACCTAGAACTTACACAGAACCCAAAAGCTCTTTTCAGAGCTACCTTAACTATAATTACTCTTTAAAAATTTCGAATGTACCTTTTTTCACTAATTTTCACTTATGTTCGCTTCCAGGTTCGCTACCCGGTTCACGTACCGGCAGCTAACCGCGCGAAAAATGCAATTTTTTTTCTTCAACATATATGAGCCTCCTCAGCCACCCTCACAAAACCTAGGGGGTCAGGATACATCTCCCGTGCCCCCTTATACCCATTTCCCACATTGTTTTTCCTCCATCTTGTGATTAAATTTGAGCGAAACACAAAATGACGAACTCCCGTTACGCTACTGGTGAGCTACCCGGTTCGCGTACCGGGTAGCGCTTCTACCCCGAAAAATCAAAACTTTTTATTTTTTTATTTTTTGCCCCACTGGACCCTTTAATAGCCCCCACATCATTCCTAGGGGGTCAGGAGGGGTCTACCTTGCCCCCTTTCATAAATTTTCCCCTTCGTTTTTCTCCACCTCTTGTCTCTCGATCCAACCGAGAGACAAGATGGTGGCCGTTCCGGACTGTTTAGAATGTTGACAGACACCGGAGAGCCAATCAGCTTCACTTCGCGAAGTTCCGTTGCGCGTCAGGTACGCGAACCGGGGCGCTAACCGGGACGCTGTCACAGATATATATATTTTTTAAAACGTTAATTTCTCAAAATCCACTGGAGCACATATATTGAGACATAGCAAAGGCACGTCAGGCAAAACATATCTACAATTTAGCCAAGTTTCGTGTAAATCCATTCAGCCGTTCGAGCTAAAAGTGAGTCTAACCGCCCTATGGAAAAATGATTGGGAAAAACGCGTTTTGGGACCCCCCTTTTTTCTCAGCCCCCCCTTGACAAAACCCCCCCAAATTTTCAGGGGCTACTCAGAAATAAAATGTGCCATTTTCCTGAAAGTTTCAGCCAATTCTGTCCACAAACGCCAAAGTTATTCGACATAGAATTTTCAGAAATTCCATAGGAAAAAAATCCTAACTATATATACCTACTGGCAACCGCCAGTAGGTAATATATATATATATATATATATATATATATATATATATATATATATATATATATATATATATATATATATATACGCAAAAACTCCAAACACCACTTCCGGGTCAAACAACGTCAGACAGGCGGGGAAACATAGGAGACGGACCACCAAATGCGCTTCACAGGATCTTTTATTTGCAGAGAAGCCGGTAGGCAAGAGGGCATTACGCGTTTCGGGCTAGGAAAGCCCTTGTTCACATGCAAGTGAGCCAGTTTCAATTTTTTAATTTTATAATGCTGTGCACACCCAATTAGCCCACCCAGTCACATGGTGTAGGTTTTGCATAGACATAAAAGACATACTTCTCCTGCGTTAAGGAGAGAGGTACTGCATATCACATTTTTCCGTTTTTTTAAAAACATTTCATTACTACATACTATTTACATACAAAATGATATAAATATAATGAGATGTCACGTTTAAAAAAACAAAAAAAAGACCATAGGAAAAAATGCAGATTTGCAAAACACGGTATCACATGATTAATTTCAGGATAAATCCTTATAGATAAAACCGTGAAATGTCTACATAATGTATTGACAGTGACTAGGGAATTGTAGGATTATTTAAGGTGCCAATATATACAATTTAGACTGGTTCCAAGCCTGCGTCTAGTGGAGTGTATTAAAGTGCATAGGGAAAAGAGGTAGATGGGAATAAAGTGCTGAATCCACATGTTGCAAAGTATCTTGTACAATATTTGCATAAATGCAAACAGTAAGAGATAGGACCATGTCCTTATATATATCTCATAAAATACTGTAAAAGCAATAGATACTTGATAAAACTGCAATATGTAAAATTAATTGTTGCTAAAAACACCCAGTGTAAAATACAGTGCTAAAAAGTGTACAAATTTTTTTTTGATAAAAAGTGTTTACAAACTATTATACAACAATATTTACAACATTTGAGGAAGGTAAAGAGTTACATCTATCGATAGTAGATTGGCCAACAAGGAACTTGACTAGCCAAATTCACAGCTAGTTATATCAGCACCATTGTAAATCACTTGGACTAGAGAATTTGGCCCACTAGATAACAGGGAACCTGACTATCTAGGGGAAAGAACATCGAGATTGCATGAATGTATTCAAGACTTAATATAACTGCTGAGGGGCATATCATAGAAAATGGCGAAGATCCTCAGTAATGTTAAGCCCATTTGGCCTTTTACTGTCAAATTCAAGGATCATTCGTGATTCTAATTGTCTGAGTTTGAGCTCACGGTTGCCACCACGTCTTAGTTTGGGGATTGAGGCTATTACATAGTAAGATAAGCAATTGATATCCTTACTATGAGAGCTCAAAAAGTGACGTGCAACCGGGTATGCTGGATCTGAATGCAGAATGGCTCGGATATGCTGTAAAATTCTGACATGTACAGGTTGTATGGTGCTGCCTACATAATTGAGGCCACACGTACATGTCAGAACATATACTGCATATTCTGTTTTGCAGGTATGCTGGCCTTTAATGGGGATCTCAGTGTCACTAAAGGGGGTTTTGTAGTGTGTCTTATTTATTCCGAACTTGCCAGTTTTGTTTGCATTTGAGCTCAGGACTGCTTTGATCGAGCAGAGCACCCATACTAAGAGCACGTCGGAAAGTAACCATGGGTTTGTTAGGAAGCATATTTCCTAATACATTGTCCGTTAATACAATAGGCCAATGATGATTGATGATTTGTCTTATTTTATTTTGTTGGCTACTGTAGTTGGTGATAAACCTGGGACATTCCTGTTTGGTGGTATCTGTTGTCTCATCAGGTAAGTTAGTGGTTTCAGAAGGTGTGCTTAACAGGCTAGCCCGGGTTCTGTCTTGTGATTTTGCTAACGCTAGGTTAAACATTTTTTCTGTATAACCTTGGGCTTTCATACGGCTGCGTAGGTCATTGACACACATCTCAAAATCATTAGTACTGCTACAGATTCTTTTCAGCCTGAGTATTTCACCATAGGGAATGCTTTGGATAGTATGCCTAGGGTGCAAACTAGAGGCATGAAGGGTGGTGTTGCCTGCAGTATTTTTGCGATGGAGAGTAGTTTGCACTCTGCTGTGTTCATCAATGTATACAGTTACATCCAAAAACTCTGCTTGTTTGTTGCTTATTTTAGACGTAAACCTGAGGTTGTATGGATTGTCATTGATAGCATTTATAAAAGCACGGGCTTCTGTCTCATCACCTTGCCAAACTAAAAAAATATCATCAATATAGCGAAGGTATCAGACAATTTTTTCTCGTACCCACACATGATGCGTGACGTTGAGGACCCGCTCCTCCCACCAGCCAACGTGCAAGCACGCATAGCTGGAGGAGAAGCAGGCCCCCATAGCCACGCCCCTCAGTTGCTTCCAAATCTCTTTGCCAAATAAAAAATAGTTGTTGTACAAACACCACTCTATTAAACCCAGGATCACTTTGTTGTGCTCATAGAAATCAATTGGCCGATGGCCCAGAAAATGAGAAACTGCGTTCATACCATCTGTGTGTGAAATGCTGGTATATATATATATATTGATATATATCTTCACTAAGAGAAAAAAGTTTATAGTTTGGTACTCCATATTGTTTAATTAATCCCCAGGGGGAGGTGATGGTTTCCTAGAGCTTCTAGAGCTTCTGAAAGCCCTAGAAGGGGGGTCTGTGCGGTCCCCTACTTTTTCAATAAAGCCATGGGATGCAGTGGTCCCTGGGGCATGGGGTGTCCACCCGGCCCACCTATATATACTATAATTGTAGCCCCGGGGAGGTGGTGGTGCCCAGGGTTTCTTACAGCCAGAAGAGGGGGGTTTGTGCACCCCTCCATTATTCTAAAAAAGAGGATTAGACTACAGTTGGAGATTATTCACCAAACTAATGTACTTCCGCCTAACTATATGAACTAAGTGCCTATTTGTTTTGTGGACATGTCCTCAGAATTCCTCTGCATCAAGAATACCTCACTAAAATTGGCAGGAAACGAGCTGGGAGGCCTTTTGGTAAGCTCCCCATCAATGTGGGAAAAGTTAGAAAGACCTTTACATAATACTACGGAAAACTAGGCAGGACCTAGCCGGTTGATCTTGCAGATGACTTTTGGCATTTGCATACTCAAGGTACTTAAAATGTAGAACCATGGACTTTGATCTCAAGACAAGAAAGAAACCACTCATCACAGTCACTACAGATCAGACTGTGCTCCAATAGATCAATGATGCAATCACCACCATTAAAGATTGGGAAAACAATAGGAAACACACTTGCTTTTCCAACACCAACTCAAGAAGTTAGGATCCTTTGTGCGGTACAGAAGAGGAGCTTCAACTCAGACACCTGCTGTGTTTATGTTTGAGAGATCTTACTGTTGAGGTTTAATTTCTGAGAAATGAGCATCAGGGCAATAATGGAACATCATTTTTTCCAAGAAGAGTCCATAGTACTTTCTACTGCTTAATTAGTAAGTGTAATATTGTTTCGAAATGTCTAGAGATTATTTTACACTTCAGCTGGGTAGTGTAATGTCTCCAGTGACCTTGTGTGCATGTAATTTTGGCAATGTGATTGTTCCCCAAGCGCCTTCAACCACAAATCTGTAAAAGCAGGAATCCTTGTTAAGATAAGACAACGAGACTACAAAGAGATGAATCCCCACTTTATCAATAAAAGAGGGCAGGTCTTCGTGGCCCCTCCCCAGGCCCATTTCAACTCTGGGGCCCCACCCCTGTGACCCGTCCTCTAGATCCTAGGTGCCCTGAACCCACCCAGGGCACCCAGTCTTCAGTGTTGTGAACTGTGGGGGGAGATTTCTAGAGAGAGAGTACCCCACTATCACCAGGGAACAGGGTACAGTGACAGTCAGTCAAAGGGAAATCCCTGGGTGCACACTTTAGTATGGGCTTATTCCAATACCATACCTAACTAACCAGCCATACAATCGTCATATACAGGGAACTATATGAAAAGAATTTTAAATTTCCACACTAAAATTTGAACGTTCACAGTCTTTTTAATTGAAGCATAAAAGAATTTACAACCAAATAAGTAAATTAAAATTTCACAGAGCGGTCTTTGAAAAGGTTTTTAAAAAAAACAAAAGTAATCATAACAATTTACTGCAATTCATTACATACATTATCAAAAACAAGTCAAATATTAAATATCACATTCATGTACTGTAAAAAGGATTGTAGACACAAATTACATTAAATCACAATAAAAAACACTGAACCCCCTATAGTGTGGCTAACTAGTATCTTTACCACTTGAGGTACTGGGTTTTTCAGAACCGGTACTGATCCGGTAACCCAGCGGTGTCAGGGCAACACCCAAAGACCTCGAGTACTTTCCTGATTCAGACCACAGAAACACGAGTCTTCTAGATGAAGTCAAAGATCAAATTTATTGGCTGCAACCAGGTAACAAGCGTCCTAGAAGTACAACAGTATGTAGGTTCTCAGGAGACTGCTCAAATGTACAAAGCCTGTCTTCTTCTTTTATACAGTTTTTTAGGCTTCAGGCGAGCATTCTTAAGTTTACGGTGCAAACATTCTAGAATTTACAGTGAGCTATTCACATATTTTCATTACAAAAGGAAAAGCAGAGTCATGGTGATACGTATACATTTAGTGTGTCTAGTTCGTGATCAATTACCCGGCAAGGCCCAACATTTCCATCAGATATCGGTGTACCCTCAATAAAACCGGGCTCCTCCTCATCATAAAGGAAAGAGAAGAAAAGAGCAGGGCCAGGTGTGAGCAAGATTTGGGCAGGGTGTGTGTGTGATGCAAACTATTTATGGCCTGTTGTGCGTTGATGCTATCTCGTTCGGCCACTGGGAGAGGAACTGACAAAACAGGTTTTGGCTTGGGGCGATGGCTCCAACTTGCCCAGGTCACAGTGAAGTCAATTAAGGTGTATGTGTCCTTGATATCGAATTCAGCTGCAGTACAAGCCTATGTGAAGGGCAACAAACAAGATGGATGCCAAACGCAAAATGGCAGTCAAGGGTTCAGAAACGAAAATGGCGATTTCGTAGTGAAATCGTTACCTGATCGAGACGCAAATGCTTGTGCACACTGTACCAGTCATTATCGGTATTTTGGCATAAAAATCGTCTAAATACGACGAAGTTTATTTCACGGGTTCCAGAAATTTTCAGGAACTACAAACCCTACTTTTGCCCTTACATAGGCAATTAAACCTAATCTCATGCTAGTCTGAGTCCAGGTCTATATTGCTAAAGTCATTGAGATGTTGCTGCAGCATCATTCTGGTGCTCAGTTCGTCTTGTGACACAGGCTTCCTTACACATGATGTAGCACAGAGGCCACATATTGCAGGAGCGCACTGCACGCAAAGACAGAGCAGGAAGAGAATGGCTAAGACCATCCCAATGACCATTAAGATTTTCCATCCCCAGCCAGATATCAGTTCCCAGAACCATCCCATGAAAGACCAATCTCCTTTATCCACATGGATCGATTCGGAAATCTTATGCAGTTTCGAGATGGCCTGGTACACTGTTGGAGCGTTATCTGGAATGAATATACAGCAACTCGATTGGACCAATTTACATACCCCACCTCGGTCTGCAAGGATGACATCTAATGCGACCCTGTTCTGAAGTGTCATAAGTCGGTCCGACTGGAGCTCAGCAGTCAGGTTACTAAGGGCACCAGCCGTTTCGATCACGGTGGATTCAACTACTCTTCTATTGTCAACTGGCGAATGCTCCTGCTGTTCACCATAGGCCCCCAAAATGGCAGAAATCCTTTCGCAAAATCACCAAACTCTTGTCCCGCGGTGTCGTCTTTACTCACAACACCCCTAACTGTCCTTGTCCGATGGTAATCTGCTGCGGCCGTGTAGGTGGGTGGCAGCAGGAACGAGATGAAACATGTGCCCGAGAAGTCAGGGGGCAGCCATGTATATGCTCTATCCTGGCAGATGAAATATGTACCCTTAGCTGCTGAGAATGAAGGGGAGGTCTGAGACGGGTAGACATAGGTTTCGGTACAGACACTATTCCCCAGCTGAGCTCTGGGATTTTTGCCATTTCCCTGCAGACATAGGTGACCTTGATGGGGTACTATCCAAATTGGGGAGGATTTCTTTGCTCGCTGGCTCTCACTTAAAGAAATTCCATACCTTGTTATATTCCATCTACGGTAGGCTTCTAGTTCGTCTCTGGGGAGAAGTCTATAGGTGTCAATATTTTGGCTCATGTTTCTGATCCCCGCTAGTAATGCCCTGTTGCTTGAGTTGCTACCTGTGGAACGCGGGGAATAGGGTTCGAGGGAGAATAAGAACAATGTTTGAAATGCCCACAAAGATCCGTAATAACTAAAAGGTAGGACAAAATACGGGATACCCTTATCGGTAGTGTGTGGCATGAGTCCACATACCCAACAATTTGTCGCATTTATTACAACCTGGTGTTGGTGTAGAAGTTGGATGAATGAGTTATTAATGAACTCTAATCTCCTAACTGACTCATGTTCAGGAAGGGGTTGAAAAGAATGTGCAGAAACAGTAGGAGGAGGTATGGGTGATGTAGTCGGGCAAAGGACACTTGTAAAGAAAACAATGTATATCCTATTAGAGACATCATTGTACTTAATAATAGAAAAATGCATAAAAATAGAAAACTTTTTCTTGTCATTAATCCACATATTCTTGTTTTAAAATTTACAGTTTTGGCAGGGCTCTCCATATTGGAAAACTCCATCCTCTATGTTGCTGCCCGCGGTGGGAGGTTGTTTCTGCCAAGGAGGGCCTCTGTTCAGTCCAGGGTAACTCCCTTAGACCAACCAGAACTGTAGACCTAATCGTCTCCAGCTGCGCTCCAAAGACTGCGGCAACCGCGGCCCTAGCAGCAGAACCCGGATGGCGGTTCGAAAAAACAAAAATGAGCAAGTTTCTCAGGTGGAGAGCTGCGTTTTTCAAAAAAAAAAAGTTCTTTAAGGGAAAAAAATTATTAGTCAAACTTTATTAGTTCATATTCCTCGGCCTCAGATTATACCGTTGTTTTCCCGGTATTGTGTGGTCTTGAAACAAGACTTCAGGTTCTGTAGTGTCCAATCAGGCTGATGATGGCACGGCTGCTTGTAGAAAATTGTCACTTTCTTGCTCTGTAATTGTTCCTTTCACACGAGCATCACTGAAGGGGATGAATCTTGGCACAGATTCGGTCTCTGAGTCGGCGACACCCTCCTGGACCCACCGGTCATAGGGCAGAGGCAGAGGGACCCGCTTGGTGTGGGTGCCGTGAATACAGGGTTTTTTACCCTCCACTCGGACGGCAGATCTCGTCGAGAGAAGGACCAAATGGGGACCGGTCCACCGAGGCTGGTCGTTCCTTGTCCTCTGGAAGTTTTTCATGAGGACATATGTTCCAGGATCAATAGGGTGTCCTGGAGCTTCAGAGGCTTGAGGTAGTGAGTCGTGAACCTGTTGGTGTAAAACACGCAATTTAGCCGTCAAATCATACAAATAGTCAAGCAAAACAGGATGCTCTATTTCACTAAACTTTGTGGGTCTGGGTACCCCCCATATGTTGGCTGGACGGCCAAAGACAATTTCATAAGGACTAAGTTTTACCCTAGAATGCACTGTCATTCTGGTGGATAGGAGTGCTAAGGGCAGAGCATCAGGCCATTTAAGACCAGTGCTCTCTTGAATCTTGGCTAACTTTAGTTTTAGGGTGTCGTTGTAGCACTCTACTAATCCAGCCGATTGGGGGTGATTTTCAGCGTGGAATTTTTGTCGGATGCCTAGCCCTTCGCACACTACTTTCATCACTCGTCCCACAAATTCACTCCCATTATCACTCCAGACCATTCTAGGCATTCCAAATCTCGGGAAGAATTCCTTCACAAGGGCTTTCGCTGTGGACAAGGCAGTGTTGTCCTTTAGGGGATATGCTTCTACCCATCTGGAGAAGGCACAAACAACAACGAGTACGTATTTTAGGTTGTTGCACCTCTCCATGTGCATGAAGTCTAGCTGCAAAACCTCAAACGGATACGTAGGAGGTGCAAAATGACCGGCTGGAGTTGGGGTTCCCTTACCAGGATTGTGTTTCAGACATACCATGCAATGTTTTACTACATTCTCTGCACACTTAGGTATTCCAGCATTCTGCCATACTGGAGCCAACAACTTGCAAATCCCTTTCACGCTAATATGGGCCATACCATGGGCCATTGTAACAACTGCAGGCACATACGCATCGGGTAGCAACCATCTCTGGTGCTCTGATAATTCGACCCAACAACCCTTTGCATCCATTCTACCCGTACTTTCTCTCCACATGTTCAACTCTTTCTCGGTGGCCTCAGACTGTATGGACTTCACACTCTCTATTTTGTCCTCGCACATTCCAACATCACCTACCCATCTGGCAGGACCCGCAACATACATTCGGCTCATTACATTCCTTGCCGTTTCTTTCGCGACTTTGTCAGCAAACGCGTTTCCACGACCAACATCATCAGTCACCCTCTTGTGAGCACTACATTTTTCAATCGCAACTTGCAGAGGCAAAGTCAGTGATTCAAGAAGCTCATTCACCAACTGACCATGCTGGATCTTCGTGCCATGCGACGTCAGGAACCCACGTTCACGCCACAACCGTCCAAAACTATGTGCCACACCAAACGCATACTGACTGTCAGTGTACACATTTACTTTCATTCCTTTCGACAACACACACGCTCTTGTAAGTGCAATCAATTCCGCGGCTTGAGCTGAGTTATATGGAACACGTGTACTTTCAATAACTGTATGCAAAGTGGTGACAGCATATGCTGCAGTCGTGTCACCATTCGGGAGCTTGAAGCATGAACCATCCACCCATAAGGAACCATCACATTCAGACAGAGGAGTATCTTGGAGGTCTATTCTCCCTTTTGTTTCTTCTTCTGTTCTAAGAAAACAATCATGCTGATCTTCAGCATTCTCTGTCTCAACTGGGATTGGCAGTAATGTGGCGGGGTTTAGTGTACCACATCTTTTGATGTGTACATGGCTCGCTAACAGGGTTAGTTCATAACCAGACAATCGAGCACTAGTTAGATGCTGTGTCTTGGTTCTGTTCAATAACATGTCCACTGCATGTGGGACCATTACCACTAGCGTGTTATTCATCACTAAACCAGCAGACTGTCGGATAGAAACAGCTGCTGCGGCTGTGGCTCTCAGACAACTTGGCAACGCCCTAGCTACCGGATCCAAAGTCGATGAAAAATATGCACATGGACGCTGCTTGTCTCCAAACAACTGTGCCAACACGGATAATGCACAACCTTCTTTCTCATGGACATACAATGTAAAGGGCTTACTGTAGTTGGGGGTACCCAACACAGGAGCCGAACATAATGCTGTGCGCAGTTCAGAGAAACTTTTCTGACACTCTTCAGACCAAGGCACGGGATTGGGTATATCTTTACATGTTAATGCTACCAATGGTTTGGTTAGTAAAGAAAAATTTGAATCCACTGTCTACAGTACGATGTAATACCCAAGAAAGCACGCACTTCTCTTTGTGTTTTTGGCACACTTATTTTTGCTATTGCCTGGATTCTTTCTGGGGTCAGTTTCCTTCCCTCCTTCGACAAGAGATGACCTAAGTAGGTCACTTCTTGTCGACAATATTGTAATTTAGACAGGGACACCTTGTGATACAGATCACACAAATGACGCAACAACGACAACGTGGCTTCTTTACAAATTTCCTCAGAATCTGCAGCGATAAGCAAGTCATCTACATACTGAATGAGTGTAGCGCCTTCAGGTAAAACAATCGCATCAAGCTGTGTTTTTAGAGCTTGACTATATATTGATGGACTTTCACAGTAGCCCTGGGGAGCACGTTTAAAGCGGAAGCTTCGTCCTCCTAAACTGAAGCCAAAAATATCCCTGCTTTCCTCAGCAATTGGGATGCTGAAGAAAGCATTCTTCAAATCAATTACTGAAAACCATGTTGCAGAGGCTGGGATCATAGTCAACAGGGCAGTAATGTCGGGAACAACTGGAAAGTGTGGCACTACTATTTTATTCACCTCTCTAAGGTCAATCACAAATCTGTACACAGGTGGCTCAGAGGGATCAGTTCGTTTCAAAACAGGCAGAACAGGACTATTGCAAACGTTGCCTCTTGTCTCTTCAATCACATCTTTTTCAATCAAATCATAAATGATCGCTAACAACGCTTTCTCACCTTCACTAGAGATCTTGTTTGGGGAATGCGCGGCATTCTAACATTGGCTTTCAATGTCACAACATATGGCGGTATTTCCAACAGACCCACATCGTTAGGACCAGTAGCCCAAAGAATATCAGGTAGAGACAGCAATTCTGCCGGAATTTTATCCTTCGACAAATACATTGGAGAGACCACTTTCTTACCTAGTGTAAGTTGTACTCCCGAGGGAGAGCAGTACAGAGTCACATACAATCTTTTTAACAGGTCTAATCCCAACAAGTTCTCACCGCAACCCGTTGTCAGAATAAGGGGTGCTTCGAATTCACAAGGGCCAACAGACAGGGACATAGGACATGAAATCGGGTTCCTAACCGGGGCGCCAGAAAAACCTACAGAAACATTCATTTCGCCAGACAAAGGTGCGCCAGGGAGTTTTGAGTGCATCATAGAACTCTTTGTAGCACCAGTATCAAACAGAAAAGGTTCCGACACACCTGATGTAATCACCTCAACATATGGTCCACTCTGATCTACTGGAACTGAAACAACTCCCTCTCTTTGTCCATGGCTGTCCTAGCAATCATTACCTTCGGTCCACTCATCTTCTGTATAGTAATCATCAGCATAGTACTGAGCTGTCCTAGCAGATGCATTATTCTGCTGATCAAACTTATTCATAGAATCCTGAGGCGGAAGTGAGCGTGCATTCTGATGGATATTTCCACGTCCTCTACCTCTAGGTGTTTGCTGGACACCTCTACCTCTTGAGTTTGGCACACCATTTGCGCGCTGTAACAGAATAGGGCAACTGTACTTAAAATGACCCTCTTCCTTGCAATACGAACACTGATTGGGACCCACGGGAACGCGTGGCTGAGTGTACTCTACTCTTGTATTTTGAAACTGTTGAGGTTGCTGATAATTGTTCTGATAGTTATTCCGACCACCATTAGTCTGGCCACTACCACCACGTGGTGGGTAGGCTTGCTGTAACAAGACCTTCGTTTTTAACTCTTTAGTTTTCTTTTCTACTCTATCTTTCTCATCTTTGTCTCGATTTTCGTAATATTGCGCATTAGCCAATATCTGTGCTGACGAGGAAACTGCCCATGAACTCTCTGAATCCTTTAACTTCTTACACAACTCTGGTAACAGATTGTGCACAAATTTATCGACGAACAGTCGCTGACCACCTTCTGTGCTCATATCTTGACCACTGTGGTCGACAAACGTTTCTTCAAACCTGGTGAAGAAATCAGACACCGTTTCATCTTTCTTCTGCTTACATGCAGACAACTTATCCCAATTTACACGCAATGCAGGCATCATTGTCTTCATGTAATCGATGATCTTACCAGGGAGTTCAGTAATCAAATCTTCGGGCTTGGCACCGCCTACTTGCCTATTGTCGGCATCTCTAAGGTTAACCCATGTATCACCCAATTCAACCACATGATCTGTATGACGAATCTTACTCCAAATGGGTTGTGGGACAACATTGCCAAACAACATGTCGATGTCTGCCAAATTCATAATACACGAACCCACAGTCTGAGTCAGCTCTTTATAATACCCTGCTGGGTTTTTGCGTGGGTCAGGCAAAGACTGCTTAGTGGCTAAAACTTCCGCACGTTTCCAGGGGACGTGCACCCAAACACGCTGAAAATGAGCCGGTACAGCTGGGGGATTATTACCAGCACCAGCGGCCACTGCTTCTTTCCATACAGGCGGAACCTCTCTCATGGGATATTGTCTTCCCTTCTTCTTGACAGAGTAATCATAATCAAACAACGACTTTGAAACACCTTCAGTCCTAAGTGATAACAACGTCGCAACAGCCTTCCTAACATCTGAACCCACAATAGTGCCCTTTGAAAATTCGAACCGCACATGATTCAGCTCGGGCGTGTTAGAGTCCAAATCATTCTCCTCTAAATCTTCGCATAGGAAAACACACATTTTCTCGAAAACGTACCTCTGTTTTGATGCTTCCCACTGATGGAGAACATCCATAACAGAGTCTAGATCATATATTGTCGGGTTAGACACCCATCTATATGCCAAACGATCCAATACCTCTTTTTCCCTAGAATCAGGCAGGTGGCTACGCAACTGCTTGTGTTCGGGGTCACGAGTCGGGCTTGTCGCTCCAAACAAAGGATATAGAATGCTAGAAACAGTGCTTGCCACTCTCTGGCGGACAGACGGAGAAGTCGAAGAAAAGCCAAGTGGAAAGGCAGGGTGAGAAGAGGCAGATGCAGAGGCAGTGTCAGGAGGAGTACCAGAAGCGGTAGTTTATACAACAGTTAGAGTTGGAGAAAGTATAGGAAGAGCAGTTGTAAAAGCCGGTGATTGTACTGGGGGAACAGGAGCCAGCTGAAGAGCAGCTGGTGGGTGCTGTGGAGGAACAGGAGGCACAACAACCATGGGTTGCACAACTAGAGGTTGGGGAGGTGCCGTAGCATTTTGCGCATATGGGGGAGGTGAACTTAACAAATGCGACATTAGGGGGTCTTTTTAATAATAATAATAATAATACCGATATTTATATAGCGCGAACAGCTACCTCACAAGGAGGTGTCCCGGCGCTGAGTGATCAGTTTTCCAGGTAGGAATGGGCGGAGAAAGGGGAGAGAGTGTTTAGTTATTCTGGGAAAAGAGCCAGGTCTTTAGCTGCCTCTTAAAACTGGCTTCCGTTGGAGCCAGTTGGATGTTGACCGGTAGGGCGTTCCAGAGTGTCGCCGTGCAGGCAGAGAAAGATCTGCCTCCGAGTCTGGCTCTCTTGGCGCGGGGGATGGAGAGCTGGTTTCGTGAATTAGAGCGCAAGCATCTCTCCTGATAGTATCTGGGGAGTCTAAGCTTTAAATAGGAGGGGCAGGTCCCCTTTTGGGCTCTAAACGCCAGCGTTAGAGCTTTAAACTTGATTCTGCAGGCTACAGGGAGCCAATGCAGATCGCGCAAGTACGGAGAGACATGCTGTTTAAAAGGGATATTTTTTAGCAGTCTCGCAGCCGCGTTCTGCACGATCTGCAGTCGTTGCACCAGATATTTGGGTAGGCCAAGGTAGAGGCCGTTTGCGTAGTCCAGTCTGGAGGTGACTGTAGCATGGACCACCGTTTTGCGACAGTCTTCGGGCAGAAGGGACAGAAATTTGCGAAGGTTTCTTAGTTTATGGAGACAGCACGCAGAGACCTGCTGTATATGTGAAGAAAAGGAGAGACTCTCATCCCATCTTACTCCCAGATTTTTCGCGTTGGTGCTGGGTAGAGGAGGGTTGCCCATTTCGGAGGGCCACCACAGGCTTGGGGGGGGCCGAGTATGTTTGCCAAAGAAGATGACCTCCGTCTTGCTCGCATTCAATTTGAGTTTGTTTGCATTCATCCATTTGGCAACATCTCGCATATTGCTGAAGGCTGCCTCTGAGACGTCCGAGAAGGGGAAGATTAATTGTGTGTCGTCGGCGTATGAAATCGCCTTGACACCCCAATTAGCAATAAGGGAAAAGAGAGGAGCCAGATAAACATTAAAAAGTAGTGGACTGAGGGCCGAGCCCTGAGGGACACCACACCAGAGGGGTTTAGGTTTTGAGGAAAGGGGGCCCAAGGCTACTTTCTGGGTACGATCCGTGAGATAGGACTGTAGCCAGCCCAGAGCCTTATCTTCCAGGCCTGTGTTTTTTAGCCTTGAGAGTAGCCTCACATGATCCACAGTATCAAAAGCGGCAGATAGATCCAGGAGCACCAACATAGCCGATGCTCCTGAATCTAAAGACCACCTGATCGACTCAGCCACCTCTATCAGAGCGGTCTCAGTGCTAAAGCCCGCCCTGAAACCCGACTGGGTTTCATGTAGTGTGTCTCTTTCTTCTATGAACCTGTTCAGTTGGCGCTGTATCAGTTTTTCAAACATTTTGCCAGGGGCTGCTAACAGGGAGATTGGCCGGAGATTGCTCAGATCATCCGGGGCACCGTTTGGTTTCTTTTTTAAAGGCAGGAGTGTGGCATGTTTCCAGCAATCAGGGAATAGACCAGTTTTGATGGATGTATTCCAGATATGTAGCAATGAAGTGGCAATTGAGTCCGACATCATTTTCCAGAGCTTGGGCGGGCAAGGGTCATCTGGAGCCCCTGATTTACATTTTTGTAATTCCCTTTTGGCCTCGGCGAGGGAAATAGGATGGAATTGAGCTAAGGCGGGGAGGGAAGCCACATTATCATTTGTGTCGGACATGATTGTGGGCTCGGGACTGGTGAAGGTGTCGTAGACTTTCTCGATCTTCTTATCAAAAAAGACCGAGATGTCTTCGCAGAGTTTCTCCGACGGAGTCACTTCAATTTCAATTGCCCGAGGTTTAAAAAAGGATTGAACAATTTTAAAAACTTCCTTGCTGGATTGTTCAGCTTGCTGAATGGAGGTCGCAAAGAACAATTGTTTTGCTTTTTTTATGGATTTGTGGAAAACACGCAGGGCTTCTTTATAGCAAATTTTTGCTGATGTGGAATAGTTTATCCGCCAGAGACGCTCTAGTTTTTTGCAATGACTTTTTTCAGCCAATAACTCAGTCGAGAACCATGGGGCCGAAGGGGATTCTCTGCGTGATGTAGCGATTTTTGCAGGCGCGATAGTATCCAGCGTATTACCTATCCAGAGATTTAGAGCCACAGCGTCCAAGTTCACATCTGATGACAGAGTTGGAGTAGTGGCTGAGAGAGCAGGACAGAGAGTCTCTGCTGATATGTTAGCCCAGTTTCTGCGAACATAGGATCGTCTCCCTTTTGTCTGGTGGTGGGAGGGGAAGGAGAAAGAAAAAGGGATTAAGAAGTGATCCGTCCAAAGCAGTGGTTGTGCGGTTTTGGCTGAACAGTCTGGAATATTGGAGAATATCAGGTCCAACGTGTGGCCTGCCTTATGCGTTGGGTCCGAGATAATTTGGAATAGGTTCGCCGCTTCCAGAGTAGAAATAAGTTGGGTGGCTAGGGGGCAGTCTGGGCTGTCAATGTGAACATTGAAATCGCCAACTGCAATAAAATGGGGGTGAACTATTGAGCTTTGGACTATAAGGTCCATTAGTTCGGCAGTATAGTTGGTGAGGCAATCCGGGGGCCGATAGATGATCAGGCCGGCTAGAGACAAATGGGGGTTTATTTGAAAGCAGAAATGAAGCCCCTCAATGCCTGGGATGGAGGTAGGTGTTGAGGAGGATAGTGTATATTTGTCTTTAAAAATGATCGCTACCCCACCGCCCTTTTTATCATTTTTCCTGTTTGAGACGCTCATTTTGTAGCCTGGTGGGACAGCCAGTGAGATAGAAGCTACACTGTCCACAGACAGCCATGTTTCTGTAAGAAATAGAGCGTCCCAATCAGAGTCCTCTAATAGCAGCCAGATGTCGTCAGCATGCCTGGGGAGGGATCTGCAATTTAATAGGGCGGCTTTAATAGTGATGTCAGGGTGGTTAATCGGGGAGGCTGTTTTAGAATTTAAAACTGCTGTTTCAGGGAGTGGAGCTTCGCGAAGTGTCGAGTGGCACACCGGACATGATTGCGGTAGTGTAACGTTGGCCAGGTCATACCTGAGAGCATGACAGGGATTGTCTGTATTCAGGGCTAGTAATGCAGACTTGGACCAAACGATCCGGGTGGTGTCCCTACTCTTACCGACAGCGTGGCTGGCGCAGGTCGCGGTCCCGTCGCGGACGGGCGCAGACGGGCTTGCCTTAGGCGCGCCTTCGGCGCGCAAAAGTCGCGCCCGCTGCGCTCGTCCGCTGCGCTTCCTGCCAAAACACATGCTTTATACCGGTAGGGGAGGAGGTTGGGGGGGGTGTGGCCAGCCGAGGGGGCGTGTCTCGCCTCGCCCTCGAGAATGGCGACTGAAGCGAAGGGGTCGTTGCAGCGAGTAGCGCTGTTCTAGGATGCCAAGATACAGGTAAAAAGGGATATCAGGTATTAAAAGCACAGTAATTAGACACAGAATAACAGTTTTAAAATTTCGTCCCTGCTCCCGGCTTTCCGCCTCAGGAGCCAATCAGTAGTGCAGCGCCTGGCGTTGGGGGCGCGCTATTAGTAGTCGTGGCGGGGGGGCGTGGCCAGCCGAGGGGGCGTGTCTCGCCTCGCCCTCGAGAATGGCGACTGAAGCGAAGGGGTCGTTGCAGCGAGTAGCGCTGTTCTAGGATGCCAAGATACAGGTAAAAAGGGATATCAGGTTTTAAAAGCACAGTAATTAGACACAGAATAACAGTTTTAAAATTTCGTCCCTGCTCCCGGCTTTCCGCCTCAGGAGCCAATCAGTAGTGCAGCGCCTGGCGTTGGGGGCGCGCTATTTGTAGTCGTGGCGGGGGGGCGTGGCCAGCCGAGGGGGCGTGTCTCGCCTCGCCCTCGAGAATGGCGACTGAAGCGAAGGGGTCGTTGCAGCGAGTAGCGCTGTTCTAGGATGCCAAGATACAGGTAAAAAGGGATATCAGGTATTAAAAGCACAGTAATTAGACACAGAATAACAGTTTTAAAATTTCGTCCCTGCTCCCGGCTTTCCGCCTCAGGAGCCAATCAGTAGTGCAGCGCCTGGCGTTGGGGGCGCGCTATTAGTAGTCGTGGCGGGGGGGCGTGGCCAGCCGAGGGGGCGTGTCTCGCCTCGCCCTCGAGAATGGCGACTGAAGCGAAGGGGTCGTTGCAGCGAGTAGCGCTGTTCTAGGATGCCAAGATACAGGTAAAAAGGGATATCAGGTTTTAAAAGCACAGTAATTAGACACAGAATAACAGTTTTAAAATTTCGTCCCTGCTCCCGGCTTTCCGCCTCAGGAGCCAATCAGTAGTGTCAAGCTCTTTTCCTGCTTCTTGCTGAAGAGACGGCAAAACTGGATAGCATTTATCTAAAGGGAGGGGGTTAGGGGCCACAGAGTGTACCTAATCTGACCTAAGCACGCCTTATCTGCATGCACCAATATTCATTATGGTTGCACAAACTCTTACCATCTGGGTATGAGGCAGGGCATGACTCCAAATGTAGATTTTTGTTGCCAGACCTGGTATCTAGGGTCGGTTGTATCTTTACCTACGGTTTAAATTATAATTTCACTCTCATTGTTTCTTAATTGTAACAACTTTCATACATATACAATGGATTATTTTTACCTTTTTAATATAAAGGAAGTAGTTAGAGACCTCTGATCTTCCTAGTTTGTGGGTAGTGGCTCCTCGGGGTTCCTTGGGCTCACTCTATCGGAGTCTAGTGTAGACAGAAACACATGGTTCTACTTAGAAACTAGTACTCTCTTTTTGGTGTACCGTTTATACCTTCCTATCACCTAGGGCATGTTAACACCTGCTGCGGGTTAATTTATTTAATATATTTACCTCTAAGCAAGTCTCATGTATATGGATAGACGACCTCTTCAATCTTTGTGTTGGTATGTGGGTAAGATACCACTTGTCTTGATCAGTGTAGGTATTTATCTAAATAATCAGGGAATCTCACGTTAGCGACATTGCCTTTATATATGCGTTGAATGTCCTATAGTTTGTATAAACTAGATTTAAACTGTTCAGTTGCTAGTGGTAGATTGACTTATCTTACCTTAAAAGGTTAAAACCAAATCCTGAACGGGCATATGTTGGCGCGATTCACTCCGTGAACTGGATATGTTCTGTCAAAGAGTAGAAAGGTGCTCGGGTATTACTAGTAAGTGGGCGGCTGTAAGTCTATCATTTTCATGAGATTACTTTTGATTCCCTTAGTATCCTAGAAGTTTACCATTGATTTGCGTGGAATTGTCTATATTTGTATTATCCATATATATTCAGTAAAAGTATTTGTCAGGGAACCCCTTATGTAAATATATAACCGTAGGGTTTTTATATCCTGAAATTGGTTTAGCTATCTTATTATTTTCTGATGTCTAGGGTCACATCTAGTGGGTTACATGTTTTTTATTTTTAATTCGACACCCATGTCTGTTCTGTATGCGGTTATATTATCTAGCACCCCATCACACTCCGATTGCGGACATCTGTGGTGGAAACCAGGTTCACTATTGATTTGTGTTACTCGCTTACTGGCCCTCCCTCGATAGGGGTTACTGGGTTTTGTCTAAAAAAGCCTCTCAGGTCCCATTTAACTGATCGGCCCTTCCCCGCATTTCGTGTCTAATCTAATTAAAATTCTCACCGTTGTGGATCGTGGATAGCGTGTCTGCCTCGTTCTCTTTCCGTAGATACCGATGTACAGAGAACGCCGTATTTATACAAAGTTAGAAGGATTGATTAGATACAGCTGCATCGCGCGCATGCGCTCACTCTCGTCACGCCGGACAACTGGTGTCGCCATCTTAAGATGGGGTTCTCTTTGGTAGATGTTAAGCTAGCGCACAGTGTAAGAATGTTGCAGTTGCTGTATTAATGTTACATCTCTTTGTAGTTCTTAAATATAGACATAATCCATGGCCTTTTCTCGTAACCCTCAGATATCGTCATAGTGTCGGGCTTGGTTGTAACCAAAAACATGCGCATGCGCAGATTATCAGGGAAACGCGATGATTCGAGACGGCATCATAAGGTGGTGTACTCGTATTATATATGCCATTTATTGTGACATTCTCTAGAGGTTTCTGAATTATAAAGGTTGTTACACGGTTTCCTTATTTTGTTTAGGTAGGTTTAGTAATTACTTTTAGTTCATTTCTTTTTGTCTTTTGACATTTTAGATCATTTTATCGAAATTGCTGAACGTTTTTTTAAAAATAAACATGACCCTTCGTTTAAGTGATTTTTTTGAAATATAGCCTATCACCCTTTCATAGATTCCTATCTATGTTGTTACTGGATTTCTTATAGGGCTAATTGGTATTACAACGTGCCTTAGATAGATGCATTTTATCTTAGATGGTACCCACATTCAAACATGGAATGTGTGGGACTATACTGGCAGACTAGGGTGTTATCTTTATAGTCCCCACATTCAAACATGAAATGTGTTGGCCTTTACTGGCAGACTAGGGTGTTGTCTTTATAGTCATGCGGTGTTTCTAATAGTCCTGTTCGTATCTGTTGGGTATTTCCTCAGATTGGCTTTCTCTACTCTGTGTTGATATTATTACTAAAAGTCTCTAGTTACCTCTTATGTTTCGGCTTTACACTGGTTCCAGTCATATTAGCATTTCCCATTCTTCTCTTGAATTCAAACCGTTTTTAATGGTATTGAATTTCACCATGAACCATTGTTCCTGTTGTTTCCTCCTATTTTTACTGTTTCCTAATCTTGTTTGTTCCCTTATCCTCTCTAGGATGACCCATCTCAGGTCCTTCTCAGTGTGTCCTCTCTCTTTTCAGTGTGCCACTAATGGCGCATTTTCCTTGTTGTTTTTGATTGCAGATTTGTGCTCTCCTATTCTTAGCCTTAGTTCTCTACCTGATTCCCCTATGTATGCCTGATTACATGGGCGCAGGATCATATATATAACATTTTTGGTTTTGCAGTTGTTCAGGGTTGTAATTTCTTGTGTGGCTCCATTATGTTCTACCTTTTTGGTAACCACACATAGTTCACAGATGCAGCAATTGCCGCACTTATGATTTCCTACTGCTCTGTTACCTGCAATGGTGGTTTGACTCTCCACTATATCATCCCTGTATGTATGAACTAGGCTGGATCTCAGATTTTTATTTTTTCTGTAAGCATACAGGGGACGCTCTAGTGGGGTTTCAGCGCCATCATTTAAGATTTCCCAATTATGATTTATTATGTTTTTTACCTGATTCACTATTACAGAGTATTGGCTCACCATTACTATTTTCTCATGGGTTTTGTTCTCCTTTTTGGTTAGCAGGCAATCCCTGTCATAATATCTGGCTCTTTTGAGGGAGTGATCAACAAGTTTTTTTGGATAGCCTCTATCCCTGAATTTTTGCTTCATTTCTTCAGCATGTCTATAGAAGTCCTCTATCTCGGTACAATTTCTTCTGAGGCGGAGAAATTCTCCAAATGGGATGGAATCTTTTTGGCTTCTCGGATGATAGCTTCCATAGTGCAACTCTGTGTTGCGGTCAGATTCTTTTTTGTATAGCTCTACCTTTAGGTGTTTATCTTGGTTTTTTATACAGATATCTAAGAAGTTTACCTGGGTCCTACTATAGGCAGCTGTGAACCTTAGGTTTACATCCCCTAAATTCAGCCAGGATAGAAATTCTTCCAAGAGTTCTGCTGTTCCCAGCCAAATAAAGAAGATATCGTCTATGAAGCGCGCCCAACTTCGAATATTTTCGTAGTATGGGCTTACTTCATTGTAAATGTGTTTGTTTTCAAACACACTTACGTAGATGCAAGCCAGGCTCGGCGCACAGGTTGCGCCCATGCTTGCCCCCTTGCGTTGCAGATACAGATCTTTTTTAAATAAAAAAATGTTATTAAGGAGTACCATGGAGACACACTGCACTATAAACTCCTTATTTTCTCCTACAACATCAGTCTCATCCAGTAAGGTCTTTATTACCTCAATAGTATCTTGCTGAGGTATATTCATGTAGAGTGACTCTACATCGAGAGTCACCATGAGTTCATTTTCCTCATTGAACCTCATTCCTTCCACTTTGGCTATCATGTCAGCCGTGTCTCTGATGTAGGATTTCTGCATTGTACTAGTGGTTTAAGGAACCTGTCGGCATATATGCTCAAAGGTTCTTGCAGTGAATCAATGGATGCGATCATAGGTCTAAGTGGAGGGTTATCTATGTTTTTATGAACTTTTGGAAGTCCATAAAAGGCTGGTGTCTTTGGATTTGTATTATGTAGGAACTTCCATTCATCTTCCGTGATGTCTCCTTTCGTTAAGGCTTGTTGGAGCATTATCCCTACGTCTTTTTTTAGAGTGTTAAGTCTATTCTGTGATATTCTCGTATAATGTGATTCATTTGATAAGAGGGTCATCACTCTTTGGTCATAGTCCTCAGTGCTGAGGATTACTACTCCTCCACCCTTGTCCGCGGGTTTGATTGTTATCTGTGTATCTTTGGAGAGGGAGTCTATAGCATCTGTTTGGGCTCTAGTGATATTATGATCCTGAAAATGTTTTTTATTTAGTACTGTCCCTATCTCTAATTTGACGATTGATTCAAAGATTTCCAAGTTTTTATCTACCATCCCTAAACTAGGGGTGAATGTAGATTTGGCCCTAAGTCCTGAGTCATTGGGTGTTTCCCTACTTGGTCTGTTCTCAAAGAAATGCCGAAGGCGGATTTTCCTAAAAAAAGCTCTCAGATCTTTTTCTAATTGAAGAAAATTAATGCCTGCTGTCGGTACAAAGTTGAAGCCCATCCCTAGGACCTGCTGCTCGGTCTCACTTAGCGTTCTATGGGACAGGTTTATTATTGGTGTTTTTTCTAATGCCAGTACACCTTGTTCCTGATGCGTTTGTATTCTTGAGGGGCCTGGTTCTGCTGGTACTCCTGTTCCT
Source organism: Lissotriton vulgaris (assembly GCF_964263255.1). Lineage (NCBI taxonomy): Eukaryota > Metazoa > Chordata > Amphibia > Caudata > Salamandridae > Lissotriton > Lissotriton vulgaris. Next base: position 1,571,616,690 of record NC_141685.1, read on the forward strand.
GTTCTCTTTGTGCAGGTCTCCTCGTGTATTGTCCTTTCCCCCTGCCTCGGAACCCCCCCGGGTTCTCTGTGGGCGCTGGTCTAAAAAAGCTTTCTCATACTCTCTATTTGGTCCTGTGTAGTCTTCATCCTCTCTAGTGTGTATTTCCTCTTCACCACTACTTTCTGATGTGCCCGAGAAGTTCAAGTGTCTTGGTCTCCTTTGTTGAAACCTCACTCTTGGGCCTTCGCTCCTATTTGGTGCTTGGGTTTCTGTGTAGTAATCTTTTTTTATGAAGGGGTATACTACTTCCTGTGTGAATTTATTTATGTCCTTCCTAAGTTTTTGTGTCTTACGGTTTGTTAAATACTCGCAATATCCGTTCATATCCTGGTTTATTTCTGCTATTTTCTTTTTTGCCTCTTCAACTACATTACTGTCTAGTAGAGTTTTTTCTAATTCTTCCATCTCTTTCATTTCTATTAGGATGGTACTTTGGGCTGTTTCAATTATCAGAAGCATGAGATCTCTACTACATCTATTGCAGATGAAAGTCCATGTTTCCAAAAATTTCGGGTTGTCCACAAAGAGCCCAGGCTCATTACGTATTTGGAGCCCTATAGGTATGGTGCCGGCCCTTACATACTGTGTCATAAACTCTGCATGTAGTTCAGTTCTAATTATTTTCTTTTTAAGATTTACCAGTTGGTTCCATTTCTCTCCCCCATTGGGGATTACTGTTATATTGCTGCTCCCTCTATTGGAGCTGAGTATTTTATTCAGTTGTTCTTCACTGAAACCGAAGGTCTTCAGTGTGTCCATTTTTATGATTACGGACCAGACTGTATGGGTTTTTTTTGGGAGGAAAAACCGGTTCAGTCAACACAGAAAAAAATCTAACTCTCCAGCACAGGGCTGTACTTTAAAGATTTCTAGAGAGAGAGTACCCCACTATCACCAGGGAACAGGGTACAGTGACAGTCAATCAAAGAGAAATCCCTGGGTGCACACTTTAGTATGGGCTTATTCCAATACCATACCTAACTAACCAGCCATACAACCGTCACATACAGGGAACTATATGAAAAGAATTTTAAATTTCCACACTAAAATTTGAACGTTCACAGTCTTTTTAATTGAAGCATAAAATAATTTACAACCAAATAAGTAAATTAAAATTTCAAAGAGCGGTCTTTGAAAAGGTTTTTTTTAAAAACAAAAGTAATCATAACAATTTACTGCAATTCATTACATACATTATCAAAAACAAGTCAAATATTAAATATCACATTCATGTACTGTAAAAAGGATTGTAGACACAAATTACAATAAATCACAATAAAAAACACTGAACCCCCTATAGTGTGGCTAACTAGTATCTTTACCACTCCTGATTGTTGGATCCAACGGTCATTAATTGATCAAAGAGTGACATCCAACAGTACCACTTGTACGTGCGTATCAGTTGTTGGATCCAACGGTCATTAATTGATCAAAGAGTGACATCCAACAGTACCACTTGTACGTGCGTATCAGTTGTTCACTAGACCTTGTTTGGATTCTACATGAAAAATGTGTCGACGCGTTTCGGTGCGAGGAACATTAGATACTGTGGCACCTTCTTCAGGACTGCCGTTGCTTTGGGGTCACCGGCTTCCAATCATATAGCTTGACACCCTCTCTGCAGATATTTGGGGGAAAAGCAAGGTGTAACCGATTTTAAAATTGTTCATGGTGCATTCACATGATCATATGGTGTTATTAGACAGTTATGGTCTTTTCATAAGTATTGTAGTTGTCTATCATTCTACTTAAGGGTTACATACTTGTCTCGCTTTCTTTTTCCTATATAATACTGAGAGACATTCACTTATTTAGTATAGGAGACCTAGCTAAACACCAAAATGTTGTTACTTTAAATGGCACATACATGCAAGTCTCACCAGAGATAACATAATTTCATACAGATTCCAGTTAATACTCTTCAAAACCCTCCATTTCCCTTTTAGTGTGGAAATAAAGGGAGGGGGTTAGGGGCCACGGAGTGTACCTAATCTGACCTAAGCATGCCTTATCTGCATGCACCAATATTCATTATGGTTGCACAAACTCTTACCATCTGGGTATGAGGCAGGGCATGACTCCAAATGTAGATTTTTGTTGCCAGACCTGGTATCTAGGGTCGGTTGTATCTTTACCTACGGTTTAAATTATAATTTCACTCTCATTGTTTCTTAATTGTAACAACTTTCATACATATACAATGGATAATTTTACCTTTTTAATATAAAGGAAGTAGTTAGAGACCTCTGATCTTCCTAGTTTGTGGGTAGTGGCTCCTCGGGGTTCCTTGGGCTCACTCTATCGGAGTCTAGTGTAGACAGAAACACATGGTTCTACTTAGAAACCAGTACTCTCTTTTTGGTGTACCGTTTATACCTTCCTATCACCTAGGGCATGTTAACACCTGCTGCGGGTTAATTTATTTAATATATTTACCTCTAAGCAAGTCTCATGTATATGGATAGACGACCTCTTCAATCTTTGTGTTGGTATGTGGGTAAGATACCACTTGTCTTGATCAGTGTAGGTATTTATCTAAATAATCAGGGAATCTCATATTAGCGACATTGCCTTTATATATGCGTTGAATGTCCTATAGTTTGTATAAACTAGATTTAAACTGTTCAGTTGCTAGTGGTAGATTGACTTATCTTACCTTAAAAGGTTAAAACCAAATCCTGAACGGGCATATGTTGGCGCGATTCACTCCGTGAACTGGATATGTTCTGTCAAAGAATAGAAAGGTGGTCGGGTATTACTAGTAAGTGGGCGGCTGTAAGTCTATCATTTTCATGAGATTACTTTTGATTCCCTTAGTATCCTATAAGTTTACCATTGATTTGCGTGGAATTGTCTATATTTGTATTATCCATATATATTCAGTAAAAGTATTTGTCAGGGAACCCCTTATGTAAATATATAACCGTAGGGTTTTTATATCCTGAAATTGGTTTAGCTTTCTTATTATTTTCTGATGTCTAGGGTCACATCTAGTGGGTTACATGTTTTTTATTTTTAATTCGACACCCATGTCTGTCTGTATGCGGTTATATTATCTAGCACCCCATCACACTCCGATTGCGGACATCTGTGGTGGAAACCAGGTTCACTATTGATTTGTGTTACTCGCTTACGGGCCCTCCCTCGATAGGGGTTACTGGGTTTTGTCTAAAAAAGCCTCTCAGGTCCCATTTAACTGATCGGCCCTTCCCCGCATTTCGTGTCTAATCTAATTAAAATTCTCACCGTTGTGGATCGTGGATAGCGTGTCTGCCTCGTTCTCTTTCCGTAGATACCGATGTACAGAGAACGCTGTATTTATACAAAGTTAGAAGGATTGATTAGATACAGCTGCATCGCGCGCATGCGCTCACTCTCGTCACGCCGGACAACTGGTGTCGCCATCTTAAGATGGGGTTCTCTTTGGTAGATGTTAAGCTAGTGCACAGTGTAAGAATGTTGCAGTTGCTGTATTAATGTTACATCTCTTTGTAGTTCTTAAATATAGACATAATCCATGGCCTTTTCTCGTAACCCTCAGATATCGTCATTGTGTCGGGCTTGGTTGTAACCAAAAACATGCGCATGCGCAGATTATCAGGGAAACGCGATGATTCGAGACGCCATCATAAGGTGGTGTACTCGTATTATATATGCCATTTATTGTGACATTCTCTAGAGGTTTCTGAATTATAAAGGTTGTTACACGGTTTCCTTATTTTGTTTAGGTAGGTTTAGTAATTACTTTTAGTTCATTTCTTTTTGTCTTTTGACATTTTAGATCATTTTATCGAAATTGCTGAACGTTTTGTTTTAAAATAAACATGACCCTTCGTTTAAGTGATTTTTTGGAAATATAGCCTCTCACCCTTTCATAGATTCCTATCTATGTTGTTACTGGATTTCTTATAGGGCTAATTGGTATTACAACGTGCCTTAGATAGATGCATTTTATCTTAGATGGTACCCACATTCAAACATGGAATGTGTGGGACTATACTGGCAGACTAGGGTGTTATCTTTATAGTCCCCACATTCAAACATGAAATGTGTTGGCTTTTACTGGCAGACTAGGGTGTTGTCTTTATAGTCATGCGGTGTTTCTAATAGTCCTGTTCGTATCTGTTGGGTATTTCCTCAGATTGGCTTTCTCTACTCTGTGTTGATATTATTACTAAACGTCTCTAGTTACCTCTTATGTTTCGGCTTTACACTGGTTCCAGTCATATTAGCATTTCCCATTCTTCTCTTGAATTCAAACCGTTTTTAATGGTATTGAATTTCACCATGACCCATTGTTCCTGTTGTTTCCTCCTATTTTTACTGTTTCCTAATCTTGTTTGTTCCCTTATCCTCTCTAGGATGACCCATCTCAGGTCCTTCTCAGTGTGTCCTCTCTCTTTTCAGTGTGCCACTAATGGCGCATTTTCCTTGTTGTTTTTGATTGCAGATTTGTGCTCTCCTATTCTTAGCCTTAGTTCTCTACCTGTTTCCCCTATGTATGCCTGATTACATGGGCGCAGGATCATATATATAACATTTTTGGTTTTGCAGTTGTTCAGGGTTGTAATTTCTTGTGTGGCTCCATTATGTGCTACCTTTTTGGTAACCACACATAGTTCACAGATGCAGCAATTGCCGCACTTATGATTTCCTACTGCTCTGTTACCTGCAATGGTGGTTTGACTCTCCACTATATCATCCCTGTATGTATGAACTAGGCTGGATCTCAGATTTTTATTTTTTCTGTAAGCATACAGGGGACGCTCTAGTGGGGTTTCAGCGCCATCATTTAAGATTTTCCAATTATGATTTATTATGTTTTTTACCTGATTCACTATTACTGAGTATTGGCTCACCATTACTATTTTCTCATGGGTTTTCTTCTTCTCCTTTTTGGTTAGCAGGCAATCCCTGTCATAATATCTGGCTCTTTTGAGGGAGTGATCAACAAGTTTTTTTGGATAGCCTCTATCCCTGAATTTTTGCTTCATTTCTTCAGCATGTCTATAGAAGTCCTCTATCTCGGTACAATTTCTTCTGAGGCGGAAAAATTCTCCAAATGGGATGGAATCTTTTTGGCTTCTCGGATGATAGCTTCCATAGTGCAACTCTGTGTTGCGGTCAGATTCTTTTTTGTATAGCTCTACCTTTAGGTGTTTATCTTGGTTTTTTATACAGATATCTAAGAAGTTTACCTGGGTCCTACTATAGGCAGCTGTGAACCTTAGGTTTACATCCCCTAAATTCAGCCAGGATAGAAATTCTTCCAAGAGTTCTGCTGTTCCCAGCCAAATAAAGAAGATATCGTCTATGAAGCGCGCCCAACTTCGAATATTTTTGTAGTATGGGCTTACTTCATTGTAAATGTGTTTGTTTTCAAACACACTTACGTAGATGCAAGCCAGGCTCGGCGCACAGGTTGCGCCCATGCTTGCCCCCTTGCGTTGCAGATACAGATCTTTTTTAAATAAAAAAATATTATTAAGGAGTACCATGGAGACACACTGCACTATGAACTCCTTATTTTCTCCTACAACATCAGTCTCATCCAGTAAGGTCTTTATTACCTCAATAGTATCTTGCTGAGGTATATTCGTGTAGAGTGACTCTACATCGAGAGTCACCATGAGTTCATTTTCCTCATTGAACCTCATTCCTTCCACTTTGGCTATCATGTCAGCTGTGTCTCTGATGTAGGATTTCTGCTTCTGTACTAGTGGTTTAAGGAACCTGTCGGCATATATGCTCAAAGGTTCTAGCAGTGAATCAATGGATGCGATCATAGGTCTAAGTGGAGGGTTATCTATGTTTTTATGAACTTTTGGAAGTCCATAAAAGGCTGGTGTCTTTGGATTTGTATTATGTAGGAACTTCCATTCATCTTCCGTGATGTCTCCTTTCGTTAAGGCTTGTTGGAGCATTATCCCTACGTCTTTTTTTAGAGTGTTAAGTCTATTCTGTGATATTCTCGTATAATGTGATTCATTTGATAAGAGGGTCATCACTCTTTGGTCATAGTCCTCAGTGCTGAGGATTACTACTCCTCCACCCTTGTCCGCGGGTTTGATTGTTATCTGTGTATCTTTGGAGAGGGAGTCTATAGCATCTGTTTGGGCTCTAGTGATATTATGATCCTGAAAATGTTTTTTATTTAGTACTGTCCCTATCTCTAATTTGACGATTGATTCAAAGATTTCCAAGTTTTTATCTACCATCCCTAAACTAGGGGTGAATGCAGATTTGGCCCTAAGTCCTGAGTCATTGGGTGTTTCCCTACTTGGTCTGTTCTCAAAGAAATGCCGAAGGCAGATTTTCCTAAAAAAAGCTCTCAGATCTTTTTCTAATTGAAATAAATTAATGCCTGCTGTCGGTACAAAGTTGAAGCCCATCCCTAGGACCTGCTGCTCGGTCTCACTTAGCGTTCTATGGGACAGGTTTATTATTGGTGTTTTTTCTAATGCCAGTACACCTTGTTCCTGGTGCGTTTGTATTCTTGAGGGGCCTGGTTCTGCTGGTACTCCTGTTTCTGTTCTCTTTGTGCAGGTCTCCTCGTGTATTGTCCTTTCCCCCTGCCTCGGAACCCCCCCCCCCCGGGTTCTCTGTGGGCGCTGGTCTAAAAAAGCTTTCTCATACTCTCTATTTGGTCCTGTGTAGTCTTCATCCTCTCTAGTGTGTATTTCCTCTTCACCACTACTTTCTGATTTGCCCGAGAAGTTCAAGTGTCTTGGTCTCCTTTGTTGAAACCTCACTCTTGGGCCTTCGCTCCTATTTGGTGCTTGGGTTTCTGTGTAGTAATCTTTTTTTATGAAGGGGTATACTACTTCCTGTGTGAATTTATTTATGTCCTTCCTAAGTTTTTGTGTCTTACGGTTTGTTAAATACTCGCAATATCCGTTCATATCCTGGTTTATTTCTGCTATTTTCTTTTTTGCCTCTTCAACTACATTACTGTCTAGTAGAGTTTTTTCTAATTCTTCCATCTCTTTCATTTCTATTAGGATGGTACTTTGGGCTGTTTCAATTATCAGAAGCATGAGATCTCTACTACATCTATTGCAGATGAAAGTCCATGTTTCCCAAAATTTCGGGTTGTCCACAAAGAGCCCAGGCTCATTACGTATTTGGAGCCCTATAGGTATGGTGCCGGTCCTTACATACTGTGTCATAAACTCTGCATGTAGTTCAGTTCTAATTATTTTCTTTTTAAGATTTACCAGTTGGTTCCATTTCTCTCCCCCATTGGGGATTACTGTTATATTGCTGCTCCCTCTATTGGAGCTGAGTATTTTATTCAGTTGTTCTTCACTGAAACCGAAGGTCTTCAGTGTGTCCATTTTTATGATTACGGACCAGACTGTATGGGTTTTTTTTGGGAGGAAAAACCGGTTCAGTCAACACAGAAAAAAACCTAACTCTCCAGCACAGGGCTGTACTTTAAAGATTTCTAGAGAGAGAGTACCCCACTATCACCAGGGAACAGGGTACAGTGACAGTCAATCAAAGAGAAATCCCTGGGTGCACACTTTAGTATGGGCTTATTCCAATACCATACCTAACTAACCAGCCATACAACCATCATATACAGGGAACTATATGAAAAGAATTTTAAATTTCCACACTAAAATTTGAACGTTCACAATCTTTCTAATTGAAGCATAAAAGAATTTACAACCAAATAAGTAAATTAAAATTTCAAAGAGCGGTCTTTGAAAAGGTTTTTTTAAAAAACAAAAGTAATCATAACAATTTACTGCAATTCATTACATACATTATCAAAAACAAGTCAAATATTAAATATCACATTCATGTACTGTAAAAAGGATTGTAGACACAAATTACATTAAATCACAATAAAAAACACTGAACCCCCTATAGTGTGGCTAACTAGTATCTTTACCACTCCTGATTGTTGGATCCAACGGTCATTAATTGATCAAAGAGTGACATCCAACAGTACCACTTGTACGTGCGTATCAGTTGTTCACTAGACCTTGTTTGGATTCTACATGAAAAATGTGTCGACGCGTTTCGGTGCGAGGAACATTAGATACTGTGCACCTTCTTCAGGACTGCCGTTGCTTTGGGGTCACCGGCTTCCAATCATATAGCTTGACACCCTCTCTGCAGATATTTGGGGGAAAAGCAAAGTGTAACCGATTTTAAAATTGTTCATGGTGCATTCACATGATCATATGGTGTTATTAGACAGTTATGGTCGTTTCATAAGTATTGTAGTTGTCTATCATTCTACTTAAGGGTTACATACTTGTCTCGCTTTCTTTTTCCTATATAGTACTGAGAGACATTCACTTATTTAGTATAGGAGACCTAGCTAAACACAAAAATGTTGTTACTTTAAGTGGCACATACATGCAAGTCTCACCAGAGATAACATAATTTCATACAGATTCCAGTTAATACTCTTCAAAACCCTCCGTTTCCCTTTTAGTGTGAAAATAAAGGGAGGGGGTCAGGGTTAGGGGCCACGGAGTGTACCTAATCTGACCTAAGCACGCCTTATCTGCATGCACCAATATTCATTATAGTTGCACAAACTCTTACCATCTGGGTATGAGGCAGGGCACGACTCCAAATGTAGATTTTTGTTGCCAGACCTGGTATCTAGGGTCGGTTGCATCTTTACCTACGGTTTAAATTATAATTTCACTCTCATTGCTTCTTAATTGTAACAACTTTCATACAACATACAATGGATTATTTTTACCTTTTTAATATAAAGGAAGTAGTTAGAGACCTCTGATCTTCCTAGTTTGTGGGGGTTGGCTCCTCGGGGTTCCTTGGGCTCACTCTATCGGAGTCTAGTGTAGACAGAAACACATGGTTCTACTTAGAAACTAGTAAAAATTCTTTTCATATAGTTCCCTGTATAAGACAGTTGTATGGCTGGTTAGTTAGGTATGGTATTGCAATAAGCCCATACTCAACTGTGGGGGGAGCCCTAATGCCCCCACGGCCCCTGCCAGCTTCCGGCCAGCCTATAGCGGAAGATTTCATTGAGCCCACATGCAGGGAGCAGCTAAAAATACGTCTCCCTGAATGTAGGAGCAATCCTTTCATCAGTTTTCCTGCCCTTGAAAAGTCTGTTTCCGGCAAGCGGGAGCAGTTGTTCTGCTCCTGCCCACTGGGAGCGGACTTACTGTTTGCTCTCGCATGGACCTGGGGAGATGGTGGTCCCTGGGGTCACAAACGAACCTGGATGGGGGGTCTGTGTGACCCCCTCGATTCATTCACATGTTTGTGGCCTTGCACTAGGAAGGCGGTGATCTTCGGGACTGTAAATGGCCTGAGGAGGGGGGCCACGCAGCACCCCACTTCCATTTCACTATTTTTGCCTGGCCTCAGGGCCAATATCAACCATGGGTAGTGGGGCTGTGTGTATCCCCTCCCAAAAATATATATTATAATATGCCCTTGGATTTGGTTCACCCAGGGGCTAATATGCAAACAAGTATGGGAGACTGTTCTTGCAATGTTTTTGACTTTTTGTGTTAATTTGCGAATCCATTATGATTTTTGTAGCAAAGATTTTGTTTAACTGCTTTTCGGGCCAGACCTGGTCCCTGAGGGACCCTAGTATCAGGCCTAAGGGGGTAATGGTACTCCTAACCTGCCCTTATCCTTTTTATTGCAATGTTTTTGTTTGGGACTCAGCTGATTCCCAAGTTGACTGTCAACACTTTCTGGTTGACACCTTGGTACTGGATCAGTCCTGTGGTACCAAAGATTCTGATTGGCTGGCATCAACAAGAGATGTTGTATCTGCATTACTGGACACAGGGACTTGTGTGCGATTGGGGGTTGCCATCCAAAGAGATTTTTCATAGTGCCTAGCCGCAAAGAAGGCTATGCACCAAACATCATGCCATATGTGGTTGGTGGCCATGTAAGACTGGAGGGGGTTGGCAGCCCATGGATGTTGGACACAGTGAATGGCCACACATGAGCTTGGTTCATTCAAGTAGACTTGCATATCTGAAGAATAATTTCTGCTATAGATGATTTTGTTCAATTTAGTACTTACTTTCATATCTGAAATACTGTACTGGCTTATAGAGTAATTTGAACAACAGTAGGTTTGATGATGTTGTCAGTGATGTGATCAATGATGTTATTTTAGATTTCATTAGTGAAGTCATTTAGGCAGCCATGATGATGTAATATGTGAGGTCATAAGCAGTGCATGGCGGGGATGGAAGTTGAAGTTTTCAAAAAATATTATTACCAGACCAAAGTATAACACCATTTTAACTTTTGTTTTTTTCAGTAAATTTCTGTTTTTTAAAAACACAAAGAAAGATTTTTTTACGCCTGCCCCCAACGACATGCTGTAAACACCTGTGGGCGGTTAAGTGCAGCACCTGGCTGCAGGCCAGGTTCTGTGCCCAACATCACACTGTGCATGCCAATGGGGGGTTGGGTGCAAGCTTTGTCCACACCCAACACTTGCCACGCACAGCCTAAGACTGCACAGCTGGGGTCAAGTGCAGGTCCTATGCCCAAACCATGATTGCTGTTCCCAAATCCCTGCTACGCAAGGTCAAAGGCCATTCACACAGGGGGAATGGCCACCCACAGGTGGTTGGGTGCAGGGCCTAGCCACAGGTGGTAATTGCACTTTCCTCTTATTACACCCCTTTACCTTTACCTATAAAGTATTATCACAATGTGAGCAATTAATAGGTTCAGACACCCTTAGCAGATGGCCATTACAATCAGTTAGCTCTTTCTTTGGAATATTGGAAATTCAATCAGGTTCCTGAGAAAGTAATAAACAAGTACCAGTATAGGCCTTAATTTAAAGGTTGGTAAGGTTGGATGAGCAACATGAGATGGGTAACAGAGCTGGAACCTCCAGTCACTCTAACATTATTAGTAATACACAGCCAGCTCTTGCCTCATTTATGAACATTAATCCGTTCTTGGGCCATCAATAACTTGAGAGCAAATATTAAACACTATTTACTTGTTTCCTCATCACTAAGGCTACAATGTGCTTTGTACCCTAGTGTCTACTGACACTAGGGTACCGGAAATTCCAGGAGCGGGAAAAATGCAGCGCATTATGAGTGATACTCTGAGGGTCCTCTGGGAAATGAGGAATTACTGCGGAACTGGTTTCCCTGGAAATACCTTATTTTTCCTCGGATTTCCCGAAGAGATTTCGGTAGTTTTCAGCAGCTGAAATGTCAGGGTAAAGTAAAAAACTTGTTACTGATGCGATCAGTATTAAGACGTCACTCCTATGAGGCCCAAAGGGGCTCAATTTACTAAAGATTTGTCCTGGCAATTGGGTGGCACAAAGGGATTCAAAGCATTTGATCGATATACTTACCATTATAAAAGTCTGTGGGTGCTGCAGAAAATTGCACAGCCCTTGCAGGCTCTCGCTTAACCCTTAGAAAATTACCCCCTAAATGTGTTTTTAAAAGGTTGCCCAGCGTGTGTTTTGTGTTTAAAATTGTCCTTAGCCTCTTTAATTGCTTGATAATCGTAGCCCTTTCAGTTTTAAAACGACTGAGCAGTCAGCACACACGAAGCCTTTTCTTGTTGTACACACACAAAAAATTGATACAATAAAAAGGTTAATTACAATCTGAATCATTTTTGATGTTTCTGAAGACAAGGAACTGGTTCCAAATAAAGATATAGTAAAATAAAATGTGTAAATGCTGCCCAGTCATACCATTCAATTTCCACCTGCGATATAGTCAAGTGATTTATGTATGCTCACTATTTTCGACCTATTAATGCGAAATAGCTCCAAATTGCCATCCGAGTTTTCTTCTTGACATTCTTGTAGAGATGTGCTGCAGCTCGGGAATTAATTGACAGAGGGGCATATTCTCAAGAACGTGTGATAATCATCGCAAAAGTAACTTAACCCAACTTCCAACATCGCAGTCTATTGCTGGAAAATTACGCTGTGTTAATGAAGCATTCTCAACACGGCGGTACCGTGCGATAGACTCCAGATAATGCGTCAAATGACCGCGTTAAAATCAACGCCAAGCTGCAAAAATGCAAAACGCAAACGCAAAAAATCTTGCGATGAGGCCAATCGCAGTATAAAAATCAGTGAAAACCAGCGACAGGCCTGCAAATCTCAAGCGGCTGGCGAGAAAATGCACTATAAAAGTCACAGAAACAACACACCAGAAACAATCCTAAGCGCGTAGCAACATGGATGCACCCTGACCAAGCGCAGAGGCCAACGCGAACCCCGCAAGCCCCACAGACCACCAGCAAGGAACAACGGGGTTGGGGCAGGCCAAGGAGAAGAGGGAGAGGAAGACAGGGTGCAGTCCGCAGAAAAAACAGATCTGCGTCACAGAGGTGACAGAACACTACCATCAACTGACCCACAATTAGACCACCGGGAATGCAGTTGTAGTGTCGATGAGGCGAAAGGAAGAGGCCAGGAGGCGCTGGCATGATGTGATAATCTAAACCAGGGACAAACCCGCTGCCAATAGGAAGGCAGCAACGGTGACAGGCGGTGGGAGCCCTGCACCACAGGAGGAGCTGGAGGAAATGGAGGCCACAGTCATCAGTGTGGAGACGGTGCAAGGAGTAGGGAGTACGGACACAACTCGAGAGGACGTGACACAACATCAACAGGATGAGTAACGACAAAGGATTGGGGGGACGGATGGATATGGGCACAATGGAACACATGCACAACAATGTGTAGCACATTGCACACCCACAATGACCCTGGATCATGTCCCTAATCCCCGTGGCACACTCCAGCACACACACATAGCAAGAACAGCACACCCACATTGACGACAACGTGGTACAATGCGCAAACCCGACACTGCATAACAGGGGACACAACTGGCTCCACATGTGCGCAGAAACAGGCCTACTACATTTAACAGAGCTGGAAACTGTGAAAGTGAAATGTCGAGTACAACCTCAAATCCGTCATGTAGTCCAAAAATACACGGTCCAGCGTCTAAATCCTGCTCCTCCTAAACAGTCACAATGTACATTGTCTTACAGTCTGCATGTAAACAAGAACAATGTGACAACAGACACGCCCAGGGGCACGCAAATATCAGTCACACACCCAAGTTGGCTCTGCGTACGAAGGCCCAGTTCACTCCCCTTTCGAATTGAGTGGGTGTCGACAAAGCTACATGTCCAAGCTCTAACCCGCTGCCTGCAGTGACATGTCTGCGTCCGCTGTACACAGCACAATGTAATGTTGTAGGGCCCAGGGCCCTCATGCATACAACAAGACCACAGGGATGCATGCAGATATTATGTTGAACTGGCTACGGGCATGTGCACCCGGCCTCTTTATTGGTAGGGCCACATCTACAGTGATGTCTGTGCTGGATGTGTGTGGGGTGAGTGTAAGCCAGCCCGCACGGAGTGCTTGGGCCTGGTAAAACCTTGAACAGTGAACACTAGTGCAACGAAAACAGAAAACACCTGCATAACAGAGTCAACTGCTGAGCAACATGGAGGGAGCTGGAGGAAGTACAGAGGTCACCCAGCATACAAACAGAAGTGTCTGTGAGTTGCAGTACACTGAGGTTGGAGCACTAGAGCTGAGCGCGCTCATGTGATGAAAATGACTAGTATTGTTTCCATTCGGGATATTCCTGATGCAGATGCAGTGGGGTGTGTTAGACCTGCATCATCTTCCTCAACAATGTCCCACGTCTCCCACACTGCCTGAGGTGGCATTGCTGCGTAAACTCTCCACAGCACAAAACTCAATCAGTAACGGTCCATGGGTTGCGGTACACTGAGTCAGTGGCAACTTGAGTGCTGAGCAGGGGATCAGGCAGAAGAAATGCACCCCCAACAGGTCTGAGCAACCCTGTTAGTCTGCCAGTACGACTGTTTGGACTCTGGCAGATGGTGTTTGGAGTTGGCCCTGATGATGGTGGCATTTGCCTGCTGAGGTGATGCGACGTCTGGGCCGGTCAGGACTCGATTTGACGTGTGAGCCCTGGTGGTTCACAGTTGAGGCCGGAGGCAGCGGACAGCGCAGGGCCACATACACATCGCGTCGATGACCCCAAGACCACTGTCACAGAGATCATCCAATATTCATTCAGACAGGGTCCCTGACTTGAGCTGCACAGAGTTAGTGGTCCTGGGTGCACAGCAGCCAGCACAGGCACATCGCCACAGATCGGTAACTTGTAGTTCACTAAGGTAGGGCCACAATAGACTGAGTGGGTTCTTGTCGATGTCGAAGGCGAATGTGACGGAGTGTTGCAGGGGACAGTGGAAGGTGTCCTCCAGGGTGCAGAGTGCAGAAGCTATCCGGAAGCAGCAAAAGGAGGAGTGGAGTGCTACATCCTCGTTACCACACCAATCCAGTACCAGCTACATGAGGATGAAAACGGCCCCCTAATCCATAGACACAGACGCCACCAATGTTCGACCAAAGAGTGTCAAGACTCAGTCCCAAATGTGTGACCTACTCGACCGCAGTGCAGGCTGGAGGCAGCGGTCAGCAGTGACCCACAGCCACGTGTCATAGGCTCACGATGCACAGAGTTAGTGACAACAGCACAGTTGTCGGTAGTGTTCGAACAACTCTGTAACGATGATCCTTTTTCCCTCCTGACTGTAACGCATCATCCTCTTACACCTCTCCTTCTGTGCAATGATATGTACTCTGCCATTGAAAAAAATTGATGCTCAGTTCCAATTGTGGGACCTACTCGAGCACAGCGTAGGCCGAAGCAGTAGTCCACGTGGGCCCACAGAAATTTGCGGTTGTGATGCACTACTAAGACCTGGTGGCATCACATTGAAGGGAGTATAGTGACATCAATTCTGCCATTAATATTGTTCTCTGCAATAGTGTTATCAAGACTCAGTTCCAAATGTGTGACCTACTAGTCCGCTGTGTATGCCGGTGCAGTGCGTCAACGAGAAAGCAACACTGTGGGCCCGTATCGCGGAGGCCGTGATGGTCAGAGGAGGCTGCCAAGGTCACGGGCCTCAGGCTTGGAGCCTGCACAGGCACGTGGCTGGCTCTCTTCGACACACGTTGGTGTCAGCAGGTGAGCAGTGAGGCCTGGGTGCACAGGGGCGGGCAAGTCGAGTTTGGGAACCAGCGTCCTGGGGTGCAGCAGGCAACACCGCTCACGGCAACAACGTCGGCCTCGTGGCAGGCTGAGGGGTTGGGCATTCCAGTAGAGGACCAGAGTTACGTTCCTTTTATTCACACCCCTACGCTGGCCTGGCGTACGCCGGGCCAGACCACTCCGCTCACACTTACAGGGGGGATGTAACAAGCTACATTTCTTCGATCTTTCCCTGAGGCTGGGGTGACATGGTTGCGTCCACTGTCCACTACCATCGATACACCAGCGGTGTATGTCAACATGGATATGTGTGTGGTCTGCATACTGCAGTCTGGCCATCACATCCATGCCACACTTGGCGATGGTGGGTACATTCTCATTCATGGGCCACTTGCCTCCTTCGCACATGCCTGGTTCAAGCCTCTCACCACATTCAGCTACTGTGTGGCTGAGATGCCATGACATTGATGGCTCATGTACATGGCTGGCCCAGGTTCCCACAGTAAGTTGAGCTGTCATGTCTGGTGGGTGGGCATGTTGTTTGGCAAGTTGTATGTGAGTTTGTGATGTGTGCGTTCCCAGAATTGTGAATTGCATGATTGTGGATTTGAGGTGTGTGGTGTGTTTATTTGGTACTTACCAACGAGCAGTGCATTTCCTTAGGTGGCATCCTGGAAGTGCCGGTTGATGATGGGCTGTCGAAAGATGTAGGAATCATGCACTCTGCCTGTGTGGTTGTTGGCAACGTTGGTGGTGATTTCTCAGGGGATCGCTATTGCCTGCACATTGATGGGATGCGTGTGCTTTGTGTTGCAGTTATTGTGTGCAGTGTTGCCAGTGGGCACCAGTGGGACACGTGTGCAGTCAATTGCACCCACAATGTGTGGGAAGCCTGCTATGGCGTAGATGTCTTGCTTGGCCTCCAGCTGTTCCTGCGCAGTGTGGGTGTAGGATAGGTACTGGGGTATCAAGCTAGTGATGGCATCCAGGACAGGTTTGAGGTGCTTTGATGTGGCTCCTCCGACTCTGGCAGTTGTTCGTTGGTAGGTACCAGAGGCCAACAGGTGCACCACAGCCAGCAGCTTTGTCTGCTCTGGGATGCTGGTTGTCCCTTTGGGCCTGTAGTGGGCAATGGCATTCTCTGGCGTTGGGTGTGTGAAGTTGGTGGGTTTTCAGGGGGCCGCTGTCTTTGCCTGCGCTGCCTCAGTGTTGGTCCAGGGGGGCAGCTGGGGTCCGGGGAATGGGGTGTGGTCCTGTGGGTGGTCGCGGTGGGTGTTGTGGCCTGCATAATCAGTGGCTCCATGGCATCTGTTTCCCTTCAAGAGTAGCTCTGGGATGTGCTCCCTTTTGTGGTGCAGGCTGTGGTCTGACTTTACACCAGGTCAGAGCAGGTGTTAATTTCCTGATGCTAACGCATCTTATTGCCTGTTTTGTGACCTTATCTCCGATCAGGCTGGCCATTGAGAATGTTGCGGAGTGGTGTTGTTGCAGCTTTTTGCACTGGAACGCCTACTCTGCATCTCTTTAGCGATGGTTGCCGGGGTCATCTGTGGCGATGATTTTGGCAGCTGCTATCACAGGTAAACTGGTGATATCGGCTATTTGCACAAGCTTGTGAATAGGGGGATAATTTTATCACGACTTTGGCTGCGATAAAGTGCAGATAACTCGGCGATGACTCCTTGAGAATATGCCCCAAATTGTGCAGCGTGGTTAGCTATTTGTAGCACAGCACTGGCTGCTGCTTTAATATGTTCAATTATCTCCAACTATGATGGTAATTTTAACACTTGAAGTTCTATGTGAATATAAAGATTAACACTCATTATAGTCTTGAGGAATTAAACTACGAAACAACCTCATGCTGGGAACAAAGGCGATGTAAAGGGATGAAATCTAGGGCATTATCAATAAAAGGTATAGCCTTCACACACCAGAAAAAAAGCAGTTTGAATTCTGCTCAAGCTGCACTTCTGTGTGGCAGATTGCACCACCATAAGCATGCAGTGAAATTACTTTACATATCAGATGAGGATGACAGCATTCTTACTGATGAAAGCAATCATGCCCAGTCAATTTCCAACGGGTATCCACTTTATTAAAAGAGAGATAGTGTACAGTTGCAGAGAAGGAGCCTTGTAATCCAAGGACAACAATTTAAGTGGTGAACAGAACAAACAAGCAGCCAAAGACCGAAACTTGAGTCACAAACATTATACCTGGTAGATGCTTGCTCTGGCTGCACCAAACCCAGAAAGTTTATCCTTTACAGAAGAGGAGCTTCAACTGGGGCACCTACTATGTACATATTTGTAATTGCTTCCCATTGAGGTTTAATTTCTGTGAAATAAGCATCAGAGCCAGAACAAAAACGCACCTGCCCATTTATTTACATTTTTTAAAGGGAGAGGGGTGGCCGCGTCACCCTCCTCCCCAGGCCGATTTGGTTCCGGGGACAATATCCCCCAGGGCATGATGAAAAGTCAGTGGAGAAAAGGATAGTGCAACTACCCTCCCCATGCCTATTTATGGCCCTGGGGACCTCATCCCCCGGGGCCAGCCATACTAAAGATGGGTGCTCTGGTACACACCCAGTGATCACTGTTGGGGACAACACGGGGCGCCTCAATGCCCCTGCGGACCCTGCTGGCTTCCCGTCAACTGTGTGAGCCTGCATTGCTCCTGCACATAGGGAGCAACCAAAAATGATACTCCCTGCTTTCCTGCCCGCTTGATAGCAGGCAGGAAAATAGATGAAAACTCTGCTCCCATCAGCGGGAGCAGTTTAACAGCTCCTGCTTGCTGGGAGTGGAGTTGGTGTTTGCTCTCACTTGGCGAGAGCTGTCACAGCTCCCGCCAAGTGAAAGCAATGTGCTATCTCCTGAGGATGGGCACCTGGGAGATAGCAGGAGCTGGCACTGGGGGATGGCAGTCCCCAGGGCCCATAAATGGCTCCACGGGTCAGCCCTGGGTCGGTGGTGGCCGCCGGGGATGTATATTGGCCAGAAGGAGGGTTGTGTGTCCCCTCTCCATGTTTACATTTTGGATGTGGCCCCGGGGAGGTGGTGGTCCCAGGGACCGGGGATCTGCATGAATCGGGTCAGTCGAATCCCAAAATGGCTGCCAACACTTCCTGGTTGATGTGATGGCAGCCAATCAGAGCTCTGCAGATGTCTGCATGAGCTTGCCATTATCCGCAAAGGCTTTGCAACCCTAGATATAAAAATGTGGATTTAGTTTATTAGCTCAAAAAACTACAGAATGGATTTACACCAAATAAAATTATTGCATTCTAGACCAAAATCGGCCTTTTTTCCAAATTTAGTGCAATTCTGTCGCAAGGTTTGGGCTATGGGTGTGTAAATCTCTGTAGGAATTAACATGAGAAATGCACTTTATGACCTACTCTTTTTCTCAATCCCCACTTAATGGATCACTCTTAAATTGTGCATGCACAACAAGACACAACTTGACACTTTTTGAGGGGGAAATTCCATGAATATTCATCAAACGGCGTTAAAGATATGGCCACGTCAAAAAATGTTTCTTCTATGGAAACTAGGTCCTAACTATAACCACCGACTGGCAACTGCCAGTAGGTTAATATATATAAATGTATGAAAATATATAGATATATACCTTCACTAAGAGAACAAAAGGTTATAGTTGGGATATTCCATATTGTTCAATTAAACCCCGCAGGAGGTGGTGGTTCCTAGAGCTTCTAAAAACCCTAGAAGGGGGTCTGTGCTGCCCCCTACTTTTTTAATAAAGCCCCGGGATGGTGGTGGTCCCCTGGGCTTCTTAAAGTTATAAGAGGAGGTCTGTGCACCTCCCTCTCTTATTTTAAAAAAGAGTATGAGATTACAAGAGGATATTCTTCACAAAACTAGGATATTTAATCCTACCTATATAAATTAAGTGCTTCTTTGTTTCGTGGAGATGTCCTCGGAATTCCTCTACATCAAGAATGCATCAGTAAATTTGGCAAGAAACAAGCTTGGAGGCCTTTTGGTAAGCTGCTCATCAATGTGGGAAAAGGTAGAAAGAACTTTGCATACTACTAAGGAAACAGGGCGGTCCTAGTGGGTTGATCTTGCAGATGATTTTTGGCATTTGCATACTCAAGGTAATAAAAAGGTAGGACCAAGACAAGAAAGCAACCTCCATCATAGTCACTACAGATCAGATTGCCACCCAATAGATCAATGATGCATCACCACCATTAAAGATTTGAGATTGGTTTTCAGTGGGGAATACGATAGGAAATAGACTTGGTTTGCCATCAGAAACCCAAGAAGTTAGGATCTTTTGTGCTTTACTGAAGTGGAGCTTCAACTGGGACACCTGCTGTGTTTATGTTTGTAAGTGCTTCCTGTTGAGGTTTAATTCTGTGAAATGAGCATCAGGGCAATAACAGAACCTCATTTTTCCCAAGAAGAGTCCTTAGTACTTTCTAATGGTTAATTTGTAAGTGCAACTTTGTTGGGTAAATGTCTAGAGATTATTCTACACTTCAGCTGTGTAAAAGACCATGAGGTATTGTCTCCAGTGTCCTTGTGCATGTAATTTTGGCAATGTGATTGTTCCCCAAGGGTCTTCATTCACAAATCTGTGATAACAAGAATCCTTGTTTAAAGAGGAGAACAAGACTAAAAAGTGGTGACTCTCCACCTTATCAACAAAACGGGGAGGTAGTTGCGAGGCCCCCTCCCCGGTCCAATTTTGACTCCAGGTACCCCACTCCTGGGACCCGTGCTCTTGATCCTATATGCCCTGAGCCCACCCAGTGCACCCAGTCTGCAGTGTTAGGAACTGTGGGAGGAGCCTTAATGCCCCCAAGGCCCCTGCTGGCTTCTGGCCAGCATCTAGAGGAAGCTTGCATTGCTCCCACGCGAAGGGAGCAGCTAAAATGCTGTTCTTTGCATGTTGTAACAATCCTTTCATCAGTTTTCCTGACCATGAAAAGTCTGCTGCCAGTGAGCGGGAGCAGTTTTTCTGGTCCCGCCAGCTTTTGCTCTTGCTCGACCCGAGGAGATGGTGGTCCCTGGGGTCACAAACGAACCTGGAGAGGGGGGTCTGTGCAACCCCCTCCATTCATTTACATGTTTGTGGCCTTGCACCAGGAAGGTGGTGGTCTTAGGGACTGTAATCAGCCTGAGGAGGAGAGCATCTTGGCCCCCCCACCTCCATTTCACTATATTGGCCTGGCCTCAGGGACAATATTAACAATTGGGAGCGGGGCTGTGTGTATCCCCTCCCAAAATATATATTATTATTTTTTTTTTTAACAATTTTTATTAGTTTGTTAGCAAAGCAGTGCACCGTATCAAGAAGTACCATATCAGACATATTCATCTGCTTTCAACAGGGTGGTCACCAGTTAAACACATATTTTTCGGCAGTAAAGTACAATGTCCCGACTGTAGTCAGTTCTTTTCGTTTCATCGGTGTCAGTGCAATTTATGCGTGGATGCCGCATAGTGGTCCATTATCATCTACCTCCTCCCCGGCCTTACCCTACCCCGAACAACCAATCCCAGTCCTCCCCAACAAGTCCCTCCTCCCCCAACCCTCTACCATCCCCCCTCCCAGGCGTGCCGTAGTGTGTACCCACTGGAACATAACTGGGCCCATATCTCTGAGCACATCAAGCAACAGGACAACAGGAAGCACCTTAGTGGTGAGTGTCTCACATGTGTTCAGGGGCAGCATTCCGTCAACAACTCCCGCCGGGATCTCAATAACTACTGTGGCATACTATAATGGGTGTGCTTCGGGGAAATTCACTGGGGCATCAGTATTCTCATCCTCAGGAGGTGTAAGGTCCATGACCAGCCTTCCCCATGCTCTTGCCCCTCCAATGCCTTTTCATTACCTGTTCTGTGTGCAAACTGTAGCCGGACATTGCCCTCGCAGTCGGGCCACTTTCGAAGTTCAGCCCTCCATTTATATAAACTGGGGCTCTTTTTCACTTTCCATTGGGATGTTATAGTTCTCTTGGCTAGCAGGAAACCCAGGTCTATAAATTTGCTAGTGATCTTGTTTTTTGAGGTGTGTGGAAACCAATGGAGGATACAATGTGCCATGGAGAGCTGTAGGTCTCGCTCTGTTACATCTGTCAACAGGGCCCTTACCCCCCCTCCAAAAAGAGTCAAGAGACGGACAGTAGAAACATATGCTTGAAGTCGGCGTCGTCCATTGCACATCTTGGGCAGGACGCTGACTGGGTTGGGAAATATTCAGGCATACAGACCGGTGTTAAATAAGCCCTATGTTAGATGTGAAAATGCACTAACTGGAAACGCGCATTTCGCGTGCTTTTCCAGGCCCTCTCCACTATTCAACTCCATGCCGTATCTGGGATGTCTTGTCCTATGTCAGTTTCCCACTTCACCTTTTAGGCTGTCAATGGGGTCAGGACTTCTTGTGTCATGCGCCAGTATAAGCATGTTACTGCTTTAATGGTTCCCGCAGCAACCACAATATATTGGCAGCCCATGCAAGTAGGCGGTTCTGTCAGACCTGCCTTCCAGTGCTTTCAAATCGCTGCAGCGAGCGTGATGTGCAGCAGGAAGTCTCCCCCTGGCAGTTCAAAGCGGTCTCTGAGAACGTTAAATGGTATCAGGCACCGTCCTCCAATAAGTCACCTATTGTCGATAGACCCTGGTGTTCCCAGGCATCCAACCTCTGCCAGGTACCCCCATGTGGCAGGGCCCTGCACATCTTTAATGGTATGTCAGGGGTGTAAGGGGTTCCCATAGATCCTCTTCACAGTTATCTATTCCAACATTTCCGGGCTGTGGCAAATTCCTGGGTAAGGTGTGTGTCCCCGAGTGGCAGTCGCAATACTATGCGGGATAGCACTAACAGTGGGCCCAACAGTCCACTTGGTTCACCTTCTCCCCTAGTGGCCCTCGCTACCCATTGTGTGAGCCACTGGAGCTGGGCTGCTATGTAATATGTTTCGTAGTCCGGGACCGCTAAACCTCCCTCCGCTCTGGGCCTTATGAGTGTGGTGAGAGCCACTCTGCGCCTACCCACACCCCACAAAAAGGAGCTGAACATTGCTCTAAGTCTCTTAAAATAGCTTGCTGGGATCCAGATCGGGAGGACCCGAAAGTAGTATAATAACCGCGGGAGGATCACCATTTTGTGGTGTCCCACGCGTCCCGCTACCGGCAGCGGTAAGGTGCCCCAGAAATCAAAGTTAGCTCTGGCTCCCTTGATCGTCTTCCCGAGGTTCCCTGCGAGTATATCTACCTGGTCATGGTAAATCACTGTGCCCAACTAGGGCAAACATCTCTCCTCCCAGTTCATGTCATCAATGTTTTGAGGGCGAGGTCTGTCTTCGGCACCGGGAAGAGGCATGATTTCCTCCAGTTGTCCTTTAAGCCAGCTACCGGGCTCAAGGTCCTTATCAGGGATTTCGCCCCTTGCAGTGCCTCAGCCTCACCCGTATCCGCCAGAAACATTAAGAGGTCATCCGCATAAAGTGCGGTATGGTGGATCTGTCCATAAACGTCCAGGTCCTGGTATGCTCGTCCTAATCGAGCATGTGCCGCTAGAGGCTCCACTGCCACAGCGAACAATAATGGGGAGAGGGGACACCATTGGCGTGTGCCCCTACCCACCCTGCATGTCTCAGAAATCACCCCTCCCGTTCTAACTCTAGTGGTCGAGTCTGCGTATAGTAGAGGTGTCCAGCGCACAAAGTCGGGACCAAGGCCCATTCTCCTCATTACATGAAATAGGTACTCCCACTCTAGGCTGTCGAAGGCTTTTTCGATATCTACAGCAAATATTGCCGCAGTACCCACATCATAGGAGTCGGCCTCCAAGATGTGTAGGAGCCTTTGTATATTAAGTGCTGTGTTGCGAGCTGGGATAAACACCGATTGGTCGGCATGTATGAGGGTGGGCATGTGATGAAGCAGCCGAGTTGCCAGTACCTTGCTCAGGATTTTGTAGTCTAAGTTGAGCATGGAGAGTAGGCGATAAGCCGTTCTATCCCAAGGTTGCTTGCCAGGCTTCAGTAAAGGGATAATGATCGCCTCTCTAGTGGATTTCGGCAATCTACCTAACTTCTTGGCTTCGTTATATAAGTGGGCAAGGCGAGGGGCTAGGAGGTCGATGTAAGTAAGATAAAGTTCTAAGGGGAGGCCATCCGAGCCCGGAGTTTTATTACGGGCCATGTGTTTGATGGCTACACGCACCTCAATGTTTCGCCCTAGCAGTTTCGCGTCCTCGTCACCCAGTTCTGGGAGGTCCAGTCCCTCCGTAAAGTTCTGTAAGTCTTCCTCAGACGAGAGTACACGGCTGCGATAAAGCTCTGTGTAGTAATCAAAAAATAAACTGTTAATCCCCTGCTGGTCAAAGCGGGGCACCCCCATCTGGTCTCGGAGTTCTAGTATGACTGAGCCGCGACGAGCCAGATTGGCCAACCAGGCTAGGAGGGCTCCCGACTTATCTCGCTCCGAGTGCGCCCATGATATATATTTTTTGTAGTCGAAGCACCGCAAGCGCTCTACATTCGCTGCCACCGCTTCTTTGGCTTCCAATAATTCCCCCTGCTTGGCCGGTTTTTCAGGGCGCTCCCTCTCCAGGGTGCGCAGACGATCATCGTCCCTTTGAATGTCGTGGAGGAGGGCCTTCTGAGTTCCAGCTGTAGCTGAAATACATCTTCCTCTGACTACCGTTTTACAGGCGTCCCACTCCACAGTTACAGTTACAGTCGTTCCCTCATTGAATTGGAAATACTCTGTAATAGCCGTGGCAATAGTGCTGCGGAAGACTTGATCGTCAAGGTCTTCCGGGCGCAGTCTCCAGGTGGGGATTCTAGGGCAAAGCTTCAACCATCTCAACTGGATCAGCAATGGATTGTAGTCAGAGATAGTTCTAGTGAGATACTCACTATTGCAAACCTCTCCGTGCTGATCTGGGGAACATAAAAAGGCGTCTAAGCGGACATGTAACTCGTGGATGTCGGAAAAAAAGAAGTAATCTTCGATCAATTGGTGATCGGCCCGCCAAGTGTCTACCAACCCCCAAGTCTGTTGCCAGGTAGAACGCGCCTCTGCTAGTTTATGTGTTGGTGCATTCAGGAGGGGGGGTGAGAGCGATCTAGGTCAACATTTGTGATACAGTTAAAGTCTCCTCCAAGTAACAGAGGCCCTGCCAGGACTGATGCTAGTTTGTGGGATAGAAGAGAGAAAAAGGCAGGTTGGTCCACATTAGGGGCATATAGACATCCCAGCATAAGATCCCACCCATCTAGTTTCCCTTGGATCATTACATATCTGCCCTCTAGATCAATCGATTGTGTTGTGCATTGGAAGGGTATCCCAGCTCTAATCCAAACCAATACCCCCCACGCATAGGCAGAGTATGTAGTGTAATAAACCTGACCCCTCCAGCAGCGTTGTAGCGCTTTCCCTTCTTTCCCAATGAGATGGGTTTCCTGCAGGAATACAATGTGTACCCCCTGCGAGTTAAGAATGAGTGTATCTTGTGTCGCACAGTCATAGAGTGCAAACCCCATACATTCCATGTGTGACATGTGTAGCCTAATGCGGATCCCATTGCTGACAATGATAGTGACAATATGCTGCTGCACCCGCACCCCTGACATATCTGGGTCCCCCGAACACAACCCCATAAGTAAAACATCTCCAACTCCCCCTCCCCAGGATATGCACCCAACGAGGCAACCCCATCCAAACAATGAAAAGTGGCTTACAATATCTATCCAGTTAATGCTGATTGGGACATCAACTGAATGGCTCCAGACACTCCCAACCCCCCCCCCCTCTCCTTGTGGTCCAATGTCTCCCTCTATGGCCCTCAATGTATCCTGCAGCGCGTCCGAGCAACCCGCCCCCATCCAAGAAAGGAGTCACAAAACCCCATAGTCACCACAGATTCCTCACAAATTCTGGCACCCTGTGCTTACCGCTCCTTCATTCAAAGACCCCATCTACCGTTTGCGGGGTTTCTTCCACCACAAAATTACAGATATACACAACGGCTTCGGACCCCAAACTCCACTACCGGACACCAAACCAGCGACCCCCACCATCACCATCAACTCCTGGACCCCCATCAGCTGTGAAGACACCATCAACGTCATGAGCACCATCCACTCCGGTTCCCCCTCCGACCCATGCCCCCATCACATCTTCAACAAAGCCAGCACCACCATCGCACCCCACCTACGGAATGTCATAAACAGCTCCTTCACGTCAGCAGCCTTCCCTGAGAGCTGGAAACACGCAGAGATCAACGCCTTCCTGAAGAAACCCACTGCAGACCCCAAGGACCTCAAGAACTTCAGACCCATCTCTCTCCTCCCCTTCCCGGCCAAAGTCATTGAGAAGACCGTCAACAAACAGCTAACTGCTTTCCTCGAGGAAAACAACCTGCTCGACCCCTCCCAGTCCGGGTTCCGAGCCAACCACAACACCGAGACCACCCTCATCGCAGCCACAGACGACATCAGAACCCTGATAGACAATGGGGAAACAGCCGCCCTCATACTCCTGGACCTCCCAGCAGCCTTCGACACCGTATGCCACCGCACCCTAATACACCGCCTCAGCAACACTGGAATCCAAGGAAAGGCCCTGGAATGGATCACCTCATTCCTCTCTGGAAGAACCCAGAGAGTCCGCCTCCCCCCTTCCTATCCATGGCCACCAAGATCATCTGCGGTGTACCTCAAGGATCTTCACTCAGTCCAACTCTCTTCAATATCTACATGAGCCCCCTCGCCACTATCGCACGAAAACACAACATCAACATCATCATTTCCTACGCCGACGACACACAGCTGATGCTCTCCCTCACCAAGGACCCAGCCACCACCAAAACCAACTTCCAGGATGGAATGAAAGAAGTAGCAGACTGGATGAAACACAGCCGCCTCAAGCTCAACTCTGACAAAACGAAGGTCCTCATCCTCGGACAATCCCCATCTGCCTGGGACGACTCATGGTGGCTCCCGGCCCTGGGCACCGCACCGAAACCCACGGACCACGTACGCAACTTGGGCTTCATCCTGGACTCCTCCCTCACGATGACCAAACAAGTCAATGCCGTCTCATCCTCACGCTTCAACACCCTGCAAACGCTTCGAAAGATCTTCCAATGGATCCCCACAGAAACCAGAAGAACAGTCACCCAGGCCCTTGTCACCAGCCGACTGGACTACGGGAACGCCCTTTACGCAGGCACCACCGCCAAACTACAGACGTGGCTCCAGCGCATACAAAACGCCTCAGCACGACTCATCCTCAACATCCCTCGCCACAACCACATATCCGCCCACCTGAGAAACCTCCACTGGCTCCCCGTCAACAAAAGGATCACGTTCAGACTGCGCACCCACGCACACAAAGCGCTCCACAACATGGGCCCCGACTACCTCAACAGCAGACTCTCGTTCTACACCCCCACCCGCCATCTCCGCTCCACCAGCCTCGCCCTCGCCATCATTCCACAAATCCTCAGAACCACCTCCGGAGGAAGATCATTCTCCTACCTGGCAGCGAAGACCTGGAACGCCCTCCCCACTCACCTACGACTGACCCAGGACCATCTCAGCTTCAGGAAGCACCTCAAGACCTGGCTCTTCGAGCAGAAGCAGCGCTCCCCCCCTCCAGTGCCTTGAGACCCTCACGGGTGAGTAGCGCGCTCAATAAATGCTCTTGATTGATTGATTGATTTAATTGTAGTGCCTGTGAGGCATTTGCACCAAGCTAATGTACGCTTATATGTCCACAGGCGAGACATCTCACAGGCGTACCAGGGAGACGGAGGGCACGGCACCAGAGAGGGATGACAGCCAGGAGCCAGGGCCAAGTGCAGAGAATGTCACAGAGGACACAGGTGCACCAACTACACAGCCATCATCCCAAGACCCAGAAATATCTCCACATCTGCAGGCGTCCCCAGACGTTCAGGTTCCCCTCTGCTACTGTCCTCACCTGAACTGCCTGCATCACTGCCTCTGACAACTCCTGCATCACAAAAGAGCAGGAGGCATGTAGTTGCCCCACTTGTCCAAATGGAGTCCTCAGCGGGTGACATGGAGGGGGATGACACAACAACCTTGCCTGGGGAAGTTAGCCCTGCCACACAGCAGTCCAGTGCAAAGGTTGTCCGTACAGGTAGCAGACGCCGCAGGCACAGAGAAAGCATTGTAGCAGCTCATGTGGAGGGTCCCAGTGTCTTCTGTGGCTTTGAGGGTAGCATGGTGAAAATCCAATGGATGAAAGGGAAGGCCATCCTGTCTGTGCAACGCCAGATGAGGAAACCTGAACACAAATGTGGAAGATATAGGGAAGGGCATTAGAGAACTGGTCGATGTTAACAAGGAGATGGCTGCACGGATGCAGGACATGACACAATCAGTGCAGCTTCTGTGCAGCAAACTGGACCAGGACATGTTAGCAAGGCGCAAGGAGAGGCAGCGTGCGCAGCAGCAAAGTAAAGCAATAAACCACCTGGCCACAGCTATGCAGACCATGCCTTATCATGCAAGAGGGACTCACCCACAACAGCAATGAGGTGTCTAGGGGCATTGCTAGTTTGGCCAGTGCTGTAGAGCTGATGATGAATGCACAGACAGCACAAACTGCTGCCCTGGACGTCCCAGAAAGTGAGGAAAGCACCAGTAGGAGCAGCATGACAAGCCCCCTTGTTGTGGAGACACGGAGGAGCAGCAGGCGCCATGGTGAGCCAACAGCCCAAACGCACACTGAATAAAGCCAGCCACTTACATCTGGCACTGGTAGGTGTGGGCGGAAATTACTTTTTCTGTTAATGGGGAAGTAACCCAGGACTACCATCATTACATGGATGACATTTGTGTTGCACATTTGTGCTTCTGAATAACTGCGTAGTGCCACATATTAAACTACGTTGGGTGCATACTCCACCTGTCTGTATCTCTTTACTTACTTAAAAGTAGTTGCGTGTGATCTCTGCCCGTCTGTGTCTGCCATCTGTTGGTGTCACAACTCCTGCTGGGTTGGGTTCAGGCAGTGCATGTTCATCATCATGTGCATCAGTGCCCTTCTTTGTCACAAGGTTGTGCAACATTGCAAAAGTTGCAATCATCTTACAGCAGGTTATTGGTGTATACTGGTGTGCCCCTCCACTTTTGTGGAGGTAGCGGAACCTGCGTTTCAACAGCCCAAATGTACGCTCCACAATGTTCCTGGTTTATTTGTGTGCCCTGTTGTATCGCCTCTGGCTGGGGGTTGAAGGGTTGAGGTAGGGTGTCAGGATGAAGGAGCGGACGGCATATGCACTATTCCCTATTTGAAAATGAAAAAGACATTACTCACATGCACACATACACATACATCTGCAATATGTATCAAGGGAGTGTCACACAGTGTGTCACCTATCAGGTATCCTTCGCCAAATTCCCCCGCTGTAAGGCATGTGTAGATCCCAATGTTCTGAAAGATGTAGGAGTCGTGGGTACTTCCTGGGAACTTGGCCACTATGTGCGTGATAATGTAGTTTGCATCACAGATTACCTGTACATTTATTGTGTGGGTTGACTTCCTGTTTCTGTAAATGTACTCTGTGGCAGCAGGTGGGCAAATTGGGATGTGGGTGCCATCAATACAGCCGATGATGTTGGGGAAATGTGCTATTTGATAGAAGTCTGTCTTGGTACTGAGTAGTTCTGCGTGCATTTCAGGGAAGCTGATATAATGATGCATTCTCTGCATCATGGCCTCTAGGAACTTCCTAAAGAATGCTACACAGCACCTGCACATGGGGTGGGATGGTGTGCGCCCTTGGGGTTGGGTGCTCCAAAAGTGGGTGCAGGTCCCTGATCAAGTCCAGGATGGTTTGGGGGTGTAGCCTGTACCTTTGTAGGATCTCTACCTCAGTTAGTTGGAATAGGGTGATCTTCTGCATGTAGACCTGCTCCTTCCTTCTCCATACACTCTCTCCTTCTGCCTGTAGCCGTAGCCGCCTCGCTATCACGTAGAATGCTGCCATTCTGGTGAAACTGTTGCATTTTGGGCCCTTTTTCATAGCCTGCACCTGGTTACCACCTGCTTTCAATCCATGGTAAATACCGACTCTTAAATACCGAATTTCATGCAGATTCGTATTTAAGAGGCTACCTACATCTCAAAAGTATTTTTTTCCATTTCTTATTTACCGATTCGGAAAATTTACTGATTCAGTAAATTTACCCATTCGGTAAATTTACTGAATCAGTAAATTTACTGATTCAGAAGTTTTTTTGACCCCTACATCTCAATATCCAAATACCGGTCGGTAACGGCCGAAATTCGGTATTTTCGGCCGTTACCGACCGGTATTTGGATAACTACATCTGGCCCCTAATGAGAACATATTGCAAATATTATGATAGAGAATTGTGCAATAAAAAAATGGAATTAATATGCAGACTAACAATGAGAACATAAATACTAAAATAAGGAAGAAAAGGACAATGCGTACCTTGACAAAGAATAACAGGAATAAGTCAATAAACATAAGTAACTAAATGAGAACATATTGCAAATATTATGATAGAGAATTGTGCAATAAAACAATGGAATTAATATGCAGACTAACAATGAGAACATAAATACTAAAATAAGGAAGAAAAGGACAATGCGTACCTTGACAAAGAATAACAGGAATAAGTCAATAAACATAAGTAACTAAATGAGAACATATTGCAAATATTATGATAGAGAATTGTGCAATAAAACAATGGAATTAATATGCAGACTAACAATGAGAACATAAATACTAAAATAAGGAAGAAAAGGACAATGCGTACCTTGACAAAGAATAACAGGAATAAGTCAATAAACATAAGTAACTAAATGAGAACATATTGCAAATAATATGATAGAGAATTGTGCAATAAAACAATGGAATTAATATGCAGACTAACGATGAGAACATAAACTTTAAAATAAGGAAGAAAAGGACAATGCATACCTCGACAGAGAATAACAAGAAGAACCAAATAACCCACACCCATCTTCCCCCTTTCAAAGAGCGATAAAGAAATAATGTGTAGTAAGAGCAAAGAAAGAAGAAAAGTAGGAAATGCTAACAAGCTAAGGCTAGACTAACAAAGTACGGAAGGACATCAATAGCGTAGCAATAGTGATGAAACACACATAACGAAAAGGAATTGACGCTCCATATCACCACCAAACATACCAGTTGGCCAGACCAGAATGAAGATGGCAAGAAGAAACAGCTGAGAAAAACAGACAGTGCAGGGCAAAGACAAGAAAAAGACTCTCAAAATGTATAAGAGATGTGTAAGGAAAACCCATTTGGAATTAGAAAATATACATGAGGATAGTAAAGTGATACAATGTAAAATCAACGTACAGGTACCATGTAAGATGAAAGTACAGAGTGTCATAGATCCCAAGAACAAGAATATGTAAATAAGATACAAGGATTAAGAAAACATAGGCTATTACAACACAATTACATACATAACATATGCCCTAAAGGAAGGCACTGTAAAGAAATGTAACGTAAAGTAATGTACACTCTAATGTATGTAAGAAATGTTGGAAATGACGAATGCACAGACAGGAGGATAAGACACATGTAAAGTAACATACCATAATGGATAACAGTGTAGGTGACCTGACAAGTCACGTAAAAGGAATATAACATACCGTAATGCATATACGTGACCTGACAAGTCATGTAACATAGGAAAGTAACGTACCGTAATGCAAAACGGTGTAGGTGACCTGACAATGCACATAAAAATGGTACAAGAACGTACCGTAACATATAACAGTGTAAGTGATCTGAAAATCACGTAACATATTAGCAAAATCGCTCGTAGATCTCAATAAGGAATTCCATCTGGAATTTTTAAATCAATTAACGTTGCAATAAATACTAAATAGGAACAATGAAGATTCTCCTACAAGAAATTTGCGAAGGAAGCACTGTAAAATAAAATATACAGCCAGTAGGCTATGAAAACAGATGTTCTAAGCAATGTAAATTCTGACACAGGAAATTCTGACACTCTAAAGTACAGTAACGTAATGTAAAATAAGCACTAACAATATGTGACAAATAAATGTCAGCGTAAAATGCGAGAACACAAAGAAGTGCAAGATGGCAAGTGGTACAAATGAGAACTGATATACATTTTAAACTTTAAGCACGGTTCCAAGAACATAATAAAATGAAACAAATAAAGTACAAGAAATAGCACCAATGGCAAGATATCCATATGCAGCCACCGGTGAGCGATTTCTCACCCAAGCAGAATCATTGTCCTGAGAAAATAATAAAATAAAAAATAAAATGAAAGAAGTGGTCACCGCGGTCATGCTCAAGCTTGGAAATACGAAAACAGTACCTTAGTAGCAGATTAAAGATAGCAAATGTCCGGGAGATACACTAGATATTGTAGATCTCTTCAAATAATAGATGGAAAAGGCAGTTCCTCAGATGAGACCGACGGAGACAATGCAGCATGCAGGGGCAGAGGACAACTGAGCCAGAAGAAGTCAAGAAAATTGTAGCTGCGTAATAAAGTTGATCAAGAAGGCTCATAGGCACGCAGAAGCACAAGTGGACTGACCGTGAGAGCCTCATAACTCGTCTAGGAGACAATATAAACAGGAAGACAACCGAAACAGGAGCGTAGTTGGCAAATCGGGAGCGTGCATCAAGCAATAGCTAAAGAAAATGATGGCTGGCAGCCACAAGATGGCGGCACGTTTTCAGCATTGTGCCAGGAAGCAGATAAAACACAAAGGGATTCATAGCATTTAATTGATTTACTTACCATTATAAAAGCCTGTAGGCATTACAGAAAGTTGCACAGCACTTGCAGGCTCTCGCTTAACGCTTAGAAATTACCCCCTAAATGTGCATTTAAAAGTGTTGCCCAGGAGGAGCTACGCGGGCGTCCTAGATGATCGCGTAAGCAGAGGGCTCCCGGGACCCGCGCCGCCCTCCTGCGAATATCCTCGGAATATCCTGGTTCTTATTATAGGCTTTTGAAGACCTACTCTTGCTGACTCCAATATCCTTTCAAGAATCGAAATTGGATGTCGGGAACCGATTTTATGTCAACTTCATCTTTCTGGCCCGCCCCCGATCGAGACCGCGGACTCTGCGGCTTTGGTGGGCCGAGGAGTAAGTCAACAACAACGGCCTTAGGGACATCCTTCCAGTCGGCCTCATTGTTGCTTTCAGTTTCGATTTCTCCTTGACCCCTCGATTGACTATTCTAAGAGCGGTTCGGCTCCCAAGTCAGTGCAGCTTCGACCCGTGTGTTGTCCTGCCATATCTCTCTACCCCAGCTTCATCCCTCGATTCACATTCTACAGTATTGGCCTAAAATTCTGATTTGGTATCTCAACAGCATCAGCCATTTTCACCAGGTCCAGAGGGCCCCTTTGGGGCGCGGCTTCCAATATGGCTTCCAAACCGGAGTTCGAGAGGCGCAAGACGAAGACGCCGACCCGTGGGGGACCTATCCAGACTAATGTGATGGACCGCTATACGCAACCGAAGGGTTCCCCCGGCAGTACCAGCCGTACTCTTACGGACCCTAGGACGGACTCTACCGCGCCATCGGAGGTTTCGCTCCAGGACCTAATGAGTGCCATCACTGGGATGAAGGCTGATATGGGGCTACAGTATGAGGCTCTTGCCTCCAAGATCGATACTGTGGCCGTCGGTGTCACACTTATTAGAGCGGATCTGGCTAAGACGAATGAGAGGGTCAAATCTTTGGATTTGAAGACCTCCAGTCTCATAACTGATATGGCAGACGCACAGTCAGAGATTGGTAACCTGCGATCATCGCATGACTTGATGGCTCGACGACTGGACGAATATGAAAATAGGGCCCGGCAGAACAACATACGCTTGGTGGGAGTGCCGGAAAATCAAGATGACACCACTGTTGACCTGCTTGTGGAGGATCTGATCCTCAATCATCTTGCTCACGCCGGACTCAGCAAATTCTTTGCTGTTGAACGTGCTTATCGTTTTCCGGGTCGGAAGATTAAACCGGGGGCCCCCCCCGAGGCCTAATATTGCAAGGCTTTTCCATTTTCGGGACAGAGACGCTATCCTCCAGGCCTCCCCAGGTCGTGGCCCATTGAAGTTCGACAATAGTATTGTTAACATCTACCCGGATTTTACTCCTCAAGTCCAGCGACAAAGGCTGGGGTTCCAGGGAGTGAAGAGGCGCTTGCGGGACTTGGGCCTCAAGTATGCGATTTTGTTTCCAGCTCGACTACGCATCGAATATGAGGAACGGACATTTTTCTTTGATCGACCAGACTGCGCCAGAGACTGGCTTGACTCATTGCCGAAAAGAGACGATCTGAGCGGACGCCCCGGTGGAGCAGAGGGGGGTGCATCGGCCCAGGAGTGACACTGTAGTTCTCGACGTCTGGTTTCTTGTTACTATTTATCAGCTGAGTTATGCCATTTGCTTCTTTCTTGTAAGGGTTGAGCCCGAGGGTGGTTCGGGTGTGGGTTGACTATTTCCTCCTCCTGGGTTCTTGTTTAGTGTAGTTATGAGAGGGCGACAGGCACACTGCAATTTGGGGTGGCTTATTAGTCGTACGCAGGGGTGCAGGGTGGGGGGTGTTGTAACGGGGGGTTGTTGGGGGTGGGGGGGAGGGTTTGTTTTTTGTTACTGTATTTGTTTTTTTTACATGGCACTGTATGCTTTGCTCATATCCTTCTGTACTTGGGTTCCGAGGAGGGAGTGTTGCGGTCCTTTACCGGGATGGGGGGTGGTGAGTTGAAGTTGCTGTCCTGGAACGTTAACGGTATGAGAGATAAGATAAAATGTGGCGTTGTTTCTCAGTTCCTTCGACGCCAGTCCCCTGACATTGCTTTGTTACAGGAGACCCATCTGATAGGGAACGCTTGCCGGGCTTTGGATAGACGTGGTTATAGACTGGTTGCTCATGCTGGATTCACCTCCAGTTCCAGAGTGGTGGGCATACTGATTAGATTCTCTCTGCCCCTCGAAATTGATGAGATAACACTTGATGATAGGGGTCGATATGCAGCTATTTCGGGGAGATGGGAGGGTAAGGTGCTCTCAATAGTTAATGTATACTTCCCCCCGGGTCTCCAGGCCACTACTTATGCTGACCTTGGTCGGCTTTTGTTGGGGCTTCCTGATGGTCTCCTTATTCTTGGGGGGGATTTTAATTCTGTGGTCTCTGGTAATTCTGATCGATACCCCCCCAGAGTCTAACCGAATTCTCAGATGTGGCTTTCAGAACTCCTGGACACCTTTGGATTGGTGGATGTTTGGAGGCTGCTACACCCCTTGCAATTGCAATATACGTTCCACTCTGGGGCTCACAGCAGTCTTTCTAGAATCGATTATTTCCTACTGCCGTCGGCCCAATCTCCCTCCGTGCGGGAGGTCCGTCACCTCCCCAGGGGCATTTCTGGTCATTCCCCCCTGTGGCTAAGGGTTGCAGTTGGGGTAGGTAGCGAGGAAAGAATTGCTCCTATTAATCCTTGGTACTTGCGAAACCCCAAGACGCGTTCTGAGCTGGTCAAGACCATCAATTGCTATTTTAATGAAAATGTGGGGTCTGTCTCCTCTCCTGTTTCTCTGTGGGAGGCTTTCAAAACTGTTATTCGAGGTTATTCATTGTTTTTGATTGCTGCTACTAAGAAGGCCAAGCATGAAGAATTATTGCGTCTTGAGGATGAAATAACTGTACTTGAAAGTGAACTGGGTGGAAATGATACTCCGGCGACTTTACACTCCCTAGCTTTGAAGCAGGCAGACTATAGAGCCCTGGTGACAGACGCGGCCAAAGTCATGAATCGAGATCAGCAGGGTAGACTCTATGATGTGGGTGATAAGGCGAGTACGCTTGTTGCGTGGTTGGACAAGTCTGAGAGAGCGAATCGAGTTGTTCCGGTGATTGAAAAGTCGAATGGAGAGCGTGTGTCTGACCCGATTGGGATTGTTGATTGTTTTGTGGACCATTTTCAGACGGTCTATGCCTCTGCGAGTGATAGGGACGAGTGCGATTCCCGTTTGCTCCTGCGTGATATCGCGTTACCCTGCCTCTCTTATGAAGACAGGGCCTTGATGGATGCGCCTATAACAGTTGATGAGGTTGCTGGTGCCATTCGTGCCCTTAGATCTGGTAAGGCCATGGGGCCCAATGGATTGCCTATTGAGCTCTACAAGTTGCGGCCTGACAAAATGGCGCTGCATTTGAGAAATATGTTTCTCGAGGCCTTTGATACTGGTCTCCTTCCAATTGACCAGCGCCTGGCCACCATTGTTGTCATCCACAAGGAAGGTAAACCACGTGATCGTTGTGCTTCCTACAGACCCATTTCACTGCTTAATGCTGAGCCCAAGATACTTGCCAAATTACTGGCTACTCGTTTGATTAAAGTGGTCGGCGACTTGATCCATCCGGATCAATCCGGTTTCATCCCGCATCGGAATACCGCCCTTAACCTTAGGAGACTCCATGGAGTTCTCGCGAGAGCTGGAACTCTGAGTGAACCGGCCATTTTGGCTTCCCTCGATGCCACCATGGCTTTTGATACAATTGAATGGCCTCATCTCTGGGCAGCTCCCTCCAAGTTTGGTTTCGGCTCGAATTTTATCTCCTGGGTGAAGCTCCTTTACAAACGACCACTAGCCCAGGTGGTGGTGAATGGCAGGTTGTCTGGTTCTTTTGCACTTGGGCGTGGCACCCGTCAGGGTTGTCCGCTGTCTCCGTTGCTTTTTGCCCTCGTTCTGGAGCCTTTGGCCGAGTGGCTTCGCTGGGAGCCCTCGATCAGGGGTATCCAGTGGGCCCCTTTTGAAGATCGTGTCTCGCTATATGCAGATGACATTCTTCTTTATCTCACCACACCCCGGAAGTCTCTTAATGTGCTTTTTGATGTTCTCACCTCCTTCAGGAAGAACTCGGGTCTTGTTATTAACTGGACTAAATCCTGTGTTTATGTTCTGGCCGGGGATCTCCCTCCGTTGCCCCGCAGATTCCCGATTCAGGTGGTCGAGACTGGTTTTAAGTACCTGGGGATTCATGTCTCCTTGGATCCCACCGTCTGTTACGACCGTAACCTTCTTGCTCCTCTCCAATGGCTTAAACTTGACGTCTCACGGTGGCGTCGCTTTCCCCTTTCCCCATTGGGGCGTGCGACTCTTTTTAAGATGATGTCGCTCCCTAGGTTCCTGTATGCACTTAAGAACTTTTTTGATCCCATACCACCCGGGTATTTTCGTGAGGTTGAGAGCCTTCAGAGACAACTGATTTGGGATGGGCGTGCTCGTATCTCCTTACCCAAACTCACTTTACCGTGGTACGATGGTGGCATTGCCCTCCCTGACATCAGACGCTACTATTGGGCCTCGCAGCTATGCACGGTTAATCACGTATCCTACGATCATGGTCATGCTCCTGCCTTTGCGATGGATAAACATCTCCTGCCAGGTGGGAATTTTAACAGGGCACTGTATTCTAAGAAGCCATTTAACTCCTTGACTGGCCCTACGAAAAGTGCTGTGC
Organism: Lissotriton vulgaris; assembly: GCF_964263255.1. Lineage (NCBI taxonomy): Eukaryota > Metazoa > Chordata > Amphibia > Caudata > Salamandridae > Lissotriton > Lissotriton vulgaris. Next base: position 1,571,653,384 of record NC_141685.1, read on the forward strand.
GAGTGTGGCGAGACGCGAATGCTGCTATGGGGTGGAGCGATAGGTTAACCCGAATGACACCGTTTTATGACTCTGATAGACTGGGCAATTTGTGGAGAACGAAAGGATTCGATAATTGGGACATGATTGGTATTAGCAAGGTGGAGGATCTCTGGTCCAAAGGTAGTGTTAAGACTTTTGATGCGCTTAAAATAGAATATGAGCTCGACGACAAAGAACACTTCAGGTACATTCAAGTGCGACATGCCTAGACCTCTGTCTTCCCCCGGGGACAGAGATTCCCCAATCCTCGCCGCTAGAAGATCGAATTCTTGATGGCCATGTGCCGGACAGTACTATATCCCTGATTTACAAAAAACTCATCAATAACAGGGCTGATCTGCTTGAGCGACTCAGGGCTTTGTGGATCGCGGACGGCTTGGAACTCGATGATGAGGATTGGCAAATGGCCGTCTCCTCCCCTAAGGAGGTGGCCATACCTGCCCGCCTCTGTTTCGTACAGTTGAAGATCCTCCATCGAGTATATGTGACTGGTACGCGTCTGGTGCGAATGGGTTACTCTCTTGATGAGTTATGCAAGCGCGGATGCGGTATGAGTGTACCTTCCTGCATATCATTTGGGAGTCTCCTGAGGTGTCTGCCTTCTGGTCTAGAGTGCATGCGATTATGGAAAGAGTCACCGGGGTCTCTTTATTGCCTGAGGCCCGACGATGCCTTCTTAATGTTTGGGAGCCGACAGACTATAATACAGCCTAGACTTTTTGGGCGACTCTTGGTAACATGATTGCCAAGAGGGATATTGCACAACTCTGGGGTTCCCATAGACCACCTACGATAACGGCTTGGAAGGAGAAAATGGACTGGTGTATGTTCAGGGAAAAGACGGTCTATGTGGCTCGGGCCGACCTAAGAAATGGGGCAGAATTTGGTCCCAATAGAACGCTTACCGTGGGAATATTTGCACTCCCCCACAGGACTACACCATTGATATTTCACTGTCCCCTTAGCTGACGTTCCGGACGTTTGTCTGTAATAATATGTATTTATTGAGCTACTCGCCACCCTACATCCCGAGACATTTGCTTCATTATTGTGTGATAATCAGATTCTTTGCCCTCTCCTCTTGAATCCCTGCAACTGACTTTTGCCATGTGTCTGTGTTTTTTTTTGTTGTACGTTCACTTCATCAAAAAGTTAAAACTAAAACCTACTATGCTTCTCCTTTGATTTTACGTTATACAAATGGAAATATTGCGGGTCGCTTAATCTGCATGCAAGGTGGGAGCCCCACTGTGAGATGTTATACTGCTTGAATGTCATAGCGGCCGGCCCGTTGGGTTGTAGGCAGACAGCTGGGTATTGTGCATAAAGATAATAAAGGCCCAGTGTGTGTATTGTGTTTAAAATTGTCCTTAGCCTCTTTTATTGCTTGATCATTTTAGCCCTTCAGTTTTCAATTGACTGAGCAGAGAGCACGCGAGAAGCCTTTTCTTGTTGTACACACAAAATAATTTGCTATAATAGAAAGGTTAATTACAATCTGAACATTTTTTGCCATTTCTGAAGATCAGTAACTGGTTCCAAATAAAGATATAGAGTAATAAAATGTGTAAATGCTTCCGAGTCATAACATTCAATTTCCACCTGCTATATAGTCAAGTGATTAATGTATGCTCACTATTTTGGACCTATTTATTGTATGCCAACCAGCTCCAAATTACTATTCAAGTCTGTTTTCTGCTTGGCATTATTGTGGAGATGTGGTGGAGCTCGGGAATTAATTGACAGAATGTGCAGCGTGGTTAGCTATTTGTAGCACAGCACTATGCTTGGTTTTTATGAGTTCAATTATCCCCAACTATGAAGGTGATTTAAAACTCGAAGTTCTACATGAATGTAAAGATTAACACTCATCATAGCCTTGAGGAATTAAGGAGCATATTACCAAGGGCATTATCGCCACATTAGCGGTACTTTTTCCCACTAATGTGGCGATAATTTTATCGCCCTATTACCAAGCTGTCGCTAACACCAGTTAGCGACAGCTTGTAGGTGATAGCGGGCATTTAGGGGCCCACTTTGCATGTCAGCAATAATTATCGCTAATGACATGCAAAGTGGGCGTGCCAAGATGTTAGCGACTGAAAACAGTTGATAACATCTCTAACTCCTATTAACAACTTTTGGAAATATTCGCGCTAAGCGCGAATATCTCCAAAAGCTAACGCCTGCTAAAAGCAGTTCTTAGCCATGTTATCCAATGGAAGGTGGATAACATGGCTAAGAGCATTGTCACGATAATGCATGAATATCGCTGATTTTTCAGCGATATTCATGCATTTCGCAGGATTTTTACCGCTTTTGAGATAAACCTTGATAATATCAAGGTATCTCAGCGGTAAAAATCCTCTGTGCTCTGCGATATTTTTTTCCCGCTAACCGAGCAATAGCGATAATTATCGCTATTGCTTAGTAATATGCCCCTAAATTACTAAACAACTTCATACTGGGAGCAAAGGGGATGTAAAGGGATTAAATCTAGGGCATTATCAAACAAGCATTTGCAATGCAATAGGTCTCCCATTCACACGAGTTTGAGCTATTGGCACTGTAAATGACAATTCCTTTTATTTATGTTTTGGGTTTTAAAACATAAATAAATGGTATTGTCATTTGCAATACTAATAGCTTAAACTCTTGCAAATGCGAGACCTATTGCATTGCAATAAAGAGCCCTCTTGACTGCTTGGTAGATTGTAAATATCAGAGGAAGAGACCGGCCTGCGACGTCTTCAATGTAGTGATAAATAGCACAGTGAAGAAGATGTGTAAGTGTTGTAATTTACACAGACACAAAGTGTGAAGTGAATGTTACATATCACCTGAGCTATAAACACTAGAAGCGCTCCAGCATCTTTCTCTCTGTGATTACACTGCTGTGGCTCAGGAGGAAGAGCATGAGGGGGGATATTTCCTGCCCTCTCCATGATTTGAGTGTGCAGTGTGGCATTTCGTAATGTCATTGTTATCTTTGGCCTAATAAAAAACACTCATGCCCTAGTAGGGCCCTGGCTTCACCTCCTGGTACAGGGCGGGACAGGCATGGAGGGAGGGATGGTCTCAGCTGCAGAGACAGCATCGTACAGTGCCCCTGCTATTACTAGTGAGTGAGAGGCGCTGAGGTGGTGGTATTGGTGATGGTGGTATTGGTAGTAGTAGTGGTGGTATTGGTGATGTGGTGGTGGTGATGGTGGTGGTGGTATTGATGTTGGTTGTATTGGTGATGCTGGTGCTGGTATTTGTGGTGGTGGCATTGTTGATGGTATTGGTGGAGATGGTGGTATTAGTGGTGGTGGTGGTGTGGTATTGGTGGTGGTGGTGTTGGTGGCGGTAATGGTGGTGGTGGTATTGATGGTGGTGGTATTGGTATTGTTGGTGATATTGGTGGTGGTGGAGATATTGGTGGTGGTGGTGGTATTGGTGTTGGTGGTACTGGTGGTGGTGGTATTGGTGGTGATGGTATTTGTGGTGGTGGCATTGGTATTGGTGGTGGTAGTGGTATTGGTGGTGGTATTGGTGGTGGTGGTATTGGTGTTGGTATTGGTAGTGGTGGTGGTATTGGTGGTGGTGAAGGTATAGGTGGTGGTATTGGTGGTGGTATTGGCATTGGTGATGGTGGTGGTATTATTAGTGGTGGTGGTATTGTTGGTGGTATTGGTGGTGGTGGTATTGGTGGTGGTATTGGCATTGGTAGTGGAGGACAACAGTTTGAGTGGCAAAACAGAGCAAACAGGCAGGCGAAGACCGAAACCCTGAGTCACAAACATTATACCTGGCACACAGTAGATTTCAACCTGAAAAAGGAGTGAAGCACCTGAGATTCACAAGAGGAAATAAATGCACTGTTTATGGACGAAAGTGTGAATGAATGATACGATGTAGCCACTCAAAATCTAAATGGACCTAGTAGTGAGCCTTTACATGGATCAAGAAGGACAATGATCCAGTTTGCACACACAACATGGGCATATCAAGATACTGGTGAAAGCCAAGCAATGCAAGTGATCGCATGCTCCAACAAAGGACAATGTCCAACAGCTAGTTTACTGATTTACAAGCCACGGGCTCATATACTCACATTCCTGCCTGCCTATTTTGCTTCTTCGAACCTCAGCCTGATGAGAGGTATGGTAGATGGTGGAAAAGATTAAGAGGTCTTTGGCAAGGTCACCCTTAAAATGCTCGTAGTTCTGCTAAGCAGTGTTGCTATGATTCTGCTGCTGAGGTCTCTGCAAGTGGGAACAGTTAAACATAACTTTTCTCTTTCGTGACAGGTTTAAGCTGCTGAAATTTTACAGCATTGCTATCTTTATCACACCTAATAATTTTGTGTGAAATATTAATTTAAACAGATGATGAGATTATCATAGATTTATGCAATGACATTCAAGACAAACCTTAGGTCTTCAAGCACCTCTGAAAAACGAACCAAAAAAGGATGGTCAGCAGTTTTTTAAAACTTGCCCACTAAATCAGAAATCATACTAATCTCTCTGTCATTAGGACATTAACCTTTGACCAACTACTTGAAGGACTTATCCCAAAACAATGTCAACAGCCAGAAATACTTGGATCATCGGAACATTTTCCTTAGAACCCCAGATTTGTGAAGCCACTAGGTCCTGTTTTTTCCACTGGAAAACCCATCAGCCATCCCCCTTTCTTTGATTTGATCTCAGGATCCAAGTGGGCAATATCTATGCCTGCTATAAATTGGACTATAGTAATGCAAACTATCTTGGCTTGAAGAATCCATCTCAACTTAAGGCTAGGCAGACTGCTATAGTTGGAATTCTATTCAATTTGAACAAATTCGGTAATTTCTCAGAACATCTTAACTGCTGCATACCTACATTGGCTCCCTGTAACGAAGGGCCTGATTAAGATGTTGGTGGGTCCGACACCGATGGCTCGTCGGTGCCGGTCCCACTGACATCTGCCCCTGCGGTCTCCCTGCCACATTACGATGCAGCAGGCAAAGGCATCTGGCAGAGGAACCATCCGCTGCGATTCCGACAGGCTCAAGGAGCCCCTAGGTACATCGGTGGGTCAGTAATCCCTACAATGAGGGTGATGCTTGCTCAGGCACCGCCGAAGGGATTACAATGTCCCTTTCCGCTTGCCCTTCCATGGCGGTGCATCCGCCTTGGAAAGGCAGGAGTTAAGCTATTTTGTGGGCCCCTAACAGGGCCCCTTTACCCCTCTGGCCCTCCACTGTGGGACCAGTGGGACCCCTAAACATCACAGCATCATGTGGCAGGCTCCGCATGGGGCCTGCCACATAATGCAGGGATGTTTTTGATGGGTTTATTTTCTTTTGGGGAGTGTACGACAACCCGCAGCATCTACAGCAATAGAAAATATACACATTGCAACCTCCATGATGGTGGTCGCATCGTAATCAGGGCAGCAGGACCGCTGACCTCTAGTCGGGTGGTCCTGCTTCTGCTACGTGCCAATCGGACGAGAGTCTGACCGGCATCGTGATCAGGCCCTAAATTACTAAATGAATCGTGTTTAAATCGGCTTTTAGTCCTCATAAAATATTTTAGAAGCATGGTCACTCCATTGCAGCTAATTAAAAATAATAAAAACACTATCCTGCTCATCTTCTGAGACCTTAGAACAATTTTAGTTTTCCTAGAAAAGAATTGAACTCTGAAAATGGGGCAGAAGATCCTTTATAGAACGTGGAATCCTTTTATGGAACTTCTTTCCTTTTCAGATCAGATCTGAGGTCATTTGATGTTTCATAAGTTGTTGAAATCTCGGCTCTTTAAACTTGAACTCTATGCCTTTCCCCTAGTCTTTCAGTTTGTTCTCTCTTTTTTGTGATCATTTTTGCAGCACTAGGAATCTCTACCCATGAGCGATAAAGTACTCCACAAAAATCTCAATTGAATAAATAAATAAATAAATAGGTGAATACAATACCTTTTTATGAGAATCCAGACCCCTGCATACTGGGAAAATGGACTGCACAATCCTCTAATTTTGACATGGTGATGAAGGACATCTTTCTTAAGTATACATGGCTTAATAGGTAAAGGACCTTGGATGAAATTAACAAATTTGCAAATGCTTAATAGATCATGAAATATAGAATATTAAAAATGCTTTAAAGAAACAGTTGGATATAAAACTGTGGGTCACTGCAAGTGACAGACAGACATGTTGTGGTCAGGTTTTTTTTCCTAAATTGCTTCAAAACCACGTGACAAGAAACACAGAAGTTGAAAAATCAAAAAAGTAAACACATATTGACCACAGATTCCATCATCGAGCCGAGCTTGGATTGGATACTGAGGGTCCTAATACTGAAATGCCAGACACTACAGCAGGCAATAATTATAAGGGAACCTTTTAGACAAGATATTACTCCTGAAGTAGGACTGGACAGGGTTGACCAAGATGTTGAAGACCTACAAAAGAAAGTTGAGTAGAAACTATAAAAAAGAATAGGTCAATAATATAGTAGATCATCTGTAACAAGAGGGACTCGCAGCGACAATGGAATGACTTGCAAAACTATCAAGACTGATATTAACTGAAATAAGACTTTAGGCGTTGGGAATCTCTTTTTGTCATAAACTGAAGTTACATTTGGTAGGGCTCAGAATAGCATATTTAAATTTGGGCACAAAGGAATTATAATTAAAATATACAAACTCCTGTAAGAAAAAGACAGACATGAAATTGAATGCAGTAGAATCAGACAGAAGCAATCTTCAGATGAATGATACCAAGACACTATGTAACCTTCGTGATCTATTGGTTGAGAGAGATCAGGGAGGACATGTGTTGGACGATAATGAAACAATCAGGCGTATATTAGGTGAAAAGAGAATCGAGAGTAACAGACATTAGTGAAGCAATTTAAAATGTATTTCAAAAGGTGTCCCTATTATTCTTCATGATGGCATAAATAATGTCTATGAAGAATTGGGTAAGGATTTTAAAACGTTTTGCAATAATTCAAATGGAAAAGATTTGGGAGAACCAACATAACTTGAGCCAAATGGAGGGTGTTATAGAGTGCAAATGAAGATTCTTCAATTGTTATAAAACCTTCAAATAAACCTGGGAATTTTGATGTCATGCTGAGTGATATGTTTATCAGAATATCAGAGAGGTAAAGATTACATTGCATGTTTGTGGTTGTGGAGGCAGCTGGATGTGCTCTTCTTCCTCCTTGTCTGTGAGTGCCTGTTTGTTGCTTTATGATCCCAGTCAGCCTGCTGCTTGGCTTGTGCATACACCAGTTTGTCTGCCTGTTTGACAGTGGACCTGTAGGTTTCCTACCTTTCAGGCTTCCTGCCTATGTGTTCCTGTTCTACATGGAAGGCAGGAGGCAATGGGAGTGGGGTGTGGTGTGGGAGCTCATAGTGCATATATACCAAACACAGAGGGAGTCAGAGGATAGACTGAGCTCATCATCCAAACTAAATTTATCTCAAAAAATAAGGACCCAGCCTTGAGGAGGAGGAATAACTCTTCGCTTGAACAAAAATAGTCATTTTAATATGCGTCATCATTGGGTCTATCCCGTTCCGCTGCAGTTTGGGGTGTGCTATGACCTACGGAATACACAGGAGCTCTTTTGGTTCTGCAAGTGATGTAGTGAGTTGTTTTCCTCCTAGACGTTTTATTCTCTAATTGGTTATAAAGCTTGGTGTATTGTTACAGCCTAGGTTTCTTTCTGACTTTGTGCGTGTTAAAAGCTCTGTTAAGTACTTGGGGGATTTATGTTGTTTAGCTTTCTGGGTGATACTGACTGTGTTTATTATCAAGTTTTGTTTGATGGACAGCTGCTCCAGTTTGGAACAATAGGAAGCTATATAATCATAATGTGTCAGACAAAAGATGGTTCTAATTGTACCTTTTTGAACCATTTGCAGTTTTTTGAGGGTCTTCAATAAACTGAAAACAGTAGAATATTCTGGATGAGACAGAGCTTGAAAGAGAAGGACCCTTGGAGGCATGCTGAACATCAAGCATACTTTGGAGCTATTTTAGAGGATTAATGTGTGTTTTTGGTAATTGCTGATGCTTGTGGCGTAAAAGTGAAATCTGAATCAATGATAACTCTCAGGTCGTGTGCTATTGTGGCAGAGACACAACCTAGGGTTCAAGATCTGATGGGCAATTAGAGGAAAGGTTTTATTCATTCAGGTTTTTGTGGTTACCAAGCAAGGACCAATTGCTGAAATGTCAGGATTGCCTTGGTAGAGGTTGATTAGGATTTAAGTGTCATCAACATGCATTTGAAATGTTATATTATATAAGGAGATCACATCAGCTAGGGGTCACATGTTGGAATCTAAAGGTAAAGGGTAGAAGCCCTTACATGATCCCAATTGATACAATTTAGATGTGCCCAGTTCAAGTTTGATGCATTGTTTCCTGTATGTTAGGAAGGATTGTCTCCAAGTGTGAGGTTTTCCAGTGTGAAGAAAAGCAAGGAGAATTTCATGATCAAATGTATCAAAGGATGCATATAGAACTAATAGTATGAGTGTTGCATTGTGACCTTTTTTGCCGATGCTGCGTAGTTGTCTCTGATGTTTAGAATTGCAGTTTCTGTGCACTGTAGTCTTTGAGTAACTGTTTTGTCTCTATGTAGCTTATCAGCTAGGAGGTAGTTAAGGATTCAATGATTTTAGCCAAGAATGCAAGGGAGGAAAAGGGTCTACGTTTTCAAGTACTGTAGCACCTGAACCAGGTTTTTTCAGATGAGGGTAATGTTAGCTTGTTTTAGGTTTTAGGGTATATCCCTTGATGTAGAGAGGCATGATTTGGAAGAATTCTGCTAGGGTGTAGATGAGTGATTTAGTTAGAAGTTGGGGGAAGCTGCCATGAATAGAGCCATGAGGGAGGGAATTCTACTGAGAGCTATAACATCAGTTGGGAATATTAGGTCAAAATGGTTCAAAGCGGGATGGGTGTGATGTTTGTCTATTTGTTGGACTGTATGGTTTATGAAAGAAGGGTTTAAGATGGAAGCCAGTTGCAATACGTCTTCTACTGTACCTCTATTTGTGTAGAAGTGAGAACAAAAGTTATTACAGAGCTCATGGGACAATGTAAACTGAGTTGAGGATCCTGGTGGTGCTGGACTTACTTGGTAAATTTTGAAAATCAATGCTTTCTTTGTAGTAAGCTCTTTTAAGGAAACCAATTATCTTTTTGAAAATAAATTTGTGGGCTTTCCAGTGTTGTTTATTTCTGCTCATTTTTTAGCAGTACTCATCCTTTTTGTTTTGATAGTTTCTACGATTTGGGGCATAAGTAACTATTTTATCAGTCTGCAAGTTGAAATGGACTATGCATCTGGCAGAAAGATAATTTTTTGTAATCTGAATTATAACAAAAGTGTCCTTAGTGGAGGTGGGTGGAAGCAACCCTGACTGTGGATAAGTTCAAAGCGAGAGCACATTTAACAGCCAATCAAGCTGAAACAAAAGGGTATACTCAAGAGGAAGCTGAAAGCATATATTTGTTAATTAAAGAAACCAGGGCCTTTCAAGCGGCACCAGGTTCCACCAGCCAAATAATCAAGCAGCTACAATACACACTCAGAAAAGAAGTCAATCAACGGCTACACGCCTCAACTCTCATCCAGTACCATAGGGTCAAACGCATTCCCCGATACTATGGATAGCACTAAAGCCAATGTTATCTACATTTAATAAACCATTTATTACTAAATGGTACGCTATCCTGAACAAGTGTTCATTAGATTTGATACTTCTCATAACTGAGGAACTTTCTGATATAGTAAAAGAACTGGCCACGGAAATTCAAGATCTAAAAACCAATTTAGGAACAAGGTTGACAGCCGAAGAACTAGACAAAACCCTAAAAGAAGTCAATGAAATATTGGAACAACACGAGAAAGCGGTGCATGAACGCAAATTGCGTAAATTTCGTAAAGATACGATTGACTATAAACTTGATGAAGTCTATACATGGGCGGAGGTCTATGCGCAAAGACGACCATATAAGAAACAGCAAGGCTCAACCTCTGAAGAAAGCATTGCAACCGAACATGACACCTTACCTACCAGGCCTCCAATAACTGTTCAGTCAGGATTACAGGAGGGAGCCACCACTAGTGGAACAGCAAAGCAGGCTTTTTTAGAGAAGGACCAGACAAGGAATCACGCTCCGGAAGAAACGGCCGGCGCAACAATAAACGAACCAGAAGGGGACAAGGCGCAAAAAAAACAAAAGGCAAGGGGACGGAACCGCTAGAACATCTAGTCATGAATATCTCTAGCACCACTTTATCATCAATTGAACGACAAATTTTAAACAAAGGCATGTCCTTTGTTCCGACCTACCACACTAAGGCCCTTGAGTCAGAAATCGCATTGTTTAAATTTATGCGTAAACTCAGACTTCGATGGTTTTTTCATCATATACCGCAAGAGCCAATTTCCTCAAGACCCACTAGAGTATTCAAGCCTAAGAGCACTTTCATATCACCAATTTCCCACAAAACACTTGACTTGTTCGAACTACTGGTTACAAAGGATTTAACCAGCATACATCAGAAGGATTGTAAAAAATATAACTTATCCAAGAAAGAAATATCAACTCTAAGAGACATGAGTGCCAAAAAAGAACTGACGTTCCAATCCGCGGATAAGGGTGGAGCGTTGATGGTTATGGACACGGTATATTATGATCTGAAGTTCACAGCACATGTTCAGGACACCGACACCTATATTTCCCTGGATTCTGACCTAACCTCGACCTTTCAAGCCAGTCTGCTACAAATTATCAAAAGAGCGAAAGATTTAGCCTGGATAGATGACAGCACTTTTAAATATCTGATCACCGAGTATCCAAAAAGACCACAGTTGTATATGCTACCGAAAATTTACAAAGACCCTACCGATCTACCCTTTCGCCCCATTGTGGCAGGGTGTGGATCGCTCCACGAACCGATAGGCAGATTCTTGGACCACTATCTTCAACCACTGGTTCAGCAATGGGTGTCATATGTGCAGGACACAACGGACTGTTTAAACAAACTGAACGACATCACAATACCACCCAACGGAGAAATTTGGTTAGCTACCATAGATGTTTGCTCTTTGTATACATCAATTCCTCATGGGAAAGGTATTGAAGCCGTAGAGTGGATGTTATTAAACCATCACTACGAAGAAACCTTGAACATCTTCCTTATTGAAATACTACAGTTTTGTCTCTACCACAGCTACTTTGCCTGGAAGCAACAATTCTATTTCCAAAAGACGGGAACGTCTATGGGTTTTACTGGGGCACCTACTTACGCCAACATTTTCATGGCGAAGTTCGAAAACACCCATATTCTACACAACCGCGATTGGACGGACCACCTGTTGTTATACCTATGGTATATTGACAATATTTTAGTCGTCTGGCAAGGTGGAAGACATCAACTAGAGGAAGTGATTAAAACATTGAACACTTGTCATGCACAGATCAAGTTCACACACAGCATTAATGTCACAAGCATTAACTTTCTGGACATTCAAATTGAAAAGATTCAGGACACGATTACAACCGAAGTATACAAGAAGAAAACAGATCGTAATAGTGCTTTACATTACTCGAGTTTTCACTCCATGAGCTTAAAGAATCATTTGCCTCTCTCCCAATTCATTAGAATTAAAAGAATCAGCTCTGAAGCAGCACAGGCAAAAAAGACATTGAAGAAATGACAGGGCAGTACCAAAACAGGGGATACCCTAAGGAAATTCTGGAAGTAGTTCAATCTAGGGCTTTAGCTTTTGAAAGACCAAAGCTTTTAAAAAAATCTGAATAGCCACCACAGAAAAGGGAATTTTGTGTCCTGAAGTACTCGACGTCAGCCACCAGCATCAAAAGATGCATTTTAAAAAGGTGGGAATTAATAGAACAGGAAGAAGACTTAAAACAGATTTTTTCTGGTAACCCTATTTTCGCCTTTTTACGTGCAAAAAATTTACGGGAGATTTTGAATAGTAGTTCCGAAGAGAAAAAAGCTCAAACAATGCGAGGCATGCGACAATGTCATAACTGTGGTCATTGTGGCAACATGATAGTGGGAAACACATGCATGCACCCACAGACAGGCAAACCCATAAAGTTACGACGCACCTCAGATTGTAACTCCAGTCTAGTCATATACGCCATTAAGTGTCCTTGTGGGTTGATATATGTCGGCAGAACTACTAGAAAAGTGAAAATAAGGCTCACTGAGCATAAATCCACTATCAGAACTGCGAGTGAGAAATCTAGTTTGGCATTACACTGGATTGAATGTAAACACACGATTCCTCAGCTGCGATACACTATACTTGAGCAGGTGTTGGTACAACCACATGTGGACCCACACAAACAATTGGCACAAAGAGAAACATTTTGGATAAAGTTTCTAAATACAGTTAAACCCTATGGTCTAAATGATAAAATAGAATTTCTGTTTTTCTTGTAAATAATGATAATATGGAGTAGCTGTAAAACAGCATATGTATGATGTTTTTTATAAAAGAAAATGTCATCATCATCAAGAACTGTATTAATTTTTAATTTGGGCTTGTACACATAACTAAATTCATATACTCAATTTAAATGAGGATGGGAGAATTCTTTATATACCGTACTTGCACCATCTAGCTTAATACTCATTGCTTTCAGGTATTACGTATTTAGCTTTAGGTTATATTTTTCTGTAGACCACGGAGGTGGAATGATCGTTTTTTTTACACTTAATACAAATCACGTAGTCTTTTTTCGACATCTATTCGGTGACACGCAAAGATGGAAGTATTGTAGGGAATCTCGCGATAATACGGAGACTGGTATTTGCCAAACAATAGTAGCAGAGGGCGGGCGCCATACAACCGGAAATAGCGGAGAGCCATATTTGCCAAACAAGAGTAGCAGAGGGCGGGCGCCATACAATTGAAGATAAGGTAGGCTTATGCCTGAAGTTGCAAGCACTTGGGCAGTATGTAATCTGGGAGGCCGGAACAGTCAAATTAAGGGGCATGTCCTCTGTGTCTTCTCTTTTCTACAGCACGCCATATAACACAAACGGTTTGACACTGAGGCGATTGTCCGCATACATCAAGTCTTAACCGTTGCTCAGCCAGTATCTGTAAGTCTGCTTTGGCATGTGATCTCGTAGTTAAAACCATGAAGCGAGGGATTAATATAGTTCACATCTTTTGTACCTTTCAGGATTGATTATCCTTCCTTTTGGTGAAGACGTGTTCACGGAAGACGTTACTTGTAGTGGGTAAGAAAGTTGTCATTCTCACACACACAACGTGGTTGGGCACGCATGAATAAGGGTACTTGTCACGTTTAACACATTCGGGCAACAGAATGCCAAATGCCATTTACGCGTATCACTAGAGCTCTCCTTAGGTAATGGATCACTCAGGGAAAGTCACAGGTTAACAACACTTTGGTTATGGGCACAATCCATAAACAATGCATTGATGGTGTTTGAGCTGGTGAAACCCGTGTAAATAAATTCGATAATACAGATGCTGTTTGGAATTAACAATGTAAAAGTAAATATTGTAATGAAATTTCATTTTTTGATGTATAGCTATGACTGTTATATATGTTATTTTGATTTTAAAAGTGTTCCCCTGACGAAGGTGCAATGCACCGAAATGCATTGGGAGCCAATTGAAGCACTATTGAACAAGTGAAACTTTGGAACATTATGTTATTGACTTTGGAAGATTGAAATACAGATAATGAATGCATACATTGTCTGAAGTCTTAGTTGTTTTTTGTAAAGTATTTTCTTTCGCATTTACATTTAGTTAACTTTTGGTGTATATACAAATTATGTTGAAAACATAATGGTGTTGATATATGATAACATGAACAAGAAGTTATACTGATTCATGATATCAAACATGAAATCTTGTGAAGTTTTTTGATGATTCAAAAGAGTTTGTTGATAATTATGTATTGAAGTGAATGAGCACCTTATAGGGCAATTTGAACAGTGCACCCTAGCACTCAAATACATTTGTGTTTGACTAATAAGGATAAGTTCACCTCCCCATAGGGAAATGTGCACCTCCAAGATGGGTAAGACAGTTGAAATTTCAACTTAGGAATGCAAGTGCATCATAGAACGACATAGGCACTATTTTGCGCTAGAACATTGCTAGCCTGGCTCCAAAAAATGGAAGATAAGTGGTGGCTTCATGTTGATCAGCAGGAAATGTTTTGTTTTCAGAAAACATTGACCATTAATGAGATCACAGTAGAAGAATTTGTGTTATATTATGAACTTGCAGTAAAGTATAAGTTAGTAGGTCAGTGGGTGGTTCAATTACTTGAATCTCAGTCACTCTGTGTACAAATCTCACATATTGTCGAGCTATGAACAGAATCATATAACTTAGGCTTGAGGGTGCATATACAATTGGACTAAAGATTGACATCTTTACTACATGAAATGTCCAGGGAACTCTGTAGGTGGTGAGCTGCTATTAAACATCCTAGAGGCCCCCACTGAGCAGCTAAGGGTGAACTTCACTATTGGTAACAAACTTATATCATTCTATGTGCTACTTTTAATGTAACACTGCGTAACGGTAGGTTGATTTTTTAGGAATGTCCACCTGAGGACTTCCGTGGCAGACATACCAAGGGTCAAAAACAGTGGGAAGTGATCCCAATTCATGTCAAGCATGGTTGCCGGCAGCCTTTATTTTCTATATGGCTGTACCCATGCTAACATACTGGAAGAACACCTTCAGAGCAGTAAATAGATGAAGCTTCCTAGATTATGATTTTATTAATTTGGAAACCGGGGAGACCGCCAATGACAGGCTGTCATTGGTAGTCTCCCCGCCATCAGTGACATGTTTCCCACCCGCCATATTACAATGGCGGGCTGGGTGATGGCGGTCAAAAAGTCCAACTGCCACGCATTGACAGGCTCCTCGAGCCTTTTTGTGCGGTGAAGGGGCTTGTAGTCCCTATTTCCACCGCCTTTTCATGGTGGAGGCATGCCAAAAGGAATCCCGTCTGCACTGGTCCTGTCCAGATCATGTCCAGCACCAGCCCTTCTGTTTGTGAGATGTGCAAGCACCCTCTGTTGCAGGTATATTCCAAGGATGAGTTGTTACTGGCTCAAAAGTCTCCAGCCATTCCGGTGTGTACTCATACATTCAACCTCTGCGTTGGCTCAAACTTGGATGCTATAGCCAAGTGCCCATCTTGCGATTTCTCTTTTATTCACTGGAGTAGCTCCTTGCTGTGCACACTCTTAAATTCTCCATCTGAGTATAAGGGCCAGCAGAGCCTTACTATTTTGGCTTCCTTGATTAACTGCAGATCCCGTCCAAAACACTCTTTCGAGATTTGTAACCAGCCAACAGAGGATAATTTGGATGTATTGTTCTTTATGAAAATGTGACTCCTTTGCACATGACATCGCTTTTGCCATCCTGCAGGGGCTCCTAATTCAGTTCATTAATAGGACTGACAAAATAGGTGGCGGCGTGGCTACAGTGTACCACAATACTTTTAGATGCTCAATATCTAACTTGGCTAACATTGGGACAATTGAAGGCCTTTTCTTCTCTATCATTGTGGATCCCTCTTTCACAGGGGTTGTGGTTATGATTTACAGACCTTCAAACTGTTCTAATGAGTTCCCCAGCCTACTGGTGGATCTGATAAGTCAACTCTATATATTGCACTCAAACATTCTAACGATTGGAGATTTTAACTTGCATAATGATGATTTAAGCTACTCTGTGGACAAATAATTTCTGACAACTTTAGAGGGTTTTAACCTCAAGCAACATTCGTGTGAGCCCACCCGTACGTCAGGACACATTCTCGATCTAATTTTCTCTCACTACCGAAATTCTAGATCTAATTTTCTCTCACTCACGAAATTCTTTTTTTTTCACCAGTCATTACCCAGATTCGCATAACTGGTGGACTTTGGAACACCACTGCCGCTCCGGTGCCATCTTCATGTGTGAGAAACCTAGGGCCAAATGTACGACAATTTTACATGCCCAAAATCAGTCGCAAATTGATTTGCGCATGTAAAAATGGCTGTACGCTATGCATGATATGCTCTCGCAATTTTAAATTTACAGTTGCAACTGAATAGCGAGTTGCAGACAAAGTGAATGCTATTAGCATTTACCAAATTGCGAGTCAGCATTTACCAAATTGCGTGTCGCAAATATCGACTCACAAAATCAAATTTATGGAGTACTGGCAAATTGCGACTATGCGAAAAATGGGCCATTTGCACATGCAATTTACCACTAACCTGAAGCAGGTGGTAACCAGGTTGAAACTATAAAAACAGGCCTAGAATGCACCAGAACCTTTCCAAAATGGCTGCCCTGTATGTGATAGCGAGGAGGATGCGGATAGTAGAGGAGTTTCAGAGTCAGGCTGACGTTGTTTGAGAAGACATATAAGAACAGTATAGGCTGAGTAGCATGGTCATCCTAGACCGCTTAGAGAGCCACATTTGGAAAGCAGAAACCCAGCGCAGCAATGCAATTCCAACACATATGCAGGTGTTGTGCTCCCTCCACCTATTGGCTACTGGTAGCTATCAAGATGTAATTGCAGTGGCTGAAGGTATGTCACAGACTGCACTTTTGTGTTTCTTCCGCAATTTCTTAGGTGCCCTGCTACACCCTATACATCAACACATATATCTATCAAGGAATGGTAAGGAACTTGAAAATACCAAATTGCAATTTTATAGAATAGCAAGTTACACGTTTTGTGTTTGGGGGTAACTGTGTATCCTCTTGGTGATGGCATGACACGTAAAAGCTAAAAAAATGTTGGGGCATTATCTCTTGGCACTATCTTATGAAAGTGATACCCTCGGTAAGTAGGGGTGTCACGACAGAGATGCACTTTTTCGGGTGTCGTTAGCGGTGGAGGCATTGTGGATGTCTTAGTTTATAGTCACATTGTGGCTAGTATGTAGAGTAAAGATATAGGTCCAATTGTTATCACCTAATATGTTTGAATCCCTTTTTAAATAGGTTCTGCTTGGGCCAGTTACTGATTCCAATTTGTTTATATTCTTTTATTTACTCCCTCTGTATTTTTACTTTGGTTGGTTGTTTAGCGGTCCTGATAAAGGTGGCATGCATCTTCTTCCAGTGCCACCGAAATGCGATGACCACTGACATTTAGATCCTGCTCATTAATGTTGTCTTTTTGGTCAAAGGAGATTATCTTTACACCTATGTCTCTGACTTGCCAGAGTTGTGAATGTATTATGACTGCTGATTGAACCAGTATGAATGTATGAAAAAGTGTTTTTCTTTTTGTGTTAATTTTTACCTAGGGTTTGCATGATGTCAATATGTGAAAAGTTATAGCTTAATATGATGATTATATTTCTGTATGCTTATCAATCAGAAATTGTTGATTGATAACTAATTTGATATGTAATAGAAAAGTGTTAAAAAAGAATAAATAAAGTTACAAAGAACATTGATGTATTTGCAAGATGTTGCAATTTAATATGTCTCATTTTTTAATTCATCTGAATCATTGAAAAAGAAATATAGGTCAAGAAGGAGTTTCTATAGTGTGGTTCCCACGCAACACCAGCAAGTCAATATACAGTGTGTTCCATGCCTTAGTTTCTTCTGGACGTTCTTCGTCAAGCCTTAAGCGCCCATTTTGGGATCATACCTCGGTTGCCACACAACTGTAACTGTTTGTTATTTTAACATTCTAAAGAGCACAGAAAATGGAACCAAGCTTTACAAGCCAATGGACAGTCTATGCCTGATGAATACATGGAAGCCATCTGTAGACTAGAAGTACGATTTTCTAAGGAGGAACATCTAGTGATGAATCAATACAAGTTCTTTACTCATCGTCAACGGAACGAAGAATCAATTGATGATTTTGTTGCTAGACTTAGAGAACTATCTGTTAAGTGTAAATTCGGATCCATGAATAATGAACTCATTAGGGATCAGTTAATGGTTCAATGCAACAACAAAAAGATTCAGGAAAGGTTGTAGGCTGCTAAAAACCCAACATTGAAGGTAGCCTATGATCTTGCCAAAGTAATTGAAGAATCTCAGCCTTGAATGAAGGAAATGCAAAAGAAAAACAGCACTCAACAAGAAGTGTCTGAAGTATCTAAGAAAGATCCAAGTGACGATAGTGATCCACGAGATTCCCGTGATGAGGAATCAGTTGCTGTCGTAAAGAGTAAAATTAGGCCATACAACAACAGAAATCCTTCTTCAAAAACTACAAATAAATTTTGTTCACGATGTGGCAGTAGTGGTCACACGTCAGACTCTAGGGGCCCGATTCACAGAACTAACTTAAGACAAAATCCTAAACTTACTACTTTTGGTATTCACAGAAGTTAGGATGTTGTCTTAAGTTTGTTTTAAGGCAAACTTAAGACAGACTTAAGACAAAATCCTAACTTAAGTTTGTCTTAAGTATGTCTTAAGACAAACTTAAGACAAAATACTAACTTCTGTGAATACCAAAGTAGTAAGTTTAGGATTTTGTCTTAAGTTAGTTCTGTGAAACGGGCCCAGTGTTTTGTTTTGCCTCAAACAAGGAATGCTTAAATTGTGGTCGCCTAGGACATTTTTCTAAAATGTGTATAACGAAATGTCGTTCAAAAGTTGCAGTAATTCAAGACTGAATGTGTGAAATCAAAAAACAGGGAGACAGATTGTTAGCTATTGATGACATAGATGTCGTTTCTGATGATGACAAGAGGCAAAACAGGCCTAAAGCTCTTTTTATAATTGACGGTAGGGAAGTGTTCCTAATGGTGGACACTGGTTCAAGATACACTATCATTCCACAATCCTTGTTGGAAAGTACATGGGGAACAAAATCTCTAGCAAAAATGACATATCTCCTACTGGGTATCAGGGTGAAACCATAGATTTGTAGGATATTTTGAATCTAATATACTCTTCAAAAACAGATCCATCAACGGTAACATTTACGTCTCTGTTGATGGCCCTCCTATATTAGGATGGGTTAATCAATATGACTTAAATATCAACGTTAGGGGTGTGGCCAAGATGGCGGAGTGAGAGGACGCTTCTTCTCGATGCTCCCCGGTCCGACTAGGCCCGAGCCCTGAAATATAGCTCTTTCTCCCCCCTCCGGAGCTTAACGGCACGGGGAGAGGCAGAGGAACCTGCAGAGATGACGCTGGTCGAGTCTCAGGACAGCCCGTCGGACGGTGTTGAAGGTCCGGCCCGGGAGGCGCGAAGAGGAGGAGGCCGACCCCAGAGTACGTCGGCCGGACGCACGCCGCGCCCAGTGCCGCTTGGAGTGAGCAGCCGGAAGAAACACCGCAAAGCCTCGACCGAGAGGTCCTGGAAACTTAGAGGGACCATCGTAGCGGCCCCGTGAGAGCAGCAGAGTGTGGCGCTTGAGTCCCAGCATACGTGTCTGGTCGCCCCCCGGGAGGGCATCGAAACGACAAGGGTGCGGACCCGGGGCCTTGTACCGAGCCTCCCCCCCTCAGCCCCTCCGGTGGCAAGACTCCGCAACTTGGTGAACGCCGAGGCTCACAGCGGCACCGGAGTCCTTGGCAGCCCCACAGCCTATATGGTCGGACCCGGAGCGCCCCCGGCCATTAGCATTGTGACGCACAACGAATTTGGCCGAAGGCGAGAGATAGCGGAATCGCCCTGAGGGGCCTCTGTTGACGGCGACAGCAGGGGAGTCCTGCGTATCCTCAGAGGAATCCACAACGCCTCCCCTCTTGGGAGCGGACAGAGGCCGAAAGAGGGGACAGTCGCAGGTGACAATATTCTGGCCTAGTGGAGGCCGCGACAGACGGAGGCTGGCGAGGACTACAGAAGGAGTGCGCATCCCACCATAGCTATCGTGTCTGGACCCTAACGTGACGGACCCAGAAGTGCTGTCCCCAGACGGTGCTTGGTGCAGTTGCCGGTGACGATCCCCGGTCCCTTGTCTACCACGGGAAGGGAGACCTGGCCCGCACTCAATCCAAGATGGCGTCGGGCAGAGGCACAAAGCGGGGAGAACGCACTCTCCCTGACATGCTCAGCAGGTCCCAGCAAAGAGGAGATAGGGGGCCGTTATCAGCAAGCCCGGCCGGAGGCTCGCAGAGTTCGAATGGAGGAGAACCACCGGTCACCAGATCATTTCTTGAGTCGCTGTTTGGCACCCTCAGAGACGATTTTCAGACATTGAAACAGGAGATGGCGGGCGAGGTTCGGGAGGTACGCAGAGAAGTGGAAGAGATCGGGGAACGAGTGGCCACGGTGGAGGGCACGAACCACCGTATCGATGAGGAGTTAGCCCTGCTGCAACAGGAGGTTCTACGCCTCAGAGAACAGCACCTAGATCTGCAGATGCACAACGAGGACCTTGAGAACCGCTCTCGGCGAAACAATATTCGAGACCGGGGGGTTCCGTCCTCGGACGAAGGCACAGATGTAACTGGCTACCTGGGAGACCTGTTTCGAGCGGTCCTAGGTGAACCGCCTGAATTCCCGGTCAGGATTGACAGGGCGCACCGAGTGGGTCCGCCACGTCGAGCATCAGCACCCCCCCCCCCGACATTTTGGCTTTCCTTCCGGACTTCCCACTAAAGGAACGCATCCTGGCTGAGGCCCGGAAACAATCTGGGTTCACTTTCCGTGGCCATTCTGTGGGACTATATCAGGACTTGTCCGCCATTACTTTGCAAAAACGGAAATCATTCAAGATCGCCACTGACTTTTTGAGAGAGCACGAAATGCCATATGCCTGGGGCCACCCCTTCCGCCTCATCTTTAGATGGAACGGCACGATGCATCAACTTGGATCGCTCCAGGACACCTGTGAAGTTCTGGGGATCACGGCGGAGGAGGAAGACACAAATACACCGAACAGGAGGCGCGGCCCCAGAGACGGATGGCAGAGGGTGTCACGGAGACGGGGATCGGCCAACCCCAGAAGGCCGGACTCGCCCACCATTGGAGCCAACATGGCAGATGCAATCTCTGAGGCGGTCAGAAGCAACGCCTCTACCGGTGATGTGGCTCTCACAGCATAATGACGCTCCGGGGGGAGAACACCACAGCCTTACTGGAATAGCATGTTCGGGTCTTGGAGGGCGGGGGGTGGGGGGAAGTGAGGAAGGGGGTAAGTGGCTGGACGTCCACATTGGTAACTCACCACAGACTTGCCCGAGGGCATGACTGGGACTGACATTTGTTTGAACTTCAGGGGTTTGTTGGGGGGGGGGGAGGTTGTTTGGTTGTTTGCATGAAGGGTTTGTTGGGGTGTGGAGGGTGTTGCTGGGAAGGGGAGGGGGAGGATGGGCAGCCTGGGAGATGGGTGGGGGGGTTGGGGGGAATCACAGGGTCCGTCCAGTGCAACTATGCCACTCATCACAGCCTTGCTGTGCTTCTATACATCATCTACACCACGCCCACCTCTCTTAGGCCGTGACACACTGCGTCTACCTTGGTCTAATCCACACATATGACGGCTCTCACAGTAGTTACCCTTAACATGAAGGGGTTAAATAATCCTATCAAAAGAAGGGCGGTTCTTTCCTTATTGGAGAATACCCACGCAGATATTTGTCTCCTACAGGAGACACATCTTTTGGCCAGAGACTGCCAAAGGATGCGCTCCCATAAATTTCCCACTCAATTCTTCTCCTGCAATACCACTAAGACCACTGGGGTCGCAATTTTGGTATCCCAAAAGTTTAAGGGAGAGATCCTCCATAAATTTGCTGAGCAGAAGGGTAGACTCCTGGCTTATAGGGTTAAGTACGGGGGACTAATCTTCACTGTTGGATCGATGTATAGCCCCAATGAACACCAAGAACGATTCCTACAATCGGTGGTGGTGGATATCACCGCCACACCAGACAGACACGTCATCATAGGGGGGGATCTGAATATGGTCTTCGACTCTTCCTTGGATAGGTCCATGCAACGGCGCCCGCAGACTGGGGAGATCTTGCAGACGGGCAAACGCCAGCTGGAGGACTTGGATCTCCATGATCTCTGGCGTTCCTTGCATCCCACCACCCGGGATTATTCCTATTATTCACACGCCCACAAGACCTACGCACGCCTCGATCATCTCCTTGTCTCCAAACCGGTTCGCAACTTAGCCATAGCGTCATCGATAGGGGTTCTTTCTCTATCGGACCACGCCCCAGTTATGGGAACATTTCAATTGCCACCGATGTCACCGAGGCGCGGGTGTGGCACCTCAGATATACCTTGCTGCACAGACAGACGGTGGTAAAGCATATTCAAGACTCAATTCGGGAATACCAGGAGCACATTGATAACGGTGACACTTCCCTAGCAACGCAGTGGGCGGCATTGAAGGTGGTGCTTCAAGGGGAATTTATTGCCATCTCCTCAGCTGAGAATCGAGAGCGTCAACGGAAACGTGAGGAACTCACAGGCAAGGTGCGAGAACTGGAACAGGTTCACCAGAGGACGGGGGCTCCCAGAATCTGGAAGCAGCTTAAGGCGGAAAAGAAGCTGTTAGCAGCCTTGGATACGGACAGGGCGGAATATGCTGCATTGCGCCTGAAGCATGCATACTATACAGGTGGGGACAGGTGTGGGAAACTCCTGGCACACAAACTTAGAGAAGCACACCAGAAGCACTTAGTGAAGGAGCTATCGGCACCCTCTGGGGGGTCGGTAACGGAAGATGACCAAATAGCTGAATGCTTCCGCCGATTTTATGCTGACCTCTACAGGGGTGAACCCCCGTCAGCACAAGCAGAGGAGGCCTACCTGGCCTCGGTTGACCTTCCCTCCCTCGCTCCGGAGCAAGCAGAATATCTCGAGAGAGATAATCGTGTGGAGGAAGTAATCACAGCCATCTCCAGGCTTAAACACGGGAAGGCCCCGGGCCCTGACAGTTATACTTCCCTCTTCTATAAGACTTTCTGCCCTACGCTGGCCCCGATCCTCACGCGCCTATTTAATTCCTTCTCCGAGCCTGGAGCTATCCCTCTGGATCTGCTTAGGGCAACGGTTTCGGTTATTCCCAAACCGGGGAATGACTGGACGCAATGTGGCTCCTACAGGCCAATCTCTCTCTTGAATATTGACCTTAAATTGTACTCTGGGATCTTGGCGGCCCGTTTGGCGCTTCACCTTCCGGACCTAGTAGACTCGGATCAAGCCGGGTTCGTTCCGGGGAGGCAAACGGTGGACAACACCAAGAGGGTGGTTCATGTTCTGGAGAAGGCCTCCAGGATACCCGGAGAAAGGATGTTACTAGCAGTCGACGCGGAGAAAGCCTTCGACAGGGTGCACTGGCCATATCTAGAGAAAGTTCTGGCGAAAGTAGGTATTGGCGAGAAATTCCGCACTCTGGTGTTTAACTGCTAAAGTTTCCATCAGCAGTGATACGGGTTAATGGCTGCAGTTCCCATCAATTCGCGATCGAAAGGGGTATCAGACAGGGGTGTCCATTATCCCCCCTCTTATTCGCACTCTATATGGAACCCCTGGCCCAAAGAATACGTCAGAATCCGAATGCACTGGGAATTAAGATGGGGGAGTACACCCACACTGTCAGTCTGTATGCAGACGATATCATTCTGACGTTGGAGGATCCGGGGAGGTCGCTCCCTGCTTGCATCGATGAGATGGAAGCCTTCGCTGCCATAGCGGGCTTTAAGATGAATATGGGGAAATCAGTGGCCCTTGATGTCTCACTCACCGTGACCACCAGAACCGATTTGCAGAGGCGATTTCCCATGCACTGGTCGAAAGATCTGGTGCCCTACTTGGGCATTCTTCTGGCACCTACACTATCAGCTATGGTGACTGCAAACTACACCGCCCTAGGCTCTAAAATTAAGGAGGAACTGGGTCGCTGGAGCAAGGGCACATTGTCCTGGCTGGGTAGAATTGCCGCAGTGAAAATGACCATCTTACCGCAGGCACTTTACCTGTTCCGTGCCCTGCCGCTGCAGCCCCCGAAAGGATGGCTGCTTCAGACTCAGGCGGACATTGCGCGCTTCATATGGCAGGGCCATAAACCCAGACTCAAGAGGACCTTGGCCACTCTGGCACCCGAGGCAGGGGGGCTAGGAATACCGGACCTCCGTAAATATTTTCAGGCGGCCCAGCTAAGGTATCTGGTAGAGTGGAGCAAATGGGAGACCGATAAACACTGGCTCTTTCAAGACCAGGCAGTTGCGGGCCGGACCCTGCAGGAAGTGCCCTTTTTGCGGCGGATACATCGCCCTCCCAATTTATATGCATCTTATATCACACGGGTCCTCATGAAAGAGTGGGATGCCACGAATTTGACTCACACACTTACCACCTTCCCCTCTCCGTTCACGCCCTTGATCGATAACCCAGAGTTTCGCCCTGGCACGGAACCGGGGGCTTTTGCACGTTGGCGGGCTGCTGGGTGCAGGGCTCTTTTTCATCTGTATGGCCCGGAAGGCATAATTCCATTCCCAGAGTTCAGGAAAGAATATCGGTTGCCGGAGGTAGAAAGGTTGCGCTATATGCAGGTGCGCCACTGGGCACTGCAGCCACAAACATGAGAGTCGGCAGATCGGAAGCTTCTTCCATATGAGAAATGGCTTGTAACACGCACCTCAGACAAAAAACTCATTTCGGACTTGTACACATTCTTGCAGCCCTCCCCCTTTGACATCTATAACCCGGGTAGGGAACGATGGGAAAGAGAACTGGGGAGATCCTTAAGCCGTAAGGAATGGGACAGCATCGCATATAGGGCCCGACACTCCGCATATCACACTGGGCTAACGGAGACATTTACAAAAGTGTCCACATACTGGTATTACATGCCCCAAAGGTTACACGAGATGAATCACAACATTGACGCCACCTGCTGGCGAGCATGCGGGCAACAGGGTACCCTCACTCATGTTTTATGGGAATGCCCGATTCTAGCCCCCTACTGGAAGCAGGTTTTAGACTTGATTGACTCCAACTTTGAGATTGAATTGCCCCGCTTTCCAGCGTATGTTCTGTTGGGCCTGCCCAACGGACTGTTGTATCCTCTGAAGTCTCGTAGAGGGAGGCAAATTGCGATAGCACTGGGTTCTGCTGTTCAAAATATACTCATTCATTGGCGCTCTACCACACTCCCCTCCACCACAGGGTGGTTGCAGAGACTATGGCATGTCCTGGGAATGGAAAAATTGTCGCTCATGGTGGCAGGGGAGGTGGAGCAATTTAATGAACTATGGCAACCGTTTCACTCATTGCTTGTTGGGGAATTTACAGAGCTTACATGCCCCAGATATCTCCGCCTGTTGAGGTTGACTACATTGGCAGACTCGGATGGCCAGCGAGCCTAGTTGTAATGGGCACTGGAGGGGGAGGAGCGGTCCTTGGGGGGAGGGCGGGTGTTGTTCTGGGGCACTGGATGGGGCTGGGGTGAGGGGGCATGATTGGGTTCGGGGAGGAGGGGGAGTTGGGGGGTTTGTTCACTTTGGAGCGCCTTGTGGTAGCATACGCACCAGCCATTGTATCTGAATGTACACTGCTTTTTACAGGACCCTAACGCGCTGGTGCGCTATTATATGACTGTATCAGACGCTTTGCTCCCTTGTGTCAATTGTTTTTTTTTTCCTTGTGAATGCTCAATAAAATGCTTTAAACCTAAATATCAACGTTAATCCCAGAGCATCCTCTCAGGTCATGATTGTTGATGATTATTCTTTAGATGACATACTACAGGAATCTAAGTCTGTTTTTAAGGGGGAGTTAGGTGAATTGAAACGTTAGTCACACTTTATTCAGTTACAAAAAATAGTCTTTCCATCCAAAACAAACTCAGAAGAATCCCTTTATCTGTTAGGGAGGATTTTAAATATTTGTTGAATGAAATGTTACAAAGTGGGGTAATGGAACATGTCGAAGCTTCCTCATGGGTGTCTCTGGTTGTTAGTGCTAAAAAATCGGACAGAAAATTGAGGTTCTGTGTGGACTTAAGATCCTTAAACAAATGTGTTGTCCCTGATACCTTTTCTCTGCCAAACATTGGAGAACTAGTATCTACTTTGCAAGGGGCCAAATTCTTTTCCAAATTAGATCTTAAGAGCGCGTACCAGCAGATAAGACTCCATGAGGAGTCTAAGCATCTTAAAGCGTTCATAACTACAGAAGGTACGTTTCAGTTTACACAACTTCCTTTTGGACTAATTTCAACAGCCAGCGTGTTTCAACGCATGGTTACAGAAATTTTCAAAGGAATTCAGAAGGCAGTGCTTTTCCAGGATGTAATTTTTGTATTCGTTGACTCTATTGCTGATCATAATCTTGTGCTCAAGGATGTTCTGCACAGGATTTTGGAAGCAGGTCTTACCTTGCGTAAGGATAAATGTTCCTTTCTGGTGCAGCATATAGAGTACCTTGGTTATGAATTATCAGCACAGGAAGTCAAGCCCAAGAAAAATCTTCTGGAAGCAATTTATTTGGCCTCATGTTCTACTGATAAGGACCAGCTTAGGTCGTTCATGGGGTTGATAGAATATTACCTCAAATTTGTGAAGAATTTCTCCGACTAGACCTTACTTTTGAGATTACTATTGAAGAAAGGTGCAAAATTTGAGTGGGCAGATGAGCATATTTCTTGTTTTAACCAAATCAAGCGAGAAATATGTGAAGCCAATGTTTTAGCTCCATTCGACACAAAACAGACTTCTGGCTTCATGGTTGATGCAAGTGCCACCGGTTTGGGTGCTGTTCTTTTGCAGAAATACACCGTTGGGGAGCGAGCAATTGCGTTCGCCTCTCGCACTCTCACGCCTTCAGAACAGAATTATTCTGTTATTGAGAAAGAAGCTGCCGGGGGTGTCCAGTACTTCCGCACCTATGTATGGGGTACCAAATTCCATCTCAAAACTGACCACAAACCTTTAATTTGGATTTTTTCTCCTGGTGGGGCAGGCAAGGGTTCACCTGGACTAGCTAGATTAGCTGATAAACTCCTAGCATATCAATATGAAATTTCTCATGTACAGGGTTGGCGTAATTTCCAAGTAGTTTGTCTATCTAGACATTCTATGGGAGGATCTTGATGATGTTTCTTTTGAGTTGGATAAAGAAGAAGAAGCTGTTGCTTATGTTCAAGATGTTTTAGATTTCAGCAAAGGCACTTTTACACATGATGATTGGTGCAAAACTAGTAGTCCGTGGCATAGCATTTGTCTTGATTTTATTGGACCAATGGAAAAGCTACCTTTGGGTCAAAGTTTTGCCATTATTTCTATTGATGTTTTCTCAAAACGACTTAAGGTTAGCTATGTCAAGGGCATCTGTACTGAAAGTTCCATTACATTTTTAAAGTAGTTTTCCAAGAAGAGGGTTATTCAAATGTTCTTATCACAGATAATGGTACTCAGCTTGTGTCACGTAACATGTGTTCTTTCTTATCTAGTTGTAGTGTCATACATCATTGCACTTCCTTGTATAATCCACTTTGTGAAAGGCCTAACAGATTGGTCAAAGGTATAATTCAAATGGCTTGTTCTAGTGGTGCTTTTGCTCAAGATTTGGTTCAAGATATGCACAACACAAAGTTCAAATGAAAAATCTCAGTTTGAGCTTATGCACGGCAGACTACCTAACACTAAACTTTCTCCTTTCTGGTTCAAAGCGTTGGTTTCTAATGGTGGTCATACTGAGTCCTCACCTGTCATTCATGAGAAAAAAATGTGGTTTTTCACATTTCTAAAGGTGATCTTGTCCAGGTAAAGCCTGGAAGAATTTTAAAAGTTTTATCTAAATTTCAAGGTGCGTTTTGTGTTAAAGAGGTGTTTCCTCACTATGTTGTATTGACCAATGGTGAGAAATGGAATCTTCACTGTGTTGCTCTTTAGACATTCTCTTGATTGTGAGGATGTAGTTAGTCAAGAGTCTCATCACTCTTCGTCCAACAGTGGTAATAGTGGCTACATGTTGTTTACTATGGAGGATAATACCTCATTGTCTGTTCCTGTCAGTAGAAGGAGTGTAGGCGGTGGTGATGCTTGTGACTCCAGCAATACTTGTGATTCTAGTATTGATTCTAACGACTTTCTTAATTTTCAGGATGCCTCTTTATAAAATCCGGAGTCTCTAGGAGTCGCAGACCACCAGCATATCTCAATGATTATTGTTGGTAATCATGTTCTTATAGTATTTCTTCATTTTGTTTTTTGTTTATTTCTTTTCTCTAAGGGAAGAAGGTATGATGTACATGTTACTCCTTGTAATATTTGTGTATGTATTATTTGTATGCCTTCTTCTATGTTTCCATCCTTTATCCTTCTAGAATACCTGTGTGTATCTTTATTCAACGCTAACGTTCTGGGAGTTTCAGTTAACAGTTTGGTCAGCAGGCGTTGTGTTGATTCTAGCTTCTCTACAATAAACTACTGCTACTCACATATTTAAGTGGCCGGAGACTATCTTCAACAGTTCTCCTCCCAAAGATGTATCTATGTTGCAAAAAGAGGAATAAAGGAAATTTTTTGAGTCGCTATCTTTGTGGTGGTACTATGTTAACAATTAATGTCAGTCCCTAACAGCACCCTAACAGCAAGGTTTGTGTCACGTACTACATTTCCCAAGATGCATCAACTATGACTTTTTTATCGTGTAGTCAGAGCATGTAGATGCAGTTTGGCCTGTGTGTGGTGCATGCACGTGGGGTTCTGTCTTGAGTGTGACATAATAGGGCATCCATTTCTCACTTACCTGTGGGTGGTGGAGGTTGGGATGTGTCTAGGCTTCCAATCCCCACTACTGACACCGGCTCTAGGGTTGCTTCCACCATTTCCGGTGATGTGGAGGCTTCCGGGAGACTGGATGGGCCACCTCCTGTGTGTTGGGCATCACGCAGCCATGCAGCCACCCTCTCCTTTGCCCTGAAACGGAGGTCATACCACGTCTTTTTTTTGTCGGCGAATAACTGGCTGTCAGCTACACTGAGGGCATTTACACGCAGCTGCATGGCACGCCATATTTTTCTCTTGTCAGACTCTGGCACGGTATGAGAAGTCAGACCGAACAGCTGCTCATGATTGTTGCAGCACTCCTCGCTGATTATGTCAATTTTTTTCTCAGAAAATTTCAGTTTACGGGCCTCTTATTCCTTTATTTCTCACTTGTCTCGCTGACCATCTTGCTCTGCTGTTCTCTCTGTGTATCAGTGTTCCACTGACCTGCTGCACCTTGCCATGTGTTTGTAATTTTGATCAGGAATCTCCATAGACACCACTTCCTGATTTGGGGTCCTTCAGATCTACCAGGAAGTGATTTTTTCCAATTTGTATTCACCATCGCTATTTGCGAATGCAAAATGCATGCTTTTAACCTCGTATGCTAATTGCACATACAAAATGCATGTTTTCAACCGCAAACACTATCTGCGAGCGTTTAGCATATCGCAATTTGCGAGTCACAATTTTACATTGCGAGGCACTTCCGAGTAGCTATTTGGGGTAAGGTTGTGTCGGTTTATTCAATTTGTGAGTCGTAATGTGGGGCAAATTGTGACACGCAAAACTTTTGGTCATACATCTGGACCCTAGATTTTAAAATTGACTCTAGTCTGTCTGTCAAAAGTCAGGGTAAGGCTGTATCTGCTAGCTGATTGTTCACATTTGAATTCACTCAGGAAATTCTCCATCTTGTGTCTGAAGCTAACTTGAAAATCATTGGGCATTCCCTGGTTACATCCAAGCTGGACTATTTGAATTGTTTATATTTAGGGCTGCATCATCTGCAGATGATCCAAAATGCAGAAGCTCAACTTTTTCTGAAGGTTCAGGTGCACTTATCAGTTTTTGTCTACCAGCGCCAACTTTATTGGCTGCCCAATACTAGCCGAATCAAATTCAACGCATGAATTTTACCTTTAGAGCCTTTCACCAAAAAGGTCCTCTGTATTTAAGGCAAGCGTTGTGCAGCGTTTGAAAGTTCCAAGGATGCGCAGGCCGAGAAGAATAAGGAGACCCCTTGCGTACCTGACTACTAAACTTTGAAACTCCCTCCCTATTGCTCTCTGCTCTGCCCCTCTGAATTTATTTTTTGCAAACATCTGCAGACATACCTTTTTGCTGCTTAGGCTATATGTTCTTGATTTGGGAGAGTTTTGGTCATCACTGGCATCTTGCAGCTGTCGCTGGGACCCTTCTTTAGAAGCAGCTGCGTGCTTTTTAAATTTTATTGTAATGTATTGTATAGTAAGAGGGAGACTCTATGGCCACTATACTGCATTCGTTGACAGTATTGACGGGGACAGTCTTTGGAGAAAACTAATGGAATGGGGGATATCTAACTTTCAAGAGTAGTGTAACTTCTCCGTTGGTATAACTAGGCCCACTTAAAAGCGAGTGATGGTACAAAGAATTGTAACAAGCCATAGACTGAAGGAGGATTGTTTGCTGTCTGCCTTACTGTTTAATCTCTATGCAGCAACACATGTCTTTAAGTTGAGATGGGAAAAGAAATGTTCCTCTAAATTAGGGCGACAGTACATTACGCGGAGCACCAGTCTAAGCAACAGTAGGGAAAACGTTTTAACTTAAAAGGATTTGGAAACAACTCTTATTAATTCCCCAAACAATTGTAATACTGAGGGCCCTATTACGATGTCGGTCAGTAAGTCTCCGACCGCTCAGCGGAGGCTTACCGACCAACATTGTAGGTTTACATTCCAACCGCAGAATGATAATGAAGGCGGTCAGAGTGTATACCGGTCGGTCAAACCGACTGGATTCCGATGAGCTCAAGGAGCCCGTTGGCCAGTCTGAAGCTGCACATAATTCCTAAAGGACAGCATTTCCGCCATCGAGATTATGATGTCAGTTTCTGACAGCCTTCCCATGTTGGCCTTTCGGACATGGAAAATCTGTAAGAAAGCAACTTTGGTGGGCCCTAGCATGGCCCTCTTTCCCACTGGCCTTAAAGTTAAGACCTTGGGGGGACTTCTCTGCACCGTGTAGCAGGCACTGTGATGTGCCTGCCCCTAGGTGCGGGGATGTGCAAAAACTTCCATTTCACAATGGGAGCTTGTGTTGCGGGTGGTTTAGGACCGGTGCAAAATCTCCCATTGTGAAACGGTTGTTTGCAATCGCCCTATGTTTTCCACTAAAGGTAAGTCGTTCCGCACCCGCGAAGATGTCAGTTGAAGGGTATTCCAACCGATATCGTAATGACCTCCCTAATATAAAACATAGTTAAATCACAGTATACTGAAAAAAATATATACCTGATTTAACAAATATACATACATATGTTTAAAAGAAAGAAAGAAAATACATCTAATAATGTCAACTTCCATACTACCAAAAAACCAAAATGATGACATCATCACATATTTATTTTATTTCAATTAGTACATAAAAAAGGAGATGAAAAAAACAACATATATCCTGCCAAAGAAACAACATAATTTTACATACGCCTACTGTTAAATAAATTAAAATAAATATAAAAATATTTAGATAATTAATAACAAATTAATAATGTTTTGCTAAATGTCAAATAATGTAGCAAATAGTATATATGTATTTTCTTCCCAACCTACTCACCTAAAAAATACCACAACATGTAACAAACATATTAAAGCAAAATGACGTTAATATGTATAAATTAAGTAATTTACATAATTAATAATCAAATCATATTTGACAAAAAGTTAACAATACATCAATATACATTTAATTTAACTTCCCACCAGTTTCCTCTTCAAACCCAGCAGCTCACAACTAAAATATAGCTTACATAAATCAATAATAAATTATTTACATGTTTACCTATCAATTTAACAATTAAAAATGTATTAAGGAAAATATTCAATTATTTATAAGGGACTAACTTCCCAACCTATACCCCTACAAACCCCCAAACCTGCTACTAAAATATGAATAATAATGAAACAAAAATAAAAATTACAATTGCAATTTCAATTTCAAATTCACAAAACAAACATTTAAAAATGTACATAATTAATAATCAATGAAAACATTATTTAACAGTAAACAAATACCATTACATTAAAAATATATCTAATTTAAATAACATGCCAACCTATTACCCTACAAACATGTACATTTAATATATTAACTAAAATGTGTTAAAATAATTAAAAAACAATATTTTTACAACTTTATTACTGAAAACGATATTAAAACAGCAATAGTCTTGTAAAAGATAATATTTACCCCAAAGATTATATTCTTCACAGTGATATTCTCTACCACTATAATTTGTAATCATGATTTTCTTTAATATTTTTAGTTTAAACACCACAACCCTGACTACAGAATACACTATGTGCTGCCCCTCTGGGCCCTGGATGTAGAGCGTAGCCAAAGGCCATGCCCTCTGCTCAGTCCTCTTAACCTTCAATATCACTATGACACTTTCTGAACTATGTGTCTCTGATTCATGTTGTCATAGTCAGATAATCTTGTTATATGCACTATGCTTATCTTACAGTTTATTTTATACACAAGTTTTTTTATTCTGTTGCTTAAACTGTGTATTTAGTAGGAAGTGAGTGTCTAGATGAATGGATGCCAAAGTGGTTACGGTTCTGTGGGTATGAATATATTTGTGTTGTGGAAGGGAATACATCTCTTCATAACTAAAAAGTAATTTCACTGAGGAGCTTTATTCACCCCAGCTCAAACAGCATTAGGAACAAACTACTACTGCTTGGAACCCACAGCAACCACCCCCACACATTCCAAACATTACAGAACACAGATCACTGAAACTCAGTTGTTCTTAAAGACGCATCACCACAAAAGCACCCCCTCTTCACCTACAAACTACACTAAAAAAACTACAATACTACCTGTCCTCTAAATATTTTTTTTACAACTGTACTTAAATCCATTTCTGTATTTCAAAAATCTTTAACTTGTCTAGAAAATGGAACATGTAATACATCAAAAAATTTGGAGAAAGTAATAATCAATGCATTAGCCTAAACATCACAAAATCTTACAGGTCTCTTAATAACTCTTGCCCTACTGTATTTAACACATTGCTTTAATTCTCGACTCTTTGCTGAGATGGGTCAAAATGTTGATCAGCAGATACATCATACAATTTGTGATTTGATTCACTACGTTTCGCCACTTGCCGAACGGCATTACCATACAAATCCTCCACTCTAACCAGTGTCCTAAGTTTTCACATTCCTTTCATCACATGAGCCAGCTCTTTGATGCGCACCCAATCCCACACTTTTATACTATGAGTAAACTCTGTAATGGTATGTGTATCATCATAAACACATTTCAATTTGATTTGAAACTCTTTTAGCTGAATTATGTTGTCCATTAAATGAACATGATCAACCTTAGGATGCCATTTCCTAATCCAAGATGGACACAGCTTGCATGCTGGTACTCTCCTCCTCATGAGTCCAAAAGGACACTTGCCCGTGACACCATTCAGACATGAATGATGAGACCACAACGTACTTTCCACTGCTTCTAATAAATCAACTCTGACCACCCATTAAACACATTCAACCTAATTGTGATTCATTTTCTCAATGAATCCATTTTCCTGTGAATGAACAAGTGCAATCCTTCTATGTTTAATTAAGTTTTTCTCTACTAACTCCTTCATCTCTTTAAAAACAAATTGAACACCATTGTCTGATACAATCTTCCTTGGACAACCTTTTATTAAAAATATTGTCCTTAGAAACTAGATGACAGCTCAAGTATTTTGCTCTTCCAAGAATTCAACTTCCCACCTCTTACTGTAATAATCTGCCACCACATTGGTAAACTTACACCTCAGCGGCAAAGCATTAAAAGGTCCAATGAAATCAACTGCCAACTTAGACCACTGACCACTAGGCAGTACACTAAGTTGCAAGAGATTCAGTTCTCATCCCATTGCCAATGATAGCACAAATTACACAAGCCTTGAACATTGTGACAATATCTGTATTCATACCTGGAGACCAATTACTGGCCTTTATATTCCTCTTTGTGATGTTCTGCCACAAATGTCCTTCATGACCAGCCAGTATTATATGGCTGAGATACCCGCCACCCCCTCTCAACACAATCCCCAAGGATGGGAAGACGGAAACAGTTCTGAACTTGTGGAAGGCGGGAGGGAGTTACCCTCCCGGCCGTATTTATTAAAATATGAAACAAAATTAAAACAGTAAAAATAACAGTTTCATATCATGTACAATTTCATTTACACATTACGATGTTCTTGGCTGACCTTAACACATCTCTAATACAAAGGTTCTCCTAGCCGATACTAAACATCCTGTAAATGCATTACTCAAACTTTGAAATTGTACATCCTAACATTTACGGGCCAACGGCAAGGTCGTAACCGGTGTCAGATCCCCACTACCAGAACTCCCCCCCTCACTTGTGAGGGGCGGTCGCACAGAGGACTGTACCTCTGTGCCAACTTCCAATTTCCCTTGTCTTAGCGGGGGCCCCTTGATAACTTGACGCCATCTTAAGTGGTCGTCCGAGGACTTGTGTGAGGTGTCTAGAAGGTAGCGTAGACCCCCCTCCCACCCCACACAACTTACCACATCTGCCGTCGCAGATGTCCTGGCCCCGGGAAATTCCCAGGAGGGGCCCTAGCCCCTCCTCCCCAGGGAGGGGCCTATGGCCGCCTTCCCTTTCGGCGTCCCCATCCTTAGAGGGGACCGCCTCCCCGTTTGAGGGGCCAATGGCCGCCTCCCCCCGGGCGCTCCCATCCATAATGGGTGACGCCCTACCTCTAGGGATCTTCTAATTCCTGCTCACCGATCATGACCTTACCGCCCGACCAAAATAAATACGACAATCTAAGACTAAAACGGAGAAAACAATTTATACTTAAGCGAATCGAAGTATAATCTCTACCGAGCATCCGGTGCAACTACTTTACTGAATAAAACATGCTGAAAAACAACCTGTAAGAAAAACAATATCATGACACTCGACTTTATTCCACAAATCGCTGTCATCAGGGGCTGGTGGGTGGGTCAAAAAATGGCTCTTCGTTCCGTCTCGAGCTCACGTGCAACAGGGAGGTGCAGCTTCAGAGCACAGGAACAAGAGGATGCTTCCTTGGCTTGTCGCTCCTTTTATCCTTCTTCGGGTGGGCGTGTACCCACCTCCAATCTGCCTCCAGGGCGTGGCTAGCGGTGTTGGTGTCTAGGACAACCCCCTCTTGGGCGGGAAAAAGGCGCGCCCCGGCTACGCCGCTTCGGGCATACCAGCCGAGACTCGCCTCCCGCCCAAAAATGGCTTCCCGGGGGGATCGGGGTACTCCATCATACGTTCGGGGGGACCGAGTGGTCGCCCCTTTCCATATGGCTGAGATACCCGCCACCCCCTCTCAACACAATCCCCAAGGATGGGAAGACGGAAACAGTTCTGAACTTGTGGAAGGCGAGAGGGAGTTACCCTCCCGGCCGTATTTATTAAAATATGAAACAAAATTAAAACGTTAAAAATAACAGGTTCATATCATGTACAATTTCATTTACACATTACGATGTTCTTGGCTGACCTTAACACATCTCTAATACAAAGGTTCTCCTAGGCGATACTAAACATCCTGTAAATGCATTACTCAAACTTTGAAATTGTACATCCTAACATTTACGGGCCAACGGCAAGGTCGTAACCGGTGTCAGATCCCCACTACCAGAACTCCCCCCCTCACTTGTGAGGGGCGGTCGCACAGAAGACTGTACCTCTGTGCCAACTTCCAATTTCCCTTGTCTTAGCGGGGGCCCCTTCATAACTCGACACCATCTTAAGTGGTCGTCCGAGGACTCGTGTGAGGTGTCTAGAAGGTAGCGTAGACCCCCCTCCCACCCCACACAACTTACCACATCTGCCGTCGCAGATGTCCTGGCCCCGGGAAATTCCCAGGAGGGGCCCTAGCCCCTCCTCCCCAGGGAGGGGCGTATGGCCGCCTTCCCTTTCGGCGTCCCCATCCTTAGAGGGGACCGCCTCCCCGTTTGAGGGGCCAATGGCCGCCTCCCCCCGGGCGCTCCCATCCATAATGGGTGACGCCCTACCTCTAGGGATCTTCTAATTCCTGCTCACCGATCATGACCTTACCGCCACAGGCCGGATAGTTGACCGGCTATCCGGACCCCCCACAAAAACTCCTACTTAAAGGTCATGGCTGCAAACTCTTTAACCAAGCTACGAAGTCTCCTATGAGTAAAGAATTCCCCACCCGGGACAAATGAACTCCATCCTCTAGATACATTTGGTCCCCCCTGATACACCCATGCGGAATAGAATGCAATGTACTAGTACGGAACAATCTACCAAGCTTGTTATTCACCTTCTTCACTGAATGATTTACAGCAGCCACCGAAATAGCCCCCCGCCACACTTTTCGTGGAATCATATGGGACCATGCAATCGTGCACCCTGGAACCCTTCTCGCCAACCAACTCACTGTGGATAGTATCAACTCGAGAAGTATTCGTCTACCCGTGGTCACCAAATCATTGCCCCCAAGATGCACTATGATTATAGATGGCGGTGACCTTGTCCGCCCTAACAAACCCTCGATAAAACTTTGAAACTGGTCAATACAGAGCCCGCCCCTTCCGTAGAAGGTCACCCTGTACCCGTATTCCCCAGCCATGTGAATCATGTCACCTGCTTTGAATACATCTGCGGCACGCCTCACGTATGAGTGGCCCACGACCCACACCACTCTTTTCTCAGCCGGTGATCTTTGACCGCTGGTTCCCAGGTGTCGGGTCGACTGCACAGTCCGCCCTGCTTCGTAAGCTCGCGACACTGTAAACCAAACAGAAACAAGAAGCGTGAGTACAAGACATAGGCTTCACAACATGTGCAACCGCACATACCTTTTATAACAATTCGAGGACCAACGCCCCAACTGTTTCACTTTTTCCACACTCAGACCCCTGGCTGTAGCCTCTGTAGCAGCCCCTATCCTGAAGGAATGAGTCCCAAACTCGCACGGGTTCAAGCCCGCCGCTGCAATCGCCATCGTTAGCACCCGCTGAAACTGAAACCTAGTCAGCGGGGTGGCGTCGGCGTGCCTCAGCAAGCTTCCCTCCCATGATGCCGCCCTCTGCACCAAATACTCCTCAACGCATGCTACCGGGCACATGGGAGATCCCGGAATCCGCTGAACCACTACACTGTCTCCGATCGCTTTCTGATCGGTCTTGGACCTGACAAATGAGACTACCATTGTCTCCCCCTTAATTTGGATGTGCTCACGGCACAGACCTCCCCCCGTATCCTGCTTGTTCCTCGCTACCAGCTCGCTTACCCGCATAGCCCCATGGAATGCTAATGCAAAAGCGTCCCGGAATAGCACTGTCTCTGATTGAGACGAACATGTCGCAGGGAGTACGGACAGTAACAGGGCCAACCTTTCAAGACCTATCGGATGTCTTTCATCCACTCTGCAACCCTCACGGCGTTGCCACCCACGCAGCGCCTTCTGCACCAAGAAAGACGCCGTGGGATCCTGTATGCCATGGGCCCGTGCCATGAAAGAAATGGCGGCCCGGTGCCTATTGGCCGTAGCCACTGATTTGCCTGCCTGATGTAATGATAACAAAAAGTTCAGGACATACTCTTCTTGGCCCCACAGCTCCCCCCTAGCTGAACCCAAAAAGGACAAATAAGAACGGAACGCCCCTTCATAAGCCTTCCTTGTCCTGGGTGCTAAACTCTCTCCCACGAGGTCTTGTAGTCCGAGGCACCGAGAGACCAGAGAGCTTCGGGAAATGGTGCCGCCACCGGGTCCGCTGAGGGCAGAAAACCCCAGAAGGCCTGCATACGGGAACGAGAAAGTGCATCAGCTGCCTGATTTAACACCCCTGGCACATGTCTCGCCCTAAAGTGGATGTTTAGTCTCATACACAGCAGGACAATTTCCTTCAACAGTCTCAAGATCCATTTGCAGCGTGCTGCCTGACTATTGATACACTCAACCACGGTCATATTATCAGACCAGAAAACCACAGAGCGATCACGAAAATCCTCAGGCCATGTTTTCAAGGCCACCAGGATAGGGAACAGTTTGAGAAACCCAATGTTACCCGTCAGCCCATTCTCGTGCCACCATGGCGGCCAGGTTCGTGCCGACCAATGATTACCCAGGATGGCGCCAAAACCCACGCTCCCTGCCGAGTCCGTCCACAACCCCAGCTCCACAGAGGAGACCGCTGGTTTGGTCCACACGACACGACCGTTGAAATCCGCCAGGAACGTCAACCATATGCGCATGTCCTGGCGGACCTCTGCCGAGAGCCTTGTGCGGTGGTGTCCTTCTTTAAGGCCGACCATGGCTTGAGCAATAGAGCGGGAAAAGGGGCGAGCCATCGGCATTACTCTAAGGGCAAAGTTCAGCTGACCCACAGCTTGCTGCAACTGATGCAAATTTACCTTCGTCTCACCAATACATGTTTCAAGTGATGTCTTAAACTTCGTTACCTTTTCCTTAGGCAAACGGAAGCACCCCTCTTCGGAGTCGAGCTCTATTCCAAGAAACTCGAGCGAAGTAGCCGGGCCCACTGTCTTACCTGGTGCCAATGGCACGCCAAAGCGGGTCATGAGATTACAAAATTCATTCAAAGCCTGTGCACATTCCGTGTCCCCGGCTGCCCCCAGAAATAGAAAATCATCAAGATAATGCATAACATGTGTAAACCCTGTTGTTCTTGTGAACGCCCATTGTAAAAAACTACTGAATTTTTCAAAATACGCACAAGAAATGGAGCAACCCATTGGCATACTTTTATCCATGTAATAACGTCCCTGAAACATGAAACCAAGGAGACGCTGATCATCTGGGTGTACCGGGAGCAACCGGAACGCCGACTCAATGTCCGACTTGGCCATCAGCGCTCCGGGCCCCAGGCGATTCAACATGGCGACAGCCTCATCAAAAGATGCGTACCGCACCGAACAAACTCCCGGGTCAATCGCGTCGTTCACCGAAAGACCCCTTGGGGCTGACAAATTATGTATCAACCTGAATTCCCCTGGGTCCTTTTTGGGGACCACTCCCAGAGGCGAACAAACAAAATTAGCAACAGGCGGCATGTCAAATGGGCCGGCAACACGACCTCGGGTCACCTCCTTCCCAATCTTAGCTTGTACCACCGCCGTATTCTGCAGAACCAACAGTTGGTTCCTGCATTGTGCTTTACCCTGAAAATCCCCCGCCGGGATGCGGAAACCATATGAAAAAAAACCATCTCGCAACACCCCAGCGGAGATATGATCCGGATATTCGTTCAACCAAGGAATCATTGCCATGATATCAATCGGGGTAGGGAGAGGCGCCCCTCGGACTATTTCAGACCTGTTTGGCGCCCCCTCTACTTCCCGGATCACCATTTTTGGCTCTGCACATGATCTCAGGGTGAGAGGACTGCCCGCACCCAGTACATTCATGCCTAAACCTGCAAGATCCCTGCAGCCTAGTACATTTACCTCTGTTAAAGCTCCAGCAGACCCCTTTTTTACCTGAGTTGCCATTATTCTTTGTGTGCTGATTGTTGCTCGATCCTGCCCGAAAGGGCGTCCCAGACGAATGGCGGGCATACTCGACCATACCCCCCCTACAGATGGCGACTTCGCCGAGCCTGACTTCTCCATTTTCTGCCAGGAAATGGAGTCGAAACAATCCCACGTCAGGGATGAGTCGTGCTCCTTGGACTTACGAAATATGCTATCGTAATACAACCATTGATTGCCACCATATGTCCCAAAAAATTCCATGATACGTGTCTGATACACGGCTAAACCCACCAACAATTCGGGTCTACGTTCCCCCATAATTGCAATGAACATTCCAAACGCTCTGCCCCAATTGTCGATTGACTCATCCACCCTGAAAGCGGCCATCTTGGCGCGCCATACACTAGGATGCAGAAACTCTTTTTGATTTTTTACATGCTCAATCTCATAATGATCGGTCAACAAGGAAAACATGTTCACATATTTATCAGACCATATCCTTTCTTTTACATCCATCGGGATATGCTGAACAACTTTTTCCCTCCTTGAAGGTACCGAACCCTCCCCCGCAATCGGCAATGGCTGCTTACCTGAACCGGCCACTGTGACCGTAGTTCCTGCCGAACCAACGCCCGACCCTGGTTGTTCCACGGGAGCCTGCGGGGAAACAAAAGGAGACGGTGCCTTTGCAGCATCTTTCGATTGCCGCAACTGCTTCATTATTGCCCTGGCTTCCTCAGCTGTGGCCCCCTCGTTTTCTTTGCCTAACCATGCCGCCAACTGGGCAGCCAGCTAAGGAGGCATATCCTCCCCGTTCACCGGAGTGACTACCACAGGGATGGGTTGGCCCACGTCTGGGACCGGAGTCGGGGCCTCGATCGGGGTGACCGGGTGCGCAGGGGGTACTTCGGGCACCGGGGCTTCCCCCCCCATCGCTCCCTTCTTGGCCCTTCTGCCTCTCCCGCTAGGGACTACTCCCGGCAACGCCGGCCCGATGACTCTCTTAGGCCCCCCAACACCATTCATTACCGCCATCTGCTTTTTCATATCCGCCATGTCTTTCATCAGCATACGGAGCATCTGATCGGTCCCGATCCTCTTTCCAACCTTCTTGCTAGGCATCGTCCACGTATATTCCTCAAAGGTCTTAAGCAGAAAGCCTCGAACTCACTGAAAGAAGAAAACACACGATTAATTCTCAAAAAATGGCTCTTCGTTCCGTCTCGAGCTCACGTGCAACGGGGAGGTGCAGCTTCAGAGCACAGGAACAAGAGGATGCTTCCTTGGCTTGTCGCTCCTTTTATCCTTCTTCGGGCGGGCGTGTACCCACCTCCAATCCGCCTCCAGGGCGTGGCTAGCGGTGTTGGTGTCTAGGACAACCCCCTCTTGGGCGGGAAAAAGGCGCGCCGCTTCGGGCATACCAGCCGAGACTCGCCTCCCGCCCAAAAATGGCTTCCCGGGGGGATCGGGGTACTCCACCATACGTTCGGGGGGACCGAGTGGTCGCCCCTTTCCATTCTCTCACGAAATACTGGCAAACTCTTCATCTTCAGGGAGCCCACATGCTTTGCATAGATCAATGGTCACAAATAAACACTCTTCATTCTCTTCCTCATTACCTAAACTGTGTTCTTCAATAGGAATAGGCAAACTTGACAAAAAATTTACCTTAATATTTTTTCCTCCTCAGATGTATTTACTTGGAAACTATTCTGTAACATTTTGGAATTCAACCTAGCTATCTTGGGTGTGTGTGGTCTTTGAATACTCCTCCACTCAAAATGTTCACTAAAAGTATTTGAACCGTATTTAACATGACTTTCTTCCCCAAATAAAGCATTTAAAATGTTCAATAGCACAACCACATGCCACTAGTTCTTTCTCTATAAGTGAAAAATCCATTTATTGCCCTCCAGTGCTCTGGATGGAAACACAATAGACTTTTCACTTCCTTCTCCAAGTGTAGGACCCGCACCATCTTCACTAGAGTCAACAGCAATAATGTGTTTAGTGGAATCAAATGGTACTAATACCTCAGCGGAAATTATGTAATTTCTTTAAGACAAAAATTCAGTTTGTCATTTTTCATCCCACACAAAAACAAATTCCTTGTAAGGAGAGCCCTTAAATTGACTGCTTTTGCTGAAAGTCCTTGATTAATTTTGCACGAAACTCACATACTCCTATGAAAGAAGCAACTTGACCATGATTTTGTGGAGTAGGTGCCTTTTTGATAGGTTCAACTAAACCTGGACAAGGTTCAACCTCCATTCAGAAATGATAGGCAGCCCTGAGTATTCAATACTGCTCTTCCCAAATTGACATTTACTCATGTTTGCAACAATTCCTGCATTTATTCATCCTTTCCACACAATATTCATCAACTTGTCATGTTCCTCCTTGTTTTTGGCCACAACCAAAATGTCATCTTGGACTATATTGACTCCCTTGAGTAATGGAGAACACTTTCCATGATGCACTGAAAAACGGAAGCAGCTGATGCCAAACCAAATGCCATTGCTCTTAAATTGAAAAGTATCCACTGGAGAAATAAATGCTGTAAAGTGTCTTAAAGAAGCATCCAGCTCAACTTAATGAAATGCAGATGTTAGATTGAGCTTGCTAAATTCTGTAAAACCCATAAACATGGTTATAAAATTGTAAATCTACCCTTATCACTCTGTTTGACGTTCTAAGATCAACACAAACCTTCACTTGATCATTTGTATGCCATGCTATAACCACCAGACAAAGACACAAGGAAGACTGGCTCTATCACATCATCATCACAATTTATTTTTAGAACATCGGCCAAATCGCCTCTGACACGAAATGGCACATTTCCTAATTTATGTTTGACAGGACTTGCCCCACTTTGGACACAAATCTTATTCCCTGCACCCTTTAATTCTACCTAACTGGCCGATAAAAACAGACTTGTAAGCTCCTGTCCAAATGTTACAATATTTGTGTGAATAGTGTTTGACCCTGCTCTGCAACCAAAGATGCTTTAACCTCTCTTTCCAGTCTCAAAGTAATTCCAAATAACCCTTGATGGTACCAACCAAAAATATTCCAACCTTTCTTTGCTACATATACTTTCCCGAAAATCTCTCTCCCTTATTCATATGGCACTCAAAATAACTTGCAAGTCCAATTTTCCTCCCATCATACGACACAGGACTTCTGTCCTGAGGAAACAGCACTTTTCGTGAAACAGTTCATCTGTTATTAATGTCATCCTTGTTCTAGAACCAATTACCAATTCAAAACTTTCCCAGTGACAATTATGTTCTCCAAAGGGTCAACACAATTTGATTCAATTCCTTGCACAACAAATACTACATCTCTGACATTTTCTTGTTCGTCCTCAGAAACTTTGCGGATCTACCTCTTCGGTGCAGAATTTATTTTACCTTTACTGCTTTAACAAAAATTGCCAAAATGCCACATCTTACCACAATTCCTACAATTGAATGTTTTGCAGGACATGGTTCACCGTTGGGTGAATAATTAGGATAGCAACACTTGAAACAAATATTCCTCTGCTTAAAGAAAACACTCTTTGCATCTTTCTTCTCTGACTTTTTCCTACTTTTCCCCCTTGTCTATAGTTCCAAGGATCGTTCATTGGAGCAAACCCACTCTGCTCCTTTCATGTCAATTTTTTACAAGATTTTTGCGATAGTTCTCTAGGTTTTACAATCTGTATTGTCTTTGTTAGGGAAATATTCTTTACTGTAAATACCTTCTCTTGACCTTTTTTATCCTAACATCTCACTACAATCTGGAAATGTATTAATTGTGTAGGGACATTTTCAAACTTGCATATTAGCTGCAAGTATATGTAACATTGCCACATAACAATCAATTGACTCATACTGATGTTTTTCTCTAGTAATAAATGAATGTCAGAAAATCAAACAAAGTTATACATCAAACTGTTTTCCAACTTCTTTATAGCTAAATGATACTC
Source organism: Lissotriton vulgaris (assembly GCF_964263255.1). NCBI lineage: Eukaryota > Metazoa > Chordata > Amphibia > Caudata > Salamandridae > Lissotriton > Lissotriton vulgaris. The sequence continues at coordinate 1,571,696,937 of NC_141685.1, forward strand.
ACCTATGGCTTCCTCATCTACCACCAATTTATATGATGGAAAATGTTCATGAATAGATTCTACTTCAAAACCCAAATTGCTTTTTAGAAGGAACCAAGATACTTGGTAAATGCTCTAAACTAGGTTTTCCATGCTATGAGTGGATCTCCCGGCATTTGAATTGGGTGTGTATCATAGCGTAAACCTTTATATGCTGACATGAATGCTGGTATACCAGTGACACATAGTTTAAGATGTGAGTGTGTCACAGCATACCATGCAGACTCAAGACCAAACCAACAATAATAGATCGTTCAGAACTGGTTTGTGTGCCTGTTACAGTAATATACAACTTGGAGAAAACAAGCAAACATTTTTGGCAGTTTAAAATTCCTATCACAGTATATTATACATAGATCAAATTCCCAAACCAAAATGGCTGAACTCTGTGTCAAAACATTGTCTATTTGACCCTAATCCATCCATTAACTATCCACCCTACGAAAGCATTAGACTAAAAGCCTCATCAACGATGGGGGCTAGTATTTTGAACATGATGATGCGTATGTACGTAAATGTTGTTGCTCAAACCAGAAAAAAACATGTCAACATTGCTTCACCCCGCGAGACAGTGCGTCACCGCTGTTCTTTTATGTACTTCTCGAGACACCAGTCCTCAAAATCCTGTTCTTCAAAAATGTCCCAATGACGCTTGTATGCGCAGCCCAATCTGGTCTGACAGAATAGGACCCACATGTCACATCCCTGGGGATGCGCCAGTTAATATAAATCTGCCCCTAGGTTCCCCCATGAAACATCAGAGGACCAAACATGGAACAACATTCCAACATGGATTTCAAACAACAAATGCTTCATCGTAGTCGCCTGGGGGGTGTAGGCCAAAACTGCAACAGTTCCTAAAAACAACGTAATGCACATACAAGTATGTCTCGATTATATTTGCATACTTCCCTTTAAAGCATATGTACCCTGGACCTACAAAGCAGCCATCAACAGCAATACATACACCGCATAACCTCAGTATATATTACCACTCCTAGACATCACGGATCACAACATTAGAAGTAACGGCAAATTTGGCTGTAATTGAGGGGGACCGTGTTATGCTAGTTTCAGATTCAGAGCGCACCGTGTCAGCATCTGATGAGTGTTCCGACGACTCCGCAGCCTGGGCATCATGAGCCGCCAGAGCCGCTGCTGTAATGAGTGCATCTTTCTGGCTGGACGTGATCTGTTCCGAAGTTGGGCCTGAGTCCATAGTGACGTGGTAGTGCCATGACCCGATCAGGTTTGTCAAGTCGTTTGCATCGGGGAGGCACGATCCAGCTGTCCCGACGGTAATGAAGTCTGAGAAGTCTCCGGTGTAAAAGTTATTTCAATCCAGTCCGCCGTTTCCTCCGGGTCGTCAAAAAAATATGATTTCTGTCCGTAAACAACTTCAGTCTAGCCAGGAAGAGCAGTGCATATTTCAAGTTGCGGTCCGCAGACTTTTCTTGACTCCCAAGAATGTAGGTCTAGCTTTCTGGACTGCGGGGTGAAAGCTGGGTAAAAATAAATTGTTCTGTTCTGGAAATGCACTGGAGCGTTCTCTCTGGCAGCCCGCAGGATACTGTCACAGTCTTTGTAATGCAGAATGCGGGCTATCAGCGGGCGAGGCAGCGCACCCGGTTGAGGAGGTCTGGAAGGCACCGGTGTGCCCTCTCCACACTGTACAGGGATGTTAGGCCCTCCATCGCTACATGGTACCTCTGCCAGTCCTCTACAAACTGTGTCAGGTTGGATCCCCAGCTGCGCTCCGGTATACCAAGTATGCGAACGTTATTGCGACGGGATCTCCCTTCACATCATCCACCCTGTCCTGCAAGCCTTTCAATTGTCGTTGAAATTGTTCGAGTTGAGTGGAGTGCATTGTTTGCTGGGGTATGAGATCGTCCAGTGCCAACTTGTTTGATTTGACCTCGTCTGCCAGCTTTTTATGGTCCGTCTGTAGTAAGCCAAGATTAGTAGACATCATGTGTGTTTCCAGCGCCGTTCGTGAGTCTCTTATTTCTTTCAAGATTAAATCCAGTTTTGCATTGTGGGGGTCCGTACCAGTAGGTTTTATCACATCATTGTCCGATGCATTAGAGGGGTCACTGCCAAATGTGAGCTGCATGTCATAATTCGCAGCAGCGTCCCCTTGCTGGTTTCTGCTCCCCTTTATGCCACGGTGTCATCCCGTCCTCCTCTGCTCCAGGATGGTCTCTTAGGGGACCTTTAGGGCACTACTCCACACCGCTTATGCATCCAAGTAGGCCCAGGTCTTTTGCGCACGCAGATTATGCCCAGAGGCACAGGTTCCACAAGTCACGGGCCGTCAGACTCTTCTAGTTAGTGGCTCCACACTCCCCGTGGGCCCACCAGGGTTGTCAGTCGCCATTGCATCAGGGTTTACCAGAACAGTCCCAGCGGTGAGAACTACACCATCCCTCTAACGCTGCTGTGGGCATCTTCCCACAAATAGGGTAGGCCATAGCAAAAGAGCGTCACCATGCTCAATTCGTGCGAGGGCTAGACATGGTGGGCAGGGTTGCAATCGTTCTTATGCGAACCCACCAGTAGTGCTGCAGACAGTACAGGAAGGGGAGGCATACATACCCAAGGCGGAGGCAGCGTGGGCATACCGTCTCAATACAATGGCATACAGAGAACGATTTTCAAGTGTCCACAATACGGATATACCTAGAGTGCTTTCTGCACACAGTGTCTTCTCCCCAGAATATTCATGAACAGGAAACTTCTTTTTTATATCAGCATTGGTTCCTACTAGGAAAAGGGGCTGTTTAAAGTAAATATCTCTTATGGGAATGCAAATACTGAGATGGCGGTACAAGGGAGGTTACAAAGGGCCTGATTTAGATCTTGATGGATGATTTACTCTGCTGTAATTGAAAAGAAAAGACAGGCATCATCTAAAGAAACAATCAGCACCTAAAGGGGTGCAAAACCAAATGTGTAAGAAAACAAGAATAAATAAAAACAGTAAGAAACAGCAGCCCCAAAGGATGTATTCCTTCAATCAAAATAAGTAGCGGGAAAGCGGAGGAGTTGCTGTAAAGACCAATTCGGATTAGTCATCATAACAGAAATATACAGTGCCATAATGGAGCAGCAGGGATGGGAATGAGGAGGGAAGAGGACATGCAAGGGTCTACCTGTGGGGTCAGCTATGTGATTCATTGCCAGGGTCATGGTCCTCCCAGGATGGAGCATACAGGGAGTGAGAGTTGTGGCAGTGTGCATGTCAAGGGACCAGGATCGGGTCCTCCTGAAAGGATGACCATATTTGTGTGAAGGTTTGCATGTTATCCTGAATCTTATAGATCAGTTTTTGTATGTCACCATCTTATATATTGGCACCACAGATTCATTGTGGGAGGGTCTGTGTTGTGTGCTCCAATGTCGCAAGTGGTAGATCTTAGCAGTCATCAGAGCTGTGCCCAATAGGCATCTCATGTGGCTTATAAGCATCTGTAGGTAAGTTGTGTTGTAGAGGGGATACATTTTTCTGATGGGGGAAAGAAAGGCCAAGACGCCCACAGGCATTTGCGCGCTTTACAAGTTGACAAATCAAATCAATCAAATCATACCAAAGATCAGTATCCAGAGACTTCCAGGCAACAGAACAGAATATGGAATTTGTTACAGTCAAGCTGGGAACAGCGGAAACAATTATTGTGGTATATGTGGCCTTCTGACAAGAGTTTTTGACGGGCCAGTATGAATCTTGTAAAGATTTGTAGAGGGTAAACTTTTTTCTGGATTCCCTTATTCCCTATGTAGGTTTTCAATCATTTCTGTCTAGTCATCCTAGCTAAAGCCTTACTGCAGGGTTGCCTGCCACATAGCATGCAAGTGCGACAAGAGAGGTTGGGAATGCAAATGGTGAACTATCAGGTAATAAAATCCCAAGTCTACACATTTAAACGTACCACAGGTATTCAGATATTGAAATGTGATGTAGTCTCCCACTGCCCATGGAGATGTATCAAGCCTACAACTAAGAGAAGGCCTCAACTGGAAGTATTGCCACCTCTGGGATGGGGTGAGGTGATATTCAATTTGGAGTTCTGTAAATGATTTCAGTTCTCCTTTGACAGGAAGTGATCCAATTTGAGGATTCCCAGCTGCTTCCATATTGCCCATGAGATTGATCGTCCTCCAACTTGTATATCAGAGTTGTGCCATAGAGGCAGATGAAAAGGTATCTGGGCCTCAGAGCAAAAACGTCAATGTTCTGATAGCCATTTCTGTTTCATTGCCTGGATGATGGGATTGATGAGCCGAATCGTCAAAGAATCCTGGCCTTACACTATATGAAGACAACATAAAGTTTTAATACGGAGAATTAAGAGCCCGCTGTGGCTGATAAAAATTCAATATGATCCTTGACAGAAAAGGATTGTCTGGAACAACAGCAAAATGTACAATAAGGAGGGTTTCAGCATTGTAGAATAATTTCAAGGATGTCAACTTCAAAGAGTAGTTTCAGGCGCATCACTGGCCACGCCCCCACCTTGCCCGCACTGCGGATTGGTCCACATGTTCGCGCCCCTAGCCGGCCGCGAACAGATTGGTCCCGGGCCGGTGAGGCCAAAACAGAGAGACACCGGAGCTAGCCTGGGGACGGATGGAGGCCCGAGAAGAGCGCCGGAGCCGCGCAGGCCTCCCCTGGCTGGCCATCATGCCCCCTCAACCAGATCTACGCAAGGGCTCAGGAGGAGCCGAAGAACTCAAGGTAATTCCCCCGGGGAGGAGGGCGGAAGACATTGTGGACAAGCGGGCCCCTAGGAGTGGTAAGGGAGCCCCGTGTCCGCCCCTACCCCGGGGAAGACTGCTGCTGGGCCCCGTTGGACCTGCATGTACTGTTACTGGGACAAGGCTCCAAAAGGCACCGTGAGGGGGCCTTAAATATTGAAAGTTAACTCCTGGTTGGGGAATAGCTCCTTCCAGGCTGAGGCCAGGCCCTGATCCGGGAAAAGTAGTTCTGGCTCCAGGAACAGTGGTCATTATTCCCGATGGAATGTTTATGCTTGCTATATGACAAGCTCAGCCTTGCCTAATGAGCCGGTTATTCCTGCCCAAGGAAATCCTGTTTGAGAGAGCTAATGCTCTCCCAGGGCAAATGAAATGTTTACTCCTGATGAAATGTTGATTCTTGATGCCATATTTATCCTTGCTTAAGAGAATGTTTAGTGCTGAGTCGTGGAACACTGATGCCTTTGATGAAATGGTCACTGAGACATACTACTTTGGTTATTGAATCATGAACTCCAGCCTGATGAAATGTTATGCTCTTGTTTTGTAACCTGCTGACTCCAGATACAATGAAATGGGTTATTGAGTAAATGCTACACTGATCAATTGATTACCTTGAATTCAAATTTACATAAAAGTGTATTGATTTTTAATCAACCTTACTGGTGTGTTCTCAGTCATTGCATGCATGTATTGTCTCAGTGGATGTGTTTGCTGTGTGGCCACTTTACACCTAAGCTTTCGGGTGCCTACCTGCTCGAGCCAAGCTACCCAGGGGGAAATGGTGACCCCAGTTCCTACATTTGGTGGCGAGCAGTGGGATCAGGACCTGTGGCTATACAGCACCCTCCAGTGAGGCAGAGTGCGCCAAAATTAGACTAGACACCTATTGTGCATGCAAGCCTAAGCAATTGACCCCCCACTGCCTAACCTGAGTGTGTAGAGTCCTGTTTTGACCCAATCCTGTTACCTACGTCCTAGTATCTTTCCCTTGATTTATCTGGGTCCCCACCTGTCAAAATGGAGTTCCAGCTAGCCGACCTGGAAGAGTACACAGTGGTGCAGCTAAGGGAATTTTGTCAGAGGATGGGGTGCCGGTTGGGCGGAGAGCCCCAAAGGAGGAGCTCAGTACCGCTTTGAGGGCATGGGTAAAGGCCCACCCAGAGGGGAGAGGGGACGGGGAACAGGAGAGGCAGGTCACACAAGAGGAGGCGGGTGCTTCAGTAGAACTATACCTACTCAATATTGATGTTACTGAAAATGTGCTGCCAGGAAGACGTTCCAGGACAGGTAGTAGTGGGTCTAGAAGGAGTACATCGTCGCAGGAGTATGAGGACAGGAGGGAGGAGAGGCAATTGAAATGGGAGCTTACCAAGCTAGAGCATGAGATGGAGAGAGAAAGGGAAGATAAAAGGTTTGCTTTGGAAGAGAAGAAGCTGGCGCACAAGCTTCAGCTGAAGGAGTTGGAGCTGAGAGCCTTGCAATTAAGTGCGCCAGTAAGCCCTAATGGTGGCAGCGTACCAGGGGCTCAACATGAACCTAAGTTTTGGTTACCCAAAGAGGTGATAGCGAGTTACACTCTGGGGGATGACATCGCCAAGTGGTTGGAGGCGTATGAGGTGGCCTTGACCGCCCATGGGGTGCCTGAGTGCTACTGGGGAGGTGGCCTGTACCGATACATACCCCCCAATGTCAGGGACACCCTCCTGTACCTAGATAAGGTGGACCAGTTCAGGTATCCCCCCCATGAAGGAGGCGCTACTTACAAAGTTTGGCCTCAACCCCGAAAGGTATCGCCAGAAGTTCTGTGGCAGCCATAAGCTAACCACGCGAAATTGGGTAGACTTTTTTGATTATGCCCGTAAGGCTCTGGATGGTTGGGTGCGTGGCAGCGAAGTGCATGATTATGAGGGCCTGTACAATTTATTTTTGAAAGAGCACCTCTTGGATAAATGTTTTCTGGAGCTGCGCTAACATCTGGTGGACCGCAAGCTGACTGATCCCCCGAAGCTTGCGGAGGAGGCGGATACTTGGGTTAGCACCCGGGTGTCTCACAAGGGCCTGGGGGGATGGCCCGAAAGGCGGACAGGGTTTCCCCCATAATAAAGAGGGGGGAGATAAAAAGAAGGAGTTCTCACGAGGCCTACAAAACAGACAGTTTGGGAGAGGAGTAGGTACCCCACCTCAGTCCAGTTCCCCAAAGCCCACTTACCCTGACAAGAGTCAGCAGCCAAGAATTGTCCGGTGCTACGAATGCGGGGAGGTTGGACACTACAAGGGGGATCCCCAGTGTCGCAAGAGACCCCCAGCCCCCACAGGTGGCAAGAGTCCCGGGGTGGCTAGTGTAGCGCTTGGGATGGAGCTGCCCCTAGATAAGGAAGGGGAGTGGGCAGGCCTGACCCTGGTTTCACTCGGGTAAACAGAGATGATCCCAGTGACATCCTTACCATCGAACACTGCTTAGTACCAGCAGAGGGTGAAGGTTAACGGGGAGGAAGTGGAGGCTCTGAGGGACACAGGGGTCAGCATGACCACAGTAGTGAGGCGTCTGGTGTTCCCTGAGCAAGTAGTACCTGATGTGTTCCATTCAGCCGTGTTGGTTGATGGCAGTCTGAGCTACTATCCCGTGGCTCAGGTTCCCTTTGAGTGGGGAGGAGTGAAAGGCCCGTTGAGAGTTGCTATAAGCCCTGCCTAGCCTGTGGACTGTCTGCTAGGAAATGACCTGGAACATACAGCCTGGAAGGAAGTGGAGTTGAGGCAAGATGGCGTCCGTGGCATGGGCTGTGTGAGCAGCTCTCTCCTCCCCTCCCGTCCCCGGACCAAACGCTGGACGAACACCGATGCAGAACGGATCAATGCAAGGCGCGGTTTGGTGGAGACTCACCGGAGCTGATCGAATTGAAGCCAGAGCAGGTCTATTTTCAACTCGCCGTAATGGTGAACGCTGACTGAGCCAGAGGAAGCCGCTAGTAAAGTGGAGCGGAGCTGCTTGAAGCGGTCAGAGGAGGCGGATTGACGCGGCTGATCCCGAGGTCACGCTCAGAGCCCGGGAAAATCTGAAAGCTCGATTCAGGTGCTGAGCGAGCTATACGGGCTGAACGGCGTTTTTGATGCGGTCTGAGGAGGTGGGTTGATTCGGATGAGTTTGTGGTCGCGTTCAGAAGCCCGGTAAGCTAGAAGCTCGATTCAGGTGGTGAGTGAGTTGTACGGGCTGAACGCTGCCCTTACCCCAGAGATACAAAGTGGATACAAAGTGGATAAAGTGAGCAACTTTGTATCAATTGGATAATTCACGAATGCCGAGCAATTTAATTACGTTTTGGCGCAGGGCGCCACTCTGGAGGTCTCCACTTCTGCTTTTGTTTGGCGGACTCCAAAGCCGGGTAGTTCGTGGCCGAGGAGGTGGGGCCACAAAAAACAAGAAAATGTTGGCAAAAGGAGCAGGGAAAGGGAGTGAGTCCGCGGCGGTGAAAGTAACCACACGTGGTGATAGAAATAAGGAGCCGGGTACGGGGGCAAGCATGGAAAATTTAAATAGTGCTGCTGAAAGGACTGTGAAGGTGACCACACGGAGTGATAAAACCAAGATGCGGGGAGCAGCGGGGTGTAAGAGAGCCTGAGAATGTCTTAGAGCCAGTCACTGATTTAGCTAATAACAGCACTGTTAACATTGCGGGAGCCCGGGAAAAAAAACTGCGGAAAAAAAGGGCTCTGTGGCTCCACGTTCTTTGAAGAAAGGGACTCAAAGCTTGACTCTCCATGCCATGTTTGAGCGGCAAAGCGCTCTGAATTATGATTGTTTAGTGGAAACAGCAGCAACAATAGAAAGTGGGGCATCAGTCACAAATTTAATGCCAATGCCAGGCTCCCTGGTGCAACAGGAGGAGGTACCTGTAGAGAGTATAGACATTCCTGATACAGTACAAAACAATGTACAATCTCAAGAGCCTCAGGAACAGGAACAGGATATTTTTGAAGGTGATGCCTTGGGAGATGAAGCATTAAGAGACACTGATGTTGTAGTGACCTACCTCAATTTATTGGAAAATGAGCTTGGCTCACAGGGGACTCTGTCAGTGCCAGAGTCTGGCGAAAATTTTTACTCAGTCTCTGAAAAATCGTCTGATGAGGATTGGGTGGATGATGTGAGCGATGTCAGTAGCGGCGATGAGTCAATGGGGGAAAGCAGGATATCGCCTAATTGTAGCGCCTCTACTACAAAGAAGAGAACTAAGAGCAAAAAAGAAAAGCAACAAAACAAGCGAGATCATCCTCAAGCGTCTGACTCAGTAATAGGTGAAACGCTAGAGGAGAGGCAAACGTTGAGTGAAACGAGAAGGGTAGAGCCAAGCGCTTCTGAGGCATCACTCCCTCAGGAAATTACCCTTGTCACGATATATGAAACTATGATGGGCCACAGAGCCGAGAGTAAAGTTGAAATCACACGTGTGCAGGCCACATGCAGCAAAGTGAAAAATGCAGTAAGGCGGGCGATAAAATTAGGAGCAGAAACTGCAGGCAGAGTTACAGAAGCAGAAGTGCGTATATCTGTATTCGAAGACTATGCCGCAGCGCAGAAAGAAGAGCTGGAGAGTATTAAGGCACACCGTGAGGATTTGACTAATAAGTTGAGTGAACTTGAAAATCATGCCCGCAGACGTAACCTGCACTTTCTTGGGATTCCGGAGGGACTGGAAGGTACAAATCCGTGTAAGTTCATTGCAGAACTGCTGAAAGAAGCCTTCCCAGAACTGATAACGTGGGAATGGACAAGAGAAGTACAGAGGGCACATAGGTTTCCTTTCAATGTGAGGAAACCTCGCCAAGGACAAGAGAGCCTTCCAAGGGCGATATTAGTGTGCTTCAATAACTTTCTAGCAGGTGAAGACATTTATGACCTGGCTAGACCAGACAAGAAAGCAACAGCCAAGGGGTGTAATTTCTTTGGTAGGCCGGATTTCTGTCAGGCAACAGTCTCTAAGAGGTGGCATTTAAGGCAATTAATTCCGGATTCCCAAAAGAAAGGGGCTGTTGTATACCTGCAGAATCCGGTGAAACTCAAGGTCATGTTTAAAGGTCAAACCAGGTTTTTCCAGTCAGAAATTCAGGCGAAAGAGTTTTTGGAAACCTTGTAGAACGTAGAGATAGAATAATAATGGTGATGTAATCTATATATTCATGTAGCTGGCCCTAGAGATTGGCTGTTGGCTATATGGTTCTTCTGTACTTTTTTGTTTGTTTGTGATTCTATCTCCTCTTTAGGTAGGATAAAGTTTTGGTCTTAGGGGTTCGTGGGTGGGGGGACACGGTACTCCTTCATTGCAGGGACTTATGGTCCTTGGGCCTCATGTGATGGGAAGGTTGGGAGGGGGGAGGGAAGGGCAGGATAGAAGGGGTGTGGGGAATAAGGGGGGTAAGGGGGGACACAGGTTTTAGGTGATGGGGGTGAAAATGGCAGCGGCAGGGGACTTAAATTCGCTTCTGTTAATATGCAAAATACATGCTGAGAGAGTTTCTTTGATAGCAAGAGGTATAAGAGCGATAAGAGAAATCAAATTTCGATGGCCAGAAAGATTAAGATCTGTATACTAAATGTATATGGTTTAAATGATGCCCCGAAAACGACAAGTGTTAGCGCAGATTATACAGATATTGGGTATAGATATACTTTGCTTACAGGAAACACACATTGCGTGGGCTGATAGAGAATATTTAAAGAACATGGGGATGGAGCTGGTAGTTTGCTCCAAGCAATCCGGAGTTAAAAGAGGGGTAGCGATATTGAAAAAGAGGGGGTAGGTAGATTGCATAAAGTCGGCTGCAGACAAATGAGGAAGATGGGTGATGGCGGAATTTAAGGTGGGACGGCAAGGGTTCACACTCTGCAATATATATGGCCCAAATCTGGATGATCCAGAAGTATTTAATTTCATTAACTTAGAATTGGCACAATGTATTACCCCAGTTCTATTGAGCGGAGATTGTAATGTTAACGTGGGGGCAGGGGCTGATATAAGATCTAATTCAGTATATATTGGCAAGAAAAAACTAGGATACACTGCTTTACGGGGGTTACTTCTGGAGCATGGCCTCTATGATGTTTGGCATGATAAGAACCCGAATGACCTAGAGTTTACGTATTTTTCTGCTCCCCACCTAAATTTTGTCTGGCTGGACTATTTTTTTTATTTCACATGTCTTTTTAATACAGGCCGAAATTCAGATCCATCCCAAACTAATCTCTGATCACAACCCTGTAGTATTGGAATTGAATGTTGAAATGGAGGGTAAAATAGAATCCCCACAATGGTCTTTTGAGCGCAAATTATTATTGGATGCACAGTATTGTCAATATATGTCTAACGTAATAGAGGAATTTTTCACTTTCAATAAAGGCATGGCAACCCAGGAAATGGTTTGGGATACATTTAAAGCTGTGGTCCATGGGGAGACTCTTAGTTATTCTGGGTTTAAGCGTAAGCAACTTCTAATTGAGCAACGGAAGGATTTTGATGAAATTACAAGAGCTGAGGAGAAGTTGGCAGAGGTGTTAAAGCAAGGAGTGGAATCTGACTCGAGTAAACTGGCCCAAAAGGATCTCTCGATTAAAAGAGCTAATGCTTACTCTAAAATAGCCGATTTAATCACCATTAATCAGATCCAATTTAAGGAAACAGCATATGAGTTTGGGGAAAAAACTGGCAGACTGCTAGCAAAGAGCAAGGGAGAAGCAGGTATATAACAATATTCTTAAAATTAGGGATCTAAAGGGGGCTATGCAAGAGACTAAAGGAGGGGTTCTGGTGGCCTTCCAAGAGTTTTATCAACGACTTTACAGTGAGGAAGGGGACCCCGCTGAACCGAGTGAATATTTAAAGGAAACAAGTTCATTAACCTTATCGGAGGCTCAGCGATTGAATCTCTTGGCACCTCTTGAATGGGAAGAGATAGAGACAGCGATTTTAGGGTTAGCCCTGGGTAAGGCCACAGGGCCAGATAATATCCAGTTGGAATTTCATAGAACATTTAGAATCCAACTTAAAAAAGAATTGGTGGATGTGTGTCATCAAGATTTTGAGGGGAGGGCTCCGCGGTCATGGGCGGAAGCAATAATCGTTGTCTTTAAAAAGAAAGGAAAAAATCCAGAAGAGATAGGGTCTTATAGGCCAATTTCTTTACTGAATACAGATAGCAAAATCTACTCGAAGCTTATTGCCAACCTGTTAAATTACCTAATGAATGGGATTGTCTCTATAAGATAACATGGTTTTATACAGGGCAGAGGTACCACGGACCATATCAGGTGAATAATATCTTTGCTGGATTGGGCGCAGGGGACCTGCTCTCCAGTCGGGGTGGCCCTGTTGGACGCCAAAAAAGCGTTCGACAGGGTCACCTGGGCTTTTTTGTGGTCGGTGTTAGGGAAGATGGGGATTCCCGGGGAGTTTATTAAGGCAATAAGAACACTTTATTCTCAACCGACTGCGGTCATTCGGATTTCAGATTCATTGTCGAGGTTGGTGCGGATAGCAAGAGGGACGAGACAGAGCTGCCCCTGCTCCCCCTTGCTGGTTGCTTAATATATCGATCCTTTTATTAGAAATCTCGAAAGGAACCCTGCAATTAAACTAGTGCAGCTAAATGGTTGGGAATTAAAAGTCTGCGCTTATGCCGACGATATCACCGTGGTAACAGCGGAACTTAATACGGCATTACCTAATATCGTAAAATCAGGAATTTTGGTTGTTTCTCCGGTTATAAGTTGAATATCGATAAAACTCAGCTTATACACTCAGTGGCAGGACGTCCAGAGAATATGAAGATAGATAAGGAGGCCACATACCTCGGGATTAAAATTACAGCAACCATTGAGGATATTATTCCTATTAATTTAGACCCTGTAATAGCGTCCTCTAATAGAACTTTAGAATGGGTCAATAATTTGAAGCTTTCTTTACTAGGGCGAAGTAACTTGATAAAAATGCTAATTTTCCCCAAATTTTAATATATATTTCATGCCAAACCTTTGTTAATATCGTCTGGCTATTTTGCCCGTTTAGAGAGAATGTGCTCTAGATTTCTATGGGGGTACTGCCGGGCCAGGAGAGCATTGAAAAGTTGTGAGCTATCTCGAGATAGAGGGGGGTGGGGTATCCCAAACTTTCAATTTGATCTTTGGAAGGCAATAATGCAATACATGGGTGTACTTTTATTGACGGAAGATCATATAGAGGACTTTCTGACCCCATCGATCTATGAAATGCTCCTGGGTACTGAGGCGAAACAGTGCTTAAACCGGATTATAGAGCCGAGTTATTATAAAAAGACCAAATTTAAGATATTTGAAACAGCTTTTTTTATTTGGCGATCTATTAAAAGAAAATTTCGGCTTAGCACTAACTTAACGAAGTATATTCCTTTGCAGAATTGCTCTTTTTTGCCAGCGTTATTCCAGGATGGGGTAATGTATAGGTGGAATAATTTAGGCGTTAAGAAATTGGGGGATTTATTTATAGAGAAAGATTTTGTATCATTTGATTATTTAATGAACACTTATCATATACCTCGCTCTGCTTTTTTCAAATACCTTCAGGTACGCAGTTTTTGTTTACAGAAACTATCACAAGCTTCAATTTTTCTGGGGAACATTGAAATCCTAGAAGCGATTAAGCAGCGGCGAAGAATTGGGCTTTTGTATCAACTAATCTAGGAAAAGAGGGAGGATGATCTAGAGGCTGTAGCGATTAAATGGCACAATAAATTGAACATTCAATGCGTAAATATAGAGAGAAGCTTAGTAATTGCTAGAAATGTTTTGTTGAATGGATCACTCATCAGCCAGCATTTTATGTCTGTCTGCGGGCTTTATTATACACCAGGGAAGGTAGCTAAATGGAGTGTAGGGCATGGGACAAATTGTAGTCGCTGCAATCTACATGGGGCCGATGCTGTGCACATGTTTTTTGACTGTCCGAAATTGGCGAGGTTTATTGCTGATGTTGAGCACTTTCTTACAGTTGAGTTGTCCATCTCAGTCAAATGAACAGCATCTATGGTTTTGCTTGGCTGTGAAGAAAATGTTGCTAACCTGACCTCGGTTACAGACATTGAATGAATGAATGAATGAATACCTTCTTCTATAGCGCATGGCTACTCTTGAGCATCCCAGCGCTGTAAGACAAAGGAAAATAAAGACACTATTAGAAAAGGTGCGTCTTTAAGCGCTTCCTGAAAGCAAGGTGGTTTGATTCATGCCTAATGACATCTGGGAGTGCGTCCCATTCTTTAGCTGCATGCACCGAGAGTCGACGGCCACCCATCCGGGCCAGCTTCATCCTGGGAACTACCAGCAAGTTCCGCTGGTTGGATCTCAGAGATCTCACTGATTGGTGGCGGCGAAAAAGGGGATCCAGGATAGGCGGGCCAGCACCATGGATGGATTTATGCGCCATGCACATGGTCTTAAAAGTTATCCTTCCCTTGATGGATAGCCAGTGCAAGGATTGAAGTGCGGCTTTTGCTGAACATCTTTTAGGGACTTTCATGAGTAGTCGAGCAGCACAATTCTGTACCGATTGCAGAATTTTTATGGTGCCGACTGGGGCCCCCATGTAGACGGCATTTGCATAATCCAGCCGTGACATAATCAATGACTGGACTAGCAGTCTTCTGGCTTCGAATGGCAGAAGGTCTAGCACTTTTTTTAAGACTCTCAGCAGCCCATAGCAGGTTCCGGCTACCTTTTTTGCTTGGTATTGAAATCCTAGAGAGGAGTCTAGCCAGATCCCTAAGCTCTTTATATGAGTCTTGGGTGCTGGGGGAGGTCCTAGGCAGTGAGGCCACCAAGGATCAAGATTAATTGGGGCCTTGTAACCTAGGAGCATGATGTCCGTTTTGGCCCCATTTAGCTTTAAAAAGGAGGAAGACATCCATTCCAGAACCTTGGTGAGACACGGGGTCAGATTGTTGATCCCCTGATTTGAAACATCGTTCCTCACCAAGGAAACCACCAGCTGCGTGTCATCGGCGTGTCATCGGCGTAGGTAACGAGTTGGATTCCCCAGGGAATTTGTGTTTATATGTATGTCTGCTTTTCGTTTTTGCATAACATCAGGCTGGCTTGATGAAGAACCACCTAATTTCATCTTGTGGCGAAATAAGCTTTTATTATTATTATTATTATTATTATTATTATTATTATTATTATTATAAAGGCTTTTGTAGCGCGCTCTATTACTAAAAGTAGTATCCTGGCGCGGATACCTTTTATCTATGTATTATCTTGAAACTGCATAATATAAACTGAAGGGTATAAGTAAGAAGACATTTGGTCGCAACCTATAGTCTCCAATTGCTAATTGGATAGGAACTTGAGATGTATTTTGTTTTTATCTCTCATTTGCGCTGTGTTCTTTTTTTTCTTGTGTTTCTCCTCTCTTATGGTTTATAGCAATTGATTTATTGTTTCGTCAACTTGTGAAATTATTGAGCTGAATTGTATTACTGGTTCTTTTTACTCGTTGCTTTGTCTCTTCTCTGCTGCTGCCACAAAAAAACTTAATAAAGAAAATAAAAAAATAAAAAAGGAAGGAAGTGGAGTTTGAGGCCCATACAGAGATGCTGAGGTTACCAGGATAGACTTGCATGGTCACGAGGTCCGTGGCTTCCCGGCAAGGAACTCAACCCGGCTTGGAGCCTGAAACTACGGCCCAACCCAAGGCCAGTCCTGAGGAGAATGGAGTGGAGGACACACCCCGTGTGATGGATTTGGAGCCCGCGGAGGTAACCCCGGAGTCCGTGGAGGCGGAGGTTGTTCCCATGGGGGACTTGCCGACCCTTGCCGAATGGCATGTGGAAGGAGGGCCTACCCGGGAGAAATTCTGTCAGGTGCAGAAAGAGTGCCCCACGCTTGAGGGCATGCAGCGGCAAGCCGAAGCCCAAGCGACCAATCAGGAGACTGGCAGTTATCACGTGTACTGGGAGGCTGGCCTCCTCTACAGTGAGCCTAAGGTTCCGGTGCATGCATCCTCGAGGGCCTCAGTGGTCCCCCAATTCTACCGGGCCTTCTTATTGAAATTGGCACATGAAATACCTTTGGCTGGACTCCTGGGCCATGACAAGACCTTTGTGCGGCTAGTCCCACATTTGTATTGGCCCAGGATGAGAGTTGCCTCTGACACCTACTGCAAGACTTGCCAGGCAAGTGGCAAGACTGGGACTAAGGTGAAGGTCCCTTTGGAACCGCTCCCTGTGGTCGGGACCCCTTTTGAGCGGGTCGGAATTGACATTGTTGAGCCGTTGGACCCTCCGACCTCTGCGGGACACCGGTTCATCTTGGTGTTAGTGGACCACGCCACTCGGTACCCGGAGGCTATTCCTCTGAGGACCATCACTGCACCAGTGGTGGCGCGGGCCCTGATGGGGATTTTTTCCCCGAGTGGGATTCCCCAAGGTCGTGGTGTCAGATAGGGGCACGAACTTCATGTAGGCCTACATGCAGGCCATGTGGAAGGAGTGCAGAGTGACCTATCGGTTCTCCATTCCTTACCACCCCCAGACTAACGGGCTCGTAGAGCGCTTTAATAAGACTCTGAAGGGGATGATCCGGAGCCTGCCAGAGGACTTAAGGCGGAAGTGGGACGTCCTCCTCCCTTGTCTGCTGTTTTCTTATCGCGAGGTGCCACAGAAGGGAGTCCGGTTCAGCCCCTTTGAGCTGCTCTACGGCCACCCTGTTAAGGGGCCCCTCAGCCTGGTCAAGGATGGGTGGGAGAAGACTTCGAAGAAGCTTCCCCGTGATGTCGTCAGCTACATGCTGGCATTCTGCAGCCAGATGGCCATGCTCTGGAAGGAAGCCTCAGACAACTTGGAGGTTAGCCAAGCCATCATGAAGGAGTGGTATGACCGCAACGTTTGGACGGTGGAGTTGGACGCTGGACAGAATGTGTGGGTCATGGAGCCTGGGGAGCTTAGTGCCCTCCAGGACTGGTGGACTGGTCCGTACAAAATTGTGGAGCGTTAAGGCCAGACCACCTATGTCGTGGATTTGAAGACCCCCCCGACAGCCCCATCCGGTGCTCCACGTCAACCGCCTGAAGCCGCACCATGAGCGATCAGAGCGTGCTCTCCTTATGGTGACGGATGGGAGCAAGGAGGAGGAGAGTGAGCGTCTTCCTGACCTTCTGGCGGCCCAGGAGAAGGATGGATCGGTGGAGGGAGTGGTCCTCTCCCTATCCTTGTCCCCAGAACAACAGAGGGACTGCCGCCAGGTGTTGGAGCAGCACGCCTCATTGTTCTCCCTCACGCCTGGAATCACACATCTGTGTACCCATGATGTGGACACAGGGGACAGTCCGCCTGTAAAAACCAAGTCTTACTGGCTGTCCAAAAAAGTTAAGAACAGCAACCAGGTTGAAGTGGCAAAAATGCTGGAGCTGGGGGTGATCGAACCTTCCAGCACCCCTTGGGCTAGTCCGGTTGTGTTGGTGCCGAAAGCGGCCCCACCGGGCACCACACCAGAACTTCAGTTCTATGTGGACTATCAGGGATTGAACTCTGTCACCAAGACAGGCGCTCACTCGATCCCATGGGCAGATGAGCTGATTGACCGGCTGGGAGCAGCCCGGTACCTCAGCACCATCGACTTGACATCAGGGTACTGGCAGATTGCCATGGCCGACTGAGCAAAGGATAAAACAGCGTTCTCCACCCCCTAGGGTCATTTTCAATTCCGAGGGATGTCCCTCAGGCTCAAGAATGCTCCGGCCACTTTCAGGTGGTTGGTGAACCAGGTGCTATCTGGCCTGGAGTCTTTCTCAGCGGCTTACCTGGACGACATAGCTGTCTTCAGTAGCACCTGGGAGGACCATTTGTAGCATCTCCAGGAGGTGCTACAGGCTCTGCAACGTGCTGGCCTGACCATCAAGGCTAGCAAGTGCCAGATTGGACAGGGATCTGTCGTCTATTTGGGACACCTGGTGGGCGGGGGTAAGGTACAATCCCTCCAGGTCAAAATTGAGACCATCTTGGCCTGGGAGCCCCCCAAAACCGAGACTGAGGTCCGAGCTTTCCTCTGCCTCACTGGCTATTACCGCCGGTTTGTCAAGGGATATGGTACCATCCTAGCCCCCTTGACTGAGTTAACGTCCAAGAAGCAGCCACAAAAAGTGATCTGGACGGGTGCTTGCCAAGAGGCATTTGAGACACTGAAGCACGCGATGTGCACCGCTCCGGTGCTTGCAACACCTGACTTCTCGAAAGAGTTCATCGTGTAGACGGACACCTCTGAGCACGGCATAGGCGCTGTGCTTTCGCAACTCAACTACGTCGGCCAAGACCAACTTGTGGCCTTTATCTCCAGAAGACTCCTCCCTCGGGAACGACGATGGAGTACCACGGAGCGAGAAGCCTTTGCTGTGGTCTGGGCCTTGAAGAAGTTGAGGCCATACATGTTTGGCTCTCACTTCCTGATTCAAACCGACCACCGACCACTTCGCTGGCTCATGCAGATGAGAGGCGAAAATCCCAAGTTGCTAAGGTGGTCCATTTCCCTACAGGGGATGGACTTTAGGGTGGAACATCGGCCCCGAGTTGACCACGCCAATGCTGATGGTCTCTCCCGGTTTTCCACCTTAGTGACGAGAACTCCCTAGAGGTTAGGTAGCTCTCCCCACTTTCAGCTGGGGGGGACGCATGTTAGACCTTTCAGCCCTAGGGTGGTATTTCCCTATTTTTTTTGCCCTTGCCTTATTTTTCCCACCTTATTTTTTTTGTTGGCCTTAGGTCTCCGAGCACCTTCCGATTGCTAATCAATGCTAAGGTGCAGGTGCTCTCTTCCCCCAACATGGCTGCCACTGGCCCCTGCTACTGCAGCGTGGTCTTTTTAGGCGCACTCTAGTTGCCAGGAGCTGGCTGGAACCCCTAAACATTGTTGCCATACCAGCCTGCCTTGCCTGCCCATAGCTAGACTAGGGAAGCTCCTGGAACCTTCTAGAATAGGGGTAGAGTCTGTTTTTGCCACCTTAGAGGTTGGTCACCTGACCTGGGCATATATAAAGAAAAAAAGGGAAACTTTTTAGTCAGTTGTGGCATCGCTGGCCTGGGGGACCCTACGCAGGAGATTTAGGTGGTAGGGCCTAGTCAGAAACCTATACCACTGGGGGTGACAGGGTTTAGGCGCTGCCCACCAAGCTGAGTGAGGAACACTGAACTATCCCACTGATCTGGCCCGGCGGGGGGGAACCCAGGGACCACCTGCAGTGACCTGCTGAGGAATCCTGTCAGCAGCCTTCAACTCAACCCCCCTTCTCAAGAAAACAAGAATCTGCTTCCACAAAAGGGCGCCTGAACCACCAAGCGGCAAGAAAAATCCTCACAGCCCACAGGACTAATGGGGATCAACCAGGTACCGGGCTGTGCCATCTCTGCCCCTCTTGGTCGCCCCCTGTGCCCGTGCGCTGTGCTGCCTCATCTCCCTCTACTACACTGCTTGCTTGCCGAGAATGCTATCCTGCCCAGCGCTCTCCTACTGTGCCCCTTTGAGAAGCGCTGTGAGCCTAAAGGCTGTTGCTGCCTGAAGCGCTATTGCTGGGGCTCCCCCAGGTGCCACACTCCTCTGGTCTGCTGTGAGCCCTGAGGCGATAACCTTGCCCCACGCCACTCTGCCTTGAAAGCGGCTGTCCGACTTACCGCAACAGTGTGGGAAATCGGGGGGCCTTCCTGCCCCGTCATCACCTGCCCCAGCAGCCCCCGGCACCAAGAGAGGGCCGCCGCCGTGCCACTGCGGGCCGCACCCGGCCTAGGAGCGTGATCTGAGTAGGCGCTGCCCTCCCGTGCGCCTGAGGGCCCAAGACACCGTCGCAGCCCGGGTGCCCACCGCCAAGACCTCTGGCCGATGATCTTCCCCACGCGGCCCCCGGAGCCAAGGGAGGGCCGCTGTGGGATTGCGGGAAGGTCGAACTAAGCCCGAAGCTGCCATCCCCCCTGGCACGAGGTGGGGGAACGCGGGTGCGTCGCTAGCCACGCCCCCACCTTGCCCGCACTGCGGATTGGTCCGTGTGTTCGCGCCCCTAGCTGGCCACGATCAGATTGGTCCCGGGCTGGCGAGGCCAAAAGAGAGAGACCCCTGGAGCTAGCATGGGCCAGAGGGATGCTCAAGAAGAGCGCCGGAGCCGCGCGAGCCTCCCCTGACTGGCCTTCATGCCCCCTCAACCGGATCTACGCAAGGGCTCAGGAGGAGCCGAAGAACACAAGGTAATTCCCCCAGGGAGGAGGGCGGAAGACTTCGTGGACAAGCGGGGCCCCTAGGAGTGGTAGGGGAGCCCCGTGTCCGCCCCTCCCCCTGGGAAGACTGCTGCTGGGCCCTGTTGGCCCTGCAAGTACTGTAACTGGACCAAGGCCCCAAAAGGCACCGTGAGGGGGCCTCAAATAATGAAAGTTAACCCCTGGTTGGGGAATAGCTCCTTCCAGGCTGAGGCCAGGCCCTGATCCGGAAAAAGTAGTTCTGGCTCCAGGAACGGTGGTCATTATTCCCGATGGAATGTTTATCCTTGCTGTATGACAAGCTCAGCCTTGCCTAATGAGCTGGTTATTCCTGCCCAAGGAAATACTGTTTGAGAGAGCTAATGCTCCCCCGGGGCAAAGGAAATGTTTACTCCTGATGAAATGTTGATTCTTGATGCCATGTTTAACCTTGCTTAAGGGAATGTTTAGTGCTGAGGAGTGGAACACTGATTCCTTTGATGAAATGGTCACTGAGACATACTACTTTGGTTATTGAATCATGTACTCTAGCCTGATGAAATGTTATGCTCTTGTTTAGTAACCTGCTGACTCCGGATACAATGAAATGGGTTATTGAGTAAATGCTACACTCATCAATCAATTACCTTAAATTCTGAATTACATAAAAGTGTGTTGATTTTTAATCAACCTTACTGGTGTGGTCTCAGTCATTGTGTGCATGTATCGTCTCAGTGGATGTGTGTGCTGTGTGGCCACTTTACACCTAAGCTTTCGGGTGCCTACCTGCTTGAGCCAAGCTACCCCCGGGGAACTGGTGACCCCAGTTCCTACAGGAAGACAGACTGAAGAAAGTGCACAAAAACAGTTATCAATGATTTAATGGTTTGTGCTGAGTGTATCACAAAGAGAGGCTCAATAATTAAAGAATACATACTTGAGCCATGGTGGGTAGGGTGTAGAAGAGATATACAATAAAGATCATCAAAAATGTTTTTATATATGAGGGTTAACAAAGTCATACTTTAACAAAAAACCTACAATGGCCTGTGTTAGACCTGTTACCATTAGAGTGGGCTTCCTCTAAACCTTTTGCCTTCCTCTCTCCCATATTTTTGGATCTCGTTTTGGTGGGCTTAGATCTCTGTGCACTTTACCACTGCTACCCAGTCCTAAAGTGCGTGTGCTCACTCTTGAAAACGTGGTAGCATTGGCTTATCCCCAATTGACAGATTTAATTTTACTTATACATTTTAGTTTACTTATAAATTGCTAGCAAAGTGGTTCTACATGCACCCAGGCCCCTTTATTAAATGCTACTAGTGGGTCTTCAGTATTGATTGTTCTACCCACTTATGTAGCCCTTTACAAACGCAGTTGCAGCCTGTGAGTGTTTAGTTTTAAAGTGCCATTTTGACCTGGCAAAATAAACCTTTTGCCAGGCCCAAACATCCAACACTTAAGTCTCCCCTTGTGTAGGACCGGGTCAACCCAGATGGCGGGGTGCAGGGTATTTAAAAAGTAGGACATGTACTTTTATGTTTTACATGTCCTGATAGTGAAAAACTCTTAAATTAATTTTTCACTATTGCAAGGCCTACTTCTCCTGTAGGAAGTTCATAAAGATTCTCTGCACCCTCCTGGAAGACCTTTCGTGTCTGGATGTGTATCCATTCTTGAGCAACTTTCTAAATCCGTACACACATTCTTAAAACCTTTTCTACCAGAAGTCCCCTCCTATTGTCGTGATACAATGGAATTTATCAAGACTTCGATCCTACACTGCACATCCTGGTAACATTGGATGTTGCGTTCCTAAATACACAAATTCCCCAGGAGGAGGCCTTGTAAGCAATGGAATACTGTTTGGAGCAAAAACCACACCAAGTACCAACTCAGTTCACTCTCAGTTTGGCCTTGATATCCCTACGCAATAATTTTTTGAAGATGATTTACTTTTACAAATCAAGGGGACAGCCTTTGGTTGTCCCTTCGCCCCGAAATGGCAGTACTGTATATGGCCAGATATGAACATAGACAAATCTACAAAAACAACTCTTTTATTGAACATATATTGCAATGGTATCAATATATTGATCCCTGGGGGAACTCCGTTTTTCCTCTCAGTGAAATAAGAGGATTCCACACAGTTTTATTATTAGTGTATCGAAAGATCTGTTTTATTCTTTATATTGTTTTTCAAAAAAGTTCATGTTACATTATTCAAAGCTTTTGTTGATGAGGCATCATTGTTTCATCATGATATCCTATCCAATGCATTTCGGGCCAATACTTGGCCCTTCATCAGGGAAAACACTGTAAAGAGATGGATGACGATGTCACATGTTTTAAAGTTAATATGTACATTGTGTCACATTGAAATCATTATACACATTATATCATGTTAATCATCAACTCGTAGTATATAGTAAAGAAGGCATAACAATACAGTGTGACACAGAATGTTAAGTGGGGAAGACTCGTTAAAAAAATAGCCGAGCAATTAATGAAGTGTAAGGGCATGACTATGCGGTGTGGCTCAGAGTGTTAGGTAAGGAAGACTCAGAACAAAATTAGCTAAGCAGTCTTTGAAACGCAACAGGTAGAAAAAAGGTAAAAAAAAAACGCTTTCAAAGCGTGTAACTTACATGTCTGCCTTTGCTTGTAGCTGTTTATGAGCTGTGGATAAAGTAAAAGCAACGTTCGTTGGTGACTGTCTATATCATTTAACGCTAACGTCAAGTGCGGTTTGGCGTTCGACTGACCTGTTTACCGATGATTCAGCGTCTCAATCATAACAGCGTGGGTTCACCTTTGTTCAAAGACGCTGCTGTTTGAAAAGTTCGCCCTCTAATCAACCCGTTGGGGTTGTTCGCGGTCACGTGATACACAGCGATCGAGGAAAGACTGTGTTGTGGGTTTAAGGTCTCAATGCTAGTAATTACAAATTTTAAATATATCTACAACGGGGGAAATAGTTAATGGTAACTCTAAATTTGGAATGCTGTAAAACGGGAAAAAAAAGACTCTTTAAAAATTAATAGGAGGGTAGATTCGAACCCATGATGAGAATCGTGTGTATGCCTTAGTGTGGTG
Source organism: Lissotriton vulgaris (assembly GCF_964263255.1). Taxonomy (NCBI): domain Eukaryota; kingdom Metazoa; phylum Chordata; class Amphibia; order Caudata; family Salamandridae; genus Lissotriton; species Lissotriton vulgaris. The sequence continues at coordinate 1,571,720,067 of NC_141685.1, forward strand.
AGCCATTGAGTTGGTGTTGATCATAGTGACAATTTCACATATGTGCATGGAAAATAATGTTAGTTATTGTTAAACATTCACAGTTATGCCAAATGGCAACAAGGAAGCAAGTTCATAGGTAGCAAGAAAATTCTATCCTGTCATTGAGACTGTTCGGTCTCTGGGTACAAAGATTGTAAATCCAGAAGTTCTCTCTTTGAAGGAGATGTTTTGAATTGTCTCTTCCTTCCATTTTTTTGACGTTTTCCATAACCAAATATTTTAACTGTGCAATGTTATGTTTTTCTTCAAAGAAGTGCATTGCTAGTGTAGATTTGGTGTTTCTCAATCGAGTATTGGACTTATGTTCAGTTATTCTTACTTTGATGCGGCGTTCAGTATTTCCTATATGTAGTTTACCACATGGGCATTTTATCCCATATATGACATTGGATGTGTCACATGTAGCATTTACTTTTAGTTTTATTGGGTTTCCTTGCATGGGGCGATTAATGATATTGCCTTTAAGAATGTTATTACAGTGACTACAGTTAAAGCATGGTTTTGTTCCTTTGAAAATTTCCACAGTGTGGGTTTTCTGTTGAATCAATTCTCCTAGGTTCCTTGTTCTCGTATAGGCGAATAAAGGGGGATCTTTAAAACAGTCATTGAAGTCTGGTTCCACGGTGAGCATACACCAATGCTTAAGTATGATTTTCTTGAATTTATTACTTGATGTTGAAAATTTGGAAATAGCCACAATTCTGGTTTGTTCTTCTTTAGCCTTAGGTTGTAACAGTGTCCTTCTGTTTATCTGTTTGAGTTTGGTTTTAGATTCCTCAATAATCTGTGTGGGGTATCCTCTTTGTTTGAATTTGTTTTCCATTTCCAGTGTTCTTTGCTCCAAGGTAGATTGTTCTGATGTGATTCTCTATATTCTTGCCATTTGAGAAAAAGGTATATATTTTTTAAGGTTGTGTTCGTGAAAGCTGGTATAGTGCAGCGTATTGTTTCTATCCGTGTCTTTAACATGTAGATCAGTTACAAGTTCTTTGTGCGTGCGACTGATTTTGACATCTAGGAAAGTGATTGTTGTGTCTGATATTTGCCACGTCAGTTGGATCCTCTCGTCAATATTGTTGAACTCAGCCAAAGCAAGTAGCAGATCTTCTTTTGAACTTGTCCAAATGATGAATATATCATCAATGTATCTGATGAATGTTTTCAAATTATCACTCCATCTGGTTTTTGAGAGTATGTGTTTTTCTTCGTAATTTTTCATGAAGAGGTTGGCGTATACCGACGCTGCCGAATTGCCCATGGCAGTGCCAACTAGTTGTTGGTACCAAGTGTCTTTGTATTGGAAGTGACTTTGATATAAGGAGAAGATCATCAGTTCCATTAGAAACGTTTGTAAAGAGGTATCAAGATCGGTGTCCATTAGGGTTCTTTCTATTGCTTCAATGCCCAAAGAATGGGGTATGCTGGTGTATAATGAACATACGTCTGCCGTACATAGTATTAGTAGTTCCTCTGGTTTAATGACTATTGTTTCCAGTTTTGTTAAGAAATCTGTGGTATCCTTGATATAGGTGCACATGTTTTTGACCGATGGTTGTAGGTATTTGTCTAATAGCTGTCCTGTGGGTTCGTGCAGGCTTCCCTTGTTAGATACTATGGGTCGTAGTGGAGGGTTGTTTAAGTTTTTATGTATCTTGGGGACCATGTGTAGTGTTGGACTTTTCGGATTTTCTCTCAAAAGAAATGTTTTTGTTCTTTCATTAATGGTGCCCATGTCAAATGCCTTTTCCGTGATGTTTTTCAGTGTCTGCATGAATTCCCTGGTGGGGTTCTGATCCAGTCTCATGTATGTGTTGGTATCCGTGATATGTTCTGCTACCTTTTGTTCATACATGTTGCGATTCATTATGACTATTGCACCACCCTTATCCGCTTTTGTGCAGATGATTTTTTCATTGGTAGATAATTTCTTGAGTGTATCGAGATCCTTTTGTGTGATATTTTTAGTGTGACATTGTTGGGTTTTGATTTTTGTGAGATCCTGTCTGACCATTTTTTCAAAAATATCTATTGTTTTGTGACTGATGGGTGCCTGAAAGCTTAAACAACCCTCCACTACGACCCATAGTATCTACCAAGGGAAGCCTGCACGAACCCATCAGACAGCTATTAGACAAATACCTACAACCATCGGTCAAAAACATGTGCACCTATATCAAGGATACCACAGATTTCCTAACAAAACTGGAAACTATAGTCATTAAACCAGAGGAACAACTGATACTGTCGTAATTTGACAATGAGCGAGTTAGCATTAAGCTTTGCTACACATTATTCCCTTATCTTGACTATAGTTGTTAAACGCCATTTTGTATGTTACGGCGGCCATTTTAGAGAATGCGTTGCCTCGTGGTCAGCATGCCCTTTTGTTCTTCCTCTGTACCACTGACCACTTGAGTTTGCCCAGCAACGGGCTATTTTTAGTAATGGTCAAGCCCGCACATGCGCAGTTCAGACTGACCACTCATCACTTAGGAATGTTCCGCCAAACTGACCAGTGGTGTTGTAGCCCCTCCCATGAGTTGGCTGTGTTCCAAAAATGACCATATATGTACTTAAAACTCTGTAACTATGTACCGCCCATCTTTTAATGTCTGTAAAACTGTATAAAAGAAGGACTTGCACCGATGTTCGGTGTGATACTTCTTGCATTGCCGAAGGGTGCTGTAGGAATGTACCACCACCCCATGGGGTCTTAATAAACTTGTCTTTTGCATTTTCTAGTTTCAGTGCCAACAGTTCTTATGGTGTAGAGGGTATTCTGCGGAGTATGTAGGCCTGGAAAACCCAATACCACAAATTGGCGACCACAAAGGGACTCATCGGCGACTCGGATGCCCGAAGGAGAAGTCGTGACGAAGGATTGGAAACTCGCCATGGACGCGTACGCTGACACTGAGTGACCCGAGTCTTGGCACCCACGGTGTTTTCTTCCCTTCCTTCTGATCTGACCTTCCAGGTGGCGCCGGTCCTCGACTGAGATCCTGCTCGTCTGAGTTGTCGTACAGTGCCAGTTTGGCTGATTTGATCAAAGACCTTGGCAGTTGGAACCTGGATATCTGAGATTTTTGGTAAGAATTGTGATTGGTAAGGTAGTCTGCGGACGCTTACTGTGGTTCTATGATTATGAATATGTTTTGAGTTAGCTAACATTTGGTTCTATGATTTGACTTATATGTGTAGTGCACTTCACATAGGCAGGCATGTAGAGATGTTTCTCTAACTTTGTTTGTGTTTTGAGCGGCACATTTTGTGTGAAGTATAGTAAGTGCCATTTTTACGGTATCACGTTTTCGTGATACTTTTTGAAAATGCCTGTTTTAAGCACACTCCGAGGAATGTGCTGTCTTGGGAATGGTACCACATATCGACTAAACGAATCTCAGCCGGCTCCCCCAGAGGGGACACCTAACCGTGAAATGTATATTAAATTTGGCCTTCCCCCTATATTGTATAGTAAATTATGGAACAAATATACCAAGTCTGATCCCGAGTTGCAATGGCCACTACATGGGTCGTTTGATTTACGAAAGGTTCACTTTGTGGAGCAATGTTTGTTTCAGCGCAGGTCTAGAAAGGATATGTTTGACTGTGTACGAATGTGGGAGAAAGCAGTGCGCAAACGAATGAAGCATGAGATTGCCTTGGCGGAAAAAGAGCAGCGTAAGGCTGCTCGAGATAAGGCTTTACAGCTGGAGGAGAAGGAGTTGCAGGAGAAGAAAGAGAGGGAGGCACAGGAACGTAATTTGCAAATGAGCGGTCAATTTCCTATTCGGCGTTCGCTTTATCCGGTCCTTACTAATGAAGTTAATGATTTTTCATTATTAGATCGGTCTCCGCCTCCGTATGTTCTGCCTACGGCTCCGGACGAGGATTTCGGTGACGAAGATCGAGATAGTGCGAGTACGAGGTTAACTGCTGGTAAAGCCGCGGATTTGCGCAGTTTCGCGAGGAAACTGAATTTGAATAAAATAACTATGTCCGAGATTAATGTTGAACGAGAAGTGGTCAGAACGAGAACAGTTGTATTTCTTAAGTACTTTTGCAGACGAAGTTGTTGAACGATTTCGTAAGAATTCAGATGATTTAGAACCTAAGGATATATCAGTCCATCATGAGAATATGCGTAAAGGTCTATTTGTTATTGCAGATGCGGATGCTTTTTTCTTACGATTGGTCCAGCTACGGGATGAGGCGTCCAGATTGCGGGAAGCACGAAAAGCATCAGAGAAGTCTGTGCCGGGGTCGACGGAGCAATCCAAAGAGTGTTCTATCTTTGGAGCAGATAAGAGTTCTAAAGTGCATGTTATGCCCATGCGTGAAGCTGCACCTTTATATGTTCCCCCTAAAGGGCAAGGTACCAGTGATGATAAATTATCTGGGGATGCAAAAGGGTATTTTATATATAATTGGGTGTATACGCCTTGGAATAGAGTGGATGTTATGGCATTGAAAAAGGCTTTGCCCGATCCCCGTAAAAATCCGGCAGCTTTTTATGAAGGAGTGGAGGGGGCTATTTCTTCCTGTGTTATGACACTAGTTGATATAGATCTTTTCTTTGGATTAATACTCCCCCCTGATATTTATTTATTTATTTATTTAGAGTTTTGTAGAGCGCGTAGTCACCACGAGGGTATCCCAGCGCTAGAACCTTGTTACTCAGGAGGGGGAAGCGGATAGGTAAGAAACCGGATTAGGGGAAGAGGAGAGTTTTGAGGGTTTTTCTGAACCGCAGTAGATCAGGCTCTGTTCTGAGGTTCAGAGGAAGTGCGTTCCACTTGAGTCCGGTGTTTACCGAGAAGCGGCGGCCCCCTATCCGGGCCTTTTTCACCATGGGGATCGTGATAAGGTTTCCGTGCTCTGAGCGGAGCGCTCTCGTGGGTCTGTAGGGGGTGATCCAATTGTTTAGTATGGGGGGGCCGGTGTTATGGAGAGCCTTGTGGGCCAGGCAGAGGGCCTTGAAAGTGACCCTTTCTTTGATCGGGAGCCAGTGTAGCTTCCTAAGAGCGGGTTTGGCCGATGATCTGGCCGGGGTGCTAGTTAGGAGTCTGGCGGCGGCGTTCTGAGCCTTTTGCAGAGTTTGGAAGGTGGATTCCGGGGCGCCCAGGTAGATGGCGTTGCTATAATCCAACCTGGATAGGATTAAGCCCCGGATCAGCATAAGGCGCGACTGGAAGGGTAGGAGAGGGATTACTTTCCTGCAGGATTTAAGTAACCCGTAGCAGGTTCCGGCCGTCTTTCTGGCCTGGGTCCGGAAGGTAAGGTCGGTCTCCAGCCACACGCCAAGGCTCTTGACCTCCTTTTTGGGAGTGGGAGGTTCGCCCATGCAGGCGGGCCAGAAGTTGGAAGGGATGTTAGTGGTTTTTTGTCCGAGGACCAGGATCTCCGTCTTGGAGCCATTAAGCTTCAAGGCGGAGTCGCTCATCCACTGGTATACGCTGGTAAGGCAGTCGTGGAGGTTGGAGGGCTCGAGTTTGGGGTGGGAGAGAGTGACCACCAGTTGCGTGTCGTCGGCGTAGCTGACGATGGTGACTCCGAAGGGTGAGACAAGTTCCTCCAGTGGGGCCATATAAACGTTGAATAACGTAGGGCTCAGGGAAGAGCCCTGTGGCACACCGCACTGGAGGGGGATGGAAGAGGAGCGGCTTTCGCCTTCCCATACTTGATAGGAGCGTCGGGAGAGAAAGGACGAGAGCCACTTCAGGGCTTTGCCCTTAACTCCCACAGTCCCGAGGCGGTGGATTAGAACCTGGTGGCTGACCGTATCAAAGGCCGCACTTAGGTCTAGGAGGACCACTGCCACTGATCCTCCTGAGTCGATGATTTCCCTGGTTCTTTCCACTGCCACAAGGAGTGCGGTGTCTGTGCCTTGGCCAGGTCTGAAGCCAGTCTGCGAGTCGTTGAGAAGATGGTTTGACTCGAGATATTGCGACAACTTTTTGTTAACTAATTTTTCGGCGACTTTGCCTATCCAGGGGAGAAGTGAAATGGGTCTGTAGTTGGAGAGGTCAGTGGGGTCAAGCGACGGTTTCTTGAGAAGGGCTTTGACTACGGCTTCCTTCCAGGTGGAAGGGACCACTCCTTGTTCCAGTGAGATATTGATCAGGGCAGTCAGTTGAGGGACTAAAGTCTGCATGATACTTTTTGCGAAACGTATGGGGACCGGGTCGCTGGGGGCTCCGCTCTTGGTTGAGGCAAATGTGGTTCTTACTTCTTCTTCCGAGACCGGGCCGAGCGACTCTAGAGAGGGTTTGTCAATGGAAGGCGTCTGTTCCTTGGCTCCTTCTGAGATGTTGGAGTTGGCAGGTGGGAGGGAGGAGAGTATTTTTTTTATCTTTTCATCAAAGAAGGTGGCCAACATGGCGCATTTTTCCTCGGCTTCTTTGGGGTCCATGGGTTTCTGGGGGGGGGCAGGGACACGGAGGAGTTCTTTAAAAATGGAGAAGGACTCCTTGGATGAGCAGGCAGAGTTTTTTATCTTTTCCTCGAAATAAGTCCTTTTTGCGTCATGAAGGGCTTGTTTGTAAGCTTTCATGGAGCAGAGGTAGACGCTTTTCTCTTCAGCTGTTTTGTATTTTCTCCATAGGCGTTCTGTCTTTTTGCAATGCTTTTTGAGAGAGGCAAGGGCGGGGGTGTACCAGGGGGAGGGACTAATTCTTTTCATGTGTTTTAGCGCGCTAGTCAGTGGAATGGAGCTGTCTAGAGGTTGGACTAGCCAATCCATGAATTCTCTGTCCGCGGTATTAGGGTCCGTGGACAGAGGGGGGATGGTATTGCGTAGTTTGGCTTCCCATTCCTCTGGAACTAATTTATGCCATCGTCTGGTTTGTACCCTGGATTTATGCGAAGGCCCTGGAGATGTGTCGAGTAGCCAGTGCATGGGAATCAGCATGTGGTCTGTCCAGGGCAGGGGGGTGGGGTCCTGGGCGTACAGGTTCGCAATGTTAGAGAGAATGGGGTCTAGGAGTTGGCCCTTCTCGTGGGTGGCTTTAGGATTTTGCAGGAGAAGGTCAGCTGTGGTGAGATCAGCAAGCAGGTTTGCTGCGGTGTTATTCGTGGGGTCCAGGAAATGGATATTAAAGTCCCCTAAGAGGAGGAAATTTGAGACCGTGATGGACTTGAGTAAGATATGGTCAATCAGAGTGCTGGTAAATTCCCCTAGGGATCCTGGGGGTCGGTACACAAGTATTCCGGAAAGGGAGGTGGAAGGGGAGATCTGGATTGTGAAGTAGCAGTTCTCACAGTCTTTAACAGATCCGGTCTCGATTCTGCATTTGAGGTAATCTTTGAAGAGTATGGCTAGGCCTCCGCCTCTACCGATTGGCCTATTTAGGCAGCATATTTGGTAGCCGTGAGGAGTTGCGTTGGCCACATCGAAGTCGTTGTACGGGGTTAGCCAAGTTTCTGTCAGAAATAGCAGATCCAGTCGCGAGTCCTGGACAAGGAGGTTGATTTCATGGGCATGCTTTACCAGGGATCTGCAGTTCAGAAGACCGAGCCGGAGACCTGGGTGGCATTCCGTTTCCTCGAGATTATTACAAAGGGTGCATCCTACATAGGGTGTGTCCTCCTTGTGGATATATTTGCACTGGGGGTGTTTTCCATGGTTCCAGGCAAGCAGTGAGTCTCTGGGGTATGTAATGCCATTTGGCCGATTGGGCATAGTGGCTGGGCCTAAGGCCGTCTTGGCCCGGACGGGCCCAGACGGGCTTGCCTTTGGCGCGCCTTCGGCGCGCTGACGGCGCGCCCGCTGCGCCCGTCCGCTGCGCGTCCGGTAGTTGCACATCCTAAATGTGCAGAAAAAGGGGCGGGTGGGCGTGGCCTAAGTGGGCGTGGCCTCTGTCCCTCGCCGAGAATGGCGGCAGGGAAGTTTGTTTGATGCCTTAACGTTGCAGCGAGGGGGTCGCTGTATTAGTGACTGAGAGCCCGCTTCAGGAGGAAAACGGGTGAGTGAGGTTCAGTTTAAAAATACAGGTATTTCGGCGATAATGGTGACACAAATGCAAATTTTAAAAATGAAGGCTTCTCTCCCGGCTTCCGCCTCAGGAGCTGTTAGGATTCTAAGCAAGTTGCGCTGAAGGCAGCGTTTAAGTACTGAGGGCGGCGGGTGGGCGTGGCCTAAGTGGGCGTGGCCTCTGTCCCTCGCCGAGAATGGCGGCAGGGAAGTTTGTTTGATGCCTTAACGTTGCAGCGAGGGGGTCGCTGTTTTAGTGACTGAGAGCCCGCTTCAGGAGGAAAACGGGTGAGTGAGGTTCAGTTTAAAAATACAGGTATTTCGGCGATAATGGTGACACAAATGCAAATTTTAAAAAATGAAGGCTTCTCTCCCGGCTTCCGCCTCAGGAGCTGTTAGGATATGTGGAGAGCGATTCGTAAGTTTGATGATCAGGCGATTTTAGGACCAGATTGGAAAACTATAGGCCAAGCTGATTTAGATAGGGAACCCACATGTAAGCCCTGTCAGTTAATTCTAGATCTCCCAACAGCTATTTTGAATAAATTGAAAACGCTTGTCCCCCCTAAAAAGATTGATTGGACTATGTTAGCCTCGTGCAAACAGAAACAAGACGAGTCGGTATCTGACTTCTTCTCACGTTTTGAAGAGGCGTTTCATGATTACAGTGGGCAATTATTGACAGACGACACGGGTAGGCATCTGTTTGTCGACAAGTATGTGGCTAATCTCCTACCGGAGATTGCAAAGTGATTAAAAACTAGTGAAAGTTCCTGGACCACGGCGACCCCTGCGTCTTTGTTAACTATGGCTCAGTATTATGAGGGGCAGGAATTAGAGGCTAAAGAAAGTATTGATAAGAAAGCGAAGGAGTTAAAGACAAAGGTGATGTTGGCTCAGGTTCGTGGCGCGCAGTCGAGAGGAAATGATAGAAACAGGCGAGGAGGGGGTAATACGTCGTATGGTCGTACTGACATTGCTGAAGACCAGTGTGCATATTGTAAAGAGTTTGGGCATTGGGCTGAAGATTGTCCGGTGCTTCGTGAGCAACGTAGCCAGCGTGGTCGAGCAGGTGGAAGGACACGGAATAGTTATTCGGGAGCGAGAGGTGGAGGAAGGGATCGTGGTAGGTTTGAGGCGAGGGGTCGTGGTCAGGATGAACGTAACACTTTCGATCGACGGAACCAGTACCAGATATCGGAGGGTGAGAATGTGGAGAGTCAGGATTATGTGAACGCATAGGATTGCGTAGGATGGGGTGTGGAATCGGTTGAAGTGCCAGTAGATCAAAGAGGTCCATATGTATCAGCGGGCGTTTTGGGTTCTACTGATCAGTTTTAGTTGACACAGGAGCTACTCGTAGTGCTTTGTCTAAAAACTTGGTTCCAAGGGCTCCCCTGTCTGGCGAAACGATTACATGTATAGGGTTCGATGGCACACCCTCTCCAAGCCCATTGTCACAACCTCTTGCATTTTGCATTGATACATTTTTTGGTCTGTGCCCATTCTTATTGTCGCCTCATACCCCAGACAATATTGTGGTAAATAAAAATTACCTATGCGGAATTTCTATGCGGTAAAGTTCAATAAGAATAACTCAATCAGAAATGAGAGGCAGAGTCCGTGGCATCTGAGTTTATAAGGGTTTTATTCCATAAAATGGAATTGGTTCGAACCAGGTATCATGTTCCATCACCACGAAGGTTCAGGAAGGGATAGACAATGCTTTATTAACAGGTTACAATATATATAGTAAATGCATTTAATGGCGATGGATACAGAAGGCGTAACAGCTGAGAGAAAAGAGATAAGAACACATGTACGTAACAGAAGGCGTGCACGAGAGCGTACACGGAGGTGTGTGCTAGACAACGTCACATGAAACGTATCACAGGTAGGTGGATCCATAGGAATCCTGCAGTGTCAGCAGAAATACATGGCAGAGATGCGCGCGCAGCAGCATGACGTGTGATTGACGTGGTACTGGAGGGTGAAGGGGACTTGACATTTAGCACCAAAAGGGGAGACAGAAGTCTGGTGTGTCAGAACAACCTAAACCCAAATCATATCTAATATCTTGTGTTTGAGGAACTGTATTATCTAGAAGGAAAGGTCTCTCGGGCAGAGGCTATTCTATACTGACTGCTAGTGCGTGCATATGTGTCTACGTGTCTACGTGAGATGCGAGGGGCCATGGGCCTACCATGGTAACAGGAGCAATGAATTACTTGCACGGAGACAGAAAGGCCGGGCCCTTTGCTCTGCAGCTGGGGAGATGTTTTCCTAAATCACTAGACAGGAATGTATTTTCGAGGAGCGGAGCAGATAACTTGAAGGCAAAATACAGTCTTGGCACTGGCAGGCAAGCAGGTCGAGCCAGGCACCGCTCGCCGCACAGGGAGTAAGGCAAGGGTCATAGAAGCGGCAGGCTGCAGCTTTCAGAGACAGAAGGCAGAAAGGGCTCGATGGCAGGAATCAGGGCCTAACTCGCCAGGGCCAGAAAAACGTGAAAGTGCACCATGTAAAGACGGTGGCAAGGCATACTTAGGAACCGAATATTCGACCCATTCATGGTGGATCTGAAAGAGGACATGTTAACGTTGGACGCAAATGTATTTGCGTCTTCATAGCTGGTTGTGGAGGGAACATACATGTACTTGAAGCACGTACATGGAGCCGTTGGGGTCTACGTTAGGGGACACAATTGACCATAAAAATTCATATTACCTCATTCCCTCCTTGTCCCCTACGGACCCTTCATGATATATCGATCTTCATTAGTCTATCAATTTGTTCATATAACATCATTTGCTCTTCTTTTTTCTGGCGGGATTTTGACCGTGGACTTGAATGGGGAATACATGATGTGGCGCACAAGCCGCAAATCGCAGGCCCACATTGTAAACATAGGCAACAACTGAACACTATGAGAAGGGCTATTCCGGGGAAGGATAGGATCTTCCATCCCCAGGCTGATAGTACACTCCAGAACCAACCGGACCAAGTCCAGGTGCCTGGATTCTGATGTATCTGACTTGCAATCTTGTGGAGACGGGTTATGGCTCTATATACTGATGGTGCGTTTTCTGGAATGAAAACACAGCAACTCGATCTGATGACTCTACAAGCTCCGCCCCTATCGGCCAGGATGACGTCAAGGACAAGACGATTTTGAAGAACAACAATCCGAATAGCAGACTGCTCCTCCGTTAAGTTGCCTAGGGCGGAAGTAGTTTCATTCACTACTGCTTCGAGGGTTCTAGTTAATTTACGTATCAGTTTACTATTAAAGACAGCACCTAAATAGGGAAAGAAACCTTTGTTGAAGTCTGTATACTGTTCCCATGCCGTTTCAGTGTAGTCGACAATCGGGAGATCTCTCTTGGGTCTAATGTGTACTAGATGGGAGTCCCTATGATAATCAGGAGGGGCTAGGAAAACAGGTGGCAGAAGGAATGCAATGTAACAGGTACCATCCCAATCTAGAGGTAAGCGTATATATGCTGTATGACCACAAATGAAATAGGAATGGCGGGAAGCTTTAAATGTAGACTTGCCTTTATCACTGAATTCGATCACAGTAGTACATCTACTATGACCCAGGTGTACGGAACCATTCTTTCTGACACATAATTCACCTTTGACTGGTAATACGGACGTAGCGGGAAGACTGGTTCGGTTTCGGACTGAACGTTCAGAATCATGAGGTTAAGTGTAAAGTTACCTAATCCATATACTTCGTTTTCTAGATCAGTCCCTGTCCTTTGGGGAAGACCCTCCTTGTCAGGGAAACATACTTTATGCAGAACTGTGTTCAGATTTCCCCATACCCAATTACCCTGGTAAACTACAGAATCGGAATCTAAAGAGTTCATTAAACTAAACCATGCACCACAGGAACCATTGTGTGTGAACGGGTACGGAAAGAGGGGCAGAACTCCCTTGTACTTCTGATAGGGAGGGAGTCGGCCACATATTCAACAATTGGTAGCATTGCTGGTCTGATGGGAATGATGTAACATACTAATGAATGTATTGTTGCGCAGCGCAAGTCGGTAAGACAACTCATGCGGGGGCAGTTCACTGAAAGTATGCTCGGCAGTGACATTTGAAGAAGAATGTGCACGCTTGAAAATAGGATAATATATGTGTAACAGTATACTTGCAGCAATAATCAAAAGACTCAGAAAAAACATAATCAATAATGTCACGATACAGTGACTACGGAGAGATTTACAATACTCATGTTTCTTGATCTTTTTCTGTCTCTCTCTCTCTCTATTGGGGTCTAGGGGATACATGTCAGAAATTTGTCTAACCGATTCACCTAGGGGAGGACTTAAACAATTAAACTGTCTGACTTGCTAGACCTCAACTTCATGCGAAATTCCTGGGAGGGAGTTTTCTCTACCAGGGGAAGCTTTGTATCAGTCTCTGGAAGGGGGCAGGGCTGGGAGTCTAGTTTCGGAGGCAGTCCATAATGTTTTTTAACATGACTCGAGTGAAGCCAGCCCTTGCGGCCCTCCACCTTGACCGCGGTCCTTGTTGTCAATAACACGAGCTTCGGCGCTTGCCAACGGGGCTCCAGCAGACTCCTCCTGTCAAAGTTCCTCACGAGCACCAGGTCCCCCGGAACAATCGCGTGTGGCTTCACCTCGGTGTTGTCGGGAAAGGCTGCAGCGACCTGTGAACGACATGATTGTAGTGCTGACATCAAGGAAGCAAGGTAATCTGTCAACATAGTACAGTCAACATCAGTTATTTTACGAGGCAGAGGCGTCCCCCACATATTCGGTGGCCTACCAAAGACCACCTCATACGGGGATAGCCCTGTTCTTGAGTGCGCTATCATTCTCATGTAAAAGAGTGCAACTGGTAAAGCTACTATCCAGTCAACACCTTTCTCTCTACAGATCTTGGCAAGACGTATTTTCAGGGTCTGATTATGACGTTCCACGAGACCTGCTGCCTCGGGATGTCGGACACAGTGGAATTTCCATTCATAACCTAGCAGGAGTGATACCTGCTTCATAAGCTCGGACGAAAATGGCTGACCGTTATCTGAGTATACGATACGGGGCAAGCCATACCTGGGGAAGAATTCACGAGCCAGCTGCTTGGCAGTGGTCGGAGCAGTGTAATCTGGGACTGGATATGCTTCTGTCCAACGGGAGAGTGCACATACAACTACGAGGACATATTTGAATCCTCGACAACGTTCCATCTGGATATAATCCATCTGGAGGACTTCAAAAGGGTGATCGGGAGGATGAAATCCACCTTGCTCTACATGAAACCATGTGGCTTTCCCCTTCGTCATCCATCCCTGTTCTGTCTGGATCCCTCCTAGTTCAATCCATTTCTTGATTTCGTCTGGTGTAGCATGTGTCTGTATGTCAATTACATCTAGGGCGGGATCCCTAACTGTCATGCAATGTATCGGTGTCGGGACTATTGTCTTTGTCAGGTCAGTTGCGTGAGTCTGAGTCTGAGCTGTATGTTTGGCTGTTCGGTCTGCCAGGTCGTTACCCTGGGAAATTGTATCTGTGACTTTCGTATGTGCCTTGCACTTCATGATGGATATCGCTGTAGGCAAATGAATTGCGTCTAACAGAGCTTGAATGAGGGGACCGTGTTGAATCTTTGCTCCGTGAGAGGTCAAGAAACCTCTCTCTCGCCAGAGTACACCGAAGTCGTGTACGACTCCGAAAGCATAACGTGAATCTGTGTATATGTTCACTCTCTTGTTCTTTGCTCGAATACAGGCTTGAGTCAGAGCAATGAGCTCTGCTGCTTGAGCTGACAGAATGTCAATACAACTTGTTTCTATGACTTCCGTTTCGGTCGTGACTGCGTAGGCGGCCACTAACTCTCCTGTACTTGTTCTCATACATGAACCATCCACATAAAGTGTCAGGTCTGGATCTGGTAATGCAGTGTCTGTCAAGTCTTGTCTGGGTTTCGTCGTAATGGTAATGACTTCAATACAATCATGGGCCAAAGGGTCTGTCTCACTTAATGGCAGAAGTGTAGCAGGATTCAATGTATTGCAACGTCTGATTTCTATGTGTGGCTGAAACAATGTCAATTCATAACCTGTCAGTCGTGCTATAGTCAAGTGCTGAGTCTGTGTTCGGTTTAAAAGAACTTCCACGGAATGTGGAACTTGTACTGTCAATTGGTGTCCTAACACTATGGAATCACTTTGTCTGATTGCTAGAGCTGTTGCTGCAACTGATTTCAAGCACGCAGGCAGAGCCTGAGCTACTGGATCTAATGTACTAGAAAAATAAGCACACGGTTTGTATGAACCTGCTTGATCCTGAGTGAGTACTGACAATGCAGTACCTTCACGTTCTGTGACAAAAAGTGTAAAAGGCTTACTGTAACATGGTGTCGCTAAAACTGGTGCTTGACATAAGGCTTTCTTTAATTCGTCAAAAGCTTGTGTATGTTCCTGAGTCCAAGGGAGGACAGTCGATGTCGCTGCCTCCTGGGTTGTCAACTGTATGAGTGGTTTAGCTAGAAATGCATACTGAGGAATCCATTGTCTACAGTAAGAAGTGAGACCTATAAAGGCTCGTACCTCCTTTTGTGTCTTGGGTTGGGACATGTTTACAATTAACTGGATACGGTCAGGCGTTAGCTGTCTCCCCCCTCTGGACAGCAAGTGCCCAAGGTAAACCACTTGCTGAACACAGAATTGCAGCTTCGAAGGGGACACCTTGTGTCCCTTGTCAGCCAAGAAATGCAAAACCGTCAGTGATGCTTGCTCACATTCAGGTTTGCTGCGGGCGGTGATCAGTAGATCATCGACATACTGTAGCAGGGCAGTGTTGTCAGGCATGTGTATACTGTCAAGTTGTCTTTTCAGTGCTTGGCTATAGATGCTGGGGCTTTCTGTGAATCCTTGAGGTGCGCGTGCAAATTTGAAGCTTCGACCACTTAAACAGAATCCGAAAAGATATTGGCTTTTCGGATCGATTGGGACACTAAAGAAGGCGTTCTTCAGATCAATTACAGTAAAGAACGTTGCTTCGGAATCAATGGCAGTCAATAGAGACGAAATATCTGGGACCACGGGATATTGTGGTACAATGCATTTATTCAGTTCTCGTAGATCGATCACTAATCGATAAACTGGGGGTGCATTTGGATCAGTACGTTTAAGAATCGGAATGATAGGGGAGTTACATAGATTCGAGTTGGTTTCTACAACCACTCCTTGTGCAATGAGCTCGTCAATTATTTTCAGCAAAGCCACTACAGCATCTGGAGGTAACTTGTATTGTCGGATTCGTGGTAGTACTACTCCTGGATTGAGTGTGACACAGTATGGAGTGATGTGCATACAACCTACATCAGTGGGGCCTTGTGCCCATAAATGTGCGGGAACATTCTGTAATCTGGGATCAATATCTCTCAACACATAGTGACCCTTAAAGTCACGCAAGAACAATCTTACTCCATCCGGAGAACAACATATCACAGCACCTAGGGCCTTCAGTGTCTTGATGCCTAATAAGTTTTCTGGACATGATTTCGTGAGCAATAAATCTGTAGTGCGAGACAACGGACCAACTAAAAGGGGTACTGGTTTCGATACTTCATTTACAATAGGCTTGCCTGAAAATCCAAGGGAAACATTCTGTGAGCCTGAGAGGGGTGCCCCTGGAACCTCGTCGTGACTTATTGTCGTCCTGCTTGCCCCTGTATCAATCAAAAACTTTCTATCTTTTCCTAACACTTGGCTATGTACGTAAGGACCCTCTTGATCTACAGGAACCTCAATAAGAGGCAAGCCAACCTCCCTCTCTAGGCTGTTTCATGTGTATCGCTTATAATCGGGATAATCAGTTTGTGCATACTGGTACATCTGTTGCGTTGCATGTTGCGTTGCGGCAATCGGTTGTGGCTGTGGTACCGCTACGGTCTGTACTGTCTGTTGTGGAGCATGCATAGGCTGTACATTCTGTGGAACGTGTTGTTGGGCCTGGTCTTGTCTAGGTTGACGTGGTCTTTCTTTAGTTTTACCTGTAGATATATTGTGTTTCAAAACTGCGCAATCGTTCACATAGTGACCTGGCTGTTTACAATAGTTACATGTCCCTTTATCAGGAACTGCCGAATTATTGGACTGTGTCATACCCTTTTTCTGACCGTCAGCTGGAACTGACTGAGCAACTAACATTTTCATTTTCGTGTCTTTCATACGTCTTTGTTCGTGATCATGTTCTTCTCTAATTCTATTCTGGTGGTACTGTAACATTTGTAACATTTGTGAAGGCGTGTTTGCTTGCCATGTGCTCTCGACTTTCAGTACACGATTCTTAACTTGGGGTAGGGAATTCTCGACCAATTTAGATACAAAAAGGTGTGGGTATGACTCGCTACTTGCTTTCAGGCCACTATTAATAATAAAACATTTCTCAAATCGGGAATAAAAATCACTAGTGTCTTCATCGGGTTTCTGTTTACAGGCTGAGATTGCATCCCAGTCCTCCTTCTTAGTTGCTAATAACCTTGGCAATACTTGTACTAATAATCCTGGTAATGCTTTAGTTTTGTCCCCAAGACCCAATCCTGGGGTTCGGGTCGCTTCTTCAGTTTCTAATGCAGCCCAATCAATCTTTGTTTCTCCCACCTCCCATTCTTTTTCTTTGAGTTTCTCGTAAATACCAGCAGGCAATAGTACTTTCAATATCTTCATAATGTCGGGATAGGTATAATCACCCATGAGTAACATGTCTTTTATTTCACGGTGAAAACCTGCAGGGTCTTTATCATGACTGGGTACTATTTTCTTCATTTCTAACAATTCCATTTTAGTTATCGGCGTGTATACATACACACGTGTAAGGGTGTTATCATCATTCCTGACTGGGTGCACTTCTCGTAAGGGATTCTGTCTGTCTATGTAAAACATTTTTCTTTCTGGGGGTGGAGCTGAAACAAACTGTGGATTCAGAAAGGCACTATATTTGTGTCGATGTTCTAGAATTACTTTAATTAAATCGGTACCCAGGCCTCTCCATTTATTCATGAGTAACTCTATTAATACATCAGGTAGGGGACCTGGATCAGAGTGTTGGCTTTTACACAGAATAAGGAGATGCTGTATCATGTACATACCAGCTAGTCGCTGTTCGTCTGGGGAAAGATTAAAAAATGTTTGCGCTACTCTGTCATCCTTATATTTATCAGAATTGTCAGCCCATTGTACTGCTGACCTGGCTAATACTTGTTCATCCATGGAATTGAGTACATGGTACCCCATTCGCTCTTGAAGTACTTTATCAGTAGCCTGAAATAGATGTTCAGGAGTCTTCGGATTTGACATAGCAGAGTGGTATGTTTCTGGTATTGGACAGAGGTAATGTTTCTGGTTTTCACACGTTTCTTGTTTACGAATGGGTCTGTCGAAGGGCCTATCAAAGGGATGCGGTCTAGGGACTTTCCCTCTCCCTACATATCCTATCATTTGTTTGCCTGACTGATGCGAAGTTTCTGCTATATTCTCTGTATCGTCCTCCTCCTGCGAGGAAGTCGGACCGTCTGATTCAAGATGCTCTTTAGGGGCCCGCCGGGCATGTATATCTATTATTTCTTTACGGATCTTTCTAACCATAGTATGCACACTGTTCTCCTTCTCATGTTTACCATCCGCGATATTCTGGCTCCATCTATGCAGTCTATCCATTTCATTTTGCGGAAAACCTGCCTGATCTTGTTCTCTTATTAAACAGTTAACCATAAATCGCATTAATAAACCTTTGTTCTCTACTTTCTGACGTGACATGGTTTCGGCAACACATTCCATTCCTTCTCCTGTTCTAATAAAATAATACAATTTGTCTAGGTGATCTGGCATACCTGGTAGTAACATCAGATAATCTGTAACACGTCACAAACGTAGGGACGCTAGCAACAAGGGTCCTGTTGTACTGGGCACTGGGTCATATCTACAATCGGTAAGTTCTTTTCTAAGCCATTCTGCCGGTGCACCCTTAGGTGTCCGAGCCTTTGCTAAATCTCTCATTGTCACTCGGTGTAACGGTGGGGGTGTTTGATAACCTCCGGTAGCACCTCCTGAAGCGGAGGCTTGACCATAATCTGGCTGTAGGGTCGGTACCTGCTGTAACTGAGTCGGGGCCTGAACCGCGCCAGGCCCAAAAGGATTATGCGGATTAATAGGGGGTGCAGGTAAGGGTGGAGGAAGCAGACCGGGAGGGGTTTGCTGTTGCGGACCTGGGGGCGGAAGATCAGGGAGCGGGTTACCGTCAGCAGGTGGCACACGGGCAGGCATACTAGCATATGCGGGAGCTACATCATCCAAATAGGATGAAATAAAAATGTCTGCTGCGGTCTTGTGACGTAATTTAGTCGGGACCAATGGAGGGGGCAGATTTTTCAGTGTTTCCGGGGTCGCCTTAGGCAAGCCCTCGGCCAGGACTGGAAACAATCCTGTCATAATTGCGTTACTCCGTCTATCGTGTTGTTCCATTCTAACTCGTTCCCCTTCTTCTAGTAGTTCCTTTTCTTTGGCTTTTTCAGAATCCTCTCTACTTTTCTCTGCTTTTCTGAGTGCTTTCTCTGTCCGTCTGTGTGATTCTTTACGCCAAAGTTCAATGGCATCTTTCTGTGACTGTCTGGCTTTCTTTTTCCATAAAGCTTCTTCTACTCTCATGATGCAATCGGCATCCCATGTCCCTGTAGCGGGCCATCTCTGATTCTCTGCTAAATCCTTGGTGTAATCCACCCACAAGTCGAGATATAATACAGCGTCTAAGCCGTGCTTGTGGTACATAAAATACCCTGGAGTGTCCCTGGGTGGGATGGGAACAGCTTCCTCGAGTATCCCTTTTCTAGTTCCTATCTGTTTCAATTTCGAAAACAGCGGTATTTTTAGCCGTGATACTTGATACTTGATACTTACTCGTATTTGGACACCACTAATACAATGAACACAGTAGTGAAAATCAAACAATCACTCATACCACGACATTAAAACACATTAAAACATTTTGGAAAAACGAACAATAACTTGATAGTTGAATACTCGATATACTGCTAAACAGTACAGATACACTGCTAAACAGTGCAGACCGGGTCTGTGTACCCAAACCCGTCTTGACCGGACACAAATTAATGCACCCGTCTAGATGCGTCCCCAGCAACGGTACTCACCGGGAAGCACGGAACGGAAGGCCTCGGAAACTCGACACTGGACTGAACCGGACTGGACTCGACTTGATTCGTGACGTAGGTACTTCGGAACTTCGGAACTGGTGGGCCTCTGAACACCTCGGACCTTGCTCTCTCAGCTAGGCTCTGGTCGGGATCCTCCGCACTCCTCACCGCCTCGTCTGGGTGTCGATCGCAGCCTCAGTCACCTCCGTTGGCCTGAGGGAGATACAGGAAATCCTGCGGGTACGCGTAGTTGTCCGTCACGGCTGTGGCAGGGGACCAGGCCTGCAACGCACCGCCGGCGCGTAAGGTGGGGGAGGGGTCCCTATTCGGGCGCCAATTATGTGGTAAATAAAAATTACCTATGCGGAATTTCTATGCGGTAAAGTTCAATAAGAATAACTCAATCAGAAATGAGAGGCAGAGTCCGTGGCATCTGAGTTTATAAGGGTTTTATTCCATAAAATGGAATTGGTTCGAACCAGGTATCATGTTCCATCACCACGAAGGTTCAGGAAGGGATAGACAATGCTTTATTAACAGGTTACAATATATATAGTAAATGCATTTAATGGCGATGGATACAGAAGGCGTAACAGCTGAGAGAAAAGAGATAAGAACACATGTACGTAACAGAAGGCGTGCACGAGGGCGTACACGGAGGTGTGTGCTAGACAACGTCACATGAAACGTATCACAGGTAGGTGGATCCATAGGAATCCTGCAGTGTCAGCAGAAATACATGGCAGAGATGCGCGCGCAGCAGCATGACGTGTGATTGACGTGGTACTGGAGGGTGAAGGGGACTTGACATTTAGCACCAAAAGGGGAGACAGAAGTCTGGTGTGTCAGAACAACCTAAACCCAAATCATATCTAATATCTTGTGTTTGAGGAACTGTATTATCTAGAAGGAAAGGTCTCTCGGGCAGAGGCTATTCTATACTGACTGCTAGTGCGTGCATATGTGTCTACATGTCTACGTGAGATGCGAGGGGCCATGGGCCTACCATGGTAACAGGAGCAATGAATTACTTGCACGGAGACAGAAAGGCCGGGCCCTTTGCTCTGCAGCTGGGGAGATGTTTTCCTAAATCACTAGACAGGAATGTATTTTCGAGGAGCGGAGCAGATAACTTGAAGGCAAAATACAGTCTTGGCAGGCAAGCAGGTCGAGCCAGGCACCGCTCGCCGCACAGGGAGTAAGGCAAGGGTCATTGAAGCGGCAGGCTGCAGCTTTCAGAGACAGAAGGCAGAAAGGGCTCGATGGCAGGAATCAGGGCCTAACTCGCCAGGGCCAGAAAAACGTGAAAGTGCACCATGTAAAGACGGTGGCAAGGCATACTTAGGAACCGAATATTCGACCCATTCATGGTGGATCTGAAAGAGGACATGTTAACGTTGGACGCAAATGTATTTGCGTCTTCATAGCTGGTTGTGGAGGGAACATACATGTACTTGAAGCACGTACATGGAGCCGTTGGGGTCTACGTTAGGGGACACAATTGACCATAAAAATTCATATTACCTCAATATTATGGGCATAGATTTGCTCAAATATTTTCGAGCAACAATACGCTGCGCTCCTGAAGGAGTGCGGGTTATTTTGAATGACAATTATCCAGATGCAGGAAGACTATGTGCCATGCAGGAAATTGAAGCGCTAGCCTCTCTCCCGCACACGTTATGGGCGACATCAGATACGGATGTGGGACAGATGCTCATCCCGCCTATTCGAATTACTGTCAAGGAGGGAGTGTCTTTGCCACATGTACCTCAGTATAAGATATCTAGAGAAGGTGAAATTGCCCTGACGCACATCGTTCAGGATTTGATTATTGCAGGAGTAGTGGAGGAAGTTCCCTACAACGTCTGTAACAGCCCGATTCTTCCGATCCTCAAGAAAGACACTGACGACAAAGTCTATCGATTCATTATTGATTTGAGAGAAATAAACAAAATTGTAGTGCCCCAGTACCCGGTGGTGTCTGATATCACCACCTTACTCACTTTGGTCCCCCCCACTGCCACTACCTTCTCTGTCATTGACCTTAAGAATGCCTTCTTTTCCATTCCCATCCATCCCGACAGCAGATATCTATTTGGCTAACGTTGAATAATAAATCGTATAGATTTTGTCGTGTTCCTCAAGGCTATACAGAAAGTCCTAGCATTTATAGCCAGGCTTTAAAAAGACAGCTTGATTCTTTTGAATTGCAGTCTGGAGTAGCTCTTATCCAGTATGTTGATGATCTCTTACTGGCTGCAGACACATATGCGCAGTGTGAGGAGAGTACTCTTGCTTTGCTCTCTTTTCTTGCTCAGAACAATGACAAAGTTTCTAGGAAAAAGTTACAATATTGTAAACCAAAGGTGACCTACCTAGGTCATCTTTTGTCTAAGGAGGGACGTGCATTAACATCTGATTGAATTCAAGCAATTTTAGATACACCAGTCCCCTGTACTTAGAGAGATGTGCGTGCCTTTATAGGATTAAGGTCCTTCTGTAGACAGTGGATAATGGGGTTTTCGCACATTATAACACCTTTGTTAGCGTTATTGTCCAAAACTACACCAATGCCCCTTGAATGGACAGATGAATGTCAGAATGCTTTTGAACAATTGAGACAGGCCCTTTGGTCTGCACCAGTGTTAGGTACACCAGATTACACAAAGATTTTCACGTTGTATGTGCACAAGAAAGATGGGTGCGCATTGTCGGTGTTAGTGCAGACACACGGGGAGGAGCAGAGGCCCTGCGCATACTTTTCGGCCATTCTTGATCCTGTAGCACGAGAATTACCTGGGTGTTTCCGAGCAGTTGCAGCAACAGCAGCAGCTATACGACAGAGTGAGGGAATAGTTTTGTCACACAAACTGTTGGTGTTAGTTCCCCATGCGGTAGACGCTTTGCTAAACCAAACGAAAACCCAGTATCTCACAAGTGCACATTTAACAGGATATGAGCTTACACTTTTGGCGCCACATATCACACTAAAGAGATGTGCTACCCTGAACCCTGCCACTTTATTGCCATATCCGGTTGCGGAGGGCCAAGAGGAAGACCACCATGATTGTGTTTTCCTGACTGAAGAACAAACAAAGGGTTGTGTCGACTTACAGGATACGCCACTTCCAGATGTGGATGGATCGTGTTTAAGGCTGCCAGATGGCACAACTTCTGCAGCATATGCGATCATGACACTTAAGACAGTGGTAGAAACAGCACGAATACCACAGAAATCGGCCCAAGCAGCGGAGTTAATAGCTTTGGCAAGAGCCTGCGAATTGAGTGCTGGCTTATGTGTGAATATCTACACAGACAGCCGGTACGCCTTCGGAGTAACGCATGACTTTGGCCTACTCTGGAGAGAGCGTGGATTTTTGACTTCGCATGGAGTACACATTATGCATGGAGAGCTAGTGCGTGATCTCTTGAATGCGTTGCTTTGTCCAAAGAAAGTGGCGATAATCAAATGTAGTGCACATAAAAAGATCACTGACAAAGTGGGACAAGGCAATGCTTTTGCGGACAGTATAGCAAGACAAACGGCTATGTCACGAAATGACTCTCCAATGTATGTGGTGAAGTCGCAGGCTGAGCGATGGCATGATGCTAGAGCGGAGATATTAGACATTCAGAAATCAGCGACTGAAGCAGAACTTGCAACCTGGGCCGCAGAGGGAGTGCTGGATGATGAGGGTTGTTGAAGGAGTAAAGATATGGAACAATGGAAATTGCCTGCAGCTTACTTGCAAGCGATGGTCCAGATGACACATGGGTTGGCACATGTTGGAGCTCTTGCAATTACTCGATTGCTAACGCGAGTTTGGGAGCATCCTGAGATTGCCAATACGGCCAAGAGAGTAGTGCAGACCTGTTTGATATGTTTACAGCACAATCCTGCAAAAGGGACGCATACTCCGAAAGGAGGGTTCGTTCCACCTACTGCACCGTTTGAAGTACTGCAAATGGATTACATCCAGCTTGAGCGTTGCAATAACCTTAAGTATGTCTTAGTGGTGGTGTGTGCTTTCAGCAAATGGGTTGAGGCCTTCCCCACGAAGGATAATACAGCATTGACAACAGCTAAGGTTTTGCTCAAGGAGTACTTCCCTCGATACGGCGTTTGCAAATTTTTGTGGAGCGACAATGGTCCTCATTTTGTTGGGAAAATTGTGGAGTACGTGTTGAAGGGATTGGGAATCCAGCAGAAGTTTCATGCTGTGTTCCATCCTCAGTCAGCAGGTCTTGTTGAACGGTATAATGCTACTCTGAAATTAAAGTTAGCAAAGATTGTGGCATCCACGTCTTTGAAGTGGCCGGATGCCCTGCCTTTGGCATTACTCTCTATCAGATCAGTGCCCCATTCCCGAACTGGCCTCACACCTTATGAAGTGGTGTTTGGAAGGCCGATGAACATATGGGGAGTTCCTAAGCCTCGATTGTTACATGATGTGCCTTGTATAATGATGAACGATTATTTGGCACCATTAACAAATGATTTACTTTCCATTCATCAACAGGTTCGTGAAGTGCTCCCTGACAATTCTATTGGAGAGGCTCACAATCTTCGCCCTGGGGATCATGTTATGATCCGCTCTTTCGAGAGGACGAACAGCTTGGAACCGAGGTGGCGTGGCCCCGAGCAGGTATTGCTCGCAACTCGAACGGCTGTGCGAGTTACCAACAGGAAGCGGTGGGTGCACTCTTCTCACTGCCGCCGTGTCTCTCCGGACCTGGTGAGCCCAACTGCATTGTCCGACTATCGAGATATCCTGGACGAGGAAAAGAGCCCAGCTGTAACGTCTGTCGAATCGGAGGGAGCCTTCCCGGACCACACTGTTTCTGGACGAGAAAGATACAATCTACGACCACGATAAGAAGATTTTTTTTTGGTGCGAGACTGGTTGAGTTACCGCTCTGGGGTTTGTGAAACGGAAGCCGGGAATATCAAGGGGGGGGGATCTGTTCTGCCAAGTGTAGCGACACCCGTCTTGACCCCGGAGAAGAAACCAACGGCTACCTCGGAGCTCAGCACTCATATTTTTATTTTTTTTAGTTGTGTTTTGAGACTTTGTGAACTTTGAACTATGGCGTCCTCTGCAGCACGAGACAAAAGAATTCTTGGTGCTGTATTATTTGTGTTGACAATTGTGGTAATAGGTGCGATAGCCTGGGTAGTAGAACTCGTGGTGCCTGTGCAAGAACATTTTCTGCTGACTACCCCGGCTCCATCTGAACATTTCCATTTCACTCTACCATATCATGAAGAGCGACACCGCCAGACTTATTTGAACAATAGTTTTATTCAGATTCTGCATCACACTCACAATATGACGAACACTTCTAACTGTTGGGTCTGTGGGATGTTGCCTGGACATCAGAAGAAAGGGGGCACACCGCTTATCCCACTCCCATTTTCTCATAATGGGTCTTGCAATGCCTGGTACACCCTCCTATTCACCTTGCGATGGCCAACAAAAGGGGGGCTGCTCTTTCGTCTCAATAAGATTTGTTTTAATGATCGAGATGGCTATCCACAAGCAGAAGGAACTAAGTTTGAATGGGAGGAGTACCGCCCCGATAATGTGTCAGCACCACGAGTCTACAGTAATCACCGAAATGTCAACATGTCCAATTCTCATGTTATTAATGTTATTGATACCAAAGCTGATCTCTGTGTTCGTAGAAAAGGTACAATCCCAGTTGGCAGAAGTGAATGTAACACCACTCTCACCTTTGATACCCCGAATGGCATTTCATTTGTGGCCTCCCGAAATACGTACTTCATATGTGGTAATAAAGGTTATCATCGTCTCCCTTTAGGATGGTTAGGAACATGTTATATATCTTTTGTATTGCCCCCTGTGTTTATTGCTCCGCCCATGTACCATAATAATTATATCCTTTATCATGACTTTATATTGAATAGAGTCAAGAGAGCAGTAGTTCTTGATGAGATAGATCAAACGGACACTGCGTTGCAACAATACGTCGATTTCAATTTGGGTTTGTTTTCTTTTGTTGGAGCTGCCCTGAATAGCCGGAAAATACGACGGTTAACCCGTGTTGTTGAAGCTAGAATTGTAATGCTCCAGAACCGGATGGCTCTAGATGTAGTCCTAGCTGACCAGGGGGGGGGGGGGGGGGGGGGGGCATGCCGCATTATCAGAAGTAGTTGCTGTGTTTACGAGCCAAATAATTCACCATCTGTGTATGATGCCATATCCAAATTACATAAAATTGCTGCTGAGATACATCCTGACAATGGTACGTGGACCTTTTCGGGGTGGTTTTGGTCAATGCTTAGTACATGGGCCTGGAAGTTACTGACGATTCTATGTATAATAATTGGGACATTATTCTTCTTATGCCTATGTATTCAGTGTGGCCCTGCATTGTGTTCTATGTGTCTATCAGCTTGTATTCCATCCAGACTAGCTTTTGCTAAACATGAACAAATGATTCATAAGGAAGTGGCCCAGATTATGTCCATCGATATAGAAGATGGGTATCCCGATTATGTCCATTATGAGGTAGCTTCAGCTAAACGCTAAAAGGGTCGTCTGTCGTAATTTGACAATGATCGAGTTAGCGTTAAGCTTTGCTACACATTATTCCCTTATCTTGACTATAGTTGTTAAACGCCATTTTGTATGTTACGGCGGCCATTTTAGAGAATGCGTTGCCTCGTGGTCAGCATGCCCTTTTGTCCTTCCTCTGTACCACTGACCACTTGAGTTTGCCCAGCAACGGGCTATTTTTAGTAATGGTCAAGCCCGCACATGCGCAGTTCAGACTGACCAGTCATCACTTAGGAATGTTCAGCCAAACTGACCAGTGATGTTGTAGCCCCTCCCATGAGTTGCCTGTGTTCCAAAAATGACCATATATGTACTTAAAACTCTGTAACTATGTACCGCCCATCTTTTAATGTCTGTAAAACTGTATAAAAGAAGGACTTACACCGATGTTCGGTGTGATACTTCTTGCATTGCCGAAGGGTGCTGTAGGAATGTACCACCACCCCATGGGGTCTTAATAAACTTGTCTTTTGCATTTTCCGTGCCAACAGTTCTTATGGTGTAGAGGGTATTCTGCGGAGTATGTAGGCCTGGAGAACCCAATACCACAATACTATGTATGGCAGACGTATGTTCATTATACACCAGCATACCCCATTCTTTGGGCATTGAAGCAATTGAAAGAACCCTAATGGACACCGATCTTGATACCTCTTTCTAAACGTTTTTAATGGAACTGATGATCTTCTCCTTATATCAAAGTTACTTCCAATACAAAGACACTTGGTAACAACAACTAGTTGGCACTGCCTTGGGCAATTCGGCAGCGCCAGTATACGCCAACCTCTTCATGAAAAATTACGAAGAAAAACACATACTCTCAAAAACCAGATGGAGTGATAATTTGAAAACATTCATCAGATACATTGATGATATATTCATCATTTGGACAAGTTCAAAAGAAGATCTGCTACTTGCTTTGGTTGAGTTCAACAATATTGACGAGAGGATCCAACTGACGTGGCAAATATCAGACACAACAATCACTTTCCTAGATGTCAAAATCAGTCGCACGCACAAAGGACTTGTGACTGATCTACATGTTAAAGACACGGATAGAAACAATATGCTGCACTATACCAGCTTTCACGAATACAACCTTAAAAAACTATCTACCTTTTTCTCAAATGGCCAGAATAAAGAGAATGACATCAGAACAATCTACCTTGGAGCAAAGAACACTGGAAATGGAAAACAAATTCAAACAAAGAGGATACCCCACACAGATTATTGAGGAATTTAAAACCAGACTCAAACAGATAAACAGAAGGACACTGTTACAACCTAAGGCTAAAGAAGAACAAACCAGAATTGTGGCGATTTCCAAATTTTCAACATCAAGTAATAAATTCAAGAAAATCATACTTAAGCATTGGTGTATGCTCACCGTGGAACCAGACTTCAATGACTGTTTTAAAGATCCCCCTTTATTCGCCTATACGAGAACAAGGAACCTGGGAGAATTGATTCAACAGAAAACCCACACTGTGGAAATTTTCAAAGGAACAAAACCATGCTTTGACTGTAGTCACTGTAATAACATTCTTAAAGGCAATATCATTAATCACCCCATGCAAGGAAACCCAATAAAACTAAAAGTAAATGCTACATGTGACACATCCAATGTCCTATATGGGATAAAATGCCCATGTGGTAAACTATATATAGGAAAGACTGAACGCTGCATCAAAGTAAGAATAACTGAACATAAGTCCAATATTCGATTGAGAAACACCAAATCTAAGCTAGCAATGCACTTCTTTGAAGAAAAACATAACATTGCACAGTTAAAATATTTGGTTTTGGAAAACGTCAAAAAAATGGAAGGAAGAGACAATTCAAAACATCTCCTTCAAAGAGAGAACTTCTGGATTTACAATCTTTGTACCCAGAGACCGAACGGTCTCAATGACAGGATAGAATTTTCTTGCTACCTATGAGCTTGCTTCCTTGTTGCCATTTGGCATAACTGTGAATGTTTAACAATAACTAACATTATTTTCCATGCACATATGTGAAATTGTCACTATGATCAACATCAACTCAATGGCTCACCACACTAAGGCATACACACGATTCTGATCATGGGTTCGAAACTACCCTCCTAATTTTTTTGAAGACTCTTTTTTTTTCCCGTTTTACAGCCCACACAATTAAGCATTCCAAATTTAGAGTTACCATTAACTATTTCCCCCGTTGTAGATATATTTAAAATTTGTAATTACTAGCATTGAGACCTTAAACCCACAACACAGTCTTTCCTCGATCGCTGTGTATCACGTGACTGCGAACAACCCTTTGACGGGTTGATTAAATGGCGAACTTTTCAAACAGCAGTGTCTTTGAACAAAGGTGAACCCAGGCTGTTATGATTGAGACGCTGAATCATCGGTAAACAGGTCAGTCGAACGCCAAACCGCACTTGACAATAGCATTAAATTATATAGACAGTAACCAACGAACGTTGCTTTTACTTAATCCACAGCTCAAAAACAGCTACAAGCAAAGGCAGACATGTAAGTTACATGCTTTGAAAGCGTTTTTTTTAACCTTTTTTCTACCCATTGCGTTTCAAAGACTGCTTAGCTAATTTTGTTCTGAGTCTTCCTTACCTAACACTCTGAGACACACCGCATAGTCATGCCCTTACACTTCATTAATTGCTTGGCTATTTTTTTAACGAGTCTTCCCCACTTAACATTCTGAGTCACACTGTATTGTTATGCCTTCTTTACTATATACCACGAGTTGATGATTAACATGATATAATGTGTATAATGATTTCAATGTGACACAATGTACATATTAACTTTAAAACATGTGACATCCTCATCCATCTCTTTACAGCGTTTTCCCTGATGAAGGGCCAAGTATTGCATTATGATAGGATATCATGATGAAACAATGATGTCTCATCACAAAAGCTTTGAATAATGTAACATGAACTTTTTTGAAAAACAATATAAAGAATAAAACAGATCTTTCGATACACTAATGATAAAACTGTGTGCAATCCTCCTATTTCACTGAGAGGAAAAACGGAGTTCCCCCAGGGATGGTCCCAGTGACCCTCTGGAACCACTTCTTCTTGTTCTATAGGGCGTTTCCAAGGGGTTGCCACGCCACCTTAGGAGAACCCAAAAAGACAATTAAAATTGAATAACAGCAGCTGTGCACCCATCCACATCAATTCTTTGCAAATTCCTTTTACCCCTTACAGGAAGGATAGCACGCAAAAAAACATGAGCAACTATGATGAAATCTCTAAAAGTACAGAGGCCAGAGCCTCTACATTTGCTTACAAACCTGATGAGGTGGACAGAATTTATGCACTAATCAGGGATGAACTATCACAGGAGTCCAACATACGCACCAAGGAACAAAACATAAGACAATTAATCTACCTATTCAAAAGAAAGATCAATCAACAAATGCATGCAAGTACTCTCATAAAATATCATCGTAATTTGCGTACACCGAGGGGCCTAAGGATTGCCCTCAAACCATCTCTATGTAAAAACTCAAAAAAATTCCAAGAGAAATGGTATGAAATACTAAACAAATGTTCCCTGGATCTTATCCTCCTGATCATAGAGGAATTATCAGAAATCTTAGAGGAACTAACAAAAGAATTTGCAGAAGTATCAACTGAACTATCTGGTCTTATGTCAAAAGATGAATTAACAAAAACATTAGAGGATATACAAACACAAATGGACAAACATACTAAAGAAATAAATGAAAGAAAAATCCGTAAATACAAAAGAGATACCCTGGACTACCGCTTAGGAGAGGTCTATACCTGGGCAGAGGTATATGCCCGCAAATGAGCTAACAAACCTTATACATCCCACAAGGAGACTTCCTCATCAGATAGTGATACTTCATATAAAACTAGACAAACATCCCAACCAACCCAACAAAGAGAACGACCCACAACCAGTGGACTACAGCCAACACCAAGACCGGAAACAGAGTCATCAGAACAACCAACCGTAAGCGCACAAACTGAACCAAGTCATTTTTTGGAACAGGGCCAATCACAAAAAGGAGACCCAGGTGAGGACAAAACAAAAGAAAAAGAAAAAGAGAAGGAGAAGGAAGCACCTACCACGAGGAGCGTATCAGGTGCCAACAAAGACAAGAAGAAAACACCGAAAATCAATTAGTCATTAACATCAGTGACTATCCACTAAATAAGTACGAAGAACAACTACTTCAAAGAGGAACATCATTCGTGCCAACACATAACACAAGTAATCTTGAGTTGGAAATTAGCTTCTTCAAGCTAATGCGGAAACTCCGGCTACGGCATTTTTTTGATAATGTACTACCCAAACCCACAACTCAGGACACAGATCAACTACAAGGATTACGACCACCGAGTTCCTTTCAGGCACCCATCAGTCACAAAACAATAGATATTTTTGAAAAAATGGTCAGACAGGATCTCACAAAAATCAAAACCCAACAACGTCACACTAAAAATATCACACAAAAGGATCTCGATACACTCAAGAAATGATCTACCAATGAAAAAATCATCTGAACAAAAGCGGATAAGGGTGGTGCAATAGGCATATTGAATCACAACATGTATGAACAAAAGGTAGCAGAACATATCATGGATACCAACACATACATGAGACTGGATCAGAACCCCACCAGGGAATTCATGCAGACACTGAAAAACATCACAGAAAAGGCATTTGACATGGGCACCATCAATAAAAGAACAAAAAAAAATTCTTTTGAGAGAAAATCCGAAAAGTCCAACACTACACATGGTCCCCAAGATACACAAAAACTTAAACAACCCTCCACTACGACCCATAGTATCTACCAAGGGAAGCCTGCACGAACCCATAGGACAGCTATTAGAGAAATACGTACAACCATCGGTCAAAGACATGTGCACCTACATCAAGGATACTACAGATTTCCTAACAAAACTGGAAACTATAGTCATTAATCCAGAGGAACAACTGATACTATGTACGGCAGACGTATGTTCATTATACACCAGCATACCCCATTCTTTGGGCATTGGAGCAATAGAAAGAACCCTAATGGACACCGATCTTGTTACCTCTTTCCAAACGTTTCTAATGGAACTGATGATCTTCTCCTTATATCCAAGTTACTTCCAATACAAAGACACTTGGTACCAACAACTAGTTGGCACTGCCATGGGCAATTCGACAGCGCCGATATACGCCAACCTCTTCATGAAAAATTACGAAGAAAAACACATACTCTCAAAAACCAGATGGAGTGATAATTTGAAAACATTCATCAGATACATTGATGATATATTCATCATTTGGACAAGTTCAAAAGTAGATCTGCTACTTGCTTTGGCTGAGTTCAACAATATTGACGAGAGGATCCAACTGACGTGGCAAATATCAGACACAACAATCACTTTCCTAGATGTCAAAATCAGTCGCACGCACAAAGGACATGTGACTGATCTACATGTTAAAGACACGGATAGAAACAATATGCTGCACTATACCAGCTTTCACGAACACAACCTTAAAAATATCTACCTTTTTCTCAAATGGCCAGAATAAAGAGAATCACATCAGAACAATCTACCTTGGAGCAAAGAACACTGGAAATGGAAAACAAATTCAAACAAAGAGGATACCCCACACAGATTATTGAGGGATCTAAAACCAAACTCAAACAGATAAACAGAAGGACACTGTTACAACCTAAGGCTAAAGAAGAACAAACCAGAATTGTGGCTATTTCCAAATTTTCAACATCAAGTAATAAATTCAAGAAAATCATACTTAAGCATTGGTGTATGCTCACCGTGGAACCAGACTTCAATGACTGTTTTAAAGATCCCCCTTTATTCACCTATATGAGAACAAGGAACCTAGGAGAATTGATTCAACAGAAAACCCACACTGTGGACATTTCCAAAGGAACAAAACCATGCTTTAACTGTAGTCACTGTAATAACATTCTTAAAGGCAATATCATTAATCACCCCATGCAAGGAAACCCAATAAAACTAAAAGTAAATGCTACATGTGACACATCCAATGTCATACATGGGATAAAATGCCCATGTGGTACACTATATATAGGAAAGACTGAACGCCGCATCAAAGTAAGAAAAACTGAACATAAGTCCAATATTCGATTGAGAAACACCAAATCTACGCTAGCAATGCACTTCTTTGAAGAAAAACATAACATTGCACAGTTAAAATATTTGGTTTTGGAAAACGTCAAAAAAATGGAAGGAAGAGACAATTCAAAACATCTCCTTCAAAGAGAGAACTTCTGGATTTACAATCTTTGTACCCAGAGACCGAACGGTCTCAATGACAGGATAGAATTTTCTTGCAACCTATGAACTTGCTTCCTTGTTGCCATTTGGCATAACTGTGAATGTTTAACAATAACTAACATTAGTTTCCATGCACATATGTGAAATTGTCACTATGATCAACACCAACTCAATGGCTCACCACACTAAGGCATACACACGATTCTCATCATGGGTTCGAATCTACCCTCCTATTATTTTTAAAGACTCTTTTTTTCCCGTTTTACAGCCCACACAATTAAGCATTCCAAATTTAGAGTTACCATTAACTCTTTCCCCCATTGTAGATATATTTAAAATTTGTAATTACTAGCATTGAGACCTTAAACCCACAACACAGTCTTTCCTCGATCGCTGTGTATCACGTGACCGCGAACAACCCCGACGGGTTGATTAAAGGGCGAACTTTTCAAACAGCAGCGTCTTTGAACCAAGGTGAACCCACGCTGTTATGATTGAGACGCTGAATCATCGGTAAACAGGTCAGCCGAACGCCAAACCGCACCTCACGTTAGCGTTAAATGATATAGACAGTCACCAACGAATGTTGCTTTTACTTTATCCACAGCTCATAAACAGCTACAAGCAAAGGCAGACATGTAAGTTACACGCTTTGAAAGCGTTTTTTTTACCTTTTTTCTACCCGTTGCGTTTCAAAGACTGCTTAGCTAATTCTGTTCTGAGTCTTCCTTACCTAACACTCTGAGCCACACCGCATAGTCATGCCCTTACACTTCATTAATTGCTTGGCTATTTTTTTAACGAGTCTTCCCCACTTAACATTCTGAGTCACACTGTATTGGTATGCCTTCTTTACTATATACCACTAGTTGATGATTAACATTATATAATATGTATAATGATTTCAATGTGACACAATGTACATATTAACTTTAAAACACGTGACATCGTCATCCATCTCTTTACAGTGTTTTCCCTGATGAAGGGCCAAGTATTGGCCCGAAATGCATTGGATAGGATATCATGATGAAACAATGATGCCTCATCAACAAAAGCTTTGAATAATGTAACATGAACTTTTTTGAAAAACAATATAAAGAATAAAACAGATCTTCCGATACACTAATGATAAAACTGTGTGGAATCCTCTTATTTCACTGAGAGGAAAAACTGAGTTCCCCCAGGGATGGTCCCAGTGACCCACTGGAACCACTTCTTCTTGTTCTATAGGGCGTTTCCAAGGGGTTGCAACGCCACCTGAGGAGAACCCAAAAAGACAATTAAAATTGAATAACAGCAGCTGTGCACCCATCCACATCAATTCTTTATCAATATATTGATGACATCTGGTGTATTTGGGAAGGGAATGCGTCATCCTTGATCAAAGTCCATGCATAGTTGAACAATCCAAGCCCTGGCCTTAAATTCAATCTGTCTCACAGCATAAAAAATCTTGCATTCCTGGATGTGGAGGTGAGAACATCGCACAGTCTGACCTAATGACTACGTTACATACCAAGGTCACAGGCAAGAACAACCCTTTTGAAAGAGAACCTGCAATGCGGCCAATTTTTGCGTATTAGGCGAAATTGCACACGTAGAGAGGATTATGAACTGCACGCTCAGACATTGATTTGCAAACTGAAGGAACGAGGCTCCCCACACAAACTGTTAAAGCACTCAATGAAGAGGGCGTGGTTTACACCACAAAAACATTTACTAATAGAAAAGTGCAGACCCCCAACAGAATGCCTAGTGTGTGTCACAACATTCGGGCAACATACCAATTCTTTTAAGAAAATCGTATGCAGCAATTGGCATCTGATTGAAGGTTCTGTACAAAACATTGGGACCCCACCGTTTGCCTTGAAAAAGAACTGTAGCATTGGACAACAATTTATTAGTGGCAGTGAAACCCAAGAAAAAAGATAGAGATACCCTGCACGCCATGTTCAACCTCTAGCCAATTCAAGGACACCTCAAGTGTGGCACCTGCTCCGTTTGCAACTCTACCATTGAGGTAGAGACATAACAATGGAGACATAACGACTTTACAATCTGTAAAACAAAAATCTGATCTATGCCATAATATGCCCATGCCAAAAAAATTACGTTGGTAAAACAAACCAGGATGTCAAACAGAGGATTGTGAAACACCGTTCAAGACTAGAAAATTAAATTCTCACAGCACCTATGATAAACCACTTTATGGAAAACAACCACACGGAGAAAGACTTTAAATGGACTGTACTTTTTGCCATTACACCAAACCCCAAAGGTGGGGCCCCAGAAATCTTATTAATGAGAATGGAGGCTTACCTCATCATGAAAGTTAATACAGTCACGAGAGTGTTAAACAAAATGACTTACATTACCAAATTATGAAACATACATTTTTTGGTTATTGAACATTTTTTCATGTGCCTGGAACTTCACAGTCAATCATGCATTTTGACAAGACCTGGAAAATGCACACATTCCAAACTTTTTTATCTCGGCAATCGACTGCAGCCCCTTGATACAACAGGACAGCCAGTAGGCTCTCCACAAGTGAGCAGCCACAGAAAAGCAAGCGGCGTGGAATGGACGGAATCAGTTAAAACACCAAATGCAACTGAGAGTACAAGTGGGAATACATATTGACAAACATTGTGCCCCAATCAAAGACAAGTCAATACACTGAAGGCAAAAGAAACCTTTCAATAAATGTGGCGTCCCAGCACAATGTCATCTTTTTTAAAACAGCCGGTTACAATGAAATTTCAAGCAAGCTTATGCAGTTCGAAACATGCTGAGCAGGTTAATCACACAAGCGTTTAAATATCTTATTGCTAAACAACCCATTTTTATTTCCCAGGCTTTGTCCACAACAAGGGCAGATATGGAGCCCAAACGTGAAAATACAGACTGGGGAGCAGTGCGCCTCTAATCAAAGGCGACTCTTTCTTTTACCCTCTCTTTTGTGAATTAGTCATTGATTTAACATACAGCCTTCATTGCACTCATTTAACAAATATTGTACATTTCTACCTGATAGGAATTCGATTTCCCACAAACAACTGATGTGGCAAGAGTTGACATTGGAACACCCCCCCCCCCCATTTCCACATAATTTAAGGAATGCTGCTAATTTAATGAATGTGTAGCAGTACAACAGGGACATTGGAGCATTTCCGTTCCACCTACTTTCAGCAGAAAGGCCCAGGTCCAGGTCCTGATAAGAACCCCTGAAAAGCTTGGGGTTTGAAACGCGTTGACCCACGCCCCTGGGAAAGGACATTTGCAGCATTAGTGTCTGGGAGAGATCAGTGCCTGTACCACTCTCCTCTTGACAACATTTTAAGCCAGCGTTCCCAGGGCTACGCATAATGGCAGGACATAATGTACAATTCCAAAAGTAATTTTTCTGCAATGTGTATTATATGGCAGTAAAGGACTGGTCAAATATGTTATGTATATAAATATGTCAGTAGATTTGTACACGTTATTTAGATAAACATAACTGTGATCTATGTATGTTCTAAGAATGTTTGTATAAGTGTGTTCACAAATTAAGGAGCCGATTATGATCGCGGACGGAAACGGGTTCTGTCCGCCAAGGAAGCGGCCAAGATACTCCAGACCGCTCCGCGGATAAACCTCCGTAGCGATTAGGATAAAAATGGAACAAAACTCCGTCCACGGCCAACGGAGCACACCTGAGACAGCGGATGGAACCTAAGAAACACCGACCACCGCGGACGAACATGACCGCGGGAACAGCCACAGCCACCGCAATACCTGCGGAGGTTCCGTGCCCGCGATTAGGATAACGGCGCCAGTCCTCCGGAACTCACCTCAATCCATGGCCGCTGCTGAAAAAATGCAACGAGAAACGGTGCATCCCAGCGGAAGGCCAACACGAACAACATCCCTACCGTCAAACCAATTCAACACACCCAATTAGCACCTGACTGGCAACAACCATTGGGACACAACCACGACACAGAGTATAAAATGACTCCCACCCACTACCACAATCCTTTGCATCACAGCATAGCTGCTAGCAAGAGGCCCAATACGACGGACAGCAGACACAAATTGCACACATACAACCACCACACAAACACACACACCACACAAACACCCACCACACATTCCTACACACCACACACCTGCACTTCCCAACCCACTCCACCCACACCTTGATCACCACACACCATGGCACCTAAGAAAAACCCTAAATTTACTGAGACTGAGTTGAAGGTCATGGTGGATGAAATCAACGGTGTTGAACCCCACATATTCGGCACACTAGTCCAGCAGACCACCGTGGCAACCAAAAAACCACATGTGGGACAGGATAGTAAGTCGGGTGAATGCGTCAGGGACCGTGCCAAGGACAAAGCATGAGATCCAGAGGCGGTGGCATGACCTAAAAACCAGGGTCAAAGGCATCCGTGCAAAAAACCACCTGCGAGCACAGCACACTGGCGGCGGCACACCCCCGGAGCCCATACCGTATACTGATTGGGAGGAAAAGGTGCTGGGCATACTGCACCCAGAGAGCCTGGAAGGAATTGACGATGGAGAATAGGCTGGTAAGTACAAACCAAGCACCACAATCACAACGACATGGTATGCCGCACACAACTGAGAAGACACATCTCCAAGGCCCCAACCCATGCATGTGGCCCACATACTCACCAAAATGTGAACGACTCCCAACAGGCCACCATGTCCACAGGGAGGGTGGTGGTGGTGTGTGTCGAGTGGTGTGTGGTGTGTGTGAGAGTTCACTACTACAACTCCCAATAGGCCCCCATGTCCACAGGGAGGTTAGTGGTGGGTGGGGTGTGTGAGAGTTCACTACTACAACTCCCAACAGGCCCCCATGTCCACAGGGAGGTTAGTGGTGGGTGGGGTGTGTGAGAGTTCACTACTACAACTCCCAACAGGCCCCCATGTCCACAGGGAGGGTGGTGGTGGGTGGGGTGTGTGAGAGGTCACTACTACAATTCCCACCAGGCCCCCCTGTCCACAGGGAGGGTTGTGGTGGGTGGGGTGTGTGAGAGTTCACTACTACAACTCCCAACAGGCCCCCATGTCCACAGAAGGGTGGTGGTGGGTGGGGTGTGTGAAAGTTCACTACTAAAACTCCCAACAGGCCCCCATGTTCACAGGGAGGTTAGTGGTGGGTGGGGTGTGTGAGAGTTCACTACTACAACTCCCAACAGGCCCCTATGTCCACAGGGAGGATGGTGGTGGGTGGGGTGTGTGAGAGGTCACTACTACAATTCCCTACAGGCCCCCATGTCCACAGGGAGGGTGGTGGTGGGTGGGGTGGGTGAGAGTTCACTACTACAACTCCCAACAGGCCCCCATGTCCACAGGGAGGTTAGTGGTGTGTGGGGTGTGTGAGAGGTCACTACTACAATTCCCAACAGGCCCCCATGTCCACAGGGAGTGTGGTGGTGGGTGGGGTGTGTGAGAGTTCACCACTACAACTCCCAACAGGCCCCCATGTCCACAGGGAGGTTAGTGGTGGGTGGGTGGGTGAGAGTTCACTACTACAACTCCCATCAGGCCCCCATGTCCACAGGGAGGGTGGTGGTGGGTGGGGTGTGTGAGAGGTCACTACTACAACTCCCAACATGCCCCCATGTCCACAGGGAGGGTGGTGGTGGGTGGGGTGTGTGAGAGTTCACTACTACAACTCCCAACATGCCCCCATGTCCACAGGGAGGGTGGTGGTGGGTGGGGTGTGTGAGAGGTCACTACTACAATCCCCAACAGGCCCCCATGTCCACAGGGAGGGTAATGGTGGGTGGGGTGTGTGAGAGTTCACTACTACAACTCCCAACAGACCCCCATGTCCACAGGGAGGTTAGTGGTGGGTGGGGTGTGTGAGAGGTCACTACTACAATTCCCAACAGGCCCCCATGTCCGCAGGGAGGGTGGTGGTGGGTGGGGTGTGTGAGAGTTCACTACTACAACTCCCAACAGGCCTCCATGTCTAGAGGGAAGTTAGTGGTGAGTGGGTGTGTGAGAGTTCACTATTACAACTCCCAACAGGCCCCCATGCCCAAAGAGAGGGTGGTGGTGGGTGGGGTGTGTGAGAGGTCACCACTACAATTCCCAACAGGCCCCCATGTCCACAGGGAGGGTGGTGGTGGGTGGGGTGTGTGAGAGTTCACTACTACAACTCCCAACAGGCCCCCATGTCCACAGGGAGGTTAGTGGTGGGTGGGGTATGTGAGAGTTCACTACTACAACTCCCAACAGGCCCCCATGTCCACAGGGAGGGTGGTGGTGGGTAGGGTGTGTCAGAGGTCACTACTACAATTCCTAACAGGCCCCCAGGTCCACAGGGAGGGTGGTGGTGGGTGGGGTGGGTGAGAGTTCACTACTACAACTCCCAACAGGCTCCCATGTCCACAGGGAGGTTGGTGGTGGGTGGGGTGTGTGAGAGTTCACTACTACAACTCCCAACAGTCCCCCATGTCCACAGGGAGGGTGGTGGTGGATGGGGTGTGTGAGAGGTCACTACTACAATTCCCAACAGGCCCCCATGTCCACAGGGAGGCTGGTGGTGGGTGGGGTGTGTGAGAGTTCACTACTACAACTCCCAACAGGCCCCCATGTCCACAGGAAGGTTAGTGGTGGGTGGGGTGTGTGAGAGTTCACTACTACAACTCCCAACAGGCCCCCATGTCCACAGGGAGGTTAGCGGTGGGTGGGGTGTGTGAGAGTTCACTACTACAACTCCCAACAGGCCCCCATGTCCACAGGGAGGTTAGCGGTGGGTGGGGTGTGTGAGAGTTCACTACTGCAACTCCCAACAGGCCCCCATGTCCACAGGGAGGTTAGTGGTGGGTAGGGTGTGTGAGAGTTCACTACTACAACTCCCAACAGACCCCCATGTCCACAGGGAGGGTGGTGGTGGGTGGGGTGTGTGAGAGGTCACTACTACAATTCCCAACAGGCCCTCATGTCCACAGGGAGGGTAGTGGTGGGTGGGGTGTGTGAGAGTTCACTACTACAACTCCCAACACGCCCCCATGTCCACAGGGAGGTTAGTGGTGGGTGGGGTGTGTGAGAGTTCACTACTACAACTCCCAACCGGCCCCCATGTCCACAGGGAGGATGGTGGTGGGTGGGGTGTGTGAGAGGACAGTGAAATGTAATGTATGAAAAATAAAACATGCCATGTCCACAGTACTGATCATGAAAATCTTGTTCCTCAGGTGATCGCAATTTGACTGGTGAATCCAGCAACCGCCCGCAACACTCGTCTCACTCACATCCAGGACTCTCTGGGGACGATCCCACAGCCAGCTCCGGTGCAGAGGAGGGAGCGGGCCCAAGCACACTCCCAGGGCCATCTGGCTCACTGGAAATGCCTGCGTCAACAAGCTTGGCCTGTGTCACTCCTGCAACACCTGCCACAGTGAGCTATACAGCCACAACCACCACCTCCACCACCACCAGTACCACCACTCCTGCCTGTGCC
The DNA here is from genome assembly GCF_964263255.1 of Lissotriton vulgaris. Classification (NCBI taxonomy): domain Eukaryota; kingdom Metazoa; phylum Chordata; class Amphibia; order Caudata; family Salamandridae; genus Lissotriton; species Lissotriton vulgaris. The sequence continues at coordinate 1,571,759,657 of NC_141685.1, forward strand.
ACCCTGCCTGACCCACCGCACGGCGCAGGGCCATCTACATACCAGGCAAGCAGGGAGAGTGGATGGGAAAGGAGAGAGCTGAGGCCACATCACCCAAGCAGGAGTACTTCTCACCCGCGAGCTGGGGAAGGACACCCACCCCATCCTGGCACGGATTCACTGGAAGCCCTAGCCAGAGTCCAGGCCTCCTATGAGCGTGGGCAGGAACAGGCTGATCGTGCCCGCCAGGACTCGGTTGAGAACAGCAATCTGTTGCGGTCCATTGACAGCCGCATTGGCCAAATAGTGGACCTCATGGGCCAGCAAACATCACTGTGGAAGGAATGGTTATCCCACACCACACCACCCCCCCTCAACCAAGTGCCCAGCCTCCACGGTCACCAACACCACCGCCACCGCCACCTGTGCCCATGGACACGGATGTGGCCCCTGACCAACCTGCCCCCCCAGCTTACTCCGTTCCGGCTCCAAGACGGAGGGGCCGTCCGAGGCTGGAAGTAGGTGAGAGCAGTGGGGATGCTCCATCTACACGCTCAATGAGGGGCCGCCAATGACTTTAACACTGCCTGAGGCTGCCATCCACTCGCAAACTATCCTGTTGCACTACGCCAAGTATTGGCACAGGTCTGCTGGACTAGCTGGACATCACCCAATGTGGTGTCACCACGGTCTTTTCATCTACCATGACCTTCAACTCACACTCCCCCACCCAGCACTTACTTGGAAATATCCACCAGCACCAATGCACAACCTGTAAAAAACTTTCACTTAAACACTCAATGATGTGTTGCCTCCATGTTTTATTCACATGATTGTCTCAGAAACAGACGTTACCAGGTGCAGGGATCCATGTCGTTGAGAATCATGCCTCTGTGGGTGTGACCTAGGGAAAATGAGAGACAGCAAGCACACGTTAGGAAACTGAATCACACCCATCACAAAACACTGCAGTGCAACATCCCACAAACCACACTCTTCATAAAATCAGTGGATGAGAGGACACACATCATGGAGACTTGCATGTCCAAAAAAATAACCACACACACATGCAAACATGACATACCAGAACAGCAAGCTGATGAACACCACATCCACACACCACCAGCAAACATACATAACGCATTGTCAACCAGCACAATAGGTAGTTACTCACATTCAAGGGAAATAGTGATCAATTAGCTGACGCCTCTGGTACACACCTTCCTCCTCACCACTTTCCTCATAAGTCGACATGGGTGGGATGGGAGGCCGAGGAACATGTTGGTCTTCAGGGTCCAGGATCAGTTCAATGTTATTGCGCAAGGCCAGGTTGTGGAGCATGCAGCTGGCAATCACGATCCTGCATACTTTGCCTGGTGAGTAAGGCAGGGCAACTCCAGTCTTATCCAGGCACCGAAACCTAGACTTTAGTAGTCCAAAAGTACGTTCCACCACTCTACGTGTCCTTCCATGGGCATCATTGTATCGCATTTCACCCGCTGTTGTTGGATTACGTATGGGACTCAGCAGCCAAGGCCGGTTTTGGTACGCAGATTCGCCTATGTAGGGGGATGACACACACAAATATCACAACCAGAATTGGTGGGTACCCCATGCCACACAGAAAACACAACTGTCCCCACAGCATACTCACCAACAAGCCACGCACGTTCTAGACGCAGATTTGCCATCAGTTGGGGGACAATGCTGCTCCGCATGATGTGGGAGTCATGTGCGGAGCCTGGAAATCTTGCACACACATGGGATATGATGTTGTCGTCCAGGCACACCACCTGCACGGTGAGTGAATGAAAGTGCTTCCGATTTCTATATACCGGCTCACGTGCCCGTGGTGGAATGTGACCAATATGGGTGCCATCAATGGAACCCACTACGTGTGGTATCTGGCCCAGTGCATAGAAGTCTGCTTTGACTGCTGCCAACTCTGCCGGCTGTGGAAAATGAATGTATTCATCCTTGTACAGCATAATGGCTTTTAGAACATCCCGCAATACCATGCTGAACATGGACTGTGACATCCCCCCGGCATGTCCAACTGTGTACTGAAAGGTGCCAGTTGCAAAAAAGTGTAGTGCCGCCATCACCTTTGCTGTGGGGGTAATGGAACCAGGATACGTTCTTTGTGGCTCCAGATGAGGAGACAATTGGTCTACAAGCTCCATCAATCTACGTCGATCTAGCCGGAATTTCCTGATCACCTCCTCATCAACCATATCCTCCAGCACAGTGTATGGGCGATGTACATTTGGAGCCCTCCTGTGTGGGAGTAGATGTAGTAGAAGTCAATTTACCAACAACGCATAGCTGTGCAACTCCATCACATGTAAGCCAACACTAGGAAAAAGATTAATGTTGTCGACAATTGTCATATGTGTGACATCTCAGAATTTACCTACAATACGGAGTGGCATATAAACCATGTGCAGCCACTAACAACATGATGTGTGTCAACATGTACAATGCAACTTACTCTCATGTCAAAAGTACTGCCAACAAGACATGTGTAAGGACCCAAATGTGGACAAGCCTCATCACAGACACACATGCATGTGCAAACACAATAGGATAATGCTACACACACTCCATGTCATCATGCACCAATGACCACACCGACAATGGTGAGCATCCTCACATTACATGCATGGTCACACAAGAGGCAACACACATACGCATACACAGAATGCATGTGTACCCCCACCATTGTTATCTGCACACATTAACCATACACTGACAACAGATTCAGAATGTGGCCAGACAGCCGTGATGTAGTGTGTAGATATGAAGAAGTTGAAACATGTGTAGGGAAATACAAGATGTCAACACGTCGACATGCACATGTGTAGCACATTGTGTGCACATCAATGGGCATAGTATGAACACACACGATACAGTGCATGACATATGCAGTTTCGCCATCACGGTCCCAACCCTCATACTGCATCTGCGGACTATCCACCAAGGTGCAGCGTTTGAAAATATACAATCATTGGCGCCACCATGGCGGTGCACTGCTTCAGCTATTTTTGAATGGGCATACGCGGCTCGCGTTACCTCTTCCCATTGGCTGCATGTGCACGGACCGTCACAGTCACACATCGGCAACCGCATGTGCAAGCTTCCACGACGGATACTTCTTTTGCAACAATGTTCAATGAGTGGCGCCACAATGGCGGTGCACGCATTCCCCGGGGGAGGTGCAGGCCAACACATCCTTGTGATGATGAAATTCGAAATGGCAGTTCATGACCCCCCCTTACAGTCACATTGCATCATCCACCGTACACAGGCCGGCCCAGCCCGGTCCACAACCGCCGTGCCAGGCCAGTCACCCACCGCCGGCCCAGCCCGGTCCACAACAGCCGTGCCAGGCCAGTCACCCACCGCCGGGTGTTCACTGGGGACACTCCCATGGACAGGCACACTACAGAGGAAGGGCCATCTCCCAAGAGCAGGGACACTCCCAGGGACAGGCACACTACAGAGGAAGGGCCATCTCCGAAGGGCAGGGACAAGGTGTCTTCTAGAGACAGGTACACTACAAAGGACAAGTCTGCTGCCAGGGACAGGGCACCGTCCAGGGAACAGGGAAAGTCCAGAGACAAGACTCCTCCTACGGCCATGGCACATCCAAGGGACAAGGTTTCTCCCATAGACACTAGCTCCATCAAGGACAGGCATACATCACCTCTGGCTGCACTGAGGCTGATGTTGTTGAAGAAACGGAAAACAGATGTCTCCACGGCGGAGTACCCCCATAACTCCACTCCCATTCAGGCCCGTCTGAAGCAGAGGAAGGAGACCCCTGTTGTTGCATCCCCCATTACACATGATGCAGAGTCCAGAAGGCAGGCACACAGCAAACGACATGCAGGGTCCAGCATGTCCCCAGAGAGCAGAGCCCCAGCAGCATCTGCTCCACCTTTGGTGGGTGATATTTCATTGGAGTCCGCAGCACTTGACAGTCCTGTCATGTCCAGGGTGCCCTCACATATACCTAAGAAACGTAGACACACACCATTGACACCTGAACACCCCAATGTCACTCCAGTACAGCTATCCCCAGCTCCCAGAGCCACCCTGCCTCCTGGCTCATACAGCCCTGTGGCTCATCATTTCGGTGTTCTCAGTAGCACATCAGAGGTTCACTCTCAGTTGTCAGATAGTGGCACTGTGTCTGTTGTTTGCTGTCATGCATCGTGTAGTGGCACTGTCTCAGTTGTGCCCTCTCCTGTTTATGGTGCTGGCAGTGTGTCTGGGTCGATGGCTCATGTGTCAGTCACTAGAGCTGTGGCTGTGTCTCACACTCCTATGTCTGGTGCTGGCAGTGTGTCTAGGTCGATGGCTCATGTGCCAGTCACTAGAGCTGTGGCTGTGTGTCACACTCCTATGTCTGGTGCTGGCAGTGTGTCTGGGTCGATGGCTCATGTGTCAGTCACTAGAGCTGTGGCTGTGTCTCACACTCCTATGTCTGGTGCTGGCAGTGTGTCTGGGTCTATGGCCCATGTGTCAGTCACTAGAGCTGTGGCTGTGTCTCACACTCTAGTTTCTGGTGCTACCAGTGTGTCAGAGGCAGGTACTTCACGCAGTCCACCTGCTACGTGATGTGAGGTGTGTTTACCTTCACTCACATGTATTTCGACTTGGTGTGTATATTGTCCATTGTAACCAGATTTGCATTGTTCTTGTCCGTGGGACGGGTACCTTGCACCATGCACTTGTGCTGCCTCTGATGTACCTGCTCTGTTGGCCACAATGCCCTGTTGGTGTTCTGATACTGCAGTCTGCCCTCTCATGTGCTGCCTCTGATGTACCTGTTCGATGCCATGGACTGTTGATGCACTTAGCCCCTCTCATGTGCTGCCTCTGATGAACCTGTTCAGTGCAATGGACTGTTGATGCACTTAGTCCCTCTCATGTGCTGCCTCTGATGTACCTGTTCGATGCCATGGACTGTTGATGCACTTTGCCCCTCCCATGTGCTGCCTCTTATGTACCTGCTCTGTTGGCCACAATGCCCTGTTGGTGTTCTGATACTGCAGTCTGCCCTCTCATGTGCTGCCTCTGATGTACCTGCTCTGGTGGCCACAATGCCCATGCTCTTGCATACTCAGTGATTAGACCCCTATTATGTATAATAAAGCAAGTCAATCATGTGTCGTGGTTTGTCGTTGTCATTCCTGCTTGTGTACTCCAGTTCTGGATTTCTATTTGCGATGTGATGTGGTTTCCCAAACATGACACTCCCCCTCCCAACATCACGACCCTGGCAGGTACTCCCCTTCAGACAGCAAATGGTGTGTTGCGTACCTGCGTAGTCGTCGATAGTGGTCCATGACTTGCAAGTGGTGGATCGCGAAGAGTATCGGAAATGCGTGTAGCGCTGGCTCCATGAAAGCGAGCAGCTTGTGGTGGGTATCTCTGCTATGTATGGTATCTTCGCTGTGGGGAATCCGCCGTGTTCAGGCAGGTTGTTTTTCCGCAGCGGTTTTATGTGTGTTTTCTGCCATCTTGATTTGGGGGGCGGTCGTTGATGTCAGTCCGTACGGCGGTGTTTCTGGATTGGTTACGTCCGCCGCGGGGTCGGGTGTAGGTAGGCGGCGGTGCATGCTCTTCCGTCGCGCACAGACTTTTGACACTCTTTACTATCCTGATATGGGGGACACGAAAACAGCATTTTCCGCCTACTCCAGGGCTGCAGTCACACTTCTGTCCGCCATCATAATGAGCCCCTATGTGTTGTCCTTTATGAAGACATGCTTTAAATGCAAAAAACATTTTTCTGAAAAATATAAAGAAAAGTGAAATAAATCATAAGGGCTAATGAACTAAGGGCATTCGTTAGTTCATTTATCTTTAAACAATTGAAAAAGAAGGCAACTAGATACTTTGTATAAAAAATGTAAGTGGTCCTATTTAGTTTGCGCAAAGACCCAAGTCTCCATCTAGTAACAACATTCTGTCACTTTCAAGCATGCTGCTTCATGCAGCACACATGAAAGTGACAAAATGGCAGTTTTTTAAAAGTTTGATTATGTACAGGAAGGGACACCATCCTGTACATAAACAAACAGTGGCATTTTGCTTTTTCCATGTGTGATGCAAAAGGCTGCACCCATGTCAAAAGCAAAAACGAGGAGAAATAATGCATTTCTCCTCATTTAGCCATCTTAAGACCAGTTTTTTACCTGGTCTTAATTTTGGTGCTGCCACCAATGTACGCCACACTTGCACATAGGGAGCAATGTCAAAATAAATGGATGTTGTGGTTGAACGCCCACCGCAACACCCACTGCCCACCCCTTTCACGCTAACCAGAGCGTGAAAGGGGGCCTTATGTACAAGATAGCGTCAAGCCACATTAAGTGGCTTAATGCAGCCTTGTAAATAAGGTGCAGCCCCTATCGCCACCACAACATCACTGTAGATGACATTGTGGTGGTGATAGGGGCTTGCACATATGTCCCTGAGTTCTATAGTAGGGGACTGCTAAATCATAATTAGGGCTGTGTGAAATTACACCTTTGAAACATTTACCACTGTCAGATGGGTGGTGCAAAATGGGACGTGTCAATGTCGCTTGTGAAGTTTAATACTCCAAATAAATAAACAAAACATGTCACTTCTGGGTGTAACTCAGTGGTCAGACTACCTGCTACCACTGCACCGGAGCTTGAGACGCCGAGTCTGCATTCCCGGGTTTGCCGCCGGCTGACCGCTGACCGCTGTCCGCCGTCTTGTAGTGACCTTTGGCGATAACAACTTCAGCAAGCTCTGGCAACCTTCTGCAGAGGATCCTCGGTGCGTGTGCAGCAGGGGAAAGACGGGAGACGGGAGAGAACAGCTGCTTGCAGACCGTGCCCTTACGCTCCCACGCATGGTGCTTGCCAATTCATCTTGAGGCTCCCAGCTCCCAGTCCACAGCCTCTGACCCAGCCCCTACCGGGTCTTTGAGGGGAGGAGAGGACCGGGTGCGGCGCGCCGAAGCGGTCCTGGTGCAGGGGAGTCTTGAAGCAAGTTTTCAGCTTGGAGCAGAAAAGCAGGTGATGGCGCATTTGAGCAGTACCTGACAGCAGAGGTTCCTGTGTCCGAGCTGCCCGAGATTGATGTGCTGGGGGCCAGGTTACGGTGATCTGCAGTCAGCAGTCGGACAGCCCAGCGGACCTACCGCTTCCACGTTCCTCCTCCTCCTCCTCCCTCCTCTCGGACGGTGCAGGCTGAGCTAGCAGCAAGAGGTGAGCGTGAGCCCCCACCCAGCACCCCCAACATCATAGCCCTCTTGCTGTCAGGTCCGGTTGCGCGATTGCTTGCAGAAAAAGCGGCAAGGGGAAGGGTAGCAAAGGGAAACAAAAGGGGCAAAGGAGACTTAACCCGAAAAACCCCCCCACCTTAAGTTCCAACCTCAATCTTCCACCCTATTTCAAGCCCCTCAATCTACCAACCCTCACCCTTATGCTTAAGCACCAGCAAAAATAGAGCCAGAGAAGCTAGAGGATCAGAGGTGCAAAAGGCTCAGAGCTCGAGTCAGAAGTTGGCCAGAACTTTTGTAGAGCCAGCAGCCCGCAAAGAGGCATAAGAAGACATAAGGAGACACACAGAGACCCAGGATAGAAAGGGCAGAAGGGCCCGAAAAGGGACAAAGGCAAACACCAGAAACACTAGAAATGAGGTCTGGGAGGCAAAGGGACAACACGGCCACCACAAACCCCCCGAAAAGGCTAAGGAAAACAAAGAAGAAGCTCAAGAAGGACTTAATGGACGTGAGCGATGAAAGCGATGGAAGCGGAAGGGACCGGGGAAAGAATGAAGTAGAGGAAGGATCCTCCTTGGTCTCCCCCTTGCTCACTAACCCTGGAGGCTCCAAAGCTTACGAACACCCATGCAGTACCAACAGCAACAAACATTGCTTTCAACCAAAAATCTACACAAAATTCGCATTCATCAAAGACCCTAGTGCAGCCCTCTATCTTAATAGTGCCAACACAATTGACCTACCATCACCACTTAACCCAACCAAAGTACACGGAATAACCTCAGAAAAGCACAAGTCAGAACGAGTGGGGATGGAGGAAAGGAACCAAGCTAATCCCCAAAAGAGGGACCTCATCTCTGACCACAAGGCCCAACCTGCAATCAGCGAGGAAGCGAGCATAGGACCACCGGGGGAGCAATTAGTACTGGTTGACGGACAAAGACAAGAGGGGGACGATTCAAACACAGGAATAACAGCGAAGGGCACCGCGCAAGACCACTTAAATGAAATACCAACGGCAGACCTAAGGGCCAAAACAACCGCAAACCACGTATCAAAGGCGATTATGGGGAGGTATCATATAACCTTCACAAGCCCAACAAGACAAAACGAACTATACAGTGGCAAAGAAGAGGACAGTCATGAACACCGCACACCTCAGAAGAGAACCCAAGGTCCACCAGGAACCACTGAGGGTCATGGCGAACCAGATATGGCAACTAAATGGGGGCTCCAGGACCTGCACCCTCAGGTCGACCCAAGCAAACTTTCCCCGAACACACATCAAACAACCCAAAAGGAAACAACACCCTGCAAACATGCAAGGAAAACGACAGTGGTTAATCAAGCAACGCATGCCTCCAGGGACATGAAAGAATCTTCTGCCTGGGCGGATCCTGATGAAGCCGGGCAATCAATTAACACAACAAAACAGGAAACAAGGGAACACGGCCAGTGCTCGTCTCAAACTAACGACCAAGCACACGAGAAATGTGATAAAACTGACCCACAAAAGGACGGAGCAGATCAAAGCTTCGCCCCACCACCAACCGGTACAAACGTTCAGAGCCAACCAGCCGCTCATGACATACTACATGACATACTACCCAGCACAGGACTTACAATACCGAGGCTAAACGACCTTGAAACCTCGTACCTTACTCCGGAAGAGTGGGAAGAACTGGTTGTATCCTACCCAGCAGAAACAGAACGAGAACTGCAAGGAGAGGGTATCCGCGATAATCCAGGAAAAGAAAGACCAAAACCCAAGGAAGACATTTGGGCGTCCCTCCTGCAGACAATGCAACTATCAGTAAATGCCATTCAATACCAATCTGACAAGATGGACCTGCAGCTCTCTGTCCTCAACTCCCTGGCAATATTTGTTTCTAATATTGATGGCAAGCTAGCCGAGCTAAATGGCATGATAAAAAGAGCACAATCTGAGACTCAATTAATAGCTTCAAACTGCTCTTGTTTCACCATAGTGGACAAACTGGTAACGCTTCCAACAGCATTGGACAACCTCCTATAAGATATAAGGACGGCAGTCAAAAACAACCATCCATTCAATCACACGGAGAGAAGGCAAGAAACCACGCCATCCGTGCAAGAAGAAATACAGACTATAAAGCAGGAGAACTCAAAGACACCCACAGACCCATTCCCGCTCAGGAAACAACCAAACTATAAGAATACACTGGCCACTAACAAACAACAATTTGAAGAAACTCAAACTCCCGCCACAGAGAGTACAGCGCTCTCTGTTAAAAAGAACCAAAAAGACGGAGTATTAACCCCTCCTCAAAAAGGAAAAGTGGGAAGAAAACAGAAAAGGAAGGGAAGAAACCAAAGGAAATTGACAGGGGTTATAGCATGGTGCAAGGACCGGAGCAGTGATCAACCAGCAGTAAACACACCACAAGCCAGTCAGACTGCGAAGGGCGACGTATCAGCGTGCAAGCACACCACCACGGAAAAGAAAGGACCTGGGACAAAACTTGGAACAGATTCGGCACCGAAGAAAGTTCCATCAACAGCACCTCGACCGAAAGCAAGAAAAATACTTCGAGCCCGCCACAAGCAGCCAAGAGGACTGGCAAAGACAAGACCGAAAAGAGGCACAACTCACAAACAGCCACAGACTCACCTGATAGAGAAAATCAAGAAAGAACCGAACAGAGCACTCAAAACCACACCAAAAATCCCACGAAGAAAAGGGAGGAAAAACAGCCTCAAGCAACTCCCGAGCGGACTGCTATAATGAGGGAAAATACACCCAAACAAGAATTGCAGGAAACCAACAAATCGAACGACCAACGCAATGTAGCAGGACCCAAGGAACCTTCCAACCAAAGAGAAACCCTAACCAACACCACTGAAAATACTCATCTGCACGATAGAGGACAAGACGGTATTACCACACTAATATTCCACCCTGAGTACCAATCAAGAGGCCCAATGGACATCCTAAATAGGGGGAATATATTACGGCTGCTGAAAACCATAGACAGCCTCAAAACTATATCATCAGCTGACTTGGAATCAGTAGAATTTATGGAAATCTTGAGGCAACACGGAGCAGAATCAACAAAAACAGTATGGGTCACAGGAGAACTCCCCAAGAGAATATTAAAAGAAAAAGAAAAGTTTGACTCTTGGGGAATTAAATTAGAACTCTCTTCTCAAACAAGATATCCAGACCCCTTATTATACGACGGTCAACAAAAGAAAACAAAAGAGCTATCTATCAAAAAAACTGTTCTAAGAGGCGCACGAAGCAAAACACCAGAGAACCTAGTGTACTTAGACCAGTCTGAGACCAGAATACTGGCCAACGATAGCCAGCCCTTATCTAACTGGAGCTGGCTCTCAAGGACCATAAACGCAAAAGAGTCAAATCAATGACAAAACAATACAAAATTAACGAATTCCACCAGTACACTTAGCTTATGCTCATGGAACATCAAGGGCCTAAGCGACAAGCTCTCAGACTCGGACTTAAATTCTTACTTGACAAAATTTACTATCATCTCTCTGCAAGAAACTTGGTCCGAGTCTCCACAAGCGCTATCAGGATACAATCTGATCTTTCATCCACCTACTCAGAGCTCAGTGTTCGGCCACAAGAAAGGTGGTCTCGCCATATACAGCGCGCTTTCAGTGATAACGAAGGCCGCCCCACTAGACTACAACATAGCCGCCCCAAATGCACTGCAAGCGATACGACTGTCATTCCGCGGGCAAGACACAAACGAGGACATCATCTTAGTAAACCTCTACTTGCACCCCAGGGAGAAAAAGAAGGGAGCACAACAACTGAAGGAAGAACTCGTAAAACTATTGAAAACCGAGAACACAAATAGTCTAATTATCACAGGGGACGTCAATATAAATATGCTTAGCACCTTGGATCCTGAAACCAAAGACGACGAGGACCCGTTCGCCTGGGAGTACAACCACCAAGACTGCACCTCGGGAGGCAGAACCACTAAAACATCAAGGAGCCTGCTGGCCAAACTAGAAGAGCTGGGCCTTAGGGCACTCAATGGTAGATTTTCAGGCGATCGACCGCAGTCTGCAACATTCCACAGTACACTGGCAAGCTCTACAATTGACTTTACCTTCCTTTCTCACAGCCTGTACTACAGGGTAAGAGATTTCCACATCAGCCCAATGGATTACAGTGACCACCTGCCCCAGGAAACAACGATAATCACACCGACAATACCAAACCCGCCAGGCGCCAACAACCTGGGTACGGACTTTACAACAAACGAAAAACGGGTAAAATGTAAAGTTACCGACCCACAAAACCTTTAGAGCAAGCGAAGCACGCTCTCCACGAAGCGCAGTTCGAATCATCAAACCTGATAATATGCTGGGAGGTATTCACAAAAAAAATGAAAGACATCGCTGAAAGAAAAGTTCATATAAAGCGAGTAGGCAAGACCAGCGATGCGATACACAAGAACCACTATAACTTCCGAAATGATACCAATCTAAAAAGACTGAAGACACAAATTAATCACACTCTGCGAAGAGCAAAAATAGATCCCTCCGCCTACCAGGCTTTAAGACAGTTAAAAGGCGACCAAAGGAAATTAATATGGCAACTAAAAAAGGACGCAGATGAGACATTCTGGGGAAAACTCCTATACGACGCCAAGACAAACAACAGCGCACAGTTCTGGCAAAAGATTAACGGCCTGATCAACCAGCAAAGCCAGGCGATGGAATCCCATGTGACGGAAAATGCCTGGACAACCCATATTAGCACACACTTCTGCGACGCCAACGAAACACGGAAAGAAACTGGCAAAAACCAACATCAGGAGCAAAGAATACTTGACTCCACTTAAAGAATCCTTGACAACCAACGAAGCACTATCAATTACGGCTCTACAAATAACTAATAGGATTTCCAAAGGAAGAACAGAGGGAGCTCCAGGCCCCAACGGAATACCCCCAATAATATTCAAGCAGGCACCAGAATACTGAGCACCTACTCTAAAACCAATGTTTGAAAAAATATGGCAGACTGCGACAATTCCACGATCATGGAGGGGAGCAATAATCTCACCAATATATAAAATAGGTGACAGGAAAGATCCAAGAAGCTATCGGTTAATTGCCTTATTAGACAACGAAGCAAAATACTACGCTGGCCTCTTACTTCAGGAACTGACACTATTGGCGGAAGAAACCTCAGCAATCCCATTCAGTCAAACAGGCTTCAGAAAAAACATGGGGACGACCACAAACATCCTTGCCTTGTCACTCCTGATCGGCTCTAGAAGGAAAACAACCCTTGTACCTGTGTTTTATTGACTACAGCTCCGCCTTCGACCGCGTAAACAGAAACCTGCTGTGGCAAAAACTGGAGAGAATGAAAATTCCAGCAACACTACTGAATAAACTAATCCTCCTGCACAGCGACACTTGGGTCCAGGTTAAACTAGGTACCGGCGACTTTTTAACTAAGAAAATTCCAACTAACACAGGAGTAAAGCAAGGATGTGTGCTAGCGCCAACTTTATTTAATCTCTTTATGGCCGACCTATCTACCACACTAAACGAAAACAACTCTCATGCGCCAAAACTGGGGGGCACTCAATTGTCTAACTTATTTTATGCTGATGACTTGGTGCTAATCAGCCGGACCCCGATCGGCCTACAGCGGCTTCTCGACATTACCGCACAACACTCCAAAACAAATAAACTCAGTATTAATTATTGTAAAACAAAAGTAATGCGCCTCAACTATTGCAAGAAGAAACCAACATTCAGTTGGAACCTGGATAAAAATAAACTGGAAGTCACAAATAAATATCGTTACTTGGGAGTGACTATTGATCAAAGGAGGAGCTTCAAACCGCAATGCGAGGAGATAAAAAAGAGAGGCTTAATGATAGCTGTATCTCTAAGGAACTTGAAAAATAAGATAATCGGCCCAAGCTTCACCCCACTCCTAAAACTGATACAAGTCAAACTGATACCATCCATTACATACGGTAGCAAAGCATTGAGAGGCAGAGATACCGGAACCTTAGAAGGAGTAATTACGAGAGCAATGGGGATGATGTTTGGCCTCCCGAGATACACTTCTCCGGCGCAGATCCGACTCGAATTTGGGCAAGTTAAGGAAGAGCTTGCTCGCAAGGGAGCATACCTTAAGACCTGGCACAAAATTAGCAGAGGGGAAGCAAACACCCTCAACGCACTCCTCTGGAAGGATCTACAAAGCAAAGACAACTGCCCAGCAAGACTCTTTCTAGAGGATGCAATTAAACAGCTGGGGGCAAGCCAACTATGGGATCTGCAAGGGAGCCTGGCAGGTTTTAAAAAAGCCGTAAACAATACAGTTAGGAAAGAATCCCTCCTACAAGACAAAGCATCACTAACGGAGAGAGCACATGGCTGGCTGACAGTACAAACCTACAATAAACTCACACCACAGGCATACCTTCTGACCAGCTTCACTAAAAAAACAAAAGAAACATTCCTAAAATTACGATTAGGAGTATTACCCTCAGCTGACCACATGGCCCCTTGGCTGCGGCCCCCAAAACCGTCAATCTGTCGCCTGTGTGGAACTCATGAGGAAAATATAGTACATCTTATTACCATCTGCAAAGAGCTGCAGCAAGATCGCAGGAACCTACTGAGACCCCTATTCATAAAAAAAGGAATCAGGACGTGCAGACAAGCAACTCTGGCTTGCTTCAGAGGCGATGAAGTGCAAATGGCTTGCCGACTGGAAAAATACCTCGGAGCTGTAGAAAGCAGAATCAACACAAAGAAAGAACAAACGGACAAGGACAGCACACCCTCAATACTGTGAGTGCCAAAACATCAAGACAGCTCAGAGACTTAAACTGAATTAAAACACTGGCATACTATAACTAAACATTATGAACATTCAGGGCAAATGCCAGCCAGTCTTCCAAAAAGGAATAGGCACTGCAATACTTAACTATGTATAGAAATGAGGGTCAGGACTGACAAAAGAAACCCTCTCCGTAGAAGGACACAAGCACCTAACGGCAGACGGACACTCCGTTCTTTTTAACTTTTTTTTTAAACTGCACTTTGCAACATAGCTCAAATTGAATAACTCCATCATCTATGCTGCTACAAATATTTTTAATACTTTCCTTTTTTACTGCTGATGGTTTTTGTAATGGTTTTTATTAACTGTACAATAAAGTATTACCTTACCCCACCAGTGGTCAGAATTCTGAGCTGTCCCAGAAGTACTGATGAAGGCTCATTTGAAGCTTCAATCCCAGTAAGGGTTCATGGAAGTCGGATACATTATAATAAATGTCCCCCTCTGTCACTCAGCGTGCCTCTCTTCCTATTAGTAAGAGCAAGGTGTTTGAGACCTGACAGTTGTCTGGTCATTCTCCGTTGGTGCTGTGGGGGCACCAGCCAGCCCCGGCTGCCTTGTAACCCTACCTGATCAGCCTTTTATGGAGCTAGGCTTCCCACAGAGCAGGCAGGGCTTCCGAGGTGAAAAATCCGGGGCAGGACAGTCTGCTCGGTGTACCTGGAAGTCTTGTGAGAGCTCATTTTATACTTCACACCCAACCAGAGCTCCATGAGGTCTGATACATTTGCTCAAATGTGCCCCATCCGACACCCTTTGTTCAGGTATTACAGTTTAGTAGGGACAAGGTACTACAGCCTATTGTTCATCTGTTTATTCTTCGTGGGCACTGCAAAGACCCTGTCCAATTGCCCTGGGCCTGTGTCCATCCTCCACCCCTGCTTGAGGAGTCTGTCCAAGAGCCGACCTGCTGGGAAAGCTGACAGTGACCTGAAGTAAACATCTCAGGCAGGATGGCCCGTTCATGGACAGTCCAGCCAGCACTGTACTAAGATTTATCTGGCATACTTTGTCAATTCAAGATGGATTTCCTAGCCAGTCTTGGCTGTTGTTTGATACATGAGTTTTCACCCTACCTGGGACTACCTGACTTGAGAATGTGACTTCTGGGGAAGCTCAACTCTGAAGTTGCCCTCCCCACCCAGAAGAGCTAAGGACAAGCTGACTGGCAAATTACGCCCTCATGGTCTGAGCACACTGGATGTAGGAGTTGGGTAGTGATAGACCTGGGTGTGGCCTTGTAGCACCGGCCCAGTGTGCCACACCATTGCCCTTTCTCCAGTCAATGAATTTCTTAAGAAACTCAGTATGATTCTTCTGTGGGGTGTCCTTGCTGACTCATGCTGGTTATGAGGCCAGAACCCCTGATTGATCCTGCCAGAAGCATATGCTTGTTTCAGAGAATAAGCTATTCATGTGCAAGTATGCACTGCCATTTCTGTGAAACTGTGAATGTCTCAACAAATCAGTTATCGTTCCATTGAACACTCCATCTGTTACTTGCGAATCACTGACAGATTATCGATTTCTAAAAAATCGACCTACTATAACATCGAGTCTCTAATATCGATAGCACTAATATCGACACCCTATACTTAACATGAAAACTACAATAATATCGAGCAAACTATATCGATGCACAAAAATATCGTCTACAGAAATATCGTTAGCATTATTTTCGAATACCATAATATCGACACTCAATACTACATATAACACACTACAATAATATCGAATACAAAAATTTCGATAGCACTATTTTCGTCTATATCAAAATATCGATAGCTAAATTATACTCCATTTTTTATATATAACACCAATAAATCTATTCTCTAAGTAATACACACATTTCTAATGACTTCACTAATGTATTTTCAAATTATTAAGTAACATTTAGTGTACAAAATTGTGTTTTCGCAAACTGACGAAATTTGTATATAAACTCTTTGTAAACATACTTATTTAATACTTAGTACTCATTTTACATAATCTTTATTTATTACAAGAGTTTTTTTTAACATAAATATATCATTTCAATTCCTCAACATAAACAATATAAGAAGATATATCTTAAATGTTTAACTTAAAAAAATTCAAACTAACCAATAGTAACTCGTCTTTACATATCTGACCAATCAGATGGCAAACTTAATTACACATAGACTATATAAACCAATCACAAACAGCCGTACAAGTTGCAGGAAATATTCTTCGTGACCACATACTGCCAATTTTGGGAGCACCATCTATATTCTTCTCTTCAAGAAAATTCGTCCTGAAACTACAAGTAAGTAATCATATAGCTCTGTTAATAAATTCTAATGTTTTTTGTCTATTAATTATAGACCAAGATTTGTAACCTAATTTGTTATTTCTTTATGTACTTTACCTTTAAACAGACTCTACAAACAAATCAAGTTATACTTCAACTTCAAGATACAGGACACTTTAAATTTAAAAAAGGTATCTACATATGTTTAACATTTACTTAACGTTATTTGCCAATTATTGGCCTAATTTAAAACTCTATACTTTGTTTCTTAGCCTGTAAATCTTAATACATAGTGTGAAGCCAGAATTTTTTGAGGAAAAAAAGTTACAATGCTGTGTAAAAAATGTTTTCTTCCTGTTCTTAAATATGTTTTTATGTGCTTTTACTCATAATACATGTGTCATCCTCGGTTCTTTTTAGCAATTAAGTAACAATGCTTTATAACAAATGTGTATTATTTATATAACATATAAACGCATTAGTAATTTTCATCAACTTTCTCTCTAAACAGAACTCAAAGGTACAGAAAAGAGATAATTCACATCAAAGAACAAACATTCTGCTACTACTATAATTCTCTTGGTAAGTTCATAAATAAAACATAACTAGTCTTTATAAACTCTATGGAATGTACTAGAAATAAAATGACTCTTTTTATGCATCTGTTAGTATAATCTTCCTGTTCTTAAATATGTTTTTTTGTGATTTTACTCATAATACATGTATCATCCCCGGTTCTTTTTAGCAATTAAGTAACAATGCTTTATAACAAATGTGTATTATTTATATCACATATAAACGCTTTAGTAATTTTCATCAACTTTCTCTCTAAACAGAACTCAAAGGTACAGAAAACAGATAATTCACATCAAAGAACAAACATTCTGCTACTACTATAATTCTCTTGGTAAGTTCATAAATAAAACATAACTAGTCTTTATAAACTCTATAGAATGTACTAGAAATAAAAATGACTCTTTTTATGCATCTGTTAGTATAATCTTGGAAATTTCTCTTTTTAAATTCAATTAAACAAAACTATTTTTAGAGACGTTATAACGTAAAACAAAAGTTACCAAAAAACAAATTGTAACTTTTCCTATAACATACTTAATTATTTCTCAACAGACCGTGGCAATAGAAGAACAACATCTAATTAAACAAGCATCTACTTTCGATAAATAGAACATTACTGGTGGTAAGTAAATTACTAGAAGAATACTAGCTTTATTTAAAATCTTTTATACATTTCTGATTGTATTAATATTTGTATATTAACTTTTCTAGATACCAGAACTCAAGAATGACTGATGATGCAACATTTATTACATCTCAGAAAGGCAAATTTTTGTTATGCTATATGGGCTACATTTATACTCAGGAGAAACAAAAAGACCTTAAAGTGAATTGGAAGTGTACAAAATATTACTCCAATAAATGCTATGGCCGTGCTACAACAAGGGAAACTAGTGTTATAAATACCACTGAACATAATCACCCACCAAACATCTCGGAAATAGAAGTGAGATCCACTCTTGAAAATATCAAGGAATTAAGTACCAGATCAGAACTACCTACCAACGTAATTCTGAAAGAATTACTCCCTAAAGTTCCCAAAGAAGCAAGAGGTCAGCTACCATCTATTGCTACCATTAAAAGAACAATAGCAAGAACAAAAAAAGCAAGTAGACCCAATATACCAACTCCTAAAACTTTTGAAGAAGTCATAATTCCGCCAGAGCTTGTAATTACTCATAATGACGAGCCATTTATATTTTATGATAATCATAGCAAGGACAAAAGAATAATCATGTTTGCAACTAATAACAATATAAAAAAATTAACTGAAAGTACTACTTGGATGATGGATGGTACTTTTTCTATATGCCCAAAACCTTTCTACCAGTTATACACAATTCATGGGCAATATCATAATACCTGTATCCCCTTCATATATTGTTTATTACCAAACAAACAAGCCACAACTTACTCAGAAATCTTACAAAAAATAAAGGAACAAACTTCTGACTACTTCCCAATGAAAACCATCATAGACTTTGAGCAAGCTATGATTAATTCTATTTTGAAAACTTACCCACACACATCCATTCAAGGATGTTATTTTCATTTCAATCAATGTCTCTGGAGACATTTACACAAATCTGCCCTTAGTGTTGAGTATGCAACAAATATAACTTTTGCATGCCAAATCAAACATCTCATTGCTCTGGCATATGTACCAGTAACTGATGTGGCCGAACATTACAATTTGTTAATTGAAAGTCCTTTCTACACCCAAAATGAGCAAAGACTCGCCCCACTTTTAGATTACTTTGAGGACAACTGGGTAGGAAGACTACATAGGTCAGGCCACAGACGCCAGCCAAAATTTGCAATTCCCTGGTGGAATTTCTATCTACCAACACTCAACCAAGAGGCAAAAACGAACAATGCTGTTGAAGGTTGGCACAATGCCTTCCTCTCTTCTACTGGACGTACAACACCCACATTACACAAGCTAGTCACAGCTATACAAAAAGAGCAAAGCTTTCAGGAACTACGTATGCAGCAATCTGTCATACAACTGAAACCAAAACTCTCTAGACAAACTGCTCAAATGTATTTATATCTTCAACAGCAAGTCCAACTATATCCTACAACAAGAGGACTGGAATATTTAAAAATGATAGCCAAAACATTGAACTAATTGCTATAACTAAAGTAATTGATAGAGATCAAACAATATCCTTAATCTAAAAAAACACATATTTTAATATAATAAAAAAATATTTATTTAGTCTAATTTATTTTTTAACACTATTCTAAAAAGACTAAATAAATATATTATTATATCACAATATTTGTTTTTAAAAACTGCTTCCATCCAAATAAAATAACATAAATTTATAACTTACCTTTAAATAGAACGTCATAAAGATAATCCTTTACCGACAATACAATGTGTAAATATCAAAGACTTAATCCAACAAATCATTAATTATGTTTTCTTTAACTCTGCAAAAACTATCCATCATCCAAATTAAACGACTATTTAAATGCCATTTAAAATAACGACTGTTATCTTAAAGTGTGAAAAATATTTCACAGAACTCAAAATATAAAGGAAGAATGTAAATCATCTCCGTTCTAACAACTGAAACACACTTCCTTTCCCAAAAAAAAAAATAATCGGAAACGGAAATAGCTGTTTCAAAATACGAGAAAAAAAAACAGCTAAACAATCCCACCGACATAACACTAACGAGTATCCCATAATTTATAAACATAACCAGCGACGGCTCGTGGAGGGAGTTACGGTGGGGCAGGAGGGTGGGGAGGGGAGGGGCAGGGCGGAGGTTGCTAAAAACCGGCATATGGATAATTGCAGGTAAGTAAACAATTTAATTAATAAAACGAATTTCGTAGTGCGCCTTGCATCGCAAAATGCAATGCAGTGCGAGCTACGAAATTCGTTTTATTAATTACATTGTTTACTTACCTGCAATTATCCATATGCCGGTTTTTAGCAACCTCCGCCCTGCCCCTCCCCCTCCCCACCGTCCTGCCCCACTGTAACTCCCTCCACGAGCCGTCGCTGAACATAACATTCCTATTTATTTTTTATTTAATTAAATTATACCACATACTCATTAACTCCAACTATTTTAAATGGCTCAAAAAGTCATGAACGAAAATACGTATTGATTCCACTCCATTATATGTAAATAGTCATACTTTAATTACCAACCCCAAAATAACAAAATATAACCTTTAATTTTAATTTACAATACTTTAAAAATATAAAAGTAGATTCATACCTACTCAAAAGTGAACCTGCTTCCAACCGCGACTTTCCCTTTACCAAAATAATGCAAAAAGACAAAGAGTGGTTACAAAATAAACGATCCAAATTATATGTAACTGTGAAAAGTACTACTATAAATGTCCATTATTGTTATATATATAGCTCGAAATTATGTGTAATGTTAAAAAAATTGTATAGTATATTGTGAATAGAAAATGTTTTTGCCTGTATATTAATTATATATTACATACTTTTAATATTTATTACATTAAGTATGAAAATATAAAAATATTTAATGTAATATTTATTAAAATTATTATATAACTAAATGTGTAATATTGTATTTGTTTATCAGATTTAATTTTTTACAATATGACTAATATGTGAAAATTGTTATTATTAAAACGTATTTATTAATAATAATAATCATACATAAGAATATTGTAATGTTAAAAGATGATGATGTACATGTTCTAATTAGGATATTTATATTATATTATAAATTTAAAAGTGTTCATATGTTAATATCATCATCAGTATATCACTATATGTATTAAAAAATTTTGACTTATGTTTTTCATTACACATGTTTGATGTTTTATTAAGAAACAATAATTGTATTATGTATGTATAATATCATACATTGCATTATGTGAACTAACCTTTTTTTCTCTACAAATTTAAAGTACTTGTCAAGAAAATTACTGTAAAATGTGATTATTAAAAGAACATTGTCCTCCATTTTTGTTTATATGTATACCAAAGAAAGCTTAATAAAATGTATATGTGATCGTATATTTCAAGTGTTGAATAAAAAAATTTACAGGAAAGAAAACTGGTGTCATTATTTTGTATTACCTATGACAAATTCATTTTTAAGTATTTTTGCAAATGTATTATAACTGTAATGTTCTATCTATTTCTATATACCACATGTAAATAAATAACATACTATACACTGAAGTTATAACAATTATTATTCATACACCCATATACATATAATATCAATATTTGAAAGACACATAATTAAATTTTTAAATATTCCGACTCCAATAACCATTTACTTTAGGTAATTGCTTCTCAAAAACCGTGATTAATTTACTATTAGAACTGCAATCACCATTTAATTAGAGTAAGTGCAGGACACAGAACATATTAAATTTACTCTTCCAACTCCAATTAACAATTAATTTAAGTAACTGCAGGACATTAAATAATAATTAATTACTATAAAAAATCAAATGTTAAAAAATGAATAATGTAATATCATTAAATTTAATTTAATATAATAAATTTAATTTAAATAGAATCTTAATTTATGTGTTCCCTGTACCCCTATAACTAAAAACTGACCCTGCAACCTAAAAATACCCCTTCACCCACAAACTAAAAACAGACCCTGAAACCTGACAAAACCCCTTCACCAACAAACTAAAAACTGACCCAGAAACCTAAAAATACCCCTTTACCCACAAACTGAAAACGGACTCTGAAACCTCACAAAACTCCTTTACCCACAAACTAAAAACTGACCCAGAAACCTAAAAATACCCCTTTACCCACAAACTGAAAACTGACTCTGAAACCTCACAAAACTCCTTTACCCACAAACTAAAAACTGACCCAGGAACCTAAAAATACCCCTTTACCCACAAACTGAAAACTGACTCTGAAACCTCACAAAACCCCTTTACCCACAAACTAAAAACTGACCCTGAAACCTTACAAAACACCTTTACCCACAAACTAAAAACTGACCCTGAAACCTAAAAATACCCCTTTACCCACAAACTAAAAACTGACCCTGAAACCTTACAAAACCCTTCACCCACAAACTAAAAACTGACCCTGAAACCTAAAAATACCCCTTTACACACAAACAAAAAACTGACCCTGAAACCTAAAAATACCCCTTTACCCACAAACTAAAAACTGACCCTGAAACCTTACAAAACCCTTCACCCACAAACTAAAAACTGACCCAGAAACCTAAAAATACCCCTTTACACACAAACCAAAAACTGACCCTGAAACCTAAAAATACCCCTTTACCCACAAACTAAAAACTGACCCAGAAACCTAAAAATACCCCTTTACCCACAAACTAAAAACTGACTCTGAAACCTCACAAAATACCTTTACCCACAAACTAAAAACTGACCTTGAAACCTTACAAAACACCTTTACCCACAAACTAAAAACTGACCCAGAAACCTTACAAAACTCCTTCACCCACAAACTAAAAACTAACACTGAAACATTACAAAACTCCTTCACCCACAAACTAAAAACTGACCCTGAAACCTAAAAATACCCCTTTACCCACAAACTAAAAACTGACCCTGAAACGTTACAAAACTCCTTTACCCACAAACTAAAAACTGACCCTGAAACCTTACAAAACACCTTCACCCACAAACTAAAAACTGACCCTGAAACCTAAAAATACCCCTTTACCCACAAACTAAAAACTGAACCTTAAACCTTACAAAACCCCTTCACCCACAAACCAAAAACTGACCCTGAACACTCAAAATACCCCTTCGCACATACACAAAAAACAGACCCTATACGCACAAAATGTACCTTTGATAAAACTACCCACCCTGATCCACTATAAAGTCTACATCCCACTCCTAAAAATATGATACATTTATTTATTTAATATCTACTACATTATAATTTTTTTATTATTTTTACTACATACACAAAATACCTCAATTTAGAACAACAACATAATAGTGTTCATAATTTCGCATTTAAATAATATGTATATAAAATTTCGAATCGAAACTAAAATTAAATACAAGGCGAAATTTTTACTTCTATGATTAGAGTATACTTTGTTTATACACTACCCACCCTTATCCCCTTGAAACTATACATCCCACTCATAAAATAATTAGACAAATATTTTTAGAAAATATATAAAAATATTATAATTACAAATCTATTTTAGTACATACACAACAGCAAACTTAAAAATTAAGTACTATATTCGATTAAAATCGATATCATTTCGCATAATTCGAAATATCAATTTAAATTTTAGAAATTTCGCAAATTTATATGAAATTGCGAAATTTTATTTTATATAATTACCCTATATATTTTTAAAACACTACCCACCCTTATCCCCTATAAACTCTACATCCCGCTCCTAAATTTATTGTACAAATATTATAAAAATATAATGTAATATTTTAATATTTATAATTCTTTTTTGTACATGCACAAAAATTAATCATAATGTTTTATGTACTCCCTAAATTTCGAACAAATTTCGACTACTACAAAAAAAAATTTAAAATATCGAAATTTTGAAATCTAAAGGAAATGCGAAATTTAAAATTGTACAATTTCACTATACTTTTTTAAAACACTACCCACCCTTATCCCCTATAAACTCTACATCCCGCTCCTAACATTAATATACAATTATTTAGTAAAAAATGAAATATTTAGATATATTGACACAATTTAATAATATATATCCAAAAGCAAATAACAAATAATTTAACAATACTCAATAAATTTATGTAAAATTTCACTTTTTTAAATAATTTGAATTAAATTTCGCAAATTTAAAATTTTACTTCAAATGCGAAATTTATTATTCCATATTTACACTATACTATTTTAATACACTACCCACCCTTATCCCCTATAAAATCTACATCCCGCTCCTACACTTCTAACTAAAAATAATAAAATTATATGTAAAAATTACCTTATATATAAACAACATTTAACTAGATCATTACTTAACATACTTTAAAACATCACTTTTACATATCGATATTTTTGACAATCGATATTTTCAGCATCGATATTACTGATTTCGAAATTCATGTCTTCGATATTTTTTACACACACATAAATCGATATTTTCTACGACGATATTTTTGATTTCGAAATTTCTTACCATCGATATTTTGGACTCGATAATATGGTACATCGACATTAACAACTCGATATTTTGACTGTCTACCGTTACTTGCATCACTGTTGTAATTCTACAACTAATACGTGCTGATGCAAACTGACCTGGTATGCGTAGATTTATCAGACCAAACAAAGTTTGGGCTCGCCCAGCCGCTCTGGTGACTCTGTATAATTTCAGGCTGATTGCATCTCTTTGTGATGTTGATGATACATTCGGATATCTGCCCACTCAAATTTTGATGTCGCTTTCTCTGCCAACCATGGTGTCCACAAGTAAAGGAGAATCAGGGATTGATTCCGGAAAGCAGCCTGAGAAATAGCTACCACAAACTAGGAAGATAGAATGCATGAAAATTACCTCTCTCCCGACTCAAGGAGGTAGTGACAAAAATAACTATACTAGACTCTTATGATGCCCTGTAATTGGAATGAGTACACTTTAATTCTCCTAATGTGAATACATTGGAGGGGAAGTCGGTTGTGAGCAGCCATATAGTTCTACCTATCAAAGCAATTATTGAATTTGGTGCAGTTAAAAAAACTCATAGTGGGGTCTTGGGATCAAGCTGCAGAGGCATGCTATCAGCAATCCCATCCCCATCCTCTAGGCACCCCTCCTTCCTACCCCCCTTAATGCTCTTGACAGAGTGTCATGGGGTCCAAAGCATTTACTTTGGGAAAATGAGAGGGTCCAAAGCATGCCAGTCACCTGACTACTTTAGCTAGGAATAACAGAACAGAACACTTTAAGTTTTATTTTGTTCATTTTTGGAACTGGAGCCATGAATAAGAGGGATGGCCGGATCACTCATACTGTCCCAGCACAAGATGAGCCACAGCAAAAGCATTTACCAACAATGTTTTTTATAATCAAGAACAAAAGTCAGAGGTTCGGAGACGATCAATACCGTTGTAGGTCTGACCAGAAGCAAACAAAGTCTTTGGGCCAGAGGGGAGTATCGTTGCAAAGCTGAAGTTGAAGGAATTGACAGAAAGGCACCACCTGAAGTGAAGCAAGCAGCTTAAAGTGACTCACATGGAAAACCTTAGCCAGCTCTGATACGGAAAGGATTGATAGAGTGATTTGTCTGGCTGATTCTGAAAACGAGTGAAACTCTTCCATGCTAACTAATTACGTAACCCTCAGTGATCAGTGTTCAACTTTTTAGAGGGACAGGTGGTATCCTGCCACACAAGATTGAGGAATAACAGGTTTGTGATGCCTTGCATGCCTGCCACTGCATGCGTGCAGCACTAAACGGATCAGCATGTGTCTACTTTTTGGTGACAGGTGTGGGTAATCTGCTGAACCATGGGATTGCAATTATTTCCCATGAACAAGGAATTTTCAGTAAGTGCAGCTCATAAGCTTGTGTTGATTAAGTCCCTTTCTTTTGTACACACCGTCTGTTGCTACTACCAATTGGATAGCTTAGGGTGGTCCTTTAATTTGCTCAGCCAGAGTTATCGATGAAGGGGATAACTTGACTTTTCTCCACCTGTACCTTCCACTGGGCATGGGGTCACCCAGCTTCATGGCAATACTCAGGGTTGCCAAATAGCAGGGGACTCTCGATGCTCAGGGGTTGAGGCCTGACTCTGCTCAACTGTAGCAAGTGGCGAATGGCGAAGTGCAAGCGATATTACCCTCCTTATTTACCAGGTACCTAGTTGCCCAATCCCATATTAATGGGCTGAGGGTTGAAGAATTGCACATACCCATCTGGATGTTTGGGTGGGCCAGTGGTGGAGTTGCCTGCCTTGACTGCCATAGGCAAGCTTACCTTCCTGGCGCTGTTGGGTGCTTGGCCCAGGTTAGTCCTGGGCCAAGTACCTATAAACTTTTTGATTAAGGCTGACTTCTAAAAGGGAAGACTGCATGAGCAGTAGACAGGTAGTGTTACCTTCTTCCCACCTCTTATACCAGTCGATCACTTAACTCACATGTCTATGAAGAAAGGAGCTAACTGAGAAAATTAGTGTGAACGGCAGGATCGATTATTCATTGATACTTCATCCACACATTGGTTCTTCCCAGGACTTTGCCTTTCTGAGAATCGCTTGAACATCAATTGTCCAGAAACCAACCCAGGGAGCAGCTGGGGCCATTGCAAGAGGCTCTGCTCTCTTCATCACATCAGGATTGCCCTGATCACCCATTTCAGGGCCTGCTTCACCTGGTCGTAGTGTAAAGCTATGATGTCAGTGTGCTTGGCCTCCCTAAGGAGGACAGTTGCTTGGACTGAACTGGGATGTGCTGTGTGCTTCAGCCTTGGGCGATTATCTCCCCTAAGAAATTAAGTTATTAGTTGAGGAGGTGATGGCCCCACTCAGATAATAAACACAATCTGTGTCAGGGGTAACCCTGTGTTCGCCTTGCTACAATGAAAAACAACCTTAGGTGTTTTTTACTCTCAGAAAAAAATAAAACCTATTAGCACCCATGTACTACTTTTTAAATACCATGCACCGTTCCTTATGAGCCTATAGGGCCTTCCTTGAGAGTGACTCATAAGTATTAACAAAGGAAATTTTAGTCCTGGAATATTTTTAATTTTCATTTTACACACACTAAAAGACTGAATTTGTTTGTGAGAGAGAATTCGAGCAGGTCTGAAGATCCTGCTTTTAAAGGAAATGCCCTCACCCACCTAATAGGTGACATGCCTTATTCTCAGGGGATGTACGTTGTTACAATGCATGCATTTACCATGCATGCCTTTACAACGCAGGTTTTTCAACGCAAGTCGTTACAACGACTTGCGTTGAGGGTTGCTGGATAGTGAATAGTTTAATTTTCTATTCCAACTCCAGTCCCCGTAGATAGTAGGGAAGGTGTTGGATAGTAAAATAAACTATTACCTAACCTAGAGTGCCCCCCAGCGCAATACGTTGTAATGACTTGCGTTGAAAAACCTGCGTTGTAAAGGCACTGCGTGGTTAAAGTTGCGTCGTAAAGCATGTTTCTCTTCATAGGCCTTTTCTGCAACTGGTAAAGAAATCCAAGTGTAATCTACAACCTGTTGTGAGGACCAGTAGCTTACGGTGGTTAATCTTTTCTTCATTTTAGGTAGTGTAATGCCTTGCCAATCTATCGATTCTGGAAGTCTGAGGGCTTCCTTCATATGCCACGGTGTGCTTGGGCTAACCTGGGGCACATCTCCTTGCAGGTTAGCAAGATGACCAGATGGCCTGAGAAAGCACAGGCAGTGGTGCGAGGAAGCTAATTGTTGGCTTGAGGCAGAGCCTCATGGGGCTTCTGATTACTGTCTGCAATGCACATGTTCACTCTGGTTGGTGGCTCCCATGTGCCCTGGTCATCTTGTAGATGGCTGGCTGGGTGATCTGGTTGGTGGCTGGAGGCAAGATAACTGAAGTATATGCAGAAGAGCTTAATAATGAATGAAAATTGCATTCTTGCTAGGCCCATTGGGTATAAAGCAGAGGAGCGTAACCCACCCCAGCTACCCAGGGCTGAGTTCCAGCTGAGTTCCAGGGTGGTGGATATCATCATTGGTCATCCAGGACAAATTGCTGGGTTGCCAGCAACCAGCCAGGGAAAGTGTACGATTTTCCCTTCCCAGGGGGCAAGATGGCACCTTACTGTGGTGGCATTTGGGTCTTTACTGGTCTGACTAGTCCTATAAATTGCCAGTGAGAGGTGGGGAAGCCGCCCCTTCCATATGAAGGGACCTGGCGCTAGGAAGAGACACCAAGCCTGCCCGGGGCAGGGTGGCATTGACCCAGGGAGAAGTCTGAGGTTCCTCAAGGCTGACCAGTTCCAAGAATCAAACAGTAAGAAGAGGGTGAAACCATGGCTTTCCCACGTGAGGCCCGGTCCCCCAATCTGGGATTCAGCTATTGGGCACAGCCTCCTAGCCTGCCCGACGGAGGGCAGTGACAAACTGGTGAGACTTCTCGGGCTCCTCCAGGTTGAAAGTTTCAGTAATACCCAGTGAGATGCAGGAGAAGCTGTGGCTTTCACTTGGCAGTGCCACAGGTGGGCCACTTAGCCTGTAGGGGGCAGGGTAGTGTTGGACTAGGGAAGAGTCTGGGGCTCCTCCGGGTGAACAGCTGCACTAATAGCCTGTGATATATGGGTGAATCCATAGCTTTCTCCCACAAAGCCCGGTCGCTGCAGGCCAGACTCCAGGAACCAGGCAGGGTCATATTCCCTGCCCAGGGCACAGTGGCATCATGGGGAGGCGTCCTGGGCTTCTAGGGTCAGAACAGCTTCAGAAAACACTAGTGATAGGTGGGTGAAGCCCCGACATTTGCCTGTGAGTCCCAGTCCCTGCTAGCCGGGCTACAGAAATCAGGCAGGGCCACCTTTCTTATACGGGACAGGGTGGCTTTGGACCAGGAAGGAGCCTGGGATTCCCCTGGACTGAACAGTTTGAGTAATCTCCAATGAGAGGTGGGTGAATACATCATTTTTCCCTGGAAGGCTAGGTCCCCCAGGCAGGGGCACCAAGCAGTGCAGCTCAAGTTATCATCTGTGAAAATCAGATGAAGCAATGGCTTTTACCTTGGAGGTCCATTCCCCAGAGGCCAGGACTTCAGGCACCCGAGGGACTGAGCCTGCCCGAGGCAGGAATGTTCCATACCCACAAGGGCTTCCCAAGTTCGAAGACTTTAACCTAATGGTTGGTCCAGCCAAAGGACAAGTATGGGAGTGTCACCTCAGAGTCCTCGCGTGAACCATGTCATCAACCAAGCAGCACTCATTTACATTTTACACGGTCCTATTCTATACATAGAGCACATTTATGAAGGGTGCATGCAAAATTGGTTTCAGTGCAAGCATACCCCAGTGATTTAGAGAGCATAGCAAGAGACTGAATAAGACAAAGACCCTCCTAGAGTCCTGGTCACCCAAATTCATCACATGGTGCGGTAGAGTAGAAACAATCAAGATGATAATCACACCGATGGTTAACTACTTACTGAGCATGCTCCTGCTTATACTTACAGATGATTTCCACCGCAATCTAGACAAGTTGATTAACAACATTATATGGAAAGACAAAAGAGCCAGGATTAACCTAAAAAACTAAGATTAGATAAGACACTGGGGGGACTGAATCTGGCGGACTACAGAGCCTTCCAAACAGCATTCATAGCGAAACAGGGCGCGTACTTGCTGACACCCCCTCAAGAATACACACCGGTGTGGCTACAAATAGAACGAGCCATCCTAGACAACTTCGAACCAATGGCACTACTCACAGCCAATAAACACACACACATCACCAACCCAATATTCAAGAACACAAAAGCGGCCCTGCTCAAGGTAGATAAAAAAAATTGAACACAGTATAAAGGACTCGAATTGGGAATCCCTATGGGCGAATACCAAGATCAAATACAAGTGGAAGTCCCTAGCCGTAGAGACTTGGAAGAAGATGGGGATCTCATTCCCAGCCCAACTAGAAGACGGGGGCAATCCTACCTCATTCAGCACACTAAAAGAGAGACACAATCTCGCAGACATCGAGCTATACAGCTTCCTAAAAAGAAAAACAGCTCTAACAAAGGCAAACCTAGCCAAACGTAGTCCATCAATTATACGTCCAGGATCAACAGAGTAGGTCACCAAGTATCGCACCTTCATAAACTATTACGCCCTACATCTACCAATATCAATCACAAGCTTGTAAATTACTGGACAAAACAGCACAACACCACACTGAAAGAACATGAACTGGAAATCCTCTGGGCCTCCCCCTCAAGGAACAAGATAACACCAGCTCTGGCCCAGACAAAATTCTGGCTACAAAACAAAACATACTGGACCCCGCACGGCTAGCATCACTAGGCCTTAGAGAAAATAACTTATGCTGGAACTGCGAGAGCGAAAAAGGGTACCTAGCGCACCTCATCTTCCGCTGGCCTAAAGTTAAAAGCTTCTGGGAAGAAGTATTTATGTTTATTAAAAAAACGCTGGGTTGTATATTAAAACCAGACTTCTCCTCCCTCACCATGGTGTTCATAGCCACTAACCTGAACTCACAACAGGACAGGGATCTTCTAGACCTCTTCATGACTTCGGCAGTTAAAATGGTGGTCTCCAAATTGAAGGACACAGAGAGGGCGTCATTCAAGGGGTGGCGCAACTGGATAACACACCTAAGAGCTGGAGATAACACCGCACTATGCAACTCACCCTGGAAGCCAGCAACCAGGGATATGTGGTCAATGCTGGATGAGTTTCTGGGTCACTATGAGCCCCCGTGAGCACCAGCAAAACAGGGCGTTCGCCCACAAGGGCCTCTACCGCAGACCAAGATAGAAGCGCTAGCATGATACCTCCGCGCGCACCCCCTTTTTCTGTCTCTCTTCTCACCCCTTCTTTTCCATCTTTTCACTTACCTTCACTCTTATAGTAGAACAGAAGTATGGGGGGCATCAGAACTTGAACTGCTGTCATGTACGACCAGTTTGTGATGTTACCCCACGAAGGGAAAGCGATGGTCAAATATATGTGTAAAATTCCTAATAAAATACTTTGAAATAAAAAAAAAATGAAAAAAAAGAAGTATGCTTCTAAGAAATGTCAGAACATGGGCTTTATAAAAAGCAGCAACCTTTCAGCAAGCCTATGGCCGCAAACATAACATATTAATTTTAAATATTGAAAGAGATGCCTAGAATCAACTTTTTTATGTAAGGCAGGTTTAAAAGACCTTGGGCCTAATTGTCAAAGAATGATCATACATTCGTCAAAGTAGACATACTACGAAATACAAGTGTAATGCGGGACCATTGGGAATTGGAAAGGCTTGCAAGTGGTGCGCCTGAAAAGCTGCAACAGTTGTACCCTTCCAGGGAGGAGATGTATGCACAGTACAACTCCGCATTTGGGAAATGCAGTCTGTTTTGTAATTGCACATTTCTTTCTATTTCTAATTCAATTTTTTTCACAGGGAAAGCCTTTTCCCGTGGAGAAACCCCTTCCTCTCTACCCCTTCACAAATTTGTGGATGATCGTGTGCCGTTCCCACCAAGAGAGGGCAGTTTTCCGTCCCTTCGCTCGACGAGAAAGTATCAGAGAGAAGTTTGTAATTGCAAAAAAGATCACAGGTTTATGGGTGTTCATTTCACAACTCTCAAGGCAAACTACCCATAAACCTTCCACTCCCCATTCCCTGCGTGAGCTTTATTACTGAGCAATTGTACAGAACTGGTGTACAATTACAGTCAACCCAGTTATACCTGGAAAAATCATTTAGCAGAGAGCTGACTGGAAAGGGAGTCATATTTGGCTGTAAAAATGGGTTCATGGCCTAAAATGACTTTGCAAGATAGCCTTCTATATAATTTGTGTTTCATAATTGTCTAGAAAGGGCCAAACTACATGGGTCTGGGGGTAATTATCTGCTGTCACTTCTGTGTTACACAGAAGCCCATTCCTGAGTCCAAACAGCAGTGAAGGCTGGAGTCGGCTGATGCTCCCAGCAGCCCTCGGGTTCTGTGTCTGCCTGAAATGGGGATGGCGATATCACCCTATGCTACACCATGACATATGCTTTGTCTTCACTGGTCCTCATAGTTGTTTTGCTCCTATTTTTGATATTAAGATAAAAGAGGTCTTTGCCATAAGTGTTTCAACACATTTCTAATTCTAAAGCCCAGATGAAATTTAAATTATGCTAGAGTAATTTATCTAATTTGAGTAACTTCGCATTATGCTTCTTATGCGAAATTCCTACATCTACGCAATTGCAGCATACCCTGTAATTACGCTGTTGTACCCTGCAAAATATAGCGCAGAAGTGCTTTCTTCGGAATGATAAAGCTCCATGAAAAGCAGCGCCGAAGTGATGCAAATCGCTGTTTGACGGTGGCAATAAAGCAGAAAATATCCAGGTGCTATTCAGTGGTCACTGACTGGCTTTATAGGCCTTACTCTGATCCTGCTTTTGCCACTCAAAGATTGGCTATGGGAGGCATCATAATTTGACAGTATATTCACAGAGCAAAGATAGTAACACCACTTCGTACAGCAGCAAAGCGTGTCCCAGATGTTTGTTGGCACAAGATGTTGAATAAAGAATCCCCACTGTTGATGGGAACCAGGCTATATGAAACTCAAACTTGAGAGTTTCCAATGATGGGAAGTGATTGGAATCTCTAAATGAGTAGATGTCACATCAGGTACTCATATGAGTTACTACAGAGCTTCACGGCTCCTATGATGTGCACAAGTATCAGTCCTTTTGATTCCTCCTCTATGCCCTATATATTAATCTGAAAGCTGTCCCCGATTGCAACCTGCTGGAATCTAAGTTCTTAAAAGGTGCCTTGGGGTACAAGAAAATTTCAGCATGGTACCGCTCCATAAATATTAAAACACCTACATTTTTGATCTGGGCAAAATAGCTTCTGAGAACAATGTAAGCAAGCTTACAGACAAAGAACAGCTGGAAGATCATGAGACAGCCATTGACACTCAATCTATACTACTATTATAAAGGAAGAACTTTGAACCTTTGAGGCGGGTAAACTCGGGAACCACAATCCCAATCCACACACCCGATACATCGTTGTAATCGTCAGGGTGTGCAGATGGACATAGGCTATATAAACGTAATAAAATATACGTTATTTAAAAAATTTACCGAAAAATTTGGAAGAAGCGCCGGCCGCGACTTGCGTGCTGACGCGGGGAGCGCGGGGAGGAGCGGCGTCCAGGAGCGCGAGGAGGACCGGCGGACATGGCACTGGGAGGAGCGGCGTACACCCGGTGAGGAGTGGCGGACAGGCGGTGAGGAGCGGCGGACAGGCAGTGAGGAGCGGTGGACAGGCGGGGAGGAGCGGTTAGCGGCGGATGAGGTAGGTTATTTATTTATTTAGTTAGGAGCATTGAGCGGCGGAAAAATGAAGCAAAAATGACAATCGTGAGCAAGAGGAAGCAAACGGAGCATTACAAAAATGAGCCAAACGGTGCATTACAGGAGGAAAAAGTTACGTGTGCAGATTACAAAAGCGTACATCGTGAGCAAGAGGAAGCAAACGGAGCATTACAAAAGTGAGCCAAACGGTGCATTACAGGAGGAAAAGGTTACCTGTGCAGGTTACAAAAGCGTAGAAAGTAAACATAGAGGTATAGGAGGAAAAAGTGACGTGTGCAGGTAGCAAGAGGAAGCAAACGGAGCATTACAAAAGTGAGCCAAACGGTGCATTACAGGAGGAAAAAGTTACGTGTGCAGGTTACAAAAGCGTAGAAAGTAAACATAGAGGTATAGGAGGAAAAAGTGATGTGTGCAGGTTACAAAAGCGTACAAAGTAAACATAGAGGTATAATACTGCAATATATGGAGGAAGGCTCCGGGGGACCCACGGACAACGTCGGGACGGGCTGCTAGTTTAATATAATGCAGCTACTACAGTTTCTTTGCAGGGTCTACACCACTGGCACTAAACTCAGGCGCTTTGGGAATTCAACTCTCTTTGCGGTCCATTGACGGTCCTGGGGACTTCCTTCACTCTGTAGAGAACCATCCGGGCCCTCCGAAACAATGTTGCATCTGTAGCACTTCTTAGGACGGGCTCGCCCTGAGGAGACAAATAAAAGGGCATAGGACCCCTCATGGTCTTTGCCCACCCATCATCCAACTGAATGTGTGCGTTTATTATTTGGGGCTGATTGTAGGCCTTGTGTCCCGGGACAGGCTGGGCATTACACTGGCGACAAGGCGGGTTCTCAACCCGCGCCTCTCCCGCTCGCTTCGTCCTTCTGTCCCTCACTGGTTCGCGGCACCGACTTGCTGCATGTAAGGCAGAGGATGTCCCTAGCCACTGGTGCCGACCACATTCTCCAGCAGCCGTTGTCAGCCCTGGACGTCATTGGAAGCCCCATTATAACTGTGAGGACCCCCCAGGTGGGTGCGTGCTTTGCGGCCCTCCTCACCACTGCCGCCACAGCGTGCACAGCCCTACCTGACGCTTTGGTAGGGGGAGAAGCCTCCTCTCCACTCTGGGTCCCTGCAGCTCCGCGTAGGCCCTGCCCAGCACTCTCACGACTCCAGAGCGTAGTGTTGTGTGCCACGCTAGTCAGCAGGCCGCTCCTGTTCCTGCCACGTAGCTGCTCAACCAAAACTGCGGCAAGGACAGGCTGCATTTTGGCATGTGTATTTTACTCAAGCACACAACGGAGAGGACACTCCTTTTGCGAAGAAAAATAAAGGAAATTTAATTTAGAAGAAAATTTGATTATTAATAAAACGTCAGAAGTGAAATATCTGATCTAATTAAGGGAAAGTCTCACCTCATCAAAAAACAAGGCAACAAACACACAGAATAATTTTAGGAAGAAGTGAAATAAGAAGATAAGAAATTTAATTTGTGGGCAATAGTCACAGCGCAAGAGACCAACATGAGTACATCCCCTCAGCGGGCACAGCTGGTCCGGCAGGAGACACAGGCACACCACGCCAGCTTCACAGCTACGTTGCATTTCACTACTCCTGCTGTTTAGCAAGCTCCCTGACCCTGCGACGGGAGTCCCCCGCTGGGAGTCCTGGGTAGGACGCATCAACCACTACTTCAGAGGCATCAGGGAGACGAACAGGGCTGTTAAAAGATCGCTACTCCTACACTACATGGGAGAAGAACTCTACAATGTCTTCATGACCCTCCCAGATGCAGGAGATGAAATCAACTTCGACGCCGCTCTAGTGGCCAGGTACCGGCATATTGACCCCCAAAATAAAATGTGTTTTGAACGAATATGCCTCTTTATTCCGCTTGCCGTCACCCCGCATGTTGTTAGAACATGGTTGTTACAATGACCACGTTATAACAATGCATACCATTACCCCACAAATCGTAACAACGACTTGCGGAGGGGGGCGCTGGATGTTGGAACAGTATAATTTACTATTCCAACTCCAGTCTGTGCGGAAGTAGGGAAGGTGTTGGATTTTAAATCTAACACCTTCTCCCCCCTCCGCAAGTCATTATATTGCCTTGCAGGGTAATGGTGGGCGTTGTTACAATGCAGTCGTTGTAACGACCGTGTTGTAACAACATGCAGGGTGACAGATGTGTAATAAGGACTGTTTACCCTTTCAAGCGATTCAGACAGGCCACACAGTCCGAAGCAGAGTCAGTCAATGTTTTCTACGTCAGGCTGAGAAGGCTAGCCAGCACATGTATGTTCCCAGATCAGAGGGAAGAAATACGGGCCCAGATCATCCAAGGGAGCTGGATGGTGCTGCTACGAAGGCTGATCCTGCTACAACCCGGAATGTCCCTTGACGTCATCTTGATATTGGTGAGATCCCTTGAACTGTCGAACTCCCAGGCAGATAAAATGGAGGCAGCCCTGAGCAGAGGTGCAGTTACATCTGGCGCCTCCCGGCAGGTTCCAATGAAGGAGGAGAGAGTGGAGGTTATTCAGAGACACCCAAGCCAGGCCCATAAATTCCTGAAGACGCCATGGAGCGGGTCCTGTGGAAACTGCAAGACTAAACACTCAATGACAGGCCCCTGCTATGCCAAAGGGCAAACATGCTCCTGGTGGGGAAATTGAACCACTTTGCCAAAATCGGGCAGAGTGGGAAATCCAGGGAGACTTTCAACAAGCCACTGGGCCTCCATCTAACTTCAGACAGCAGTTGCTCAAGGAGCGCAACGTCTAGCAAGGCACTGCACCACCAGTGTGATGCAGGGACATGGAGGAAGAAGATGGCGATGTGTTTGTTGTGTCATTCGCCGGCCCTGCTGACCATTTGCGATGGCCGCCCCCATGTGCGCCCTCCTGTTGGCCGGCTCTAAAGTGCAAGAGCTCATTGACACCAAGGCATTGGTGAACGTCATGGATTCAGAGCAATATGAATGCATCACAGGAGCGCACCACCCTCTCTTCTACGAGTGCAAGGATCTACACCTACGGCGGGACCCAACCGCACCCTCTGGAAGGGGTAATGAAGGTAGAAGTGATCAACGACCAGCATGCTACATGGGCCAGATTCCATGTAACCAAGGGGAAGAAAGGCACCTTCCTGAGCTGCCACACAGCGGAGGACATGGGCCAATCAAGTCCATGACTCCTGGGCTGTGCCGTCCTGCTGGAAATTCCACGGCTATTCGAAGGATTGGGAAAACTCAAGGGGAAACAGTTCAAGCTACATATTGACACCTCAATCAAGCCAAATGCATTGAGGCACAGAAGGGTTCCTTTCCACCCATGGCCACAGGTAGAGGTGGAGTTGAAGAAATTTGAGCATCTCAGCGTCACCTAGTGGGTCACAGGCCTGACCCGTGGGTGTCATCCCTTGTCATCGCCCCAAAGCCCTAGCAGCAGGGGCCATCTGGCCCTACATTGACATGAGTCTTCCCAACCAGGTTGTGAAGTGAGAACGACAGCTGACACCCACCATGGATGACATCGTGGCTGATCTCAACGGGGCAAAGTGGTTTTCCAAGCTCGATCTAAATGCTGGCTACTATCAGCTGGCACTCGCCCAGGAGAGCATATACATCACCACTTTCTCCACACATGTGGGCCTGAGAAGGTACAAGCAGTTAAGCTTTGGGGAGTCTTCCAAAACGCCATCAATGAGACCCTTTCCGGGCCATAGGGACTCATGTACCTCAGCGAGGACATCCTGGTGCTCTCAAACACTCTTGAAGAACACCATGCACACCTGCAGGATGCACTCCAGTGACTGGCAGCCAGTGGACTCATACTCAACAAGGCAAAATACTCATTCAATCATGTATCCGTAGATTTCGTCAGCTACAGCTTAAGGCAAGCTGGACTACAGGTGAACCTGAAAAAGGCCAACAACCATTCGATGTCGACAGCTTTCTAGGAATGGTCATGTATAGCGGACGCTTCATTTCAAACCTGGGTTCCCTGTCAGAGCTGCTGCGAGCCCTTACACACAGCAGTGCACCCTGGAACTGGATGCCAAAAGTCACCTCAGCCTTCCATTCCATCAATGAGGCGCTGATGGACAAGAGAGTGATGGCCTATTTTCACCCGAAGAGGCGCACTGAGCTGGTGGTCGATGCAAGCCCGGTCAACCTGGGAGCAGTCCTCCTCCAAGAAGGTGAAGAAAAGGAGTGGGTGACCATCTCCTATGCCAGCTGAGCACTTTCAGACATGGAAACAAGGTATGCCCAGATCGAGGGGGAGGGGTTCGCCATCAAATGGGCATGCCAGCACTTCCATCTTTGTCTGTTTGGACACGATTTCTGGGTGGTGACTGACCACAAAACTCTGATCCCCCAGTTCTCTGGCTTCTCCAGGCTGGCAACTCCCAGAACAGAAAGAAGGACTGTCCAACTCCAAGCGTATCATTTTGAAATTGTGCTCTGCCCAGGGGCCGGTAATCCCGCCGACTACCTATCAAGGCACGGGGCAACTTCAGGCTGCAAAAGAGTGCAACGAAGAATTCATACGCATGGTATCTCAAGAGCCATGCCCCAAGGCATCAACACTGGAAGACATTGTGGCCACCATGCCCCTGGATGACAGCCTGATGAAAGTCAAAGAGGTGCTGCAGTCGAGAGGGTGGCAATATTTCCTGGAAGGAGCACCATCCCTAAACACCGAGGCCCACCAGGCAAGACAACAGCTGTGGAGAGTCAGTAGTGAACTAGGTAAAGGGATGTATGGAGTTATCCTGTGTGGTCATGCCATTGTCATACCGGGCAAGCTACAAGATCAGGTGGTAGACCTCTCACATGTCAAACACCAAGGGATGGCCAAGACCAAAGCACGCCTACGCAGTAAAGTGTGGTTCCCGGGGATACACACCCTAGTTGAAGAAAGCATGCGGAACTGCCACTCATGCATAATCATGGGAAGTGATCCCTCCCCGGCTCCAGTCATCACTGAGGAACCCTACACTGAATCATGGTCCAAAGTGAGCATTGACTTCGGGAGCTTCCCTGATGGTCATAGCACCGTTGTCTTGATGGATTCACACTGAAAGTTCCCCGTTGTTGAGGTGGTTTCTCCCATAGTATTTGGTCAGGTCCAGACAGCCTTAGACAAGACATTCGCACTACTAGGCCTCCCCAACGAGACCAAGTCCGACAATGGACCCCCGTTTCAGGGCCGGGAGTTTCAAGATTACCTAGCAAGAATGGCCATCCGAAACTGGAAGATCACTCCCCGGTGGCCGCAGGTAAACGGGGAAGTTGAGAGTTTCATGCGGACCCTCAACAGCGTGCTGAGAATTGGAGAGCAAAAGGGGGAATATGCAGAAAGCTTACTTCACACATTCCTGGACGCATATCGCCAAACACCGCACAGCACCACCCGCTGCTCTCCTTCCCATCAGCTCTTCCAGCATGCCCCGCGAGACTTCATCCCAACGGACCCCGCATGGTGCCCGGCAGAACTGGACTGCAAAGCCACTTAGGCCCAGAGAGAGCGTGCAAATCAGAAGGCAAGCCTCACATTAGGGGCTCACCCGTCCTCGGTGTTTGTGGGCAACTATGTGGTCGTAAGAGACCAATACTCTGGATGGAAGTTCCGGACAGCGTATGAACCCTAGTATAGAAAGTGATCACTGTCCATGGGACCATGGTTTCTGTCAAGAAAGGCATGCGGCTGGTGACCTGCAATGTGTCGTGGTTTAAGAAGGTCGCAGGGCCTCGGCCCAGCCAGAGGCAACTTGAAGATCTTGAAATGGACAGCTAACCTTTCATAGAGCCTCCAAAATCCATGGCTACAGTCAAAGGAGGCTGTGGCCTCACCAAGACCGGTGGGGTCGCCTCAAGCGCCAGCCCAGCAAGTGCAGACACATTGAAATTTCGACAGCCAGCCACCCTGACAGGGTCCTGCCCCCATCCAACATCCGGAGCCAGACGTATGGTCTCTGACCCAAACCTGCCCACAGCCAGCAGCTCAAAGACTTTGTGTGCATCATGCCACCACCACAAGAACCCAGTGAGTGATGGACATTAAAGAAAAGGAGGGATTCAGAGAGCCATACGGGCTCTCCGAAACAATGTTTCACCTGTAGCACTCCTCAGGACGGGCTCACCCTGAGGGGATAAATAAACGGGCGTAGGACCGCTCATGGTCTTTGCCCACCCATCGTCCAACTGAATGTATGTGTCAATTATTTGGGGTTGATTGTGGGCCTTGAGTCCCGAGGCAGGCCAGACATTACACACACCATATGGCCATGCCTGGTGTTGCAAACAATGGTTCTTTTTTTCTTTTACAGAAAAAGTGTAATCAGCCATTTGCCCATTCACAACAGGTGATTTCTGAGAGGTCTGCTTGCTGCACCCTCCCATTTCTTGTGACCGGCTTCCAAATGTAATAGGAGTACTGCCAGATCTACAGGTGCTATTTCCCTCTGATGGCATCTATATAGATGAGCACCTCATTCCAGAAGGTCTTCATGGCTTCATAGTCCATCCATATGTTGTTTGGTGTCGCCTCTCTCTACCACATATCCAGGTGTCTGGTATTGTGGGATGAATTTGAACGTCTTACCCAAATTTACCAAGCTATACAACTTCACAACTAAGCCCTTGGTCGTGACATATACTACAAAAAAGACGGACTGAGGGGGTCTAATTTCGGCGTCACTTACTTGGGAGTGCATTACCAAGTGTGTATATTGCATTTTATCTATTTTGACACTTGGAATGCACTCTGGGACAGATTTCTCCTGCCCCGTATCAAACATATCTTCAATTATCAAGCATTCACCCTCTCTCTAATTGTCAAATCTCTCTGGGTGAAGTATGGATTATCATGGATCAAATTGTAGGGGGTCAGGGTAGATGTCAGACCCCTCGCTACTACTATACTCTCCCATGTGAGAAGTTCTGGTAATCTCTGAAACATTTGTGGCCTTGCTTCAATTTTACATCATGGAATATCTCGAAGCGGTCACCTGTTAAAGCCTTGTCCACTAAATTCCAAAACGTTTTCAGCTTCCAAGAGAAAAATAGTTCACAAAATCAATAATTTGTATTAGATTAAAAAAATATAAAATAAATGCACAGTTAGGTTTTGAATACAATTCTTACAATTTACCATACCATAGAGAATATGCTTATGGATTTTTAAAGATTTTCAAAAATATAATTTCTCTGCATATTTAAAACATTTAGGAAATATTTTTTTGGTGTGTTTTTACGCAGGAAACACATTGGTTACAAGGGAAAAAATATTTCTTTCAGTAATTTTCAGCACTTTATATAATTTCTTTGCTTTTATTTGTAGTTTTCTTTTTCTGTAGGTTGCACAACTTATTGCCTACCAACTGTGGCGTAGCAAGGCTGCCATGCACCCTAACATGAGGAGGTAAAATGGGTCTTCTTTCACAGTGGTTAGATCGTACAACAGATAACATTTGGGTGCAATGGGCCCCACACACCGCTGAGCACCAGTGCTACTGTACTTGCCAAAGTAATTGTAGCATTGCTGCTCCTTTCCTGTACTTCTTCACTCCCCTGTGCCCCTTTACCACTCCCTAAATAACTCTAGACCATTCTTTAAATATCAGTGTTCTGTATCACACTACATTTCACCCTTTCCTTTGCCACATCCTTCTTGTATCGCTCCACTTCTACTTCCCCCTCTCCTTTCTCCATCGTTAAGCATTAAGCAAGTGTACATCGCTAACCTCATTGGACTTGCCTGGGTCTGGTCCTCCGACCAGACAAGAAACTTGAGCAAACTGGTTCAGAAGCGTTGAGGCACCAGACCCATTCCAGTTTGCTTGCTACCTCTGTTGCTATCTGCTGTCTCTTTCCTGTGCTCCCTCTTTTGTGCCCTTATTTTGCCTCTGTTTTTCTTTTGTGCCCTTTGTTCTTTCCACAGGTTTTTTGTGCTCTCTGTTTGCCTTTGTTATTCTTTTTTGTGACCCCTTGTATTGGCACTGTTTTCTCTTTTATGACCTCTGTTTTGCCACTGTTATCCTTGTGTGCCCCTTGTCTTTGCTACCATTTTCTCTTTTGTGCCCTTGTATTTGGCAGTTTTTTTTCTTTCTTCCCTTGGTTTTTGCCACCATTTCTCTTTTGTGCCCTTTGTTTTTGCCTCTGCTTTCTCTTTGTGCCTTCTGTTTCCACTCTTTTTCGCTTCGGTGCCCTTTTTTTCTGCCACCGTTTTACTCTTCTGTGCCTTCTGTTTTCTCACTGTGTACTCTATTGCACCTGCTGTCTCTTGTCCTCCATGCTTCTCCCACACTTTCATGATCCCTCGCCCTCCTCTGTGCTACTGCTTACCTGTGCCTCTAGCTGGAGCTTGCCCTTTACAGTTCTTTCTGCTTTTCTGCCTCCCTCGCCCCACCCAGCGCTGCCCACCACACACCTGTCCTTCCAGCACCTACTTAATGGGAGCCACTGATGCTCCAAAGGCTCACCAAAGGCAAGCTTATGTGAGTCCATCTCTGCCTGCACCCCAACCAGCACCAGGAGCCCCGATACTTCCCCAAGCCCACCACTACGGCACAGCATTTATCTGTGCCTTCACACCGAAAGCTTAGGTGTAAAGTGACCACACAGCACACACATCCACCGAGACATTGAAACGCACACAATGACTGAGACCACACCAGTAAGTTTGATTCAAATCATTAAGTTTTATCCAAGTTTAAATTTCAGGGCACTCAACAATCAAAGCATCAATGTCTCAGCAAAGCATTTCATCAGAGGGGAGCAATTCATTATTTACTGTAGCATATCACCATAACCATTTCATTAAAGGACTACACAGTTCATTACTCTGCAATAACTGTTGCATCAGGTCACTGTAGGCATTCATTTAGCATTTCATTTGGCAGGAGTGAAAACACTTATGTCCAACACCTCATTAGGCTTAAGTAAAACGTTTCATTAGCCAGGCCCCAGGGGCAATTATCATGAAAACCCCCTTTTGGATCTAACACCATCCCTACCTGATATCTGACTAGACCACCAACACAGGAAACACCATCATCCATAAGGACACCACAGCTGCACTGTCTCCACAGTTAACACAATCAGCTACAAGAGCACCTCACCTTTAAACTGCAAATCACTACCAACTTCCCCCTATGCAGCACCTTGAAGTACCAACCCCCACAACCCTGCACCAGCTACACCAACTTCAACAACAACATCACAGACTTCATTGCTCCACTAGTCATCAACTCCAGTGCCTTTATCCTCCTAGGAGACCTCAACCTTCACATAGGAACCTGTGACGCCAAATACCTATCCATCCCCACCCACACCTCCAGAGACAATATGGCCCCTTTTGGACTTGGCCCTTTTTCAGGGTCATCATTGAACTTTTTACTTCCTCCTGTATTTTTCTGACCTGTTGTTGGTGGTTTTATGACTCTGGGCACTTTACCACTGCTGATCAGTCTTTAAGTGCATGTTCTTTATCTTGTGAACTTGTAAAGATTGGTCTACACCTGTTTTTCATATTTAATTTACCTGTAGGTCCCTTGTACAGTGATATCCCATATACCCAGGACCTGTAAATTAAAAGCTGCTGGTGGGCTTGCAGTGCTTCTTGCGCCACCCAGTGAAGTAGCCTTTCAAACCGGTCTCAGGCCTCTGCCATTGCTGGGTCCTACGAGCGCAGTTTACTGCTGTTGTAGCGTGCTATGTAAAGTGGTTGCCACGTCTGTAGCTCCCCTTTTACTACATATAAGTCACCCGGAAGGTAAGCCCTAGCTAGTCCTATGGGCAGGGTGCTGTGTAGTTTAAAGATAGATAAAGATATGGATCCTGTGTTACAAGATGCATTCCATTCATGCACTCCTTTTTAACTTTCATAGATTTTTATGAAGCATTGTTTGATGATCAATAATTCATTTATTCATAGCGAAGTTTTTTCAAAATTTCATTTTTTCAAACGTATTTCGCAAATATAGTACATCATATTTCAAAATAATAGTATTGCCCAATGCATTTCAAGCATATCGCCCTTCCTCAGGGAACCTCCATTATATCTTAATACTCGTAATGCAGCATGTACAGGGTCAGCGGGTCCGTGAGACGGTGGTTCTCTCCTCGCTATGTTTGGCGTGCCAATGCTTCATAATAATCTTATTTTGAAAAGTTAAAAAGGAGTGCATGAATGGAATGCATCTTGTAACACAGGATCCATATCTTTATCTATTAATACTCTAATCTTGGGAGCCCAGCAAGATTACCATTTTTTGCACCAACGACAATACTAACACAAAAGAACCAACCTTTTTGACAATATCTACCAGGAGTGCGGAACCCAACACAATCTTTTTGTATTTAGTTTAAAGATAGGACATGTGCCCTAACTGTGTGGCATGCCCTGGCAGTGACAAACAAAACAGGGTTGCATTGGGAATTCCCTGATATGTGCTTCAGTGGTGGTTTCTGATCTGAGATGGGTAGCGTGATCATGTTTGGTATGTTTGGAATAGTAGTGATAAATCTTGCTTATTGCTAATAGCAGATTTATTGTTACTATTTTAGAATTGTCACTTTAGAAGTGGGCATTTCTGTGTGCTTATGAGTCTTTGGGGAACATGCATCAAACTTAGGAATTGCGAGTCCTTAATAGCGATTATTGCGGAATCGCTATTAGGGACACACAATTACCTATGCATGTAGGTTTCGCAAAAAAAATTGTGATTCCTACATATTCCTTAATAGCGAATCGGAAATTGCAATTTGCTATTAAGGTATGGCTTCCTATTCATTAGTATGGGCCTAGAGGCCCATAGGAATGAATGGGATTGCATGTGCAATTTGCAAGTGCCAAATAGGTACTCGCAAATTACGCATGCCATTGCAAAGGTGCAAGGGGGCCAAAAGGCGACCCTGATACACCCCCAAAAACAGGTATGCATGCAAATATGGTTCACACAGCAACACAAGG
Source organism: Lissotriton vulgaris (assembly GCF_964263255.1). Classification (NCBI taxonomy): domain Eukaryota; kingdom Metazoa; phylum Chordata; class Amphibia; order Caudata; family Salamandridae; genus Lissotriton; species Lissotriton vulgaris. The sequence continues at coordinate 1,571,803,660 of NC_141685.1, forward strand.
CACTTTGAAAAATGAAATTTTTTCATTTTTCAAAGGAATTGCAAATTACCATTAACTTGAGGTTGATAGTAATTTGCGATTCCAAATTGCAAAAATGCAATTTGCAAATGCATGATGCATTGCACTTAGGGAATCGCAATTTGCGATTCCGTAACTGCATTCGCAATTAAGGGAATCACAAAAAATTGAGATTTCCTTAATTGCAAATTGCAAAAAAGGTACATGCATCTGAAAAGGCCATTTTGCGATTGCAAGCAACTCATTTTTGCGATTCATACTGTTTGCAATCGTAACATGGTTTGATGCATTTGCCACTTTGTGCCTAACTGGATGTGTATTGACTATCTGGTTCTGACTGACAGGAGAGAGGGGATGTGCATTCACTCTAGACAGTCACAAGTGTGACTCAACACTAGGCTGAATAGACTTTGGCTGAATTTAGAGTAGCAGGAGGAGTTTCCCTTGCACCTGAATTGGCCTGGTCTGCATGTAGAGCGGTGGGAGGAGTTGCACCTGCACTTGAATAGGGCTATGCCCGCCTTCTACAATGCTGGCTCCACCGCCCAGTGGTGTGTCTGGGGCCTGGACTGGAAATGTGAATGGGGGTGTTGTGGGCTTCAAAATAATGCTTGAAGTGGCCCCCAGAACAAACACAATGCCACTATAAGGACAGGGGCTGTGACCCCTTGATGAAGAGAAGACATTGCATGGACCGCACCTGCCCAAAGGACTGCCAGGATGAACCGCCATTGGACTGGACTGCTGGAAGTACTGCCCTGGTGCCTGTTGGGCTATGGGAAGTACTACCACTTTGCCTAGAGAACCCTTGTGCTGGACTACCAGTGTGCACCTCGCTGGTGGGCCCCAGTGATCTCCCAGGAGAGATACTCTGTACTGGATGAATCGTAGCGCTGGTGAGCACTTCATTATTATTTGTCCTCAAAGCGTGCTGGGGGAGTGCTTTCAATTCAGCTTTTGTCTTGCAGTGTGGGCAGCTCCATACTCTCCTCTGTGGCCTGAGCAATGGGAGGGGAGAGCTAAGGTGAGAGAAAGGGCTCTCCCACTCCCTGCTGTGCTCCCTGCATCGCTTCCGGTTAATGGCAGCCAGAACCCTGCTACATGGCCCAGGCTGCAATGCAGCATCTCTACAGTACGGAATCCCACGCAGAGGAGTTCCTGCTTTCGTGGCCCAGTCACACTCCAGAGGACCCGGAGCCTCGCAGGCTCAATTCAGCCGGTCCGGCCAGAGAAGACCGCCGGAGGGCCATGCTGGGGAAAGGAGAAAATCCCCGAGCGGCCAACATTTACATTACAGGCGAAGGCAAGGGTTGATGCATCTGGCACAGCGGGACTGCACCCTGCACACTGCAGCACATCACCAGGATACCGAGGTGAGGCTGACCACATGTGCCAACCTTACAGCCATCCGCAAGGCCTAGAGGGGCTCCAGATGGGCTGCAGTGCCGTAGGGCTGGTGAGGGAGTAACAGTATACTGGCCACACACCCCTCAGCTTTCTGCTTGTGTCGGGTAGAGACTGGGTGTGGGTTGCACCCAGCCCTTTTACTTGGTGTGCTGGGCACCAGGGGCATTCTTTATTGGCAGAGACTGGGTTTGTTGCACACCCGCCCCCATACTTGGTGTGCTGGGCACCGGGGACATTCTTTGTCAATCACGAGGGAGGTTCGTGTTTGTCCTCCCCAGCTGCTGGCTGGTGTTGTGCCCTAGTGTTTGGGTACATGTTGTGTGCACTCACAAGTGGCAGGTGAGTTCACCAGGGCAATAATGGAGGCCTAAGTGGCAAATGCATTCTTTTTTACTGATTCTACCTTATGGTGGCTGAATGAATTTGCCATATTATACAGAAGTTATTTAAAACCTGTGCATTCCAGAAGTATTTACTCCCCACACTATGTGCGCTGTTATGACAATGGCCAGATTGGCAAAGCGATATATGTGATTCTGTGTGATGTCATGACAAGTGCCTAGTGGGACAGTAATATATGTGATTGTGATGTAATGTGTTCTTGAATAATACAAAGGATATTGTTATATAACAATGTGTGGAGTCTCTTTTGTGGTGTGCCTAGTGTGTCACTGTTGTGTGAGTGGGTTGTGCAAACGCTTTACATATTGCCTCTGGAATAAGCCTTATTGCTCTGCCAAGCTACCAAGGGGGTGAGCAGGGGTTATCTTCAGTGTGTGACTACTTTACCCTGACTAGAGTGTCGGGTTCTGCCTGGTTTAGGTGCATACCGTAGCCAACCAGAAACCCCATTTCTAACAGCCCCCATGTTGACCTTATTCCCCGTCATCCCGATCAACAAACCAACACCCATCACCTGGAAATAACACACTTGTTTGTTTCAAAATCAACATACTGCATCACAAAAAACATCCCACTGCAGGCCTGGCCTGTCACTGCTAGAAGAATGTAGCCAAGAGAGATTGGGTGTCTGCCCTCTCTAAAAGCCATCCCCAACATACAGGCAACCTACCCATCGACATCAAGAACTTCAGTGACTAGATCACCACCTGCACCTACACCTACACCCTGGACCCGCACAAACAAAGTGAAGCAGCATGAACTCAAACTGAGGCCACCTGGTACAGAGAAGAACTCCAGATGACTAAGCAGCACTAAAAGTAATTGGAACACAGGTGAAGATTGAGCAAAGAAGCGACGGTGAGGGCCACCTTCAAATCCTCCATTAAAAGCTTCCATCTGCAAATCCAGAACACCAAGATGAAGGCCCTGGCAGACCGCATTGAAGCCAGCTCCAGCAGCAGCACAGAAGTCATCTCCACCATCAAGGACCAGCAACATCACCCCATATCAAGAACTATGCAATGACCTCTCTGACTTTTTTCAGCAACAAGATCACAACCCTATATGACAATTTGAACATCAACATGACCCCAGCAACCTTACAGCCTGTCTGCTAATCATGGACAAAGAACGCACCATGACCACATGGAATACCATCACCACAGCAAAACACCCACTATAATGAAGTCCATCCACTCCAGGGCACCATCAGACCCTTGCCTGACAATGCCTTCAGCAAATGACTCACCCACTTCAGCAAAGCCCTCTCCTGCAATCTCAACACCTCCATTGATGCAGTCACATTCCCAGATGCCTGGAAGTACGTAGCTACCAATGACCTACTGAAGATGCCCTCAGCAGATCCAGCAAAGCTCTCAGACTGATCAATCTGCCTCCTACCCTATCCAGTCAAGGTCCTGGAGGAGGAGGCGACTCACAGACACCTCACTGAACACCTCCTTAATCACCAACTCGCCCAAAACAAGTGTGAGGCCAAGAGGCCTAGCATGATTTTCCTAACTTTTTGCCTTCAGACCTCCTGTTTTTGTTGACTTTGTTTTTGCTGCCCTTAGGATTCTGCTCACATTAGCGCTGCTGGCCATTGCTAAAGTGCTTGTGCTCATTCCCGAAAATGTAGTAGCATTGGCTTATCCACAATTGGCATATTTCATTTACTTAGAAGTTCCTAGTTATGTGAACTCTGTGCCTAGAACCGGTAAATTAAATGCTACTAAATATTGCCTAATTTACCATGCATACTTGAATACTTAGGGGCATATTTACAAGCCCCTAACGTCACCACATCACTTTCAGTGAGGTTGTGGCGGCGATAGGGGCCTTGCCTTATTAACAAGACAGCGTTAATCTACTTAGCATTGCTTAACGCTACTTTGTAAATAAGGGGGTGGTGATGGCCGTCCATCACCACCCCCTTTTGTACCGCTTTTGGCCGCCATAAGTGTGGCAGGGTATGCTCAGTCGTGAGTCCCTTGCTCACTTTGCCACTGGATTCAAGCAAGCCGGGCTGAAGACGGCTGGAATGCCAGAAACCGGTCCTCGGAAGCTTGTTTCCGGTCCAGGGAAGATATGGCTTGGCAGTTCGGGCTGGACTGTTCCCATGATGCACAGGGCCAGACTGATTTGCATATAGCCATGTCTGAACTGGGGTGGCAGAGTGGGCTAAAGAACGGTGATGGATTAAACCCAGATCTTTTGACTGGGTGTGAGTATTTGATTGATTCAGATGCTCCGTCCATCACCACCCCCTTTTGTACGGCTTTTGGCCGCCATAAGTGTGGCAGGGTATGCTCCGACGTGAGTCCCTTGCTCACTTTGCGACTGGATTCAAGCAAGCCGGGCTGAATACGGCTGGAATGCCAGAAACCGGTCCTCGGAAGCTTGTTTCCGGTCCAGCGAAGATATGAATTGGCAGTTCGGGCTGGACTGTTCCCATGAGGCACAGGGTCAGACTGGTTTGCATATAGCCATGTCTGAAGTGGGGTGGCAGAGTGGGCTAAAGAACGGTGATGGAGAAAACCCAGATCTTTTTACTGGGTGTGAGTGTTTGATTGATTCAGATTCTCTGTCCATCACCACTCCCTTTTGTACCGCTTTTGGCCGCCATAAGTGTGGCAGGGTATGCTCAGACGTGAGTCCCTTGCTCACTTTGCCACTGGATTCAAGCAAGCTGGGCTGAAGACGGCTGGAATGCCAGAAACCGGTCCTCGGAAGCTTGTTTCCGGTCCAAGGAAGATATGGCTTGGCAGTTCGGGCTGGACTGTTCCCATGAGGCACAGGGTCAGACTGATTTGCATATAGCCATGTCTGAACTGGGGTGGCAGAGTGGGCTAAAGAACGGTGATGGATTAAACCCAGATCTTTTGACTGGGTGTGAGTGTTTGATTGATTCAGATGCTCCGTCCATCACCACCCCCTTTTGTACCGCCTTGTAAATAAGGCACCCTTTCACACTGTATTTAGCCTGAAAGGGAAGGGCAATGAGTGTAGCGGTGAGTGTTCCACCGCAACACCTATTGATTTTGACCCTGCCTCCTATTTACAAGAGCAGCATAAATAGGAGGCAGCAACAAAATTAAGATAGGGGAAAACCTGGTCTTAAACAGGCAAAATGAGGAGAAATGCTTTATTTCTCCTTGTTTTTGCTGTTTCCATGTGTGCTGCTAGTGCAGCACATTAAGAAACGGCAAATAGCCCATGATTGTTTATGTGCAAGAAGGTCACCCTTCCTGCACATAAACAATCATTTTAAAAGAATGCCGTTTTGCAACTTCTATGTGTGCTGCATTAAGCAACACATATAGAAGTTATAAAACAATAAAACAACATTTCAAGATTGTTTATGTGCAGGAAGGGGGACCTTCCTGCACATAAATAATAATTTCCCCCAATGCAGACACCCTTGCACTATGGTGCAAGGGTGCCTTCGTTGGCACTAGGAAGCTAAATTCAGCGCTAGGTGAAACGCAGGGGTGCCCCACATTCTTGTGAATACGGCACATCCATGCGTTTTCAGAATGGAGAAGCTTGGCGTTAGCAATGTTTGCTTAACACCACCCTTCTCCCTTCTGTTGTGAATATGCCCGACAATAAGCAAACCCTTGAGGCACCTTTGGTGCAGCATTCGCACTTTACAGCTCAACTGCGCTTTATCACTTGCACTTTCTGGTTACATAGATCGCACCAACTATTTTTCAACTCAGCTATGTACCCACCAGGAGCCCCTTTACACATTTTGAAACAAGGCCTCTTCCTTAGGGCTTAACCCCTTCCCTGCTGGCCGGTTTCCGCCCCCGTGCGGTAAACAAACGAACAGGGGCGGGCCATGACGAACCCCAGCCGTCATCAGCACACGAGCACCATAGTGCATGACGGCTGGGGTTCGTCACCAGCATGGAAGGGGTTAAGCTATAAACTCCTTTTCATCGTTGATCATCAGGCTCTCTGGCCTAGGGGGCAATTTTAGAACATTTTAGGCTAGGAAAGGGTGCCCCTTTGCAATCCTTCATATACGATCTCTTTCATATGGGTTTCTTGCTGTGAGGAAGGAATTGTTTTATATTTATTTCATATTGTGCAGGCCTTAATATTTTACCAATGTTTTATTGTGTATGGTATTGCAATGGTTTTATAATGAATCACACAATAAAGATTATTATTATCATTATTAATATTATATTAAATGCTATACTGGGCCTGCAGCACTGTTTGTGCCTTCCACTAAAGTAGGCCTTCAAACATGTCTCAAGCCTGTCGTTGCAGAGCATGTGTGTGCAGTTTTTAAACTGCCATGTTGATCTGGCAAATTAATCTTCTTGTCAGGCCCAAACCTTCCTTTTTAATACATATGTTAACCCTAGGGTAGGCCCTAAACAGCCCAGCGGGCAGGGCGCAATGTTTTTAAAAAGCAGGACATGTATTTGTAGATTTTACATGCCCCTGTAGTTAAAAACTCCTAAATCCATTTCTCACTATTCCAATGCCTGTCTCTCCCATAGGCTAATATTGGAGTTGCAGTATGTTATAAGAGTAATTTCCAAATCAAGTTTGGTGTCTCAGGAATCACAGTTTAAAATCCTAACTTATGGTGAAGTTGGAGTTTAAATTGCAATTCTGAAAATTCCACTTTTAGAAGTTTTACATGTTCTTTCTTTAGCCATTTGGTGGCTTCTGCTTGTCTCTGATCACATGTCTGGGGTGGGTATCAGTTGGACTATGTGAATTTCCCCTAGACAGCCACACACTATGGGAGCTTAGGTGGGACTTGATGTGCCATTGTGGCAGGATGGGAAGGCGTTGCTGGACACAGCCTAACACCTGAATAGGCTGTGTCCTGTCCCACACAAAGGGTTGTGCAACCCCCTGTAGTGAGTCTAAAACAAGGGCAGGAAGGGCAGGACATCAGTACACTTCAAATATTTGTCTTTGAAGTCTCCCCCACTTAAAAAGTAACACTGGGTATAAGAACTGGACCCCAGACACCACCACTTCAGTACACTTCTGGACCTGTGGATACTCTGCCAGGCATAAGGACTGCTGTGCTGCTGGAAGGGCTGCCACTCTGCTGAACTCCTGCTTTGCTGACCTGCTGCCTGTTTCTCTCTTGCCTGCGTAAGAAGGGCCGGATTTGCATCATTTGAACCCAGAACCCAGAATGACTCCAAGGGCTAGTTGACTGGCCTCATGATCTGAAGTCCCAGGGACATAAAAGGCTTCCAACCACCCTGCGTCTGCACCTGGACTCTGCCATCTGTGAGTCTGCCCTGCCAAATAGTGTCTCCTCCGTCCTGGTCTTGGAAGTAGGCCTAAGGTGTTTGCTCCCGCAGAACCGACACATCCCCTGTCAAACTGATGCATCACTGCTGCTGTGCGGACCAGAACCGGAGCATTGCCTCTGCTGCATGGATCAGAAGTGGCATATTGCCTCTGTTGTGTGGATCTGACCTGACAAATTGACTTCGGAACCACCACTATGTAAGGTCCTTGCATCCCCGTCAACGGTAGCTTCAACAACGATACTGAATCTTTGCATTACTACTCCCTTCTCATCGGAGCCGATGCATTGCCGCTCCTGCACTTCACCACCATTGAGTGGATCGGCGCCCATGTATCGCCTGGACTGCGTCTTCGCATCCTCAATGTCAGCACATCCAGGATTAAGGTACTTTTGTTAAGCAGCTCAACTGGGTCCATGTGGCTTGTTGGACTGAACTTTTGACTTTGTTGTGGTCCAATGTGACTAGATTTCCTAAATAGCCTTTTCTACTTCATGGAGCCATTTTACCTAAAAATGTAAAAATTCAATGTCTCAAGTTCTACTTACTGGATTTTTTTATTTTTGGTCTTGTTTTATTTATTAAAATACACTTTATGTTTTCTAAACTGATGTGGGATCTTTTTATGTGGTGTTGTCACAGTTTTTACTGTTTGAAATGTTGCACAAATATTTTATTAATTGCCTTCAAAGTAAGCCTGACTGCTCTGTGCCAAGCTACCAGAGTGTGAGCACAGGTTAATTTGTGGTTTGCCTTTCCCTGATGAGGATTTTGGTTACTGCTTGATCAGGGCTGACACCCAAGTCCACCAGGAACTCAATTTCTAACATTGTTTATCATCGGTGAGTATAGAACTTGTGTTTGTGTTGTACCATACAGTTATTTGGTGTGCATTACTATCCCAGATCTAAGATCAATTTGAGGAAATTCTTGCTGATTGACTTTTTGATTTTTCCAAATGTATTCTCTCTCTACCTGGCCTCACCTAAAAAGGTGGAGTTTGAGCTGGCCAACCTGGAGAGCTACATCCTAGCCCAACTAAATGATTTTTGCCAGGAGGGGGTTGCTTGCGAAGATGAGCACTAAAAAGGCAGAGCTCCAAAAGGCCTTGAGAGCATGGGCAGAGGCACACCAGACCCCATAGATGATGATGAGAAAGATGAAGAAGAGAAATTGGAAGAAAACCCACAGTAGGGTCTTGAGATGCGACCTGTTAAGGAGGGGGTAACACCCTCCCAATATTGGAGATCTCTTCCTGGTGGTGAGCAGTGTGACTTCCAGAGGTCTGTCCCCAGAGGTGTTTGAGGACAAGAGGGAAGAGAGAAATCTCATGTTGGAGCAGGCTAAATTCAAATTGGAGAAGGAAAAGTCTGAGAAAGCCTTGCAATAGAAGATATTATCCCTGGAGGAGAGAAGGATGTCCCATTAGCTAAGTCTTAAGGAACTGGACATCAGAGCTAAGCAAGTGGAGTCCTGTGGTGGCAGCAATTCTTATGTGCCCTCTGAAGACAAGAGGGTCCACATTCCTAAAGGTCTGGTTGGTGGTGGGAGATGACATTAATAAGTGGTTTGAGGCTTATGAAATTGCCCTGCTGATGCACAAGATCCCTGAGGGGGATAGGGGGCTAGTCTATGGAGGCACTTCCTTAGCAAGGGGAGGGACACTCTACTGGCCCTAGAGAAGGAGGACATGATAAGGTTTCCCCCATGAAGTAAGCCCTTATCAGAAAAAAAGGTCAAACCCCAGAAAAGTATAGGCAAAAGTTCAGGAACAGTGAAAAGCTGCCCAGCAGGCCTGGATGGATTGTGATGCAAGGGTACTGGATGGTTGGGTGAAGGGTAGTGAAGGATTATCAGGAGCTGTGCAATTTGATTGCAAAAGAGAACATGTTCAATCTTTGTTTTACACATCAGCACCAACACTTTATTGATAGTAGGCTGTCTGAACCCAGGGAGCTTACTAATGAGGCGGACTGCTGGGTCAGCGCCAGGGTCCACAAGAAGCTATCGGGGATCACCACAAGGGTGGGCAGGGTCCCCACTAGAAGGAGGAGGAGGGGGGACCAAAACAAAAGCAAGGAGTTCCCTAAAGGGCCTAAAAATAGTTCCTTTGGTTAGGATTCCCAAGCCCCGCCTGAAAAGAAAAGATGGTTCCCTGACAGAAGGTCTGCAGGGATGGGACCCCCGAAGTGTATGAGTGTCAACAGTGAGGGCACTTTAAGGAGGATGCCAAGTGTCTCAAGCGGGTACAGGCCCCCACTGGTGGCAGTCACTGGTGTTGGCTAATGTAGTGCTTGGGGAGGAGATTGTCCCAGATAGTGTGGGAGACAGAGTAGAGGTTGCCCTAGTGTCGCTGGGTTACAGAGAGATGGTGCAACAAACTCGCATACCTAGTAACACTTGGAAATATAGGCAGTGAGTCACAATCAATGGGCACAGGGTGGAGGCCCTGAGAGAGACTCGAGACAGCATGACAACTGTCAGATTTGATCTTGTGACATCAGAGCAGGAAGTCCCTAATATGTTCCACCAAGTTAATGCAGCTGACAACCATGAGCATCACTAACCAGTGACTGTGGTTCCCTTTGAATGGGGTGGGTCTCAAGTTCCTCAACGGTGGCTGGGAGTACGTCCATGCCTGAGGATCGTCTGCTTGGCAATGACCTGAAGCATACCTCCTGGTAGGAGGTGGATCTCAGGTCCCACTTGGAGATGTTAGGGTTGCCTGAGTGGGTGTGCCTGAACACACGGTCATGGCAGCCTGAGAGGGTAGTCAGGAGGACTTGGGAGAATGGCCCAGATGCCTGCCAAAAAGAGGAAAAGCAAGGGACATAGGAAACCTGCTCTTGGGAATCTCATGGTCCTGGAGGAGGTTGAACCTGAGGGGGATGACCCAGAGCCTACAGGGGAGGATGTGGCTGATCTGGGGAACCTCTTGAGCTGGCCAACTGGCAGCAGGAAGGGGGTCCCACCAAGGAGGAGTTTTGTAAGGTGCAGAGGGAATGCCCTATTCTTATGGGTCTATGGTACCAGGCTGAGGCCCAGGCAGCTGATGGCACCTCTAGTAAACACCTGACATACTAGGAGAAGGATCTCCTGTACAGCTAGTCTAAGGATCCTGAGCATGGTGCAACCTGTGTATTGGTGGTCCCCAAGTGCTACAGGGTCTTTCTACTGGAGCTGGCTCATGATGAACCCCAGGCAATTAATTTGCGGCAGGACAAGACCTTTGGAAGGCCTGTTACGTACTTTTACTGGCACAAATGAGGAAGGCCTCAGATGTGTTGTGTATGTCCTGTCCTACCTGCCAGCCCAGTGGCAAGTCATGGGGGGAGTGCAAGGCCCCTCTGGAAACATTTTATGTTGCTGGCCCCCTTTGAAAGGTTTTACATCAACATTGTTGGGCCTTTGTACCCCAGGACAGCAATGGAAATCAGATTTGTTCTGGTATTGATGGGCCATGCCACCCAGTACCCGGAGGCTATCTCTCTAAGGATTGTGACCCCACCCACATTTTCAAGGGCACTAATGGGGATCTTTACCCATGTCAGGTTCCCCAAAGAGGTGATATCTGGCCGTGGTACCAACTTCATGTCAGGGTACATGAAGCTAATGTGGAAGGAGTGTGGGGTGGCATACAAAATCTCCACTCATTACCACCCACAATGCAATGGGCTTATTGAAAGGTTCAATGGACCCTAAAGGTCAAGATTATGGGTCTGCCAGAGTGCATGAGGCAAAAGTGGGGTGTCCCCATGCCGTTTGTGTCCCTACTGGGAGGTTCTGCAAAAAGGGGGGTTCATTTTAGCCCCTTTAAAATTCTGTATGGACACCCTGTGAGAGTATCTGTCAGTTTGGTGAAGGAGGGCTGGGAGCAAGCTCCTGGGAGAGCCCCCATGATGTTTTCAGCCATGTTCTAGCTCTCTGTGACCAGACATTGCACTTCCATAAACTCGCCCAGGAGAATAAGGAAGCCTGCCAGGAGGACATGAAATGGTGGTATGACCAGAATGGCACTTTCGTTGAGCTTCTGTCTGGTCAGAAATTGTGGGTGATAGAGCCCATGGAGCCCTGGGTCCCGAAAGACTACACGGCTGGGCTTTATGAGGTGAAGGAGTGAAAGATTAATGTCACCTACTTGGAGGACCTCAACACTCCCAGGAACCCCTTAAGGGTCCTTCATGTCAGTCGCATTAAGCCCCACTTGGAGAGGTCTGAGCTAACCATGCTCCTAGTTATGGATGATATGATGGAAGAGGAAAGTGAATCTCTATCCAACCTTTTTTTTCTATGGAGCAGGCTGGGTCAGTGGAGCATGTCAGCCTCTCCCCTACACTGACCCTTGACCAACAGAGAGACTGTAGCCAGTTGCTGGGGTAGTTTGCCTCTTTATTCTCACTTACCCAAAGACTCACTACATGGTGTACCCATGATATTGATACTGGGAACAGCATGCCTTTGAACAATAAAATGTACAGGTTGTCTGACAAGGTGGGAGCCAGCATTAAGGAGGAGGTCTCCAGGATGCTGGCTTTAGGGGTTATTGAACACTCAAACAGCCCTTGACCCAGCCCAGTTGTGTTGGTCCCTAAGGCTGCCCCTCCAGGTGTCATACCTGAGCTTTGGTTATGTGTGGATTACCATGGGTTCAATGCAGTCACGAAGACTGAAGCACACCCCATTCCCCAAGCTCATAGACCGGCTAGGAGCTGCCAAGTTCCTCAGCATGTTTGACTTAGCTTCTGGGTACCTACAGGTTGCCAAGATCTAGGGCGGCAAAAAGAGTAAGTAAGTTAAGTAAGTAAGTTTAAAATTTGTATAGCGCGCTACTCACCCAGAGGGTCTCAAGGTGCTTGGGGGAGGGGGGTGCTTTACTTATCAAATATCCAAGTTTTTAGTTGTTTTCGAAAGGAGAGGTGGTTCTGTGTAAGGCGGAGGTGGGTCGGGAGAGAATTCCAGGTCTTGGCCGCTAAATAGGAGAAGGATCTTCCACCCATGGTGGCTCTTTGGATGCGTGGGATTGCGGCGAGGGCTTGATTGGAAGATCGTAGTTGGCGGGTGGGGGTGTAAAAGGACAGGCGCGTGTTGAGGTATTCGGGTCCTAGGTCGTAGAGGGCTTTGTGTGCGTGGGTGAGGAGACGGAACGTACACCCAGTCAGGGTAATGCCCTTTGAGTTGAAGAATGCCTCTGCCACCTTCCAGAGGTTGGTCAACCAGGTCCTGGCTGGGTTGAAGAACTTCAGTGCTACATACCTAGAATATATTGCAGTCTTCAGCTCTAGCTGGAAGGATACCTCTGCCACCTAAAGGAAGTGCTTCAGGCTCTACAGAGGGAAGGTCTGACTATCAAGGCCAGTAGGAAAGGCATTGGGTTACCAAGTGGGAGCTGGAAATGCGGAGCTCCTCCATGCTAAAATTTAAATTAGCCTGGCTTGGAACACCTCCAAGACCCAGACAGAGGTGAGAGCCTTCTTAGGCCTCACTGGCTACTACAGGAGATTTGACAATGGACATGGCACCCTTGACAGAGCTGATTTCTAAGAAGCAGCCACGTCAGGTAATTTGAACAGAGGCATGCCAAAAAGATTGTGGTGCCTTGAAGTAGACCATATGCACAGCACCCATGCTCAAAGCCTCTAACTTCTCCCCAGAGTTCATTGCACAGAGTATGGCATACGAGCTGTGGCCTCACAGCTATGCAAAGAGGGTCTGAATCAACCTGTAGATTTTATCAGTAGGAGGTTACATCCCAGGGAACAGAGGTGGAGTGCAATAGAGAGGGAAGCCGTGCTGTGGGCTGGGTGCTTAAGAAGCTGAGACCATACTGTTTGGTGCTCACTTCTGGGCTCAGATTGACCACAGAGTGAGAATCCCAAACCATTGTGGTGGTCAATCTCTCTACACGGAATGGACTTTATGGTGGAATACCATCTTGGAACAGACCACGCCAATGCTAATGGTCTTTCTAGGTTCTTCTGTCTTAGTGAAGAGAACTCCCAGGGGGTTGTGTAGCTCTCCCCACTCTAAGCTTGGGGGACACATGATAGACCTGGCATCCTTGACGTGGTTCCTCTAACTTTTTGCCTTCAGTCCTCCTGTTTTTGCGGTAGTAACATTGGCTTATCAACAATCAGATTATTTAATTTACTTATAAGTCCCTAGTAATGTGCATTACCTGTACTCAGTTCCTGTAAATTAAATGCTACTAATGGGCCTTCAGCACTGATTATGCCGCCCATTAAAGTAGCCCTTTAAACATGTCTCAGGCCTGGCATTGCAGAGCCGGTATGTGGAGTTTGAAACTGCCATGTCAACCTGGCAAGTTAAGCTTCCCACCAGGCCCAGGCCTTCCTTTTGAATACAAATATGTCTTCCTAGGGTAGGCCCTGAGCAGCTCAGAGGGCAGGGTGCAATGTATTTAAAAATAAGCACATGTATATTTAACCCCTTCGATGCTCATGACGAGCTCAGCTCGTCATGAGGCACGGTTGAGCTGTGCTGATGACGAGCTGAGCTCGTCATGAACAATGGGTGTAAAATATCTGCAGCACAGGAGGGGAATTGCTGCAGCATCGATGTGGTTAAGTTTACATGTCCTGGTAGTGAAAAACTCAAAATGTCTTTTTTTCACCATTGCAATGACTGTTTCTCCCATAGGATAACATTGGAGTCGACTTATTACATTTTATAAGATTAATTTCCAAATGGGAAGAAATGACCGCTTCAAGTTTGGTGTCCCTGGAATCACAATTTATATCCTGAATTATGGTGAAGTCAGTTTGAAATTGCAATTCTGAAAATGTCATATTTAGAAAGTTGTCATTTTCTTGCTTTAGCCATTTGGTGCATGCTGCCTGTCTCTGGTCACATGCCTTGGTGGGTGACAGGTGATCTTTGTGTATTCCCCCAGACAGTCCCACACAATGGGAGCTTGATGTGAATGGGTGTGCCATTGTGACAGGATGGGAGGGAGGAACTGGACCCATTCTCATTTAAATGTGAATAGGATGTGTCCTGTTCACACATAAAGGGCTGCATACCCCATGTAGTGAGTCTGGAACAAGGGCAAGAAAGGCAGGACATGTGTGCACATCGAAGGGTTGTATTTGAAGTCTACCTCACTTCAAAGGCTCCATTGGGTATGAGATCTGGACCTCTGACACCACCACTTTACAACACTTCTGGACCTGTAAATATTCTGTCAGGAAGAAGGACTGCTGTGAAGCTGAAAGTACCGCAACTCTGCTGGACTACTCCTATGCTGTGCTGCCCTGCTGCCTGTTGCCCTCTTGCCTCAGTGAGAAAGACTGGGCCTGCATTACTTGAACTCAGTACTCAGAGTGGCTCCAAGGGCAAGTTGGCTGGCCTCCTGATCTGAAGTCTCAGGGACATAAAAGATGTCACAACACCCTGCTTCTGCATCTGGATTCCATCTTTGAGTCTGCCCTGCCAAGTGGTGCGACCTCAGTCCTGGACCATTGTAAGTGGGCCTAAAGTGTTTGCTCCAGCAGAACTGATGCATCCTCTGTCAAAACGATGCCTCCGTGCTGCTGTGTAGACCAGAATCAACGCATTGCCTCTGCTGCACTGATCGGATCAGACAAATCTCTTTCGTAACCAGCATGACTCTCTTCCCAGCGCAAGGTTCCTGCATCCCCGGGGGTGCTAGAGGGCGCCAAGCAGGATGGCCACACTTGTGTGAGGCTCCTGCAGTTCGGGCAGAAATACGCTGCATATCCTCCACATCCTTTTCTTACAACACCTCAAACACGGCCACACAGATGCCGGGACTGAGAAGCGCCTGATTGCAGCCAAACTCGCACAATTTTCCAACCTGGAGATGCTTTTTTTGCCAATGGCCGTGCTCCGTGACCCCGCTTCCCAGGATGGCGGCGGAGCAGATCGTCAAGCTTAGATGAGTGCCGCTGGAGTGAGCGGGGATGATCGATTGCACTGCGTGAAGCTGCTGCTGGGGTAGTACTACCGAGAGGCCCACCGGACCCTGAGGGGGAATCGAAATGCATCACACCCCCCTTTGCTTTGCTGGTGCTGATTCCGCGGACCCCCGGCCTGCTTTGCCGGGATCCCGCTGGCCGCTGGGTGAAATTGCGGCTGGCGGCTGCGGACAGTGCAGTGGGGATCCGAGAGGCCCTGCGGGCGAAGCAGAGAGGAGGCTTGCCGTACACCTGGGGTAAGGGCGACAGCACGATCGGCCCGGTACTGCTGCAGTTTGGATCAGAGGGCAAAGACTATCCTGTAGACCCTGCGGGTGACATCCGAGCTCTGCGGCTTGAGGCCTCTACTTGCCGCTGCCATTCGCTAGGACCTGGCACGGAATAGCGGGAGGCCCTTAACTACTGTTGGGTACAGAGGGGCGCTGGACGGAGGCTCGAGCACCTTCCCTTCTGTGGGGCTCTTGCTGCTGTGTGCGCCGCGGATGGTGCTGAAATGGGGGCATAGTCCTGGAGATTGCATCGTGTGGAGCCTGGGCCTGATGACGCAGCCCCACCTGCCTTTCGATACTCCTGTCGCAACCCCATAAAAATCAAAAAAGCAATTCCCTCTACCCCGTTGGTGTGAGAGCAGAGAGACATGGGGCCCGCTCTGGACCATTCGTGTGCGGCTGCCTATATCGACGCTTACACTGACTCCTTGACCTTGGCCCTGGGGGCAGAGGTCGCACGCGCCACAAGTGAAAATCAGACAATGCATTTCTAGTTGCCTTAATGCCGCTCTGCAGAGCCCACTAAACCATATCCTGCTCCTCTGTATGGCGCTAATGATCTGGATTGGACAGGACGGAGATACTCCTGGAGAGGAATCGGCCTATTAAGCAACACTTGTGAGGACATACGCGGCAGCTTAGGACATTAAAACGGCAAGACATGAGGACACACACCCACCTCCTGAGCTGTGCACTTACAGTCCCTGACCCCACTCTCAACTTCAGCGCTGCCCGGGACTCCGTGGCATCGTAGATCCTCCGGCCGGGCCGCAATGGGGAAACCGGATGGCAAACAGCCGAAACTTACCTTTGACACCCGTAAGACTCCCCGCTCCCAGACGGAGCTGGATGAGGATCATGCAGAGGCTCTAGCCACTTCCACGGCTGACCTGAAGGAACTACTGCATGTAATGCAGTTGAGCCTGACATCAATAGAATCTAAAATGGACTCCATGTTTGCCAGGATGGACGGCTTAACGCACAGAGTGAAAAACATGATGATCACTTAGTCGAAGCGGAGAGACGAATATCTGACTTGTTGGACACGTCCAACGCTACAAATAGCCACACACTAGAGACGGACAAAGTGTTGAAGGTGATAGCCACCATATATGAGGAGCTGGAGTCGTGCTCAAGAAGGAAAAAACTCAGCATCCTAGGAATACCGGAATCCACTGCTACGGGGAAAATGGAGGCTTATGTGGAAGGCTTGCTAATAGCGCTGTTTGGCAGAGAGGAATTCTCCACGATTTTTTTGGTTGAAAGGGCACATCGCTCATTGTCAAGCTGGCCCCCTCCCGTGGGCTCATCCGCATCCCATCATAGCCAAAATGCTGAACTAACGTGACAGGGACACCCATCTCCACTTATCCAGAGAGAAAGGGCGTCTCCAACATGAAGGTACGGAGATCTCCATATATCCGGATTTTACCATTGCAGTACAAGAGCATAGACGCAAATTTCTGCAAGTTAAGAAAAAACCTCAACAACTTAACATCCCCTACGCCATGCTGTCCCCAGCTTGCTTGAGGGTGACTTTTCAGGGCAAACAAAATTTTTTCACCAACCCACAGCATGTCCAGGACTTCATCAAGGCCCCACCTAAGCAACCCGGGGGTCGACTGTCCCATACGCGACAAGAAGCAGAAAACAGAGGCGCATTGGATATTGAGTGATCCACTTGTGCTGGACACTGGAATCACTTCTAACAATATAATTTCCTCCTACTGATACTGAAACATCCTCACATCTGAAAACGACCAGCAAATGGGCCCTTATGACTCTCACTCACACATTAAAGACCTGCTACTGTCTGGGCCTGAACCTCACTTTCAGCAGACCAACACATGTGGTCGCACATTGGGCTGCTTGACAGCGTATCCCTGATGTTATGATGTTTGTACCCCACTCTTGGACGGACCGCGAGACTCCTTGGGGTGTAGCGCGGAACACGGACCCTGAACAGAGACTCCTCATCTTATTTTCGAATATTGCTGCCTCAGTATGAGCCTTTTGCGTCTGAATCACCCCAACCAGAAAATAGCCACAACCAGTCCTTTTCCTGCTTGAGGCACAGTTACGAACTGGGCTGTAAATTGCACCAGCCACCATGCTGGGGTGGACTTAAATTGTCACACCCGAATACCCTAGCCACAGCGAGGAGGACCTGGTCACCCTCTGGCTCCTACCCTTCCAGGTGAACCTTATAACTTGAACTTTATACAATAGTAGAGAACTTACCCTACTGTCCCCTGTTGGGACTAGAACATATGGGATTTCATGGCAAGTTAGGGTTGCTGTTGTGTGAGGAGGGAGGACATGAGAGTTGTTTGCTTTTTCAGGTTTTTGCACTGCATGACTGTGACCACACTTACTGATGTAGTCCTACAAGACCACACAAATTGCAATACACTACAGCTTCAATTCCCACATAAACGATGGAGTCCTAGAACACTCCAATATAACTTTTTAACATGGAACGTGCGAGGCCTGGGGAACCAACGTAAGCGCTGTCATATACTCGCATACCTAGACCGCCATAATTTCCACTGTGCTATCCTTCAGGAAACACTCCTGCCCTCCGGTACGCCCCCCACTTTCGCTACTCGTTGGGTGAGACATGGCGGCTTCTCGTGCTACTCGTCATTTGTTTGAGGCACTCTAATACTGGTGTAACGCACAATCCGCTACACCCCCATGTGCTCCTATGCTGACCAACAGGGTCGATATACCTTTCTATGGGGAAGGCTTTGCACGCAATCTGTCACGCTGGTATCTTGCTATGGGCCGAACACTGATGACCCAGAATTTTTTTTCGGATATTGTGGAGAAGTATGCAGGGCATAGGTTCCACACACTTAATATGGGGAGGGGATTTCAAGGTCACCATATACCCAAATCAAGATAGGTCACACCCACAACCACACCATTACACAAACGCGCAAGTTGCCCTTAAAAGCATAGCTGAAGATCATGATCTTATTGACCCCTGAAGAACTCACCATCCACTGGCCAGTCGAGGTTCCTGCTACTCCTCTGTCCATTCGTCCTGGCCAAGGATAGATTACTGGCTAGTAGATAAAGGGTTGGCAACCTGGACCACGCATACATCATACCTCCCCCGAACATACTCCGACCACTCTCCAGTGCTGTTAACTCTCACGCCGCCACGGGGGCGTGGCCAACCGGGCAGCGAGATGGCCGCTCTGTGAGTGAGCTCCGCCGGCTGCACTCACTAATCCTACAATAATCCTGCTCTGCGCTCTCGAGGGGCCCTGATCTGCACACGGGTCGAGGGCGGACACCCAGCTGACCCTTCGACCAAACTTTGGTGTGTACCGGACGCCAGAAGACGGAGCTGAGACCTTGGGTGTTCTGGCCTGGCTGTCGCGAAGTCGGAGGCCCACTGCTGCTGAGCCTGGACCGGGGGATGTTGCCAACTACAGCCCGGGGATCAGAGGGCCTCCAGGTAACCTCCGAGCGGCGACGCGCGAGCCCTCATACGGACACGCCGCTTATCCTGGCTGCACCGGTGGGACACTGCTACACCGGGGCGGCGGTTTGCAACTCGGCTGGCCCAACGCGCGCAAGTGACCTAGCGCTTGAATCCCTGGGGCCGACATCGGCGAGGCACTCGAGGTGGGTCCGCCATTTTGCTTGGAGGATTAGCGCTCGGCAGAAGGCAGCGCGCGGACTCGACCCGGTGACCAATGCCCGGGAGCGACCCCCACATACAACGGGAGCACGGTGTCGGACGGCTCTACGAGGGAGAGCGTTTGTCTGCTTGAACCCCTCATGCTCAGGAACTGGGGCTATTACTGGCATCATCGATCTGCATAGCAGGACACTGAGTGCACATATAGCTGCTGCCACTTACTAGCGCCTACGGGCGCCCACTGTCTGGTGGTGTTCCCCCGATCCTCCACAGTGCTCTTGTGCATGCAGCTATCGGGCTGCTCTAGCGCGCCACACCTTTGGCGGGTCCGCCATTTTGAAGTAGAGTTGCGGGCTGGGCTGACCGCTTCCTGCAGATCTATTCTCCCTGAGGACCCGAGCCGCCCCACGAGGCCACGCGCATACGGTCAGTGCGGCTGGTCTCTGTCGTTTGCACATAGCCCCCGAGCTCTGCCCGTGCTAGTGGGTTGCCTTGATTGGATCTGCGGCTACACCCACGCGGCCCTCTACATTGTGCACCCCGCTACGTGACACACTTTCAGATACAAGATGGGAGGGAAGAATGACGCGCGACAGCCCAAGCTCAATTTTGATAAAAAACGCCAGGCTAAGCAGAACGAAGCCGATCAAGATAAAGATGAGTCCTCCTCGCAGGGGGCTGTTGCAGACATTGATTTTGGTGCCCTGATGATGGAAGTCAGATCGAGTCTGAAAAGCATAGACACCAAACTGGATGCCATGTCCTCACAGCTAGAATCGGTTAAGACAAAGGTGGACGCACATGAACCTAGGTTGGATTGCCTGGAAAATAGACATACAGAGTGCTGTGAGTTCCAACAACACGCCAAACAACACATCACGAACATTGAAAAAGAATTGGAGTCCCTACGTGCGAAGACGGACGATTTGGAAGCACGTTCCCGGAGATCAAACATTTGCATCACGGGAATTCCGGAGACGACGAACACTGGCAGAAAGGAAGTGTTTGTGGCGGACCTACTACACGAACTCTTCGATCCGGACCTCTCGCAGGTATTTATGGTTGAAAGGGCGCATAGATCGCTTGGAAAGAAGCCACCGGTGGGTGCACCGCCACGTCCTATTCTTGCTAAACTTCTGAATTTCCAAGACAGGGACCTCATCCTACGCCTCGCTAGGGAGAAGGGTAAGATCACACACAAGGGAAATAATATATCCTTCTACCCTGACTTTACCCCCCTGGTGCAGGCCGCCCGGAAGGAATTCATGCCAGCCAAGAGACTGTTACTGCAATCTGGTGTCCAATATTCTCTATTGTATCCGGCAAAGCTGAAGGTAGTGCATGAGAGCACCACACACTACTTTACTGATGCACAATCTGCACTGAAGTTTGCGAAACACATTTGCGGGTCCGGGGCGAGACGGAAATCGCCGAGACTGGGGGGTGAAACTGAACAGCTCAGTGATAATGATTGAATGTTATGCTGTTATGCACAATCTGGTATCATTTTTATGAGTCTCTCTTCCTTTGCTTAAGTTGTCCATTCCCCCCGCACTCTTCGTTGTTCTGCTTGCCTTGATTTGGGTTGGGGGCGGGAACTGAGGAGTGGCTCCTATTACGTGTATGATGATGCTGGTACACACTCCATTGCTCTGCTGAGGTGGCAATAGTTGACCCTGCGACGGGGTAACCTTTTGAGTTGTGGAGATCCACATTTGAGTGCAGCCACCCTGCGCAAACAGGGGTGTATGCCAGGAGCACCACGCCCCCATGGGGTGTCTCCCACTGTTTCTGTTTCTAGTTTGCCAACACGCTATGCGTGTCTTTGTAGGGGATATATCACAACCTGATTGGGGGGTTGGTGAGGGTGGGGGGCAGTGGGGGGATTGGGGTGTTTGATAGTAACTAAGGTTTGGTGCGATAGAGGATTTTGTGCAAAGAATGATATGTACATGGTATTGCTATGCTCACACTGGGTTGGTTTGCCCGGGGGCACTGTGTCGGGCAGGGGACTAGGACATGTTGAACTGAAAGCGTTACGAAATGGGGGGCGTTAAGTTGTGGACGTGGAACATTAGGGGACTTGGGGACTACAAAAAGGCCAGATTGATGCACGGGATGCTCGCTAGACATAATGTGGATGTATGTTTTCTGCAGGAGACACACATCAACTCCACTCCTTCGCCTAGATTAAGACACTCTAGATGGTCACAGGTGTACTCTGCGATTTATTCCAACTATGCTAGGGGTGTGGCGATACTTATCCGCAGGGGCCTAGACTGGAAGGAACACAAAATTATAATGGACAAGGAGGGGAGATATGCTATTGCACATGGCTCACTACAAGGCAGACCGCTAGTATTTGTGGCCATTTACGGCCCGAATGTGGATGACCCGGAATTTTTTCAGAATGTTTGGGCTCGGATCATGCTACTAGATTGTTCACAGATTGTCTTAGGGGGCGATTTCAACGTGGTGCTTAGTGACGAATTGGATCGCAGAGGCGCAGGCAAACCCACACATGCTAGAGCTCGCCAGGCGATTCTTGATGTAATGGATGAGGGCCTGCTGTCAGATGTGTGGAGATCTAGACATGCCGGGGACACTGTGGGGACATGCATAACGATCCACCATGCAGCCTGGTCCCGCCTGGACTATTGGCTGGTGTCTCCTGACGTGGCATCGTGGGCGGTAGAGGTGGACATACAGGCCAGATCACTCTCAGACCATGCCCCCTGCCTGTTGGATTTAAAGGTGCCTGATGCCCCAAAGAAAGCATTTTCCTGGCGCCTGCCCCCCCATGCACTCACTGATTCTGCCTTCACTGAAGAAATTAGAACGGATATTGTGAAATATTTTGAAGATAATGAAGGAATGGCATCCACTGAAGCTATAGTATGGGACGCATTCAAGGCGGTAATTCGTGGCCAGTGTATCTCTAGACAGGCCGGGGTGTTGCAGGCTATTCGTAACACTCTGAATCAGCTTGAGAGAGAGTTAAAAGAGCTTGATCTGGCCTTCTGCCGGGACCCCTCACCAGAGTTAGCAGGCCAGATGAAATCCAAACTGATTGCCTTTAATGAGGAAGCACAACGAGAGGTTAAATTCCTGGGAAAACAAGCAGAGGCCCGCAGGTACGGGGAAGGGGATAGGCCAAGTAGAACCCTGGCAAGACTGATTTCTCCTCGCTCGCAATCACACTACATACTGATGCTGCCTGCGGACACCTTGAGAACCGTAGTCCAGGCTCTTGTCATCACACGCCTGGACTATGGGAACATCCTTCTCCTAGGTGCCGCCAAAGAGGTAATCAAGAAGTACCAGGTGGTACAGAATATGGCTGTCCGCCTGATCTGTCACCTTCCTGCCAGATCCTCGGTCGCTCACCATATGCGGAACCTGCACTGGTTGCGGATTGAAAGCAGAGTCAACTTCAAAGCACTCTGCTACATGCACAAAATCATGACTGGTAGAGCCCCTCGCTATCTCTCCGCGCATCAACAGAGCCAAGATGGGAGGACGCTCGTTTTCCCTGCTGGCCCCATCCTTATGGAATTCTCTTCCTCAATCTCTGCGCACTGAATTGTGCTTTTTGAAATTCCGTAAGGGAATAAAAACTTGGCTTTTCAACAACTAATGTTATGATCTTATGTTCCTCCCTCCCTTTCACCGTTCAGTTTGCCCTAGCGCCGGGAAACCTCCGGGTAGCTGCGCGCTCAATAAATGTAATTATAAATAAAATAAATAAATAAATAAATACACGCCATTAGGAACAGTGAGGGGACACTTGTTGTAGGGCAAGAAGCAGTGCTTGACACATTTGCCGAGTTTTACAAGTCCCTGTACACCTCTAGACAGCCCACAGTCCCAGCTTCCCTGGAGAGCTTCCTGGACTCCATTTCCATTGTTTGGTTCAATGATTTCCACCGCCGTTATATGGGTGTCTCTGTAACTGTCCAGGATATTGCCCAAGTAATTAAGAGCATGCCTGCGAACAAAGCCCTGGGCCCAGATTGGCTTACAACAGCCTTTTACAAGACATATGCCGAGGAGTTGTCCCCCAAGCTTCATTCTGTCTTTGCTGAGGCGTTGGAGTCTCTACCAGACTCGATGCGTGAGGCCTTAATCATAACATTGCTGAAACCAGACAAAGACTGCCAGGTCCTCGACTCATACCGACCCGTTTCCCTGATCAATGTTGATGTCAAGATCTATGCAAAAATCATTGCCAACAGGCTGCAACCCTTGTTGCCGATGGTGGCACTCCCGGATCAGTCGGGCTTTATACCTGGCCGAGCCACGTCACACAATCTCAGGACAATTTTTTCCATTTTGCACTACTTACATCCCTCCATACAGGCCGCAGTCATCTTTTTGGACGCCACTAAAGCGTTTGATTCGCTTGAATGGCCCTACCTGTTTAGGATTCTACGTAGGATGGGCTTTAGCCCACTCTTCATAAATTTGATCCAGTTGCTGTACGATGCTCCCAGGGCACGAGTAAGCGTGAATGGGCTTATATCCCAGCCATTTGCCATATCCCGAGGGACCAGACAGGGATGTCCATTATCCCCGTTGCTCTTTGCTATAGCCATGGAGCCCCTTGCGGCTAGGGTTCGACAGCATCATACCGCAAGAGGGAAAGGCTTCAGCTCCCGCAGTCTGCTGATCTCCCTGTATGCGGATGACATCACGCTGTACGTCATCGACCCTGCTGTGAACTTGAACCCCCTGCTGAGAGAATTCGTCCGCTTCGAGGGCCTGGCTGGTGTATCCATCAACTGGTCCAAATCTGTCGCTTTTCCATTAACTGACACCACCCGGGAAACGCCCTCTGACTACCCCCTGCGCTGGGAAACAGACGCAGTTAAGTACCTGGGGGTTTGGATAAGGCGAAATATCCAGGATTTGTGGACCCTGAATTTTGGCAGAGCAGTGGACTGGCTGGAGGGAAAGGTAGAGATCTGGAACAAACTCCCCTTGTCTCTAGTCACGAGAATAGCACTAGCAAAGATGGTGGTTCTTCCCAAATTTTTTTTATCTATTTGTAAATATTCCAATACTTTTGACGGCGCACTTCCATGCGCATGTACGATCACTGCTGCTGGCACTGGTATGGGCGGGTGGCCAAGCGAGAACATCCTGGGCGTTGCTTACACTCCCACTGCGACAGGGCGGTCTGGAAGCTCCTGACATGAAACTGTACCTGTACTCACTATGCGCGCAAGCGCAATTTCTGCACTTTTGGGCTTTTCCCACTCCCTACCAGCCGCACGTTGCGGTGGAGTTGGCCGCAGCAGCCCCGTCACCGCTGAGCGTGGCACTATATGGCAAGTTGTCTCGTCCATCGAAAGACGTGGACACGGTAGACATGCTCCGCTGGACGTGGCGCGAACTGAGAAATAGGGCGAAACTCCCACTGCTATACGCACCAGCCATTCCTCTGCGTGGAAACCCAATGATGCCCTGCTTGCGGGATGGGGTTGGAGTCATTGCGCTTCGGGGGCAGACCCTACGCACTTTTGCTGACCTTACCCGAACTGCACCTTCAGGGATCCGGGTTCGGGTGCGGAGGGACAACCTGAGTCATTCTCTGACCTATTCCTGTATCATACACTTAAGGAATCCTGTAAAGCACTGTGGCCTCAGTTCCCAGAGGAGCCTCCGCGGCTCCTTGCGCTTCAAAACTTACTCTCGAGACCTTCTCCTAAGAAGCTTGTGTCTCGGCTGTACAATTGCATGCAGGATCAATTCCCTATTACCGTGCCTTCTTCCATGCATGCATGGAAGGCTGAACTGGAGGTGCCCCTATCGGAGGAGCATTGGGAGTTCTGTTGCAGACAACTTACGACACTATCGCCCAATTACAGGTTGAGATTGGTGCACTTCAAATTTTTACATAGGTACTATCGCACACCACTGTCACTGCATCGCATGGGTCCCAGAGATGATGCTGCATGCTGGAAGTGCGGCTGCGAGAATGCCTCTTTTCTGCATGTGGCATGGGGCTGCCCTAAACTAGAGGAATATTGGTCAAGCATTTTCACTGCCATTAATCAAATAGTGCTCAGGACCGATGCGCCGTCTCCGCTCCTGGGGTTGCTGGGATATGTTCAGGATACATTACCCAAACATAGGAAGTTGCATGCGTTACTGCTCCTTTATGCCAAGAGACAGGTGGCGGTGCGCTGGGGTTGTCGTGCACTGCCTGCATTTGATGCATGGGTAAAAGATGTGACATACGGTAACACGCAGCTTGAACATTATTGGGAAATGATGCCCACTGCTTCCCGGCCCAAGAACATCGGGGAGCCTTTTACGCAGTGGTCACGAGAACGTGCAATCTCCGCTGACTCTATGCAGTCGCTAGCAGGAGAGGTCTCTGATGATATGGGTTGACATCTTTTGCCATGTGATTGTGCTCACCTGCAATGGTAAGACCTGTGCATGACTGAAATTTGTGGTCGCACGTTGGGGGCGGTGGAGTCGTGATTGTGTCCTTGTGCCTGTGCATCTAAATGCTTTGCTGTACCTATCCCATGGCCCGGTTGTCCCCATGTATGATTCTGCTGCCCCCTTTTTCAGACTGTCATAGACTATCTTCCTAACGTAATTATTGCTGATAACTAGACATCTGCTGTGCGACGCCTTGCCCGGAGGCACAGATCCTCCATTACCAGAGACATTATGCCCATTTGATGCTTTTCCGCTGCACCAGAGTTGGTTTTGTTGTTGTTTTTGGGGGGGAAAAAAGGGTTTGAAGACTATGGTCAATCCGCACTGTTTGCTCCTTGAACTGTAGTGCCTATATACCCGTGCTGTTGATTTGTTTCTTTACTTCCTCTGATGGTACGTTGCAGGTCTATTAACCCCAAAAATTTAAGACACATTGATTTTCTACTATTGCATATGCTCGCTGTCTCCATGTCTGAACCATGAATCATGATAATGCACTGTACACTGTTTGTTATGACACCTTTGCCATTGGGTGCTTTGCTCTGATAGCGGCCAGCCTCAGGGATGTCGGCGTGACGCTGTGTAAATTTGACAGTATCAAATAAACGTCTTACACCAAGAAAAAAAAAAAAACCTCTCACGCCGCCACAAGAAATGCCCTGTATCTTTCATGCCGCCTAAATCCACAATCGCTGCTTCACCCTGTACTTAAGGATGTATTAGAACAAGAAATCTCACACTTTTTCTACTAAATAACGGCTCAGTCCCTCAGTACTCTACGATATGGGAGGCTTTTAAAATCACCATATGGGGTGGGGTGGGGTGTCTGCCTAGCAAAAAGCGGGGGAGTATTAAAAGATATCTGCACCACGGTTTGGAAATTAGAATCCGACATTAAGCAAGCCGAACTAACTCTACAGTCCACACCTTTGCCAACATTACAATCGCATATACGCACCCTGCTCAATGAATACCAGGAAACAGCTGAACAGGAATGTAAATTCAAGGGAAAATACCACAGGGCTCATCAGTATGGGGAGGGAGAAAGGCCAGGACATGCATTGGCCTCCGCCATCCGACCTCCCCGTTTGACTAATAATGTCCTAGAGATTGTGGATGAGGACAACCAAACGCACAGAAACTCCTCGGACATCCCCGCTGCATTCAAAAGGTTTTATAAATCACTATACTCTACTCACAGACAATCCCCGGTAGACTTTACTCCATTCTTCGAAGACACTGCCATAGCTTGGTTGGGCAATGGCCAGAGAGAGTGCCTTCTGGCTCACCACAAAGAGGCAATTTCAATCTGCCAAGACCCCGGGCCGGATGGCCTACCGGCTGAGTTTTATAAAACGTATCGTCAACTGCTCCTCCTGGTATTACTACACGTTTTTGAGGAAGCCCGGGAATCTGGCATCCTACACCGAACAATGCAGGAAGTGCTGATAATCTCACTAGCCAAACCTGGTAAAACCCCACACAACTAGATTCGTATAGGCCTTTGTTCCTTATAAATGTAGTCGCTAAGATCCTTGCAAAGCTAATCTTGAACCGCATCAGTCCTCTTATGCCGGTGTTGGTCCTCCTGGACCAGTCGGGATTTGTCCCAACACGGAGCACAGCCCATATCCTACTTACTCTTTTTGCACTACTCCATGACATAGATCCTGAGGAAAACACTGCCGCTATCTTCCTTGATGCCACTAAGGCATTTGACTCCTTGGAGTGGGACTACCTGTTTTTTGTATTGGAGCAAATGGGATTTCCTTCTCCATTCTTGGCCTGGATTAAATTATTATATACAGGCCTCCGAGCCAACGTAATGGTTACTGGCTTGAGCTCCTCCTCTTTTCCGCTGGCCAGAGGCACAAGACAGGGTTGTCCACTCTCCCCTCTCCTCTTTGCCCTGGTTATCGAACCCCTAGCTGCAAAAATTCGCCAGCAGTACCGAGACCATGCCATCATATATCCGGAACGACAGATTCTCATCTCATTATATGCAGATGACCTTAATTTACACTTACGCCACCCGGGGGTGAGTCTGAATCCCATACTACAGCTATTCATTCATTTTGTGCAATTTTCAGGAGTCAATATTAATTGGAGCAAATCTCAGATATACCCTCTCACAGACGCTACCATACCATTTAAAACAGCCTTTCCTCTCAAGTGGTGCAGCGACAGCCTCACTTACCTGGGAATTATAATCTCTCGCGACCGCTGGGAGCTCATGCGGTCCAACTATGGGCTGGACTCCATAACTGAAAAAATCAGAAGATGGATTGCGATGCCCCTGTCGATGGCTGGCAGAGCAGCCACCATTAAAATGGTTATCCTACCTAAACTCCTACACCTATTTGTGAATATCCCCTATGCCCCCAGCCGTCATTTTTTCTCAGCCCTTAGAAGTCAGCTCATACGAATTACATGGGGAGAAAAGCAGGCCAGATTACGTTGGGATACACTCACGCACCTGTTCGGTGCAGGTGGGTTCGCTATACAGGGTATGGAATTTAGCTGCACGCAAGCACAAAATGTGAAGGTCAATACACCCACTTTCCCTCTTGAACCTCCAGTTATGCTCCCACTGCATGTATTACTGCAGCAAGATGCTCCTTTGTCCAAGCTCAGGTGGGAGGAGTAACTGGGACACACTATCACGGAGACACAATGGACATTCTGCTGCAAGCAAACAGGTGAGATATCTGCCAGCAGCAGATTTAGAATAATACATTACAAATATGTCCACCGCCTATATTACACGCCAGCGCGTATGTTCCGACTGACACTTCGGGACACTGACCATTGTAATTGCTGCGGCAGCGAGAGGGCCGACTTTAAATACGTGGCCTGGAATTGTCTCCCCATGCAGAAATACTCGGCGGAGGTCCTGGCCGCTCTAGACCTTATGACGGGCCTGCACATTCCTGTAGATCCCCTCACTGCACTATTGGGGTACAATGAACCCCTTGCTGCCAAAATGCATAAATACACGTTCCTTGCGTTCCTTCTTGAAAAGAGGAGAATTGCCTGTAGATGGGGCAGAGGACAGGTGCGGAAGTTCAAGGACTCGCTCCAAGACCTTGTTTACTGCCAAGAACAACTGCAAACATATGCTGATCTTCAACCCCCCTCATCACGGCCGAAAGACATTTGGGGTCCCCTGCAAACATATTTACTGGAGCACGCTACTGACACACGCAGCAGCATTATAATGAATGATTACCACCTAATAGATGGGTCTACCACCCTCGCCAGCACGCCTAGCTCATTTGAGAACACAGTACACTTTGTCAAGCTACTCCAAATTCTCTTGACTGGACTGCACCAGCACTTTAGATAAACACACTTTACTCGCAATACATTTGTGGTCATGATTGTTTTACATTACATCATTGTCGTTGTTTGTTAATATGAAACTGCAATGATAATACTGCCCTTAAAACCTGATATTTCAATTGACGCAGCCGGCCAGGAAGGGTTGTAGGCGGCTTGCTGTGTACTCCCTTACCCTATCACTAGACCAGTTAAACTTTTGATGCATCGCAATGCCGGACCTACTGCGGATGTAGGCAGTATGCTGTGTTTCCTATTTTTTGTCACAAATAAAGGTTTTAAAAAAAAAAAAAGAAAGGTTCCTGCATCCCTATCTACGCCATCTTTGATGACAAGACTGGACCTCTGCATCGCAGCTCTTCGCTCATCGAAACAGATTCTAGAATATTACTATGGGGTAACCCAGTATCCCTCAGAACCTGGGCATTATACAGCAGTATCAACAATGGTTCTGTTGGGCAGAAGATTTCTTCTAGTTTACATATATTATTTCATTCGTTTCTTAATTTGCAGTATCAACTTGCTTTCAATTTCCCAAAAAAAACGAATATGAAAAACGCAAATCCAAACAACCAATAGGGTATGAAACTATTATTTTATGAATTCAATGTCATTCATAGTAACCCTGCATTCAATATATACATTTATAAATTCTACAAAAACGGTGCATCAGAATAAGGTGATAGGGACATTTTGTGCAGTGATTTAATGTGCAGTGAAGTTGTGAATAGTGAAATATATACAAGTGAAGGGACAATTGGGTTTTAAAAGGTGGCCAAAACAGTCTTCAATTGGAAATATTCCCATATGCCACTATAGTTGGCAATTGTTGTGGAATATTCCGTGTTAGTACACGGGCTTCTTTATCCGTCGACGTTTCGACCCTAATGACGCCTGTTTTATGGGTCACAGCGGGTCTTCATCAGGACTGGGGGATGGTAAATGGCTGATGTCGCCTGTAAATTTAATTGGGATGAAGTCAGGATTTGCTTATAATTTGTGAGTCAAGGAGTGTAGTTAATCTTAATACTCGACTCACCTCTGGGGTGCCCGTATGGACTGTGGGGCATGGACCCAGACTTCCACCGGTTTGAAAGTAGTTTACTCCGGTTCCTGTAGGTATCTAAGAAGACATATTGACCTAATTACTGTATGTCACCCAACAAATGGTGGTCCTGGGTATCAAACTGGACTGTTGCTTACCCTAATTCGTAGTTAAAGTGCGCAGACTCTTCATGCGTGTATCTTCTGTACCTCAAGAGAAAATATATAGGGGGTCCATTAGTTACATCAACCCCACGCAATATTTTCCTTTAATGCATGCACACGCTTCGTCGAACTAAATAGCGATTAGATATTGTGCATATTAATCAAGCATGTATCAAGAGCTGGGAGTGATCTTAAGGTCATTCTCCCACTCATGGGTAACCTGAATTACTAACATGCAAAAACGCCGAGCTAATCTCGTGCAATTATTGGGTCTATGGAGCTCTAAGCTACCTTTTGCGAGATAATCGCTCCGACTCGCGTTGCAGCGTCCAGTTTCCTTCGTGCTCACAGCGCGATGCATCCGTCAATAAGCTTTCGGCTTGTGAAACCATTTACTTCCGGTAACCACAGCCTCGAGGACGTCTCTATGTAAGTTTGACGGGAATGGTCGCCTAGCAACCATACACCACTCAAGTCAATCGGAAACCCGACTACGTCATCCCTGCTCCCTCAGGGGTGTTAAAGTAGCAGAAAACCGGCATCCTATTATTGATGTGTAGAAATTTTGCTGGTTTGATGCAGATCATTAGGACTACTTACTATTTACATTAACACATCGCTAATAAGGAATTGCTGTGTGCTTTCCGCAATCACCCAATGTATTGTCTTAAACATATTCCTGTGTCATCAAAATGAAAGAGGCTACCACATCATGTGACAAACTTATAGCAATACATGCAATTTAGTCAGATAGAACTTGATTTCAAATGGACACATTACTCTATATATAGGATCCGTTTGCGTATCCACCTCTCTGCATGACAGGTCTTTTTAAACAGTTCACATTAGCACATTACTTGTAGACCAACGCTTTACCAATTTCACAACATAAATGAACAATCCCATATAATCATACATATAATGTATTATCCAACAAGTCCTTTTCCTGGCATCTTATATTCCAGAGCCCCTGTAAGGGAGAAAATGTTACTTCGGGTGACACATTTATAGTAATATCTGCAGTTGCTCATCCACATTGCATTCTTTACACAAATTGTTATGTGATTTCAACACAATATCCACATCAATGCATTACTGTATTGCAGGGTAATAACAACACACAATGACAACCTACCCTGAACCCAGATTGGTCTAGTATATTGCAACTTCACCAAAACCTTGCAGTAATGCAATGAATGCTCTAACAGATGTAACCAAGTCTCTCATACATTCCTAAAGTTGACATCAAATGCTCTATGGTTATGAGTCAGTGCAACGAAATTCTGTTCATAGAAACACATACATCAAGTATGGTACAATTTCTCTAGAGTTCACCCATTTGCCTAGCTGTCTCCTCTCTCTCATTTAGACCCTCCTGCACAGAGTTAAGGCAATGTATCCATCTACACTCCTTGAATTTGAGAGACCTAGTCAATGAACCACCCCTGCTGCTTGGGATTACTCTCTCGATAACTCTCCATCTGATGTCCTCGGGTTTGTGGTTGTGTGCAATATAATGTTCTACCAGGGGTGCCCCTACAGTCTTGCATCTGACACGGCTCATATGCTGCAGGATCCTCGTTTTTACTTTCTGGGTCGTCTGTCCAACATAGGTCATTGTGCAGGGGCAAGTGATTGTATAGATCACGTCTGTACTGTTACAGTTCGTGAAGTGTTGCAATTTGTAAGTTCTTCCGCCAACCGTGAAAGTTCCTCCATCCTCGCTGTAATCACAGGCCTTACAGCTACCACATCTATGATGCCCTGTCAGTGGCGGCAGACCCAGACAGCTTCTGATGTCCCTTGATTTTGGAGGTTCCAGAAACGCCTTTACCACTACGTCTTTCACATTCCTTCCTCTCTTAAAGGCAAACATCGGTTGGCGATCCATCTGTATTTCATTTGCAACCAGGTTCCAATATTTCGTTATGATCTTTTTCACATCATTACTCTTAGTGTTGTGTGTGGTAACACATACCAAATTACCCGTTTCCTCCTGCTTCTCCTTTGTCTCCAGTAGGTGGTCTCTTTGTTGGTACCATGCCCGTTTCCTGGCTCGTTTGAGGAGACCTGATGGGTATCCACGGTTCTTCAATCGTGTCGTCAAATCATCTGATTCTCTAAAGAAATCCTTTCTCTGTGAGCAATTTCTCCTTATCCTTAGATACTGCCCATATGGAAGGTTATCCCTTAGGTTCCTTGGGTGATGTGACCCATACATTAGTAGCGTGTTGCGTTCCATGATCAAAATTGATATCTGGAAAAGATATATAGACAACATCATAATGGTATGGTCAGGAGACGAGAGCGACCTACTGGAATTCCATGCATGGTTGAATGCCAGAAGCGAGGACATCAAATTCACCATGAGTCACAATAGGGATGCAATTGACTTCTTGGACCTCACCTTTAGGGCTGATGATGGTCAACTGTATTGCGATCTATACGCAAACCCATGGAACGCAACACGCTACTAATGTATGGGTCACATCACCCAAGGAACCCAAGGGATAACCTGCCATATGGGCAGTATCTAAGGATAAGGAGAAATTGTTCACAGAGAAAGGATTTCTTTAGAGAATCAGATGTTTTGACGACACGATTAAAGAACCGTGGATACCCATCAGGTCTCCTCAAACGAGCCAGGAAACGGGCATGGTACCAACAAAGAGACCACCTACTGGAGACAAAGGAGAAGCCAACTTTCCCTGGGAAGTGGTCAGATAGGGAGCTTTGTGACCCCAGGGGTAAGTAGCACATTGGCTACTGCCCTATATTTAAATGCAAGGGTGTGCAGTTCCTTCAATAAAGTATATATTATGATAGTTTGTCAGGTCAGTAGAATACGCTCCAATAGTAGCAAATGCCCTCACACACCCCCTGAGAGGGGTCATGGTTCATCATATGGGCATGCTCCTCATCGGGCCGGAGCTGCAATTCCTGACGGGCACCCATGAGGGGGCTCTTTGCCAGAGATTTTTTGACTATGCCGTCTGATGAGTGTGGGGTGCAGAGATAGAATATCAGCGTGTACATATAGATAAGCATTAATATCGAAGTAAGAATATTGTTGGTGTTAAATATCGAGGTAAGTAATGACAATGTTAAAAATATTGAATTTTATTATTAGAGTTTATATCGAATTTTAAAATATCGATGTAAAAAACATCAAAGTTAGTAATATCGATGTCATAAATTTGATATGTTATTTTTTTATGTGTAATTTTTTATTATGTTACTTTTCGTAAATGTATAATTATTTAATAACTATAAAAAAAATTTAATAACTTAGGGGCAGTACAATGGCATAATGATCGCCACTGCTAGGCCGGAGGTGGTGATCGTTATGCCATTGTGATGAGAAATACCCCCACCATATTGTGATGGAGGTGGGTATTGCAGTGGACGCAAAGTTTGTCTCCTACTTTTTTGCCAGTCAGCAATCATTACGATTACCGGCTGGGTGGACCTGGGCCACTAATATGTTGGTGATGCCTAGTAGGGATGTGGGTGATTGATGGGCCTTTCCATGGGGGCGATGCCGCCATGGAAAGGCTGGCCAGCCAGCAGCACCGTCCGTAATGGAAAAAGGCCAGGGGCGCATCCTGATTGGGCCGGTGGGACCGCTGCACGTCTGGCGGTCGGTCCCATCACCATGATGATAGCAGGCGGACCTATGTCTGCCCGCTATCATAATTAGCCCCTTATTTAGAATGAAAGTTATGTATATTTTTTTTAAAGCGGGAAGTTGGGTTTATAGGGGATATGGGTGGGTAGTAATTTAAACATTTTGGGCCTCATTAGGATGATGGGCGGACTTTGCCCGCCCACCATCCCATCGTAAATCGGGACCGCCCGCCATAAGGGCGGGGGTCCCGGGGGTGCTAGTAGGATGTGCCCGCCACAGTGGCGGGCACATCCTGTATTTTCAGCATTGTGGCGGGCGGTGCTCTCTGCACCGCCCGTCACAATGCTGAAAATGCACTTTCACATTGTCTTTTACAAAGCGGCAGGCACCGTGCAGTGCCTGCCGCTTTGTAAATGACAATAAAGGGGGGTACCACAGGTACCCCCATGTTCACCCCCCCACCTGTACTACACTCTGGGGGCCCGCAGGGGGCCCCCAGAGTGAAGACCACATGCCTTTCCATGGCGGCATCGCCGCCGCGGAAAGGCACTGTAAACCAGACATCATAATATGGCTGGCGGTGCCTATTAGACACTGCCACCATATTATTCCTGTTCCGCCCCGGCCGCAAGGCGACCGGGGTGGAAAGGCTGCAGACGGACTTTCCGTCCGCCGTGGTCCCCCCCGCCATCCTAATATGGCGGGGGGGGAAATCTGGTTATGATATCGGGTGGATTGCCTCCGCAAGGCTGGCGGTGGCTACTGCCAGCCTAGCGGAGGCAATCCGCCCGATATCATAATGGACCCCTTTGTTTTTAGATGTACAATATTTTAATAAATTGTATATATTTTAGGAGCGGGATGTTGGGTTTATAGAGGATAAATGTGGGTAGCAATTAAAAAATGTTGGATAGTTTTTTATATATTTTATTAATTTGTATATGTTTTAAGAGCCGGGTGTTGGGTTTATAGGGGATAAGGTTGGGTAGTAATTTAAAAATGTTGTGGTTATGATTTATATTTAGTAATTTGAAATACATTTTTGATGAGCTCAATAAATATTTTATTGTATTTAGTAATATTTTAATTGCAGAAGTTTTGTTTAAAATTACATTTTATATTTTTTATGATATTTTTTAAATTGTAATAATAATTTAGGATTAAAAAACAATTAAAAAATCTGTGAAATTAGAATTGTAGATTTTGCTACTTGAAATTTAAAATAATTTTTAAGAAATGTAGGTTTAAATTTTCAAATAATGAAATATATTCTAAAATTCCATTGTGTAATAATGCATTATTTTTTGGGAAAAATGTATGAATAATTATTAATTATAATTTAAGTACATTTGTGAAATAGTTATACATTTTAATAGAATTTTAGAAATAAATATTACATTTAATAATGTATATTTTTTAAATTTTATTTAAAAAAATGTGTAACAAAATGTGGGAGTATTCTTTATTTATTAATTTGAGTTACTTTTATTTTGAGTTGGAATACAAAAAAATCATGGTTTAATATCCAGTGTGTTCCTTGAGTTAAATTGTATTTGGAGTTAGAAAAGTAATTTATTATGGTTTACTATCCAGCGCTTTCCCTGAGTTTAGTTGGATTTGGAGTTAGAATAGAAATTTATTATGATTTACTATCCAGCGCTTTCCCTGAGTTTATTTGGATTTTCACTTAGAATAGTAAATTATTATGGTTTACTATCTAGCGCTTTCTCTGAGTTTTTGATATTTGGAGTTAGAATATTTAATTTCTATGGTTTACTATCCAGCATTTTCCTGAGTTTAGTTAAATTCGGAGTTAGAATAGTAATTTATTATGGTTTACTATTCAGCGCTTTCCTGGAGTTTAGTTGGATGTGGAGTTAGAATAGTAATTTGTTGTGGTTTACTATCTAGTGCTTTCCTGGAGTTTAGTTGGATTTGGAGTTAGAATAGTAAATTATTTAGGTTTACTATCCAGCGCTTTCCCTGAGTTTAATAGAGTTTGGAGTTAGAATAGAAAATTATTATGGTTCACTATCAAGTGCTTTAGCTGAGTTTAGTTGGGTTTGGAGCTAGAATAGTACATTTTTATTGTTGTTTATTTAGTGCTTTCACTTATTTTACATGTATTTAGGTTTGTAGTTGTAAATTATTGTTGTTTAATATTTAGTATTTTTAAAATGTATTTTTAATTTGTAATAAGTTAATAGATGCATATTATTTTTATTTTATCTTTCCAATGTAAATATATATATTTTTTATTTATTATAATTTTTTTCATATGTTTGGGGGTTGGAAAATTGATGTTTAGATTACAAATATAAATCAGACACATTCATGTTTTTCACATTATATTCAAGTATATAACATTTTTTATTTGTTTTTAAACAGTTTATTGATTTTCTGAACATACATTCCATCATACATCATGTATCATTTATACGGTTATTACTATTGTCATTGAAACAGGGAATATACTGCATGTCAACATTAGTAATTCGTTCACATAGCTATAATAATAAGCATTCTGACAACGTATAGTTCTTAAGAATCATAACAGGGAAATGCAGCAGTGGAATACAGTGCTATACATAGAATACTAGCACTGGAAAGTAAAAAGAAATTGAAAGAAAGGAAAAATCCCTTACAAGCCCTAATTACCCCCCTCCCCAAGGTTGGGGTCAGTGTTCTATTAAATTCCTTCTATTGGAACAGCTATTGGGTGGGAAATGTCTCAAAGGTGTCCAGGTTGGCCAGCCGTCTACCATTATGCCGCAACGACAGTTTGCAGTATGCCCAGTGGTCTTGTCTGCAGCTCACAGCTGCAGAAAAGACCATTTAAACAATGCCACTTCTTGCATTCGTAACCCTTCAAACATAACTTCCCATTCGAGGGAGATCGGTGTCTTAGGCAGGCCCCTAGTTTCTTCCCTGCGTAGTGCTGCACCCTCTGCTGCGGCCCATCGTAATAATTCCGCATGCCAGATATGCACTTCAGGGGGTTTGTGCGATTTTCATTTTCTAGTTATATTCCGGGTGGCTAATAAACATGCCAGGTTTACAAAGCGGTATTGAACCTTGTTAGAAGTGATCCGAGTATGGAGCCCAAGGATGCATTCTACTGTTGTATCAGTAACGGCTAGCTTCGTAGAAGATTCTATTATTTTGTATTTGTCTTACTGTGTCCCAATAGCCCTGCAGTCGTGGGCAGTCCCACACCATTTTTTGAAAGCCAGCCTGCTCCAGAAGACATCGCAGGCAGTAATGCTGTGTCTGGGGGAACTGCTTTTTAAGAAACAAGGGGGCTCCAGTGGGTAGCTATGGACCATGGGTATCAGTTACGTTTTTGGAGACAAAGGTCCTTAGCAGTGGTGAAAATAAAAAATAATTATAATATAGACCAGAAAAAAGCCCCCACGACGCTGGCAGTACCTGAACTCTACACCTCCAACAAGAGGCCGTTATAACCCAGGCAAAACTATTATTTAAGTCCTGAAGATGATCCCCTTTATTAATTGAGCAAGGGATCGAAACGTCGACACCTATCAGTGTCCATACATTAAACCTATGTGTATTTGAATTTGTATCAACTACTCCAGGCGATACTGTTAAACTCTTGATTTGCAACAGTACCCTGCCTGCTCTTTTCCTTTGCCTGAAACACCCCTTTCACTCTTTTCTATTTTCTTTTCCTCCCGGTACGGCACAGGAGTGTGCCTTACTGCAATGAACTATTGTTGTAGAAATGTATTTTGACTGATTATCTTTTATCTTTTAATTAATAAATTCCCTGCCCGGCTGGACAAGGAAGATAAATATATAGCAGCCTATTGTGGTCTATATATTAATTATTTTTTATTTTCACCACTGCTAAGGACCTTTGTCTCCAAAAACGTGTCTGGGGGAACATCACATCTAGTCTATGTGGAGTTAAATAAGCACGATGCAATACCATCGTTTGTATGAATTTGAATCTAGCATTGCGAGGGATCTTCCTGGGGTGTTCCAGCACAATCGCCCATTCCCTGTCCGACAAGTCCCTTTCTATCTCTGCTTCCCAGTGTGCCTTCAACGCGTGTAAGGGGACTCTCCTGTGTGTGCTAATTCCAGTGTACAGCCATTTGATCAGATGACATCCCCCACACATATAACATACCATCTTTAACAGTTCATTTTCAGGGGGAGTGTTCTTTGAGGAGCCCAAGTCTTTTTAATAAACCCAAGCAGTGCCGTATGTGTTAGAAACATAGATGCCGGGGCACCAGTTCGACATATAAATGTATTGTGGTCCATTAGTGATTCCTCTCCAAACAAATCAGCTACCGTACTTACTCCGACCTCCAACCAGGGTTTTCAGAATGCATTTCGCCAGCCTCCCACTGGCCAGCGTCATCCCCAGCAATGGTGTATTCCCTGCGTATCTACCTCCCATAGTGTATATATTAGCACCGCTTTCCAGCATCGCAGTGCCGTTTGCAGCAGTAAGGGTAGGTCCGCCGGGGTCCTACTGCCTGGCAGTAAGAGGGCGTGCAGCCTACCGCTATCCAAATCAGACATCTTATAATCAATTTCATGCAAGTTGCGCCCCGCAGTCCAATAGGATAGCCACTGTAATTGACATGCATAATAATAAGCGCGAAAATCTGGCACTCCCAATCCACCTGCCGCAGTTCCAATTTGAAGTTTTTTTAGACTAATACGTCGCCTACCCGTACCCCAGATGAGATCAATTAGTAGGGTGTTCAATAAGTTAAAAGTGTGTTGTGACACTATCAATGGTAGGTTCGTGAAGTAATACACCAAACGGGGCAGCACAATCATTATCGTAATAGCTGCCCTGCCTGTAACAGAAAGCGGCAATGTCGTCCAGAACGCAACACTAGCTCTCAGCGCCCTGATTGCATTATTAAGATTTCCTTCCAACATGTTTTCGGGTTTCCTATAAATTTGAATGCCTAGATAACGAAACGATATTCAAGTATTTAACATAATTGTAATATTTATATATTATACAAAAATGTGACAAAACTCATATTTTTACATATATATTTTTTAGGTATAATGTTCAACAATTGTACATTTTTTCAGCATAATTATGTAATGGTAAAGTAAAACATTTCAACTAATTTTTTTATCAACATTTTCATTTGTTTTATTCATTTTTTGTACAAAAAAACCTACAATTGCATAGATTTGTGTTTACATTTTAACAATATTCTTTATATACATTTGATTAGTTTCAAAACATATACATTTAAAATGTTACAAAATTATATTTTATTATTTAGTATATTGAATATTATTTTGTATAAAATTATATTTAATATGTTAAATAATTGACAATATTTTCACAATGTTTTTTGAGTCATACATATATTTTTAACACCTTTGGTATAATATGTTTATGTTAACAGTGTATGGAATAAACACATTTTAATATACATTAATTATAATGTTATATTGTTTTTAATACAAAAAGTATTTAATGTATATTTTCCATTTTTTTGTAATGTTTATTTTAAATATAAGGAAAACATATTGATAGATGAAAAATTATACATAAATATTTTTAAAAAATCTATATTTTCCATTGTTTTCTATGGGGAGGTAGTCTATTTCCATTTTAATTATGCAGCTTTTTTGTTTTCTTTTTCTAACTTTTGTATCTATCTGTTTTGTTTTTAGGTTATTTTGAAAGACGGAACCTAGCGGTTGGAAGCTGCTTTTCGTCCGTGCTGGTAAGTTTACTTTTATATACTTTTAAGTTACTTTTAAGGTAGGGCTAAGTTAGTGGTAGTGTAAGTGTATTTGTTAGGGCGTTATTTGATCGTTTTCAGGAGAGTTAGGTGTAGTTTTGCCAGTTTAGTGTTTTATGTGTTTGGCTTAGGTAGAATGTTATGTAGTTTTAGTTATGTGTTTAGTATTTGTGTTTTTGTGTATTTTATGTTGATATCTGTTGTTGTGGGTTAGTATTTTTTGTTTAAATCTCTTTTATTGGTTTTCATTACATTCACCAAAGAATCAGCAACAGAAGGCAGACAGTTGTAGGTCTGTTACAGTGCAGACATTGTTGGTCCATTTTAGGAGAGTTATAAGATATGATACACAAGAAATAACCATAGGGTCCAGATCCCAATGTTGAGGTTCTAGATATCGAGAGGAACACAAGAGAACCCCACCCAGCGCTGCAAAATCAGTATACATCAAGCAGTTAGGGTTCTTCAGAAATATCCGTGCCTAAACTATCTGGACCAGCAAAGTCGCACCCACTATAAGCCAATACGGGGAAAGGGCTACATTGCACACAAACAAGAAGATAATAAAGGCATGTTAGAGAATAGATGATCCCAGTGGGTGGAGAGTGCTAAGCTCATAACAGATCCAAACTAACGTTAATAGCTACTCTAGTGCAGGTACCCTGGCTTGGAGATGGCACCATAAAGCTTAGTAAAATAGAGTACATCATAGGGGTCTGTCCAGATTTGCACAGGTCTGGTGTGGGCATTTTACTAAGGACCAACGGTGTGTGAAGATGCCAAGCACTGATTGCAATGAAAGGTCACGAGGAATTCCCTGTTCTGCTGGCTGGTGAGAAGGCTAGAAATCAAAGAACAAAACCCCAGTATTGAAGAGAAAGAAGGAAAGAGTAGAAGGAGGAACGGAAAAGAGGTAGAGGGAGAAGGAGAGGATAACGCTACGTCTCATTGGTGTAGGGAAGCAACAGGAGAGGGCCACTGCCAGGCATTCCATAGGAAAGGGTAGGAGCACTTCTCTGCAAACCCACCTCGTCCTCACAGGATTCCCCCCTTGGGAGCAAGGGGTCAGCAAAGAGCCGGAAAGCTCGCAGGTAGGGGGCGGGACAGAAAGACATGCTCCAGTTTAGAGGGATGTGTGACTAAGGGTTGCCATGTGCGTTCAAATTTAGCATCAATGTGTGTTAATCTATGAGAAAGAAGCATGCCACCGCTGATGCTGTCGCCATC
Source organism: Lissotriton vulgaris (assembly GCF_964263255.1). Lineage (NCBI taxonomy): Eukaryota > Metazoa > Chordata > Amphibia > Caudata > Salamandridae > Lissotriton > Lissotriton vulgaris. The sequence continues at coordinate 1,571,844,272 of NC_141685.1, forward strand.
ACATCGCCGAAGCACATTGAATCACCGGAGAAGCGGCAGTCGGACGTGCACGCATCGCATCTACGTTGTTGCACCGTAACCAAGATGCCATTTTGTTGCATCGCACTGGAGCATCATCAGATCACAGAAAGAAACCGATGCATCACCTCCCCACACAGTAAGGAAGCGAGCATATACCCCCTGTGCAGCAGTAAGGAACCGACGCATCCACTCCCCTGAGTGTAAGGAACCAACGCATCACCTTCCCTGCGACCCTTTTGTTGTATGCATCCAAGGTACTTTGAGAGTACAGTGTTGCATTTACAATCTAAAGTGAACTAAGCTATTTCTGAAATTTTAAAGACTTATTTTGATTACAGTATTGTGGATTTTTGTTGTTTGGGTCTTGTGTTAAGTCTAGTAAAGATTACATATTTTTCTAAACCTGTGTGGTGTCCATCTGTAGTGTTTTCACTGTATTACTGTATGTGTTCACAACTGCTTTACTCACTGCCTCTGAGATAAGCCTCTCTGCTCGTGCCAAGCTACCAAGGGGGTGAGCAGGGGTTATTTTAGAACTTACCCTGACTAGAAGCAAGGATCCCTATTTGGTCAAAGGTACCAAGCTCTGCCAACTAGAGATCCCCAATTCTAACATAATGCAAAATTTCTGATCACTGACCCATTTTCACAATACTCTGGTAGCCCTCATGCATCCTACATATTTAGACACTGTGAACTGTATGAGCTGCTATCCAGAGGAGATTTTTGAGGCAGCTGGTTGTTAGGTAATTACTTTTCACTTCTACTTATGGTCTTAGCACAGTATAACACTAAACCAGCTGTGTTATTTCTCAGGTGACAATACATATTCCTTAAGGGCTTGGATCATGACTCTATACTTATAGCCTTGCCCAACTAGATAAAGGAGATACAGTGCTGCCCACATGCTATGGTGGAGTCATTGATGACTCACAGAGATTACATTTGAGTCTGTCTTACAAGCTTTTTAAATTTTGCTTTTGCAGAGTTTGATATAGAGTGAATTTGACCCGAATCGGGTATCAGAGTGCTTTACATAACACCAGTTACTTTACATGAGGACACACATTCCTTTTTTTGTTAGGCACGGGAAAATTAAGTGATTTTCCCAGAATCACAGGATGTTTAACATCATTGCCGAGACTCGAACCCAGTTTCCCAGATTCGAGGTTGACCACCCTAGCCGTTAGGCCAACTCCTCTCCCTTTCTTCCTTAATGCACTACAGGTACATATAACATGGTTTGATCGTAATTCTCAACTGAAGATGAAATAGTTCTAGGCTGATTTACTAAAGGAGTAGTGTTGAACTGACTGCTTGTTACATTTTCTGTGTCTGTTGGAATGTTTATTATAATTGCTGCATGTTCAGCTTCAATTTGATATGATGTTTCACCCATTTCCTCAGTTTTTGGCTGGGCATTATTTGAAGGTTGAACTCGAGCGAGTAAAACAAATATTTTAAACTAATGAATGTTTTTGTTTGTAAAGTGTAGCAATAGTCAAATTGATACTAACAGTTTGTTTTACATTTATAGGAATATTATATGCATACTTATAAAATGATCAATATTTTTGTAATGGCCCAAATAATCAAATGTAAATGAGTGTTTTCTGTATCTGAATCTTTTTCATTTTATCCTTTTGACTTTGTTACTAACAATGCATTGTATACAACCATAGGAAAAACTGAAATGTTCTTTTATAAACATGTTTAAACTTAATTTTAATCAAATAATAATGTTTATTTATTTCATAAAATTATGTTAAACAAAATATTGGTATATCTGTTTTGCAATGCGTAGGTATAACTAAAACAAAGGGCAATACATGTAAGAATGTGAACAATAAACAACTAACTTTGATGTTCTGATGCAAGGACAGAAGCATCAATACTATATACTCCAGAGATGGCTTTTGGCTGCAATGTGATCTGATCATGTGTTCATAGAAGTGTGTGGTGGTTCCTTCCTATGGTCTGCTGCAGTAGTTGATGCCTCCTTCCTTCTGTTTGCTAAATTTTCTTTCGTTCTAGAGTGAAGGTCAAACCCCATCCTCCAGATTTCTAACATTATCTTTTTGACAATCCTACAGCATTTATTTGTTGCTGTATCCTCATCGATATCTGTTTTTTATGGTCGCAAGGACAGAAATGGAAGCCTTTCCAAACAGGCGGTCATGCTATCCCATACACCCTTCCACAAGAATCTCCACCTCAGTATCATTACATTTTCATCTCTGCTTCCTCCCCACATCCTCCTGACGTGGCATCTTCAAATGAGAAACTGCAAGGCCTGGAAGCAAACTCTTTGAGTCCTCTGGTGCTCCAGGTAAATACACTTCCTGAACTGAGTGTGGTCCTAATTAGGTCCAGGTGGGAGATTCACAAATTGCTGCAGCACAATTAGGAATAGGAATTTGCCTCTCATTATTGTTTTTGTGCAGGAAGGTGTATTTTCCTGAAAAAAAGTATCCTGTCTGCAATGCAGACACCCTTTCGCAATGGCGCAAGGGTGCGTGTGTTGGTGCTAGGCAACCAAACCGGCACCAGCGCAGGGACAAGGACAGGAATGCATCATATTCTTTTAAATACAGTGCATTCCTGCCCTTTCCCTGCAATGCAGTGTAGCAAGGTGTCTTGCTGTGCTGCGATGCATTACTGTGCCATAGATATGGCCCTTAGTGTCAATTAAGGAATACTTGACCTAGTCAAAGCCAAACATATACAGGATGGTGTGGTTTTATATTTAAGTATATTTGTATAGTTGGAGGGGGATATGTTTAAAAGGGCCATCCATTTTTCAAACACTGCTGCTTTCCAGAGTTACTGGGTTTATAATAGTGGAAAAATGAGTCAGCGTTTTTGAGTATCTTTATAATTGTATATTAAGAAAGGTTCCTTAGAGATGGTTGGTTGCAGATTTTCAGGAAGATTAATATCAGAAAGGTTTAGGGCTGCGGTGAGTGATCCCTTCACACTTGAATCTTCCCATTGATTGTACTTTTTGAATTGTGTGTGTCTGAGTGCTGTCTTGTTACATTGGGAATATGTTTCAGGATGCCTCTTTTAGAATTTAATCTGAGGGCTCACTGAAAATACTAGCAATGTTTTTCAGCTGTACCAACTCGTTCTCTCTCCTCTACATTAATTGCAGAGACAGAGCATGTGTGCTCTGCGGTCCTTTCAGCAAAGCCTCCATAGTCATAGATTTGCCTCTGCATTTATTATATTTCCAGTGAACAAGGGGCTCTGTATTTCTTTCCCTGAAAAGCCTATATCCCCTCTTTAAATTTACATTTTTGGTAGGTGTGAGGCTTCAGAATCGCTATGAATCTGTGGCATAAAAAGTAAATTTACAAGGAACATTATAATACTGTTATTTAGTAATGTTTTAAAATGTATTACCCTGCTTTTCACCTTCCAGCTCTACCCTACGTGTTACCTTGTGTGGTGAGTCAGGTTTTTCTTGACTGATTTGGTTGTTTCCTAAGGTTATCTTTCAGGTATTTTGGGTGATTGTCTTTGCTTGGTTTATTCTGTTAAAAGATAAGCAATGTTTAGAAAATGTTATTTTTAATTATTCCTTGTAAAAAGGTTGATTTAATAATATTGTACTTTGTGTTAATGGCTTCTATTTTATTTTATTTTATTGTAATTTTATCTACTTCCTTGTCGCTATTTGGAAAGTAGGATATTATTTTAATGACATATGTATACTAAAGTTATACATTTCACTGGCTTAATATAAAAAAACGTATGTTTCTGTAAGTTCGTGGCATAATTTCTATGGAAATAAGTTTTAGGGTAGTTCTAGGTTATTAGTTGGAGGTGCATTACCCTTCATAAATTAATAGACTTTTTTTCATTAAATCATTTTGAAAAACATTGATATTGGTTTAAAATGCTTTTTCTTTAGTGACAGAACGTTTGATTTAAAATGTCAGGACTTAAAATGTTTCATAGAAAGAAAACAACACCATGTTGGTAGTTAACACATAGTAGCAGATTTTTCATCACCCTGATAATATTATATACACCTAATTTTTTAAACAAAAGATCTGCTACTTCTGAAATATCATAAAAATACTCAAAAAGGTATGAATTGATCTGTGGGGTTACAAATATATGATGTAATGTACTGAGAAGAATGCATATTTACTCAAATAAACATAGAAATGTGAGGTAAGTGTATTATTACTACATAACACGTTATAAATTACCCCACACTAGCAATGGTTTGTTATGTAACTTCTGACAACCCTAAATATGCCTTGTATTCTGGCAGCTTCCCACTACAATCTGCATTCCCACCCCATTTTACCTCATACACTGTCCTCTTCACCTTCCAAATACATAAGATACGTTCTCACCTTCAAAACAGGCAATTCACTTACCCCTTATTTTGTGATTTACTTGACACCCCACTTGTTTGGCTGTAACTTATAACCTTAGACACAGCATTTCCTGTTGTTTTTCTGTCTCCTGGGATTTGTCTTCACTATTCTCCCTTTTGAAAGGTATTATCATGCATATCTCTGTGGATGAGGGAGTAGCACTTTCTTTAGTGGTAGGGGTGAAGTGTCCCTGGCTCTTTACATTCACTGGTCTTGACTGCAGGTTCCAGTCATGGGGGTATGGCCCACAATGGGTGATCACTCTGTACAGGGTTTTTGCATGGCATGACAGATCTTCAGTTGGAGGGTGCATTATTGTGTGTGCCCACAGGTTCTTTTTGCTGCATGTGGTGGGTCATCTTTACGTATTTTGCACTGACAACTACGTATGCAGGGCCTACATCTACCACGAGGTTGGAGACAAAGCCCTTGCAATTGGATCTGGTGGCCCTGTACATCTTTCTTTGATTACAGACTCATCTTCTCTTTGCTTTGGCCCATCATCTCCCAGGGACAAAGCATGAGCTTACTGATCACCTCAGTTCAGTCTCAGTCCTTGGTGAAGCTCTGTCTCCATTAGAGAGTGTTTCTTCAGTTTAGTACCACTTGGCGATGCCTTTGGTTGACTTAATTGCATTACTTGAGACCCCTCTTCTGCACACCAACACCTTGACCACAGACTTAGGATGGTAAAGTCTCTTTCCATCCCTTGACCAAATGCCTCCTCTATGAATTTTCCCACCCACTTCTGTTTCTTGCTTGGATGCTGACAAAGATGCAGCTAGAGAAGTAGGTTCTGGGGGTGTGTTCATGACCTCCTAGGTCTTTGTACTTGGTATCAACTCCTATTGAAATTGGCCTTGATTTCCATGTTTGTGCTGCCAGTTTTGTCATCTCCTTTTAGTATTCTTTATCAGTCAGTTCCTCCCCAACAGTGCCTTCACCTAGGGTTTAGGAGTTTGTAGAAATTAAGTTGATTTGCCCTCCAGCAGGATTGCTGCCTCTCTAACTTTAACTTGGATATGATACTTTGCATCATAATGTGATGAAAAATATTTTCAGCCCTAGAGTTGTGGTCTGTTGAGGATGCATGATTTTCAAGAGATGGATTTCGCCTTGGTATGGCTGTTTCTACTCTCACAGTTCAGTGGGCCTTTACTGAGAATTGTCTGATTTGTGCACTTGTGTCCCAGTTTCCCTTTCATCTTTAGTTGTTCTGCATTCCCCTGTTCCATCCTAGGATCTTCACCTGTTGTTGTGGGGTCGGCAGGCCTTTCCACCTGAGTCTCTGTCTTTTGTTACTTTGCGCCTTTAGTCTGATAAGATCTTATTGTGACTATCATCTCTGATAGGTGGGTCAGTAATGTGGGCACTTAGCTCTGTTATGAACATTAGCTTATTTTATTCTGGGCAAAGTTATTCTCCTTCCTGGACCTCCCTTTCTCCCTTTGGTATCCTCTTTCTCAATGTAAGCCAGGAGTGTGTGCTGCTTGTTCTCTGACAAAAACTCAGTTCTTCTGAGGTGTACATCTTGCTTTGCATGGATAACCATTGGGCTATGTCTGTGAATCTAGAATTCAATGACTTTTATCAGGTCTGAGGCTCTTTTTGTCAGTTTTCTGTCCTTGGGATCGAAATTATACCTTCAATGAGTACCGAATTGCTGGGTTAAGCATCCTACTTGGAAGGCTTACACGTCTTCTGAGGTTATGTATCTGGGTCTTACTTCTGAGGATTGTTTCACCTGTGGTATGACTGCATCCTGACCTGAAATGTGTGATATATTTGCTAGACAATTGTTGTGCGGCAACTATAGACAGTTTTTGAACCATTAGAAGTTGGCTTCTGCGGGTGTAGGTGGAACCCACAAGCTTGTGGTGCTTGTTCTTGGGGTCTGGGCACCATTGGACGGTCTTTTTAATAAACTCCAATGTCCATGTGGTTATTGTTGGGAACGTTTGGTGTTGATACTATTTATTACATCCTCGTGGGTTATGACCAAGATAAGGAAGGCGGACAAAGTGATATTGTCTGCTGCAGTTTATGAAGCTTTTGAGGACTCATCTTTCAATGGTTAAATACAGCTGATTACACTGAGGTCCTATTCACAAAGTAAATTCACACGTGCAAATTACGTTTTACAATTTGTTTTAACTTTGCTACTTTTGGCAATTTACCATTTTTTAGTGTATATTTACTACAACATTTGGGCTTACAAGTCTGCAACCCCTGAAACCAGAGGTGGAGACAAATTTACAAGTATAGTATTACTACTAGTAATTTTTCACACATAGAGGTCTCCAGTAAAGTATAGAGAACATATAAAATGTTTATTAGACTTAAAATCTTTTTTTATAAAAACACATTTATGTTAAATATTAATGTAAATTAATTGTATATACTTATTTTAAAGGTAGAACAAAGTAAAACAAATGCTGCAACATAATTACCTTCATTTTGAATTAGATATATAATTTATTTAAACATATTAAATCAAAATTGTTTTTTAATGATTTATTCAAAAATCGCACAGAATGTAAAATGTTTACATTTATATATTATGCATTAAAAATTACAAAACTTTTTGGAGAGAATTAATTTAAAACATTTTTTTTTATTGTAAACCAGAACAATACATTGGATACACAGCATTTTATACAAAGAACAAAAGAAATAAACAGTTGGTGTGATTTCCACTAACACACAAGAGAGAGATAAACAAGGAGAACCAATAGCAGTTTGACATAACAGAAGACATTAATCCGAATAACTACTGACTACCACTTAAGGTTGGATTAATACCATCCCTCCAGCGTAGTACAGGACTCCAAATAGCCTCTCCCAACTTCCTAGCCTTCAGTCCCCTAGTAGCATAAATTGATGTCTCATAGTTGCATACCGCTAAAAGGCGAGCTAGCCACATTTGGAAACTAGGGGGATCAGTATCTTGCCAACGAGTGGATAGAATTATTCTTAGTATTGCCGTGCCAATAAAAACAAGTCTTTTTTCACTTCTAGAGAACTTTAGTGACCCATCGAAGCCCATTAAATATAGGCAATCAGATTCAGGCAGTCTGTGGCCAAATAATGCCACCCAATAATGTGATATCATGCTTTTAATAAAATCGAGCTTACAGCAGCTACTAAACATGTGGATACTATCTGCAGGCCCCACTGCACATCTGGGACAGAGATCATTTTGTCTTTTCCCCCCAGTGTGCAATTTAGCCGGGGTGTAATACAAACTAAACAAGGTTTTTTATAGCTGGGCTTTGAGATTGCTAGACATGAGAAGGCGATTTGATAGTTCAATGCATTTATACAGATCAACATCAGGATTCTCAAACTTCCCTGCCCACATTGCTTCAGTTTTCTCAAGATCGTCCTGAATTTTGAACATAAAGGTGTCATACAGGGTGCCGATTCTAATATTGGGTCTACTCATTAACTCCAGTAGTTCGATGCTTGACAAATCCACAGTTGATACATTGGCTTTAAGTTTAGCAAACAATTGAGCATACTTAAGATAGTCTCCATTAAGTAAATTATATTTCGTTTTTAATTCAAGAAAGGTAGTTTCAAAACCATTAAACAAAAAATCATGGACCGTTAGAATACCCAGGAGTTTCCATTTTCTTGCTATAGAATCAAAACCTATACTGGAAGTGAGAGACGAGTACCACAAAGGTGTATATCTTTTAATCTTACTAATATGCATATGTTTGAGAATCTTTTTTCAGACTTTAAGGGCATTGGTTATAGTTGTGTATTGGCAATGGTTTCTGTAGTAGGAGGAATCTGTGTATTGAAGGAACAAGCCTTCAGCATTACTCACAAGAAGGAGCTCATAAATAGATGGAATCAAATTAATTACGCTGTTATCCATTGCGCATTTAGGTTTGATCAAGAGAGCAAAGATCTGTATGAAGGCAGCCCAGTGATACAAGGTAGTGTTGGGGATGGCTAATCCTCCTCTATCCAAAGGTAGAGACAACAGTTTGTGTGACCGCCTAATTTTACCGTGTTGCCACATAAACTTGGACATAAGTGAGTTTAATATTTTTAAGGTCTTATCATCGATGGCTAGAGGAATGGCCCAGAACAGATAAAGAAACATAGGTAGCACGTTCATTTTTAAAAAGTTGGCTCTGCCTATTATTGAGAGATATAGGCTATTCACTCGATCTAGGTCATATTTAATTCTATCTAGGAGAGGATCAACATTTATTTTAATTATGTTTTTAATATCTGGGCTGATCACAATCCACAGATATGTGGCTTTATTCACAGCCCTAGGATCCATACAATCTATGTTGTTAGTGCATACAATTAAAGTTTTCCCCTTGTTGAGAGAATACCCCGAGTATTTAGCGTACTCAGTAGTCAGGTTTTCAATAGTAATGATAGCCTCGGAAGGATCAGGAGTGACCACGGCTATGTCGTCTGCATATGCTAGTACTTTCGTTTGGTATTGACCGCAGACAACAGGCTTGATTAATTGGGTCTCTGAGAGTTTTAAAATTAAGGGGTTAATATACAGTGCAAATAATAGGGGGAACAAGGACACCCCTGTCTAGTGCCCCTGGATATATTGATGTGACCGGAATCAAACCCTAGTACCTGAATCTTAGCTTTGGGCGAATAATACATGGTTTTAATTGATTTTATGAATTTGGGGCCGAAATTGAGGCGTGACATGACCGCCCATAAAAAAGACCAAGAGACGCGGTCAAAGGCTTTTTCTGCATCCAGCAGGATCATTGACATCGTGCCCCCGTAGCAGACATGGTGTCAAACAAAGCAATAACTCTATTAACATGGTCGGTAGTCCCCTTCCCTGGGATGAAACCATGCTGCCACGGGGAGACCAGATGTTCAATGACCCTACTTAGTCTAACAGCCATCACCTTAGCGTACAATTTAGAGTCCGAATTGATTAATGATATTGGACGGTAGGAGGTAACCAGTTCCGGGGGTTTACCTTTCTTTGGGAATACAACAATATTAGCTTCATTCCAGGATTCAGGAGGTATCCCATTATATTGAATACCTAAGAATAGATCATGGAGAAGCGGCCCTAACTGGTGAATCAATATTTTATATAAATCAATTGGGATTTTATCAGGGCCTGCAGCCTTCCGGGAAGACATTACCAGTAAAGCAGCAAGCACTTCTTCTATTGTGAATTCTTTTTCTAAATCTCTTCGAGAAACGTCATCAAGACGCTTTTCTTCGTCTGGGGAGTTAAGTAAGTTGTGTAGGTAACTAGCAGAATCCCTTTCGGTGTACACAGCGTCCTCGGTATATAATTTCTGGTAGTATTGTTTAAATTGCTTAGCAATATCCTCGGTTTGGGTATAAACCTGACCATTATCATGAATGGAGGTAATATTGTTAGTGGCGGTCTTCTGACGTGTACGTAGTGCTAACTGTCTGCCAACTTTTTCTCCACTCTCATAAACATCCTTTCTATGTGCTCTGTAGGTTTGGGCCACACTCTGGCTAAGATTGTGATTAAGGTCAGTTTTTAAAGCTATGACCTGATACATCTCATGCTTCGCATCACAGCCTCGTGATATTTGTATAATATGTTTTTGCTCTGCTTTCACTAGGGCTTGCATCTTTAAATTATAATCATTAAATTGCTGTTTCCTAGCATGATTTTGAAAGCTGATAGTTTCGCCTCTAAGAGAAGCTTTAAAGCTATCCCAAACTATATTCCTCGGAGCACTAAAGCGATTGGCCTCAAAGAATTGTGTTGTACAGTGTTTAATGTGAGAGATGTATTGGCTATTCACCAGAAATTTTCGGTCGAATGTCCAGGGCCTACGTTGACTAGCGGGGTCGGTGTTTTTGTTGAAAAGATAAGAGGATTGTGGTCCGAAATGATCTTCGGATGTTTACTGATTGAAGATTGTGCTAAGAATTTGTGTGACACAAAGAAATAATCAATCCTGACGTGTTTCTGATGAGGATTCGAGAAATAAGTAAACCCAGGGTCATCTTTGTTTGAATGGTTCCAGAAATCGACTAAACCTAAGCTGTTAGACAGTCTGGCAAGTGATTTGAAGACCGTGGCTTTACGACTTACGTATTTCTGCTGAAGTGGAGTTATGGCAGATTGGGCTTTAAGAGAAATATTGAAATCCCCACAGATGATGAGTGGACCCTGCCAAGTCGGAAGCTCTGTTTCTAAAAATTCAAAAATAGCTGGTTCATCTTGATTAGAGCCGTAGATAGTACAAATTGTGATTCCTAGGGCCAATTTAGCCACCGCCCACCTGCCATGCGGGTCTGACAATTGCCGGATGGCCGCCCCGAAATGAGTTTTTGCCATAATCACCACACCCCTTATATTTGAGGTTTGAGTTGAGCTTGTCAGTAAGTTATATCCCCTTAGTATATACAGAGCTCTTTTCTCCCAGGGTATATACGTCTCCTGGAGACATAGAATATCAACAGGATTTAAACGAACTAGTTCAGCCAGGAGCTGTCGTTTATTAGTAGTCAATAACCCCCCTACATTCATTGTTTGAATCGTTAGCTTACCCATTATCAAAGCTGTATGTTGGCCGACATATATTGCCTGAACATATTTGAATATGGTTAATATGCATTGGTATCTCCTTCTGTTTGAAATTCATTTTATTATAATTCATACATGCTGTGTATCCTTTTATCTGGTCTGGTTCTTTTTTTGATTTAGATGCTCCCCCCCTCTCCAACCCCCACCCTTCCCTACCACCCTTGAGCAACCCTCCCCCAAAGCCCACTCCCCACAACGAAAGGCATTCAGACTCTACCAGAGTCTGGGTTATGAGAAGCAGAGCTGGACCTTTAGCTACCAACTAAATTTATAATGTATATATAATCACCACAGGATCACCAACCAGAGGAGCAAGCATGGTAAGACGTGAAAAAATAAAAAAGGAGATTCAGCCCCAGAGTTATAGCCCAAAAATCTAATTACTGCATCTCATCTAAATAAGCTTTTACTTTAATCTCTGAGGTGAAAAAAGTAGTCTGTCCTGCACGTACAACTTTTAGTTTGGCAGGATTATTCAGATAGGCTTGAGCTCCTTTATCCTGGAATGGCTTGATCAGTGAGCGTAAGCGCCATCGCCGCTCAACCGTTGCATGGCAGAAGTCAGGTCTTGTAAAAAAGGAACAGTCTTTAAACTTCAATTTACGATCAGGCCTGGCTTTCTCTGCAACTATCTGCCGCAACAAAAAATTCCCAAAATATACTAAGATGGCTCGTGAATATACACCAGGTTTAGTAGGTAGTTTAAATGGAACTCGATGTGCTCTCTGTATTTCCAGATCCAAGTTCCAGTCATTTAGTTCAGGCATTGACTCTCTAAGCATTTTCACTACAAAAGTGCGGATGTTCTCGCCCTCGATATTTTCCGGAATTCCCAAGATGCGTAAGTTACTGCGACGTTGCCGATTCTCAAAGCCCTCGAGCTTCCATTTTTCCATTTCATATCTATTAATTCAGCTTCTTGCAGCTTAATTTTTTCAGTGTGAACCATCACCTCATTCTCATTGAGAAGCACTCTTGACTCGATCACAGTCACTCTCTCTCCAAATGCAGTGTAGGATTTAGTGAGCTTTCTGACTACCCCTTGAACCTTTCGTAGTGCAGCTCTAGATCTTCTACTGTCTAGGGTCGTCTCCTCCCTATGGGCTGCGATAGCTTGCAGAATGGTCTCCACAGCTGCTGAAGAAAACTCGCTAGGATTAGGGTGCTCAGGCTCGTGTGTAAGGGAGAGATACAGCTTCGGAGGAGGATAGTCCCCCTCAGTGCCGCTATGCAACGGTCTAGAGCTTGCACTTGGTTTGGTACGAACTGTATTGGTTTTTGAGTGATCTTCGTTGGTGCCTTCTGAGGAGCTGCATTTATACTCCGACCCCTGCCCCTCCTCCAAATCAGACGAAAGCTCCAGGTCTGATTCAGTCTCAGGTTCTATAGAGCCCTCTGTTTCTAGCTCTATCCCCGCTTCATCAGAAAAAGAATAGAATTCAGAAGGTTCTTTATCCCCGTCTGCCATAGTGCGTATTTTCTGCGCTATAGTTGATGGTAATTCGGGTTCTGAGATAGCGGGGGGCAAGGAGGGTTTTAAAGCTGTATTTGACAAGCTGGCAGTAGATAGTTCTAAGTTCGCCCTAGCGCTGATCAGCGTTTGCTCCAAAATAGGGGTATTTATATCACCAGATTGAATCCTGACTTGACCCCCAGCTTGAGCCTCTAACTCATCTTGATGTTCAACTCCCAAGATATTTGCACTTTCACCTGAAAAAGACATACAGAGCTCTGCTGTATCATGCTCATTCAGCTCATTCAGCTCTGAATTTTGAATAGGATTAGAAGCAGCCCCTAAATCATTACTGGCCTCATTAACATCACTAGGCACTATCAACGTCCCAGTACTCACAGTTTGTGGAGTCAGAAGTGGTGGTGGAGTAGAGAGCTCAGCTGTCGATGAGGTCTGTAAAGGCTGACTATTAGTCGAGGGCTCGGTCAGGATCAATGTGCCAGACTGATTTCTGTTTAGGGTGCCTTGCTTCCCCATTAACAGATCTACTACTGAGCCACCAGAGGAGGGCAGTGCTTGGAGGGTCATTTTCCTTCTAACAGTGAGAGCCTCTTGTCTTGGTGAGCATTCAGTTAACAGGGGTTTCTTCGCTTTTCCTCTGCTCCTCCCTGTTGAAGTAGAAGCACTCTCAAGTCCGTCTCCGTCTCTCTGAATCCGTTCCGTCTCTTCCCTGACTGTTCGAGCTGCTTTCGCGAGTCTTGCTCGAACTGCAGCAGAGGAAATCGCTGAAGCCGTTTTCGGGGGCATATCGGGAAGCTCAGGTTGGCAATCGAGAGCGGAGCTCAATAATCGCAGTGCCTTACTGCGAACCACTGGATCTGTCTGAGCCACCACTATCGGCTCGGGGGTAGAGGAGAATTCCTGCGGCTGTGTCACTGCATCCAAATCCAACAAGCCAGGAATACGCTGAGCCCGGAGTGAGCTTGCAGGCAGAACGGCACAGAGAGACCTCAGGATTGCGTGATTAAGGCAGGTGAATAACGATCGCTGCTGCGTTCCTGCAGCACAGAACAAACAAATTGGTGAGTCTTTAAAGCCTTTGAAGTCGCTTGGCATTTTATTGAATTGTTTGAAAGTCGAGGCTCCGTTCTTGATTCTCTTTTGGAAATAGCCGGGCGATAACGCTTAGAGTGATTTGAATACAAGATCGTACTTGGGAAATTAGTCCATTTAAACCGTTATGCAGCCTGCATTCAGGGGGGTGATCCCTTAGGTTCCATACGGTTATCGGAGTTCAGGTGAGCTGCTGCTACGCAGTTCGAGTCAAACCGCCATCTTGCCTGAGAATTAATTTAAATGCATTTAATTATTTAAAAAAAATAAAAGTACATTTATTTTTAAATGAAATTTTATTAAACTATTTTGTAATACAATTGTATATAAACTAAAGAGTCAAAATAATTTTTGGACCTTTTTGGCTGTAGTCGTTTTAGAAGTGCACATTGTGAATAGGAACTGGCTTACTCTTTAGTGGTTGGTTACATGTCCCTCCCTAAACAACTCCTTAGTTGTCCATAAACTACTCCTCACTCTGACTAAAACCCCTCATTTTATAATAAGTACACTTAAATTTTCCAGTCACTTGCCAAGTCCCTCCCACATTTACTACAAAATCATAGACTTATAAGGTGGGGGGCTCCACATGAAGGATTGTGAATAGCATTCTGTAGTGAGTGAGTAGTACTACTGTAGCACTACTAAATGTACTACAAAATGCCATTTGTGAATAGGCACCACTGCCAGTGCATTTATTAGCACGAGGAAACTTTGGTGATCGTTTGCGCTATAGAAGTTCATACTTGTAGACCATAGACCAAGTCCTGATTGCTTATTAGTAATCTTCATTACTCTGAATGGATCTTCCTCATCCCAGTTCTTACCTTCGTTTGGCTTTACCTTCCTTTTCTTTGGTATAGTACATATTTGAAGTGCTGTGTCTTGGGGAAGAAGTTATATCCAAGGGGGAGAGGCGTAAAATAAAAAAAAGTGTTGTTCAATAAGGGACACGCAAATCGCCAGCCGTCAGGGAGAGCATTGACTTTACATATTCAGATTGGAAAGAGGAAATGTGGCCCTCGAAGTAATGAAGTTTACTAGTAAGTCATCAGGACATTATCTCTGAGTAGCATTCCCTTATCCGTTGGTTTGTCCTTTCTACTTTGCCCTTTACATCATGGATCCTTACACATCCACCTCAGATTAACAGTAAATGTAATAAGATATACCTTTACATTACTTCTGGATGTTTGCTCTGTGATATTAAATTATATTCACAATGCGTGCAATGTATTTATTTCTGCTTAAATACGTTTATGTTCTCTCCTCTCTGCTGGTTCCGTCCTGGTTGGAGGAAGCCTGGGCCAACTGTCCTGGCTGGAATCTTAATGTACGATCCATCACAGAATCATCATCAAGATTCCACCGAAGATACCACACATCCCTCCTCATTACAAACAGAAAGAAAACAATGATATAAACCAAACATGCTAACATATCATACAATAAAATGGTCACATTTTATATTTCTTATATAACAGTCAAGTTTCCTATACAACAGTTAGGAGGAACCCACAATAGTTATCCCATGCACCTTTTCATTGAGACATTCTATTGAATACTGTAGTATATAACATTTGGGCCAAACCCCCACAGCCATGGAGAAGAACATCGTCTGACATGGTAGTCTTTTAACCACCTGGGACTCTCAGTTCAGGTGAACCTACCCGTTTGTCTCCCGGTGAGCACCCCTCACTCCCTTGCTTAACTGGGCCACCATATTTGACCTTGCCTTCCGAGAGACATCCCGGAACCTTAACAACTTTATTCATATTACACATTTCCATTGGTCAATTCCACCTCGTCTATCCACTCTAACAAATCTCATAGGCTCTGAAATCTTAGATTCACCAGACCTGACCAACCTATTCTTCACATACACCCATTCTCTCACGTTCAATTCAGTTACAACCTGGCTAGATTTATCTGTGTAATGCTCCAATTTTACTCTCTCTGAGAACCTTTTGTCCGGTAGACCTTTGTCTACATATTTTCCATA
This sequence comes from Lissotriton vulgaris, assembly GCF_964263255.1. Classification (NCBI taxonomy): domain Eukaryota; kingdom Metazoa; phylum Chordata; class Amphibia; order Caudata; family Salamandridae; genus Lissotriton; species Lissotriton vulgaris. Next base: position 1,571,859,841 of record NC_141685.1, read on the forward strand.
TATCCATATATCCTCTTTAAGATTCAACATCCATGCCTCTTTCATATTATACAGAGGAGACCTTCCTCTCATTTTCTCAAACAGAGATTTCTCACCCGACAATCTGGGAGTAGTGAGATAGCGCCACAGTAGCACATTAATTGACGACCAACCACTCGCTCCATTGACAATCGCCAATCGTAGACCTTTCTTTAATACCTTTATCCACCTTTCCACAATCCCATTCCTTTGGGGATAATATTGTTCACAAAATTATAACATTGTTGAAAATATTGTTCACAATGTTCTATGCCTGGCCACTCTAGAAATCAAGCCATTTCCTTTGATGTAAGCTACAAGCCATTGTCTGTTACCAGACTTCTGGGAAACCCTCTCTTTTAAATTTCCTTCATGAAGCTAATCACACACTTGGATATCACCTGACTGACCGCCTTTACCTCTGGCCACTGAGAAAATTGATCATTTAACACTAACAAATACACATGATTTTTAGACAGACATATTGCAATGTCCAACACAATCCGTCCCCAAATTTTACTTGGTCTTGATATGGGACCCTTAACATACCCAATATTCTTTTGAGACTTGTCAAACCTTGTACATTCAATGCAAGACTGTACCTTGCTTTTAACTGACCTGTCAATGCTGGCCCACCAGAAATCACTTCTAATCTTCCTCATGACCCATCTCCAAAACTGTTTCTCTTAGGGCATCAGGAACGACCATGTGTTCCCCACAAAACAACAATCCTTTTGTTTCTGACAGTTCTTCTACTATGTGGAAGCAGGATAATCTGCATTCTCCCATATCTCTCTTACTGGGCCAATACGTTTTTCATATACCCTAACACCTCCTGCATATCCATATCTTGTAAACATGCATTTCTTCATGGAGACTCAGTAATACACCAACATGACACTTCACAAATAGATATGACTTTTTCCATTTCATCATCGTTAAACTTATCCTCTTTCCACGCAAGCACCTGGTAGTCATGACAAACAATCTGCTAATCAAAGGGTGGAGAGTTGCACAGCCTGTAGTCTATCTTTGAGAAATTCAAACGAAAGTCTTTTGAAATTTTAAACAAAATTGGTCAAGTGCGAGGTAGCTGCCTGGGAGGCGTCTCTTGTCAGGACGTCAATTATGAATCAACAAAGCAGTGTTCCCAACGATTGTTGGAAGCATCCCCTGGCGCTTCACTCAATGTGGTTGTAATACTCCTTCAAATTAGTTTTACATAATAAATCATGCTGGTTTTTCAAGAATAAGGTTTTTATGTGTTCATCATTTCAAATTTCTTTTCCAAATAATACATTTGTACTTTAGTTTCATCACTGATTCACTATTATATCATTACTAGCATGTTTCTCATATATATATATATCTTGGTTAAAACGCAAATGTTTGAATAGCCTTTTTTTGTCTTGCTTCTAGTTTCATGTCCCAGATGAAGGGCTCTTCAGCCCGAAATGCATTGGACTGAATGAAAGTTTATTTTTTACATGAATACAAAGAAATATACAAATGTATTATTTGGAAAAGAAATTTGAAATGATGAACACATAAAAACCTTATTCTTGAAAAACCAGCATGATTTATTATTTCAAACTAATATGAAGGAGTATTACAACCACATTGAGTGAAGCGCCAGGGGATGCTTCCAACAATCGTTGGGAACACTGCTTTGTTGAAACAATCTGCTAACACATTTCTGGCACAGGGTAGTATGTATTCCACGAGGAAATGAACATCTTGGAGATTATACTGCCACCTAGTAGGTTTCCGCACCTCACAGCTGTGCAAATCACCGTACCAGCACTGCTTATACACTGCCTAGAAACACCTGGATACCTTAGCCAAATATTTATGGGGTGCAAAATCACCATCAGGTTTTCGCACTGTAGTGGCATGTGATCACCTGTGTATTGTAAAAACACCTGTATACCTTGACCCAATATTTATGATGTGCAAATCACAGACAGGTTTTTGCACTGCAATGGTGTGTAAATCACAGTTGAATCTGCATGCAACACTGTACCTTTAAGAAGAATGCTCTTTCCACTTAGCCGCCCAACTCAAGAGGGTGGCTTCTGTGCCTATCTAAGCTGTGAGACGCCCACAATGCCCCACACTGTATTTACTGGCATGCACACTGTTTGCAGCCAGACTTGAGCCTCTTTGGGCCACTCATGATGGTGTGCCTCAGTGATAGGCCCCTCAAACAGGTATTACCGCACTCTGGGGCTCCCTGCACTTCCCCGGACCTAATAATTCTCGCCTCGGTGCCTATTCTAATCATGGGTCCCACTCTGCAACTCTGGGCAATAGCTTACTTAATCTCCACAACGGCCCCAACAGCGCTAGGATGCCTGGCTTCTCTATGGGGGTGCCCAGGAGTGGGCACTTCACAGGGAAAGGCCAGGAAGGGTTCCACAGCGGTATGTGTACAGCGCCTTGAGACCCCTTCGGGGGTGATTTGTGCGCTATATAAGCACTACATTTACATTTACATTTTTACTTGCCGCCTTCACACCAAACTGAGAAGGGACAGTCTGCATTCCGATCAGCCAACAGCAAATGGGGTACTTCATCGTGTACTATATCGTCACGTCAATGTCTGTAGACCACTGCGCTTACTCGACTCCAGGCTCTTCTCCGATATTCACTGCCAGAATATTCATGACACATACCATATATTTATGGTTACTTAAAGAAGTTTATTTTATCTCAAGTCCGCTGGTTCCATCCTGGTTGGAGAAGACCTGGGCCACCTATCCTGGCTGCAATCCTATTGTACGATCTGTCACAGAATCATCATTAAAATTCCACCCAAGGTGCCACACATTACTATCACACACACTTAATGGCTCTCATGGCATGACCTTGGCCAGAAGGAAGGTGGAGGGAGCCAAGTTTTCATTCCAACATGTAACCTCCAAGCTGCACACATACCGTGCCACTAAATGCTTAACTCCATAACCTCTCTCAGTTGTCCTTGTATGCCGCACCCTCACTACTATTATTTCCACTATTTCACTGCCTCCTTGCAGCTTATTCTGACCCCTTTCCAAATAGGATACAGTGTTCCTGTGTTTGTAAGATGTACATCATAGATGACTTCATCTTTAGCACCAAGGTCTATTGCAGGAGTTTCCGAATCACTTACCTACTGGTGCAAAAACTAAACTTGCTCCATCAAACCAGTGAAAATGTAATTTTAACGTTGGTGATAAATGTCAAATGCTGTTGGTTGATGTAAATGATGTTGAGAAATGACTCTAGTTTAACACAGGTTTAATCCATATAATCCTGTTCTGTGCCCGTGTAAGTTGCAACACAACAATAAGTACATTTAACTCTGTGGATGGTGGCCGTGGGCAGTACTTCATGGAACACAAATACATCTCCATGGAGCGACAGTAGTCACCTCTGTGTTCGTTGATTCGAGGTTAGAGACTGATTTAGAGTTTGGCAGGAAGGATGCTTCATAGCAATGGAGACGGACTAAGCACTCTACCAAGCTCACAGCCCGCACATCCAATTTAGATGCAGCAGACGGAATGTATGTCCACGACGGAACCTACTCCAGCTCAGTTGCTGACTCCCCAAAGGAGAACGGACTGTCAGAGGTTAACCATCTGATTAGATGGCTTTTTATTGATGTCTGTCACCAACAAGTAAAACCGGGCCCTGGCAACGAGGGACAGTAAAATAAAGAAACATTGATCCTCCCAAGACCATGGGAGAAAACTCCCATGGGGTGGGGGACATTAGGTTTTCATTTTTTTAAAACAAACTCCCGCTTTGGGAGTTTGTTTTTGATAAATTAAAAACTCTGCAAACGTTTCGACAGACTGCCATCCAATTGATCAGACTTTTACATCTTTGACAGGAACCGCAGTTACGCCAGGCCCTGCAAATGTTAAGACATGTCTGCAAGGCTGGAGGACAACTTTACATCTGGTGGATGGGGGTCCCTCATGTTGGCTTAGGAAATGCCCTGCGCCATCCTGACAGAGTACCTTCCGTCTGCTAAACTTTATATCAGTCTCTGAATGTGCAATTGGCGGCTACAACTTTCTGCAGACAAAAGTGACTGTTAATGAGGAGACCATTAACATTCAACCCAATGTTCTTAGACAATTTTAAGGACAATGCTTACATTTCTGACCAGATAATAGACAACACTATCTGGAAACTATCTGCTTCACAGTTACATCATCCTGATGAGCCTTGGCATCCGCAAGGTGCATTTTCTCTGTTAATCTGAATTATCCACTTTGCAGGACAGAAAATAAATAAATGATTTCCTCCTTCACAAGGTCTTGAATAAATTACAGCCTATCGATTCTTTGCAGATCATCTTTAATTGCAACCTGCATCCGAGAAGAACACCTCCAGAAACAATTTCTTCACAGAGCAGAGGGAAGTGATAGATCATTAAATGACCATTTGGCGATTATTTCTCAGAAAACATTATGGTGTTCTTTATTTTAAGGAAACGTATATCAGCAAGTAGATGTATGAATAAAGATGTAACTCCCTGTAGCAATCCACAGATTTAGTGGCTGGTTGCTGGCAGTAGACCCACTCTAATACGTTTTGAATATATATTAGATGAACACATCTTTTTTTAAAAAAGACTCTAATTCATCCTTATTGCCTCCTGCTCGGGACATTAATGGGAGTTAAATAAGACCCTAGCGTAGGTTTTAACTCTGCATAAATTCCTGAACCGAAATTGTGAGTATGTGATGAGAGCATAATGATGTGATGGGTGATTAACACCAGCTCATTCCTAGCTACATGTAGGCGTTGTCTCTTAGCAGCAGTCACCTTAATATCAACAAACACAGGTAATGTATGTCTGCCACTGGACTTAAAATTTTGATAAACAATAGTACTCTGCGCCAGCATGCGAAGCATTTTGATTGGTTGAGCTAATATCAATCTTTCATGCGAGTGCTGATAACATATCAAATGTAATGCTCTGGCATTTTTCAGATGCAATATTAGTCATTCAGATATTACACCCTTCGTACTTTTCCCGGTCATTATTACCCAACACTAGGAAGAGACCCACAGTCAATCTTGTCAGGCTGTGCTTCTTGTAAAAGAGAGTGTGATGAAAATCTAACTTCATCTCATTTTAGATTAACAAGTTCGGTGCGTGAGTTGTTTAATGTTGCATGGGGTGTGATGGAGCAAGGTTTCATAAATACAGAAACTTGCTTGTATTCAGTCCTCTCGAAATAACATGTAATGAATTAGCCAACATGTTTTGTGAGTACTAAACCGCACAACACAACATTTCGAGTATGTAGGGGAAGCTTGCGTATGTGTTTTTTTACTAACAGAAACCCGAGTGTCTTAATATGGCTGCCGAAAAAGCAGGAACATTTCTGCGCATGCGACTACCACATCTATGTGGTGTGATGTATCTATGCTTTTGGTGGGAATTTCTTGCAGCTGCGCACTAGTGCCAAGATGGCCTCTTCATGCTTTACATACTAATGCACATGCTCTTGCTCAAACTAAAACTTGTGTGTTTTTCTTAACTATTAATGCTTTAGTTACTTTAAAGTAATGAGGTTAGAGTAGAAATAAGTGGTATTCAGTGCATTAATTTATTTTTGTATTCTAATGTATCTCTTTTTGACTTTTAATAGCTCGTATTTGGGCCTGAAGGGTGACTTGAATCGCCATATTGAAATCCCTCTGCGCATGTGCTGGGAGCGGATGTATGACGGTACCACGCGTACTTTTACAACGCGTACCGTTACCACGCTACTTTTACCACGCAAGTCGTTACAACGACTTGCGTGGAGGGGCGCTGGATAGTAAATTATTTAATTTACTATTCCAACTCCAGTCCCCGTGGACTCTAGGGAAAGGAGTTGGATAGTAAATTAAAGTATTTACTATCCTGGAGCGCCCCCCAGCGCATTTCGTTGTAACGACCTGCGTGGTAAAAGTAGCGTGGTAACGGTACCGCGTTGTAAAAAATGCGTGGTAACCGTTGTATACCGCTGGGAGTACCTAAAGACCTCGAGCAGTGGCTTTGAAACCTTGCCAAAGACTGTCTTACCGCGATGCGCCTGGGAAACTCACCCCATGACCTGGGAAAAGGAAGACAACTCGCAAATTTGTTAAACATTGTATATTAAAATGAAATAATAAGTGGAATAAAATCATGGGAAAGGAAATCATGGGCGGGAACATATCAAATTAAAATGGTCTCATCTTAGCATGGTGAAATGACCTCTCCTCGTCTTTCTGACCAATCAAATGAAGGGAACACACATAATTTGCAACATTAAGGGGTGGTACACACACACTGAAATGGTATAACTAACGAAGGCTTAGTCAGTTAGATTGTCCGACTTTTCACAGACCTGTCACTGACCCAACGTATGCTGAAGGAGAATCGAGAGCAGAGTGCTGGCCGAGCACTCTGACTGAAGAATCGGGAAATTTGCTGAGGGAGAAGAAAATCGATTTACCCAGTCGGGGTCCAAAAGTAGCCAAAGAGAGGGGTGTGGCGCTGGCATTGCACTTAGCGGAGGGTACCTGTCCTGTTCTGCACCTGTCCTGTCCTGTTGGCACCTGATTAGTCAGGAGCCCTTCTCTTGTCCCAGCCCGAGGCCAGGGTTGGTCTTCGCACCATTCTAGGTGAATATAATCCATGTGATATGTATTTTGTACCGTTTCCCTTTTTCAGCCTTCCCAGGTACCAATGTTTAAAGGCATTTTCTTAAAATCCTGCAAGATTTATGTTTTAATAATTATTTTCTTACTATTTTTTCAGGTTTAACGTAGGAAGTGACAAGAACAGAAAGTTAGCAGAACTCTAAAAGCCAATTTGTCATCCCAAAATTTCATTCCTTTACTCTGCCCCTAATTCCTTAGTAGAAAACAAAAACCTGTCACTGGCTAGGGGGAGGCAAGGGATTAAACCTGTTAAATTGACACATCATGGCATGTGTGATGCCACTTCTGCAATCTGTGACATTTTGGTGAATCAACATGCAGGAGTCTACATCCTTAAAATCTGGCGCAGAATCGGTCCCTCATAAACCAACACTGGATAATCTTACTCTGTACATTAAAACATTATCAGGAATTAACTTTGGAATGTCCTGACAATCGAAGTTTCCTGACAATCAAACAATATAGCTTAGGGCAAGGTTTCCTTCTGTTGACACAGTTAAGAGCCATTCTATGAGCACTTTTGCTTATTAACACATACTTTTTGTATTCTTCATTATTAAACTGATAACAGAGTGAATGATACAACCCAACAGAAGTTATGGACATCGTTCTTCGCTGATAAGCTTCATTAATATGGAAGTTGTTTGGACTCGGATCATCTGCTCGCTTTCAAAGAATGTTTCCTTTGTCCATTTCCTTACTCCAGCACTCAAATCCGACTAACTCCTGCACTACCTGACCCCCATAGTCCTTCTTCCACCTCCCACCCAAATATAAAAATGAAACAGAAAGACAGTATCAGTGGGGGTACACAAGGCATGGCCTTTATTATGTCTTATTCAAAATAGTAATTATTGACTCAAGTATTGCTAAAGAAAATGTGTATTTAATTGGGAGACTACCTATACATTAGCCATTCTGCCACCATGTCATCACTAGGGAGCAGGGTTCACTTTCACTGCTGAGGGGTCTCCAACATTTTCTGTATTGAGAGCTACTTCTGATCAGAGAAAATCATCATGAGGTAATGAAGACTAAACATCTTGTGCATTGTTACCAGACACCCCCACGCCCAGCTTCCTTGACTTCAATCCTTATGCCCAGAGAACCAGATACTATGGTTTGAACAAAATACTTTGACTAAGGGCAGTATGACAGGGCTGCCGAGTGTGTCAGTGAAAGCGTGGTCTTTGGAGATGTATGAAGGTATGCGTATGAAAGGGATATCATTGTATGGGCAATTGAGAGTAAGTGTTGTATGGATTTGCAGAACAGAACATACCTTTCGCCTTATGTGGCACAGTTACATGTGATGGAGCAAGGACTCGAGAAAAAGAGGCTTGCTTGAAAGCAATCTTCTCATGTAACTACTAACCCCGTACTAATCTTTTATTGTGGAAATAACATGAATTACACCACATTTATTAATAAGAATGAAGCTTGCCTGTGTGTCTTATTAACCAGTAACTTGAGTGTGATTCTTAAATGGCTGCTTACCGAAATTCTATAGTGTGCATGTGCCTACTGTATCTACTTAGTATGACATATCTTTCGCTTGGAGGGAACTTTCTGCACTTGAGCAGTAGCTAACAAAAATGGCAGCTTGAAACTCATGTGCTTGCCATCTGCTTGCTGAAAAACTAAACCCAGCTATTCTACTAATGCTAATGCGGGGAGAGTAATAATAAGTAAATGGGATTGGAGTAGAGATAGGTGATATACAGTGAAACCATTTATTTTTGATTTTAACATTTGTGTTTTTGACTCTTTCAATAGTGCTTATTATGGGCCTGAAAACACAAACCACAGTCTATTCCCTCTCGTTCTACCGCACATGTGTAGTGCAACCAAGCTAGAAGGGGTGATGTCAAATTGAACCTCGTCCAAGGTTCCCCGATGGATACATTCACGAGAAACAAAATGACAGTCCACTGAAATGGATGGGAACTACTGTTCTTTTCTCTAATATGTGACAATTACATTGTGAATACGGGTGCAAATAAAGACTGATGTATAAAACTTAAGGGGTGGGGATTTTAAACAAGGAGCTGAAAGAAAATAATGGGAAATATGCATGGTGTGATGATCACCTCCCCTTGTCTTTTCAATCAGAGTTAGTATTTTCATAAGTTTGAAACATTAATGGCTGGTACTAGCATACAGAAAGGTATAATTGAGGCATCATTAGTTAGTTAGTTAGCTTGAGACTGGGGTACTGTTGGAGAGCACAAGAAATTCCAGACGGAGATGCTGAAGTCCAGACCGGGATGCTGTTGGCGTGACTATTGATGCTGAAGAAGAATTGAATTACAGAGCCAATGATCTTAAGCAAATTAATTTAGAAGAAGATCACAGAAGAATCTCGAGGAGGAAAAGAGTGTCAGAGAGGGGTGCTATGCAAGCATTGGTTATAGGTCATCTGTCCTGCCCTGATTCCTGTCCTAATTCATGTCCTGAAGCCTTTGTTCGCCAGACCTTTCCTGGGGGACCCTTTCAAATTCCTAGGCCTAGGAGTTGGTTTTCACACCATTCTGGGTAAATATAAATATATCCGTGTATTATTTATTTATGAAGCTTGTAGAGCGCACGGCTACCCCCAACGGGGGTGTCCCGGCGCTAAGACTGTAAGCAGGAAAAACAGATCTACCTATGCAGATGAGAATAGCCACGTCTTAAGACGGCTACGAAAGAGTACTTCAGAGGGGGCAAATCTGAGGTCTAAAGGTAGGCTGTTCCAAAGTTTGGCAGCGAGGACTGCAAAGGCTCTGCCGCCCATTCTGGAGCGGCGGAACCGCGGGACAATAATGAGGCGTAGATTATTGGATCGTAAGGATCTGACTGAGTGAGATAGTACTAATCTCTTTCTTAAGTATTCCGGTCCTGTTCCGTTCAGAGCCCGAAAAGCAAGAGTTAGTATTTTGAACTTGATGCGACTGGCTATTGGGAGCCAGTGAAGCTCTTTGCGATAAGCTGAAACCGGATGCCGGAAGGGGATGTTGCCAATCACCCTCACCGCCGCATTCTGAACTATTTGTAGGCGTTCAATTTGGTACAGGGGGGCCCCTGCGTAGAGGCTGTTGGCATAATCCAAATGGGAGGTAATTAAGGCCTGTGTGACCGTTCTGCGAGCATCCACAGGCAGAAATGGAAAGATCTTTCTCATCATCCGTAGTTTTCCAAAACAGGCTGCCGTAACCTTGTTAATCTGAGGGCCGCAGGAAAGAGCGTCGTCAAACTGGAACCCCAGGTTGCGAGCAGTGTGAACCGGGATGGGGGGGGGGGTTGAGTACCATCGGCCACCACAAGGTGGAGGGTATAGTCATTTTTTGATTAAAAAACAAGACCTCCGTCTTGTCGGTGTTGAGTCGGAGATGGTTAGAAGCCATCCAAGAGCGGATTTCGCCCAGACAGTGACGAAAGCTGGCGAGGTTGGAGTCAGAGTGATCTCTAAAAGAAAACATCAGCTGTGTGTCATCAGCATAAGAGATCACTCTGACCCCACATGATTCAACTACCTTGGCAAAGGGGCCAGATAAACATTAAAAAATAATGGACTCAAAGCCGAGCCCTGTGGGACTCCACAGACAAGTGGTTTGCACTCAGATTTGAACGGTCTAAGAAGGACCCTCTGCGTTCGTCCTTGGAGAAAGGAGCTAATCCACGACAGGGCAGAGCCACCCAGTCCAATCTGCTCCAATCGATCTAAAAGTCTCTTGTGGGACACCGTATCGAAAGCGGCGGATAGGTCGAGGAGGACCAACATGGCCTCCTCTACCCTATCCACACATTCTCGAATGGTCTCCGATACTTCCAGCAGCGCAGTTTCCGTGCTGAAACCAGTGCGGAAACCTGATTGGGAATCGTGGAGTAAGGAATTGGTCTCCAAATATTCCGCGAGTTGTAGTTGAACGGCCTTTTCCAAGACCTTCGCTGGTTTCGGAAGGAGGGAAATGGGGCGGTAATTGCAGAATTGCATGGGGTCCGCATCTGTTTTCTTCAAGATAGGTACTAACATGGCTTCTTTCCAAGCAATAGGAAATTGGCCTAGATGTAGTGAGGCATTCCATATAGAGGTGAGTGGCTCTATCAGGAGAGTAGCAAGATCACTCATAACCTTAGGGGGTGCCGGATCTAGAGGGGAACCTGATTTGCACTGTATAAGTAGTTTAAGTGCAAGGTCTGGGGTGAGGTCCTTGAACGCTACTAGGGAAGGTACAATGTCATTGCTGTTTGAGACAGGGAAAAGGGATTGTTCAGGTGCAGAGATTGAAGGAAAGGAAGATGACATTTTCTCGATTTTTTCCTGAAAGAAATCTGATAGCCCATTACAAAGAGACTAAAGGAGAGATTATTAGGTGTCATGGCGGGAGGTTTGACAAAGTCTTTAACAATATTAAACAAAGTTTTAGCCGAGTTGTCTGCGTTTTTGATTTGGGAGGCAAAAAATTGTCTCATAGCATACTTTTTTAGTTTAATAAATTTCTTTAAGGCCGTTCTATAAATGCATTTTGCCTCTGGATCATAGGCTAGTCTCCAGTTGCGTTCTAATTTTTTACAGCGGCTTTTTTCTTCATGCAGGGCTGCGGAGAACCAAGGAGCTGAGGGACAGGATCTCGCAGACGAGACTGGTAGGGATGGGGCAATACCGTCGATAGCAGACAGTAAGGTCGCGTTAAACTTAGTAACGCAAATGTCAATGTCCTCTATGTGAGGCTCCAGGGAGCACCAAAAGACAGGCTCTAGGGCAGTGGAAGTAACTTTATGCCATTTTCTCCTATGGTCCGTTCCTAGTTCCGCGGGGTCGGTGCTGGAGGCAACAGGAAGTCGACGAGAGAAGATAATGTTTGGACCAAGTAAGGGGAAGGGGAGGGTGGGTTATAGTACCCGGGAGATTAGAGAAAATTAGGTCCAATGTATGGCCCGCAACATGCGTCGGGCCTTGGATTAATTGTGTCATGCTCAAGCTCTGTAGAGAATCTAAAAATCGGGTGGCCTGGGAGCAAGTAGGATCATCGGCATGCAGGTTGAAATCACCTAGTACTATAAAGTGCGGGTGCTTGAGAGACAGATCTGTTATAAGATGGACCAGCTGTGCTTATGTGCTTTTCTTTCTATCCTCTCGCTGTCATGCAGTGCCATTGCAAAGTATTAATGAATGCAATTTTTGATTATTGGATCTTCCTTCCTGTGAGAAACGGAGTTTGTTCTGTACTGTGTAAGTGGTGCAGATGAATTAATTTGAGATGAACTTTAAAATTAATCCCGACTCTGTGATCATTTTGAGTTGTAAGTATATTGAAATCTTATGTCATTTCACCATCAACTAGTTCCAACTAATGGTCCATTGACCAGAGGAAAGAGCTTTTGGTCAGTGAAAGCTAAGTTAGGGACTAGAGATAACTAATCTAGAGATTTTCAAAAACATGACCCAAGCGGTTATTGCTACTGTGTTGTGAGAGAATTTATGGGCCCAGGTGAGTATCTGGTGTTAGATTACCTGTTGCTGGTAACCTGCTAGATCAGTTTTTTGGTAGAAGAGCTATGGTTATTATTGACTAGTGTGGTGATAAGTATTGAGTATTGATTATTTGTTTGTGTTATGTTTGTTTTATGTTGTCCAGAATTCCCGGGAAATTGAATAGTGGGTGGTGATAGAAACCACAATGCAGTGAGGTTACTCGTCTGTTGGAATAACACTGAGAAGCTAGGTAGGGCTGGCAGTGTTGAATTAGGGACTATTTTGTGTAAAAGTGAGAGTGACTGATAGCAAAGAGTTTGCTGATAAAACTTTTGTGTTATATCACCTATTAAGGGTAACACTGAAGGAGTAGCCGGTTCTTCTGAGCTTGATTGAAGGGTAAATAGAAGGTTTTATTCACAGTGTATGATAAAGAAAACGGAAGGTCTTACTCAAAAGAAGAGTGAGCGGAAGGTTTTACTTGCCCTTAAAAGAAGTAAACTATCCATTAATTTAGTGGAACAGACAGAGTAGCGAATGTTTATACGTCTTTGTTAATGGATTTTATTTGAAATAAAAAAAATTAAAAAGAAGTTTACGCTTTACGTTGTGAAGAGAGGGTCAGTTGCCGGAGTTGCACTAACGTCACAGTGAGCTGCGCTGGGATTGGTGGAAACAGCGGGTGTGTGGCAAACGCAGATTTTAAAGGAGGGGTCAGTAGTAAAGAGCAGAACTGACGTCAATCAATAGGTCGCGTTCGCATTGGTCAGATTATGAGCATGACCTGAAGCCTGATTGGAAGCCTGTATAAGAACTAAATTTTGACTGGTTATTGAAGATTTGTATGCTTGATTCTCATTTGCTTTTTTGTGTAAATTGCCCTAACAGGAAAGCTCGAAGTTTTGCAGATAATTGTTTTATTCATTAAGTGTCCAGAAAAATGTATGGAGAAAAGACAAAAAAGTCATTTATTCAAAAAATTAAGAATTTCTTTAAGAAAGATAAACCTGTTCTAACTAGAGATGGAATTCCTATTCCGTCACCTAAAATGCCTGCTGCATTTATGATGATGTAAATAGCTTATCATACATGTGTATGGATAGAGAATTGCATGGAATACACAGAAGATTATGGTGTTTTAGCTTTCCCAGAGCATGGTACCTTTAATGGAAGAATTTTACAGAGTTTGAGGATGTGAATGTATGAATTAGAACCAAGACTTAGTATGAGGCATTAGAAGAATGGGAGACTGAGTCATTTGAGAGAGAAAAGGGTTGAAGAGGAAAATTTTCAGGATATTATACCAGAGGTATGAATGCAACGCGTGAAGAACAGTTGGAACAGTGGAGAAGAGCAATTGTATCAGAAGGATTGTATCCCTTATTAATGGTTGATTAATAAACAGGTATTAATCAAAACACTTGAATGCAACAGGGTATGGAGAATCAGATGGTGAATTATTAGAGGACATTTTGAATGAAACCCCATCACAGTATCAAGAAGGACCAAGTAAAGTTATCCAAGATGCTCCAGTATTAGGACCTCAATTGATTCCACAGGTTATACATGAGCAAACAGTTAATAAAGTACTTTATGATAATGAAAAAGAAGCCTTGAACAAAAATAGAGAATAAATAATACAGAAAATAACTCAACTAATTGTAAATCCTGAAGCATTGACAATACCTGTAACTATAGGTCCTGTTGTTCCTTTGTATGGAGATAAAGTAAATTGTCCAAAAACACCAGCTACAGTAATGCCTTTAAATAATCCCAGATAAGAAATCATAATAACTGATGACCAAGCCATTGAGTGTGATTCAGTGATTTCATTAAAGGATCTGCCAATAAGAGACAATATAAGCGAAACCCCAAAAAGAATTTTACCAGGCAGCTGAAAGGAAGGAAGGACAGTAACATTCTTGGGGTCAGAAGTGCCACATCAGTAACACCATAAGATTTAGAGAGATGGGCACAAGGGATTGAAAAACAGAATTCACCTCCTAAAACATTAGATACTTACAAATTGAAAGTAGAATTGGAAGAATTGATTGCTGGAAATGTGGGAATAGATAGATTGAACACTTATGATGAAGAAGAATTGTTGTTTATATGCAGGAGTATAACTAAAAATGCGAGACTGTTTCACGAGAAATTGACAGAACTATGCTCAGAGATGGGCATAGATATAGGGAGATCGAAGGTATTACAGAAGCCTTACTGAGTGGATGTTACTGACAAGGATTTGGAAAATATGAATGTGTCTTGAAGAAAGTTGCAAGTGAAAGAGTTACTGAGTATCTTGCAGAAATGGGGAGACCTTGATAAATGGAGAGTGAGTTGGCAAAAGAAAAAGGAAGAAGCACAGGCTAAGGAAGCATCTAATGCATTTTTAATGAAAGAAACTGGCAAAGTAGAATGATTGTGTCCTATGAGGGAGGTACCTCGTGGTGGATATGTGCATGTTCCATGTTGTCGACAGGATATTTTGTCATTTTCAAACGAGTTACCAAAGTTGAGAGAGAACCCAGTTGAATGTAATAGGCAAGTTGAAAGGTTTGTGAAAGTTTTGAAGGTTTTGTTGAAAGATTTAGATGGTTTGTTTGATATAGTGGTGCCTGCAAATTTAAGAACTGAATGTTAAATCACAGTTGATTGGCCTAGTGAAGAATATCCAAGAGATTTAAAAACAGGAGCACCATCAGATGACGTGATGAAGAAATATCATCAAGTAATTATGTTTTTGAAAGGGAAGATACATCCAAAAGAAACAGATTGGATAAAAATAAATCGAACTACCCACGAGCCAAATGAGTCTGTTCATGCCTATTATGAAAGGTATTACAGGTATTTAAGTAGAGTAGATTTGAAAGTATTGGAGATAAGGATAAGGGACATTTTGTGTATCGATTTGCTACCGGATTTAGACCCGAGATCAGTTAGATGACTCAACAGTATAAGAGTTGTTGGCAGAGTAAAACCATAGACGAGATATTAAAGTATGCTAAATATTTTGGAGACAATAGTGATAGGCAGAAGAAACTAAAAGAAAAGATGATGTGGTGTGAGAAAGTGGCTCTGTATATACAGTTCCCAAATAGGTACAATGTGCACAGAGTCCACAGACCCTAGAGGTTTGGCAGAGGTTAAAGTTAGATATAACCTTATCTCTAAAGTGGTAGCTTGGACGAGCAGTAAGGCAGTATCAGAGGACAGTGTAAAGCATTTGTTGTACACCCTCAGTGAGCAAATGGTCTCACACACTCAAGAACTGAACTTTAGGCCAATGGTTTTATATCAAAAGATATAGTTGTTTTATTTTAGAACCAACAAGGTATCAACATATACTTTCTCAGAATGAGTTACTTTAGTTAAATACTTTGCAATTAGGCAATAGACTTTGGAATTCAATAGTTACAGTTTGTTGCAATAGGCAACACAATTTCAAACTCAATAATACATTGAGCTCAATGGGAATTTCGAAAAGGAGGCAATAGATTACTTCCAGGATTACATTTCTAACTGCAGGACTGGATCCTAGATTCAGTCCTGAGACACGTACTGCAAACATTTGAGCAAAATCGGTTAAGTCACTGTAGTGATTTTTAAGGAATATTTGTAATTTGCAAAAATCGACACAGTAGAAATGTTCACAGAAAAACAGTCAATGATTTCCTACAGAAGAAAATTGAGTTAGCAATAAGTATGGTTGTAATTACTTTTCAGGGTCAGTGCTGGGCACCAAGATCCAGCACTGGGATCTCTCCTGATAGCAGGTGAGTAAATCCAAATTCGTTGTTCGGCTGATTTTAGACGAATATTTTAAAGTTTCAAAACTCCACACTAAAACTAATTTTCAAGTGAAACTAGTTCATGTTACCCTATGGAAGAAAAGTGAGTTATCGGCTTTTGGGTAAGTACTCGACTGGCAGAGTTAAGGTTCTGGGCATAGACTCAGGGATCTCCCAGGGTCAGGTTAGTACAGTTGTTACACCCTCAGCGGCACAGGGGCAGCCGGGTGCAGAGGTAGTTAGGCCCAATATTATCCTATGGAAGGCAGGGGGCCCTTGGTTGGTGACTGCTGGCTAGCAGGCCACGCTGCTGTGGGAGCTGGGCTCCTGGTCACTTACTCAGGGCAAATAGGGAAGTGAGATAGGATAGAGGTTGCACTCCCAGGGGCACTCGGGCGGCTGGGTACAGGGTGCTTTTGAGCCGTCGGGCGCTCATTGGTATTCAATGGAGATCATGGAAAGTGAACAAAGGCTGCAGGCTCGGGACAGAGATTCTTCAGGTGTGACCACCACTTCAAGAGGTAAGTTGGTAAGCTGGAGGGGGGTGAACACCCAGGTGTTGGGCACAGGAGTCGCCGGGTGCAGGGGTGTCTTTTAGCATCTGGAAATTTTACCCTCAGCTGGTCTCAGTAGGGGGGTCCTTGGTTCTGAGGCTGCATGCATCATCTGGTTCGTCGAGGGGGGTCTTTGGGCACTGGACTTCGGGTCCCAGTCGCCGGGGGTACTTCCTTGTGGTCTTCATTCACTCGGGCACAGGCCAGGCTCGGAGGGTGCAGAGTGTGCAGGGTTCGTGGTTCCATGCTGATGCCAGGGCTTGTTACTTGCTGCGAGTAGTACCACTGCTCGTGGGAGACCCAGGTAATCAGAGTCACAAGGCAGTCAGGTCCTCTGCAATTTTTGATGTTGCTGACCACTGGAGTCGCCAGGGTTTAGCAGGAGCAGGTTCAAGGGTCGACAGGCCGGTAGGGCTGGGGCCAAATCAGTTGGTGTCTTCCTCTTTTTTTCAGTTGCATGGCATGTCTTCTTGTTTCTTGTTCTTCTTTCTTGTTTTGGAATCTGAATCTGGGGAAGGAAGGTTCAGGGTGCCCCTAAATATTAAGTTTAGGGGCATTACAGGTAGGGTCAGGGCAGGGACCAATGGGTGCCTGCCCTGGGGTGGGTACACCCCCTATCCTGCTCCTCTCCTGTGGGAGGGGGGCAGGAACCTATCTCTTATTGGGAAGGGGTCCCCATCTTCAAGATGGCCGGAGCGAGGTGGTGTGCTTCACCTTGCCTCTCCCACCTGAGGGGTGGAGTTGGCACAGGCTGGCATACCCCCTTTCTTCACTAAGGGTTTCCCGCCAGTCTTTCTGCCAGAGTGGGGGTCAGAACTGGTAGGGGCCAGTTGCTGAGTACAGCAAGTAGCCTGGAGAAGCTCACAAAGGCGGAATGCCTTTAAAGCTTCCCCAGCCCATCCTGGGGGAGGAGACCTAGAAACTTGCCCAGGATGTGCATTGTTGCAGGCCCAGGAGAGCGGGTGACTCTCCACCCAGGGGTCCAGCAACATGTCTGCTGTGTGGCAGCCTAGGCAGCCTCTCAAACAAGACGTGGATTGTAGGTTAGGTTTCACGGGGCATCTCTAAGATACCATCTGTAGTGCATTTTACATTAAATCCCACACTGGGACCAGTGTGGGTTTAATGTGCGGAGAAGTTTGATATCAAACTTGTCAGACTTCAGTGTAGCCATTATGGTGCTGTGGAGTTCGTAATGACAAGCTCCCAGCACCATATACTCTTAATGGCATCACTGCACTTAAAGTGCCCAGGAATGGCCCTGGGTACGGTAGGGATACAGAGCTCATGCACCTGTGCCCACACTACTGGCATAGAGCACCCAGCTAGAGGGGTGGCTCATGTATGCCAGGGCAGTAGGTTTGTGGGATTTGTCCCAACAGCAAGACCAGACAAATTTAAGCTACATTGCGAGCTGGCTGGTTTCTTCCGAAAACTTAAACTAAAAGCCTTCTTTGAAGACAAAACAGACCCTAATGAAGTAATTAGGCGAGGTGATACAGGACTTAGACCGAGCTCCACATTCACCCCTCCCCCGCACACTGTCCCTGCGGCTATCACCGCCTTTGAGCAGGCCGTGTTTAAAGATCTGGAAATGTGTCATTCCCCAAAGATTTTTGGGAATTTCAGCACTGCAGAATATCAAGCTTTACAAACATTGCAGAATGACACCTCAATAACGATAAAGCCGGCAGACAAAGGTGGTGGGATTGTCATCCAAAATACAAAAGACTATGAAAAAACGTGCACTGACTTACTTGGGGATACTAGGAACTATACCCCACTCACAACTGATCCTACAGCTGACCTAACCAATAAAATCACGGCCTTGGTTAGACATGCTGAGGAACGCGGCCACTTGTCCAAAAATGAAGCAGACTTCTTAAACAGCACCAGCAATGTTATACCATATTTCTATACATTGCCTAAGATGCACAAGAATCGGCTGCCACCCCCGGGACGACCTATTGTGTCCGGGATTGGCTCTTTACTAGAGCCTTTGTCACAATTTTGCGACTACTTTCTGAAACCAATAGTGCAATCCACTCCCACCTATCTCAAGGATACCAAGAGCCTGCTCAAACTCCTAACTGAAGTCACTTTCACAGAAAACTCTGTCACCCTGCTGACCCTTGACGTAGAAAGCCTCTACACTTGTATCCCACAGGACGATACCATTGAAGTCCTGGGAAAATCACTAGATTCCATCGCATGGGATTATCAAACACCGAAGGCCTTCATCATTGAGTGTGCTACCATAGCACTCAAAGAGAATTTCTTCTCCTTCAAAGATAAACTATTCCTACAGTGCTCAGGAACTTCGATGGGCAGTACTTTCGCGCCCAGTGTGGCTGGGTTGTACGTGGCCGATTTTGAGGCCAAATACATTTTACCACCTACCTCAGCTTTCTCACCGTCTATGCTTTTATGGAAGCGTTATATAGACGACGTTCTGCTCCTCTGGACAGGCAGTGACGATGAACTTACAACTTTTCTGGTCTGGATTAACACTCTAGACCGGTATCTAAGATTCACCAGCACTACGAGTAAAACAGACATTGTCTTCCTTGATGTTGTGATTACTGTCAATGGAACTGGGCTCACGACAAAAACCCATCATAAGCCCACAGCTAAAAACAATCTCCTTGAATTTAGCAGTTTTCATCCGCGTCCATTGAAAGAGAATCTGCCTTATGGGCAATTTCTCAGATTAAGGAGAAATTGCAGCACCTTGTCTGATTTCAAGGAACAGTCCTCTGAACTTACAGACAAACTGAAAGACAGAGGTTACCCTACTTCTATTCTGAGTAAAGGTTTCAAAAGAGCAAGAAACCAGCCAAGAGAAGTACTCTTGGAAGAAAAAACCAACAACTCTGACTCAATACCACTCACATGTGTAACCACTTTCAACAGTCTGTCTAATCCATTGAAGCAAATCATTAACAAACATTGGAAGATCATAACATCCTGCAAAGAGAACTGGGAAAAACCTCTCTTCTCCTTCAAAAAAGGACGGAGCCTAAAAGATGCCCTGGTCCACACTCGTCCAAAAGAGAAACCCCCTGACAGCATACCGACAATAACAGCAGCATGGGGTTTACCAAAAATCATTGGACACTACCCCTGCTCTGATTGCAGTGTATACCATCTTACTGAAGCCTCAAAAACACTGACGCTGGAAGTAGGCAAAGTTTGGACACAAAGAGAGCACACTAATTGTAATTCAATGAATGTAGTGTATTCAATCACCTGTCCCTGCCAACTTCGCTATGTTGGCATGACCACACGCAGAGTCAAACAACGTATCTGCGAACATCGGAGTAATGTAAGGTGCAAAAAGACCACAACCAAACTGAGCCGGCACTTTTTAGACAGGAACCATACACCCAATGACATGAAGTGGACTGTGATCGAAGCAATCAGTGGAACAACAAACATCACTGATAGACTTTTTGAAAAAGAGCAGCGTTGGGTGTATCGTCTAGGCACCAATACTAACGGCCTTAACGATGACATCCCGTGGAACTCTGTTCTCTCCTAAATCAAGACAGATTGATAACCACAAGTAAACATTATCTTTCTGATCTAGAACCACTCGACAGCTTGCAACTCGAACTCTGTTTCTTTCATAACCTTAGCTGCATCATCGGCCTAGAGACCTTTGATTGGGTCCCACTTCCAAGCCTCTGCCTGGATCTCGATCGCGCCCCTCCCACCGTGGGCGGGCACGTCCTAAGCCTCTAGTCAGCTGGACACGCCCACCCGGAAGTACACGAAGGGCAGCCCCACTGCTATAATACTCAGACACCGGCCCCACTCCACATCGTCGGGGTCCGGTCGAGAGGCTGAACACAGGTTTTCAGCGGGCTGATAGCGTTGAGGGCGTGAGTACATCGGGGCCGCAAGATCGCCGTTCTCCAACAAGTACCGAGCTAAGTACTACCCGAGACACGGGTATCTAACAACTAACCTCTTTCTTTCACAGGATGTGCCAGGTACGCTTCAACCCCCCTCCCGAGACCCATGGTGCTAGTAGCGCCCATTTTTAAAGTGAGATATGAATCCTGATTATCATCTTAGGGGGTCACTGACCTTTGGTACATTGATCCCTTCATAAGGAGTACATATATTATGTTTTTAAACTCTTCCCCACCTCTAGTAGGTTTTTAAACACCGTTTCACTTCACTTCCCAGAGTTACCGATATCATCCCCATAGGGTTACGCGGATGGTGTTAAAAACTAGTGTTTACTTTGGGAACACCATTTAGGCCACATTTAAGGAGCACGGCTATGAAATGCTACGCATTACATTAACTAATTATGTTAATTGTTTGTTTGTGTTTGTCTGTGTATTTCACCCCACAGGTGCTGGAATACTCCTGATTTTGGAGCATTTTTTGGAATGAGCGGCTCGCTCTTCCTTTTCTTTTAAGCACTTTTTCACCTTCTTTTCACTTTCACGCCCCCAGGTTAGGGTGGACTATTAGAGTGTCCATACCGCCGGGGTATAGTCCTGACGAATGCCTAGGTAAATTTAAACCACTCTTAAGGCAGAAACATGTTGACTGACTGTATTCTCTGAATTTAACCATTCCTAAACCTTGGCATCTAAATTCAGACACATAATACCTCATATTCGTGTCGTAGGGATCACATATTAAATTTCTTTTTTTGATACCCTTCTAGACACTTTTAACCTTAACTACCCTCACAACACATCCCTCTTCACACAACCAGCTCCGCAGTCTTTCTGGCATTGCAGCACACCATAGAGGCATTCGGCCTCTGTGGTGGGGCCCAGTGATGAAGCATGACACTGACTAGGTCGGTGTGTGAGGGCTTTCCTATTCACCCGAAGTGAGTGTGTGATCATCCATCTCGCTCCTATTTCCGTGGCAGTACTGTGACTGACCGTACCTCTCTTTTTTTGTTTAACTATATCTAACCGGGGACTGAGAGAGTGTCCTTGACCTTCCCTACCTCTCCCATTGTTGTTGTGTATCTTAGCAGCGCACAGCTGTGAGAGCCTGTTTTTATTCCAAGGAAGATAAAATACCCTTATTATCATTGCTTGTTTTACCCACTAACTCATATCTCCTTACCTGGACATCTCACCATGGCGAACCTGGGTCTGACATATTCTGAGGCTGTAATTGAGGAACTGATGTTGGATCCTGCCATATTTGCAGATCCACATATATCGCAAGCAATAGAAAACACCACAGAGTGGGATAACCTCACTGAGAAAAAAAGAGAACACATACGTACCATCCTTCATGGCACTATCCTGAAACGGTATTTGGTTCCCAACACAGCACCGAGAGGTTTGCTGGTTACAAATGCCCCTCGCATCTTCTTGAATGATGCAACTTTTAGAAAGGACTGGGCCATGATCGCGTGGCATTGCACGCGCGACTGGCTGGTCTTAATAATAAAAACAGCACTTAGACTCTCTGAGGCACTAATGGTAGAAATCAGAGAAACCGAATCCCATTTTAAAGCTACAATTACGGGCTTTAAAAAGCGGTTAGATGAAATAAATAAAGAACTCAATGAGTATAAAGACAACCTGATGCAGTCGAAAGCTACCAAACTCCAAAAAGACCAGAAAAAGTTTGATTTTGAGAAGGTATACCCATATTCTGCGGCAACCTTTACACCACCAGCACGTAATGACAATAAGTCCGACCATTCGGATGACGATTCTTCAAACAGAAGTGGATCTAGCAACAATTCTTTCAAACAAACAAGGAAAAGAGGCAATCGTGCCAACAGGAACTACAGAGGGAGGCAAGCAAACCAGGACCACCATCAACAATGGTTCCCACCACCAGTGGGAATGGGCCCACATCCCTATGCCTTTCAACAGCCACAATTCCCGTTTATGGGCTGGAATCCGGGCTTCATGCCCCCTACAAATTTTCAAAACCAGTACAGACAGCCTTTTTTAGAGAGCGGCCGGAGGGGCCGAGGCAAGAGAAGAGGCAACAACAGAGTGTCCTGGGAAGAAGAAGACCCTGTAGCGAGTCACACTCGCAGCAACCAACAACCGGGAACGAGCGGAATGTGAGCCTGGTGACAAACTTATCGGAAAGAACCTTAACCCCAACTGAAATCCAAGTTCTGGAAAAAGGCTTGGGATTTGTCCCAACAGCAAGACCAGACAAATTTAAGCTACATTGCGAGCTGGCTGGTTTCTTCTGAAAACTTAAACTAAAAGCCTTCTTTGAAGACAAAACAGACCCTAATGAAGTAATTAGGCGAGGTGACACAGGACTTAGACCGAGCTCCACATTCACCCCTCCCCCGCACACTGTCCCTGCGGCTATCACCGCCTTTGAGCAGGCCGTGTTTAAAGATCTGGAAATGTGTCATTCCCCAAAGATTTTTGGGAATTGCAGCACTGCAGAATATCAAGCTTTACAAACATTGCAGAATGACACCTCAATAACGATAAAGCCGGCAGACAAAGGTGGTGGGATTGTCATCCAAAATACAAAAGACTATGAAAAAACGTGCACTGACTTACTTGGGGATACTAGGAACTATACCCCACTCACAACTGATCCTACAGCTGACCTAACCAATAAAATCACGGCCTTGGTTAGACATGCTGAGGAACGCGGCCACTTGTCCAAAAATGAAGCAGACTTCTTAAACGGCACCAGCAATGTTATACCATATTTCTATACATTGCCTAAGATGCACAAGAATCGGCTGCCACCCCCGGGACGACCTATTGTGTCCGGGATTGGCTCTTTACTAGAGCCTTTGTCACAATTTTGCGACTACTTTCTGAAACCAATAGTGCAATCCACTCCCACCTATCTCAAGGATACCAAGAGCCTGCTCAAACTCCTAACTGAAGTCACTTTCACAGAAAACTCTGTCACCCTGGTGACCCTCAACGTAGAAAGCCTCTACACTAGTATACCACAGGACGATACCATTGAAGTCCTGGGAAAATCACTAGATTCCATCGCATGGGATTATCAAACACCGAAGGCCTTCATCATTGAGTGTGCTACCATAGCACTCAAAGAGAATTTCTTCTCCTTCAAAGATAAACTATTCCTACAGTGCTCAGGAACTTCGATGGGCAGTACTTTCGCGCCCAGTGTGGCCGGGTTGTACGTGGCCGATTTTGAGGCCAAATACATTTTACCACCCACCTCAGCTTTCTCACCGTCTATGCTTTTATGGAAGCGTTATATAGACGACGTTCTGCTCCTCTGGACAGGCAGTGATGATGAATTTACAACTTTTCTGGTCCGGATTAACACTCTAGACCGGTATCTAAGATTCACCAGCACTACGAGTAAAACAGACATTGTCTTCCTTGATGTTGTGATTACTGTCAATGGAACTGGGCTCACGACAAAAACCCATCATAAGCCCACAGCTAAAAACAATCTCCTTGAATTTAGCAGTTTTCATCCGCGTCCATTGAAAGAGAATCTGCCTTATGAGCAATTTCTCAGATTAAGGAGAAATTGCAGCACCTTGTCTGATTTTAAGGAACAGTCCTCTGAACTTACAGACAAACTGAAAGACAGAGGTTACCCTACTTCTATTCTGAGTAAAGGTTTCAAAAGAGCAAGAAACCAGCCGAGAGAAGTACTCTTGGAAAAAAAAAACAACAACTCTGACTCAATACCACTCACATGTGTAACCACTTTCAACAGTGTGTCTAATCCAATGAAAAAAATCATTAACAAACATTGGAAGATCATAACATCCTGCAAAGAGAACTGGGAAAAACCTCTCTTCTCCTTCAAAAAAGGACGGAGCCTAAAAGATGCCCTGGTCCACACTCATCCAAAAGAGAAACCCCCTGACAGCATACCGACAATAACAGCAGCATGGGGTTTACCAAAAATCATTGGACACTACCCCTGCTCTGATTGCAGTGTATGCCATCTTACTGAAGCCTCAAAAACACTGACGCTGGAAGTAGGCAAAGTTTGGACACAAAGAGAGCACACTAATTGTAATTCAATGAATGTAGTGTATTTAATCACCTGTCCCTGCCAACTTCGCTATGTTGGCATGACCACACGCAGAGTCAAACAACGTATCTGCGAACATCGGAGTAATGTAATGTGCAAAAAGACCACAACCAAACTGAGCCGGCACTTTTTAGACAGGAACCACACACCCAATGACATGAAGTGGACTGTGATCGAAGCAATCAGTGGAACAACAAACATCACTGATAGACTTTTTGAAAAAGAGCAGCGTTGGGTGTATCATCTAGGCACCAATACTAACGGCCTTAACGATGACATCCCGTGGAACTCTGTTCTCTCCTAAATCAAGACAGATTGATAACCACAAGTAAACATTATCTTTCTGATCTAGAACCACTCGACAGCTTGCAACTCGAACTCTGTTTCTTTCATAACCTTAGCTGCATCATCGGCCTAGAGACCTTTGATTGGGTCCCACTTCCAAGACTCTGCCTGGATCTCGATCGCGCCCCTCCCACCGTGGGCGGGCACGTCCTAAGCCTCTAGTCGGCTGGACACGCCCACCCGGAAGTACACGAAGGGCAGCCCCACTGCTATAATACTCAGACACCGGCCCCGCTCCACATCGTCGGGGTCCGGTCGAGAGGCTGAACACAGGTTTTCAGCGGGCTGATAGCGTTGAGGGCGTGAGTACATCGGGGCCGCAAGATCGCCGTTCTCCAACAAGTACCGAGCTAAGTACTACCCGAGACACGGGTATCTAACAACTAACCTCTTTCTTTCACAGGATGTGCCAGGTACGCTTCAACCCCCCTCCCGAGACCCATGGTGCTAGTAGCGCCCATTTTTAAAGTGAGATATGAATCCTGATTACCATCTTAGGGGGTCACTGACCTTTGGTCCATTGATCCCTTCATAAGGAGTACATATATTATGTTTTTAAACTCTTCCCCACCTCTAGTAGGTTTTTAAACACCGTTTCACTTCACTTCCCAGAGTTACCGATATCATCCCCATAGGGTTACGAGGATGGTGTTAAAAACTAGTGTTTACTTTGGGAACACCATTTAGGCCACATTTAAGGAGCACGGCTATGAAATGCTACGCATTACATTAACTAATTATGTTAATTGTTTGTCTGTGTTTGTCTGTGTATTTCACCCCACAGGTGCTGGAATACTCCTGATTTCGGAGCATTTTTTGGAATGAGCGACTCGCTCTTCCTTTTCTTTTAAGCACTTTTTCACCTTCTTTTCACTTTCACGCCCCCAGGTTAGGGTGGACTATTAGAGTGTCCATACCGCCGGGGTATAGTCCTGACGAATGCCTAGGTAAATTTAAACCACCCTTAAGGCAGAAACATGTTGACTGACTGTATTCTCTGAATTTAACCATTCCTAAACCTTGGCATCTAAATTCAGACACATAATACCTCATATTCGTGTCGTAGGGATCACATATTAAATTTCTTTTTTTGATACCCTTCTAGACACTTTTAACCTTAACTACCCTCACAACACATCCCTCTTCACACAACCAGCTCCGCAGTCTTTCTGGCGTTGCAGCACACCATAGAGGCATTCGGCCTCTGTGGTGGGGCCCAGTGATGAAGCATGACACTGACTAGGTCGGTGTGTGAGGGCTTTCCTATTCACCCGAAGTGAGTGTGTGATCATCCATCTCGCTCCTATTTCCGTGGCAGTACTGTGACTGACCGTACCTCTCTTTTTTTGTTTAACTACACATGGATGTGTGCCATGTTGACTCTTTGTTTAGTTCTGCACCAGGACACTCAGCCTGCAAAGGCAGTGTGCGGGTGTCAGGGTACAGGGCCCCTAAAGGTGGCACAATATGTGCTGCAGCCCTTATGGGTCTTCCCTGGTAACAATGCTCTGGGTACCTAGGGTACCATTTACCAGGTGTTGACATGTGGCCAGAGATGCCAATTGGGTTTAGGCTTCAGTACAGTTTTTAGGGAAGAAACAAGGGCCCTTGGTACCTGATTGACAGGGACCCTGGGCACACCAAGGAAAAGTGCATCAGGTATCAGGCAAACAGTGGGGGGGTTACTGCAACAGAAACCTACTTCCCTACATGTGGGCACAAGAGAAATTGGCAGAACAGCAGGGAATAAGTATAGATGGTCAAATAAGTGGACAGACAAAAGAGCAGAGTCAAAGTGATAATGTGGCAAGTAGTGGCAAACAAAAGAGACGAATGAGCAGAGAGGATGCAAAGAAAAAGTTCCCTTGTCATGGATGCGGAAATTTTGGACATTGGAAAAATGACTGTAAAAATATTCAGAATAATAATGGCCCAAATCAAAACTTAAATCCACAGACGCAGAATGAGAGATTTGTGAATCAACTGCATCAGGTAGTTAATCAGAAGTATCAGTTGTAACCTGCCCCTTTGTCAAATTTTGTGAATCAGGCACAGTAAAGTGTAGACGCTGGATTTTCCAAACTGCGGTAAGAAAAATTCAGTGGTTTCACAATATTTTTTGCAGAATAAAAATAAAGAGGATATGTTGATGTAAATTGCTGAATTGTAGCAGACATCGGATGTGTGGAGAATGTTCTAAAACAGTTTAATCCAGATTAAGTTTAAAGAAGTGTGGAATCGGGATGGGCTTCTTCTGAGCAGCCTCATGGAGTAAAATTGATTCCCCTGGCAGTGCGGCGTAAAGTACTGACTACAGTCAAGCCATCAGTACAACTTTGTAAAGTCTCTATGGCAACTGGGATTTCTAACTAAAGATTTTTCGTCACATCTCATGGCAAATTAAACCGTCAGGCACTAGGAATAGGTTTCAACTGTTCCTCCACACAAGGGGCAGACGCACATTGTGCCGCTTTTAGGATATCAACCTTGTCCAAGTCCTAAGGAGAATCCTTGAATTGTGTGTTTGAAACGCATTGGCTCTTATGAGCTTGGGGGATTGTGTATATATTGTGTATATATTGTGCCTTAAGGAATTTAGAAATAATGTTTTCCTCTTGTGTAAGCAACATTGGCTTGAAGACATAACCCCCCGTCTATTGGCCTAGGCAGGACAATTAACATCATCATCATCACGTCCGCTTGGTGCCTTATGTAAAAACTAAGACTGCTGTTGTACTTTTAATGTTAATGTTATTTCACACAATTGTCTAAGTTTGTTTCACTTGTCATTTTTGTCTTTGAATTTTTTTGTTTTTAAGTGGAATATAACATTGTGTATAAATGTGTTTTTGTAAATGTGGTGTTCTGTAAATGAAAGGTTTCTTTTCTAAGACAATAAAAAATATTTATTTGCTTTGCTAATCTAAATCATTTAAAATAAGCTAAATAAAGCAATAAGAACCCTAGAATTGATGGTCTAGGGTATTCTCTTTAAAGTGTGCAAACTAGTCCTTCTGGACACACTCTTTTCTCTTGTATTTACAGTGGTCCAGTCCAGGAAGTCTTAGGACCCGAACCTTCTTTGTTTTCAATAACAGCAGTGAAGTGTGCAGGACTGTCACAGACCCTGGAGCAAGAGACTCTAGAGAGTTTGACAACGAACAACCGAGCACAAGTCAGGAGGATTGGGTACCAATAGTTGACATACCTGAAGTCTTCATCAAAACACAAAGTAGAGCGAAATTAGAACATGCTCAGGAAGAATTGAACAAGGACACTGAAGATTCTGAGCAGGAGCAGATACGGAGAGAAGAACATACTCAGGAAAACAGATCAATTCAAAAACCTGAGCAGGGATAGATAGGTATAGAAGAACACGTTCAAGCTGCAAAAGACACAAGTATTGTGAGATCTGAACAGGACCAGTTAGAAATAGAAGAAAATGTTTGGGAAGAAGAAGAAAAAGAACTATCTAAAAGAGTTCCCGAACAGGAACAGGTAAAACAGAAGAACGAGTTCAGGCCAAAAAGCCACACAGACAAGTCCTGAACAAGGAAAGGTAGAGAGGAACTCAGAAGACAAAGAAAATCAGGTTGTACCACAACGTAACGAAACCAAAAGTGCTCTTGAAAGAGACCAAGAAGGTGAAAGTGCAGTGCAAGTCAATAAGGTCAGAAAAGTTGACAATCGGCCAAGTGGGGTCAACAGGTTAAAATATCATTTAAAAACAATAAATATAGATCCAGAACAAGTCAAACTCAGGGTGAACAGTCAATTGCTAAAAACATTCGTAGAAGTTCAAGATTGAAAGTATTAAACAATACGTTCAAAGGACCTGAATGGACCTATGTGATTCTTGAAGAGTTAGAGAATCTAGACATAAATGAAGATTCTGAAGAAGAAGCAAACGTAGAACAGATTGACGAAGGGGAAGTGAGACCTTCTTGAAGTACTTAAAAGATTCTGATTCCAAATTAAAAGAAAGAATAGAAATCTTCTTGAATCAAAATGGCTGAGACCAGAGTTACAGAAAGACCAAAACGAAATTGTATAAAAAGATGTTGTAGGGCTTGTATATGTAGTTTGTTATTAGTGATTTTAGTTTGCTATTTTTAATGATAGCAGTTCCTTATCTTATGATAACAGATAAATAGAATGACCCTAACCTAAATGAAAAGACAGCTAACATGAATGGAGATGGAGAAGAATTAGAAGCAGCAGATGAGATAGACTACCATGACACAGTAACTGACAACGATATGTCTTTAAATGTATTCACAAAGTTATTATTTCAGTATGTAGACACAATTGATATTAGTGATTGGTATGTTTGTATGAAATGACCTACTTCAGTAGCTGAGGGAGTGACGCATCTCCATTTACCTTTTACATATGGTATTTCTTGTAGTGTTCTGTCAAGTTTATTTTATAGAACAGGGAAATTAAAATATTATTATTCTAATATAGATGTAGTGTTTACAAAAATTCCTGTCCAAAAGAATATGAATCCAGTAAAAACTAGTTTAGATGCACAGTTTATGGGAGAATTTTTCTAAACAATGAAGTCACTAGATATAGAAAAGGCACTTAAAGATAATCTAACATGTTCATTAATTGAATATATATTTTTTAAATTTAGTTGGGGAAAGGAGGCAAGATTTCCAAAGAAAAGCCGCTGAACCAAAAACATCATATTCCATCATGGGCAGAAAAATAAGTAATTTATACAGCTGGCAAAGAACATGTTGCGATGGCCCTAGATTTTGTGAAGACATGGAAAACATGCCTCCATAGATTAAAGACAGACTATAATAATGAATATATTGGTTCCAGTGAATGTGAACATAAGTTCCAAATTTTGGGAGGTTGGGGACTAAAAGGCGGAACTGATACTAAATTCACATAGAATCTGTCAATTGTCAACAGTAGTTGATTGTCTATCGACTGATACTGCTGGAGGTTTCTTGATGATTAATACAGAAATGGTTGCAATTAGGTCTATGGTTGTGCAAAATTGACTTGCACTTAAAAAACTCTTAGCTAAAGAGGGTGGAGCTGTAAAATGTTGAAGGCTCAACATTGTTGCACCTATATTCCAGATAAAAGCATATAAATTAAAGGATATACAAAGAATATTACAAAAATAAAAGAAGAATTTAAACCACTGAAAGTTGATAATGTATGAGCAAGACTAACAAAAAGTATTTCTTCAGTAGGTAATTGGTTTTCCAATATAGGAAAAAGTTTCCAAGGGCAAGTAGTTTTTCCTACAGTAGGTATAGCAATACTAGTGTTGTCAATAATAATATGGTGTAAGTGTTGTACTAATAAACTGAGAAGGAGAAGATATGAAATAAATGGAAAGGGAAACAAAAGAAATTATGAAGACATTCAGTTGGAAGAAATGAAAGGCAAGATATATGAGCAAATGAAAGGATTAAAGAACAAAGATGAGAACAAGAGTGGAAAAAGGAAAGAAATTGAAACATGCTAAAGTTGGCATCTGATGAGGGATAATGGGTAATATTGTGATGGCTTTAAAATGCCATCAGGGAGGGGGCTGAATGTGAACATAATTTCCTAATTTTGGGAGGTTGGGGACTAAAATGCGGAACTGATCCAGTATTTCCTGGAGTTTACTACGTGTGGGGGAATAAAGCTTATTACAAGCTGCCTGCCAGGTGGTGAGGGAGTTGCTATTTTGGAATAGTTTTTCCAAAGATCTATCATGTAAAGAAAATCACTGGAAGCAATGAAAATGCTAATGGACTAAAGAAAGAGAGCTAGATTTTCAGAAATAATAGGTGATATTTTCAGTGCATTAATACCTTCAGTGGGACTCATACTAAATTCACATAGAATCTGTCAATTGTCAACAGTAGTTGGTTGTCTATCGACTGATACTGCTGGAGGTTTCTTGATGATTAATACAGAAATGGTTGCAATTAGGTCTATGGTTTTGCAAAATTGACTTGTGCTTGATATACTCTTAGCTAAAGAGGGTGGAGCTGTAAAATGTTGAAGGCTCAACATTGTTGCACCTATATTCCAGATAAAAGCATATAAATTAAAGGATATACAAAGAATATTACAAAAATGAAAGAAGAATTGAAACCACTGGAAGTTGATAATGTATGGGAAAGACTAACAAAAAGTATTTCTTCAGAAGGGAATTGGTTTTCCAATATAGGAAAAAGTTTCCTAGGGCAAGTAGTTTTTCCTACAGTAGGTATAGCAATAATAGTGTTGTCAATAATAATATGGTGTAAGTGTTGTACTAATAAACTGATAAGGAAAAGATATGAAATAAATGGAAAGGGAAACAAAAGAAATTATGAAGAGATTCAGTTGGAAGAAAGAAAAGGCAAGATATATGAGCAAATGAAAGGATTAAAGAACAAAGATGAGAACAAGAGTGGAAAAAGGAAAGAAATTGAAACATACTAAAGTTGGCATCTGATGTGGGATAATGGGTAATATTGTGATGGCTTTAAAATGCCATCAAAGAGGGGACTAATGGAGCAAGAACTCGTGAAAAAGAGACTTGCTTGGAAGCAATCTCCTCATGTAACCACTAACCCCGTACTAAACTTGTATTATGTGAATAACACGCATTACACAACATTCATGAATAAGAATGAAGCTTGCCTATGTGTCTTATAACCAGTAACTCGAGTGTGATTCTAAAATGGCCGCTAACCGAAATTCTTTAGTGCGCATGCGTCTACTGTATCTACGTAGCATGATGTATCTTTCGCTTAGAGGGAACTTTCTGCACTTGCGCACTAGTTAACAAAATGGCCGCTTGAAACTCACGTGCTTGTCATCTGTTTTCTGAAAAACAAAACCCAGCTATTCTACTAATGCTAATGCGGGGAGAGTAATAATAAGTAAATGGGATTAGATTGGAGACAGGTGGTATACAGTGAAACCATTTATTTTTGATTTTAACATTTGTCTTGTTGACTCTTTCAATAGTGCTTATTAGGGGCCTAAAAACTCAAACCACAGTCTATTCCCTCCCGTTCTACTGCACATGCGTAGTGCAACCAAGCTAGAAGACGTGATGTCAACTTTAACCTCATCCAAGGTTCCCCAATGGATACATTCATGAGAACCGGAACAACAGTCAACTGAAATGGATAGGAACTACTGTTTTTTTTCTCTAGTGACAATTACATTGTGAATACGGGTCGGAATAAAGACTGATGTATAAAACTTAAGGGGTGAGGATTTTAAACAAAAAGCTGAAAGAAAATAATGGGAAATAAGCATGGTGTGATGATCACCTCCCCTTGCCTGTCCAATCAGAGTTAATATTTTCATAAGCTTGAAACATTAATGGGTGGTACTAGCACACAGAAAGGTATACTTGAGGTAGCATTAGTTAGTTAGTTAGCTTGAGACTGGGATGCTGTCCGGGAGCACAAGGAGTTCCAGACGGAGATGCTGAAGTCCAGACCGGGATGCTGTAGGCATGACGATTAATGCTGAAGAAGAATCGAATTACAGAGCCAATTTTCTTAAACAAATTAATTTAAAAGATCGCGGAAGAATCTAGAGGAGGAAAAGAGTGTCAGAGAGGGGTGCTACGCAAGCATCGGTGATAGAGAGGTGGTCTGCCGTGTTCTGATTCCTGTCCTAATTCCTGTCCTGATGCCTGGGAGTTGGTTTTCACACCATTCTGGGTAAATATAAATATATCTGTGTATGCGCTTGTGTGCTTTTCTCTCTATCCTCTCCCTTTCATGCAGTGTCATTGCAAAGTATTAACCCCTTCCATGCTTATGACGAGCTCAGCGCGTCATGATGCACGGTTGAGCTGTGCTGATGACGAGCTGAGCTCGTCATGAACAATGGGAACTCTATGAGTTCAGCACCGGGGGGGAAAACACCTAGCAGCCAAGGTGTTAATGAATGCAATTTTTGATTATTGGATCTTCCTTCCAGTGAGAAACGGAGTTTGTTCTGTACTGTGTAATTTGTTCACATGAATTAATTTGAGATAAACTTTAAAATTCATCCCGACTCTGTGATCATTTCTGAGTTGTAATTATAATGAGATCGTATGTCATTTCACCATCAACTAGTTCCAACTAATGGTCCATTGACCAGAGGGAAGAACTTTTGATCAGTGAAAAATTAGTTAAGGACTAGAGATAACTAATCTAGAGAATTTCAAAAACATGACTCCATCGGTTACTGCCAGTGTGTTATGAATGAATTTATGGGGCTGGGTGAGTATGTGGTTTTGGATTACCTGTTGCTGGTAACCCACTGGATCACATGTATAACACAGACATACAGTCATTTTTTTTAAATGGGTGAAATTTAAAGTGCAGAACATGTTCTGCAAAAATGTTCATAAAATGGAACATTTTTCTGCACTTTAAATTTCTCTCTTTTGAAAAAATGGCTGTATTTTTCAGTTATATTTATGGCACAGTGTCTACTGGGCACTGGGAGTTAGCAGCCTTCTGTTTGTGTATTTGACAATTTGAAATGGCAAAAAAATCAAATGAAGAGTTAACTTAATCATTAAGGTAACCCTTCATTCAAATTTTCTTCCATTTAAAGCATTCAGAAACACAAATAATTTCACAGGTCCAATACTGATTGGACAAGCAACATGGCCGGTATTAGCCAGCTATACACCACCTCTTGCCATTAAAGAAATGTCAGGTGCGGAACTATTAGTTCAACTAAAACAATTAATCAAAATACATAGACAATTGGTTCAATACATCATGCGGACTCTAACAGTCCAACCTCCTATAAGGATTCCACAACACACCCCTCACCAGGGGAACACAAATAAAATTACACCACAGACTGTACAATCAGTCATTGGTAAATTGCCCGCAAAACGGGAACAAATTCCATTCTGGATAGCTCAAAAAATTACTCAAATTGAGGCAGTATTTCCTGATACTACCCCTCATGAGAAACACAGGATTCTAACAATCTGCTTACCAATGGGGATCACACCACACCTGGAGTACTGTGACCCTTGGGGTACAGTCTTGGGGTACTTGGTGTTCCATCTATGGCGGTAATACCAGACGTCCTGAAACAGATTCAAAATGAATTTGGGGTAGAGCCTGCTTTAAATCTGGGTATGAAACTACTGAAAGATTTCAAATAGGTCTCAATAATAATATTAGCTAATATTAAAGGTGAGGCAGCATCCGTGGCAATCCGCAGGTAGAGATAGTTTGGGTGGGAAACCAGTTAAACCCCAACTAACTGAAAGTGCTGAAAAGGTCTTTATTAAAAACACTCTCACTGTTCAAAAAAAGAAGTGGGAGAGCTCTAAACAAACTTCTAAAGAGAAGCGTTCTTAATCCCGAGGCAGGTCTCCTCAAAAGGAGCCCTCTGAAAAGAGGTATAAGCTCAGGAACAGGGATAATTTGAGAAAACCTGATAGATATCAAGATTCTGATTCACGTTCCTCTCGTACCTTTCAGACTTCCTCGCAGAAATCAGTAAGAAGAGGATGGTCAGAACAAAAAGAAGAACACGAGAAGTCCAAAGGCGACCAACACGTTCCAAAAAATAAGAAAACCCAATTCACCAAAAAGAAGGTAGCAGGTCTTAAAATCAGACATGCCGAGGATCTCGAGGACACAACTCAAGAACGGGAAGTGGGCTCAAGCAATGCTGGACAGCGCAGCAGAAGTAACCATAGCTCTCATGATCTTGAAGGATCATCTGGAGACAGTGGACTTGAATGAGTACATCCAACTTGAAACTGCTGATACCAGGGTTAGTGTACCCCATAAGTTATATGAAGTAACCCTCCGGATGGAGGGAGGTATAACTAGAAAAATAAAGGCACTCTTTTGGGAGAAGCTCTCTAAGGGTTATGACATTCTTCTAGCTGAAAAAGACTGGCCACCTGAATTTGTCAGGTA
This sequence comes from Lissotriton vulgaris, assembly GCF_964263255.1. Classification (NCBI taxonomy): domain Eukaryota; kingdom Metazoa; phylum Chordata; class Amphibia; order Caudata; family Salamandridae; genus Lissotriton; species Lissotriton vulgaris. Next base: position 1,571,894,627 of record NC_141685.1, read on the forward strand.
GTGCTCACATGGCGAAGACATCATTATGCCAGCCTTCTCCAATCTTATTCCAATTAATTTAAAATACACCTATGCCAGAAAATGGTCTGTAGCCTAGGCTCCAGCATTATATAAAAATCGTGAAGGATGGGATGAGGATTCCCTTCACCATAAAATCCAGTTAAAAACTCAACCAACTGCACAAAGGCAGTACCCAGTTAAGCAAGAAGCTAAAAAAAAGGTCTGGGAGATAGTAGATCAACTTGAATACCAAGGGTTGCTTGAAACATGCAACTCATCAATGAACAATCCTTTGTTTTCTGTCTCCAAACCAGACAATACATATCATCTAGTTTTGGATTACATACATTTAAACTCTTGTTGCAAAACCTTTGCAGTACAAAATGCACACAGTGCAGCACTAATGAATAACAGTGTGTGTAAAAAATATACAACAACATTAGATATTTCTAACGGTTTCTTCTGTCAAAATATTGCACCAGAAAGTAGGTATTTGACCGTTTTCTCAATCATGGGGACACAGCGTAAATTCCGTCGTCTCCCCAGGGATTCAAGAATAGTCCAGGGTTATTTTCAGCCAGAGTAACAGAGTTTCTACAAATGAATGATGATGTGGCATTATGTTATGTTGATGACATCTATCTAACAGACGATGACTTGGGCAGGCACTTGAACAGAGTGAATACCATTATTCTTGGATTCGCCTCTGAAGGTATAAATTCAATTTTAAGAAATCAAGAATTGCCCACCTCAACATCCTTTTTCTGGGATATGAGTTATCAAGTGAGGGCAAAAGCCTGGCAGCCAACTTTTTAGAAAAGTGTGCGCTGCTCCAACCTCCAAAAATGCTGAAAAACTTACAGTCAATTCTAAGTTTCCTAAATTTTGGATTAACATACATTCTAAATTACGCAGAAAGGGTTAAACTTCTCTACGAATTATTCAAACCTGATTTCAAAACAGTTAATTGGACACAAAAACACACAGAAATTTAGCATTCAGTGCAAACAGACATGTTAGCAACAACACATTTACAAACATGCGTAAACGTACGCAACCTTGTAATCCGAATCATTCCAGGAAGATGCGTATTGACGTACTTAACCTTTAATGATGGAGAAAAAGTACCAATAGCTTATAAATCACACTTGTACAGACAAGCTGAAATGAAATTCAACTCTACAGAAAAAATTCTGACAGTGGTTCAAACTTCAGTAGCCAAAGAGAGAGTCCTCACACAGGGAAAACGCATAATGGTCGTTACTCCTGTGCCTGCCTTAGAGGCAGTGACAAAAGCGTGCATTCCGAATGCAAAGGCTTTACATCCGAGATGGATACAATGGGTTAATTCTCTTGCTGCAGCAGACGTTGAATACGTTTTTGACCCCTATTTGGAAACACAAGAATTTCTACAATACGAACAAGAATGTCCTCTGACCACCGAGATTCTGCCTCTAGAACAGTACGAATGCATAATTTATACAGACGAATCAGCACAGCCTGCAAATGGGGGTAAACAAGATTATAATGCTGCGTGCGTGATCGTTAAAGGTCGCTGGCGCCATGGTAAATTCCGACCTATGGTCACAACAACGCAAGTTCTTGGAGATTGTACAGCTCAGCAAGCTGAACTGCAAGCATTCAAGATGGGGCTTGAAAATACCGATTGCGAATTCCCCACACTTATAGTGTGCGATTCCTATTATTGCATTCAATCTTACAATGAATACTTGCAGAACTGGATTCAAAACGGTTTCAAACATTCAAAAGGTGGCACAATCAAGCATAAGTTGCTTTGGGAACAAGTAGTTCAGTTACGAAAAGAACTACAAAAAACTCACGTGATCCATACACTGTGTTATCAACGTGATTGCGTTCACGTTGCAGGGAATTCATTGGCTGATGAAGCCGCGAAGGCAGCTGTGCAAAAGGGTTCTGTAGCTGCAATCACTCGTTCAAAAACAAAAATAGACGGCGAAATAATGCTAGCTGTCAATGCCACAAGCAAAGACAGTGGTAAAACATTACCAAAAGGCTTTCCACTCAAATACTCGTATACAACTGATGCAAATAATGTTTCGTTTGCTCGAATCCCTAGAATGGGGATAGAGTAATTCCAAACATGGAACATAGATTAGGACTAATTTTAGCAGCACATGAAGGGCTTGCCTCTGCACATGCAGGTGTTTCCGCCACAACATCGTTATTAAAACAGAGATACTGGTGGCTGCGCATGGAGAAACAGACCAGAAACTATGTTTGGAATGTGAAATATGCCAAAAGATGAAAGTCTCTCCAGTGAAACGTCCTGCGCAGACGCCCCTGTTAATTTCAGATAAACCATTAGCGTGCTTTTACCTGGACCACTGCGGTCCTTTACAGAGGGATTGTAACTACAAATATATCATGGTCGCAGTGGATTCATGCTCAAGATTCATTTGGATGTGGCTCCAGCGCTAGGCTGACGCCCGAACTGTTATAAAAGATTTGCGAGTCTTTATCGGCACATACATTCTGACCAGGGTCCTGCGTTTAGCTCAAAGGCTTACAAGGAGGCAATGGCCAATCTGGGCGTTGCATTGCGGTATTAAAGTCCATTCCATCCTGAGGGAAATTCAGTTGTGGAGAGAAAAAAATGGGACATAAAGCAATCTATAACAGCTAGGGTATTACGCTCGGGTGACGGGTGGGTCAAACATCTGATAAGTGTCCAACGTAGTCTTAACAATCTGCCAAGAAGTTCTCTGGGTGGAATCACTCCATATGAAATCCTTTTTGGAACTAGAATGGTTGTACAGGACCTTAATCATCACACTTCAGTGGTAGAACAAAAGAATTTTAATATTAAAGACTATTGGCTGTTTTGCAGGACTTGAATGAAACAAGGAAAAGTCAAAGCAACACATTGCTGAAGCCAATGACCACTGAAGGGGAACCATCCGTCCCAGCAAGGCCTGCTGGATTCAAAAGATTGGGAATCTGGTCAGAGAAAAGTTCACGAACAAGAAGGAATTTGGGCCTTCTTACAGACAACCAGTACCTGTTCTACCAATCCACGGATCAGGAATAGTGTTACTGTCGCCCCTTGCTGGAAGAAAGGAGAACAGGTTTGAATCTATCGACCTGGTAAAACCACATCATGTGGCCAATAATAAGTAGTAGGCCCAGTGGACTGCAAGGATGTAGCAGACAACCAAATCTGGCTACTATCCAAGAGGTTCAAACTGAGAGAATCATCACCTTTGAAGACTCTGCAGTGTGAAAAGAAGGATTAAGCAACAAAGCCACAGAACTTGTGCCTCTTGAGACCCAAATAACAGTTTGCCAAGAAACACCTATCTACAATGAGATAGCATCTGACTATACTAATATGACAAGGGATCAAGCAGCTCCAGCGATTTCAAATAATCCTGATGCAATACCTACAATTGACAGAACTGCCTCTGGCTATTTCATTAACTTTGATAAGTTTTCCGGGGATCCCAGTAAACCTGAAACAACGCCAGCAAAAATACCTTTCAAAGAACAAGCAACAGAACTTTTTCAACAAATGAAAAAGACTTATCTGGTTTCACCATGGAGTGAAATTTGGATTGTTTTGGGTGTACTTTTTCTTCTACATTGGTTGACTCTTGTATTAACTTTGGGAATACTGATAAATGGAAGAAATAGTAAAAAGGACACAGTAAGTAAGAACATCAACTTACTCCTCAAGTCACACAAATCATCTCATCGTGAGCAAAGAGACTTGTCATCAGTGAACATCACAGCCGTTCCTATACCTGGTGTTAATGCTTGGGTCAGAACTGATTATGACATCTTTGGTCCTGCAGAGCTGTTGAAGATTCCACACCAATTCAAGGTTTCCTTGAATGACATTGTTTCATCTAGAACCCTTACTGATAATTGGGACTTTGAGACTGTTAATAATAGGATGTCAGATGTAGAAATGTCCGCAAAATTTACAGATCATGAATACTTAGAAGGTTCATCAGATTATGAACAAATGTACTGTTATAATCACTATGGTCATCAGTTCTTGCATATATCTGCAAATCCTAGAAATGATTATACTTTTAATCAATGGGAACATTGTCCAACACCACAAAAGGGTAGCTCCAAAACATTTTATGAAAAATGTCCATACTTCTCAGGTTGTAATGTCTCAAATCCAGAAACATTTTACTTTAGAAATGTTAATAAGACAGGAATGAAAAGTATGTTGCCCAATACTAAAGAAATGCATTCTGCGGCCTTTTATGGTCAGCTGTCCACATTAGGTTTTGACTTTTGGAAAGACAACATTGAGTCAAAAACTGTCTGGGGCACGAAAGTCTGGCAGGTGCAGGGATTAGAAGCTTTATTTAGAGCCTGCATCGTCCCTGAACGAATAATGTTTTTGAATGACACTGTTCAGCAGACATCTTGTCTTGGCCTAGCTAAGATAAAAGACTTAAACAAACCGTCAATACCTACACCTACACCTGATAGTAAGAACACTAGAGGGGGTGGTCGATGTAAGAACTATTTTACTTAAAAACAGAACAGATCCGGCTTGGAAAAAATGGTTAATCTGGCCCAAAGACACAAACAACTGTCAAGATAGATTCCTGAATAAAACGCAAGGGTTTACATTCACTAGGTGTTAGAAATGGGATTTCTGGCTGGCTGAGGCTTGCGCCAAAGTCAGGCAGAAACCACCACTCTAGTTAGGGCAAGGAAGGGCAAGGAAGTTACACTCCAAAGATAACCCTTGCTCACTCCCTTAGCAACGTGACACGAGCAGCAAGGCTGATCCCGGAGGCAATGTAAGTTAAGTATTTGCGCACGCACCCACCAACAACAACATCCCAGGCCCCCCACAAAAGGAACTCCACACAAGGTATGCATAAAAATGGCCTTAGTATTACCAGACACATTAGATAGTAAACACATACTTTACAATGTGCCAGAGGCACGGGCAGAATTTACAGGGGATTATGTACATGGGAAAGGGCCACATGGACCACTGTCAGGAATTAGCACTTTTAGAACTAGCACTTGGTAGAAATAGCACTTTGTAGACATAGCATTTAGAACATAGCAATTGTAGCACCAAATAGCAAATGTAGCACACAACCAGTAACCACTGGTAAAAAGTAAGTACCACCTACGCAACCCTAACCACCTTAGGAAAATATCACGCAGGGAACCATGAACTCACTAGTATAGCCTATGCTAGGTAAAACAACCTCCTAAGCATGAAAACACATTCAGAGGTATAGGTCAGAAGCTTTACACATGACGCATGAAGACACATTCAGAGGTGTAGGTAAGACACATGATGCATCAATGACATTAGGCAGGTATCACAATTGCGCAGAGATCGCATGAGGCCAAACAGGTTGGTTTTACGACATGTTTAGATTTATTTTATGTGCTTCGAACTTAGTAATGTCGTATATAAGAAAGTGAAGTGGATGTTGTATTGCGTTTTAGGATCCGAGCGAATTTTCCAGATTCAGGCCCTTATATAGGTACAATTCACATTGCCCTAATATAGGCATAGAAATCATTCCGTTATTTAGACATAGCCCATGCAGACCAAATACAGGCATGGCTACTTCCACCCGTACCAAAACGTCACAATGATATCATGGAAAATCGGCTTAAGCAGTCATGGACCTCCCCTTGCTTGAATATTGATTTGTCCAAGAACTTATGTACAAAGATTTACTTTTTCCTTGGGGTTCTTTACTGACGTTATTATGCCCGACTTTACGTCAAACTAGGCACCTTCAAGGTATAAATATTCCCTCACTTGCCCTAGCAAGACAATGTGGTTCGGAGCAGTTCGACTATCTACTTGCCCGACGCAGCTCACTACAGCAACTGCCAAAGGAAGCCGACCCTTCAGCTGACGCACTGATCAAGAAGCTGTCCTTCCTCTAGCTGAGAATCCAGCTCCAGTGTTTCCAAGCTCCCCTTGCAGGGTGTTGGGAAATCGAGTCCCGAGACAGAGATACCAGACCTCCTTCATTTTAAAACTAAGGTATGGAGCTGGATAGATTCTTGGCAAAGAAAACTAAAAACCTATGCTACACAAAACTTACTTCTTCCCTTGTACTAGTTTTAGGTTAGGTACCTTGGGGTAGGCGTATTTTAGAAGCACCAGTTGAGTATTTTTAGTCATTGTTATTTATGTATGTATTTTTATATGGCTTAGAAACCATACAATGCTCTTACAGTATTATTTTATAATATTGTTCTCGCTGTACGCATTATACTTTGCAGCCTGCATTACAATTGTAGCAGTTCATTTCTTTTGCATGAGAAAGAAGACTGTTCAATAAAACCTTTTATTGAAAACGCCGTCTCTCTATTTCACGGCACCTCTCAGAAACGAAGCATGCATGATTGACTGAGTGAAATACTTATCTATTGTTTCCGCGACTCTAGAGATACACTTCTTATTCTTGGGAAAAAAAGTTGTCATGTTTATGCGGTTGTCAGAAACTAATCCCTTCTTGTGAATTCGAGAAAGTTTCTAGTGACCTCTGAGCTAGTTGGCACTCACTATTAAGTTTAATATATTCGATAAAGACATAGTCGACCTCAGTCCTACGCCTAAACTACAGGATATATTATTCCAATGCGCAGAGCCTACTGGGAATATAGGGACTACAATACACCTTACCGAGCTGCCATAGTGAGCATACTTTATGTAATGTTACCACTTTACAGACGCTGATAAATACTATACAACACCTGAGGGTTTTCATTCAAAATAATTCTGAAAATGTAGCAGTCACCGATATGGTTATTTATTGTTCATATAAATAGTGCTGCCAATAAAAGATGACAGGGCACCACGGTGTCCTTTTTTAAGGAGAGGGATTGGAAACGTTTGTTTGCATTCATCCTTATTGTGTCTAGTACAAAGAATGAATGTGCAAGCACATTGCCGTTATGTGCGCTGCTTGTTCTTCTCTAAAACCAATCTCTCTTGAGCTTTCTCTTGGTGTAAGACGTGCAGTTGCAACTATTCCCACTTAATAGGCAAGCTACATGTAAATGGGCACGTTCCTGCTACTAGCCGGTAGTATAACGTAGGGGTCCTGAGATTGGTGGTGAAGCGCCTGCGTGTTCAATAGAGCTTTAAGAATATGGGCTCAGTGTAATCAGAACCTGGGAATGGGCAGAACTTTGCAGAATCTCGCTCAGTTTTTACGTAACTCTGCAGAATTCCACGAAGTAAAGCTTCACGAGTTCCGCCCACCCCTATAAATACTGTAAAACCGCCATTACATGAGCCGTTTTTGATTGTTAGCACCAAGTGGGGAAGATTCCTTTTTGCTTGGCTTTCAACCCAGGGGCTCATATCATGATATGTTTGTGCGTGTGCAGGTTGTTTGTTTTACAAATCGCATTGTTTAGTCTTGTATATTCACAACATAGAACAATCCCATGTTAACCAAGGTGATAGTCCAAATATACTCTCAATCTGGTGGCAGAGTCTCCAAACCCGCTTTGCTGATATTGGTACAGCGCTACTAGCGATTTAATGCTGGAAAGCGATTTTGTATTTTAAATGCTCACAGCTTTGCTTTGCGCGCACTTGGGCAATTTTAAAATGTATTCAGTGTGTGTGTGTTGACTACAAACGCGCACATTGTTTTAAACTTAACTGCACTTCCTGTGCTGATCACAAAGCGCTAGAAATCATCGCGCCCATTCTCCCTCATTTGTTTCTTACATCAGGGAAGCAGCCTTAGTCAGCTACACGGCCAGCGAGGAGTGGTGGTTCAACTCTACTTCCTGTCCGCCTCTTTCCGACAGGGTAATTATTACCGTTGTGCGGAGGGCGGACAGGTGAGAGCCACACACTTCAGGCACTTCCTGCTTTCACTGGAGCGGGTAGCGCACTAGTGGTTAATCTCAGGGGCTATTTAGGCTGAGCACCAAACACAGCGCGGTCGCGGCAAGAGACGGTGGCAGAGTCTCCAAACCCGCTTTGCTGATATTGGTACAGCGCTACTAGCGATTTAATGCTCAATCAGGAGTTTGTTAAAGCGCGACTACTCACCCGTAAGGGTCTCAAGGCGCTAGGGGTTGCAGGTTCCATTCCATCAAGGAGGGGGTCTGTCGAAGAGCCAGGTTTTGAGGTTTCTTGCGAAGATGGGGAGCGATGTTGTCTGTCTGAGGTGGAGCGGAAGGGCGTTCCATGCTTTGGCCGCGAGGAAGGAGAAGGAGCGGCCTCCCAATCTGGTCTTTCTGGTGCGGGGGACCACGGCGTAGGAAAGCTGGGCTGATCGTAGGGTCCTTTGGGGTGCGTGGAATTTGAGTCGGTTGTTCAGGTATGCTGGTCCGGTGCCGTGGAGGGCCTTGTGTGCGTTGGTGAGCATCTTAAAGGTGATTCTCACCTCGACGGGGAGCCAGTGGAGTGTGCGCAGGTGCTGGGAGATGTGGCAGTGTTTTGGCAGGTTGAGGACCAGTCTTGCGGCGGCGTTCTGGATGTTCTGTAGCTTGCGGATGAGGTTTTTGTTTATTCCGGCGTAGAGTGCGTTGCCGTAGTCGAGTCTGCTGGTGACCAGGGCGTGAGTGACTGTCTTTCGGTGTTCGAGGGGGATCCATTTGAAGGTCTTACGAAGGAGGCGGAGGGTGTGGAAGCAGGAAGATGAGACAGAGTTGATCTGGCGGTCCATTTTGAGCTCGGAGTCCAGGATGATTCCCAGGTTGCGTGCGTGGTCTGTGGGGGTTGGCGGGTTTTCGAGGGCGGTGGGCCACCAGGTGTCGCTCCAGGCGTCGGGGTTTGGGCCCATGATGAGTACTTCTGTTTTGTTGGTGTTTAGTTGAAGGCAGCTGTTTTTCATCCATTTGGCGACGGCTTCCATGCCTTCTCGAAAGTTGCGTCTGGCAGTGTTGGGCTCGTTGGATAGGGAGAGGATGAGCTGGGTGTCGTCTGCATATGACACAATGTTGGGTCCGTAGGTTCTGACGATGGGGGCAAGTGGAGCCATGTAGACGTTGAAGAGCGTCGGGCTGAGGGAGGATCCCTGGGGGACTCCGCAGGTGATCGGTGTGGGGTCCGAGAGGAAAGGGGGGAGTCTGACCCGCTGCGTCCTGCCGGAGAGGAAGGAACAGATCCAGTCGAGGGCCTTGTCCTGGATTCCTGCATCGTAGAGTCTGCGTATTAGGGTGCGGTGGGAGACTGTGTTGAACGCCGCTGATAGGTCGAGGAGGATGAGGGCTACTGTTTCTCCTTTGTCCAGTAAGGTGCGGATGTCGTCTGTTGCGGCGAGGAGGGCGGTTTTCGTACTGTGGTTTTTTCTGAAGCCGGATTGGGAGGAGTTGAGGATGTTGTGTTCTTTAATGAATGTGGCGAGTTGGCTGTTGATGGCTTTCTCGATGACTTTCACTGGGAACGGGAGCAGGGAGATGGGTCTGTAGTTTTTGAGGTCGGTGGGGTCCGCTGAGGGTTTCTTTAGGAGGGGGTTGACCTCGGCGTGTTTCCAGTCGTCGGGGAACGAGGCGGTCGCCAGGGAGCGGTTGATGGTTTGGCGGAGCATGGGTGCGATGGTGTTGGCGGCTCTGTTGAAGATGTGGTGGGGGCAGGGGTCCGTGGGGGCCCCTGAGTGGATTGATTTCATTGTCTTCAGTGTGTCTTCGGTGGTGAGAGCTGTCCAGTCATCAATCACTGGTTTCCGGGTGTCGGGGGTGGTTGGTGAGGGTTCAGTGTGTTGGTTGTCTTCGTCGAAGTTGTCGTAGATGCTCTTGATTTTGTGGTGGAAAAAGATGCTGAGTTTGTCGCAGAGGTCTTGTGAGGGAGGGATGTCGGTAGACTCGCTGGTGGGTTGGGCGAACTCCTTGATGATGCTGAAGAGTTCCTTGCTGTTGTGTGCGTGGGTGGAGATTCTGTCTTCAATCGCTTTTTTCCTCGTTTCTCTGATGAGTTGATGGTGGGCGTTGGTGGCGGCTCTGAAGTTGTTGTGGGCTTCTGTGGATTTGGTGTTTCTCCAGGCCTTTTCAAGGCGGCGGCATGTGCGCCTGGACTCTCGAAGTTCGGTGGTAAACCATCTGGCTTTCTTGGCACGGGTATTGTTTTTCTTGAGGGGGGCTATGGTGTTGGTGCTGTCCGAGATCCATCTATGCAGGGTTCGGGCTGCGGTGTTGGGGTCGTCGTTTTCCGCGATGGTTGGGGTGCAGTTGTTGAGTGAGGAGGTGAGCTGGTCATCGGTGATTTTGGTCCAGTTTCTTTGTGGAAGCAGGTGCTGGTGTCTGTGGATGGTGGGTGTTCTGAAGGTGAAGTGGACGCAACAATGGTCGGTCCATGGGAGTTTGGTGGTGTGGCTGAAGGTGATGGAGTTTCCTGAAGTGAAGATGGGGTCCAGGGTGTGTCCTGCTGAGTGCGTGGGCTTGGTCACGATCTGGCGGAGTCCAATGTTGTGGAGGTTGTCCAGGAGGGATGTGGTGTTGGGGTCCAGTTGATTGTCGAGGTGGAAGTTGAGGTCTCCCAGCAGGGTGTAGTTGGTGGATGCGATGGCCTGCGGGGAGATAATGTCTGTGATGGAGTTGGCGAAGGGTCCGCGGGGTCCAGGGGGTCGGTAGATGAGGGTTCCTCGGAGGGCGGCGGTGGGGCTGGCCAGTATCTTGAAGTGAAGGTGTTCCATCAGTTCTGTGGACTCGTCAGGGAGTGTGCTCAGGCGGAGGCTGGATTTGTGGACGATGGCGATTCCTCCTCCTGGGTGGATGGGGCGGTCCTTCCTGGAGATCTTGTATCCTTGGGGGATGGCGATGGCGATGTCCGGTCCCGAGGTAGTGTTGGTCCAGGTTTCGGTGAAGAATGCTACGTCTGGGGTGGTGCTGTCGAGGAGGTCCCAGATTTCTGTTGCGTGTTTGTCGAGGGATCGGACGTTGAGGAGGATGCATTGCAGGGTCTTCGGTTAGGTTGTGTTCTTGTGGGCGGGTTGTGCTGGATCCGTGTTCTTGGCGGTGCTGCAGGTGTGCCGGCAGCGGTGACAGCTGAAGGGTCCATGGGTGTCGGCTGGTGATGCTAGCTTGCAGTTGTTCTTGCAGCCTGGGTTGAGTGCGTGGAGTGCTGCTGGGTCATAGCGTTGGCGGGGCGGAGGTCCAGGGTTCCTGGTGCTGGTTGCAGATGGGTCGCAGACGGGCGCAGACGTTCTTGCCTTTGACGCGCCTTCGGTGCACCAGCGGCGCGCCCGCGGCCGCGCAGTGGCCGCCATTAAGTAGGGGTCGGGGAGGGCTGGACAGCTGGGAGGCGGGGAGGGGAGCTGGATTGGGCCGGTCGTGCTGGGGGGGAGGGGCCGCGGGGGCAGCAGCGGCGGGGAAAGGTAAAGGGAGGAAAGAAGAGATAAAGAAAAAACGGAAAATAAGCAGAAATAAGGCACAAAAGAGCAGAGATGCAGAAAAGAGCAGAAAGGTGAAAGATAGAAAGGGTAAAAAAACGAGTGAAAACGAGTGAAGGAGCAGAGGGAGAGAAAGGGAAAATGGGCAGAAATAATGCACAAAAGAGCAGAGGTGCAGAAAGGTGAAAGATAGAAAGGGGAAAAAAACGAGTGAAAACGAGTGAAGGAGCAGAGGGAGAGAAAGGGAGAATGGGCAGAAGGCGCAAAAGAGCAGAGGTGCAGAAAGGTGAAAGATAGAAAGGGGAGAAAAACGTGTGAAGGAGCAGAAAGAAAGAAAGGAGACAGAGGTCGACTGGACCACCAGGGATGAGGCGCAGGGAAACCTGCGGGTGGAGGAGGGCCTCGATCACCAACACTGAAGAGTGCAGGGGCAGGGGCACCTCACTTAATGGTGGAGCTGCGAGGGTGGGAGAGCAATTTCACTGACAATGAGTCAGTGGTCTTGCTGGAAAGCGATTTTGTATTTTAAATGCTCACAGCTTTGCTTTGCGCGCACTTGGGCAATTTTAAAATGTATTCACTGTGTGTGTGTTGACTACAAACGCGCACATTGTTTTAAACTTAACTGCACTTCCTGTGCTGCTCACAAAGCGCTAGAAGTCATCGCGCCCATTCTCCCTCATTTGTTTCTTACATCAGGGAAGCAGCCTTAGTCAGCTACACGGCCAGCGAGGAGTGGTGGTTCAACTCTACATCCTGTCCGCCTCTTTCCGACAGGGTAATTATTACCGTTGTGCGGAGGGCGGACAGGTGAGAGCCACACACTTCAGGCACTTCCTGCTTTCACTGGAGCGGGTAGCGCACTAGTGGTTAATCTCAGGGGCTATTTAGGCTGAGCACCAAACACAGCGCGGTTGCGGCAAGAGACGGTGGCAGAGTCTCCAAACCCGCTTTGCTGATATTGGTACAGCGCTACTAGCGATTTAATGCTGGAAAGCGATTTTGTATTTTAAATGCTCACAGCTTTGCTTTGCGCGCACTTGGGCAATTTTAAAATGTATTCACTGTGTGTGTGTTGACTACAAACGCGCACATTGTTTTAAACTTAATTACACTTCCTGTTCTGATCACAAAGCGCTAGAAGTCATTGCACCCATTCTCCCTCATTTGTTTCTTACATCAGGGAAGCAGCCTTAGTCAGCTACACGGCCAGCGAGGAGTGGTGGTTCAACTCTACTTCCTGTCCGCCTCATTCCGACAGGGTAATTATTACCATTGTGCGGGGGGCAGACAGGTGAGAGCCACACACTTCAGGCACTTATTGCTTTCACTGGAGCGGGTAGCGCTCTAGTGGTTAATCTCAGGGGCTATTTAGCCCACGCCCCCTCTGGAGCGCGCAGCGATCGCGCGCAGCCGAACTCCTGCCGAAGACCCACCAAAGAGCTGCCCGTCTGCGCCCGTCCGCGCCAGGACGGTGCCAGGAGCCAGGGGCCATGCTCTACGCAGATACCCCACAGAGAACAATCAGGTATTCCGCCTCAGATCTTCTGGCCTTGAAACCAGCCCACCCACCATATTGTATTAATGATAAATGGCCATTCCCAGAAGGCCCTTTTTCTTGCAATAAATGTCACTTTCAAGCCAACCACCTAATTCACTCAGAACCCACGATCTCAGGGGCAAATAAACTAAAAAATGGACTACAATGCCTATTACTGAATGTACGCTCAATGCCCAAACATCAACTTCAGATATGGGATTTACTCCACACATCTCAGCCAGATCTGTGTTTCCTCACGGAAACGTGGCTCAAACCCCATACAACCCCCGCTATTACGTTAGGAATTCCTACAGGATACAAGTTTTTAAACATGGATTGACCCATTAAGACAGGAGGTGGATTGGCCATCATATATAAGGAACATCTGAAAGTCACCATACTAGAGAAAAAATGTAGTCCCACACTAGAAATTATAACTTTCAGAATCAATCTCTCTACTAAATTAGCCAAGAAAGGAGCACTTATATATCGCCCACCTGGACCATGCGCAGGGTTTTCCCTTGCCCTCATGGAACTGCTAGCCCCTTACCTCAGAGCCAAACAAGACTTTGCTCTCCTAGGAGACTTTAATATACATGCAAACAACCCAGAACTCACGGAAACGAAATCTCTGCTCGCAGATATGTCCACGATAGGTCTGGAACTCCAGAATTCTGGTCCAACTCATGAAGGGGGACACTTCTTAGATTTACTCTTCTCGAACTGCCCCACCATTCCCTGTAAAACTACCTCTCAGTTGGATTGGACAGACCACTATCTGATAGAATTTGACATCCCTATACCAAATAAACGGCCATCCAAAATAACTCTTCCTCCAATATGGCGGCGCCAGTGGCACAAAGTCACAACAGAAGGACTGCAGAAGATCTGGAAAAAAACCAAATTCCAGGAAACAGATAAGGTGGAAGATACACTAAATAAATTCAATGATTCCCTTATAGAGGCAATAGACAAGCTAGCCCCGCTGAAACTGCACAAACAATTCCCCACACACAAACAGGAGAAATGGTACACAGAGACACTGAGAACTGAGAAGCAAGGGTGTAGAAGACTAGAAAAAAAATGCAGGAGGTCACACCTCGAAGAGGATAGGAAAGCTTATCTAGAAGCCTAATCAAAATATTATAAAAACATCAGAAGGGCCCGCAAGGACAGTCTGGCCCAACAATTGATAGAGGCAGGAAATTCCTCAAAGGAATTATACAAGATACTTGAATCCTTTATAAAACCCACAGCATGTGTGAGCTCGGATGACTTCTCACTGCCACTATGTAATGAGATATCCCTGTTTTTCGAGAGTAAAATTAATACTATATATGATAAAATCCTGAAAGCCACCAGTACCAACTGTGGTAATCCTGCCCCCACTACACCGCAACAAAAGAAAGTATCTTTACTTTCTTTTCCCCCAGTCTCTAACACCGATCTCCCCCTCCTAACCAGCCACATAAAATCAGGCTCCCCTAATGACCTCATACCAGCCAAAATGATGGCTCCTCTAAACTTCTTCCTAGGCCCATTTATTCAAACCATTATAAACCAATCCCTTAGAGAAGGACAGGTACCATCTGAGTGGAAACAAGCAGTGGTCAATCCCATTCAAAAAAATACCACACTTCCCTGGTCTGACCTATCTAACCTCAGACCCATCTCCCTCCTACCCTACCTCAGTAAACTCACCGAGAAGCATGTTAACACCCACCTGTCGAAATACATCGAGGCAGCGGAGGGCCTGGACCTATCCCAATCTGGTTTCAGGCCCAATCACAGCACTGAATCAGCCCTCCTCTCCGTGACCGACAACATCAGGATGTCACTGGATAGGGGGGGGGCTCAGTGATTTTAGTGCTGTTAGACTTGTCCGCTGCCTTCGACACGGTATCACATGAACTTCTTCTCGAAAGACTGAGTGATGTGGGGGTAGGAGGAATGGCTCAATCGTGGCTGCAAAGCTTTCTCTCTGGCCGTACCCAAGGTGTCAGGCTGGGCTCCCTTTCTTCACCCTCAAGGGTGTTAACTAAGGGAGTGCCACAGGGCTCGTGCCTTAGCCCCACGCTTTTTAACATTTATGTGGCCCCCTTAGCAAATCTGATAAGATCTTATGGATTCTCTCCAGTGTCATACGCTGATGACACCCAGCTCTTGTTTCCCTTTCAAACCCTCACACCGGCAATTCAGTCAACCTTTGCGGATGGGATGAGAGCAGTGGCACATTGGATGGCTCAGAATTTCCTCCAATGCAATGTGTCCAAAACCGAGGTCATGCTGTTTGGGGGGGCGACGCTTCTATGGTCCCCAGAATGGTGGCCCCTGGAGTTAGGCCCTGTCCCCAATCCCAAACCAATAGCAAAAAACCTTGGCGTCAAACTAGACCAGGCGCTCCTGCTCAAGGAGCACACCACTCAAGTGGCGGGTGCCTGCCTCCACGTGGTGGGGCTACTGCGACGCGTCTTTCCATTTCTGCCAGACAATCACAGAAAAACACTCATACAAACCCTTATAATAAGCAGAATGGATTATTGCAACGGACTATACTTATCGGCAAATGAGGAACAGCTGGATAAACTTCAGGTTGTCCAAAATACGGCAGCTAGACTGGCTCTCAATGCCCCTCCCAGAACACCCTCCCGTCCTCTACTTCGCCAACTTCATTTGTTGCCAGTAAAGCAGCGTATCAAATTTAAAATTTGTTGTATGATACACAGATGCCTGTTTGGAACTAGCCCTAAATACCTAAAAGAAAAATTTGTCCCATACACCCCCGGACGTACTCTACGTTCAAGCAACCATCAGCTGCTACGGGTCCCAAAGATAAGAAGAGCCAGACAAGGCGGTCGAGCCCTGTCTTACAAAGGACCTATCCTTTGGAACTCCCTACCCACTGAACTGAAACAGATCAGCAATCTTGAACCCTTCAGGAAAAAACTCAAAACTTACCTCTTCACCCTGCCATAAATCTACAGCTTCAATCGTATAGTAAAACTGTCCAGTATAAGCAACAGCGCAGAGATATCCCTTCGGGAATTGACTCAGGCGCTCTATAAGCAAATAAATAAATAAATAAATAAGGGGCAGATGTATCATCCGTTTTTTTGTCGCAAACGCTGCGATTCGGAAAATAGCAGCGTTTGCGACAAAAAAAAACGGGATTTGGAATGTATCATTCAAAAAGCCTCGCAATATTAAGGAATCGCTAATTTAGCGATTCCTTAACATTGCGAGGTTTTTAAGAAATGGCAACTTGCGATTTAATATTTGAAATGTATCAAGCATTTCAGTGTTGCGATTTTTGACTAAGAATTTGTAAACTACCATCAACTTGTAGTTGGTGGTAACTTGCGAATTCTTTTCAAAAAGCACTTTTTTTAAATTCTAAAGGTGCCATATGACGCTCATACATGCCCTTAGGGCATGTATGTGCGCCATATGTGTACACATATCAAAATCAGGGGTGCAGCAGGGTGTCCTTAAGACACCCTTGCACCCTTGAAATTATTCTCAATTTGCGATTAGCTAATTGCTAATCGCAAATTGAGTATAATTTTACATTCATTCCTATGGGCCTCCTGGCCCATAGAAATGAATGGGAAATTATTCCTTAATTGTGATTAGCAATTTGCTAATCGCAATTTAGGAATTCTAAGGAATCGCTAATAAATAGCGAAATTCTACATACATACCATTTTGCACTTCTCAAATAGCGATTCCTTAACAATCGCTATTTGAGAAGTGCAAAATGGTATCTTGATACATCTGCCCCATAATCTGTGGCAGTCTATCGACAAGTTCATGCAAAAAACAAACCCCTGCAGTAACGCACTAATCCCTTACACCCATGTGACAAGGCGGGTATCCCCCTTCTGTTTACATCTCTGACCACCACAACAGCTGCAAAATAACTGTTACCACGACAAGTGAGTAGAAGGTACCGGCTTTGCACGCATCATTTAATTTTACCATGTAATGTTTGCTATATTTAAACTCGGTTTCCTCTGATAAGAGTCACCTTGTCCCAATAATGCACCTTGTCTTTCTTGTCTTCATCTTTGTATCTCTGTTCATTGTTCTTAAAATGCATTGACATGGAGAAAAAAAAAGACATTGCTCTGCTTAATTGTGCTGTGCAAAGATCAACCCCGAAACACAAGACTACATTATGAAAGTGCACTCAGACTCAGAAGGAAGCTGTGCTTCTGTTTTTGGAAAAAACTGTTTTTCTATATATGCATGTAGTAACTCAGTAAATGAGCTGTGAACAACACATGTTGAAAATGCACAGCTGTGGTTCCCACTTTTTATTTCCACGCCATAGTGTCTACAGCTCCAGCACTGACTTGGAGGATTTCTGAAAGTTTCGAGACTAGTGTATATATTGTTGGCAACTAGACTAGGTTCAGAACAGGCACAGAGCTCCCTTCAACACCTCTCTCATGCTCATGAGTAGACCCATGCAGCAGTGGCCACTAACCTGTGAATCCATCTCCAATGTTCAAAGCTCATGTGACTGCGCTCATTCACAGAAAAGGGTCCAGACGTGGCCTTAGGCCAGTGTTCTCCAACCAGTAGCTCACGAGCTACAGGCAGCTCTTCAGCTACCTGTGAGTAGCTCCCTTAGGTGTAGTCCAATCTAGTACATGAAAAGCTTTTGTTTGATTGAATTCGGTATGTTTGCAAAATTGAAAACTATACTTTTATTAAGTAAAAGGGTGTATATTTTCAGAACTGATAAGCAGTTGATCGCTAAAAAACTACATTTATTTTATTAATAACATTTATAAAGTGCTAACAATGATCTCCAAAGGGATATCACAGTTCTGAAACTGCCATTTGTTTAGTCAAGTAGGCAGGCAACTGGGAACAAGAGATGCAGGTGCATCAATCAGGGAAGAGCCATTTCAGTTTTTTTCTAAATGCAAGGTAATCTTCAGTAACACAGAGATACAGAGGGAGAGAGTTCCAGTGGGTGGCTTCTAAATAGGTAAAAGCGCGGGGACCTGCTCTAGCCTTCTTGATCCTTTTTATTTTGGCTGAGGCAAGGTTGAATTATCTCACATTTCTTGAAGGTTGATACAATTCAACCTTTTGCCTGAGAAGCAGTGGGCCAGAGTTGTGCAAAGCTCTGTGAGTATGACAGAGGAGCTTAAACGTAGCTCTCTTAAATGTGGGCAGCCGGTGCAGTGTTTTTAGGAGATAGTGGCAAAACTATACCTGTCTTTATTGCAGATAAGTGTTGTAGCAGCGTTTGCATTGTCTGAAGACACGTGAAAAAGTAGTAGGCCATTCCCATATACAAAGCACACCTCATTTTTGCTGCAAATTATTCAAAATTAGCTTGACCTTTTCGAAATTTGTCCTGTTCTGTTTGTTGTCTGTACCACTGGGTGCTATATACATGCCTGGGTACTCGAAATAAAGTGTGCATGGATTTCATTAAAAAGGCTGCTGGCTGATGGGAAGAGAGCCATTGAGGCTTATGTTGGTGGTCCATCTGTCCACAATAGGGGTAAAGGCTGTAGGGATGTATGTCGTTACAACGCATACTTTTACTCCGCGTACCATTACAACGCGGTATTTACAACGCATACCGCTACAACGCATAGCGCTTTGGGGTGCTGGATAGTGGTAAGTATAATTTACTATTCTAACTCCAGTCCCCGTGGACCCTAGGGAAGGTGTTGGATAGTAAATTAAACTTACCTCTTATCCTAGAGCGCCCCCCAGCGCAATGCGTTGTAACGGTATGCGTTGTAATGCCCGCGTTGTAGTGGTAGTGCGGAGTAAAAGATGCGTTGTAACGGGTGAATACCGGCTGTAGCCTTGCCCCATGGTAGTGAACTGTTTGACCAGTTTACAGATCCCTGCTGCAGTAGCTCTCCCCACAACTTTGTAGGTTTGCAAAGTGGACACCTTATCTCACATGTCTGCTTGGAATTTTTGTTTTGTTTTGCGGAGAGAAAGCAAAAACCAAATGGATTAATAAATGAACTTTTTCTCTGTGTGTTGTGGGCATTCTTTATTTTCCCAGCCCTTGTCAGCTGTGCACCATATGGCAGAAACAAGCAGGGAAAATCAGTGTTGGCTGCTCCACCCAAAAGAGGTTGGCATCATCCCACTATGACCCGATGGTCATGGGGCAGATGGATAGCCAGGCCAGGGGTTACTAACAGTGGATCCAGATGAGGCCCCTCCGATGCCACATGTTGGAACCCCCACCTCTAAATTGGGTGAGGGAACCACAGGTTTGCCAAGGGAGGAGAGAAATGCAGCTCTATGGTGTCCCTCTCACTCCATCAAACCTTAAATGATGGCCTAGTTCTTTGTGGTGCACAATTTAGTACTGTGTGTCCTATGTTTTACACCACATACTTTTATAATACATATTCCTTTCTAGATCTGGCTTGACAGTGCAGCTGTATCCATTTGTGAGAAATAGAAAAGAGCTTTAAGAAGTACCAACAAGAGAATGCGTAGGCTCCTACCACATGTTTATTTTCCTGTGTACTACATATAATTGGACCGAAGTTGTGTGTTACACTGAAAATGAGTGGCTGTATTGCAATTTTGCCTTGTGGGAAAGCTTAAGTTCAATACAGCAGGTCTGAGTCCTGGCGAGGAGCCAATTATCAACACCCTAGGCCTGATCTATTTATTATGAAAACCTACGACAAATGAAGAAGACAACTTATTTTGTCAAAAGCTTACATTAATAGCAATAGATATTAAGTGTCTGATTGCGAGTTTTGGCGGTGCAGGAGTGGGCGGCACGCAACTGCCACACTCCCCCAAAACCCACCGCCGCCCCCAGATTACAAGTATTTGTGTGGTCTGGCGGGCGGGCAGCATGGCGATCCTGTGATGGTGCCGTTTAAAGGCTCATGGTGGCCTTCAACTGCAGCGCTGTGGTTTAATGGGTCATAGTGTGCCTTAAACTGCACCGCCGTGGGACTGCCAGTGCATGTTCCTGCACAGGAAGGAATGAACCATGTTGTGCATTCCTTCCTGTGCTGAAACTGCGGGTGCAAAAATACGGGGGGCACAACATGTGCCCTGTTGTAAGTTATTTACATGCCCTTCTTCTTCCTTTGCTCATTCCTCTTGTTCAGCCTATGATGCCTATAGAATGTCATGACTGCATGGAATGTGGTGTGTAGGGAGTTAGGCAGATGATGTCAGCAGGCTGAGCAGGAAGGTTATCCTGCTCCTGGTGGGGCATACTTTACAGCTTAATTTCCAGTTTGGCTCATCTAAACTTCCTGTAACTTACCTACAAATAAAGTTACTACTTGGAACCAACTACCTGACTTCATGAAGATTCATACTTTGTTACATGCCCCCCTGCATGTACCCCATGCACAGGCGCATGAGGGGGCCTCTTTCTTTCCTCTCTGCTAGAAGTTTCATGGAGGAGGAACGTCCATGAGACTGCTGGCGGTGTGGAAAGTTGGAATATGCTTGACAGTGCTGCAGGACATCACCAAGCATATTGTGGCCCTCAGACTGCAGCGCCACCACCAGGGATCTCTGATTCCTTGTGGTTGTGGTGGTGCAATGGCTGTCCGACCACCATAGTCATAATAGGGCAGTCGAGCTGCCAGTGCGTGGTGGCTGGACCACCACCGCAGTGCTGCAGTGTCATCATCAGGCCCTAAGTGTGTTTTCTTATTACACCTGTGTGCAGCAAAGAAGGGAGACGAGTGAAAGGGCCACGCATGTGAAGGTGATGGAGAACTTCCAGGCAGTCGTGGGGCTGCTTGCCAAGCACAAGACGGCACTGGGTTACGGGGCCCTGACTCTCCTGTCGGCCGGCAGGGAGCAGCTCTTCTTGCAGATGGCCTTCCAGTGCCCCTGCAACTCCTGGAGCTTCAGCTACAGCCTGGTGTCCATGCTGGTGCCCGCCCTGGTGCTGCTGCTGCTGCTGCTCGACTTCCTGCTCAACTCCCGCACCTGGCGGCTGCTCACCGGCTGCCACGCGTCTTTCCCGGTGCACCGCTCGTGCCGCTGCAGGCTGTGTGGGGGCTGTGCAATAGGTGGGAGGGGGGCCGCGCGGCCCCCCCTTTGGGCCCTTGATGGCCAGGGGGATCACCATCCCCCATGGCCGCCTCCTGCAGTGTCCCGGGGTGCCCACCCCGGGACACTGCTGTTTGAAATGACCTGCTCCTGCTTTAATGAAGCAAATCAGATTGCTTTTCCACATGGGGAGCAGCATATTAGCAGCTCCCCATGTTGAAAAGCAATGCCGGCTCCTGCAGGAGGCCGGGAGCCGGCGGGACTATGGCTATGGGGGGATTGGGGACCCCCACGGTCCCCAATGAAGAAGGCCAGCCCTGGGGGATGGGGTCCCTGGGGCTACAAGTGGCCCAGGAAGGGGGCCACGTGGCCCCACTCCCTAAATAATAATAAAAAATAAAAGAGGCAGGCCGGCCCCGGGGTATGGGGTCCCGGGGGCCATAATAGCCCTGAGGAGGGGGCCAAGCGGCCTCCCCTCCAAAAATAAAAAATAAAAAACAATGGCCAGGCCCCGGGGGATGGGGTCCCCAGGGCCAGAGGTGGCCCAGGAGGGGGTCCACGCGGCCCCCCTCCCAAATTGTAAAAAACAATGAAAAAAAAGAGAAAGGCCGGCCCTGGGGGATGGGGTCCCTGGGGCCTAAATGGCCAGTGGAGGGGGGTCAAGTTCAAGTTCAAGTTCGGGTATTTATATAGCGCACTACTCACCCAGAGGGTCTCAAGGCGCTAGAGGGAGGGGTTCATTATTTGTCGAATAGCCAGGTTTTCAGTTCTTTTCTGAAGGAGATGTGGTTCTGAGTAAGGCGGAGGTGGGTGGGGAGTGAGTTCCAGGTCTCGGCAGCCAGGAAGGAAAAGGATCTGCCACCCATGGTGGATTTTCGGATGCGCTGAACTGCGGCGAGGGCTTGATGGGATGATCTTAGTTGGCGGGTGGGTTTGTAGAAGGACAGTCGAGTGTTGAGGCATTCGGGTCCTAGATTATGAAGGGCCTTATGTGTGTGGGTGAGAAGGCGGAAAGTAAAACTTTTGTTGACAGGAAGCCAGTGGAGGTCTTTTAGGTGTCCGGTGATGTGATCTTGGTGCGGGATGTCTGATATGAGTCTCGCTGACGCGTTTTGGATGCGCTGAAGTTTTTTCTGTAATTTTGTTGTAATTCCGGCGTAAAGTGTGTTGCCATAATCCAGACGACTCGTGACCAGTGCATGGGTGACAGTCTTTCTTGTCTCGAGGGGGATCCAGCGGAAGATCTTTTTGAGAATGCGAAGGACGTTGAAGCAGGAGGACGAGACGGCGTTGACTTGCTGGACATTGAGAGAGAGGAGTCTAGAATGAAGCCAAGGTTACGTGCATGGTCTGTGGGTGTGGGTGCTGTGCCCAGAGCGGAAGGCCACCAATCGTCCCAAGCTGAGGGGGAGGATCCTAGGATGAGCACCTCCGTTTTGTCTGAGTTGAGTTTTAGGCGGCTCTGTTTCATCCATTCGGCTACTTCTTTCATGCCTTCGTGAAGATTGGTTTTGGCGGTGTTGGGGTCTTTGGTGAGGGAAAGGATTAGCTGGGTGTCGTCGGCGTAAGAGATGATGTTGAGGTTGTGTTGACGCACGATAGAGGCGAGAGGACTCATGTAGACGTTGAAGAGGGTGGGACTGAGTGAGGATCCTTGAGGTACGCCGCAGATGACTTCGGTGGCTTTTGAGTAGAATGGGGGAAGTCGGACTCTCTGAGTTCTCCCAGCTAGGAACGAGATGATACAGTTCAGGGCTTTTCCTTGTATGCCGATGTTGCTGATGCGTTGTATAAGGGTGCTGTGGCAGACTGTGTCGAAAGCGGCGGAGAGGTCGAGTAGGATGAGGGCCACTGTTTCTTCGTTGTCCAGGAGTGCTCGGATGTCGTCGGTCGCTGCAATGAGGGCGGTTTCGGTGCTGTGTTTGGCTCAAAATCCGGATTGAGATGGATCAAGGGAGTTGTTGGATTCAAGGAAGGCGGCGAGCTGGCTGTTGACGGCTTTCTCAATGACTTTGGCCGGGAAAGGTAGGAGGGATATGGGTCGGTAGTTTTTCAGTTCTGAGGGGTCTGCTGTGGGTTTTTTCAGAAGGGCGCTGAGTTTGGCGTGTTTCCAGATTTCTGGGAAGGTGGCAGAGTTGAAAGAGCAGTTGATGACATCGCAGAGTTGGGGTGCGATGATGGAGTCAGCTTTGTTGAAGATGTGGTGGGGACAGGGGTCAGAAGGCGAGCCAGAGTGGATTGAGTTCATGAGGCGAATGGTGTCTTCAGTGGTGATTGGGTTCCGGGCACTGAGGTTGTTAGTTGGAGGAGTGGGATCTGAAGGGGGGTGGGGCGGGTTGATCCCTGGGAGTATTCTTGAAGCTGTTGTGGATGTCGGCAATTTTGTTGTAGAAGAAGGAGGATAGCGCGTCGCAGAGGTCTTGGGAGGGAGTGATGTCGTTGGATGCTGCGGTGGGGTTAGCACCCCTCCAAAAACTGTTTAAAAAGTGGCCGTCCCCGGGGCGATTATGGCCTCGGAAGGGGGGCCACACGGCCCCCTTCCCGAATATGAGATTTGAAAAATAAATTAGGGAGCAGACCCTGGGGGATGGGGTCCCCAGGGCCAAAAAATGTGAAAAAAAGGGGGCTACACAGCCACCCTTCAAAAAAAAAAGAAAAAGAAAAGAACGGCATTGCGCCGGAGGCCACGCCCCCTTCTTGTAGCACTCTGCAAACGTGCCCCCTGGCACGTTTGCAGAGGGGAAACAAATTCTTCTTGAATACTGGGGGGACCTGGGGGCCAACTAGCCCACCAGGAACCTCCAGGATGCACCAGGGTGCTGCGTTGAAGAGAGGTGTTCTGAGGCCAAGCACTTTTTTGAACCTCTCTGCAAAGCAGCTCTGTGACGCTTACTGGAGGTAGCTGGTGGGCTAGTTGCACCCCATGGACCCTCAGTATTCAAGGGGAATTAATCCCCCAACTTAAAACGCACCATGGGCGTGTTTGCACTGTGGTGAAGGTAGGGGCGGGGCCAGAGTTCACATGTGTGCAAACACACCCTGTGGGGCGGTTTAAGTTGGGGAATTAATTCCTTATAAATCCTGAGGGTCCCTGGGGCCAACTATTCAACCAGGTACCTCCAGTAAGTATCAAGGAGTTGCGTTGCACAGTGTTATAAAAAGGGGCATGGCCTAAGAACACCTCTCTGCAACACAGCCCCCTGGCGCATACTGGAGGTACCTGGTGGGCTAGTTGGTCCCCAGGGACCCACAGGATTGAGGAGGAATTAATTATCTAATTTAAAATGTGCCACAGGCATGTTTGCAGACATGTCACCTCAGGCCACGGCCCCTTCCTTCACCACTGTGCAAACGCGCCCTGTGGCGTGTTTTAAGTTGGGGAATTAATTCTCTTTCAATACTGAGGGTCCCTGAGGGCCAAATAGCTCAACAGGTATCTCCAGTATACGCCAGGGAGCTGTGTTGCAGACAGGTGTTCAGAGACCACGCCCCTTTTACACCTCTCTGCAACGCAGCTCTGTGGCGCCTATTGGAGGAACCTAGTGGTCTAGTTTGACTTTAGGGACCCTTAGGATTGAAGGGGACTTAATCTCTCAACTTAGAACGGCCACAAGGCGCGTTTACACAGTGGTGAAGGGAGGGAACGGGGCATGAGGTGATGTGTGCAAACACGCTCTGTGGCAAGTTTTAAGTTGGGGGAAAAATTCCCCTTCAATCCTGAGGGACTATCGGGCCAAGTAGCCCACCGGTTGCTTCCAGGAAGTGCCGCTGCGTTGCAGAGCTGTTGTGCAGGCCATGCCCCTTTTTACATCTCTCCGCTACACAGCTCTGTGGCACTTACTGGATGTACCTAGTGGGCTAGTTGGACTCTAGGGACCCTCAGGATTGAAGGGGAATTATTTCCCCTACTTACAACTTGCTAGAGGGTGTGTTTTCATAGTGGTGAAGGGAGGGGATGGTGTAGGAAAGTGGCTCTATATATACTCGACCGAAGTGAAATCAGCCAAACTACGAATTTCAATTTACTCACCTGTTATCAGGAGAGACCTCAGTGCTGCATCTTTGAGCCCAGTACTCATCCTGAAAGTAATTTTAACCGTACTTACCAGTAACTTGAAATTCCTTCCATAGGATATCAGTGCCTGCTTTTTGCTGAAAAAGTTTCTGTGTTGATTAAGAAACTTACAAATATTCCTCTAAAATCAGCCGAATTACGAATTCTGATTTACTCACGTGTTATCAAGAGAGACCTCAGTGCTGCATGTTTGAGCCCAGTACTGATCCTGATAAGTAATTCTATCCGTACTTACCAGTAACTTGAATTTCCTTCCATAGGCTAACATTGACTGGTTTCACTTGGAAATTATTCTAAGTGTGGAGTTTTGGAACTTTAAAATATTCACTTAAAATCATCCGAACAACGTATTCCGATTTATTCACGTGTTATCAGGAGAGAACCCAGTGCTGCATTGTTTAGCCCAGCACTGACCCTAAAAGTAATTCTAACCGTACTTACCAGTAACTTGTATTTCCTTCCATAGAAATCCATTGTCTGGTTTTCACCAGAAAAGTTTCGAAGTGTCTATTTTCACAAACTACAAATATTCCTTAAAAATCGCCTGTATGACTTAAACACATTCCTTCAACTGTTTACAGGAGATGCACCAGTGCTGGATTCAGGATCCACCACTGAGTAAGAAAAAGTAACAATTACACTACTTACCTGCTAAGTGAATTTCCTCCCATAGGATAACATTGGTGATTCTATGTAAAAAAATGTCTAAGTGTCAACTTTTAAAATACAATAATATTCCTTACAAAATCACTACTGTAACCAAAACACTTTTACTCACCTGTTTACAGGAGATGTTCCAGGACTTGTAGTGTAGTTCCTATTTTCTGTATAGGCCCTGCGCATGGGAATAACATAAACAGCAGTATAGACGTAGGACTGAGGTCTTCTAGGTCTCTACTGACTATGTTAGACTTAATTTAGGTTTGCGCCAGCTAGCTCAGAGGTCACTGGAAACTTTCTTGACTGAATAGAAAGTGATCAGCTTTCCTGGCTTAGACAAGAAGGGATTCAGCTTCCGACAACCGCATAAACATGACAACTTCGCTCCCCAGAATAAGAGTCAATCTCTAGAGTCGTGTGAAACAATAGACAGCTATTTCACTCAGTCAGACGTGCGTTCTTAGTTTCACCAGAGTGCAGAGAAGAGAGAGACGGGCGTTTTCAATAAAAAGATATTATTTATTGAGCAGTCTTCCTTCTCATGCAAGAGAAATGAATTGCCACAACTGCAAGACTTGATATAACGAAAAGTGCGTACAGTAAAAGGAGTATTACGAAATAATACTGTAAAAGCATTGATATGGTTTCTTAGCCATAAGATAGTTAAAATGAATAAAATATATACATTCATATATACATTGGCTAACGACCTCAACTGGTGCTTCTAACTACGCCTAACCCGGTGTACCTGACCTAAGCCTAATATGTGGGAGGGAGTAAGTAAGTAGCAGTTTAAGTTAAGTAGGTTTTGCCAAGAGTTTGATTCAAGAATTCTCTCTAAAGGTTTAGTCAGCACCGTAACTCTGGAATAGAATGTAGGAGGTCTGGTATCTCCCTCTCAGGACCCGATATCCCAGTCACCCGCAAGGGTGGGCTGGAAACGCCGGAGCTGGATTTTCTCGGCAGGAGAAAAGACAGCGTCTTTCTCAGCGCGTCAAAGAGGAGGGGCAGCGTCCGTGGGCTTCTCGCATCTGCTGGGCTCTCTGCAAGGGGACAGCTGTTCTGCTCCAGTATTCACCACCGTGTGTTTGCTTAAGGCAACGTTGGTATATTTATACCTGAAAGGTGCTGAGTTTGACGTACGTTTTGGACATAAGACGTCAATAAAGATGTCACTAAGAACTGGTCGTTCTTACAGCGCTTGCAGGAGTTCTATTACTAATCAAAACAAAGCAAACAGGGCTTTCCCAGGTTGCTGGGGGTTTGGTGTGTCGAAAGAACTCGGTGCGTTCTCTAGGAATCTAAGGAAGTAGCTTCTGCTGTGTCATGGACTGCAGAGGCGAGTTACTGAAATATGGCTCTGATTATTATGCCATTATAGGGATATTTATTGATTATAGCCATATAGGGGCATAAGGTCACAATATTGATCGGGTTCCTAGATAAAACACATCACCCACTCCACGATTTTCTGTCCATCAATTACTAAAAACTTAAGCAATAAAGATGCATGTGTATTCCAACCCACCCCAAAATACATTTTGCATTTGAAATGGTGTATACGAAATACATGAAAATGATACTGGTACTGTACGTTTTTAAGCAGTATAATAATTCAAAAGTGCATATATCTTCAGTTGAACGATTTGCGAAAATTACACATGAAATGTCTCTTAATACAGAAAAGAAAGGCGAGACTATTTCATCACATATAAATACAATTGCTGTAAAATGTGCTAGAGGCTGAGGTAATATTTTGTCTCTAGATCTACTAAAAATAGAAGCTCTGTTCTTTATGAATAGTTCTACTTTAAGCAAAGTACATGTGCCAGAAAAAAGGTAAATATTTTGGAATTTTGAAAAAAAATAATTTCATGATGAGCGGGGCAAAAATAGTTCCAAACGTTTTTCAGTAGCTCTTGCTTATCAAAGCTGAAGGCCGAATTCGGAGTTCATGGGAACGTTGTGTGCCGGATTGTTTTCCAAAAAGTTATTGTTTCTGTTAAGGGGAGAACATAATTTCAGACAGACTCGCAAAAAATTGGTCTACATATTCAGGTGACAGTTCGACCAAGTTTGACAATGCTGTAACTTGGCAGTTGTGAGAATGATTGCTATCTTCGATTTCAGGATCAGCAATGCTCACAGAGGGTCGTACCTGGGTGATGTTGCTTTCATTTCTTGCTTCACTGCCACCACCTAATCAAAGTGCAGGAGTCTCAACGAATGCCGTCATCAGGATTGGTAACCGCTGGGGACAACACGATGCATGAGCCATTACTGGACTTAGCAAAGTATCGATATCCATTGGTACTGCTGATTGTAGGGCAAGACAGGCGTCTAACACACATTCCTCTCTGCATAGCATACATCAAAGCACAGGTAAGATGCAGGTCTGCCATATAGGTCTGAATGAAAGAAACCAGGTCATATTCAGATCTCTTAGCCGGGCCAGTCCAAGGACTTTAGTTATGCGGTCCCGGTAGCGTATTGCTAGGATAATTTCTTCCATCCTTGCCGGAGTCTTGTCTGCGTTTTGGCTTGCCATATCGGAGCAGAAGGGTCAAAAATAAAATACCTGCTACGAGTCCCAAAAGTAGTGGTAGGCCGACAAAGACCGAATGGACAAAATTGGGGAAGATGCCCAGGACTGCTTCGAAGGGTGTTAACAGTCCCGAAAAATTTTTCTTAAATACATTCGAGATACCACTGGCATTCGACATATTTAGGATTTGGCTTAACATTTCTACAAAATGCACGGGGCAATTTGTTGATAAAAGTGTATGTATCTCTGCAGTTGTCCTTGCAACTTGGAGATCATACGTCTCTTTTGATGACGTGATGGTCACTGTTTTCTGTAAAAGCACAGACTTCATTCTGCTTAAAGTATCAATTCGTATAGAAGAGATATTCAACGGAGGCCATATCGGAGCCTCTGAGTCTCCAGGGCCATTTGGATACAATGCTTGCATACAGCAAGTGACCATGGAACTGACGCTTAAGAGATATGCTTTCCCTGGCACCAAGCCACAACAGCTGTGATCCGTTATTAGAACGTAACTCCTGTTAGAAAGTTGTCTAAAGAATGGCTCTATCTGTGTTGCAGGTGTGCCGTGCTGGTGGCATGAAAGGTTATTTGAAGTCCCCTCACAGGCCCCATGCAAGTTAATACCTTGGCACAAAAGTATACTGCTTAGTGATTGTTTACACTCATTACCACTAAGAAATACATTTTTGTTATAACATGTGTGTGTATAAGGTAATTTCCATGATGACTTAATGTATCCTTTACCCAACCTTTCATACTGGCCTGCTGGTATATACTGTAGGCAATTTTTAAATTGGAAAGTTGTTATCGGAATTGTGATTATTCCGTGTATTATCCATTCAATGACAGGTCTTTCTGACATTGTCAATGGTAATCTCTCAAGTTTTTCAATGCTCAGGATTGCATAGTCTGCTCCTTTCAGTGCCAAACTGATTTGTTTATCAGTAAGGTTAAAGATAGAAAACAATGACGTTGTGTTATAGAAACCTCGTTAGGCGGAAGCCGGGAGTAGTGAGAGCTTGTGTCAGATTTTAATTGTTATACTCTGATTTTAAAGAACTCACCTTCCCTCTTAGCACTCAACCCCTCAGGCACAGTCATCCCCGCACAGCGGATTTAGCGCTGCCGCGTGCGAGTGTTTCCCTTCTTGCCGCCATTCCGGAGACACAAGGCACGCCCACTTGTGTTTGCCACGTCCCCTGTGACTAAGGTAAATAAAAGCGCGCTGACTACAAGCGCCACATTGTTATAGGAACTTCCTGAGGCGGAAGCCGGGAGTAGCAGGAGCTTGTGTCAGATTTTAATTGTTATACTCTGATTTTAAAGAACTCACCTTCCCTCTGAGCACTCAACCCCTCAGGCACAGTCATCCCTGCAAAGCAGATTTAGCGCTGCCGCTGGCGAGTGTTTCCCTTCTTGCCGCCATTCCGGAGACACAAGACACGCCCACTTGTGTTGGCCACGCCCCGCGTGACTAAGTTAAATAAAAGCGCGCTGACTACAAGCGCCACATTGTTATAGGAACTGCCTGAGGCGGAAGCCGGGAGTAGTGAGAGCTTGTGTCAGATTTTAATTGTTATACTCTGATTTTAAAGAACTCACCTTCCCTCTGAGCACTCAACCCCTCAGGCACAGTCATCACCGCACAGCGGATTTAGCGCTGCTGCGGGCGAGTTTTTCCCTTCTTGCCACCATTCCGGAGACACAAGACACGCCCACTTGTGTTGGCCTCGCCCCCGTGACTAAGGTAAATAAAAGCACGCTGACTACAAGCGCACATTGTTATAGGAACCTCCTGAGGCGGAAGCCGGGAGTAGCGAGAGCTTGTGTCAGATTTTAATTGTTATACTCTGATTTTAAAGAACTCACCTTCCCTCTGAGCACTCAACCCCTCAGGCACAGTCAATCCCGCACAGCGGATTTAGCGCTGCCGCAGGCGAGTGTTTCCCTTCTTGCCGCCATTCCGGAGACACAAGACACGCCCACTTGTGTTGGCCACGCCCCAGTGACTAAGGTAAATAAAAGCGCGCTGACTACAAGCGCCACATTGTTATAGGAACCTCCTGAGGCGGAAGTTGGGAGTAGCGAGAGCTTGTGTCAGATTTTAATTGTTATACTCTGATTTTAAAGAACTCACCTTCTCTCTGAGCACTCAACCCCTCAGGCACAGTCATCCCCGCCCAGCGGATTTAGCGCTGCCGCGGGCGAGTGTTTCCCTTCTTGCCGCCATTCCGGAGACACAACACACGCCCACTTGTGTTGGCCACACCCCCCGTGACAAAGGTAAGTAAAAGCGCGCTGACTACAAGCGCCACATTGTTATAGGAACCTCCTGAGGTGGAAGCCGGGAGTAGCAAGAGCTTGTGTCAGATTTTAATTGTTATACTCTGATTTTAAAGAACTCACCTTCCCTCTGAGCACTCAACCCCTCAGGTACAGTCATTCCCGCACAGCGGATTTAGCGCTGCCGCGGGCGAGTGTTTCCCTTCTTGCCGCCATTCCGGAGACACAAGACACGCCCACTTGTGTTGGCCACACCCCCTTCCTACACTCTCCTCACTCCCATAAAGCATGTGCATCCACCGGAAGCGCAGCGGACGAGCGCAGCGGGCGTGACGTTTGCGTGCCGAAGGCGCGCTTAACGCAAGCTCGTCTGCGCTCGTCCGTGCTAGGCAGAGCTCAGAGCCAGATACTATAGATAATGCTCTCCACCTTACGCACAGATACTCGAGAGATGCTTTGCTACACTTGAATAGAGATATAAATGGCCCTTGCCTACACTCCGTACTTGGGGACAATTCCTCCAACCACTGCCTCTATTGTCCGTTCAAATTTACACCTACTGTGCCTCAACAAACTTCTTCCATCCTAATATGCATGGCCCTGATTAATTGCAGATCACTCCCCAAACACTCAATAGAAATTTACCACACTTTAGAAAATCGTCAGCTAGACGTTCGTTTTTTAACAGAAACCTGGTTGGGACCAGATTCCGACCCGGACATCGTCAAGTCCCTTCCTCCTGGCCTCTTAATTCAACATGTAGACCGATCCAAAGGGAAGGGAGGGGGTATCGCTATAATCTATAAAGACCATCTTTCCTGCCGATTGCAAGGCAGCCCCCTCCTAGATTGTGAAAATGTTCTATTCTCTATTCAAATCTCCCCATGTAGATCTTTGTCAGGAATTCTTATCTATCGCCCTCCAGGACCCATGGGTCAGTTCAGTGAATCTCTCATGGAACATACTTGCACACTGGCTGCCATCCACTCTACTTTTATGATCCTGGGAGATCTTAACATTCATTTCGATAAAAATGAAGTCAAACTAGCCTCTGATCTAATAGCAGTCCTAGAAACACTTCAGCTTAGGCTACAAAGTAGACAACCTACCCATTCATTGGGCCACCTGTTGGATCCCATTTTTTCCAACATTAATGATCTTACTACCTTAGATCATACTCCGGTACCATGGTCTGACCATTTCTTAATTTCACTGAATTGGCAGCTATATAACATCATACGCCCTAAATCTCTACCTAATAAGCCCACTCGTTCCTGGGCTACCCTAGACCCAGAAAAATGGAAGTTAAATCTAAAGCGCTCCCCTCCTAGACTTGTCTCCAACCCTGTTCACGCCGACGCGGAGTTCTCAAAATGGATAGGAGAGACATTGGACAAAACCCTACCTAAAAAATCTACCTGTAAGCCCGAGATAAAATTACCTCCCCATGGTTCACCCAGGAAATGCGGCTTCTGAAAAAAATCTGTAAGAAATCGGAAAGAGACTGGAGAAAATTTTTTGACCCTATTAAAAAAATTGAATATAAACATACTATTCTTAACTACAAAAAGGCACTTAAAATCGCCCAAGTCAAATATTTCGAAGAAAAAAATCAAATCATCTGCCAACTCATCAAGGGAGACGTTTCAAATTGCAAAAAAACTTCTCAAAGCACCTGATCCTCCCCCGCCAGTAGAGCCTTCAGCCAACCGATGTAATGATCTTGCGGAATTTTTTCAATCAAAGATTAAAAACATTCTTAATTCCCTTCCGTCACAAACATCCAATGCCCTCTCCATTGCTAATCCGCCTAGTTCCACACCCCAAACTACAGCATATCAATTGACCCACTTTTCCCCCCTGACAATAGATACTCTCTCCCCAATATTACACTCAATCAAAAGTGGATCTCCAACTGATCCCGCACCTTTTAACATCTTAAAATCAGTTGCTCCTACCATTCTTCCTTATCTGGCAAATTTGATTAACACCTCGCTTACCCATGGTGCTGTTCCACCCAATTGGAAAAAAGCAATTGTCAACGCCCTTCTTAAGAAACCACACTTAGATCCACTAGAATTAAGCAATTTTCGGCCGATCTCCTTGCTCCCAGGCATCAGCAAGATAGCCGAAAAATATGTCAACCATCAATTTTCTGAATACCTTGAAACCAATGGTCTCCTGGAGCCGTTCCAGACGGGATTTAGGCCCGGCAAGAGCACAGAAACTGAGATGTTGGCGGTTGTTGAAGAGGCAAGAAAGATCATCGATTCAGGAGGATCAGTGGCAGTGATCCTCCTGGACCTGAGAGCAGCCTTCGACACCGTCAACCACTCGACATTGGTCCATAGGCTTAGGGATCTTGGAATCACAGAGACGGCCCTGTCCTGGTTGGAATCCTTCCTGAACGATAGGTCCTTCCAGGTAGCAGATGGCAATTTTATTTCCAGGCCCACAGCCATCAGCTGTGGGGTCCCTCAAGGGTCATCCCTGAGTCCGACCCTTTTTAATGCTTACATGTCCCCCCTTGAGAAGATCGTCACCCCATTCGGGATCAAGCTTTTAACTTACGCTGACGATACCCAATTGGTAGTCTCCCTTAGCCAGCAAGACCAATCTCTCACCAACCTCCACAAATGTCTCAGTGACATAACTAAATGGATGAGAAAACGTATTATCCCTGTGCACTCAGTTCTACAGAAAACTTAAAATGAGATAATCAAAAGTTCGTGGTGGCGCATAATCGTCACACGTAGTCAAACCGTGCCTTTAAACACAGTAAACGAATGTTGTGGGTAGACTCAACTGCCCTCGTGATTATGCGCTCTGTTAACAATGAAACGGATAGGTTTCTTCTCAATGTTTCATTTATTTATGCTTCAAGTTCATATGATCTTCAATCCATTGATAAACAGTGATTTATAAACAATATTTTCTTGCGTGCATAATGACTATCTTATGTCGCAATGTTGCGATTCAACTTAATTTGGTCCTGTATTATCCATTGTTTTCAGACCCCTGACGAAGGGTCATGGTTTTTGACACGAAATGCATTGGGTGGATGTGAAAATTACATTGAATCGTAACATTGCGACATAAGATTGTCATTATGCACGCAAGAAAATATTGTTTATAAATCACTGTTTATCAATGGATTGAAGATCATATTGAAGCATAAATAAATGAAACATTGAGAAGAAACCTATCCGTTTCATTGTTAATCCAGGAGAGAATACAATTTAAGGCATTATGCACAATACACAAAATTCTTCATGGAAAGGCTCCACCTATTTTAAAAAACCTTATCACTCCCTATAATACCAAGAGAACTTTACGTTCCTCACACTGCAACTTGACATCCGTACCCAGAATCAAGAAGGCCCGCTCTGGAGGTCGACTCTTTGCCTATAATGCTTCCAAGCTATGGAACTCACTGCCCCCAGACATTAGGGCCCAGCCCAACCTACTCTCATTTTGTAAGGCACTCAAGACCTGGCTGTTCCCGTAACGCTTCCCTCTCGCACCTGGTTTCTTTATCACTAGCGCTGGGACGCTTACGGGCAGCCATGCGCTTTACAAATCTGTAAAATAAATAAAATTACGCCATGGCACATAGCCTGAACGCAGGTTTTGCAACGTCCAGCCTAGCTGTACAATAGAACGCAATTAGGACTGGCCATGTTGTAACATTAGCAAGTCCTGGTCTATTATATCTATAGCAGATGATACAATACTGTCCAGTGAATATATTCTGGAGGACAGAGTCATTAACCCATTTTCCACAACAGAAAGTGATTTTTCCAAATTAATACGATCAATTTCACGTTTTCTCTGCTGTCTCAATTTGAGTCACTTTCCATGCCTCGTTGTAAGCAGCGTATATACTGGCCGCTATGAAACGTTTTTGACGCTGTTTGCGTGGACCCATTATGAAATCGCGCAAGACAGCACCATCTTTAAGTAAAGATAAGTGTTGCTTAATTTGTGCAAGTGTGGATGTTTGTAACGATTCAAGGCATAGTTTCCCTACACTGTATGTTGTTACTATCCCTGGATGTTGTCTCTGGGAGTATCTAGGGTCTGGTCTGGTCATTTTTAACCCCTGTATTTTGTTCAGGAATCTGTCTTGACAGTTATTTGTGTCTGTAGGCCAGATTAACCACTTTTTCCAATCAGGATGTGTTCTGTTTTCATGTAAAATTTGGGATACGTCTACCTCAATATCTGTGGTTGCATTATCAGGTATTGGCTTTGGAATAGACGGTTTGTTAAAGTCTTTAATCTTGGCTAGGTCAAGACAGGTTGTTTGTTGAATTGTGTCATTCAAGAACATTATTTGTTCTGGGATCATGCAGGCTCGAAATAATGCTTCTAGGCCTTGTACCTGCCAATCTTTTGTACCCCAGATGGTTTTTGTTTCAATGTTGTTTTTCCAGAAATCAAAACCAAATGTAATCATTTTTTCATAAAATGCTTCTGAATATATCAATTTAGTATTTGTCGCATGGTTTTTGTTCCTGTTTTATCTAATAGTTTATAATAAAAGGTTTCTGCATCACTTGTGTTAAACCCTGAGAAGTATTGGAATTTCTCATAGAATGTTTTTGAACTGCTTTTAGGTGGAGTAGCACAATGTTCCCATTGGTTATATTTAAAAACATTTCTAGGTTGAGCAGATTTATGCAAATAGTGGTCTGCATAATGAGTAAAACAGTACATCTGTTCATAATTCGATGAACCTTGCAAATAATCATGTTCTGTAAATTTTGCTGACAAAACTAAATCCGACATCATATTATTTATGCTTTCAATGTCCCAATCATCAGAGAATGTACTTGGTTTTACGAAGTCACTTAATGAAACCTTAAACTGATGAGGATATTTCAAGAGTTCGACCGGGCCATATATTTTGTAATCTGTTTTGTCCCAAACTACCCCGCCGGGTATTGGAATGGCTGTGACATTTACTGATGATAGTTCTCTTTTCTCGATGTGAGATGACTTGTGAGGCTTCAGAACTAACTTGATGTTCTGACTTGCTGTGTTCATTGTACTGTATTTTCCCTCAATCAATTTTCCCAAACAAAGTATCATGATGAGCCAAAGCAGGAGGAAAAATACACCTAGCACAATCCAAAATTCTAACTATGGAGAAATAAGATAGGTTTCTTTGAGTTGATGAAAGAGTTCTGTTGCTTTTTCTTTAAAAGTCTTTGTTGCTGGCGTCACTTCAGGGTCGCTTTGATCTTCAGAAAAGTTATCAAAATTGATGAAGTAGCCAGATGCAGTTCTGTCAATTGTTGGAATTGTTTTCTCAATTTGCCTTTCATTAGCACATTCTGATGCTACATCATTGTAGACTGGTGTTTCATGACAAACTGTTTCAATTTGGGTTTCAAGAGGCACAAGTTCCATAGCATTTCTGCATAGTCCTTTTTTATTCACTGTAGGTGTATCAAATGTGATTAGTCTTTCAGTTTGAACCTCTTGGATACTAGCAAATTTGGGTATTCTATTACTTCTTGGGAGTCCACTGGGCCTACTATTTATTATAGGCCACACGATTGTGGCTTTACCAGGTTGATGGATACAACTCGGTTCTCCTTTTTACCAGCAAGGGGCGGTAGTACAACTAATCTTGTTCCGTTGATTGCTAAGACAGGTACTGCTTTTCTGTAGGAAGGCCCAAATTCCTTCTTCACCGCTATTTTCTCTCTGACCAGATCCCCAATCTTTGGAATCCAGACAGGTCTTGCTGGGACAGGTGGTGTGTCTTCAGTGGTTGTTGGCTGTTGCTTTAACTTTATGTTGCTCAGGGCTTTTCTTGTTTCATTTAAGTCCTGTAAAACAGCCAAACGATCTTTGATGTCAAAGCATTTTTTCTTATCTTCTACCACTGAAGCATGACTATCTAAGTCCTGAACATACATTCTAGTTCCGAACAATAGTTCGTACGGGCTGAAACCTTTTAGAGAGTTTCTTGGCAAGTTGTTAAGACTACGTTGGACACTTGTTAAATGCTGGACCCACCCATCACCCGAACCTAATACCTTTGCCGTTATAGATTGCTTTATGTCTCGGTTTTTTCTTTCCACTACCCCGTTTCCCTCAGGATGGAAGGGACAAGAGAACTGCAACCCAATGTCCATGCTGGTCATGGCCTCCTTATAAGCTCAAGAGCTAAAAGCAGGACCCTGGTCAGAAGGAAGCATGGCTATTGCGTATGTATTATGTATGTATTAAAGACTCGCAAATCTTTTATAACAGTTCTGGCGTCAGCCGAGTGCTGGGGCCACAATTTAAGTGAATATAGTCCTAAAAAAGAAATTAATAGGACGCTGGATTTCATGGCATTGGCATTACTCCGGTTGACTCGTTACTGCGGTCTCTGTTGCAGTCTGGACAGCTCTTCGCAAATTTATAATGTTGCAGGCTCATCCCCAGCCACCAATATTCTGATTGTAATTCTGTCAAAGATTCCTTCATCTGTTTGTGCCTTGGACCTTCACCCATGTGTGCATCTGCTATTAATAAGATTCTCCGGTTCGTGTTTGGAATTACCCTATCCCCCACTCCAGGGATTCGAGCAAAAGGAACGGAGTTTGCATCAATTACGTATGTATAATTGAGTGGATAGTTAACAGGTAGTGCTGCACAGTTGCCTTTTGAAGACGTTTTTATCGGCCAGCATGGTTTCCCCGTCTATGTATTTTTCTGAACGCTTTTTCGTGACTACGGAAGCCGGTTTAGTTGCTTCGCTGTGGCTATATTAGCCAATGAATTCCCTGCAATGTGAATGCCATCACGTTGATGACTCAGAGTGTGTATCACGTGAGTCTTTTGTAGTTCTTTCTGTAAAAGAACTACTTGTTTCCAAAGCATTTTATGCTTGATTGTGGCACCTGTGTCATCTTTGTAATCATTTTGAACCCAGTTCTGCAAATCATTGTTGTAAGAATTGACGCAAAAATGCGAATCGCACACGATTAGTGTCGGGAATTCACGTTCGGCATTTTCAAGCGCCGTCTTTAAAGATCTAATTTCAGTTCGCTGAGCCGAACATTTTCTCAGTGATTCAGTTTTTGTTATTTTCGGTCTGAATTTACCGCAGAGTCAGCGACCTTTAACAATCGCGCAGGTTGCATTGTAGGATTTATCGTCTACATTGTAATGCTGTCTGTAAAGATTATACATGAGTACTGTTCTAGAGGCAGAATTTTGATTGGCAGAGGATATTCTTTGTCATATTTTAAATCATTCAGTTTTTTCATGTTCGGGACAAAATAGTATGTCACGTGTTCTGCAGCAAGAGAATTTTCCCACTGTATCCATTTCGGATCTAGTGCCACTGTTTTTAGATTTACTGGGCTGAAAAGCGCCTCGAAGGCTGATTCTGCTATGAAAACAGTTATTCTTTTGCCTTGGGCTAGGGCTCGTTCTCTTGCTACAGCAGTCTGAACTGCTTTTACAGTGTTCTCTGTAAGACTGAATTTTTTTCTCTTTGTCTGTACAAATGTGATTTGTAAGCTATTGGTACCGTTTCTCCCTCATTAGAGGTCAGGTACGTGAATCCGCATCTTCCTGGGATGACCCAGATTACAAGTTTGCGTGTATTGTCACGTGTTCCTAATTTTGTTTTAGCTAACATGTCTGTTTGCAGTGATCTCAAAATTTCTGTGTGTTTTTGAGTCCAGTTGATTGGCTTAAAATCAGGTTTTATTAATTCGTAGAGAGGTTTAACCCTCTCCGCATAGTTTAAAATGTAAGTTCTTCCGAAATTCAGAAAGCCTAGAATCGATTGTAAGTTCTTCAGCGTTTTCGGTGCTTGGAGTACAGCGCACTTCTCTAAGAAGTTGTCTGCTAGGCTTTTTCCTTCACTTGATAATTCGTATCCTAAAAATAAGACTGTTAGATGGGCAATTCGTGACTTTTTAAAGTTGAATTTGTAACTCTCTGCTGCGAACCCAAGTATTATGGTCTTCACTCTTTTCAAGTGAGTATTCAAGTCGTCGTCTGTGAGATAAATGTCATCGACATAAGATAATGCCTCATCATCATACATTTGTAGTAACTCTGTTACTCTGGCTGAGAATAGTCCTGGGCTGTTCTTGAATCCCTGTGGGAGCCTACAGAAATTTTTCTGTGACCCCATTATTGAGAAAGCGGTCATGCACCTGCTTTCTGGTGCAATATTTTGACAAAAGAATCCATTAGAGATGTCTAATGTTGTTTTGTATTTTTTGCGAACTATGTTATTCATTAGTGCCATACTGCGAATTTTGTACCGCAAATGTTTTGCAACATGAGTTAAGGTGTCTGTAGTCCAAGACTAGATGATACGAATCGTCTGGTTTGGAGACAGGAAACAAAAGATTGTTCATTTGAGAGGTGCATGTTTCAATCACCCCTTGGTATTCAAGTTGATCTAAAATCTCCCTGACCTGTTTTTTAGCTTCTTGCTTAATTGGGTACTGCCTTTGTTCAGTTGGTTGACATTTTAACTGGATTTTGTGAGGAGGAGAGTCCTCATCCCATCCTACATGATTCTTATATAGTGCAGGTGCTTGGGCTACTGCTCATTTCCTTGCATATATATATTTAGTGTGAATTGGAATATGATTTGAGAAGGCAGGCATATTCATTTCTTCCCCATGAGGGCACTCCCTGACAAACTCTGGGGGCCAATCTTTCTCGGCTAACAGGATGTCATAGCCTTTTGAGAGGTTATCCCAAAATAGACCCCTTATTTTCCTAGTCTTATCTCCCTCTATACGCAGTGTTATTATGGCTGAGATACCCGCCACCCCCTCTCAACACAATCCCCAAATGAGGGAAACCGGAAACAGTTCTTGAAGTTTTTGGAAGTGGGAGGGAGTGACCCTCCCGGCCGTATTTATTAAAACAAAAAATTAAAACATTTAAACATTAATGTACAATTTCAGACCACATTGCGATGTTTGGCTAACCTTAACAGATTCTCTAATACAGAGGTTCTCCTAGCCGAACTAACATCCTACAAAACATTTACTTGAAATATTGAAATTGTACATCCTAACGTTTAAGGGCCAACGGCAAGGTCGTAACCGGTGTCAAGATCCCTAACCAGACATACCCCCCCCACTTGGGAGGGGCGACAGCACTGAGGCGTACTCACGTGCAACTACTACCAATTTCCCTTGACTTGACGGGGGCACTTATCAACTCGACGCCAGTTAAAGGTCGTTCGAAGACTCGTGTGAGGTATCTAGAAGGTATCGTAGACCTCCCCCCAACCCCACACAACTTACCGCATCTGCCGTCGCAGATGTCACTGGCCCCGGGAAATTCCCTAGGAGGGGGCTGTAACCCCTCCTACACAGGAAGGGGCCTTGACCGCCTTTCCTCTTCTTTCGGCGACCCATCCTTAGAAGGGACCGCCTCCCCGTTGAGGGGCCAAAGGCCACCTCCCCCGAGCGCTCCCATCCGTGTTGGGTGACGCCCACTCATAGGGATCTTCCAATTAGTGCTCACCGATCATGACCTTACCGCCTACCGCCTGACCGAAATAAATACGACAAATGCTAACTAAACGAAACTACATTGGCCACTATGACCGAAAAACGCTTGTTTATAAATGGACCTTGAATCCGAAGTTCTCTAATCACAAACTTGTAAAATTAGACCAATCTTTATTACACATTAAATATCAACATAACACCAAAACAACCTGAAAACGAAATAGAATAACTGATCAACTTTATTAAAACAACTAGCTGTCCTCAGGGGCTGGTGGGTGGGTCAAAATTGGCTCTTCGTTCCGTCTCGAGCTCACGTGCAGCGAGGAGGTGCAGCTTCAGAGCACAGGAACAAGAGGATGTCTTCTGGACTTGCGTCTCTTTTTATCCATCTTCAGGGCGGGCGTAAACCCGCCCCTGCCTGCCCCGAGGGCGTGGCCGGCTGCGTCAGTGTCTAGGCCAGCCCACTCTAGGGCGGGAAAAAGCGCGCCCCGGCTACGCCGCTTCGGGCATACCAGCCGAGACGCGCCTCCCGCCCAAAATGGCTTCCCGGGGGGATCGAGGCACTCTGCCATACGTTCGGGGGGACCGAGTGGTCGCCCCTTTCCATATGGCTGAGATACCCGCCACCCCCTCTCAACACAATCCCCAAATGAGGGAAACCGGAAACAGTTCTTGAAGTTTTTGGAAGTGGGAGGGAGTGACCCTCCCGGCCGTATTTATTAAAACAAAAAATTAAAACATTTAAACATTAATGTACAATTTCAGACCACATTGCGATGTTTGGCTAACCTTAACAGATTCTCTAATACAGAGGTTCTCCTAGCCGAACTAACATCCTACAAAACATTTACTTGAAATATTGAAATTGTACATCCTAACGTTTAAGGGCCAACGGCAAGGTCGTAACCGGTGTCAAGATCCCTAACCAGACATACCCCCCCCACTTGGGAGGGGCGACAGCACTGAGGCGTACTCACGTGCAACTACTACCAATTTCCCTTGACTTGACGGGGGCACTTATCAACTCGACGCCAGTTAAAGGTCGTTCGAAGACTCGTGTGAGGTATCTAGAAGGTATCGTAGACCTCCCCCCAACCCCACACAACTTACCGCATCTGCCGTCGCAGATGTCACTGGCCCCGGGAAATTCCCTAGGAGGGGGCTGTAACCCCTCCTACACAGGAAGGGGCCTTGACCGCCTTTCCTCTTCTTTCGGCGACCCATCCTTAGAAGGGACCGCCTCCCCGTTGAGGGGCCAAAGGCCACCTCCCCCGAGCGCTCCCATCCGTGTTGGGTGACGCCCACTCATAGGGATCTTCCAATTAGTGCTCACCGATCATGACCTTACCGCCACAGGCCGGATAGTTGACCGGCTATCCGGACCCCCCACAAAACTCCTACCTAAAGGTCATGTTTCAAAGATTTTAACCATGCTAAGAAGTCTCTTAAGAGTAACTCATTCCCCACCCAAGACAAATGCACACCATCCCCCGAATACATACTGTCATCATTAATACAGCCATGAGAAATAGAATGCAATGTCCTGGAACGGAACAACCTACTCACTTTATTGTTAAGCTTTCTAACAGAATGATTCAAAGCAGGTATAGAGATAGCCCCCCGCCACACCCTTCGTGGAATCAAATGGGACCATGCAATCGTGCACCCCGGAACTCTCCTCGCCAACCAACTTACAGTGGAAAGCATTGCCTCCAGGAGTAGTCGTCTACCAATGGTGACCAAATCATTGCCCCCAACATGCACTATAACTATTGACGGCGGTGACCTTGTCCGCCCTAACAAACCCTCAAAAAATGATTGAAACTGGTCAATACAGAGACCGCCCCTTCCGTAGAAGGACATCCTGTACCCGTATTCCCCAGCTACGTGAATCATGTCACCTGCTTTGAATACGTCTGCGGCACGCCTCACGTATGAGTGGCCCACGACCCACACCTCCTTTTTCACAGTCGGTGATGTCTGACCGCTGGCCCGGTGTAGGGTCGACTGCATAGTCCGCCCCGCCTCGTAGGCTTGCGAAACTGAAAACCAAACAAAAACAAGAAGCGTGAGTACATTATTACAGCTTCACAACATGTGCAACCGCACGTATCTCTTATAACAATTGGAGGGCCAACGCCCCACTTGTTTCACTTGCTCAACATTAAGACCCCTGGCTGTAGCTTCCGTAGCAGCCCCTATCCGAAAGGAATGGGTCCCAAACTCGCCCGGGTTAAAGCCCGCAGCGGCAATTGACATCGCAAGCACCCGCTGAAACTGAAATTTCGTCAGTGGGGTGGCGTCCGCATGTCTTAACAAAGTCCCCCCCCATGATGCCACCCTTCGTGCTAGGTAATCCTCTAAACACTTTACCGGACATATGGAGGACCCAGGAATCCTGCGTATGATGACGCAGTCACCCATCCCATCTTGGTCAGTCTTGGACCTGACAAAGGAGACAGTCATTGTTTCTCCCCTGATCTGAACGTGTTCTTGGCACAAACCCCCCGCCACATCCAGTTTGTTCCTTGCAACTAGTTCGCTTACCCGCATTGCTCCGTGAAATGCTAGCGTAAAAGCGGCTCGGAACAGCACCGCCTCAAACTGAGATGAACATGTGGCAGGGAGTGTCGCCAACAACTGGGACAATCTATCCAAACCTATCGGGCGCCTTTCATCTACTCTGCGACCCTCAAGGCGTTGCCACCCACGCAGCGCTTTCTGTACAACGAAAGACGCTGTTGGGTCCTGGATAGCGTGTGCTCTGGCAACAAAGGAAATGGCAGCACGATGCCTCTGGGCCGTAGCCACCGATTTCCCAGCCCTCCGTAAGGACATCAGGAAATTCACTACCCATTCCTCGTGACCCCAAAGTCGCTCTTTATCACTCCCCAAAAAGGCTAAATAGGCCCGAAACGCCCCTTCATATGCC
Organism: Lissotriton vulgaris; assembly: GCF_964263255.1. Taxonomy (NCBI): domain Eukaryota; kingdom Metazoa; phylum Chordata; class Amphibia; order Caudata; family Salamandridae; genus Lissotriton; species Lissotriton vulgaris. The sequence continues at coordinate 1,571,937,535 of NC_141685.1, forward strand.
TTCCTCGTCCTTGGTGCTAGACTCTCTCCCACGAGGTGACGAAGTTCGGGGCACCGAGAGACCAGAGAGCTTCGGGAAAGGGTGCCGGCTCTGGGTCCGCTGAGGGAAGGAAACCCGAAAAAGCCTGCATTTGAAAACGAGACAGTGCGTCAGCCGCCTGATTCATCACCCCTGGAACGTGTTTTGCTCTGAATAGCACGTTCAATTGCATACACAGTAAAACAATTTCCTTAAGCAGTCTTAAAATCAGTTTACAATGTGCTGCCTGACTATTGATGCACTCGACCACGGTCATATTGTCAGACCAAAATATGACAGAGTGATCTTTGAACCCATCGGGCCATGCTCTCAAGGCCACCAAGATGGGAAACAGTTCGAGGAAAGCAATATTACTCGTCAGACCATTCTCATGCCACCATGTCGGCCATCTTTGTGCCGACCATTTCGTGCCGAAGATGGCGCCAAAACCTATGCTTCCTGCCGAATCTGTCCATAGCCCCAGCTCTTCAGAAGACACGGCTGGTTCATTCCAGACGATTCTACCATTGAAATCCGCCAAGAATGCTAACCAAATACGCATGTCCTGGCGGATCTCGGCCGATAGTCTCGTGCGATGATGGGCTTCTTTAAGGCCGACCATCGCTTGGGCAATTGAACGGGAAAAGGGGCGGGCCATTGGTATTACCCTCAAGGCAAAATCCAACTGTCCCACCACCTGCTGTAATTGTTGCAGCGTAACTTTCGAAGCATTTATACACATTTGCAGCGCAGCCCTGAACTTCAACACCTTCTCGGCTGGCAAACGGAAACACCCCTCAATGGAGTCCAACTCGATCCCCAGAAACTCGAGGCAAGTCGTAGGACCCACTGTTTTACCCGGCGCCAATGGCACACCAAACTGCTTCATCAACACACAAAATTCGGCCAATGCCCGGCCACATTCAAGACCCCCGGCTGCCCCAAGAAACAGGAAATCATCAAGGTAGTGCATTACATCTTGGAAACCCGTTCTCTTTGTGAAGACCCATTGTAGAAAACTACTGAATTTCTCGAAATAAGCACAGGATATAGAACACCCCATTGGCATACACCTATCCATGTAATAACAACCCTGAAACATGAAACCTAGGAGACGCTGGTCGTCTGGGTGTACCGGGAGCAATCGGAACGCTGACTCGATATCTGACTTCGCCATCAGCGCCCCGGGCCCCAGGCGATTCAAAATGGCTACGGCCTCATCGAAGGATGCGTACCGCACCGAACACACTTCTGGGTCGATTGCCTCATTTACGGAAAGACCTCGTGGAGCTGATAAATTATGAATCAGTCGGAACTCACCAGGGTCTTTCTTGGGGACTACCCCTAAGGGAGAACAAACAAAATTCTGGACCGGGGGTACACTAAACGGGCCGGCGACCCGACCTCGAGTCACCTCTTTCCGGATCTTATCCTGTACTACGGTTGTATGCTGCAGGACGGAAAGTTGATTTTTACACTTATCCACACCCTGAAAGTCCCCTACCGGGATGCGGAAACCATACGAAAAACCGTTCCGCAGCACCCCAGCAGAAGTACGATCCGGGTAATCACTGAGCCAAGGAATCATCGCCAGGGTATCAATCGGAGGGGGTAAAGGCGCCCCTCGGACTATATTAGACCTGTTTGGCACCTCCTCTCCCCCCGTTATCACCCGTTCTGGCTCTGCACGAGGCCTCAGGATGGGACGACCCACAACCACTACATTCATGTTTGAATTTACACGATCCCTGCGGTCTCATACATTTACCTCTGTTGTAATTAAAGCAGAAACCCTTTCTTCCAGTATTGCCGGTAGGTTTCGAGTGATCGTCGGCACCCGTACTTGAACGAAAGGGGGTCCCCCCATACTGCCGGGAGGATTCGCCAACATTACTTCCAACCAACGGCATTTTCAACATTCCTGACTCCTTCATTTTATCCCAAGTCAAGGCATCATAACAATCCCAGGTTAAACTTTTATTATGCTCCTTTTCTTTTCTGAACATATTATCGTAACAAAACCAATGATTACCCTGGTGCGATGTCGAATACCCCATGATTCGTGATTGATAGATTGGGAACTCAGAAAGCAACTCCGGTCTACGTTCCCCCAAGATTGATGTAAAGATTCCCCAGGCATTGCCCCAATTGCCAATATTCTCATTCACTTTAAAGGCGGCCATTTTTGCGCGCCAAACACTCGGATGCATGAGATCCTTCTGACTCTTTACATGCTCTACCTCATAATGGTCAACAAGCAATGAAAAAATATTCACATACTCCCCCGCCCAAATCTTTTCCTTAATTGCCAAAGGAACATGTTGCCCCAACTTTTCTCTCCGAGAGGGTGTTGACTCATCCCTCGCGATCGGCAATGGCCGCTTACCTGCACCTGACGCTGCCTCTGTGGTCGCAATCGTCCCTGGTGTCTTGTCCCCTACTGCAGCCGGCACGGGCACCTTGGCTGCTTCACGTTTCTCACGCAATTGCTTTATCAGCGCCTGCGCCTCGACAGCCGTGGCGCCCTCGTTACCTTTACCCAACCACGCTGCCAATTGTGCTGCCAGCTCGGGCGGCATATCATCCTCGGACACGGGGGTGACCACAACGGGAATCGGATTCCCCTCCTCCGGCACGGGAGTTGGAGCCTCGAGCGGGGCACTGGGACCGGGGATGTCTTCACCCGCTGCCCCCCTCCTGGGCCTCTTGTTTTTCCCTCCCGGGGCTGCTCCCGCCAAAGGACGTTTTGGACCCTTTTCCTCATTCTTGTCCACCCGCTTCTTTAGCTCGGACATCTCCTTCATGAGAACACGCAACATCTGGTCGGTAGTCATGCGCTTTCCCACCTTCTTCGGCATTCTCCAACAAAGTAACTGAAAAACAAACAAGAACGATTAAAACGCTCAAAATTGGCTCTTCGTTCCGTCTCGAGCTCACGTGCAGCGAGGAGGTGCAGCTTCAGAGCACAGGAACAAGAGGATGTCTTCTGGACTTGCGTCTCTTTTTATCCATCTTCAGGGCGGGCGTAAACCCGCCCCTGCCTGCCCCGAGGGCGTGGCCGGCTGCGTCAGTGTCTAGGCCAGCCCACTCTAGGGCGGGAAAAAGCGCGCCCCGGCTACGCCGCTTCGGGCATACCAGCCGAGACGCGCCTCCCGCCCAAAATGGCTTCCCGGGGGGATCGAGGCACTCTGCCATACGTTCGGGGGGACCGAGTGGTCGCCCCTTTCCATTCGTATATCTTATGAGGTTCGCTAATTCTGGTATCTGCAGTTTCTACTTGAATGGATTCATTTGTGTCCACTGTCTCCAGATGACTCATCAGGATCTTGCGAGCTATGCTGATTTCTGCTGCGCTGTCTAGCATTGTCTGTGCCCACTCTCCGTTTTTCAGCTGTGTCCTCAGCATGTTCGATTACTCAAATACTGGCTACCTTCTTTCTTGGAAATTTTAATTTTTTACTTTGAGCAGGTTCCTTGTCTTTGGACTTGGTGTGCTCTTCCCTTGGTTCTGACCGTCCTCTTCTTTCCAATTTCTGCAAAAAAGATCGAGAGGGACCTGTATCAATGCTTTGATATCTATCAGGCTTTTTCAAGTTATCCCTATTTCTAAGGTTATATTTTTTCTCAGAGTGCTCCCTCTGGGGAGACTGGTGTTCTCGATTCGGAGTTCTTTCTCTCTGCCGAGGGGACCTTCCTCTGGATTGGAAAACTTTATCTTTGGGAGTGGATTGTTTATTTCCATCCCAACTCTTTAATGGAGTGTTTAGATTATTTTTAATAAATAATTTTTCAGGATTTTCAAGTAGTTGGGGTTTTACTGGTTTCCCACCCAAACTATCTCTACCTAATTCTTCATAGCATTTTTCTATGATTCTGGCAAGTTCAATTGGGTGTTCTGTTATATCTGTTTCTTTCAATTTCTGGTGGATCGCCACAGATGCTGCTTCTCCTTTTATGTTGGCTAGTAATATAGCCGAGACCTGCTTGAAGTCTTTCAGTAAGTTCATACCAAGAGTTAAAGCAGGTTCTGGACAGTATTCATTCTGAATTTGTTTTAGCACATCTGGTATTACCGCCATGGACGGAACACCATGTGTTTTTGTGTAAATGGAAGCAAAGACTGTGCCCCAAGTGTCACAGTCTTCCACATGTGGTGCGACCCCCATTGGAAGGCAGATAGTCAGAATTCTGTGTTTCTCAATAGGGGTAGTATTCGGGAATACTGCCTCTGTTTGAGGTATTGTTTGTGCTAGCCAGAATGGAATTTGTTCCCGTTTTGCAGGTGTTTTTCCAAGACATGATTGTATGTTCTGTGGTGTGATTTTATTGGTGTTCCCCTGATGAGGGGTTAGCTGTAGAATATTAACAGCTGTTTGGACTGTTGCAGTCCACATTACATATTGGACTAACTGTCTGTGTATTTTAATTAATAATTTTAGCTGTGCTAAAAGTTCTTCTCTTGACATTTTATCAATGTCTGGATGTGGTGTGTAGCTGGCTAGAACCGGCCACGTTGCTCCTGGATTACCTAGTGGACCGAGCCTGGTAATGTGATCATTATGTTTTAGGGCGCCTTTAAACCAGAGCAGGTGCTCCTGGTATTTTAATGGGATTTCAATCTCCTCGAAAGGAGCGTATTCTTCCGGTGGTTCCTCTATTTTGTAATAGTGGAACTTGTGTGTTGTAGCGTTTGCCGCTGGAAAGTTTATCCATGAATAGAATACCTCTGTCTGCCGATATTCGTGTGCCTCTATCACGAAAATGACTGTACCACCTCGTGCTGTCAGTCCGTTTCCTATAAGTTTTAAAGTTATAGTTTCTCTTATGTTGACCGGAATGAGGATTGCACCCGGTTCATTAATCCCTGTAACATCGAAACCCAGTTGATTCGCATCTACTGCGACTTCATTCGTTCCGTTGTTATCGCCATTATTTGACATTGTTTTAATGAAAGTTTGCAGAGCATGTTTCCAAGGAAACAAAAGATTAGGTGCACAATATTTTGGAACACTGTATCCTTCAACGTTGACTAAACCATAAACTCTACATAGGAATCTCTTCCTACTAAGTTCCGGCGGATTTTAACCTTTCACCCACTCCAGACGTCTATTGGAGTATTTACGGGAGAAAGGGTCTGTGTGAAAAAGCACGACTGAGTTACTCTAACGCCTTGCGTTAGTTTTATTGCCTTACCAAACGTTGGGCGCCATGTAGTGTAGTTCCTATTTTCCCTATAGGCCCTGCGCATTGGAATAACATAAACAGCAGTGTAGACGTAGGACTGAGGTCTTCTAGGTCTCTACTGACTATGTTAGACTTAATTTAGGTTTGCGCCAGCTAGCTCAGAGGTCACTGGAAACTTTCTTGACTGATTAGGAAGTGATCAGCTTCCCTGGCTCAGACAAGAAGGGATTCAGCTTCCGACAGTCGCATAAACATGACAACTTTGCTCCCCAGAATAAGAGTCAATCTCTAGAGTCATGTGAAAAAATAGACAGATATTTCACTCAGTCAGACGTGCGTTCTTAGTTTCACCAGAGTGCAGAGAAGAGAGAGACAGGCGTTTTTGATGAAAATATATTATTTATTGAGCAGTCTTCCTTCTCATGCAAGAGAAATGAATTGCCACAATTGCAAGACTTGTTATAACGAAAAGTGCGTACAGTAAAAGGAGTATTACGAAATAATACTGTAAAAGCATTGATATGGTTTCTTAGCCATAAGATAGTTCAAATGAATAAATATATACATTGATATGTACATTGGCTGACGACCTCAACTGGTGCTTTTACCTACGCCTACCCCGGTGTACCTGACCTAAGCCTAATACGTGGGAGGGAGTAAGTAAGTAGCAGTTTAAGTTAAGTAGGTTTTGCCAAGAGTTTGATTCAAGAATTCTCTCTAAGGGTTTAGTCAGCACCGTACCTCTGGAATAGAATGTAGGATGTCTGGTATCTCCCTTTCAGGACCCGATATCCCAGTCACCCGCAAGGGTAGGCTGGAATCGCCGGAGCTGGATTTTCTCGGCAGGAGAAAAGACAGCGTCTTTCTCAGCGCGTCAAAGAGGAGGGGCAGCGCCCGTGGGCTTCTCGCATCTGCTGGGCTCTCTGCAAGGGGACAGCTGTTCTGCTCCAGTATTCACCACCGTGTGTTTGCTTAAGGCAACATTGGTATATTTATACCTGAAAGGTGCCGAGTTTGACATAAGTTTTGGACATAAGACGTCAACAAAGATGTCACTAAGAACTGGTCGTTCTTACAGCGCTTGCAGGAGTTCTATTACTAATCAAAACAAAGCAAACTGGGCTTTCCCAGGTTGCTGGGGGTTTGGTGTGTCGAAAGAACTCGGTGTGTTCTCTAGGAATCTAACGAAGTAGCTTCTGCTGTGTCATGGACTGCAGAGGCGAGTTACTGAAATATGGCTCTGATTATTATGCCAATATAGGGATATTTATTGATTTTAGCCGTATAGGGGCATAAGGTCACAATATTGATCGGGTTCCTAGATAAAACACATAAGACTGAATCTAGGATCCAGTCCTGTGGTTAGAAAAGTAATCCATATGTTGAATTGTGCTTGAAATTGTGTTGCCCATCGCAAAAGCTGTAACTACTGTACTTAAAAGTCTATCGCCTATTTGCAAAGTATATAAACTAAAGTATTTCATTTTGAGAAAGTATATTTTGTAATGTAATGTATAATGTAATTATAATGTAATTTAAAAAATAAAATATCTAAAAAAAATAGTTAAAAATTTTTAGTAAATCAGTATCAAAAAAAATAAATATAACAATTAATACATTTAAAAATTGGCATTTACAAAACCTTTGAAATTCACTGAAAAAAACATAGATTTTAGACATGTTATAGTTAGGAATTAGCATTTAAAAAACCTTCGAAATTCACTGAAAAAAATGTAGGTTTCAGGAGTGTTATAGTTAGCTGGACATTTCACTCATACAAAACCATTGAAATTTCTGCATTATAGTTAGTTCTACTAACTATAACTTGCGCGCTCGCAATCCACGGCTGATGATGTTACATATTACATCGTTCATGACATGGTCAGTGACCTCACTGATGACATCACTGATGACATCATCCACGTGACAATCGGATACACCTCATCATACACTAGTATAACCTTTCAACACTCATTATAAAATATGGAGTACCATATTTGAAACCATTGACACACCAATACAAGTTTTTAAAAACCCACTCAGTGATTCCTACATCTACCCACACATCTAAACACTTACCTTTAGATTCACTCATACATGCCAACAAAGATCAATAGAACTTATTAAATATACTTATACACCTACATCGACATTACACACCAGCACACATCCTATTCATGTATGCAGTCATCCTACTCACTTTTGCAAACAATTGATCATACTTACATTTACTAAGCTACACACTTATACAAACACCACTTTATTTATTCATATAGATAGTAACTCATACTTAGTGTGTTATAAAATCACTTTTACAAGTATACAGTTTTCGATACAGTAACTCATAGAATCACAGAGTCTTATGTTTACTTATTAATAAACAACAACTGTCACATACACTGCCTTTTATATTTCTACTTTGTTGGACAAGTATCATTGAGAAATATATTTACTCATCACCACACCCATAAAGAGATTTACTCACCCAAACAAGTGTTTCCACGTGCAGTCTTAACCTTATATACCTACTAAATCAACTATTTACACATGTTTGGACGCTAACACACCTCCCACCCAACCACACACACATTCACTATCCCATACAAATACTCACTTAACTTATTAATACTAATATAGACTTTCACATAGGTAGTAACCAACTTATGTAGAAGTTTAACGAGAGATACAGTGAAACAGATATTCACACAGTTTAATCACTATCCCAGATATTTAATGAGACACTTCAAATTAGTCACTTAGACAGTCAATCACAGTGCTACTAAATGCTCCATCCAGACACTTATACATCTACTCATTCTTCAATGGAGATTGCTATATATATAATACATATTTAAATATCGAACCAAACCAAATTCACGGCATGATGTCATCAGTGATGTCATTTGAGATGTCATTAGTGATGTCATTGACCATGTCATGAATGATGTATTATGTGACATCATCAGCAGTGGATTGCGGCCCCCCGAGTTATAACGGAGGAATTTCAATGGTTTTGAACGAGTGAAATGTCCAGCTAACTATAACACCCCTGAAACCATTTTTTTTCAGTGAAAATATATTTATCTATATATATATATGTATATACATACATGTTTTAAAACGGCAATCCGGCTGTGGAGGATTGCACCACCTTTTCAAAGGCAATACAGGACTGCATGGTTTGGAACTGGTCCGTGCCCTTCATCAGCATGGAAGATTTATAACTAAAACCGGACTATACTTCTGAGGCCCACCGGAGGGGTATAAACATTGAACACTGTATATTGAAGAAAATCATCTGGGAATCACACGGGGTCCACTGATGGGGAAGAATTTCCACTGCAACTCCTGGCATGCCACTCACCTGAGATTGAATGCAAATGCGGAAATGCATGTTGAATGCTCCCAGCCTGCCAGTCTTCCCTATGATTAAGGAGCAGCCGCTACGAAATGCATCAGGGACTGAAATGAATTGGAATGCCAGTGCCGGATTTGTCAAAAAAGATTCAGTGGAATTATCTTCTGTGGAGTTGCATCCTTAAATCAGGGCATCTTTGACCCCGTCTTCTTGCCCCTGGGTGGTGCTGATCATGTAATAAATAATAAAGAAAGAGAAACATTGAGTGCTGTGAAACAAATACATCATTCAAAAATCCTCTCAAACATTTTAGAAAACAACAATTTCAATAAAATTGACTTTGAAGTCTAAATGACTACTGGTTTGTAGGATTCACAGACCGTCTACTTATAGAACACTAATCAAATGTTCCATAAACATTCTGATTGCAGAATATACTAACGAAGGCAGTACCACCTGACCTACACCTTCTATTCCAGAATCCAGACGGGCAAATTGTTCAGTAAGGCGGCATTTCCATTTTATTTTTGCCCGCAAACATGCATAGATGACATGGAGGACACATGCATAAATTTGTGCATACACTAAATTGTTGGTTGCTTGCGTCATATGAACTGCTACTGACTGATGTGACAATGCTATTGCTGCTAAGCCTACCACTCAGTAAACAAACTTCAAACCAGTTCTATGGAGGGGTGGGATAAATAAGAACTAACTGAGCATTCAGTGACAGAGGAGGCGTCATGCAGACCGTTAAAAAAATATTAACTAATATTATCCATCCACCACTATTTCACTAAAGGACAATGTAAGGACTAGACTATAGCTATAGCATTAACCAACTTCAGTTCTCTAAAATGAACTCTAACATCAATAATCACCAGGCCAAGCTAGCGCAAAGTTACAAACCAGTTAGAGAAGTGGCAAGCAGCACCTGTGTCATACATTAACAGGAGATTTTGAGACCAAATTGATCTGCAATGTAACTAAGCGCACCAGTAATCGTGTTACTTATTCGTCTAAGAATTATACACAATACTTATACTACTATATATATACATTAATATTACTAGTTATTCACCAAGCCCCACAACCTCGACACCTAGCAGGTCCAACAGGTCCTGCTCCCTGTCCAGAACGTCTGCCCACCGGTGGGCCAGCTGCTGGTGGGTGCGCCGGATAAACGAGCAGCGGAAGACTGCCCGGCGCACCTTCGCCCACCGGCGGTGATGCTCCTCTGGAAGGTAACCGGAGCCTGGCCTGCCGCCTGCTGCCAAGGTCAAGGGGAGGTGGCGCTGGGTGAAAAAAACCAGGGTGGCCACCTCCTCCTCCCCGAAAAGTTTCCGGGCCTGCACCCCTGCAGGTCGCATTCTGCGGCAAGGCAGCCGGCTCTTGGGCGCAGGCGCCTTGCCCTTCGAGCCGGTTCTGCTGCTGCCCTTGACCATGGTTCTGGGGTGGAGGTGGAGGTGGAAAAGAAAAGTTAGAACAAAAGGAAAAAAGTTAGGGGGAAGTAGGAGCTTAAATAAAGAAGTAACATAAAACAGTAGAAAAGTTTAGAAAAAGGTGGAAAAGTAGAAATAAAATGCAAAATATAAACTTAGGGACAGAGAGAGATAGATGATAAGTAAAACAAAGTCAGAAAAACTGTGAAAATAAGTGAAGATTGCAAAGATAAAAGGTGGATAGAAAACTAGGCCCAGAACCATAGCATAGAGTGTGAAAAACAAGATGGCCGCACCCATCGCTACCACGTGGGTAAGTTTGCATGCGATTTCACATGAACACGCACTTTGTCAGCGTGAACAAGTAGTTGTGTTCCCGAACATGACTTGCACAATGCGAACACGTTATGCGCGACCCGGAAGAGGAAATAGGAAACGCGAGCAGGCGAGACAATTGAAAAAACAAGATGGCAATGTCTATAGCCCACCGCATGGGTAAGGTCACACGCTACAATCCCCCGAGCCTGCAGACAGTGCTCCGAACACGTACAATGCGGACCTGAGCAAGAAAAACGGCTCGCGAACGGGTCCAGCAAGCTACTACGCACGCTCGCGAACCTCGTGTAGTACGAGAACGGCTTCGCGTAGCTTCGCGTAGCTTCGCGTGGCGTGACTACGCATACTACGCCCAGGGTTACTCTATACACGAGCATTTGCCACAAAGATGGATTGAGGACAGTTAAGCGTTATCTTAGAATAAGATCTGCTGTATATGAAGAAGACAACAAAATGCTCATTGACGTGATCGATTTTTGCCTCAATAACAATATTTTATTATTTCAGAATGTTCTCTACCAACAATTAAGGGAAGTTGCTATGGGGGCAAGTTTCTCCCCCAGCTACGCCTGTTTCCACATGGGTTGGTGGGAGGAACTGGTCCTACATAGAACATTTTCAAACACCCTGAAACAAAACGTGAAATGTTGGTGGCGCTATATTGATGATTTGTTTTTAATATTGCATGGCTCTGAAGTAGAGGCCAAAATGTTTATGGATGAATTGAACCAAATTTACAATAATTTACAGTTTACTGCTAACATCACTGCAAAAATGTTCATTTTCCTGGATGTAGAGGTGTACTTAGAAAAAGGGAAAATTGAGCCAAAAATACACAGGAAACCTACAGCAGTGAATTCAGTGTTGCATGTGACCAGCCTACATCCAAGACATCTTATTCAAAGTATCCCCTATGGGGAGATGATCCAACTAAAAAGAATTTGTAGCACCACTTGTGAACTACAAAATGCCCAACAAAGCAGTTGATCCTGGTTCCTTGAACGGGGTTACACCAAAAATTGCATAGATGCCGCCATATTGAAAAGTGGATTGATTAACAGGGATACCCTCCTAAAGCATGACACAGTAGGGACTACTGATGAGGCCCTCAGATCACCATTAAAGCCAAAGAGGGCGGCCAACGATGAATTCCGGATGATTGTGGGATACAGTAATCAGAGCAGAGAAATTAACAGCATCAGCCAAATAAATTGGCAGCTGGTGAAAAATGACCCTTTGCTAGGCCATATACTACCCACAAAGCTCTCAATCACTAACAAAAGAGCCCCCAATATGAAGGATAGGCTGGTTCAAAATAATCCAACAGACAGACCGAAAGGCAATTGGTTAAGCCAATGAAAAGACTTTTACAGATGTAGAACCTGCAAGGCCTGTCAGTTTGGCACCAACGCCCTGACATATAAAACTGCCTTCAGTGGGCAAGAACAAGTCATCAATAGAGCTCTGTCCTGGTGGACTGAATGTGTTGTATATGCCCTTGAGTGCCACTGTGGGCTTTGGTATGTGGGAAGTACCAAGCTACAGGGGCACAAGAGGATCTTGCAACATAGCAGAGCAATCAGCAACCAGGATCCTGTGTATCCAGTCGCCCGACATTTTAAGAAACACCATCAGTCAGATTCTTAACATCTGAAATATTTTATAATTGACTTGGTAAATTACAATAGTAGAGGTGGAGACAGGAAAAGAACCCTATGGAAACTAGAGACCCGATACATCTTGGAACTGGATTCCAAAAGTCCCAATGGCCTGAATGTAACAGAAGATCTGTACACATGTCTCTAATAGTTAAGAACAAATGCCTGCACCCCGACACAGACCTCTGTTTTTTCCTCACATAAGGTTCATGAACAAAGAACAAAAGCAAAGATTAAAAATAAAATAGCAGTAGGGAGATCTACATTACAAAGATGTAGCCAAATGTAGCCTCAGGTCCCACAGAAGTCCTAACAAGATAAAGGCTTTTATCCTATTTTTTTTATTTAACTTTTTTAGTTATTTAAATAACTATTGACAAAGGCTATTGTCAAATAGATATTGCAATCTGCACTTTACCTGCACATATTTGCACATATTGTTGACTGTTCAAGCGAACCCAACGCAACTATAGAACATCATTTTGAATCAAAAATATCTATACAGATCAAGTACATACATTAAGTCATAAATATACGAGCACAATAAGGGGCACAAACATCAACGCACAAGATGATTATAAATGATTTTAGACTAGGGTTTTTATGATGAAATCTATGTCTACTTTTTATTTATTTATCTATTTATTGAGTACACCTCTGTGCGATGTACCCGCTGTCTCAAGAACATACGGAATTTGAGGTGGATGATCTGGTTTTTAAACCTTGAATGTAAAGTCCTACCTCCCTGTACTGTTTTTATGATATTTTAGAATCATTTGCACACTGAATTTAAATTTTGCCTAACTTGATCTTAAAACATTGATGGAACAGTAACAATGTATTGATGTTTAGTAATCGTATATTAGTATGTTTAAATTGTGACCTAACTGATCCAGACGGTCCGGATAGTATATCCCCCCAGCATTTTAAACATAGCCAGAAGGGGAAGGCTCTTGAAAAACTATTGTCCAGTAAAGAACTGTTTGAAGCTGAGTTTTTTTATAACAATACCCGGGTTGCTACTTATACTGGTAGGGACTGCCAAACGATCATTGATTACATCTTCTTATCACTAGGTCTTTTAAAGTATGTAATCTTTTATAATGCTATATCAATGCCTTTAAGTGACCATAACCCGTGGTGATTGAGCTACTTAACGGGTTTTCTCTATTAAACATTTCTGTCCCACCACAAGGCTGTTCTGTCGGTTAAAGCTAAAGACCAGGGGAGAAGGATCAAATGGGGTAAGATCGTGCCCGGTGACTTTTTCCTCACTTTAACATCTAAAGCTGCACAGGAATTAAATACCTGTGTAAATCCTCTCTCCAGGGGGAAGGACGTGATAACATTGTATGAGGCCATCTGTTCTAAAGTGTCACAGGAACTTACGCTTAATTGTCAAGTAGCAATAAATAGACCGGCAATGGGCTGGTTCGACCAAAAATGCAGTAAAGCCCATAATATTTTTAAAAAGGCCCTTAATGTTCGCCCGAGGAACAAAGCTTTGGTATCTCAGCTTCGAAGGGAGTACTCGAAGGCAACTCAGGAGCGAAAAAGGGAGTTAAAACATGAAGCCTGGGCCGAGCTCATGGACAAAGCTACCCTAGAAGACAGTGCCAAGTTTTGGTCTATTATCAACACCCCACTGTTTTCTAGAGATCAACACTCAGTCTTAGAATTAAATATCTCTGAAGAAGACTGGCTTAGTCATTTTGAAAAAATATATGGTAGCCATTTGGAGCTGGAAACCTTGGTGGTCCCTAATCCTGATTCCACTGTGGCTCCAGTAAGGTTTGAGACAGCCGAAGTGGTTAAAGCAATTGAGAGTACGGCAGGGCATAAGGCTCCAGGTCCGGATGGGGTTCCCTCCGACATGTACAAGGCTAACCCGGTGTACTGGGTTGATATCCTGACTAAAGTCTTTAATGCCTCAGCAACCGTAGGGTTCCCCAAATCTTGGTCCAGATCGATCATAATCCCTGTGTTCAAGAAAGGTCAGAGGGGAGACCCGAGATGTTATAGGCCTATTTCATTGCTAGACTCCTCTATTAAAATCTTAGGGAAGGTTGTCTTGGCCAGAATAACATCTTGGGCCTCGGAGAATAAAATTTTGACAGACGTTCAATATGGTTTTAGAGCTGGGAGGAGCACGGAGGACCAATGTCTCAATCTTAACCTTATTATAGCCAAATACACGAGGGCGAAAAGGGGCTCTATTTTCTTGGGTTTTATGGACCTGTCCACAGCTTTTGATCTAGTTAATAGATCAAGGCTGTGGACCATGTTGCTTAAGATGGGCCTTGATTGTTCGCTGGTGTACTTTTTGGCAGAGTTGCATAAGGATTTAAACGCCTCAATTAGGATGACTAATGAGGGGAAATGTACAGCAAGTTTTAAGTCCAGTAGGGGGGTGCGCCAAGGCTGCATCCTAGCCCCAATGTTGTTCACGTTGTATGTGAACTCGTTGGAGACTGACCTTACAGCAGCTACGCAGGATACTCCACGCATGGGGGGAACGCCAATCCCGGTGCTCCTCTATGCCGACGATGCGGTTTTATTGGCAAGGACCCCAATCGGACTGCAGAGGCTGCTTGACTCCTTGGGTAATTTTATGAATAGTCTTGATTTGGTGATTAATAGTGGGAAATCCCACATAATGTCTATGGGAAGTTCAAAACACAATGTTAAAACTTTCCATTGTGGCACCGAGGTTATCAGCAGAGTAAAGGTATTTACCTATTTGGGAGTATTATTCGATGACAGGAGTAGTTGGACCCCACAGCTTACTACAAAATCGAATGCCGTGAGAAGCTCTTCCCCTGCAGTATTGGGGTTTGCCAAAAGACTAGGAGGGAAACCAACTGAGGCAATCCTGGCAATCTATAAAACCAAGACAGTCTCAATTGCAAGGTATGGGGCAGCAATCTGGGGGACCATTAATTCTGACCGCATTCAAATTGAGGAAAACAAGTTTTTGCGGTCTCTTCTTGGCCTTCCATCGTCTACAGCCACTTATTCTATTCATCTTGAGCTGGGTCTGCGATACATCATAGATATAATTAAATTAGCACCTATCCTGCTTTGGAACAAGATTTGGCTGAATCCGAAACTTTCCCTAAACCGTAAAATTATAATTGATTGTCTTAACTTAGATCATGTGAGGGAAATCCAGTGGTTGTCCTATATCAAGAGCCTGGCTGAGAAGCTTGGGCTCCCAGAGATTTTTTCCAGACCAGATTCTCTGTGTAAAGCTGATTTAGTATGGGTCAAGATTAACTTTATCAGGCTTTGTGAAGCCGAGCGAGAAGTGGTTGAGCTAGGTAAACCTTCAGTAAGGGCCCACGTACTGGTTACCACGTCGTTAATGTTGGCTCCCTATTTGTCGGTCGTGACACATTTCTTTCACAGATGGTTATTGACGAAATTTCGATTCAATCAAATGTTTATGGTATTATGGGATGTGAAAGGCTGGGGTAGGCCGGAGGACATTCCCCCTTTTAAATGTGATGATCTTTCTCCCCAAGATACTGTACATTTTTTGCTTTTCTGCAGTTTGTTTTCTATGCCTCGGAAACGGTTTATTACACCATTACTGAAAAAGATGAACTTTAAACAATATAAACCTGCCCGAGGTCTAGACTGGATATTTAATGCTGTAAGCTAATTTCTTTTAGATGAGCTCTCGTACCTGGGAAAAATGGCCTTGAAGAATAATCGTAATAGGTTCACTAATTTGGGCTTTTTATGGAAATGTATTTTGAATGTAATTGTATAATTTTAATTCTCTTAACATGCTTTTAACTGTTTGTATTATTGTATAGCATACTTTTATGATTTTAACTAATCGAATAAAGTGGTTTTGACTTGACTTGACTTGACTAGTAATCGAATAGGTATTTATACCATTATTTAAAACCAGAAAGACGCAAAAAAGGTATAAAAATGGTCAGCTGACTTCCATGCGTGTCATGTGATCAAGGCTCTTCGGAGCCGAAATGCGTTGAGGTAAAGAAACTGATTGAATGCACCAAAGTTGTGGTCCGTGCTCCGTTCTGCAATACCTGGCAGTAAATATATATATATATATATATATAACCAACAAAAGTACTGCCCAATATGAGAAGGCTCACACTGCCAGCACATCACCTCTCGTGGTGGAGACTGCAGCCTCAAAATGCTTCTTTTCCGTGCTTAAAGCCTAACATGTTTCGGAATTGCTTCCTTGTTCACAGACCATGCATGCAGTAAGTCAAACGGCAACTGGCAAATTACAACTGCTTTTATTAGACTTGTAAGCCCTGGTGGGCGTGTCCTTGAAGCCCCAGTGGGCGATGGTATTTGCAGTCCATACTATAAGGATCCCAAGTGAGTGTCGCCGCCAGCCTTACCACTTAATTATCCTTTGTAGGTGAAAAGGGGCATACTTGAGTGCACTGCCTTTAATTTCTCTCACCCTGGGTGCGCTGGCAGCCCTGAATTACGTGCCACATGCCACCGAGGGCCGCACACGAAATAGAACTCACTACTCATGGGACTTCAAAGACCAGCATGCCACTGGTAGTTATGATGTTGCCACACCCACTTAGGGCGTTGTTCATTGAATAAAAACGTGCAATGAATGGAGTGGTGAGATCTTCTCCTTTTTTTCCTATGCAGAGTCCTGATGAAGAGGCGTTCCTGCCTTGAAACGCGTCGACATGGAAATGATACGAAGAAGGATGTTATCGCGTGTCACAGAAAGGCACGCATGCCGGAGGTGGGGAGAGTGCTGTGTGCCTTCTTGGACCGGAGGGGTCATTGGAGGAACATATATATATATATATCTATATATATATATATCTATATCTATATATATATATATATATATATATATATATATATATATATATATATATATATATATATATATATATATATATATATATATATATATATATATATATATATATCAAAGGTTCCATGGACGTTATAGTTAGGGTCAGATTTCACACGTACAACACATTCGAAATTCAGCAGTTATAGTTACCTGAACTAACTATAATTTATGCCCCTGCAATGCACTGCTTATACTCTCACATATTACATCACTCTTTTTTTTAATAAATCATTTTTATTTGATTTTACCAAGAGACTGAACAATTGTTACAACAGAATGTTGCAATATGAAAACAATTCTGCAATAATATCATACAGATACATAAGCTTGAAAAAAAGAAAAAGAGAACAAAATAGGAAAAAAGGAGATAAAGAGAGAGAGAAAGAAAAAGAAGGGGGCAAAGTGGATCATCTATAATATCCCGAACTGTAACAGTACCATTCCATAGAGGGGGCACACTATACCAAGTGAAGATGAGACCAAATCCTTTCAACTTTTTTGATTGACCAAGGATCCCAGTCCTTTGCCACTGCAATTTAACATGTATAGATTTGATGCAGCTTTGCTCAGAATTCAGTTACCTTTGGTGGCAGAGGATCGATCAATACCCTGGTGATACATAAGTGAGCACTGACAATTATAATCATAATCAATGAACTACGGCTGGCCTCAGTCCCAGGCTTATGACTCAACATAATTTCCTTATTGCTCAGATGGATTTCAAACCCCAGATTCACTGAAATCAATGGGAATAAGCTAACCCAATATCCTTTAAGCTAGCCACATTCAGCGAACATCTGGACTATGTAGGCTGCATAGAGACGACACTTGGGACAATGTGACTGCCAAGGGACTCCAGATTTTACCTACTTCAAAATACAATTTGGTGTATGATAAAGCATACAGATTGTGCTAAATTGCTCTAACTTAACTCCTTCGACGCTCATGACGAGCTCAGCTCGTCATGATGTACACCTCCATACACTCATGACGAGCTGAGCTCGTCATGAACAATGGGAATACACAAGTGCCAGCACAGGAGGAAAATAACACTAGCATCGATGGTGTTAAGGCTTACTAATAGGAGCCACAGACACAGCTACAGATCTTGGTATACAGTTGAGTAGTCACATGGAAAATGTCATCGCGCTTAATTATGAGCCACTTCAGAAAACTGTAATTGCTAAACTCCGGCAATGGTATCCTCTTCCCTTGAGCCTCTTGTGCTGATTTAACTTTTTAAAAATGATTGTACTGCTGAAGTTTCTTTATCAATTTTGATCTACACTATTGAGGGTTCCCAACTCTTTTGTAAACTCCTTGAGGGGGTCGTTAGTAGTTTTATATGAGGTTATAGGAAAGCCAGGGGAGCTATTCATTTTTTGAAACTACCCAACATACAGGGATGATTCAAGTTGCAGGATTTACTTTGGGCATCATTCACTGGCTGAGCCAAAAGTTTATTAACCCTGAGGAAACCTGGGCTGACTGCACCTGGGTATCAATTAACTTTAGGCTTGGGTATCAGGTACTCACTGCATAAGCTAGCGGACCCCAACTACTTTAAGAGGGACACATTTGAGGTAATCAGAGATGTAGCTCAGATCTTGCATGAAATCTGTATTACATTTTCTATACCAGCAGTTCACCCTTATATTCCACTATGGGGTTATCCATCATTCCCAGACATATTTAATGATAACATTGGGTATGCCTGGGGTCAATTGGACATACATAACTTGGGACATTTGTATGAGATATAGAATTCCCAGACTTTTGGGTCACTTTAGGATGTAGAAGGGCTCCCGCAACACTACTTCTTCAAGTACTTAAAGGTGAGGCATTATCTCTTACATAGGTTTGAGTTTAGTAATGATCAAGAAACATATGAACTCCTCACCTGTTTCTACCAGGCTTCTCGAGAGATAACTCAAATAAACATAAGTGTAATGTATCAGAAATACATGTCTTATGCCCAGGATGACAATATTGAATTAGTTTTAAGATTGAGTCAGCACCTTGCAATTTCAGTCACGGCTACCGAAATACAGGATGCACTTGCAATATTAGATCAGTCATTAATCTCAGTTAGCCTTAAGTTACAAAACCTTAGAGCATATTACATCACTCATAACATAGTCACTGATAACATCTCAAGTGAAATCATCCAGTGATTCTTTTTAAATGTTTATGAGTGTTAAACATATATACTAAGCTACAACATAAGTTAAATTAATTTATTTTTTTATACTACCAATCACTGATACTGTTTCTAACATATATTATGTAAGTTGCTGTGTGACTATCTCCATCCATGTGTGAGCAGGTGTCTGAGTAGCTGTTTTAGTTAATAAGTGGATATGTGAGTAGTTATATGGAAGAGTGTATGCCTGTGTGATTGGCTGTATGGGTGAATAAATGGCTGTGTGAGAGGGTACATGGGTGGGTACATGGCTGTGTGAGTGGCTGCATGGGTGACTGAGTGGCTGTGTGAGTAGCTGTATGGGAGAATGACTGGGTCTGGAAGTGACTATATGGGTGAGTGAGTGGCTGTTTGATTGGGTGTATGGGTAAGTGATTAGGTGTGTGAGTAGCTGTTTTGGAGAGTGTGTGGCTGTATGAGTGGGCACACAGGTGAGTAAGTAGGCATGAGTGATTGTATGCTTGAGTGAGTGAAACTGCTAGAGACTTTGTTGGTGAGTGAGTGGGTATGTGAATAATTATCTGGGTGAGTGAGTGACTCTGCAAGAGGCTTTGTGGGTGAGTGAGTGGGTGTACGAGTGGTTATGTGGAAGAATTAGTGGGTGTGTGAGTAGCTGTATGGGTGAGTAACTGGCTGTGTGACTCGCTGTATGGGTGAGTGACTGAGAGAGAGAGTAAATCTGTTTATTTAGACCATGGTCTCTAAACTTCGAGTTCATAAAAATTATAAAACATTACAATCCAATCGATGACAATTGATACGTAATGATCTCTAAAATCACACAGTTACTTTTCTGAGGTGCTCTACTTATACATTTATAGTAAAGCCATAAGATACCATTGCCTCATATTTTTCAATATTTCCAATTTTAAAAAAATCAGTAAAAATGTTAAAAACATCTGAACGTAGTAAAATAAGCATTACAATCTTTAAAAAGCCCTTTACATACATCATTATTATTTTACAAAAGGTAAAACCATTTGAACTAAACGTACATCGGTCTTTCACATTATCTCCTGCAAAAGTAGGTAAAGTATGAGTCACAATACTTTCTTGAGTTTTTCCCTGGCCAAACGATTTCCACCTCTCAGATAATTCCCTAGTGCAATTGCAGTATCCAATTTTTCCATTTTTATCAGTAGAATAGCAGCTTGCCCTCGTGAATTTATGCCATATTTTATAAATAATGGCTGTAAGAACTGCTTTCTCACTTCTAAACTTGTAAGGCAATCCAACAGTGTGTGCAAGATATCACACTTCATCTCCAGTCCACACTTACATCGACCGTCAGGATATAGCATTTCTGCCTTTAATCTCCCCTTCAATAGCCAAGGGTTAATTCCAATTCGGATTTTTAAAATTTCCCACCTCAATCCGTAGTTCGGCAGGGTTTCTAAGTATGGATACCATGCATCATTTTCCCATGCTTCTAACATACATTGGACCGACTTTTACTTTCTCAAGTATTTTATGTCCTGGTTTCTTGATAGCTCCCTTCCTTGTGCTCTAAGTAGGCCATTGGTTAATGCAATTTCTACAGGATTCTGTTTGAGTCTCACCTTTAAACTACCGGATACCTCCTTTATTTTCCTTTTTGCCTCCGCTGCCCATTTTAGGTTGCTATGCCGGATTTCATTACTGCACCAAAGGGACACCTTCTGGGTTTCCTCTAGTAATTGTTGTTTCCAGAACCTTGCCACTGCCATTTTGGCTTGAATGTTCCATGCCATTGTTCCTGTCTCTAATCTGATTGCCTGAATCATCGCTGACTTCGGCAAGGACAGAAGCATTTTCAACACCTTACCTTCCTCTCGATCCCAACCCACTTTGCCGCTGAAGTGGAGAACTTCCACCCCATACAATACTTGGGGAGGGATCATTGCTTCATAAACCTTTAGCATGGGTTTATGCGACCGGTCCCCATAATCTCTATTAAATTTTTTCAACCCACAAATAGAGGATGATGCTTTTGCCATTTGGGCTTCAATATGTATGTCCCATTTTAAGGAGCTTTCAAACCATAGGCCTAGGTATTTATATTTCTTTACAGTTTCCAATTTTGTTTTGCCTAGGTACCAGCTAAAACTTTTAGACCTTTTACCAAAACATAGGATCTTTGTTTTATCCATATTTACTACTAAAAGTTTAGCCTTACAGTAGTCACTAAATACATTTAATTTTCTCTGTAGCCCTAGCTCTGTTTGGTCAATTATTACTAGGTCGTCCGCGTATAGCAGGCTTGCCACCTTCCTGCCACTCATTCTTGGACTAGCACTTCTTTCGACTTCCAGTGCTGCTGGCAGATCTGCTAAGAAAATAGAAAAGAGGAGTGGGGCCAGGACACAACCCTGTCTTAGCCCGTTTGCTATATCTATTTTCCTTGAGTGTCTTTAATTACTTGAGCCCAGTTCTCTCTGTGCAATTCTTTTAGGATTGCTAGTAGTCCCACTGGGATTTCATATTTAGTCAGGCACTCCCATAGCTTCCCGCGGTCCACCAAGTCAAAGGCTGCCCAGGAGTCGACGAAACAACAGAATATGTTCCCCGTTTGTTCCGTCGACTTACGGGCAAGTGCCCACAGAGCATAACAGTGGTCCACCGTGGAGTGCCCTTCTTTAAATCCCCCCTGTTCTACCGGGGCAATTAAGTTCCCTTCTACCCAAGTCTTTAGTTTGGCCATCACTAATTTAGTCAATATCTTCTCCCCAATATCTAACAGGTTAATTAACCTGTAGTTTTTTGGGGTGTGCTTATCACCTTTTTTATGTATGGGCCTTATTATTGCCCCTTTCCAATTATCAGGGAACCTTCCAGTGTCTAAAATTACTCGGAACATATTAGCAAAAAATTTCGCCCACCAGTCTGTTTGAGTTTTAATTATCAGTGCCGGGAGGTTGTCAGGGCCTGCTGCCCTTGTTAATTTCAGGCCCTTTATCGTTTTTTAACTATTGAGACCGTGAAGTCAAGTTTTATATCGGCTACCAGACCGCTCCAATCTGTGTGCCGATGCTCTTCCCGGTAACTCCCAGGTTTATATAAGTCCTGTAGGTATTTCTCCCAGGCTGCTTCCTCCACAACACAGTTCATTCCAGCCGGCTGATGGTCTGCTGCTGAATGAACTAGTTTCCAGAACTGGCGTACGTTCTTTGCCTCGATGGTCTCTAATAACTTTCGCCAACAACTTTCTTTAAATTCCCTTTTTGTCTTCCTGATTAACATGTTATATTCTCTTTTTAGGGATAATAATGTATTTCCATTTCCCTGTCCACCTTTTAACAGTTTACGGCGTACCATTCTCCTCAATTCTCTTTTCTTTTCTCGACATTCCCTTGTAAACCAACATCCTTGTTTCTCCACCTTTAAACTGTTTCCTTTGGGGTTTTTTTGGCCGGATCTCAATCCTTCACTGAGGATTTGGACTACCTCCTCAATTTTCCCCTCATACCAATCTAGGCCCTGGCCATTTACTGCATTCAGATCTAAATTCTGTTGTAGTTGCACTAATTTGGCCATATATTCTTCCGTTAACCTGGTTGTACGTCGCTTAGGGTAATCCATCCTTTGTTCCATAACTTGGGTACAAGGTTCTAATTGTACATCTGGGAACTCCAGGACTACAATATTATGGTCACTTCCTTCTCTATTCAGGATCCTAAACCCTGTTATTAGTTGGAAACTCAAGGGGGACACAAATACATAATCAATTGGACAATTTTGAGTGCCAACTTTAAACGTTTTTTTTGCTGGACAGTCTAAGGGGGATCTTCCATTTAGACAGAAAAGATTTTTTGTTCCCAAAAAGTTTCCCAACTGGGTATCCTTAGCACTTGGTATACAATCTGGAAAAATAGCTTGCGGTATCTAATGGGCCTCTAGTAATTCTTGAAACCAGCAGTCTACATTTTTGGGATGCATTTTATGATTAAAATCCCCCATTAACATGATCACATCCATACCATACTTTTCACAGATCGTATCTATATCTTCTTTAAATAACCCCATTTCCCCAGCATATTCCTCTACAGTATCCCATTGCATATAAACATTTATTAGCAATATCATATTCTTTTTCATACATCCTGATAACATTATTCTACAGACCAGTAGCCATTTACATTTTACAGTAATTTCTGTCACCTTTCTCACAATTTTGGTTGACACCAAGGTCATTATTCCCCCAGCAGGACGGGCAAATCACTGTTTCTTAGCCGATCGATTTAGCTGGACGAAGCCATCGATTGTCGGGATTCTGCCACATAGTCAGGTCTCCTGGATACATATAATCTCTGTGTTTTCACCTAATGCCTTTATATTTTTTTGTTTAACGTCATCTCCCAGGCCGTTTATGTTCCAGGAGGCCAACCTTATGCTATGTGGCATATCCTCTACCTATTCCATGTCCTCTAGCCATCCTTCCTCACCCTGACCTTCGAAAGCTCTAGATGAGGGACCCGCCTGGGCCGTAACCCTGCTCCAATTTCCCCACCAATTTTCTAAGTTTGAGTTATTTGCTACTATTTGTATATTACCCAGGGAGGTTTCATCATCTTCTTCTGGGTCCCTTATCCTTACCTGCCTCTTTCCCAACCCTGCATGGCATCTTAGGAAGTTATTTCCTTGCCATCCAATTCCTTCTATTTCTCCCAGTACCTCCTCTTCGGTTAGTAGTCGAATTCCCTCATTCTGTAGGTCATTTGCTGCTTTCTTAATCATATTTTTTACCAGTTTTGAATACAGCATAATTTTAGTGACCTCTTTCCCTTCTTTTGTTTGGCTAAAGCCCACTTGTCTGAGGTCATTCGATCCTATAGCTTTCAGATTGTGGCATTTGGCAAAGCCCTGCAGAAGTTGTGTCCTATTAAGGGGCAATCTTTTTTCTAATTTCTTACCCCCTTTCTTTAAAGGTATTGGTTCTAGGTATAGCCTCATATCCTCACTCCCCTCTTTCATTATCCTGTTTGGAATCAGAGATCCTGTTCTATTTGCCTTGTATGTTTGAATATTAGGCCTGATGGCTCGCACCTCCCGGGTGACCCATGTCTGCAGATTCCCTCCTAACTGTCTCCCGGCCTCTTTGGTCTGTGATGTAATTTTCTTATTAACTTGTTTCATCTGAGGTGCTGGGATATTATGAGGGCACACATTTTTTTCCTGCTTTTTTAGGGATCTCTTCTTTATTGTACTCGTACCGGGTTTGGGTCCCTTTATTTTGTTCCCCTTTTCACCGACTTCCTTTTCCACCCTTAACCGTTTCTCTGGAATTTCCCTCCCTTTCCCTAGTGATCTCCTACCTGCCCCTCCTGCTCCAGTTATTTTCCCACGTCTAGCCATCTCCCCTCTTCTTATTATCCTCATTGGCCACTTTGAGATGTATACCTCGTGGCTTTCTTTAAATTGCTCAACAATTTCCACCTGCCCCTCTGCCCGCACTTTAGGCACAGGGTCAGGATCAGGGATTTGTCTTACCATATCTGGCATGTGGGATCTGATTCCCTGTAGCTCCCCCTATATTTTAGCTAAATACATTTTTTGAGTTTTCAAGATTACATTGTTAGACAAAGTCACTTCTAAAAGACCTTGAAGGTTTTTTGTAGCATTAGCATTAGATCCAACATTGAGGTTGCAGACATAGCAGAGAGATCCCGATTTATCTCTGGAGTTAAATTCAGTTCCCCATATTGTTCTGTACTAACATCACGAAGGTCGGGAGAGCTTTTATTTTCGCTTCTTCTGTGATGCAGCTTACCACTCGTGGTCATTTCTTTTTCTCTTCCTAAATCCTCCTGAGTGATCGGGCTAACTTGGGTTCTTCTTTCCAAGTCACTACAGAAAAGATCTCGTGGTGATGATGACAGCCTTGGAGACGCTAAACCCCTATTGTCCGATAGTAGCTGCAATGACTGGTTGAGCATATTTAGGGAATCGGATATATGTACTTCCAAGGGTATGGAGGTATACCCGATCTCTTCTCTCTCAAAGTTCTCATTATAAGATACTGACTCAATGGACATAATTTCTTTATCTTTGACAGGTGTGAATACTTTTTTAAAATGTTTCCCCACAAACTCCTTCATTGAATTTGATGTAGAGCAACCTAAGTTCTTAGTAGCCACTATATTCTTTTTCACACCTTTCCTTCTTGTTTTCACAGGTGTAGACTCTGAGCTCCTCTTGCTCTTCTCCGAGGAGCCCGCTTTCTCTACATTTGCAGAATTTGATCTTGTCCTCAGTTTGTGACCCTCAGTTGGTTTCATTTTTTTGGGGGCCATCTCTGTAGTTACCGATATGACAAACTCCACCAACTCCTCCTGTGCAAATTACTTTGCTCTATTTAAGAAAAGAGGAGCCAGCAGCTGGACAATTAAACCAACAAGGTTACCGGCTACACACTCCACACTTCCAGTAGCTCAATATCCAGAATTCAGTATTAGTAATTTGAATGCGGGGCTTTCGGGGTTAAAAGTAGTAGTTACCACCGTTTGCTATACAGTCCAGCGGTCCTGAGCTCACACCCGTTTGTTATACGGTCCCAGGGGTCCTGAGCTCAACCCGCTTTTACTCTCTCCTTACTTCTTACTTCATCTTCACTTACCTCTGTCTTGTGCCTAGCGTGCGAGGTCTCTGCCTCCGCGCCCTCGCCTCTGTGCCTTCTCCCTTCAAATCGCTTTCCAGTCGCTGTATGCTTTTTTTTTAACAGCACAATACTTCTCCACCGGCGCAGCTCGCAGTCCTCGCGTTTTTTGCGGTTTCTACCGCTTCTGCCGCTTCTGCTTCTGAACTCGTTGGTGTGGGAGCAAACGCCGATACAAACACCGATGCGCCAGATACGCTACGAGGGGGAGGCTCTTTCCGACGCTTCTCCTCCTTCTCCTACAACGTCTGAATGTCGATCACACAACACGCAAGACGGATGGGCGGAGGGGCGTTCAGGCAGGCGGGGCGGGGCGCTCTCACGCAGTGACACTCCACAGGGCAGCTCCTCTCTCTCGCCTCCAAGAGAGTGACTGGCTGTGTAAGTGGCTGTATGGGTCTGTGAGTGAGTGTATGAGTGGTTGTGTATGCATGAATGGATGTGTGAGTGTTTTTTTGGAAATGTAAGTGGGTGTGTGAGTGGTTATATGGGTGTGTGAGTGGTTGTGTGGGAGTGTGAGTGGTTCTGTGCATGATGTTATCAGTGATGTCATTTGAGATGTCATCGGTGATGTCAGCAGTGATGAGACTGACCATGTCATGAGTGTAATATGTGAGGTCATAAGCAGTGCATTACAGGGCATAAGGTATAGCTAGCTCAGGTAATTATAACTGCTGAATTTCTATGATTTTGTACGAGTGAAATGTGAGCGTAACCATAGTGTCCCTGGAACTTTCGTTTTTTTCAGTGAAATTCTACGGTTTAAAAAAAAATCTATTTCGTAACTATAACTGCCCAGTAACTAAGCATGGGCGGAAAATCAGTTTCGCTCGCGGATTTTGCGGATTTTCGGTAAATTCGCAATCCGCGAGATTCGCGAATCTCCTGCAAAATCCGCAAATCCGCGAGCAGCGGATTTTTTTGTGGCTTGCTCGCACTGTTCGCGTGAGTTCGCGGCTTCCCAGTACAACTTCGCGCCCCGCGAATAAGCGCTAAATTGCAGAAATACGATCTTAGCAAAACTGAAACTACTTACCAGGTTCAAAAGTTCAGGCTCATCATTAGTAGCCATTTCCTGTAGTGCTTCCTGAGGGGCCCCTCCAGAGTTCAGTTGCCAGTTGCAACTATTATGTGACCCTGCTCTGAACCTCAGAATAGTTACACATATGCCACAAAGGTCCTGAATTACAGCTAAGGGAGACAAGCAGGAGCCAGGCTGGAAGTTCAAATCCATTAATCAGCCCCTAATTCATTATTGTCAGTTGGGGCAGGGCAGGTGTTGTAACTAATTTTGCAACAATGAAAGCACTTAGCAAGTGCAAAAGATCACTAATCAGGAAGCACTAAGGAAGCAGGTGCCAGCTAAAAAAATATTCTGTGACACATTAATCAGCCCCAAATTAATTCAGGTCACTTGAGGCAGGGAAGGTGTGCTTTGCTTTGCCACAATAATGTACACTGACTGGACAACCAGAGGGTGCTGTGATGAAACAGAGGGTGGCATGGGTGGGCCAGAGGGTGGCATGAGTAGTCAGAGAGTGGCAGTGGTGACAGAGAGTGGCAGTGATGAAGAAGAGTGTCCCAAACAGGCTGGACACGTAGAAACAACAAGTTCGCAAAACTTGCGACCCGACAGGTAAGTTCGCGTTTTGCGAAATTGTACAAAACCCTCGCGAACTGGCAGAAACACGCGCGAACACAAAAAAAAATCCGCAAATTCGCGAGATTCGCAAAATTTGCCCATGCTTACCAGTAACTTGTTTTCTTCAAGGAATTTCAAAGGTTTTTTAAATTCTAGTTCTTAACTATAACTTACCTGTAACCTTTTGAATTTTTTGAGAATTTGAGAGGTTTTTTCAATTTTGTATCCTATATTTAATCTCTAAGCTTTAAGAGTGGATGTTTTAGTGGCTTTGTAGGTCACTGACTTGCTGTGTGAGTAGCTGTGTCGGTCTGTAAGCGGGTGCATGAGTGGTTGTATGAGTGGATGAATGTGTTTGTGTGAGTGGGTATGTGGGTCTGTAACTAAGTGCGAGAGTAGCTGAATACCTGTTGGAGTTGGAATTGGTGTGGGTGTGGATTTAAAATATGGGTGAATACTAAAAGGAACAGCTTTTAGAAAGAGGGAAGAGCAGAGTGTAGACAGTGGAGTAATATATGAGAGGCAAATGAAACAACTTTACGAAATACTGAATTAAAGGAGAAGTCACAGGGGAAATGGAGTTAAAGCAATGAGAATACACTTAAAAAATGACTGTAACAGCAACATTAAATAGAATAAAAGAGAGTAAAAGAGGAAGTAGTTAGTGGAAGTTGGTTAAAAAAGAAACTGAAGGTAGTCCCGTTGGAAATTTATAATTGGAATCTTTGAAAAATGTTGGGTTTTGCGGTTCTGTCCATAGTATTGCAAAGACAGACGGGCCATACTTAATGATTTTGTTCCAATCATGTGTTCGGAATGGACCCACCGATTTTATGTATATAGGTGACCTTTGTATATGGACTACAAAGCTGCACATATTTGGAAGCACAAAGCACCTATATTATATTTCATTTTGTAAAAATAAGTGCCTTTGCGATTATGCTGAAACAGTGAATCTGCGGCTGAGAACTGCAGATTTGCTCAATGTAAAAAGGAGATCCTTCCATTCTATTGGTTCATGGTAAATCACACCTAGTTTTGATTAGGACCACTCCCTAAAACAGTTATTCTTCTTCAAACTGTTGTGGGAGAAGCATTGCTTTATCTGGATACCCTGAAATTATGGGCGATGAAGAAGAAGTACTGCCATCTACTTCTAAGAAAGAGAGCGAGGAACAGCATTTTTTTACTATACCATCAAGAGAGGAAGGTATCTGGCAGGTTCATGAACTTTTATACTCTGTGGGAAGGAGCTATCATGTGGCACTGCAAAATACATACAGCCATGGGACATCCAGTATGTGGAAATACATCAAGACCATACATGAACAGGCTTATCCATGGATGGTAAGGGAGAGGGAGTCAAGATCTACAGATGCTGCAGGTGGTTAAAGTTTTTCTGCAAATACCACTCCTGCTGGAGTTACTGTGCCAGCTACCTCCACAAAGTTAAGAGGCACCATGACACCTAACTGTGCTACCTGTGACGATGGAAGTGCAGAATGTTTCAGACTATTTTGGCACTGGTGTTAGTTTTGTTTTATAATACTTTCATACTGCTGTTCCACTACAACGTTGTGATATAAAAATACTAAGTTGTTTGACATTAATGGTCAAATCCGGCTCACCTGATGACCCCATGAGACCCATTCAATTCCAGGAAACTGCTGAGTGCTGCTACCCGGCCATGCACAGTCTCATTGAGCTGTCTTTTAACACCGGCTGTGTGCCTAGTGCTTGGAAGCAGGCTACCATCATTCCTATTTTAAAAAAACCGGCCCTCGACCCCACTAAATCGGAACATTATCGGCCGATTTCCCTGCTTCCTTGGCTAGCGAAACTAGCAGAATCTCATGCTAACCGCATCCTGTCACTCCATCTGCAGGAAGCGAAAATACTGGATAAATCGCAGAATGGGTTCCGTGCGGGTCACAGTACCGAAACGGCTCTTCTAGCAGTGGTCGAGAACATCAGGAAAATGTTGGACCTAGGTCAAACGGCGGCACTGATCCTATTGGATCTTAGTGCCGCGTTTGACACGGTGTCCCATCAGATCCTCCTCCATCGCCTTGAGGAGGCCGGAGTTGGAGAGAGAGCACTCGAGTGGTTTCGATCTTTTCTCACTGATCGAACTTTTAAAGTATCCACTCCCCCTTTTGTTTCTGCTCCTCGTCCGATCCTGCAGGGTGTCCCACAGGGGTCGGCCCTAAGCCCTACCTTATTTAATTTGTATGTCCAACCGTTGGCTCAGGTCGCCCACAGCTTTGGTCTCTCCATGGTGTCATACGCCGATGACACGCAGCTGGCGGTGGCACTTAACGGAGAGACCAACATGGATGCTGCCTCTTTTCAGACCGCGCTAAAAGCTGTGGCGGGCTGGATGGCGAACAATCGCCTCCAACTGAATGCCTCTAAAACCGAGGTTATTATTTTTGGTAGGGAAAGTGAGCTTTGGGGCGATCAGTGGTGGCCATCTGAATTAGGCCCTGCTCCCACCCCAGTGGCTGAAGTTAGGAACCTGGGGGTGTGGTTGGATGATAAACTTTCATTCACCGCCCACACTAAACGGGTTGCCGGAACCTGTTTTGGTGCCCTGAGGTGTCTGCGACCCATTTTTAAGTACTTTGATGCTGACACGAGACAGATCATTGTCCAGGCCACAGTCTTGGCTAGATTAGATTACGCCAGCTCTTTATTCTTGGGCGTCAATCAAGCAGAACTAGTGCGCCTCCAGCGGGTGCAAAATGCGGCCGCCAGGATGTTGGTCGGTCTTCCGAAGTTTGTTTCTGTGCGTCGCACTATTCAGGATCTTCACTGGCTGCCTGTGGGGCAAAGAATTAAATTTAAAACTCTTTGCCTAACTTTTAAAATTTTGAAGTTGGCTTCCCCCCCTATTCTGTCCCAATTAATCTGTCACTATGAGCCATCCAGAGCCCTCCGATCCTCAGGGACTAATCTTGCTGTAGTGCCACGTTTTAAAAAAGCAAGGATGGGCGGACGCTCTTTTGCTGTGATGGCAGCAGCTCTCTGGAATTCCCTGCCTGCCTCCCTTCGCTCCATTCCTGATCTGCTCCCGTTCAGAAAAGCTTTGAAGACCTTTTTATTTTCTACTGCTTAGTCTTTTAGCCACTAGCTCCCGTGTTGTGTTTTTTACCTTCTCCCAAGCGCCGGGACGCCTCTTGGCTGCGGCATCCGTGCGCTTTACAAAATAAAATAACATAACATAACATAACATACAGTTCATTTCTTTGTTTTTTTAATTAATTTATGATTGTAAAAAAAATTAAACAATTTCAACTTTTTTACTAAATGGTTCATTTTGGAACCAACACTGAATCAATTAAAGAGCTGAGTCTGACTGTTTATTATTCTTGTGCATTTTTGTCTGTATGTTGATAGATGTATGAATAAGTGTTTGCATGGAAGTGTCAGTGTATAGATGAGTGTGCCATGGACTGTATGAGTGTATGCATGTGTGAGTGCTTGATTGTGTCAGTGAATGTATCAATGTATGGGTGTGTGTTAGTATATGTATAAGTGTGTCCCAGGGTGTCTGTGTGTATGTATGAGTGAGTGTCTGAGTATGTCAGTGAATGCATTAGTGCATTTGGTTGGCTGTGTCAGTATATGTATGAGTGTGTCCTGGAGTATCAGAGTGTATGTATGAGTGACTGTCTGAGTGAGTTAGTAAATGCATCAGTGTGGGCTTGGGGTGTCAGTGTATGTATAAGTGAGTGTCTGAGTATCTGAGTGCCCATATTACTGAGTGTCTGAGTGTGTCAGTGTGTGCCTGGCTGTGTCAGTGTATGTATAACTGAGTCCCTGGGTGTCTGAGTATGTGCATGACTGGGTATCTGAGTGTGTCAGTGAATGCATCAGTGTGTGCCTGGGTGCGTTAATGTATGCATGACTGTCTCTCCGGGTGTCTGAGTGCATGTATCAGTAAGTGTCTAAGTGTGTCAGTTGGTGTCTAAGTGTGTCAGTGAATGCATCAGTGTATGTGTGTGGGTATGTCAGTATATGTAAGAGTGTGTCCCAGGTTGTCTGAGTTTATGTCTGAGTGAGTCAGTGAATGCAGCAGTGTATTTGCTTAGCTGTGTCAGTATATGTATGAGTGTGTCCTGGGGTGTCTGAGTGCATGTAGGAGTGACTGGCTGAGTGAGTCATTGAATGTATCAGTGTGTGCTTGGGTCTGTAAGTATATGTATCAGTGAGTCCTGGGATGTATAAGTGTATATATGACTGGGTATGTGAGTGTTTCAGAGAATGTATCTGTGTGTCATGGGTGTGTCAGTGTATGTATACGTGAGTCCCTGGGTATCTGAGTGTATGTATGACTGAGTATCTGAGTGTAAATGTAAATGTAAATGTGGCGTATTTGTATAGCGCGAACAGTGACCCGGAGGCATCCCGGCGCTTGTACTCCTACCACAAGGGAACCCCTCCTGGCTTTTCCTTGTGGGGTGTCCACTCCTGGCCATCCCATGGTGAAACCAGGCATCCCTTGCGTATCAGGGGGCCTTTGTGGAGACTAAGCAAGCTATTGCCCAGAGGTGCAGCGTCGGACCCATACTTAGAATCGGCACTGAGGCGAGAATATCCGGTCAGAGGGATTTAAGCCCGAAACCCGCCGAGGCGGGAATCGAACCCTGGTCCCTGGCTAGCGTTCTGCATCAAGGTCTGCCGCTCTAAGCATTGAGCCACACTTCTCCACTGAGTGTGTCAGTGAATGCATCAGTGTGTGCTTAGCTGTGTCAGTATATGTATGTGTACCGGGGTGACTGCGTGTATGTACAAGTGAGTGTCTGAATGTCTCAATGTATGCATCAGTGTGTGCCTAGGTATGTTATTATTATCATGAGTGTGTTTCACAGTGTATCCCACAGTGTCTGATAATATATCTTATTGGATGTATTATATAGCTTAAAGAAATAATTAGTCACCTATATAACTGCAAAAAATGGTTCCATTGATCTCTGTAAAAAGAGAGAAAACAAAATTAGAAGTTCACATTAAAGTTTAAGTTTCTGCAATTCAAATGTTTATGTTATTAACACTGTCAATAACATACATTTAATTTAAGCATTTCATTTTCCCTTTTTTCTGTTATCAGATTGTAGACCATAAACAATGTACTGTATAAATAGTTATCCTTGAACAGTGGGGAAAACAATCATGTAGATTATAGAAAAAACAGAACTGCACAGTATGGCACTTTAAAGAAGTGACACTATACATTACACTCACTACAAATACTTAATACATTCTTTTGGCTTTAGCTACTGAACTAATTTAAAGAAACATATAAATAATGGTTAATTATATGGCAAATAGTCCATCACTCAGAACAGACGTAAGGCACATTCCATTTTAAAAACATCAGTCCTAGTAGGCAGAATGAAGTCTTAAACGCTGATGATCCATGAAAAACAAACACTGTATACCACTTTTTAAGCATTAATTAGAACTTTGGCTGAAGAAAGAAGAGGTGTGAATTTGGAAGTTTGAAAGGCAGCTTTTGTTTCAATGTAATCTTGTTGTCATTGCATTCATCCATCCACCCACACTTCTGAAGAACACAGTGTAGTTTCCTGAAGTTAAACGAAGTCCTTAACGAAAGATGATAGCCACTGTAGTATATGTACTTCCAACAATTGAAATTTGTCCTGGTTTGAAGTTTTCTAATTTCAGTTTCAATTTTAGATCCTTCTGTTCTGCATCATTGTAGCGTTATGATCATTAATTTCCCACTTCTCAGTAACTGCAATGTAAACATGGAGTCTGCTCTAGAATTTTGACAAGTCTTATTTAGGTTATCCCTTTTGATCAATCTGACAAAAGGCACAGTTTTGGAATCCGGTAATGCTAAGTAGAAAAATCATTCTGAATTGATTCGAGTGGTAGATGTAAAAGAACAATCTTCAAAGTTATGGTTCCATGTGTAACTCAGTCCAAATAAGTAATTCATGTTTACTTCTTTTCATTCCAAAACTCCAAGGATGACCAGAGTCAATTCCTGTGCGCCTTGTTGAGTGTTGAGAGTAAATACTACAGATCCACTATATATATCTACTAGATCTTGAATGCTTGAAGCAGAATGAACTAAAAACCTATCACAGAAAAAAGCACAGTTCACAGCCGAATCTGCTGTCTGCTTTATGTTGAATTGCATTTATAAGATGCTGTAAATGGAAGAGTACATTGAGAACAACATTAGCATAGAAGCTGACACCATTACTATTTTTTAAATGAAAACCTACAATTCCCCCTTATGTTCTGTTTTTTTCTTGTTAACACCTTCTTCCTTGTCTTTCTTTTGCTTCTTTTGAAGAACTTTCATAGTTTCTGTTGTAAACTTATGCTTAGGACAGATTATCTGTTTCTCCTAAATAGAATACTGTCCAAAGTGAGGAGCAAATACACTTTTTAACCCATTGTACTCTCTCACACAGCTTGCATTGGCATTAACTTTTATTTAATCAAAATGAACCAGAAACAAACCAGACAATGTTCTAACTCAAAACAATGCTACATATGGGATACATTCTTTGAATATAGGACTTCCAATATTAATAAAAGATGCATATGTCCTTATGGATAGTTAAAGCATATGCTAGAGAGAATGGGAACTGCTGTAACTGGACATAAAAGCCGTTTTACCAGCAAAAAAATTACTATACATCAGCCAATCTGATTCACGCCATCAATCTTATCAAATTTTATGGCTAAGTATTCAACCTCATCCCTATGTGCAAAATTAATTATATCATCACTTTACCCAGTGCACCATTTACTAATCCTTCTTCAACATTAAAATTATGACACAAAATTACTCTACAGCACTTTTGTAATCCTGCTGTCCTAGATAAAGATTTCTCCAATAAATCCCATCATTTTAATTGCAGTTTTCCACTGGGTTGTATTGTCACTCCCTGGTGTTCCATTTTGCCAATAACTGTGAGTTACAATATTTCTTTTTTTTCCGTTTAAATACTTGTTCATTAAAATTCGAGCAGTCTTGAGGTTTAGACGTTAAACAGACTTACCTTCTTCAATGTAATTCAACATTCACTGTGCTGCTGTGTTCTTAGAGGACAATACTTTCTTGATAAATTGACTTTCTGATGTATTTTACCTTCCTTTGTCAGAACTCCATCTCTAATGTCCTTCAGAATATTTCTTTATACTCATCAGAAGTCTGACACATATTCTTCTGTAGTGTGTTGTATTGGGAGTTTAGCCAAGTGTTTACATTTTCAATACTTCCTAAAGAATTATGAGTTTAATCATGCAGAAGTGTCTTGAAAACAGGCTGTCCTTTCATGAGGCTTAGTTGCAGTAGGTCACCAAAGACGCTTAAATGCTATCCTCCAAACAGCATGTCGTACTCTGTTCTTAAAATCTGTTGCATTCTCAAGTGAACAACTATAAGCATTATGTTTGAAACCATACTTACCTCATTGATGATTAAAAGTGTCAGCTTCTTTACTACTCTAAACACCTCATGGGAAGCTTCACCGATTAACTTCTGGTATGCCAGTTTATTGTCATGTTTAACAGGCAGCATTAGTAGTCTATGAAGAGTAATTCCTTTAATCCACACAGTAAATTTGATTCTGTTGTCCTCTGCAGGTAAGCGGTGAGAACTGTAATTAAAAAGATTTTCCCAGTGCCAACTTGACCACTGATGTGTAATAGAATAGGCATAAATGATGAGCATTTGCATTCTTTCTTCTCATAGAGGAATCTGTGTTCTATTTTCTCTTTTACCTCCATATAAATGTATTTTTGTTTGTTGTTCAGTTGTCAAACTAACTGTTCAAAATCAACAGTTTCCAGTCTTGCTTGTTCCATTGCAGTTTCCACCTCATTCATAGCTATTTCAGGTTTGTTTTCAATAATAGGTTGTCCAAGAGGATCTTGATTTAGAGGTACATAACTTTGACTGCTTTGGGAACTCTCCTTAGCTACATCAGCAGCAATCATTTCTTCCTGTTGAATCTCATTGTTTAACATTTACAAATAGTTTGGGAAGACTGAACACTGAATGTTGCCTTTTACAGCGTTGAAAGAATCTTCGTAGCAGTCATAGTCTCAAAGTAATTCTGATTCAGCCGGCCAAGGCTTGAAGAGTTGTAAAGTGCCAAATAGAAAAACTGTCTTCTGTCTGGAGTTTGGCAACAATGGGGCTAATTACAATGCGTCATAATCAGCCGGTCAGATTTCTTTCCGACCGACCCATTAGGATGGTGTCGGTCGGAAAGGAATCCAACCAGTCATTCTGACTGACTTCCGATGGGCTCTGAGAGCACATTCACCAGTCGGAATGAGTTTAGTTAACCCAATGGCTTCTCTTTCTGCCCTAGGGATTACAATGTTGGATTCCGACAGCTTTTCTGTGCCGGCCTTTCCAACACAGAAAGGTTATCGGAAGTCAACTTTGGGTGCCCCATCAGGGCCCCCATGGGTACAAGGCCCTCAGATGGAGGCCCCCTGTTGATCCCTGTACCCTGTGGCAGGTACCTTGAGGTGCCTGCCACAGAGTGCAGGGATGAACTGCACCTTGCCGTTTTACAATGAAAGCACGTATTCTGGTCAGAATTCCTACTCCTATTGTAAATAATAAGAGTGCGATCAAACAGTGTTCGGTCGCATCCTAATTGGTGAGTCGGGACCGCTGACAGTAGGTCGGCCGGTCCCATTACCTAGACAGTGACGGTGAACTTAAGTTTGCCCAACATCGTAATTAGGCCCTAAGCTTTCTGTGGTTAAATAGCTTTCCTTTTGTGTGTCCCACCAAACACCCTTCACATCCAACAACTGCATATTTCCCTTCTTCTATTATTTCTGTTATATTACTTCTGTATTTGTAGTGTTGAAGTACTTCTTAAAGGCACCTGTTTGCAAAATGTGTACTCCTTCTTGGATAGTATGAATCCAACATATTTGATTTCACAATGTCTATACTTTCCTGATCGAACTTTGCTAGTTACTGAATTTCCAGGAAAGACTTTAACAATTTATTTCGAGTACTTGCTAGGCATAGACTTACCCACACAATCCTTCTTGCTTCAAAGAGCAAACTGGCCGAACTCAACCTTTATCACAGCACACGCAGATTCTTATCTACCTATGGAAAAGTATTTTCAAGCCGAAGCTGTACAATTTCTTGCTTAGAGACTTTTCTGCAGAAATCTCCTCCCACACCTCCTTCATCTATATCTTTCCATTATTGTGTAATATATGAAATAACATACTGAGCAACAGTGATGGATTGTAGATCTATATTTGTAATCCACATCTTGAAAATCACAGGTTTGTAGTCATTAATATACAAGGAAGCCTCTGTTTTTCTATGATTTTCTTGTATGTCTGACTGAAGACAAAAAGCTGTTTACTCTCCCTTGAGAAATGACAAGTTATGGGAATCTAAATGGAGTTCTTATGTAAAGTGTTCCATTGCATCTGTGTTCTCAATAACGCTTCCCACATCTATGAGTTTGAAAGTGTAGGGCTTGTTGTCTCAAGCACTTTACACCACCTTCTTTTGGGATGTCATATGTCACATACTGTTCTATGAAAGAAAAGACAGACACATCAATGTCTGTTGTAAAGTTCAGTGGTTCTTTTATCCATAGCAGCATGTGAATATGAGGAACACATCTCTTGCTTGGCACTCTTTTCACCAAAAGAAATAATTTACTTTGCCAAGCGGAGGATTGCTTGTGTTGCAGATTAAAAATAGCATAGCTTGAAACCTGTGGTTAAAATATCTGCGCACATTAGCAGGATCCAATGAGAAAAGTTCTCCTGCTATCTTGACACTGATGTCCTTAATATTTGAGTTTGCTTCTCTCAAAAATTCAAGCAGCTCATCCCACACGTTCTCAGCCCAACTGAGTTTCAGAAGCCAAGTAGGTGCACCTAGGCTTCTCAACATACATTTGAGTTCTCCATGACAACGATACCAATATTCTTTGATGCCACATTTGCACGTCATCAAGTCAATCAAGTTGTACTCTAAATTTTCATCCTTTTCATGAACTTTATCAACAAAATCCTTTGCAGAGAGATTTGGAAGGTTAACTCCTGTCTTTAGTATGTGGTTTATAGCATATCAAAGTCCACACAAGCCAGACCCAAAGAGAAGATGGAATATGTATGGAATGCACAGGCAAAATCTTGGATCCTCAGAATACAATCTTGTTGACTGTATTCAGCTGCTGGTATATGTAAAGGGCCATCATAATAGCAGATACCTGATCCATTAAGAAACAGTTGGGCAAAACAGCGAGCCTCTAAGTTTTTTCCCAGGCACTCATGGGAGCTCCTTTTGCTTGTTTCATTTGAAAGAGATCAATAGCATCACCTATGATTTCTTTAGAATGCAGAAGATGGATGCTGTAGTGTTCATTAATTTCTTCTGATCTCAATCGATCTATCTTTTCAATCTGACCACTTGATGGTACTGTTTCATCTTCCATATGTGTTATATCTTGAACAACATCAACATTTTTATATTAAATAATATTTTGTACCAGGTATAATGTTGCTTTTTTACTTTATTAACATCCACTAATTCTTGCCTTGTTTGTCTTGCTCTTAGTAGGGATAACATTTACTAGAATAATAAGTGATCATCAAAATGTCAAACTCAGCACCTACTTCCACCTGAAGAATAAGGACCTCTGCGACAGCGAGCCAGCAGGAAACAGCACCATGCCACCCTCCACCAACGGGAAGCTGACCATCACCTACTGGGCCCCCACATCTGTCGAGCTCATCTCCTCAACCATGAAGAAGGCACACTCAGGAGCCCCAATGGACCCCTGCCCCCCTCACATCTTCCACAGGGCCGCCGCTATCATCGCACCCGAACTAGGATGGACAATCAACTCCTCCCTCACATCTGGCATCTGTCCAGATGACTGGAAGCACACAGAGGTGAAACCCCTCCTCAAGAATCCAACGGCTGACCCAACCGACCTGAAGAACTACCGCCCCTCTCTCTCCTCCCTTTCATAGCCAAAGTCACTGAAATACTCATGAATACCCAGCTGACCGCCTTCATCGAAGAAAACTGCATCCTAGACGCTTCCCCGTCTGGCTTCCGCAGCAACAACAGCCCCGAGAACACCCTCCTCGCAGCCACTGCTGACATCTGCATGCTGATAGACCAGGGACACACCGGGGCCCTGATCCTCCTAGACCTCTCCGCTGCCTTTGACACCATCCCACATCTCAAGCTAGCCACCAGACTCCATAATGGAGGAATTCAGGGATCCGCCCTCGACTGGATCCAATCCTTCCTCTTTGGCAGAAACCAGAGGATAAGACTCCCCCCTTCCTCTCCGACCCCACTGACTACATCTGCGGAGTACCCCTTAGATCTTCACTAAGCCTGATGCTCTTTAACATCTACATGGTCCCCATCGCCGCCATCCTCAGACAACACGGGCTTAGCATCGTATCCTATGCTGACGATACCCAACTCATTCTCTCCCTCACCAAGAACCCAGGATTCACCAGACTCAGTTTCCAGGAAAGAATGAGAAATGTAGCAGCCTGGATGAAGGACAGCTGTTTGAGGGTCAACTCAGAAAAGACCGAGGTCCTCATCCTTGGACCTGGCATCTCCGCCTAGGACAACACCTGGTGGCTCTCCGTCCTCGGGAGCCCACCCACCCTGACTGACCACGCTCGGAACCTCAGCATAATCCTCGACTCCTGACTCTCCATGAACGGCCAGATCAACGCAGTCACCTCCACCAGTTTTGATTGCCGAAAGACCGTCACCCACGCACTCCTTACCAGCAGAGTGGACTACGGCAATGTCCTCTACACTGGAATCAACAAATCTAATGACAAGTACACAACTCTTCCTTTAAGACCTTTCTGTAGCTCTGTTGAAAATAAATTCCCTGTTTTTTTTGTTCCATACGCACTATAGCTTGGAAAGGATGTATACATTGGTTCATATACATTTAAATCTTGATGTTCTTGTGGAATTGAAACTAATTTTAACTTGTAATGTACTGTTTTAGCTGGCATTTTATTATTCTCTAACTCATCATAGCAGTGCTTACATATAATTTGAGATGTGCTCAATTCAAACCTTTATTCTACAAATAAATATATATAGCAAATTCATGCCACTTATCTCTGTTCGCCTGTTCAGTTTGTGAGTACACAACTACATTGTGAGTTTGGCTTTTGTAGTAAGTGTGTTGACAGCAAATACAAACATGGTTTGGTTTCCCTGCACAAACTGTGTTAAACTTTGCAATCTCTTGTGCAACGTTTTCAGTACTAATTCCTGTATACTGTTCTTCTACCTCTCTAGTAATCAACTCTTCATTTTCAAAACTGAATATCTTCACAAATATTTTCTACCTCTGCTACTGTACCATGAAATAAACTTCTATTCATCTCTCATAACAATAAGACAGGAGTTTTTTCATAGTAAGGCCTCCTAACTAAATTTCTTAGTTTGGATTGGTGAACAGCTAACATCCTGAAATGATGAATAGTGCTTCTGTAAACTTTCCTTGAAACACAGGCCAGTGAATGTCCCTGCAAATACTGTACTTTCTCACTTTGCATGGATCTAATTCTTTAAAATTGCAATTTTGAGATTCAGGCTTCTGCATGGAAACTCACATATGAAAGTTCTTAATAAATCAATTGATTTCTGACAAACACTGCAAATACTACTACAGTTCCATTTATATACTGGTGGCTGTCTATTCCTTCCTTGCACCACTTTAGGTATCACTTCCCTTACATTCCTAGGAACCATCTCCTCTTTTGCAACAAAAGTACAATTTTTTACCTCATAACAATGACCATTAAATCATTTGCATGCACTAGAGTATCTCCATGGGTGTAAGTGTGGGTATGAAATTGTCTGTATGGGTATGTGAGAAGGTGTGAGAGTGTCTGTATAGATATGCGAGGTGATATGAGAATGTCTGTGTTGGTGTTAATGTGGTGAGATTATGTTTGTATGGGTATGTGAGTGGGTATGACAATGCCTGTATGGGTGTAAGTATAGGTTTAATAGTGTCTGTATGGGTATGTGAATGTGCGTGTTAGTGTATGCCTGGGTATGTGACTGGTGGAAGAGTGTCTGTATTGGCATAAGTGTGGTGAGAGAGTGTCTACCTGGGTATGTAACATTGTTTGAAAGTGTCTGTATGGGTGTAAGTGGGGTATAACAGTTTCTGAATGGGTATGTGAGTGTCTATGGGTATGTGACTGGGTGTGAAAGTGACTGTATGGGTGTAAGTGTGGATGTGAGAGTGTCTGTATGGGTATGTGGAGAAGTGTGGCTCACTGGTTAGAAGCGGCAGACCCGGAAGCAGAGGTTGCCCTGGGACCAGGGTTCAATTCCCGACGTGGCAGGGTCTTGGGTCAATGTCTACAGACTCGATAATTCTCGCCTCGGTGCCTACTCCAACCATGGGTTCCACTCTGCAACTCTGGGCAATAGCTTGCTTAATCTCCACAACAGCCCCTTCAGTGCCGGGGATGCCTGGCTTCACCTTTGGGGTGCCCAGGAGGGACCATCTCACAGGGAAAGCCAGGAAGGGTTCCCCAGCGGTATACAGCGCCAGGACACTCCGAGATGGAGTCACAGTGCGCTTTACAAGTATATATTTGCATTATGTGAGTGGGTGTGACGGTGTCTGTATGGGTGTAAGTGTGGGTATAACATTGTCTGTATGGGTATGTCAGAGGGTGTGAGAATGTCTCCATGGGTGTAAAAATGTATCTATATATGTTTTTGCCATGCAAGAGATTCTCGGTTCCCCCACAGTGTTACAGGGTGACTGTGCTAAGCCCTGCGTCAGGTCCTGGGATCTCATGCATGGCAAAAAATAACATTTCAGGGTATTTTACTGCTGAGTACACATGCTTACCCCTTGTTTTATAATACATTCAAGGGTTCAGGATGCTCACACCTTACCCCTCCATTTACTATAAATGCACCTTTTCAGTCCTGGCAACTGTTTCCAATAAATAAAATGGTGGACGTACATTTTCTGTGAAGGAGAGGTCAGTCAATCAGGACTTGAGTTTGACACATGGGTCCACAGCCGGTCCATGCCCCTAGATATAATTCATTTTGTATTTAATATCTTTAATAATACTTAATGGGTGTACACTAAATCATAAAAAGCATGGTTTTTTTGGACTAAGAGCTAGCTTTCTGCCAAATTTAGTATAATTCCTTCCAGCAGTTTGGGCTGTAGTCGTGTTTAAAATTCCTATAGGAAATAACATGGGAAGAAAGCATTTTGGTGCCCTCTTTTTCCCTCGCTTGAGCCTGAAGCTTTCAGTACTGCAGCTGAATTGAGTGTTGGTGCCCTCTTTTTCCCTCGCTTGAGCCTGAAGCTTTCAGTACTGCAGCTGAATTGAGTGTTGTATTAATTAAAAAAAAAAGTGAAGATTTGTCAAATAGCGGCAAAGATATTGTCAAAACAAAAAAAAGCTCTTCCTATGGAAACTCAGTCCTAACTACAAATATCTACTGGCCACCACCAGTGAGTACTTATTGTTAGGATGTATTTTCAATAGGAAGAGTGTTTTTTCATTTGCCAATAACTTTGGTGTCATTTGAGTATTCTTTGCAGAATTTTCAAAACTAATTTGACACTAACTTCAGCTCCTGACTCAAAAAGTCAAGCGGGGGCGATAAAAAGGGGGGCCCAAAATGTGGATCTATGATGTTAATTTCCATAAGAACTTTGGACCCAGCATGTGCCCAAACTGGTGAACGGAATTACACTAAATTTGGCAGTAAGGTAGCCGTTAGTCCAGAAAGTGACTTTTTTGTTAAATCGTGTAAATCCGTTGAGTAGTTGCAGAGAAATTCAAAGAAATTTCCAGTTTTGTATTTAGGGACACAGAGGATCTGTGACCCCTTTCAATCTTGTGCTGAGATCTGATTGGCTGCCAACTCTTCAAACCAGGAAGTTATGGCAGCCTACTTGGGACTCAGCTTTAACCAAGTCTCAGAAAAACATTAAAAAAAAGAAAAGGGGGTAGCGTAGAACCACCTTGACCCACAGGACTCTTGAAGGAATCCCATAGGGACCCCACAGGGCCAAAAAAAGCAATTTTGAAAAAATAATTTTGGCAAAAGTCACGCTGGATCCTGGAATTCCAAACACTTTTTTTTAAAAACCAAGTGTGGCTCCCGTGCTTTGTCTCTAAACTGCCACCGGGTGAACCAGGTCCCAAGGGCATACTCAAAATATGTAGAAGTAGTGCACATGGGGGCCCTCTTCCACGAGTCTGTAACTTGCGGGGTAGGAAAAGGCAGGAGACGGGTCTTTGTTAGGGCAGGCTTTATTTGATGGTATAACAAGTCAGTACAGGTTTTTCGGGGTACAGCTCTCCGAGGGGATCTGCTCTTGTCAGTTCGGCACTTTCGTAGGATTCCTTCCTCCTTTCTTCGAGTCGGACTCCTCCTCCGCTTTCCTTCTTCAGACTCCGTAGTGGAACAGGCTCCGCCGGGAGGGAGAAACACAAGAGAGGGGGGGGGGGTGTCAGTCCACGCACTGTACTCAAATACCAGTGGTCGGAAGGGGAGTGAAGGAAACCAAAAAGTGCTCCTGCTCAACAGGGAAGTGAAGGATAGTGGTTACCAGGGGACTAGGGGGATTCATGGGGTGCCTCTACCCTTCCTCCCAACCCAACCCGAGATACGTTTATGCACCTCTGATAGACATACACCTCCTGGCATGTGGCTGGGTGACCCGTAGTGTCCTTGGCCTCCTGGCTCCTGCGCCTCCACCGGGTCCCTTCCGTCCTCCGCTTCCGATGTTCCCTGCCTCACCTCAGATGTTCCTCGCGTCTCTTCCGCCTCCGATGTTCCTTGCGTCTCCTCCACCTCCAGTGATCCTCGTGTCTCCTCTGCCTCCGATATCGTTCTCTCGAGTCTGTTCTTTTCTTCTCTCCTGCTCCATGCCGCTCCTCTCCACACGCTGTCCACTCCTCCGGTGTATACACACACCTGGGCTCTCTCGCTGACGTCGTTTAAGGAGGGTCCGGACTCCTCCTCCTCTGTGCACATGTTTGTCCAGTTAAAGGGCCCGGTACCTTCTTCTTCCTCATCGCAACTGTACCGTTCCTCGTGCATGTTCCAAACAGGGGGCATTGTTGGCTGTGGAAACAAGAGGGAGGGGTCACAGGTTGAATGCTCACAATGGGGTTCAGGGTGCGTAGGCAACCCGTCCCCGTTACAGAGTCCTCAAGCGTTGGGGACTGCCAAATCCCTGGGGTATTCTTAACAATTTATGCGGGGGTTGCCCTGGACAAGGGTCGTGATGAGGGACCTCCCCAGGACAAATGTTGTATTAATGTGGGGAGTTCCCCCAAGGCCACCCTGCAGGCTGGAGGACTGCCACCTCTTTGGGTCTAAATATGACACAAATGCAGGGCACGCAGCCCCCACGCAGCATCGGCAACCACCACCACCCGAGACTGTGACATACAAAGAAGGGGGCTGTGTGACCCCCTCTTGGAGTCATAGATGGCCCTGGGTACCACCACCCATAGGGCCTGCTCCTTCTATGTCCCAGGGAGGGCACCCCATGACATAGCTGTTTGCTATTGCTTGGTCGGAGCTTTGCCACTCCTGCCAAGCCATAGCAAACTGCTCTTGCTTTCAGCAAACCAGAGCAAAAAATTCTCTTGTTTGTTAAAAGTGAGGGCACAATTGCTTTGACAGAGAGGGACATGCATGTTAGCTACTCCCCCTCTGTCAAAGCAATGCCATCTCCCGCAGGAAGAGGGGAGCCGCCAGGGACTGCAAGGGCCTTAATCAATCAATCAATCAATCAGAATATTTGTAAAGCACACTACTCACCACTGAGGGTCTCAAGCCGCTGGGGGGGAGGGGTGCTGCTACTGCTCAAATAGCCAGGTCTTGAGTAGCCTCCTAAAGGTTAGTAGGTCCTAGGTCCTGGGTCTGCCGTAGGCAGATGGGGAGGGTGTTCCAAGTCTTAGCGACAAGGTGGGAGAACGATCTGCCACCAGTGGGATGCGGGGGACAGTGGCGAGGGTGAGGTCTACGGAGCGGAGCTGGCGGCTCGGGGTATAGAAGGTGAGTCGTCTGTTGAGGTATGCCAGTCCGGTGTTGTGGAGTGCTTGTGTGCGTGGGTGAGGAGCTTAAAGGTGATCATCTTGTTGACAGGAAGCCAGTGCAGGTCTCTCAGGTGGGGAGCAATGTGGCTGTGGAGAGGGATGTCGGGGATCAGGCATGCAGAGGCGTTCTGTATGCATTGTAGTCTTTTCAGGAGTTTGGCGGAGGCTCCT
Source organism: Lissotriton vulgaris (assembly GCF_964263255.1). Classification (NCBI taxonomy): domain Eukaryota; kingdom Metazoa; phylum Chordata; class Amphibia; order Caudata; family Salamandridae; genus Lissotriton; species Lissotriton vulgaris. Next base: position 1,571,982,208 of record NC_141685.1, read on the forward strand.
GCGTAGAGGGCATTTCCGTAGTCCAACCTGCTGCTGACGAGGGCCTGGGCGACTGTTTTTCTTGTTTCGGTGGGGATCCACCTGTAGATCCTGTGGAGCATGCGGAGGGTTGAGAGGACTTCGGAGGTCATGCCCCCTTTCTCCGCCACTGTGCAAACATGCCTCTGGCGTACTTCTGGTTTGGGAATGAAGTCATCAAAATCAAGAACCCCTGTACCCTGGACATTGGTTAGCATTCATCTAATAGGCGTAAAACTACTGTGTCCTGGAAAGATATACTATCTATATCCAGTCTTGCACCCCCTCTGTATGTAGCTGGGTATGCTGTATCTATGCTTATACAATCCAAATCAAACCATTGTTTGTATCTGAGAAAGGAGATTCTGGGCGGAATTCAACTCGACACATCCACTGATGTCTACTCCACTGAGACAGTACATCCACCCACACTTGAAATGAAAGCAATGCAAAAAAAATGTGTGGCGAAAAAGAATGACTCCTCACGGGCGAACAACCCTCGGGGTATCTGGCAGATGTTACCGATTTACAGCCCCTTTCTCATCATCGGTTGTCATTCCTTTTCAAAGAAAAATAAAGAGTGTCCATAATAAACCATACGTGTTGAAAAGAGAAAGACAGGTGCAAAACAAAGAGCTCAAGGAATCGCTCCCTGATGTGACTCAATCAGTGATTAAAATCAACAGACACACCCATGGCACAACTTTATTCCTAAATCTGGTGTGTACTGGTGAAATAAAAAGGCTGGTAGCTTAATATTGCATACCAATACCTGTAGCCAACATGTTTTGCTGCCTTTTGTACTTAATGGCAGATTCGTCAGGGCTCACCACTCGGTGACTGCACCAGCGTTGGACATCTCAATCATCCCAGGATTGAGAGTTCCGGTTGAGTCCCTGTACGATTGATGCGACAATCGATAGTAGAGTTGTCTCAATCGCTGAAAGAGGCTTGTACTAAGAGCCATCCCAGACCAGCTGGTATAAGAGGATGTGGCTTTATAAGGTACCCAAGGCTATGATGTCCAACACTGGTGCAGTGACCGAGTGGTGAGCCCTGACGAATCTGGACTGGTCGGAGGTCCTGCCCTTTCTCAAGCGCTCTGCAAATGCAAATACTAGTTAAAAAGACATAGAAATTCACTGAAAAAAACAAAGGGTACAGGGACATTATAGTTATGCTCAAAACCAGTGAAATTCAGCAGTTAGAGTTAACTATAACTTATGTAACTGAAATGCACTGCTTATTTCCTCATATATTACATCATTAACGACATGGTCAGTGACATCACTGAAGACATCACTGACCATGTCATGAATGATGTAATATGTGACATCATCAGCAGTGGATTGCGGGTGCGCGAAATATAGTTAGTACAACTAACTATATAGGAGGAATTTCAATGGTTTTTTAAATGCTAATTCCTAACTATATATGACCTGAAACCTATGGCTTTTTCAGTGAATTTGCAAGGTTTTTTAACTGCTAATTCCTAACTATATATAACCTGAAACCTATGTTTTTTTCAGTGAATTTGCAATATTTTTTAAATGCTAATACCTAACTATTTATGACCTGAAACCTACGTTTTTTTTGTGAATTTGCAAGGTTTTTTAAATGCTAATACCTAACTATGTAAGGCTTGAAACCTATGGTTTATTCAGTGAATATATATATTAAATATAATATATATATAATTTTTATTTTCATGTTTTTTTTATATGATTACAGGGTCCACGCACCGTGAGCGCTCCGTAAGCACACCGTAAACGATCTGAGCTCTTACCCCGACACATTTTTTAAGTTTCTGCAAGATCTGTGACACAGTGTTATCAAGAGGAAATCCAAATAAGAAATATTCATTTGGAACCCACAGCATGGAACGCCATGTAAAAAATATATACCCCAACAATTGGAGTAGAGCTGTGGTGCAAAGATATCAGGAGGAGGACTCTTCTCCTAGTACATCTACAGCAACAACCGGAGTACCACCAATGCCATCTTCAATGGTGGCGAACATTCAGCCAGAACTGAAAAATTTAATGATGCAATGATTACATTGCAGTAAATTAGTAGCCTTCGGACAACAGTCCATCAAAGTAATTTTACAGAAGAACAGGAACCACAGATGCAGCAAATAATTTTTTTCTTTCAATTTCATAGTTTGTTCCTGTTGAACAATTATTTTGTGTAAAAAGTTAATTTTTCCACTTTTTTCAAGCAAAACAGAAAAAACCAAAAAACAGTTCTTCTTAGAACTACCTCTACTGGTTAAAGAAAGAAGTAAATTTCTATGTTTGTATGTAAAAGTTTGTCATAGTGAATGTCAAAGTGCAAAACTATAAGGATGTGGTACAGCATAAACCTATAAGGTGTTTACCTATAGTAAACTGTACTACTTCCAAAGCACTGAAATGTAGCATACGTATATAAATATGTTACAAATTAATGGGCCAGATGTACGGAATCTCGATTTACCTGCTCATAAATACCTAGGGCCCGATATAGGTAATCCCTGATTACCGCTTCTTAAATACCGAATCATACCAATTCGGTATTTAAGAACTGGCAATGGGGATGTAGGTATTTTTACCAAATTAATTACCGATTCGATAAAATTCGGTAATTACCTATTCGATAATTACCGAATCTGTATTTGCCGTTGATTCCTATGGACTTTGAAGCCCATAGGAATCAATAGCAAATATCGATTTGGTAATTACCGAATCAGTAAATACCGAATCCTGCCAGGGGGAACAGGGTGTCACTTTGACACCCTGTAGCACCCCTGTTTTTGGCTTGTGTGCAATGTGACACACATACATGCCCTTAGGGCATGTATGTGGGCCACATGGCACAGGTGTACATGCACAGATGTGCATGTACACAGGAATTCCTTATTTACCACCCAATTGTATTGGGTGGTAAATAACGAATTCTTGGACGACTCTAGCACTGTCAACAGTGCTACCTACATTAGAATTGACAGATTTGGTATTTTTACTGAGTCTGTATTTACCGATTTGGTAATTTTACCGATTTGATAAATACAGAATCGGTAAAAATACCAAATCTGTAAATAAATGCCTCCTACATAGGAAAAGGCATTTACCAGTCAGCAACGGCCAAATTCAGCCATTACCGACCAGTAAATGCCTACCAACATCGCGTCCCAAATCATACCACTTCAATATTTAAGAGTAAGTAAATGGGACATAGGTAATGTGTCTTTTAAAATTACCGAATCTGTTTAATTCAGTCATTTTACCGAATCGGTATTTACCAATTCAGTAATTGCCATTGATTCCTATGGGCCTTGAGGCCAATAGGAATCAATGGCAATTACTGATTCAGTAAATACCGATTCGGAAAAATTACCGAATTGTCAAAGGGGACAGGTTGTCACTTTGACAGCCTAATGCACCCCTGATTTTGACTTGTGTGCCATGTCACAAACATAAATGGTCTTACGACATGTATGTGTGCCACATGGCACAAATGTACATGCACAGATGTGCATGTACACAGCAATTCATTTTGTACCCCCGAAAGTTTTATCGTATATCTACATATTCATTGTACAATATAAAAGTACACATATTTGGGATAATAAAGAACATGTTTATTTTAATTTTTAAACAACATATATAACTTTATTTAAGCAACTTTTAAACAACATATATAACTGTATTTAAGCAACTTTTAAAAAACATATATAACTTTATTTAAGCAATTACAAATCTTGTAAGGGTGCGTACCAAACAGTTCTTTTTACAACTACCTCTACTGGTTAAAAAAAGAACAAAATTTGTATCTTTGTATGTAAAAGTTTGCCATACTGAATGTCAAAGTGCAAAACTATAAGGATGTGGGTCAGCATAAACCTATAAAGTGTTTACCTATAGTATGTTGTACTACTTCCAAAGCACTGAAATGTAACATATGTATATAAATATGTTACAACTCAATAGGCCAAATGTACGTAATCTCGATTTACCTACTCATAAATACCAAATCATACCACTTCAATATTTGATAGTAGGTAATTTGGATGTAGGTAATTTCTCTTTTGAAATGACAAAATCTGTATAATTCAGTCATTTTACCGAATCGGTATTTACCGATTTGGTAATTGCCATTGATTCCTATAAGTCTTGAGGCCAATAAGAACCAATGGCAAATACTGAATCAGTAAATACAGAATCAATAAAATTACCGAATTGACAAGGGAGACAGGTTGTCACTTTGACAGCCTGTTGCCCCCCTGATTCTGACTTTTGTGCCATGTCACACACATACATGTTCTTACAACATGTATTTGTGCCACATGGCGCAAATGTACATGCACATGTATGCATGTACACAGGAATTTATTATTTACCTCCGAAAGTTTTATAAACTTTAAATCGTTATATCTACGTATTCATTTCACAATATAAAGGAACATATTACCTGGGATAATAAAGAACATGTTTATTTTAAACTTTAAAACAACTTATATAACTTTATTTAAACAATTATAAATCTCACGAGGGTGCTAAATCATTATATCTACATAATCATTATACAATATAAAGGAACATATTAACTGAGATAATAAAGAACATGTTTATTTTAAACTTTTAAACAACATATATAACTTCATGTAAACAATTATAAATGTCACGAGGGTGCGTACCACGTAAGCACATCATAAGATGACGTAAGCGCTCCGTAAATAAAACGCAAACGCAACATAAGCTTACGTAAGCACTCCGTAAACGCCTTGTAAACACTCTGTAACCTTACATCCAACCATGTGATCTTATAACAAAAGATTTGATTAGTTTATAATACTTCCTACTCTAATTCTTGAAAGACCCCTCCCATGTTCATCATTCTTCTTTGGCTTTCAGAGAAGCAACACATTTTTTCTAGTCTGGAAGTTTTTCAGGTTTCCAGAACATCAGAAGAAAGTAAATGCACCACTGGTCACCTGCAAGATCTGTGACACGGTGTTATCTAGAGGAAATCCTAATAAGAAATATTCATTTGGAACCCTATGCATGGAACGCCATGTAAAAAATATACACCCCAACAATTGGAGTTGAGCTGTGGTGCAAAGATGTCAGGAGCAGGACTCTTCTCCTAGTACATCTACAGCAAGAACCAGAGTACCACCAATGCCATCTTCAATGGTGGCGAACATTAAGCCAGAACTGAAAAATGTAATGATGCAATGCATACATTGCAATAAATTGGTAGTCTTCAGACAATAGTCCATTGTAATTTTGCAGAAGAACAGGAACCACAGATGCAACAATTGTTTTATGTAAAAAGTTCATTCTTCTACTTCATCTTCAGAAGAGTTTGTTCCTGAAACCCCTAGAACACAAAGGGAGTCCATAGTACGGAATTTTTTTTAAAAAATTAGAAAGACAGAAAAAGGTAAATGCGCCTTTTGTCACATGTAAAATCTGTCACACAGTGCTTTGAAGAGGGAATCCACAGAAACAGTACAGCTTTGGAACTTATAGCATGGAATGCCATGTCCAGAATATACATCCAAACAATTGGAGTAAAGCTGTAATAAAAAGATCATCAGAGGAGCAGGGCTCTACTCCCAGCACTTCTTCTGAAGCAACAGCACCACCGATGCAAGCATCAATGGTTGCAAATATCCCACCTGAACTTAAGAATTTGATGATGTAATGCATTTGTTGCCAGAAACTAATAACCTTTGCACAAGAGTCCATTCAAGTTATTCTGCAAAAAAACAGGAAGCACAGGTGCATTACCAGGAGCATGTTTTCTTTTCTCTGAAGATTGTCTTCTGGATGAATCTTCTAATTGAGTCCTCTTGATTGATAAAACTTGCTTATAAAGTCTTTGTTTGCGGTTCTTGGTAGGCATAATCTAGTATGACTCTGTAGATATTTACAATCTGTTGAAAAGAAAAATATGACATATTATAGACCACTACCAACATAGCACATAGCAATTACATTAACTAAACAATATAAACACTAGTTCACATCTCTCTTTGTGTGTCTCATATCACTCTCTGCCTGCACCATCTCCGTCTTTCCATGCCTCATCTCACTCTCTCCTACCACCATCTCTCTGTTTGTATGTGTGTGTCATCTCAATCTCTGCCTACACCATCTGTCTGTGTGTCTCATCTCACTTTCTGTGTCTAAAACGATTTACCATACTAAATGTTTTTTGTTGAAATGTCTGGCTTTAAGTTTTTTGACAAGGGACACACTGAGTGTGTATGTGAATTAAGGAATTATATTTTCATCTTTTTCCATAATGTTAGCTGTGTGTGCTAACAATTTGTATCTTTTAGCTTGCAGGTTAGACTCCTTTTTAAAGTTTTTATCATGCTTAAATTCAATGCTGGCACATAGATAGTGCTAATAATTTAATTTGGCTTGTAAATATGCTCCTTTTTTAGAAGTGCCTTGTGCAATCTTTAACATGGGTGGAAGCAGTGAATGTATGGAGAGGGATAGGAATAGCAGATAGAAAACCATATGAAATGGTGTGAGAGATGCGTAAAGGATTTTACTAATGGCATCAATTGAGATACAATATACAAAAAAGAGGGGCATATTTACAAGCCTCTTGCGCAATGTTTAACATGGATGCAAGCAGAAAATGCATGCAGAGTAATAAAACTGGCACACAGACAAGAATATACATTACGCAAGGGGTTTGTAAATATTCCAATGAAACCATTACACTATCTCTATACCAGCATTAATGCATTGCGCAAGGGCTTGTAAATATGCAGATGAAACCATTACACTATCTCTATACCAGCATTAATGTTAAACATTGCGTAAGGGGCTTGTAAATATGCCAATGAAACCATTACACTATCTCTATACCAGCATTAATGTCAAACATTGCGCAAGGGGCTTGTAAATATGCCAATGAAACCATTACACTATCTCTATACCAGCATTAATGTCAAACATTGCGCAAGGGGCTTGTAAATATGCCAATGAAACCATTACACTATCTCAATACCAGCATTAATGTCAAACATTGCGCAAGGGGCTTGTAAATATGCCAATGAAACCATTACACTATCTCTATACCAGCATTAATGTCAAACATTGCGCAAGGGGCTTGTAAAATGCCAATGAAACCATTACACTATCTCTATACCAGCATTAATGTCAAACATTGCACAAGGGGCTTGTAAATATGCCAATGAAACCATTACACTATCTCTATACCAGCATTAATGTCAAAAATTGCGCAAGGGGCTTGTAAATATGCCAATGAAACCATTACACTATCTCTATACCAGCCTTACTGTCAAACATTGCGCAAGGGCCTTGTAAATATGCCTCTTTTTTTGTATGTTCTATCTCAATTTATGCCATTAGAAAAACCCTTTAAGCATCTCTCACGACATTTCATATTCTTGTGGCAATTTTATTACTCTGCATGCATTTTCTGCTTGCACCCATGTCAAACATTGCGCAAGGGGCTTGTAAATATGCCCCTCTTTATCTTATATTCCATCTCAATTGATACCATTAGTGAAATCCTTTATGCATCTCCCACACCATTTCATAAGGTTTTCTATCTGCTATTCCTATCCCTCTCCATACATTCACTGCTTCCACCCATGTTAAAGGTTGCGCAAGGCGCTTGTAAAAAAGGAGCATATATACAAGTCCAATGAAACCATTACACTATCTCTACACCAGCATTGAATCCAATTCATCAGGAATTTCATTCATCAAAGTGTCTTTAAATGATTCGTCCAACTCAACAATGTCTACACACTCCATTAATTCCATGTCCAGTGTTTTAACCAAAAAATCTGCCATGGTATCGCCTTCATGTTCTTCATGATTTGTTTCATCTATTGGATCAATAAACGTTTCTGTGATTTCTATGTCAAATGACTCTTCACTTTCAACCATTATTGAAGTTAGTGTACTATTAAAAGAAAGAGAAAGACAGTGAGATGTTGCAGGGTAAAAGTGAGATAGGGCAGAGAAAAACTATTAAATTCTATAAGAAGAGTTACTACTGTGTAAAACACACACCAGAAATTGAACACCAAAAATTCCACACAAAAGTACCTCAGACACTATAGTCACAAAATGGCCGTATTTCCCTGTACAGTGTATAGTATCAAGCAAGAATTAGAAATATAAAGCACTGCATCTGATGTTGCCCCACTCAATCCATAAGTATAACAAAAAAACATTTTTCCTATTAACTTAAAGTGAACAACAGAGTTCTCCTTACAAATTAACAACTCACCTTCTAGAAAACTGTTGTACAGTAAAATCTGTCCCAATCTTACACCTCAGAAGTATACCTCAAACACTAAAATCTCAAAATGGCTGTGTTTCCCTCTCATTTTTCATACATATTCAAATACACAGCCAATCACATTTCATCACACACAAAATCAAAACCAAAGTAACATTTTAATTGGTTCAAATTATCAACACATTCAAACTCACATAATCTTCAACCTACCCCCAATGCTCTCTACCAATTACCATACTAATTCTCCTCAAAACACCTACCTAAACCCAAAGGTGAAAGAGTCATCATTCAATGTTGCACTCAACCAACATCTAAACACTGAAACGTGTTATTTTAAGTATTTCTTTTTTGTCTTTTTGAGCCGCGGTCCGCGCACGGTGTGCGGACCCCGCGATTTTTTATTTAATTTTTTTTCAACCTTCGGGGTCCTTTACAGACCCCATGACAAAACCTAGTGGGCTCAGGAATCTCTACCCTGCCTCCTTGTCAACTATTGCACTTCTGTTTACAACCACTATCATCTGCCAAAAAAACAAGATGGCGGATCACACTTCCTAATTTCGACTGACTGAAATGTTGACAGACGTCCAACAGCCAATCAGAATTCTGCGTGCGCACGCTAAGGTCTGCGCACGTGCAAGGACAGTGCAAGGATGGAGCATGCCCGTGCGCGCACCATGTCCCGCCCCTTAATATATAATTTGAAAAAAGTCGATTTTCTCAACAATTACTGGAGGGATTTTCACCAACTATACAAAAGTCACTTCTGCATACCAGGCTCTACCATTTTGCCAAGTTTGCAGTAATTCCATTCAGCCGTTCGGGCTGTAGCTGTGTCTAAAGGTCCTTTGGAAAATTGCATTGGACTCAATTTCACATTCAATTTTCTCATAAACTACTGGAGGGATTTACACCAAACATACAAAAGGCACTGCTCCATACCAGTCCCTACCATTTTGCCAAATCTGGTGTAATTCCGTTCAGCTGTTCGAGCTGTAGCCTTGTCAGAATGTCCCTATGGAAATTAACATGGGGAAAACATCTTTTGGGACCCCCCTTTTTTCACGGCCCCCGCTTGACGAATCCCCCCGAAACTTTCAGGGAAGGAGCGGAGCGTAATGAGGCAAATTTAAGGAAAATTACAGGTAGATCCCTTAATTGGCGCCAAAGTTATTCCCAATAGAATGTTCGGTATTTCCTATGGTAACTAGGTCCTAACTATATGTACCTACTGGCTATCGCCAGTAGGTAATATATATATATATATATATATATATATATATATATATATATATATATATATATATATATATATATATATATATATATATATATATATATATCACCACAACCATCCCTCCAAAAGAAGAACGCGGAAGGCCAAGGGGAATGCAGGTCAGACAACTCGTTTATTTCAGTCCCCAGCAATGGCGGCGAATGCATTTCGGCTAGTGTAGCCTTCTTCAGCGCCCAGCACTGCAGCATGTGAAGCTCACAAATGTTCCCACCTGCTCTCTGTATACGTTCAGCAATGATGCTCCTCCCCCTAATGTGGTCGACACACCTAGTTTTGAGTCCGTTTCAATTGTTGGACTGCAACTCCCAGAGTGCACTGTGCCGGCACTGCTGGGTCGGTGGCGTGGGGGAGTGAGGCAGACTGTAGGTCCCACTGAATGCAGGTAGGTGGTGAAGCGCACATCCCTCGGCGAGACAGAAAGAAAACGGCAGCTGTCCTGTGTCCCCTTATGGCCACTGCAACCAGTGTACCAAGGATGTCCTTACTGGGTCGGGGCAGTCAATGCGGACTGAAAATCCCTTGGAAGTGGAATACCTCGCTCCCCCAGCATACAATCCAGGTCCTCTGGCGGTCTGCGTAGGTTACCGATCCCTCGATACCTTCTTCGCTGCAAGCAGCTGTGTGCCAGATTTGCCTCGCAGACCCTTGATGCAGGGAGCCTTCCGTTCTGTGTCGTCTGGCAGGCACAGCACATATCACCACAACCATCCCTCCAAAAGAAGAACGCGGAAGGCCAAGGGGAATGCAGGTCAGACAACTCGTTTATTTCAGTCCCCAGCAATGGCGGCGAATGCATTTCGGCTAGTGTAGCCTTCTTCAGCGCCCAGCACTGCAGCATGTGAAGCTCACAAATGTTCCCACCTGCTCTCTGTATACGTTCAGCAATGACGCTCCTCCCCCTAATGTGGTCGACACACCTAGTTTTGAGTCTGTTTCAATTGTTGGACTGCAACTCCCAGAGTGCACTGTGCCGGCACTGCTGGGTATATATATGGCGATAGCCAGTAGGTATATATAGTTAGGATTTTTTCTCTATGGGACTTTTGAAAATTCTATGTCTAATAACTTTGGCGTTAGTGGACGGAATCGGCTGAAATTTTCAGGAAAATGGCACATTTTGTTTCTGAGCAGCCCCTGAAGATTTGGGGGGGGTTCGTCAAGGGGGGGCTGAGAAAAAAGGGGGTCCCAAAACGCGTTTTTCCCATGTTAATTTCCATAGGGCGTTTGGCCTCATTTTTAGCTCGAACGGCTGAATGGATTTGCACGAAACTTGGCAAAATTGTAGGGACTGTTAGCCCGATGTGCCTTTGCTGGGTCTCAATATATGTGCTCCAGTGGATTTTGAGAAATTAACGCTTTAAAAAATTTATATATCTGTGACAGCGTCCCAGATAGCGCTCCAGATGGCGTACTTTTCGCGTCACGGAGCTTTGCGAAGCGATGCTGATTGGCTCTCCGGTGTCTGTCAACATTCTAAACAGTCCGGAGCGGCCGCCATCTTGTCTCTCGGTAGGATCGAGAGACAAAAAGAGGTGAAAAACGAAGGGGGAATTTAATGAAAGGGGGCAAGGTAGACCCCTCTTGACCCCCTAGGAATGATGTTGGGGTTATTAAAGGGTCCCGTGGGGAAAATTAAAAAAATTAGATTTTTCACGGTAGAAGCGCTTCTCGGTTTGCAAATTAATGGCTGAATGGATTTGCACGAAACTTGGCAAAATTATAGGGACTGTTAGTCCGATGTGCCTTTGCTGGGTCTCAATATATGTGCTCCAGTGGATTTTGAGAAATTAACGTTTAAAAAACAGGTATATCTGTGACAGCGTCCCAGATAGCGCTCCAGATCGCGTACTTTTCGCGTAACGGAGCTTTGCGTAGCGAAGCTGATTGGCTCTCCGGTGTCTGTCAACATTCTAAACAGTCCGGTGCGGCCGCCATCTTGTCTGTCGGTAGGATCGATAGACAAGAGGAGGAGAAAAACGAAGGGGGAATTTAATGAAAGGGGGCTAGGTAGACCTCTCTTAATCCCCTAGGAATGATGTTGGGGTCATTAAAGGGTCCCGTGGGGCAAATAATAAAAATTTGATTTTTCGCGGTAGAAGCGCTTCTCGGTTTGCAAACTGGTAGCGAAACGTGAATTCGCCATTTTGTGTTTCGACGTCATTAAATTACTAGGTATAAGGGGGTACGGGAGACGTATCCTGACCCCTTTTGTTTTCTGAGGGTGGCTGAGGAGGCTCATATATGTTGATACATGTCTTCCAGCGGCTGTGCGTGAGCGTTTTTTTTTTTTGTTGCGTGACGTCTGTTAACGTTCGATTCGATGGAAATCAGGAACTGTTGACCGCCATGTTGTCACTGCGAGTAAATATTTTATTTTAAATAATTGTTATAAATTAATCCTTATTGATAAACATTGTCGGCGCCATCTTGTCTTTTTTGCAATGCCACACTTTTGTTGAGCACGGCAGCCATTTTAGATGCCTTGACCAGACCCACTGTCTGCACCCTCACAAGCATCTCCCCCACGCACTGGTCACTCCCGCTCTCTTTCTCATGTATGGGCTAGAAACCTCCTCCCATATGCGCTGTTCTTCTCTGAGAATCACACCCTGTGCCGGCCCGACACCTGCCTTTCACCCTATTCACTACCGCACCCTCTGACACTCCTCTTCCTCTGTGTCCGATTGTCCAGGCCCGTCCCAGGCTATCACCTAGCCCTGCAGATGTAGTTTATGGCCTCAACTGTAAAGAATCACCCCTCTTCAAAGAAGTTACAGTAGATCAAGGCCCCCACCCGATGAGATCCGTCACACTACACGCGTTCCTGCAATCTGATAACCATCCTGTATTGTGATTGGAGAGGGGATTCTCACTGTGAGGGTGTGTGGGACCGAGCCTGAAGCAGAAGATTCCAGGGATGCCTTTTTGTACATCAAAGTCTTCACAATTATGTATCACATTAAAAATATATAGCACTCACAAAAAAGTAGAAGGAAAATAACACTTTAATAATTTATAAATATATACATCGCAACAAAAACAGTAAATACCTTAAAACATTTTTTATTAAAACAGAAGCAACAATGGTCAGTAGCGGTCTGTTGTGCGAATAGTCCCAAGGCAGCATATTTACCTAGAGTGGTGCTGTGTAGGACATTCTGAATGGAAATTAACCAGAACTATAACCATCTACTTCCAATAATATAACTTTTATGCCCAAATTACGCAAAGATTTAGCTAATCTGCTAAAGGGGGGAGTCGCCATTTCTTTACAATAATCAATAATGAAAAATCAACATCAATAGGGTTGTCCGTATTCCCAATGCAGCACTATAGTGCAACATACACAGCACCTGGGGTGTCAAGAGTGAACAGGTCCTAGCTGCTTAACCAATGACTGACAAATGCTATATTAAACACTTACTATGTATAATACTTGCGTTCACAATAGTTTTACTTTACAAAACAGAACAAAAGATGTCCCCTGTAAGTAAACCCATATTAGCTGTTTCAGTTATTGAACATCCTAAGGTTTTATGACATGGGGAACAGTAGTGATATCCTGGGCGGGTGATGGAACTGGGTTTGTTAATGGAAAAACATCTACAGAGAAAACTATTGGTAAATTATACTTCTCCGGAAATTTAAAACTCACAAATGTTTCATTTGTGTAATCGTTTTATGAACATGTACATTAAAAAACTAAAAGAAATGCCAAGAACGTCCCATGTGAAAGTGAATTTTATCCGGCAATTTTTTTCTTTTCCTTCTCATGAAAAGAAAGTTAAAGCCAGGTTCGTTACCTGCCCCATCTGCAAAAAAAAAACTCTCGAGAGGGACCGAAAAAAAATATTGCTATGGTAATCATACCATGCATCGGCACATGGAGAGGTAGCACCCTTTTAATTATTCTAAAGCACAACTTCGAGATTTGGGGGATAACCCCCGACCGGCAAAAACACCCACCAACGACTTAGCAATAAGTGAGTCAGAGGCAAGGGAAACGGTCCCAAATGTGCAAAAGAACTTTGGGCAGATGAGATTGACTTGTGTAGCATGTGGAAAATTAATTTCATGCGGAGAGATCAGTATTACTTCAATAAATACAGTAATCAATGATGCATTAGAACTTAATATCAATTCATTTTCCGAACGTGTAATCACTACCTGTCCCATGTCAATTCATTGTTCGAACTTATAATCAATACCCATCGGGGATCAATTCATTGTCCGAATATATAATCAGTAAAAAGTGCGACAAGTGCAACAAAATCATATCGATAATTCATTGTGAGCAAGTACCAAAAGTGTCGACAATTCTAACCTTCAATGAATACAGTAATCAATGATGCATTAGAACTTAATAGTAATTCATTGTCCGAATGTGTAATCAGTACAAGTCCCATGTCAATTTATTGTTCGAACGTATAATCAATACCGATCCCGGATCAATTAATTGTCCGAACATATAATCAGTCTTATCCCATATCAATTCATGTGCTAAAAACTGCATACATATCTCATGATATCAAGGCTGAGCAATCGGGGCACAATAGTTTCATTTGTACCGGAGCCATTTTGGGTGAGGTCAGGAAGGTCCAAGTATAGTCAAAATGTCTGCACCAACTCGTGGTTGGACCGGGACCTCTTTCGGCAGTCTAAAAGTTTTCGTTGAAGGGTAGTAGTGGGGACTGGCGACATGAACCATCAGTCAAAGAGGGGTGGGAGGTAAAAATCTCTCCTACTGGGTCAGACTGGTGTCCCACCGGAACTGATCAAGTTGGTAGTCTTGCAGGATTTTGGTGATTTCAAGACTGAGGCCGGCGCCGGCATGAGCGCGCCGACGTCCCGCGGCTACGTCGTGGTCGTTCCGTGGGTGATCATGGCAGTCATTCCCCATCGGGGGTCGGGGGCCCCAGTGGCTCTTATAGAATCTTCAAAGTTGAGGAGAACGTTTCTGGATGCAGGACTCATTTTCTAGTTGAACTCAGAAGCGCCGTTGCACCGCAACAGTGGACGAGACCCCCGCTGGGTGAGCGGAGCATCATTGCCTCGCAATAGTGGACGAGACCTTTTGTCGGGTGAGTGCAGCGTCGCTGCATCGCAAGAGTGGAGAAACCCTTTTGTTGGGTGAGTGCAGCGTCGCTGCATCGCAAGAGTGGAGAAACCCTTTTGTTGGGTGAGTGGAGCGTCGCTGCATCGCAAGAGTGGAGGAACCCTTTTGTCGGGTGAATGCAGCGTCGCTGTATCGCAAGAGTGGAGGAACCCTTTTGTTGGGTGAGTGGAGCGTTGGGGGTGCAGCCGAGGGGCCCTCACCTGTGGGGGTGGGAGAGGCTTGTTCGCGCCGCCTCTCCCTCCCAGCGCACCCCACGCCGACACCTGGCGTTGATATCCGTGATGTCCGGACCAGGCGATAAGAGGGGGGGGGTCGTAGGCAGAGGCAAGACATCCCCCCCGTGGCCTGCAGGGCGCCGCTTCAGGCCTGAACGGGGAGCTCATATCAAGCCGGGGCCAGACCAGGAGATACGAGAGGGGGGGGTGGGTGGCATGTGCAAGACATCCCCCCCGTTGTCGCAGCCATTATCTAAGAAAGAAGAAGAATCCCGTCGGCCTCGGCTCCTCTCCTGGCCCACCTTACGGGATGACCTCCCCGGCCGACGGCTGCCAGCAGGACTCGCCCTACACGTGCCGAAGGCCTCGTCTTCCGGATGGGCGTAGCCGCGAACCTGTTGCACTTCGGGAGTTTCCGGAATGGGGGTAGGTATCTGCTGATTTGTATTTATTTCATATTACCGTTATTGGGCATGGCGGGCGGTGGGACAGACATGCTTGGAGCAGTGGGGGGGTGGCGGAGCCTAGCTACCTTGTGGCTGCCGTAACGTCAAGCTTGGCTTCTTTCACCACTTTCATGTTTCTTATTTCTAGCGAAGTCAAAAACTCATCAGAGGCCTACTGATTTTGTTCGATTTCTTTCCCTTCCTTTTCAAGTGTGTTTCATGCTAAAGTTTCTGTTTAACAGGATACAGGGATTGGTACACAGACAAAATATCGATTTTTAAATATCGATATGCAAAAATATCGAAGTTTAAATATCGATATACAAAAATATCGAAGGTAAGTAATATCGACAGTCTAAATATCGATATTGGTATGATATCAGTAATATCGAAGTTGTAAATATCGATGTTAATAATATCGAAATTAATAACTTTGATGTTACTAATATCAATTTTTAAATATATTTAGTGTATATTATATTGTATTTATTATGTTTTATTATTTATTTTTAATGTTATTTTATTAAATATTGTCTTTTACTACTGTAGCGGGTTGTGGGTTTATAGGGGAATTGGGTGGGAAGTAATTTAATTATGTTAAATTAATTATTAATTAGTAGGAATTATTAATTAATTAATTGAGAATTAATTTTGAATAATTTTTAATTAATTTATTAATTGATAAATATGTTCTGTAGCGGGTTATGGGTTTATAGGGGAATAGGGTGGGAAGTAATTTAATAATAATTAATTAATTGATATATGTTTGTACATATTTTAAATAATTAATTGGTAATTAATTTCTATTAATTAGTTAATTAATTATTATAATTTTTTATCATAGGTATAATTATTAATTAGTTGGTAATTAATTATTATTAATTATTTAATTAAATTAATTAAAGTAATTTTTATATATATTATTTATTGTTATTAATTAATTAATTGTGCAAAATAATATTAATTATTAAATTAAATTAATTACAGCAAATGTGCTAATATATTTACTTTATTGTTATTGTTAATTAATAATTAATTGGTAATTAAATAATATTAATTAATTTTGGGTACAGGGGTATTTTTAGGGTTCAGGGTCAGTTTTCAGTTCATGGGTAAAGGGGTATTTTTAGGGTTCAGGGTCAGTTTTCAGTTCATGGGTAAAGGGGTATTTTTAGGGTTCAGGGTCAGTTTTCAGTTTTTGGGTAAAGGGTTATTTTTAGGGTTCAGGGTCAGTTTTCAGTTCATGGGTAAAGGGGTATTTTTAGGGTTCAGGGTCAGTTTTCAGTTCATGGGTACAGGGGTATTTTTAGGGTTCAGGGTCAGTTTTCAGTTCATGGGTAAAGGAGTATTTTTAGGGTTCAGGGTCAGTTTTCAGTTCATGGGTAAAGGGGTATTTTTAGGGTTCAGGGTCAGTTTTCAGTTTTTGGGTAAAGGGGTATTTTTAGGGTTCTGGGTCAGTTTTCAGTTCATGGGTAAAGGGGTATTTTTAGGGTTCAGGGTCAGTTTTCAGTTTGTGGGTAAAGGGGTATTTTTAGGGTTCAGGGTCAGTTTTCAGTTTGTGGGTAAAGGGGTATTTTTAGGGTTCAGGGTCAGTTTTCAGTTCATGGGTAAAGGGGTATTTTTAGGGTTCTGGGTCAGTTTTCAGTTCATGGGTAAAGGGGTATTTTTAGGGTTCAGTGTCAGTTTTCAGTATTTGGGTTAAGGGGTATTTTTAGGGTTCTGGGTCAGTTTTGGGTTTTTGGGGTTCAGTCGTACAGGGTAAAAATTAAATAAATTTAAATTAAATCAATTAAATGAAATTACAAAATTAAAAATTACATTAAATTATTACGTGTTTAATTTATTTTAAATGTATATGTATTAGTTTTAATTTTTTAATTATGTTTTAATATTTTTATTTAATATTTGTAACATTATATGTATTTTATAATTATTTTAACATTATTATTAATACATTTAAAAAAACGATATTTTTAATTCCGATATTTTTGTACTGCGATATTATTTTTTCGATATTTTTGTACTTACCTTGTTAGGGATAGGATTCCGATATTTTTGACTTCGATATTTTTGTCCCGATATTTTTGTATGTCGATATTTTTGATTTCGATATTTAGTCAGACATTCACAGGGATTACTTCGTATTTTACATATGTCTTCTTTATTAGGGGTTCTCTCCGGTTGAGTCAGATGATGTACCTCTAATAAATGGTCCGGGTGGAACTAGTTTCTCAATCAGTGGGGAGTAGATGGGCATGACAGATTACAACGGGGGACAAAGGTCCGCATTACCCTTCCTTCACTACTTGCAAAGACTAGACAGAATATTTCTATTCCACGTTATTTGCAAACAGAGAGTACCTCGAAAGAACTATTCCTTGAACAATAAATGTCCAGCCAATCAATCAATCAGGCATGACGGATTACAACGGGGGACAAAAGTCTGCATTTCCTATCCTTCACTATCTGCAAAGGGAGACAGAATATTTCTATTCTTCTCTGTTTGTAGACAGGGAATATCTCAAACAGCAATAATCGATAAAAAGATTTGTAGGATTATAACAGTTTAATAACTTATAAATATATACATCGCAACAAAAACAGTAAACACCTTAAAACATTTTTTATTAAAACAGAAGCAACAATGACAACTAACAGTAGTGATATCCTGGGCGGGTGATGGAACTGGGATTGTTAATGGAAAAAGATCTACAGAGAAAACTATTGGTGAATTATACTTCTCCGGAAATTTAAAACTCACAAATGTTTTATTTGTGTAATCGTTTGAGGTCAAATGGATTGTGGGACAATGTTCACAATGGAAGAGTCACCAAAAGGCATTTGGATCGATGTTGCAGCAGGCTGCCATGTATATAGTTATTTAATAAAACGTTTTACCCTGTTACTTTGCTGGTGTGTTGTATATATTTATAATATTTGCATAGGGTTTGTCGTTATTTTGGGCGGGGTGGGTGGCGGAGCCGAGCTGTCTTGCAGCCATCATGGTGTGGAGCTAAGTTCATCTCACTAGTTTCGTATTTCTCATGAGGGGTTGTTCTTAATGTTTCTATTTTAGCGAGGTCAAAAACAGATCCCATTAGTGGCCTACTGATTTTGCTCGATTCCTTTTGTTTTTTTAAACGATTTTTCACTATCTGCAAAGACTAAACAGAGTATTGCGACTCTGTGCTTGTTTGTAAATACAGAATGAACCAAAGAGAACCAATTCTAAAACAGTAAATGCTTGGATAGCAATCAATCAAATAGAGAGAGAAGCAGGCACGACGGATTACAACGGGGGCAAAGGCCTGCGTTAACTACCCTTCACTATCTGCAAAGAGAGAGTACTGCTAAGAGAAAAGAGGCGGGATAGGGGGGGCAGCGTTCAAAGCACATCAGCGTGCATAAACACGAAAATGTTTTTACCTATCATGTACTTGACATTTGACAGCTTTTGATATTTGCTATTAAAAAACCATTGAAATTCAATGAAAAAACCATAGGTTTTAGCCCATATATAGTTAGGGATTAGCATTTACAAAACCCTATTTTACTCGCATAAAACCATTGAAATTCGCATATATAGTTAGATGCGCTAACTATATATCGCGCACCCGCAATCCACTGCTGATGATGTCACATATTACATCATTCATGACATGCTCAGTGACATCACTGATGACATCACTGATGACATCTCAAATGACATCACTGATGACATCACTGATGACATCTCAAATGACATCGCTGTGTGATCAAGCACTCTTTGGAGTGCGAAACGCGTCACGAGATTTATGAAGGAATAAATCTATCGTCTTGGAGACCTTGTGGATTGTTGTGTTGTCCTTTACCCGAGTGCTCGTGAGGAATGCCGTTACTTTGGAATATTGATTTCTGGCTGCTCCGCCGGTTCGAGCCACACCCACGAAGGCGAAGGGATGCAGTAGGAGCTTTGTTGTGTGTGAATATATATATATATATATATATATATATATATATATATATATATATATATATATATATATATATATATACATATATATACATTACCTACTGGCGGTCGCCAGTAGGTAGTTATAGTTAGGATAATTTTCAATGTTAAATCTCAACATTCTATTTTGAATAACTTTGGCGCCGGTTGACGAATCTGCCTGAAATTTTCAGGAAAATGGTCTCATGGCGGTCCGGTCCTTCCCTGAAAGTTTGGGGGGGATTCGTCAAGCGGGGGCCGAGATAAAAGGGGGGTCCCAAAACGCGTTTTCCCCATGTTAATTTCCATAGGGCGGTCGATTTCACTTTTAGCCCGAACGGCTGAATGGATTTCCACCAAACTTGGCAAAATTGTAGGGACTGGTAGCCCGATGTGCCTTTGCTATGTCTCAAGATATGTGCTCCAGTGGATTTTGAGTAATTAAGGTTCAAAAAAATATATATATCTATAGCAGCGCTCCGGTAAGCGCACCGGTACGCGCACCGGGCGCGTCACGCGACTTGCGCGGAGAAAGCTGATTGGCTCTGGGGTGTCTGTAAACATTCTAAACAGTCCGGAGCGGCCGCCATCTTGTGTCTCGGTAGGATCGAGACACAAGAGGTGGCCAAAACAAAGGGGGAAATGACCATAAGGGGGCAGAGTAGACCCCCCTTGACCCCCTAGGTTTGATGTGGGGGCCATAAAAGGGCCCCACGGGGCAAAAAAAAAATAAAAAAAAATTTTGATTTTCGCGGGGTGAGCGCCCGGTACGCGCACCGGGCGCGTCACGCGACTTGCGCGGAGAAAGCTGAATGGCTCTGGGGGGTCTGTAAACATTCTAAACAGTCCGGAGCGGCCGCCATCTTGTGTCTCGGTAGGATCGAGACACAAGAGGTGGCCAAAACAAAGGGGGAAATGACCATAAGGGGGCAGAGTAGACCCCCCTTGACCCCCTAGGTTTGATGTGGGGGCCATAAAAGGGCCCCACGGGGCAAAAAAAAAATAAAATTTTTTTTTGATTTTCGCGGGGTGAGCGCCCGGTACGCGCACCGGTAAGCGTACCGGGGAGTGTACCATGGGGAAAAAGAATGACAGTTTTAAAAGTAGCTGATTAGAAAAAAAAATGTTTAGTTGTTTTTTTTATATATACACATACATATATATAAATGCATATGCACATATATATATGCATATATGTCTATATGTGTGCGTGTAGAGAGAGGTAGAGAGGTAGAGGTGTAGAGGTAGAGAGGTAGAGAGGTAGAGAGTAGAGAGTGAGTAATAGAGAGTAGAGAGTGAGTAGTAGAGAGTAGTAGAGAGCAGTAGAGAGAGTAGCAGAGTGAGTAGTAGAGAGTAGTAGAGTGAATAGTAGAGTGAGTAGTAGAGAGTAGTAGAGAGTGAGTAGTAGAGACTGAGTAGTAGAGAGTAGTAGAGAGTAAGTAGTAGAGTGAGTAGTAGAGAGCAGTAGAGAGTGAGTAGTAGAGAGTGGGAGAGAGTAAGTAGTAGAGAGTAGTGGAGAATATTCCAAAGTTTGGCACAGCACCACTTTCACAATGAGTCCAATCAAATCATATCACTTAGAGTACTTATTGAAGCGCTGAATCTTGGTGTATATTCAAATGCTTTTATTTTCCTTAAGTTTATGTACCACAGCCAGCCGAAACGTTTCGTTCTGTACAACAGAACTTCTTCAGGGCGTTCTTATTTCCTTCAAGTTATGTCGGTATCCCGTTGTCATATAACTAGATATTTCTTCCAAATGTTAGACGAGACATAAGTATATTCTTATTAAAAGTGACTAGGTATCAATTTTACCCACACAATTCGGGCAGACTTGAGTAATTTATAGCATCCTCAAAGTCAGTCTTTCAAAAATTCCAAAGTATAGGACATGATAATCCAAATCCAAATGTTTCTCAAGAAAAGTCATTTACAATCGTTCGGAATATCGGTGTTTGGGCAGATATGATCCAGGGACCCCCAGTATGCAAGGGGAATTAGTCCCCCCTCTGCAAAGGCGCCAGTGGCCTGCATTGCAGAGAGGTGTAACAAGGGTGTGGCCTCATTACACTTCTCTGCAATGCAGCTCCCTCGTGCATACTGGAGGCTCCTGGTGGACTAGTTGACCCCAGGGACCCCCAGAATGCAAGGGGAATTAGTTCCCCCTCTGCAAACGCGGCAGTGGGCTGCGTTGCAGAGAGGTGTAACAAGGGGCATAGTCTCATTACACCTCTGCAATGCAGCCCCAGGCGCATACTGGAGGTTCCAGGTGGGCTAATAGGCCCCCAGGGGCCCCCAGTATGCAAGGGGAATTAGTTTCCCCTCTTCAAACATGCACGGGGGCTGCGTTGCAGAGAGGTGTAAAAAGGGTTGTGGCTTCATTACACCTCTCTGCAATGCAGTCCCCTGGCGCATACTGGAGATTCCTGGTGGGCTTTCAGGTCTTATATAGTTAGGAGTTAGCATTAAAAAAACCTTTGAAATTCACTGAAAAAACCACAGGTTTCACACCAGTTATAGTTAGGAATTAGCATTTAAAAAACCTTTGAAATTCACTGAAAAAACCATAGGTTTCACACCAGTTATAGTTAGGAATTAGCATTTAAAAAACCTATTAAATTCACTGACAAAACCAGTTATAGTTAGCTGGAAATTTTACTGATATAAAACCAATGAAATTCCACGTTATAGTTAGTTGGACTCACTATAACTTGCGCGTGCAATGCACTGCTGATGACGTCACATATTACATCACTCATGACATGGTCAGTGACATCACTCATGACATCACTGATGACACCATCCTTGTGACATAGTGACAGACCTCCTTTCACTGTAATGTAACCCTTGAAACACATATTCAAAAATAGAAACTGAAATTTAAAAAAAAATGGAGATACCCATATCAGTTACAACAAGCAATTCAGTAATTCCACCATCTATATGCACATCCAGTCATTCACCAACAGTTCTATATAGTCACTCATACATATACTCACTTATCATATGAAGTGATACACCTATACATCCTGTTACACACCGACAGTCATCCAAAAGTTACTCACACACATACTCACACGTGCAAATAAACTATTGAACATCCATTTATTTGAATATAGAGTTATACACACACTTCCACCTTACTTGTATTGAAAAATACACATATTTATTCTCTTAAACAATCACTTATAGAAACACATACTTATTTAAACAGGAACTCTTACAATCTCTTACTCTCACATATACTCACTTATATACATCAATATTCACATATACTAGATTAAAACATATGTAGTTACTGATAAAGACACTAGTGAGACAGTCATTCACTCACTAACATACACATATACACACTCATCCATCTATACAGTCCTGCACATATGCTGTCTTCAAAACACATACAAACAGCGAGTCAGTCACTCATGCATCTATGTGCTAAGTAATACCCCCACCAAACCATATAGACACTCATACTGATACTAAGAGAAACATCTAATAACCCATATACATACGCATGTAGCTACTTACCAACACATGTAGCCACTTATAAACAAAGTGAAACAATAATATATATATTTAAATATTTAAACATTACTCACTAATATTTATTTTTCAGAAAGACACATATTCACTGGATGGTGTCATCAGTGATGTCATGAGTGATGTCACTGACCATGTCATGAGTGATGTAATATGTGACGTCATCAGCAGTGCATTGCACGCGCAAGTTATAGTGAGTCCAACTAACTATAACGTGGAATTTCATTGGTTTTATATCAGTAAAATTTCCAGCTAACTATAACTGGTTTTGTCAGTGAATTTAATAGGTTTTTTAAATGCTAATTCCTAACTATAACTGGTGTGAAACCTATGGTTTTTTCAGTGAATATATATATATATATATATAGATATATAGATATATATGTATGTATATATATATATATATATATATATATATATATATATATATATATATATATATATATATATATATATATATATATATATATATATATATATATATATATATACTAGCAGCCCGTCCCAACGTTGTCCGGGTAGGCTTTGCGGGGTAAAAGCTAGTCACCAGCATTGTGCAATCCGGACACGGCCAGCTCCTTTCTGTGTTTTAGCAATCAGCCCTTTTTGCCCACTACCCCTCAAAGTACTTGGCCTTCTGTGGTGAGAGCTGCGCACCTTCCCCCCCCAAATCCCTGTAGTCACCAACATTGCGCAACCCGGACACGGCCAGCTCCTTTCTGTGTGTTCCCCTCAAAGTACTTGTCCTTCTGTTGTGAGAGCCTGCGCACCTTCCCCCCCAATCTCCTGAGCCCAGTCACCTCATCCTCACACTATCACTGGAGTACACTCACTTCCGCGCTCCTCCGCAGTGAACCGAGTGTCGGTTCACACTATCACTCGAGTACACTCACTTCCGCGCTCCTCCGCAGTGAACTGTGTGTCGGTTCACACTATCACTCGAGTACACTTACTTCCGCTCTCCTCCCCGCGCTTCTGGCCATAGGCTGAACACCGCCTTACTTTTCTTCTTTACGACTGCACTTTCGCCGCTCCTCCCCACGGCTCCAGTGCGCACATTGCAGTGAACCGGGTTTTGGTTGACATTTCGCCGCTCCTCCCTACGGCTCCAGGAACGCCATTGCAGTGAACCGGGTGTTGGTTGCACTTTCGCTGCAACTCCCCACGGCTCAAGGAACGCCGCCTTACTTTTGTTGTTTACGGCTGCACTTTCGCCGCTCCTCCCCACGGCTCCAGTGCGCACATTGCAGTGAACCGGGTGTTGGTTGCACTTTTGCCGCTCCTCCCCACGGCTCCAGGAACACCATTGCAGTGAACCGGGTGTTGGTTGCACTTTCGCTGCAACTCCCCACGGCTCCAGGAATGCCGCCTTACTTTTGTTGTTTACGGCTGCACTTTCGCCACTCCTTCCCACGGCTCCAGTGGCGCACATTGCAGTGAACCGGGTGTCGGTTCCGCGCTCCTCCTCGCGTCACGTCCATACGCTATCGCGTTGTATGCACCAAACGCCACGTTATGCGCCCATGATGCTGACGCTGAACGCCGCGATCAATCACTGTATGCCTATGCCTAAGGACTACTTTACCCATAACGTTCTTTCTCCCCCCTAATGTATATGGTGTGGTGATTTATAGCCTATGTCCATCTCCTGGACCTAAGCTTTCCAACGCTGTGTTGGGTGTTGTGATTGGTGGTGTACCTCTGGAGTTTACCTGGCCCAAAGGTTCCCAGTTCTCTCTTTATAATAGTACTATATATATATATCTATATATATATATAGATATATATCTATATATATATCTATATATATATATATATATATAGATATATATATATATATCTATATATATATATATTCACTGAAAAAACCATAGGTTATAGACCATATATAGTTAGGGATTAGCATTTAAAAAACCTTATTTTATTTGCACAAAACCATTGAAATTCCATATATAGTTAGTTGCACTAACTATATATCGCGGACCCGCAATCCACTGCTAATGATGTCACATATTACATCATTCATGACATGGTCAGTGACATCACTGATGACATCACTGATGACATCTCAAATGACATCACTGATGACATCACTGATGACATCATTGATGACAACACCCAGTGACTGTATGTTTCTGTAAAGTTAAAATATGTCTTACATATTGAAGAATGAGTGGATGTATAAGTGTCTGGATGAAGGATTTAGTAGGTGCATGACTGACTGTATGAGAGAATGATTAAATGTGTCTCACTGAGTGTATGGGTTAGTGATTAAAGTGTCTTAATTTGGCAATCATTATTTATGTTGTTCTGTAAACTGCTGCATGTTTAAATCAGTAGCTATATCAGTAACTATATGGGTTATTGAATGGTTGCCCAAGTATTTGTATGGGAGACTGAGTATGTGTGTGGGTGGCTGGGAGGTGTATAACTCTGTGCATAGATGTGTGAGCAGTTGATTCCCTAGGTGTATGGGTTCAAAAGTGCATGTAGAAACAGCTGTATGGACAGTTGACTGTGTGCATGAGTATATTGGTGAGTGAATGGATATCTCAGTGCTACATGTCAAAGGAAGTACATATGTAAAACACACTCCATGTGAGAGTTGACTTATATAAATAACTGAACATAAGAGCCAGTGAATGTGTGAGTGGCTGTATGAATCATTGTGAACTTGTATCAAGGATTGTATAAGAGAGTAAATATGTGTTACTATATGTTTGAATAAGTAAGGTGTGTATAACTGTATAGTTGAGGAAATGGAGATGTGATTGATTCTTTGCATGACTGACTAGGTGTGTGAGTAACTCCATGGATGTGTGACAGTCTGTCAGTGCCTGTTTACACTGAGTGTATCTAAGGTTATATTAGAGTCTGAAGATGTATTATCACATAAATGATATCATCAGTGATGTAATCAGTAATGTCAAATGAGATGTCAGTGATGTCATCAGTGATGTCATTTGAGATGTCATCAGTGATGTCATCAGTGGTGTCATTTGAGATGTCATCAGTGATGTCATCAGTGATGTCACTGACCATGTCATGAATGATGTAATATGTGACATCATTAGCAGTGGATTGCGGGTCCGCGATATATAGTTAGTGCAACTAACTATATATGGAATTTCAATGGTTTTGTGCAAATAAAATAAGGTTTTTTAAATGCTAATCCCTAACTATATATGGTCTATAACCTATGGTTTTTTCAGTGAATTTTCAAGGTTTTGTAAATGCAAATTCCTAACTATATATGGTCTATAACCTATGGTTTTTTCTGTGAATTTCATTGGTTTTTTAAAAGCTAATATCTATAGCTGTAAAATATATTCTTTATTAAGTGACGTATCACGTAGCCCGTGAGACGCCTCATGATGCATCGCATAACCGTGACGTATCGTCTCTGCAGCGCAAACCAAACGCAAAACGTAAGCGCGCCAGAACACGCTTAAAGATATATATATATTTTTTTTAACCTTAATTAGACAAAATCCACACGTGCACATATCACAAACGTTCAAAAAACACAATATGTCGGACTCCCGTTACGCTGCCGGTTAGCTGCCCGGTTAACGTACCAGGAAGCACCTTTACCGCGAAAAATCGCAATTTTTTTTTCTTATGCCCCGCAGGGAACTTTAATAGCCCCCTCATCAATCCTAGGGGTTCAGGAGGGGTCTGCCTTACCCCTTTCATTCATTTACACCTTTTTTTTTCCACCTCTTGTCTCTCGATCCTACCGAGAGACAAGATGGCGGCCGCTCCGGACTGTTTACAATGTTGACAGCCAATCAGCTACTCCTCAGACTCCCGTTACACTGCCGGTTAGCTGCCCGGTTAGCTGCCCGGTTCGCGTACCAAGACGCGTCTCTACGGCGAAAAAAATCGGATTATTTATTTATTTTTTTTTGGGCTCCGCGTGGCTTTATAATATCCCCCTCATCAATCCTATGGGGTCAGAAGGGGTCTACCTCGCCCTCTTTCCTTCATTTCCCCCTTTGTTTTGGTCTCCTCTTGTCTCTCGATCCTACCGAGAGACAAGATGGCAGCCGCTCCGGACTGTTTACAATGTTGACAGCCAATCAGCTACTCCTCAAACTCCAGTTACACTGCCGGTTAGCTTCCCTGTTCGCGTACCAAGACGCGTCTCTACGGCGAAAAAATCGGATTTTTTTTTTTTTTTTTGGGGCCCCGCGTGGCTCTATAATATCCCCCTCATCAATCCTAGGGGGTCAGAAGGGGTCTACCTTGCCCCCTTTCCTTCATTTCCCCCTTTGTTTTGGCCTCCTCTTGTCTCTCGATCCTACCGAGAGACAAGATGGCGGCCGCTCCGGACTGTTTAGAATGTTGACAGACACCGGAGAGCCAATCAGCTTCGCTTCGCAAAGTTCCGATACGCGAAAAGTACGCGAACCGGAGCGCAGCCCGGAGCGCTGTTACAGATATATATCTTGTTTTAAACGTTAATTTCTCAAAATCCACTGAAGCACATATATTGAGACCTAGCAAAGGCACATCGGGGTAACAGTCCCTACAATTTTGCCAAGTTTCGTGGAAATCCATTCAGCCGTTCGGGCTAAAAGTGAGGCCAACCGCCCTATGGAAATTAACATGGGAAAAACGCGTTTTGGGACCCCCCTTTTTTCTCGGCCCCCCCTTGCCGAACCCCGCCCAAATTTTCAGGGGCTGCTCAGAAACAAAATGTGCCATTTTCCTGAAAATTTCAGCCGATTCCGTCCACAAACGCCAAAGTTATTAGACATAGAATTTTCAGAAATCCCATAGGGAAAAAATCCTAACTATATATACCTACTGGCGACCGCCAGTAGGTAATATATATATATATATATATATAGATATATATATATATGCTCAAAGGTCCCCTTACTCCAAAGGAACAACAGCACTCCGGGGGTGGTAGATTTTACAGCGGTCTTAGTTTATTTACAGAGTCAACAACAAACGCATTTCGGCGTCAGCCTTCCTCAGTGTCAATGACACTGAGCACATGATATCATTTTAAACCTTCCTAGTGATAGCAGACATAGGTGAAGGACAAACCCTAGGTCAAATACGGGCGCCATCTTGTAATCGATAATAAGTGCACATAAACACAACAGTTATCCTTCCAGAGTAATCAGACCGTGTATCGGTTAGGAAAACAAGAGGTAAATGCCAAAATTAATAATTATACAAATTATACAATGTATCGGTATCTAGCCGTGGATCGGCATAAGTCCTTACATTATTGGTCTGCTAGAATAAGGATATGGTTTATATCGGCATGAAAATCAAAGAGAAAGTACATTCTTAACCATGTATACATATATACACACATATATACATTGCACCTGAAAAATATTACAGGAAAATATATATACAGAAATTGCATACAGAAGCTGTCCTGACTTCATATTCCTTCAAAGTTTCAGAAAGTATGTACATATATATGCAGATTAGTGAATAGAGTGTGCAAGTTTTATGGTGAAAAATCTACAAAAGTCTTTTCTTACTTCAGTATACTTTTGCTATGTTCATTTCCTAGAATCGTGAATCTCAAACACTTCTATTCTGAGGCCATACTCAAGACTTTTTATCTTATCTCATCTAACAATGTCCACAAAGCAGTATGTCGACAGGAGGCTCAAAACTATTTTAGGCAAGTCATTTACCTAGGTGAATGGCCATCTCCTCCCGCTGTTAAGGCCCCCCAGGTGTTTAGTCGCTAAATCGATGATATATCTCGATTCCAGTCTTCTGAGTCGTCTTAATCTATCTCCACCCCTGATGTTGTTAGGTACGTGGTCCAGCCCAAAGAATGTTAATTTGGTACGATCCTTATTATGAAACTCAGAGAAGTGGCGCGCTACTGCTCTGAGATGCTCGAGCACCCTCAATTTCAGTTGGTTAATGGTACTCCCGATGTAGCGAAGGCCACACAGGCATACCAGGCAATAGACCGCATAGACAGTACTACATGTCAATAAATTCTTTATAGCCATAGATCTACCAGTCATCTGATTGTCATATCTGAGAACTCTTTTGCTTGTGGCACACGCTTTGCAGCGGCCACAAGGGTAGAACCCACTCATGTCCTTCAGTGTGTTCGGTTTATTGGTGGGTTTGCTGAAGTGGCTGTGTGTCAACATATCCCCCAACGACCTGCACTTGCTGAAGGTAACTAGAGGATAAAGAGGCAGATCCACCCTCAGTATACTGTCTGTGTGCAAGATATGCCAGTTCTTTCTCATCATGGCCTTGAGGTGATTAGCTCCAGAGGAGTAAGGTGTTATCATCCTAAATTTATTAACCTCTGTATCGGTGGTCTTAGTCTTCCGATTAACTTCTGTTTGTTTCTTTTTCTTTTTTAGCAATTCAATCCTAGGGATTTTCCTGACTCTCTTTAATGTACTCTGTAGTAGGGAATCATCGTAACCCCTTAGTCTGAAACGTTCCAGACATTCATGGGCCGCCTTCTCAAACTCATGTTCTTGTGTGTATATATATGCAGATTGTGCTTTTTTTAAATGGGGTAAATCCGTTCAGTAGTTTCTGAGAATATTGGAAGTAAAATCATAGCGATATCTAGATTCGGAGTTCAGTACGCGTATGTAAATACCTACTATTACGAGCAGGAGCTGCGTGCTGATTGGCTGTCAATACTCCAAACCAGGAAGTATTGGCAGCCATGTTGTATGCGTATTACGGGGGAAATTTTTCTGCATAATGGGGGGTTTGAAAGGTGCCCGGGCACTGGGGAACGGCACTCCTCTGGTTTTATTTTGAAGTATTTAGGAGGGTGGGGTTGCTGTCTTACTTCCCGCAGTCTCGGTGAGCGGCATCCCTGGGGTCTTTTTAAAAAAAAAAAATGTTTTGAGGTCTCTCTCTCTCCCCGTACATGTCCCGGGAAACGCAACCTTTCTGGGGCAGTGATATGTAAAATGACCTTCCAGCTCCGGGTACCTGCATTGTCTAGAGTTTTTTATTAATGTTGGGAGGGTGGGCTTGATAATATGTCCTTGTAAATTCCCATAGAAGCCTATGTTCTGGTGTTAACATGGGCTTCTATGGGAAATAACAAGGTCGTATTATGATGGCAATTATCGCAGTTTTATCAGCAGTTTCTTGGCAATAAAACAGCAATAATTTTAGCACTGTTGGTAGATGATATGCAGCTAACTTTACTGGTCAAAAAAAGGAGGAATGGGACATATTATCAAGAAAAGGCGATACACTATTGATGTTTTTATCGGCAGGAAACTGTTGATAAAGCAGCGATAATGGGCTTGATAATATATCCTTGTGAATTGCCATAGAAGCTCATGTTGACACTAGAACCTGGGCTGCTATGGGAATTTACAAGGGCCTATTATCAAGCCCATTATCGGCGCTTTAGCGGCAGTTTTCTGCTGATAAAAGCGGCAATAATGTATCGACCTTTAGTGATGATATGGCGTATTATCAAGGATCGGTGTTACAATTATCGTTGTTTTATGGGCATGAAAGTGGCAATGAAACAGCGAAAATAGTCTTGATAATACACCTTTGTTAATTCTCATAGAAGCCCATGTTCTGGTGTTAACATGGGCTTCTATGGGAATTAACAAGGGTCTATTATGAAGCCCATTATCGCCGGTTTATCGGCAGCTACTGGCAATAAAAGCGGTAGTAATGTTTTGCGTTTTGTTGATAATATGCCCCTTCATTTCTATGATAGTATGTAAAACTTTCCTTTTTTTGTGTAGCAGTTGTACTCTCTATGCATGCGCAGCCTCGTTTCGAAGCCCATGTTTTTTT
Source organism: Lissotriton vulgaris (assembly GCF_964263255.1). Lineage (NCBI taxonomy): Eukaryota > Metazoa > Chordata > Amphibia > Caudata > Salamandridae > Lissotriton > Lissotriton vulgaris. The sequence goes on from NC_141685.1 coordinate 1,572,012,893, forward strand.
CTTTTTCTTCAACTTCAACAAACAAAGCTTTCCGTATTTCAGGTATTACATTTGGCACTTTATTTTCCCGGTATTGTGTGTCACAGGCTGCTGTACTTTTGTAATATACTAATAATCGTATTTTATCTACATTTATTTGGAACGTAGTGCCGAGGCACCAAACGTTGATTCCATTATCCGTCCACCGACATTTTAATAGTTTTTCACCGTTGTTTTTATTACATCTGTTACTTTCATTTTATCGTCCTCCTATTTTCTTTGTGATCGACGAGATTTCGAGGCACATACATCACAATATTTGTCCTTAAACTCTGATGTTATCAGACTTGGTCACAAGTATACCTTAAAACTAATTTGAAGGACGTAAGTCACAGGCATTGCAACGCGTGTTCTTCAACAGAAAGACATTATTAAAATTATCGCCGCTTTTATCAGCAGGAAAACTGCTCATAAAGCGGCGATAAAGGGCTTGATAATAGGCCCTTGTGAATTCCCATAACAGCCCAAGTTAACACCAGAACCAGGGATGCTATGGGTATTTTCAAGGCTCTATTTTCAAGCCCATTATCGACGTTTTATCGGAATTATTGCTGCCAATAACAGCGGCAATAATGTATCGCCTTTTGTTGATAATATGTGACTTCGTTCTGTGTCCTGCTTTTTGCATTTTGCGATGTAGGGCGCAGGATACGAAATTCATTTTATTAATTTAATTGTTTACTTACCTGCAATCATCCTGATTCTGCTGTTTATAACCCCCCGCCCCATTTGCCTACCTCACCACAACTCCCTCCACGGACCGCGGCTGAGTTAGTTACTTGTACTTACGTTAAGCATAATATATAATAAAAAAATATATATATTGTAAAATTGTCACCTGTGGAAGATACAAAAAAACACAGTTACTAGATATATTTTACAACACAAAATTATTTGTAAAACATTTGATTTGCCTTTTTTGCTGTTCTCAGTATATTTTGAATTTGAATACAAACAGTGAGTTCAATAGTACTCATCACATAACAGCGGGCAAAAAAAAGACAATCCATAAGGATATCTTAAAAAAAACCAGTCAACATTGTCAATAACAATATAAAAAATATAAATAAAACATATCTTAAATGTTTTTTTCTAAGAGTAATTTCCTACGTAAATATAAGATATTTCAAGCAATCATAAAATAACAATATATTCTGATAAATATTCTTACACTGTAAATAATGTTACTTACAAGTAGATGCTGAGAAAATACACAGCAAAAAGTCCTTAAAGGTTTTGCACACTTTTCCTTACGGCCAAATAGTATGCATCAAGTCCTTTGTTTGGAAGTTGTTCAATAGTAATCCTGAACGTTCGCCTCCCTGCCTTCTGTTCCAAAACCACCGACACCATCTACGGGTCTCCCAGAAGTCATCCATCAATTCGACGCTGTTCATCATCTACATGGCTACCCTAACACAAGTAGGCCACCATCACAACTTCAACAACATCTATTACACAAAGAACACCCAGCTCATCCTCTTCGTCACCAAGAAGCCACATACCACCAAAAGGAACCTCCACGACACAATGAAGACGTCATCAAATACATAAAGAGCAGCACTGTAAACAGAAACTTGCAGAAGAGGAAGGCACTCATCCTCAGACCCACTCCATCAGCCTCAGACAACTCCTGCTACCTGACTACAGAGTGAAGAGTAGCAACACCTACTAACCATGTGCACAACATAGGATTCAACCTCAACTGCTACCTCTCCATGTGTAAGCAAGTCTACACCGTGTCCTGGTACTGCTATAACATCCTCAACATGCTCCGCAACATTTACAAGTGGATCCTAACCAAAAGAAGAATAGTGACACAGGCCCTCATCAGCAGCAGACTACACTGTGGTAAAAGACTCTGCACATGAGTTCTAGCCAAACACCTACAACAACTACAACAAATCCAAAAGACCACTACCTGACTGATCATCAATGTCCCCGGTTGCACCCACATCACCCACCACCTGATACACCTAGACTGCCTCAATATCAACAACAAGATCAACTTTAAGCTCCTCACTCTCACTTACAAAATACTCTACAACACCAGAGTAATCTACCTTAACAGCACTAATCCTAAAGGGCAAATTTTGATCTTAAAATTTGGCTTTAAAAATATTAGGTAAGAGTTTGGTAACTCTTTGGGCAAACGTTGCTTGAAAACTAATTGAGTATCAATACACTGTATGCAACCTTTCAGACATTTTATATAAACAGTGTAATGTCCAGATGTGGTTAGAAGGTCCATCATCAAAAATAATAGCAACAGCTATAAAAGTTCTTCCTGATATTGAACATTGACCAGCTACCAAATTTTTAATTTAAGTTTTCCATTTTGTTCCATCAGTTCTAGAACCTTGCAGCATTAAAATAGTCAAGTCAAGTCAAAAAGCTTTATTTCGATAAAAAGTCATTATCATAAAAGCAGAACAATGTATATAAAAAATTACAATTTGAGTATACTTTTAAAGGAGAAATTCTGTATCTCTGGTCCAAGCAATAGTTTCAGAAAATATTTGCTCAGTTATACGTAGCCAGTTAGTTTTAAAAAGGTAAACAATTAAAACAGCTTTTCCAGTTACCAGAGATTTTTCTAAAAAAGAATTAAACAGATTGTTTTAGCTTTTTGGCTCGAATAGCCCAGGCCCAAGATAGAAATTTGGCTAGGGCACAAGCATAGGGTACATAACTGTCCGAAATAAGTATCCTAATTGCCACATCATGACTCCTAGTTCCCATCTGTCGGCATAGGTTTTTCAGCCACACCCTCCTTTTGATTAACATATTCGTCACAAACAAACAAAAAATGCGCTAGTGTCTCCGGTTTGACAAGGCACGATGGACATAGATCAGATTTGCCTATACAGGATTTCCATCTTTTAGTAAAGGTGTTCAGTGGTAAAGTACCCATTCTAAATCTGAAATACAAGGCCCTAGCAAAGGGTTTTCCGATTGTATCCAGATAGAGTTCCCGCCTGGGACAATCTTTGAACATCAGGAAGTCCTCTGTTAGCCTGCCAAGAGATGTGCTAGAATGTCTTTGAGAGCAAATCCAGTCCCGATAGAGATTTTTAAGTGTTTGCTTTGTGGGTGAGGTTCTACTTAGCCATGATTCAAGTAGGCCCAACTTGGTCAATAGAGTTTTCATGTCTTTTAGCCATTTGATTTTATACCAGCTCGGTGATGACATAATTTCTTTAAGGCCTCTGGCATATCCACTGAGTTCTTCTACCCGCCAAATACGGGCCCATAATAATAACGGGCGAAATTTCGCAATTTCGCCAATCTGGGTACAGCCAAGGTCCATAAATAAAGAAAGTATCGGGGTGCCTTGTGGAAGGGACATTATTTCTCTGCAAAATTTGTTCTCAGATCTTTGCAGAGCGTCGGTAGACGAAAAGCCCCAAAGTTCCGCTCCATAGAGGGCAGAGCTGACGCCTTTAGCTGTGTAGATCTCAAGGACTGTTCCTATAGGCCTTGTTGAACTGGAACGTTGCTCTCTCAAAAGGGCGCCTGTGATCCTTTTGTGGCTCAGCAGCATTTTGTCTAGGTGTGGCGTCCAGTCCATTTTGTCTGAAAGGCGTATCCCGAGGTAATCAAAAACTTTCACCCTTTCCAGGAGCTCAGTGTTTAGGGTGGGGGAACGCACATGCTGTTTCGGAGGATTGAGGACAAGGTACTTCGTTTTGTTGGTATTTATTACCAGGCCTCGATCAGTACAAAATGATTGGAAATTGTCCAAGAGTCTCTGGAGTCCCATTGGGGTTTTGGAGATTAAAAGTGTATCATCCGCGAAGAGGAGGGCCGGTATACGTTCACCAGCCAGGGATGGCTCGTCAGATGGATATTTGAGGAGATGCTCGACCACCCCATTTATGTAGAGAGAAAAAAGGGTGGGAGCCAGAACACATCCCTGGCGGACCCCTCTCTCGACCGGAATACTGCCCGTTTTCTCCTTTCCAGGGCCCCACCTGACTTGGGCAAAGCTGTCCTGGTGTAGTCTGACTAGTAGGGATAGTAGATAGTGTGGCAACCCCATGTCAGCCAGTACTTTCCATAATAGGTCCCTAGGTACAAGGTCAAAGGCAGTCTTTAAATCGATAAATGCGAGATAAAGACTGCCCTTGCCTATCACCACAACCTTCCAATAAACCATCATGAGCCTAAATGCTTGCTCAATCGTTCCAGTGCCTACTCTGAAACCAGCCTGGAAGTCGGTAAGGATTTTGTTTTCTTCTACCCAGTTAAGGATTCTGAGTAAGAGAACTTTACCGACAACTTTTTGGCTGATATCTAGCAAGCTGATCGGCCTATAGTTAGATGGGTCATCCCTCGGACCTTTCTTATGAATGGGGACCACCTCCGCCCCCTTCCATGATGAGGGAATGGGGGCACCCCTACAGATGGCAACAAGGAGGGAGTGAATCAATTTACCCCATTTAACACTATCGGATTTTAGCAGATCCCCGGGAATACCATCAGGTCCGGCCGCTTTTTGTGGAATAATAGAACTTATTGCGTATTCCACTTCCTTAAGCGTAAAGTCAGAGTCGCTGGGGCAAAGCATATAGTTAGTAAAAGGAGAGGATATAACAGACCCTCTCCCATTAGGTCCGTTGTGACAGGAGTAAAGTTTGGAGAAGTGATCCTCCCACGCCTGACTCGGAATGTTACAAGTTATGAGATCACTATCTGGTCTGTTACGTGCCCTTATAGTGTCCCAAAAACATTTGGAGTCTTTTTTCATGCTTGCTTCTTTAAGGGTTAGCCAGTAGGCATCTTCCCACTCCCTTTTAGCTAGCCACAAGGCCTTTTTATGTTCTCTTCTGGCTGTTTGAATTGATAGGGGGGACTTCCCTTTAACTGCCTCAATTAAACATGACTTGGCCTTTCTGCATGATGCAGAGTACCAGTCATGCCTGCCTTTGGGTTTAGTTAGGGGTTTGGGTTTCCCTGTAGACCCTTGTGTCCAAAATAGGTCCCCTATAGTTTTTATGGCTACTTCAAAGATAGTAGTAACCTTGTCTGCTGCCTTAGTTAAGTCTATGGAGCCAATTTCATCTTGTGTGCCTTTAACCACCTCATCTATAGTGAATAATTTATCAGTGTTACACAGGATCTTATTCCACTTAAGGCGTCTTCCACAAGAGGAGACAATAATCTCCTGTGGGCAGCTCGGTGGTGCTGACGGCGCTCCAGTGGACCAAAAATTCGTTAAGGTTAAGGAAAGTGAGTTGTGATCACACTCTATGGTAGGAATAACAACCATATCGATAACCAAACTCCAGAGTCCCCGGTCCAGCAGAATATAGTCAATCCTTGTGGAGTGACCAACTCTGTTGAAAGTAGGGGCACCCAACTGATCAGAACGTGTACGGCCATTTGCTGCTCTTAATCCGAACTCTAAGGTAAGTGCATTTAGATGTATTGCACTACGAGTCCAGCGCTTGATGGGTGGAATAGAGAGGGTGGGAATACCCCACCTACTATCCTCTTCTCCTAAATCAGGTATTCCTTCTAGGGGAAGTGGCTCATATGTGCAGTTGAAATCTCCTGCTATTATGGTATGGCCAGGTTCACTCTGGTCCCCTAGTTGGGCCTCAAGCTCCGCTACCGTTGGTGAGATGCACCCATTTTTAGATCCTCTAGCGTAAACATTGTAGAGATCAACAAATATTCCCCCACATGGGCCCGATAAAGAGATACCAAGGATATCTGGGTTTCCTGCCTTCTTTATGGTTATCCGACAGTTAAGCAAAATGCTTACCCAGATGATGAGCCCCCCTGATGGCCGCCCCTTCCCTGCCTTGGATTTTACAGCTGGTGTAAAAAATGTGACAAACCCGACAGGATGCAGTGGCTCAGTGGTCCAGGTCTCTTGGAATACACAAATCTTGTGGGCGTCAACCAGGACGTTTCACTCCGGGAGGCCTAATTTCCTAGAGATCCCCGCAAGATTCCAGCTAAAGATTTTTATCTCACCATGTGTTAGATCACCATCGGGGATGACAATTATTTGAGAGTTAGGAGGGCCTACACTATCCCTAGTTGGTGTATGGGGAAGCGGTGTTGGTGGTGACACCGCTGGGCATATAAGGAAGGATGCGGCTGGCAATACATCCTCCATATCATTATTGATGGAAGCGGGATTTATGTCTAGACCTTCCATAGAACTAAGTCAATCTACCTCGTCTAACACACAGTACCTATTTGGATGGGCGAATTGTGAATATGAAGGGTCAAAAGAAGGGGGCAAATCCTGCCATGGCTGTTGCCACTGGTGATTAACAGGTAGTGGAGGCTGGAAGGATTGCTGCCACTGCTGAGGAGGTTGATATAGGGGTGGTGAGAGCTGGAATGTTGTTGCCACTGAAGGCTAGCATGATGTGGGAATAAGGATGGGAAATTTGATGGCTGCTGCCAGTGTTTAGTGGCATGTTGCGGGGGATATACAGGCCCTCTGTTGTTTGGGAAAGTAGGCCGATGGGGATTAGGTCTTGGCTGCATGGGGAGGAAATAAGACAGGGGGAGTGGGTTAATTTGGGTGGCAGGACCACTGTTTGGTGTGTTACAGATGAAACTCGCTGCCCCTATATCCCTAAAGTTGACTGTAATTACATCCCCTGGTATTGTTTTCTTACTCCTGCCCACCCAGTCCCCTCTACGCACAGTAAGAATTTCCCCACTCACATTGTTAGGTAAGGGTTTGTGTAATTGAAGCCACTGAGCACATTTGTTTCTTAACTCTACAAAGGTTTCTTTTACTACCTCCTTCAGTGGGGGAACGGCTGTCAGCACAACCACAAAAGGAGAGACTTCTGGTGGCAGGCTGATTGATTTATAACGTGCCTGCTTTGGCTTAGGGCCTTCGGGATTGTTTGTAGAGTGAGAAACTGCGGGGTTAGTAAGTTTTCCTGTAGAATCTTTCACTTGGGAGATGGTAGATTTATTACCACCAGCTGGTTGTTGCAAGGTCGAAGCAACACTCACCGCCTTTGGGGTAGATAGGAGTGGGGGTTGAGCGGAATTATTCCCTGTATGGGACAAGTGTAGTGCGGGTGGATCCTTGGTGACTGAGGGTATTTTCGCTTTGTTAGGTGCATCTTTAGGGAGCTTGACACAAGGTAATGGGTTAGGAAGTGATTCTTTAATCCCTTGTGGCTGGACAGACCCAGGCCCATTCATCTTATTGGGCCATTTCGAATTTATTAGCGACGTGAGTCTGTCAAGTTTAGAGATTAGAGGCTTTATTTGTGCTGCTATTGTGGCCTCAAGGTCCTGTTTGAGATCTGTAACCATATTTTCAACCCAACAGGGAATACCTGGCGCCAGGTGTGGAGTAGGTGATACCAAGTTATGATTCCTGGCTTTAGCTTTGGGTTTTTCCTTAGGCTTGGTCTTGGACGCTACCTTTGTTGGAATAATAATAACCTTTCCCCCAGAGTCAATGGGCACAGAAGGTGTCGATTTATCCGTTTGCCCATCCAGGCTTGGCTCCGTCTCTTCAGATGTCTGACAGGCTTCTAGATCTGGGGTAGCCTCCAGATCAACGAAGGACGGATCCGTGTCAGAACGAGTGACTGACAAATCGACAGCATTCGGTACTGTGACTGTGCCAATGGTAGTCAAAGGTAGGGGTAGGGAGCAATTATTCAGGGCTTGTTGGGAGGGTGAATTTGCGTTTGCGAGAGAGCCCAGGGAAGAGCGCTTAGCATTCATGAGATCCAGGGAGACTCTTTTCTCCAGCAATACAATACTCTTATCAATGGTCTCATTCACCCGTGAGATGAAGAGATCTATAGGGCCAGTCACTTTTGCTACCCCCATGGCTTTTTTGGTGCAGCTTCTAGTTCTATTACGCATGGTTGACATCTGTGGTGCTGAGCCAGATGCCAAATGGGGCCTCAAAAGATGAGCGGTTGGAAGTCAGTTCCGCCTACCTTACTGATGGGTTCAGGGCGAAGATGCAGGGGTTCAGGGCCAGGGCCGCCCTCTGCCGTCCTTGAACGGCCTTAAACGGCCCGCTCTTTGCCCGGTCTTCGCCCCGGCCTTAGCCCCGGCCTTAGCCCCGCGCGCGTCCCGCGTGCGCATTACTGCCACCGATTATCTAGGAAGGTCAGGTGGAGGGGGCGGGAAGAGGACCAGCTGCGGCCGATCAGCGCCGCGCTGCACGCTGGTCCTCGCAGTCCCGCCTCAAGCCTTAGGGTCCAGATGTAAACTCGCTGAAGTCGCGTTGGTGCTCCTATGCACTTGTAGAGGCCCAGGGACAGGTTTGGCAGCAAAGTCTTTGTCCTGCGAGCGGCTCCCGCGCAGCGGGGGCCGCGAGGCGTTGCTCTGCAATCAGAGAGGAGAGGACACGAAGGAAACAGCACTCTCCGCAATCCAGTGGTGGAACCCAGGCTGCGCACACACTGCGATGATTTTAACGGGTGGAGGGGCGGGAAGAGGACCAGCTGCGGCTGATCAGCGCCGCGCTGCACGCTGGTCCTCGCAGTCCCGCCTCAAGCCTTAGGGTCCAGATGTAAACTCGCTGAAGTCGCGTTGGTGCTCCTATGCACTTGTAGAAGCCCAGGGACAGGTTTGGCAGCAAAGTCTTTGTCCTGCGAGCGGCTCCCGCGCAGCGGGGGCCGCGAGGCGTTGCTCTGCAATCAGAGAGGAGAGGACACGAAGGAAACAGCACTCTCGGCAATCCAGTGGTGGAACCCAGGCTGCTCACACACCGCGATGATTTTAACGGGTGGAGGGGCGGGAAGAGGACCAGCTGCGGCCGATCAGCGCCGCGCTGCACGCTGGTCCTCGCAGTCCCGCCTCAAGCCTTTGGGTCCAGATGTAAACTCGCTGAAGTCGCGTTGGTGCTCCTATGCACTTGTAGAGGCCCAGGGACAGGTTTGGCAGCAAAGTCTTTGTCCTGCGAGCGGCACCCGCGCAGCAGGGGCCGCGAGGCGTTGCTCTGCAATCAGAGAGGAGAGGACACGAAGGAAACAGCACTCTCGGCAATCCAGTGGTGGAACATACTGTCCATATCTTTGTATAAATAATGTTGATGACATTTCTGATTTACATTAGCTACACTCCATGTTTTGACTTGCTCCTCTAATTAGATTGTTAAAAGACACTGATTCACAGTCAGGTAAAGTCAAATATATGAATCTCTCAGTGTCTATGTCAGTGCTACATGTAAACAAACAATTTCAACAGTCATGATGCCATTTATAAGAAAGGCCAAAAAGGTTTTCAATCAATCAATCAATCACGGCATTTGTATAGCGCGCTACTCACCCGGGAGTCTTCATCTTCCAGTACACCAAGCATAAACATTAAAAATTCCTGACACTCTTGCTGAATATTCTGCGTAAATTAAGTAGAACCAGAACATATGTCCAAAACATTTCGAATATCAGAAACACTTTGTATTTTAATTTTATCACTAGCACATTTCTCATAAACAGAATTCAACAATGAACAGAAGCTTTTCTACCAATTTTCTACAATATGCTGTTGGAAACTTTGAAGAACAAAAACAACATTTACAACTACATTAGAATAGCAGTTGATACCAGAACTATTTTCAAATCGATAACCAACATTCTCTTCTGTCCTTTGTCATTTTTGCTTGGAGGCGCAACTTCATCTTGGTTTTTTCTTTCTCTACAGTTTCAGAACTGATATTCTCAAATCTTCTTTTTCTACTTACCACACGCTTTTTAATCACTGGATATTGACCTAAATTGGGTGCATATTCTCTTCTTAACCTATTATACTCTTTCACACAGTTTGTATCTGCAGAAATCCTTGTCTCATCAAAATCAATCAAGTACAATCCAGATAAATTTCTGACTCAAGACAAAGCAACATATGCCATACCTTCTTTAAACACAATACTTCCAATATTCACTAAAGCACAATATACACTTAAACCTTGAGATTTATGAATGCTCACCGCATATGCCAAACAAACAGGAAACTGTTTTCTGCAGACATACAAATCTTTTCCAAGCAAAAAACGAGCTGCACAACGACTAACTTGTTGTACTTCAGCTATTTCATCAAATTTTATTTTCAAAAATTCAATGCATGCTCTGTTTACAAAATTAACAAAATCAACAATTTTACCCATTTCTCCATTTACTAAACCTTTTTGCACATCCAAATTACGTCGCAAAATTACTCTACAATTTACACATGCATACAAATTCTTTTCTAAACCAGCAGTTTTACTTATTCATTTCTCTAAAGAAACCAATTTCCTCTTCAAGTTTTCACTCAAAATAATACTGAATCTCTCATGTTCTATTTTATCAATTGCTTCCAATTTTATAATTTCTTCATTTTCCAACTTTAACATTTCTTCATTGAATATAGAACATTCACACAGTGTTGGTATTAAGCTGATTAAAGATTTGTTTTCTGCAATTCTCATGTATATTTTCTGTGGGACAATATTTGAATTTTGAAACCAATTGGAAAGTAATCGTGTCTGTAAAGGTTGTTTTGAAGAATAGTTCCATAATCAACATCATTTGCTTGTCGCATATTTGTAGTAAGTTCCTTATACTGAAAGTATGACCAAATGTTTACATTGCCAATACTCCCCAAAGACTTTCTAGTATCTTCATGCACGAGTGTTTTAAACACTGGCTGTCCTTTTACAGGAGTAAGTTGTAGACGATCTCCAAAAATTATGTGTTTTCCTCCGTATAATACGTCATACTCTGTTTTAACAATTTGCTGCATTCCTAAATGCACAAAGGCAAGCATTAAGTTTGAGACCATGCTTACCTCATCAATAATGAGAAGCTTCATTTTCTTCAACACTCTTGAAACTTCATAAGAAGCTTCTCCAGATAGCTTGTGGTATTGCAATGTGTTGTCATGCTCTACTGATAGCATTAATAAACAATGTAAAGTAATTCCTTTAATATTGTGTGCCGCCAACCCAGTTGGAGCAGTGACAACACAAGACAAATGCGACTCAGTTCTTTTCTGTAGAAAAGTTGTGATTACTTTAATTAAAAAAACTTTTTCCTGTTCCAGCTTGCCCACTCACATACATATGGATAGGTTCAAATGATGAGCAAGAGCACTCTTTTTTCTCATGAAGAAATCCATGGTCAATAGGTTGTCTCACTTGCTCATATATTTCTTTCTGCTCAAGATTTAGTTGTTCTTCTAAGTTTCCTAAGTTTGTTAGATGTTTTTGACCTTGATACATTACTGTTTCCACCTCTTCCATAGCAGTTGCTGCTTCATTTAGAACAATTGGTTCTCCTAGTGGGTCCTGACTCAACGGAGGAGAAGTTTGACTGTCTTGAGAACTATCTCTAGCAATCTCAGCTGCAATTGTAGCTTCTTGCTCAATTTCGTCATTCAACATGTTTACATAATTAGCAAAAACAGGACATTCTATAGTATCTTTAGTTGCATTGAAGGAATCTTCATAGCTCTCAAAATCTCCAAGTAATTCCAATTCTGAACGCCATGGCTTGAAAAGTTGCAAAAGAGCTAAATAGTAAAATTCCCTTCTGTCAGGTGTTTTGCAACTCAGTTTACGGTGATTAATCAAATGTCCTTTTCTTTGTTTCACCAGACATCCTTCAGAACCAATAACGGCATATATACCATTATTAATGTTTTCGGTAATATTCTGTTTAAAAATATAGTTTTGCAGCACTTCATAGAAACAAATATTCTCAAGATGATGACTTCTATTTGGATAATATGTATCCGACACATTTGTTTTCAGAATATCAGTACTTTCTGGCTCTTTTTCAGCTAAATATTCAATTTCTTGTACAGATTTAAGAACTCGGTTACATGTTGCAGCAAGACCTAGACTCACCTAAATGATTCTTCTGGATTTATAGTACAGACTTGCAGATGATAAGAGATCCGAGCATTCATACGCTCCAATTTCTCGATGAGACAACATCTTCAAACTGTAACTGTATAATTTCTTACTTAGACTCTACTCATGGGAAATCTCTTCCCACATTTCCTTCAATTCCGTCTTTTCTGATTTTGTTATGTACAATGTCACATATCGAGCAACAGCAATGGAATTGTCTGCAACATATTGAATATCCATATTAGAATTCCACATAGACAAAATTACTGAGTTATAGTCATTTATGTATTTTGACTCTTCCTTTCTTCTTAAGTTGTAGGTATTTTTGGAGACTTTCTTGTGATATTATGTTGCAAAGATGACATAATACTGTTCACTCTTCCTTTTGATATTACAGGTCGAGGAAATGCAAAACGGCATTTGCTGTAAAATTTGTCCTTAGATTTGTACTTTCGACAACAGTATTTGCTACAATGAAGGCTTTGGAATCGTAAGACTTGTTGTATTAAGTCCTTATCTTGTGTACTTTTGGGTACTTCACATGCAGCATATTCTTCAATAAAAGACAACACAGTATCATCTGAGTCTGTTCCAAATTTGGGAGCATCTTTGATCCATAATAGCATATGTATGTGACGAGCACCTCTCGCTTGATACTCCTTTCTCCAAAAGAAATCCAGAACCTTTCCATGAGGAGGATTTTTTTTATTGGTGATAAAGGACATCATAGCTTTGAATTTATGATTGAAACACCTCCATACATTAACAGGATCCAAAGAGCACAATTCTCCAGGTGTCTTGTATTCGATATTTGGTATATTTAGATTTGCCTCTCGAAGAAATTGAAGTAAATCATCCCAAGCATATTCAGCACAGCTTAGAGTAAGGAACCATGTAGGAGTTCCAAAGTTCCTTAGCATACATTTGAGTTCTCCGTGACGATGGTACCAGTACTCATTAGTACCACGCTGACATGCCATCAGATTAATCAGCTGAGTTTCCAACACATTATGTTTCTGCTGTACTTTATCCATACATTTCTTTGCTGAAACATTTGCAGATGTACACCTGTTTTCAATATGGTGTTTACTGCATAAGAAAGTCCAGACAAATCACTCTCAAACAAAAGATGAAACAAATATGGGATACATTGTCGAAATATTGCATCTTCTGCATATAATCTTGATGTCCGGTATTCAGATGCAGGAATCTGCACAGGTCGTTCATCATATTGTCCTCATTTTCCTGTAGGAAACAACTGAGGGAAACAATGAACTTCCAAGCTTTTTACCTATACACTAATGGAACTTCCTTTTGCTTCTTTCATTTGAAATAACTGTATAGCATTCCCTATCATTTCTTTGGAATGTAATGGATGAACACTGTAATGTTCGTAGATTTCTTCAGTTCTGGACACATCCACTTTTTCAATTTGTCCAGATGGCAAGTCAGTATCTTCTTGTACAGATTTTTCTTCTTCTTCCACATATACAATTTTGTAATATTGATTATTTTTTACCAGATACAACGTTGCCTTTTTCACTTTCCTAACATCCACTAATTCTTGCCAGATTTTCTTACTCTTAGTAGGAACGCCATTAACAAGAACAACTAAAGGTTCATCCTCTACATTTTCTACACCAATAGTTTCAATATTTTTCTTTAAATCTAGAGGCAAATATACAACTCTTCCCTTTAATCCTCTCTGTAAATCGGAAGGAGGCAATTTTCCCTTTCTTAGGCTCCATACGAACTAAAGCCTGAAATGCATGCACAAATTGAATAAGAATAGACTCATAGGTATTTAAATCCATCAGTTCAGAAGGAATATTTACCAACTCAAGATTATTATGCACAGCTCTAGCAGGCATTTTGTTCTCTTCTAATTTGTTATAGCAATATCTACAAATACGCTGATCAGAACCCAAATCAAAACAATTCTCTACCAACAAATATGTTGTAAAATCCACTCATCATTATTTTCCTTTTCACTTTTTAAATACAGATCAACAGTCCTGGTCTGATTTTTATAATGAATTTGTCGACAACAGATACAAGAATAATTTGGCCTTTCACCTGAAATCACCTTAAACTGTATAATTTCTTGTTGAAAGTTTTGTACACTGCACTGTCCTACAATCTCTTCCACATTTTCTTCTATTAATCTCTCACTTTCTGCACTGTCTTCCTGAGTAACTAATCTCAATTTCATCACAAACATTTGTTACGTCTGATACAGATCCACGCAAAAGAGCACTGTTCAACTTTTTTAACATTAGTGCTGGACTTTTCGCGTAATACAATGTTCTGACTAATTTCCTTATCTGAGTATGATGAACTGCTAACATCCTGAAATGGTGGAAAACACTTTGACATACTTTTTTAGAAACACAAGGTAGAGAATGACCTTGTAAACCAGTATTTTCTCTCACTCTGGAAGGGTGTAGTCTTTGTAACATCTTAATCTTTTGTTTAACACTTTTCTTGGTGTAATTATGTAAGACATTGCGTAAAAAATCAATAGATTCTTGCCGGACACTGCAAATACTACTACAATTCCAAGTGTACACTGGAGGTTTAGGATGTCTCCCTAAAACTTCAGCAGCTAACACCTCTTCTGCATTTCTAGGAACAATTTTCTCTTTCTCAATAGGACAACCATTTCTAACCTCATAAGCACGACCAGTAGTGTCAACTGCATGCAACAAATCATTACTCTGAAGATAACTTTCTTCATTAAAAAAGGCTCAGAAGTTGGAGTATGTTTCCATTCACCCAAAAAAAACTCACAAAAAATACTTCTGTTAATTAGTCTTCTCCACCTACTTTTCCTCTTCATTAAATAGATTGGTTTATCTAGTGATCTAATTCTATTGATTACTAATATAAACAGTTTTCTTTTCAATTCCAAAGCTTTGTCAACTACATTTTCTGTAGCTTTCTTTTTCTTATAAAATACTGTTTTTTTCTTATATACCTTTATTTCCTTCATTAAATTTGATACCAATCTATTATAAAACATTTTTTTCCTAATTTCTATGAATTGATTTTTTCTCCTTGTACTATACACAGTTTTGTCTGCACTTGATTTTCCATTATTCTTTTGTTTATTACTAGATTTTTTTCGCTGCTGATACACTAAGGACACTTTTTTGTTTCTGAACACTATTCTTAGTCTTTAGTATTTTCCTCAAAAAAGTGCTCCTGCTCTTACCAGGAGTTTCTTTCTGTTTGTTAAGACATCTCTCTTCATGTAAATCTTCTTGGTGAGTTCTCTTCAAATACATACTTTTCTTTTGTTGCTTCGTCTGTTGGTGCATCGTTGGCATGATGCAGTACTTTTAGTATCGATAAACACAACCTATAATAAAAAAATATATGTAACATTACAAAAACATATATATCAAATATTCTATTATATTACTTACAAGAAGAGAGCGAGGAGAATGAGGACAAAGCTCGGAGTATAAAAATAGGAGGACTTACAACAAAAGAACAAGGAGTATGAAGCAAGGAAAATTTAATAAAAAATGAGAGTATAAATAGACAGTACAGAATAACGGAATATAGAAACAGCTGCGGCCCGTGGAGGGAGTTGGAAGGGGGCAGGCAGGTGGGGCAGAGAAGGGGCAGGGTGAGAAGTGATAAACAACGGAATCTGGGGGCATATTACCAACAAGTAGCGATATTTATCGCTACATAGGGTTAGCGACAATTTTTTTTATCGCTACCTATAGCGGAGAAAACATGCTATTAGCAACGTTTTTCTCCATTGTGGTAAAATGTCCAGTGATAGCGGCGAAAGCCATGAATATCATTGAGAATACAGCGATATTCACATATTAGAGATGAAATGGTCTTAGCCATGTTATCCACTTGCCATTGGATAACATGGCTAAGAACTGGTCTGGTCAGGTGTTAGTAATTGGAGATAATCACGGTTAACGTGAATATTTCCAACGGTACGCCTGCCTTGCCAATAGGCGATAGCGACATTAGGGACTGCTCTCAGTCGGTAACAGGTTGGGTATGCCTACTTTGCACCTCATTAGCAATAAACATCGCTGACATGCAAAGCGGGCCCCAAACTGCTCGCTATCGCGTAAAAGCTGTCGCTAACATCAGTTAGCGACAGGTTGCTAATAGGACAATAGAATTGTCGCTGCTTAGCGGCCGAAATCGGACGGTAAATCGATGATAATTGCCTATCGCCTCCCTTGGTAATATGCCACCTCAATCATTGCAGGTAAGTAAACAATTAAATTAATAAAATGAATTTCGGGACATATTATCAACAAAAGGCGATAGATTATTGACGTTTTTCTCGGCAGGAAAATGCTGATATAGTGATGATAATGAGCTTGATAATATGCCCTTGAGAATTCTCATACCAGTCCAGGTTAACACTAGAACTTGGGCTTCTATAGCAATTTACAAGAAGGTATTATCAAGCCCGTTTTCGCCATTTTATCGGCAGTTTACTCTCCATAAAACGTCGATAATTTTAACACTGGTTCTTAATAATATGCCCATCAGTGCCATATTATCAGTAAAGGGCGATACATTATTGCCGCTTTTATCAGCAGGAAACTGGCACTAAAGCGGCGATAATGGTGTTGATAGTATATCCTTGTGAATTCCCATAGAAGCCCAGGTTAACACCATAACCTGGGTTTCCTTGGGAATTCACAAGGATATATTATCGAGAGCATTATCCCTGCTTTACCGGCAGTTTCCTGTCGATCAAAGTGGCGATAATGTATCGTCCTTTATTGATAATATGGCTCATAATCCCTTAATGTAAAGAGGCACAAAATTATATTAAAGAAAAAAAATAACAGCATGCATTATAGCAAAACAAGTTTACTACTATAAAACGTTTAACAACGGACGAATATAGGAGAATATTATCAATGCAGGCGATAACATTATGAATACTTTATCGGCAGTTTCCTGCCGATAAAGTGACGATAATTGTATCGCCGAGTCTTGATAATATACCTTATAATTCGTTAATGTACAAAGATACACCGCACAGACGCACTCCCATACAAGTTTTCAACTCACCTTTCAAATTGAATTCTAGATTAACAGGAATACCACTCACACAGTGGATATTCTTCTAAAAAATCTCAGGAGTTCAGTGTTTGCAGCACAATAGTCAAATGGAACATTTTCCCTCTTACTTTACGTATACATACATATAAATAGCCAATTAAAATCGTGTTCACATTAATTCAAAAGAAAACACACATTTTGATTGGTTTAACATTCCAAAGCTTTGGAACTAATAGAACTTTCAACCCTTCCCCCATTCCACAATCTGCCAGTTACCATAGAAACACTCCAGGGAACACCTAAGTCAGCACACAGGTGAAAGGTTCATCATACATTGTTGCAAATTAAAATAGCAAGTGTGCTTGACTGGAGAATATACCAGCTTATCTTATGTAACGTTCTTTTCTATCACTTTTTCTTAACCATAACAATATGGCTTTTAAATAAGAGGAACATGGAACCTAGTTTTCTGTAAAATGTCAAACAACCAATCATGTCTTTTCTTTTTTCAAAACTGCATGTTGTCCACCATTTTAGAAAAATCTTACTTTTGAAACTGGCATTTCATTGACAGATGCCACCAGAGTGTATCCAGACCTTTCTTCAAAATTCCTACAGTGTGGATTGTGGGACACAGCTATATTTTCTAGAGTCAAAGGTATGCAGAATGGAAAAGAATTCACAAGGACTTAGGTTTACCAAATGTAGACATTAAATGGATTGGACTGAGAGGATTAAAGTTGCACCAATTGATGCCATTGGTGAAATCCTTTATGCATCTCCAACACCCTGACCTCATAATTGCGCACTGTGGAGGCAATGACCTAGGCACTTTGACTGGGGTAGCTATAGAAATGCTCATGAAGGACACCTTTGCCCAATTGATGACACTGTTCCCGAAAACTGTCTTTGTGTATTCTAATATATGCCAAAGGCAGAGATGGAAGCAGTCCAACCACTATTGTCCACAGTTTGAAAAAGCTAGGAAACATGTGAATAAATCTGTTTCTGCCTTTCTCCGAGACTACCGAATGGAGTGCGTTTACAACAATAATCTGCGTTTCAATATGCATGGCATCTATAGGAGAGATGGTGTACATTTCACAGATGAGGGGAATAGAGTGTTCCTCATAAACTTAATACTCTGCATTGGTACTTAGTTGTAGGTACTAAAATCTTGCAATAAACACAAAGGCTCTTTTTAGAGCCACACATCACATAAATAAATATACTTCATAAATATCTAAAATTATTTTTAGTTTTCTTGGTTATGTACGTGTACGTGGCGACTTTCAACATTACAGCTGTACCTCGTTCATACGTGGTTGGTACACGTACAATAAATTTACCACCCCCTGAGCAACACTATAGGTTGAGAATGTTTCTATCGTGCTCCCTTTCCTTATTTGTCAACTTTGTGTTACTGTTTCCTTGTGACTCGGCTGCCATGACAATTAAGAGGGCTTGCAACACTTCCTGGTTTGGAGTATTGACAGCCAATCAGCATGCAGCTCCTGCTCTTAATTTTATATATTTCTGTACGCGTACGTTGCGATTTAAAAATAAAATAGAGCCTAAACATGCATGTACGACCCCCTAACCACGCGTGATCATCACCACGAAGCCAGTAGCCTGCATTTAGGGTCATATTATCAACGAAACTAGAAGGATTATTGCCACTTTATCAGCACTTTCCTGCTGATAAAAGCGGGGATAATGTGTCGTCTTTTGTTGATATCGCGTTTTGTTGATAATATGGCCCGAAATTAGTTTTATTAATGTAATTGCTTATTTACCTTTAATCATGCAGATTCCGTTGTTTATCACCCCTCACCCTGCCCCTCCCACGCCCGCCCTGCCTGCCCCATCGCAAGTCCCTCCACGGGCCTCAGCTGAAAGACGCGGTTGCGATCTAGTCATTTAACACAGAGTAGTGGGGAATTCTTGGTGAGGCGTGCGCTCACCAATGAGTGCGCACTTCACCGAAGACGTTTCGGAGTTGAGACCCGTTTTCAATTGCTCTTTAGACATTCATGAAGAGAACGTGGAAATATTTCTGTGAGAGTTAAATAGCGTTGTTTGACAAGTTAGTGAGAAAGTAAACTTACCTGACATTATAGACAATATTGAATGTACTCAGTCGATGTATTTTCTATAACTTAAAACAAAAAACGATAACATTTGTGTTAAGGAAGGTCTTAAGGTAAAAGAACACATTGAGATAGGAATAGAAGAAAGACTTTTGAATCAAGAAGGAACATTAATGAAAAACACAAGATATTGAAGGATTGAGAGAATAGATAACAAGCAACTGCATAAAGAAAAGTTAGTAGAAGAACACAAGGAAATTTATAATATAAAAATTAGACAATAAAGTGAGAGGCCTAGGTTAATGGATGTTACGTAATTATAGGTTAAAAGCAGTGAGAAAAATAAAGAACTGTAAGCTACAAGGTTGCAGATAAATACTAGAGGAAAGGCTAGTTCGAAATTGGAAAGGGTAGGTAATTAGTACGCTTAGACTAAGTTATAGACGAGGAATAGAGATAGAGTAAACACATGAAGTATTCGACAAGTAGTGTGATAATGATGTCTAAATATACACAGATACACAGTGTTGTTCAGGACAATGAATACTATCTTTTCCATTATAGTAAAACACATTTACTATTTTGGAAAGGGTAAGGTAAATAGACATATTCTAGATTTTTTAGTAGTGTATTTTACTATACCAGCCTGAGTCTTTTCCTATGGTCATAAGGAGTGATTGCTTTCAAAATTTAAGAAAAGCTAAGAACAGGATATCCTTATAAGTAATTATAGGTGTATAATTTTGGAAAGAAGTACAACTGTACTAATGGAATGATATTAGATAATTGTATTTATATAGTATTTTTTTCGGCCAAAATAGGTGACAACTGTAGTTTTGTATTATATATTACAAAAAAAGTGATAACATTAACTGTTTATATTTTTATACAAGGAGCAAGAACATAAAGGAAAAATTATGGAAAGAGAACAGCCTCATACTCAGGAGATTTTGGATATTATTTTGAGTATATTTGAAGAACTAATCGTATCGGTCACAGTCAATGAGAGTGAAGAAGGGCAAATTAGTACTGCAGACATCAATTGTGATTTTGAAGACGAAAGCTGTGATGCAGACTTCGTTGATGTTTTAAATTATGTTGAAATTTTAGAACACAGTAAATCAGAACCTGCTGATGAGGAAATTGATTTGTATGACATATCTGATGAAGTTGTATTGGAATGTCTGTTAAATTATGAGATGTTAGAAGAATAAATTTATTGTTGAAAAATAATAAAGGTTTGAGCAGTATCTACTAATGTATTTATTGTACTAAAAGTGAAGCAGTTATGGATTCATTTATATATTCTTTAAATGTTTGTATTGATTTAAAATATGCAAAGTGGGTTTGAGGGTATCGATTTCTTTAAAATCGGTATGGAGTATACATGCTGTCTTGTATGCAGGTGCAAACTTGTTATGCCTTCAATTCACCAGTCTGTATCCTTAGACTTCCACCAAACACCCTGCCACTGGTATTTTAGTATTGTAGTGAGCCACTCAGCAGTATGTTCTTTTTATTTGTACGGTGGTAAAACTGAAGCTGTAATAAATTTAGTGACGAACTTTCTTTGCAGAAGTGTAATGATCCAGTCAGTATCTAGATAGTCATGGATTAAAAGAGGACTTAGTGCATAGGCTGTTTCAAACCTCTATGGAC
This sequence comes from Lissotriton vulgaris, assembly GCF_964263255.1. Lineage (NCBI taxonomy): Eukaryota > Metazoa > Chordata > Amphibia > Caudata > Salamandridae > Lissotriton > Lissotriton vulgaris. The sequence goes on from NC_141685.1 coordinate 1,572,033,587, forward strand.
TGTGGATGCACTGTTCTAGGCACCATCAAACGTATGTTTTATACATTCAATTCCTCAATGTGTATCCTAATACTTCCAGCAAACATTCTCACACTACTGTTATAATATTGTAGTGAGCCATTCAGCAGTATGTGTTTATCTCTGTACTGTGGTACAACTGAGGCTGTTATAAATTCAATCACGTTCTTTCCTTGCAGTCTTGTAATCATCCACTCACTATCTAAGTACTCATGCATTAAAATAGGCCTTAGGGCATAGACTGTTTCAAAATCCTTATAGACGATGTATGCAGTCTTCTATGTACTTGCAAATTTGTGTTTTATACGTTCAATTTACTAGTTTGTATCGTTACACTTCCAGTAAACACTCTGTCACTGTTGTTTTAGTTTTGTAGTGACTCATTCATTGGTATGTAGTAATCCTATCACTACATTACAATACTAATGGGCACACATACAATAACTGGAATTTCCCCAGGAATATGTCAGTTATTGTGCACCGTGACACTATCACCATGGATGCGCCGTATTTACAATGCGACGTACCATGGGATACAAATGGCACATATATGTAATGTATCTGTGCTGTAAAGGTGGTGCATTGTTTGAGTTATGTTGGTAGTGCAACGTATCTCCAGCAATGGTCTGGGGGCTCTATGCTCAGACTGCTGTGTCAATTCTTACACCTGCTTCAAGGTAGTGCAGGGTTTTGACACAGCATGAGCCCAAACGTGACAAAGTGAAATCTTGTAGATTGTAGTCAGCCACTTTTAGGATGTTTTTCTGCGCAGGAACGCCCGCTCCCCATGTAGGAATGTGTCCTTCTGGTACAGGAATTTACAATGTGACGTACGTCCCAGATACGACACATTCTAAGTAGCACATATCGTGGTGCATCTTTTGCACCACTGCTTCAAGTGATGCAACGGTGGTGTAAGAGAGGCACAAGGGTGTTGTAAATCTGCCTCTAACAAACACCTACAAATTCACCGAGGCAGTTTCACTAGCACTGCATTCTTTTTCAATTTACTTTTGTTATTATTTTAGATTAAAAATATGAAATGTAATTTTAAAGATAAAATAAATATAAGTATTTATAATAAAAATGTAGGAAATTACTATAAAAAGAAAGAAATATAATAATTAGTATATTTCAAAATTATCATTTATAAAACCTTTGAAATTCACTGAAAAAAACATAGGTTTCACACACGTTATAGTTAGGAATTATCATTTAAAAAACCTTAGAAATTCACTGAAAAAACCATAGGTTTCACACATGGTATAGTTAGAAATTAGCATTTGAAAAACCTTAGAAATTCACTGAAAAAACCATAGGTTTTACCCATGTTATAGTTAGCTGGACATTTCTCTCATACAAAACCATTGAAATTCCACCGTTATATTAGTTCAGCTAACTATAACTTGTGCGCCCGCAATGTACTGCTGATAATGTCACATATTACATCACTCATCACATGGTCAGTGACATCACTGATGACATCACTGATGACATCTCAAATGACATCACTGATGACATCACTGATGATATCTCAAATGACATCATTGATGACATCACTGATGACATCATCCATGTGAAATGAGTGGCAGACCTCCTCTCACCCTAATATAATCTATAATACATACATTCAAAAATAGATACTAATATTTTCAAAAAAATGGAGATACCAATACCAGTTACAACAACCTATTCAGTTATTCCAACACCTACATACACATCAACTCATCCACCAACAGTTCTATATAGTCACTTAAACATGTACTCACTCATCATATGTATTCATACATCTATACATCCTGTTACACACCGATACTCATCCATACAGTAACTCACACTCATACACACACATGCAAGTAAACTATCAAACATCCATTTGTTTGCATATACAGTTATACACACACCACTACACTTAATTTTACAGAAACGTACACATACTTACTCTCTTAAACAATCAGTTATATACACACATACTTATTTATAGAGGAACTTTTTCAATCTGTCACTGTCATATATCCTTACTTATATACATCAATATTCACATATACTAGTTTAAAACATATGTACTTTCTCATAAAGACACTTTTGAGGCAGCCATTCAGTTAGTAACACACCCATACAGACATTCATCCACCTTTACCATCTTGCACACATGCTGTCGTCAAAACATATACAAATGCTTAGTCAGTCATTCATGCATCTGTGCCCTAAGTAATACCCCCCACCAAACCATACAGATATTCATTCTGATACTCAAAAAAACAACTAATAACCCAAATAGACACTCGTGTAGCTACTCACCAACCCATGCAGCCTCTTATACAGAAAGTGAGACACTGATACAGATATTTATATATTTAAACATAACTCGCTAATACATGTATTCACTTAATAAGTCAGTTATACAATGAAATTTACAAAAAAAACACCCATTTAGATACTTATTTACCCATCTATTCTTCCATCGACCTTTAGATATACATATACACTTACATTTTGTTTGCTTTAGAAACTTGCACAAGTGCCACCATTACCTAAGTAACGCTTGATTTTGTGTTTGAGTATCTGCTATTTATTGCAGTCTTATACCTCTACTTTTACTTTGTATGCTTCTGTAACCTCCACACATATAACCTATTCCTCCTGTAATGTACTGTGTGCTACCTCTTGAATTTGTTTGCTCACAATTGGCACTTTTGCCTCATGTAACCCAATGTGAAACGCTCAGACACCTTTGGGTAAAGTCTGCGCTATATAAAAATACATACATAAAATAAATGTCCCCCACAGGGGTCGGCCGCTGATCAAAAGGACCAACCCCCTGCCAATATTGCTGCCATTTTTTTTTTAAATGGCGTATTCTTAAACTTTTGGGGGGTCGATCATGCCCCCCAGGGAAAGCAAAGATAAATAAATGAAAAATGTGCCCCTGGGGTGGGGGGTCCGACCCATCACCACAAAGGCCGACCCCCCCAAAGATATCCCTGGTGTCTAGTAGGGTTTCCTAGCCGTGGATCGCAGCGCTGCTGCGATCCACAGCCAGGAATCCCTCTCAGGAAAGCCTTGTTTGAAAGGAGAGACTATCCCCTTTGAAACGAGGCCTCCCTAAAAGCTGGGGAGGCAGTTTCCAGCCAGATTTCCCCCTCGGAGTTGAGCGCCGCCTTACCTGCTACTGTCCTCGGCTCCGGTGGGGAAATCAGTGACGTCAGAGCGCCTCGCGGTGCGCTGACGTCACAGATGGGTGGGGGTGGGGGGGCCGGGGGAAGACGCGGAAAGCCTTCCACGTCTCCCCCAGTAAAAATATATTTTTTTAAAAACACTGGTGCAATGCACCGGACCTTTAATTGCAACCCTCCCTGATGACGTCCAATAGACGTGCGCAGCACCAGGGAGGTAGTGCTTCTGTCGGCCATTGGCCGACAGAAGCACCAAAGGGGTTGAATGTACATATATATCTTTGGCCTCGGTGGATTCGCGCATCTTGGGTGGATTAAAAGCGCACCGTCCAGGAAGTGTTTTGGCAGCCATTTTGTGCCTCGGTAGAAGCAAGGATCTAGAAATGAGTGGAACAACTGTTTAAAACGTATAAAGGGTGCAGGTAAGAAATATTTTGACCCTCTAGACCTTCTTAGGGGGTCCCACAAGGACCCCGACGGGTCCAAAAAAATGTTTTTGGGGGGGGGGGGGGAACTGAGAAATGTGCGTTGAGTACATGGATCTGCAGTAATAAAAAAAAATGAAGTGGGGGCTCCTGTGCTTGTTTAAAAATTATCTACCTGGGAGGGCCAACTCCCGGGGTATAATATATTACTTTTGATGGGGGTCCAGAGGGGCCCTGTAGCCCAGGGACCGCCATTCCTCTATATTGCAAAATAATTGGGTGAGGGAGCTCAAAGGTTTGTCTAAGCTCTGAGGATTACCACCCTCTGGGGCATTTTATATTTTGAGAGGGTGCTGGGTGGTCTCCATTCTGGAGCAGCCAAATGCCTTGGGGAACATCACCCCCCAGGAGCGGCTCCTGCTGTGTATCGGGGTGTCTACCCCCCGGGATACTGCTGTTTGGTATGGCAGGGCAGGAGTCGAGGTTCCCGTTGTGTCACAGCAAACTTGAGGGCATATTAACAAGTGCCATTTTGCTGCAATTTCTTAAAATGTGGCAAAAATTATATTGCCCTATTTACTAATGCATGTTAACAGCCGGTTTGCTAAGGGCTTGCCTCGTATCTCCAATGAGTTGCAATGTAGGTGTTCTCAGTGGCAAGATAGGTGTTTATACGAGAATATAAAAAAGAAAAGGGAGGTATGACAATAGCGTTGTATTTACAAGCCAGCCCTGGATTTGAGGACCGATAGGAAAACTCTCGCTAAGTGCGGTTTATGTTGGATCCTAAAATCTGTCCTGAAGTAGACTTAAGCATGTTTATTATGCGAGGTGGATTGATATTTTGAGTCCACAGTCTTATATTATTAAGCTTTTCGCTTGCAAACATAAATTATTGCTGTATTTCTCGCAATATTGGGGGCATATTTACAAGGACAGTGTTAAAATTACTGTCGCTTTAGCGTTAGGAAAGTGTTGTTAAAGCGGCCATAATGGCTTAATAATAGGCTTTTGAGAATTAATGAGCATTCCAATAGAAGCCCAGGTTTACACCAGAACGTGTTAACGCTGTCCTTGATAATATGCCTCGAAGTTTACGATAACAGGGCGAGAGCCTCGGCTCTCCTTCTTGCATAGCAAACAGCAATGTTGAAAAAATCTCCTGGAAAGATTAAAAAGGATTTTGAAGTCCATTATCACCATTTTAGTTGTAGTTTGCTGCCATTAAAGCTGCAACAATTTTAACGCCGTCCTTGTAAATATTCCCCTAAGTTTTGTAATGTCGACAATCCCGTCTCCCATTTAAATAGGCACAAAGTATTTAGCGAAGTGCATTGTGTATCGTGAAGCAACACTGTCTAATTGTGATCGATAAAGAATTCAAAAAGTTGTGTACTTCTTTTGCTTTTAATGTACATAGGGGCCGATTTACAAGTTCCTTGCGTCACTATTGCATCACTTTTAACATGGGAAAAGTGACGCGAAAGTGGCGCAAGGGGCTTGTAAATCTGCTGCAGTGTTCTGTCTTAGTTTGCTTTCCGCTCTGTCATGTAGAGGATCCTGGGTAAAGATAACAGTTTCTATACAGCCAGTACCTTTCAACCCTACCCCCAAACTGCTTACTGCCTGTTACCATAGTAACAGTTCATGGAACACTTAGGTGAGCACACACGTTACAAGTTCACCACACAATGTTGCTAATCCAAACAGTTACTGTGCTGGAGTTTTTTCAATTTTCCATAGGAACCGTTAATCGCAGCTACAGACTCTGGTAAAGAGTTAGCCTCAGTATTATACTTCTAGTTATAAACATAATTTCTATTTTTAATTGTTTAATGTTTTCTAAGCATATGATGACCACACTAAATAATAGTGAAATGTTGTCAGAAAAAGAAGACGTATATTCTTTTTTTATTAACTTACAATAATAACTAGAAATGTAACTTTAAGATAACAATATAATAAATAACTAGAAACATAACTTTAACATAACAATATAATAAACAAAATTGGAAATGGACTCTAATAGAAGGAGGATAGGTAACCTGCAAAACAAAAATGAAAATAAGTGTTTAAGATTAGATCGATATGACTGAATGAGGTCAAAGATCACAAATTAAGGTAACACTTGGCAATATTTGTTAATTTGCATGTCTGTAGTATGCCTGATACATTCCACCTCTCTTATATGCCCGAGTTGAAGAGATGTCTGTACGGAAGTGCCTACTGCGTCAGATTTACAGTATGGACCAACAGGTATTTAAAATGATTCAGAGATGGGACAGAATAAGGTGAGAGATCACGTTATTATGCAGGACAATATTGTTTATTTTGAACGCATTTAATCGGAGGCATTGTGTATCTAGGCCGCTCTGCTTACCTTGTGTAAATACTGTGGCAAACAGAGTTCACAACTTGAACTCTGCTTTGGTTCTACACTGTGTATTAAATTCCGCCTTGTTTTTTTTAATGGCAGAGTGGACAGCTGCCTCCATAACTTTAAAGAGAAAGAGAAACATTGTGAGAGAGACTGAGAGAAAGAAAAAACAGCATTAAAAGTGTGAAAGAGAGAAAGTAATAAATGGAGTAGGAGAGGTAGTGTTAATATTGGACAAATTCTTCGTAGCTCACATTTTTGCCTCTGTTTGTGTCCAAGCACGTGCCGGTTCATAGTGCACCCTCAAGTTTAGTGAAATGAAAGATAGTATAGAGTTAGTAATAGCAGAGTACATACAACTGCACAATTATATTTCTGCTTTATGTCTTTGCACACTCAGGATACTGTATTACATCAACTTGCACTGCAAGGAGGTGTCTGTGCGCTGTTTTTCTCCCAAAGAACTATACCCCATGCACTCCCATTGCATAGCGGTGAGTTCTCATTACTGCGTACCCAGACTGTTGCACCCCATTGACTCCCAAACTCCGGAGGTGAGTGCCTTTTCTTGCGCACTCAAGGGCAGATTTACAAGCTCCTTGCGCCACTTTTGCGTCACTTTTCCCTTGTTAAAAGTGATGCAAAGTGGGTCAAGTGGCTTGTATATCTGCCCCTCAGTCTGTTGCAACCTATGTATTCTCATTGCACTGAGGTAATTGTACATTCCTACGCAGTCAAGCTGCTGCACACTACCCACTCTCTCCGCCCACAGGGGACTTGTCATTGCTTCGGAAGCAAGTTTCTTTGCTCCCCTTGTGCCATTGACGTGATTCAAAGAGGGTGCACCACGTGTCGAAGCAGCCTTCTCAGACGTTGTTACGATGGCCACGCATCATCGCAGAATCCTCGAATGTTGAGATTTGGATGTGTTTGGGGGGAAGCCAATTTGTGAAACACAACCTGTAAGATAAAATGGAAGTTATCATTGTGCATTATTTCTTTACCAAAGGAGAGAGGAAGTGAAAGAGTGACTGAAAAGAATATTTGCAGCTCACCTTTCTGTCACTGGTGTGTCTTTCACCATGTGCCAGGACATTTTGCACTCTGAAGCTTTACATCTAAAAGAAAGTTAAAGAAAGATGTTATGATTAGTAATTTTTACTATCTTAAGTGTAGTAGCACTACATTGCCCTTTCACACACCTTCCTTCCCGCATTTAAAAAACAACTATTTGTATAGATCATCACATGCAACAGACATTTGACTAATTATAAAAACTTTCCTGCTATTGGAAAAAAAGACAAATGCAATAAGATATGGTATATACGACTGTGTGTGCCTAAATCACTGCGTCGCCTTTTTGTATCCAGTCTGCTGCACCCCATCTATTTCCTCTGCTGCGCACCCAGGCCTGACTTCTCACCTTCTTGTGGAAAGGGCACCTTCTACATTATGCAGTCCCACTCTGCCACCAAGAAGTCTCACATATGGTGCTGAGTCTTGATAGCGCTATGGCTAAGGACATACTTGTGCTCCCATCTTCATCGCAGATTCCTCACCTGCTCAGTCCTTGCGGTACCACTAACTCAGTGACTAAAAAGGCCACGCACATGATAGTGGGCCCCCCTGTTCAGTGGTTTGGGCCTACATGAGGCGTCCGAACCACTAGGGTGGGCCATCCCAGCGCTAGTGATGGGAGCAATACTAAAATGGCGTAGAGCACGTGCGCCCCGTCTTTTTTATTGGTAGGGTCACGTGTGTAGTGGCGTATGTGCTGGATGGGTGTGGTGTGGGTGTATATCAGCAATGAGGGAGTGTGTGTGTGCCGTTCTGACAACTAGACCTGGAAGTAAGAAATCACTACAATGGAAATCTGGGCCATATACGTACCTTTGTTGTGTTTTCCTGGAAGCGTAAGCGGAGTGGGCTGGACTGACGTATGCCAGTGCTGTGCAAGGCTGTGAAGGATGACTCCAGAGCTATGGGCTTGGTTCTGTCGTAAGCTATATGAAAAATCTACTGATTTTGGTGTCCGTGTTGTAGTGCTGCCGTCACCCGGGTCTTACAGGCAAATGTGTCATTATGTCTGTAAAGTCACACACTACGGCTAACATGGAAGGTACGGGGTATCACTGATCCTATATTCATCTGTAGATGCACACATAAAAGATGGTGGACATGACGCATTTGTGCGAATATGAATGTTTGTTGTACATTCAGTGGAGTGTTGTAGCTGTAGTAGTACAGGGCTGTGAAAGGTTTAGGTTGCAGTTTTTGGCACATGAAGGACAGATAATATATATACGTATGTGGTCATTCAGGTATACTTGGTGCTGGAAATCATTGTTCGAGGCTCGGAGTCGCGTCCACATCCTGTTATTGTAGAGTAATGATGTTATCAACGCGTGTCTGAAAATGTACTGTAAATACAGTGGTCATGTAAATTGTTGATATAGTTTTAGGTCAACTTTGCGCGATATAAAAATAAAAAATAAAAATAAAAAATAGTACACATTTATAAATTGACTATACAGTTTCTTCGCAGTATTGTAATGATCCTCTTTGTACGTTCGTATTTGTAGAATGAGCGAGAGAAAGTTATATAATTGAAGTTTTTGTTATTGGCAGAGGTAAGATAGTTGCATACGCTGTTTACAGCACAATATAATGTGGTAGGGCGTATGAGCAGCATTTTACAAACATAATAAGTACACAGACACAGATAGATAGTTGAAGTGGGTACGGGCACGTGTGCCCAACTCCATTTTATTACGTTGCTGTTGGTAACAAGTTGAATAGTAATCATGATATCATGAGCAGTTTATGACTTCTGCTGTACAAAGGTAGGAGCACTATATGTGAAATTATACACAGAAGATTCTACCGTAAAGGGTTCATGAGTTGTGGTACACTGAGGTAGGGGTGGTTTGTGTGGAGCCTGCGATGTTGCATGGTTCAGGCAGAGAATACTGGTAAGAATGTCTTTTGGCAACATAATTTTGCCTTAATAGGTCCACGTGGTGAATATTTATGGTGCTCTGACTTAGTGGTACGTATGCTGCTCAGCGTGTTGCCTACTGGACTGCATCAGTTGTAATCCCGATTGAAATAAAAGATGAAACATGTATGGAATACATGGTTGAAATATGTATGTTTCAGGGACATTATAATTCAAATTGTGACCTGTGGTATCCGCAGTATAGACTACCATTGAGTGTGTCTTTGCACTTGCAGCGTGAATTTAGTTTTTCAACTAAACCTAGGACTCATATAAAATAAGTTTTTGATGGAAGGCAACTAAAGGGATATTGCGTATGTTTGATGGACGTTATACTTTGTTTGGTACTGCACTCTATAAATAATGAATGAAGAGTCAGGTGAATTCTGCTTGAATGTCATGTGGCGATGAATTATGGCGCACTGAGCGTGTACATAACCTGTGATGATGTGTGGTCCGGGCAGGCCGCACTGGGTGTAATTTTTTTTGTTTTATCAAAATTACAAAACATTCATACATACTCAAACTTTCATACTAATTGTCCTAACATTACTAACAACAACACACAACAGTGAAAAAAGTGAAAAACATGTAGAGTGTCCTCAGGTAGACTCCTCAGAATATGGCTAGAACCCGTTGTGTTAAGTCTTCCTTTTTATTTTGAGGGTTAGCAGTCTTTAGTACTCATTTCCTTTCTTTCTTCTAATTTTGATTTTTAATTTAATGTGAGGGTCTCTGATGCGTACGGCGGTATGAATGATGGTATGAGTGAAAGTCATCTTATATGTACTGTTTAGGGGTTTCTGTTAAGACATGATTCAACCTTGCATTTTTTTAAATTATATGTACATATGTTACCATGTCACTGTTTTGTAATTTTGATAAAACAATCACCAGAAAATAAGAAAAATAAACTGTTATGAAAAAGATATAAAATAAATGAAAGAAATTAAATACAAATTCTATGTCTAAATGAATTACTTCATGTTTTATGTAGCATCCTATATGTAATTTTGTAGAGACTTTAATGCTCAGATGTAAAGGAATATAGGTCAGTATAGAGGTCCCCCCCTTTTCTTGCTGAGTTAGTGATATGTCTGGTGTTTAGCGTGTGCTCACCCTGCGATGATGCGGCTGCAGTCAAAGCATTGACTGTTGCATACTGGACTGTACTGGACTGTACTTTGAGGGGAAAAAAAACATTGATGGTTATCAATTCTTCAGCAACAAAATGATCAGAATCAGATGATTCTTCCAGTGGTGTAGCTGTTTTTGTCTCCAAAAAAGAAATTCAGGTTTCCAATGAAGAAAAAGTGAGGTTCAAATTGTGATCTGTGCTGTCTGCAGTGTAGATATCCATTAAGTTTGCCTTCGCACTTGCAGCGTGAATTATTATTCAACTAAATCTATAACTGATAAATAAAGAAGTTTTTGAAGGAAACATACTAAAAGGATATTGTATTGGTTTGGTAGGTGTTATACTTAGTTTGGTATTGTACTCTTCAAATAATGAATCAATAGTCTATTTAATTGTGAGTTCTGATGACCACAGTGTAGGCAGGAGGCAGCGGTTAGCAAGAGCCCACGGTCAAGTGGGGTTGAGTAGAGCTGCACAGTATTGGTAATTTAGCAGGTGTGCAACCGGCAATGATAAGTGCTACACAGTTAGTGGCACCTGAAGCAACAATGCTAATAAAATCAAGTTTTCTTATAAATACTTTTTGTCCTTTTACGGGACTAAGTTTCAGCAGAGCTCCAAAAACTATGATATGTTTTTCTTTAAATAAGAAATCTGAGTCAATACGGCTATAGTATAGATTCAAAGCTGAATTGAAGTTGTGAACCCTTCTGCCCGCACTGTAGATGGAAAGCAGTAGTCAGCAGAGATATCAATGAATGATTTTTATCACTTAAATTAAAAACATTTAAATACATACAGTACAATTATCTCTGCCTTAAATAAATCAAGGCCTAATTTCCTACTGTCCGTAGTGTAGATGCTTAGCTGAATTTAAGTTGTGAACCCTGCTAATCGTAGTGTGGATCGAAGGCAGTAGTTGACACTTACATCGAGGAATGCTTTTTTGTCACATACTTTAACAAAATCTGAGGACACAGTACAATTGTCTCTGCCTTAAATAAATCCAGACTGAATTAAATGTTGTCTGTACTGCTGATGCACCACTGGCATCAAGTTGTAAACTCTACTGACCACACTGTAGATCGAAGGCAGTAGTGACCACAGATACCGACGAAAATTTTTTATCACTTATTTTAACAAAGTCTGGGGACATAGAGTAGAATTGTCTCTGCCTTACATAAATCAAGGATAACTTCAATGCTGTGTGTAGTGTAGATCCAAAGCTGAATTCAAGTTGTAGACCCTGGAGTCCGCAGTGTAGATCGAAGGTAGTAGTTGACACAGACATAAGTCTGTGGAGCTGCGGCGCTTAGTTCGGAATGGGCCTTTATCGAGGAGGCACGTGGTCATGGCAGCAGCCACGTGGCATGGTGAGGACCTTCGCTGTGGCAGAGTATTTTGTCTTCGCTCAAGTGAACCACGCCCAAGGCGTAGCCTATGTATTTATACTCTTACGCCGAAGTTGCGTACGTTGGACCAGCCCACTCCAGTACACTACAGGTATCAATACGGTATTCTCACATGGAAAAGTGTTTTGTTTCTATAGTGAGTTGTGTATTGCATATCACCAGTACACTTGGGATTCTGTACATTATTGTTGATTTCCTTATACATGGTTGGTTGCCACATCTCTGAACATTCAGCTATTGTGCGTTTGAGAGTTTATGGTATCTTGTGAAGGTCTGTTGTTCTGTTTTGTGCTGCCTCTGAGGTAGTAGGGGGGAGGGATCCGGGGGGGTGGTTGTGGTGGTGGTGGCGCTGGGTATTGTAATTTTGTTGGGTGCATGATTAGTACCTCTATCACATATTCGTCTTTAAATATGGGTGTGAGTTGGGTGTAATTTACGCAGTAGATAGTCGACCTCCTTACCCCAGTTAAATGTTTATTTTAATTTGTTACTGGAAGTGCAGCTAGCACCTGTTTTTTAGTGGCTTGTGGCAATTTTGTTGGCGGAAGCAATCAATTGAAGAGTGGCGATATTTGCAGTTTTTACTAGGTTGAGATTGGGATGATAATTAAAAAACAGAAATGCTTAATGAACATTATAATTAGGAATTATCATTTAAAAAACCTTTGAAATTCACTGACAAAAACGTAGGTTTCTGGCAGGTTATAGTTAGGAATTATCATTTAAAAAACCTTTGAATTTCTTTGAAAAAACATAGGTTTCAGGCAGGTTATAGTTAGGAATTATCATTTAAAAAAACTTAGAAGTTCATTGAAAAAACCGTAGGTTTCAGGGGTGTTATAGTTTGCTGAACATCTCACTCATACAAAACCATTGAAATTCCTCTGTTATAGTTAGTTGTACTACCTGTAACTCAAGTTCTTACCAAGTTCAACAAAGATTGGGATGATATTGTTTGTATTTGCAGTGATTCAGTTATGGATATAAAAAAGTTGTGTGATGCCCTGTCAAAAGCGATACCTAAGCTGAAGTGCTTCCCTGTAAGATATCCTTGCCACTTCTTAGATGGTATGCTGAAAGCATCTTTACAATCTGCAGAGTTAATGAAGAATGTTATTGATTGTATTCTGGTGCACTGTTTTGTTATGTGTAGAAACTAAAGCGCAAATATTTCTTTGATGCAGCCCACAAAGTACAAAATGAGAAAGAGTCATCCCAACTGTGTCACTTAGCTGGTGGTTCTCAGTTCTAGAGATTATGAATGCTATATTATCCATGTGGCAACTGTTTACATAATTTTTGCTGAGTGATGAAGCCAATGGCAAGAAATGTGAGGATTTTTGGTCACATATTGATAATGATTTGAAAAAAAGTGCACTCTACTGCATTCTTAGATTTTTACAGGAATGGATAACTGCTGTTGTGGACATAATAAAACAACTAAAGTTTGAAAACACCCTTGTCTACCAAGTGTTCAGCATAATTGATGTAGATGTAAAACATCTCCTTGAGAGTAGGCTGGGCGACATGTTAGAGTGTTTGCCACTTGGTAAGCAAAGAAATGTTTAGAAGCAATTCAGGAACTTTTATTTTACAATGTATGAGAAATAGCCCTTCACAAACCATTACATTTGAAGTCAATTAAGCCTCACTGTGGTGTACAATATTTAGAGGGCCTTTTCACACATAAATGTTTACATGAGAAGGAAAGAGCAGGTGTGCATGACTAAAGATTCATTGAAGAAGTATTGTATGGTATACTATGATAAGTTTGATTTGTAAAAATGTATTTGGACTTCATATACACTATACATACATTGTCTACATACCATGCTCTATCAGTGCAGAACGCAAGCAATATTAAAAGCAAAAAGTTCCATAAACATCGAAAAAACACTGTTTCTGTTGTTTTTAAAGGTGTGAAAATGTGTAACCACTGATAACCACTGTGTTATTAAAGTATTGAAATCATTTGAAAACACTGAAAAAACCCCACCAGAATTTACCAAAGATAGAAACTGAAAACCCTATATATAATATAGATAGTAAAAGTTAGGACCATGTTTCCGTAGGAAAACCATTTTTTGACTTGCCTATATCTTTGGCGCCATTTGACGAATCATCCCAAAATATTCCCCAGAAATTGCCCAGCGAATTCTGTGCTGCATGGAAAGTTTCAGGGTGATCTGTCAAGTGAGGGTTGAGAAAAGGGGGGGAGGGTTAAAAAAGTTTGTTTCCCATATTAATGCCAATAGGATCTTTAGACACACCTGCAGTTCAAACCGCTGAAAGGAGTTACACGGAATTAGGCAGAAAGGTAGCTTTTGGTTCGCAGATCACGCTTTCAGCTATTTGGTGTAAATCTGTTCAGTAGTTGTTGAGAAATGTCAGGAAATGTATATTTGCATTTGTATGATTGTGGCTTATTCGCAAATAATGATGAGCTTGTGAAGGGATCTGAAGAGCTCTGATTGGCTGCCAGCACTGCAACCAGGAAGTGTTGGCAACCATTTTGGGAGTCAACTTTAGCCAAGTCCCAAAAAAAGCAAAACAGAAGAATAGAGGGTAGGGTGCGAATACCCTAGCCTTGTAGCCATCAGGGCAAGAAAGCATTTTTTTAACATGTTTGCCGCAAAATCAAGATAATTTGAGTCAAAAATAAAGAAAAACAAGTACAAGCTCCCACATTTGTTTTGAATAGAGCCCTCGGGTGGGCCAGGGGCCGGGGGAATTTAAAAATAAATATTAGACCCAGGGATCACATTCTCATGACAGCTTCATTTAAATATGGGAGGGGGCCTTGCGGATCCCCTCCATTGGGCGAATAGAGTGAGGGAAGGTAGTCTGCGCCGTCTCCCAAACTGGGCACCCACCATACCCACCTTGATGGGGTGCCTTTGTGGGTCGGAGGGACGTTTTGGAGAAGTTTTTGTGAATCATATCTTCTCCACCTGTGTGTGCTGGAGCCACAGCCTGAGACCCAGTGGTAGCCTCATAAGTCTGAACCGCTATGTCTCTGACACTGCCCCTCTCTGTCCCTCTCTTCCACTTTCCAGTGCATGTGCTCACAGTCGTTGCACTGTACCCAGTGGCTGCTGCCCGCCACCGGTCTCGTGCATCAGTGCCAATCTCTGCCAGGCTGCGAGCATCAGAGTCCAGGAGAATCAGCTGGACCGGGAACAGCGCAGAGCCTGGATTGTGAGCTGCAACCTACAGGTGCAGGGAGGACCTTGGTCTCTAGCACACTCTCACTGCAACTGTGCATAGTGCTCACAGGGGGCACAGAGTCAAGAACAGTCTGCTTCCCTTCCTCCAGCCATGCCCCACGGGTGCCACCCCTCACTTGCCAGGCTGCTGATGCTGCTGGGGTGTGTGCTGCTGGGGGCAGCCGGTCAACAGCCCCCATTCCTAGGAGAAAGGAGGTCAAGCGTGCTAGAGACACAGGATGTGTGAGCAGCCACCAGCCTGGTCCAAAAAAGGGGGTGGCAGGGCACACTCAGGGGGTAGGTTATGCGACTCTTCTTGGGTTTACTTTCTGGTGCATGTGTTTTCCCCTACCTCTGCCCCTGCAGGAGCTCACTAAAATCCCGGCAGATATATATAAACTTCAACATGATGACAATATACAGTACAGCCTTAGGGTGGTTTTCACGTGCAGTCCTACTCGAGGGAGGCCAGTGTGATGCAGGAGTTGTATCTCTTCCCTCTGATGTCACTCCAAATTAAGTTCAGTTGTTGTAATCAGCATGAAAGTGAGTCCGCGAACCCCAGTACCCCTGCCAACTTATAAAACTTCAAATGGAGCATGGCTTACACTCTCATTCTTCTTGTATTCGGTATGACAGTTATGTTCTTGTTAATCATGATAAACATGTTATTTGCTCTCCTGAATTTATTCGACCCATTCACACCTTATGCAGCAATCTCATCACTGCATCAGCAAGGCTTACTCTTCCGACCTCCTTCAAAATGGGTGACATTTCCTGAGTCTTGTTGCATGTAGATTTGTATGTCTCCTACAGGAAACAAAATGCTCCCTTGTCTTTAGAGAAGCAATATCATCTTTTCATCCTCAAAGATGCGCCTCGAGTATTCCATTTATTGTGGGCGCTACGAAATACCTTCCCTCATTCATTGAGTATAGTATAACCACAATGCAACAGAAAGTGTAAAACACAGTAATATGTGGTTTGCAAACTAGTTACAGGAAGTGCCATAATGCAAAATGACCCCCCCCCCCTTGCAGAATGTGAAGAAAGGGCCCTTTTGTGTCCCATAATTTACAGGACTTGGCCTTAATATGCAGAAAACTAGGGGGTCAAAAACAAGCTGAAGAGAGAAAGGTGCAGAAAATTTGCAAAAAAAAGCAAACTAAGGGGCAGAACATGAGCAGATGAGAGAAAAACGAGCAAAAAAAGGTAAACTAGATGGCATAACACAAGCAGAAGAAAAAACGAGTAGAAAAGGCAGCAAATGAATAGAAAACAAGTTAAAAAGAGCAGAAGAAGGCAAGAATAGAGGGCAGAAAGCGAGCAGGAAAGGACCAGGAACAAGGCAGAAAAAACATCCAAAAGTGAGGCAGCAGAGGCACAAACCAAAAGCAGCGGAAGGAAGCTCCGGGCAAGAAGGATGGGAGACTGTCACAGAGGGAGCTGGCAGGAGGACGGAGAAAGCAGAAGGCACTCAGAAAATCAATTGGAAGGAAGGAGAAAGCAGTAAAAAAAGAGGCAAAAGCACAGAGGCATAGCTAGAGCTTGTGGCGTCCGGGGCTATCCCACAGGTTGCCGCCCCTAGGGGTGGGGGGGAGGGCTGCTGGGGAATAAGTACGGCGAGCACTTGAAAGAGGTCCGAGAGACACGTAGTATTGCCGCTAATAGTTATCTTGATCAATCATGCAAGTTACATGCACATACATGACACGGTCCAAGGCTACACAGTTGAATACACCTCGGACCGGCAGCACAAAGGAGAACACACAGACTGCATAATCTATCTGGGGACTCAGAAACACCGCATGCGACATCCATCGGAGAGATGCATGATCGATTACCTGGTAATCCCCTTAGCACAATGCAAACATACACATACATGACACTGTTCGGGTATCCATCATCTACAGCTGACATTAAATGACCAAACATCATGGTCCCCCCATTAAAGCAGTGGGGACATGCAAAAACGTGATGTGCTCTGACTTGAGGTACAATAATGCAATGACGAACTCAGAACAGCATGAATTACTGAGGGGAGGTGGGGGCAGGGTGGTACACATATAGCCTGGCCTTAAAACAGTCACACCAGTCTCAACAGTCAGACCCACACCATTGCAGCCAGAAATTTTCTGCCAAACTCCTAGTGCCTACTGCTTGGTGCCGATCTAAGTTGGAGTGTGTGCAACAGCTAAGTTCAATTCAAGTCAAGGGAGATTTCTAAGACCTGAGTATCTTGTCACCAACCTAATACCAGCATTAATTGAGAGTTGCACTAGTGGCCCACCACAGCAGCAAGCCACTATAGCAACAAGAAAGTACGACCCTGCAGGTTTACAGCATCACCATCCACCAAAGCATCCAGGGCTATCAACAGTGCCAGCTTCTTAAATAATGTGTTCTCATTCCTTGAAAATCCCAGGCCCCGCCAACTTGCCTTACCAGCACCCATCAGGATGCAGAGCCGTAGCGGAAAGGCACCTGAAATTAAACACGGAAATGGAAAATATATCGGTGTATGCCAAATAAGAGCACGCCCCCATGTTTCTGTGACACGATGCAGGTAGAGCACAACTCCCTTAACACCCTTGACACCAATCCATGCTGTTGCTGTTTCAGCATGAGAACACATCTCCCCGCCCTTCACTTTAGGGGGTGTCAGAACACATCCATCTTGCTCTCCTTACACCCCAGGCATGTAGCAGTACGAACACATCAACCTTGTCCCCCTAAGCTGCTTTGCCTCGCGTGTCCACCTCACCCTACTGTACGGCAGTGCCACAACATGCCCCCCTACATTTCCCTTCACTCTAACGCGTGCAGTTCCAATCCACACATCCTTCCTTGCTCCCCCTTGACGCCAAATCACACAGTGCCAAATATATACGATCCCCTCTATAACAGCATGTGCAGTGCCAGGACAGGCTGCTGCCTTTCTGCCTTCGCTCCCAAGACACAACATAACAGAGAAAAAAACACAGTGACTTTGTCTCCATCTCCCGGCGCCTGCATTGCAGAACAGGTCTTGTTCTCACTTCCCACAGTGCAGAGCGAGCAAAATCTCACCTCTTATTTTCCCTCTACTGCGTGTGGTGGAAGCGCTGCAAAATCACAGGCCCCAGCTGATGTATCCGGTTCTCTGTCTCCTCCCTTGCCTGCCTTCACTCTGCATAGGTGCCATGGTTTCAGATTGCTATGTGTGACATTTTCATAATGTCAGTGTAATTATGAGTGACATTTCAACCACTATGAGTGACACTTTCTCGCAAGTAAAATCAAGCAATGAAAACGAGGGAAACGTATCAATATGAGAAACTGCACCCATTTGAGCAACAAGAAACTCTAAGAATTCACTGAAATAAAGTGTGCAACGGGACTAAACACTTCCTGACTAGGAAAAGCATTTGGTAAAGTTTCATTGAGACTTACATTTGGTCCAAAAATCATACCAAATAAAACAATAAAAATACACTTTAGATTTTTGTTTGATTCTTGAACAGCCTGCCCTTTCTGAGTTGCACAGATATGTGTGCATTCCCACCATATGTTTTTACATGCCCCTTTGTGAAGCATAAGTACTTGGGGGTAGATTTACAAGCCTCTTGCACCACTTTTGCGTCACTATTAACATGTGAAAAGTTACGCAAAAGTGGTGCAAGGGGCTTGTAAATCTGCCCCTTGATTTTTCCCATGGACTCATTTGGAAGACTGGCCTGATGAAGAACCAATATTTTGAAGAATCAAGGTTGAAACGACAGCATTGACTTTCAACAAGGACAACAACTTTTAGTTTTGAGTCTGGGAGAGGCTGAGAACTGTGGCCTTACTCCTAACAAGACTGCAGATGCTGCCCACTCTGCACTGATTTCAATAGCCACAAGGCAATGACCATATAGCTCAGTCTGTTCCTATTTTGTTTTTATTATTATTACTGTCACCCTACACTAAATATTATGGCTGCATTGCACTGATTATGAAGACTACCAAGGCTCTGCACGAATAAGGATTTCCACTTTTCTCTTATTCTTGTGGTTTTTCTATCTTATCTTATCTTATCTTAAGGGGGTTTTGTATAGCGCTCTGTCACCATAGGTTTCCTGGCTCCGATTGAGTGCTGAGAGGTGTAAACACGGGGGTCTAGCCAGACTGTGCGAAAAGAAAAGTTTTCAGAAGTTTTCTAAATTCCAGAAGAGAATTGGAAGATTTGAGCGGAAGAGGCAGCAGGTTCCAAAGGTTAGGGGCTAAGTGAGTGAATCTGCGGCCACCGAATTTTCTAAGCTTAGTTAGGGGAGTAGCTAGGAGCAGGTGATGGGAGGACCGTAGATTGCGTGCCGGGCGGCAGAGGGTGACCAGGGATTTGAGAAAGGCGGGAGAGGTTCCAAAAACAGCTTTGAATGCTAGACAGCCGATCTTGAATGCAGCCCTCCGTTCAACCGGCAGCCAATGAAGTTTGCGGAGTAATGGCTTCGCGGACTGCCACTTCGGGGTCTTGTAGACCAGTCTCGCCGCCTGGTTCTGTACTATTTGAAGCCTGTGAAGAAGGAATTTGGGTAGGCCATGGTACAGAGAATTTGAGAAGTCCAGACGGGACAGTACCAGGGTGATCAGGACTTGTATCAGAGCCTCGGGTGGAAGGAGATGGGGACTTTCCTGATTTTCCTAAGCTGGAACATGCATGAGGACACGACAGCACCCACCTGGGGCTTCAGGGAAAGCTCCGTGTCGATAATGACCCCAAGACTTTTTTGCTGATTTGGCTGGAACGGGTGGGGAGCCAAGCTCCACCAGCCAGAACTGTGGACCCCAATATGTGGGGCTTTTACTTGGGAGAATTAACTCTGTTTTCCCCGGGTTTAGCTTAAGCTGGCTCAAATTCATCCATTGTCGGATGTGTAGCATCACCGCTTGACAGTCAGTGGCTGCATTTGGGGTGTTAAAAGGGAAAACGATTTGCAGATCGTCTGCATAATTGAAGACGGTGATGTCCCACCTCTTCAGGGAGTGAATGAGTGGTTGAAGATAAAGATTAAAAAGTAAAGGGAATAGGGAAGATCCCTGAGGCACTCCGCAGGTTGATGGCACCTTGGCAGCCATAAAAGGGCCCAAGCGAACGGCTTGGGTTCTGCCCGACAAGAAGGATTTGAGCCAGGCACAGGCCAGGCCCTGGATGCCGACCTGCTCGACACGGTGGAGAAGGATGTTATGGTCCACCGTGTCGAACGCCGCTGACAGATCTAATATGACGAGCGCTTGAGGTATCCCTTTGTCGGCATTGTCCCTTAAGGAATCCATAACTGCCAGGATCACAGCCTCGGTGGAGTGGGCTGGTCGGAAACCGGCTTGGTTGGGTTCGAGGTAGTTGGAGCATTCGATGAATTGAGAGAGGCAACTGGTGACATGTACCTTCAGAAGTTTGGATAGGTAGGGCAGAAGGGAAATAGGCCAATAATTCGCAAGGTCCTCTGGGTCAGCACCAGGTTTTTTTAGCAAAGGCACCAGAACTGCCTCCTTGAAGGAGTTGGGCACCGTGCCTGTCTCAAGGGAGGTATTTAACAGGGGTAAGATACAGTCCGGCAGAGCCCTGGGGATGTTGTGGAACACAGAGGGGGGACAACAGTCGTTGGGCGAGCCCGATTTGACTCGTGGGGTGAGTTTAGCTAGAGCGTTGCAGTCAAGGGTGGGGAAACTTAGAAATGAAAGTGGGTTTCCAGGGATAGAGGCTGATATGGCAACAGAGGGGACAGGGGGGATAGTATTCTTGATCTTGGTGATCTTATCAATGAAGAAACTATTTAGGGCATTACAGGACTCTTGGGTGTGGGTCTGAGAAGGGAGGGTTCTAGCGTCGGACGTGAGCTCGCTCATGACTGTGAAGATCTCCTTAGACTTATTCGGGGCAGTGAGAATCCTTTCAGAGATATGTAGCGATTTAGCTGCCAGGATTGCACTTTTGTATTTTTTTCATGCAGTGACATATAACTCTCTATCGGTGGGCGAGTAGTTGCATCTCCACCTACGTTCCATCTGGCGCAATTCCAGTTGCTGAGTTTTCAGAGCGGTGTTGAACCACCTGTGAGATTTGCTATGCCTGGAGCGAGGGTATCTGGAGAGGGGGGCAAATTGGTCGCTAGCCTTGGTAATCCAACCAGAGAAATCTTCCTCCAGTATGTGAACAGTCGCGGCGCTGCACGGCTGGGGGCGAGTATCAACCAGAAATGAAAGGAAGCCTTGAGAGTCAAGTGCACTCCATTTGCGGGCTACCCCACCTGTGAGTGGGGGGACCTTTACCCGGCCCCTGACAGTGATCACGGTGTCGATCATATAATGATCAGACCAGATACAGGGCGTGATCACGGGACAGGAGAAAGTAAGGTTGTAGGTCCAGATATGGTCTACTATATGGCCCCTGATGTGAGTGGGGGAGGTGACGAGTTGGGTCAAATTAAGGCTGGAGAGAACTTCGAACAGCTCGGCCGCATGGGGGCCAGCATCGCAGTCGTTGTACCAATAGTTGAAATCGCCGAGAACAGCGACTCGAGCAGAGGAAGTGATCAGGTTAGCTAGCTGTTCGCTAAAGGCGACGGGGAACAGAGGCATGGGATGGAGGGGACGATAGAGAACGATAAGGGTAAGAGCTTCTGCCCCTAGGATTTCCACTGTGCGACTGACATGCCTCGGCCAGGGTAATTCGGTAAAAATAACTAAACTACCCATTTCCGTATGGAATCATGTAGCAATCAAAACAGAAAACGAGGCACTCCAGATCTGCGCGGGGGCTGCAGCCAGTGCCCCATTCAGAGTATGATCTGGGCACTGTTCTCTTAATACATTCATGAGGAAAGCCTGCGAGGCGGTCCCGGCAGGGAACTTGATTCACTGATCTAGGTTGTTTACCAAAGTGTACATGCCAGAACCCACCGCTCTGAGCTGGGGTCGGCTCAAATCTATATCACCAAATAATTTATGTTTTGGGCGGTCCACGGGATGATTAAGCTGCAGCAGCTAAAACTAGCAGCTCCCTCTGTAGGAGCTAGGTAGCAGACCCTCGACGGCGATTCTCACTCAGTGGCACCACAATCATGGGAGATAAGTCACCTCAGCCCAAAACAAGTTTGCACGCTTTCGCACAAATCTACTGAGACAGATTGTGTCACTGCACACTAGTTCTCGGTTCCACGGCTGCAGGCAGATCCGGATGACCGCTGGGCATTTATAAATGCCTAAAGTTAATGTATGAATCTGCGAACATCGCAGCAACATCAGATGTTGCAAAGTCACAACTAAGATGAGTGAACATTTCCTCCAACATAACCACACTCCAAATGACCTCCAATGGACCATTATAGGGCAAATCACAACTGATAGAAACACTACCAACATCCTTTTTGAGAAGGAACAACGCTGGGTGTATAGACTGGGGACCCATCTAAATGGCCTCAATGACCATATTCTCTGGGGTTCAGTACTCAAGCGTTAATGATCCTCTAATGACTAATAATCACCTCTGTCTGAACATTACCTGGACTTAGTGCCTTTCGGTGAACATCGCTACAATGTTCTTTAATCCGATCCCTTCACCTCTCTATAAAGCTCCTAATAAGTACTGTTTCAATTTTTCAATTTTGTAAGAGGCGTTTATACATATCGTTCTTTTCACTGCTCTTACAGCATTCTTTAAGCTTTTTGATGCATTTTTGTCGATATCAATAATAATTTTTTCTCAATGAGAACCCACTCGACCTCTGTTTCAAGCTCCGAATATGTGCTGTTTCAATTTCAAAGATGTATGGGGCGTGTATACACCTTGGCCCACATGCATCAAGCATTTTTGTAGTCGCAAACGGTGCGATTCCTTAAAATCGGCCGTTTGCGAATGCAAAAGTGCTTTTTGGGATGCATGAAGCAATTTTAGAATTCGTAACATGTTTGCGAGCTCTAAAATTGCGGGTGCTTTTAAGAAGTCGCAGATGTGCGATTTCTTAAAAGCAATGCATCATTATATTTAAAACTGTAAAATCGCAATTAGGGTGCCAAATTTACCGAGTGGTTGAACCACTCGGTAAATTTGGAAAAAGTGTTTAAAATGCTTAAAATGTTTTTTTTTTCAACATTCATGTTTCACACACACATGTCCTTAGGACATGTGTGTGTGAAACATGATGGGAAAAATACATTTCAGGGGTGCATGGGGGGGTCCTTTGGACCCCCCCCTGCACCCATGAAATTTTCAAAGTGCCACTCGCAATTCCCATTGACTCCTATGGGCCTTTTGGCCCATAGGAATCAATGGGAATTGCGAAAATTAACTTAAGAATTCGGTATTAATTTGGGATTCGGTAAAAATTGCGATTTTTACCGAATCACAAATGAATACCGAAACTAATGATGCATAGCATTTTGCACTTCTTAATTTGCGATTCCTTATTTTTCGCAAATTAGGAAGTGCAAAATGTCACAATGATGCATGTGGGCCCTTGTTCTTTTCACTGCTCTTACAGAATTCCTTATGCATTTTTTACGCATCTTTGCGGATATCAATAAAGTTTTCTTCGTCAATGAGAACCCACCCGACCTGTGTTTCAAGCCTCCACCTTGTCGTACTCATTGATTAGTCCCAACCACCCACGTGTTCCCACCTCAAGCCTCCCTTTCAAGCATACATCCAATTGGCTCAGCTCGGATTGGCCAACACGCCAGCTCCAGCGAACCCCGCCCCCGTCAGCTCCACACTTCAGCGTTCTCCGATCCCGGCCCCACATCCACGGGGTCCGGTAGCAGGAGACGCTAGGTGCTGAACGGGTGACAGGCGTTGCGGGCGTAAGACCTTCTTACTATCTTCACCCTAATCAGATAAGTAATCTGCAAGTTTTTTTCTTCCCTTTGAGCCTAATCTCGATTTCGCCATTTTTAATATCCCTCTACAGGGTGTGCCATTGTCGCCTCCACCCCCTCCCGAGACCCATGGGGTGTGGATGCTGTAAACTACAAGTGAGAAACCCACATAGTATTGTTCATTTACAATCTTTTTCCTTGACGTTTTCTAACACCACCATTTGCCCCACATATGGGCATTTTGATCGCTTAATCACGAGTGATGTATTATCAGCCGATCTGTCAAACGGCCATTCCTACGTAACATAGTGCATGTTTCTACTCTGGTCTAACTCAGAGAACAGCGTTTTCTTGCACTAAAATACAATTTATGGCACCATGAACACGTTTTAATTAGACTTTAGCACGTCCACATAGAGATTTCTCATTGCAGAAAATCCATGAGATGGATCGCACTAATTATGTGTTGTTTGTCTTTTTTGTATGTTCGTCTTTTTCTTTCAGACTATACAGGTACCTCTAAATTGAGGGTATCCCGATACTTTTGGTTTGTTTTTTGCATTTTAATTTTTCCACACCTGCTTTTAACTTTCAGGTCCTCAAGTAAGGGTGGGCCTTAGCGTGCCCATACCGCCGAGGTACACTATCTTACGGTCCTGATGAAAGCCCAGTAAATGACACATAAATGGGCAGAAACATGTTGACCCCACTTTAAGTGGAAACAACCAAGTCATTAACTGGTAGTTTTCCCACACATATTTTATCCATGTCAAACTGAGTTGACTCTAGTACAGTGTGAAGCTGCAGCCTATCACCCTGTAAGGGCTATTGGATGGCGGCCGCGGGAGCAAAAAGAAGTGCGTCACTGCGTCCTCACATTGCGCGCACCAGATGTGTGACTAAGAGTGATAGGCTGCTGCCTCACCTTAAGTCATATTTCTCACGCACGCAACGCCGAGATGCACTTCTTTTTACTCCCGCAGCCGCCATCCAATTAGTCGACCAATACAGATAATGCCCCAAAAACAGTGCCGCCTGGGGCGGACCGCCCCGCTCTCACTGCCCCCCCCCCCCCCCTAGCTACGCGGCTGCAAAAGCAGGAGGCAGCACTCAGAAAATGGGAGAAAGGAAACAGAAATCAGTAAAAAATTAAGCAAAAGCACTCAGAAAAATGTGGGGAGTGGAAGGAGAAAGCATTCAAAAGTGAGGCGAAAGCTGGGGAAAGCACTCAAAAAACAGGGGAGAGGATGGAGAAAGCAGTAATAAATGAGGCAAAACCAGGAGAAAGCACAAAGGAAAACAGAGGGAGAGGAAGGACAAAGCAGTAAAAAACAGGGCGTGTTGTCAAAACTGAAGGAATAAACCACGTTTCAATTGGATACTGGGCTCGGCGCAATCTGTTCTAGGAATGTGAAGGATTGCTGTTTCGAGGTGACAAGGGTCGAGTCATTGCCGGAGCCTGCCACCATTTGTTGGCAGAGGTAACGTGAAAAACTTTCATTAGTGACCAATTACGGAAATTCACACATTATGGCATATGGGCTCAGCAAATCTAGGTTCACCACTCTCATAATCACAAACCAGCCACTTAGCGATTTTAGGTATGCAGAATTAACTTTTAGCTCCTCAGGGTCTTGGCACTCTCAGTTCAATAGTTCCTGCTTTAAACTTAAAGGATCAGCAAGAGCAACACGCAATCTTACTAGATCTAGAGGAAAAGGAATCATTCCCCCTATTTTGAAAAGTGTATAACACCAAGTGTGCAACTGCTGCTACACACTGGACAGGGATATAGGGCTTTCATAGCACTTCCTCTCTCCAAGTGGAGGAAAATTGAATTCTCTGTCAACACCCAGTTTTATTATCTATGCAGAGTTTAATCAAGGTCATATCACAGACATGGTGCATCTGGCTCCCCTGTTGCCGTGGGTCAGTTTATGGATTAACCCTGAGGTATCAGATTGTAGTGATGTAATCATGGATTGTCTCAGTTTGGAGAAGGGCTCCTCTATTATGTTGCTGAGCTATATACATAAAACTTTGGACAACTTTGGACAACTTGGGGGTTGTTCTCTGTGTACACAGACCCTAGAAGCCTTAATAAAATTAACAAACTAGTATGTTAAAGCTACTTTTCTGGAGCACTGTAAGGAAGCAAGATAGAAAACCAAATTAACTATGCAAACAGTATTGACCTAGTATAGATCTTTAGCATACATGGAACCTGCTATTTATTTAACACTATATATAACACACTGGGAGAAATAGCTTCTTTTACTTTTTAGAGTGGGAATGATCTGGTGACTTTTGGATTTTAAAAGAGTGTTTGACTTGGCGGGAATGCAGTATCACATTGCCCATGTGATAATACAACTTAACAGTCATTATTGCACTTTATCTTTTTTTGTAGCTTTTATGAATTTTCATGCAAGTATTTTTTGAAGCCCAGATTTAAAAGGTTAGGACATCACCGGTGCAGAGAAGCTTTGTTTCACCCACAATTATTGGGTGCTAGAAATGGGGTTTCCGGGTGGCTAGGATAAGCACCTAACTCTAGTCAGGGTAAGGGAGTTTTACACTGAAGATAACCCCTGCTCATCCCCTTAGTAGCTTGGCAGAGCAGTCAGGTTTATCCCAGAGGCAATGTTTAATTTGTTTGCGCAACACACACACACACATCAGTGACACACTAGGTACACCACAAAAAGGACTCTACACAAGGTTATATAAAATATATCCTTTGTATTATTCATAAAAAACACATTACATCCTAATCACACATATCACTGTACCACTAGGCACTTGTCATGACGTCACACAGATTGATAAATCACTTGGCCAATCGGGCCATGGTCATAACACATGTAGTGCACTGAAGCAGTGCTCATAGGGCGCGCACGTTACAAAAAATATTATGCATGAACACCATCACTAAACACATAGGTGCGCATTCTTGACCATTGCAAGATATGAGCAATAACATTACATCATAATATCAGGGCATGAAAGTGTGGCAATTAGAGTGAGGCAGAAACGCTTAAAGGCTTATCAGCATAACAGTGGACACACTAAGAGCGGCACCTCTGCGCTTATTACGGGTTATGAAGTAGATCTATTCCTCTCCCGGTAGGCTTCTGGGCCACCTGCCCTCCTGTACCAGGAAATGCGGTACTTGTCGGGCTTTCTTCCCCTCATGGATTGGGGGCTTCCAGTGAGGTTCCACCATGTGATGCCAGCCAAGACAATGTCCCCCAACAGCAACTGAGAGAGCGCAATTTGAATGAAACATATGTCCGTACCATATTTACAAGACTGTAGCATATTTAGGACTTGTAACGTGAAATTAGAAGCTTATAGCATGAAGTTAGCACATGTAACTTAGTAATAAGAAATGTATCTGTATTTACTCTAGAATGTGCATTAGAATTAGAAAGGCCGTATACATAGGTTGGGCTAATATAGAAATGTGAAAATGCTTAAAGAACAGTAGAACGTGCTAAACAGAGTTCATATATGTATGTAATTATTAAACGGAGAAAGCGGTATAATGTAAAGTGAAGAAATGTGCAGACTATATAGCACTGTGTAGGAATGAGAGTATAACATTGTATTTTATGTAACAAGGATTCGATTAATGAATAAGTTACTAATTCGATTATATATATATGTGTTAAAAGTCATACTGTGTAGAAGAGTTTGTAGGAATTTTAGAATAGTGTGATCATATGTGATTTTAACCTAACGGACCAAGGGTTCGCAAGAGTGTAGTCCACTGCATATAATTTAGTGGTCTCTCAGGAAGAGGGAGATAGCTTTGATCTGTACGTGCGAGACAAGAGTCAAAGGTCTTGTTAAATTAAAGTGATAATGCTGGATGAAGTTTATGGCTTAAGTGAGATAAGGGACGCTTGGAATTTGGGGTCTTGTTTAGAAGTGACTGTTCACAGGACCAAAAGAGGTTACAATCACATCTGTAATGAATAGAGCTCTGTTGAGGTGATAGACTTTGCTCTGAAAGTGTCAACTGGAATGTCATGAGGATACCAGCACGATGACGAAGATGGCGCCTAAGAAGCAAGGTCAACTTAACAGACGACGCGAAGAGATGAAGCTATGGAAAAACCCAGAAGCGGGATCACGTGAAATGTGTACGTGGTGGGCGTCTCAAGTGGGCGTTCCATCCATACTGTGATTTTGTATTTAGGGACAGCACCCCGGGGAGAAGACAGAGCAGATGGCCTGAGAACGCAACAGAAGAAAGAGTCAGAGCAGAAGGAGAGCAGTAGGCCGAGGACCCTTAGAGAGCGGATGGGTAGGCAGAAAGGGTACTGCTTCTCGACATAGGTTTCCATCAGAGATTAAGAGAGTTTGAACTTCTTTGGAAGTCAAACTGCTGACACCTTTTTAGGTAAAGGACTTGCTAGTAGGGATGTCATCTAGCATAGAGTAGGGACAGATTTAACTTGTTTATTCATTTTATGTAAATGACGCATCATATTCACTTTGTGTCTATGCTATTCAATTTGCTAATTCTAGAATTGGTTTTAATCGTTTTCGTTTGTAGACTAAGATTCTTTAGAGAATTTATGTTCCTTTTAGTTCCTGTATACTTGTTGAATCTTATCTTGAGAGGATTGTATTTACACTTGACTTTAGTTTTATATTAAACTTTTTAAACTTTACCAGTCGTAAGTGGTTTTTCAGAGTTGCGTCAGTCTATGGGGTTGATTTAACCTATGTGGGTTTGCCTTTTACTCAATGACAGTCAATAATCGATCCAAAATTGGATGAATGAGATAGGTATCTAGGTAATCAGAAAAGATATCACAATCTCATTCCCCGCAGTTGGTAGCAGAGAAAGATGGTTGGCTTCTTGAGGAAGGCAACCTAGGTCAGGTCTAGATTACCCCAAGGTCCCTAGTCATCGACGACCAGAAGAAGAATCCCTGCCGAAGAAGGTGCTGACGGTGCGAGAGAGAAAAGCAGCAGAATCGGTCAAGAGTGAGTATAAGGGTCATGCGTTGCCAGATTGCGGTGTTTTGTGTTGTACCTGTGTTATAATGTCAAGCGGAGTTGAATGCCTGTAGTGTGATTGTGGGAAGGTTGTGAGCGCGCGCAACCGGATAAAATCTTAAGTCCAGAGAAGGGCTTAAGTGGTTCGGGTGTATCGAACACCCAGAGTAATTGTCTACCATTGTAAAGGGGGTCATGAGGTACCATTGATCGCCCGCAGGACCGTGATAGGGGGAATGTCTGAGTGAGTGTATGAGTAACGGACGCTGGTCGGACGTTTACTGTGTGTAAGTAACCTATCAGATAAGGCGAGCGTCTGAACGTGAGAGGAAAGACGTCTCGTCAGTTGAGGTGACAATTACAGTTAGACTGTGGATGTACAGTCAAGAAAAGTGATCGCTTGGTCGGAAGTAGTCGCGCTGGGATAGGCTGGTCAGCGAGAGCTGCGCAGGGATTGGTTGTTTGTCATCGGGAAGTAAATAAGGAAGAGAAATAAGGAAAATCGTAGATTTTTGAAAATGAAGTGTTTTAAGCGTTTAAGGGCGATCTTTAAGAGAGATAGAGGAAGCTCGTATGCAGGGGAAGAAGCCCCACCAGAAGGCACACCAGCTTATTATATGGCTGTGAATGTAGGGTTACACTCCATACTATGGATCTCCGAGTGGAGTAAGCTAACAGAAGGAAATGAGGAACTGACGTTCCCGAGATACGGGACGTTTAGGTTAGAAGTATTGAATCAACTGAAAGCGGTAATGCTAGCAACGAGACCTCTACCGAGGCCAACACAGTTCGAAGCCCTCAGTGCATGGTTCAGGGCAGCACACGATAAGAGCTTGAATAGACGCCAGGAAAGAGTGAGACGATCGGTAAAAGCAGTGCAGGATGCTAAATGGGATGATGAAGCTAAAAAGTGGAGGGTGCAAAAAATAGAAGCAGACAAATTGTACCCAATTCTAGAGGCTACGGGAGGAAAAAAGCCTCTAGAAGAAGATGAGGACAGCGAGTCGGATGATGGTCTGATAGAGAGGCTATTAATGGACAGACCACCTCCGTACAACAGAGAAGCCGAAAGTCCCGAACTACAGCAAGGGGACGGGGCTAGGTGGGGGGAATATAAACCGCTCCCAGTAACAGAGTGGGATCCCAAGAAAGGTGAGGAAGTACCTCAATCTAGTCCCGTACAGAGAGTAGTAGGAAGATTCGTGGTCCAGAAGGTGCCAGAAACGGAGTGCGCAAGGTCGTATCAACTGCCGGATGCTCTACAAGTACCTGTTACCATAGGTCCTATAGTGTCAATCTACAACCCGGAGGGAGCCCAGCAGGAGGAACAGGCACGGTGGGACAGGGAAAGGGCAGAGATGGAAAGTAGGAATAATACGATCAATTCCCAAAGGCAGTTGCTAGGACCAAAGAATCGGAGTACCCCATTGGGTCCAGTAACGGATCCCTGGATAGAACAGGGGGGTCAGAGAGGACAGATGGATCTGAGGGGACCGAAACCAAAATCCTTTAAGGAGTTAAGAGAGTACTTGCAAGAATGGGATGCTGCCGTAGAAACTCAGAATAAAAGAATAGAAACAGAAACAGAATGGAGAGATCGAGATAACAGGATCCTCTCTCACTGCGGAGCTGACGAAAGCAGCCCGGAGTGGGAGGGAAGGAGACAAGGAAGCAAAGGAGATACTTGCCATACCACTGGTGGCAATAGACAATTGTGTGAAGACAAGAGTACAGGATGTGGGGGGATGCCTCGCCCCATCCTTAGTGAGGGAGAACGTAAAACACAGGAGTACCGAAATAGTTTCAGGTGCACTCACCATGCCCCGGACGAAAATGTGCGACATTGGAGTCACGAGGGTATGGAGAGTCGCGAAGGGTCTCGCCATCCATCCGGTGATCACGGACGGGATCGCGGGAACATGGAGGGCCGTGAAGGACCTTTCCGTTTATTGAGTGACACCAGACAGCAAGGGAATAGCAGTGATTTAGAACAGAACGGAGGATCCTATCTCGCATCTAGAGAGGCCGAGCTAAAAGGACAGAATGCAATAATGGGGAATTGAACATTGTTCCACCATACCCCTAGGGAAGATGGAAAAGCTTGGGACCTAGAGAGGTGGGAACAAAGAGAAGCAAGGAGGACTCCTCATAACTCACCTGTGCCCAGACGTAGGACTCGTAGTGGGGGTGAGAGGGATGTAAACGAACCACCTAGGAGTGAGGTACTGAGAACTGAGATAAAAGCAAAACGGCTCGATGTAACCAGTTTGAAGTCAGATTTGGATGAAATAATAGACGGTACATTGCCAATGGAAAGGATCGATCTGTATGAACAGGATGAAATACTGTTTATATCTAAGGATGTTACTCGGAAAGCGAGGTCAGTTCATGAAAAATTATCTGAGTTGGCAGACAGGTATATGATAGACTTATCACGAACTAAAGCTTTACAGGGTAACCATAGGTTAAACTGCACGGATCAGGATCTAGATGAGCGTAGGACGATTGGGCTTAAAGTACACATAAAGGAACTGATCTCGAGTATCAGATTGTGGAGGAATTTGGATAAATGGGAGGAAAGATGGTCCAAGAGGGGATCCGTCAGAAGGAGTACACTTGCGGGGTCCCCGGAGGGAGGGCTAATGCGAATGGAAGCTTTCCCTTTGCGAGAAATCGCGAACGGAAACTACGTGCATGTGCCCTGGAGTAGGGGGGATCTAGCGGCATTTACCAATTCTTTCCCAAAGCTAAGGGAGAATCCCGTCGAGTGGTACAAACAGGTAGAGAGGTTCGTGAAGATCTCTAAGGTGCTGTGGGTCGACTTGAACACCCTGTTTGACATTGTAGTGCCTGGAGATTTGTGGACGGCATGCAAACTTAGTGTTGAATGGCCCATTTGTGAACCAGATAGGGATGCCCGGACGAATGGTCCATCAGAGAGAGTCATGGAAAAGTACGAGAGGGTAATTGTGTGGTTAAAAGAGAAGGTGCCGTTGCAGGACATAGACTGGGTTAAGATAGATCGAACAACTCAGGAACCTAAAGAGACCGTTCACGAGTTCTATGAGAGATTGCTGAAAGCATTCAAACAGTACAGTGGATTGGACGTGATGGATCCTAAAGACATAGGACAGTTTGTGTCGAAGTTCGTCCTGGGATTGAGATCAGACATAAGCCTAATGATTCAACAGCATTTGATTTGTTGGCAAAACAAACCTTTAGATGAGATCCTGAGGTATGCGAGGTACTGTAGCGACGAAATAGATTCGAAAGCAAAGAAACTTAAGGAGAAGCTGATGTTGGTGCAGATGCAGTCAGCTGGAAAGGGTGGACAGCGGCAACAGGGAACAGGAACCCTAGGGAAGAAACAGAATAATCAAAGCAGAGATGAGGAAGAAAAACCGAGACCTAGGGTAGATATCGCGACACTGAAAAAGACAACGAGGTGCCATCAGTGTAACGAGGTGGGACATTGGAGACGCGAGTGTCCCTATAATGTCGAGACGGGGGAAATAGAACAGGAGGAGGATGAGGTTCAGAACAACCTGGTAAAGGGAACAGCGGTCCCGAAGGGAAAGTTTATCAAAGGGGGGACTCAGACTCCTCGAGCTCAGTTCCCTCAACCGCCTCGGATTGCAAATGGAGGAAAAACCTATAGACAACTGCCACTGTTCGTAGGAGGAGAAGAATGCTACTACGTTGATCCCCTTACGGGACAACGAGTGAATAGGGAAGAAGACTGTACTCTAGGAGCAGCCCTGGAGGTAGATCAGAGAGGACCATACGTAGAGGCTGAGGTGGCTGGATGTCCTACGGCCTTTTTGGTGGATACGGGGGCCACTCGATCCACTTTGAGATCGGCCGTAGTCCCAGGTCTGCCTATGTCGGGAGAGACGATTCAGGTGGTAGGAGTCGCAAATAGGAGAATGACGAATCCTCTGACAGAACCAGTGTCAGTGAAGATAGGGAAGTACAGTGATGAACATCAGTTTGTGATTTGTGATTCTAGCCCTATGTGTCTGCTAGGAAGAGATTTGTTGTGTAAATTAAATTGCACCATATATTGCACACCTGAAGGAGTAGAAGTGCAGACTAACGATGATGATGCCGATTTTAAGGTTGTAAACTCGCAGGAATGCGTGGAACTATATCCTACCCTAACGGTGGAGGAGCTTCCACAGGACTTGAAGGAGACAGTGTCAGCTGAGGTGTGGGATTTTACTGGAGAAGAAATAGGACTGATCAAAGGGGTAGAACCGGTAAAGATCATGGTAAAACCCAATACCGAGTATCCAAGAACACCACAATATAAGTTGACACCGGAGACAATTGCAGGAATAAAGCCTGTGATCGAATTCATGATTAGACAGGGAATACTGAAGGAGATCGTGGGAAGTCCATGTAACTCCCCGATTATGGGTTTGCAGAAGCCTAGTGGGAAATACAGAATAGTGCAGGACCTTCGAAAGATTAATAATATCGTTGTTTCATGTTGTCCAGTGGTACCGAATCCATCAGTGATATTATTTCAAATACCGTTCCAAGCCGAATGGTTCACAGTGATAGACTTGTGCCAGGCTTTCTTTTCGATCCCTTTAGATGAGGAAAGCCAGTATCTGTTCGCTTTTAAGCTGGAAAATCGCGTTTTAACATGGTGTCGTATTCCCCAGGGGTATACAGAAAGCCCATCGATTTTTAACCAGCTGCTGAAGAAAAATCTTGAAAGTCTAGTACTGCCCATGAACTCGGTTCTGGTCCAGTACATAGACGACCTACTTGTGGCGTCAGAAACTGAGGAAGCTTGCAAAGTAGACACCATCACCTTACTAAATCACTTGGCCGAGAACGGACACAAGGTGTCTCCAAGTAAATTGCAGTATTGTCTGACCGAAGTGCAATACTTGGGCCATAGGATTGAAAAGGGAAAACGGAAGGTGTCTCCAGACAGAATAGAGGCGATCATGAAAATGAACGCGCCTAAAACACAAAGAGAAGTCAGGATGTTTCTAGGCATGGTTGGTTATTGTCGGCAGTGGATAGCTAACTTTTCACTGAAGGCAAAACCTTTACAAAAACTGACGCACAAGGGGGTGAGTGATCCGGTACCATGGGACAAAGATTGTTTGATGGCATTTTTGCAGCTGAGGGAGGACTTGTGTCGTGCCCCGGCTTTGGGAATGCCTGATTACGAAAAACCATTCTTGCTTTAATGCTGTGAAAGGGAAGGTTGTGATTTAGCAGTTTTGGCTCAGATACACGGAAATGCCCGTAGACCAGTTGCATATTTTTCGGCTACCTTAGATCCAGTAGCCGCAGCGTTGCCCGGATGTCTCAAATCCGTTGCTGCAACGGGTGTCAGCATTGAAAGGTGTGAAAATGTGGTGATGGGACATCAGTTAGTGGTGTTCGTACCGCATTCTGTGGAATTGTTAATGACCAGGACCAAGACTCAGCATTTGACGAATAGCAGGCTCACACGCTATGAGCAAGTCATATTGGCTGCTGAGAATGTGACCCTAAAGAGATGCTCTGTCTTGAATCCTGCTACTTTGATGCCACTTCCAAATGATATTGATAATGAAATTTGTACAGATCATGACTGCCTTGATGTGACTGAACTATGCACCAAACCAAGACCAGATATCGTAGATGAGCCATTGACTGACCCTGATGAAATATTCTTTGTTGATGGTTCATGCGTAAGAGACGATATCGGTCAGCTGAGAGCAGCATATGCAGTTTGTACTATCACCGGAGTGGTGGAAGCCTCCTGCCTGGAAGGAGTACATTCCGCTCAGGTAGCTGAAATCATTGCTTTGACCCGTGCCTGTTTGGCAGGCAACAAAATTCGAGTCACCATATACACCGATAGCCAGTATAGTTTCGGGGTAGTTCACGACTACGGGCAGTTGTGGTCTCAAAGAGGTTACATGACCTCCTCGGGTTCTCCTATTAGGAATGGAGAATTCGTGAGATTATTGTTAGAAGCATTACAAGGTCCAGAAGCTATAGCGGTTGTCAAATGTGCCGCGCACACAAAGAATACAGATTTTGTGTCGCAAGGGAATCGGTACGCAGATGAGGTCGCACGTTACTGTGCGGAACAGGGGTATTCTCACACCAAGGTAGAAGTGGGGGGAATACAAGAAAGAACTGATTTGACTATGCTGTTAGACACTGTAGACACGTGGGATGAATTGAAGTGTGTCCAGGAAAATGCACCTGATTTTGAGAAAAAGGCTTGGGAAACAGCTGGTTGCACCAAAAGTGAGATGAATTTTTGGATTTCTGCAGATGGGAGAGCAGTTTTACCAAACGAACTTGTTAGTCCAATGGCAAGGAGATTGCATGGACCAGCACACATAGGTAGAGATGCCATGGTGAGAGTATTCAGACAAACGTGGTACAATCCGAAGTTTAGAGTAGCGGCAGAAGCAGTATGTCAGCGTTGTGCAATCTGTCAGCAACTAAACATAGGGAAAAGAACACCAGTCACATTGAGTCACATAGGGAGGTCTGGGGGGCCTTTCAATAGAATGCAGCTGGATTTTATTGAAATGCCCAAGTGCAATCGACTCAGATACGTCTTAGTGATTGTCTGTATATTTTCCAGATGGGTTGAAGCTTACCCTACACGTAGGTGCGATACACTTACAGTAGCAAAATTGTTGCTTAGAGAGTTGATACCGAGGTTTGGGGTGCCAGCCTCTTTGGAATCAGACAGAGGAACTCATTTCAACAGTGAAATAGTGAAGATGCTATGTACAGCCTTAAGTATCGACCAGAAGCTCCACTGTAGTTATCGACCAGAAGCTTCGGGGATTGTAGAACAAATCAACAGCACAATAAAATCCAGACTCGCCAAAGTTTGTTCATCGACATCCCTGGGTTGGCCTGATGCACTTCCATTGGTCCTTATGAGCATACGTAGCACACCCGATAGAAGGACAGGTCTCTCTCCACACGAGGTGCTAATGGGGAGAGCTATGAGACTGCCATCGGTTCCGACTGCAGCATTGTTGAACATCACAGACGATTTGATCTTGGACTACTGCAAGGGACTATCTGATGCCATTCATTCTGTGTCCCTCCAGGTCCAGGCTGCAGAGGTTCCATCAGCACAAGACTTGTGCCATGACCTGTGTCCGGGGGACTGGGTCCTGGTGAAGAAGCATGTCAGGAAGAACTGTCTAGATGTGCGTTGGCGTGGACCATTCCAAGTCATACTAGTTACGAACACTGCAGTAAAGTGTGGAGGCTTGCCCAACTGGATACACGCCTCACACACCCGAAGAGTTCCAGCACCTCTGGAAGAAACAGCTCCTCTCTCGGATGAAAATCCAGCAGAAAGCGGAGAAGCCACAGAGAGGGAAAGTCAAGCTGTAGAGGTGATCGAAGAGGCTGAGCCTGTGTCGGAACAGGCTGATGACGGTCAGGACACCAGTGAGACCGAAGTTGCCTCAGAAGAAGAAAACAGCTGGGAGTTCGAGTCAGATACCGAACAAGCTGCAACTGATCAAGAGACGAGTCCAAGAACAAGGAGCAGGAGGACAAGGAATGGAGAAGCTAGTTGGCCGGAAAAAAGGAGAAGGTCAACCTTGAGAGCAAATCCAGAGAGAACCCTTGTCCCGATCTCTGAAGATTCAGATCTAGACGAAGGAACTACGGACTCAGGCTCTGAGAGTCCGAGAAGATCAAGAAGGGTACGTGTGCCCTGCAGAAGATACGCCACCCCAGAATGGACTTATCTAGCAGATATCCTGGAGACAGAGATCTGGGAGAGTGAGAGACGTACAGGTGACCAATCTCGATCAAATTGTGACAGTGGAGATATGGATGTTGACTCCTGGAATCGAGTCTGAGGAGTTACTGATCTTTACGAGAAATGTTGTAGATGCATAAAGACTTTTTATAATTAAGCTATAAAGAAGAAGATAACCTAGCGCCGAGTGGAAAGAAGAATCAAATTAGGGATTACATTTAGAGGACGGAGAAGGGTTAGGGTTGTCTGTTGCTAAAGATAAAGGACATTGTTGTGAAAAAGAGACTTTTATTGATTAAGAGCGCTTCACAGACTGAGAAAGCAAATAAAGCAAACAAGGATCTGAAAAAGAAAACTTTTCCCCGAAAAAGAAAGAGCTACATTGTTTGATAACATGGAGAATGGCAACCCAAACCGAAAAGCCAGATGCATAATAGGTACACTAATAGCAGTAGTAATTTTTCTCATTATCACAGTAGTTACCATATCATACATAGTAGGACATACAAGCGTAAAGGAGACAACAGATGTAAAGCCTGTAACAACTTTGAAACCTGCTCTTGTTGGGAAGAAGGAGGAGAGCAATGTAATTCGTGAAAAGGCGTTACTGGCAGATGAAGCTCGTAGGTTACACGTAGACGAGTCACAGGGAAATTTTAGATCAAATGCATATGCCAAGTTATTATACGAGTATATTGATGCCATGGAGGCCAAAGATTGTTATGTTTGCATGCAATTGCCGGCTTCCGTAGATGAAGGCATCAGATATTATCACCTCCCACTGACATATGGGATAACATGTAGTTTATTGCTCAGTATATTTTATGGTAGAGAAGGGTTTGAGTACTACTTTTCAAATTATGATTCGGTACTGCCTGAAGTCCCGAATTATAAGCAAATGAATAAGTGGGACTATCACAAAAAGGAAGATAGATTAGCAAAATTCTTTCTTCCTTGGGATACATTAGATACTTCATATGCACGCCGAAACAATCTGACTTGCAAAGTGTCAGAAATTGAGAAGAAGTTTATTGGACAGGTAGATGACCGGTACAGGAGGCAGAAGATTCTAAAAATGTCAGGACAGTGGAAAACTGATTGGACCGAAGAGGAAAAAGCACACAAAAGGAAGGGTAGTAATGGTCCAATAGCTTTGGATAGAACGCAGAAAGGAAAGTTATGTTTAACTCGAAGCAAGACATATTATGAGAGTGTATTTGTAGGTGAAGTTAATTGCGAACATGCTTTTCGGTTAGAGTATTATACGAAAGATTTCATGAAAGGGATGCAAGCGATTCCTAATGTATATTTTGTATGTGGAAGAAATGCCTATGTAAAATTGCCTGACAATTGGTATGGTTCGTGTTATTTGGCAATTGTCTTCCCCAAAATATATCATGCAAAGGATTTAGAGATCATAGAAGGAAAGGCTTCGACAAGAGCGAAAAGGGAAGTAGGAAATGCTGAAGTAATTGGAGACATATTTGGAGCAATGTTTCCTCTTTTAGGTTTAATACTTAATGATGTTAAGATCAGGAGACTAGCTACAGTTGTGGATAGATTGTCTGCAAGTACTGCAAGGTCATTGATGCTAGTAGAAGGAGAGATGCAGTCGATTAGGGCAATGGTTCTTCAAAACCGTCTTGCTTTAGATGTTCTGCTAGCAAAAGAGGGCGGAGTCTGCAAGGCTTTGAAGGTCCAGAAATGTTGTACTTATGTTCCAGACAATTCAAAACCACTTGAGAAGGTTATACGGAACATTACAGAGATACATCAAGAAATCGAAGATTTAACAAAAGTAAATGTTTGGGAAAAAGTAGGTCACGGAATGGGAAAGGTTGGAAGTTGGTTTGCCAATCTTGGTAAAAGTGTTGTTTGGTACATCTTGAAACCTGTCTTAATAATATTAATTTGCATAATCACATTGTTGGGTTTAGTGAGACTGTACAAATGGTATAGGTCAAACCGGTTACAAAGGTCCATGAGAGAGCACGTGAACCCAGAAGCGGGATCACGTGAAATGTGTACGTGGTGGGCGTCTCAAGTGGGCGTTCCATCCATACTGTGATTTTGTATTTAGGGACAGCACCCCGGGGAGAAGACAGAGCAGATGGCCTGAGAACGCAACAGAAGAAAGAGTCAGAGCAGAAGGAGAGCAGTAGGCCGAGGACCCTTAGAGAGCGGATGGGTAGGCAGAAAGGGTACTGCTTCTCGACATAGGTTTCCATCAGAGATTAAGAGAGTTTGAACTTCTTTGGAAGTCAAACTGCTGACACCTTTTTAGGTGAAGGACTTGCTAGTAGGGATGTCATCTAGCATAGAGTAGGGACAGATTTAACTTGTTTATTCATTTTATGTAAATGACGCATCATATTCACTTTGTGTCTATGCTATTCAATTTGCTAATTCTAGAATTGGTTTTAATCGTTTTC
Organism: Lissotriton vulgaris; assembly: GCF_964263255.1. Taxonomy (NCBI): domain Eukaryota; kingdom Metazoa; phylum Chordata; class Amphibia; order Caudata; family Salamandridae; genus Lissotriton; species Lissotriton vulgaris. The sequence goes on from NC_141685.1 coordinate 1,572,072,379, forward strand.
GTTTGTAGACTAAGATTCTTTAGAGAATTTATGTTCCTTTTAGTTCCTGTATACTTGTTAAATCTTATCTTGAGAGGATTGTATTTACACTTGACTTTAGTTTTATATTAAACTTTTTAAACTTTACCAGTCGTAAGTGGTTTTTCAGAGTTGCGTCAGTCTATGGGGTTGATTTAACCTATGTGGGTTTGCCTTTTACTCAATGACAGTCAATAATCGATCCAAAATTGGATGAATGAGATAGGTATCTAGGTAATCAGAAAAGATATCAAAATCTCATTCCCCGCACAAGTAAGGGTGCAGCTGCCCGTGACCATGCGATGCAGCTGTGACAATGTCTGAAATGCGTCGGGGATCTCCCCCGGTCTCCAACCTTGGCTTTAAGTGGGGCCGGGACACACACGCACTGACAAGATTTCCCAGAGAGTCCTCACTCAATCGCTCCCCCATCATAGGCAATACCTTGCAAGAGCTATCTGTGTCCGCAAGGGGCAGCTGCGAGTTCCCCAAATGCCATCAGGTAACTGCCGTGGATCATTGATTGCCTTGGAGCCGCGATCACTTCAGGAGACAGAACCTGGTGCATCTTCTTTGGCCCAAAAGGCTCCACCAACCACCACACGCAGATGGCAAAGTTATTATGCTCTGCTCCCATCTCTTGGGAGCACTCGCAGCGGCCGGCACCCTAGTGCTCCAGAATTTGGGCAGAGCTGCACTCTGCATTAGTTGGTTACCAAGCAATCCCTCGGGCGGGGCTGCAAGTCACTGAATCGAGTCCTTTGTGTAGGCAACACCCACGCTCACCACCCAGCTGTCACGAGCAGCGTGAGGGAGAGGGCTTAGTCCTTCTCAGCTCTCCCCTCCTGTCCCTCCAGAACCACACAGACAGGGCAGCAGTGCACATGCTGTTGGCACACAAGAGCACTCTCCACTCACTTTCTCCAAGCAAGAGGGAAGAAAAGGCAGCGCTTTCTACAGGTCACCCAAAGCGCTCACCATTAGCTATATTTTCCCATCCATAGGACAGGCCACAAAGCCCAGGGAGATTATTGGGAGCCCGAGCAGGAAGCAGGCTCAGTCCAGCACATAGGTAGAGTCCTGATGGAGGTTCCCTGGCAGCACAGCAATTCCCTGGGGCAGCATACAGAATCAGCGGAGTCTGGTGACAAGTCCACACAGTGTCTTCTCATTTCATGGGGCCCCTGTATTTATAGTGCAAAAGTCTTTGTTCTACGGGCATTTAGAACACATATTAGAAGTACACAACACCCCCATTCACATTGTAAGCCCTGGCCCAAGACACACCACAGGGGGTGGAAACAGCATTGTAGATGGCAGGCACAGCCCTATTCGGGTGCAGGTACAACTCCTCCCACCCCTCCAAATGCAGACCTGGTCAATTCAGGTGCAAGGGAAACTCCTCCCGCTACACAAAATCAGCCATGGTCTATTCAGCCTAGTGTTGAGTCACCCAGGAAATGCAGGTGGTTAATACACATACAGGCAGGGCATAAAGACTCATAAGCACACAGAAAAGCCCCCTTCTAAAAGTGTCATTTCTAAAATAGTAATAATAAATCCGTTTCCACCAATAAGCAAGATTTATCAGTACTTTTCCAAACATACCAAAGGTGGTTACGCTACCCATCCCAGATCAGAAATTACCACTGAAGCACATATCAGGAAATTCCCAGTGAAACCCTTTGAGAGGGCAGCCTCACGGCAGGGAGAAACCAAATAGGCAGTTACGGCACATGTCCTACCTTTTATCTACACTGCACCCTGCCCATAGGGCAAGCTAGAGCCTACCTTAGGGGTGACTTTTTTTTTTTTTGTTTTGTTTATGGAAGACCTTTATTGCACATTATACATATACACAGCGGTGTGCCTACAACCCACTGCTAGGGCAGGCCGCAATCGGTGAACCATACAAATCATACGAGCTTGACAGTGTACGCCAGTGGCACAAGTGCAGGTGCTAAAACGTCACAGCTCACGAAGGCACCACAGTTGATCCAGATGCAATAGTCATAGCACACCCTTAGACTGTGGCCGTATCGCCCCCATGTGATCTCGGTCTAATTTTCAGTTTTTCACAAATAAAGGTAAACATGAACAAACCCCGACCCCCCCCCTCCCTTCCGATCCTGGTTTCAGTATGTAGTCCAAGTCCGGTAGGCACAGTGTGAAAGAGGCAGCCAATTCAACAGATGTCCAGCAGAGCAGCCCCGGGGTAGGGAACCGTCACCCATATCTGGCAGCCATTCAGAAGCCGTCGTGAGGCGCAGCAAGGGATTCATGCCACGCCGATCTTGCAACCCACAACATTCCCCCTGCTAGGTCCACTGCGCAGCCACCCTACACAAGCCACAGGTTGATCATATTACCCTCACACATGAACCTCTCAGGCAGCTCCACCCTCTCCTTCCAACAGAGCAGCAGCCACACTCTCGTCGCTGTCGGTGTCAGCTAAAGACAGCATATAAAGTGTAAACGGAGCCCACACATCCCTCGGGCGAGATGCCGCAGGTAATTCGTCATAGTAACAGTTCAGTTGGTCCCTGCAGTAGGCCATATCTTTCAGCCATAGTTGCACATCAGGCGCTCTCCTCCCTCCCCATCCCATAGCAACCCTACTTTTAGCCAATTGAAGCGCCAGTACCACCAGCCGCCGCGAAGGCATAGCCACACCAGAAGCAATACCCAAAAGACACAGGCGCACATCCAGCTTCACCTCAGTCGACGCCATGACAGTCAGCCTTTCAGTCACCTCTTTCCAGAAGTCATAGACACGTGAGCATCCCCAGGCCAGGTGCAAAAAGTCAGCGTCCTCAGCTCCACACCGGGCACATTGAGCAGTGGACCGAAGTCCATATCGTACCAGTTGAGCCGGCGTGTAATACCACTGTTTCAGAAATTTATAATGCAGAAGGCGGAAATTGACGTTGATCACATACCCCCCGGTCATAGCACAGCATTCAGTCCATTCATCACTCAATGGCTCCGGGAGACTCCTATCCCACCTTGCTCTAGCCAGGGCAGCACCCCATCCCTCATCTTCCTGCACAGCCTTATATAGTTTAGACAGCAATTTAGTCCTGTCCTTGGCCGTGTAGAGCAGTTGCAAGGCCCCGAGAGCCAACGGTTCCTCCGGGTATGTCGGGTATAAATCACGCAGGGCAGCCCGAAGCCTGACATACATAAAGGTGGACATAGTGGCATTCGTCGAGCGGGTTGTCATCTCCTGGGAAGAGAGAAACGACGCTCCCGGAAATAGGTCCCCCATAGTCTGCAGTCCAGCCTCCCGCAGGATCTGTAACCCTACAGTCTCGCCCGACACGGAGATATCCGAGTGATAAAGTAGTGGCATAGCCGGGGCGTATAGCGGTAACCTGCCAGCTCGTCTGCCTAGACTTTCCCATGCAGTCGCCGTGAGTCGTACAGTATCAATCTCCCCCTTCTCAAACACCGAGTGCTTATTGACAATCATGGCCCTCAATGGATACGGCAGAACAGCGCTCGCCTCCAGTGCTACGTGCGGGGTGTACGGTGGAGCATTCATCCAGTAACTCGCAAAGTGTGCCTGTGCACAAAGATAATAAAGCCTCATATCCGGCAGGGCGAACCCTCCCAGGTCATATGGCTTGATCAGCACCTCCCAAGTTACCCGTGGTTTCTTGCCGGCCCAGGTGAGAGATATCAAAAGGGACCTCAGCCTCGCAAAGAAATGTGATCTCAGCGGGACCGGAATATTCGTGAAGAGATAAAGAAATTTCGGTAACACTACCATTTTTATCAAAGACACGCGATCCGCTAGGGTCAGTGGGAGACGAGTCCATCGCGCCACCTGGTCTTCCAGGTTGGAAACGGCAACGCCGTAGTTGGCCCGTATGACTTCCTGAAAATCCCTATGTACCCAGACGCCCAGGTATCTAACCGACTCCGTCGCCCATTCCAGCGGGAATTCCAATGGAACCCGGTGTGTAGCATCCGTGAGAGGTAACACTACAGACTTGTCCCAATTTATGGTCAGGCCTGAGTGACGGCCAAATTTAATGAACTCTCGAAGTATGTCTTCTAGGTGGAGCGCCGGGTCCCTGACATATAGGACCATGTCATCAGCATACATTGACACAGCCAACGATCTGAGAGGGAACTTCAACGCTGCTTCCGCATACCTCTGCCGCAAGATACAGGCCAACAGCTCCATCATGATGGCAAAAAGCAGGGGCGAAAGAGGGCAGCCCCGCCTCGTCCCCCTCTGAATCGGAAAGGAGGCCGAGACATGACCGTTGACTCTAACTCTCGCCGTGGGTGCAGTATACAACAGGGCAATCAGTGACGTGAAAAAGAAAGGCACCCCCATCCGATGCAGAACAGCCAACATATACTTCCAAGCTACTGAATCAAAGGCCTTGGCGGCATCAAGCATGACTGCCACCGCGGCCAGCTCTGGCTTAAGGAGGTGTAGAACAGCAAACAGCGTCCTTAGGTTGTGAGTGGTGGACCTGAGGGGGATAAATCCCGATTGATCTGGCAGTATCATAACCGGCAGAAGGAGACGCAGTCTCGTGGATAACACTTTGGCAATTATTTTAACATCAGTGTTCATGAGTGAGAGGGGACGGTATGAATCGCACCTGTTCAGAGGTTTCCCTGGCTTAGGGAGTGCCACCAATAGCGCCTCCCTCATAGACCCTGGAAGCTGCCCGCATTCAAAAGCCTCTTCCAAGACCATTGCCAAGTGCGGAATCAGCAAATCTGCATACGTTTTATAGAATTCGGCGGGCAAGCCATCCGTGCCAGCCGCCTTCCCATTCGGGAGAGCTGCTATTGCATCCCTAAACTCCGCCTCAGTAACATGATGCATTAGAAATTCCTGTTGGCCCCTGGAAAGCCATACCAGCGCCACATCCTCCAAGTACCGATTCACTTCCTCCTCTTCCGCCGTTTCCCTGTGCTCATAGAGCTGCGCATAATGTCTTGAAAAGCAGGCGAGTATTCCATCCGTTTTAGTCACCACATCTCCTTGATCCTCAATTTCCAATACCGTGCAGTGACGTGCCCAAGGGTCCCTAATTCGATCAGCAAGCCCCTTTCCCGGCCTACCCCCTTCTCCATAATATCTGGCTGTAGCACGTTTGGACAGGAATTTTACCTCCTGGTCGGCCAATTCATTATATTCTGTGACCTTTGCCCTAACATCGGCTAGTAACGTAACTTCCGCCCCCTCCTCCAGTCGGCGCCCCAGAACCAACAACTCCCTTTCTAGCTTGGACATAGAGTCCCTGATGGACGTGAGCACCCCGGACCTCAGCCCAATACACGCACCTCTCACTGTCACCTTAAAGGCCTCCCACACTGTGCTCATATTGTCGACAGAGCCAACGTTGTTCATAAAGAACTCCTCAACTATCTGCCTCAGACGTTCACACAACACCTGATCAGTTAACACTCCAGGGGAGAGTCGCCAAGTAAATGGAGCAGGGGCATGCGTTGGTATCTGCAGCTTCAGTGTAACGGGAGCATGGTCGGAAATCGTGCGGGGCAGATGTTCTGTACCCAGCACCCATCCACTCACATCACGGGTCAACAACCAATAATCCAATCTCGACCACGTATCATGCGCTGATGTGTAGCAAGTTCCCTCCCGCCTGCCAGGATTCCGCAAGCGCCAAACATCCAACAGTTGCAGCCCACTCATACCCTCACACACCGCATCCGCCGCTCTTTTACGCTCATAGGGGCGGTCATGTTTCCTGTCCAACCCAGAATCTAACGTGACATTCCAGTCCCCCCCGCAGAGAAGAGCCGATGGTGGCAGGCTATACAGTTTGTTCCAGAGTGCAATGAAGAAATCAGGGTCATCCATATTAGGGCCATAGACATTTAGAAGAGTGACCAACGTACCACACAATTTACCCTGTACTATGATATATCTACCATCCTGGTCAATCTCCTCGTGCAGTACCTCAAACGGGACATTCTTTTTTATCAGAATCATCACCCCACGGGGATAGGAAGAGTATGTCGTGGCCAGTCTCACCCCCGCCCACTGTTTGCCCACCATTTCGGCCGCTTTACCCTTGAGGTGCGTTTCTTGCAGAAACACCACCTGTGCACCATGTCTGTTCAGAAAGGCAAGCATTTGACGAGTCTTCTGCGGCTTGTTAAGTCCCCGCACATTCCATGTAACACAAGTGCGAGTACCCCCCCTATCCATACCGCCTAAGGTTCAAGCAGCCCAAAAATAAGTTCTTCCTCAGCAGCCCCCACCCGCTAGACCAGCCCTCAACTCTCATCGACCTGGGAACAACACCAGGTGCACTGTTAAAGGTCCCAAACCTCCATACAAAGCCCCATTCACAGCCCATAGACTTCTCAGACTCCTCCCCCTTGACCAGGAAAAGAAACATCCCCCCAACAGACCCCAACAACCCCTCCCCCATCCCTCCGCCCACTTCAGCACTCCCAATTTGCCAAAGCCTCCCCGTGTCCCCCCCCTTTGCAACCCCCAACAATGCAAACAACCGTATTTGGGGATCTCCCATATCAGGGGGCGTAGTGGCGCACCACTCTCGCCAGAACTGATGAGAGCGCAGACCATTGCCGTTATCAACAACCCCAACCCCTCTACCCCACACCCATGGTCAAAGCAGTAAACATGGTAGTAATCATATAACAGTACACTGCACAGGGCGCCCCCGAAGGCGCACACAACCAATAGAGCAGCGCCTGAAGCCAAGAATGCCCACCTTGGCCAGCGCAGAGGTGCGCAAAGTACTACTGGCCCTGGTCCACCCAAGTTCAAATGGAAGAGAGCCCCAATTAAAGCAACATGTCGACATTAGCAGGGTCAGCGCCGACCAGAGCACTCCCCCCCCCCCCACAGTATACATATCAGCAGGACAAAATGGGCCAGGTGCTAAAACGCCTGGATGGCTGTCAGCAAATAATGAATGCGCAATAATGGAGGCGACCCAGTGCATTACTCTGCAGTGTCACCACCACCGCAGCCAGCAGCACAAAACAGTTCAGGCAACCTCGTCCTGTCTTTCATCATCCCCCTCATGACGTCCACTCGGTGCTTTAGCACGTTTTTTCAGTTTTTTAGCATAGTCCATGGCTGCCTTGGGTGAAGAGAAAATCTTGTTATCCGAAGGAGGCCCAATCCGAAGGCGTGCTGGATACAACATGGCGTAAGCTACGTCCTCAGCTCTCAATATCTGTTTCACCGCAGCAAATTCTTTACGTGCAGTCTGCACCGCCATGGTGAAGTCGGGATAAAACTCAAGTTTGTTACCCTGGTATTCTATGGAGCCCTTTTCCCTGGCAAGCCTTAGGATAGTATCCCGGTCCCTGTAGTTCAGGATCCTAGCCACGATAGGTCGCGGCGGCGCCCCCGGCGGAGGCTTCTTAGCCAGAGATCGGTGTGCACGCTCCACTATAAAGACACGAGACAGCTGGTCAGCCCCAAATATGTCGATGATCATGCGTTCCATGTAATCCTCCATACGCCCAACATTCGTGGACTCCGGCAAGGCCGTGACGCGAACGTTGTTCCTTCTGGACCTCCCTTCTAACTCCTCATTCTTTGCTTGTATGACCGCCAGCACTCTTTCCATACTGAATACTTTGGACGAGACCGTGGCCAGGCCATCTTCCGTGGCGGAAACCCGCTGTTCCACCTCTCCCATCCGCTCGTTTTGGCGGTCAAATTGCGTCGCCATTTGGTCAAGGCGGTGATTCACTGACTCCATGGTGCCTTCAATGGACTGAAGAGTCTTCTGCATAGCCACCAGTGTAGATTCCAAATTAGGGGTACCCCCGACAGCCCCCCCCTGGTCAGAGTCTGTGGGCGCCTGGGAGGACATAAGCGCAGCCTTTTTCGCCTCGAAGTTGATTTTAGGCTGGTTTCTCTCGGGCCTGCCCATGATGGCGACTGAGCTAAGCGCGGTCTAAGGCACAGTTATGCAGAGCAGTAACCCCAGACAAGGCTCCCAAATCTGTTGCAGAGCACCCACCAGTTGCTCCTCACCGTAGATTAGGCCCAGGCCCCGCAGCTGCCTCCAATCTAGTCCAGGCAGGTCCACCACACCCGGCGGGTAAAGCGCGCCAAATCGATCTCTAAGCAGCCACACAGTGCAGTTATGTACAGGAATGCGCCAGAACCCAAAGCAACGGAGTGGCCAGGTTGATAAGGCCTCCGGGTCCGAGTCCCCTCACCGGCAGCACCGATGGTCAGGATTGCAGTGCTGGATAGGCGCCAATCACCGGAGCTCAATGTCCAGCAGCTAGGAGGGAATAGGCCTCAAGATGGCGGGCGCTCTGCAGGCCCGCAACTCCTAGTGCACCCAGGCCACTTAGTTAACTGTGCGCGGTACTGAGACTGCTCCCCGGCAGCCCAGAGCGTGGCCCCGCTGTGCCAAATGTCCGGTCCGGCCACTCCGCCTCACATCTGACCCTTTCCCCTGCCCCCCCAGCTCCAGCTCGCGCGGCGCGGACTTTCGCGGCCCGGCGCCACCTCCGCAGCCCCGGGCTTGCGTAGCGCCCCGCCCCACTCACCGAGACCAGTAGGGCCGAGTCCAGGCCGCCCGATGTTCTGGTGCCGCTCCGGGGAGATCCCGCAGGCACCTCCGCTACTCCGCCTCCACAGGCACCAGGCACCGCTTCCAAAGCGCCACTCCCACAGGCAGTAGCGGTGACAAGGGCCCGGGCCGCAGCGGGATGTCTCCTCCGCTATCGCCGAAGTCTCCGTCGTCGATATCCCGGCCCGGGACAATCCAGCTCCAGGCGCGCGCAGCACAGCCTCAACCAAGGGACAGAACGCCCCAGGGAGCCCCCGATGCCAGCGGGGCCAGCTCAGCCAGAGTGCAGGGCAAAGGCGCCGGGTAAAGCAGGATAAATGTGCGGATTTTCAATGGTCTTGGCGGAGCCTCACACGAGTGCAGCCATCTTGCCCGGCGCCCTCTAGCGCCCCCCACCTTAGGGGTGACTTATATAAAAGGGGAGTTTGGACGTGGCAACCCCTTGCCATACCATGTTGCTTTGGCGGTGAACTGCGTGAGCAGGCCCTGCAGTGGCAGAGGCAGAGGCCTGAGACAGATTTTAAAGGCTACTTCAGTGGGTGGCATAAGCAGCGCTGCAAGCACACCATTAACATGTAATTTACAGGACCTGGGTATAGGGGAAACCACTGTACAAGGGACCTACAGGTAAATTAAATATGCCAAACAGATGTAGACGAATCTTACCAAGTTCACATGAGAGAGCACATGCACTTTAGCACTTATCCGCAGTAGTAAAGTGTCCAGAGTCGGAATACCACCAAAAACAGTTCAGAAAAAATACAGTAGGAAGGCAAAACGTTCTGGGATGACCCTGCAAAAAAAGGCCTAGTCTAACATTGAGCTCTCCTGAAAATATGCTTTAGTGTGTGTTCCTTTTTGGATTTTGCAGTTAGAACCCGAAAGTTAATGGAGGTGTGATTTTGATAATTCTATGGTCTATCGACCTGTGTGCATGTTTACTAATGGAGGATCAATGTGATATGATACATGAATACGTTTAACTATGCTAGATGCCACCCCATTGCTTAAGAGGTTTTCTGAGTGACTGTTTTCTCCTTTTGTAAGTGTGTATTATGATATCTGAGTATTTTTATGAATTGCTAATTTATTTCTATTATGCTTTTATTTATATTGTGCCTTTTTTATGATCTGGATAGGTCGAATAAAGATTTGTTTAAATTGAATTGAGTTGAGATGAGATATGTAACTGCAAACTGACGACATCTCTTGTATACGTTCTCTCGTATCCCTATCCCCTTCTTCCCTCTCACCAACAGCATCGAGTGACGTATTGAGCATGTTCTGCACTGTCGATTGTGAAAGAGATTTGTAGGTTACACGACGCTCCTGAAGCAGTATTCCAGTCTACAAGTTAGTCGTGACTTAAGTCTGACAGTCAGTGCTATGTTTTCTTTTTTTAAACTTTCACTTCCTTAAATGATCTTGTTTATTCTTGTTGAGTTTGAGTGCGTTTTATTGAGCCTAGGAAAGTCAGTGGGTGGATAAAGGGATACATAAGTGAAAGGATGAGTTACGGAGTGCAGTATAATGACTCACTGGTTGCATACATTCACCGGTGACTGCGAAACAATTTGAGCTATAAATCTTTTTTTTTCTTTTTCTTATTAGCATTTTATATAAGGTTACAAACAGTGGCATTTCTTACACAATAATGCGGTACAAGTCGATCTGTCGGGTGGCATTTGGGAAGTTGTGATTTATATGACTTATCATGATCATCTCTTTGTTAGCTTTTTTTTAACATGGTACAGTACAACAATATCTTACATTTTCTGCTCAATGGTTCATCTGGGTATACAGGACAGAGGGTAGTCTACATGCGTGCCTTTCACATCTTGGCATTAAGGTTGTCTCGTGTTTCCAGTTTAGTTCGGGGCATTCAGTACTATTATATTTGTGTTCTAGATTTCTGCTATATCTGCAGAGCCCAGCCAATTCACAAATGGTTCCCACATGTCTCTGGGGCGGGAGCTCCCCGGCATTAGCTCCCAGTATTCCGCCAGCTGGGTCCTGCAGAAGGCCACCTCCCGGACCCATTCCTTCGGTGTTGGGGGATGAACATACCCCCCAGTCTATGGCCACCTGTTTCTAAGCCATCAGTAGTAAAATAGGCGGCAGTTTCCTCAAATTCTGTGATATGTGAGGGATGACCCCCAGTAGCGCCACCAGTGGTGTGCAGGGTAAGGTTTGTCCGTTATGAGACCAACATTGTGTAATATTTTAGACTAGAAATTTGCTATTGGCCTGCACTGCCATGCCAGGTGCTTGAATGATGCGTGTGGCGCGCCACATTTCCAACAGTTATCATCCGTGCAAAGTCCCATCCACTGTAATTGCATGGGAATTCTACAGAGTTGGTGTATGTACTTAAAGTGTATTAACCCGAGCCGATAGTTTGGGGTCACCTGTTCTAGCTGCCTGCAGCTAAAGTACCATTGCTCATCCGTGAGGCTCTCGCCTAGATCCTCTTCCCATACCGTGCGAGATGCTGGTACAATAATTGGGTGATCTCTTTGTGTGAGAGTGTTAAGTTGTGTGATCAGTTTGCAGCCAGATTGTACCATGAACATGTCAGTGCTTAATTTGTGCCAGTGCTTTCCGGTGCTCAGCACCAGCACTTAATTGCCAGCACCCGGGCTTATGACTGTCTGCCATATGATAGTGGTGTCTGCCAATTTAGGTACGAGCACAACAGCTTCTGTTTATTATTTCAATTTACATTTCCAATTATTAGTATTTGCCTCGAAAGTCATTCTTATAGCTTTGGGGGCCTGTAATAGTATGAATTGTCACACTTTTAAGAGTGTGATGATTAGTAGTCTTTTGGTGCTGCCATTGGCAGTGCTGCCAGTGGCAACGGATGGTGGAAGTTCTAGTGTCCTCCTGTCGAGGGTCCCGGCACTTCGTTTTTTACAAATTAAGCACTGGAGCATGTTTTCCAGTGTAGACAGCTGAGGAGGTGGCGCTGGAAATGTTCTGAATTTGCTTTTACAGGCCACCCGGGCCGTATCTGATAATAGAGCAGCATCTCTAACGCTGATGGGAGCGTAGACCCACACATCTGTTGTAGTGTACGGAAGTCGTCCCCAGGGTATAGGTCCTGATCTGTCCGTATGATGTGTACCTGAGCTCACGCCTGCGCTTTGTGTTTCATGAGTGGTGGAATTAGTGGGCTATCCGCCAAGGGCATAGCATATAGTATGTCTATGTTGGCGCGTTTGCACAGACCTCCCCACGCCCACCGCAGTGCCTCCACAGGGTCTACCTTGTTGCGTGAGCGCTTGAAGGGTTTATAGATGGCGGTCCTAAGCAGGAGGGGAGCAGCTCTGTCCAGTTCAATAGCAGCTATAAATCTTAGTAATGTATAGTTTGTCCTCATTATTAATTGCATGCCTTCGTAAGACACTAAAGCACACATTTCAAACTTTTCAGTACATACCAATGCCACACTGCAAAAATGTATGTGTCTAACTCACAAGGGTCCATGGTTATGCCGAATTGCACATATTTATTTTTTAATGTAACGCCATAAAAGTTGTTGCTGGGCATACACTGTCGTGCATAAGTATGCGCTATTATACGGTGGCAGGGCAAATTAAAAGAGAACATGTATTCTCCATTAGTAATACAATTACAACACGGTAAACTAAAAACTTTGCCAAGCACAGTATCTTACGGACAAACAACACATCGGGGTGCACATTATGTAAACCGACCCATAGACTTCACAGATTCTTTTAATAATGACATATTACATTAGTGCTTTTAGAACATTTAGTCAAACCTCTGCATGCAACACAGAGAAACAAATGAGCCGGTTTTAATGCTGTAATCTGTTTGAGTCAGCAGTCCAGGCTTGAGCAGGAGTAAAATATACATTTAATGAGTCATTAATTAGTTAGAAATTAGTACACTCGGATACTGGCTTAAATCCCCTATTAAACTCTGGACTCTGGAATATGAGCATAAAAAACAAACATTTGCAAGTTTGGGACCATTCAAGTGTTTTTGGCTTTAGTAATGTATTTAGATTTTGCTGCCATTGCTGCCCTTATTTAGGTGGTAATTTGCATTCAGGAAACACTACACCTAAATTCTGCGAGTAGACAAAAGGTGGGGCGCAGACATAGCTTAGGAAAGCGGAAGTTTGCAAGTTCATAAACGGGTCATAACAGTAAATGGGCAAGTGTATACATTGGTTACATTGCTATTATTATTATTTATTAAGCACAGCACATGTTCACTAGGAAAAAGCGCCTTGAGACCCTTGCGGGTGAGTAGTGCGCTATACAAGTATCAATTTACATTTTATAAAGCGTTGACGGTGTTTTAACACTGAAGTGCTGATTCACAAAATATGTATAAGGAAAGTGAAGTTGTAACACTTTTTACGCCTGTATGCGTTGCGAACCCGGCCCAAATCTTCCAACTGCCTATCATAAAATGTGCAAAGAGGATGCAGTCCTCTTTATTTGTACTAATTGCATATGAATATATCCATTTTAGATGTTGTGTGTGTAAAAGAGTACTACTGGTGTACAACTTTACATATATCAAAAATAGTTTGTGACTATGCCCATAAGAAATTACATGGGCAATTTTCAAGAAAGTCCAGACAATGATTTTTTAAAGGGAACCAATAAACAGTAAGGAGGTGGAAAAGAGTGGCACAGAAATAGGAAATGAGTCCAGAAAGCAAGAGGTGATAAAAAAATATTTCCTTGTTCATTCAGAATACAACTAGAGCAGTGGCGGCTGGCACAAATCAGGGATGACAGGACGGGGGCGGGTAGCGCTGCTGGGGGGTAAGACCGGCAAAAAAGTGACCTTTGACCCTGTTGAAGGCAGGTCGCTCCCCACGCCGCACAGCTCCACCTGTTGTGCCCGTGTCCCTTGCTCCTGTCCCTGCAAGTTCAAGGCCCTCCTCCACTCGCAGGCTCCCACCTGCGCATCATCCCTGGTGGCCTAGTGGTGAGCCGAAGGTATCTGTGTGCTAGCTCTGTCCCGTTCCTGTCTGCCTTCCGTCAGTATTATTGCTTGCTTACTGTAATCTGTTCCACTGTATTCCGTTTTTATTCTTCGCTTTTTGGTATTTTGCCCTTCTGCATCCTGTGCCTTCCACCCGTTTTGCTCTCCCGGTTTCCTGCTGCTGCATCCCTGCGGCTTCACCCCCTCCACTCGTCCCGTTCCTGTCTGCCTTCTGTTAATATTATTGCTTTTTTACTGTATTCTGTTGCACTGTAACCTGTTTTTTATTCTTCGTTTTTTGGTATTGTGCCCTACTAGCTCCTGTGCCTTCCGCCTGCTCTGCTCTCCTGTTTTCCCACTGCTGCATCCCCTGCAGCCCCTCCCCCTGCTGGCCCATTCATCCCGCCTCCCAGCTGCTCCTCTCTCCCACCTCCCCTTCTTATGGCAGCCACTGCGTGGCCATGCCACTGGCGCGCCAAAGGAGCGCCTAAGGCAAGCACGTCTGCGCCTGGAACGTGCCCTACCCCAGACCCCATGGCCCCCACAAACGCCACGATGCCCAACACCGCTATGATGCCAGCACCCTGCATGCTCTCTATGCCGTCCGATTACACACCTGCTTCCTGGCCACCCTGAAGCTCACCCAAGGACCCTTCTCCTGCTGGAACTTCAGCTTCACCAGCCTCCAAACCACCACCACACCCACCGGAGCAGGACTTAACAACCTCCAAAGCATTCTACTCAACACTCGTTCTGCCCGCAAACACGCCATCGAACTATGGGACCTACTCGACTCCTCCTCCCTGGACATCTCCTTCCTTCTTGCCTTCCTGACGGAGACCTCCTCAGCACCCAACATCGCCATACCCATCCCTGACGGCTACAAGTACACCCGCAGGGACCGCACCAAGGGAACAGGAGGAGGAATTGCCATCGTCCACAGAAACACCCTCAGAATCACTACCAGCACAGACGACACCCTCAGCACAAACGAACACCTGCACTTCCAGATCCACACCGACCCCAACACCACCCTCAGAGGAACCCTCATCTACAGACCCCCCCCGGCCCCCGGTCACAATTCAGTGACTACATCACCGACTTCCTCAGCACGTACGCCGTTGCTTCCACGGACTCATCCTCCTTGGAGACCTGAACCTCGAGAACATCAACAACAGCAACTCCACCAACCAGCTTGTCACATCTCCCACCCACTCTGCCGGACAAACGCTCGTCCCCATTTTCTCCACCAGCAACCACGTCACCTTCAGCCACACCACCAAACTCCTCTGGACCGACCACCGCTGCATTCCAATTCTCCATTGAGAAGCCCACCACGCACCACCGCACACAACGGGCCCCCCTGCTGCAGCTGGAGCAAACTCATCGAAGACCAGCTACTCACCACCCTTGCCCCAAACCCACCATCTGACACCACCGACACTGACTCCGCCGCCCGCAACCTCAGGCAGTGGATCGACGACTGCGCAAACACTCTCGCCCCGATCAAGAATCCCTTTAACAGATGCACCAACAGAAAAGCCATCTGGTTCACTACCGACCTCCAGACATCTAAGCAGGCCTGCCACAGGCTCGAGAAGAAGTGGCACCACGAACAGACACCTGACAGCAACGCAGCCTACAAGAGTGCCATCCACAGACACTACCAACTCATCCGAACCGCCAAAAGGACTTCCTTCAAAGAGCGCATTGACAACAACGCACACAACAGTAAACAGCTCTTCAACATCGTGAAGGAACTCTCCAACTTCAACGACATCCAGCCATCGCAAGACCTCTGCGACTCCCTAGCCACCTTCCTCCACAGCATGATCGCAGACATCCACAACAGTTTCAACAACCAGGCCCCCTCTACAGACACCGACACCTCAAAGTCACCGCCCCCCACCCACATAAACCTCCTGCCTTCCTGGACCCACGTCAACAACAACAACACCATCAAAATCATGAACACCATCCACTCCGGCTCACCATCTGACCCCAACCCGCACCACATCTTCAACATAGCAAGCTCCACCATCGCACCCCAACTCCGCAAGGTCTTCGACAGCTCCTTCAAGAGCATCACCTTCCTGGAGAGCTGGAAGCACACCGAGATCAATGCCTTAGTTAAGAAACCCAAGGCAGACCCCAAGGACCTCAAGAACTTCCGGCCCATCTTCCTACTCCCGTTCCCAGCAAAAGATTATCAACAAGTAACTGACCTCCTTCCTCGAAGAGAACAACATCCTGAACTCATGCCAATCCGGATTCCACAGCAACCACAGCACCGAAACAGCCCTCATCGCCGCCACCGATGACATCAGGGCCATGCTGGACAACAGGGAAACCGCGGCCCTCATCCTCCTGGACCTCTCAGCCGCCGTCAACACCGTCTGCCCCCACACCCATCGCACACGCCTCCACAACTCAGGGATCCGCAACAAAGCCCTGAACTGGACCACCTACTTCCTCGTCTGCAGAACCCAGAGTGTCTGCCTCCCCTCATTCCATTCTAAAGACACCAAGATCATCTGCGGCGTACCCCAAGGATCGTCCCTCAGCCTAACACTCTTCAACATGGCACTGCTTGCCAACATCGTCCGATCTAAGCATGGGCTGAAAATTCGTTCCGCTCGTGGAATTTGTGGATTTTCCGTGATTTCGCGATCCGCGAATGTCGCGAAATTGCGGTTAAATCAGCGAATCAGCGGGGACGAATTTTCAGCCAGGCACTTACAGGGTTACAGCAGCAGATGCAAAAGTTTAAGCTAATTTTTTGTAACCTTTTACAAAAGGGTTACAAAGAAATTAACTTCAACTTGAGCACCTGCTGCTGTAAGCCTGTAAGTGCTTCCTGGCACCTCGTTGCCTACTTGCAACTATTCTCTGACCCTGGTCTGACCCTTGAAGCAGGGTCAGAGAATAGTTACAAGTAGGTAATGAGGCGCCTGTCACCAAAATTAAACCTCAACAGGAAGCACTGACAGATATAAAAACAAGCATTTGCAATGCAATAGGTCTCGCATTAGGAAAGTTTGAGCTATTGGTCTTGTAAATGACAATTTTTTTTATTTATGTGTTGGTTTTGAAAATAGCTAAATTAATAGCTTTGTCATTTACAATGCCAATAGTTATAACTTTCGCAAATGTGACACCTATAGCATTTGTAATGCAACATAATTTGTATTTACGTGACTTAGCTGTATTGATATTACAAATTACAATGGCTTTTAATTTTTTTAAATAATTAATACTTAAATAAAAGTGATTTTAATTTATAATGGCAATAGCTTAAACTTTTGTAAAACCCTTTTGTGAAGATTATGTTCAGTGTATTTTATTGTGACGAAAATCCAAGAAGAGAAGTGAAATATTAACATCTTTTTCTGACATTTGTAATATAGTTTGAAACATTGAAAGAACATATTTGAACCAGTTGTTGTAGAATGGTTGCGCAGATTGATGGTGGGGTGGCGCTGAGTGATGCTGTGGTGGTGCTGAGTGATGCTGTGGTGGTGCTGAGTTGTGCTGTAGTGGTGCTGAGTGATAATGTGGTGGTGCTGAGTGATGTTGTGGTGGTGCTGAGTGATGCTGTGGTGGTGCTGATTCGTGCTGTGGTGGTGCTGAGTGATGCTGTGGTGGTGCTGAGTGATGCTGTGGTGGTGCTGAGTGATAATGTGGTGGTGCTGAGTGATGCTGGGGTAGCGCTGAGTGATGATGTGGTGATGCAGAGGGGAGAAAGGCACAAAAAGAAGTCTAACAAAGGGCAGAAAAACAAGGGAAAAACAAGTCTAACAGAGGGCAGAAGGGCACAAAAAACAGTCTAACAGAGGACAGAAGGGCAGAAAAACAAGGGAAAAACGAGTCTAACAGATGGCAGAAAGGCATAAAAAACTAGTCTAACGGGCAGAAAGGCACAAAAATGAGTCTAACAGAGGGCAGAAGGGCACAACAAACGAGTCTAACAGAGGGCAGAAGGGCACAAAAACAAGGGAATAACAGAGGGCAGAAGGGCACAAAAACCGAGTCTAACAGAGGGCAGAAGGGCAGAAAAACAAGGGAAAAATGAGTCTACAGAGGGCAGAAGGGCACAAAAAACGAGTCTAACAGGGGGCAGAAGGGCAGAAAAACAAGGGAAAAACGAGTCTAACAGAGGGCAGATGGGCAGAAAAACAAGGGAAAAACGAGTCTAACAGAGGGCGAAGGGCACAAAAAATGAGTCTAACAGGGGGCAGAATGAATCCCGCCCTGCGTGTTTGTCCATGAAGATGCCATCTTTTTGTGCAATACATCTACTCAACTGGAGTACTTTCTACTGTCTAATCAGTAAGGGCTCCCTCGTTGGCTAAATGTATAGGGGCAGATTTGATTGTGCGCCGCAGCTCCGCCACCCATGGCGCGCCGCATTTACAATGCGGCGCACCATGTGGCAAAAACGGCACAGATGCGTCACGCATCTGTGCCGTAAAAGCAGCGCATTGCTGGAGCTGCGTCGAGCTTGCGACGCAGCTCCAGCAATGCTCTGGGGGGCCCTATCTCCCCAATGCTGCATCAAGCCTAGCGCCTGCTTCAAGCAGGCGCAGGGTTTTGACGCAGCATTGGCCTAAAAGTGACTGAGTGAATTCTTGTAGATTTCACTCAGCCACTTTTAGGAGGCGTTCCTGCGCAGGAACGCCCTCCGCCTGCGCCGGAATGACATACCCAAAACTGTTGACCTTCAAGAGACTCCTCAAGACCTGGCTGTCAGAGCAGTAGCTGCACCCCTGTCCCGCCCCCCCCCCTCCCCAGTGCCTTGACACCCCCACAGGTGTGTTGTGCACTCTACAAATGTACTGATTGATTGATTGATTGATTGATTGATTGAATAACACTTACCTCTTGCTGCATCTCTACACCTCGCCACGTCTCTCCTCTTCATCTCTCCCTCCACTGGAACAGGAAGCACCCAGGCTTCCAGGCTCCCCTTAGCCAATCACAACGCTGCAATGCAGTGTTGTTATCGGACTGAGCGCCGTGGTTCATAAATCAGACAAGGACTGGGGGCCTGGGAATGCTCTCCACCCAGGCTGTAATGCAGCCTAGCCTGTGTGGACAACATGCAAAGTGTGCATGAATGTTTGGCAGGCCCCAGAAGGGCACTTTACGGACTGCCCAATACTCCTCCCCTGCTCTGAGAGAAGAGCAGCCCCGCCCCAACCCGCACCACATCTTCAACATAGCAAGCTCCACCATTGCACCCCAACTCCGCAAGGTCTTCGACAGCTCCTTCAAGAGCATCACCTTCCTGGAGAGCTGGAAGCACACCGAGATCAATGCCTTAGTTAAGAAACCCAAGGCAGACCCCAAGGACCTCAAGAACTTCCGGCCCATCTTCCTACTCCAGTTCCCGGCAAAAGATTATCAACAAGTAACTGACCTCTTTCCTCGAAGAGAACAACATCCTGAACTCATGCCAATCCGGATTCCACAGCAACCACAGCACCGAAACAGCCCTCATCGCCGCCACCGATGACATCAGGGCCATGCTGGACAACAGGGAAACCGGGGCCCTCATCCTCCTGGACCTCTCAGCCGCCGTCAACACCGTCTGCCACCACACCCATCGCACACGCCTCCATAACGCAGGGATCCGCAACAAAGCCCTGAACTGGACCACCTACTTCCTCGTCTGCAGAACCCAGAGTGTCTGCCTCCCCTCATTCCATTCTAAAGACACCAAGATCATCTGCGGCGTACCCCAAGGATCGTCCCTCAGCCTAACACTCTTCAACATGGCACTGCTTGCCAACATCGTCCGATCTAAGCATGGGCTGAAAATTCGTTCCGCTCGTGGAATTTGTGGATTTTCCGTGATTTCGCGATCCGCGAATGTCGCGAAATTGCGGTTAAATCAGCGAATCAGCGGGGACGAATTTTCAGCCAGGCACTGACAGGGTTACAGCAGCAGATGCAAAAGTTTAAGCTAATTTTTTGTAACCTTTTACAAAAGGGTTACAAAGAAATTAACTTCAACTTGAGCACCTGCTGCTGTAAGCCTGTAAGTGCTTCCTGGCACCTCGTTGCCTACTTGCAACTATTCTCTGACCCTGGTCTGACCCTTGAAGCAGGGTCAGAGAATAGTTACAAGTAGGTAATGAGGCGCCTGTCACCAAAATTAAACCTCAACAGGAAGCACTGACAGATATAAAAACAAGCATTTGCAATGCAATAGGTCTCGCATTATGAAAGTTTGAGCTATTGGTCTTGTAAATGACAATTTTTTTTATTTATGTGTTGGTTTTGAAATAGCTAAATTAATAGCTTTGTCATTTACAATGCCAATAGTTATAACTTTCGCAAATGTGACACCTATAGCATTTGTAATGCAACATAATTTGTATTTACGTGACTTAGCTGTATTGATATTACAAATTACAATGGCTTTCAATTTTTTAAAATAATTAATACTTAAATAAAAGTGATTTTAATTTATAATGGCAATAGCTTAAACTTTTGTAAAACCCTTTTGTGAAGATTATGTTCAGTGTATTTTATTGTGACGAAAATCCAAGAAGAGAAGTGAAATATTAACATCTTTTTCTGACATTTGTAATATAGTTTGAAACATTGAAAGAACATATTTGAACCAGTTGTTGTTGAATGGTTGCGCAGATTGATGGTGGGGTGGCGCTGAGTGATGCTGTGGTGGTGCTGAGTGATGCTGTGGTGGTGCTGAGTGGTGCTGTAGTGGTGCTGAGTGATAATGTGGTGGTGCTGAGTGATGTTGTGGTGGTGCTGAGTGATGCTGTGGTGGTGCTGATTCGTGCTGTGGTGGTGCTGAGTGATGCTGTGGTGGTGCTGAGTGATGCTGTGGTGGTGCTGAGTGATAATGTGGTGGTGCTGAGTGATGCTGGGGTAGCGCTGAGTGATGATGTGGTGATGCAGAGGGGAGAAAGGCACAAAAAGAAGTCTAACAAAGGGCAGAAGGGCAGAAAAGCAAGGGAAAAACAAGTCTAACAGAGGGCAGAAGGGCACAAAAAACAGTCTAACAGAGGACAGAAGGGCAGAAAAACAAGGGAAAAACGAGTCTAACAGATGGCAGAAAGGCATAAAAAACTAGTCTAACGGGCAGAAAGGCACAAAAATGAGTCTAACAGAGGGCAGAAGGGCACAACAAACGAGTCTAACAGAGGGCAGAAGGGCACAAAAACAAGGGAATAACAGAGGGCAGAAGGGCACAAAAACCGAGTCTAACAGAGGGCAGAAGGGCACAAAAACAAGGGAAAAATGAGTCTACAGAGGGCAGAAGGGCACAAAAAACGAGTCTAACAGGGGGCAGAAGGGCAGAAAAACAAGGGAAAAACGAGTCTAACAGAGGGCAGAAGGGCAGAAAAACAAGGGAAAAACGAGTCTAACAGAGGGCGAAGGGCACAAAAAATGAGTCTAACAGGGGGCAGAATGAATCCCGCCCTGCGTGTTTGTCCATGAAGATGCCATCTTTTTGTGCAATATATCTACTCAATTGGAGTACTTTCTACTGTCTAATCAGTAAGGGCTCCCTCGTTGGCTAAATGTATAGGGGCAGATTTGATTGTGCGCCGCAGCTCCGCCACCCATGGTGCGCCGCATTTACAATGCGGCGCACCATGTGGCAAAAACGGCACAGATGCGTCACGCATCTGTGCCGTAAAAGCAGCGCATTGCTGGAGCTGCGTCGAGCTTGCGACGCAGCTCCAGCAATGCTCTGGGGGGCCCTATCTCCCCAATGCTGCATCAAGCCTAGCGCCTGCTTCAAGCAGGCGCAGGGTTTTGACGCAGAATTGGCCTAAAAGTGACTGAGTGAATTCTTGTAGATTTCACTCAGCCACTTTTAGGAGGCGTTCCTGCGCAGGAACGCCCTCCGCCTGCGCCGGAATGACATACCCAAAACTGTTGACCTTCAAGAGACTCCTCAAGACCTGGCTGTCAGAGCAGTAGCTGCACCCCTGTCCCGCCCCCCCCCCCCCCTCCCTAGTGCCTTGACACCCTCACAGGTGTGTTGTGCACTCTACAAATGTACTGATTGATTGATTGATTGATTGATTGAATAACACTTACCTCCTGCTGCGTCTCTACACCTCGCCACGTCTCTCCTCTTCATCTCTCCCTCCACTGGAACAGGAAGCACCCAGGCTTCCAGGCTCCCCTTAGCCAATCACAACGCTGCAATGCAGTGTTGTTATCGGACTGAGCGCCGTGGTTCATAAATCAGACAAGGACTGGGGGCCTGGGAATGCTCTCCACCCAGGCTGTAATGCAGCCTAGCCTGTGTGGACAACATGCAAAGTGTGCATGAATGTTTGGCAGGCCCCAGAAGGGCACTTTACGGACTGCCCAATACTCCTCCCCTGCTCTGAGAGAAGAGCAGCCCCGCCCCGCCCCGCCCCGCCAAGCTGCCAAACTGTCAGACTACAGCAGTAGGAAGAAATAAAATGATAATAAAATTGAGTTATTATCATTTTATTTTTCCTTTATTTACACTGCTTAAAAGCAGTAGGACAACACTCCTCCTTAGCAGAGGAGCTGCCACTGAACTAGAATCAAACGTAAAAGGAGTTTGTACCCGATTTTGGATTCTAAGTCAGGCTTAGTTTGTGTTTAGATCAAGAGGTTCTCCAGAGCAAATCCTTTCAGCTATTATTTAGAAAAATTCGGTAACTGGAACTACATGTGGCTTTTCCAACTCGTGACCCTGATAATGTGATATACATCCGCTAGTGGTATCTGAACCAACTTTGTTTATGAAAAGAATGGCAAACACCTTGACATTACTCATTAATATTTCTTGCAAGGGCTGTGAGGAAAATACTAACATAGAAATTAGAAGATAAGAGCTCTTATTAAGATGTGGGTACAATCATGTCTTCAAACTGTATACAAATTTCTTATCAATTTACAATTTTACTCTCTATATACAAGTCCTAGTGAGTTGAATAATAGCTTGTTAGTGCATTTATATTATTAAACATCGCCCAACCTGATCCAAGCCTTAGAGTCCAACTGTGCACAATTGGACTCTAAGGCTTGGATCACATGAGGTTAATGGGGTGCTGTTATTATATGGACCTTAGAAGAAATGGACGTTCTTTGTCAGGATACCTTCAGAGACATAACTTACATTAGCTAACAATGAGTGAATACCATTTAATGAGGTTGGGTGATGTTTAATACTATAAACGCACTAACAAGCGATTATTCAACTCACTAGGACTTGTATATAGAGAGTTAATTTTGACATCTATTACTGCCCGGCATTTGAGTAGTAACATGTTATGGGTCACTTGTAAATTGATAAGAAATATTGGCACTAATCAGCCATTAATTGTAATAGTGTCCCTATTTCTAGTGCACTTTTCTTACAGACGTTTTATGTTTATAATTTACTTGCATTGCATAATATGCTTCTGATCTGTATCTACATTTGAATACATGTGCAGCCGGTAAAACTACTGACACCAGAATACATTCCGGTGACTCATGCCGATACTTACCCAGAACAAACATGCGCTTTTAAATTGTTTTCAACTGCGCCCAAGCAGAATGGTAACAACATCGATGTTATGTCTGGGTTTTATATAATTCAAATGTTTAATCTGAATTTATTGAGACCGTGACAAATGTTTATTGTTTATTATTACTTACTCAAATATGGCCGACACGCGAACAGTCCACTTTCGATGTTCTCTGATTATCGGGAAATGTTTGTGTCCATAAAGCACGACAATCTTTAACGGAACTTTGTGTGAACAAGCGCTTTGTAAGTGCGAAACGCGTCACAAAAGTTTATGAGTTTAATAAACCTCTTTTCTTTGGCTTAGAAACCGGACTTCTGTGGTAATTTAAGCTGAGCGCGCGACGGTACTCCGTTTTGCCTTGTGATATATATATATATATATATATATATATATATATATATATATATATATATATATATATATATATATATATATATGACATCCAACGACAACCTCAATGGAGTATCCCTCGTCCAGTGGGGGTGGCGCGCTGCCGGTGAGGTGACCGGTAGTTCAATATTCAGGCAAAACGGCGTTCCAAGCGCGCACGTGTGAACAAGCACTCACGGAGTGCGAAACGCGTCACGTAGGGCTTATGGCGTGAATAAACCCTACCTACTTGACAGACCTGCTTGTTGGTGTGGATTCTTTTGGTACCTAAGTGCGCGCTTGGAACGCCATTTTGCCTGAATATATATATATATACATATATATATATAGAGAGAGAGAGAGAGAGATGGATATATATAAAAATATATATATATATATATATATTTATTTTATATATATATATATATATATATGTATTTGTTTTTATGACAATGTTCAATAGCAACTTTCTCCCAAATTGAAACTTAAATCTAGATATACATAATTTGTTTATGGGCCTTCTCAACAAATGAAGAATTTCCCACTCTGGTCTATACACATTTTAGTTGTTTTGTTTTCTTTATTTGTTAATATATTTCCTTTATTGTAAGACTGTTATAAACGCTGTTATTGTTCTTGAATCCGTTATTCATGTTGAGTCCAAGCTGACACGTTTGGTAAAACACTGAGTACCTGTTCACCTTCATAAGGAACCAGAAGAACTAATAAAAATTCAAATGGTGGTAGGACAAAATTACAATACCTAATTTCAACAGTATTGCTGATGTGAATCTTAGACATAGGACGCCAATATCTCCCAGAGCATATAAAGGCTTAAATAATTGTTCCACAATTCAATTCATAGGCCTAATAAGAATGGCTGAGAATTCAGCTCCTTCAATATGCACATTGTAAACGTTAGAAATGTTAGAAATGAAAAGTACTTCATCTCATCCCTTCTGAATATCATTCCCTAACCTCCTAGCAATGAAAGCGTCCAAATAAAAAATGCAGCTGTAACACAAATGCAAACACAACAAGATGATAAACGGAGTGCTAAAACCTTTTCAGCTACTCACCCCCAGTAAAGAGACTATGCTACGCCAGTTTTGACCCAGACTCTGCGTCACAGCACTCAACGCCACTGCTCTCTATGCTACTCTACTCTGCACCACTGTACTCAACACCAATGCACTCCACACCACTCTATTATACACCACTGCACTCTACAACAGTATTATCTAGAACTCTAGCAATTTAAGCACCCCGAAAACAATGTGTTGCTCTCTACTGAAGAAAAAGAACTATCCTGAAACACATGTCTAGAGACACAAATCACTGTCTGCACCAACAAGGGTGAAAAACTAAAATACTGTCACTGAACTAAGTGTTGTCCTGCACTGCATTTACCTTCTTCCGCATGGTATTCCTCCGTTTATATTGGTCTTTTCTCAGCTTATATTTATTCTTTTTTTGTTATACAGACCGTCTCTTGCCGAAACTACTTATTTTATGGATAGTTCCGACTAATTTTTGGATCGATACCCACGTTTGCGTGCAACTTTTTGAGCACCATAGATGTTTATATTTACACTTTACCCACGTGTGAATATCTGCCGTTTATCTGGCTCCTTCGTCGGTTTGGAGGCATTTCCCTTTAACTATGGGCGTGACTGTTAGAAGAAAACACGTCACCTTTCAGGTGAACCGCATTGTTTATATAAAAGGAGTGGCTGGTTCGCACGTCCGGTTACACATTTTCTCCAATTGCTGTGAGACGCCAGCATCTACCATTTGCAGTGCTTGCAGGTTGATACATACAGGACGGGTTCCTTTTGACCGGTAAGATCACCTTCCCCCGCTGGGCCACTAATTGTAGTCCCTAGAGCATTTAATAATTATAACGATAACCATAAGCCATTTCCATCATCTATGGGTTTGTTTTTATCTGCTTTCAGAGTTAGATTTGAAAGCCCAGCATGGCGATATATCTTTCTCCTTACTATGGGACGGCGTTATCTACCAGTGGCACCGCCCAGATGATAACGCTAACCACGAATATCTTCGCACTAGGTAAGGCGATGTGGATTACGAGCTGCTAGCCGTTCGCCTTTTTTAATTTCCTAGATTGAAGTGCGGATTACTGATATACGTACATCTTGTCTTCTTTATTTAAGTTATTTTTACAGAACTGGAAGCCCTCGATTATCGGACACGAGGAGTATTGCAGCCCTATAACGTCATCAATCATTTTTTGGTGCCATCCTTGCATAGTATTGATTCTACATTCGGCTACCTTATCGGTAAGGACAGTTAGATTTTTGAGAAATCCCAGTGTCAGTTCCACAAAGGAAACCTATTTTGAGCTAAGTGTTATTAGAGCTTGCCCCTCCCTCGTTTCCCGACTAACTCCATAATTTTGGCAATTCATTTTTAGATTAGGTATCTACAAGGGTTAAACAGAGGGACCTAAGGAATTAGCAACGACCTATCTAGAGGACGTTACCTGATTGCAAGTCATTATGGACAATGAGCGACGGTAAGCTCCCATATAAATATAAAAAGTGTCTCTTTTTGACATGTTCGCCTTCTGGAGTTACTATGCACCTGGCCATTTCAATTTATAATACGTATGTAGGCTTTGTGTTAGACATCGCCCACGAGTTAGCGGCTAATTTTGGATAATATTATTGTATCCAAATTTTATAAATGTTGCTCTTCTGGAATTTTTGGGCGTATTAGTGTTAAATATGTTCTTAGTAATATTGACGTTAGCATCCTAAACTAACATCGTAATCCTTTCTTATTTCATGAATTTTCAGCTTAAAATGACAATTATAACTGACATCCCCCCTTTTTTCTTTTTTCTTTTTGATTATATCACCCCACTACAGCACAAAATTATAGGACATATAGATAAAAAGATAAAGCAAGCTCATTTCCTCGACATATCATCCCAATGTGTATATGGAATTAGGTAAGTGCTTCATAGTTATCAATGTTTAGGTTGGAATAGCATATATTATCAAAAACGTTTTTGGCTATTGAGTACCAGCATAAGGTTCCATCAGTGATACAGTTATATACATATCTAAGAATACAGAAGCAATAGAACACATATAAAAGAAAAACCACCCCACGCAGCAGTTATGTGTCGGACAGTTATAATATGTATGCATATCAGTCGATTTAAATACATTGTACAGAACAAACCTCTTGAGTTGGGTTGAGACCCTGTTGATAGGTACACCCTGTAATTGAGACATTTATCAGGAATAATGTCTTTAATCAAATATGAGGATGTAGACATCATGTTCATGCTTCGTAGGAAACATCCGTCTCCCAAATTACAACAGCTCAAATATAGTCATATTAGGTTTGTACCTTGTATAGACGTATTTAGAGGGCTATACAAGTAGGGAAGAAATGTCATTAAGGTACCAATGTTTACTTTGATTTTCTATGGTTTTTTTTATATTGGTGCAAGTAGAATGTAATTTTGAACAATACGGTTATGTAAAAGTGTTTACTAATTTTAATTAAACCATGTTTTCCAGATGAAATTTGTGGCTCCTGAGAAAGGCGTTTCCCATAACGCCGAAACGCGTGTCGAACAATATTGATTGCCACTCTGTTATTTTAGACATATATTTTTTCATGTATTGTATGGAAATTGTATAAATGTTTTGTTTTTAACTGTTATTTTATTGATTGCTTTTAATTTGAACACTTGTGTATTTATTAAATGAAATACAGTTTTTAATTAATTTGTTTTGTGGTCCCTAATGTACTTTCTTCCTATCTATTGTGTTAATATTATGCTATGATTTTTTTCACTGTATATTTCCCTGTACTAAGATTTGATATTTTGAACAGGGGGTCCTTGTTATTTACACTGCTGCATTTACCTTGATGCATTCAGACAAACTGAGTGCTGGGGTGTGAGGCAGCGTGCTCCCACCCTTTTTTTTGTTTTACAAGGCTCCCTCAAATAAATGAGTTCACGAGCTCTAGCTGGTGCACCTGCGCCCATTGAGTGGTATAGAGACCTGAAAAGACATTGGGCGCATTTCCAGAACCCCCAAAAGAATGTGTTGCTCTCTACTGAAGAAGGACAACTATCTTGAAACATGTCTAGAGAACATTCTTCAGAAGAATACAAACTTTTTCAGCTGATCAATCTAATAAATATTTTCTTTTCTCCAGAGCCAAGATGTGAAAGAGAGGGCCCTAATTCTCATTGATGGGCATTTCTTTTAGGCATGGTTGGCATGAGCAAGAAAACATGGCTGCAACAGTTACAGGTATATAAAGGCAATAGCTCCCATCAACAACCTTTCTCTCATGCACTATTTATTAGTGCAACTTAAGACACATAAATAATCAATAAATTATTCACTTCCTCGTTTGTCAGGCTCAAAGCATTCTAATAAACTGTAAACAAATTTCCAATCCATTTCATCATTATCATCAATTGTGTTAATGTCTAAGATGGAGAGTTGCCCTTGATTGGAGCAAGACGGTTGATGAAGGTAATGCAAATCAGTTCAAAGACAACCAAGTTAATGAATACAATTTTGAGAATTTTCATTCCGTTTCCTCCAAAAATATCCTTCTACGAATACCAAATACTCCTTCCTTTAGAACTCACCTAATTCCTTCAGAACTCACCCAATTATCAATCGCAGATAACGTCTCAACTCCTTTATGTATTTGATCAATTTATCAATGTATGCCTAGGGCGCAATAGGAAAAAAGAGCAGCAATCAGAACCTATGACTGCATAGACACTACCTATGGCAGCCAGCACAAAATCAAGTTATCCTGTTCTTTATAATCACAGTTTGTTGTGCTCCAAATTGTTCAGTGATGAACCTAGGGGCAATTGAAGTTGGGTTTGCTGCCTCCTCTGCTATTGTAACCAGTTAGTGAATTTTGTAGATGGGAAGTCTCACTATATATCTAGGAAACAAGATGATAAAGATCAAAAAAGTCTCTGAAATCTCTTTGATCAGTTTCTTATGGCACGAGGGATGTTTTGCTGATGTGTATCTAATGGCAATGTAATGATAGCAGGATAACAAGATCCAGACCAGTCCTGCAACCAGATGTAGGCCCTGTTACTCACAATGAAAAAAGGTTCCAGGCAAATCATGGTTATGGCTCCTGGTATATAGTACTTGTGATGGAAGTTCAAAGAAGAAGAAGAAGAGCTTGGAAATAGACCACATTGGGTAGCAGCAATCACATTCCCTTTGGCCCACACAGAAATTTCCATTTCAAGTTTCACCATGCAGTTAGTTGGTAGTTCTGGCAGGAAAATGGAATCTCACAGATGAGAGGACAATGCAAACAGGTACATTGTTACATTGAGGGGAAGGACCCATTCAAATATGCCTAAAAGTTGTAATTATCTTAATCAAAAGGGATAGAGAACATGGGCACTTCTGCTTTGGAGTTAGTGGGCAAGTGGGCACAAATCCAGCACAAACAAAAATGAAGGTTCCTTTTTTTATTGCTCTAGGAAACGTAAGAAAGTGTTATGACAATAGAATGACCATCGATTTTGGAGGTGGGTGGCAGGCTCAATGCTGCTGATTTCTTAATTTCTTCATGCCTGTCACCCAGCTCCTTTAGACACATCGCCAAATGAGAAGCTAACCAATAAGGCTCACAGCAAAGAGACTTAGTCAGGCCAATTGAGAAATAAAGTAGCTGGGATGCTTCCTACTACCAGAGTCGCAGGTAGTAGCTGTGGGCATCAGAAGGGGCTATGTCAAAGTGAGATCCATACTTTTATTTATTTTGGGGTTTTTCCCTAGCGCGGACCAGACCCAGGAAAGGGTATCAGAGTGCTTTAAAATGAGGGCACAGTACGAATAAAACAATTTGCAAAAAGTATAGCATACATAAGATCAACACATTTTACAAAGTTCGGAGGGTCGCAGGTGTGAGAGTATTTCTGAGCAACAGATCAAGAGCAGTGAAGGTGTCTTTCAAGGGATAGAAGGGGCAAGTTTAGGGTGTAGACCAGGAATGGTCCATGTGATAGTTTACGTGAGGAATTTGCACAAAAGGAATGATTTTGCTTCTTTTTTTAACAGAAGAGTAGAGGAGATTTTTCTGATGTAGGGAGGAAGTGAGGGGCATATTACCAAGCAATAGCGATAATTATCGCTATTGCTTGGTTAGCGTGAAAAACTATCGCCAATCTGTGGTGATTTTTATCGCAGATAAACCTTGATATTACCAAGGTTTATCGCAAATGCGATAAATATCGGCCGCAATGCATGAATATCGCTGAAAAGTCAGCGATATTCATGCATTAGCGAGCTAATGCTCTTAGCCATGTTATCCACCTCCCATTGGATAACATGGCTAAGAACTGCTCAGGGCAGGTGTTAGCTTTTGGAGATATTCGCGCTTAGAGCGAATATCTCCAAAAGTTGGTAATAGGAGATAGCGATGTTAGCGACTGTTTCCAGTCGCTAACATTTTGGCACGCCCACTTTGCATGTCATTAGTGATAAATATCACTGACATGCAAAGTGGGGCCCAAGATGGTCGCTATCTCCTACTAGCTGTCGCTAACTGGTGTTAGCGACAGCTAGGTAATAGGGAGATAATTTTATCTCCGCTTTCTTGGCTTTTAAAGCCAAAAAAACGGAGATAAACCCCCTTGATAATATGCCCCTGAGTTCCATATTCTTGGTGCTACTTCGGAGAGTGCTCTGTCAGACATTTTTTTCTTGCTGAGGCATAAGGGTTTCAGGAGTAGATTATCAGCACTCCTTGAGAGTCTGATTCCTCTAGATAAGGTAAGTTTTTGGGCTAGGTACTGGGGAGTATTGTGGTGAGGCGCTTTGTGAATGATGCATGCCATTTTTAGCTGGATTTGAACTTCAAAAGGAAGCCAGTTGAGTGCTTTCAGGTGTGGCGATATTTGGTCACATTTCCTAGATCCTGTTAGGAGTCTTGCTGCAGCGTTGAGAAAGGCTTTTAATGGGGCGGTTGAGATTTTGGGAAGCCCTGTGAGGGTGATGCATCTATACTCCAGCCTTGAGATGACTAAGGACTGAACTGCAGTTTTGAGGTCCGGGTTCTCGATGAAAGGTTTCTTTTTCCTGAGATAGCTGAGGTGAAAGCGTGCATTTTTAGCTAACAGTTTGATGTATGTTTTCATGTTAAGGTTCTTATCTGGTGTAATTCCATGTGATTTGGTGGAGTCCACCACAGTTGGCATGCAGTTAAGTGCAGTGATCAACTTGGAGCATTCCTTTGTTTTCCTGGGAATTATTATGGTGGGGGGAGATTAGAAGAAATTCAGTTTTTTGTGAGTTTAGCTTGAGGAAGTTGGTTGTTAGCCAGTGGACGGTCTTTTCGAGTGCCATGTTCATCGTCATTATGTCTTCAAAGGAGGAGATCTTGAGGAAGAGTTAAGTGTTGTTCACGTACATGTGGTAGGCTATGTTTGCCTGCTGTAATAGTTCAGTTAGTGGTTCGACATACAGGTTGAATAGGGTGGGGGATAGGGTAGAGTCTTGTGGTACACCCAGAGGGTTCGGTGAGGAGGGAGAAAGATTTCTGTTCACCATGAAAGACTGTGTTCTGTTTTCCAGAAAGGATTTGAACCATTGAAGAACTGAGCCAGATAAACACATCCTATTTTCCAGTGTTTTTAGAATTTTGTTGTGATTGATCGTGTCGAATGCTGAGGTGAGGTCAAGCAAGACTAGTAGAAAGGTTTTGTTTCGGTCAAGAGCAAGGAGGGCGTCGTCCACTATATGTAGAATGGCTGTTTCTGTGCTATGATCGGGTCTGCAACCCGATTGGTGGGTGTTCAGAAGGTTGAAGCTCATTATGTGTTGGTTCAGTTGTTGTTGAACACATTTTTCCAGGACCTTGGCTAGCCTGGGACTGTTGGTTATGGGTCGGAAATTGTTGGGGTCGGAGGAGTTTGCTGTCGGTTTCTTTAGGATAGGGGTGACTTGGACTGTTTTTAGGCAGTCCATTATGTGCCCTTCCGCTAGCGAGGCGTTGATGATTTTGGTCCAGAGAAGGGAGATGACTTGCTAGATTGGGGGAATGAAATTTGAGGGGACTGGGTCATTGAAGTGGTTGTTGAGTTTGGTGGTTGATAATGTTTTGGTGATGTCATTAAGATCGCAAAAGTTTGAAAGTTGACCAGTGGGAGTTATTTTTGGACAAAAGTAACTTGGGTTGTTCAGGGATTTCAGCTTGAGAGTACTTTGGGGTGGCGGAGTTCGCTGCTGCTGTGTCTAGCTCGAGTTGGAGGAAGTTAGTTTTTGCTGTGAAGAAAGAGGAAACTTCACTGCTCAGCTGTGATTTTGTGGTCAAGAAAGAGGATTTAGCCAATTTGTTAGATTGTTGTTTTAGAATGTCAAAGAGTTTCTTTGGTCTGTTCTTGTCATTGTCTAGTTCCGATCTAAAGAAGTATTTTTTGAATTGTAGAACACTTTTGTTATAGGAGTTTCTAGCTTTCTGAAGTAGTTTGAGATAGAGAGGGGAGAGATGTTGTCTCCATTTCCGTTCTGATGATCTAAGTTTACGTCTTTCTTCATTTAGGGCTCCTTTAAACAAAGGGTTTTTATCTTTGTCTCGAATTCGTTTGAGCTTAGGTGGGGCAGCTTGGTCAAAGATCTTGGTCATCGTGGAGTTGTAGTGGCCAGTGAGGTCACTGACGTGAGACATGTTGTTTGGGGGATGAAAACTATCTCACAGTGGGAGGCTAGTTGGTTCCATTCGAGGTTTTTTGTGTTTCTTATCTCATCTTATATTTGTAGCGGGAAGGTTTTCTTGGTAGCAGAGGAAATACTGACGGTGATGATGTGATGGTCTGACCAGTCACAAGGGATGATCAGGATAGATTCAATCATGTTTTGTTTAGAGATGAGCCAGTCAATAGTAGCACCTTTAGCATGAGTGGGCGTTGAGATAGCTTGGATCAAGGATTGGTCTGCTAGGAATGTTTTGAGGGAGTGGACCTGTTAGTCAAGGGGGTTTTCCCAGTGGAGACTGAAGTCACGGAGGAATATGTCATTGGAGAGAGGGGTAGAGTTTGTCGTGATGATTTCCATAAGTTGGCCTGTAAATACTGCGTTCCCACTTGGGGGATGGTAAAGCATATGTAGTTTGTGGGAGTGGTTGTCTGAAGATTTGAAGAGATCCTAAAGTATTCACAGGAGTCCATGGGTTCGGAGTGAAACTTCGAGATGGTAATGTTGGATCGATGAATGCAGGCTAGTCCTCTGCCCTTTTTGAGAGGTCTGTCTCATCTAATAATGTAGTTAGGGGGGACTAGAAGGTCTAGGCATGGGGAAGACGATTCATTGAGCCAAGTTTCCGTGAGGATGATTATGTCCGTTTTCATGTTCAGGGTGAGGTCGGCGATGTCCAAGGCGTGTTTTGAGGCTGAACAGCAGTTTAGGAGAAGGCAGGAGAACGGTTTAGAGGAATTCTTTACAGACGGCTCGTGAATTTCGGAGTTGGTGGTTACGGATTGGAGGTTGTTCAAGTTTATTCCTCTGTGTTTTGGATGGGATGTTCTGTTTTGGTTGATAGGGACTGGGAGAATAGAGAATTCTCCTTAATTGGTGATGAGGCGAGCGGGGCATTGGTAAGACAGTAAAAGGGTTTGGATTTCCTGGTCCATTAGGTAGTAAGGATCTTCTCAAGTGTGATGGGGCTCATAAGGTTTTTGTATAGTAGTAAAGGGTGTGGATTTCCATGTCCGTTAGATAGTTGGGGATTTTACGAGTGCGTAGCTGTCGATTTGTCAGCGGCAGGGGAATAGTTGTTATCACATTGTTGATTAGCACTAGAAAGTGTTGAAGATGGGTGAATTTGGGAAGAGAGTTTTCAGCATGAAGACGGATGCTTTTGATATCTAGTACAATGTTTTGAAGTTTTCTAAATATTAGGTAGGACTGGGGTGGGGGGTCTTTTTGAGAAGGGTGAAATGGAGGAGGAGACATGATTTGCGGACAGGGAAGGCTGGAAGTGGTATTGCTGAGGGGTTTGATGTCTTTGTGGGTAGTGTGGTGGGTATGTGTGTCTGGGAGCGGGAATAGGGTGGCAGATAATGAGAGTTATATGTCCTGGCTGGGGGCTTTAATATGACTCTATATAGTGGCCTTGTCATGGTGGGTGACATCAGTGGTCGGTAGAGGGTTGTGGAGGAGGGTGAGGGTATTGGGGATAGGGAAGGCGGCGGAGGGTGGAGATGCGGAAGGTCGGAGATTGGACAAAACAGGAGGGGCATTGTTGTTGGTTCTGATGATGATTCCATTTGAGGGTGTGAGTGATAAGAGTTCTAAAGGAGGTGAGTTGTTGTAGCCTCTTTTATAGGTTCTGGGTTGGGGAGGGGGACTCTGATCTACATGCAATGAGAGGTGGGGAGTGTGGGTAGGTCCTGTGGTGCATTGTGTGGGGAGATGGTGGTGTTTTTTAGGGTGGGAAAGTATTTGTAGAATAGTTCTTGGTCCTTGTTAGCTGCTTGAATAAGAACAGTGCCATTTTTGTAGAATGTCATGTTTAGGGTGGCTCTGAGGTTTGATGCGGGTATTGTTGTTATCCTGGTTCCATAGGGGATATTTTTATGGATACAGATGGTTAGTAGCTTCGCAAAGGCCGACCACCATTTGGCTATTTTTCTAGTGAAGAATATGATGTTATTGATTATAGCACCTTGCTTGGTGTTGAAGGAAGGGTCCAGAAACAAAACTTCGGGATTTTTCTAAGACGGTTGTGCTTGAATGTTTTCGAGGTGCTTTTTGATAGATTGGGGGGGTAGTAAATAGAGAATGCGCTGTTTCCTTCAGGTATCATGTGTGGACCAGCCATGATGTGGAAAGACCTTGGTCTGAGTGGTATTCCACCTTCAGGTGGGGGGAGGCGCTTTAATAGAAGGTGGGAGCCATTAAGGAAGACTGACGTTTTATTGTGGGCCGTTAAAGATAGCTGACTCCTTTACGGGTGTTTGCAGCGGGTATACTATTTGAACTGGGAATCCTTCTTAGTTTTGGATTAAGATTCAGTCGCTTTGCCTTAATACTTGCCACTGGATAGCCTTTTTGCTATCTTCTTACTATTATTATGATGCTCTTCAATCAGAATACATTCACATTTTAAGAGGACGGGCTTGTGAGGAACAACTGAATAGTACCAACTGAAGCACTTCCAAGTGCTGGAACAAGGATGCAGTGAATCACTGAGGCAGGGGAATGAACCTCTTTGGTGGGTGTGAGTATAAGCAGAAGCATCTAGGGTGACAGGGCTGGAGTCTTTTGGTTTGGTGTTCCACTTCCAGTGTGATGCATAAACCCAGGCTGTAAGGGCCTGATTTAGAGTTTGGCAGATGTGTTACACAAAACATGACAGATATCCTGTATTTCTTTTTATAAGTGCCATTGGATATTACACACTTTTAATAAGATAGATAGGATATCCATCACATTATGATGAAGTAACACGTCCTCCAAACTCTAAATCAGGCTCAAGTCCTTTGCACTTCACAGTGGTGTTTGATGTGAGCAGGACTTGATAAGGTACTCACCTATGAGCTCTTAATGCCATCTCCCAATGCATCTGACCTCATTGGGGCTATCGCCCATGCACCCCATAAGCTAGGAAGGGGCCACTAGGAGTGCTGAGGCCGTCACCCGGTTAATCCGATCTGGGTGCTGTCGCTCATGCCTGTGACCCTAGTATGCCAGAAAGGGGCCATTAGGACCATTGTGGTTATCACCCATATTGGGGGAGTCCTTGTAATGGGTGGTGGGACTTGGAAGCAAGGTCAGAGGCCATCCTGCTGCATTGCTGCTGTTCTGCCAGCTTACTGGCAGGAACCAGAAAGAAAAAGAAACTGCTGTACCTTGATGCCGTTGTCACCTGCAATCACCTTAGCACACCTCCTGCTGACCGTAAGAGAACAGGGTGTGAGCTGCTTATTGCATGAAAGTGGGAAGATGTACCCTGGCTCCCTAACTCTTCTGGATTCCTAGGCTGGTAAGACTGGAGCGGGGATGCATTTTGGGAGGCTCACATTATCTCAGCAGATTATCCCCTGAAGAGTTGAAACTTTCAAGGTCAAAGTCAGACTTTGATGGGGGGCGTGGCTTACGCGCCGGTGAGTGATGGCGCTGCCTCCGTGAGCTCCGTGACGACGCGGGAATCTTAGCTATTTTCCTGATACTTTCCCCGCATGCGGAGACCGGCAAATTGCATCCCTGAACGGCGGAACATGGTCCCCGTGTGTTGCGAGATGCAGCGGCTCTCCTAATTGCCGCTTTCATCAACTTTTACCGCTGCACCTTCCTCAGCTGCTGCAGGACGCGGGCGGCCGCCATTTTGTGCCGCCGCGCTCGCGTCCCATTTTTCTTTCATATCTGCCGCCTCAACAGCCTGTTGTCCTCCTGCTGCAACAAATGGACATATTCTGATAAGGTATGTTGTAAGGGACACGCATCATGCTGCTACTCTGTCTCCATGACTTTTGGCGCCACAGCTCTCTTCATAGCTTCTAATTACGTTAATACTGCATAGCGGCGGCTCAATACCTTCCTCTCATTTGCTTACAATCCTCTGTGGAACATCAACTGATCCCCTTGGGTCTCATTTATTATGGACGCTTTGCTGTTTCTCTACTGCCATATTCCTGGATGGTTTTTTGACTCCGTTTTGAATTGATTCTCGCTTCATTTCGACGCATGTCCTGTGGGTTTGAGGTATTGCTTCTCCATTGCTCCTTATTACCTCTTATATGACCTCTTCCTTCCAGTGCCTCTTCTGGCTCTACATATAGGGTCTCAACTTTTTGGCTATTGCGGTGTGGCTTCCATTCCTGCGGTCCTCCTAGTTTGCCCCTCTGTTGGCATCATGTCTCAGGACGCGGGTCATGCGAGATCGTCTGTCACCGGTACCAAACCGAAACGCCTTAACAATGACCCTCCATCTCCAATTCGCACCTCTCCGAACCCTGTGCTGGATTCTATTCTAGAAGAGGTTCGTGGCTTACAACCTTTCATGTTGGCAACTAACGAGAAGCTCAAGCAGATAGAAGATAGATGGGTCGTCATAGAGAACAAGGTTCTGCAACTAGAACAACGCATCAGTGACGTCCAGGATGTATCTGCGAAAATTCCTATTCTTGAAAAGGAGATACAGCAGTTGAAACTTCACACAGAGGACCTTGAAAATCCTAACAGGAGGAATAACCTCCGTATTTATGGTGTTGCGGAGTCCCTTGAGGGGGCCGACATGGTGTCCTTCGTCCGCAAATTCCTCTATGAACTTTTGGAACTCCAACCAGAATCTACTCCTCTAAACATACAGCGTGCTCATCGTTTGGGCCGTCCAACGTCCAACCCGACCAAACCTAGAGGTATTATCCTGCTTTTTCTTGAATTCACCGAATTGATGACTGTTCTTAAAGCTACAAGACTGAAACTTCGCCTCATTTGGTCGGGCCACACCATCTTTATTGCCCAGGACTTATCAAACGCCACGAATGCACGTCGCAAGGAGTTCCTTAATCTGCGACCACGTATGAGGGAGTTGAACATTCAATATGGGATCCTACATCCATGTCTCTGCAAAATAACTCACAATGGTCGTTCCCGTACATTTGATGATCCTCTGAAGCTTCGAGAGTATCTCCAAACTGTTTCTGCCTCTGCTTCCACGATGGACACCAATGACTGAAAATAATTCTTTTCTATTTCCTACATTCACTTATCTTATGTCTTGACGACTGTTGTGGCCTTGTCCTGGTCTCTTCCTTGTAATTCTTTGCTACGACTTTTCTTCTTTTTGATTATATCCTATCTATATTCCCGCGTTTTCCTCGCTCTGTGGGGTTGGCGACTGCGCCGACGTCTCCATGCTCCTACTGTCTCGGTATTCTCTTTTCTCTCAGATCTGGCTTCTTTGCCCTGATCTGTTTGTTATCTTTCTCCTTCTCTTTCATTCTTCTCTTTTTCTTCTTTTCACAGGCCATTCATGTTTTCCCCTTGTTCATTTATGTTCCGTTCTCTTTTTTGTATCTCTTTTTTCCTTTCTTATTGTTACCTCCCGTACTCTTCATTCCTTCTCCTCTCTTTTCCTTATGCTTGAAATGCTCACTCATCTACTGTTTCTCTATTTTTACCCGATTTTCCTTGCCTTTGTTCATATTCTGTATTTGATTCTCATCTCTAACATGTTTGTCTCCAATGTCTTTCCTCGTAGTTGTTCACCCGCAGTTTATTGGACCCAGATGTTACCCTCCTCCCTTGCCTTCCATCATGTGTAATTTTGTAACATGGAATGTTCGTGGTCTTGGCAACCCTGTTAAACGTCAAAAGGTACTGTCCCATTTATCCAAGTTAAATGCTCAGATTGCTTTTCTCCAAGAGACTCATTGTACAGATGTTGAATCGTTGAAACTTAAGAGGGCTTGGGTGGGTCAAGTTGTATTTTCTCCTGCTGTTGATAAAAAAGGTGGTGTTGCTATACTATTTCGTAAAGGTTTGGATGTTCAAATTCTCTCTTCTCAATCGGATGATAAAGGTCGCTGGGTTATGTCAAAAGTGACTATACAAAACAAAACTATGGTGCTCCTAAATATTTATGGACCTGTCCGACCAGATCCTAAATTTTGGACTGACGTCAAAATCCTCATCTCCTCCATTGACTGCCCTAACATTATCATAGCTGGTGACCTTAACCAATGGCTAGATCCCTTTTCAGATAGACTATCTTCCTCCAAATTCCAGCCTGATAAGACACATAAATCCTTCCAATCAGCCATTGCCTCCCGTCCCCTTTTCGATGTGTGGAAAACATGCAATCCGAACTCACTCGAATATACGTTTTACTCCAATGTTCACCACACCCGGTCCAGAATCGATTATATTCTAGTCAGCAAATCCCTTCTCCCTGCGATTCAGAAGTCCGAAATTTGTTCTATTTTTTTGTCGGATCATGCACCTGTTTATGCCACTTTTGACCTGACCCAAACCTCCTCCTCTTTTAATCGATGGAAATTTAACACTTTCCTTCTCTCCGATTCTGTTTTTATGTCTAAAGTTAAAGATTTCATCTCTGAATACTTTCCCCTCAATTTACCTCATGACACGTCAGTTTCGAATAATTGGGATGCCTTTAAAGCTACTTTACGAGGTTTCACTATTTCTTATGTATCTAAAAAAAAGAAACTCAACCGTGCTAAATATACCGCCCAACTCTCCAACATCAAGACCCTAGAACACTCCTACTTTTCTTCCAAGAATCCTGACGCTCTCCTCCAACTTATCAAAGCCAAATCTGACCTCAATCAAATTGCCACAGTTGAAGCTTGTAACACCCTTTTGAAGATTAAATCTAAATTTCATGGGGGTCAGAATAAAGCTGGAAAAATGCTAGCAAATTATCTCAAAATTAAATCTGAACGAAAATCAATTGGCCCTATTCTCAATGAAGTAACCAACACACTGGTTTCTTCTGATGAGGATATTGCACAAGTATTCCATAACTACTATAAACTCCTGCATACTGATGATACGCACCCTGATGATGATGACCTCTCCCGTTTTTTCAAAGACCTACCCCCTCCCCCATCTCTCCCTACTGAATTCCTTCAACTAGAAACTGAAATTACTCCTCAGGATATTCTCAAGGCAATTACCTCCCTAAAGAAATCGAAAGCCCCTGGCCCAGATGGTCTCCCAATTGAATTTTACTCCACCATGCACTCTATTTTTGTCCCTCATCTCTTACAACTTTTCAACTCCTTTATTACTAATGCCAAAGCCTCTGGATCCTTTTTGGATGCTCTAATAATCATAATCCCCAAACCTGACAAAGATCATTCCCTTTGTAAAAACTTTCGTCCCATCTCCCTAATTAATTACGATTGTAAAATTTTTGCCAAAATTTTAGCTGCCCGCCTCGAATCCCTTATCCCTCGGCTAATCAGCACTGATCAAGTTGGTTTTGTGAAAGGTAGACTTGCTGCTGACAATGCCCGTGTTTTTGCCAATATTATTTCACAAAGTAAACGATTTAAAGCCCCCCTCGCTGCCCTATCCCTGGACGCTGAGAAAGCGTTTGACCGTATTAATTGGAATTTCATGTTTAAATCATTACAATGGTTTGGGTTTGGTCCCTCCTTCATTTCTTTAGTTAAACTACTTTATTCTGCTCCTCGTGCAAGTGTTTTTGTTAATAATCAATTCTCAAAATGTTTCCCCTTATCCAGAGGAACGAGACAAGGCTGCCCTCTTTCCCCTTTACTTTTTATTCTTTGCCTTGAACCCTTCCTCATTAAAATCCGCTCTAACCCCCTAATTAATGGGTTCAAATTGTCATCGATTGAGACAAAAATTTCGGCCTATGCCGATGATGTCCTGGTTTACATGGCTAATCCTGTTTCTTCCCTTCCTCCATTTTTAGAAGAAGTCCGCTTATACTCCTCTGTTTCTGGATATAAGCTTAATCTCTCTAAAACGGAGGTCCTACCCCTAAACTCATCCTGTTACCAATATATGTTTGCATCAACTGATTTTGCCTGGTGTCCCTCCAAGATCAAATACTTGGGTATTTGGTTCTCCTCTACCTTAGGTGAAACACTTAAACTGACCTTTACCTCTCTTACTCAAAAAATTCAATCACTTCTTCAATCATGGTCTCCCCTTTTCCTTTCATGGTGGGGTCATTTAGACACCATTAAAATGATGATTTCCCCACATATTTTATACACCGTCTCCATGCTTCCTGTGAAAATCCCTAAATTATATTTCAACCGGCTGAACTCCATCTGCTCCAAATTTCTGTGGAATAATAAAAGACCTCGTATTGCCTTACATAAACTTATACGGCCAAAATCTGAAGGTGGGGTTCGCTTTCCTGACTTTCAATCATACCACTCTGCCTTTTTAATAAAACAAGCTTTCTCATTGGCTTTCAATTTCAATGATACCCCTCTGCCCAGATGGATTGCAATCGAACGGTCCTTGTTAAAAGATTTTACTTTCCAACAATCTCTTTTTATGTCAAATTGTTCATTCTTGACTACTCACCCTGTACT
Source organism: Lissotriton vulgaris (assembly GCF_964263255.1). Lineage (NCBI taxonomy): Eukaryota > Metazoa > Chordata > Amphibia > Caudata > Salamandridae > Lissotriton > Lissotriton vulgaris. The sequence continues at coordinate 1,572,112,929 of NC_141685.1, forward strand.
GAAATACTCACATACTCTGTTGCACACTGTATTCTCGAAAGATTCATCCCCCTTACAATGTTTTCTTTCCTCTAGTGTATGGTATAACAAATATCTTAAGTACAAGGGTAAATCTTTTTATTTCAAGTATTGGAAAGAAAAGGATATTATGTTTGTATACCAGTTTTTCTCTGATTCCTCCATTATTTCATTTTCTGTAATGCAAACCATGTTTGATTTACCTGTACATTTTCGCAAAGAATATGACATTATTACTTCTGCCATTTTATCTCACTTATCTACCCATCCTACTTTTGATCTCCTTCCTTCCCTTACTCCTTCCACTCCTCTATATCCTATGTTTACTCAACAAATCCCCAAAGCTGCTCTAATTTACAAACTGTTATTAGATAATGTTGGTCTTAGACCTAAAACCATTACTGAAATTGTTTGGGAAACTGATTTATCTTTCTCGTTATCTGTTGATGTTTGGGATCGCTTATGGTGTAAATTGTTTAAGACTTCGATTTCAGCTCGTATTACTCAGTCACTTTTTTTTCTATACCATAGAGCTCTTATTACCCCTGTAAGCATAACAAAATTCTCCCCTTCATCCTCCCCCCTTTGTTGGTCCTGTTCCTCTCACCCTGGCACACTCAAACACCTCTTGTTTGATTGCCCTTCTGTTCTTACTTTTTGGAGCTCAGTTTGGGATTATTGCATGCGCATTTTTCATTTTTCTGAACCATTCTCATCGTTGCACATTTTTTTAGGTTCCCTATCTGATGTTTTAGACTTACATTCATATAATGCTAAATTATTTTATCTTTTCATTGCAACTGCTTTCAAAGTAATTTTGTCTTGCTGGAAGGATAATTCGAAATTGTCTGTGCATACATGGTGGAATTTCATATGTGATGAGCACAGAATTGCAATTGCTTCTTCTTCTTCTGTCACTTTAAAAATTAAATCTGATCTTAGCTGGCTGCCTTTCTCTACCTTTTTATCCTCTTATCCCCCTCCCTAACCCTCCCTTCCTCTTTCTCTCTCCCCCTCTTTTTTCCTTCTTTTCTTCTCTTTCTTTCTTCCATTTTCTTCCTTTTCATATTTTATCTGAACCATTTTTCCTCTCCATCTATCTCTCATTGTTTTCTCATATTGGTTCTGATTTTTGTCATGCTGTTATATTATGCTGTACTATTTTTCTTGAACAAAATAAAACTTTACTAAACTAAAAAAAAAAAGTCAGACTTTGATGCACATCATTAGTTTAGGCGGCACCTGTGGGGGTCACCGCTAAAGAACTATCAGAGACACGTTGGCTAGCATGGAGGAAGAGGGGGGAGGGCCTGCAGTAGGAAAAAGGCACAGATCAGCACTAGGGCACTAGCCTTGAGAAATATTCTGTGTGATAATATTTAGTGTACTGAGATGCATATAGAATAAACACAGCTTTTCTTACCAATTTTGGACTGGACAATGAGATTATTAAGGTCAATATGGGTATTTTAAGTTATAAGCCATGCATACTTTGCATGTGCATCCTCCTAAACAGCCTTTGACTGCTTGACTTGTGCTATCACTCTCAGTCAAGTGTTAAGGAGGTAGTGCTTAGCCCAGTTGCTATGGGCCAATAGTAAATTGGACCCTCAGACATCAGGAGTAAAAGGCCACAGCCAGTATGATTGGGTCCAGTAGCCCCTGCTTTCCCATGACTCTCTGAATAGATTACTGACAATCAGTTCCACATAAGTCATTATTTTCACGCAAGACTGCTAAATGGCCATATCATTTGGTATCAACACATTCAAACAGACACCATCACTGGTACGTTAAGCCGTACATTTCTATTTGCATCAGAAATGCCTTTCTAGAAGGTTTGCAAGTGATGAAGGGCTTAAAAGAACAGCATGTTGGTCAGTGATAGGAGCTCGAGAAACAGATTCAGGAATTTAGACATAAAGGGAAGCACATGTATTAGACATGCCAATTGCATCAACAGGTTTGCCAGAGAGGTTGTGAAGATAATTCAGAAGTTTTAAGTGCAGACCTACTAGCACCAGCATTAATAAGGCATGATGTGGACTATCAAAGTGCATGTACAGCCCCTTCTGATATACAGTGATTAGAGAATGTACCAAGCAGTAGGCTCCTCCTTGGCTGCTCTAAGGGGTAGGGTCTTGGATTTGTGGAATTTCAATTAATTCAGGTTTCTCAGACTATTCTTCTGAACACTTAGGTAGATCAGGACAATCACATTTCCAGTACCCCAACTGCCAACAACTCAAACATGAGCAACCATGAGCAAAGCAGAATCTCCCCATCCCTTTCTCTGGCTCCACTTGGCCCTTCCTTCACCTACCCACTGTGGTAATCTTGTCTCCTCATTCCGCCCTAACCCCTACCTATGGTAATTTGTTGGAGAATTGCATTTGTAAAGACATTAGCTTGGATTCAGTAGATTCCTTCTTCCTTTCTTGCATAGCAGCATAATGATGTGCAACAGAAACCGCATCAGGAAGATCTTTGGACTGTTGGACTGCCACCCTATGCAGATGGTGCGCATCTGCTCCTACACCTTAGGCAGTGATCCTTGAACAAATGCAGTACCAAGGGCCTCTTGAGCATTTTCAGTAGCATTAGCTTTATCAGGATAGCGACCAAATATACCTTTTTCACGCTCAAGAAAAGCAGACAGAGCGTCTCCCTTGTGTTGTTTGCACTTATTAATTTTGGTCCAATCTGTTTTGAACAGACATACTTTAATGGCAGGCTTAACAATGCTCTCTAGTAGCAACCAGAGCACTGCGTTAACCTGTGCTTGTTGTGGCCAATAGACGTCACAGATCTTTAACTTCACTTAGCATAATAACATGTAACAATTGATTAGCGTCAGCCCAATCATGTTTTTGTTATTTTAGATACCATTTGCAATTCTTCACAAAGCATTGGAAGATTATCTTACTGAGGGATTGATGTTTGATGTTTACTAGGTCACCTGGGGTGGGAAAGCATCCTAGTCCAGGACCTGGGTATTCGCTCAGAGGCAGAAGGGCTTCAGACATGGGCAATATCATTGCTGTGTTTCATATTACACAAGGGCTGGTGTTGTTCTAGTTGTGCTGTCTTTCCGTTTCCCTCATCCTTCGTCCAGTGGTCTTTCTTAAACTCTCTTAGGTGATGATTGGTCTACACGCCCCACAGTTTCAATGTGTTGCTTTGGAATTGTGGGGTGTATTGAGTGAGACCAAGCTGTGGATTGAAAGTGGGGTGTTGCTGAGTCAGCTTTTCGCTTTGTCCTTGCACAAGCCATTCTGTCACTTGCCACTCTTGCTGTGCTTGCTGCTCATCACTGCGTCCTCTTGTGCTGAATTAGCTTGTGCACCTCCGGCTGGTCCTCTACAGACACTGGGCCGTCCCTGGGTGCATCTTGTAATGCACGTTCAGAATCTCCTCCTATAGGTGTGGGGAAAGTCAAAATGTTTAGCAACTCGTATAATAGAGTTTAGAACCTATAATAGAGGCTCTGGATAGCACGGCCCCACTCTGCTTGACCACCTCTGGGTGGCGTGCACAGAAAATAGCTCCCTGGTACAATGATGATTTGCGCCGAGCTAAGGCGGAATGCAAACGTCTGGGGAGGCAGTGGAGGGTGGCCTTTCTGAGCCAGGCCAAGCAGGAGTATATAGCTGAGAGGAGGGCCTATCATGGGCTTATTCGAAGGGAAAAAGCAGCTTACTTTGTAAGGAGAATTGGAGATGCGGAAAACTCCGCAAAGGAGCTGTTTAAAATATATAAGGCTATCTCCTCAGCCAAGTCCTCCACTGTTCCCGTGGATTGCTCAGCTGACTCATGTAACCGGATTGCGGATTTTTTTCTGAAAAAGTGGCCAAGATCTACTCATCCTTTCTGGGACAAACTAAAATGGGGTCTGAGTTTGTGGAAGCCGAAAGGGCAGTTAGGGGATTGTACGCTCTTGAGAACTTCACTACCCCTTCCCCAGAGGCATTAAGACAGATCTGTAGATCGATAAAGTTGAGTTCCCCTAGGAACCCTGCCTCACCGAAGCTGCTTATAGAAAGCCTATCAATCCTGGAGCCCTATATCAGACATCTGTTGGATGTATCCTTCAGGACGCACATGGTACCTGAAGGGTGGAAACAGGCGGTAGTGCATCCCCTCCAGAAGAAACCCAATATTAGCTTTGAGAAAATTGAGAACCTGCGCCCTATCTCATTGTTACCCTATCTGGCTAAAGTGGTGGAGAAGGTCGGGAACATCCAGCTGATGAAATTTGTGGAGGAAGCTTATCTCCTACATTCTACTCAGTTTGGTTTCGGACCCCCCATTCCACGGAATCGGCTCTGCTTATGGCTGTCGAGACTATCAGACAGGGAGTGGATGAGGGCCAAACCATGGCCCTAATCCTCCTGGATCTGAGCGCAGCATTCGACACTGTAGCACACTACACTTTGCTGTAGTGTTTGAATGAGGGTGGGATCTCGGTGCTGCGCTGAAATGGATCTAATCCTTCCTGTCTGTTCGGGGTTTCCAGGTTAGGCAGGGGGACTGTTACTCCAGAGTGATTAGTTTGGGTCAGGGCGTACCGCAGGGTTTGTCCCTGAGCCCAACTCTATTCAATCTGTATGTTTCTCCGGTAGCAACTATAGTTGAGCGCTATGGGCTGCGTATTGTGTCCTACGCAGATGACATGCAGCTGGTCATCTCCCTATCGCGTGCGCCCGGTCTTGCTGCACACAGCTTCAGAGCATGTATGTAGGAGCTTGCCTCTTGGATGTCGACCAACTGCCTGAGGCTGAATGGTAGCAATACGGAGGTGCTCGTGGTGGGGGGGGCCGTCTGTGTGGTCATCGGCGTGGTGGCCTTCCTGTCTTGGTCCGGTTCCTACGCCATGTCAGCAAGCAAAAAATGTGGGCGTATGGCTCGATGCTGAATTAACTTTTGTGCCCCTAATCAGCCGAGTGGTGGGGGTGTGCTTTGGTGTCCTGAAAAGCCTTCGAAAGGTCATGAAACTCCTTCCAATGGAGGCAAGACGGACACTGGTGCATGCCCTTGTCACCGCTCGACTGGATTATGGTAATCTCCTTTATCTGGGTACTACGGTGAGGAGCCTTGATCGCCTACAGGTGATACAAAATACTGCTGCCCATCTGGTCCTGAGGCTGCCTAGAAGATCGGCCTCAAAGGCCGCATTGCAGGCACTTCACTGGCTTCCGGTGAGGAGTAGAATCGAGTTCAAGGCCCTATGCACATGCCACCGGATTATGGGTGGCAAAGCACCGGAGCCGTTACAGAGCCTTGTTACTCTGTATAAGCCCACTCAGGCCCTAAGATCTTCTGGCTCCGGTCTTCCGATGGAACTGTGCCTCGAACCGCTAAAGTCGAAGTTTAGGGGTAAACTTAAAACCCATCTATTTGTGCAGTAGACTGGCTATGTAGACTGCTGCGGCAATGCTGTTTCCATTCACTATAGCGCGGGGACACGACGATGTGCGTAACCAGGCGCTCTACAAGCTTCCCTATTATTATTATTATTGTTATTATTATTATTATTATTATTATTATTATTATTATTAATAACTCCTTCTCCCTTTCTTCAATCGTTTCCGAGTCCACCAATTTTTGTACCTCTGAGGAACTTTAAAATAGGTTTGCAGTGGAGGTAAATACCCTTGAATTCTAACAGTATTTCTATACTTTGAGAGTGGGCAGGTGTACAGCTGAACCTGAAAACAATTGGATTTCCGTCCTCTCCATCAATTTCTGTTGTTTCCCGTCGACATTTATGGCTGGTGAAGCCTCCCCACTAGTTGCAAGAAGAGGTGTTTAGTTATTTGTATACAAACCTCATGTTAGATGCATCACCCCTGCTCAATCCAGTCTGGACACCCTCGCAAGCATCTAGTATGCATCCCTCCTGCATTCGCACCTGAATATGCCTTCCTCTGAAACAGCAATCAGACCATGACCAACAAGCAACACTTCCATTGACTACCTCCGCCTTGCCTTCTCCTGCAAAGTCTAACGCCTCTGGAAGGCCCAGCCCTTGGCTGATTCGTCCCTCTGCTCTGTGGCATTTCTGCATCCCAGGCCCAGTTCATTTCTGTATAAATGCTCCAGGCTCTGAGAGTAGCGCCTCCCCGGAAAGACCACACCGCTCCCATACATTCACTTCCGTCGCGCTTTTCTCTCTTCTTCATTGACCCCTCGCATTCAAAAGCATCTGAATAACAGTGAAAGTCTGTCTGCAAGCAATGTTGGTAGGTCAACGGGAAGGAATGTAGTAGTTTCTACATCACTATTTACTGGTTGTCCGTTCTGGGATGGCGATGCTAAGACATTGAGGCAGTAAGGCCTGTAGGTGAATGCAGCAGAGATCATGCGAGGTACCGCGGTCTTGTCCTTAGGGGTCAGGTCAGGAGAGAACACCTTCCTTCTCATGTCCTCATTCTTTAGCTACGTTTCAAGGTCTCAGCGCATGCTGTAAAATTTCACAGTCACGGGTCAACTGCACTGCAAAATATAGTGCACACGTTCCAAGAGAAGACGGGTGTTCATTACTGAGGGTTTGCACAGTGCTCCCATGGCACAGGGTGACGCATTGGGGCCCACCTGTAGGGGGGGGGAGCACTGACCATAGACACTGGAATGGTGTGATAAAGGCTGTTTTATTGGAATCAGGTGCACCCTGCAGATTCCCCTCCTTGGCCTGTGCCGAACAAGCTATACCTCACTAAATAAACAAATGCCTGACAGCCCCCACCCCCACCCCTAAAATGGATCCCCAACATTGCAACATCATACAACATTCCATCTGTAACATACCCCCCTACCTACCAACTGTAAATGACCTCAGTGTCCCACACCACCTACCGAAACAGCCCAGGCCTCCTGCAAATACCCCCCTTTCTTAGCTAGGAGAAGGGCCACCATGAGCACAGCACACTAGCACCTGTTCCAGCGACACAACAAACTTCCCCCCTGACCAGCAAGCCACCGGTGCGCCATCTCCCAACAAACCAACCAATTTCAAAAAACACTATACAAAAAACCCCACTAAAATATGGAGGGAGGGTGGGAAAAAGCTTGTGCCCCCACCTGCCCTAGCCGGCTGCTGTGTCACTGCACACCAAAATGGTGGGCAGCGACACAAAATGTCTGGTCATATACACCCCCAGCCCAAACAAAGCCCAAAAACAGTCCAACTGACATCCCCCAGCCCAAGGAGCTCAAAGAACCCTTTCCCGTTTACTAGCACCCCCCTCCCCCATAGTGCCCCAAAACTACCCGGGGGAGGCAGGCCTCCCGGTGGTCGGCCGCCCTCCCAAATCCCCAAAGTGACTCAAACTTCGCATCAACTTGCTTCTGTGCAACGCAAAACTCTGTAACGCCATTCGGGCTCCTGCGCATGCATTAGTAAATAACCCCCCAAAATGTTAATTACCTGTCTGTGAGCCTGTGCCGACTGGCACCCAAAGAGTGTAAGGGTATTGGGTGACAGGAACAGTGCAAGGACTATCGGTATCACAGGCAAAAATGCAGTTTTTCCTCTTGAGCTCCCCCTCTTCAATGCCACAACAGGGTTGTATTTGCAGCTCCCATCTGCAAAATGGCACTCTTTGTCGCAGCCTGCTAGTGACACCATATGTGGGCTGCCATACATCAATCACCTTATGGATACAACCGCACTGACTGGTCGTGACATAACCCTGATTAACACAGAAAAAGAAAGCGCTATTTGCATATTTACATGTTGTTTCCTGTTCCATATTAACATTATTTGCTTTAAGGAGGTGAGACCAGTGCAAACATCTTGTCGCTGTGGTTCTAGGACCCTTGGGGGTCCACAACACCTACTCATAAGATCGCTGACGGTTTAAAAAATCAAGCAATTTTAGCAGATTTAAAAAGTATATCATGATAAAAAATTGAAAGATGAAAATGTTCTGTAAGTGTGAATTTGAAATTGGAGGCTAAAATGACGTTGGAATCCTCAGTCTGAGTCATGGGAGCAGTGCAGGAACTTCAAACAGAATTCAGTATGTATGAGTGGTGACCTCAAAGCAGTGGTATGCACCTACAGAAAGAGAGCATACATTAAGAGCAACAAAGATTAAGCGAAATGCTATAGTCTAGCATATCAGGTTGTCTTTTAGAAGTAAAATCAAATATTGAAAAGCTCCAACCTTACCATTAAAATTAAAAATCCAATAATGTTTTGGGGGGGGGAATTAATTGAAATATGTTGTGGTTTTTGTTTTTGTTTATGCACACTTTTGTCTATATCGTTGTCCATTGTTTCGAGGTTCAAATCCTAGAAACTGCGTAGGTGGGGATCCCCAGCTTTCAGTAGTGATTCACTGGGGGTCCATAGAAATCAAAAGGTTAGGAACCCCTGCCAAGCCACCTGCAGCAGAGATCTTTGTGCTGTCCAGGTTTCAGGAGATAACTCAAAGATAACTTTGGTGGCTAATATACTTGCTGGAGAGCTCTGTATTTTGTCAAGTCACAGTTTTGACTCCTCATAAAGTAGCACAGTGGGTTAATGCCTGCTGCAAAGCACACATTGTAACATGCAGATCACTTATTTATGTTTTAACAGAGACCTCAGTGGGCTATTGCTTTTTATCAGAGAGATTGTTTTGTTATTTACAGTTCGTGCTTATAATCGTTCTACTATAGCTCAGTGAGCTATAAACCAGAATCAAACAGATGCATGCAAACCTTATTGTTTTTGTACAATATTTTGTTATTCTAAGGTTGCTGAAAAGGTTTGCTTAGGGTAATAATAAAGACAACCTCAACCTCTATTTACATTTTATGTTACATTTTAAATCCTGATATGTGTTCCTCTAGACAAGCACATGTAATGCTTATCACTATGAATTACATGTGACTCCTACACATTTAAGCCCTCAATTGCCTTCTGTATCATCTCCTCTGCAGCGATTAACACACTTGCATGATTCATTCTGCCAGATTCATCAAAGACCCGTTTTGCGAGTCTTTAATAGCGATTCATAAGGAATCGCTATTACAGACTCGCAAAACGGGATTCATGTAGGAATCGCAAAATAAAATGCGATTCCTACACATTCCTTATTTGCGATTAGCAAATTGCTAATCGCAAATAAGGAATAACTCCCCATTCATTCCTATGGGCCTCCTAAAGGCCTGTAGGAATGAATGGGGAGTTATTCCTTATTTGCGATTAGCAATTTGCTAATCGCAAATAAGGATGCGATTTCAAGGGAGCTAGGGGTGTACAAAGGACACCCTGTAGCACCCCTGAAATGTAATCTACATTGGTGTTGCGCACACACATGTCCGACATGTGTGTGTGCAACATGCAACTAAGAAAAATGCATTTAAAAGCATTTTTCTAAGTTTTCGCTATTTACCACGAGGTTTGACCTCGCAGTAAATAGCGGGCCGAAATTGCGAATTCGCAATTTATAAATGGTTAATGAATTGCATTTAAGGAATCTCGAATAGAGATTCCTTAAATGTAATTCCTCGCAATTTAGCGAAATCGGATATACCGATTTTTGCATTTGGGATGATGAATCCCAAAAGCAAACATTGCGCTCGCAAAGGGCCAGATTCTCAGAATCGGCCCTTTGCGAGCGCAATTAAGGTTCATGAATCTGTTGCATAGTCTCTGAATAATGAGTGTGTGATATAAAGCGACCTGACACGCAACATTGGGATGAGTTGCACTACTAAATATATCAAATGTGAGAGAGGTGTTGTGGATAGATGAGGGAAAATATTTCAGTGTGGCAATGAGTGTATCTGCGGAGAAGGTCAATATGGGGAGGGGAAGGGGGGTGCATCAACAAAGGTTGTTGCACTTGGTGCCACCAACGCTAAACCTGGCCCTGCATATTACTATGACATTGAGTATATTGCTGTTTTCACAAAAGTTCTTTTGAAGCATTCACTCGTAAGAATTCAGTCCCACTGCAACAAAGATAATACAAATTGGAAATTTCATTTAAAGTTAGATTTGCAAGCTGGACTTTCACTCCAGGCTTGAACTGCTTTGCATCTCACCCCGCAATACCTGGTGACTGCTCCAGTGCTAGAATCCCATTTCATAATAATCTATTCAGCATGCCTGGTATAACAAATCCCTGAGTGAACTTTTAGGTATTGTTCACTTTTCTCTAGCATACGAATTAAAGATGCATTAATGAGTATATCACTGTAAGAAAGTGGATTATTTTTTTGGAGTGGGTGTTGCCTACCTCAAGGAATAATGAGCAAACCCTAAATTGACTAAATTAACTTGAGCTTCACCCCCTGGTAACTATGGTAGAGAGCAGGCAAGATTCACTTAGGGCAATATGTAAAGTAATTATTCAGTACTAAAACATAATGAAGTCAAAACACCAAACTAAAGCAATCCCAAAGCAAATTAAAAAATAGAGGTTGTATAAACAGCTAATTTAATAATAAAAAGCAAAGCGACAACAATCTAATAAGGGTACCCAGAGATATGAATTTTCAAAGTTTTAATTAAAATAAAAGTGCCAAAAAGGACTTAGGGGTCTAGTAGGATGGCAGTCGGAAAATCACCCCGACGGCAATGTTAACGGAAAAAGACTGCCCGCCACCACCGCGGCATAACTGCCAGTCCAATTAGTATGCTCCGCAGACGAAATCTGACTGCGGCGGTACGATCGCAGCCATTAACAATGTGGCAGTTACTGCTGCCAGCAGCACAGCCGCAATGTCAAAAGGAGCATGTTCTGCCTTTTCCTGCACTCAGTGGTAGGCACTGACCAGTGCCTGCCACCTGGTACAGGACATACCCCCCCCCGGTGCACCAACACCCACCCCCAAAACAATGGGGGCCCGCAGTGGGCACCCAGAACCTGTCTCCGCCAGCCTTTTATTGGCGGCTACACAACAGCAGAAAGGCTGGCTACCGCCGGCATAATAATCATGCCGGCAGAGATTGGCCCTGCACCGGCCCCATTTTAGCAGTCCAGCTCTGCCCGCCAGGCAAGTGTGCGGAATGCTACCAGCGGAAAAGGGGCTGGGCGGACAGATGGCTGCCGCCGGCCCGGCGTTTCATACCGTCGCCCCAGCAGCGGCCATCCTAATAGACCCTTTAGTGCAGATGATAGCAGTAGGCTGGGACCTAGAAGAGTTAAAGACTGAATGTGGTGGTGCACTGGTCGGATACTCCAAGAGAGTTTGTCCAGGTCAAAGATTTTACCTTCTTACTTTCATTTATGGAGCTTAAAATCCTTGAGCGGTGCAAGCTGAAGCTGAATCTGTGGAAGGTACACTGATATCGGACACCTTTGCTAAATAGGCCCTCTAACGGCTCTTGAGGTCTGGAATTCAGAAATATTTCCAAGTAACAACTTATCAGGGTTTCTGGGACAGCTTCTCTGGGTGACATCTAAGGTTCCCAGGACCTCAACAGCAGTACTTAGATGCCAGCATTCACTCAAGCATGAGCCAGCAGCATGCTCACGTCCATGCCCAATTGGTACTGATTAACTAGTCACTTTATAAAAATGACCACTTGCAGCATCTTGTGTCCCTGTAGCCACACAGGAGGTCAGTCCACTGACACTTAGAGTCCACTTCTTTGTCCTGTGTAGAAGCAGGAGCAGGTACAATCCTTCAGTGGCCCACACAGATTACAGCAAGAATATCCTGGGTGTCTTCTGAGTCTTCTGATCTTCTGTAGGTCCAGAAAATGTTCAAAGGAGAGTGCCTTGGCATGTCACAATATTGTTGCACCAGCTGGAGGGTGGGGATGACTCCTGGCTCCTTCTTAACAAATAGGGTGAAAGTTCCCAGGGACCACCCTACCTACATATGAAGCAGTTCCTTTTTGTCCTACTGCAAACAATCCCACAGTGCACCTTGCACCTAACATTCAAGATAGAAAAGGCTCCATCGCACTCTTATGGCGCTGGGACGCCCCTTTGCTGGGGCAGCTGTGCGTTTTAGAAAACATGATAACATAACATAACAAAACCCTTCCTCCCTGGTGCAGAGCTTGTGTGCCCATCCAGAGGTGTGGAAGGGAAATGATCAGTTAGCAGCTACTCACCTTCTCAGTTTGATGCTAGCATGACAGGGGAGGGGAACAAAGGGTTGTCTTCTCTAGGTCTCTCCTTAAATGTATTTGTAAAAGGGCATGCCCATTTAAAAGTTAAGTCTCTGGGTCCACCTTAACTGGTCTTCCTGCAAGTGGAAAAAAAAGTTCTGCCCACCCTCAGGCCATTGTTCTTGCTCTGGAAGCAATCTTCACACCTCTGTAAAAGGGTAGGCAGATTTCAACCGATAACCTTTAAGTATTGCCCGGCGTTAGTCGCCTCTCATACCACTCGAAATTATCAAACAAAGAGGCAGGCGCTGGAGACTGGAAGGCAGGAAACAGAAGTTTATTCCGTCGGAGCAGAACACGTCAAATCAGACAACAGGGTATCATCTAGAGGTGCTCTAACCACATCTCTGAGGCCTGGCCTCTTATACACAGGTTTATGGCTTTATTGCATGAAACACATTCTTGTTAATACTTTGATGTACGGAAAGACATCCTCGGAATCCCCGCTTCAAGCCCGTTCCCACACACATCTACAGTAGAAGTCCCCACCCCGATCTCAGTAGGCGATGACTGTCGCGCAGCTGGACATTCCGCCGGTTCCCGGAATGTGTGCGGCTGATCGGATCTCATGGAGTGGGGGCTTTGATCAGTCATAGATCCTTTGAAAAGGGGCAGCTTCCTACTGTAGGGGGCAATAAACTGCATCCGCAGGACCAGGTGATGGCCTGGGATCGGGTCGGACAATCGGGCACAGAGGAAGGGGGTTCATCAAAGGATGTGATCATGAAAGCGATGGAGGGAGGTGTTAGCCGGGTACGGGAAGTGGCTTCGAGGCAGGGCAGCGCTGAAGGGGTGGTTTATGGCCCGAGCATGTGAGAGCGGGGGCTGTCAGTGTGCGGGGGATGCTTGCGAGGTCAGAGGGAGAGAGAGAGAGACGCGCTGGCTATCGGCGGTGGGCAGAGAGGCCATGGCATTCAAAATGGCTGCTACTTACGCGCACATATGAGCCTGAAAAGGGACAAGATGGCGCCGATAATGTTTACGCCGCAATCTAGATTTTAACAGTCCTCCCTTTTCAACATATCTAGCCAGCTTGACAATCTATGTCTATCCCCATTATATTATGGATTTCTACTTCATACAAAGCTTTTATGCGTTCAGCTTCGAAGTCCAGAGTCTTAGGGCAGATACAGTTAGCAAAAAGTGAGCACAGGGCTGGCAAGCATTGAACACCCAGGCAGAATCCACATATTACGACAATCGGTATCAATACGATCATAAACAACCTCCACCCCCAGTCCTTTACAGCACTCCAGAACCAACTCCCAAGCGACCATTCTTCTTGTTCCTGATGAACTTCTGAGGAAAGTCTGTGGAGGTGTTCAACGGCTTTGTAGACTGAGGACGAATTGTCCGGTATGTAGGTGCAGTAGCTGGACCCAATCATACGGCATGCTCCTCCACGATCCACTAGAACCACGTCTAGAACAAGGCGATTCTGAAGGGCCACCAGGCGGACCGCCTGAAGCTCGGCTGTATTGTTTGTGAGGATGCCAGCTGTAATGTTCATCGTCGTTTCAACTGCCTGGGTCAAATGTCGGATGGCACGGCTGTTCGCCATTGGACCCCATAGTGGAACAAGTCCCTTCATTGCGTCCAGGAACTGTGCTCCGGTGGAGTCGGCTTGCTCAATGTCTCTTGCTCGCTTTTGTCAGTGATGGTTTGCTGGAGCCACATAGGTTGGAGGAAGGATGAAGGCAATGTGGCAGGTACCTCCCCAGCCCTTTGGGAGCCAAGTGTAGGCTTTTGTACCACAGACAAAGTACATGTTCGGAGAGGTGACAAAAGAGGGTGGATCAGTTGAGTCCAAAGTTCTGGTGATGCGGCAAGCGCTGTGGCCCACCTACTGTGTCCCAAGGCCATCGATGCATACAAGGCCCGAGACGTTGATGACAGATAGGGCCACAGTCAGGGTGGCAGCTGTTTGTTTTCGGAGGTAGGAGAAGGTGGGTCTGGCTGGGTTGTTGAACACCTGCATTTCAACCCGTTCTTTGGCAGGGATGTCCATGTGAATAGAGGCGTTGGATGTCAGAGGGCAAAAGGGAGCAGCAGTTCTTCCTGTTTTGTTCAGCCAGACCCCATGATAAAAGTGTGACACAGTTTTGCTGGAAGAGGCATTATCCCTGTAACTCTCTTGCAAGCGGATCAGCCAAGCAAGGCAGGAACCATGAACGGAGAAAGGTGAAGGGATGAAGGGGATGGAGTGTCCAGTGGCATGTGGCAACAACCCACAGATACAGCAATTTGTGGCATTGGCGGCGGGGTTGTGTTGGTGCAGCAACTGCACGAAGGAGTTGTTCCAGAACTCCTTACGTCTTTCTCGGAGTTGAGGTGAAAGAGAGACCAGGTAGTGTTCTTTCATGGTGGTAGGCTGCGCAGTAGTTAGAAATGTCTTATGAGCTGGTGCGCTCTCTTCCACGATCCAGAGGGAGGTCATGAGGAGGAGGCAAAAGAGAAGGGCGATAAAAAGGGCAATAGTCTTTGAGCTGTGTATTTTGTCAGTATTTGGGTTTCTGTAGTGGGTCTTCGGATGTCCGGTTGCTTCCATCATCTTCGTGTCGGGTGCTTCCATCATCTTCGTATTGGGCGCTTCCATCATCTTCAAGGGGCTCGGTAGCGGGCAGAACCACAAACTTTGTTTGGCTTCTCTCCTGGCAGCCTTAGTAGTGTTAGGCCACCGTTCTGAGAATTGTAACTTAGTCAGTGGTCTGCTTAGCCGAAGCTCCCTCCTTTCATCGCAGGTTATACCCTTCTCTGGATGGCACAGTGGGATCGTGAAATTCTGCCAATTCAAGTGTCTCTGTATCAGGGTAACAGCTCAGGGATGGTCGGTCTTTGTTCAGGAGGTCTTCTTGGGTGGCCACGTCTTCGGTCGTCGTCAGGGTTAAGGAGATGTTCTTACAATGGTGTGCATGCAGCCAGTTTCTCTTCCCCTCCACTCGAAGGGCTGTTCAGGTGGTGATCAAGACTTGCCACACATAATCAACAGATTGGATGTCGTGTCCGGGGCCCCTGGAAGCATCCAGTCTGGCCTGCAGCACCTGTTGATGGATAATAGACAGTGTTTTAGTCAGATTGTACAAGTAGTCATACATTAGAACGTCCGGGACGTCGTGAATGGATGTCGGTTTTGGTGCAGACCAAACGCTCATAGGCCGGCCGAAAGCGACCTCGTAAGGGGTCAAATGGTGTTTGGTGGGGCGGGATCGCATTGATAGCAATGCCAGTGGGAGAGCGTCTTGCCATTTCAGTCCTGTGGTAGCCACTATCTTAGCTAGTTTGAGCTTCAGCGTGGCATTATGTCGCTCAACCAGTCCAGCAGATTGGGGGTGGAAGACTGCGTGAAATTTCTGTTTTACACGCAACCCCTTCAAGATGAGTTGGATAATCTTGGCTACGAAGTGGGGGCCATTGTCACTCCACAAAATTCGACAAAGGCCATAGCGAGGGAAGAATTCCTTCAGTAATACTTTTGCAGTGGCAATGGCAGTGTTGTCGCGAGTTGGATAGGCTTCCACCCACTTGCTAAATGCGCACACGACAACAAGTACATACTTTAGACCTTGGCATCTTTCTAGCTGGATGTAGTCCATCTGTAGGACTTCAAATGGATGATTGGGGACCCCAAACCCTCCCCGGGGTACTACAGTTCCTTTCCCAGGGTTGTGTTGCAGGCATATCAGACATTGTTGGACCAGACGTTTAGCTGAGTCTGTGATTTTGTCATTGTGCCAAACTTTGGAGACAAGTTCGGCCATAGGGGCAGATCCTATGTGTGCAGGGGAGTGTGCCATGGTCAGTATGGGGATCAGGTATGAGTTGGGTAGCAACCATTTGTTCGTGTCTTTTGTCCGCCAGCAGCCTTCATCGTCTTTCAATCCCACCCGTGCCCATTCAGTCAATTTGTGTGGTGAGCTGGCCATCTGGATGTCCCTAATAGTTTCCCTAGCGTCCTTCCATTTTTCTGCTTGTGACCTGGTCACGTACATGCGTGTCGTTGCCCTATTCTCGGCTGTGGTCCGGGCAGTGATGTCGGCCAGTGCATTCCCCTGCCCAATGATGTCCGTCACCTTTTTGTGTGCTTGGCATTTGATTACAGCAAGTTGTTTGGGAAGGAGGACCGCTTTAGTCAGAGCGGAGACTAGATCTCCGTGCAGGATGGGTGTGCCGTGTGAGGTCATGAATCCCCACTCCTGCCACAAGAGCCCGAAATTATGAACCACCCCGAAGGCATACTGGCTGGCTGTGTAAATATTCGCTGTCGTCCCTGCTGCTAGGATACAAGCTCGTGTGAGGGCAATCAGTTCTGCTGCCTGTGCGGATCATTGTGTGATGCGGGTGGTGCCATCGGGGAGTTTGATACACGAGCCATCCACCCATAGCTCTCCGTCAGGATCTGGGAAGGCAGTGTCTCGGAGGTCAGCCCTACTCCTAGTCTGTTCGTCCGTGAGGGTCACACAGTCATGTATAGGGGATACATTGGGGTCGTTCTCAGGTAGGGGCAACAAAGTGGCTGGATTCAGCGTGGTGCATCTTTTCAGTGTGATGTGGGGTACAAGCAGAGTCAGTTCATACCCAGTCAGTCGTGCACTAGTCAGATGCTGCGTCTTAGTCTGGTTCAGGAGGGTGTCAACCGCATGGGGCACTAACACCGTAAGGGAGTTCGAGAGCACAATACCCTCACTTTGTCGGATAGAGACAGCAGCGGCAGCTACAGCTCGAAGGCAGGCAGGCAAAGCTCTGGCTACGGGGTCAAGAGTGGCAGAGAAGTAGGCACATGGGCGTTGTTTGGGGCCAATGGACTGAGTCAGGACAGACAAAGCGCACCTCTCCCTTTCGTGAGTGTAGAGGGAGAAGGGTTTTGTGTAATCGGGGGTTCCTTGGACTGGTGCAGAACAAAGGGCGTCTCGTAGTTCTTTGAAGGAGGATTGGCATTCAGGGGTCCAAGGGAGTGGGAAGGGGACATTTTTAGCCAGCAGGGAAAGTAGTGGTTTCACAATGAGGCTGAAATTTGGCAACCACTGTCGACAGAAGGAGGTGAGGCCTACTAGGGAGCATACTTGTTTCTGGGTCTTAGGGACAGGGGTTTCTAGAATGGTCTGAATTCGATCGGGTGTAAGTTTTCTCCCGTCTTTGGACAAGAGGTAGCCTAGGTAAGTGACCTGGGGTGGGCAGAATTGCAACTTCTTCTTGGAGACCTTGTGGCCATTTTCCACGAGGAAGTGCATGAGTTGGATGGTGGCTGTGACTGCAAGTGGAGTGGTGTCGGCCGCCAGAAGGATATCATCGACCTACTGTATCAACACCACTCCATCTGGTAACTGGACTGCGTCCAGCTGTCTCTTGAGGGCCTGGCTATAAATGCTGGGACTTTCAGTGTAGCCTTGGGGTGCTCTACACAATCTATATGAGCTGGCTTTTAAGGTGAAGCCAAAAAGGTAGCGGCTGTCTGGGTGAATGGGGATGGAGAAGAATGCTTTCTTGAGGTCGATTACAGTGAAGGTGGTGGCAGTGGAAGGAATCAAAGTCAGAATGGTGGTGATGTCTGAGACTACGGGGTACTGAGGTACAACTACTTTGTTGACCTCTCGTAGGTCGATGACGAAGTGGTACGCTTTCTCATCTCCCTCACCCTGCTTCTTTACAATGGGTAGGATAGGGCTGTTGCAAACATTGCTAACTACTTCCTCTACCACTCCTGCATCTATCAGGGACTGGATGATCTTTACCAATGCCTTCTCGCCCTCGGGCGATATCCGATATTGTGGAAGTTTTGGGAGTATTGCGTCCTGGCGAACAGTTATGTGTACTGGGTCAATCATCATGCGTCCTAAGTCCGAGTCAGTTTTGGCCCACAGATACCGTGGTAGAGTGTCGAGTAGGGACAAGTCAGCATCAGTGATGGAAAACATGCGTCGTGTGGGACAATGTCTGAGCAGAGTCGGGTTGTCGTACAGAATGACTCGAACTCCGTCTTGTGAACACCTAATAGTAGCTCGGAAATGTTTCAATAAGTCAAGTCCCATAATGGCATCGGGGGTGTTGGATGAGAGCAAAAACGTTGTGTCAGTGGTGTTATTATCCAAGTCAAAGGAGATCGGTGTGGACAAGGGATTAGTGGAGGGCGTTCCATCAAAACCTATTGATGTTACGTGTGAGCCAGACAAGGGTGCCCTTGGAATCAGTCATTTAGATAACGCACTACGTGTTGCGCCAGTGTCTACAAAAAATGGAGACTTCGTACCCAGGACCTTAGCGGGGACATAAGGACCTTGCTGGTCAACATAGAGCTCGACTGGATCCCTCCCTTGCCCTTGGCAGTCCTATGCGAAGTCGTGGGTGTCGTCGCAGTCAGACTGTTGGTACTGGTTCTGTCGGTGACGGTCAAACGTGTTCGGTCTGCATGGCCTGTCGTTGTTGGTGTCGTTCGTGTACCCTCGTCCCTGTCCTCTATTTCTTGGCCCACCCGCTACGTCTCTTGTGTCCCTATTTTTGTTTGTTTCTTGCAGAACCGGACACTGGGATTTCCAATGACCAAATCCCTTGCAAAAGGCACACTGGTTCTCATCGATGTCTTTACGTCCAGCGGAGGGTGCGGATGTACGGTCTCTAGGGGGTGGATTTCTAGGAACATTCGATTGGTAACTTCCTTTGTACTGCTCCCTTCCTACAGTCACCCCTTGCAACTGTGCGATCATCACCCTTTCTTTCAGGTCCTTTTTCTTTTTCTCAGTTGCCCTATCGTTCTCATTCTTTTGATGCTCATAGTACTGGGCCATCTGAAGGATAGCCGCAGGCTTGGAGGCCGCCCAACTACTCTCGCTAGTCTGTAGTTTCTGCGAGACTTCCTGCGATAGACCTTTGACATAATTCTGGACAAACAGATGATGTCCGGTTGCAGTGGTCATGTCCTGGCCACTGTAATCGGAAAACACTGTCTCAAACCCGGGAGAAGTATTCTGATATGTCTTCCTGGGGTTTCTGGCGGCAGGCCGTTACTATCGACCAGTCCACCTTCTTTTCTGGGATCAGGGTTTTCAATTTCTGAACGATCTTGTCTGGGAGGTCTAAAATGGATTTTAAAGGTTTCTGTCCAGGCTCTCGTTGTCTATCTATGCCATCGCGTTGTGACCAGGTATGTCCGAACAGCTCAAGGTGGTTGACTTTCCGGATTTGCTTCCACACATCAGCTAGAAGACATAGCCCGAAAAACAAATCGATGTCCGCTAGGGTCATAATCGTCGAACCCAAGGCTGTGCCTAGTTCAGTATAAAAGGCAGTGGGGTTCTTTCGTAAATCAGGCAAGATTTTTCGGAAAGTCAGGATGTCTTGCCGATCCCATGGTTGGTAGACCCAGTTATAAACTACCCTCCCTCTTGCATCTTGGCGGTTAATGTCATCATGTGTTCCCAATCCTCATGGGAGAACCCAGTAGGGAGCGGCCTCCTTTATAGGCATCATTGTGTCAGTTTTATTTGTTCGGGGTTCGGTCGCTACAGGAGTCGTAGTGTTAGTTTCTAGCCTCTGTTCAGTGAGGTGGCGGAAAACTTCAAGCATATGCGTGAAGAGGTCCGTCACATCACACTCGCCTTCATCTCCAATGTCAACTTTCCTATACAGAGTTGTTAGGCTCTCAGGACCTTTGTCTTGGTATCGGTCCTCATGGGCATTGAGGGTGTGATAACAAAATCGCACAACAAAGTGTCGTCTGTGGCTATTGGCATATGAATTGTACATATCCGTTACGTATTCCTCACTCTCTTTTCGTTCCACCAGTGTCTTCACTATCTTATCGATCCCTGCTCGTTCATCTTTGCTTAATCGGTTCATTCTAGTGGAATCTTTCTTTCTAGCTTCAGGCTCATCTAATGTTACTGCTTGCGCTGCGCTGAGTACAAGGGGCTCGGCCGGTGCGGAGGCCGTGAGGACCGAGGTCCTGGCACTATTCTCACCTGTACTTGGGGGCTGCGGGTGCTGTACTAAGGGTTGGGAAGGGGCGTATGGAGGGGGCATGTAAATGATTGGGGGACCTAGTAATAAATCATCGTTCGCTCGTTGTTTCGAGGGTAACTCAGGGTAGAGCATAGAGGGTGTTCTAACGGGACACTGGCCCGATGTTTTGGACTCTTCCTTCTGTTTGGCTTCCCCCCTGTCCTTTATCTCTTCCTCTAACTTTTTAGGAGCTAGGTGAGCTGCTTTTCGTAGCTCTTTCTCTAATCTAACTTCGTTTCTCTTTTTCCGTTGCTCTGCTTCTTTGCGCCACATGCCGAGACTATCAAGCATAGTGGGCGTTGTCTTATTGTTATGAAGGGCTGTTTCTAGCACGTTTATTTTATCGTCATCAAAGGATCCTATCAGTGGCCACTGACTTTCCTGATCCTTTCTTGTGTATCTATGCCATAGCTTACTATAAGCTACGGCGACTAATCCATATTTAGTGAACATGTCCTTATTAGGGGTGCCTTCCAGTGGTGCTGGATGGATCATCTCTAATAAGCGGTCCGGGCTGAACCAACTACCAATCAGTGGGGAGAAGATAGGCATGACAGATTACAAAGGGGGACAAAGGTCCGCACTACCTATCATTCACTACTTGCAAAGACTAGACAGAATATTTCTATTCTACGTTATTTGCAAACAGAGAATATCTCAAAAGAACCAACTTCGAACAATCAATGTTCGGAAAATCAATCAATCAGTGGGAAGAAAAATAGGCACAACAGATTACAAAGGGGGACAAAGGTCAGCGTTACCTACTCTTCACTATCTGCAAAGGTAGAGAGAATATTCCTATTCTTCCCCGTTTGCAGGCAGAGAATATCTCAAAAACAATCAATGAGCAATACTAGTATTTTTCAAACAATCAAACAATCGTTTCGCAATTTGTCGTGTTACACGACCTTACCTGGACCGCATGGACAGTTTCTCGTCTTCCGCTTCCAGCGCCCGATCGTCCTCTATTCTCCGTAATTGCCGTGGCACTCCTGATGGTTCCCAGTCAGGACCGTAGATCACTCGAGAGAGGTCTGCTCGGAACCGGTGAAGTTCGGATAATCGGCTGCCAGACGAGGGTCTATTGGGCAGGTGCACTCCCGATCGTTGCAGTCGTTCACTCTGTCGTCAGGACCTCTCCCACTGGATCCACATGTCGCTGATGGGCCCCACGTTTGAGACGCCAATTGTTAAAGGGTAGGCAGATTTCAACCGATAACCTTTAAGTATTGCCCGGCGTTAGTCGCCTCTTATACCACTCGAAATTATCAAACAAAGAGGCAGGCGCTGGAGACTGGAAGGTAGAAAACAGAAGTTTATTCCGTTGGAGCAGAACATGTCAAATCAGACAACAGGGTATCATCTCGAGGTGCTCTAACCGCATCTCTGAGGCCTGGCCTCTTATATACAGGTTTATGGCTTTATTGCATTAAACACATTCTTGTTAATACTTTGATGTCCGGAAAGACATCCTCGGAATCCCCGCTTCAAGCCCGTTCCCACACACATCTACAGTAGAAGTCCCCACCCCGATCTCAGTCGGTGATGACTGTCGTGCTGCTGGACATTCTGCAGGTTCCCGAAATGTGTGCGGATGATCGGATCTCATAGGGTGGGGGCTTTGATCAGTCATAGATCCTTTGAAGAGGCGCAGCTTCCTACTGTGGGGGCAATAAACTGCATCCGCAGGACCAGGTGATGGCCTGGGATCGGGTCGGACAATCGGGCACAGAGGAAGGGGGTTCATCAAAGGATGTGATCATGAAAGGGATGGAGGGAGGTGTTAGCCGGGTACGGGATGTGGCTTCGAGGCAGGGCAGCGCTGAAGGGGTGGTTTATGGCCCAAGCATGTGAGAGCGGGGCTGTCATGGCGCGGGGGATGCTTGCGAGGTCAGAGGGAGAGAGAGAGAGACGCGCTGGCTATCGGCGGTGGGCAGAGAGGCCATGGCATTCAAAATGGCTGCTACTTACGCGCACATATGAGCCTGAAAAAGGACAAGATGGCGCCGATAATGTTTACGCCGCAATCCAGATTTTAACACCTCATTAAGGACAAGCACTGGCAGTTTAGCTTTCAATAGGCTAATGTTAATTAGCCTGTTGAAGATTCAGGCAGGAAAAATGTAACTTTCTAAAAATTACTTTCCTTAAATATTTATTAATCATTCAACTTTACAGTTAATTTGGATTTGTTCAAAATATTTACAAATAATCTTTGGATGATGTTTGTCGCTGTTTCCTATCAAATGTTACAGAATAACATTTATAATTGGTACTTTGACATTTTCTGGGAGCCTGCCACAGGCCTGTCAGAGAAAAGATTTTTTGGGTGCTAATCACTGGAGGAACATGCAAACTTAAATTTGGAAGATGTTCCACTTTTATATATCAGACACCCTATCATATTGGTAACAAGGTACATTTATTGAATCACTTATTAAAATCTAAAAGAAGGGGTTCCCACCTGTTAAAAAGGATTATTTTGACAGGTTTGATAGCAAGTTTTTAGGCTGCTGCAGTCAAACTATGCGTGGCGGGCCTGAAACCATATTTTACATGCCCACTCTGGGATGGGACAATAGGTGCTGCAGTCCACAGGTGGCATTTAAGGTCCAGGCCCAGTGTGCATTATTTACACAATATGCTAAGGACTTATAGGCAAGTTAAGTAGGAGTAACAGTGAACACATTTCTAGGTCGAGTAAAGTAAGATCCAAAAAAAGGAAAAAAAACCTGGAGTGACTATTATAGATAAAGCAGAGTTCCTACAATCACCATATTATTCATTTGGTAGAGAAATACATCTGCTGAAGTATTTATTTATTTATTTATTTTTAATATTTATAAAGCGCTGCATATACCCGTGGGCGTCTTGGCGCTAAAGTAAATATGGGATATGTTATGAACCAACCCCTTTGCTGTAAAAATTGTACAGAAATTACTAGATTATAATATAAACCACATTAGAGAGAGAAATATCTACAAATAAGGAAAGCACAAAGATAGGGTACAGTGTTTTGTAAATATATTAACATAAAACATCTATTGAGTGCCAGAACATAGGTATACCATACACACTATTGTTATATTTTGTGGGGTGAGGTTTTCAAACAGTAGTGTCTAATTCAAGGATGTGCACTTGTTATCTGGCTAGTTTGTAGCAGTCAGTCCACATGCATGCACTCAAGGAGAGTAATCTCTCTCTCATATCCCCCTTAAGCATTGATTAGATGATTGGGGAAGAGGGGTGATGGCAATGAGCAGTCTTAGAGGCACAACAGAATCTGTATAGTCTTAGCCTGCCTGAGAAGTTGTTCGGTGGAATGTCTGAAAGATACAAATGGTCAAAAATTCTGCACTCAAGAACTGGTGACTGAGTGTAGGTCTATATGGTCCTATAAAATGGCTGGCTTGTGGACAATGGGTGGCAAGATACAATAGGGAAAAACTCTTCCCTTAATGCTGAGTGCAGCTGCACATCACCAGTGCCTATAAAATGACCGAATTTTGCATTACTTTCTTCCTTCATAGTGCTGCTGAGTGCCAGCCTTGGACTATGAACGAAGGCCCATAAGCCTGACAGTTTTCACAAGACAGCCTTAGAGTTCCTTCATTGTCAACTTTCCTGATCCCACACAATGAACAAACAGGGTATTGAAGTGCAGTCTTAGCAAATGGGTAGCATGAGAATCCCAAATACAACTGCTACGCACTTACCATGTCAGAGCTACCCCGAGGCAGGTTGTGCGCAAATAATAAGTCACTGTGCCCCTGACGGAGACCCCTGTTGTAGACAAATTAAAGAGTGGAACCAGCATCATATGAAGTTGGATTTATGCATCTTTTCGCAAATACGTCTTTGTTGTGCCAACAGGAAAGGCCACTATGTGCAAAGCTTTTTCCAATCATGTTTTTTCTGAAAGCCATATTTTTCTTTGAGGGAGACAGCAAAAGAGATGTTAACGACCTGTGTTTCTACACAAAATGCCTGAAACACAATAGGTGATGAAAGTTTGCCCAAAACCACATTTACTAAGACTCAATATATCTTTTTTTAGGGGAACTTTCCAAGAAAAAATCTAAGATCCGTCTAGCTAACCCAAAGCTTTTAACAACTTGTGATCCTGAAGCTTTTTCTTTAACTTGGTCAGGGATTTCCGCCTTCTGTCTGGAATAAAGCTTACATATTTAACTTACGAGTCAATGTTTTTAGCACCTTTATGACAACTGCGAAGACAAAACAAGTTTTGTCATACATTTTACGATGCAATGTTAGGGTGTTTCTCTACTTAACACCATCGCATCTTCAAGGTATCCTTGTAGTATAAGTTTCTCTCCCATTGGTTATGGCAATCAATACTGATGACTTGATACATAGTAATATGTTGATTACAGAGGCATCTGCATAAAGATCTCAACTGTACACACAGGTGATCCATTACGGCAGATCCCCTGCTGATACCGGTATGTCATTATGGGACACTCTTACATCATGGTGTCGCTCTGCTTTCAAGGAAGGGCACACTGACAACAACCCAAATAAAACCTCACACCCTTCAACACCCATTAGATGGGGGAAAGCACACAGAGTAAACAGCCGATGATGGTTGCTGGACTTGGCCCTTTTGTGCAGGGTCCTCCCCAAACTTTTTGCATTCCTCCGGTATTTCTTCTGACTTGTTGTTGGTGGTTTTAGGATCCTGGGCACATTATAACTGCTGTTCGGTGCTAAAGCGATTTTGCTCTCTATTGTAAACTTGTTAAGATTGGTCTACACCTGTTTGGCATATTTAATTTACCTATCAGTCCATTGTATTGTGGTATCTTATATGCCCAGGGCCAGTAAATTAAATGCTACTGGTGGGCTTGCTTTAATTAAACAAGGGAACCCGATGAGTAACCAAGGACCCCGGGTATCAATTATTTTAGAAAAACAATGGTC
This sequence comes from Lissotriton vulgaris, assembly GCF_964263255.1. NCBI lineage: Eukaryota > Metazoa > Chordata > Amphibia > Caudata > Salamandridae > Lissotriton > Lissotriton vulgaris. The sequence continues at coordinate 1,572,137,998 of NC_141685.1, forward strand.
CTTAGGTAGAGAATAAAGAGGAAGCAATGACGTATAGACCTTAATGGGTACTATAGAGATTCAATGCCCAGCCGGACAGAGAATTTTTTAATGTGCTATTTTGATCAATGGTAATTTTCATAAGGAACAACAACACAGAGATGCAAAAAGGGGGACGCAATCCTGCACCCAGTATGGGAGAAAGCAAAACAGAAAAACATACAACATAAAGGATTTCAGGCAACAGTAGAGCAATGGCGGCTTGAAAAAATCATTGTGTCAAGCAAGCTAGCCAGAACAGTAACCACAATCTTCATACAAATTGCGAAACAATGGTACTGTTTTTGAAAAAGTCGACAACGTTTCGATTCTTATCTCTCAAAATACATGGAGAATCATCAGGACTAGAGAATTAATTGCCTGATATTTTACACAAAGCCTGTTGGGTAAAAAATGGGAAGAAAGAATAGGGAACCTGTCAAGAATATACATAACACAGAAGAAAGATAATCATTACACAAAGGTCAGCATGAACATGCATTAGTTTCAAACTAGAATATTGACATATTGTGACTGCCATGAAAGAATATAGAGGGTTCATAATGAAGAGGTAACATATCTGTTACTGATGAGAGACGAAATAAGAAGGTGAAGGACAGAGTCTAAGAATTCAAGTGACTGTGCGTTTACCACAGTGATACTGCGGGCCAACAAGATACACCTCGCCGAGGGCATGGTAAGAGTGCACAGCGTTGGTACAACCCACCGGGAGAACGCCAAACGCGCCAAAAATTCTATCAGTGGTAAACAAATCTACCACTATTATCTCTTCATCCGAAGTTATCCCCATCTTCAACCTTTCTAAATACGAATTGGCTGACTCTGAAATTTCACTTCTCAAGAAAGGACTATCCTTTGTCCTTACCATCCGACCCAATTTCTTAGAACTACAAACTGAATTACTCTGTTTTTTCAGAAGAATCCGACTTCAAGCTTTTTTTCAACTCAACCCTACACCGAATCAAATCTCAAACACTCCTTTTCGGCCTCCCTCCATATTTTCCCCTACATCTGGTATGATCCCCACTGAGATCCTTACTTTTGAGAAAATGATACTCAAAGATGTGGCTAATCTTGCAGAGAAAAGGCGTTTTATCCCTTACAACCTCTCTTATGGAAGAAGAACAAGCAATTGATTCACCAAAAAGCAACACCTCCCTTGTCATAAAAAGCGCAGATAAGGGTGGAGGTATAGACCTACAAGAAAGAGAGGTTTACCAGGATGAAATCCCCTGCCAACTTTCAAATACAGAACATTACCAACGGCTTTCATCTAACCCCACCAAAGAACTACAGGGCATATTAACACAAGTTACCATCAATGCTGTAAACAACGGTTTTCTCAGTAAGAAGGAATTTAACTTCCTAAATGTCAAATCCCCTTCGACTCTGGTGATATACACCCTCCCCAAAGTCCATAAAAATCCAACTAACCCCCCAGGACGGCCTATAATGTCGGAATGTGGCTCCATTTTGGAACCGTTAGGGTCATATGTGGATTACTTTATCAAGGAATTTGTCCCCACTACAGCTTGTTATGTAAGAGACAGTATGGGGATGATAAATCTTGTTGAACATCACCCCTACAACCCTGACACTGATACACTTTGCACCATGGACGTCGAGTCCCTATATACCAACATTCCCCAGACAGCATCATTACTTGTTATTAAATACTAAATTCCCGACCACGCCCCCACACCGTCCCTACTTTGTTCATTCTCCAATTGCTCGAGCTGTGCCTAACGAGAAATTTCTTTGCCTTTGAAGGTAGCTTTTATCAGCAGATCAAAGGCACATCTATGGGCGCAATTTTTGCTCCAAATTTAGCAATACTTTTTATGAATTACTGTTAGACCTGACATCATTGGCGTGAGTCTCCCTCCATTTTTGACGTATTGCCTCCTCTGTTTTGTTATGTTTTTGCTGGTTGTATGTTTTGAGCCCTCTGCCACTGCTAATCAGTGCCACAGTGCAAGGGCTCCCTAAGTTAAATTGATGTACTAATTGGTTATTCCATGATTGGCTTATTTGAGCTACTGTCAGCCCCTAGTACAGTGCACCATGTGAGCCCAGGGGTTGTAGATCAGATGCTGCTGGTGGGCTTGCAGCACTGGTTGTGCCATCCACAGAAGCAGCTTGTAAACTGTGTCTTAGGCATGCCACTGCAAGGCCTATGGGTAGTCCGTGACAACCATGTCGACTTGGCCAAGGGCCTTGCGAGTCCCTAAACTTTCCCTTTGCTTCATATTAGACAACCCTATGGTAGGCCCAAGGGCAGGGTGCATTGTAAGTATAAGGTAGGACATGCTCTAATGTGTGTAGCATGTCCTAATAGTCAATTACAGCCATTTTCGTTTTTCACTATTGAAGGCTACCTGTTCCCATAGGCCAGAATGGGCAGTTAAGATTGTTACATTCCTACAATCCTAACTGACTCAGGGAACATGGTAGAAATTCGAATTTATTATGCCTGAACTCAGAATATTAAAATACATCTTTTAGTAAAGTTTATTTTAATATCCTGTGTTTGCAAATACCACTTTTAGAAAGTAGGTATTTGCTTGCCTAACCATTTGAGCCCGCCTCTGCTGACTTGTGTATTCCTTGATTAGGTTTGTGTGTGACAGGGCAGGGGAAATTCCAGGAGACAGGCTGGGGCAGCCCAGTGGTGAATAGAGAAATCAGCACCTAGATGGGAGGGAGGTGTGCACCTGGGACCTGAATAGGACTAGGCCTTCCCTCCACAATGCTGGCTCCCCCTTCTGTGGCGTGTCTGATGTCTCTGCCCTGCACTGTGAAAGGAGAAGGGGAATCATGTCAACAGAGTGCTCCAGAGCTGCATCTTCCCTTCCCTGTGCTGGCTTCACCTCCTGTGGGGCGTCCAATGTTTCTGCCCTACACAGTGAAAGGAAGAGAAGAGTCCTGTAAACAAAGTGCTCAGGAACTGGAGAACAAAGGATTTTGGGGTATAAATATTGGGACCCAGTCCCACAGACTTGTTGCTTGTTGTGGCCAGTAGACGTAACACATCTTTAACTTCACTTAGCATAATAACATGTAACAATTGATTAGCGTCAGCCCAATCATGTTTTTATTATTTTAGATACCATTTGCAATTCTTCACAAAGCATTGGAAGATTATCTTACTGGGGAATTGATGTTTGATGTTTACTAGGTCACCTGGGGTGGCAAAGCATCCTAGTCCAGGACCTGGGTATTCGCTCAGAGGCAGAAGGGCATCAGACATGGGCAATATCATTGCTGTGCTTCATATTACACAAGGTCTGGTGTTGTTCTAGCTGTGCTGTCTTTCAGTTTCTCTCATCCTTCGTCCAGTGGTCTTTCTTAAACTCGCTTAGGTGATGATTGGTCTACCCTCCCCACAGTTTCAATGTATTGCTTTGGAATTGTGGGGTGTATTGAGTGAGACCAAGCTGTGGATTGAAAGTGGGGTGTTGCTGAGTCAGCTTTTCGCTTTGTCCTTGCACAAGCCATGCCGTCACTTGCCACTCTTGCTGTGCTTGCTGCTTGTCACTGCGCCCTCTTGTGCTGAATTAGCTTGGGCCCCTCCTGGCTGGTCCCTTACGGACACTGGGCCGTCCCTGGGTGCATCTTGTAGTGCACGTTCAGAATCTCCTCCTATTGGTGTGGGGAAAGTCAAAATGTTTAGCAATTCCTTCTCCCTTTCTTCAATCGTTTCCGAGTTCGCCAATTTTTGTACCTCTGAGGAACTTTAAAATAGGTTTGCCATGGAGGTAAATACCCTTGAATTCTAACAGTATTTCTATACTTTGAGAGTGGGCAGGTGTGCAGCTGAACCCGAAAACAATTGGATTTCCGTCCTCTCCATCAATTTCTATTGTTTCCGGTCGACATTCATGGCTGGTGAAGCCTCCCCACTAGTTGCAAGAAGAGGTGTTTAGTTATTTTTATACAAACCTCATGTTAGATTCATCACCCCTGCTCAATCCTGTCTGGACACCCTCGGAAGCATCTAGTATGCATCCCTCCTGCATTTGCACCTGAATATGCCTTCCTCTGAAACAGCAATCAGACCATGAGCAACAAGCAACACTTCCATGGACTTCCTCCGCCTTGCCTTCTCCTGCAAAGTCTGACGCTGGAAGGCCCAGCCCTTGGCTGATTCATCCCTCCGTGGCATTTCTGCATCCCAGGCCCAGTTCGTTTCTGTATAAAGGCTCCAGGCTCTGAGAGTAGCGCCTCACCGGAAAGACCACACCGCTCCCACACATTCACTTCCGTCGCACTTTTCCCTCTTCTTCGTTGACCCCTTACATTCAAAAGCATTTGAATCACAGTGAAAGTCTGTCTGCCAGCAATGTTCGTAGGTCTACGGAAGGAATGTAGTAGTTTCTACGTCACTATTTACTGGTTGTCCGTTCTGGGATGGCGATGCTAAGACATTGAGGCAGTAATTGGCCTGTAGGTGAATGCAGCAGAGATCACGCGAGGTACCGCAGTCTTGTCCTTAGGGGTCAGGTCAGGAGAGAACACCTTCCTTCTCATGTCATCATGTCTTTAGCTACGTTTCAAGGTCTCGGCGCATGCTGTAAAATTTCACAGTCACGGGTCAACTGCACTGCAAAATATAGTGCACACGTTCCAAGAGAAGACGGGTGTTCATTACTGAGTGTTTGCACAGTGCTCCCATGGCGCAGTGTGACGCATTGGGGCCCACCAGTAGGGGGGGGGAGCACTGACCACAGACACAGGAATGGTGTGATAAAGGCCGCTTTATTGGAATCAGGTGCACCCTGCAGATTCCCCTCCTTGGCCTGTGCCGAACAAAACTATACCTCACTAAATAAACAAATGCCTGACAGCCCCCACCCCCACCCCCACCCCTAAAATGGATCCCCAACATTGCAACATCATACAACACCCCATCTGTAACATCCCCCCCTACCTACCAACTGTAAATGACCTCAGTGTCCCCCACTACCTACAGAAACAGCCCGGCCTCCTGCAAATACCCCCCTTTTTTAGCTAGGAGAAGCGCCACCACGAGCACAGCACACTAGCACCTGTTCCAGTGACACGACAAAACTTCCCCCCTGACCAGCAAGCCACTGGTGCACCGTCTCCCAACAAAACCCCTTCAAACCAACCAATTCCAAAAAACACTATACAAAAAACCCCCCTAAAATAGGGAGGGAGGGTGGCCCAAACAAAGCCCAAAAACAGCCCAACTGACATCCCCCAGCCCAAGGAGCTCAAAGAACCCTTTCCTGTTTACCAGCACCCCCTCCCCCCTACTGCCCCAAAACTACCCGGGGGAGGCAGGCCTCCCCTGGTCGGCCACCTCCCCAAATCCCTAAAGTGACGCAAACTTCGCATCAACTTGCTTATGTGCAACGCAAAACTCTGTAACGCCATTCGGGTTCCTGCACATGCATTAGTAAATAACCCCTGAAAATGTTAATTACCTGTCTGTGAGCCTGTGCCGGCTGGCACCCAACGAGTTTGAGGGTATTGGGTGACAGGAACAGTGCAAGGACTATCGGTACCACAGGCAAAAATGCAGTTTTTCCTCTTGAGCTCCCCCTCTTCAATGCCACAACAGGGTTGTATTTGCAGCTCCCATCTGCAAAATGGCACTCTTTGCCGCTGCCTGCTAGGGACACCATATGTGGGCTGCCATACATCAATCACCTTATGGATACAACCGCCCTGACTGGTCGTGACATAACCCTGATTAACACAGAAAAAGAAAGCGCTATTTGCATATTTACATGTTGTTTCCTGTTCCATATTAACATTATTTGCTTTAAGGAGGTGAGACCAGTGCACACATCTTGTAGCTGTGGTTCAAGGACCCTTGGTGGTCCACAACACCTACTCATAAGATCCCTGACGGTTTAGAAAATCAAGCAATTTTAGCAGATTTATAAAGTATATTATGATTAAAAAAAATTGAAAGATGAAAATGTTCTGTAAGTGTGAATTTGAAATTGGAGGCTAAAATGACGTTGGAATCCTCAGTCTGAGTCATGGGAGCAGTGCAGGTACTTCAAACAGAATTCAGTATGTATGAGTGGTGACCTCAAAGCAGTGGTATGCACCTACAGAAAGAGAGCATACATTAAGAGCAAAAAAGATTAAGCGAAATGCTATAGTCTAGCATATCAGGTTGTCTTTTAGAAGTAAAATCAATTATTGAAAAGCTCCAACCTTACCATTAAAAATTAAAAATCCAATGATGTTTTTTGGGGGGAATTAATTGAAATATGTTGTGGTTTCTGTTTTTGTTTATGCACACTTTTGTATATATCGTTGTCCATTGTTTCGAGGTTCAAATCCTAGAAACTGCGCAGGTGGGGATCCCCAGTTTCCAGTAGTGATTCACTGGGGGTCCATATAAATCAAAAGGTTTGGAACCCCTGCCAAGCCACCTGCAGCAGAGATCTTTGTTCTGTCCAGTTTTCAGGAGATAACTCAAAGATAACTTTTGTGCCTAATGTACTTGCTGGAGAGCTCTGTATTTTGTCAAGTCACAGTTTTGACTCCTCATAAAGTAGCACAGTGGGTTAATGCCTGCTGCAAAGCACACATTGTAACATGCAGATCACTTATTTATGTTTTAACAGAGACCTCAGTGGGCTATTGCTTTTTATCAGAGAAATTGTTTTGTTATTTACAGTTCGTGCTTATAATCCTTCTACTATAGCTCAGTGAGCTATAAACCAGAATCAAACAGATGCATGCAAACCTTATTGTTTTCGTACAATATTTTGTTATTCTAAGGTTGCTGAAAAGGTTTGCTTTGGGTATTAATAAAGACAACCGCAACCTCTATTTACATTTTATGTTACATTTTAAATCCTGATATGTGTTCCTCTAGACAAACACATGTAATGCTTATCACTATGAATTACATGTGACTCCTACACATTTAAGCCCTCAATTGCCTTCTGTATCATCTCCTCCTCAGCGATTAACACACTTGCTTGATTCATTGTCTCTGAATAATGAGTGTGTGATATATAGCGACCTGACACGCAACATTGGGATGAGTTGCACTACTAAATATATCAAATGTGAGAGAGGTGTTGTGGATAGATGAGGGAAAATATTTCAGTGTGGCAATGAGTGTATCTGCGGACACGGTCAATATGAGGATGGGAAGGGGGGGTGCATAAACAAAAGTTGTTGCACTTGGTGCCACCAACGCTAAACCTGGCCCTAAAATAATAATAATAAAGACATTTATAGAGTGCATGGATAAAGTACGCCATCTCGACGTGTCCCCGCGTTAAAAGAGAGAGGAGAAAAACTCATTTAGGGGGGGAGGACAGTGGAAGGCAAAAAGGGCAACAAGTAAGCTATAAGGAGAACAGATAAGTTATAAGTTTCCATCGGAAAATAGTTTCTGAAGGCTCCAGGCGGAGATGGATGGGAAAGGTTATTCCATGCTGTGGCAGCCGCAACTCTGAAGGACCGACCTACCATTTTTTCTCTCCTGTGGGTCACAAGCGTGCCCATACCGCTAGATCTCAGTGATCTGCGTGGTTCGTACCTGGTAACCAGACCTGTCAGATAGCCGGGGGCTTTGTGCCAGATGATCTGATGACATATGAGGAGTGCTTTATATTTTATTCTTTTCTTCACTGGGAGCCAGTGGAGGGCATCCAGGATGGCTTTAGAGTTAGCTCTTCGTGGGAGTCTAAGCACTAGGCGGGCTGCAGCATTTTGCAATATCTGGAGTCGTCCTATGCTTTTACTAGGAGCTCTCAGGAAAAGGACATTACCATAAACGAGGCGTGATGTAATTAGTGCCTGGGTCATAGTGCGCCGGGCCTCCAAAGGAAGGAGATCTAGGGTTTTGTTGAGAGTTTTAAGGACTCCAAAGCACTTGCCTACTAGACGGTTGATGTGTGTCTCATAGGAGAGTGTGGGATCCATCCATATCCCTAAGTTTTTGGCTTCAGTACATGGTGTTGGCATGTCGCCTAAACAGTTTGGCCACCAGTCACATGTCCAAAGTCGTTGATCACCACCAACCACCAAGACTTCCGTCTTGGATCCGTTCAATTTAAGGCAGTGCGTATCCATCCAAGTGGCCAGTGCTTGCATACAGGCTCTGAAATTATTTGCTTCAGCAGCCAGTGTTTGGGTGAGGGTGAGTAAGAGCTGTGTATCGTCGGCGTAGGATACAAACTCTACGCCGAACGATTGTACTAGCTCAGCCAGGGGTGCCATATATAAGTTAAAAAGGGTAGGACTTAGAGCAGAGCCCTGTGGTACTCCCTGTTCCAGTACCCACTCTTCAGACTGAAATGAGCCCCGTTGAACCTGAAAGCTTCTGCCTGTCAGAAACGATTTAAGCCAACCGAGTGCTCTATCAGTCACACCTCCTCTGTTCAGACACTGTAGCAAGGTGATATATGCTACAGTGTCGAACGCTGCGCTCAGGTCTAGCATGACCAGTGCCATGGTTAGTCCAGCGTCAGCTCCTTGACGGAGAGTTTCTGTGGCTGTTAATTGGGCCGTCTCAGTAGAGAAGCCTCTTCGGAAACCCGATTGGGAGGGGTGTAGGAGATTATTCTGCTCCGCAAATGCCATCAGTTGCACATTTGCAAGTTTCTCAGCAATTTTAGCGGTATAGGGTAGCAGAGAGATAGGTCGTAGGTTCTCCAGGACATCATGGCTTACATTAGGTTTTTTCCTAATAGGTAGTACAATTGCCTTTTTCCATTTTCTTGGCAGGGTCTGGGAGTCGAAGGATGTAGTAAGGACATGGCGGATGTACGGTTCTAAGGTGGCTATACTTGCGGCCAGAACCCTTGGAGGAGCGGGGTCACGAGGAGAGCCCGATTTTATGCTAGAACATATGGTAGCAAGTTCTTTACTTGGCGGGACAGTAAAGCATTCTAGCCTCGGTTTTGAATTTGCCATCGCCGGTTCCTTCATTTCTGTAAGGTTTCTCCAGCCGCAGGATAAGTGGAGAAAGAGCTGTATATTTTCTTGACCTTGTTGGCAAAATATGCTGCCACCTTGTTACATTCCATGACGGAATCAGTTTCCGGAGAATTGGAAAGCGAGACGACTGAGATTTCTTTATAGATTTTAAAGAGTTCCCTAGATGAGCAGTCTGCCTCACTAATTCTGTTTCCGTAGAAGGTTGCTTTAGCAGCTCTGACCTGTTTTTGGTAGCTTCTCTGGGCTGTTTTGTATTGAAGCTTAGTTTGATCATTCTTATCCTTGCGCCAGAGTCTTTCTAGCTTTTTGCACTCTGATCTGACCGACTGCAGATCTGTATTGTACCATGGTGCCGTTCTCTTGGCTCTGTTTCCTTTTTTGGCCGTGGATAGAGGGGCAACCTTGTTCAAGGCTTCAAGGATTCGGGTTTCTAAGTTTTGATTGGTGCTTTCACTATCTGTGCCTCCCGGCATCCCACCTAAGCTTAGCATCTCGTTAAAGATGGGTTGTGAAAATTTTTTCCATCTGCGATATGGGTAGCTATTATTGCCACTCAAATGGGGGGCAGGCTTGCTTACAGTGTTAATTTCAAAAGGGACTAGAAAATGGTCAGTCCAGGGGAGTGGGTTAGGAGTACTCGTGGTAATGCCCTCCCAGTTGGCGAACACCGGATCCAGTAAATGGCCATGGATATGTGTGGGTGTTAGGTTTTTTAGAACCAGATTCGTATTTAATAATTCCTGCTTCAGGTCAGTGACCTCCTTTAGCTGGATATCATCAAAGTGAATATTTAGATCACCCATGAGGAGAACCTTCCTATATCTCAGCGCTAAGTGGGCGAGATGTTCTTGTAAACTTGGTCTAAAATTTCCCAGGGTCCCAGGAGGTCTGTAAAGGAGGACACCCGAGATATGGTCCTGAGGGCCAAGTTTCAGTGCAAATTTGCCGGCTTCGCAGTTCTCTATTCCAAGAGGTTCAAGGGAGCACACCAGGGGGGCCTTGCTGATCACAGCGATGCCACCTGCTCAGCCTAACGGTCGATCCACCCTGGCTATACTAAAGTCAGGTGGAAGGGATTCGATGATCTCAGGGTCGGAATCTGCCCCTAGCCAAGTCTCTGTCAGAAAGAGTATGTCAAGGCCCTCTTCTAGGAGCATGTTCCAAATTTGCAAGGCGTGTCTCGGGAGGGATCAACAGTTTAACAGACCTCCTCTAAGGCTCTTGGTCCGTTCTTTGTCGTCAATCTGTGTACACGTTTGAAATGGGCAGTGTCGGCATTTATTAGAGGAGATGACCTCCATATTGTGCCTGCAGCATTCATTTATTGTCAGGCATAGGTTCCATAGGGCCTGTTTGTTGTAGGTTATGGGGTCATTGGGAGAACGGACAGGGGTTATGGCCCTGGACCGCGCCCGGCCGCGGACAGGCGCAGACGGGCTTGCCTTAGGCGCGCCTTCGGCATATTAATATGACATTGAGTATATTGCTGTTTTAACAAAAGTTCTTTTGAAGCATTCACTCGTAAGAATTCAGTTCCACTGCAACATAGATAATACAAATTGGATATTTCATTTAAAGTTAGATTTGCAAGCTGGACTTTCACTCCAGGCTTGAACTGCTTTGCATCTCACCCCGCAATACCTGGTGACTGCTCCAGTGCTAGAATCCCATTTCATAATAATCTATTCAGTCTGCCTGGTATAACAAATCCCTGAGAGAACTTTTAGGTATTGTTTACTTTTCTCTAGCATACAAATTAAAGATGCATAATGAGTATATCACTGTAAGAAAGTGGATTATTTTTTGGGGTTGGCCGTTGCCTACCTCAAGGAATAATGAAACTAATGTATCAGAGCAAACACTAAATTGACTAAATTAACATGAACTTCACCCTCTGGTAACTTTGGTACAGAGCAGGCAGGATTCACTTAGGGCAATATGGAAAGTAATTATTCAGTACTAAAACAGTAATGAAGTAAAAACACCAAACTAAAGTGTTGTAATCTCCTTTATAAAGTTATAGCCGCAATGGTATGTTCCACTCACCCCCTTCCCCTTCACTTTGTTATCAGCCCCATGGAATGTTGGTGGGGCGCTTCAGTTAGAACGTTGGTGTATGAGGCTGGCAGTGCAGAGACTAGGACGTGAATAAACCAGCTCTTTTCTACATCTGTGTGGCTGTGTTTATCTTCAACAATTTGGCGACGGGGCTGCGCGGGGGGCAGGTCCTGGTCTTCCCCCAATTATACAGCACTGCTGTGAGCCAAGACGCCGGTCTGAGAGACAACCGTGAGTCAAAAGAAATTGGAAATTTATGATTTCAACGTCAGGCGCATAAGAGAGACTGCTGGTGTGAAAGGTGCTTTTATTTATCATACCGCACTGTTAGAGACGCCTTGCTCCTGTGGTGTGTGGCTTTTAAGACAGTTACGGAAGGCGTACATTTAAGCAGTATCTGCATCCTGTTGATTTGAAAGGACAGCGCCCGGTCCGTGAACTGTCAGCCTGTGACATTAGTAAAGTAATGACAGCTACAGCGTAGACGTTACAGTAAGGTCGGCGAGATAACCGAAGTTCATCACGGAATTCAAGTTTGAATTTGTGAAGTTCGGTGCCAAAATAAATGTGCAGCCATTTTTCCTTTCCATCGTGTACAAGTCGTGTGAGGAGACTTGATGGATGAGGAAATTGTTTGATATACGGGCGGAGTCTGTCAGCTGTTGCCAGCCGTGCGAGGCGCCCGGAGAGCTGTCATCTGCACAGTAGGCTGAGGAGGGCGCGAACGCTCGTCAGATTGAAGAGGGCGCCCTGTGTGTGAACCGCGGCGCAGGGGTGTGAGAGGAAGCACCTGGTCGGGCGACAGTTAAGCAATTCCAATGGGAGCCCGATTTTCATTGAAGTTGGCTACGCCCTGATAGGCACAGCTAACTAGAAGCCTATTGGTGTTCAGGAGGAGAGTAAATATTTTATTTACCACGCTGACAGGCACAGCTTACATCAAGGAAGCCTGTCAGGATTTCCAATAGATATCACGCTGATAGGCACAGCCATAAAGAAGCCTATTGGTGTTTAGTGAGGAAATGAAGCAATTTTGACAACGCTGACAGGCACAGCCTATAACCAGGAAGCCTGTCAGAATTCCTCCCTGGTATCACGCTGATAGGCACAGCAACTGTAGAACTTGGAAAAAAAAACCTTAGTGTGGCCATTGACATTGGACATTGAGTGCGTTAAAGAATTTAAATATATCTTGATGTTGAATTATCATTCTGGAGAAGTCCAGTCCTGTGAAGGTGAAGAAAGGGCATAACTGTGTTGCACTTTAGGCGAAGTGATTCAGGGTACTATATGTGAGTAAAGTGTTGTATCTAGGTATTTTCACCCACTGTGTCTGCTCATATACTTACACTTGGCACTCATTCCTAGCTTCATTCATTAAATGGCTACAGCAATGTCAATGTCACAACCACCTCCTTTCCTAAATGAGGATGGTGAACCTCTCACTCCATGGAAAAATTGGGTAAGGATTTTTGAGTCCTATTTAATAGCTATCGGAGGGAACAGGTTCTCATCTGTCAGGAAACTGCACATTCTACTGCATAACTTGGGAAAGCATGCTAGAGAAATTTATGATAATTTACCCGAATTTGTTTTCAAAAGCAGTTAAGGAGGAGAGGATGGTGAAGCTCCACCAGATGTATATCAAGTTGCTTTGAGGAAACTAGATGCACAATTTTGGAAGAAAATTAACGTAGTTTTGGAGCGACACAAATTCTTTTCAAGGTCTCAAGGGAAGTATGAGAGAGTTGTGAATTATATAGCAGTCCTTAGAGGGTTATCTTCTACTTGTGATTTTGGAAACCTCACTGATTCCCTGATCAGAGACCAATTGGTTAGGTGCACATCAGATAAAAAGATACAAGAAAAGTTACTGGCAGATGCCCCCGATTTGAAACAAGGTGTGGATATAGCAAAAAGCATCGAGCACACGGCATTCTGCATGAATGAAATGAAGGATGCTGTTGAAGTGAAGCAAGTTTGCGAGGACGAAATACTGAGAGTGTCTAATAAGCTTGACAAAAGCAAACATGTACAAAAAGGAAGTTCCTTTCTGAGGGATGAAACCCAAAAGTTAAAATGTTTCCGTTGTGGCAATCCCAGTCACCTAGCGAATAGTGTGAAGTGTCCAGCAAGGGGAGCTATGTGTTGGAAGTGCAACAAAAGGGGACATTTTACTAAGGTATGTCATGACATGAGGAAAGAGGTGACCCATGTGGTTTTGGATGAGGATGAACCAAGAGGGGACATTGTATTCCAGGTTAACGAACTTCTGGAGAGTTTCTGAGTGTAATTACCCGGAGTGTGAGATTAGGCTTGACAGTGTGCCCTATAATGTATATGCAGATTCTGGTTCACCCTACACACTCATAAATGAAACTACATTTAAAACAAGGTCAGTTGACAAGGAATATGAAGTGTTACCCCCAGACATCAACCCAGGAGGATACAATCATGACACCATACCCTTGGTAGGAATGGTCATTATGCACATCAGATTCAAGGATAGAGTTACTGTGGGAAAAGTGTATTTAACTAAGAAAGGTTCATGTTTACTGGGGTGGAAACATCAAAAAGACCTAGGCATCAAATTAGATCTGAATGCCCTCGAGCCAGTTTACTTGATAGAACAACCAAGCATTGGTACTGAGGTGTGTGAGGATTACCCCGAGGTATTTTCAAATGAGTTAGGATTATTGAAAGGTTTTCTCCATAAGATAAAACTGAAGAAGCATTACAAGCCAGCAGTACATAAGGCTAGATCCGTGCCGTTGGTGGTGAGAGATGCATTAAAAAATGAACTGGAGAAATTGGAGTCCATTGGAGTGATTGAAAAAATTGAGAGCTCTGAGTGGCTCGCCCCCATTGTGGTAGCTTCAAAGGGAGGGCGCAAAGGGATTCGCCTGTGTGTGGATCTCAGGGACCTTAATGCCAACATCTGGGTAGAGAGGCATCCTCTCCCTAGAATAAATGAGATGCTCAGTGTGTTGAAAGGTGCGAAATTCTTCAGTGTTTTGGACCTCTCGGCAGCTTACCACCAGGTTGCCCTACATCCTGAGTCAAAAAGCCTGACTTCCTTCATTACGCCATTTGGGGCATAACAATATAACCGTATGCCATTTGGGTTGGCGTCCGCGGCGGCGGTTTTTCAATGCATTATGCAGCACATCCTAGAAGGTCTTGGTAAAGTCCTGTCCTTCCAGGACGATATACTAATTTATGGAGACTCAGAAGGTGAGCACAACTTGAACTTAAGAGAAGTTTTGAACAAATTGAGTAAAGCAGGTTTTGCCACCCAAAAGGAAAAGTGCAAGATAGGGGTAAAGTCGGTAACTTACCTAGGGCATACCATTTCAGGAGAAGGAATTAAACCCAAATCCAGCCTGGTGGATGCAGTAATGTTAGCACCCGCTCCTTCCAACAAGGAAGAGCTCAGATCCTTCCTGGGATTGGTGGAGTACATGACGAAGTTCATCGAAAACTTTTCTAGTCACACACGCACAATGAGGGAACTCTTAAAAAAGGGTAGTACTTTCGTGTGGAGTAGTGAATGCCAAAAGGAATTCAAGTATGTAAAGTCAGCCATTGCCATGGCACCCACCTTAGGCATGTTTGACCCTAATGAGAAAACCCCACTCACCACAGATGCTAGCAGCAAGGGCCTGGGGGCATCCCTTACCCAAAGGGTTGGCGGATGCGAGAGAGTAATTGCTTTCGCTTCCAGGGCACTGAAGGACCCAGAGTCTAATTACTCTACCATCGAAAAAGAAGCTCTAGCGTGCTATTGGGCCATAAATCACTTTAAGTTCTTCCTATGGGGAATCCCCTTTACCCTGAGGACTGACCACAAGCCACTAATTCCCTTATTCTCTACAAAGAACATTGAGAGGGCCACCCCACGCATTGCAAAATGGATTTTGGCATTGCAAGGTTACAATTTCACCATGTGTTATGTGACTGGTGAGAAAAACACCATAGCAGACTGCATGTCAAGGTTGCCCATACAGGTGGAGGACAACGTGGGTGGTCCACCAGAGGAGGCAATTCTCGCAGTAGGACACCCTGCAATCAGTAAGGAGGAGTGGGAGAAGGAAACCCAAAAGTGATCAGGTGTTAAAGGAGTTGAGGAAGTTAATTGAGGAAGGGTAGCCGGAGAATAACCATGAGTTAGCTGAAAACCTTAAACCTTATTGGGCAGTGAGAAATGAGATATCCGACATTAATGGTCAGGTTTGGAGAGGGAATAAAGTCATTCCTCCGAGTGGCATGAAAGACAGGATCATAGCGTTAGCGCACGAAGGTCATTCTGGAAGAAGCATGACAAAGAGTAAGGTCAGACAATATTATTGGTTCCCTAGGATGGATGGGTTGGTGGAGAGCACGGTGAAAGACTGTGAAGCGTGTGGAAGGTGTGACAAATCTAAAGTAATACACAAGGCACCACTCATTCCAGTAGAGGTACCAAGTAAACCATGGGACAAATTGGGGATTGATATAATAGGTCCCATGAACTTACTTAACACCAACCAGAGGTTTATGTTTGTAATCATAGATTACCACTCTCATTGGATCAGTACCAAATTTGTACCCTCAATAACTACACAAGATTTGATGGAGTTTTTGCAAGAGGTGTTCGCAACAGAGGGTATACCGAGCACCTTGGTAACAGATAATGGCGTTCAATTTACGTCGGAAATAATGAAAAGGTTCTTGTCAGAGTTAGCCATTTCACACATAAGAACACCTTTTTACTGTCCGAAAGCTAATGGCATGGTGGAAAGGGCAAATATGATGTTGAAGAACTCTATTCAAATGGCTGTTTCTATGCATGAACCTGTAGAGGAAGCTATAAGAAAAACACTTTGATCTTATCATTCTTCCCCCAATGCGGTGACAGGAGTATCTCAGTTTGTATCCCTTAAGGGGAGGAATCCGGGGTCAAAGCTCAGCCCCAACTGGTTGAATGGTGGTAGTCCGGTGTGGGTGGACAGGGAGTCTGTTAAAGAAAAAGTGGATTTACATCAGATGGACTACAAGTTCAGGTACGACCAGAAGTGGGGCACCACTAGCAGGAAGTTCCATGCTGGACAATGG
Organism: Lissotriton vulgaris; assembly: GCF_964263255.1. Classification (NCBI taxonomy): domain Eukaryota; kingdom Metazoa; phylum Chordata; class Amphibia; order Caudata; family Salamandridae; genus Lissotriton; species Lissotriton vulgaris. The sequence continues at coordinate 1,572,154,132 of NC_141685.1, forward strand.
GTTGTAGTCAAAAGACCAGTTGTTGGACGTGCAAAAGTGTCCTCTTTCTCCAAACCAGCAAGAGTACAGAGAGTGAACAATAACTTGCTGGTCCTGGAAGATGGAAGCACATGGAGCATAGACAATGTAAGTGCCTGCCCCGAGGTAAGCATTCCAATGGCTGATCGTGAAGAAAACCAGGAGGTTACTCTTCCGGACTTTCAAGCGGCCAGAGAAACCAGGATGCGTCAGCCACCTAGCTGGTAAAAGGACTATGTGACTTAGGGCTGTTTAAGTATAACTTGCCTTCCCTAGAGGTCTATTTCATAACTATGGTTATTTCCCTTACAGAGGGAGATGTGTTGTAATCTCCTTTATAAAGTTATAGCCGCAATGGTATGTTCCACTCACCCCCTTCCCCTTCACTTTGTTATCAGCCCCATGGAATGTTGGTGGGGCGCTTCAGTTAGAACGTTGGTGTATGAGGCTGGCAGTGCAGAGACTAGGACGTGAATAAACCAGCTCTTCTCTACATCTGTGTGGCTGTGTTTATCTTCAACATAAAGCAATCCCAAAGCAAATTAAAAAATAGAAAATTTATAAACAGCCAGTTTAATAATAAAAAGCAAAGCAACAAAAATCTAATAAGGCGACCCAGAGATATGAATTTTCAAAGTTTTAATTAAAATAAAAGCACCAAAAAAGACTTAGGGGTCTAATAGGATGGCAGTCGGAAAATCACCCTGAGCGCAATGATAGCGGGAAAAGACTGCCCGCCATGACCGCGGCATAACTGCCAGTCCAATTAGTATGCTCCACAGACGAAACCCGACTGCGGCGGTACGATCGCAACCATTAACAATGTGGCGTTTGCTGCTGCCAGCAGCACCACCGCAAGGTCAAAAGGAGCATGTCCTGCCTTTTCCTGTACTGCGTGGCAGGCACTGACCATTGCCTGCCACCTGGTACAGGACATGCCCCCCCAGTGCACCAACACCCACCCCCAACACATTGTGGGCCCGCAGTGGGTCCCCGGAACCTGTCTCCGCCAGCCTTTTATTGGCGGTTACACCACAGCGGAAAGGCTGGCTACCGCTGGCATCATAATCATGCCGGCGCAGACTGGCCCTGCACCGGCCCCATTTTAGTGGTCCAGCTCCCCCCGCCAGGCAAGTGCGCGGACTGCTACCAGCGGAAAAGTGGCTGGTGGATGGACGGCTGCCGCCGGCCCAGCGGTTGACACTGCTGCCCCAGCAGCGGCCATCCATCCGTCATCCTAATAGACCCTTTTGTGCAGCTAATAGCAGTAGACTGGGACCTAGAAGAGTTACAGACTGAATGTGGTGGTGCACTGGTCAGATACTCCAAGAGTGTTTGTCCTGGTCAAAGATTTTACCTTCTACTCTCATTTATGGAACTTAAAATCCTTGAGCGGTGCAAGCTGAAGCTGAATCTGTGGAAGGTACACCGATATCGGACACCTTTTGAAAAATGACCACTTGCAGCATCTTGTGTCCCTGTAGCCACACAGGAGGTCAGCCCACTGACACTTGGAGTCCTCTTCTTTGTCCTGTGTAGACGCAGGAGCAGGCCCAGTCCTTCAGTGGCCCACACAGATTACAGCAAGAATAGCCTAGGTGTCTTCTGATCTTCTGTAGGTCCAGAAAATGTTCAAAGGAGAGTGCCTTGGCATGTCACAATATTGTTGCACCAGTTGGAGGGTGGGGATGACTCCTGGCTCCTCCTTAACCAATAGGGTGAAAGTTCCCAGGGACAACCTTACCCACATATGAAGCCGTTCCTTTTTGTCCTACTGCAAACAATCCCACAGTGCACCTTGCACTTAAAGTTTAATATGGAAAATGCTCCATCGTACTCTTATGGCGCTGGGACGTCCCTTTCCTGGGTCATCTGTGCGCATTAGAAAACATGTTAACATAACATACCATAACAAAACCCTTCCTCCCTGGTGCAGAGCTTTTGTGCCCATCCAGAGGTGTAGAAGGGAAATGATCAGTGAGCAGCTCCTCTACTTCTCAGTTTGATGCTAGCCTGACTGGGAGGGGAACAAAGGGTTGTCTTCTTCATGTCTCTCCTTACATGTATCTGCCATTGTTCTTGCTCTGGAAGCAGTTTTCACACCTCATTAAGTACAAGCACTGGCAGTTTAGCTTTCAATAGGCTAATATTATTAGCCTGTTGAAGATTCAAGCAGGTAAAATATAACTTTCTAAAAATTACTTTCCTTAAATATTTATTAATCATTCAACTTTACAGTTAAATTGAATTTTTACAAAATATTTGCAAATAATCTTTGAATGATGTTTGTAGCTGTTTCCTATCAAACGTTACAGATTAATATGTATAATTGGTACTTTGAAATTTTCTGGGATCCAGCCACAGGCCTGCCATAGAAAAGATTTTTGGGGGCCTAATCACTGGAGGAACATGCAAACTTAAATTTGGAACATGTTCCCCTTTTAAATATCAGACACCCTATCATGTTGGTAACAAGGTACACTTATTGAGTCACTTATTAAAATCTAAAAGAAGGGTTTCCCACCTGTTAAAAAGGATTATTTTGACAGGTTTTATACAAGGTTTTTAGGCTGCTGCAGTCAAGCTATGCGTGGCGGGCCTGAGACCACATTTTACCTGCCCACTCTGTAGATGGGATAATAGGTGCTGCAGTTCACATGTGGCATTTAAGGTCCAGGCCCAGTGTGCATTTTTTGCACATTATGCTAAGGACTTATAGGCAAGTTAAGTAGGAGTAACAGTGAACACATTCCTAGGTCGAGTAAAATAAGGTCCAAAAAGAAGGAAAATAACCTGGAGTGACCATTACAGAAAAAGCAGAGTTCCTACAATCACCATATTATTCATTTGGTAGAGACATACATCTGCTGAAGTAAATATGGGATATGTTATTAACCAACCCCTTTACTGTAAAAATTGTAGAGAAATTACTAGATCAAAATATAAAACACATTAGAGAGAGAAATAACTACAAATAAGGAAAGCAAAAAGATAGGGTAGTGTTTTGCAAACATATTAGCATAAAACATCTGGTGAGTGGCAGAACATAGGTATACCATACACCCTATTGTTATGTTTTGCCGGGTGAGGTTTTCAAACAGTAGTGTCTAATTCAAGGATGTGCACTTGTTATCTGGCTAATTTGTAGCAGTCAGTCCACATGCATGCACTCAAGGAGAGAAATCTCTCTCTCATATCCCCTTAAGCATTGATTAGATGACTGGGGAAGAGGGGTGGTGAAAATGAGCAGTCTAAGAGGCACAACAGAATCTGTATAGTCTTAGCTTGCCTGAGAAGCTGTTCGGTTAATTGTCTGAAAGATACAAATGGTCCGATATTCTGCCCTCAAGAACTGGTGCCTGAGCGTAGGTCTATATGTACCTATAAAATGGCAGGCTTATGGACAATGGGTGCAAGATACAATAGGGAAAAACTCTTCCCTTAATGCTGAGTGCAGCTGCACATCACCAGTGCCTGTAAAATGACCGAATTTTGCATTACTTTCTTCCTTCATAGTGCAGCTGAGTGACATCCTCGGACTATGAATGAAGACCCGTAAGCCTGACAGTTTTCACAAGACAGCCTAAGAGTTCTTTCAATGTCAACTTTCCTGATCCCACACAATGAACAAACAGGGTTTTGAAGTGCAGTCTTAGCAAATGGGGAGTGTGAGAATCCCAAATACAACTGCTTCGCATTTACCATTTCAGAGCTACTCAGAGGCAGGTTGTGAGCAAATAATAAGTCACTGTGTCACTGTGCCCCTGACGGAGACCCCTGTTTTAGACAAATTAAAGAGTGCAACCAGTATCCTATGAAGTTGGATTTATGCATCTTTTTGCAAAGACGTCTTTGGCCACTATGTGCAAAGCTTTTTCCAATCATATTTTTTCTGAAAGCCATATTTTTCTTTAAGGGAGACAGCAAAATAAATGTTAACGACCCGTGTTTCTACACAGCTCTTCACATCGCTTCACCAAAACCCTCCTGCAAAATCATCGGACCCAAACCAAGCAGCCACCAACCTCACACAATGGATCACCCACAGCGCTGAAGAATTAGCACCCTCGAAAAACCATCAAATCAAGCAAGGTAGCAAAATAGCCCCCTGGTTCAATGATGACCTTAAGAAATCCAAGAAGATCTGTCGCACCCTCGAGAAAGCCTGGCGAAGAAACCCAACCACTGACAACCTGGCCACCTTCAAGAATGCCACCCGCAAACACCACCAACTGATCTGATCCACCAAGAAATCAGCATTCAAGGATCGACTCGACAACAACGCCCACAACAGCAAAGAACTATTCAACATCGTCAAAGAGTTCACCAACCCCACCGCCGGCACCAACGACATCACTCCCTCCCAAGACCTTTGCGACTCTCTAGCCTCGTTCTTCCACAACAAAAGCGCTGACATACATAACAGCTTTGGAGACCAATCCACCCCACCCACCTCCGAACTAAAACCCCCCTCCAACAACCTTTGCGCCTGGAACCCAATCACCACTGAAGACACCATCCGCCTGATGAACTCCATCCACTCAGGATCGCCAACCGACCCATGTCCCCACCACATTTCCAACAAAGCTGACTCCATTATCGCACCCCATCTCCGAGACGTCATCAACTGCTCCCTCAACTCCGCTACCTTCCCGGAAAGCTGGAAACATGCCGAACTCAGCGCCCTCCTGAAGAAACCCACAGCAGACCCCACTGAATTTAAGAACTACCGCCCCATTTCGCTCCTCCCATTCCCTGCCAAAGTCATTGTGAAAGCCGTCAACAGTCAGCTCCCCGCCTTCCTATAATCCAACAAATCCCTTGACCCTTCACAGTCTGGCTTCCAAGCCAAACACAGCACCGAGACCGCCCTCATCGCAGCAACAGACGACATTCGAACTTTACTGGACAACGGAGAAACAGCTGCCCTCATCCTACTTGACCTCTCCGCAGCCTTCGACACAGTCTGTCATAGCACCCTTATACAACGCCTCAGCAACATCGGAATACAAGGAAAAGCATCGGACTGTATCATCTCGATCCTCACCGGAAGAACCCAGAGAATCCGCCTCCCCCCTTTTAGATCAGAGGCCACCGAAGTCATCTGCGGCGTACCACAAGGATCATCACTCAGTCCCACCCTCTTCAACGTATACATGAGTCCCCTTGCATCCATCGCACGCCAACACAACCTCAACATCATCTCCTACGCAGACGACACCCAGCTGATCCTTTCCCTCACCAAAGACCCAAACACCGCCAAAACCAACCTACACGAAGGGATGAAAGAAGTAGCCGAGTGGATGAAGAACAGCCGTTCAAAACTGAACTCTGACAAAACAGAAGTCCTCATCTTAGGATCATCCCCCTCCGCCTGGGACGACTCATGGTGGCCACCGGCCCTGGGAAACGCACCCATCCCAATGGACCACGCACGCAACCTGGGCTTCATCCTGGACTCCTCCCTCTCGATGACCAAACAAATCAATTTGCCGTCTCATCATCATGCTTCAACATCCTACGTATGCTCAAAAAGATCTTCCATTGGATCCCCACCGAAACAAGAAAGACGGTCACCCATGCACTGGTCACAAGCCGACTGGACTACGGAAACACCCTTTACGCCGGAACCACAGCCAAACTACAGAAAAAGCTCCAAAGCATCCAAAACGCCTCAGTCAAACTCATCCTAGACATCCCCCGCCAAGCTCACATTTCCAGTCACCTGAAAGACCTCCACTGGCTCCCCGTCAACAAGAGAATAACGTTCCGTCTCCTCACCCACGCAAACAAAGCCCTCTACGAACTAGGACCCGAATACCTCAACACGCGCCTGTCCTTTTACACCCGCCAACTACGATCGTCCAATCAAGCCCTCGCCGCAATCCCATGCATCTAAAGATCCACCTTGGGGGGAAGATCTGTCAGGGCCTGCTCCACAGGATCCGATCGATGAACAAAGGGGTCCACCTCCTGATGTTACCAACACCCTGAAATGATACACAGGGGGTTCGAACCATCAGGCTAGGGATAAATAATGAAAAGAGACCGGGGAAGGGTAGGGGTCAGCAGGGACAAGGGATCTGAAACGATAGAGCATAAGTTTTATAATACCAATCAATGATAAGGCTACTCTCTATAATTCTCTCTAAACTTCTGAATACCTTGAGAGGCTGTACACATTCCTTCAGCAAGCATATAAGAATACCAGTCCAGCTTCCTGAAAGGAAACACAATGGTTATCACAACAATTATCACACTGGTTTAAGATCTAGAAAATGTAAACCCTTTGTGGATACACACCATATCATGTGGAGATGAACCTTTGTAAATGACCCCCCCCCGAACTAGTGACTTGTTCCTCTAAATCAGTCTTTGAGTACTTCACAAGTCTTTTGTCTGGAAAAAACCTTAAAAGAGTTTGTAGTATAATTCTACTCTTTGTCACTCGATCAAGCAAGGTTCTGTCCCTTAAAATACTTAGAATTTCCTTTAAACATGGAGAGGTAATACGTTGGTGTACACTTTTGCGAATAAACGTCTATAAACAATATAACGGCAACGTGTGGTTGCGACCGCCACTACGCTCCGCTATTTGTGTAGAATCTGACAATGAATACTCTAGCCGGTAGTAGGTAGTTTACTCACCACTCTACTCCGGACATTGCAGGACGAGATCAATCATTTCGACCAAAAGGCTTTCAGCGGTAACCAGCAGCAGCCGCCGCGTAGCTCCGTGAAACAGGAAACCCAGCGCAGCCGGGTTTGAAATTGACACGCACCCGCTGATGCGTTTCTTAGAGAAGAACGAAGGCTTCAAATACTATGCTGCAGGAAAGCGCACGAGACAAGGGCTCCCAGCGGCGATCCAAAACTACAGTACCTTAACGCAGCGAAGAACCTGTTCAGCGCACTCACTTCTCAGAGCGGCCGCAGCTCGACGATAGCCGGTCTTCACCCAGCAACAAGGAAAACACAAAGAACGGACTCAAAATTACGTGCAACTCGTTTCCTGCAAACACCACCCTTATACTTCCCCCTGCAAGGTTCATGGGAGATGTAGTTTCTGACGATTAGGTAGGCGCGGTGATGCAGGAACCTGACAGTATGCCCTCTCTCCTAGCGCCTCCTAGGCCCTGGCTTGGCAGGATACCTCCGATGAAATGATCTGACAGCAACAGGAGCATGCACATTCACTGATGGCTCCCAAGAGTCGTCCTCAGCCGAGTAGCCCTTCCAGGCTACCAAGTACCACAACGCGCCTCTGCGACGTTTAGAGTCTTTTATGCAGCGTACTACATACTCCAGACCATCGTCGCACAGCACTGGAGGAGGAGCCCTCCGTCGGGCAGCCAAAGCCGGTTTCAACAAACTGCAGTGAAATACCGGGTGGATTCGAAGAGAGGCCGGAAGTTTCAGTTTATACGCCACAGGGTTAACCTGTTTCAAAACAACATACGGGCCAATGTATTTAGGATGGAACACCGAACGGAGTTTAAACCTGATATTTTTGGTGGACAACCACACCCTGTCCCCCACCTGGTAAACAGGTCCCACACCTCGATGCTTATCGGCCCATTTCTTGTACTCCTGCTTGGCTTGAACCAAATGTCTGGTCACTTTCTTTTGGACTGCATGCAAACGTCGGACCGAACCCAACACCGAAGGTTAATTACCCACTTCTCCAGGAATGGTGATAGGCAATGCCCGGGCATCGAATCCATAGTTGGCGTAGAAGGGGGACACCCCCAATGAACTATGCCACGCATTATTATAGGCAAATTCAGCTAGCCACAACAGGGACACCCAGGAATCATGAGCCTCAGCAGCATAGCAACGTAGATATTTTTTCAAAGTCTGATTGAGCCGTTCAGTCTGACCATCCGTCTGGGGATGGAAACTGGTTGACAAAGAGGCTTTGATCTTTAACGCCAAACACCATGACTTCCAAAAGCTCGCAATGAACTGAGGTCCCCTGTCTGAAATGATGACTTCAGGGATCCCATGGAAACGGAAAACATTAGACAAAAGCAGCTGCGCTGTTTGACCCGCCGTGGGGAGGTTCCTGCATGGTATAAAATGTCCCATTTTTGTAAGGCTGTCTACTACCACCAGCACAGCTGTATGTCCATGATCAGAAGGCAACCCTGTGATAAAGTCCATACTGATACTCTGCCATGGTTTCTTCGGAGTGGGTAATGGCATAAGTTTCCCCTTGCTCTGACTCTGCAATGTCTTTGCACGTGCACACACCTCACACTGACCCACCCAAAGAGTTACGTCTCTGGACAAGGTATCCCACCAGAACTGCCTCTGAACCAAGAGCACTGATTTCTTTATGCCTTGATGACCTGACATTGGCGAAGAGTGACACCACTCGAAAGCCTTTTTCCTGCTTTCCATGGTAGGCAAGAATAGTTTGTTTTCTACGAAAGGCAGACCACGGACGAGGGATCATCTGGTGTCTTTGCTACTCCACAACCTCCAGGCCGCCTCGGTCTTTTGTCCCTTGATTGTCTCTAGGAATACATCCGCATTGAGCACACAGATTACTTTGCTAGGTTCAATGATGGCATCCATTGGAGGATCAGCCTTTACCTCCAAGGTATCACCCAAGCGTGACAAAGTATCCGCCTTCTTGTTTTCAGCACCTGGACGGAAAGTTATCAGAAAATTGTATTCCGCAAAAAACAGCATCCACCGCATCTGTCTCTGTGACAGATGTCTAGCCGTTCTCATGTATTGCAGATTACGGTGGTCTGAGAACACAGTCACTGGATGTATGGCCCCCCATAGATACTGTCGCCATTCCTGGAAGGCCTTTTTAATAGCAAGTAGTTCTTTCTCTGCAATAGTGTAATTTTTCTCTGCTTGACTCAGCTTTTTGGATAGATACGCCACCGGGTGGAGTTGTCCTGTTTGTACATGTCTCTGAGACAAAATAGCCCCTACTGCCTCATCCGAGGCATCTGCCTCTACAACATACGGTAACTCAGGTTGCGGATGTGCTAATATGGGAGCGGTAACAAACGCACTCTTGAGATGATTAAAAGCAACCTCCGCTTCCTGCGACCAACAATACACCACCCCTTTTCTTAGCAGACGAGAAAGAGGTGCAGCAATGCGCGAAAAGCCATCAATAAACCTCCTGTAATAGTTCGCAAAACCCAGGAAACAATGGACTTCTTTCACTGTTTTCGGTGTGGGCCAGGACTGTACTGCTTGCACCTTTCTTTCTGCCATTTGCAACCCATCAGGACATAGCATGACCCCCAGGAACTCCACAGTAGTTACACTGAACTCGCATTTACTAAGCTTACAAAACAGATTGTTCTCTCTCAGTCTTTGTAAAACCTGTGTCACATGGTCGTGGTGAATCCCTACATCACAAGAATAAATCAGGATATCATCAATGTAGACAACCACACTGATGTCTACCAAATCCCTCAAAACATCATTCAGGAAGTATTGGAAGGCGGCCGGGGCGTTACACAGTCCAAAAGGCATAACAGTATATTCAAACAACCCGTAGCATGTTTTAAAGGCCGTGTTCCATTCATCACCCTCCCTCATTCTCACAAGGTGATATGCCCCCCGAAGATCTAACTTTGTATAAATGCAGGCCTTCCGTACTTGATCCAGTAGCACCGGAATGAGGGGGAGAGGGTACCTGTTACGGACAGTGTTTTTATTCAGCATTCTGTAATCAACACAAGCCCTCAATTCACCATTAGCTTTCGCTATAAAAAATAAAGGAGAGGCTGCAGGGGACTTGGAAGGGCGGATAAAGCCTATAGCTTGATAATGAGTTAGGTACTCTTTGAGGTGCTTGGTTTCAGGCACAGATAATGCATACACACGACAGGTGGGCATCAGGGCTCCTTCAACCATATTGATGCAACAGTCGTATGAACGATGAGGGGGTAGTTCATTAGCCAGCTGTTCGCTAAATACATCCGCAAATGACTGGTGTGCACACGGTAATGATACCTCCTTTTCTGCCGCAGTAGCCACCTGAAAAGGAGTAGACAGCTCTCTCGCCTGAGTAACAGGATGTACTGACATGTGCTCCTGACATTCAGGTGAAGGAAACCTCAGTCTTTTCTCCTTCCAATCAATATCAGGGTTATGATATGAAAGCCGGGGCATACCCAAAATCACCTCGTATTGTGGAGCCTCGATTATGTTTAGGGTTAACTTGTCCCGATGTTCCCCTTCTGGCAATTCTACAAACAACAACACTTCATCTGTCTGTTCAGTGATCATCCCAGATTTTAAGGGTTTCCCATGTACCGCCCACACTTCTTCTGGGTGTAGTCTGGGTATGCGTTTCAGGTTTAGAGATGTTACCAACCCACTGTCTATGAAATTGCCAGTGGCCCCAGAGTCAATCATCACCAACACTTGATGGCCCACTAGCTGACTCTCCAGACACATGGACAAAACGATGTGGGATACAGAATCTTGAAGAACCTCACAAACCAAAGAAGGAAGCTTTAAGGGAGTCTGATCATCCCTTCCTTCATTATCTTTGCCGTATGACTCGGTGCTAGATATTGCTAATCTTTTCTTAACCCAACTTCCTGTATTTTTCGGCTTGGAGGGACATTCCCTCACGTAATGGCCTTTCCTCCCACAATACATGCACAGCCCCTGGGTTCTACGGGTTTCTTTTTCTTCTCTGGTTAAGGGTGCCCTCACCGCTCCTATCTCCATAGGTTCATGGCCTTCACCTATTGATGATGGCCCCTTCTTACTAAGGTACTCAGGCCTAGGAGGTCCTCTGTCCCATTTTCTCCTGTCCCCCGATCTCTCTGACATCCTGCCATAGAGTCGTAAGGAAAGGTTGATCATTCCAGCACATGTAGTAGGTTGGGGATCTATTTGTGCTATGACATCTTTCATCCCATCCCGCAGCCCTTGATAATAAATGGACATCTGTTTCTCTTCAGGCCAGGAAGACTCTGCCACCAATCTGTTAAAGGACGTCAAATAGGTAATTTATTCGTTACGTCCCTGTCTTAACTCCATCAATTCCTTGTCAGCCCTGAACGTAGTGGCCCGTCTATCAAACACCCTCTCAAACTCGGTTCTGAAAGCCCCCCAGTCTGAAAGAATAGCGTCATCCCTCCTTACAAGTGGGACAGCCCAACTTGCTGCATCACCTATCATGTACGAGATGGCGAACGCCACTCGTGAATGGTGGTTGGGAAAAGACGCTGGTTTGCAAGAAAAATGCATCATGATCTGTGTAAGAAATATCTGTGTCTTAGACGAATCCCCCGAATATCTCTCAGGGCTTGCCAACGGTATAGGAGGAGGTACCGTTACTTGAATACGGGGATTAAGTGTAGCAGCATCAAAGGGGTTGCCAGCCAACCTATCCACTCTTTCCCTTAAGGCTGTGGCTTCTACTCTAGAGGCTGCCAACTCCTGTTGAACTAACACTAGCGCTTGTAACACTTCCTCAAGGGTAGCCATGTTTGTTCACCAATCGTATCAGGTGGAGCATATATCGTGGGCACGTAATTCTGTCAGGGCCTGCTCCACAGGATCCGATCAATGAACAAAGGGGTCCACCTCCTGATGTTACCAACACCCTGAAATGATACACAGGGGGTTCGAACCATCAGGCGAGGGATAAATAATGAAAAGAGACCGGGGAAGGGTAGGGGTCAGCAGGGACAAGGGATCTGAAACGATAGAGCATAAGTTTTATAATACCAATCAATGATAAGGCTACTCTCTATAATTCTCTCTAAACTTCTGAATACCTTGAGAGGCTGTACACATTCCTTCAGCAAGCATATAAGAATACCAGTCCAGCTTCCTGAAAGGAAACACAATGGTTATCACAACAATTATCACACTGGTTTAAGATCTAGAAAATGTAAACCCTTTGTGGATACACACCATATCATGTGGAGATGAACCTTTGTAAATGACCCCCCCCCCGAACTAGTGACTTGTTCCTCTAAATCAGTCTTTGAGTACTTCACAAGTCTTTTGTCTGGAAAAAACCTTAAAAGAGTTTGTAGTATAATTCTACTCTTTGTCACTCGATCAAGCAAGGTTCTGTCCCTTAAAATACTTAGAATTTCCTTTAAACATGGAGAGGTAATACGTTGGTGTACACTTTTGCAAATAAACGTCTATAAACAATATAACGGCAACGTGTGGTTGCGACCGCCACTACGCTCCGCTATTTGTGTAGAATCTGACAATGAATACTCTAGCCGGTAGTAGGTAGTTTACTCACCACTCTACTCCGGACATTGCAGGACGAGATCAATCTTTTCGACCAAAAGGCTTTCAGCGGTAACCAGCAGCAGCCGCCGCGTAGCTCCGTGAAACAGGAAACCCAGCGCAGCCGGGTTTGAAATTGACACGCACCCGCTGATGCGTTTCTTAGAGAAGAACGAAGGCTTCAAATACTATGATGCAGGAAAGCGCACGAGACAAGGGCTCCCAGCGGCGATCCAAAACTACAGTACCTTAACGCAGCGAAGAACCTGTTCAGCGCGCTCACTTCTCAGAGCGGCCGCAGCTCGACGATAGCCGGTCTTCACCCAGCAACAAGGAAAACACAAAGAACGGACTCAAAATTACGTGCAACTCGTTTCCTGCAAACACCACCCTTATACTTCCCCCTGCAAGGTTCATGGGAGATGTAGTTTCTGACGATTAGGTAGGCGCGGTGATGCAGGAACCTGACAAGATCCTTCTCCTACTTAGCGGCCAAGACCTGGAATTCTCTCCCCACCTACCTCCGCCTTACACAGAACCACCTCTCCTTCAGAAAACAACTAAAAACTTGGATATTCGATAAATAAAGTACCCCCGCTCCCTCAAGCGCCTTGAGACCTTCTGTGTGAGTAGTGCGCTATACAAATCTTAAACTTGAACTTGAACTCGAACTTGATGAAAGTTTGCCCCAAACGACATTGTCACTAAGCCTTAATATATATGTTTTTAGGGGAACTTTCCAAGAAAAAACCTAAGATCAGTCTAGCTAACCCAAAGCTTTTAACAACTTGTGATCCAGAAGCTTTTTCTTTAATTTGGTCAGGGATTTCTGCCTTCTGTCTCGAATAAAGCTTACATATTTAACTTATGAGTCAATGTTTTTAGCACCTTTATGACAACTGCGAAGACAAACAAGTTTTGTCATACATCTTACGATGCAATGTTAGGGTGTTTCTCTACTCAACACCATCGCATCCTCAAGGTATTCTTGTAGCATAAGTTTATCACCCATTGGTTATGGCCATCAATACTGATGACTTAATTCATAGTAATATGTTGATTACACAGGCATCTGCGTAAAGATCTCTACTGCACACACAGGAGGTCCATTATGGCAGTTCTCCTTTTTACACCAGTATGCCATTATTGGACATTCTTACATCATGGTGCTGCTCTGCTTTCAAGGAAGGGCACACTGACAGCAACCCAAATGAAACCTCACACCCTTCGGCACCCATTAGATGGGGGGAAGCACACGGAGTAAACAGCCGGTGGTGGTTGTTAGACTTGGCCCTTTTTTGCAGGGTCAGCCCCGAAATTTTTGTCTTCCTCCAGTATTTTTTCTGACCTGTTGTTGGTGGTTTTAGGATCCTGGGCACTTTATAACTGCTATTCAGTGCTAAAGTGTATTTGCTTTCTATGGTAAACTTTGTAAGATTGGTATACACCTGTTTGGCATATTTAATTTACCTATCAGTCCCTTGTATGGTGGAGCGACCCTTGACCTTGCTGGTAGGTCGCTCCCCCACCACACAGCTCCGCCTGTGTGGCCTGACCCTCCCCCAGCTGCCACTGCTGTAGAATTTGAGGCCCTCCTCCACCCGCAGGCTACCACCTGCGCCTCATCCCTGGTGGTCAGTGGTAGGCCTTAGGTTTGCATCACTGTTGCTGTCTGTCTGTCTTCCCTGTACTGCCCATACTGTTTTCTGGTGTCTGTGACCGCTGTTGCCTGTCTACTACCTGTGCCTGCATTCTTATCTGTGCCTGTTCTCTTGCCTTCTGTTCCCAGATTGTGCTAGTTTTCTTGCCTTCTGCTCCCCTGATTGCACTCATTTTTCTTGCCTTCTGCTCCCCTGATTGTGCTCATTTTCTTGCCTTCTGCTCCCCTGATTGCACTCGTTTTTCTTGCCTTCTGCTCCCCTGATTGCACTTGTTTTTCTTGCCTCTGCTCCCCTGATTGTACCTGTTTTTCGTGCCTTCTGCTCCCCTGATTGCACTCATTTTTCTTGCACTCTGCTCTAAGCATGGGCGAAATTTGCAAATTTGCGTTCCGCGAATTCGCGGATTTCCCAGCAAAATCGCAAAGAAAATCAGCAAATTCGCGAATTTTCCTGCCAAATCGCGGATTTTTTTGCGATTTGCCCTGGAGTACTTTCTACTGGCTAATCCAGTAAGTGCTCCTTCATTGGATAAATGTATAGTGCTTTTACTACACTGTGGCTGCGTAAAGGGCCAGAAGATGTGTCTCCAGTGACCATGTGTGCCTGTAACACAGGCACAGGCACACAGGGTCACTGGAGACACATCTTCTGGCCCTTTACGCAGCTACAGTGTAGTAAAAGCACTCTGGGGCAGATTTACAAGCCGTTTGCGACTCTTTTGCGCCGCAGTTGCGTCACTTTTGTGACGCAGCAGCAGCACAAAAGATGCGCCATGGTGCTGGGTATTAACAACGTGACGCATCTGAGAGATGCATCACGTTGTAAAGCCTTGCCCCATCAGGAGGCGTTCCAGTGCAGGGGATGGCGTTCCTGAGCAGGAACACCTCCTAAAAGTGGCTGAGTGAAATCTACAAGATTTCACTCAGTCACTTTTAGGCCAATGCTGTGTCAAAACCTTGCGCCTGCTTCAAGCAGGCGCAATGCTTGACGCAGCATTGAGGAGATAGGGCCCCCCAGAGCATTGTTGGAGCTGCGTCGTGCTTGCGATGCAGCTCAAGCAATGCGCTGCTTTTACGGCACAGATGCGTGACGCATCTGTGCTGTTTTTGCCACATGGTGCGCCGCATTGTAAATGCGGCGGACCATGGGTGGCAGAGCTGCGGCGCACAATAACTGGTGCATCCCTGGGGATGCGCCAGTTAATGTAAATCTCCCCCTATACATTTAGCCAATGAGGGATCGCTTACTGATTAGACAGTAGAAAGTACTCCAGTTGAGTAGAGGTATTGCATAAAATGGTGGCATCTTCGTGGACAAACACGCAGGGCGGGATTCATTCTGCCCCCTGTTTTTCTCGTTTTTGTGCCCTTCTGCCCTCTGTTAGACTCATTTTTCCCTTGTTTTTGTGCCCTTCTGCCCTCTGTTAGACTCATTTTTCCCTTGTTTTTCTGCCCTCCGTTAGATTTGTTTTTTGTGCCCTTCTGCCCTCTGTTAGACTGGTTTTTCCCTTGTTTTTCTGCCCTTCTGCCCTCTGTTACACTCATTATTTTGTGCCCTTCTGCCCTCCTTGTTTGTCTACCTTTCTGCCCTCTGTTAGACTGGTTTTTTGTGCCCTTCTGCCCTCTGTTAGACTCGTTTTTGTGCCTTTCTGCCCACTGTTAGACTCGTTTTTTGTGCCCTTCTGCCCTCAGTTAGACTCGTTTTTCCCTTGTTTTTCTGCCCTTCTGTCCTTTGTTAGACTGGTTTTTTGTGCCCTTCTGCCCTCTGTTAGACTCGTTTTTCCCTTGTTTTTCTGCCCTTCTGCCCTTTGTTAGACTGCTTTTTGTGCCTTTCTGCCCTCTGCATCACCACATCATCACTCAGCGTTACCCTAGCATCACTCAGCAAAACCACATTATCACTCAGCACCACCACATTATCACTCAGCACCCCCACTGCACCGCTCAGCACCACCACAGCATCACTCAGCATCACCACATTATCACTCAGCACCACCACAGCACCACTCAGAACCACCACAGCATCAATCAGCACCACCACAGCATCACTCAGCACCACCACAGCACCACTCAGCACCACCACAGCATCACTCAGCACCACCACAGCACCACTCAGCACCACCACAGCACCACTCAGCGCCACCACAGCATCACTCAGCGCCACCACAGCATCACTCAGCGCCACAACATTATCACTCAGCACCATCACAGCACCACTCAGCACCACCACAGAATCACTCAGCACCACCACAGCATCACTCAGCGCCACCACAGCACCACTCAGCACCACCACAGAACCACTCAGCGCCACCACAGCATCACTCAGCACCACCACATTATCACTCAGCACCACCACAGCACCACTCAGCAACACCCCAGCATCACTCAGCACCACCACAGCATCACTCAGCACCACCACAGCACCACTCAGCACCGCCCCAGCATCCCTCAGCACCATCCCAGTATCACTCAGCACCACCACAGCACCACTCAGCATCACCACAGCACCACTCAGCACAACCACAGCACCACTCAGCGCCACCCCAGCATCAATCTGCGCAACCATTCAACAACAACTGGTTCAAATATGTTCTCTCAATGTTTCAAGCTTTATTACAAATGTCACAAAAAGATGTTAATTTTTCACTTCTGTTCTTGGATTTTTGTCGCAATAAAATACACTGAACATAATCTTCACAAAAGTTATTTGTAAAAGTTTAAGCTATTGCCATTATAAAATAAAATCACTTTTATTTAAGTATTAACTATTTTAAAAAATTAAAAGCCATTGTAATCTGTAATATTAATACATCTAAGTCACGTAAATACAAAACGTGTTTCATTACAAATGCTATAGGTGTCACATTTGCGAAAGTTATAACTATTGGCATTGTAAATGACAAAGCTATTAATTTAGCTATTTTCAAAACCAACATATGACTTCAACTTGATGACATGAGGTGCCAAAAAAGAGTTGATGAAAAGGGAAAGATTTTCGGTTAGTCCGCCCTTGGAGGAGACTATTGGTCTACCGGGAGGTGATTTCAAATCTTTATGTACTTTAGGCAATTGATAGAACGTGGGTACTATTGGTTCAGAGTTTCTCAAGAATAGGAATTCGTCCACGTCCAACATTTGTCTATTGCGCCATTTATTTAGAAGATCATGGTATGTCCCCACACTCTGTAAATACTCCTCTTTGTTTGATTTTATGTAATCATGTGGATTCTCTAATTGTCTCAGTGATTCCTGGCAGTATTGTTGTCTGCTTAGAAGCACAATGTTCCTGCTCTTATCCGAGGGCTTCACTATTACTAACCGAAAATCTTTCCATTTTCATCAACTCTTTTTTGGCACCTCATGTCATCAAGTTGAAGTCATATGTGAAAGATACGAAGGACTTCATTTGCCAAATTGAGACAATTGATTGGGACCCCAATTATATATTGATTACCCTTGATATTTCAAGTTTGTATACTTGTATTCAACATGAGAAGGGGGTTGAGGCGATACAATTTTTCCTCAACAAAAGACCAGCTAAATATACTGAACATGGGGTCATGATCATGGAACTGTTAGAATTCTGCCTAACCCATAACATATTTATGTTTCAGGAGACCTATTATAAACAGATATCCGGAACTGCGATGGGAACCTGCTTCGCCCCCAGCTATGCGAATCTTTTCGTTGGCTGGTGGGAGGAGCAGGTGGCCCTCGCAGGGGACAACGCAAAATGGGCGACTCAGGTCGTGGTATGGAGATGCTATATTGATGAACTCTTTCTCGTGTGGAGGGGCTCCTCCAGCAAGGCAGAGGACTTCATCAACGCCTTGAATAGGAACAATTTGGATCTGAAATTTACCAGTAAAATCAGCAGCAGGGAGGTCCATTACCTAGATCTCAGGGTCTTTAACAATGGTGGTAAAAAGTTGGATACAGCTTTATACAGAAAACCCACCGCGGGGAATAGCGTATTACACGCTAGAAGAAGTCACCCCCCTAGTCTAATTCGCAGTATACCATATGGAGAATTATTAAGGATTCGACGTAACTGTTCACAAGATTGTGATTTCTCCATGGAGGCAAAAGAATCTATCAAGAGGTTCAAAACCAGAGGGTATGACAGCACTCTTTTAGAGAAAACTTATAGTAAAGTAGCAAAAATCCCTAGAGACATGCTATTACTGCCCAAGGAGAATATAAGTGAACTTACTTCTACACTAACAAATTCCGTATGATAACAACTTTTTCTGATGATGCCAATTATTTAAGGAAAACATTAACAAAAAATTGGCATATACTGCAAACCGACCCTATAATTGGTAGAGACGTCCCAGATCGTCCATTAATCACATTTCGGAAATTGAGATCAATCAAAGATAAAATAGTCCAAAGCCATCTCATTCCACAGAAACCCAAAAACAGTGGAACCCTGAAAGAAATGAGGGGTTTCTTCCCTTGCGGGAAATGTAGAGCGTGTGAAAACAGTCGAAGAGTACCCACCTACAAAGTACCAGGTCAATCTAGAAGTAGAGAGATTAATAAGTTCATCACATGCTCAACCCCCTTCGTGGTGTATTGCCTATCTTGCCCATGCGGCCTCAAATATATTGGCAGCACAATTAAGAGTGTGAAATTGCGAATTTTAGAGCACCAACGGGCAATAACAAATCAGGATGTAATGTATCCGGTTGCCCAGCATTTTGCCAAAACACACGACAGCAATAGGGACCTATTGCAATATTGGGGTTTAGACCATGTACCTCTACAACCGAGAGGAGGTGATAGACTTCTCAAGTTGAGAAGACTAGAGTCACGCTACATTATAGATTTAGACACCAAGGCCCCCCTAGGTATTAACAGTGGAGAAGAAATGACAGCACATTTGGGGAAATAACATACAGTGGATTGGACTATGGGGACTGTTGTGGATTGTATGAACAGTTGTGGTGATTATGAATATGACATTTTTGCTTATTTATTTAATCTTGTACCTTTTTTGGATTATATTTGGGTTGTTTTCTATGATGAAAGAAAGCAGGAATGTTGACAACCCCTTTGAAAATTATTGTATTATGTGATTATGCCAAATTGGTCTATGTTTGGTATAACATGTAAAATGATGGCTGGTATGGTGCCGATACACGGCTCTATTGTTGCTTTAAAACACCGGCCCGTAGCGGCCAACTTGCCGATACATGGCTTCAAACTGAGAGTTTTTGAAATCTGGCGCCGTAGATTTTGAGCGCCATTAAGGTATAAATATGAGTATATACAACCTAAAAAATGGCCGCGCTATTTACATATGAAATTAAATGTCTTTTGTGGCGACATTGCTTTCTATGCACAGTTTGCAATGATGTGTTTATATACAGCCAGGAAACACTTGCTATGTGCTAAACACTGACGAAGGACTAGACGTCCGAAACGCGTCTGTTTTTGTTGCCGGATTAAAAACGTTTGATCACCCACCACGGAGTGCTTCTACTTTGTTTGGAGATTTAAACAGAGTTTTCGAGCCTGGATTTTGACACGCGGTACCGGCGTGTTGAAGTACCCGCCCACGAGTGCCCTGGGATTGTTTGGTACACTTGGAGCTTGAATATATATATATATATATATATATATATATATATATATATATATATATATATATATATATATATATAGTCACAACGAAATAACTCCTTCTGGCTGCTCGGGCCCCGTGGGAGGTGGGGCAAATGCTGGCAGAGCAAACCGGTAAACAATTTCCAAATAACAAAAGCGGATTATCAATCCATGTGCTCTCAGTGAAAACAGGACCGTCAGCTTGCATCCATTTCAAGGGTGTTTGTTCAGAAACAACATGTTTCGGCTTGTAGCAAGCCTTGTTCGCTTATATATATTGACAGTTGTGATAGAAGTAAAGACCCAAAAATATTTCGGAATTAAAAACCATTTGAATGTTTCAAAAATACTTTGATTTAGGAAAAGATAGCTTTGCTAAATTCATGGGTCTGCCTGCAATATTTGCATTTGCTTTCGAATAACAATGATGTTCTATAAAACTAGACGACTTAAATGCACTTTTTTTCCACATTCTGAAAAACCCAAACTTGCACTACACTTAAGTAGGGTGAGACAGAAATTGTAGCATAACACGACATAACACGTGAAAAAGAAAATGGAAGTTAGCCAGTGTTCTACAACGTTCGAGCATGGCTGGACTGATTAAACATGTATTCAAGAATGAATAACATGGTAGTTTTTACAGAGCAGCACAGATGGGCAACTACTGGAAGCAGCGGTGTAATAATAGCCCCGCAGTCCCTATGGTGGGGGGGTGGCACTCTAAGGAGGGGGCCTCCGGACCTGAGAGCTCCTGAGTGGGTTAGGAGTGCGGAGGCCCCCATGCACTTTGCAGGATGGCCCTACAAGTTTTGGTACGCCACTGACAGGAAGGATCACTGATAATGCGTTCACTCACTGAGCAACAGGCGCGGTGCGTCCATTGGGGCGTGGGGGCGTAGCCCCCCCGCCCGCAGCTCCCTCGGCGTCTTTGAACTTAAGTAAACTCTCAGTTTACTTAAGTTTAAAGACGCCGAGGTTGAACTGACAATCATGTCAGTCAACATGACGCCGGACCGCCCGGTCCGCGTCATGTTGACTAACATGATTGTCAGACCAGTGGGGGGCAACAGGCATCAGCACAACAAAAGTGCGCATGAGTAGGGACGGAGGGCACCGTGCCCACGCATGCGCACTTGTGTTTTGACCTGTTTTGACCTGTTTGCGCATGCCCATTAGGAGCCATTTGCGCTCCTAATGGGCGTGCTACGGGCGAAGAATAGCCATGCCCCGGCGCTGCCAGGATTGGCTTAGAGGGGCTGTACCTTTGGTGGTGATCCTGCCTCCCGTCTGTGTGTGGAGGCGCTGCGCTCCCTCATCACACAAAATGTCCCACTGCGAGGAGGAGGGTTAAGGGTAAAGAAGGTTCATGTATAACCATAATTGTTTATTGCCTTAACATCAGAGCGCGGAAGGCTGTGTTTCTGTACTGGCAAGAACTATCTGCACCTGGGGTTTCACAGCTGGCGAGCTGTTCTCTGTGCGGTTTGATTGGCTGGTACCAGGGCTATTGTTTCAGTAATAAATCCACGAACTGAAGTGTCCACCTATACAATAAGTATCTTTTAGGCATTTGCAGGACATAAACCTGGCCTGATGTGCGGCGAATTGCTTTACATAATGAAAGCAGAGATATGCAAAGCGAGTAGTCTCAAATATAATGATACATTGGGGCAAGTTGGAAGGTGGGGGCACGGAATGTTAGGGCCACTGTTTGGTTTTAAAGTGACCATAGCTTATTTTTATGACATGAAAAATACATTGATTCAGGATGGATAGATGGATGGATGAATCATGGATGCAGGATGGATGGATAAATGTCATTGATGCAGGATGGATGGATGGATGGATGAATGTGATTGATTCAGGATGGATAGATTGATGGATGAATCATGGATGCAGGATGGATGGATGAATGAATGTCATTGATGCAGGATGGATGGATGAATGTCATTGATGCAGGATGGATGGATGGATGGATGAATTTCATTGATTCAGGATGGATAGATGGATGGATGAATCATGGATGCAGGATGGATGGATGAATGTAATTGATGCAGGATGGATGAATGTCATGGATTCAGGATGGATGGATGTGGTGGAAGTGTAATTAGAAGGTATGCTCCACTCGCTCGCTACATGCCGCTCATCCTGAACTTTTACGGCTCACCACTTTCAAATGTCACCAGCCGCCCCTGCTGAGCAAGTATACTTTGAACGCAGCACTATAGTCAATGACCCGGGCATAGTCCAGATCACGGTCCGTGCTTGTCAACAGTTTCTAACTCGATAGGGCAGAGCACTTCCCTGCTGCCCCAGTGTACACATTTGGGATATACCAGTGTTCCGCCTTAGAACTGGACACGTGGCCATGACCAGGTGCAGGGCGGGAGTATGCAGAGTGGGAGGAGACCTTATGAGGGCGGCCGTCTGCTTTCCCTCCAACAGGCTGATCAGGGAGTTCACTTGGGGTAAGTGCAATTGCTGTACTATTTTGCCCTGCGCCATACAACTCGGATGATATGAGGAACAGTCACAGACATCCAATCAGCATCTCATATGCGCCAAATGGATAGTGGCAGAGGTGTCATAACTTGGATGTTCTCAGTCTTGGGAGCAGACGTTTAAAAACCCCACTTAAATCGAGAGAGAAATGGGGAACAGACTGTGTGATAGCATATTTACTGACAGACACTGGGACGACACGCTGAGATTGACACACAATCACTAGCGATGCCCAATTTTGTTTCATGCAGTTTAATGTTATAGGGGGACAGGTAACTCCTGCGATGCTACACACGATAGACCTGGCAAAGTCCCACAGTTGTCCCAAGTGCCCCCAGGCAGGACGAGGTGTTTCCACTTGGCGTGGGATTGCTCGCTGGTCCATGCACTTTGCGGACTGTCACCCTTTCCTTACCCTTAACACACAAGTTTCAGGTTAGAATCACAGAACAGTCCACAGGCATGCTTATTGGGAATGGGGGCAAGCAAATCCCAAACCAAAACAAAGATATAAGGTATACATTGCTCAGCTGGTGAGGAGGTGATTAGCCATTCACAGGCTCAGCCATCAATCCCCAACTATTACCAGCTGGAGGAGAGACATAGGGGGTGGTGTTGGCGGAGGAGGTCAGAGAGAAACTTTTTAGGTGGGATGACAAATTAGAAGAGGATCAGGAACTTTGGCACCAGCTCACTAAAAATCTGCAATTGCCACTGGACGAACGTCTGCCTTGAATGTTACTTGCCCCTTTGACTATATTGTGTATACACGATTAGATGTCCGGGCTCCACTTGCAGGCACAGATAGTCTAAGCACCCTCCCCTCCCTTTTCTCTTCCCCATGGCCCAATAACGAGGAACCCCTAGCACTGTCTCGTTGAGCACTAACCTCGTTCGAGATCGATGGTTTGTTGTACCCGTCATTGCCTTTGGGACTGTGATTCCCTATATACATGTATCGGATTATTTATTACCTGCCATGTATTACGGTGTTTGCATAATTGCAATAAAAAAAATTGTCATACAAAAAAAAAACCGTATAACATATCTTTAGGCTATAGTTCAAGCCGACCCATCCCATTTCGGTAGAGATCATGCCTGGTTTGCATATGGCTGGCCCCAGTCTGTAAAGGCACAGGCGGGCTGAAGGACAGTGGACAGGAATGGGGCCCAGGGTGAGTGGCTGCCCTTAATTCAAGCGCCTGTGTATGGCTGGTCCCTTTCTGGAAGGGCACAGGCCAGCTAAAGAAGAGTGGACAGGATTGGGGTCCAGACTGATTGGCTGAGATGTTTTCAAGTACTTGTATATGGCTGGTCACTAGGGGCACAGACGAGCTTAAGAACAATGGACAGGAATGGGGTTTAGGGGGAATGTCTGTGAATAATTCAAGCCCCTTTGTATGGCTGGTCCCTTTCTGGAAGGGCACAGGACAGCTAAAGAAGAATGGACAGGATTGGGGTCCAGACTGATTGGCTGAGATGTTTTCAAGTACTTGTATATGGCTGCTCCCTGTCACTGGGGGCACAGACGAGCTTAAGAACAATGGACGGGAATGGGGCCCAGGGTGAGTGGCTGCGATTAATTCAAGCCCCTGTGTGTGGCTGGTCCCTTTCTGGAAGGGCACAGGCCAGCTAAAGAAGAATGGACAGGATTGGGGTCCAGACTGATTGGCTGAGATGTTTTAAAGTACTTGTATATGGCTGGTCCCTGTCACTAGGGGCACAGACGAGCTTAAAAACAATGGACAGGAATGGGGTTTAGGGGGAATGTCTGTGATTAATTCGAGTGGTCCAGGCACCACTATTAATTCTGGCTCCAGGCAGGATACCATGTAGTAGTGAGCTGAGCGTGACACTTGTGAGGCTTATGAGCAAGGCGTTGCCATTATGAATGTGTGAGAGGGGACAGAGCTGGGAGGGGTGCCCTGCACCGACTGCTGAGCTGGGTGCTGTGTGCTGTGCCGCTGCTGTGGGATCGATCCACCTGACAAGCTTGTGGAAACCTGATTGGTCTGACATGCAAGCTAGCCATAGATATCACTGCTCTCAGAGCTTTTTTTCATCTGACCTCAAGTGCGTTTCACTGGCCAAGGTTGGACTGGATTATAGAGGACTCTTTACCGACTCGAAACAACAGCTCCTTCAAGTAGGTTCGACTGAACCTATCACTACAATAGCACCTGTGCATAGTGCACACATGACAAGTGTAGGGAAAAGGGAAACAAATTTGAAAGGGGCAGGGCAAGGATGGAACAAAAAAGGGAAGAAGTTGTATAACAAGGAATTGTAGCAAAACTAAAATATAGGAAGAAATGAAGAAATCTCAGAAAAATGAACTATCAGGTGCTCAGAAATGAAGAGAAGAGAAACAACAAAGAGAGAAAGGAGGAAACGTAGTGAGGGTGATAACTAAAGGAGTTGGCTAATGTAAACGAGAGGGCCAGAGTCAGGCACGTGGGGAGAACATTTAAAAAAAGGAAAAGAATGGAAAGTGAAAGAAAACAATGGGAAATTGAAAAGAAGAACAGGTAGAAATAAGTTAATTAATGCACTTACTGCATACACGTATAGGTAACATAGTTGGCACATTTCCAATCATAGTAAGAGAGATCAGAGGGTTTGTACCCCCTACGACGACGACCTGCATGCAACAAACTCCACTCTTAGAGAGATACCTTCCCGCCTGCAGCCCCTTGGCATCGTGCGGTGTTAGCTTTAGATCACGAGAGCCCCAGGGATGGAATGACACCTGACAAACACTGCGTAATCAGTTTGTATGAAGCAGGTACATATTATGGGCTGTATATTACACAAACAGGTCATTAATTGCGGCTGCACGCACGCCCCCCCCCCCCCCCCCCCCACACACACCAAAAGTGCGCAATCGTGTGAGCCCATAGCACTCTCGTGTTTTCCAAATCCACGAGTGGCTAGCTCGTTCAGTTCAAGTGTTTTCTTTGATCTCTGAAGCTTGCCATCTTGGCTATCTGGACTTCAGGTACCAACATGCAATAAAAGACCGTTGTACTGGCCTAGCTGCTCGCGGGACAATCTGAGAGCTTCGTTAGAGGGCACTGCCCATGCCACACGTGCAGCCCTGCTGTCTCCCTGGTTCCGCACAGCTATCTGTACTCGTGAAGGCACGGAGCGCTTCTCATCCATGCCCCTCCAGCTGTGCGTGCTTTTTATAGTTCAGCAGGCATATCTAAAGAGAGAGGCGTGCGTGTGAGGGAGGCTGTGGGAGACGAGCCGGCCAGGAGAGTTGCTGCTGGGGGCGGGGAAGGGGCGGCACGAATACCGGGGTGCTCCACGAGTTGCTCTGGAGAAGGCACTGCACGGCGGTGTGTTCACAGAAGTCGGCACCTGCTCCTCGTGGAGGAGTGAGAGGGAACTCCTGACTCCGCGGCTGTGATTCGCACTGTCCCTCCTCCCTGCGCTCTCAGATGCATGTGCCCGCGGACCGGCTCCAGGCTTGCGAGAAGTGCCCCCTTCAGACGGATGCCGGCAGGGCAGCGTTACCTATAGGAAGGTGGCGAGAGGCTGCAGCGGCGTGCCGGGGACCAGCGGCTGTGGAGTCAGTGAGCGGCTGCACCGAGCTGTGGTCTCTCTCAGAGCAGTGACTGCCTCGGCGGAGCTTAGGGGCTCTCCTGCCTACCGTAGCATCGTCTTAAGAGCTGGATCTTCTCCTCACACGCGTGCTGGGGACTTGCTAGGGCATCCGTCCGTGCGCAAAAAGGGACACCCGTGCGCAAGCAGGGCCACCTCGGCACCCGAACTCTGAGGGCTCCTTCGCCAGTCTCTCCTTGCTTGCTTGTTTCTGAAAGTGGATTAAAGCGCCGGGAACGTGTTTACAATTTGTGTTGCCCCCTTCCAGTGTCAAGTGGAATAACATGTAAAACAGCCACAACAAGAACATCCAAGTCAGGTGTGGCGTTTCGGCCAAGTTGGGAGGTCCCGGCGCTCCCGGGGCTGGGAGACTCTGAGGGATGACAGCATGAGGCTGGCCGCCGGCGAGGCAGCGGGAGCCGGGCAGGGGCATGCGGTGAGGCGGCGCAGCGAGCACAGGTCTCCCCCAGCCCCCGGCACCGGGCAGTGATGGCTCTGACTTCCAAGAAGACGAAGAGCCAAGCCTCGTTCACTCCCATGATGATCGGCGAGGAGGAGGCGGGCAGCGCAGTCAGGAACGGCCGGGGACTCTCGGAGCAGTGGGCGGCCACGGTGGCCGTGCGTGGCCGCGGCGCGGAGGGGCCCCTGCACCGGAGGCTGGTGCTGGCCTTCGCGCTCTCAGTGCTGGCTCTCATCGTGGTCTCCATCGTGGCGGTGCTCCTCAGCGTGCGCTTCGAGGAGTGCGGCATCAACGGCCAGAGCCTCGGGGACGGAGGCAGCAGCAAGCTCGGCAACAGCAGCCTGCAGGAGGCTGCGCCCTTCAACCAGCAGCAGGAGGCGCCCGAGGGCGAGCCGCACTCCGGCAGGGGGACCGCCGAGGAGGCGGACGGCGAGCGGCCATGGACCCAGCCGCGGCTGCCCACCCACATGCGGCCGCTGCACTACAACCTGCTCATCACTGCCTTCATGGACAACTTCACCTTCTGCGGGGAAGTCAATATCCAGGTGGAGTGCTTAGAAGCCAGCCGCTATATAGTGCTGCACGCCGACCGCGTGGCCATCGAGCGGGTGCAGGTGGCTGAGGACAAGGTGTCCGGCGCCGTCAGGGTGTCCCGCTACTTCACCTACCCCGCCAACCAGGTGTTCGTGGTGGTGCTGGAGAGAGCGCTGGAGGCGCAGAGGAGCTATAATCTCAAGATCGTCTACAGCGCCTTGATCGAGAATGAGCTGCTAGGCTTCTTTCGCAGCTACTATCTGATACACGGCGAGAGAAGGTAATGTGTGTGCGGCCACGCCGCCTCAGTACGCTGCTTACTTCACATGGAGTATGTATGGCTTCATTCCAGTGGTATGCGGAACACCTCGGCACACTGCCCACATCATCACGCAGAGATTAGCGTCTTCTGACCCATTTACACAAATCCGGTCAGCCTACTGCCACTTTTCACTGTGATACAAACTCGTAGCACCAGCGTCCACTCACTATAGTGCACTGCGAGCCTGCTTTGAGTTCCCGCTCTTTCAGCACCACAGCTTGAGAGACTTCTTAGTGCTCGGCAATATCTCCGTCGCCACACGCTCGCGCATTCCGTGCTTGTGCAAACTTTTCCACTCACGCAGCCACCTACTAGCAGTGGTTAAAATTGAATTACAGAAGTTTAGATACTCACTACACCCATGGGACCTGTGTGCTATTGAGAAGGACCGGTGCTCTCCAATTAAAAGCATTGAACGCCCACTGAGACGTTTAGGCACTCTCCGTTTCAAGTGCTGTAAGACGTTTAGGCACTCTCCGTTTCAAGTGCTGTAAGACGTTTAGGCACTCTCCGTTTCAAGTGCTGGAAAACGCTTAGGCACTCTCCGTTTCAAGTAATGTAAGAAGTTTAGGCACTCTCCGTTTCAAGTAATGTAAGAAGTTTAGGCACTCTCCGTTTCAAGTGCTGTAAGAAGTGTAGGCACTCTCCGTTTCAAGTGCTGTAAGACGCTTAGGCGCTCTCCGTTTCAAGTGCTGTAAGACGCTTAGGCACTCTCCGTTTCAAGTAATGTAAGAAGTTTAGGCACTCTCCGTTTCAAGTGCTGTAAGAAGTGTAGGCACTCTCCGTTTCAAGTGCTGTAAGACGCTTAGGCACTTTCCGTTTCAAGTGCTGTTAGACGCTTAGGCACTCTCCGTTTCAAGTGCTGTAAGACGCTTAGGCACTTTCCGTTTCAAGTGTTGTAAGACGTTTAGGCACTCTCCGTTTCAAGTGCTGTAAGACGCTTAGGCACTCTCCGTTTCAAGTCTGTAAGAAGTTTAGGCACTCTCCGTTTCAAGTGCTGTAGGCACTCTCCGTTTCAAGTGCTGTAAGACGCTTAGGCACTCTCCGTTTCAAGTCTGTAAGAAGTTTAGGCACTCTCCGTTTCAAGTGCTGTAGGCACTCTCCGTTTCAAGTGCTGTAAGACGTTTAGGCACTCTCCGTTTCAAGTGCTGTAGGCACTCTCCGTTTCAAGTGCTGTAAGACGTTTAGGCACTCTCCGTTTCAAGTGCTGTAGGCACTCTCCGTTTCAAGTGCTGTAAGACGTTTAGGCACTCTCCGTTTCAAGTACTATAAGAAGTGCAGGCACTCCGTAACTGAGTATCGGCCCATTTAAAGCACTGCCTGCTATGCTTGCCCCACCAACATCCGTAGGACACCTGGGCCTTCTGTTCTGCCCCCTCTGATCTGAGCTCCACCGTAGCCCGTGCCCTCACACCATGTTTGAGGAGCACTGATGACCTCGCGCCTAACCTGCCCTCACGGTCCGCAGTGGCACCATGGCGTTTGTGAACTAAGTAAGTGCTCAGCAGCATAACCACCCTAATCATTCCCTACCTGGCGCTTACGCCTTGTTGACAGCCTTTTTTCTCACTAGGGCGAAACTCTAATGGAAGCGAAATGACTGCTTTCCCAAACTTTAACATAGTTGTTTTTCTTTTAATAACTCTCACGAGTCCAGGACTGGAGTTTGAATAGTTACTGTGGCTACTGGCCCATGCTGTGGAAAGGTGTCTTTTCCCCACAATCGTCCTCGTAGTTCAGCTCCACGAACTGCTCACATCTCTCTGAACTCGCCCCGCACAGTCGAACTGTTTGTGTGGCAGGTATGCGGCTCATCTCACCTCTGACTTGTCTGCGTCCCTACACACACACACATCAAACCACCACCACAGTAGTTCAGAAGGAGGAGGGTAGAGAGTCCCCCCCGCAGCTTGCACACCTTGCACACCCCCAAGTGCCTCACAGGCAGCGCTGGAATCACGAGCTCACCTGTCTCTGAACTCCACCCTCTCTCTTCCCACACACACCTGCCTTCAATGGTTTTTGGGACGTGCAGCTCGCCACTCTGCTCAGTCCTTGCCCTCACTGCGCACCTGCACCGTAAGGGTTTGCGAGATAGTGCCCACTAGTGTGGCGAGCCACCGCTTCACACCACTGGCCTCATCTTTAGCGCTCGCACCACAGTATTGTAGCGCGTTGAGCACTATGCTAGCCTCACTCTTCAACTATCCCTTATTACAAACTGGTGGCAGCAGTGGTGTGGGGCCCCTCTGTGTACTGCCACTCCCTCTGAACTCGGTCCTCCCCGCGCACTCACGGCCAGTCTGTGAGGCACGGTAAGGTGGGGTCCACTCACTCCGAACCTGCCCTTCCCACGCGCTGGTCTGTGAGAAAGTCTCACAGCACTATCCACCTCCACCCGTACAGGCTGCGTGATCCTACCGACTCGCTGTCATCTGTACAGACCAAAATCTTAGGTATGCGTCTCTCACAACAATAAACGTGGCTTCTTGGGGACAAAGAGCGGGTGTAGGCGCGCGCCGTGGTCCGTCCGCTTTAGAGCAGCGGAAGGAAAGAGCGCGCGGGGGCACTGCCTTCTCCGGCACCCAAAGGTTGAGGGGAAGTTGGCACGGATTCCTGAAGTAACTACGCGCGCGGTGCAGCTGGCACCAAGTGAAAGTAAATACACACCAGAACAAAGAAAGCCTATGCGACTAAAATGCGAAAAATAAAGGGTTGTCATGCGTCAGGGGATCCAATAAAATGGGTCTTCTCTCCATTTTACGCGGCGTTCAGGTAACGTGCCACTAATAGGAAGTGTTAGAACCCCTCCTATTCTCAGCGGGACTGCTATACCTTTAATGTGAACAGCAGGCTGTCGGACTTCGAATGGGACAGCGCACTCTGCTTTCTAACATTTGCAATACCCTTTATAGGACAGTACAAACATTTATTAACAATGCCACTGTCCCTGTAGTGGAACAGTATGAAGAGTTCAATGGACAGAAGAAACACTTTACAGCAGAGTTGTTAAACTTTGAAAGGGGCACTAGCTACACTTCTCGCCAGGGTTAGCTTATTTTAAGTGGGACAGTGAAGTTGTAGGAGGTTCTTAGAAGGACTGTTCTATTCTAAGTGGGACAGTAGGGGCAATTCTTGCCAGGGCTGCTCTCTCTCTCTTCAGTGGTGCAGCTTCGCCTCTTCCCGCGTGGATCTGGTGTTCAGTGCTGGTGTTTCAGAATGTCTTAGGACTGCTGTGTTTTAGCAGAGCATTGCCAGGCCCCAACAATGTTGCTGAAATATTGAAATATGACTGGGCTAGGTAAGGCCTTTTTGCTATGGGGAACTGCAAATGCAATGTCAGTATCAGAACTTTCTCTCTCATTGCTTCCTGTTTTCAAACAGACAGTGCCAGAACTTTTGAGCCGAAATATGTTCCTAATTGAGTACTACCGGACGCTCTCAGTGTGTCTGATAGCACAACTCCTTCATAACACCTCCTTGTCCTTCTTACATTAATGTTTAAGTTAATGAACCTCTATGCAGTGCTGCTGGTCTTTTCACAGTGAAACACTGACAGCTGTTTTCAATCTTAACAGGGGGACAATTTGAATGGGCATATGCTAATTTTTAAAATATGCTAATTTTCCTCTGTTCTGCCGTCTCACTTGGTTGTTTTTTTAGCGCTTTGACGCCCCATTGCTGGGGCAGACATGCGGCTCTATGAATACTTTTACATTAACATATACTGTGGACCCATACGCACCTGCAGATGTATACATTATGGGCGCCTCAGTTCCCATTTTAGCTAAGTCCCTGTAAAATAGGTACTACTGAGACCAAAATTCAAAGACAAAATAGTGGCTGGATAAAATACCTGCCTGGAATGAAGTCTTTGGGAGATTTCTGCAATATTTGCCAGCCACAGCCCTGAACCCAGCTCACCAATGTACAGCGCGCCAGAATGGGATATAGATGAAAAGCGCGTCACTCAATGTCTGATGTGAGTTGCTAATCTTGTCTTTCAATTTGTTTGCGTTTTGGTACTTGTTGTATTTCTATGACAACTAAAATACAAGTATCAACATCCAAATACAGAAAGGATTACACAAAAGCGCTCGCTGTACGACGTATAAAATAAAAGTATTGCCAAAATCTTGTTGAAAAAGCAAAAAAAACTACTCCTTGAACGTCCGTTATTTTTTATGTTTTTATTACCGTTCCTGGGCCGTGGCCGCCACTCGCTGATCTGTCATGCGAGAGGCATGAATCGCCTGTGTATTATGTCGAGTTCTCACCAGTGGTGATGGCAGGTGCAATAAGGTGGCGTTTATCTGTTGCTTCCACGCCCTTCATTCTCAAAAGCTGTTGACGCGAGCACTACTTTCAACCTTGACCTTCTGGGCTTAGCTGATGCGATGGTCTGGGTGCGAGGAGATGAATCAATCGTGAGAGATTTGCAGATGTTCCCTTTCTAAGTCGAAGTGTCCCTCCCGGCTGTTGTGTCTTCTGCCCTGTGACGTGGACCATTAGCAGCTGCATACCCTGATATCAGCAGGGCCCTCTCGTCCTTTCGTGTTTGAAAAGTTGATAACTCCTGTGACCACTACCATGAAAGGCCCTACCCAACACCGAGACTATTACTGCCTACAGTCAGGGTGTCCAATCTCGGTCCTGGAAGGGTTTGCTCCATGCTAGAGTTTCATCATAGCCACATACGCTTTATAAGCTTTTACAATACTACTTTCCTCCTTCTCGACCCCTCTGAGATTACGTCTTCAGCGCCGGGACACCCCCGTCGGAGGTAGCTGTGCGCTCTACAAAATTCAAATAAATAAAAAATGTAGATGCTCCTTATTCGAAAAATCTGAAAACGTGGCATGGATCTGGCCTTCCTGGATCTTCATTGGGTACCTGCTCTAGAGTAGCACTTTAAAGGTCACTGTTACTTAATGTGCCACATTTTCTAAAACCGTGTATTTTCTGAGTTTGAGGGCATACCTATTAAAGGGTATTTTTAGTTTGACCTTTAAAACAGCTGTCTCGCCAGACTATTGCATTTTCAAAAAGCATAATATATAATAGACCTGCAAAAGTGTGGGGGGGGGGGGGCTTTTGGTTGGCGGCCTTCATACATTGATCTTTTGAACTGGCATTCCCATTTTACTTCCACCCACCACAGCATATATATTTTGGGCTTTAGGTCAGACAACTTTACCCATGGGGTCTCCTCATTTTGAGGGACTCCAAAGTCTGTGCACATTATTCACACCCCGGTATAAGTAGACCCCTTTTTGAGTGCCAAAGCAGGTTCCAAGTGTGCATCTTTCTTTTCATTATTTTTGATACTGACTTTAAACAAAGGCTATTTATTTTGCCTACACTCCTTTTTAACGTTTGTAATATAGAGTGTTTCAATTACATTGTACCATGGTAGTTGCTTTCCTTTTGAGTGCTTGGTTAGGGTGTGATTTATTTAGGCTCTTTCAAAAATAGTAGTAATAAAATGCATGGCATAACTGAAAAGCTTGTTGTTTAAAAGCACCACTAGAAATATAGCTCTATTGGGAACGTTTTTACAAGTAACGTTGTTATTGCAAGCCTACGGTGGACATGTTTAAGAGGCAGATTTATTTATTCTTTCTGTTCGTGTTATATATGCTTGCGGTAAACAGTAAAAACCTAAATACACATGTCACGGGCCAGCCAGATCTGTTGGCTTTGCCAGTGCTCGTTAACTGTATGCACTGCTTTTCGCATGAGTCTATTAAATGTAGTTTCAGGTGTGTGCACCCACTTTCTGCGTCAACGAGGCACTTTGGTATTAAACACAAGTCTGCCGATGCTTGCGCGTCCCCTTCTGTAATACAGATAGAGCCTGTTCATGTATAGCGTCAGGGCTATCCTACGAAGCATTTCCTCATTTGCATGGAGTGTGGCGTATTTTGAAAGTGCGTGAAGAGGAAATCAGAAGGCACACTGACTTTGCACCACAAAGAGTGTATACTCACTTACTGCACCTGCCTACAGCGGGTCTATGTACCCCTCCCGCGTGAAAAGATGCTTCAAACAGCTGCTCTGCCTTTCACCAATAAGCTGGTCCCAGGACAGCGGAAAGTTTGTACCTCACCTGGGGACAGTGTGTTATCTTTGATAGGGCTACCTGCCCCTGTTTGTGCCTCAATGCACCTTGTTGATGGTGCACTGAAGAGCAAACAGGAACAGTGTGCCCTTTACAGGTTACCAACTAGAATTTGGTTAGGACAGAGCTAGTTCTTTGAATCAGGAGAAAGTACCAACTTCTCATGCAGTGCCTTCCTATTTTTCAAAAGCAGAAAGCCACTGCTTTGAGAAGGGGCAATTCTACATGCATCGGAGGACGGGAAACACCCTTTTCAACGAAACTTTTTCAACGCAGTACCTTTACAATGCAGGAATTACAACGCAAGTCGTTACAACGACTTGCGCTGGAGGGCGCTGTAGGATAGGGAATAGTTTAATTTACTATCCAAAACCTTCCCTACTATCCACGGGGAGTGGAGTTGGAATAGTAAATTAAACTATTCACTATCCGGCGCCCCCCAACGCAAGTCTTTGTAACGACTTGCGTTTTAAAACCTGCGTTGTAAAGGCATGCGTTGAAAAAGCATGCGTTGTAACGACATACATCCTGGGAGGACAGAATGAAAGGGGCACAGAGCAGCCGCAGGACTGGTGCTTGTTTTTGCTTCATTTCAAATTCTGATTGTCAGACGTTTTTGCTAAACTAATTGGAACTTAGTGGCGTTAGTTGCTACTTCAAGACACTAGTAAATGGGACATTTTAAAACCATCAAAGACACGTCCAATGGTTTGAAAACAGCAAGCACGGCAGATGGGCAACAGTCCTCAGTTTTGGTTTAAGAGGCCAAAAAGGAGAATTGTTGGCAGAGTGGTGGCCATGAAATTGCCCACAAGACCCACATCCTCTAACTTGTATCCACATTCTTGCATGGGCTGTGCCACCCTGGCAAGAGCTGTGAAGTTTATCTTTACAACACGCTCATGTAAAATGTGAGTTCAGCGGAGGAATTGATAGTGAACTGCCACAAAGTTCATGGTGGTTTCTGGAAAGGGTATTTTTTCCCCACAGGGAAACTATTTTTCTTGTGGACGATAAAAAGTTACTTGTGGAGATCACATTCCCAACAATATAATATGACTCATGAAAAGTTCCCAATCGGTGGAAAACTAGCATGCAAAAATGTAGGTATTTTGGTTTGCTCCCAGAAATGCATGACTGACTTCAATTTTCGGAAGTATTCTTGGGGTGCTTGAACTACACTGTAAAACGGTATAAATCCGTATGCCAGTTGCCCGTCCTTTGTGTTAAGGCATTCTTTTTGAGCCGCTGAACAGGTTATAATGTTCAGGCGTCTACCAAGGGCATTAGAAATGTTGGTTGTTCTGATGAACACCACAGGGAGCAGCAGATACCTTGTCCCAATGATTATTTCCGATATGGACAAAAACTGCAATTCGGGGATGGGTGTGATGCTTTCATTGTTGTCTTCTCTTCCACGTCAAATAGGCCAGAAGTCGTTACATTCATTGTTAGTTGTTCTGTTAGTTGTGATGGTTGGTGTCTGCAGTGAGGTGAAAGAAATGGTTCCTGGCACCCTTCACTGCTGCACTGAACTCAGGTGTGAAGGAAACACCTAAATCAATTTACACCAGCCTAAATTAAGTGCAATTTTGCGACTGTTGTTATCAGGATATTGTAACTTGCCTCTTTATCTTCATGACTAATATCTACACCATTATGATAATATTCCATGCTGTACTCTCTAAGCATATGACCTTCAAAGTTTGTAATTTTGTGCCCCCTGCGAGTAAAAAGAAAAAGTTATCCCCCCACCCAAGACAAACCTATTTTGTCAAAATTTTTCCAGACATTGCAGTTCTGTTTTGTTATCTCTTTTAAAAATGGAATCAAATAGATGATTGCTGACATGCTATTGGCCGTCTGGTCTTCCTAAAAGTGTAAAATTATCCACAGCCTGAGGGGCTTTGAGCATTATTTGGATGCCTCTTTCCCCACTGTGACACCTAAAAGTCGAGTGACAAAAACATTACTGATGGCCCACTTCCGACAGGCTCAATCTCACAGTTTTTTTGTCTCACTAAAACCACAGCACAGTTTTCGGAATGTTTGTCTTGGTTCACCAGAGCTTAGTAAATGCTCCTCTTGGTAAAGCCTGTATCCCACCCACTGAAATGTATTCAGGCTCCAGTTTGAAGACCATTGGTGCAAGCCAACAATTGGGGTGTGATGAAAATGCCGCAGTTCATTCTACTGCACACACAGTGGAAAAACATTCTTACATTTTTGTAGAAGTTCGCAGAATATTTCACAGAATGGATTTTGGGTAAAATTGTTGAAATTCATATAGTGCTACAAAGAGTTATATATGCCTATTCAGTGAGTGTGGGAATGCCAAACGTCTGGTTATCCCACCCCAAAGGAAAAGTACAAATGTTGTTAAAGTGGAAATTATCAGCTTCTGCTTCCTGGCACTTGATTCCGGACTATTGGAAGTGACTCCCCCATGGCACTTTGACGTCCTCAGGTTTAGTGTGCTCTACATATTCTTATCATGTCACATCATTTCTTCCCCCATTCCCCTTTTTAACAATTAACCAAACACACTGTAAAAGGACAAATAAGTCAAATGGGAGGTAGATAACTTCTAGACATCCTAGACAGGAAGAAAAAACGTAGCACTTTACTCACAAAGTTGATGTGTAATTTGCAATGACTGCATTTCTGATGTGTGTAACTTAGCACAGGTTGATTCCAAGTGTTTGGCAGTAATGTTGTTAAGGTTATGTTATGTGCATTTGTGCTGCACATTTTTACTTTTTGTGTGCTACAGCGCTTTTAAATTCTGGGCAGCCTTTATCGTTTTAGGGTACTTGTAAGACTTGATTCAAAGTGGTGTGATGTCATTGTGGTTGGCTGAGCTTCTTATTGGTTAAGAGTGCATCATATTGGGTAGTGTCAATCAGGTTAAAAAAGAGTAATATATGGTCCACTGATAGATGCCGTTGGATATTGGTGAGATAGATCCTGTTACGGACTACTGCAGAGCATTGTGCACCATTTCTTTCCTTCTACTGGGGGCTCGATTGGCTGGGCTTGGGGAAACTAGTCAGTTCTGAGGAATCTTTGCTGCTTATATGACTTTTATGCAGTGCTGTGCACGTATGGACAGAATATTTCGGTTAACTCCTGAACGATTGGTTTGTTGTTTGGTGAAAGGATACAGATACGCCGTTGATGAGACAAGCGCTCAGCTCCACACATGTCTTGGAATCAGGTTGTGTTCATGATACTGACAACAATTATGTCTTATATGTGTTGTTGGAGTAAGGAGAAGGATAGATTTGACTTTATATGGATGTGTTGTTGAGATGGAAACACTTGGACAACATTTTGATTAGTTACATTTGTGTAGAAACGGATGTAATCAAAATTGTCCATAATCCATTGCTATTCCTCACATCTTCAAGACTGGGTCGGCTGGACATTTACATTTTTACAATTTAAGTTTTGGACGAAGCATTCTTAAAATGTCATCTCTCTCAATGATTATATTTCTAATGTACTAATGTAAAATTGAAACAAGTGTATGCAGATTGCCTGAAGCATACAAAATAAACAACTGTCAGGCTCTATCTCCAATGCTCAGTGCAAGTGCTTTGACTTCTAAAACAATATAAAAATGGCTTATATTCAATTGTGTGCATTTATCTTTCCAGTAAAGAGCTAGTGAATGGTGTAGAAAACACACACAGAAGTGAAATGCAAACTGTGGTCTGCAGCACATATTGTGCCATCCATTAGGCTGGCATGGCAAGTAGTTTCGCTGCTGCAGCATTTGAATCTCCGGACAGACCTGTAATAAACACTTTTGACAAGATGGAGCCCTTCTTTTAAGCAGAAAGTAAATCACCCATAAGTAGGCCTTGCATCACACAAGATAGGGTTTCCAATGTTTAAGAGTAGAACATGTAAGTAATTAGGATTGGCATGTTTCTACAGTGACTAGCCCTTAAAAGCTATTTTTCAGTGCACAAGACTGATGCTTGTTTCACAAGGAAAGTCTTAGATGACTATTTTTTGTACCTTTGGTTTAAAACCATCTACAAAGTTTATTTGATCACTGCTTTTAATATTTAATGACAATCAAATTCAGTGATAAAACGGGAGATTCGATAAGTATACATGAACAGCAACTTTTAGAAAGTTATACTTTTCTGCCTAAAGCTCTACTGGGCTAATTATCATTAGCCTGCTTGCAACACACCCTTCAGTGCTTTCCTTTAGGTGCAAATACTGCTCCCAGAACAGAGGCAATGGCCTGGGCTTGGTAGGATGGACTGGGTGAGATATGTGACCCAGCTTAACACAAGAATGGCAGCTGAGGAGGGTTCAGAATCTTCACTAACTTGAAAAGGAACATACAGAGGTTTGCATCTGTATAGTTTAGCAATAAGTGAAGCACGAGGAAGAGGTCTTTTGATCCAAGGATACACTTTAACACTCCTGGCTCCAGTCTCAGTGGAGAAGGAAGCTGGCTCCAGAATCAGTTTGGAGTGGTTAAGTTGGAGGGGACTGCTCATTTCCATAGATACACAGCTCTATGTGCCACCAACATCCTTCGAGGCTAAAAGGTTCTGCCACGTTGGATTTTACTGAGAATAGTGCACTGTGGGATCGAGTGCAGTAAGACAAACAGGATGCGATGGAAAAGATTGAGAGGGTTTTAGAAACACTTTTCTCATTGGTTTTGGGGTGTCCAGGAGTCTCCCTCACCCACTGGCTAGTAAATTGCACAAAAGTAGTGCTTCCAACCTACCTCCCCAGAACACATCTGGATCAATGGAAAAGCAGAAGAGGACTGGACATGCTGTCTGTGACCTTTGTGAAGACCCAGATGGCAGGACCTGCTCCCTTTTGAACCAAAGACTTAGAAGTGGACTCCAAAAGTCAGTTGGCAGATCTCATGTGTGGATACAGGGACACAAAAAGCTACATGATGCATTTTCCTAGAGTGAAAAGTGGAAGTGGACCCTGACTAGACTGTGTTGCTAGCCTCTGCTGGAGTGGGTCCAGGACTTCTGAGTTAAATGCCTTATAAGTGACTAGGAGGAGCTTTTCCAAAAAGTTGGAATGTAACTTACTCGAGGCTAGCCGTCCAAGACGTGACCTCTGTGAGCAAGAAAAGAAAGTTAGTACTACGAGAAGCTTTTTGCTGTTACCTGCTCAGCTACATCATCTCGGTTTATGTTGCTGGAAGTTTTTGCGCTCCTAAAAGAGCTACATCCAAAGATAGAAATCTTGTCTGGACAAAGGCATGAAAAGTGTCCTGCTGAGAAGACTTTGGCTGGAACAAAATTTGAATTTTCCCACCAAAACTAACAGCTTCTGCGGGACTTTGTCCAACAACTACAAGAAGACTTCATTAGATACAGCCACCAATCTTGCTCTACTGGAGAATTTAAATTTTCATACAAAGACTAAGCAGGCAAAAACGTTGACTGGGACAATCCCTCTTGGTATATCGACCTCTGGACCATTTTGGTTAGCCTGAGATCATGCTTATTGTCCAGGTCCACAGTAAACAGTAATTGCCACTTTACTTTTTTTGTGGTGCTTTTTATCTTCACTTAAAAATCATATTTCTGGTTCGCCTTATAGGATTTGAATCATTTTGGTTCGCTCTTTCTTTTCACATTTTTTTATTTTTAGAAATTGGTGTTGAGACTTCTATTATGATGTCTTTTGACTTTTTAATTGTTTTGGGACGGTTGAATGCTTTAAACATTTCCCTAAATAAAGCCTGCCTGCTCTATGCCACAGCTACAAGGGTCTGAGCACAAATTTGAATTAAAAAAAAACGGTGTCTTTGACCTGACAGCATTTTGGACCTATTACTGTGGAAGGATTCACATTCTTTCAAACTAATAACCCATTTTTGTACACAAAGAAACCAATCTAGGAGCTCAATGACATTGTCGATAATGATTAGTCATGCTCTAAGTGCACTAAAAATGTGCACACCATGAGTCTTAATTTGAGTGCTAGTAGGGTTTTCTCTTGAGAGATAACCCAGTCCAAAATTAAATATAAATTGTTCCCTTATATAAACTAAAGAGCTCATCAAATTGTTGATATGGTTGCTCTGCCTGTTAAGAAAAATCTGTGTAAGTCATGTAGGTTTATTTATGAAGTAATGAACCCTCCTACAATGGGGGCGATTTTGAGAAAAGCTACATCAAACCATTCACGAAGCAATGAAACAATGATGCACATTTATACTGGCAATGAAGTCCAACTGTAACTTTGTTGCTGGTTTCAAAATGTTGATTTAACTTTTTGAAATAATTACACTACATACTTGAGCATTAATACAGATAAAAAGTAAACTCAGAGACACACACAGTCTCAGAAGTTTCTAAGCATTCAATAACTGCAATACATCAGTCTGAGGCCCTGTGCAACAACACTCATTGCTTTCTATACTGTACATATGATACCATTTAAGAGACTGAGATTGTTTGTGCTTAAAAGGACCATCTGGGAAATAATGTCACAATACATTTCAAGACCCAAGCTGACATGCTCAAACAAAGCCATATTGTAGAAGGCCTATTGTGGGTAAATATTATTGACGCAAGGCTGGGGAATGAGAAAGGGTTCTTTTCTAGAGTGGATGGCTCCTTTAAAATACTGCTTCCTAACACCCAACGGGGAAGCGATTTAATGACAAGGAAAGTACTAAGCAGCGCCGGTTTGAAGTCGGTGCAGAGCTGGTCGCCTTTTGAGCTCTAGCTCCTTTTCTTTTTTACTAGGAGGAGAGGAAGTTGACTCATCCGTCATTTCCGTAAATGTCCCGTTTGTTGAGAAACTGCAAGTATGGAGGGAGGGTGTTGAGGGAGGAGAAGTAGGGTGTGTTCTAACCCCCATTTGCAGGCTGTTGTTGACCTCAGCTTGTATGCAGTCAGAGGCAGCTGCACTGCAAATTGTGGTGATTTTCTTTGACTGCTGTAGAGATTTGATGAGCCCCCTCACTTTATAAATTTAGGGGTTTCTTATGCAGACGCAGTCTCCGCTGACCAAGTTGCCTGGCACTGCATGAGGGAACCTCAGTCTGGCTTTGGCAAGGAGCCGCCGAGGCCCAAACCCGCAACGCAGTCTACGAGTGCACCATCCCCTGGCTGAGAAGGGCTTGACGTGTCTGTGGGACCCTCCATATACCCTCCAGTTGCTGCCAATGAAGGGTGTGATGGTGTAAAATTAAGACAGCATCATGGTGGTCCACATTTTACACCCCCCGCGACAGGTTCTTCAGCCTAGCACGTTTCCGAAGGTGACCCCTCTAAGCCCCTGTCCAAAAGGTCACCCGCTTTTGGCATGCCTGAGCGCTTGAACTGCCCCCACTCATTTGGGTGTACAAAAGAGCCCAGGACAGGTCCTGAAGCTTCTGTGATACAGCTTCTAATAACACGAACACCTTTTCATTTCATTACAAAACACATTCGAAGAGTCGAACTATACTTCCAACAGAATGAAAGTTCTGGTACATATCTCCCAATAAATATATTTATGGGCCCTCTTTGAAGCTCCCAGTCACTGATTTATTTTCTGTTGAAGCTCTGTGTTGTAATTTCTAATGAAGGCAGAATTCTTTAAAGAGTGTAAAAAGTATCACATTTTGAAGGAAGAATCTCAAACTCTTTTATGTGTGCATTGGTAATATTAGACCAATTCCTTACTGCTCTGGCTACTTGGCTTCTTACGTAGACCAGGTCTGCCTCTTCGGGCACAAAAACATAGTCCTCAGGCACTGATGCATTGTGATCTCTGGATGGACTTGCTGAGGTTGTGTGGCAGTCTGTGGACAGGGATTGCTACCTGGGCTTTCTCTGAGTGAACACTCTTGTTGGTGCTGCAGAAACCACAGAGCGTGGGCTAGAGACCACGAAAGGTATCTGGGAGGAGGGAGATGAAGGGACATGGGGCGATTCTTTGGACATTAAGTCAAAGGGGTAGTGAGCACGTAGGATATACCGTATAGGAACATCTGAAATTGGGTTGAAGGAAACCGCAATGTAGCTGAGGTGGTTGGGCAGTGGTTAGCAAACAATAGAGGCTGCATTCAGGAATGGATCGGCTAAGGGCCACTGGGTATTATTAAAGCTGTGAAGTGAGCGCGGGGGAGATGGTATGAGGGTATATATCACATCGGATTTAGGAAATTAGCAAAACAACAAACAAGACAACAGGGACTGGTAGAGATTACAATTATTCAACATTTACTAAATACCGAGGGTAAACGGGATAGTACCTAATATATATTTTATGTTATTTACATCCCTCCCTCATTCTGGAGCTCCTCACCAAATGCTTGGGGCCTTGTTTGAGACCAATCCTATGTATGAGGTATACAATACCCTTGATCAATATCGAAAGAAAGCTTCAAGGGGCAGATTTACAAGCCCCTTGTGCCTCTTTTACGCCGCAGTTGCGTCACTTTTGTGATGCAGCGCCGGCGCAAAAGATGCGACATGGTGCGGGGAATTTACAACGTTACGCATCTCCCAGATGCGTCACGTTGTAAAGCCCTGCACCAGAAGGAGGCGTTCCATCGCAGGGGGGGGGAGCGTTCCGGCGTAGGAACGACTCCCAAAAGTGGCTGAGTGAAATCTACAAGATTTCACTCAGTCACTTTTGGGTCCATGCTGCATCAAAACCCTGCACCTGCTTGAAGCAGGCGTAAGGATTGATGCAGCATTGTGGAGATAGAGCCCCCCAGAGCA
This sequence comes from Lissotriton vulgaris, assembly GCF_964263255.1. Classification (NCBI taxonomy): domain Eukaryota; kingdom Metazoa; phylum Chordata; class Amphibia; order Caudata; family Salamandridae; genus Lissotriton; species Lissotriton vulgaris. The sequence continues at coordinate 1,572,195,937 of NC_141685.1, forward strand.
TTGCTGGAGCTGCGTCGCGCTTGGGACGCAACTCCAGCAATGCTCCGATTTTACGGCACAGATGCATTATTGCACGTTGTTTTGATTCCATGTCAACGGAACAATACAATTAGAGCATATTTTGCACATAGTTTTTGAATTTTAATGGTTATATTTTAAATGTATATAACTATTTATTCGGCTTTTAACTTTTATAACATTTTAAAAGTTTGTTGTAGCCGTTGCCATGTATAATCATATGTATTATAATAATTTTTTCCTGAGCGTCACTATTCGGTCGATGTTAATTACATTGTATTAACTGTGATTCAAGATCAAATTTTGACATTATGTGCAATACCGGCATTTATGCCGCAATACATTAGTTGCAACAGTATGGAAACATTGAAAGTATTTTGTCTGTCTCTATCACATGTGATGGCACTTTTGCACTTTAAATTGGTGATCAGCCCTCGTGACGATGTCATGTGATCAAGGCTATCTCTAGCCGAAACGCGTCATGGCGAACTGGTGCTGGGCTAATATTCAATAAAAAGAAAATTTGCACCATCTTTGGGTCTTGCTGGTTCCTGTTTTGCTGATCGGCTGAATTTGCTGCGTTGGTTGAATCTCGGGAGCGCCACATACCTCATATATATATATATATATATATATATATATATATATATATTACCTACTGGCGGTCGCCAGTAGGTATATATAGTTAGGATTTTTTTCCTATGGGATTTCTGAAAATTCCATGTCGAATAACTTTGGCGTTTGTGGATGGAATTGGCTGAAATTTTCAGGAAAATTGAACATTTTGTTTCTGAGCAGCCCCCAAAAAGTTTGGGGGTTTTCGTCAAGGGGGGGGGCCGAGAAAAAAGGGGGGTCCCAAAACACGTTTTTCCCATTCATTTTTCCATAGGGTTGTTGGACTCACTTTTAGCTCGAACAGCTGAATGGATTTACACGAAACTTGGTAAAATTGTAGATATGATTTGCCCGACGTGCCTTTGCTATGTCTCAAAATATGTGCTCCAGTGGATTTTGAGAAATTAACGTTTTAAAAAACAGATATATCTGTGACAGCGTCCCGGTTAGCGCCCCGGTTCGCGAACCTTACGCGTAACTGAACTTCTCTAGGAGAAGCGGATTGGCTCCCCGGTGACTGTGAACATTCTAAACTATCCGGAGCGGCCGCCATCTTGTGTCTCGGTAGGATCGAGACACAAGATGTGGCAAAAACAAAGGGGGAAATGAGCATAAGGGGGCAGAGTACATCCTCCCTGACCCCCTAGGTTTGATGAGGGGGCTTTAAAAGGGCCTCGCGGGGTTAAAAATAATAATTTTTATATTGTTTTTTTTTGCGGGGGGAGCGCTCGGTCCGCGCACCGGGAAGCGGTCCGGGAAGCGTAATATTGGGAAAATAGGATAAAAGAATGTTCAAATATTGTATGTTTATTGATTGTTCTTTTTGTTTTTTTAAAACATTTTTTTATTTAAGTCCCAACATGTAGGTACCAATGCAGAGTCTAAAAATAAAAATACATTGTTTCCTTTGTAGATATCTTGCATGTTGTTTCAGAAGTTATTGTGGTATATGGAATTCATAGCGTAGTCTGTCAGGAAAGCAGAAACACCATGGAGGCAGAAGATGATAAAGAGATGTTAAATACACATTGGAGATGATATAGTGGAAGAAAGGAAGTAACTATGAGCAAACTTAAAGTTGCACAGTATATTTAAAGTCTAATTTTACATTATATCAATTTGCTACTAGTTTAAAAAATACATATAAAAATGAATAATGTCTCAAACAATTTTTGAATTATTATATATAAATTTATTTTTCTGATTTGTTTTCAAAATTAAAAAGAACTTCTAATAATTCTTTGTCAGAATTTGTCTAATTTTCAATTAGGAAATCCACAGATTCAACACATTGCAGAAGTTCAAAGTCCCGTGATTCATCAAAGAATTCTGATTCATTTTCTGTATCTTTGTTGCATTCTGCAACAATTTCCAAGTAATTTTTTTTCTCTCCTTTCATTTTTGTGCTGTAAAATGAATTTAAAAAAAATATATCCGTACAGATGGGGCACTGTTGGGTTTAAGTACAGACAGGTAGTTTGGTTTTTTAAACAGTGATTTTATCTTTGGGCAGTGTATGGTATCAGACTGGAAGTAGAAACATAAAAAAATGTATGTGATAAAGCCGAAGTCAATTCTTATTTATACAAGACAAGCCTAACTCCATCCATAACTAAAAAAGAGAAGTCTATCTTATTCTATAAGTATTACAGAGGGATAGTATATAACTATCAGAAAATGTTTTCCTAATTAACTTAAAGTACAGAACATACTTCAGTTTTTAAAATAACATCTTACCTTTCAAAAAGAAGTTTAAGTTCTCAGTTGAAATGCACTTGATATGTACTTCAGGAAGTAGTAGTCAAAATGGCTGTGTTTCTCTCTCTTTCTTTATATATATTCAGGTACATAACCAATCAAATGTCATGAAATAATAGAAGATTTTGAAAGTAGTATTTTGATTGGTTGTTAATTGTAACACTTCATAAGTGTTTTTGTTAGGTAATTTACCTCAGGATATTTAGTCAGGCTTACAGCATAATTTTCTCAATGGAATTCCATCAAATTTGGGTAAATGGTAGGCACTGCTATGTAGTAGGGGCTATTCTATATTTGATGAAAGTGTCTCTAGTGGTTTTTCTGTAAATTACTTTCCCACCTTTTTTTAAGCGAGCGCTCACCGGTGCGCGCCCCGGTACGCGAACCGGCAGCGTAACGGGAGTCCTCCATTTTGAGTATCGGTAGAATTGAGACACAAGATGGAGGACAAACAATGTTCGGAATGGATAGGGGGCACGGTAGACACTTTGTGACCCTCTAGGTTTTCGAGGGGGGGATTAGGACGCTGATACATGCAAAAATAAAAAAAATAAAAATTTAAAAATTTCGCGGGGGGAGCGCCCGGTACGCGCACCGGTAAGCGAACCGGGGAGCGTACTTTGGTGAAAAAAAAAAAGTAAGAAAAAGATAAACGTTTTGAATGATCAGAGGTAGGGTAGCTCTGAAAAGAGCTATTGGGTTCTGTGGCTAATTTAGGTACCTACAAGTATGTTCCAATGCACACTTTTAAATAAAGGACGAATATTCTATTCCCTTCATCGGGGAACTGCACACCATCTCTTCTGTAGATGTCTTGAATGTTGTAACGCAAGTTATTGTTGTATATTAAACCCATTCCATAGTCTCTCATGTAAGCAGAAACAGATTTATTCACATGTTTCCGTTCTTTCTCAAATTGTGGAAAAAATTGGTTGGACCAGTTCCATTTCTGTCTTTGGCATATATTAGAATATACCAAGGCAGTTTGTGGAAAAAGTGTCATCAATTGAAGAAAGGTGTTCTTTAAAAGCATTTCAAGACCAACCCCAGTCATAGTGCCCAAATCATATCCACCACAGTGCACTATTAAGTGGTCAGGGTTTGGCAGATGCATAATTTTTTTTATTAAAACATATAAAATATATTTTTGAATTAAAATAAAAATACTTTTTACAACTTTTGATATTTACTATTAAAAAACCATTGAAATTCACTGAAAAAACCATAGGTTATAGACCATATATAGTTAGGAATTAGCATTTACAAAACCTTAAAAATTCAATGAAAAAACCATAGGTTATAGACCATATATAGTTAGGGATTAGCATTTACAAAACCTTATTTTACTCGCACAAAACCATTGAAATTCGCATATATAGTTAGTTGCACTAACTATATATTGCGCACCCGCAATCCACTGCTGATCATGTCACATATTACATCATTCATGACATGGTCAGTGACATCACTGATGACATCTCAAATGACATCACTGATGACATCACTGTTGACAACTCAAATGACATCACTGATCACATCACTGATGACATCACTCATGTGATAATACGATGAACCTCTTCAGACTCCATGGAGTTACTCACACACCTAGTCAGTCATGCAAAGAATCAATCACACCTCCATTTCCTCAACTATACAGTTATACACACCTTACTTATTCAGACATATACTAACACATATTTACTCTCTTATATAATCCCTGATACAAGCTCACAATGATCCATACAGCCACTCACACATTCACTGGCTCTTATCCACAGTTATTTATATATGTCAACTCTCACATGTACTGTGTTTTACATATGTACTTACTTTGACATGTAGCACCGAGATATCCATTCACTCACCAATACACTCATGCACACAGTCAAGCGCCCATACAGCTGTTTCCACATGCACTCTTGAACCCATACATCTAGTGAGTCAACTGCTCACACATCTATGCACAGAGTCATACACCTCCCAGCCACCCACACACACACTCAGTCTCCCATACAAATACTTGGGCAACCAATCAATAACCCATATAGTTATTCATATAGCTACTGATCAACACATGCAGCAGTTTACAGAACAACAAACATAATGATGCACAAATTAAAACCGTTTAGTCACTAACCCATGCACTCAGTGAGACACATTTAATCACTCACTCATACAGTCAGTCATGCACCTACTAAATCCTTCATCCAGACACTTATACATCCACTCATTCTTCAATATGTAAGACATATTTTTACTTTACAGAAACATACAGTCACTGGATGTTCTCATCAGTGATGTCATCAGTGATGTCATTTGAGATGTCATCAGTGATGTCATCAGTGATGTCACTGACCATGTCATGAATGATGTAATATGTGACATGATCAGCAGTGGATTGCGGGTGCGCGATATATAGTTAGTGCAACTAACTATATGCGAATTTCAATGGTTTTGTGCGAGTAAAATAAGGTTTTGTAAATGCTAATCCCTAACTATATATGGTCTATAACCTATTGTTTTTTCATTGAATTTTTAAGGTTTTGTAAATGCTAATTCCTAACTATATATGGTCTATAACCTATGGTTTTTTCAGTGAATATATATATATATATATATATATATATATATATATATATATATATATATATATATAATATTCAGTGCTACTTTTCTCCATCAATTCCCTGCACCCTGGAACCAGAAACAGAACGGACTCCTCTTATTTCATGCAAGTTTGTTTTATTTCAAATCGTGCTGTCCCGCCATGATGCGTTTCGGCCCTTGGAGGCCTTGATCACATGTCATGCTAGCATTTTCTCCCCACATTTTAAAGTGCCAATAAATATGGAAGACAGACTAAGCGTCTGTACTCCAATTTCACAATACAAGAATTAAGCATGTTTCTACATTTGTTTTGGCTGGACTTCAGATTTTCAAAGACCATGTGCAAAATACACATAATTTCTGTATAAATACAATTAGGTAATATACACATAGTAAAAAATGTTCTAAAAGCATAATGCATACTGGATAGTCCTTGGCATTTCAGCTGTGTGTAAAATACGCATAATTTCTGTATAAATACAAATAGGCAAAACATACTAAAAGCATAATGCATAACATCTGGTCATTGGATTAAAACCATGTGCAAAATACACATTGTTCCTGTAAAAAGCCATTTAGGTAACAATACACATAGTTAAAATTAGTCCAGGTATGCTGCTTACATATGATGCTTAAAGATTTGTTGAAAAGACCCATCAGCAGTTGCTACAGTATTTTCCATAAATAAACGTGCAGATAAACATATTGCCGCTGTGTGCATATAACCTGCTGCTTGTAAGGTGCATGTATATGTGCAAAATAATTGTCCTACTTTGCATACTCTATCTGCTCTACAAGCAGATCAACACAAATAAAGTGTTGGAGTGCAATACAATGTATTAGTTGTAAAAGATGGTTCAATAAAAACATCTTTTGCAACATAGCAAAAGAGAAGGGGTTAAATGGAAAGAGGAACGGGGTTTATTTTGGAATAATAATTATGTCCAGCTACTGTATATGTCATTACCCCCAGGTCCCTCCTGACCTCGTCCCATTCCTTAAAATATGGAGATGACCATCTCCATGACAGAAAAAAAGAAAAGGAGCATGCTGGGATACCCTACCTGCTCCCTCCCACTGGGAGTACATAAGCGGTACCAGCCCAGCATGCAGCCTGTCTTTTTTTCTGTCTCTGACAGAAAGTTTGCTGGTATGCTGTGATGCTACTCACCTGCACCTGCTCCTACTGGGCTGGGGTGGCGTGCTGGTCCTTCTCTGCTCCCCTTGCCTGGCTGCCTGGCTTCGCGGGCTGGGGTGCTGTTTCCTGGTGTGTCTGCCTCCCGGCCTGCCTGGCTTGCTGGGTTGCATGGCTTCTTCCTGGCTGGTGTTCCAGAATGCCGGCCCTTTGCGGCTGGTGCGCCATCTCCCGATGATCTTCTGGGTCGCCTGTGCGCTTCTCCCCGAGCTTGGCCGGGTGGGAGACGCGCTGCTCCTGTTGTTGGCGGCGCGGCGCTGGATGGATTCAGGTGCAGGCTGGGTGTGTGGGGGCCTTGTTCGTGGTGCTGTGGCCCCCGCTACGGGTGAGTCTCGCTTTGCGGTGTTCTCTCTCTGTACCCTACGTGCGGATTCTGATGTGTGTGCTGGGCTGCTGTTGCCACACTGTCCATTTCCTCCGCTTGGTCGCTGCCCTCGCTCGCGTTGGTGGCTGTGCTTTGCGGGGATGTGGGGACCAGCACTTCGCCTATGAGTTGGTTGCGGGCTGATTGGGGTTCGGTTCCCTGGTGTCCCGGGTTCTCGATGCCGACCTCATTCTATGGCAACGTAGCTCTTTGTTTGGCCGTGTGCTTTCCGTTTGGGGGAGCCTGGCTGTCTCAGTCGGTTGAGTATTCCTCTCAGGTCCTCATGGACACGGGCTCAATTCCCGCCGGTCCACTCAGTCTTTCGTGCTTCTGGGGTCGATTGCATGGATACCGTTGTGATACTTTCACATCTGTTATTCGGGGCTAGGATGCAAAACTTGTGGGGTCGTGGGTTCATGCCCCGCATTGAGCGGTTCTGTGTGCTTTTTGCCTATATGTTCCATTGACTCTCATGTTGGGGAGATTCTTTAGGGTTGGTGCTGCTGTGTCTCCCACGCATTCTCATTGTGCTGTCTGTGTCCTCTGCTATGTTGGCCCCGCTTCAGATGGGTGTGTTTGCCTGGCTGCCGTGTGTCTTCCCCAGGTGTCTTCCCCTGATGTCGCGGTGGTGTGATCTGCTCTGCCTGATGCTGATGTCCTGGTAGGCGCCTGGGCCGTTTCTTGGGGGGCGATGAGCTGTTGGGGCGCTCCTCCTGCCCACCTGGTGTGGAGAAGTGTGGCTCAGGGGTTAGAGGCGGCAGACCCGGAAGCTGAGATCGGCCCTGGACCAGGGTTCAATTTCCCACCTCGACGGGGCTTGGGCTCAATAATTCCATGGACTCGATAATTCTTGCTCCGGTGCCTACTCGACTCACGGGTTCACACTCTGTGACTCTGGGCAATAGCTTGCTTAATCTCCACAACGGCCCCTCGCGGCGGGATGCCTGGCTTTCACCTTGTGGATACCCTGCCGGGGTTATCTCACAGGGGAATACCAGGACGGGTTCCCTAAGCAAGCGCTTAGATGCCTGCGATGTGGGTAATTTGCGCTATATAAATACATGTACATTTACATTTACATTTACATTTACCGTGTAGCGGTTCCTGTTTCTTTCTTTTTTGTGGTCCGGCTTTCCTGCTGTATTTATTTTGCAGGTTCCTCTTCCGGGTCCTTGGCTCCCTGTCTGTGGCCAGTGAGGGTCTTGCCTTGGCCTCGGCAGGGCGGACTTCTCTGCCCGGCGCTGGTGTTCTATCCATGCCTGTTGCCGGTGGGTGTCGTCCTCTGGGCGTCTCCCTGCCGGTTGAGTGGGGTGTGTGCTGTTTTTCATGCGCTGTTTCTTCCGCTCGTGTCCGCAGGTCGTTTTGTCTCCTGTGCTGCCTTGGCTCTTCTGCTGCTGGGGTTGCTGTTGTGTCTTGCTGCCTTGGTTTGCCTTCCCCGTGCCTCCTCGGGGGTTTGTGTTCTGTTGGTCGGGCCGGTGGGCTGGTGGTGCGTTCTTCCTGCCACCTTCGGGTCCTTTTCTCCTTCTTTTTGCTCTCTCTGCAGGTCTCCGACCTTTTCGCTGGGGGGGGGGGGGTCCCCTGTTGCTCGGGCCCCCATGCTCTGCTGTTGCCCCGCCCCTAGTTGTGCGCTTGTGCCCTTGGTGGGGTGTGCGTTCCCCCTTTTTTTCTTTAGGGGTTGGGCTGTTCTCTCTTACTGCTTTCGCCCTGCTTCCCTGTGTTCTTTGTGTTCCGGGGTCGCTTCTGTTTTCTCCTGTGTGCCTTTGGCGGGCCTCTTTGGGTGGCTTGCCCTTGTGCCTTGGTTTGGGCTTTTTCTTCCTGTTCCCCTGGCCTGTGTGCTGTTTTGGGGGTTCTGGTTGGGCCTTGTCGGGCTCGTGTTCTGTCTTTCGCCTGCTGCTGCGGCTCCCTGTGCTTTCTGTTCCGGGGTTCTTGATGGTTTTCTTTGCTGTTCCCGTATGGCCTCTCCCTCGGCCGCTTGTCGCTTGGAGTGGGGCGTTTGCCGCTTGTGCTGTGCTCTGCGGCTGTGTTGCCCTGTTGCTTTGGCTTCGGGTCCTCCTGCTGCCTGGCCGTCCCTGGTGGGGTGTCTTCCTGCTGGGCCGTGGCTCTCTTTCTGCGGCCTTCTGGCCTTTGGTACCTGGCGTTCCTGTGGGTTCGGTCCTGGTGCGTGTCTGTCGGGTTCCTGTGGTTCCGCTGCTGGTCGCTTCTTGCTTCCTATCGGGTGCTTTGCCTGGGTCCTGCTCGGGCTTTCTGGCTTTCGAAGGTTCCTGTGTCCTCCCCTTGTTTCCTTGTTGGGGGGGGGGGGCGTTGGGCCCTTCCACGTTCCTGGGGGCTCCTTGTCCTGGTTCGGGTTGGCTCTGGGCCGGGCTGGTTGTGCTCCTGGTGGGTCCTGTTGTTGTGGGATTTTTTTCTCGCATTCTGCCTGGTGAGGTTTGGTTTCCTGTTGTGGTTTCCTTTTCTCTCTCTTGTTTCTCTGGTTGGTGTTTGTTCTCTGGGGCTTTGCTTCGCTGGCCACTGTTGCCTCCGGTGGTGGCTGGGTGGTTGGCTCTGCCTTAGGTGGGCGCTTGTTCTTCGGGTGCCGGGCTCCTGTGCCCCGCCCTGTCTGCCGGTCCTGGCTGTGCTGTGCCCTTTCCCTGCTGGTGGGTTTTGGGTGTCGGTCTCCCCGGTTGTGTGGCCTCTCTACGCCTTTCTTTCGCCCCTTGGTTCCTGCCCTTTTGTTGGTTCGAGCGGGGTGGGTGCCTGTCTGGGTGCTGGCCTGCCTGCCTGCCTGCCTATGGTTGTCCCTGTTGGGCGCTTCTTGCTCCCTTCGGGTGCTTTTGCTTGCCCGTGCTCGGGGTGTCTGCCTTCTGGTGGTTCCCCCCCCTGGTTTCCGGGGGGGGCGGGGGGGTTGGGTTTGTGGTGCCCTTCCTCTGTGATGGTGGGCCTTGGCTTTTTTGATGGTGTTGGCTCCGGTTTCTTCTTGCCTGCTTCCCTGTTTCCCCTCTTGTGCCCTGCCCTGTTGGCTGTGCCTTTTTGCTCCTTGTGGGGTTTGGGTGTCTGCCTCCCCTGGTGTGTGGCCGGGTTTCTGCTTCCCGCCCCTCTCGCTCTGCCTTGGGTTGCGGTTGGCTTTGCTTCGGGTTTAGGGCTTTGGGGGGGGGCCTGGCGTTGGCCCTGTGCTCCCGCGCGGCCTGTTTTCGGCCTGTGCCCTTTGCTCTCTCGTTGGTGCTGGGGTGTCCGTTCCCGCTCCCTGGTTGGGTGGTGCGCCTTGGGCTTCATCAGGCCCCCTCTCCTTTGCTTTCGGTGCTGGGGTTTTTTCCTGTGTGCTCTGGGGGCCAAGGCTCTGCCTCTGTTGGTTTTGCCTTTACAGTCCCTGTTTTGGCATCCCGTTTGCTTTGCGTTTGGGTGTCTGGTGCGCCTCTTGGCTTGCTTCTGTTGGGCTTTGTGCTGTGGGGCCCTTCTTTGCTTCGGGTCCTTTTTGTTTGGTCCCTGCTGGGGTTCTTTCCTGGCTGCTCCTTCTCTTGGGCTTTGTCTTGGTCCTGGGTTGGTCTTCGGTCCTTTCTGGATCCGCTCCCTTCGGTTGGCTGTGGCGCTGGGTCCGTTGTGTGGGCTCTGGGCTTCCTTCCTCTGGTTCTCCTTTGTCAGGGAGGTCTGGCTGTGGTTGGCTGTTGTGCCTTTCCTGTGCCCCTTCCTGGTTGGGGGTTCCTTTTTGCCTTTCCTTCAGGGTCCTGGTGGTGCGGTGTTGTGTGCCTCCTGGCTGGCTGGCCTGCATGTTCTCGGGCTGGTTTCTTGGGGTTGGGCTGTGGGCCTTGTTGTTGGCCTTCTGCCTTTGGGGTTTCGCCTTCTGTGGTTCCGTGGTGTCTCCCTTCTTCCTCCTGGGGGTCAGTTCCTCCTTTCCGGTTCTGGGGTTTTGGTTTCCCTAGTTCCGTGCGGGCCTTTGTTGTCTTTCTTGGCTGCGCCCTCGTTTTTGCTCCGGTCTTGGTCGTTTCTGGGGCGCCGGGTTCTTCTCCGGGTTGGTTGTCTTTTTGGGTGCTGCTGCTCTTCGGAGTCTCTGCGGGGGTTGGCCTTTGGTTGGTCCTGCCCTGTGGCCTGGTTTCTCTGTGGTTCCCTGTTGCTGCCCTCTTTTCGGTTCTGCTGGGGGCTTCCCCTGCTGTGTTGGGGTCGTCCCTCTGCTTTGTTCCTTCCTGTTCCTTCGGCTCGTCCGCCCTGTGCGGGCTGTTCTTTTCTGCCCTTGTCCTTTGGGCTGGATTGGCCTGTTGGTCCCTGGTTGTTTGGTGGCCTGGGTTCGGGGGCTTCGCCCTTGGGGCTTCTCACTGGTTGTTTGCCCTTTCCTGGCTCCGTTCTCTGTTGGGGTGCGTGCGCTTCTCCTGGGCATCCTTTGGTCGTGGGGGGGGCCTTGGTTTTGGCCCCTCTGCTTGCTCCCTTGGGGGCTTTGCTCGGCTTCTGTGCCTCCCTTCTGCGTGGCGGTCCCCTTCTGGCCTTTGGGGTCTTGGTTCGGGCCTGTGGGGTACTGTTTTTTGGTCTGGTTCCCTTGTTATTGGTGGGGTTCCGGAAGGCCGGGTTCTCTGCTTTGGTATTCTCCATATTTTAAGGAATGGGACGAGGTCAGGAGGGACCTGGGGGTAATGTCCTATTACTTACCAGAAATCTTTATTACTCCTGGTCCCGTTGACTTCGTCCCATTCCTTACTTCCCTCCCTCCCTTGCGGCCGGCCTTCCTGTTGTTGGCTTGGTGTTTTCAGGCTGCATGCTGGGCTGGTACCACTTATGTACTCCCAGTGGGAGGGAGCAGGTAGGGTATGCCAGCATGCTCCTTTTCTTTTTTTCTGTCGTGGAGATGGTCATCTCCATATTTTAAGGAATGGGACGAGGTCAACGGGACCAGGAGTAATGAAGATTACCGGTAAGTAATAGGACATTGCTGATACTTTAGGTCAGTCCTGGAGATAGCATAATTGATGGAGCAGATATATATATATATATATATATATATATATATATATATATATATATATATATATATATATATATATATATATATATATATATATATATATATTCCTCGTGTTTCTCGAGCATTCCTTGCCTTCTAGCGAGATTTGCGTCGTCAATGGGACTCCTCGAGTTGAGTCTTGAATAAATAACAAAAGATGATGACGCAGTGTGCAATTTAGCAATATTTATTTGCTGCCGCTACCAAACGCGTTTCAGTTGAAACGCGTTTGGTAGCGGCGGCAAATAAATATTGTTAAATTGCACACGACGTCGTCATCTTTTGTCATATATATATATATATATATATATATATATATATATATATATATGTATATATATATATATAAAATAGTCACTTAGAAGCCAAAGGTTACCGCGACATTGCAATTAGGTTCAGATTTTACACACACAAAATAAAAAACATTTAGCAGTTATAGTTATCTCAAGTAGCTATGACTCGTGCCCTAAGGTAACTTTGACTCGTGCCCTAAGGTAACTATTACTCGTGCCCACGCCATGCACAGTTTCTCATCAATAGTTTCACTGCAAATTTGGCAGTGATGTTATCAATAATGTAATTGAAGATGGCCTAAGTGATGTAATCTGTGGGGTAACTAGTAGTGCATGGCAAGTGTGCGAGTTATAGTTACTTGAGATAACTATAACTTCTGAATATGTATTGTTTTGTGTGTGCAAAATCTGAACCTAACTTTAAAGTCCATGTAACCTTTGGATGTTTAGTGAATTTCTATGTTTTTGTAATGCTATTTCCTAACTATAACATCCCTATAACCTTTGTTATTTTCAGTGAATTCCTATGTTTATTTAATGCTATATTCTAACTATAACATGCCTAAAACATGGGTGTTCTAGTGGCTGTGTGTGTGTGCAGTTGGGTGTGTTTGTGGTTGGTGGGTGTGTCCCTGTGTGTGATGATCTGTGTGGTTGAGTGTGTGTGTGAGTGGGTGTGTGAATGCCTGTATGGCTGTGTTAATGGCTGAATGGCCAAATGAGTGGGCGTGTGAGGGTTTGTGTGCTTGTGTAAGTGTGTTTGTGAGTGTGTGTGACTGGCTGTGTGGGTCTTTGAGTGGGTGTGTGAGTGGTTAAGTGGATTTCTCAGTGGGTGTGTGAGTGGCTGTTCAGGTGTTGAGTGGTTGTGTAGGTGTGTACATAGGTTTGAGTGGGTGTATAAGTGCCTGTGTAGATCTGTGAGTGGGTGTGTGAGTTGTGTCCTGGGTCTCTGAGTTGGTGTGTGAGTGGTTGTGTGAGTGGGACTGTGAATGGGTGTATTTTTTTGGGGGGATCTGGATCTGGCGATCTGCTGTGGATTCTCTCAGCGGGGCCCCACTGAGCGCCACAATGGATTCACGGAACCTTGTGCCCCCCTAAAAATATTTTTTGACAATTTTGTGCCCATTAGGGGTCCCTGTCAGACCCCTCCATCTGTATGATAACTTAATCCTGAACCCTTATATTATTATTAAACCCCCTCTCAACCCCTCCACGGGGAACTGTGTCCTGATTGACAAAATGGCAGCTGCATCTTTTCTCTCAGGTTGCAGCCAGCCAATTGCAGCATTACTGTTAGCGTTTGGATCCGCATGCCTAGCTATACATAATTATTTTTAATAACTCCAAAACTACTAAAAAGATTTACATAAAATTTACAAAAAGCACCGTTTCTGGACCAAGATCTAGCTTCTGCCAAATTTGCTGTAAATCTGTTCAACTGTTTGGGCTGTAGTCGTGTCTAAAATCCCTTTTGATTTGTCTAAGAACAACCAATAAAAAAATATTGAAATTAAAATCCATATGGGAAATTACAAGGGGAAATGCATTTTGGGACTCCCCCTTTTTTTCAGCCCCCACTTGACCAATCACTCCAACAAATTCCAGACAGGTGCTGATGAGAGTGACGAACTAATTTTGAAAATTTCGTTAAGATTCGTCAAACAGAGTCAAAGTTACTAGCAAAACAAAAGACGCTTAGTTTACCATTATTGATCCCCATATTTAATATTGTGTGTTGTGACCTTCAAAAACGGCCAGGCACAAGATGGATTTTGTAGACCTATAGTAATAAGTAAGTAAAGAAAAAGCTGGGAACCATGCACAATCTGTGTCATGAACAAACATGAATATGGCGGTCCTCTTGTGCCATTCAATTCCCTGCCTAAATATATTTTCTTCTATGGGGAAGTAATTCAATTTCACTGCCTCTACATTTCTTTTATTATTGAAATATCTTTCTAATAACTAATTACTGGGATTTCTTTGGAGAGCCTCTGCCAGGATCTCTGCTGCTTCAGTAGTTTATGATGAACATCATCAACATTGTGAATTCTATAATAAGTATTTCCACGTATTTCAACAATCTGCAAGGACGAGAAGGGTGTTAATTGAAGCTGAATGTGAACTGATGTTGAATATTATCAATTATCACATATGCATTTTATTTTTAATAAATCTTCACTTTTTCAAAATCCGGTTGATGAGAAAAAGATTCTTTAAGATTCTTAAAGATTGGAAGTCGGCTGTACAAAAAAACACAAGAAAAACCACTGCCACTATTCTGCAAGTCGCTTAATTAAAACCTATAAAAGTATGATAATTAGTGATAAAACTGTAGCTCAAGCAGCAACTTTATTGCCAGATGTAAGGCTGAGATTGCGTAAAAGTTCTTGCAAATCCCCAAGTGTCGATTGTGTAGCTTCGTTTCACTGAAGGTTGGTTTTCATTAACTCGCCACTTAAGCAGCTTGAGCAGGGTGGGTGTCACTTGGTTTTCTGCGGAACACAAAACATTTAAGTTGCTCTTCATGACTTTAATTTCGTTCACAGACTTGTAGTGGAAAGAGGAAGGGAGAGAGGGGTTGATAGATGGATGGATGGATGGGTGTCATCCTCTGGCCCGAGAGCTAGTGACTGGGTCCAGAATTTTTTTTTGGGGGGGGGGGGCTGGGGAGTTGCATGTTCTTTGCAAGGGGGCCCATCACGTTTCACTACACCACTGGGTGGATGGTTGGAAAAGACGAATAATATTGGAGCGAAAGAAAGCTGGGTAAAGATAAAGAAAGATGGAGCCAAGGAAGGGTGAACAGGTGGAAAAACAGAAGGATGCATGGCTTGTTGGATTGATGGATGGAAAACGCGCAACAAGATGACAAGGGGAAGCAAAGAAAATTGGAAAAGACAAAAAGGATGAAGAGCAGTAAGAAAATGTAAAAATATCAAAGGTCCCTTAGGGCGAGCAATATCGTTGAAATAAAAGATGTCTGCTGGATTAACCCTCTGCTCCAGATAATGAATTGCTCTTATTTAAATGAATATTGCTTTCCAAATATTGATCCACTCACTGTATTACACTAACTTTGTATTGATTTATATAAGGAATTTTGTGGTTATTGTAAAGATCTTTGTAAATTCATAAACGGCATGGGATTTTTCTTTTTTAGATAAGTTTGCAACTTCACAGAAAACTCCTAGTTGAAGGATTACTTCACATGTAAACAGTCCATGGGAATTGTGCTTTCATGATGATGGCTATCTGCAGCAGAGAAGTTGAACAGCCAAAACAAACCAACTACCTGTGGCCTTGTCCCTTTATATATTCACTCACTAGAGAATTAATGAGAGAAAATCACCATATTGTTAAGCAATAATTTATAGAACATGGCATACACATAATGTCCGAGCCATTTATGGGTGATTTATCAGAAGTACATTTGTGAGTGAATTGGACTAATTGTAAGAATATGGCTTCATGGTTCAGGTGTGGCATCCCAATTGGCCAGGCTTCAACTTAGATGTGTACATTTTGGTCTTCTGTTGGCATTAGGACAAATAGCCATGTTTTGAACCCCTCCAGGCCACCATGCCTGAAGGAGGGGATAATGGAAATTATAACATTTGCTACATCCGTGGCTGATTTCTTGATGGGCCTGAGGCACTTATATAAGAGACCTCCTAATGTGAATGCCTGGGATGTCATGTTTATGGCCCTTAAGAACAAGGAAGATAAGTTGCCTCCACAGGACAAATAGGTATCATTGAAGATAGATATGAAATGTATGGGCTTCTTGTGGTTCATGCCCATGGAGCTTGTGGATGCGCTGGGATGAAATATAGGATGTGTATAGCTATCTCCTCATCCTTAATTAAGGAGATGTAAGATATGAGTTCATGGGAAGTGTACAATTATGTTTGGATGAGAAGAGTGGGCAGGGTGCGGGATAAATGGAATGGAATTGGATAATGAACCTTAATTTGGGCGTGCTGTAGCTGGTAAATCTCAATGGTAGTCACTGAACAAATAACTGAATATTGTAATTATTTGAACAAGCCATCTGTTGTTTATATGTAGAATCAATAACCAATAAGCAAAAAACGGTTCAGCTGTGGCATGTGTATTGGCTGTTTTCTGGATTAGTATTGTTTCAGAACTAGTGCGTTCATATATTGTTTGATATTGCAAGTATGTGTTTTTATGGAATGTTAAATTAATTTCTGAATTAAAATATATTTTCTAAGTTTGTTTACTATTTTTAAAGTTTACTTAATTAGAGGGTAAAATAAAGTGATTAGCTCAGTTTGGAAAGCTTAGAGATCTAGCTACAGACAGCTGTAGATGATTGAGAGGCCTCACCTCTTAAAAACTTTAAAAAGTGCATTAAAAGTATGGCTGAAGTGAACTGACCCCAAGTTACTATCTATATATATAGATAGTGACTTGAGGTCAGTTCACTTCAGCCATCGACTCCTGTGCTTTTACAGATTCATATTACTTGAACAGGCTGCTCATTAGTCCATGTAAATTTGTGGAAGGTTAGATTACCCCATGTCTGTTCCCAATAGATTTTGGTGATTGTCTTCAAGAATAAGTAAACACAGCCCCTCTTCCTAACAGCTGACCATGACTTCCCTGCTTTCTCTATTCACTAACTTGCTTGCTGTCCATGCACTCTCTGCTTTTCGCTTTACTTAGCTTGCTTGCCTTAATCACCCATAACTAAGTCATCCTGTCCCTAGACACGGGTGACTACTCTTTTACAAAACACCTTCTAAACTACACATAAAGACATGTTCTATATATGTAGTAGAGGTCGTTTTTCTAGCGTACCATTGATTGGTAATACTATCAATTTTAGGATTCCTTCATCCATGTTCTCTGAACATTGATAATGACTATCTCCACCATAATCTAGGGCTGCCAAATTTATTTAGAACATAGAAAACAAGCAACAATCTTAAGACTTGCAAATGTGAATTTGCACATTTATTTTGTGTCCACACTTTATTTATGGTCTGGACTGTTGCAAACAAAATCAGCTGATTTCTTTTAATAGTTTCTTTCCGCATCAAACAAAAGGAGGCATTCAAGGGCACCTTTCTTGTGCATCCTAAGTTTGATGGCAGAGTGGTGGCCACCAGTGGGACCTCTAGTAACAGTTTACATTACTGAAACCTGCTACAGGAAGGGGCGTATGTCTCACTCGAGGGACCTCTAGTAAGAGCCCAGGGCCAGATGTAGGTAAGTATATTTTACCGATTCATAAATACCGAATTTTACCGATTCGGTATTTATGAATCGGTAAAATAGAAGGGGGGAGATGTAGGGAAAATCGGTAATTGAATGACCGATTCTGTAAGAATCGGTATTTACCGATTCGGTAAATACCAATTGATTCCTATGGCATTTAAGCCCAAAGGACTCAATGGGCATTACCGAATCGGTATTTACCGATTCGGTAAATACCGAATGTTGCAAGGGTGCAGGGGGTGTCACTTTAACACCCTCTAGCACCCCAAATTCAGGCACTTGTGCCATGTGGCATACAGACATGCCCTAAGGGCATGTCTGTCTGTCACATGGCATAGGTGTGCAAGCACACATGTGCATGCACACCTGGATTCGGTATTTTACCACCCAATTGGATTGGGTGGTAAAATACCTATTATGTAAGGCCTGTGGGACTCAGAAGAGTCCCACCTACATCTGCAAGTTACCAAATCGGTAAAAATACAGATTCTGTATTTTACCGATTCGGTAAATTTACCGAATCGGTAAAATAGGTCCCCTACATCACAAATGACCATTTACCGGTCGGTAACGGCCGAAATCGGCCGGTACCGGTCGGTAAATGGCCACCTACATCTGGCCCCAAGTGTACAGTAGCCTTTTACAAAAAGGGCTAATATCCAACTCAGAGGACCTCTCGGCTGGGCTCTAAGGAAGGCTCGGCTGGGCTCTAAGGGGAGTTGGGCTCGGGCCGGGTGTGCGGCGGGTGGTGCGGGTCTCACGCTCGGCGGGTAAGCATCAGCGGGCCCCCCAAAAGAAAAGAAAGACCTCTAATAATGAACTATGGGACCGCTGCTTACTACTGCAAGGGCTTGAGAGACATCTAGTAACAGTAGAAGGTAATGCAGCTTGCCTCCGGATTTTTGTGTGCTTTGTTTATTTAAATCTTGATCTGTCAGATGCAGAATATGAACACAATAGTTTTCAGGACTATGTGCGCTTGTTTACTTAAAACATCGTTATTCAACTGTAGCTCTTTATTGTAACCAAACAAGTGTTCCCTTTCGTAGTGCATACCTATATTTTGTTTGATGAACGGTCTGATGATTTTTAGAGGTTAGTGAGGAAGAAGAAAAAAACACTAATAACCTTTATATGGGCTGTAAGCAGGGGATGAGGATCAGTAGGGCCCCATGCACTGAGGAGGATCTGGGCAACTTCAGAGCGGCCAGAGAATAGCACTGCACACAATATGACGTGTGAGGCGCAGAGGAACCACAGGACAACATCCGGTAGTTATAGGTGACAGCAGTGCTTGGGGGAGCTTAGGGAGATGTTTAAGTTTGAGTTTGCGGGTTGGGGGGAGGGGAGACGAGAGACGGGGGATACGAAAGCAGACCAGGCATGGGACTATACAGCAATATTAGAGGCAATAGTAATGCGAAAAGCAGCATATGTTTACATGCTACATGGGTAATTTTATACTTTTGTGCAATTGCCTTACTTGCAACGGAGATTTTGAATACTGTGAGAATTGTGTAAAAGATAATAAAATATGTTAAAACATATATGGTCTGTATGCATACATGGTCAGCCCTGTCTGGCCATAAGTACACTTGTAGTATAATGTTAGTGACTGTGTATCTCATTAGCTCACCATAACCAAATATTATATGAGAAGTGGCTCTTGCCAGTCAAGTGTCTAGAAAGCCCTCCTAGAACTCTCCTAACTTAAATTATTCTAAATAGTTCATAAGTTGTGCTGTGTGGCAGCCCCTGACTTCAGATGCATACGATTTAGAGATATAACTTTCTACTGTGAAAACAAAGTACATTTGTGAGATGCACTTTTATTCATGTACCAACTATTAAATAACACAAAAGTGACCTGAAGAAGGATCAAATTAAGGAATGCTGATTTTAGAGTTTGGAGCCATCCACCCTCCCGCTGTCAGCAGCATTGATACCTCAGGGTGGTTGTTTAGAGAGGTGTGCTTTTACCAATTACAATGTCTTGTATACAATGAATACCTTGAAGGATGAGGGTGGGTATTTGGATAATGGCTAGAGAGGCGTCTTTCATTCCTAGAGGGACATCTTTTATCTTTGTAGGGACAATGCACAGCCAGTGAAAGGAGAGGGAATAAGCATTAGGGACAGTCAAGTTTTGGTTACCTGTGCTCTCCAGGAACTCCTTTGACTGAAACATTTGTATTGGGTTGCTGATCTCACTTATTGTTAAAAAACCCCTTGCGAACAAACAAATTCAAATCCTTCCCCTCCTGAAGAAATACACGGAGATTGCCTTGACTTCTATCTAAGTCTTTACTGGACTAAAACCTGTTACCAGGGCCAATGAAGATATACACCTGATTTGACTACTGGCTCAGTGCATTCTTGAGTCTGCAATAGTGCCTGCAGGAAACTGACTAGACGTACATCCCACATCTGTGTGTCACTGATCGTTGTGTGTATTGGAGGCTGAACAGTCTGCAATGTACAGTTTGTGGCAGTTCTGACCCTGTGGGACTGAAAAGGCTTTCAGAGCAATGTATAAACACCCCCGCCCCCCAAGTATAGGCATTTTAGTTAGGCTTAGCCCTAAAGGATCATGCTCTTCTGTAGTGCCTACAGCCAGCAACTTAGAGACCTGCACCCTAAGCCTAGAAGTGCCATGTGGTTGTGTGTCCAGGAGACAGGAAGCAAAGCATCCATGTGGTACTGACCTTAGCCTTTATGTGGGGTTAGGGAAAGCCTTTGAACAAGTTGCCAAGGCTGTGGTTTCCTCCAAATGCTGTGCTCAGTTGAAGTGAGTGTGCTAGACTAAGTCATAACAAGTGAACAGATCAACATGCATAGCTCAGATCCTGTAGGTTCGCCATAGAGACATATGCATTTACCAGGTTTTAGACTTCACCGCAGTGCCACCATAAATATTCTAGGTCCCCTGACATTCTCTAGTGAATTAACTGCCCACCACTGAACGCTTTTTTTAAAATAGCGTCTTGCTGCTGATTGTGACAATTCTTGACACTGAATTGCTAACAAAATAGTTTTTTTAAATTCCGAAGTGGAAGGAAGCAATGAAGTGCAAATTAATTATTGCATTATGCACTTTATTTTATTCAACTAATTTTTAAGTGTTATTTGAATTGGTGATGGTGTTTTTTTTAATTATTATTAGAACTGATTGTTGGCAAACAATTTGTGTCCCAATAAAAAAAAAAAAACTAAAATATATTGAGCTATTTTCTTTCTTTTTTTTTTGTTTTGCATTTGTCTTCATGTTCAAACCTGTATACCTGATGGTTTTAGCATAGCCCAGGCCTTGTGGGGTTATTTGGACAAACCCTTATCCTTGGTTATGTAGGAGGGGAAGGAGGAGGGAAAGGAAGCTACTCTCGCACCAATGTTATCAATACCATATCAGCACACACTTCAAGTTGCTTTGTTATTGTTTATGTGCCTTTGTACAACCCCAAAAGTAAACGGTGAACATATTTTAAAATATTTTGAGGCAGACTCCTACAATACTGGGCCCCAAACACTGCCAGCTGCATCCAGATTTCGAATCCGCACCTACTCCCAGAAGAAACATACTCTTTTAATTAGCGCAGCGGTAACCAGCCAAGTATTCTTCATGCGTTGTTGGCATACAACAAATTCTCACTTTAGTAAATATTCATGGAACAGGCTACGCGCCTAAATGGAATATTTTAGTCTAATACTCGGGGCTGCGTCGCGTAAACTGAACATTGGAGGCGCACAGTCATTTTCTTGCTGACTGGTGGCTGACGAGCTTGAGCTGTGCTCTTATGAATGTTTTAGAAAATAGTAAATGTTTGTTTGTCACAGGAACGTTTAAGGAAGGTGCTGCTTTTTGCTGGAAATGTAGCAGCGTTTGATGGCTTATCTAATAGTAAACAACTATATCTAATACAATACGTACACAAAGCAACATAAAACTACAATTAAAATGCAAAATGGCACATCACAACAGTCAAAAGGGAACGCAATTCAAAAACGGAAATACAGCAAAAAAAAATCACATTGCAACAAAGTGGCACTAAAACAGAACTCCCCCCCCCCAGCACAACAAAATGGCACACAGCAAATGTGCATGATTGTTCTTGTCACACGTAGTCCGCCTTCAGCATCCTGTTTTTATAATATGACCCACCTTCAGCATCCTGTTTTCATAATACGATGATAAAGGGGCCCACGCAATATCCTTAATTTAATTGCCCACCAGCTCTATGCAGTTTTTCAAGTAGAATACATATTTCTTCCCGGCAGGCAGTGGCATTGTGGAAAGGCATTCTGCATATCAATGTATTTCTATAGTCTGGTTATTGATAACAGTTGGATACTAGTTGAGGCACTGCTACTGCGGCTTCAAAAAAAACAGGGAATTGCGCCTGCATGATTGTTAACACCTCACACATTAGAACATGAAAACAGACAGGTGCCCGAGGAGAATTACGAACACCTATGCAGGAGTGCATTCTAGCATGAATAATTGTCCTTACATTTTTTTTCCTACGCAGTGATCTGAAGCAGATAAGGATATAATTTGCTGGACAATATTCAGGTGTTAAAAAATATTAACATGTGGATATTTCCTAGAAATGCATGTACTAAATATGAATCTTGGTTTGATTTAATTTTTAACATCCGTGGTAACATTTGTCATAAAATCATGTTAGATGTGATACTTTTGTGAGACAATTAGATTAAAGATTAGTGACTTTTCATGGCATTTATAAAAGTTGCCATAAAATGAAATTGCACGAATGTAGGTATGCTTGCAGCTGTTCTCACCACACGCTTTTGGGACCCATTCACAGACGCATTTCCAACTCTAAACATATGTTTACAGATAAAAATGTCTTAATTTATGACTGTCGGGAATTTATAGGAAGATTTCTTCCAGGCACAAATGGTTTTGCTACTGCACAATTCTATGCCACATCGCAGGGGCATCTCCTCTCTGAAAAATAAAATTATAATAAATCTATTTTATTATCATTTAGTTTTCTTTTCTAATCCTACTATTACCAGCTGAGATTAGGGTGGGGCCAACGTGATGGAGTGTCACAGTAGGAAGGAGAAGTGAGCACTTAAAAGTGTGCATGTCCCTTGTCCGTCTTAGGCTGACCAAACAGACATGCGCACTTTGGTTTCTCCAACCCGGCTGTGTTTTACAGTTGGGATGGAGAAAAGCTGCAGGATCGCTGTGCTTGTGCAAGCTTCAAGTCAGCCCACTCAGGCCAATCACAGTGCTACTTTCATGCTGGTAAATAATATTATCAGCATGAGAGCAGCGCTGGGATTACCCCCTGGGAGCCTGTGCAGAGTAAGTCGAGTACTACAAGAGTATGCTACACCTACTCATAGCAAAATCTTTGTGAAGTGGGTCATACAATGAGGCAATTTATATACTATTAGTACAAATGAAAAGCATTGTGCTTTCCTAGCACTTTCACTAATAGGAGGCTGGGCACTTTGGGGCCAATTCAGAAAAAAGTAGTTATGAGTTTGTAAATTAATGCTTCTGTAGTATTCCTTTACATTCTCCTAAATGTGCATTGGCTCCATAGACTTTCTTTCCATTGGTACAATCACCTGACCTTTGTGTATTTCTCCCAGACATCCACACAATAGAGGGGCTGGGTGTTGGCAGGAGGAGCCGCCATGACTTGATGAGAGGGGTGGACCTGTCACACTTTCCCTTCAAAGACACTGCCTCAGCTCAAACACAAAGGACTGCACACTAGCTTATTGTGCCTGAAGGCAGACTAGGAGCATGGCATGGAGGCAGGAAATTCCACACACTTCTCTTGAGGGAAAACTCTTGAAGTTACTTCCACATCAAAGAGGGCACAAGGTATAAAAATAGGACCCGCTCTTCCGTATACTCCTGGACCCTTGAATACTACAGAAAGAAGGACTGCTCTGCTGCTTGAGGACTACCCTACTGTCTGAGAAGGAAGACTGGACCTAAACCAAGGCTAAAGCGACTCCAATGGTCAGCTGCCTGACCTCCTGATATGAATTACAGGGACATAATAAGCTACAGCGGTCTCCCTGCAACTGTTCAACTGACCTGCTGAATTTGACCTGAATGAGTACTGCTGGCCTCTGATGGAGTGAGGAACTGATCTCCAAGAGATGCCGCCCAGTTCCTGCACCCTTGTGTCATTAGTTGAGCTTCTACTGGAAGAAAAACAAAAATCCTGATGTTTTGGGCTCTTTGTGACCGCGAGCAGGCCAGTTTGTGCTAAGATATTGCCGCCCATGCAACCGCCAACACGAAGCTCCAGTGAACCAGACTCCTAGTGTCATGGCGACGGTCAGCGATGACCGGAAACACAAGATCTGCACTGTGTGCTACAACATCTACAACATCAACAGCCCACAGTGACAGGCAATGTGAACCTCCAGCAACGACCATCAGCAAACTTCTTTGTGATACAGCGATGACCGCGCATGACACTCGGCCTGCTCTCAATGCTACAGCAGCGACTACTTGCAATGCTCTGCCTGCTCTTCTTGGCCTCCTCCACCAGGAACGTAACTCTTTGCACTAGACTTAAGAACGTAACGTTTTCAGAGTGAATAACTTGTTCCATGTATCTAGCCCATGCTCAATCACAGTTGGCCTGAAATTGTGACTTTCACCCAGTCTCGCACGACCATATAACCAAGAGTGCTGCTTTGTAATTTAAGGACGTAAACCTAAATCTATTTGTATTATCACTTTACTACTGTTTTGGCTGCATAAATACTTTACACATTGCCTCTAAGATAAGCCTGACTGCTTTTGTGCCAAGCTACCCGAGGGTTAAGCACAAGTTAATTTACTGAATTGTTGTGGATCACCCTGACAGGGATTGTGTCTGTTGCTTGAGTAGGTTTCACCTCCTCAACCAGCAGCCCAAATGTCTCACAATCATTCCACCGCCTTCCCTGCCTTACTTAAAGACTCATCCCAGTACCTCTGAACAGGTTTAGAGACCGTAGCTTGTTATTTTCTCATTTTTAGTATCACAATGACAAGTTTCCTCAAACCTTTTACTTCTATCAAACTCTGTTTGCAGAATATCACGATGTCGCTTATAGTTTTGCTTGACAAATCACCAAGATAAAGTGGTAAAGCCATGATTCCAGGACAATGCATGATGTCTCCTGTTTGATATCTGCATGGCAAGAAATGTGCCTGGTGTGTTTTGTAGGGGTTGCAGTGCTCTGGTGCTGACTGGAGAGCGGAGCAAGAGCCATTTCCTATGGACAGCTGGGGAATGCACTGCGGCATGCTATAATAGAAGATCATTCTCCCTTGGACAGGAGGCAAGCATAAGGAGGCTCCACAAGACCATTGGTGGTAGTTTATGACCTTCAAAAATGAAATGTGTAGAGGTGTTGGGACACCATCATCACGTGCCAACCACATTTGCAGTCACTGAGCAAGACCAGAATTCTGCAGAGAGGTTATTGGACATGCAAGTCTATTTCAAATGTGTTCTTCCCCAGTAGATTGTAAGCTGGTAATAATTAAAGCAAAGCAGACTGCGAGCAGGCAGTAATTAAAGCACAAGATTTTAAACTAATAAATTTAAAGGATTCATGAGGTCTCAAGCTAAATACAAGAGAAAAATGATTCATTGAAGGAGACCATCACACACGAAGCCTTCATCATCTCACCCAGCTTCCTGGTGTAAGTATAAAGGATAGATGTCTCAAAACATTTAGTTGTCTTCTGGCATTGTGCATTGAAGATCTAAGTTGTAAACAGTGACAAATGCAAAGGTTGCAGCTGTAAGGAAAGTCAAAAGAAGGTAACACATAGATGACTGCCCCCATCCACTTAAAGTAGGCGAAGGGAAAAAGTGGAACCTGTTGAAAGGCCGAGTAATGGAAGGACTGTCCAACATAGCAACCAAACTAAACTTTCCTGCCTGAAGCTGAGTCAACAGAAAGGATGATTTGCTTGAACAGCATGTTCTGCTATCAACAGCCAAGTTTCTTAGTTCATTTAAGCATGAGATTAACCGGCATTGCAAAGTCCCTTAAAAGCTAATGTTGCATAGGTGCAGGTTCTTCGATGAATCCAGTTGACAAGACAGAAATAAATTGTCAGCTTTCATACTAATGGAACTTATGCTGTCCAATCTGGTAGGACATTGGACAGTCGCAGGATATGACGTAGCACACAGGGATGCTTTAGTCAGGAAGTTGGTTCTGCACTATGAAAAATGACAGTCTGCCCTATCTGGTTATCTCAATACCCAACCTCAATAATCTTTGAATTTAAAGAGAATCTAGTAGTGCTTCATTGAGTTGATGGTAGAAATAAATCCTTCCTAAACACATACATCTTTTAATATAATATAAATGTGCTTTCAGGAGGGGCCGCCACTGAAGTTTGAAGAGTCCACTGTGTATAGGAGAGGAACAAGGACATTGAATAGAAGAATCTGCTCTTCTCAGGTGAGCAGTTGTTCAGGCCAGACCTAAAAAGTATAGAGCTTATTGAGGACATGAGAGGCAAGGTGCATAACCAATAGAAATTTCTAAGGAGGTACTTTGTGTAAATCACAACTCTGTAAAGCCTAAGTTTTCTTCCTCATCAACTGCTTCATAGGTAAATACATCATTTCATGTTCTGTGACTAAGGGATATTGTTCAGCAGTCATACCTTTCTCCTGGAACTGAAGGAAGTTGTAGGAGAAATATTGAATACTTGAAACACAGATTAAGGTTATCATTTACCTATATCTGTGTGAAATCCATGCTAGGATATGTTTTTATGTAGTATTCTCATCTGTCACTGGTTCAATGCATCATACCAACTTTCTCGCCCAGGAAATTGGACAGTAGAACAACACAGGAGCATGGCACATAGGATTTGTTTGAGAAACAAATAGTGCTTCCATTCCTCACCTGGGAGCTGGGTACAGATTCTATTGTTTTCTATTGTACAGCAGCCCTTAGAGGCCTTTTGTTTAGTGTTGGTGAAAAAGTAAATCCAAGTAAACCATTGCATTTTAAGATGGAATCCACTTAAATCCACACATCTATTTGTCCCGCCAGATAAGAGATCTGCGGGGTTTCACGAAGATCTTGGCCCTGCTGTATGCAGATTACATTCAGAGGAGTTATAGTACACTCATGTTGGGCCTATTTTCCAATTTATGCTTCGTTAAACATCCACACGTTTCCAAGAAGGCATTTATTGTGCTGGAACATCATGTAATGCCATTCCATATATTGTATTTCAAGGGGGAGTGTTCCAAAGAAACGTAAGTGCAGTGTTTTTTCACACCACAAGATGTTAACATTACATAACAAGCTGTTTGTTCGACTATTGAAGAAGGAAATGCTTCTCTGACCTTGGAGTGTTAAGTCACATCTCATTAGCAATGTTTCAATTGCCCAGATCACATTACACATCAGTTCAAGATCTGCCAGGGCACTGGATTCTGGTACCACAGGAGTATAGGGTACTGGGATTGACACATGGTATGGTTTCGGAAAATAGCAATTATAATCTCTTCTGACTATTGTTTCCAAAATAATGTTTACAAAAAGATCACTCTATGGTGTTCATAAAAAACGTATATCCAATGGGTTGATACTTTTCTAAATGTTCTTTAGAACACAATATTTTGCAGAGGTGGCACCAAAGAGCTAATGTTCAGAGGACAATATGGTTGCACCCTCCATTGCCACAACCAAAAGCCCAGTGACAAAGGCAGGATATTATCACTTGAAATGGATGAAGAACAGGGCAGATGACGTAAGATATGGTAGAACTTTTTTTCAATCTTAGATAATAGAAGTTAGTTTGCTATGGTTTTATAAATTAGATTCTAAGGTTGACTGAGGGCAATCTATCCTCACTGATAATTTTTTTCCTCAAAGCCAGGGAAAATGTAGCAGGAGATCGCCTCAGCAGAACAGCAGCTTCCTAAGAATTCTGGTTGTCAGTGGCAATGTTCTAGGAAATCTGCCCTCTGGTTATAAATCTTTTTTTACCCTGGAAAAAACACACAACAGTTTGATTGTTGAAATCCAAATCCCACAGCTGACCATTCCGTTATTCCTCTAGCTGTTGACCTGTAAATTCAAAGGGAATGACTCCAAGGTTATGGCTGAGCAGAAAACTTCTGTGACAGTGCACAGACCATGCATCCTTCTACTACAACAAATGACCAAAATATAAAGGAAAAAATATTGCGCTACAAGAATATTGTGTCAAGAATAACTTGGAGAAGAGTAAAAAAGGCAGTAATAATATTGTTTTTTTAGGTATGAAATATCCTTTTTTTAAATATTGTATATCATATCAATTATTTTAATGTACTTGTATTAAATATCCTTTATTATTTAATATTTGGATAATTCATTTTCAGGGGTTAGTTTTATAATGCGTGGCATTTTTAATTTAGCAGCAATTTGGGTGTGTAGGGGATTAGGGTTGAGAAGTTATTTTAATTATTCTTTGTTACATATTTTGATAAATTGATATTTATATATTTAGTCATTTCATTATTATTGTGTAGTTTGTAATTTTTAAAGTGTGGTTTGATTATTTAATAATATGAATTAGTAATTTTAATTCTGTAAAGGGTTGGTGTTTTTTTTAGGGATTTGAGTGGGAAGACATGTAAATTATGTCTTTCTAATTCTTTTGTATGTTAATGAAATCAATTGGGCATTAATTAAATACATTATTTAAGTATGTTAAATAGTTGTTGATTTATAATTAATTGTTAATTTGAATTAGTTGATCAGTGCATTTAAGCCTTAATCTCTTAAAAGAGTTTCATAATTATTTTGTTTTCATTTTATTGGTTTTGTTTTGATAACTAACTTAATATGAATGTGTTATCATTGTGTTTAATTGTTTGGTGTTAGGACAATAGGTAGGGAAGTGTATTGATTTTCGATATTTTAATTTGTTTTGTATTTTTTAAATTATTTTGGTCTGACATTTGTTCTTTTTATATTACATTTAATTTCATCTATAGAACATATGTTTTTTTCTTAGCTATGTTTAAATATTTTTCTTTTTTTATGTATTGAAATGTTTTTTTAAACAGTTTAGTAATAAAGATAGATATAACCCCTCCAAAGTCCAACACATTCCTTTCTGTTACCTAGAATGGAGTGGAAATAGTCAACCTAACCGCGCCAAAGTTTGATTCTTTCCCTACTGTTGATTAGATTGGAGGAGGAGGATTGCTAAGTTTCTCCGCCCCGCCCACCAAAAAAGTCCAGCACTTTCCCTACTTTTCCCTACGCTTGAATTAGAAGAGAAAATATGACTGGTTCAAAGTCCAAAATTGTTTGCTATAGTTGTTTATTTTGCATTATTTTTTATTTAATGTTTAAATTAGTTCTAAAATGTGTATTTTTTAAATTTAAATTTTTACATGAATTTGTTTTTGTGTTAAATTAAAAAAAATATTTTTAAAGTATATTCTTACTAACCATAATTAAAAGTACTTGTATTTTCATTTAAATGTTTAAGTTAGATATTTTTTCGTAATGTTTATTAATTAGAAATTGTTTGTTATTAATGTTGGGAGGCCGATTAAGATGACATTCAGAAGGCTCTGACCATTAGTCATAATATGCTGGTTGGTTTCCTTTCCGACCGCCTCATTTTGAGGAGGTGGTGGGAAAGGAATCTGACTGGTCATTCCAGCTGGCTTCTGACGGGCATCTTTGGGGGGCCCCAGGAGGCACCCATGGTACCCCCCTGTTGATCCCTGCACCTTGTGGCAGGCACCTTGAGGTGCCCGAGGTGCCTTCCGTGGGGGTGCGGGGATAAACCGCCCCTTCCATTTTACAATGCAAGCATGCATTAAGGCCGGAATGCATGCTCCCATAGTAAAATATAGGAATGCAACTGAACAGTCTTCGGTCCCACCCTAATGGGGCAATCGGCACCCATGACCGATGCGGTGTCGAGGGGAAGTGATTGCGCCTGATGACATAATGAGACACTGAGTGTATTTATTCTAATTTTGGTTTTATAGGGAAAGGGGCGAGACCTTGAAAAGTAGGCTTATGAACCACATTTACTGGCCAAACAGTCACATATACTATTCACCACAAACAGGACAAAATCATCTTGCACCACTTCCCATGTGAAGAATTTAATTAAATCTCAGCTGTGTAGAGGGTTCGAGTCTGAGCTGTAAACCAATTGGGCCTCATTTATGAGATTTTACCATAAGGCAGCACCCCAGGTCTTCCTGCTGCACTGCCCTACGGCAAAAAAAGGGCAGAAATGTGCTGCATCTATCAGATACAGTGCATTCCTGTCTTTTTCCCCTGCGCTGGTGCACAATGGCTGCCGTGCGCCAACGGAGCCAACTTTGCATCATGGTACAAGGTTGCCTGCGTTGTGGGGATGATTACTGTTGTGCAGGAAGTGACACCTTCCTTCTAAAAAACAATCACAGGAGGCTTTTTCCACTTCCTATGTGTGCAGCAGAATGCAGCACACATAGAAAAAGGAAAGTTTCGGAGAAATAAAGATATTTCTCCTCATTTTGCCTCCCTTATGCCTGCCCTGGGGAGGCATATGTTTTTGTCACTGCCCCAGAGTTACGATTTTTCATAAATCTGGGCCAGTGACAAAAAGCTATGGATGTTGCTCGGAATGCCCGCAACAACTTTCATTTGCACGCCCCTTTAACGCAGAAAACTGTGCTAAAGGGAACAATTTTTACAAGGTAGCATTGAGCCAAAATAAAGTGGCTTTGTGTAAATGTGGAAATTAATAGCTCTAAAACCTATCAGCAGAAGATATATGAGGAGAGTCAAATGGTGGGGAGGATGCTAGCAGGACTGACAAAAATTAAGCAGGAGAAATCAACAATTATGGAGATTATGGATCCAAAAACACAAAACATAGTCTGAGACAAGGACGATATAGATTGAGTGTTTTTAGAGAACTACTCTCAGTTATATTCAACGAAATATGAGGTAGGGACGGATCAGATCCATAGATATTTTGATGAAGTTCATCTACCTACGGTATCTACCTTTTTGGCGGAAAAACTAGAGAGTGAAATCTCAGAGTTAGAAATTCGGGATACAGTGAAATTGATCGTTGGGGCAGAAGCATGTGGAGCTGACGGCCTTCCAATTGACTTTTATAAGCTTTTTGTAAAAGAATTGACTCCTTTTTTGGCAAAACTATTTAATGCTATTAGATTGGGAGAACAGGTCCCCGCTAGCTTTAAGGAATCCATCATAGTTAGCTTCGTCAAAAAGGGTAAGGATGAAAAAGACGTCAATTCTTACAGGCCGATCAGCCTCCTTAACGCTGATTTTAAAATCCTTATGAAAATTTGGGCTCAGGGCTTTTCTCCGACTGCCCAGGCGTTAATTCATGCTGATCAGTCTGGCTTTGTCCAGGGAAGATCGATGGCCTCAAATACCGGGTATTTAATTCAGGCATTAGATTACGTATGTAACAATAAGATCCCAACTTTAATCTCAATGGTCGACGCCGAAAAGGCCTTCGACCTGGTCAATTGGGAAGCTCTATTTAATGGTCTTTTAAAATTCGGGTTTTCTGAGGGAATAGTAGATATGTAAAAAAATATTTATCATAATGCACAAGCAAGGGTGGTAGTCAATGCTAACTCAGTAGAGACTGTGAATATTAATAGAGGTACCAGGCAAGGGTGCCCAATGTCCCCTATTTTAAGCCACCCATACCAGGAATGGCTAAAATCAAACTATTTGCTGATGATATTATTTTATATTTACATCCTGACAGATTAAACCTTGAACTAGCAATAGGTGAATTTAGCAGATTTGAATTGATTGGTGGATACAAGATCAACCAGAACAAAGCCGAGGTATTAGTCATGAACTCGGATTGTAATTTTTTACCTGAAAATTTAAAAACACAAGCGCTAAAAAAAGAACCAATTAGATACCTAGGCATTTATGTATCCAATCAGTTCGAACAATTATTTAGTTTGAACTACTCCTCAATGTTTAATAAAATAAAAAAATTGTTAGACAAATGGATCTTACTGCCATTGACTTTGGTGGCTTTAGTAAAAATGTCTATTCTTCCGTTAATGATTTTTCTTTTTTCAAACGTGCCGTTAAGAATCAACTCTCAGTATTTCAGAGAGATCAATTCTATGATCAGGGGATTTGTCTGGAATAAAAAGTCCCCTAGGGTGAAATTGAGTATACTTCAGTTAGATACTACGCAAGGGGGCTTAGCTTTACCAAATATAAGTATGTATTACATGGCAGCAATAATGGACCTCACAGCAAGTTTATTGAAGTCCAAAGGTTTATTTGACTTTTTTTAATGAAAAAATGATTCAGGAGGGTGGATCTCAAGTTCCAATCTTTTTAAAAACAGCAAAGTTACCAAAAAAGACTCGATATAAGACTATGAGGGATTTTGTTTTGATTAGTTAAAATATCTCAGGAAACTAACTGCTCCTTCTCAAGACAGGAATAGGAACGGATTGCCCTGGTAGGTAGAAAAACTCCCAAAGCACTAAATAAGCGTTTTTCGGGAGTAGAGAGTAGATGCTTCAGATGTCAGCACTTGGGGGGGGGGGAGACTGGTTCCATACATTTTATACATGCCCCAAATTGGTTAGTTTTTGGTCTAAAAACTTTTCCGTAATTAGTCAGATTATTAACAAGACTATCGAGCCCAAAGCTGAGATTGCGCTCTTTGGTATTTCAGCGAAGAGAAGCGATTTGTCTAGGTCAGAAGAAGCTTATATGGCAATTTGCACTTTGGTGGCCTGCTCCTTAATACTTCAAAATTAGAGATCCAAGGAGATACCGTCTTACTTTAAATGGCAGAATAAGATGAGGCGGACCAAAAATTTTGAAGAGGCTTATGCCAAGAGAGCAGGCTCTATGAGAAAATTTGCAAAAAATTGGAAGTATTTTAATAATAGTGAATTGATAACCTCCATGTAATATGTCAATTTGGTGAATTTGTTCATTTGGTATTTTATACTTTCTATCTCCTTACAGTAATTGGAGATATTATAGATCCATTACTTTAGCATAAGACACTTTGGGTCGATTCCGATCCTGGAAAAAAACTGTCCGTACGATTCGTATCCGGAGCCCTCACCGTACGAATCGCAAACATGCCGTACGACCCTACGAGTACGATCCGGAATGGGGTATGAGGACGCGATTCGTACGGTCCACATCAGGTAAGGGCGATTCGTACGGAAAAGCACATAATCACATACACACCGTACGGTCCGTACACCCCATGATCGCGGTGTACGGTGCGTACCCCCGCGATCTAGGGGTGTGCGCCGTATCCGTGCGATCATGGAGGGTACGCACCATACCCAGGGGGGCGTTTTGTATCTGTTTCGAGGCTAACTATGCTTTTACAGCTGTTTTCAGCTCCCATAGAAAAAGGGTCGTACGGTGCGTACCTGACATGAATCGTACTTGCTGGTTCGTAAAAACCAGCCGCAAACCATACGAATGTCGCGTACAGCAGGTTCTGAGGGAGAATCATACGGGGATTTGATTCGTACTGTCTCTATACTATTGGTACGGAGTACAGCTCCTGGTACGAATCGTACTTCGTCCTACGTACGGGGGACGTTATATAGTACGATTCGTACGGGAAAAATGCTCGACCGGCTATTCGGAGTGGTTTCGACCCCTTTATGTATTCCACTAGCTCAGGGAAGCTAAGTTAACATTCTTGTTTGGATCTGTCATTATATGAGTAGCTCTGGACAGATCACAATAGTTCAAAATAGGTCTAGTGGAATACCGCAATGGTACAACACGTTTGCACCTGGCACTTTTTGCACAAGAAACTTTATGAATGCCAAAAGTTCTGCCCGACATGTTGAATTTGGGGTATTATTTACTGTAATAGTGAAATGCTAGTAGGAAATAGAATGTAGAAATAGAATGTGGAAGGCTTCTCTTTCTTTTAAGTGATATTTATGCTGTTATGTATATGGAATACTGTGATGGCACAATATGTCTGCATTTAGCACTTCTTGCACAAGACACTTTAGGAATGCCAATAGTTATAACCAGCACTTTAGCATAAGACTTTTTATGCATGGTACTAGTTCAGGCCAGTTAAGTTAACACTCTTGTTTGGATCTGTCATTACATGAGTAGCCTTGTGCAAATTATAATGGTTCAAAATAGGTCGAGTGGAGTACCGCAATGGCACAATATGTTTGCACTTAGCACTTTTTGCCCAAGACACTTTATGAATGCCAATAGTTCTGGTCTGACAATGTTGAATTAGAGGCATTTATCATTGTTACAGTGAAATGCTATTAGGAAATAGAATGTGGAAGGCTTGTTTTCTTTTTAGGTGATATTTATGCTGTTTTGTATAAAAATGACTATTTTTTTAATATATGAAGATTTTATTAAATTTTATTATAAGCTGCTAAAAACCCCTGTTAAGATATTGTTCTCGATATAAATGCTTTCTTTTCTTGTTTGTCCCCTGCTTTGCTCAATAAAAAAAAAAAAGTGGCTTAGTGCTGCACTGAATATGGAGCAGGCTCCTGCGCCACCGGAGCATCACAAAAAATGACGCACCAGCCGCGCAAGTGCCTTATAAATAAGCCCCATTCTGTGTAAGGGTTTTCATCTCATGGTTCGATAGTGGCTCTTCACGGGGTCGCCATGTGATGTGTGAAGAAACTGTTACACGGTGGCTCTGTGTAAGCTGGCAGGCGTGGGGAACATTTGATTCAATATAGAAGCTGCCCTTTGAAGGATGCTTTAAGTGGATCTCCAGTACTCCTTCAGCTTCTAGGTGAAGTAGGTTTCATTTATTTTCTTTTGTTACTGTTTATTGCATTTACGTAATCAAAAATATGTATAAACTACGGAGTTTATACTAAGAAGCGTATTATGTGTATCCTTTCCATATAGTCAAGAACATTTCACATACAGTTTTTTTTAAATATGGTATATTGTTAGCATTTAATAAGTTAGTTTTCAAACATTCTTTTCTACCTTCGATTGCTGAGAAACCTCTTTCTCAAAACTGCACATAAATTCACTGTGAAGTTTGCTCTGACATCAACATCTACCTCTTGAAGATAGGAAGATGTTAAGTAGGTCAGAGGATATTGTGCCTTCGGTATTATCCTTACCCTGTAATCATAATTCCAATTTTCAGCTGGGCACACCTTGTGCAGCCTTTATGCTTTTCATATTGATAGTCGCTGTTAATAACATCTTTCACTAGTTCTTTGAGATTTCATTGATCTAAGAGTTACCTAATACTTAGAATGAGTATTAATGCCATATAGCTTCATGTTGGAAAGGCTTACTTAGCATTTCCTTAAGCTGCATGGAAGATAGATAAGTGGCAGGTGATTGTTGCTTAATAATGGCTCTGAGAGGACAATCTGGTCTTCTTGATTTTGAAGTTGTTTTCTGAGCTAAAGGTGAGAAATGATGAATGTCCAAAGTCTGGCCATGCTGGCTGCCAGAGGCTCCAAACATTTCCAGTTCTGAGATTCACTAAGGTCTTGAAGAAAGATACCAATTACTCTGATCCTTATGCCGGAAGCCACAGTAGCATCATTCGGTTTGACATGGCATCCGGAAATCAATCCTTTGCTTACCAGGGAGCCAGTGGATGGAAATAGCGCAATGTTCTTTCTTCCAAATACTTACATGAAGTCCTATTAGCTATGATTCATATTTTCTGTAATAATGTTCTCCGTCCTTTATTAACGTAGGGAGAAAAGCAATACATCCTAATATTTTAAAATCAACCGCAAGAAGAGAGACTACTCAAACAGGATAGCAAGTGAGGTGGCACCGCTGGTGTTTGTTTGTTTACGCTACCCAACTGAGCACAGGCGGCGGGTGGATCAGCAGCACGCGAAGAAGAAAAGCGACATCTTACATTACGGTATGCTGTGTGAAGCCCACTCCAATATAATGTGATTAACGAACGCTAAATAAGAAAGGAGATGTGAAAGAATACAGTGCAGAGCTAGGCACCAATTTTAACCCATCTAGGAATCTGGGCTGGCCAAGCTGCTGAAGTCTTCTCCCTTCTCCAAAAACAGCTGTAAAGAGCCTAGGAATGTGGCTGGATAAAGCTCTTGAATTAGACGTCCAAGAAGCAGCCATTTGTTATTGTATATGCTCGAGTACTGTACAACATTCCTAGACACCAAATTGCCCAATAAGCTTTGTGCTCCTTCGCTTGCTCCCTGTGGCCAAGGGATTTAAATTCAAATCATTTTTCATTGCCCATAGGACATGTCTTGGAAAAGGCCATTTGATCTCCTGCTCACTGTTATCTCCCTACACTCCTGGGAGAACTTTGCAATCCTTGAATGCCCATTTGACCAAGATTCCCATTATCAAAAAGGTAAATTATGGAGGGCGATCTTTTGTTTACAATGTAGCCAGATTTTGGAACAGCCTCCCCCCTTTCCGTCAATTGTTTAAAAAGGAAGTCCACTTTTGGAATCACTTAAGACTTGGATTTTTCAACACAGATCCCTCCAGTGGTGGCTCCTCCACTAAGGTGGAGGAGCATCGCCCTACTGCTCTTTTTCAGTGAAACAAAGGGAAAATAATAGGATAATAACTCGCATTATTATCATTATATTTTCTCCTATGTATGCTGCTTTGCGTGAGGGGGCAGGGGCAGAGAAGGAGTGACAGGCAGTAACCTCCTAAGTGCGCAGTGACTGCTTGGCCGGTGCTCTCGGGCCGGCCAAAACAATCTTGCGATCTTCACATGTTCTTTATGCAGGCTGCATCGCAACCTACGTGCAGAACATGACCAGGCCTCCAGTCAGGTCTGAGTGCTGAAACAGGGCGCTGAGACCAATCGCAATGTTGCTAAGGACGCGTTGTGATTGGCTGACTGATAGCCTGGGTGTACTTCCAGTGGCCGAGCGAGGGAGGACTATGGAGGAGAGACGCGATGAAAAGGTAAGTTTTCACGTATTTTTTTATGCACGCTTCCCGCACATCCTCTGCCTCTATTACCCCCCTACCTCTGATCATGCCGGTCACTACTGGGTCCCTCTAAATCTCTTTAATGAGTGTGTGGCACTCTTTTTGGCCTGGGATGACCACTGGTAGCTATGTTCTCTATAAGTGTTTTACAGAAGGAGTAATCAAAAACTAAGGCACATAAAAATTATATAGACACTTCTGCTCCTGATTCTAAACACAAAAACACATTTTATTTTGTGACAACAAAACATTTTTCTTATGCAATTTTAATCCCTCAGAGGAAAAGAAAAATGAAGATTATTTTGCAGATTGTGTATAATATTGTAAAATTGTACTGGGTGCAGTACTGGTTGCCTGGACTACAGTAATTCATTTTACCTGGGAGCTCCTAAGGCCAAAATGAGGAAATTGCCTATAGTACAGAATTCTGTTGCTCGAGTACTGTACAACATTCCTAGACACCACTCTGCCTGATAAGCTTTGTGCTCCTTCCGCTTGCTCCCTGTGGCCAAGGGATTTAAATTCAATCATTTTTCATTGCCCATAGGACATGTCTTGGAAAGGGTAATTTGATCTCCTGCTCACTGTTATCTCCCTACACTCCTGGGAGAACTTTGCGATCCTTGAATGCCCATTTGTCCAAGATTCCCATTATCAAAAAGGTAAATTATGGAAGCGATCTTTTGTTTACAGGGCGGCCAGATTTTTGTACAGCCTCCCCCCTTCCCGTCAATTGATCAAAAAGGAAGTCCACTTTTGGAATCACTTAAGACTTGGATTTTTCAGGACAGATCCCTCCAGTGGTGGCTCCTCCGCTAAGGAGGAGGAGCGTCACCCTACTGCTTTTTTCCAGTGAAACAAACGGAAAATAAAATGATAATAACTTGCATTATTATCATTATATTTTCTCCTATGTATGCTGCTTTGCGTGAGGGGGCAGGGGCAGAGAACGAGTGACAGGCAGTAACCTCCTAAGTGCGCAGTGACTGCTTGTCCGGTGCTCTCGGGCCGCCCAAAACAATCTTGCGATCTTCACATGTTCTCTATGCAGGCTGCATCGCAACCTACGTGCAGAACATGACCAGGCCTCCAGTCAGGTCTGAGTGCTGAAACACGGCGCAGAGACCAATCGCAATGTTGCTAAGGATGCGTTGTGATTGGCTGACTGATAGCCTGGGTGTACTTCCAGTGGCCGAGCGAGGGAGGACTATGGAGGAGAGACGCGATGAAAAGGTAAGTTTTCACGTATTTTTTTATGCACGCTTCCCCCACATCCTCTGCCTCTATTACCCCCCTACCTCTGATCATGCCGGTCACTACTGGGTCAATCAATCAATCAGTGACACTTATAAAGCGCGCTACATACCCGTAGGGTCTCAGGGCGCTGGGGGGGGGGGGGGGGGGGTGCCGCTACTGCTCGAACAGCTAGGTCTTCAGCTTCTTCCTGAAGGAGAGGTGGTCTTGGGTCAGGCGCAGGTCGGTCGGGAGGGAGTTCCAGGTCTTGGCGGCCAGGTAGGAGAAGGACCTTCCTCCTGTAGTCGCTCTTCGGATGCGGGGGATGGCGGCGAGGGCGTGGTTGGCTGATCGGCGGTGGCGTTTGGGAGCGTAGAAGTTGACTCGGCTGTTGAGGTAGCTCGGGCCTTGGTCGTGTAGGGCTTTGTGTGCGTGGGTGAGGAGGCGGAAGGTGATTCTTTTGTTGACGGGTAGCCAGTGAAGGTCTCTCAGATGTCCGGAGATGTGGCTGGTTCGTGGGATGTCGAGGATGAGTCTGGCTGAGGCGTTCTGGATCCGCTGGAGTCTCTTCTGGAGCTTGGCGGTGGTGCCGGCGTAGAGGGCGTTGCCGTAGTCCAGCCGGCTGGTGACGAGGGCCTGGGTGACGGTCTTTCTGGTCTCGGTTGGGATCCACCAGAAGATCTTCCGTAGCATGCGTAGGATGTTGAAGCACGCCGAGGAGACGTTGTTGACTTGCCTGGGAGGAGTCCAGGATGACGCCCAGGTTTCGTGCATGGTCTGTCGGTTTGGGTGCGGTGCCCAGGGCGGGAGGCCACCAGGAGTCATCCCAGGCGGAGGGTGAGGAGCCCAGGATGAGGACCTCCGTCTTGTCCGAGTTCAGTTTCAGGCGGCTGGTCGTCATCCACTCGGCTACCTCTTTCATCCCTTCGTGCAGGTTGGCTCTGGCGGCGGTGGGGTCGTTGGTCAGGGAGAGGATCAGCTGGGTGTTGTCGGCGTAGGAGATTATGCTGAGGTTGTGTTTGCGTACGATGGCCGCGAGGGGGCTCATGTAGACGTTGAAGAGGGTGGGGCTCAGAGATGATCCTTGGGGGACGCCGCAGATGACTTCGGAGGCCTCTGACTTGTACGGTGGTAGGCGGACTCTCTGTGTTCTTCCGTCGAGGAAGGAGGTGATCCATTCCAGCGCCTTGTCCTGGATGCCGATGTTGCTGAGGCGCCGTACTAGGGTGCGGTGGCAGACCGTGTCGAATGCCGCGGAGAGGTCTAGGAGGATGAGGGCCGCTGTTTCTCCATTGTCCATCAGGGCTCGGATGTCATCGGTGGCGGCGATGAGGGCGGTCTCGGTGCTGTGGTTGGCTCGGAAGCCGGACTGTGAGGGGTCGAGGGATCCGTTCGTCTCGAGGAAGGCGGCCATCTGCTTGTTGACGGTCTTCTCGATGACTTTGGCTGGAAACGGGAGGAGCGAGATGGGGCGGTAATTCTTGAGTTCGGTGGGGTCCGCTGTGGGTTTCTTGAGTAGAGCGCTGAGTTCGGCGTACTTCCAGCTCTCGGGGAAGGTGGCGGTGTCGAAGGATGTGTTGATGATGTCTCGCAGGTGGGGTGCGATGACAGCGTCGGCCTTGTTGAAGACGTGGTGAGGGCAGGGGTCGGTCGGTGATCCGGAGTGGATGGAGTTCATCGTGCGGATGGTGTCTTCGGTGCTGATCGGGGTCCAGGCGTGGAGGGTGGTGGTGGGGGGGGGGTGGTTGTTCGGTCATGGTGTGCGTTGGTTGGTTGTTGAAGCTGTTGTGTATGTCCGCGATCTTGTTGTGGAAGTATGAAGCGAGGGAGTTGCAGAGGTCTTGCGATGGGATGATGTCGTTGTTTCCTGCGCTGGGGTTGGAAAGCTCTTTCACGATGTTGAAGAGTTCCTTGCAGTTGTGTGCGTTGTTGTCCAACCGGTCCTTGAAAGCTGTTTTCTTGGCGGCGCGGATCAGCTGGTGGTGTTTCCGGGTGGCAAGTTTGAAGGAGGTCCTGTTGTCCGGTGTCGGTTCCCTTCTCCAGACTTTCTCGAGGGCTCGGCAGTTCTTCTTGGAGCTCTTGAGTTCGTCGGTGAACCATGGGGCCTTCTTGCTGCCGGGTCTGCTAGGCGGGGTCCTCAGTGGGGCGAGTTTGTCCGCGCAGTTGCTGATCCACTTCGTGAGGTTGTCGGCGGCCTGGCTGGGGTTCGCTGAGCTGGCAGGAGGGTGCTGGCTCAGGGAGGTGGCGAGCTGGTCTGCTGTGATCTTGTTCCAGCTTCTGCGGGCGGTCTGTTTCTGGTGGTGGTGGGTCGTCGTTCTCTTGAAGGTGAAGTGGACGCAGCTGTGGTCCGTCCATTGAAGCTCAGTGGCGTGGCTGAAGTTGATGT
This sequence comes from Lissotriton vulgaris, assembly GCF_964263255.1. Classification (NCBI taxonomy): domain Eukaryota; kingdom Metazoa; phylum Chordata; class Amphibia; order Caudata; family Salamandridae; genus Lissotriton; species Lissotriton vulgaris. The sequence goes on from NC_141685.1 coordinate 1,572,235,609, forward strand.
CTGTGCTGGAAGAGAAGACTGCGTCGAGTGTGTGTCCGGCGAGGTGGGTGGGGGTGGACACCAGTTGCTTGAGTCCCAGGTTGGCGAGGTTGTCGAGCAGGGTGCTGGTGTTGCGGTCGTTGTTGTTCTCCAGATGGAAGTTGAGGTCTCCCAGGAGGATGTAGTCAGCGGAGGGGAGGGCATGCGGGCTGACGAAGTCGGCGATGTCCTCGCTGAATTGCGTGCGTGGTCCCGGGGGTCGGTAGATCAGGGTGCCTCTGAGGGTGGTGTTCGGGTTGGTGTGGATCTGGAAATGCAGGTGTTCGGCGCTGGTCAGGGTGTTGTCGGTGCTGGTCCTGAGACGGATGGTGCTCCTGTGGACGATGGCGATGCCTCCTCCCATCTGGTTGGCGTTTCGGTCCCTCCGGACGATCTTGTAGCCCTCTGGGATAGCGATGGCGATGTCGGGAGCTGAAGAGGTGTTCATCCAGGTCTCCGTGAGGAAGGCAACGTCAGGGGCTGTGGCGTCTAGGAGGTTCCAGAGTTCGATGGCGTGTCTGTGGACGGAGCGGGTGTTGAGCAGGATGCACTTGAGGTGGGTGCTGCTGGTGTTTGACTTGGCGGGTGTTGGTGCGAGGCAGGTCCGGATGCAGGAGAACTTGCAGGCGTGGCAGCTGAAGGGACCGTGGGTGCATCGTGGAGTGGCTTGGTGGCACTCTGAGCGTCGGCCGGTGTTGAGTGCGGTGAGGGTGGCGGCGGAGTACGTCAGGCGGGTAGGACGGGGTCTTCGAGGGCCAGGGGTCCTGGCGCTGGTCGCGATCCGGTCGCGGACGGGCGCAGACGGGCTTACCTTTGGCGCGCCTTCGGCGCACAATCGGCGCGCCCGCTGCGCGTGACCGCTGCGCGTTCGCACGGTCGCCATTTAAGGCGAAGTGCGCGGGTGGGCGGAGCAGCTGGGAGGCGGGAGCGGGGAGGGTTACAGAAGAGAAAAAAGGGGCGGGGACAAGCGGCGGTGGCGGGAAGGGAGGGCGGCGAGGTAGGCGGACAACAAGGAAGGAAAGTCAAAACACGGGCCAAATGAAATTCGGCAACACAGGCACAAAAAATCGACAAAACAAGGAAAAAAAAGAGGTTAAGCACAACAGGCACAAGGGTCCCTCTAAATCTCTTTAATGAGTTTGTGGCACTCTTTTTGCCCTGGGATGACCACTGGTAGCTATGTTCTCTATAAGTGTTTTACAGAAGGAGTAATCAAAAACTAAGGCACATAAAAATTATATAGACACTTCTGCTCCTGATTCTAAACACAAAAACACATTTTATTTTGTGACAACAAAACATTTTTCCTATGCAATTTTAATCCCTCAGAGGAAAAGAAAAATGAAGATTATTTTGCAGATTGTGTATAATATTGTAAAATTGTACTGGGTGCAGTTTTGCTGGAATAATAATATGTATATTATAATAAATAAATCAATGTGGTAGTAAATTGGGTTATGCCCATTTAGTCTCCTAGTGTTACTTAGATTTGAGTACCCAGTTTTTGAACTGTGAGCAAGTGTTCCCACCTAAGTCTCACTTGTGGTAAATTCTTCGTAATTGGACTGAGAGGTTTTTGCCTTTTATGATAAGATTGCTGCTGTGCAGCTGGGCTAAGAGGCTGCAGGCTGGTTTCATGTGAATATGTGAACCGATGCATGTGTGGACTGCACATGTGAGACTCCCATCTTCGGCAGCCCAGTGTGTGTGCACAGGTAGCCTGTTACAGAAGGGATTCTTCAGGGATTGGTACTAACATGGCGTAGGCCTTATAATGGGAGTGGGCATTCATATTGTACATCTGTAGTGAACAAAAGTATAGTTTTACACCAGTTAGGACTACAGGGTTCAGCAAGGTATAGGTCTGTGGTTAATCATGCGCCCTGATTGTAGATTTTCTCAGCCAAACATCCTAGCTACACTTATTATTCCACTTTAAGATTTGTCATACTTCTCTAGCTCAACTCAGATACAGATACCAGGCCTTTGCTCCTTTTACTAGGCCAGGTTAATTACCATGCTTCCCAGCAGAGGGATCAATGGCATCCCACTCTATAGACAAATAAACAGTGCATGACATAGTTCCTGGGAGAGGAAGCAACAAGGAAGACATCTGCAGTTGTTAATTAGCTTTTCCCACGGCACCTGGGCTAGAACAGCCCAGTCCAACTGGAATAAAGGAGGAGCGCCAAACCTCTAGAGCCAACAAAGGTGGGCAGTGGCTTTTGAGGATTTGGTGGGAAGGGAACAGGCAGCTTTGTCAGCTGGGGGAACTGAAGCTTTTAGGGAAGCTCTTTCCACAAATCACTTGAAGTCACCATATTGGATTGTCGAAGAATTCTATGCAGGAGGGTTGAAACAAGGGTGACATGATGACGTGGCATCCTAAGATTGAGCAGTGGTGCATGGCTTTGACAACTTTCCACCCCACTTAAAAACTCCTGCACAAGGGAGAGACAATTGAGAAGGCACCAGACTTGGGAGCGAAAATCATGAGATAATGCCCAGATGGAAGGAGAAGTCACCAGATGCCCAAAGAGAAGGACTGTAGGACTTTAACTCCATCTAACCCCCAGGAATAGGATTGTCTTTCCAAGACCAGTGCTGCTGAGGAACAGTTTGGGGAACTGACCTGTTTGGGGACCCTGTATGGTTTCCCTGGGCCTTCTGTGGACTGCCCCTTGACTCAGCAGGTTCCTGTCAAGAAGGAAGGATACTCTGAGACCTGGGGAATATGTCAGGGAGAGTGTTCTACTTGCTGGCTATGCAAGGTTCCCCCAATAGGGGAGAGCATAAAGGGCACAGGTCTAGCTTAGAGAGCCAGAAAACACAGCTCCCTCAAAAAGTGCCCATTTAAAGGCCAAAATGTCTAATTAGAATGCTCCTACTGGCTAGGGCTGGCCACTAGGATAGGAGAAAAACAATCCAAACATCTTAAAAAGGGGTCCAACAGTCCAGAGAAATGGATCGTGAGAAGTCTGGCCCATTGAAAAGAAAACTGAAAGAAAACAAAGTGTGTAGCACTTTTCTTAAAGTCCCCTCCCCCCCCAAGGTGAGCCAGGCATGGATTTTAGCACAACATTCAATTTTTTTAAATTGATGGGAAGGAAGCATTTGTGGTACACCCTCATCAAACTATTTTTGACCTGAGGCAGACTGGTGTGGGCTCACCGCATTGCCCGCTAATGAAATATAAAAAAGCGCTAAGGCATGTTTGTCCCCCAGGTAGGACCATGGGAAATCTGTGACAAAACAAAGTAGGAAGCGTGGTGCGAGGCCACCAGGGAACAGCATTGACATGGTGGAGCAGCAAATAAAATATTCACGAGGTGGGGATAGAAGTCAGCAGGTCTTGAAATCAGTCACAGAGGAATGTCCAGGATAATCCATGGAAGTGTTCCACTGACAAGTTAAATGTGAGCAGCAGCTTATATAATGAAAACTGGCCCCATGTGTACTGTGCCTGAGGTCCTTAGCTATTTAATATTTGTATTTGCAACACAGCTCTCCCTGAGCTACCACTACAATACGCAAGGGCTGCGTGTTCAGTGTACTTATCCTTGGCCTTGGTGTACAATGTTGTGGAAAAAATGCTTACAAAGAAGTGTGCTTGCAAGCAGAACATTTTCTGAGAATGTTATCATGTATGTACAAAGTAGGTAAAAAGTCACTTTTTCTGAAAAGATGTCAAGTTTAAACATGGACATGTTAAATGGAAGCTTTTGTGCACAGGCACTACTAAACATCACTATTCTAATGTAGGTGGAGGTATTGTGGCTGTAGGGTTTAGGATGCAACATGAATGTAATGTGATATGACAGTATCACCAAAAGTATCCATCTTCTTGTATGTGTATAGTTGTATGGCAATGGGTATTACTTAGGTGCACACCCCATTATTAAGAAGGGAAATAGGCAGGAACACCCTACTGGATGTCAAATCAAAGGTTTATGCCTCTGTCCTCCTAAAGGAGCTGGAGACCTGGGTTGGGACAGATGATATAATCGTGCTGAGTTAAATTGGATTCAGAGCCGACTCGTCAACTCTGGATAATATAGTAGCACTCTTGTATATAATCCATCAGGCCACCAGCACAAAACATCCTTCCCTTCATGTGTGGTTTGTTGACTATTCTTCTGTGTTCGACTCTGTAGACCAAAACAACCAGTGGAGGAAACTTAGAAGGTGGGGCATCAAAATGGTAGCAAATGGCACAAAGATAGTATCCTTCAGCAGGCCACTTAAGAAAACGAATCATGCTTGGAGCCTGGGCCCACTAAAGATGCAAAACACCGAATCATACAACTATTTGGGAGCGGGGGTGGCTCCTCTGCTAAGGCGGAGGAGTGTCGCCCGACTACCTTTCAGCACTGCAAAAAAGGAAAATTTAAATGATAACTAACTAACTTGAGATTATTATAATTTTATTTTTACGTGCTGAGGCATGTTTGAGGGGCAGGCTGGGCTAGGCTGAGCAGCATAGGAGGAAAGGAGTGATGGCACTCTCTAAGTGCCCATGACTGTTTGACCAGCCGTCTTGGGCCGGCCAAACAGTCAACCACATTTTACATGTTCTCCACTCAGGCTGTATTGCAAAGAACATGTTCAGGTTTTTATTCCCTGTCTGAGCGCTGAGCAACGGCACTCAGAGCAATAACAATGCTGCATTACAGTGTTGTGATTGACTTAGGGAGTCTGGGAACATCCTGCTCGCAGAGAAGTCAGGAAGAGGACGGAGGTGATTGAGGTGGCTGCCCAGCCATTAAGTAGTTTTAAGTTTAAGTTTATTTGTTTGATTAATTAAAATCTTACAAAAATGTGACCTTAGAGAAAATATCAGCATCAATACACATTTAAAACATCGTGCAAATAGTAAATGTCATTAAAAAAAAAAGAAACTAGATAACATTTTCCTTAAGACCTTTGGCAATCACATTTAAAATATTTACAAAAGCAACATTCATTGGTAGGTCATTCGGGCTAAAGCACGCCATTATTGCTTGTCTACAGGTTCTTATATCTCGTGCATTAAACAATCTCTTGAGGATTAGTCTCCTTTCTGAGTCTATGGCAGGGCACAGACATACCAAGTGCACAATGTCTTCTTTTCCCCCCTTGCAAAGTCTACATAACGTATGGCCCTCGTTTGACTTCCACGGTGGAAGATGACACAAACCTGGCCATAGACCAAAGCGTGCTCCTATAAATGTTCGCTTACTTTGGACTGACCATGCGGTATGAAGGTAAGCTTGGACTTGTTTTTTTTTGTAGCCGTTTATGATTGGCCATGAGTGCTTACGTTTTACTAATAGAGCTTTGTCTTTTAGCAGCGATAGGTGAGTAACCAGCTTATTGATTGTTTTTTTAAAGCTTTCCTGCGTTATTGTGTTTTCCCAGATTGCTGATATTCCAAATTCTTCTTTTGCGTTGTTTAGGTATTTCCACGCTTGCAGTTTCTGGTTGTCTTTAACCTCTCTCCACAAAGCTATAGACAATTTATTGTCCTGATCATTTTTTACTCTATTCCAAACTTTTAATATTTGGCCTTGCCGGGCATATAGCTGATTGTTCATACCGAATTCCATCCTTATTTGTGCTTGTGAGGCATTACATGGTAGGGTGAATAATATTTTATAGGTTTTTGCCACAGCATTGTTTAGCACTTCAGCACCGTATGTTAAGGATGGTAATAGTTTGGCAGCTATGATTTTTAACAGTGGCCCATATGACAGTGCAGATAGATTCTTTTGTAGGGTTCTAAATGCCGCAATCAAGCTATTCGCCTTCCTTACAATATCTTCCCTTTGTGGTACAAAACTTCCGGTCTCATTGAAAAGGACACCGAGATATCGATAACTCTCCACTTGCTCTAGTTGTATTTGTCCCAGCAACCATTTCATCTTTTGTCTTTTTCTTCCTGTCACAACCATCATTTGGTTATCCTTTGCATATTTAAGTGTACGATCGATCAGTCTTTGCAGTCCCACTTTTGCCATTAAGTAAGTAGTCTTATTTTTTTACACCTCCGTCACTCATCCCAATTCCCCCCTCCCCATCCCCGTTCTCTGGCCCACTACGGATTTGTGGGAGAAGCCGCCACTGCTTGGGAATCTGGCTATCATCAAAGGGAGGAGCAAAAACATACCTGAGGCCTCTAAAAGCAAAAGCAGAAGCTTCAATCATCAGAACATGCCAATTAAACAACTCTCCTGAAACCCCCAGTACAGACCCAATAAGACGTGTAATAGGAGCAACACTCCTACTGACAATCAAATATGGGCATGAAGCTCACAGGTGCCTAGTCGGGCTGGAATTTGAGGTAGAGGGCCAGTCATGGGCCCTCATGGCTGCCTTCCTTATGTACTATAACAGAATTATGAAAGGACCTCCCAAGTAATTGAAAGCTGTCCTTCAGAAGATTTTTACATCAGGAAAGAATCCTTGGTCAAACTATCTCCAAAGATCAATTGCCAAGTGCCTATCTCTAAATAGACCAGATGGTTTAAACAAGCGTCACCTCCCGCATTCAAAATGATTTTAAAAAAGCAGGCAAGGACACTTTTGAAACTACGTGATATGGTGAAACACACAAAGTCCGAGCCACAACGAGCCCTGGAAAAATAATACACCAATATGCTACCACAGTGCCTCAGCACTCAGTCATTCCTCCGTAGTGCGTTATGGAAAAATTACCTAAAACAAATAATGGTTGAAAGGCTGATGGAACGATAGATCAAAGAATTAAACCCCAAATGGAGCTTTCTCTCTTAAATTGTCACCTGCAGACTTTGTGCTTAAGTCTGAGTCCTTCAATCATCAACTGTGCTGCTGCCCAGTGCTCTTGCATGCTAGACAGTAAACCCCCTTTTCTCAACTTATGGAATCAGAACATGTGATGAGGCACGGGACCTCGTGTATACCATCGCTGATCCCAGTGAGTTAGCCTAAATTGGCAAGTCAAACAAGGATTGACAGACCAGACACGGAAAGAACAACTCTAGAGCTGGCCTCTCACTGACAAAACATTCACTGTTTCACACACTTCACACTAAGCCATCTTTTGGGGAGCTAAACTCTGCAGAGACCATTCTGAAAGTACTGTGACATCTATAGACTGAAATTGGCATTGGAATTGGCATTGAGATGTGAGCAAAATGTCTGGAAAGGGTCCTCCTCTCACACTAAACTTCCTGAACAGATCAATCACTTGCTCCCTGCCCATATACACCCTGATGGTCTTTCCCTCTTTTGACCCTTACTCTAGTTACTAGCATTTTACCAGCCATATGCACTTTACAATATTTAATTGTAAATGTAAATGTAAATGTAAGGTGTTTTGTAGCGCGCTCAATTACTACCGGAGTATCCTGGCGCGAATGACCGCTGGGGAACCCGTCCTGGCTTTCCCTGTGAGATGGTCCCATGCTGGGTATCTCCAAGGTGAAGCCAGGCATCCCCGGCGTCTGTGGGGGGCCGTTGTAGCGATGAGGCAAGCTTAATGCCCAGAGTTACCGAGTGTGATCACTGCCCAAAGTGGGCACCGAGGCGAGAATTATCAGTCCGCTGACCCTGGTCCTCGACCCTGCCGCGTCGGGAATCGAACCCTGGTCCCGGGCCGTTCTCAGCCTCCGGGTCTGCCGCCTCTAACCAGTGAGCCACACCTCGCTAATTGTAGCACCTTAAATACGAGGAAGAACTTTACAACCATCTATGAATCAAATCCCTCACCACCTATTTTAGATCATTGTGTAAATTTATGTTTTCATACTAGTTAAATGTATTTGTTTACTCAAAATGCATTATTTTAATCTGTGATATTGTAAAGATTTTAATTATTCATACAACAATCTTAAGTGAAGACTCTTATTTAGGTGTGTGTCTGTGTGTAGTAGTTTTGAAAGAAAAAAACACTGACTGGAGCATGATTTAAGTGTTGTTGTTGCGTACCAGTGGACTGAGTTTACTAGCCCACATCACCTCCCATGAATAGTACTTGGACTGCTTTGCTTCCCCACCATGAAAGAGTTGAGTACTGCAATGGGTTTCTTGGTTCCCAGTATAAAGACAATTCTATACTTATTACTTTTGAAGGACTCCCATCCTTCACACCTAATAACCTTTTTTTATTTTTACAAATATGATTACTTATTTCTGTACAGCAATTCTATGATGGTAAAATATTTCTAACCTATTGTTTTTTGGGAAAATTTCGTTCCTATTCTTTCTTTTTAACTCATGGCAGAACTCCATACTCTGATGTGCCTCTGGCACCCTATCCGAGCCAATCTGTATTTTTGTTGTTTTTTGTTCTTTCTGACACTGGAGCTGCTGTGATTCTGGTGTCCAGTGTTAGGCCAACATTTCTCATTGTATTGAGCAAGGCACAACCTTGTAACTTTACTATGTCCATACTGTGTAATAACGAGGAGGCTTTATAGCGCTTTTCCTCTAGTTGATGCCTTCCTCTCAATTTACATTCTGCACACTGACTTGCTGCACAAACTCCGTCATGTTTGTTTTTTATTCTTTTTTTGAAAGTTTAAAGAGTAAGTTTATTAAGATGACAGCAATAATACAATTGAACTAAACAAAAAGGGAGGGACAAAATAGGGAGGGGTGATATACTGTTGATATACATCCCTGTCTGAACAAAAGGACAATATGAATTCAAAAAAGAAATGCTAAAAAACACCTGATAATAAAGTAAATAGTACAACACAAAGTCAAGGAGGTTGCAAAATGTATTGGGTGTCAGGGGCAGGAACAAAAGATGGCTTTGCATAGTTATCAAGGAATTGCGTAACAGGTGTCCATAAGTTCTTTCACTTTAAAATAAGATTTAAAGTTTGCATATATGCAGTATCCAAATGGGGATTATGACAAACTGCAACCATCACGCTCTGGCAGACAACTGTGTAGTGTCTTTCCAGTTTTATGTGATTTGCGGAAAAACAACTGCTCAGAAAAGATCCAATATTTGAATGTTAGAAGAGCAATTTATCCCATCTTCCGAAACACTTCCCAAAAACACATTACGCAGAGAAAAGGAGACATTGGAATGAAAAAGAAGATTAATTTGACACCTAACATGTACCCAAAAAGCAGCAACAGAGGGATAAATGAAGAGTAAATGTTTCAAATCAGCTAGTTGTGCAGAACAAGTCCAGCAGGTGTCCGGGGTGTCAGGGTTCAACTTATGGAGATGTTTTGGTGTCATGAAAAGTCTATTATAAATAAAGTAAAGGGATTTTGTTGTATTGCTGTGTGAGAGAACTTTCTAATTTTAATTCAAATTCGTCTCCTAGTGGATATAGGTAAAGTGATATCAAGATCTTTTTCCCATGGCAATTCATTATAAGACTTGGTTTTGAATCTGTAAATGTGCTTATATAGAAGAAGCCCTTGGATGTGTGTGCAAAAGAACAACCAAAGGTTAAAACAATAAAGCAGAAGGAGAGGAAAGTGTTTTGAAATGATTATGCGCTCGAGAGATGGATTCCTGTAGCAGTGCAAATCTGTTTCGAAAAGGTTGATGGTAAGTTGAAAAGTATCTTTGCCTGAGAAAAGGTAATAATAGAATCCTGGTGGAACAATTGGTTAACCCAAATTAGGCCTTTAATTCTCCACGCGTTCCACTGACTAGATCTCTCCTTCATTTTAATAAAACACTTAATAGTAGAATTAAGGAAGGAGTGTAAATCAGTCTGCCTCAAAGAAATAATAGGAGCTATTAAATTACATATATTCTGAAATATAGGAGTGAAAAATTTCTACGTTTTTTTGTGTAAACGATAGCTATTCTTGAACTGAAAAAGGATATAGAAAAGCGCGTTCAGATCTCTCCATAATGGGGTGTGAGAAGGCGAGGAGTCAATCCAGTGAGCAGATTGGCGTAGTAAAAAGAATTTATGATAATGAACAAAATCTGGGAAATTTACTTCACCTTTAATCTTGGAACGTTTCAAATTAAGCAAAGACATACGAAGTTTTGTTTTATTTTAAAGAAAAGAAGATATGATAGAATACATTTTTGCTTAGAATTTCATAGGAATCTTTAAGGGAATGTTAGGGAAAGTAAAAAAAATAATGGGAACCGGCATCATCTTGATTGAGTCAAGCCAACACCACCAAAACAAGTAAAGAGGGTGCCATTTGGCAGTCAGGGAAGTTAGTCTATGAATACAAGCATACATATTAAAAGAAAAGGAAGAAGAGAGAGACTGAGTAAATTGAAGGCCGAGATATTTAAGTTTTTGGATTGCCAAGTAAAGTTTGAAAAAGAGTAATTCTGCTTGAAAGTGAATTTATTAAGAGGTTAAACTTCACATTTATCAGTGTTTATTTTATAACTGGAAACAGATGCATAATAGGAAACTTCTGAAGCAAAGGCGAGAAGACAAGAATGAGGTTGGGACAGAAATAACAAGATAATATCTGCATAAGCTGCTAATTTAATTTGCTGAGAATTACAAGTAAACCCATGACTGTTAATGTTTTTTCAAATCCTAGACAGAAAAGGCTCTAGTACCAGGTTAAAAAGAAAAGGAGACAAAGGGCAACCTTGATGAACCCCACTATAAAGGAAGAAATAGGTAGATGTCAACCCGTTAACACTGATAGCTGCTTGTGGGGAGGTATATAAAAGAGAGATGAGGAATATAATTATTGGACCAAAGCCGAACCAAGTAAGCATATGACACATAAAAGACCCATTCACATGGTCTAAAGCTTTCCCTGCATCTAAAGCAATAGCTGCCATACATTCGGACATACTTGATGACTTGGAGATTATATGAAAAAAATAAGCGAATGTGACCCGAGAGATATTTCCCCTTAACAAATCCTGATCACTCCTTTCCCAGAAGGGCAGAGAGAAAAGACTGCGCAGGAGTGGCAATTAGCTATGAAGCAGTATGGAAACACCTGAAATAAAAAGAACAACATTAAAATAACCACCTAATTAGAAAATATATAGATATACAAGGAGAAGAGAGAACATCTCAGCAATGTCTAAAAAATAACATGCAATTACACTAATAACATATCAACAAGAAAATAGCTGATGCAGTTACTTCCATATTCTCTGCCTTACAGGTGTCGAAAAAAGTCCTCAAAGAAGATGGATCCTTGAATGCTGTTGTCCTATCCTTATACATGACCTTAAAAAGACAGGGATGGAAAAGACCAAAATGAGCTCCAATAGAACGAAGTTCAGGTCTCAAGATCAAAAAATCTCTCAGACGGTCAGTGGTACCTTTAGCATACTCCTGGGAGAAAAAGATTTTGTGACCTGACCAAGAAATGCATTTGAGTTGTTTTGCAGAGAAGATCCAAAGAAACGACAGACATCGTCTTTGTAGGAGATGGAGGCTCTTGTTTCAGTCTCTTGGCTGATGCTTTACCACCAGTAGGATGCACAGGAGGTACAAACTTTCTGAGAGGAGTTTTCATTCATGACAGCCTGAGATAAAACCACAGGCAGGTGCTTGAAGGGTTTTCCAGAAGAGAGCCTGAGTGTTTTTTTTAAGATGACACAATTTTCCCAAAAAGCTTCTGAAAACAATTTGTAAAAAAGGCTGCACAAGCATGCACTAGGTCAAAAAACAAATTAGCCAAACCCAAATATCTGCAAGAAGTAAAATACCATGTAAGCAGGAGAGTCAAATGTATCAGAGTTGAAAAGCCATTATCAAAAGACATCCTTTCTCACTAGAAATATAGTGATTGGAGGCCAGCAAAAGTCATATAAAGTGCCCATAAGACATGTGTGTGGAAAAAATGCTGTAAACAATTTCCTCACAATGTGCTTAATATTTCAAAATGGTGGCAACTATTCAACAGAAAAGAAACACGGTGGCCACAGCTCACCAAATGCTGGTCCAGAGGCTGTGAAAAGGGTGCATGCAGCCATCGCTGCATGTCACCCATGAAGAGTGGCCCTCAGCAATAGCAGAAAAGCAGTCGAAACACCTCCTCAGCCAACGCCGGTCTTCAGAACCTCTAAGACACCGCCTTCCCGGTTGCACATCAAGCCACTCCTTTGTTTTTTATTCTTAATGATGAAGTGTGCAATTATTTTTGTAATTCTTAAATTCATCTATATCTTTTAGTATTCATCAGTATTGCTTTGTTGTGTTTCTTCATTACAGTTTATCTCATCTTTAAAGTTATACTTTGTGCTTATGCTTGTCTGTAATGAGGCAAGAGTCAATTCAAGAACAGAATGACCCTGACTTCATTCGTTATCAGTGAAAAGCATAGTAAAAACCTGACTTCTTGTCCTCATTCCTGATTATTTTATGGTTAAAATGTTAGTATGCGGGCTAGGGTATTATTCACAGACATAAGAATATTGGACCACTGCTCTGTGTGAATGAAGGTAAAGGGCTGAGTCAAAGAGGGCTTCCTTCCTGCCTACCCATCTGGATTCCTAACCTTGCTCTGCCTGCCTTCTTTCCCTTGATGTCCCAGGTGTCAATTTCTCACTCACTTCACTCCATTTCTGCTGAAAAATAGATCAGACCCTTTAAGAGGGGGGATATGCAAAACAAGTTAAACAGGTGATGGCTTCAAAACCATGTGGGTGAAACATGAAAACAACGTATACCCATGTGTCTTTAGAAGCCATCAGTGTTGACTAAGGCCCCCCATTAGTTACTGTGAGCATACGTTTTGCAGTAGTTCTCCAAACACTGAAGGATATAGATTAAATGGAATTTCTATGATGAACCCTACTTACCAGTTAGTTAGGGAGCTACATAAAAGTAGTCATTTTCATATTGAGGCATTGAGGCATAGGCTCCACAACTCAAAATAAGATCCCCTCCAGTCATAGCAGTATAAAATAGTCACAGCAGAATTATGCAGTGGGGGTTTATTTCATAAAACTGAGACTCTGCGTTACTGCTGTTGCAGCTGTATAGGCTCCATCTACATGCCCCTCTGCAGTGTTAAGGGACTTGAAGCCCTCCAGTCACTCAGTGGGGTGAAGCCAGTTTACTAGAAGCCAGAATCCTGTGAGTTCTACATACAATTTAGGACAGGTGCCTTCAGGACGTTAGACGCACAGTAGCTTCAGGGCCTATTGGGTTCATCAGACCTCACTCCATCTTCATGTGTTGATGCAAGTCCAGAAGTTGTCCACAAGATCTGCCCCATATCACCCGGGTTCAAAGCTGTATAACGTTGGTGTTTGAAAATGGTGAAGGAGGGAATGTGCCCCATCAGAAATCTATGTATTTTTTCCATTCAGCAGTAACAGGTTACAATCAATATTTTTGCTTAAGACGGGCCCCAAATAGCTTTCAACGTCAATGTAGATCCATTGATATATTGTGGCCCAATTATATTTGCCCGGTAATTTTTTATTGCAATAGGGGGTGCTAATTGATTTTAATATTTATTTCAGTGAGAGAAGGGATCTTTTTTTCTATTTGGTTTGGTTTAGATACGTGAATCTAGTAAGCCAACATCTAATTCAACACTTTGTGAGACCTAAATACATTGAGATGCCTTTGTTACAGGATTTTGGATAGACCCAATTGGTACGGTGATTGAAAATCCTCAAAGTGTCACTTTTCTAGAAATCATTCATGATAGTTACATTTCTACCCTGACCAACTGAGGCAACAAAGGAGGGCATAGAAAACAAATTTGTTGATGATTTAAAAAAGCTACGTTTTGAAAATGGGCTCAAATTGAATTCACTGATAACACCAAAAGATTTTAAGCGACTTTTGCCAAAGAAATTAGCAATTGTAAGAGAAACATTGAAACCAAATGATTTGAAGGATATGGGCAGTGCTTAATTTATTTTAAAAAATGAGTGTCTGCGCCAAAGTTGTGCTACAGCGGGGCCATTAAAATTCGATTTGCTGAATACCAAGGCTGTGTGGAGTTTAATTCACTTCCGGCCTCTTTAATCCTTTACAGCCACTGCTGTCCCTTTATCTTACTCTTGCCAGTCCATGCGTTTTCCCTTTGTGCCAATTTTCCCACCTTTCTCTTCCTCCTTTTTTCCCATTTGTGTGTTTTTCCTCTCTTGCTCATGATCAGTATTTGATTAAGAGTACCGGTCACCAAAAATGAGTGACAGTGCTCCCCAACTATCAACCACTTGCTCAAATTAAACACTGGATGTATGTGTGGGGGAGTCAAGCAGGTAACTTAGAAAGAGAGGATAAACAGGTTTCAGTACAGAGAGTTATCCTTGCACAAGAAACAGAAGTATACTCCAATTACAAAGTTAAAATGCACTAGCCAGCTGATAACAAATGCTAACGGTACTCCGATTGAAAAGCTGAAACACTTAGCCATGTATTTCTTTCTACAGATAGATTTAAGAATTCAAACAGTGGTTGGTACGAATGGTGATGATGTACTTTTGGGTTTCACTGCAAAGCTCAACTTCCTACAGTATTATTTGGAACTGTATTTATCTTTTTCAGATAGATAAAATAACAGATCCAGTTATAGTTTTTTAAGCTAAGCAGTCAAAATTATAACTTTGTATACCTTAGAGGCTGACATGGCCTATTAGACCTGGAAAAGTGTTAGCATGCTCTTGTCACAGTGGGTGACACCATTACATTCACATATATATTTCACACAACAGGCCCCAGGCTAGTCTATGTGGTAAAATATCTTGCACAATAAGACATCAAAGTTAATAAACATTGAAGTGGACGCCCAGCACATCTGGTCTCTGAAATGTATGCCAGAGGTCTGCAAGGTGTCATGCGATAATAGATGACCTGGCTATAGGTCTAAAATGCTCTAGGATTTGAAGCGTGATGAACCACTGAAGTTTACCCACCACTGTGTTTGAAAGCTCTCAGGCAGTCATCATTAGTCATAAGGATAGCACTCAAACAGGTCATGGTCACAGTTATAAATTGAAATTTCTGGTTATCAGAATATACACCCTGTCCAAGCAGGAACCACAATCCTAGTCAGGGTAAGTCCGATACACAACCTCAAATAACCTGTACTCATCCTCTGGTAGATTGGCACAGCGCAGTAAGGCTTAACTTAAAATGCAATGTGTAAAGTACATTTTAATTACAGAAACACAATGAAAACACCACAAAAAGCCTCCAACCCAGTTTAGAAACATAGAGTATATTTATCTGAGTAAAACAAGACCAAAAACAGAAAACTCCAATCAGTAGGTCTATATATGGATTTTTAAAGATTAAATAAAAAAACAATGCTTAGAAGTCAATAGCACTAAAAGGTTACTTGAGGTTGCACTAGATCGGGTAGATCCAACCTTCAGCCCAACCACAATGGAGGGTAGGCCGGCTACGGGACCCATGCAGGGCCCACTGAAAATTTACCTTGTGCGGAGCAAGTGTCTGCATCGAGGACTCCCTGCGTAGGTTCCGATTCACGCAGTTGGGATGATGCTTCGGAGTCGAGCATCGCAGTCAGTGTCGAAGGGTCGGGCTGTGTCGGAGTTGAGCCTCACAGCAGCGTCTTTGGATTGGCACATGGCCCATTCATTTTCTCCACAATTCCAGATGATTGAGGATAATAACTACAATGGAGCTTCTGCTCAATCTGAAGAGCAGTGCAAATTAATTTAAGGGTCTCATTTTTTAAATGAATTCCTCTGTCTGTCTCAATAAAGGTTGGCAGGCAAAATCTCATTATTAATTCTCTCAATAATATTTTGGCATCTGTCATGCTGTTGCATCTCTGAATTGGATATCTTTTTTCCCAGTTAGAGGACAAGCAGGGCAATCATAGAAACATATTCAAGCCCATTGTAAATGGACAACTCAATGAAGATTGCTTTAAGTCTAGTAAATGGGCCTTCTGATTTGCCAATATGATTCATAGTGACAATGGCTCTCTTTTTCTGATTGTTTCTCTGGCAAATGACATACTTCTGACACAGGTCTTCTGCAACACCTCTGAACTTTTTGTTGAACCAGGGCTTTTTTAAAGTCCTTGTCACTTGAATCCCTCCCTATATGAGTTTGACCATGCATATAGCGAGCCATGAAATGTACACTTAGGGGCTGATTACCATGCCGGGTGGATGTCAGTTGCTGAATCGGGACCGCCCAACCTCTGGTTGGCGGTCTCAACTGCATTATTTGGATGTGATCGCACATGGTGCTGTCAAATACTCCCATTTCTCTATTGGAGCTTGTGATGTGGTCTGAAACTGGACACACAGCACAAGCTCCCATAGAGAAATGGGAGTTTGTGCAAATCCCTGCATGGCATGGCAGGCCCATGCAGTGCAGGGATTTAATGGGGCACCATAGGGGCCCCTCAAGCCACCAACCTGAGGGCTGCAGAGGCACGGGGGCCCTGTAGGGTCCTCAAAGTCGCTTTCCCACAGGGTTTTCATGTCGTAAAGCCCGACATGAAAAGCCTGACAGAACTTGATGTCATAATCCCCACAGCCGAAACGCAGTCCATAGGGGATTATTTGCAGCCTCCGACTGGCCAACGGGCTTCTAGAGCACATCGGAAGCCAGTCGGATTGATCGGCATGTTTCAAATCTGACAGCCTTCATTTTAATAAGGCTGTTGGATGTGAAACCTTGAATGTCAGCCGGAAAGCCTCCGACCTTTGGTCGGAGGTGTTCCGACCGACATCCAAATTTGGCCCTAAGTATCTGGAAGTAGGTATTTATATTCAGGAATAAATCCATACTTCACGAAAATTATTTTTGCAACGATCCATTTCCCATTTCTGTTTTCATCTTCTGGTATCTCCTCCTGGAGATCCTTCAATTTGCTTAAGGTGGTCTGTCCTGGGTTTAACAGAAAATAATGTACATTATTAGCATTTTTGGTAGACCTTACACTGGGTTCATTCGTTGATGCTTTTTGCACTGTGATTTGCTCATTCAATCTAATAGTTGAATTCTTCAGTACGCAACACGTTGCCACTTGATCATCATATTTGTTTCCCGTCATGACTGTGCCATCATCAGTCTTATGGGCTTTATTTGTGACCACAACAATTTCTCTAGGCTGTTGTATTGCTTTCAGCCTATCAAGAATATAGGATAATTCCTGATATGAGTACCAGAAGATGCCATAAAACACCTTTGAGACCACAGCTGCCCAAAATCATGTACCACTTCATACCCATACTGGTTGTCTATGTATATTGTCACAATCAATTAATCTGCAAGGCAGCAAACCTTAGTCAGTACAATGAACTCTGTCACCTGGGCTGAAGTTATGCTATGCAGATATGATGCTTTAATGGTTTCAGAAATGGAACAGACTGTTTAAGCAGCTTTCAAGCTTGTGGCCAATACTCTGTCTACCCCACTGACCGACCACCTAAATCTGTCACTTGCTCATGGCACAGTGCCCCAGCGATGGAAAAAGGCATTGGTGAAAGCCTTATTGAAGAAGCCAGGATTGGACCCATCCAACTTGACCAACTTCAGGCCCATTTCACTTCTGCCTGGGTTCTCTAAAGTTGCAGAGAAACTGGTTAACCGCCAGCTCTCTCACCATCTAGAGTCCAACCACCTGTTGGGAGACTCCCAGACTGGTTTCCGTCCTGGCCAGGGAACAGACACAGCCTTGTTGGCAGTAGTGGAGGAAGCTAGGAGCACTCTAGATACAGGAGGGTCAGTGGCAGTGATCTTCTTGGACTTGAGTGCTGCCTTTGACACCGTGAGTCATCAGGTGCTCCTCCAACGTCTGTCAGAGGTAGGTGTCTCAGGGACGGCCCTGAAATGGTTGGGATCTTTTCTCTCCAACCGTTTCTACCAAGTCTGGGAAGGAGCAGAGCAGTCTGCCCTATTTCCCCTTCAATGTGGAGTCCCGCAGGGCTCATCGCTGAGCCCTACCTTATTTAATATATATATGACTCCACTTGAAAGAGTGGTCGCCCCCTCGGGGGTGAAGATCATCAGCTATGCTGATGATACTCAGCTGGTGGTGGGCCTCACTCATCTGGCGGAACAACCTGAGGTGTTACACGACTGCCTGGCCAATGTCTATCGCTGGATGTCTAACTCTGCCCTAAAGCTTAATGGAGGAAAAACTGAGCTGATGCTCCTGGGCAATTCCAGTCCCTCCATTATTGCTAGCTGTTGGCCCCGGTCTCTTGGTGAGCCACCATCTCCCAAGAAGGAGATCAAGTCCTTGGGAGTATGGTTGGAGGAAGATCTGTCCTTCAGGACCCACGCCAAGAAGACCGCGGGGGTCTGCTTCGGTCTACTGAGGTCAGCCCGAAAGGTGTTACCACTGCTTCCTGATCCAGCAAAGAAGCTTCTGGTACGTGGTTTAATCCTATCGAGGCTCGACTATGGGAATGCGCTGTTCCTCGGCGCTCCCGAAGCGACCTTTAAAACCCTCCAACAGGTGCAAAACGCAGCGGCTAGACTTCTTATGGATGTTCCTAGAAGACAGTCTGCTGCCCCGGCCCTTAAGACGCTTCATTGGCTCCCCGTGAAGGAGCGGGTGAAGTTTAAGGTGCTATGCACGGCCCACAAAATTCTGCATGGCAAAGGCCCCCCCATCCTTTCTAACATGGCCCGTCCGTATAAGCCCCCACGTCTTTTACGCTCGGACCAAAAACATCTGCTGCAGTCAGCGAGAGTAAGGAGAGTTCGATCTGGGGGCAGGCGTTTCTCTGTGCAGGTGGCGACTCTGTGGAACTCTTTGCCCCTCAAGATTCGCTCTGAGCCCAAGATCCTACTATTTAGGAAACTTCTTAAGACCTTCCTGTTTCCACAGTAGGGATTAGTTGAGTCTCTCCTTTTGGTCTGTCGGCGCCGGGATGCCCCAGGGTAAGCTGAGCGCATTATAAGTTTCATATTATTATCAATGATCCCAAATGGGCTCTCAGACAATAACCAGCAACAAACAAATTCAGATCAGCCATTTCGAAGTGGGACATCTTCGATATCTGCTCTTGGTTTGGAGCTCAGTTCTGCAACATTGACACCATCGCACTCTGTGTACTTATCATCATTTTTTCCACTCCTGTCTAAAATACGTAGCAACATTGCAGAGGTTCCGAGAATTAGATCTACTGAGTGAGATGTTTTCAGCCTCCTTATAATTTGCTCATATCTTGTGAGATGCCAATTGTTTAGGTGCTGAGTTCTGGAACAAACAATGAGGAACAAATACAATGAGCGTATGTCCCATTATGATCCCTTCACTTTGTTCACATTCAATGCAAACAGTTGCAGCCCCCTTCAGACTGCCAGGAAGAGCTACCACTATTGTATCTAATGCAGCAGAAAAGTAAGCAACAGGCCACGTTACTTATCCATTTTTTGGGGTTAATATTGACAATGAAGGAAAATTATTTATTATAATCAGACATTCCGATGGCAGGTGCACTACATACATTTTCTCTTAATTCTTGGAAGGCCTTCACACATTCTTTATCAAATAGTACGCGATCCTTGAAAACACTGCAAGTAAGCCTCATTAAAGGCTTCCCATTTGGGGAAAGGTTTGCAATCCACTGACAACAGTAGCACACTATTCCCAGGAGAATTCTTACTTCTCTCTGGGTGGTTGGAGGATTCATCTTCCAGATTGAATAAACGTGTTCTTTTGATTCTTTCCTTGCTCCTTTTCAATGTAATGACGAAGATAAATAACCTCCTTTTTACAGTAATGCATCTTTGTAGATGAGACCGTGTGACCATTGTCAGCAAAATGATTCTGGAGAGCAATCGTATCTTGTGTGCAGACTTCTTCTGCCCTTGATGCCAAATGTAGCCTCTCAATGTGTTAGATCAAGACTGAATTACAGGGTAGCTCCAAATTTTTCAAATCTTTCGGTAGGATCTTACTAAAAATTGAGGGACTTTTAATACAACTCTGTTGAATTCTGTCTCAAATGAGGACTTTATTTGTTAAGAGATGTTTACTGTCCTCATGCAGAGCAATGGAGAAGCACTCTCGGCATAAGTAAATGATGAATACAACTCTGCATCCACAGAAATCTCAAACCACATTACAACAGGATTTGTTACCACCACATAAAAAGTGATAACAATTTAATTCTTCTTCCGAAGCTCCAGCACTGTCGTCAACTTACTGTGTTTTGATTGCAAGGACTACCAAGCACTTCCCGTAGAATACTGTGTTACATCATTTTTTCTACGACTGACTTCACTTCTTCTTCTGCTTCTTTTGAAAGTTTATACTGTCTAATTCTAGGATAAATAACATTAGATTTGAACTGAATCCTGACACTTATTATCAATCTTTTTACCTGAGAAATGCTATACCTTCTTCTTTGACTTTAAGTCCTAAATCAGGAGGCATGTCTTTCATACGAAATGCAAACAGCTGAACTCTTGAGTCTTGGTATTGTATTTTAAAAACTGAATCCTCATCTTGTATTTCATATGCAACACAATCCAGTGTGCAGCAAATTCCACAGTTCATTTTACAAATCAGGCCCCTGCCAAATAAGTAAACAGTACTAGAAGCGTATAATATGACCTTATGAATATATTCCCTTGACCCTATTTTAACTTGGACATCTGCTGTAACTTGATATAATCTGTTTATCACTAGTGCCAGCATCGTGGACTTATTTTCCAGAGAGGGGCAGATATGGGACCTCCACAGAATGAACTGTAGAGGGCTAGCACCGATATCGATCAAGAATGATACAACGTGGCCATTCATCTCACCCTCTGTATATGGCACACTCTGGTCTACCATCTAAAACTGCATGCAATCTTTCCCCCACTCCACACCACCCTGGGTTAGACAAGCTTGATTCCGTTCTGGGAAGGACATGGCTTTTGTAGTTCGGACTGGACTGTTCCCATGGGGCAACAGGGTCAGAGCTGATTTGCATATCGCCATTGTCTAACCCAGGGTGGTGTGGAGTGCAAAAAAACGATGGATTTGGGCCCAGATCTTTTTACTGGGGGAATGTGTGACATTGATCCACATTCGGTCCATCACTTGTTGTTTTTGCAATTGCCGCCCTAAGTGCGCTGGGGATGCCCAGACGTGGGTCCCAGGCACTCCACACCACTTGGAGTCAAGCTAGCCGGGCTGATGAGAGGTGTTACCTCGAAACCGGTCCGGTCCTCGGATGCTTGATTCCGTTCTGGGAAGGACATGGCTTTTGTAGTTCGGACTGGACTGTTCCCATGGGGCAACAGGGTCAGAGCTGATTTGCATATCGCCATTGTCTAACCCAGGGTGGTGTGGAGTGCAAAAAAACGATGGATTTGGGCCCAGATCTTTTGACTGGGGGAATGTGTGACATTGATCCACATTCGGTCCATCACTTGTTGTTTTTGCAATTGCCATTTATTTTAAACATTCTGCACAGAGATCTGTTGGGCTATGTCATCAAACTGCATCTGCATTTGATTGCATATTGCTGCATCTTTGGAACAAAATCGTTCTAGATTTGATCTGGATTCTGTCTATACTCGCACTACCAGTGTCCAATTTTACTGCAGAAATGGGAAGCTCTTCTTTAGCAAATTAATGTTTGTATTCTTACCAGAATTTTTGACGTTCACTCTACCACAATCCTGCGTCTGCACCATCTCATTCATTATTCCCACACCGTGCATCCCATTCTTTCCAGAATTCTCAGGCTGCACGAGATCTGAAACACAAACAATTGCCAGATTTATGTTGCTTCTCTACATCAGTTTTGTCTGTGCAATTATCAACTTCTCTGGACTCTTTTCAGCTATGAGTCAAAAGAGTCACTACATTATTTAGCATACTTCAAGATCTCATCAATACTTTTAGTTTGCCAACACATCACACTCTGCTGAATATGAGAACTAAGCTGTAAATGCATACCTAAATCGAAAGCTAATGTGAATCTGCTAGCCTGTTCTTAATTAGGTTCTTCTACTCCACTATATTTGCTATAAATCTGCATAAGTATCCCGTAACAGGCATGCACCGACTCTTTCAGATTTTGTGTAGCTCTAATTATCTGACCCCAGTTCACTTTATTCTCTGACTTTTTTCAGATACCCTTTCACCGCTCTGAATTCCCCAGCAACCACTTCAGCTGGGGCATTATTAGATGAAATTCTAGTTGGTTCTTCATTTGTCCAAGCAACAGCAAGCTCGCATTTTTCCCTAATTCACTTAGAACAACAATCGCAAATAATACATCCATATCAACCAAGCTCATAAACCTCCTTGTACCAGTGGTCAGGTGTCTCCTTTATTTTTGTAAGTGTGTCGAATAAGCATAAAGATAACCCCCAGTCCAAGGCTCATATGCATAATTTCCTCCATACAATTCTCTCAAAGAGAATTCTGAAACTGTCTCTCGTTCCGAATAACTGAAGACCACCTTTGCCTTCTTTCTTGTCTCTGTATTTTTTCTAGCAGTAACTTTCTTTTTCCATTTCTCTCTTTATTTGTTTAAGCATCTATAGTCCTTAAGTGTCGCCTAAATCTTTAATGTGAGCTTGCAAAGTGTTCAAGGCCATCTTTTATGTTTGCTTCACTCAAATCCTTTTTATATTTTTTCTGCATTTGCTCATTCTGTTTACAGCAACCTCATGTCCATCCAATAATTTCTCAAGTTTATGTGCTTCACTCGCACACCCTGCTGCTTCTCTGATCAAGTATTTCATTTAATCTATGTCACATGGCATTCGTCTATTGAAGTCAATTGCTCCCTGCAAAAGTTCTCCAAATTCAGTCTTTAAAATTCCAACTGTAATCTTGCACTCTTTAGGAAGCACAATAGATTATGAAGAAGCAGGGACAGCAATAGGTACAGTAATAGAAACAATAGTAATATCACCCAAGCATTGCCCAATTATCAATGCACTCTCAGACAGAGCACTTTCAGTTGTACTCTTATTTGCACTTGTACTCTGTTTACTCAATCAACCCATATCAGGTACAAAGGCAGAGACCACTTGTGCTTGTGTGTACATAGGACGTCTAATCTGTTTAAAACAATTGCTTATTGTACAATTTCTCCAAATGTAATTTTTAATAGGCCAAGATTAATATCCCTTTCTTTAGGAGAGACTTTAAAAAACCACAGTGGTAATTGGCATGCCATTTGAAACTGGAGAAACAATTGTAGTATCGCTACTGGTGCTCAGCAAAGCCGTCATTGCATTTTCAGGTGGGGCATTCACTAATGCCCTCACAGTTAATCCTTGTACTTGTACACCCATATCATTTCCTGCTGCACCCATATCAGGTACTGTGGGGTGCTGACCCGGTATCTGGTTTTAATCTGTACAAGGCGCAGGTCTAGAGTTCTAATGCAGTGAAAAAGAGGACCCCCTCTGTAAAACAATTCAGCGGTCAGGGAGAAGAGGGGAGAAAAGTGTACAAACACAACAAAAGTCTTCCTCAAGACCTAAATAATTCTACAATGGATTTAATCCACCTATATGCAGTGAGTACCCCAACCAAATGAATAACCCACTAAACAAAATCTTACAACAATGATAAAAATATATTTATTTTATTTCATTTCTTTTATCAAAAATATTTTCATTGATTATACATGTTTTTAAATACTTATTTTAATTTTCAACATAGATTCTAAATTCATAAATCAGCACGGCACAATAAATACAACTAAATCAAATGAACCCAGGTGGAGAGAAACAATACAACTTCACAACAACCATTCAAACCCTACTCACACACACCCAGACAAACCTTCACATTCATAACATATCTGGGGAACCCAACAACTGAAAAGCAACGTAGTTGGATGGACCAAAGACAAGAACTGCAAGGAAGCAGAATGATCTCAGGACAGTGGTCAGGACCTGCCAGATATAATGCCCTCACAAGGGCCACTCCACCCGGGGAAAAAATATCACATAAAACATAAGAAAAATGAGAACAGAATGGCCACCAATGATGTAAAAGCAATTACATCACAAAGGACCACCTTCACAATTGAAGGAACAATATTTATTGCTTTGATGTTATGTGCACAAAGGTTCACAAAATATGATCATACCAACTTCGAACAAACCACTCGGCCCCTACCTATTCAGGGCTGTAGTGTAAACAATGTAAAAACACCCAATGTGGTTACAACCAAAGACAATACAAAAAAAAACGCACATCACAAATAAGACAAATACATCAAACTCACAGTAATCAAACCACCAATTGATCCAAGAATCAACATTGTATAACCAAAACCTCTCATGCAGCATAACAATACACACTGAATACATAACTGCATTGTCAACTACAAATCCCAGAATGCCTTACTAGCACACTAAACACTCATTCTCAAGAATCATTCCACCCTACTATAAGAAATTGGATTATTGGTGGAAGGGGTTGAAGCCCCACTCAAGCAATAACCACAATCCTTGTCAAGGTATACCACAAAAAGTCACTAAATACCCTGTGCTTAACCCATGGCAGCTTGGCACAAAAGCAGCCAGGCTTAAGTTTAAGGCAATGTGTGAAGTATTTGTGCTGCATACAAACTGTAATTATGTAAAAACACAACACAAGCAAAATCTCAAGCCAATTCAGAAAAAATAGAGTACATCTTGTTCAAAAAAATAATAACCAGAAGAATCAAACTCCAAGCAGTAGAACTGGAGATATTTGATTTTAAAGTTTTAATTAAATATAGTGCCTAAAAGCACACAGCTTCACTTGTGGGTTGCTGGCCAGCTAAACTGGGGGAAGTCACAAGTTCAAGTCAAACACAATGGCGCGCGATCTGATACAAACACCTGGTTAACCCTGCTGGAAGAGTTACCTTCTCAAAGTCCATTGCAAAGAGTTCCATTTGCAGGTCGCAAGGAGAGTGTCATGAATGGTTATTGCTGTAGCATGAAGAGCAGGTTGGGTGGCATGGTCTGTCGTCTCTGTAGTGCGAAGAGCTGGTTGGGCCTTGTGGACGGTTGTTGCTGGAGCTTCGTGTTGGCAGTCAACACAGGCTGTCATTGCTGTAGAGTGAAGAGCAGATCTTGTGTTACTGGTCGGTGCTGGCAGTCATTGTAATGCAAAGAGTAGGCCTTCACTGGAGCATCAAGTTGGCGGTCATCATGGGTGACAGAATCTAGCACAAAAGAGCTGGGTCATGAAGAGCCCAAACTTCAAGATTTCACATTTTTGTTTCTTGGGAGGAGCTCAGACTGATGCCAGCCAAGGTGGTACATCTTGGGGTTCAGTAAGTCACTCCAGCAGAGACCAGCAGAGCTCAGGCAAATCCAATTGCAGCAGGTTAGCTATGTAGTTGCAGCGAGGCCTACGGAGCTCACTATGTCCCGGTAGCTCAAACAGGAGGTCAGCTTTTGGAATCACTCCGGTTAGTCCGAGATGAAGGTAAACACTTCAGTCTTCCCTCTGAGACACCATGGCAGTCCTAAAGCAGCAGGGCAATCCTTCTTCTATAATATCCACAGGCCCAGAAGTGTTCTGATGAGTGGCTGAGGAGATCCAATATTTATACCAGGTGCCAGCGTTTGTGTGGGGATTTCCTATACTACCCCAACATCTGGTTCTGAAAAGTTCTTCCCTTCCTTTTCCAAGGCTCCAGGAGATCTGGGGTGACAAAAGGCTGGTGTTGGGTTCCTTTGTGTATGCTGGAGGCAAGCCCTTCAAAGTGTAAGTGGGGCAGGGCACAGCTCTGCTCCCAACCATCATAGCAGGTTGGCATATTCTGCCCTTACGCATTCCCATTTGTGTCACTGTCTGAGAGGCATTCACAAACCACAATAGCAGATCCTCATGTAACCGAGGACACTGGCCAAAGGCACAAACAGTTAAGCCAAGAAAATGGCAACATTCTATAAGCAGCATTTTCAGAATTGTGACCGAAAAACCAACTTTACCATTCAAGGGAATATTGATTTAAAATACATTTGAGTGTAAACATTATATTTCTCTCCACTCCCAATACAAAGGTATCACTTATTAGATATAATAAGGTAATCCTGTGCAGTCAATGGGAGAGATAGTGAAAAATGACTTTATCTGGTTTTCACTGCCAGGGCATGTAAAACCTACGTACACACATCCAACTCTCTAAATACAATGCCCCCTCCTTATAAGCCTTTATGGCCTACTTTAGGGGTTAAGAAATACATGGTGGTGAGATGCACACCTTCTTTCTCCATTGTTCGTCCTAGTTTAAACGATTTCACATTGCTAGCATGCAAATTTGTTTTGCACTTCGCCTCTAGCGCTGCAGTTAAAACAATCCAGGGGGAACTCATTTTATAAGATCCAGCAAGTCGCACAGCCAATCACTCAGTATGAATCAAATGAATTAAATTCGACCATGTTCATCCTCTTTATAACCATTTTGAATCCATTTAATTCTTCATCCTTTTTCAACTATTGCTTCAATTCGTTTTATCCACACATTTTCTGCCACAAGACTTATCAAACAAATGTCAGGGCACAGGTAGATTCCGCATATCATGATGCTTAATTTAAAAAAAGAACCCAATGCATTTCGGGATAAAACAATCCCTTCGTCAGGGGCATCTAAAAAATAATATAAACACAGTAATTATATCAGTGTTTAACCCAACATCAGTCCTTATTGTGTATTTCAACATTAAACAGTGCATATCATGTTATCCCGGGTTATTCAAAGTATAAACATAATGTACTTAATCACTCAACAGTCTGATTTTCCAGACATACGAGAACAAAGTTACCAATTGAGCCCCCTTATCTACAGCTATATTAATATACAAGCATTACATTCTGTATTCCATCCCTTTTGTAAAATGTTACCTTTTCTTATCTGTCATCCAACAGTTTTGAACTGCATTTGCGCTTACCATAACATGCGTTTATGTTTCATAGCAAAAGCGATTCTGAACCTAACTTCCGTGAAGCTTTTTCTGAACGTGCCGCAGCGCGATCATTCTATTGAAACTCAACGTTTCATCTGTTGAAGAAAACATGTTTTATCAACTTCTGCCCTGCTTGATTAGCATCTGGTGTTACGTTCGCTTCAAAACCAAATTACCAATCTCCTGCGCACGCCACTGCCGTAATCCCACTCCTGTTGTCCGAGCAACTACTCTTTCCAACATGCATTTTACCATGCTCGATTCAAAGGTAAGTTATTCTGATTAAACATTCCCACTTCAAAACATTTACACATAACCACTCCACCCACTTACTTTAGGGGTGACATATGTGTTACAAAAAGAAAGGTTTAGGCCTAGCAAAAGGTTCATGGTAGTTTAAAAGTGAGGGATTTTAAAAGGCTACTTTAGTGGATGACGCAGTGGATGCTGCAGGCCCACTAGTAGAATTTAATTTACAGTTCCTAGGTAGGGGTGGGTGATATATTATACTCCACTGTCGGAATTGGCAGAATTTTGCCACTTCGTCTTATGCTTGTAAGGTCGGGTTCTGGCCAAATACGACCAACCACCGTATGGCAGAGTTTTTTTCTCATGTGCTGCTCAAAAACGGTAAGTTGGTGAGCTCGAATCAAGATTGGTATCCCCTATTGCATTTTTCAGTCACTAGAAGGGAACCCAGTGAGATTTCTTGCAACGTGGGTGATCACAAAAGTTCACGGTCAGAAAGTTGCAACTCTAGTGGAAAATCTACCGGAGAGGCAGCAAAATCAACTCGAGAAGCTGCTCCCTCTGCTCTTCTGCATAGTGCTATTTCCCTTGCTAAATCACAGTAGAGCCGCGTGCCTATTTCTACCTATTCATGGAATTTTGCGGAATCTCTCAAAAACTTGCTGAGATTTTTGTAACTACATGGAATTCTGCAGATTGCAACTCTGCAAGTCCAGCTCTGGCCTAGCCCTGGGTACATGTAGTACCATATACTCTGGACAAATACATTAAATGTGTCAATTAGGTGATGGACAATGTTACCTTGTTTGAAGAAGAGAGCACAAGCACTATAACACTGGTTAGCAGTGGTAAAGTGTACAGAGTCCTAATGTCAGCAAAAACAAATTCAGCAAAACAGAAGGGAAGGCAAAAGGTTTGGGGAACATTCCTTGCAAGAATACGTGCAGCAGAAATAATAAACAGTCAATGTGCAGGGTGAGGCCTCCATTTAGAACCTGATGGCATTGAGGCCTTCTAGCTGAGGCCTAATTAGCATAAACCATGAAAAGGCACTTTTAAAGGGCACAGCAAAATCGTTTCAAAACCAATAGCATCAGATAGGTGTATGCATGCGAATTTGAGTGTGGATTACCATTCTGCAGCTTGTTATTATTGCAATTTTATGAATGTACAAAAACGTCTACAAGTCTATCCTAATAGTGAGAAACACTATTCTAGATTCCTGCTTTTCCACTTTAAAAATAGGGTCACTAAGTGCTTCTGAGCGAAATATCCAGGATAGTGAGCTATCTGTGGAGCCTGCTATGACAGTGTGATAGGATAAGGATCAGAGAGGGTTCTTAGTAATAAGTCTGTCTCCTTATCCTAATCTGTCAGCTGTGAGAGCAGCCAATGTTTCCCATGAACTTAATTCATGAACAGAGGAAAACGGTGTTTTCCTTTACCTAATGGATGATCACACCTCCATACATCAATTAATCTGTGCATCTCTATTAACTTTATTTCTCCAAACACCTCCAAGATTGCAGTCTGGTGTTACAAGTCTATCTGTAAAATTAGAATGTGTTAAAATGTTCTCTTCATCTGACATTGGACAATTTTAATAATTCCCAGCATTTATCTAGGATATTGTTACAAAGATAAATTTATTGGGACCCTGGCCCATTAAACTATTCAATACTAAAACACAAACCTATACATTAAACATAAAATGATAATTTTAAATATTTTAAAATTCTCAAATACATTAGACCCTTTTAATATACTCTCCTATGCCCTGCAAAAAACATTCCCTACTTCAATTCTTACCGCTAAAAAAGTAATGGCACTTAAGTACTTTAACGCACCCTGCTGTGTTTTGATATCATATGTCTTTAAACTGGGCTTTAACAATCTACGCTTTTCTTCACCATAAAGCCAACAATCTAATAAAATGTATCTACTAGTGCATTTCATATTACCACCACAGTTGAAATAATCACTACTTCGAACAGAAGAGTTTGGTAGCTTCATCGCATACATTATTGGGTTAATAGCCAGTCTATATTTCAAGATGATGTTCGATAGACCGGGGTCAGGGAAACTAGAAATATAAGGGTACACGGATGCATTACTCCATGAATCGATTATATGGGTATTCAGCATTTTCAAACATAAATACTTCAAACCATATTGTTTAGATAAAATCACCATTTTCATATTCAAGTCAGTTCGAAACATTTGAATTTGTAAATTTATAATGGGAGAATGTAAGCAGAGGAAAGTAAAGTATTTCCTTCGAATCTCTCTTTCACTTGCATCCCATAACAATTCACTTTAAAAACGAATTTTAATAATAGCTCATTTCAAAATTTTATCCCCTGTATAATAGAGGAAAAACACCATGAAGAAAGCTTACGCTCTATCCTTATTGCTTGCACCATAGATGATTGAAGAATACTTAAGAGTCTATTTAGACACTGGACTTCCAGCTTGTGTCACAGTCATGTTGACCACTCATATAGAAGATTTCTGTTTCGTAAATAAACTTTGTTTGCACCATCACTTTAAAAACATGTAAGACCGGGGTCATGTCGTAGCCTCCATAAATCCTAACGAACTTGCATAACCCCAGGACACACAGCAAGTACATGCGCTTTAACAGAACACAGATGTGGTTTCCAGTCAAAATGTGACTGGAGGGGGGGGAGCCAAGATGGCATCCAGGTCGGACGCGTAGTCCCTTGGCTCCGAGGACCGTCACCCTATTCATACCTATCCTGCCGGTGATCCTGACCCGAAATGGCACACCGTGGAAGCAGGCGGGCTCCGACGGCTTGTGTCGAAATCCAGAGGCTCGCACTGCACTGCAAGTGGGCGAACCGTCCGACGACAGTTCGCGGCCTGTTACAGCTCTGAGACCGGGACCTTGAGTGGATACCGAGACCGGCTGCCAGGTGAACAACATCGGCCTTCAGCGACTGATGTGGTCCGGTCGAAACTTTTTCTTGCGGAGTGGCAGAGTCTTCATTCATTGCCCCGCTGGACTGCAGGTACAGAGATGAGTGTGCCTGCCGGCTCAATCGTTTAAGCCGTTTGTCTGTGTGAGCCCGGTCTTTCAGCTGCCCAGTGACTGCTTGTGTATTTTCCCGCTGATTGCGGCCGGCTCCCGGTCTCTTTGCTCCCTTATCATCAGATGGGGCGGCATCTCTACGAGACACCGTCTGTGGCCCACCTCGATTCCGCCTGCTGCCCCAACCTCCTGGGAACTGATGATTACTGTGAGTAGCCTGGCCTAATTTGTAACGTCTCTACTGAAGACTATGGAGGGCGTACTCGAGTGCGGCATTGAAATGTTTGTGCCGCAGTGGGATCGCGGATGTATGGAGCAGCGGGCCATGTTTGGAAGGGAAAATGGGGATGCTCTGTGCTACAGTGACTTATTGGCGGCTGTTATTTCCCTTCACCGTGATGTGGTGTATTCTGCTCGAGCCCTGGCCAGTAAGGTGGACGGCATAGTGTGTGCACTAAGATGCTCCAAAATGGCGGACTCGCAGGTCCGCAGTGACTCTCCTCTCTTCATGCCCGCCGGTGACAAGATGGCTGCCTCATGCGCCCCAAGCCTTGGGATGCCTCACTCTGTGGCTGATGTTCGCCCGAGACAGCGTGCAATCAGCGACTCGCGATCGCGACAGGATTACTCTCCCCATCTCATGCCCCCTGTTTCCTGGGGCTCCCTTTGGAAGGGACCGAACTTTAAGACTTTCTTCCCAGGCCCGGCCATGCCTTATAACAAGAGGACTGTGTATCTTGTGCCCTTCCTTGGATCGCTTGCTTTGCCTGTACCTAAACCTATTCCGTGCTTGTCCCAAACTGGCTCCTTTGCTTTGTTGTCCACGTCCCTTTGGGTTTCCATGGTTCGCAGTGGTGGAAAAGAGAGAACGGGCCAGGGGTGAACACTTATTCTTATGGTTTGGTGGTTTCCTGTTGCTGACCTGGGCATGTGGGTGGTGTGTTGCTGCCTTTGACTGCGCTGTGTGTCGATTCTGTGCCTCCAAATTACTCTGATTGTAATGCTTAACATCACCGGGCTTTCTACTTTGTGCTGTTACTGAACTTGCGGGATGGTGTAGCGGGGGACGGGTGGTGGGCTCCTCCCTGCCTTTCTTTATTTACTGAGAGTTATAGATTAGGACTCTTTTCTTACTCTCTATATTTCGGGACTCCTTTTACTGGGCGACAGGCACACTGCTAGGGGGGGGGGGTAGGCCGTAGCCAGCTGCAGGGGTGCAGGGTGGGGGGTGGACGGGGGGGGGTTTGTTTTATTTTTTTTGCTTCTACGGGCCTTCTATTCTTTTTCTTTTTCTTTCTTTTCTGGGTTTAGACGTTTCTACATGTGTGGTAAGCAGCGATTCTGGCATTTTATTACGTTGTGTATTTGTTTATCCTACTCCTACGAGGCCGGAATCAACTCGTTGTTCTGCGATATCCTGCTCCTGTCTATCCTTCAGAAAAAACTTTAACAATTAGACCTCAGTATCTCTGTACCATATCCTTTGCGCCTTTCTATGTTGAAATGTACTGTATCTGCGAGCCCTCGGGCTCTTTGTTGGACTGTATATGCTATTTTCTATAAATAAAGGTCTTCCAAAAATTAAAAAAAATAAATAAATGTGACTGGAAATTAAGAACAAGGAACCTATATGAGGTTACTTCCGCTTCCTTTTCCCTGTTAATAAACCATTGATATTTTTTCTTTAAACAACTAGATATCAAAGTTCTTGTTTTATCCATGTTAATAACCAACATTATCAATGTCCCGAGCCAAGTGGCTGTCAATAATTCCCAGGATCAGAGGCAGATGTAAAAGTAAAAGTGAGGCCACAGCCAACCGAGACAACAGCTTGCTCATCACATCATGGCCACCAGTCCGTTCGCATTATGCCTGCATGGCGCACCAGCAGACCTCAGAAGTCAGCACTTGCTGTGTTAGAGCATGGAGTAGGCCATTTGGCCCTCCCCAATTTTAGGATACATTCTTCATCAGGCCCCACAAAACTCAAGGACCAAAACCCAGCAGCTCACTGGCACTAGAAAGCTGCAGATGTCCTGACAGCTGCTGATGACCATTTTTAGTCAGGCGACATGGCTCAGTAAAGGTGGTTTTCCTCTCAAACCCACAACTTTCCACAGGCCGAGCTGCACATATCCCAGCTGCCACTCAGTGTACAGCAGAGATGCCGGAAAAGTGGCATAGGAACAAAGCACCGCTCCTTAACCCGTTGCATGCTCATGACGAGCTCAGCTTGTGATGAGTCACGGTTGAGCTGCACTCATGACGAGCTGAGCTCGTCATGACCGTTGGAACGTTCATACGCGGGGAAAACTCCCCTGCTTTGTTGAACATTCCAAAAGGGGTGTGGTCGTGACGAGCTCCGCTCGTCATGAGTGCAGCTCCACTGTGCCTCATGACGAGCCGAGCTCGTCACAAGCAAAGCGGTGCCGCGCGCGGCCCCCTCCCCCAGCACAGCAGGTGCAAACGCCCCGCGGAGAAGGGGTTAAAGGGCCTTTACATTGGCACAGCCTCATCTCC
Organism: Lissotriton vulgaris; assembly: GCF_964263255.1. Taxonomy (NCBI): domain Eukaryota; kingdom Metazoa; phylum Chordata; class Amphibia; order Caudata; family Salamandridae; genus Lissotriton; species Lissotriton vulgaris. The sequence continues at coordinate 1,572,268,219 of NC_141685.1, forward strand.
GAGTTCACTTGGGAGCGCTCTGTCATGGACAGTTGGTAGGCTCATCAGCATCCCCTTTACTGAGAAGTAATCTCAGATTGGGGATCGCCAGGTGGTCCAAACCATTTCTTCTTCGAATGAGAAGCACCGGAACCCAATGTAGGCCTGAGCAAAAGACCAACCCATGCTGCATTTAGTCAGTATAGACTAGCAATTGCTATGAGGTACCACACAAAGCGGGATTACATTTAAAATCATTAAAAAGTTTCTTAATCAGGCAGTCATCTTAATGTACAGCTCAGTGTTGCCCTTTAATTTCCCGAAGATACGAAAGTTGTGCATTCTTGTCTCACTTTGCAAAGTAAGTTAAACAACTGTGTCTTGAGTTTGATGGATCTGAGAGTGAATGTAGAAAACGTAGGGCCTGATTTACAGTTTGCTGTGCAGCCTTTTGTAGGTAAGAATGGCTGAGGTCACTAGTGCTCCCACCGTTGCCAGACTACCGGCCACCATAAATAGGGATCGCCATTGACCCTGTATACATCTCTGTGCCCACAGAGGAGCCACCCCACAGCAGGTCTTCAGAAAGCGCTGAAAGTTTGCTGATTGGCTGCCATGCTTTAGGCGACCACTCTGCAAACCTTTTTTTGTTTTTCAAAAACAAACTCCCAAAGCTGGGGTATGTCTTTCATAAACAAAAAAACGAATGCCCCTGACACGCTGGGAGTTTTAACTCATTGTGTGGGTCATTTTGAAATTCATTTCAGTTTGAGGCCACCAGAGTTCTCTTGGCAATCCCTAAACTAAAAAAATAGTATATCAGACAATCCCTTCTAAATGGGTGGATGGTCTAATGCACCTTCCCTGGCAGCCTAAACTCGATTGGGTTGTGAGTGTAGGATCTCCTCCGTGGATCTAGTGGGGGCAATATGATGGTCTGCCTGACTCTGAGTAGAGCAGGCGGGTTGTGACTGTATCAGACAATGTACTCTTCCATGTTTGTGGTGGAGTGCCCTGTTTGCAGACCTTTAAAAAATTCCCTTAATCTAAACTGCATTAAAGGTCAGATTAAAAAAAATGAAACCCTCTATAAAATCACAGCAGATTCTGGACAACTGATGAGACATGAAAATGACATTGAGGTTTTTTGGCATTCTTCTTGCCACATCAAAGTCAATGAAGGGGTTAAGTGCAAACCATTTACTAAACGGGCTGCACCCTGCATCTCTTCCTCGGGTGGTGTCACAGCCCAATACAAGTTCCCTAAATCGTGGGGAATTCCCTGACTTTCAAGGAGTTCACATTCCCATACACAATATTCTGTATTTCAGAAGATGCCTTGTGGCTTTTTCTGTAATACCTAAGTATGGCACTATATTGTAAATGGCAAACTGTGACATTTGCAGAGGTTTTACTTTTTGGGTAGTGTGGCTTTCAAGCATTTCTTTGCCACACGTTTTCCTTTCGGGGCATTCACATTTGAATTGCAAAAGAATGTAAAAAGGAAATGAGTAAATGGATCATTTGATTTGTGCCTATGGACAACCCCTGAATTAAGCACTTTCTGAATCAAATTGCCCTGTGCGCAGATGATTCGATTTAAATTGTTTCCAGAGGATTGTCTTCAGAGACAGCAGGGTGCACACCTAAATTACTGCCAAGAGAACGAAGTGAAAGTTGAAACACAAAGAAAGATCAGGACATTTAATGTAAAAACAAAAAAGGCAAACAAAATATGCCATTTCTTGCGAGCTTGGAAAAGCAAGAAGCTTCACTTACTTGTGTGTGACTCTGACAGAGAATCTGTCACAAACGCTGCATTTAAATGCCATCTGCGATAGCACTAGGAAGGATCTTTGGAAACCACTTAAAAACAGAGTATGCCCTGGCGAAATGTTTATTTCGTTAGTGTAATCTCACATAAAGCCCAATTAATCAGTGCTGTATCATTTGAATTTTCTCTCATTTACAATACGTTTGTTTTATTTTCAGCCAAGAAAGAATGGTTTGGGCATAAAATGTCTTCTGGTAACTGTGGATCTGATTGAGCGCAATAGCAGCCTGTGCTCCTCAAGTAACTCTCGCTGCTTTACTTTGTAAACTTCAAGAAATGCCTGACCTCTTTTATATGCAAGGGCTCTATTTATACAGTTTTCATGCCGACAACCGCCCGAGCTTATGTTGCATAATGCACGTCACTTTGACACACATTATTCCTTTATTGCATGAACTAAATTTCGTAATTTCACTTAAGCCGGCAACAGGCTTCACCAAACAATGTTTTTGGTACCTAAAGTTTATAGAATGCCTATGATTGTAATTAAGGATAGAACCAGAACCAACAATTCAATGTATTTGCATTTTAGAAAAAGAATGCAGGGAATGATAGACCCTGCCTAAATTAACCATGATGGCAGTGCTGGAAGCAGACCGTGGTCATAAAATTATAATGACTAATATTGAGCACAGTTCATGTTTTTAGAAAAAGTCTTATACATTTTACCCATTTGTTTCTCTTGTGGTCATTTCACACAAGTGTTAGAAATTTCTTATCGTTTCCAGGCCCATAGTTTACAGAATTGGAGATGGGTAACATGGAATAACGGGGATGTTGTTCACCTCGGAGTTCTGAGTGACATCAAATAGACCCTACAGTCCTACAGACTACATGTTTGTTGGAGAGAGCGATTGATTCGAACCTTACCAATTGACTGAAGGCTGAAAAATTCATTTAAACAACGAGCTAACTCCGCCTGCCGGCCTGAATTGGGTTCAGTGTCCGAGCGCTCCCTGCTCTGCGCGTCTAAGATTCAGTCCTTCATTACTGCGCCATAAATGTGAGCTGCCTCCATACCTGAACGCTCTCCGAAGGCACACGCCCTCAGTCCTGTTCTGCATATACTGCAGGGTTGACTGCGAACTACACTATACCTACACTACGGCAATCTTTGTGCCCCCATGCAGAATCTTTCCCCCAGTTCCTGTCCTGAAGAGAACCTAGAACATCCAGGTTCGAAACGCGTCGACACTACCACCCTGTGGCAACAATAAAGGGTGCCGCTAGGATATAAATCACATCACAATTTTGGACCCTAGTGTTGCAACCCCATAGAAACATCACACCACAGGCTCTTGTAGACAGGCAGGCTTGGTTTTTCGATCTCAAACCCGCTTGTCTCTTGGTTTTTTAGTTCCTAGGACTGGTGCTTGTTCTTTGTTTATGTATTTTTTTCACTGTATATAATTGCAATTCAATTGGACCATTATATATTCTAATGTTTTTTTTGGTGTGTTCAATCAACTTTGCTTAATTCACTGTTGCAATTTTGTAAGTGTGTATGTTTGTAGATACTGTATATATGAACCTTTTGATCTGACAGTGGTTCTGTTAGTGCCTGTTTTTCTTAAATAGTGTGTGGAAATTATGTGAAAAAGAAAATAAATTTGTTTGGAATATAAATCCAGTGGTCACACGGTACATATTGGCTGTGTGACTGGGGAATGGTTTTGTGAATAATCCTGTCCAGCCACCTTGTTCTGTTTTTCCTCTTGTTGAGATCCGGGCTGGTCAGATGTAGGATCCGATACCTTCACTGTTTCACAATCAAATAGACAAGAGCAGTGGTTACTCAGAACACCAAGGTGAAAAACTTCCCCATAATCTACTTTTTTACCAGGTATAATTATATGTTATAATTATAATAATAATAATACTGATATTTCTAAAGCGCGAACAGCTACCTCACACAGAGGTGTCCCGGCGCTTAGTGTGCAGCTAGATGTAAAAGGAAATGGAGTGGTTTACATTTTTTGAGAAAAAACGATGTCTTTAGTTGCTTCCTGAAACAGATCTCTGAAGTTGCAGACCGAATAGAGAACGGCAAATCATTCCACAGTTTTACCGTCCCAACGGAGAAGGTCCTACTCCCAAGCCAAGCCTTCAGGGCTTCGGGAGCATGTAGCAGATTCAGTGTATTTGAGCGAAGAGACCTCGCCTGCTGGTATCGTGGAAGTCTCAATTTAAGGTAGTTAGGGCAGTTGCCCTGTAGTGCCCTGAAAGCCAGGGTCAGAGCCTTAAATTCGATCCTGCTGGCCACTGGCAGCCAGTGCAGGCCGCGCAGATGTGGAGAGACATGGTGTCTGAAAGGGATATGTTTAATAAGCCTCGCAGCTGCATTCTGCACAGACTGTAAACGCTGAATCAAATACTTTGGCAGGCCAAGATAGAGGCCGTTAGCGTAGTCCAGCCTCGAAGTAACAGTCGCATGGACTACAACTTTGCGGCAGTCTTCCGGCAGCAGATCAAGAAATTTTCTGAGATTTCGAAGTTTGTTTAGGCACCCCGCTGATACCTGCTGAATGTGAGCAGAAAAGGATAGGCTGTCATCCCATCTCACCCCCACATTTTTTGCACTACTACTGGGGAGAGGTGGAGGTCACATTTCAGATGGCCACCACAAATCAGGCACGGGCCGCAGGCCCTTTCCAAAGAAAACCACCTCAGTCTTCCCAGCGTTCAATTTTAGTTTGTTGGTGTTCATCCATATAGCAATGTCGCAAAGGCATCCTTTAAAATTGCTAAGTGCTTCCACCAACAATTCTGAATAAGGAAAGACCAACTGAGTGTCGTCTGTGTATGAGATCGCTTTGACACCCCATTTAGCAATCAGCGTGAAAAGTGGAAACATTTAAATAAATAAAACGACGTTCCTCCCACTGCATTGCATTTGGGGATGCAGTGCACTCAACGGAATTCGGTTTATTTATTTAAATGTTTACTTACCTGGGAAGCTCCGTAATCCATACATTACTACCCTCCACCCTGCCCCTCCCCTTCCCCACGTCACCGCCCTGCAAGTAATCCCACTGCCGGCCGCGGCTGCCTATCTGTCACCAACTAGTGCTTTCTGCAGAAACATGGGGACAAAGGCTGTGCATTTCCAGGTGCCCCCTAACATTTTTTGTGAGATGGCCGACCCCGTTGTAGTTTATGAAGTTCCTAGGACCACTCCAACTGTTCTTCCTGCAAGCAGAAGAGAACACTACTCCAGGCGGAGGTTGTTGTCTCCTCAACCAGGTTTCACACTTCTTTCACACGTCGTTCAAGTCAAGTGCACAAGTGCAAACTATGCAGCGGCTGGAGAGCTAATGCAAATTAAATTTAGCCTGCCTGAAGCTGCTGGAGACTAACTTTCTAAAAGTTACATTTTCCATATCTATAATACAAACTGATTAGATTATTTGAAGATGTCTATGAAGGGACCCTGTAAATAGTACTGGTCAAAAGCTATAAAGTGTATAATTTATACTTTGACTTTTCCTATGTGACGGTTACACCCTGATCAGTGACAATGACGTCGCAGGCTTAGTTAATGGGGGAACATGCCATTTCTAATGTCACACATATTTCTCACTTACATGTTATGCATTCTATCGCGTGGGCAGCATGGTGTCCTTGAGGATGATGCATTTAATAGTTAAAATCAGGTTTTCCTAACTGTCAACAGGTTGATTTTGACAGAGCTGTGCAGAAGGGTTCACACTGCTGTCAAAAGACATATGGTAGGCCTGAAACCATATTTTCCAGGTCCACACTGTTGACGGCGCAATAGATACTGCAGTACAAAAGTGGCACTTAACTTCAAAGCCCCTAGTACATTTTCTATACCATATACTAGGGATGTTTGTGCAATATCAATATGTTAATTTGGGAGAAACTAATTCAACCATATTTAAGAGGAGGGGAAACGCTACTGTTTAGCAGAGGTAACCTTGCACAGAGTTCTAAATTCAGCAAAAATGGGGTCTAGAAAAAGATGAAAAATCTAGGGTGCCTACTTAGAAAAGACAGATTTCCTACAGTATGCAAATATGTATGTCAACATACAAAGCAACTGGGTACTCTATAGTAGAGGGTGAAAAAGAGCATAAAGCGGAAGTTGGGGAGAGGTCTGCTTCAGGAGAGTGGGCTGCAGTTGCGATGGGAGGAAGAGCAAACAAAGTTGTTTGGGATGAGGATCTATTGGAAAACTTAACACGTAAGCAAAACACTTGTACTTCTTTGCAAAGCGTTTATACACACCACCTTCAATGGGAAAGCCTGCCTTGTGAACCCACATAAAACCCACTCTCCTATGTATGCATTTCATAAACACTTCCTCTTTGGATTGTCTGTTGTCCGATTTCTGTAACTTCTGTGTGAAACAGAAGGTCACTCTGCTCTCATAATTACTGCAACTTTCTTAAGTGCATGGTTGCCCTGTAAGGAAGGGAGTCTAACACCCTGTTAGCCTTGGCTCTCTTTGAGGGTTCCACCAAAAACGTTTCCCCCCCATCCTTTCTGGTTTCTGAATTACCTTTTGTTGGCATTAGGACTCTGTGTACTTCATCAGTGCTAACCAATGCTAAAGTGATTGTATACTTTCCCTAACCTACACCTGAATGGCATATTTAATTCACTGAAGTTCCTAGTAAAGTGGTACCTCATATACTGGGCCAGCAAGATGCAATATGCCACCCACAAAAGTAATAATTTAAAACCAGTGAAACTGTGTCAGGACTGCCACTAAAGCCTGTAGAGCAGTGTTAAACTGCAATATCGACCTGGCAAAATAAAGGTTTATTTTGCCAGACCTAAACCTTCCTTTTTAAAACATACAAATCCTTCATAAGTTTGGTCCTAATCCATCCATAGGGCAGGGTGTTTTGTATTTAAAAAGTAGGACTTTTTTTAAGTTTTACCTGTCATGGTAGTGAAAAACTCCTAAATTAGTTTTTCACCACTAGATGGCCTATCTTTCCCATTGGATAACATTGGGTTACCTTATTACATTTAATTAATGTAAACTTTTGATGGGAACAGACATGTAAGCAGCGTTAGGAGTCAATTTGTTATGTCTGCAGATAGTAATCACCAAGACACGCAGGTAAGACTGTTCGTCGTCCTGGCCGAACCACGACTCTTTTATTAGGCAAACAAATCCCACCCCCAATTAACCAATTAGCTCAACACCCTTTATTAACAACAGCTGTGATGGCGCAATCCCTTTTGCCCACTTGTGTAACTGTCACCTTGGGCACTGGTGTTTGGCTGACCAAGAAATTCAGCCCTTTCATAAATGATATAATTTTTGTTTTGTTGATTGGTAACATTCAATTTTATTTCAATGAATTTGTAAGTCTTCACTTGTTCACATTGGTGTTAGTCAAATTTCATCCAAGGAAAATTATATATATCCAATGCATTTCGGTGGGGAACCACCTTCATCAGGGATCCATCTAGAAATGACAAACATTATATTCTGAGCATACTTCTATACATTATTATCAGTCTTATTTAAACATTTTAAGCACTTCATGCCATAACATGGCTATGTTCTCAATCACTTCACTATGTCACAAGTTATGTGGTCAAACCTAAAAATGCTAATACATTTAATTGTTAAATAGTAAGTTTCCACTATGTTCTAGTCATTTCAACACTCGCTAATGTTTTTGTGCTCAATGCTGCAAACGTGCCATTATAAAAAATGCCATTATATCAAATGTGCCTCTTACTTCTAACGAGCCCCTTACGCTCAAGTTATACGCGCCTAATAGTTGTGCAGTATAGTTAACCATGACCCCGTTCTAATAGCCGTTTAAACTTCTAAGCAACCCTTAGCGGGTTTTCATTATTAAATGTCCAAGCGTTCTGACGGCAACTTTCCGGCTTTTACCTGCATTCTCCTCGCTCGCGTCTTTACGAAACTACTGCGGGTTTACACTGCTAGCATTTCGGGGATGTTAATAGTAAGGGCATATCATGCGCATGCGTGTGACGTAGGAACGTTACGCGCTGATCGTGTTTCTTAAAGGGGTAAACTGGCTATGAACTTTATTAACTAGTGAGTTGATAAACAAGGAAAGTCAATGTATAAGATTATTAGGTGTAGCATTGTCTGACTGTGCCGCTCTTGAAGAAGTGTATGTAACCAATTGCCGCTGCATGGACTGACCATGGATCTGAACGCCAAAGAGGCTGTTGTGAATATGGTGTTGTGTCTTCAAGCATATATATATGAAATAGATATTCATAGCTGTTCCGTTACATTAGGCTAATTACAAGTAACACAGAAATTCAGTCCTTTCATTCAACCCATTAGGTTTCAAACTGTTCAAATAAAAAATCCAATGGTTTTCCCTCTTGAGTAAATTGTTCTTTTTGGTCAAACCTTCTCTTCTGTCGACCTGTTCCAAAATACAGGCCTTCAGTTGGCTTATATGGTGTTTTTCTTCCTGAAAATGTATAGCCACTGTAGATTTTTGTGAACCTGTCCGTATGTTGCTCTTGTGCTCATCCAACCTTATTTTAAATTTCCTTTCTGTGTGACCCACGTATATCCGCCCACAAGGGCACTTCAACATGTATATTATGTTAGCTGAGTCACATGTTCCTTTGACTTTAAGGTGGATGTTATTTCCTTTCATAGGGTGGGTGATGACATTGCCCTTCATCATGTTATTACAATTGTTACAGTTTAAGCACGGAACAGTTCCTCGGTAGTTTGTGGTTTCACCGGGTTCAGTTGATGTTTTCAAAAAGTCTGATACGTTTTTCGCTCTAGTGTATGCGAACATGGGTTCATTGGAGAATATTCCTTTGAAATCCGGCTCAATCACCATCATTGGCCAATGTCTTTTGATGATGGCTTTATATTGTTGGCTTACAGTAGAGTATTTACTCACACATGTTATCCGTGGTTGTTCAATTCGTTTTTTGCTTGACCACATCACATTCCTCCCCAATTTACAATGAAAGCAAAATGAATATATTATCTTACATAAGTGGCATAATCTTTTAGACGTGTGGAACGAGCAGGACAATTCCTCAATTGCTAGCAACCCATGCCCCTCGGTTGAAGCTCAGGGCCTAACGGCAAGTCACAAATGGGAGACACAAGGGTCATATCATTCTGTCCAAATCCCACATCCACCCCTACCGGGACCAGATGAGGAAGAGGAGGAAGATATGGTGGAACACCATCCACCCATACTGGAGCTGGTGGAGAGAGACATGCTGGTACATCACCCCCAAAATCTGACGATACGGAACTCTCATCTGAAGACAAAATGTGACTCCTGTCCTGAACATCATTACCACTGTCATAAAACTTTTTAAAGAAAGAAACATTCCTGGATATGGTTACCCCACCCCTCAACACAGTAATTTTAGTTCCATGAACAGACTTCACGACCCAAGGCTCAGGCTCAAATGGCAAACTAAACTTCCCTTTTTGATGCCTATTCCTCCTCATTACTACATCACCAACATCAAATGTCCGGGCCTTAGCCCCTCGGCTCAATGCTACTTTGTCATTCTTAGCCTGCCGGTTTCTCAGCTCTTCTGCCACGACAGCATAACTGGCTGGATGAGACTCCAACACTAGCACAAAATCACCCATAGAACGGTTCATACACAAGGACATAGGACTGACTTTAGTAGTGGAATGGGGTGTCAGCCGGTACTCCTTCAGAAACAAAAAGACAGCACAATCCAAATTCTGACAGTCTGTAACAGCAATCCTACGGGTCTTATTCAAAGTCCGCATAAAACGTTCAACCTCCCCATTGGCTTGAGGCCATAACGGAGTCACCCTACGATGTACAACACCCCTGAACTGAAGATAAGAGGAAAACTCATGACTAGAAAAAGGGGATCCATTGTCAGTCCGCAATTCAGAAATTAAACCATGGGTTGCCATAATTTTATCGAACAAAGGAATTGTGCGACTTGCAGTGGTAATGTCCATAATCTCCACTTCGGGGTATTTGGAAAAGTCATCGATCACCACCAACATGTGACGACCATCAGGTAAACACCCAAAGTCAGCACTAGCTCTCTGCCAAGGAAAAGAAGGAACCTCCTCAGTGATGATTGAAGTGGGCGCATCCCCTCCCCAGCAGCCTGACACAGTGCACAGCCCAAAACAGTGTTCTCCACCAGAGAGTCCAGACCAGGAAACCACAACTTAGATCTCAAACGGGACTTCGTCTTCACTACCCCTTGATGGACCACATGAGCCAGATCCACCACTCGCTGTTGCAAACTGGCTGGAATCACCAGCCATGATCCCCTCAGTAAACATCCCTCCGGGGAACAGGTCAATTCACTCCGGACTTGAAATAACGCCAGCAAAGTAGATCGGGCGTCATCCGTACGGTACTTGGCGGCACTTAGGACTCCGCTTCACTTTCCAGTCCCAACGGCAGCCAACCATAACTGAAGACACCCGTCATGGACAGTAGCGTCCACAACTTCCTCCAAAGAGATTGGGAGAGCCCGAGACCACTCAACCACCATCCGTACATATTCCTCGGTCTCCTCAGCATCATTAGCCTCCAACACAGAGACAGGTCGAAAGTGCCGGGACAAATAATCAGCTGGATTCAACGCCCCAGGATGAAAAACCACCGTCAAACAGTAATCCTGCAGCTGCAGAATCCACTCTCAATCCGTGGTGGTGGCTTTGATGAAGAACCCATAAATAAAGGAATGAGTGGCTTATGGTCCGTGTAGACTATGAAAGGCTGACCATATAGGTACAAATGGAAATGACGACATCCCCATAGCACCGCAATGGCCTCCTTTTCTATGTGGGAGTACCTCTGCTCAGTAGCAGTCAAAGCACGACTGGCATATGCAACAGGAGCCAATTCCCCATTAGTTTGACGCTGAGATAACACTGCCCCCAATCCACCGGGACTGGCATCCACAGCAAGTTCTGAGTCTAATGCCGGATTGAAATAAGCCAAGGTAGTGTCTGCAGATAATGCCCGTTTTGTAGCTTGAAATGCAGATTCCTGCTCAGAACCCAAATCCCATGGAACATTGAATTTTGTAAGTTCACGCAAAGGGGCTGTCAAAGTAGACAATCCGGGTATAAAGCGTCCACAATAGTTCACCATGCCCATGAAACTTCTCACCCCAGACACATTGACAGGAGCAGCGGCAGTCTGTATATCACACACTTTCAAAGGATCAGGAGATACGCCGTCCTGTGAAAATCGGTAACCAAAAAATGAAATGTCAGTTCTCAAAAATTCACATTTCTCTCTACGTAAAGTTAAACCATGATCCAGCAAACGTTGGAATACACCCTTCAGACGACTATGATGCCCATCTAAAGTGGGAGAATGAACCAAAATGTCATCGCTGACATTAATTACTCCTTCCAGTCCTGCCAGCACTCCTCGAATCGTGTCCTGAAACACTTCAGCAGCACTAGAAATGCCAAAACTCAATCGTTTATAACGCCTGAGCCCAACGTGGGTGGAAAAAGTGGTGATTCCTCTGGAAGTAGGGTCAAGCATCAACTGATGATATCCAGCACGGAGATCAATTTTAGAAAACCACCTGGACCCACTGACTTCCACCACGATATCATCAACACTGAAGGAGTAAGATGACGCTCCCGTTTAATTGCCAGATTGGGTAATCGCATATCCAAACAAATTCAGACCTCTCCAGGCTGTTTAGGTTTGCGGGCAACTACAATTGGGGATACCCACGGAGTCGGACCCTCTGCTTTCTCAATAAAACCAGCTTCTTCCAATTTTATTAACTCCGCCTCCACCTTCGGCCGAAGATGGAAAGCCACCCGCCTATGGCGTAGTGCCACTGGTCGAACAGACTCATCAATGTGCAACTTTATCATCCGGTCCTTCATACAACCTATACAATGGAAAAAACAACCTAGGCGGAGGTCTTAGAATGCCTGCACAATGGTTACAGGACAAAAACTGAGAAAAGGGGGGGGGGGCAGTTTCCAATAAAAATTATACTACTTATATATATACTAAATAGATTTTATTTTTAAACAAAACAGTATAAAAATGCATATATTTCAATACAAAGTAAAAATACAATTCATAAACAAGAAAACGTAATAAAAAACACATATAGATTTCTTTTGCGAATTAATAACAGGGATATCGTTACAAAGTTAAAGTGCTTCAGGCAGTTCCACCAGGCCTATATCTTTTCCCTCTATCAACTTTCATATCAAACTTCTAAATCTACCAAATTCTTTGGCTACTTTGGAGCAAGTTCACTGGCTAGTCAAACTATCATTACACTTCTTTTACCATAGGGGACGAAGCAGTACCATCCTGTATACGGTATATTATTTCTGTTATCAGCACACTCTTAAAGCTTACAACCAAAAGACAGAAAGCTGAAGATGTCTATTGAAATGTGTATCTTGTTCCTGTCATCAGTATATGCTTAGAATTCATAAACAAAGGATAGAAAGCAGTGGATGTTTATCGAAATGTGTATCCTCGTTTATATAGCATCATGTACTTATCACCTAGACCCGCCCTAATACGTTACAGTAGTATGTTTGAGGTAAATTACGTGCATCTCATACTTCTGTCCACCATCTTATCAATTCAGATGTATCTCAATATGTACCAGCAATATGTTTGATGCAAATCATGTCCCTTGCATACTTCTGTTTATCATCCCCTCGCGGACTATTATGTTTGAGTGCTACAGTAGAGGCTATTATCAAACCTGGCTCTCATCTTTAGGGCGTTTATTGTTGCCTGAAATAACAGGACAAAAACTTTCTTATTTTCCGCGCAGTTTCCACAGTTTTTAATTGTACTATATCTGATGTAATGACTTGATACATGTAATAGGAAGTAGTTATAGCCTCGTTTAAATTTATGTACTAAAATATGTTTTTATCTCTAGGGAGTGTTTTATGTCTTGACAAAGGCGCTGGACGCCGAAACGCGTTGACATTCAACTTGACACACCACCTTTTTGGAATTCGCAAAAGAAATCTATATGTGTTTTTTATTACGTTTTCTTGTTTATGAATTGTATTTTTACTTTGTATTGAAATATATGCATTTTTATACTGTTTTGTTTAAAAATAAAATCTATTTAGTATATATATAAGTAGTATAATTTTTATTGGAAACTGCCCCCACCCCTTTTCTCAGTTTTTGTCCTGTAACCATTGTGCAGGCATTCTAAGACTTCCGCCTAGGTTGTTTTTTCCATTGTGTATTTTCCCTGACCTAGGGGTATGGTTCAATTGTGTGTACAGGGAACCCTTGTTTGAAGCAAGTCTTCATACAACCTATACCTTCAAACAGTTGCGAGTACTGACTTAACAAGTCCTCCATAGTCCATTGATGAATAGCCAGTGCAAAGACCACCAGATGTAAGTTCTCAGCGGTCTGACAGCTTAACAGCATCCCATGACCCTCCTTGGTGACATATATATCTGTTTCCACAGATTGGGTGCCATGAGAAATCACAGCAGAAAATACCCTGGCTAACACAAGAGGCTCACTGGCTCCAAAAGCAAACCCTTTAATGGACGTACTACTCAACACTGGTAAGCTTGGCAGTCCCTTCATCATGGATTCAGCCATTACATTGATGGATGCGCCAGTGTCAATCAGAGCCGGCACCAAATGACCATCCACCTTGACATCACATTTGGGCAAACCCCTTCGTACTGCACCCCCAGGCTGTAGAGCATGCAGCACATTGACGACCTCTCCATCATCATCCATATCTTCCAACTCAGGAAGAGCAGCATATACTTGGGCGGAAGTCCCAGGAATGGACCCCCGGACAGGAGCTGAACGACATACTTTTGCAAAATGGTTCACTTTATTGCAATTGGAACACCGCTTCTCAATCGCCGGGCAGGTCCCAGATTGAGGAAATGAGGCCCCACATCCATAGCATGTCCGCGCCGTCTGTCCATCTTACGAGGCATCATCTTCTGTTTCTCTGACCCTTGAACCCTCATAGCATTTACTGGTTCCGTCTTCACCACTTGTTGGAGAGCGGCATCCATATGGGCGGCCCTAACCTTTGAAAGTTCTTTCGACCGACCACGGGTCAACATATCCTCCATCGGCATATTGGGCACCTGTAGTATCGCCTCTCGCAGCTTGCTGGAATAACAGCCCTGCATGAATTGGGCCCGTATCTCATCTGCCGCATTGGGCAACCTACACGTGCTGGCCAACACCCGCAATCGGGCAAAGAAGACATCCACAGATTCGGGGGGCAACTGCCTTGCCTGGCGTAGCAGAAACCTTTCATAATCAGGATTCGCCAGAGGCTCAAAATGAGCAGTCCGGGCCTGCTTCAGAGTGTCATAAGTATGAGGCGTCTCCTCTACCACCGACCGCCCTAGCCGATGAATGGCTGCCCCACCAAGATGCAATAGCATTGGACGCCTCCTCTCCACATCCAGGTCAATGGCCTCAAAGTAGGTTTCCAAACGATCTACCCACTCCTTCCACCGCGCAGCCTGCGCAGACGGGGGGCCATCCAGCAAGAAGTGTTCCACCGGGGGAACCATAGACATGACTGCGCCCTCCTGGGTGAATCACCAAGCGTGCCCAAAGTGCAGGAAGAATGCCCGCACCAGCCGGGCACTCCAGCCACAATAGATCCAGCAAAACCGCACTATCATGCACAATACTGTCCCAGGTCCAGTGAAACCCCACCAGGGGACTTTGCCAGGTCAAACGGCGTCAAAGATGAAAGAAGCAGGGGGCGTGGCTAAGGCGGCGATCATGGCGGACGTGGCCTGAGCGAGCTCCGTCCCGCCGTTTCAATATCCGCCGCTAATCCTTCCTCTCCCCAGCCCTGATATGCCCTAAACCACACTATCAGCAGTCGGAAAGGACGGGGGTGCCCCGACAGCGATTTGGGCACTGAGGGAGGTTACAGAGCGGCGGCTGGAGCTCCGTGGAGGTGCGGCCTGCTGCCAAGTGCGAAGCCGGGACCTCGAGTTTGAGGACGCCGGACGAGGGCGAGATACGGCCGGCGTGACGGTGGTGCTGTGGCCGGCCCGCGCCTCCGGAGTCCCGGCGATTGTGGTGTGCTCTGCGGCTCGGTGGGGGACAGGCTCGGAGGCCGTCGGCGGGACTGCAGGGGGCCCAACCCTACTTGCGGTCGAGTCGGACCGGGGGGCCGTGGTGGGCCTGCGGGGCGGCAACACACCTCCCGCCCTGTGGTTCCCCCCCACCTGCACCCTGCTTGAGCTGCGCATCTGACCCCCTGCGCTTGCTACAGGGGGAGCTAAGATCCTGGGCCACGGCTGGTGTACGTGGGATGTTGAGGCCACCCACCCCCCCCCCCCCCCCGCCCCCCCAACATCAAGGACACAGTGAAGCAGCTAGGAGGACTTTCCTGGGGCCGGGAGCTGGGTATCTACCAGCCGGTTGGGAGGTGGTGACTGCGGGTGGCTCTACGCCGGTGCACGGAGGTAGGGGCGGCCGATCCCAGCCACGGATTGCATCTTGTGACCGGTCCCACCACAGGGTGAAGTGGTGGGGGATCCCCTGAGGTGGAGCCTGTGAGGTGGAGTGCTTGCAGCTGACCCGGCCCGGTTTGATTGGGATGGGGGTGTGGGCCCCCACTGGCACGAGGAAGGGACTCTACGCCGGCAGAGACGACGACGGACTGAGGGCAGTCGCTCATACCAGGTTCACTACTCCTGTGTTGGCCCAGGCCCCGGGGCCTATCTCAGCAGGCGGTCATGACGAGGGGTGGCAACAGTGGTCACACCTCAAAACAAGGCACTATTGACAAATCCACGGGACCAGCCGGGAGTGCCGGAGCGGCCGGGGGCCCACCAACATCCGGCCCGATAATGCCGCCCTCATGGCGGCGATAACTCAATCTAGGGACATGCTCGATGCTAAAATAGGGGTGGATGGTGCCGACGTTACATTACTGCACCAGGATTTGCGCAACGCAGTGGCTCGCATCACGGAAGTGGAGACATGGATCACTGGTGTGGAAGACGACGTTGCGACCTTGAAAAAGAGGGTGGCCAACATGGAGGGGATCCAGAAGGGCCTGGCTCTGAGGGCTGAGGATGCAGAAGGGCGTGCTCGAAGGAACAACCTATGCTTTGTGGGATTTCCGGAGGGCTGTGAGAAGGGCGACATGGAGGCCTTCCTGACCCGCTGGCTGGAGGGGTGGCTCCCTCCGGAATCCCTTTCGCGCTGCTTTATTGTGGAACGGGCGCACCGAGCACTGACCCATAAGCCGGCGGTTGGGGAACGTCCAAGACCGGTGATAGCCAGGCTACTCAACTACCACGACCGCGACACGATCCTGCGGCAAGCGCGCCTAAAGGAGCCTCTGCTGTTCGAAAGTCACAAAATCCTAATCTTTCCAGACTACACCAGGCTGGTTCAGCGTCAACGTCAATCCTTTACTGAGGCCAAAGCGCGATTGCGGGGCCTGAATATACAGTATGCCTTGCTCTACCCGGCCCGCCTGCGGGTGGTCTTTCAGTCCAAGACTCAATTTTTCAACACTCCAGAAGAAGTCTTTGCTTGGACAGACGAGACGGTCCGGATCAGGGTGCAAACCCCCCCCAGGTCGAGACTCAGATGCATCCTCCACGACTGGGCCCCCTCGGACCCACCACCTTCACGTAGCAGGAGTAATTGGAGATCTCGCACTAAGAAGAATCCTCCATCAGAGACTGGAGCGGCCGGGGCCACTGGGCCTACTGAATCTCAATCTCCGACATTATAATCTCCGAGGGATGGGGCAGACTTTCCGTCAAGATCCAGGGAGGAGATTACGCTCCTCCAGCGTATGAACGACATTTACAGGCTGCTGTTTGAGACTCTGGATGTACAAGTAACTTTGTGGTTTTGGGTACCGGGCTGGGAGACGGTTTGAAGAGGGTGGACTCGACCCCTCAGTTTAGAAGGGTTTGTTAGTGGGGGGTGGGTTGGGACTGAGTGGGTTGTCTTTTGGGGATCCATTGCGATAGTGAGTACCGGACCTCCCGTTCGGGGCCGGCGACGATCTATACCGCGACAGGTACTTCAATGTTGCTGAGGTATGGGGTGGGGGGAGGAGGGGGTGTTCTGGGGGCAGTTGGGAGTGGGGGAGGGGAGGGGGGTGTTGTGGGGGCTGTTGGGTGGGGCGGGCGGAGGGAGAGGGGGAGGAGGGCGGTAGGGGGGGTAGGTAGGTTTGACACAGTGTCTGCGCGAGTTCGGCAATTAAAATGTATATGTGTGTGGCTCCGAGAGCCCAGGCTATTGATTTTCCTCCCCATTGACAATGGCTGACGTTCAGGGACCAGGCCTCCGCAGGCGTTGTTAGGAGTGGTGAGTTGGAATGTCCGGGGGATGCTGGATAAAATAAAACGCGGGGCGGTGCTGCGGCTGGGGAAAAGGGAACGGGCTGACGTTCTCCTCTTGCAGGAGACGCACCTCCAGGGCACCAAAACCCTCAGCTTACAGCGGAATGGCTATCAACAAGTGTTTCATGTGGGCTTTGTGAGAGGGTCCCGAGGTGTAGCAGTCCTAGTGCATCGCAGGCTCTCTTATGTACATGAGACGCAATGGGTCGATGCCCATGGTAGATTTGTGTTTGTTAAGGGTATGATTGGGGACAAGCCGATGGTCTTTGGTAGCGTGTATGCCCCGCCCCCGTTGCAAGAAGCGCTCATTGAGAAGCTGTTTGAGGTGTGGACTGACATTCTGAATGTGCTTGCGATTGTGGGTGGAGATTGGAATGACGTGATGGATGGACGAGTGGACCGTTATAGGCCAGGAGGGGGGATCCCAGCTGACGCTCCTACGAAACTTAGCGGCTTGGCACAGGGAATAGGTTGGATTGACTCGTGGCGATACCAGCATACTCTGAGCCGTGAATACTCCTATGTTTCTGCTGTGCACAAGTCCTTCTCCAGATTAGACTACCTGTTCGTACCGTGTCCCTGGATAGCGAGAGTTGCCTCCACGTCCGTGCTCCCTCGTGGTATCTCGGACCACTCCCCTGTGACGCTAGACCTTTCTCTAGACAAAAGGCGACAGCCCTTCCAATGGCGCCTGTCTACGTGGCACCTGCAACAAGATCACTATCAATCACATATTCGGGAGGCCATATCTAATTACTGGGAAGAGAATGATAGGCCTGAAACAGATGCCGTCGCCCAGTGAGAAGCTCTGAAACCTGTGCTCCGGGGTGTAGATATTGCTTGGTATGCAGGGGCCCGCAGGACCCGTAAGACAGATATGGAGGAGGCAGCGGGGCAGGTTTGGGATTTGGAGGGGGAATGCAGTACCGGCGACACGGTTGAGGCAGTGGGGCAGCTGTTGTTAGCACAGTAATCCTACACATCCCTGTTACTGAACAAGGCGCGCCAGCTGTGGCTGGCCACCCAGAGTAGAATATACCAGTGGGGGGATAAATCCAGCACCATGCTTTACAGACTCTGCCAGCACACATTCCAGGCTCAGGCCCTGCCGGGTATTCGGGATGAGCGGGGGGACCCTGTGACGGCCCCGGAGGACCTAGCGGCCCTGTACGCCCCCCAGGAGGTCCTCCCCGCGGAGGACGCTGACAAATTCTTGCGGACCTTCCGCCGCGTGCGCTCTCGAATGAAGATCGTGATCAGCTGGACCTTCCCCTGTCGTTGGAGGAGCTGGGTATGGCACTTGGGGAGTTGAAGACTGGAAAAGCCCCTGGACCTAATGGGTTCCCATGTGAATTTATGAAAACTTTTCATCTCCAACTGGAGGTGTGGTATAGAATGGCGTTGGAGGCAGCCAGGGAGCGCGGTCGCCTCCCGGCGGACTGGCGACATGCCGAAATTGTTGTCTTCTGTAAACCCGGGAGGCCCCCCGAACACCATTACTCATACAGGCCGATTTCCCTTTTAAATTTTGAAGCGAAGATCTTGGCAAAGGCCCTGGCCAACCGCCACCTTCCTTATATCACAGACTTAGTTCACCCTGATCAGGCAGGGTTTATGCCCCATAGGGCGACGAGACACAATATTCGCCGCGCGCAAGTGGTGGTAGAGGCGGCCCGAGCTGCTGGGATTCCGGTGGTGCTCCTGCTGGCCGACATTGATAGGGCATTCGACTCCCTAAGCTGGGTATACCTCCGGGCACTTCTGTCCCGCCTTAACCTTGGGCCTCGCTTTCTTTCATACCTACGGCTGCTTTACACGGACCTGACGGCGTCTGTGAGAGTGGCGGGAGCGGTGTCAGAGCCCTTCTCTATCGGACGGGGCACCAGGCAGGGCTGCCCTCTCTCACTTTAGTTATTTGCAATGGCCATGGAGCCCCTGGTGGCGTGGGTGCGGATAGACGCGCAGCTGCGGGGACTTGAGTGGGAGATGGGTCCGTCGGATCGCATTGCACTCTACGCCGACGATGTCCTCTTCTTCCTTACGGACATAAATAGGTCTGGGCCTAGAGTCCTGGAGATAATGCGTATTTTGGGGAAGGTGTCGGGCTTACACTTAAACGTGTGGAAATCCACGCTGTGGGTGCTGGGGGGAGGTGAGAGGCTGGGTCCATGGGCATCAATGTTACAGGAGGCGGCTGGCGGAATTAAGGGCCAGATGTAGGTAAGTAACATTTACCGAATCTTAATTACCGTAAATTACCGAATTTTACCGATTCGGTAATTAAGATTCGGTATATGTGAGGGGTTGGTATGTAGGGAATCCAGATATTCCCTTTTACCGAATCGGTAAAATTCGGTATTTACCTATTCGGTAAATACCGAATCGGTAAAGCCTATTGATTCCTATGGGCTTCAAAGCCCATAGGAATCAATAGGCTTTACCGATTCGGTATTTACCGAATCGGTAAATACCGAATTTCACAAGGGTGCAGGGGGTGTCACTTTGACACCCCCTGGCACCCCCTAAACAGGCGTGGGTGCCATGTGGCAGGCATACCTGCCCTAAGGGCAGGTCTGCCTGTCACATGGCATAGGTGTGCATGCACACATGTGCATGCACACCGGAATCAGTATTTTACCATGGATTTGTATTCCATGGTAAAATACCGATTCTGTAAGCCATGTGCAGAAGGTACATTGCCTACCTACATTGCATTTTCGGTAATTTTACCGAATCGGTAAATATTACCGAATCGGTAATTATTTTACCGATTCGGTACATATTACCGAATCGGTAAATTTACCGATTCGGTAATGATAACGATTCGGTAAAATTACCGAAAATGTGCCCCTACATCTCAATAGCCCTTTACCGATCGGAAACGGCCGAAAATCGGTATTTTCGGCCGATTCCGATCAGTAAAGGGCTACCTACATCTGGCCCTAAATACCTGGGCGTCTTTCTGACGGATGTTGCGGGCGTGGCCTGGGCGCGCAATGTGGTGCCCGTTTGGGACATAGTGTGGTCGGACATGAAAACTTGGTCCAGAATGCCCCTAAATATTTATGGCCGCTCGGCAATATTTAAAATGGTGGCCCTCCCGCGCCTCCTATACCAGCTGCAAAATCACCCTTATCCCATAGCGCCGCAGTGGTTTCGCCAGGTTAACGCGGCGCTGAGTCAATTTCTTTGGGCCTGTGGAGTGGCGAGGGTGGCTCTTCGCACTTGCTTCCTGTCCACGTACTGCGGGGGCCTGGCCACCTCGGCCATTTAGTCATTTTATCAGGCGTCTCACTTGCTGGTGCTTAATGAGTGGTGGTATGGGGATCGGAATGATCCGGCCTATGCCCTCGAGCGATACATGATGGATCCGAATACGCTACACACCATCCTGTACTCAGCGACTGTCAGGAAGAGGCTCCCCGTGGTTGCCCAGGTGGTTTTCCGAGTATGGCGTGGGGCTCTGCGCCGCATGGGGTGGTGGAACAGGTTGACGAGAGAGACTCCGCTGTGGCAGAATGGGCAACTGCCGGCACTGACATCCCTACAGGGGTTTCGGGGCTAGGACGCCATCAGCATCTCAGCACTAGGGCACGTCACGAAGGGCGCTACCCTCAAGTCGTTCCAAGCCTTGAGTGAGGAATATGCTATGCCTAGAACCCAATTTTTCAAGTACCTGCTGCTGCGCCATGCCTTGTCCCCCTCCCTGGTAGGCTTGGAGTCATTGCCTGAATTCAGCCCCCTTGAGGCTAAGGTGTTTATGGGGGAATTGGAGGAAAAGAAAATCTCTAACATATAACAGACCCTGGTTACGCACTGCTACTCCTCCCTTGATAGACTACGCTCTGTGTGGGAGGGAGATGTTGGAGCTCTCGAGGAGGAGGACTGGAGGGAGGCCCTGGAAGCCCTGAGGGGAGCGGCTATAGCGGTTTGTTTACGATTTATACAATTTAAATACTTGCATAGGGCCTACTATACCAGAGACCGACTGTGGAAGGCTGGTTTGATTGCCTCCCCTGAGTGCTTGAGATGCGAACGGGCGGTGGGTACATTTCTTCACACTGTGGTCATGTGCGAAGCTGTCGAGGTTCTGGATGGGTGTCTGGGATTGCTTGTCTGAGGTGTTGGGCTGGGACCTCCCCCGATCGCCACAGCTTGGTCTTCTGCATATCATGGAACAGGTTGGAGGCAACATATATAAACGTCATCTATTAGTTTTGGGCCTTACAGTGGCCAAACGAGATATAGCTCGGGCCTGGAAAGACCCCAGGGCCCCCTTGCTGTAAGTGTGGAGAAGGGGATTGGATTTTTGCATGGAGCTGGAGCGTCCAGGGTTTGAGGCCAGGGGCTGCCCCCGGAAGCATTTTGAGATATGGAAGAGATGGGCGGACTATAGAGGGCTATGGCTGGAGCCACCTGCATCCCAAGACGTTGGAGAAGAACTTTAACTAATGGACCTTGGGTGAAAAGGAGCACGCACTATTAGTGATTTGTTAATCTGTGCCTTGGGACTATGTAGACACTGTGTGGGGGTAAGGGTGGGACCCGGGAGGGAGGGTAGGGAGTTGGGGGTTGGGGGGGCCGTTTCATTACCAAATATTGATTGAACTGACTACATGTGATGTTTCATTATTTGCTCGCTGGTCCTTCGATGTGTTGCGTGTCCCATATGCACTTTGTCAGTACCGCAATAAATTTTGTTCAAAAAAAAAAAAAAGATGAAAGAAGCAGCCTGTCAGACCTCCAAGACTGGCACGAGCAGAGACAGCCGCTGTAACTTCAAGTCGCACTCAGCAGGGAGCAGGAGGCATTCAGCAAGGAGCAGTCTTTCTTTTTTGACAGCCGTAGCGCCGTCGAAAGCTGTGAGCCACTCCGACCACGCCCCCAAACACCGTCAGGCCAGGCGAGGGAAGGAAAACACCTATCACCGGTCACGGAGCAAGGAAAACGCCGGACCAGGTGCCTAAAACGCCAAATAAAGACACAAATTGCTGTGTAGAAACACCGCCAATCCACTGCTGCACCAGAAGAAAAGCGGGAGAACAGCCTTGCAACACTCCGGACCTTTGTCGCCAAGATGTTATGTCTGCAGATAGTAATCACCAAGACACGCAGGTAAGACTGTTCGTCGTCCTGGCCGAACCACGACTCTTTTATTAGGCAAACAAATTCCACCCACAATTAACCAATTAACTCAACACTCTTTATTAGCAACAGCTGTGACGGCGCAATCCCTTTTGCCGCCATTCACAGTCAGGTAAGCGCCATGACCACATCACACAATTGTCATTTTAAATCCTCTTTAATGTTAAATTCGAATTTTAAGTTACAATTCTGAAAATGCCACTTTTAGAAAGTTAAACCGGTAGAGCTGCCTACAAGGCATTTATTCACAAAAATATGTTTTAAATAGTTTGATATATCTTCTGTCATGGGGCCACATATGCCCCTTCAACATTTTGAAATACAACTTAAAAGATTAATTCAGTAAATAAATTACAGTAACCAGGTGTGGTAAAAGGTAGTTTGATTTATAGTCTAAAAATGCAAAAGATACAAGAAACTGGGGTTCCTAAACAGCAATTCTCATATACATTGATAACACAAGTCAAAACTAGATCGAATATGGCTACATTCTAGTCATCAATGTCTCAACACCCATCTCCATAAAATCAAAACAAGGGGTTTAACCCCTTCGCTGCGGCCGCGATTTTACCGCTGTGCGGTTAACAAAAGAACAGGGCGGGGCCGTGACGAACCCCAGCCGTCATCAGCACATGGCCACCGCGGGGCGTGATGGCTGGGGTTCGTCACCAGCATGGGAGGGGTTAAAGATAGTGCAGAAAAGCGAGATAGGGCAGACGTGATTTGGACACAGTTGCTGTTCATGCAGGTTAGGACAGGAAGGAATCACTAGTGGTCCGTCTCCCAAGGCAATATGGTATAATGTCTCTCTGAAATTCATGTAGTCTTCACACTCGTGCATCTGTATTCTCATTTCACTCGGAGTACTCTGATTTTGAATAAATCATCCCAATTAGAATTTTTTTCTCTCTGTTGGGCTTTTCTTCTCTGATACACGTACACTTCTCTGTCTGAGCCCTGTAAGGTCACCATCAAACGTGTTCACCTTACATAAGTGGTTGCCTTTATTGGAATTATGACAGATTTCTTTTAAAGATTCTGAGCTCACTGCATGAAGCAGCTGCAATCTTTAAACCTTCTTTTGCTCAGCTTATTCCAAAGGCTTTGTTATAAAGCAGGCCTCAGTGAAGCTACTTCCTCTAAATATTAGATATATTTCTAGTTTTGCTTGTCTAGAGGCATAACTCGAAATTTCCTTTTAATACACAGCAATACAGCACGACTCCACAATAGACTTAATGAAAGTAGCAGGCTGTGGTTCAGTAGACACAAGGGACTGTTTGAAACACACCGCAGGTCTCCAAGGAGACGCTTTAACTTGTGCAAATAAAAAGCAAGGCTTTAATAGGTGATTTGCTATTATTGTGTACATTTGACCTATACGCGCTGAAAGTATGTAACTGAGGCGGGGTGGGTGGAGGGGTAATAGGGAGGGGGTGCTGCTGCACCTCCAAGATAACTATACGGGAATCATCTTTACATTTGGTTTTTCATCTTGTCACATTTGCTGTGCATTCAGTGCCCAAGGTCAAATGTCAGCCTATTTCTTCTGACAAATATTCTTTTAACATGGTGTTTAGTTTACTAGGTGAGGTCCAAATGATAAATATTCACTAAAACCAGATTTCCACACATTTGGCGCTGTATAGTTTTATAAGTAAAATATGTCTGCATGTCTGTCCAAAGGAATTGCCCATTTCAGTGGACAATGTGCTGTCTGTAAATGATGGTGTGATACCGCAACATTCTTTAATAATATATTTACGACAGTGTGCTCCAAAATGCACCACCAGCTTCATACTACACCCTTGCCACTCTCTTGCTGAATAGGAGTGGCTCATTTTTAACGCTTAGTTTTTGTGAGATGCTTGAATTTTTCACAACCCCTATTAGTTCTGTTATCTAACATTGATGGCAGCAACCCAACCCTGAAGAATGGTACCAGCGCCACTTATCTGCCCCGTATGGAAAATCGGCAATACTTCAAATCTAAAAAAGGCTTTACGAAGGTCTAATGACCAAAGTTAGGATCTACAGATCACAAAAAATTTATTAAGAAAAAAAGGCATGATAGAAGCACATTCCTGTTTGGCAGAAGGGTTCTGAAAAAAGTGAGTAGCCATAAATTGAGGGCAAAGTGCATAGCTTCAGATGATTTCCTGATTGCAGTGTATTCAGGGATAGTCATTCCCTACAGACTCTGCATATGAGTACTGTGTGCAGAGCATTGCTAGAGTTCATTTCCTGCGCACAGTGTTTAATGGTCACAAACTTTGCACCAGGGGTATGCTCAATGAGTATGATTAAACTGCATTGAACAAGGGGGGCATGTCGAACCGCCCCAGATGGCGGACACATGAATATGGAGCTGCTGTCCCAAAACTCTCCTGAATCCGGCATGAACCGAGGCCATTCGCACCCTCCTGTAGTGCACGGGGGCTCCCCAACATCCACCGACTGACTCTGGTGTCGGAGGTGGGGCTAAACAGGGAATAGTTACGGAAACCCAGCAAGAGAGGGAGAGCGATGCTGGTAACATGTACCTCGACTGCCAACGCCCTACACATGCTGAGGTGGTAAGAGGCGTCGACCTAGGGCATTGCATGGCAATTTACTGCCTCACCCCCAGCGTCCCAGCAGTTTGCCCTGACTGTGTATAGACTAAAAGCATTGGCTGGGGGTCAAGGCTTAGAATTCTGATCACCTGCTGCTGCGGCTTGTTACTTACTGGCTCTGCGCCCGCTGCGACCATCGCATCCGAACTTCTGGGCGCCAACCCACGCATCCACTGAGCCTCCTTGCGCTGATATGATGAGCCTCCGAGGGGGAGTTGCCTCGCCTAGGTCTTACGGCTAGTTCCAGATCGAAGGGTCCTTACCTGCAGAGGCCTCAATTACCCTGCTGCTGCTTGTGGGCCAGCATGTGCACGCTTTGTGCCAGAGGAAGCACAAATTAACTACTGAATTGGGTGAAGGCCTGTGAGCCAATTGGTGTACGGCGACAGTGAATTTATTATTTATTCATTTATTTTTTGCATTTGTAATGCGCGCAGATACCCACAAAGGGTTTCCCGGCGCCAGGACTAAGAACCCAACAGCACAGAAAGCAAGACGGCCAGAGACCACAATTATTTATTGAAAAGCCAGGTTTTAACGCTTTTCTTAAAGCTGGCAAAGTTTTCCTCCTTTCGTAAAGCTGGGGGAAGGGAGTTCCAGAGGACTGGTCCCAGATAGGAAAAGGATCTCCCTCCCATTCTGGCCAGTTTAAATCTGGGTACCACAAAGTTTTTAAACATATAGCTCAGGGCTTTGAACCGAACCCGGTTCTCCACCCTGAGCCAATGCAGGTCCTTAAGGTACTTAGAAATCCTCGCTGTCCTGGGGATTTTACACAGCAACCTGGCTGCGGAGTTCTGGACAAGCTGAAGCCGTCTGATCACGGCTAAGTTGGAACCCAGGTAAAGGATGTTACCGTAGTCAAGCCGTGATGTAATTAGGGCATTGACTACGGTCTTCTGGGTATCAACAGGCAACATCCAGATAATCTTCCGCAGCCATTTGAGGATAGTAAAGCACGTACCGGCCACTTTGTTGACCTGTTGTTTCATCGATAGTGTGTCATCGATGTGCACCCCTAAGCTTCTGACCTGGGTAGCTGGAATAGGGAAAGCACCCAGGGATGGCGGCCAGTGAGTATCCTGCCAAAGGTCTCTGTTTTTACCTAAGAGAAGGATCTCCGTCTTCTCCCCATTGAGCTTCAGCTGGTTCGTTGACATCCAGCTGAAGACTTCATGAAGACCTAGTTTCAGCGCAGAGGGGGATGAAGGATCCGAATTGGTGAGAGAAAAAATAATCTGCGAATCATCCGCATAGGTCATTAGTTCTAGACCAACTCGCTCCGCTAGATCGGCGAGAGGGCGGAGATACAGATTAAAAAATAGCGGACTCAAACTTGAGCCCTGAGGCACGCCATGGGGCGAACAAAAGGTGTCTGACTGGGCCTGTGAAGACGAGATCTGAAACATCCGGTTGCACAAATAGGATTCAATCCAGTCCAGCGCTGCCCCTCCGACACCATCCTCACTCAGCCTGGTAAGCAGTCTGTCGTGTGAGATGGTGTCGAAGGCTGCACTTAGATCGAGTAGGACAAGTGCAACCGTTTGCCCATCGTCCATGAGCCCCCTAATCTTCTCGGTGACTCCCAGGAGGGCGGATTCGGTGGAATGGCCAGCCCAGAAACCTGACTGGGAGAAATGGAGCAGGTTGTTATTCTCCGTAAATGTGGTAAGTACACCGTGAATTTTTGAGAAAACAGGCAGCATGGAGATGGGGCGACAGTTGGCCAACACCTCAGGATCAGCAGAAGGCTTCTTCAGCAGAGGGCTGACCATGGCGTGTTTCCAGGACGCTGGAACTTTTGCCAGATGAATAGAGGCATTTAATGTCTCAGAAATGATCTTCAGAGCAGAGTCATCCAGTTGGCTTAAAATGCTAATAGGGAGAGGGTCACAAGGAGAGCCTGACTTAATAGAGGTAGCTCGGGATTTCAAAGTTTCCAAAGTAATGGGTGGCCAGGAATCAAGCCGGCATCCTACTGACCTAACTGGAGGCGGATCTTCTCTGCCGTCCCTCAAAGGAGGGTTGATATTGGCAATGATGGTCTCAATCTTTTCCACAAAATAGGTGGCAAGGTCTTGACATTTTTGGGTGGTGAGGGGGCATGCAGCAGCCATAGAATTTGCTCCAGCTAGTTCTTTAACTGTATTAAAGAGAGTCCGTGCTTTATTAGCAGCAGTGTTAATGGTCTCTGTTACATAACAGGCTTTGGCTCTCGTACAAGCCGAGTGATAAAGGTTTCTGGCCTTACGGTAGATCTCTTTCTTTAGAGGGTCATAGTGTTTGCGCCATTTCCGTTCAAGTGTCTTACACTTAGTCTTTTCTAATTTAAGATCCTCAGTGTACCAGGGAGCCGGTAGGCGATGTACATTCCCTCTACACCTGGCAATAGGTAGACAAGTGTCAACTGCCCTTTCCAACCATGTATGGGTTTCCAACGCATTTTTATCCATATCACAACCCAAGACAGGGGGGGATTTCTTCAGTGCATTCTGCAGCTCGGTCAGGTCCAGCCTTTTCCAATTTCTCATGAGGATCAGAGGCCGGGTGGAGCATAGCTTTGTGGGTTCTCTAAGGGTAATACTAAAGAGAGTTAGAAAATGGTCAGACCAACACATGGGGTCAGTTTTAAGCCATTTTAACTCCTGTATGTTTGATATAATGGGGTCCAACAAATGTCCTGCTTTGTGAGTAGGGCCCTCATTTCGCAGTGTCATATTCAGAGCAGTAAAATCCTCCAGGAGGTTCATAGCTATACTATTTGACTTGTCCTCCAAGTGGAGATTTAAATCACCCAGTATAGTTAGGTTTTGGGCGTTAAGAAAATAAGGCGAAATGAAGTTAGCCAAGTTCGCAGCCCAAGCATTACTATTTCCAGGTGGGCGATAAATTAAAAAACCAGAGAACATAAAATTTGGGTTTAGTGAAATTTAAAAAAATGCTGCTTCGCCTCCAGGAATATTAACCAATTCAAGGTCACATTTAAACTCCCTGTTGAAGATCACAGCAATACCACCTCCAACATGTCTCACTCTGTCTACTCTAGCAATGGCATAGGTAAAGGGACCTGCACTTTCATGCAGCCAGGTTTCCGTTAAAAACACTGCACATGGTTTTTCCTCGGCTAAGAGATTGAAAATACCTGATTTATGCTGGGGTAAAGATCTACAATTAACGGTATAAAAAGTGAAAACACAGGGGTTTTGATCAGAGGATTGAGTAGGTAACTTGCGAATACGTGTAACCTCTGAATGGGGCTGAACATTAGATAAGGTAAAATCACAGTGGGGACATGCTTGTGTACCCGTTAGGGAAGGTTTTAAGATGGAACATTTCCCGTTGCTACTAGGGCGAAGAGCCCTTAGCTGATCCGCAGAGTTCATACCTGTAGCAGCGTTTCCTGCCCCGTGACCCGGCCTGGCCCGGACGGGCACAGACGGGCTGGTCTTAGGCTCGTCTTTGGCGCAGTCAGAGGCGCCCACCCTGCGCTCCATCGCTGCGCGCTGGGGCCGACGAGTGGCTAAATACCCTCCAGGAAGCGGAGGTCTAGAGCGCTAACCGCTCGACGCTCCGTAAGGTGCCGCCCCTGTCCCGCCCTACACAACCGCGATTGGCTGGAGTGCCGGTTGCCTTCAAACAGAGCGAGAACAGCCCTCAGGTGATTGATGAAAGTCCCTGGTGAGTGCGAGTAAGTGCTCAAGTTGTCAGGGTGATACTAAAACACATACAGTCACTTCAGTGATTTAAAATTGACTATTAAAATTCGAGCTACAGCTCGAGTACACAGAACTAAATTCTCCAAAAACTATATCAAATGCCTCTGAAACGAAATGCTTTCAAAATGTGCAAGGCTCGGCGCCCAGCGGGGAGTAGCTGCCACCGACTCCTACCGCAAACACGCCGGCCTCCTCGCAGCCTAAAGACGGCTGATGTGGGATCCTTGGCTAAACTAAAAGTTGCTCCAACATTTAAGGTCTGAGCCTACACCGCTAAACGTGCTACCTTCCCTGTGCCGCTGAATCTTCATACACCTTGGGGCTCTATCCCCTGGCACCCTAATTTAAATACCTACAACATCTGGGGCACATCACATGTTAAAAATTGAAGTTCTCTACGGGCCTTTCAATTATAGCTCAGTTATGGAAGTTCAGCCTCAGTGGGCAGGGTATACAGGACTGTTGTGCCACAATTAAGGGCATTGTATCTCCAGGGGTGTCTGGCACGACTACAGGAATTTAGAATGGGGTGCAACAAGATCAAATCCCTGGGCAGGATAAGTGCTATTGCTCCCGATCCCCTCCTCCTGACAGCTCATCCACCCTGCTGCCTGCACATTGAATACCCACACAATGGCGGCATTTGCAGTGGACAAACTGGCATTATCATACAGGAGATCCGAGACTCCAGAATCGTTATGGAAGATCAAATTGGGTTATTACCACTGAAAGTAGCCTCCTTAAGGATGAGCATCTCAAACTGGTGGACAAAGTCCAATCTAATGAGAAGGTGCTATCTACATTGACGCAGTGTCAAGCAGATCATGTATCTCTGGTGGCACATTTGCGCAGACAACTAGAGCAGCTCCAGGATTGTCCCGAGGATGTATATAGGGGAGGTTGAATTGAAACAATATCCGCACAGTGGGGATGTCCGAAACTAAAGAAGACCCGCATGCTACTCAATTCGTAGAGACTTGGTTTCAATAATCACTGTCCCCGCTGAGCCAGCCAGTATTTTTCACAGTTTAGAAGGCACACCGTGTACCAATGAGGAGACCTATACGAGGTGCACCATGAGGCCCATTGTAGCAAGGATCCTTAACTTTAGGGACCAGTTACATCGTGCAGCGCATGAAAATGCACCACTTTCTGTTAAAGGGTATAAGAGTCTAACTGTTTCTTGATTGCACCCTCGCTGTTCAACGGCAACAGTCCTCGTTTGTGGAGGTGAAGCACCACCTGCACACAATTGGTCTCACTTAAGACCTTCATTTTCCTGGCTCAACTCAAGTTTCTACATGAACAGCTCTCTCACTTCTTTGACACCCCTGAGGCAGATAGAGACTGGCTGGACTGCAACTTACTTAATTCCCAAAGACAGGACCAACAGTGATCCTCATGTCCAAAGCCCCAACGACTATCTGAATGACAGTGCCATGGTGTGGCTGCCAAGTATCGCCTGCAAGTCACGCTATCCCCACAGCAGACCTTGGAAGACCAGCGGTCGGCTATAAGATCGGTCACCACTCTGCGAACCACTGCCCGGCGTTCCAGTTCTAGCTCCTTGGGAGGTAGTGCCTTGGACTGAGACACAGATGGCAGCATGGCACTATTTACCACGATTACACCACAGGTGGCTAATGACTTGCTAGGCTAACCGGTCAGGAGTATATTCTGACACCGAGACTTATGGTATCTGCCTTGGAGTCTCCTACATGTGGCAGTAGGGGTTCCGGAAGCCCCTCAAAGGTACTAATCCAACCAACTATTTGCTTCCCATGGGGAGAGTTTTTTCTTTAGTCGTTGTTTGCAAGGTGTCATCCTGTCATTTTTGTATGTCATAATGTGGGATTTGAATGCATGACACTCTTCTATTTCCAAGTGTCTTATTGCGGTCCTAATAGCTGGTGGGACCCAGGTCCACACTCATGGTCAGTTACAGTAAAGTTTCTCAATTTGATACTCACAGATTTTGGAGTTTGGACAATGTACCCCACAAGCTTAAGCCTCTGAATTTCTCTGTTGCTCATTTTCTGCTCTTTATGATTATTTGCTCTAACAAAGTTTTATTGCTGGACCGAGTATTGGGGAAGTTCCTTTGTATGGTTAAATCTGTCCCCAATAATTTTCATATTGGGTACTGTGATTCGACAGATGGGGATACCACCTAATTGCTTTCACCCACAATGTAATGGTCACTACCCCTAATTCCTATGACATACTCACTTGGCACCTTCGGGGACTGAGTTACTTTTTACATTTGTTATTTATTTATTTAAATTTTCGTCAATGGCATGCAACTAAAATATCAGCAGATGCAGGGGATATACAGCCATATCGTGAACAGAAAAGAAATATCATCATAAATCAGATGGGGACTGAGTTACTTGCATAAGATGTATTGAGTACTAGCACACTTGCACAGGAATAGGGCGCACATAACCTACCTCCAGGAGACACCCTCACCATGGTAGAAGCCCAGAAATTACACAAAAAGTGGAGGGGTTAGCTCTTTCACACCTCAAACTCAACCTTTGCCTGAGGAGATGTGATTTGGGTTCAGGTGGGGATCCTCTTACTGGTCCAAGAGCCCAAAATTGACACACAAGTTTGCTATGTGCTTCTACAAGGCAGCCTGGATGGGGCACCGATTGTGCTCGGCTGCATTTACGCACTGATTCAGGAGCAGGATGTATTTTTAAACCACTTATCTATGATGCTGGCAGATTGAGCGCATCTCACCTGTGTGCTGGGAGGTGATTTTAATGCAGTCTTGGATATTCTTTTGGACGGTCCCACCACCTGACGAGTGTGCCCAGCCCAACAAGCCAAAGCACTACAGCAATAGGTGACTGGTGGGGATCTAACTGACATAGTTGTAACATTGGTTTGAGGGAATACTCATTGTATTCCTTCCCACATACACTTTACTCCCACCTCCATAGGTTCCTATGTGCTTCCCGTCTACAACCTCAGGTCACCCATGCTATAAACCTTGGTAAGACACTGTCAGATTATAACCCGCTAGAGATCACACTGGCATGGGGCTGGGTTCTGGCTCCAATCCCCACTTGGTGCCTCCAACCATTGCTACTTGAGGATGCGGTGTTCCAAGAGACACTAGCTAAAACCATCGATACATGCTTATCATGAAATACTGGAACAGATTCCTCCACATTAGTCGAGTGGGGGACTTTGAAGTTGGTGGTGTGAGGTATGTCCATTAACACATTAGTGGGTGCCCAAGGGGTGGACTTGAGTGGACTCACACAGGTGGAGAATAGTTAAGGTCCCCTAGAGCAGGCAGCGGCAATGATCATTGACAGCGCATTTCAACTACAGGATGCTCGAGTTGTCTGTGCCACTCTGAAGAGCCTCCAGACCATAGACAATAGAGCCTATATTCAAAGGACACACACACACACACAGAGGTGGACAAATCAGGTACACTCCTCATCAGGCTGATTAAACCTGAACAGTCACTTACCCCTATCCTCTAAGTGCATGCCCTGCGCCATGGCACAGTTACAACACAAATGGAAATCAATACAGCGTTTCTGTATTACTATCTTCATTTATATACTGACCCCCCTCCCTCTGACCCAGCTGAAATAATCTCCTTCTTAAGTCTGATAGCACAGCCCCAGGTGTCAACGGCAGACAGGAACGCCCTTAAATCTCCCATATTAGCAAATGTAATACGGGGGGGGCATCAAGGAGCTTGCTCGTAATAAAACACCAGGCTCAGATGGGCTGCCAGTGGAATTTTACTCCACGTACACTATGCAGCTGATTCCCTACCTCAAATAATTGTATGGGGTCTCCCTGGAGGAGGGGACACTTCCCCCTTTGACCCATGAAGGCACTGGTAAATTCCCTTCTCAAGCCCAGCAAAGCACCCATCGACATGTCCTCTTATAGGCCCCTTTCTTTGCTGAACATGGAGTATAAGACCCTCTGCAAGGTTCTGGCACGCCAACTGCTCCCCTACTCCCTCACTTGCTACACTTGGATCAATGCGGCTTCATCCCCCGTCGCAGTACCTCTTTGAACATACACCATTTATTTCCACATAATGGTTGCGGCAAAGGAGCACTATCTATTTGCTTGATTCCTCCCGATCTTCGACATGCATTTGATTCCATCGGTTGAGACTTTATGCTGGCAGTGCTTGCTATCTTTGGTAAACCCCCAGCTTATGTTGATTGGATGCAGTTGCTGTACTCACCCCCACGGCGAGAGCCAGGATGCGACCATCTATCTTGCCCTGTACTGGTTATCACATTGGATATGACAAGGCTGATCATTGTCACCACTATTGTTTGTTTCAGAGGTGGAACCCTTTGCACAGCTTATCTGACAGGAGGCCGCGGGGAGAAGGATCTCTATAGAGCATACAATTCACTTTATATCACTTTTTGCAGATGATATGATCCTGTATTTTCATGCAGGGTGACCTGGGAGATGCGGCCAGGCTGTTGGCGGAGTGTGGCGACCTATCCGGTCTCCGGATTGATGCGGACAAATCTTATGCATTTTCCTTAATAAAACCTACCAGGAACCTCCGTCCCATTGGAGCCTCTAAATATCCAAGCAGCACCACAATCATTTCACTATCCCAAACCAGAGGACATATTGGATGGTAAACTTCTTCAGGCGGTCGCTGCGTTCAGATCACAGTTGGGTGTTTGGTCCACGTTACGCCTGTCAGTGGCTGGCCATTTGGATTTGGCCAAAATAGTTATGTTCCCTTGCCTACTATACTATTTAGTGAATTTACAAATCTTAGTGCCGGCCTGGGTGTTCCCCACACTGAATTCCTTGTTAATAGATCTGATCTGGGGCAGTGGCCGTCGCAGACTTAGCCTAGCTAAGCTGTAATTACCAGCGACAGAGGCGGCTTGGGCACTCCAGACTTAAAGGCATATTGTATAGCCAGACAGCTACTGTGGCTGGCATATTGACTGGCTGGTTACAGCTTGAAAGAATTTGGGTACACCACCATCATTCATTGCAGTGGACCGCAGCATAAGCTACTTTGCCCTGAACCACCCCTGCCCAACATAGGGTCCCTTTTACTACTCACGACCTTCTCTTAGTGGAAACTCGCCATGAGATATACAGCATCCCGGCGCCCCATGCCTCAAATGTTCCTTTATGCTGCCTCCTAACCTCCTTGGGAACCTTGACAGCCGGGATGTTAGCTCCCTAGGAGCAGGAAGTAGTACTGTACATGGGCTCTCTCTTTGGAGATGGTTTAATAATGCCACACTCTGATTTTGTGCATGATTGTTGGTTGCCAAAAACTCTGTTTTTAACACATGCTTGTATTCTTGGCTATGTCCAACAACACTGGGCACCAGATGTGAAGGAACCGGTAACGCATGAGTTGCTGCAAGCGCTGTACACCATGGGTCACGGTAGACACCTGATCCGATGGCTGTATCGGGGCTCAGTACTCTTCTAATGTTACCGTTGGACTCTCTCAAAAACAGATGGGAGGCAGATATTAGCAGGGTGATAACTGACAGGGAATGGACCTTTTTTTTGCAGTGGCCCAAAAAGATCTCCCCTAATTCGTGATTTAAATGTATACAATTTTCTATATTTCATAGGGCCAATCTTACACCCCACAAAATGAATGTGCCATTCCCCATGGCCTCCTTCGGGTTGCCCCAGATATCACACACAGGACGGAGATCTCATGCATATGTTGTGGGCCTAACCCCTCACTAGCAGCGCATTGGACTGATGTAGGGATGTCACTATCAGACCTGACAGGTGCAGACCACTGGCAGACACTGGAACAGTGTATACTAGGCTTATATGGCAGAGATAAGGGCACTAATGTGGCTCTGGGTTTGAGGACTTAGCTATGCTGTGAGCGAAACAGCTGTTGGTGAGACACTGGAAATCTCCTCGGGTCCCTCCCAATCGTTCGATGGTGGGAAGAGGTTGCATACCTGAAAAGTGTGACAGGGGGAGGGGGTCTCTGTCCCCTCAGCCATTAACCCTATTTTCTCAGTTAAGGACACTTGCTCTTACTCACATCCCAGGTGAGATGAGTTGTTTGCCCCGATAGCAAAATGATTCAGCCTCCTGCGGGATTTAGCAGTCAACTCTACATATCTCACACAGTATCAGTGGTTCGCGTTGGCCAAGGCCCCACACCATTACATTAATGTTTAGGTGATGACAGGATGTTGTTTGGGGGAGGAAAGGGGTTAGAATTTTAAAATTGCAGGACTTGTATAGTCTGATGAAAAACGTCACTGTTCAATTCCTAATATGAGAAATGTAATGTTTCGATGGCTGTAAATCATGCTATTGCACACTTTTGAATGGTGAGGTGGATTGTATGTATAAATAAACCGCAAAAAAAGTTTGTGTTTAAAAAAAAAACTGTATTGCACACAATACATGGACGGCAGCTATCCACTCTGCACAATAACCAAATCCATTTTGCCTCGGTACCGTGCAGAATAGATAAAAATATATAATTGAGAAACTCAAAGAAGATCAACAATATCTAAGTTATTAAGGGACCTCACGCATGTCTACCAACATCACCTACTAGCCTGCTTTATTAGAAACCCTAACCATTTCTTTTAACAAAAACTTGAGTTCAAAGGATTTTTATGGTTACAATTCAAAACCTAAAAGATTGTGAAAATGAAATGTTAAGGTTAGCTGTGAAACATAAACCTTTCCCAATGTACTGAACATTACCTCATGCATGCCTTGCCAGATGGCAACAGAAATTACAGGATCCCTGACATGATTGATTGTAACATACAACATCAATCACCTCACCAGTGAAATGGGACAGTCCCAAAATGTTCAATGCCTGTGGTTCTTTATCTTGTAACTTCCATGGACCCTCACTTGATTATTACTGTAATCCGGGCACCCCCACTGAATAATTATTAGAATCGGGACCCCTACTGAGTGATAACTGGCAAATTAGGGACCCGGACCTAAGCAATTTAATGATTTGAACCACAAAGCAATACATACATGATAAAATCTTTCATTTAATTCACAAACAAATATAAAAAAACACAATTCTGATTTTAAGGTTAGAATTTTTCTAAATTCAATTGAGACAACCCATTCCCATTGTCCATACCAGTGCACTAGCTACCTAGCTGTTATAGAACATCTCTTGTCAGCAATGAATGAGGGTCAAACATCGCCGCTGAACCTGTTAGATCTGAGCGCCGCGTTTGATACTGTGTTGCAAGATATACTGTTGAGACGTCTTGCGGAGGCTGGAATTACGGGCTTGGCTCTGGAGAGACTTGGTTCATTTCTCCATGAGAGGTCATTCACAGTAACTGCCCCCCCCCCCGTTTGCTTCTGGCGAACATCCAGTTAAACAAGGGGTGCCACAGGGCTCCTTCCTTAGTCCCCTGTTATTTATTATCTATGTTCAACCTTTAGCGGCAGTAGCCAGTAGCAGGGGTTTGACCATGGTCTCCTAAGCCAATGATACGCAATTGGTGGTGGCACTCTCTACTAACACTGAGCGGGACACCCTTAAGTTTCAGGCCGACCTTGTGGCAGTGGCTGAGTGGATGAACAGCAACTGCCTCCAACTGAATTCCAACAAGTCAGAGGTACTGTTAGTAGGTAGGGACCATGGTCAGTGGAGTGATCTCTGGTGGCCAACCGGCCTAGGAAACCCCCTTCCTCTAAACAGGCAGTAAAAAACTTAGGGGTGGGGCTGGACTCTTCCTTAAACTATCAAGTCCAAACAAAAAAGTGGCAGTGACCTGTTTTGGACTCCTACAGGGGCTCAGACCTGTGCTAAGTTTTTTTGGCGCATCCACGCGGCAGGTCATCATTCAGGTGACGGTTCTGTCGAGACTTGATTATGCCTGTTCCCTCTATCTTAGGTCCAATAAGGCGGAGGCCTCGAGGATGCAAAGGTCACAGCATGCAGCTGCAGGAACACTCTTACGTCTGCTCAAATTTTGCTCTGTGTCAAACGCCATACGCCGTCTGCACTGGTTACCGGTGGCCAGGCTCTTGAATTCAAAACCTTATGTATTCCCTGCAAGGTGTTGAAACTGGCCACTCCTCCCATCCTGGCTGATCTCCTGTTGCCATATGCCCATACACGGTCTCTCCGCTCACAGGGTCAGCACTTGGTGGTGGTTCCCTGGACACGTAGAGTTCGGACCAGTGGCAACTCTTTTCGCTAAAGAGCCGCCACCCTTTGGAACAGACTCCCTGTGCAGATTTGTGGCCTTGATAATTATTCTGCATTCAGAATGGCCATTAAGACCTATCTTGTCCCTGCATCTTAGTCCTTGTCTGCCTCTTTGCTTCATCAGTCTTTCCTGTACTAGCGCCAGGACGCCCCTTTGCTGGGGCAGCTGGTGCGCTCTACAAGACAGGATAACATAACATAACATAACATAACTGCTCCCACAAATCAATCTGATGATAGCACCTTTCTAACCTCCTATTTAAAATGCATCAACAGTTACAGAACTTTTAAAATTTTCAATTTAGCTTTTTTATTTATTTACACTTTAACCTGTCAATATTATTTAATTTTCGAAGCTGTCACAGACCGCCTGAGTGGACCACAGGTTAAGAATGGCTGCTCTAAGCAGGGCCGGCTCTAGGGCAGTGCAACCGGTGCCACCGCACCGGGTGCTGCCTTCCTGAGGGTGCGGTATTTGCAAGTTCATTATGTTTTGAAAGCACCTGCTGCCGCGTTCCTTTCCTCTGGCAATTACAAGGCCTCATAAAAATGTCAAGTTAACTCCTTTGATTAATGTTCTTCCTGGATAGAGATTGGAGTTTTGTATAGTTGATGTGTTGACTTATGTGAAGGTAGTGCAGAGGTTTAATATGCCTATTGCAAAGAACATGTACCATGTAGATTACAGATTGCATATAATGTAAATAGATCAGCAGGTTACTGCTTTTAAAAAAGACATCCTTTTGCTACTTGCAATTTATAATTTATAGTCCTAATATAGAATAGTGAGGTATTAACATTCATCATAGAACTGCATACACGCTGCAAAGTAGACATTAGAGCATAGATTAATGTTGCAAAAAGGGTTAATTTGGGTAGAAATTGATTCTTATTATTAAACAAAACTCCCAACTATGCTGTATATATTTTTTTTTACTCTAAGTTTGTGCTTCTCCACACCAAGCACTCCTAAACTATTCAGCCTGCTAGTATGGAAGACATGTGACTCCTGCACTTTTAGTCCTTTGGCTTATGTAACATTTCCTATAAGCTGTTTTACTCATTTATGTTTGATTGTCTCTGTGTAATGTGTGTGTGATGCAAAGTGCTCTGACATCCTTTACTGGTATGAGTGGTACTATACAACTAATTCAATGTATCTGAGAGAGAGTGGTTATGGAGACTTGGTCAGTGTTAAAGGGTGCTAGTAAGCGAATCCGTGGTGGAGGTGGTCATTGAGGGGGGCCCCAACTAACATTGTCACACTGGGTGCCACCAGCGCTCCAGCCGACCCTAGCTCTATGACACTGTGAGCATACACTGTGAGAGGAGTGTGATTTGTTGGCCACAAGCTTCTGCGTGTGCCCCAGTATGATATAGGCATAAGGGAGAAAGTCAAGTTGTTCACGCTGCATAGAAATGTATCCCATATTGCTTTGTGTAGAAGGGACTTGCATGAAGATGAAGTCCTCTGGATACTACTTGGACAGACATTCACCTTTGTGCCCTATGCTTAGCATGACGCACTACTGATGTCATGAATGATGGCATAAGTGAAGACACGTGGGGTCATAGGAGCTGCATCTGTGGCTCTGACTTTCTCTTGCCATCATTTGGTTACATTTTAGTGTTTCCTAGAGCTACCTCAGCATTCGTGCCAATGTTCCCAAATTTGCTCAGAAACTCCCTCTTAAAAAAAATTTGCTATAGATAAACCTTTTCAATACATTCTTTCTTCCCCTAATGTGAGTCCATAGGAAAATATCATCTTACTGAATTGTACAGACTGCCAGTTCTTTAGCAATTTTAGGACAAGCAATTAAAAGCAAGGGTTTGTTTACTTACTTGACACACGAATACACATACACACACATTCACACAATACTCATACCTGTCAGCTGCCTTCTCATGTACCTCATCTGACTGTGCAGATTAGGTACAATGGAAAGGGCAAGTCAGAAAAGGGCTAGTCCTCACAACCGACCTTGAGCTTAGATCATTAGATCTGTCCACTTAACACAAATGAGCATAGATTTCGCTTTTTTCCCCGTTCCTATCCAAAAATTTAGGGGGGGGGGGGGGGGGGGGTTCGGGTGGCAATGGTAATGTTTGGTTTTAGGGTGGGAATGGGATTTGGAGTGGCAAGGGAATATTAGGGTTTAGGGTGGGTATTCATTTTGGGATGGCAAGGAACATTTTAGGGTGGGGATATGATTTTGGGTGGCAAGGGAAATTTTAGGGTTTAGGGTGGGTATAGGTTTTTGGGCGGCAAGGGTAGTTTTAGCATTTAAGATGGGTATGGGTTTTTGGGTGGCAAGGGTAATATTAGGGTTTAGGGTTAGGGTGGATGTGGCTTTTTGGGTGGCAAGGGTCATTTTACGGTTTAGGGTGGGTATTGGATTTTGTGGTGGCAAGGATAATTTCAGGGTTTAGGGTGGGTATGGTTTTTTGGGTGGCAAGGGTAATTTTAGGGTTTCGGGTGGGTATTGGGTTTTATGGTGGCAAGGGTAATTTCAGGGTTTAGCGTGGGTATGGGATTTTGGGTGGCAAGGGTAATTTTAGTATTTACAATGGGTTTGGGTTTTTGGGTGGAAAGTGTAATTTTAGGGTTTAGGAAGGGCATGGGTTTTTTGAAGGCAAGGGTAATTTTAGGGTTT
This sequence comes from Lissotriton vulgaris, assembly GCF_964263255.1. Taxonomy (NCBI): domain Eukaryota; kingdom Metazoa; phylum Chordata; class Amphibia; order Caudata; family Salamandridae; genus Lissotriton; species Lissotriton vulgaris. The sequence continues at coordinate 1,572,307,744 of NC_141685.1, forward strand.
AGGGCGGGTATTAATTTTGTGGTGGCAAGGGTAATTTTAGGGTTTAGGGTGGGTATGTGTTGAGGGGCTTTCAGGAAATTTATATATATATATACTTCTTCCACACTTCTTCATACAAGTAAGGCGCTGATTCTGTGAATTCCTTCCCAAAGCAAGATTTATTTCCCAAAGCTGGTCAGACGCGTTACAGCGGTTAGCTCCCCCCTTGCTCACTACATCTGGCTAACACCAAACACAGGATTAAATACAGTCATGTTAATTGCTGACAGGTCGTGACTGGCATTGGTTGCCATACCAACCCTGTCATGACGCTCTGGACTGACATAGAAGAGTTTTTTCCCATGTTACATAATGACATGTGATAACTCTTTCATCACGATGTACGTGAAAAACACAAACCACAACCCATTGTGATTGTTACAAATGGCATTAATCAATCTTATTCACCAAAACTGCTATTGAATTCACACATAAATCAAAAGCCAATATTGCTTACAATTTAAACGAAATACACAATTATGTGTCATTGTAAAAATAAAGGACGTGTGCGTTTGGGTTTCAAAATTGAAATGAAAAAATGGCAAATAACTCTTGGCAACATACAATAAGCGGCAGTGCGCTATTCAGGATTCCTGACGAATGGACCGTAGCAGACCAGCTGTTATGGCATAACCCTTAAGTAAGTGGAGTGGCGATACCTGAATAGGTTCACTCTCATGCTCGGGAGTTCGCCTCTTACTACATGCTCAAATGATAGTAGTAAATGATCCTCATATTAACAGGCCAATTACTGTGGGCACTTTGCAAAGTGGCGGCTTGTATTACTTCCAAGTGGAGTAATATCATCTACTGAGCCCATGTGTAACATATTAGCGGAGGTAGTGTGCTAAAGTCAGTGGTCACGGTGGATGGTGATATGCGCTGAGTTAACGTTGAATGCCAAGATGTTTCAAAACTAAGGTGCGTTCTAAAAGTGTCAACCAAAGAAAATTAAATTAAAAAAAATACGAAAATCCTTACACATGTTCCATTAAAAATTTACTTGGTGAGCCACAGATGTTACTAGAGTGGTTATCGGAAATGGGACAAGCAGACCAGACTAGAGGTGTACCTTCCGTGCCTCATCAGCGTTCAACCCATTGGGGATCTTAAAATTCAGTAAGATTATATATCTCGACTCTAGCCGTCACAACGCTAATTGACGGTTCCCACCCCTGATGTTTTTGGGTACATTGTCAATCACAAAATAGGTCAAATCCTGAGTGTTTTCTGCATGTTGGGTATTGGGTTTTATCCAGGGTAATTTCAGGGTTTAGGGTGAGTATGGGGTTTTGGGTGGCAAGGGTAATTTTAGTATTTAAGATGGGTTTGGGTTTTTGGGTGGAAAGGGTAATTTTAGGGTATAGGAAGGGTATGGGTTTTTTGATGGCATGGGTAATTTTAGGGTTTAGGGCGGGTATGGGTTTTGTGGTGGCAAGGGTAATTTTAGGGTTTAGGGTGGGTATGTGTTGAGGGGTTTTAAGGAAATTTTTATATATATGCATATATATATATATATATATATATATACAGACACACATTCTTAGAAATTATGTGTGTGGAAATATGTAAAAACATATAAATATATTTACAAATATATACAAATGTTAAGGGGGCGCATGGAGGCGTCTAAGGGTATGTTTACGGACCCCCCGGCTGGGGAGTCCGTTGCTCATCCCAGTTTAAAAGCTGCACCGGAGCAGAGCTCTGGATTAAAAGAACTGTTCAAGAAGTTGGAAAAGTGCAGCAAGAGTGAACAGTCGAAATGGTGGGAGCATACATCATTATCTGGTTACCTAGAGGTGGGTCGCGTGCCTAGGGGTCTGAGAATTTTACTGGCTCCATCATATGAAAAACCAGACCCCCAAATGTTAGCTGACTGGGCACAATGTAACCTAGAAAACTCCAAACGCTTGATGGGAATCCTAATACAATACGCTGAAAGCGATAGGATAAAGTTACTTGCGGAGATTGAAGTTATTAACACTGAAATAGAGAAATTTCCTCCTTCTGCGGAAATAACCAAATATAGAGAGGATATGGCTGCAAGACTCAAGCGGGAGGAAGATATTATAAAGAAGAGGAAGGCATACAAATTCCAGCGTGACCGGCTGGATTATGAGAATGGCCAAATTTTCACGTTTGCTAAGCGTTACGACAAAATTAAACAGCGGCATGGTAAAGAGATTTTGAATACAACTCCCTCCACAAATACTGATAAGAATACATCTGTGACAACTCAATTAATGGAAGTATCCTCTGTATCGGGAGAAAGCTCACAATATGAGAGTGAATCCGAAACGGAAGTTAGACGCCAACAGATGTCGGGGTTTTGCAGATTTACCCCAGGGCAAGAGATGGAAATGGTGACCCAAGATCGAAAGCTCACCCTCCGCTCTGGGACACAATCAGCCGCCGCCGGTGCAAGAACAGGAAACGCGCAGAAAGGCGGGTCTGCAACAAACGACGCAAACACAAATGGCAAGCCGCGAAAACAGCGCACCAGAAAACAATGGAACAAAACACAGGTAGCGCAACAGTAACAATATCAGCTACCTCAGAGGTTGTCCAAGCAAATGCGCAAGCGGTCATCAATCTGTCGGATGTCAACTTGACTCCCAAGGAAATTACAATACTCTCACTGGGACTTTCGTACAGTCCGAAGGAAAATTTTGACTATGCGACCACGAAAATCGATGTTTTTAAATTTGTTCGCAAGCTGAAGTTAAGGAAGCACTTTGCTTCGCGCAGTAGCTCCAATGACGATACTGGTAATATCAGTGAAGTGAGTGCTCCAACTACAATCTTATCTGGCAGTGAAGGTGAACCCACGGTGCTGGGAGCAGCGCTAACACAGGAGCTATTCGAACTACATCGAGAGGAGTTTGGTCCCACGACTGAGAGTCAGGACGCATTGGGGGGTGAACCATTACCAACATCATGTGCAACGAATTTCAGGTTAAAATCGAAATTCTGCCCCCTAATGTTAAAAGACAATATTGACATCTTCCACGAACGCGTTGTCACACAACTCAAGGAACTTCAAATTAAAACGGCAAACCAAATCAAACGATATGACCACAAAGATAAGGAATACCACATGTTAATTAAAAAACTGAGAGCCAACAAGAACCTGGTGATAAGACAATCCGACAAGGGGGGTAACGTGGTCCTTTGGCCACGCAAAATGTACCTAGAAGAGGCCCACAAGCAACTTAACGATAGAGAGTGCTATCGTCGAATCTCCATGCAAGAGGCGTTAAACTCAAGGAATGAAATCTACCTCAGATTATCAGCGTGGAGGAGTAAGGGCCTCATTTCAATGGATGAATACAAGTTTTTGAAAAAAGACTACCCGGTTACTCCGGTAATATATTTCATCCCTAAAGTACATAAATGTATAAATCAACCCCCTGGAAGGCCCATAATATCTGCCTGTAACAGCTTACTTGAGAACATGAGCAGATATATTGACTATTTCCTACAGGATTTTGTGAGGGGCCTTCCTTCATTTATATTAGACACCAGTGACTTGTTGAGAAAGATTCAGGATTTTCAATGGTGCCCTAATTATGTCCTGGTATCCATGGACGTTACATCGCTGTACACCAGCATATTCCATATAGATGGTTTAAGGGCTGTGCAACACTTTTTAGAGAAAAGAAATTTGTGCTTCCATGAGCATTCGAAAATGTTGTTGGACATGATTAATATTTGCCTAGAAAATAACATCTTTCTCTTTGCTAATCAGTTATTCATACAGACCAGGGGGGTGGCAATGGGGGCCTGCTTCTCTCCCAGTTACGCCTGCCTACACATGGGGTACTGGGAGGAGCAGGTCCTGAGGAAACAATTTGCTATTGTCATGGATACCAAAGTCAAACTTTGGCTAAGGTATATTGACGACCTGGTGTTTGTGTGGGATGGATCGGAGTCAGAGGTAACTCTTTTCATTGAGGAATTGAACTGTAACAACTTGAACATACAATTCACCAGTACCCTGAGCAGAGAATCTATAGTATTCCTAGACGTGGAATTGTTCGTTTGTGACAACAACTTACATACCAGACTTTATCGTAAACCCACTGCTGGGAACACACTGTTGCATGCTGGAAGCCATCACCCAGCACATCTGATACGTAGCATCCCTTATGGGGAGATGCTGCGTATCAGAAGGATTTGCAGCAGTGAGGAGGAATGCCGGCTGGCACAAGCAGCATGTAGGGCCAGATTTGTTGAGCGTGGCTACAAAACAAACACGATAGATAATGCTGTTAACAAAGCCAATAGGATTGATAGAACTGCACTCCTGGGCTCAGGTAGTGTACCAACCAGCTCTATCACTGTTAAAACTGATGGTGAGACTAGACTCATTATGGCGTACAATATACAACACAAAAGTATCCATAAGATAATTAAAGACAACTGGTCTTTAGTCTCATATGATCCTGTAATTGGATCTACCATCAGCAAAAATCCTAGCATTACCTACCGCAAAGCACACTCAATGAAAGATAGTCTGGTATCGAGTAGCCCAGAGGTAGTTTCAGGAACATGGCTGAATGATAGCAAAGGTTTTTTAAGATGCTCAAGCTGCAAAGCATGTAAACATGGCATCAGTAAGACTGAGATTTTTACTCCTCTTTCACCCTTTCCAGTTAAAATCCAACAAAAACTTAATTGTAAATCTGAATACGTTGTATACGTTTTGGAGTGCCCATGTGGTCTAAGATATGTTGGAAGCACCAGGCCGCAGGTGCATAAGCGCATACTGCAGCATCTGCGTGCGATCAACAATGCAGATGCAACATATCCAGTGGCCAGGCATTTCAACAGTAAACATGGAAAGGATGCATCCTTACTCAGATACTTCGCGATAGATTGTGTTCCTCCCCAAAGGAGAGGCGGTGATAGGGAGTCACTTCTAAGAAAACTAGAGACTCGCTATATAATCTTGCTAGATACTAAGACACCGTTTGGCCTTAACACAGGGGAGGACTGCCACACCTATCTCTGAGTATATCTGCTTTAGCCTTGGTGAGTCAGTCATTCATGCCGTTCTGTTTCTGTCTGCTATACTTGAGTTTTGCATTGAAGTAATCAGTAACTGTTAACTGTGAACTGTGGACTATACATTCTGTTTAAATACACTACATCCCTTTCACCCTCCATGACCAACAGTTATCTTATATAATTTTATTTAATTCACATATTTAAGTTAATATCACGCACTTGGTAGCACTTTTGCCATCAGCTAGAGTTGCACAATTAGCATATTTTGCACATACGCATTGTTTACATGTTAGGCTTTGGGATTTGCCCACTTGGGCATTATTGTAATACAGTGATCAAGGGTTTTAATATTCCACACCTGGATTCACAGTGTGTATATATATTAAATGATGTTTTAGTTATATTTTAATATTTATATAACTATTTATATGTCCCTTTTAACTTTTATAAGAATTTTTTAAAAGTTTATTACTGCCTAAGCCTTGCGAAGTTTCATGTATTGTATATTTATTCTACATGTGTATACTCAATACATACTGTATATAGTGTACAGTTTTATTGTTCATCAATTGCAACATGAATTTACGATGTTTATTGTGCAACTACGTTAACAGGATACGGGCATTTATGCCGTAATCGTTGTAATTAGAAACATTGACAGTATTTTTTCTGTTTCTAATACCATGTGATGGCACATTGCACTTTAAAAGGGTGATCAGCCCTCGTGACGGTGTCATGTGATCAAGGCTATCTCTAGCCGAAACGCGTCATGGCGGACTGGTGCTGGGCCACTATCTAAAATAAAAAAGATTTGCACCAAACTACGGGTCTTGCTGGTTCCTGTGTCCACTGATCGGCTGATTGGCTGTGTGTTGTTCAAGGAGCGCCACGTACCTCATATATATATATATATATATATATATATATATTCTCCCCACCACCGCCGTGATGGCGAAACGCGTCGTGGAACTTTTTTCATCTGCCGAATAAATCTTTCTGAACACTGCAGCTCTGGGTGTCCCGTTTTTCATCATTAACTTTGGTGTTTTTTGAAGCGAATATATATATATATATATATATATATATATATATATATATATATATATATATATATATATATATATATATATATATATATATATGCAGCAGAACCCCTCCTAGACAGAGAGCAGAGGCCACAGCAGGGGAAACTTTTGGAGGCAGCATTTATTCATTTAAAACGGTTCTAAGCAAGCTGTTGGTAAGTCCTGCCTCCTTTTTATTAGTCCAAGGTCTGCTCCGCCCCTCGAATGCCTTCCCACCTGATGAGTTCACGGTGTCCTTGTGGACTGCATTACCCAGAATACATCCTCATATTGCCAGGCGGGTGACGCGTGGGGTGTTAGAAATAAAATCATGTGATAGCGCGGAGGTGCTAGGTCCAAATACCTGCACATTAGAGCCAATGTCCTGCTGATAAATTCAAAATGCACCTCCTCCGGTCCCCTTCGACCACCTCAACCCCAAAGTCTGGACAGTTGTAGAGCGTCTCTGACCGATGCCGTATTTGTATGCAGCAGAACCCCTCCTAGACAGAGAGCAGAGGCCACAGCAGGGGAAACTTTTGGAAGCAGCATTTATTCATTTAAAATGGCGAATGCATTTCGGCTGCTCATACAGCCTTCCTCAGCGCCCAAATGACAGGAGGTTCTATATTATATTACTTCAGCTTCTTCTCCCCACGATTCCCACAGATGAAGACACGGCACAGCAACAGGTAAGTTCTCACTTGATTTATTTACACACCATGTGCAAAATAAAAGTGCATCAGAAAATGGACGGTCTACGCGTTTCGGCTCCTTGCCTTCAACTGTACCATAGAGTCCTCGAGTCTAGACCTAATTTAAATATAGTGCTGTGTATAAGTACCCTCTTCCCTTTCCATGGTCATCTAGACCTTCAACCCTATATATATATTTTCACACAAGCATTCCCCGAACCTGGAGCCCCCGACCCTTCAAGGCAGCCTCACGGAAAAATGGGCTCAGTTTGACCCATCAAAACACCATCCAGAGTAGCACAAAAGAGTGCATTCGTGCCTGCTTTGAAAATATTCATCACATGACTGTGTGCTCAAAATACAAATCCCACAATGCATTGCAAAATCAATGTCAATTCATAGTCTGAAAATTTTCTTTTTTCTTTTTTCTTTCACCAATATTGTGGATTCTATATTCTAATTTGGCAATAACATTGTTGTTGGTGTGGGGTTTTCAATCAGAGCAGTCAGGCGAGTTGGTAATCTTTATATATGACTGTCGATTTTCGTTTTTGCCTGAGAATAAACCCCTTTAGTCCAGCAAGATCGCAGAAGGATGTAAACCCTCACAAATCCTTTCCACCACATGCACACTTTTTGCTTCATTAGCTTTCCTTTGCAGGCTTGGCGCGTGGGTGGGTCATGCTCCTCGTTTTGAATTCACACAAGCATTCCCCGAATCTAGAGCCCTCGACCCTTCAAGGCGGCCTCACGGAAAAATGGGCTCGGTTTGACCCATCAAAACACCATCCAGTGTAGCACAAAAGAGTGAGGCCCAATACTGGAAAACAAGGCTTTTATTCCAGCATTTAACAGCGCAGCATACTTCCATATACTAACGTTTCGGCGATAGCCTTGTTCACAGCTGGAAGTTAAAACACCTGATCTGCAAAGTGCATTCGTGCCTGATTTGAAAATATTCATCACATGACTGGGTGCTCAAAATACAAATCCAACAATGCATTGCAAAATCAATGTCAATTCATAGTCTGAAAGTTTTCTTTTTTCTTTCACCATTATTGTGGCCTCTATGGGCCAGATGTAGGTAATTCTAATTTACCACTTCTAAAATACCGAATCATACCGATTCGGTATTTAAGAAGTGGTAAATTAGAGGGAGGGAAATGTAGGTAATTCAGAATCTGTAAATACCGAATCGGTAAGATTCGGTATTTACCGATTCTGTAAATACTGAATCGGTATGCCCCATTGATGCCTATGGGCCTTGAAGCCTATAGGAATCAATGTGGAATACTATGGGCCAGATGTAGGTAATTCTAATTTACCACTTCTAAAATACCGAATCATACCGATTCGGTATTTAAGAAGTGGTAAATTAGAGGGAGGGAAATGTAGGTAATTCAGAATCTGTAAATACCGAATCGGTAAGATTCGGTATTTACCGATTCTGTAAATACTGAATCGGTATGCCCCATTGATGCCTATGGGCCTTGAAGCCTATAGGAATCAATGTGGAATACCGAATCGGTATTTACCGATTCGGTAAATTCCGAATTTTGCAAGGGTGCAGGGGGTGTCACTTTGACACCCTCTAGCACCCCAATTTCGGACTTGTGTGCCATGTGGCACACAGACATGCCCTAAGGGCATGTCTGTGTGTCACATTGCACAGGTGTGCATGCACAGATGTGCATGTACACCTGTATTCGGTATTTTACCTTCCAATAGGATTGGGTGGTAAAATACCAAATCTGACTGGCCTTTGGGACTCAGAAGAGTCCCACCTACATATGGAAGTTACCGAATCGGTATAAATACCGATTCGGTATTTTACTGATTCGGTAAATTTACCGAATCGGTAAAAAAGCCTTCCTACATCAGGAATGACCATTTACCGGTCGGTAACGGCCGTTACCGGTCGGTAAATGGCCACCTACATCTGGCCCTATATTCTTACTTGACAATAACATTGTTGTTGGTGTGGGGTTTTCAATCAGAGCAGTCAGGCGAGTTGGTAATCTTTATATATGACTGTCGATTTTCGTTTTTACTTGTTTAATTGGCATAAAGGTAGCGCTTGTTTCAGAAAGTGACCTTTTCTTAAATGGTGTAAATTCGTTCAGTAGTTGCTGAGAAATTAAAAAAATAAAAGTTTTGATATCTGGGTCAGCGGTGGATTCGCGCACCCTCCCGACCAAGAGCCTCACTGTGATTGGCTGCCACGACCACAAGCTTCACTGTGATTGGCTCCCAACACCCCAAACCAGGAAGTGTTGGCAGCCATCTTGTGACTTGGTAGAACAGAGTGACAAAAAAACAATAGAAAAAAGATTAAAAAGATGAAAAGGGGGCGGGGTGGAAACACCCTGACCCCCTAGACCTGCTCAGGGGGTCCCACAAGGACCCCGAGGCCCCCCCCCCCCAAAAAATTTTTTTAAACGCCCGAATGCGCACTGGGTGTTCGAATCCAGATGTATTCTTTTTTTTTTTTAAATGAAGCGGGGTCTCCGCCGCTTCATTTAAATCAGCCTAAGGGTGGACCAGGTCCCGGGGGCAATCCTATAATTTTATTGCGGGGGCCTGCAGAGCCCCTGCATGTCCACTCTGCCTATGACTGTAGGAATTAGCCCCCCTCAAAATTTTTATCAGCCTCCCCCGAAATTTGGCTCTAGCTGTGCCCCTGACTGGCGCATGCCGGCTCTGCACATTCCGCTTATGCTTACAGAATTCCACAGATTCTATCTGATGTATTGCTGGGAATATCTTGCAGACAGGATTCTGGGCCTTTTATTACCAGTGCTCCAAGGACCCAGCAGCTCGCTTTAGGAGATCCAGTGGAAGGGACTCCGGGGGATCCAACAGTCAGAATTCCTTGATCCAGAGATTAATGACCTGGGAGGGACTGAATGAGAATGCAGTATAGCACAATGAGAATTCGAAGCTCCTGGACTCGGTTTTCCAGGCATCCGTGTGGTATTCCCGCTAGCCAGTGGCCCAGATTTTAGTGGGCGAGAACCCAGGGTACAGGAGCAAAGGCTGTGGGGATCCCGTAGCAAAGAAGGCTGGTGCCTCAGGATCCGGCGCGGTGCCTACTCAAGCGCAGTACGTAGCGTTGGCTCTCCCCCGAGGCTTGGTATACAATTCTAATGCTCTGCCGGGGTTGCTACTGGCTGGCAGCCAATTAGATCCAAGCTCGTGCTTGGAGGTTAGGCTCTGCCAACATATGTACTTATCCAATCACTCCGCCAATCCCCAAGCACCTATAAATTCACCATACACTCTCTTTGCAGTACTCTAATCATCCATTCTCAACGCATGTACTCATAGAATGACCCAGACAAAGTTACATAGCCGAGGTCTTACCCACTGCCAGAGGTGACATGGTTGTGTGCGCGGTCAACAGCACAATGTAATGTGGTAGGGCCATCATGCATACATAATGAACCCACGAACAGAGTTAGATAGATAGTGGAACTGGCTTCGGGCACGTGCGCTCGGCCCCTTTTTATTACCAGGGTCACATGTCCAGTGACGTCTGTGCTGGATGCGTGTGGGGTGAGTATAAGCCAGCCCTCAGGGAATGGTTGGTGCTTACAACAACTACAACATTGATCATCGGATCACACACAGAGATTCAAACATAAAGGGTCCATGACTTGTGGTGCTCTAGGGTAGGGGCACCAGATCTTAAATCAGACACAAAATATTGTATCGTGAAGGGTCCATTACTTGTGGGGCACTGAGATAGGGGCACCAGAGGTGAGCATGCTCATGTGAAGCAATTGTTAATGCCCCTTCGGGATATTACTGCTGCCTGAGGTGACATTGTTGCGCCCGGTGTCTAGAGCACAAAAGCCAATCATAAAGGGTCCATGAGTTGTGATGCACAGAGTTAGTGGTACCTGAAGAGCTCAGCGTGTGCGCAGCCATCGATGATGGCATGTCCTTGCAGGACAGGATTGGATTGGATATATGTGAGACCTGATGCCCGCAGTGTTGGCTGGAGGCAGCGGTCAGCAAGGGCCCACAACCATGTGGTTTTGACTTTTGGTGCACTGAGTTAGTGGCAACAGTGGTGCCCAGAGTGTGCACAGCCTATGATGATACGTGGTTCGGGCAGGCCGCACTGGGAGTAATATCTTTTGCCTAATGAATTCTGCCTCAATAAGGCCACGTGGTGGTGACTTGTGGTGCGCTGAGTTAGTGACATCAGAAGGATTCAGCGTGTGCGCAGCCAGCAATGATGTGAGGTGTGGGCGGGCCGTACTGGGAGCAATGTCAGTTGCATACTGGACTGTGTCATCTGCAATCGCGACTCGATCTGAATTGTGAGCCCTGCTGTCTGCAGTGTAGATGGAAAGCAGTAGTCAGCACAGACATCGAATAATGCTTTTTGTCACTTCCTCTTGACAAAATCCGAGGACATAGAGTACAATTCACTCTGCAATTAATAAATCAAGACTGAATTCAAATTGTGAGCCCTGCTGACTGCAGTATAGGAACAAAAGATGAAATATGTATGGAATACATTGTCAAAATATGTAAGTTTCAGGGACGTTATAGTTAGTTGCCTACTGGACTCCGAAATTAATAAATCCAGACTGAATTTGAATTGTGAGCCCTGCCGGCCACAGTGTCGGCCGGAGGCAGCAGTCAGTAAGGGCCCACAGGCATGTGGCATTGAGTTGAGCTGCACAGAGTTAGTGGTACCTGAAGCACTCAGCTTGTGCGCAGCCAGCGATGAGGCGTGGCCCGGGCGGGCTGCCGTGGTAGCAATATCTGTTGCCTACTAGAACCGCGTCATCTGCAATTGCGACTTTTTCTGAGTTGTCAGCCCTGCTGACTGCAGTGAAGGCCGGAGGCAGCAGTCAGCAAGGGCCAACAGCCATGTGGCGTTCACTTGAGCTGCACAGATTTAGTGGTATCTGAAGCACTCAGCTTATGCGCAGCCAGCGATGATGCGTTGTCCGGGCGGGCCACACTGGGAGCAATGTCTTTTGACTAATGAATTCTGCCTCTGGTGGCGGTGGGTATTGTGGCCATCTTGGGTGTCGGAGCTGCATGATCAGTAGCTCTATGACATGTGTTGGTCTTCAGCTGTGGCTCTTGGATGGGCTCCCTTTCATACTGTATCCATCACCACCCCCCTTTGTTACACCAGTAAAAGGCAGATGTTAAATTCTTACTGCTAATGCGGTTTAGCGCCTGTTTTTGGATTGTATCGCAGATTTGGCTGGTCAATGAAAATATCGGGAAGTGGTGTTTTCGTGTTTTATTTTGCAAGTGAACGCCTACTCTGCATATCATTAGCGTTAGTTGTCGCTCTCATTCATTGGCAATGTTTTTTGCAGAAGCTATTGCTGGAAAACTGGTAATATTGGCAGTTCTCGCCAGGTTGAGAATGGGATGATAATTCTTTGCCACTTTTGTTGCACTAAAGTGCTGATAACTCAGCAATAAGTTCTTGAGTATACTCCCCATCATTTTTTTTCTTCGTCCGGATTTGTGCACCCTGCCGCTTAAAAAAAAATTGTAATTTGTTCGCTATGGGGTTTTTTTTGGGATCCCCTGAGCAGGCCTAGGGGGTCAGGGTGTGTGTACTCTGCCCACTTTACTTGTTTATTCATCTTTTTTTTGTGATTCGCAAGTAACGACAAAAAAGTCCAAATAAACAAAAGGGCTTGTTTTAGAGTCACCCTATAACCCAACAGTGGGGACTTATCACTGAGTTATCAGCACTTTAGCGCAGCAAAAGTGGCGAAAGAATTATTGCACCATTCTCAGGTTGTTGCACACGGTCACATTGCCCACAGGCTGACAGTACCGACACAGCGGACAATCAACATCCTTCCGCAGACAAAGCTGCAGGCTGTGCTGCACCTGTTGGCTTCTGGTACCTTCCAACTAACAACTGCGAGAGTCGGAGGAGTCTCACAGTCAGCCCTATTAAACTTCGTCACACATCTTGGATGTATGTCCACAAAAGCAACGTAGGGCCCCTGTATCCGCACCACCTGCTCGACCACAATTCGTAGTATTCATGCACAACCAACTCCAACCCCAGCCGTTGCTTGACGCCTCTGTGCTCCAGATCCAAGATTGTAGTCACTGAAATTGGGGGTGCGCCAGGTCATGAAGTCTAGTAGTCAAAAGTAGTGGGAAAATAGTACTTTATTAGAAAAACATAAATTAACAACACAAAAACATCAAACAACGAGTGACACTCCCAACGGGGAACATCAACTTGTGGATCGAAATATCTTTAGATCGTCCTGGAAATCCCAAAACTCTGTATTCAGAAACCTGTTGGATAACTGAAGACAATGGTCAAGCGTTAGTATGGTCACAAACGTAATATGGTATAATTTATTGCACTTAGACAAACCGGAATGCCTATAGGTATGATCAATCCTGCACAAAATGACCGAAACAGAAGTTCGTGTGGTCATAACCTCCATAGGAAAGAAAAGGAATGTTAAAATCACACCACTTCTGTTAAAGTCACATTATGCAGGATTTATCATACCTGTAAGCATCACGATTCGTTTCAGCTTCATACACCTGCATATTCACTTCAGGCACAGCTGGAGACCAAGTAAAGGAACAAAAGGAACCACGCCATTGCAGGCTTCCTGCACGTGTTGGAGGCAATTGACTGCACACATTTACTACTTGTGCCTCCTGCCAACACTGTACACAATCATTGCAACAAAAACCACACGCATTCCAACAATGTGCTGGCAACACTGGACCACCGGGGCCTGTACACTAATGTTGTTGCAAACTTCTCAGGCAGTGTCAATGATTCCTACATCTTTCGCAAGCATCCCAGCCCTGGTCCCCAGACCAGTCCGCTGCCCACCGATCACTGCCCAACCCTGCGAACCCAGACCTCAATGCTCACCTGCTGCCACCAGCGTGTCGCCAAGAGGGCCCAACATGTGCCGGATCAACCTCCTCAGCCATCACTGGATTCCACGGCACAGGCCCCCAGTGCATCCTGCTGCACTGCGCCGAGGAGTCGTGTCTGTACAGCCAGCTGCCTTTGGTGTACACACGGTCCAGCCAAGCTCACAATTCAAATCGGTTCTTGATTGCCAGGATGGTGTATTGAGGCCTAGGCATCATCGCAGGCTGCAAACCCGCTCAGCTCTGGTGGCACTAACTCAGTGCAGCTCAAGTCATCGCCACGTGGCGGGAAGTCCATGTCAGCCAAAATGCCTTGGCTGCCACCAACTCTGTGCACCTCAAGTCATCGCCATGTGGCAGGAGGCCAGTGTTGGGCATGGTGCTTCACCTGCCACCAACTCTGTGTACCTCAAGTCATTGCCATGTTACGGGAGGCCCATTTCAGCCAAAGTGCCTCAGCTGCCACCTACATAATAACCACAGGGATACACCCAGATAGAGAGAGGAAATGGCATCAAGCACGTGCGCCCGGTCCCTTGTATTGGCAGGATTACATTTCCTGTGCTGCATGGGTGTGGTCTGGGTGTAAACCAGCCGTGAAGGAGGGGCTGTGGCATGCTGACAACTGGACCTCTGATCAGCATATCACTACAGTGAAGACCTGGGACATGCAGCTTTGTAGTTCCCTCCCTGTAAGCATAAGCGGAGTGGGCTTGCTGAAACGCGCATCCTTCATGACTTTACCACTATGGCGGTTTGAATCCGCACACTCACAGAGTTAGGTACACGATGAGTGCGCGACTCCACTTTAAAAAATATATATATATATATATATTAATATTTAAGAAAACAGAAGACAATATATTATTTTAATAGAACAAATAAAACTTACAAAAACTATTTTTAGGATATTAAAGTTACAAAATATCACTAAAAAATGTTCTAAATTACTGAAAAAACTATAGGTTTAATGAACATTATAATTTGAAATTAGCATTTAAAAAACCTTTGAAATTCACTGAAAAACCATAGGTTTCAGGCACTTTATAGTTAGAAATTAGCATTTAAAAAACCTTAGAAATTCACTGAAAAAAGCATAGGTTTGAGGGACGTTATAGTTAGTTGGACATTTCTCTCGTACAAAACCATAGAAATTCCCCTGTTATAGTTAGTTCAGCTAACTATAACTCACACCAACACAATACACTGCTGATGACGTCACATATGACATCATTCATGACATGGTCAGTGACATCACTGATGACATATCAAATGACATCACTGATTACATCATCCACGTGAAAATCTGATCCACCTCCTCACATTCTAATATAACCTTTGATACACCCACTGTAAAATACAGACTACCATTTTCGAAAGCATCGACACACTAATACCAGTTACTATATACGCACTCACTGATTCCTAGGTCTACACACACATCCACTAATTCACCCATACGATCACTCATACATGCAGTCACTCATCAATACAACACTATCATAAGCACTCACACTCCATCACTTATCCAGAGTTACTCACACACTTAGTCAGTCATGCAAAGAATCAATCACACTTCCATTTACTGACCTATACAGTTATACACACACCACATCACTTATTCAAACAGAATCAAATGCATGCTTTTGCTCTTGTACAATCACGGATACAAGTACACACTCATCCATACAGCCACTTTCATAATCACTGACTCTCAAGTATAGTCATTTATATACTTCTATTTTCACATACTCGGCCTTTTACTTATGTAGTTACTTGGACATGTAACATTGAGACATCCATTCACTCACCAACACACCCAAACACACACTCACCCATCCATACTGCTGTTTCCACATGCATTCTTGAACCCATTCACACAGTGATCAACCACTGAAACATCTATGCACACCTCCCACCCCTCCCACACACACACACTCAGGCACCCAAACAAATACTCAGGCAACAAATCGATAACCCATATAGACACTCATATAGCTACTGACCAACCCATGATGCAGCTTATACAACAACAGACAGACTAATACAGACATTCACACAGTTAAGCTACTAACCCATGCATTCCGTAAGACACATGTAATCACTCACTTAAACAGTCAGTCACGCACCTAGTAAATCCTCCATTCACACACTTATACACCCACTCATTCTTCAATACACATTGGCATATATATAATACATATTTAAAATTTAAAGAAAAACACAGTCACTAGATGATGTCGTCAGTCATGTCATCAGTGATGACACTGACCATGTCATGAATGATGCAATATGTGACGCCATCAGCAGTGCATTGCGGGAGCGCGAGTTATAGTTAGTTGAACTAACTAAAACGGGGGAATTTTTATGGTTTTATATGAGAGAAATGTCCAACTAACTATAACGTCCCTGAAACCTATGTTTTTTTCAGTGAATATATATGTATATATATACACACACACATTTATTATATATATATATAAATATATATATATTGTTTATACTTATACTGTAACATACTTATATTTTCAAACACAACCTTCATCAAGGATATGCTTTACCAATCATACTATTATAACAAAATTTGTTGTAAAGCATGTGTGTGGTAAAATTTTGCATTGTAATGGTAATGCGTTGCAACAGCACTCGCGTTGTTACGACCGCATTGTAAGGGTTTACGTTGTTCTGTCATATATTCAAAATCGCAGAATTGACTTTGCCGTCTCATCTTTTATAACAACGTGCACTAAGCACACAGAATTCAGTTAAACAAATTAGCTTAGCATACTGATAGTAATTCCAATGCACCAGAGAACTAGCACTCATCACAAGCAGTTCATCCAAGGACACCATGTAACCCTTGAATGAGAAAAAGGTAAAAAAGCATTGATTGCATTTAATGGAACTGTGCTAGTGCGATGAACAGGTCTGCTCCATATCGCGAGTTTTAACTGACACTGATGTCAACTGACTCCTTTTCAGTGCATCCTGTTCGTAGATCTTTTATTGCTTTAATCCCTGTGATGTATGCCATAAATATTGATAGGCTTTAGAGGTGAATACACTTACACACACAGATTATATTGTTTCTCTGGGCACACACTTAGGGTTTTTGGTATCTATTATGGCCGCACACAAGGTTGACAGAGCTTGCCCTTCATTACAATTGCCACTAATTAAACCTCCCTCCTGCTAATGAAACATTCATGCAAACACGTTTTTGCTTAATTATTTTACTGCAAAACCCTTTTCTCTTGAATATTCACATGCGAAAAGTTGCTTTTTTGCAGGGTAGTGTGGGAATAGGAGGGGCACATCTTGCATTTTGTTTACGAATTCGGAAAAACTCTTGAAATTGTCAGAGGTAAAACTTCATAACTTTACACGCACCTAATTTATTTGCTACTGGCACCACAAGAATAGGTGTTTGCCTACATAACTGTGGGGCTATGAAATAATTAGGCAAACATTGAAGCCATGCAATTGACTATCAAGATACACCAATCAAATTTAGATAGCAGCATACAGCATAAAATGAAACTCCATATAGGAGTGCGTAGAGTGGTCTTATATGGAAGAAAATTGGCTCACGTTTTTAGTACTGGGCCAAATGCGAGCAGACACAGTGAGGTTGAAGACAATGGATTAAAATAATCATTGCTCCTGCGTCCTTTGCAGCCTAACACATCTCTACCCGAAACATCATGAATAGCATCAAAATTGAAGTTTGTAAATACATATGTGCAAGAATTGAAGAAATTATTTACATTCCGAGCCTCTATGTACCAAAAGAGATGGCAGACTGAAAAGAGAGTCAGCAAGGGCATGTCTACAGCTGTTACAAGAGGCTGCATTAAAGATACAGTTCTGCCTAGCTAATGTGGAATAGAGAGCATACAAAGTAAAATATATATGCACCCTGCAGTTTTGAACAAGATTTGACATAGAATGCGCAAGTACAAAATGGGACGATTTCAAAATAATTGTAACTAGCCAAAAACGAAAACACAGCTGGCATAAACTATACTACCTTTTCCTCAGCTTCTAGTAGTATTCAAATCCTAATAAGTGGACATATATGCAACTATAGGAACGTTTTTCGTGTGGTAACACATTTTGTAGCACCCAGACATCTGCACATGAGGTAATCCTATAGATCCCATACCTATAATACAGTGATCCAACATCCCAGCTATTGGCAATGAGCAACGCGCATCTTGACTTGCGGCTCCTGTAGGCACAATAGGGATAATCATTTTAGGAGGGAAGTCACAGCTAAGAGAAGCTAGGTTCAGTTTAGCACTATTTGAAGTAATATGGGGGAGTCACTAAAAGTCCTTTGAGTTCAGCAGCCCTGACTGGAGACTGCCATCATAGGCCTGCTACAGGCTAAAATAGTAGTGAACTTTGATAATCGACCTTAGATCCCCAAAGTATGCTGCATTGGAATGTAAAATGGTTCCTTAAATGACATATTGCATATACAGTGTGATAAATGGCAGACGGAAACCTCTCAGCCTACTCACTTAACGACTCTGTCACATTTCTCTGTTTTTGACCTCGAAATTGAGTACACAGAGCTAGTCCCTAGAGCCCAGTGGCCCCAAATGATGCATGACATCTTCTTAAAGTCCATGATGTTGAAGTACATACCACATTACATTCTTGGGCTTGTAATTTTGCTTAAACATTGTAATTGTGGGCCCCAAAATCCAAGCATTGTAGGGCAATCCCAAGCTGTATTAAATATTTTCTGACAGATGGCTACTTCTTTAGAAGCACACTACATGTCAGGTGTGAGTGAGGCCTTCTGGCCTGTGAGACTGCCTTTTAACCTGGGCTGTTGCGTTGTGAGCAGAATTGCCAGGCCCTCTATAGTTTAGTGTGTGTGTTGTTTATTTGTGTTTATGTTCTTCTTTGAAAGCGTATACCAATTTTTCCATCTCTGTTCTTTGATTTGAGATCTCCTTTCTTGGCCCCCTCCAGGCATTTGTTTGAACCAGAGCTCCACCTGACATTTCTGGCAGATGTCCTTGCAAACAGGGGTAGCTGTGATGTCACCATAGGGCCGAGGAACCTAAGGCTGTTAAAACCTTCTCCTATGTCACCCCACTCAAAAATGGAGAAAAGGGAGTGTCTTGTAGTTCCTATATAACCTTTACAGGATCTGCGCATTTGGATAACATAAACTGTGAGATTGGTGGCAGACTGAGTCAGTGCACCCCCACCGGCTGTGTTAGCATGTCTGTATTAGCTAGCTCACAGTGCCACTATAATCTCCCCTTACCAAGTAGAGAATAGGAGAGAATATTTACTTAGAGACTTAGTTTGTCTCAGAGATACACAAAATAAACATACTGGGCATTTGTCAATAAGAATTTATTGAACAGTTGTTATTCTAGTGTAGATAGATGAGCTGTAACAACCATTAAACAGTAGCAGAGATATACGATTAGAAGTACTATGAAAGTAAAGGGTTGGTACAGTTCTACCATTTTGCAGTAACCATAAATATATACAAGCACATGAAATACATGATAAAAAGTGCGTACTCCTACGATGCCTTCCTAACTAGATGTACCTAAATGTACCTATCATCTGTGTAGGTGTTATGCCAAGAATCCCTCTGGACACTAGTCAACCCCATTACCCAAGAATGAGAGAATATGGGACCCCGTCCTGGTCTCGAGTTGGACACCCCGCGAGGGATGTTAGACCTTTGCGAGCTGGAGAGTCTGCAAGCAGGAACCTCAGCGTCTCTGGTCAGTGTGTCAGCCGGGAAGACAAGGTCTCCTCTGTCCTTCTAAGCAAGATGTGATGTATATATACTCATAGGTCTTCACAGTGGTCCTACATTGCTGTATTACTGTGTCGGCCTAAAGAATGATGTCAGACCTGAACTTTATACAGAGATATTATACAGTAGATGGTAGTCCTGCTGTGCTTCCAAGAAACCTCATGCATAATGTATGAGATTCAAACTAAGGAAAAACCTGCGTTCTGAATGCAGTGTCGTATCCAGGTAAAAGGTCAGTCCCTAAGAACCGCTATGTATGTAATGTAGGGAAGAATATAGGTGAAAGGTTGCAATGTTACCTGCGCCTATATAGAGTACCTGGATGTACCATGTTACAACGCATACCATTACGACTACCTACTGTTACAATGCGACCATTACAACGCATACCATTACAACGCATAGCGCTTTGAGGTGCTGGATAGTGGTAAGTATAATTTACTATTCTAACTCCAGTCCCCGTGGACACTAGGGAAGGTGTTGGATAGTAAATTATACTTATTCCCTATCCTAGAGCGCCCCCCAGCGCAATGCGTTGTAATGGTATGCGTTGTAAAAGTCGCGTTGTAACAGTAGGTAGTTGTAAAAGATGCATTGTAACAGGTGTATACCAGAGTACCTATATGGAATATAACAGGAGAAGTATGCATCTCCTAGGTAGACGGATTCTAGGAATTGAATAAATATTTTGGAGGTTGCTGAATTCCTACGCTTAATCTCCTCACCATCAAAAAGGAAAACGCATAGAAGACCGGCTTCTTTTGAAATTGTTCTTTTGCACCAAAATGCCCTTTGAACCACACTCCGAGAGTAAGAGCAGAAGACAGCAGATTCATTCAGCAGCATGTGACATGTAAGACTATACTGTTCATGTCTCACTAGTTTTGCCTCACTATTCGCCAAAGTACAGTGATAACAATATGAGAAAATCTCTAGTCCTCACGTATGTCACTAAAACATAAGTCACACCGAACACAGGACAAGCTCACACCCTTCCATCTATGCAGCCCCACTGATTGCCCTGTCACGAAATGAGCTTCTGCACCTTGTTGGGACATAAAGCACTATATGCATGCAACTGCAGAACTGGTGCCCGGAAATATACAATGGTGATTGCCCAGATGGCGAAGAGCAAGGGAAACTTCTCACTCCCCTGCCTCTTAGTTGCTCTTCTTGAACTCTAGGGTGTGAGGGCCCCACGGCACCCCCTTCATGTTTTTACTATTGGAACTGGAGAAAGGGTCTTTTTTCTTCTTCTTTAGAAGAGCCATTGGAACACCTGAGGTCGCCCGAGGCAAAGTACATTGCTTGCCAGATTTTAGTTGACTCCTTGGGGGTTGCTTACACTATTAAGAGGTGTGAGGTGCACAGAAATAAGTAGCCTTGTAAATTTGGAAATCTGCTGTTAGTTACATTAAGACACATTTGATAGGG
Source organism: Lissotriton vulgaris (assembly GCF_964263255.1). NCBI lineage: Eukaryota > Metazoa > Chordata > Amphibia > Caudata > Salamandridae > Lissotriton > Lissotriton vulgaris. The sequence goes on from NC_141685.1 coordinate 1,572,328,695, forward strand.
TTGGTACAATATCGAGGGACTACCTAGACAAGATAATACACAGGCATAAATGTTTAAGAAATAAAATAACATTTTATGGTAATAGAATTTCTTTTTTGTGTTACAAACTTACTTGTTTGATAGTCTCTAAACGTGCGTTTTCCAGGCCTGGTTTGCTAAAAAACAACTCTACTTTTCTTGAAACTTTCAATTTGAGATCTATCAAACACATATGCTCTAAATTCCAACATAGTTTGTGCTCAGTTCAGACATTCGAATTACAAATAAAAAAGGCTAAACTGACAGCATTATGGCAGCAGTGTGCTCTAAACTTTGATGCCAGTATCCAATCAACATCAGCTAAGGATGTTTCTACCTTGTTGGTATTTCATGGCACAGCATTCAAGTTCATGTTTATTGATAGTTCAAAATTTAATATTTCATCATCCATGTACATAAGACAATCACCTTAGACTTAGATCAACTTTATTTTGACAGTTAAACACAGCTCACGCATATCACAAATATAAAATACATTGATTAAAAACCTATCTCATGGTCACCTTAATAAAACAGATGTCATAATGTAGTGTAGTTCCTATATTCCCAATAGGCTCTGCGCATTGGAATAACATAAACGATAGTTTAGACATAGGACTGAGGTCGACTAGGTCTCTATTGAATATGTTAGACTTAATTATGAATGCCAGCTAGCTCAGAGGTCACTAGAAACTTTCTCGAGTGAACAGGAATGAGTTAACTTTCCTGAATAGACAAGAAGGGATTAGCTTCTGACAACCGCATAAACATGACAACTTTGCTCCCTCCAGAAAAAGGAGTATATCTCCAGAGTCATGTGAAAACAATAGATAGCTATTTCACTCAGTCTATCGTACATGCTTAGTTTCACCAGAGTGCAGAGAAATAGAGAGACAGGCGTTTTCAATAAAAGTTGTTATTTATTGAGTAGTCTTCTTTCTCATGCAAGAGAAGTGAATTGCCACAACTGCAATACTTGTCATAAAGTAAAGTGCGTACAGTAAAAGGAGTATTATGAAATAATACTGTAAAAGCATTTATATGGTTTCTGAGCCATATGATACTTAAAACTGATAAAATATATACAATACATACAATGATAAAAGATGACTAAACGTACTCAACTGAAGCTTCTAAAATACGCCTACCCCGGTGTACCTATCCTAAGCCTAGTACATGGGAAGGAGTAAGTGAGCTGCAGTTTAAGTTAAGTTAGTTTTGCCAAGAATCTGAATCAAGAATACTCTAAGGATCTAATCAGCTCCGTACCTTGGTTTTAGAATGAAGGAGGTCTTGTATCTCTTTCTCAGGACTCGATCTCCCAGCAACCCGCAAGGGTGACTGGAAACACTGGAGCTGGATTTCTCGGCAGGAGAAAAGACATTGTGTTTCTCAGTGCGTCAAATGGGAGGGTCGGCTTCCTTCGGCACTCGCATCAGCTGGGCTTTGGGTAAGTAGATAGCCGCTCTGCTCCAAACCACCGTGTGTTGCTTAAGGCAAATGCTGGTATATTTATACCTGGAAGGTGCTGTGTTTGACGTAAGGTTGGACATCAGACGTCACTAAGAACTGTCACTAAGAACTGGCAGTTCTTTCAGGACTCTCAGGAGTTCTAGGACAAATCAAAACAGAAGCAGGGGGAATTACCGGGCTACTGGAGGCTTGGTTTGTTTAAAGAACGCGTTGCACTTTCTAGGAGTCTAGGGAAGTAGCCTTGCCGTATTTGGACTGCATTGGCTATGACTAAATATGGATATGATTCTTATGCCTTTATAAGGACATGATTTGTTATAACCACATAAGGGCATGAATCGGGAATATTTAATTAGGGTCCTAGATACATTCACAACAATAATGACAAGTAGAATAAATATAGTTAATACAAAACACAATCAATAGCCCTCTCAAACAAATTAAGAAACAAATAACACCATGCAGCAAAGTACCCCGCCACCGTCTAATAAATAGATCAAGCTGGCAGGAGCAGGCTAATAAAACAACATCAGTTTTCTTCTGGTAATAGCATCCTTTAAGAGGAAACAGATAGAAAAACAAAGTGGGGGAGAATTTAACCCTTGCACATAGAGCAGAGCCTCAGCACATCTTCTAATACCACAAGCTCAAATTAGGGGTATTAAAAACCTCGTAGAGAGTACTCAATAATATTTAACAAAGAAGGTAAAGCGAAGCAAACTTTGGGACAAAGACTTGTCACAGGGACAGATTAACATTGTATTGGGGTCAAACTGGCCCATAGGAAGATTCAGATGCCACCTTATAATTCCAAGTCTAAATCTAATTAGAAGAACTCTGTCCAAGGTGGCATCCACCCAGCATAGTTTTGGCTCCATATTGGGGTGGACTGTAGAGGCCCATGCTCTCTAACTGAAGTTTTGGTGAATTCCTCCACCTCTTTAAGCCGCATTTTCCTGGCAAAATAACCTTTTTCTACCCAGGTAGTATCAGCCTTAGTAATGACAGATGGGGAAAAGAAGAGTTCTGGTCTCCCCAGGATAGTAAATTTCTGTTTAGCGTAGTGTTACTAGGCCTCGTCCCTATTTTCTTCTCTCTGAAGAGAAAAGGATGTTAGAAAAGCCCCAAATACCAGCCCCATAGATAAGGATGGGTAAACATTTGCTCCTAAAAACTTCCAAAAGAGGAGTCACAGGTGTTTGCCAATGTGTGCATCTAAGTTATAAATTTAGCCTGCAGCATTGGAAAACCTTTAGGAAGTTTTATATCAGCTACCCCTGGCATCAAAACCCACTCCCAAATAAGATAAATCCTGTGTAGGAGCAACAAGATGGCCCTGCAGAAAAACACTCTTCGTCTTAAAAGATGTGGGGCCACAAAACATAGTAAATGGTTTGGAAGGATTTGTAGCTAACCCCAAAGTATCCATGAAATTAACGAACATCTGAAAAAGGGTATTGAGGCTCCTATTTGTTTTCCCAAGAAAAACTGCATCAGTCGCATAAAGTAACGCAGGGTCTTTTTTCTTACCCACATAGGGTACATCAGCCTTACATGTAGATAATACATCCTCAAGGTCATTGATGTACAGTAAGAAAAAAATAAGTGCCAATACGCACCCTAGGCAAACTCCCTTCTCTAGAGGAAAACTGCTGGTGAATTCCCCAGGAGGGCCATATCTTACAAACGTTGTGAGATCAAAATGCAGGGCTGGCAAAAATGTAATCAGCCCCCCATACCCTCCAGCAGGTCCACAGTTTAGATCTTATCACACTGTTGAAGGCGCTCAACAGGTCCATGAAGGATAGGCTAAGGGAGCCCTGCTTTGCGATGGTATATTTGCTAGTATGCAATTGCAATTTAGGCATTGCTCCACCGTGCCAAGCCCCTCCAACAGTATGTTCCTCTCTCTGACCCAGGACAACAAATGCTCCAACACCACCATCCCTGCAGTTTTAACAGCAGAGTCCAACAGGGAGAGTGGGCGATAACAACTAGGAGATTGCAAATCACCCTTTTTTAAAAGAGGCACGATAGTGGCCATATGCCACAAGTCGGGGAGGCCAGTAATAGTAAAGGCATTGAAGCAATTACATAATAATGAAGTACATAATTCTGGGACTGCTTTATAAATGTCCATAGAGACAACATATGGTCCTAGAGCCTTATTGGATGTAGTTTTCATGATGGCATCTTGTTGTAAAGTGCGTTATTTGTAGGGACAAATGTATGTCTGCCACTGGCAATAGGGCCACTAACACATTGTAGGACCCAGCATAGGTCTTAGAAAATTATTCCTATGCTCAACTCTTGGTAACGGGGTTGCAAGCAGACAGGATTAACTTCAAAGATAGGTATGTAAAGCATTTAAAAACACCATTTCAGTAAATAATCAAGACACAACACAAAATAAAAATCCAACACCAATTTACAAAAATAAGTAATATTTTTATCTTTTAAATGACATCAAAACAAAAATCCACTATAGGGAACCAGAGCTATCAATTTTTAAAGATGAGTCACTTTCTAGTGCTTAGAAACCAACAGTGCCCCTTTTAGTCATTTCGTTTTCTCTGACTGGGACACCTTTAAGAAATTGTTCTGGAGAATCTCACCAAATGTGTTGTGCCTTCTCCAGCAGGCGGGGTCCAAAGTATCCAACTCCTTCCTGAAGTTCTGCTTGAGGGTCCCAAAGTATCTAACACGATCTAAGGTTCTGGAATCTCCAAGAGGGTCCTTAAAAGTATTAAACTTAATTTCTGCAATCCACTCGAATCAAATCAAATCAAATCAGGTGTTTGTTAAGCGCGACTAGTCACCCGTAAGGGTCTCCAGGCGCTGGGGTTGTGGGGGGGTTTCGCAGGTTCCAGTCCATCAAGGAGGGGTATGTCTGAGGTGGAGCGGAAGGTCGTTCCAAGCACTGACAGCGCGGAAGGAGAAGGAGCAGCCTCCCGATCTGGTCTTTCTGGTGCGAGGGACCACGGCCTAGGAGAGCTGGGCTGATCGTAGGGTCCTTTGGGGTGTGTGGAATTAGAGTCAGCTGTTCAGGTATGCTGGTCCGGTGTCATGGAGGGCCTTGTGAGCGTTGGTTAGCATCTTGAAGGTGACTCTAGCTTCGATGGGGAGCCTGTGGAGTGTGCACAGGTGCTGGGGGATGTGGCAGTGGCTTGACAAGTTGAGGAGCAGTCTTGCGGTGGCGTTTTGGATGTTCTGTAGCTTGTGGGTGAGGTTTTTGTTTATTCCGGCATAGAGTGCGTTGCCGTAGTGGAGCCTGCAGGTGACCAGGGCGTTAGTGACGGTCTTTCTGTGTTCGAGGGGGATCCATTTGAAGATCCTACATAGGAGATGGAGGATGTGGAAGCAGGAGGATGAGACAGAGTTGATCTGGTGGTCCATTTTGAGCTCTGAGTCCAGAATGATTCCGAGGTTGCATGTGTGGTCCGTGGGGGTGGGCAGACTTCCGAGGGTGGGGGGGCCACCAGGTGTCGTTCCAGGTGTCTGGGTTTGGGCCTATGATGAGTACATGCCTTCTCAAAAGGTGTGTGTGGCAGTGTTAGGTTAGTTGGATAGGGAGAGGATGAGTTGGGTGTCGTCTGCCTAAGAAACAATGTTGAGTCCGTAGGTTCTGATGATGGGGTGAGCAGAGCCATGAAGACTTTGAAGAGCATAGGGCTGAAGGAGGACCCCTGGGGGACTCCGCAGGTGGTAGGTGTAGGGTCTGAGAGGAAAGGCGGGAGTCTGACCCGCTTCGTTCTGCCGGAGAGGAAGGAGCGGATCCAGTCGAGGGCCTTGTCTTGGATCCCTGCATCGTGGAGTCTGCATACTAGGGTGCAGTGACAGACTGTGGCAAACGCCGCTGAGACGTCAAGGAGGATGAGGGCTGCTGTTTCTCCTTTGTCCAGTAAGGTACGGATGTCGTCTGCTGCGGCAAGAAGGGCGGTTTCTGTACTGTGTTTTTTCTGAAGCTGGATTGGGAGAAGTCGAGGATGCTGTGCTCTTCTATGAATGTGGCGAGTTGGCTGTTGATGGCTTTCCTGATGACTTTCGCTGGGAATGGGAGGAAGGAGATGGGTCTGTAGTTTTTTAGGTCGGTGGGGTCTGCCGAGGGTTTCTTCAGGAGGGGGCTGATCTCAGCGTGTTTCCAGTCATCAGGGAAAGAGGCTATTGCCATGGAGCAGTTGATGGTGTGGCAGAGCATGGGTGCGATAGTGTCGCGAACTCCTTGATGATGTTGAAGAGTTCTTTGCTGTTGTGTGCATGAGTGGAGATTCTGTCTTCAATCGCTTTTTTCCTATTTTTCTGATGAGTTGATGGTGTGCTTTGGAGGCAGCTCCGAAGTTGTTGTGGGCTTCTGTGGATTTGGTGTTCCTCCAGGTCTTTTCGAGGTGGCGGCAAGTGCGTCTGGACTCTCAAAGTTCGGTGGTGAACCATCTAGCTTTCTTGGTGTGGGTGTTGTTTTTTTCTAGAGGGGGTCTATGGTGTTGGCTCTGTCGGAGATCCATCTGTGCAGGGTTCGGGCTCCGGTGTTGGCGTTGGCGTTTTAAGCGATGGTTGGGGTGGAGTTGCTGAGTGATGAGGTCAGCTGGTCCTCAGTGATTCTGGTCCAGTTTCTTCATGGGAGCAGGTGCTTGTGTCTGTGGATGGTTAGTGTTCTGAAGGTAAAGTGGATGCATCAATGGTCAGTCCATGGGAGTTCTGTGGTGTGGCTCAAGGTGATGGGGTCTCCTATTGTGAAGACAGGGTCGAGGGTGTGTCCTACCGAGTGGGTTCGGTCACGATCTGGCGGAGTCGAATGTTGTGGAGGTTATCCAGGAGGGATGTGGTGCTAGGGTCCAGTTGGTTGTCGAGGTGGAAGTTGAGGTCTTTCAGTAGGGTGTAGTTGGTGGACACGAAAGTCCGCAGGGTCCAGGGGGTCGGTAGTTGAGGGTAACACTGAGGGTGAAAGTAGGACTGGCCAGTATCTTGAAGTGAAGGTGTTCCATCAGATATGTGGGCTCATCCGGGAGTATGCTCAGGAGGAGGGTGGATTTGTAGACGATGGCGAATCCTCCTACAGGTCCCAGGATGCTTGTTTCCGGTCCAGGGAAGACATGGCTTGGCAGTTCGGGCTGGACTGTTCCCATGAGGCACAGGGTCAGACTGATTTGCATATGGCCATGTCTGAACTGGGGTGGCTGAGTGAGCTAAAGAATGGTGATGGATTAAACCCAAATCAGTTGACTGGGGGTGAGTGTTTGATTTGCTCAAACGCTCCGTCCATCATCCCCTTGTGTATCGCTGTGAATCCTCCTACAGGGCGGGTGGGGCGGTCATTCCTGGAGAACTTGTATTCTTGGGGAATGGGATGGTGATGTCCAGTCCCGAGGTGGTGTTGGTCCAGGTTTCGGTAAAGAATGAACAAAATCCTTACAAATACAATGGTACTCCAAGCTGGGAATTCTTTGTGGGGATGTCCAGGTGAGCTCTGTTAACCTGGAGCTTGCAGGGAGTCCACTCGTTAGTCCTTTTGCAGCAAGGTAATCCACAGGGCTGCATTTTCAGTTGGTGCAGTCTTCAGAGGTCAGGCCTTAGAAATCTTTGCACAGCAAACTTCTTGTTTCAGTAAGTTTCAAGCAGCAGATCTGGAGAGCTCTGTCCCTCTCAAATACTTATTCAAAATTGTCTCCCCGTGCCTAACAAAAATGAATGTGTGTCCTCATGTAACATAACTGGTGTTATGTAAAGCGCTCTGATACCCGATTTGGTTCGGGTCAAGTTCGCACTATATAAAACTCAGCAAAAAAAAATGGTTCACAAATCGGTTCCATGTCTTTGTCTGTTCTAAATGTCCTGCCAAGGGGATATCATGACCCAAAGTCAGGGTGAGCTCTCTGTACATCTGGGCAGCCATGCCCCTCTCCTGCCCTGCCTCTCCGCCCCACCGAAACTCCCTCCACAGGCCGTGGCTGCATCTGGGACACCATCAACCTCCTGATGGTCTCCTCCTTGAGGTTTCTGGCCTCAGTATAAATCAGTCCATCTTCCCAGTAGAGTTTGAGAAACCCACTGTCATCCCCCTCCTCTTGCTTAAAAGCGATCTGCCTCAAGCTCTCAAGGGTGGAACAGTCACACTGTCCCTGACTGAACTACTCTCTGGAGGTTCCACCTGCGCCTGTCAGCTCTGCCAAATCTGATAGCTCTGGCAGGGATGGAGTCCCTCCCTCAGAGGCCAGATCCTCCCCATCAGGGTTAGATTATTCCTGCACCTCTGGAGTTCCCTGGGCTGGCGCACAGGCCCAGTGCCCTTGTCCTTGGATGCTTGGCCCTTTGTTCCAGGGTCCAAGTGTCCAGTCCCTCCCTTCTGGCTAGTCTGTGATCTAATCACAGCACATACCCACTCGGAGCTCCAATATTTTCATATGGAGTCCTCTTTCAACCTCTGACCACACAGAGGCTTCAAGATCATTGCACAGTAAACACTGGAATGGGAGCACCTTTGACACAGCCACCTTATAGGGCCTGTCATACCTCCCCATTCCAAATCCACCATAGCCATAGGAGGAAGTTTGATAGTGCTGTCTGCATATGTCACCTGGCGAAACTCACTAGGTAACCTCCTTCCTGGAGGCACCAGTTCATCCAGGACCATTGTTACACTAGCCCCAGTGTCTCTAATAGCCTCAACCTCAGTCCCATTAACTTTAGGCCTCTGCCTGTACTTGTCCATGTTTGGAGGTAAGGCAGAAAGGGTAGCAATATTCACCCCTCCCAGACACACTAAGGTTGCTTCCACCACCTGACTACCCCTCTCTGGGGCACTACTCTCCACCCCTACACTGACACTGGCAATCCCTGTGGGTGGCCCCTTAGGGGGGAGCATCTTGGTGCAGACAGCATCTCCCTGCTTATGCACTGGCTGGTTACAGTCAAAGCACTCACCCACCTTTGAGGGATCAAATAACCTACCAGGCTTTCCCTGAAACCCCCTCCCTTTGAATTTGGGTTGGCTCGTGCCCCCCCTCCTTGTGCAGGTTTTTGTGGGTCTTTGGAGGTCTTCTTAGGTTTTTGACCTTTATTTCCCTGGGCTTTCCCTTGGGAAGGGACCTGTCCCCCTATCTTCTGGTCACCCCCTGATGCTGAATGGAAACCCGGGTTCTCACCCATTCATCAGCTGATTCCCCCAACTCTCTGGGGCCTATCAGCTTAGAGACCACTAGATACTGGCATAACTTCTCTTCTGCACAATGAGTCAAAATATGTTCCTTCAAAAACAAATTATACAATCCCTCTTATGTATCAACTTTGTTGCCAACAATCCAGCATTCCTGTGCCTTCACTGAAACATCCACAAAGTCTACCCAAGACTTTGATCTCAATTTCTGGGTACCTCTAAACTTCACCCTGTACTGCTCTGGAGTCAGACCAAATCTCTTGACTAAGCATGCCTTCATCTGCTGGTATGATTCTGCATCTTCTCCCTTCAGGGTCAGGAGCCTATCCCTCCCAGCTACCGGAATCAACTCCCACAGGAGTGCACCCCGAAACCTAGAGTGGACTCTACTCATTTTAGGGGCCCTCTCAAAAGCTGCTAGCCACCCGTCAATGTCATCCCCCTCAGTGTACTTGGGTACTATGCCATTGGGAAGTTTAGGTTCAAATCTACCCACCCCTGGACATCTCAGCATCTTCTTCACTTTTGTTGCCACCATTCCTCTTCTCCTCCTTCTCCCATCTCTTCTTAGCCAAGTCCAATATTGTTTGCTCTAAAGCTATCAAAGCTAATTGAGCCTGAAGCTGTCTCTCTGTAACGGACGGTAGTGTTCCTGAGTAACGGACCCGTCCCCACTCCCACCACCACCTTGATTCACCTGGCTAACACTAGTCACAATGGAAGAGGTCTCATCCTCACCACTTTCTTGGGTAAGGTTGGGGGTAACATCCTCCCACACCCCTTTGTTCTCCTCAGCTGCCCTGGCCCAGGCCTTTAGAGACTCAAGCAACCCTGCCTTCCTCGTCTTCTTGGCAGCACCCAGCCCCCTAAGCCTACCATGTTCCCTAAGATCACCAATCTTAAGCTGGGACAGTTTAGCCAGGTCCAGCTCCATGGTTCCCTAGTTTTGTGTCACAAAAAACTAGGCACAACAGACTAAGAACAATTTGGACAAATCAAAACAATGGAGTAAAAACTGTTTAGTCCAAATTCCAAAAATTAAAGTCAAAAGTTTGGTTCTAAGGCAATTTTGAGGATTTTCATAATCTTAAATCATTCACTGAAAGGTGTGCTTTTTAAACCCAAGTCCTCATTCACACTACTGAGGACCAAATGTTGGAAAGTGGGTTATTGGTAGGGGTAAAGTTAGGTATGCAACTGGTAATAAGGCCACTAACACATGGTAGGACCCAGCATAGGTCTTAGAAAATTATTCCTATGCTCAACCCTTGGTAACGTGGCTGCACGCAGACAGGCTTAACTTCAAAGACAGGTATGTAAAACATAATTTCGGTAAATAATAAAAACACAACACAAAATAAAAATACAGCACCAATTTATAACAATAGATGATGATTTTATCTTTTAAATGACACCAAAACAAAATAAATCCACAGCAGGGAATTAGAGATATGAATTTTTAAAAATTAGTCACTTTATAGTTCTTAGAAATCAACAGTGCCCCTTTTAGTCACTTCGTTTTCTATGACAGGGACAACTTTAAGAAATTGTTCTGGAGAATCTCACCAAATGTGTTGTGCCTTCTCCAGCAGGCGGGGTCCAGTTAGAAATCCTTCCTGAAGTTCTGCTTGCGGGTCCCAAAGTATCCAACACACAATTCAAGGTTCTGGAATCTCGAAGAGGGTCCTTGAAAAAGTGAAACTTCAATTCCGCATTCCACTTGAACAAAACTCTTACAAATCCACTGGTACACCAGGCTGGGAATTCTTTGTGGGGATGTCCAGGTGAGCTCTGTTACCAGCGACGGCTCATGGAGGGAGTTACAGTGGGGCAGGAGGGTGGGGAGGGGGAGGGGCAGGGTGGAGGTTGCAGGTAAGTAAACAATTTAATTAATAAAACGAATTTCGTAGTGCGCCTTGCATCGCAAAATGCAAAGCAGTGCGAAATTCGTTTTATTAATTAAATTGTTTACTTACCTGCAATTATCCATATGCCGGTTTTTAGCAACCTCCACCCTGCCCCTCCCCCTCCCCACCCTCCTGCCCCACCGTAACTCCCTCCACGAGCCGTCGCTGTCTGTTAACTGTAGCTTGCAGGGAGTCCACTCTTTAGTCCTTTTGCAGCAAGGGAATCCACAGGGCTGCAGTTTCATTCGGTGCAGTCTTCAGAGGTCAGGCCTTAGAAATCTTTGCACAGCAAAACTTCTCAGTCGAGCACTTTTTGTTTCAGTAAGTTGCATGCAGCAAATCTGGAGAGCTCTGCCCCTCTCAGATACTTATTCAAAATTCTCTGGGTCAAGCAACAGGTCACTTCTGACCAATGAGAGCAAGGCAACTTCTCAAAGTTATGACCACATCCTGTAGAGTGTGGCATTATTTTGTCCCAGAGTGCATCAAATCTTCCAAATCCATAATGTCTGATTTTCCAGCAAGGACGTAAGAGGTGGCTAAACACACCCCTTGGGGTGGCCTATTTCCATAGACTCTCCCCCTACCATCTGCACATACCTTCTTTAAGCCTAGCCCTGACTCTGAATCAACAGTGTAAAAGTGTAACTGACACCCAGGCCTCCCCTCTGCCTTTGAAGAGCATGGTTTATGACTCCACTCCCTGGCCTTGCATTCCTATGGACCAGCACACTGCCATCCCAGCACTGTTGGTAACCCCAGGGGCTCTTTAATCACCCTTTCAAAGCAGCCTGGCTAATCCTCTTAACTCTGACCAATCAGGGCAGACCACTTACAAACAAGAAAGTCTTATAACTTCTTGTATGTACACTTTAGGAGAAATTCAACAATATAATATTGTTGGATTTACTACTACTATTCTGGGAAATCTTTGAATGGTCAGGCTTGTCCTCTCCTATCAATAGTTATTAATCAATAACTTCATGCCATGTTAACCTATGGGCCATGGGATTTGCAATGGGGAAAATGACTTTTATCAGTTTTCTAGCACCAGGGCTTATAAAAACATATTTTATAAGTATTCCCATAATTTCTACAGGACCCCCACCCCCTAGGGGAGACTTTAGGGGTTCCAAATCTGCAGTAATATTGCAAAAATCAAATTGAGCAGCAATTTAACCCAATGTGGGGAGTGAAATGTGAATTTTCACTTCACCCAGGCACATAAAAACTCATTTTATGAGGGTGTAGCTTATACATACCTGACCCCCTCCCTGGGATACCTAGGGGAGTTCCTGGGGGTCCCTAATATACCAGAAAATTGTAGGGTGCCCATTTTTAAGTGCCCCTACCACCAAACTCGAGTGTGAGAACAATTTACTTTTTAAAAGCAGTCCTGGCACCCAGGGAGGGCTGTTTTTAAACTGACCTCAGGCTTCAGCAGTGCACACATGCAAGCCCAGAAAAAGCTGCTGGCCTCTAAACTGCCATGCCCCAGGGTACTGGGGACTTCTCTGTAGTTGCGATCCCCTGCCATATTATATACTAGGGGTTTATGGGGTAGGTCATGCCTATTACAGGGGTACCCCATACCATAATGTACCCTAGTGTATGTTAGGTGTATTAACTGTATTCTAATGTGTTCCTTTCAGCTTAGCACTGGCCCTGGTCCTGGTTAGGCAGAGCCCAGGATCAGTCAAAATCAGTTACCACCAGCACCAGTCAGCAAAAGGATTGGGGGTGCCCAGGGCACAGGATGACTTTGCAACACATCCCAGATCTCTTCCAATGAAAAATTAATATTGATTGGCAATTCCACTGCTGCCTCCGGACCCATTTGATGCAACTCAGAGCGATATAAGGCACCAAAATAGGCTATTCAAGGCTCTGGACTGATGGTGGTAATATAAAATCAATATTTGAACTCAGGGAGCCAATATCCTTAACCACCCTCCAGAAAGTTGTGGCATCCTTCGTCCTACAAAACTGAACAAGTTTCCCCAAATACTTGATTTTTATCTCTTTTTTTCTCCTACTCAGAAACTGTGTAGTCTCAGCACTAAACTCCTGGATCTTTTGACTGTCTCTAGGAGCTTCCTTCAAAGCCCTATGTAGATTTAGGGAGGTCTTCCTACAGGCATAATCAAACCACTGACCCCTGGGATATCGGGTCATGTTGGTTTCATGAGTAATTTTCTAAAGGCCAGTCCTACACGGGCAAAGCAATTATCCTCATCCCGCAGATCAACCATGGGGGACAATCACCAAAAAAACACATGAAAAAGGATAAAAAATGTGTTTTACAATAAAAAACAGTTAGTATTCTTTTGACCACCTTTCATAGGAATGCTCAGCTTGAGGGGTTTTATAATGCCCTTTGTTGCATTGCCCAAGCTATGTACAGAAATGTAGGCACTGCTGCAACAACTAGTGTTGATGTGTCGCCTTTTCAGGTTCTATTCTATTCTATCCTATCCCTGACGTTAGGCTAAGATATCAACACAAAGGCACTAACCACTTACTACTACCGTTAGCATAATGAGGGCAAAACACATAACAGGTGTTTGTCCAGTTCGGTGGCAGATTTACAGTGAAAACAAAAGTGTGAGACTTGATGCAAGGCTCCCCATGTGGCTGAAAAAGCAGCTACTGGGAGTGTCAAACACCGAAATTATAAAAAGACTGATAATGCACGGCGGGGTGTAGAAAGTCTAAAAATTTCTCGCCCTTGTTAATGAATTTGTGGAGCAACTGTCATACTCCAATTGTTCCTACTAATTGCTGTTTCTCTTAGACCAATTTATTTTACTAGATTTACATCACCAGAACAGGTAGAGTGTGCATCTTCCCAGAATTTTTCCAAGCCCAAGTCGGATCATGTTTTTTTCAGGGAGGCCAGCTACTTAATTTTACCCACCAAATTCATCCTTAAAATATCCCTAATTCTTCTCTAAAATCGGCTAGTTCACTAATATTCCAGATACATGTCTAGTAAAACAATTTCATGTGTTCCTAGGTCCAAGTACAATGGGACGAGGGGGGGGCCGTTCCTTAAGCTGGTGAGAGCTTTCTGCCACACCAAAAGACTCTAAGGCTGGGGCAGCCCCAGAGTTCAGCACTGTAAAGTGCAGCCCCCTAACTAGAGCCTTCTAAATCTCTATGGCTGGCTGTATAGGAGCCCAGTTAGTATTTTCAAATTTACAAAATGCCCCATGCTGTGTTTCAACGTTAGTGTCTCTTTAAAATATCTGGTTCCCAAGACCCAGTCTTCACTAATCTAATCCTAAATAGTCAAACTCATGCTCTTTCTGTCGGGGTTCGCTATTTACTTTGATACCCCCTCTCGCCATCCTCTCCTCATGTAGGTCATAAATTTTGTTTGGAAAGTGTTGATTGCCTGGGATGGGCTCAGTCAATTTCCCACTTGAGCCACACCTAACACTAGTAAAGTTCCTCTCATGAAGTAAGATAAATATGTGTAGCAGTTGGGAGGGAGGCACTTTTCTTGAAGTTCACCCCATAATTTCTTTCTAGACACTAAATCGAAAGCGGTGCAAAGATCTCCAAACACCCCAAAAAGATCACCTTTGGCCAGGTCCACCGTCCTCAATTTAACTAGGACCTAACTGAAGGCCTGATCGAAGGCACTAGTCTTGTGATTAAAGCCTGCTTGCAGATTTAAAAGGATGTGGTTTTCTTTACACCACTTTATGAGTCACACCAAATCCTGTTTATTAAACACCTTCTGCAGGTCATCTAAAAGGCTAATTGGGTGATAGTTTGAGGGGATAGTAGGATTTCCCTTTTTGTAAATGGGGACAATCTCAGCACCCTTCATGGCAAAGGAGTGGCCTCTTCCTTTATAATTGCACTGGATCCAAGATTTATGTAGGGTACCCAGACAGCTTGATCAGATTTGAAAAGATCAGCAGGGGTCTTGTCGAGACCGGGAGCCTTCCACTATCCAAATGAGGCGGCTTTATGGGTGTTTTTCTTTCTTAGGAAAAAAATATTGGGGCAAATTGTAGTTTGGTTGGAAGTTATCATCCTTAGGGACAGCCACTTCCTCTAGATGTCAAGATGTTGAGCACAAGTTTCTAAACTGGATGACCCATTCACTGGGCAGAATTGAGGACTCAGCCAGCTTGCCTGTCCTCCCTTTATGCACACGTACCTGTTGCCAGAATTGTTTCTGGTCCTTGACTGTTAAGGCGCCCAGGAGCTTCACCCAGATGTCATTTTTCTAATTTTCCCTGGCTTCTTTTATTATGATCCTGTATAGAGCCCCATTTTCCCTAATATCCTTGATAACTCCCTTTTTTAGTGCTTCCAACAGCCTTGTTTTTGTCATTCTATGTGGTCTGCGGTTCAGGTGGTGTGCTGTGCCCCAACGCTTTCTTACTGAAGAACACTTACAATTTTAAGAACACTCCATTGCATTCAGTTAATATCTGTCCATTATTCCCCCAGTGTACTTGCATAATTTCCATATTGGAGGCAAGATCTGATTATAAATCCTTAACTTCCCCAGGAAGGGCACTCACCTTTTCCCACTTGACATTCCTCCTATTGTTTGTAATATCTATCGTTGCCTGTGGACCCGCTACTTCAAGGAACAATATTACTGACAGATTCAGTTTAAAAGTATTAAGGGGTTGTGGTTGCTCTCAGCTCGCTTTGCCACTGACATATCCTCGATCGTAATACAACCCTCTTCTAAATGTTGACACACGTATTTTGTCTGAAGGGGCCCGGCCATTACAGGCATGCAACCCATTGGACAATTGTAAGATTCACCACCTAGATGGCCTTCTGGAAAGGTTTTCTTTTAATTGGAACTGTAAGCTCAGGAATTTACCATATTGAGTTCTCTGTACTGGATAAGTCTCAAGCTAGACCACTTGGTTGAAAGCAAAGATTAAGATCCCCAGCCACAAGAATGTGGTGATTTTGGGAATGGCTAACTAGTTGCACACCTATGAACCCATAGGTGTATCTCCCATGGCACCAGTGTTAAATGCTGTTTATCCAGCTGAAGTTTTAGTCACAAATAAGTTTCAAACGAAAGTTTTATCTTGTTCAAAATTAACTGTATTTCACATTGTTCCAAATTGTATCACAATGTTTCTTAATTCATCACATGTAGCGACATATTCCAATGCATTTCGGTGAATATCATCACCTTCGTCAGGGAACGTCTACAAACAAATGGAAAATATACATTGTAACGATTTGCAATGAACACATGTTAAAGTCACACTTTTTTTACCTTTTGTTTAAACTAATTAGTAACGTCTTTATGAAGCTTGTTTAAACGGAATTTCAAGCGAACTTAACTAACTCGTGTGTAGCGCTGCTACGAGATCCACTGTTATACGTGACAGTTATACTCGGCACTCAGCGGTTCGCTTAAGCTTAAGGTTTAGCTCCCAGCTAGGCGGAGGATTAAGACTCTTTCAAATGAGGTCGCTTGCCGCTTACACTCGGTTTAACTAAGTCTCGCCATAGCTCACCTTAAGTTGCTTACAAAATCCTTCCGCTTCTGCGTGCGGGTTCCTGCTGTGGTTTGCTTGCTCGCAGGCTAAGGGCACTTCAACTGACGCCGCGTATATAGCGCATGCGCAGAGTGTAACTTTGACGTTTTTTCTGCGTTTGTTTTACTGCGTTTTTTTTATGAGGATTAACAATCCAAAAACTTTAACTAACAAGCATCGGTACGTCGCTTATCTACAGCGGGTAGAGGTTAATCAAAGCGCCACAAGTTATGGTTGCATTCTATTAATATATTCATACTTAATACGTCTACAACAGTAATGCATTATGGGAACTTATTCATAAGTAACACAAAAACTCTGTACGATCATTTAAACCATGTGGCTTGAGACTGTTCAAATAATAAATCCAGTGATTTTCACGTTTTAGTAAGTTTTTTTTTGTTCAACGCTCCTTCTTTCCTCGGTACAATCTCCAATACACATGCTCTCAGTTGATTTAAATTGTGGCGTTTTTCAATGAAATGGGTAGCTATCGTGGATTTCGTGGAATGGGTTCTGATGTTACTCTTATGCTCTGTCAATCTCACTTTCAGTTTTCTCTCCGTGTGTCCCACGTATACACTCCCACATGGGCATTTTAAAAGGTACACCACATTAGTGGTGTCACAGGTTGCATTGACTCTGAGTGGTATTTTGTGTCCTTTCATGGGGTGACTAATATTCGACCCCTTGATGATGTTATGACAGTTGGCACAATTTAGGCACGGTACTGTTCCTCTGTATATTTGATGAGGTGTGGTTTGCTTAGGTTTCTTCAATAGTTCACCTAGGTTTTTACCTCTTGAGTGAGCAAATAAGGGTTCCTGATCGAATATTCCATTAAAATCCGTTTCCATTTTAACTATTTGCCAATTCTTATAGATAATTCTTTTGAACTGGGTGCTTACATTAGAGTATTTACTGACACATGTTATCCTTTGTGATTTGGTACTGGTTTTGTAGGTTAATAGTTCTTGTCTGGTTTTCATTTGTGCTCTTGCCTGAGACTTCTGAATCATATCCACTGGATAACCTCTGGTGGAGAATCTGTGTGCCATGGTTTGAAGTTGTTCTTGGCATACGTGGTCCTCAGATACCACTCTCCTAACCCTTAGAAATTGTGTGTAAGGGAGGTGGTTCTTCAATGTTGGAAGATGGTGACTGGTGTAATGTAATAAATTATTCTTATCCGTGGGTTTCCGATATAAGTAAGTGGTGATGATGCCATTTTTTAATGTGATTTCCACATCTAGGTATTGAATGATGGTGTCATCGATCTTCCATGTGAATTTAATTCTCTCGTTTCTCTCATCCAAAATTTTCAATTGCTGCTCCAGTGATTCTTGTGTGCCTTTCCATATGATGAACATGTCATCAATGAATCTCATGTAGGCTAGCAGATGTGTAGCCCACTCCTGGTCATTATAAATGTGTTCCTCTTCGAAGGCTCCCATGAAAAGATTCGCATACGCCAGTGCGGCGCAATTTCCCATGGCGGTTCCATTTAGTTGGATGTACCAGCGTTTCTCATAGGTGAAATAACTGTTCATGAGGGTGAATTCCATCAGTTGCAACAAAAAAAGTTGTAGATCATGTGAATAAGTGCTGTGTAGTAGCGCTTTTTCAATGGCCTCCAGGCCTTCTCTGTGGGGTATGGCTGTATATAATGTTTTTACATCAATGGTGGCCATGATGCAATCAGGTTCAATTTTGGCGGTTTGTAACTTCACCAGAAAGTCTGTGGTGTCTTTAATGTAAGAAAGATTTTTGGTAACTAAAGGTTGTAGATATTGGTCGATGAATTTCCCCACTGGTTCGTGGATACTCAACTTGGTGGATACGATGGGTCGGCATGGGGGTTTATTCGGGTCTTTATGTACCTTAGGTACTAAATATATGGTGGGACTCTTAGGATTCTCTTGCGTGAGATATTGTTTGGTCTTTTCATTGATGATTCCTTTATCGGTGGCTTGTTTCAAAATCGTTTGTAAAGTTTTGCGTATATCCATTGTGGGATCATAATTTATTTCCATGTATGTATTGGTGTCTCTTAAGTGCGTTTGCATGGCTTCCTCATAGAACTCTTTATTCATGATCACCGTTGCTCCTCCCTTATCTGCCTTCTGGCAAATTATCTGTGGGTTGTTTGCTATACTTTCAATGGCTCCAAATTCTTTCTTGGACATATTTGGATTTTTGACCCTCTTGTTGGTGTTGATTTTATTGATTTCCTGTTTGCACAAGTTTTCAAAAAGGTCTATCATCTTGTGCGATGTAGGTGGCATGTAATTGCTGGAGGTTTTTAATCCTTTCAATTCGTCTTCTTTGGGAGGTGATTTTTCTGTGATGACATTCTCAAAAAAGTGTCTGAGTCTCATTTTGCGTGTGAGTTTAAAAAGACTCACTTCCAATTCTAGCAAATTTGTGTGGCTACTTGGTACGAACGATAACTCTCGTTGCAAGGTGTTTATTTGTAAATCATTAAGGTTTTGGTCTGAGATATTCAACACTAGGTTTTCCTTCGTGGTTAGTGCTGTTTCTTTCTCTCTTTCCTGGTCGTGGTATTCCTCGTTTGTGGTGGGTTTGTTTCTTTTGTTTTTGTTGCGTCCCCTCCTGGGTCTTCTATTGTTATTGGGCCTGCGTCTAAAAAAGGCTCCGAAGTGGTAGGTTTATCAGATGGTATGTTTTTTGTGGGTGCTTTTCTTTGCTCTGTTCTATGATTAAAAACCTCCAGCAATTACATGACACCTACATCGCACAAGATGATAGACCTTTTTGAAAACTTGTGCAAACAAGAAATCAATAAAATCAACACCAACAAGAGGGTCAAAAATCCAAATATGTCCAAGAAAGAATTTGGAGCCATTGAAAGTATAGCAAACAACCCACAGATAATTTGCCAGAAGGCAGATAAGGGAGGAGCAACGGTGATCATGAATAAAGAGTTCTATGAGGAAGCCATGCAAACGCACTTAAGAGACACCAATACATACATGGAAATAAATTATGATCCCACAATGGATATACGCAAAACTTTACAAACGATTTTGAAACAAGCCACCGATAAAGGAATCATCAATGAAAAGACCAAACAATATCTCACGCAAGAGAATCCTAAGAGTCCCACCATATATTTAGTACCTAAGGTACATAAAGACCCGAATAAACCCCCATGCCGACCCATCGTATCCACCAAGTTGAGTATCCACGAACCAGTGGGGAAATTCATCGACCAATATCTACAACCTTTAGTTACCAAAAATCTTTCTTACATTAAAGACACCACAGACTTTCTGGTGAAGTTACAAACCGCCAAAATTGAACCTGATTGCATCATGGACACCATTGATGTAAAAACATTATATACAGCCATACCCCACAGAGAAGGCCTGGAGGCCATTGAAAAAGCGCTACTACACAGCACTTATTCACATGATCTACAACTTTTTTTGTTGCAACTGATGGAATTCACCCTCATGAACAGTTTTTTCACCTATGAGAAACGCTGGTACATCCAACTAAATGGAACCGCCATGGGAAATTGCGCCGCACCGGCGTATGCAAATCTTTTCATGGGAGCCTTCGAAGAGGAACACATTTATAATGACCAGGAGTGGGCTACACATCTGCTAGCCTACATGAGATTCATTGATGACATGTTCATCATATGGAAAGGCACACAAGAATCACTGGAGCAGCAATTGAAAATTTTGGATGAGAGAAACGAGATAATTAAATTCACATGGAAGATCGATGACACCATCATTCAATACCTAGATGTGGAAATCACATTAAAAAATGGCATCATCACCACGAACTTATATCGGAAACCCACGGATAAGAATAATTTATTACATTACACCAGTCACCATCCTCCAACATTGAAGAACCACCTCCCTTACACACAATTTCTCAGGGTTAGGAGAGTGGTATCTGAGGACCAAGTATGCCAAGAACAACTTCAAACCATGGCACACAGATTCTCCACCAGAGGTTATCCAGTGGATATGATTCAGAAGTCTCAGGCAAGAGCACAAATGAAAACCAGACAAGAACTATTAACCTACAAAACCAGTACCAAATCACAAAGGATAACATGCGTCAGTAAATACTCTAATGTAAGCACCCAGTTCAAAAGAATTATCTATAAGAATTGGCAAATAGTTAAAATGGAAACGGATTTTAATGGAATATTCGATCAGGAACCCTTATTTGCTCACTCAAGAGGTAAAAACCTAGGTGAACTATTGAAGAAACCTAAGCAAACCACACCTCATCAAATATACAGAGGAACAGTACCGTGCCTACATTGTGCCAACTGTCATAACATCATCAAGGGGTCGAATATTAGTCACCCCATGAAAGGACACAAAATACCACTCAGAGTCAATGCAACCTGTGACACCACTAATGTGGTGTACCTTTTAAAATGCCCATGTGGGAGTGTATACGTGGGACACACGGAGAGAAAACTGAAAGTGAGATTGACAGAGCATAAGAGTAACATCAGAACCCATTCCACGAAATCCACGATAGCTACCCATTTCATTGAAAAACGCCACAATTTAAATCAACTGAGAGCATGTGTATTGGAGATTGTACCGAGGAAAGAAGGAGCGTTGAACAAAAAAAACTTACTAAAACGTGAAAATCACTGGATTTATTATTTGAACAGTCTCAAGCCACATGGTTTAAATGATCGTACAGAGTTTTTGTGTTACTTATGAATAAGTTCCCATAATGCATTACTGTTGTAGACGTATTAAGTATGACTATATTAATAGAATGCAACCATAACTTGTGGCGCTTTGATTAACCTCTACCCGCTGTAGATAAGCGACGTACCGATGCTTGTTAGTTAAAGTTTTTGGATTGTTAATCCTCATAAAAAAAACGCAGTAAAACAAACGCAGAAAAAACGTCAAAGTTACACTCTGCGCATGCGCTATATACGCGGCGTCAGTTGAAGTGCCCTTAGCCTGCGAGCAAGCAAACCACAGCAGGAACCTGCACGTAGAAGCAGAAGGATTTTGTAAGCAACTTAAGGTGAGCTATGGCGAGACTTAGTTAAACCGAGTGTAAGCGGCAAGCGACCTCATTTGAAAGAGTCTTAATCCTCCGCCTAGCTGGGAGCTAAACCTTAAGCTTAAGCGAACCGCTGAGTGCCGAGTATAACTGTCACGTATAACAGTGGATCTCGTAGCAGCGCTACACACGAGCTAGTTAAGTTCGCTTGAAATTCCGTTTAAACAAGCTTCATAAAGACGTTACTAATTAGTTTAAACAAAAGGTAAAAAAAGTGTGACTTTAACATGTGTTCATTGCAAATCGTTACAATGTATATTTTCCATTTGTTTGTAGACGTTCCCTGACGAAGGTGATGATATTCACCGAAATGCATTGGAATATGTCGCTACATGTGATGAATTAAGAAACATTGTGATACAATTTGGAACAATGTGAAATACAGTTAATTTTGAACAAGATAAAACTTTCGTTTGAAACTTATTTGTGACTAAAACTTCAGCTGGATAAACAGCATTTAACACTGGTGCCATGGGAGATACACCTATGGGTTCATAGGTGTGCAACTAGTTAGTATTTACACTTACACTCCAGGAGGGGAGTGATTTCCATGTCAGCACGGTAAAAGTCTTCAAAAAAAAGGCGGTGCACATCCCTTTTCCACAAGGATTTTGGGAATGGGCCAGCAGGACTCTTTCCAGTAATTCTAAGGTTTTGGATTCCTGCTTGTGGCTAACACTCCTATTGTATATGTTGACTACCAGGTTCAGTGTAGGTTCTAGCCCATAAAGAATTAACCCTTGGCTGTCTTGTGAGGCTGTTTTTGTGTACAGAGATGGAATATATTAAGGAAGTCCATACCAATATTAGAAGCCCACCCGAGGGATGCCCTGCTGTATATTTAGTAACGGGTATACAGGAACTCTTACACCCACCCCTGTGGATTTGATCAATGGCCCAGGTTTCTTGGTATCAACAGATGTCATGGGTATCAATAAACCTGGGTCAATCTGAGTTGCCCAATTTACCACTTATACCTGCGATGTTTCAGCTCAGTAAAATTATCTGTGAAAAAGGGCAGCTAGGTGGTAGGGCGCCATTCCCCAGACATCTATCTGGGGGCATTCTGGTGAGTTAGTGTTTCCAGCATGTCTATCTAAGGTTGAGGTCACTCAATACATTAATGCTTGCAACAGGGGGCCTATCCTCACAGGGGTTTACCATTTCAAGGTCTGGGATTAGAGGCACACTTGCCATGGCCTCTTCTACTGGCACTGGCTTATTTTCTCTGTGGTCAACATGATTCATTTTAAGAGGAAGTCAATCAACTTGGGCTAGAGGGGAAGAGATTTCTACTCCAACAGGACGTTATTGGCATTTGTTGGCACCTTTCCTCTTGAAATTATGGTGACTCCTTATCATGATATGGTGGGCATCTGCGTATGTCAAACTGGTGTTGGTGCAAAGCCAATGCAAGACCTTATTTTTCAATTTTGTGGGGCTAAGTGAGGCACATGTGATAGCATCGGGTGGCAAATTTAGACAAATTGATTTGGGGCCAAATGTTGGACTCTAATCTGTGTGAACCTGTTCCCTTCCCTCTCCCATCCCCCTTAGTCCATCTTCTGCGACTGCTTCATTTAAGGGCGGCAATCTATTTCCCCTAGCCTGCTCATGGGCACATTTGATTTCAGGCACACTGGGCAGGGACAGAGTTTCTTGCTGTCTCACCCAGGTTGGGCACTGTACCAGAGAAAATGACCTTATCGGTTTGGGAAGTGGTGTGGTGCTCAGCCTCCTGTCATTCCATAGGTGGTGGGAGGGTGATTTTCCATAGCTCAGTTTCTATGCTGGCCAGACGCTCATAGATTGGGCCAAATTCTCCCATCACAGCTGTGATCAGATTGTTGCACAATTCCTTTACTGCTTAGTAGAACTTAGCATTTTCATGCTTTTTCAAGGTCCTCAGACACAGGGGAGACAGAAACATGCAGTCTTTTAGATTTAATTCCATAATAATAAAGGAATCTTGTCGTGCGCAGACTTAGCCCAATGGGCGTCAAGGCGCCTAATTCCAAAAAAAACAGCTCATAACAGAAACCTGCAGTTCAACCTATGTAGGCTCTAGAAAAGCACCATGTTTTTAAGGCCTTTTTGAAAAGATCCAGGGAAGGTAGAGTTTTGATCTCCATGGGCACGATGTTCCAGAGCTGGGGAGCAGCGACAGAGAAGGCCCTAGCTCCCCATCTAGTGAGTTTGAAACGAGGGACAACAAGCTGAAAAAGTCCGGAAGATCGGAGACACCTTGTGGGATGGTAGCGAGTAAGCAGGGAGCTGATGGCGCCTTTAGGTCCATCCTCGAGGGCTCTATAGGTCATACACAGAATTTTAAAGTAAATTCTGTGTTGAATAGGCAGCCAATGAAGGTCTCTCCTCGCAGTAGTAGCAGAAGATGCCCTAGGAAGATCTAGGACAAAACGTGCAGCGGCATTCTGCACGATTTGCAGCCGATGTATGAGGCCCTTGTTGGACTCCATGTAGAGAGAGTTGCAGTAATCTAGCCATGGTCAGTTCTCTTCCTTTTGCCCACTGTATCCTTCGTTGTCCCCTTTGTTGCACCACTGAACCTGTAAATTCCTTGTCTGCTGTTAGGTCAACATCCTTTCGTTTTTCAGTGTAATCCCTAAGCTCTGTCTAACACAGGTTCTACCAGCACATGTCGTTTCTAATTCCAGTGATCTTGTAACGGACTCGTGGGAACATGAAGGCTGGGTGGTGGCAGGGATGAGAGTGACAAGCGGTGCTCCGTTAACTGTCTTTCCTCGTTAATTACACCTACTGCGCTCTTTAGAAAGTGTAGAGCAGGGCGAGGGTTTAGGCCCACTGCCCAAAAGATCAAACAAGCAGGGGTGTAACCATGGAAATGGAGATAAAAAATAAACACATTATATGCAGTAGCCAAGATGAAAGAGGGGTGGCCGAGCCCAGTCTACTTAGGATGATGACGGGGGCAAGACTGGCCAGCCCTTGGCCCGCACACACCCCACGCTGCTGGAATCAGCAAGGCACTTTATAGTGCAGGTGCAACAGTGCAGGAGAAGTCTCTGCCCCTCCTCCTCTTTGAATGTGCAGCATTGACAGGGCGCGAAAAGGAATCTAATTTTGACACTTTTTCAAAGATAATTTGTTAACTTTATTTGGATGACTGGGACTATCAATCCCAATGATGTAAATGGGATTTCAATGTTCTAGCAACGCAATTATGATTTCTCTAATTTAATGACACTAAAACTTTCAAGATCTTAGCTCGTTGTGGAAAAATGCCAAATACGTGGAAGGTTATAATTAATAATTGAATATTGAGTCATGTGGAGAAGCAAAGGGAAGCGAGGCAAAGTCAGATGGGATCCTGCATTGGCAAAGCCAATTGGTCTATCCTTTTATTAGTGGAAGTGCTTGGTAATTCATGGGTGAATGTATCTGGTTGTATGACAATAAATAAGGGCAAGGGTTGAGTCTGTTGGTGGGAGATTGTGAGTGAGTGGTCGAATCTGAAGGGGTCGATAACATTGTGGGAACATTTAAAGTGCTAGGGTGAATATAAGTTGTAGGTTTGTTTGTGAAAGTAAAATTGCCTTAAGAAACAATCATGAAGAAACTAGGGCACACAACTGTCACAAAGCAATGTGCAGCTTTAAAGTACTCAATATGAACATTGTCTCATCAAGTGCACTCTGTTATCCAAGGCTGTCTTAAATGTAACATCTGTTAACTAACACAATAGAATGCTTCAAAGTGCTTAGGTTGTACAATACACTGGACCATGACAAAAATGAGAGAGACTATATGGAAGACTGGGTTGGCCCTTCACATACGGATCTACAACACAAGTATGTAAACTCTTCTAGTTAGATCAATTTCACATTAGCAAAACTGGTGAATTAATGGAAGAAAGGCACTGAAAATTTAAAGCGATCTATTTCAGCCACAAACACTAGTCTGACAACAATATACAGATACAGAAGGGAGGGAGTTCTCATCCATTGCTTTAAAATATAGGTGAAACAAATCTCTAGACTTACAAGTGTTATCATAGAGTCCTTTGCCCCTACTTTGACAGCCCACAAAGCTATGTCCATGCACTATAAGTGGCCTCTAAAGGAGGGTACTCTAACTCCTTAACCAAATAATCAGATGTTTATGTGTAACCCCTATTGCACCAATGCTTCTTGACCACCTACTACCTACAACGACCCTGCGACTGTCTTTCGGGGCATGCTCGTGGGGCTCTGTAAATACATGTGTTTATAAATAAAAGTTATTTTGAATCTTCCCCTAAGGTTTTATTCTGCATTTGAACCTGTCTTTAGTAACAGAAATATACAGCATATCCCTCGGTATATAAGCATTTATTTGTACTATAGATATGTACCTATCTTTTTGTATTGCTTTGGATAAACATGTAAAATAATTATGTTGTTAAAAAATAAATAAATACATTTTTAAGTACAACAACACTTGAAAACTAGAGTTTATCTAATGCATCTTTAATATACATATACTTACTTCCTTTATGCACCTATATACCTTCCATGTACTTGGATCTATATATTTATTACTTTTATCCAAAAAAGCATATTCAATGCACTACCCTATTTCTCATCCTATACATCTATCAATATCTTTAATATACTTATACTTACCTCCTTTATGCATCTATATACTTTCCATGTACTTATGGATCTATGGGCCATATGTATCAAGCAAATTCACATTCGCAAAGGCTGAAATTCGCAGAATTCCGGCCTTTGCGAATGCGAATTTGCTAAATGGTATGTATAAAGTAAAATCTGGTGCTACACAATGAATCGCAAAATTTGTGATTCCTTATTTTGCAATTGCATTTAAGGAATCGCAAATTTTGCGATTCCTTAAATGCAATGTATGAAGCAAAAAAAATTGCAAAATGTCCTTAAGGAATCGCAAATTACCACCAACTTCTAGTTGGTGGTAAGTTGTGAATTCCATTAAAAATGCAGATTTTTGCATTTTTCAAAGTGCCATGTGACGCACATACATGCCCTTAGTGCATGGATGTGCGCCACATGTGCACCCATGCATATTTCAGGGGTGCAACAGGGTGTCCTTTGGACACCCCTGCACCCTTGAAATTATTCTCTATTTGCGATTAGCAAATTGTGAATCGCAAATTGAGAATAACTTCCCATTCATTCCTATGGGCTTCCTGGCCCATAGAAATGAATGGGAAAGTATTCCTTAATTGCGATTCGCAATATGCTAATCGCAATCAAGGAATTTTAAGAAATCGCAAAAAAAATCGATTTTGTACATATATACCTATTTGCAATTCTCAAATAGGGATTTCTTAGGAATCGTTATTTGTGAATCGCAAATCAGGTTGATGATACATATGGCCCTATATGTTTATTACTTTCTTCTAATTCAGCATATCCAATGCACTACCCTATTTCTCACCCTATACCTCTCTCAATATATCTTCTACCCTAACTTTCTAACTCATCTCAAACTTCTTTCTACTACTCTTTCCAATGCACTACCCTATTTCTCACCCTATACCTCTATCAATATATCCTCTACATCCACTCTCTCATTTATCCCAAACCTCATACCACTACTATAATCCCCAAAATAAACCTTTCTCTACGCTCCACTACTCTACCCCTCCTTGCAGCTTTTGACACCTCTTTGACTATACCGATCCCCTAAAACAAGCATTTCTAACTCTTCCCTCTGACTCTTTTCCTCTACATCCCTTTTTACTAATCCCAAGCCTCCTCGTACTGCTATGATCTCCAAAACAAACAAACAAAAAAGTCTAAATCCTTCACGCTTCTATCCCTCCACTATCCTTTTCGATCAAAATAACAGACTAACATGTCCACTTCTCAAATTTAATACTTCACTATACTAATTCACCACTAATCCTTTATGGGTTCCAGAGTAGCGTGCTACTCGCCGAAAAAGAGCTTCAACACCTCATCAGGGGTAACAAGCACTGTATAAATGCACATCTTTTTCCCTCTTCTATCCCTCTGCCACCCTTCTCTATCCAAATAACTGAATAACATATCCACCACTCAAATTACTTTCAAATTTCACTATACTAATTTACAACACTAATCATTTATGGGTTCCGGGGTGCATGCTACTCACCAAAAAAGCGCTTCACCACCCAATCAGGGGTAACAAGCACTATATAAATGCCAACCTTTTTCTGTCTTCTATCCCTTCCCTACTCTTCTCAATCTAAATAACCGACTAACATATCCACCACTCAAATTACTTTCATATTTCACTATACTAATTCAACACTAATCCTTTAAGGGTTCTAGAGTAGCGAGCTACTCACCAAAAAAGCGCTTCAGCACCACATTAGGGGTCGTAAGTGCTATATAAATGCAATTAAAAAACAATACAATATATGGCAGTCATGCTTCATTACTGGTTACTGTCATTTAAAGTTAGGAGGGCACATTGCCACCTGAGGATCAAGTTAATATGTTGCTACCAACATAGGGCTCAAAGGACCATCAAAATCATCAGGACATAACATATAGCGCCCTATCAGCAAGGGTTCAGCACATTATCCAGGCCCTCCATACATTGTTTAACATGTGGTTTGAATACAGAATTGGCCAGGGCTAAAACTAAATGGCAAGACAAGGCAGTGAAGGTTAGAATCTGGGGGTACAGGTGAAAAAATATGTCAAGATTATTTGGCATCGAATGCACATAAAGATTAAGTTGCATTCTTCTAAATTATTTTACTTAAAGTCAAACATGTTTTATTAAAATACTAAATTTTCTGAAATAATCCTTTACAATCTAAATAACACAATTGTGCATTTGCAGCACTAAGAAAGAAAATACTGATAACAAAGAGATATGCATAGAATTAAGCACAGATTTCGATAGAGCTAAAAGTTAACTTTCTAACTTCCCAGCTGCGTTCTGAGGTCTTCACAGAGAGTTTGTTTCCTTGTTTGAACAGGCAATTCGGCATTTGAATTGCTCTGCAGCATTCAGTTTCAGCACCGCCTAACAAGGTTAAGTTCCTCCTGAAGAGTTTTAATGAAAGCAAAATGTCATGGTGCCATGAGATTACCTCAGTGAAAATTGAATTGTACTGACTGTCTAATTGAAAAGGAGATTATCTTGTTAAAATTCGATCAGTATCTAACTGCTAAATGAAGCCTGAAAAGGAAATGAAATTTGCAAGGACTAAATCCTTCACAGTGCTATAGGGCTTTTCCGAATGCTGCCTTACTGAAGAAACACACCTGTGCAAAGTATTGTACTGCTTAGTCTCAGTGATATAAGACTCTAGTCGTATAGAACTGACAATTGAAAAAACAGTAGGGCGCTCTGTGAATTGGATAAAGAAGAATTGGAAACAGAAAAAGACTCAGAAATGGATGTGAAAGTATAACAACTTCTCGTAGAGTAGCCGTAAACCTGAGACAAAATAGTGGAGTAAACCTGAAATTGGGTTTTTATCCACTGCTTCCTAAATATATAACAATTCATTTGTATCAGGGTATGTAGTAGTCAAGGATCAAGATTGATGTCTAAAAGTAAGACAGTGAGGACAAAAGATCAATATAATGGTGAAAAAAGGGAAGCCCTCACAGAACTACAACGAGGATACAAGAACAATATAATGGTGAAATAAGCGGAAGCACTCTAGGAACTACGGAATAACTCACAGATGATAATAAAATCTTCAGTTAAGGTTTGTAACCTTACTAATACACATCAACTAACACATTTGTCACAAGAGCAACCAACTTTATCATACATTGAAAGTGTACAAGTAGATGATGAAAATATAGTGCTAATAAGGATTATCAAATGAGGACGAAGTTGAATACTTAACCATTTCCACGCCAGTACAGTAATATATACTTTATGACCAAAATATACAAAGATTACAAAAACCACCAGGCCAAGTAATAGTGAGCACAGTTAGACCCATCGCAGAGAACTGATTGAGATTCTTGGATATTGTCCTTTTCATAGAAACCTTACACTCCTATATAATGGGCATTGTAGATTTCCTGGTGAATATGCTATGTGAGAAATAGCTGCATTCTTGCAGCAGTGGGTGTTACATATTTGAACACACCAGTTTACCTTGAGTAGAAGAAGAGACATCTAACAATTTTTGTTTTCAGTTAAGTTTATTACACATGGACAATACTCCCATGATAATGAGGCAGGCTAAGAGGCAGCAAAACCGATTCAGCCCTGGAGAAAATACCATCATCAACATTTCAAGGATATACATTTTACTACGCCAACACCCAAATCAACTTTAACAAATAGTTCTGGCAGATCAAGTCCAGCAGATTTTAAAATTGAACCACAAGTAAAATATATTCAGAACCAAGGGCAGTACATAGAATTGAGAACCTCTGGGCATTTAGGTAAGTGTTAAGGAAAGTGCTGAAGACAGAGGAGGACTCAGAAAATTGAACTGAAGGAACACCAGCTTCTAAAAGAGTGGAATACACAATTTCACCCTCTACCTTCTTGAGGAAGAAAAATTGGAAACTTGATTTGTCTAATGGCTTAGTAGTCAAAAGTCAGGAGCAACTCCTAAAAGCAAAACATAAAGGATTTAAAAGCAATGTAAAAGAAATGGGGAGCACTTGGGGAACTAAATAAACTCATGGTAGGCAATAAACGCTTTAAATAAGAGTGGAAAAATGATCATAGATCAAGAAAAAGGCAAAAAGATGAAAGAATAGCAAATGCTATATACACCGTTGTAATGTCTTTCATCTACATCATACAGTGATTAAGACAAGCCTATGCTTCATATCTGGAACTATCAACAAGTATAACTGGATGACGAGGATGTCAAATTCTTAAGTGCACACCAGTGTACTTTTACCTCATATTGAAACACCTCCAGATCCATAGGAATTTTCTCCTTCACCTTTTTGGAAATCTTGCCCTTTTGTGTAAGAAATGCAAGATAATTTCTTACCAGAAAACCTATGCGCTTGTAGCATTAGAGATCAAATCTTTGTATAGGTCAATTGAACATAAACAGTTTATTGAGGCTTGTGCATTTCTTTTTACAAGATTAATTAATTCATATTTTGGAATTTACAATAATGATATTGATAAGGCTGGAATACTGTACAGCACACAAGGCATATAAATCAAACACTACAGTCCCAGTTCTTAGGGCAATGAATGGAATATTCCTGATTTTTGCTGCTAGCACATTTCACGTTTCAAATCTGTTGCAACCTCCAGGTGAGAAATCAATTGAAAATCAGAAATTGCAAAAATATAATTCCACGACAACATTCTCAGTCAGTACATGGTTGTTTGCTCAGGAGCTGGACGACACTGCTGAATTTTCAAAAAAGCTACATGAGAGATGATTCAATTTGGAATGTGGAATCAGTGCCGTCCGGTGTCTTTTGAGACATTTCTTAATGAGGTAGTTTTGACAGTGATTTTCTGTCCATCTGGGTGCAATGATTTTAAACAGTACATCCAGACGTTTTCTCTGGAGACCAGTAGTTCTTCCTGATTGACTATAGGCTTTTCAAGCTTTATATTTATTGCTGATTTGTGATTCTTCAATTGGATAATAAAACCATTCATTACGGCAGTGCAAGTTATACTTATGTCAGTTACATAAAACTGGTACATTTCAATTTTATTTTGGTTTTTAAACTGTAGTACTTTTTTGGTGAATTTCAAAGTTTTTTTCCATAAGTTAAAATCTTAATACTTTCCTCACATATAACTCCACTTTAACCTTTGTTGTTTTGCCAGTGAATGGCTGTTTTTTTAACATAAGATAATATCTTATTGCAACATGTTTGCAGCCAATCCCCTGTTGCGCAATGCCAGCGCCCAGGGTCATACGCCCCCTATGGCCAGCCAACCCCTCGCCCCACTCTGTGTGTGGTGGGAGGAGTTGGCCACAGAGCTCAAACCCTAGTAGGCAGCGAAAACCTCGCCGCACAAGCTCCGCAAGCAACAGCCTGCTGGCAGTCAACACCCCCATGAGTGGCCAACCAGTGTTAAACCCCACCCCATCACATATTATTTTTTTTTTCTGTGGGAGCTCAAGGACCTACCCTCCCTCTTTCAGTATGTTTTTAATAATATTTCACGTCTCTTGGAACGAGTCCCCAAATGAAGTAATGGCGACCACAACATTTTTCATCATGTTTCAGCTTTCAGTTACAGCACTCACTCCCGTGGGATCGACAGATCAACTTCAATGTTTTGTCTTTTTTCCCCCATGGGAGTCCAAAAGCTATACATTTTACATTTTATTTTTCTAAAATGGTTGAACAGAATTACACCAAATCGCAAAAAGGAGGCTTGAGCAAAGATCTAGCTTTTTGCCAAGTTTTGCGTAATTCTTTTCAGTCTTTTTTCTCTATCATTGTCTTATTTTTCTTACAGAAATGAAATTGGGAAAACTGTGTTTTGGTTTCCCCTTCTCTATCTCGGCCCCCACTGGACTGATCACCCCAAAACTTTGCAGTAAAAAGCTGTGGTAAATTAACTTTTTTGGAAAGTTTTGTGAAGATTCCTAAAATGACACAAGACTTATTAAAAATAAAAAATGCTCTTCTTGTGGAAACTTTGACTCACTTAAAAGTACACAGTTGCTAGAGTCACTGTGTATATAACGTATGATACTCTTTTGGGAGGATAGTGTTTTTCATCATCCAATCTGTTGATGGAGTGACGATGGCCGTATTGGATTGTATTCAATGTAGGGCTGTAATGTTGGCATTTGTTACCCAACACATCTGTTTAAAAAAAACAAATACATTCTGACTCAGCATGTCCTTGATTATCTTTTTCATTACCTCTGAAAATTACGAATCCACAAAGCCTGCTGTGCATGCCTTCTGGCATGCAATGTGAGGACTGGTCTCGGGGTGTGGCTAGAGAGACAGTGGCAATGTAAAGCAGGCTTTGAACACTGCTATCCCCATAACCACAAAAGCTACTGCACAGACTTGGGCTGTGTATAGTGTGTACTAGCAGCCGGGCACAACCTTCTGTTGCGCTCTGCACTCGGCTGCCGTAGCCACCAAACCAGTTGCACACAGGCAAATGTGGTGTATGCTTGGTTTTGTGCGTATAACAACGTGCTTATTTAGTTATTCATTTATTTATTTTTTCGAAAAGCATTGCCCATTTTTTCAGGAGGGCAGTGCTGGAACTGCCCACCGAAGACACCAATGCCCCTCTGAATATTTTGTCCATTTCTCTGACATTGTTCATGCACCAATCGTTCTGCTATATTCAGTGCTCAGTTGATCCCCAGCTAGAGCTTCACAGCTCCATGGAAACATCAATACATGCATTGTATATTGCCATTTGTCTTAGCTGAGCAATGTTCCACATTTATGCAAAGAAGCGTGTATCCTGAGATGGCCCTTGCCTGGTGTGAGCAGCTTCCACGGTGCTGTTTTTCATTTGCATTCTGACATTTCTAGTCCTGGAATTATAATGGAAACCACATTAGCCACCATGGTTCAATTTAGGGCTCCTATTTCTGTTTGATGGGTTTCCTAATCTAATTCTGGCTTTGTCAATGCAGACCACACGGCCGTCCCACTTCACTGAATGGTTCACCTGTAGATGTGCTTGAAGCATAGCTCTGGCCTGCTTCATCTTGGATCAAATCCAGTGCCTGTCCCTGCTAGCAGGTATAGTGGGGCACAGCAGAGGCCTTAAGTGCCATTGGTGATGTCACTGACTCTTTGCTGTGGCGGTCATACCATTTTTTAAACAAAATTGTGTTTCTCTCTCTAAGTATTGGGAACGATGCTTCATAAAATCTCTTAAGCTGTGGGTCACTGCGTAATCAGTGTCTCAATGAACGGAAATATATCGAGTTCAGCTGTGCTAAAATGAGCTCCAGGGCCGAAGCATTTATTCCAATTCCTCCACAGGACCTGCAATCTAAGGGGCATATTATCAAGAGCGGTGTTAAAATTATCGTCGCTTTAGCGGCAGGAAACTGTCGCTAACGCGGCGATAATGGACTTGATAATATGCCCTTGTGAATTCACATAGAAGCCCATTTTCTGGTGTGAACATGGGGTTCTATGGGAATTCACAAGGGCATATTATCAAGCCCATTATCGCCACTTTAGCGGCAGTTTTCTGCCGCTAACGCGGCAATAATTTTAACTCCGTTCTTGATAATATGCCCCTAAATTTCTTTGGGTTTAAAGTGTAGCAGACTTATTTCTGATGCTCTTGTTTTAATATTCGATTCATAAGATAGATCTGCACAAAATCTTACATAGCAAAATTAAGATGAATGTGCCAATTTTCTGCCAAATTCTGTGCAGATCCTTCTGACTGAGTTAAGGGATGTGCATATTAAAGTAATGTTCATTATTATGGTTTCCATTCAGTTTAATACTTGGTCGATTAACTAATTGTAAAAATTAGCACTTTTACCATACATTTTTATTGGTGACTTTTTTGACAATTTTTTGGCTTTGCTATCAATTAGTGATGCTGTGTTCTTTTAATCGTGGATGGCAGTGAGTTTTTTCCATTATTTTTGCTTTTCTGTTAATTTGAGCAGTGTTGTCGTTTTACCCTCGAATGCTTGTATTATTTTTCTTTTACCAATAACTATTGATCATTTATTTTTCTTTGATTGAGTTTACTATTATTTTCCTTATTAAATTCTCTTTCTCTTATTGCACCTGTATGATGCTGGTTTATTAAGCTCTGCAGTAATGTGTCTTCTGTAATGTTGCCTTGTTCTGCGGGACGAGAGACTCAAGGTGAGCAAATTTTCCCTGCAATGAACTTCTTTTACTTTTGGGCTGTCGGTTGTTGCTCAACAGAGAACATGTCACGCGTGCAATATGTTTAATAAGCACTAAATGTGTTGCTTGTGTGTCCACAATGTATTCACTTCATTTTTCTCCTCCTGCAAATTCTTTTCTGTGGCATGAAATGGAGCAAAATGTCTCCACTGTGTATTATAGAAGCAGCAACAGCTGTGCTAGCCAATTTGCCTCGAACCTATTTTTTTAAATATTTGTTAACTTTTTCACCAATGAAGATCTTCTGTAGTAAGGCCATTGGAGGATGTGAACCGAAGAGGTTAGTTTTTCAAATGACTACTTCTTTCCTGAAGCACGGTTGCAGTTTATCAACATACTAATGAATTAGGTGGTGTTACAAGAACAATTGTGGA
Source organism: Lissotriton vulgaris (assembly GCF_964263255.1). Lineage (NCBI taxonomy): Eukaryota > Metazoa > Chordata > Amphibia > Caudata > Salamandridae > Lissotriton > Lissotriton vulgaris. Next base: position 1,572,363,063 of record NC_141685.1, read on the forward strand.
TATTTTTGTCACACGTCCTGTCATGGAAGATGTCCACTCATTTGTATACATCATTGTTTGTGTGCCTCTTTAGCTGTTTACAAGGCCTCTGTTCTCCAGTTCAGGATCTGTATTGCTTTCCATAAGAACTAGTCTGGCAGGCATTGTTTGGTTCAATATAAACACATTTTCGTCGTCAGAAACGCACAAGGCACCGCGAGGCTCGCACGCGCACAGAAGGCTCTGCTGAACACAGGCCCGGGTTGATGTATAGTCAGGTAGCTGACAAATGCGTCTGTGACGTCTGCCAAGAAGCCCGTGGCAAGAAAGTGCTCGAAGCAGCTACTTTTGTAAAAGATGCATTTATTACGGAAGGTTTCTCAGTCGGAGGAAGAGGACCGAAAGATTTAAGATGCATGTGTTTGTCAGGACAGTGAGATTACTTTGACTGTAGCGGTAACGCCATGTTCCGCTGAACAATCCGTCTTCTCACTAAGGAGGTTGAAGACGTATTTAAGAGCAGCGACAAAGCTGCTCCGTTTAAACAATGTCTCCTTCTTGGATTACAATTCTGGTGCTTTTCAGGATGTGATCATAGACACCTTCATAAGCAAGTGTACGAATTGGGCTGGGCCACTGTGCCAGACAGCACATCTCACATATGTTTTATGGTCCCACAATGCACGCTTTTCCTTGGCAAGGAGCCAGACACACACGTTTTTGACTGGCGTTATTTCATGTCTTGAGATAAGTTAAGGCAGTGTTTGATGCGAACACCATATTATGAAAACAGGATTCTGGAGGTGGCATTGTATGGCAGGGGCATCTCGAGTGAAAGCATGATCTTCCAGCAGTCTTTCCCAGCTGGGCTACTCCTGTAATCTGGAGACGCAACTCCAACCCTCATAACATATGTGTATGGGGTGAAATATTTAAATGCGATTCTTCTTATCCAGAGAACTACTCCAGAATGGTGTTATGATTATTTCGGTTTACAGTGACGGATTGCTCTTGATAATTTAATGACCTCATTAGAAAGGGTATTACTCTAGAATGATGTCATGACACCCTCCAAATGAGTGTGGATTACTCTCGGATGATTCCAGTACAATTTCAATGTGGATTACTCTTGGAGTATTTTTTACAATTGCTGAGGATTATTCAATGAAACATTTTGTATGCTTTTTGATTAAGTCTAGAGTTAGTGTTAGATTGCTCCTTGATGTTTCTGTTATGACAATATATTCCGATCGCGGGTGCCTTATGCAGATAGGAAATATCAATTTGTTGATAAATAAATGATAGATGAGCAGCACCCTTAGTCACTTCCTGTCTACTGCAGAATCTCTTAAAATACTTTAGAAATAATGATGTGTGCATGTGGATGGTGCTTCTCTCAGTATTGCTTAGCAAAATGGAACTGTGCTTGACTTCAATACATGTTCTTCAGTTACACACTATTTAAAAGTAATACTCAGAGCAACATAATTCTGCTTTGACAGAGTACTTTATAGCAGTGTCATAAAATAAGTCTGAGAAAAGTAGGGGACCTAAGAATGTCATATGTTGCATACAAATCAGCCTTGCTGCTTGTGATGTGTCGCCACACTCATTAAAGCATTCGCCTAATTTTAAGTGCAGGTCAATATCTGAAGATTTATTGACATGGTGACCTATGGCAAGTGACTGAATAAAATACTGGGTGAAACAAAATTGAGCCAAAATGAACAGTCCACATTTAAATGTATTTGTTTCGTCTCAATGGGGCCAAGGGTACTGTACAAGATCAAGCTAAAAAAAATCAAAACCTATACCTTGTTTTAGTATCCAGATTCTCAGATTTATTAAGCATTTTTCTGGCTTGCAAATCTTTATAGCCAGCTTGCTTATCGTATCACTGCTGCTCAAAGGTAGACAAGTGTTGGATTTGCATATTGACTTAATACACTGGAAATATAAAAATACATCATTATCTTGTTGCTACCAATATTTTAGTTTAAAAAAAAAATAAGATTGTAATCAGACAGCATGCGCAAAATAGTTACTGACTCTCAAAAGTTATTAACATTAAGTGGACTAAGTAAGTAAATAATATTTTATTGTTTGGTTAATTAAAACCTTTACAATTTCCATATGAAAAGCATTGTAGCAACAGAGTTCATATTCTAAAACCATATATTTTACAAAAAAATAAAACATATAAAAACTTTCATGAGTTGTATTAACATGCGTAGAGCAGTTGTCAATAATTGTTTGTACAGACCATAAATTAAGAAAAGCAAGGCTCAATTCTCGAAGAGAGAGGGACTGTTCCGTCATCGGTAGGTTGTTAACAGCAACAATGGAAAATTGCTGTTCGCTTTTCTGGTTAAGCATGTATCGTCTGGGTGTTGAGGGACCAGAAAATTTCATTTTCGCTTTAATGTAACTGTTTAAGGAACCATGAGATGCAAAGATTAAGCGATCCGGTCGCTTGACGAAAGAGCTTTTGCCCCTGCCACTTCCATGAATTGAACAAAGCGACACGCTAGCTGTACATCTCCACCTCCGAAACATGCTTCACAGCTTATCTGCAGGTTCTTATCTGCTTACTTACAAAGAGCGGTTTTAGTAACTGTCGCCGTTCGGCTCGTAAATTTCTGCAGATACATAATAGGTGTAATACACTTTCATTGGCATCCTCAAATAGGCTATTGTACAAGACAGAGGACCCTAGTTATTTAGGATCATACAAAGGAATAGACATATACTGAATAGTATATAACCTCTGTCCAGCCGGACAGGAATTTATTATTTAGATTTTTTGTAATAGTTCAGGTATCTCAACGTTTATACAAAAGTGGGCACAACCTGTGACCCACAGGAAACAAGACAAAACAGGTGACAGGGTTTTATGTAAGAAACGCACAAGGCGGTCTGCGCTATTACTCAATATAGCAGACTGAAATTCATTTTGAGCAACCCATTGTTAACGACATTTCTTTGAATTCAAAACAACATATGGTGCTTTTAGAGTCGACGACGTTTCGATGCAATTCAGAGATACATGCATCATCTTCAGGACAAACATCAACTTCAGGTTAACAATGGGTTGCTCAAAATGAATTTCAGTCTGCTATATTGAGTAATAGCGCAGACCGCCTTGTGCGTTTCTTACATAAAACCCTGTCACCTGTTTTGTCTTGTTTCCTGTGGGTCACAGGTTGTGCCCACTTTTGTATAAACGTTGAGATACCTGAACTATTACAAAAAATCTAAATAATAAATTCCTGTCCGGCTGGACAGAGGTTATATACTATTCAGTATATGTCTATTCCTTTGTATGATCCTAAATAACTAGGGTCCTCTGTCTTGTACAATAGATTACTGCCCAAGGATCCTAGTGTTACTCCTTTTGGGTTTTCCCTTGTCCAGAAAAAACATCCTCAAATAGGCGGCATATTGACTGACCCTGAAGTCGTTTCCACAGGGCAAGTTGCGGTAAAGATGATAAAATACCCAATCGATAGTGAAGGTCTTTTTCTTCCTATTAAAACAATGAAGTAAACTAGCGCAAATTAGCCCAAATAATATTAGGTTATTGGTAGATTGGTAGATTGGGAGAAGATTTTTCTTTCTCAACTGTTAGACCGATTAAGGAAATTGAAGAGCCTGGAACTGATCTACCGGTGTAGCCATTGCTGCTCTTTTAACTATGATTATGCCCTCTGTACCGAAACCATCTGCCTAATAGGTGCCTCTACCTGCTATAGGATGATAAAGCCTCACATATAGCTGGGAGCACTCGGGGGTTATCATTACAGTATTTCACCACCAAGGTTATGGATTCGAGACCAGAGACTACAGGTGGCTCACTCATATTGAGACAACTGGTTGTGAAGGGGCCGCAATGCAAAAACAAGCAGCAATGATTGAATCCCTGTACTTATTTTTTTATTTTATTTAAGAGTTTTGTATAGCGCTGGCCAGACCCAAAGGTATTGGAGCGCTTTACAACAGTAGCCACGGGGAAGTTACATAGTATGGCAGTAGTACAATCATTGATTCGTGATGAATCGAAAGTATTGGAGCGCTTTACAAAATTAGTAGCAGAGAAATTGCACAATATATCAATGGTATATACATTGACTCGTGGCGAAGTCCGTTCGGGGAGGGGTAGAAGTCCAAGGAATGAGGCGGGGTGGGCAAGGTAGGAGACTTAGATTTAAAGTGGTGGCGTGTAGTAGTGATCAAGTTTCTGATCTTGGGTGACAGCTATCTGTTAGACCTGGCACCTTGGCGTGAGTCTCCCTTCCACTTTTTGCTGGTGTGCCTCCGATGTTTTACTGGTTTTCCGATACTCAGGGCACTGCGCCACGGCTGATCCGTGCCGCAGTGCAAGTGCTCCCTACTGTAAATTGTACATGCGATTGGTATCCATGATTGGTTCCTTGGATTTACTGTTAGTCCCTAGTAAAGTGCACAAGAGAGTGCCGGGGCTTGTAGATGCCAATACTGCTGGTGGGCCTGCAGCGCTGGTTGCGCCACCCACCGAAGCAGCCGTAAAGATGTGTCTGGGAACTGCGACCGCAGAACCCGCGTGCGGTCTCGTACTGTCACGCTAGCTGGGCAAGTGTCCCCACTTGCCAGCACCGACCCTTCCCTTGACTACATATTAGTCACCCCTATGGTAGGCCTGCGGGCAGGGTGCGTTGTAGGTGTAAGGTAGGACAAGCCCTGATGTGCGTGGCATGTCCTAGTAGTGACTTACAACGAAGACCGTATTTCACTATTGAAGGCTACCTGCTCCATTAGGCCAGACTGAGCTGCGAGGGTTATTACACCCTATAATCCCCGCAGACTCAAGGAGCATGGTAGTGAGTCATGTTTAGTATGCCTGAACTCAGGATGATAAAATATTTCTTGTAGTCAAGTTTATTTTAGTATCCTGGGTTTGCAAATGCTACTTTTAGAAAGTTAGCATTTGCTTGCTTAACCATTTCAGCCCGCCTCTGCTGGTATGTGTATCTGACTGTCTGGGATGTGTGAGTGACAAGGCTGGAGGGATGACAGGTGGTGAATGCGCAGATTACACCTTAGTGGGAGGTAGGAGTGCCTCTTGACTCGAACTGTAGCTGTGCTCTACCACCACAATGCTGGCTCCACCCTCCTGGGGAGCGGCGGATGACTCTGCCGACGCCTGGCCCAGGAAGGGCGAAGCCCCCATCAACAAGGTACTCTGGCCACCCCTGTCCGGACAATGCTGGCTCCACCTCCTGTGGGGCGTCTGATGCGCCTGCCCCTCACACTGAAAGCAGAAGACGGAGTACACCCACCGGGGTACTCAAAGACTGAGAGTGGCTATGCAAAGGCCCCCCTGGCCTGCGAGAACAAAAGAATTGGCCTATAAAAGAAGGAGCCCTGCTCCTTGAAAATTAGATCCGGTTTGGGCCACCGAAGGACTCTGCCCTACGAGAAGGACCTTGAGAGACAAGGAAGGGTGCTGACTCTTGCCTGTGTCTGGTGCCTTGCTGCGGAAGGAGAGGAAGAAGAAAAGACTACGAAAAGACTTTTGCTTTACTTTGTGCCAAACTCTGCTAAAGAGATCTCCAAGGGCTTGCAACTGAACTTGCCCCCTGACCAGCGTCCCAGGACCAGTGGACGCTACCCCCTTGGAAGAAAGCGACTGCGGGTGCTGACCATCGCCGCAGCACCGACGGAGGAATCTCCTCCAAGGCAACGACATCCACCTGACCACCGTGACCGGGGCCCAAAGCAACAGCGAGAGCAAAGTAAGGACCAGCCGCCGCTGGCCCGAACACCGTGACCGCAACTGCACCGGGAGCCCGAGAGCAAAGCAAAGGAGGACCCGTCCGGTCCAAGCTCTCGAGGGGACTGCATACCGAGCTGCCTCTCACCTGCAAAGACGGACAGTTGCCCTGTGAGAATCCGCAAGGTCGGTAGCCTGCCCGACAGCCCAGCTGTGAGCCCACAGCTGCACCGGCACTTGGCTGGGTACGTCCTGCACTTGGGGACCGTACTGCCACTTGCCACCGCCACACAGCCGCCGCCTCCAGGGTCGGAGCGGACGACGAGGAAAGGACCCTGCCGCCACAGAACACCGCTGCTTCGGATGACCAGTGACCTGCTCGGCTGAAGAGCCGCAACGATCAGCGACCCCGGGAAGGCAACGCGACGTGGGACAGATCCCCTGGAAGCCGCCGGCTCCACAAGAACTCTGGTTAACACCGGCCTACGGGCCTCAAGAGAACTGCATAAGAACTGTGGTAACCTGAACTGAGTAAACCTGCAACCGTTATCATAAAGTACGTTGACTGTATTCACAAGCCTGCTTAAAATCTATATAAAGATATATATTTTTACAGAATACAGTCTGGTCTCGTTGTGTGGTGGGTTGGTTGTAAAGGTGTACTATTGCAAGTGTTTAACCCTATGTGCCCCAAAGATTAGCCTACGACTGCTTAAGCCACACTACCTAGAGGGTAAGCAGAGGTTGTCTGGAAGGTAACCCTCAGCCCTGACGAGGAAGAGAGAGTCCCTGCTTGTCGCTAGTGTTGCACTGCGCCAACTAGAGCCTCCCCCTTCCTACATTGGACGCAGCGGTGAGGATTTCGAATTTACACTTGCGATATCTATACCTGAGCTTCTGACCACTACACAAGGATTACGGTCCAGTTACTTAGCCACAGACTTTGCTTTTTGAATTTTGCCGAAAGAAGATTCCGAGTGCATAAGCCATGCCGGGCACAAAGAGCCTGGATGGAGCGGAGTCCACGACCTCCGAGGTGTTGGAGGTGGAGTGGGACCCCACCAAAGTGGATAAATATTCCAGGGACGAACTGAAGTTCTTTTGCAAGAAACTCAAGGTCCCGCACGCTGGCTGCAAAAACAAGACCCAGCTCTCCAAGGCCCTGAAAGCCTGGATAGAGTCCCGGAAAACCCCGGAGGAGCAAGATGTCCTCGCCGAGCAGAATGCGACGGAGGAGCAGAATGCACTTGGGGATCTGATCGATCTCGAGAGGCAAGGCAGCAAGCACAGCTTTGGTAAAGGCCTGTCGCCAGAGGAGCTGGCGGACAGGAAGGAAACGAGGAATCATGAAAGGAAGCTGGCAGAATTGAAAATCCAGCTGGAGCTTGAAACGAAAAGAATGGCGCTGGAAGAGCGAAAGCACCAGATGGATTATGAAGTAAAAATGAGGGAGATAAGTCTCAAGGAGTGAGACTTGGATCGTCCTCCCTCTGGTGGCAGCACATCGCCAGTGCAGGTAGAGTCAAGAGTGCACATCCCGAAGGACGTAGTTAAGGAGTTCTTTAAGGGGGATGACATAGGACAGTGGTTTATGGCATACGAGGTAGCCATGTCCTCCCACCGGGTCCCTGACAAGGATTGGGGAGCGGGGTTGTGGGGAAGGTTCCTTAGCGAAGGGAGAGATACCTTGCTAGATTTGCCCGTAGAAAATCAGAGATCCTATGCCCACATGAAAGAAGCTTTAATGAACAGGTACGGGCTTACCCCTGAAATGTATCGACAGAAGTTTAGGGGATGTACTAAGCGGCCTGGGAATACGTATGTGGAGAATGTGACTTACTTTTGCAGAGCACTGGATGGTTGGGTGAAAGGTAACAAAGTTAATGATTTTTAAGGTCTCTTTGATTTAATTGCATGGGAGCACTTGTCTGATCACTGTTTTTCTGAGTTACGCCAACACCTGATCGATAGCAAGCTGTCCAACCCGAGGAAGCTTGATGAGGAGGCGGACCGCTGGCTCAGCACCAGGGTCCACAAGGGTCCCGTGGGAGACTCCGCCAAGAGTGGGCAGGGTCCCCAGCAGAAGAGTGGGGGGGGACAAAGGGGGAAAACAGAAAGGGTTCCAAAAAGGCCCCCAAAGTAGTTCCCAAGGGAGCCCGCAGCAGGGTTCTCAGCCTCCCCCACCTCCGAAGCAGAATGGGGCCCCGACAGGTAAACCTGTTCCAAAGGGGCCATTCAATTGTTTCAAATGTGGCGAGCCTGGGCACATATCCAGTGACCCCAAGTGTCGCCTGTTTGGAAAACCCGCACCCACTGGTGCTCCGCCCCGACAAGTGACTAGCGTTCACCTGGGAGAAGAAATGATGGTCCCGGGGGGTGGAGATCCCGTTCACATGACCCTGGTCTCGCTAGGAGACAGCGAGATGATCCCTACGAACTACCTGCCCTCTAACACTAAGAAATATGGGCAGGTGGTGATCGTCAATGGTAAGGAAGCTGAGGCTCTTAGAGACACAGGAGCCAGTGTGACTGCAGTGAGGCAGCACCTGGTGTCTCAAGAGCAGGTTGTACCCCATGCCTACTGTAGGGTTATCAACGCTGATAATTCAGAGAGTCAGTGTCCGATGGCTCAAGTTCCCTTCGAGTGGGGGGGGGTCTCTGGTACTCTGCAGGTCTGTGTAAGGAAAACCATGCCTGTTGACTGTTTGCTAGGGAATGACTTGGAGCACTCCCCTTGGGAAAAGGTGGAGAAGACGACTCACCTGCGGATGGTGGGTCTGCCTGACTGGGCGTGCGTGACCACCCGGTCAATGGCAGCCAGTAGGAGTGATCGAGAGGTCCTGGGGCCTGAAGGAGAGGCCCAGGAACCGGCCTTAGGGGGAAGGCGCAGGGGGCGCGGGAAACCGGCTCCTGAAGTTCCCACGGTCCAGGAAGAAGCAGACCTTGAGGGGGATGCCCTGGAGCCTACAGGGGAACAGATCGCCGAACTGGGGGACCTGCCTGAGCTGACCCATTGGCAGCAAGAAGGAGGACCCTCCAGGGAGGAATTCTGCAAGGAGCAGAAAGAATGCCCTTCTCTCGTGGGTATGCGGCAGCAGGCGGCAGACCAGGCCAATGGTGTTCAGGCCAAAACACATTATGTGTACTGGGAGAACGACCTCCTGTATTCCGAGCCTAAGGCTGCTGAACCTGAGTCAGCCCGTGTGCTGGTGGTACCCCAGAAGTTCAGAGCCTTCCTACTGGGTCTGGCTCATGATGTGCCTTTAGCAGGACATTTGGGGATGGACAAGACCTATGACAGGCTTGTCACCCACTTTTACTGGCCCCAAATGCACAAGAGTTCCGATGCTTATTGCAGAACCTGTCCGACTTGCCAGGCAAGTGGGAAGACGGGAGGGAAGAACAAGGCTCCCCTCCAACCCTTCCCTGTGGTCGGTACGCCATTCCAGCGAGTGGGTATTGACATCGTTGGGCCTCTGGACCCCAAGACAGCCATGGGCAACAGGTTCATCCTGGTCTTGGTGGACCATGCCACCCGGTACCCTGAAGCCATCCCTCTGAGGACAGTGACGGCTCCCGTGGTGGGGCGTGCACTGATGGGAATTTTCTCTCGAGTAGGATTCCCTCTAGAGGTGGTGAGCGACAGGGGGACCAATTTCATATCGAAGTATATGAAGTCCCTTTGGCAGGAGTGTGGCGTAACGTATAAGTTCACCACCCCCTACCACCCCCAAGGTAACGGGTTGGTTGAAAGATTCAACCGAACCCTGAAAGGCATGATCATGGGCCTGGAAGGTCCGATGAGGCGTAAGTGGGACGTCCTCTTACCATGCCTGCTCTTTGCATATCGCGAGGTGCCACAGAAGTCCCTAGGGTTCAGCCCCTTTGAACTACTGTACGGTCACCCCGTGAGAGGACCGCTGAGTTTGGTAAAGGAAGGCTGGGAGCAATCTCCCAGGAAACCTCCCCAGAATGTATATAGCTACATGCTGGCCTTCAGAAACCAGACCAGACGCTTCAGACAACTTGCCGAGGCAAATCTGGAAGCGAGCCAGGAGGAAATGAAGCGGTGGTACGATCAGAATGCCACTCTGGTCGAGCTTCAGCCTGGACAAGAGGTGTATGTCCTGGCCCCAGTGGAACCCTGTGCCCTTCAAGATAAGTGGACAGGCCCATTTGAGGTTGTGGAGCGCAAGAGCCCCGTGACATACTTGGTGGACATGAAGACGCCCAGGAACCCTTTGCGGGTCCTACATGTCAACCGCCTCAAGCCCCACTTGCGAAGGTCCGAAGTGGGCATGTTGTTGGCAACCGATGATGGAATGGAGGAGGAGTCGGAGCCTCTTCCTGACCTCTTGGTGGCCTGTGAGAAGGATGGGTCAGTGGATGGAGTTAACCTCTCACCCTCCCTGACCGCCGAACAACAGGAGGACTGCCGCCAGTTGCTGGGGCAGTTTCCAGACCTGTTTTCCCTGGTTCCGAGTGTCACAGATTGGTGCGTCCATGATGTGGACACTGGAGACAGCTTACCTGTGAAGCACAAGGCTTACAGGGTGACTGACAGGGTCCGGGCCTGCATCAAGGAGGAGGTCTCCAAGATGCTTGCCCTCGGGGTGGTTGAGTCTTCCAGCAGTCCTTGGTCCAGCCCCGTGGTCTTGGTTCCGAAGGCTGCTGCGCCGGGAGCCACACCCGAACTCCGGTTCTGTGTGGACTACAGAGGACTCAATTCAGTCACGAAGACTGACGCGCACCCCATCCCCAGAGCTGACGAGCTCATTGATCGGCTAGGGGCTGCCCGGTTCCTCAGCACGTTTGATTTAACGTCTGGGTACTGGCAGATCGCCTTGACCGATGGGGCAAAGGAGAGGTCGGCATTCTCTACACCAGATGGGCATTTCCAGTTCCGGGTTATGCCATTTGGAATGAAGAATGCCCCTGCCACCTTTCAGAGATTGGTCAACCAGGTGTTGGCTGGACTGGACAAGTTCAGTGCCGCCTACCTGGATGACATCGCGGTGTTCAGCGGCACCTGGCCCGAACACCTGCAACACCTCTGGGAAGTGTTGATGGCCCTGCGCAGAGCAGGCCTCACAATCAAGGCAAGCAAGTGCCAGATTGGGCAGGGTTCAGTGGTGTACTTAGGACACCAAGTTGGGAGTGGCAAGGTAGCACCCTTGCAGCCCAAGATCGAAACCATCCTGGCTTGGGAACCCCCCAAGACCCAGACTGCAGTGAGAGCCTTCCTGGGGCTCACTGGGTATTACAGGAGGTTTGTCAAGGGCTATGGCACGATCGTGACCCCCTTGACAGAGCTGACTTCGAAGAAGCAGCCCAGGAATGTGATTTGGACTGACACCTGTCAGAAGGCCTTTGACACCCTGAAGACTGCCATGTGCACGGCACCCGTGCTCCTGGCTCCTGATTTCTCCAAGGAATTCATAGTGCAAACAGACGCTTCAGAGCATGGTGTAGGGGCTGTTCTTTCACAGATGACTGAGGAGGGCTTTGACCAACCCGTAGCCTTCATAAGTCGGATGTTACTTCCACGGGAAAGTAGGTGGAGTGCAATAGAGCTGTGGTCTGGGCCCTGAAGAAGCTAAGACGCTACTTGTTTGGGTCTCACTTCCGAGTTCAGACGGACCACAGGCCCCTCAGATGGTTGATGCAAATGAGGGGTGAGAACCCGAAACTGTTGAGGTGGTCCATTTCTCTACAGAGTATGGACTTTACGGTGGAACACCGCCCTGGCACCGATCACGCCAACGCTGACGGTCTGTCCAGATTTTTCCGCCTTCGTGATGTGGAACTCCCTGGGGAAGGGTAGTTCCCCCCACATTTCAGCTGGAGGGGACACATGTTAGACCTGGCACCTTGGCGTGAGTCTCCCTTCCACTTTTTGCTGGTGTGCCTCCGATGTTTTACTGGTTTTCCGATACTCAGGGCACTGCGCCACGGCTGATCCGTGCCGCAGTGCAAGTGCTCCCTACTGTAAATTGTACATGCGATTGGTATCCATGATTGGTTCCTTGGATTTACTGTTAGTCCCTAGTAAAGTGCACAAGAGAGTGCCGGGGCTTGTAGATGCCAATACTGCTGGTGGGCCTGCAGCGCTGGTTGCGCCACCCACCGAAGCAGCCGTAAAGATGTGTCTGGGAACTGCGACCGCAGAACCCGCGTGCGGTCTCGTACTGTCACGCTAGCTGGGCAAGTGTCCCCACTTGCCTGCACCGACCCTTCCCTTGACTACATATTAGTCACCCCTATGGTAGGCCTGCGGGCAGGGTGCGTTGTAGGTGTAAGGTAGGACAAGCCCTGATGTGCGTGGCATGTCCTAGTAGTGACTTACAACGAAGACCGTATTTCACTATTGAAGGCTACCTGCTCCATTAGGCCAGACTGAGCTGCGAGGGTTATTACACCCTATAATCCCCGCAGACTCAAGGAGCATGGTAGCGAGTCATGTTTAGTATGCCTGAACTCAGGATGATAAAATATTTCTTGTAGTCAAGTTTATTTTAGTATCCTGGGTTTGCAAATGCTACTTTTAGAAAGTTAGCATTTGCTTGCTTAACCATTTCAGCTCGCCTCTGCTGGTATGTGTATCTGACTGTCTGGGATGTGTGAGTGACAGGGCTGGAGGGATGACAGGTGGTGAATGCGCAGATTACACCTTAGTGGGAGGTAGGAGTGCCTCTTGACTCGAACTGTAGCTGTGCTCGACCACCACAATGCTGGCTCCACCCTCCTGGGGAGCGGCGGATGACTCTGCCAACGCCTGGCCCAGGAAGGGCAAAGCCCCCATCAACAAGGTACTCTGGCCACCCCTGTCCGGACAATGCTGGCTCCACCTCCTGTGGGGCGTCTGATGCGCCTGCCCCTCACACTGAAAGCAGAAGCCGGAGTACAACCACCGGGGTACTCAAAGACTGAGAGTGGCTATGCAAAGGCCCCCCTGGCCTGCGAGAACAAAATAATTGGCCTATAAAAGAAGGAGCCCTGCTCCTTGAAAATTAGATCCGGTTTGGGCCACAGAAGGACTCTGCCCTACGAGAAGGACCGTGAGAGACAAGGAAGGGTGCTGACTCTTGCCTGTGTCTGGTGCCTTGCTGCGGAAGGAGAGGAAGAAGAAAAGACTACGAAAAGACTTTTGCTTTACTTTGTGCCAAACTCTGCTAAAGAGATCTCCAAGGGCTTGCAACTGAACTTGCCCCCTGACCAGCGTCCCAGGACCAGTGGACGCTACCCCCTTGGAAGAAAGCGACTGCGGGTGCTGACCATCGCCGCAGCACCGACGGAGGAATCTCCTCCAAGGCAACGACATCCACCTGACCACCGTGACCTGGGCCCAAAGCAACAGCGAGAGCAAAGTAAGGACCAGCCGCCGCTGGCCCGAACACCGTGACCGCAACTGCACCGGGAGCCCGAGAGCAAAGCAAAGGAGGACCCGTCCGGTCCAAGCTCTCGAGGGGACTGCATACCGAGCTGCCTCTCACCTGCAAAGACGGACAGTTGCCCTGTGAGAATCCGCAAGGTCGGTAGCCTGCCCGACAGCCCAGCTGTGAGCCCACAGCTGCACCGGCACTTGGCTGGGTACGTCCTGCACTTGGGGACCGTACTGCCACTTGCCACCGCCGCACAGCCGCCGCCTCCAGGGTCGGAGCGGACGACGAGGAAAGGACCCTGCCGCCACAGAACACCGCTGCCCCGGATGACCAGTGACCTGCTCGGCTGAAGAGCCGCAACGATCAGCGACCCCGGGAAGGCAACGCGACGTGGGACAGATCCCCTGGAAGCCGCCGGCTCCACAAGAACTCTGGTTAACACCGGCCTACGGGCCTCAAGAGAACTGCATAAGAACTGTGGTAACCTGAACTGAGTAAACCTGCAACCGTTATCATAAAGTACGTTGACTGTATTCACAAGCCTGCTTAAAATCTATATAAAGATATATATTTTTACAGAATACAGTCTGGTCTCGTTGTGTGGTGGGTTGGTTGTAAAGGTGTACTATTGCAAGTGTTTAACCCTATGTGCCCCAAAGATTAGCCTACGACTGCTTAAGCCACACTACCTAGAGGGTAAGCAGAGGTTGTCTGGAAGGTAACCCTCAGCCCTGACGAGGAAGAGAGAGTCCCTGCTTGTCGCTAGTGTTGCACTGCGCCAACTAGAGCCTCCCCCTTCCTACACTATCCATTTGGGAAAAATCGGTTGAGGAAGAAGTCTTTGAGCTGCCTTTTGAATTTTAAGAAGGAGGGGGTAGTCCTGATAGGGACTGGGATGGAGTTCCATATTCTGGGCACATTTCCTGAGAAGGATCGAGATAGGGTTTTTTGTTTGCAAGTTTTCAGAAGAATGAAGAGTAGAGTTTTCGTACTCCTAAGGGTCATTTTCTGGCCGGCCTTCTTGAGTTTGGAAGCCAGGTATGCAGGTTTTCCAGTGTGCAGGGCTTTGTGCGTGGGACAGGAAGTTCTGAAATTGGCACGCATTTTGATTGGGAGCCATTTTAGTTCTCTGAGAGCCGGGGAGATGTGTTTGTATTTCTTAACTTCAGTGGCCATTCTGCCTGCCGTATTCAAAGTTGATCTGAGGGGAGCAAGCTGAGACTTTGCTGTTCCTATGAGTGTTGCATTCTCGTAGTCTAGTCTGGAAAGCACTAGGTATTGAGTGACTTGTTTGAGGTCATTGGGAGGGACGAATGGTTTTATTTTATTGAGAAGTTGTAGGTTTAGGAAGGCGCTCTTTGCAGTGATCTTGATGTGTTCGTCATGTCTAATTTTGGGTCCAGAGTAATTCCCAGCGGAATCGGCGAGGGTGAGATTGCAGTTGAAAGCATCAATAGCTTCTAGCCATTCTGTAATTTTGGGATTCTGCTCCTTGTTGGAAATGAGGATTTCCGTTTTATCTTAGTTGAGTTTCAGGTGATTGAGGGATAGCCAGAGTTGGACTTCTCTTAGAGTGTCGTTTAGTCTCTGAATGTCATCGACGGAGGAGGTTTCTAGATAGAACTGGGTATCATCCGCATAGAGGTGGCAGGGGATGTTGTTGTTTTTTAGTAGGGTGGTGAAGGGTTCCATGTATATGTTGAATAGTTGTGGGGAGAGAAATGATCCTTGGGGGACACCCCTGCTGATGGGGATTAGGTCAGATGTGTGGTTTTGATTTTTATTCGTTGTGTGTGGTTCTGCAGAAAAGAGGTGAACCACTGTAAGACCACCTATTCTGCTCCGACTCTTTCTTGGAGTACCTTAGTGAGTAGTTTGTGGTCAACCGTGTCGAAGGGTGCCGATATGTCCAGGAGTATGAGTAGACAGCATCCATCTGTATCGAGTGATTTGTGTATATCATCTATCACATTCAGTATCGCTGTCTCTGTGCTTCACCCTTTTCTGATCCCGGTTGGTGGGGGTCAAGGAGGCTGCTGTTGTCCAATTGTTGAGTAAGTTGATGGAGGACACATCTTTTCAGGATTTTAGCTGAGATTGGAGACGGGTCTACAGTTATTAAGATCGCTTGTGTCAGAGCCCATTTTTTTGAGTAATGGCATGACTTGTCCGATTTTGAGACAATCAGGCATGATTCTGGTTCCCAGGGAGCTGTTAATAATCTTGGTCCAGAGCTGGGCTAGAGTGAGTTTGAGCTCTTTGGCCAGTTGGGCAGGGATCGGTTCAGCAAAGTGTGATGAGGGTTTGGAATGGAAAATCATGTTGATGGGGGTTGAAGGATTTCCAGCTGTTTGGGTGGTGCTTGGGTGTGATATCTTCTGTCCTCGGGAGCAAGCTTGTGTTGGGGGGGCTGTGGTGACCGTCCAGGGGGAATTCAATGTTGGGGATTTTGTCATTATATAGGCAAAGTTATCACAGAGGTCTTTGGAGGGTTGCATTGAGGATGAAGGGGGCATGGAAGTTTGTTGCCTGATGAGATTGAAGAGTACTTTGGGCCTATTTTTAGCATTGTCCAGAGAGTCACAGAAGAAGGACATTTTTTTTTTCTTTCGCTTGTGTGTGAGAGAAGGAATGAACTAGCCCTTTCTTCCAGGGCAGCAAGTGGAATCTGTCTTAGATTTCCTGCCCAGTGGGGGAGTTCCTGAGTTCTGGGCAGGCTTGGGGTCGTTTGGTTGGTGTGAAATATAATTATATGGTGGTCTGACCAGTTGACAGGCATGATGTGATCAATGGAGACTGCGTCTATTTGAGCAATGATGGCATCTAGTATTGAGCCTCTGTCATGGGTTTGTTCTGTGCAATATTGGGTAAGGTTGTTGTTGAGTAACAGTTCGGTCAGGGGTAAGATCAATGAGTAGTTTTCCTCCTCCCAGTGCAGATAGAGGTCACCTAGTATAATGTTGTTGGAATCTCGGAATGAGCAGTGAGTTATCACGTCGGACAGTTGTTCTCCGAATGAGTTGGTGTTGCCTGGCGGGCGGTAAAGGAGATGACAGTATAGTGGGTTGTTGTCCGCTGTCCTAAAGGTGACTGTCAAGTATTCAAACGTGTTGTATTTAAAGGAGTCGGTTTCCATTACAGAGATGTTGCTCTTGTGTATGATAACAATACCCCCTCCTCGCTGTTTTTTCCTGTCTTTATTGATGATTGAGAAGCCCGGGGGCACAAGCATGTCAAAGTTTGAGGAAGAGAGCTCATTCAGCCAAGTCTCAGTGATGAACGTGATGTCTGTGTCATGGATAAGGATGGTTTCTGCCAGTTCTGTTGCATGCTTGGCGGCGTACAATAATGTGATCTGCTACAGGCTACATGGCACAATGTTTACATTTCAAGGACAGTATTGTCTTTACACAAATATACAGAAGGATAATTAGAACATTTAGAATAGTTTACAAAGCAAGGCATGAACCTGCTTTTCACCAAGGACTGCTGCAAGAGCCTTTTTTCACCTTTCATTGAGCTGAGTTGCTTTGAATTAAGAATTTCTCTCCCACCATTGAGGAGAAAATCTGCTCTGTCGTGAGCACTATTTGCCTCCTCCAAAAGCCTATCAGACTTCTTTGGCACAAGAACATATTTCAAATAAGAGGGATCATTTGAATCCTTCACCAGCTATGGCGTATCAGACTTCAGATAACCACAAACAAGTTTACCATGCATTACATGCCATCACGTCACTTCACACCCGCTGTACAAATAGAAGCAGGGGTTTGTGAATTGTGATTTGACGCGTGTGCATAGTACATTTAATCATGATTTGATATCTGTACACAGCATGCCTTACATTATTAAAGGAGACCTGTCTGAAGGTATGATGCCAGAATATGGAGTAGGGAGTATCATGCTACCACAATACTGCAGTCAAAGTACTGAGGACCACACTATTGAAAAAGTATACATAGAAAAGTATCATGTACATGTTTACCATACTTAACATCTTTGTATCTGGATTATCCCCAAGGTATGTAGGTGCCTAGTTATGAATAGAAAGTCTGTATTTATGTAGATCTTACCTACTCAATTTTTGGCAGTGATAATATGGTTGCAAAAAGAACAATTGATGGACAGAATGCGGAACAATGTCATACATTCACCCCAGTACAAAGATCTGGGCCTAAATCCATTGTTTTCTTTTGCTCACCATGCCATTCCAGTTTGGACCCAGCCATATGCAAATCATTCTTGACCCTGCACCCAATGGGAACAGTCCAGCCCGAACTGCCAGGCCAGGTTCTCCCTGGACTGGAAACGAGCATCCTGGGACCAGTTTCGAGCTTTCAGCCCTCATCAGCAAGGATAGCTTGCGCCAGTGGCATGGAGAGCACGGGACCCACGCCTGGGCATACTCGTCCCACTCTGGGTGACAAATGCAAAAAGAACAATGCACATTCACCCCAGTACAGAGATCTGGGCCTAAATCCATCGTTGTTTTTGCTCACCATTCCATTCCAGTTTGAACCCAGCCATATACAAAACAGTCTTGACCCTGCACCCAATGGGAACAGTCCAGCCGTAACTGCCAGGCAAGGTTCTGCCTGGACTGGAAACAGGCATCCTAGGACTGGTTTCAAGCTTTCAGCCCTCATCAGCCAAGATAGCTTGACTCCACTGGCATGGAGAGCACGGGACCCACGTCTGGTCATACCCGCCCCACTCGGGGAGACAAATGCAAAAAGAACAATTGATGGACAGAATGTAGAACAATGTCATACATTCATCCCAGTACAGAGATATGGCCTAAATCAATCGATTTTTTTACTCACCATGCCATTCTAGTTTAGACTCAGCCATATGCAAATCAGTCTTGACCCTGCGCCCAATGGGAACAGTACAGCCCAAACTGCCAGGCCAGGTTCTCCCTGGACTGGAAACAAACATCCTAGCACCGGTTTCGAGCTTTCAGCCCTCATCAGCCAGGATAGCTTGACTCCAGTTCCCATGAGGCACAGGAGGAAGATTGATTTGCATATAGCTGTGTCTGAACTGGGGTGGCAAAGAGAGCTAAAGAATGGCGAAGGATTCAACCCAGATCTGTGACTGAGGGTGAGTGTCTGAAAGTCTGAAAAGTTTCAGTGCTCCGTCCATCATCTCCTTGTGTTTGCTTTGTTCACCCTAAGTTGGCAGGGTATGCCCAGACGTGGGTCCCTTGCTCACTTTGCCACTGGATTCAAGCTAGCCTGGCTGAAGAGGGCCGTTAGCCAGAAACAGGTCCCAGGATGCTTGTTTCCGGTCCAGGGAAGACATGGCTTGTCAGTTCGGGCTGGACTGTTCCCGAACTGGGGTGGCAAAGTGAGCTAAAGAATGACGATGATTTCAACCCAGATCTGTGACTGGGGGTGAGTGTCTGAAAGTTTCAGCGCTCCGTCAATCATCTCCTTGTGTTTGCAATGATATTATGATACCACAATACTTCCTACTCAAGTTTCCAGACTACAGCCATATCTAAAATATGTCCACAAGTCCTTCCACAAATTCATTCAGTTTGCATGCAATGTTTAAAGTTTGTCATACATCAACTTTGATTGTGCAGGAAAAATGACAGATTTTAGCAAACAAAAGGTACAAGGAGTGAAAAATAAATTAAGTTGCCTTCTGTATGTATGATCCATGGCATGCTTTTAGTGATGGTGCGTTTGAAACCTGTTGTGTTCTGGCTCTCTATATAGTGTATCAAAAGGAAGTTCACTGCGCAGAGACTCCAGAGTATCGCAAATAGGTGTTAACAGGTAAAAGTCGATATTTCTAATGCTATTTTCTGTTAGTGTGGACAAGGAGTTAGGCTTATCAGAGGGTAGTGCTAAGCATTTACTGTTACACACAGAGGCAATAAATGAGACACACACTCCAGAATCAATCTGAGATTAATTTGTAAAAATGCATTTGTATCTTTATATATATTTAGAAACCAAGAAATGTATTCACAGTGAATAAATTCTTTGAATGTCGATTTTTAACCAAATGAAGTTTAAGACGCAAATTCTCATGAGTTTGAAGCAACAGTGTTCGCTATTGTTAGGCAGAGACCGTCGCAGTCAGGATGGAGAAAAACATAGGGTTAGACAGCAGAGAACCGCCAACGACATTTACAATCACGGTCAATGGAAGCATCACTCCACCACAGAGTTTTGGAGACAGCAGTCGCCCAAAGTTCAGGGCAAATACTCCTCCTAGGGAGTCGGAGTTTTGGAATTCCCAGGGCTCGGGCACAGCAGGCAGTTCTGGGGTACCTGAGTGCGAGGTACCGGAGGTCTTGGGATGAGGAGCAGGTTCTTCACCAGCGGCGTATAGATGAGGGGCGGGCAGTTGGTTACGGCTAGAGCGGTCATGCCCAAGTTGCTGCTTTCACACAGTCTATGCCACCAGAGAGTGTGTATAGTCTCATAAGGGCAGGGCTGTTTCCAGCATCGATTATAGGAGCTGTGATGATCCCTCAGGCTGGTGGATGGGTTGAAGTGGTTGGTTACCGAACTGGTGACCAACAAGCCTTGGTTGACGAGGTGAATTGCTTCGACACAGTCTGTGCCGGTCTTCACCTTGTGGCAGTCTTTACAGGTTGTACTACTAGTCCAAAGGGATGTCCCAGGCAATTGGCAAAGACTGGCAGGTACCCAGGTTTCTTAGAGGCTGAACAGGTTTCAGGTAGGGACGTCAGGCCACATTTACCGTGTCTTTTGCAGTTGGCCCGGTTTGGTGCTTGTTTGTTCTCCAGCCGGCTCAGTTCCTGGATCAGCAGCACATCTTCTTCCTTGGTCTTCTTTAGGTCCATTGAATCTGAGATTCAGGCCTCGCTGATCCACCTAAATTCTGAATTTAGGGATGTTACAAGGAGAGACAGGTAGTAGCCAATGGGCTACTTACCTTTAGGGTGTCTACATCGTCAGTGACCAGTTCCTGTGGGAAGGGGCACTACCCCTACCCCTAACTGGAGGTTTTCTCACAATCTCAAGATGGTGGCATTTCAGGAGCATCCGTTCACCTGCCGGGCCCTATGGGTGGTGCAGGCTGAGGGGTACTCTCCTCCTCGTCTAACTAATTTTCTCACCTTTCCGCCAACAAAAAAATGGAACAACAAATGGGGATTGGCCTCCTCCACTATCTGGGACTTCCTGGGTCAAATTTCAAAGGTGTCACTACCTTTGAATCTTCCCACCCAGGAAGATCAACTTATCCTGGACGAGGTGTGAAACATCTCTGCCCAGAGCTGGTATTGTTTCTGTCCTCTGAGAGCACTGGCTCTCACATCATGAGGTCAAAAAGATGTCTGGTGGTGGCAGGCTGGTGAAAATAGACCAGAGACCCCACTAGTGTTTGGTTAGGCTTCAGGGGACGCTCTAAAAGGTGTCCTGTGTGATTTTATTAATAAATTCAGCACTGGTATCAGAGAGTATTTATTAAGACAAGATGTTTCAAACCAAACATCTTAGAAATCAGTGAAGCCATCATGGAGCCTGAAAACTTGTGTTGACAAGTATACAGCCCATGTACTCTTTATGGCTTCCCTGTTCACCTACAGCATCGCAGAATGGATTGTACATTGTACGGGGATACCTGCTCATGCTGCTATTCCCATACATACAATATATTTCACCCTGCCGTAGGGCTAGGGGCCGGCAGTAGGGGTGACTTACCTATATCTTATGCTGTGCATGGGTGGCATGGCACACAGAGCTGTGTGCCATGTCGACTCTTTGGATTTACCTGCACTGGCAGAGTGCATAGCCATGACAAGGGTGCCCTGGGGCGGCACAAATAGTGCTGCAGCCCCAATGGACCCTCTTCAGTATCCATGACGTAAATAATTAATTTACTCTCTTAATTTCTATGCAGGTAAGTACTTAATCAATAATAACTCAATCGGAATGAAAAAAGACAGAGTCCGTGGTGTTAGAGTTTCTAAGGGTTTTATTCCTCATAAAGGAATCAGGATATCATGTTCTGACCACCACAGGGGTGTCAGAAGGGATAGAGCGCTCCCGTTTATTGACAGTACATAGCTTATATACTTGATTTATACCATAAAGAATAATGTAAGAGGCGTAACAGCTGAGAGAAGACAAGATAACAGTATACACGTGGTACTAGTACTAGTACATCATCAAGAGGCGTAAACTAGGCGTGAACCAGAGGTGTGTGCTAGAAACGTCACTGATAAGTGACGCAAGTGGGTGGCACCAAGGGGTGGTGCTAACAGAATGTTGCAATGTCAGCAGAAATCGGAAGCTTGGATGCGCGCGCAGCTGCATGACGTGTGATTGACGGGGTGCAGGGGACTTGACATTTACACTGACGGAAAGAGACAGAAGTCTGGCATGTCAGATCAACTTGTACTTCTATCATATCTGATATCTGGTGTTTAGGAACTATACTATCTGGGCGGAAAGGTCTCTAGGGCAGAAGCTGTTCTATGCTAACTGTGGATGCGTGTATAAGCGCCTGAGTGTCTACATGTGAAGCGTGGGGCACGGGGCCTTCCATGGAAGCATGGCAACAGAGGCTATGAATTACTTGCATTAAGACAGGTCGGCCTTTTGGCTCTGCAGCTGGAGAGGATGTTTACAGGATCTAGTAGGCAGGAATGTATTCTCGGGGAGCGGAACAGATAACTCGAAGGTTATAGTCAGTCTTGGCAGAAAGCAGGCT
The DNA here is from genome assembly GCF_964263255.1 of Lissotriton vulgaris. Lineage (NCBI taxonomy): Eukaryota > Metazoa > Chordata > Amphibia > Caudata > Salamandridae > Lissotriton > Lissotriton vulgaris. The sequence goes on from NC_141685.1 coordinate 1,572,384,873, forward strand.
GAGCTGAGCGCGAGGGGCCGCGCTGAAAGTAGGACAGAGTTCACGGGTACAGAGGTAGCCTGGGCAGAGTCAGGAGCCACAAAAGAGGTTCAGATGGCAGGAATTCAGGGCCTACTCTTGCTAGAGCAGGAATACATGAAAAGTGTACTACAAAAAGACGGTGGCATAGCATACTTAGGAACGGACTACATAATCCATTCAAGGTGGATCTGAAAGAGGACAAGTTAACGGTGGACGCAAATGTATTTGCGTCTTCATAGCTGGCACAGGAGGGAAGTTACATGCACTTTAAGCTGGTACATGGAGTCGGTGGGGTACGCGCTAGGGAACACAACATGGCCAAAATTTAATTTTCCTCATTCCCTCCTTGTTCCCTACGGACCCTTCATGAAATATCGATCCTCATGAATCGATCAGTCTGTTCTTGTAACATCATTTGTTCTTCTTTCTTTCGGTTACGTTTTGAGTGAAAACTGGAATGTTCAATACAAGAAGTGGCACACAGTCCACAAATCGCTGGCCCACACTGCAGGCACAGGCAGCAACTGAATACAAGGACTAGGCCAATGCCTAGGAAGGATAGGATCTTCCATCCCCAAGCTGTTAACGTTGTCCAGAACCAACCGGACCAAGTCCAGGTGCCTGGATTCTGATGTATCTGATTTGCAATATTATGAAGACGGGTAATAGCTTGATATACTGATGGTGCGTTTTGAGGTATGAAAACACAGCAACTTGACCCGATGACCTTACAGGCTCCACCTCTATCTGCCAAGATGACGTCAATTACAAGACGATTCTGAAGGACAACAACCCGCATAGCGGACTGCTCTTCTGTTAAGTTACCTAGGGCGGAGGCAGTTTCATTTACTACTGCTTCAAGTGTTCTAGTTAATCTGCGTATCAATTTACTATTCTGGACAGGTCCTAGAAAGAAAAAGAATCCTTTATTAAAATCGGTGTACTGTTCCCATGCCGTTTCTGTGTAGTCGACAAGTGGGACATCTCTTCTGGGTCTATTCTTTACTAGATTGCTATTTCTATGGTAATCAGGAGGAGCTAGAAAAACAGGTGGCAGAAGGAATGCAATGTAACAGGTACCATCCCAATCTGGAGGTAGACGTATGTATGCGGTATGACCGCAAACAAAGTAGGAATGACTGACAGCTTTGAAAGACGATTTTCCATGATCACTGAATTCGACCACAGTAGTGCATTTACTATGACCTAAGTGTACTGAACCTTTCTTCTTGATACATAATTCACCAGTGACTGGCAGTACTGACATAATAGGTAGAACTGGTGTGGCTTCGGATTCGACAGTAAGAATCATAAGGCTAATTGTATAATTACCTAATCCATATACTTCATTTTCTAGATCAGTTCCTATTCTAGTGGGAAGTCCCTCCTTATCTGGGTAACAGACGTCTAGTAGGACCAAGTTCAGGTTTCCCCAAACCCAACCCCCATCGAAAACAGCAATGTCGGGATCTAAAGAATTAATTATTTTGAACCATGCTCCGCAGGAGCCATTGTGAGAGAACGGATACGGAAAGAGAGGCAGAGCTCCCTTGTAATTCTGGTAGGGAGGGAGTCTGCCACATATCCAGCAATTTGTAGCATTGTTAGTTTGATGAGAATGATGTAACATACTAATGAATGTATTGTTGCGCAGCGCGAGTCTGTAGGAAAGCTCATGAGGAGGTAACTCACTAAAAGTGTGTTCAGCAGAGACATTGTAAGCAGATTGTTCACGCTTGAAAATAGGATAGTAGATAGGTAATAAGATGCTAGCAATAATAATTAAAACACTGAGAATAAACATGATTATTAGTGTCACTATGCAGTGACTACGAAGTAATTTGCAATATGTACGTTTCTTTGCTTCTCTCTCTCTATCTCGATCTAGGGGATACATGTCAGAAACTATTTAACCGATTCACCTAGGGGAGGACTTAAACAATTAAACTGTCTGACTTGCTAGATCGTAATTTCATGCGATATTGTTCTTGAGGAGTCTTTTCTCGTTGGGATTCGGTAAAGTCTTTGGTAACACAGTCTTTGGTGGGGGTGGACGAGTCTGGGTCAGGTTTCAGTCCAGCAAATTTCTTGATATGACTCGTGTGTACCCACCCCTTTCTTCCCTCGATTTTCACCGCCGTCCTTGTTGTTAGAAGAACGGTCTTCGGAGACTTCCAGCGGGGCTCCAACGGACTTTTCCTGTCGAAGTTGCGGACGAGGACAGTATCACCGGGACGGACGTCATGTGGCTTCACATCAGTGTTGTCAGGGAAGGCTGCGGCAACCTGTGAACGACATGATTGGAGTGCAGACATCAAGGAGGCAAGGTAATCTGTCAACATATTAGAATCAACATCAGTAATCTTTTTAGGAATGGGCGTCCCCCACATATTCGGTGGTCTTCCAAAGACCACCTCGTACGGAGATAGCCCTGATCTCGAATGGGCGACCATTCTCATATAGAATAGTGCCACTGGAAGGGCGACTATCCAGTCGACCCCTTTTTCCTGACATATTTTGGCAAGGCGGATCTTTAATGTCTGGTTATGCCTCTCAACAAGGCCTGCGGCTTCTGGGTGTCGGACACAATGGAACTTCCACTGGTATCCCAGCAATAAGGAAACTTCTTTCATTAAGGCAGACGAGAATGGCTGACCGTTATCTGAGTACACGACCCGAGGCAGGCCGTATCGTGGGAAAAATTCACGAACCAACTGTTTGGCAGTGGTCGGAGCAGTGTAATCTGGGACTGGGTATGCTTCGGTCCAGCGGGACAGAGCACAGACAACTACGAGAACATATTTAAATCCTCGACAACGGTCCATCTGGATATAATCCATCTGGAGGACTTCAAAAGGGTGATCGGGAGGATGAAATCCACCTTGCTCTACAGGGACGCTTTTACCTGGATTGAACTGACAACAGATCATGCAAGTACGCACTTTCTGTTTTGCGGCTGCTCGTAAGTGTTTATTGTTCCAGAGATTTTGCAAACTGTCTAACATTGCTTTCTCTCCTAGATGGGCAGGACTATGTGCTGTATTTATCATGACTTGAACCATAGAGTCAGGGAGAAACCATGTAGATTTTCCCTTCGTCATCCAACCTTGATCTGTCTGGATCCCTCCTAGTTCGATCCATTTCTTTATTTCTTCTGGAGTAGCATGTGTCTGAATGTCGATAACATCTAGTGTGGGATCCCTGACTGTCATACACTTTGTCGGATCTGTTGTTTTTGTCGTATCATTTATCTGAGTGTCGGTCAGTGCTGTATGTTTTGCTGTCTGATCTGCCAGGTCGTTACCCTGGGAAACAGAATCTGTGGCTTTAGTATGTGCTTTACACTTCATGACTGATATGGCTGAAGGCAGATGTATTGCTTCTAACAGTGCTTGAATGAGAGGACCATGTTGTATCTTGGCACCATGAGAGGTCAGAAAACCTCTTTCTTGCCACAGCATGCCGAAGTCGTGTACGACTCCGAACGCATAACGGGAATCTGTGTATATGTTAACATTTCTGTTCTTGGCTAGAATACAGGCTCGGGTCAGAGCGATGAGCTCTGCCGCTTGAGCAGACAGTGTATCAATACGATGTGTTTCTTTAACTTCGGTTTCAGTGGTCACGGCATACGCGGCCACTAACTCTCCTGTACTTGTTCTCATGCATGAACCATCTACATAAAGTGTCAGGTCTGGATTTGTCAATGGAACATCTGTTAAATCTCGTCTGGGCTTTGTTACTGCATTAATGATCTCTATACAATCATGTGGAGCTGGATCTGTCATAACTGTAGGTAACAGTGTTGCTGGGTTCAGGATACTGCAGCGTCTGATTTCTATGTGTGGCTGGAATAATGTCAATTCGTAACCTGTAAGTCGTGCTATAGTCAAGTGCTGAGTCTGGGTTCTGTTTAACAGAACCTCTACAGAATGTGGAACTTGTACTGTTAACTGATGACCTAAAACAATTGAGTCGCTTTGTCTGATTGCTAACGCTGTTGCTGCTACTGACTTTAAGCATGCAGGGAGTGCCTGTGCTACTGAATCCAATGTACTTGAAAAATAAGCGCAAGGCTTATGTGAACCTGCTTGATCTTGAGTGAGGACAGACAATGCTGTACCGCCACGTTCTGTAACAAAAAGTGTAAACGGTTTGCTGTAACATGGTGTCGCTAAAACTGGTGCTTGGCATAAAGCTTTCTTTAATTCCTCAAAGGCTTGTGTGTGTTCCTGAGTCTAAGGGAGGGCAATGGAAGTTGCAGCCTCCTGCGTCGTTAACTGAATGAGTGGTTTAGCTAGAAATGCATATTGAGGAATCCATTGTCTGCAGTACGAGGTGAGGCCTATGAAGGCCCGCACTTCCTTTTGTGTCTGGGGTCGCGGCATATTTATAATCAACTGAATGCGATCGGGAGTGAGCTGTCTCCCCACTTTGGACAGCAAGTGACCCAAGTACACAACTTGCTGAACACAGAATTGTAGCTTCGAAGGAGACACCTTGTGTCCCTTGTCGGCCAGGAAATGCAAAACTGTCAGAGATGCTTGTTCACATTCGGGCTCACTTCGTGCGGTGATCAGTAGATCATCGACGTATTGCAGTAAAGCGGTGTTAACTGGCATTTGGATACAATCTAGTTGTCTTTTCAGTGCTTGACTATAGATGCTGGGGCTTTCTGTAAATCCTTGAGGTGCGCGGGAAAATTTGAAACTTCGTCCATTTAAACTGAATCCGAAGAGATATTGGCTCTCCGGATCAATGGGTACACTGAAGAAAGCGTTCTTGAGATCGATTACAGTAAAGAACGTTGCTTCTGAATCAATAGCAGTCAATAGGGAGGAGATATCGGGGACCACAGGATACTGTGGTACAATACATTTATTCAGCTCTCGAAGATCAATCACCAGCCGATATACTGGCGGTGCATTGCGGTCTGTACGTTTAAGAATTGGAATGATGGGTGAATTACAGATATTGGAGTCGGTCTCTACAACCACTCCCTGGGCAATAAGCTCTTCAATGATTTTCAGTAAAGCCACTACAGCATCGGGTGGTAACTTGTATTGTCTGATTCTGGGTAAAACAACTCCTGTCTTGAGTGTGACACGATATGGAGTGATATGCATACAACCTACATCAGCTGGGCCTTTTGCCCATAAGTGATCTGGTACATTTTTCAATCTGACATCAAAATCACGTAAAACATAATGACCCTTGAAATCCCGTAAAAAGAGTCTGACTCCCTCCGGGGAACAGCATATTATAGCTCCTAGAGCCTTCAGTGTTTTAATTCCTAACAGATTTTCTGGACATGATTTCGTAAGTAACAAATCTGTAACTCGAGATAATGGACCCACAGCTAGTGGTACTGGTTCTGATACTTCATTTACAATAGGCTGTCCTGAAAAACCAAGGGAAACATTCTGTGAGCCTGAGAGGGGTGCCCCTGGGACTTCATTGTGACTTATTGTAGTGCGACTTGCCCCTGTGTCAATTAAAAATTTTCTGTCTTTTCCTAATACGTGACTGTGTACATAAGGACCTTCTTGATCTACAGGAATTTCAATAAGAGGCAAATCACTTTCCCTCCCTAGGCTGTTTCATGTATAACGGGGATAATCTGGATATGCCGACTGGGCATACTGGTACATCTGTTGTGATACTTGCCGAGTTGCGGCAATGGGCTGTGTCTGGGCATGTTGTGGCTGCGGTACTGCCACTGTCTGTACTGTGTGGGACTGATCATGCATGTGCTGTGTATTCTGCATTGGCTGTTCGTTCTGTGAGGTCTGTTGATGACCCTGTTCATGTCTAGGCGGACGCGGTCTTTCTTTAGTTTTACCTGTCTCGATGTTGTGTTTCAGGACTGGACATTCATGTACGTAGTGACCTGGCTGCTTGCAATAATTACATGTCCCTTTAACGGGAGCGGCAGAATTATTGGTCTGGGCCCCACCTTTTCTATGACCGTCGGCTGGAATCGTCTGAGCTACTAACATTTTCATTTTCGTGTCTTTCATACGTTTCTGTTCCTGATCTTGTTCTTCCCTAATTCTATTCTGGTGATATTGTAACATTTGTAACATCTGAGATGGCGTATTTGCTTGCCAAGTACTTTCAACTTTGTACACTCTATTTTTGACTAATGGTAGGGCATTCTCTACTAATTTTGTTACAAAAAGGTGTGGATATGACTCACTGCTAACTTTTAGGCCACTATTTATGATGAAACATTTCTCGAATCTTGAATAAAAGTCACTAGTATCTTCATCTTGTTTCTGTTTACAGGACGAGATTGCATCCCAATCTTCCTTTCTAGTTGTCAATAATCTTGGCAAAACCTGTACTATTAAACCTGGTAATGCTTTAGTCTTGTCCCCAAGGCCTACCCCTGGGACTCGCGTGCTTTCTTCGTCTTCTATTTCTGTCCATGCTATCTTTGACTCTCCCACCTCCCAATCCTTTTCCTTTAATTTCTCGTAAATGCCCGTGGGCAACAGTACTTTTAACATTTTCATAATATCATCATACGTGTAATCTCCCATCAGCAACATATCTTTAAGCTCTCTATGAAAACCTGCAGGGTCTTTATCATGGCACGGAACTAATTTCTTCATTTCTAACAGTTCTAACTTAGTCAGTGGTGTGTGAACATACACACGCTTCAAGCGTTGGTCCGTACCCATAACTGGGTGTACTTCTCGTAAGGGGTTCTGACTTTCAATGCCGCCACCGCATTGCATGTGGTACGTTTTCCTTTCTGGAGGCGGGGCGGGAATATATTCGGGACTTATGAAGGTGTTATATTTATGTCGTTGTTCTAGAATTATTTGTATTAATTTGGTACTAAAACCTCTCCATCTATCCATGAGTAGTGCCTCTAGTGTCTCGTGTAAGGGACCTGGATCAGAATGATGGTTTCTGAACTTGATGAGGAGGTGCTGAATCATGTATACACCTGCTATTTTCTGCTCTTCCGGGGAAAGGTTCAAGAATGTCTGTACTAATGTGTCATCATTATACATGTCTGGGTTTTCGGCCCATAACACGGCCGACCGGGCTAGTTCCTGTTCATCCATAGAATTGAGTACATGGTACCCCACTCGGTCTCGAAGCCTTTTATCAGTTTCCTGGAACTGATGTTCAGAAGAATTCGGATTGGTTAAAGCAGAGAAAAGAACTCTCTTGCTCTCTGGACGGATGCCTTTCCTAAGGTAATTTCCCTTACCTACGTACGCTATAGTATCTGTAGACCTTCCTGGTGCTTCATGGTCTTCTTCCTCCTCGGAGGAAGCTTTATCATTCTCTTCCTGGTGTGCAGTCAATACTGCCTTTCTAATTTTCTGGGACATACTGGCTATGCAATTCCCTCTATCATGCTTTCCTTCGGCTATATTTTGACCCCACTTGTTTAATGCGTCTAATTCACTTTGATCTGTCCCGGGCCTGTCTCGTTCTCTTATTACACAATTTATGAAAAATCGTAATATCTGTGCTTGAATGTCAACTTTCTGTTTATGCATGGCATCTTTGACACTGTCGGGGTCTTTCCCTGTCTGTATAAACTTATATAGTCTGTCGAGAAGTTCCTGCATTCCTACATAGCATAGCAAGTTATCGGTGGCAGATCTTAATCGAAGTGATGCTAATATCATTAAATCGTCTTTTCCGGGTACTGGATCATATCTGCAAACTGACATCTTCTCTTTAAATGCTTCAAGCCGGGATAAGTGGGGAGACTGGAAAGGATTCTGCGTGTCCCTTAAATTTAATCTGTGTGTCGGTGGCGGGGTCTGTAGACCCGCTGTCGCACCTCCTGAGGCGGATGCTTGGGCATTATCTCTCCGCGGAGTCTGGATCTGAGTCTGAGTTTGTCGTTTAGTAAGATCAGGTAGGACTGGTTTCGGTAGGTCTGTTTTGAGTGCGGGAAGTGGCGGAGCTGGCGGAACAGGGGCAGTCTGTCGTGGTACCGGCGGAACATTATCTGGGGGCGCAGTGCCACCCCCATCCCTGTCAGTAGGCAGGGCACGAACAGGCAGATTGGTATAAGCTGGTGCTACATCCTCTAGATATGAATTTAGGAATATGTCTTTAGTAGTTTTATGCATTACTTTAGTTGGAACTAATGGTGTCGGTAAGTTTTTCGGTGTTTCTGATTGGGCTTCAGATGTGCCATCTGCTGCAAGATACATACCGTTTACAAGATTATTTCGGGCACGGTCTATTTGTTCTGTTTTTACTCGGATCCCTTCAGTAACTAATTCGTTTTCTTGGTCTTTATCTGATTCTTTAAGTCTGTCTTCTCTACGGAGTGCTTTGTCAGCACGCTTACGTGATTCCTTACGCCAAAATTCTATGGCGTCCTTTTGAGATTGTCTAGCTTTCTTTTTCCATAATGCTTCTTCTACCCTCATGATGCACTCGGCATCCCACGTTCCGGTAACAGGCCATCTGTGTCTTTCGTCTAGGTGTTTGGTGTAATCGGCCCATAAGTCTAGATATAATATGGCATCTATGCCATGTTTCTGGTACATAAAATTGCCTGGAGTGTCCCTAGGGGGGATAGGAATTTCTTCCTCCAGTAACCCTTTCCTAGTTCCTATCTGTTTTAACTTGTTGAAGAACGGCATCTTGCTTACTTATTACTGAATGCTAGATCCTTATTCCTTAATACTCTTGACAGCTAGATTATACGAGAAACACAATAATACACGTTTAAACAGTCACATTCATACCACAACATTAATCACAAAAAAAAACATTGAAGACATAGATGACTACCCCCCTATACTGGATGTACTGCTCAACAGTACGGATACACTGGTGTAACAGTGCAAAAATTCGGAATACTTGATATACTGCTAAACAGTACAGATACACTGCCTAAAAACAGTGCAGACCGGACTTGCGTACCCAAACCCGTCTAGATACGACCCAGCAATGGTACTCACCGGGAAGCACGGAAACAGAAGGCCTCGGAAAACTCGACTGGACTCGACTCGGAACTTCGGAAAACTTCGGAAAATTTCGGAAAACTTCGGAAAACTTCGGAAAACTTCGGAAAACTGGTGGGCCTCTTCACACCTCGGACCTTGCTTCTTTCGGCTAGGCTCTGGTCGGGATCCTCCGCACTCCTCACCGCCTCGTCTGGGCACTGATCGCAGTCTTCGTCACCTCCGTGGGTCAGAGGGAGATGCAGGAAATCCTGCCAGTACACGTGTGTTCCATCTAACTGATGGCAGGAGACACAGCTTGCAACGCGCCAACCGGCGCGTGAGGTGGGGGAGGGGTCCCTGTTCGGGCGCCAAAATGACGTAAATAATTAATTTACTCTCTTAATTTCTATGCAGGTAAGTACTTAATCAATAATAACTCAATCGGAATGAAAAAAGACAGAGTCCGTGGTGTTAGAGTTTCTAAGGGTTTTATTCCTCATAAAGGAATCAGGATATCATGTTCTGACCACCACAGGGGTGTCAGAAGGGATAGAGCGCTCCCGTTTATTGACAGTACATAGCTTATATACTTGATTTATACCATAAAGAATAATGTAAGAGGCGTAACAGCTGAGAGAAGACAAGATAACAGTATACACGTGGTACTAGTACATCATCAAGAGGCGTAAACTAGGCGTGAACCAGAGGTGTGTGCTAGAAACGTCACTGATAAGTGACGCAAGTGGGTGGCACCAAGGGGTGGTGCTAACAGAATGTTGCAATGTCAGCAGAAATCGGAAGCTTGGATGCGCGCGCAGCTGCATGACGTGTGATTGACGGGGTGCAGGGGACTTGACATTTACACTGACGGAAAGAGACAGAAGTCTGGCATGTCAGATCAACTTGTACTTCTATCATATCTGATATCTGGTGTTTAGGAACTATACTATCTGGGCGGAAAGGTCTCTAGGGCAGAAGCTGTTCTATGCTAACTGTGGATGCGTGTATAAGCGCCTGAGTGTCTACATGTGAAGCGTGGGGCACGGGGCCTTCCATGGAAGCATGGCAACAGAGGCTATGAATTACTTGCATTAAGACAGGTCGGCCTTTTGGCTCTGCAGCTGGAGAGGATGTTTACAGGATCTAGTAGGCAGGAATGTATTCTCGGGGAGCGGAACAGATAACTCGAAGGTTATAGTCAGTCTTGGCAGAAAGCAGGCTGAGCTGAGCGCGAGGGGCCGCGCTGAAAGTAGGACAGAGTTCACGGGTACAGAGGTAGCCTGGGCAGAGTCAGGAGCCACAAAAGAGGTTCAGATGGCAGGAATTCAGGGCCTACTCTTGCTAGAGCAGGAATACATGAAAAGTGTACTACAAAAAGACGGTGGCATAGCATACTTAGGAACGGACTACATAATCCATTCAAGGTGGATCTGAAAGAGGACAAGTTAACGGTGGACGCAAATGTATTTGCGTCTTCATAGCTGGCACAGGAGGGAAGTTACATGCACTTTAAGCTGGTACATGGAGTCGGTGGGGTACGCGCTAGGGAACACAACATGGCCAAAATTTAATTTTCCTCAGTAGGTGTACCATTTCCTAGGGACTTATAGGGTAGCTGAAGATTTGCCAATTGTGGTACAGTGTTATGGGAAAGAGATCTGACACTGGGGACCTAGTTAGCAGGGAACCAGTGCATTTACAGTTCAAAATCACATCATGCAGCAGGCAAAAAGTGGGGCTAACCGTGCAAAAAAGAGGCACTTTCCTACAATACCATACTTGAAATTGACAGAGCAGACAGGGCAACCTGCAAGTGTTGTATAGTCGACATCTTTTTGCCTGTGCCTGTTATCTAAGCTAAAATAAAACTCTGTTTTTAAAGACCACATTTTTCGATGAACTAATCTTACTTTACTAGTTAAATGGGGGACTGGCAAAAAATATCCTGAATTTGGGTAATGTGTGGTATGTGGCCATTAAACAAATTGTTGTTAATCTCTTCCAATGTAACATACTTAACTGACATTTTAAGCGGTCATTCTCATCTTGTAAAGATCTTACTGGTGTTTGCAACTATACACACTCCTCTTTAATACATGCAGCAGGAACATTGAATGAATAGCTTTCATTTTCATTAATAATGGACAATGAGTTGTGCACCATTCCCATTTCCTTAGGAAGATGACAAAACATAGGTGGACATGTAAAAACTAAAACTGCAATTTCCTAATCCTAAACTGTAATAGAATGGCTTTACCCTGCTGTGAAATGATGGCCTTTCTTCGGTAAACAAAACAATTGCTCATTGTCTTCAATGGCCTAAAATAAATTAAATCAGGCAACTCTTTACACTGTACTTTGCAGGCATTTTTCACTCGTTCATGCATACTTTCTTTTTATAGTGATGTTAAAAGTTCCTTACAATTGACACATTTATTGGACTAGATCAAATATTTGTCATAATTGTTGGATCAACCCCAACATTTGCCCGTTTATGGCCAAATATTATATTCATTAGAACTCCTTTGACTAAAGATTGTATTCAGTGAGACCGACAAGCAGAAGATATGATGTGCCATGGTCACCATAGAAAATATGGTAGGAATATCTTGATACTGAGCAATTAAATGTGATGATGAACTAATGTATTTAAATGGGGACATTAGTGGCATCACTCTTGTGGACTGCAAACTTGTTTATGCGGAAGGTGAATGGTTCTGGTTCACATTAGTGATCACAGCAGCAGCATGTAACTCATTATATGCTAGATTGTTTATGGTTGGCCAAGGATGCATATAACGTCTTGTTGTTGAAACATTTTAGGTGAACAAACTTGCTGTGTCTGGCAGGTATCAACTCATTATTCAATCCATCAAGCTCTTCAGAAGGAAACACTGTGAGGTGAAGCCATGGTTTCGTCCTACATCCGAAATTTAAAGAGGCGGACTGGGAGACAGTTCGGCTTTGGTCTTTGGTAACTTCACATTCTTCAGAATTACGGTTACCTTCATAATAGAGCACACTAGACATTCTTGCATAAATAGAAATGTTTCCACTTTTTGCAAGTTAATATGTGCACTTATATTACGGGGCACTGAAGAAGCCATGTCACTGTGTAATTGTTTTCCACCTCTTATAGCATCCCGACAGTTCTGCTTGGAGTTGCTTTTTTACTTTGATCTTATTTCTCATCAGTTTCGTAGTTTTGGAGTTTACAAAAACACCCTTTTAAGTTTTCCTGCAGTTACACAATATATTACAAACTGTTTTACACTTTTGCTCTATGCACTGGACTAAATCCTTCCAGCCCCCACTTGTCTTTTATTATTCAATATAATATTCAAATACTTTCTGTCGTCTAATACACTGTTTCGTGGCAAAAACAAAATTAAACTTCAAAACTGAGACAAAGAGGCATAACAAGTGCATCATGAAACTACCCCCAAATAGCAAGGACATTGGAAGCAAGATAAATGCTTTATTTAATACTAAAGTTTAAACGTGTACAAGCCACCCAGGTCAAATTAAAGTTTCTTTAAATAAAGAAGCCACCCATTGTCAGCGACTGCACGTGTACCTCTTGGGGAAAATGCACTTAGCTGAAATAGTGCTCTGCCTCCGACTGTTCATTTAAACAGAACTACATATCACCTATTTTAGCTCCTTTCTTTAAACCCTTAAATTAGTTTCCAGGGAGGTTACTAGGCATGTATGTGTGCCCAATTTACTGCACCATCCTTTCAACATAATTATTATTTCATAGGTCAACTAATTTTTACATATATACGTTAATTTAGTCATGTGGTTGATTGAATTACAACTGCACTGTATTGGTACACAGGTTTTAAATTACATTGCTTACTAGAAGATTGGAAAAGAACTACTTCTTTGAAATATCTCGAATCAGTAATCATTGTGGCCATTTTCTTTGATATTTCGACCAGCCAAAGGAGAGATACTTCAATCTTTCTAAAGCAAACAGAACAGTTGCACTCGAAAGAAAATAGAGTAGTGAAAAAAACCATGGACCTCATTTATGAAGCTGTGCATCAGTGTTACGCCGCCGGTGCGTTACTTTTTGTGACGCACCAGTGGCGTAAAAAATGCGCCTTGTTGCGCCATATTTACAAAGTGACGCATCTAGGTAGATGCGCCACTTTGCAAACCCCTGCGCCACATTATACCTGCGCCAGGTATAATGTATGCAAGGGGGGCCTATTGACGCAAGAAAGGGTCGTAGAAGTGACGCAGTGAAATTTATGAGATTTCACTGCGTCACTTTTAGGACGCCGTTGTGTCAAAATCTTGCACCTGCCTCACAGCAGGCGTAAGACTGACGCAGGCCCTTTCACATGGGGCTTGCCCCATGTGAAAGGACGCATTGCTAGAGTTGCATCACTTTTGTGACACACTCCAGCAATGCGTCACTTTTGCGCTTACAGATACGTAGGAAATACTGACGTATCTGTAACTCCTTGCGACATGATGCGTCATACATTAAATATGACGCATCAGGAATGTCGCAAGGAGTGCGCACTGAGAAGTGACGCATTGCTGCTTTCACGCAGCGATGCGTCATTTCTCATAAATGAGGCCCCCATGCCCCTATCCTGCTAGATACAAAAGTCAGCCATTGATATATGATTGGTGCGGTTGTTAGAGACACGCTATAGAGCAGCTAATCTATCAGGCACAATAACGTGATTCAAAGAATATTTCAGTTGGTGTAATAATTCACTAAAAGCATAATTTTTGAAAAGCTGTTCCTAAAACAATTAACTGCCGTAATTTAGTTTTCCCACGTTTAAAAACATACTTAATACAATTCTGGCTCTGCACATTTTCCATGAAGCCTTTGAACAGTTGCCTGAACATAGACACTAAAGTCCAGGATGTGATTGCTTTAGTTCTTACAGAGGTTAATTCAATATTACGAGTTCAGTAGATGAACTATACCTCGGATTTCACATCATGCATTTTACTCGTGACAGTGTAACATTATAACACTAGGCAGATAGATAGGGTGCCACTTCCCGGGGGCCATATTGCTTTATGACCTGTAGTAGTTCAAATAATTGAAGAAACGATTGGCTGAGTGCTTTGCTGTTCCGCTCTGGACCACTTCTGCTGCACTCAGGACCTTACAGGAATACTCATAGTCTGAGTGCGGTTGCTGGTCTTCTGCCTCCCCTTGCCTCTGGTGCTGCACTGCCCAGGAATCAAATATGCTCTATCGCTGCCCCTCCACACCCACAATACACTGCTTACAGAAACTTGAAAAACATTATTGCACTTTCTTTAGCAATCACAAGCAGTGCCAAAGACGTAAAAGACAAGACTTACATGGAGACTCTGTAAGGTCTCTAACTTCTCATCAAACCTTAAATATCTATTTAGCCAGGCCTCTCATAGTCATAATCATATTACAAAAGGAAAGAGATGGTGAGTGCAGATATTGCTGCAGAGCCAATTGTATGTCAGGATATTGACAAAAATATCGACTACTTGAATATCATGAAGAGAGGTAAAGAGTAACTCCACATCGATGTGCCTTGATTATATATCTCAAGAATGTATATATGTCTGCCATCTTGGATTGGACTCCGTCATACTGTCCATTACAGAGTCAGCGAGAGTGACTCTAGTTATGGATCCTAAACACTTTCCATAAAACTGGTCAAGGTTGGGCCTACCCATTTTTGTGCTGATCCGTGCAGAGAGAAAAAAGAGTCAGAAGGTGGTGACCAGGCATTTTCAAGATCCCTTCAGAACTTTTGCTTAACAGTCACAGCAATAAATCACAAAAAAATGTACACTACACTTGCCATAAAAGTAGACAGGTATCTAGATGTGTGGAAAGAAACAAACAAACAAATTAGAAGTAATTTTTTGGATGGTAAACTTGCCGAATTTTCAGAATTTATGAAAACACTACCTCAATTGTGCCATCAACAGACACCATGTCATGTACTTATGAGTTTTAAAGTAGACCAAATGCAAAATGAATTCTGATATGGTACCACTGAAAACAATATTGAAGGTGAGAAAGTGAGAGCCTTATGTCCATCCAACTCTGAAGGTCTAGGGCACATTAGACAGTACAGTCAGGAGATAGTCATTCAGAAGAAAGAGAGACAAATCTTAAGCAAAAATCAATTCTTCATGCAGAGTTTATCATTAGTTTGCGAGTGCATCACCTTTTGTATATCCGGGTTTGGGTTCGTATCACATACCAGCCTATGATACAGTTTTTCGTAGGTGATGGCTCTGGTCTTGACCATGTATGCTTCGCATGACTGATCACTCCACTTACCTGTGAAATCAGGCAACCTAGCCATCCTTGCCACCGATGGCCATCCTTGTCACCCATGGCCTTCCTTGCTACCCATTGCCATCCCTGTCACACATGTCCAGCCTTGTCACCCACATATATAATTTTGAGATGCTCCATGTGGAGTAATATGGCCACAGTTTGATACATATGGTCTCTCAGCTGAGACATTGTCAGCCATAAAATATATTATTATAGTACACTTTCATGATTAATTAATGTCCCCTTTGAAAACCCTATTGTTCAATCTTGGTATGGAGGGTTATGTTTGCACCCCCAATTTGGGGCATTTGCAGATTCCAGGCTTCAGCTTCCTACGGTAGCGGCGTGTAGTGGAAGTGCTGCCGGATGCTGACATGGAGCAGGGTGGGGGTAGTAAACTGCAAAATACGGCCGCACAGAGGTAAGTACACCAACAAATAAATAAAACGAATTTCGTGGCATGTGCTACATCGCCAAATGTGGCCATATTCTGCAGTTTACTCCCCTCCACCCTGCCCCTCCCCACGCCATGTCAGCACCCAGCAGCACTCTCACCATGGGTCACTACTGGCTTGCTACCTATCGCTTGTTTACTACAGCCGGTCAGTAGGCCAGTTTTGGGCTGCAGGCACTTTGGCTGCATAACTGGCTAACCCCCATATTTCTTCCCACTGGCCTTGCTGTCTAGCATCCCAGGGCCTGCAAAATCAATTCCTTCCCCTTTGATTCATTTGAAGTCCGCAGTTTTCTTAAATTCACTTCTTTTTCTGCCATGCTGCCAAAGAGCTTGTTGTTCCCCCTTCACTGACTGATCATCACTTGCATACTGCTGGCTCTAGGGCCGCCCATGTCAAGAGGGCGCCATTTGAATGGCAGGCTGAGTAGAGATAAGAGGAGCCTGCAGAGATTTGTGTGTGTGCTTCATTTTTCAGAGCATAATGACATAGGCATGCTAACTGATGATTAATGTACTTGATGGAGAGATCTATTATTTGTCTATTGATAGTTTTGGCTCATGTTACAGTAGCATAGAAGGTTCATGTTCCTGCTGTAAAACCCAATCTGTCGCATGAACACCACAGATTTGTATTTTCTGTAAATAGCTCAGTGGGTTACTGCTTTTGTCACATTGTTACTTGCACTTCATAAATTACCATCTGTATGATCTAGCACAGTGGGGCACAAGCAGGCATCAAAGTGCTGCTTGCCAACTGCAAGTCATAGGTTTAGAAACATTTTGCTTTTTTCTCAAAAGTTCATTATGTTAAAAAAAGATTTCTTTCCGTAGCAATACATTTTTATTAGCTCACACCACCTCAACCACTGTTACGTTTTATATCCTGAATGTGTGGAGCAGATTTACTAACACTTTGCTCTGGATTTGCATTACAAAAATTACACAAACCTGCCACAAAGTGTTGCTTTGGTATTATCTTCCAGAGCATTTCTGAATTGTTTTGGAAAGTAGCCCTTAAGTAACATGAAGTAACACTATGCTCTAGTTTGCGCTTTGTGCCAAGGGAATGTACCGTGGGTGGTACATGGACGTTCCCATGCAACCACCCATGGACATTGAGGACAATCCCAATCTACTGTTAATGGCACAAAGGCATTAGCATCAAAACATTGCACCTCCCCAAAGTAGATAGAACTGTTAAGCACACACACACAAGTGGTAACATGTTTAACCTTGTCAAAGCATAGAATTTTGTACTGGAAGGGTACCCTTCATATAGAAAACCTATGCTTGCCATCACGTACCCACCCTTGCACCATAGTGCAAGGGCGTGTACCTTGGCAAAAGGCAGTCTGAGATAATCAGCGCTTGGGAAAAGAGCAACAGTGCCATATCTTAGTAGAAATGCCACTATTGTACTCTCTCCTTTTAATGCAACACAGAACAACAACTTTGGTTACTTCACTTGTAAGAAATTGAGTTGTTGATTGACTGGGGTGTAAGCCCTGGTCAAGTAGCAACCACAGTCCTTGTCAGGGTGAGGCACAAGGCAGTGCTAAATTAACCTGTGCTCAACCATCTGATAGCTTGGTATAGAACAGCCATACTTAACTTGGAGGCAATGTGTAAAGTATTTGTGAATAAAGTGAAAACACCACACAAAAAGGATCCGACACCAAGTTAGAAAAATTGAGTTATTTGTAAGAAATCAAACAAGACCAAGATTGGCAAAAATCTAATTAGTAATATCAGATATACGCACGTTTAAAGAGTTCTGTGAAAATAGCTCCAAAAAGCACAAAGCGCCAACTGTGGATATCTGGTCGTGCCTGACCAGGACAAAGGGCCATCAAGAACACGATTTGCGATTCTGAAATTGCGAATTTTACCGAATCGCAAAATCAGACTCGCAAATCGACATGTATCAACACAATCGCAAATATTTAGCGATTCGCCCATAATCGCTAAATATTTGTGCGATGGACTATAGCAATTCCCTAATCTTAAAAAATCGTTAAATTGCGAGGTCGCAGCCTGAAAATCGTAAAATTGCGAGATCGCAGCCTGAAAATTGCAAAATTGCGATGTTCCATCGGGAAAAATCGCTAATTTGCGATTTTCTGGAAACTTCCAATCGCAATCCTGATGCTTTTTGATGACATCACCATCCAGGAAGTGAGTGATTTCCCATGGTGCTTCAGGATTGATACTGAGAGAGTGTGAGAGTGTTGTTTGATACTCAGGAGCCATGGCAGAAGGTGGAAGTAAGGATGTTCCAGCAATCCAGCAGGAGCAGCAAGAAGGGGAAGCAGCCAGGAAGAGAAAGCTGAAGTTCTCTGAGGCAGAACTTGAAACCCTCATCACAAAGATGGTGCCAAACCATGAGATTTTATTTGGGAGGAGTTCACACAAGGTGCCTGAAGCCAGAAAGAGACAGATCTGGGAAGGCATCCAAGCCAAAGTAAATGCCCTTGGAGTGACACACAGGACAGTAGAAGTGTTGCGCAAGTGCTGGTACGACCTGCGCCAGCGCTCCAAGGAGAAGTTGGCTGCCAGGCTGGAGCAGTCCCAGCTCACCGGTGGGGGAACCTCCAATGTCACAGACTCAACACCACTGGAGGAACTGGTAGAGGGCACACTGCCACCACAGAGTGTTGCGGGTGTGTCCGTACTAGACAGCTCAGCCCAACCAGCTGCAAGACCAGGTAAGGAGCATGCCTTCCCACCCTAAACCACCCCCAGCAACCCCCTGCAGCGACCTAGGGATAAGGGGAACCACATGTCAGCCTAGAGCAAGTACACAGGCAGTCACAGCAATGCATTATGGGAGATGTAGTCACAATAGTCAGTAAGGTTGGAAGTAGCATCCAACTAATGCAATTTTCACATGTGCAGGTCAGGAAAGGTGAATGACACAAGTAAAGTTAGGGAACACTGTGAAATAATTTATTTGAATATCACATGACAGGAAAACAATTTTTTATGTGTGCTGTTCTATCCACAGCACCTGTAAGTGGAAAGGCAACAGCCAGTGCAAGTGACACAGGACCCCAAGCCTCTGGAGAAGCTAGCCAGGGCCAGGACACAATTGGGGAGGACAGTCCTTTCATCCGACCACAGGGACACAGAAGGAGGATCGTGAGGCCATTGAGAATCATGGAAGAAGAGGAGGAGGAGGACAATGATATAGTGCAGTCTGAAGCACCAGTTTCCCAGCAGCAGGAGTCAAGACCACAGGGCACAGGCAGGCGTAGACCCCGCACGGGCTTCCGCTCCAGTGAGCATCAGGATGATTCTGTTTTTACTGGGCTCGAACTGCACATGCTCCAGGTACACCGCCTGCAAGCAAAACATATGAAGGCAATTCAGCGAGAGATTAGGGCAGGGAACAGGGAAATTCGGCAAGAAATCAGGGGGGCTGTGGAGGAGCTAACAGCCGAGTTGCGTGCAGAATGCGCAGCCAGGCGCAAAGAGATGGCCCGCATGGACCACTACACTCGCGCAATTAACCGGCTGGCCTCCTCCACCAGTATGCTGGCAAGGCGTGCCATAGAGACCCAGTGTGAGTTCTCTCACGGAATTCAGGATATCGCCACTGCGGTAGTGCAGTCAACTGCTACCCTGGATGAACTGCGTGCCCTGCGTACTGCTGGTCCAGGGGTGCTGACCCCCAGTGAGGAGGACTCACAGTCAGTGCGGAGCTCCAACACCCCACCACCCACTGTTGAGAGGCGCTGTAGTGGCAGGAGCAACAGGCTTGCCACACACCAATAGGAACAGCTGCCAAATTACTATTACACACAGGGGAGAAATAGGGCCAGCAACAGTGTTGCATTTGCTGTAATTACACTAAAATTGTTGCACTGTGATTTCAACATGTGCATTGGATTGGGAGGGTTCATTTTTGTTTATTTGGATGTGTGACATTGTTGCTATTGGGAATTAAACACATTAGCAAAGGCTTAAGTTGTCATTGTATCATTATTACTCACCTAGAAGTAGTTGCGCATGATCTCATCACGCCTCTGTCACCCAGCTGCAGCAATAGCTACGCCAGCTTCCATGTGTACAGGTCCAGGTCCCTCCACATCGGAGGATTCTGAGTCACTCAACTCCATTAGTGTCCCTTTCCTGGTTGCAATGCTGTGCAGCATGGCACAAGCTACTACAATTTTACAGCACGTTTCAGGGCTGTATTGGAGGGCTCATCCACTTTTATGAAAGCATCTGAATCTGCTCTTCAATATGCCAAATGTTCTCTCGATGGTGCCTCTTGTTGAAATGTGTGCCCGGTTGTAGTGCCGCTACCCAGCACTGGCAGGATTTAGGTAGGGTGTCAGGATGAAATCCCGGACTGCATAGGCACTGTCCCCTGTGGGTGGAAATGTTTAAAGGTCAGTCACTGTAATACACATGCTGGCCATTAGAAATGTGGGCTGTCATTGTGTGCTTTTACCTAGTAGGTATCCCTCTCCAAATTCACCTCTTGAGAGTCTACAGTATAGCCCACTGTGACGGAATATGAAGGCGTCATGTGTGCTTCAAGGATACTTTGCCACTATGTTGGTGATTATGTTTTTGGCATCACACACCATCTGTATGTTCAGTGAGTGGTAGCATTTCCTGTTCCGGAATACATACTCTATGTTTGAGGGGGGTGAAATGGCAACATGTGTCCCATCTATACATCCTATGACGTGTGGGAATTGGGCAATGTTGTAAAAGTCCTGCTTGGTCTGTGCTAGTTCCTGTGGGGTGCTGGGGAAGTGTATGTGGTGTTGCATCCTATGTGTCATGGCGTCGAGGAACGCAGGAAAGAAGCGCGACAGGGCACTTTGTGACACCTCTCCTGCTGAGGCTATGACCCCCTGAAAACTACCTGAGGCCAGCAGGTGTAGTGAACACAGGACCTGGATGTGTGTGGGTATGGCTTGTGTCCTGCAGGTGGGGTGTTCTAGGTGGGGCCTAACTTCCTCAATTAAATCAAGTATGCTCTCTTCCTCCAGTCTGTAATGGGTGTAGATGTCCTCCTCAGTGCGCTGGAAGATAGTGGTGCGCAAACGGAATATCCTCTCCTGCCGTCTCCTCCTCTGCGCCACACTCTCAGTCTTCGCCTCCTCACTATCATGTAGAGCCCAGACATTGTGGATAAGAGTGTGTTGCATTCTGAGCTTCATTTTATACTTTGCACCTGGTTACCACCTGCTCCCACTTGATGGTAATTGCGATTCCTTAATTTGCGATTTTCCTTAAATCGCTATTAGCGAATGGTTGATACATTCCATTGCGAATTCTTAATTGCGATTTCCAGATTAGCGATTTTCGCTAATGGGTTTCAGTGCAAATTTGGAATTCGCTATGGAATTCGCAATTTAACACTTTTGCAAGGTTTGGAACTCGCTAAATAGCGATTCCTTCTTTTGCATGCATTTTCACCTTCACTTTCACCCAAAGTCACAAGTTCAGGTCAACAGTAATGGATCACAATCCAGCTACAGTGACCCAGTTAGGCCAGCTAAAAAAGTGTCGTAAGCCTAGGTTTGCAGAGCATTGGGAGGGTTCACGTTAAAGATGTTGCGCAGCCAAAGCGATGCATTGGTTCTGAAATGTGGTGAGGCTATGATGTGAGGTCTTGTGTTGTCAAGAATCCCGTCGATAAGGTCTGGTGATGCAAAGTCTGGCATTTAGGATGCGTTATGTAGTGGGGGTCATGTGTCAGTTCTTAGGAGCTGCGAGGTTACGATTTGGAGTCCAGCATCATTGTCTCGGCTGCCGTTGATGAGGGATTCGAGGATCTTCCCCGAGGATGCATCATGCAGCAGCGGTTGCACTGGGGCAGCGGGCTGCAATGCAATGCATGTTTTTGTGATGGAGGACACCCATGCAGTATGGCCATGCATTGATTCTGCTTGGAGTTATGTTGCACAGCAGAGGAGATGTGTCGGTTCTGCTGGATCCACAGAGACATGCAGAGCAAATTAGGCCCACTTTCCATGGTGCAGGACTGGGGTGGCACATAGATGGCAGAATCCAGGTGCTGGGGTCGAGGTTTTTTCCAAGCCTTCTTTACCTGAGGCTCAAGTCAGGAGGCCAGCCAACTTGCTCTTAGGGTCACTATAGGATTCTTAGTTCAACAGATTCAGGTCCAGCCCTTCTCACCAGGCAAGAGGGCAGCAGGCAGCGCAGCAGGGATGCAGTCCTTCACAGCAGCAGTTCAGCAGAGTGGCAGTCCTTTCATCAGCACATCAGTCCTACCTCGCAGAGTATTCACAGGCGCAGAAGTGTACTGAAGAGTTGGTGGTTGAGATCCAATATTTATACCTAGTTTTGCCTTTGAAGTGGGGAGAAGTATCTAGAGGCTTGCCTTTGAAGAGCACAGGTGCCATGCCTTCCTTGCCATGGCTCTAGACTAACTATGTGGTGTATGCAGCCTTTTGTGTGGAGGCAGGACACAGCAGATTCAAGTGTATGTGGGGCAGTGTATGTGGGGCTGTGCTCAGTTCGTCCCTCTCATCCTGCCAGTGATGGCCCATATAGGTGCATCTAAGCTCCCTATTGTGTATTGTGTCTAGGAGGAATACACAAAGCCCAGCTGTCAACTAAACTCAGTCATGTGACACAGAGACAGGCTGCAGGCACCAAATGGCAAAGCCAGGAAAATGTAAACTTTTTAAACATGGCATTTTCAGAATTGTAATTTAAAATTACACCATAAAAGACGATTTTTCATTACAATTCTAAAGATACCAAACATGAACTGTTTACCTGTTCCCATTTGTAAGTTACAGCTCATCAAATGTAATAAGGTGACTCCAATGTTTTTTAAATGGGAGAGGTAGGCCTTGCAAGAGTTAAAAATTAATTTAAGAGCTTTTCACTACCAGGACATTTAAAACATAAAGGTAAATATCCTACTTTTTAAACACACTCCACCCTGCCTTCTGGAGGGTCCAGAACCGCCTACTCAAGGGGTGACTTATATGTGCTGTTAATATTTTAACTGTCTTGGTACTTCTAAATGCTTTTCATGTTTTTTTAAGTCAAGCCTGTCTGCTCTGAGCCATAGGTACTAGGGTTTGAGCTCACGTTTAAATTACTGAAACTTTTACTGGACCTAAAAAGAATAGTGACATTATTACTTATGGTGGGCTACCATCCACCTCAACTAACAATCCACTTTCTCAGATGCAGGCATACACAGTAAAAACCAATTGCTTCAGGGTATACTGTTAATTGTATTGTATAATGGTGCTCATCAGTTGATAAACAGCATAATAGCAGACAAAAAATGTAATTGAAGTGGATTATGAAATTATGCGGTGCACAACATCAAAGAAGATACAAGAAGGTTTCTCAAATAAATCATATTACATCTTCAAAAGTACAGTGTGAAGATACAAACTACATTTTTGTATCACTTACATTAGCAATTTGAGGCATGAAAGTAAATGTTGGGAAGGAGTTTCCCCTGTAACCATGAAACCCCATAACCCCACATTTGACTGCCTATATCCACAATTGTATTGATATTTAACATAGTTGTGAGGCAATGGCCCTTTTTGTGTGATCACCCCCATTTTTTCTTAGCTTTTTTTGTGCTGGTTTTTAGACTCTGCACAGTGGGGCACTACTGTTCTGTGTACAGTCTACATGCTTTGACCCCAAAAAAATGCAGGAATTGTCTATCTTTATTGCCATATTTACCTCTCCTATACGACCATAGCATATGGTGCAGAAACTGCACATATGGCATGGGGAGCTAAATGCCACCCATAAATACTGTGTCATCTACAAGAGTGATAAAAGAAAACAAGGCTTCAGGCCTATCATTGTAGCCTAATTGCTGCAGTGTAACGCCTGAAGTGTTGACCTGTTAAAATAATCCTTTTTAAAAGGTGAAAAAGTCTCTTTTAAATATTAGTACATTAGTCTTATTTAAGCCTTGTAACCCACATGGTAGGGTGTATTGTATTTAAAAGTGGGAAACATAGAAAATTAATGTTATCATGTCTCTTCAGTGACAGGGCCCTAAAAGCTATTTTCACTGTGCCCCCGATGTAGAAAATCAGAAAAACACCTATTTCATTAGCTATTAAAAATCAAACTGTAAGGTCACTTTTTAATAAATATTAAGGAAAAAATATTTTGGGAAAGTTACTCTTTAACTGCCTCAAGTTTCAGAAGGTTTATCAGCATAAGCCTCTACCAGCCTATGGTCAAGTCGAGGCATAATTGAGATAAATGTGTGAATGCTTCCAGGAGCAAACAATAGGCTGACCTGAAAGGGCAGAGATGACTCCTCTGACCTCCAACAAATAATTTGTGTGGGGGCTGTGGACATGCTGTTGATACCACACTGTCAAACCCTGCTTGACAGGTTTCATGAGCCGCATGTATTGCTTAAGGCACATTTAAAAGGGAGACAACATTATGCCATGACAATTTTTTCCATATCCCCTGTCTGGTTGCTGAAGTGCCCTACTTTTGTCTTGCAAGACTTCTGTCTCTGGATTTGTTCTGGGGATAGTGCCTGCTTCAAGCTGGATGTTAGTGTTATATGTGGGAAGACATTAGGAGTACCATAGAACACTCCCCACTCACACCATCAGCCTCAGAGCTGAGGATTAATGTACCCGAAGACCTTCTCCATCGTGGATTCTGATTCACAAACTGCATTTTGAGGCTATTCAAAGCAAAGCAAATGGGAACTACTGTATAAGTAGGTTGGCTAGGGCCAGGGTACCTTTAGTCCATTGCTAAGAAAGGAACTAGGAGTGTCTTAGTGTATCTATCACCCATAGGCTAGTAAACCCCACAAAGTTGGACCCTCACCCAGACTGCCGCAGAACACTGCTGGACTTGATAAAAGATACCAGGTAGACTGAACCATATGCATTTGGCATCTATGACATGACCCTGGCGAAGGCCCTGGGTAGGTTGAACCCCATTCCACTTAAAACCCAAGGACAGAAAAATCTCCAGGGATCATAAGGCTCATCTCCTGGCTGGCTCCAGGAAAATAAAAAAGCTGAAGGGGCATTCCTGTGAAGAAACCCAGCTGAACAGCAGCAACTGGTTGTGGACCGGATTTAGTTGTTGTACTCTGTCTGACAGCCTGAGCATCTCTAAATTCTCCCCCTACAGTTCTGCAGGCCTTGGAAGTGTACACCTGTGTTTGTTTGGGCACAAAAGGAACGTTGGAAACTTTTTCAGAACATTTGATGTAGAGCTTCAATGGAACTGACCTTGAAAAATTATCCCCTTGGCAAATCCATGGGGTTGGATTCAATTTTAGGCTAGTCCTGTATGGAGACGAGTTTTCGCAATAAAGTCTCTTTTGACATTGGGACTTTAAAACTTTTTCAAACTTACCTACTTCCAGGACCTAGCGAGGGCAATCTCCTTGGTGTATCCAGGATAAACGTCTTCACGCTCACCCTCAAATAGCACCTAGGTCCCAGAAATCCATGACCAGTGACCACAATTGGCATTTTGCACCTATTGGCACTATTTTCTTTTACATTATTAAACAAATATGCCTCTGGTCCCCCTTTTGAATTTTTGTAAATTGGAGAGGGCTTTTTATTGTGTTATGTTTTTTTACTTTTTAACTGTTTTGGTAATGCTAAACTTTACACATTTTTGTCTAGGTTAATCCTGTCTGCTCCAAGCCATAACTACAAGGGTTTTTGATCTCAAGGTAATTTAGAAACTTTGACGGTTCGCCCTAACAAGAGCTACCTTGACAAGAGCTGCAGAGCTGAATCATCAGTTACTTTTGAAGGTTTCAACAAATTCTTAAGGGTGGTGATACTTTTATTTTTTTACTTCATTATTCATTTTCAAGTTAGTGATGAAGTCGCTAGCTATCTGCTGAATTTCACCTTAGCACCTCACGACAATGTACCACTTTCAAAAATATACTTACAAAAATGTTGAAACATCAATTATTGTTGTGGCACTTGCTGTGTTGATAAAAACACTCGCCAGCACTGTTTAAAAGATGTGACTATTTATCCTATTTTATCCAACATAGACTAATCATACAGCTGCAGAGTATGTTTAATTGATCACTTTATGCAGAATGTCGCCGAAATTAGAGGGTTTTTGAAACCCCCAAAAGTCTTTCACTTGCTATGAAGACTGCGAGTGTCCTTGTATTTAAAAGTTCTAAAATATCTATTTGGCCAGTGTATATTATAGGAAATGAGCTATGTATGCCCCAAAGGAAACTTCATGAGAATGTGTTCATATATGGTGGTTGGGTGAACTCACAAAACCTATAATGAGATCTTTATTAGGCCATTGTATTGTGTACATGCCCTGCTGTAACATGGTTTGCCATTTAAAGATCACAACCATTATAATTGTACTTGCTAAATTACTCTTCTAACAGAAGCATATGTTTCACCAACTTGCTATTCAGTGTCAAACAGCACCCGATTAATGGCAAGTTCTGATGCTGGCATTGTCTTCAAGAGAACAAAGTCACTGTTTCCTGCAAAAGAAGACTGCAGAGTTTCCCCTCATAATGCTGAAACCACAAAAGGTCAGCAAAGGGCACTTGTTACCATTAAAACGAATGTAAGACATGCAATAGTAAATTTAGGATGTGGATGTTACAATTAGAGTGTGGTAGGTATCAAAGGCCCCATGCGGTTCATATTTGTAAAACATTTTTGATTAGCTAAAGGATTTGGGATTTATTACATGTATGGTCTATGCAATTGCATTATGAAATTGTTGCTGACCATCTGGTTGATTAAAGAATAATTGCATTGTTCATACTCTTTTCAGAAAAAACCCACACTGAATATAAGTCGCGTTCCAAGGTCTATCAAAGGCTTACCAATGGAAATCCTCTGAATTTAGTAATTTTATTCTATTTTATGGAATCCCTGTGATGAGACAATTTTTAGATAAACCAAGCTATTTGCACTTTGCGTGTTTGCTAAAGCAATTTATAAGCTATGACATGATAACATTGTCCCGGAAGATTACACATTCTGAAAGGAGTATTTAACGTTGTTTGTGCAACTATTTAGTAATTCATATTAAAAAAGATTTTTCACAATGAGCCTTCATCAACTGGTCTGTTTAGTAAACAGTGTAAGAGCAGCAAGCCCTCTGTTTACTGCTAATTAGTTTGTTTTTGAATAGCTTAGTAGGATCCCCTTATAATATATACATGGTACAACAAGAAACACCGGTTCTAGATGCAGTAAATATGATAAAAATGATACCAGTTCTGATGGAGAAGCATTTACACCAGATAGCATTGAGGCAGACTTTCACCACAGAATGATGGTTTGACATAATAGAAGATATCTAGAAATCGAAAATGGTATTTATAATGTAGGTTCTACGTACTCTTACATTTTCAAATACGAAAAGTTTGTAACTCAAGATCATTCACACCCAGGCTCTGATATTGAATCGAATAACAAAATATTTCTTAGAACAACCAATCTTCTTGTATGCAGCTCGAGTTACCCTTGTATTCCTAGGAGATGCCGAAGTGTAATTTAATATGTAACAAAGGCAGAGATGCTCGCTAGTGGTTGGACTAATAGACCAATTCAATATAAACAAGTAGAAATGTTTATCAGTTTAGAAAGTATCATTTTGGTGAAGTACCAATCGTGTGAGAACAAAGACCCCATTCATTTGGTAATAGTAGATACCAACATCACAGCCACCAAGATATTGATGATAATTTTGCTTGAAAATAAATCAGTTGGAAGTGAAATGTCAAATGGTTAGAAATAGATTTAACAAAAGCACGATATAACATATTCCTAAATGCATATCTCTTCATATCATGTTGCTTTGAAATGACCTAGACACTGTATAACAACTATAAAAAAATGTAAAGACTGGCCCAGGAAATATATATACATGTTCTTAATACATAGGCACCTTCATATTCTGATAAACTTGCCTCTTCCTAGTTAGGACTGCAACATGGTCACATTTAGAACTGAAGAACAAATATGCACACTATTAAATAGTTTAACTATAAGAGTGAATGACTGACAAACTGTGTGTAGCATATCAAAAAATTCATGTTGTCTAGGTGGTAGTGCATTCAGGCATGGGCACTGCCTCCACTCGGGTGTAAGCTCACCACCCCTTGCCATCTTTCTGCCCAGTAAACATAGATATTGGCCTTCAAATACAGAACTAGTACTTGGATGGGCAGTGATGGACATCAATATGGTGATGGTAGCACTGCTTTGCTTTTGGCACTGTACTACCTTGTGGCCCCTAGGGTCCAGTTTGGTCTTCAAAAGGCTTGGTTCCAGCGACGGCTCGTGGAGGGAGTTACGGTGGGGCAGGAGGGTGGGGAGGGGGAGGGGCAGGGTGGAGGTTGCTAAAAACCGGCATATGGATAATTGCAGGTAAGTAAACAATTTAATTAATAAAACGAATTTCGTAGTGCGCCTTGCATCGCAAAATGCAATGCAGTGTGAGCTACGAAATTCGTTTTATTAATTAAATTGTTTACTTACCTGCAATTATCCATATGCCGGTTTTTAGCAACCTCCACCCTGCCCCTCCCCCTCCCCACCCTCCTGCCCCACCGTAACTCCCTCCACGAGCCGTCGCTGCTTGGTTCATAGGGAAATTGGATACCGATACTGTTCTACCAAATGGCTTTTGGCAAGGGATCCCAGTTCGAATGTGGAGAGAATTTTTGTGGCTTACTGGGTAGTGTACTATTTTACTGGAACCTCAATTGCAAGGAATAGAATTCCCTGAGTGACTGAGTCTTGCACACAGGGCCGTAAAGATGATCCACTAGATGCATGATCTGTAACTGCCACCTCCGCCGTATTAAAGAAACGCAAAGAGATGATGGACGGAACGCTGAAACTTTTTAGACCCTCATCCCCAGTCACAGATCTGGGTTGAATGCTTCATCATTCTTTAGCTCACTTCGCCACCACCAGTTCAGACCCAGCCATATGCAGATAAGTCTTGACCCTGCTCCTCATGAGAACAGTCCAGTCCGAACTGCCAAGCCAGATCTTCCCTGGACCAGAAACAAGCATCCTGGGACTAGTTTCAGGGTAACACTCCTCATCAGCCAGGCTACCTTGAATCCAGTGGAAAGTGAGCAAGGGACCCATGTCTTGCCATACCTTGCTAACTTAGAGCAAACAAAGCAAACACAAGGAGATGATGGATGGAGTGCTGAAACTTTTCAGATACTCACACTCAGCCACAGATCTGGGTTGAATCCATCATCATTGTTTAGCTCTCTTCGCCCTCCAGTTCAGACTCAGACATATGCAAATAAGTCCTGACCCTTTTCCTCATGAGAAAAGTCCAGCCTGACCTGCCAAGCAAGTTCTTCCCTGGACTGGAAACAAGCATCCTGGGACCAGTTTTGGGGTAAAACCCTTCATCAGCCTTTTAGATTTCCTCAACAGGACCCATAAGGAGCGGTGATCAAAATCCACACCTAGACATGTACAGAGGGCTGGGCGAAACCCAAATTGTAGATCTGAAAGAATGGAACCATCCTCTACCTATGACATTACCCTCTCCAGAACGTATGTAATGTATGTATAGGCATTTATATAGCGCACTACTTACCCGGAGGGTCCCAAGGCGCTTCGACCGCTGCGAAACCCTTCCTGGCTTCCCTGAGAGATGGTCCCTTAATGGGTATCTCCAGGGTGAGACCAGGCATCCCCGGCGGTCTGGTGGGGCCGTTAGTGAAGATGAGGCAAGCTAATGCCCAGAGTTGCCGAGTGTGATCACTGATCAGAGTGGGCACCGAGGCGAGAGAATTATCGAGTCCGCTGACCCTGGTCCAGAAACCTGCCGCGTCGGGAATCGAACCCTGGTCCCGGGCCGTCCTCTGCTCTTGGGTCTGCCGCCTCTAACCAGTGAGCCACACTACTTCACCGACCCTACCCATCTCTTTGACAGCGGAGTCTATCAAGGAGATGGGCCTGTAGCAGCTGGGTGATCTCTCGAGCCCTTCTTACATACAAGGATAATGATTGACCACGAATCTGGAGGGCCCATTCCAGTAGCCAGGTTAACCATGCAGGTTAGAATTGCCCACAGTTCTGGTGTACCCTAAACAGGAATAAAGGAAACCCATCGAGATCAGGAGAATTGTGCGAAGTCAATTGATGTATGGCTGATTGAACCTTATCAACAGTAAAGGTTAGATTACATTGATAGGTGGATGGCAAGGTGGACTCACATTGACGCTCAATGAGCAGGAGGTTATAAATGCTCTAGAAATGGTCTATCCATTTCCCACGTAGAATATGTGATGGTATGATCCCTTTATCATTAAGTAATGGTCTATTAAGCACCTCCCAATATGTACAGCTGTCAGCCCTAGAAGAAGCCTCGATCAGCTCTTCCCAAGCTTCCTCCATGAGTGCACTCTTTCTCATAATTAGTACCTTCTTGAATGCAATTCATCTGCTAGCTATTAGGCTACAATCTTTAGGTGCTGCATTAGGGGCATTTAGTAACAAATTGTTGACTCGAGCAATCCTTATTAAACCACTGTGGATTATTGCTCTTTATTGGTTTAGGAGGGACTGAGAATATTGACTCAATTGCCTTCCTGATTTCTAAATATGCATTTAGCAAAGTCAATATCTGGGCAAGAACCGTCCAATTCGAGAGCAATTCTGTTTAACCTGGGATGTGTGCACATTTTTTCAGTGGTGTTTGTTGTGGTAATGCGTGCTATTTTTTTGTACTGCATTATTACCATGTGATGTTGTGTTATACTTTTGTGTCGAAGTTGTCCTTTAATTTTTTAAGTTGAGATTGGGTTTTAGTTTTTAATTTGTTTGGTGATTTTTCCAGTGTAGGACTTGAGTTCTACATCTTGAGTTTTGATGGCCCTTGCTGGGCCGCCTATCGCTGCGTTCTCCACCAGCCCCCCACATTCCACTGAACAGACTGAGTGGGTTAGGCTGTGAGGGATCGAGCACGGCTGTTTCCTGGGTTATTCTTTCCTTTCCTTTCGTTTTCGACCTTGAGGTCAAGGCCACATGAATTAGCAATTGAAACCTCTTTGTATAGTGGAGTTTTTTGCAGTTAATATTAATCCACTTATCTTGTGAAGTTCACATTGTTAACTGTTTGAGGATAAGTCCCGTGATCGGGCTGGACACGAGACAGTCACTCATAGCGCAGTCCTTCTCTATGAGGGACAGCCTGCTTCGTCGTATAACTAACCACCTCCGCAGTGGCTGTGATCCTTGTCAGGCTTGCGTCCTCCTTTGATTCCTAGGCTGACAGTCCCTAGGGTTCAGCCAGGGTGCCACAGAGCACAAGAGATCACACCAGGGCTAGCCAGACCAGTGGAGGGGAGGGCGCAGGATGAATGCAGTAACACTGGTGTTGGCGTGTAGTGCTGTGTGTGAGGGAAGTCACCCAACTGCAAGCCGCACCTGGACCAGGCCGGGCAGTTTCTGTGGATTCGGAGCTCAACCGGAAGAGTGGGTCTTGAAGCTTCTGTACCCCTCTGGCAATCACCTGTTTAGGTCCAGGCCTGTCTGCTGTCCCCAGCAACTAGTTTTAAAATACAACAGGCAGGTGGCCTAGTGGTCAGGGGGCTAAAAACTGAGCCGAGCTGAAGCGTTAGAAGGAATGTCAATTATGCACGCCCGCCAACCACCCCTTGCTATCAGAAGCTGATGGACACTGATGAGTGCTTATGGCGAGTACAGGGGGGTGGCCAGCAAGGCGAGCAGCAGACAAGCATGCCGGATGCTGTGCGTGCAAGAGCAAGGGCATCCTACCACCAAGGTGGACCACCTCCAATCATTCCTGAGGCACCTCGTCGCTTTGGCTCTAGGTTAGGGTTGGGATTGAAGATTTAGGGGCAGATTTACAAGCCTCTTGCGCCACTTTTGCGTCACTTTTACCATGTTAAAAGTGTCGCAAAAGTGTCGCAAGGGGTTTGTAAATCTGCCCCTTAGAGTCCTCTTGGGCCGGCTGCGGCACCACTGTTCCACACCGCGCAGCACGGCTGACGCCGGTACTGATGCCACTTCAAAGCCACCTACAGCAGTTCTGAGCGCTCTAAACACACTAATGCTCTCCATGGCCCTCCTTGGCCCTGGCTCCTGCTCTGCGGCAGCTGCTGCAAGCTTCTCGTCCAACCCTCTCAGATTCCGCTTCCTGTGTCAGAGTTCAGCATGTCATCCACATAGATTTTCATTTTCATTTTTTTTATTATTCTTTGATTCCAGGGTTTTCTCTTGTTTTTAATTGCTCAATTCTACATCAGCCTTGACTTCTACTCGATTTACAGGAAGAGTAGAAGGACGAAGATCACAAGATAAGTATTTTGTTCAATAATGAAAACTGATGTGGCACCTGAGTTCTGTGCAAGTCGTGAATCAACGTTTACTTAAAATACATCGATAAGTTTGACTAGAAATAGTAAACTGGGCCTACTAAAACTTTGGCTTTGGCTGGTTGTTATAGCACTGAAAGGTATGACTGATGGGTGCACACAACATGTCACGAAACAAGATAAATGGAGTTTCTCGGTTTCCACATCCTGGTTTGAACACATAGCTGAAGCTCTCTATGTTCTCATTTTTGCTGAGGCAGCAAACCCATCGCTGGCAGAATGGCTCTGTGAGTTAAATGCTTGTCACTGAGATATGCTGCGGTCCGCATGTAACTGGTTTTAAATCCTGGCAAGCTGACTCTCTTCCATCATTCTGAGATAAACAAACTACATACCGTTAAACTGGGTAATAGTAGCACCAGTGATTCACAGGGCTCACAAACAGTGGAAGCGTTGTATGTAGCGCTGGGGACAAAAGCAAATAAATACTAATGCTCATGGAAGGCATTGTAACAGGGTTGTGATTTTTATGTGCTGTCAATCGACTGTAAATTGCTTATAGATTCTTCAGCGAGCATTACGTGTACTGCTGTCGGTGTACGTTTGGATGGGTGATAGGGGGGTGCATACTTGGGTTACATGTGAAAACATTGGCCAAAGGAACATAGACTGTAAAAGCATTTGCAGCATGTTGACCTTGCATACATATCTCCCTGCAGAGATTCCAGTGTTTACTTAAACCCATTCAAAAGTACGCTCCACTAGAACCTCGAACTGGAGCTAAAAAAAAGTAAATTACTTGGTCCTACAATAGGTAAGACGTCACTTGGATGGCAGTCTGAATTACAGACATGAACATTTTTATATGGTAATCTTAAAAAGTCTATAATTTGGCCGTATACATGGCACAGAATTTGTTTTGTTAGCAATGCA
This sequence comes from Lissotriton vulgaris, assembly GCF_964263255.1. NCBI lineage: Eukaryota > Metazoa > Chordata > Amphibia > Caudata > Salamandridae > Lissotriton > Lissotriton vulgaris. Next base: position 1,572,417,881 of record NC_141685.1, read on the forward strand.
AAGGCCAGCTCAAGTTATGTGGGGGATGGACTGTTCATCAGCAGAGGCTGTGGTCTCTGTTTCTCTGGTGGAAGACCACCCCTACAGTTTGAGCTCCCCAGCCTTCAGTGCAGCCCATGGATCAATCGTTGTACCTCAGGAAGAGAACTTTGCAGAGTCAGGCGCCAGGTGCTTTTCACCAGCTCTGCAAAGTTTTTTTTTTAGTAACAAACTACCAAAGAGGGACTTTGTTATTGAAAAAAAAAAAAAACTATTTACACGCTGGGTGTTTTCTCCCAGGTTGTTGGGGTCGTTTGTGGTTTTTCCTGCTTGGCACCGCCTGAGTTTTACAAGGGGGTCCCGAAGAGGAATAATGTACTTCGTAAGGGCCACTTGAATTGGCCATATAGCAGGGAAGGTATCCGGCAACGGACTCTGAGGTCTGCCACTTGAAACCTAGTGCCTTGTCCAATTCCAACTAGAGTGGGAAAACAACAGGGTTGCTGGATGTGGCTTTTGCCTGGTTTGGGCAACTGACCCGTATTTTCCGAACTCAATATGACCCTCTACTGTACACCGCTGCATAATGTTTTAGAAATGTACATATGCAGTTGCTGCTAATAAATGCACTTTTTGCACAAATTTAGAATACATGTAGATTTTGGGTTCTATGGTTAAATTTAAATGTAATGTTATGTATGTTATGTTTGTATTGTTGTGCTATGTAAGGGAAAATCTAAGTCCAGCTATGAAAGGGTTCGATATTTATCAATGGACTGAGAAATGAATTGTCCTTATGTTTTATTATATTTTACTATGTAATAATCATATGTATATTTTCTGTGGACCTCATGGGAGATCCAAATCTTTAATAAATATTGAATTGACCCTCTGACACCCGAACCTGGTAGAAGAGGTTTAAAAGTATATGTTCAGTAAAAGGCAGCTTTCTTTGTTCGAGTTTTTGTACAGGCTCTTGTTTTCCTACCACGGAGAACAAAATAACACCGAAGTACAACTCCGCTTTGCAGATATTTGAATTAGCTTTAACAACACAACAAGAAAAGTGCCATTGCCCTCAGCACAGACGAGCATGTCAGGATGTACATTATTTCAAAAATATTAAATTCCGAGAGCTTCTCGCTGTGTTAGTAACTAGAAGGCTTGTCAGGTTTCTATTTGAAACAGATGGTTGGTTTGTGCGGTTTCTGAATGAAATGCAAAGCATTATACTGATTCTGACACCTTAATGAGAAATAATCTCCTGCCTTGACGATCCCTTTCACGAGAGCAACGTGTAGAACCCTTGGAATGAGATGATGACAAACTGCTTCAGGTTTCTAAAGGCTGGCACTGGTGGCCCATTTCATATTTTATGTTGGCAGAAGGTTTTGTTTGTTTTCTGTTAATTTGTAGACATATTTAAGAGGATAAAATTAGCTTTAGATGCACAGCTTCCGTGTTGTTATGCACGGGAAAACGTGCAGAAGAACATGTCTTACTCCACTCCAGAAATTCCAGTTTGTACAGTTTTTGGCAGTGCAAAGTGTTGTCATTTGTGTGGCAACCATCTTCACCATACGACGGTGTAAATGCAGTTGCCGCTGCACAATGTTTCTTTCAGAAAAAGCAGACTGGAGGAGAAAGTTGAAATCCAAGACTGACTTCAAAGTGCCACCAATCCACACTTCACCCTTCAGTACGTGGGAGACGACATAAGGTATCAATAAAACCTTGTGCCAGTGGGCAGACTAGGAAATGTCTAAGATGAGACGCTCCATTTCCAGCGCAAAATTATCAAGCATCTGTCTCCCATCTCAGGTTCTGGCAAGGCATTGCAAGAGCAGCTCAACTTTTGGGAGGACTGGCAATCTGTTTAATTGGTATTAAAAATTATAAAGCGTTAGTGGAATGCTGTGGTAACTTGTGGATGAATCGGGAATTCAAATAGTACACAAAGCCCATACAATATTGTGGTTTTGGGATATGTATACCATCGGGAATGAGAGTACAGACACTGGAAAGCTAGAAGACCAACACTGTCTGGGCCAGTGAAGGTAGCGGTCATCGAGTAAAAGAGTAAGTGTCAGGGTGCGGGTCCCACTTTGAGGCAGCGATGCCCAGACAGGAGGGAAGTCCATTCCGGAAACCCAGTGCAACGTACACCATACACTGTGCCCCTCCCCACCCCCGTCAATAACCAAGGATGGTCTTACACTTCCAGACTCCATTGTAGGAGGCCAGAAACTGAGCAGATCAGAACCATTACACTCATTAACCATGCAAAAAAGAAAGAGTCTAGAAGGAAGCCATTTTGGAAAACCTCTGTTCACCAAGAGAAACAATGCAAGTCCTTCTGAAAGTGAATTACTGATCCATTGTACATTTAGATTTCACTATGAATTTGCTGCCTTCATGCACCCCCACACCCCTACGTGTGGAGTGTGCTTTCAGTTTATCTCACATGTCCAGAATTTCTACATAACTTAAAAAGATTACCAAACTAGCCTTACATATCTGAACCTATGAGCCGATCAATGTTTTATGATTCGTGGTAAAGACGCTCTATCCCTTCTGAAAGTTATATTTGTGGAAACCGAGTTCAACGCCAGGAGCACCCTCTCCATCACTTCTTGCTAGCACTTGAGGTAGGTAGTAGTAGAGTTTTCTGTTCTCATTGCTTTGTGGACATCTCTTTTTGTCTCTCCACAGCTCTCCTGGTGTCACTGTTGTCACTATAGTCTGTTTCTCCACTCCTGCCAGGGAGCAGGTTCACTCTGTTCTTGTGTAGCAGCAGAAGGTGACCCCCCCTAATGTGTGGTTCAATTTTCATCACTCCTGAGGGAACCACTTCTTCCAACCCGCCATTTGCAAGGTTATTTACACATATTTAATTCATTGAGACCTGTTGAAATTATACAGCCAAAGCAATAGTTTAAATTAGACATCAGTCCATAAAATATAAGGGACGCTCCTACATCCCTTTGCAATTTTACAGACTAAACATGTTATAGGGTGTCCAGTGGTAGAATCTTCAGCTGTAGTGACCGCTCAGTATAAGCAAGCTTGTGAATTTGCTAACAAGGGAATTTGAAACCAATAGACACTGAAAGCCAGAACAACTTTACTCTCTGTTGTAATATAGATCTGTAGTATCTACGAGTAATGGTAGATGGCCTATAGAAAGCAAACATGCAGTCAAACTCCCCTCAATTAGATTTCTAGGTTTAATGTAACCTCACCCGCATGCCCCTGCTAGTATTACATTAATCTTATACTATACACATGACTTTTGTTTGCATTGAAATGCCATCTCCCTATACATTTCATGATTCAATTGTAAATTCAATACATTAATTCAATGGTAAAAATGAGCTTTCATTGCATATAGAGTCTTGAAACCCGGCCATGACCTTTGTCCTTCATTTACCTAAATATTGTGAAGACCATAGAGAATCCAACCATTTAGGTATGGACCTAGAAAGCTTTCAAACAATTTTCAATTAAAAAATGTTTGAGCCTTCAGTGTGCTTAAAGTGCAATACTTTCATTGTGTAAAGACATTTGAAGTAACATTTTAGTAGTAATAAAATGCAGAGAGTGAAAGTAGTTTAATGAGGGAGACTGGCCAAAAGCCTCCTTGGAATATTCTGATCTGACCTCTTACTAACACCGGGGGAACTCAAGTATTTCACTGCTTTGAGTCCCGGTGGATAGCAACCATCCAAAATGCAATCCAGTTCAGAGTTACCTAACTTATTTATGTATTTTATTTATTCATGTGATTTGTAAAGCGCTTGGTTACCTTAAAAAGGTTTCACAGCGCTAGCCTCCTCACTTGACTAAAAACTAACCAGCATTTCCAATGAATAACTGTTAATGTAGAAGTGTCAGATACGGTCGCTCCCACGCTCCCTGGCTCCTGACGGTATCGTTACCCTCTCTTCAAACCTCTGTGTACCTGTGCATTTACTTTCGTGATTTGCTCTCTGCATTAGCACTCGTGATTTGTGATTGGCGATTTGTTAACCTGCATTAGCGCTTGTAACTGTGAATCTGTCTCAGCGCTAGTGATTTACTGCTCAGTCCGCTCTGTGTGTGGCACGTTTCAGGCATTCTGCAGCGCAACATAATTCAGGCCATTTAATTAGCGCGACGGAAACGGAGCTGCGCTCTACCTGGTTACTTCAATCTTTATCTGCATATTTAAAGCGCCTGTGACCTTTTTCTGTGCCCCAGCCTCACTCGACTTGTCTCTACCTCCATTTTGTTTGTTGTTGTTGGTCAGAGCCCTTCCTCCTCGCAACGCTCCCGCCTCCCTGCTGCCCCTCCCACCCACTGACCCTTACTGTAGACCCCGTAGGATTTCCAGCTGTGACCGCCCTGACTTCGTCAGATACGGTCGCTCCCACGCTCCCTGGCTCCTGACGGTATCGTTACCCTCTCTTCAAACCTCTGTGTACCTGTGCATTTACTTTCGTGATTTGCTCTCTGCATTAGCACTCGTGATTTGTGATTGGCGATTTGTTAACCTGCATTAGCGCTTGTAACTGTGAATCTGTCTCAGCGCTAGTGATTTACTGCTCAGTCCGCTCTGTGTGTGGCACGTTTCAGGCATTCTGCAGCGCAACATAATTCAGGCCATTTAATTAGCGCGACGGAAACGGAGCTGCGCTCTACCTGGTTACTTCAATCTTTATCTGCATATTTAACGCGCCTGTGACCTTTTTCTGTGCCCCAGCCTCACTCGACTTGTCTCTACCTCCATTTTGTTTGTTGTTGTTGGTCAGAGCCCTTCCTCCTCGCAACGCTCCCGCCTCCCTGCTGCCCCTCCCACGCCCCTCCCCCCTCAAAGTGTATGAATGTCAGATGGTTCCACGTGCTTCGTACACGCCGAAGGTGCGCCAAAGGTAAGCCCGTCTACGCCCGTCCGCGCCTGGACCGCGCCCAGCGCCAGTCCCCCTGCCCCTCGCGCTGCCCAGCCCCCCGCATTACCTACGATGCCGCCGCCCTCCTAGCCCTTAACCCCGGTCGCGCCCCCAACTGCGTCCAAGCCGCTCCTGGACTCACCCATGGACCGTTCTCCTGCTTCTCCTGCAAATTCAGCAGCACCGACAACGTCTCCGCTCCGACCACACCACAGATTCCCGACCCCAACCACCTAGAATGCATCCTTCTCAACACCCGCTCGGTCCACAGGCACGCCATTGACCTTTGGAACCTACTAGACACCATCTCTCCAGACGTCGCCTTCCTAACGGAAACATGGATGAACGCCTCCTCCGCCCCTGACATCGCCATCGCTATCCCTGATGACTATAAGATTACACGCAAAGACCGCACCGACCATTCAGGAGGAGGAATCGCTATCGTCCACAAGAAATCAATCCGCATCTCAACCAGCTCTGACGCCAACCTCGCCAACTCCGAACACCTTCACTTCCAGATCCATATCGACCCCAAGACCACACTCAGAGGCACCCTCCTCTACAGACCACCAGGACCCCGCGCAAAATTCAGTGAAGACATCACGGACTTCATCACCCCACACGCGCTCCTCTCCAAAGACTACATCCTTCTGGGAGACCTCAACTTCCACCTTGAGAAAATCAACGACCGCAACACCGCCACCCTCTTGGACAACCTCGCCAACCTCGGACTTAAACAACTGGTCACTTCACCCACCCACATCGCAGGTCACACTCTTGACCCCATCTTCACCTCCAGCAACCATGTCTCCTTCAGCCACACTACGGATCTCCTCTGGACTGACCACAGCTGCGTCCACTTCACCTACAACAAGCCGAAACCCATCATCCACCTCCAACCAACTCTACAAAGAAACTGGAACAAAATCACCACGGAGCAGATCTCCACTTCGCTCCTTCAAACCTCCCCAGCCCTCTCTTCTAACGCCAACGAAGCCGCCTCCAACTTCACCCTTTGGTTATCCAACACCGCCGACACCTTAGCACCACTGAAAAAACGCCAACACAAACTTGGCATCAAGAAGGCCTCATGGTTCAACGAAGACCTCAAGAAATCCAAGAAACTATGCCGCTCCCTTGAAAAGGCCTGGAAAAAAGACCCATCCACCAGCAACAAGGACGCCTACAAAAGCGCCATCCGTACTCACCACCAACTGATCCGAAAAGCCAAGAAAACAGCATTTAAGGATCGACTCGACAACAACGCCCACAACAGCAAGGAACTTTTCAACATCGTCAAGGAATTTTCCAACCCCTCGGCCAACTCCAACGACATCACCCCCTCTCAAACCCTCTGCGACTCCCTAGCCTCTTTCTTCCACAACAAAATTGCTGACATCCACAACAGCTTTGACAACCAACCCGGAAGCCAACCCACCCTACCATCAGCTGACTATCTTCCCCCCGTTAACACCCTTAACGCCTGGAACCCAATCTCCACTGAGGACACCATCCGCCTGATGAATTCCATCCACTCTGGATCCCCCACAGACCCATGCCCTCACCACATCTTCAACAAAGCAGACTCCGTCATAGCTCCGCACCTCCGAGACGTCATCAACTGCTCCTTCACCTCCGCTACCTTCCCAGAAGACTGGAAACACGCTGAACTCACCGCCCTTCTGAAAAAACCAACAGCAGACCCCACCGAACTCAAAAACTACCGCCCCATCTCGCTTCTTCCATTCCCGGCCAAAGTCATCGAGAAAGCTGTCAACAACCAGCTCGCCGCCTTCCTCGAAGCCAACAAATCCCTCGACTCCTCACAGTCCGGCTTCCGAGCAAAACACAGCACTGAGACCGCCCTCATCGCAGCAACAGACGACATTCGAACTCTACTGGACAATGGAGACACAGTCGCCCTCATCCTCCTCGACCTCTCTGCAGCCTTCGACACAGTCTGCCACAGCACCCTTTTACAACGCCTCAGAAACATCGGTATCCAAGGAAAGGCACTGGAATGGATCACCTCGTTCCTCTCCGGAAGAACCCAGCCCTCTCTTCTAACGCCAACGAAGCCGCCTCCAACTTCACCCTTTGGTTATCCAACACCGCCGACACCTTAGCACCACTGAAAAAACGCCAACACAAACTTGGCATCAAGAAGGCCTCATGGTTCAACGAAGACCTCAAGAAATCCAAGAAACTATGCCGCTCCCTTGAAAAGGCCTGGAAAAAAGACCCATCCACCAGCAACAAGGACGCCTACAAAAGCGCCATCCGTACTCACCACCAACTGATCCGAAAAGCCAAGAAAACAGCATTTAAGGATCGACTCGACAACAACGCCCACAACAGCAAGGAACTTTTCAACATCGTCAAGGAATTTTCCAACCCCTCGGCCAACTCCAACGACATCACCCCCTCTCAAACCCTCTGCGACTCCCTAGCCTCTTTCTTCCACAACAAAATTGCTGACATCCACAACAGCTTTGACAACCAACCCGGAAGCCAACCCACCCTACCATCAGCTGACTATCTTCCCCCCGTTAACACCCTTAACGCCTGGAACCCAATCTCCACTGAGGACACCATCCGCCTGATGAATCCCATCCACTCTGGATCCCCCACAGACCCATGCCCTCACCACATCTTCAACAAAGCAGACTCCGTCATAGCTTCGCACCTCCGAGACGTCATCAACTGCTCCTTCACCTCCGCTACCTTCCCAGAAGACTGGAAACACGCTGAACTCACCGCCCTTCTGAAAAAACCAACAGCAGACCCCACCGACTCAAAAACTACCGCCCCATCTCGCTTCTTCCATTCCCGGCCAAAGTCATCGAGAAAGCTGTCAACAACCAGCTCGCCGCCTTCCTCGAAGCCAACAAATCCCTCGACTCCTCACAGTCCGGCTTCCGAGCAAAACACAGCACTGAGACCGCCCTCATCGCAGCAACAGACGACATTCGAACTCTACTGGACAATGGAGACACAGTCGCCCTCATCCTCCTCGACCTCTCTGCAGCCTTCGACACAGTCTGCCACAGCACCCTTTTACAACGCCTCAGAAACATTGGTATCCAAGGAAAGGCACTGGAATGGATCACCTCGTTCCTCTCCGGAAGAACCCAGAGAGTCCGCCTCCCACCATTCAAGTCCGAGGCCTCTGAAATCATCTGCGGCGTACCACAAGGATCCTCACTCAGCCCCACCCTCTTCAACGTATACATGAGCCCCCTCGCGGCCATCGCCCGCCAACACAACCTCAACATCATCTCTTACGCGGATGACACTCAACTGATCCTTTCCCTCACCAATGATCCCAACACCGCCAAAACTAACCTACACGAAGGAATGAAAGAAGTCGCCGAATGGATGAAACAAAGCCGTCTGAAACTGAACTCAGACAAAACAGAAGTCCTCATCTTAGGTAAATCCCCCTCTGCATGGGACGACTCCTGGTGGCCGGAAGCCCTCGGAAATGCACCCATCCCGACAGACCACGCACGGAACCTTGGCGTCATCCTGGATTCTTCACTCTCAATGAACAGACAAGTCAGCGCCGTATCCTCTTCCTGCTTTAACATCCTTCGCATGCTCAGAAAAACATTTCGCTGGATCCCCTCCGAAACAAGGAAAACAGTCACCCACGCTCTAGTCACGAGCCGACTGGACTACGGAAACACCCTCTACGCAGGTACCACCGCTAAACTCCAGAAGAAACTACAACGAATCCAAAACGCCTCAGCCAGGCTCATATTAGACATCCCACGCAACGAACACATCTCTGGTCACCTTAAAGACCTCCACTGGCTACCCGTCAATAAGAGGATTACTTTCCGACTGCTTACCCACGCACACAAATCACTCTACGACATCGGACCAGATTGCCTCAACTCTCGACTGTCCTTCTACACCCCCTCCCGCCAACTTCGCTCTTCCAGCCAAGCATTCGCCACTGTCCCTCGCATCAACAAAACCACCATGGGAGGCAGATCCTTCTCATACCTGGCTGCCAAAACATGGAACTCACTCCCCTCTTACCTTCGCCTCACCCAGAATCACCTAGCGTTCAGAAAGCAACTTAAAACGTGGATATTTGACAAATAATCCTCCTCCCCTCCCTAAGCGCCTTGAAACCCTCTGGGTATGTAGTGCGCTATATAAATTCTATGACTTGACTTGACTTGACATGTTTTGAGCATCTTGTGGAATGCTGTGAATGATTTGCAAACTCTCAGTGTTTGTGTCAGCTTTGGTCCCAAATTCGCAAATGCCTCGATGGGTTCTCTTGTTTCTAGGAACCACTGCCAGATCCTAGTGGCTAGAGCGCAGTGAGCATTTGGGTGTATACCAAGACACCAAACGTCTCAGTTACATGGGCCCTGTGTGTATAAAGGCACTTGTGCATATAGCATAAGGCTTTGAATTGAACCCAACATTCAGTTGGGAGTCGGAGAAGAGTATGTAACATGCTGGCTAAAGAGGTGAATCTGGATGGGTGAAGAAGAAGACGTGCTGTCATATTTTGTGTAGTCTGAAGTCGTTTGAGCAGATTTTTGCAACACCAAGATACAAGACATTATCGTAGTCCAGTTTGAAGATTACCAGTGCTAGATTACAGATCTTTGAGCAGGTACTCGGACGCATTCTAAGATTTTCCTTATCCATTTAAGATGCCAAACCAAGTTGTAGCTACTGTATTGATTTGGTGGCTCATAGACAACTTGTCATTGAGCCATACCCCTAGATGATGTTTTACCATATGAACTGGAGAAGGAGTGATACCTTTAGTTGAAGCCCACAGATGAGGACCCAAAAAATGGAGGTGGTTTCCCAACAGCAGATACTCTGTCTTGTTCCCATTTAGTTTAATTGAGTTCATATTCATCCACTATGAAACTTGGGCGAGACAGGTGTTGAGGGATTTTGCCTTGTGGCTATTCTTAGAGAGCGATACCACAATTTTGGTATAATCTGTATACCAAAACATTGTAAGTCTATAAAATTCTATAGTCTCTGCTAAAGGTCTCACATAGAATGTGAAGAGAAGAAGCCTTAGGGTGGAGCCTTGCGGCACCCCGAAAACTAGGGCTGAGCCCTCCACGCCCACATCTGCTAGTCAGGAAAGCAGAGTGGAGTGGTCCACAGTGTTAAATGTGGCACTGAGATCCAGAAGGGTCAGTGCCTGCAGCACTACCCATGTCTAGCCAACAATGCAGGTATTCGGTGACACTGAGGAGGACTGATAGGAGCAAATGGTCTCTGTGGAGACTGAAAACGGATTATATGGCCACAGTTGGATTTGGCCCTTTCTGCAGGGTCATCCCCCCAAAAACTTCCTTCACCCTTCTGTTTTCTGAAAACGTTCCTTTTTACTTTTGGGAGTCTGTTTACTTTACCACTGCTAACCAGCGCTAAAGTGCTTGCGCTTTCCCCTTTATAACATGGTAGAATTTAGCTTACATACAATTGGACCAGTTGTTTCCCCAGTAGAAGGGTACTACATGTACACAGGGCATGTATATTAAATGCTACTAGTGGGTTGCAGCACTGATTGTACCACACACTTCAGTAGCCTTTTAAACATGTATCAGGCCCACCATTTCAGCCTGTGTGTGTAGTTTAAACTGCTATTTCAACTTGGTAAAATATAAGTTACCTCTGTTGTAGACTCTAAACAGCCCAGAGGACATGGTGCACTGTATTAAAAAAATTGGACATGCACTTTTCACTTTTTCATGTCCCGGTAGCTGGCAGTTGGTCTCTGCATATTGCTCCCATACGGTGAGATAAAAAGGGATAGGTATTGGAAGGATGGACCATCTCTGCCTTCATGAGGGTAAAGAGCTGTCACCTACCACACTCAGAAAGAGTCTGCCTGAGCACACTCGCAAAGGATTTGACACTAGTTTTTGTCACCCGAAACAAGATGGGGCCAGGGAAGGGAGGCATGAAATCCCAAGCACCTCTTCAGGGTTGAAGCCTCCAAAAACTTCTCTTACTTCAAAGTGGGCACCGAGTATAAATAATGGACCTCAGACCCAACTCTTCAGTACATCTGCGGAAAACTGCTGTACTGCTCTGCAAGAAGGATTGCTACTCTTCTACCCTGTTGCCTGAGTGAGAAGGACTGGACTCCACGGATTAGTCAGCAGGCATCCTGGTCAGAGCTTCAGGGACAGAAAAGTCTCCAACCACCTTGAACCTGGTGCTTGGACTCTGTCAGCTGTAAGTCCAAACCTCCCAGGTGAGGCCTTTCGAGTCCTGAAACATGGAAGTGTGCCTGAAGGTGCTCTGTCAGCCCAACTGTGGTCCTGTATTTGCAGAAATGACACAGTACAATGCATCTACTCACAGCGCCTCTTCAGAACTGCCACTGCCCGAAGCATCATCGACACGGGGCCTTGCATTGAAGCCCACAGTCTCCTTGAAACCCCCCTTGCATGCCACATTCTCAACCCAAGCCTTCCCAACACAAGCCCCTCATCGAATAACATCCGTGATGATGATGCAGGACTTTGCATTGCAGCTTCTTTGAAATGGCCAGTGAGTGTCACATTTCTGAGGTAGGACTTCACATTTCAAGCCCTTCATTTACATTATCCTCAATGGTGATGCAGGACTCAGCATTGAAGCCACGTAGCTTCCTCGGAACCACCTCTGCGTGACGTATCCTTGACGTGGGATCTTGCAACACTCCGCAAATCAGGATTTAAGGTACTTTGTTTTTGCAGGTCTAACTTGGTCAATGTATTCAGCCCATGCTTCATTTAAGTCAGCCTGAACTTTGTCCCGGCCTGGTGCAACCAGATAACTACAGTTGCCACTTTGTACTTCTAGGCACTCTACTTAATGAAAACTTTGAAATTGCATATTTCCGGTTCTACTGATTTGAGTTTTCTCATTTGGATGTCAAATAATTATTTGGAGTTTCTCTATATTTCAAAATTGGTGTGGGATTTTTCCTGTTTTCAATGTATTACTGTTTGAAGTACTGCATAATACTTTACAAATTGCTTCTAAGTTAAACCTGACTGCTTTTGTGCCAAGCTACCAGATGGTTGAGTGCAGGTTAATTTGGGGAGTGCTTGTGTTTTACCCTGACAGTGAATGTAGTTCCTTCTTGAGTAGTTTCACCCACCTCAGCCAGTAACCCATTTTCCTTCACTCACCTAAGCAGTCTGGTTTTTTTTTAAACAAAGCTCATGTCAAGCAGTGCAATGCAGGCTATTGTCTGAATCCGAGTACACCGCTGTTGTGCAGCAGGAGATTAGCTGGGCATTCCTTTGTGGTAAAGAATATATATGTAGGGTATGTCATGAAACATTACCGAAAGCCAACAATATAGCGTTATCCCCACATTTACTGCGGTCTATCTTAGTCATTCCTTGAAATGTAAACAACTTGTACTGAGCCTGTTGCAAAGCTATTTTTCATGAATTGAGCTTTGGAGGACATTCAAAGGTCATTCAAAGGTCTAGTGCAGCAAGTGTGTTCGATTCCCCTCATCCCCCCAAAAAATTCTCAGTGCAACGGTTACCTAATTCTGTCAGATATTGTTCCAATATTTAGATTCTTTTCAGGGCACAAACATTTGAAATACAGTTTCTGGTCAGTAGCTGCTCCGGCGGTCGCACTTGACTTCTGGTTCTGTCCCTCACTCGAGGTCAGGGTCTTGACACTCAGCTAGCATGCTGTCTCTTAGAGCATATAGGTACTCTGACACCAAACATCATGGTAGCTCAGATATCTAATGAAGTGCTGCATAGATGGGAACCAATCACACAGCTGTATTTCTCAGTTCTAGTGATATATTACCAGTTCAGCATGGACGCTGGCCAGTAAAGATCGAGTGGTTTTCTTTTTGCCTGGGAGATATAAGCAGTGTGGCACTTGGCTTAATACCATACCTGACAATCCTGCCCTTTTTTGCTGAAAATGTAAAGCAGTGCAACTTAATAATTTTTAATCCACCAATTATAAATGGCATCAACTGGCTCATTTGGTGGACCCATTCCTGTAGCACTGCTCCATTGATTAGGGGTCTGCTGTGGCAGCCTTTCTCCGAACATTGAACCACTGGGCGGTATTAGCAGGGTAGGCCTGCACATTAGGCCTTTGCAGCTTCCCAGGTGGGTGGAGATTGGTGCTTGGTGACAACAGTTGCGCCTTGCAACCCAGGTGCCTGTTCTGTAATTGTTGCATAGGAGCCGCTCAAGGCTTCTGCTTCAGTGAGATGAGGAATCACAAGCAACCTCAGACAAGTTTCAGCCCACTATGAGTTGGCCTGTCAGGTGTAGCTTGAGTTATGTGGCACAGTGAACTTGGTACCCACACATGGCTATACCCATCACTTTTAGGGCATCACTCTGAAGAAAAGACAATGGTGATGGGTGTAATGTTTGGAAATAGCTCAAGCACTGGTGATCACTTGAGACTTCATTCCAGTCCATCGTTTTTCACCCACTACGCCAGACGGAGAACAGCCATATGCAAATCATCATTGGTCCTGCTCCAATAGGAACAGTCCCACTCAAAATGCCAGGACTGGTCCCCTTTGAGCTGGAACACAGGCAACCCCAGATCAGTTTTGACCTATTTAAACTTTAGCAGAGGTATAGCTCAAATACTGTTGCAGAGCGATATTGCTGAAGGTGCGGGAGATGGTTAGGAATAGCACTAACGTGTTATTCTGTCTCCCTCTTGCCTTTAGCTCACATGGGTTGCCTGTCGCAGTAAGAAGATGCTCAGGCAGGACTTTAAGTGAGCCGGGTCTCACCGGGTCTGAGCACCAGCAGTTTTTTTAAGGAGGCCTGGAAACGGGTCTCTATCAGGCTCTGTTATGTGCCCTGGCACAGGCGGTCTGTTTTTTTCAGAGTGTTGTAGGGGAAGGGAAATCCTTTAACGAGAGTCATTTTCTCTCTGGACTTCCTTTCTCTTATTTAAACTCTGGAGCAATAACATTGTCCTGGTGTCACCAGGGCTTTAAGTGGAAGCTTTTTCAATATAATACAAGCCATAGTTGCCACTCATTTATTTTATGCAACTAACAACCATTGACAAAGACAATAGTCCTGACTTGTTGTAGGTATGATGTTACTTGTTGTATCATTGATATGGATGCAATGACAGAAACAGCAAAATACCAGTCGGGTGGCACACTATGCTAAAGCACAATTTTTTATCCTATCTGTTTGTAAGCCACTCCCTTAATTACATTGGCCACGCCCCCTTAAGAGACCCCCCAGTTTTTTCATCCCACTTAAAGCCCTGTGCTCAGGAGAAGCCTTATGCTATCATTCTATTTCAACGTCACTTCCTCTCCTTGCACAATTCATAACTCTCTCTCATTGGTCAGTGCATGCCCCTGCAACAGATGCAGCCGGCACACTGCTTTACCATATAGCTGTGTATTTTTAGAAAGGAGCAATTTGTCACAAGTACCTCTTTAGTCCAATCTTCTAAAGTGTACGGGGTATTCATGTTCGACTTAAGCATCAACACTATTATCATTCTCACAGAACAATAACGAAAAGGCACTTTTAGAAAATCGTTCAGCTCAAAGGTTAAATTAGAGTGTGAAATTTGAAGCAAAGTGAAGCAACTCAGGTTGCCTAGTGCATTTAGCACCTATTTTGACCACTTCACATTTCTGTAGCTTATATAGAATCGCATCTCTTAATGGGCTGACAAGTCTACTTTTTATTTGGTCGGAAAGGGGTCTTGATCTTTGGCCTCATTTAATTTTGACCTCCTGTTTGTAATTATCAAGGATGTGGGTAGCTTCAGGGGGAGTGCATGGGGTGAAAGGCCCCCTTCCCTCTAATATCTTCACATTTGGATTTGAGGCCTGCAGTGGTCGGTAAATGCAGGGCTGTTTATCAAGGTGCTACTAGAAGATGTTGTAACGCTTCCACTGCCGAGCATTTTACGTACAGGCAGGGCCCATGGAGTCTGCAGGGGTCCAATTTAGAATTGTGTGTTGGCTCAGCCTTTCTCTTGTTCTGCCACTTCCACGCTGAACCCAGTGACCTCATGCAAAGGAAGTCGGAGCTGAGTGGCAGCGTGACGTCTCATTTCTTGTAGTGTGTGCTGCTCAGGCAGTCAGTCACGGAGTCCTGAGTTTAAGCAGGAAAAATACAATTATAATGACGTAGTTATCATTTTATTTTTCACAGGTTCGAGGCTGGATTAATATGGGACAGGCTGGAAGTACCGGGGGAGGAGTGGTTTACACACTCCAAGGAGGCATGACTGCTTGGCCGGCAGTCCTGGCCCGGTCAAACAGTCATGCGCACTTTGCATGTTTCCCACCCGGCGGCATTACACAGCCTGGTGGAGAAAATGCCCAAGCCCCTAGTCCCCGTCTGAAAGCCGTTCCACAGTCCTCAGACAAATCACAATGCTGCATTGCAACATTGTGATTGGCTTAGGGGGACCAATCACAATGCTCTTTGTGATTGGCTATGGGGAGCCTGGGTGCTTCCTGGTTCCGCAGAAGCATAGGAGAGACAACGCCGGTGGACGAGGTAAGTCGTTTTTTTTTTTATTTTGTTCCGCCACCACCACCCATCCACCCACATTCCATGCTACCAGTTACTGTTTTAACAATCAGGTCACTGTATACCCAAAATACTGTCACTTACTGCTTTCTCATACTGTTGTGGTTGTAGGGTCACCTGTCTGTCCCTGAACGGTAGGCTGCAGGGGCTCATTATTCCTCAAGGGCTAAACTTTCAGCGTAGCATTAATGCCAGGTCCTTGGAGACAGGTATGCATGTTTTTTTTTAAAGGAGTTGTGGGCATATGATAATAATAAGTTGTTTTGTTATTACCATTCTGTTCTTCAGTTTGCTGCTACCACTTTTTAGACATAGGTGTTTCAGTTCCCAAGCGTACTCAGTAGCGAAAGTGGTTAATGCACTTGCTAGAAAGTTCTTTGTGTGATCTGTAATCACTAGTTTGAAGCCTCATGAAGTAGCGTAGGGGTGGAGTGTATGTGTGAACTAAAAGAGTGCGAGAGAGAGATGTCATAATGGCAAAGGCAGCTAACTGGTCTTTAGGATTAAATACATTGGCAAAGCTACTTCCTTGGCACGGAGAGTGGGTACTGATGGTTGAAGTTAGGTGTGTGTATGGAGAGGCTGTTGGCAAAGCTAACAACTGGTCACCAAAGCATGGCATAGCAATCAAGTGTGTTTTTGGATGTACAGTCAATGAAGTGTGTCTTAAATGTAGTGCTGTGGATCAGGAATCAGTTGCTGTGATAGAGATGTGTGTTACATCAGTGAATAGCAGAGAGTGCTGCCTGTCAGGGAATGTGTCAATGGGTGTCTGTGTGTGTGTCAATCTGGAAAGTGTCTACGGGTGGGAGAGTATGTGTGAGTGAGAGTGTGTGTGAATGTGAAAGACCTAAGGTTGATACAGGTCTAGACTGATAGTGGAAGAGTTATGTCTGACTAAAGCAGGGATTGTTGCAAGTCTATGTTTAGGATTAGTGTTAGAACTGGGGGTCTCTAGTTGGCTGAGGTAGGTACCTTAGTCCAAAATAGAGACCCTTGCTTCTAGTCAGGGTAAGGAGGGACACCCTCTTAGATAACCCCTGCTCACCCCCCCAGTACCTTGGTACGAGCAGCTAGGCTTATCTCCAAGGCAACGTGTAAAGTATTTGCAACCACACTCCTAGTAACAGAGTGATAACACCACAATTGGACACCACACTGGTTTTTAAAAGAATTGTGGTATCTTATCCAAAGGAATACAATGAGACCAAACAATAAAAATACAACATATGCATATTGGTAATCTTTCACTTTGCTGGTTATTAGGCCAGCAATCACTCTTGCGGTATTAATGAGCAGTTCACAATGACAAAATGCAGTCCTAATGCAATGCTATGCAGTTCGGAATGTAGTAATAACACAGTCCTTAATGCACTCACTAATGCAGTTTGTAACGCAGGAATAATGCAGGTTGCAATGCAAGAATAATGCAATTCGCAATGCAAGACTAATGCAGTTCGTATTGCAAGAATAAGGCAGTTTGTAATGTAGGGATAATGCGATTCGTAATGCAAGAATCAGGCAGTTCGTAATGGAAGAATAATGCAATTCGTAATGCAAGAATCAGGCAGTTAATAATGCAAGCAATAATGCTGTATGCTAATCTGCGCGGTCAACTGGGGCCCCCACTACGCTCCAACACCAGAGACAATGGTCATAATCTTAAAGGGGCGGCCCTGGATCTGTTGGGCGAGTATGGGCCGCTCGGGGACTCAGCGCGTCTAACACAGTGCAGCGGGAGAGAGCTCGGAGCACTCCTGTACTCCTCCTGCACGCCTCCCCAGGCCACACACACTTGCGGCTCCAGACCTGAGTCCAAGCCTTACCTGGTGGGGGAGTAGGGGGGGTGGGTGCTCTGCCTCGCTCTCTCTCTCTCTCTCTCTCTCTCTCCACGCTCGCCGGACATCCTGCTGGGCGGCCCAATGATGTTGCAGCTCCGTTGTTAGGCGACGCTGTAGCCGGACAAGTTACGGCTCTGCTTTCTTCTTCGTTGATAATCTACACGCTGTGGGGGCAGTGTAGTCACGCAGCACCTTGTAAATAGTACCACGGACCACAAGGTAGTCTCAGGCGTGCAAAAGCACCATGCACCAAGCATCTCTGAGACACGGTTGTAAACCTTTATGTTCCTGAGTTTCCACAACAGGGGATCAGTTCTCCTCGGGCCCTTGGAGACACACTACTTCAGGACACAGCACACAGCAAAGTCCTCACAAGCAGGGGGACACAGCACACAGCAAAGACCCTTGTCCTCTTCTTAGTCAAATCAGCAAACTGCAGGCCAGACCCAGAACACACAGCAAGGGCAGTCCTTCTCTTCAGCTGTTCTTCTTTGGCAGAGGTTCCTCTTGATCACGAAGTAGGTTCAATCCTTTTTCAGTCTGGATTTCAGTCTTGAGTTCAGGGGTTTCAGCTCTCACATTTATACCCCTAAATGCCTTTGAAGTCTTTGTGTTCAGGGAGCTCTGACCCTAGTCCAAACCAGCGCTGGGTGTCCTCCTGCCAGTGCACACCTTCTTCCTTTGATAGTGAGGGTCTGGACCCCAGACACACAGCAGGAGGTAGAGCCATCCTTTTGTGGCAGCAACACATCCCTCTTCACATCCAGGGGGGCTACTCCTCCCCCCACATCAAATGTAGACCAGCCTGTTGCTGTCTCACCTACCCTTCTCTGGTGTCAGGACACTTTCCAGACCCTGTCACATCCATACCCAGATGGTCAATGCACAAACTGGCAGAGGCATGCAGGATGGTTTTAGACAAGAAACCAGCCACTTTTAAAAACGTGGTTTCTAAGCACACAATTTAAAAACCATCTTCACAAAAAGTTATGAAATTCTGAGTTCAGGCACACTAAACTCCATCTCTCCATCTTATGCCTATAGGAAGATATGCTGGAAACATATGACACAGCATTCCCCATTCTGTCCTATCGGCAAGATGGCCTTGCAACAGTGAAAAAACGATTTTGGCAGTATTTCACTGTCAGGACATAGTACACACCTCTGTATATATCCTTCCTTTCACATACACTGCACCTTGCCCAGGGGGTTACCTTGGGACTACTATATGGGTGTCTGATGTGCATAAAAGGGGAAGTAAGGCCTGGCAAGTGGGTGCATTTGTCAGGACAACAAGGCAGTTAAACTACGCACAGGCACTGCTGTGGCAGGCCTGAGATCTCTTTTTAATGCTCCATGTGTGGGTGGACAAATTAGTGCTGCAGGCCCACTAGTAGCATTTACATTACCAGCCCTGGCACACATAATGCACTTTACTAGGAACTCTACTGGTAAGACAAACATACCAATTATGGACAACCAAGTACTGTAACACTTTATACAGGGAACACTTGCACTTTGACACTGATCAGCAGTGGTAAAGTGCCCAAAGCATCTAAGCCAGCAAAATGAAATCCATCACAGCATCAAAAATAGAGGAGGTAGAGGCAAAAAAAGTCTGGGGTAACCATGCCAAGAAATGCCAGGTCTAACAATTAGGAAATGGAATAACCTTAAGTGCTTATTGAATGAACTGAATTTCATTGCAAACCGGTGTGTGACCAGACTGAATACCAGGAGTTGCTGACAGTCAGGAGTGTTATTTATTGTATATGTGGGAGAGTGTCACAGCGCTGACACATATGGGGTTCTCAATGCCAGGAAACAGGTGTAGTTGCAGAGCTGTGTTAGAGCAGAGTTTTGTATTAAGTTAAGTCCCATAACTTATTGTACAGCATCTCACACCAAGTGTGAATTTCAGACATTACGGCACCATCTCTTCCGCTGGGTCCAAGTATCATACCTTAGAGAAGAGTTTCATTCACTGAGTGTGAGTTTCACTTCTAGAAGTAGAGCATAACTGATTGTTTGCAGGTCACAAATTCCGAAGCACAGCTTCACTCATATGATGTAAGTTCCATAGACTAATGCACAGATCTACTCATTTGGTTTTAAAGCTTAGAGAACAGTATTGCCCATTGGATGCTTCCAATGATTCACAACACAAATGATCTGATATGATCTCATTACCAACATAATATTGACTATCTACTTGCATCATTTTAACAACATTTTCTCAAAATTATTCTGCGATTATGAACCTGACACTGCAGACTGTCAGACTTGGTTATCGCACCATGAAACGACTGAAAAAAAATACTGGGGACCATCTCTGAGCCTATGACACCACAGCAAATGTAGGTATAAATTGGCCTTCAAATGCACTGTTTTTCTACCTTTTCAAAAGTTATTCCCTGGGAGCAGGATGGGAGAACACTCATTAAGGATTTATTTCTTGCTTAGTCGCTGTAAGACAGATCAGCTGTTTTTCTCTACCACTTTCAAAGATCACCAGCTGCCAATGTGGTTTGTATTACACTTTTTGTATTATCCCCTGAGTTTGGATGCCCCATATGTTTACTTGCTGCTAGGTGTATGAAAGCTTTTCCTGATGTTCTACATTTCACATAGCAGAATTTGTATCTTGTCTTCCTCAATTAGCCTGTGATAGTTCTTCCTCTACTCCAGCCTTTTGACTTGCCTGCAACTGCAGTGCCACTGAGACAGGTCTTCAAGACCCTAGGCCTACTCGGCCACTCGGACACATGCTTGGCTTATAGTATGTATTTGTATTAGGATAACGTGGCTGTATGGCTTGGACAGGGGTGTAAGAAGGTTAGCTTTTCACAGCTTATGGATCAGGGAGCACAAACATGGTATCAATATTTTTCCTTACTTTGCACATTACCCTTCCTACCAACCTGCCCAGGCCGTCCCTGTCCTGTACCCTATTACTTGTTCGGAATCCTCAGACTCGCATTCCCCTAATAGTATTGCCTAACCTACGCCACTTCAGATTATTAGAGATTTTTTGAGGTGATTAGATATACCTGCTAGGCTAATGTGGCTAAAATTCCTTAACCTATCTTTTCTTGATCCAATTATTCGAAACTTTGGTGGTGAAGGCAGAGCACAGCTGATTAAATATGAGGTACAATAGTAAATATAGGCATTTTTTAAATACGCTCCACAACAATGCAGCCACTTTTTCTGAAATGTTTGGGTTTTAATTGTATCACTATAGAGGTACGTTTTATGCTAGTATGTAGACATTTTCGATTGTATTCATCCATATTTAATTTGATGTCTAATTATTACCATTTTTAGTTCAATCATAAAATAAACTTGCAAATAGTATTTTTCACAACAATTTTCATTAAAAATATTTTCTAGAGCTTAGATGACTGTGGGTTTTTAACACTGTATTAAGGCCCTCCTTAGCAGCTGCCTAAAGTGGCCTCCTCTAGGGAAACTTCTCTGATTCATCCGGCCCTATATTCTGGCATCTAAAGTTTCCAGCTGCAGACATATAATTCAAATTCTGGTAAACACATTTGGTAAAAAAAACTACATTTCTGGGTCAGGCACGGCCCCCACAAATGAACTTGCTAAAGTCTCCTGCAATCCCTAAAGGAAGACATTGTAGCAAATTGCGTGCTAAAGTAATGTGTAGTAAAGTCGCACATGGGGTCATGGCAGCGTTGTAAAGGTGGGCGGGATATATGGCTGGGTACCTTCAAACAACCCCGGCTTGGAATAATTATTGCCAGCTCCAGTATCTCCCCATGGAGCTTACAGCCAACTTGCTATCAAGCCCCAATCAGCCATATTTAATGTGGTATATTTTAGTACATTTTTGATAAACACACACTGTGATATTTTCAAATGTATATACTGTTGACACTTAAAGTGAGCATTTAACATTTACATATTTTAGTGCACATTCCAAAGTTGATGAATTAAGAGCACAGTAAACTTAAGTCCTCCACAAAAGTGTGAGGTTGCTTTTTCAGAGTGCTCACCAGTACGCAGATAACTTCTTCTTGGGCGTGATGAGGTAGGTTTCTATGTTTATTGGTAAAAAGAAATGTAAAATAAAAAACTGGGACCACTATGTATAGATAACATATAACATTTTTCTATTACATCTTACCTCTAGTTCTGTTTTATGATTTATTACAGCAATAGTTTATGCTACACTATTTTCATCCAGGGAAACCTGTTCACTCCATACCTGAGTAGTTTGAACTGGGATATTTCAAATATTGAATATATTTTCCTCCTTGAAATAGAAGATATCAAAGTACACACATCGTGTTTGGGTCCAACCTTCTACTACATTTATATTTCAAACTAAGAGGAGTTTTAACCTTGGCTGGACTGGAAATCAAAATCATCCCTTGCCAAAGTGTTGAAGCAGGCCTCTCACTGTAGGAAAGTACATGTAAAATGGGGCCATATTAGCAGCTTTCATGGCTGGGTCACAGCAGCATTTTCTTCTCTGAAAACCCCTCACATGAGCACAGCCGAGAAGGAAAATGCCAGAGTGGCAGAGGTGTCAGTCTGGCCCTGTCCACTATCATTCACAAATTGGCCTCTGTGAAAGTTCAGGACACAGGTGACAGAATGATAATTATCTGTGCACTCGATGTGGGTCATTGCTCCGACAATTTTTTATCTCCTGTTCTACTTCACATTTGATTGATTTCAACAAGGCCTTGTATCTAGTGTTTGACCTGCCCTTGTCTTGGAACTCAGAGAACTGCAGCTAATAGCAGGTAGGCCTTATCTGCTCTAATGAGTTAGTGGATGTGGGACCGCCACCAAACAATGGCGGATGTCTCATCCACACTATTTTGAGTGCATAGGCATATGAACATGTAAATAGAATGGGTGGAACTTCTACCACATTTTGACAGTTGTTCTGCATCTGCCAAACTCCAAGGAACTCTAAGAACTAAGGAGCTTAGACGATCCAAATTTAAGTAAGCAGTAGAAGCACACCACTATAATTTCATGAGTTGTTATGCACAGTTTGTTTCTTAATATATAAACAATAAGTGTATGGTAATAGCATCATTGACAGATGTTCGTAAAGTCATTAACATGTGTTCAGTTACTTCAGGACAGCCAACACTTGACTTGTTCCATAAGGGGACTTTAAGAGAGTTCTTTGGGACAAATTTCAATAGAAGGTGTAACTGCTGAAATAAATACAGTGGTTGCTGACTAAGTCTATACATATTAGCAAATCTTGATACTTGTATATTGAGAAGGGGTTTTTAATAGTGTCTATTTCTGATTCTCAACAATTGTAGTGGGAAACAGGATGTCTTAGAATTTTACCCCCATTGTATGACCGCTCTGGCTTTTCATCCCCCACCTCACCCTCAGTTCTAACTACTGAAAGTGTTGTAACCTTCAAAGAACATATGTCTCTTATAATTAACAATTTAATCAGGTGCCTCATTTATAGTAGATTATCAACAGCTGCTAATTAGGCCCTAAGCTTGCTACTAAAATCATCTGCTGGCTCTCTGGGCCCTTAGTTACCCAAAATATTTCCTTAAAAAAAACTCACAGATCCTCATCTGGCCTATAAAGACCCTCAGCTCTGTAAAAGACCCTCTATCAAATCATCACAAGCTGCCTTTCAGCAGACCTAAAATAGTCTCTCATAAACCGTTTGCCAGTCCACAAACTACATTAGTGCGCCTTGAGGCCGTCCTGTGGGCCCAACAATTGAAAACTGGAACCCTCAGCTGGCACTCAGATAATTCACTGGCCCTCAATTATCTCTCAAATGAACCTCAGACCAACTCTTCTGATGAGGAGACCCACAGTGCCAGCCTCAAGACTGTCGAACAATGGATACTAGTCCCCAGCCTAGCAATCTAGTGAAGGTGGTTGGTTACCATTAAAAAAAGTAACACGTGTGTAGGGAGAAGAAGCGCAAGCCATGAGCATGAGTGGATGTGTACACAAAAGTACAGATGAGCAAAATAAAAAGTCAGATTCAGCGATCATATGGGCCATTCTGATTTCCAAACAAATGTCTATCTTGATTTTCATCTTAGAAGAAATCAGTGATCATGGGCATATGTTCTCTCTTCCATTCTTCAGGCTCTATCCTTTTTTTCACCGTTGTGCTTTGTATTTTCTTATATTTCCACTTTTGCCTTGGAAAATCCACCTATAAAGTATGGAATTCCCAATCTTCTGATACCTTACAGAGATCCTTGAGCTTCCACAGAAGTGCAACGGGATGAGATGCGAATCCTGTATGCAGCTCCTGTTGATCTATTCTCACGAGTGTTAAACTCCAACATGTTGCTAAGCATGCTGACGTTTCATGTACTTTCACCTGTACAGAAATCTGCCTGTTTATGAAGCTAACCCGCAAGGTTACGCAACTAAATGTAAGATTGAATGTATTGGCGGTGGAGACTGAGGGCCTGATTTAGAGTTCTGCTGATGCGTTACTCTATCATCAACGTAAAGGATATCCCGCCTGCCGCATTACAAGTGACATCGGGCATTAGCACTTAAAATGCAATGGACTGTATGTCCGTCATGCAGTCTGCGGAACTCTAAATCCAGCCTTAAGAGCCAACTTAACAGAGAACACCTAATATCTCCAACAAATAGGAAAGGGTGCCTGCTTCCAAGCTAAATAGTTCCTCTGTTTGCCATGGTGGCCTCCTTCTGCATTTTTGTTAGGAAGTTTCTTTCCCCACAGAAGTAAGCCTAAACAAAGTGCATTGGCCGAGCCTGTAGCTTCCTCACCACCACGACACTAGCTATTGTTGTGATGATTAAAAATACTGCACTGCATTGAACCACACCTTAAGGCTTGTGCACTGACAGTGAAAAATGAGTGAACCAAAAGTGGATAGCGTTATTAACAGGATGATATGTAAAGAATTTAGGGCTATATTATCAAGAAAGGGTGATACATTATCGCTGCTTTGATCGTCAGGAAACTGCCGCTAAAGCGGCGAAAATGGGCTTGATAATATGCCCTTGTGAATTCCCATAGAAGCCCAGCTTCTGGTGTGAACATGGGCTTCTATGGGAATTTACAAGGGCATATTATCAAGCCCATTATCGCCGCTTTAGCGGCAGTTTCCTGACGATAAAAGCGGCGAAAATGTATCCCCCTTTCTTGAAGATATGGCCCTTAGACACATGTTACTTTTGTCTCATTTTCTAAACTTTGTTCGTGAATATTTCCTGAAAAAAGTTACATTTTAGAAAATGACAGGTTCGTAGCTGTACCTTTTAAAAACATATATTTCGAATTATGTAGTCTCCATATTGTGCGAATTGCTGCAGCAGCGTGGAATCCTAGGTTGGTGCCTGCCCCAGTATCCTGCAGGCTGTGATTATTCGAACCCAGCTTGGTGAGCGAGTCAGCAGATCTGAAAGGTGGCATGAAAAAGGTCCCCAGGCAGGATTTTATAAAGAAAAATCAGATTCCAACCTACTATAACCCAAGGTATAATCTCCACACCCTCTTCACTCCATTATAAACTCAGTAATTAATTGTCACCTCGACAATTGCAGGTAAATATCCCAAACTACCATTTCACCATCCAGTCGCCATTCTAAATCATGATTGTGCAGGGACAAGCTTCGCAGGAAGAGTCCATTTCCCTTTTATGGACATTTGAACACAGGTTTCACAGCAGTAAAAGCTATAATTTGAAGTAAAAGTCCGCGCTGTGGCACCATTTCCAGCTAGTAAGAAACTGCCTCGCTGCTAAAGCAAAGTATAGCCTACGTCACTCTCGAGCAAAGAAGCCTTTCGAGCGGTAATGGTGTAATTGGTAAAAAGAAGCAGGCCTGCTGCTCACAGGTCATGCTGGTAATAGGACTGAAATGCAAGGGGGTGCTGGGATACCACAAGTCTAATAACGTATTTGGTGGAGAATGTTTCATGGGTGATGATCATTCAGTGGTCTCCCAGCAAAGACTGCACAAATGTTTGTTCTCCATGTTTCACTTACACCTTTTTAGCTAACAGAGTTAATTCCTTCATTCTCTTACCTTCTTGCATTATGCCTTATGAGGGGTCGTGGGGTTGCAGGGGAGGCAGGTTAATTCCAGTCCAGAATATTCTATTCAATTAGCTGAAGAATGGCAAGCAAGGGGCTAACAAGCCGCGTTGTTTGATGGAATTAATTAGTACTATTGAGGGGTCAGAAGGCATTTATGCTTGGACTGAAAACATGCTATTGATACTTTACAACTGACATGTTGGGTATGGGGCAAAAAAAATAATTGACGGTTTTGTCTGCAAATTACATTTTACATTTTATGAAAGTACCTTGAAAATAAAACCCAATCTGGTAAACATCTTTGGACACTGGCTTGTCTGATGAGCTTGTTTAAATGTACTGCAAGATAATATCACTTCCTTATAATGATCAGTATTTACCTTAAAAGGGTGTCCATTCAATATTGATTTGAGGGATTGGGGCGGGGCTCGAGAACACATTTTCAACATAACCACTTTGTTAGTTGCTCAGCAAGAGATCAGAGATTCGGACCCGTATCATGTAACAGGCCACTGTTCATGTTTGTGCCAGGGAGCACCTTTAAAGAGGTGCGCTGGGCGCAAACATGAACAGTGCGCCGGATTACAATGAATGCGATGCCCTCCTGGCAGCTGCAGACTTGGTGCTGCCCTGGGGGCAGAGCATTCAGTGAAATGTGGAGCATCTTCTTTAATCAACGGCTCAGTTTTTCACTGTACTGGTGGCACCCGTTTGTAATATAGAGAGGGGACAGAGATCTCACTGCAGGCGAGTGCAGTGAGTGACTGCACCCGCTTGCAGGGGGATGTTTGGAGGATCCATGGAATCTGCTTTGTCCCCTACTCAGGGTTGCCCTCTGGGGCTGCACTGACAGTGTGCTACATTTTTTGGCGCACTGTCACTGCACCATCTGACACTTTTTTGCTGTTGCACCTATGTCCATAATGTAGCGTGGAAGTAGATGCAAAGAGAACGGGGAACATCCTTTACGATGAAACTTTAACAACGCGGTACTATTACCACGCTACTTTTACAACGCAAGTCGTTACAACGACTTGCGCTGGGGGGCGCTCCAGGATAGTAAATAGTTTAATTTACTATCCAACTCCTTCTCTAGAGTCCACGGGGAATGGAATTGGAATATTTACTATCCAGCGCCCCCCAACGCAAGTCGTTGTAACAACTTGCGTTGTAAAAGTAGCATTGTAACGGTACGCGTTGTCATACATCCAAAGAGAACCCTTCATTTGCATGAGGCCATGCTCCCGTGCAAATGAGAGAAAGCCCTCTGGAGATACCTGGTGCTACTGGTGCGCCAGTGTTATCCGTATATTAGAAGGGACCACACATACGTCTACGACCCATTCGTAATACCAAAGTGCCCTGAGGGTGCACAAAGCGGGTGCACACACCTGTTGCGCCCCAGTACTCTGTGTAATACAGGTCCAAATGGCTGACTCCTTGGTCCAACTCTGGATCTTCAGCTACCTCCCATTTTCATGTGAAGGTCAAGTGCATGGTCAAGGAGTGATTTTGAGGTCAGAGATAGCAAGGGCAGCACCAAGGGGTCTTTGACGTCTTGTGTTTTTACATTATCGTGAAATAGCTCTGAGGAAATGCATATTTTGCTGACAGCAGAGCTCTGACACCCAAAGAGGCAATTACTTACCTGTATGACCGAGTCCAGCTGTCTGTTAAAACATGTGTTAACTCAGAGATATTTTGAGTTAATATGTGCACTCAAGACATGCCAATAGGAGCGCAAAAAACCCTTCTGCACGGGCACAGCACAAAAAATGGGTTCATGTACAGCCCTTAGTGCATGTCAGGTCCAGTCCGAGGAGCTGGAAGTAAGGGTGCTGGGGTGTTGAAGCACCCCCAAAATGATCATGCTGAGGTTCCTTTTGTGTGTGTTCAAAGTTAGAGGCCAAGTGTCAGGCTGTCTCTTCTAACAAATCATTGCTTATTGTTTAACATAGAGAACTATATGGCAGTCTTGCTGGGGTTCAAGGAGTGTGAAAGGATCACAGTAGGATGTAATTTTTTAACACAGCAACATTTCAATCTGTTAATAGACTGTATAAATATTTCATAACATATTAGCAGTTAGGAGGGTACAAACTAAGCACATTTTTGTCATTCTGAAGTGTGATGGAAACGAAGATTGTAATAGGATCAAAACAATTCAAGAAACTTTCCTTGGTGATGTGCAAATGCTAAATATTCACGGAAACCCAATTTTCATACATTATCTATTGCTTTACATAGTTTTATCAGTAAAACCGCATGTTTGTCTAACTTTAGCTGCTATTTCAGTGGAAAATATACTGCCTTTCAATGGCAGTGCACTACCACACCATGCTTTAGTAATTAGTTTCCTCACTTGGCCACCTGTCGGTCTCTTTATTTTATGCCCCACTGTAATATGAAGGAACTCCTAATTTTATGTAAAATTGTGAAGCCCATCAAAGCAAGGGCTGATTCATTTCCACTTTAGTGTGAAGCTTGCTGAGGTGCTCTGTTCGGGATCAACGTTTGCAACTTTGCAGTGCCTCGGCACCCGAGGGAGTTCTGTAGTTACAATGGTAATGGCATGCAGTGTGGCTCACTGATTTACAGCACGTGCAGTTAAGGTGCACATAATGTATATGAGAAGACAATGTACCCTGCGGGATTGCTCTCGGTAGGACTGTGTTAAAATGGCCCTGATGATGAAACATTCCTTAAGCGTTTTAAATCGCATTATAAGCCTGACTCTCATTAACTCAAAATGTTAACTAATGATAGTTATGTTTTATTTCCTGCTGCAAGAATCGTGTTGCCTGGCTTTGTCACGTACAGACGCGTGTGATTGTGCGGGGAAACGTGAGGAGGGAACATTCAAATCAGTTCCCCTCTCTGTGCCATCGATGACCGCAAAAAGCCGGAATTAAAAGGACGCTAGCCAAAAACACAGAGGGCCCTCTTCATATAGGTACTAGGGGCCCGATGTAGGTAATCCTCATTTACCGACTCTAAAATACCGAATTTTACCGATTCAGTATTCTAGATTCGGTAAATGAGATGTAGCTAAAAATTTGGTATTTTTTAACGAATCGGTAGGATTCGGTAAGTACCGAATCGGTAAATACCGATTCGGTAATTACCGAATCCTACCGATTCGTTAAAACATGCCTTGAGGCCCATAGGAATCAATGTCAATTACCGAATCGGTAAATACCGATTCGGTAAAAATACCGAATTGTCAAGGGGAACAGGGTGTCACTTTGACACCCTGTTGCACCCCTGATTTTGACTTGTGTGCTATGTGACACACATACATGCCCTTAGGGCATGTATGTGTGCCACATCGCACAGGTGTACATGCACAGATGTGCATGTATACAGGAATTCGTTATTTACCATGCAATAGTTTTACATGGTAAATAACAAATCGGTAATGGCCTGTGGCACTGTTTGAAGTGCCACCTACATCTGGATTTACAGATTCGGTAAATTTACCGATTCGGTATTTTACAGAATCAGTAAATTTACTGAATCAGTAAATATACCGATTCTGTAAATATAAGACCACCTACATGTCAAATCCCAAATACCGGTCGGTAACGGCCGGAATCGGCCCTTACTGACCGGTATTTGGCGACCAACATCTGGCCCTTAGTGAGACGTTCAGATTAGTACTCCTCTGTGGTACTCTTTCGCCTACTCCATGCTTTTGTGAATTGGCTCCAAAACCTCTAAAATGGACTACAATGCGAATAGTCATGGAGTACTCATGCACAATTAGTACCAATAGAAAGGACTCTGTGCCCGCTTTGCATTTTGCTAATCCTGCATGGGATCATTGAGGGTCATTACACAAAAACATGTAAGGGCACGTAAATAGTAATCCTGTATTGCTACTTCCAATACTCATGCATGCTTTTGTTAATCGGCTCCATTGTTGGAACTTCATTGATATTTTTATTTAATGTTTTGTTCAGTAAAATCATATATTCGACATGCCATTGACACAAATATGGTCCGAAAGCACAGGCTACTTGCAGCAAGTTTAGGGATAAACACAACTTCAGACAGGTAGTACTACAGTGCAAAAGTCATGTGCTGCGCAATTACCAAAGAACAGTTAGATGGATCTGACGATACTCTGAATCTTACACCACATAGCTATGCAATGAGACCGAGCTCTAGTTCTGCTAAAATAATGTATTACATGCTGCACATTTACACATACACTACTTATCATCTAGTGCAATCTTTTCTGTGCAGTGTGCAGCTGCTGCAGTCCTTCGTAGTGTAGTCCTCTTGGTGCAGGCCAGGGGTTCAGCAAGGCTGTCCTTCTTCTTGTTTCTTCCAGGCATGGATCTAAGTTGCTGGGAAGCTCTCCCATATGTATCCATGCTTCTAGGGTGATATGATAACTTCCTCCAAAGTGTGGTAGATATTTGTCACGGAGAGCACTGTTTGTTAAAATCCAAAGTGGAGAAAATCTCTCCTGGAGATTAAGGTCTGGCCAACCCAACCTACCGGTGTGGTTAACCTTCCCTAACATTCCCCTTCCAGCTCCTTACCTTATTCAATTGCAGGGGCTCTCATTTGGCAGTGGATGCGGGAAGTGGGAGTTGGTCTGTTCCTGCCCTAAACTGTCATTCCCTCTCTGAAGGCGTTTGGCTACCCACCCTCCTTCCTGTCCTGTGCTTGGCAGCAGCAGTTCTCTTCCTACCAGATGTCTAATTTGTCTCAATACAGGCCACTCCACACCTCATAAGAGCAGTTTGTCTCAGCCTGTCAAAGACTGACCAATCAGGAAAGTCTGCTAGAAGGCTGGATTTTGGTACAACAAAAAAACAGGTTCCATAAATTTTTTTCTGTCATAGTTATATTAAATCCAACCTTAGCAAGTTGTTGGATTCATTCTATTATTTGGACACTTTGAGGTATCATTTTAGCTCACTTCTGTCAATAGTTAGACTTTCATAGTGTTTAATAAAGCCTTCCAATGTTAGCCTACAGAATTAATGCACTACAATGAGGAAAACATTAAATTGATAGTTTTTCCCTCCCCAGGGTTTAAAAAACATATTTATAATGTCCCTGCTTATAGTTACAAGGCACCCTACCACTGGGGCACCTAGTGGAGACCGTGGGGGTGACGTAGATGTATAAATAAGGTAGTTTAAGACTTTGGAGGTACTTTTAATTCCAAAGTCAAATTGACGTATATAATTTTACTTTTAAAAAATCCTGCAAAGCAGGGTGGACTTTCAAAAGACCAGCAGGCAACACAGCAGTGCACACATAAGTGCATTAAATCTGCTGTGCCTCTGAACCTACATGCGCTACCATATACTAGGTTTTCAGTATCAATTGTAATGCATCAAAATACCAGGCACTTTTAATTAGAGCAAAGGCCCTAGGTCGTCTGGTTAGCAGAGCCCATGGCACAATAAGAGTAAAAAAAGCAGCATCTAGTCGTTAAAATGGGGGCAAAAAACGGAGGGACTCTGCAAAAAAGTCCTGGTTTGTCACAGAAATGCTAAGCTGTTTGGTGTCATTTTAAAAGTCTTCTGTGACCCCAGATTCATTTGAGTTTTAGGTTAGGTTAAATAATACAATAAATACAATCCTAAATGTTTGAGAAAAACCAAAAATTAACTACTTGTGGATGAAAACTTATTATGCGTTTGTTAGGGGTTGTGCATTCTTGAAAACATAATACTTACTTTCACTTTTGTTACGATAGTATATGCACTTCTGCTTTATTAATTATGACTTATGAGACAGAAGGCTAATTGTATTTGTCTTCGGGTCTGCACCTTCTATGCGTCATGTCTGTTTCATAAGCCATCTAGTGTTCTACTTTGAACCCTTAAATGACTTCTGGATGCTGCCTACACCAGGGACTTTGCAAGGATCTCATGGGTCCTGATGCAAGCAAGAAAAATGCCCCCCTTTAACTGCTGATGGAGTTGTAAATACAGTAGTTATCAGTGTTCAATGGGCATCTCGGGGCTCTGGGCACTGGTGCCCCTGTCCCTGCTGCACCGATAATGCCCCGGTTACTTACCGGTAATCTTCATTACTCCGAGTATAGTCTTCCTCGCCACATGATTTACATAGTGAGCTTTAGCTCCACAACAGAACCCTCCAAAGCAAAAAGAAACCACCTCCCACCCCCTCCCAACATGGCCGACCAGTCCCACCTGACCTCTATAAGAGGCGGACCGGCCCAACCAACAGCCTGACCTACCAAGCAAACAATGAAGCCGATAGCCAGACAGGGAGGGGGGGAGGGAACTCATGTGGCGAGGAAGACTATACTCGGAGTAATGAAGATTACCGGTAAGTAACCGGGGCATTACCTCCTCGTTAGTCTTCCTCGCCACATGATTTACATAGTGAGCAAATACCCAAGCCAACAAGGCTTCATTGACCACCATAAAAACAACACCACACGGTGATGCAGAGAAACCAACCCAAGGTTGAAGTAGAATCAATGACAAGAAAACAGGGATCACAGGAAACCTGAAATCAAGATAAAAAGGAAAAGTAGGCCAGCCAGGAGCCGCAGCACCTGCGCAGGGGCCCAGCAAATCACTGTATCGTACCAATAATAGTATAAGCGCTGCCGAAGCGAGCACCCAAGGGGGAGGCCGGCAGAGCGTCCGTGGGCGATGGCGAAACAACCCCGGAGCTAAACACCGGACTGTGGAAGGCCCGCAAGGCCGCCCACCGGGCCCACAGGGAACCGCAGACCGGAACCCAAGACCCGCCAGGGGACCACGGAGGCTGGGTGATGGGACAGCGCGGTAACACCAGGAGACCCCGCAGACGGGGACAGAAGAGGAGGCTGAACCCCCGCCACCTGAGGAGAGGCATCGCAGCACAGAAGAGCACCCCGCACACTAGTCTGGCGCTCTAGAAACTCGCCCTCCCGACGGGTCAGGGCGAGTCCATACTGCATAGATCCAATACCCGCCGAGGCGGGGAAGTGCACCCAGGACTCGGGTTAGATCGCCGCCTTTAACAAACCTCAGACCTACAGACAGTATGTTTGCTGTTAGTGTCTGCACGAGGCGAGGACAAGAAATGCATTTCCCCTCACATGTCTTCATTAAGTAGGTCAAAATAAATATATATGACATCAGACCTCACGCGAAGTGTGTAATATGGACAAGCCCCATTGAAAATTTCCCACCTTGGGATACTTCTACAGCACTGGCAGGATTCGAACCCTGGCCTGTGAGGGCTGTCCCCACCAAAGGCACAAGCCTTACCTTCGAGCCACGGCTCCATGGTCCATTCAAGCCGGATCCACACTGACGCGTTGTCCGCTGCCCTAAGAAGGCAGTACAATTCGCTGCGCCCGCAGGGGAACCCCGGCGTGCACGGCTGACCAAGGCAATCACCGGCACCTTCGGAAAATCCAACCCCGCCCACAAGAGGCGGGAGCCCGCCGGAGCCAACCCCAGCGCGGCAAGCAGCCGCGGGCCGTTGGGGAGGAGAGAAAAAAAAACTCACGGACGCCTGTGTAATATGGACAAGGGCGCCGCGTTTACCGAGACCCAGGCCGGTCTGATGGGAGCACCCGGACCCGGCCAGCTGAGCCCCCGAGGACCCGTGGACAATCGAGGGAGGACCGCGCCTGCCCCCGCCGAGTAAGTGCCGTGCTCAATAATGTCCACGCAGTGGTCACCACAGATCTGCTGTGCCATATCACACCGCATGGGACAGACACAACACATAAACAAGCAGCGAAAAAGACGTTACCTGCAAACCAGATCAACGTCGTGCAGAAGCGCTTGCAGCCCTGAAAACAAGTAAAACGCTGTTCCAGGCAATGGCACAATGTGAAGCACGAGCACCCGTTCACAAACTGAGGTGCATGAAATCATGGCAGGCAGAATCACAACCTGAAAGCTGTTACACAGCATGTGAAATGTGAGCCCCACGCAGTGCTAAAACACACAGCCCTGGCATTCCCAGGAAAACACGACACCCATCGGGCAGCCCAGCCACCCGATGGGCGTAACATGCAAACTTCATCACAGAGTCATGCAAGCACCCATAGGTGCATAAATGCCAAAGCGCTGGACCCCAAAAGCCCACACAGTGGCCCGGGCCCTTCGGTAACAACCTGGGGATACACGGGGATGCCCAAACACTCCATATCCCCTGCCGCCCCCCCCCCCCCTGTAAACCACTGGCACGCTATAGCAGCACCTAACCGGCCCCACAGGACCGGGGGAAGGAAGAGGGGGGGGGATTTCTAGGCATAAGGCACCAGAGACCGCTAGAGCAGGTCCACCACCTTAAAACCCCAGGGCCAGCTCACGCCGGCCCATCTTACCTGAACAGCGCCTCTGGAGAGAATCGCGCAGAACAAAAAAAACAGGCTGTTGGTTGGGCCGGTCCGCCTCTTATAGAGGTCAGGTGGGACTGGTCGGCCATGTTGGGAGGGGGTGGGAGGTGGTTTCTTTTTGCTTTGGAGGGTTCTGTTGTGGAGCTAAAGCTCACTATGTAAATCATGTGGCGAGGAAGACTAACGAGGAGGTAATAGCTAATCCTCTGCTTTCACACAGCTCGCTGTATGTTACCTTTCTGGCAATTTTGACGGAAGATGATGAGGAGAAAAGTAAATAAATAATTAATTTTCCCTCGTCATCGTCTGTCAAAATCCCTTCCCAGTCGGCCCCTCTGCCCCACCGCTCTTACCTGCATGGGCCGCGGCTGATCTTTATTGCATGTTTTCTTTTGTCCACCAGGGATTCCACTTCGGTTGGTCCTCATACCGCATGGTGTTGTTTGTGCGAGTTTACGCGATGCGACATCTGTGTCTCTGTACCCACAGCCCTTCGATTGCATGATTCTTTCGGTCTGCATAGTTCCCTGATCATGTTTGGTAAATGTAAATCACTTTTTACACACACTTAAATGAGTGCATGCTGGGACTTGATGTTTCTTTTTTCGTTTATGCTTGATTGAGCACACTAACTCACTGCATCACGAGTCGCCTTGAGTGCTCACACAACAGTCTTCACAAAGTCTGATGCTGGCATGACAGTTTTTTATTCTGTAGTTTACTCATTTTTCATTTTTATTGCATTTAGCATGTAATAATCTGGTAGTTGGTTTTATGCTTATGTAAGAGCCTTAGTAGTTCTTATTTTTCTTCAATGTCTCTTGTTTGTGTTTGTACATGTGAAGCTAATTCCTATATGTAATCAGTGATTCTTTAATTGCAGTTACCCCTGACGAATGGTGACTCCCACCCGAAATGTATGGGTTACGTTATACAGCCATGAATATTTTTTTCCATTGAAGATGCTATCTTTGCGTCATCTGCAAGTGTGATGCAACATTTGTAAACAAGGGGTTAAGCCTACAAGCAACTCATTTATTCACTTTTGTTAAAGTGAAAATTATTGTTTTTTGTCTTAAGTTCCTCCTGCCTGAATTGTATAGATTGTTTGGCTATTTGAAACAATCTTTGCTTAACATTGTGTACTTGGAAGCCTTAGGGCTCCAACAGTGTGATTTGCGTCCAGTACACTTCGGTGAGTTCGCTTTTCTCTCAGTCATGATGATTTGAACATGTTTTGATGTGCCCAGCTGTGCCTGCCAACAATATCTATGGAGTGGAATCAAAATGAGACTCTATATTTTTTGTTGCATTCTCCTTTACGTTGGTATTAACAACGCATTGTGCAGAGAAAATGTGCTGAGCGTGTGAAAATGTAGAATAGGAATAAGTGAGGGAGGGTTAGAATGTGAGGTATTCAATTCAAAGCTCAAAATGCGCACGGTGCATGTGACCACAGAGCAGACGCTATTTACCTGTGTAAGGAAAGCACATACAGGAAACCAAAGTCCAAAAGCTACTCTTTTTAGGTCTTACCTGAGACAGCGCATGCGCTGTGTCAAGCGAGATGTTTAGTAAGCGGGTTTAGAAAGTGCTATCCAGAGGCTGCCAGCCACCAGCTTGCTGTTACACGCACAACCGCGCGCAGCGGCCAGCATTCAGCGCGCACAGCTGCCATCTGACTTTCGTCAGCTTGTTAGTGCCGTGCGCGTGATTCCCCTCCTCTACCCCCTACCCCCTCCTCCCACTCCCTCCTCGTGAGCTCTTCCTTTTTTTTTACTTTCGTACAGCACGAGATTCCCCTCCCCTACACCCTCCTCCCACTCCCTCCTCGTCATGCTCATCACACAGTGTGTACAGACAAGGCATGTCAAATATCGTATTACATTCATGACATTTAAAAATTAACAGCAGCAAAGGCAAAACATGGATGAGTACTTCTTTTCCGCTGGGGTTACTGCTGCTGAAAACTGTAGGCAACGAGTGGTGCTTTGCGCTTGTTTTCTTTCACTTTGGTGCTGCGTGCTTGATTCCCCTCCCCTTCCCCCTCTTTCCACTCCCTCCTCGTCAGCTCTTCTTTTTTTTTACTTTCGCACCACACGCGTGATTCCCCTCCCCTAAGCCCTCCTCCCACTCCCTCCTCGTCATGCTCATCATACAGTGTGTACAGACAAGGCATGTCAAATATCGTGTTACATTCATGACATTTAAAAATTAACAGCAGCAAAGGCAAAACATGGATGAGTACTTCTTTTCCGCTGGGGTTACTGCTGCTGAAAACTGTAGGCAACGAGTGGTGCTTTGCGCTTGTTTTCTTTCACTT
Source organism: Lissotriton vulgaris (assembly GCF_964263255.1). Lineage (NCBI taxonomy): Eukaryota > Metazoa > Chordata > Amphibia > Caudata > Salamandridae > Lissotriton > Lissotriton vulgaris. The sequence goes on from NC_141685.1 coordinate 1,572,453,921, forward strand.
TGGTGCTGCGTGCTTGATTCCCCTCCCCTTCCCCCTCTTTCCACTCCCTCCTCGTCAGCTCTTCTTTTTTTTACTTTCGCACCACACGCGTGATTCCCCTCCCCTAAGCCCTCCTCCCACTCCCTCCTCGTCATGCTCATCATACAGTGTGTACAGACAAGGCATGTCAAATATCGTGTTACATTCATGACATTTGAAAATTAACAGCAGCAAAGGCAAAACATGGATATTTGCAAAAGTGGCGCTTTTATGGTCCATTATATTTTATCCAGCAGGCTTCCACCTTCAATCCAGTATAGAGTACTAGCTGCCCCGTAGAAGACACTCCCCGCCAATCTTCTTTTTCCTAATCTTTTTTTTCTGTTTTCACATAAATTGCAGAATAACTGGAATACTGAGTACTTCTTTTCCTCTGCCGCTCTACTGGGGTTACAGCTGCTGAATACTGTAGGCAACTAGAGGTGCTTTGCGCTGTCCTTTTTAGTTCTTGCTGGAGAGTGCATGCGCTGCACTTGTAAGACATTTTGTTTACCAAAAGGTGTTTGGAGCTCTCAAATTTCTTACTGTTTTGTGGCACATTTCTTTAAGGAAATAGAGTTTATAACCCAAAACAAGACACTTGAGGTGTAATTCAATCAGCATCCTCAAATTTGACATGTATATTGATAACCAATGATAAGTGATGAGTAGAAGTGCAACATCAGAAATCCTATTTGTATACATACAAATGTTATATTATCCCCCACAACCTCTCATTGAAAGACCTGGTGGGGTCTTGTCCTCCACCTTTCGCCATTGCTTGTCATTCTGCAGAGGGATAATGATTACCCTGTAATTGCTCCATTCAGTCCATATCTTGTAATACTTTTAGGGGACACCCACTCACCTGTTATCTTCATTGCCACTCTTAACTGCTGCCTCCTGATTGGCCAGTGGGTGCTTATTTCACTTCCTCTTCTTTCATTTGGAGCATCAACCAAGATCTGATTGATTAATTTTGATTAGGATCCAACTTATGCTCACGCTGGGATTGAGGTACTATTTTCTTTCTTCCTTCCCTGTGTTGCATCGGTCTTTCCCATTTTGTGCTGGCCTTCCCCATGTTGCTTCCCTCCCACCCTCATGTTGTCTGTGTTCTGTAGTGTAGTTACTATAATCCCAATAGGCTCTGAGCATTGGAATAACATAAACGGTAGTTTAGACGTAGGACTGAGGTCGACTAGGTCTCTACTGAATATGTTAGACTTAATTAGGTATGCCAGCTAGCTCAGAGGTCACTAGAAACTTTCTCGAATGAACAGGAAGGAGTTAACTTTCCTGATTAGACAAGAAGGGATTCATTTCTGACAACCGCATAAACATGACAACTTTGCTCCCTCCAGAATAAGGAGTATATCTCCAGAGTCGTGTGAAAACAATAGATAGCTATTTCACTCAGTCAATCGTGAATGCTTAGTTTCACCAGAGTGCAGAGAAATAGAGAGACGGGCGTTTTCAATAAAAGTTGTTATTTATTGTTCAGTCTTCTTTCTCATGCAAGAGAAATGAATTGCCACAATTGCAATACTTATCATAAAGTAAAGTGCGTACAGTAAAAGGAGTATTATGGAATAATACTGTAAAAGCATTTATATGGTTTGTGAGCCATATGATACTTAAAACGGATAAAATATATACAGTTACATACAATGATAAACGTTGACTAAACGTACTCAACTGGTGCCTCTTAAATACGCCTACCCCGGTGTACGTAACCTAAGCCTAGTACGTGGGAAGGAGTAAGTGAGCTGCAGTTTAAGTTAAGTTAGTTTTGCCAAGATTCTGAATCAAGAATTCTCTAAGGGGCAATTCAGCTCCGTACCTTGGTTTTAGAATGAAGGAGGTCTTGTATCTCTTTCTCAGGACTCGATCTCCCAGCAACCCGCAAGGGTGACTGGAAACACTGGAGCTGGATCTCTCGGCAGGAGAAAAGACAGCGTCTCTCTCAGTGCGTCAAATGGGAGGGTCGGCTTCCTTCGGCACTCGCATCAGCTGGGCTTTGAGTAAGTAGATAGCCGCTCTGCTCCAAACCACCGTGTGTTGCTTAAGGCAAATGCTGGTATATTTATACCTGGAAGGTGCCGAGTTTGACGTAAGATTGGACATAAGACGTCACTAAGAACTTTCACTAAGAACTGGCAGTTCTTTCAGGACTCTCAGGAGTTCTAGGCAAATCAAAACAAAAGAAGGGGGAATTCCCGGGCTGCTGGAGGTTTGGTTTGTTTAAAAAACACGTTGTACTTTCTAGGAGTCTAGGGAAATAGCCTTACCGTATTTGGACTGCATTTGCTATGACTAAATATGGATATGATTCTTATGCCTTTATAAGGATATGATTTGTTATAACCACATAAGGGCATAAATCGGGAATATTTAATTAGGGTCCTAGATACGTTCACAACAGTTCCTTCCGATCTTCCCCCTCCCATTGTCTTGGTTGCCTCACCCCACACCAAAAGGAAACAAGCATTGGCATAGCCAATAGGTCGCGCCTTTGGGACCTTATAAGTATTTAAACATGCAACAGTTTACGTTGTTGCACCAAGGATATTGTGCTGCATAACTTAATACTTATAAGGTCCCAAAAGCGAGACCTATTGGCTATGCCAATGCATGTTTTCTTTTCATGCAACTGCAAACACTGACTGCATATGCGTGACTGTCTCAATTCTGTACTATGTAAACTGCAAGGTCACACTGCAAGAAGTTAACCTGGCTGGTCCAATGGGCAAGGAAAGGTTTAAGAGGAGTGTAATAATAATTAACAACAGTTTTGAATGTTTATTATAGGAGGAGGCAGTTTGAACTGGAGTTTAGCCCCTTGTGGCTCTCAAGACCAGAAATATTTTTCAAGACTAGGGTAATAGGGCCCGATTCACAGAATGAACTTAAGACTCAAGCCTAAACTTACTACTATTTTGGTATTCACAGAATGCACTTACTCATTTCGGTATTCACAGAAGTTAGTAGTCCTAACTTTAGGACTCTTAAATGCCTTCTGTGAATACCAAAAGTCTTAAAATTAGGATTTTTCTCAGTTTAGTAGTAGTAAAGTTAGGGCTCCTAACTTTAGGGCTCCAAAATGCCTTCTGTGAATACCGAAAGTCTTAAAATTAGGATTTTTCTCAGTTTAGGAGTCCTAAAGTTAGGAGTACCCTCTTTTTCTCTCCTCTCTCCCCTCTACTCTTTCCTGATTGACATATTTATTTTACTTCTAAGTCCCTATTAAAGTGGTATACCATATACCCCTGCCCTGTATATTAAATGCTTCTAGTGGGCGTGCAGCAGTTATTGTGCAACCCACTTAGGCAGCTCCTTAAAACATGACCCAAGTCTGCCATTGCAGCCTGAATGCAGCTTTAAATTGCCAATTTGACTTAGCAAGATAAAGCAATTGCCATCTTTTAAACTTCCCTTTTATGACCTATAGGTCACCTCTAATGTAGGCCCTAGGTAGCCAACATGGCAAGGTTGTAACATAATTAAAAGGCTGGACATGTAATTTTAATCTTTACATGTCCTGGTAGTTAAACATCTCTAAATTTGTTTTCCCAACTGTGAGGCTTACCCCTCCCATAGGATAACATTAGGTTGCCATAACGCATCTAACAAGTGCTAATGTTTGATTTGGAACAGGTAAAAATTTCATCTTTGATGTCTGAGAAATTGTCATTTAAATCCTCTTTAATAGTAAAGCCGGATTTTAAGTTACAATTTTGAAAACGCCACTAATAGATAGTTGACATTTCCCTGCCCTAACCATTTGGTGCCTGCTGCCTGTTTCTGGTTCACATGACTGGGTGTAGTTAGCAGTTGGACTTTGTTAATTGCTCCCAAACAGCCACACAATAGAGGGATTAATTGTGCCTGGATGGGCCATCGCTGGCAGGATGAGACATGCAGAGCTGAGCACAGCTCTGCCTTCACACAAAGGACTTGTCACCACTGCATGGATTCAGCCTGGAACCAAGGTAGCAGAGGCAGGAAACTTCAAGCACTTCAAAGGAAACTCTGTAGAAACATCTCTTACTTCAAAGAAGTCACCAGCCATAAAAATAGGGCCCTCAGACCCACTCTTCAGTTCACTTTCTGGACCAGTGAAAGGACACTCAGAGAACTGCCTGCTGCTGTGCCCTGCTATGTAGTTTGAAGGCTGCTTTGCTGCACTTGGAAGGACTGCTTTGCTTCCAGAAGCCTGCCTTGAACCATCAGTGCCCTGCTGCTTGAGCCCTATTCCACTCCTTGAACCAAGGACTACCAGAGTGACTCCAAGGGCTCTTTGGCTAGCCGCCTGATCACAGCTGCAGGGACAAAATAGGCTCCAGCCATCTTTAACCTGCACCTGTACTCAGCCTGAGTGAGTCTTAACCCCCTCCCCCCACCCTTCAAGTGGTGCTCCTACAATCCTTCACCCTTGGAGGTGGGATTAAAGGTGATAGGCAAAATCAAACATTTTGGATTTTTTAAACTTTTGAGTAAATAACTGCTCCTACAACCAAGAAGAGACCAGGACCAAACTGCTGATCTATCCATTTAAGGTGTATCGTGCACTGGCATGGCTTCGCCGCAGCTCCTGCTACGTTTGTTTCCGCAGCAGTAAACCTGTTCAGCTCTTCTTTACCAAAAGGGTATCTGGTCTTGTGGAACTCTCATTGGCTACAGCCTCCACCTTCCTCCTGCTGATGATTCTTGACTTCCAAAAACAAAACTAAGCATGAACTTAGAAATCTTCATCACCACTTTGTCCAGCGACTGTCCGGCGATGATTTCTCCTCAGACACCACCTGCAGGCTTGCCCTACTATACTTTACCTTCTCAGACAACGTTTTACTGAACTTTTTTCCAAGTCCAAAGGTAAGGGCCAACAGGGGCCAATCCAGTCTTTATATCTGACTCGCACTCCATAGCAGTCAGTCATATTTTTTGACTTTCACCCAGTCTTGCACGACTAGATGTCCGTGGTTGGCAAATTGATTTTTTAAGCCTGTCCTCCAGCATCTGTTCTACACTAAAACTGCAGGAATTTACGTTTTCTGCAGAGCACAGAAAGACTTAAGCTTATACAGTCTTGGACCCAATCATCCTTAAAATTGCAGGGGTCCAAAAGACAACTAATCCTGGGGATTTTACCCGAGAAGATTACATTTCCCAGAGATGCCCATGTATTAGTATAGCATGTACAGCTCTTACTTGTTGTACCCTACATAAAATATTGTCCCATTGAATGACAATTGCTTACTGAGGCCATGGTTCTGGCCTATGCAGTGCACTGAAAATATAGGTGCATGCTGACGTTGACCTGTAGCAGGAGCGATTCAGTGTCTGTGTGTGTGTGTGTGCATGCACATATAAATGTGGTAACAGCAATCAATTGCCTGTGTGAAAAGTAACAAATGGTATTATCCTGCGGGAGAAGACATTGAGCAAAAATCTAATTTGAGGAGGGGCGAGTTAACTTAAAATGGAAGACATATATTTTGTGCAAAACTTTCTCTCCAGGTAAAGTACACAAACCTCCCTACTTTAAAAGTGTGAATGTTGTGGTCTTTACACAACCAAATCAGTTCATTATTCTTTCCACACATCCTTAGTTTGGTGGTGCTTTCCACTTTGGATCCTGCCAGAAGCCAAATTCCTTCTGGAAAATACCTAAAATGTGTTCACTAACCATTGTCTTTCACAAGAGTTCACGCACACTGGACTCCGGCCATGACACTCCGTTGCCCTTGCTGAAGGGCAGGGATGGAATTCAGGTAGAGCAAACCCTATCTAAATTCACACTAATATCTCTGATTTCCTTTGCCACATAAGACTCTCATGAGACATACGTCTCAGCCCTGAGTCTGATGATGGTAGTTTTTCTAAAGATGAGGGTAAGTCTGCTCACACTTTGGTCTGGAAAGAACAAGTTCTTGGGGGGTTAGCATGTTCCACAGAAATGGAAAGCCTTGAGTCACTCTGATTAAAGGGGAGACTTTTAAGCCTGATTGTGCCAAAATTTACCCTTACTCAGACCAAGTGATAAACAGCATTTTCAGGAATGAGGAATAACCAATTATTAAGGCGGCAAGGAAATCACGTGAGGGTCTGAAATGACTCTACAAGAGGGCAAGCGGGAATGAGAAACCTAAAGCAATTTCTGCCTCCAGATCCCTTAGCTAAGATCTATGTTGATCTATGTCCTATGAAAATTATGCAACAATTTGCACTTCTCCTTGCCCTTAAAATGGATGGTTTGTTTAACCTACCTGGATTATGGTAATCTTCCATGGTAAATCCTTTGCTCAAAAAAACTCTTGCCTCTTCCGAGATGACACTAATAATTTTCGACCAGTATCCATGATTCTGTTTGTTACCAAAAATGTGCCTGAACATTGATTTCTTCCATAGCTACAGTCATTTATAGAATCTGTCAACATATTTCTGCTGTGGTTTCATTAATGTACTCTAGATTAGACTATTATAACTCCAGTTTCTTAGGCCCCCCCAGAAAACGTGTATGAAGGATTCAACTGGTAGAGAAAGCCACTGTACACCACACCACTGTCATTCACCCAGTGTTCACATCTTCCCCATTCTTTAGCCCCTGCATGGTTTGCCTGCTAATAAGAGAATTGTATTTAAGTCTCTGGTAATTGTTTATCTTACCACTCATGGTTCTGCCCCTGAGTTTCTGACTTTCAATTTCAGCTGCAGAGGCCTCAGAACTCACTTTTACTTGGTTGGGCAATATTTGTCAGATATCCATCCCTAAGATCATGACTGTTACCTTCCACAATAGAGTTGTCTCTGTAGCAGCTGCCAGAGAGTGGAACAGACTGCTTCTAAACATTGTTTGCTTTTCTCTATTGTATTATTTTAAAAGGAAACCGAAATTCACAATTTTCCTATGTAGAAATGAGCACATTTGGTTAGTTTATCTTGTTTTATCTCTTATGCTTCTCTATGCAGCACCATGAAATGTACATGAACGTTGGCTATAAAAGTAATACCGGGGCGTAGCTTTGGTGGGTTTTTTGGGGTGCTAGACCCCCCTAACAAAGGTATTCACTAGTAAATAGTCGGCAACAGGTGCTTTCAGTGAGGTATGGTGAGGTGCTGTCGGATTTCACCTAGGATTTGAACGTGCACACAGACAAGAACGTACACCCACCCTCTCGCTTCTCTCTGTTTTGTCGTTCTTAAAACTGCTGGTTATTTTACAACATAATGTTTTTTAATTAACCATAACAATCTTCTCTGCTGTCCCTTCCCACTGCCTGTTAAGCCCTTTCATGCTTTGCTTCTCAAATAATGTATTTTACCATGATATGCCAGCGTGATTGACCAAGGTATGCCCCCTGAATAAATAACTTTACATATATTTTCTAACAATCTGGGAAATCATGTGCGAAAAAACCTGATACGTTTTGTTGCAGCAGGTCATTCCCCATTCAGAGTGCTTTAAATGATAGTCTCTGTTCTAATGAGAAAATACTACCTGGATGTATTATTTCCAGCCACTGTACCTCCTCATGGAGATAGCAGGAATCTCTTAACAGTGGCCTTAATGTTTCTCAAGCCCTGGATTCATTTATGTTGTCATTTTGGCTTCAGATGTTTTAGCCAATGCCAGACCTTGCTTACTAGTTAACTCATTATTTTTTTACCATGAATAACGTTTCTAGATTGCCTAAACAATAAGCATAACAACTTGTTGAAGGTTTGCTTCAGGAGATTCATGAGCCATCTACGGAATATCAAACCATTTTGCTACTCGGTACCTCTTACTCGATATCATCAGATATATTTGGCCCTTTGCCTTTGGTAGAGTCCAGTATGTTTTATGTACCTCTGATATGTTGTAAACCTGCACCTTTAAGAAAAGTAAAGAAGTCAGTGAGCAGAGACCCTACCAGGATACAGTGTGCTTTGCAATATTTAGAGAGCTTTACAAAGGAAGCATGGAGGTTCAACACGTTCACCACAATGAATTAAAATTGTGTAGACCAACGTGAAAAGGGTGTCATGTTTTTTAATCTAGTGTGATTTTTCAGTATTTTGCTGGAGAAAACAACTATTAGAACATTTGAATGTTGAGCGCTCCATTGAAAACAATGGAGTGCTCCAGGCTTCTGATGGCCAGTAGAAGCCCGCAGCATTAACACTCCAATGTTTAACAAAGGCCTCACAGAGCCCAAGGGGATTTCAACCCCCTCGGGCTCCGTGAGGCTTTTGTTTACAGTCGCTGGACAAAGTTGTGTTGCCCTATAGGGACAGAATGTACTAATAGCCTTAGAGCCCTCTGTAGCTGGCTTAACAGGCCATTAGAGGCCTGCTCCCTTGTTAAAAATCTGGGCTCGGGGGAGGAGCCAAGATGGCGACCTGAGCGGACGTGCAGCTCATCGGCGCCGCCGGCCATGGGACCCCGCACCTAAATCCTGCTTGCCATCCTGATATTTGCCCAGACCAAAATGTGCGGGAAGCGAAGCTGGCACTGACGGTGTTCCTCCGTCCTCTCCATCCGCCCGGGGACAGAAGTTATCAACCGGATCGCCCCGCCCGGTACCCCGCGCGCTCCACAGCGCCTGCCGGACCTCGCAAGCCCCGAGGTGACTGTTCCGCTACGGAGGTTGTACAACAGCGAGGAGTCGTTTAACCTGCGCACAGCCCGGCCGACGCCTGCTGCCGAGATCTACAGCGTGTACTCTAAGTTGCACGGGGACAAGGGGGAGACGCGCTTTGCCTGTTGTTCCTTTGTCCATGGCCGCCATGATGCTGGTCGGCTCTCATTGTTCTTTTACCCGGCATCGGCGAACCCCTCTTTACACTGCCTGATCCACCATGAAGCTGGCGGTTCCCTGACCACATCGCAGACCGAGGGGGACATAGTGTATTCCGGGGGCTACAACTGTTGATCGGTCGTGTCCCGCGACCCCCCCTTATTTCCCCCCCCCATGCACTCCAGTGGACTGTGGGCAAGATGGCGACGCGTGCTATTTGGCACTGTGAAGATGACTACCCGCCTTCATCGTGGGACTGCGAGCACACCTTTGTGCAGGGGGCCGGGGAGCACCTTTCCTCCGGGAGTGAAGAGAAACGGGGCTTACAACCTGAATGGACTTACAGGGATGTATTAGCGGCTCTGGGTGAGCTGCGATCGGAGATGATGCACAACTACAACGCGCTGGATGTGAAAATCGACGTATGTGCCTATGCTCTGTGTTGTGAACAGGGGGTCCACCCTCGACAGAGTCTGGATTTAATTTTGCCACAGTCTATCAGCACACCACCGCTTCCGAGTGCTACTGTAGCGGTTATGGTGGATACTGCAGCGGCTTGTAGCGACTCGTTACCATCCATCAGGTCTGTTACTGCAACATTGTCTCCCCTTTGTCCCGTGCCTGACAGTCTGCCTCACTTAACTGCCTCGCTGCTTTGGTCACTAGCAACCTGCCTTCATGCCTCCTCATCTGATCCTTCTCTAGGGACTTCGATCTCCCTGCCTCGTGACTTTTGCTGCCTGGATGTTTTGGAAGAATTAGAGACTGGGGGAAACACTCTTTCTGGGGACAGGCGACGCTCCATCTGTGTTTATGCACCTCCCCCCTTCTTAAGGCGGCCATTTTCCTTCGTCAACCTGGACTGCACTGGACTGCCGTGGTGGGTGGGTGAGAGGGTGAGCCCCAGATCGGGTCAGGGCTAGGCGGTCCCTTTGCTGGATTGATACACTGGCGGGTGGAGACTGGGAGGGACCCGAATTCGGCTTGTTTCATTGTGTAACGTGAAGTTGAATCTCCCAATTCGTTAGACTGCTGATAAATCTATTGTTGTAGATATTGGAGTGGAGAATGTTTATTGGGCCGACGGTGTCCGTGCATATGTGTAATTGGCCCTCCTCCCGACCTTTCTTTAGTGGGAGTTATAGGTTGGAAATTCCTTTCTTGCTCCCTATATCACTGGTTTACGTTTTTCTTTGGTTTCTCTTCCTTTTTTCTCTCTTTCTCTTTCTCTTGCTATATTTCGGGTTTATGGGGCGACAGACACTCTGCTGGGGGGGGGGGCAGGCCGTAGCCTCTGCATGTGTGTAGGGTGGGGGGTTATATTTCAGTTTCTGTTAGTTTCTATGGTGCCTCTTTATGATCTTCTTTTATAATTTTCCCTTTCGTCTTGGCCCGTGTTTAGGCATACTGGGGGATGGGTGGCGGCGGATACACGAGCGCGCTATTGAGATTACTACCCGGTAATGTGGATATCCAGCTGCCATCCTGCCTGGTGGGGACTTGATTTTCGAGATGTGAGATTGTTTGGAACTGTAGATACTGCCTTGTCCCACCTGCATGGACCTTGCTTTTACTTTATTATTTTCATGATTAAGGAACACCACGACCTGAACTCAATAGTCGCATAAAAAATATAAAATTAACCTTCATTGCTCCTTGTCACGGTATTGCGACAATTTCCAGTTTACTTTCTCAATATTTGCTGGTGGTATGCCGTAGTACTGTGTCGCCGTATTGTATGCAATAGTGCTCCATGGTTGTCCGTGGCCGGCCAGATGGTTGTAGGCCCGTATTTGTTCTTTGGTATATGCACAATAAAGGTTTTCAAAAATGTAATATAAAAAAAAAAAAAAATCTGGGCTCAAGCGCTGGAGCGGGCCTTTAATAGCCGGTAGAGCCCGCTATGGCGGGCTTTAAGGCTATAAAAGATGTCGACTTTCTACACATTTCACCAGTACTCAAGCAGTTTAATTTCAGCTGAATCTATAAGAGAACATAGCAAATGCCACTTTGACAAAATACACCCCCTTCTACTTAACTCAAAAGACGAGAACTGCTAATGACTACTTCGGAGTCTGGCAGTCTTCTAGAAAGATTCATGCTACTTTTCAGCATTCAAAATGTAAAATCCCTACCTTACATATCTAATTCGGTTATTCTTTGTCATTCAAACATCTCAAAGTACCTAATAAACATGAGTTAGGTATAGGGCTTTTGGAATTGGTCAGTCAAACAGCCTTTGCTGTGTATAGCACATGTTAGAAGCCTGTAAAGGGACTATTTTCTGGCTGCCAGCTGCTGCAATCCCTTTAGTTTGTTGCTGCATTGCGGGTGGTTTGTTATGCTATTATAAGTAGTAAGTGCTGCAGGAGCAGAGAAGGATACCCAATCAGTCAAGGAAAAATAGAAAAGTTTGTTTATATCTTTATACTTTTATTTGGCTGACTAGGCCTTGGTTTTGAAAGCAAGGGTAAGCGCCCGGTCAGCTGTGTGTTAACCAGCTGCTTTAAAAGATGTTGAGGGAGCACCGTGGTAGATTGCAATTTGTTTTCACCTGATCATTCAGGTGGGATGCAGCTGCTGCTCCTGCAGGACTCCCATGTGCGGTGTGAGGTAATGAATATCCTTAGTGTCCTTTTCTGGAGGGCAGTAACAGCTGTTAATTCCACCCCTTGTTATGATCGAAGTTGATTCAAACCAAAATACCAGGGAATAGGTGAAGGGACATTATACCCCATCTGACCTTAATGGCATCAAAGGAAGTTGCATCATATGACCCTGAATCTCCCAGTAATTGATGTTGCATTGCCTTAAGCGTGAGGGCATCATAATAATTGACATTGTTGAATTTAAAAAATAACAGCATGAATCAAATAATAGCACAACACAGAAAGATGTCTATTTTAATGCTATCTATATTAGAGTGCTGATATAATTATTTTAAGTGGTGGGCCGCAATGATTGCCCTGAATTGTAAAGAATGAGCGAAACAAATAAGGTAGTCCTCATCTAGCGGTGTAAATATGGGGGTTCTCTAGCTGAGAACATTTTGGGACAAAAAGGGGGTAAAATAGTGCATCTTAAGGCACAATTTACATATACACTTCCTAAAAATCCATAGGCTCTGTAGGGGCACTCGTTACATATTCAAGTACTTCCATGGCGTTCCAATACAATTTAACCTGATGCTCCTCAACGCATGATGACATTTTTTTTTAATGTGCCATGTTTGCCCTCACTGGTCGAAAAATACCACCATTGTGCTACGGTCAACGTTTTGTTATGGGTGCCCCTTGAGCCAAACATGACATTCAATATTCCTGTGCCAGAATTTTGCTATTAATATCAGCATATACCGTGACTAATCCTTGCTTCATAAATTATCTCCTGTATGTCAGGCCCACCGTTTTGTCATGATTACATTGCTCCTTTCTATGTGCCATGGGTTTCCTCCCTCGAATCAATGATTACCTTCTATGTGCTACCAACATGTTGCCCAGGATGCCTCCCATGCTAAGAGTTCCTCAAGCATGCCAGCACCAGTATTTTTCAACAGGTAGCCCTTATACCAAGGATACCTCTAGTAAGGTCAGTACTAGTATTTTACCATGGGTACCCATTATCCTAAACACTAGCTTCAGTATGTCAGTACCAGTGTTTTGTCACAAGTGCCTGTCATGCTAAGGTTTACATCAAGTATGCCAGAAACAGTATTTTGCCAAGAAATCCTCTATAAGCCAATAATTATCTTCAGTATATCAGGGCCAATGGTACCCACACAGCATCACTCACTCATTTACACTCAGTTTCACTCACTCTCATTCTGACTCACTCATACTTACTCGCACTCTTACTCTCCCTCGCATAATCTCACTTACTCTTACTCAGTCATTCAGTCACTCATTTATTCTCAGTCAATAATCACTCACTTGCACTTAGATTCGCACATTCCCTCCTACTCTCACTCACTCATACTTTCTCACTTTCACTTTCACTTGCTCTTACTCTCACTCCTTCTAAGTTATTCTCTGTCAGATACACACTCATACTCTTTAACACTCCCTCATGTTCATTCTTACTCATTCTCAGTCATGCATTCTCACTCATTTGTAGTCTCTTTAATGCTTGCTCACTAATTTTCACTTATTCTGATTCCATCATACTCACTTACTGATATCTAATATCCAATATCACTTCATCTCACTCACTACTTACCATTGACTTTCACTCATACACCCATGCTCACCTACATGCCCTCTCTCACTCTCACACAAACACACTCTGACCCACAGGCATGCACACAACATACATTTAGAATCATTTGTTTTACTTCCCTCAGGTGCTAGCCCAGGTCTTGTTCCAGATCCTGGTGCTCTAGATCGTATTGCTCTAATAGTGAACAATAGACTGTTATTCACTACTAGTATAATAACAAATGGGCACTAGAGATACTTGCCGGTATGTTCTTGGCACTGATTTTGCCACCCATGAAGCCAAGGGTCACAAAGCGAGAGTCAGTAGTCACACAGGGCAAGCCAGGGGTCATATCTGCAACACCCTCAATTAAGTCCATTGGTGATATGCCCTCTCATCCGGCTGGGGTCCATGGCAAGGAGAATAATACAAGAGTATAATTAACAACCAGGTGTGTACAATAACATTTACTTAAACCCAGTGGCTAAGGTGGAGAAGCATTGCCCCACTGCTCTCAGAGCAGAAATAATAAAATATCAATAACATTGTTTTTATTATATTATTTTTGTAGGTTCAGGCTGGGTTAGGGCGGGGCTGGTGACACGGGGGAGGATTGGCTTGCACACTTCAAGTGGGCAGGATGGTTTGGCATAGCCTGGGTGGAGAACATGCACAGGCTCCCACTGCCTGCCTGAGCACCGAGCCATGGCACTCAGACCAATCACAACGCTGCATTGCAACATTGTGATTGGCTTTGGGGAGCCTGGGGGTGCTTCTTGGTTCTGGCCGCAGTGAAGGGACAACTGAGGAAAGACGTGGCAAGGAGGTTTATAGTTTTTATTTAATTGTTGTATTTTGTTTCCCCGCCGCCCTCATTCCCTGCCTGTTGCTACTGCATAAACCACTCTTCGCATGAGATTGGTTGTTAACCCCTTAGCTGCGGCAGCTATTCCGCCGCAGTGCTAAGGGGGTGGGGGGGCTGCGCGGCGCTCCCATGCTCGTGATGGAACCGCTCCATCACGGGCCTCGGGTGGGCTGTGCTTGTGACGGAATGGTTCCGTCACGGCCCCGCCCGCATAATAGAACCTTCAGCGCAGGCGTGGAATTCGCGCCGCGCAGGCGCAGCGTCACTGATGACCTTCTGTGATCTGTTGGGTAATAGAAGCTGAATGAGTTCGGAGTCACTACAAAAATCTTCATTAACTACCAAGCACTGAGCAAATACAGACAGCTGACTTCTGGGACCGACTCGAGAGGGTACCAAGGGCCAACGATTACAACAAATGTATTCACAATAGGCCTCCCTGAGCAGAGTGAGCGTCCAAGTGGTGCTGTTTTATTTCACTGGGTCGTGAAAAATCCTTTCATTGGAGCTGATCACGCACAGACCTTTTGTTTTCACTTTCAGAAAATATCTAAAACTTAAAAATCCATCTGCGCTGAACCAGGTTAATGCTACATATTGGCAGAATTTAGAGGTTTGCCATTTGAAAGCGGAGAGACATTTAACCTGTGCCTCTGCCAGTCAATGCCTATGGAGAAAAACGAAAGCTGTTCATTTTGCTTATTCGTGCTTGCAACCTATGCCAACTGAAGCTGCAAATTTTTGCGCTTGTTAAAGAGACACTTGAGACGGTTAATTTAATGTTCTGCATGTTTCGGAGAGTAGGTACGCAGCCAAGGCATCCCGAAAAACCCAGTCAAATTGAGAGAATAGGTTTTCAGCAGAAGATCTGAATAAATGATAGAATGCAGCCGTAGTGGAATAGAATCTTGCAGGTACCCTCTCCGTACAATTTCCCATGGTTATTAAAAAGTTCTTGTCAATCGACGAGGTAGAGGCAGAAATTTATGTAAGGAGGTCAGTCGATGGCATCTGAAAATATTATATCCAAGACCTGCACAGATGTGCAACAACGTGAAGTATTGATCTGCAGAGTTATGAAGCCCAAAGGTAATCGCGTTTGTTACTTACATTTGATTTGCTACATGATAAACGGTTTAACAAGATTAAAGTACAAAAAATGTAATCAATAACATGATAGAACCACACAAAAACATAAACTTAGCAGTAGCAATGTCAGGAAGCCCCAAGTTATGCAGATGTAACACGCCTCCGCCTATAACCGCAGAACACAGGCTGGAGCATTAGCGTCTGAAAGATACGAATCCAGCATCACTTTCAACACCATTCATCAACCGCTTCTCTTGTTTCTAGTGCTTAAGAGTCAATTATCGGAAATCCAGATAGAGGTCATTTTAGGGGGCGGGGCAAATGGATTCTACCCCTTATGCACAGGAGACGACCAACAGTTATTAACATCCCTCAATATCCTATATGCAACAATTCATGCATGGGCGGAAAGGCCACGCCATAACAGAAAAAACACTACACCGGTAAGGAGCACTGCTGAGAGGCAACCGCAATATCATCATAAAGCACTCAAAACCAGTCTGGAGAGGCTTTGTGACCAAGGGGATCAGAACAATTGGCCCTATGCTTATCGATGATAGAATAAAAACCTTTCCTAAAATGCAGGTGGAATATAGTGTTCAACAACATCTGTTCTGGAACTTTCAGAGGCTACACCACTGTCTTTGTAAACTACTGACACCGATGCCTTTTGACATGCAAGACTCTGCAAATCTCTGACACAATATGGGGGGAAAAATATTATTGACGAAAATATTGTGTCAAAAATATTGTTTACCATAATATCATGTTCCTATCTTTAAGTATAAACATATCGGAAAATATATCGTCTTCGGTCCAGGTATCCAGTCTAACCATCAGTAGGGAAAGTGTTGGACATCGGAGTTGTTAAATTTACTATACCCTCTCCAAACAGGGCAACAGTAGGGAAAGTGTTGGACTTTGAAGAGTTTAGATTTACTTTTCTTACTCCAGTCAGCTCAACAGTAGGGAAAATGCTGGACTTCAAGGGTTACATTTACTTTTCCTATCCCGGTCTAAGCAACAGTAGAGAAAGTACTTCATTTCAAACGTATTACATATATGAATAACCCTAAAATTGTAGAAAATATTTTAAACTCTTAATAAAACATTATTAATAAGCATTAAAATATATATGTCTTAAAAAACATATAAATATATAAAGGAAAAAGGAAAAAATCAATATACATATAAAAAATTCAACTTCTCTAACTACCAAAAAGAGGATAAAATAATTAGTGATAGATTTAATTTCAATTAATACATGAAAGCAATTAAAAAACACACTTCATAACACAAACAAACATTCACAAACACTAGAAAATAATAAAAAAATTATTACAAAACTATAGATTTAAAAAAATACGTAATCACCAATTCATGAAGTACAAATAAATATCACTTATTCTCAACCAACTCATCCAAAACAAGTAAAACACAACATTTAAAAGTACATGTGTAATGCACATATAAATACTAACTACAGTAGAACAAATACAGAATTAATAATACATTAATTAATTACCAGTTATCAAATAACATAATGTAAAAAAACGAAATTAAATGTAATTTTATGTATTTTCCCACCCTGCAAACCTACAAACCCAGCAGCTTTCACCTAAAATATAACTGAAATAAAACAGTATTACAGAATTTACAAAATTACTAATCAAACACATAATTAACAATTAATAATTAATACTTACTACTTAACTTCCCACACTATCCTCCTACAATTCCAACAACCTGCTGCAACACTATAACTCTACATCACTTAAAATACCAACTATATTTTACAAAATAATAATTATACAAACAATATTAACACATACAATTAATGTTAATTAAAGCACATTAAAATAAAAAATATATTTTTTACAGCTATATTTCTGAAAACAATACCAAAAACAACAATAGTCTTAAAAACAATTTTACTTACCCAAAAATGATATTATGGACACAGATCTTTTCGCTTCACAATATTTTTGAATAGCAATATTTTTCCAGATATTGTTGTCTTCTGATATTGTGAACTCAATATTTGGTCTAAATACCGACTCTACTACACTTAAATACCTCTGTATTTGGGGACCATTCAAAGGGGTGGTTTCAAGTCTATACAAAGTCCTTAATCATCATATACATTCAACACTCAAGTTAAACCAGCTGAAGCTCTAGTAGTCCAACCAACTGCAGTTCTAAGGCACGAGAGGAAAGGGCCGACCTCATGATGTGCCATAAAATGTGATAAGAAAAGCCTGACTTAAAATTAGTTATTGCAAAATCATACATAGATAGCATATGTTTCCCAAATGATCAATGGCACACAGCTTTTGCCAGGAGCAATTTGTTGGAGGTTTAACTGCCTGGATAATGATGTAGTTCCTATTCTGTGCAAATGCCAGACTTTAGGCCATCCTTAGAGAGAAGTCTGGGAAAACATGAGAGATATAGTAGAGACTTCTGGTCACCTAACAAGCCAGGTGGCTCTGCTACACAATTACAAAGCAAATCCAGAAATGACTCACCAAAAAATAAGATGGCTTGCAACAGCACCGTTGGTAAAGAAACTGCGTGGACGAAGATTGTGGAGGAATAGCCACAGCACTAACATTTGTGGATGCAAGAAATGCACAAAATGGTAACATATGAAAAGGTGATCAACCATTTAAATGATCAAATTGAAAAGTTTGCAGCAACCTGGAAGAGGTGTACAGTGCTTCTAATGAATGGATTATGTTTTGGTTGGATTTTTATCCTCTGAACTAAACAAAGTATGCCCCCACTGGATAAATGCCTCAATTGGTCATATGAAAATATCTTTAAAGCAGAATACCATGCTGAAAGGCAATTAAAATTCCAATATTTGATGTAGACATTAATACATAGAGACTTTAAGTTCTATGTAAAAAGCAAAGTTAATATGTTTTTCATACCCTAATATTCTGAGTCGAGGTAAGTCACATTGCTGAGACAGAAAAGAGGCATTCTTCTGTTGTTGTGGCTGCTTCAGATATAAATGCATTTTTCCTCCTTGCCCCTGCACAGGAGCCTCCAGCCCCGCACTGGAATCACCAGCCCCACACAGACTTGCTTTGACCTTTTTTGTAGATAACATCTTTATTCCAAAGTTACTGCACCTGAATTTCAAAGTTACTTATAGATATATTAAGGCATTTTTAAGAAGTGTTTGAAAAACTTAAAGTTCCTGCCCAGATGCAATCAAACATGTCACCTCCAGGCAGTGCTTCATTTGATTTAAACAACATAGACCTGGATTTTAAAGAGGTGGCATTGAATTTTTAGAAAGGAAACACCTAACAGTCCCGATTCCCAGAGTATAGTATGTTTGTTAAACTTTGGGATGCTCTGATTCTTCTGTACCGAGGACCATAGCCTCCAGATATCTTCCAGTATTTTGTAACCTGTAGCCTTATAAAAGTGTTTATCGTATTTCCTTAGCAATACCCCATGTGTTTCACTTCCTAGAGCCAGTTGATAGATGGATGGAATATCTACCTGGCTGTGTGGCCTATTGTTTGGAAAGAAGAGTAAAGCCATTTCTGTAAGTAGGCAAGACCAGTTATAAAACATGAGATTAGGAATTCCTAACCTGCCCTTTTCTTGGGGGAGAGACAAGAATTTGATTGATCTTCTCACCTTGCCATATTGCCAGACAAAATTCATGAAAATTGCCTCCATTTCTTTAATCAATATGTCATCTACTTTAAAGGGGATAGACCTAAATTTATACAGGATCTTCGGAAACATTGTCATTTTAATGACGTTGACCCTACCTATGATTGATAAATGGAGGGTATCAATTCTTTTAAGATCTTGTTTCATTTTTTCAAGTAATGGCGAAAAATTATCTTTGATGATTTCCCTTGGCTGTGCGTTGATTGTTATTCCTAGATAAACTACTGAATCTAGGTATCTATCATCAAGTTTGACTATGTTTCTTGAACATAGTACCTGTGTTTTTGCCACATTGAGTCGGTATCCGGATAACTTCCCAAAGTCGGATGTAATACTGATTATTCCCTTCATTTCACTGTCTGGATCAGTGGTAGTTATGGCTAAATCATCTGCATATGCAAGGATTTTGGTGTGATATCCATTAGTAACAACTGGCTTTATATTAATGTTATTCTTTATGAGTGTGATAAGGGGGTCTATGTATAATGCAAAAAGGATGGGTGAGCACGGACACCCTTGTCTCGTGCCTCTCGTAATATGAATCTGCCTAGAACTTTCACCCATAAGCTGGATACTAGCTATTGGATTAAAATACATAGCCTTGATTGCCTGCAAGAATCTGGGACCAAAACCTCTATCTACCATCACTTTCCACAGGAAGCTCCACCTAACACGGTCGAATGCTTTTTCTGCGTCGAGGAGGATCATCGCGACCCCCCCCCACCAGCAGCATGGATATCGAACAGGGTTATTGCCCTTCTGATATGGTCGGTAGTATCCCTACCGGGGACAAATCCATGCTGCCAAGGCAAGACGAGGGACGCGATCATCCCCCCCAACCGTGTAGCCATTATCTTTGCGTAGAGTTTGTTATCACTATTTATTAGCGATATGGGTCTGTAAGAGCCAGGATTATCCTTGGACTTCCGTTTCTTGTGGAATACCACTATATTGGTTTTGGTCCAAGATTCTGGTATAACCCCAGTATATATAACTCCATTAAATAAATCTAACAGAAGAGGTGCCGTTTCTTCCTTCAGATGTTTATAGACCTCCAGGGGTATAGCATCAGGCCCTGCTGCCTTACCTGCTGATAAATCTTTTAGTGCCTGAGAGAGCTCATCCGCGGTGATATTTTGCTCCAAGAATTCTGTCTCGCTAGATTTGAGTTTAGTGCCTGTATCCGGCCAGTTTATACCCGGATCATCTATATCCGTTTCTTCCTTATAAAGATCCTGATAAAACCTCCTAAATACTTTGAGGATTTCAGTTGGTTTATTGTAGATCTGATTGCCTTCTTTAATTTCGGTGATAGTATTTTTTTATGTAGCCTGTCTTATCCTTAATGCTAGAGCCCTACCTGCGTTCTCCCCTGTTTCATACATACTGTCTCTGCGGGTCTGATAGTCTGCTGCGGCTTTTTTAGCCAATTGCCGTTGTATGTCAGCCTTCAAACTGTTCAACCTTTCTAAATTCTGATTACCCTGTATCCCCTGGCAAACGTCTTTCCTGTGTTGCTCCTCTGCCTCCGCCAATCTAACCCAAAGGCGTTCTCTGTCTTCCTTAGCTTTTTTCCACAACCTACCCGAAAAGCTGATTGTCTCTCCCCTCAAACCAGCTTTGAAACTATCCCAGACCATGACACGGGATGCACTGTATCTGTTTGCATCAAAGAAGGATTGGGACCAGTTCTTGATATGTGCTAGATAATTGCTATCCGCTAAAAGCTTCCTGTCAAAAGTCCAGGATCTGCTCTTCTCCCTTTGTATATTCATGGTCATGGTAAGGATAAGGGGGTTGTGATCCGATATAAGCCTAGGAAGTAATTCAATTTCTACATTAGGGAGGCTGGTTGCTGATATTAAAAAATAATCCAGTTTTGTATGTTTATTAAATGGATGTGAGAAGTATGTGAACCCGGGTTCATCTCTCTTCAGGCTGCCCCACACATCCCTTAGCCCATGAGATTTAATTATGGAAGATACAGCCCAGAATACCCGGGGCTTACGACCAATATATGGGGTGTCACCTATAAAATCCGCTGAAATGTTGAAATCGGCGCACATTACTATAGGTGAAGACCAGTTGGTAAGTTCTCTTTCTATATGATCCATCACCCCTGGGTCATCCAGGTTGGAGCCATACACTGAACATAGAGTTATGCCAATTTTCAATTCGCATATTGCCCATCTTCCCAGTGCATCAGCTTTGCTTTTTTTGCTCCTCCCAGGCCTACCCTGCCCATGATAGCTACACCCTTTACCGTTGATGTCAGTGAGGAACAGGACAGGATTTCATACCCCCTGAGATTTAGCCAGTGTTTCTTTTTCCATGGTAGATGGGTCTCTTGTAAACAAATGACATCAGCCCTTATTAATTTTATATACTCCTCAAACCTACCCCTCTTTTTCCAGTTGTTCAGTCCGCCTATATTAAGGCTCACTACCCTAATCGTTGACATATCCCTGTAGGGAGCAAAGCCAGCATTCTAACCAGTTACGTTTCCTCCTGAGCTTTCCATAACTGTGCGTATCCACTCTAGACATCCCCTTTATATTAAGAAACACATTTATTGCATGAACTTTCTTTTTCCTTTTTGTTTTTTGCTTCCCCCAACCCCCCACCCCACTACAAACCTTGTCCCCCCCGAACCCCCCTAACCCCCCTGACCTCAACCCCGCACTGGAATCACCAGCCCCACACAGACTTGCTTTGACCTTTTTTGTAGATAACATCTTTATTCCAAAGTTAATGCACCTGAATTTCAAAGTTACTTATAGATATATTAAGGCATTTTTAAGAAGTGTTTGAAAAACTTAAAGCTCCTGCCCAGATGCAATCAAACATGTCACCTCCAGGCAGTGCTTCATTTGATTTAAACAACATAGACCTGGATTTTAAAGAGGTGGCATTGAATTTTTAGAAAGGAAACACCTAACAGCTGATACATTTTTTCAGTCTATG
Organism: Lissotriton vulgaris; assembly: GCF_964263255.1. NCBI lineage: Eukaryota > Metazoa > Chordata > Amphibia > Caudata > Salamandridae > Lissotriton > Lissotriton vulgaris. Next base: position 1,572,475,533 of record NC_141685.1, read on the forward strand.
CCAATCCTAGTCACCCCCAACATTAAAATGTATTAAAATAAAATTAGTCAACCCACTACACAAACATGTACCCTTAAGCAAGAAGGGTGGACACAAGACCATCCTCAACTCTTACACGGAACCACTTGTTGCTCTACTTGCAGATAACTGCATGTAAGGAAAATCAGTGTACACTACAAACGGAGCCTCCTGACTTACCTTTTTTGTCACAGTCACCCTGTTATAGTTCGGCAAGCCGATAACACTGTCCCTGGAAGGAAGAACAATAAATTGTTAATTCTCGAAATGGACTCTTCTGCACAGGAAGAAGGCAGGCCCACCCAAACAAAGGACCAACCAGGACCTCCCAGCGGAGAAGAAAAGGACGTCACCAAACCGGAAGAAGGAGCGCCTCAAGACAGAGGGCTGAGCTGGGAAGAGCCAGAAGACGCAGTGGAGAATAGCCTGGGGAAATCACCATCATCCAGAGAAGAAAAGTCGGCTGGAGAAGCCTGGTCAGGGAAAACGGAAGGCGGCACGAAGATCAAGACTGGAGTGAGGAGTGGTGGACTCCCAATGGGGATGCCTACACACCGCCGCAACTCAGGGGATTTGCGGCATTTACGGTACGTGCTTTGGACTGGGGGAGGGTCCGAGTAAGCATGGGCCTGAGTAAAAGCCATTAGGAAAGCGTGGCAAGAGTGCTTAGTGACACCCCTAAAAAAGCGTATTGTTTTTGTTTGTGTTGTTGCGTGTATGCCATATTAATACTCATTTAAGTTGCATGTTTTAGCTATTAAAGCACCAGGATGAGGATAGCGCACTAACTGAGACGTATAAAAAGAAAAGTTATATCTGCCCAATAACGTGCAGGGGATAAGACACAAGGAAAAGTCTGGTCATCATTTTGTTTGCTCCGTATCTACTTCTTCTTTTTTCTCTTCACACTTCTTGTATGCGTTTACAACTCACTTCCATTTGAAAATGGGCGGTGGGAGTGGGTGAAAGGGAAAACATAAGAAACTGCAAAGCAGTAGAGTTATCATCCCAGCTGTCACAGACCTCACCTCTTTATTATATAAGCCTAAAGCTTGGGTGTTTTCCCTTTCACTTTCCCTATGATAGTATCCTTCACCTAGGATAGTATCCTTCACCACTCCCTATCACTCTGGGAGTGGTGAAGGATACTATCCTACCCCAGTTATCTCAAACCAAGGATATTTACTGCAACCTTCTTCTATTTCCCGAGCCTCCTGGGGACATCCTCCTGGAAGAAGACAACACTAGGAAAAAAATGAAGGGAAGGCATAACCTAGAGGAAGAAAATCAAGACTCTAATTGACAAACTCAGTCAGTCCTCTTATTCGCAAATAAAATACGCCAAGATTGAGAAGCACATTAAGCCTCCTCGATTCATTTTCCGCCCATCCCTCCCACAGGTTGCATCAGAACTGGGATCAGAGGAAATGGAGGCACTCGTGCATAAAATGGCTGAAAGCCAGGAGAAACTGGAAAAATAATGGAAATATTTCTAGCGGTGGCTGAGGAAGACAGAGAGAAGCTGCATAAACCTCTCACTGAACAACCAAACTCAAGAGGCTGTTATAAACAAATTTGGGGAAACACGCAGTCTGCAAAAGAGTCAAACCACCTTGCCCTTGGTGGTTATGCAGATTTTTTCCCTCAAACTTTGAAAGAGCTGCTGCATGGCCTGTGGATAAATTCGGGCAATATCTTGGTCCCCTTCTCTCAGATGATCTCCAAGTCGCATATCAAGCAGCCAATCCTCCTGGAATTACCCCATATGAGAATGTTAAGAAAAGCATTTTAGAAAGAATGGGGATGGAAAAGGAAACATATAGGATTCGACACATTAGAGAAGGGCATCAAGGAAACCCCAAAACCCTATATTATCGAGTGAGAGACATGGCAGACAGATGGTTGGCACCTTTAACTTTCTCAAAAGAAGAAATACTGGAAAAGGTTTATCTAGAACAACATCTCTTATCCTTGCATCTGCCCATAAAAAAGTTGGTGGTCCGACTGCCCTATTTCAAGGTGGATGGTCGAACTGTCATGGGACTGCCAGGGATCTGAGATCCCTGACAGTTTTGCGTCAGGTTTGAGGCCGCAACATGCTTGGCTGTGCTGCTGCAGCAGCGACAAGCATATTACGAGTTTCCTCTCTGCCACAGGCCCCCTGTTGCCTCAGGGCCATGGGGGGCATGCAGGGGGTCAAATGTTGTGCCCCCCCTGTGTGCCAGAGACTTAAAAAGATGTAATCTGGCGGGCAGTGTCAGTACAGCTTTGGTGTTCTTGGAGCAGGGTAGAGGCATGGCGGCCCAGCTCCAAGACTGCCAAAGTCATAATTAGGCCCTAAGTCATTACTCTCAAACCAGATATTTGATTATTCACTAATTTGTAAATTTCCAATATCCAGGTAATCACAATTTGTCATTTTATTTTTGGAACCTACCTTGCATTGAAACACAACAAAGATTTGTGAATATTGAATTTTTAATCCTTATGACATTATTTGTATTCAGAAATCATGAAACCTAACTAACTTTCTAGTTAGAATATTAACAATATTGTCACATTTAAAACATTTGCTACTAAATAGTTAATGGGTAGTCTGAATGGGGGACTACTCACTCTACTCAGTACAAAAAAACTTTTGTTGAGCTCAAAATATGTACTTGGAGGACTGATCAAGTCAAATAATAAACAATATGTAGCTTGTCAGTTAATAATTCATGTTGATATGCTGCTTTCAGTTTTAAGATCACAGTGATGTTGAACTCCTAAGAGAATATGAACATCTGTCAGAATGCCGGCCAAGCACTTTTTATTAATTAGTGTCGATTTTAATGCTACCTTTTTGTATGAAATAGACACAGTTTCATAAGACTCACACATTTTTATTATAATATGCTGCATCCTAAGTCCCAAAACTTATGATATGGGGCTACTGTTAAAGTTGTTTACTCCTATTTCTATGACTTAGGTTTTTGGTCAGGTCACTGAAGGGGTGGACTAAAGCAAGCAACAGCTAGCACAGTGTACTCAGTAAGCCTCCCTCAGACATTGTATATTTCACTGTTTAAGTGGCAGATTTTTGTTTGTGCAAAGAGTTTAAAATTATACTACAATCCATTAGAAGCATTGTCAAAGCCAAAAGGTATGCTTTTTGGCTTATCCAGTGCTTGTTTTGTCATTGTTTTTGTAAAACTATGTTATTGGATGCGCTGCTTGACCCTCACCAACATTATTTTTTTAAATGCCTAAAAACATTGCGACAGTAGGCCCTGGCACTGCAGGGAACGACTTTGTTTGTGGAGGAGCTTCGTGTGAAAGAGAGTAATGCTGTAACTCACTGTAAAATTAGCCAGTGGTTGAAGTGGACTGACCAAGTGCAGCATGTTGTATTCTCTAGTGGGTGGAAGAAAGAATTGAATGACAAAACAACAGAACTATGGTTAAAGAAGAATGACTTAAAAAGCTTCTATTTGTTAACTATAGTTACACACAAATAAATACAAGGAGCACTCCTGGAACAGCAAGAATACAAAGCAGTTATCAAAAATACTTTCAACCTATCCTCCAAAATAAAGTAGAATAATTCTTGTTCAAAGTCAAAGCATTGTTTTTTATTTTCTTTTGTAGAAATTATGGTGAGCACAGCCAACGCGTTTTATCCCCTAAACACTGGGACTTCTCCACAGACAATACACGATTTTCATCCATACTTTTGTGAGTTCTCAAAAACAGTTAGAAAGTCTCAGCAGTCCCCTGTAACTTCTATTAAAAGTCTTATCTCGTAGTCATGGGCCCGTGTTTAAAAAAAAAAAAAAAATTAATAAAAACAACATGACTCCGAGATTAATTAATATATCTACTATTCTTCAATTATTTTAGGTCTGTCATGTCCCAGAAATTGAACGGTTTCAATATCTGTGTTAACCATCAATAGGGTCTTTAAGTTCCTGTAATTCATCATAAAAGTATCACCTTATTTTTTAAAAAAAGTTTGAAAGATGGAATTTGTGCAACGTCTTTCCATCATTCAGGGCAAAAATGCTTGGTGATTTATGAATTTCAACTTATTTTATTATATGTAGAGACCTTTGCCAACAAAAGAAGTAAAAATAGATTACAAACAGTGTGACAGGTAAATCGATAAAAAAGTACTGAGTCTCACAAAGTTAAATAAAAAACATTTAATATTTGACAAAAATTAAAACCAGCATTGATCACATTTAATTCATGCTTAGTTTGTAAATCAGTATCAGGGCCCAGTTTTGCTCACAAGCCTGTGCTGTTGTAAGTGGGACGTGCCCAGTGCCAAAGCTTCATAGTCTTGTTTCCTTCGCCTGCCTCTTTAATCGTTCAACAAATGCTGCTCACCTCTTTATCTCATCCAGATTCCTGCTTTCTCCCTTTGTCAATTTTTTTCCGTCTTCCTTCTTCTTCCCCCTTTTTGTGTTTTTTATGCTCTCTTGATCTGCGTCAGTCTGATGAGGGAAAATATGTCATCCTTCCCAAAAATAAGTGCGCTAGACCCCGCCTACAACCACCAGCTCAAATTAAGCACTGATTTAAACATTAAAACAAAAGACGCCCCAGGGTGGCGCTCGTAATTTGCCATTCAGCTGACCTAGATAGGGGATAATGTATTTTATCATGTGTTTTTTGGTCCACGTCTTTCACTTACCTTCCCTTCTGCTTTTCTAAAACACTACGGGTCGTTCACCTGGCAATGAGTGCAACCCCAGTGATTGGTCATACAAAGCTGATCTCTTTAGTTTCTGCTTGTTTTCTAGTCTGTTTGAGCATTCTTTATTCACTACATTATTATTCCTCAACATCATCGACGATATCCACAACCCACTAGACTCTGACCAATGCTGCCTCCTCATTCTCCTTGACCTATCGGCAGCATTAGATACAGTAGACCACAAACACCTCATTAGGGCTCTCCAAGAAAGAGCTGGTCTTGGCTAGGCAGTCCTCCAATGATATTCCTCCTTCCTCCACAATCGCACTCAAAAAATAAAAATCAAAAACTTTGCTTCTGACACTTACCCTGTCAACAAGGGAGTCCCTCAAGGCTCAGTGTTATTCCGGCAACTCTTTAACATCTACATGGAACCTCTCACCAAACTACTCAAAGCAGCCAACATCCGTTTCTGTTTCTACGCAGACGATACTAAGATATATTTGGAAACCACCTCCCTCAGTGACATTCAAAGACTCAATGACATACTGAGAGATGTCCAACACTGGCTGTCATCGAATCACCTTAAACTAAACCCCGACAAAACTGAGATACTCCTCATCTTGAACAAAGAGGAGAACCCTCGAATTACTGAATGGCTAAAGTCCGTTGATGCGCTCAACGGGAATCTCACCCTAGCTGACTCTGTCAAATCACTAGGCATCACGCTAGACCCGAAACTGAACATGACCAGACACATCAAGAATTCAGCCAAGAGCACTTTCCCTAACCTTAAACTACTGAATAAAATAAAACTTTTCATTCCGCCCAGTGATCTTAAACAGGCCACTCAAACACTGGTGCTGTCAAGACTGGACTATGGGAACGCAGTCCTCTCAGGAATTCTAAAGTCACATCTGGCTCCCATCAAAACAACTCTGAATGCAGCTGTCAGAATGGTCACAAGAATCAAGAAATTCGACCACATTTCTCCTGCACTCAGAGAACTTAAGTGGCTCCCAGTAGAAATGCGGAGCAGCTTCAGAACAGCCTGCCTCACTCATAAAGCCTTACATACTGGCAAACCCGAATATCTGGTGGCCAAACTCAAAAAAGCCAGTCAGGCCAGGAACCTCAGAAGCTCAAACTCCCTCCACTCATCCTGCCAAAAACTCAAAAACAAAAAACTGCGGCTCGATCCTTTGCCGGAAGCCTGGCCAAAATCTGGAACTCCATTCCCCCTCACATCAGAACCATTACTTCTTTTGTAAAATTCAAAAGTCAACTTAAAATCTTGTTCCTCAACCGCTCCCTTGGGAGTCAATAGGAGCAATCAGAGCGGTGTAGCATACACCTCGCACTGTTCCAACACCATGTCCCCAAGACTACGAAACAGATGTCCCCATGACTACGAAGCAGACCCCGCAACCAGCGTCCTGCAATGTTAATGTGTCATTCTTTTGTCTCGTTTGTTGTGAATCTCTGCAATGTATCTGAAGTAAAGCGCTCCGATACCCTCGGGTCAGGCCAGCGCTATATAAAACTTCTTACATAAATAAATAAATAAAATGCATTACATCTTACAATGATGGTACCACACACACTATCTGCATATTCCTGGTGGGAGCAGCAGTGGTCCCCGTATTCTGCTCTAGTAATGCATGCAAAGCAAGACTTTCTTAAGGGGGAAAGGCAAATACCTCAAATTCTCTTGCTCCAGTGTTCCATAACCACTTCTGAGGCAGAAACTGTTGCATTTATCTGTATTTTCTGAGTTGATGGTGCTGGTTTGGTGCGCACATGAGGTAGGAGGGCTATGAACAAACCAGGTAGTGAAGACCTACCAGGAGGCCAACTGAGCCCATTGCTCCCATTTCACTTAATACACAGCTAATCACTGCCTAAGGGAGGTTTGAACAGTAAAACTAGATATGAAGACTCATGGTCCAGCTCCTATTTCATGTTGAGCCACGACAGGCCAGACCCTCAATCACTGTGGAAATTCTGAATTTGTGATACGTTCAGAAGACATTTTATTTATTCGACTCTATTAAAAAGTATCAATATTGTGTTTGTGACCTCAGGAAGACCAGCCCTTCTGTTTGTGTGAACTCAAAAGAGATCTCATTGACACTCATAGTGATTCATTGGAACTTCATATAATGACCCAACTAACATTGGAAGTTACATTCCCATGATGGTTTCCCATGCAATGGCTACTGTCTGTGCATTGGGGTACAGCTTTTACTTGTTTTAACAGTGGCAGACAGGGCTTGTCTTTTTTTGCCTTTTTATGTCAAACCTTTACGGTGTTCGTTCTCACATCAACAAATCTGATATTGCTTGATGCAGCGAGTTGTGGTTTTGGCAGGCACTCTCCTGTAATTGACGTTTAATAGCTACTTTCTTTGTCTGCCTGTGCTCAGGGATTTGCTGCTGTTTTTTTCCAAACCAACCTCTGTTGTGTGTATTATTTTTTACCTTCGGACATTTGCAATTGGTTTTGACTCCCAGGTCCTTTGCTAAAAACACTTTTGCATGTACTAAAGTGACTTTATCCTACTGTGTGATTGTGTTCAGTCGGAATAAGAATTTCAGTCTTGTAACAAACATCAACATTTCTCATTTTCTTTTTGCTTTTAGCGATTCGCCTTTTACTTTTATAAAATACGTTATTTTCCTCCAGACTGTAATTTCTTTCATCTTGTCACTTCTACTTAAGTTGTCTTCCTCCTCGTCACCTCCTCCATTCATCCATTTGACTTGTAATGCATGTTCCATCCTGAACACCAGTTGAGTGCATTCCACCAGTCCGTGAAAGAGTATTGATCAGATGAGAGCCTTACAATTCAATCCACATGCAAATATAGCACTTCAAGTCCATCATTTAAGATACAAACAGGTTTAATAAAACACCTTAAAAATCACTGCACATTCCCAAGGATAAACGAAATATTATTTCCAATTCCAGGTGGGTTCTTGACATACTAAATTGCAATGCACAGTATTATCTTGATTTAGCACTTATAATATGTAGACTATTGATGTTTTAAGGTTCAGGGCATCATTTAGAGTTTGGAGAGGCATCAGCTCTGCTGAGCCTGGGGTTCCCCCACCCTCTTTTAGAGGCATTGGTAGTACTAGGTTTAAACAAACTGAGCATTAGCTGGTTTACCATTGTAAACCTCTCATCTGTTGGCCTGTGTGCCAATCGACTGCCAGTTCATAGTGATGGTCGCCCCACTCTATTTGGGGTGGGGTGACCATCATTTTATTTCCCTGCCCAAGCCGTGACGTATAGATTGATGGCCCCAAGCAGGAAACTTAAAGATGACCCTAAATCCCAGTGACAAAACTCCAAAGGCCTCATAAACAATGTTTTTTTATTTTCAAAAAGCATGCTCATGCTTGAGAGTTTGCATCTCTAAAATAAAAAAACATTATCCAGTACGTGTTACAAACATGACACTGTATTGTGGGCCCACTGAAGAAACAGATATCCTGATCTGCTTGGTATGTCCTCTGATTGTCGAAGGTCCCACCAACCAAAGGAGAAAGCCTCACAGGCAGCACCTGCACCTTTGCCAATTTATTTTCTTGAATAAAGATGCATCGAGATTTGTTCTTGGTGTTTTATTGGTTTATGTGTAGTTTGTCCCTGAAACCCGACACTTTTCAGCCTGGCGTGGCCTTGATCACGGGAAATTAATTGGTCTTTTCAAATAGTTTTTTTAAAGTTCTTTTGAAAACGTCCCATTCTGTAGTAATCTACTGTTTCATAGGTGTTGTAGTTAAATTTCCATCAAGTGTTGTGCGTGATGCTATTCTGACCTCACTATAACTACACAGTGGCGACTAAACTTTTCTCCCTTTCTTTCATGTTTCCTGTGACATCTTTATTTTGGAATTGTGAGCTTGAAAAAATGTTCTCTGAAAAAAGCATGGAAATAAAACGTTTTTGTGTACTTTTCTTGCATAGATCATTGATAAAATAAAACAATTGACCAGGGTCATGATGAGAGGTGATTTACACAGTTCTATGGTTGCGGTATTTACCACATAATTATGTTCTTCCCACATCTGAGCTAAAAAAAGGAAAATGGGTGGGGGGATGCTGTTGTGATAATTAATGCCATATTTCACAGGAAACCGATAAAAGTGTTCCATGTTTTCTCGATTCTTTGTGAAATGTGTCTTTTTTTCGACCAATGTCTAATGTGAAGTAAAAGTGCCAGACATTTAATAGTATGTATATTAACTGTCTAGCGCCAGCCTGGGTAACCTTGTTAGGGAGGTGTGTAAAGAAAGACTGGCCGCAAAAGTAGCATTCCATTACAAGTGGAAGGGCTGCAGTGTAAGATGCCGAGTGGTATCACCACGAAAAGGAACTTTGTTTCCGAGAAGCAGGTGTGCTTCTATATAAACTTCTCATACTGGTATGAGCTTGAGAAATGTAGGTGAAGTATCACTGGGGCTTATCCTCCGGGTAGCCCTGTCTCAGCTGCTGTATTTGAATGTGCTATTTTAGCACCACGTACAAACTCTGTTAGTGGATTTTAGTAATTTCCAAGAATTTGAATCCCTTTCAGGAGGTTCCATACCGTGGCATAGAATGCGATGTTGATGTGTTGTTTTGCAACACCCTACACACAGATTCATATACATTCCATCTGGGCAATCCGTCAACTGTAGACCAGCCATGAGCCCCCTTGTTTTCACAGCTTGTAAAATTAGAAACAATGTTCCGCTTCGCAGCTATAGCGCAGCTTAAAGGTCTCTTGTATACAAACTGCTCACACCTAATGACGATGAGTATATGGTCTCTAGTCTACAGCAAATGTATTTTGACGTGATCAAAGGTACTTTGTCATCTAAAGTAAATTGCCTGACCCTTATAGAATTACAAGAAGTAATAAGGAGCGTTTTCCACTAGTGTGATGGTAACAACCAACTCTATACCATTACCATCTACACAGTTCTGTTAAATTCATCGTTCGATTGACCCTTTGCCCAACCATCTCCCAGCTCTGCACATACCTTGTGAATACCTATGATGCTTCTATGCTTCAGCTGGTATTTGCCTAATGGGCCACACGCTGGCCGCCCATTTGCCAGGGTGGGCCAGATGCATGACTTGCTTAAAAGTACAGAAGTTAAGGGTGTACACTGTACAGCAGGTTTGATGAGAAGAACAGTAATGATATGGTATACATGGTATGTTACTGTTACATCGCAACTTTTACATCGGAATGCTGTTACAACGCAGCTTTTACAACGCTGGTTCCATTACATCGGATGCCATTACAACGCAGGATATTACATAGCATTACATCGTAAGTATTGGTAAGTATATAATTTTTTTATTTTATTTAATATTAGATAATTAATTTAATTATTATTAATTATAAATAAATATATTTATTTATGTTTTTTAATATTATAAAATAAATATATTAATTTAAGTAATTTTTTTAATAAGTATGAGTTTAGGAGTATATGTTTTGGGGTACTGAGGTATATGTTTTGGGGTGTTTGGGTATTTTTAGGTTTTAGGGCAGGGTTTGGGTTTTGGGGTACAGGGGCATTTTTAGGTTTTAGGGCAGGGTTTGGGTTTTGGGGTACAGGGGTATTTTTAGGTTTTAGGGCTGGGTTTGGGTTTTGGGATACAGGGGTTTTATTAGGTTTTAGGGCAGAGTTTGGGTTTTGGGGTACAGGGGTATTTTTAGGTTTTAGGGCTGGGTTTGGGTTTTGGGGTACAGGGGTATTTTTAGGTTTTAGGGCTGGGTTTGGGTTTAGGGGTACAGGGGTATTTTTAGGTTTTAGGGTTGGGTTTGGGTTTTGGGGTACAGGGGTATTTTTAGGTTTTAGGGCTGGGTTTGGGTTTTGGGGTACAGGGGTGTTTTTAGGTTTTAGGGCAGGGTTTGGGTTTTGGGGTACAGGGGTGTTTTGAGGTTTCAGGGCAGGGTTTGGGTTTTGGGGTACAGGGGTATTTTTAGGTTTTAGGGCTGGGTTTAGGTTTTGGGGTTTAGGGGTATTTTAGGGTTCAGGGGTAGGTTTGTGTTTAGGACTAATTAAATTATATTTACCATTTATAAATGAATTAAAATATATTTATTACATTAAATTAATTATATTATATTGATTACATTTTTTAATTAAATTAATTAAATTAAATACATTATTTTAATTAATTTAATTTAATTACAATTTTAAAAATATTTAAATTAAATTAATTTCATTATATTAATTAAATAAAATTAATTACAATTTTTATTAAAATTAAATTAAATAAATAGATTTTATTTTATTAAATTAAATGAATTACTATTTTAAAATGTATTTTAATTAAATTAATTAAATTAAATTAATTAAATTAACTTAATTACTTTTTTTTAAAAAGGTATACTTACCTATACTTACGATGTAATGCTATGCGTTGTAATAGCATCTGCTATGTAATGCCATGCGTTGTAATGGCATCCGATGTAATGGATCCTGCGTTCTAAAAATTCCGATGTAACGGAATGCGTTGTAAAAAACCGCGTTGTAGTGACACCAATCCGGTATACATTACTAAAAAAAACAACCCAGTGTGATGGCAAAAGTAATTGGGCAGGCAGCAGCCTATACCTCACCAAGATGCCCCCACAAAAGCTCTTCTTTTACATGCGTCCTAATGTTACATATATTCAGAAAGCCAGCTGGCCTGGAGGGACTCAAAAGTCGGTTTCATTGGTGGGCCATTGATGCGCCATGCTAGGACTAAGGATCTGGAACTCTCTTCCCGAGACAATAAAAGGAAGACACACGCTGTTGACCTTAAAAAACAAACATGGCCACTCAAATATTGTTTCACTTCCGAACATTTTGGCAATGTTTGTTGCAACGCACTAGAATATATTATTGATTGAGTTGGCACTAAGAGGCAATTTTATTTGTAGTGTGTGCCTAACAAAGAAAATAAATGCATTAATAAATTAATTAAATAAATAACTTGTTTCAATTCCAAGTGTCCACCAGGGCTAATGATCATGAACGACACTATAAAATCATACCTAAAACAGCATAAATGGCGGCAAGTCCCTATGGGCAGTGGAGCATAAAGAAAGGCAACTATGAACAGCGCTGATTTCCTGTAGTCCTAGGCAGTGCCTTTTCTTTTAGTTAATTCAAAGGAGTCGCTGGTAAAACCTGCAGCTTTACCCTATACTGTGTCTTCACAGACTGCATACAACACATCCCATCTGCTCTTAACCTACAAGAAATTTTCAAAATGGTGAAGGAGCTTCCAGCCTCTACCTGAAGATATTCAGTCCGCCCCCCACTACTTATCTCTAACTGTGATATACCCTTATGCTTTATAGGGAGAGATGCTTATCCTATTTTCATTACAGAAAAGTATGAGTCCTGTTCTTTTGTTTACATTTTAAGGGCTGGTTCTTCAATGAAAATGCACACAGGTTCACCTTAGATGTGCAAAATAGATAACTGTGAGGGACAAATCCTATTGGTGACTCATTAAATGGTTGGATTTTACCTGTGAAAATAAAAGGCATTACCTCCTGTCCCTCCCTCGCCTTCCTTCAGCATAAGTGAGGCCCGCCTCCCACCTAGACCTACCCTCAGCCCATACAAACTCTGCCCGCCCCCACCTCCACCTCCACCTGTTCTTTTCTGTCTCCCTAGTGAGACTTACTTTTCAGTTCCTCCCTGTGGGTACACAGACATAATATCGAAATTTAAATATCGATATAAAATTATATCGAAGTTTAAATATCGATGTAGCACAATATCGAAGGTAAGTAATATCGACACTATTTAATATCGATATCAGTAATATCGAAGTTAAATATATCGATGTGTAGTAATATCGATGTAAATAATTTCGATGTTACTAATATCGATTTTCAAATAATTGTTTTGTATATTATAATGTATATAATATGTTTTTAAGTATTTATTTATGTAATTTAATTAAATTTAGCATTTTATTTCAGTAGCGGGTTGTGGGTTTATAGGGGAATAGGGTGGGAAGTAATTTAATTATGTTAAAATAAGTATTAATTAGTAGGAATGAATAATTAATTTTAATTAATTGGTAATTAATTTTAATTAATTGGTAATCATTTTTAATTAATAGATTAATTGATAAATATGTTCTGTAGTGGGTTGTGGGTTTATAGGGGAATATGGTGGGAAGTAATTTAATTATGTAAAATTAAGTATTAATTAGTAGGAGTTATTAAATTATTTTAATTAATTGGTAATTAATTTTAATTAATTGATTAATCAATAAATATTGATTAATTGATAAATATGTTCTGTAGTGGGTTGTGAGTTTATAGGGGAATAGGGTGTGAAGTAATTTAATTATGTTAAATTAAGTATTAATTTGTAGGAATTAATAAATAATTTAATTAATTTGTAGTTAATTTTAATTAATTGGTAATTATTTTTAATTAATTGATTAATTGATAAATATCTCCTGTAGCGGGTTTTGAGTTTATAGGGGAATAGGGTGGGAAGTAATTTAATTATGTTAAATTAAGTATTAATTTGTAGGAATTATTAAATAATTGTAATTAATTGGTAATTAATTTTAATTAAGTGGGAATTATTTTTAATTAATTAATTAATTGATAAATATGTTCTGTAGCGGGTTGTGGGTTTGTAGGGGAATAGGGTGGGAAGTAATTTAAATATGTTAAATTAGGTAGTAATTAGTAGGAGTTAATACTTAATTTTAATTAATTGTTAATACATTTTAATTAATTTGATAATAACGTTTAAAAAATTGATTAATTTATAAATATGTTCATTAGTTGGTTATGGGCTTATAGGGGAATATGGTGGGAAATAATTTAAATTAAAATAATTAATAATGTTTCAAAAGTAATAGTTTTGTTAATTATATAATTGTTAATAAATTATTAATTGCTAATTAAATATTATAAAATGGTATTTTCAAAAAAAATTTGACATTTATTTAGCTAATCATGTTTTTATTAATTATGTATAGGTATAGTAAATAGTTTATATTTATTTAATAGTTTATTTTTTGATTAATAAATGTTATTTTTAATTTATAAGTATGTTATTTTAACTCCTACTCTATCCAACACTTTCCCTACTGTTGCACTGTCTGGAGTTGGAATAGTAATTTTTACCCCTACGCTATCCAACACTTTCCCTACTGTTGCACTCTCTGGAGTGGGAATAGTAATTTTTACCCCTACGCTATCCAACACTTTCCCTACTGTTGCACTCTCTGAAGTGGGAATAGTCATTTAAACCCGTACGCTATCCATCACTTTCCCTACTGTTGCACTCTTTGGAGTTGGAATAGTAATTTTTACCCCTACGCTATCCAACACTTTCCACACTGTTGCACTCTCTGGAGTGGGAATAGTAATTTTTACCCCTACACTATCCAACACTTTCCCTACTGTTGCACTCTTTGGAGTGGCAATAATAATTTTTACCCCTACGCTATCCACCACTTTCCCTACTGTTGCACTCTCTGGAGTGGGAATAGCAATTTTAACCCTACGCTATCCAACAATTCCCCTACTGTTGCACTCTCTGGAGTGGGAATAGTAATTTTTACCCCTACGCTATCCAACACTTTCCCTACTGTTGCACTCTCTGGAGTGGGAATAGTAATTTTTACCCCTACACTATCCAACACTTTCCCTACTGTTGCACTGTCTGGAGTTGGAATAGTAACTTTCACCCCTACGCTATCCAACACTTTCCCTTCTGTTGCACTCTCTGGAGTGGGAATAGTAATTTTTACCCCTACGCTATCCAACACTTTCCCTACTGTTGCACTCTCTGAAGTGGGAATAGTCATTTAAACCCCTACGCTATCCAACACTTTCCCTACTGTTGCACTCTTTGGAGTTAGAATAGTTATTTTTACCCCTACGCTATCCAACACTTTCCATACTGTTGCACTCTCTGGAGTGGGAATAGTAATTTTCACCCCTACACTATCCAACACTTTCCCTACTGTTGCACTCTTTGGAGTGGGAATAGTAATTTTTACCCCTACTCTATCCAACACTTTCCCTACTGTTGCACTCTCTGGAGTGGGAATAGTAATTTTTACCCCTACGCTATCCAACACTTTCCCTACTATTGCACTCTCTGGAGTGGGAATAGTATTTTTAACCCCTACGCTATCCAACACTTTCCCTACTGTTGCACTCTGGAGTTGGAATAGTAATTTTTACCCCTACGCTATCCAACACTTTCCCTACTGTTGCGCTCTCTGGAGTTGGAATAGTAAGTTGTACTCATACGCTATCTATGTTTAAAATTTTATTATTATTACTTTTATGTTGTTATTAATTGTTATTTATAATATTAATTTATGTTTATAAAATTATTTATATATATTTAATGTATGTATTTTTTTGTAGTTTTATGTTGTTATTAATTGTAATTTCTATTACTATTGTATGTATATACATTTATTTTTATATTATTATATTTTTATATATTTATAAGTTATAAAAATAATTAATTTAGAGTTATTATTAATGAAAAATATACTATGTATTATACATTTATTAATAATTCTTTTTTTAACATTAATTGTTAATATTTTATAATATATTATATTTTAAAACATGTTTATTACATTCATAATTATTATTTTGTTAATATAACATTTTTATTTAATTAAAATATAAGGATATTTTACAAAAAACAATATTTTTTACATTCGAATTTTTTTTCCGATATTTTGGTACTTACCTTTTTAAAGATAGCATCCCGATATTTTGTCCCTCGATATTTTTGTTGCGATATTTTTGTATATCGATTTTCTGTCTGTCGATAATTAGTCAGACATTCCTCCCTGTGGCAGTGCCAGGGAATCTTCTTTCTGGTTCTCTGCGACGGCGGAGCCCTCTGCAGTGTTCTCCCGGCAGTGATTCCTCTCCTTGTCTCCCTCGTGGTATGGGGTAGAGTGGCTTCTCAGGATGCCATGATGATGTTCGGCGGTCCGCCTGGGGCTGGGGTTGTGTTACCGGGTTGGGCTGACGTGGTTGCCTCTCCTCCTGGACTGTCGCTTCAGACCTGGTAGAATGGGTTTATACCCAGCCTTTTGTTTTGGCTGGCGTTTTGGTGTTTTTTTCCTGTTTTAGGCTATTTTCTGGCCAGTGTATTAATTGGTTGGTGGCTGGTGGGTTTTCCTCCATATCCATTGCTGGAGAGTTGCTTCTCCATTCTTCTGCAGCCATGGGTCACAAGCGGGCATTTAGAAGGAACAACCTGGTGTCTTCTTCCTCTTCTTTCTCTCCTCAGTTCCCCCTAAGCTCCAGAGGAGCCATGGCCTTTACGGGGGTGATGTACCTCTTATGTCCAAGGAGGAGGTGTAGGGCATGATTGAGGCGGCGGGGACTAGGGCTCTTAAGGCTCGTTCGGTTCCTTTTGGTCCTTCTGATCCTCGTACTTTGGATCCTGTGGACGATGTCTCCCAGTCAGATGGTTGAGGCGCTTCTCCCTCCTCTTGCGGCAAGTATGTCTCCAGGAAGGAGAGGTGGGATATTCTGGCGCATGTACGGGACAATTTAGGGTTCCCTCCATTCCAGCTGGGGAAGACAGGTGGAACTCTCTTTCCTCAGTATACTACTCCCTCTCATTTCCTCGACTGGGCCTTTCAGGGCCCTGTCGAGGAAATGGTAATGAGGGAGTGGCGTGAGGTGGATAAATTGCAGTCCCTTGCTTCCTACAGAAACTTGACCTTTTGGAAGGGGAGGACCCCTTGCCTCACAATGTAAAGCTGGAGTCTAGCCTGGCCACTGTTATTGGCAAGATGGCGATTCAGCCTGAGGATTGTACTCCGGCTGATGCTACTGATAAAAAGGTGGACTCCGGCCTTAAGAGGTCTTTTGCTGCTGGGAACTTGGCGCTGAGGGCTAGCCTTTTCTCTGCTTATTCGGCGCTGTCTTTGGTGCAGGATTTCGAGAAATTTCTGGCCGCTGTTCAGGAGGGCTCTAAATGCTCTGACCTTCTGGCTGCTATGGAGCAGCAGGCTAGGCTGTTGGCGGACATTTTGTCTGACGTTATTACGTCTTCAGCTATGTCCACTGGGGCTCTGGTCATGGCACGTTGTTCCCTTTGGCTCCGGAACAGGAAGGCTGATCCTGGGGAGAAGGGGGCTTTGTTGAAGTTGCCATTTGATGGTCAGGCTCTGTTTGGGGACCAATTGCCTGCTATGATCTCTAAGGCTTTCAAGGAGCGGAAGCATGCTTTGCCCTATAAACGCGGTTCGGCTCCATCTGGTAAGCCTTGGAATAGAGCCCCTCAGCCTTCCCCCAAGCGTGAGTCGCGTCAGTCTTTCCGCAGTCGGCGTTTTGAGCCCTGTTTTTCTCGCAAGCATGCTGTCTCCATGCCTAAGGGCCCTACTAAGAAGGGTCCCTGACAACTACTGTCTTGACGGTTCTCTGACAGTGGGTGGTCGTCTTCGGCATTTTTCTTCCTCTGTGGCAGCAGGGCATTTCGGATGGCTGGGTCCTGAGCACTGTGGGCCATGGTTACGTGATCGACTTTTGGCAGGTTCCGCCGGATTCTGGGGTTTGGCTGACTCCAGTGGCTGTCTCTGGTCCCCGCAAAGTGGTTCTGCTGGACGGCGTGTCCTGTTTGCCAGCCAAGAAGGCCATCTGCCAGGTTCCTGTCAAGGAGATCGGGACAGTGACCTTCTCCATTCTGTTCCTGGTGCAGAAGGTGATCGGCGGCTTTCGACCCATCCTGGATCTCAATTGGGTCAACTCCTGGGTTCGAACAGTTCACTTCCGTATGTTAACCGTTCAGGCCATCATTCCGCTGGTTCAGCCTGGTGAGTTTTTGGCCTTCATGGATCTCGAGAATGTCTATCTCCATGTCCCAGTCACCGCTGCTTCTCAGCGTTTCCTGAGGTTCGCGGGGGTCGCCCATTTTCAGTTTTGCGTCCTTCCCTTCGGCCTCAAGTCCTCACCGAGGGTCTTCATGAAGGTCCTCCCACCCCTCATGGCTCTCCTTCATGCCGAAGGGGTTTTCATTCATCCTTATCTGGACGATCTCTTAAGGCATGCTGCCGGGAAGTCTCTTTTGCTCGGTCTGGTCGGGAGGGCCTTCAAGGTTCTTCAGGGACACTGTTTTTTGGTGAACTGGTCTTCTTTAGCCTCCTTTTGGAACATGGTGCTCACAAGGGCTCGTTTTTAGACTTTGCTCGGCCATGTTACTTTGTCTGACAAGCGCCTGGTCTCTCTTCAGTCGCAGGTTTAGGCCTTGATGTCCCGGGAGGCTCCTCCATTGGTCCAGTGGCTGCGGGTGCAGGAGCATCTGGCTTCTGTGGTATTTCTGGTTCCCTAGGCTTGTTTTCACCTTCTTTGTCTGGCCAACTGGATCCTGTTGAGTTAGTCTCTGGGGTTACAGAGTCTGTTGTCCCTGATACCCATGATGGAACGGATCCGGGGGAGCTCTCCTGGTGGCTCTGCCGGCATCAACTTCTGGCAGGGATTTCATTGGCTCTTCCGGCTCCGCTTGTGGTGACTACGGAAGCCAGCCATTGCGGGTAGAGTGCTTGGCTGGCGTCGGATCAGGTTCAGGGGTACTGGTCCCTGCTGGACTCCCAGACATCCTCCAACTGGCGGGAGTTGAGGGTGATTAGGCTTGCTCCGGTGCACTTTCAGGACTCTCTGCATGGCAATTGGGTGTTGGTTCAGACGGACAATCTGGTGGTGAAGTCCTATTTCAACTGTCAGGGGGGACCAGGTCCAGGTACTGGACCTCGATTGCCAGCAACATGTTTCTGTGGGCTCAGGTCTGGGTGCTGGGTCTGTCTGCTCTCAACATTCGGGGTGTGGACAATGTGTGGGTAGATCTGTTGAGCAGGGACATTCCTTTGTCCTGGGATTTCTCTCTCTTTCCCAGTGTGTTCCGCATGTTGATGGGTCATTGGGGCCTCCCTGTGGTGGACTTGTTTGCAGACCCAGGGAATGCCACAGTAGCCCTGTTCTTTTCTCTGGGCCAGTGTCCCGGGGCTCTGGGGGTGGATGGCTTGACCTCTTCTTGGCCTTGGGGTCTTCTGTATGCCTTCCCCCCCCTTTCCGCTGCTCCATGCCTTTCATGTGCAGGTCCGGAGGGACTGTGCTCAGGTGATGTTGGTTGCACCCGTTGGCCTCGGGCGAATAGGTTTCCTCTCCTGACCGGGTTGCGTTGCGACTGGGAGTGGGTCCTTCTGTTGGTTTGTCCCCTTTGGAGTTTCCTGTGCTCCATGCAGAGGTTACACCTGAGGGCCTGGCAGTTGAGGGGTGGGGCTTGGCTGTGTTGGGGGTTCCTCAGTGCTTAATTTGTGCCGGAGCTTTCCGGTGCTTAGCACCGGCACTTAATTGGCAGGGCCGGGTCTACGCATCTCCCACGTGCGTCACACTTGCATATTGATATTTTTTTAAATGTACCTAGTCTGACCGTAATAATACTCTGTGCTCAGCGTGTTCAATCATGCAGGTCACAGCGAGCGGTTAACATCGGCTGCCCTGCCTGCCTGCCTGCAGTGACGTCCATCCGGCCTGAGACAATAAAATGATGTATATTGCAGTTGCTTGCGATCATGGGGCCGCAGCCCTTGGTTAATTACTGTCTGTCACACACACTGATTTATTGGGGCGCCAGGCGCCGGCTGGATTCGGTTTCTGTTCCGTTGAACATTTATTTCACAGGAAATGCCTCGTTTGGGTCACTTCAACCCAAAATACTGTGCACACTGACTGCCCTAAGGAAACACTGGTCTCGCGGTATTGGAGAGCAAAGAAGTGTAAACAGCAGCGTGAGACTCCACCCAAGCAGATCTCTGCAGCAGGCGTGTTAACCCCCGAACTACCTCAAAGAGAGACGTGTTTTTTCAACCATATTGCCCGCGTGAGCTTCCAGGAGTGCTTTCAGACTAGTCTCCGTCCTCAGATGTCAGCCCATGCACTGCTCAACAGAGGTGCATTGTGGAAGTTGTGTTAATGAGGCACTTCAAGGGTACAAGACAGGTGCACTCTCCAGTCGGGACACTGTGCGTGGGATATTGGTAGTGCTGCCAGCTGAGCATGCTGCTTGCACCACGTTGAAGCAGCATAACGGATGGGCAGCCCGCACCTTTGAGGTTCACCTGAGATCGGGCGCTGGTGGCAAATGAAGCATTCACTGTGTTGTGAGTCTGCGGCTCAACTGTGAGAAAACTGAAATGCTAAGTTAAATTATTTAATTTTTTAGATAACTACATTCCCTCTCTGCCCACGCCGTCACGTAGCCTCACCATCCCCTGGCATCGCCAGTGCTGCCTGCCCTAAGCCTGAAAACAGCTGTTACACACCCCGGGACCCCCGAGCTGCCGTGGGTGGCATTGGAGAAGGGTGGGCGTTCCCAGGAGCCCACATGGCTCCACATCGTATCGTGGCCGACCTCAGCAGCTAAAATGGCGGTAGGCTGGTCAGGGCATCTAAGTCTAATCCAGGGAGCACCCAGAGGCACCAACACCCGGCGAATGCGAGGGAGAATGAATGGAGACTGAGGTGAGACTTTCCTCGGCATGGCAGAGGCCCTTGGCTGCGGGACCTGCGACCAGCTGACACCCCCCACCCCCTAAGCGCAGCGGAGTTAATAATTGTTCATGGAGCATTGATTCATTTTTCTTTTTCGTTTTGTTTTCAATGAAAGGGTGCATGTAAACTTTTGTATCTGCACTTTATTATCGGGTTTAAGGTCATAGTTAATATATTGTTTATCTAAGCAGCAATCACTACATTTGTGCTTTTAACAATTATTGTGATTATCACTATTCATGGGAATTGACTGAGGAGTCGAGTGATTAGTATCATTTTCTCGT
This sequence comes from Lissotriton vulgaris, assembly GCF_964263255.1. NCBI lineage: Eukaryota > Metazoa > Chordata > Amphibia > Caudata > Salamandridae > Lissotriton > Lissotriton vulgaris. The sequence goes on from NC_141685.1 coordinate 1,572,496,094, forward strand.
ATTAGGCATGGTGAGTGCAGAGGGTCACATATTTCTTATATTTCTCGACACAACTTGCGGTCGCATGTTTGTAAATGAACTCCGCCGCATGTTTAAAAGGATTGTTTATTACGAGTTTGCCAGTACTGGAGTTTGCTATCAGTTTGCTTGGAGGATGGTGTAATGGGGCGCTAAGCTGCCAACATTGGCAATGGTGTGAATATGCTGGGTTCCACACTGGATCTTATCTCTACACATTCCGTGAGCGTTTTGCTTATGTTTTTTTTAGTTTTCTGTTGTTGCTTTTATTCAGGCCACCACTCCGCACGGGCCGCATTGATTGGCAGAGCAGCTCGCTAGTGCTCCTCGCAGGCGGGCCCCTGTTAGCGCACTTTAGTTCAGTTACTTCTTAGAGTTTCTTGTACATCAAATTGATTTTTGCTCGCAATGAAGTGTCACTCATAGTCGTTGAAATGTCACTCATAATTACAATGAAATTATGAAAATGTCACACATAGCAATCTGAAACCTTGGCAGCTATGTGAGTAGGATTTTGGTAGTGCTGCCAGCTGAGCATGCATGAAGCTGCTTGCACCACGTTGTAGCAGCATAATGTATCCCCCGGGCAGCCTGCACCCTTGAGGTTCACCTGAGCCCGGTCGCTGGAGGCAGATGAATCACTCACTGTTGTGAGCCTGTGGTTCAACTGTGAGAAAACTGCGGTAGGCTACGGGAATAAGTAAAACTAGGGATAGGCCCTGCTGCCCTAGCCTACCCGCCCAGCCGCTCGCTGACTTGCCCAAACATGGCGGCTGGTGCGTGCAGCTGATCCCGATGGTTTCACTTTTTTGGGTCAGACTTTGGTGTGGTGGCGTGGCGTTGACGTTAACAAGCGGCTCTGAGTAGTAAACACGGCCCGAGCAACACTCTCAGAGGGCAGGGAGACATCACCACACTGAGGCTGCAGACGCAGAGTGTGCCCGCCCCGGTAGTGGGGGGGAGGGGGTGAGGGCACGCAGCATCACCGAGGCTGCAGTGTGACTGTGAATGGCAATGGCTCCATGAGGGGATATGCACAATACCCCTTTGTAAAGAAAGGGATACAGCTTGCTTAACACCAGGTGGGAGAAGTCTCCCTGATCAAATCGAATTAGCGACCAAGGGCTTTGATGCTTTCTGCTTAACAAAGTCCAACTCAACTTCCATATGAGTAAACAGAGAAATTGCGTAATGCATATAATTTAAATTTGTCTGTGGTTCCCTTTATACAATCTATGTATGCAATGCTCTTTATTCTGAAATGTCCTCCTATGTAACTACCTCACTAGTCTTCAGCTGCTTTTGGACTGTTATCTTTCTAGAACAGTTTCCTCAAAAACGTAAGTTATTTATTTTCTAGCATCTTGCTAATCCCCTGATACTCTGCCACTTTTACCATCAGCCAGAAACTGCAAAGTGCACTTCAACTGCAGCGGAAAACTAGAAATGTTTATCTCCAGCATAGCAACCGCAGCTGAGTATCATATCTTACCCAAGCCTCAAATCCTTCTTCAAATCTCTTTTCTCAAAACCAGGTTCCTCCTCAATAAATTATTATAAAGCAAAATATATTATTGTAATAGTAGGGCTAAACCAGTACCCGTTCTCCTCAGTTGACAAAGTTGTAAACTTTACCACGCAGACTCACTTTCATATCCCCATACACAGGCCTAGCCGTCTTCACTGATGCAAGGCTGGACAGTTGTCTGCAAGACACAGAGCCCAACTCAAACTGTTAACCTTGCCTTCAATGTGGTACACGGAACCTCTACAGCCAACCTCGTTAGCCCGATTCTCAATTTGTCTTCTGCACATATTTCATTCTGTCCACCACCACCTCTTAAGTACACCTAGACCATCATGTGCCCTATTTAGGTTATGCTTTCTTTCATCTTCCTGCGACCCCTAATTGAAATTCACTTCCTGCTGACCTAGCAGTAGCCATGTCCCATCTCTAATTCAAGGAACGTCCTCAACCTCACCCTCCTTGGCCTTGAGACTCAACAAAATTGAGTATTGCCACTTCAAGCGATTTAATTACTACCACCCCAGCATGCACTTTCCTTTTTATCAGACACCACTCACTTATTTAAAATCATTTACCATTTATTATATACTGTACATATGAATGTGCTAAAAGGTCACTGTTGACACTGCCACAAACCAACCACCATTTATTTACCCATACCCATGTTTCTACCTGAAACTACTGAATTATTTTGCATCTCATTTGTTGCACTAAACAGTATGTCTGACAGAAATGCCTCTACTACTCAATAAAAACTATTAACTGCATATTATTGTTGTGAATTCTGAAAGGGCTTTTGCTGGAGCCATCTCTAAATAAGTTCCCTGCTACAGCCTTGATAATTAATTTGGGATTTGGATTGTTGGTTCCTCGTTAAAAACATTGTTTTCTCTCCTTTTTAGCCAAAGCATTTGTATACTGACTATGGTTTGCTATGGGAATTACTCTGCATTGAATATTACTAAAGTGTAAATATGTATATCTGACTGTACATATAGAAGCCCAGTATAATTATATCTGTAAGGGCAGAAAGATATTGACGCCTTTTTGGTTGTTTGCGCAGCTTCAACATGTTACATTTACAAACGACCTTGGGAGTTTGATAGAGTTAACATTGCCACCTCCCTTTTTGAGCACTAAGCCTCCCTTCCCCTCACTTGTTGTGACATGTAACAATCATGGAGTTTTCGTAACTATTTCCAGCTTCCAGTGTGTAAGGGTTTCAACATTTTGGAGCACTCCCATCTACTGTGTGAATTTGGGATTTTCTCTGTGCAATATCACATTTTAATTGCTTGTTCGTTCGTTTTCATTTTCACCTGACCCGTAAATGGTGTCTTAAGTCAACAATAACCTTAGTGTCTTGTAATAATGACCTATCCTATTACTTAAATGTAATTGCTTTAAAAACCGTCCCTTGGCACTCACACTGTATAGTTTCCAGTTTATGACTAGTTATGATTGAGTTTTTTGAGGAGTAATCAAATACATTTCTAAATACAATGTTTTGACAGAGACTGAAGTGTAAACTGAAAACCGGTATGAATATATTTAGGAAAAGTTCAGTGTTTCAATAGTGCCTGATCTAGAGTTTGGTGGAGAGGGTGCTCTGTAGCAAAGGCGACGGAGTGGCCTTACTGCCAAACTGTAGGTCCCCCACCTCATTTAGAGATGGGCGGAGCTTCAGTATGTTGACAGTGAAGACATACACCTCCTATGGCCTGACTGAATAAGGTCCATTGGGGATTTTGCCACTCCGTATTTGCAGTGAGTGAACAAATGGCAAGTTTTCACTGTCCGTCACAACCAGGCTAAACATGGTGGAACGGGACAGTATAAACTGCAAATTTACCCTCATGCCATGGGAGAAAACTCTCATGGCGAGGGGGCCATTGACTGTGGCCATGTATTATATGGGATAAAGACATACACCCTGGCGTACTTGTTGGACCATGTTCCCTTTTCAATGCATTAATACCTTAGCCAATCTATTCCAAAATTGTGCTTTAAATGCTCTTTTGATTTCATTTTTTTAAACTTTTCCTCAAGGGGCGGTTGGAACCTCCTATGAAAACCTTACTTGAGGAAATATCCCTTGCTGAAATTCATATCTGGTATTTCATTGGGCTTTCTGTGGTGCCAGTTGAGGATGCGGGGGCAGCCACTAGCGCAAGTCGGTGGAGCCAGTGCAGGAAGTGGGTGGAGCCAGTGGAAGTGGGTGTGGCATCCTAAAAAAATTGAGCACCTGGACTTCATATTTTACAAATTAAGCACTGGGGTTCCTGACAATTTGGTTGTTACTTTTCAGGCTTCCCGTGGGTCCTCCACTCTGCTGTCCTATGCTAGGCATTGGTGGGCCTTTTCGGCCTGATGTGCTGCTAGGGAAATTCATCTCACGGTTGCTGACCTCTTTTTGGTAATGCAGTTCCTTCAGGATAGGGCTCATCTGGGGTTGTTGGTGTCTTCTCTGCAGGTGCAGTGGGCGGCTATTCAGGCTTTTTGGGGCTCCTGGTGTAATTTGGGGTATGACGTGGGTCTGATGCCTCGTTTTTTTCGGGGTCTGTTGAATTTGTTTCCTTGCCCTGTCAGGTCCTTCCCTTCCTGGATTTTTCAGCATGTGTTGGATGTTCTGTCCGGTCTACCCTTTGAGCCCCTTGAGGGTCTCAAGTTGCGACTCTTGACTCTTAAGAGTTGTTTTTTGGTGGCCATGACCTCGGTGTGATGCTTGGGTGAGTTGGAGGCTTTCAGCCCGATTCATGAAGCTAAATTGCGCTCGCAAAGGGCCAGATTCTGAGAATCTGGCCTTTGCGAGTGGGATTTTTGCATTTGGGATTCATCATCCCAAATGCAAAAATCGCTATTAGCTAAATCGCATATTTGCCAGGAATTGGATTTAAGGAATCTCTATTAGAGATTCCTTAAATGCAATTCATTAACCAATTGGAAATAGCGAAATCGCAATATTTGGTCGCTATTTACCACGAAGTCTGACTTTGTGGTAAATAGCGAAAAAATAGTAAAAAGCACTTTAGTGCATTTTTTTCTGTTGCATGTTACACACACACATGTCCTTTGGACATGTGTGTGCGCAACACCTGTTTAAATTTGCATTTCAGGGGTGCTACAGGGTGTCCTTTGGACACCCCTGGCACCCTTGAAATCGCTATTTTATTTGCGATTAGCTAATTGCTAATCGCAAATAAGGAATACTCCCCATTCATTCCTATGGGCCTTTCGGCCCATAGGAATGAATGGGGAGTTATTCCTTATTTGCGATTAGCAATTTGCTAATCGCAAATAAGGAATGTGTAGGAATCGCAATTTATTTTGCCATTCCTACATGAATCCCGTTTTGCGAGTCTGTAATAGCGATTCCTTATGACTCGCTATTAAAGACTCGCAAAATGGGTCTTAGATTAATCTACCTGTCTGTCTTGTAAATATCCTTTCTGTAAGATCTTTTCGGATCGGAGGGTTTTGGTGCCGATACTGTCCTTTGTCCATAAGGTCAATTTAGAATTTCATCTCAGTCAGGAGGTGATTTTGACTGAGTTCTGTCCTCCTCCTTCCTCGGCTGAGGAATCTCGTTTGCACTGTCTGGATGTGCGGCGTGCTTTACTGTGATACCTGCAGGTTGTGGAGTCCTTCCGGAAGGGGGATGCTTTGTTCATTAACTTTGGTCCTGCTAGGAAGTGTGTTAAGCCTTCCACTGCTACGCTGGGTCTTGATAGCTTACCAACTTAAAGGAGTGGATCCTCCTGTGGGGGCTCAGGTGAGCTCCACTCACAGTATGGCGGCTACGATGACTGAGGGGTACCTCTGTGGTGGAGATCTGTAGGGCTGTGACCTGGTCTTTTCCCTCTTTGTTTGTCCGTCACTATCGGATTGCTAGTCTGGAGCATTTGGATAATGTTCAGGGCCACAGGGTCTTGTCCTCTATGCGGGACCAGGGATGTTGATCTGCTGTGTTTGGGGGAACGTTATTACATTTTGGTGATTCTTTATCACTCAGTTGTCCATCTCTGTTTTCGTCTGCTTGCTATGTCCTCACTTAGGACATTAATATCGATAATGGCATTACTGCTAGTCCTACTCCCTCACCTTCCTTCAAGGACCCTCCCTCCCTCCTGTTGCGGGACATAGGAGTGCTAGCTCAGCTTTTTAGGTGCAGGTGCAGGTGGAAGTGGGGGCGGAGAGAGTTTTTATGGGCTGGGGGTAGGTCTGAGTGGGAGGACGGCCACACTTGTGCTGAAGGAAGGCGAGAGAGTAGGACTAGGAGTAATGCCATTATCGATAGTAATGGACGCGTTCCTGGACCTGTGAAGGTTGGTTAATGGCCAGAACCTTATGTTTTAGTTTTCTCTAAAATGTACAGGTAGAATCTCACTCATACAGTGCTCAAGTATTTACCCTTGTCAAGCATAGGACTAGAGGCATTTTCCTAGTAGAAATGAGGAGGAAGCACCCTGAAAACTGATGTGGGCCCAGAGACATGGGCTTCTACACACACGCATGTGTTGTGATGAAGTGATAAGAAAAGCAAAAGGTTTTATTTTGCAAATGCACTTTTGTATCACTATTTCACACGGGAACATACACATGTTATTTTACCATGCAGGAAATAGTTGGACATTTAAGTAATCTGTGAAATTTTCAATAGTCACAGATTACCAAGAACAAAGAAATACAAAACATATACATTTACACTAGTTTCAATAGTTCTATGGGTGGAAATGTCTCACCATTTTAAAAAGCAGAGCCTCTTAACAAAACACAACATTACAACATAAGCCTAGTTGCCAGCATAGCTTAGACAAAATATTGTTCATTACCTAGGATCAGGACTCTTGGGTTTCTATGTCTTTTCTTCATTTGCTTTGTTTCCCCAGTTACTCCTCATATGCTCCTCAACATTCTTTCCAGTTTCCTCCGCCTCCCTAAAATGTCCATTCATCATCTCCTCTCTTTCCCTTCTATACCTATTTCTGGCAAGATTCCCTTATTACTTAGTTTAACTTGTTATTTTATATGCTAAAATGATTTGTGATGAATGAACAACCTTTTGAATGACCATTGGCATTATGTCATATACTCTTCCATAATGGTTTAAACAATCTCACATTGGATATTTGCCGAATAAGAACTTTTAAGAATTTATTAATGGGCATATTGTTCATATCAACAATATTTAGAATGTTTTGTTCATATTAGAAAATATGTTGCTTTTACTATTTTATTTTTAACATGTTATTGTGCAGTTTCTAGAGGAAAAGTATCTTAAATCACTTAGATTTCAATGTTCCAGAGGAAAGTTAAATACATAATTTCTTATTTGAGAAAGTCAAAGCCGTGTTTTACACAGTTGTTGTAGCATTCAGGCACCTCAGAAGACTGCTAATTGAATGGCCATTGGAGAGTAGGCTGTCTGTGTTCATGATGAAAGAGACAGGTTATTTGCCGATATTATCCTTTTATACCACTACCTTATCTTAGTCTGCTATTCTTTCTTTACCACAATCTCTTGCTTTGAGTATTGTATCAGTCCACAAACAAGCTCTAAAATCACTTGTTGACTGTTTCCTTGTCTTGGACACTGTACAGTCCTCTGTTACCTTCGGTTAGATTCGGGCTGAACAAATTTATCATACACACAAGATGTCCATATTGAAATTGAAATTAACTGGTCTGTTGGTTCTACAGTAAGGTTACCTTTCATGGAGAATTTCTGACTTTGATAAGAACAGAGCAACCAAGGGTCTGATATTTCTAACATCATTCTAGCTGAAGATTCTAATTTGCATGTGATGCACCTTCTTTTAATCTTTAGTGGCTACAGATTGGACATGAGTTTATTCAAATTGACATGTGATAAAGCACACAGTTCTACATTCTGAACACTGTATCGACCTAGTACATGACTGTTAGACTTGGCATCCTTGGCGTGGTTTCCCCAGACATTTTGCCTCTATCTCCTGTATTTTTGATGCTGTGTTGTATTATGTTTTTGCTGGCTTAGATGCTTTGTGCACTTTGCCACTGCTGATTAGTGTCAAAGTGCAATTGCTCCCTGTGTAAATTGTTACTGCATTTGGTTATCCATGATTGGAATATTTGATTTACTGGTAAGTCCCTAGTAAAGTGCACTGACGGTGCCAGGGCATTCAAATCAAATGCAACTAGTGGGCTTGCAGTACTGATTGTGCCACCCACCTAAGTAGCCCTGCAAATGTAACTCAGACCTGCCACTGCAGTGTCTGCATGCAGTTTTGAAATGCCATGTGGACTTGGCAATTGCACCCACTTGCTAGGCCATAACCTTCCCTTTTCTTACATGTAAGGCACTTCGTAGGTAGGTCCAAGGTCCCCCATCAACAGGATGCAGTGTATGTGAAAGGTAGAGCATGTACTGGTGAGTGGGACATGTCGTAATAGAGAATTACTATGCATCTTGTTTTTCACTGTTGAAAGGCTACCTGTCCCTTAGGCTAACGTGGGAGTTACTTTGTAACATTTTACAAGTATACGTTTCCATTGGGAGAAAATATAGAAATAAAGTTTAGGCTCCCTGAACTTAGAAATTAATGACACATCTTTTTAGGGAGATTGTTTTTAAATAGTGTTTTTGAAAATTCTACTTTTGGAAAGTAGGCATTTTCTTGTTTAACCATTCTGTGTACCTCTGCCTGTTTGCGTATTGACTGTCTAGTTTTTGGGTTTCACAGGGAGTGGGGATGTGCATTCACTGTAGACAGCCAATGGGGGAATGTGTCCAGCCTTTTCTGGGTAACTCAGAGCTGAGCTGGATAGACCCTGGCTGCATTGAGAGTGGTGGGAGGAGCTTCACTTACACCTGAATATACAGTGTCCCCTCTGCACAATGCTGTCTTCACCTCCTGTAGTGATGCTGCACTAGAGAGGACAGAACTGGTTTGGATTGGGCTCAGCGACTGTTGCCACAAAAAGGACAAAGACAAAATGGGGTATAAGTAATGGACCTTAAAAGACAGAGAGTTAGATCACTTCTAGTCTCAAGAGTAACCTTTTGCCAAGGAGAATAGCTGGGGATCTGTAAGAAGGAGTTCCGCCCATTTGCTGTGTGCTTTTCTGGGTTGGCCTGCAGTTACTCCTTCTGCCAAGGTAGAGGACAAAGACTGGAAGTTTCTGCTTGAAGAAGAATCTCCAAGGGCTTGTGTGTGCTGGCCTTTTGTTTTGAAGTCTCAGGCACATAAAGACTTCACCACCAGCTCCCCTGTACTCCACTGCTGGGAGTTCTGACCTGTCAGGAGGTGCCTGCTCCAGTTTTAGGCCTCTGGAGGTTGTTCCTTCTGTTGGGAGCTGGAAGAAACCTAAATGAAGCAAGAAAAAAACAATATCCGGTGCGATCATCGACAATGACCGGCAACGAGGCCAGGGGCAAAGGTTGTGAAGTGCACTATGCACCGCCCCGCCTGCACCGCGTCTCCGACGCACTTTGATGCCTGCCAATGCCTGCAGTTATCGGCCTTCCAGAAGCCAGCCATCTCCACCAGCACCTGTATCCTGTTGTCGCGGAGCCGATAACCTGACTCCACAAGTCTTCGACTTCGCATCACCTCACTGGAACTGACGTCTCACTGCCAACACAACCAACGTCCCCTGTCCTAGACTCGACACGTCACCTCCACGCAGACACAACGCAACGCCTCCCCCTTGGAAGTCAGGGAGCCTGCCTCAACCTTGGCACCAATGCCTCATCTCCATAGCGCCGTGCATCGCCCAAAGACTTCTTTTCAAGGTACTGTTGTTTGGGGGTTCATGTGACACTGTGCCTGACACCTCGCACCTGATGGTCGATGCCGTACTTTGGATTATTGCCTGTCACAACGTCGTAATAGCCCCAGGTGGAGCTATTTGTTTGCTATAAATTTTATTTTCGAATACTTGTTTTATTTTTCTACCTGTATGTTGAATTTTTGTTGTTTTGGTCTTATTTGATTTAGCTATAGGCACTTTGTGGTGTGTGGGCTGTCCATTGGTGCTGTTTTCACTGTTACTGCGTGTTTTGAGTACAAATACTTTACACATTGCCTTTGGGATAAGCCTTTGAGCAGGGGTTATCTAATGTTTGTGTCCCCCTTACCGTGACTTATTATTACGGGAATTCTTGTTCGCTACATAGGTTTGATATTGTTATCCTAAAATGGCTTGTCTTGAAAATACAACCCCTTGCAATCCTTCTCAGGGAGTGTCTCCATGATATGCAATGGTATTGTCCCTGAGATCCTGACCAGTTCATCAAATGGCATGTTCAAGTACAAGGTGCACTGACTCGTAATCCGATAAAACTTTAAAAAATCCCTTCTTGCTACTTTTCAGGGTTCCTGACTCTGAATATAGTGAACCCGATGCGTAGGTTGTATAATGTATCTACATTTATAACTGAATGATGTTAATGTATTTATCCTTTTGGACCTCTACCCGTTTTAATTTTTGTTCATTCTGTTTGTAACTGCTCCTTTAGGCCAAATGGTATAGTGTTCTGGCTTTACTTGTGTAAGGGATGACCTATATCATATGGTATTCAAATCCAAGTATCCAATTTCAATAACAATTCCATAACAATTCTTGATTTAGATTTCTGTTAACAAGATATATATTTTTTGCTTTGGTAGGTATGCAACTGTGGCCATAGCCAAATAATGCGTGACCAGTGTTTTCTTCTTCGGAAGTTGTTTGCAGCATTTGCAATAAGTTGATTAGTTAATAGAAATATTAGGGTAGACTAGGTGTACACCTTGCTTTACTGATACTCCAAACAGTGGCACTAGTGAGATTTTGGATATGTTGATTTCTTTGACTGCTCTCATGTTAATAAGAAATGCCAGCATATATGAGCCACTGTGTTCTTACTTATTCAGCATGTTCAATATCCATGCAGATGTCCATACAGCATGCTAAACTATGGCATGGCATGCTAACAAATGCCACAGGTGTAGAAAACGCTTTGTTCCCAAAACTGCTTTAGTGCCTGCGGCATCTGACATCTTTATTGTGTATTACTATCCGTGCCCACTTAATGTGTAGGCTAATTTAATCTGAATGTTGAACACCTCATTTCAGCACAGAACCCCTGTGTACCATCAGTAAAGTTGATCTTTACTTTGCACACCACACAACAGTCAGAATAAATGTCAGACACTCAACCCTATTGACAAATGGTATGCTAATGCACCAGACCGAATCTCTGACAAGTCACTAAGGGCCCAATTTATATGCTGGGGTAGAGGGAACTCTGTTGCAAAGGCAACAGAGTTTCCTTCCTGCCAACATAATGGCTTGCCTGATTTAAATTCAGATGGACCATAATTTGACGATGGCGGAGACTACTCCATCTCCACTGCGTTCAGTCTTCCCCAATAGCCTGACAAAGTAGGGGGCATCGGGGATTTGGCTGCATGTCCTCCCACCTAATTTAAATTGTTTTACTGCAAGGAAAAACCTGACAGTAAACAACACAGCTTTAGAGTGTACTTGACTTTGTTCTTTACTACCCGAGTCATAGGTAGCTAAGAAAACATACCCACCAACCTACGCATGTGCACGCTAGCCCACAGGTCTTTTTTGCAAACAGCTTAAACCTAACTGTCGTTCAGGATTGGAAGCCACTCGCTAATATATTGTAGCTACCCATGTTAGTACAACATATGATTTTGCCTGTGAATGCACCACCCTTCCCTCACCCTCTTCCAAATGTATGCATGAAAAAGTGCAGTGTTAATGCACACAATTGGAGATCCAGAAAGAAACTTTCTCATGACTGACTATGTCTTCATCTTTCATACTCAGACACCTTACAACTATTCATGTGTGCTTCCCTGTACAATCAATATAGACATAGTACAGTTCTTGGGAATATAGCATGTTACAACGTGTGCTTTTACATTTAACAACGCTGTTGTTACAACAACTGCGTTGTTACAAAGCGATGCCATCACTATGTAAGTCATTACATCGACTTTCAGTAGATGGCACTGTAACATTAGGAATGTATAATTAACTATTCCAACTCCAGCCTATGCAACAGTAGGGAAGGTGTTAAAATAGTAAATGATAATATTTCTCATGTTAGAGCACAATCTACTGCAAGTTGATGTAATGACTTGCGTAGTAATGGCATCGCGTTGTAACAACGCAGTCGTTATAACAACAGCGTTGTAAATGCATCCTGGTTTAATCACTGCGATGTAAAGGTTGTTTCCTGTTCTAGGAGGCCACACAAATAACAAGAGCGTGACATAAAAATGTCAGGTAACACAAACAATCTGATGCGCTCAACTTCAGCTCAGGTACATGGAGTCCAGCTACAGTGGTGCCATTTACCATACATAAAAGACCAGCATAGGTTGTATTTTCTTCTTTCCACCGATTGAGGAAGGAGCTGCACTCTGTCGCAAATCTGTCTACTTATTACCCCATTCCTGTTTTTTTCCCCCATGTTATTCATTTCCCATTTTTGAAAGATAGAGCTTTGTAAATGTGGCGGGTACAGTATTGCTGATTCCAATCTTCATTCTTAATAGGGTTATAGGTGCCCTATAGTTCTCGGAGACTAAGATTGTTTCACATTTTACAGGGTGAAATGGTGTGTGCCTGTGTTTCAGGGAATTCCAGGGAATTCCAGGGCCTGGTTGTCAATTGGGGTGTAACATGACAAATACGAAGGCTTTTTTGTTGTTCTGGGAGGCCTGAATTTTTTTAAAATGTTTTTCAGTTTGAAATTCTGGAGATCTTTTATGTCGGGGTGGTGTTAATTTGTATTAAGCATGGGCGAATTTTACGAATTCGCAATCCGCGAATTTGTGGATTTGCAAATTCGCAATCCTCAAAATTCGCGAATTCGTGCGAATTTGCCGATTTTTTTATTTTTGCGTGTTTGCGGGTGTTAGCGGGGCGCTTTGCGTGTTCGCGGGCCGCTTTGCGTGTTCGCGGGTTTTTTTTTTGCCTGGTTAATCACTGCCACCCTCTTGTTTATTATGCCCATCTGCCCTCTGTACCACTCGTTTCTGTGCCCTTCTGCCCTCTGCCCCACTCATTTTTTGTCCCCTTCTGCCCTCTGTCCCACTTTTGTACCCTTCTGCCCTCAGCCCCACTTAGAATGGCGCCGGCAAGCTGCCAGCGCCATTCTAAAATAGCTACAAATAGCTTCGACAGGAAGCACTAATAGATAAAGTAAAGCAGGTGCTCGAGTTGAAGGTCAAATTAAGTTACACAATCATTAATCACCCCAAGTTTGAGGTGATTAATGATTGTGTAACTGAATTTGAGCAGCACCTGCTTTACTTTATCTATTAGAGCTTCCTGTTGAAGCTGACTTTTGTAACTATTTTAGAATGGCTCTGGCAGCTTACCGGCGCCATTCTAAAAGAGTTACAAAAGTCAACTTGAACTTTTGGCCCAATCCGTTCCGCTCGCGGATTTTGCGGGAAATTCGCGAATCTCGCCGATTGCGAATTTACCGAAAATCCGCAAAATCCGCAAGCGGGGCAGATTTTCCGCCCATGCTTAATTTGTATTTTACTATATATACCCTGTAGAGCAGTGTCGTTTTACTGTGGAAGGACAGTAGCCAAAAGGACTAGCATCTCTGATATTTCAATGTATCTAAATATGTGCCTGGGATATTCGTTTTGTTATTGCCTGAGTTGAATTGTGTTTTTACATTAATTGAATTAAGGGCTGCTGATGATCAATATTCTTTGTTTGGTACTGATCAGTTCATAGTCGGGTGCTGCGTAGCCCATGTCTATGTGTTTATTGGTATGAGCAAGGAGACCTGCTTTCCAAGTTTTATCGTTGATTCCTGCTTGCTAGTCCCATGTGTAACTAGGTGCCGAGAGCAACTTGGCTATGTTGGTGTTATCTGGGTTCATGAGGGTGTCCTGTAAGCAGTATATACTATTGCAAAATGTCTGTACAGCAGCTACATTTCCACCAGTTATGAGTTTGAATGTTGACCACATGATAATATTTTACTCTGTGATTTTATTTCGTATAGGCAAAGTCTGAACAGTTGTCTGCGCAATTTGGAACTTTTGCTTTGAAATATTTAGATTTTTCGTTGTGTTTCCTATCTTTCAGGATAGGTTAAATGTAAATGTAAATTGATACTTGTATAGCGCACTACTCACCCGCAAGGGTCTCAAGGCGCTTGTACGAATACCACTGTGGAACCCGTCCTGGTTTTCCCTGTGAGGCGTCCACTCCTGGGTGAGGCGTCCACTCCTGGGTGAAGGCCTGGCATCCTTAGCGTTAGGGGGGCCGTTGTGGAGATTAAGCAAGCTATTGCCCAGAGTTGCAGAGTGGGACTCGATGATTAGAATAGGCACCGAGGCGAGAATTATCAGGTCCGTGGAATTTTGAGCCCAAGACCCGCCGAGGAGGGAATTGAACCCTGGTCCCGGGCTAGACCTTTGCATCAGGGTCTGCCGCTCTAACCATTGAGCCACACTTCTTTTGAAAAAAGTGACATTTCGCAGGCTTCAGTTTTAGAAAACATTAAATCATGATCTTTTTGCAGTTATTTGCTGCACTTTCCAAGTTTCAGAAAACCATTCTTGGTTCTGTAAGTGTCAAGGTGCTTTAGATGACACCAATTTATATCCATTTCAAATTCACTCCTTTAATTCCATCCCTACCCAAGCTCTACTAAACACATAAGAAAGCAAGAGCACAATCCTAACACAAATAATGCATAAAAATAAAACACAAAACAAATTTTTTTTACTAACCTACTAATCTTGGGTTCTGGGTAGCGTGCTACTCGCAGAAAAAGTGCTGCAATGCCTCGTCAGGAGTCGAAAGCGCTATACAAATACATATACAATTGCCCTTACATTTACTCTCACAATTTCTGAAATCGGCCAAATTTGCGTGCTAATTTGCACCCAGGTGTGCACTTTTTTAGACAGTTTGCAATTGCATACACATTCGTTGTCTATATTTAGTAAATCCATGTATGACTTCGTCTTAACTTTGATTTTTTCCCGAAAATAAAAGCGTCATCTTTATATTCACTTTAATGCGAGCATTCCGCACCAAAACAACGTTTAGTCCAAAAACTGAAAAAATTATATGCAAGCCTAGTTGCTTTAATTTAGGCTACACTAGAAGCGTTAAAGTATGTTGCTGTTAAATATTCCATCGTCTTTTCACCTCTCACTGACTGCCAAACTGTTTTCCTGTAGCAAGAGGCTAGCGTGGTGACGCAAGGCCAGGCCTGCCCACGGCATGCCTCAAGGACACCCCCTGAAACTCATTCACTGGTAAATATTTACCGCCAAGGTACAGGTGATGGGAGCGCTGCAATCCTCCCGCGTGCGGCGATGTTGTGATGCTTGTATTTCTATGCGCTGAAAGGCAGTCAACTAATTGTTTTGTCTATTTAGTATCTTTTACCTAATTAGTGTCGGCTGTTCGCATGCTAATTAATTGTGACCTTTATTACCCCCTTTAAACCCCCTGCACGGGACTGCCATTGCTGCCTGTGGAGAGACGCTGCTGTGGGATAACGGACATTATTTCATTTTAATCCTGGTGTACCTCGCACTTTACAGTGCACACAGGAGGCCTTTCGGCAGTCCCTGAGGCAGTGGAGGCTGACAGTCCTTGAGAATGGCGAGGCGTCACGCTACCGCCCAAATTAGAGTGAAGGGGTGCCAAAAATGTGCAGTAGCCCCCAGCACCCCCGTCTGTTAATAATTACCTACACCATGGGTACTCACAAACTTTCTCTCGGGGTCCAAAATGATAGTTTGGTTTGTGGCCGAGGGCCGCACTGGTAGGGGTGGGGTCAGTGGGGGGGCTAAAGTAAAACAAAATCAAACCCGTTTCAAAACAGACAATGTGAAAGTGCTCTATTTCAAACCCAGATGTAACTATAAAGAGGACATTTTGATAATACATTTATTATTAGCAGACAATAGCACTCTTAAGAGGAATTGCAGCTTCATACACAATTTGACCTCAATTCCATCACATTCTCTCTCTCTCTCTCTCTCTCTCTCTCTCTCTCTCTCTCTCTCTCTCTCAGTCAGTCAGTCTGTCTGTCAGTCAGTCTCTCTCTCTGTCAGTCAGTCTCTCTAAGTCAGTCAGTCTTTCTAAGTCAGTCAGACTCAGTCAGTCAGTGAGTCTCAGCCAGTCAGTCTCTCTCTCTGTCAGTCAATCTCTCTCTCAGGCAGCCAGTCTCTCTCTCTGTCAATCAGTCAGTCTCCCTGTCAGTCAGTCTCTCTCTCTCAGCCAGTCTCTCTCTGTCAGTCTCTCTCTGTCACCGAGTCTCTCTCTCTCTGTCAGTTAGTCAGTCTCTCTGTCAGTCAGTCTCTCTCTCTCTCAGTCAGTCTCTCTCTCTGTCAGTCTCTCTCTCTCTCTCTGTCAGTCAGTCTCTCTTTGTCAGTCAATCAGTCTCTCTTTGTCAGTCAGTCACTTTCTCAGTCAGTCTCTCTCTCAGTCAGTCAGTCAGTCTCTCTCTCAGTCACTCTCTCTCTCTCTGTCACTCTCTCTGTCAGTCTCTCTCTCTAAGTCAGTCAGTCTCTCTCTTAGTCACTCAGCCAGTCAGTCAGTCTCTCTCCAAGTCAGTCAGTCAGTCTCTCTCTCTCTGTCAGTCTCTCTCTTTCTGTCAGTCAGTCTCTCTCCCTCTCTGTCTCGGTTTATTTAGTGCGCTACTCACCCAACAGGGCCTCAAGGCACCTGGGGGTACTGGGGAGCTCCGGATCAGTCGAAGAGCCACATCTTGAGGTCCTTCCTGAAGGAGAGAAGGGTTGGAGAGTGTCTGATGTTTATGGGGAGCTCGTTCCAGCTCTTGACTGCGATCTCCCACATGTTCTACTTCTGCGGATGCGGGGGACCTCTGCCAGGGCGAGGTCGGTAGAGTGGAGGTTCCTCTTGAGTACGTGGAAAGATAGTCTCTCATTGAGGTATTTGGGTCCGATGTTGTTTGAGGGATTTGTAGGCGTAGGTGAGGAGTTTTAAGGTGACTTTCTTCTCAACGTGGAGGTCTCGTAGGTGTTGGGTCATGTGTTCATGGCGTGGAGTTCCGAGGACAAGTCTGGCAGCGGCATTTTGGATGGTCTGGAGTCTGTGTGTAGGAGGGATCCGTTGATTTTGGCGTATAGGGCGTTGCTGTAGTCCAGTCTGCTGGTGATGAGTGCATGGGTGATGGTCTTTCTGCAGTCAGGGGGATCCATTTGAAGGTTTTTCGGAGGATGCGCAGGCACTTGAAGCTGGTGGAAGCAATGGCGTTGACCTAGTGGTTCATGGAGAGGGAAGAGTCAAGGATCATGCTGAGGTTGCGTGCGTGGTCTGTAGGAGTGGGTGGGTTCCCAAGGGCGGGGGGCCACCAGGTGTTGTCCCAGGTGAATTTGCAGGGTCCGAGGATGAGGACCTCGGTCTTCTCTGAGTTGAGCTTAAGGCAGCTGTCATTCATCCAGGTTGCCACAGTCTTCATTCCTTCTTGGAAGAAGAGTCTGGTGTCTCCAGGATTCTTCGTGAGTGAGAGAATGAGCTGGGTGTTGACTGCATAGGATATGCTGTCTGACGATGGCGGCAAGGGGGGACATGTAGATGTTAAAGAGCGTGTGTCTTAGTGATGAGCATTGGGGTACTGCGCAGTTGATGTCGCTGAGTTCAGTTAGGAAGGGTGGGCGTCTGATCCTCAGGGTTCTGCCAGAGAGGAAGAGAGGAAGAGTGGTAGGATTGGATCCAGTCAAGGGCGGCTCCTTGTATCCCGGCTTCATGAAGTCTGGCTGCAAGTGTGTGATGGGAGATGGTGTCCAAGGCAGCTGAGAGGTCTAGAAGGATGAGTGTCTCTCTCTCTCTCTCTGTCAGTCAGTGTCTCTCTCTCTTAGTGTCTCTCTCTCTGTCTCTCTATCTCTGTCAGTGTCTCTCTCTCTTAGTCAGTCAGTCTCTCAGTCAGTCTCAGTCAGTCAGTCTCTTTCTTAGTCAGTCTCAGTCAGTCAGTCGGTCTCTCTCTAAGTCAGTCAGTCTCTCTCTCTCTCTCGCTGTCAGTCTCTCTCTTTCTGTCAGTCAGTCTCTCCCCCTCTCTGTCAGTCAGTGTCTCTCTCTCTCTCTGTTAGTCAGTGTCTCTTTCTCTCTCTCTCTCTGTCAGTGTCTCTCTCTTCCTCTGTCAGTGTCTATCTCTGTTGGTGTCTCTCTCTCTCTTAGTCAGTCAGTCTTTCAGTCAATCTCTATCCCGCTGTCTCTCTCTCTCTGTCAGTCTCTGTCTCTCTCTCTCTCTCAGTCAGTCTCTTGACCTTAGTCAGTCAGTCTCTCTACCTCAGTCTCTCTACCTCAGTCAGTCAGTCTCTCTACCTCAGTCAGTCAGACTCTCTCTGTCAGCCAGTTTCTCTATGTCAGTCAGTCTCTCAGTCAGTCAGTCTCTCAGTCAGTCTCTCTCAGTCAGTCTCACTCTCTCTGTCAGTCGTCTTGCTCTCTCTCTGTCAGTCTCTCTCTTTCCGTCAGTCAGTCTCTCTCCCTCTATGTCAGTCAGTGTCTCTCTCGCTCTCTCTGACAGTCAGTGTCTCTCTCTCGCTGTTAGTCAGTGTCTCTCTGTGTCAGTGTTTCTCTCTCTCTGTTAGTGTTGATTGTTTAGTCAGTCAGTCTCTGAGTCAGTCAGTCGTTCTCTCTCTCTGTCAGTCTCCCTTTCTCTGCCAGTCTCTCTCTCTGTCAGCCTCAGCTTCTGTCAGTCTCTCGCTCTGTCAGTCTCTCTCTCTATCAGTCTCTCTCTCTGTCAGTCTCTCTACCTCAGTCAGTCAGTCTTTCTGTCAGTCAGTCTCTCGCTATCAGCCACTTTCTCTCTTAGTCAGTATCTCTCTGTCAGTGTCTCCCTCTCTGTCTCTCTCAGTATCTCTCTCTCTCTCTCTCTCTCTCTCTCTCTCTCTCTCTCTCTCTCTCTGTCAGTCTCTCTCTCTCTCTGTCAGTGTCTTTCTATCTCTGTCAGTGTCTCTCTATCTCTGCCAGTGTCTGTTCCTCTCTCAGTCAGTCAGCCTCTCAGTCAGTCTCTCTCTCTGTCAGTCTCTCTCTGTGTCTCTCTCTGTCAGTCTCTCTACCTCAGTCAGTGAGACTCTCTACCTCAGTCTGTCAGTCTCTCTACCTCAGTCTGTCTCTCTGTCAGTCAGTCAGACTCATTCGTCAGGCCAGTTTCTCTCTCAGTCAGTCAGTCTCTCTGTCAGTCAGTCTCTCTTTCAGTCAGTCAGTCTCTCTCTCTCTCTCTCTCACTCTAAGTCAATCAGTCTCTCTCTCTCAGTCAGTCTCGCTCTCTCTGCCAGTCAGCCAGTTTCTCTCTGTCAGTCTCTCTTTTTCTGTCAGTCAGTCTCTCTCCCTGTCGGTCAGTGTCTCTCTCTCTCTCTCTCTCTCTCTCTCTGTCAGTGTCTCTTGATCTCTGTCAGTCTCTCTCTCTCTCTCTTAGTCAGTCAGTCTCTCAGTCAGTCAGTCTCTCTCTCTCCCTGTCAGTCCCACCCTCTGTCAGTCTCTCTCACGGTCTCTCTCTCTGTCAGTCTCTCTCTCTCTCTGTCAGTCTCTCTCTCTCTCTTTTTCCTTTCAGTTGGTCAGTCCTTCTCTCTCCCAGTCAGTGTCTCTCAGTCAGTATCTCACTCTCAGTCAGTCTGTATCTCAGTTAGTCTCTCTCTCCACTCTCTTTCCACTCTCTTTCTCTCCACTCTCCACCTCTCTCTCCCTCTCCCCACTCTCTCTCTCTCTCTCTCTCTCTCTCTCTCTCTCTCTCTCTCTCTCTCTCTCTCTCTCTCCCTCTCTCTCCACACTCTCTCTCTCTCTCCTCTCTTTCTCGCTTGGAAGCCATGGGTACATTACCTGAAAGGTCAGCGAGCTGCCATGAAAGGCCTGCAGGCCGTACTATGAGTACCATGGAGCTACACTATGCCAGGTTCAACTTTTTGCCGTGAGTGCCCCCACAGATATGAAATCAGTGTCCCCTTGTGCCAAGAATTGCAGACACCATGATGAACCCCAGATTTTTCAGCCATAAAGGTGAGTGGGGTTGTCCAGAGTTTTTTTTACATTTGAGAGCTGGGCCTTGCCATGCCGGATGATCTTATACGGATGTGAGATGCATAGCCTACCTACTGCTGGGCTCTGTTTGCTAGCCTTAACTGTGTATTTCAATAGGCTTAAACATATGTGCTTGACGTCTTCTGCTCTCTCCACCTCACCCTCCTTTCTCTCTGCCTCTCCCGCCTCTCTCTCCGGCCCTCCTCTCTCTCCTAACTTCACCCTCCTTTCTCTATGTCTCTCCCTCCTCTCACTCTGCCTCTCCCTCCTCTCTACTAACTTCACCCTCCTTTCTTTCCCCTTCACCTTTCTGTCTACTTATCTCACCGTCTACTTCCTTCCACCTCACTCTCTTTACCACATCCTACTCTCCACCTGTTTCCCTGCAGTGCCCTTCTCTTTCTAACCTTCACCCCTATTTTTCATCTGACCCTCCACCCTTTTCACCTTGTCTTACTTTCACTCTCTTCTGACTTCGCCAGACTCTCACTGAGGGGCCCATTGGGATGTCGGGCGGATTGCCCCAGCCAGGCTGGCGGTGACATCCGCATTCGAATTCCCCCCGCCATATTAGTATGGCGGGGGAGACCTCAGGGGACGGAAAGACCGTCCGCTGCTTTTCCGCCCCGGTCGCCTTGCGGCCGGGACAGAAAAGGATTAATATGGTGGCGGTGTTTATTAGACACTGCCAGCCATATTTCAATGGGCTTACGGAGATGCCTTTCCGTGGCGGCGCCGCCACGGAAAAGCATGCAGTCTTCACTCTGGGGGCCACCTGCAGGCCCCCAGAGTGAAGGAGAGATGGGGGTGCACATGGGGGGTACCTGTGGTACCCGAAAAAACAGCTGGTAGGGTTTGAAAGAGCTTCAGATGTATTGGGCGCTCTACCTAGAGTCTACGTTACGCTCCGTAGGGGAAAGGTATCTAAGGCGTGGTGCGTGAAGAGCGAACGGGAAAACCCTAAACCGTTCAAAAGAAAATCTAAAAGACTTTCACAAATTATAGGAAGCAATGCTCTCGCAACCACATTACAGTGTAAAACAAGCAATAAACAGTAATATCAAATGGGTAGCAAACAAAAGCAGATCTTTGTGTTTCTATTCCTTTTCAAAAGACGTTTATTGGATCCACATTCAGCCGACACGTGTTTCCAAGTCCGTCCTTGGAACACGGCGACCGGGAACACACAGAGGAGGGATACCGAGCTACAGTTCGATAAATCCACAGAGAGATTGATCTATGAACCAGGTCTAACTTTTAATCTTGGATCCCCTCCCGGTACAGTCAGACACACACACGTGTCTAGTCTCATTTTGGTACTGACGAGCCACACTGGGCTTGAAAATGTATCCAAGCAGATCTACTTGTCGCTCCAAACCCGGAATAAGAGTTTGCTTCATTTAAATGGTATTGAACACTCAGCAGCGCATACACAGGATTCCTCTACCAACAATATTCACTTTTCGCATCGACCCATAGATGCTTGGGTCTATCTACCAGCCCTGAAGAGTCGTGTTGACTCCACTTTTGAACACAACGAAACACGTGTCGGCTGAATGTGGATCCAATAACCGTCTTTTGAAAAGGAATAGAAACACAAAGATCTGCTTTTGTTTGCTACCCATTTGATATTACTGTTTATTGCTTGTTTTACACTGTAATGTGGTTGCGAGAGCATTGCTTCCTATAGTACCTGTGGTACCCCCCTGCATTTTCATAAACAAAGCGGCTTTGTTTGTGCAAATGTAAAAGTGCATTTTTAGCATTGTGGCGGGCGGTGCTGAGAGCACCGCCCGCCACAATGCTAAAAATACAGGATGCGCCCGCCACAGTGGCAGACGCATCCTAATACCCCCCACGGGACCCCAGCCCTTATGGTGGGCGGTCCCGATTACCGATGCGATGGTGGGCAGTCTAAGTCCTAATGGACCCCTATGTGTCAATTTGCTCTCACTCCACTTCACCATATTTTCACCTCACCCTGCTATCTCTCTTCCTCACTCTCCTCTCACTCTTACTGGCCCTCCTATCTTTCCAACCATACTCCTTCTCTCTCCCTCACCATCCTCCGTTTCTTCTCACTATCATCCCTCCTGCCTCAGCCTCCTCTCTATTTACCTCCTGTGTCTCTGCTTCACCTTCCCCTCTCTTCACCTCACCCTTCTCTCTCTCTGCACCACATCCCGGACTCTCGAGCTTACCTTCTCTTCTGTCAGACTCACCTTCACTGCTGCTGCCTATAGGGTATTGATTCTGTATGTAATGGAATGAGGTGTGTGCATGTGCCTGGGTGCCCGTAACCGGACCTGGCACTTCTCTGTCTCTGGTCTGTTCTTCTCTGGTGAAAATAGCTCTTGTGGTTTTGGCACTGGAGGGACATGGTGGCATTAATTGTCTGCATGTCCTGCTTTCAAAATAACATGGACCCTCCTTTGTGGGTTACAATGCCCAAGGTACAAGGGGTGACTTCATATTTGAAAGGGAGGTCTTTATTTGTCAAAAAGGGTTGCTCTGCAGCTTTTACAGTACAACAGGCAGGTTAGAATGGTAGGCCTGAAGCCATGGCTTGCAGGCCCACTCAGTGGATCGCACAAGAGGGGCTGCAGTCCACCAATAACATTCAACTTCCAGGTCACAGGAGCATTTTCTAGACCGTATAGTACAGACTTATAGAATAGTGTAATGTGTCAATGAAAAATAAACCAATTTAGCTATATTGAAAGGGGGAGGACAGTCACTTTACTCCTGCTTAGTAGGAGTAAAGTGTAAAGATTTGAAAAACAGCATAATAGTTTCCAGAAAAAGATGAAAGAATCTGGGGGGTCCATGCAGAAAATGTAGATTTCTTACACCGTCTCACTCTTTTTTCAGAAATGGAATTCTGGGTAGCAAGCTTCGAACCTGTGAAGCCACTGATTGCGGGAACATCTCTTCAGCAAGAGGATTAGCCCAGTATATTATTTTACCAGTTTATGTGCCGAAGAGTAACAGCAGCACCATACTGAGGGCCACTGGAATTAACAATAGGGTAGGGCAATTATGCAGCAGGGTTGACTAAATTGTGCAGCATAATGCTGGGCAGTGTTACTTTTTACATATGTTAACATAATCTGGAACAAAGTTTCATCTCAATAGTTCCAGTTTAAAATGCAACTACAGTGTAACCAGCTGAAACGTGACCAGTAAACCTTTGTGAAGGGCCTTCCACTGTGCAGCAACATGTCACCTTGCTTTTAGTACCTTTTGATCTATTTAAAATGGCTTTTTGATAAAATCTGCAAATTTAGCAGCAAATCATGGATAATGTGGAAAATTGGATGAATCCATAATGATATATAAAATGCAGCATCAGCAGAATTGCATTATTCCAGTGGCCCTGCCTGTAATCCATTTCTGTCTATTTATGTGACAAAATGAGAGAATTTGTTGGAAGATAATACATGCACAGTCATTGGTGCCCCAAAGTGGCTTCAGTGCCTCAAATTATATTTGCGGGCTCTTCCTTCTGCGAGCACCTTTAGAGATTGAGACAAGGCAGGACAGCACATGTTGGCAGTGATGCCATGGAATTATTGGCATTGTTTTTTTTTATATATAATCGGCACTTGCATAGATCCTTCCCATTCTGTATCTTTGTTGTATTAGTGAAAATTGAGAAGCCTCTTCACTTACAAAGAGTTAAAATGTTTCCATTACCAGTGTTGTTTTGCTTAATATAGTGCCATTAACAGGACCACTGGAATTATGCAGTTCTGCAGCAGCAGCGTGGTCTGCAAACTATGGATTTGCCCCATCTGCTAATGCATATTTGAAGATTTTTACAAAAGAAAATGTTATTAACTCAATAGAATCTAAAGTTACAAATCGGACTGCAATATTTTGTGGCATGCCCTTCACCAATGTTGACTGGTTACCTTTCAGTTGGCTATTGCTCTATTTCGGTGCTACAGTGATGCGAACAACATGCAACCTTTTCCAAGACCGTGTTAACGTGTAAAACTTAAGAAGCAATACTTTCGCAAAACGTGCCGAGTAATTTGGCTTTTTTGTTACCTAATTCAGCCATGCTGCACAATTTGGTTTTCCCCAACCGCATAGTTCCAGTGGTACTTGCCATAAATTAGGACTAACATCACAGCAAAAAGAAAATGAAACAAACCACTACTAAAAGATAAAGTGTAATTGTATGCTCATTTTCACTTACTTTTCTTGTAGTGGCAAAATCCTTCACACTGTTTCTGCCGTAAAAACCTTTTTCCTCTCTTAATTACTGTGTGACAGGAGGTTGTGGGCATAGTGTGGGTGTCTCAGGTACCCCATCTGTTTACAGGTGCACAGTAAAAGCAGCCTTTCCCTGTGCCCTCACCCCTGTCCCCAGGCACTCATGGCAGCCCAAGGCATTGCATTTAGATAACAGCTGCACAATTAGGTGTTGATTGTGAGCCTGCAGACCCGTGTGATTTTTTTCATTAAGAAATACAGAAGATGGTTTTCTGCACGCGAATGGGCTTTGGGTGGACCACAGGGCTATCTTGGGAGGCCCGGCCCAGCTGGCCCTTCATCTAGAACCAGGCCTGCCCAGTATGCCCAACATTGCCACCAATATACAAGCACCAACACTTTGCCATGCGTGTCACATGTTTGTAACCTTTAAAGTAGATGAGCATTTTATTATATGCCAAGCATTACCTCAATATTCAATTTCTAGTAATTTTCCAGGGGTACCATATGTGCCAACAACGACTTTCAGTATGGCATAGCTATCAACAGACTATGAAGCATAATGCGCACATTCTCTCTCTCACTCATGGTCACTTACATTTGCTCACTCACATCTATGCTCATTCATTCCCTCCTACTCTTCTTCTCACTTACACTCACTCTCACTTACACTCACTCTTAATCTCACTCACTCCAAGTCTGTCTTGCTTATTCTCACACACTTTCTTGTGACTCATGCTCACTTATATTCACTCATACTCATCCACACTCACTTGCACATCAGTCTTATCTCACCCTTACTCAGTCTCACTCATTGTCTTACTTATTCTCACTCAAACTCTGGCTAGCCCCTACCTTTGCATCCCAAAGACATGTCAGGATTGCTTTGGCTATCTCTATAAAATAACAGCATATATGTCCTCTACGTGGGACCTCTCGGAGGGCGATGGGAGGTTCAACATCAGGACTATTTAAATGTAAACGCTATTGAAATTCAAAGCTTGCAGCAAAAGAAAGTGAATAGTTTGTTTTTACATTTATTTTCACAGACTAAACATTGAATTCCTCTTGTTCCTTTCAAACCGCATTGCATATCAGAATTTGATCAAGCAAAGAGAGGGAAATTAGTTTTATAGATTATCCCGTGGCTATAAGCAATTTTGCACTTTGATCTTTTCTGATTTATGGCTTTAAAGTTTTATCTGATTATCTTCAAAATAACAGGGCACGGCATGCACTATTCATGGTACTTGTTCTTTGCCAACCATTTGTCTTCATTCAAGTTCATTATTGTGTCCACTGTCTCTTTGTTAAGGCACTGCGAGGTCATTTTCAGTGCTTAATTTGTGCCAGTGGGGGCTACCGGCCCTAATTTTTGGGAAGCAACACTTATTGTTCCTTCTTGGACATTTCCCGAGAGCAAGAGAGGGAAACATACAGAAAGGGGAAAGAAGGAGAATGAGAAAGACAGAAAACTGCCACAAAGGGAGAAAGCAAGAACCTGCAAAAGTGAAATAAAGGGCTGTTAGCGGATTAAACAGCATGAGATGGATTCAAGCCCACACAGCCTTGGTATTTCTTCACTGACACTTAATAGCGCCAGCCATGGGCTTCTGAGCAAAGCTTTGGGCATCAGCACTTATTCCTTTCTAAATGAAGGACTGGCCATTACCTCCTCCGTCTTTCTCGTCACAGTCACCATTGAGCACTATGATGGGACACAGCATTCACCCAGAGAACAAAACTCCCATCCAACATGGCGGTTTGACAGGAGGTACCTGTCACCTGACCTATAAGGCTGGGGCAAATACACACAAGATTTCGTTTTTTTTTTCTTTGTGTCCCAGCTACGAACAAGCATAGCTCGTAAACTGCTGGCGCCATGTGCTTTGGAGCAGTGGTAAGTTTAGTTTTATGTATTTTTTTCATGAAGGCTGGACTGCTGTAGCATCCGCGCCTTTATTTACCTGCTGCTGCTCCTCCGCTGAGCGGTTGAGAGCAGCAGTGTCAGTTTGAAGGCGGTGGTAATCTTGTGCCTTTTGTTCCAGTGCCGCTCCTGTGCTTTGACGCTGCAGTATGGGTATTTTTGTTTATTTTTTTACTGTCGGTGAGACTGCTAAAGCATCTGCGCCTTTGTTTTCTTTGTGCCGTTACTCCTATGCTGAGCAATAGGCCTGTTTCGGCATAGGACTGGTTGAGGGTTCCTTGGGCCATGTCAGCCTCCCTATTCTGGTTCCTTGGGCTCGCAGGTGTATGGCATGTCTCCTGTGCCACCAGCTAGCACCCTGGGTCCCGTCGTCCCCAGATTTTGAGAACTTGATGCTTGTGGCAGCCAACATTTTGCCAAGGCTCCAGTGGTGGTTCCGGCTGGATCATCTCACTGTGGGGTGCTCCTGGACGCTCTAGTGCGTTGTTCCCTTCCTGCCGATGTGTGCCCTCGGGGTTGAGCTCCCCTTGAGCCTCTTTCTTTATGGGGATTTTTATCGACTACTAATGTGCTGGTTCTCTTCAGATTGAAGGTGCTGGCTGCAATTTTTAGAGCCCTTCTGTTCTTTGCCCCTATTCTCCAGGCCCAGTTGGTTCAGCTCTGGATTATCTTTCAAGTGGCCTGGGCCTCTTTGAATCGTTTGGGGAGGCTCAGTCTCCTCTTTTGGCTTTCCTGGCAGGTCTGAACAGTGGTTGGGCAGAGCCAGCCTGATGGGTCTGGCTGCATTTTTGTCTTCCGGGGAGGGAGACTGGCCGTGTGGTTCTGCTGTGTCACCTACATCTTTCCTCGGTGTCTAACCCGGACATCTCTGGTTTTTCTGGGACTTTTGGAGGAGTGTAGGGGCCCTTGGCTGGGTCTTTTGCTCCCCCAGAGGCTGATCATCTGCTGTGGTTTTGCACCCTTTGCCCTTGCTGGGTGGTTTGGGGTTGCCCTGAGTTTCCCATGACCCTGGGGTCTTGTCCTTGCCTATCCCCCTTTCCCTTTTGCTGCAGGGTATTGGCAAAATTCTGGGAGGACAGGCTGTTGGTGCTGCCGATTGTTCTATTTTGGGGTCATCTCTCATGGTCCCCCTTCTGCACGGTTTGGCCATTGCTCCTCCATGGCAGTTTCTGCTGTGCCTTTCTCCTCTCAAGTTTCTTCCTCTGTCCCACTTTCTCTCAGGCAGCTGGCTTGGGGGTTTGCAGATTGATTGGGGTGCTAGTCCCTTGGGTTGCTCCTCAGGGGTAGCTCTTTCCCTGCTGATTTCTTAGACGGTCTGTACCCTTCTGGTTTATATGAGGCACTGGTGTCTTTCTCTGACTGGTGTTCCTCGTGGGGGTTTGTCACACTCTCTTGGGTGGGTGGTTCTGTCCTGGGTTTCCTTTGGGTTCGGTTTTTGATGTGCCTATCAGTGGGCCATCAAGTCTGTCCAGGGGGCCTCTTTCCCATTTGGGCCCTTGGATTTTGCCTTCTTCCTTAAGAGCCACGTGGCTTCCTCTCCTGTTCCACTGCAGGATATCCCTTTAGTCATTCCTGTTTGGCTGAAGCCTCAGTTTGGGCCACTCCATTCAGTTTTTCTGAAGTTTCGGTCTCTTCAAGTGTGTTTCCCGGTGGCTATCACCTCTGGGAGGTGCTTGGGGGTGTTGGGGCCTTACTTTGTCACCCCTCTTCCTTTCGGCTTTTTCCTGGTGAGGTGGTCATTTGTCCTGGCCCGGTTTTCCTTTGTGGGGCTCCATTTCCTTTCAATTTGGCCCAGGATGTTGGTCTTCCTTCGTTTATTTCCTCCCCTCTTTGCTTGGGGGAGTTTGACTGCATTCTCTTGGTGTGTCTGGGGCTCATGTTGCTTGTCTGGTGAGAGCTGCCTCTTTTCTCCTGGTGTATTTTATGTTTGTTGCTTTTGCGACAACTAGCTAGATCATTGCCCTGTGACTGCGACTCTTTCTCATTGAGTTAGGTCTGCTGTTTCCCTTGATTGTCTTTATTCAGGGGGTTCTCTCCCCCTGTACTTTGGGGGCTTTCGGCCAATGGTGTTGCTTCTTCCGGCGCTTCCTTTAGGGTGCCTCCTTGGGGCATGTCTGTGCAGTGGATCCATGGTCTTCCCCCTTGGAGCTTCCTCTCCATTGTAGATTGGGGCTGGGTGGGGAGAGATATGCAGAATTTGGTCCAGCTGTTTTCACTACGGTTCATTGCTTTCCATTACACTGCCATTGTACTTCTTGGCATCTTGACATGTGCTTGTTTTCTTTTTGAATCAACAAACGCTTTGGTATGGTGACTGTGATGAGGAAGACAGTGGAGGAAGGTAATAACTCAGTTACTTACCGGTTATCTTCATTACACCAAGTCATAGTCTTCCTCATCAGAGTCCTGTATCCCTCCCTCCTGCCTTGGGATGTGGGTGACAATCAATTGCCCAAACATGGAGATCCTTTCCAGTTGCTAGAGGGGTTTATGGGTCTCCTTCGTGTTTTTCTTGTTTTGTTGGTTTGCGTCTTAGTCTTTCTGATCTCTTGGGTGTTACATGATGTGTGGATTTGCCCCATCCTTATAGGTCAGGTAACAGGTATTTCCTGTCATACCACCATGTTGGATGGGCATTGTGTTCTATGGGTGAATGCTGTGTCCTGAACATGTGTTCAATGGTAGTGCTCAATGGTGAATGTGACAAGGAAGACTGTAACTCAGATTAATGAAGTTTACCGGTAAGAAACCAACTCATTTTAGAAGCGTTTCCTCTTACCTATGGCTAGAGTATGGGGACAGTGAGAGGAGCAACAGTCTTGTAAAGGAAGGAAGAGCTCAGAGGGTGCCACTCTCATAAAAAGTTTGGAAACGGGTTGGTTCGGGTCAGTTTTTTCCAATAGCGTGTAGGCAAAGAAACCTTTCAAAATAGATGTAGTGGATTCCGGGTAGTGCTTAATTTGTAAAATAAATAAATGCAGGGGTTCAAAGTTATTCTTAGGCACCGGCTTTTTGCACAACTGAGTGACCAGTTTGCTGAATATCAAGGCTGCCTAATCCTGATTCCACCTCGTGCCTCTTTCTATCTCCACCCTACACTTCTGTTTCTTTATTTCACTTCTTCTGGTTCTTCTTCATCCCTGCTTTTTTCAGGGATGAATTTAAGGACTGGTTCCAGAGGATTGCTACTTGAAAGCCCAGACACCTGCCACAGAGTGGGCTTTCAGATGATAGGGTGAAAACATGGGCCAGTTGTCCTAAATGCAAAGGTTTAGATTAATGGCATAGGGGTCAATGTACTTGACAGTATCAGCACACAAAATGCTTAGTCCGCTGATATTAGGATGATCGTGGACACATCCCTGAGTCATCAAGCAAGCCATAGAGGGTGTTTCAAATTATATGCGCTTAATATATTCCCAAGGTAAACCAACAGAATGCCTAGAGCACTGAAACATTAAGAAGAGTGAGAATGAGACAACCCCCCCCCCCCCGCCAAAGTTTCAGACATAATGGAGAACATAAAAAGACTGGTGGTTATTCCTTTCATTCTCACAAATTTGGAGTAAACCTATCTGCGTTCCTCAGCTTGGCATGAGAACACTGCACACTTTTAGCTATATCTAGCATTTTTTCATTATGAGAACTTCAACATATATTTTCCTCCCTATTATCCACAGCTGTATTTCTTTTCCCTAAGCATGAGCACATTAAAGTTTATGATTCAGAAACTGTCTTCGCAGCTGTGGTCTCGAAGCTTATCATACAATCCTCGCTGAGGCCTCATTGCAATGTCTCTGCCAGAAATAGACAAAGCATTATGTTTGCAGATATTACTTCCGTGTTCATAATATTGTATTACATGTTTTAATAACAGAAAACATGCCAAAAAGAGCTCCGAAAAGATACAAATGGTTATCAAGTTAAACAATGTGCATGCAAATAAACATTATATATTATAAATAAGCATCAAGAATATTTTATAAAGCACCTATAATACTAAAAAACATATCACTGGAAGAAAACATTAAAAGGGCAAAATCACAAATCAATATCAGAAATTAATAGAGCTATTAAAGTTAAGTGTTAAACCTAAACGTATAAAGTATATACTTTTAATACCACTTACTAACGATTCAAACCTAAATAATCATCAATTGTTTTCCAAAAAGTTTGATAATTCGGAGTATTATGAATGATACCAGATAATGTCAAATTAGCAATTTGCAGATATTACTTATGACACACAGTCTGTTCCATTATGTTACACTTCATGTCCATAAACTTCTATTATTTTTTCTCTTATTCAACAAACTTCGCCTATGTGATTCATGTTTGCCGCAATTTCTTTGAAGCTGGCCTGATATTATAGACACTTCTGGCCTTCAAAGTTCCGTACATCAGGGATTAGACTAACTCATTTCAGAGCTCATCGCTGTACTGATATGTAATAGTCACCTAGTTAGCCCCTGTAGTCTCTGTTTGCACCTTCACTTTAGGCACATGGTGTGCTAGCACCTCAATGTGCAGCCAAGACTACTATGGTCTGCTGCAGTTAGCCTCAGGTGAGTGCTGTAGGGCGTGCAGGCAATAATAGAGCCTTGGTTTGAAGAGAGGTTAGGAGACAGTATGGTTTGTATAATTATTCTGAATAGGCCTCAGTAAGCCCCTTGTCATCCTCTCGACTGTAATTGGGCACATGGTGGAATTCCTTGTTACAGAAACTGGGTCTGGGTCTCAGTATAGGGCGCTTCAGCCTGACATGCTGCCTTTCCTATGAATGGGATGAAGATCGTTGGATGAAAGACCATTCAACAAGCTCTTCCTGCAGGGATGTTCTCTCGGCTCACGTGAGAACAACTGAGTGCACGTCAGGACAACACCATTTTTCTCCCTTGCTGAAAAAGAAACAGAGACAGACTTCTACCCACCTCTACTTTTTGAAATCTTGCCATGTGCTGTGACACTGCCTGGAACTGATATATAGTTAAACAACAAAAATAACTGTGGGTCAAAATGGGGAGAGGATGTGTCTTTTAAGAGGTGTGTCTGGGTGAATGCATGTGTGTTGAACAACTATTGTGAACAGCACACAACATTGTATCGCACTAGATGGGAAAAATATCCATCAGTTTATCTTCCTTTACCGCCCTGTCATCATTTGAAACCTTTCCCAAATGTGGAAGCAAAGTTGATGCCACTTCAACAAGGAAAAGGTGGTGCGTGGTAACTGGAATATTATTAGATAAACTGGGGAGCAGTGCAGGAAAAAAGAGTGTGAAAATCAAAAGGTAAGGAGAAAACAGTGCGCTATGTTTAAAATTGGATAATGAACGCTAGGGAACTTTATTCTGGTGCCGTTCACTTCCAAGGTTAAAAATTCAGTGCAAAACAATCAGTGAGTAACCCTAATACACACTGATTCATATCATTGTGGTCGACATGTTTCTGCGGTCTATAGATCAACACGTATCATCCGCTTCATCAGGACCTAAAGTATATGCTACTGCTCAAAGTGCGTTAAAAGGAAATTGATACAGATATCACCTGATCAAACCTGGTGATCCTCCAATATATGTGGGGGGAATCCAGGAAAGACGTCATCAAGACACAGTCAACACAAATAAAAAGACACATACAAAGATAAAAACGACAATCACATGGTTAGTGTAAGTCATTTTGCATTATACATTGATATGATATGGCTGTGAAACTAGTTGCCAAACTCATGGTAAGGCCTTACTTTTAGGCTAGTTACCAATCAATATTTTCCTCTCGCTCACTTTTAGGGTTAGAGGAACGTGCCACTCCTCACCTGGCTACAGCTCAGGAAGATAGTGCACTGCTCTAAAATAAGAAGAAGGTGAGACCTGTGAAGTCACGAAACCACTGCGAGAGCCAGACAGAAAGGCACCACATCGAGTCTACTGTAGATGTCCATCATAGGCACTTCAGGAAAAAAGTAAACCCCTAGATAGGTGGGGTTGATCTTATAGCATATCAGCATACCAAACTATAGCATTTAAGGGGTTGTATCTTTGTGTTAAGATCTGGCGCATTCAGGTTACAGTGTCCTCAATGGAGAACACACATCTTGCCATATCTGCTGTTGATAAAACATATCAAACTGATATATAGTGACATGGCAGGAAGATGATAGAGGGATAACGTAAGGTGGGGATACGTGGCTCAGTATTAATTGTGCCTAGCTCAGACACTTCTCCATACTGGCACTTACTTCGTGAACTCAATAATGAAAGTCTGAGGAAGACATCATATGAAACGCTGCCAGGCTCCAAAATGAGACCATACCAACCTACTCCTGGGAATAGAGAATTGACCTGCCTAGTACAATGAGAGAAACAGCGGAGGAACAGTCTGGCAAATACAGAGATGAGAGGCCAAACAAGGTTTGATAATGGTATAGTAAAATGATGAGGGAAAGCAACACACACTTCCAAACAATGTTGTTGGAAATTTGTCTTTCCTGCAGAGTTATATGGAGTTTATCCTGACATATCCATTTCCGGTTTATCGTCCGAGAGCCGAGAAACGCACTGCGAGTGCTGGAGTGAGTGTTGGAGTTTCTGGAACGGACCCGAGCGGAGCAGAGCCGAGCATTAGTGTGGTCGCCTGCCGCTTGCTGCATGGTTTGAATGGAGGAATTCCAAAACCGAAGCCGCTGCAGTTGGGCAGTGGCTGTGGGTGGTGGCTGTGGGCAGTGGAGACGGAGGTGTGAGCGAGAGCGGGTGCGGAGGTGTTTGCGACCACAGCCGGTGCCCTGGAGTCCCGAGAGGAGCGGGAGGCAAGCCAGGAGGTGCTACCACGGTCACGAACGCTAGCTGTGGCCTGCATTACGACCGAGCAGGTGAGGAGCAAGTGTTTCCCTGCTGCTCACCTGAAGTTTGGAATCTTGACCAGCCCCACCCCCCCTGCCTGCTCTGCCTGCCATTCCCTGCCCTGTATTTTGTGCCTCTGTGTAGCAGCACCGAGTTGAAATGAGTGAGAGGGAAAGAAATAAGAGTCCCTCATGAGTCCCTCACGATTGAGCAATTGTGCCTGAACTCTGCATTGGAGGAGCGCGTCCTGCACCAGTGCCACTGTAGTAACCTGTGCCTGTTCCCAAAGCCCGTATCTATCCCGGGTCAGTTGTGTGACCTGTGTGACCTCTGTGGCCCCTCGGCCCTTCCGCCCACTGCAGGAGGTGGCAGGTGAAGGGTGGAGGTAACGGAGGGTTGAGTACAGGTCAGGTCAGTTGTGGTCAGTGGAGCCTTTGGACTATTGGTGCATTGGATCAAGCCCTATGTCCTGTCTTTTTGTTTGGTTGTGCTGTGTGATCTGAACATCAAGTTCAAGAGGCAAGCGACCAACATCCCCGGCGGTCCAGTATGCAGCGGGAGGCGAAGGCTAAGGTCAGTGACGATCACAGGCAGTGGCCAGGAGCGGTGTGAATAAGGAAACCTCCTTGGATCCTGAATCCTGCAGTTTTCTGCGATTTCCTGTGGAGTTCATTGGTTCTATGGCCTTGGCTTGTGGTATGGAACTTAAATTTCCCTGTACTGTCCATTAAAGATCGGTAAAGGACAGTAAAGGACAGGACAGCTGTGGTCGGCTGAGAGCATCGAGACCTC
This sequence comes from Lissotriton vulgaris, assembly GCF_964263255.1. Taxonomy (NCBI): domain Eukaryota; kingdom Metazoa; phylum Chordata; class Amphibia; order Caudata; family Salamandridae; genus Lissotriton; species Lissotriton vulgaris. The sequence goes on from NC_141685.1 coordinate 1,572,529,455, forward strand.
CACCCCTATTTCCCTCGAGCAGCCCAGTAAAGCTGTAACAAATCCTAATTAATCTCTTGTAATGCCATCTAGGTTTTTGCGCTCAAGCGTATCAGTGAAAACAGCACCAGGCTCAGAGAGTTGTCATTTGAGCCAGAGGAGTCCTCTTAAACTTCAAAAAAACATCGGGCGCAGGAGAAATAGGGATAATCTTTCTCATCTAAAAAACGTATCCATCGGTGATGTCAATGTGTACGAAAGGCGTAAGGTGCTCCAAGCGTGGGAAGGGGTTAAAGGAGGAGAAAAAAGGAGGTCCAGGAGTATGAGGTAATGGACACTCATATATCATCAGAGAACGAGGAGGGCATCCAGTCAACTAATTCAGAAGTCAAAGCAGCTCTTTACCCTGCCATATTTATTCAACAGAACAATAATGGTGAAAACTCTCAGCAGTAGTTGTCATTTGTACAGCCACCAGGCGAAAGTGTTGTTTTACAAATAGGAGGGGGGAGAAGTAAAACTGAAATGGATCTGTCGGTGGGCAAAGTAGAAGGCCCCCCAAATAAGAATGTGAAAAGAAAGGGTCCTCCTACCCCATTATCTCCATTGGCAGCATTGGTATCTCTCTTTGACAACTCTCAAGTCTATCCAGGAGGTATGAATGGATTTGAGCCTGTTTTCCCCCCGCCTAAATTGGGTGAACTGTCACTAAAAGTGCCACAGTGTGCAGAATTTAGCTTTAGCTCCGAGCAGGAAAAAATGGAGGATTACACCCTTCTGGATATTGCTAACCAAATGGAAAAGAATGAGGAACTGAAAAAGATAGGCGCCATGGAGATGGATCCGGAACTGTCTCCGGTTTTAATGGCCGGTCAATCACATATGCCTGCCCTGTATAGTAGTACACCCACTAGTTCATTCCATGCTCATGTATTAGAACTTTCTGTTGGAAGGACATCAGGAGTATTCCTGAATGGGGGCCAGAGAACCCCATGAACTAATTTGAGAATGCGCCGATGGGGGAAACCTTGGAGATTTTTTATGCACTAGAGAGAATTCTCTCCTCAATTTTATCTTTGCTAGAAAAAAACACAGTAAACACTGATCATATTTTGGAAGTCCTTTTGCCCATACTAATAGGGGTCCAAGAGCTCAATCAGATTAAGCAAGCCATAAAGAATTTGGTAAAGGTTCCTGAAATACCTAGTCATTCATGTAAAAAATGTAACGGGATGCCAAAAAAAGGTACTAAATCTGTGGACGGGGAATCGAAAGAAATGAATGAGGGCTCTAAAAGTGTCCTGCTTAGAGGTAGTCGAATTGTAAGTTTACCCTCAGTTAAACTCCCTGAGAGTGCAGAGCATAACATCCAAGGGGGAAAATTAAATCTAAAGGTATTCCCAGTAACACCCCCATTACGAGTCTACCCTATTTTTACAAAAAATAACCCAAACAACCCAAGCCTACAGTTAATTGAAGAAGTAGCAAATACTTCAGATATTGTACCTTTAGGGGAGGGCCCAGTGTCGAGTGAGAGTAATATCAGAATTGGTCGAAGGGGTAAGAAGAACAGGATTCGCCGTATTCCTAAACGGAAACAGAAACAATTGCGGTTTCCTCCAGTAAGCGAGGAAGTAAATAGTTAAAATCTACTCTAAGTAGAAAGGACACAGGGACTTTGGGGCAACTCAAATTGAATATGGGTCAAAATGCTGGGCAAATAATAATAATAAATAATATGGAGTTTTTCACCTTTTTATTGAACCCTATGTTTGTTGGCCGTAAAACTCTGTGCACTTAACCAGCTAACCAGAGGTAAAGTGCTTGTGCTATCCCTGTTAAACACAGAAAAATGTATAGCCCACTGATTGACACATTTAACTTACCTGTAAGTTCCTAACATGTGGTACTTGTGGAATTGGGCACACATTGTGCCACCCTCTGAAGTAGCCCTCTAAAAACTGGTTTCCATGCCTGCCAATGCAGCCTGGGTGTGCAGCTCAGTTTTAAACTGCCATTTTGATCTCGCAAGATAAATCTAAAAAGCCAGGCCTAAATCTTCCTTTTTAATACTTATAAGTAAGGCTCCCAGGTATTATGGTATTTTTTTTTTTCATTTCCGTCTGTATCTGTCCATATTTCTTTTATGGCCATCTTATCGGTATTTATCCACATTTATTTTGGATCACTGACAGAATATCAAGGAGCAAAATATCGACCTGCCAAAATATCGATGAAAAAAGATAGAATGACAGAATATCGACTTCCTATCTACAAACAGGTAAGTACAAAAATATCGAATCCAAAATATCGTTGTAAATAATATAGTTTGAAAAATATCGAATTTTTTAAATGTCTTAAAAGTAATGTAAAATAATGAAATAATGAATATAATAAAGTAAAACATACTTAAAAGTACTTAAATAACCTTAAAATGTATAAATAATTAATGTGATTTAAAAAAAAATAAACATGCATTTTTATTTTTTAATACATATATTTGTTAACTGAATAATATTTAAAAATATTAAGGGGCAGGTTTATGTTAACTGGCGCATCCCGAGGGATGCGCCAGTTAACGTGCGCCACAGCTACGCCACCCATGGTGCGCCGCATTTATAATGCGGCGCACCATGGTGCAAAAACGGCACAGATGCGTGACGCATCTGTGCCGGAAATGTGGCGCATTGCTGGAGTTGCGTCGCAAGCGCGACGCAGCTCCAGCAAGGCTCGGGGGTGCCCCATTCAACTAATGCTGCATCAAGACCTACGCCTGCTTCAAGCAGGCACAGGGTTTTGACGCAGCATTGGCCAGAAAGTGACTGAGTGAAATCTCATAGATTTCACTCAGCCACTTTCAGGAGGCGTTCCTGCGCAGGAACGCCCCCCCTGCGCAGGAACGCCTCCTTATGGCGCAGTGCTTTACAACGTGACGCATCTCCTAGATGCGTCACGTTGTAAATGGGGCGCATTATTTGCGCCGCAGTTGCGTCAAAAAAAGTGACGCAATTGCGGCGCAAAGAGGCGCAACCGCCTCATAAATCTGCCCCTAAATATTTTTAGTGTTGGATAGCGGGAGGGTAAAATTTACTATTGCCACTCCAGTGAGTGCAACGGTAGGGAAAGCGTTGGATAGTGGGAGGGTAAAAATTACTATTCCCACTCCAGTGAGTGCAACAGTAGGGAAAGCGTTGGATAGCGGGTAGGTAAAAATTACTAATCCCACTCCAGAGAGTGCAACAGTCGGGAAAGTGTTGGATAGCGTAGGGGTAATAATTGCTATTCCCCCTCCAGTGAGTGCAACAGTAGGGAAAGTGTTGGATAGCGTAGGGGTAAAATTTACTATTCCCACTCCAGGGAGTGCACCAGTATGGAAAGTGCTGGATGGCGAAGGGGTAAAAATTACTGTTCCCACTCCCATGAATGCAACAGTAGGGAAAGTGTTGGATAGCGGGTAGAAATAATTTACTATTCCCACCCCATTAAATGTAACAGTAGAGAAAGCGTTGGATAGCGGGAGGGTAAAAACCACTATTCACACTCTAGTGAGTGCAACAGTAGGGAAAGCGTTGGATAGCGGGAGGGTAAAAATTACTATTCCCACTCCAAAGAGTGCAACAGTAGGGAAAGCGTTGGACAGCGGGTAGGCAAAAATTACTATTCCCTCTCCAGAGAGTGCAACAGTAGGGAAAGTGTTGGATAGCGGGAGGGTAAAACTTACTATTCCCACTCCAGTGTGTGCAACAGTAGGGAAAGCGTTGGATAGCGGGTAGGTAAATTTACTATTCCCACTCCAGAGAGTGCAACAGTAGGGAAAGTTTTGGATAGCGTAGGGGTAAACATTACTATTCCCACTTCAGAGAGTGCAGCAGTAGGGAAAGTGTTGGATAGTGTAGGGGTAAAAATTACTATTCCCACTCCAGAGAGTGCAACAGTAGGGAAAGTGTTGGATAGCGTAGGGGGAAAAATTACTATTCCCACTCCAGTGAGTGCAACAGTAGGGAAAGTGTTGGATAGCAGGTAGGAATAATTTACTATTCTCACTCCACCAAATGTAACAGTAGAGAAAGTGTTGGATAGCGGGAGGGTAAAAATTACTATTCTCACTCCAGAGAGTGCAACAGTAGGGAAAGTGTTGGATAGCATAGGGGTAAAAATTACTATTCCCACTCCAGTGAGTGCAACAGTAGGGAAAGTTGTGGTTTAATAATTAATATATATATATATATATATATATATATATATATATATATATATATATATATATATATATATATATATATATATATATATATATATATATATATATATATATATATATATTATTTATCAATTCCAATAAAACAATATTAAAAATGAATTACCAAATACAAATTATGTAATAAAATAATTAATTTTAAATACCAATACATATTAATTATAAAAAATTATTACCTATTAATAATTAATTAACAACAAATTAGTTTTCATTACCAAAATGTAATACATAATAAAAAAAATAGCGATTAACAATTAATTTACAGTTAATTAATTATCAATACACAAAAATAATTCAATATTTACCTTATTACAATTAAATTACTTCCCACCCTATTCCCCTTTAAACCCACAACCTATTAGGAATAACAAAATAATACAATTAGTATAATTATCAATTAATCAATTAATAAAAATGATTTACCAATTATTAAAAAATAATTAACAATTAGTAATTGGTTAACAATAAATTATTTATCAATACCAATAAATACAAATAAATAATGACTTAATTACAATTACATTACTTTCCACCCTATTCCCCTATAAACACACAACCCGCTACAGAACTAAAACACAAAATAAAATTAAAAATAATTAATAATTCCTAAAAATGAATATTTAATTTACTATAATTAAATTACTTCCCACCCTATTCCTCTATAAACTCACAACCCTCTACAGAATTAAATTACGCAAAAATTAAATAACAGAAAATTCATTACTTTAAAAAAATGCAAACATACATTAAAAAAATAATAATTACTTTTAACACAAAACACTATAAAAAAACTCGATATTTTTAACAACTGTATTATGACTGTTGATATTACTAACTTCGATATTATAAAAATCAATATTTCTCACCTGAATTTCGATATTCTACACCACTATATTTTTGTAACTCGATATTATGCCCACTCGATATTTAGTTAAAACTCGATATTTGGCAATTCGATATTAAAAGTTCGATATTGTGACTGTTCACCATTTATTTTATGGTTTGCTGATAAATGAAGGTGTAAAATCGGACATTTCTATATTTTTTTAACTGATAGATGCACACTCATAATATGATGTCTGTCGTGTTTTAGTTATGTAACCTGCCAAATATAACATGACAATAAAACCACTGGTAAAGAGCACAATCCCACAAATGTATGTTGACATATGCCATTATTTAACCCCTTCCACGCTCATGACGAGCTGGGCTCGTCATGGCGTAGCCTCCTCGCACGCTGATGACGAGCCCAGCTCGTCATGAACAATGGACTTTCAAATAATTCAGCACCGGAGGAAAATATCAATAGCAGTAATGGTGTTAAGATTTCATCCTGTTTTTAATTCCCCATGTTGTCTATCTACTCAGCTGTCAGCCTACAATTCATGAAAGACAGCTTTGAGAATCACTTAAAAGAAGCACAATTTTCTGTTTTTATCTGCTTTTAAAAATAAATACAGACAAAACATATTGTTTTCTGTCTATATTTATCAGAAAAATCAGTAAAAACGGAAAACAGGAGCCATACTTACAAGCCAACCATTAGGTGCATAGGATAGGGTGCATGCTATTTAACCCCTTCCCTGCTGGTGACGGAACCACTCCGTCATCAGCCGCGGTCGCGCTGTGCTGATGACAGAGCGGTTCCGTCACGGCCCGCTCGGCACACCTGTGCAGCGTGGATTCCGCGCCTGCGCTGAGCGTTCCATTGAGCGGGCGGGGCCGTGACGGAACCGCTCCGTCATAAGCACAGTGCGACCTCGGCTGGTGACGGAGCGGGTCCGTCACCAGCATGGGCGCGCCGCGCTGCCCCCCCCCCCGCCCCCTTAGCACTGCGGCGGAATAGCCGCCGCAGCGAAGGGGTTAAAAGTAGGATAAGAATATTTAATGTTTTTCTTGTCTTGCCAGTGAAAAAAACTCCAAACTTGTTTTTCACTGTGGCAGGACTGACTCTCCCAGGAGTCAAAAATGGTCTACACTATTACATTTAATAAGTGCTAAATTCAAGTTGGGAACAGCTAAACAAATATTTCAAGGACTAATTTAAGAGTAATTTAAAATCCATCTTAATGGTGAAGTTGCATTCATATTTCTATATTAGTAATTATGGTTGCTAATTCCCTGCATTAAACAAGAAGGTTTTCTTGTCAGTATCCAGCTGTCACCTGACCCCTAATGGCTTCCCTGTGATAAGATGTGTCCCAGACAGTAGACAAAACGCTCTAGGTGTAAGCCTCCTCCCTTGACAGGAAGGCATAGGGGCTGTATCCATCCCCTTCCTGAACTTCAATGGATAAACACCTTGTCACTGGCAGATGAAGCTCCCGCCTATCCCTGCTGTGCTTGTGTTTCTCTGGTCATGGTAGCTCCAATACCAATGGGAGGGGAGGAACTGACTAGAGATGGTTTAGGGGTGTTGAAAGGCTACCTCTTACCCACAGGCTGGCACTGGGTATACAAGTGGACCCCCAATGATGTCTTCTCAGAAAATTCCTGAGCTTGTGAAGAATCATGAGAATGACTGCCCTGCTTTTTACAGAACCTGAAGGGTCACTGGTCCTGTGTGCCTTGGATGCAGGACACCAGAAGTGACTCCAGTGGCAGTTGGCTGGCCTCCTGTGTGAGCTACAGGGACACACAAGCTTCCAGATTTCTCTCTCTGCAACTGCCAGCTCACAAGTTCCAACTAGGCCTGCCCTGGACCCTGCTGCTGGTCCTTGCTGGAGTGAGTCCTAACTCCCAAGTGGTGCATCCCAGGTCCTGAATCCTTGACTGGTGCTAGTGTACTCCTCCTGTCCCCATACTGCAAGAAGTGGTTTTTAGAATCTTTTTGTCAACATTCTGGGGCTGATTCTGATCTGGGTCCGAAAGCACTCCGACCAAGCCGGATCCGGAGTGTTTTCCGACCGTTCCGGACTCCTGCAGTCCGACCGAGTGAGTACGATGCAGCCGTATGCTGTCAGACTCGGTTCAGTCGGACTCCCATAAAAGTCAATGGGAGCCGGTCGTACGACACGTACATGGGCTCCCATTGACTGAATGGGTACCTCGCGGACAAGTGTGCCCCCTACAGTGGGTACACGTCGGTGCCATCCGCACCGTACATGCCTGTGTTGGGGAGACCCATGGGTCTCCCCCTGTGCCCAAGTCATAAGGCTGCGGGTGACTGGGGGTCCGACGCAGACCCCCGAAGTCCAGCTCCGGGAACTATTGCAAGCCAGACGCTCCAACTCGATCCGGCTGTCCGAATCGAGCACCGTACTAGCTCGGTCGTGAAACGTCTCCATTTTGCACCACGGTTTGCTTGCGACCGAGTCGTATTGAGCGGTTTGGACCCAGAAACGATTCGGACGGAGATTTTGCGCTTGTTCGCATCGTACTTAGACGTCCAAACCGCTCAGTACGACTCTGGCGGAAAATCAGCCTCCGAATCGGATCCGGCAATGCCAAACCTGATTCGGTGCCCTTCCTACCAAGATGGGATTCTGCCCCTAAGTTGGAGAACCGATAAAGACCGGGGTCACCATTGAAACCACAGCCATCAACACTGAATCGCCAGTTGACCTCAACTTGCCAGCTTGACCAACCAAAGGAGATTCAACTTCCTGAAAAGATTCTTAGTCCAAACACAGAGAATTTCACTGGGATCGATGAATTCCTTAGGCTCCGAATTCACCCACTAGGAGCTTTCCTGACTTCACCGCCGACCATACCAGGGACCGGCTCTTCAGTAACCTGCTGTCATCAAGCCCCTTTTCTCATACAGCTTGCAGCTTGCTCCATCGACAAGTAGTCAACAATCATTTTCTCACCATAAAATGTTATAAGTCAGAAGGTGAACTTTCCACTGGGGCCAACCTGGGCACAATGTTCGACAAGAACTCCATTGCGGTCGGCCTTAACTTTTGATTTTGACAGGGTCTAAAGTGACCAGATACTCGTGGTTGACACTTTCTGCTTTTAGGCACGATTTTTGATTCAAACTTTACATAGTGCCTCTAAGTTAAGCCTGACTGCTTTGTGCCAAGCTACCAGAGGGTTAAGCACCGGTTTATTTAGTGACTTTATTAGTTCATCCTGACAAGGATTGTAATTATTATTTGAGGTGGGTCCTCAGCCCCCTCAACTAATACTCCAATTTCTTACACATGTGATACACTGCCTGTCTGGATCTCATGATATTTATGTTGACCCTCGCTCTCAGTTTGACAAAGAACCATGTAAATACCACATGCATGCCTGCTTCAGATAACTTCTGCCCAGGGCTGGAGTGCACTACGTACACCAGACCTGAGAAGGAAGGAAGATCATCTTTGGCTGTTCTGCCCTCTGCTGAAATGTGAAATGGCGCAAGCTGTCAGATGAGTATGATATTTATATTTCACAGCTTTGCACTTATAAAAGTCCACATTAATGTAAACAGCTGCTCAAAATCTGAAATTAGTGTGAGTTAAAAAAAATCCTGAGTAACTGGCAATACAAGGAGAGCAGCACTGGGCTTTGCGGTGGTGGTTGCCAAAACTAGATTGACTGCCTTGAACTTACAGACCATACATTTAATGCTGAAGGGGGCAACACTACAAGTTCCAAATTGCAACATACTGTTGGATACAATTGTCATTACTGAAAGAAGATGGCAACCATATAAAGACTACAAAGCATTTCAGTACTATCCTGCCTTTTCTCAATACAAGATAAGAATGAGTCTAAAAGTCCCAGAATGCACACAACAATTGACTAAAACGCAGCTGCCTGGGAGCTGTCACAATACGTTGGCCCATTTGGTATGAGCAGTACATCATAATCTTCAAAGGAGTTGTATGACACACTTTAATTCCTACTCCCTGACTTTGATTGGATGTCAGAAGCTAACTCATTGGAGGGGGCTTTTCTGCTCTGTGCTGGTGAATTAGAGTCTGGTCACGCAATGTGCCCCGCCGACTTTAATTGTGGTGTCAGAATTGACATGTGTTGCCTTTATGGGAATATGAGAGCAAGGGCTTAGCAGTGCTGTAAATTAGCCATAACAACGTTAATAAAGTATTGTATTTCTCCCAAAACACTGATATATTATTTATTAATGTGGTATAAATGTTTCAACAAAGATCTGTCAGAAAACCGGAAGCAAGTTGGTGACCTTGAAGGGCTTGAGGTTTTCCACGCTAGTACAGTTTTTTCTTTGCAACCTGTGATTGCAGCTGCAAATGTACAATGGGATAAACAGGACCACAATTCCCAGGGAGCAAACGGAAATCATGGACTGGACGAGCTAGTGAAAGATAGACCTGGACAACTTGAGAGCTCTGTGCCCTTCAGAATGATTGCACCTGTTATAAAGCTCTTTGTACCCAATAACACTGCACGCAAGAGGCTAATTTCTGAAATTGATTTCATTATATCAGGCTTCTACAACAAGTACCTTGTGAGCAACTGGCAGCTCTCGCAACGTATAAATCGCTCTTCTCTGTCCAGCTCAGCCAACTAAATTAGAAGCTTTTGCTGGACTGAATATATGTATACCGAAATTGAAAAGTGTGCATTAGGGACACAAATGTGTGTATTTTCAAAACAAATACGCTGATAGTTGAATTTCCAGAACCTATGTGAAGTGGGTATTTCAGTGATAAATCATGTGGCAATGGGGAGGCTTATTACAAATACTATTACCTTCCTGCCAGGGGCACTTAAGCTGTGGCCATGTAATAACATCGACATACAGGTAATCCAATGGAAGACTTTTTTTAACAGAAGTCCTGGCAATTTTTGTCTCTTGCACTGAGGTGATCATTGTGGGCAATTTTACATAGGGTGGCCACTAACGTAAGTTTGTCTAACGTGGGCACGATTACAACATTGATGGTAGCTCAGGATAATTCGTATTGCTCATAGGTAAGTCTTATAACAGAAAATGTTGGCGATCCCTGATCTATAGGGACCTAATTGCTTTGTTCAATATCCAGTCGTGTACGCGTCACTCACAGAGTCACACATACGGCATTGAAATGCCACGTGTAAGTAGGTTGTAAACAAGGAAATGTCCCACAAAGGCAATTTAAAAACATAGTATTCCACATGACGGAGATTGTAATTTAACAACAACTCCATTTACGTTCACTTTTTAAGCAGATAGTTGAGAGCCATGAACTTTGTAGCCTTGAGACTTCGCCTCCACTCCATTCCAAAACTAAATTTAATTAAAATCCAACACACCTCCCATTTTTGCTTTATAGTGAGACAGCGCTAAACGGGTAATGGCATAAATTTAGAAACATTTGCTGAAGCATTTACATCATCTTCTCTGCTGAGTCCTGCTAAATGGAATAGGTTACATGGGCATTTTGCTTATTGTGGAGAGAGACTCAAATGTAACTCACTGGCGAAGCTCAATGAGGTTGAAAATTGCCTGGAGGAGCTGGTCATTTATCAGTGTGGGTCAGGCTGCTCATCTTTGGGCATGGTTCCTAATGATTTGTATACAGTTAATTCCCTTTCGTCATGCCAACAAGCTAAGAAGTGACAGAACATGTTGCTCGTCGCTAATCTCAGTGTTTTAGGACTCTTTCAGTTTCACAGGCATTTTCTTCACATTTTCGTCTCCTTAAAAGTCTTAACACGCTTGTTCAACTTGCAATACGGGTCGTAAATTGAAGATATAACGTTATTGAGGCATACAGAACACAGAGTAGTAAATATCTATCATGGTCATAAACCTGGTTTTGAGAAAACAATAAGAACAACATAAATTGCAGAATACACATGAATTCCGTTTTCTAAGTTGAAAACAAGATAAAGCAAACAGGTAGGGAAATATAGGACGTTGGGTATGCTCAAGAAATCACCGATCGGGGAACGGGTATGTGTGGTTTTCGTTGAGAAGGAGGGAGATTGGTAGACTGCTCAAAGACCACTTTTTGATTCCTCCTCTTCCATCCTTCCACTATCCTTCTCAATCGAAATAACTGACTAACATATCAACCGCTCAAATTACTTCCATATTTCACTATTCTAAATCACCACTAATCCTTTATGGGTTCCGGAGTAACGTGCTACTTACTGAAAAAGTGCTTTGATGCCTCACATGGACTAGTAAGCTCTATATAACTGTAATGACAATACAATAGACTTTTTTGGCCGTTTGTGGAGTTTACTTTGCACTGGAAACTCTTTTTTTCCATAAGTTTCTGTTAGGTCAAGATAGCAATCAATTTCTTACTAGAGTAAATGACCCTAACTATTTTAAAAGAGTCAAGTTTAAGACTGCTAGACACATCGCTCAAATTTGGAAACAATTAATGGCTTATGAGAAAGTCTCTTTTTTTAATGCTGAATTAAGATTATGGGAAAACCCTGGATTACCGAGAATTTTTTCGGATGGGGCAGGTATAGCCTGGACAAGGCATGGGATAATTACACTGGGGGATATGTATGGTATTAACGGTTTTCTAGGATTTGAAGCACTAAAAAACATATATAAACTGAATGATGGAATGTACTTTAAATATATGCAAATTCATGATTTTTTCGTTCACAAGATGAAAGTTAGGGCAGTTCAGCAATCAGACATTCTTAAATGTGTGTACTCAACACGGACTAAGTCACTTATTAGTGAAGGCTATTATAATTTGAACAAAGATAAAAAAGATGATTGTGGTAAACTGGCTCTTAAATGGTCCGATCGCCTGGGTGTTAACAGTTCTGCCAAACAGATCTCTACTACACTCACCCAAATTAATAGAGTGGTGCATTCTTCTAACATTAGGCTGCAGGCATATCGCACGGTTTGCCAACTTTACTACACCCCAGAAAGGATTGCCAGTTGGGCTCTAGAGAACTTAGAGCATCTAGTGCGCTCATTAGCGGGCTAATGAGCGCACTAGATGCTCTAAGTGTTTATTAGAAGCTGCAAACATAGAGCATATGTTTTTTTCATGCCCCGCTTTAACTAACTTTTGGAAAGGACTAGAAATGATACTTAATATGAATTTGCTTGCTTTTCCACCGTTATCTGCTCATCTGATTTTATTAGATATCCAGGATGTGAACTGTCCCAATAGGGACCTTATTTCTATTATTTTTGCTTGTGCTAGACTTACTATTGCCAGATCATGGATATCGTCAGATCCTCCTCATACAATGGAGTGGTGGAGTCTAGTAAAGGAAATTTACACAATGGAGATCGCTCTGGCGAGACTAAGGGGTCTGAACTCTTTGAAGAAAAAAGAGAAAGTCTGGATGAATTTATTTGGATAAGAATGGGGGAAGATATTGGTTGGCTATTAGAGACATTTTTACAAACTGAAAGATTATTGTTTTTCTGCTGTAAATGATGTGGTAACCAGTGTTATCTACTTCTGTTTGTACATATATTTGTTTATATTTTACCTCTTGCAATACCAATAAGGAGATTTAAAATAAAAAAAATAAAAAGACAATACAATAGACTAGTCTCAGAAGACCTCTGCGACCCATCCTTTATGGTTGCAAAATCAAGTAGTGCGCTTATTGGTTATTCTTTTGTTATCAGTTATGGGCATTTGACTTTCTGCTTAGACTGGACGAAAGGCTGGAAAGTGCAGTTACCACAATGGACAATGCATGCCTGGAAACTCGGTAGCATGCAGTGACGTAGCTAGCCCTCTGACTAGAGGTTGTGGCCGCAGTGCGGGGGGGGGGGGCACTGATGAGTTTTCACTGTTTCTTTGCAGACGCATTGAGAAGTGGAGGGGTTATTACTGCCATGTGACGGCAGGTAAGAGCCGCCCCTAAAACACGTGCCTCCCGCCCCCATACAGCTACGCCACTGGGAGCATGTTTGGTGTGACCACTTTGATGGAAGGAACGTGAAAATGTATATTGTTTTGAAACAGCAATGTGCAAGATTCGGTGTATTGTTAATATTAAAATTATTATCTCTGCAGTCATTGACATGAGGGAATTATAGGTTTGCAGCAAGGAATTCCCATAGATAACATAGCATTATAACACCTTGATGAATTCCCTAATGAGGATTGCCAGCCTAATAAAACCAAGCTGATATAATGAATTTGTATAATAGCCAGAAATTAAAAAAATTTTGAAAAAAATATATTGTTTCAGACCAAGACAGGAAGGAGATAAACGAGAAGATAGCTACGGAAATAAATATAAATAATCCATTTTGTTAAGTGCGAACATATCACCCCTTAAGATGCCAATGCGCTGGGGGCCATCGGGGCGATTAAGTGAACTACTGCTGCACCACACCTCTCCATAAAATAACATAAAATGAGCACAACAATACAGGGGGAGGGAGTTGGTGATAAGGCTTCGGGAAGGTAATAAAAATGTAGGAAAGGCAGGGTAAAGAGTAGACCTTTCCTGTGTTATTGGAGTAAGGAAAGGTAATAACAGAGGGACTAAATGCAGAGACACAAATTTGCTAGCTGTGGGAGAAAGGGGTAGGGCAGGTAGTGAGTAAAAGTGGGAGGTAAGTGAGTAAAATTAGGGACAACAACACTAGAGGATGGGGAGGGGTAGTACCAAGAAGTTACAGGGTATCATGCCATAGGAAATAAGAGGAGGAGAGAACAAAGAAGCAAAGGCATTGAATATAAAAGCTTTTGGGCAGCTTAAAGAAAAAAACAGAATAGGAGGCCTAAGCACCCTTGGGGAGGAGGGGTGTAGAGGAAGGCGAGATTAAGGAAAATGAAGGGTTTAAAGCGGAGGGAACATCCCCAAGTAAATATGAAAAAAGAGAGAAGTATTAAGGAGGATTTTTTCTTTAAAAATCAGTTAAAAAAGGGGCATCTTGGAAGTGCAGATCTGACGAGGGATGTCCCTGCTGAATTCCAGTTTTCTGGCCCCGACTGAGGGCGTATATCTCACATAATATGAGGCGCCTTCAAAACAATATCAGATTCCTGGAAAGGAAGCAACGGGGAATGGGATGCTTGGCTTTGCTGGCCTTGATACCGACATTTAAGCAGCTATTTGACCCTGATTGTAGGTACTCACCCCCTGCATGACCAAAAACAAAACCACCACCCGATGGCCACACCTTCTGCATGGAAGCGCTGTGTAGCTGCCCACAGTGAGAATAAAGTGTATGAGCTGCTGCAGGGGCCATAAGTGCAACGGGGCCACGTTTGTCCCAATGCGTGGTGTCAATGGCCCCATTACTGCTATTGTGAGCTAGAAGCGAGGAGGTGCAGGGCCTTGCTGCTATTGTTGAAAATGTGTGCTGCTGCGGAAGAGGGGCACACATGCCTAACCAATCCCGATGATGCTCTGATGCTGTTAATAATGGTAAGCAGCATGACCGAAGAGCCAAGATTGGGTGGAGCAAGCTGACTCAGAGCTCCCTCAGGCACTGGGACCTGTTCCTGCTCTCCACCCAGCTGTCTAAGGCAGCTCGGATTGGAGAGGTTTAAAGTGTGCATGTCAAGCTGGCCGGCCAGAGTCATGTGCATTTTAAAGTGCAGGGCTCACCACTGCTACATGCTGCCAAACTGAAGCAATGACCCCGCCGTCCGACTCGACTCAGCTTCCAGCATAAAAAATAAAATGCCCATAAATTCATTCTATTACTTTTTCATTTTTCACTTTTGCTGCGCTTGCTCAGAGCGGGTGGCGACACTCTAATGGAGGAGCCACTACTGGGTGCTTGCTTAATTTGGGAGGCTGTGTCTCAAGATTAGATTTATTAATGCTGGTGGGGCCCTGATATTTCCTGGCAACTACCCCTTGCATGTAGATTAACACTGCTACTTGGTGCTTACCTCTTTTATCCTTGATTTTGATACAGTTCCGGAAAAAGTAATTGTCACACCTATTATTATTCACTAAGGTTCTGACTCTCTTTCTTATTGTTCTGTATTTCGAACAGTACAGAGCAACACCAGATATAGCAATCTGAAACACATTTCCTTAATTGCACATTTCCTTTTTTAGTTCCGACACCCTGGCCGTATCTGAACCTGGAGTCCCCTGGTTAGGAAGCCTCCTTGGGTAATAGATCTGGGCAGCATTATTGGCATTATGAAACATGGCAGGCAATTCCTGATATTAGGATACACTAATGTTTCTTAAGAACACTACTTTAAATGTCAAGAACCTCGATTCACCCATGAAGCGGAGGCTAATATTAAAATGGCTTACTACAAATTAGAACATTGGAATGTTGGGAGCTCCATTCAAAACAATGGAGTGCTCTGGGCTCATAATGGCAGGTATAAGCCTGGAGCTCCAACATTCTAATGTTTCTTTGTTCATAGCTCTGGCTGTGAACAAAGGCTTCAGGGAGCCTGAGGGGATTCCAATCCCCTCACCCTCCCATAAGGCTTTTTTTGTTGTTAGAACATTATGCACTCAAGTAGTAGAATGTTCTAATAGCCTTATAGCCCTTCGTAGCCGGGCTATACCGGCTATTAAAGTCCCTCTCCCTTGTTAAAGGCCCTCACCTTTGGCTCGGGCTTTAACGTTGGAGAGGGCCTTTAATAGACGGTATAGCCCTCTACGGCGGGCTATAAGGCTGTATTAGAACATTGGAATGTTGGGAGCTCCATTAAAAATCATGGAGTGCTCCGGGCTTATAATGGCTGGTATAAGCTCCAACATTCCAATGTTTCTTTGTTCACAGCTCTGGCTGTGAACAAAGGCTTCAGGGAGCCTGAGGGGATTCCAATCGCCTCACGCTCCCATAAGGCTTTGTTTTTTTAATGTTAGAAATAAGCCAGGGCAAAGCACTGCGCTTGCGTAGTTTGCGAAGTTTGCGCTACTTCGCACTACTTCCCACTACGCGAATTGCACGTGGCACAGTGCAAACAAGTGTAGCGTAGTGCAGCTGTCATTTTTTGCTTGCTCGCGGTCCTCAATGTCAAGTTGGCGACTGCGAGTAAGAAAAATTACATCCCGGCGAGACTTAGTCTTGTTTGCAATCAGCAACATCAAGTTGCCGATCGCGAGCGTGGAAAATAAACTTCCCGGCGAGATTCTCAACGTGGAGAGGTCAGGTTTCTCATTGCGAGTGGTCGCGTATGCTCAAGACCGCTCGCAATGATAAACTACCAGTCTGCATTAAGAAAGCTGCTACTCGAGTAAAAATCTACTTGAGCGGCAGAAAACGACAGCTCACACAATGCAAGATGCCGTTTTCAATGATTGCACAGTGCGGACAAGCATCCGGCACTGTGCAATCATCTCTAACAGAGCACTACGCAGTTCGCGTAGTGCTACGCGCAGCTCGCGTAGTGCGAAGTGCACTTTGCGTAGCTTCGCATAGCACTACTTCGCGAACTACGCCAGAGGTTAGTTGGAACATTCTGCCGTCTAGTGACCGAATGGTCTAAAAGCCTGATAGCCCTTCGTAGCTGTGCTATACCGGCTATTAAAGTCCCTCTCCCTTGTTAAAGGCCCTCGCCTTCGGCTCAGGCCTTTAATGCTGAAGAGGACTTTTAATAGCTGGTATAGCCCTCTATGGTGGGCTATAAGGCTATAGTAAATAGCGTAATGTTCCAACACACTGAATTGAAGAGGGGTTGCTTAAGCCTGTTTAAGTTATATTTGTTCCCATCTCAGTGCCACTAAAATATTCAGAATAAGAAAAAAAGGGAGCTGGCATCCTTTTAATTAAATGTGGGTTATCTTTCAGACTTGTGGTGGCATACTGAGAAAGGGACGGGAGGGTGGTGGGCATCAGGAACTGAAAACATTGTACACAATCTACAGCCTCAATGTCAACAAAGGCAGTTTACAGTGAGTTTCCCCCAACATTATCTAATTGTTCTTGGGATTTATTGCTGGTCAGGGATTGCCACTCTTCACCCCAATTTTGACTGCTCGTCAGTGTGTTAATCCAGACATGTACAGTAAGCTCTATGAATCATGGTACCAAAGATGTGAATTTACTTGAAATTTGGAGGGCCCAACATGAAGGAGACAGGGGCTACCTTTTTCGCTACGGTGAACAGAACCTATTCAAGAATTTACTATTTTCTTGTTAATAGAATGTTTTCCATGATTATGATTGACTCTCTAACTGGCACTCGGGTAGTGTCTGATCATTCACCAGTAAATGTTCTGTTGACTTGTTGCCTCAGACTCCCCGTCCCCAGAAGGAACATTTGTCATCTAACTGAAATAGTTTTCATGGACCCAACAGATAAAAGCAGCCATTAGAGATACATTGTGAAACTATATTCCAGAAAATACAGGCAATGAGACGCCATGGACACCAGACGCAGCCGGAGCCTTATTCACTCTCGACATGTCGTGATGCATTCAAGACGATTGTCAAGCATGCCCCCCCTCGTTATTCTGGAAGCAGCTGGATGGGCTGCTACCCTTCTAATTCCCTCCCCTATTGTTTTGGATAGCCTGTAGCAGGGCATGTTGTTACTGTTGGAAATGGACTCTTATTGATACTGCTCTCTATTGTAGATGTATGCAGTATGGTGTTATCTTTGTTGGTCTGTACAGTCAAAACTCATTGAATAAAGTTGTTAAAAAAAAGGTGGAAGTGAAAAAAACAAGTGAGGCTAAAGGGGTGGGGGTAAATAAAAAACAATAATAACATTAAAATTCCTCAGGTGACCTCTCCTTTTATAGTTACCTATTTTTTTTAATGTTCATCACAATATACTTAACTGTTTATGCATCATGCAGATGTGACTTGTTATGAGAGCTTGATTCATCTTTCTGATTTTTCTAAAAACGTCTTTTGTAACAGGTTTTGGCATCATACCCGGGCAAGAATGTATGTTTTCTGGTTCTGTGTTTCTAATGAAAACCACTATTTCACACCAGGAAAGAATGAGAGCAAGAATTTCGACCTTTGCAAACTCTCCCAAACATTGTCAAATGCACACCACAAACGTGGTAGATTACACTACACACACACTATTGGGCATTGTACCCTTGATGAAATAGTGAGTACTGGGAAATGCCAACTTCCTTTTAGTCGATGAAGTTGGATCAGGAAGCCAATAGAGCTCAGTTCAGCTGCAGTGACAGGTAAGAGAGCTCCATGCATCCTTGTTAGTTACATTCCTTAAGTGTAAGCCTGTAAGGTGTTGGTAGGCAGGTAGTCTAGCCCTGAAGAAAGCAAAGCGGCCATATGGGGAGACTGTCTTTGGGTGAAACATGTAGGCGATAGAACATTATGGGCTATAGAAACCATTGTGTGTTCAGGATACATCCAGACTTGTATACTTTTTTATTAATTACATGGGTACCTGTGAAATAAAGAGATGTCCTGGGTTTTTCCCATAGCCATTTTTAACTGGAACCCTGCACTCCTCCGGAGAAATATCTTGGCTGGAGCTCCCACAATTTCCAGTTTGGCTGATCCCCCTCGGGTGTACTCGCCTAAGTAAATGAGAGGAGGCGAGGCACCTAAGATGGGTGCATAGATAGAAAAGGCCTGATGACTTGTTTTACCTTTCCATGCGCCGGGATGCCCCCGGGTAAGCTGAGCGCATTACAAATTTCATATAATAATAATAATAATAATAATAATAACAATGCACAATGTGCTTTTGTGAACTTCTCATGTTTTAATAAATTTTGTAGACTCTGTAAGGAGAGAACCCACAGGTGCGCTTCCACTTGCCTCACTCATATAATCAGTGAGATATATAGAAACATATAAGTCCAGGAGGGCTTCTACCTTATCAAGAGAATTATTCTGCACATAGTGATTGAGAGACCACTGTGCCTTTGCATCAGCCCAATTCAGCAGACAACAGTTCTGTGGCAGGGGAATTTTGTTTTTCTCAGGCCCGGGGACTGAGGGGAAGGGAAGGTTTGTGTATCTCTGTTTATTAATAACAAGGTTTTCATTTGCAGTCATGCTGCCACTGGCTTGCAGTAGTTGAAATATTCACAGTCAAAGCTATTGATGTTTAAACTTGCTAACTCTCACGTCATGACATTTGGGGAAGAAGGTGGTCGTTTGATGTGTTAGTAAGGCCCATTCAAACTAGAAAGAGTGACAAGATACATGTATGTGAATGTACTAGATAACCACTTTACAAATCAGACATTTATGGAGGCTGGATATAGCTGGCCAGAAAGTATGGACAAGTGACACAAAGGCATCCAGGCCAGAAAGCATGGAAATGCCACACATAAGACCCCAGGCCAGAAAATATGGAAATGTCACACAAAAGCACGCAGGCCAGAAAACATAGAGATACCACACAAAAGCACCCAGGCCAAAAAGCACAGGAATGTCACACATAAGCACCTAAGCCATAAACTGCGAAATGCCATACGTAATAACCCAGGCCAGAAAACGTGGTAATGTCACAGAAAAGCACCCAGGCCACAAACCATGTCCATATCAAATACTGGGTAAAGTGGGCACATTTTTGCATTTCTGACACTGGCATCCTGCTGCATCAGCAATGCAGAACCTTAAAGAACTGCAGGGGTTGTGAAGCGTTGAAACCCGCTGAGAGAGTCCACAGCACCAAGGGAGCCACTTACAGTTGAGGTATGGTATGGCACCCCTTGCCAAAGTACTCCCTCTCCTCTTTTTGGGGAAGGATCCACTATTTAGGCCTTGGAGTCTCAGAGACCCCTCTGAGGGAGTCCACTGCATGTAGGGAGCCTCTCGCAACAGAGATGGGGAAATGATATCACTTCCCCTGGGATTACAGCTTACCAGACTTTGGACGCAGCTTTGACTCGTCTACCAGTTTGTGTCCCCATCACCCTCCCCCTCCTCTTTCCATGCAGTGTCTCTTACCCTTCCCCTCCTCTTTCCCTCTTCCATTCTCTGTCTATTTCCCCCTGCTCCTAGCCCCCTCCCCCGAATCTCTCCCTTTGCCTGCTTTTTCCCTTACGTATATGTCCTTCTTTTTTTTCTCGACCTTACATTTACTATGTTGCCATGCTCTAATAACTGTGTAATCTTTGTAACGATGTAACCTGCAACTATGGTATGATACTCATGTCAAGCACTCTGATACCTCTGGGTCTAGCCAGCGCTATATAAAACCTTTAAATAAATAAATAAATACTAGCAAATCAATCAGTGCCCACTGTGACTTTTCGTATGCACCCCTATCGTGGCACCAGGGCACTAAGAGTGGGTCTTGACTATGCGGAGGTTCATGCTCCTGCAACAGAAATCTGTGTGTATCATTATTGCTTCATACAGATTGTCTGTACAAGTTTGAAGTTGCCCTGATTTGCAAATATGAGCCACTTTTTTGGCTAACTGATTTGCTGATGGAGGCCATTTTTAAGTCTTGCCCACACATCGTATGTACTCTGCTGCTAGACATAAAGTTTATTTTTCAATGAACTTACAACCAATCCACAGCATACAATTATTTGTTTTCATTGTCATTGTCATTTGCAATGTTTCGATTGCTTAGATCCCACAGGATTCCCTGCATTTCTTGTGTTAGCTTCTCGCTGAAGCATAGACCAAGTACTTGTGTTCTTCCTTGTGTTTTGGTATTCCTCCCAGCCGTGCAATGTGATTTCCTACTATTAACACTGGCATACGGCTTTGTGGTTGTTTTCACCCTTACTGCCGTCTCTATCTGCGCATTAGTTACTTAGACCCACAACTTGTTCTACTCTATGCCACACCACTCTATGCCATTCCACCCAACACAACTCACTCTACACCACTTTTCACAGCACCACTCCACACAGTGCCTCCCTGTGGCACTCTATGACATTCCACATCTCCATCACTCTACTCTACGACACTCTGTTCTACTGTATCCCACTCAACTCTATACCACTTTGTACTACGCCACTCCACTCTACACCACTCTCCTACACTACACTCTTTCTCACTCTACAAAACTCCACTCTGCACAAATCCATGCCAGTTTATGCCACACCACACTACTCCAAGCTGCTCCACCTCACTCTCTGCCACTACACGCCACTCTACTTTATGCCACTCTGCTGTAAAACATGGCTTATAGACATTGGAAGAGACAACAGCTCTCATAGAGGCGAGACCTATTGACTATGCCAATAGCTTGTTCTACCTAGTGATGCATTGCAGGGGTTCCTGCTGGATGGTTTTGCCAGCTAAAATGGAGTTCACTAGACACTAACGGGGGACATTTTGAGTTTGGCAGATGTGGAGCTCCCTGCTGACAACTACAGTTTACAAGTTTGAATCCAAGGAAGGCCAGCTCAGCTTTCAGAGGTTGGTAGATATTCTTAGTTTTAAGTTCTTTCTGAGAAAAAGAAAAGGAATATGCTTGAATGATTTAATAGATAGTGTAGCTTTTGAGGAAAGAGATTGATCATATATTGGTAAACATTTATCACCAAAAGTGTATTATATAAATGTTATTTAACAGGAGGGCACAGGCAACTAAGTGTAAGCAGCATATGGGGAATGTTGCTGATGGAATTGTAAACATGAGACAGGTTGGAGATAGTTCATTTATATGCTTGGAAGGGACATGGCAAGTTGGTGCAATATAATAAAATTAAATTAAGTAGTTATGCATGGAGCCCAGGAGTGAGTTCACTTATGTTAATTTTTCATACCCCTTGGGCCAATTGGGCGTCACTCATTCACTTTGAAGCAGGTTTTAAAATTGTTCAATTTTAATTTTGACTTTGATTCACCTCCCCCATTAAGGTGTCCAATAACGATGATCAGTGGTGCCAATCTCTCACCCGTCCATATGTTCTCATTTTTAAATATGTTCGAATGCTTTTAGTTCTCTATCCTGTAAGGTGTATTAACTGAGTGCATCCTTTATACCTGCCATGCCTCACGTTGATTTGTGTTTTTATCATTACCTTCTGTGGGATAGTACATGCTGCCATGTTGTCAATCGAGATCTTAGCAGTTTGACTTATTAATGTGACTGTACCTAAAATGGCGCAGCCATTGTCTTTCCTCGTCAACTCTAGAAAGAGCCTCGTGATCCTGTAAGAAATTAATTCTTTTTTTCTAAATAAAAAAAGGGGGGTTTAAGGAAGCTTGCACACTATCAATCGTAGCTATTTCAGAAAATGTTTAACAAATTGGTGTGACGATATGCCAAAGTTGTCTAATTCCGAAAAACTTTCTTCAATATAGGTGCACTGAGCAATTCATCCTTAGAATGAAAGACTACACCACATAAATTACGGTTTCCAGGGTGATCGAAGAAGCAAGCCACGTGGTAGAGGGATTACGTTTTTAGAGAACAGATTTTAAGTGTACGAGTTTGTGGAAATGCTGTCAATGCTAATTGTGCTGTTAGACACGAAAATTATATTTTCTTAAAAGCGGTAATAAATAACGAAATGCAGTTTAAGTTAATTAAAATGATAGACAGTGAGTGACAAAAACAGAAAGGCAAACAATTGAGAGTAATATCTGAGAGGCTGGAGCAGGAAGTGAGCATGTTGGTGCGCAGACAGAGGGAGAAAACAGTTGGCAAATGATTAAAAGAAGGTAGAATAAGTGGGAAGAGAATCAGAATGTATAGTAGCAAGAAAATGCCTGGGGACAGCAAGTGAGCAAGTTGATGCGCAGACAAGGAAGAAAACAGGTGGCAAATGAGTAAATGAAGGAAGAATAAGTTGGAAGAGAATCAGAATGTATATTAGCAAGAAAATGAAATAAAGTGTGCAAGAGGACCATGCCAATATAGTTCATGCGCAGCAATCTGAACTCCATTGGTTTTAATATTAAAAGCATTATGTTTTCAGAGTTTTATGGCAGATGCAATGACTGTAAGTGAGATGAGCAATATATTGCACTGAAATGTGTTTCGTCGTGTCGCAGTGGATTAGGAATATTTTAAGATTCTTTGAGGATCACATTAAATATGCTGGCAAAGTAGCTCACTGGCTTAATTGCTCCCTCCTAGCGTCTGTTTGATCTGCAACTCACAAGCTCTAATCCCAGCCAATCCATTTCAGCATTGAAGCATTCACCGATAGGCAAACTTAGTACAATCAAAGTAGGAAATAGTAACACCTGTTTAGAACAGCAAATTTGCCTTGTGAAGCTCTATATGAAACTAGTCAATATTTATTAATAGCAACAGTAGAACGCTGGGAGCTAGCCAGCCAATCAGAATGCTCCCCTTGCAGGCTCCAGCTACCAATGAAGACAAACCATGGGAGCATTCCGTGACTGCCAGCTCCCTGCTCCTCTGGCGTACCTTTCCCAGTGGGTCCTCAGTCTAGGAGCAGCTCTTACTTTCTCTTTGGGCCCGCTCATCCCCTTCTTTCTCAAAGGAAAATGTAAGCCCTAACAGCCTCGCAAAAATAGAAACAAATAATCAAACTGGCATGTTTTTTTTCTGTTGTTCTGTGTTATTTTGGCTTACCTTTCTATTTTGGGAAAGGAGGAGAGGACCAGCCCAGAGTCCAAGTGGGGCAGCTTCTGATGAAAGATGCTGCAGCAGCTTCTAGTACCTGAGATGGATGATTAGTTGCAGGCCCTGCTTGGGAGGATGGGAGCAGGTGTTAATAGCCTTCTTATCATTACATGCACGGCAATAATGCTGTCAATTACTCTAGCTCATGATTGGCCCTTGGTTGTAGCTCCTAATTGTGGGGGAGAGCAGTTAACAACTGATAGAACCTGCAGGAGAGGGTGTCATGTTGGGACATGCACTGCTTGGGGGGAGTACACACAAATTCGTAATCAGAAATATATTAGTCATTAAATGATTTCCCAAACCGCATCAAATACAATTCTATTTTATGTTATTGACTAAATCAGTCATTTGTTTCTGTCACGTTTCAGGTCTATCGGAGTCACCCAGTTTTCACCTACTCACGCTAGGAAAGCCTTTCCTTGTTTCGATGAGCCCATCTACAAGGCCACCTTCAAAATCAGCATCAAACACCAGGAGGCATATTTATCATTGTCCAACATGCCAGTGGAGACCTCTGTTTTCGAAGAAGGTGGATGGGTTACGGATCACTTTTCTCAGACTCCTCTCATGTCAACCTATTACCTGGCGTGGGCAGTGTGCAACTTTACCTACCGCGAGACAACTACTAAGCATGGGGTCACAGTAAGTATTTGTCCTTACAAGTCACTTTAAATTGTGGTCTTCATTTGTACGGAATTTAGTAACAAAACTACATTAGGCTAGAGCATCCCGATTGGTCTCACATGCTAGATGGTCATTGCCTCTTTGCCTAAGTAAGTTAAACTAATGCTTTAATTCTCTGAGTAAAATTTAGAATTGGCCTCCAACAACTAAGGGTGGAGTAAGCATTTTTAAACATTATTGACTGAAATTTGCCAAGAAAACTAAACTGTTTAAGCCTGAGATAAGCTGATATGTAATGGTTGTTTAAGCACATGCGACTATCCCAAAGTAATGATGTATTTGAAGTAATAATTGACTCTCACTAACTTACATTATATTGCGTGAAAAGGGATAGACCCTATAGTCACACGCAATTGTTTGTAACAATATATCAATTTTAGGAATCATGCTAGAAAATGCTTTACAACTTCCCACACACATCTGGCCATATTCCGAAATTTTGTTAGAAAAACACATTGCATGATTTGGGGAGAGGTGAAATGACGTTTCTTTAATGCAAGCTAAGATAATTGTACCAGTGCCCCACTCCATCAACACCTGCAGGCCAGTAAAAGACATTAAAGCTTAACGTGTCATTTGACATCCCTGGGCCCTGCATCTGTTGCAAGAAGGATTGCTATGCCCCTACCATAGTACATC
Source organism: Lissotriton vulgaris (assembly GCF_964263255.1). Classification (NCBI taxonomy): domain Eukaryota; kingdom Metazoa; phylum Chordata; class Amphibia; order Caudata; family Salamandridae; genus Lissotriton; species Lissotriton vulgaris. Next base: position 1,572,554,361 of record NC_141685.1, read on the forward strand.
AACGGCTGCAGTGCATGTATGGATATGGCCACTGTATTGTATTGTAATTGCATTTATATATCGTTTACTACCCCGTGACGAGGCGTCAAAGCGCTTTTTCGGCGAATAGCACGCTACTCCAGGACCCATAGAGGATTATTGTTGAATTAGTATAGTGAAACATGCAAGTACATTTTAAGTGGTGGATAGGTTAGTCAGTTATTTGGATTTGGAATTGGAATGATAGCAGAAGGATAGAGGAGGAAAAAAGGTTTGTTTTTATATAGCGCTTGTTACACCTGATGGGGTGTTGAAGCACGCTACTCCGGAAGCCCATAAAGGATTAGTGGTGAATTAATATGTTGAAATATGAAAGTAATTTCAGTGGTGGATATTAGTCAGTTATTTGTAGTGAGAAGAATAGCAGAGGGATAAAAGGGGAAGAAAGGTTTGCATTTATATAACACTTGTTTACCCCTGGTGGGTGTTGAAGCGCTTTTCTGGCGAGTAGCACGCCACTCCCGAACCCATAAATGATTATTGTTGAAAATTAGTATAGTAAAATATGAAGTAATTTGAGTAATGGATATGTTATTCAGTTATTTGGGTAGAGAAGGGTAGGTGATGGGATAGAAGAGGGAAAGAGGTTTGTATTTATATAGCGCTTGCTACCCCTGATATGGTTTTGAAGCACAATTTGCATGCCACTCTGGAACCCATACGTATTAGTGTTGAATTAGTATGGTGAAACATGAAAGTTATTTTAGTGGTGGATATGTTAGTCAGTTATTCGGATTGGGAAGGGTTAGGGAGGGGAAGAAAAGGGAAAAGGTTTGCATTTATATAGCGCTTGTAACCCTGATGGGGTGTTGAGACGCTTTATTGGCGAGTAGCATGCTACTCTGGAACCCATAAAGAATTAGTAGTGAATTAGTGTAGTTGAATATGGAATTTGAGTAGTAAACATGTTAGTCTGTTAATTTTGATTGGAAATGAAAAGGATAGTGGAGAGATAAAAGAGTGAAGGATTTTTTTTTGTTTAGGTCTTAGCAGTAGGAGGAGGCTTTTGAATGAGTAAAAAGGAGTTTTGGAGGGGAGTAGTCAAAGGGAAGGGTTTAGAGAGGTTTGTTTTGGGGGATTGGTATAGTAAAGGAGGTGTCAGATGATGCAAGGAGGGGTAGAGTAAGAGAGAGTCTAGAAAGGGTTATTTTGGGTATCATAGTAGTGGTATGGGATTTGGGATAAATGAGAGAGTAGATGTAGAGGATATATTGATACATGTATAGAATGAGAAATAGGGTAGTGCATTGGAAAGAGTAGTAGAAAGAAGTTTGAGATGAGTCAGAAGGTTGGGCTAGAAGATATATTTCTGGCCTCCCTATCTTGGCCCCTCTCCTGCACCCTCCTCCTCTGTCAAAACCCTAGGCATAAAACTCAATTCTCAACTCACCCTTCACTCCCAGGTTAGCTCTGTGGTATCTTCTTCTTTCCTTTCACTGCGCACTATACGCAGGGTGTCTCGTTTCTTCACTTTCTCTGCTCTCAAACTTATCATCCTGGCCATGGTGGTGTCCCGCCTGGATTACGGCAACGCCCTGTATGCCGGCATTCCTGCATATAGCTTGCGGCGCCTACAGCAGATACAAAACCAGGCGGCCCGCCTGGCCTTCAAACTTCCAAAATTTCACCACTCTACCCCTCTTCTGAAATCTCTACACTGGCTCCCCGTGCGAGCCAGAATTCAATTCAAGCTCGCCTCCATCACTTTCCTGGCCCGACTTAGCCTGGCACCAGCGTTCATCTCCTCCGAGATCGTTCCATACGTTCCCACCAGGGAACTCCGCTCGTCTTCCCAATCCCTCCTCACCATCCCACGCTACCGGAGAAAGAAGTGGGGAGGCTCTAAATTTGCCACCCTTGCCCCAACCCTTTGGAACTCCCTTCCCCTTGAACTTTGTACCATCACTCTCTACTCACAATTCCGTAAACACCTCAAGACCCACTTATTCACGAAGTCTTTCGAATAACACTCCTTTAGCTCTCCTAGCCTTTTAGCCCCGGATCCTGTTAGCTATAGCGCCAAGAAACCGCTGGTATACGTGCGCTCTAAAAGTAATTTTAAACTCAAACTCATATTGAGAGAAGTATAGGCTGAGAAATAGGGTAGTGCATTGGAAATGCTAAATTAGAAGAAAGTGATGAATATAAAGATCCATAAGTACATTGAAAGTATATTGGTACATAAAGGAGGTAAGTATATGTAGAGTAAAGATATTGTTAGAGGCACAGGATGAAAAATAGGGTAGTGCATTGGATATGCTTTTTCAGGAGAAAAGTAACAGACACACAGATCGAAGTACATGGAAGGTACATAGATACCCAATGGAAGTAAGTACATGTATACCAAAGATGATTTTTATTTATTTATTATTATTTTTTTCCTCTCAACAACATAATTATTCTACATGTTTATACAAAGCATTACACAAAGATAGGTACATATCTATAGTGAAAATAAATGCTTATATACAGAGGTATATGCTGTACATTTCTGTTTGGGTATAGTGCTTTTGTGGGGAAGAGCCAATTATTGAGTAGTCTTCTGAAGATAAGATGGTTGTCGGTGGATCCTATGTTGGGGGGTAAAGAGTTCCATAGTTTTGCTGCTTGAACAGAGAAGGATGTGCCATCCATGTTTTTTTATTTTATCTTGGGATTTTGAGACGAGATGCTCCTTTAGGGCAGAGGTCCCTTTACTGAATGTGTTTGGTGATTTTATTCCTGATGAAGAGTGGCCCCATTCCATGTATTGCTTTGTGGGTGATACAAAGCAGCTTGAACATGGATCTTCTGGCAACTGGTAAACAATGCAGGGCTTTCAAGGCAGGGGAGATGTGATCTCGCGGTTTGATATGCAAGAGTAGCCTGGCAGCCGAGTTCTGAATCTGTTGTAGTCTTTTCATGGTTGTTAAAGGTGATCCTTGGTAGAGGTTATTGGTGTAATCAAGTTTAGACAGAACAAGGGAGATGGTAGCTTGGACCTCGTGCGGACATCCCAAATGAGGGAAAATTCGTTGCAGCGTTTTTATAATGACAAAGCTTGATCTTGCAAGTTTGTCCACTTGGGCATTCATCGACAGCTTGGAGTCCATGGTCATTTGGAGGTTTCTTACTTCCTTCGATACTTTAGGCAGTGATCCCAGTACATTAGGCCATGCAGCAAGCAGGTTGTGTTTCCAATCACCACACATGAGTATTTCCGTTTTTGAAGCATTCAATTTGAGATGGCTCCAAGTCATCCACTGATCCACGGCTCTGAGACAGCTGAAAATTTGTGATTTTCCAATGCCTTTGGGGCATTCCAGTTGAAGGAGTATTTGCATGTCCTCTGCATAGTTATAGCACGTGAGGTGAAATGTATTGATCAGTACTGGTAATGACTTCATGTAGATGTTGAAAAGTATGGGCGAGATGATAGAACCTTGAGGGACCCTTGCTTTTGTGGAGTACGGTTTGGTCGAGAAGGGTGGGGTATGGATGACATTAGTTCGGTTTCAAAGGTAGGACGCGATCCAGTCTAGAGCAGTTCCCTCAATGCCGGCTTCATAGAGTCTTTGTTTCAGGGTGTCAGGGTCAACTGTGTCAAAGGCAGCTGAGAGGTCCAAGAGGAGTAGTGCAGCAACCCCGTTGCTCTCAACTGTATTCTTCAGGTCATCCCAGATGGCAAGGAGGGCAGATTTAGTGCCTCTTCCCGGACGGAATCCTGTTTGGAAGTTCTGAAAGTATGTCATTCTCTTCAATGAATTGTGAGATCTGGGCGAACGCTGCTCTTTCTATCAGTTTGCCCAGGAAAGGTCCATTTGTAATGGGTCTGTAGTTGTCAGGGTTCAGCGGGTCCACGTTTGTTTCCTTCCGTAAAGGGCATTTGTGTGATTTTTTTTCAGTTCTCATGGAAATATTCCGGTAGTGACGGAATCGTTGATGATTCTTTTTACTGGAGTGGCAGCAGAGGTTGTTAAAAGAATTGTCTTGAAAGTTTGTGGTGGACAGGGGTCAGAAGGGCTGCCGGCAGGTCTGCTTGCTTAGACCAGGTCCATAAATTCATTGTGTGAGATGTGTTGGAAGGAACCAAGAGGCTTTTTTAGAGTATTCTTGGATTGTTGTTTTGTAGAAGGGTTAGTGCTGGTGCTTTGTTTCTGTTTTAAGTACAAGTCCAACGTGTCTACTTTGTCTGTGTAATGATTTGCCAGTTTGTCTGTGAAATCTTGAGTAGCAGGATGAGTTCCTTCTAGGCAATTTTTTTTTTGAAATTCATTGAGTATTTTGTAGAATTCTTTATTTGCACATTTAGTGTCTTGAATTCTGTCTGAATAGTACCTTTTCTTAGCTTTTTTGATAGCCGACTATATGTTAGAATGTGGTTTGAAGTTGTATATTCTCTTTAATTGTTGCTGCTGAGCTGTGGCAATAAAGGAGAGTCACATAATCTTAGCCTCTGTGTCTTTAATAAAATCTCATGTTCTTCCCACCATGCTGGACCATGCGCACCGGGGCGCGTACCAGCGCGCTACGCGAGTTCGCGCACGGAAAGCTGATTGGCTCTCGGGTGTCTGTCAACATTCCAAACAGTCGAGCGGCCGCCATCTTGTGTCTCGGTAGGATCGAGACACAAGAGGTTGCAAAAACAAAGGGGGAAATGACCAAAAGGGGGCAGAGTAGACCCCCCTGACCCCCTAGGTTTGATGTGGGGGCCATAAAAGGGCCCCACGGGGCAAATTTTTTTAAAAAAAATTTCAATTTGCTCGGGGGAAGCGCCCGGTACGCGCATCGGGGAGCGTACCATAGGGAAAAAAGAATGACAGAGTTTTAAAAAAAATGTAGCCTTTTTTTATAAATTGGAGGTGGTTCTAAAAAGAACTGTTTTTTTTCTTCTTTTTGTTGTTTTATATTTTTTTATTGTTATTTTTAACATTTTGTACTTTTTTTGGCTTTTATGAACAATTTTATATTTTTTTTATTATTTTTATGGGGAGAAACAAAAAACAGGGAATTGTAAACGGCTCAACTGGAGCAAAAAAAATCAGGAAAAAATTAAGGTTTTTTGGGGCAATTGTGGTTGTCACCAGCACGGTTGATGAGTTGTATGCTTTGCTCACCATAGGTAATTGTTTTACCACAAAATATACAACTGATTTTGTATTGTCCAAACTGGGGTTGTATGTTTGGGACCATCTCCCTTGTCTCTGGACCCGATGGAGTAGGTTGCTTACGTTTGGAGGTGCTGGGTGAAGATTGGGGAGGGTTTCTGGCCAGTTCTCTGACCTCTGCCGCAGCATAGTTGTTAGGGTGCCGGCGTTGCATGTGGCGAATCATGGTGTTATTGCCAAAAGAGTACTTTTTGTTAGGGTTCTCCCTTGAAAATTCAGTGCCACAGATTAGGCAAGTAACCCTTGGCGCATTTACTTTTTTTTGGTCCTTTGGGATTGAAAAAAACTCCCAGATAATGTGCTGCTTTGGCCTATGTGGGGTATTATCTTCTGGCAGGAACTTCCTCCTCTCCTCCTCCTCCTCCTCTTCTTCATCTCCACCACTGTGGTGTTGTGGTGGTCCTCTTGGTGGTGGTGGTGGTGGCTGAGATGCTCCTGCTGCTGCTGCTACTGAAGCCATTTCTGAGTACAAATTAACAATAGCTCTGGAAACAGGTCTTCCTCACTCAAAGTACAAAGTGAGAATGAGGTAAAAAGGTGGGGGCTTTCATCATTAGGAAAAAAAACTGTCCTGAACCAATGAAAAGTGTTATTTTCAGGTCACATGACCAGGGCTTTCATCATTTGGAAACCAAAACTGTCCTGAACCAATAAAAAGTGTTATTTTTAGGTCACATGACCCGACGCGCTTACGCTACGCGTCCCAGGGCGCGCCCAGGGGCGCGTCGCGTCAGCGCGTCTGATGGTTACGTAGCGCGATTGTTTGCGCTCGAGTGCTTCCGGGTGCGCTTACGCCGTGCGTATCGCGCGGACGCGGCTAAGCGATATGTCACAATGATGTTTTCGTTCGCGGCAATAGCGCTAACGGGACACTCACATGTACGCGCCCCGGGGCGCGCCGCAAGACTTCGCTTACCGGTGCACTCACCGGGACGCGCACCGGGAGCGCTCCAGGGCAACAAAAAAAACATGAACAATATACATAAAAAAAATAGTAATAAATAAATATACAATATAGGATTCATTATAAAAAATATTACATTTCATAGCTATAGAAATTTGCTATTAAAAAACCTTTGAAATTCACTGAAAAAACCATAGGTTTCTCACCAGTTAAGTTAGGAATTAGCATTTAAAAAACCTATGAAATTCACTGAAAAAAACATAGGTTTCACACCAGTTATAGTTAGGAATTAGCATTTAAAAAACCTATTAAATTCACTGAAAAAACCATAGGTTTCACACCAGTTATAGTTAGCTGGAAATTTTACTGACATAAAACCATTGAAATTCCCACGTTATAGTTAGTTGGACTCACTATAACTAGCGCGCCCGCAATGCACTGCTGATGACGTCACATATTACATCACTCATGACATGGTCAGTGACATCACTCATGGTGGTGCAGTATGGAGCGTGGATTTATATATATATATATATATATATATATATATTTTATACACAGTGCCAGTCACTGTTGAGTAGTTGTTATATGGGAGTCAGAAGTTCCATTGAAAGAGCGTTTTCTTTTTGCTGGTAACTTTGGTGCCGTTTGAAGAATGCTCACAAGACTTTCCAAAAAAGAAGTGAGAGAGAGGAGTAACTGCTTGATATGGTTAAATATTACCATCGAGATGTACTGGTGACATAAATCACAAGGATGAGTAGTTTGTAAAAGTAACTGGATCCCCCGAGGCGGAAATATTGGAAAATATCACTCATTTTACCTGTTTCACATTGTTTATGTTTATTTTGGGGTAGTTAGCTTGAAAAGACTGTTTTCGTCAATGAACCATGACTGGAATTGGAATACTTAGGTTTTGTTTACCTTTCTTGAATATATTGTAAATAAAACAATAGGCAGCGGTGAGGGTTATGTGATTCTGCAATACTACATAATTATGAATTTAGTGCATTTGTCATATGATTTGCATAATCTGCAGTCTTCATCAATCATGTTGTTTATAGTTTCAAATAGATCAAAATAATAGTCCCAGAGAATGTGTCATATAAATAGCTTTTGGCTTCATAAAGTAGATAACCTTGCCTCTTAATTAGGTCTTCCATGTTGCATTCTCCTAGCAGCTATGACAATAATAAAGCTCTGCAGAGTGATTTGAATTGCTGTCATTGTGATGATATAATCCAAATTTCACAGAGAACCATGTAATGTCTTTATTTCATGGTTTCCAGGGAAATATGGTTTATTATACCACTGCATTTCGTACAATAAAAGCTCTCAAATACCTGAAATCGTGTTGCCTTCCCGCAGCATTCTCAATAACACCCTCCCTCACTCCATCAGAATTTTGAAAAGCAAGCATTGACAAATGCCAATAGGTCCTGCCGTATGTTGGAGTTTAGTGATGTGGATAGGAGTGAAGAGTAGTGTTATGAAGTAGTTTAAAGTTTTGTGAAGTGTTGTGGATGGGAGTAAAGTGCTGTAGAGTGGATTATATTATTGAAATGTAGTATAGTGTTGTAGAGTATGTAGTTTTATAGTGTTGTGTAGTGGTGTAGAATATATTGTAGTAGTGTAGAGGGTAATGTGTACTGTTGTAGAGTATGGTGAAAAATACAGTGGTACAGAGTATATTGGTACAGAGTGAAGTGAGCATTTGTTTTGAGTAAAGTGGTGTAGAGTGTACAGGTGTTTTCGTGTAGTGAGGTAGAGTAGTATAGAGTGCTATGGAATGGAGTATAGTAGTTTTTAGTATGTTGTAGTTGTACATAATGTAATGCTGGAGAGTGGAGTGAAGTATAGTAAAGTATAGTGCTGTAGCGTGGAGTAGTGTTAGGTACAGTAAAATGGTGTAGAGTGTAGTGGCATAAAGTGTAGTAGAGTTTATAAGTGTTGAGTGCAGTAATATAGAATGTAGTAGCAGAATATAGTTCAGCATGTATTATTGTATAGTGATGCGTTGTATAGTGGTGTAAAGTATATTGGTGCAGAGAGGAGTGAGGTAGAGTACTGTGGTGCAGAGTAGTATGTAGTGTACTTTGTTAAAGTGTAGTGATACATAGTGTAATAACATACTGATGTAGTGTGTAGATTTGTAGAGTTCTGTGGTATATATTAATATGTCATTTTATGTAGGGGTGTGAAGTGAAGTGGGGCAAAGTAGTTGCTCTAGGTGAAGGGTATATTAGTTTTTAATAAAGTGGTGTTGTGTATTGGTATAGAGTGCAGTTTTAGACTGCAGTGGAAAAGCGTAGTTTGTAGAGGAATAGAGTGATGTTTTGTATAGTGCAGTGGCACAGAGTTTCTTATTTTGTAGTGGTATAGATTGTAGTCATGTATGGTATATTGTTAGAGAGTATAGTGAATTGGGGTAGAGTGTAGTGATGAGTGCAATGGTGTATAGTGTCGTATGCTGCAGTGGCATATAGAAGAATGTTGTAGTGTATGTTGGTGTAAAGGTGTTGCCATACGTATAGTGGAGAGAGTGTGTTTTTTTAGTAAAATGATGTAGAGTGAAATGTTGTAGAGTGTAGTAGTTTTCAGTAGAGTGGTTTAGTCTAGAGTGCAATGGTGTACAGGAGAGTGGTATAGAGGCATAGAATGTAGTGTGGCGTGGTGTTGAGTGTAGTGGTTTATAGTGTAGTGGTGTATAGTGCAATTTTTTACAGTTAAGTGGGTCCCACTGATTAATGTCCACACACAGCCATGAATGGGATTACCTGCTATTTAATGAAAATATGATAAAGTCTCTTCAAAATTCAAAAAAAGTGAACAAAGAAACTCTGACAGTAATAAGCACATTGTAGCACTGCATTGAGAAGTACTTATGTGTTCTTTTTGTGCAACTGGTAGTCTGAACTTATATATCTGTGCTTTCATACGCGATAATGAAGAAAACAGAGTTTTAGAGAAGTAAGATGTAACAGAGGCACGTTAAACCATGACATGTTAAATACCCAAAACCCAACAGCATTAAAAACTAAATAATTACATTGATTGAGCTCTTAAAAATACGCAATCAAATGCCTCAAAGTCCTATAAAATGCACACAATGGAGTAAAATAAGCTATATAAGTGGTCTGTCAATTAAATTTCAGAGCAGCGGTGGCTGCAAACCATGAAACAGGCCTGTATTCACAAATCATGACTGATGTATGGCCCTGTACTGATTGCCTAAGCAGGCAATTTAGCTCAAGGGTTAATGTGCCTGCTGCAGAAACCAGTAGGGTACCTGCAAGTCACAAATTTGGATTATGGTGGAACTGATTCAGCCTTAGTGCTGGACTAGAGGGAGACCCACCCGTGCTCCTACGGTTATTGCAGAACCTAATCTGTGATGTAGGACAGCCCCAGAGGGGACTGCTGATGGGTGATGCCAACATGCTCATGCATTAAAAAAAAAAAAACTAGTTTTCGAGAATTTAGCAATGAAGGTCCACATTATGCACGAAAACTGCACAGATGGAAGTGTTTTAACAAAATTAAACTCCGGTCTAAAGATTTTATAGAAGTCTATATTGGGAACACAGCAACTTGTTTGTGTGAGAAGGGGTTTGGGAAGCACTGAGTGGTGACCCTGGGAGCACTTCCAGGAAATGCCCATCTGGCGAAAGCTGCATATCCCACTTATTGCAAAATCCAGTTGCTAAATTACATCTGAAATTAACCAGGTTTCACCAAGAATTGACCCAGAGCCATTGTTTTATCAATAACACTACTGCTGTAGTGTGAAAAATCACAATCTGTTAGTTCTGCCTTTGAATATTCCAGCCTTTATTTTCCGGGGACCTTTGGTGACAGCACTGGGCTGTGGCAGGACGTGGGCAGAGTAAAGCAGGAGCACGGGTGAATGAAAGGGTATCGGGAGGGGTGGGTTGGGGGCAGGGCAAAACGGGGCAGGGCATGGTGGTAGTAGCGGTTGGTGGTGGGAGTAGCCGCCGGGAGGTGATGTGGGGAGGGGGGTAGTAATCTATGGATTATGGAGGATTACGGGTAAGTAAACATATAAATAAATAATACGAATTTCGTTGCGTGCACTGCATCGCATCATGCACTCCCCAGGTAACCGCCCGGCAGCTACTCTCACCACCGACTACTACTGACGGAGGGAGGTGTTCATGGAAGCGTGAAGGGCTGGCCAAGGGTGAAAAAAGTGGTTTAGGGAGGGGTGAAGGGAGAGCAGCAACCCAAAGGTGGTAAGATGACTATTATTTTCACTTCCTACTGAGCCCAAGGGAAAGGGTTAACAGGAAAGGCGGCTTGGGGCAGAGTAAGGCTGATGTCAGTGCCGGCGGGGGTGGCACTGTGAGCAGACTGAAAGACTGGGGAACGGTTGATTGATGTGACAGAGTCAATGAGTAGGAGCAGGTAGCAGGGCTAGGGCAAATGCTAGGGCTGGCAACAGAATCCAGGGCTAGGGTGAGGGCAAGACACTGAGGGCAGTGTGGGGAAGTGGGGCAGATCTCAAGCAGAGGGAGTGCAGGATGGGATGCTGGGCAGGGAAGACTGGGGTAGAGTGCAGATCCTGGGAAGGAGGTACTAGGCATGGCTGCGACGGTGAATAATTGGAACAGTTCGGTACTACGACAGACAGAGTAATTCTGGACAGGGGCTGAATGAATGGTATATGGCATATTGCAGGACTGGAGCTGGAGAAGGATGGGGCAGAGCGTATAACATTATCATGTTGAAGCACTCCCAGGCTGTGGTAAACCAGCAGGAGTAAAACTGTGTACATGAATACGCAATTTGCACATTCGGAATCTGCTATATTTTACTTATTTACAATTATAGGTATACTGAAGATTAAGAAATTTAACCAGAATCACATAAATGTAGCCTGCCCAGGTCCGGTTTACAACCCAAGACCCAAGTTCCAAAGTCAGTCACCGTGTTTCACCCATTAGCACACATTGTTACACCATAGTGATTTGCTAATTGGTGATTCTTCTGTGGGCTTATATCTTCTTTAATACTTTTGATCCAAAAGATGCAAGCATCTCTATCTGGGCAAAAAAATATAATAATGTCAGGTGCAGCTTACTTCATGGAACATTCAGAACTCCAGTTTGGATGTACCATGTTACAACGCATACCATTACAACTACCTACCATTACAACGCGACCATTACAACGCATACCATTACAACGCATAGCGCTTAGAGGTGCTGGATAGTGGTAAGTATAATTTACTATTCCAACTCCAGTCCCCGTGGACACTAGCGAAGGTGTTGGATAGTAAATTAAACTTATTCCCTATCCTAGAGCGCCCCCCAGCGCAATGCGTTGTAATGGTATGCGTTGTAAAAGTTGCGTTGTAATGGTAGGTAGTTGTAAAAGTTGCGTTGTAACAGGTGTATACCCTCCAGTTTGCACCACGACGTTAATAGTACCATTTCTTATAGTGCCAATATTGTCAATATTCATCCTTTCTCATACAGCAACATACATCAATACACCACACAGCACCTTCTTAGTGGAGAAATTTCCTGCAGGTTTATTTGCATAATCAATATGCCAACATGGTGGGTTATCTTACGGCAATCCCAGGGCAGGCCTGCCCCTATGCCGCCTGCCCGCCTGATGAGCCAAATTGCACCGTGGCCGTTGCCAAACGGTGATTCCCAATCATTGGGAGGGGCCACCCCCGTCCCATCAGTGGACTGCCAGTCCACTCCATTGCTCACGCCCCCCAAAGGTGGGCGGAGCATTCCAGGCAGCCGTAGTTCTTCCAGGGGACACGCAAAGACATCCCTTTTTTATTTTATTTTATTTTATTTTATATGCTTATAAAGCGCCAGAATAGACCCCCGAAGGGGTATCTCTGCGCAGTGGCTGCAAATGAAGGTGAGGTATAATAGTGTGTCCGATGGTGGAAAAGGACAGTTAGTTACTGGGAAACAGGTAAGTTTTTAGGTTTTTCCGGAACATCATGTGGCTGGTGAGAGACCTCAGTTCCAGCGGCAATGAGTTCCAAAGTGTTGGTCCGGTATGAGCCAGCGCACGGCCACCTTGCCTGGTCTTCTTAACTCTAGGTACCTTCAGTAGTTGTTGGTCACTGGAGCGCAAGGAGCGCCCAGGGGTATAGGGCTGGAAGATGTCAGTCAGATATTTAGGGCCCTTCCCTGTCAGGCTCTTGTGGATGGTACAAAGAGTTTTAAACTGGACTCGCTTCTTTACTGGAAGCCAGTGAAGTTTGGTCAGTAGGGGGCAGGAGGGGGTCCTTGGTGGAGCGTTCAGGACAATCCTCGCTGCTGTGTTTTGGATAACCTGCAGTTTCTTGAATTGTTCCTCGTTAGCTCCAAGGAGCAATCCGTTGCAGTAATCTACCCTACTGATAACAAAATCCCTGGGTATCCTTGGCTTCGCACCCTTGTTGTGCTGCTGCAGTATAGTACCCTTCTGTACCTTGCAGACTCTGGTTCGCCCTGTAACTCCTCCACAGCTCTGGGGGTGACCACCATCACAACCAGGGCCCCCCACCAAGCCGAAATTCCTATCTACATCTTGTTGCTCCCAAGGCCTCCCCAAGGTCCAGCAGAAATAAGTCCATGCCCACCCCTGAGAGGTGAACCCCATGCGCCTCCCAGCATCCGGTAGACTTGCCATGAAGTAAACCATGTCAGATGAAGCCAAATCTCCTTTGCTCCGTGAATTTACGCATGGCGCTGTTCACTCTTCTACGCGAGATCTCCATGGCGTCCCCCGATCGGGCCCCATGCCAAACTGAGCAAGGCAACATTTTTGACCACCACAGTTCACATGCCCCCAGCTGGGTACTCAACTGACACATGGTGTCCCTCATCACTTGTAGCAGTCCTCTTCTCCCCAGTGTAGTCAGGTTATTACCACCCAAGGTGTATGACCAGAATATGAGGTGGAGCGATCCCCCTCCCAAGTGTTTGCTGTAGCTTCCTCCTCAGCTCGTTCCAGCGCATACCAGGGTAACCTAGCCACATTATCTCGGTGGCGGAGAAGCCATGCTGCCACTCTCTGATCTCTGCCCACCGTGCCACTCTAACGATGCTTGAATGACCCAATACCCAGACCTTGATTTCTGGTAAATAAAGAGATATTGTGTTTGAAAACCACTTTCTTTTATTGTAAAGTATACACACTAAAGTCTACAATTGCACAACACATCACATCACTGCAACATCACTTGCAGACTGGCCATAACTGTACACTTTAAAACACATAAATGCCGTTTGGTCCATTGTGCCTCAGATTCCACTCGCCACACCCTTCTGTTCAAGGCCTGATGTATAGTTTATAGCACTGAGACTCCCAGAGCCCATCTGTTTTATTCGCTCTTGCGGCATCCCTGATAGAAAAGCTGTGGTTGCTGCACCGATTCTGAAGGAGTGGCTACTGAATCTCTTGCCCACCCCTGTCTGTCCTGACAATTTTAAGCACGCATGCATGATGTGCTCGACTTGAAAATTTGTGACTGGAGACCTGTCTTCGTGCACCAGGAGGTACCCTGCCATTAGAGGGCGGAGGACCAAATAAGCCTGTACCAAGAGCTTAGGACAATACCTCGCACCCCCAGCCCCTGTAACATGACCACTCTCCCTTCCCCTGTCTGATCTGTTTTTTACTGTCTAACCACTATCCTGAGGCTGGACGTGCTAATGGTAATGTCCTTGAGATGCAAAGCCACCCGAGGTGTCCTTTTTAGATCGCGCCACTAGCTCCCCAATCCTAAAAGCCCCGAAAAAGGCCAGAGCTTACCCAGCGGAAAATAGTGTTGCCTCATAAACTGAGCGGGTGGCCCGGGGCCATGTTGTCCAGCATCCCTTGTAGGATCGTGTAACTGATGGTGGACCTATTGTGCGGGGATCGAGGTTCACTTCTATCCCAGCCCTTAAGAGCAGCCTTGATTACAAAGGATTTGGCCGGGTCCTCCTGTCCTCTTAGCCTGGCGTGATGACTGATGGCTGACAGATGGCCCAAGATCCAAGGGTGTGATTTCCCACCATCCTTGGCCCACAGGATGAACTTATGCACTCTGAGCTCCAGAGAAGACCCTTCGTCCTCCCACACTCCCCTCATCGCACAAAACGTTTCTACACAGGTCCTGTAGCGCTTCACCGTTCTTGATGCCAGAGACAGCTACCCCAAACCCCTCATCCGCTGTTCCACTTCAGAAGATGCCATAAGTGTGGTGGGAAATGTGTCATCTCCTCTCTCGCTCTCGGCCACACCTCCTGGAAACGGTGCTACTGAAAACAAGAGAGAGTGTCAGCTGCAACATTCTGAACCCCTTGAATGTGACGAGCCCTGCATTCGACATTATTTAACAGGCATGCCCTCACCAGCTCTCTCAACAGGCATAACACTAGGGGGCAGCTCGCTGAGTGTGAGTTGATCGCTTGTACAACCGCTAAGTTGTCTGACCAGAACAGAACCCACCTTGCTGCCAGCACCCCGGCCAAAGGTGGAGCACTATTACTATGGGGAAGAGTTCCAACAAGGTGATCTTTGAGGTGATCTTCTTCTTCTGTCAAGAGTTAGGCCACCTCTCGGCACACCACTCCCTGTCCAAGATAACCCCAAACCCTTTCCTTCCAGACGCGTCTGTGAACAATGACAGCTCAGCGTTGTTAGCCCAGGGTGCGCGCCAGATGACAGACCCATTAAAATTGTCCAAAAAGTCTGCCCACATTAGCAAGTCCTCTCTCATGCCTCTGCTCAGTTTCACCATGTGGTGCTTTTTCCTGACTGAGGCTGTGGCTCTGGCCAGCCTGCGCGCAAAGACCCTCCCAATGGGAATGACCTTTGCAGCAAAGTTGAGTTTGCCCAGGAGGCTCTGAATGAAAGCCAGCGAGGCCTTGTGTTTCCCTACGGCTAGCCGTATCTGCTGGCCCAGGTTCCAGACTTTTTCTGCAGGCTGCCTGGATTCCCCCAACACAGTGTCCAGTTCAGTTCCTAGGAAAGTAAGCACCTGTGCAGGCCCTTCTGTCTTTCCCGGTGCTAAAGGTACCCCCAGATGATTTACAAGGGACTGGAAGTTAGTGAGCGCCTCCTTGCTTTCCTGCATGCCCTCCCGCCCAATGAAAAGGAAATCATCCAAGTAGTGGGAAACCCCCCCACCCCAAAGGTGTCCTGAAACGCCTATTGCAAGAAGGAACTGAATGCCTCAAAGAAAGCACAGGAAACTGCACACCCCATAGGCTTGCATTTGTCAAAAAAGTACCAGCCATCTAGCCTGAAACGAAGCAGGTGTTGGCTGCTCGGGTGCACTGGTAGCAAGCGGAATGCAGATTCAATGTCTGCCTTTGCTAACCATGCCCCCTTGCCCGCCCTCCTCACTAAGTCCAGAGCCACATCTTTAGTACAGTATGGCACTGAGCGCATTCCTTCCTGTAGGCCATCGTTTACTGAGTCCCCTTCTGGGTATGATAGGTGATGGATAAGTTTGTAGGACCCAGGCTCTTTCTTAGGTACCTACCCCAGCGGGGAAACTACAAAGTTGTCCAGGGGGGCTCCCTGAAGGGCCCTGCTACCCTCCCTAGCTCCAGTTCCTTCCCGACTTTAGCCTGCACTATTGCTGGAAGGTCCCTGGCTGACTTTAGGTTGTCCTCCTCCCTACAAGATAGGGGCCCCGCAAAAGGGATCACAAACCCTTCCGAAAACCCTCCCAGCAGTAAACCCCCATCTACCTCATTGGGGTACCGTCGGAGTAGGGGGAGTGTATTGGTCATGTTGATGGGTGACTGCCCTTTTAGTGCGGGGTAGGCGGTGAGCCGGGGAGTAGGAGGTGTTCGCTAAGCTTGGGCGGAAAGACAAATGCAGTTGAGACGGTACATGAAGAGTCATCTGTTGGATGGGTTGGTCTATCTACATATGTCAGAGCTACCTCAATTGTCCTGTTTACCGTTGGCTGACTGTTTCTGATCCTGTTTGGACTGACAAGAGGTTGCAGGATGTCGGCCACCGCACTTACTGCAGGCATGCTGGAACCTACATTTGATCCCCCATGAGCATGCCCCTGCATTGTAGAGGTTGCATGTTCCCGGAGACACCCTCCTGAACCCCCCTCTGTGGTCACCCCTACGCGCCCCATGAAAGGACTGCTTGAAACCCCTTGTGATTGTGTGGGAAAACTCTGAAATTTGGGTGACCCCCCTGCGCCTTCGGCTGCTTCACTGTGCTCTGCACCTGACTTGACCCCATATGGTCCATCCACAACTGGACCTCCTTTTGGTCCCCCCCCATTTTTGGACATACTGCCATCTTCTTCCTAAATTCCCGGTCATAGCCCAGCCACCCTGACCCACCCCACTTTTGTGCTTCTGTTCGAATCAGTCTTTGGTATAGCACCAGCGCCTGCCTTTGCTCTGGGAATTTTTCCAATATCACAGACTGGAAGATGGCGAAGGCCGAAAGCCAGTTGTCGATGGACTTCTCCGGCCATGCCTGGAACCTCTTTGTCCTTTCCTCATCTTTACCCCAACCCTTCGGGGCGTCCTGGCCATGTTGACCAAGCAGGAGCAGGGAAAAAATATCTCGAAATGCCCGCCTCCATATGAATTCCTTAACAGCAATTGGCACCTCCCAGGACAAGGAGCTGCAGGGGGGATAACTGTTGCACCTGGAGGGTCCACACATTTGCTGCTGCTGCCACCTCTACTTCCCCATTGTTCGCAGTGATGGCCCAACGTGCGAGCTAGCCCCGGCGAGACCAGCTCTGACCTCTGCCATGAAGCTCTTTAAAGTGTCAGTGAGCGTACCCAAGTCCTCATTTGTTGCGAAGCTTATTTAAAGCGTGCTGCTGGCCGGGGGGAGGCTGCTCCCTTAGTTAGAGGCGGGGGAACGTGCAGCGGGGCACTTCGGGTAGTGCAGACTGCCCGACTCTTGCATGGCGGCAGGTCTGTCGGGAAATCTCTGACTGTTGCCCTGCGAATCCGCTTGGGCCGGGAGGGGCCTGCCTCTTCACTAGCCTCCTGCTCTGCGATCGAACCCGCAAAGACGATGCCATAATCCTCCGGATTGCTAGCCTGCAATAGATCAGCGGCCCAAGCCAATCCCTTGGACTTGGCCAGTTCGACGATGGCCGCTAGCTGTGCGTCTTGGGAAGGGCCTTTCTGAGTTTCTTCCACTTGGGAAGTCAAAGAGAAAAGCAAAGGGGATCCCTGGCGAGCCATAATTATCCTGAGCAGGACAACTCAAAATTGAATAAAAAACAGCAGTGAGCAACAACCCTGACCTCTGACAGTCACTCCCAAGATGCTCCTGTTGTCCCTTCTGTGACGCTCAAACCGGCGTCTGCACTTAGTATCCTGAATGTGAGCTAACATGCTTGGATGGGTGAAGGTCGATGGGTGCCTCCCCGGATTCTGTGATGGAGATGAAGCAGAGGTTAGGTTAGCGTACCCCCCAACCGTGCTCTTGCACCCCCATCCCTTCACACGCCCAATTTCCTCTTGCTGTCCCCTGTGCACACCCAACCCCGCATCCTTACATACTATCCTGAATGTGGGTTATCCTTCTTAATTGGGAACCACTCAGTGCGTGCCTCGGCGAGATCTGTGTCGGAGATGAAGCAGTGGTGAAGTTAGTTCTTTCCCCACCCTTGATCCTTCACCTATAGCATATGCCCTCCCAACCTTGGAGGTAAGTAGGCCCTGTGACCCCGACTCTAAGACTGCTGCATGCTCTCACATGCATTGTGCAAGGTTACCACCCCGCATGTGCCTGTTTAGTTTGCTGTTGGTGAGGGTGTTGGGGGGGGGGTGCGGACCTCGTGCCACGTGCGGACTTGCTGGCGTGTGTACACTCTCAGTATTAACTCTGTAAAACAAAACATATTTGAGACATACATGGACCACTAAGCCCTCATTTCACTGTGGGAATGGGTTGGGGGGATTAGCTGCCCGCTAATCCTCCTGTAGAAAATAGCCTCCTGCGCGAACCAAGTTTTTATGAACATTGCCCTCCTTTCTGGACTGTGCCTAGATTGGTGACCACGTAAACTCGACCTACCTGGTACCTACCAGCAATCACCATCGAAGGCCTTTGCCTGGAACTACCTAGCACCTCTCAAAAGCATAACACATGACTGTGCCTAGTATGGTGAGCTTGCCAACTTGTATAATGCTGTATCTGCCATTGCATCACTATCTATGACAGGTAACCTCGTATTTACACGGCGAGAGCAAGAATGCTTGTACCTGGATCCATGATGCACAACTCAAAATAGCAGTAACATTGCTTGTGTAAATTGACACGCTTCCACTTGCTACTTGATTCTAATAAACTTTTGTTGTTTGTGCCTATTATCGAACTCATGGAATCCAAAGTCCTTATGTACAGCAACTGTTTCTTATGTAAAGCGCTCCGACACCTGCAGGTAATGTTTGCGCTATATGAAATTGCATTTAAATACACATTGCTACAGCTCCTGACAAGCAGCATGGGGGAAGCAGTAAACATGGCTTGATATAAGTTGAAAACGCTTCCACTTGAATTCTTGTACACTCCTGACATGCAAAATGCGGGGGGGGGGGCAATACCGAGGATGCTGCTGTGGCGAAACAGTAGCCCTCTAATACCCCATTTCGCCCCAAACCCGAATATGTCCCTAGCCTACAAAGCACAAAATATTCAACATTCAATGTGCACGAGGCACATCGGGGCACAAGAACCTGCTGCGTGCCGATACAAATTGGAGACGAAACCAGACCAACCCCAAAGTCGCTGTCCTGACGAGGCCCTCAGTCAAAGATAAAACCGGGCCAATGTAGAGTGTGCCCCCTTACTCAAGGAAACCTGCGTTAGCATTCGTGCCCGACTGGGCCCAGAGCCACCCGGCCCCGCGTCACGTTACCCCAGCATGCCTAACTCCTCCGACCCTCAGACCTCGGTCGTGAAAGCAGACCGACAAGACCGCATGCAAACAATTGCTGCTGACTGGACATGCGGAACAGGTATCATCCCATGGATCAACCCAGGGGCAGACGGCGTACTGCAAGCCAGCACAGGTAACATCCGGGCTAACCGGGCGACCGGTCAACTGCAGGGATGACCCTCCCTAAGCGCCATCCGCCATGCCAGCCGCTGCCGCAGCTGGCGAGTGCCCGGATCGCGAGGCCTGCCCACGAGGACGGGCTGAGGGGGGGCATGGGAGAGGTGGTGTCCGGCTGCAGTCGGAGATAGGCGGGCACAGCCTCTGACCGGAAAGAGAGGCAGGGGCACCGACGCCACACCCGTCCTCTGTCCTTGACGCCACGTGGTGCCCACAACCTCACTGCCTTGGGGTGCAGCGAAAACTCCCCCACATAGGTGGCCTTGCACGCTGAGTACCATGCAGGCCAGTGCAGGTACCTCCTAACGGACCTACCACACAAGCCCCCCGTCCCACTATCTTGCCCCCAGTCCCCCTGACGTGGACGCTAACCTCGCGTGGACTAGGGGCACCATAACGAGGGACGAATCCCCACCGGCCCTAGCTCGCTTCGTTGAACCCTGAGGGGAGGGGGGGGGGGAAATAACTAACTTTGTAGTCCTCGATGGCAAAGAAGGGTTCACACGACCAGACAGCGAGACGGGCAGCGGTCAAGAGAATGCCCAGTGGGAGGGGGACAGCTTTTGTACCCCTGCCCCCCTCCCACAGCTGAAAGTGACGTCGCCGACAGACCATTTTGGTCTCTCTCCCAGGGCACCTGGGCCGCCAACCTCTGTGCCTACTTGTGGCACTAAGGCGGCCGTCCTGTTGGAGGGTCCCCTACGGGGCCCCTCGGGCAGCCTTGGCATTTACATGGCTTAGAAACTGCAGACGTGCAGTAAGAAGCGCTGCATATAAATCGTTTTTCCCAGTACCATTCTGAACGATGATGGGGTGAACAACAAATGTCTGCCTAACAACTAGTTTATAAATAAGCATGGGCGGATTTTGCGGATCCACGATCCGCGGATTTTGCGGATTTGCGGATCGTGGATCCGCAAAATCGGCGGATTTTGCGGATTTGCGGATCCGCGGATTTGGGGCGGGGCTTCCATGCGAGTGCACATGCCTCTTGTGTGTTTAAAAGGTCTGAGAAAGATCAGTTCAGCAGATGAAGAGAAAGAAGCCCCTGGTCACAAGAACAGCACGGGTATTGTGCTCGTTAAAGTCAAGGATGCAAAGGCCTCTATCCAGCATCACAGCTGATGTTCCACGGTAGATTTGGGATGAAGGCACACCTGTCCAGCCTCGACGACGCTCACGATTGTTTTTGGGCTAATGAATGAGTCACTGAATTTGAGCTTCAACTAGTTCGAGCGACCATGTGTGTGTTACTATGCAATCGCCCCGAAGGGCGCAGGGGTCCCTGAGTGAGCTGTCCATCATAGTGGGTAAATGGCGGGAAGACGGTGCAAACCTCGAGTGTGTGGGCGGGGCCAAACAGGCATGGCTTCCATGCGAGTGCACATGCCTCTTGTGTGTTTAAAAGGTCTGAGAAAGATCAGTTCAGCAGATGAAGAGAAAGAAGCCCCTGGTCACAAGAACAGCACGGGTATTGTGCTCGTGAAAGTCAAGGATGCAAAGGCCTCTATCCAGCATCACAGCTGATGTTCCACGGTAGATTTGGGAAAGGAAATTACACCAGCCTGGCCTTTTGTAACTATTTTACGATGGCGCCGGCAAGCTGCCAGCTCCATCCTAAAATAGTTACTAAATTAGCTTCAACAGGAAGCTCTAATAGATAAAATCGAGCACCTGCTTTATTTTATCTATTTGAGCTTCCTGTTGAAGCTAACTTAGTAACTATTTTAGGTTGGCGCTGGCAGCTTGCCGGCGCCATCGTAAAATAGTTACAACAGGCCAGGCTTCAACTTTTGCCCCCGGATCCGCCGCTCGCGGATTTGCAAATTCTCGGTAAATTCGCGGGAGTTCGCGGATCGCGAATTTACCGAAAATTCGCAAAATCCGCGAGCGGAACGGATTTTGAGCTCATACTTATTTATAAACAACAAGGGACCCTAAGTAGATCAGCAAAGGACCTTAGGGAACAATCTTTTGAAAACAACAGTGGTCCTATGCAAAAAGGAATCATGAAAATGAATACAGACACAGTGGATTCTGTATTAAAGTGACTTGTCCAGCCGGACAGTGGTCAGCAAGTATATTTATAGTATAAAACAAAAATACACAGAGAATATCCTTCGACACTCTCACAATGTGGGGCACAAGCCTGTACCTCAATTATACAAGAACACTTTAGTACACTCAAAGTGAGACAGAAAGGGCTTTTTAGGCAAAAAAAGCTTCAGTTGTTCATTAGATCTCAATGTGAACAGATATTCAAAGATGCACCATTACATCAACACAGTACATGGTTTACACACTGTATATGGCACATGAATTGGTCGACGGCGTTTCGATCCCACATTTAGATGCAATGAAGAGGGCTTGGTACTGCCCTCGTGAAACACTACTCGAGCCCAAACCCAAGAAAACTGCCGAAAAATTGGTATGTGTAACAACTTTTTCTTCTATTTCCAACCAAGTGCGGAAATCGATTAAAAAGAACTGGCATATCCTTAATTCAGGCTCTTTAAATTTGAAAATACCATTGTTTGCATTTAGAAAAAACAAAAGTCTGAAAGACCACCTTGTCAGGGCAGCACTGCCAATCACTTCCACTCCAAACATGATTCTCAATGACCATTGGTCTCTCCCCCCAAATAAAGGTCATCATAGATGTGGTTCATGTATTGTATGCAGTTACTGTATTGAGGGTACAGAATTTGTGTTTGAGACTGTCAAAAATGAGCGCAAAACCTTCACGAACTGCAATAGCTGTAATGTGATCTATGCCATCTTTTGCCCCTGTAACAAGATCTATGTGGGGCAAACCACACAGAAGGTTAAACTACGGATCTCCCAGCATCGCAGCAGAATCCGATGCAAAACAGCCAACGCCCCCCTCGTTGAACATTTTATTGAGAAGGGGCACAATGAGAATGATGTTCGTTGGACAGTCATCAACCAAGTCAACTTGTCTCCAAGAGGTGGCGACCTCACAAGACTCCTGAACAAAGAAGAACTCAAATGGATACTAAGAACTGGCAGTCTTAACACCAGACTTTACCTGCAAGAAGACTGGACTAATCGAGTCTGACCAGCTACCTGTTTCTAATGCAGTCTATAAGAACACATTTCTGGTTACTCAAGTTGAAATGTTTGTATTTAATGACAAGGTTTTTCCAATAGGAGAACCCCCTCTCTCTTTCTGGAGCATGGTCCCCTATTTTAAAGGTTTTTGGTTGACACCGCGTTAATTTTTCACATTAGTCACCAAGTGCACTGCTCCTTGTTCACTTTGTTCGTCTGCTTCACTGTTATCCCCCCTCCATACTTGCCACTCCAAGATGGCCGCCCAAATATCTGTTGTGGTCCGATCCCTCGAGCTCCCCTTTTCTATTTCCGCTACCAACCTTTGACCCTTTAAGAGCACGCCCCACGCCAGGAACACACGGACATCTATTCCCGAGACGCATTGACGGCCTGCACTCGATACCGACTGATCCGGTAAGCACCCCCATTGCCCTGTACTCCCAAACCCTCATTGACTCACCGTCTTATATTGTTTAATTAACCCTCCTCCTTCTCCCCACCCAGGTACCCGTCCCATCCAACTCTCGATCGCATTTAACGATCGCCATGACCGGTCATGATTCCTGGTAAGAAACCTCTCACTATCCGGTCACCCTTTTCCAGCGAGTCCTCACCGACTCTCTTCCCGTGCTCATTTTCCACTCGCCTTTCCCTCTAGGTGACCGCTCGAAACCTGTAATACTACCCGGGCTCATTGACCATGATTATTATGGTGAGTCTCTTCCCTCACCGCAACGCCTGTCTTTCACTGCGCCGATTTCCAAACCATTCATTTTTAACTCACCCCGTTTTTTTTAAATCATCACTTATACGCCTGGTCTGTCACCGCGCCGTTAGATTACAGAAATCGTTTTATTTTCACCAGCGCGCCTCAACACAAACCTGAATGCCTACCAGCCCTGGTTACTCATTACCACCGGCCAGGGAAGCTAATTGACAGTGTTCTCAACATCCACAATCACGATATGGTCACGCTGGCTCCTCGAACACGGGGAGCCGGTAATTTTCCACCACGAATGACAGCAAGAAATACTGCCCGATCATGGCAGGACCACGCTGGCTCCTCGAACACAGGGAGCACGCATTCTTTCACTACGACTTCACCTCAGTAGTCACTGCAAGCTTCTCTGAATTCCCCACCACGGCAATTCGCATAGTTTATGCACCCAGCCATTAATCACTACTCTGCACGGACCACCATGTTAAAATATTTTTCCAAAAAAGACTTCCCGTACTTTTCTCTTTTCTCACAATTTTTAGGTTCATGAGGCTTATAAATATTAGGCATTTATGTAATGTCCTGATGTTGATCCCAGCTATTTAAATGTGGGATCGAAACGCAGTCGACCAATTCATGTGCCATATACAGTGTGTAAACCATGTACTGTGTTGATGTAATGGTGCATCTTTGAATATCTGTTCACATTGAGATCTAATGAACAACTGAAGCTTTTTTGCCTAAAAAGCCCTTTCTGTCTCACTTTGAGTGTACTAAAGTGTTCTTGTATAATTGAGGTACAGGCTTGTGCCCCACATTGTGAGAGTGTCGAAGGATATTCTCTGTGTATTTTTGTTTTATACTATAAATATACTTGCTGACCACTGTCCGGCTGGACAAGTCACTTTAATACAGAATCCACTGTGCCTGTATTCATTTTCATGATTCCTTTTTGCATATGACCACTGTTGTTTAAAAAAAAAAATGCCTAACAACTAGGCCAGGATTCAACAAGAAATGTAATTTAATACTGTACTGTAACATGGTGAGAATATGAAAATATTACGCTTGTGGCGCAAGTTGTAGTAAAATTGGTTGGAATGGTGAAAAGGATTTTTAGTGTTTGTATGCAGTGATATATTGTAAAATGAATTCCTTTATAGACTATCTCCTCCTAAGTAGAGATCTTTTGTTACCCGACTGAAGTTGAATGACAGTCTGGTGGGGTGGGTCGAGATCTACGGATGTGCTCCTCACCTCGATAATTTTGAACTGACCCAAATAGTGCAGGGAAAGCTTTGCAGTCACTCACGGTTCTACTCTTCCAGTCTCTCAGCTTTACCTCAACAGGGTGGACTTAGCACCCTTGACCAGACCAGGATGCTTCTTTGTAACCCCAGACTTTTGCCAGCTAGTCATAGGGTGAGGTTGGGTCTGTGATGCTTACTGACTCCACCCCACCCTACCTGGGAAAATTTGGGAGTGTAGAGGCAGTGATAATTGACATGCAGCCCCGGGCAATACCGGGCGGATGCGGATGCTCATTTTGCCCAGGGCTGCTTTAAAAAGAGATGCGCGTCATCTGGAGGTGGATACCAAAGACCACAGTCAGCGGCAAGACAGGGCGGGAGTAAATTAAGCCCATGGTACTCTACAATGCCTGGCACATGCCCAGTAGCGCGTGTCAGTGAAAAGTGCTTGTCTCGCTTTGTGACACTTGCAGAACGCAACAGTTAGGACCAACCTGACATGGCAGGCACTGGTAATACGATGCCAAGTGAGCATGTACTTTTTCCTACTTTATATGCCATCTACATTGATGATTAAATGATCATGATACTAAGCGTGCGGTGTGATTATTTGATTACCAATGTAGATGGCACATAAAGAAAGAAAATTAGAGGGGCGTGGCCCCAGGGCTCAAGGGAAGCAGCCGCCCCTGCTGAAAGCACTCAGTGGGTTCCTGCTTGTGACACTGGGGTACTCGGCCATGATCGCTTCGTCTGAGGGGGGTGGGGACGACATAAGGCACTTAGGAGGGTCTCCACAGTGAAAATAGCACTGTGCTGAGCCCACAGCACTAAGCAGTGCTGCACAGAGAAATTGAGACACAGCTGTTTCCCACGAGCTGTGAAAAAAATTGTAACCCAAGGAGAAGCTTGGGAGGGATGCTGTGTACAAATAAAACTGCAAAAACAACAAGTGATGGACCGAATGTGGATCAATGTCACACATTTCCCCAGTCAAAAGATCTGGGCCCAAATCCATCGTTTTTTTGCACTCCACACCACCCTGGGTTAGACAATGGCGATATGCAAATCAGCTCTGACCCTGTTGCCCCATGGGAACAGTCCAGTCCGAACTACAAAAGCCATGTCCTTCCCAGAACGGAATCAAGCATCCGAGGACCGGACCGGTTTCGAGGTAACACCTCTCATCAGCCCGGCTAGCTTGACTCCAAGTGGTGTGGAGTGCCTGGGACCCACGTCTGGGCATCCCCAGCGCACTTAGGGCGGCAATTGCAAAAACAACAAGTGATGGACCGAATGTGGATCAATGTCACACATTCCCCCAGTCAAAAGATCTGGGCCCAAATCCATCGTTTTTTTGCACTCCACACCACCCTGGGTTAGACAATGGCGATATGCAAATCAGCTCTGACCCTGTTGCCCCATGGGAACAGTCCAGTCCGAACTACAAAAGCCATGTCCTTCCCAGAACGGAATCAAGCATCCGAGGACCGGACCGGTTTCGAGGTAACACCTCTCATCAGCCCGGCTAGCTTGACTCCAAGTGGTGTGGAGTGCCTGGGACCCACGTCTGGGCATCCCCAGCGCACTTAGGGCGGCAATTGCAAAAACAACAAGTGATGGACCGAATGTGGATCAATGTCACACATTCCCCCAGTCAAAAGATCTGGGCCCAAATCCATCGTTTTTTTGCACTCCACACCACCCTGGGTTAGACAATGGCGATATGCAAATCAGCTCTGACCCTGTTGCCCCATGGGAACAGTCCAGTCCGAACTACAAAAGCCATGTCCTTCCCAGAACGGAATCAAGCATCCAAGGACCGGACCGGTTTCGAGGTAACACCTCTCATCAGCCCGGCTAGCTTGACTCCAAGTGGTGTGGAGTGCCTGGGACCCACGTCTGGGCATCCCCAGCGCACTTAGGGCGGCAATTGCAAAAACAACAAGTGATGGACCGAATGTGGATCAATGTCACACATTCCCCCAGTCAAAAGATCTGGGCCCAAATCCATCGGTTTTTTGCACTCCACACCACCCTGGGTTAGACAATGGCGATATGCAAATCAGCTCTGACCCTGTTGCCCCATGGGAACAGTCCAGTCCGAACTACAAAAGCCATGTCCTTCCCAGAACGGAATCAAGCATCCGAGGACTGGACCGGTTTCGAGGTAACACCTCTCATCAGCCCGGCTAGCTTGACTCCAAGTGGTGTGGAGTGCCTGGGACCCACGTCTGGGCATCCCCAGCACACTTAGGGCGGCAATTGCAAAAACAACAAGTGATGGACCGAATGTGGATCAATGTCACACATTCCCCCAGTCAAAAGATCTGCGACCAAATCCATCGGTTTTTTGCACTCCACACCACCCTGGGTTAGACAATGGCGATATGCAAATCAGCTCTGACCCTGTTGCCCCATGGGAACAGTCCAGTCCGAACTACAAAAGCCATGTCCTTCCCAGAACGGAATCAAGCATCCGAGGACCGGACCGGTTTCGAGGTAACACCTCTCATCAGCCCGGCTAGCTTGACTCCAAGTGGTGTGGAGTGCCTGGGACCCACGTCTGGGCATCCCCAGCGCACTTAGGGCGGCAATTGCAAAAACAACAAGTGATGGACCGAATGTGGATCAATGTCACACATTCCCCCAGTCAAAAGATCTGGGCCCAAATCCATCGTTTTTTTGCACTCCACACCACCCTGGGTTAGACAATGGCGATATGCAAATCAGCTCTGACCCTGCTGCCCCATGGGAAGAGTCCAGTCCGAACTACAAAAGCCATGTCCTTCCCAGAACGGAATCAAGCATCCGAGGACCGGACCGGTTTCGAAGTAACACCTCTCATCAGCCCGGCTAGCTTGACTCAAAGTGGTGTGGAGTGCCTGGGACCCACGTCTGGGCATCCCCAGCGCACTTAGGGCGGCAATTGCAAAAACAACAAGTGATGGACCGAATGTGGATCAATGTCACACATTCCCCCAGTCAAAAGATCTGGGCCCAAATCCATCGTTTTTTTGCACTCCACACCACCCTGGGTTAGACAATGGCGATATGCAAATCAGCTCTGACCCTGTTGCCCCATGGGAACAGTCCAGTCCGAACTACAAAAGCCATGTCCTTCCCAGAACGGAATCAAGCATCCGAGGACCGGACCGGTTTCGAGGTAACACCTCTCATCAGCCCGGCTAGCTTGACTCCAAGTGGTGTGGAGTGCCTGGGACCCACGTCTGGGCATCACCAGCGCACTTAGGGCGGCAATTGCAAAAACAACAAGTGATGGACCGAATGTGGATCAATGTCACACATTCCCCCAGTCAAAAGATCTGGGCCCAAATCCATCATTTTTTTGCACTCCACACCACCCTGGGTTAGACAATGGCAATATGCAAATCAGCTCTGACCCTGTTGCCCCATGGGAACAGTCCAGTCCGAACTACAAAAGCCATGTCCTTCCCAGAACGAAATCAAGCATCCGAGGACCGGACCGGTTTCGAGGTAACACCTCTCATCAGCCCGGCTAGCTTGACTCCAAGTGGTGTGGAGTGCCTGGGACCCACGTCTGGGCATCCCCAGCGCACTTAGGGCGGCAATTGCAAAAACAACAAGTGATGGACCGAATGTGGATCAATGTCACACATTCCCCCAGTCAAAAGATCTGCGACCAAATCCATCGGTTTTTTGCACTCCACACCACCCTGGGTTAGACAATGGCGATATGCAAATCAGCTCTGACCCTGTTGCCCCATGGGAACAGTCCAGTCCGAACTACAAAAGCCATGTCCTTCCCAGAACGGAATCAAGCATCCGAGGACCGGACCGGTTTCGAGGTAACACCTCTCATCAGCCCGGCTAGCTTGACTCCAAGTGGTGTGGAGTGCCTGGGACCCACGTCTGGGCATCCCCAGCGCACTTAGGGCGGCAATTGCAAAAACAACAAGTGATGGACCGAATGTGGATCAATGTCACACATTCCCCCAGTCAAAAGATCTGGGCCCAAATCCATCGTTTTTTTGCACTCCACACCACCCTGGGTTAGACAATGGCGATATGCAAATCAGCTCTGACCCTGCTGCCCCATGGGAAGAGTCCAGTCCGAACTACAAAAGCCATGTCCTTCCCAGAACGGAATCAAGCATCCGAGGACCGGACCGGTTTCGAAGTAACACCTCTCATCAGCCCGGCTAGCTTGACTCAAAGTGGTGTGGAGTGCCTGGGACCCACGTCTGGGCATCCCCAGCGCACTTAGGGCGGCAATTGCAAAAACAACAAGTGATGGACCGAATGTGGATCAATGTCACACATTCCCCCAGTCAAAAGATCTGGGCCCAAATCCATCGTTTTTTTGCACTCCACACCACCCTGGGTTAGACAATGGCGATATGCAAATCAGCTCTGACCCTGTTGCCCCATGGGAACAGTCCAGTCCGAACTACAAAAGCCATGTCCTTCCCAGAACGGAATCAAGCATCCGAGGACCGGACCGGTTTCGAGGTAACACCTCTCATCAGCCCGGCTAGCTTGACTCCAAGTGGTGTGGAGTGCCTGGGACCCACGTCTGGGCATCACCAGCGCACTTAGGGCGGCAATTGCAAAAACAACAAGTGATGGACCGAATGTGGATCAATGTCACACATTCCCCCAGTCAAAAGATCTGGGCCCAAATCCATCATTTTTTTGCACTCCACACCACCCTGGGTTAGACAATGGCAATATGCAAATCAGCTCTGACCCTGTTGCCCCATGGGAACAGTCCAGTCCGAACTACAAAAGCCATGTCCTTCCCAGAACGAAATCAAGCATCTGAGGACCGGACCGGTTTCGAGGTAACACCTCTCATCAGCCCGGCTAGCTTGACTCCAAGTGGTGTGGAGTGCCTGGGACCCACGTCTGGGCATCCCCAGCGCACTTAGGGCGGCAATTGCAAAAACAACAAGTGATGGACCGAATGTGGATCAATGTCACACATTCCCCCAGTCAACAGATCTGGGCCCAAATCCATCGTTTTTTTGCACTCCACACCACCCTGGGTTAGATAATGGCGATATGCAAATCAGCTCTGACCCTGTTGCCCCATGGGAACAGTCCAGTCCGAACTACAAAAGCCATGTCCTTCCCAGAACGGAATCAAGCATCCGAGGACCGGACCGGTTTCGAGGTAACACCTCTCATCAGCCCGGCTAGCTTGACTCCAAGTGGTTTGGAGTGCCTGGGACCCACGTCTGGGCATCCCCAGCGCACTTAGGGCGGCAATTGCAAAAACAACAAGTGATGGACCGAATGTGGATCAATGTCACACATTCCCCCAGTCAAAAGATCTGGGCCCAAATCCATCGTTTTTTTGCACTCCACACCACCCTAGGTTAGACAATGGCGATATGCAAATCAGCTCTGACCCTGTTGCCCCATGGGAACAGTCCAGTCCGAACTACAAAAGCCATGTCCTTCCCAGAACGGAATCAAGCATCCGAGGACCGGACCGGTTTCGAGGTAACACCTCTCATCAGCCCGGCTAGCTTGACTCCAAGTGGTGTGGAGTGCCTGGGACCCACGTCTGGGCATCCCCAGCGCACTTAGGGCGGCAATTGCAAAAACAACAAGTGATGGACCGAATGTGGATCAATGTCACACATTCCCCCAGTCAAAAGATCTGGGCCCAAATCCATCGTTTTTTTGCACTCCACACCACCCTGGGTTAGACAATGGCGATATGCAAATCAGCTCTGACCCTGTTGCCCCATGGGAACAGTCCAGTCCGAACTACAAAAGCCATGTCCTTCCCAGAACGGAATCAAGCATCCGAGGACCGGACCGGTTTTGAGGTAACACCTCTCATCAGTCCGGCTAGCTTGACTCCAAGTGGTGTGGAGTGCCTGGGACCCACGTCTGGGCATCCCCAGCGCACTTAGGGCGGCAATTGCAAAAACAACAAGTGATGGACCGAATGTGGATCAATGTCACACATTCCCCCAGTCAAAAGATCTGGGCCCAAATCCATCGTTTTTTTGCACTCCACACCACCCTGGGTTAGACAATGGCGATATGCAAATCAGCTCTGACCCTGTTGCCCCATGGGAACAGTCCAGTCCGAACTACAAAAGCCATGTCCTTCCCAGAACGGAATCAAGCATCCGAGGACCGGACCGGTTTCGAGGTAACACCTCTCATCAGCCCGGCTAGCTTGACTCCAAGTGGTGTGGAGTGCCTGGTACCCACGTCTGGGCATCCCCAGCGCACTTAGGGCGGCAATAGCAAAAACAACAAGTGATGGACCGAATGTGGATCAATGTCACACATTCCCCCAGTCAAAAGATCTGGGCCCAAATCCATCGTTTTTTTGCACTCCACACCACCCTGGGTTAGACAATGGCGATATGCAAATCAGCTCTGACCCTGTTGCCCCATGGGAACAGTCCAGTCCGAACTACAAAAGCCATGTCCTTCCCAGAACGGAATCAAGCATCCAAGGACCGGACCGGTTTCGAGGTAACACCTCTCATCAGCCCGGCTAGCTTGACTCCAAGTGGTGTGGAGTGCCTGGGACCCACGTCTGGGCATCCCCAGCGCACTTAGGGCGGCAATTGCAAAAACAACAAGTGATGGACCGAATGTGGATCAATGTCACACATTCCCCCAGTCAAAAGATCTGGGCCCAAATCCATCGTTTTTTTGCACTCCACACCACCCTGGGTTAGACAATGGCGATATGCAAATCAGCTCTGACCCTGTTGCCCCATGGGAACAGTCCAGTCCGAACTACAAAAGCCATGTCCTTCCCAGAACGGAATCAAGCATCCGAGGACCGGACCGGTTTCGAGGTAACACCTCTCATCAGCCCGGCTAGCTTGACTCCAAGTGGTGTGGAGTGCCTGGGACCCACGTCTGGGCATCCCCAGCACACTTAGGGCGGCAATTGCAAAAACAACAAGTGATGGACCGAATGTGGATCAATGTCACACATTCCCCCAGTCAAAAGATCTGCGACCAAATCCATCGGTTTTTTGCACTCCACACCACCCTGGGTTAGACAATGGCGATATGCAAATCAGCTCTGACCCTGTTGCCCCATGGGAACAGTCCAGTCCGAACTACAAAAGCCATGTCCTTCCCAGAACGGAATCAAGCATCCGAGGACCAGACCGGTTTCGAGGTAACACCTCTCATCAGCCCGGCTAGCTTGACTCCAAGTGGTGTGGAGTGCCTGGGACCCACGTCTGGGCATCCCCAGCGCACTTAGGGCGGCAATTGCAAAAACAACAAGTGATGGACCGAATGTGGATCAATGTCACACATTCCCCCAGTCAAAAGATCTGGGCCCAAATCCATCGTTTTTTTGCACTCCACACCACCCTGGGTTAGACAATGGCGATATGCAAATCAGCTCTGACCCTGTTGCCCCATGGGAACAGTCCAGTCCGAACTACAAAAGCCATGTCCTTCCCAGAACGGAATCAAGCATCCGAGGACCGGACCGGTTTCGAGGTAACACCTCTCATCAGCCCGGCTAGCTTGACTCCAAGTGGTGTGGAGTGCCTGGGACCCACGTCTGGGCATCCCCAGCGCACTTAGGGCGGCAATTGCAAAAACAACAAGTGATGGACCGAATGTGGATCAATGTCACACATTCCCCCAGTCAAAAGATCTGGGCCCAAATCCATCGTTTTTTTGCACTCCACACCACCCTGGGTTAGACAATGGCGATATGCAAATCAGCTCTGACCCTGCTGCCCCATGGGAAGAGTCCAGTCCGAACTACAAAAGCCATGTCCTTCCCAGAACGGAATCAAGCATCCGAGGACCGGACCGGTTTCGAAGTAACACCTCTCATCAGTCCGGCTAGCTTGACTCAAAGTGGTGTGGAGTGCCTGGGACCCACGTCTGGGCATCCCCAGCGCACTTAGGGCGGCAATTGCAAAAACAACAAGTGATGGACCGAATGTGGATCAATGTCACACATTCCCCCAGTCAAAAGATCTGGGCCCAAATCCATCGTTTTTTTGCACTCCACACCACCCTGGGTTAGACAATGGCGATATGCAAATCAGCTCTGACCCTGTTGCCCCATGGGAACAGTCCAGTCCGAACTACAAAAGCCATGTCCTTCCCAGAACGGAATCAAGCATCCGAGGACCGGACCGGTTTCGAGGTAACACCTCTCATCAGCCCGGCTAGCTTGACTCCAAGTGGTGTGGAGTGCCTGGGACCCACGTCTGGGCATCACCAGCGCACTTAGGGCGGCAATTGCAAAAACAACAAGTGATGGACCGAATGTGGATCAATGTCACACATTCCCCCAGTCAAAAGATCTGGGCCCAAATCCATCATTTTTTTGCACTCCACACCACCCTGGGTTAGACAATGGCAATATGCAAATCAGCTCTGACCCTGTTGCCCCATGGGAACAGTCCAGTCCGAACTACAAAAGCCATGTCCTTCCCAGAACGAAATCAAGCATCCGAGGACCGGACCGGTTTCGAGGTAACACCTCTCATCAGCCCGGCTAGCTTGACTCCAAGTGGTGTGGAGTGCCTGGGACCCACGTCTGGGCATCCCCAGCGCACTTAGGGCGGCAATTGCAAAAACAACAAGTGATGGACCGAATGTGGATCAATGTCACACATTCCCCCAGTCAAAAGATCTGGGCCCAAATCCATCGTTTTTTTGCACTCCACACCACCCTAGGTTAGACAATGGCGATATGCAAATCAGCTCTGACCCTGTTGCCCCATGGGAACAGTCCAGTCCGAACTACAAAAGCCATGTCCTTCCCAGAACGGAATCAAGCATCCGAGGACCGGACCGGTTTCGAGGTAACACCTCTCATCAGCCCGGCTAGCTTGACTCCAAGTGGTGTGGAGTGCCTGGGACCCACGTCTGGGCATCCCCAGCGCACTTAGGGCGGCAATTGCAAAAACAACAAGTGATGGACCGAATGTGGATCAATGTCACACATTCCCCCAGTCAAAAGATCTGGGCCCAAATCCATCGTTTTTTTGCACTCCACACCACCCTGGGTTAGACAATGGCGATATGCAAATCAGCTCTGACCCTGTTGCCCCATGGGAACAGTCCAGTCCGAACTACAAAAGCCATGTCCTTCCCAGAACGGAATCAAGCATCCGAGGACCGGACCGGTTTCGAGGTAACACCTCTCATCAGTCCGGCTAGCTTGACTCCAAGTGGTGTGGAGTGCCTGGGACCCACGTCTGGGCATCCCCAGCGCACTTAGGGCGGCAATTGCAAAAACAACAAGTGATGGACCGAATGTGGATCAATGTCACACATTCCCCCAGTCAAAAGATCTGGGGCCAAATCCATCATTTTTTTGCACTCCACACCACCCTGGGTTAGACAATGGCAATATGCAAATCAGCTCTGACCCTGTTGCCCCATGGGAACAGTCCAGTCCGAACTACAAAAGCCATGTCCTTCCCAGAACGAAATCAAGCATCCGAGGACCGGACCGGTTTCGAGGTAACACCTCTCATCAGCCCGGCTAGCTTGACTCCAAGTGGTGTGGAGTGCCTGGGACCCACGTCTGGGCATCCCCAGCGCACTTAGGGCGGCAATTGCAAAAACAACAAGTGATGGACCGAATGTGGATCAATGTCACACATTCCCCCAGTCAAAAGATCTGGGCCCAAATCCATCGTTTTTTTGCACTCCACACCACCCTGGGTTAGATAATGGCGATATGCAAATCAGCTCTGACCCTGTTGCCCCATGGGAACAGTCCAGTCCGAACTACAAAAGCCATGTCCTTCCCAGAACGGAATCAAGCATCCGAGGACCGGACCGGTTTCGAGGTAACACCTCTCATCAGCCCGGCTAGCTTGACTCCAAGTGGTTTGGAGTGCCTGGGACCCACGTCTGGGCATCCCCAGCGCACTTAGGGCGGCAATTGCAAAAACAACAAGTGATGGACCGAATGTGGATCAATGTCACACATTCCCCCAGTCAAAAGATCTGGGCCCAAATCCATCGTTTTTTTGCACTCCACACCACCCTAGGTTAGACAATGGCGATATGCAAATCAGCTCTGACCCTGTTGCCCCATGGGAACAGTCCAGTCCGAACTACAAAAGCCATGTCCTTCCCAGAACGGAATCAAGCATCCGAGGACCGGACCGGTTTCGAGGTAACACCTCTCATCAGCCCGGCTAGCTTGACTCCAAGTGGTGTGGAGTGCCTGGGACCCACGTCTGGGCATCCCCAGCGCACTTAGGGCGGCAATTGCAAAAACAACAAGTGATGGACCGAATGTGGATCAATGTCACACATTCCCCCAGTCAAAAGATCTGGGCCCAAATCCATCGTTTTTTTGCACTCCACACCACCCTGGGTTAGACAATGGCGATATGCAAATCAGCTCTGACCCTGTTGCCCCATGGGAACAGTCCAGTCCGAACTACAAAAGCCATGTCCTTCCCAGAACGGAATCAAGCATCCGAGGACCGGACCGGTTTCGAGGTAACACCTCTCATCAGTCCGGCTAGCTTGACTCCAAGTGGTGTGGAGTGCCTGGGACCCACGTCTGGGCATCCCCAGCGCACTTAGGGCGGCAATTGCAAAAACAACAAGTGATGGACCGAATGTGGATCAATGTCACACATTCCCCCAGTCAAAAGATCTGGGGCCAAATCCATCGTTTTTTTGCACTCCACACCACCCTGGGTTAGACAATGGCGATATGCAAATCAGCTCTGACCCTGTTGCCCCATGGGAACAGTCCAGTCCGAACTACAAAAGCCATGTCCTTCCCAGAACGGAATCAAGCATCCGAGGACCGGACCGGTTTCGAGGTAACACCTCTCATCAGCCCGGCTAGCTTGACTCCAAGTGGTGTGGAGTGCCTGGTACCCACGTCTGGGCATCCCCAGCGCACTTAGGGCGGCAATAGCAAAAACAACAAGTGATGGACCGAATGTGGATCAATGTCACACATTCCCCCAGTCAAAAGATCTGGGCCCAAATCCATCGTTTTTTTGCACTCCACACCACCCTGGGTTAGATAATGGCGATATGCAAATCAGCTCTGACCCTGTTGCCGGACCGGCAACACCTCTCATCAGCCACATTCGGTCCATCACTTGTTGTTTTTGCAATTGCCGCCCTAAGTGCGCTGGGGATGCCCAGACGTGGGTCCCAGGCACTCCACACCACTTGGAGTCAAGCTAGCCGGGCTGATGAGAGGTGTTACCTCGAAACCGGTCCGGTCCTCGGATGCTTGATTC
Source organism: Lissotriton vulgaris (assembly GCF_964263255.1). NCBI lineage: Eukaryota > Metazoa > Chordata > Amphibia > Caudata > Salamandridae > Lissotriton > Lissotriton vulgaris. The sequence goes on from NC_141685.1 coordinate 1,572,589,815, forward strand.
CGTTCTGGGAAGGACATGGCTTTTGTAGTTCGGACTGGACTGTTCCCATGGGGCAACAGGGTCAGAGCTGATTTGCATATCGCCATTGTCTAACCCAGGGTGGTGTGGAGTGCAAAAAAACGATGGATTTGGGCCCAGATCTTTTGACTGGGGGAATGTGTGACATTGATCCACATTCGGTCCATCACTTGTTGTTTGTGTAAAAATAAAACGTCCCTAAGCAGAAAGTAAAAAAAAGCGACAAAGCAGGGCACAAGTTCTAAATAAAGAAGTGGGGGGACGCTGATGTCACTACAGGAAGTGACGTCATGAAAGGTGGCTTGCATTATCAGACTCATTGCCTCCCCTCGCTCACCCCTTAAATGCGATTGCATTAGAGAAGCCAGCGAGTGAGCAGCGTTCTGAATGAGCTTCGATCTCGCCCCAGAGAGGCCAAGAAGTGAATGTGTGGCTTCATTTGCTCCATTTATTGAGCTTGTGGTAAAATAAGTGGTACCTCGACTCGAGCCCTGCCGCGAAGTACATACAACCGATCATCCTGCCGAGCAAGCGCTGTAGGCTTGACCTAAAAAGGAATACCTGGCAACCTGGCACATTTCTCATAGACTTCTGCAACTCTGTGCTGTAGACACCTAATATTAAACCAATTGTTAGTACAAGTAAATTATGGAAGTCTCACTTGAGTTATGTGAACTTCAAAAAGCACGGAGCGAGTGGTGTTCTGCCTTCATTGTGGTTAAAGAATTTCAAGGTGACTTACAACATACAGCTGGAGGTGGACTTCTACAGCTGGACTTCTAACATACAGCTGGAGGTGCTGTGGCCTATTAAATGTGATTGATGCTTGCATGCTGTTTAGAAACTTACTATGGTTGTTCGCCTAGGTTTATGATAAAATATACATGACTGAATGACTGCAGAGAATGTTTAAGTCAAGGGCTGAAGGATTTTTTTAAGTCCAAAGGCAACCCAAAGAGTGAATTATTTAGGGCTTGAGAGTGAGGACAAGCAGCATAAAATAACTTCTGTAGGCAAATTTGATTCACATCTATGAAGTCTTTTTATGGGCGCCAAATCCCTTTTTGAACTCACAAAGGATGGTTTTGCACTCTAAAAAGAATTCACTTACACAAAGATGTCTGTGTGAGTTAATCTACTCCCAGATATCAAAACGAAGCAAAAGGCTTTCCGGTGCTGGTATGCCCTATGAGTTAGTGCACACCCACAAAAATATATTTTAGGATATTCTTAACTAGTTTTCAACCTTTTCGAGCCCTGGACAAGGGCAGGAGTAAATTACTTTCCAGAATGCAAAAGTGATGGAAACACGTTCCAAATGAAAAGGGTGTTGGGGAAGGGTTTTTCTACGGAAATGTCTGTGTGGGGAGGAGGTTAGCCAGTGCAGTTGCACTTGCACAGCACATTTTTGTATGAGCAAAACCTTGAAATGTTTATTCACTGATGCAAAATTCAAAATGGTAGCCACTTTCTAGGAGGGCATCACATTTGGGACTGTTGGAGGTTTCTTGGGTGCGTCTGGGAAGTATTGAGAAGTCCTGAAAGTCGTAAATATCCTCTCATTCTAGGTTGTAGACCTGTAGGTGCAGATGTATAACTTTCTTTGAGGAGACAAGAACCCATGAACAGAATGTACTTTTGCTATAATCTCACATGGTTTCTTTCTCGAAACTTGCAGTCCTTTGTATGGGTTATTATTCACAGCATGTTAACGCAAATCTTTGCACTTATTTCGCTGAGTGGTACAAGCAACCGTTTTTCAGAAGTCCCATTTCCTAGGTCTTAGCATCTTTATTCCACAGGCACGCAGAATGATAGCACTTTGTGGAGCATTTATTTTTCAATAAGGCAAAGGTGTGCCAATGAACACAAAAAAATGCCTGCAGTCAGCATGTAGGCTGAGGCCGCCAGTGCTCCTTTAAAAACATAAATTGCACACTTCCTGTGGACTGTCATTGATTTGTTGTTGAATTTGCAAGTCGAGTGCATGGAAAAAAAATACTCCACATAATGCGCAATCGCTTTTAAAAAGAATTCCCGATTCAGCACTTGTGCTACGTATTTAACTGCATAGTACAATGCTATTATGCTCACCAGTGTATAGCATTCTGACATGATGGCCGCTTCGCAGATGAATATGCGGAGAACAACTTAAAAGGCTCAGTATTTGCTGTAGAACAAAATGGGGGCTGGAGAGATGGTAAACAAGATACAGACACATCGAGTGGAAAAGGCCTCTCGCTCTCGAATTTTAGGGGGGCTCCTATGAGGCCACAGATAAACTGATGGGGGGGGGGGGGGTCAGTGTTTAATTTGAGCTTGGAGTCTGAGGGGGGACTAACACGCCGGTGGCAGAAGAAGAAAGCAGAGAAGCATCGAGGGGTGGGAGCCACGAAAGAGAAAAGTAAAGGAAGAGAAAGACGGAAAAAACGGTGCAAGGGGAGAAAGCTGGGAGAGTGAGATACAGGGCAGCAGTGTCTGGCAGTAGATTAACCCCTTCACTGCAGCGGCTATTCCGCTGCAGTGCTAAGGGGGCGGGGCGGCCGCGCGGCGGCCGCATGCTGGTGACGGAACGCTCCATCACCAGCCTCGGTTGAGCTGTGCTCATGACGGAGTGGTTCCGTCATGGCCCGCCCCGCTCAATAGAACGTCCAGCGCAGGCGCGGAATTTGCGCCGCGCAGGCGTTCCGAGCGGGCCATGACGGAACCGCTCCGTCATCAGCACAGCGCACCCGCAGCTGATGACGGAGCGGTTCCGTCATCAGCATCGAAACGGTTAAAGAGGCCTGAGGTAAATTCAAGGCTGATTTTTGATAGCAACACAAGAGCAGATGTTTGGGCGTCCACACTCATTCTTTTGAAATCAAACATCGGGTGGAGCCATCTACTGTATACTAAAAGTCCTCACTATCATTAATACACATGCCCAGCTTCTCCTGTCCTTTTTTATCTGCGTTTTAACATTTGATGTGAAACCCTGTAACATCAGAGGAGAGACAAACTACCTTTCATGGTATTATTGATACAGTTTGCTGTTGATTATTTGAAACCATCCAATACTTTAGAACAAATGAGATTCAAACTTTCTGACACTAAATAGAAAATTGCAATCTGATAACTTTAAAGCTTAGTAGGGCTTGCGAGTTGGTCAATAATACTGCCATTTACTGTTAGGATTTCCTTGTCGCTTATGTACAGCAAATGATTCCACTGTCACATACTCCCCTAACCATGTGAGTTTGGCTGCATCATGAACAACTGAGCTTGCGCTGGCTTTGGTACAGTTATTTTAACCTGATACTTCTCATGGTTAGTGCATGGAAACAATTCTACAAATTAGTAAATCAGATAAATCTGTTTTCAGAAATATCAAGAAAAGTCATAGGGGCCCATTAGGATGGTGGGCGGATCGCCCCGCCAGGCCGGCGGTAACCTCTGCCGGCCTGGCGGGGGCGATCTGCCCGCCATCCATGCCGGAATGATCCCCCGCCATATTAGCATGGCTGGGGGTCCGCAGCGGATGGAAAGACCGTCCGCCGCAAGGCGACCGGGCGGAAAAAGGTTCATATGATGGCGGTGTCTATCAGACACCTCCAGCCATATTAAAATGGGCATTTACCAATGCCTTTCTGTGGCGGCATGCAGAGTCTGCTTTCGGGGTCCGTTGCGGGGGGTGCACATGGGGGGTACCTATGGTACCCACCTGCATTTCAAAGTACAACGTGGCAGGCACCGCGCGGTGCCTGTCACGTTGTGCTTTGAAATGCACAACATGTATTTTTACCATTGCGGTGGGTGGTGCTTCCAGCACCGCCTGCCGCAATGGTAAAAATACAGGATGCGCCCGCCACTGTGGCGGGCGCATCCTAATTCCCCCCACGGGACCCCGCCCTTATGGCGGGCAGTCCCTTGTACCGGGAGGATGGCGGGCGGGCAAAGTCCGCCTTCCATCCTAATGGGGGCCATAGTTGGAATCAATTAAATTACAGTGTGTTCCATGAAGGAAAGTAATCCCTATACTACTCTAAGCAGTTTTTAACCTGCCAGAACCCATAGAGGACCCTTTTGGAAAAGAGCAAGATGTAAAGGAGCACTGAAATAGAAATAGGTTTGAATCCCAACTCTTCATGAAGAGTAGTTCCAGAAACTTTACTGAGTCTTTTCTCTCGAATCATCCTCAGAAAACATTTGCATTAACAACTGTTCAAAGTTAATCTAGGAAAATAGCCACAGCAGTAGTCATAACTGTTAAATAAATTGGACACCCACAAGGTAGAAGGCTACTCAGGTCACCGCCAGCAGTATGTCACAGTGAATAGGGTAAAAAGTGCTAAGGGAGAAAGGGATGGTCACAGAATAAGGCCAGGACCGGGCTGGACTGCCTTAATTCTAACTAGGAACATGTATCATACTGGTGTTAGGTCATCTTAAGCGAATGAGGAAAGATCGTCCAATGGTCTGCTGCTTCTTCCTTCATTCCCATGTTAAACATACGAAATTGGCAAGGTGCCATCTACAAGTGTCAACTTAGTTGCTAAACATCCATGTGCATTAGCTTCACTCTGGGTTCCCACAAAAAGTCTGCTAAACTATTAGCTATTCAGTATTCCACTGCATAACAATGAACTATTCTAAAGGCAGAAACATTCTAGTTGTAACCTATGATATTAAGTTATGAGAGTCATGTCTTCATGTAAGCATTATTGTTTTAAACACTATTAAGAAAACCATCTGATGCACTGTCACCAACAACGACCCTATGCCCCTCATGGAACACCTCAAATTCCAACTACAGACAGACTCCAAGACCATGATAAGGGGCACTCTCATTTACAGACACCCAGACCCTGAACCGGTCTTCTGCGAAGACATCTCTAATAACATTGCCACCCTGGTTATTTCTATCCACATCCCCCCTAGCCATCGACTCCTATTACTACATCCTACTCGATGGTCTCAATTTCCACATCAACGCCCCTAACAACGCTAACACCTTTACCCTCCTAGAAAACTTGAATGACATTTGCCACACCGAACTGATCACCAAACCCATGCACAAAGACGGACACACACTCAACACCATTTTGACCGCCAGCGACAGAATCCAATTCAGCCATGTCTCAGAACTCACCTGGACCAATCATTAACATCTTCATCTCCAACGCCTGACACACCATTACTAAGTATCACAATTCCCCCCATTTCCGCTGGAACAAGATAACAGAGTTGCAGTGGACGCAGGCCCTTAGCACCACCCAGCCAAAGCCTCTTCAGACCTTCACCAAGCCGTCCAGAACTTCTACGCATGTATCTCCAACTGCACTGACAGAATCGCCGCTTTGAAATCAGCAAAAGCCATCCAGTCCGTACACCCTCACATCCATCAAGTGCAACTGCTACTACCTCGAGAAACAATGACGAGTCACAAGAAACCTTTCCAGCAGATAGCCCACAAAGCAGCTCCCAGCAACTACAATGCATATCAAGGACGCCAAGAAAGCAGCCATCACAGCCTGCATCAACACTGTGGCCAACTACACAAAGGACCTCTTTGAAATAGTCAAGAAATCTCCAACCTGGCAGCCACAGAGAATACCATCTTCCCCTCCAAGATCTCTGTGACATCCTTGTGGACTACTTCCACAGCCAGATTGCCACTATCTACAAAAATTTCAGCCCACAGCTTCCAACCTCAACCAACCAGCACACACCAGCCAAATTATCACCACCTTGCCTCCACTCACCACTCAGGCCACCACGACCATCATGTCTTCCATCCACTCTGGAGCACCCACCAATCTTTGCCCCTACAATCTCTTCAAACTCGGAACCAACACAATCAGCATAGAACTCACCAGCATCATCAATGCCTCCATCTCCACAATGGCCTCACTGGACTAATGGAAACAATGAGAGGTCAGACCCTCTGCTGACCCCAACAATCTCAAAAATGATCGTCTAATCTCCCTGCTTCCCTACCCAACCAAAGTACTTGAGAATGCCATCAATAAACAACTCATTAAATACCTGGAACACCATTTCCCACCACACTCCTATCGACAGACAACACAACATCAGCATACAACAGAACACCTTCAGGAGGGTTGCCTCTTTCTTCACATGTTCAACACAGACCATCCAGCTGCCTCCTTTAATCTCCAAACCGAAGGACATCATATGTGGCATACCCCTCAGGACCATCCCTCAGCCCCACCCTGTTCAACACCTACATGATCATCCTCGCAGATATTGTCAGATCCCACATACTCAGCATAATCTCCTACACTTACAACACTCAGCTTATCCTCTCACTCACCAGGAGCCCATCCAATGCCAAAAACAACTTCAATGACTACATGACCAAGGTAGCCAAATGGATGAAGGCTAACTGCCTCAAACTCAACTCCGACAAAGACAGAAGTACTGATTCTTTTTATAAGAACATATCCATTTGGTGCCTCAGCTGGTGGCCAGCAGAACTCAGACCGAAATCCACACCAACAGACCACGCACGCAACCTAGGCATCACCCTCAACAGCAAACTGTCCACGAAAAGACAAGTCAACTCAGTCGCCTCCTCCTGCTTCCATAACTTTTGCATGCTCCTCAGAATCTTCAAATAAACCCCAGTTAACACCAGAAAGACAATCGCCCTCCACCTCGATTCCCACAACACCCTCTTCGCCGGCATCTCCACCCAGCTCCTCAAAAGACTTCAGACTATACAGAGTGCCACAGCCACACTCATCATAGACCTCTCCAAACAGACTCACATCACCCCCCCACCTCATAAACCTTCACTGGCTCCCCATCCAGAAGAGATGCCAGTTTAAGATCCCACACTCACCAACAAATCTCTACATCAACTATCAACTGAACTTCCACCTACCCTCAAGACATCAGTGCTCCTCTTCATTTGCCCTAGTGCATACTCTCACATCTGTCGCAGCTGCAGTGGGGGCCCCTCCAGGTCTGAACAGCTCCCTACCTGGTGGACTTCAAAAAGATGCTCAAGACTTGACTTGTCGACTGCGACACTGCACCCTCAGTACCCAAATACCTCTACGCGTGACAGTGCTGTACTAAACAAACAATGTTTGATTGATTGATTCAACATTGTGAATATGTAGCAGCTAGAAAACTAACTAAATACGTCACATTCTATTAAGCATTTTTGTGTTTGGCAACCTTGTGAATCTTTGTAGACAGTAGATTTGCTTGTTGGGTAAACACATGTATATGATATTGGTGTAGTTTGATTTTCACCTCAATGATTGGCCTCGGTATTGTGACTTATTGTCCTCCGATCCGTACATGGTGGTTTACTTGTAAATTTTAAAATGATTATTGCTAAGTAACTTGTGTATTTGCACATCCATGCCTTGTTTGGAGCAGAATTGTATTTTGTATGTCCTTATTACTTGCAGCCCTTTAATTCAGAAGGATTGGTAATGAGGATTATTGCGGACCACTCGTAATGAGTACCATATAGTTTTCATCTTCTGTGGCAATGGGGATGCTGTAGAGCCCTAAAGACCAATGACATTTGTGATGTCAGTATTTTAGTCTACTACCTGTTTTCATAGTATGAAAATTGTTTAAGCTATGTCGTTAGTATCATGTAGAATTTCATGGCTGTGAGGCAACGGTTGCGTGTGTCTGAGATATTGAGTTAAATGTTCTTTTATTTTTAGGAAGAATGTACAACGGGCACATGTAAATGATGTAAATCTTTGGCATGAGGGAAGAATCCTCAAATGTTCGACATTCTGCTACCAGAATGGGACGGTTGAGGTTATTTTGAGCTAAAGGTTCCTGTTGGATGTCATATTTATGCTGCCTTCGAGGCTCTATTTGATTGTTCATAGAAAACGTGTTGAGAACAATATTGAAGGTGTTGACAAGTCCGGCAGAACAAGCATGGCTGTGGATGGCTGCATGGACAATACTTATTCGATATTCTAAAAGAAAATATTTGTGTATATCTGAAGAGTTTTGTAGAATATAGTGGGAGACGATCTGGCAAATCATTATGAGATGGTTATTATATATTGGTCTAAAAAACATATACATATGCAATCAGAATTGTTAAGTTGCTTTTGATCATTATGCGTCTGTCTTGTCAGCTTAGACCGTCTGGCAGATGCTACAAAATCTATCTTTTGTTCATGCAGCATTTCCTGATTTAAAAGTACCCAAAAAGAAGATTCACTTTTTTGTGAATCCCCCCTGTCAGGTTGATTTACTATATTAGTGCTGGGCATTCAAATATATAGCTGTGTGTCTGAAAGAATAGAAGGCAGTGCAACCAGATAGTTTAGTTGAGATTGTATTAATCTGTAAATGTGTTCGATGATTAACCAAGCATGATACTTCTCGTCGGCCATTCAAGGTTTGGTCTCCCTACCGGGGCTGGAATGGCCGTACCGGGCACCGGGCATTCCCCCGCTGGGCCACCGGGGTGGGGGCCAGTTTTGTGCCCCTGGGGGCAGTTTTTGTTACAGGGCCGTTTTTGCAGCACCCCTGCAATATTGAACCCTGTTTCAAAACCGGCCGAAACCGGACCTGGCAAAGAGCTCGGCCGCACCCCCAACCCCGCAGGGGCCAACCGAACACTTTGCCAGGGCCGGTTTTGGTTCCCAGTCTGGCCCTGCTCCCTACTAGCCTTGACCGTAGAGTGTCTGCTGTTGTTTTCCTCAGTTACTGTTGTGGAAAGGAGCACTGGCCAGCGCAAGTTCTGTTTTCTCATTTGTCTGAAGAACAACTCTGCTGGAGGTCCCCCTTTTTTGATGGGATTTTGTGTAGATGTGGAAATCTCTAAATGTCTTTCCTGTTTTTCCTTATTCGTCTAATAGTTCCTCTTGGCGTAGCATTCTCATTGTTGGTGTCTTATAATTAAGGCTCCCTATTTTTCAATTTTTATGTATTTTTACAGTTAAATACAGACAGAAAACAACGTGTTTTCTGTCTGCATTTATTTTTTTAAGGTGGATAAATATAGAAAATGGTGCTTCTTTAAGTGATCTTCTGGGCTGTCTTTCGTGAATTATAGCCCAACAGCTGAACAGCTGGACAGTATGGGAAATTAAAAACAGATATGAAATTTCTTTAAAAATGCCATATGTTAACAAACATTTGTGGCATAATGTTAATATTTACCAGTGGGTGTATTTTTATGTAATATTTGGCAGCTTAAATAGCTAAAAACACGACAAACATCAAACTATAAGTGTGCATCAATCGGTTAAATAAATATGGAGATGTTCAGTTTTACAACTTCATTTTTATGCAAAACACTAAATAAATATGGATAAATACAGAGAAAATGGCCCAAAAATAAATATGGATAAATACAGATGGAAATGTTAAAAAAATAAATACCATAAAAACGAGAGCCCTACTTATAATCACTTTAAACTGTTTATTACTAAAGTGTTCCATTCTAATTTATTTTAATATGCATATTTTCAACGTGAATGCAAAATACGTGCTATTTGTGCGTACAAGGCCTAGCCTCTTAATGTTTAGTTGTACTTGATAAAGTGCAGAAGGGGAACATTTCTTTATGACTTTATTCATAAACGTTCCCACTTAATAGCCATGCATTGCAATAAATTATACTGTGGCCAGAGCTACATCACTTCAGACACAGGATGCAAATAGGGGAGAGTATCCGTACCCTCATTCTTCTGAATGCTCCCTGAGCTGCTGAAGTGAAAAAGCAGGAAGTGGTTGCATTCTTGTTATGCAATTAATATGTAGAGGTTGGTCTCTTCTGGACTATCGTTCTTGCTGCAAAATGTCGAGGTGATCCGACATTAAGTGAAGTATACACCAGGCACTGCCACTCAATGATAGACACATTCAAACAAATACAGAGGTTATTTGTCTTCGCATGGCAGTGGAAACTACAGTTTTCTCCAGTCTGATAGAACTCTTATTGAAGGTTTGATGAGATTAACTGCAGTGTCATATTTCCTCTGCTCCCAGCACTAGAACAAGATAATCCCTATTTTTGGCCTGCATACTGAATCAGAGTGATGTAATCAGCGGAGGAATGGGAGTTAAAATCCATATTATAATGTGTGATGTCATGTGCAATGTTCTGTCTGAAGCCATCAAACATGCCACTGGGTAGACAAGGCTGTATGGCTACTTTGGAGAAGTGTGGCTCACTGGTTAGAGGAGGCAGACCTGGAAGCAGAGGTCAGCCCGGGACCAGGGTTCAATTCCCGGCTCGGCGGGGTCTTGAGTCCTAAAAATGTCCATGGACTCGACAATTCTCGCTCCGGTGCCTACTCGATTCACGGGTTCACACTCTGCGACTCTGGGCAATAGCTTGCTTAATCTCCACAACGGCCCCTCGCGGCGGGAGGCCTGGCTTTCACCTGGCGGATACCCTGCCGGGGTTATCTCACAGGGGAATACCAGGACGGGTTCCCTAAGCAAGCGCTTAGAAACCGCTCAGTGATTTGCGCTATATAAATTCCTGTACATTTACATTTACTTTAACTGCAACAGACCTTCCAACTCACATGGTGGCACTGTATGTCACATGATATTGGCTTCCTTTCGGGGGTCACCCAGTGATAGGGCCGATATCACACAGTACACTAAAGAACACACAAAAGTGATGGATGACATGCTTGAATTAATCTCAGCCATTTATAGTTACTCTGGGCCACATCCCAGTCCATCCCCTCACTAATGCGAAACTGGTCCTTGGTTGCTTGTGTTCGGGTTCATGGAGGACCTGGCCGGGCAATTCGGGCTGGAGTGTTCCCACTGGATCAGAGTCAAGACTGATTTGCATATGACTGGGTACAAACTGAGGTGTAATGGTGTGCAAAATAATAATGGGTTGGCAGTAATAACCAGTGGCTGAGAATAATTCAAGCATTCCACCCATCACTTGTTTGTATACTTTAGGACCTGGCTTGGCAGTTCAGCCTGGACTGTTCCCACGAGGCACAGGGTCAAGACTGATTTGCATATGGCCAGGTCTAAACTGGGGTGGCATGGTGAGCAAAATAATATTGGATTTAACCCAGATCACTTGACTGGGGGTGATAATTTTGATTTGTTCTGCACTCCGTCAATCCATTGTGAGTCTTTTGCTTTCTCGCCCTAAGTGCGCCACTTATGCCCAGGCGTGGGTCCTGGGCTCACTGTGCCACTGGATTCAAGCTATCATGGCTGAAGAGGGGTGAAACCCCGAAACCGGTCCTAGGATGCTTCTTTCCGGTCCAGAGAGGTCTTGGCTTGGCAGTTCGGGCTGGACTGTTCCCATGAGGCACTGATTTGCATATGGCCAGGTCCAAACTGGGGTGGCATGGTGAGCAAAAGAATGATGGATTTTACCCAGATCACTTGACTGGGGATGAATGTTTTGATTTGTCTGCATTCCGTCCATCAATTGTGTGTCTTTTGCTTAGGATATCATACATCATGCATTTAACTGGCAACCCCTGCAGAGAGAAGTGTTAAACATGTAAGAGTTAGGGTGGTCTTTCCCAAACAATTTTGTCTTACTCCTCAATTTTTGCTGATTTTTATTTTTGTTGGCCTTGGGACTCTGTGGACTTTACCACTGCTAACCAGCGCTAAATTGAGTGTGCGCTCTCCTTTAAACATGGTTAAACTGGCTCCCACCCAATTGGTGCATTTAGTTGAATTGTAAGTCCCTAGTGAAGTGGTGCTACATGCACCCAGGGCCTGTAAATTAAATGCTACCAGTGGGCCTGCAACACGAATTGTGCCACCCACTTAAGTAGCCCTTAAAACATGTCTAAGCCCAGCCATTATAACCTATGTATGCAGTTTTAAACTTCCATTTGGACGTGTCAAAATAAACCTTTTGCCAGGCCTAAATCTTCCTTTTTAATAACACGTCACCCCTGGGATACGCCTTACACAGCCTAGCGTGCAGTGTATTTGAAAAGTTGGATGTATACGTTTAACTTTTACATGTCCTGGTATGAAAGACTCTTTGTTTTTCAGTACTGCAATGCCTACTTATCCCATAGGATAACATCGGGTTTCCTTATTACAATTAGTAAGTGATAACTGGCAGCAGGTAGGAATTCAAGTTTGGTGTCTAAAGAACTGTAATTTAAACCCCTCCTTAATGGTAAGGTTGGATTTTAAATCATAATTCTGCAAATGCCACTTTTAGAAAGTTGAAACAAAAAGGTGGGTTAGGCCCAATGGAACAGGGTCAGGTAGGGCCGTACAAATTATTAGCAAAGGGGGAAGACCTAACCCCTTCTCAACTTTAAAAGCTGTCTATTTGAAGCAAAGATCAAACGAACTCCTTTCGGTTTGATCTGGTAATTCATTTAACTTTTTTAATGTTTTGATATTTTCACTATTTTTAAGAGAAATTCACTGTGTGTGAAAAGTCAGCCCTTATTCATTCCAGAAACAATATACAATCATAAACATTAATTAGTAGTTCGGGCTGCACTGTTCCCATGAGGCAAGGGTCAAGGCTGATTTGCATATAGCCAGTGTCTGACCTAGGGTGGTGTGGAGTGCAAAAAACAATGGATTTAGGCCCAGATCTTTGTACTGGGGTGAATGTAAGACATTGTTCTGCATTCTGTCCATCAACTGTGTTTTTTGCAATTTTCACCCCGAGTGGGCTGGGTATGCTCAGACGTGAGTCCCAGGCTCTCCGCATCACTGGAGTCAAGCTATCCAGGCTGAAGAAGGCTGATAGCCAGAAACCGGTCATTGGATGCTTGATTCCGGTCTGGGAAAGACATGGCTTGGTAGTTCGGGCTGGACTGTTCCCATGAGGCACAGGGTCAAGGCTGATTTGCATATAGCCAGTGTCTGACCTAGGGTGGTGTGGAGTGCAAAAAAACGATGGATTTAGGCCCAGATCTTTGTACTGGGGTGAATGAAAGACATTGTTCTGCATTCTGTCCATCAACTGTGTTTTTTGCAATTTTCACCCCGAGTGGGCTGGGTATGCTCAGACGTGAGTCCCAGGCTCTCCACATCACTGGAGTCAAGCTATCCAGGCTGAAGAAGGCTGATAGCCAGAAACCGGTCCTTGGATGCTTGATTCCGGTCTGGGAAAGACATGGCTTGGTAGTTCGGGCTGGACTGTTCCCATGAGGCACAGGGTCAAGGCTGATTTGCATATAGCCAGTGTCTGACCTAGGGTGGTGTGGAGTGCAAAAAAAACGATGGATTTAGGCCCAGATCTTTGTACTGGGGTGAATGTAAGACATTGTTCTGCATTCTGTCCATCAACTGTGTTTTTTGCAATTTTCACCCCGAGTGGGCTGGGTATGCTCAGACGTGAGACCCTGGCTCTCCACATCACTGGAGTCAAGCTATCCAGGCTGAAGAAGGCTGATAGCCAGAAACCGGTCCTTGGATGCTTGATTCCGGTCTGGGAAAGACATGGCTTGGTAGTTCCGGCTGGACTGTTCCCATGAGGCACAGGGTCAAGGCTGATTTGCATATAGCCAGTGTCTGACCTAGGGCGGTGTGGAGTGCAAAACAACGATGGATTTAGGCCCAGATCTTTGTACTGGGGTGAATGTAAGACATTGTTCTGCATTCTGTCCATCAACTGTGTTTTTTGCAATTTTCACCCCGAGTGGGCTGGGTATGCTCAGACGTGAGTCCCAGGCTCTCCACATCACTGGAGTCAAGCTATCCAGGCTAAAGAAGGCTGATAGCCAGAAACCGGTCCTTGGATGCTTGATTCCGGTCTGGGAAAGACATGGCTTGGTAGTTCAGGCTGGACTGTTTCCATGAGACACAGGGTCAAGGCTGATTTGCATATAGCCAGTGTCTGACCTAGGGTGGTGTGGAGTGCAAAAAAACGATGGATTTAGGCCCAGATCTTTGTACTGGGGTGAAGGTAAGACATTGTTTTGCATTCTGTCCATCAACTGTGTTTTTTGCAATTTTCATACCGAGTGGGCTGAGTATGCTCAGACGTGATTCCCAGGCTCTCCACATCACTGGAGTCAAGCTATCCAGGCTGAAGAAGGCTGATAGCCAGAAACCGGTCCTTGGATGCTTGATTCCGGTCTGGGAAAGACATGGCTTGGTAGTTCGGGCTGGACTGTTTCCATGAGACACAGGGTCAAGGCTGATTTGCATATAGCCAGTGTCTGACCTAGGGTGGTGTGGAGTGCAAAAAAACGATGGATTTAGGCCCAGATCTTTGTACTGGGGTGAAGGTAAGACATTGTTTTGCATTCTGTCCATCAACTGTGTTTTTTGCAATTTTCACCCCGAGTGGGCTGAGTATGCTCAGACGTGAGTCCCAGGCTCTCCACATCACTGGAGTCAAGCTATCCAGGCTGAAGAAGGCTGATAGCCAGAAACCGGTCCTTGGATGCTTGATTCCGGTCTGGGAAAGACATGGCTTGGTAGTTCGGGCTGGACTGTTCCCATGAGGCACAGGGTCAAGGCTGATTTGCATATAGCCAGTGTCTGACCTAGGGTGGTGTGGAGTGCAAAAAAACGATGGATTTAGGCCCAGATCTTTGTACTGGGGTGAATGTAAGACATTGTTCTGCATTCTGTCCATCAACTGTGTTTTTTGCAATTTTCACCCCGAGTGGACTGGGTATGCTCAGACGTGAGTCCCAGGCTCTCCACATCACTGGGGTCAAGCTATCCAGGCTGAAGAAGGCTGATAGCCAGAAACGGGTCCTTGGATGCTTGATTCCGGTCTGGGAAAGACATGGCTTGGTAGTTCGGGCTGGACTGTTCCCATGAGGCACAGGGTCAAGGCTGATTTGCATATAGCCAGTGTCTTACCTAGGGTGGTGTGGAGTGCAAAAAAATGATTGATGTAGGCCCAGATCTGTGTACTGGCTGGGGTGAATGTAAGACATTGTTCTGCATTCTGTCCATCAACTGTGTTTTTTGCAATTTTCACCCCGAGTGGACTGGGTATGCTCAGACGTGAGTCCCAAGCTCTCCACATCACTGGAGTCAAGCTATCCACGCTGAAGAAGGCTGATAGCCAGAAACCGGTCCTTGGATGCTTGATTCCGGTCTGGGAAAGACATGGCTTGGTAGTTCCGGCTGGACTGTTCCCATGAGGCACAGGGTCAAGGCTGATTTGCATATAGCCAGTGTCTGACCTAGGGTGGTGTGGAGTGCAAAACAACGATGGATTTAGGCCCAGATCTTTGTACTGGGGTGAATGTAAGACATTGTTCTGCATTCTGTCCATCAACTGTGTTTTTTGCAATTTTCACCCCGAGTGGGCTGGGTATGCTCAGACGTGAGTCCCAGGCTCTCCACATCACTGGAGTCAAGCTATCCAGGCTAAAGAAGGCTGATAGCCAGAAACCGGTCCTTGGATGCTTGATTCCGGTCTGGGAAAGACATGGCTTGGTAGTTCAGGCTGGACTGTTTCCATGAGACACAGGGTCAAGGCTGATTTGCATATAGCCAGTGTCTGACCTAGGGTGGTGTGGAGTGCAAAAAAACGATGGGATTAGGCCCAGATCTTTGTACTGGGGTGAAGGTAAGACATTGTTTTGCATTCTGTCCATCAACTGTGTTTTTTGCAATTTTCATACCGAGTGGGCTGAGTATGCTCAGACGTGATTCCCAGGCTCTCCACATCACTGGAGTCAAGCTATCCAGGCTGAAGAAGGCTGATAGCCAGAAACCGGTCCTTGGATGCTTGATTCCGGCCTGGGAAAGACATGGCTTGGTAGTTCGGGCTGGACTGTTTCCATGAGACACAGGGTCAAGGCTGATTTGCATATAGCCAGTGTCTGACCTAGGGTGGGGTGGAGTGCAAAAAAACGATGGATTTAGGCCCAGATCTTTGTACTGGGGTGAAGGTAAGACATTGTTTTGCATTCTGTCCATCAACTGTGTTTTTTGCAATTTTCACCCCGAGTGGGCTGAGTATGCTCAGACGTGAGTCCCAGGCTCTCCACATCACCCGAGTCAAGCTATCCAGGCTGAAGAAGGCTGATAGCCCGAAACCGGTCCTTGGATGCTTGATTCCGGTCTGGGAAAGACATGGCTTGGTAGTTCGGGCTGGACTGTTCCCATGGGGCACAGGGTCAAGGCTGATTTGCATATAGCCAGTGTCTGACCTAGGGTGGTGTGGAGTGCAAAACAACGATGGATTTAGGCCCAGATCTTTGTACTGGGGTGAATCTAAGACATTGTTCTGCATTCTGTCCATCAACTGTGTTTTTTGCAATTTTCACCCCGAGTGGACTGGGTATGCTCAGACGTGAGTCCCAGGCTCTCCACATCACTGGGGTCAAGCTATCCAGGCTGAAGAAGGCTGATAGCCAGAAACTGGCCCTTGGATGCTTGATTCCGGTCTGGGAAAGACATGGCTTGGTAGTGCGGGCTGGACTGTTCCCATGAGGCACAGGGTCAAGGCTGATTTGCATATAGCCAGTGTCTTACCTAGGGTGGTGTGGAGTGCAAAAAAATGATTGATGTAGGCCCAGATCTATGTACTGGCTGGGGTGAATGTAAGACATTGTTCTGCATTCTGTCCATCAACTGTGTTTTTTTCAATTTTCACCCCGAGTGGGCTGGGTATGCTCAGCCGTGAGTCCCAGGCTCTCCACATCACTGGAGTCAAGCTATCCAGGCTGAAGAAGGCTGATAGCCAGAAACCGGTCCTTGGATGCTTGATTCCAGTCTGGGAAAGGCATTGCTTGGTAGTTCGGGCTGGACTGTTCCCATGAAGCACAGGGTCAAGGCTGATTTGCATATAGCCAGTGTCTGACCTAGGGTGGTGTGGAGTGCAAAAAAACGATGGATGTAGGCCCAGATCTTTGTACTAGGGTGAATGTAAGACATTGTTCTGCATTCTGTCCATCAACTGTGTTTTTTGCAGACCCACTAGTAGCATTTAATTTACAGGTCCTGGGTATGTGTTACATACTAGCAAGGTCAGACTGGCCATACCGGGCAAAGGATGTTCTCTCGTGGGCTGGTTGTTCTGGCCGTTTTTCAACTTCTGGGGCTGCCATCACTGATGTTTTCGTTGGGAGAGTCAATCCAGGCTGTGCAATGAAAAACAATCCCAAGCAAAGCCTAACCCGGCTGCCTGAGACTGACAGCACTCACAGACTTTGTAGCCAGTCAGCATAGTGCCCAGGGAATAAGAAATCTGAAGGCAGGGATTTATGTCCAGCACTGCATCCTTCCTTCAAAACACAGCCTGGGACTGTCCCCTTCACTAAAAAGTCATCCTACAGAAAATAAACATTTGCAGAACTGACAAGTCACATATGCAGGCAAAGTGACAGTCTTTTATGTTGTCTAACATACAGAGCAAGAGAAGGCATACTGACACATGCCCTATATGCACAAACAAGTCCCCTACTCTCACAGTAGGACTGCTTGCTGCCCTCCTTCCACATGTAGAAAAAATACATCAAAGCCGTCTGTACTGTCTGATGGCTTTCGTGCTCCTAGCCCTTTCCCACTATAGGGGAGAGCCAGGAACCCGAGGGCTCAGATGCCCTACGTAACAAAAACGATATACCTTTTTTACAATTGTCTTCCACTGAAATTGGGATGAAAAGATTTACAATTGAAAATACAGCGCAAGAGTGCAAGAAACCGGCTGCAACACCCAACAAATTGAGGGCCTTATTTGGGGCTCATATAATTTATAATTTTGCAGAAAAGTTAACAAAGCTATTGAAAAAAAAGAAACAATGTAACATAATAATTTTAAATCACAGTTAATTTTAGTAAACCTCATTTAAAATGTTTTGAGGTTATTTAAAAACTGAGGATCTGAATTTAGTTTAGTTTGTCCCAAGAGGAAACACTAGGTGGGCGTGGCCAAGATTGCAACCACACAATTTGCATAGGGGAAAGCTCTGTGGCCCCTGTAGGAGCATCCTATGCGATCACTTCTGTGCCCCCAGGTGCCTGGAGGATCGTTTGCTTCATCTGACATGCACTGGTGCGCCTCAAGGGCCTCCACTTTGCCCACTACACTCCCCCTGGCTGTTGGGGCTTTGAGACCTTGAGGAACGGCCTGTGGCATGGAGGCGCGGGCCTAATGGCCGCAGACTGTTCCAGCTGTGGTGCACCGCACCGGAATGACAGCTCTTCTCCAGAGGGCCCTCACTGAGGATAGACACATCCACTAAACCTATGCAATCAGTGAGCCTCACTACCTTGAAGCAAAGCAGCCACTATTATGCCACATGCGCTGACCGCTCAGACACAAATGAAGCTGAGAGGCACCGACAATGCCAAATGGATCACTGTCTCTGCTACTGCCTCGCAATGCCCAGCGCATGCACTAACCTGAGGCCTGTGCACGATATTCCCTCCACCAAACCCTGCACAAGTGAGTGATCTACGGGGGCCTACTCTCCGGCTCAGAACTCTCGCTCCTTCACTCCCATTGAAGTCTGGGACATTTGCCGGCAGGTGGCCCCCTCCATGTGCTCTCCCCCCTCCTGCACTATGTTGATATCTAACACAGCTGACTTGTCTTGTGAACACCTGAGGCTGCCACAAAAGTAGGGGGGCTCTCCCTATTTCCAGCATCTCAACAGAGGCGAGGTGAGGTCCCTTCCCCTCTTCACACCTGAGGGCCAAACTTCAGAATTCTATTAGCAAGGCCATAAACGAGTAAGACACCAAGCGTTGTTGCTCCGCCGCTGCTCCCTATCGTCTCCACTGAACCTGCACACCAGGCCCTTAAGAATGCTGCAAAGGGGCCATGGGGAGGTAGTTACCACTGCACCAAACCCAGTGGCAAAAAGGTGCTAGAGCACCTTCTCTTCTCCCCCCAAGACTCCTGGGACCTGAGTGCTGTGCCACACATTTGATTGCTCAGAAGTCTCTGTGCAAGGGTGCCTAAGAAATAGTGACCTCCTGCTGCTGCCCCATAGCCTTGCCCAATGGCACAGCAAACTGCCACCATGGCCCGCCCCAAGCAAGACAGAATGACTGTGGCAGCACCTGCTGGTACTCCAGGGGGGGGGTGCATGACTGAGTTGTTGGGGAAAACACTGGCGGAGCGCTCGCACAGATTTGATGAAATACTCACTGCAGTGTTGTACATCAAAACCACCCTTGAACCCCAGATCGCCGCCCTGCACATTGACATGGGTCTCATGAGGGAGGAGCACAAGAAGCTGAAAGAACATATGGAGTGCACAGAATCTGATCTGGCATTCCTTGGCCCATTAGTCTCTGATACTGCTGCACACATCAAAGCTCTGCAAGAATAGGTAGCATTTCTCAGAAGATGCACAGATGATCAAGAGGGCAGATCTCGTCTCAGCAATCTATGGATTGGGGCCTACCGAAACATGTAGGGGGTCCCAGTATGAAACTCCACCTTGAGGAATGATTCTCGCCAACAATTTGGCAGGGTAAACACTCCACTTTCTTCTCTGTTAAGCATGCTTACAGTGTATTGGGCAGACTGCTCCCTCCAGGGGTCGTTCCGTACCCAGTAGTAGTTCACCTATTCAGCTACAGAGACAGAGAGCACATCTTGCGGTCACTAATGCCAGAGCCCCATCAAAGGTAAAAAGCTCATAAGTTAATATCTTCCCAGATTATACTCTGAAGGTGCAATGGCAAAGGTCCTCCTTTCTGGCCTTGAAACGATACCTCTGTGAGCATAATATCAAATACACCCTTCAATTCCCTGCAATGCACATGGCCCGCCCCAAGCAAGACAGAATGACTGTGGCAGCACCTGCTGGTACTCCAGGGGGGGTGCATGACTGAGTTGTTGGGGAAAACACTGGCGGAGCGCTCGCACAGATTTGATGAAATACTCACTGCAGTGTTGTACATCAAAACCACCCTTGAACCCCAGATCGCCGCCCTGCACATTGACATGGGTCTCATGAGGGAGGAGCACAAGAAGCTGAAAGAACATATGGAGTGCACAGAATCTGATCTGGCATTCCTTGGCCCATTAGTCTCTGATACTGCTGCACACATCAAAGCTCTGCAAGAATAGGTAGCATTTCTCAGAAGATGCACAGATGATCAAGAGGGCAGATCTCGTCTCAGCAATCTATGGATTGGGGCCTACCGAAACATGTAGAGGGTCCCAGTATGAAACTCCACCTTGAGGAATGATTCTCGCCAACAATTTGGCAGGGTAAACACTCCACTTTCTTCTCTGTTAAGCATGCTTACAGTGTATTGGGCAGACTGCTCCCTCCAGGGGTCGTTCCGTACCCAGTAGTAGTTCACCTATTCAGCTACAGAGACAGAGAGCACATCTTGCGGTCACTAATGCCAGAGCCCCATCAAAGGTAAAAAGCTCATAAGTTAATATCTTCCCAGATTATACTCTGAAGGTGCAATGGCAAAGGTCCTCCTTTCTGGCCTTGAAACGATACCTCTGTGAGCATAATATCAAATACACCCTTCAATTCCCTGCAATGCACAAGATTATCCAGGCTGACAGTGCCACCTTTTGCACAAGACTGAAGGATGCATGTTCCTGGCTGGGACGCAGGGGAATCACAGTTCCACCAATTGTGTCATTGGACTCTCAGATGGAGTGGAAGGTACACGGACACCGCAGACCCCACAACAAATGCTACCCGGTTGGCCCAACAAAGGGACAGGCTGCTAGGGAAAGGGTGCATGTGGATGCAGAGGTGAGGCCTAGTAGTGACTCCTCAAATGGCTTAGAAAGTTATTTAGTGATGCGCATGCACAGGGGTTAGCTTGTCTTTCTGTGTGTCTCTCTGTGCACCATGGGGGGGGGGGGGCAGTGAGTGGCAAAAAAGACATACCACTAGTGTAGTGGTCAACGGATGCATGTCTCATACTTAAAGATATTGCTCCTGACAAATTCAAAGTGCTATCAAAGAGGCTAAATCACTGTACTTCACCTAGAGGATTAGCTCTACTATTAACGCTCCTAAAAAACTCTTTAATATGGTGCACACCCTCCTTTCACCTCCTAAGCATCAGGCATTAGAAAATTCTCACGTTTTATGCAATAAAGTGTCATATTTTTTCAGAGATAAGATCATGAAGATCTTTTTAGACTTCCCTGCGCATATTGATAGTTCTAGTGATTCTTTAATGGAAGAACGCAGGGGGAGGTCTTTTACTTCCAGCAGGGCAGATGTCACTCCACAATTGCCTTAACCCGGATGCTTAGCCAAGTTCTATCCCTTTGCCTGCAACTAAAATTAAGACTCTGTTAGGAGGAACCACATTGGGCTGACTGACGCTACAGCTTCTTTTTAGTGTAGGGAGTGTATCGTTAATTGCAGTGACAGAGATGTCTGTCCCCAAAGTGCGCCTCCACTTCAACGCAAGCTGGACACATGGATCTATTCTATGCTGCGTAAAGTATTGGTAAGCAATATGTATGTATGAGTGTTTACGGGGTGTTTCTTGGATTAGTTTCAGAACCTTGTATGCAGATATGGAAATGAGCCTTTGCCATCTAAAGAAAAAGTCTCTGATTTGCAGATACTTGTTGTAAGATTTTTGAGGGAGGGAGAGCATATTCTGTAGACTTTGAAAGGTCTTAAAACTGTTAATATCGTATAGATTCAAAGTGGAACAAAAGTTATTTGGTCGGCGCACAGGCTTCAACAGTGTTCAATTTGTGCTGGTGTGGCGTGCTCCAGTGGTATCACTCTATACCTCATAGAGTGTTGGACAAAAATTGATTAGAAGCATCCTCTGAATAGGGGATGACCCTCTGGGCAGAGGGTCATCCCCTATTCAGAGGATGCTTCTAATCAATATCGTATAGATGACCGAGTCTTTCCACCCCATACATAGCCCACCTTTTTGCCACCCTGTCATTGATGAACTCGGGCAAAAATGGGATTGTCCCATAAAGGGAACCTATCGTGAGACATTGGAAGCGAGTAGCCAGAAAGAATTTCCCACCAAACAGAAACATTATCTTTGATGGTCTTAAAATTAACTTGTTTGTAATAGTTCGCATCTAGAGTACGATAGGGAAATCTACTACTGTCTTGGCCCAGTAAAAGCTGGTGGTTAAAATCTTGGTCTTTATTTAAGAGAAGGCTATGTGAATGCCCCGAAAAAGAGGCCCAGAAATTAAGCTTAAAATCAGATAATTGAATATATGGGTATTTTATAAACTTAATCGCTTGCCAAGCTTGTTTATAGCCCCAAATGAAACTGCTTATGATACTGTCAAGTTTTTAAAGGAAAAATTGGGTACTGTTAGAGGGATAGCGCAGAATAAATATAAAATTTAGGTAATATCGACATCTTTATTATGTTACATCTGCCAATAATGCTGATAGGGAGATCATGTCATTGTTTCAGCTTTTTGGTGACTTCCTGTATCAAAGATTCGTAATTCAAATTTAGTATGTTTCCTAGTTCCAAAGTAATACACACACTGAGATAAGTTTCTACCTGGCATACTCCTGCTATAGATCTGGCAGGTTTAAAGTTGATAATCACCTGTGTCTTACTAGAGTTTAATTTGTACCCAGAGAATGCCCCAAAGGTTTTTGCCTCATTTGTGATTATTTCTAAAGAAACATCTGGATCAGCTGTAAAAATTGTGATGTTGTCTGCGTGAGTCCTTACCTTGAGCGCACAGGTTCCGGAGCGTAGGGGTACAATTTTTTCATTAACGTCCATATTAAGGGCTTAATACATAGCACGAACACGAGTGGGGACAGATGGCACCCCTGCCATGTTCCTCTATGTATGAGAAATGGTACGGATTGAATACCTAGATAGCTCAATTTGGCCTGTGGTGTGCAGTATAAGTAGGCTTTCCTGTATTCAGTTTCTATTTTTGGTAAATTCTGGTGGGGTTTTTTCAGTGTTTTCAACTGATTTCAATACCTTGAAAATCAGAGGTTATCAGTGGTTACACATTTTCGCGCCAATAAAAACATCAGAAACAGTGTTTTTTCTGAGTTTATGGAACTTTTTGCTTTTCTTATTGCATGCTTTCTACACTGATAGTGCATGGTATATAGAGAGTGTACATACAGTGTAAATGAGGTCGATATAAATCTTTACGAATCAAACTTATCGTAGTACACCATACAATATTTCTTCAGTGAGTCTTTGTTCATGCACGCTCGCTCTTTCCTTCCCATGTAAACCTTTATCTGTGAAAAGGCCCTCTCAACACTGGTGCTTGAGACAGGCAATGCCAAAATAGCCGGTATACAATGAATAAAAGTTCCTGAATAGCTCCTCAACATTTCTTTGCTTACCAAGTGGCAAGCATTCTAACATGGAATATGTTGCAGTGCCAAAGTCACTAAAAGTGTTGTCCAGCCTAATCTCAAGGAGATGTTTCGCATCTACACCAATTATGCTGAACACTTGGTAGACAATGGTGTTTCCAGACTCTAGATTTTTTATTATTATGTCCACTACAGCAGTCATGCTTTCCTGTAAAAGTCTAAGAATGCAGTAGAGTATACTTTTTTTCAAATCAATATGTGATCAAAGATCCTCACATTTCTTGTCTTTGGCATCATCACTCAGCTAAAGTACTGTAAACGGTTGCCTCATGGATAATATAGCATTCATGGCCTCTAGGACGGAGACCCACCAGCTAAGTGACACAGTTGGGATGACCCTTTCTTTAATGCCACACAAAGCACGAAATGAGAAATATTTGTGTTTTAGTTTCCGTACATAACAAAACAGTCCACCAGAATGACCTAAAAAGTCAATAGTATTCTTCATTATCTCTGAAGATTATAAAGATGCTTTCAGCATACCATCTAACAAGTGGCAAGGATCTCTTACACGGAAGCACTTCAGCCCAGGTATTGATTTTGACAGATCATCACACAACTTTTTCATAGACATAGCTGAATCACTGCAAATACAAACAAAATCACTCCAATCTTTGTTGATCTTGGTAAGAACTTTTTGCTGCAGCATTCCAAGTGACACTGCGTTCCATGTTTTCCAAAAGTTTGGTGTCATGTTTTCATCGGTATCCGAGATGCTTTATGACTGCACTCTCTTCAAATATACCTGCCACTACACCTTGCATTGAATCTTTTAAGCCGGGGTGTTTAGCAATTCACCTACTATCAATACTGACTCACTAGAAAAGGAGGCCTATGTATCAAGGGTTTTTACCCATTCTCTGTGGGTAAATGTGATGGTACATATTGGGAAAGATTCTTATAAAACCTAAATTTTCCCCATCAGTGAAAGACTCAAACATAGCAAAAAAACAAATATGAATTTGATATTTCCTTATTCTCTACAGTTTATAAAATAGATAGACAACACCTAAAACATGTTTCTAACCCCTGTATCTTTAGACCAAAAACACAAAACTGAAAAAAGTAAGACAAAACAAATATTTTAGTGACATCCCTAAATAACAAAACTTAAGCCCAGTCTTTCTTACTGCTACCTTATATAACAAAGTTACATTGTATTGGCCCCTTCCAGAAGACATAACTATTTCTTTTTCCCTCTCCTTTTCCTTTCTTTGAATAGCATTTACTTTGTGGCTGTTCAGGGTTTTTCAGTGTTTTTATGTTTACACCGGCGAGGGCTATTTCTCTTCTGGTTTAAACCTAAAACCAAAAATAAGTATAAGGCTTGAATCCACGTAAGGAATCAGCCAGTAATTCCAAAGGCCATAAGACTAGACCAGAGGCATCCCCAAGCTACGCGGTCAAAGGCCTTTTCTTTATCTAGAAGTATAATGCCTAAATTGCTCCCTGTTTGATTAGCATAATCGAAAGCCATAATCTCTGTGTTGGTATGCGCTGTAGATCCCCAACCCACTATAAAGCTGTGTTGCTGTCTTGAAACCAGGCAGGTATCAAAGAGGCCAAACGATTTGACAGCACCTTGGCATAGAGGTTAGCATCCGCATTAATGAGGGATATTGGCCAATACGAGCCACATTCATTGATAGGCTTACCCACGTTTTCAAAGACAGACTGGGTTTAGAATTAAGAATTAATGTACAGGAGATAATGATGGGATTTAATGCGTCCCCCAGCCCTGCACGCCGCACATTTTTTGCTATTTTATTAGTTTCTGCAAGGCTCACCATCGCCAGGGCTTGGATCTCTCCCAAACCTAGCAGCACGGTAGAACGGTGGATCATGTTGGTTATGATTTGTGAGATGGAAAAAGCCTTTGCAAAAACCAGAGGTATACGTTCTATTCGGAAATTTCAACACGATTAGCATAAGGTACTTCATGATCAATAGTGTAATATGATTTTCCTGTCTTTTATGTTTTTTTTTTTCCTGATGTACTAAATTGTTTTATTAAACTTTGCTGCTTCCCTGTCTTCCCATTGTAAAATATTTGTATACACTGTGATGATCACCCTTTGCATTAAAATAAAAAGCATTTCAACAAAAAAAGGACTTGGAGTCTTGTGTGTACCCTTAGGGTTGGAAGGAGGCAGGTGTCATTCTTCTGAATAAAAAGCGGGGGTTTCAAGCAATTTGAAAAAATCTGTGCCCAATCTCTTTATCGCCTGCTCCAGCTAAAATCATGGAGAAGCAAATCAACCAGCAATTGACCCAGTATCTCTTGGATCAAGAACTCCTGGACCCTTCGCAAAACAGGTTCAGGAGGAATCACAGCATCGAATCGGCGCTTATAGAAATTGCTGATTCCATTTTCAGACAAGTTGACCAGGGAGGCAGGAGCTATTCTTTTACTGCTCGACCTGTCTGCAGCCTTTGACACCATATCCCCATCTTTGTTGGTGCAAAGGTTGCGTCAGGCTGGCTGAATGACTTGGCGCTCAGTTTGTTAGAATTTTTCCTGCTCTTACAGTTAGCTGTGGGGATTTTCAGAGCCAAACTGTCCCTGCTCCCTGTGGGGTTCCACAAGGGTCCTCCTTCGGTCCTACCCTATTTAATTTGTATGTCCCCCCTCGCAAAACAGGTTCAGGAGGAATCACAGCATCGAATCGGCGCTTATAGAAATTGCTGATTCCATTTTCAGACAAGTTGAGCAGGGAGGCAGGAGCTATTCTTTTACTGCTCGACCTGTCTGCAGCCTTTGACACCATATCCCCATCTTTGTTGGTGCAAAGGTTGCGTCAGGCTGGCTGAATGACTTGGCGCTCAGTTTGTTAGAATTTTTCCTGCTCTTACAGTTAGCTGTGGGGATTTTCAGAGCCAAACTGTCCCTGCTCCCTGTGGAGTTCCACAAGGGTCCTCCTTCAGTCCTACCCTATTTAATTTGTCTGTCACCCCTCTGGTGAAGCCAGTGTGTTCTTACGGCTTCCAGGTGTCGTCCAATGCGGATGACACCCAAATCATCATTTCCATCTCAAATGATGGTGGCTGACTGGTTTAGGGCTTGCATGACGGATAAGGGAGAATTGTCTCAAAAAAAACAGAGAGAAAAAGATTGTGGTTTTTGGAATGGGTAGTTCGATCTGGATCAACCAATGGTGGCCAAAAACATATGGTACTTTACCTGTTCCCACGGCTGCAGCCAAAATTCTGGGTATGATTTTCAATAGAACCTTTACTTTTGACACCCACATTATTAGAACAGTGAGCTCCTCCTTCTGAATCATTAAGATTTTGAAGAAAGTCCTACCTCATCACGCTTATTACATCTTGCTTGGAGTACTGCAATTCCCTTTATCTAAATGTCAACCAGTAATCACTAAATAAGCTCCAAATTATCCAAAATGCAGCAGCACATTTGGTCCTGGGACTACCAAAACACTCCTCATGCAGGGAGGAATTTGAGATCCTTCCACTGGTTGCCAGTACAGAAGAGGGTTGCTTTTTAAGCCTTTTGCTTGGCTCACAAGGCTCTCCCTCTACATTGATTGAGTTATCTTAGGATGGCTTCAATTGGCATGCTCCTAGGAGGCCTCTGAGATCAGCTGGACATAGTAAGGTGGTGGTTTCTAGGTGTAGGAAAGTGTTGTATACTTATCTTTCCTCTGTTTCCATGCTGTACCATGATTCTTACCTGTGTCCTGCATTCCAGAATGTAGATGGCTCTGCCTCCTCCTAGTGTTCTAGGTGGTGACAGTTTGTGCCTGGCCAGCTTGTGTCGAGGTTGTTTCCTTCTGTTTTCCTGCAATAAACCAGCTGTGGTTCACCTGTGGTCTCCAGCTCATTACCACAATTTTTGGCAACGTTTTGAACGCTGGCCAGTATGCTTTGAAGACCTCCAGCTGGTGCCTGACTCGTTGAGGACATCGCTCCAGTCAGCAGTTTACAGCGGAACATCCTCGACAGAAACGAACCTGCTGCGTGTGGACTCTGCCGATTTCCACTTGGTGCCTCTCAATTCGGACTCAAGATGCCCCCGTGGTGAATTTGTGAGTACTTTTGAAGCTCGAGCGCAGCGTTAGCCTCTGCAACGGTGGCTCCGACGTCATCGTCTTGTTGCTATTGTTGCCTAGGAGACGCTTCATCGGCAAGCTCCGACAACGCTCAACCTTGCGTTCCAAGCCTCGATAGGCGGTTTCCAAGCCTCGTTTTCGTTGTGGCCTAGTGGCGGCCATCTTAGCTCCTACTGTTTGCTTGCCAAGCCTCGATTTCGATCGAGTTGCGGTGGCGGCCATCTTAGGTGGTTTTAACGCGATTTTTCATCGTTGAAACTCTTGCTCATTCCTGTCACAGCTGTCTCAGCGCTAGAACATTGTTTTTCGGACTTTTGCCAAACCTTCAAGCAGGAGAGGTATGTTTCTACTCTAATCACAATTTTACAACCTGGTTGTGCAAAGTTTTTCGTTTTACTTTATTTGACTTTATTATACTTTATAAATGGCACAACAGTTTGTGGTTACTTTACCTCCTCAGTTTTTACCCGAGCCTGGGGTTCCTGAGATACCATGGGAAGACTGGTATATAATGTTTGACAATTATCTTGAAGCGCTAGACGGACAGGAATTTTCACCCAAAAGGAAAAAGGCTATCCTTTTGAGTACTCTGGGCAAGGAAGGACAGAGAATTTTTAGATTTTTACCGATCACACTAGGAGCTAATGCACAAGACATTGATGAGTTTAAGGAAGCGGTTGATCGTCTCGAGATCAGATTTGCTAAGGAGGAGAATCTGATTATGAACCGCTATAAGTTTTATACACAACGCCAAAAAGATTCAGAGACAATAGATGACTTTGTTGCTAGACTTAGAGAGTTATCTATAAAGTGCAAGTTCGGTGCTATGAACGACGAACTTATAAGAGACCAACTAGTTGTCCAGTGCTCAAGCAAGAAGATTCAAGAGAGGTTATGGGCTGCTAAGAACCCGACCTTGAAAGATGCAATTGACTTGGCTAAAGTTATTGAGGAGTCCAGCAAATTCATGAAGGTCCTAGACTCGCATAAGTCTTCTTCTCATCAAGAGGTCTCTGTTGTTTCTGACAAAGGTAGTTTTGCGGAGTGTGAACATTGCTGTGGAGACAATGTTGCTTTAGTGAAAAACAGACCAAGACCTCCTGCAAAGAAACCCTCCACGAGTAGATTCTGCAATAGGTGTGGCAGTGGTAGCCACTCTTCTGATGCTAGGTTTTGCTTTGCGGCAAACAAGGAATGCTTGAAGTGCGGCAAAGTTGGACATTTCTCCAAAATGTGCAAGGGCAAAGCTAGGCAAAGAGTAGCTATTGTTGATGACTACGTCAATGACCCTGTAGCTGAGCCTGATAGACTCCTGGTCGTTGATGATGTGGATGTTATCTGTGATGACCCAAGACAAAACAGACCCAAAGCCATTTTCAAAATTGACTCCCATGAGGTGCTGTTGATGGTTGACACTGGTTCTCGCCATACCATCATACCTAAGTCTACTTTTGACGCCTTTTGGGAGGGGGTGAATTTGCATGACAGTGACATTTCCCCTAAGGGTTTCAATGGCCAGAAGATTGAAATCCTTGGTTTCTTCGAGTCTGAGATTGTCTTTGAGAAGAGGTCTATATTTGGGAAGGTTTATGTTTCAATTGATGGCCCTCCCATCCTGGGTTGGGTACATCAATATGACCTCTATATAGTTATCAACCCTAGGGCAAAGAATCAAATGATGGTTGTTGATGATGATTCTATCGAGTTCATCCTTTCTGAATTTGGGTCTGTGTTCAGGGAGGAGTTGGGTGAGCTTCGGGGGTATGCCCATCTTATTAAGCTGAAGAAGGGTAGTTTGCCTGTGCAACATCGTGTAAGGAGGATTCCCATTTCTATCCGTGATGAGGTGAAACTCCTTATTGAGGAGATGCTTCAATCCGGGGTGATTGAACCTACAGAAGCGTCAGCATGGGTTTCGCCCATCGTGATTTCTAAAAAATCAGACGGAAAATTGAGATTCTGTGTGGACCTCAGGTCCCTAAACAAGTGTGTCGTTGCGGACACCTTCCCTTTACCCAACATTGCTGAGATGGTGTCCACTCTTCAGGGGGCTAGATATTTCTCTAAGCTCGACCTGAAGAGCGCCTACCATCAGGTCAAGCTCCATGAATCTTCGAAACACCTTACTGCCTTCATCACCCCTGAGGGTATTTTCCAGTTTACTCGCCTTCCCTTTGGGTTGATATCGGCAGCGAGTGTCTTCCAGAGGTTGGTCAGCGAAATCTTCAAGGGGCTGAAGAACGTAGTGTTCTTTCAAGATGACATCTTGGTTTTTGGGGACTCTGTGGCAGATCACAACCTTGTTCTAAGAAATGTTTTGCATAGAATCTGGGACACTGGCCTTACTTTGCGTAAGGAGAAGTGCTCTTTTCTTGTTCAGAACATTGAGTACTTGGGACATGAAATCTCTGTCAATGGAGTCAAACCTAAAAAAAATCTTCTTGATGCAATACGTCTAGCCCCTTGCCCGTCTGACAAGGACCAGTTGCGGTCATTCATGGGCTTAATCGAATACTACTCCAAGTTTGTGGAGAGGTTCTCGGAGAAGACCTTGCCTCTGAGAGCTTTGTTAAAGAAGGGTTGCAAATTTACTTGGGGGTCAGAAGCAGAACTAGAAATGTGTTTCAAGGAGATCAAGGAAGCTATCTGCAGTGCGAAGGTGCTGGCACCCTTTGATACTTCCAAGACTTCCACTCTGTTGGTGGATGCCAGCGCTCATGGTCTTGGCGCTGTTTTGTTACAGTCCCATAAGGATGGTGACAGGCCGGTTGCCTTCGCCTCACGTACTCTTTCCAAGTGTGAACAGAATTATTCTGTCATTGAGAAGGAGGCTCTGGCTGCTGCGTGGGGTGTTCACCATTTTCGACCCTACCTATGGGGTATTCGATTCAATCTTAAGACTGACCACAAACCCCTTATCCGCATTCTTTCTCCGGGGGGGGGGGGCTTTTGGTTCTCCAAGGTTGGCGAGGTTGGCTTCCAAACTCCAGGAATATCATTTCGACGTTTCCCACATCTCTGGTTGGAGGAATTTCCAGGCTGATTGTCTGTCTAGGTTGGCTGTTCCGTCTGGTGCTGATGTTGGCTTCAGTCTGGAGAGTTTTGATGAGAATGTTGCCTGGATTGATGACGTTCTTCTACTAGCTGAGCGCTCTTTCTCTCGGTCTGAGTGGGTGGATGCCTTGTCCAGGGATAGTGTCTTACAGGAAGTCATCCAGTTGATAAAACTGGGTTCCCGCAGGGAGAGCTGTGTCCATGTTTCTGTTCGCCCTTTCCTAAAGGTCATTGATGATTTGTCTGTATGCAATGACAATGTTGTAATGCGTGGCGATAAATTTGTGCCTCCTGCTGATTTGAGGTCCAAACTCATTTCTTTAGCCCATGAAGGTCACTTTGGCCAAACCCTGACACAACAGCGTCTCAAGTTAAACTTCTGGTGGCCCGGTATGGACTCTATGGTGTCTTCTTGGGTTGAGGACTGTCATACTTGCAAGGTAGGCGAGAAGAGACTGAAAGTTGCTGTGGGGTCCCAGATGGGTGCGTTGCAGTTCCCTGAAATCCCGTGGCACACTATCTGTTTAGATTTCATAGGTCCCATGGCCGAGTTACCTCTTTCGCAGAGGTTTGCTGTTGTCATCGTAGATTGCCATTCCAAATGGTTGTCCGTGGAGTTCATGAAGGATATCACTACGGACACTACCATCAAACACCTGAAATCTTTATTCTTTATGGAGGGTTTTCCAAGTGTTCTCATAACTGACAATGGCACTCAGTTGGTTTCGCATGACATGCAAGCCTTTTTGGCTGATTGTGGTATTTCTCACCATAGGACTTCTCGCTACAATCCCCAAGGGAATGGCCTTTGTGAGCGCCTTAATAGATTAGTGAAAGGCACTGTTGAAATGGCCCTCTCCAGCAGTTCTTCTGTCTCTTCCCTTGTTCGTGAAATGGTTTATGCGTATTGTACCACTCTTCATGCCTCTCAGTCCAAATCTCCTTTTGAAATGATGAGGGGTAGAGTTCCCAGCACCAAACTGATTCCCTCTTGGCTCAAGGACATGGTTTGCCAGTCGGTTTTGGGTAAGGTGTCGAGAGTGGTTCCAGGGGTTCAAAAGCCTCCTGGTAAGAGTTCCGTGGGTCTGCCTGCTAAGTGTTCTTCATGTATGAGTTCTGCGAGCCCACCTACTAAGGGTGTTTCTGGTAATCTCCCCATAGGGGACCTGGTTCAGGGGGTTCCTAAGCCTTCTGGTAAGAGTTCTGTGTGTCTGCCTGCTAGACTTGTTTCAAGCAAACTCGCCAAAGGTGACGTTGTCAAGATTAAGTCTGGTCGTGTTTCGGGTGGTTTGTCTAAATTCCGCGGTCCCTTTCTTGTAAAGATGGTCTATCCTCACTATGTTGTTCTCCCTAATGGGGAAAAATGGAATTTAAGGAGGGTCGCTCTCTATCAGAAAGCCGGCACTGGTCCTGTTTCTGTTTCCTCTTCTTCCTCTGTCCCTGTCCAGGATCTCTCATCCTCTGGGTTCATGTTTATTCCCTCTCAGGATCCAGCTCCTGTTGTGTCTGCTCCTGTGGATGCTTTGGTGCGGGGCGATGGTGGTGGGGATGCTCTTGATCCCGTTGTCTCTGGTTCCAGCCCTCCCTCTGATCTCAACCCTCCTTTGCCTGTCTCCAGGCCTCAGAGGTGCCGTAGACCCCCTGCACACTTGAATGATTTCTGTTGTGATTAGTTTTAGAGGAGTGACGTGTGTTCCTCTCAATGCCTAGTTTTCTTTGATCATTTGCTCAATTTTATTGCTCGTATCGCTAGCTTCCTTTAGTTCTGGCTAGCTTTCTTTAGTTTAGGTTTAAGTTTCCTTTCTGTGACATGGTTGGTTCCTTTATGTGTTAAGTTTCCTTTTCATGACATGTGTTTTTTTTTTTATTCTACGGGAGGAGATGTGTTGTATACTTATCTTTCCTCTGTTTCCATGCTGTACCATGATTCTTACCTGTGTCCTGCATTCCAGAATATAGATGGCTCTGCCTCCTCCTAGTGTTCTAGGTGGTGACAGTTTGTGCCTGGCCAGCTTGTGTCGAGGTTGTTTCCTTCTGTTTTCCTGCAATAAACCAGCTGTGGTTCACCTGTGGTCTCCAGCTCATTACCACAGAAAGCCAGGTGGGGGGAAGGGGCCTTCACAGTGGCGGCCATGAGGTTGTTGAATTTGGGAACATATCAGGATTTTAAACTCGTACAGGATCTTTTGTAGGCAAGTGAAAACATGAATATTTTTAATTAGTCTTCCTTAGAGTTGCTTGGCTGTTGAGGTTTTCCTCTGCTTTGGGTCTTCCCCTTTCACACTGTTGTCATCCAGATTAGAGCTTTGATGCCTCTTGGTTTAATGCTTTCTATAAATGTTAGAATTACAATTACTTATTTCCACCCCCCCAATTATGGATAACGACACAGTAATTGACTATTTAGAATTCTGTTATTTGTAGCATCACAACGTCATTGGCTGGGCCAGCTCACAAGAGGGTGTTAAATGTCAATCGCAAGTTTGTGTTTAGTAATATGAATCTTTATTCTGTAATAAAATCACCATAAAAGAATGAAGGTCAAACACAACTATTTAAATTTCATGAATAATAAAAACTAACAATAAGATTACTCATAAAAACAGAAGGTTTTAAGACAATTAATCAGGTCTAATTTTCCTAGACACCCAGGTAGCTTGTAAAAAGGTTAAAACAGTAATAATCACATGCTCTGTGTGAAGCATCTGAAGGTACAACAGAGCAGGCCTAACTTGTTTAAAATGCAGTGATCACAGCAAGGGGATTTAAAAACGCGTCATCAACCAGCTGAAGTGAGAGCAAAACATTATAAATTGTAGCGTATCTTGAGGAGACACATTATCACAGCCGCAGGGTGCCCTTGCCTCAGACCGAGCCCACCCACATGGGGTCGCCAAGAAATGATGCAATTGATTAAACCTGAACCTAGCCATTAAAAACCTTTCATGCTGTGAGCGAACCAAGCCCAGATACTGCTCCATCCCATGCACAGTTTTTAAAAGCATGCTGCCCCTTACTGAAAGCTTCTGGAGTTCTAAACCTTCTCTCTACAATCGGGAGCATGCCCAAAAAAACTTTTAACACTTCCCAACTCGTGGGTGGAGATAGAGTTGGGGTTAGTGAAAATATCAGGCCTACCTAGAGAAAAAAAGCTGCCTTAACATGAGCAATCCGTGGTATACTAGTTACCAGATCTAGAGCCAGACAGGCCCTGAGAATAGGCCGGCTTATCTTCAGCACAGCCCTGCTCTAGATCTTATTCCAGCACAGGATCGGGGTTAAAGGTATCAGGTCCGAACCATAATCGAGCCCAAGCTCCACATGCACTACAAATGCTGGGGTAGATTGTGGGATCTGAACCAGCTTGCCCAAAAAGTTATTCTCTGACATTTGAATCCGATCCAACTTGACATACTCCCAATCCTCACTACCATAACGCAATTGTGCAATGCACTTGGCCTGATAGATTTTTAGAAGATCCTTTGGTGCACTTGACCCTAGCCAATGCGCAAAACTGAAAAGCGCCCCATTGTTTTTAAGGACTCTGATCTTTTAGCCACACCCAGGGGTTTTCAGCAGTTAAAGTCAAATAAAACTCCCAAATATAGGAAGGCCTTGACATTGCACAGGATAACATTAGATACCTTGAAGGTTTAACTACTTGTGGATTTGGGGTCCACTACCATTACGTAGGACTTTGAGAAGTTAACCTCCAGGTCCAGTAGCCCCATGAGAGATATATAGTTAGTAACATGTCCGGCGGATTTGCGGTCTTAGCCATCTGGACTGCTTCGTCCGCATACAATAAAAAAAGGAGAAATATTTCCCCAATCTTAGGGCAATCAGCCAAGACTGATAAAAGCACAGACTCTAGCCCGTTCACATACAAAGTGAACAAAAAAGGGGCAAGCATGCCCTCTGCCGAAACCTATAGTTCATCAGAAATTATTGGGTGCATGCTGCACCATGAGAAAAATGCACCAAGGCTGAGGTTGTTGAGTGGAGATCAGCTAATAAGGTTACAATATTGGGATCAACCCCCATCTCACTGAGCAGGTCCCAGAGTTTCACTCAGGTCACCCTATCAAGCAAGTTTGTATTTAATTGTTTTATGCATTGTTTTTCCTCTTTCCCTTTTTCTATTTGCATGTCACATTGTCAATTTAAGCATGTGGTCAACAGGGCATGGAGGTTGGGGTCTGGAGGAAGACACTGGAGCTGGTGAGCTCTCATTTTCATTACAGATTAAACGACTACTCCTGGTGTTATATCTTTGCCACAATATCTGCTATTGACCTGGAATATCAGGGGGCTAGCAGGATTTCTGAAACATTACAGTATTCAGCAATATTTATGCTGGCACAAAATTCAGGTTGCACTACTCCAAGAGACCCTTCTCACTGCCCTGGACCTCGAGAATGTGTGCAGACACTAGTGGACATACTGGTAGGGACCACCTACTCTCACTATGCTAGAGGTGCCCTCATATGGGCAACACCTAGGTGCCGCTGGAAGTGCTGCACACTAAGATAGATCCAGAAGGTAGATACATGGTCCTAGAAGGAGTTCTAGATGGCTACCTTGTGACACTAGTCTCCCCATATGCTCCCAACACTAATCACGTCGTCTTCCACTGATCCCTCACTCCCATACTGTAACGCTCCTGGCATAGGCCCATGTAGTGAAGCAGCTTATTTCTTACATTGTCCTAGAAATTAACATTTCAGCTGTGAACTTTTGCACACATTTGCATACACGACATTTGCATGCACGACAATTTTGGATTTGTTTCTCTGAACCTACTTTGTTTACACATCATAGCTTCGTACAACATTATTATGATGACTCAAACATCAAGTACTAGGCCTCTTTACCTACTATGTACAAAAGTCATCCTATCTTCATTTATGGGGCTACAGGGCTATCTACATATCCATAATATCGCTAATTTAACGCGTACGTGGCAAGACTGCTTTCTATTATAAATATTGGGCATCCCGATAGATTAGTAGAGAGGAGGCTTTTCAGCTGGCACCGAGGGTGCTGAGCATTCACCATGCCGTGGCCTAACATCTCATGAGGGGTGTCCAGTTCGTGACCAAGACAGGTTTCTCTATTTTCTCCCACCAGGTAATGGGGTAGGCTCATCCCTTGGGGGGGATTCTTGGCTCTACACCTACACACACTCTAGGTACACTTAGAGTAGGGTTCACATAGTAGGAGCACGCTCGATACTGCCTTCTTTGATATGCCTGCATATATACACTGCTTTAGCACCATGGTAGAACTAAATCTACTATTTACGCTCTTGGTGCTCGTAATCACTTTTATCTGCTTCTGTCTATTGATAATTGCAGCACACATATTTTATACAATAAACGTACTGATAATGTCCCACAGTGTCTTCTTTGTATACTTCTCGGAGAACAAGTAAGCACGAGTGACTGAGCGAAAGGTTCTGTAGTACCGGAGTGATCAGAGTTGTCATGTCATGTTCAGTGGTTGCCAGAAACCATTCGCTTCCTTGTGAGGTTAGGCTTATGGTGGCACTGTGAACTTGCTGGCCTATAGGTCAACATATCCTGCGGGGTATCCGGATTCCGGAATCATTCTTGGTACTAAGCCCCTAGTTTATGTTGTCCAAACAATGCACAGATCCTGTGGATTAGTAGGAACTACACAACAGCACTGATATATAATACACTGGCACCTTGTTATTGGGGAGATGATTATAACTGTGTCCCTGACCTAGACCAAGACCTCTTATGCCCCCCATGCCTGGTGCCCAATCTGAAGCACTCACTCACCACCCAAAACACTGGACTTCCACATACACATGCTCGAAGCCTGGCGCAGCGTACATCCCACATCCCACAGCATGCAAACACTTCTACTACTTTGGGTTACATGATTTACATATTAGGATTGATCTTTTCTACTGCAGCTCAGAGCTACTAGCATAGGTCACCAGTGCTGAATACCTCTGGTGCACTTCCTCTGATCACTGCCCGTTACAGCTTCAACTTTCATGGGGCCGGGGCCACTCTCGTACACCCACTTGGAGGCTCCCCACTGAGGACCTGTGCGACGGGGCCTATCTTATCGGAATAAATCGTCACATATTTCGTCAACATATTTCCCATGCCACTTTGGAGTGGGACACGTTCAAAGAAGTCTTCCATGGTCAAGCCATAAAGACAGTCTATGGTGTCAAGCTCGTGCTACGCAGGAGCTTCATGCCCTAGAAACAGGCATTCGGAGATAAAAAAAGGCTGCTACCAGAAGACAGGACAGTGGCAGCTCCCCTGGCAAGGGCATGGATTGCCCATAAGACAACCTTAAAACAACTGGGCAAACTAGATTTCAACAACTATCTGACTAGAAACCAAGTTGAGGGCGACAAGCCCAGCAGACTAATGGCCTGGTTCCTCCGCTCTGACTCCCCATCACCACTATTCATAGTGAAGCGGGTATGATATAGAACACCCAAGACACAATCAATTGTGCTTGCTGCTCTTATTACACCAAATTGTATGCAGCCCCAAGAACGGCAGATGTAGCTGAAATTGGAGGATTCCCAAATACCATATGTCTGCCACGCCTGCAGGCACCTCATAGGGTGAATCTTGAGGGACCCCTAGCCGACACCAAAATTACAAACTTAACAAAACAAATTGCTTGCATTAAGAATCCTAGAGCAGACAGTTAGCTGACAAATTATGTGCCTCTGTTGAATCTAAGTTGACCCCTCACTTATTGAAAGTATTCAACTCTGTCTACTCAGCGGGTATGCTCCCTGCCTTCTTCTGTGAGGTAGTATTGGTTGTCTTGCCTAAGTTTGGCAGGGTCCTCCTACTGATGGGCTCCTACCATTCCCTCTCCTTGATAAATTCAGATTATAAAATACTTGGTAAGGTGCTGGCCAATCGACTGATCACCATTTCACAACACATAATAAACCCAGATCAGAACGGGTTTATACTCAGCAGGAACACTTGCCTGAACCACTGTCGCCTGCTCATGATAATGAATTGGCACGGTCAACAGGTGTGACCCCCAGGTCACAATGCCCCAAGATTGGAGTATTTGAAGGAAGTCCTCAAGAGAATGGGTATTGTGCCCCGTTTCCTCAGAAGGCTTGATATATTTTACACTACATCAGTCTCCCAGGTCAAAACGAGAAGCGTTATATCTGACCCATTTACTATTGAATGTGGCGTCCATCAGGGATGTCCTCTAGAATATTTGTATTGGCCATGGAGCCTCTAGAGTAGGCACTTTAGGCACAAGCGGCATTGGCACGTGGTTTTCCTATACAACGACGATGCCCTAGTGTACCTTTGAGATGATGCCACGGTGCTCCCTGGCTTTATGGCATTCCTAACGACAAGCATCTGGCCTATGGGTGACTTGGGATAAATCTCATTTGTTCCCCTCTACAGTCCTAACAGAAGAACAGTGGTGTGCACTCTGGCAGACTCCACTCCCCATGACATGTGATTCCTTCAAATACCTAGGCATCTGAGTGTATCACTCTGCTTCAGACCTGATCAATGGAAATGTGGGCAAAGCTCAGGTAAGGGTATCACTTTCATTTTGGACAACCCTGCCGTTATCCTCAGTAGGCAGGATTGCTATTTCCAAAATGTTCATACTCCCAATGCTATTATACTCCTTTTCGGCCATCCCTACCTGATTACCTTGCATAATATTCACCGAGCTGTGCTCCCTGCTGACCGCATTGATATGGAACAAGAGCAGAGGGCAGGTAGTGCTCTCCCAGCCATACACTCCATTGGAGCAAGGACTAGGTGCCCTCAGGTGCCCTTATTTACAAGTACTAATTTGCTGCCGCCCATGTGCTGGCTAGCGAGCATGGATTTTTCAGTTTCGACATTGGTTTGGTAGGGTGACATCGACCTCGGTGCTGTGATGGCTACTCATTTCTGAAGCGTAGGTAATAATGAGAGGCAGCAACACCATAATGAGGGTGGCCAACATATGCTGGAATACATATATGATCCAGAAACAAGCATGTCTCCCATGTGTCCTGAGCTCTCCCTCCGGCCTTTACCAGGATGTATCAAATTGCAGTCAGGCCCTGACTAGGCCCTGTGGATCGAGGCAAGACTCACTGTGTGGTGTGATGTTTTCACAGATAAGATTCTTGCCACCATTGAGAGCTTGGTTGATGATTGTGAGATACTGCAGGGCTCATTCCTTATCTAACTGGCACTCACCAAAACTTGCACATGGTAGGACACACGTCCTTCACCTTCCAGTGATATTGACACATGGGGCGTATGGCTATCACACATCTATATAGCTCTTTGAGCACAGTCTGAGAACCCCCCTCTTGACGCACTTTATATCTACTGGGAAGCTGCTGATAGAGCGGTAATTTCATCTGGTAATTTCTCAATGCAAAACCCTCATGCTACCTCTATTTTACTGCTGAAAAGGTGTTGGGCCCTTCACACTATGTATTACCTTCAGGAGGCTTTAAATAATCATGAACAGTCAAAAATGCAATTATTATTTAAGCTAATGAAGAGAGTTGTTGAGTATTTTAAAGGGTTTTATTTTCTAGTCAAAAGTTAATTTTTCTCTGACCCTTTATTCATTAGTGAAATATCAATCAGGTTACAGAATTTGGAAAACAGGAAAAATAACATTAATACAGAACACATTACAGTCTGCATATAAGCATTACATGTAGAAAAGAAAATGTGGTGTAAAATATCAGTTAAAACTCTAAAAGAGTTTCTAAGAAAAATTGTCTTGCAAGGCTAATCAATAATTAAATAGTTTGCAAAAATCTCCACTTAAGAGAAATAAATGCATAAGTCAAATAAATCTTTTCAGACCTAATTAATTAGTCAAAGCATACACTTAAAGTTTAGCATCCAATTCTATCCTAATCAGCTGCACTCTCTGCATCTCTGTGTCTCTGATAGGAGCTGCTCCTTGAAAGCACCCCTCCTTCACCAGACCTTAAGGGAATGTGGCCTGGTGCCAAAATATGATGTGCTAGGACTCTCTGAAAAAAACCTCCCCTCTCCTCGGAAGCAATCTCCACCCTTCAGCTATCTCCATCGATGTTTCTCGTACCTTACCCATGTGAATGAAGCAGAGCCTAAGCCAAAAACCAAAATGAGTAAAAAAGCCAACCACGCCTCCAAAGAGGTCATTATTTATACTC
This sequence comes from Lissotriton vulgaris, assembly GCF_964263255.1. NCBI lineage: Eukaryota > Metazoa > Chordata > Amphibia > Caudata > Salamandridae > Lissotriton > Lissotriton vulgaris. The sequence continues at coordinate 1,572,629,399 of NC_141685.1, forward strand.
TAATTCTTGGCAGACTACACAAAAATGTTGCATCTTCAGGAAAACTTGTACGTGATTGGTCAGCCATGATGGCATGAGGTCTCACTATCCTGACTCATTCTAAAATACTAGAGCATACCAGTTTTAACAAAAGAAGCGCAAATGATGAATACATTTTATATGTTTAGCAACATTTACTAGGAAAAATGTTTCTATCGTTTCCTCTTCCTTCCTTCCACAGCGCAGGCTAGAAGGATACTTTAGTTAACTGGTACATCGGCACAATCACAAGAATGTTCAAAGTTCAAAGTGGCCTTGACTCCTTCCGCGGTTTGAGTCAAGCTGGTGTCTGGGCATGCTCTCTTCTCTTTAATGCAATTCATAGCCTTGCTGGATTCACGGGCAGCCATGTTTTCTTAGGCCCCAAAAATAGACAAACACAAAAGAATATTAATTTCATGTAAATCAGCCATTATGTTTCCCTCCCTCATACTAATACCCCTTATAAATGTTTACCTATCCAAGCTATTAGTTTAAAGCAGCTTTTATGATTGGTTATGTGCTACATGCAAAAAATGTGCAATGTACAACATAGCATTTTTATGCTTTAGTGTAAATTTTAATAGAGGGCACACAGCAACATGCTTTAATATTTTAGATAGCTTTTCATGCAAAAGGCCTTTGGCCCCTTGTGTAGTGTTTGGTGCATTGTTAATTCAAATACATTATAAAAAGAGGTGTTTTAAACTAAACTTGTTTATCAAAATATGCAATAAGTCAAAGTCTCTTAAGACAGAAATAGTGAATTTAGATTACAAGGGATGAGCTGGGAAGAGAGAGACACATTCTATTAATCTTCAAAGCTAAAAAGGCCACTTCTCTCTACACTGCAAAAACACATGTTAATTCAGCACAAGCATTTCAGACTGACTAGGCCTTACTTTCATATTTTTCATGGGCCATGTGTTTTAACTTGCACCAAAATGTGCGTAGCAATTTAAATGCAGTCTATCTGAAGCACAATAATAAAACAATGCCTGACTGCAGATGAAATCTGCTCCATCACTGCCTTAACCATCACATTTACCACTGTGGGCGCAATTCCCAGAAACACCAAAACTCATTTCTACAAACTCTAGATTGAAATACGCACAATGTAACTATCTACACCACACCTACCTTACACCTGAATGCCTAGACCACATGTACCCAGGCACCTCAGCATCTGCCCCCTCTGTCAAACCAGGGCGGCAGACTTTGTGCAGATGATATGGAGCTGCCTCTAACTCAACTCCTATGAGGAGGTCCTCTCTGATATTGTGGCCTCTCTGGTTAAACGGGTGGGGCTCCATTGCTTACAGCGAGTTACTACCGTATGGCTGCATTCAAGCCCATCAATAAATGTATGGATTTGGCTCTTATTCTGGCGAAACAGAGAATAGCCATGTGCTGGAAGACTAATTTGCCCCCTCTCCAATCTTCACTCTGGCATCCTGGCAGAAACAGAAGGTATTACACACAGCTGGGTTGAGGGGTCCTGCACCGACCCGACCCCCTGACTGGCAGCATTATTTGAATCAAGCGGAGGCCAACTCTGACTATAGGCCATCTTAATAGATGTCCTGCCACCCACAGGCTTGTAATGCCTGAGCCAGGCAAAAACTATCTCCTCAACAAAGACGCAGACCACCATCTCCATGGAACAGGGTAACAAATGGGGCTCATGGCTACTCTAGCATGGATCCACATTGCACATGGCATTTCTTAATCTAGAGCTGGGTGCCCAGTCCTCTGCCCGGGCCCCTCAACTCCTCCTTTCAACACCCACTGTCAGCCAGACATATGGTTGAGTGCAAATGACCATACACCATAATTAAGTTCCTTATGTTTTGATTAAGAAAATGTTCATATCGGTTGTAGATTTATGCCTCTGATACACTTCCAATATTGTAGCTATTACACATCTTCACTGATTGTAATGGCTCTGATGTTAATATCTGTACAAACTGTACACCGATATGCTTTACTTTAAAATTACTATCTGTAGTTATACCAGGATGGATGGCTTACAGCATGTTTGGTAGGTACTTGCCCCATTATTATACCATAAATCAATAAAGACCTATTTAAAAAAAAGGAAACAAGACATGGAGAATAACGAACTGCTTTCTGAACGTGGCAGTGCAATCATGTTCAGATACTACCTGAAATCATGTTTCTGTTTGCACAGTCTGCACCAAGACGAATCTTTGGACATTCAAATACAATTGGCTGGGGGCCTCTGTCAACTTTTTTCCTTCGCACTCAGTGACTTTTCTGGAGCTTTTTCTCTTGATATCGAGTGGGGCCCTTGTCTGGCCGGGTTTTGAGTCGGTGATGGCAGCTGGGTTCAGCACGAGATATTAGTGAAATCCTGGAAGTCTTGAGCTCTGGAGCTTTCAGTTGGGCGAACTTGAAATCCAGGATGGGTCGTGGTACGACATGGGCAACCTGACTCTCATCGACGGGTCAGTCCCCTTATGGAGCTTTTTACCCAAAATTCTCCAATATTTTCCAAACTTCTAGATATTTCTCTTGAATGTCCTGTTGGGATTACAAAGTGTTCATACACACAAATTCAATGATCTATAAACTTTGAGAAGGACCTTGGGAAGTTGGGACTATGTTTCCCAGAATGCACCTGACCAACTCCTTAAAAGACCCCTGGATGCCTTCCAGCTGGGTTCTTCTTGCTGGAGCTGACGCAAGTGGAACTCTTTTGACCTGTTGGTTTCAGGGAGTCCACTCCTTCACTTCTTGAAGCAAGGCAAAGTCTTTAGGGCTGGATTTCCAAGTGTGCAGCAGGTGAAGTCTATCAGAGTGCAATTCCTTGGGGTGCAAGCCAGGGTTCCAGCAGGGCAGTCCTCCTTCTCCTTGTAGTTTCAGGCACGGATCTGAGTTGCTAGGCAGCACTTACATTTTTATCCAGTGTTCCTGGGTGACAAGCAAGGGGGCACCCCTGACTAGTGGGGTGCAGGATGCCACCCTCAGGTATGACCACTTCCTCCAAAGTGTGGTAAAGTCTTAACCCAGAAAACACTATTCTTCAGAAATTCTCTCCTGGAGGGTAAGATCTGGCTAAGCCATCCCACTGGTATGGCTAAGTCTCCCTAACACCCCCTTTTCTGCCCCTCTGCAAATCTAATTACTGGGGCTCGTGGCTGGCTGGGGTGGCAGGATGTGGGGTGAGCCTGTGTCCTGTTTCAAATGTCATTCCCTCTTTGAAGACTAGTTTGGCTCCCCACACCCCTTCCTGCCTTTTGCTCTGCTGCGTGCAGATCTCCTCCCACCAAAGGGCTTCCAATGTCCCAGCTCAGGCCAATTCACAACTCATTAAGTCAGCTGGGCTCAGCCTGGTAGAGGCTGGCTAATCAGAGAAGGGCTGCTTAAAGGCTGGATTTCGGCACATCCGAAAAGCAAGTTCTATACTTACTTTTCTTTGATAGTTATAATTACTCTAGCAGTGGCAAGTTGCTGGATTTATTCTATCATTTTGATACTTTAAAGTATGTTTTCAGCTCATTTCTTTTAATAGATCCACTTTAATAAAGTATTCCAATGTTAGCTTATGGAGCAACCCCAACAGTGCCTGCCTTCCTGTTGAAACTCAACATAATTGAGAGTCATAGTAGAGGTGCATTTAGTATCGGATTAACAGCAGAAGGAGTTGTTGCAAGTAATAGAGGCTGCTGAACTGTGTTAAGTCGTGGGCTCTAGGACTACATACTTAGTGAATGATGAGATAGACAGAAGTTAGTTACTATACTGAACTGCCCATGAACATGTGCAATCGAGCTATTTAATTGACAGGGTCACCTGACCGGTGACGCCTGCATTGGATTGGTGTGGGGTGGGTCTATGAACCAGCCCTCAGGGGAGAGGCTGCTAAAACACTTGGGGCCAGATGTAGGAAGGCTATTACCAGTCGGTAACGGCCAAAATCGGCCGTTACCGACCGGTAATAGGCTTTTCTGATGTAGGTGTCAAATTTACCGATTCGGTAAATACCGAATCGTTATTTACCGATTCAGTATTTACCGAATCATCATTTACCGATTCGGTATTTACCGAATCGGTAAATGACATGTAGGAAGGACTTTGAAGAGTGCTTCTGTGCCTTAAGGATTCGCTATTTACCACCAAGTATTAGTTGGTGGTAAATAAGGAATACCTCTGTAAATGCAAATGAATGCATTTACACCAGTGCCATGTGGCAGACACACATGTCCTTAGGGCATGTATGTATGCCACATGTGCACACCGGCACTATTCAGGGGTACAACAGGGTGTCAAAGTGACACCCTGCCACCCTTGACTCTTTCCCTATTTTACCGACTCGGTATGTACCAATTCAGTATTTGACATTCATTCCTATGGGCCTCCAGGCCCATAGGAATGAATGGCAATTACCTAATCGGTATATATACCAAATCTTAACGATTCTGTATTTTTTACCGATTTTTTACCTACATAGCATTTACTGATTCGAAAATACTGAATCTGTAAAATTCAGTATTTTTCGAATCAGTAAATTACAATTACCTGCATCTAGCCCTTAGACTCTGTCTAGCAGAACCCAACAGATGGCACATACTCTAGACCCGCCATGGAGCACCATATAGCACTATGCAGGTACTTGATTCCTCCTAGAATTTCCTTGAATCTCTGGTCAGAATTTAGGCTGATTCCACTCTGCATAGGTGTGGAGCATGTTCGGACCACTTGTGTTCCCACAAGAGTGGATTGCAAAAGATGAACCACTGGGTAGAACCTTCAGGACTAAGATGCCATTTTCCACTCTGCATGGCCATGCCCTTCCACTTGTACTGTACTTTTAAAGGGTGAATGTAATTAAATAAACGTTTTTAACTAGGTGTGTTATTTCGGTTATGCAAAATGCATATGCACCTTACTTTCGTTTTTGAGTGAGGAGAGCAGAGTGGAAGCATAGTATTTTCAAACTCCCCTCCAGCTCTTTTTAATCATTCCGACAGTATCTTTTTTACTTGATACACACTCGCTGAGGTAATTTGTGATACAGCAGCTGAAATATGCTCAATTACGGATACGAAATGAGCCTTCCTTGTGAACAGAGTGTAAATTAATTGTCTAATTCTGAGTTACAGTAGCGCTTCAGTTAGTCTGGAGGAAGCATTTTTCGTGTGTGAAATGTCAGGTTTGCAAAGATATACCTCCCTCACAAGATTTAATGCTGAATGTTGAATTTATTTTTATTCTGCCAATGTCTCAACCAGGAGGGCCAGGAAACAACACATGGAAGGACATGGTTGTAAAATAGCACCATCGCATTACATAAAGCAAGCGTGGTGAGTGACCAATGGCGGCTGCCAGCAGCGAAAAGTGTCAGGCAGCGCGGGGGACAATAGGAGTGCGTCACAGCAGACACCGCAGAGCCTGCCACAGAACAGAGCTACTGCAGTGTTTGTAACAAGGCATAATAGAAAAAGTGTAAAGTGTTGTCACAGGGCAGAACAAAGTCACTATGGAGTGCAATTGCAGGGCAGAACCAAGAAACTGCAGAGCCTGTCACATCGCAGAACAGAGGCACTAGAGGCAATCACAGGGCAGACCAGAGCTAAAGTGGAGCAAGAAAGACAGGAGTGCAGACGGAATACAGAGATTCGCAACGGGGCAGAACAGGTCTGGATACCACGGCACAAAGCCCGATCATAGGGAGGAACTGAGCCAGTACTAAGTGCTCCCACAGGGGCAGAATGGAGACACGCAGAGCCTATCCGGTAGCAGAACAGAGGGACTATGGAGATAAGGATATGCATTGTCCGACAACGGGTTGGGGCATAATGTGCTGACTCGAGCGCTAAGCCCTAGAAACAGAGAATTTTCTCTGCCTTCTTTGCTGAGGGGATACTCCTCCATTGTTGTAACAATTTATTCCGGGGACCAGGAGTTCCCACCTCACATAGTTTATGTAATTTCCCTGACTCTCTCCTTCTGTTATATACATTTAGGCAGCGTACAGCTGCGAGAGATACACACAATCGGTACATTTGTACTACACTGGCACAACCCATTACAAACATGGCCGAAAATCAGGGTCTCTCCTACACCTCGCTGAGATAGAGGAGGTTATGAGTGATCTATCTATTTTTGCTGATGCAAATATAGCTCAGAGCATTTCTACTACCAAGGATTGGGAAAATTTGACAGAACTCAAGAGGAATAGAATCAGGACTATTTTACATGGGACGATTCTCAAGCAATACCTGAGCAACAATATGGCACCTAAGGGGCTTCTAGTCTCCAATGCTCCCCGCATCTTTCTCAAAGATGAATTATTCCGAAAAGACTGGGCAGCCATAGCGTGGCACTGCACGCTTGATTGGATAGTTTTGATTTTAAAAACTGCCCTAAGACTCTCTGAAAAGATCCAGGTAGAGATTCAGCTGGCGGAAGGCCATATAAAAACCACCATCACAGGTTTTAAAAAGAAGCTTGATGAGCTGAATAAGGAGATGACTGATTATAAGGATAATCTGACACAGCAAAAAGTGACAAAATTCCAGAAGGACTTAAAGAGGTTCTCAATGGTTAAGGCATACCCATATTCAGATCCAGAATATGTACCACCGTCTAAAAGAGATGATAACTCAGATGCCTCAAGCAACACATCAAGTAATCAAACTCCAGTGGTAATTCAAGCGGTGGAAGCCTCAAACAAAGAGGCAGAGGACGTGGCAGGGGGCAAGGTAATTGGTCGACCTTTAACCCAATGCCCCTGCAGGGTTTCCCTGATCCTTATTACCACCCACAGAACATCCCGATGTACGGGTGGCAACCACCCTTTCAGCAACCATTCTATCAACCTAACCCGTACAGACCGCCTTTTTTATACCGGGGCGGGAGAGGGCGGGGAAGAAGAAAGAACCCCAATCAAGGCAGTCAAGTACACTGGGCACCGGAAGACCCTAATGCGAACCAGAACAGGAACAAACCCCAACAGGCAGGGACGAGCAATCGGAGAACTTAGTGACCAATCTTTCTACCAGACCTTTAAGCAGTGACGAGGAATCAGTCCTTAATAAGGGTCTGGGCTTTGTACCCACAGCGAACCTAGACAAATTTAAACTTCACTGTGAATTTTCATCGTTCTTCCGGAAACTGAGACTGAAAGCTTTCTTTGAGAAGAAAACCAACACCGAGGAGAACGTAGACCCTAATGAGACAGGGCTACGGAATAAATCTACTTTTATGCCACCACCACATATGACTCCGGTGGAAATCTCTACTTTCGAGCAAGCCGTCTTCAATGATGTTGAAAATGCTACACCTAAAAAACCGTTCATGAATCTCACGAAGCCGGAGAGAATCGCACTGGACAATTTACGAAATTCTGATACCATCATAATCCAACCCGCAGATAAAGGCGGAGGGATTGTCTTGCAAGATAGAGCAGCTTATCAGAATGAATGTCTCAGACTACTGGCAGACCACAACAACTACCGGAGACTACCGGTGGACCCAACGGAAGATCTGAAAAGCAAGATAAAATCACTTGTGGAGTACGGTGAAGCAGAAGGATACATATCAAAACAGGAGGCAGATTTCTTATGTAGGCGTGAGGGGAGGATACCATACTTTTATACACTCCCGAAAGTACACAAAAACAAAATGCCCCCTCCTGGTAGACCTATTGTTTCCGGTTTGGGTTCCCTTTTGGAACCATTGTCACGATTCTGTGATGTGTTCTTTAAAACTTTGGTACAGAAAACCAGCACGTCCCTTCAGGACACCAAAAGCTTACTGCAAATTCTTTATCACCTCACTGTGGATAATGACACTATCCTGGTGAGTTTCGATATTGAGAGCCTTTACACCAGTATCCCCCAGGATGCCACACTGGAGGTACTTAGGAAGGCCCTAGAAAAGGAGGAGTGGACATCGAGAACCCCGAGACAATTTATTCTGGAGTGTGCCAGATTGGCCCTCAAAAGAAACTATTTTGAGTATGAGGACAAGATATTCTTGCAGACTGGGGGCACTTCTATGGGCAGTACATTTGCGCCGAGCGTGGCGGATCTCTATGTCCTTGATTTTGAGGAGAAGTACATCCTCAGCAATACCAACCCCTATAGTTCCAACATTTTATTATGGAGATGGTACATCGACAATGTGCTGACCATATGGAAGGGTACGGAAGAAACTTTGGTGTCCTTCTTCAACTGGATTAACACATGTGACGACCACCTAAGGTTCACGTATGAGAAGGATATGAATACGTTGGTCTTCCTAGATCTGACGATAACAAAAGAGAACGGGAAGTTGACAACGGTCACTCATTACAAACCCACTGCTAAAAACAACCTACTACGGTTTGAAAGTTTTCACCCGAGACCTTTGCGTGAAAACCTACCCTACGGCCAATTTCTGAGGATCCGCAGAAACTGCAGCGAACTTGACGACTATAAGAAGCAAGCCCAAGACCTCACCCAGAAATTGCGGAACCGGAGGTACCCAGAAAAGATCCTGCACAAAAGCCAGAAACGAGCACGAAACCAGCCGCGAGCGGCTCTACTGGAGAACGTAACTAAATCGATGGATGAAACCCCCTTGACCTGTGTTACCACGTATAACACCATTTCCAATGAAGTTACCAGAATAATAGGGAAACACTGGAACATACTTAACACTGGTAACTTGAGATGGGAGAAACCCCTTTTCTCGTACAGGAAGGCACGAAGCATCAAAGATGCAATAGTCAACACCAGACCAAAAAAAGAGACGCCAGAGAGAGAAACAATAACCAACCTATGGGGTTTACTGAAAGTGACAGGCCACTATAAATGTGGAAGCTGTAGCATCTGCCCATTCACCAACAACACTAAGACACTACAGCTGGAACCCAACAAGACCTGGACAATTAGAGGGCAAACTAACTGTAACAGTGAGAATGTCATCTATAGATTAACATGTCCTTGTAACCTACACTATGTAGGAATGACTAGCAGAAAAGTCAAATTACGCACTGGAGAGCACAGGAGCACCATTAGGTGTAAAATAAAACAACACAAGGCTCACTGAACATAATTGGTCGGTTGGGCATACACCTGATGATTTGCAGTGGACAATTATCGAGCAGATCAAACCTGGAGCAAATCTTAGTCAACGCCTGTTCGAGAAGGAACAGAGGTGGGTGTACAGACTTTCTACCCACAAGACTGGTTTGAACGATAATATCCTGTGGAAAACAGTGATGGGGTAAACTTTTTCTCCTACAGATTTGACATAAAAGCAGAGCGTGCTCTCATGAACCAGTTGGTCATTATGCGCCACAATTTCCAAGGAAATACCAAGAAAGACTGATCGAAGTCCCTTGTGATTTACCTGTCATTCCCCTTTCCTTTACCATTCTGTCAAAAAACCCACAGACTTAATTAATTCACCTTCAGGGAAGGAGCCCTTGCACCAACATGCGTGAATTTCCCAAAGAAATCTTTTTCCTCCCGTATAAACGAACTGGCTAGCATGATTGCCAAGGTAACGAGACCGCACCATGTCACGCTCTAGTCATTATGCGATCGGGATAGGAAACAGTTACCTCCCCCGTAACGCACCCTGATTGGCTTGCTCAGGGTCACGAGCCAATGCCACGCCCAACCAGGAAATGCGGAACGGCTTACTTTCTCGGCATCTCGCAGACAGCCGGTCATTCCACGGGGCACTCTTAGCAGTAACCAAGTAGGTTTACCGCAAGACGAACAGAAGTCGCAAGTAAGTGTAATCACGCTGAGCTGCGTGCGGGACAGCAATCCGCTGCACTATACCCTTGCATCTATTATTTTTCTATCTGATACGGGCAGAACCCTACTCATTTACTGCCTCTGTTTCCAAACTGATACAGGTGACGGACACTTGCCGTCTTGGAAATGCAGATGCCCATGAAGCGGTAATTATCGCCTCAAGTGTAAGCTTTACTTTGTCGCCGTTGTGATCCACTATAGCGACGTTAGCACTACACTTAAAAAACCACCTACGCTGTGTATAGGTAGCCTCCCACCCGGGTTGTCTCTGATAACGATATCACAACGCTCTACAACGCAGCACGATAGAGATCACTCACACTCACATCGGCCCCTTCTCACTAGATACCCAGTTGCCAATCCAGACCGACACCTCATCTGGGCGCTGGTTTTTAATTCAAGCACGTTCCGGTAACTAGCACTGGAGCACTCTTATTCTGATCGCAGTAGATGGACCCTACCATTTTAACATGACGTTGGCATGATTCCATCTATCGATCCTTCGGTTGTGACTACGACCAGCAGAATATATGTTAAGTGTAGATCATTGTTTTGTCTACCCTGGTACGTGATCCCAACCTTGTACCCCCGTTTGTCTTACAGGTTTTTCTCCCGAATAAGGAAAAGACACACCCTTTTACTTGAGATCGCAATTTTGCAGTCTCTTAATTGAACGAGGGCAGGGCACACCTTAGCGTGTGCGGACCACCCAGTTCAATCACCACGGTCCTGACGAAAACCAAAGAATCAAATCAATGGTTGAAACATGTAGACCTTATTAGTAATATTTTTTCTTGTTAAATTTCACATAGCACACTTCGCTATTTTTAACACACCAAACTTCTTGAGACACCAAAGCCTACCTAATTAGGCACGGGTGCCACACTGTTTTTACAGGGGTTCAAGTACTCAAGAATAAATACTTGAAGTGAGTAGTTTTGGCCCTTTTTAACACATTTGTCATTTTTGGGACGTATAGTGTGTTAGACCACTGTAGTCAGGTGTTGCAGCACACCCTGTGGGCACTCGGCCTATGGGGTGGGACAACGATGATGAAGCATGTCACCAACTAGGTTGGTGAGTGAGGGGTCTTCTATAAGGATATGCATTGTCCGACAACGGGTTGGGGCATAATGTGCTGACTCGAGCGCTAAGCCCTAGAAACAGAGAATTTTCTCTGCCTTTTTTGCTGAGGAGATACTCCTCCATTGTTGTAACGGACTATGGAGACTGCCATTTCCTAAATGCTTAAATTTGCATTGCAGAATTGATCGGGGCACATTCTATTGATAGATACCTTTTATTTATATAGAATGTGCACAGATCACCTTTGCAGTGGAAACAGGGAGTTGACTACCTGGGAGCTGACTACCAGGCAGTTTGGAATGCTGCCGAGCTGGGGGTGATTTCACTGCGATGTGGTTGATTTCGTTCATGGTGTGTGCTTCGAAATAATTAAAGCAAAACAAATTTAGTTCAGCACATGCAGGTCTCCATGAACGAAATCAGCCACCAGCTCAGCAGCATTCCAAACTGCCCGGTAGCCAGTCCGGCACTAAATGCAAATATAGCTTCATTTAAAGTAAATAATCATGGACAAAAACATCCTTACCTCGACGAGCTGATCCTCCAGGCTCGTGTTGCCTGACAGCGATGAGCATGCTGGGTACTTGCATTCCAGACAATCCAAGCACTGTTGTCATGCTGCTTTTAAAACCAAGCAGCATAATAGCACTTCCAGGGTTGGCTGGGTCAGGGAAACACAACGCCCCATCGGAGACTGATGAGGCTATGTTGAAGCTCTTTCAGCTCCCACCCAGCCTTGATTATGGAAGTCAGAACTGCTCATTATAAATTGGACATGGTAAAAACCAATCAATATGACCTGGGCAGTTCCTTAATACAGCCTCAGTGAATAACAACACTCCTCCCTAGCCCCGCCCCTTTAGAAACTAAATGCTTCCGTTTCACTTCGGGTGATGGGACTGGCAGCTGGGGGTCAACGCCCCCCACCCTCGTATGGATGAGCCGGCCCATGCAAGTGACATAAGACTGATTGGTGTTTTATAGAGTGGTAGAGCTTCTGCAGTCACAGTATTTAATTGCCTTTGGTAGTGGAACATTTGGGTTTTCAGAGGAAGTCTCCATAATCATCTGTTCTTTAAAAAATCGTACGTTTCGACTGCAAGTCCTTGTTCTCTGGTGTGAAAGTGATGACCTAGACTCATTTGCACCTTTCTTCCAGTTCTGTTTTTAGCAGGCAGAGTTCCCATCAGCTGCCTTTAGTGACCATTTGCTTAAGAGCAGCAAACTGATTACTTGTTTAGCCTCACTCTAGGACCAGGAGCATAGCTTGGTCAGAAAGATTGGGGGATGTGGGCTTCAGATTTTCCACCAATCACGTTGGCACATAATGTTAACCACATCCGTGCGGTACGATTTACCGCACGGTGCTAAGCCCTAATGGAAACGAGCGTGGTCATGACGGAACGGTTCCGTCATGAGCACAGCTCAACCGATGCTCATGACGGAACCGTTCCGTCATGAGCATCGAAGGGGTTAAACAAATTATACAACAAGCTGGGTGCACGAGAAGGGCATAAGGAATTTTAAAATGGGAGACCAATGCGGATTGGTAGGGGGACTAATTGAAAGCAAACACAATATTTCTTAAAATAGAAAACACTTTTGAAGACTTTCAAAACAGAGAGGGAGAGAGTGTGTGCCTTTTTGTCTGTGTGTATGGAAAAAGTTCGGGTGAAATTCGACAGAAACCTCAGCATACCAGATGCTCCTCTGTTGGATTGGAGGAGCCTCGCCCCACTTAAATTACCTCCACAGATGCAAAATATAATCTTAAATCATTACCATTTAAATTTTCATCCTCTCGTCCTGATCTGGAAGGGGATGGTCTGTTTCTGCACTTTTCAAAGTACAGATGGCTCTTTGGCGGCTGTCTTGCGACAGCCAGCCAGACATGCGCAATATGAAACCTCTAAACCAGTTGTCTTAAGGTAGCTGGTTTACAGTAAGTGCATGCCTCCAGAGCACTGTGGAGCACCGAGTGAGGCCGCTCCCTCCTATCAGGGCACTGCTCTCACAGCATGAGAGCAGCTCAAGAATAAGTGCTCACACTGAGGCATCCAGTTCCTTTGAGGCGGTCCGGAGCGGAGGACGCTGAGGTTGGTTCAGGTAAGTTTTCTTTTTATTACTAATATTTACACACGTCCACCCCCCTCCCCGTAGATGCCAGCCACAACTGCACCATACCCAACTTAAAGCACCTGTATCCAACTATTTACCAGAAAATACATTTAATAGGGGGATGGTCGTAAAACCCTAAACACCCCCTTTCCCTCAAAGCTACGCAGCTATGTAGGAATTTCATACAATCTCCTATATTTTGGAATGAAATGAAAGTCAGAGATAGGATTTTTTTTCTACATCAAAGACTACTAACATCCTTATTTAGATCGTCAGAACGTTTTTACGTTGTTGGGGCTAGACCCCCCCCCAACCCCTCTTCGCCTTTGTCTCTTGCAGGTACAGTAGGAGAGTCTTGTTTTTATTTCAAATGAATCTTCTTCAAGCTGACCTTTACAGTTTTATAATGCACAAAGACTCGAGTCACACCGTGCCACAGGGAAGCTGATAACCCCTCACATGGAGGTGTATAGAGACTAGATCAAAGCTGCGCCCAAGATATGCACGATCGCCCTGTCCAATAAGCGTTTTGTGATCCGGCTCCATAAATGCAACAAGAGCAGCACAAATTGTTCTGGGAGGATCACAAGATTCTAGGATGACGCCATCAACAAACATGACTAGTTTATCATATTAGTTTACCCGTGACTGTGTTAAGTTTTTCAAGACATGGGATATTTTAGATGCTCAGAAAGCTTCAGAGAAACTATGGAATTTGTACTTCATTCCAACCTTGAAACAATAGCAAGAGCTTCCTATTCTGTCTACCTCGAGGCAATGGTTTTCCTCTCAGACGAAAAAAGCTAACGAAATGTACTGTGTTCTCGGTATGGATTCCAACGCGATCCTCTGTTTCCCTTGAATCTGACAAAAAGTTGAACTTGGATGACCCTCACCACGGGCTCTCTGATCATTCTTCTGTTGCTGCCCTGAATTCTTTTTGGCTGCCAACCAACCACAATTTGGAGCAGTCGGCCAAGAAAATCCAACTAAAGCTGTTGTCTACTAAATCTAATATAAAGATGGAAAGTAGCCCAGTTCATTTAGATGCATGTGTGATGAATAGTCCTGCCAACTCTAATTCAGTAGGAATTCCCTGGAAAGCAGTCAAAGGCGCCATTTTGAAAAATGATTCCATAAACACTGGGATGGCAGCAGAGCCATGTGAACATTATATGCCGAGGTCAATATAAAAAGAACATTGAGACCTGATTTTGTGCTGTGCTGATGGAGAGTCTATTTCGAATACAATGGTAAACCACCGTCTGGAACAGACTCATGTTCTCAATACATAGGCAACGTTTTAGTGTAGTGGCACAAATGAAGCACTATCTATTGTTAAATTCAGGCCAATCTAACTAGTCCTAATATAAGAAAGAAAATGAAATTCCTAGACTGATTAAAAAAATCCTACTAAGTCTGGTCTAATTCAATATCCCATAAATTTATATCTGTAATCCATGCCATAAAATAATTTTAAAAGGAGGAAAATCAGACTCTCATGGGATATCGCAACTTCTGTTTTTGTTAAGTGACTTAACAACTGCAATAAAAAAGCAAAAGAAACAAAAACAATTAACCTGAGACGTATTATAATATCTAAATCATACGAAGCATCAGGCAACAGAGATTAATGGTTTGCATGGTAACTTCCAGATAACGTATTTCTATTTTAAGCCTTTTAGTCATTTTCTTTAATTACAATAAACTAACTGCAGTCTGTAGGAGTTACTTTGTGAACATTGTATTCAGGTACAGATAGAGATTTTAGTTTAGTTTAGTTTAAGATAACTGTAATTTTCAGCATCTTGGACATCATCGTCGCTATCTTAAGGCTTCATGGGGGTAAGGAGTTCCACAATGCCAGGAATGTACATGGTGGTGAGGCGCCGAAGGCTACAGCGATTAGCACGGAGGAGACGCAGGATCCAGGACAGGATTTTCCACCAGCGGGTCACCTTGCTGGGCCAAACCAGAGAGCAGATATATGCAAAAAACAGGCTGAATGGGGAAATGATAATGCAGCTAATACAGGACCTTGACCCCCTGATGCAGCACCCAACAAGCCGTACCAATGCGGTGCCTACACATGTGCAGGTATTGTGTAGCCTGCACCTCCTGGCCTCCGGGAGTTTCCAGGGGATAGTAGCGGCTGCTGGGGGGATATCCCAGCCCACCATGTCACGCTGCCTCCACACTTTTGTTGACGCCATGCTCACCCAGCTACACCGTCACATCAAATTCCCCGCCAGCCAACAGGAATTGGACATGACCAAGCTACAATTCTACAATGTAGCCCATTTTCCACATGTGCTCGGATGCATAGACTGTACCCACGTCGCCATCTGCCCACCAGCTGCCATGGAGTATATGTTCCGCAATAGAAAGTCCTACCACTCCCTCAACATCCAGATGGTCTGCAATGCTAAGACATACATCACTGACATTGTCGCACAGTACCCAGGGAGTAGCCATGACTCCTTCATATTCCGGCACAGCGGCCTCCACACACGACTGGTCAGGGGAGAGTTTGGGGAAGGACACCTACTTGGTAAGTACACTTTGTCGACAATGTCACATTGCTAAGATGTAACAGCGCAGCACAGGCAATCACCATCTGCTCCTCTCATTCAGGTGACAGTGGCTACGCCCTCCGTGAATACCTCCTGACCCCATACCTCAACCCTGCTACACCCCAGCAACGGTGCTACAATATTGCACACATACGGACAAGGAATTGCATAGAAAGGACATTTGGCCTGCTCAAGAGCAGGTTCCGCATACTGCACAAGACAGGTGGGGCCATGTATTACAGTCCTGCAGTGTGCTGCCACATTGTGGCTGTCTGCGCAATACTACATAACATTGCAACCAAGCGCCGGATACCTGTCGACATCTCTGGCAGTGAATCTGAAGGGGACAACCGGCCACCTGCACATGCACGCCATGCACGCGGGGAGAACCCAGCTGAAGGCCACAGACGTCGCAACCACATCACAGAGAACAGTTTCTAGTGCACCCTCTTCCATCACCCCACAAATCAATAATGCATGCAAAATGTAATGATGACACAACGCTAATGTGTGTAGCAAAATAAATGTATTTGTTTAAATCACAAAAAAGGTACCAGTTCAACTATCTTCCACTAACAGTATTACAGCATACTGCAGTGTCAAAGGACAGGGCAGGCTTAAAGTCAGCCTATGCCTGTTATTGTCTAATGTACTCAAATGCACCTCCTGCTCGTTCCGCCCAAGCGCCTCTGAGGCGCATCCTCTTTCGGGGCTTCCTGGACCTGGCGTGGGCCTGGTGCTGCGGCTGAGGGGCTGGATTTGTGAGGCAGAGTGGCTGCTGATGCTGGATGCCCCCTCACTAACATCATCACCCCCAACAGTGGCAGGTATAGCAGGAGGGTGTAGTGCCGTAACCGCCGTGGTCAGGTGCTCCAGGACCCTGGTCATGTCCTCACAGCACTGGACAAGTTGGTGCTACTGTGCTAGTGACCGCCACGACAACTGTGAAGTTGCATTGGCAGCAACATAATTCGACCTGCTGTAGGAGGCCAGCTGGCTCATGAGCTGATGGTGGCGGCGGCGTGCTGCACTGCGCTGTGTGGTCATCGCAGCAGTGTTGGCCTCCATGGCTGCAGTCATGCGGGCCATTCCCTCACCCACACCTGCCCTGGCTGCAGTCATGTTGTCCATGCGCTCCCCCATACCTGCCATGGCCGCCGTCATGCGGTCCATGCGGTCAGTGACTCTGGCCACATTGCGCCCAATCTTGTGGAGCTGGAGCTGAATGGCACCTTGCTGTCGTGCCTGGCGCTGATGGATTCTCAACATGCGTCTTTCGACGCTCAAACGCGCCAGCCCCTGTCCATTGCCCCTCCTGCTTGCTGGAGTGGTGTGCTGGCGAGACCTGCCACGCCTGCTCAGCTGGCCTGACACTGTGGCTGGCCGCTGTGTCGCAACTGTCGCGGGCCCAGATGTTGTAGCAACAGCTGCTGGTGGTGTCACAGCAGGCGTTGCTGGTGCGCCAGATGCAGGGGGCTCAATAGTCGCTGGCCTGGAAGCGGCTCTAGGTGGTGCGGCAGTTGCAGGGGGCACAATAGTAACTGGCCTGGCAGCGGCTCTAGGTGGTGCGGCTGTTGCAGGGGGCACAATAGTTACTGGCCTGGCTGCGGCTCTAGGTGGTGCACCAGTCGCAGGGGGAACACTGCTGGTGGACCTGGCTGCTGGTGTTGTTGCAGCGGCAGGGGCTGGTGCCTGGGTAGGTCGTGGCACCTCCTCCTCCTGGACCTCCTCATCAATTTGCAGCCTTTCACTGTCGCTGCTTTCGCCGCCACCTGTGAGGGTAAGTGGACGATCATTAGTTGCATGTATCTGGCAGACGTGCAGTTGCTACATGCATGCTGGGTGACATTCCCTGAATGGCTGTGGCTTTGCGTACTTTGGAACCTGTCTGGCTGCATTGTGGTACTACTACATTGTAGCCACACTACATCTCCCACAATGCTTCAGGGCATTCCTTGATGTGCAACAATGGCATGCCTATGGGACATTAGGGGAGCCTATTTGGTCATGGACATTCATAGGGGACAGGGTCGCAGCCGCATGCCACTTACCTTGGGTGTCTTGGGTGGTGCGGGATGAGTCGAGACGTGTGAAGCCTATGCACGCCTCCCTCTCAAGGGTGTCCTCCACCTGGTCCTCCATGGCTGTGTTGGGAGGGACTGTAGGTCCGCCACCTCCAGTGCCCGAAGACTCTCCAAGGCGCTCCGCCACCTTCTCTTTGGCACGACCTCGGAGGTCGTACCATCGTTTTTTCAGCTCCTCTAGTGACCTATCGGCCACTTCCACGGAGTTGACAGTGGAGGCAATCCCCTGCCAGATCCTCAGTTTTTCTTGCTCCTGGACCCTCCTGGAGTCTTTACCAAAGAGTTTGTCGTGGTTGGCCACCACCCCTTCAATTAAATGTTCGAGCTCCTGCTCAGAAAATTTGAGCTTCCTTTTCCGCCCTGAGGTGTTGCTGGGGCCAGGAACAGGTTCCTCTGACATGGCAGCAATGTAGTAGATGAGTACAAATCACCAGAATTGCAGCAGCTCTCCCACTTGCTCCCTCGAGGTCTGCCTCACTGTGGTGAATGGGGGTGGGAACTGGCTGCTTCCTGGTTGTGATGTCATCACTGGGCTCGAAATGCGACTTCCTGTTTTCCCGATCTCGCGAGTTTGCGATCTCGCAAATAGCGATATCGCAAATAGCGATATCGCTATTTGCGAGTTCGCAATCCCAATGCGGGTAGCCGGAAATAGCGATTTTTCTGAGATTATCAGTAATCGCAAACGGAATTTGCGCCCGCGTGCGAATCGCATTTTTTAATCGCTAATCTTCATGAATTCAGATTTGCGATTTCTCAATAGCGATTCGCATTTTTTCGCTATTACAGAATCGCAAATCCCGTTTTTCATGAATCAGGCGGCAAGTGTCCTAAGAGACAGATTGAGAAACATTGTCCCTTTTAGGGACACATGCGCCTGGGCATCCATATCTGACAAAAACAGCCAGAATAGGCAGAAGCCAAAGCTGAAACCAAAAACTGAAACTGTAGATTCTCACTAAAAGCCAACCGAAACAAAAACAGTTTAATTGAACAGCACCAAAAAGCTACATCCGTACAGCACCAGTACAGCACCTTACAAATATAAGACGGGGACTCACAAGAGGAATCATGTGAAGTCAGCAAAGACAGCGAAGGCAAGCAGTGACAAAAAGTAGCACCATAAGATGGCAAATAAGGCAGTACAGAAAAGATATCAAAGACAAGAGGGAGGTGATTAAAAATTAACACCACTGGAAAAGTGTCCAGAGACCTTACACAGCCTACTAACAATATACTGTTGGCCAATATGAGGATAGCAGGAGGCATGTGGTGGGAGGAAGGAAGTAGGGGGTAGGAGGCTGGTGGCTTGCAGAAAGTGACACCCACCACCGAGGAGCCGGAAATAAGGCATATGGCACAAGAAATAAGGTAAAAGGTGTACAGCAGCAATACCAACAAAATGGAGGCATGGACATGAAGATGCCCCCCAAAGGGCAACAGGATGTCAAAACCCAATTTGGATGGCACCCATATAATAATTTACCCCCTTAACAATGCCAGGTTCAAGTACAGATAGACGTGTTCTTCCTAAGAGCAAAAGCACTATGTCTTAGGAAAGTACTAGTCTATGTGAAATATGTCTAATTTGCTTTTGTGTAAATATGCAACATTTTTGAAAAATTATTTAAAAGTACATGGAGAATTTCCATTTCCTTTGCGCTTTAAAATATAATCAGCGAAGATTGTCACCATGCAATTTCCCACCTGCCAGGGACCCTTGGAGTGGGCAATTTGAAGTATATTGTCTCTGTCCCAGTAATTAAACATACGCAGCGCCACTGGGCGTTAGGGGAACCAAGTGGGGGTCTGTGACCAGAAATTCTGTGTGACCTCTTTACTTGGAAGAATGTAGCTGTCTTACCCCCAAGCAAAGTGGTGGCTAGCCACTTCTCTATGAACAGTACCATACATGGGCCTTCGATTTGTTCAAGGACACCCACCACCCTCATATCATTTCATTGTGTATGTCCCTATGCATCATTCACTTTCACCTGCATCTGTCTAACTTCTTCCTGTAGTTTAGATATTTGATCTTGGTCCTTAGTGAGGGATGGCCAGCGTGGAATTCACAGTGTTAACTCTGTCCTGCACTTTTTGATAGTTTTCACATAGAAAGCCCATGTACACCACTAGTTTGCCGATTTTTGGGCCCAAGGAGGATTTGATATCTAGGACAGCTTGCAAAAGTTCAGAACATTTCTCAGAATGCTCTTGTAGTTTTTTCTCTACCATGATGGTTGAAGGTTCAAGGGAAGACACAGTTATGGGAGTGATTGGGTGAGAGGTACATTCCCCTGTTTTGGCAGTCTATGGCTTTACCATGCTTTCTTTTTTTACCCTTGATTCCATCACCAGGGAGGGCTCCTACCTATTGTGTGGAAAGACCCATAGCCGTGTCTACAGGACCACCTGCCAGTTAGGTACTCCAGATCCGTGGGGTTGGCAGCCAGCTCCCCCTAAGTAGGGCAGTATCCATCACAAATTGTGGTTGACAGAAACGTGGTCAACTCCACCAGCTGTTACATGTGGTCCGCTGATCTCTGTGGCCCACAAGGAGGGTGGGACCTCTCTGCTTCCCTCCCACATGGACAGTGGAGTCTCACTCCAACCAGACAGGAAGCCCTTCACCAGTTACAGGGGCAATGAACTGTGTGAT
The DNA here is from genome assembly GCF_964263255.1 of Lissotriton vulgaris. Classification (NCBI taxonomy): domain Eukaryota; kingdom Metazoa; phylum Chordata; class Amphibia; order Caudata; family Salamandridae; genus Lissotriton; species Lissotriton vulgaris. Next base: position 1,572,649,716 of record NC_141685.1, read on the forward strand.
TCCTAACTCTGCTCAGGCCACCAGGATGAGGAGGCTCTCCAGCACCCAAGTGCCTTCAGGTTCCCTCAACTGTGGGTTAGCGAGTTAATTTGTGCTCCTGGGGGTGAGGGGGGAGCAGCAAGCCGTTGCAATTGTCCCAGTGGCTCCCTGCCCCCTCACACCTCTCCAGCTTCTCTAACAATGGGGTCTAGAGTCCCATTCAGGCCCACATGGGTGGGTGACAAGTCCGCTGAGCTGTCTGTGCTGGTCACAGAGTGGGGGCCCACCTTCCTCTCCGCATCTACTCATGCTGCTGCCACCCACCAAAAGCCAAGGGAAGGCCCGAAGCCCATCGGGGACCAGTCAGCATTCCCTCCGCCCTATGCATTTACACTGGGCTCGGGCAGCCCTCCTGCACAAGACCCAGGCTAGAGGAAAATGCCAATGTGGTCCCCTGCAAAGAGATATCCCCCTCCTCATGCTCCACTCATCACCCACTCCATCTGCTCCGGATTGGGTGAGCCCACAGCCTTGCACCTGTGCGCGATGGTGGGAATTCGCCACAAACTCTACATGGCAGGTCCTCTGGGTTCTTACCCAGACCCAACACTATTTACAGCTCATGGTAGTGGGATCAGAGGAGATTCACAGGATCGTGAAACAGGATTGCACATAGAGCTCTACTCTATGCGAATGCTCTGGCCACCCTCGTGGCCACGCCTTCTAGTTTTCACCTATAATGTGTAATACAGTGTAAACAACACAGGCCTTCAGTAGGAGCTACAAACCTACACTATGAATGCCCATTCACATTGTAAGGCCTATCATAGGCAAATAACAATCCTTGAAGATTACCTTCTGCCACAGGCTACCTGTGTGCAGATATCAGACTGTGCAAGACCATAGTCTCACATATGCAGCTTGCACACACGTGCTAACGTGTTCACATGTTACCAGCACTTATCATCTTTGCACAGCAGTGGCCTTAAGTTAAAGTGCAGACATTGGCAGTTAGCATACTGTCTATTTACTGTGAATTTACTGTGAGTGAGGCTCAGATAGTGAGGCTCCCTCACAGGCTTGACACTGAGTAGTTAAAAGTGATAAGCCTAGGAGAATTAAGTGGGGTGAACCCATTTTCCAACAACCACAATCAAAAGCAGACATGCAACTGCAAAAATTACAAATGCAAAAAAACAAAACAGAAGGCAGGCCCAAAAAAGATATAGACACATCCTTAGTGACAAGAACCCCCTACCAAGCAAAATACGCTATGGATTGTGGAACAGACAACCACTCCCCGGGCCCTAAAATATAAGAACATATGGCTTTTACACCAAACCTACCGGCCAAACAGGGAGATCTCGGTTGAGTGATGATAGAAATTTCGCTATCTGCAACATCCAAGATAACGATACAAAAATAGTGAGACCCTTACTAAAGACAAAGCACTCTGATGGCTAATGGAATACTGGGAGAAGGAACGGGTATTAGAATTTATACTGAAATAATAAGAAGGTTTGAACAAACCGGCTCAAAAAGAAACAGCAATGTGATCCTCACGGTACAGACACATCAAACCTAGTAGACTATCGGCTTAAACTTAACCCGTATTCAAATATCCATCTTTAAATTTAATCAGTTTTACAAGAAGAAACAAAGAACTGCCACAAGGCCCTGATCTCACAAAGAACGAGACGACTGAGAAAGTACTCCCCAACGTAGAAATCAACAGAGACATACATAGGAATAAAATGTGAACTAAAGTATATGGAAACTTACAAAATAAAACAGCACAATCAAAAAGTAATACGTAAATGAAACACCAAACGGCCTCAATATATCCTTCTGCCCAAAACAGACTACCACTGTGAAAGCCGCATCCAGCCCATACAAAAAGGCTGGTCGACTAATAACCAGCCATGAAACATTAGGGACAGTTCTCTCCGTATGAAACGTGCTGCTATCCCACAAGAACTAAATGACAAATATCTAATTACCTTTGTGACTAAACATGACATTTTGGTCCTGCGAGAAACCTAGGGCAACTACCCTGGGAGATCCAAGTCTAGATTAATCAAACAACATGTGCTACACAAAAAAGGGATCATTAAATCCCAGAGACCACTCCATTGTCTCTTAGATTGAAAACTGCTTCAAGATGAAGACCTAGGACAACTTACACAACAGCATTGAAATGTGCAACATTACTGTATTTAAAACATACCTATTAGAGGTATATGATGTGCAGAGAGAAAAGTAGGATTGCTTCACATTTCTAGATGCTATCAGAGACTCAATGAGCAAACCGGTTGAGCCAAACCCAAAACACTGGTATGCAGGAACCTTAACTGCAAAATGGGTGAACGGGAAAACGATTCATAACCAAAACTCGCACTTAAAACCACACCTGGCACTCTTCCACTACACCAGAACTATAAAAAAAATAGACAAAACATAAAAGGGTTTGAACCTCCTATGATACTTAGGGGCATATTACCAAGGGCCATTATCAGGACTTTTTCCCACTAAAGCGGCGATAATTTGATCGCCCAATTACCAAGCTGTCGCTAACACCAGTTAGCAGCAGCTAGTAGGCGATAGCGATCATCTTGGGGCCCACTTTGCATTTTAGCGATAATTATCGCTAATGACATGCAAAGTGGGCGTGCCAAGATGTTAGCGACTGGAAACAGTCGCTAATATCGCTATCTCCTATTACCAACAATGGCTTAGTTTTGGAAATATTCGCGCTAAGCGCGAATATCTCCAAAAGCTAACGCCTGCCCAGAGCAGTTCTTAGCCATGTTATCCAATGGAAGGTGGATAACATGGCTAAGAGCATTGTCACGATAATGTGTGAATATCGCTGTATTTACAGCAATATTCACGCATTTCGCCTGCTTTTTATCGTTTTATAGATATACCTTGCTAATAGCAAGTTATATCTGCGATAAAAACAGGTGAACCGCGGCGATAATATTTTCACCGCTAAGCCTACTTAGCGATAAATATCGCTGTAGGTTGGTAATATGCCCCTGAGAATCCGATCACAGCCCACAACTCGTGAGATCAGGAATCCCGACATGCAATGCTCAGAGAGCACAAAGTAAGAGGTCCCAATTTATAAAACAGAAAACTGGTACAAATATGAAAACTGCAAAATAACATGGAGAATAGGAAGCGACCACAGCTCCCAATATTTGGATATGAAAGGAAGCATTGCAGAAAGTGCGCCTGAAACAACCAAGCCGAGCAATACATCGGAAAAAGATTCTAAATTAGGGTGCGATTGCACCAAGGCATGGAATGCCAACTGGATAAATGGGGACCAACGCGCCAGAAACAGCAAGCATTGTAACTGATGTACCTAATAAAATCACATTCCACGGTTGTGGGCTGCCAAAGTACGATGACCTGCTATCCTCACAATAACTGCTAACCATGAGAAATCCAGGCCAGAACATAACTAGGCGTACAAAGAAAAAAAAGAGCGCTGCCTGGTTCAATGAGCACTGAAATAAAATAAGAGACCTGGTGGGACTAGTTCACAAAATAGGCAGTCACGAAGGAAATAAGGTTTAGTAGAGAGAACTATGAATCCCTAACGAATCGTAAGAAATAGGAAACTATGCTGAAAAATCGAAACGTACTTGAAAAAGCTTCAAGAGAGTGGGATCCCAAAACCTTCTGTAGAACAATAATGAAATGGTTTGGCGCCAAAATAAACATGATAGAAGCAAAAAACAAATAGATGAAATCTAAATAGCCTTTTTCTTGGGAGTCTTCACAGTGGCGTATATTTGTTGAGCAATCTACAAAATGGCTCCAAACAATCATGTTTCCATATTAACAGAAACCAAAAGAAACAATATGCATCAAGAAGAAAACATCAGTAAAATGGCGCGATTGAGAATGCAAATAATACAATCCGCTAGCTCACCAAAGGAAAAACTCCAGGTCCAAATTTGATCCGTAGCAACATTTTCAAATGCAAATGGTCCCACTGGGCCCAATCCTAGTACCACTCTTTGCCAAGATTGCGATGCTCTAAGCCTGCCCACCTAAATAAATCAACAATACAATCATTCCACTGTAAAAAACAGACCCAAACAACGACCAGAAATCTTAAAGACAACTCAGCTGGATCAATGCAGACTGCAAACGTTACTCTAGGCAAGGCCTAATGGTAATGGAAGAATTGGTAGCTGACCACAGCATTCTTAATCTAATCCAAGGTGGGTTCAGACAAGGGCTCTCCATCTAATACCACATTATACACAAATACAGCACATCCAAAAAGTTTGCCTTATGGGACATTTTTAGCTTTTAATCAACCTTTAACGTAATGCCAGGAAAAAGATGATAGGGCAAGCCTGTGTCTAGAGCGCACCCTCCTTTCTCTGGTGCAAAGGCTGTACACGGTAAATGCCTCCCAGGTAAAGGAATGCTCAGCAGTGTCTTTCCTGCTTTTGGTGAAGTAAAACACTGGTGTCTGCTTGAACTTCTATTTTCTCTCTACACAATTGACACCTGCAAAGAGGTTCTGCCCAGGATGAGACCACCATCAAAGGTTTTATGGTGACAGCTCTACTCTGTGCTGATGACTCTTAGCCCCCCCCCCCCCTCCCCACTTGGGGTGGGGGGCTGGAGGTGCCGCCAAGCTCTTTGCTGGGACCGGTTTTTGGCCGATTTTGGTACAGGGACGACTTGGCCTGTAACAAAAATGGCCCCCAGGGGCCCAAAACCATTCCCCACCCATGTGGCGCAACCAGGGGATTGCCCGGTGCCACTCTGGCCAGTCCGCCCCTGGTTACAAGTGCAACTCACAGCCGTGGAAAAATAATGCTCTACAAACGGATTGCAAATAAATACACATACATCAATGACAGTGATTTTCTGGAAAAACCGGAGCATAGGTAGAGCCTGCTGCCTTGGAGGACACAACTTCAAGAAGGTCAGTATATTCAACTACCTAGGTGTAACATCGACCAACAACATGGAATGGGATGGCCATGATAAATTGGCCATTAAGAAATCAAAGGCATCACTGAACTGTATCTTCAGGCTATTTTATGTCTATTTATTTATTTGAGGTTTTATAGAGCGTGAACGTGACCCGTTAGGGTATAAGAGCGCTTTACAGGGATAACACATTACGTACAGGTTAGGCAAGGGCAACACACATGGATAGAGATAAGGGAATTGACTACATTAGGATAAAAACCAGGGTTACATGAAATAATCAATAGAATACAATAATTAGCAGAAAAAATTATCAGTGATATATAGAGAAAACCAGCAATTATATATGAGGGGTGATATGATGGCAAACGGCGGAAAGAACCAGCAAAACATTTGAAGAAGTAAGAAATTGGAACAGGAAATTATGCATAGGAACAAAAGCAATAACAAAAGGCTGAATGCGCTATCTTCAGGCTCTTCCAGTTGCATGGAAATCAGTTTTCTTCACAAATGAACAAAGTGGCATGGGCAAAGGCAGGACACATATCTTACAGATCTGACCTCTGGGGTCTGGGCAAATGTGTTACCAAATTTGGAACCCATGAAAGGAAGTTCTGGAAGACACTGCTCATGCTCCCTCCAGGTTTTCCCGCAATCTCACTGGCATCAGACATCGGCTACAGCTTCATCACCAATACAGGCAGGCTTTCAGCTGTTCCTAGGGGAGGAAGCATTACATTACAAGTATACATACATACATACTTCAAAAAAGAAATTCTAGAGCAGAGCTTGAGAGCAATATCACCCAAAATAGCAACTGTGTTGGCAAAAAACAATTCAACAAGCTACAACTATAGAGAATACTAAATGCCTTATATAACTTGTACACAGGTGGATAAACTGATAAGGATGACAACCCCAGAGATAGGAAGCTGCTCTCACAGCTAGAAGTGAACCCCTTCCACTTGGAAAACTCCTATGTAAAAAAAAATCCTGCCCCCACAGAAACATTGTGCCTATGGTTTATGGAACACCCACTCCATGTCATCCTGAATTACCCCCTTTCACAACATCAGAAAAAGGAATATCTTACAAACAATAGCTAATAAAGAACAACTGGAATGAAGTGAAGAAATAGTATTTTACTTATTTCGCTGCATTCCACGGTCAACAACAGGACCGATGGGTCAATTCCTGGCAAAACATTGGTCACAGACAAAGAAAGTATGAAACCAAAAGGTGCACACTGAACAAAGGGAAACATTGAAAGCCAGCACATTCAAAAAACCATCTAGAAAGCCAGTACAGTCAAATAGCCATCCTGAAGCATCTTATGAATTCAAAATATACCGTACAGCAAGTCAATTCAACTCCTACAACAAGGTTTTTAAAAGACTAAGGAGAAATGATACACGTTTCCACAGAAATTACTAGATTTTCAGGCCACACAAACCCCAAAAACATTAGAGATAATACACCAATTACGGGCAGATTGATTAACGAGAAACAACCGAAGCTTCAGTGAAAGCATCTGCACGGAAGCACTGCACTAACTACTAAAACTCATACCAGGGGACATCTCGTGGACCCTACTATTTTAACCTTCCTATTATCAGCCTCCATTGTAAGGATGCATTTGTGTCACAGATTAACAGTGAAAAAGGCACTTGTCCAGACAGCATCTAAATAAACTTGCCTTTGACCATAGGCTGTCAGAACTACATAACCATATTGCTGATTATTACAAATCATTTCTATAAATTCCTTAAAAGTATCTTATCAATAGTACTGACAATTTAAATTTCACACGGGCAATATTTGAGTAACCTACTTACATTTTTATGATGCTCCAGGGCAAATCGCCAATCAACATGTCAAGCAGCTATCAGGCCTATTGCCAGAAAAGACTGTCTGGGGTGGACTATTGAGCTCTTGGGTCCAGCAGCAGGCGTCCAGAAATAAACAAGTAAAAGATCCTCTGCTCTTAGTAGTCATTGGAAGATCCTCTAATGGTAACATATGGGATATTCGGAGTAAGTGAAAGCAACTGAAATGGGAAAGGGACTTTGAAAGGAGGAAAACGGCTACTCCTGAATAGGCACATATTTATATTAGGAATTTTGCTTATAAAAAAGCTAATTTGTGTGGAGCAAGGTTTGGAGACAAGCACCTGCCTCCCAGTAAAAAGCATTGGAGTTGATCACGTGGACTGGAAATAAATCGGCTCAAGACAGAAGGGGAAGGAGTCATTCAGAAGGATCAATAAAGATGTATCTTTGATGCAGGGGGAGCCGAGTCCATAGAATCCTCTTCCTTGCTGACTCAGGAGGAGCTAACATTGCCACAGGATCTAGGATCTAATAACCAACATATAGACATCAGTGTTGAGGGGAATCCCTTTTCCATAGTCTGTAAGATTGTTCACCCAATGGATTCACAAGCCTCTTTCACCTGTAACTAAGGCCTGCTGAAAAGGTTTGCATTCAATAGAAACAGAAAATAAAGGTAAATGACTGAATCCATTTAGATCATCTGACAACTGTATACTTCTTCGGAAATTGCATATGTAATTATCCCAAGCAATGCTGTATCTCATATGGTCTTGAGTTCAAGGGTCCATCTCAACCTATTCAATGTTTTGACCAATCAAGTCAAGTCAAGTCAAGTCAAAGGATTTATATAGCGCACTACATACCCGGAGGGTCTCAAGGCGCTTGAGGAAGGGTGGGGAGTTACTTGTCGAATATCCAAGTTTTAAGTTGCTTTCTGAATGCTAGGTGGTTCTGAGTGAGACGAAGGTGAGTGGGGAGTGAGTTCCAGGTTTTAGCTGCGAGGTAGGAGAAGGATCTACCTCCCATGGTGGTTTAATTGATGCAAGGTACGGTAGCAAAGGCTTGGTTGGAGGATCGTAGCTGGCGGGAAGGGGTGTAGAAGGAAAGTCGTGTGTTGAGGCATTCGGGTCCAAGTTCGTAGAGTGCTTTGTGTGCGTGGGTTAGGAGGCGGAAAGAGGAATTGAATGTGAGTCACTGCTGAACAAAAACATTTGTGGTCTAAAAAAAATAAAGGTAACCTTTTCTACTATTCCTAGCTCACAATACCAGAATTCCTACTTAACTCGGGGTTCAAGAGCTCCCTGGGCTAAGGATTGGCATAAATCCCAATAAAGCCCCTCAATCGATCCACTGCATATACAGAATCAAGAGAATCAATCTTTCGATCTTCCATAGCCTATAGCTGAGCCCGAATAACAATGAACAGGGTGACTCAATGAGGAATGAGAATGAGGTCCCTGCAACAATGAGGAAGAAGGAAAATGCAGGAAGGTTCTCCTCTACTGGGTGCCTGCAGATGATCACCAGTCCTCAAATTCCTGTACAACCAGCCCCCTCTTGGAAGAGTAGGAGTTAAAAATGAGACTAATGGCAGGGGCTTACCGTCGCATACAGACTCTGCCGCTCCTGATCTCCTGAGCTCCTATGTCCTACCGAAGAAGGGCAGGAGAGAACATGGCAGCCGTGCTGATAGGAGGAGAACTCACCGCGGGCCATCTCTACTATCAGCCTCCATCAGCCTGTGGCGCTCGACCGACCCCCGCTCTGTTAGCCGCTTCAGAGTGGCCTTCGGGTGCCCGGCCCAGACAAAAGTGAAGAAACAAGAGGTGAGCCCGCCGCTACCCCCCTGCCACTTCCCTGCTCATGCAACCGGCCACTGTCTGTGGGCCAGCAGTCAAGCCCAGGCTGTCTGCAGCGACAGGCTAACTTTCCCCTCTCCAACCCCCTTCAGGCAAGCGGCTTGCTGGATCCGGGTTTGGGGAGACGGGCATACCGTGGCATTCACTTGTGGCAGAGTATGTATGTATGTATGTATGTATGTATGTATGTATGTATGTATGTGTGTTCTTATATAGCGCTCGACTTACCCTAGGGCATCTCGGCGCTTGCCTTGGGAACCCATCCTGGCTTTTCCCTGTGAGATAACCCGTACTGGGCATCCCCAAGGTGAAAGCCAGGCATCCCGCCGCGGGGACCGTAGTGGAGATTAAGCAAGCTTAATGCCCAGAGTTGCAGAGTGTGATCCCGTGATTAGAGTGGGCACCGAAGCGAGAATTATCGAGTCCAAAGCGAGAATTATCGAGTCCGTGGACAATTGGGCTCAAGACCCTGCCGCGTCGGGAATTGAAACCTGGTCCCGGGTCTGACCTCTGCTTCAGGGTATGCCTCCTCTAACCAGTGAATTAATCTTGGGAGACAATATTGTAAGGTAAGGTAACAAACATATCACAAACTTTATTTATGCTTTCACAATTATGTTTTTCGTTTTTTCAGGTGCTCACACATGTGACAAGGTGCTTATAGTGACTAAGTGAAAGATTATTAAAAAACTATATACAAGGTGTCACAAACAAGGTTATTCCCCAAAAAAATATATACAGTAGGTTAGGGGAGTTTCCTTGCATGGGTCGACGGCGTTTCGATCTAAATGATTTTAGATCATCATCAGGACGTGAGCTTTCCTGAAAAAATTTACATTTAAGTTTTAATACTGAGACCTTACAAAATCATAACTTCTTAGAGAAGAGTGAAGTGGTGCTCCCAGTGGCATATAATTCATGCACATTTCTATAAATATAATAGGGCGAACCGTAAGTGTAACGCGCTTTATTTAAACATTGGAGGGGAAATTTTTGGATTGAAGTTATTTTACGGGATTTTTATATATAGCGTTCGTGTTTGCTTACTTTACACGAGAAGGTAGAATTTTTTTCTGACTGGGCGCGCAAATTGCTTACACTGTAGTAACTTGATCCAGCTGTCTAGAGCAAAGGGTTCAAGGGGGATCCAGTTAGACATATATTAAAACTTTTTGGATTTAGAGTATACTTCTGTACAGATATTGACTTACTCAGTTTAATTTTTGTCAAGAATTTAATTATTTATTCTTGAGAGGTAGCTCTAGCTCAAAGGTAAGGGCACCGGGTGGTAGAAATGTTTTCGACTTGGTGTTCTGAATTGCTGTGGTGGCTTGGTCTACCTGTCAAGGGCAAAGGGTTCAAGGAAGGTTCAATTAGGCATATACTAAGCCTTCAGAATTAGGGTATAATGCAGTACAGATAGTGACTTACTCAGCGTATTCTTCTCAAGAGTTTAATTATTTATTCTTGAAAGATAGGTCTAGCTCAAAAGGTTCATAATACTCTGAAAGCAAGATGAAACTAAGATTAGGGTTATTTTAAAGAAAACGGAGTACTGAGATGTAAAGCAATTAAAAGGAAAAACTGTTACCAGTGATAGTCTATTTACTGGATTACTGGTGTTGCAGAGGTAAATATACTGAATGCGAGCAGGTTTATTTTTCTGAAAAATTAAAAACGGAGAAGGGGGTGAAAGTTAAGTTTCAAATTTAATTGGTACATGCTTTATACTCCCCTATGTTCGCACAAAAGATCCGCATTACCCGGTAATGTGCAGCGTTCCGGTGGGAGCTGCGGGGGGGCAAACAAAGGGAGGTAATTCAAATACTAACGTCCCTTTACAGAACAAAGTACGGGCAGGGGGCGGTTTAGAGAGGCGCATTTACTTACTAAATCTCCGCGGTCCGCGGCTCAACTCCCTCTGCCTTGCTGCTACAGCGTCTGATCGCGCTACACCAATTACTTCCTGGTTGTGGTTTTTGACGCATGCGCATACAAAATATCGCTTACGTGACTACGGATTCAATTATCAAACTGCGCATGCCTGGGGGAGAAATGTCTTGTGGCAGCGTGTCTGCTCAGTGGAGGAATGCGAACATTGCGCGAAGGAGTTTTTTGCAGTTGCTTGTGACACAAATGCTATACAATTCACGTGACATTAAGGGTAGGAGGAGATGTAAAATATTATATTGCTCCTTCTCAGTGGATAAGCGAAGGCATAGTTCAAATGAGAAACTACAGTGGCATGTAGAAAAATATGCTATACAGTTAACATGACATTAAAGGTTGCAAGAGATGTACCATTTTGGATTATAAACCATTGTACTATATAATCATCAAAGAAAGAAATAGATCTAGATTTAGCCACAGCTGTTCCACTCATCAAGAGTGTTGAGTCCTTTCTCAATGCTTTTGCATAAGAAAATCCATTTACACTCAAGGCGATCCAAAATTGTCTGTTGATTGCCTCCTCTGGTATTGGGCAAAAGCTGATCGACAACCTGCCATTGTAGATCATTTTCTGAGGATACTGTGGCCATTGATCTACTCCAAGTTCATCTGAGCCTGTCATAGAGTTTGGTGCAGGGGGTCCAATCAGATTTCTCCAGGAGGCTCATGGGCCACTTTACACAACTCACCACTCTCAATAAGTTTCCAAGATCACGTAGCTTGCTTGACGTTCCACCTCAAGTCACAGAGCTATCAGCTTAAACATGCTGTTCTCCATTCTGGGGAGCGTGCCCTGAAAGAGATTTAAGACAGAAATAAGCAGTTCCTATTTGAAAGCATAAAATTCTAAAAGCAGCATTTTATTGCAAATGTAGTATCTTACTCTCCACTGCACATTACTCAAACGTGGGTGTTTAAAAACATTAGCTTTCACTTTGGCCTGAAAAACACACAACACTCATTGCTTATTCTACGTGTCACAATTCTTTTTTTCATTTTGCAGTTTTATATAACAAAGGTATGGGAGTACTTTTTTTGAGCAGCAATTACATTACACATGGTCACATTCATATTTCTTAGCACGGGTAGATAAAGGGCCTTATTATGAGATTGGCGGTCCCATGGACCGCTGTATCGGTGGCAGCTGCGTTCACTTCACCTACAACAAACCAAAACCCAACATCCACCTCCAACCTACCCTGCAAAGAAACTGGAACAAAATCACCACGGACCAAATCTCCGCATCGCTCCTTCGAAACTCCCCAGCCCTCTCTTCTAACACCAACGAAGCCGCCGCCAACCTCACCCTATGGTTATCCAACACCGCCGACACCTTAGCACCACTGAAAAAACGTCAAAGCAAACCTGGCAGCAAGAAGGCCTCATGGTTCAACGATGATCTCAAGAAGTCCAAGAAACTCTGCCGCTCCCTTGAAAAGGCCTGGAAAAAAGACCCAACCACCAACACCAAGGACGCCTTCAAAAGCGCCACCCGCACTCACCACCAACTGATCCGAAAAGCCAAGAAAACAGCATTCAAAGATCGACTTGACAACAACGCCCACAACAGCAAGGAACTTTTCAACATCGTCAAGGAATTTTCCAATCCCTCGGCCAACTCCAACGACATCACCCCATCTCAAGCCCTCTGCGACTCCCTAGCCTCATTTTTCCACAACAAGATTGCAGACATCCACAACAGCTTTGACAACCAACCCGGAAACCAACCCACCCTACCATTTGCTGATCATCTCCCCCCCGTGAACACCCTTAACAACTGGAACCCAATCTCCACTGAGGACACCATCCGTCTGATGAATTCCATCCACTCAGGATCCCCCACAGACCCATGTCCTCACCACATATTCAACAAAGCAGACTCCGTCATAGCACCGCACCTCTGAGACGTCATCAACTGCTCCCTCAACTCCGCCACCTTCCCGGCAGACTGGAAACACGCTGAACTCACCGCCCTCCTAAAAAAAAACAACAGCAGACCCCACCGAACTCAAAAATTAGCGCCCCATCTCGCTTCTTCCATTCCCGGCCAAAGTCATTGAGAAGGCTGTCAACAACCAGCTCGCCGCCTTCCTCGAAGCCAACAAATCCCTCGACCCCTCACAATCTGGCTTCCGAGCAAAACACAGCACTGAGACCGCCCTCATCGCAGCAACAGACGACATTCGAACTCTACTGGACAATGGAGACACAGTCGCCCTCATCCTCCTTGACCTCTCTGCAGCATTCGACACAGTCTGCCACAGCACCCTTTTACAACGCCTCAATAACATCGGAATCCAAGGAAAAGCACTTGAATGGATCACCTCGTTCCTCACCGGAAGAACCCAGAGAGTCCGCCTTCCTCCATTCAAGTCCGAGGCCTCTGAAGTCATCTGTGGCGTACCACAAGGATCCTCACTCAGTCCCACCCTCTTCAACGTTTACATGAGCCCCCTCGCGGCCATCGCACGCCAACACAACCTCAACATCATCTCTTACGCGGACGACACTCAACTGATCCTTTCCCTCACCAATGACCCCAGCACCGCCAAAACTAACCTACATGAAGGAATGAAAGAAGTTGCCGAATGGATGAAACAAAGCCGACTGAAACTGAACTCGGAAAAAACAGAAGTCCTCATCTTAGGTACATCCCCCTCTGCATGGGACGACTCCTGGTGGCCAGAAGCCCTCGGAAAAGCACCCATCCCGACAGACCACGCACGGAACCTAGGCGTCATCCTGGATTCTTCACTCTCAATGAACAGACAAGTCAGCGCTGTATCCTCTTCCTGCTACAACATTCTTCGCATGCTCAGAAAAACATTTCGCTGGATCCCCTCCGAAACAAGGAAAACAGTCACCCACGCTCTGGTCACGAGCCGACTGGACTACGGAAACACCCTCTACGCAGGTACTACCGCAAAACTCCAGAAGAAACTCCAACGAATCCAAAACGCCTCAGCCAGGCTCATATTAGACATCCCACGCAACGAACACATCTCTGGTCACCTTAAAGACCTCCACTGGCTACCCGTCAATAAGAGGATCACTTTCCGTCTGCTTACCCACGCACACAAATCACTCTACGACATCGGACCAGATTGCCTCAACTCACGACTGTCCTTCTACACCCCCTCCCGCCAACTACGTTCTTCCAGCCAAGCCCTCGCCACTGTACCTCGCATCAACAAGACCACCATGGGAGGCAGATCCTTTTCATACCTGGCTGCTAAAACATGGAACTCACTCCCCGCTTACCTTCGCCTTACCCAGAACCACCTAGCATTCAGAAAGCAACTTAAAACATGGATATTTGACAAGTAATCCTCCTCCCCTTCCTAAGCGCCTTGAAACCCTCTGGGTATGTAGTGCGCTATACAAATTCCATGACTTGACTTGACTTGACTTGACAGCTGGGTTTGCAGTCCGGGAAAGGAAGCCGCCATAGGACGGTATAGGGGAGCTGCACCACCAAGAATATTACGAGTTGCCTGTTCAACGAGCAGACATGTGACTGGGGGTGAGTGTCTGAAAGTTTCAGCGGTCTGTCATCATCTCCTTGTGTTTGCTTTGTTCTCCCTAAGTTGGCAGGTTATGCCCACAGATGGGTCCCTTGCTCAATTTGCCATTGGATTCAATAAGCTTTGCTGATGAGGGGTGTTACCTCGAAATCGGTCAAAGGATGCTTCTTTCTGGTCCATGGTTAGCAGTTCGGGCTGGAAGGTTTGCATGTTCCCGCGAGGAACAGGGTGAAGGCTGATTTGCATATGGCTGGGTCTGAACTGGGGGGGCCAAGTGAGCTAAAGAACGATAATGGATTCAACCCAGATCTGTGACTGGGGGTGAGTGTCTGAAAAGTTTCAGCGCTCCATCCATCATCTCCTTGTGATTGCTTTGTTTGCCCTAAGTTGGCAGAATATGCCCAAACGTTGGTCCCTTGCTCACTTTGCCACTGGATTCAAGTGAGCTTGGCTGAGCGGTGTTTCCCCGAAACCACTCCCAGGATGCTTGTTTCCGGTCCAGGGAAGACCTGGCTTGGCAGTTTGAGCTTGACTGGTCCCATGAGGCACAGGGTCAAGACCGATTTAGATATGGCTGGGTCTGAACTGGGGTGGCGAGGTGAGCTAAAGAACGATAATGGATTAAACCCAGATCTGTGACTGGGGGTGAATGTCTGAAAAGGTTCAGCCCTCCGTCCCTCATCTCCTTGTGTTTGCTTTTTTGCTCTAATTTGGCAGGGTATGCCCAGATGTGGGTCCCTTGCTCACTTTGCCACTGGATTCAAGCTAGCCTGGCTTCTGAGGTGTGTTACCCCGAAACCGGTCCCAGGTTGCTTGTTTCCGGAACAGGGAGACCTAGTTTGGCAGTTTAGGCTGGACTGTTCCCATGAGGAACAGGGTCAAGATTGATTTGCATATGGCTTGGTCCAAACTGGGATGGCTTCGTGAGCAGAAGAACAATGATGGATTAAACTCAGATCTGTGACTGGGGGTGAATGTCTGAAAAGGTTCGGCCCTCCGTCCCTCATCTCCTTGTGTTTGCTTTTTTGCTCTAATTTGGCAGGGTATGCCCAGATGTGGGTCCCTTGCTCACTTTGCCACTGGATTCAAGCTAGCCTGGCTTCTGAGGTGTGTTACCCCGAAACCGGTCCCAGGTTGCTTGTTTCCGGAACAGGGAGACCTAGTTTGGCAGTTTAGGCTGGACTGTTCCCATGAGGAACAGGGTCAAGATTGATTTGCATATGGCTTGGTCCAAACTGGGATGGCTTCGTGAGCAGAAGAACAATGATGGATTAAACTCAGATCTGTGACTGGCAGTGAGTGTCTAAAAAGCTTCAGCACTCCGTCCATCATCTTATTGTGTTAATGGAAAAGGCTCAAACCTGCTAGAAACTCTGCAGCCTTGACTGTCTTTTCAGACACATCCTGTAAACTGACAGAAAACTAGAATGCTCGGAGGCGAAAGAGATTGACCTTCCAAGTCTTCCCCTTATTAATTGGATTTCTCAAACTGTAACCATAGATTCTATTTTTTGTGGAAAAATCTGCTTTTTTAGTGCCAGTGCCATCACAACAGAAAGTTCTGTATTGCCCGGACTGATTTTCATATGGCTGTGTCTGAACTGGGGTGGCAAAGTGATCTCAATAAAGATGATGGATTCAACCGAGACCTGTGACTGGGGGTAAGTGTCTGAAAAGTTTCAGTGCTCTGTCCATCTTCTCCATGTATTTGCTTGGTGCGAACACCAGTTTCAAGGTGACGATGATGAAGGAATTTTGGTGCGTCCACACCCCTTTCTTCTTCTTCCAGGCAGATTCTAGCATGGATCCCATTCTCCAGGTCCACCCTTCACAGCAGGATCTTTCCCCTGAGGTCTCCAACCCTGTGTGCTGCGATCAACAGATGCGTCCTTTGGTACCATATACCCATGACCAGGACTGCCCACATAAGGGCTGCGGCCTGGAAATGGGTCCAACATATATCATGCATATATGTGCATCCAACACATATGCAGTCAAAATGTACACACAGGCATCAATATATTTGCTAATAGTACTCAACACCGCTGAAAGATTCCCGCCTCTACAACACCGGACCCATGGTCAACTCGTAATATGGCGTTCTTTGGATGGCCAGCGTCGTAGGCTACGTGGGGGGTGGGCGCGGTCCTACGGTGGTCGGACCGCCAAACTCATAATAAGACCTTAAGTTTTGTCGGAATCTCGAGTTATTGTGACAGTGTTGAGACTAAGACCTGGCTGCCCAGTACCAAAGCCACCAGCTTTGGATGCAACGTATTTCCCAACCTCTACCCTATATATTTACACATGTATGAATATAAAAAAATCTTCAGACCGATCATAAAATCATGAATTTTCATTACCAAAATTTAGCGTGAGCACAAATTGTTGATCAATTGATCTAAGCAAATGGGCTATTATATCCCAATATTTCTTTCAAAATTATGAGTCAGGTCTTGGAGTGTTTGGCTCTTGCTGCTCGAAGTGGCATATACTATTGATAACGCACCTCTGAAATGCTTAAATCAGTTCAGTTGTGAGCCATGTAGCAGCCATGCGTCAAGTAGTTTTTACATATGACTTCATTGTTTATTTAAATTGGCTCTTCCATGGGGGGAGCAACACTCTTACACCCCTAAGTTGGAACCGCCCCTGCCTATAACAACTGGCAACATATATTGTAATTAGAATAGTTACACTTATTCTTATTAGTATTTCTTCATTTGTATTATTGCTGCATTTTGGCAATTACATAAAACATATTTAATATTTTATTTTTATTATATTGTATTTGGACCATGTTCTCTTTCATATTCTGACTGCTTTGCCTTTTGAATTGATGATTTCTTCAGCCCACAGAATCCCCCTCAAAATATACATTAAGCTCAGACAGTGCCACTTGAAGTTTGTAACCGACTCCAATGTACATTTACTATTACACAGGCTCAAGATCTCTTCCCCAGACACTCCTAAAAATTGAAATAGTTTAACAATCCCCTTAATTGGCCAGTTAATGATGAATCGGGCTATATTGTGACACTAGCTGGACTGCATCTGCCCATGATGATCAATTTGCATTCTTCAATACCCACTCCTAACCACTAGAGATACTTGGTTTGAAGTAAGCTGGCCCGCACCCAAGCATCCTGGAGTTGAAACTAATAATCATATTAATCATTAAAATCCTCTACTGGATACTATTAATTACCCTCAGATGAATCTTCTGATATACCAGTTATGTACAACAAAGCTCTCTGGGTGGCATCACAATAACATTTGACACTGAGTAATATCTGCAAATAAAGAAAATAAACAGATGCATGACATAGCTAAATGTCAGGAATACTCGATATAAAACTTGACACATTATAAAGCTGTCACCAGGGAAAGAGAAACAACTGTAAGAAATGGTGGGCTCTATAATAGCCAAACGTAGATTGAATGTGCTGTTTATATTTCTCCATAATCATGTTGAGCAAAGCTAAAACATTGCCACATTGAGAGACATTATTTTTAAAGGCTGCCGTTAACGGCACATCAATGGCTCCAACCGGCTATGGGCCACAGTTCGATGAAAGGCTCACTATAGGTCAAGGATCATTATTAATTGGACGGATGATATTCCATGGAAAACTGAAATATTTGGATGTTCCACAGAAGAAATGGTAAACCAGGATCTGAATGGAACAGTATTTCATTTCAGTTGAAGATATATGTAAACCTCCCACCATATAGTACAGTGGAACACTAGGCCTAATTAGATTAGTGTTACTAATCGAGATAGCTTCACAAACTCCATTAAGCTAAAAGAGCACTATCATTAAAGTCACTAAGGGCCTGATTTAGATCTCGGCTGTCTTCCCGCTGCGATGACGGGACTGAGTACTCTGCATAGCTGACAGTCTTCTGCCCCCGCATTTAGATTTAAACGCCATAAACAGAAGACCCATTGCAGTGGGGGTCTTCTATGCTGGCAAACTGCCCGTCATTGCCATCTCAACGGCGAGGTCCCACCAACCAGATTTGGGGGTGACCGTGGTGGTAGGGAGACCAGTAATTAAACAATTTTATTCACATAAAACACATATATGTTGTGTGTGTGTACATATGTGCATGTGTGTAATGAGTAGTGAGCACATTTTGTACATTCTGCATTGCATTCGACCAACCTACACACCTTGGGGTCCATCAAAACGGGGTGCCGGTCCATCACGGTCAAGGAGCATCAGGTAAAGGGAGACCTGGGCAAAGGAGTAAAGGACGAAATTGCAGGCTGTACCCTGCAAAAAGGGGAGATTTCACCCCTTTTCGTCCCGTTCCAACGACTTGAAGTAGGAAGGATTCCCGTCTGAATTCCCTTCAAAACAGCCCACATCCAAATCTGGAGGGCAGAAAATGCTGGATGGAGTCCCACTGCCACCTGTGCAGCCCGTCCCACTGTAGGGGTGAGGAGCGAAGTACTGGCATGTTGGCAGGACCTAAGCGGTCTTCTCTCCCATTGCAAGGCTGCATCTAAATAGAGCGGGAGGCGCACCAGGGCTGTGGGCGGGAAGACCTCTAAAGGCTCACTCCATCACGGTCCCGCCAACATCTAGAAATACATTATCCATATATCTTATCTAACACACAAGAACCCAGATTCCTGAAAATGCATAACACAAACAGCTGCATTTCCCATCATATTCTCTGGCCCAGTCTTATCCACATGAGATCTTCAGCATAGATAATTTTGTTCCATATCAGAAATCTCCTAAGTCTTCCTACATTTGGCAGACCTCAGCATATTAGTTCCAATATGCCTGTGACCCTAAAGGACCATAATGCTTTCCTGATCATGAACAACACATACACACCACAAGTGAAGTCTTAATATGGATAAAATAAAAAACTTTTTCTGTTTCTCATGTGAGTAAGAGATGTATCTGCCCACAGCACTTATGTACTTGGGTCTTTTACGCACTGGATAATCATTAAGGTTCATATCCAGTCTTTCGTATATCTACCAATGTGCTGCCAGGATGCCATAAACTGGTGATGCCAACAATCATTTGCTGGTTGCCACCAAGACTTTGGCTCACCCAAATTCCCATTGCTAATGCATTCCCATCAAGGTGAACAGTAAAACCGTATTGTGAGAGGAATTAGCCTTATGGCTAGAGCTGCCGACTTTGGAGCTGGGTAACCTGCTTTGAGCCTAGGCGTCGGCTCAGCATTCTGTGATTCTGGGCAATTCTCGTAATCTCCCTGTGCCTACCAAAAAATGAATGTGTCCATGTGTAACGTAACTGGTGCTCATGTAAAGCGCTTCAATACCTTTGGGTCGAGTTTGTGCTATATAAATCTGCAAATTACAATTTCATTGTAATCTAAGTACCAATTGTTGACGTTTTTTTATTGTTTCTATTAGAAAGGTTGCAAATTCATACATTTAGATGCAAATTCATTATCACAGTACTCTAGCAACATACATACATTATTAATTAACTATGAATAAATAGTCAGTGAGTTAACTCAATTTTACCCTATGTGGTGTAAAATTTCAGAAGGACACACCATATTTTACCTGCAGTACACCCAAGATTGCTTCAGATTTCTACACTTGCCCCCTTTGTTTGCAATACAGTGCTTTGCAATGCATATTAGCCTTCCGCTTCTCCACTGACTCTGAGGCAGAGGGGGCCACTATGGATCTAATTTTTTGTGCTAGCAGCAATCTGGGAGTTAATGAGCCAAAGAGAACCTTGAGCTTGGAAGCGAAACCCCAAGGTAAAGGCTCCACCATGCACTCTGGCATGGCAATGCATACATTAGGATGGATGTCCAGCTTCCTATTTGGCTCGGTCTGGCAAACATTCAGTGCAGTGGCACTCTGTTTCTGAAGATGGCCACAGTATAGGAATTATCCCCCAGATTCATCAAAGTCATGTTTTGCGAGTCCTTAATAGCGAATTTTAAGGAATCGCTTTTAAAGACTCGCAAAACGGGATGCATGTAGAAATCGCAATATTTTTAGCGATTTCTACTGCTTTCTTATTTGTGATTCGCTAATTGCTAATCACAAATAAGGAATGGCTTTCCCATTCATTCCTATGGGCCTAAAGGCCTAAAGGAATGAATGGGGAGCAATTCCTTATTTGCGATTAGCAATTAGCGAATCGCAAATAAGGAAGCAATTTCAAAGGTGCCAGGGTGTCCAAAGGACACCCTGTTGCACCCCTGAAATGGAAATGTACACTGGTGTTGTGCACACACATGTCTCAAGGACATGTGTGTGTGTAACATAAAACTTAGTAGAATGCACTAAAGTGCATTTTTCTACGTTTTTGCTATTTACCACGTAGTTAGACTTCGCGGTAAATAGTGGCCCCAGATTGCGAATTCGCAATTTTGAAATGGTTCATGCATTGCATTTAAGGAATCTCAAATTGTAATTCCTTAAATGCAAGTAATCGCAATGTAGCGATTTCTAAAATTGCGATTTTTGCATTTGGGATGATGCATCCCAAATGCAAAAATACCGCTCGCAAAGGGCCAGATTCTCAGAATCTGGCCCTTTGCGAGCGGATTTTGGTATGATGAATCTGGATGTATGTTACTTATAACTAGGGCTCCCGGTTTTATGTGTGGTTTTTTTTTTACATTTCCATCAGAATTTATACATATGTATTATTTGGCCATGTTATTGGTATTTATCCATATTTATTTTGCATTTTGAGAAAAATTCTAAAGTTCCATATTTATTTAACTCTTATACATCCACTCAATGTGGATGCCTGTTGCGATTTAGCAAATTAAGCAGCCCATATAACAAACCACTACACATTAGCATTATACCACACATTTATGTTAAAATATGCCTGTATTTAAGGATATCTTATCCTGTTATTAACTCCCCATGCTATATGCTTAGCTTTTGCCTGGATTTCATGTAGAACAGCAGTGAGATTTTCTCACAAGAATCAACATTTTCGTTATTTTTCCACTTTTAAATTAAATACAGACAGGAAGCCCATTGTTTTCCTGTGTGTATTTATCTGTAAAAATAAGTAAAAGCGGAACACTGAGACCCTTACTTATGACATTTCGACATCACCAGCACTAAACCAAATACCTACCAGAAAATGTGTTCAAAGGTTAGATAGTATAGTCGATGTAAACAGTAACACTGGAGTTGTGTTGGATTAGAGGTAACTGGGAATGTATGCACCTTCTTTTTAATCCACACTCAAGAGCTGCATTTCAACAGATTCTGGGCATTTAACTTGTAGGTTGTAGCTAGCACTTAATATTAGTGAGAGTTTAGCTAATCAAAGATCATGGCACATATCCTTTGCCGATGCTGTTGGAATGCCCCACATATTGGAGAAGGCAGGCCTTTATTCAACTCTGTGTCTCTGGAGAAAGTTATAGACGTTTCCTTACTGAGCATTCAGAACGTTAATATTCCATCTTATTCACTTAGCCACCTCTCTGATCCCTTTGACATCTCATTCTAGGAAGCGCTGGAGGTTGTACTCTGGCAACCATGATACGTGGGGCCCTGTATATTTGCCTTTACTCTCTCTCCCATACAGAATGCTCTGAAGTGGCCATGAGCTGTGTGCAGCATTTTAACAAAAAGACTAAAAATACAATAACATTAGTTTTAATAGTATAGTAACTATTACAATAAAAAGTGAACTCTCCAACACTTTGGTCCTTATTTATGGTTGTCCTCCCATAGCTAAGGTCCTGTTGCTAGTCCCAGGCTGTCAATTGCAAGGCAAAGCAGAGGCAGCTGCCTCCATCATGGTCCAACTAACTCTCTCCATGTAGTAATGGAGTGGTGGTACTTGCTGCCCAATACCAACCGGGCCGTGAAGTAGAATGACAGTGAAACAGAAGGGGCTTGCCAGCCACTTTTGGTGACAACCTATTGCACTCCTTAAGTGGGCTCTCAGAGTCCACAGGATTTCCCCCGCCTTCTGCACGTGCACAACAGTATGGGAAGGAAACCTACAGCGCGACGTGAAACCTGAAGATTGGGATATGGGAAGATTGGGATATGGGGTCCCAATAAAGTTGTCCCTAGCCTAAAAAATCTGGAGGATTGTGCAGGTCATGTTGGTGAGGATGCCCCCTAAATGGTGTCTGACAGCTCTAGCATCTGCGACCCGGACTCGTAATCCCCCACCCCAATAAAGAACAGGGTTCTCAACATGGCAGTACATGCACTACAATGAAAGCTTCATGCTTCAACCCAGCTGATCCTGTGAAAAGCAAAACTGCCAGTGATCATCATGAGATACTGATGAGGTGTTACCGATGTTTAGACCTGGGTGAAAGTGGTGTCTCTGCTCAGGTCTATATGGCCGAATAATGAAAGCATTTATTAGTACATGAAGTAGTATTACAGGAGCACTCTTATGCGTACTCTTACTTGCTTATGCCAATCGGACGCAACATTTTGAATTCCCTATTAGCAAAAATGCTGAGAGGGCACAGACCTTAATATCATTACTAATTTCATTTAGTTGGTTTGGGGCTGATTCACAAAGGCATGCAAGAGTAGGTAAAACAGTCTTACAGGAGTACTACTTTATGTGGTCCCATCGTTTTCTACCCAATACAAATTGCATTTAATCAACATGGAAAAAATTGAGAAAATAAAATCCAGGAATGAATAAAATGCACTGTTAAAGTAAATGTCCTGTTCATTTATTATAATGTGTGGTCTGATTACCAGAAAGAAAGTAATCGGTAAAACGTTCCTTTAATATAATCTCATATCTGTTTAGGGAATTGTGCACCTAATGAAATATTCCATACCTTCCAACGGCCCATAGTGTGTTAAAGAGTTTATCAGTAGTAAGAAACTGAATACATGACATAATAGAGGATGTGAGGCATATGTCTTAGTAAAAATCAGACTTAAGGGGGCTACATGTAGTGACAGATTTAATAAAATAATACAATAGATGTTGTTTGCATTTAGTATTCTACATACGAACTTTCATTTCTACATAACTAAATGGTATATTCCCTCTCTAAGGCCCTTATTATAATTGGTATGCTGTATTATATGTGTACAATAACTACTGATCTTTTATGTAAGAAAGCAAATTATTATTTGGGTGTGATGGTAGTCCACCACAAGTAATAGAGTCACAGACCTGATATGGCTAGGCAAAGGTTTCAGTAATTTAAACCTGAGCTGAACACCTGGTAGACATGGCAAAGTACACACAGGCTTAACATTGAGAAAAAGTATAAAGCATTTAGAAGTCCCAAACCAGTTAACCCTCAACACAACACAATAAAATCCAACTCCAATTTATAAAAATAAAGTAAAATGTAATAAACAAAATTGCACTAAAGTGACAAAAATCCAATAACAGGTACTGGTGTTAAGCACCAATCAGCAGTCATTATTCAAGTGTTTCTGGAACATAGATGTGATTTCAGGCTGACTGCGATGGAGCGAGACTCCAAGATACGCCAAGAGAGTTTGTCCCGGTCAAAGGTTTTACCTTAGAAATTAGTCTTTGAACTGTAAGTTGAAAGCCTCCAGCAGGGACATTTTGCAGGCTGTTTTCAAGCAAGCCCTCTCAAAGCTAGATAGTTGTTGGGGCAAATCCTCCTACTGAAGTTCTTGGTAAAATTTGCACCTAGGGAAGCCCTACCATTGACTGGATGCTTTTCACACCTTCACACATTGATGATGTCTACGTCTGGACTTAGTCTCTTTTTTGGAACTCAAAATCATCCAGAAGGACAAGGCTGTATCCAACAATGAGTTCGATGATGGTGAATACTTTCTTGCCAAGGGCCAGCTGAAATGGGTTTGCTGCTGCAGAGATGTTCCAAGAGGAAGAAACCTTTTTTTATAAGTCCGGAGAAGTCACACATTGATCTTATCTACTCAGGTGGTTGGTACCAGTCCTTTGCGAGCTGGTAGCCAGAATTTGTGTAAGTCTCATAGCTTTTCAGAGATTTTAGGAGATGTCCAGTTAGATATAGTCAAAGGTTCATGGACTACAGGGACAACATTTAGGGTGTCAGGACTCATTGCAGCACAGGGCTCCAGCAGTGTCCAGTCTAGGTATGGTTCCAACTGGTGAAGTGAGCATTTCAGGAAAAAGGTGTCTTGTAGCTTGTTGTGTCCCTGTAACCATAAGGAAGGCCAGCCAACTGAACCCTGGAGTCGACTTTTTGTCCTTTGAGGAAGCCGGTCCAGCGCATCAGGTCTCCTCGTGGATCTCAAAAAATAGCTGCAGTCTTACTTCTGCTCTTCACTCATCCAGAAAATGTTCTGAGGAGGGCGCCATATATATGGCTGGCACTAGCAACTTGGTGATAGTGACTCCTGACTCTTCCCTAACCAATGGGATAAAAAATTCCAGGAGGAACCCTACCCATATTTAAAGCAGTTCTTATTTGACCTGCCGTTAACAATCCCACAGTGCATCGTACTCCCAAAATCCAAAATGGGGGAACCTTTTATCCTATTTAAATGTGTGGTCAGGGAAATGAGCAGTCCCTTCCTCTCTAACCATTCACACCTGGTTCTTTGGGAAACTCCCCTTCCAATGGGGTTGGAGCCAGCCTGGCTAAGGAAAAAGGGTTTGCCTTCTTCAGTTCTCACCTTACATTTACCTGTGAAAGGATAGACCCTTCACAATCTAATGAAGTTCCAGAGCCCACTCTCACTTGACTCTCTTGTGGAAGCAGTCATCATACCTAATGAGGGTCAAGCACTGTCAAGGCAAGTGCTGGGTAGTTAATGCAAAATAGCCTCCAGGAGCTTCAGTCAGGGAAAAGTTTACTTTCTCTAAGTTGGATCACTGAAATAATATCGAGGGTCAAAATATCAACTTGCAAAAATATCGTGGACAAAATATCGACAGTCAAAATATCGAGTTTGTATCTACAAACAGGTAAGTACAAAAATATCGAGTACAAAATATTGTTTACAATAATATAGTTGTAAAAAAAATCGACTTTATTAAAAACAGTGTTAAATTAAATTAATATGAAAATTTAATTACTAAAATATACTTAAAAATACTTACATTAACTTATAATAATAAAATAATAAATGAAAATATTAAAAAAAAAATTTTTACAGTCTTATTTGTTAAAACATATATATATAGTAACATACTATAATTAAATAGGATACTATTATATTACCGTACAATACCAGAAGTGTAAAAAATACTATTCCCACTCCAAAGAGTGCAAGCGTAGGGAAAGCGTTGGATAGCGTAGAGGTTAAAATTACTATTCCCACTCCAGTGGGTGCAACAGTAGGGAAAACTGACCCTGAACCCTAAAAATACCCCTTTACCCAAAAACCCAAAACTGACCCTGAACCCTAAAAATACCCCTTTACCCAAAAACTGAAAACTGACCCTGAACCCTAAACGAAATCCCTTTACCCAAAAACTGAAAACTGACCCTGAACCCTAAAAATACCCCTTTACCCAAAAACTGAAAACTGACCCTGAACCCTAAAAATACCCCTTTACCCAAAAACTGAAAACTGACCCTGAACCCCAAAAATACCCCTTTACCCAAAAACTGAAAACTGACCCTGAACCCTAAAAATACCCCTTTACCCAAAAACTGAAAACTGACCCTGAACCCTAAAAATACTCCTTTACCCAAAATTAATTAATATTATTTAATTACCAATTAATTATTAATTAACAATAACAATAAAGTAAATATATTAGCACATTAGCTGTAATTAATTTAATTTAATAATTAATATTATTTTTTTCCAAATAATTAATTTACAATAACTAAAAATTATATATATAAATAAATTACTCTAATTAATTTAATTAACTAATTATTATTTAATTACCAATTAATTACTGATTAAAAATATGTAAAAATTATATTAATTAATTAACTAATTAATATTAATTAATTACCAATTAATTATTAATTAAAAATATTTACAAACATATATTAATTAATTAATTATTATTAAATTACTCCCCACCCTTATCCCCTATTAACCCAACATCCCGCTCCTAAACATTAACTACAATTTATATTACTATTAATAACGTTTTTTTATTTTTTTAACCTATTTTCTACATATTATAGAAATTTTTTACTTTGACTATTTATATATATTTTGTCGATATTTTTGTACTCAATATTTTTTTTACATTATTTTAATCGATATTTTGACCAACGATATTTTTGTAATCGATATTTTATTTTTATCGATATTTTTAACTCGATATTTTGTCCATTCGATATTTTGGAGTCAATATTTTGTCTGTGCACCCTCTAAGTTACTTTCCATAAAATATTTATTATAAATCCAACTTCAAAATTGAAATGAACTTTTAATGATGACTGAAAATAGTGGTGGAACTATTTCTCTAGCTCATCCGAAACCTGAGTTGATAGATTTAAAATGTAATATTGTGTACCAGTGTTTCTTTGTGGCCCAGCCACAGCATTTTACAGTTGAAATAGCTTCAGAGAGTTAGTCATAGTGAAGTGTTAACTTTATATTCTACATGTCCCACTTTAAAATACCACATACTCTACCTTGTGGCTACAAGTTCTACATAGTAGTGGCTTATTAATATTTAACCAGAAGGTTTTTCCCATGGCAAAATCATTAATGGGGGAACCTTTTATCCTATTTAAATGTGTGGTCAGGGAAATGAGCAGTCCCTTCCTCTCTAACCATTCACACCTGGTTCTTTGGGAAACTCCCCTTCCAATGGGGTTGGAGCCAGCCTGGCTGAGGAAAAAGGGTTTGCCTTCTTCAGTTCTCACCTTACATTTACCTGTGAAAGGATAGACCCTTCACAATCTAATGAAGTTCCAGAGCCCACTCTCACTTGACTCTCTTGTGGAAGCAGTCATCATACCTAATGAGGGTCAAGCACTGTCAAGGCAAGTGCTGGGTAGTTAATGCAAAATAGCCTCCAGGAGCTTCAGTCAGGGAAAAGTTTACTTTCTCTAAGTTGGATCACTGAAATAATATCGAGGGTCAAAATATCAACTTGCAAAAATATCGTGGACAAAATATCGACAGTCAAAATATCGAGTTTGTATCTACAAACAGGTAAGTACAAAAATATCGAGTACAAAATATCGTTTACAATAATATAGTTCTAAAAAAAATCGACTTTATTAAAAACAGTGTTAAATTAAATTAATATGAAAATTTAATTACTAAAATATACTTAAAAATACTTACATTAACTTATAATAATAAAATAATAAATGGACATATTAAAAAAAAAAAATGTACAGTCTTATTTGTTAAAACATATATATATAGTAACATACTATAATTAAATAGGATACTATTATATTACCGTACAATACCAGAAGTGTAAAAAATACTATTCCCACTCCAAAGAGTGCAAGCGTAGGGAAAGCGTTGGATAGCGTAGGGGTTAAAATTACTATTCCCACTCCAGTGGGTGCAACAGTAGGGAAAACTGACCCTGAACCCTAAAAATACCCCTTTACCCAAAAACCCAAAACTGACCCTGAACCCTAAAAATACCCCTTTACCCAAAAACTGAAAACTGACCCTGAACCCTAAAAATACCCCTTTACCCAAAAACTGAAAACTGACCCTGAACCCTAAAAATAC
This sequence comes from Lissotriton vulgaris, assembly GCF_964263255.1. NCBI lineage: Eukaryota > Metazoa > Chordata > Amphibia > Caudata > Salamandridae > Lissotriton > Lissotriton vulgaris. Next base: position 1,572,677,446 of record NC_141685.1, read on the forward strand.
CCCTTTACCCAAAAACTGAAAACTGACCCTGAACCCTAAAAATACCCCTTTACCCAAAAACTGAAAACTGACCCTGAACCCTAAAAATACCCCTTTACCCAAAAACTGAAAACTGACCCTGAACCCTAAAAAAATCCCTTTACCCAAAAACTGAAAACTGACCCTGAACCCTAAAAATACCCCTTTACCCAAAAACTGAAAACTGACCCTGAACCCTAAAAATACCCCTTTACCCAAAAACTGAAAACTGACCCTGAACCACAAAAATACCCCTTTACCCAAAAACTGAAAACTGACCCTGAACCCTAAAAATACCCCTTTACCCAAAAACTGAAAACTGACCCTGAACCCTAAAAATACTCCTTTACCCAAAATTAATTAATATTATTTAATTACCAATTAATTATTAATTAACAATAACAATAAAGTAAATATATTAGCACATTAGCTGTAATTAATTTAATTTAATAATTAATATTATTTTTTTCCAAATAATTAATTTACAATAACTAAAAATTATATATATAAATAAATTACTCTAATTAATGTAATTAACTAATTATTATTATTCAATTACCAATTAATTACTAATTAAAAATATGTACAAATTATATTAATTAATTAACTAATTAATATTAATTAATTACCAATTAATTATTAATTAAAAGTATTTACAAACATATATTAATTAATTAATTATTATTAAATTACTCCCCACCCTTATCCCCTATTAACCCAACATCCCGCTCCTAAACATTAACTACAATTTATATTACTATTAATAACGTTTTTTTATTTTTTTAACCTATTTTCTACATATTATAGAAATTTTTTACTTTGACTATTTATATATATTTTGTCGATATTTTTGTACTCAATATTTTTTTTACATTATTTTAATCGATATTTTGACCAACGATATTTTTGTAATCGATATTTTATTTTTATCGATATTTTTAACTCGATATTTTGTCCATTCGATATTTTGGAGTCGATATTTTGTCTGTGCACCCTCTAAGTTACTTTCCATAACATATTTATTATAAATCCAACTTCAAAATTGAAATGAACTTTTAATGATGACTGAAAATAGTGGTGGAACTATTTCTCTAGCTCATCCGAAACCTGAGTTGATAGATTTAAAATGTAATATTGTGTACCAGTGTTTCTTTGTGGCCCAGCCACAGCATTTTACAGTTGAAATAGCTTCAGAGAGTTAGTCATAGTGAAGTGTTAACTTTATATTCTACATGTCCCACTTTAAAATACCACATACTCTACCTTGTGGCTACAAGTTCTACATAGTAGTGGCTTATTAATATTTAACCAGAAGGTTTTTCCCATGGCAAAATCATTATTTTGACAGTGTGGGAGGCAGGTATGAACTGCAGCAGTCAGGCTACAGTGACAGGCCTATAATCATGTTTATCTTGTTACACTAGTGGATGTCACAATATATGCTACAGTCCACAGGTGACATTTAACTTCCCATGCCATACGTGTATTTCTGTATTATATACTATTGCTGTATAGGAAATTAAACTAAGCCAATTAGGAGTCAGCTACTTTAACCATGTTTTAGTGGTTAGAGCATATGTGAGCAGTGCTCGAGTGCATACAATCAAAAAACCAGCACCATCAGTCCACAAAATATGGGCCTGCCCACGTAAAAGAGGCCCTTTATCACAATGCATAAAGCAATTCTGAGTTTTTCAGCTGACGCTGCCCCTTTCAAGTTTTCACAGGTAGAGTCCAGCATATGAAACCTTCTAAAATTCACTGGGGAAAAAATGCCAATACATGAGGATTTTGATGAGGTAAGCACATTATGACCCATTTTTGTGGGTAAAACTAAGAAACTGTGGTAATTATTGCACCTGATAAATTCTCTACACAGTGGTTTCAGATTTTATTGAGTGTGATAATTATCACGTCTGTCACTAGGTACCTCGTAATGCGGGCCTAACACTGCAGTCCATTATAACGTATTTATTAATATGGCAGTATATTTGAACCCAAATCCCTTTTTGCATATATTGTCACATGCTTTACCTCTAATGTATTGCATAGCTTAAATCATTCATACACTATGTGGGATATAAAAATGGAGAAATATACTGCAATGCACACAAACCATTAATTTGGCTATTGAATTCTCTTATATTTAATGGCTTTTTGGTCACACGTGCATGGAAAGTTTGATTTCCTTTTTCCTATTTCATGGTTAATGGATCTAGCTTTTTCAGGCTGAATTGAATGTCTTCACTTTGACATGTTTGTAGCCTCTTGGGAAGAAAGAGTCGATTAATACTCTCATAGTGAAAGTCAATATAATTCAGGCTAGCCCTTTCTGTTTTAACATTTTGTGAAAAACAAGTATTCAGCTACAAGAGAGAATCTCCGCTCAACCCTTGGCAGAGATGTACATGTTATGTTCACTCTGTTTCTTCAACTCAAAAGTAATGAACACAGCACAATAAAATACCAGAAGCAATTTAGAGCAGGAGAGGAAACATTTACGAGCAAAAATACAATAAGATCATTAAAGTAGGATATGGGGGAACCAGAGATATGAATTTTTAAAGTTTTAAATCGTAAAGCACCTAGAAAAAGTAAAGTGTCATTGGAAACAACAGTTCATGGATGACCAGTATGTGTTTGCAATTTCTGTTGCCTGCAATAGAGTGGAGGTTGGATATCCAAAGCAGGCCATCCTAGTCAAAGGATTTACCTTCAGATTTAGTCTCTGAAATGGGAGTCAAAATCTTTGAGCGGGCTAAGGGCCACAGCTGTGGCCAGGCAGGACCCCTCAAATCCAATACATCATTGATAGAGCACCCGCTGAGGCGATCGGTTTTGGTGTTAAACTCTTTGAGTGGGACATATCTGAATTTCCTGGCCACTAAGGATTCTTTACCTGTGCAGTAGATTTACTGCCTAACTCTGGTTCAAGGTTTTACCATCAAACGTAGCCACTTTTTTTTGGAGGTCAAAATCCTCTAGCGGGGCAAGAGTGAAAGCTGTAGCTGTGCAAGGCTTCACAAGGCTGGACACTTTTACTGTGAGCTCCTTTTGAACCTGTTTTGTGCGTAGCAATAAGGTATGAGTGTGACAAACCTTGTTTTCTTGCCCACATATGGTGAGATTTTCTTGGGCAAACCTCAGTATACAGTCCCCACTTCTGGAGGTGGAATTTAATGATTAATCCCACTTTTCCCCAACGACTGGGAACGATCCTTCTGGTCAGCCCTGCAGCCCCTAGCTCCTCTTGGCAGACTTCCAGGCAGGGCCAGAAGTAGAGGGCACCGGGCGAGTCCCCCGTGGGCTGCCAGCGTGGGTGATGGGTTTGGGCCTCCCAGGGGCTGTTTTTTTAACGGGGACGGCAATATCGCCCCCCTGTAACAAAATCGGCTGAAACCTGTCTTAGCATAAAGCTCGCCCGCGCCCCCACCGAGGCCGGCTGAGCAGTTTGCCAGGGCTGGTTTCGGTTCCCAGTCCGGCCCTGCTTCCAGACACCATGCCTCTCACCTGAAAGGTGTCTAGCGGCTGTCTATCTTCTGTGAGCAGCTGAATCTTATTGAAGTTAGAAGTTTGTATGTTTTTGTGTCCCTGAAGAGGCCAAAATTGACCATTGGAAACTAGTTCCAATCCTGGGGTGCAAGCAAGTGTCAGAAACTACTGCTGCCACCAGATGTGCCCATCTTCAGCTCCAAAGCGATTCCCCTATTTAGATGAGTGGAACTTCTACCTGAAAGGTTCTCACCTGGTCCTTTCCCTAACTGTTACTAGAGCCTAGCTGTCGTGGATGGTCTTCGGAAGGAATAGCAGTAGTCCTCCCTGGCTCCTCCGAGTCAAAAGAGGTAGTGCTAAGACTGTCCTTTGTTCTTCTAACTGTTACTTTCCAAGTGCTAATCTATGCTACGTAGTTACCAGTGAACACCACGGTGTCCTTCCTGAATCTAGAGGCAGACCATTGTCTTCTGAGGCATTGGTTGTTGACTCTCCCAGCAACCACTTTAGAGATGGGACAAGTCACATAATTCAGAAACGCTAATGTACAAGTTATGTTTCCATTCAGGTTATCAAACATCTGATATCACAATTGAATCAGATTTTGAAAATTAAGCTGTGTTGTGAGTTCCCTATAGGGCCCACTGTAGTTCTCCCCTATCTTGACATAACTGTAGGTTGTAGGCCGCTTTTGCTTTGTACACATTAAGAAGTAGCATGTTTGTTTTTGTGCCACACTATTGGTTGGAATTGGGCTGCCCATGTTTTGTTTGGTTCTTCTGCTGGGATGCAGTCTGAGCATGTCAGCTCTGAACAATCTGAGATGCAGGCCAGCTAATGGCAAATGCAAGGTATGGGGCCTGACTATAATCTCAGAGATCACTGATATGTTATTGGGCACATATAGTGAGGTTAGTCTTAATCAAATACATCATTTGCCATGATAGGGCTATTCCTTGTACACAGTTTATTAATAATGCTAATTACTTTGCTCAGTTGCATGTGTTTTATAATTGCAGCACAGTTGCTACATAATATAGCATGATAGTTTCAATAAATATTGTAAACTTTCCTTGTGTCTTTCATTTGTTTATTATGGATATGCATGAGTGAAAGACCAAAAGACGATGATCTGTTACCACGGATCCCTGAGGGGACTTCAGTGTTGTGTTCTGGGGTGCCAATTTACCTGTTAATCTGGGACGGTTGAGAGGGCAGGTAAGGCACTATGAGCTAGTCAGGATTTGGGCCTGCAGGTACTGATGTGGTACAGTCCCTACATACAGATGCTCTGTGACCCCAGGCATAGTTCCGTTTCCAAACAGAATCCCTGCAACAGTAGTAAATAACTTGGAATGGCCTTGCTAGCATTTAACTAGGCAAGGATTAGAATTGCATATTTTAATTATTTTAAAGTAGCTGAACCATCATAGTAAAATAGCTTTTAGGCAGTCAGCCACTCTGAGGGTGCACTTTTAAATATGTAGCGTGCTACTCTTTTTTTATATATATTTAGTAAGCACTCTGCCTTGTAGGCTTACAGGGTAGACCTAAGAGATGGCTTATTATTGTATAAAATATTTTCATACAAGGCAAAGGCATTTTTTTCTTGCCATTTGTTACTGAAGTGCTTTTAAACTGAAGTCCAGAGAGATCAAAGTTCTCTTGGCAACAATAGTCGTTGTCGTAAATGTGTGTGGTGTAAATACACAATGACTCCCCCCATATCATATTTGATTCCAATGCCACTATTGCGTTTCTGCACCATTTACAATGGCCTTAGAGCAGGGGTACTCATAGTACGGCCCGCGGGCCACGCGCGGCCCGGCAAGCCTTCCTTGGCGGCCCGCGGACCTTACAGACATGTACCAGTTTAAAAAAAAAAAAATCTCGAGTGTCAGTAAATACCACCGGCTGCAGCAGCCGGGACTCGGAGAGGCTCTGCTCTCTGGGGGCCAAGAGATTCCAGCCATAGAGTGGAGATGCAGGGGCCTCAGAAGAGGTGAAACAGAACAAAGCCTCATTAAAAAGTTAATGGTTTTTAAAGACCTGTGAAATGCTCCGACGCGGCTGTGCGCGCGCCAGGCAAGCTGTCTCTTCCCGGGCTGACAAGGGGGTGGGGGCGATTTTAAACTCAATGGGTGTTGCACGCCTGAATGTGACACATATATTTTCTTCAGGGCTTTGACCTGGCACGCAGGTTTCTGGTGGTCACATACATAAGCTTGCTTGTCCCTGGCTGATGGCAGGGCTGTCCTTCACAACCTACTTTTAACAGTGTGCAAAGGGGAGGACGAGGGAGGGAAAGTCATGGGAGGGAGAGAGAGGGAGTGTCAGGGGAGGGCGATGGAGGGAGAGAGAGGGAGAGTCAGGGGAGGGAGAGAGAGGGAATGTCAGGGGAGGGCGATGGAGGGAGAGAGAGGGAGTGTCAGGGGAGGGAGAGAGAGGGAGTGTCAGGGGAGGGCGATGAAGGGAGAGAGAGGGAGTGTCAGGGGAGGGAGAGAGAGGGAGTGTCAGGGGAGGGCGATGAAGGGAGAGAGAGGGAGTGTCAGGGGAGGGCGATGGAGGGAGAGAGAGGGAGTGTCAGGGGAGGGCGATGGAGGGAGAGAGAGGGAGTGTCAGGGGAGGTCAATGGAGGCAGAGAGAGGGAGTGTCAGGGGAGGGAGAGAGAGGGAGTGTCAGGGTAGGGCGATGGAGGGAGAGAGAGGGAGTATCAGGGGAGGGAGAGAGACGGATTGTCAGGGGAGGGCGACGAAGGGAGAGAGAGGGAGTGTCAGGGGAGGGCGATGGAGGGAGAGAGAGGGAGTGTCAGAGGAGGGCGATGGAGGGAGTGTCAGGGGAGGGCGATGGAGGGAGAGAGAGGGAGTGTCAAGGGAGGGAGAGAGATAGACTGTCAGGGGAGGGCGATGGAGGGAGAGAGAGGGAGTGTCAGGGGAGGGCGATGGAGTGAGAGAGACGGAGAGTCAGGGGAGTGAGAGAGAGTAATAGTCAGGGGAGGGCGATGGAGGGAGAGAGAGGGAGTGTCAGGGGGGGCGATGGAGGGAGAGAGAGGGAGAGTCAGGGGAGGGAGAGAGAGTAATAGTCAGGAGAGGGCGATGGATGGAGAGAGAGGGAGTGTCAGGGGATGGAGAGAGAGGGAGTGTCAGGGGAGGGCGATGGAGGGAGTGTCAGGGGAGGGAGAGAGAGGGACTGTCAGGGGAGGGCGATGGAGGGAGAGAGAGGGAGTATCAGGGGAGGGTGATGGAGGGAGAGAGAGGGAGAGTCAGGGGAGGGAGAGAGAGGGAGTGTCAGGGGAGGGCGATGGAGGAAGAGAGAGGGATTGTCAGGGGAGGGAGAGAGAGGGAGTGTCAGGGGAGGGCGAATGAGGGAGAGAGAGGGAGAGTCAGGGGAGGGTGAGAGAGGGGGAGAGAGGGATTGTCAGGGGAGGGCGATGGAGGGAGAGAGAGGGAGTGTCAGGGGAGGGCGATGGAGGGAGAGAGAGGGAGAGTCAGGGGAGGGAGAGAGAGTAATAGTCAGGGGAGGGCGATGGAGGCAGAGAGAGGGAGTGTCAGGGGAGGGAGAGAGAGGGAGTGTCAGGGGAGGGTGATGGAGGGAGAGAGGGAGTGTCAGGGGAGGGAGAGAGAGGGACTGTCAGTGGAGGGCGATGGAGGGAGAGAGAGGGAGTGTCAGGGGAGGGTGATGGAGGGAGAGAGAGGGAGAGTCAGGGGAGGGAGAGAGAGGGAGTGTCAGGGGAGGGCGATGGAGGAAGAGAGAGGGATTGTCAGGGGAGGGAGAGAGAGGGAGTGTCAGGGGAGGGCGATGGAGGGAGAGAGAGGGAGAGTCAGGGGAGGGTGAGGGAGGGGGAGATAGGGAGTGTCAGGGGAGGGCGATGGAGGGAGAGAGAGGGAGAGTCAGGGGAAGGAGAGAGAGGGAGTGTCAGGGGAGTGCGATGGAGGGAGAGAGAGGGAGTGTCAGGGGAGGGAGAGAGAGGGAGTGTCAGGGGAGGGAGAGAGGGGGAGAGTCAGGGGAGGGCGATGGAGGGAGAGAGAGGGAGTGTCAGGGGAGGGCGATGGAGGGAGAGAGAGGGAGAGTCAGGGGAGGGTGAGGGCTGGAGTGTCAGGGGAGGTTGATGGAGGGAGAGAGAGGGAGTGTCAGGGGGGGAGAGAGAGGGAGTGTCAGAGGAGGGCGATGGAGAGAGAGAGAGGGAGAGTCAGGGGAGGGAGAGAGAGGGAGTGTCAGGGGAGGGCGATGGAGGGAGAGAGAGGGGGTGTCAGGGGAGGGCGATGGAGGGAGAGAGAGGGGGTGTCAGGGGAGGGAGAGAGAGGGAGTGTCGGGGGAGGGAGAGAGAGGGGGGAGGGAGACAGAGGGAGGGAGGGAGAGGGAGGGAGACAGAGAGAGGGGGAGACAGAGGGAGAGAGACAGAGAGAGGGGGATACAGAGGGAGAGAGACAGAGAGAGGGAGGGAGACAGAAAGAGGGAGGGAGACAGAGGGAGGGAGGGAGAGAGACAGAGAGAGAGAGACAGACAGAGAGAGGGGGGAGACAGAGAGGGAGGGAGACTGAGAGGGAGGGAGACAGAGAGAGGGAGGGAGACAGAGAGAAGGAGGGGGAGGGAGAGGGAGAGGGAGGGAGACAGAGAGGGAGGGAGACAGAGAGAGAGGGAGACAGAGAAGGAAGGAGACAGAGGGAGGGAGACAGAGAGAGGGAGGGAGACAGAGACAGAGAGAGGGAGATAGGGAGACAGTGAGGGAGGGAGACAGTGAGGGAGGGAGAGAGAGGGAGAGAGAGAGAGACAGAGAGACAGAGAGGGAGGGAGACAGAGAGGGAGGGAGACAGGGAGGTAGGGAGACAGGGAGGGAGGGATACAGGGAGATATGGAGGGAGGGAGACAGAGAGGGAGGGAGGCAGAGAGGGAGGGAGACAGAGAGGGAGGGAGACAGAGAGGGGGGAGACAGAGAGGGTTGAGACAGGGAGGGAAGGAGACAGAGGGAGGGAGACAGAGAGAGGGAGAAAGACAGAGAGAGGGAGGGAAGGTGACAGAGAGAGAGAGGGAGGGAGACAGAGAGAGGGAGGGAGACAGAGAGAGGGAGGAATACAGAGGGAGGGAGGAAGACAGAGAGAGGGAGGGAGACAGAGGGATGGAGGAAGAGAGAGGGAGGGAGACAGAGGGAGGGAGACAGAGAGAGGGGCGAGGGAGAGGAAGGGAGAGAGAGAGGGAGAGAGATTGAGATATGTGTTTATGCTGGATCTGGTGGGACAGTGGATGAAGACGTCCGCTGCAGGGGCCTGTGTTCAACCTCATGGTCACAGTTTTTTTTTAGCTCTAGCCCCGCCCCCTCTCTCACTGACCCCACCCCCACCGGTGCGGCCCTCGGCCACAAACCACACTGTAAATTTGGCCCCTGAGAGAAAGTTTGTGAGTACCCATGCCTTAAAGGAAAGTTAAATTGCCCAATTGGCTGAAACTAATTTTACCAATACATTGGAGGGTCTAAGTGCACACACTGTGGCACTGAGCAGCAGCCTCACAATACAGAAAGTCTTAATACGAGCCATAATAGGGTCCAGAAAAAGTAAAAAATTCTTGAGCGATCATGTAGAAAATGTAGATTTTCTAGAAAGAGGCTTTAATTGGACAGTGTGAGTCATGGATAGCTAATACTCGACCAACTATCCCTTACGCAAAAGGAGACTGTCCACATTTTCATAAAAATACATTTCAAATTAAAATGAATATTTGAATAACAGTGTCTACTTATTCATATATTCATAAGAAAATGTCATCTTTGAATTGTGCACCAGGTTCAGTGAAAAGAGCATTTATGGCTCCAGGTTGATCTACTTATGACATACTGACACCCCTCTAACCCGTTGCCCCCCTGGTTTTCAAATCAAATCAAAAGTCTGAGTGAATGCTTTACAGAAGTGGCTTTAGGAGCAGTACCAAGCCATTTAACAGCCATATACTCTTTCTTGTACTTAGCGCCTGCCTATTGAGTTACATTGTGCCTTAAATAGATGGAAGAAAATGTGTCCTGGTTATTCCTACATGCAAGCAAAGAATGTGTTTTTAATCAAAGTAAATAATAGTCCATCTGAATGCACTTAAAGTACTTTATTCATGCATGTAATTTATGGGTCCCTTTCAGTGGAATTCAATGTAGATTGCAACTTATAATATATAGCAAAACTAATTTAGAAGGAAAGGCGATCATGGAAAATTATAGGGACTGCCTGTCTGATATTTAGTGGCTCTAGTAATCCAGTGTATCTTTTGCTTTTATTTATTTCTGATTAGATAAAAAAGACCATCGATTGTGAGTGATTTGTAACCAATCTCATTGGCAAGTTTCATGCTAGCTATTGTACTGAAAAATATATAAAAAAGGAGAATGGTCCTTTTATATGCTAGGGACGGTTGGAGCCTTTGTCCTTATAACTGAAGAACCCTCCTGGCAAGCCCGGCAACAGAATAGCCACCTGGTTCACTGACAAACTCAAGGACTCTAAGAAATCCTGCCAAACCCTCGAGAAGAAATGGCGCCGCAAACAGACAGCAGAAAACCATGCAGCTCTCAAGAACGCCACCCGCATACACCACCAACTGATCCGCACCACCAAGAGGACTTCTTTCAAGGAGCACCTACACAACAACATACACAACAGCAAGGAGCTCTTCATTATCGTGAAAGAACTCTCCAACCCCAGTGCCAACTCCAGTGACATCCCACCATCGCAAGACCTCTGCGACGCCCTCGCCACCTTCTTTCACCGCAAGATCGCTGACATACACGACAGCTTCGGCACCCAGACTCTGCCATCTGCCACAGGACCATCACCCCCTACCGCCACCCTCAACACCTGGAACCCCATCATCATTGAAGACACCACCCACGTCATGAACACCATCAACTCTGGCTCACCGTCCGACCCATGCCCCCACCACATCTTCAACAAAGCAGACGCCGTCATCGCACCCCACCTCCGGAGCATCATCAACAACTCCTTCTCGACCGCCACCTTCCCAGAGAGCTGGAAACACGCAGAGATCAACGTTCTACTGAAGAAACCCACAGCGGACCCTAAGGACCTCAAGAACTTCCGGCCCATCTCCCTTCTTCCCTTCCCGGCGAAAGTCATTGAGAAGACCGTCAGCAAACAGCTGACTGCCTTCCTCGAGGCAAATGGCTCCCTCGATCCATCCCAGTCCAGATTCCGCGCCAACCACATCACCGAGACCACCTTCATCACAGCCACCGACGACATCAGGACCCTGCTCGACAACAGGGAAGCAGCTGCCCGCATCCTCCTAGACCTCTCAGTCACCTTCGACATCGTCTGCCACCGCACCCTGAGATCTTGCCTCCACAACACAGGGATTCAAGGAAGAGCCCTGGACTGGATCACATCATTCCTCTCCGACAGAACCCAGAGAGTCCGCCTCCCTCCCTTCCACTCCGCGTCCACTGTGATCATCTGCGGCGTACCCCAAGGCTCCTCGCTCAGCCCGACTCTCTTCAATGTCTACATGAGCCCCTTCGCCGCCATCGTCCGCGCACACAACCTCAACATCATCTCCTATGCCGACAACACCCAGCTGATCCTCTCCCTCACCAAAGACCCAGCCACCGCCAAGACCAACCTCCAGGAAGGAATGAGGGACGTCGCAAACTGGATGAAGGTCAGCCGCCTGAAACTAACCTCGGACAAGATGAAGTCCTCATTCTGGGACCATCCCCATCCGCCATGAACGACTCGTGGTGGCCCACCGTGCTGGGCACCGCACCGACACCCACGGACCATGCACGCAACCTGGGATTCATCTTGGACTCCACGCTCACACTGTCAGAACCAGTCAACGCCATCTCATCCTCATGCTTCAACACCCTGCGCATGCTCCGAAAGATGTTCAGATGGATCCCCACTGAAACAAGAAGAACCGTCACCCAAGCCCTCGTCACCAACCGGTTGGACTACGGGAACGCCCTCTACGCAGGAACCACTGCAAAACTACAGAGAAGACTCCAGTGCATACAGAACGACTCCGCTCGCCTCATCCTCGACATCCCTCGCCACAGCCACATATCCGCCTACCTGAGAGACCTGCACTGGCTTCCAGTCAGCAAGAGAATCACGTTCAGGCTCCTCACACACGCACATAAGGCTCTCCACGACATAGGCCCGACTACCTCAACAGATGCCTCAAATTCTACACTCCTTCCCGCCAGCTCCGCTCCGCCTGCCCCGCCCTCGCCACCATCCCAGATTTGTGGAACCACCACTGGAGGAAGATCGTTCTCCTACCTGGCCGCCAAGACCTGGAACTCCCTCCCTGTCCAACTTTGATTGACCCAGGACCACCTCACCTTTAGGAGACACCTCAAGACCTGATTGTTCGAGCAGTAGCAGCACCTCCCTCCCCACCCAGTGCCTTGAGACCCTCACAGGTGAGTAGCGCGCTTTACAAATGCTATGATTGATTGATTGATATCAAATGTGAGAAAAATATCAATTATACAAAATAACTTACAGGGTAATGATTCAGCACAGAAAAGCAAGAGCAACTTGTTTTGATGTTATTCCTCATGTACTGTATTTACATTAACCTTTAACCCTTTCGCTGCAGCGGCTATTCCGCCGCAGTGCTAAGGGGCGGGAGGCCGCGCGGCGCTCCGACGCTGGTGACGGAACCGCTCCGTCACGCCCCTCAGGTGAGCTGTGCTTGTGACGGAACGGTTCCGTCATGGCCCTGCCCGCTCAAGGGGCATGACCGAGCGGTTCCGTCACCAGCGTGGGAGGGGTTAAATAAAGTTAGTAAGAAGGACAATAAACAATGGACAATGTTTGCAGTTTAGATCTAATGGTGACCTGAGTATTTCAAGCAGCGGAAAGAGTAGTGCTCAAACTCGAGCAATTGAATTGGATGTGACAATCGGCACATTTGTTCACGGTTCTTCCACTCGACTTGTGATTCCCAGTGAGTTAAAAAAAGAAGCAAGGGATTATGATCAAAGTAATTCGATAGAAAGAAACGTCTTTGAACGTTTGTCCCAAGGATTGTATGCTGAATGGTCTGTTTACCTTGAGTGTTAATGTGTAAAGCGTTTTGACACTTGTAATTCAGGGATCTCATCAGGACAGGGGCTGGTTGGGTGGAATTTCTGCAACAATAACAAAGATTCATTGAATGACTACCTATTCGTGGGATACAATGGTGAGAAGAAAGTGCGGATTGTGATCTCAGTATGAAAAAGTTACCTGGACTTTAGGAGGTACAGCATAAGCTTTGAAAAAACTTCCTGCAAAAAACATGAATTATTGATAAGGGTAAAATCTCAAAGACATAATCTATTGTGTATCGTGAGCCCAGGAGATTTAGCGGCAGATTTACCAGCCCCGTATGCCACGTTTGCGCCGCTGTTGCGTCACTTTTGTGACGCAGTGGCGGCGCAAAGCCAGCTCCATGCTGCAGGTTATTTACAACGTGATGCATCTAGGGAGATGGGTCACATTGTAAAGCCCTGTGCCACATGTGGGTGTTCCGGCTCAGGGGGGGGCGTTCTGGCGCAGGAACGCCTCCTAAAAGTGGCTGAGTGAAAAGAGCCTTTTATGGCCATGCTGCGTCAAAACCCTGCGCCTGCTTCAAGCAGGCATAAGGATTGACGCAGCATGTTAGGCATAGGGGCACCCCGAGCCTTGCTTGCGACGCAACTCCAGCAATGCGTCACGATTATGGTAGCAGATGCGTCACGCATCTGTATATTCTTGCCTCATGGTGCGCTGCATTGTAAGTGCGGCGCATCCATGGTGGCGCAAGAAGTGTCTGCCGTGACGCACAAAAACTGGCGCATCCCTGCTGATATGCAGGGATGCGCCAGTTATTGTAAATCTGCCCCTAAATACCCTAGTGGAAAGGGAAATCCTAACAGAGAGGATTCAAGGGGGGTGGTTTGGTTACTTGCCACTGTTGTCAGGGTCTGCTAACATCTCAGAAAGGACTAGCTCAGGAACTTTTCTCCATAATTGATGGAACAGTCTGGATCAGCATCTGCTGGTTGAGTTGTTTTATCTTGATCAGCTTCTCTTTATCTGGGGGAGCAGGGAGGAGCAGAACAGTTGCTTTCAGCTCTCAGAGTAGAGGAGCCGCCTAGATTTGTAACCGATGACCGCGTTGTATTGTGTCAGCCTCTGTGTAATTAGGAATCCACCTGAATCAGCCTTTCTAAAGGATATGTGTCTCAGTCATAGGAATGCCATGACTTAATGAGTCTTGGGGGGAAGATGTCTAGAACACTGTGAAGTGTTTAACGTTCGTGGGTGCGTTGACATGAAGTACAGTGAAGGACATTGAGGAATGTATTTTCAGACTATTTGGAGCACAGGGGCACGTTAGTTTCCTGATATACTTGCGGCATATTGTAATTCAGTCAGCAGGACCGTAAGAGCAGAGTCCAAGAATTTTTTATTTTTGCTCAGGGATGTGATATTCCTATGGACGTAACGAGGGGCGTGAAGAATTCTGTGTGCTTTGTCCTCATTTGCCATGTTGTTTCCAACTGGAAACCTACAAGTTTCCCTTCTGTTTTAGTAGTCTGCCCTCAAGGGACCTTCGCGATGACAGTATTTTGGAAAGGGGGTGTTAACTAACTTGTCTTCTCCCCAGGTGGCTGTAATCATCAGACTCATTCGACAATGTGGCAGTTTATTTTGGTATTATATTTAGCTGTAAGAGTTTTTATCCTACCTCGTTCTTTTCCACCCAGTTTGTCAAGGGTTCCCATAACTTGGCCACTTTTTTTGACGAGGAATGACTTAAGTCCATCCTGTAGATGGAAAATACTGGTTCATGACATTCAGATTTTGAAGAGGATGTTGAATGAATCCAATATTTACAGATCTGTCTTCTTCCCAGTAACATTACATAGAACGTCAATTTATTGCCATACTCTAACTGGTCTCTAACTTCGGGTGACAACCCAAGGATAATTATTTCAAGGTTTACCTCAATTTGAGTTTGCAAGAGGTCATTCACAAACGTACATATGTCCTTCCAGAAATCCTGAATGTTGGGACCGGATTCAATCATATGGATGTCATCAGCATTCTTTAAGCCACGTATCTTGCACTATACCTCATCGGACCCCTTCAGTTTTGCTAGCCTTTTTGGTGTCCAATGGGCTTTGTGGATGGAAAAAAGATGGTTTTGTCTTACATTTACTGGTTTGACCATCCTATATATTAACTGAAAGGATACTTACCAGAATTGCAGTCACGGCTGGCATGACTGTCGGGTGGGGGTGCATGAAGTCATGCGGGGAGGGTTAATTTAAATTATTTTTAAAAAACGTACCTTAGACGACCCGATCAGGTCCCACAGCATCTCTGCTCCTCGCAGGAAGCAGCCAGCGTCTCTCCCCTCCCTAAGCCAATAACAACGCTGCAATGGCAGCGTTGTGATTGATGGGGACGGCGCCCAGCCAGGCTCCTATGGGGAGGCCATTTTCTCCATGTAGGCTGATACCATTTTACGTTACTGCTTCTCGCACTGCGAGAAAGCAGTGGGGTGACGCTCCTCCATCCACATGGAGGAGCCACCTCTGTGAATTGGTCAAGATTTATATTTGATGTTTTTCACCCCATAGGTAGTTTGGTTTACTTTGCCCTTTCTCTGAGATATCCATAATTATCTCATACCAAGTTGCTACCTCCTTCTTTTGCTGTAGGTTTTAATCAAGTGTTCTTCCAATTGATTGGTACCACTATTTTCATCTGCCACTGATTGGGCCCAACTCAATATTTGGAGAAACTTAAACTTGGTCACTGACTTATTGGTGACTTGTTGGAACTGTTCCCAAGAACATAGTTGCCCCTCTTGGAAAATCTGACCCCATTCAGTGGTGCAGCAAGCGCAAAGTAAGTTGTTTTATTCATTTAATATTACTTATCCCATTTTATGTCGAATTCCACTGAACCCCACCCCAGCCCCGCCTATGCCCCGCCCACCGCTCTTACCTGTGAGTGCCGCTCATGCTGTCCCACCAATGCTCACACTGCTCTTATGCTGTTTACTAATAAAAACAGCATGAGAGCAGTGATTTCATTGACTGAGATGCATGATCCTTGGTTTCTGCATGCCTGGCATGCTCAGCGCCTCGGTGCAACCAGGGCGCATGCACAGTGTGAGTGGATTTTATAGAGTCAACCCGTCAATAGAGGATCGCTGAGGTAAGATTATTTTAGTTCAAGCTGGTGGCACTCCATGCAAACTGGCATAAAGTCGCTCATCAAGGCTTCCTGTAGGAACACTGATCACACCGTCCTTATGATACTAACCTTGTAAAGCAAGAACCCATTTTCTGCAAGAAGGGAACCATGAATTCAGCGTTGCAGGTAGATGTGAAAGGCACGTCATGAGTGCGGCGCAATAATGGTTAAATAAATGTTTTTTAAACTGTTGAACCTCTGCGTGACCAGTTAATGCAGGCGTTGCACAGAGCATCATTTCTCACAGACACGTCCTTTGCATCCATTTGCATTAACTCACATGATTGTGAATGACATTCACAATCACGTTAGTGCCAATGTGAATGATTAAGCTTGTGGTGTTCACTCGCTCAGAAGAAGGACAGAAAATGCTTTATACATGCTTGCTAGCATCGAAAGTTAGACACAGCAGCACTGATGTACATTTTACAATATTGTTGCTGTTGTTACCTTTACATAGTTTATTCGGGTTCTTTTTCTACATTTGACCACTTACAGTAACTTAACATGTGCTCTTGTGAATATTAAGACATTAGCAAGTGGACATGTGACATGGCTGAGAAGTGGGTAAACAGGCACAATCTGTCACCAAGGAACAAAGCACTAGGTGTGACAGCGAAGAGAGAAAAAAAATGAGTGTTCAGTTTCGTCCCCCGGGTCACCTAATGCAGTTGGAACATTTACATTGTTGTACAGAAGGCAAGCAACTCACGTCTCAGTTCTTTGCACTGTACAATTTTCTCACTACAGTAACTCATAAGCATATTTAATGCAGTAAAATATGACACAGTTTTTAATGTGTTCAAATAATTTAGGAGTGCCCTCTGAAAATGTGTTTATAAACTTCCAGGCTTTCTCAAATGTGCTTAAAAATGCAGCATTGGCCACTCTTTTTCAAAATAAATTTCTCAGAGGGAGAACACCTTTCCACCCGAAATATTCCTTTAGTCTATGTGGCAAAATGTAATCCCCAAATTTTATGCTGCACCACTTTGAAATGTCACCAGCCGCCACTGTGCTGCACATGGCCAAAGTCTGTGACTGCTACCTGGGAATGCAGCAAAACAATGGGGGTGACCATGCAAAAATAGAATCACTTTCCCACAGATGGTTGACCTTCGTCAGCCAGTACTCCATTGGGAACATGTGAGGAAAATGTTGGGAACGAAGCCAAAGTAAGTTCTGTCGCCAACATAGTTTTGGTCCACCTGCCTCTAAACGAGGCGGGCAGAGCGGCAGTTTGATAGACATGGTATTCCTTTACCATTACAACAGAATACTCCCTCCACAGAACTTTAAATTTGCCTTAAAATCTCTACAATCATGCAGATTCTTGCTTTCTTCAAAACACTCAAATATCTCAGTGTTAGAACTGGGGGTCTCAAGTTGGCAGAGGTAGTTACCACTGTCCAATAGGGACCCTAGCTTCTAGTCAGGGTAAGGAGGAAAACTCTTAGATATCCTCTGCTCACCCTCTGGGTAGCTTGGCACGAGCAGTCAAGGTTTGTCAAAGGCAATGTGTAAAGTATTTGCACCAACACTCACAGTAACACAGTGAAAACACCACAAACTAACTCCACAACAGGCCCGGACTGGCCATACCGGTGCGCCACAAAGGTGGGGGCCGGTTTTGAGCCCCTGGGGGCCGATTTTGTTACAGGGCCGTTTTTGCAGCCCTAGCAAAGCGCTCGGCGGCACCTCCAACCCCCTCCCCCCCCCCCGAGTGGGGAGGAGGGGCTGGGCGAGCACTTTGCCAGGGCCGGTTTTGGTTCCCAGTCCGGCCCTGCTCCACAACAGTTTAGAAAAATAAAGGTATTTTAATCTAAACTACTAAAAGAGTTCTTAATGTTGCTTTAAAATAATCCACAGTTGCGTCCCATTTTAGCCAACAGTACCTTTAGATGCAACAAAGTTCCAAGTAAAAAGCTGTAGCGATGAAAAGCAAGTGATGCGTCACTCCTGAGACCCTGGGAGGCGATGCGACATCCCCGCTCGCTGTAGCAGGCTTGTTGCGGTGACTCCGGTCTGTACGGGGAGGGATGCGATACCTTGAGTGGATTCCGGTGCACAGGTTTTCGTGGAAGTGGCTTGCAAAAGGGACGATGCAACGATCTTCGGGGCAGCGACGATCTCCGGTGCAGCGACGATGCGCGGCTCAGCGGTGATCTTCTACTCTCGCGCCCTTCAATGTGATGGCTCTGGGACGACTCTCGCAGCGACGTGATGCGGTCTGCAAGCAAGCGGTGCGACGATCCCACCCAGTGCGGCAGGCTCTGCAACGATACTTGCAGCGATGATACTCTTCCCTCACCGGTCTGGTGCGTCCCGCAAATGAAGGATGCGACGGCTCTGGCAGCGGCAACAGGCGCTGCGATGATCTCGGCCTTCGTAGCGGCGGGAATTTCCTCGCAGTGACGGGGAGGCGCTCCGCAAGCGAGCGATGCGATAACTTTGCAGAAAGTTCTTTAAAGTTGGTTTTCAGCTTCCCAACACAGGTACAACTTCCAGAGGCACCACACATGTGCCAAGCACTCCAGGAAGAAAAGAACTCACTCAGCAAAGTTCAGGGAAGCTGGGGGTGAAGTCCTTTTGTTCCTCGGACTTCTTAACAGGGAGCCAGCTCTTCTCAGATCCTTGGCGATTCCTTCAAACAAGGGGACACAGCACAAAGCAAAGTCCATCCCCTCTCCTTGGCAGCAGAGCAACAGCAGGTCAGTCCAGCAGAGCAACAGCAGGACAGTCTTCCTTCTTCAGTTTCAGCTTTCTCTTTGGCAGAGGTTCCTTCTTGATTCCAGGATGATCTAATTTTCTGTAGTCTGGGGTCCTATACTTTTACCCCTAAAAGTATTTGTTCCCTTTGTGCAGGACGGGTCTGGGCCCAGTCTGAACCAGTTCTGGATGTTCCTTGAGCACTTTGTTTTCCTGGCCTCTCCTTTCTTTTCAGAGAGATGGGCAGAGTCATCAGCCGCCCAGCAGGAGGTGGAGCCAGCATTGTGGAAGGCAGGCAGAGCCCTATTCAGGCCCAGGTGATACCCCCTCCCACCACTCTAGATGTAGATGGAGCTATTCTGCCCAGGGATGGCCCACTCAGCCTCTGGGAGCCACCCAGCTCCTGCCACTCACAAACCAGATAGTCAATTCACAAACAGGCCAAGGCACACAGAAAGGTCAGACAAGAGAAAAGCTTCTTTCTAAAAGTGCTGTTCTCAAACACAGGATTTAAAAACCACCTTTCCTAAAAGATGTGTGATTACATTCTGAGTTCAGGGATATCAGACGTGTATGTCCTACCTTGCTCCTATAGGAAGATATGCTGGTAACCACTGTAGCCAGGATACCCCATGATAGCCTATGGGCAAGGTAGCCTTACAATAGTGAAAAACGAAAATTCACTACCAGAGCATGTCACCTGCACTAGTACATGCTCTACCTTTCACATACACTGCACCCTGCCCAAGGGGTCTTCCATAGGGGTGACTAAAATGCACAGAAAGGGTAGGGTTAGGCTTGGTCAGTGGGGACACTAACCAGGAGGACATGGCAGTTCACAGACTGCACACAGGCACTGCGGTGGCAGGCCTGAGACACCATTTTAGGGCTACTCATGTGGGTGGCACAATCAGTGCTGCAGGCCCACTCGTAGCATTTGTGTCCTCAGCCCTGGCACACTTGGTGCACTTTACTAGGGACTTCTAGATGATACAAATATGCCAATCATGGATAACCAATTACAATCACAATTTACACAGGGAGCACTTGAACTTTGACACTGATCAGCAGTGGCAAAGTGCCCATAGCATCTAACAGCAAAAACGAAACCCAGCACAGCATCAAAAATACAGGAGGCAGCGGTAAAAAGACAGGGGAAACCACGCCAAAGATGCCAGGTCTAACACTCAGCAAACATTTTTTTTATTTCAGCTTTTATATCCCCCTTGCTGAGGGTCACATAGTTCCCAGCAAAAGATACCTGAGCGGTTCTGTACAACACGAGCTCTACTGTCTGTAGCCCATGCCTAAGTCCCAGAATTTTTAAGGTAATTTAGACACTGAAATTGCAGAAAACTGAAAACCACAGATCCATTCTGTGCCAGCCAAAGGGTCACATTACTGTCCTTAAAGTTAATACATATGACTAGTATTTTCTCTGAATTTATTCATGAACTTTAGAGAACAGAAGTCGGAAAAAACAAACATAATCCCTGCGAAATGTTTCTGAATTTTACGCTTATACATTAACTTTGAGAAACTCCAACTTCTTTGTATGAACCCTACACACTTCAGGCCTCATTTAGCAGAAAGTGCTGCAGCGTGACACCGCAAGCCCTTTGGCAGTGCCACGCTGCAGCACTTTCAAAGCACTAGGATGCGACATATTCAAAATAATATGCCTCATTCCTGTGCTCTCCCCTGCGCAGGCGCACAATGGGCTGCCATGCGCTGACACAGGCACCCTTGCCCCATGGTGCAAGGATGCCTGCGTCACGGGGTAATTGTTTATGTGCAAGAAAGGGTCCCTTTCTACACATAAACAATCTGAAATTGTGTTTTTCAACTTCTATGTGCGCTGCATTAGCTCACATACAACTTGCAAAACGTAATTTTTTTAATGATTGTTTATGTACAGGAAGGGGCACCTTCCTGTACATAAACAATCACCAAAGGTGATTTCCTCATTCTATGTGTGATGCATAATGCAGCACGCATAGAAAGAGAAAAAAAACTAGGAGAAATTTAAACATTTCTCCTGGTTGTGCCTCCCTACGCATAGCATTCAGACGCATTTCCAGGTTTACGATTTCTCTTAAATCCGGAAATGTGTCATGTTCCATGGGTATTGCCTGGGAACACCCCAGCAACACCCATGGAACGGCCCTTTCACACAAAGTGCTGCATGTAAAGGGCCATATTTACGAGGACAGAAAAAGTCATGCAAGGTGTCTTTTCCTGTCCTTGTAAATATAGGGCAGTAAAATGCGCCACTGATGTGTCACAAAAAGTGACGCACCGGCAGTGCAAGAGGCTTGTAAATAAGCCACTAGAAACACAAAAAAGAAACACACAGGCACGCAGCTCAGAGCTGATCCAGCCAGCACTGCTCTTCACAAGTGGGACCCAGATTCCCCTGCAAGACTGACTTCTGCTTCCAGCAAAGGGAGAGGATCTGGCACTAAGACCAGAGCTGACTGACGACTTTTAACCTGGAGAACCAAGTTCGAGTTTTGGTGTCAGCTAAACATCCTGTGATTCAGGGCAAATCAGTCAGTCATCTCCCTGTAAGGAAAATAAAAGAATGGACGAGTCATGTACTGTAACTGGTGCTCATGTACAGCACTCCAATACCTTTGGGCCGAGTTCGTGCTATTTAAAACTGAAAAAAAGGCTCGGTGAAGAAGTGTTAAGTCACACAAATTACCACTTTGGGAATTCTACTTTCGATGCTATAAAGGAAAGTGTTAGGTGGGTGAAAATGTGACAGAATGCACCCTGCTCCAACCGCTCATACAATCTTGCATTGTCTGTGTAAAATCACTACACGTCTCAGAACGAATTGTAAAAAACACTCCTTCTTTCTACTGGATATGTAGTACTAAAGAACGTGGCAAATAATAAAAAGAGGCCTCAGCGAGTCATAACGACATGCAATACTGAACCGCAAGGTTTTAAGTAATCACTGAGAGCTGGAAAATACAGTGTGGAAATGTCACCTGGAGCTACACTGGAAATCAGATTCATTGTGACGATAAATATCTGCACGTTGCATTGTGTGATATTGTTTTCTCGCTTGGCAAGCTGTGCCCTCTGTGGAGCACAAATAATGTTTAACAAGCCGAACTCCATGAGCTAGTGTAATCAAACATCCACTCGCCATATCGGGACAAATTTATAGCCTGCAAATGTTTGGCGTACTGCATCATAATATATTGAGAGAGCGGTTCTTGACTTTAATGGGCACTGTTCGGCAGAATAAGCTCACTTTTAGCAGGCCAACAGGCACTATCTATATGGTGTATGCAGGGCTTTAAGTGGGATGGAAAAACTGATGGTGGGGGGGTCACTCGTAGGGGCGTGGCAGCTGTTTTTAAGGGCGTGGCTTAATAACACTTATACTAGAGGGGCCTCATTTATGAGAAATGACGCGTGAAAGCAGCGATGCGTCACTTAGTGCGCACTCATTGCAACATTCCTGATGCGTCATATTTAATGTATGACGCATCATGTCGCAAGGAGTTACAGATACGTCAGTATTTCTGACGTATCTGTAAGCGCAAAAGTGACGCATTGCTGGAGTGTGTCACAAAAGTGACGCAACTACAGTAATGCGTCCTTTCACATAGGGCAAGCCCCATGTGAAAGGGCCTGCATCAGTCTTACGCCTGCTGTGAGGCAGGCGCAAGATTTCGATGCAACAGTGTCCTAAAAGTGATGCAGTGAATCTCATAGATTTCACTGCGTCACTTCTACGACCCTTCCTTGGTCAATACGCCCCCCTTGCATACATTATACCTGCCACAGGTATAATGTGGCGCAGGGGTTTACAAAGTGACGCATCTACCTAGATGCGTCACTTTGTAAATATGGTGCAACAAGGCACATTTTTTACGCTGCTGGTGCGTCACAAAAAGTGACGCACCGGCGGCGTAAAAGTGGCGCACGGCCTCATAAATGAGGCCCGAGGTCTTCAATCTGTGGGGCGTGGGGCTGTGGAGTCCTGGGAAGGGGGTCGGGCATTTCCAGGCTCTTCCTTTTGAACAAAGACAACTGCAATCATTAAAATGACTCCGCCAAAGTAAATTGAGTTGTGCTGTAAAATGAAGAGGCCCAGCAGACAGGTAAAACAATCCTTCAAACAAGGCTTCACGCCAGGGTGCCTGCTTGCCTGAATGAAATGCAAATGTGTGCAAAGAGTTAATCTGCAAATGTAAAGGATGCTTGGGAGGGGTTCTGGCTTCAATTGCTCAAATCAATCCAAGCATTGTGATGGCAAAGATTTTTTTTTTTTGTGTGGTGGTAAACAACTGGGATGTAAAGTATGTGCTTTTAATCATAACTGTATTTACACAGCGCTTAGTACACCTGAGGAAGAGTTGAGGGACAGTTATGCAAAAATAAAATGCAATACTTATGGTCTGATAGAATTCAAATCTACATTTTGGAAGCACCATTTTATCCTAAAAGTATTTGCACTGTTTGTAGCAGTCTATCTTATATTTTTATGAAGCTTTGGCGGCACAAGTGTCTCAATCATCTCTATGAGGCGAGGCACAGTCACCCTGCGTGGCATGGCATGGCCTCATAGATATGGAGTAAGACAAAGCAGCTCAAGTCCCTGCGTTGCCGTACTCTATGTCAAGGTGCCATTCCATAGGCATTGTGTTCCTATGCAACACCCGCCACAGGGCAGATTTTGGGGCTGCCCCAGATTTGAAAACCATGTAAACCTGGGGCAGCGCCAAAACCTTATGCCTCCACACAGCAGGCGTAGCGTGGAGAATTGTTTTAATTTCTCCTTGTTTTTAACTCTTTCTATGTGTGCTGCATTCTGAGGCACACATGGAAAGAGGAAACCAACCTCTTTTTGCAGGAAGTTGGCCCTTCCTGCTCAAAAACAATCCTTCATATGTTGGCGCTACGCAGCAATGTGTGCGCCTAACGCAGAGGGAAAGGACAGGAATGCACTATATTTCATAAATAAGGTGCATTCACGCCCTTTCACATTGGCATAGGGCAGCGCAGCAAGAAGATTTGCGGCGATGCCCTACGCGAATGCCTCCTAAATTAGGCCCTTTGTTTTTAGCCACACCTTTGACCATGCCCCCATGCTCACTGACCTTTGGTTTACTACACATTGTTCAATGTATTTCCCCAATGTAAAAAATGTTTGCAGTCGGAATTGGGGTCATTTATGGTTGTCGATAGTTGCAACGGCGGCTGGCTCAGTTAAGCACAGTAGGACGTGGCGGTGTGGGAGGGGGGATCTCGACAGACGACGAAATAGGTATTATATATTTGAACAAACCTATTACGTCGTCTGTCGGCTTCCCATTGCCACGTCATGCCGCGCCCTGTCCCGCCCAGCTGTCCATTCATCCAGATATATAACACAAGTAACAATACACTTACAATAAGCCAGGACTATTGGCTTTGTCAATGGTTGTAAATTGCATAAGATAAATAAGCAACAACTATCAATTTGTTGTGTATAATATTGAAAATGCTACTTGTTCTTGTGGGCGAGGTTGCGGTTAAGGCTAGAGCAGCTGACCTTCGAGCTCAGAAAACAGTTTCTAGCCTGTGGTCCTGTGTTTCAAAAAATGTATATGCCTTTGTGCAATGTAACTGGTGCTCATGTAAAGTGCTCCAAGTGTGCATTATAAACAACTAAAAAACGAGTCTCTTTGAGGTTACATCAAAGGCAGTGACTGTTTGCACTATTGCAGAGTTAAGCTTTTTTTTCATCCTGAGGGTAAAAATGGAGAGCCCAATAGGGACCCCTCTCGGCACCGGCTTTTAAAAACTGCCAGTGCTTTGCACAGGCAGGACCCGCCCCACTTAAAGCGCTGGGTGAATGCTGCAATTCTTTCCCTCCTGGATTAAGGTAACTCACTCTACCTAGGCAGCCCTGAAAATGTCTGCAGACTAGTCTAAATGCTGCAGCTCGCGTTTTGTTGAGCCTCCCTAAATGCCAGTCCCCATGCCCAGCCTTGGATAGCCTTCATTGGCCGCCAGTCGAGAAAAGAATTGATTTTACATTTCTTTGCACTGCACACAAGATAAAATGCGTTCAGGGTTCACATATCTAGCGCCATCTTATTGTCCAGTAGAGCAGTACCGGTGATTTGAGCTCAAAGAATCCTTTTCTCCTGGACATTCTCAGAATTAAGAGGGCTAGAAGCCGAGGGTCATGTTTTGCTTATGGGGTCTCCAAGCTCTGGAACTCTCTCCCCAGCCATCTTAGGGCCTTCCTCTTTATTATAACTTTAACGCTTTATTCCACTTCTCATGATTTCCGTTCAAGCGCTGGGAAGCCCTTAGCTGGGAAGCCATGCGCTATGCAAGAAATAGAAAATAAAAACATTTACAAACTACAGCTTGACTTTATCTACAATTTCTACCGAATGCACCATGAAATCTTTCAAAACAACATGTTACGAATCACTTACATTTGGGGTCCAATATGCGGGGTTCTTGCCTGAGGCTTTGACTGAAGTACATCTTTTTACAGGGCTTAAAGTGCTGCACTGGTCGGGTTCAATTTGTTGAAAATGTCTAGAGATGGGTCCCTGAGTCTGCTCGACACTAAGCAGATTTTGCATTTCGCCCTCTTTGCCCAACTTTCATCCTGAAGTAAAGAGCCAAAGAAATGTCTTCCCAGTCAGCTGAAGTGCTTCGACGCCTCGTCAGGGGTAGTACGTGCTATATAAATTCAGTTACAACACAGTACAAATCAATTATCTGTAATGGCCGTACTTTGTGACAGACATAAACACCATTTGTGAGATGTATTTTCCCTTGTTAAACCATGCTGACCAGGAGAAGGTGTGAGGCCAAGGAGCAAGAGCGCTGGCTGCTGAATGCACTCCACCGCTGAATTCACTGGCCATGATGAACCCTGTCTCGGTCACATGTCAGCTAAGCGCTAGTGATTAAAATATGAAAGCACTACGCTTTCTTAAGTTTAAAAAGGTAAATTATGTTTCAAGTAAAAGCGAAAAAACTGAATATGGAGCTGTTATGGAAAAACGGTGAATGGCTACAGTTGTCGAGTTTTGCTTTCATTTTAAGAAAGGAAAATTACAGGTCTGAACGCACGTCATATGTAACATATTATTGTCTGAATAACTACATACTCTAATGACACTGTATAGAGCCGCATGGTTTCTAAGCCTTAATGATCGTCGTCGATCGCTGCCCAGGGCAAAAGTAGTCAATTTATTGCACTCCGGAGAATGAACGTTTTAATTAGCCCTACAGGAATTCAAACTCACGCCCTGCACGTTACCTGCGGGTCACTGGAGCGGTTGCATATCCCACTGAGATATCTCACTAGGATTGGAACGTGTGAGGGGCGGGTCTCTCTAAATGCTTGAATCCACGGAGGTTTCCTTTTACATTACACGCAGAGCTCCGTAACAGAGACGTAATCATTGGCTCGATGTTTGGATTTAAGATTTGCTTGAAAACACACGTCTCTTTTTTTAAGTCTAGCACAGCTGAGACTTTTTGTTATTCATGTACAGAGAGGGCCCTTTACAGAGCCCCCTTCTGCCACAGGCAACAGGCTTGTTCGTTTGGTCGCCCCTTCCAGCCATTTATAATTTGAAGTCTCTTCACATTTTGAATCAGCCCACAACATTTTTGCCAGTTTTAAATTTTGCAGAGTTGATTGACAAAACAAACGAGTCCATTTCCGGTATTGCAGCTCAGCATCTCCATGGCATTACATTTGCGTTGCAGCCAGGCGCGCAACACCCATTGAACTCACCGGGATTCAGCCCCCCGCCCACCCCCCCCCCCCCCCCCCCCCCCCCCCCGTCGTGTGTGGCAGCCCAGGATGAGACAGATCCCGGCACACACAGAGCCGCACCCGAACGTTTTACAGGTCGTTTAAAGACCATTTGAATGTTAATTAGGCATTGTTATTGTTTCAGCCCTTGTAAGAGCCCCTGCAGCTCGACTCTGCGCTCCACTCTGCCTACTGATTAAAGTTCAGCCCCCCCCCCCCCGAAATTTTTTCTTAGCCCCCCCCCCCCCCCCCCGAAATGTGGCTCTAGTTGCGCCTCTGGTTGCAGCGCGCCCAATGTAATTCATGTTATTGATTTATTTATGTACTTATCTCCGATCGGCTGTATGCCGGAGTTTACTACCCCTTACACTGCCCCGCCCCCGCCCCCTGCGCCCGATTGTGACGATCTTGGGCTTAATTTACTCTTGGTGGTGAGCTCTAACCAAAAGGATAAGTTGCAGCAGACCTTCTCACCTCCAAAGTGGTGTAATCTACAGCGAGATGATTCTCTTGGCTCCCTGCACTAGCCTTCCTCCTGGTCTCTGCCTCTAGTCGCAGAAGTCCCCCTAACTTTAGGGGGTTTAATGGGGCTAGCCGCACTGGCACTTAGGGAGACCCACTGGTCCTGGTGTCAACTGGGCAGAGTCATTAGTCCTTTCAGGGCATCAGGGGGTTCTTCTTTCCTGTTATCCATGGCGGCCTCAGTGTCCAGGAGAGAAGCACAGAAACAAAACTAGCAGAAGAGAGTCTCCCCCTTGTGCAAGTGTTTTTAAAGTGAGTGGATGGTTCCAGAAGTTAGGCATCCTTTGCCAATCATAGTGTTTCCACCTTTTTCCCAACCCTCTTGAACAGCATGCTGGAACAGTTCAAAACGGTGTCATCCAAGAGTCCCTAGTCAAATCTCCTCTGGGGGCCTCAGCTCTGCCCCTCGCTGACATCACTACCAGGGCCTTCTTAACTAAATCTTCAAGTCGGGGCCTTCCTATGTTGGCCCTAGAGGTCTGGGCTCCCTCCTTTGTTCAGCGGTCTTGGGCAGTACTATCCCTGGTCCAGTGTGACAGCCTATTGATGCAGTTTACTCAGCCCCACTCCTTTCCTCATAAGGAGTTGCGTGAAGTAGCACTGTTAATTGCTACTTTTGTGTGGGGAGGCCAATGTCCCTGCTGCTGGAGAGAAATGTACTTAACTGCGACAATAGGCCTGGGCTCTGATCCAAAGAAATATGATCATTCTGGATGATCCAAATAAAGTACAGATATCTTTTTTAACTTGCAGATGCGATTTTGTCACACAGGTTACACCACAGTTTGGTAAGCCACTGGTCTCTGTAGATCAAAGGGAAGTGAAACTACACTCCTTATGTGGATAATAAAGTGTCACTGCAGACAAAAATGTAAATAACACTGACTTTTACTTATTAGTGTACACTAACATTGTAAGGCCTACCCCAGATCGATATTTGATCTTGCAGAGTCCCCTCTGTGCCAGGCTACCTGTGTGCTACCAGGCTGCACTCAACAGTAGTCTCTCATGTGGAACCCTCACCCATGTGCACATGTGTTCATATGTAACCAGCCAAGTGCCCCTTACCCTTGCTGTATCACAGTGGCCTTATCTTAAAAGGTAGACACTGGCGGCAAACACATGTAGTCCACTTGCCGTGTGATTACCATGGGTGAGACACATGTAGCGAGACTTACTCACAGTAAAAATTCCAAAACAGAGAGATCCCAAAAGCAAAACGTTTGGGCCTACTGAATGCTCGAAATCCAATTGCAACAGCGCTGTATTGCAGTCAGCCTTAAATTGCGCCTACATCTTGGTCTACTGTGATCAATTGATCATGGTTGATGGTTAATGGTTTTTGGGGCTATTTTATTTGAAATTTTACAAATTCATATCTCAGTCAAGATATTAGAATATGTTTGCATGAGGGAGCATTTTCTCCTGTCAGCCATCTCAGATAAGCGGGTGATAGCTGGTGAAAGTTATCTAATTGTCTCCCTGGGGGTGAGTGAATTTGTGATTTTAGATTACACTGCTCACCATTGCTGCTGGATTTCAATGTTTATATGTTGCATTGTATAAATAAGATCACTTCAACTGACATTTTTGGGCTTGTCAATTGTTTTCATAGAAAACATTACTTTCACTTCTGAGTAAATTATCATAAATTCCTGTAAGAAAATAGATTATTATTTGGGATTGATGACTGTCTACTTCAGAGAACAATAATATTCCTTGCCAGGGTGAACCTTCAAAGCCACTAAATTAACCTGAGCGCAACCATGTGGTAGCTATGGCACAGAGCTGATAGGCCTGCCTTAGAGAAATATGTAAAGTATTTATGCAGTACCATAACTGTAATTGAGTCAGAATACCAAACAATAAAAATCCCATACAAAATTAGAAATATGAATTCATATTTAATAAACAAAATGACAAAAAAATGCCCAAAGGAGCAGTCATAGTCCATGAAAGGGACAGAATGGGACCTAGGCTCCATTTTATGCCACCTGCAATGTATCCCAGCGAGGATACATCAGGCGGATTGGTCCTGGCGAATAGTCTGAAAATCAATGAGGTAGAAAGACTTTTCTTCTAAGTCCCAACAAAAGTGCAGAGGTCTCTGAGGAGGACAAAGCTAAAATCCAATCTGATGCTACGTAACTACTTGCAGGATTCTTTTCCCAGCCTGTCCCTCTGAAGCCCTGGAACTCAAAGGAAAGTTTAAAAAGTTTTAAACTTTCCTCTGGTGCTAAACAACCACAAGAGTACACTTTTAGGGCCCTTGTGATCTCCTGGGAAGGCACTTAGAAACTCTCAGGGTGCCAGGCAGACAGCAACAGCAAGGTCCAGTCCAGGTTCAGTTGCCATTGGTCAGCTCGGCAATTGCAGGAAAAGGCCTCTTGCAACTTGCTGTGTCCCTATAGCCACAAAGGACGTCTGCCAATGAACCTTTGGTATTCGCTTTTTTGACCAGGGTACATGATTGTCAGGTCATGTCCTTCAGGCTCCTCTCAGGTCATAGACAGCAGATCCATTCCGCTGCCAATCTTCTGTAGGTCTAGAATGGTTTCTGAGGAGGGTGCATTGGGTGCCACGTTTATGGTTGGTACTGGCTAATGGGTCTGGGTGGACTCTAGGGGATAAATGGTCCCAGGCCCTGTGCAACCTACCTTTTTATTAGTGCCTATTTGCTTTAAAGCAACTGGGCTCAAAATGTAATATGTCAGGCAGGGCTGGACTGGTCGTGGAAGGCACTGGGTGTTTCCCAAGTGGGCTGCCAGGGTGGTGGCCGGTTTTGGGCTCCTGGGTGGCCGTTTTTGTTACTGGGGGCTGGCAATATCGGCCCCCTGTAACAAAATCGTCAGAAACCAGCCCTAGCAAACAGCTAAGCCACACCCCTCTACCACCAGGGGGGGCGCCAAGAGTTTGCCAGGGCCGGTTTGGGTTCCCAGTCCGGCCCTGTTGTCAGGGCAATTTTAAAATGGCTAACGTTTTTAGCCACTCTAAGCTTGGGTCTGAGAGCTGGCTGTGTTTAGGGGAGTTTCCTATGGAAAGTACAAGTGTCCTCCCACATCTAACGCTGAAATTCAGTTTGAAGTAGTCCCTGGATGGACAACACAACAATTGGAGAGAAGTCTGCAAAGACAAAGCGGGTCCTTCAACAACCAGAAAGGGGATATAGAAGAATTGTGTTTTGGCACTCATGGATCCTTTTCATGGGCACAAAGGCATTACCATGTATCTCATACATGCTCTTCAGGCAGGATTTGACACTGTTGCATCAACAGGAGGGGCAGCAGCCTTCATCCTGAATGTCTAACTTAGCTCAGAGGAGCCATCCCTACCTAGTCAGTTTAACCTATCAATTAGAATGGTCTATTGTCTGGCTCCTGGGAAGAACTTCACAGCTCATTAAGCTAAGCACCGATTGAACAGCTGCTGGAGAGCTAATGCAAATTAGCACCAATGAGCTTCCGGCGGAGAACAGGTTACTAAAACTAGTCTTTGAATTACTTTTATAGTGTTTCCTGTCAAAAGGTATAGATGAAAGTTTGTTTTCTGTACTTTGACATTTTCTAGGATTCACCTACAGTACTTCCAGTGAAAGCAGCACTTGGGGCCTTGTCACTAGAGGAACATGCCAACTTTAATGTCATACATGTTTCACTTTTGAATATGAGGCACCCTACCTTGTGAATAACAAGGTGGGCTTAGGGGTGACTTATTGTTATTTAAAAGCAAAGTTTCCTGCCTCTAAATAATTATTATTTGTGACAGGTTTGACAGCTGGTTTTAAGGCTGCTGTAGTTTGACTAGACATGACATGACTTAAGTTATTAACTGCAAGCCTGGTTAAATGTTCTACACCATTTACTAGGGACTTTGAAATATTTAACTTGCCTCTATCAGGGATAAGCTAATTTAACCATGTTTAAAGTAGGAGCACAGGCATTTTACTTCTGTTTAGCAAGAGAACAAGTGCTCAGAGGTGTAAAATAGGGCCCAGAAAAAGGTGAAAAATCTAGGGTGACCACACAGTATATATTCTTACAGACATTTATTGAACCCTTTCGATCGCATCTGAAAAATCTATGTAATGCTAATTTTTCTTAACATAAGAAATAGATTTACTCCAAGCCAAGCAAAGACAAATCTCTTAGTAAACTTCTAGTTCATGTCAAGTTTGGTGTAATTCCATTCACCGTTTTTTCTTTGCAGTAGCAGACAACAAACTTTCCCATGTGAGCATAAATGGAAAATGTTCAGATTTTGCTTCCAGCACCGTCAGATTTATGTCCGCCTTTTGGGCTGATCTGCATGACACTTCACATGCCAAAATGTATCTTTTCCCCCTATTTGATTAGAAAGTTTCATGAAGATTCACTAAATTGTGCATAACTATGTCAGTTATCAGCAAGGCAAAGCAAAGATGGCCTTTTCATCTCTTAATATGAAATGTAGTTTTCAGATTGTATATAAATAACAAAATCTGCTTTAGCTGCGCCTGCAAGGAACAGACATCTTCAAACTTGGTAGATCAAACTGTACACCTGTAGCACCATTGACAACATCTACATGTCTAGATTCATACCCAGGACAAAAAGCTACAATTTGTAAGTTATGGGGTTAGCAATGAATCTACATAGATATTTATACATGAATCCTTTTGCCAATCAACTACATTTACAAAGAAATAAGGTTTACCATTATTTTATCTGTGAGGTGCTATATTACTTGTGTAAGACTTGCACTGAATGTGGTTAGTGTATTTTCAAACCACAAGGGATATTTTATAGTCAAGTTAAAGTTCAAAACACTTTATTCGGATACCGTCATATCCATAAAAGCACAATAAGCATATCAAGTTTGTACAATAACTCATGTATTGATAGTTTAGGATCTCAGGGATTAGACAACATCTGGATTGTCCATTCGGCAATTCTCAAAAAAGTGCCTGTGCGGAAAACCATCTCTCCGTCAGCCGGGGTAAGTAACTTCAGATAAGCGTTTTCCAGACTAATGGGCGTAATTCTTTTTAAAACTGAGTTTAAAGCCACTTGGTATACTTTAAATAATATTTACAAAGAAACAAAAAAAGTAAAATAGCTTGGGCACTCTAGCCATCGCACGGACAATTTAAATGGTCAAGATTTTTGTGATGGCCAAGGGGAAAGCACAATGCAACTTTTTACAGTACCTGCCCTAACTTCTCTCCCAATGAGTCATAGGCAGGGTATTATAGATGGCCAGGGGATGCACGGTCTGTTTGATGGTCATATAACTAAGGACGGAGGAGTTCCTAGATTCCCTTTCAATCCTTTCCATGCTTTAAAGTGAATAAAGTGCGTTCCTAAGGACATTTTTATGCAGGGTCTCAGCTGTACTAGGATTTAAAAAAAAGACTTCCTTTGTTGATACTACATAAGCTTCGGTACACTCCTGACAGCCATGGGATATCCTTCCCTTTCTCACACCCAATACAGTTGCCCATGATCTCTCTCTTTAGAGATGCAGCCAGATTTTTCCATAGGGAAAGCCAGAAAAGGGCAGGGCGAGCCCTAATAAAATCCTCTATGAAATTTAAATTAAGTTCCTTGTGGCAAATGTATTGAGCTGTGGAAATTGGTACGCCTTATAGCTTCCTGCAGAATCTATTCTCTTCTTGTTGGATACAGTGGCTCTTGGCAATACCCCAGACCTCAGCACCATACATGGCTGTTGTTACACAGGGTGATTGAAAAGAAATTAAAATGGCTAAAATAGCACCTGTTCTCTTTGGGTGTGAAAATTAAAATGGCTAAAATAGCACCTGTACTCTTTGGGCATGGGAGACTGAGAATCGAGTTAGAGGCCTTTGAGAACTTACTTCTGGAGTGAACCATATGTTCAGTCCAGGAGCCGTTCACAGCAAAGACCAACCCAAGGTCGGGAAAAGTACTAGTACTTATCAGTTTCTGGTCTTCCACAGATATAAAGTTAAGATGGCATTTCATAGGTCCACACAACATTATAAAGTTTTTTTTATATTAGTTCCTAGATCCAGGCTATCCATATGGTCAACAAAACCCTGCACTAGAATGCGTAAGGAATTAGGAGTGAGGCCCATAAGGACCACATCATCAGCATAAAGTAGTACAGGAAGTGTTTGCCATTTATTTTAGGGACATCACAGGACAATGATTTAAGTGTTTTATGCAGTCTGTTGATATAGATAATAAAGAGTGGGGGGCTAGAACACAACACTGTTTAATTCCCCCTACCTACTTTAATTGCTCCGGTGACATCATCCCCGCTGCTAATCCTGACCCGCGCCTTGAGATCTTTGTGAAGGTGCGCTAAAAAGTGCACCAAGAGCTCATCCAATCCATAGGCCACAAGGATTTACAAAGCTTTTACCTATTGACAAGGTCAAAGGCAGTGGCCAAATCCATAAAGGCCAAATAGATTGGCGAAGCCCGCGCTATGGTACATTTGCCCATAATTAGATTAAGATATAGGCACTGTTCATTGGTGCTTACTTTACTTCGGCAACCCAATTGACAGGGCTCTAAAATGCCTCTTTCCTCAGTCCACTCTAATATCTTATTGTATAGGACTCTGCCCAAGATTTTTAGAGTGTTGTCTATTAAGTAGATAGGCCTATATCAATTGGGTTGGGAGTGATCACCCTTTTTAAAAATCCGAATGATGATACTTGTGGACCAAGTACTAGGTGGCGGGCGTGCATTAGATTGTTAAAAACATTTAAATGAAGGGGTGCCCAGAATCTGGTTTACATTTAATAAGGTCAATGGGTAACCCATCTGGGCCTGGAGCTTTGTTGCCCATGCTCTGTTGAATGGCTTCCTCCACCTCAGGCAGAGTTATCTGTATTCTAGTTAGTGACCCAGGCTCAAAATAATCTGCCTCTTGTGCGGGGGCAGCATAAATCTTTTCAAAGTGGTTTTCCCATGACTTGCTCGTGATGGTGCAGCTAATGGGGGTTAGTAGCTGCCCTATGGCTCTCAGGTACTTCACAGCTGTCAAAAATGTATTACCCTTTTTTATGCTAGCGGCTTTGGATAGTGCTTCCCAACGATCTTTTAGGATTTCCCCTTTCCTGCTAATGGTCGCAGTTTTGTACACTTGCCTGGCCAATTTCACAACTAAGTTGCACCTTGGGTTGGATGACAAGGCTCTGCGCAATTGTCTATTTGCCTCAGAGCACTCGTGGTCAAACCATCTAGGTCCACGTTTCACAGGGGGAATGGGCTTTGATAGTAGGGTTTAATTGCTAGGCAAAGTTGGGTGAAATCATGAACAGCTTCAGGATGTGGATCCTGGGCTGATAGACATGAGTTTATGAGGTGCATATTAGCTTTTGCCAATGTCAGAAACAATTCATTATTGTTGATACCCCGCCAGGTCAATCTTAAATTATCGGTGGATGGCATCAAATTCCTGGCCCCACATTCAGAGATAAACATGGGCCGGGGGGCTAATCTCAACACTGTTTTAATTGGACTATGGTCCCCATGACTCATTGCAATGACTTCTGCTTTCATTGAATAGTCTACGAGAAAGGGGGAAGTGAAGACAAAATCAGTGGTGAAAGAGCATCCCCTCCCTCTGAATGTTGGCTCAGGGTGGTTATTGGTGTGTGTTACTCCCACAGTTTCCATGACATTGGTGAGGTTGTATGTGTTCAAGAATGCAGCCAGCTCTAAAGCCCCTACAACAAGTTGGGCCGGAATTGAGGAGCCCTGTGCTTTGTGGTGTGTCTATTTGTTTCGCATTAAATTTGCCACCCAAAAAGATGCCAATGGTTTTAGCTGATTCTTGCTGACAGTCTAAGTTAGAAATGAAATCGAAAAGCTTGATAAAATTCCCATTGGGAAAAATCAATCAAGTAAAAAGAAACTCTCCTTTTTAAAAAGGAATACTTGGAAGTTACAACTTTTGGTTGGTTGAACCTTAATACTGCAGCCAGCAGCTATATTGATCCAAATAGATAGGCCCCCCGAAGGGCGACCAAACTTAGGGGTAGGAGCTACAATGTTATAACATTGGAATCCATTGATGTGTAGTTCCTGGGTAGCCCAGGTCTCTTGGAACATGACTATGTCCTGTTCGTTTACTAGGCGTAGCCAGTCTGGATCCCCCAGCCTTGACTAAAGGCCTGCTACATTCCAACTCAGAATACTCAACTCTGTGTCGGCCTTGGCCTTAGTTAGTACTTGCTGATCGTCTAGCTTATCAACGGGGGGGATGCAGAGACCTGGAAGTTATCCAGTGGGTATGATTGGTGTTTTAATGGAGGTAGTTGTCAGTCCTGGATGTCTAATTCCGTTAGGGCCTGAAACCTATTGGATATAGAGGGGAGGGCAAACTCATTCACAATAGGCCTAAGTATTGGTTTGCAAAAAACAACCCAGAGGTAACGCACAGATGCTAGTGCTTTGGTTAGATGTTTGCTTACAAAGTCTCAATAGGCAACGTACCATGTGGGGCTTACGAAAGTTAATCACAATACAGTCATGTCTCTATTCTTAGGGGATGGACCAACCCACCCAACTCTATGGGCCATGATGATCTCATTCATGTCGGATGGGTGAAACCTTTTATGCTTTTTTAGCCAATCCACACTCTTATTACGTAAGTCAACCCAAGACTCCCTCGGGTCCCCTGTAAGTACAGGGACACCAACCAAAGCTTGTACATATAGACAAGTGGCCGGGGCAAGCTCAACACATCTGTATTGGGTCTCAAATGGTTGTTCCTTAGGCTATCTGTTGTGCTCCTACTCGGGTTACTTAGCATGGTACCGGTATGTAAGTGTGCAGGGTAAGTACTGCATGATCCTGGGATTGCCGTATTAGGCTCCTGGGATACATCCCATGTGTCTCCCTGCTCATAGCTAGGTTTCAGCATAAAGAGTTCTTTTGCTTCACGGCCTGTTACACATGAGTTATCAGAAGAAGACTCTTTGTGCAGAGTGGGGGTTGGAATTGGTGGGCTAAGGCTTGGATTGGCATCTGTTAGAATTGGCAAGCCCTCCCCTACAATAACATCAGACTGTGAATTCACATTTTTACCACTCAAATTATCCATTACAGTTTACTGGTGTACCAAACGTTCCCAAAGAGGGGTAAAGTTCTTATCTATCAACTCTTTGATGCGAGCTAATGCAATTTCCAAAGCAGTCTACACAGCACTGACAAGAGTAGCATCCCCTGTGTTGCCATAATTTAATGTAGAAAATGCAGCCTCAGTCTGTGTACTAACAGTTTGTGTTGCTTCAGAGTTGGCAAATCGGAGCCACTTTATAGCTTTAGGTTTTTGAGTGCCAGCACCCCTCCTTCCCTTCACTGGTGACTCTCTCACCTTATTCTCAGTTAGAGGTTTAGAGACCCGTGTCCTTGTGGCTGTACTTGGTCCATTTGAAACAACCATAGGAGGTGCGTCCGAGGTTGGTGCAGGGAGGGTCGAAGACAAACTTTAGGGCATGATAGACAGGCTTGTTTGAGGGGCGTCACCCGGATTGAAGATACCTAATGACGAGCGTCTCTGTAATATTAAAGGATCTAAAGAGAGTTGACGCTCTGTCATTTCGATCTCTTGGCTGAGCAGTGATTCAGGCTTGACGATGCATGCATCCAGAGTACCCACTACTCCTTTGCATTTACTCATTGTAGGATCAGATACCGAAAG
Organism: Lissotriton vulgaris; assembly: GCF_964263255.1. Taxonomy (NCBI): domain Eukaryota; kingdom Metazoa; phylum Chordata; class Amphibia; order Caudata; family Salamandridae; genus Lissotriton; species Lissotriton vulgaris. The sequence continues at coordinate 1,572,713,905 of NC_141685.1, forward strand.
CAATCTATAGCCCAGACAAAGTGGTGCAATGCTGGTAGACAGAGATAGGATTAGGTGTGACAGTACCTGAGAGCTGGGAAGCGTGATCAAAGTCAGCTTAGTGCCAAAACTGTCACTTCAATCACTAATTCAGCCCCTTCCAGTCCCCCGACACTGATGTCAGTCACATTTTACAGAACATTTATAAACCTTTCTTTGATCAAGTGGAACTCACACTGTATGAATTTCAGCAAGCTGTACTTTCAAAATTTAACATTTTAAACGAAACAATACAAAATTTGTGTGATCTTCAAAGTAACCTTCAAATGACTCATTCTAGCCCACCTCCACAATTCAGAGCTTGTCCTGCAGTCACAATCAATGCACAGACCATAACATCAGTCCCCCAGTGCTCCCAGCTGACCTGTGCCCAGATGTCCAATCCAACCACAGGTACATTTTAATGATGCGAACACTGCGCATTACAAGCCCTAGCGAAAAACAGCAGCAATTGAAACCTAGGGGTATGAAGTCGCTGATTGCAGATGGTTGGCTCACTTGCAATTTTCCGCTGGCAGCACGCCATATCTTATAGTCCTGTCAGGCATCACACCTCAGAGTGAAGGCCCTCCTGAAGATTGTCTATTGCTCACACGAAGAGTCGCCCATTGGTTTGTGTCAAAATGAGGCTGGAGGAATGATCTGGTGGATAACATTCTTATGGTTCGAAAGGTTTAATGGGTTGACTATGCCACCAAGTCTGTTCAAGGAGATTGTTTTGTCATAAACTTTAGAAGTCCTTGGCTGGTATACTTCTTACTTCATCACATGGATTACCTAGCTAATGGTCATGCTAAGATTTGTGCACTGCTCCTCGGTTTCTTCTATCGCTCACCACTTCCACCAGGGCAAACCAGTGGGTATATCAGGGAAGGAGCTGTGCTGCCCAGTCACCCTTTGGGCTTCCACATGATTGAGAATCAATTTTTACCGCGTTCCGGCCTCTCAGATTATGACTAACTCTCCATTGTCAGTTTTCAAACACATAACTGAGCCTACAGTTAGACTAGTTCCTCCAACAGGAGCTTTGCCACTAGACACTATTTCACATTCTAAGTCAGCCAGGTGGCTTGCACTTTATTTCATTGAATGTAGCTTCAATTGATAAGAAACTGTATAATGCAGATTGGCTAAAACTTGTTTATCAGTCCGACAGTGTGTGTTACCAAGAAGCATGGGCTCTAAAATGTTTTTATGCAAAAGCCTTCCAATCTCTCCGCATTCCAGCTACACCTTCTTTGTTTGGTTGCCTGAAGGGAGCGTTGGGAGTGCTTGTGTCCCTCAATTTGTGTAAAGTAGCAATTGTTGGGCTATAGTGTACACCCTGGTATCAAAACTTTGTTAATGATTTTCCCTAGTTTCTTGAACTTCCTTCTGATTATTATTTATTGTAACTTTTTTGCAAATTATCTGGTTGAATTGATTTGGGGATTAGATAGTTTTATTTCAGATTTTTTTTAGAGAGCTGCCCTTATTGAGTGACTATCATTTGGTTGGGAGATTTTAATTTAACAAAATGTCCTCTTCTGGGAGACGGTGTCTGTGGCTTAAATTATTGAGAAGGGGAGGATTTATCTCATTTCCTCCACAACCCCTATGGGGAAGCTCTGAATATGATTATTTCTAAGCATAATCTATTATTTAACCTGGAATTTGCAATGAAGGTGTGTCACTCCCCCAACCTTCGGTAGGCTAATTCTTAAGAAATTGGAAGATAAAGGTTTCCTGTCTGATGTGCAGTTTGGTTGTTGACTGGGCCTGGGCACAGTGGAGCAGTCCTTTAACCTGCTCCAGCTCATGTGGAAGTACACTAAGGCCAAGGGAGGCTCATTACATCTTGCTTTCATGGACCTTTCTGTTGCGTTCAATCTGGTGGACAGTGGAAGATTGTGGGACTTGATGAGTAGAGCTGGGGTAGATAACTCCCTGATTGGTCTCCTTTAGCACCTACATTGGGAGACCCTGGCCCAGGTTTGGGATGGTGCTGAAGGGGAATGTACGTCTCCTTTTAAGTTTCATAGGGGGGCAAGACAGGGGTGCATTTTATCCCCCTTTCTATTCCTCTTTTACAGTAATACTTTGGACCAAGTTCTACTGTCCCAATGGGGGGACCTGCCTAGAAGAGGGGACAGGTCAGTGTCACTACTCCTTTATGCAGACAATGCTGTGTTATTGTCACGTACTGAAAATGGGCTTGAGCTTTTCCCGGACTTCTTTAATGAGCTTATGGGAGACTTGAAGCTAAGGGTCAATAATAAAAAGTTATACATTATGACCTATGGCCCTAGAAATATTCATTATCGCAGGTTTACCATTGATGAGATTCCCATTACCAAAGTTACACATTTTAACTATCTTGGGGTCATGCTTGATTGCGATTTTAAATGGGACAAGCTTCTGGCTGAGGGAGGGGCTATTTTCAAATTTTGCAAGAAACTTAAACAAAAGCTCAATAAAGAGCTTAGTTCTTTATATAAAGCTAAATGTGTTTCCTGGTCACTTACAGAGCTGGAGCCTGGGGGTATGTGGACTGTGGCAACTTAGAAGCCATCGAAAATAAATCTCTCACCAGACTGCTGGCAGTCCCTAGAAGTCCTGCCAACACTATCACCCACACTGAGGTTGGTCTTCCTTACATTGAGTATGTGATCAATATGTCACTACTGTCATTGTGGGCTAAAATTTGGAGTTCTCCCTTCACAAAATGTTCTCCCCAAGTCCTCGCTGACTGCATTAAATTATATCACTGAGATAAGATTGTCTGGCTAGTTTACATTAGAAAATCCTTTGTAGACCTTAGAGTTCCAGGATTTTTCTACTTACCTAGTGACATTATTGGTAACTCGAGGCCCACTTCGCTCCCTCTTTCAAACTAAAAGGGATTTTAAAAGGGCCAACAAGTCCCAGGTTATGGAAACTGTACGCCACCATATGGAAATTACATCCACCAAAAGCCCTGAACCATATTTAACCTGGATCCTCAATCAGGAGCACATATTTTATTTTACTAGTTTCAGGTTCAGTACAGTTCACTTTCTAGCCGCTTTCCCACAGCAGTGCACTTGGTTCTCTTCCCTGCCCTGTTGTTCATTGCTATAACACCAGTCACCAAACCCTTATCCATTTTATGTTTTTTTGTATTTTTTACATTACCCCTGAGTCCAATTTTTACGCCCAATTTCAAGTATTAATAAATCCAAATCGGGTCGTCTGAGCCTTAAATGTCTGCAGTGTTTTAACACTGATATTCTTTGCCATGCTATAATTAGTTATACATTCTTTATATATCCTACTCTCATAGGATTAGGAGAAACTTAAGGGTATTGGTAAATGGTTAGTGTTTACCTCCTTTTATTGCTTCTTTTTGCACCATTGATGTATTGTTGGAATCTATGACAAAATATCGACTACAAAAATAAATACCTACCAAAATATCGCAACAAAAATATCGATTGCATTAATATCGAGATCCTATCTGTAACAAGGTAAGTACAAAAATATCGAAAAAATAATATCGATGTCAAAAATATCGTTTTTTTAAAAATATCGTTTTTATTTTAATTAAAAAACATGGAATATTAACAAAATAATACTTATAAATGTAATAAACATAGTTAAAATATATTATAATATTTAAATTTAAATAATAAATAATGTAATAAAAACGAATAATAATAAAGATATAATACATAGTATATACTTCATTAATAATACCTCGAATAAATGATTTTAATAACTTGAAAATATAATAAATTACAAATAAATTTATATACATCAAATAATAATATAAATAACAATTAATAAAAATGTAAAACAAATAAAATATATTAAATACATTTTGGATAGCGTATGGGTAAAAATTACTATTCCCACTCCAGAGAGTGCAACAGTAGGGAAAGTGTTGGATAGCGTAGGGGTAACAATTTCTATTCCAAATCCAGAGGGTGCAACAGTAGGGAAAGTGTTGGATAGCGTAGGGGTAACAATTACTATTCCCACTCCAGAGAGTGCAACAGTAGGGAAAGTGTTGGATAGGGTAGGGGTAAAAATTACTATTCCAACTCCAGAGAGTACAAGAGTAGGGAAAGTGTTGGATTACGTAGGGGTAATAATTACTATTCCAACTCCAGAGAGTGTAACAGTAGGGAAAGTGTTGGATTGCGTAGGGGTAAAAATTATTATTCCAACTCCAGAGAGTGCAACAGTAGGGAAAGTATTGGATAGCGTAGTAGTAACAATTACTATTCCCACTCCAGAGAGTGCAACGGTAGGGAAAGTGTTGGATAGCGTAGGGGTAAAAATAACATACCTATAAATAAATGTTTTTTTTTTAAATAATAAAAAACTTAACTATTAAATAAATAAACACAATTTACAAATACCAATACATAATTATTAAAAACATGATTAGCAAAATATATTTAACTCAAAAATTAATAAAAAATACCATTTAATAATATTTAATTACCAATTAAAAATTCATTAACAATTATATAATTAACAAAACAATTAATTAAAAAACTTTTTTACTTAATTACATTTAAATTACTTCCCACCCTGTTTATAATTCCTACTAATTAATAATTAATTTAACATAATTAAATTACTTCCCACCCTAGTCCCCTATAAACCCACAACCCACTACAGAACATAATTATCAATTAATCAATTAATTAAAATTAATTACCAATTAATTAAAAATAATTACCAGTTAATTAAAATTAATTTATAATTCCTACTAATTAATAATTACTTTAACATAATTAAATTGCTTCCCACCCTATTCCCCTATAAACCCACAGCCCGCTACAGAACATAATCATCAATTAATCAATTAATTAAAACTAATTACCAATTAATTAAAAATAATTACCAATTAATTAAAAATGTATTTATAATTCCTACTAATTAATAATTAATTTAACATAATTAAATTACTTCCCACCCAATTCCCCTATAGACCCACAACCCGCTACAGTACTAAAATACAAAATTGCATAAAAATAAATTGAAAACATAATAAATACATAATAATATACACAAAAATAATTTAAAAATCGATATTAGTAACATCGAAATTATTAACATCGATATTACTAACATCGATATTTAACACTTCGATATTACTAATATTGATATTAAATCTATCGATATTACTTACCTTCTATATTATGTCCCTTCGATATTTAAACTTCGATATTATTGTATATTGATATCTAAATATCGATATTTTGACTGCATACCGTATTGTTGCACTGCTCGTACTTCATTTGATTGCTTTTATTTGTTTTATTGTGCTTTTGTCTTCTTAAGGCATTATTTGTAATGCTCACAATTTAGTATACCAACTGACTGACTTAAAGTTTGGGTCAAGGTATATTTTTAACGCAGGGTTTAGGAATACAACAGGCAGGGTTTTATATTTAGATGGCTTGCAATCTGTGGATGTAAATCTGTCAAAAGAAACAACAGACCATCTGCTGTGCGATCCAACAACTGTTTTAAATTCAAGTCAATAGAATGTTGGCTTTTAGCAGTCCTCCTAGAGACACTTTATCTTTCGAATAGGTGGCATTGCAGAGACTTATTTGCTGGAAAAAGCAACCCAAATGCTTGTTGCAAGATCCGTTTAGTAGTGATCATCAAGCAGTGCATCATTTGAGCACACCCCAATACCTATAATTAATATTTGATAACACCACTGGTAAAGTTAGGTTCTAAAATTGTTCAAGGTGATGTGATGTTAATTCTAGCTTTTGTGGACACCACTCCGTTGTATACAATGCAATCAATACTTGCAAACCCTGACAGAATCCCTGCGTGCCTATTTGTATCAGTTTATGCAAGTCATTTTACACCATACAATAACTTCACACATAAACATGTTATAAGATTAAACACCCCACCTTGGAATATCGCAAGACAGTTGATAAATATGTTGCAAGAATCATCACTAGTAAATTCAGTGCATGTTTCTCTGATCCATCCCTAACCTGGATCCGAAGGGCACCACTCAATACATGAAGGTTCTGCTCCGTGCCCGGAGATTACTGGGCCCCACAGAAAGGACACCTTGATGTACAGAATGGACAAGTCTGAGATAACCATGTCCCACCAGTATTCACCTTGCTTGTTTTAACACACACTAATGGCAAATGGTTATAAAAGTAACGAGTACATTTTTTTTTTACTTCTTAAGGTACATTGTTTTTATAGGTTTACCGAGCATAGTCAGTCAATGAGCTGAAACATCAGGTGCTGAAGTCTGAGGTATATTGAACACTACAGATCTGAATTTGGAGAAAAGCAAGATCCTATACAAGAATTTAGGAACCCTGGGAGAAATATGAAATGCCATTACAAGTATAGAATTAAAGGTATCATATATTGATGTCCATATTACTGTACCTCTCCAAGTGTATTCAGCCAAATTATGGACTAGAATAAAACCCATTTTAAAACAGAAAGCATCATTTAAGCCACCTGGTTTGCATACTTACCCAGTGGTTAACAATATCCGATATCTCTTCCAAGACTAAAAACAACTATACTGTCTGAAAGAATTCTCACAAATGGAGTAACTAAGCTAAGAATACATTTAGGGTGCAAGCAAAGGTAGTGGATGACACACCTCTTCCGTGATGGAACATCCTATTTATTTGGTGATTTCCTGGTCACCACTCACAGCTTGGAGGCAGCTTCGGCAGTTGATGAATATTGCGTGTGTGGCCAAATGATACAATGGAAACAAAGTGGAAAATACCACCAACCATGACCTCCTAAAACATAATATCAGATACATAATATCCTGGAGTGGAACTGCATCAGTTTTTGGTCCAAAACCTATAGCTAGTTATTGACACACATAACCATGGCCAAGTGATTAACAAAAGTGTACCTTTAATCTGGTGCGTGATCCCCCCAACCAATCTAAAAATAAAGAAAAAGTCTGTTGTCAAGCGTTAGGCCCAAATTGTATGTTGGGTCATTCCGTTCAGTGGCATTTTAGGGTTGACCTCGAAGTCATGGAGGCAGTATTTTATGAATATGAAATCAACTCCTTTCCACTTCTTTTTTACTACTTTCTTCAGCTTCATTCCAAGCGCTGGTGTGCCAGAATAAAATTCACTACTGGAATGCATTTTGAAGAGACATGGCTGCACCAGTACCCAGGGTAAACAACGTTTACCCCGAAACTTTTACAAAGCAGGGAATCACAACGAGGTCGTTACAAAGACTGCGTTATGATTCCACATACCATTACTCCGCAAGTTGGAACAACGACTTGCGGAGGGGAGAGGAGGTGTTGGATTTAAAATCCAACACCTTTCAGTAGTGTCCGCACAGACTGGAGTTGGAATAGTAAATTGTACTATTTCAACATCCAGCCCCCCTCCGCAATTTGTTGTTCCGACTTGCGGAGTAATGGTATGCGGAATCACAACGCTGACGTTGTAACGACTGCGTTGTGATTCCCTGTGGGGCAAAAGGCTGCGGAATAACGTCATAATTCATACCCAGCTATGGAGTTGTTATCTCTCCTATCCTCTGAATATGGAATAGAAAGGCATATGCTTACATTGGGGCCATTTATTGGGCACACATTCTGCCTCTATCATGAAAGGGCAATAGACCTCAATTCCCTTGTCCGGCCGCTCAACATCATAAAGGTAGACCGTAAAAGGCCACTCTGTATTCAATCCCCCATCATTGTAGTACTGGGAATATCATCCATAGAAAACAAATTCCACAATTAGGCTGGCCATAGACCTCCAGGAGTGCAGAACTGGAACGGAAATAAAAGCACTCGTGATCAGGATTTACTCCTTAAGGATGTGCACAAAGTAGTTGGACAAGCCTGAGACTGGGGAAGCGAGATGAGGCATTGTGGGTATTCACGACTCAGAATAGATGCCATGCTTTAATGCAGACCTGCAAGGGCACGTTTTGACTTACAGGGCAGAGAAGCCTTAGGGTAGCCATGCACTCTATAAGCTAAAAGAAGATGTGCTCAAATTAATCGGGTCGTGCTGTCATTGCGGTCTATACCACACCAATAATGTACCAATACACATTTACTACAATTATTCATTATCCTCACCGCACAAAATGGAATGAGGAATTTTGCCTTCTAAATCTGAGTAGTTTGTACTTTAGTAGAGTTTTTATTTGCAGGCGAACACATACGTGCACTTCAACAATTTCCCTCAAAAATGTGAGTGAGTCTAAATTGCAGATAGCATGGGCGTGTAACTCCTGTTGGATGTTTGCAACAGCTTGAAGGGGGCCAATGTGTGCAGAGATGCTCATGGACTTTAGAAATCTGCCCCCATTTGCGTATACTAGAGAAGGGCTGCGCGACAAGTAGTAGTATATCTTAACAGCGCTTGCTAAAGGAGGATCTGCGTGTACCATCTCATCAGTAGGCCTGAAGGAAATCACATTTTCTATTTGCTCTGCTTCCTGTCGGCACTTGATATGAAATATGCTACCCTGAATATGAAGCCGCTGCTTTTACTAGGGACGGGAATGCAGCACATTGTGTTATTTATTGCGTCTTAGAACTCGAGGCGTAAGTTGAAGCTGTCATGAACTAGCTTCAGAAATCTAATTGCTTCTGTACTTGAATAAACCTATAATGGTGGGTTGTGTGGTAGCACTTGGCTCGTCAAGGATAATGATTACAATGCCATAGAGAAGAGGAAAGAATAAATTAATTTTCCCTCTTCCGAGATTTCAAGTCTTAGAAGACTTTTTTTTCCTTCGCTCGCCATTTATTTCTCTTCTCATGAGCCGCTGCGTGCTCGAGCCACGCGCACTCATCCGCCATGTTGCTCTATCTCTCACCTCAGTGTGTTTTCTGAAAATAGAATTAAATGCAGAATGTGTTTTACTGCAAAGTATGCCTTTTTATTTGTCAGTACACAAAGCTAGAAAGCCTCTCTAAATTTTGCTGTCTGAATTGTACAGAGACAGGGCATCATTCAGCCATAGCAGCGGGAAGTACATTGAAGCAGAAAGTAAATGCTATTTGCAGGTTATGTGGTGGCAAATTTATAAATATACATATATATATATATATATATATATATATATATATATATATATATATATATATACTAGCAGCCCGCCCCAGCGTTGCCTGGGGCAGAAAGGGGCTGGGGGCAGCATTTGAGGCTTGCGTGCACTTCTGCCCCCGGCCCCCTCCCGCCCCCTCCCGCCCCGGACCCCTCCCGCCCATGTCCCGGAGATCCTTACCTCAGCCACCGGTCCCGCTCCAGGCGCCCCGCCCGCACAGGCCGCCACTCTCCAGGCGCCCCACCCGCACAGGCCGCCACTTCGCACAGCAGGGCCACGGCAGTCCTCCCAGCAGGTCACGATCTTCGGCGCCATTTCTGGAAGTGTTGCCAGGGAGCGCAAACACAAATGATGTCGTCACGCAGACGTCGCGGCCGGCGCTACTTGCAAGGGACTACTTTATTTGTATTTCGAAATTTTTTAAACAACGTATATTTTTTATTTTTAATAGCCTATGTCCTTCTGCTTGCCCTGAGGTTTTCAAAGATGTCTTGGGTGTTTTGATTGGTGGTGGACTTTTCGAGTTTACCTGGCTCAAAGGTTTGTGTTCTCTCTTTATAATAGTAGTATATATATATATATATATATATATATATATATATATGTATAATTAAAAAAACAAGCAAAATTTAATCAGTGCCTTATTTCCTTTTATATCCAGATTCGACTATATGCGAGACCTGACGCCATTCGCCGTGGATCAGGAGACTATGCCCTAAATATTACAAAGAGGCTTCTAGAGTTTTATGAAGATTACTTCAAGGTGCCATACTCTCTGCCAAAATTGGGTAAGTCATCTTCTTTACCAACATTTCTTTATTTCATGTTTGTTTTTCGTTTGAGATGTGTGGGCAAGGATCAGCTGGCGTCACAGCCAGGGGCGTAACACTGGCTTCTGCCTCCTCTGTGGTGCAGAGGGGCCCTATAGGGGTCCCAAACCCCATTCCTATCAAGCAAAATAAATATTAATGAGATATGGGAGACTCAGGATCTCCTCTTCACATTCTGCAAGGAGACCCCATCATTTTATGTAATGGAACTGGTGACAGCGCTAGACATACCAATGAGTGGAGTTACATAGTGGGAATGATAAAGTTAATTTGGTTACCATTAATACCCGGACGTCACAAGAAAGAAGGAACATATATTTTGGGACTCTGGTTGCTCATTCTAGGAGGTTTCTAAATAGTGGTAGGTTATAAGTAGGTCCGAGATGAAAAATGACAAAAATGACAAAAGCCTTTTATCACTTCAGCCAAAGTTTTTTTTTTTGTTGCAGAGTTTTATATAGCGCGAACTAGACCCGAACCAAATCAGATATCAGAGCGCTTTACATAGCACCAGTTACGTTACATGAGGACACGCATTTATTTTAGGCACGGGGAGATTAAGTGATTTGCCCAGAATCACAGGAGGTTTTGGCGTTGTTACCGAGACTTGAACCAAGCCAACCTTGAATTAATATAAGCCACCCCTGACGTGTTTTGTTATCATAACAACTCTTCAGATTATATAGCTTCGTTCAGGAACATGGGAGCAACCAGTAGTTCCTAAGTTTAAGTGGAGAGCAGCTTGGCAAGGATGGCACTTGCTAATCCTATGCTTAAAGACTGCTGTAAAAATGGCAAAATACTTTCTAGCTCAGCATGGCTGGCAGTATGCTAATTCTATGCTTAAAAACTTTAATAGAAAAACAAACAATTGAGTTGAGCAGATTCAGAGTGCTGCTGGTGTTGTAAGGTTCTCCCTATATGAGCTGCTCTCCACCTAAACTTAGGAGCTAACCTAGAGTTCCTTGTTGCCTTTTTTGCATGATTTATCCATTCGCTGTCTCCGCCAACGAACGCCGGTCAGTGCATCAGGTGCTGCAGATTCGGAGGTCGGACTTGCTTACACTCAGCCAACTTCCAAAAAGGACGCTGTGCACTCCAGGCTTGTTTTTAAAAAAATGATTTATTGCCATACAACCAAAAAAGTAACTGGCAAATGTGTTTGTCAGTTACTTTTTCTGATGTATGGCAATAAACGATTTTTGTATTTATAAGCCCGGAGTGCGCAGCGTCCTTCTTGGAAGTAGGAAGGATATATAGTGTGGGGAGGGATCCACGTGAGTACTGATGCCTGTCCCTCAACAATGTTCAGAAATAGCAAATTATACTCTGCGCATCTCTATATATGGTTTATGTCATAGTATTAATTTATGTGTACATGTTTTAACATAAGATTTTTAACTAAAACCAGGATGCAAGGAGTTACATTTTTGCAGTATTGTAAAATCACATCGAAGAACCCTCATGGCTATTTGAAGAGTAGTTTCTGTGTGGAATGTAATTCTTGCATGCAATCTGTGAGGCAGTAAAACGTGCTATACTCATGTCATATTTGCTGTACCATGATTATAATTTCATATTTGAACTTTGCACTTTAGTAATAGATGTGTGAATGTGTGTTTATTAGTACAGTTAATCCAAAGAATGTGTTATTCTGTGCTTATAAAACATGTTATTTTGTGAAAAAAGGTCAAAATCGAGTTTATCACAATAAATAAAATGAGATACTGGTTAAAAATGAGCAGGAAAGAACATGGATGGAAGCTGACATTTTTGAGATAGAAATTAAGGAAGCTTTTGGCAAGTTACAAGGAGGGAAATCACTAGGGGAAAATGCTTTATTCGGTATTTTCAATAAAATGTCTAATGATGTTTCCCCATTATTGTGTAAACACTACTCTATACCACACATTTATGATGGAAATTAATACAGGGATCCGAGGAATGCACTAATTTCAGTGATCTATGCAGAGGGTAAAGGCTCCCAACTACATTGGTTTATAACCAACTTCTTTAATAAATATAGTTGACAAATATCTACAAAGAGTTTTTGAGCTGTTTGTTAAAAGTAGTTGATAGAGTGATTTGGAAGAAACAGGTTGGATTAATAAAAGGTAGATTTGTACATAATAACATTAGATTAGCTGCCCAGTATAGTAAGTAAAAATGAGAAAGGGGAGGATACTGTGTAATTTCTTACAACTGGTGCAGAAGAGATACGGTAGCAAACTACAATAATCTGTACACTGTTTTGAGAAGGAATGGATTGGAACACAAAGCTGTGAGAATTAGATATTGTCATTTTTAACCTCTTGAACACCTGAGATGTGTTTGAGTAACTTCTGTATGCTGAACGATACCAAGAAAGAATATCCCATGTCTCCATTCCTACTACAGATCGTCGATATAGGACTCTGATGATAGTAAGGTGTGTTGGGGAGGACTTTTAAGGACCCGTGAAACATTCTGTACCATGTCTACATGGGTGGTAAAATGGTCATGTCAAGATATACTGTAAATTTGATAGGACTGATGACTTGGTCACTGAGAATTGTGCTGAACCTTAATGAGAATGGTCTCACACTGCTATCTAGTGGTCATGCATGTGAGACTGACACAGTAGAAGTTGTGTTTCGGATTTTATTTACCACAGTTGAACATGTGAAAACCAATATTCTAACTAGAAAAGAAGCTTTGAGATAGAATGTTGTATACATATGCTGGAGAGACTTTGCTAGAAGCGTTTTTGATTTTGGAGGTAGTATTGGAGCACATTTTCTCGATAATGGGCTGCGAGGTACGCACAGGGGAAATTAATCATCTTTATCAGTTTCACTTGTACTTCAGAAATAAATTACTTCTCCAAACTATAAATTCAAAATGCAGTTGTGGCGGTAAAAACATTATTTTCAAGTGAAAATGTGCTATTTCTTTCGATAAAGAGGAGTGGTCTTGCATGAATGAGGGTGCTCTCTTTCGTGTGTTTGAATATGAAAAAGGTTTATTTTTAATTCTTACTATGATTATAGGCTTCTACAAATTGAAGGATACATGCATCTAAAAACATTCTAGTTTAAATTGTATAGTATTTGTTCTGAGGTGTTTGTATATTTATTGATCTGTTTAGCTCCTTGATACATTCTGTTGTTTGTTTTCATATTCTAAAAATCTAATGAAGAATGTATGCCACTTCACTTCCGAAGCAATCTCCACTGTATCACTGCACGGTACGCAACCATATTCTATGCCATTGTTCCTCTCTGAGCCACTCTACTCTACTTCACTTTAATTTACACTACTGCACTCTGTCACTGCATTTTACAGAACAGCACTCCATCCTGCACTGCTCTACTCTACTCTACACCACTGTACTCCACTCTACTCCAACCACTGCGATTTACATCACTGAACTCTATGCCAATGCACTCTACACCACTTTATACAAAATCAATGCACTCTCCTCCACTGCACACTATGCCAATTTACTCTGCACAACTGCACTTTATGCCACTATATTGTAATCCGCAACACTCTATTATATGCCATTACACTCTACACCATTGCATTCTTCGTCACTGCACTCCACGCCATTCTATTCTACTATGCACCCTTTTACTCTACACCACAGCTCTCTGTGCCACTCTACTCTGCACTACTCTACACCACTGCACTCTACTCTACACCGCTCTACAACATTTTACTCTGCAACACTGCACTCTCCACCAATGAGCTCTATGCCACTCTACTGTGCACCATTACACTCTAAGCCATTGCACTCTACACTGCACCACTCCACTCTAGGCCACTCTTTGCACTCTTTGCCAATGCATTGTACATCACACTACTCTTTATGCCACTCCACTTTGCACCACTGCACTCTACATCACCAAACTCTACTCTGCAATACTCTATGTCACTGCACTCTAAGCCACTCTCTTCTACTCAGCACTATTGTACTCTATGCTGATGCTCTCTATGTCACTCTACCTTATGCCCCTTTACTCGACACCACTCCACTCTATGCCACTCTAATCTACACCACTACACTCTGCAACACTCTACCATGCAACACTGCACTCTCTGTCACAGAACTCGATGCAACTCTACTCCACTGCACTCTTCACCACTACACAATACACCAGACGTCATTCCAATCTACGCTACTCTCATCTTTCTAAGCCATCACATTCTACCCCACTGCACTCTATGCTACTGCTCTCTACCCTGCAGCACTCTACTGTACCCTGCACCACTCTATGCACTCCATACAGCACTCTACCCTGGACCATTCCATGCCACTTCACTCTAATCTGAAGCAATCTACTCTATGTCACTGCACTCTACTCCTCTGTACTCCACATCCTCCACTCTATGCCACTCCACACAATGCCACTGCACTATACATCACTGCAATCTATGCTGCACCACTCCACTCTACATCACTCTACTCTACGTCACTGCACTTTGTCACCGCACTCTACACCAACGTACTTTACACCACTTTACTCAAACCAATGAACTCTGCATCAGTCTACTCTGTACCACTCCACCACGCCACAATACTCTACTCGCACTATACATTACTTCATTCTAGGCCAGTCAATTCCACTCTACAACACTCCACTCAATGACATTCCACTCCAGTCTGACACGCTACTGCATTAAACTCTACTCCAGTCTAAGACACTCTACTCCACTTGATGCCCCTCCACTCTATGTCCTTCCACTGCACTCTACTCTGTGCGACACTTTAATCTAGGCCACTCCACGCTACTCTACTCCACTCCATTCTACACCACTCCATGCCACTATGACACTTTACTACACTCTTTGCCACTTTACACCACTCTATGCATCTCCACCGCATGCCACCCTACTCCACTATACCACACTGTACAACACTCTATGCAACTCCTCTACCCCAATCCACTCTCACACTTCAAAACACCCTACTCCAGCCGATGCTATTCCACTCTACTACACTACACCACTCTATGCCACTCGACTCTGCAACAATCTACTTCACTCTACACCACTCCAATCTACCTCACTCTCTCTATGCCACTCTACTTTAAAACACTCTGTACATCTCTACTTTATGACATTCTACACAACTCCACTCTGACACTCTATGCCACGCCACTCTTTGACACTCCTCAACACTCCACAACACTGTACAGAACTACACCACTCTATGCAACGCCACCCTACAACACTCTACTCCAATCTGTGCAACACTCTCTACACCATTCCACTTTATTTTACTTCACGCTATGCCACTCCACTCTGCTCTTTGCCACTCCACTCCACTCCACACCACAATACTCTATGCCGCTCCACTTTCTGATGCTCTATGACACTCCACTCAAATCAACTCTACTCCACTCAAGGTCCTTCCACTTTAAGACACTCTACTCCTTTAACAAAACTCCACATCGCTCTGCCACTGCACTCCAAACCACTCCATGATACTCCACTTCACTCCACAACAATCCACTCTCTCTATGCCACTCTACTTTAAAACACTCTGTACATCTCTACTTTATGACATTCTACACAACTCCACTCTGACACTCTATGCCACACCACTCTTTGACACTCCTCAACACTCCACAACACTGTACAGAACTACACCACTCTATGCAACGCCACCCTACAACACTCTACTCCAATCTGTGCAACACTCTCTACACCATTCCACTTTATTTTACTTCACGCTATGCCACTCCACTCTGCTCTTTGCCACTCCACTCCACTCCACACCACAATACTCTATGCCGCTCCACTTTCTGATGCTCTATGACACTCCACTCAAATCAACTCTACTCCACTCAAGGTCCTTCCACTTTAAGACACTCTACTCCTTTAACAAAACTCCACATCGCTCTGCCACTGCACTCCAAACCACTCCATGATACTCCACTTCACTCCACAACAATCCACTCCACTCTATGACACTCCATGCCACTTTCCTTTATGCCACTTACTTTTATCCACACTGGTGTATGACATGGCTAAAACACATTGACAAAGCCAATAGCTCTTTTATTGGCTTTGCCAATGCTTGTCTGCCTAGCTTGGACAATGAAACAACATTGCTGATTTTTCCTAAATATACACAATGAGAATGTAAATGCCCACTTTTAGCAAGAGCAAGACCCAAAACGCTCCAGATAACAGAGAGCCTAATTTAGAGTTTGTCAGAAAGGATATCCCTTCACAATTGTGGCAGGTGTCCACTCTCCTGTTTTATGCATTATAGCTTATGACATTAGTCAAACAGCAGACCAAAAATTCATCATGTTTTGAGAGCATATCCCATCTGCCAAACTCTAAATAAGACCCAGAAAACATTTTTTCTGAAGAAGAGGTAGATTTATGCACACAAGCATAGTGATACAGAAAGGCTCACAGGAAGAGACAGATTGTACTGTAAAAAGGAAGGCACACAAAGACTCATGCACAGGCCCACCCACACAGATACACCCTCACATGCTTACAGTGATTGAGGTAGACACCAACATGTCCACACCAACACACACCAGGCGGCACAAAGGCAGTGCTCACTCACACACCATTTAGCCTAAGAACCCTCTCCACATTTTTCATGCTATGGTTCAGTTACGTAAGGCAGTGCACTTCTCATAGCCTAGATACTTCGCCAGTCAGCAAATCAATACTACATAACAATGACATCATATTAAAGCAGCTTAGTAA
Source organism: Lissotriton vulgaris (assembly GCF_964263255.1). Lineage (NCBI taxonomy): Eukaryota > Metazoa > Chordata > Amphibia > Caudata > Salamandridae > Lissotriton > Lissotriton vulgaris. Next base: position 1,572,730,569 of record NC_141685.1, read on the forward strand.
TAAATGTCATCCACACCCCACTTTTAAAATACCTTTAAGGTTCACAGATGTGTTTGCCCTGTCTTTAACTCATGAGTGCTGAAAGAAATTGGGATGTTGGTTGACTGGGGTGTGAACCCTAGTCAAGAAGCAACCTCAATCCTTGTCAGGGTGAGTCATAACTCAACCCTAAATTAACCTGTGCTCAGCCTTCTGATAGGTTGGCACAGAGCAGTCAGGCTCAACTTAGAGGCAATGTGTAAATTATTTGTGCAACACTTCAAACAGTAATATTGTGAAAACACCACACAAAAGGACCCCACACTAAATTAGAAAAATAAGTTAGAAAAACATGTGTCTTTGTCCCCAGGCCGGGACAAAGACACATGTACAGGCCGACCTGATGGAGCTTAGTCTGGATACAGGCACTCAGTTAGGCCCGCTGAAGAGAGAGTGTACTTTAAATCCGGGTTTGTGAAGTGTTGCGAGGAGCCACGTCGAAGATGCATCTCACAGCCAAAATAATGCATCAGTTCTAAGACGCGGGGAGCCTGCATCGACATCGAAGATTATATCGATGGGGCTTGTGGTGAGAATTCCAGCATTGGGGATGCTGCGTGCAGCGGGCGATGCTTCCGTTCGAGGAGCTGCGGGCTGAGATGTGGAGTCTAGGGTTTTCATTGAGGCTGCCATCGACGAGGGATATGAGTGTCTGTACCAAGAAAGCATAGAACAGCAGCATTTCTGAAAGGCTATGTGTTGCAGGTTTTTGTGATGGGTCCAATCCACACAGTAGCGTGATGCATTTGACCTGGATGGTATTGAACCGCATAACAGAGGAGATGCATTAGATCTGCTGGACCCACAGAGGCTGGCAGAGCACCTTAAGCCATGTCCAAGGGTCCAAGACTGGGGTAGAATCACGTAGCAGGGTAGACTCCCAGATGGCAGAGATCAGGTGCAGGTGCAAGGTGGTTGGAAGCTTGCTGTGTACCTGCGGCTTCAGATCAGGAGACAAGGATTAGTCCTTCACACCCAGGCAGAGGATAGCAGATAGCAGTTCAGCACAGCAGGTCAGCAGTCCATCAGAGCAGCAGTTCCGGAGAGTGGCAGTACTTTCAGCAGCACAGCAATCCTTCTTCATAACAGAGTATCCACCAATCCAGAAGTGCACTGAAGAGGTGGTGGCAGAGGTCAAGTATTTAAACCCAGTTGTGCCTTTGAAGTGGGGGGAAGCTTCTAGGTGCAGGTCTTTGAAGCACACAGGTGCTCTGTCTTCCTGAACCTGGCTCCAGACTAACTTCAGGTGGCAGTTCTGGGTTTCCAAATAAGCAAAGTAGGCACCGGCCTATGGGCGCCACTCCATTTAGGGGACCCCGGGACAACGGATTAAAATAATATTGATTTGACCTTGAAAGAAAATTACAATCAAGCTTTCTTAAATTGTTTCCAATAATTTTTTTTTAATAACATTAATAATTGTTAATGTTTAGTTTTGTGTAATAAAATTGGTTTATTAAAATTGTTGGTTGGTAAAATTAGAAACATATTAGGAGATAATTGCAAGGGGGCCCCCACAATTTTGATGCACTAGAGACCTCCACACGGTTTAAACCGGCACTGCCAGGGGGCTTGCAGCCCCTTATCTGGAGACAGGACACAGCCTATGAAGCCTAGGTGGGGCTGGGCCCAGCTACTCTCTCCCATCCTGCCACTGATGGCCCGTCAGTCACATCTAAGCTCCACATTGAGTGTGGATGTCTAGGAGAAATACACAAAGCCTAACTGTCAACTGCAACCAGTCATGTGACCCAGAGACAGGTTGCAGGCACCAAATGGCTAATGTAAGAAAATTCCATCTTTTTCAAAGGGCCACTCACCTGTTTCCATTTGGAAATTACATGTGATAAAGTAACTCCAATATTACACTATGTGACAGGCATGCTTTGCAGTAGTGGAAAACAAATGTAACACTTTTTCACTACCAGGAACCATAAAACTCAAACTAACATGTCCTATTTTTTAAATACGTTACACCCTGCCCTCTTAGCTATCCAGGGACTACTGTAAGGGTGACCTATCTGTAGGCTGTCCTGTTTTCAGTTTCTATTTTTGGTAAATTCTGGTGGGGTTTTTTCAGTGTTTTCAATATCTTAAAAAACAGTTGTTATCAGTGGTTACACATTTTCACGCCACTAAAAACAAAAGAAAAAGTGTTTTTCCGGTGTTTATGGAACGTTTTGCTTTTATCATTGCTTGCTTTCTGCACTGAAAGAACATGGTATAGAGACAGTGTACGTATAGTGTATATGAGGTCCAAAGAGATTTTTGCAAATTAATCTTATTGTAGTACATCATTCAATACTTCTTCAGTGAGTCTTTGGTCATGTGCCCTCATGCTTTCCTTCCCATGTAAACTTCTGTGAAAAGGCCCTCTCTGCATTCATAGCCCCTTGGGCTGAGAACCGTCAGCTAAGGGACACAGTTGGGATGACTCTTTCTTTGATGCCACATAAAGCACGAAATGATAAATATTTGCATTTTAGTTCCTGGGCATAAGAAAATAGTGCACCAGAATGGACTAAAAAGTCATTAGCATCCCTCATTAACTCAGAAGATTGTAAAGATGCTTTCAGCATACCATCTAACAAGTGGCAAGGATCTCCTACAGGGAATCACTTCAGCTTGGGTATCAATTTTGACAGGTCATCACACACATTTTTTATATACGTAGGTGAATCACTACAAATACAAACAATATCACTCCAATCTTTGTTGAACTTGGAAATAACCTTTTTTGCAGAGCATAACAAGTGACACTACATTCCATGTTTTCCAAAAGTCTGGTGTCACGTTTTCACCACTATCCCAAATGCTTGGTGATATATATATTTGTCACAATACCTTGCATTTAACGGTTAAAAAAATAGGTGTTGGCAATTCACCTACTATCAATACTGACCCACTAGAAACTATGGTCTGATGTATTAAAGGTTTTTACCCATTCTCTGTGGGTAAATGTGATGACACATATTAGGAAAGATTTTTATGAAACTAGCCATTTTACCGATCAGTGAAAGAATCAAATGCAGCCAAAATATCAAATGTGAGTTTGATATGTCCTGATTCTCTACAGTTTATAAAATAATTAAACTAAACCTAAAACGTGAAACTAAACCTTGCATCTTTAGACCAAAGGCCATAAAACTGAAAAAAGTAAAAGGAAGAAGAAACAATATTCTAGTGGCATCCCTAAAGAACAAAACTCAAGCAGAATAATGTTAGCCGGTCTTTCTTACTGCTAGCTTGTATAACAAAGTTACACTTTATTGACCCCTTCAGTAAGAACAAAATGACTCTTTCACTTTCTCTTTCCTTTCTTTGAATGGCATTTAGTTTGTGGTTGTGCAGGTGTTTTTTCAGTGTTTATATGTTTTCACCGGTGAGGGCTATTTTTCTTTCAGTGGGGTTTTATCAGTTATTATAGGTTTAAACCTAAAACCCCACAGCCTACCTATATGTATTAAAAAGGACGATTTGGGCCTGACAAAAAGGTTTTCTTTGCTAGGTTGCAAATAACACTGCATACACTCAGTCTGCAATGGCAGGCCTTAGACATGTTTAAAAATGGATGGCACAATCAGTGTTTCAGGCCCACTAGTCACATTTAATTCACATTCTCTGTGCATATGTAATGCACCTTTACACAGGGACTTGGGAGTAAATTAAATATGCTGATTGGGTATAAGCCAATCTAGAGGAGTAGTGTGGCTCACTGGTTAGAGCAGGCAGACCTGGAAGCAGAGGTCAGCCCGGGACCAGGGTTCAATTCCCGGCTCGGCAGGTCTTGAGTCCTAAAATGTCCATGGACTTGACAATTCTTGCTCCGGTGCCTACTCAATTCACGGGTTCGCACTCGGCGACTCTGGGCAATAGCTTGCTTAATCTCCACAACGGCCCCTGCGGTGGGATGCCTGGCTTTCACCTTGTGGATACCCTGCCGTGGTTATCTCACAGGGGAATACCAGGACGGGTTCCCTAAGCAAGCGCTTAGAAACCAGTGGTGATTTGCGCTATATAAATTCCTGTACATTTACAACATGTTTTAAGGAGAGCGCACAAGTATGTTAGCACTGGTTAGCAGTCCTAAAGTGTGCAGAGTCCTAAGGGCAGCAAACACGAAGTCAGCAAAACCAGGAGGTCTGAAGACAAAACGTTAGAGGGAAACCAGGCCAAGGATGCAAGGTCTAACAAGTGTGGTGTGGTCGGTACGGTTCAAAAGTAATCTGGTTGAAGGTCACTAGTAGCAAATACTTTTCTTATTTATGCAAGAAAAATATCTATTTAAAAATAATCTCCTAAAGTGTTTGGTGCAATGCTATAAAACTCATTAGAAAGACTGACGTCAGGTATTCTCTCATTAGCTTTCCTGGTTTATGATAATAGGACTCTTAACTTTAGAGTTAACCTATTTTTGCATGCTCTCAATAGATGTGAATAAGGAGAATGAGGCATACAGATTTGCCTGCTCCTTAAAAACATTCAAAAATCTCATGGCTATTTCCCACCTCTCGTGGAGGCGGATTTCTGACTTTGGAATTCAAGAAAGGTTGCATATGATATCTTGTGCCTTTTGTAGCTTTCTAGGTGTAATCCCCATTTTTTTAATCTTTTTTTGTCACATGCAAAAATATATAAATGACAGCAAATACCAGACTAAAAGCTTGTTAACTTTGACTTTTTTCTCCAATGATAATATACTTTCCTCAAGTAACAAATCACTTCTTCAAGGAACCTGACAATTATTTGTGTGCTTTCTTTGGCTTGGGTGGGAACGCATTGGGAAAGAGTTTTTGAAGACCCACAAATATGTACATTTGTGAGTGTTCATGATCTTCCAGAGCATTGCCCCCATTTAACACCTGCTCCCCTCAAAATGGAAGCGATTTACTCACCTAGAATCCTCTCTATATCTTTTCATGAGTTCACAAATTTATATGGGTAGGTTTAATTTACAGTTTTTTCTAGGTGGCTAACATTTCTCATTTTGTAAATCCTCTTTTGGTTTGTGGACTTCTCTTTCACTGTCTCCATCAAACTATTTCTCTCTCTCTCTCGCACATTCTCTTTCTGGCCAGTTGTTTTACCAATCTGTCTCTTTTGTTGATGTTATCTTTCTAAATCTTCCTTTTACCCTGTCTCTCTTTGGAGGAAATCATCCCTGTGCCCCCCTCTCTTTCATTCAGTTCTCCTCTCTAAAATCTTTGCAATTTCTAAGTCCCCTCTTCAAAGTTTGTTTCTCTCCCTCATCTCCTCCTCCAGATTTCTCTTTTCTGCACTCTCTGCCCCTCCCTATAAAGCTATCTGTGTATTCATATCTCTTGTTAATCCCTTGCATTCTTATCTGTTTTCTTCTCAACACATATTGCTTGATGTCACAACCATGATAACCTTCCTCTCTCACACCTTAACATGAATTTCGTTCAGGTTCACTCCCTCCTCTCCCATTCCTATTTCTCTCACCCTCTAACTATCTTCTGAATTTCTTTCTCCCTCTCCCTTGTCTCACCTCTCATTCCATGTTTACTTTTTAATGTTAATCTTTCCTTGCTTGAACTATTTCTCTTTGTTTGAAATGGGGACTCTAGTTGGCAGTGGTTTACCCTGCCCAAGTAGGGACCCTCATTCTAGGCTAGGTAAGACACCTAAGCTAACCACCTAAGGTAACCCCTGCTTACCCTTTTGGTATTTTGAGTTCAGCCTTGCCAGAAAGTGCGGGCAATGGCTTTCCAAGAACAGGGGTCTGGGCCATTTGAGGTGAAGGAGCGCAAGAGTAATGTCACATACCTAGTGGATATGCAGACTCCTAGAAACCCTTTGAGGGTCCTACATGTGAACCACTTCAAGCCACATTTTGAGAGGTCTGAGTGGACCATGCCCTTTGTCATGGATGATGGAATGGAAGAGGAGAATGAACCTCTCCCTGACCTCCTATCTTCCAAAGAGCAGGAAGGCTCAGTAGGGGGTGGGATCCTCTCCCCTTCTCCGACCCTAAAACAGCAGAGAGACTGTCGCCAGTTGCTAGGACAGTTTGCCTCTCTGTTCTCACTCATTCCTGAAGTCAACCAATGGTGCACCCACAATATTTACACTGGGGCCAGCCTACCTGTTATGCACAAGTCTTACAGGTTGTCTGATAAAGTGAGGGATAGCAATAAGGAGGAGGTCTCCTAGATGCTGGAGTTAAGGGTGATTGAGCCCTTCAACAGTCCTTGGTCCAGCCCAATTATTTGGTCCCCAAGGCTACCCCAACTGGTGTCACACCTGAACTGCGGTTCTGTGTTGAATACCAGGGTCTCAATGGCATGACTAAAACTGAAGTGAATCCCCTCCCTGAGCTGATGAGCTCATTGATCAGCTTGGAGCTGCCAAGTTCCTCAGCATGTTTGATTTAACATCTGGGTACTGGCAGATTGCCTTGACCGAGGGGACACAAGAGAGGTCAGAGTCCTCAATGCCAGAAGGGCACTATCAGTTCAATGTCATTCCTTTTAGCTTGAAGAACACCCATACAACATTCCAGAGGTTGGTATGGCACCATTGTTGCCCACTTGAGAGAGCTGACTTCCAAGAAGCAACCCTGTAAGGTAATCTGGACCCAGGTGTGCTAGACCACTTTTTACACCCTGAAGGAGGCATGTGCCCATGCTTCTGGCTCCTGCTTTCTCCAATAAATTCGTAGTGCAGACTGCTGCCTCAGAGCATGGTGTGGGATCTGTGTTTTCACAGCTAGATGAAGAGAGCCTAGATCAACCTGAAGTCTTCATTAGTTGGAGGGCAGTTCCCCGAGAACAGGGGTGGAGAGCAATAGAAAGGGAAGCTTTTGCTGTGCTCTGGGTGCTGATGAAGCAAATACCCTACTTGTTTGGGACTCACTTCCAGGTTCAGACCGACTACAGGCCCCTCAGATGTTTAATGCAGATGAGGGGTGAGAATCCAAAACTGTTGAGGTGGTCCATCTCCCTAAGGGGGATGGACTTTATGCTGGAACACTGCCCTGGATAAGAGCACGCCAACATTGATGGTCTTTCCCAGTTCTTCCACCTTTGTGATGAAAAATCTCAAGCGGTTGGGTAGCTCTCCCCACTTTCAGCTGGGGGGGACATGTGTTAGACCTAGGATCTGAAGGCAAATAGACAGGGGAAACCATGCCAAAAAATGCCAGGTCTAACACTCTTCAGCAGCCTAACTCCTCTTTAGAGTTTGATGCCATGGGCCTCCATTCACGCGAAGGCAGAAGGAATGCATTCTTGTTGGTCAGGGAGGTCGGCGACTGCTCATTACCTTTGCTTTGTGACACACACTGAATTCAGAGTGTGGTAATAAGCGGCATTTTCATCAAACGACTACCCTCACAAGCAGAGGGTCCTGAAAGGCCAAATATGAATAGTGTTTTTGTTTATACGAACTCAAAAAGCTAGCTGTTAGCATTCTCCCCTCACTCCAAGCAACCTTACCTCGTTGCCATTCCTGTGTAGGATCCATCCAAGGTCAGCAAAGCACATGCACAAACTGGGCAGATGTGTGCACTTTAATGGTCCGCTTTGAAAGACAACAAACTGTATGTTGCATACAGGGCCATCATGATGCGCGCATGGCCCTGGAGGCTGCAGCCACCCTTTGCAAATACTGAGAGACCACAGGGCCCTGGCACTCCGCCGTGCAGTTAACGTTTCTGAAGAAAGCAGCTGATGAATTTCACCCCTACCACCTCTGTGCCCCAAAGCCTCCGTACTAGATGCGCCATACCATAGAGAGCTGTGCCCCAGGTGGAATCCTTCTGCATAAAAGTGCAAAGTGGGATTAATTGATCACTGGCTGGCAGTAGCAGTATGTTCTCACTAGACAGAGGAGCTAATGGTAGAGGGTGCACATGCAAATTTTTATCACCTTTGATTGCGCCTACGTAAACTGTTTCTATTCCATTATGTTGGGGCTACACTTCATACTAGATCACCAAGCCCTAGTTTTCTTGTCATCTGCCCTGCCCTCTTGATGACCAGACAAGTCAACGCCGTCTCATCATCGTGTTTTAACATCCTACGCATGCTCCGAAAGATCTTCCGATGGATCCCCACCGAAACCAGGAAGACGGTCACCCAAGCACTCGTCACTAGCCGACTGGACTACGGAAACACCCTCTACACCGGAACCACAGCCAAACTGCAGAAAAGACTCCAACGCATCCAGAACGCCTCCGCACGACTCATCCTGGACATACCCTGACACAGCCACATTTCTGGACACCTGAGAGACCTGCACTGGCTCCCCGTCAGCAAGTGAATCACATTCCGTCTCCTCACCCACGCACATAAGGCCCTCCACGACCTGGGCCCCAGGTACCTCAACAACCGCCTGACCTTCTACACTCCCACCCACCAACTGCGATCGACCAACAACGCCCTCGCCGCGGTTCCACGCATCCGAAGAGCCACCATGGGAGGAAGATCCTTCTCCTACCTGGCTGCCAAGACCTGGAACTCCCTCCCCATCCACCTCCGTCGTACCCAGGACCACTTCTCCTTCAGGAAGCAACTCAAGACCTGGCTGTTCGATCAGTAGCGGACCCCTCTCCCCAAGCGCCTTGAGACCCTCTGGGTGAGTAGCGCGCTATACAAATTTCTTGATTGATTGATTGATTGACTGGCAAGGGATAGGCATATTTTCATGCAGAATACTTGGCTGCTTTAGGCATACAGTTCAGTGTTACTGCAACGAGAGTGTTCACGCGAATAGTAACAGATTGGAATAAAATATTGGCTCTTGTTCTGTCACCGTGGTCTGTGTGGGGAGCAGTGAGGATTGGCGAGGGTCGGTGGCAAAGAATTATGCCTCAGCCTCGACATCAGTCATTCTTACAGCCTCATGCAGAGTCCTTGGCCTTAGCATGCTCTGTAATTAGCATCATTCCACAGGGCTGGCCTCAGTTTTGCATTGCACAAAGAGAAGCCATTTGCACTCCTCATGGGAACTAGGGAATTGACTGGGACTACAGCACTGCCAGTAGTTCATCAAAACACGGCGGCTCCACAGTGCACATGAGCAGGGCCATTTGAAAAGGTCAACCAGGGGTCACAGGACTGTCACTGCTCAGTGACACACAATGAGGAGAGAAATGTGGGCCCTCTGTGCAACCTGTCAGTCAGTCGTCCATTTATTTCATTAAATCCTGGGTAAATAAAACACTAACGGAAAGTACACTGTCGTAGATTACTTTTTCAGTAAAATAACATTTCTTAGTAGTCTGTCACTTTGAAAAGAACCATATTTCACGGGAACAGATGCTTCCGTGTGCTCCTCGCTTTAATTTAATAATCTCTTCACAGAAAGGTAGTGCGGAAAAGAGAAATCACTCACCTAGGGCTCTGCTAGGACTCTGGAATCATTTTAATTAGACTGCTGTTTTTTTGTGCAGACTTCCCATGACAAAATGGCCTGTAGGGAAAACAGTCCTGTAATTTCCCATAAGACCATTGCGTGACGCACACTGGACTGATGTGTTTGAATTAACAGCCGTCTGACTCCAACTCGATGGTTGCGCCTGTCGTTTACAGAAAAATAATTAAATTATGTTTAACAGGCATCCATGACCCCCATAGGAACACGCGTTGTCTTTCGTGCTCAGAATTCCGATACAGACGCCTGTTGCCCAGTAGGTAAAGATGTTCTGCAATTATGCGAGCTGCTCATACGGTATGATATGAGTACTCTATAGAGAATATAAACGTCCTGATTAACATCTGATTTATTTAAGGGGATTTTTTTTATATTCATGATATTACTCTGTTGGTTCACATGCTTATGTGATACGGTAAAACACTAAAGCGCAAGGTCTGATCTTCATCATAATTTTCATGTTTAATCATTTTCACAGATAAAGACACACACCAATTTTTTTCTGTCTGTAACTTTAAAAACAAAAATATATTTAAAAATTATCTTCTTTTCCATTACTCTAAATGCTGCCATTCAAATTCCAGGCGAAAGCCTGTGCAGATTGCCAGCATGGAGCGATAGAAAGGGGATGAAATGTTCTTAAATACCTTTATATGTGCATTATAATGCTAATATTGTCACATGACTTTCGAATTGAATAGCTAGCTACTTAGTGCTAAAACTTGACAGGCATCAATGTACAAGTACACATTCTCAGTTAATTAAATTGTTCCTACAACACTGATGCAGATCAAATCAGGCTCTCCACAGGACCCTTGTCCGGCCAGAACAATTCACTAAGCCCCAGAGGTGATAGCTTCACACCTCACAGCCATTTTTAACAATCCCCTTTGAAATAGGATCGTTTCCAAAAGACCCAAAAAAATATAGACTAATAACTCGACTACCATTCCATGCCAAACCTGTAGAAAATATCATCAATAATGAACTGACCATCTTCTTAGCTAAAACCAAGAGTCTGGATTCTACACAGTTCGGTTTTCGTAGTCATCACAGCACCAAACTGGCGCTGATTACAGACACAGAAGAAATTAGGCAAACAATTGACAGCGGGGGAAATGTGGCTCTGATCCTTTTGGATCTATCCTCCGCATTTGATACGGTCAACCATGCTCTTCTCATTGATCGCCTGGAATCAATTGGGATCAAAGATAATGCACTCAAATTTCTTACTTCTTTTCTGACCGATTGCATTTAAACAGTCGCCCTAGGTGATTTTACCTCAATGTTTTTTTCTTTACCTTGCGGAGTCCCTCACGGCTCATCTTTGAGTCCTGCTCTGTTCAATATTTACGTCACTCCAGTTTCAGCCTTAATCATTTGGTTTTTCCCTGGGTTCATATGCGGATGACACGCAGATCGTTGTCTCCATCACCATCAATCCAGGATCCCTGGCTACCCAGTTCCACAACTGCATGCTCCATGTTGACAACTGGATGAGCAGCAATTGTTTGAAATTAAATTCCTCAAAAACGGAGGTCCTACTGTTTGGCTACAATCCTCTTTTTGGTCAAACCAGTGGTGCCCCCCGGAACTTGGGAGCCTGCCTATCCCCAGGGAAAAAGCAAAAAACCTGGGGGTGAACATTGATACTAAGCTATCCTTTGAAGGACAAATTAATCAGATCACTGTCTCATGTTTTCTCATTCTGAAAATCTTAAGGAGTGTCTTACCTTTTATTCCATCTAACCTGCAAAAGAGAGTAGTCACGACTGTAATTTCATCCAAGGTAAATTATGGCAATGCACTATCCATCAACATTCAAAAACTTTTCTACATAAATTACAAACATTACTATCATCTACAAATGGAAATCTGGTAATCCCCAGATTCAAGAAAGCCAACTGGGGTGGGAGAGGGTTCTTTTTATGCACCTCAAGATTATAGAATTCTCTTCCTGCAGAACAAAAATTCAAAACAAACTTACAAGAGTTTAGGAAAGAGCTAAAATCCTGGGTCTTTTCCAGCTTCTGGATTTTATCAGCTTGTCAGTTTCGGCTTAGTGCCTAGATACCCCGGGATGATTGTCGTGCTTTACACATTTTACTTTCATTTCAAACACAAAATAAATATGGTTAAGTAATAATAATATGTACAAAAACAAATATGAATGAATAAAGACACGAATCTTAAAAACAAATAAATACCAGAAAAACTGGAGCCCTAATCATAATAGGTGCTTCATCACGAAACCTACGCACCCTATGCAAATGTTTGGTGTTTAGACCTACTCCTCCCTAGAGAAGATATAATGACACAGAAGATAAATCAGACTAAATTAGACAATGCACATTTATTATTTTTGTGTTTTGAAGAAATATATATATATATATATATATATATATATAGTATGCCTCGCTTTTCCTGATGGTTAAGTAAAGGCCATACTTTTTGTTAAAAAAAAGAAAGAAAATATGCAAATATTTATTTTCTGGTGCCCACACTATCTCCAAAAGAAAAAAACTTCTCAAAGAACCAACATGAAAACATAACACATGTCTCACCAATTACATCACTTGCAGCACAGTACTGCAAAACGTGCCCCGTTACTTTGCAGAATCTGGAGAAGGGTGATGGATTGGGGGTTTCTGCATCTCAGTCTTCGGGTGTAATCATTAAATAACTCCTTACCCTTACGGTATAATCATTAAATAACTCCTTACCCTTGCGGTATGGACCTTTGATAGTCGACAGGGAGAAATGAGGTGCAATCATGTGCTTAAGCAATGCATCGTTAAAGCTTGAGTATTGAGCAAGTTATGATAGTTAGTGTGAGTTAAATGATTTTTTTTCAATTTTTTAAAGTTTTCATCTATTTATTAGACATTAATCTTTAGCTTTCAGCATTAAAAGTTATTATAATCCATCAATTGCTATTTGATTATAACATGAAACAAAATGTTTGTTAAGATCACATTCAAAATAGTAATAATATAACAAGCGTTTTCCTTAAAGGAAACTCCCTATTCTAGGTAGAATTTAGATTAAGAGTTGAAAGATGTCTGTTCAGCAACTCCTAGAGTTCTGATGAGCGAAAGTTCAATGTGTAAGCATAAAGCTTTCACAGTATAGCTGGAAAGTATTCTCAGCCCAAAATAACAGTGGCCAATTCAAGAAGCAAGCTGCCTCACTTGAAGAAAGGCATCAAAAACTCAAAAGGTGAGTCTGGTCAGAGAGTCGGGGAAGGAATCCATTTGATCTGCCCCTTGGTGTCTGAGGTCTATGCTCTGCGCACTCACTAGGCTTGGAACACACACTATAATAAATACACAAATTCTGTGTTGCAACATTATTTTCTTTCATCTTCTTCGTCCACCAATAGAATATCGGCAGCAGACTCCTGGGAACAGATTCACTCCACATGCTCCCACCAGAGCATAATAAACCTTCAGACATTATTCATAAGAAGGTAACAACGTTGTTTTCTTTTGGTCCAAAACTTCTTTTCATGAATCATTCTTTTTGTCTTGTTCATCTCATCTCGATGAAACCTCACTATCAGTTTTTTAATACTAAACAAGTGTCTATTCACTAACTAACAGTAGGCTTCTGAAGTTGCAACGTCTGCAGCAAAAGGAAGAAACATCTTGCACAAACAAATATTCAATGTGAAAAAAGACCTTTCTGCGTTAATGCATTATTTTCCAGTTAACATGGCATCAACAGTTAGGCTAACTTAGTTTGGTATGTGCAGGCCTATAATACTCAAGTATGGTTACCTACTGCAATTTTTTTTATTTTAGCATATATATTTTTTTAACGTAAACGTGTGCACGTTATTAATATACGTGTTTTCAATTGGGTGAAAAATTCGCTGCAGCGTGGGCCACTGAGGTTCCCACATCTCTGAGATATTCATAGTCCTTGATCTGAATGGGGATCCCTGCAGTATGGCGGGCATCTCAAACCTGCAGAGACCCTTATAGGGGCCCTGATCGCCTACCCCCTGCCCCCCACGTTCTCCCTGATGTTCATTGTCTTTGTGGCTGATGTTTGCTCCACAGTTCGAGCTAACGTGGAGACGTCCTACCTGCTTCTCCTTTCCTCGTCTAGCTCCTTAGGAAACATTCTTACTCCGTTTTCTTGTTAATTTGCAAAGTTGGCAAATGAGAAAAACATTGTGCTCACAGCAGGCTGCCCTGGGAGAGGACGGCTGAAATAAATTGACAAGTGCGACTGTCTCAGACAGTCAACAATTATAAAATTGATTACATGGTTAGGCACAATAAAGTAATCAAGGCAGTACAAACTGCCGCATCCAATTGTGTATATATCAAATGGGAGAGAAAGAACCAGAGTGGAGTGAAGGAAGAAGACAGTAATGGAATAAAATTAGCAGATAGGAGAACAAACACTGACAAAGCTAATTGGTCTGGCTTTTTGTTCGGGAAGTGTTTGATAATAGTTGGGCGAGACTGTGCGTGTGTGTATGTGTGTGTTTGTGGGTTTGTGTGTGGGTTAGGCTTTTTTTGTCCTCATTGGTTATAGAAAAACAAAAATCACAGAATCTGGCAACATCTTGGGCTACAACAATTTTGAAGCTGAGAGTAGAGCCCTCCACTGAGCAGACTGAATAAGCACTTGTAATCTGTTGCTCACAGAAGAGCATTATGAAATGGTGTTCAGAAGATGAAGATTGCATTGTTGATGTTGAACATAAGACACGTGCAGAAAATCATATCGTGGTAAATTCTTTTGATTGAACTGGCATCAAACATGACTCCACCTGAGATAATGTATGTTGTATTGTAGCATTTCAATAGCACTTTCTCATTTGGTATTAAGGCCACACAGCAGTCTCACATGGGATACTGAGTAGAACCCAGGCTTCCAGTACATCGATGAGGAGGGGTACCGGTTGCTTTGTCATCTATAAGGTAGAGCTTTCATGTTATGTGTAAATGCCAAACGAGTGCACTTCAAAGTTGTTGCAGTAAAATCTGGCAGCTCTGTATGCAAGAATTGGTATGCAAGATGAAGCATGAGGGAAAATATCATTTGGGGTCCTATGCCTTATATTTTAGGAGATGCAAAGCCTTTACTGGTGGTCAAAGTACAGGTGGATTTGCCAGTCATTTGTTATGGGGCACAGTAGAAGCCAAGATTGGATTGGGATCAAAAATAGGCCCGGGCACGCAAAATGAAAGCGGCCCACATTTGCTGATTGCCTTTCTGCCAAACAATGCTTCAGCACAGTTTTATGAAAAGAAGGGCGGTGGGGGTCTCTGACAGAGTAGTGTTTTCTTAGCTTCACTTAGATAAAAAAAATGCTTGGATTAGTTCATACTGGTGAACTACACGTGAATGCAAGTGAGACCACTTCTGCTCGGGCCACCTGCCCCTACTTAATCTGCATATATTAATGGGCCCGCCCAGGGAGACAATGGGAGTGACACCTCCGCCCATTGTTAAATAGAGGTAACAGAAGCCCATCTACCTCCAGAAAGGCCTTTCAGGCACCCACTGGGCCACTGGTGGCTTCCGAAAAGCACAGGCACAGCCCAAATCGCTCTCAGGCTGCCCAAAAAGAGGCCCACAGCTGGAACTTGGATAACAACCCTTCGGCCATTGCCTCAGTGCCCGCCTTACCAATCTGGCCCCGGTAGAAACCCAACCCCAGGACTCACTGTTTTACCACCAGTTAATTTCTTCATGGAGTTCACCCTGGAATTACACATTCCTGAATTCTGGAGGTGCTGTTAAACCACCAGCAAACCAATGTATAGAGCTCACCCAGGTGCAGTGGAGATGTAAACTGTGGAGGCAGTGCTAAACCAGTAGTACACCACTACATGGAGTCCATCCTGGAGCAGTGGGGGGGGGGGGGGGCAAAACAACATAACCACTGTTAGACAACCAGCAAACCATTTAATGGAGTCCACCAATGAGCAGTAGGGAGCCTAAACCATGGTAAATTACCAGTAAACACTATAAGATTCCACCCAGGAGCCATATGGGTGCAAACCATTGAGGAACTGTTAAAACACCACGAAACCACTAGTAAACCACTAAATGGAGCCCAGAAAACATAGAGGTGCAAGAAGGGGCCCCTTTTTGCAGTTATATGTGAAAACTGCTTTCTTTGCACTGTTCTTGTTTTTAGTTAGGGAAAGGGCAATACTCATTAAAATTGTTATTTGACTCTTTACCCTGTTTTAAAATCACCACATAATTATTTGTTTTGTACTGCACATGGTCCCATTGAAATTTTGATCTCATGGTCAAGCAAGTGATTGGAGGCGTGACTCAACTCTGAGTGGGCTATGGAAAGGTCTCGATGATCAAGAGACAATCCATCCCTTTTTGGATAACCAAATGAGAATATTTGATCTTTACAAAACCTTTGATGGGATTCCAATGGTTCTCAATATCAATCAAATGCGGTTCTGTATATGCAGGTTTCCTGTGACTTATTTTGCATAGATATATTCACTAGCACCACATGCTTTAACTCACTTTGTTAGGGGTTTTCAGCTTGTTGGAGCTTCCGTTAGCTCTTAGATAGACCCCCAGTTTTTCTTGTTGTTAATATCTATAAGTCTGGGGATAATATTCTGGGCAGGTCTTTAAATATCCCTTAGACCCTTCCTTCCTCTTGTGTTTTTTGATTGTTTAGTTCCCTACTGCCAATCCCTCAGTACTCCGAGATCTCTTATTTGTATGCTTTAGTTAAATTCCTCAGTCTGAGAGAATACCTTATCATATGAATTATCTTATCTCTTTATGTTTACTTCTGTGGATTCTTTGCAGGGGACCGCTTCATCTGAAATCCTGTCTATCCTTGAGATACATGGAAACCACTCAATGCCTGCAGATTTAATTTGTGGCAAATCTGGAATCACTGCCATGAGTTTTAAGGGCCTTCGGAGATGTAATTTGGTGTAAATAATACGATTAGTTCGTAGGGGTTAGTTTAATTACTTGGGGATGTAATTTGCCTTGAATTAGTCTTTTCCATTTTTGTCTCTGTGATTTTATTTTGCACTTCTTGCTGTAACAGCACAACTCGAGTTTTGTTTCAGGTGCGATCATTTAGTTTTTTTATACCGTGTTTTGTTATTGAGCAATTACTTAATACTATCTACTACCATATTTCTCCTTCCTAGTTCCTGACAAAAGGAAAACTCTTATCGTCATCTCCACTACAATTATACACTGCAAAAAGGGTTGGTCTTGATGGATTATCCCTAACAAGATTGTCCATATTAGTTTTACCTGGTTCTTCTTTGTTTGTCACCATTTACAATTTTGTCCACATTCATCGATTTTTAACCCGATCCGGCCCTTGAGTTTGTCAATCTACTTTCCTTTGTGTTGTTTGAGTGGCACTTCCTCTGTACTGTTTTCTTTTTTTTGGTTCGAATAATAGATTTTTCCTCTAGTCATCCCACTGTCATTCTTATTTAATGATTTAATTCCTGCTTTTACGTCGCAGTTAGTGTGGGCGAGCTGGGCCCAGGCCTGGGGCACCAATTTTCTGAGGGGTACCTGAAGCTGTGTGCATTAAGGGTATGCCGACAGCATCGCCCTTCTCATCTTGCTTCAGCCTTGATCTTGTCCTTGCCGGTTCGTTTCTGTCTGATTTGCCAATTAAAAGTGGTTATATCCTTCATTATCTTACAGAATTTGATGTTTTGAAGACCGCTTTAGCCCCCTTCTGTGCCCTCCCTTCACCGTCTCACCCCTGCTGACACACATCAACAAAACCATCATCAGCTGCTAAGCTATGGGTGATTTAGGTGAACTGGGAGAGGACCAGTGATGTTTGTGTTCACAGGCCAGTCCCTGCTGATCTAGCTACTGACCAGTGAACACAAAAGGGACCCTTTCTTTCTCATTTAATTCACTACTGTCAGCAAGGTTGCTAAATGTTCTTTGCCCATTCCCAGGGTGCTATCTTAGCAAAGGCGGGCTCTGCCACCCGTTGATCATTGTTTTTTTGCTTTGCGTCAAAGATTGTCAATACCTTTTCTACGGCCTGGTTAACGTTGTGCCCCTAACTCTGCATAGTTACATGCATGTTCTGTTTCTGTATTTTTTATGGTTTTCTGAGTTTATGTGTGTTTTCTGAAAGGTTAATCTGTGTTTCTAATGTCTGCTACAATATCCAAATCCCATAACTCACGATGGGGAGAGTTTAAGGAATTGAAAGCTATAGGGCCTGCCTCCTCGCACATTTTCTTTGTCGCTCCACCTGGTGTTTAAGTGTTTGCAGTCTTAGGAGGTGCTTGATCAAGGCTGAGCGAAATTTGTGACTTTTGACTATTGTTGTATTGTGGGTTTTGTATTGGATACAACGCTATCATCACCTTCATCACTCTTGGAAGCGTACCAGGCTTGTCCACCATGGCCCAACAGAAACAATGCCCCCTCATATTAGAGTTATGTTTGCCAGCTAATTTGTTTTTATTTGAAACCTCTCTTATCTAGTTTAGTATATAAAATGGTTAAACGATCAGCCAACTTTTGTAAAAAATCTATTTGGGCACCAACGTTTGTCCAATGATGATGAAGTGTTTCCACAATGACTTGCGTTCGCATGACATGAATTATAAACTACTCTCAATCACTCTATTGCTCTTCATAAACTGCCCTTTGTCTGGAGTGTCAGTTGGGCCAAGTGCAATTCTTTCCTCTTTCCGTGAGCCAGTCCCCATTAGTGCATTCTTCATTGTTGTAATTCCCTGTCTGGTATTTCATTAACCTTTAGTCCAGTTTTAATGCTACATGGACTCGTAAGTATTATTTCCCTGCTTCCAAAGCCCTTTCCCCAATCTCACCCTGTAGAGACCAAACAACATTTGGACCTGTCAATTGTTAACTTCAGTTTCAGCCTCCACCTCTAACTGCATAGCTGTGTTAGCATTCTTTTTCTTCTAGGTTTAATTTGTATATGATTAATCTTGCCTCCTGTTCATCGGATTTTCCTTAGTTGAACTTGATCCAGAAAGAATTCGGGCAATCAGCTTGAGATAAGAGCTGTGGAATTCCTATTCGTTCTCATTACATTTTAATTCTGAACCCCAATTGTCTTTAATGATCCATCGTTTCTAGGGTTAGAAATGTAGCGTATGCCTCCCTGCTGATTACCCTTAATGGGATAACATACCGGTGGACCTGGGCCTGTAGGATTAAAGTTGTATTCTTTTGCTCAAATCAGCGTTCCTACTCCTTTCCACATTTACTGCCTGTCTCAAATTGGTGGGTTTATTTTGGTTGGCTTATAGGACCCAGACCATTTTGGGAAATACACATTAAATCATATAGAATGTTTTAAAATACCTCCAATCCTATAGTTTTTAAAGCAGCCAAGGTACACTGTGGTCTAGATCGCAGTATTAAAATGTCAATTAAACTGGTATTAATATTTAAATAAGATCAGATACTAAGTAGGAAGGTGTAGTTGTGCTTTGTAGCAGTTAGTCCTAGCTGCACACAATTTTTTAACATGTAAAGTGAAATTAAAGGGCCATGCTTTCATTGAAATTGATACTCACCAGTTGCTGTACAAGTTTGTTTTAAAAGCCTGTCTGGCTGATGGGGTTTGATCTTTGTAAAAGTTTTTAAGAGCAAGTATAGCTGGTCCCCAGTATGCCATAAGGTAACATTTACTTTTAGATTTTAGAGTGTTTTCTCTTTTCTGTTGACACCTTTTGCTATGTGTTTTAAGAGAACATAGACCCTGATCCGTTTAACACATTTCTTGGCACTCTGGTGTAATTTTATTGATTAAACTATATTATTTTCTACTAAATTAGTTTGAGATTTCTACCAATTATTTTTTAAATGTATTTACTTTAATGTCGCTTTTGTGACTATTGTTCATATGACACACATATTCCTGGTAACTTCTTTCATAAAAGGGGTTACCACAAGTTACTAGGATATACATGTGAAAGCAAACTCATTTACCACCAGGAATCAAATTCAAATAGTCCTTGCCAAGACGTTAGCATTAGTACATCCAAAATTATCCTAGTTTCAAAAGAAAAATAATTAAACTAGTCTACAACTCATGTAATCCTTGCTGTTTCTGCCAATCCACAAAGGGGAACTTCACATTTCTCATAGAAACCAGTATTTACTTCTAAGTGCTGAATTATTATAATTGGTTGGTAGACTGCGCATAACCTGGGATGTATGCAGTCTGAATAATTATAAGAAAGGACCACAAGGTACTCACATTCCCAAAGCACCAGAATGTAGGCATATCTTTACTTCCGGAAACTCTATTAAGCAAACGTGAACACATTACATTAGTTGACAAAATATAAGAGAGTCCTATTTTGATCTTCATTCTCCTCCTAATCTAGAAGTGTTGTTGGGTGGATTGATATTGCAATTCTTTTAGAAAGTTTTCAGGTACACAAGAGCCATGTGGTCCTCTGTGCTACCGCAGTGCACTATAGGTGAGTAAGAGATAGACTTCCTTAAGGCGTAGGTACGCAGTTTTAGTGATCCTACCATCCAACTAACAGTAGATGCGCAACTACCTGGCACAATTGATATCCTCCTGTGCAGTCTGAGGATTGCTTTAGATATATGGTAGATTAGATGAGAAATTTAAATGAGTTGTGGTTCCCACCCACACTTCTCTGTAATACTAACGCCTATGTAATCAATGCTAATAACCCTTTCAAGGAGATCTTTCTCAGCTCTCACTAGGCAGTTTTTGACAACTGCTGACCAAAACACCCCAAATTTAGTTTTAGTTGTACTTAGTTCGAGACCTCTGGATTGGTAGAACCCTGTGAAATTATGTATTAAGACTTGTAGTCCAGTAGAGGTCTTACAGATGAGGAGAGGATCTTCCGCAAAGAGCAAGATGGAAATCTTCTTACTGTTCACGATGGGTAAGTGATTCTGGCAGTTCAGAAGTAACTGCACCACCTCATTGATGTATTAAAGAATAGTGTTTTCGAGCGAGGAGGCACCCCTGGCACATGCCTCATAAAACTGGAATAGGATCTGTAAGTTCCTCCTTGCTTCCCCATGGGACCTGGACATAGTTCTGCTCATGTATCCCAGCTATGAGTTTGACCCCGTTCCCAGGAGCCCCCATCTCTAAGAGAACTCTCCACAACTTCCCTCTGGGAACAAGGCCACATGCAGCCCTCAGATTCACAAAGGCTACGTACAATTTTTAATTAATGAACTATGCATATTTCCAATATAAAAGAGACAGCCTGAAGACCTGCTTTGTGGTACTTGTCTGAGTTCGAAAGCCAGCTTGGAGCGGGGAAAATGGACTGGTTTTTAATTAACCCATAAAAGTAAATGTATAGTGTACAGAATTATTAATCAATTAAGTAATTAATCATACATTATTAAGTAATTGTTAATTAATTATTATTTAATTAACTTCCCACCCTATATTTGTACAGACCCAACAGCCTGCACCTAAAGTATAACTAAAATATATGATTATTGAACAATTTACATAATTAACCAGTGATAAAATAATACATGATAAATTGATTGTTAATTAATTATTACCTAATTCACTTCCAACCATATCCCCCTACAAATGTAGCAACTCACAATTAAAATATAAATATAATTAATCAATAATATATAATGAATATCAATTACATATTTTTAATAATAATAATAATTTAATAATTACTTATTAACTTCCCACCCTTGCCTTTTACAAACGTAACAACCATCTACAACATTATAAACTACTATTAACAATAAAGCCAAAAAATGTCAATCACTTAAAATTACAAACTAAATTTTAAAAAAATGATGACATTAATATAAGCAATACTAACACATGCAATGAATACATCAACTGAAACACATTACATTTATTAAAAACGATATTCTTTACAACAATATTATCGCAAACAATATTTACAACGATATTACAGCAATATTGCTGCATCAGGATATTTGTTTTTTGTTGATATTTCTGTCTCCGATATTCTCAACTCGAAATTTTGTTCAAATACCCTTTCGTCTCAGTGAAGTTTTATGATGTGCCTCTGAAGCACCTATCTTTGTGAGTGTGATTTCTTTTCCCTCATTGCCTTGATATCTCCCGATGGTTTGGTGCCTTGACAACTTAGGATATTGTTGAGCTTTAGAAATTCATTTTCATTTCATTTTCATTTCACCTCATTCTATATGCCTTTAGAGAAAAGGACGAAACAAAAGACTTAGATGAACCCATTTAAACTAAATCACAAAAGAACTTGCACTACTCTGCGTCCTTACTGACATCAGCAAGAATTCTAGGCAGTCTAAAATCTTTCAACTTTCAATGGTCATGCAATACATCATGACTTTTCAGCACTGGCAATAGGACAGAACCTAGGTCCTGGCGGCATATATCACAACATGGCAACACTTAGCGTGGGTAAAAGACAGCAGTGGCCTGTGCAAGTAAGAGCGGTGGGGCTGGGTTGGGGGTGGGGATTTCGAATGACGACGTTGAGGGAAAATTAATTTCTTATTTAATTTTCCCTCGTGGACATTTGTCGAACCCCCTAACCCAGCCTCACCGCCCCATGGATCTTACATGCATGGGCCTTGGCTGGTAAAAGAATGAATGTTTCTCAGTCGGGGTGGTTCCCATGTCAATTGCGGGCTGTGACTTAAAAAATCAGTGGGGCACAACATACATTAAAACAAACATACATACATACATACATACATACATATATTATAACATAACATTATATTAAAAACTGCATGAAAGAAAAATAAAATTTTCACTTACCTTCTCCTGCAGCATGATCTCTACGATCTTCAGTCCCTGGCTCCAGTCTCCTCCGAGCGTAAGTGACGTCAGACAGCCAATCTCCTAATCAAACCCAGACGCTGCTCTCATATTGCATGAGTGAAGTGTCTGGATTGGCTGGAGCAGACTGCATCAGCACTCCAAAAGGCACTGGAGGCCTGTGCCTGATCTCCAACCTAGCTGTCTAAGATAGCTGGGTAGGAGAGTTTGAATTGTTCATGTCAGTTTAGCTGTAGCAAGGTAGCCGACCAAAACAACATGCACAGTTCACACTGGATGGCCACTCCTCTTTTCTGCCAATCACTTGGCAGAAATTAACAGTTGCCCCACCCCCACACTCCGTTCAGCAGAGAGTTTCCCACTCTTTCTGCATGAGTTTTGGCTTGGGGGGAGAGGGGGGGGGGGGTCCTGGCCATGCTCCTCCGCTCTTATTGAGGAACCACTGCTGTACCATGTACGGTCTTTCAGGGAGTTCTTAACCCCTCCCATGCTCATGACGAGCTCAGCTCTTCATGAGCCACGGTTGTGCTATGCTCATGATGAGCTGAGCTCGTCATGACTGCCGTGGTGCTCACACACAAGGATAATTCCCCTGCTGTGCTAAACGTTCCACAGAAACGGGTGCGGTCATGACGAGCTCAGCTTGTCATGAGCACAGCACCACCATGCTGCATGACGAGCCAGGCTTGTCATGAGCGGTGGGGCGCTGCGCTCGCCCCCTCCCCCCAGCACAGCGGGGGAATTACCCCCGCAGCCAAGGGGTCAATGTGTTTTATTGGGCCGTTCTTGCTGATGTGAAATCCTGGATGTTTCTTCAGAATAATTTTCAGCTGCACTAATTGAGGGGCATCATTTTTTTAGATTTTGAGCAAACAGCCTTGTACACATATTAAGAGCTATGATTATTTTCTGTGCTAATGGCACATTATTAGTTTTTAACCAATCGCTTTGAGCAGTGCAAAACATTTTTTCACACAATGTGCAAAAGGAATAATTCCCTTTCTGAGCACTTTTGATGTGCAAATTCAAGCATTGCAGTTTCTCAGCAGCAGTCACTATGCCTGACGTCATCATTTTACTCAAATTCAGATGATACTCAATGCAAGTTCAAGTCAAGTGTGAGGTGCCTACATTACAGTTTATAATATAGTGATGCATGCACTGCCATGCAGTGTTTTGTGCTTTTAGGAATTTAGCAATCTGAGAAAACAGGCTTTATTTATTTTTATGTATTTATTTAAGCTTATATCGCGCACAGCTACCCACAATGGGTTTCCCGGCGCCAGGGATAGACTATAGAAGAAAGGAGGGTGCATCACCTGACTTGAGGCCATAACCGACTATTGGCCACGCTTAGTAAAAAGCAGAGTCTTCAGAGCCTTACGGAAGCGGAGTAGGTTGGTCTCTGATTTTAGTGCCAGTGGGAGGGAGTTCCAATATTTAGGGCCCAAAGTAGAAAAGGAGCGCCTCCCATTTTTGTCAGCTTCCATCTTGGCACTGTGAAGTTGCCAGAGTCCGATGACCTTAGTGAGCGCTGGGGTCTGTAGGGTTTTACCAGCCCTTGAATATAGGCTGGGGCGCTGCCCTGCTTGGCCTTGAACATGTAACAGAGTGCCTTGAATTTAACACGTTCAGGGATGCTCAGTCAGTGAAGGTCACGCAAGGCGCAGTGGCTGAAGTGCGTCTAGGGACGTTCTTTAGCAGGCGCGCAGCCGCATTTTGCACAACCTGAAGCACATGTATGGTGGCTTTATCTGCGCCCAAGTAAAGAATGTTGCCATAGTCCAGGCGTGATGTTACAAGTGCCTGGACTACGGTTCTGCGGGAGGAGAGGGGGAGCATCCACAGAATCTTATAAAGCCACCGCAGCGTTGAAAAGCAAATGGCTACAACCTTAGTAGCCTGTTGCCTCATAGTTAGCCTGTCGTCAATAATGACACCCAGGTTACGAACTGCAGTAGATGGTGTTGGCGCATTTCCCAGTTCGATGGGCCAATGGAGGGGACCCCAGAGATGTTTGTTCCGACCTAGAATGACCACCTCGGTCTTCTCCCCATTCAGCTTGAGACAGTTTCTCCGCATCCAGTCGGCCACAAGAATGAGGCCAGACTTGAGTGCGGAGATGTTGTTCTCGTCTCTCCCTGATAGGGAGAAGACAATCTGGGTGTCATCTGCGTAGGAGAACAGGGTTAGCCCAGCCTGTTCAACTATGGTTGCCAAGGGTTTAACATAAATATTAAATAATAAAGGGTTAAGGATTGAACCTTGGGGAACGCCACGGGTAGAAGGGCAGATGGTGGAGGCTGCTTTAGAAGAAAACACTTGAAAGGTTCGGTCGTTAAGGAAAGACGCCACCCAGGCCAGGGCTTGGCCTGCCACACCTAGAGATTTCAGAGAGTCAATGAGGATGGAATGCGACACGGTGTAGAAGGCTGCGCTCAAATCCAGCAGGATGAGCGCCCTGGTGTTTCCCTGATCGACACCGTGCCTAAGACTCTCTGTTACCCCTAGGAGGGCTGTCTCAGTTGAGTGCCTAGGCCGAAAGCCCGACTGGGAAGGATGGAGAAAAGCAGTGTTTTCGACCAGTTTAGAAAGCTGGGAATTTATATGTCTCTCCAGTATCTTCGAGAAGATAGGCAGCAAGGATATAGGGCGAAAATGTATTTATTTATTTTATTTATTTATTTAAGCTTACATCGCGCACAGCTACCCACAATGGGTTTCCCGACGCCAGGGATATTGGCGGAGTTGGAAGGGTCTGCACCCAATTTTTTCAGTAAAGGTACAACCATGGCGTGTTTCCAAGGTTGGGGAACATGGGCCTCACTCAGAGAAGCGTTTAGTAATTTGATAATGATGGGGTGAGTGAGGGGATCTAATTGTTTTAATATTTTAGCCGGGAGAGCGTCCCGTGGGGAGCCCGATCGCACACTATTTAAACAGGAGACAAAGGAAGTGGCATCTAAAGGCTGCCAGGTAGTGATTACTGCATCAATGGCGATATTCTCCGGTTCCTGGACCATCTCAGGGGCAGTGGAAGTAGTCCCTGGGAGCGAAGTAAAATGGTCGTAGATAAGATCAACTTTATTTATAAAGTAATCTGCTAAGGACTGACACTGGGTGGCATCAAGTGCCGGGGGGGGGGAGGAGTAGAATTTGCACCAGTCAATTTTTTAACAACGGAGAATAGCACCTTTGGGCAATTTTGTGCATCAGTTACTGTTTTTTTAGTGTAATCTGCTTTAGCAGTTTTACAGCTATTGTGGTACTTTTTCAAGGCTTCTTTATATATGACTTTGGAAGGGGAATAGCCTTTTCTCCATTTACGCTCCAAGGTCTTACATTGTGAGCGGAGGCTTTTAAGTTGTTCCGAGTACCATGGAGCCGGGGGGTGATGTGAAAGTGCGGACTTCGATGTCATCGGTAGCGCCAAATTGACAGCATTCATTAGCCAGAGTTCAGTGGCGTAATTGAGTGCAGCAACTGGTAGTTCAGTGCACGGGAGTGTTTTGATCAACAGCTTATTGAGGTCTGGCATGTTGATCTTCCCCCAATTCCGAGCTGGCCTCGCAGTTTCCACCTCAGGTCTTATTGCTGTTTCAGCCATATCTAAGGAGAAGGGGACAGCTAAGTGGTCGGACCAGGCAATTTGTAGGGCTTCACGAGAACAGTCTAAAGACAGATTGGACAGAATCGGGTCCAATAAATGACCGGCACAGTGTGTGGGACCTGTGTTTTGAAGTTTAAGATTAAAAGCTTCCAGGATGGAGAGAAGCTGATTCCTATAAGGGCACTCATGGTCGTCTAGATGTATATTTAGGTCCCCTAAGATCGTAAAATTTGACGCTTTAAGCATTATTGGAGCTAAGAAATCCGGTAGTGATGTTATCCATAAACTCGCTGTCCCAGGGGGACGGTATACCAATAATCCTGACAGCGTGAATTGGGGGGTAATGGACAGTTTAAATAGGGCTGATTCACAATCTTTTTGAGTGGCATCTACCTTCAAGCTTCAAGACAGAGAGAAAACTGTATAACATAATGTCTGCTCTGAGGGTCACCCCATACCAAAAGTAACAACAGATACTGTTTGAGAACATGCAGACTGGTTGATGCCTCTCACCCTTTCGAGCTCACTTCAGCTCACACCTTTTGCATATGAGTTTTACACATGCACAGCATCATAACTCACAGTTATTGGCACCCAGAAAGAATGTACCCCAGGTCACACCAGTGACACAGACTATGTCCAGCAAACAAAGTGTATACATCACAGCCTTGCTAGAGGAGCCAAGCCACCTTCAATTTGCTATTTTATGTTTTGATGATGTGCAGTTCCTGGAATATTAATAGTCCATCCCTATGATAGTAGATGTGCCAGGCGTCATCTGGCTGCCTCTAGCATAATAGTAACCCAACCTGAATATATTATGGGTGTTAGCTAGAACTGGTATTTCTGGTTGTCAGAGTATGCACCCAGTGCAAGCAGGAACCACCACTTTAGTCAGGGTAAGCTAGATACACACTAAAAGATCAACTGTGCTCACCCTCTGGTAGCTTGGCACAGAGCAGTCAGGCTTATATAAAGAGGCAATGTGTAAAGTATTTATGCAGCACACACACTGTAACACAATGAAAACACCACAAAGATAATCCACAGTGTTAGAAAAATAGATTATATTTTTATGAGTAAAACAAGAGGATAGCAACAAAAATCCAATCAGTAGAACCAGAGTTATGATTTTTTTCTTTAAATTATTAAACAAAAGTAGTGCTTAGAAACATTTCCACTTAGGGGTTATTTGAGGTAGTGCTGGACCAGGCTGAATCCAAAATCCAGGACAACTGCGATGGATTGCAGGCCCACTCCAGGACTCATGTAGGTCCGGCTGAAAAAACTACCTTGGATAGAGCAAGTGTCAACATCAAAGAGTTGATGCGTCTGTTCTGATTTGCACAGGCGATGAAGGATTGGTCTACGAACCCCTTTAAAATGCAGGTGCTACATCATTGTCAAGCTGTACTGTCTGTCGAATTTTCCAGTTCATCTAAACGATGCCATCTATCAGCTCCTCAGTTCATGTCAAAGGGCAATGCAGCGATTCCAATCAGTGCAAAGACATCTCTGCATCAATTTAGATGGTTCCGAACAGCACTATTCACCTTGCAAGGGCCCAGGACTGGATTGACACCACTCAGCAGGACTCCCAGTTGGCTGAGTCCAGGTGCTGCAGCTGAGATAAAGGAAGTCTTTGATGGCCCTGAGAGGTCAGAACAGTCAGCAAACCTTTGGAGCCACTCTCAGTTCAAGTGAGATTGGCCTAGTCCTTCTTCTTAGCAGGGTGGAACAGCAAAGCAGTTCTTCCTGTGCAGCAGTCAAGCAGAATGACAATCCTTGTAGTACAGCAGTCCTCACTGGTCCAGTAGTATACAGTCTAGGTAGGGTCAGAGTCCCAGTAATTTTACTCAATTGTACCTTTAATGTGGGAGTGACTTCAAAGACGGATCTTCCAAGTGCACACAGGTCCTTTCTTCCCATCCCTCGCTCCACCCAATCAATTGAGGGTAATTAGCCCTTTCTGTGGGAAACAGAACTCTGCCTATTCAGGTATGTCAATTCTCCCTCTCCCTTCCAGCCCAGAAAAAGCTAACAGAATGCAGATGGGTTCTCTGTCGCACCCACTCTTCCTGTGTTTATGGCTGTCTAGAGGGAATGCACAGAGTGCACCTTTTACCCACCCCAGACGTGTGTTGGAAATATTAGCACGCACAAACCCTGCAATGGCACGCTTGAGACAGGTTTGAAAGGCTACGTGTGTGGGTGGCACAATCTGTGCTGCAAGCCCGCTACTAGCATTTAGTTACAGGCCCTCTGCATATCGTATTCCTTTTTACAAGGGACTTAACAAGTAAACTAAATATGCCAATAGTGTTTACACCAATTTTATTATGTTTAGGGGAGAAGCTAATGACAACAAAAAGAAGGTCAGAAAAATAGGAGGAAGAAGGCAAAAAGTTTGAGGTGACTTTTTTTAAGAGAGAGGCATTCTTCAACAGTGTTATCATAATGTTGGCTCTTTGTTGCATACTGGTGTCAGTCTTAGCATGGCACTCACCCTTTAATTATTGTGGCTATTCATAACACAATTCTAGCCATGTCAGGTGGTAAAAATTCCTGCTTCTAGAAGGACATCCTGAGTATTTATGACACTCATAAATAACCATAAAAGTCATAATGCTTCTGTAAATGGCATTAGTACAGGTGAGTGCTTGGTGAAAATATCAGGCTGTCATTTGGGGACAGGTTTTGACATTATAAAAGGCATTTCCTGACAAATATATATTTTTTGGTGCCCAAAACATTCAACTAACTTATTCAAAATGAATTGTATGTTACAATGAAATGTCTGTGTTTTCTGAAACTGGCAAGCTATTTAAAATAAAATGACTACATTTTACAATTATATGTCAGAATGATATTTAGAGCTGATGAATGAGTGATAGTTCATGCAGAGATCAGGTGGCTTTTTGATAATTTTGGTTGCTTGGCGCCACTTGGTGCTGTAACTAATGTTTCCTGGTGGCTTTTGAAGGCATTTTATTACCTATATCAGAAAAACTTTCTATGTTAATCATTGTTGCTATGTGGTTGCTGGTGCATGAGTGATTCTTATAACCTTCCTTATCTTTGATCCTGTACACTGTATGTAATTGAGCAATAGCACTGCTGAATGAGTCTGTAAAATAGTTCTGTCTACAGCATGCTTTTTTGAGCTTTGTATAACTTTTGAGTTTTACACCTTGCCCCTTAGAACATATTTTCAGAATCTACTTCAAAGGGAGGGATGGAAAAATGAAATGAGTAAATATGCTACATATATTTTGATAAATATCAGACAAAGTAAAATTGTGCAATCAGAAGTGTTTGTCATGCTGACTGCTACTCACCTAAATTCCCAGGACTTCTGCAGAAGTGAATATCTTTCACCACTTTCCGTTGAGGTCAATCTTTTGTATCATAAGAGATGACTGATATCGGTGACTAACTATGTGGGAAGGGGGGGTTGGAGTGTAAGACAGAGGGATGGTTCTGTTGTACTTAGAGCTCCTGTGAAAAGGATGGCACATGGGTTTTAAACCTCTGAAGCAGGGACCATCAAGTTCAAGTGGAAAGGCACTTCCTTTAGTCAGGAGAGGATCTCTGCAGCAAGAACACAATCATACCAGACAACCATATATGCATGCTTTCAATGAGCCTGAGATACGAGTCTTTAATGAAAGATGCCGAACAACAATTACTATAAGAAATTAAAGTCCAAGCGAAGGGCCCTTAAGTACTGATCCATTTGCTGAATCCTGAGCACATATCCTTGACCTCTGCACAGAGGATTCTATTTCTGTCCTCAATGCTGTGATACTACACACAACTAGTACTTTTCCTTTAACCACATTATTATTATGCTTCAAACTCAAATTGCTAAGGTGTCATTGAAGGAAAAAGGGGTACCAAAGCCAGAAGTACCCACTTAGTGCATTAACCTAAGTTCCATGTAACATAGCATAAAGTGTATTTGTAAAGCACATGTTAACCCATAGGCATCTTGGTACTGAATAACAGATGTTTATTGTTAACCAACTCATTGGTACTGATTTTATCAACCTCAGATGGATGAAAAACTGAGTGAATCTACCAAGATTTGAACCTGTGACCATGAGGTCGAACACAGGCCCCTGCAGGGGATGCATTAGTCCACTGAGCCATCAGACCCAACTTAATGGGTCAAATACCTGGAGTGTTACACAATGAAAAGCTGGTCACAGTCAAGGTGAGGGGGCACAGAGGCAGCAGCTGATTGACCAGGTTTCAAGATTGTTGGAAGCCATCTCGAAGGGGTGGAGTTCTTAGGGGTTGCTGTTAGGGGTGGGCGGAATGCACTAAGTTTCACTCCTCAGAATTCCGTGTTGTTACAGAAAAACTCAAAACTTTTCCGTAGAATTCCGTCAACAGGCGGAAAATCTGCGGCTTATGGTGCAATGTAGCACCAGTAGTGTGAGAAGTGCTGAAACTCATTTTGAACAGCACTGTGCATTGTCTAAGAGTGCGTGGCCATTCAAGTTGATTTTGCCAGACTCGCGTAAAAAGTCTATTTGACCTGGTAGCAAATCTACTCAAATGGCGGGCCCTCAAACAATTTTTTGTATTTATTAATACATTTATTAATTTATTACAAATTAGGCACTGCCTACATGGCTCCCCCTCCCCCTGACACTGCCCTTGCTACACACTGTCCCTTGCTCTTAGAGCTTGCCTCTACCTCCTCCCAACCTCCCTATATCGTGCCTTGTCCTCCTCAGTCTGCTCTTGATGCCACTCAATGCCATTATACCTTCATTGATCCATCCAATCCCCATTCATCCATCTACACACATAATTGCAAATCTGTCCATTCACTTTATCACTTTCATTCCACACCCACCAACACCAGTACAGTTACATTTATCCATGAACCAAAGGATGACTTTTGCTTACAGAAAACAAAACCTCTTGGTTTTGCCAACACTTACTTATATTTTCCCTTCCTACCTCTTCTTGCTGCACCTTTCCAATTTTATACATACATTCTGAAAAAATAGTTAAGTGGCATAAACACACTTTGCTGACATTTGTATGCCTGTTTCATGAAGGGCACTGGTTGCATTTTAGACTTTCATCATTTCGAGACTGATAAATTTGATTCCTTTGACTGTTATGGTATGTTGATTTGTACAGCACACTAATCACCTGTGAGGGTATCTTGGTGCTTGAGCAGTTGTGTCCGAGTGGTCCTCATGGAGTTATTCAAAGAGCCAGGTCTTCAGCCTCTTGTGGAAATCATGAGTGAAGGAGGAGGCTCTGATGTATTGAGGGAGGTTGTTCGAGGTTTTGAGTGCAATGTAGGGGAATGAGTGACCTGTTCTGGTTTTGTGGATGTGAGGACGTGTCCGAGTGAGAGTGAGGCAGAGTATAGCCATCTGGACCAGTGTTGTGGAAGGCTTTTCTATGTGTGCGTGAGGAGTTTGAATTGGCTGTGCTTGTGAATGGGGAACCAGTAAACCTCCTGGAGAAGCAATGTGATGTGGGTGAGGTGTGGGAGGTTGAGTACGAGTCTGAATGGTCTGGAGTCTGGGTAGGAGTTGTTTGGAGATTCCTGCATGGCGAACGTTGCTGTAGTCCAGTCTGCTAGTGATAAGGGCCTGCATGACAGTCGTTCTGGTGTTCTGTGGCAGCCACTTATAGCAATAATAACACCTCTTATTTACGGCACTAACGAGCACTGTGAAAAAATTCATCAGTTGTATCATGCACTATATAAAACAGGCTATTATTGCATTCATCTGTATTGTTACACTTGCCAAATAAAATAGTACAATTTTAATCATAATGCACTGTAAAATATTTAATCTGTGGTTAAATTGTTTTTCTTTTTTCAAGAAGGCTTACGAATAATATGGAGAAAGTAATTGCTATAATTTGCATAGCTAAATAGTTTAACACTATGATGAATTGCTAACACATATTGTTTGAGATAGTAATACGGTCATTTTATGTATGATGAAATGTAATAATTGCTCTATTACTTTTAGCACCCACTTAAGCGCTTAACACCTCCTGCTTTGTGAATTTCAGTCCAGCTCTGTTATTTATTTCTTCTGAATGCATTTGCTGTGTGTTGTTCGATAAATAAAGAAAATGTGTTGTAAAACCGTTCTTATCTCTTTAAAGTTTCAAGGAGTTCAAGCATAAGTCGGCAGATTGAGAAACATTTTAACAATGTTTTTGCCAAGGTTTCTCTTATTTTACCACCAGAAAAATCTATTTATTAAATGGATTTTTATTTATAGTGTGTACTACCAGCTCCATCGCCTGCTATCGTCACCAGTTTGTAGCAGGTATGGGAATTGAGGCAGTGAGAGAGAGAGATAGCGCCAGAGGGTGAGGGAAGACTATCTATCTATCTGTCTGTCTGTCTGTCTGTCTGTCTGTCTGTCTGTCTGTCTGTCTGTCTGTCTGTCTGTCTGTCTGTCTATCTATCTGTCTGTCTGTCTGTCTGTCTGTCTCTCTGTCTGTCTGTCTCTCTGTCTGTCTGTCTGTCTGTCTATCTATCTATTCACTGAAAAACCATAGGTTTCAGGGACATTATAGTTAGAAATGAGCATTTAAAAAAACCTTAGAAATTCACAAAAAAACCATAGGTTTCATGGATGTTATAGTTAGAAATTAGCATTTAAAAAACCTTGGAAATTCACAGAAAAAAACATAGATTTTAGGGACGTTATAGTTAGATGGACATTTCGGCTGTTATAGTTAGTTGAGCTAACTATAACTCGCACCCCTGCAATGCACTGCTGATGATGTCACATTTTACATTACTCATGACATGGTCAGTGAAATCACTGATGACATCTCAAATGACATCACTCATGACATCAACCAGCAATTGAATTAACGTTTAATTTATATATACGCCAATGTGTATGAGTATGAGTGTCTGAATGGACTATTTAGTAGGTGTGCAACTGGTTGTATTAGTGAGTGATTAAATGTGTCTTCGTGAATGCATGGGTTAGTGACTAATCTGTGTGAATGTCTGTATCAGTCTTTGGTTGGTGTGTAAGTGCCTGGCTGCATGGGTTGGTGAGTACCTCTATGACTGTCAATATGGGTTAATGATTAGCTGTCTGAGTACCTGTATGGGGGCCTGAGTCTCTGTGTGGGTGAGTGTGGGGTGTGTAACTTCCTGCATGGATATGTCAGTGGGTGATTCACTGGGTGTATGGGTTCATGAGTTCATCATGAGGGGTTGTATGAGTGAGTGAGTGTGTGCATGGCTGTGTTGGTGAGTGAATGGATACTCAGTGTGACGTGTGTGTGTGTAACTACATATGTGAAATGCAGTATATGTGAGTGTTAGAGAATATAAGTGACTGTATGTGAGAGTGAGTGATTGTGAGAGTGGCTGTATAGATGAGTGTGTGCTAGTGTCAGTGACTGTAGAAAAGAGTAAGTATGTGTTAGTATCTGTATGAATAAGTGATGTGGTGTGTGTATAATGGTATAATGAGTAAATCACAGTGTGATTGATTCTTTCGGTGACTTACTAGGTGTGTGAGAAATTCTAAGGGTGAGTGGCAGTGTTTGAGTATTTGTATAGGTGTATGAGTGCATATAACTGTGGCTGTATTGATGAGTGACTGCATGTATGAGTGACTGTATAGGTGAGTGGATGTGTGTGCTGACGTATGAATCAGTCAGTGGGTATGTACTAGCCGCTATTGGTGTGTCTATGGTTTCGAGAATGGTAGTCTGTATTTCAGAGTAGGTGTATGAAATGTTATATTAGGGTGTGATGAGGTACATCAGATATTAAGTGGATGATGTCAGCAGTCACGTCATCACTGATGTAATTTGAGATGTGATCAGTGATGTCATCAGTGATGTCACTGACCATGTTATGAGTCATATCATATGTGACGTCATCAGCGGTGCATTGCAGGGGCGTGAGTTATAGTTAGCTCAACTATAACAGCCGAATTTCTCTGGTTCTGTACGAGTGAAATGTCCATCTAACTATAACATGCGTGAAATCTGAGTTTTTTCAGTGAATTTCTAAGGTTTTTTTAAATTGTAATTTCTTACTATAATGTCCCTGAAAACTATGTTTTTTTGTGAATTTCTAAGGTTTTTTAAATGCTAGTTTCTAACTATGCCTAAATAGGTAGGACATGTGCAGAAAGAGGAAGGATGGTGCAGAAAGAAGCAAGAGAAATGTAGAAAGAATCAACAGAGGTGCAGAAAGAGGCCTTGTTGCAAAGTCATCCTGTGCCCTGCTGACTGGTACCAGGGCCGGACTGGCTACCGGGCAGTTGTGTGTGCTGCTGAGCTGGGGGCAGTTTTTCGTTGATAGGGACCTGCGTGTGAAAAACGAAATTCGTTTTGCTTTTTCTATTTCAATGCGCACACAGGTCCCCATCAAGGAAATAAGCCCCCACCACAGAGAAATTAGCCCCCAGCTCGGCAGCACACACAACTGCCCGGTAGCCAGTCCGGCCCTGACTGGTACTGGTGGTAACTGACTCTGACTGGCCCTGGGCTCTGCCTAACCAGGCCCGAGCCAGTGCTATGCTGAAAGACTTTTAGAATTCAGTAAAAACACCTAGATACGCTAAGGTACACTATGGGTTGGTGTACCCCTGTGATTGACATGACCTCCCCTGTAAGGCCCTAGTACATAATAGGGCAGGGGATTAAAACTACCTCTAAGTCCCTAGCATATAATAGGGCATGGCAGTTTACAGGCCAGCAGCCCTTTACTGCACTTGCATGTGTGCACTGCTGAGCTCGAGGTCAGGTTAAAGAGGAATCAATTCCCCAACTTAAAAAGCGCCACATGTTTGCACACATGTCACCTAAGACCCCACCCCTCCCTTACCACTGTGCAAATCGCGCCCCTTGGCGTGTTTTAAGTTGGGGGCCTGGCCATCTTTTAAATTTATTTTTGTGAGGGAGGCCGCGTGGCTCCATCCTCAGGCCAAATATGGCCCCGGGGACAGGCTCCAGGAGGGGGGCACCGCGGCCCCTCTCCCAACATTGGCAAACCCCGGGGAGGTGGTGGTTCCCTGGGCTCGGGGGTCCGTAGCAGAGAACACGGAATTTACATACTTAGTGCCCCGGGGAGGTGGTGGTCCCCAGGGCGTGGGGGGGCTCGAGCCCCCCACCTTGATTTCTAACTTTAAAAAAAACAAGGCCCGGGGGTGGCGGTGCCCGGGGCTGCGGGGGGAGATGTGCTCCACGCAAATATTTAAGAAAAGCCCCGGGGTGGTGGTTCTCAGGGCTTGGGTGGGCCTTGGAGGCCCCCACCCATTTCAAATACAAGCCCCGGAGGGTGGTGGTTCCCTGGGCTGCAGGGGGGCCATGTGTCCCCACAAATATGTAAAGAAAACCCAGGGGGAGGCAGTCCCCAGGGCTGGGGGGCCCCCATTCATAATATCAACATTATCCCCGGGATTTCGCCCACCCGGGGGCTAATTAATAACGAAGCGCCGGAGAACGCTCTTTGTTTTTTTTATTTTAGCGGCCATATCTGCAGATCCTCCACGCATTTTGCCGATTTTCTTTTTTTAAAAAGCCTTTTTTGGGTCCTGGGGGTTCTTGTGGGTGGGACCCCCTGAGCAGGTCTAGGGGGTCACCCTGACCCCCAAAGGAACAAGATGGCTGCCAACACTTCCTGGTTTGAAGTGTTGATAGCCAATTAGAATGCAGATTGGGATCGGCAGGGTGTGCGGATCCTCCGTGCCTCTATATATGAAAACTTAAATTTTTTGATTATCTCAGCAACTACTGAACGGATTTACACCATTTACAAAAAGGAGTGCTTTCTGAACCAAGCACTACCTTTTTGCCAAAGTTGGTGTAATTCCGTTCAACAGTTCGAGCTGT
The DNA here is from genome assembly GCF_964263255.1 of Lissotriton vulgaris. NCBI lineage: Eukaryota > Metazoa > Chordata > Amphibia > Caudata > Salamandridae > Lissotriton > Lissotriton vulgaris. Next base: position 1,572,766,289 of record NC_141685.1, read on the forward strand.
AGCCATGTCTAAAGTTTCCAATGGGAAATTGATTTGTTTCACCTCTTTTTCTTGAATTTCTCAGGAACTACTGAACGGATTTACACTATTTAACAAAAAAGTTATTTCTGACACAAGGGCTACATTTTTGCCAAATTTGGTGTAATTCCGTTCAGCAGTTCGGGCTGTAGGCTTGTCTAAAGTTTCCTATGGGAACTAAGATGGAGAAAACATGTTTTGGGACCCGCCTTTTTTCTCTGCCCCCGCTTGCTGAACCACTCCGAAACTTTCAGGATAGGAGTTGACCGGAGTGGGCCATAAGTTTTGAAAATTTCGAGAAGATTCGTCAACCAGCGCCAAATGTATTGGGAAAAGAAAAAACCCTTTTTGAATAGAAACAAGGTCCTAACTATAACTACCTACTGGCGACCGCCAGTAGGTAATATATATATATATATATATATATATATATATATATATATATATATATATATATATATATATATATATATATATATATATATATATGTATATATATATTCACTGAAAAAACCATAGGTTTCACACCAGTTATAGTTAGCTGGAAATTTTATTGACATAAAACCATTGAAATTCCCATGTTATAGTTAGTTGGACTCACTATAACTTGCGCGTGTAATGCACTGCTGATGATATCACATATTACATCACCCATGACATGGTCAGTGACATCACCCATGACATCACTGATGACACCATCCTTGTGACAGAGTGACAGACCTCCTTTCACTGTAAAGTAACCCTTGAAACACATATTTAAAAATAGAAACTAACATTTTCAAAAAAGTGGAGATACCCATACCAGTTACAACCAATTCAGGTAACTATAACTGGTGTGAAACCTATGGTTTTTTCAGTGAATTTAATAGGTTTTTTAAATGCTAATTCCTAACTATAACTGGTGTGAAACCTATGGTTTTTTCAGTGAATTTCATAGGTTTTTTAAATGCTAATTCCTTTCTATATCGAGTTTCTAACCTATGTTTTTTTTTACAATTTGCTGTTTTGTGTAAGTATTAATTTTTGAGGTTTTTTTTATATCATTTTTTCCTGGGGCGCTCTGGGTGCGCGCTCCGGTAAGCTCTCCGGTAAGCTCTCCGGTAAGCTTTCCGGTAAGCTCACCGGTAAGCTCTCCGGAAAGCGCACCCAGAGCGCTACTTTCGTTTGTGAAAAAAATAAGTTAATAATAACGCAAAACATTTCGCACCATACAAATAAAAGAAGTTTTTTTTTATAAGGAAAATGATTATGCATTTCCGTAAAACTATGATGACGTCACTTCGGCGCGCAACGTAAGCTCCCCCGGAAGCGCCTACGTTCGCGCCTCGTGTGCGCCCCCGGAAGCGCCTACGTTCGCGCCGCGTATGCGCCCTGGAAGCGCCTACGTTCGCGCCGCGTCGCGTGTGTGCCCCCGGAAGCCCCTACGTTCGTGCCGCGTATGCGCCCCGGAAGGGCTCCGGTGCGCGCAGCATCAGTGCGTCAAGTCATGTGACCTTAAAATAACACTTTTCATTGGTTGCTAACAGTTTTTTTTTACAAAGAATGAAATCCCCACCCATTTCCTTCACTTCTTCTTTCACTTTTGTGACTGCAAGACCTGCCTTTTTGCTCCTGGATATTTCTTGGTTTTACCATGGCTGCCAGAGAATCCAGCAGTGATGAAGAACCTGAATTTATCAATGAAGAGCCTCCTCAACGAAAAGTTAAGGAACATTTTATTTGGAATTTTTTTTAAATCCCACCTAACCAAAAAAAGGTGAATGCTCCAAAAGTGGAGTGCAGAATCTGCAAAGAAGTGCTGTCACGGGGTAACCCCTTAAAAAAGTACTCATTTGGAAACTTCACAATGATCCGACATGTGGAGAGGAAGCACCCCCAGAATTATGCCCGGGAAAGTGTCAGGGCTCTGGCACAAGAGGTTCCCAGTGATGGGGCCTTTACATCAACCGGAGGAGCAACTTCTTCTGGGAGGGGGAGATCACAAGAGCTGGTTCCGAACATTCAACCTGCTTTTAACCATGGTGCCCTCAGATGCAGATACTGCAATCAACTGCTTACGTTTGAGAACAAAGTGTACAGCTCATGGTTCGAGCATTAGAAAACCATCGCTGCCCTTCCCACCCCTAAATTTATGTGCTCCTGTTGAGCAGTTTCCATTCCCTGTTTTTGTTCCTGTTTAGAAAAAAGAAGAAAACAAAAAGTTCTTTTCAGAACTACCTCCAATTCTCATCAAAGAGCTATATTCTTAAAAAAATGAAAAAGAGTAAGTGAAATAGAATGCATTGACAATAGAAAGGAAAATGAGTAAGAAAGAACAGAAAGGTAAGAGAGGAGAAAGGAAGTGAAGTAGGAGGACTGAAAGAAGGTGAGTGTTAGGAAAGAAAGTAAGGAGAAGAAGAGTGAATATGGGGAATGTTGATATTCAAAGAAAATGTTGAAAAGGAACAGGGGTGTGGAAGGATAAGAAAAGATGCATTGCTGGAGTTGAAGGCAGAAGGCCTCATTTATGAAGCCATGCGTCACTTTAACGCCACCAAAGCATCACTTTTTGTGACGCATCAGTCCAATAAGAAATGCACCTTATTTATTCATATTTACAAAGTGGCGTATCTAGGTAAATACGTCACTTTGTAAACCCCTGCGCCACATTATTCCTACGTCAGGTGTAATGTATGCAAAAGGGACGTATTGACGCAAGAAAGGGTCGTGGAGGTGACACAGTAAATAAACTGGAGGCCTCATTTCTGAAAAGTGACGCATCGCTGCGTGAAAACAGCGATGCGTCACTTTTCTGTGCGCACTCCTTACGACATTCCAGATGTGTCATATTTAATGTATGACGAATCATGTTGCAAGGAGTTACAGATACGTCAGTATTTCTGACGTATCTGTAAACACAAAAGTGACGCATTGCTGAATTGCGTCACAAAAGTGACGCAACTCCAGTAATGCGTCCTTTCACATAGGGAAAGCACCATTTGAAAGGTCTTGCGTCAGTCTTACACCTGCTGTGAGGCAGGCGCAAGATTTTGACGCAACAGCATCCTAAAAGTGACGCAGTGAAATCTCATAGATTTCACTGCGTCGCTATTACGAAGCTTTTTGCGGGGGAACGCCCCCTCTGCATACATTATACCTGACGCAGGTATAATGTGGCGCAGGGTTTTAAAAAGTGACCCATCTACCTAGATGCGTCACTTTTTAAATATAGCGCAACGAGGCGCATTTTTTTACACCGCTGGTGCGATGCGTCACTTTTCTGTGCGCACTCCTTACGACATTCCAGATGTGTTATATTTAATGTATGACGAATCATGTCGCAAGGAGTTACAGATACGTTAGTATTTCTGACGTATCTGTAAACACAAAAGTGACGCATTGCTGGAGTGCGTCACAAAAGTGACGCAACTCCAGTAATTCGTCCTTTCACATGGGGAAAGCACCATGTGAAAGGTCTTGCGTCAGTCTTACACCTGCTGTGAGGCAGGCGCAAGATTTTGACGCAACAGCATCCTAAAAGTGATGCAGTGAAATCTCATAGATTTCACTGCGTCGCTATTACGAAGCCTTTTGCGGGGGAACGCCCCCTCTGCATACATTGTACCTGACACAGGTATAATGTGGCGCAGGGTTTTAAAAAGTGACCCATCTACCTAGATGCGTCACTTTTTAAATATAGCGCAACGAGGCGCATTTTTTTACACCGCTGGTGCGATGCGTCACTTTTCTGTGCGCACTCCTTACAACATTCCAGATGTGTCATATTTAATGTATGAGGAATCATGTTGCAAGGAGTTACAGATACGTCAGTATTTCCTACGTATCTGTAAACACAAACGTGACGCATTGCTGGAGTGCGTCACAAAAGTGACGCAACTCCAGTAATGCATCCTTTCACATGGGGAAAGCACCATGTGAAAGGTCTTGCGTCAGTCTTACACCTGCTGTGAGGCAGGCACAAGATTTTGACGCAACAGCATCCTAAAAGTGACGCAGTGAAATCTCATAGATTTCACTGCGTCGCTATTACCAAGCTTTTTGCGGGGGAACGCCCCCTCTGCATACATTATACCTGACGCAGGTATAATGTGGCGCAGGGTTTTAAAAAGTGACCCATCTACCTAGATGCGTCACTTTTTAAATATAGCGCAACAAGGCGCATTTTTTTACACTGCTGGTGCGATGCGTCACTTTTCTGTGCGCACTCCTTACGACATTCCAGATGTGTCATATTTAATGTATGACGAATCATGTCGCAAGGAGTTACAGATACGTCAGTATTTCTGACGTATCTGTAAACACAAAAGTGACGCATTACTGGAGTGCGTCACAAAAGTGACGCAACTCCAGTAATGCGTCCTTTCACACATGGGGAAAGCACCATGTGAAAGGTCTTGCGTCAGTCTTACACCTGCTGTGAGGCAGGCGCAAAATTTTGACGCAACAGCATCCTAAAAGTGATGCAGTGAAATCTCATAGATTTCCCTGCGCCGCTATTACCAAGCATTTTGCGGGGGAACACCCCCTCTGCATACATTATACCTGATGCAGGTATAATGTGGCGCAGGGTTTTAAAAAGTGACCCATCTACCTAGATGCGTCACTTTTTAAGTATAGCGTAACGAGGCGCATTTTTTTACACCGCTGGTGCGATGCGTCACTTTTCTGTGCGCGCTCCTTACGACATTCCAGATGTGTCATATTTAATGTATGACGAATCATGTCGCAAGGAGTTACAGATACGTCAGTATTTCTGACGTATCTGTAAACACAAAAGTGACACATTGCTGGAGTGCGTCACAAAAGTGACGCAACTCCAGTAATGCGTCCTTTCACATGGGGAAAGCACCATGTGAAAGATCTTGCATCAGTCTTACACCTGCTGTGAGGCAGACGCAAGATTTTGACGCAACAGCATCCTAAAAGTGACGCAGTGAAATCTCATAGATTTCACTGCGTCGCTATTATGAAGCTTTTTGCGGGGGAACGCCGGCTCTGCATACATTATACCTGACGCAGGTATAATGTGGCGCAGGGTTTTAAAAAGTGACCCATCTACCTAGATGGGTCTTTTTTTAAATATAGCGCAACGAGGCACATTTTTTTACACCGCTGGTGCGATGCGACACTTTTCTGTGCGCACTCCTTACAACATTCCAGATGTGTCATATTTAATGTATGACGAATCATGTCGCAAGGAGTTACAGATACGTCAGTATTTCTGACGTATCTGTAAACACAAAAGTAACGCATTGCAGAAGTGCGTCACAAAAGTGACGCAACTCCAGTAATGCGTCCTTTCACATGGGGAAAGCACCTTGTGAATGGTCTTGCGTCAGTCTTACACCTGCTGTGAGGCAGGCGCAAGATTTTGATGCAACAGCATCCTAAAAGTGACGCAGTGAAATCTCATAGATTTCACTGCGTCGCTATTACCAAGCTTTTTGCGGGGGAGCGCCCCCTCTGCATACATTATACCTGACGCAAGTATGTGGCGCAGGGTTTTAAAAAGTGACCCATCTACCTAGATACGTCACTTTTTAAATATGATTCAGAAAAGGGGGTGGTGATGAACAGAGTGTCTGAATTAAGCAGACCACTCTTACCCAGTCCAAAGATCAGGGCTTGATCCATCACCGTTATTTATCTCACTGCCCCATCCCAGCTCAGAACCTGGCTATATGCAAATCAGTCTGTCCCTGGCCCAGTGCATCATGGGAACAGGGCAGACTAAACTACCAAGCCAATTCTTCACCAGAAAGGAGACAAGCTACCGGGGACCGGTTTCTGGCATTTCAGCCGTCTTCGGCCCGGCTTGCTTGAATCCTGATGGAGCAGTGAGAAAGGGACTCATGTCTGAGTATACCCTGCCACACCTATAGTGGCCAAAAACGATTCAGAAAAGGGGGTGGTGATGAACAGAGTGTCTGAATTAAGCAGACCACTCTTACCCAGTCCAAAGATCAGGGCTTGATCCATCACCGTTATTTATCTCACTGCCCCATCCCAGCTCAGAACCTGGCTATATGCAAATCAGTCTGTCCCTGGCCCAGTGCATCATGGGAACAGGGCAGACTAAACTACCAAGCCAATTCTTCACCAGAAAGGAGACAAGCTACCGGGGACCGGTTTCTGGCATTTCAGCCGTCTTCGGCCCGGCTTGCTTGAATCCTGATGGAGAAGTGAGAAAGGGACTCATGTCTGAGTAAACCCTGCCACACCTATAGTGGCCAAAAACGATTCAGAAAAGGGGGTGGTGATGAACAGAGTGTCTGAATTAAGCAGACCACTCTTACCCAGTCCAAAGATCAGGGCTTGATCCATCACCGTTATTTATCTCACTGCCCCATCCCAGCTCAGAACCTGGCTATATGCAAATCAGTCTGTCCCTGGCCCAGTGCATCATGGGAACAGGGCAGACTAAACTACCAAGCCAATTCTTCACCAGAAAGGAGACAAGCTACCGGGGACCGGTTTCTGGCATTTCAGCCGTCTTCGGCCCGGCTTGCTTGAATCCTGATGAAGCAGTGAGAAAGGGACTCATGTCTGAGTATACCCTGCCACACCTATAGTGGCCAAAAACGATTCAGAAAAGGGGGTGGTGATGAACAGAGTGTCTGAATTAAGCAGACCACTCTTACCCAGTCCAAAGATCAGGGCTTGATCCATCACCGTTATTTATCTCACTGCCCCATCCCAGCTCAGAACCTGGCTATATGCAAATCAGTCTGTCCCTGGCCCAGTGCATCATGGGAACAGGGCAGACTAAACTACCAAGCCAATTCTTCACCAGAAAGGAGACAAGCTACCGGGGACCGGTTTCTGGCATTTCAGCCGTCTTCGGCCCGGCTTGCTTGAATCCTGATGGAGCAGTGAGAAAGGGACTCATGTATGAGTATACCCTGCCACACCTATAGTGGCCAAAAACGATTCAGAAAAGGGGGTGGTGATGAACAGAGTGTCTGAATTAAGCAGACCACTCTTACCCAGTCCAAAGATCAGGGCTTGATCCATCACCGTTATTTATCTCACTGCCCCATCCCAGCTCAGAACCTGGCTATATGCAAATCAGTCTGTCCCTGGCCCAGTGCATCATGGGAACAGGGCAGACTAAACTACCAAGCCAATTCTTCACCAGAAAGGAGACGAGCTACCGGGGACCAGTTTCTGGCATTTCAGCCGTCTTCGGCCCGGCTTGCTTGAATCCTGATGGAGCAGTGAGAAAGGGACTCATGTCTGAGTATACCCTGCCCCACCTATAGTGGCCAAAAACGATTCAGAAAAGGAGGTGGTGATGAACAGAGTGTCTGAATTAAGCAGACCACTCTTACTCAGTCCAAAGATCAGGGCTTGATCCATCACCGTTATTTATCTCACTGCCCCATCCCAGCTCAGAACCTGGCTATATGCAAATCAGTCTGTCCCTGGCCCAGTGCATCATGGGAACAGGGCAGACTAAACTACCAAGCCAATTCTTCACCAGAAAGGAGACAAGCTACCGGGGACCGGTTTCTCGCATTTCAGCCGTCTTCGGCCCGGCTTGCTTGAATCCTGATGGAGCAGTGAGAAAGGGACTCATGTCTGAGTATACCCTGCCACACCTATAGTGGCCAAAAACGATTCAGAAAAGGGGGTGGTGATGAACAGAGTGTCTGAATTAAGCAGACCACTCTTACCCAGTCCAAAGATCAGGGCTTGATCCATCACCGTTATTTATCTCACTGCCCCATCCCAGCTCAGAACCTGGCTATATGCAAATCAGTCTGTCCCTGGCCCAGTGCATCATGGGAACAGGGCAGACTAAACTACCAAGCCAATTCTTCACCAGAAAGGAGACAAGCTACCGGGGACCGGTTTCTGGCATTTCAGCCGTCTTCGGCCCGGCTTGCTTGAATCCTGATATTTTTAAATATAGCGCAACGATGCGCATTTTTTTAAACCACTGGTGCGTCACAAAAAGTGAAGCACAGGCGGCGCAAAACTGTCGCAAGGCCTTCATAAATAAGGTCCTGGATTTTCCCCGTGCTTCGCTCCCCGGTGCGCTTCCCGGTGCGCGTACCGGGCGCTCCCCCCGCGCAAATTGAAAAAAAACAATTTTTAAATGGACCCTATTTTAGCCCCCACATTAAACCTAGGGGGTCAGGAGGGGGTCTACCCTGCCCCCTTATAGTCATTTCTCCCTTTTTTATGTCACCTCTTGTGTCTCGATCCTATCGAGACATAAGATGGCGGCCGCTCCGGACTGTTTCGAATGTTTACAGACACTCGTGAGCCAATCAGCTTTCCGCGCGCAAGTCGCGTGTCGCGCTTGGTGCGCTCCCCGGTGCGCGCACCTGAGCGCGCCTATAGATAGATATATTTTTTTAACCTAAATTACTCAAAATCCACTGGAGCACATATCTTGAGACATAGCAAAGGCACATCGGGCTACCAGTCCCTACAATTTTGCCAAATTTGGTGGAAATCCATTCAGCCGTTCGGGCTAAAAGTGAAATCGACCGCCCTATGGAAATTAACATGGGAAAAATGCGTTTTGGGACCCCCCTTTTATCTCGGCCCCCGCTTGACGAATCCCCCCCAAACTTTCGGGGAAGGAACGGAACGCGGCGAGGCCATTTTGAGGAAATTTTCAGTCAGATTCGTCAACCGGCGCCAAAGTTATTCCAAATAGAATTTTGAGATTTAACATTGAAAAAAATCCTAACTATAACTACCTACTGGCGACCGCCAGTAGGTAATATATATATATATATATATATATATATCTATTCTACTATTATAAAGAGAGAACTGTGTCCTTTGAGCCAGGTAAACTCGAAAAGTACACCACCAATCGCAACACCCAATACAGCGTTCGAAAGGGGGTGTCCAGTAGATGGACATAGGATATAAAAAATATAAAAATAAACGGTATTTAAAAAATAAACAATAAAAAAAGTAGCCCCTAAGAAGTAGCGCCGGCCGTGTGTGCTAACAACGTGTGTGCTGACATCATCGGAGGACAGGAACGCGAGGAGGAGCGGACAACAGTGCGGGGAGGAGCGGAAAACTTAGCCAGACTGGAGGGAATGAGGTACGTGAACCGCGGGGAAGAGAGGTGAAGTAAGGCGGACTGGAGCGGAATGGAGGACAACAGCGCATGGAGGAGCGGAGAACGTAGCAAGACTGCAGCGCCATGGGGTATGTGAAAAGCGGGGAGGAGCGGTGAAGTACGCGGGGAGGAGCGGTAAGTGAGGCGGAATGGAGCGGGATAGCGGACTGCAGCGGGGCGTGTAGACTGGCTTGGTGTAGTGGGGGGTGGTGATATATATATATATATATATATATATATATATGTATATATATATATATATGTATATATATACCTACTGGCGGTCGCCAGTAGGTAGTTATAGTTAGGACTGGCTACCATAGGAAATCCGCAACATTCTATTGGGAATAACTTTGGCGCCGATTGAGGGATCTGCCTGTAATTTTCCTTAAAATGGTCTCGCTGTGCTCCGCTCCTTCCCTGAAAGTTTCGGGGGGATTCGTGAAGTGGGGGCTGAGAAAAAAGGGGGGTCCCAAAACGTGTTTTCTCCATGTTAATTTCCGTAGGACAGTCTGACAAGTCTACAGCCCGAACCGCTGAACGGAATTACGCCAAATATGGCAAAATTGTAGGGACTGGTACGTAGATGTGCCTTTGCTATGTTTGGTGAAAATTGCTCCAGTGGTTTTTATGAAAATTAAGTTCAAAAACACATATATATCTATAGGCGCGCTGCCGGCGCTCTCCGGTGCACGTACCGGTGAGCGCACCCGGCACGCTACGGGAGTGCGCGAGCGAAAGCTGATTGGCTGTCGGGTGTCTGGCAACATTCTAAACAGTCCGGAGAGTCCGCCATCTTGTGTCTCGGTAGAATCGAGACACAAGAGGTGAAAAAAGAAAGGGGGATATAATTAAAAGGGGGCAGAGTAGACACCCCTTGACCCCCTAGGTTTTCTAAGGGGGGCCTAGAAGGGCCATGAAGGGCTAAAAAACGGTTTTTTTTTTTTTCGCGGGGTGAGTGCTGGTGGTGCTCCCCGGTACGCGCTCCGGTACGCGCACCCTGAGTGCACCACGGGGAAAAAGAGTGTAAAAAAAATAGAGAAAAAAAAAATGTTGAGTGTTGCATTGCTGGAGTGTGTCAAAAAAATTATGCAACTCCAGCAATGCATCCTTTCACATGGGGCAAGGCCTATGTGAAAGGGCCTGCATCAGTCTTACTGCTGTGATACAGGCGCAAGATTTGGACGCAACAGCATCATAATAGTGACGCAGTGATATCTATTAGATTTCACTGCGCCACCTCTACGACCCTTTCTTGCGTCAATACGTCCCTTTTGCATACATTACACCTGACGTAGGTATAATGTGGCACAGGGGTTTACAAAGTGACGCATCTACCTAGATGCGTCACTTTGTAAATTTGACTGAATAAGGTGCATTTATTACAGCACTGGTGCGTCACAAAAAGTGACGCACCGGTGGCGTAAAAGTGACGCATGGCCTCATAAATGAGGCCTTCAGTCTTCTACTCATGCGTCATATTTAATATATGACGCATTATGTCGCAAGTACTTACAGATACGTCAGTATTTCAGACGTATCTGTAAGCGCAAAAGTAATGCATTGCTGGAGTGTGTCACAAAAATGATGCAACTCCAGCAATGCATCCTTTCAGATGGGGCAAGTCCTATGTGAAAGGGCCTGCATCAGTCTTACGCCTGCTGTGAGTCAGGCCCAAGATTTTGACACAACGGCGTCCTAAAAGTGACGCAGTGAAATCTCATAGATTTCACTGCGTTACCTCTACGACCCTTTCTTGCGTCAATACGTCCCTTTTGCATACATTACACCTGACGTAGGTATAATGTGGCACAGGGGTTTACAAAGTGACGCATCTACCTAGATGCGTCACTTTGTAAATATGACTGAATAAGGTGCATTTTTTACAGCACTGGTGCGTCACAAAAAGTGACGCACCGGTGGCGTAAAAGTGACACATGGTCTCATAAATGAGGCTTTCAGTCTTCTACTCATGCGTCATATTTAATATATGACGCATTATGTCGCAAGTACTTACAGATGCGTCAGTATTTCAGACGTATCTGTAAGCGCAAAAGTGATGCATTGCTGGAATGTGTCACAAAAATGATGCAACTCCAGCAATGCATCCTTTCACATGGGGCAAGTCCTATGTGAAAGGGCCTGCATCAGTCTTACGCCTGCTGTGAGGCAGGCCCAAGATTTTGACACAACGGCGTCCTAAAAGTGACGCACTGAAATCTCATAGATTTCACTGCATCACCTCTACGACCCTTTCTTGCGTCAATACGTCCCTTTTGCATACATTACACCTGATGTAGGTATAATGTGGCGCAGGGGTTTACAAAGTGACGCAACTACCTAGCTGCGTCACTTTGTAAATATGACAGAATAAGGTGCATTTTTTACAGCACTGGTGCGTCACAAAAAGTGACGCACCAGTGGCGTAAAAGTGACCCATGGCCTCCAAAATGAGGCCTTCAGTCTTCTACTCATGCGTCATATTTAATATATGACGCATTATGTCGCAAGTACTTACAGATACGTCAGTATTTCAGACGTATCTGTAAGCGCAAAAGTGATGCATTGCTGGAGTGTGTCACAAAAATGATGCAACTCCAGCAATGCATCCTTTCACATGGGGCAAGTCCTATGTGAAAGGGCCTGCATCAGTCTTACGCCTGCTGTGAGGCAGGTCCAAGATTTTTTGTCAGAACGGCATCCTAAAAGTGACGCACTGAAATCTCATTGATTTCACAGCGTCACCTCTACGACCCTTTCTTGCGTCAATACTTCCCTTTTGCATACATTACACCTGACGTAGGTATAATGTGGGGCAGGGGTTTACAAAGTGACGCATCTACCTAGATGCGTCACTTTGTAAATATGACAGAATAAGGTGCATTTTTTACAGCACTGGTGCGTCACAAAAAGTGACGCACCGATGGCGTAAAAGTGACGCATGGCCTCATAAATGAGGCCTTCAGTCTTCTACTCATGCATCATATTTAATATATGACGCATTATGTCGCAAGTACTTACAGATACGTCAGTATTTCAGACGTATCTGTAAGCGCAAAAGTGATGCATTGCTGGAGGGTGTCACAAAAATGATGCAACGCAAGCAATGTATCCTTTCACATGGGGCAAGTCCTATGTGAAAGGGCCTGCATCAGTCTTACGCCTGCTGTGAGGCAGGCCCAAGATTTTGACACAACGGCGTCCTAAAAGTAACGCACTGAAATCTCATAGATTTCACTGCGTCACCTCTACGACCCTTTCTTGCGTCAATACGTCCCTTTTGCATAGATTACACCTGATGTAGGTATAATGTTGCGCAGGGGTTTACAAAGTGACGCATCTACCTAGATGCGTCACTTTGTAAATATGACAGAATAAGGTGCATTTTTTACAGCACTGGTGTGTCACAAAAAGTGACGCACCAGTGGCGTAAAAGTGATGCATGGCCTCCAAAATGAGGCTTTCAGTCTTCTACTCATGCGTCATATTTAATATATGACGCATTATGACGCAAGTACTTACAGATACGTCAGTATTTCAGACGTATCTGTAAGCGCAAAAGTGATGCATTGTTGGAGTGTGTCACAAAAATGATGCAACTCCAGCAATGCATCTTTTCTTACCCTCCAGACCCTCGTTCCTTTTCTATATTTTCTTTGAATATCCACATTCCCCATGTTCACTCTCCTTCTCCTTACTTTCCTTCCCACACTCACCTTCTTTCAGTCCCCCTACTTCACTTCCTTTCTCCTCTCATACCTTTCTGTTCTTTCTTACTCATTTTCCTCTCCTTTATCAATGCACTCCATTTCACTTACTCTTTTTCATTTTTTTAAGAACATAGCTCTTTGATGAGAATTGGAGGTAGTTCTGAAAAGAACTTTTTTTTTCTTCTTTTTTCTTTTTTTAGAACAAAAACAAAAACAGGGAATGGAAACTGCTCAACAGGAGCAAAAAAAAAATTAGGGCTGGGAACGGCAGCGATGGTTCTCCAATGCTCGAACCATGAGCAGAACACTTTGTTCCCCATAGCAAAGTAGCTGGTCACAGTCTCTGCATTTCAGGGCGCCTTTGTTAAAAACAGGCTGAATATTCGGAACCAGCTCTTGCGATCGCCCCCTCACCGATGTTGTTGGTCCTCCGGTGGATGTAGAGGCCCCATCACTGGGAACCTCCCGTGCCAGAGCCCTGACAGTTTCCCGGGCAAAATTCTGGGGGTGCCTCCTCTCCACATGGCGTATCATTGTGGAGTTCCCAAAAGAATAGTTTTTTAATGGGGTCACCCCGTGACAGGACAGTGTGACATATCCTGCACTCCACTTTTGGAGCATTCACTTTCTTTTGGTCATCAGGAATTGAAAACAACTTCCAAATAAAGTGTTCTTTAACTTTCGGCTGGGGAACCTCTTCATCAAGGAATTCATTGGAGTCATCCTCACTGCTGGATTGTCTGGCAGCCGTGATAATCCAAGATAACAAAGAACCGAGAGCAAAAAGGCAGGTCTTGCAGTCACAAAAGTGAAAGAAGAAATGAAGGAAATGGGTGGGGATTTCATTCTTTGTAAAAAAAACTGTTAGCAACCAATGAAAAGAGTTATTTTAAGGTCACATGACTTTACACGCTTACGCTGCGCGCACCGGAGCGCTTCCAGGGGCGCTTACGCGGCGCGAACGTAGGCGCTTCCGGGGGCGCATACGCGGCACGAATGTAGGCGCTTCCGGGGGCGCTTACGCGGCGCGCCTAAATGACGTTTTGATAGTTTCACTGAAATGCAAAATCATTTTCATTTCGTAAATGAAAAATACTGCTTTTATAAGTATGGTATTAAATGTCTTGCGTTATTATTTACTTTTCATACATATTTTTTTACACGAACGCAGAAATAGCGCTCTCAGTGAGAGCTTTCCGGTGCGCGCACCGAGAGCGCCCCAGGAAAAAATGATAAAATTTAAAAAATATATATATATTATTATTTAAAAAAATTATTAATAATTAATACTTAAACAAAACAGCAAATAAAAAAAATAAAAAATCGTAGGTTACAAAATCGATATAGAAAGGAATTAGCTTTTAAAAAACCTTTGAAATTCAGTGAAATTGTTATAGTTAGGAATTAGCATTCAAAACAACCATTGAAATTTTAATGAAAAAACATAGGTTTCACACCAGTTATAGTTAGCTGGACATTTTACTCATACAAAACCATTGAAATTCCCACGTTATAGTTAGTTGGACTCACTATAACTCACGCGCCCGCAATCCACTGCTGATGATGTCACATATTACATCATTCATGACATGGTCAGTGACATCACTGATGACATCATCCAGTGTCTGTGTGTTTCTGAAAAGTTAAAATACAATTAAGTTAAAGTTAATAATGTACATATTGAAGAATGAGTGGATGTATGAGTGTCTGGATGAAGGATTTAGTAGGTGCGTGACTGACTGTATGAGTGAGCGATTAAATGTGTCTTACTGAATGCATTGGTTAGTGACTAAACTGTCTGAATATGTGCATCAGTATGTCTGTTGTTGTGTAAGCTGCTGCATGTGTTGATCAGTAGCTATAAGAGTGGCTATATGGGTTATTGATTGGTTGTTCAAGTATTTGTATGTGAGGGTGAGTGTGTGTGTGGGTGGCTGGGAGGTGTGTGACTCTGTGCATATACATGTGAACAGTTGATTCTCTTGCTATATGGGTTAAAGAGTGCATGTGGAAAGAGCTGTATGGGGGGTTGACTGTCTGCATGGATGTGTTGGTGAGTGAATGGCTATCTCAGTGCTCCATGTCCAAGTAGGTACATATGTAAAACACAGTGCATGTGAGAGTTGCAATATATAAATGACTATACATTAGAGCCTGTGATTGTGTAAGTGACTGTATGGTTAAATGTGTACTTGTATCAGTGATTGTAAAAGAGAGTAAGTATGTGTTACTATATATTTGAATAAGTAAGGTTTAGTGTGTATAACTTTGTAGTTGAGGAAAATGGAGTGTGATTGATTCTCTGCATAACTGACTAGGTGTTTGAGTAACTCTGTGGATGAGTGTCAGTGAGTAAGTGTCTGTATAGGTGTATGACTGGATATGATAGTGTTCTATTGATGAGTGACCGTATGTATGAGTGATTGTATGGGTGAATGAGTGGATGTGTGTGTAGACCTAGAAATCAGTGAGTGCGTATGTAGTTACTGGTATTGGTGTGTCAATAATTTCAGGAATGGTAGTTTGTATTTAACACTGGGTGTATCAAAAGTTAGATTAGAGTGTGAGGAGGTGCATCGTAATACCACATGGATAATGTCATCAGTGATGTCATCAGTGATGTAATTTGAGATGTCATCAGTGATGTCATCAGTGATGTCATTTGAGATGTCATCAGTGATGTCATCAGTGATGTCACTGACCATGTCATGAATGATGAAATATGTGACATCATCAGCAGTGGATTGCGGGCGCGCGAGATATAGTGAGTCCAACCAACTAACTAACTATAGCTAACTATAACGTGGGAATTTCAATGGTTATATATATATATATCACAGAAAAAACCATAGGTTATAGACCATATATAGTTAGGAATTTGCATTTACAAAACCTTGAAAATTCACTGAAAAAACCATAGGTTATAGACCATATATAGTTAGGGATTAGCATTTAAAAAACCTTATTTTATTTGCACAAAACCATTGAAATTCCATATATAGTTAGTTGCACTAACTATATATCGCGTACCCGCAATCCACTGCTAATGATGTCACATATTACATCATTCATGACATGGTCAGTGACATCACTGATGACATCACTGATGACATCTCAAATGACATCACTGATGACATCACTGATGACATCACTGATGACAACACCCAGTGACTGTATGTTTCTGTAAAGTTAAAATATGTCTTACATATTGAAGAATGAGTGGATGTATAAGTGTCTGGATGAAGGATTTAGTAGGTGCATGACTGACTGTATGAGAGAATGATTAAATGTGTCTCACTGAGTGTATGGGTTAGTGATTAAAGTGTCTTAATTTGGCAATCATTATTTATGTTGTTCTGTAAACTGCTGCATGTTTAAATCAGTAGCTATATCAGTAACTATATGGGTTATTGAATGGTTGCCCAAGTATTTGTATGGGAGACTGAGTATGTGTGTGGGTGGCTGGGAGGTGTATAACTCTGTGCATAGATGTGTGAGCAGTTGATTCCCTAGGTGTATGGGTTCAAAAGTGCATGTAGAAACAGCTGTATGGACAGTTGACTGTGTGCATGAGTATATTGGTGATTGAATGGATATCTCAGTGCTACATGTCAAAGTAAGTACATATGTAAAACACACTCCATGTGAGAGTTGACATATATAAATAACTGAACATAAGAGCCAGTGAATGTGTGAGTGGCTGTATGAATCATTGTGAACTTATATCAAGGATTGTATAAGAGAGTAAATATGTGTTACTATATGTTTGAATAAGTAAGGTGTGTATAACTGTATAGTTGAGGAAATGGAGATGTGATTGATTCTTTGCATGACTGACTAGGTGTGTGAGTAACTCCATGGATGTGTGACAGTCTGTGAGTGCCTGTTTACACTGAGTGTATCTAAGGTTATATTAGAGTCTGAATATGTATTATCACATAAATGATATCATCAGTGATGTAATCAGTAATGTCAAATGAGATGTCAGTGATGTTATCAGTGATGTCATTTGAGATGTCATCAGTGATGTCATCAGTGATGTCATTTGAGATGTCATCAGTGATGTCATCAGTGATGTCACTGACCATGTCATGAATGATGTAATATGTGACATCATTAGCAGTGGATTGCGGGTCCGCGATATATAGTTAGTGCAACTAACTATATATGGAATTTCAATGGTTTTGTGCAAATAAAATAAGGTTTTTTAAATGCTAATCCCTAACTATATATGGTCTATAACCTATGGTTTTTTCAGTGAATTTTCAAGGTTTTGTAAATGCAAATTCCTAACTATATATGGTCTATAACCTATGGTTTTTTCTGTGAATTTCATTGGTTTTTTAAAAGCTAATATCTATAGCTGTAAAATATATTCTTTATTAAGTGACGTATCACGTAGCCCGTGAGACGCCTCATGATGCATCGCATAACCGTGACGTATCGTCTCTGCAGCGCAAACCAAACCCAAAACGTAAGCGCGCCAGAACACGCTTAAAGATATATATATATTTTTTTAACCTTAATTAGACAAAATCCACACGTGCACATATCACAAACGTTCAAAAAACACAATATGTCGGACTCCCGTTACGCTGCCGGTTAGCTGCCCGGTTAACGTACCAGGAAGCACCTTTACCGCGAAAAATCGCAATTTATTTTTTTCTTTTGCCCCGCAGGGAACTTTAATAGCCCCCTCATCAATCCTAGGGGTTTAGGAGAGGTCTGCCTTACCCCTTTCATTCATTTACACCTTTTTTTTTTCCACCTCTTGTCTCTCGATCCCACAGAGAGACAAGATGGCGGCCGCTCCAGACTGTTTACAATGATAACAGCCAATCAGCTTCTCCTCAGACTCCCGTTACACTGCCGGTTAGCTTCCCAGTTAGCTGCCCGGTTAGCTGCCCGGTTCGCGTACCAAGACGCGTCTCTACGGCGAAAAAATCTGATTTTTTTTTTTTGGGCCCCGCGTGGCTTTATAATATCCCCCTCATCAATCCTATGGGGTCAGAAGGGGTCTACCTTGCCCTCTTTCCTTCATTTCCCCCTTTGTTTTGGTCTCCTCTTGTCTCTCGATCCTACCGAGAGACAAGATGACGGCCGCTCCGGACTGTTTACAATGTTGACAGCCAATCAGCTACTCCTCAGACTCCCGTTACACTGCCGGTTAGCTTCTCGGTTAGCTGCCCGGTTAGCTGCCCGGTTCGCGTAACAAGACGCGTCTCTACGGCGATAAAATCGGATTTTTTTTTTTTTTTTTTTGGGCCCCGCGTGGCTCTATAATATCCCCCTCATCAATCCTAGGGGGTCAGAAGGGGTCTACCTTTCCCCCTTTCCTTCATTTCCCCCTTTGTTTTGGCCTCCTCTTGTCTCTCGATCCTACTGAGAGACAAGATGGCGGCCGCTCCGGACTGTTTAGAATGTTGACAGACACCGGAGAGCCAATCAGCTTCGCTTCGCAAAGTTCCGATACGCGAAAAGTTCGCGAACCGGAGCGCTACCCGGAGCGCTGTTACAGATATATATCTTGTTTTAAACGTTAATTTCTCAAAATCCACTGAAGCACATATATTGAGACCTAGCAAAGGCACATCGGGCTAACAGTCCCTACAATTTTGCCAAGTTTCGTGGAAATCCATTCAGCCGTTCGGGCTAAAAGTGAGGCCAACCGCCCTATGGAAATTAACATGGGAAAAACGCGTTTTGGGACCCCCCTTTTTTCTCGGCCCCCCCTTGACGAACCCCCCCAAATTTCCAGGAGCTGCTCAGAAACAAAATGTGCCATTTTCCTGAAAATTTCAGCCAATTCCGTCCACAAACGCCAAAGTTATTAGGCATAGAATTTTCAAAAGTTCCATAGAGAAAAAATCCTAACTATATATACCTACTGGCTATCGCCAGTAGGTAATATATATATATATATATATATATATATATATATATATATATATATATATCAAAACCACTTTTTGTAGCGTGTCCGAGCCACTTCAGCACGGCGGGCTATCGGTGGGGTCGCTACCCCCAAACATCACAAAACTCCTGGATAACTTCTTCGATTTGTGAAATGAAAAACCAGAGCCGTGGCCACAATTTCTTTTAAGCGTGTTTATTTGGCACGGGAAACACCCAACGCGTTTCAAAGTTCTAGTATCGACCTTTGGTTTTAAATGTTTAGATGATTTCTTGATTTTAAATGTTTTTAATCTCAGAGCACTGTTCATAGTTTGGTAATTAATAGCTGCACTTTTTATGGTTTTTGTGTAGAAATGAAGCATGAATGGCATTGTATTGGTGCACCATCTATGCCCACTGGGGCAGAATTGGCTGAAGGTCGATACTAGAACTTTGTCCGAAATAGATCTTCCATATTTGTTGAGAACGGCTTAGCACACTTGGGCAGAATTGTGTTGTAGGCCCGATCACAAGAAATAATTTATTTAACGCAAACAATGGAAAAAATGTATATCGCTCACGGTTTGCTGCCAAAAATATTTTGCAAAATTTAAATATGTTTGGGACATTTAACTTATGTTAAAGCCTTCACATGTTGAAAAAAGAAAAAAGCAATACACATTGCTCAAATTTATTGATTTATTGAAAACGAACAAAAGTGCAACTAAGTATGTTTTTCATGTTTACTATCACGTGCACGCTAGTAATGAGACTGTGTCTCTTTAAAACAAGAATGGCAACAATGTAACCTCACCCGTGATAAAGAAGTAAAGGAACTTCGAAACGCGTTGGGTGTTTCCGGTGCCAAATAAACGCGCTTAAAAGAAATTGTGGCCACGGCTCTTTTCATAAATCGAAGAAGTTATCCAGGAGTTTCGTGATATATATATATATATATATATATATATATATATATATATATATATATATATATATACATATCCACAACTTCCGAGTCCCGCTGGTTAGAAGGACACAGAGACAACACACCAGGAGATCTTTGCACAAACCCTTTATTGTGCACTCGTAGAACAAGGACGACGCGTTTCGGCGTTAGCCTTTTTCAAGTAACCACCATTTTGAATTTTACACATATATAAGTCCATCTTTCATGTCCCAGTTCATAAACATGAAGGAAATACTTCAATTTCAAGTCGACACAAATTGTTGCAAAACCAATCTGTATACATACATATATCAACAATATAATTGCTTATTATTCGTGTACATGTAAACATTGGTGTCTGACTTGTGTGCGGGACACGGAGGGTGACATTGATGTTGTGAACTGGCAATATCCACAGCTTCGCGATCGTGAACTACACAATCGCTGTGACTGTCGGGAAACGGAGTGTAACTGTGAACTCCCGTAACTTAGGACTACCAATTAAATTTGGCCTGCCGGGAAGTGACGTTTTTTACTTATTTGCTGAGAGCGGGGTTCGAGACCATTGTTATTCTTCAGATCTCCCTTTTTGCCTTTCAAAAATCACTATATCCCACCTCGATCCCGAGGTAATGATGTAATAACCAGGGAGCTCCCTTTGTTATTCCATGTGTGTTTTAAACGGGTCGCGACTACGAAGTCGCCGGGCCCATCGGGAAATGTCGTTCAAATACTTTAATGGAGACGGGGTTCAAGACTCCTATCAGATAAGTGTCTCCCCTGATCTCAGCATATTATCTTAACTTCAAATTAAATTATATTTAAGGAGTTTAACATGCTCCTATTTATTGTAGTTCGTATTTCCGGCCCATGCTCAGCGTATTGTTAGTCTCAGGGGCACGGATCCAGAGTGACGCACATTGTTATGTTGGTAATTAGTTATAAAAGTGCGTAAAAGGGACCCCTGTACGGCGTATGACTTTCGTCCGATTTGGCAGGTAAAGTGTGTCCCTCTGAGTTCGTTTATCCCTTAACAGACTCTCATATTAATATAATTTGGTTTCTCTTTTCTTTAATATATGGGATGACGACCTCGAAGTCGTATTTCAGTTGTGGACTTGTATATTCCTTAGAAGTTAGGGATATTCTCAATCATAAAAACGTGAGTGATGGGCTCTGATAAGCCGTGTGTACGAACGTCCTCTTCTGCAAGGCTGCCAGGTCCCTGGACATAACATCACTTGATCAATGTCTATATGAATCAAAACAACGCTTTTTGAACAGGGGATATTCCAAACATATTCTGGAACAAGCTTTAACTAAAGCTAGGTCACTTGATCGTAAATCCCTGCTTGCACCAAAAAAAGCCTGACAATATCAGTTCAGAATGCTCAGTCAGACTTATTACAACTTTTTGTGCACAAGAGCGTAAAATTAGATGCATCATCTGCACGGAATGGCCAATAGTATTAACCGATGTCATTCTAGGCCCTATACTACCCAACACACCTAATATAACATTCAGGAGGGCGCCTTCAATGCGCGATGCATTAGACAGACCATTACCTGAGGTTTCCCCCCAAAAAACTGTGGTATCACAAAACGGGGTTCTTTAAGTGCACTTCCTGTCGCGCATGCACATTTGAAAAAAACAGTACCCACTATATGACAGCTTTTAGTGAGGTTCCTGTGCCTATTCGAGAACATTTAACTTGTAGGTCAGAATTTGTAGTTTACAAATTAAAGTGCACCTGCAATCTCGAATACATAGGGAGCACAAAACTCCCAGTGCATAAGCGCATCTTGCAGCATATAAGAGCGATTGTCAACAGCGATGAAAATTATCCTGTGGCAAGGCACTTTCGGTCAGTACATAACAAACTGCTGAAAGACATTGAATATACTGTTTTGTGTTCGGTACCTCAGCCCGGACGGGGGGTAATCGGGACAAATTACTCAGGCAAAAAGAATCGCACTTTATTTTATCTTTAGATACCAAGGCTCCAAATGGTCTGAATTTGACGGAAGATTTAAACAACTTTCTGTAAAGTCAATTTATACAACTAATCCTTTCAGGTAACATATATGATGTTTGGGTATCCCCCCTTTTTATTTACTAGACTGCATTATATCAATTTGGTCATCGGATGATAACCAAAGAAACTATCTTTTCAGGTAGAAATTTATCTGCAATAACATCTTTAACAATTTCTACATATCATTACAGGACTATGTAAGGTTGTCATAATTGTTTACTCGGCTGTGTTCTATACATATTTTTATCATATCTTTTGTGGGTTACAATTATGATGATTTATGTTTGTTATGAAACTGCACTTTTTGAGCACTTTATTGACAACCGATAATCTTGAAAATGTATAAAAGTACCAAACTATTTATATGCATACTTGATATACGTTGGCATAAATATTGCAACATCATTTATTGCAGAAAGAACAATATGAATTGTTCACATATATTTCATTATTGACACTTGTCAAAATGTATATTTATTTGTAACGCAAACAGTTTTTTATTAGGGCACTATGTCAGAATTATTTTTTGCTTTGCATAAGGGTTATTATTTTTTGCCTTGAATCAATTCATTAGCTGATGATTCCGCTTTTAAACTAAAAAGAACTTGCTTTAATGCGATTCCAAATGATTACAAGATATGTAATGAGTTTGAAAAAAAGTATTAGCATTTATAAGCACTTTTATCGTTTTAAAATGGCGTTCATGTTTATATACTATAGGCAGAACTAGAAAATTTGGTCTGTCATTTGTTTTTGCACTCTTTTCACTGTGAGGGCGTGCACTATAACTAATTTGTCCCACTACTATGTTTACTATATAATGGTCCAACTTTCTGAGGGTGGTATGTGATCAAGCTCCCTAGAGGAGTGAAACGCATTGTCGGATTGACATTTGTCCTTTAATTTAAATAAAAACTTCACTCTGCCACCTATTTGAGGATTTGTATCTTCTTTTTGAAAGAATCTTTCGCTGCAGTGACGAGGTTGGTCCGGAGGTCCGCACCTGGTGTGTTTCGGTCACTCATTGACGGAACAGGAACATTGCTTTCATATATATTATATATATATATATATATATATATATATATATATATATATATATATATATATATATATATATATATATATATATATATATATATATATATATATATATATATATATATATATATATATATATATATATATATATATATATATATATATATATATATATATATCCAATACCGCACAATTTGGTCTTGGAAGAAAACAATGATTAAATTCCACTCTTAATGCTATGAAGTCTGCAGCACAGTTCCTCGTGATAATGCTTCTTTTGCACCAGAGTGGTTACTGCTATAATACAGTGTTTCCTGTCTGCAGATAAATGGAATTCTCCTCATATGATAACCAACACAGATGTTGACAGCTAGGTAGGTGTTTTTTATTTTGCTGTGAGACACTGGGTGTCTCACAAATAAAACGCAGAAGCCCTCAGAGCTCTGCAGCTTACTATCAAGAATTACACTTTCTGTTCCTCTGTGAAGTTTCAAATATAGGATGTGGGATTTGTCAAACTAAGTCATGAAATTGCCCCTAGTATGATGGCGGTGATGGCTTGAGTCAGTGCAGCTGTTGAGTCTGTACAACTGATAGTCATTCTTGTGTGGTGACGTCTTCCTTTGATGTTGCCTATGTTTTTCTTTGCTCCTAAGTGAAAGGGTATGGACTGAGTTCAAACACTCTCTTGATGAGAAATAGCCATTGCCGAAGAAATTCACTCTTCTATACCCTTCTACTTCCTATTGCATTATCCAGACATCATTTCACAAAATTTGATATCAAAAAGACATCTTTATTATGTCCACATAGCCCGTGACTAACAATAGCACACTCACATGATGGTGAGACTGTCTGTGAACAAGATGGGATAGGTGGGCATAGCAGATTGTATAATACTTATAAGATCCTTAATTGTATATGCATGTTCCTGGCACCTGATGCAGTGGATGCGGTTTTCAATAAAAACAAGATTAAAAAAAAGGACAGTGACTAACACCCATACCTACCTTGCAGGATCAATCATCAGGTTTGTTGGTTTATCTGACCCCAAATGAGTATAATAGATGATTTCTTGTAAAATTAATCTGTTTTGTCCAGAACAGTGACAGTGTAGGTCTATGGAGTTGTGTGTCTCGTCACTGTAGCTTGGCACATGCTTGTGATAGTAAGAGCAGATTTACAAGCCCCCTGCAACACTTTTACGCCGCTGTTGCGTCACTTTTGTGATGCAGTGGTGGCGTAAAAAATGCGCCGCGTTGCGACTTATTCACAACGTGACGCATCTAGGCAGATGTGTCACGTTGTAAAGCCCTGCGCCACATAAAACCTGCGTCAGGTTTCATGTGGGCGTTCTGTTGCAGGGAGGGCGTTCCCTCGCAGGAAAGCCCCATAAAACTGACGCAGTAAAATCTAAAAGATTTCACTGAGTCAGTTTTATGATGGTGCTGCGTCAAATCCTTGACGCACCATGTTGAGTATGGGTGGCCCCTGTGCATTGCAGAAGTTGCGTCGCGCTTGGGACGCAACTTCAGCAATGCGCCGTCCATACGTCACGCATCTTCCCTTCCTTGCACCATGGTACGCCGCATTGTAAATGCGGCGCATCTATGGTGGCGGAAGGAGGGGATTGCATGACGCATCTGTTCTGGCGCATCCCTGCTGATTTGCAGAGATGCACCAGAACATGTAATATGCCCCTAAGTGTTTGCATACAACTCTCTTAATTTTACTCTTAGGTCTAAATCGTCCTGCCATGGCAATGGTATAGCCGTCTGAAATGTAAGAGGGGCAAGTTCTCGTTCTCTCGGTAGCCTATAGATTAGTCATCCTATATTGCTCTAATATCAGATAATCAGTACTGAGCAGTAATAAATACCCAGCGTGTCAATTTCAGAAAATCAATAACAATAAATAACGCATCTATATGATTACTATAGTACAACCAAACTACCCCCTAAAGCTACCATGTTCTGTATGAAAATAGAGAATTTTTCACATGGGTAACAATTCAATTGCCTTAAATTTCAATAATGGTATTACTTACGTTTAACACAAATAAATAACGCGATCATAAACCAGCGAGGTTTGAGAACCAGGACATTTAATTAAAGCTTTTTACTGTCGAATTATAAATAAACGTTCTTATAAATATGTAAATCCTGAAGTGCCAGATAAATAATCCTAAAGTCTAAATATTAGTTTCCTCTTAATATAAACTCTCAAATTGAAAGTACCTAAATATTTAGACTACGAATGCTATCATTGAATACATATCATGAGCCTGGTGCTTTTATATAAAAACATGAAACTCATATAAACTAATAATATGGTGAATGTTTGGAGCAAAGTGTACTAATGCCTGGAATTACTGTTCCTGTTCTCTCAGCAATGTAGATGTAATGGAAAGCTGCTTATCAGATGAATTCCTTCAACTGTGGAGACCCCCTGTTTAATCCGTCCTTCTATAGTACAAATCAATGTTTATTTGTAACATAGGACATCGCACTCTCGGTTATGGGCTCTCTAAAGGCGAAATGGTTAATTCATCTCCTATCAAAACATTTGATAACCTGTACTATTCCGTTTTTGAATAGCCACTTGTTATATTTGAAAAGTTGTGTAGGAAAAAGGATTGCAGGCATTTGTAAGAAAAACAAATATTTAGAACCCTATCGCCCATGTTATCCGAATCCTTCATTAATAACTGATATCAGAGATGTTCAAACTGTGGATAATGTTAGCTGGGGACTGCTGTGTGTGGATGTTATGAACATTACCCTTATTTTACTGCTGGGGGAATGTGCAGAGGCAAACGATTCAGTCAAGTTAATGCAGCTCTTTAGAAACACATATATAGAGTTATTTCCCCTTTTGTTCGAGAAATGAATGTTTAACAGACTGACTGCTCGTAAATAGCCTTCTTTCAGCTCTGTATAGAGCAGATCAATTTATTTCCCCTCAAAAAAATGATTGCACCAGACTCCTATTGAAAGTCTGGATCTCCTCCTTGGCTTCCTTGGCCATGTCTCTGCTATCAATACTCAGAATATCACATTGAACACCTACATCTTTATTGTCACATAGTAGTCTACTCAAATGAAAGAATCTAAAGGAATGAAAACCTATAGAGAAATCCACAGGCTCACACAATCCAATACAAATGCTTACCCATGCTCAACTCTGCATTCCAGGCGGGCCAGAGGCATGCTCTTCTGAACTTCTTAGGTGCTTGAATTTTCCATCCTAGAGTAGCCCAGCCTTGGGAGCCACATGGTGTGAGGCTTCAGCCAAAATGTTCCAGTGCACCAAGGGACTCTCAAAAGACTTGCAATGGTGGTAGCCATCTTGGATTCATAGAATATAAAGTCTTTGTGTTTCAGAGCTTGCCTTGCTGGACCAAAGAGATGCTTCCAAGCCTCAGCTGGAACCTTATTGCTGGGACATTGGCACACATTGTACTTTTATCTGGAGTTATAAAAGACAACTGGATACAGAAAAGAAGCTTTTCTCTAACACTAGAGATTACAGATTTAGACTTGGCAGGGCGCGAGCTAAGGAGTAAAACTTTAACTGGGAGCGCCCATACTGTAGGAACAATGGACAATTTTATTACTAGAGCCAGCTCGCTTTTATCTAATGAAATAACTATGTTGGGAAGGCGTATCTCACAGGAATTGTCAAATGATAAAAGATCGTCCTTGGGCCTCATCATGAATGCAAAGACGCCGGAGAGGGGGCTCTCACAAACATTCTTGGTTGTGTGGAAATGAAGGACAATCTAGCACAGAAAGGGGCAGATCTGTTGGAAGGGACATGTTCGCACCCTAACCACACTACTGAATCAATTGTACTGGAAGCTGATCCTGTGTCTGTTAATGTTGAAATTGTTAATGACAATCAGGAAAAGCAGAATGGTAGTAATCGAAGGGGGAATATAGAGCGGGCCATACCCAAAAGGAAGCACAACACCCATAAATCTGGTGGGCGATAGGCCAAGCTCGCTAAACATACGAGCGATTTAGTGCCCCACAGCTTACTAAGGGTAACATCAGTGGTCGCCCCAACAGAAGTAAATCCAGCTATCCCCAATGCGGTTGACCTAAATACCAGCAACCCCGTATCCATGCAAGATGACCATATGGTTGCTAAATTAAGTATGGTTTGCAGGGCTCTGCTTAGCCCACTGGAAGCCAGACTAGCGCAGATAGTGGAAAGGCTGTCTAGCATAGAGAGGGCCACTGTCTTGGCCGGCAATGGCTTGGACAGGGGCAAAACGATGTTAGGGGAGGGTGCAAAGGGGGCCAAGAAGGATCAGGGGGGTTGCCAATCTGAAATTTCTAATTCCCCAGTTGATGCAGGAACCTTAGTTCATAGGCCTCCTACCATTACTATTACTAATACCCCGGTGCAATCATTGGTAGAGATCCCAAGGATAGAGACTAATTCTGACCAAATCCTACAAAGGCAAACCCAAGCAGCTCGCTGTTTGCCAACCAAGTTGTCAATGAATTTGCCGCCTGAAGCAAGCCCCCTTGTGGTCGTACTAACTGGGATCCCAGTGTTGGAGGCCTCGGCCAGGGAATCGTTCCAGTCACTAAAAAATAAGGTCATTAGCTGGCTGAGCAAGAACAGGCCTCTCCTCCCCCCAAATAACTAGTGAGATTTTGATGGTCCGTAGGGTACAGTGGATAGGTAACACTACTAAAAACATCAATGGGGACTGTGTTGTGGTAAATTTTCGAGATCCGAGAACAGTCGCCCATATTTGCTCCTGGCCATACCGAGATTTCGACACTACCATTCAGTCCCTTCCATTGTCCTTTTTCTGTCAACCTGGTTCATGGAGTCCTAGTGGGAAGGGGAGGATGGCTGGACGAGATTGGGTTCCGGGAGAGGGAGATGTGGGACCAGGGTTGGGAATGCCAATATTTATCCACCAGGGCCCCCTCTGAGTTCTAATCGCTTTAGCCCCCTGGAAATGGTCGACTGATTCCCCCTTCATGTGGTGCAGGAGGTTGGCTGGGAACTAACAGGCCGTAGTAACACGACAAAACATAGGGGGCCCTCTATAACGAACCCTGATGGGGATTGTCGCAGCACCAACGGAGTCCCCAGGCAGGCTGAGAGTAAAAGTAATAAAACTGTTACGAACAGCACGGAATTCCATCCCTGTATTGTTACTCTTCAGCCTACTCAGTCGGAAGACCCACCCTCTCTGGACGTGGTACAGGAGAGTGCAGAGCCCGTTATGGGAAAAACCAACGGGGACAGGAGGGGCTCTGCTATACACGCCAATCAAGGCCCACTAACAATATTATCATGGAACGTGGTAGGCCTCTGTAATAAGATTGATTGTCCAGAGTGGGGTGCATTTATAGATGGGAATGATGTGTGTCTTTTTCAAGAAACATGGGCCAGAGAAGACAAGAAATGCACTGGTTATGCCTCCTTCTCCATACCAGCGAGATGGGGGGAGGGGACGCCCCTCGGGGGGCCTTTCAGTTTGGGTGGGTTCCCACCTAGGCTGCAGGGCTAAGACCGTGAACATACTATCTGATGATGTGCAGTGTGTACTTTTGGAATGGCCCAATGGTGCCAAGCTTGCACTGGTCAAGGTATACTCTAGACCAGTGGGTGTTACCATGGAGTCTAAAACAGTCGAGGAACTGTCCACATTTATAAGTTCCATTCCCATTGGTGCCCAGCTCATGATTGGTGGTGACCAAATTGTCACTTTGAGACACTGGCAGGACTGCTAGATGGAGCCCTGCTGGAAGAGGACGCACGCTGGGAAATCCCGCCACTGGAGGTTACGTTTCCTAGGCCATGGACACCACTTGCGGTCCAAATTATGTCATTAACACTCAGGCACTCCATCAGGGCGTGCAATGGGCGTGTTAACTCAGATCTTTCCCCAAAATGTACATTCAATAAACCGGGCCATGAGTCTAGGTTGGATTACATTTTTGTGGAAACTCAATCCTGGGCCACAATAAGGGATTTCCTTGTAATCCAAAGAAATGATAGCGACCATATTGCTCTAAGTCTAAATATTATCATTCCTGGAGTCGTAGTGAAGACTCTGGATGGCAGTGGCGCCCTGGACCCGAGAATGCTCCTAGCTAATGGCAGGAGAAGAATAAAGTGGGCAAAAATAGTGGAAAAGCCGGAGCGAATTTCTGAGCTTTACGCTATAACCATACCTATTATGGAGGAGATTAGTGCTGCAATTAATGATGAACATACTGCTGACTTGTATTGTAAGTTGGGGTCCTTACATGAGCAGTTAATAAATAAACTGGCAGATGTGCTCTATCCGCGTAGTACTAAGCAGCCACTAAAGGGAAATAGGGCTACATGGTATAATTCAACCTGTAGAAGAGCAAAGACCAAATTGGTTTCTGCCATAAAACATAAGGCGCCCAAGCTAGTAGTACAGGCTATGAGAGCGAATAATAAGCATATAATGAAGAACGCAAGAGAGGAATGGGACCACGACAATTGGACTGGCCTATCTAATGTGCTTGTAGCCAGGGACCTCCGTAGATTCTGGTCCATAGTGAATACAGGCTCGACAGAACCAGTTGCAGCCGTGGAGGCTAACATAGCTGAAAGTGTCTGGGAGGAACATTTCTGAACACTCTATGCAGTGGAACTCACTAAACTGGAGGGAGGTCAAGGGGCGGTGCAGCCAGAACAAACACATTATTCATATGTAGCTGACTTCACGGTGAAGGACGTCAGTGATGCAATTTCTAAACTAGCATCGGGGAAGGCCCCGGGGCTAGATAAGCTCCCGGGTGATCTGTTTAAACATCAACCCGTAGTATGGGCCCCATACCTCTTAGTCATTTTTAATGCAGTCCTGAGAGGGATGCCAATACCTGGTACTTGGCTGGGCGCAGAGATTGTCCCTATCTTCAAGAAGGGTGCGGAAGAAATGGTCTCCTATCAGCAAAATTCCCCGTTGGCAGAGGGGTAAGACAGGGTTGCGTTTTGGCGCCTACCCTCTTTTGCCTTTATGTCAACGGGGTAATCTCCCACTTAAACAGGATAGAATACACTGTTGCCCCCAAATTAGCTGGCAGCAGGGTACCGGCGATAATGTTTGCAGATGATACCCTGCTGCTTTCAAAATCACCAATGGGGTTACAGAAGGTTTTGGATGGCTTTGTGAGATTTTGTGAGGATAGGGGTTTGGAAATCAATGCTGCAAAAACCAAATTTGTGATTTTCAATCCCCCTGTAACCATGAGACCGAACCCCGTAGTTGGAACAATTAGGCTGGAAAGAGTCCAAACTATTGTCTATTTAGGGGTAACCCTCAATGAAAATATGACGTAGTCCCCGCACCAAATCAAGTCCCAACTTAGGCAGTCCAAGCTTACAGGGGGTATTTTAAGGCTTTCTAATACCTCTACTATAAAACCTATTCGGCCAGTTGTGGAGATTTATAAAACACAAGTGAGAGGGGGTGAATTGTGGGGATATGCCTGTAGGGCAGAGATGGTCGTTACAGAAAATAAATTCCTCAGGCAACTGCTGATGTTGCCCCCAAGCACTCCCCTGGTACCTATTAGATTGGATATGAGATTAAGGCCAATTGATGAGGTTGTGGGCTTGAAGCCTATAGCATTTTGGCGGAGATTATGGAGCACTCCGGAGCTTTCTGCTTATAGACAGGAACTACTAGAAATCCTAAGCACACCAAATGCGTGGAAAATCCCGTGGCTCGCTTATATTAAAAATGAATTTATTAAGTTAGGGCTCCCGCAAATGTGGTATAATCCTGAAACTGCTTGTCCCAGGTACCCAAGGAAAAGCTTGTCTAAACTTTTTTATGAAAACAAACGAATTGC
Organism: Lissotriton vulgaris; assembly: GCF_964263255.1. Lineage (NCBI taxonomy): Eukaryota > Metazoa > Chordata > Amphibia > Caudata > Salamandridae > Lissotriton > Lissotriton vulgaris. Next base: position 1,572,796,888 of record NC_141685.1, read on the forward strand.
AACAATATGTAGCGCACGCAGTGGCACTCTAACAGATTGTTTTCTAAAGCAAAAGGATTTTTATTACTTTGAAAGTGTTATGGATGATATCTTACCTGTTTTTACGAGGAAGCTGTATCTACAGTGGAGGTATGGCACACTACCAATTAGAGCTTTTACATGTAGTTGGCTTTTATCTGCCCTGAAAAATTGTCCCAACTGCAGTTGTGATCTGGAAACTGAAATACACATTATGTTTTTTTTGTCCAGCTTATCGACAAATGAGGAGGCACTGGTTGGTGCCCTTGTGTAAAAATATGCGAATCACACACTGCTTGCAAGTCTATCCCATTCTAAAAACGGACTTGTCACCTATAGTTGTTTTTGCTGTTGCAAAATTTCTAGCGGCGATATGGATTAAACGAAGGGGTGTGCTGAATACTGCTTAACATTCTTAATATACTAGCACTTTACAAATAATTTTTTAACTTATGATGCAGAGGTTATTGACTGTCTTGAATCATCTACTATGTAGACTTTTGTAGCATCATGAATCTGTTTTTAACCCATTGTTTTTATAATGATAATTGTTGTTTTTATGATTGTATCTATGTCTTTTAGGGCATGTTTTGTCGAAATAAAGATTATAAAATGAATGAATGATTTAGACTATGATTTGTAGACTAGTACTAGAATCCTCCTTTCCATGTATTACAAACTCTATTGCATTTAGTATTTCAGAAGAGGAGGAAGAAGAATCCCCAAATTAAATAAACATTGATATATCACTTTGAGTAATTTGTTGTCTTTAAAATACTGTCTATGGTAGTGATAGGGAAGTGAATGAATATGGCAGGAGGAGATGCACAGCACTAACCTACAGTCACTATGTTACAGTGAATGAACCTGTTGTATTATAAATCATTCAGAACAGGGGCTTTGTTTACAAAGCATTGAAAATAATTAACTATATAGAATCATATTTACAGTGCAAGTTATTTTGTACATCTGTCATGAAGGTTTCATTCAAATTTCAGCCTTCAAATATCACAGAGTTCCAGTCAGTCATAGTTAGTCTGTACTAGAGAAGGTATATTGTATGTCATATTAGGATTAGGGTATTGGAAAGCAAATGACACAATACTTAGAGTTTTTCATGTTCTAAATGTCAACACTTCTGTAGTGCAGGTTGAACTCTGCTGTAAAAGCAGGCAGAGCAGAGATGTACAGTGCCTGTTTCTCTCTACCTTCCCTGGGGGTCCACTGCTGACCAGCATTAATATCAATTGCATGGTTGTTAGTGGATTCATGGAACTGTGGATATTTGCACTGCTCCTGTTAGATCTTGAGTACCAGGTTAGTGCAAACCTAACATGCAACCACTAAACACACATATATCATTGCAAGCTGTATTATCTAACACCATTCACATATCCTGTTGTTTAGCACAACAAATGATTCCGAAGATGCAATTTGAAACGTTGTAATAAAATATATTTATGAAATCAAACAACCAGTATATTACAGTAAAATGAAGAGTAATGTATGTCTCAGAAGAAATAAAACATAATAATTCCATGTACCACAGTTTTGTTGAGTAGAGTCCCTTACCAGTCACGTTCCAGCATGTATTTTTGTTTGACATTGCTCACACAGACAAAGTAATGCATATCACAACTAAGCTGTAGGGCAGCGTTTTTTTTAAAGTTGTTATATTCATTGTTTTTTTTCTCCTGTAACTTGTCTTTGGCTCTTTGAAAATGCATCAATTGAACTCCATAAAAAATGGCGTATCAAATATGGACTTTGCTTTTTCACAATGGATGACGTAGCCTCACCAGTATAGCTGGAGAAAGAGGAAGATAAGAGTCCTTGGTCCCTCATTATAAGAGTGAATGGTGGATGAAGTGGCTCTTGCTTACTTTCAGGAATGTCGTAATATAGGGAGTTGGGACTCTCTAAAATTCCTTGCTTATCACATTGGATTTAAAAGAAGAATCCAATCTTACAAGAAAGTTCCCTTTGTCGTTCTGGTGGTACGCATGCTCACAGGCTTCAGTTTGAGCAAACTGGTTTTCACAAAAGAAATGTTGCTAATACATGAACAGTGGCGTTGTAGGTTAGAAAAAACTGTTATTGTTTCCAGTCATATTATGTTTTCTTCTATTTGATAACACACTACCTACCGCATTGTCCGCGGCAATTTAAAGGTAAACATTTCAATAAAAAATGTTAATACTTGTACTCAGCTGTTGTATCAATAGCAGAACATTGAGACATCAATTTGTCTGTGGCGGAGGTGGGGAGGGGAGAGTACTTATATTGTAAGGAAGTGAACATTTTTAATTCTACCCCAGGCTCTATCTACATTGAGAAGTCTGAAAGCAACTGAGTAATCTCAAATCTGTTGTAAACATAGATGGATAAACAGTGAGCTCCGTGCCCAGTTTGCTGAACACTGAGGCCTAGCTCAACAGGAAGCATTAGCGAATCTTCTGACAACTTTTCGCTCAAAATGTAGGAAACAAACTCGAAGCATTCTCAGACTCATCCTATCTTAATACACTGGTGCTATTAGACAGATTAACTATAATATTTAACTCTTCCTCTTTCGATGATGCAGACATACCTCGTTCAGGGCTTAGAAAGAGAGCTTTGCATACTAATCAACAGGAAAGATTTTAGGATTAGAGTTATCGTCCATTAACTTTCATTTCATCAATCTAGTTTATTTACAAGACACATTTTCGAGTGTCAGCTAGAACTTTAATCTTCTGTTGTCCACTCTGGCCCTAGTCAATCACACATACATTTCTGGGATAGGACTTTACCCCTTCAAGACCAATCGATCTTATCAAAGCTGGGAGTAAGCAAACTTTTTCTCTGTCCTCATCTCACCAAGAATGCATCCTACACCTGTTGACTCAGATGACACTTACCCCGGGTGGCAGTTCTCTCATTCAATGCTTGAAAGCGATCTTGCACCGTGTCGAGAGAACCTAGTTGTAATCATCAGACTATTTCCCACAGCCTTACGTTTCACCACTTTTCAAAAGGCTCGCACACTATCTTCTTCAGATTGAAGTTTGCTTTATTCAACCTACACATGTGTGCTTCCCCTGCCAGCCATTTTTTAACAGTCGGGGCTCAGCCTGTGTCCATCTCTTGCAGATTTCCCTTCTAGTCAGTTACATTGAGCAAAAATAACAGTGCACTTTGTACTTTGATAAGGACCTTCCCTCTTGAGTGCTTTATCTCCATGTCAAACAGAATCAAGATGGAGTGTACCTGAGATCCACAAGTCCATATTTCATTTAACATATGACGCACATCTTGCCAGAAGGGGGGCCAGACCTGGATATTCCTCGACAACGTGTATGTCGTCAGCCTCCTTCAGGCCACATGTTGCGCATTTGCACTCCCTTATGTTCTTACATTTTGCCTTTTCGCAGGAGATTAATAGCATCTATGGAGAGTGAATGAATGGTTCCTTCTTAAGGTGGCAGATCTCACAATAGCATATAGTAATTTCATAGATACTTGTCATAATTTCTCCAGCTCCTCGTTTGGCAAGTCACGCTCCGAGAATCCATACAATGGCTTTGTTCCAGTTGGAAACTTCTTTTTTCTTAAGTCGAAAGTCCTGCATATCCTTCTCTATCTGAGAGATTTCAACCAGGATCTCATCCTGTTGTTTTATCCATTATCTTATCTGGATGTACTTAAACTTGGAAAAGAAACCGGATGTTCTCTCTTCCATTGAAAGTGATACTCCTTTACTCAACAGGTCCCCCTATTTCTCAATCATATCCCTTCTAATGGATCCACACAGCCTATCCTTAAAAAACTCTGGTGTTATCAGCGAGTCCTAAATTAGAGCAGGTGAACTTTAAAATGGAATACTCATGAGTGTCCTGATATAATACCACAACCTAGCTGCTGCCTGAGGTACCGTAAGTCTAGCCTGAATCTGTACAAAATCCCACTATTGCTATGCACACCATCATGCTTTGCCATATTCTTCCTCTCTGACTTGTGTCTGGTTCATCTGGGCCTCTTCAATTGTTTAGTTGAAAATCCCAGAAAATTAGTTGTAAAACTGGTAAGACTAGTCCTCCTACGTTTTTTCCACAATGTACTAGAACCGATGGAGCTCAAAATGAAGCTACTGATTTCTCCTTTAAATTATTTTGACGCCTTATGTTAAAGGTTCTTCTTTTAAAAATTGTCTTTATTAGCACTTTCCATATTCCAGACAAAAAAATACCAATACAACAAAACATTGCAGCAAAGATAACCAGAGCCTACATTCTTCTGCAACTGACCACTCACTCAGATTCAACAACCATTTGTGCCACGGTGGGGAAGGGGGGGCAGAAGCTATCCTATCTATCGCTATGCATCTTTGGACCAACCATAGCCTCAGCAACATGAATCAATAACCCATTTTACTCCACACTCTGGGGAGTGGTAAAAGTCTGAGCACGCAGTGATGCACCGTCCTGCACCGCATGGCACCCATGACCTCCCTGAGAGCATGCAGCACGGCAACCCAGTATTCATACAGCTACAGACAACTCCACGTCATGTGAAGAAAACATGCTGGGGATATTGTGAATCTACGGCAAGTTGCTAGGTAACAAGGGAAAGTTCTACTCAACCTCTGGGCCATGAGATAAGCCCGGCGCAAATATTAAAACTGTGTGAGCATGAAGCATGCGTTACTTGCAGTGTCCTTCACCTTGGTATGGGCCTGCCTCCACTCGCCATCCATGAGAAGGTCACCCAGATCTTCCGACCAGCTAGCACGAACATACCCCACTTCTATGCATCAGTCAGCCTTCAGTGCAACACATAGGAAATGAGTCCCCTACTTGTGTCTGGGTCCATTATGACCTAGAGTGTAAAGGATTCATCTGGCTTCTCCGGAAAGGTCAACCAGAACCCCTGAGTCTTACGGGAGGGATTAGTAAACTGCAGGAACTTCTCGGTGCCACACTAAACAGTGGCGGCAGCATCCGTTATGGTGTTGAAGGCGCCATTCAGATACAGGACTCCCGCCCTCCAGGCACTGCATCATATCTGTCAAGGACTGTATATGCTGGAAGGGCTTGAATCAGCAAAATAGGGAGCAGTCGTATGTATGAGGCATAACGTAAAACCTACTGGACCGCCTGCTCCCAGGCAGCCGCCAAACTGACTTATTATGTGGAGGCAGTCCACTAGCACCCTGGCGCCACTCATTAGCAGTTTGGGGATGGTGTCAACATCCACTGAGTCAAGTGTTACTCCTAATTGGGGCCTTTGGCCCACCACAGCGCCGCGTATTGCAGACGTCTAGAAAAATAATAGAGCTGCAGATCCGGGAATGCCAGCCCACCATTGTCAGGGTGCAGTTTCAAAATATCTAATTTGACCTGGTTCCTCGTGCTAGCCCGCACTTATGTTGCCAATAGGTTATTGAGTTCCATGAACATTGTCCTCGGGAAATCACAGAAAGTATTCTGCATAGTATCGATGAAGCAGATAAATTGCTGAATTCTTACTTGAATTATAAAACCAATCTTGACACCTTTTGAGAGAAAAATGACAAACTTGCACAACGTGTGTGTATTATACCGTGAAGATTCATGTGAAAAGGTCATAAAGTGATGTAGTAACTGCATCATAAAAGCATGCAGAAGAGTGTAGACTAGATGAAAATCTTCTTTTAAATAAAATTGGTTTGTGTTTATTAAGTTTCCATGGTAAATTCCTTCAACGTGGAATTGAAATGTGATGGTGATGACTCACGTGTTAAGGTTTATTAACGGTTCCCCATTAAACAATAATAATGTGTGAAAGATTTAATGAGACTAATGTAATTTAGATAACTTCTCAAGAAGTCTTGGTTTTAACACTGTTTTGCATGCGTGAAAAAATTTGCACCAAGTGAGAATGTAGAAACAGGTGTTACATGTTTATACTAATTCCAGTTTCACTGAAACTTCCAGATAATAATATTCATGTATGTACTAATGAGAATTAATAAAAACGATTTAGTTACTTTATGTTTTGAAATCATTTTCTTTGTTGGTACTTTTGAAAGGTAGTAATAAGCCATAGTTATACTTTCAATTTACGATTAAATTATCCTGCTTTCAAAGAAAAAGTAAGCTGTAGCATTGATTTGAATGTCATGTCTATTAGAGAACATGTTCATTACAACAATTCTGTACTCTCCTATATTCAGTGAAGGCTTGCCTGCTTACACACACAATTTCCCTGTAGCCCGATTCTGTTCTCATGGGAAAAAGCTCTAACTTTACAAACTTAATTGAAACTATGTTGTCTTCTGAGTGTCCTCTTGTACATGAGGATTGTTTGACACAATTTTATTACTATAAGAAAATCTGCTTCGGAAACAGTCTAAAAATGTGTCTTTTTCATGCTGCATGACAATCACCCTATGTGAACTGATCAATGGACTGAGTGGTTTGACCAGATGAAGTGACCCATGAGGTGTCACCCTGGAACTTGATAAATTATATTACATGTTGGATGAATGATAAGGGGGGTTGATGCCATTCAATTCCATGCCATTCAATGCTGTGCCATTGAGGATTGATTCCTTGCTGACTGAGAGACTTTGCTAGTTTCTTGTAGACTCTACTGGCTTCCCTTGGTCTGATGCATACGCTGTATGCAATATTACCAGACTCTTCTTCCCCATGGGAGAAGAATTCTAAAGCTAAAAAGGTCCATGTCCCTTTCTAAACTTTTTACCTTTGAACTTTGGAAATGTAAGGCTCGAAAGATAGTAATTTGATTATTCTGCATGTTTGAACTGAAATGCTGATATTCATATATTTTCTTTACTTAATTTACTGATAAAAATTCAACCACCGAAAAAAAACGTGTTTCTGTCTTACTATGATTTGTGTCCAATAATATATTGTTCATTTCAACTTGAGCATTGATTAGGGATGAGGATTTAAATAGAGAGATCTCTGGTCAACATTTCCTAATACTGTTATTCTGCATAGCCTTAACGGAAGTATTGGTTTGTATGATTTTAGTACAATTTAATTTCTTCAGGATATTTCAACTAGCCGTAGTGATCTTGTATTTGTATAGCGTAATCCTGAGAGTTAGATATATATATATAAAAATCTAATCACAAATCTGTTGGTCAGTCACTCAATTCCTGGTCCTCATTGGATAACTGGATTAGATCTCCTATATCCGACCCCTCACAGCATGGTTAAAAGATTAATCGGAGGACCAGATGAATGCCTCTGAGATGTGGTGCCAGAAACTATCAAGAACAATAGTAATGGGCCAATGGCGCTACTGCAATATACAGACCGAGGGGCAGGAGCACTATATTACTGAAGTCTACCCTACCCATCACTGACACCGGGAGTGTGTTCCAAAACTGGACCGATGTATGTAAGTCAGCAATCACCCTTCCCATATTCAGGCCATACTGGGGTCCCAGTGCATGGGCAATTTCCATGCCCATATACTGATATTTCGCCAACTCCCAGGGCAGACATACCTCAGAAAGTTCTATTCTATTCTGCTCTCGGAGAAGGACAGGGGAGGAGTGGTTTGCCCACTCCTAAGTGCACAATGACCCTCTCTGCCTCCCAAACCAGTCATGCACACTTTCACTGTTCTCCATGCAGGCTGCATTGCAGCTTGCATGGGGAATATGCCCACCCCTCCAGCCCCAGGCTGAGTACTGTGTCACGGTGTTCAGACCAACCACAACACTGCATTGCAGCTTTACGATTGGTCAGTGGGGCCTGGCTGTGCTTCCTGTTCCAAGAAGAGGAGAGCAGGAGCAGGGACGCGGGACCAGTGGCAAGGTAAGTTTTTTTTGTGCACCCAATCCTGTGTGACTCCCCTCTGTGCACTCCTTCCCAGCTACCCCCCCACCCCGTCACCCACGAGCCATGCTGGCCTTTACCGATAGAGAGTGACCCAAAGGTGTTCAGTTCTTTATCAGGCTTAGAGAGTATCACTATTAGCTCTTCATTCATAGGCGCCAGCATTGAGCACTGGCGTTTAGCCTCCATGAGCATCTCCTGAAGTTTGTGGACCAGTAGATCGGAATAGGTTTGGTAGAATTACACTGGTAAACAATTGGGACCGCGGAATTTAACACATATTGCTGCACTGAGCTCCTTAGCTCGAAGCTTCCCCTCTATACACTACCTCTGTGAGTAGAGGCAACTCCAGTCTGTCCAAGAAGACACCCACCGCAAGGCACGTTTCACTCACCGGAGCTACATACACCCCTGCCAGATGGTCATGCAAGAAAACATTTATGCCCGCCTGGCTGGCCACTGACGTGCTGTCCCTCCAGGACAAGGATAAAATCAGTAGGGGGGAGCTTAGGAAGGCATGCTAAATGGCACCCTGATTTGTCCTCCTCCTGATGTAACTGTTGTCTGTAATCCTGCCTAGTGAAACAGTCTAATCCGTCCCATATATCAATTACTATTTGCCAAGCCTCCAATAGCGCCCTGTCCAATGCCCACAGCCAACCGGCTGGTTGCCGTAGATCGGTCAGTGCGCCCTACACTTTCAATTGTTTTTTTTTCAGTTGCCCCTAAGTGCCACACATTTGAGAAAGGCTCTCCCCTTTCAAGGTGTTCCACTCTGTACCCCTCTGTTGCACAGAATGCCAGTTATCATCTAATTATATCTCTGAAGGACCAGTCAGATCTCCTCCCTATAAATCTGGTGTCCCAGGGTGAAGTCGCCATAATTAAATCTTGGGATGTTGCTGCCTCGCCCAATACTCCAACAACAGCGGTGCATAATCTGTCAGGGATGGCACCAGGTATTGGCTCCCAACACATTAGCTGCTATATCACTCAACCCCCAGAAATCTGTCTTGATGGCTAGATGGATGGTGGGCAGGGGTAAAACAGGAGAACTCCCCACCCGGGTGGAGTTTCCACCATATTTCAGACAACCGGTCCATCGACTCCCTAAGTCCTGTGGTCACATGATTTTTTTTTTTTTTTAATCCTCATTTGCCATTTTGCCACCCATTCCTCAGCGAAACCACCCTAGGCTTTTTCACCTCATTTACTGGCATTGGAGGAAAGGCATACGCAACTCCCCTCCGGGCATAGCCCTCCGTATGAAAGGGACAGAGAATCTTCCTCCAGAGCGTGTCAACCCTTACCCCAGGTCTTCACTGTGCCTGAGAAAACTTTAACTAGCCGAGGTAGGCGAAGGCTTAATCATTGGATTTGTAGTTTATCAAAAGGAAAACACCCTTACCCTCACCCAAAACACACCAGAAAAGGAGCCCAAAATGTATCTCTTCTTCATCTGATACGAAATATCAAATTTTGCAATAAATCTCATAGCTCGTAACCAATCTAATTCTGTTGGGGGGACCGGTGAAACCCACAATTTGCAAATCTCTCTCTGTGCCCAAAAGTATAGCATAGAAAATAAGCTTAGCATTATCGTCTGTACCCTTACCTTGCAGGTCAAGTCTTCCAGATATAACTAGCCCCAGGCTTACCTTGATCTGCAGGCCTAGGGCCCTCGACAAACAGCTACTCACGGCCTCCCAGAACTCTTAAATCTTCGGACACAGCAGGAACATATGCAGGTCATCTTCATTAGGGCTCTTGCACTTGGGACACACCACTACACCGCCGAGCCGAATTTGGAGAGTCTTCGCCGGGACCAATACACCCTATAAATCGTAAAAAAGTGATTCCGCCTTAAATTTGCAGGTTTTACTATAGCCTTATAGCCTGCCGTAGCGGGCTATACAGCCTATTAAAAGCCCGCTGAATCGTTAAAGGCCCTAGAGGGCAGAATGTTCTAACAAATTAAACAAAGGGTTCTCGAAGCTCGAGGGGATATAAATCCCCTCGAGCTTCTAGAAGCCTTTGTAGAACATTGAAATGTTGCTCTGCGGGCCTTTACCGGCCCGTAGAAGCAGGGAGCACTCCATTGTCTAATATTTTATAAAGCATAGACATTGCTACTTGCCATTGGTCTTCTGTTGCAATCTCTGGCAAGGAATCTCCCCACAGAACCTCGGGCAACTTGAAAGGGCATACCTCCATCTCTAACATCCGCCAGTACCACAGTGAGACTTCCTTTTTAAATACACAATTTGAGAAAAGCTTCTCCTCCAGCTCGTTGTAAATTCCAATTTTATCCCTCACTTCCACCGACCAACTCTGAATCTGCAGATACTTAAATCTGGAAAAGCTTCGGCCCCATTCTTGTTCGCAGTATCCCCAGGAGACCAACTACCTATCCGGAAATCGCTCCTTCCATCTCTGAGGACCCAACTTCTTTACCGGTCGAGCCAGCGCATCTTTCGAACAGAGGGGAGAACCTGGCGCATCCCAAATCGAGGCCATCTGGCTATAATATGTAATGTTAAAGTGCCCTCCTGATTCTAAACCATGTCTCTGCTAAGTCCCTTAAAACCTTTAACCTACCCTTTTTAAAGATTTTTGGATCAGCGAATTTATATAAAAAAACATATTTATTAAAGTTTTACCTTCTTAGCATTGCACAAAACATTTTCCCAATCACCGTGTTAGTCGGGGTATCCAAAAGCATCCTGCTGTTTTTCATCAAAAAGGCCCATGAATAAAATTGCAGGTCCGGGAACGCTAAACCTCCTTTGACAAGTCTTCTCCTAAGCTTCTTCCAAGACAGACACGGACCTTTTTGATGCCCACAAGAAAAACTGATCTCACTCTGTAAACTTGCAAACCATTCCTTCTTAAATAACAGAGAAATTGTTTCAAACAAAAACGTTAACTTTGGCAGAATCATCAGTTTGTCCGACCAAACAAAGTAAGTGGTAAGCGTGCCCAGCCTTGCAAACTAGCACTTATTTCCTTTTTTAAGATTAGTGAAGTTGACTTTAGTGAGTTCCCCAATATCCTGAATTCTCCTAACCCCAAGATATCTCATCTCATTTCTACATACAATTCCCTCAGTATTTATGTTCCAAGTCATGACTTCTGTTTTTCCTTATTTATAGCATAACCTGAAACGGCCCGAACCCCTTAGTTAACCCCTTCCATGCTCATGACGAGCTCAGCTCGTCATGCAGCACAGTGCTCGTGTGCTTATGACGAGCTGAGCTCGTCATGAACAAGGGGATTCAAGGGGGTTCAGCATCCAGGGAGAATTGCTGTAGCATTGAAGGTGTTAAATCTAAAAGACCTTCCATTGACTCATGTAGATTGGGGGTATAAATAATTATATCGTCGGCATATAGTCCGATCTTTTTAGACCAACCTTCAAATTCAAAAAGAAAAATATTCTCGGCAGATCTTATCTTACACGCAAGGGGCCCTATCTATAGGCCAAATAGAAGTAGTGACAGGGGACACCCTTGTCTGGTACCTCGCATGATTGGCACTGGCTGAGTAAGTGTCCCATTTACTAACACCCTTGACGTGGGAGCCTGATATATAGCTGAGAGGGATTTACAAAAATTCGGACCCAGATTAAGATGTTTTACTAGGGCATGCAGATACGCCCAATTCACACGATCAAACTTCTTGGCGGCATCTAAAGCGATAACCGCCAAGGGAAGATCATGGGCCGAAGCCATATCTATAGTGCCAATAAGTGAAAAAGTTAACTCTTTCAAATATTTGCCCTTTATAAAGCCTTTTTGATCCTCATGGACTAACTGTGGGATGACACCATTCAACCTATCGGCCATAATTTTAGCAAAAAGCTTATAATCAGAATTAAATCAGAATTAAGTAACAATATGGGCCTATATGAGTCCATATACTTTGGTGACTTCCCTGGCTTTGGTATTAGTGTGATATTTGCCTAATTCCAAGAAGGGGGCAAAGACGCCTTACCCATAAAAATCTGGTTAAACAGCTGACAGATAATTGGTGTTATTATCCCTACCATAGATTTATAAACTTCGGCAGGAAGGCCATCTGGCCCAGGTGCTTTGCCTCTTTTTCCCCCCTTAATAACCTCTTCAACCTCCAACTCAGAGATCTCCTGATTTAAAACATCCTTAAAGTCATCCGATAAAGGCTCCTGAAGTTCCATCCAACCCTGCACTGCCTGGCTTCGACCATCGTATCCTCGTTATAGACCTTCACAAAATATTCATGAAAAGCGGCCGCTATTCCTTTATTATCTGTAATTGTCAGCCCCGTCTCCACGTTCTTTACTTCTCTGATCAAATTCCGAACTTGGTCCTTCTTCGTCTTTCACGCTAGCAGTTTACTACAGCCCTCTCCATATTCGAAATGTGCCAGTTGACTAGAATCCCACTTCTCCTTAACCCTCTCTCTCAGGATTCCCACCAGATCTGATTTTAACTCTATTAACTCTTGAAGGAGCCTTCCATTTGAAAGATTTCTACCAGGGTTCACCATATCTGCCTCTAGCTGTCGGATCTTCTTCTCCAAGTCTGTAACCTTTCCATAATATAGTCTCTTTTTTTTGCTCCCAATCTCCCTCGTAAGAATGCCTTATAGGTGCCCCAATCTATATCCTAGCTGATCCCAGATTCCTCTCAAAAAATAATTTTGTCTCCTCATTCAAAAGCTCTAGTACTTCCTGATCAGAGAGAACCCTACAATCTAACCTCCATATGGAACCCGATATACCGTCCCCTATCACCAGCCAAAGTGTAGTAGCTGAATGGTCAGAAAGATGTCCTCCAACATGACCCACCTGGACCACTGAATCAACCAGCCTATAATCTACCAAGAAGTAATCAATTTGAGATTTATGATTGTATTTTTTATTATAGAACGTGAACCCTAATTTCTGTCCAAACCTAGATCTCCAAATGTCACAGAGCCCTAGCTGGGACATCATCAACTTAACTCTATTTGACAATTTAGGATTCACAGCAGCTCTACTCTTTTCAGAGCGATCTAACTTATGATCCAGCACAGTGTTAAAATCACCTGGCAAAATAATCTTTCCTGAAAAATTCAATAGTTCCCAAGCCAGATCATCTAAAGGGCCTATATCATCCTGATTTAGTCTGTAATAACCAGCCACAATAAACATTTGCCCACAAATCTTTAACTTAACAATCAGCCACCTCCCTAGTACATCGGCTACTTTATCCTCAACTTCAATATTTAAACTCTGCTTAATTAAAAACTTCGACCCCTTTGGTAACGGCTGTCTGAGGAGTATAGACTGCATGAGCCAGCCACCGCTGTGATGAAAAAAGTTTCTTACTTTCATCCCCGAGAAATGAGTCTCCTGTAATATTATTATTTGAACCAAAGAGTCCCTCAGATATTTCAAAATTAAATCCCTTCTTTTTACACGCATACCATTTATATTCCAAGATAGGATTCTCAGCTCCTTTAAATTACCCCCACTAATCCCAACCTAAGCCGCCAGCCTCGTGCACCCTGACTTCTTTTAACAGCAAAAAAGCTTCTGAGGAGTTTTCTCCCATTTCCCTGACTCCCTCCCCTCCCCCACCCCACAAACAACCTAGAAACCCATCCTTTCCCTGGAAACCTCATCCTGTATACCCATGGCCGTAAAGCCCTATGGGTGCCCTACAGCGGACAGTGTGTATATATTCCAACTTAAACAAAAGTTATGATGTACCTACCAAGAGTCCTATTTTTAAAGCAACATAAACAAGCCAATGGACACAGTATATAAGCCTAGCACCTCCTACCTTACAAACCCCCAGTTTGACACTGTTCCAAAAAGCTATCAACTTCATCACAGAGTGGAAAGAATGCATTTTTATTATTCCACATAACCTTTAAAAACGCCGGAAACTTCAGCTGAACCGAAGCTCCCAATTTCCTCAATGGCTCAGTCCTCTTACCGAGCTCCCATTGTGTATTGGCAGTTACCGATGGCAGGTCTGGTCTGACCTCCACCCTAGTGCCGTCTACTTCAATCACTTTTTTTTAAGAGCAGTTGCCACAATCTTTTCTTTCAAGGCATATGTCAGAAAATTATTCAAAATTCCCCTGGGCTTGGCACGGTTCGGGTTCAACCTGAAGGGATTGCAGTGCACTCTCTAAATATCCCTAGAGATCTCCTCCTCTGTCTCCTCCAGCTGCAATTCGCTCTTCAATAGCTGCACTACATATTTCCTAATATCCATTCCTTCTTTACCTTCCAGGACTTTTAAAATCTTCAAATTATTTCTCCTTTGCAAATTTTCCAACCTTTCTACCCTTTCCTCGTGTTCCCTGTCCTTAATCTGAATTGCCTCTAACTCCTTGCAATTCACCATAACTTCCTCACTGAGGTCTTTAACCTCCACCTCCAAAGCAATTGTACGGCAGCTCAAATCATCCATCTTTTTCTCTAGCAAACTACATGCAGCTCTAATACTATCCTGGTTCAACTCAGAGACCTCAAATCTTTTATGCATGTCCGTATTTCATTTTTTGAGCAATGAGTTAGAGGTCGCATTTCTCAAATTCCAGACCTGCCTCCAACCCTACATCCCTCTGTTGGACCATCTGATCAGAGTTCTTCCCCTCAGCACCTGATATACTCGGGGTGCTCGGGTTGCCAGATAAACTTATAATAGCCCCAGGAGTACTTGGAGCACCAACATTGGAAGGCAAACCCTGCTGTTCTGGGCTAACATTTAATTTTGCCTGAAGCTGCTCGGCCTGGTCTACATCACCCATATCTAAGGACAGGACCTGGAAACGATTGGGGCTCAAGTGCTCCGACCAATCAAGCGACACTATATCCAAAACCCCCTCCCCAACGTCCCCAACACCTACCAGGCTACACTCCGTGCTCGGACAATCCTGTTTAGTTCTAGAGGGTATTATAGAGCCAGTTAGCTTTATTGGAGATTTGCCCTTTAATATCAAGGTCTTTGGCACAACTTTAAAAAATGAACTGAGTGAGGGAGTTGCCTTAATCTTACGCTCTCATGAGCCCCCCTCCCCAGCTTTTTACAACTTTTACTCTGCTTGCTATTCTTACTGTGGTCTTAACTTTGATATCTATCACCTTTTTATTGCTAGGCTTGGGCGAGCCTATATGATTAAATGGGAACTTCTCCGGCCCCCTCCCCCTCCCCGCACTTCTCAAGGCGTATCTAGAAACCCCAGTCAAACTTGTTGACAGCTGGACTTCAATCTCTGAATTGCCCAGCACTTCCTCTGCATCAACAAAGTCCATCACTCCCTCCTTGCTTTGAGCCTGCACTGTATTTAAAACATCTGAAGCGTCTGAAGCAGGAACCTGCTTCTCCACAGTTTTCTCTGTGATTACCTTGCTTAAACCGAAGGCCTGCCTGCCTCTCCCACGACCTCCACCGCGAAACAGAATCCTGGCTGCTGCCTGACGACCCTTGCTGACCTCGAACGCGGCTCTCTCCCAACAGAGCTCGACTTGCCCTGCTGACTCCGCCTCTACCTCCTTCCGTGTCTCGGAGCTCCGTACGGCGGGACCCGCCATGCACAGGCCACACCACAATTGATGATTCCAAAGCCTTGGTAACCGCCTGAATTATCACAAATATACGCTAAGAGTGCCTGCACTTCATGCCGCTAATCACCGGACCCCCGCAAGGCACATCAAAGGCTCATTCACACCGCCGCTTTCGCCGACACCCGAAGCCTGCAACTAGCCAGCCGCCATGTTTTCCTCCCCTCCTATTCCTGGTCACATGATGTTTTGTCCCAGAGCAGGCACGGCATCTATCAAGTCGCCCATCGAGCACACAGTTGAAATTGCCTGCCCAAAGGATGGGCATCCCCAAGAAGGAATTTAGCTCCTTTTCCAGAGTGTTAAAGAATTCCCCATCATCGACATTTGGGGCGTACACATTCTTAATATGTACTTTGACTCTATCCTACAGCCTGTGAACCAAAACATACCTGGCCTCAATATCAGCAAGGGACCTGGGGCAGAAAGAGACTTGTGGAGCCTTCCATATCAAAACCCCCCTGGCATATCTAGAGTAGGTCGACGAGAACAACTCCACTGTTTCAATATTTTTGCTGATCTCCATCCATCAAATGTATTTCCTAAAGCATTGCTATGTGGATCCCCGTCCTCCTCAAATAAGCATTCACCCTATAGCATTTAATAAAAGTGTTGAGGCCCAAACATTCTAGGTAATCATACAGACATGTCCACCATTGCAACTTGCATCACACCGATTGACCTTGGTCATAGCCAGACCATTCAACACCCTCCAGCATGGGACACCGCGGACATCCCAACTCACACGCACTCCCCAGGCTGAATCCTGTATATCAAAATATGGCAAAATATGAACAACAACCTCCCTCCCCTCCTCCCACCCCAGGTAAGCACAGACAAACACTAACCATGTCTCCCCACCCATACCAGACCTACCCCCACCCTGAAACCGCTAACTCAAGTATGTGTTATTGACACAATAGGAAGTGATGTAGCCCCTCTGCTATACATTTAAACTATCACAGGGGCCAGTTGCACCTCCAAGCCAGGCTAGATAGCCCAACAACTATGGCTATCCGAAGGGTAATGCGGGCCAAACTGCTACCATCACTAAACTATGTGCAACAGGCATTTCCAGGAATACTTGCGGAGGACCTGGAGAAAATTCAATGTGCTGCATACAAAAAAAATATATTGCCTGCCCGCATTCACAAGAAACACCTTGATCCATCTTGAGTTTGACCTTATTCAACAAAAATTAGAAGAACTGGGCACCTTAGCAAAATACTACCATCTGGCAACCATGGTCTCAACTAATTTCATGAAGGCTGTCATGAAAACATTTTTTCAAAACCATACAAGCCCTGGTCTGTTTAACTTTCAGCATCAAAGGAACTAGTGCAGCTAGCTGTTGAGAATTGGGACCCGAGTATAATTGATTATCCCACCATCAAATTAACTATAAAATAGCAACTGCCTTTCTGCTTCCGCAAACTTGACATAGAATTAGGCATGAGCGGATTTTGCGGATTGGCAATCCGCGAATTTGCGGATTTGCAAACTCGCAATCCGCAAAATCCGCGAATTCCCGCGAATTTGCGGATTTTTTTTTTTTTTTGTGTTCGCCCGTGTTTCTGCCAGTTCGCGAGGGTTTTTACAATTTCGCAATTTGCGAACTTACCTGTCGGGTCGCAAGTTTTGCGAACTTGTTGTTTCTACGTGTCCAACCTGTTTGGGACACTCTTCTTCATCACTGCCACTCTCTGTCACCACTGCCACTCTCTGACTACTCATGCCACCCTCTGGCCCACCCATGCCACCCTCTGTTTCATCACCACACCCTCTGGTTGTCCAGTGTACATTATTTTCGGCAAAGCAAAGCACACCTTCCCTGCCTCAAGTGACCTGAATTAATTTGGGGCTGATTAATGTGTCACAGAATATTTTTTTAGCTGGCACCTGCTTCCTTAGTGCGCCCTGATTAGTGATCTTTTGCACTTGCTAAGTGCTTTCATTGTTGCAAAATTAGTTACAACACCTGCCCTGCCCCAACTGACAATAATGAATTAGGGGCTGATTAATGGATTTTAACTTCCAGCCTGGCTCCTGCTTGTCTCCCTTAGCTGTAATTCAGGACCTTTGTGGCATATGTGTAACTATTCTGAGGTTCAGAGCAGGGTCACATAATAGTTGCAACTGGCAACTGAACTCTGGAGGGGCCCCTCAGGAAGCACTACAGGAAATGGCTACTAATGATGTGCCTGAACTTTTGAACCTGGTAAGTAGTTACTTTCAGTTTTGCTTAGATCGTATTTCTGCAATTTCGCACTTATTCGCGGGGCGCGAACTCACGCGAACAGTGCGAGCAGTGCGAGCAAAATCCGCTGCTCGCGGATTTGCGGATTTTGCAGGAAATTCGCAAATCTCGCGGATTGCGGATTTCCCGAAAATCCGCAAAATCCGCGAGCGGAACGGATTTTCCGCCCATGCCTACATAGAATTCCTTGTTGCCAGGGACTTTCACGAAACCCCGTACCTTCCACAAATCCTACAAGCAACCAAGCACTGTCTCACGCAGGCCGTGGGGAGTCAGGCATTATATCATATCTTAGCTACAAGATTACACCCGCTTCCCATAAAAGAATTATAGCCAACCTGGAAAGTGCTTATAGATATCAGAGTGCCGACTATGTAACTACAGAAGGGAGTCCATGGCACATATACACCTATGTTGCCCGGCTCTGCAGCAAGCCTGCCGAATCTATCTCAGGCCCATACTTCTCTCACTGGGCACATGTACGGCAAAGGACGCCATCTGCCAGCTTTACACCTTGGATACACAGATGCACATGGCCAATGTTGAAAAATTCATTTACCAAGCACGTTCACTCTTGAAAGAAAAAAATGGCACAAGGAGGAAGTGACTAACAGACTATCGTGCGTCCCCACAATAAAATCCTGCTCTGCAAGGACTACTTTTTCCCAGGGACTAAACGTATGAACTATGGAGCTATTTTATCTTTATTTGTTAAACTCACAGTCAGCACTGGCTGGGTATATACCCTCTTGCTGATATGATTTTAAAGTCTGATTTTTTTAAATTCATAACATATGCTTTTAACTTTATATTGTAATGATTTGCATAGACCCCTGTGGTCCACCTGGAGCAGTGAGCACCACTGCACTTAAGGCCATTGACCGGGAAACCCAAGTTCAAGTTCAAGTAGTTACATGCTGGGCTCCAACTCCAATCCCAGCCCAGTGCACCTAACTTCCATGGGGCCCGCAACACCAGCCACCTGCTACCACAAGGCAAACCCAGATGGTATCTGTGTATACTCCAAGGCCCTCTTCAGAAGAAACGCACTGCCCAGGGCAGAAGCAGCAAGAAGAAATACAGAAGCAAAAGAGGAGGATTGCTGTATTTGCCTCATGCCACCTCTCTGCACAAGCAGCAGTCCTCTTAAGCCACCTGCAGCCTCCGGTCACAATTGCATGCTCTCTGGCAGGGAAGATGGGCATTGCCAGGCAAGTACGGACACAGGGAGCGCTCTACAGGTGGATGGCCAGGCTGCGCAATAGTCGTTTTGGGCTGATCTATCCCAAAATAACAGTGCAGCCTCCAATTTGCATCACAGGCCCTCACCTAGAGCCTGGCTGGAAGTCCACAGGTGCCCCGGGCACCCCTTTGACAGCAGAGCCGATGCCCCGCAGTCCAAAGCCAACAGAAACAGTGGTGGCAGCACATCCGTCCGGCACCCCCTAAGTTTGGAGCTCAACTTCCCAGTTCCTCATAAGTTGTGGCCAGCACTGGCAGTGCGCCGCCTTTGCAGGTCTCCGCACACAACGCCCACTTTGCTCCTGATGCCCTAAAGAACAGCAGACCCCAAACGAAGCCCAGGGAGTCCCCACCCGTGTGAGTTAAGCACTGCACTGCACCCTGCTGGATTGCAACATTAACTGTGGCAGGATTTTGCGGGATGGAACCGCCTGGCTGGGAGCTTACTTCTAAAGTTGCTGGTCGGCCAAATTACCAGCCATACCCCTTTGTTAGTGGAATGTTATCAAAAACAAAAGTAAACTTAAGCCTGATTGTTATCTTAATCAGAATAACACAGTTGAAATTTGTCATAGGCAGATTTTTCCACTTATTCAACAGGCCTTTACTTTCTTTAATGACCCTATTTAAGTTAGACTCAGACAGGTTCCGTAGATTTTGCACTACCATGAAACCTAGATTTTTAATAGCTTTTTTTCCCTGTGGTTCCATTCCATTATCTGTGTCTTATCCTCATTTACTTGATACCCTGAGTATTGACCTTACACAGCCCCCTCTAGCATAATTGCAGGATATGGGGCCAGATGTAGGTGGCCATTTGCCGTCCGGTAACGGACGATTTCGGCCGTTACCGACCGGTAAATGGGTTTTTGGGATGTAGGGGGCCAATTTTACCGAATCGGAAAATTTACCGAATCGGTAAATTTACCGATTTGGTAAAATACCGAATCGGTATTTTTACCGATTCGGTAACTTCTAGATGTAGGTGGGACTCTTCTGAGTCCCAAAGGCCTTTCAGAGTCAGTATTTTACCACCCAATCCAATTGGGTGGTAAAATACCGAATCCAGGTGTGCATGCACATGTGTGCATGCACACCTATGCCATGTGACAGACAGACATGACCTTAGGGCATGTATGTGTGCCACATGGCACACATGCCTGTATTTGGGGTGCTAGAGGGTGTCAAAGTGACATCCCCTGCTCCCTTGCTGGAATCGGTATTTACCGAATTGGTAAATACCAATTCGGTAATGCCCATTGATTCCTATGGGCTTCAATGCCCATAGGAATCAATGGGCATTACCGAATCGGTATTTACAGAACCAGTAAATACCAAATCTTAACGATTCCCCTGCCCCCACCACATCTTCAACAGAGCCGCTGACATCATCGCACCCATGCTCTGCCACACCATCAACCGCTCCCTGGCGACCGCCTCGTTCACCGACGACTGGAAACACGCCGAGGTCAACCCCCTCCTGAAGAAACCCTCAGCGGACCCCACCGACCTCAAAAACTACAGACCCATCTCCCTGCTCCCTTTCCCAGCGAAAGTCATCGAGAAAGCCATCAACAGCCAACTCGCCACATTCATTGAAAAACACAACATCCTCGACTCCTCCCAATCCGGCTTCAGAAAAAACCACAGTACGGAAACCGCCCTCCCCGCCGCAACAGACGACATCCGCACCCTACTGGACAAAGGAGAAACAGTAGCCCTCATCCTCCTAGACCTTCCAGCGGCGTTCGACACAGTCTCCCACCGCACCCTAATACGCAGACTCTACGACGCAGGAATCCAGGACAAGGCCCTCGACTAGATCTGCTCCTTCCTCTCCGGCAGGACGGAACGGGTCAGACTCCCCCCTTTCCTTTCAGACCCCACACCTACCACCTGCGGAGTCCCCCAGGGCTCATCTCTCAACCCGACGCTCTTCAACGTCTACATGGCTCCACTTGCCCCTATCGTCAGAACCTATGGACTCAACATTGTGTCATCCGCAGACGACAGCCAGCTCATCCTCTCCCTATCCAACGAGCCCAACACCGCCAGACGCAACTTTCGAGAAGGGATGGAAGCCGTCGCCAAATGGATGAAAAACAGCTGCCTACAACTAAACACCAACAAAACAGAAGTACTCATCATGGGCCCAAACCCCGACGCCTAGAGCGACACCTGGTGGCCCACCGCCCTCGGAAACCCGCCAACCCCCACAGACCACGCACGCAACCTGGGAATCATCCTGGACTCCGAACTCAAAATGGACCGCCAGATTAAACTCTGTCTCATCTTCCTGCTTCCACACCCTCTGCCTCCTTCATAAGACCTTCAAATGGATCCCCCTCGAACACCGAAAGACAGTCACTCACGCCCTGGTCACCAGCAGATTCGACTACGGCAACGCACTCTACGCCGGAATAAACAAAAACCTCATCTGCAAGCTACAGAACATCCAGAACACCGCCGCAAGACTGGTCCTCAACCTGCCAAAACACTGCCACATCTCCCAGCACCTGCGCACACTCCACTGGCTCCCCGTCGAGGCGAGAATCACCTTTAAGATGCTCACCCACGCACACAAGGCCCTCCACAGCACCGGACCAGCATACCTGAACAGCCGGCTCAAATTCCACTCACCCCAAAGGACCCTACGATCAGCCCAGCTCTCCTACGCCGAGGTCCCCCGCACAAGAAAGACCAGATCGGGAGGCGGCTCCTTCTCCTTCCTCGCGGCCAAAGCATGGAACGCCCTTCCGCTCCACCTCAGACAGACAACATCACTCCGCATCTTCGCAAGAAACCTCAAAACCAGGCTCTTCGACAGACCCCCTCCTTGATGGAATGGAACCTGCACCCCCCCCCACCCCTAGCGCCTTGAGACCCTTACGGGTGAGTAGTTGCGCTTTAACAAACTCCTGATTGATTGATTGATTGTAATAGCTACATCCCCCCCCTCTATTTTACCACTTCTTAAATACCGAATCAGTACAATTCGGTATTTAAGAAGTGGTAAAATAAAATTACCTACATCTAGGCCTAGAATCCTTCTTGTAAAAAAAGTGAAAGCCAGGCTCACTCTGATCATCCAGGTAGACTTTCGAAATCTAATGAGCATGTTATGTCAGATTACACAATTAGCCCTTGCTCAAATGATAGATAGCTCCTGTCTGGTGCAGTATTTCCTTAGTAAATTACTATCTTTGCTATTACAGATCAGGATTAGCTTTAAGTTCATTACACATATAGGAGCCTATTACGATGGAGGATGCGGAAAATCCTCTGCGGACCCACCAAAGACCCACCGCCACATTAGGATGGCTGGTGGGTCCTGGTTTCCGTCCGCAGCTTTTCCGCCGTGGTTGACTTACAACCGCGGCGGAAAAGCTCTAATATGGTGAAGGTGTCTCTCAGACACCGTCAGCCAGATTAGGATGGGCTGTGAAACATGCCTTTCCGCTGCGGCTTTTCCGTCGTGGAAAAGCATGTGTAACTTCACTGCGGGGGCCCGTTGCGGGCCCCCTAGGTGAAGGGGGGGTGGGGGTGCACATGGGGGGTACCTATGGTACCCCCCTGCATTTGTATGCAGAAAGCGGCAGGCACCGCACGGGGCCTGCCACTTTCTACATACAAATGCAATGCGTGCATTTTTAACAGCCGCACCCGCACCCGCCGCAATGTTAAAAATAGAGGATGTGACCCCCCGGGTGGCGGTCACATCCTAAATGCACAGTAGGGAACTCCACAGCCAATGCGGAGGTTCCCTCCTACTCTATGGTGGCGGACGGACTCAGGTCCGTCCGCCATCATAATCGGCCCCATAATACGGTATATCAGCTTACAACAACACATATAAGAAAGCAAATAAATTAATTTAAATATTTATATTCTATAAGTTATGTTGACATCAGGGACCAATGACTTGGTCGCACTTGAATTAGCTGTATAAGTAGCTGCTACTAAACATGTCACACTTTAACCCCTGTAGTTCTCAGGTACAGGCCTCTTATTAAGTCTCTCACCCAGTCGTCTATGCTTAAACCATCCCCTTGATAAAAGTGAGCGTTTGAAGTACAGTGGATGATGAGCATGGCTATTTAATTAGAGGGCATTAGCCTTCTGAGCTTCTCTATTAATATCCCAGGGTAAGGCTGATAGAGCCACTTAACTTGTGTTTCATGCATTTTTTATTCACTGGCGAAGAGACAAGTAGCAAGAGAATAGATGCATTAGATCACTATCGAGGCTGCACCGCACTCGCACTGGCATGCTCAAAACCAGGCCCAGAACAGATTGTGTTGACTATCCAGGGCCAGAATCCAAAACATTTTCGACCCACACTATTTCATGTCTTTGGTGGTAGGCAGTGCTTGCTCCAAACACTTTTTATTTCTGTATTGAGGAGGATTCTAGAAGTGGCGATGTGTGGCAAGAACGTTTGTGTACATTTGATGTATGGTTTTCTGTTGGGGTGCTATTGATTTTTGCGCAGCTGTGTTTTTTTGCTGCATTATTGCAATGTGATTTTATTGTGTGTTACTGCAGTGGTTGTGCTCCATTTTGACTGTTTTCTGTGATGTGCCCCTTGTGGTGTAGTGCTATGTTACTATGTGTATTCTATTGTGTTATGTTCTGTGGTTTGCCTTGGATTTGTCAACAAATGCTGCTACATTTCCAGCTAAAAGCCTCAGATGCCTTGAGAGCTACTGTGAAACTGAACCACTGATTAAGCATGGGCGGAAAATCCGTTCCGCTCGCGGATTTTCAATAAATTCGCAATCCGCGAGATTCGCGAATTTCCCGCAAAATCTGCGAGCGGAACGGATTGGGTCAAAAGTTCAAGCTGACTTTTGTAACTCTTTTAGAATGGCGCCGGCAAGCTGCCAGAGCCATTCTAAAATAGTTACAAAAGTCAGCTTCAACAGGAAGCTCTAATAGAGTAAGGAAAGCAGGTGCTGCTCAAATTCAGTTACACAATCATTAATCACCCCAAACTTGGGGTGATTAATGATTGTGTAACTTAATTTGACCTTCAACTGGAGCACCTGCTTTACTTTATCTATTAGTGCTTCCTGTTGAAGCTCTTTGTAGCTATTTTAGAATGGCGCTGGCAGCTTGCCGGCGCCATTCTAAGAGGGGCTGAGGGCATAAGGGCACAAAAGTGGGACAGAGGGCAGAAGGGGACAAAAAATGAGTGGGGCAGAGGGCAGAAGGGCACAGAAACGAGTAGAACAGAGGGCAGATGGGCATAAAAATCGAGAGGGTGTCAGTGATTAAGCAGGCAAAAAGAAAAACCCTGCGAAATTGCAAAGCGCCTCGCGAACACCCGCGAATACACAAGGCGCCTCGCGAACACCCGCGAACATGCAAAAATAAAAAAATCCGCGAATTCGTGAATTTTGCGGATTGCCAATTCACAAATCCGCAAATTCGCGAATTGCGAATTCGCAAAATTCGCCCATGCTTAGCATTGATCACTAAGGTGATAAAATTTCGCTGCTCCAGCTTTTCAAATACTTAAGACACCAGTCAGCCCAAAACTGTGGAAGAGACAACATTTTAATTTAGCGTTGTCAATGCTCACTGTATGTAATACAGCTGTCTACTTCAATAGTCCCCTGGAGGAGGAAACACGTATGCTTCTAGTCAGAACTTCTGCAAGCCACCTCCTTTTCAACAGAAATTAAAAGATCCTAGGTACCTATGAGACCTACGTTGTGCATGGGAGGACCTGGCCTGGCAGTTTGGGCCGGACTGTTCCCATTGGGCGCAGGGTCAAGACTGATTTGCATATGGTTGGAACGGCATGGTGAGCAAAAAAACAACAGATTTAGGCTCATATGTCTGTACTGTGGTGAATGTATGACATTGTTCTGCATTCTGTCCATCAATTGTTCTGTTTGCATTTGTCACCACGAATGGAATGAGTATGCCCAGACATTGGCACCGTGCTCTCCATGCCACTAGAGCCAAGCTATCCTGGCTGATGAGGGCTGAAAGCCTGAAACCGGTCCTAGGATGCTTGTTTCCAGTCCAGGGAGGACCTGGCCTGACAGGTCGGGCTGGACTGTTCCCATTGGGCGCAGGGTCAAGACTGATTTGCATATGGCTGGGTCCAAACTGAAATGTCATGGTGAACCAAAAAACGATTGATTTGGGCCCAGATCTCTGTACTGGGGTGAATGTATGACATTGTTCTGCATTCTGTCCATCAATTGTTCTTTTTGCCCTTGATTGCTTAGAAGCACAACTAATCCACATTTCATACTTTTAATCTTCAATTCTGAAAAACATTTCCTAATGAGAGAACAAGTAATATGAGTTGTTATATAAACCGCCGAAAACAAAATGTTGGAATTAAAGCATTAAACATTTTTTTTTATCCCTGAAGGTGTTTGATGACATTTTGTAAAATTATCCAATTATTTCCTGACGGCAATCTTGTTGTCCATTTTGCAATTTTTTCTTTTGAATAGTTGACAGCGAATCGGATCGAATAATTTATGAAGAAGCTGGCTTATGTCTGGTTGCAAAGAAATTCTTTTTTTCTTTTTTTTTTTTAGATATTTTGCTCTGAACTACATACTAAAAGAAAACAATGGGTGGAAAAGGGTATAGTTCTATCTGGACTTTATTGAAGTACCAACCTTGGTGAACCCTTGTTCGGTAAATAAAAGTGTTTAGTGAGAAGTAAACCTTACTGGACAAACCTGCCTATGTCTATGTGGTCTTTAATAGAGTTATTCTTCTTTATTGTAATGAGCGAGTCAGAGATATGTATAAACACAATACTCTTGCAGACAAAATGTCTGCACTGAGTACATTACAAATGGATCTTACATAAGTTGATGCAACTCAGCAAAAGTTTTCATTTGCAAATAAATATTATCAAAGTTTTCAATTGGAGTAATTTTTTTTTACCCACATCCTTGTAAATGTATATTTTTTTTATTGCAATTTTAATTTTAATGTTTTGTATAATGGTTGTATGTGTAAACGGATTGCTTTTTACGATTTGAGGATGTACATACTTTTATGATAAAAAATGTAATCGAATAAAGTACATACAAATCAGCAACCACTTGATTTGGATAAATGCTGCCTCTTCTTAGACTTTATAATATTTTTCAGCTCAGACTACTGCCCGATTAACAAACGTTTTCCCAAGTTGCCTACGCATAGATTGTATAAAAAGTGTGCAGTGTTTAGTGTGCCCAATCACTTTGTATGCAACCATTTTACTAGCAAGCCTTGGTTCATGACTGGCTCCTCCCACGATCGTACAAGGATGCAACATGTTCTTTGGTCTAACCCTATCTTACTATTCACTGCACAAGTTTTCACCTGTTACATCTCTTGATGGGAAAGAAGTAAGATAAATGGGCGACATCTGTGTACCTTCTCTTGATCAATGATAATGCAAGGTTTAAACATACATGTACAGGATCTTTAATGGTACTAACGCAATCTTCTATATTTCACTGGATAGGCCGATTACCGCCTGTACGGAAAATGTCACTCTTGACTCACACGGGTAGCCGGCTGGTGGTTTAATAAGTTGACCATCTCACTCCAGGTCATAATGGACACCATTTGCAGTCCTGAACTTTTCATCTACAAATTATTGATTTGAGGTGTGTTAGTCTAATTATTTCAATTGAAGCAAATTCAGACTACAACACTCACAATGAGTTAGGCTATCACACAAAAGTCCAGGACCTGAAACAGTTTCTGTAATAGGCTGGAGGGTGGGTGTCACCCTATGGTGTGCAGAGTTGAACCGATTACTATCTCCTCTATAGATTGGCTCATGAGTGACAATGAATACCAGAGCAGCGCATGTGCACCACTGCTTTTTCTTGACAGGTTCAGGCTGTCTGCATAGCACTTGCAGTGCTTGCCAAGTCTTCCTTCTTTCATCTACATCCATTTAGTGGATAGGGAACTGCATGCACAACATCTAGACACCCACTTTTGGGGGCTCAAACTGATCTGACGTGTGGATTTGAGAATTTGGCATGATTCATAACCTTGAAAATGTTGCTCTTTATACACTGAAACAACATTATTGGGACTCAAACTTTAAATAACGACATGATTATTTCAGAACAAACAGGAAAAATGTGGTGAATATAAACAATACGCAAGGATGATAAAACAGCATAATAATTAATAATAGTAAGACAGTGAATTATCAATTAGGTTGAATGGTAGCTCCCCACAAGTAATAAGGTCACAATCTTGGTCAGCCTATTTATAGGTTTCAGTGATTTAAGCCTGTGCTCATCCCTGGTAGCGAAGACATAGAACAGCTAGGCTGCACTTATGAAAATGTACACAACATTTAGAAGTACCAAACCAGATAAAAAGTAAAAAAACTATGTAATTAAAATTAAAAAATAGAGAATTATTTACTATGCAATATGATACCAAAACTCCAAAAAGGGCAAATGGAGATATGCATTTTTAAAGTTTTAAGTAAAAATAGTGCCAAAAAGTGCAAATCACCAATGGTCACCATAGACCGGTACCTAGGCAAGATTTCAGCCAAGTGCCATGGAGTGCAGGTCAGATACACCAACCACCTCGGCATGGTCAGCCATTTCATCTTGGGACAATGGCCCACATGCATCAACAATGCAATTTGTGATTCCTTATTAGCGAAAATAAGGATTCACTAAAAAGGAATAGCAAAAGGCTATGCATTAAGAAATCGCTAAAAAAATTGCAATTTCTTAGTATTCCTTAATTCCGACTCGCAAATTGCGAGTCGCAATTAAGGAATACCTCCCTATTCATTCCTATGTGCCTAGAGGCCCATAGGAATGAATGGGAAGACATACTCAATTTGCGAATCGCAATTATCGAATCGCAAATTCAGAATTTAATTTTAAGGGTGCAGGGGTGTCCAAAAGATACCCTGTTGCACCCCTGAAATTGACCTGTGCACATATGTTGCACACACACATGCCCTTAGGGCATGTGAGTGCGCAACATGAAACTTTGAAAAATGCACAAAAGTGCATTTTTCAAAGTTTTTGCAAATTACCATGAAGTTGAACTTCATGGTAATTTGCTACTCCTATTAGCGTAATCAGATTTTTTTTTTACTTTGATGCATTGCATTTAAGGAATCTCAATTTGGGATTCCTTCAATGCAATCAGAATTTAAGGAATCTCAATTTAGAGATTCCTTAAATTGCGGTTTTTGCATTTGGGATGATGCATCCCAAATGCAAAAATACCGGTCAAAAAGGGGCAGATTCTGAGAATCTGCCTGTTTGAGACCGGTTTTTAGCTTGATGCATGTGGCTGTTAGTCTGTTTTCTTGAAGTCAAAATCCTTCAGCAGTGCAGGTCAGAGGCCTGCATCCTAAGAGGAATCCATGAAATGAAACATTTATTGGACGAAGTCCTGGTGAAGCAGCTGGTTTTGGAGGGAAAAGCTCTGACCTGTAAAATTTAAATTTCAAGCCTAGGGAAGTCTTATTGCTACTTATGGCGCTTTTGCCCAGTCCAGATTTCTATTTTGGACACAGTCTCTTTTTCTGCGCTCAGAATCTTCTAGTTGGGCAAGGCTGTGGGCTATATTTGAAGAGAGCTCCACGAGGTAGGTTACCTTTTCTTTGAGACCCCGCTAGATCAGATTTGCTGCTGGGGAAAAGATCGGAGTGGGAGGAATATTTTTTATCAGCCAAGCAGCAATGCCTTTTGGGTGGATTGCATTCACAGGTTTGTCCCACTTCTGGAGGTCTTAAACATCAAAGATTTTCCAAATACCAGCTTTTCAAGGATGTTAGGAAGAGTCCAGTTAGACAACCCAAGGGTCCCAATACCAGCACTTGGGGCTGGGGGTTAGCACTCACTACAGCAGAGGGCACCAGCATGGTTGAGGGAGGATCCAGCAGGCACTCTACAGGAAAAGGCCTCTTGCAGCAGTGTAGCCCTGTAGCTTCCACAGGAGGCTAGCCAGCTTACCCTTCAAGTTAACTTCTTGTCCTGGTTTCGAGCAGGAGCAGGTACAGCCCTCCTGGTTTTCTCTAACAGGAGCATTCCTCCCTCTGTTCTTCCATAAGTCCATTAGTGATTTGAGGAGGTTGCCAGGACATTCCACATTTATGCCTGGCACTAGATTGTGGGTGACTCCTGATACCTCCCTAACCAATAGGGTAAGATTCTCAGGAGTAACACTGCCCATTTTCGAAGCAGTTCCTGGGTGCCCGACTGCAACCAATCCCACAGTGCCCCTCACTCACTAAATCCAAGATGGAGGGAACCTTCTTCCTTTGTACAGAGCCTGTGTGCCTACACAGAAGTGCGCCCAGAGTAATGAACAATCTCCTTCTAATTGGTCACTCCGTACCAGTTCTGGGGGCAGCTTATCCACGATTGGGTTTGTTGCCTGCCTGACTGGTAGGACAAACAAAGGGCATGTACAGGTGTTATCTGAAATCTGCTTGTGACAGCTCCCCCACCCCCTTTGCAATAAATTAAGTTCCTGGTCACAGACCAACTTCCTGCCAGAGGAAAAAACACATCCTCACATCCAGTTCCCCGTGCATGCTCTATGAGCAGTTTTCACACCTCGTCTGGGCTATTCACAGGCTAGATGACAGTCGGAGGCTAATACAAATTAGCCTTCAGGAATACAGTCAGGGAAAAGGTAACTTTGTAAAAGTCAATTTTCCTCAATATTTATTTGAAATCCGACTTCACAATTGAGTTGGGATTTTACTACATATTACAAATAGCCCTTGACTTCTCTTTCTAGCTGGTGTCTAGCTCAACATAGCTGAACCAATACTTAATATTGCTTCCCAGTGTTTCACTATGGGTCAGACAGCCATGGGGGATAATCACTCTAAGTACATGTTAACTTTACATTTCTTCATGTCCTATTATTAAATACTATGCATTCTGCTTTGAGGACTGCAAAGCCCACAGAGGGTTGCTTTATTAATATTTATAAAATAGATTGTTCTCATTGCAAAAGGGTTTATGTGGACAGATTTGGTTGTAGTTTTAAATTGCAGCTGCTATGTTGCAGTGGTAGGCCTGAAGTTATATGTGCCTAGTCACAATAGTGGATGACACAGTAGTGCTGTAGTCAATAGGTGATATTTAACTTTCCACATCATGGATGTACCTCGGCACCGTATGCAATGGCTTTATAGGAAAGTGAAATATGCCTACTAGGGGTTTAACCAATTTCAACATATTTTAGGAGCCAGAGCCCATGCACTCAGGCCGGTGCCCAGTGCAGAAAGTAAAATACCAGCGCATCAGTCCAAAAAATGGAGGTGACCATATAAAAAGATGCACTTACTCACAAACGTGAATTACAAATCAATTATTAGAACGACAGCAGTGATGCAATAACATTTATTAGGTTCATATTTACAAAACAGTTACAGTCTGAAATAATAATTTGAAACTTAAAATAATACAATAGTACAATGCAAGAATAATATTCCAGTATTAGTGAATAATGATTATCATGTTATTTTGTTTTATGTATCAATAAGATAATATTTTTCTTGTAAACAGTTTGGTATGTTCACATTGATTTTCAACATGCTAAATTTATATGACAGTATGTACTAGTAACAAACCCACACTACTTACACACTTTAGTTACACAATGGATCCAGGTATATATTTTATAATTGGTGTAACCTCTGTGGAAGATTGGTTATCTCATGGTTGTAGACACTTGGAACTAAGACATTATCGAGAAATATATAATTGTTGCTTCCAACTATTAATTCTGCAATTCCACTGGCATAGTGTTTCTCATTCTCGCCATTTTTAGGAGTTGAAGCAATAAACTAAACTATGTGTACTTTTTAGGAAACTGAATTGGTAAACTATCGGTGGGAGCTCTCACATTAAGCCCACGGAATCTGACACCTGAAAGGTAAACAGGTTTCTCTGAGAAATCCTTGGGTTGCCTTTGACAGCTAGGCTAAAGCAGCAAGTCTCTCTATGACGTACATATGCAACACCACCACTGAAGCAATAATGCATTTCAGAAAGAAAGCATTTACACTTTTCCAATTCCAGTTACACTAGTTGAGAAAATTCTTGTCAGTACAAAGATTCGAAAATGGAAGAAAATCAGAAATGGTGATCATAACTGATAATAAAAACAAACAAATGTTCCTTTAGAAACAAGAGGAAAGTGGGAATCTGCTCGACAGTGACCTAAGCATCCTTCGTGGCCATTTGTCATTGACCAGAAACAGGTAAAAGTTAGTATTTCATTCCAGTCAAATGTTTTCCCTTCAAAGCCTTCTGGAAGATGGACATTTCGAGCAGGGCAAGATTTTAACTGAGAAAGCTTCCACCAGCTTGGCTACGTCTATTAAGTGTTTCTGCAATAGCCTTCAATGTTTCTCCAAAATATACTGAGTAGGGACAATTGCTAAATTAAAGCCACAATGATTGTATCTTTTTCAGGTAGTCTAGACCTAGTGCCCTAGGACTCTAGAGGAATGAACCTCTGAAAGACTGTTAATCTTATATTTAAGCCATGTCCATTTCTGCCTTTGAAAACTCATGAAAGTAGCATTGTTCCAAATCATACTTGACTAACTGCCTGCCAATGCGACTGTGGTGACTGAGAAAAACCAGGGGCCGTATTATAGAAAGTACCCCTAGCGCAGGTATGTGCGCAGGCTTTGTGCGCCACAGGGCACTTTGGTATTACAGAAGGGACCACAGATGCTTGTACAGCCCATTTTGTAATACAGATTGCCCTGGAATTTTTAAGAGATTCAGGGTCTCCTTTAGAGTTTGTCGGAATTGGAGGACAGCCATAAAGAGGATGGAATCCTGCCCCACCAAACCCAGGGTTAGGGCTGGCTTTAGCGCTGGTGGCGCCCAGGGCCGTATGTTTGTTGGCGCCCCCCCAATGACCACCTCCACCTAAGATTCTCTCACTACCACTCTTTAACAGTGCCCCTCAAGTCCCATAACCACTCTCTCAGATGCATTTTATTAGTTTTATAGTATCACTCATAAAAGTGAAGGGTGTCAGAGCACCTTACATCACACAAACATTTCACAGAGACAATCAATCACATGTGTACAGAGGAATACAAGGTGTATGAGCGATATTGCATTCATACTGGTGGCCAGTATAGTTTAAGAGCACTTGGTCTGAAGAAGCACAAATTCAGAATTTAAAACATAGCACCATGATTGGGGGTTCTCTTTAATAATCATAATTAATTACTATCCAAATGAACCCTTTTTCCAACATGAGGATAACGAAAGACTGGGGCAAAAATCATAACTCTCTGACCTATAACTTGTAGTTTGATGACAATTAATAGTTCACTGTTAAATGAACTGCAAGTAACAAAGGATATCTCAGACATAATTAGTAACCGACTGACCTATTTACATTATCCTCTAGACCATGGGTACTCATAGTACGGCCTGCGGGCCGTCAGCGGCCCGGCAAGCCTTCCCTGGTGGCCCACGGACCTTGCAGACGACCTACCTGTGTTTTAAAAAAAATTATATTGTGTCAGATAACGCAGTTTGCAGCAGCCTCGAATCTCAGAGACTCTGCTCTGTGGAGGCCGGGCGATTCCAGTGATAGAGTGGAGCTGCGGGGGCCTAGGAGGTGCACAAAGCCTCATTAACATGTTAATGGTCTTTTAAAGACCTGTGAAGTACAGGGGTGCGGCTGTGGGTGTATGTGCCACAGAGGGAAGGAGAGGGCTCAAAACAGATCAAAAGTTAGCCAAAGAAAGTTGGCAACACGTTTTTCCGTGCAGTGGAAAGGCATTCGCAAAGGCAGAATAAATTATCAGATGGGATTAATTCCTCGAAAATGTATTAATCAGAAATACTTTGGTCCCAATTACTGGTGTCTCTGGTATTCCGCATCAGTATTCTTGCATCACACATTAAATTACCAATATTATGGATACTAGTGAATTACCTTGCTGGAACCGGGAATCCAAAATTTCCACAGAAATCCTCCATTCTTCAGCCTATGCACACCCCACAACTTCACAGGCTTTCAGAGGGGATTATTGCAAATGCAGTATTCCCCTATTAATAACAATTGCCAATTCGTCTAGAAACAGAATCCGGAATTCCACAGGACTCATGATGGGGCCTTAGTGATGTTGATGCTCATTTCTTCAGCAGGGGCTGCCACAATAGGATCATCAACAACATTTTCTGATCACAATGACTGATTCACATCTAGCACGAAGATTAAATATGGCGGCACGCAAATGAGACAGGAATATTAAACAATACATACAGAATAAAAGAGAACATGGAGTTTGGCGGCCTGGAGAGATTATTTTGGTAGGAAAATATGGATCTACGGGGGTCCACATAGGTTACCTGTCAGGTGATTCTACCTTTATGATCATCCCACAAATTGTGGCAGGGATTTAATGCAGGAACCGGGACTCCCATGAAGCCGGCAATTTGAGCGCTTCTAGTTTTTTTCTGAAAATCTCGGAGAAGAACACAATTTCTAAACAAACCACTAACTGGTGGTTTCTGTTTTTCCACGTAGTCGGGGGCAGGGTACACCTTAGCCTGTGTACACCACCCAGACTACCATCACAGGTCCTGACGAAAACCTAATAATTACATCATGGTTGAAACATGTAGACCAACATTTTAATTCATGACACGACTTCTTTGACACCACCAGCCTACCTTATCAGGCAAAGGTGTCCCAGGTAATTTTATCAATTGCCCAATCACTCCAGAATAAATTCGACAAGTGAGTGGTATTGGACAACTTTTAATCACTCACTAAACATTTCTGCACATATAAAAAAATCAAAAAACCCGCTCCACTGTAGTCAGGTGTCGAAGCACACCCGATGGCACTCGGCTGTCCGGATGGGACCCTGATGATGAAGCATGTCACCAACTAGGTTGGTGAGTGAGGGGTCTTCTAAAGGACACAATCTGTCCCACGCTTTGTGGCACTGCGTGCACTTCGGTATCTTCGAAATAGAGGTAGTAGACAGCTTCTAGGGGGTACTCCTCCCTTTGTTGTTAAATAAAAAAAGGAAAATATGGAAGTCCATGACGCATTTTGTTTAGCAGACACTATTTAAAGAGTGTAGTCCAAGTAGGCAACGGAGACCGTTCGTTCAACAGAGGGAGGGAGACAGAGAGAGGCAGTCAGGGGAAGACAGAGGGAGGGAGACAGAGAGAGGCAGTCAGGGGGAGACAGAGGAAGGGAGACAGAGGTAGGGAGTGGGAGGGAGACAGAGGATGACAGAGGGAGGGAGGGGGAGACCGAGGTAGAGGGAGAAAGAGGGAGAGGGAGGGAAGGAGAGGGAGAGAGGGAGGGACGGAGAGGGAGACAGAGGTTGACAGATGAAGGGAGACAGAGAGGGAGAGAGAGGCAGTCAGGGGGAGACAATAGGAGGGAGACAGGGGAGGAAAACAGAGGGTGAGGGAGACCGAGGGAGAAGGAGAGACAGAGAGGGAGGGAGGAAGGGAGAGAGAGGGAGAGAGGAAGGGAGAGGGAGGGGGAGGGAGGCAGAGGTTGACAGAGGGAGGGAGACAGAGGGTGACAAAGAGAGGGAGACCGAGAGAGGAAGTCAGGGGGAGACAGAGGGAGGGAGACAGAGGTAGAAAGAGGGAGGGGGACAGAGCAAGAAAGAGGGAGGGAGACAGAGGGAGGGAGAGAGACAGGTAGGGAGACAGAGGGAGGGAGACAGAGGGAGGGAGACAGAAGGAGACAGAGAGAGAGAGAGGGAGTCAGAGGGAGGGAGACAGAGAGGGAGGGAGGCAGAGCTGTAGGGAGACAGAGAGGGAGGGAGACAGAAGGAGGGAGGCAGAGAGAGGGAGACAGAGGGGGACGGAGACAGAGGGAGTCAGAGGGACGGAGAGTGGGAGACAGAGAGAGAGAGAGGGAGACAGAGGGGAGAGGGTGACAGAGGGAGGGTGACAGAAGGAGGGCGACAGAGGGAGGGCAACAGAGGGAGACAGACGGAGGGAGACAGACGTAGGGAGACAGACAGAGGGAGACAGATAGAGGGAGACAGACGGAGGGAGACAGAGTGAGAGAGTGCGAGGGAGAGGGAGGGGGAGGGGTAGGAGAGAGAGGGAGAGAGATGTGTGTATGCCGGGTCTGGTGGCTCCGTGGACGAAGGCGTCTGCTGCAGGGACCTGTGTTCAACCTTATGATCCCAATTTTTGTTTGCTTTAGCCCTGCCCCTCCCCTTCTGACCCCGCCCCCACTGGTGCGGCCCTCAGCCACAAACCACGCTGTAAATCTGGCCCTCGAGAGAAAGTTTGTGAGTACCCATGCTCTATTCAAGCCTGCGATCTCTCTTTAACAAGAACATTAATCACCGGAGTTAGGTTGACATTTTTATTGTTGCCTGACAATTGCTGGAGGCTAGGAACGCGGCAGCAGGTGCTTCTTTTAAAACCATAATATACTTCAAACATGGCGCCCCCACCCAAAGTCACTGCCCTAGAGACAGCCTTGCCCAAGGTGTCTCTACACAATTTAGATGACCTTTAAACCACTGGATTCTATTGGTGAAGCACATTAGTAGGATCCACTGATGATAACCTCCGATCAGGCAGTCTGCCTTCCACAAGCTTAACATGTCATGGTGGTGATTGCTCCACTCTATTCATTGCAACGTTGTGCATCTTTTCAAGGAATGTGTTAATTTATTAAGTGTGCTGGGCAGTAGCAGAAAAATAACACAATTTAAACGTGTTTGTGTGTGCGCATTTTCCCCTACCCCAAAAAACCTCTCCATAGTTAGTCCTGAAACCTATGCACCAAGTGAGCACCCCATACTCACAGTCAACAGCTTTTGATAACTTAATTCCATGTGCGTTCTCTGTTGTGTTCGTCAATCTCACCTTTCAATGTTAACAAGCACTGGCAAAGGCAATAGGTCTCGTGTACATAGTAGGTAAGATCCATCCTATTGTCTTTCCCAACATTTTATTTTATTTTTATTTTTATTTTATTTTTAGTTTACTCTTTCGACTATGCTGTCAGCCATGTTGAGAAGGTAAAATTAAAGGAAAAGTAAACTTGGCCTCTGGCATGTCATGATATACGCATGTGTCATAATTTAAATGTGCTTATGGGATGCAACACATGCATAAACGTGCGCACATGCCAACTATTTTATAAAAAATGGCATCCCTTTACACACATTATGCTCTGACACTAGTGTCAATTTTGTCCTTTTTAAATGTACCGTTCCAACATGGCTGAGACATGCAAGATCAGTTAACTAAAAATAAAGCAAGCTGAACATTTAAAAGTGAAACGAATGGGCTGGTAACACTTAGTAACTACTAGGGCCTCAACACAAATAAATAAATAAGTAAGTAAATAAATAAATAACACAGAGCTGGGCTGTGATGGTCTGGGAACATAGGAAGAAATAGAAAGGTAGGTGAGGAGGTGGAGGTCAAGGTGTGTGTGGACTACATGTTTATCGATGAAATGCTGTGTACGGACAACAGTGCTGATGGATAATTCTGCCAGCCAGGGCCTAAATGAAGCTAAACTAGATTATTAGCCACTGGCTGAAATATATGTATATTGTGATGGTATGAGCTCTTGCCAGAGATCAAATTATCTGAGGTAATGCCTAAAACCGGCACGGCTTGCAGTGAATTCCCTAGCTGAAAGACTGGTATCAAATTATATGTTTATTGATCTGAAATGGTGGATTAGTAAATATTGATTCTGATTCATTCAACGGGTATAGTTACTCCATTACATTATACTCCAGGAATTTATTTTGCATTTCTTTGTTAAACAAACTTAACTTGCTAGTTGAAGATTCTTGAATCTGTACTGCTTACTCTTTCGTGGTTTAGAGGAGATTCATTTGAAAATGACACTGTTTTCACACCTTTTACACTCCAGTAATAGATTCCTGTTTGTGTTTGTTCCAGC
This sequence comes from Lissotriton vulgaris, assembly GCF_964263255.1. NCBI lineage: Eukaryota > Metazoa > Chordata > Amphibia > Caudata > Salamandridae > Lissotriton > Lissotriton vulgaris. Next base: position 1,572,833,777 of record NC_141685.1, read on the forward strand.
CAAAGAGACGTTTGCTTATAATGAAGTCATGTGCCAGATCGGGTGATTGTAGGCAATTAGAGGTGATGCTGTGCATATGTTTTGTTTTTCATCTCTGTTACTTGTTCTGCCTGTAAATTTTTAATGATGTTCCTGAGCTTAGACAGCTCTGGAATAAATGTGCTAATCAGTGATACATATTCAGTTGGTTCAGATTGTACTTTTGGCGATTTTGTCTGGGTGTCCAAAGTTCATTCGATTTCTTTCCTAATTTGTCTAGTAGTATATGATTTTTTTTATTAGTTAAGTGTGCTATGTATTCCCTGTTCCTTCATCAGAGTGTATGTGCTAGCTTTTGATTAACATTTGGTATGCCTTCCTCGGTTTTGCATGCACGTTCAACTTCTAATGTGTTGCAGGTTGCTCCATATACACGTGCTGCTCTACAGCTAAACTTCAGAACTAGCCAGGGTTCTTTGTCTCTTTATTTCGCATTTTTGCATAATTTATTCAGCACTCTAAGCCTATATGGTATCGTCAGGATCGTGTGAGAGAGAGCATTGGGTCTCTCTCTCTCTCTCTCTCTCTCTCTCTCTTTCTCTCTCTCTCTCTCTCTCTCTCTATATATATATATATATATATATATATATATATATATATATATATATATATATATATATATATATATATATATATATATATATATATATATATATATATATATATATATATATATATATATGTATATATTTATTTTATTTTTTTACCCACTTGTGGCCGCCACTGGGTAGTTATAGTTAGGTCAGCGTTTCAATAGGAAATGCATTTTTTTGTAATGTTAATACCTTTAGCACCGTTTGACAAATATCCATAAAAGTTTCCAAAAAAGTGCTTTTATTTGCCTAGTTTGTGCATGGCAAGTATCAAGGTGATCTGCCAATCAGGGGTCAAGAAAAAAGGGGGGTTGCAAAAGACAAAATCCCCATGAATGCTTTAGGCAGATGTACAACCTAATGCTCAAAAAACATAAACCAAATTAAGCAGGAAGCTAGATCAAAGAACACAGATTGTGCTTTTTGTGATTTGATGTAAATCCATTCAGTAGTTTTAGAGAAATTAAGGTTGAAAGATATTTCTGTAGTTGGTCGGTTGGGTTCAAGGGACTCTCGCAACAGTTGCTAGAATCCAGTTTTTAAAAAAAGAGCATTCTGATTGTCCCTGGGAGATGTATTTCCCTTGGTCCATCTCGCTCCCATGGGAGCCAGACTTCTGCAGGAGTGAGCGCTCTGATTGACTGCCAGCAACATGAGAAAAATGTTCTTGGAACCGTTACAGGTCTCGGTACAAAACAAATATTTAGCAATTTCCTAATTGCTAATTTTTTGTGATTTGCAACTAAGAAATCACTAAATGGCATGTAATGTCACAGGCCACCCATATTTTACGACTCGATAATGAGTCATTTCTCTAAATAGCAAATCACAATTCGCGATTAGCTATTCTGTCACAATTTGCAAATGCCGTTCCAAAATGAGTATGCAGTCACAAATAGAGACCACATTAAAAGAACATAACAATTCTTTTCTGGGTCAGAGAGATGACCCCACAAAGAGGTAGCGCAGCCCAGGAGAAGCCAGGAGAGCAAGCAGAGTCAGGAAGGGAAAACCGATGCACAGTACTTGGATTGTGCACCTGTTTTCAGATCACTTGATCTGAGGAGCCCCAAAACCTCAATAAATACCACAGGAATGTCCAGCCAACAGGCAGAGAAGGAGGCAGGGGTGAGAAAACTCAAATTAAAGTTCTCTGAAAAAGAACTGGAGATATTAACCATGGGGTGTTGCCACAACCATGAGTACCTGCTTGGTCGTGCATCTAAGACTGTGCCAGAGACCCAGAAATGTAAAATCTGGAATTGCATGTAGCAGAAAATAAATGCTTTAGGTGGGGCACAGCGCTTGGTGGAAGATATACGGAAAAGGTGGTATGACCTCCGGTCTTGCACCAAAGAAAGGATGGCAGCACGCCTGAGTGAATCCTGTGCAACAGGACATGGTCCCTCAACTGCACCTCCATCCAAGACACTGGAGACAATTGTAGAGACTACCATGGAGCCAGAGGCAATAGTTGGTTTGGGCAGTCTTGACATTTCTGCATCAACTTCATCGCAAAGTAAGTGTACATCTATATAACTGTATACAACATGCATGTAAAAGTAGAACTGACACAGGTTGATCAGTATGGGATTGTTACAAAGCTAAAGTACCCCTTATGGTAGATCATGGGACTTGTAGTCAAAAAATGAAGCACTGTTTTCAGTGTCAGACATGTATTAAGTAATAGTGTACAACTAAAGGCAAATGGGTACCTCATATAATGACGTTTATATTGTTGGACCTGTCAGCCTTAGGGTGGTCTTCCTCTACATTTTTGCCCTTGCGCCTCCCATTTTAACTGTACCTTTTTGTTGGATCTAGGACTCTGGGCGTCTCACCACTGCTAAACAGTGCTGAGGTGCAGGTGCTCTCCCCTAAAACCTTGTGACACTGGTATATCTGCCACAAGTCCCTGCTACTGCAGTAAGGCTTAACTCTCCCTAGTTTATCATTGGGAACCCCTCTTATGGGAGAATTTCTGACAGGGACCTAATAAGTATTTCATGTTTGGTCTTGTTGGAATCGGGCGGGAAACCCTTTCCAATGATATATATTTGGGCACTACTACGCTAGGGATCCCACTTTTAGAAAGTGGACCTTTTCCTTCCTACACTTAGATTTGGCACTGTAGGCTCTCCCCTCCTCTCTGCATACTGTTAGCCTGCCTGGGTTGGGAGGTGGGAGTGGTGATTCACGCCTTCTTCCCTTGAATGGGCTGTGATGGGCTGCCCACTGTAGCCTTAACGGCCCTGTCTCTCGTCAATGTGACAGCCAGGTCAGGGAAGCCAGGGAACATAACAGAACTCCCTTGACTCTTCCAGAAGCCCCTGCCACCAGACCCTTCCAGAGATTTCTACCACTTTATAGCCCCTAGACTGTAATATATATAAGGGAGGGTCCTGGCCTCACTTCTTTGTTACAGTGCTGGACTACTGGGAATCTCTGCTGGAGTAAGGACTGCTGCGCCAGGAGGATTGCAACTTGTGAGGAGGCTGACTGCTCCCAGGAATTGCTGCTCCTACTTGTAGAGCTACCCACTGCCTGCTGATCCTGCCCTGCTAGAGAGGACTGGAAGTAATACCTCCAGAGTGTCTCCACCATCTACCTAAGAACTGCCTTTTTGGGACTGCACCCTTTTTGATTTAAAGGAAACTGCCTCTGCGCTTTTAGGCTACCTCTGCGCTTGGGAACAGCCTCTTCCCCCTGAACACTGTCTCTGCAGCACGGGGTCTGGGAAGTCCTTTTCATTTGACCTCCCCTGAATCACCGCCGCCACCCGGGGGCTCAACCTGCACCACAAGGCACTGCGTGGGAGAAGCGCTGCGCAAGCTCTGTAGCGCTGTTGCAAAGGAGGACTGTGTGGCTTATTTAAATAACCCCGGGCACTGAGCGACGAGTGTTTGCCCTCCCTGGGAACACCAAGAACCCTGTGCCCATCACCGCTGTGGGCCCGAGTGGGCAAACTTAGCTGAAGAATTCTTGAAGACATTGTCCCAACCCGGGCGGGAAGAACACCAGGGCTGCTTTTGAGACTCCTCCCGATATCATCGTCACAGCCCGGGACTTTCAGGAAGCCTGTACACAGCCCCTCTGACATCTGAGAGGGGCCGCGCTGGGATTGGTGACTGGCGTGATGTGTTGCCTGGCAACAGGGGCTCGTTCCAGCATGAGGCCGCACGGAGACCCGAAAGGGCTTTCCCGGCTCCTCAGCTGCCCGAGCTCAATCCGGACTGAAAGCCTCAGGGCGGGGAGGAACTCCAGGACGGCACCCGCTTTGCCTGGATCCCAGGTAACTCCTTAGCATATGCGCTGAGGCATGGCGGGGTACGGGCTGGGAACTGCATGGGCGGAGGAGTGAGCATAGCCGCCGGGATCTCTGTGTGACATCGGCTGGGAGACATTACCTTTCCTCCCAGTGTAGGGACTTCACTGGATTAACCACGGGCTTACCCGGAACTGGGTAACCGGCATATCATAACAAACCGGTGTTGGGGCATTAATCTTGGAATGGGCCGAAGGCTGGTGGGACTGATTGAGTAGCGGGCCTGCTGGGGATGAGGTTCACATGCTAGCGGCTGTCCCGGGGGGTCCACCTCATTTGGTAGCCAGCCTGCTGGGGCCAACCAGCTCTGCCTCTCTTGCCCAGTCATTTAGAACGTGCTCCTACAGAGGAGCAGGGCGAGGGGTGAACCGCCGCCGGTCCTCTCGATCTGGGCATTTTGCACCACCTTTCTTGGACTCCATTAGCTGCGCCCCAGAGTGCCTTGTGCCCGCCACTCCTGTAAACAGTGCCTAATCCACTACTGCTTAAGGAATTGCTTTAGTATGAATACCAAGGGCTGCTCGCCCAAAGTAGTCCAGGCTCACAAGGACTGCGTGCCTCGCATAATCTACTGCACTTGAAGGACTGATTTGCCTTAATGTTTTCCCACTGAAGAGACAAACCCTACTAGAAACTCTATAACAACCATCCCAAAAGACATTATGACTGCAAACCTTTGATTGTCTATATGTGGAGTCTGACTGTTTTTGAAGGTTGCATAGTTTTCTTCTTTTGAGGTAAAGATACTTTTATTTTTATATAAACCTGGTGTAGTGTCCTTCTGTGTGTGCTTTTACTGTGTACTATTGTTGTGTGTTGCACAAATACTTTACATATTGCCTCTGAAGTCAAGCCTTCCTGCTCTGCGCCAAACTACCCTGTCGAAGCGTAGTCCCCACTTGGACTAAGGTGCATACCCCGGCCAACTAAAGACCCCAGTTCTAACATACATTGTGTCAATTTTTCAAATAGATGCACCTAAGGAAGAAATGTAATGCCTAATTGATGAGGGAGAAGAACAGACCCAAATCGTAAAGGAAGAAGCAGTATTGGTGGCGTATCTGCCCACATCACCTCATGGCCGCTCTAGCAATGCATCTTTCTCCCCACAGCCACCATCATTTGAGTATTCTCAGTCCAATGCAGCCAGAAGCTGCCAGGCCCCGACACCAGCATGCAGCAGTGCATGAACGTAGGTGTCATGATATTCCTCCGTTATACCAGCCTTCTGGGTCCCAGGCAAATGCGGAATAGGAAGCTGAATTTGGAGGCTTGAAGCATCCATGATGCAAATTCAAAGCTTGCAGCACAAACAAATGAAATTAGCCAACAGAAAAGTGAATAACATTCAGCAGCAATATCAGTGAGTTTCAATACAGTGGCCACTAAAATGGAAACTAGTGTCCTAGAGAAACTATGCACACAGATGGCAGAGGGCTCTAGCAATCAGAGGAGTAGAGAGAGGAGCAGTGCTGTGCATATGGGTGCTCGAAAAGTGTCATTGGATGGCTTGCACATGCCACCTCAGCCTTATCAAAGCGTACTGGGACACTAAAGGTCGAAATAGGCCACGTCAGTGGAGATGTGTTTAGGGGCCTTGGCCAGATTATCACTACAGTGGAAGCCATACAGAATACACATTGCAGGGGGGGTAGTTGAAGGGCAACCCGATAGTGAGGAATTGTCGAGTGTCAGCAGCATTTGTGCCACAGATGCAGGAGTGCAGCGCTGTATTGGTGGCCATAGTCCTACATCTCAACATGGTGACATGTCCCATTCTGAATGTAGTCACAAAAAATTGAAGTCTACTGATCAGAGAGTGCCTATTTCCTGTTATACTTAGGTTGTTGATGTAACCAACTTACATGTTGACCTCCTGTTGCATACATTTGTGTAATACAGATTATTTTGAAACAGCAGTGAACACCTATTAATAAAGGTATCTTCACTTTTTTAAATCAAACCATTGTGAAACAATTTTTTTAAGTTGTTGAGCTAACCATGACTTACCTTGCAAAGTAATGTGTTACAATGTGGTCCCTGCACCTCCTCCCCTCCACTGCTCTGCTCTCCTCTGTTGGATGCTGAACTGGTGGGCTGAGTTGTTCATCCTTAGAATTGGATTCTAACACTGCAGTGTGTAGGCCTCTACTACAGGCAATGCTGTGTAGTATGGCACACTTTGCTACCATCTTACAAGCAATTTCTGATCCATATTGTATAGCACCCCTCTTGTGCAGGCAGCGAAACTGTGATTTCAGGAGCCCGGATGCCTGCTCAATTACAGTCATGGTGCGACAATGTGCAATGTTATATCTGCTCTCATTCTGGGTGGGGGGATAGAGGAAGAGGGTGAGAATTAAGGGACATAGGGCATATACGCTGTCACTTGAAAACCATGAATTAGTGTGATGCAATATTGATATTGTGTGATTGGGCAATTACAAATATATTTTGACCTTTATTTTCGGTACCTAATAAATATCCATCTTCAAACTCCTCTCTTTCTGGCCATCTGTAAATTTAGCTGTACCTAAACATTATTATTATTATTATTATTATATTTCTTATATAGCGCCAGAATCGACCCCCGAAGGGGTATCTCCACGCTTGCCTTGGGAACCCGTCCTGGTTTTTCCCTGTGAGATAACCCCTACAGGGCATCCCCAAGGTGAAAGCCAGGCATCCCGCCGCGGGGGGCCGTTGTGGAGATTAAGCAAGCTATTGCCCAGAGTTGCAGAGTGTGAACCCATGATTAGGTCAGGCACCGAAGCGAGAATTATCAAGTCCATGGACATTTGAGCTCAAGACCCTGCCGCGTCGGGAATTGAACCCTGGTCCCGGGTCTGACCTCTGCTTCAGGGTCTGCCTGCTCTAACCAGTGAGCCACACTTCTCCATTAAGGTGCTGTGGGTTCTTTCAGGGATATTGTGACACTATACCAGTGATAATGTTGTGGGCATTGGATGCCACTGGAATGTTGAGTGAATGGGTATTTTTGCGGTTCTTAAATAGATATTCAATATGGGATGGTGGACATATGACCACCTATGTCTCATCCATACACCCTATGACATGGGGAAAATTGGCAATTCAGTAAAATTGCAGTTATGTACTTTGTATTTTTTTAGCATTCCTAGACAGGTATATGTGGTGGTGGATGTAGATAAGCATGGCATCTAGAAATCTCCTAAAGAAACGAGAAAGCACACTTTGAGACACCTCTCCTGCAACAGCTATCACATCCTGGTAACGTCCACAGGCTAATAGGTGTAGCAAGCACAACACCTGAACTTGGATTTTAAAATGGCTATGACATCCAGTATGACAGTGCTACTTGCCTGTATTGAAAAAAAAATGTCTGCTTCACTTTGTTGGTAAAAAGTCATCCTAGCTCAAAAAATCCTTTCTTGTCTCCACCTCCTACTCTGCTGAGCAGTCAGTATGCGCATCCTTCTTGCTGTGAGGTGCATCCAGCCATTGTGGATAGCCATGGTGCTTTCTGGGCCTACTTTTATAGTTTGCACCCGGTTACCCCCTGGTTTGAATTGGTGGTAAATTCCATGTGCAAACAGGCAAAATAGTGACTATTTGTGACTTACTTATACATATCTTATGTGTGTCAGTATTAGCGATTCCCTAATATCGACTCACTATTTCTGATTGCTAAAATTTGTGAGTCACAAATTGATCTCATTGCAATATTAGCTTTGCGAATGGCTTTCATACATAGTGTACAGCCTTTTTCCCATTCTCACATCAGTTTGAGACTGATTTGAGAGTCAGGAATCATTAGTTCATCCGGCCCTTAGTCCCATTTCCTGAAGGAAAAAAATTAATAATATAACGGGGCAGGATAAGTATACCCTACCCCTCTGACCCATTTGGGGACGCCCTTTGGGTCCAAAATTAAAAAACATTGGCAATTGCTGCAGCAAACCCATGCGAGTCCTATAAAAAATGGCAGCCAGGTACACATTCTTCAATTTTATTTTTAATTGAAGAGAGGGGGACACCCTGCCCCTTGCCTGAGCCATTGAAGTCCTAGGGTAGCTCCCTCCTGGGGTCAAAAAGCAAAATGAAGTGAAGGGGGTTCCACACCCGGGCCTCTAATGGCCCCAGGTACCCCATCCCCTTGGGCCGCTAACATTGTAAATGGGAAAAGGCCATGCACCCCCCTCCCTGGGCCTTAAATGGCCTGAATGACCTCATCCCCAACGGTGGCTCACATGCGGTGTCTGGCGCAGGCAGCTAGTGGGAACGTTTTTTAAAGCAAAGTCTGGTCCCAGTTGACAGGACCTTTATAAATGCTCCAGCCAGCTCTGAGCACACTTTTGATCTGCTTTCCTGCCAGTACAGCTGAAGGCAGGGAAATAGATCAAGATATTGATCTTGCCCAGAGGGAGCAGTATAAATAGCTGCTCCTCCGGGTTGGGACAATGCTGGCACCTGCACATGCAGGGTGCAGGTTAGGGCTGCGAGGACCTGGGGCTCCTTTTGCAGCCCCCAACGAGTGTATGGTGGTTTACCTGGGTGGGCATTAAGGAACCCACCCATATTAAAGGCAGGCCACAGTGGATGGAGTCCCCAGGGCCAGTAAAGGCTCGGGCAGGTGGCCCGTGCACCCCCTCCCCTTTTTTGAAAGTTTTGGCTCTAGGGGTGGGCTTCTATATATATATCTGGAAACTGCCCGACTATAAATGATGGACTGCGACTTCGCATGAAACCACTGGTTACTTAACGAGTGCGGACAGGCTCATTTTCGGGATTCCAGCCGTGGGGTGAGGAATCCAGAGAGCTGCCACACCATCTACATTGACAGCAAGATCCAGGCAAGCTGTGTAGGGGTGAAGGGAGCAGACACCGCCCACTGTGGCAAGTACTTATGATTTGTGTCTGCTCAGTGCGGATCCAGATTCCTGGTTTCGTGCTTTCCCAACATCTACAATATCATCAATGCCTCAACCTATCAAAGAGGGGCATGTGGATTTAAAAGCCTGGCAGGAACAGCACTTGCAAAATCCTGGTGGCATCTGAGGAAGTTTTTGAAAAAATGAAACGCGTCATGCTTATGTCTGAAAATAAAAGCAAGGGAGGAGCTTACCTGGGGTCCTGTGTGTACTCTGTCCTCTTGACCGAAGGGGATTGTGTTGAAGATATATATATATATATATATATATATATATATATATATATATATATATATATATATATATATATATATATATATATATATATATATATATATATATATATAAATAGCTTTCATAGGAAAAGCACTTTTCGTTTGCCAATGGCTTTGGCGCTGCTTGTCGAATCTTCGTGAAATTTTTAAAAAGCTTTCCCTTTTTAGTTCAGCTGCTGTGTTGAACATTTCAGGGTGATCCGTCAAGCAGGGACCAAGAATAAAAGGGGTCCTGAAAAGTGTTTTCTCCATGTTATGCCCATAAGGATTTTTCATTTTTTGAACACAACTAGCGCCAGAACCACTGAATGGACCTACACCAAATTTGGCAGATGGCTAGATGTTCATCTAGAAAGTGTGTTTCTTGTGATTTGGTGTAAATCTGTTCAGTAGTTTAAGATATATTCAAGTTTTAAAAATATAGATATCTGGGAGCCCAAAATCTTACTCAAATTTGATTGGCTGCCAGCACTGCAACCAGAAAGTATTGGCAGCCATCTTGTGACTTGGCTTGAAGCTGAGTCCCATAAAAATATTAAAAACAACAAAAAGAGGAGCAGGGTATAAATACCCTGATGGCCTAAGCCTCCTGGGGAAGTGGGTGGGATTCCCACCCAGGGGCAAACAACACATTTTTTTGCCATTTTCAGTGGGATCTGCAGATACAGCTGAATGTTTTTTTTTAATGAAGCACAGGCTCCCTTGCTCCATTCATTATCGGCTTCCAGGTGGGCCAGGTCGGGGGCCTTGCTTTAATAAGGGTGGGCTCCTCCTAAGGATTCATTTTGCCACTATCTCCCTGGCTAACTCCTGAAATGTTCTGGGCGCACACCCTTGGGACACTGCAGTGTGCAATGGCTTGGCAGGAGCATTACCACTCCCGCCAAGCCATAGCAAACTCTGCTCAGCTTCTAGCAAGTTACTAGAAGCAGAGCTAAATTGCTTTTGGACAAAAGCAATGCAGACTCCCATAGGACTTGGAGAGCTTCCCCTGTGGTCCCCATCAGTGACAAGTAGGTGCCCTGGGTGTGACTAGGGCACCCACAACAGAGGTCGGGCCCTAAGCAATGGGGTCCCTGAGGCCAAAATCGGCTCTGAAGGGGGGGCCTCACAGCCCCACTCCCATTATTATTATTATTATTTTTTAAATGGGATTACAACTCTGCAAACACACCTCCTGATGTACTGTTCGTTGGAGGATGAAGTCCCCTTGGCTCCAGAGGGTCCTCTGGGGCCAACTACCCCTTCTGTTACCTCCAGTAAGTCCCACACATTGGGGGGGCTGAGAGGTTTTCAGTAAGTCTGGGTGGTGAACTCCGCTCCTCTCGCAGAATTTGCTGAGTTTTCCGCACTCTGTGTTGCGCAGAGTTCCGATAAACTCTGCTTCGAGTAGCGGAGTAGAGTCGCGTTTGTCAAGTTGGCGAGCCTGAGCATGGAAAATCAACCTCCCGGTGAGATTTCTCAATGCGGTCGGTCAGATTTCTTATTGCGAGTGGCCGTGTATGCTCCTGACCGCTCGCATTGAGAAACTGTCCATTCGCGTTGAGAAAGCTGTCAGTCGAGTGAAAATCTACTTGAGCAGCAGAAAGGGAGTAGCGCCCGCTTGCGCTGTGCATGGTGCCACTTGCGATGATTGCACAGTGTGGACAAGCACCTGGCACTGAAAATCCTCTTGAACGGCATTTATCTAATGCAGTACGCTGCTCGCGGAGCTCTGCGTAGCATGGGGGTGTTTTTTGCAGTTCGCGGAGTTCCGCATAGCAGTTCTCTGCAAACTCCGCCGAGGCTCAGTTTTCAGAGGCCAGCCCCCTTTCTCCACCAATCTTGAGAACATGCTTCTTGGAGCACTACTGCTAGGGTGATCAAGTCCTGTTGGCTGCTGAGGGACCGTGGGCCAAGAAGCCCTCTTGTTACCTCTACTAAGTGCCTTACAGGGGATTCCTGAGAGCTGGTCAGAAGTACTGCCCCCTTTCTTCACCACTCCGCAAACGTGACTACTAGTTATTCTACTATAGAAATTCACTTAAAAAACCAAAGGTTTCAGAGACGTTATAGTTAGGAAATAAAATTTGAAAAATCTTAGAAATTCACTGAAAAAACAAAGGTTAGAGGGATGTTATAGTTAGTCTGAGATTTCACTCATCCAGACCCAGTGAAATTCAGCAGTTATTGTTATCTGAGCTAACTATAACTTATGCCCTCGCAATGCACTAGTTGTGACCACACAGTATAGACTCTCTCCATCCAGGAGATATTTAGCCAATTTATTTTTTATTTATTTTTCTTGTGTGAACTCCAAAACATTCACAAAACATGAAATAAGTAAAAAACTAAACGAAGATTAAAGTGATATCATAGTTAGGTAAAAATGTCAGTGACAATGCAACCTGTAAACTCAAAAGCTGCTGGAATTCTACAGTTATAGTTATCTGTAATATCTATAAATCGTCCCCTGCCATGCACAGCTAATTACCCTCATACGGCCTTGTTGCATACGCAGCATGTAATTCGTCTCACAGGACCTTGCTGTACTCAGGCAGGCTTACAGACAAAACACCCAAAAATGAAAAGTGAGCCTATTGGCTTTATCAAGGGGTGAACATATCAATATATATAAAGCAGATCTATCATCTTTCTCTAACCGCTTCACCGCGGCATGAATTCCGCCACGGTGCAGGGTTTAAAGGAGTGGGGGGGGGCCACGTCAGCCAACAGCTGTGCACAGCACTACCGAGGTAGTGCTCGTGACAGCCGTTGGCCAAGGCACGCAGTGAAGGGGCCAGAAACTACCAATGTTTTTAACCAAATTAATATATTACAATAATTCAAACAGTGCAATGTTTTTAATATTGATTTTTATAAAAACGTTTAATAAAGTGTTAATGTAAAAAAAACGTATGAGACTGATTTTTACATAGTTTATTTTTTACATTTAAGGGTGAAAAATGTTAGCAAAAATAATCAGACATATATATTTTTTTAAATCAACATATCTCCATTTGCTTTTACCTTTTTTGGCCTAGGCAATGCAATCATAAAAACACCACAAGAGGGCCTTGCACTCCAGCAGTAGAGCATAGAGCTCCAGCTAGGAGTGCTTTAAAAAGTGTGTTACGTTTTCCCTTGGTCATGGATTTAATGACCCAGGAACCATACTGTTGTACTTAATGTTGCTTGGGAGCTACTGGACGCCCTGCAAGCAGTGGCATCATAAAACCCTGCTTGCCTCTACGCCCATGTCTGTAATAGGGCGACAGAGCAGATGAAAAGTGATTTTCTAACACAAATGATTAAATGCTTTCTCCAGATAGTGCTGGTGCTGCATGAGCACAAGGGCTATCAGTATTACAGAAAGGGCTGCACAAGTGTCTGCTCCTTCTGTCATATCATTTTGACCCAGAGGTTCACAAAGTGCACCCCTAGAGAACTATGTACAACACAACTCTAGTGTTGCACTTATTATTAAGGTAGGTAGGAAAGAAAGATAGTCTTGGAAGAACATGCCTACCCCTTGGAATGTACTGAGTCCTGATTTTTATTTTTTATTTATTTATTTATGCGTTTTTATATAGCGCAGACTTTACCCAAAGGTGTCAGAGCGCTTCACAATAGGAACAGAACTGATACATGAGAACATTACACCACTTTTCCATATAAATTAGGGATGGTCTGATCTTGAGGAGCTTCACTCTAACTAATTCTGTGGAGTTACAAAAAAACTCAGTGAGATTCCGTTGAGTTGCAAGAGCGAGCAGAATTCAGCTGATCGTGCTGCTTGTGCTGATTTTTGCAGCTCGTGATAGTTGAGTTCTGTAAAATCAGCACAAACTGCACTACACAGCGTGCCAAAGAGCACTGCTTCGTTCTGGCACTCAAGTAGATTTTTTAAACGAGCTGTAGCTTTTTCAATGTGAACGGTCGTGACCTGACATGTCCTTCCACCTTGGGAAATCTAGCAGGGTGGTTTTCTAGCGCCCGAAAATCATGCTAGGGATGTAAATTCTCACTTGCCAACTTGCTGCATGAGAAATAACTCCACCACTTGGCGGTTGACAGAACCTGGTGTTCCCAGCAGAAACGTGGAGTGGGCAAATCTTTATGAACTCCAACAGCGGAGCGGAATTATTCACCCACTACTAACATAAATTAGAAATTGACAATGTATCTCAATGTTAGGGAATCAGGAATGGTGTGACCCAACTTCTAGTAAGAGCTGTAATAGAGTACTCCTCTGTCAAATCTCATATATTTATAGAAGAGATGTACATATAACTGAAGAAAGAGCCCACATGGGAGACAAGAGTGGGATAGGGAGAGGGATTTGTAGACGGATAGAAAGATAGGAAAAGAGAGAGGGGAAATGTGAGCTACTGAGTGAAGCACATAGGTAGAATGAGAGACGCCAAGGAGAGGTAAGGTAAGGTAATTTATTATGCATGATTAATTAGAACTGTTGCATATACATAATAAAATAAGTGATACAACATTAAGATAAAATTAAAAAACCTCATTTGGTCTATTGTGTCAATTTAGGATGTGTTTAGGTTTAAACCAAGGGAGAGATACTCTGACTTCAATTTATCCTTTCGACCAGTGGTGTTGTTTTGGCTGCAAAGGAGTCCTACAAAAATGTGTATATTGATCAAATCTTATACAAGGTGCCGTAGTGCAAAATAGGCTTACAAAAACATGTGGGTCCAGGTTTCTCCGTGACAGTCTTGCACCTGCCATCCTTGTTATTTTGGCTTGAGGTTTCATGTTAAGCCCTTTTGTTGTATATTGGTGTTATTGTGTTTTTATAGGAGTTATGCAATGTGCAGAGCTATCATGGTTCTGACTGCAGTCTCCTCTCAGCAATGTTGAGGAACTTTGTGAAACAGCAGATCAGTTGTGTGGAAGTGGGTTTGAAGTATGTCAGCACCGCCTCTCTGCTGGAGCAAATCCTGTATAGATTGAACAGGGGAAACAAGAGTAGGTATCATTCTTTTGCTAGACTTATGCAGTTACAGTTTATATGAGTGAGGTCTTCCAATCCAAGGCTACATAGTTGGCAGATGTTATCTCCATGTTTCTTCTTCCATGCTGGAAGGTGTGGTAAAATCGGTATTATGCACATTCTGTATTTTAAAATTTTCTCTTTCAAAAGAATGCTAAATCCTTCACTCAGGTACATTTTTGGTTTGGCTGCTACATAGATGTTTAGTACGTGTCAGCTGCGTTCTCTCTTCGCATGAGCAGCCTTATCTTCTTTCATTGACAGCGCTTTGATGGATTTAGTGACTGCTTTCTTGAAGGTGGTGCAGATCGCTGGTGACTCCATAGACTATTCAGGCATAGTTGACGTAGGGAGTCTTCAAGGTATGCTTCGGCTGGTGAGTTCCCTCTTATTGACAGTTCTGCCCAGAGTTGTGAGTTTAATGTGTTTTGCTCCACCCCGCTGATCTTGTGCTAATATTTTACAAATGCACCCTTTCTGGCCAGTGACAGTTTCTGTAGTCCAAACTCTAGCCTTATTTGCATGGGGGAGGTGTAGTTTGGAAAATGAAAGAACCTTCTAAACGACCTGATGATTACATTTTCTACAGTGGTTGCATCTCTTCCTCGCATTGCCTTGCTCCCGTCTGTTACAGCCGGAAGGAGTTTTGCTTGAATAACCTCAAGTAGGGGCACGAGAGAAGGCCCGGCAAGTGTTTTTTCTAGAGCCTTCATGGCAAAGGCTATTGTATTGTCTTTTCGTTTTAGTTCTTCCATTTGAAATTTGAAGTAGCCTTTGTGGCACCTCCAGAATTGAAGGATTCGGACGGTTCTCTGGCTCATGGCCTTATATAACACAGTATATTTATGGATCTTTGTGTGGGGAGCACAGACTTAGGGATCAACAGGTGACTAACACATTCAGGAACCCAAATTAATGAAAGATATAAGCTTGAGGATTAGGTTAGGAGACCCGTGGGTGAGTTGCAGTTGAATAATGGTGTGTCTAGTGGTGTGTCCAATAGTATTGTCCAAGGCTACTGACCCCCACGAGTTTAGAAAGCTTAATTTATCAGAGACTTGTCCCAAAATTACTCCGGATACTAAGCAACGTTTCATGAAAAGTCATTATCCACAAATGTGGGCCGCTTTTTCTTTCAGTGCTAGGGCCTAATTTTGTTCCCAACCCGACCCTACTGCTCATCTCCCAGAGTCTGAGCTAACTGCCATAGGATGTTGGGAAACATCCAGTCAGACAACACAATCTATCTACAACTTTGCTTTCTAGTGCCATGGACTGTTTCTTTAGTCCCACTCCCTGCTTCACGGTGGTTAGTTGGAAAATGCATTAGAGCAGGCTCCATATGTATTTATTCCTTTTCCTACCGACCTTCAAGCCTTGGCTTTGTGTTCTTGTTTGTGTTGTCTGCTTTACCAAACAGAAAGATCCGCTTAACTGAAACCATGCTCTCTGTGCCCGATCTAGCTTGCTGTTGGCTGTCGTGAATTTGCTTGGCGTTTGCATATGTCTTTCTGGTTTTGCCTTGTGGATTCCTAGCACCTCGGAGAACCAATCCCGCAATAGGCAAAGGGAGCATAAGATTAGAGGGCAAACAAACAAGCAGGGCATTTCACGCAAAGCGAGCTTTACCCCAGTACACGTCACTCAAGCAGCTGCTGGGTTGGACATGCACTGTCATGAAATGCCTCATGTTGTACTAAAATTGCATTTTAGTGCGTGCACAGTCAGGCATCATCAGAATGCGATGCTGGCTAAATCTGACTTGGCACTCTTTACAAAATATATATATATATTCGCACAATACTGGACTGCTGATTTTCTTACCGCAGCATTGCCGCAATGTTAGCCAATCAGATTCATGGCCTTTGGTCTCATGAGCCTACCTTTTCAAGCAGGCATAATGCACAGTGCACATATGCCGGCCGTGTAAGGCGCTCAAATCTCTGCTCTTACTTTGTATGCCAAATGAGTGCAATGTTCGACACAAACACTGAACTACCGGGGCTGAATGGCATCCGTGGGCAGCCATTGTCTTCAACCTATAATTAAAATCACTGCCTATTCTTCGGCAATCGCGCTGATTGCATGCTGCAGCGCGGCGCTCGTTTGTAAATAAAACCCATGAAGAAATGTTTGTGAACAACCTGGTATGTCCTTTAAATAACAAAAAGAACTGCAAACGTGGCCGGGCTGATGATTCAGCTCCGAGGTTTGCTCATGGAGTGCTTTTCAGCACAATGTTCCCATCCTACAGCGCCGTGAAGAACGGATTTCACTTTTACCCATATCCAAGGTATTTGAGTAATCGACCTCAGGACGGAGGCAGACCCAGCCTCTCTCCTGCTGGGGCCTGCACTTGCCATCTTCGTTGCAGACCAATCGAAACAGAGAGACTGTAACCCTCTGAGCTCTGGTATCAGTTGCCTGATGGGTGGCAGACGTTATAAACGGGGATTGGGCTCAAGCAAAGAGCTGGCTCGCTTCTTAGGACGTTTAATAATTTAATAAATATTACAAACGGAACCAACCAGCGCTCCTGTAAGTAGGCCTAATTCCCTCTTTTAAGATGCACTTGTAGGGCAGGGGTTGGGCCGATGGCGCCGTAATTCATGGTTATTGAGCTTGAAATGTCTGGCTGCTGGCACGCCATCACCTTTGCAAGTGCGGAGAGGTGATTTATGGGTGCAGTCTGTCCTCAGCGATAACCATAAATTACCGAAATTGAACATTTCCCCTATTGGAAAAGATGGCGCGCGTGACTCGTATGATTAGATGCACGCGCGCCTCCGGATTTACCGTCCGTCGCCCGCGTCTGCTTGTTGGGTAACCTTCAATGTCATCCCTCTCCCAGTTGTTCACACATGACTGGCAAAGGACGGGCAGCAGCTTGGGGGGCCTGGATCCCTGGCAGGCCCCGTGGCAACTGCATTAAGGATGTGACAAGCAGAAAAGAACGGACAAAGAGCCAACCTGTGCTAGCAATGCGCGCATTAACCCCTCCCTAGCTGAAGTTTCAGATATTTTTGCAAAACACAAATCAATCACGATTTTCATTAGTGTCCTCTGATGTATCAGAGAGTTCCATGAGCCAGGGGAATCAATCACTGCTAGCACAGACAGTTCCAAATAAATTAGCTGGGTGTCAGGATAATTTTATTTTTAACAGGGCTATACATCATTAGGCTCAGCAAGGAAGCAGCACACTTCTAAAGCACCTAATGCATGGAAAAACCAAGTGTATCCGCCAGGTAGCTTATAGAGGCTAAGAGACTTGCTGGTCAACTTTATTGTGTGATTATGAGGCCGTTTTGCCACATACAGTGGCGGGAGAGCATAAATTTGACGCAGAACAATAAACGATCATTTGCAGATATCATAAAGTGATGAACCAGAGCAGCAGGTGTGTACCTTTCAGTTCTGCTCTGAGCGTGAGGCCACAGTGCGGGGGCATTTCCTCTTCTACAGACATCCATAGTAAAGCACATGCTGGAGGGAGCTAAGCGGGGTTTTCATTGGCTGCCTACATTGAGCGAGCAACTAGAAACCATAACACTCTGTTCTGAAGAATCCCTCCTGCACACAAGAGTGCAGGCCTGAGCATGCGCAGTGCGCCGAAAGTGATGCTAGAACAGAACGGAGTGGATGGTACATTATGTAGTTCACATCAATCAGTGCCTTAAATGGGCTTTCAGTGCAAAGTGCCGATCTATTTATGGATTCCCAATAGCATTAACAAGCATAAAGCAGCCTTGAAATCTCTGTTCGACGGAGGCCGGGAGGGACATATCCAAGGACAGTACTGTAAATTGCATTCCAGTCCAAAGGGTCGGTTACACGTTGTCACCTTTGCTGCAGGGTGACTGGCATTAAATGCCAGTAGAATGCACAGCCTTAATAAAAATTCGACCAGCATGAACGTGCTTTAACGACACATACTTTCACATGCATTTGTGGCCTTGTAGAATGCCACAGGGGAACACGTTGAAGGCTGTGCTTGGTTTAGACGACTGCATTTTGCTCTTGTCTTTCATTAAACAAATGCACATTTTCCGGAGTGGGAATGGTTTTGAATGTTAGCCAAATTGCAGCACCAAAGTCAACGTACCACATACTAGTAATACTTGGATGACAGTTTTTCACTTTTCATTAAAACTTTCTTTTGAAAACCTACTACAAACAAGCAATGGCGAAGAGTTAGTTGTAGACCCTTTGGCTTTGCCAATGCTGGTTTTATTTGTGGCTGTGTTTTTTGTACGAAGGTATGAATTATGTTAAAGCACACATTGCACCAGTAGTCCCTGTCACTGCATACTGCGTATTTAGCAGATGTGTACTTTTTCGAAGAGAAAAATGCCCTCCCTCACTGCCAGGTAAGTCAGGGGCTGAAATGGACCGAGCCTCTGCCCCACGCTCTGTGCAATAGTTCAGAGAAGCTAAATGTGAATCTGTGAAGAGCGTTACAAAACCCCTCTAAGTAAGTATGTGTAATATCTACATCAAAATATGTCCATGATACCCAGCTCCAGTCGAGGTTTGTGCATCCCTGCAAGCTTAAGAAGCATCGGGGAGAGTCCTTGATTTCTTTGAGGAAAGTTAGCTACTGTCTGTGGCCCCTACAGAGAGAGTGAACCACTAAAGAAGTCTCACTTTAATACTTGCATTCTACGTGTTGTGCATGTAAAGGTGGCAGCATTGTGCTTCATGGGTGGACTGCAAGTGCACTTAGACCTGATAGATTCCTCCCCTGTTGGTGGCTCTGATATTCCAGGTCTGAGTACAGACTCTCTTATTGGAGCTGGTACCACCCCAATGCATGGTGAAGAGGACTTTCAGTTTGGCGGCAATAGCCTCACAAGCCCTGTGCTTCGATATTATTTCTGACATGATCACATGAAGGATGCCTTTAATCCCATCCTCACTGTGGCAAGTGTGGAGCAGAAAGAAAACTGTCTAAATAACCTGTGGATTCAGGAGATTGGGGAGTCAGACATGGCGTCATATTGAGCAGGTGGTGAGGCTTCTGGAAAGTGGGATTACTAAGGAGTCTACTGGGGAAGGACCCAGCTCTTGCGAGACAAATTGGGGAGAGAGTAACTCTCTCCCTGATTTTACCAGTGTATGAGTGGGTGAATCGAGATGCTTGTTCAGAGAGGCAACTGGTGGCTTAAAGAAGTAGAGCGAGGGAGTCTACTCAGACTAAGTCGGCTAAATTGTGCACATTGAGAAGATGTGGGTTTTTCTTGTGTGATGGCTTGTTGACAGGATTTTCTTCTCCTTTTGAAGGTGAAGAACAGCTCTTGTGTGCAAAGTTTTCACCAGGATTCTCGAAGATTACAGATGTTTCAGGTCGATGTTAGATTTCATCCAAACACAATTGTGTTTAATCAATAGCCGTTAGTGAGGTTTCCATAAGATTGAGCCCAGTTTCATTAAATGAGTTCTTAAATTGGAAAGATTTGATAGTTTCCTTCCTAGGAATGATGGGGGGACAGCTGCCACTTGAATTTGGGTTTATTGTATATGCCGCACTTAAAGAGCTCCAGAAAAGCTGGCCAATGGCTAGTTTCACTTGACTTTCTTCTACCACTCACATTGTGTCCTGTTAATGAGCAGTGTGATATAATGGCCTTAATCCTCCTCGGATGCTATATTTGGCCTGCCGGTGTGATCAATGTCCATGCACTTGTCCATTTCCCTATTTTTGTTGTTGTTGTTGTTGTTTTTTAAAAAGCGTCCTTCCATTTGGTTTTGAGGATATTCAGTTTATGAATGATTTTTTTGACTAAACAGTCTTCATGAATGATTATCTGAAGTCATAGACAGATTCTTCTTGAGAACACACACTACTACCACCATTAGCAACATGCATTAATGCAAATTATTTGAACGCCACCATGTGAGCTTCATGAAGGCAGATGTTTTTGCTTTAGAATGAGACTGATTAAGTTTACCATGAGGCTGACTTATGATCATGCTTTGGGGGGCGCAGGGTTTGCTGACTTCACATACGGTGGGTTGCATTTTAATTGTATTGAATGATTTTGTTTTTATTTTGCCTGTGATGGGTATTCTTGCCACAGGCACATGTTCAAAGTTTGTTGTTTTTTAAATCGCATTCGTTTGTGAATGGAGTCCTTTCTTAGCAATGGTGTGTGTGTGTATAATGATGATGCAGCAGTTTGCTTTTCCTTTAGACTTACAGTGGAATGTTTGTAGGGCAGGTGCTCTCGTATGTTTGTTTTTTAGGTTTATGAATATATTAATGCCTAAGCGTGGGAGAGGCAGTGGAGATACAGGCTGGGGCGTCAGGATTAATGTTTCCTTTCGTTTATGAATAAACCCCCATCTATGAGATTCACCTGCTGCAAGCTCTTTTTGGTTTTTAATTAAACTTGTGAGTTTCTGCCGCCTTTGAGCACTAATTTGCATTTCGAAAAGCAGGAGACGCAGGACCTATTCCTACATTTGAAACTAGGAGGAGAAGTAGTGTGATACTCAGAAGATGTGGCATGTTTGCCACCCCCTTCTCTGACGGTTTTCTCATTTCCTTTTATGTGTTATGCCAATCAGAGGCTTTAATCCCTGTTTGTTCTTTGTTGACATTTTTAGCAAAAGTAGTTGCCATCAACTTCAGGAATTTCGACAGCATGGCAAAATCGTCACTCCACATTCAAACTAATTCCGCCAGTTCTCCATCCACTGAACTTTTGTCAGTATCCGTTATTTTAAGGGTGTCCCCTATTTTGTGGGATCCCTAGGAGCCAGGTACAAAAATATTTTGACAGTCCTTGGCGGTTAGTCATGACAGCGGATGGTAAAATCTCTATTTATAACTGTGTTATCAAAGCAGGTTTCTAAAAGTGGTCGTTCATGACACGACTGTTTGACATGTAGCATTTTGTTGTAGAGGTGATGAGTTAAGTTGTTTTTTGTGCTGCTGTCTTTTTTTGCTGTATTATTGCATTGTAATGTTGTGTTGTATTGTGGTTATTGTGCCGCCTTTGTTTTTTCAGTGTTTTGTATGTTGTGCCCTGCTAAGTTTTAATTGTGCTGTATTGCATTGTGTAATGTTATTGTGTTCTACTGTTTACCTTAAAAAATACAACAAATGCTGATACATTTCCAACAAAAAGCAGCAAATGCTTCCAAGTTCCTTTGACAAACAACCACTCCCCACTGCCTAAAGTGGTTAAATAGCGCTGCTCCAGTTCTCGACTATTTAAGACACCAGTCAGCACAAAACTGTGGCAAAGTCATAGACTTAAATTAGCTCTTTTAGAACTCACATTATGTGATACACTCCCTGGTGCCATCTTTATGAGGGTAAGCACATATTTTACTACCCGTATATAGTGGTAATAATGCTCAGAAACTAAAAAAAGCAATATGTTCATTGTAATGCCAACTATTCTCCTTTAGCATCTACAGTTTCGTGAAACAAATTAGTGAAAAACTGGGACTTACCTTAGGTGTGCCCGGTGTTGTGGCAACTGGAAGTGGGCATGGTGGGACTGGGCTGATTGGTATTGAACAAGGTGGCGGAGAACAGACCTTAGTTGGGGGTTTGGCAAATGAGGTTCTGAAGTAGGGCAACTGATAGTTAATGAGAGCAACTGAGACTTTAATTGGATATGGGAAATATTGTTTATGGTTCTGGAAGCTGCTGTAAACGAAAAGGAGAGGGGGAGAGACTTTATCACAGTCTTAATGTCAATTTCCTTTAGTGGAACAGAAACCCAAACTATGAAAGATAAGAACGAAATGTGACACCAATGTTTAGTTTGCAATTGGGACATTTTAACTGGTCAATAGTGTGATGAGCATCGGATTCCATGTGCAGCTAAGCAACGGTTTATTAAAGTGTTGCAGCACCCACTCCACTCTGAGGGAATCAGCAACTCCCAGGGGGATGAGGGTGAGGGAAAGATGTGACAAAGAGATAAGGAGAATGACAGACACGTGGTGTCAGTGTGCAGGACTTATAGATGTTGCTTTGTACCCCAATTTCCTTATGTTCAAGCTAGCTTGTACTTCGTACAAGATTGTCACAGGTTCATACTTACCCTCCCTTTCTGTGATTAGCTACATGGAAGACATCTATTAAGTACTAGTTGCAAAAACAAATGTTTTTCTCAAATATTGAGTTACAAAAAATGATCAATTTTTTCAGATTTATTTAATTTCAAATCATCATGCATCGTAAACAAATACAGATACAGTTTCTCAAAAGTATGCATTAACACTTTTTATTCTGTTCACATCACAGAAGTTTAATACTTCGATAATTCATATAGGAATATTCTGTACATCCATGCCCAATGCATTTTGGGACATGTGTTCCTTCATTAGAGGCCCAAATTTGATCTTAAAACTAATCCTGCACTGTAGTGGTGGCAATCGACGCAATCTAGGGTAAATATGAAACCTCCCGATCCAATTGAATATAACTAAAATAGCGTTTATGTCTGAATAATGTCTTCATCGAAGATTACGAGGCCTCAATGTGGTTGGTATCAGACTCACCTACCAAACATTGTGGCTACTTGGAAGAACCACACGTCACAGAACTTGTTTCTGGGATCTCCACTTACGTGCATAGTAGTTAAGCTGAGAACAAATAGATAAAAAAACAAGGCATGTGCATGAGTGCGTGTGCGCAGGTGAACTATAAGTAGATGACAGTGTGTAAATAACCTTCATGCTGCTGCACCTGGAGCTCATCTTCTTGTGCACATGAGGAACTTTGAACAAGGGCTAGTGACTAGCCCCGGGCAAAATCTAAATAAGGCGGGCGTAATTTTGGGAACTTTGCATTATGCTTGCTACATGTAATTCCTGAAATCACACCATCTTGCATAATTATGCCATATTAGTAGCAACAGTCTAATGCAGGAACGACACGAACGACGAGAACACAAGCAGCTGTCGTTTGCAGCAGTTTAATTTAATGCACTATTTTTTCCACACAGAATGGATGTAAAAAACTTGACACAAGCATGCATTTTATGCTCGAATGTTTCCCTTAATGCCGGTTTTGAATTTAGCAAAATATGCATAATTTTATATAGTTTTCTGGATATTTTAAATTATTTTGCGACTTTTGCACCTCTGCTAGTGGCCTTGCATGTACATGTAATTGCTAGGCAAAAAAGCACTGTAAATCATTGCGATGGGGCAGCACCATCACTGAATACAAAAAAGAATCTTGACACTTCAAATGTACACTAATTGAGGGTTGGCTGATGTGCACTTAGGTCTCACACCCCAGCCTCTGAGACAACAGGCTTTAAATACAGATATGTTGCATCATTAATGAACAAATAAGAATGAACCATGTCAGAATGAGGTAGGTGCTGTAGCACTGAAAATATATTCTGTTGACATGTATGTCCGCCTACTAATATGGCACACACAACTTTGATGCCTACAAGTGTTTTAATCAGGTAACCTGAATAAACACAACATTCATTATCATACCTGTCAACCACTTAGCCGCTTCGCCACGGCAGACATTTCACCGGGTTGCGGCCGAATCCGACGCTTGCGCAGATCGGATGGCCCTCGGCCATCCCACGCCCACCGTGATGGCGGACGCCGGGGGTCATCCGACGCATCGAAAAGGTTAACTCAAAAATGCGGGTGATATCAGATGTTTTGAGAGGAGATCATTCAGATAAACTGAAAATGAACACATTTTTGGGAGTTGTGTACGAAGCTTGACGGGCCATCCTGCAAGGTACATGGAGGGCCCATATGAGGACTCAAACAGGAACTCTCAGGCCAGGGTACTATGCTGAGGGGGTCCACTGGAACTTGGACCCTAGCACCGCGGGGACTGCGAGGGCCTATGTTACACCACTGTGTTTGTTGGCAGGCGATATAGGTTGGAAAAGCAGGAGACCCCACTATAGTCAACAGAGGCCTTTTCTTTGTCAGGCCGGTGAATAAATGTGAAAAGAGACCAACACCTGTAAAATATGTATGAGTTCGCAGGTATGATTATTATTATTATTACACTTTAGAATGACACAGCATGAAGCACTAGAAAAAGTAATGCTTTGAAAACGTATGAACTGTAAGTTGGTTTTCCACTTCGCCAATTTTTCAGCTGACTGTCCTATATTTACATAAATCGGAAAAAAGTTGAAGCAAGTGTTTTTTACCTTATGAAATATATACCTGAACAGTGTGAAGAAATCTCTAAAAAAGTGCTTGAGAAAGCTGTCACAAGAATGTGTAAATGATGATAAAAACAAACAGAGAGATAATTACCATGGTACAAAGTAATACTTAGGGCCATCTGTATCATTATTTCAAATAACGATTACCTAATTGTGATTCTCTGCGAGTTTCATTAGCGTTTCATTTAGCGTTTCCTAATGGGTCACAAATCAACCTACCTCATGAATATTAATGAGGTATGTCACAATGTGTAACCCATTAGGAAACGCAAAAATCACAGGGTTGGTGGCCTGCTGGGGTCAGCAGCCTGCCATGTCTGTAATTGTTTTTAAATAAAGCAGTCATTTATGTTTTAAATGCAACCCATTTTCCTTAAAAATAAAATAGGTTGCGTTTACAAAAGAAAAATTAAAAATGTTCTTTTCATTTTTTAAAAAGCAGGCAGTGGTCCCATAGGCAGTGGTCCATGGGACCACTGCCTGTTCTTAAAAAACATTTTAAAGAACATTCACAAAGGAGAAGGGGTCCATTGGTGACCCCTTACAGTTGTAAATAGGTTACCACCTACTTGAAGTAAGTGCTAAAATGTGAAAGTTTTGTGACCGCATTAAAGTCTCAAAACATTCCTATATACCGCTGCGATTCGGTATTAGGACGGGACACCTTAAATGCGCCTCTTACTAATACTGAATTGGTATGTATTCGGAATTCCAAATTGTGATTTGGTAACATGTTACTGATTCACAAATTGGAATTCCTATATTCAAAAACACATTTTACCGGTCACAAACAGACCGTTTCTGTGAATCTGTCCTTTTGCAACCTGTAGAATGCCTGATACATATGTCCCCTAGAGTTTTTCACAAAATATTTCAGATACCAGCAGTTGACCGTTTGAGTGTAGTAAACATAAAAAATGACCACCATTTTCTCAGGGAAAGGTAGCATCTCTAATGAAAATAAAGTGTACCTGTTCATCGAAAAGTCTCACATTTGGAACATCACAGCTATCACCTCCCCCCTCACCCCCCCTCCGCCCAGTTTCACACTGCAGAGCCAGATCAGTGATAAACTGCACTGAGTCAAAGGAGATCCGGCTGCAATGCTGACCTGACATGAACAGTTGGAAGCAATGGAAGATAATAAAGTAGAACAGTCACTGCCAGATACAATAACTGGCATGCAAGTCGTTTGTCAGTGCCTTGAGAGAACCAGCCTCAGCTGCAGGAGCACTGTGTCCCAAGTGCTGCACCCAAAGCCTGGCATAGGCACCAAGCGATTCTGTGAGTCACTGAAGGATCATCCCCTCAATTCAATGAAGTGCAGTGAGACACAGGCTGGGCCCAGGGCCAGACTGACTACCGGGCAGTTTGGAGTGCTGCCGAGCTGGGGGCTGATGTCACTGTGGTGGGGCTGATTTCGTTCATGGAGACCTTAGCACACGCAGGAGGTCTCAATGAACAAAATCACACCCCAGCTCAGCATTCCAAACTGCCCGGTAGCCAATCCGGCTTTGGCTGGGCCCCATTGAGTGGGAATCAGTTTTAATCTGAGTCTCCTCTCTGAGCTGAGGACCCCCAGCCTCGGCATCACAGACTCCCTCTTCCTGGGTGCAGTTGTCTCATTTTAAATGTATGATCACTGGCAACAGAACCCAGCTTTACTATTGAGCCATGACCGACAGAGGAAAAATGGAGGAGGGGGGCGTTTCACTCCATATACCCTCAGTGAAGCTTCACCTCTATTTGGGAATTGAGGAAGTCAAAAGCTGGAAAGCAGATGGAAGCAGCACAGAAAGTGCAATGCTTCTAGAGAAAGTGAACATCTAAAGTCGATTATACGCAGCCCGTTGACCAAAATCCATGGTAAAATGCCAAAGATGTGTGGGCATATATTGACACCAGCAACTACAACATCATAACTAAAATGGGAAACAAGATGGAACACAAGGGGACTAGACAGGAGTCAAATGCGATTAATGTGTGGCAAGAAAAAAACATTCTATGCACGCATTTAAGCTGTTGTTCAGAGTGTTCGTCCTCCAGATCCATCTTTTCTCATGTAATGCAAGCAGGTAGACAACATTTTGTTTTTTGATAGTTCCTCTGAGCACTCCGATCGCCCACCATTTCAGTAGGACTGCAGAGTGATTAGTTTTTATGTAATATTCAACTAGTGCAGCATGTTAGACATGATATCTAATTCTTGGTTGATACTGTAAGATTCTTTTATGAAGCTCCTGGGGGTGAGCAGTTTTAAACTGCCATGTCGACCTGGCAAATAAACCTTTTGCCAGGCCCAAACCTTCCCTTTGTACATATATATATATATATATGTCACCCCTAGGGCTGGCCCTGGTCAGCCTACTGGGTGGCGTGCAGTGTATTCAAATTGTTGGGCGTGTACCTTTTATTTTTTTACATATCCTGAAAGTAAAAAACTCTTGCATTAGTTTTTTACTACTGCAAGGCCTATCTTATTCTTAGTATTCGTTGCGTTCCCCATTTTCATAAAGGATATTACAGGGAACTGCGGTCCCAACCATCCAAAATCTTGGAGTCCACAATGGAGTGCTGTGGGAAAGGTTTGCCCATCTTGAAATTGATCGAAAGTGCTGATGAATCCATTACCTCTGTTGAAACCTAAACAGCATAAGCCCAGCTGGGAAGAAGCACAATGCTGTACAAAGGAGGACAGTCCGAGAAAGGGCAGTCTAAGGACATGCAGTTGGGTACCTAAGATACTGGAACATTAGTGCATCAATCATGGGGATAATAAGTGTGAGATGAGTGCATCATACATATATTTGAGTTTATTTTATGAAGCACTTTCAGCCAACACTTTATGCAAATTTAACTAAACACAAAAATATAAATTGTCAGTCAATGAATACATTAAATATACTGTGACAATGTCAGCGATAAAAAAGTGAAATCACAATTGCCTATTAAACAAAGTGAGCGATATGATAGGAGATAGAGTGAGGGGTGGGGTGGTGGCTGCCATTCCATAGCTTCGGAGGCTGCAGGGAAAAGGAACAGATGCTAGGGGGAGTCACATGATATCCAGGGAAGGGGTGAAGATTAAGTGGAAGATTGCAGGAAGAGCAAGGGTAAGTCAAGAAAAATCAAACCAAAGAGTTAAGGGATGGACAAGTTAGGCAACCAATTTACATGAATTATTAGACAATGAAAATAAATGGCATAGGAAGTAGGACTAGGCAAGCTGATAAGAAGCAAGTGTAACGTTCTACAGCTATAAGGGCCAATCTCAAATTAAATCTGTCTGTATCACGCGCATCAAGTGAGCATTGGAAATCGCTGTATTAAAAACTATCCTAGTCCCCTGGTCAGATCACTTTTTAATTAGATTTGTCCTACCCAAAACCGTACAGCAGGAGAGATCTCAAGCCCATACGGTTGTAAGGCGTAGCTGGCTAGATTGGCCCCAGAAACCTGACAGCTGGCTAATGTAGCACAGGAAGATGGTATCTCAGTGGTGTCATATGCTAATGACACACAGCTGATAGTCTCCCTAACAGATAACGCAAACCAGCAGCTGAGTCACTGTCTGGAGAGAGTGGGAAATTGGATGGCCAATAGTCATCTGAAATAAAACGGTGAAAAAATAGAGATTATGCTACTAGGAAAATCTATTATCCAGCAACCCCTGACACAGTGACCCCATTGCATGGAAAACCCACCTATCCCTAAAC
The DNA here is from genome assembly GCF_964263255.1 of Lissotriton vulgaris. Classification (NCBI taxonomy): domain Eukaryota; kingdom Metazoa; phylum Chordata; class Amphibia; order Caudata; family Salamandridae; genus Lissotriton; species Lissotriton vulgaris. The sequence continues at coordinate 1,572,861,812 of NC_141685.1, forward strand.
CAGTTATAAAAAACCTGGGGGTTTAGATGGAGAACTCACTCACGATGGATTGCCAATCCAGGAAACTGTCAGGAATATGTTTTTCTCCACTTAAAATACTAATGAAGATTATTGAGGCGATCCCGGAACACCTGATAAAAACCTTCATCCAGTGTTTTATAATCTCGTGCATGGATTATGGCAACTCACTTTACGTGGGTGCGCCCGAATATGTGACAAAGACACTACAGGTAGTACAAAATGCAGCAGCAAGACTCCTTCTAAAAATCCCCAAACGCACTTTGACTAAAGAAGCACTGAAAGAGCTACACTGGCTTCCTATTGTAACTAGAATAAAGTTTAATTCCCTATGCCTGGCATATAGGGCTGTTAACAAAACAGGCCCAATAAAACTGAGACAAATGATGTCAGGTATATCCCGACCAGGCATCTAAGATCGGCCCAGCAACAGCTTCTTAGGACAACGAGAGCCAAAAGAACTAGGTGGGGTGCCAGATCATTTACCCACCTGGTACCAAAGATGTGGAATACCCTCTCATATAAAATAGGAATCCTACACAACGAAACCGTTATCAGGAAACATCTTAAAACTTTGCTGTTCCCCTTGTAGATGCCTTATGAATAGAGCTTGTAAACAGTGCTCTTTAGCGCTGAGAAGCCTTCGGGCAGCCACACGCTCTACAAAGTCCTAAACATAAACATAATTCAGGACATGGTTTCTGCCACGATTGTGTTCTGACTGGTGTTTTCAATGGTGGAAGTCGTGGTATTGTACCACCATAGACATTATTAGAAAATGGTTGTTTAACACAGGAAATGTTAATTAAAGTGTGGCTTTTAGCTGTAAATGTAGCGTGATCTGTGACATCATTAAGTAAATTACAGAGCAAGAGATATCACAGCATAATAATATAGCCCAAACCAAAGAAACAAAACATGAGAGGCACCATAACTACATTACACACAACAATAACCCAATGCAATAATACAGCACCAATACACAACAGCACAAAAACAATCTACAAATCACCAACACCCATAACGTAACACAATAAATATATGCACACGTTCCTGTCACACATTAACTTCTATCATGATATAATGGTAAATTCAGTGTCTTTCTTACGAACATAAACTTGTAACATCACTAGTTGTAGGCACAGGGAGTCAGAGTTCAGACATGTAGGTGAGCAATAAACAGGGGTTTCACGACATTAGAAGAGTGTTCAAACATCGATTGAAAGTAGAGTTATGGAAAACATAAGATGAGTCAAATATGAAGATATTAGCTAGAGTGGAGAGAGCATCTTTTATTGGAAGATGCACTCGAATTTGTTTGAACTGTTTGTTTGAGATGGATGCATTAGCCCAATGGGGAAGGTTGTCAGACGAATCTATGTTTTCAAAGATGTCGTGCTCCAATCTTTGCTTGCCATTTGATAACTTGAAGCATCCTGGCTGTTGTAGTTCTGGTTTACTACCGGTGATATAGTTGCACTAACACCTGATTATTTATATGAAAACATTCCCACGACTGGAACATTTCGCCCTTGATGCCATGAAGTCATCTGATACCCTTACCAATGGGGCAGATCAATATTAGAGTAGTAGATATACCAGAAAAATTGATGCCAATCACAGGAAGGAGTACTGTGGATTTCAAGCTTCTTAGTTGCATAGAATGAGTACCATTAAGTTAAACTAAACAGTAAAATGCTGCTTTTCTGGGATTATAGTATGTTACATGCACCAGACAGAAATGCTGAGCAGGAGGGAATTATTAGAAAGGGTGAGAAAAATAACAGAATGGATAATTTTACTGCCCACATATTTCTGCTTGGTGCTCCATATACGTGTTGTGCTGAAGCAGCTTATATAAATCTGGGGCAATCATGTGGTGCCAATATCTATTTGGTCTCTTTGCCCCCTTTTCTAGTGTGGATGAGTTTTCTTTGACCATATACATCAGTATATAAAGTGTGACTATAAGTGGAGAGAGTCCTATATCCACAATATTCATTTTGTATACATAGCATGTATTGTGAGAGGCTGAATATGTTTGCCCACCAGAGATGATGAGTGGGATTATTTTGTGGCGACGGTTCCCATCTGTGGGGCTGCTAGTCTCTTATTGGAAGGAGTGAGCATATCCACCCAGAGGATGGAGACCAACCAACATGCAGAAGCAACATATAATGAGAGTATTAGGTTATTGAACATGAACTAGCAATGATTTTCAGGACAAGTACAAGAATCTTGAAGGTGCCTTTTCTTGATATTGAATCACTTTTGATTTTGTTTTCAGGACTCCTGGGTTAACAAGCTAGAACCTCCTGTTTAAATTAATAAAGTAGGACATCTTTAGATGGAACTTGGGAGAATAGAGGCATCTGCTATGATCAACATCACTCAGTAGCGGCTGCTACTGGATGAGGGTGATGGGGTGACAGGGAATTGAAAAAATAAGAAAGAAAACTTACCTGGAATGGCCAGCCGCCGCTTCTCCCCCTTCCTGGTCCTCTTCCTGTCTCCAGAATTGGTTGGTAGCAGAAAGCACCTGGGCACACTAGCTCCCCTGAGCCAATCACAGCGCTGCAAATCAGCTTTGTGATTGGTCTGAGCACCGTGGTTCAGCGCTCAGACGGCAACAGAGAGCCTGTGCATGTTCCTCACCAGGCAGTGTGATGCAGCCTGGTGGGGAACATGCAAAATGCAAATGATTGTTTGGCTGACCCAAGAGGGCCGGCTAAATAATGATGAGCACTTAGCGAGTGAAAACCACTCCTCCCCCTGCCCTGGCTATTCCCGCCCCACCACTGACTGCAATAGGAAAAATAGAATGATAATAACATTATGTTATTATCATTTTATATTTCCTTTACAGCAGTGGGGCGAATCTCCTCCGCCTTAGCGGAGGAGCCGCCACTGCATTCACTGCTGTATGGTTGCATTGAACTCAGGGAAAATAAGGTGGATCTAGCTGAACTCCAAAATGTGACAGTACACAGTGGAAAGCTCCAATGGCACGCCATTTGCTCTTGGTGAATTTGCATATTCAAGGTATAGGGCATGCACTTTTCATTTGTGAGAAACTTGCCCCACCATGGAAACATCTCCTTAAGTTCTTGTTTCTAAAATGGACATTAAGGGACATTGCTATATCACCAAACCTTTATGACTTTGTTTCTGAATTTAAAATCCATTGTTGTAAGAAGTTGTATTTTGAAGACTTATGTGGCAAATAACTCCAATAATAAAAATAATTTAAGGAATGATTGTGCTAGAAAATGAACAACAAAGCCTGTCTCCAATTAGACCTTTGACCTTGACTCCATTTAATGGAAGCCAACTCCCTATCATTAACTTTTTGATATCTGTGAGGCTTTAGAAATTAGGGATTCAAAGTACTGAATCCCACACAGTGCTTAATTTGAGCCAGTAGTTTCCGCAGCTTGGCACTAGCACTTAATTGTCAGCACTGGCACTTATATCAGTCTGCCACATAGTTGCGCTGTTTGTCTAATTTAGAGATATACACAACAGTTGTTTAATAATTCAATATACAATAAAATTAGTAATACCTGCCTCGCAAGCCATTCTTATAGCTCGGGGGCCTAGAATGGTGTGAATGTTCACGCCTGCAGGAGTGTGATGGTTAGGAGTCATGTTTGTATTGTCATTGGCAGCACTGACACGGGCAATGGGTGGTGCAAGCGGGAGGGCCCTCTTGACGAGGGCTCAGGCACTTATGCTTTTACAAATTAAGCAGTGATCCCATGTCATTGGCTAATGAAATGCAAGTCAGAAGATTCGACATGGAGACATTGGTAGACAGACAAAATATCGAAATTAAAATATGGATATACAATGATATCGATGTTTTAATTTCGATGGTATAGAATATTGATGTGGAAAATATCGACAGACAGAATATCGGTATGTCTGTTCCTAATATCGAAATTTACTAATATCGAAATATTGTTTAGTGTTATGTATTTTATCATGTAGTTTATATGTTTGTTAAATATGTTTTTAATGTATGTTTGAAAATTAGTAATTTTGTTTACATTTTGCGTTTTAGTATCAGAGCGGGTTGTGGGTTTATAGGGGAATAGGGTGGGAAGTAATTTAATAATAATTAATTAATTAATATATTTTTTATTTCTTTAAATTAATAATTAATTGGTAATTAATTAATATTAATTAGTTAATTACATTATTTACACTTAATGTGCTAATATATTTAATTGTTTGTTATTGTTAAATAATAATTAATTGGTAAATAATTAATAATAATTAGTTAATTACATTATTAAAGTTATCGTGCTAATATATTAATTTTTTTGTTATTGTTAATTAATAATTAATCAGTAATTAAATAATAATAATTAGTTAATTAAATTAATTAGAGTCAATGTGCTAGTATATTTAATTTTTTGTTACAGTTAATTAATAATTAATTGGTAATTAATAATTATTAAGTGATTAAATGATGTGATTTATTTATGTGTAGTGGGTTGTGTGTTTAAAGGGGAATAGTGTGTGATATAATTAAATGTAATTAAAGAGATTGTATTCATTTATTGGTATTTATTCTTAAATAATTGGTAATTAATATGTGTTAATTAGTTCATTTATAATTACATTAATTTAATAATATTAATTGTTATTCATTGATTAATTGAGATTTATATTAATTGTGTTTTTTTGTATGTGTACTGTGTTGTGTGTTAAAGGGGGAGTAGTGTGTGAAGTAATTTTTACCCCTACGCTATCCAACGCTTTCCCTAATGTTGCACCCTCTGGAGTGGGAATAGTAATTTAAACCCCCACGCAATCCAACGCTTTCTCTACTGTTGCACCCACTGGAGTGGTAATAGTCATTTTTACCCCTACGCTATCCAACGCTTTCCCTAATGTTGCACCCTCTGGAGTGGGATAATTATTTTAAACCCCTACGCTATCCAACGCTTTCCCTACTGTAGCACCCTTTGGAGTGGGAATAGTAATTTTTACCCCTACGCTATCCAACGCTTTCCTTACTGTTGCACCCTCTGGAGTGGGAATAGTAATTTTTACCCCTACGCAATCCAACGCTTTCCCTACTGTTGCACCCTCTGGAGTGGGAATAGTAATTTAAACCCCTACGCTATCCAACGCTTTCCCTACTGTTGCACTCTCTGAAGTGGGAATAGAAATTTTTACCCCTACGCTATCCAACGCTTTGCCTACTGTTGCACCCTCTGGAGTGGGAATAGTAATTTTTAACCCTACGCTTTCCAACGCTTCCCCTACTGTTGCACCCTCTGGAGTGGGAATAGTAATTTAAACCCCTACGCTATCCAACACTTTCCTTACTGTTACACCCTCTAGAGTTGGAATAGTAATTTAAACCCCTACGCTATCCAACGCTTTCCCTACTGTTGCACCCTCTGGAGTGGGAATAGTAATTTAAACCCCTACGCTATCCAACTCTTTCCCTACTGTTGCACCCTCTGGAGTAGGAATAGTAATTTTTACCCCTACGCTATCCAACGCTTTTCCTACTGTTGCACCCTCTGGAGTGGGAATAGTAATTTAAACCCCTACGATATCCAACGCGTTCCCTACTGTTGCACCCTCTGGAGTGGGAATAGTAATTTTTACCCCTACGCTATCCAACGCTTTCCCTACTGTTGCACCCTCTGGAGTGGGAATAGTAATTTAAACCCCTACGCTATCCAACTCTTTCCCTACTGTTGCACCCACTGGAGTGGGAATATTAATTTTTATCCCTACGCTATCCAACTCTTTTCCTACTGTTGCAATATGTGGAGTAAGTATATATATTAATTTATATGTAGACTTTTTAATTTATTTTAACTGTTTATGTATTAGTTATTATCTTTTTTAATATATTTTAATTTTTGTATTTGATTTTTATAAAATGATATGTATTTTTAAATTATTTTACATTATTATTAATACATTTAAAAAAACGATATATTTAATTTCGATATTTTTGTACTACGATATTTTCCCCCCGATATTTTTGTACTTACCTTTATGAAGATATAACTCCGATATTTTTGATGTCAATATTTTTCTGTCGATAATTTTGTATGTAGATATTCTGTCTGTCAATATTATGTCATAGATCCGGGGACATTGGAGCGGCTGCAGGAAGATGGGCCCTTGTGTAAGCAGTGACAAACAATTTTGCAGTGAGAGCCGTGCTGTTTTGTATCACAACACTGAATTATCTGGCACGGGAACAGGCTGCAATCAACCAGTCAATCTACCTACCCCGAGTACAGCAATTCATTCAACTCTCAAAGTGGACAGAGAGCTACCCCCTAAGGGCAAAGAAGTTATAACTGTACTGTCTTTGACTGCAAAATGCTTGCCTGGCCTTCTATTTGCTTGGAAATGGCAATGCCGTGAAATGCATTGGTGCAGCACCCATTTCTCGAATAAAGAATTAGGTTGTTTTTAACATCAGTACCACAATACATAACCATATACAGTTACCAGAGTATTCCTTTCAATTGTGGCACCACACTGAGTTTTATTGTTTCACTTTTATAAACCACTGCACTATAAAGAATTACTTCAACTGATTCAATCTCGGTGAATCAGAGCTACAATGTCCACAATATACTTGTTTTTCAAATAAAAGTGCACGACTAGAACATAATGGGTAGGAGAACACGAACTGCGCCTGTTACAGCAAGTCTTGTACTTGTTCCTGGTGATTTTACTCCAGTCTTAAAATGTCTGATACAGCAAACAACTGGCCCAGGCTTCAGTTTTTACCTTTACTACTTATGGCAAATGTTAGTGTTGCAGTGGTCATTGGGGTAAACGCTACAGCCAAATGTCCAGGCAGTGCACACACAATTCTCTGTACGCTGCGCCAAACTATCACTATCAGTGCAACTTGTGTGATCTGGCAAGGTGCCCTGTGACATCAGGTCAAACACATTTAGAAGAGCATTTTAATAAAAAAATATGTATGTTCTTGAAATTAAACATGCTGGCAGCTCTAGGGAATTTCTACAGTTACAAAGCCCCAAGAGCAGGCGTAACACTTCATTCGAGTCTATAAAAAAAATTCCAAACGTGATAACTTAGAAATAGAGTTATGACATTCCCACAACATCTGTACTTTTATTTCAGGAGCACTTAGTGTCATAAGGAGCAAAGCAGAAGCCTTTAATTAGTTTGCAGTTATGGACAATTAAAACGCCTAAAATGCTGAGGTGGGCAGATGTTGCGTTAATGGCGTTGCACCATTTTGATGTTTTTTTTAGGCACGCGCAATATGTGACGTTCTTACAAAAATACCCCGGTTAATGATCACAAGCAATTAGGAGACAACTGAAATCAGTGGGCGTCATAAAAAGAATATTATGTTATTTTTTACGATACAACATACACACTAGGTACACCGATTTAAAGCTGCAAATAAGACTGAATTGCAAACATGGAAAATTCATAGATATACATATATATAAATACGATTTTTTTTAAATTTTCTTATTTAATGTTTTTATGCAGCACAAGTGCTTCAGTCAGGAACGATGGCGAATCCGATGGCGAATCCGGGGTGATGAAGTACTGTTTTGTAAAGGCGTTCGAGAAAGATGGTTGTGCTGTAATTTGTTTGTCCAAATCTGATTTTATCTGGGAGTGGAAAACATTGATTCCTCTGACAAGAAATAAGGAATCTGACATGTTTTTGTACTCTGCAGTTACGAATAAACATGATTCGCCTCGGATTCCGTACAATTGGTTAGGCGATGAAACAGCAGCGGTTTAATGGAACTGAGAGTTGCAATCGCACAGGCGAAAGAAGTATAATAAAGCCCTGCATCCTGCATGGAGTCATACTCTAACGAGGCATAAAATAGTCTAGTGTAGTTTTAGTCACAGTGGTGCACATCTAGCGACATGCTAGATGTCGCCAGGGTTGACAGCTGTCTCCCCTCTTTTGTCTTTTGGTAGCCTTCCTTGGACCCTTTGTGCCCGGGATCATGAAGAACAGACCATAATAAGGGGGGATACTCCACCTCTATTGTGCACTTATGGCCTTTAACCTAGCCCCGCCGATTCAAAGGGAGGTCACACATAGTGATGTCATTGTGATCAAAGGTTATACGATTCATAGCAGTTTGATGAACCAACGTCCTTGTGGATGCAAGATGCTGAACACCTACCTCAAAGAGCCTGATTTGATTTCAGGTCCTTGAAGTTTGGACTTGTTTTGTATTTAATATGCTGCGTGAAATGGCGGTGTTATCTCACGCTTTTAAGGGTCTAGCATGTTTCTCTATCTCAAGTTCTCATCTCCAGTACCAAGTAGGTGGTCCGAACCCTTTATCTATGGCTTTTTTCCAAACTCACACAATTGTTAGATGGAAGTTATTATATCTTTGGGTAAAAGAGCTTTACTCTTCCTTCATCAGCTTCCATGCTAGGTGTGTGAGCATGTTTGTCATCTACTCTCCCACCACTAAGGCCTTCGTTATGTGTGGTCACTTAATTCTTTCTTATCAGACGGGTAACTGTATTTACCAGACCATATTAGACTTGTAGTACTGCTGCAGATTTGTTTACTTTCACCTGCAGATTAAGCCTGCTGAAAGCAGCTAAAATATCTGGGTGAAAGTCGGCTAAAATGATTAGTCTGCAGGTAACAAGGCCATAGCTACTGATTTACCAGGTAATTCCTCATTTTTTAGTGGGCCCTAAGGGTACTACTCATAAGGGGTCAGAAAACAAGAACATGGTTGAATGGAAGAAAGGAAAGGGAGAAAGGAAGGGCAATGTCAGAATGTAAAAAAAAATGTGGGAGGAAGGGAAGAAAGAAAATGAAGCAACGAAGAAAAAGAAATTAAAGAATGTTTTGAAGGAGAAAAGAAAATGGAAACGAGGGAAAAAGAAATAGGAATGTAAGTGAGGAAGCAAAGTTAAAAATTAGAAAGGAAGGAGTGGGTAAAGGGGCAGTGAAGGAAGAAATAGATGAATGAAGAATATGGAAGAAAGAATGAAAAGAGTGAATGTAAGAGAAAGGCTGACAAAGGGAAGGAATAGAGAAAGTAAAGAAGAAATGAAGAAAAACTGAAATGAAGGAGCAAATGAGGGAATAAACGAGGCATAAGAGGAGACAAAAGGTAGAAAAAAGAAAGAAAGAAAAAGAACGTGAATTGAGGGAATAAGATGGTGTGAAAGAGATAAGTCTGATGAACGTGAGGAAAAGGGAGAAAGACAGAAAGGATGAATGGAAACGGAAGAGATGAAGAAATTAGGAAAGAAAAGAAGTGAGTAAAGAAAAGGAAGAAAGAAGAAGAAACGGGAAAAAGCAAAATCTCCAGATCAAAAGGATGGAGGAAGGACTAAAGATAAAAACAAAAATGGAGCCGGAAAAAAAGGAGGAAAATGAAAGGAAGGAGGCAAGGCAGAAAGTGTAGAATGGAGGGAGGAAATTATGGAGAATTGGAAGGTGTGATGTAAGTTAGGACAAGGGAGAAACAAAAAAAGAAAGGGCAGAAAGGAGGTATTGAAAAGACAAGGAAGGAGGAAAGAAAGGGAGGAAAGGATGTAAGGAAGAAATAACATTGATAGAAATACAGAAAGGGAAATAAAAATCAGATAGGATGACAGGGAGAAGAAGGAAAAAGTGCGGAATAAGTAGAAAAAGTAGAAGGAGGAAAGAGGGGAAAAAGTCTGGAAAATAGGGAGGACATGAAAAGAAAGAAGAAAGGAATGCAATGAGGGAAGTAAGGAGGATGAAAGAAATATGATAGAATAAAGGGACTAGGATGAAAGGAAGGAATAAAAAAGCAAAATGACAAAGAACAGGAGGTGAAATAAAAACACTAAAAGATAAAAGAAAAGATATCAGAAAGAATGAGAAATAATGGAAAGGAAGTAGGAGAGGTAAAAAAGAGCTGAATAAAGAGAACTTTTTGAAAGAAAGAATGAGAAACAATAAAGAAAAGTGAGGGTTTAGAAGCCAACAAAATGAGTGAAGAAATCCAAGAAAAGTATTATCCTGGAGCACCCAATGATATAGCACCAGAATAGGGTGGCCGCTCATGCCATATTCCTAGAATCATTGATGTTATCTAAGCCAAGCCAGGCATGGTGGTGGTATCTCTATCATTTCCATCCATTGCCTCTGAGTAGTAATCTGGCATAAATTGGGGATCTGCTACATTTAGTGGCTACCACGAGCATCAGTGTGCTTCCCTGGCATGCCATTGCAGGAAATTCAGTTTCTTTACCTAAAATTAAAAGCTGGTATTTGGGATCAAATTTGTTTTGTTTTCAATAATTAAGAAGCTGATGATTTCTGAATATATCATAACACTTTCATAATACATTTAAAGCTATTATTTTATTGATAATATCTGTAGAGTTGGGGAACTTATAAATTATGCTCTTGCTTGAATGGCTGCTATTCCATATTTTATGGGGAGAAGATTTTTAATCTATTTCGATACAACTTTTAAGATATTCTTTTCCCCCAATGCCTACTCTAAGAATATACTCAATTGTACTGTATTAGTACATGATGGAAAATCTGGTTTGATAGAGTACTGAAAGTGAAATTGCAGAAAGTTGGAATATTTACATTGCGTACTCCAGTTAATGCACCTACTGTTAAGCCCTGCTGCTATTAAACCAATTTTTAGATTAACTGGACTGAAATTACTCCAAATGTGTTACCATCTTTTCCTGGGAGATGAATTGGGCAGGATTGAATGCAGAGGGTGTTGAGTTAAAGGTAAACAGTCAAAATATCGAGTAAAAAATATCAAATGGACATAATATCGAGTTTAAAATATAGAATGGACAAAATATCGAATGGACTGAATATAGACATTAAAATATCGTTTCAAAGGAAAGTAATGTAATATCGAATGTTAAATATATAGAAAGATAAAATATCGAAGTATATAATATAGGTTGTTAAAATTATAGAATTTTTAATAATATGGAATTTTTATAGTGTTTTTTATGTTATTATATGTGTGAATAGTGTGTATTTATGTTATAATTTATTTTAATTAATGAATTTTGTTTTTTTAATTTTTGCGGAATTTAATTCTGTAGCGGGTTGTGGGTTTTGTAGGGGAATAGGGTGGGAAGTAATTTAATTATAATTAATTAAATATGTACATTTATTCATTGGTATTCATTTTTAATTAATAGTTAATTTATTTATATTTGGTAATTAATTAAATTTTGATTGGCAATTAATTTTAATTAATTGATTAATTGCTAATTATGTACATGTTACTAATTTATTTTCTGTAGCGGGTTGTGGGTTTATAGGGGAATTGGGTGGGGAGTAATTTATTTATAATTAATTAAATATGTAAAATTATTTATTTGTATTTATTTAGAATTAATTGTTAATTAATTTTCTATGGGTAATTGATTAAATTTCAATTGCCAATTAATTTTATTTAATTGATTAATTGCTAATTATGTTAATTTTACTAATTTATTTTCTGTAGCGGGTTGTGGGTTAATAGGGGAATAGGGTGGGAAGTAATTTATTTATAATTAATTAAATAAATACATTTATTTAATTGTATTTAATTTGAATTAATTGTTAATTCATTTTTAATTGTTAATTAATTATTGTTAATTTGTAATTAATTTGTATTAATAGGTAACTAATTCTAATAATTATTTTTAATTTGTAATTTTAATTGATTAATTGTTATATTATATTAAATTGGTAATTACTTAAAATTTTTTTTTATAGATATTAATTTATATTTTTTTAAATAATATATGAAGTATTTACTTGCCCTACTGTTGCACTCTCTGGAGTGGGAATAGTAATTTTTACCCCTATGCTATCCAACGCTTTCTTTACTGTTGCACTCTTTGGAGTGGGAATAGTAATTTTAACCCCTACGCTATCCAATGCTTTCCCTACTGTTGCACTCTTTGGAGTGGGAATAGTAATTTTAACCCCTACGCTATCCAACGCTTTCCCTACTGTTGCACTCTTTGGAGTGGGAATAGTAATTTTTACCCCTACGCTATCCAACGCTTTCCCTACTGTTGCACTCACTTGAGTGGGAATAGTAATTTTTACCCCTACGCTATCCAACGCTTTCCCTACTGTTGGACCCACTGGAGTGAGAATACTAATTTTTACCTCCACGCTATCCAACGCTTTCCCTACTGTTGCACTCACTGGAGTGGGAATAGTAATTTTTACCCCTATGCTATCCAACGCTTTCCCTACTGTTGCATCCACTGGAGTGGGAATAGTATTTCTTACCCCTACGCTATCCAACGCTTTCCCTACTGTTACACTCTTTGGATTTGGAATAGTAATTGTAACCCCTATGCTATCCGACGCTTTCCCTACTGTTGCACTCTTTGGAGTGGGAATAGTAATTTTTACCCCTACGCTATCCAACGCTTTCCCTACTGTTGCACTCTTTGGAGTTGGAATAGTAATTGTTACCCCTGCGCTATCCAACGCTTTCCCTACTGTTGCACCCACTGGAGTGGGAATAGTAATTTTTACCCCTATGCTATCCAACGCTTTCCTTACTGTTGCACTCACTGGAGTGGAAAAGTAATTTTTACCCCTACACTATCCAACGCTTTCCCTACTGTTGCACCCACTGGAGAGGGAATAGTAATTTTTACCTCTACGCTATCCAACGCTTTCCCTACTGTTGCACTCACTGGAGTGGAAATAGTAATTTTTACCCCTACGCTATCCAACGCTTTCCCTACTGTTGCACCCACTGGAGTGGGAATATTAATTTTTACCCCTACGCTATCCAACGCTTTCCCTACTGTTGTACTCTTTGGAGTGGGAATAGTAATTTTTACCCCTACGCTATCCAACGCTTTCCCTACTGTTGCACTCTTTGGAGTTGGAGTAGTATTTTTTACCCCTACGCTATCCAACGCTTTCCTTACTGTTGCACTCTTTGGAGGGGGAATAGTAATTTTTACCCCTACGCTATCCAATGCTTTACCTACTGCTGAACTCTTTGGAGTCGGAATAGTAATTTTTACCGCTACGCTATCCAACGCTTTCCCTACTGTTGCAATCATTGGAGTGGGAATAGTAATTTTAACACTCTTGCTATGCTACGGTAATAATATTGTATATTTGTTAATAATATTATGGTATTATATATATATGTTTTAACAAATAAAATTGTATTATTTTTTCATAACTTAAATAATTATTTAATAATTTTAAGGTTTTTAAGTATTTTTAAGTATATTTTAGTTATTTATTTTTAATATTTTGTTATTTTACATTAATTTTAATAAATTCGATATTTTTACAAAGTACATATTTTTAAACAATATTTTTGATTCGATATTTTTGTACTTACCTGTTTTTAGATAGGACTTCGATATTTTGGTAGTCGATATTTTGGAGTCAATATTTTAAAAGCCTTTATTTTTGTAGTCGATATTATGTCAGTGATCCGAGTTAACATATTATATTATCTGTGTTCATAATATTTACTTTTGGTCACTTAGAATCACTATATTTATTTTAATTTCTGCTATACTAGTTTAACATATTATATGCATTAAATTAGCTTAAAATAACGCCTTAAAAAAGAAAATAAGGCTGCACATTTCTTGGTTGTGCACTATTGCATTAAAAGGAAAAAAGTAACTGAGTCACAACCTTATTTCTGTGACAAGTGTTATGTTGCAAATGCAAACATTATCTGGACAAAGTCATCAGAGATTCATTGGATACCACCTTTCCATTTTTGCTGTTGCTAATTTATCATATCTGGACATACCTTAAGGCTAATATAAATATATTGGGCGCCATCAGAATTGATCCATAGGATGCAACACTGTGCCATTCAGGATATGGTTCAAAGTGTAGGACGCTTTTATTAGGCCCAGATGATATTGATATTACTGTCATGAAAAATAGGTGAGGGGCCCGTCAGAGCACTGCCTTTTGGGAGGGAGGGGGAGACATTTGAGAGAAGGAGACACCCAAGGGATAAACTCTCTTTATATAGTAACACAAAAAGCTCCAGGGTATCCCTTGCCTTATCAGAAATAATTCCTATCCCACACTGGAGCCCGGTCAATTTTTAAAAAAGGGAAGAGGAATCTCTTTCATTTTATAGTATTTCCCTTATCCACTCTAATAGGGGCATGCTTCATCACTGGGCCCATCCGAGCTCTTAAAAACCATATTCCAGGGAACTCTTTGATATTGCCATTTACACCAGGGAGAAAACAATTAAATAAAAATACCTCAGATGGACTTAGGTATGCCCGTTATTGGTGTGGGTTTGGGTTAAATAGGATGTATCTTTGTTTGGTTTTTCTAGGATTTAATGGTCCTATGACCCTCAAATAATTGCCAACATGTTTCAGCTCCTACAGTATGGCATGTCTGGTTTAGGCTGTCTTCAGGATGTGATAGTTATGATTGCCCATATGTTATGTACATACACCACTGGTTACATGTATAAGTGGCATGCAATGTTAAAATTGCATGCTGGGTAAGTAGTCTCACTCCCCATAATGTAGGATCGCTGTTTCTATAAAAGAAAGAGGTAAAGCATAAATAACTCTATCTAAATTGTCTGCTTCCAAAGGGCACATGTGTGATGGCATTGGTGACTATCAACAGTTTAGTGCCACACCATGCAGGCCCTCTGGAAGCAGACAGTGTTCTCTCCTTGTTACCATTCCTCTCCGCAGTGGGTTCCCAACATTTTGTAGATGCTGTAGATAGCTATTTATTCTTTACCTACCTCACAGGGTGACTTATATGTAAGAAAAGGGGGAGTTTATCGTTTGACAAATGGTTTCAAATGAATCTCGCAACCAAACCAATGGTCTGGGGGTGATATGGCGTCGAGAACTTGTACGGTACACCACACTCTTCCCACATAAACTTCATGTATGCTGACATGAAGTTAGTGCCTCTGTCTAACACTACCATCCTTGGGGAACCCAACAAAGGTAAAAATCTCCAGTAGAGCTCTTGCCACCACAAGTGCAGTCACTGACCTCAGAGTGATTGTGTGTAGCGTGTGGCATGGTTCCTTAAGACCAGGACAAACATGTTGCCTGGGGATGTCTTGGGGTCCAAAGGTCTGATTACATCAATGCCCACTCTTTCATAGGGGATGCCAACAAAGGGTAATGGGATCAGGTGAGTGGTGTGCTTTTGCCTGTCTTCCCACTGACCTGGCTGGTGGGACAGGACCTGCAGAATTCATCTGAGGCTGTCTTCACTCAGGGCTAATAAAAGAGGGAGACAAGCCTGACAAAAAACTTGTTTTGCCCAGATGTCCTGTCAGGAGGATGTCTTGAGCCAAGCACAGTAGAAAGGTCTGGTAGCACTGGGGGGCCACCAGCACATGTGCTGCCCCGCACTAGGAACCTTAGGCTCACTATAAAGATTGAACTCCCAGTAGATTAGGTGATCCTCAGCGACTTTACCTGCTGCATGGGTTGAGGACTGGGCACCTCAAGCCTTCAAGATTGGGACACTCTGTCCGCACTTCATAGAATTCCTTCCTGATGGGCCCATCCTCAACCTGTCATCTAGCAAGCTCAGGTAGGTCACCAAAGGCAGGAATGTCCTCCCTATTTGGATCAGGGGCCTCCCCCTCAGGAACCCAAACTACCTCTAAGTGGGAACTTCAGAGAGTGGTTTTCTGTGCCCTTCTCCTTGGCAGCTGTATGGGCCTTTCTTCTAGACTCCCTTGCTAGGCAGCCAATGTTTGTATAGTCATGCAGACCCACACAAGGCAATCCCATCATATCCAAATGAGACCTGAGCTCTACCTCCCTCCAGGTAATGTGCTCCAGGCCATTGCGCAACAGACAATCTACAGGCATGGCAAGGCTCACAGTAACTTTCAGAGAACTTGAGACCACCGTCAAAGAGAACAAGTGCCGCCGATAGCTGGCTTTCACGATTGTTGGCAACTATGACTTGAAGGAATATGTTCTGTAGGGCTTGCTCTTCTGACACCAGCCGACACTTTACAGTTGTCATGCTTCTCCTGTGTCACGTACAGCTTTCATCTGTTGCCCATTAATGGTGATCCACTGCCTACATTCAGAAGTATTTGAAAGCATATGTGCTTTTTGCACCATTTCTTTATCTCCCAGGGAAGCTGCGGTCACCTGTGTCTGTCCCCCAAAACTGCCTGGACTACCTCTCCCCGAGCACTACACTTGTCAACCCAGGTGTCTGTCCACTGGTGGGGGCTGTGCCCTCTTGGCACATTTGGAGCACCCTAAGAGTGACCATATTTATAGCACTCTGTATATTGGAGTACAAAACTCCCTGTCTTATGGTCAAAGACCCCTTCTTCTATGGGTCACGCCGAGACTGGTAACAATTGCTCCCTTAGAAATTATTTTTGGGGGCCTTTTGAGAACTCCTTCTTTTCAAGTTTTTCTCCCCCTTTTACTCAATTTGGGAAGCTTAACCACCTTTGTGGGCATCCCCCAGACACCTGTTTGGACACTCTGGTGCTAGCCGAGAGGTCCACCTTTTCAGCAAGCTTCCTTGCTTATTGTCAACTAGGTGCTGGCACAACAAAGCAAATACTGAACATGTGCTCTCTCATGATGATGTCAATGTCAATGTCAATGGTACTTGTAAAGCGCAAACAATCATCCTAGATAGGATATCACGGCGCTATCATGACAGAAGTGATTGGTTGACTGATAACAGGGTCATAATTATAATTTAATCAGATTTAGGGAAAAGAAATGCTTTTAATTGCTTCCTAAAGGACAAATAACAGTCAGTTAATCTAAGTTCCATAGGCAAATTGTAATACCCAGCATAATCATTTACTTTGCTGCCACTCACCCAGCCGTTGAGTGCCTTACTGGAGTAAACAACAAAATCCAACCAGGCTTGCTTGGGAAGCTTCTGGCTGTCCCTAAACCTTTGATGATACTTCCCAGGAGTCAGCCAACATTTGAAAATCAAAATGGCTTTCCAGAGAGTGTACTTGCTTTGGCCCTCAACCTCTAATGTCAGAAATGTGTCCCTCTCAAGTTTCCTGGAACACTTTACAAATGACACACGATGCATCTATGTGCTATTCTAAGGAAGGCTATGTTGTGTTAGGTCTCCTTATGGAGCTAGCATAGATGAACCATGCACTTGCAATATGTCCACATCTCCTACACGGCTGAAAACTCCCTGATATTTCTAAAACTACTTTCCTTGAATAAAAACAGATCTTAAAAAAAAATGCATTCTTCAGAGGATGAAAAAGTAGCACACATTGTAGAATGGCGTGGTGCGCCTCACAGATCTATCGACCGAGAATTGATTGTCTTGGATTACCCATGCGCACAGTGCACAAACCAGCAAGAAAAAAACACGAAGTTGAAGTTGGCTCCGTTGTCCTCAGATGCTTTTCAATCAGGATTATGACTTGATTGTTTAGGTGAAGGTTAAGCACTTTTCAACATGAACAGAACTCTTTCAATTTATGAGGTAAGATGGAGGAGTAATGCATGAAATGCGTGGGTAGATCTTACACTGGTAAAATGTGAATGTTTTTGTAAAAAGATGAAGCCTATATTCATTAACCCGAAAAATGATGAGCACATTTTGCTTTCTCCCCATAAAGCTAACATTGAAAGTGGGTCTATGCCAAATTTTAAATGAACAAAAACGAATGATGCTCAATTCGGGGTTAGGTTTGCTGTGAAGAAAACATATATTTTGAGGGGATTTGAACAAAACATGAATTATGGTATGGGTTATTTGTCTGCCTAAATTCCTATTTCCACAGCTTGTTAGACTCATAACTCAATTTGTCAGTTTCTCTTTCACCAAGTTGCAGTTGTTCCCTGTATCTGCTGTGTCATCTTATAGTTTACGACACTGTAGAGAGAGTCCCCTTACCTGTGTGACTGGAACAGGCACTCAGCTGCAGGGGTGGTAAGAAGATGCTATACCTCAAGTACAGAGGAAACACCTTGCTGTTAACCGGGGTAGAATCAGAGGGGTTCAAGAGCGACTACAGTAGAGCCTTTAGTAGACGTCCCGGCTTCATGTCAAAACTTTGGTGGGTGGGTTTAGTGAGTCTCATTCAAGGAAATGCATCCTTCCCATCCTGTGCTCCTCCCATTCCACGTGACCATTCGACAGACTCTGGTCCGACCCAAATATAACAGAGGCAGACCATGTCACTCCAAAATCATTTCCAAAGAGTGCCCAAATATTTCAAAGCTTAACAAAAAACAGGTAGAAAGAAAAGTAAGACTGACATTTTCAGTAGCCACTGGCAGAGAATAATAAATTAGCTAGCATTCACACCAAGAATTTTCAATTCTATTAAGGACATGGAGGTGAGGATTATGCTTTCTCTTTCCAATTATTGCTACTCACAGCAGCCAATGAAATGTTTTATTATTTAAATAAACTACATTTCCCAGGATTGATATTTGCACATCACAACCTGAAAGACCCTATAAGAACCACCATAACTGAAAATACTCCTCTTTCTTTGCTGCTCACGCAGGAAGTTAAGTGCCCCACAGAATATTTCCTATGTTTATGACTGTTATTTAATGCTTGCACCTATATTGTCATACATTCATGTATATTGGTGATCGTAAATGCATCATGCTGCTACATTTAGCTGTACTGGGTAAAACACATGTAACGCGCTAAATAGTTCAGGCTTCATTTACTTGATTCAACTGTGCCGTTTAGCTATTGGCACTCCACTCGACTACGCGCGATCACGCTGAAGATCCTTATCCCGCTACGGGTGGGCGCGTGCAGCAGGCTCCTATTTCCAGCCTCAAAACTCTGTGTAAGTGTTCTGTGCTGCAGTGGTGCCTTGCGCTTTGCGGGCGGCCCGATTGGTCTTTTATGTGATGCCTCAGTATGTAAACGTGTACCTTGCTGGCGTCGGCAGTTAATTATCTCCATTATAAATAGGGCTCCCGGTTTTATGATATTTTGTTGTTGTTGCCATTTCCGTCTGTATTTATCCATATTTATTTTAGGGACATTTTTTCTGTATTTATCCACATTTATTGTTTCTACAAGCAAAATACGACAGTACAGCTAGTATTTCTCCACATTTATTTAAAGTGACACTGCACACATACGCTCGGTTGTTATTGGTCAACACTATACATTCATCTGAAAACTTTGCCATTTGCGGAATGCCCCAAATATGCTCAAAATTGCTATCACAAGCCATTTGTCTCAGAGCCTTTCAGTTTCTGTCATCGGCAGAGTGCAACATCCTCTCCGCCACTGAACACAATACTGCCCCACTGAGAGAAACTCGCACTGCCTTCAGTTGCAACCCAATTTTGCCCCACCAGCGCTAAAGCTGTCCTTGCCCAACACTATGAGGATTGCTGTTTTGTGTCTGCAGAAGAGAAAAAGCATTTACAATGCAATAGGTCTCGCATTTATGCTAGTTTAAGCTATTAGAATTGTAAACGACAATGCCTATTATCTGTTTTAAAAACTAAAACATAAATAAAAGGCATTGTCATTTACAATGCCAATAGCTCAAACTCAAGTAAATGCGAGACCTATTGCATTACACATGCTTGTTTTTTTAAGTGAGTGCTTGAAGTAGGAGGACAGAAAAACAGACGCAACAAAGAAAAAACAGTAAAAAAGGGTAGTAAAAGCTAATCTGTGGAAAACCAAGGGCATACTCACTCACACAGTAAACGGGGCCTCTCGGCTATAGAACGCCCTTGAACTGGAAATAAAAAAGTACAGATACTCCCATTCCAGAGTACCTGACTGGAGCAGAGAAACGACTCTCCCATTTACGAAGTATTGCTTCAAAGCAAAGGCGTGCAGTCACTCTGCCATGAAAATAAAAGTACTGTAGGTTCTCAGTACCCAAGAGTACCTCCTGCCCATTTTATTTTAGAGGCTGCAGGTGTTATATGGTGGTTAATACAGTTATCGAGCTACCTGCCATGTTCTAGTCATGCGAGTTTCAGACACCGTCCAGGCATGTTACTGTATTTCCCCCCCACCCCCACCTCCCAGACGTCACACAGTCTTTATCCTCCACCGCAGTGGTCTCAGGCTTTCCACGCCGCAACCATCAGGGTGTTCAAGGTGCCCCAGGGGTTAACACCCTCCCTCCAAGACACTTCCCGTAGTGAGCTGTGTTTAAAAAGAAAATGAGCTATAGGGGGGACCTGTATGACCCACTGCCTGAGGATGATGTTGCCAGTTCAGAGGAAGAGGGGAGGAGGATTGAGACATTTTGTCAGATGGAAGTGAGTAGTGATCACAACACATGTATACATCCAACGCGGACGCTTCATGTGTCGCCCTCGGTGCGGCCAGTGTGCACAAGACTATGATCGAAAATAAAACTGAGTTATGGAACATTGAGAATACCATCAAACCTGCCAAAGTTACTGTTTGGTTATCGTTAATTATAACTAATGGAAACAAATGATTTTCAGCATACTTCTATAAGAAAATGTAAGACAACACTGTATCCTTAGCAAAGCAAGAGTAGGTTGCTTATGTATCACATATCACGCCGCCGGACCTGTGGTTGTCGGCTAAAGGGCTGTGTAAATCCAACAGTGATTTAGGGCTAATGTGCATCACCGCAACCGGCCCACAGGGTTGTAGGCTCAAAGCCGTGTAATGTCGATGGTACCTAATAAAGGTCTTACAACCAAAAAAAAAAAAAAAGAGAATGAGCTAAAAAAAGGGCTTTTGATTCTGTTTTGATTTTGTAGCATTTGCTGCATGCTCAACGATAGTGGTCAAATGTCAGCCAAAATCCTCTGACAAACTGCTGCCTACTCCTTTAAAACCGAGAAAATATTTACATTTTCTTTAACTACACAGGGAGAGAACTGAGTAACACCAATCTAGTAACAAGCATATGATGATCATCCTTAGGTGTTAGCAAGTTTTCCTTTTTATTTAGTTTTGTGGCATATATTTGTATTAAAAAATCAAAAAAAATATCTGTTGCACCAGTTTGCCAAAGTCAGAACTATTGACTTTGCCGGTGCTTGTTTTCCTTCGACGTTATATGTTGCAGTCAATAGCTGGACTGCAAGTGAAGTGACAGAACCGTAGTCTGTGGATGACAGATGCATTCCGTAGAACCTAGCCAGGTGTGATCTTGTTTACTTTCTATCCTTCCCAGCCCGTTCTTGGGATTGAGAACGTCATGGTGAAAATTGGCTGCATTCTTCGGCTGCCATGCAGATATCTGCGGCCAAGGATAATACATTCTTCAAATACCCTCTGATTCCATGATGTCCTTGCTGCTGAAATAGCTCATACGGTTAAGCGCCAGCTGCTAAAATCTGCTGCAATCTATGTTCACACTGCTATTACGGTCCACTCAGCCTTTCATCCGTGTGAGGTCGATACAAGCCATTGACTTTAACAACAAAGCATCTATTACAGTGCAGATGCCTGTATGTTATGCTATCTGCTGCCCCAGCTGGAGGTTGGTCCTATTGCCTGTGGACCAGCTGCTGCTTAGTATGGCACATGCCATGTGAGATCTTGTTGTCAGACTGCCATGTGTAGCCTGGTTGGAGGTTACATCACCAGGGTTTGCCTTGTTCCCTGGATAAAATGTGTGGCCAGCTTGAAGGGGCTTGCCCCTTTTCAATCGTCCTGCCTTCTGCCAATCGTAGCTGTGTTAAATAGGGCACGCCAGGTGTGATCTTGTTTCCAGACTGCCACGGGTTGCTAAGCAGGTCACCTGCCAGGTGTGAGCGTGTTGTTTCTGACTCCTTGTGGTGAGGTCTACTGTCCGGAGCGACTGTTGCTCTTCTCTGCTCGGCATTTCTTAACAGCGTGTAGGAGGAGACTGATCTCATTCCAGAGAGAGCCCCCCTCCTCCAGCCCACTCTCCCCCTGCCCCCTCTCTATGTGGTCCCCCGGCTTGCTGAGATCAGAGAAGGATGATAATAATCACACCTCTGCTGCCCTCCCGTTTAATCACACCTCTGCTGCCAGCCATGGGAGTGAAGTGCTGACTAGAGCATTTTAAACAGATTGCGTTGTGCAGCCCCAGAGGAGAGAGATAAGAAAAAACCTCTAATGGGACACAGGGAGAGTGTAAGGAATTGGTAACTAAATAGAAAATAATTTTTAACACATTATTACAATGTTCCCCCCCCCCCCCACGTCACGCGGTCTTTATCCTCCACCACAGTGGTCTCAGGCTTTCCACGCCGCAACCATCAGGGTGTTCATGGTGCCACATGGTTAAACGCCTTCCCTCCAAGACACTCCTGGAGCGAGCTGCGTTTGTTCAGTCTCGCAACAAAGATGTGAATAGAGGCTCCTAATCTGACTCTGGCAGGGTCTCTTAGAAGGAGTGAAAGAACAACAAGCACTCATCCACAAGTATATGGTTTTATGTAGTCCTGTGAAGTACTCGGGTACGGCTGGCAGCTCTGTGTGTGCCTGGGGAAGCTGTGTCGGCCTGGGCTGACACCTCTTAACCCACTAGTATTTTCCCATTTTTATATATAAATATAGATAAAGGAAAACGTGTTTTCCGTCTGTATTTATATGTAAAAATCCGTAAAAACGGAAAACCGGGAGCCATAATTATAAATGCTAAAGGCTTTCCCTCATTGCTGGTGCATTTTTCTGAGAGCCTCTTTACAGATCGTCGTGCGTAGCCCAATTGGGCTCCTTTCTGGTAGGATTGGGCTATGCACGACGTATTCGGCCTTGAAATTACTCCAGAGCTAATTTTTGCTCTGAGTTTCTTCGGACAAGAGACCCTATCTACGCCTGAGGTGGCTAAAATAGTGATCTGGCCTTGGAGTGTGCACAAACTCCTTTGATATTTTGTACTCTTGACTCTCCCTATGCCCAATGGGCTGCAAGAATATCTATACAGCTTTTGCTGAGGAGCTAGGTACTTTTGTGTGTGTGCTGTGGGTTGGCTCCCCCCTTACTCCTCTTCTGCCCATTACATTTATAATTCTGCTCTGCCATGGAGGACTGGGTCAGCTATGAGGATGAGAACCTGTATGAGGAGGAAGTTACTACGTCTTTCCTGGAAGATAATATTGTGGAGGCGCTGGACGCTATTGTCCAGGAGTGTGTGAATAAGGCCTTGGAGAAGGCAGTCCCTGGGATTGTGCACCACGTGCTGGTTGCTGTGTTGAAGCCAATAACGAAACAGCTAGAGCGGTTTGCCAAATGTCACAGCTTTACTACCCCTGTTGAACCAGCTAAGGACACCAGTCCAAGTCTTGGCCCCATGCTGACGCTCTTTCTTCTTTGCCTCCTTCTGGTAAGACCAAACGTCCTGACACTGAGACGGACACAGACACTGATACCACAGGGACTGACACCCCAGAGGAGGCTCCCCCGAAAAAGAAAGCTAGGAAGACTAAGCATGTGGAGCAAGACCTATCCCAAACTATGTCTACTCCATTCACCATCAACCCTGCAGACATAGTCCACCCTAGGTCTTCGGACTGGGCTCCTGCACCTGAAGTCGCAGTGTACTTGCATGATAACCTCCGGCGGAGTTTTGACAAGGAGGTTCACAGTAGATTACGTTCTGAATGCCCCGGGCCTGATATTCCGGACAAGGTTGCGGAGACCCCGGACATAGATGCAAGCCTACTTACCTTCCTCAAGAAGTTTGCTAAGGACCCAAAGAAAGGTATTGATCAGGCCTGGCGAGACTGTCAGGACAAACTCCTGGATGTGGCAGGCACTCTTGCTTAGATTCTAGATATGGCCCAAAAGAGGCGCAAGGCTCGGGCAATGCGGTGGACGCAGATGTACTGGCAGGGTGGACCCAGTGGGCTATTTGCCTACTTGGCAACATGAATTGCGCCCTATCTACAGAACTATGCAAGTGGCTCATCATGTGAATAGACTCCAACCTCACTGAATTGGCGGTAGCAGAAGCGGGGACCCTGGATGAGGGAAATCTCTTCGGAGAATGCTTTGTCAAGGATGTCTCCAAGTACGTGAGTATGTTCACTATGCTGGATAAGGCCAAGTTTGGCATCAAACAAGTCTTTCAGGCTGGCCTTTTTCAACAGGCGAGGCAGAGGACGCTCTCCAGGCCATCAGTTCTCCCAAGGTCCTCAAAGAAGAGACTATGTAAGGTGCCGCGGAGAGTGGGATTCCACTTGCGGAGGAACTTTCTACCCCACAAGACAACGCTTCAACCAGAGGCGTTTCCACAGAGGTGGACATTGTGGAGGCTTCCATGCCCCAGACTCTGAAGGTAAGTGCCCCGACACAATTGGTTTCGAATTTCTCAGGATGCATGGATTTTGCAGACAATTCATGGGTTTCACTTAGCTTTCTATCATACTCCCTATCAGAACAAAAGACCCAGACAGCATTATTTTTCCCAACTAGAATGCGATTTTAGTGATTCCGAACTAGAAGAATTGCTTCAGAAACACGCAATAGCGTATTGCAACAAGTGCCCTTGCGGTTTTTGCAGCAATATGTGCTTAATGAAGAAGAAGTGCAGAGGTCACAGGTTAGTTTTGAATTTGAATGAGTTCAATCAGTTTATGACTTACAAGCACTTCAAGATGGAAGGCATCAATCAGTGATAGCTCACCTACGAGAGCAGGGTATTCACTTGATAGTTTATCTAGATGACATACTCATCATGGCACAATCTCCATCACTAGCTGTTCAGCTTTTACAACTGACCATAGCTACTTTGCAAAGCCTAGGGTTCGTGATCAACGAAGCCAAATCAGCTCTTGCTCCTTAGCAAACTATGGACTTTCTAGGGTTTTTCATAGACTCTCGGGCGACACAATTGAGTCCCCCCCACTCCAAACTGAAAATCATCAGAAGGGAGTTCACTGGGCTGCTATCCAAACATATAGTCTCACTCAGAGTAATTGCCAGGATTGTGGGTCTTCTGGCATCATCCATAGATCAATCTTCCCGGGCCTCTTCATTATCGGTCCCTTCCGAGCTAAAGATACGACCCCTTCAGAAGGGTCTTTTTTACACGGACGCCGTTCCCCTCTCTCAGGAAGCAAGGGAAGAGATACAGTAGTGGTTAAGCCACTTGTAGGTGTGGAACGGCAGGGCCATTTTCGGCTCTCAGCCAGAGGTAGTTATAGAATCCGACCCCAGCCGTTTGAGTTGGGGTGCGCATTGCGGAGATATCTCCACAGGTGGGCGATGGTCCCTGCGTGAACTCTATCTTCACATCAACTGCCTGGAACTCTTAGTGGGATAGTCGGCGTTGGGGCACATCAACAAATTGGGAGGCACTAGGTCCTCTCTGCTTGCAGAAATAGTGAATGACATTACTGCCTAAATCACCAGATATCGGTGATTTCCGAATATATCCCGGGGCAGTTGAACGTAGTAGCGGATTGGAATTACTGGCACCTCAAGAATTACAGCGTTTGGCACCTCCAACTCCAGATAGTCTAATGGTTGCAAGCGATCTAGGGCCGTTGCGAAATCGACCTTTTTGCGTCCAGACTGAATCGACATTTGGAGAAGTTCTTCAGCTGGAGACTATACAGCCTGATTCATCAAGCTGAATTGCGCTCGCAAAGGGCCAGATTCTGAGAATCTGGCCCTTTGCGAGTGCAATTTTTGCATTTGGGATTCATCATCCCAAATGCAAAAATCGGTAATAGCGATTTCGCTATTTTGCAAGGAATTACATTTAAGGAATCTCTATTTGAGATTCCTTAAATGCAATTCATCATCCATTTTTAAATAGCGAATTCGCAAGTTTGGCCCGCTATTTACCGCGAGGTCAAACCTCGTGGTAAATAGCGAAAACTTAGAAAAATGCTTTTAAAAGCATTTTTCCAAGTTGCATATTGCACACACACATGTCCTTTGGACATGTGTGTGCGCAACATCTGTTTAAATTTGCATTTAAGGGGTGATACAGGGTGTCCTTTGGACACCCCTGGCACCCTTTAAATCGCTATCTTATTTGCGATTAGCAAATTGCTAATCGCAAATAAGGAATACTCCCCATTCATTTCTATGGGTCTTTTGGCCCATAGGAATGAATGGGGAGTTATTCCTTATTTGCGATTAGCAATTTGCTAATCGCAAATAAGGAATATGTAGGAATCACATTTCTTTTGCGATTCCTACATGAATCCCGGTTTGCGAACCTGTAATAGCGATTCCTTATGAATCGCTATTATAGACTCGCAAAACGGGTCGTTGTTGAATCAGGCTGTATATACGTTAGCTCTGGTGACTGATGTGTTTTTGCAGGACTGGTCCAAGGCCTGAATTATGCCTTTCCCCCATTCATATTGATTCCCAGGGTGACCACCCAAGTGTCTTGCCACCTGGCAGAACCTGGCAGAACTGATTTTGGTAACCCCCATGTGGAATTCAGAGCCTTGGTTCCCAATATTATTGGAGATGACCTGCAACTCCCCCAGGATGATTCCATCATTCTTGATGACGCTCCAGGGCCCTCATGGAGAAATGCTTCTGATAATGTTAGCGGGTCAGTTGTCTCTGATGGCCTGAAGACTTTCAGGCAAAGATGGCAAATGCTGGGACTTTCGGACGCAGCTGCATCTTTCATCAACCAAGCCTGGGCCCCTTCTACCAGAAAATGATATTCTTCAGCCTGGAAAGGCTGGGTTTGTTATTGCGTGGAACAACACGTGGATCCCGTGGGGGCTGAGTTACCCCATGTTGTAAATCTTCTGTCTGAAAAAGCATCAGAGGGTCTGACATACCGTTCAGTTAACAACTTTCGCTCGGCCATTTCAGCAGGCCATTCCCAGGTAGACGGAAAGTCAATCGGTATGCATCTGGTAAGTTGCTAATTATTAAAAGGTATTAGGGTAGCGAATCCACCTAACCAAAGTATTCCTCGCTGTGGGATGTTTCTCTAGTTCTTTCCTTATTTGACAGCAGGCCACATAATGACACGGAAACAACTATTGTGTAAGTTAGCTATGCTTTTATGCCTATCTGCCTGTCGGCGGTCCTCCGATTTGAAAGCCCTTTATCATTACAGCCAGAACTAAAACTTTGTCAAGAAGTGTTTAGTACCATGCTTTTCCTGGTAATGCAAAACACTTTGTAGTTTAAAGTCTAAAGGTTTATGAAGAATGTACTAGACCTATACGACCTGATGGTGTGGTCCAATTGTTAATTGCATTGCAGAAACCTTATAAGCCAGTGTCTGTGGCTACTATAGCCAGATGGTTAAAATCTGTCATGCAAGAAACAGGTATTGATACCCAAGTGTATGGAGCGCATTCTGTGCATGGAGCTATGGCCTCCCAAACTTTTATGTTGGGTTCTACTGTTCAAGATATCATGCATTCTCCTGACTGGTCTTCTGAATCAACTTTTAAACTTATTTACTATAAACCAGTGGGTGATGTAGCTTCAGTTGTATTTGATAAGCATTAAACCAGCATAATCCGAAGCCTCCGGTCCTGTAACAGAATAAAAAATTCTATTAAGGACACGGAGGCGAGAATTATCTAGGGGTGGGTGGAAGTCGCGTAAGGGACTTTCGCGGAGAAGCACAGAGATTGAACCAATCTCTGTGTCTCTCCTCAAATTTCCGTTACATGACACCCGCCCGCCCGCCTCCCGCCGGCCTGTCTACAGAGAGTTCAGCAAAGCTAGAGCGCTAACTTCCCTGCTGACTTTCTAGTGCTGGGCGCCATACTGCTGAGCCAACTACTTTTACAATTCTACATAGCTGTCCTGCAAATTGCATCTGACGACAAAAAGGGCTTTTTTTTTTTTTTTTACCGAAGTGCGGGAAAGCGGGAAACATGTGCTGATTATTTGCTAAGTTAGCAATCCCTTTTGAAATAGTTTGTTCATTCCATAAAGATCATTTCGCGTTGCTGTATTAATAACAATTTTCATTGTCTTTTCCGTAACAGGCACGTTTCGTATGTGCCTTAAAATTATTAAACTTTAGGGGTGTTTAAAAGGCCTGTGGTATGTGTCGGTGCAGTCCTTCTTTTGTGTATCTATCCCTCTCTGTAGACTCAGCAATTCGCGGCTGCATTTACAACAGGCAGGAGAAGAGAGTCGAGGCCAGTAAGGAATCCAAGTCACGGGCACAGGATTCAAGGAGCTTGCTACAGCGCCAAATTAAGGGTGATTAGGCAAAATGTATTTTTTGGAAGAGTTACTTCTCATCCCGGTTAATGTGTGAGATAGATGATTGGAAAGGAACATGCCGATTAAGCAGTGGTCGAAGTGGGGGAAAACAAGCATTTGCAATGCTATAGGACTCGCCATCCATACATACATAAATAGCATACAAATGACAACATGACTGCCATAAGGAGGTACTAACAAGCCTATAAACCAATCAGAAGGCAGCATTTAGGTATGACAAAAACACAAGCCAATGAAAAAGATCGGCTGGGAGGGGGTGGGGATTTTATCCCACACTCATCTACCCAGATCAACCCCAGAGCAGGGCTTGCGCGCTGGCTCAGGTCTCTGCTTAAAAAAGTTGCTGTTTTTGACCCAGTCTATTTTTGCAAATATGCCCTTTTCTTTAGGAATACATGTGTAAAGACAGCAAACCTCTAATGTGACGAAGGTGTTGTTTTCAGTCCAGACAAAGTCATTGAGTTTCTTGAGAAGGTCTTTAGTGTTTTGAATGTAAGAAAGCATGTTCTGAAATCGTAGATTGTACCACCTATGGTGATAGCACTCATTGCCTTTCTGTGGTCCTAAATATGTATTTTCTCTATGAGATGGATAATTTAACGTACTTTTCAAATAGAGCTTCTTACATTTCTCCTATCTTGGATCTCTTCTAACATGCAGTATCTGTCATACTTCATAGGACATTGTCCTTTTTTACTGACTAGACCATGTTAATACATGTTTTGTCCAGCCTATTTTGTCCCGGCTGATATTTGTACACATATCTTTTAGCTACACTATTTCACTCAACTAGAATTGTTGACCAGGTAGCATTTTTAATTTTCTACCAAAGTGAGCAATTTGAGTTCCCTTTTGTTTTGCACACTTTCACGGTCATACTATTTAGAGTCTGTGATCCACCGCTACTTGTCTACCTTTTCCTGGACAATGAGGACTCTGAACATGGGGTAAGTGTGAATGTTCGGGCTCACTTGTTAGGAGTTCACATTATGTTATATTCGTTAGACAGAGTCTTACTACTCTTACCTTGGTTTAGGCTTATCACAGCTCAGTCTGATTGATATATGCGAGGCTACACTTGGCATTAGTACGACTCAGACTGTTGCAGCATAATGTATACTACACTAGCAGGTATGTGACTGTTTTTGGTACACTTTATTACACACAGTATTTATTGGTGCATCATAACAATAGGCATTTACTTACATTAGTATAATAATAAAATCGAGAACTACTTCTTAGGGCTTCTTTAGGGTGACTAAATATCATGATTTTCACCTTGGTCCAAGGCTTACCATGGCCGACTCAATGGATACATTTGGGGGCTATGCTAGATACCAGTGTGCCACAAACATTTATGGCACAATACACACTGCACTATCAGGTATGAGCCTCTATTTGTTATACTTTATCTCTTATTACGCACATCACCAATGATTCTCTATTATGTTAGTCCTATTTGGACTCTAGGATTGCTATATAATGGGTAATACACTTTTTTTTAAATACCTCTGTTAGATTTAGGGGTCTCTAGTTGGCACAGGTAGGTACGTGTGATAACTAGGGACCCTCTCCTCCAGTCAGGATAAGGGGATTACACTCCTAAAATAACCCCTGCTCACCCCCTTGGTAGCTTGGCACGAGCAGAAGGGCTTTACTTCAGAGGCGTGTAAGTTAAGCAGTTGTGAGCACTTACAGTAACCCAGTGACAACACTACAAATGGACACCACACAGGTTTTATATAAAAAATAAGTAGACTTTATATAGAGTTACCAAAGATCATAAACGACAAAAATACACAATAGGATTACTTTAAGATGGTAGATTTAAGCTTAGTTCAGTTCAGTTCTCAGATGCGACACTCTGCGTCAATGTACCTTAGGTTGCGTTGCACTTCCACGACAAGCAATATCGCAGCGATGGGAAAAGCGGCAAAGTTCAGATACAAAGAAATAAACATGTGAAGATCTTCCAGATGCGGCACGCTTCTCGGGGATGCGAGAAGTGCTTGGTTCAATGCGTGGACCGCAGTGGTGACACCCTTACCATGCAACGACAACAGCTCCAGTGGTGACGCTCTTCTCCCACGATGCGTGAAGCTTCCGCTTGATGCGACAACTACAGCGGCGCCATCCAAGATGTGACGGCAGCAGCTCCGGCGGTGGTGCACTTCTCGGGGATGCGAGGTGCTCTTGGTCAATGCGGTGCAATGCGACAGTTCCACCGGCGACACCCTCCTTCGTAGTTGCAATGGCAGGCACAGCGACGGCGACACGCTCCGACCTCGTTGGAAGATTCTTCTCCTGATGCAGTGCAGTGCGACAACTAAAGCGGGGACACCCACCTTCGGAGTTGCGACAGCAGCAGCAGTGACAAGCTTCCTCTTCATTGTGCACGCTTCTCTCCGATGCGGTGCAGTGCGACAGTTCCAGCTGCGACACCCTCCTATGGAGTTGCGATGGCAGTAAGCATGGGCGAATTTTGCGAATCTCGCGTTCGCGAATTTTGCGGATTTGCGAACTCGCAATCCGCAAAATCCGCGAATTCTTGCGAATTTGCAGATTTTTTTTTTTTGTGTTTGCGCGGGTTTCTGCCAGGGTTTTGTACAATTTCGCAAATTGCGAACTTACCTGTCGGGTCGCAAGTTTCGCGAACTTGTTGTTTCTACGTGTCCAGCCTGTTTGGGACACTCTTCTTCATCACTGCCACTCTCTGTCACCACTGCCACTCTCTGACTACTCATGCCACCCTCTGGCCCACCCATGCCACCCTCTGTTTCATCACAGCACCCTCTGGTTGTCCAGTCAGTGTACATTATTGTGGCAACGCAAGCACACCTTCCCTGCCTCAAGTGACCTGAATTAATTTGGGGCTGATTAATGTGTCACAGAATATTTTTTTAGCTGGCACCTGCTTCCTTAGTGCTTCCTGATTAGTGATCTTTTGCACTTGCTAAGTGCTTTCATTGTTGCAAAATTAGTTACAACACCTGCCCTGCCCCAACTGACAATAATGAATTAGGGGCTGATTAATGGATTTGAACTTCCAGCCTGGCTCCTGCTTGTCTCCCTTAGCTGTAATTCAGGACCTTTGTGGCATATGTGTAACTATTCTGAGGTTCAGAGCAGGGTCACATAATAGTTGCAACTGGCAACTGAACTCTGGAGGGGCCCCTCAGGAAGCACTACAGGAAATGGCTACTAATGATGAGCCTGAACTTTTGAACCTGGTAAGTAGTTTCAGTTTTGCTAAGATCGTATTTCTGCAATTTTGCACTTATTCGCGGGGCGCGAAGTTGTACTGGGAAGCCGCGAACTCACGCGAACAGTGCGAGCAGTGCGAGCAAAATCCGCTGCTCGCGGATTTGCGGATTTTGCGGGAGACTCGCGAATCTCGCGGATTGCGAATTTACCGAAAATCCGCAAAATCCGCGAGCGAAACGGATTTTCCGCCCATGCTTAGATGGCAGGCACTGCGATGGCGACATGCTTCTTCTCATTGAGTCGCACTTCCAGCTCCTTGCGACACGCAGTTCCTCAGAAGGCCCAAAACAGCAGCAGGCACTTCCAAAGAACTCTGGGGAGCTGGGGGTGATTTCTGTTGTCCCTGAGACGTCATCAGGGGGCAAGCTCTTTTCCAAGCCCTTGGAGATCCTTCACAAGTTGAAAGCAAAGTACACAAAGTTCCTTTCTCCTGCCTTTGGCAGTAAGGCAACCACTGCAGGCCAATCCCCCAAGCAGCGCTTCAGCTTGGGAATAGTCTCTCCTCAGTTTCTTCAGGTTCCTCTCTTCAGTAAAAGTTTCTTCTTGTAATCCAAAGTGATCTAATTTCTTGGGATCAGGGTCCCAATATTTATAACCCAAAACCCTTTGTTCTCTGAGGGGAGAGGGGCCTTTGCCCAGGCCAAACCAGTTCTGAAGCACTCTGTTTACCAGACCTCTCCTTTCCTTTCACAGTGCAGGGCATGCACATCAGACGCCCCACAGGAGGTTGGGCCAGCATTGTGGACAGCAAATACAGTCCTGGAGCACTTTGTTTACAGGACTCCTTCTCTTCTTTCAGTGTGCAGGGCAGAGACATCAGCCGCTCCCCAGGGGGTAGAGTCAGCATTGTTGGAAAGCAGGCACAACCCTATTCAAGGTGCAGGTGCAACTCCTCCCTCCGATCTAGATCCAGATCTCTCTATTCACCACCAGGTGACTCAGCCTGTCTCCTGGAATTCCACAGCCCTGTCACTCACAGAACCAGACATAGGAATACACAACCTAGCAGAGGCAGGTTTGAATGGTTAGACAAGCAAGTACCTACTTTCTAAAAGTGGTATTTGCAAACACAGAATATTAAAACCAACTTCACTAAAAGATGTATTTTATTATTCTGAGTTCAGGCATACTAAACTCAAAATTATACCATGTTCTCTGAGACAGTTAGGATTATAAAATGTAATAGCTCTAACAGCCCATTCTGGCCTATGGAGAACAGGTAGCCTTGCAATAGTGAAAAAAATATAATGGCTGTTATTCACTATTAGGACATGTCACACCCCTCAGGGCTTGTCCTACCTTACACTTAAAATTCACCCTGCCCTTGGGCCTATCATAGAGGTGACTGATATGAAGAAAAGGGAAGGTTTAGGGACTCGCAAGTGGGTGTACTTTTCCCAGTCAGCATGACAGTACCAGACTGCACGCAGGCTCTGCAATAGCAGACCTTAGACACATTTTACAAGGCTGCTTCTGTGGGTGGCACAACCAGTGCTGCAGGCCCACCAGCAGCATTTGGATTTACACGCCCTGGGCAGACTCAGTGCACTAGACTAGGGTCTGACAAGTAAACCTGTGGCACTGGATAGCAGCGGCACAGTGCCCAAAGCATCTAACACCAGCAAAAATACATGAGGCAACAGAAAAAATGGAAAGGGGCGACCATTCGGTCCCCCCGAACGTATGGCGGAGTACCACGATCCCCCCGGGAAGCCATCTTGGGCGGGAGGCGAGTCTCGGCTGGTATGCCCGAAGCGGCGTAGCCGGGGCGCGCTTTTTCCCGCCCTGGAGTGGGCTGGCCTAGACACTGACGCGGCCGGCCACGCCCTTTGGGGCAGGCAGGGGTGGGTTTACGCCCGCCCTGAAGACGGATAAAAGGAGCAACAAGCCAAGAAAGCATCCTCTTGTTCCTGTGCTCTGAAGCTGCACCTCCTCGCTGCACGTGAGCTCGAGACGGAACGAAGAGCCAATTTTGAACGTGGTAATCTTTCTTTTTGTCTTACAGATACTCTGTCTGAGAATGCCTAAGAAAGTTGGAAAGCGAGTTACTACCGACCAGATGCTCCGTATGCTCATGAAGGAGGTAACCGATCTGAAGAAGCAGATGGCGGCTAGAGACGGGGAAGGGGGACCGAAACGACCATTGGCAGGAGCCGCTCCAGGAGGGAAGGGCAAGAGGCCCAGACGGGGGGCAGCGGGGGGAGACACCCCGGTTCCCGATACCCCACTCGAAGGGCCAACTCCGGTGCCGACAGAGGGGAATCCGATTCCCGTGGTGGTCACCCCCGTGTCCGGTGAGGATATGCCGCCCGAGTTGGCAGCACAATTGGCAGCGTGGTTGGGGAAAAATGGCGAGGGCGCCACGGCTGACGACGCACGGGTGTTGATGAAGCAACTGCGTGAAAATAGGGAGGCGGTGAAGGCACCATCGCCAGTTATCACGCCGTCTCCGGCGGGTGAAAAATCGACAGGAGCGGGTCCAGCGGCAGACGCAGCTTCCGGTTCAGGTAAGCGGCCATTGCCGATTGCGAGGGATGAGTCTGCACCCTCACGAAGGGAAAAATTGGGTCAGCATGTACCTCTGGCTATTAAGGAAAAGATGTGGGCAGATGAATATGTAAACATTTTCTCGTTGCTTACAGATCATTATGAGATGGAGCATGTTAAGAGCCAAAAGGAGCTCATGCATCCGAGTGTTTGGCGCGCAAAGATGGCCGCCTTTAAGGTTGACGAAAACATTGGCAATTGGGGCAGGGCGTGGGGAATTTTTACCGCCATCATGGGTGAACGTAGGCCCGAGTTGCTGTCCGAATTGCCTATTTATCAGTCACGGATCATGGAATATTCTGTATCGTATGGGGGCAATCAGTGGTTCTGTTACGATAATATTTTTAGAAAAGCGAAAGAACACGACAAGAACTTGACTTGGGATTGTTACGATTCTGTTTCGTGGTCGAAAATGGAGAGTACTGGTATGTTGAAGTTACCATTGGTAGGGAGTAGCGGGGGTGAATCCTCCCGCCAATATGCCGGGACACCCTTTCGATCGAGTACAGGTAATGACTACCACTCGAAGCCGAACGGCAACGCAGGTAAAAGGGGGATTTGTTGGAACTTTAACAGGGGTAAATGTACGAGGCCCCAGGGGTCATGCAAGTTTAGACATGAATGTGGAGGGTGTGGGCAGCCATCCCATCCTGAGTCCATGTGCAGAGCCAAAACGGGTGATAACGGTGGTAGGGGAGGCGCCAAGCAGGTCTGAAATAGTCCGAGGGGCGCCTTTACCTACTCCGATTGATACCATGGCAATGATTCCTTGGCTCAGCGAGTACCCGGATCATGTTTCCGCTGGGGTGTTGCGGAACGGGTTTTCATATGGTTTCCGCATCCCAGTGGGGAATTTTCAGGGTGTAGCAAAATGTAAAAACCAACTGTCGGTCTTGCAACATACGACCGTGGTACAGGAGAAGATTGGGAAGGAGGTTACTCGAGGTCGAGTCGCCGGTCCATTTGATGAGCCACCATGTGCTAGCTTTGTTTGTTCCCCTTTGGGGGTGGTCCCTAAGAAGGACCCGGGTGAGTTCCGACTGATACATAATTTATCAGCCCCACGTGGTCTTTCCGTGAATGATGCGATAGACCCGGAAGTGTGTTCGGTGCGGTACGCATCTTTTGATGAGGCCGTCGCCATGTTGAATCGCCTAGGGCCCGGGGCGCTGATGGCAAAATCAGATATTGAGTCAGCGTTCCGGTTGCTCCCGGTACACCCAGACGATCAGCGTCTCCTTGGTTTCATGTTTCAGGGTCACTATTACATGGATAGATGTATGCCGATGGGATGCTCTATATCTTGTGCCTATTTTGAAAAATTCAGTTGTTTTCTGCAATGGGTCTTCACAAAGAGGACAGGTTTTCAACATGTCATGCATTATCTCGATGACTTTTTGTTTCTGGGGGCGACCGGGGATCCAGAATGTGGACAGGCTTTGAATGAATTTTGTGTCTTAATGAAGCATTTTGGTGTGCCACTGGCACCAGGTAAGACTGTGGGTCCCTCGACTTGCCTCGAGTTCCTGGGGATCGAGCTCGATTCAGAGGAAGGTTGTTTTCGATTACCAAGAGAAAAGGTGTTAAGATTCAGGGCTTCCCTGGAAAAGTGTATTAGTGAGTCTAAAGTCAGACTGCATCAATTACAACAATTGGTGGGCCAGCTGAATTTTGCCCTGAGAGTAATGCCGATGGCCCGCCCCTTTTCCCGCTCGATCGCTCAGGCCATGGTCGGCCTGAAGGAGGGTCATCATCGCACGAGACTATCGGCAGAGGTTCGCCAGGACATGCGCATTTGGTTGGCATTTCTGGCGGAGTTCAATGGTCGAATTGTCTGGAATAAACCGGCGGTGTCCTCCGAAGAGCTGGGGCTGTGGACAGATTCGGCTGGGAGCATTGGTTTTGGTGCCATATTCGGCACACAATGGTCGGCTCAAAAATGGCCGTTATGGTGGCATGAGTGTGGGCTGACAAGTAACATTGCCTTTCTTGAACTTTTTCCCATTCTGGTGGCCCTGAAAACTTGGCCTGAGGGATTCAGAGATCACTCTGTGGTGTTTTGGTCTGATAACATGACCGTGGTTGAGTGTATCAATAGCCAGGCAGCACGATGCAAATGGATTCTGAGATTGCTCAAAGAAATTGTGTTATTGTGTATGCAATTGAACGTGCTATTTAGGGCAAGACATGTGCCGGGGGTAATGAATCAAGCGGCTGATGCGCTTTCTCGTTTTCGTATGCAGGCCTTCTGGGGTTTTCTGCCCACAGCGGACCCGGTGGCGGCACCCTTTCCCGAAGCTCTCTGGTCTCTCGGTGCCCCGAACTACAGAACCTCGTGGGAGAGAGTTTAGCACCCAGGACGAGGAAGGCATATGAAGGGGCGTTCCGATCCTATTGGGCCTTTTTGGGGACTGCTAGGGGAGAGCTTTGGGGTCAGGAAGAGTTAGTGGTAAAATTTCTGCTGTCCTTACATCAGGCAGGCAAATCAGTGGCTACGGCCCAGAGGCATCGGGCCGCCATCTCCTTTATGGCAAGGGCTCATGGGATCCAAGACCCGACTGCGTCTTTCGTGGTGCAAAAAGCGCTATGTGGGTGGCAACGCCTTGAGGGTCGCAGAGTAGATGAAAGGCGCCCGATAGGTTTGGATAGGTTGGCTCTGTTGTTATCGGTACTTCCTGCAACGTGTTCATCCCAGTATGAATCAGTGTTATTCCGAGCCGCTTTTGTGCTAGCATTCCACGGGGCTATGCGGGTAAGCGAACTAGTGGCAAAGAACAAGCAGGATGCCATGGGGGGACTGTGCCGAGAGCACATTCAGATCAGGGGGGAGACAATGACTGTCTCGTTTGTCAGGTCCAAGACCGATCAAGGTGCGATCGGGGACAGCATAATCATACAAAGAATTCCCGGGTCGTCCATGTGCCCTGTGGTGTGCGTGGAGGAATATTTAACGCATAGGGTGGCATCATGGGGGGGGACCTTGTTGAGACACGCTGACGCCACCCCACTGACGAGGTTTCAGTTTCAGCGGGTGCTTGCGATGTCAATTTCGGCCGCGGGCCTGAACCCCGGCGAGTTTGGGACCCATTCCTTTCGGATAGGGGCTGCTACAGAGGCTACAGCCAGGGGTCTGAATGTCGAACAAATAAAACATGTGGGGCGTTGGTCCTCGAACTGTTATAAGAGATATGTGCGGTTGCACATGTTGTGAAGCTGTAATGTTGTACTCACGCTTCTTGTTTTTGTTTGGTTTTCAGTTGCGCAAGCCTACGAGGCGGGGCGGACTGTGCAGTCGACCCGACACCGGGGGGCCAGCGGTCAGACATCACCGGCTGTGAAAAAGGAGGTGTGGGTCGTGGGCCACTCATACGTGAGGCGCGCCGCGGACGTATTCAAAGCAGGTGACATGATTCACGTGGCTGGGGAATACGGGTACAGTGTGTCCTTCTACGGAAAGGGCGGGCTCTGTATTGACCAGTTTCAATCATTTTTCGAGGGTTTGTTAGGGCGGACGAGGTCACCGCCGTCTGTAGTCATAGTACATCTTGGGGGCAACGATTTGGTGACCACTGGTAGACGACTTCTTCTTGAGGGGATGCTTTCCACTGTAAGTTGGTTAGCGAGAAGAGTTCCAGGGTGCACAATTGCATGGTCCCATATGATTCCACGGGAAGTGTGGCGGGGGGCTATTTCGGTTTCTGCTCTGAATCATTCAGTAAGAAAAATTAATAATAAAATGAGTAGATTGTTCCGTTCAAGTACACTGCATTCTATTTCGCATGGTTGTATTAAAGGGGATAGTATGTATTTGGGGGATGGTGTTCATTTGTCCCGGATGGGGAACGAGTTACTCATAGGAGACCTGATAGCTTGGCTAAAGACTTTGTGACATGACCTTTAGGCAGGAGTGTTGTGGGGGGTCCGGATAGCCGGTCAACTATCCGGCTTGTGGCGGTAAGGTCATGATCGGTGAGCAGTAATTGGAAGATCCCTAGGGGTGGGCGTCACCCATTACGGATGGGAGCGCTCGAGGGAGGTGGCCATTGGCCCCTCAACGGGGAGGCGGTCCCTTCTAAGGATGGGCCGCCGAAAGGAAAGGAAAGGCGGTCAAGGCCCCTTCCTGGGTAGGAGGGGCTACAGCTCCCTCCTGGGGAATTTCCCGGGGCCGGGACATCTGCGACGGCAGATGTGGTAAGTTGTGTGGGGTTTGGGAGGGGGTCTACGCTACCTTCTAGATACCTCACACGAGTCCTCGGACGACCTTTAAATGGCGTCGAGTTTATTGGGGCCCCCGTCAAGTCAAGGGAAATTGGTAAATGCACTTGAGGTACACCTCTGTGCGGTCGCCCCTCACAAGTGAGGGTGATATGTCTGGTTTAGGGATCTTGACACCGGTTACGACCTTGCCGTTGGCCCTTAAACGTTAGGATGTACAATTTCAAGTTAAACGTTTTGTAGGATGTTAGTTCGGCTAGGAGAACCTTTGTATTAGAGAATATGTTAAGGTTAGCCAAACATCGCAATGTGGAAATGAAATTGTACATTAATATGAAACTGTTATTTTAATGTTTTAATTTTGTTTTTCATATTTTAATAAATACGGCCGGGAGGGTCACTCCCTCCCGTCTTCCAAAAGTTCAGAACCGTTTCCGGTTTCCCATTCTTGGGGAGTGTGTTGAGAGGGGGTGGCGGGTATCTCAGCCATATGGAAAGGGGCGACCATTCGGTCCCCCCGAACGTATGGCGGAGTACCACGATCCCCCCGGGAAGCCATCTTGGGCGGGAGGCGAGTCTCGGCTGGTATGCCCGAAGCGGCGTAACCGGGGCGCGCTTTTTCCCGCCCTGGAGTGGGCTGGCCTAGACACTGACGCGGCCGGCCACGCCCTTTGGGGCAGGCAGGGGCGGGTTTACGCCCGCCCTGAAGACGGATAAAAGGAGCAACAAGCCAAGAAAGCATCCTCTTGTTCCTGTGCTCTGAAGCTGCACCTCCTCGCTGCACGTGAGCTCGAGACGGAACGAAGAGCCAATTTTGACCCACCCACCAGCCCCTGAGGACAGCATGTGGTGTTTGAATAAAGTTTGATGTGTTAACACTAATTTTTGCAGGTGGTGATAACTATCGTGATAACTTTGAATATGCAATAAAGAATGGTCAAATTGTAATATGTTTTGCAAATAAAGTAATTATGCACTAGTGTTGATCAATAATCATGCCTTTTAATAAATGGTAATTGTTACTGTCTCTTAGTAATTAGTCATTTAGTAACTTAGTTAGAATTGTCGTATTTATTTTGGTCGGGCGGTAAGGTCATGATCGGTGAGCAGTAATTGGAAGATCCCTAGGGGTGGGCGTCACCCATTACGGATGGGAGCGCTCGAGGGAGGTGGCCATTGGCCCCTCAACGGGGAGGCGGTCCCTTCTAAGGATGGGCCGCCGAAAGGAAAGGAAAGGCGGTCAAGGCCCCTTCCTGGGTAGGAGGGGCTACAGCCCCCTCCTGGGGAATTTCCCGGGGCCGGGACATCTGCGACGGCAGATGTGGTGAGTTGTGTGGGGTTTGGGAGGGGGTCTACGCTACCTTCTAGATACCTCACACGAGTCCTCGGACGACCTTTAAATGGCGTCGAGTTTATTGGGGCCCCCGTCAAGTCAAGGGAAATTGGTAAATGCACTTGAGGTACACCTCTGTGCGGTCGCCCCTCACAAGTGAGGGTGATATGTCTGGTTTAGGGATCTTGACACCGGTTACGACCTTGCCGTTGGCCCTTAAACGTTAGGATGTACAATTTCAAGTTAAACGTTTTGTAGGATGTTAGTTCGGCTAGGAGAACCTTTGTATTAGAGAATATGTTAAGGTTAGCCAAACATCGCAATGTGGAAATGAAATTGTACATTAATATGAAACTGTTATTTTAATGTTTTAATTTTGTTTCATATTTTAATAAATACGGCCGGGAGGGTCACTCCCTCCCGTCTTCCAAAAGTTCAGAACCGTTTCCGGTTTCCCATTCTTGGGGAGTGTGTTGAGAGGGGGTGGCGGGTATCTCAGCCATATGGAAGGGAGACCCACGCCAATGGTGCCAGGTCTAACAAGTTCGATTTATATGTACATCATCAGACCCGATAACTTATGCTGTTCTTTTTTTTCTTGGACTCAAATAAGTTTATCACTCTGAAATCACTTTCTTACCATATGTTTTTTTTGTCTACGGAATATCGGGTGATCGTGCATTTATTGACTCATTTTCATTGGGTTGTTTTTGACTATGTCTACCAAATGGATCACTTTTGTACCGACAATTGTTTTATTCTTTCCATTTTTTCATTACTTCACACCACATACTTAGTCCCTCACTGGTATTGGTGCTCACTTTGATTGGGATTCTATCAGTTACTTCCCCCTGGTCACCATTCCTTTGTAACACATCCATATGTATTATTTGCAACCTTGAAAAAGTCAAGTAGACAAAACATGTGTAGGCGGCCTTTCGTCTTTCATATATACCAGTCTTCCTACATTGTAAACATCGGAGGGATGTCAGGAAAAATTCATTATTAAACTGACTTGGATTACTTCATCCACACAGTGTATTCTTGGACTCTTTTTTTACTGTTTGGACTTCATTGTTGCAAAACATGTAGCTCTGCTTAATATAACTGCGGAATTTCTCATATTTTTTTTTTTCAAAACACTTATGTTGTCACTGACATATTCACCTATATTGTTTTTTTACCCCTTGCTTTTTCAGTGAATATATATATATATATATATATATATATATATATATATATATATATATATATATATATATATATTACCTACTGGCGGTCGCCAGTAGGTATATATAGTTAGGATTTTTTCTCTATGGGACTTTTGAAAATTCTATGCCTAATAACTTTGGCGTTTGTGGACGGAATTGGCTGAAATTTTCAGGAAAATGGCACATTTTGTTTCTGAGCAGCTCCTGGAAATTTGGGGGGGGTTCGTCAAGGGGGGGCCGAGAAAAAAGGGGGGTCCCAAAACGCGTTTTTCCCATGTTATTTTCCATAGGGCGGTTGGACTCACTTTTAGCCCGAACGGCTGAATGGATTTTCACGAAATTTGGCAAAATTGTAGGGACTGTTAGCCCGATGTGCCTTTGCTAGGTCTCAATATATGTGCTTCAATGGATTTTGAGAAATTAACGTTTAAATCAAGATATATATCTGTAACAGCGCTCCGGGCAGCTATCCGGTTAGCGAACCTTTCGCGTAACGGAACTTTGCGATGAGAAGCTGATTGGCCCTCCGGTGTCTGTCAACATTCTAAACAGTCCGGAGCGGCCGCCATCTTGTCTCTCGGTAGGATCGAGAGACAAGAGGAGGCCAAAACAAAGGGGGAAATTACCATAAGGGGGCATAGTAGATCCTCGTTGACCCCCTAGGTTTTATGTGGAGGTTTTAAAAGGGCCTAGAGGGTCCAAAAAAAAAAAATTTTTTTTTGCGTGGTAAGCGCCAAGTTCGCGAACCGGATAGCTTTCTGGGCAGCGAACTTTATGGATAAAAGAATGAAAGACTTTTCTAATACTGTATGTTAATTGTTTGTTGTTTTTCTTGTTTTTTTTTGTTTTCTTTGTTTATTTTTTTTTATGATGTTTCATATTTTATTAAATTTTCTAACATTTCATTGTCAGAAATGTCATAATTTATTATAGGGTGTAATTGTTTTTCATTTTGAAGCAAGTTGTCTACTGCTTCAACACATTGTAGAAGTTCGTGGTCTCTACTGTCATCCATAAAGTCATCAAGTTTGTCTTGGCTGTTCTCCTTCAGTTCAATCGAAAATGAAACTTGTTGTTCGCCTTCCATTTTGCCTGAAATTTTGAATAAGAAAATATATATTAGTAGAGATAGGGCACTGTTGGGATTAATTTTAGATAGGCAGTTTTTATCAGTGAATTTATCTTTTGGCAGTGTATAGTATGAGAGTGGAAATAGGACTATAAAAAAGTGTATGTGATTTAACCAAGACAAGCCTTACTCCATTGATAACTATAACAGAGAAGTCTATCTAAATACATTACTACTACAGAGGGATAGTGTATATCTAGCAGAAAAAGTCTACTATATTAAGTCATAGTGCACAATATATTAAATTATAACTTACCTTCACAAAGAAGTTGAAGTTTTTTGAAGCTTTTGAAATAGGAGGTACAACAAGAAGTAGTAGTCAAAATGGCTGTGTTTTCTTCTCTCCCTTTATATATATACAGGTATATAACCAATCAAATGTCAGGTAATAAAAGTAGAAAATGAAAGTAACATTTTCATTGGTTGTCAATTCCAACAATTCAGATGTGTTTTGTGAAGTAATTTACCTCACGGTACTTGGAGAGGTCTACAGGCTAAATGGCTAAATGGAATTTCAATGAAATTTGTGAGAATGGAAGGGATTGTTATGTAGTATGAGCTAATCTATATTTGATGAGAGT
This sequence comes from Lissotriton vulgaris, assembly GCF_964263255.1. NCBI lineage: Eukaryota > Metazoa > Chordata > Amphibia > Caudata > Salamandridae > Lissotriton > Lissotriton vulgaris. Next base: position 1,572,904,242 of record NC_141685.1, read on the forward strand.
GTCTCTAGTCGTTTTTCTGTAAATTACTTTCCCGCCTTTTTTTAGGACCGCTTTCCGGGAAGCTGCCCGGTTAGCGAACCTTAAGCGTCACGGGAGTCCACCATTTTGTGTTTCGTCCGCATTAAGATACAAGATGGAGGGCAAATAATGTTTAGAATGGGTAGAAGGGGTCATGGTAGACTTATCTTGACCCCCTAGGTTTTCTGAGCGTGGCTGAGGAGGCTTATATGTGCGGGAAAAAAAAATTTTTTTAAAAAAATTCCGCGAGGTTAGCTTTCGGTTAGCGAACCGGGTAGCGCTCCGGGGAGCGAATTTTGTGGAAAATTAGTGAAAAAAGTTAGAGAAAAATAATAATTGTGAGTGATCAGATGTAGGGTAGCTCTGAGAAGAGCTTTTGGGTTTATGGTACATTTAGGTACTTATAAGTAGGTACCAATGCACAGTCTTAAATTCAGAATGAAAATTCTGTTGCCCTCATCTGAGAAGTGAACTCCATCTCCTCTGTAGATATCTTGCATGTAGTAACGCAAGTTGTTGTTGTACAGAGAGCCCATTCCATGGTCTCTCATGTAAGCTGAAACAGATTTGTTTACATGCTTCCTCGCTTTCTCAATTTGTGGACAAAATTGGTTGGACCACCTCCATTTCTGTCTTTGGCATATATTGGAATATACCAAGGCAGTTTGAGGAAAAAGTGCCATTAATTGCTCCAAGGTGTCCTTTAATAGCATTTCCAGACCTACCCCTGTCAAAGTGCCCAAATCATTACCTCCACAGTGCACTATTAACAGGTCAGGTTTTGGCAAATGCATAAAGGTTTTCACCAATGGAATCAATTGGTGACATTTTAATCCTCTTTGGCCCAACCAGTTAATTTCCACATCTTGTAAATTGAGGTTGTGTAAATTTCTGCTCTCAGCATACCTTTGAGCCCAGTGGATGTAACTATGTCCAACAATCCAGACGTTAAACATGGTGGAAGAAGGTTGTTCTGCAGTCAGATGAAGTGTGGTAATGAAAGGGCAGTTGAAACAGTAGGAGTTTCTAAAGAAAAAAAACTGTGGTTTTACTATGCTAATGATTCATTAGCAGTGATTGGTGCATTTCCATTTCTGAAAACAGAAAGTTAGGGTGCATGGATGTGTTCTTTGAAAGATGTAATTTGAATGGTCAAGGAAGAAACAATTAATGAAAGATTGCACTGGATACGCAGGTGCACTGAGAGTTCAGAGTTCAATTGAAACATTGTTTTGTGAATTTGGAAACATGAGAGGTCTTCCAGGAGGTGGTTGCTATGGAAACAAGGCAGACAGGGCAGAGGGGGGAAGGGTTTTGATTTGAAAAAAGTGAGGGAAGAGGTATGATTGGCTAATATGAGAGATATGTGAAAAGAATATCTGTATTTCTGTGCTTTCAATAGCTGCAGCCTTTGGAGTGCATCCTTTTTCTTCTGCTGAAGACAATTTGGTGTATTTCTGAGACTGTTTTCAAAACTCAAAAAATATTTGCTAAGGTGAGAAAAGATTTATTTAATTTAGATAGAGAATAGTATGATTTAAGGAGAAAATGATGAAGAAAGCTGTGTTTTTAAAATGTGGTTTTGTCTCTAGTGATATACTAATAGAATTAGTTTCATAGAGAAATTATAATTGCATATTTGGTGTAACATTCTGGCATGCAGTAACACAAGATATTGTAATACATGGAGGCCATTTCATGGTCTGTTATGTAAGCTGAAACAGATATGTTGCTTTTAAAAACGATTTAAGAAATCAATTACATTTCTGGATATGTACTGCTAGAGCTTTATAGGTTGTTTTGGGCCATATTTATAAGGTATTTGAGTGTCTAAGATGTTGTGTTCGCCTTTTAAAATGTAAAGTGTTCCTCATGGGACAAGTGTCTTGTAAATACGCTCCCACTTGTGCTTCGCAAATTTAGATTTTGATTATGGGAGTTACCTAGCCATGTTAATAGTGTCCCAAAAATGGTGCTAGGGCATTCCAGAAAACACTTTCATGTGTCTCAAGGATATTTTTAGTTATTTCTTCATGAATGCAGGTATACAATTGATTTATATGCTGTGTTTAAAAACGAATTTTGAAATGAATTAAATTTCAGGATATGTACTGTTAGAGCTTCATAGGTTGTTTGGGGTCATATTTAGAAGGCATTTTAGTGTCTTTGAAGTTATTTTTCCCTTTTTAAATGGAAAGCGTTCCTCATGGGGCCCTGAGCAGTTCTTAGCCATGTTATTTAATAGGAAGTGGATAACATGGCTAATAGCATTTGCTGGAAAATGCATGAATATCGCTGATTTTTCTGCTATATTCTTGCATTGTGGCCGTTTTTTTTCACATTGCTTCATAGGTTGTTTGGGTTCATATTTAGAAGGCATTTTAGTGTCTTTGATGTTATTTTTCCCTTTTTAAATGGAAAGCGTTCCTCATGGGGCCCTGAGCAGTTCTTAGCCATGTTATTTAATAGGAAGTGGATAACATGGCTAAGAGCATTTGCTGGAAAATGCATGAATATCGCTGATTTTTTTGCTATATTCATGCATTGTGGCCGTTTTTTTTCACATTGCTTCATAGGTTGTTTGGGTTCATATTTAGGAGGCATTTTAGTGTCTTTGATGTTATTTTTCCCTTTTTAAATGGAAAGCGTTCCTCATGGTGCCCTGAGCAGTTCTTAGCCATGTTATTTAATAGGAAGTGGATAACATGGCTAAGAGCATTTGCTGGAAAATGCATGAATGTCGCTGATTTTTCTGCTATATTCATGCATTGCGGCAGTTTTTTCCACATTGCTTCATAGGTTGTTTGGGTTCATATTTAGAAGGCATTTTAGTGTCTTTGATGTTATTTTTCCCTTTTTAAATGGAAAGCGTTCCTCATGGTGCCCTGAGCAGTTCTTAGCCATGTTATTTAATAGGAAGTGGATAACATGGCTAAGAGCATTTGCTGGAAAATGCATGAATATCGCTGATTTTTCTGCGATATTCATGCATTGCAGGCCTTTTTTTATCACATTTGCAAGCACTTCTTAGCCATGTTATCCAATGGGAGGTGGATAACATGGCTAAGAGCATTTGCTACAAAGGTTGTTTGGGGTTATATACCATTTTTGGGAAATTATTAACATGCCTATCTAACTCCCATAATCAAAATCTAAATTTGCCAACCGCAGGTGGGAGCGTATTTACAATAAATTTGCACCATGAAGAATGTAAAATAGCATACTAGATACTCAAATAACTTATAAATATGACCCAAAACATCTTATGAAGCACTAGTAGTGCATATTCCCAGAAATGTATTGGTTTTCATTTAATGATTTACTTCATTGGTAGGCCTTCACATGTTTTTTTACCTTGGTTTTTTTTCAGTGAAAATCTTATCTGCAACCATGTGTTGGCCTCACCTCAAATAAACAAAACAGGTGATGGACTGAATGTGGATCAATGACACACATTCACCCCAGTCCAAAGATCTGGGCCTAAACAAACCTTTAGATAGGCTACATCTTATCGTCATCCTGAATTAATGATTTAAAATATTAGGGAGTGATTTATGAGTGTTGTATGCCTGTTTTGTACCATTGAGTGTCATTTTTGTGATGCAGTGCTGGTGGAAAATATTTGCTATGTTAAATAATTAGTACGGCATTAAGTTTTAGATGACTGTTATTTATTTACTGTTTGGTAATAGTGGTTAATAACATTTTATATTATATTTTTTCACAGATTCAACTGCAGATTCTTTCATAGTTTGGAAAATGCCTTCCAGAAGTCGAATACGAAAGGCTAGAAAACGTCAAAGACAGCAGGATGATGTTTTATTGCAGCAGTCCTCTTCCCCAAATACTTGTCAAAACACCAAGAAAGGGCCGGGTAAGAGCACGAAATCATTCTTAAGAAATATTTGTAGTAAAAAAAATTTTGCACAAAAAAATGTGTCTGTTCACAAAAAAAAACGTAATTTAAATGGAAAGGAGAGACACATCACAAATGTTACTGGTAGAGGAAGAGATAACTCTGTGCATGATAGTAGAAGGAAACAACAGTTTAGGGACATTCGACAACGAATGTTCCGTAATAGGATATTAGTTAATTTATTGAAAAATATTAAAAAGAAAGGCCAACAGAAAGCGGCATTTTATAGGAAGAAGAAAAATGTAGAGAAAATTATTGATCATGCTTTTGAAATCAAGCGAAAGTTGTTTATTTTGGTAATTAATAGAATTAGGAAACTAAGCAAGGTAATTTCTGATTTCAAAACAAAAAGTAGATGGAAGAGAGTAGTAAATCGTACTAACTTTTGTGAAGTTTTTTCTGGAGAATGGATGCATAGTTCAAGTTCTGAGGCATTTTTTAATGAAGAGACTTATTTTCAGGATAATGATTTGGTGCATGCAGTTGACATCAATGGTCGAGCTTATGAAGTGAAGGATGGTTGTCCAGTTGAAAAAGAACAACTTGTGACAACAGAGACAGAAGAGGCGCTAAGTGATGAGGTTTTAGGAAGACGTCCTAAGGGTCCTGTGTACATTTGGAAGTGTAGTTCAGTTTGCAGTGTGCGACAGGTTTCCATCAATTTGCTTTGTGATTTTATACGGACATTTAATAAGAAAAGTTTGAAGCAGAAAATGAAGTTGTTGCAAAATTTAGATCCTTGCAGAGTGAGACAAATGACAGGTTTGCGTGGTCATTCACTGGCTTGTCTTTCCAGGAGAGTATGCCAGAGTGTTTTTCATCATTTCAGGATGCTAGCAGTGCATCATAATAAAGTGAGAAATTTAGTGAGAATGTTGTATTATGCTAATAGTCCAGCAATTATGCTTAAACAGTTATGTGCTGCTCTTTTGCATGGTTCTGAAATAGATGTGAAGAATCTTTGTGAAGAAATTGAGTTTTGTTACTTTGGTAGTAAAGATGAGAATGTTCAAATTGACCCTGAAGTAGAGGGTAATGTGGAAGATAATGTACAGGTTTCCAGTACAGATAATTTTCAGAAGGAAATTGCCACGTTTCAGATGAAATCAAGTGAGAGGCCTAATTTCACTTGTGTATGTTGTCGACGCACTTATTATAAGAATCAGACTAAGGTAGTGGATTTATATGCAAAAAGTGAAAGGGAAAATAATAGTGAATGGAAGGATTTAGCCACATACTTGATGGTAGAAAATTATTTTGATTTGGGATCGGATCAACGTGTGTGTACTTATTGTTGTAATAAATTAAACCAAAACCAGATGCCTGCTAGGGCAGTTCATAATAATCTGGTATTGGTTGAGATTCCTTCTGAATTGAAGGATTTAAATACTTATGAATCTATTTTGATTCAAAGTATCCATCCCTTTCAGGCTATTGTAAGAATGGAGCCAAAGACAGGGAAGTTGCCTCCAGCAGATTTACAGAGAGGATTAAAGGGAAGAGTTGTTTATTTGCCTCTAGATTTGAACAAAAACATTAACACAATTGGAATAGAAAAAGTGGAAGAGGAACCTCTGGTTATCTTGGTTAATGGGGTTCCGACAAAGAATAAGAAAATATGGCAAGATTTAGTGGATGTTAGGAAAGTCAAAAAGGCAACAGTGTATTTGAAGAAAAATAATAAGTACTATAAGAATGTATATGTTGCAGAAGAGGAAGTAAGTGATGAAGAGGATAGCGATTTGTGTGCTGGCCAAATTGAGAAACTAGAGGCCTCTAAAAGTGAAGAAATATATGAACATTATAGTGTTCATCCTTTGCATTCCAAGGAAGTCATGGGGAATGCTATTGAGTTGTTTCAAATGAAACAAGCCAAAGGGAGTCCCATTAGTGTTTGGGAGGAAAGTTTGGAAGCTCGGTGTTTCCCACAGCTATTTCCCACAGGTCAAGGAGGAAGATATGATGAGCGACCTCGTGAAATTCCTGCGTCTGAATACCGGACTTTACGATTGTATGCAGAAGATCCTAGGTTTCGGCAATGCATTCCCTATTTGTTTCATCTCCTGTTTGAAAGCGATCTGTCTGGACTTTCATATGCAGTGAACCACATCTTAAAAAGTGGTATACAGATGCGAAACATCTCGGCAAGTGACTTTATGCATAAAGTCAATGTCCAAGACAGTATTTTGGATTCTCACTTAATTAATCTCATGGCGTGTCAGCGTGGTACTAATGAGTACTGGTACCGTCGTCATGGTGATTTAAAATGTATGCTGAGGAACTTAGGAACTCCGACATGGTTCCTCACTCTGAGCTGTGCTGAGTATGGCTGGGATGACTTACTTGAATTTCTACGAGAGGCAAATGGAAATATTGAAAACATTGAATTCAAGACACCTGGAGAACTGTGTTCTTTGGATCCTGTGAATGTATGCAGGTACTTCAATCATAGATTTGAAGCTATGATGTCTTTCATCACAAATAAAAAGAATCCACCTCTTGGAGAGGTGTTGGATTTCTTCTGGAGAAAGGAGTATCAAGCAAGAGGTGCCCCTCATATACATATGTTGCTGTGGATCAAGGATGCACCTAAATTTGGAACAGATCCGGATGACTTAGTGATGAATTTCATCGAACAGTATTCTACATGTGCTGTTCCAAACGCAACGGAGAAGAAAAGTCTAAGAGAACAAGTTCTACGTTTCCAAAGCCATCGTTGTGGGAAGTACTGTCGTCGTAAATTCAGAAACAAGGACAAGTTCTACACCAAATGTCGTTTCAACTTTCCACGACCGGTGATTTCTAAAGGAAGAGTGAACAGTTTGATGTCTTCGCTGCGACATAATGTGACGAGGAAATCACCCAAGAATACATACAATTTGAAAAGGAACGAAGAGTCCAAGTACATCAATGACTACAACCCAGTGATTTTGTCCATGTGGAATGCGAACATGGATATACAGTTTGTGGCTGACAACTGTATGGCAGTGGCTCGGTATGTGACATCTTACATCACCAAAAAAGAAAAGACCGAACTGAAGGATATGTGGGAGGACATTTCCCATGAAAAGAGCCTCAGCAAGAAGTTGTACAGTTTCAGTCTGAAGATGTTGTCGCATCGAGAAATCGGAGCTTACGAATGTTCTGATCGATTGTCTTCAGCAAGTCTCTATGCCAAATCCAGGAGTCTCGTTTGGGCGAGTCTTGGTCTTGCTGCAACGCGAAATCGAGTTCTAAAACCTGTTCGGGAAATTGAGTATTTGGCAGTAAAGGAACCAAACAGTACCGACATTTTGAAGACCAACATGTTGGATACATATTATCCAAATCGAAGCAGTCACCTTGAGAATGTTTGTCTATATGAGGTTCTCCAAAATTATATATTCAAGAGGAACATCAAAGAAGATATTGAGAAAGGAGTGTATGCTGTAATTAGGCGTGGGCGGAAAATCCGTTCCGCTCGCGGATTTTGCGGATTTTCGGGAAATCCGCAATCCGCGAGATTTGCGAATTTCCCGCAAAATCCGCAAATCCGCGAGCAGCGGATTTTGCTCGCACTGTTCGCACTGTTCGCGTGAGTTCGCGCCCCGCGAATAAGTGCAAAATTGCAGAAATACGATTTTAGCAAAACTGAAAGTAACTACTTACCAGGTTCAAAAGTTCAGGCTCATCATTAGTAGCCATTTCCTGGAGTGCTTCCTGAGGGGCCCCTCCAGAGTTCAGTTGCCAGTTGAAACTAGTATGTGACCCTGCTCTGAACCTCAGAATAGTTACACATATGCCACAAAGGTCCTGAATTACAGCTAAGGGAGACAAGCAGGAGCCAGGCTGGAAGTTAAAATCCATTAATCAGCCCCTAATTCATTATTGTCAGTTGGGGCAGGGCAGGTGTTGTAACTAATTTTGCAACAATGAAAGCACTTAGCAAGTGCAAAAGATCACTAATCAGGGCGCACTAAGGAAGCAGGTGCCAGCTAAAAAAATATTCTGTGACACATGAATCAGCCCCAAATTAATTCAGGTCACTTGAGGCAGGGAAGGTGTGCTTTGCTTTGCCGAAAATAATGTACACTGGACAACCAGAGGGTGTGGTGATGAAACAGAGGGTGGCATGGGTGGGCCAGAGGGTGGCATGAGTAGTCAGAGAGTGGCAGTGGTGACAGAGAGTGGCAGTGATGAAGAAGAGTGTCCCAAACAGGCTGGACACGTAGAAACAACAAGTTCGCGAAACTTGCGACCCGACAGGTAAGTTCGCAATTTGCGAAAGTGTACAAAACCCTCGCGAACTGGCAGAAACACGGGCGAACACAAAAAAAAAAAAATCCGCAAATTCGCGGGAATTCGCGGATTTTGCGGATTGCGAATCCGCAAATCCGCAAAATTCGCGAACGCGAGATCCGCAAAATTCGCTCATGCTTAGCTGTAATTGGAAGTGAGGGATGCCTGGTCAAGCAAAGAAAATGCCAATTAGTAAACCATCGAAAATTAAGTGGCGAATCTCCAGAAAAAAAGGAGTTTTTCTATTTAGCACTTTTGCAACTTTTCAAGCCTTGGCGTGCAGAAGAGGAACTGCTTGGAGATTTCCTCTGTTACGAAGACTCTTTCAATGCAGCCAAGGAGTCCATAGAATGTCCTGCTTTTTCTAAATATCAAGAAATGCTAACTTTGGAAATTGAGCAGGAAGCAACGATTGCAGCCGAGATTGCCAGAGACAGTTCTCAGGACAGTCAGAGTTCTGTTTCATTGAGTCAAGATCCACTTGGAGGACCTATTATCGAAAATGAAGCTGCCACTGCTATGAATGAAGTAGAAAGAGCCATGGCACATGCTCAGGAGGATTCAGTTAACTTACAAGACTTGGAAAAACAACTCAACGTTGAGCAGAGGAAAATATATGATGAAGTTACCAAGGAAATTGAGCACGGATTAAGTCATGAGAAGAAAGAGTGCTCGTGTACGTCGTTGAAGCCTGTCCGACTGTACGTGAGTGGAGAAGCGGGAACTGGAAAAAGTTTCCTCATTAAAGCAATCTCTTGTTATTTGCAGGAAAGGACTGAGTCATCGCTGTCTTGTGTTGTCACCGCTCCTACTGGACTGGCAGCACATAATATTAAAGGTATTACTTTGCATCGTCTATTGATGCTGCCGGTGGAGCATGACAACAAATTACAATACAACAAGTTATCTGGAGATGCTTGCTGTGAAGTTTCAAGAGTCTTGAGGAAAATGAAACTACTTATCATTGACGAAGTAAGCATGGTTTCCAATGTCATGCTTGCCTTTGTGCATTTGAGAATGCAAGAAGTACTTAAAACTGAATATGATGTCTTATTTGGTGGGAAACACATTATTGTTTTCGGAGATCTTCTACAGCTGACACCAGTAAAAGGTCAACCTGTGTTCAAAATACTCACGCATGAAGATACCAGGAAGTGCCTAGGGAGCATTGGCAACGTCAATATATGGTTAAACTTCAATTATGCAGAACTGCATCAAAATATGCGTCAGGCAAAGGATGAAGATTACAAGAATATTCTACAAGATATTAGAATTGGAAAAGTGACCGAGTATGGGAAAGAAGCTTTAAATGCACGGTTACTGTCAAATTTGTATCCCAAACAAGAGATTGTGCCTGAGAATATTTTTCAGAAAATTACTGAGAAGAAATCCGGGATATGTCTCATGCCAACTCTTGCAGAATGTGCCATCTTCAACAACAAAATGTTGAATTTAGAAAAGCAAGAGATTGTGAAACTTGAAGCTATCGACAAATTAGAGCATATGGGATCAACAATTATTTTGTCAGATAATTTGAAATCAAAATTGGATTCATTAGAGAAGACTATATCTAAGACAGCGGGTTTTGAAAAGACTCTGAATGTGTGTTTAAATTGCCGAATCATTTTGAGACGGAATTTACATGTAGAAAGAGGTCTGGTAAATGGATCAATGGGTAATGTTGTTGATTTTGAGAAATACAGAAATAGAGATGGAATAGAATTTTTAAGAATTAAATTTGATGGTATTGAGGAAGTACAGAAAATTGCTCGTTGTTCTGCTAGGTTTTTGCTTGTTAAAGACTTATATGTTCGCCGTAAACAGTTTCCTGTTTGCTTGGCATATGCGGTGACAATCCATAAATCGCAAGGTTTAAGTGTAGACTGTGCATTGGTGAATATTGGCAGTTCAGTGTTCAAGGAGGGTATGGCATATGTGGCATTGTCGCGAGTTAGAACTTTATCGGGATTGTACTTGATTGACTGTGATGTCACAAACATTTGTGCGGATCTAGATTGTGTTAAGGAATACAATAGGTTAAGAAGAGAGTATGCGCCACATTTGCCTCAATATCCTTTGTTTGAGAAACGTGTGGTAGGCCGGAAACGTAGAAATAGTAGTAATAGTAGGGAGGTTGTTGCAAAAAGACTAAAAGTCAATGAACCGAAAGTTGTTAGCAGAAATAAAGTGGATTCTGTTGAAGATGTTGTCGGTTTTCAATTTGAAAACAGTTCTGGTGTCAACTGCTATGCAAATGTAGTGGTTAATGTTCTCTTTTCACTAGAGAGTTTAAAAGAACAGATTCTGTTGAATTCTGAACAAATTTTATGCTGTTTGTTGAATTCTGTTTTCGAGAAATGTAGCACTGATCGAACAAAAGTAGAAAGTGTGTCTGAAGTTCGTTATCTGTTAGATGAATGTTCAGGTCAAACAGACTTCTCTGAAAATAATCAGCAAGATTGTCAGGAGTTTTTAATGTATATGCTTGATATATTGCAAGTTGAGGGTGTAGATGTAGATCACCTGTTTGGGCTTTCTTATCAATGGCAGCATGACTGCGAGAACTGTATGGTATCAAGTACTACTAGTGTAGACTCAGAAAGATTTATATATTTAACTTTGCCAGACAGTAAATCAGTCTCCTTTAATAAGCTAGTAAATGCAGCGGATCACAACATGGAGTGTAGTCAATGTAAATGTGATATGATGTCAACATTATTTATACGTAGATATGGCCAGTATGTCATTTTAATGATGCAACGATGTAGGCCTGATGGAACAAAATTGTCAACTTTAATAAAAAATTTTGTGGCTTCTCAGCTGTCAATATCAGGGAGGACTTTTGTTACTGTAGCAATTATCTATCACGATGGTTCATCAACTACATCAGGACATTATACAGCTTACTTAAAGTCTGGAAACGGCTGGTCATTCTGTAATGATTCTGTTGTAACGTTCAAAAAAAAATTGCCGTTTGACCTTAAAAATTCTTACCTGGTGTTTTTAAAACCAAAATTTTAAGTAGAGGGAATGTAAGTCTGCAATGCTGTCTCGATTAAAAATTCAACTATATAAACCTGATGCAAGTAAGTCTGCTTCATAGTAAGCAGTATCAGTGTCATAGGAAAAGGAGAACATGAGTGACAAAGAAGAGTAAGATATTAGTAGTCCAGGATTGTGAAAATAATCTCAAATATTTTATTTTTGAAAGTTGCGAAAATAGAAAATGTCGGGATTTGATTGGAAGAATTACAAGATTTGCGAATCGCGGCAACATGATTTGGCCTAGTGGAAACATGTGATATAATGAGAGAAGTTTTTTTTCTATGTAACATATTTCACGTATCGATGGAGGTTTTCTTTCAGAAAGTGGCGGGCTGAAAATATTTAAAGCACAACAGAGTGGATGCTGTTTATAGGAGATCCTTCGACGTCATTGAAAGTAAGTTAATTTTAAGAAGTTTTGAAATCAGATTTCTTAGGTTGTATGGGTTTTTTAAACACAGTCATTTTGATTGTGTTTTTTTTTCCCCGCTGTTACATGATGAATACCTTCAAGTCACTGATTTAAGTGAAATTTGATACATTCTGAGAACAGCAAAAATAAACCATTTAACATGTATAATTAATGTTATGCTTTTTGTCCTTATGATATACATTTAGAAATGTGTGGTACATATGGGTAAGCTGAGTTCTGTAAATATCAATTTTAATGCTTAGAGTGCTGTACTTCTGGGTAGTGTTTTTTTTTTTATAAAAAAAAGAGGCCTCACCTCAAAGAAAGCTCTTGAAAGCACACATCTTATTTGCATCCTAAAACAATCATTTACAATGTTAGACACAATTTTTTTATGGCTTTACATCTTTTTTGCGCTGCTATTGCATCACTATTGTGAGACATTAGCAGTGCAAGAAAAACATCATGTTCCAAAATAGGCCTCAGTTCAGCAACATCAAGATACAGTTTCTTTCGAATATATATCTTTAGGATTGTGTAGTGAACGTAGAGAAGCAGAGACTTCTGTAAATGTCAAAGTTGTTGAAAAACTGTTTGTTTTTGAACCTTTTCCCTTGTCTTTTCTAATTTTTAAATACATGTTTTAATATTTTTTGAAATGTTTGTTCTTTGTTTTACAGATTGAAAGTATGAAAAAATATTTAAAAAAGGTAACAAGAATTATAAGGTAAATGTTTTCCACTCTTTTTACCCGCAATGCACTGCTGATGATGTCATTGACACTATCTCTCATTTACTCTCTCTAGCTGTCTTTCTTTTTACATTATTCTCTGATTACTTCCCTTATACTAACTCTTCTTTTTTTAAAAAAAATATTTTTTTAGTTCGCTTAAAGTTCGCGAACCGGTCAGCGAACTTGAAGCGAACCAAAAGAAATAGAGCTTGCCAGAGTGATAAACATTCTAGCAATTTTGTTTGAAAGGGGAGGTAGTTCTGAAAAGAACTGTTTTTTTTTGTTTTTGGTGTTTTATATTTTTTTTTTATTTTTTGAACATTTTTTGATTTTTTTGTATTTTTAGAACTGTTTTATGTTTTTTTTGTTTTTTTTATGGAGGGGAGACAACAAAAAACAGGCTTTCAAAACGGCTCAACTGGAGCAAAAAAAAGAAAATTACTTTTTGGGTGCATTAGGGCATTTATGATTTTCATATGCAATGTTCATGAGGTTGACACTCATGTTGCCATATGACAGCATTTCACCACAGTAAACACAAGATAACTTTATGTGCTGGAAGTTAGGTTGGATGTTTGGCACAGTCTCTTGTGCCTCTCTTCCCGTCAAAGACAATGTGGATGTAGATCTTGCCACAGGAGTTGCCGTCGGATTGTCTACAAGATCCCTTAACTCAGCCCGGCTGTAGTTCAAGGGATGCCACCTGCTCATGTGACGATGCATTGTATAGTTCCCCATACTGTACTTCTTTTCTGTGCCTCTCGACAATGTGTGATCACAGATGAGGCAGGTGGCATATTTTGCATTCACTTTCTTTGTTCCAGGAGGGATGGTGAAAAACTGCCATATGAAACTGGATTTTCGTTTGGAAACCCGGGGCAACTCATCAACAAATTGTTGTTCCTCTGTCTCCTCTTCTTCTTCTTCCTCATCTTCCTCCTCTCTGTTAGTCATAATTTGTCTAGGTGGTCCTCTCTTCTTATGAGGAGGTGGAGGTGGTGGTGGGGGTGCACCAGCTGCAGCAAGAATGGAAGCCATTGTGGATCTTCAGATAAATGGTCTTTCTCTCACCAAGATGAAAGTCAGAGTGAGGAAATAAGGAGGGGTTTACATGATTTGGGGAAAACAAAAGTTCTGAGCCAATGAAAAGTGTTATTTTTAGGTCACATGACCTAGTCATACATCATTTGGAAACCAAAAGTGAAATGAACCAATGAGAAGTTTGATAAACAAGTCACATGACCTGTTCCGCTTACGTTACGCGGCGCGCGCCGCGTCCCAGATCGCTTCTGGACCGCGGTCCGGAGCACTTCCGGGAGCGCTAACGCGACGCGTCATTAGACGCATTACGCGATAACGTGATATGTCGCGCTTCCGCGACGCGTCACTGTTCCGCTAACGTAACGTTGACCGGTTCGCGGACTAGATCGCGGCATCAAGATGAGCTAACGGAAAGCTTCCCGGTTCGCGAACTAGAAGCGAAGAAAAAAATATTTAAAAAAAATTATCAATAAATATCTATATATATTTTGGGATTTAAAGAATAATACATTTTACAGCTACAGATGTTAGCTTTTAAAAAACCAATGAAATTCACTGAAAAAACCATAGGTTATAGACCATATATAGTTAGAAATTTACATTTAAAAAACCATTGAAATTCAATGAAAAAACCATAGGTTATAGACCATATATAGTTAGGAATTCGCATTTACAAAACCTTATTTTACTCGCACAAAACCATTGAAATTCCATATATAGTTAGTTGCACTAACTATATATCGCGCACCCGCAATCCACTGCTGATGATGTCACATATTACATCATTCATGACATGGTCAGTGACATCACTGATGACATCACTGATGACATCTCAAATGACATGACTGATGACAACATCCAGTGACTGTATGTTTCTGTAAAGTTAAAATATCTCTTACATATTGAAGAATGAGTGGATGTATAAGTGTCTGGATGAAGGATTTAGTAGGTGCATGTCTGACTGTATGAGTGAGCTATTAAATGTGTCTCACTGAGTGCATGGGTTAGTGACTAAACTGTCTTAATTTGTGCATCATTATGTCTGTTGTTCTGTAAACTGTTGCATGTGTTGATAAGTAGCTAAATGAGTAACTATATGGGTTATTGATTGGTTGCCCAAGTATTTGTATGGGAGACTGTGTGTGTTTGTGGGTGGCTGGGAGGTGTATGACTCTGTGCATAGATGTGTGAGCAGTTGATTCACTAGATGTATGGTTTCAAAAGTGCATGTGGAAACAACTGTATGGGCGGTTGACTGTGTGCATGAGTGTATTGGTGAGTGAATGGATATCTCAGTGCTACATGTCAAAGTAAGTACATATGTAAAGCACAGTACATGTGAGAGTTGACATATATAAATAACTGTGCATAAGAGCCAGTGAATGTGTGAGTGGCTGTATGGATTATTGTGAACTTGTATCAGGGATTGTATAAGAGAGTAAATATGTGTTAGTATATGTTTGAATAAGTAAAGTTTGTCTAACTGTATAGTTGAGGAAATGGAGGTGTGATTGATTCTTTGCATGACTGACTAGGTGTGTGAGTAACTCCATGGATGAGTGACAGTCTATGAGTGTCTGTTTACACTGATTGTATCTAAGGTTATATTAGAGTCTGAAGAGGTTCATCGTATTATCACATGAATGATATCATCAGTGATATGATCAGTAATGTTAAATGAGATGTCATCAGTGATGTTATCAGTGATATCATTTGAGATGTCATCAGTGATGTCACTGACCATGTCATGAATGATGTAATATGTGACATCATCAGCAGTGGATTGCGGGTGCGCGATATATAGTTAGTGCAACTAACTATATATGGAATTTCAATGGTTTTGTGCGAGTAAAATAAGGTTTTGTAAATGCGAATTCCTAACTATATATGGTCTATAACCTATGGTTTTTTCATTGAATATATATATATATATATATATATATACCATCCGGCTCTCCTCCTCTCCGGTTAGGCGCTGCTTGATCTTTGGCCGCGTTACTCCTGCGGTTGAGTCCAACCGCTGACAAATTCAACAGGGTTTCCCAGTTCTGGGAGGCATGGAGTCGCAAAAATTGGAATCGATTTGCTTGTTTATAGTGATAATATTATATTTATTCCATCAATCCAGGGGGTATCGAAACAAAAACAACCAACGCGTTTCGACAGCGTCCGCTGTCTTGATCACGGTCAGTTTGTGCTCAAGGGCTCACAGTTTTTAAAGGAAAACGATCAAACAATAATAGTTACACCCATGTGGGTGTGTTCAAAACATTTTACAGATCACATGGTATATCTTATAAATATTCAGAATTCTGGGAGTTGTATTTTTCAATGCAATTTTTCACAATAAGTAATCTTTAGACAGATGGATATACATTCCAGTGACTATACATTGGTAACCTTTATAGTGCGATCTGAGTTGTTTTGTATTATTGTTCATTATTTACAATCAGTACTGCCCTCCAGTGGGCGAAAAACAAACAGCTACTGCCCTCCAGTGGGCAAAATTAACTCACTGTTAGCTAATTTGAAAAGAGCATTTTTGTGTTTTGTGAGCATATCAAAAGTGAGAAAAGGTGATGCGGGTGAAACTTTGGGCCTCATTATGATGGAGGATTTCATTACAAGACCGGAGGCTAACATTATGCATACAACTTTTAATGCAGTTCCAAACAGCCGCATATGTCATAAAGCAAAGTTCCAACTTAGAATCAACAATAGCAAGTATCACTAGGCAATCAGCCTCTTTTAAATGCGGCTCCAAACAGATAAGTCATGTTTTTCTTATCCTCCTTATCATTATTGAATGTTATCTAATTATGTTCCTATTATATCCCATGTTTTATCATTCTTTACATGTTGCTGACATTTGCCTTGCCTTTATCTGCTAAGCGCTTTAGTTTCTAAATGACTTTTGTCTATTTCACCTTTTTACTTGTTCCTTACCCTACCCCTGATTCGGGCACCCGTTCTCCAATTTACGGAGATCGGCTTCCCCTCATTGTGTACCCCCCCCCCCCGCCTTTTCGCCGCTTTTCACTAGAATTGCCATCGCGCATTATTTTTACCGATTTCGGCCTCGGTTTACACGCCTTTGCCGACTTTGGCTTCTGTTTATACGCCTTCACGTGAGGCAGCTGGTGGCATTTTACCTGCTCATATTTCGGCACTTTCCCTCACTGCCGCCATGTCCGCCGAGACCCGAGCGTTAAAGAAATGACCCTTGGCAACACACGCGCTACGTGCGCTGGTTGCCAAGGTACTTTCCTCCACTGCCACCAATGTAAACACCTCAAGTGCCGAGCAACGAATCTTTTCTCCGCTCGTGCCGATTATAACAGTCCCTTTCTAACGCGCTGCGTTTTATGGGTCTTATTTACTGTTTCTTGCCCTATTACTGACTTTAACAGTTCCCATATCCCAACACCCACCCCAATATTACTAGTTAAGGTTTATTCAGAGGTGTGCCTTCGTTAATATAAAAAAAAAAAAAAAAAAAAAAGGGAGCAGATTACTTATAATTTAATAGAAAGCATTTTATAATATATAAAAAAAAAAAAAAATAAATAAACGAGTTCAGACCTTTAATATCATTTTATAATCATGTCTGACTCAGATTCTGATTCACTACATAATAATACTATTGAATCAAATTTTAATGATGATGCCATCAAAAAACTAATTCATAAGGAGATGAGATCTTGCATGTTCTCTACCTTATCTCAAGTTATATCATCAAAAAGACCCTTTATCAACGATAATAACGATCTTTCAGATCCAGAAGAGGTTGATGATGTAACGCAAGAAAGGGGTAAGAGGCTTAAAAAAAGTAAAAATATAGATTATACCCCAGAGAGCACGGGAGGTCCTAGCACCTCAAATTTAACAGGAGGTCATCGCACCTCATTTGCCTCAGGTGTCCCTCGCGGCACAAATTGGAAAGGTGTCCTCAGCGGCACAAATTTAATGGGTGACCCTCGCGGCACAATAAATCAAAGTGCTCTAGACAATGATGATGATGGCTCAGTATTCCCTGATGAATATATTCTTGACCTTGACGAAGACGATCAAGATATTGAGTCTTTTCTCTCAAATGAAATTGATGCTCCTTCATCTTCCAGAGATAATATTTTGGATCCTTTGGGAGAAGAAATGTTCTCCCCTTTTAATATTAAGCATCCTAGGAGCTCTGAGTGGACCCCACATGAGCATGTATCCAAATTCATAACCAAATGGATTAGGAACCCATTAGAGAGAGAGACTCGCAATCTCCTAAGGGCGGAGTGTAACAGACCTTCTATTGAAGGTAAAGTCTGTCAAACTCCAAACCTTGATCCAGAATTAATTACTTATCTTTTTAAACTAGGAAGAGACCCACGCAAAGGTCTAGAAAGATCACTTAAGATTTGCCAGGATAAAGTCCTTGACATCCTAGGTCCTCTGACAAAAATAATTGACGCTGCCGAGGAAAGTTACCTTAACGGTTGCCCTCTTGATACACACTCCATTCGCGGATGGAGTCAAAGGGCTCTAGTCCTCTTAGGAAATGCAAATGCAGGACTTAATTGTGAAAGAAGAAGAGTAGTTCTTACCAAAATCAGCCCCAAACTAACGGACATGGCTGAAAAAGAAACCTCTATCAATCCAAAAGGTCTACTTTTTGGAGAAGATTTAATAAGAAGCTTGGGTAAATATGTATCGACCTTTACAGCCTTGGATAAAGCGCACCAAAATATGAAAAAAGTTTTCAATTACAACAGTAACCTTTTTGGAAGGGCCGGAAGAAGAGGGCAATCTTCCGGCCGCTTTAATCGACGCCCCTTCCCAAGAAACAGAGGAAATTTTGGTAGAGGTTACCAACCATCCAACCAACCACAGTTCTACCCACCCAGAGGAAGAGGTTTCCGCTCAAGAGGATTCCGAGCCAGAGGAGCGTCTACCGAATCCACCCCTCAAAGTGAGTACTCCTCCCCCTCCCCTTTCTTCCAACCTAAAAGTGGGCGGGAGACTGAAGTTCTTTTACAACAATTGGAAAAATATTACTCAAGACCCTTGGGTTCTAAACACCGTTCTTGGTTTCTCAATAGATTTCATCCAGATTCCCTTCCAGAACTCTCATCCAACACCGATTCCCCTCACACTAGATCAAGAAAAAATTATAGAAGAGGAAATTTCCTCAATGCTACAAAAAGGAGCAATTTCAGAAGTTCCTATGGAACTGATGAAATTCATAAGTACTTTATTCCTTGTGGAAAAGAAAGACAAGGGTTGGAGACCAGTAATAAATCTCAGGGAACTCAACAAATTCCTGGTCTATCGACATTTCAAGATGGAGGGCATCCATCTTCTAAGAGACCTCTTACTAGAAGGCGACTGGTTGGTCAAATTGGACCTGAAGGACGCCTACTTTACAATTCCCATGGCAATGGATCACCAACCCTATCTTCAGTTTCTTTGGAAAAACCATCTTTTTCAATTTCTGGCTCTACCTTTCGGCCTCTCTTCTGCCCCTTGGTGTTTCACCAAACTACTGAGAACAGTTGTTTCATGTCTAAGAGAAAAAGGGATTCGTCTCATCATTTACTTAGACGATATCCTGATTCTTTCTCAAGATTATACTCAGATCATCAAAGATCTCAAGACAGTTATGGACCTTTTAGAAAATCTGGGTTTTATCATAAACAGAGAGAAATCTATTCTGGTTCCCTCAAAAAAGATGGAGTTCCTGGGCTTCACAGTAGACACAACAAAATGTCTTCTCCTTCTCCCTCCCAAGAAGATTACCAAAATCAGAAAGGAGATAAGACACGTATTAAAACAAGAAAATCTCTCCTTGAGAGAACTAGCCAGACTTTTGGGTCTCCTATCTTCTTCCATTCAGGCCATTTTTCCGGGACCACTGAATTATCGAGCTCTTCAGAGAATAAAAGCAAGGGCTCTCAGGTCTGGCCTTTGGTACGAAGACCGTATTTCCTTAAACCAAGAAGCGATCTTAGAACTAACTTGGTGGTTAGACAATCTAGATGCATGGAATGGGAGAGCGATTTTTGGTTCAGCACCAGATTTTATTCTAGAATCGGATGCCAGCCTTCATGGCTGGGGTGCTTGTCTTCAGGACCAGAATACGGGAGGAATTTGGTCGCAAGAAGAATCTCTGCACCATATCAATTATCTAGAATTAACCGCAGGTCTGTATGCTCTAATGAGCTTCAAACATTTTCTCCAAGGAAGATCGGTTATACTAAAAATGGACAACATGTCTGCTGTAGCGTACATAAACCGCTTAGGAGGGACCAAGTCAGAAGACCTCTCCAATCTAGCAAAAAAGCTTTGGTTTTTCTGTCTAGAACACAAAATCTCCCTCAGAGCAGAATACCTTCCCGGGAAATCCAATCTTTGCGCAGATTGGAATTCAAGATTTATTCGGGATTACACCGATTGGAAACTCAACATTTCTGTTTTCAACTCACTCAATCATTTCTGGGGTCCATTCCAAATAGACCTATTTGCAAGCAGGTTAACGACCCAATTGGTTTCCTATTTCAGCTGGATGCCCGATCCTGGTGCTCTAGCAGTGAATGCTTTTCTCCAATCTTGGAAAGGGATCAACGCTTATGCCTTCCCTCCTTTCGCAATGATTCAGAGACTTCTTCAGAAACTGAGACAGGAACAATCCTCAATTGTCCTAATAACTCCCTTCTGGCCATCTCAAGCGTGGTTCCCAACAGTTCTGGAACTAACTTACGATTTTCCCTTCCTAATTCCTCCTCTGACAGATCTTCTCACAGACGTAGACGGTCATATTCACCCCCTTATACAAACAGGGAATTTGAACCTTCTTGCCTGGAGGGTGTCAGGAGATCTAACGATCTCGCAAGACTTTCGTCAACAGCTTCAACTCTCCTTGGAGAGTCATGGGCCCCTGGGACTCATTACAGATACAACAACATTTGGAAAGTCTGGTCACGTTGGTGCTTGGAAAGGGACTTGGATCCCGTGGAGGCACCTATTGTTGATATAGTCAATTTTCTCGGAGAACAATTCGATAGAGGATTAAGTTACAGATCTCTCAATTGTTTTAGATCTGCTATTTCTGCTGGACACTCTCTAATTAACAATAAAACGGTAGGTAAAAATCCTATTATTTGCAGAATTCTTAAAAGTATTAGACTTAGAAGACCTCCTCGACCTAGATATCAATCTCTGTGGGATGTCAATTTAATTCTCCAGCTTTTCTGCACTTGGCCTATTAATTCTCTCCTTAATAGGAAGAATCTTTCAATTAAACTAGCTACCCTTCTTTGTTTAATTTCATGCAGGAGAGTCTCTGATGTGAAAGCTCTTGATATTTCTTACAGATCTTATGATATGTTCGGAGTTAAATTTGAAATACATCGAAGAACTAAGACTATGTCTGATTCTATTTTTTATCCTCGCTTTGATAGTTGTACTAAACTCTGTGTTGTTCAATGTATGAAAGAATATGACATTAGAATGAATTCTCTTCGCCCTTTGGATGTTTCTCAATTACTTATTTCTTTTGTTAAACCCCATAGAGGAATTTCTTCCCCTTCTATTGCTAGATGGGTTAAGACAGTCATGAAGCTTGCTGGAATTGATCTGAATATTTTTAAACCGCATTCTATTAGAGGCGCAATGGCCAGTAAGTCTTTCTGGTCAGGTGGTAAGTTAGATGATATTCTTAAAGCAGCTGATTGGTCTAATTCTAGAACATTTGCTCATCATTATTGCAAACCTGTATCTCATATGTCTGATGTTGTGTTACATGGCTACCAACATGCATAATGGTAGCCTCCGGTCTTGTAATGAAATTGCGATTCTCCTATTACCATGACCAGAGAATCTGGATTTCATTAAAGACTCGGAGGCTAACATTATCCCTCCCACCCTTCCCTGGGTGGTTGATTTAATGATTTAATATGCTTTAATGATTTAATATGCTTTACAAGAAAAATGTTGTTACATTCTTATGTACTTTCTTAAATTTTAGGATTTATTAACATCCTTTCTTTTCTTTTCAGATAATCTTTCTGGTTGAATCTTCCATCTTTCGGACCATCTTTTGGATCTCTCATGGATGGATGATGTTTTGATTATATTCTTTCTTCTTCTTCTTCAACCTTGATGTTACTCTGGAGTTTATTGGACCTTCCTTTCTTTTGTCACCACATTTAAAAGAGGCTGATTGCCTAGTGATACTTGCTATTGTTGATTCTAAGTTGGAACTTTGCTTTATGACATATGCGGCTGTTTGGAACTGCATCAAAAGTTGTATGCATAATGTTAGCCTCCGAGTCTTTAATGAAATCCAGATTCTCTGGTCATGGTAATAGGAGAATCGCAATTTTCCGCCTCCTCCGGGCTGGGGGAAGCCACCTCCGGCCCGGAGGAGGCGGAAAATCCTCTGCGGACTCAACAAAGACCCACCGCCGCATTACGATGGCTGGTGGGTCTTGGTTACTGTCCGCTGCTTTTCCACCGCGGTCGGATTACAACCGCGGCGGAAAAGCTCTCATTTGGCTGGCAGTGTCTATCAAACACTGCCAGCCAAATTAGGAAGCATTTGTAAACATGCTTTTCCGCGGCAGTTTTTCCGCCGTGGAAAAGCATGTGTACTTTTGATTTTGGGGGTCTGTTGCGGGCCCCCAGGGTGTTGGCGGGTGGGGGGTGCACATGGGGGGTACCTATGGTACCCCCCAGCATTTACTTGCACAAAGCAGCAGGCACCGCGCGGTGCCTGCCGCTTTGTGCATGTAAATGTTAAACATGCACTTTTAACATTGCGGTAGGTGCTGCTTGAAGCAGCACCCGCCGCAATGTTAAATATCCAGGATGTGAACGCCAGGGTGGCGGTCACATCCTAATCGCACATGAGGGAACGCCGCAGCCCATGCGGACGTTCCCTCATCCTCTGGGGTCGCGGATGGACGCAAGTCCGTCTACGATCCTAATGAGGCCCTTAATGGGTATATACATTTTTAAAATACATGATATGGTAAGCAGGATGATTTAAGGAGTTCGATTTGTTGTCAAAGTCAATTGTTAGATCTTAAAGTTGTATGTACATTTCTTCAGACTGGTTAAGTCCATAAGGAGTCATGGTTCTGAAGTTCAATATGTGCCTTGATTCTTGTCGTCTTAGTACTTTTTCATTATGACCGCCCCTTGCTGAAAGGCCCATTGTCTCAATACCCCAGAAGCGAAATTGTTTCCAGTCACCATTGTGATCGATTCCATGTGCTTGGCAACTGCATTGCCCCTGTCCTTATGTTCCGTTGCCCGTACATGTACGAGAATGCGCTTTTTCAGCTCACAGATGGTGCTGCCGATATACCTCAATTTGCATGGGCACTCGATCATGTACATAGTGTATTTGCTGTTGCAAGTTATGCATTCCTTTATCTGCCAGATCTTATTATTGGGCATGGGTATTTCTGTTGTGGGCTTGGCAATTTCACAGACTTTGCAGTTGTAGCATTTTATGAAACCTTTTGTTTGTAACCATTGTTTCTTTTTCGTGGTTGGTTGAAAGTGACTGTGGATGAGTTGGTCTTGTAAATTTCGTGCCCTTTTGTATGTTATTACGGGGTGTTTGTCCATTCTTGCACCTATGATTTGGTCTAACTGCAGGATTTTCCATTTTCTTTTTAAAATTTGGTTTATTTGTTTGGTTTCTTTGCTGTAATTCAGAATTAGCCTGATTGGTTCATCCGCTGTAGATGGTAAGATTTCTTTTGGTTTTAAGCAATCCGTTCTTGTTGTCTGATTTGCCCTTTCCCAACATTGTTTTATGATGTGGTGGTTATATTTTCTTTTTTGGAAACGTTTCATTGAGTTTTTGCTTTGCTTGTGCCATTCTTGTTCTTCACTTCAGATTCTTCTTAAGCGAAGAAATTCCCCATAGGGAATGCTTGATATGAGGGACTGTTGATGGAAACTGGTGGCCTCCAAAGTTGCGTTGGTTGCGGTACTTTTTCGATGGAGTGTAGTTTCCACATGGTTATTATTTATATACACCTCTGTGTCCAGAAAAACCGCTCTGTCTTGGCTAATAGTATGGGTGAATTTTATACATGGCGTGCTGTTATTCAATATTTGGAAATATTCCAAGAATTTTTCTTTTCCTCCGTTCCACACTATAAACAAATCATCAATAAATCTTTTCCAGACTATGATGTTTTGTGTGAATGTATGGTGTTTTTCATTCCATGCCGTTGTTTCTTCCCACCATCCCATTATTGTACAGGCATAGTTAGGACTGAAGGAAAACCCCATAGCCGCGCCGTTTTTTTGTCGATATAGTGAGTCACCGAACATGAAGATGTTATTGGTCAGCAAATTCTCTATCATTTCCATTAGCATGTCATTATGACTCTGATAATGAATGTTGCGTTCTTTAAGGAAGTGTTTGCATGCATTAAGACCCATCTCATTGTCTATGTTGGTATACAATGAGATCACATCCATGGTGATCATGATGAAATCAGGTTGCCAAAACTGATTTGTTCCAAATTGCACAGAAAATTGGTAGTATCCTTTATATAGGATTTCAGTAGTTTTACCTGCGGGCTTAGGTAGTAGTCTATGAAGTTTGACAAAGGTTCAAGCAAAGAGCTATTGGCCGACACGATTGGTCTCCTTGGTGGTTTCATGGCATTTTTGTGTATCTTGGGTAGAAAATACACGGTTGCTGTTTTTGGGAAATCCACTGTTAAATATTTCCTCTCATCCGAGTCAAGAAGTTCATTGGTTTCCCATTGACATAGTTTCTTATCCAATTCTCTTTTTATATTGTCGATTGGATTTTTTTCGAGTTCCTCATAATAGTGTTGGTTGCTTAGTTGTTCCATTGCTTCTGCCATGTATAGTTTTTTGTCCCAGAGCACTATATTCCCGCCCTTGTCTGCTGATTTTATTTCGAAGCTTTGATCTTTTCTTAGGGTGTATAGGGCTTCTCTTTCACTCTTGGATAGATTGTCTGAGCTTTTTTTTTGGTGTTGATCTTATATAAGTCATGGATAACAGCCTCTTGAAACATATCTATTTTGTTTCCTGGTTTTAACTGGGGGTAGAATTTGGATTTTGCCTTCAAAAGGCTGGTTCCTGCTCCTAGTTGTGGTATTGCTTTATTTAGGCTGATTTCCTTGCCCTCTTCCGCATTCAAGTTATAGACTGTTAGGTATGCCTCTGATTCCTTAGCTAGTAGAGTAAAAGTAGGTTTTGGTTGATGTCTTGGTATTTTAGATTTATTTTCTCTTTCTGCAAAGAATTTGGCAAGTTTGATTTTACGAATGTAAAGATACATGTCAATTCTAGTTTGTGCCATATCCATGTGTGAAGTCGGGCAAAAGTTTATTCCTTTCTTTAGGAGTGAGGTTTCTGCCTCTGTGATTTGTCTCCCTGAGAGATTAATGATCTGTAATTCCTCATTAATTTTCCCTTCTTCTGTTTCAATAATCTGGTTTCTGTGCCTCTTTTTTCGTTTGTAACCATTTTGCCTGCGGCTCCTCCTTGTGTGGGTTTTGTGAATCTTGGTTGCCAGGTTCTCCCCCTTCCCCTTGCCCAACCACGTGTATTTCTTTGCGCCCGTGATTGTATTCCCATTGTCGTTGTGATAGAACTAGGCGCATATCCCCTAAAAAAGCCTTCTGTAATGGGTCCAGGTTGGAGTCATCCTCACTGAGTTCCGCGGATGTTAGGGATGTTAGACTTGATGATGAACTTGCTGTATTTGTTTTGGATGGTCTGAAAGGGTCATATTTTCGGGCAAAGGTGAATATGCGTCCTTGCGCATAGTCATTGGCATCTCTTTCAAATTTTGTTTGTTTTCTAATTCTTACTTCCTCTTCATGTTTCTCAATTTGTTTATTTAAATCCTCTTTAAATTTTGTAATTTCGGTGTTAAGTTTTAAGTTATCCAATTCCTTTTCCAATTCTCGTAGCTGTTCCTTTATTTTCTCAAGGGCTACTTCTATGTGTTTTACTAATATTTTTATCAATCCTAATGAAGAGTTTAATGTATGTTCACCCCATTCCTGGAGCAGCTCATTTGTTACATCCTGTTGGCTGGGCATTAGGAGTATATGTAAACAACGCGGTACCCGTTCAACTTCCAGATATTTTTGCAAGGAGATTAAGTCCCATGATTTATTTCTTTCTTTTTTATTTAACTTTTCCCATAGGCGGAGTTTCTCTTTCGTGTCATTTTTGCCTTGTTCCTTGTTGCTTTCCGTAGGTTTGTTTGTATTGCTCTTTTCGAACATTGTGACGATTAATTCTTTCCTCTTAGCATCCCGCTTATCCATATTGATTCTCTCTTTTGATTGATTCCCCCTTTAAGGATATTGTGTGATGTTTAATTTCAAGTTTAAAGTAGTGATTCCAAACATAAAATCTCTCGTTGTTTGCTGATTGTACCGAAAGTTATTCAACTTGCTAAATCCCACAGTCGGATTATATTGCAATTTTAAGGTTTGTATATAGGTACTGAATCGCAGTTTACGAAGAGTTTTAATGCCAAAAAACCGGTTTTCACAATGGTGTGTTTAAGTCTGTTAGTTCATTCAACAGATTACCCAGATTACGTTCAGTCTGCGTTTGTCCGCGGACAGACGCTCTTACCTTGGAGTCTTCCCTCCGTGGTAGGTGAATGCTCGCTTCCTTCCACAGACCGTCCGATGCAGGGTGGGTCACAGAAATCGTGATAGATCACCGGTGAGCACCTCGGGGAGTAAACAACATTAACCATCCGGCTCTCCTCCTCTCCCGTTAGGCGCTGCTTGATCTTTGGCCGCGTTACTCCTGCGGTTGAGCCCAACCACTGACAAATTCAACAGGGTTCCCCAGTTCTGAGGAGGCGTGGAGTCGCAAAAATTGGAATCGATTCGCTTTTTTATAGTGATAATATTATATTTATTCCATCAATCCAGGGGGTATCAAAACAAAAACAACCAACGCGTTTCGACGGCGTCCGCTGTCTTGATCACGGTCAGTTTGTGCTCAAGGGCTCACAGTTTTTAAAGGAAAATGATCAAACAATAATGGTTACACCCATGTGGGTGTGTTCAAAACATTTTACAGATCACATAAATATTCAGAATTCTGGGAGTTGTAGTTTTCAATGCAATTATTCACAATAAGTAATCTTTAGACAGATGGATATACATTCCAGTGACTATACATTGGTAACCTTTATAGTGCGATCCGAGTTGTTTTGAATTATTGTTCATTATTTACAATCAGTACTGCCCTCCAGTGGGCGAAAAACAAACAGCTACTGCCCTCCAGTGGGCAAAATTAACTCACTGTTAGCTAATTTGAAAAGAGCATTTTTGTGTTTGTGTTTTGTGAGCATATCAAAAGTGAGAAAATGTGATGCGGGTGAAACTTAATGGGTATATAAATTTTTAAAATACATGATATGGTAAGCAGGATGATTGAAGGAGTTCGATTTTTTGTCAAAGTCAATTGTTAGATCATAAAGATGTATGTACATTTCTTCAGACTGGTTAAGTTCATACAGAGTCATGGTCATGGTTCTGAAGTTCAATATGTGCCTTGATTGTTTGCGTCTTAGTACTTTTTCATTATGACCGCCCGTTGCTAAAAGGCTCATTGTCTCAATACCCCAGAAGCGTAATTGTTTCTAGTCACCATTGTGATTCGATTCCATGTGCTTGGCAACTGCATTACCCCTGTCCTTATGTACCGTTGCCCGTACATGTTCCAGAATGCGCTTTTTCAGCTCACAGATGGTGCTGACGATATACTCAATTTGCATGGGCATTCGATCATGTATATACTGTATTTGCTGTTGCAAGTTATGCATTCCTTTATCTGCCAGATCTTATTATTGGGCATGGGTATTTCTGTTGTGGGCTTGGCAATTTCACAGACTTTGCAGTTGTAGCATTTTATGAAACCTTTTGTTTGTAACCATTGTTTCTTTTTCGTGGTTGGTTGAAAGTGACTGTGGATGAGTTGGTCTTGTAAATTTCGTGCCCTTTTGTATGTTATTACGGGGTGTTTGTCCATTCTTGCACCTATGATTTGGTCTAACTGCAGGATTTTCCATTTTCTTTTTAAAATTTGGTTTATTTGTTTGGTTTCTTTGCTGTAATTCAGAATTAGCCTGATTGGTTCATCCGCTGTAGATGGTAAGATTTCTTTTGGTTTTAAGCAATCCGTTCTTGTTGTCTGATTTGCCCTTTCCCAACATTGTTTTATGATGTGGTGGTTATATTTTCTTTTTTGTAAACGTTTCATTGAGTTTTTGCTTTGCTTGTGCCATTCTTGTTCTTCACTTCAGATTCTTCTTAAGCGAAGAAATTCCCCATAGGGAATGCTTGATATGAGGGACTGTTGATGGAAACTGGTGGCCTCCAAAGTTGCGTTGGTTGCGGTACCTTATCGATGGAGTGTAGTTTCCACGTGGTTATTATCTATATACACCTCTGTGTCCAGAAAAACTGCTCTGTCTTGGCTAATAGTATGGGTGAATTTTATACATGGCGTGCTGTTATTCAATATTTGGAAATATTCCAAGAAATTTTCTTTTCCTCCGTTCCACACTATAAACAAATCATCAATAAATCTTTTCCAGACTATGATGTGTTGTGTGAATGTATGGTGTTTTTCATTCCATGCCGTTGTTTCTTCCCACCATCCCATTGTTGTACAGGCATAGTTAGGACTGAAGGAAAACCCCATAGCCGCGCCGTTTTTTTGTCGATATAGTGAGTCACCGAACATGAAGATGTTATTGGTCAGCAAATTCTCTATCATTTCCATTAGCATGTCATTATGACTCTGATAATGAATGTTGCGTTCTTTAAGGAAGTGTTTGCATGCATTAAGACCCATCTCATTGTCTATGTTGGTATACAACGAGATCACATCCATGGTGATCATGATGAAATCAGGTTGCCAATTGATTTGTTCCAAATTGCACAGAAAATCGGTAGTATCCTTTATATAGGATTTCAGTAGTTTTACCTGCGGGTTAGGTAGTAGTCTATGAAGTTTGACAAAGGTTCAAGCAAAGAGCCATTGGCCGACACAATTGGTCTCCCTGGTGGTTTCGTGGCATTTTTGTGTATCTTGGGTAGAAAATACACAGTTGCTGTTTTTGGGAAATCCACTGTTAAATATTTCCCCTCATCCGAGTCAAGAAATTCATTGGTTTCCCATTGACGTAGTTTCTTATCTAATTCTCTTTTTATATTGTCGATTGGATTTTTTTCGAATTCCTCATAATAGTGTTGGTTGCTTAGTTGTTCCATTGCTTCTGCCATGTATAGTTTTTTGTCCCAGAGCACTATATTCCCGCACTTGTCTGCTGATTTTATTTCGAAGCTTTGATCTTTTCATAGGGTGGATAGGGCTTCTCTTTCACTCTTGGATAGATTGTCTGTGCTGTTTTTTTTTGGTGTTGATCTTATATAAGTCATGGATAACCGCCTCTTGAAACATATCTATTTTGTTTCCTGGTGGTTACTGGGGGTAGAATTTGGATTTTGCCTTCAAAAGGCTGGTTCCTGCTCCTAGTTGTGGTATTGCTTTATTTAGGCTGATTTCCTTGTCCTCTTCCGCATTCAAGTTCAAGACTGTTAGGTATGCCTCTGATTCCTTAGCTAGTATTAATTTGGCAAGTTTGATTTTACGAATGTAAAGATACATGTCAATTCTAGTTTGTGCCATATCCATGCGTGAAGTCGGGCAAAAGTTTATTCCTTTCTTTAGGAGTGAGCTTTCTGCCTCTGTGATTTGTCTCCCTGAGAGATTAATGATCTGTAATTCCTCATTCATTTCCCCTTCTTCTGTTTAACCCTGTTAAATATATATGATCACGGCAGTGTTCTACATTAGTCCCTTTTCAATTTCCACATTTTATACTCTTACTCTTTCCGTTTACAGAGCGGTGCATCCTGGGCCATGTAGTTATATCAATCTTATATTTACATTGCATTGTCATTTTGTTTCATTTTCAAAGGGTTGCAGTGGGTGGGGTAGCTTATCATGAAGTGATGCACTCTTACACGTATTGTCCTTTAGTAGGATATTTGTTACGTGTTTCACGGAAGGACATAAAGAATTTCCGTGAATGATACTTTTATGTCCAAGTGCTTTTCACTGAATGATATCGCATTTGTTCCTCGGGCTGAGCAAAGGGACTAATGTAGAACACTGCCGTGATCAAGAACGTTTATTCGAAACGCGTAGGAGTTTTGCGCTAGACCTGAAATAAACGAAAATAACTACTGCCAAGAAGTGTTCCGCATGGTTTCTTGTTTCCGAATTCACAGGAGACACGCTCCCGGTCTTGAACGCGGGCACCAACAGGAAGTGTCCCCTCTGCGACGGGAACAGTTGTGAGGAATATATATATAGTGATCAAAAGGTCGGACAAGGGGGGCAATTTGGTCCTTTGGCCCAAAACAGACTACATCAATGAAGCCAAACGCCAATTAGAAGACCCGGCTTGTTACATAAAAAGCACCCAAAAGGACTACGACAAAGCGATATCCAGCTTACACAAGTCTTTAAATCAATGGAAGAGGGAAGGTCTCATCTCGTCAGAAGAGCACAAATACATGTATGTGAACTTTCCAATTTTACCCTCTCTTTATCTTATCCCTAAAGTGCACAAATCCATACAACCAATACCAGGCAGACCAATAGTCTCAGCCATTGGAAGTGCGGGAGAGAAAGTGGGAGAGTACATTGATTACTTTTTACAAGACTTTGTGAAACAACTTCCCAGCTTCATTCGAGATACTAGTGACTTTTTATCTAAAATATCTACACTTGAATGGGAAAATGAAATGCTTTTAATTTCGCTTGACGTGGAATCGCTGTATACCAGCATAGATCATGACAAGGGGTTAGCAGTGGCACAACACTACCTTTCCAGTAGACCCATCCATTATTATGAACATAATAAGATAATCTTGGGATTAATTAAATGGTGCCTCAATAACAATTTCTTTTCTTTTGGAAAAGAAATTTACAAGCATCTAAGGGGCGTGGCGATGGGGGCCTGCTTCTCTCCCAGCTATGCGTGCTTGCACGTTGGCTGGTGGGAGGAGCAGGTCCTCAATGTGCGCCATAAGACATGGATGGACAATCATGTTAGATACTTCTTAAGATACATAGATGATATCTTTATTATCTGGAAGGGAAGCAAACAGGAAGCCTTGCGCTTTATTGATGACATCAACGATAATTCGCTTAACCTTCACTTCACGGCCAACATCAGTGAAAATCGCATCCAATTTTTGGATGTGGAGGTGTATGTCTCCAATGGAATAGTCAATACCACCCTCCACAGAAAACAGACGGCTGGCAACGCCACATTGCATGCTTCCAGCATGCATCCCAGACACACAATCTCGGGAATCCCCTATGGGGAAATCCTTAGATTAAAAAGAATATGCAGCTCTCCCTCGGATTTTGATGCCTGCTTGGCAGTACTCATGGCCAGATTGAGGGCCAGAGGTTACTCTGAGCGGATATTAAACATAGCGTTAAATAAATCCCTGACTAGATCTAGGGAGAGTCTCTTCCCTGACTCCTCTTTGGAAATCGAACCTCCTCCTACAACTACACCCCAACTGGAGTGCCCACGTCTGATCACGACTTTTAGTAGAGAAGACAGAAAAATTAGGTCAATTTTGAACAAACATTGGCCGATTGTTATGAGCGACCACATTCTCAACACTAGGTTGCCCTCTTCTCCCACTGTGACTTTCAGACGAGCTAGAACCATGGGCAGCCATTTGGATAAAGCAACACCTGAATTGAAATCCAAAATTCCATGGCTTCGCCCATCCAGAGGTTTCTTTAAATGCTCCAGTTGTAGGGCTTGTAAGTTTGGGGTCACTACCACCCAGTACTACACCCCATTCAGTAAAGTTGCCAAAAACATCTATGGCAACTACAACTGTAAGACTGATCATGCTGTCTACGTTCTGACGTGCACCTGTGGGCTTAGATATGTTGGAAGCACTAAGCTCCAGGTGCACGCCCGAATTCTGCAGCATCTCAGGGCCATTCTGCATAGTGACCCCGCGTACCCTGTCGCCCGTCACTTTAAACGAGTGCACAACAAAGACCTTAGTTGTTTAAGCTATTTCGTGATAGGGGCAGTTTCCTTATCTAGACGAGGAGGTGATCGTGAGGCCCAACTCAGAAAATTGGAGTCTAAATACATATTGGAGCTCGATAGCCGTTGGCCTAACGGGCTCAATAATATTGAGGAGATGCATCACTTTTTATAAATTCATTAGGCATTGCCAGCCTCTGATTCCACCTTTATCTGTGTCCCGATTCAGGGCTCTTCTAGTTAGGTTCCCTATTAGAAGTCCCTTACACATGTCCCTTATTCTGCAATTACAACCGGTGAAACTCACATCGACTTTCATCCATAGGGACATCTATGCACTTTACTTGGCAACCTTCAGGCACTAGGCATCATTATATATACATAATTTTCATACATTCTTATTCACATATCACGTACAAGATTTTAATGACGGACAAGATGTATTATCTTTTAAGTGTACAGTGATTTTACCATTTTGTGAGTACCATGTATAGAATTTTGATATTGATATAATTTTGATCTTGGGCTTAATGTTGCACATGAAGGCGCGTATATGTATATATCGAATTGCACAGATTTGCACTTTGTAAATAACTATGAAAGGGTTCCTTAGTTGGGTGTGTATATAGTTTTTTAGTTGAGTATGTGTATATACAGTTATTGATATTTATGTTGCTTTGCTTTGCTTCATACAAGCATATAGGATTTTTGGAATCCATTGAAATATTCTCTCTCTATAAATTGGGCTAGGTTTGTGGGTGGTGGGTATATAAGTGGGGATGTGTATAGGTATGTATATATATGAATTAAGAATCTTTTTATACATACTGTAATTTTTAGCTTCTTGATAGAATGGTTCTTCTTGTTCTATTTTGACCTTTCAAATAGAAATAATTAGAAACTAGGATGATGAATTTTTGTATTCAAACATTGAGAAATGATGCCTAATTGCTAATAATTGTTTCAGTGGTAGTTCCATATGTTTTCCGCTTATTCTTGCACTTTATCACAACTTTTGTATCACTTATGCACTTTTAGGCACACGCACTTTACTATCTTGCTGCTAAAGGTATTAGATTGCTTATTTGCACATATGAGAAATATTTCTTTTTTAAAAAAAAGAAATTCAACACGTAAGGATTGTACCTTGGTATATTTGTATATAATTGAATATATGTTGATGATTTCCTGGATTTAACCAGTGATAATTTCTTGTATGTCTATTCAGCAATAACAACTAAGTATCAGCGGTAGTGCATTGTCACTGTTTAGTATTTACCACATGATCATGGTGGGCGTCACCAGGGGGTGGCGACCAACTCACTGCATACACCTATAAAAAGAGCATAATTGATTATAAACATGTTGCAGCGTGATCAAGGGCTTTCCGCCCGAAACGCGTCGCTGGTTCTGTTTTAATCTGCAATAAAATTACCATCTTTGCTGAATTGCTGGTCCGGTCCTCTTACTTGCTGGCGTGGAGGCGGTGTCTGCGAGCGCAGAGCAGGCTGGGGAGGAATCTTTCTTCATATATATATATATATATATATATATATATATATATATATATATATATATATATATATATATATATATATATATATATATATATATATATATATATATATATATATATATATATATATATATATATATATATATATATATATATATATATATATATATATATATATATATATATATATATATATATATATATATATATATATATATATCCTGTTCCAAAATTGCTCCGTCCTGACTGCTGTGGGCCCCGTGGGAGGTAGCGTGCACTCCGGCCGAGCAAGCCGGTGATCCAATTACGTAAATTCCAAAATCAGCAGCGCTCTCAGAAACCAAAACGTCACACCCGATTTCAAAGTCCAAAGGTGTTTATTTACACCTACTACATGTTTCGGCTGGTGAAAGCCTTCATCACGTAAGTGAAAATGTGTACAAACAGTGTTAATAAAGTTACATGCAGGTCATAGACATCGACATAGGACCAACATCTCAGCTGCCCGGTGGCTGACATCTTTAAACGGTGTAAAGGTGCATACTGTCAAGAGTAAATTTGTAATTGTCATAAATGCAAGTATACAAACATTCCTGTTAGGATGTAAACATTGAGCACCATTGCGCGACAAGACAAGGCATTAATGTTAAATACGATAATCATTTAAAAGCCAAAAGGTATTCAATGGCTGCCATCTTGGAACATGTGGGTCTACATGTTTGCACAAGTTCTAGTATTGTTCTCTCCCCGCTTGTTAACCAGATCATATCTACAAATAATAGACACACTTAGATCGCAAACATATATCACGTTGTGTGTGCGGGTTCACAAATAGATCACACGCGATATAATACCCGTTGGTCCTAGTCAGCAGTGTCTGACAGGGCCAAAAGTCTCTAGTCGCATGTGCAGTGATTGGCAATGAGTGGGAACTGGTGAAGAGTCCATACTGCTCAAAGTGCACATGGTTCCATCAGGTGGCACTAGTCTATGTAGTGAACAGTTATCAGGAACAAATACCAGGTTCCACCACTGAGAAAAGACATGTCCTTACTTACTAAGCCCATTGGGTTGCCGCAGTGTCACGGTGCCTGCAACAGATGCCCATCAAAGGCATGCTCAGTGAAATGAAGTGAGAAAAGATGAAAATTGGCAGTGAAAGTGAGTGCAGTGCCATGGCCCCATTCCCCAACTGTTCTCCTGTTGGAAAATATATAAAACAATTTGTTGAAATTAAAAGCATTTTTGAAATGCATCACAAAAAATAAATAAACTGTCAGAGCACTAAGCCATGGAGGAAGAGAATATGTACACAACCTCAAAGAACACAGAGTGCATAAGTTTGAATGCCTACATAGGAACCCTGGGATATGTACTCTAAACACCTGGTATATCTGATGGAGATAGAGGAGGATAATGGTCCTTGCAAATGGAACAAACAGATTGCTTCAACATCAGAGAAAAACATCAGTTCTCTTTAAGATGGACTGCCAGCTCCTCATCCTGATTGAAGCCTCCCGGATCCATCATATGAAAGTTAATAATATGTTTGGATTCTTTCTGCCTCAATCTCAGCAACCTGTTGCAACCCCTGGGGTTCCTGACAATATGTTCTAAAATGAAAAAGCTTAAAAGTGAGGGATTAGAGTAATGTTTGTCACGAAAGTGTCTTGCCACTGGATATTTTTCATCAATGTGTGAGATGACTCGATAGTGTTCCAGTATGCATTTCACATGGGTACTATTCCTACAGGATTTACAGTGCCCGCAAGGGAAAAATCCCTTGAGACCAAAACCCTAAGTAGTGGAGTAAGTGGTGATATCACTACGTACACATAGGTCTCTACTGTTTCTTCCTTTTCTATATATGATACTAGGTCTTATGGGAACATCACCTCCTATGATGTTGTCACTTTTCAAAATGTCCCAATTTTTGGACAGTATCTTTTGTATTTGTCGCGACTCAGTATTGTATGTTAAAATGATTCGCGTACTATCCTGATTGTTTTCATGTGTGATTTTATCCTCAAGAGTGATACTGCTGGGGATTTTGTCTGCTCTCTGTTTGGCTTTTTTCAGCACCCATTCTGGATACCCTCTGTTCTTGAAACGTTCCAGCATTTCAAATACATTCGCGTTGATAGCCATTGTCGGTGTTGCAGTTTCTCCTTGCCCTCAGCAACTCAATAAAAGGAATGCTCCATTTCAGAGTCTCTGGGTGGCTGCTGAGAGCATGGAGAACACTGTTTCCGGCTGTTGCTTCCCTGAAGAGAGAGGTATGTATTTGGTTATCCTTGATGTCAATTCTGACATCTAGGTATTCTGCAGTGACCTTGCTTATGTTGCTAGTGAGAACGATGTTGTTGGTGTTGGTGTTGAGAAGGTCAATGAAGCCAATCGCTGCTTCCTCTGACCCTCTCCACACCACGAAGAGATCATGTAATGTGTAATGTAATGTATGTATACTTGTAAAGCGCACTGTTACCTCATTACGTGGCGTCCTGGCGCTGTATACCACTGGGGAACCCGTCCTGGCTTTCCTTGTGAGAGGGCACCTCCAAGGTGAAGCCAGCCATCCCCGGCGCTGCTGGGGCCGTTGTGGAGATTAAGCAAGCTATTGCCCAGAGTTGCAGAGTGGGACCCATGGTTAGCGTAGGCACCTAGGCGAGAATTATCGAGTCCGCGGACATTGACCCAAGACCCTGCCGCGTCGGGAATTGAACCCTGGTCCCGGGCCGACCTCTGCTTCAGGGTCTGCCGCTTCCAACCAGTGAGCCACACTTCTCTACATCTATGTAGCGCCACCAGGTGGCAACATGGCTCAAATGTTCCGACCATGCAGGGTCCATGAAGATCTTCTGCTCCCAGTACCCCATGAAGAGGTTCGCAAAACTGGGAGCAAAACATGAACCCATCGCGGTCCCGATCTCCTGTTTGTAAAGAATACCATCAAACAGAAAGAAATTATTAAGGAGCCAAAATTCCACCATTTCAAGTAGCGTTTTACTGTGCTCTTTAAACCGGAGTGGATGAGCACTGAGAAAATGCTCACATGCTTCAAGGCCCTGTCGGTGGTCAATAATACTGTAAAGGGCCTGAACATCCATAGTAATGAGATGGCAGTCATCATCCCACTGTAGGTTCTGTAATTTCATAAGAAAATCTTTTGTGTCCTTAATGTAGCTGGGCAGACTGTTGGCCCAGTCCCGCAAATAGTGGTCGACATATTTAGACACGTGTTCAGAGACACTCCCTCTTGAAGACACGATGGGTCTTCCAGGAGGGTTGTCTCTGCTCTTTTGCAGTTTGGGGAGAAGATATAATACAGGTAAAACAGGATGGTCATTTTTCAAATATCTGTATTCAAGGATGCCCTTATCCTTCCACATGCTGAGTTTTTCCCAAAGTGTGGTGATGCTGTTATTGTACACATCATGTGTGGTGGGAATGTAGAATTTGGAGTCACCTAGCTGTCTAGGGGCCTCCACTACATATTTGTCTCTGTCTAATATGGCGATGTTGCCTCCTTTATCAGCAGGACGGATGACCACACTGTCATCTTCCATGAGGGACTTTAAGGAATTCTTTTGTGCCACTGAGAGATTATTACCTCTGTAGCCATGTTTTCTTTTTTGTGACTGTGTTTGCAAAAATCTTTACTGACACATTCATGGAATGTGTCTATGGCATCATGCGGCATGGTCGGAATAAAGGTGGATTTGGGCCTGAAACCAGAGGCTGCACTACTATCCACCGTAAATGCTGCACCTTGCAGGAGTTGTGTGTTGCTGGTAGTTTCCACCTCCCCCTCTGTCAGTGTACTATTGATGACACCGGGTCTCATGTCACCCTCCTGTTCAAGTTGGAGTATGTTAAAGAGGGTATCTACTTCACCTATTGTGAAATTATCAGATAGGTTGGTGGAGTGGGATTTGAAACCCCCAACCTTTTGAGCTTGTGTCAATTTTTTTAACTTCAATTTGCGAACAAATTTAAAAAGGTCGATCCTGGACTCACTATACTTAAAAGACATAGAAGGACAAAATGAGAGCCCTAAACTCAGCGTGGCTTTTTCAGTATCACTCATTGTCCTTGTCAACAGTTTGATAACAGTTTTATTTACCATAGATGGATCCATTATTGTCCTCTTTTGGAGCATGTTTTCATGTTTCCCACGTTGCCCCTTGCACTGCCTCTTTTGCCACCTCTGTAGGAGCCTCTTTACTCGGTTCCTGCGTTTCCTCGACCTCTCGCACGTCCTCGTCCCCTCTGTCCTCTGGTTGCTGATGCCGTAGTCTCCTTGTTCGTCCATCTGCTCTAGCACAAGTGACGATATTCGTCTAAAAAATTGGCCTTACGGGGTGTTTTGTCCGTTTGTCTGGCTTCCTCAGTCGATACATTAGACACGTCGGATTCAGTCTCGCTGGACAGGAGTAATTGTTCATCATCATTACCTGCACTCAGCGCCTGTGTCCCAGTGTCATTGTAAAGGTGATCATATTTACGACTGAAAGTTAAGATTCTGCCACTTTCATAGTCGTTGTAATCTATGTCCAATTTACTCTCCTTGCGTGCCTTGATGAATTCCTCATAGTGTTTGAGGCGGTCTTTCATAGCAGTGACCAATTTATCTACAGCATCGTTTTCCGCTTGTTTTTTAATGTCCTCCATTAGTTCTTCTATCTGTTTTAATAATAAGTCTCTATCAATCCAAGCATACTTTACTAGTATCTCTAGCATCCTCCTAGAGCTTACGGCTGAGTTTTCCGACCACTCAGCTAACATTGCTGGATTGGGTGTTTCTTACGTTGGTGTGGTGAAAATTCTCAGCCCGCTGGGAACCATCTCCTGATCGATGTAATTTTGCAGGGAAATGGCTTCCCACCACTTTGAGATTTCTCCCTTCTTCAATTGTTCAAGTTTGTTGATTTTTTTTTTGACTGTTTGT
The DNA here is from genome assembly GCF_964263255.1 of Lissotriton vulgaris. Lineage (NCBI taxonomy): Eukaryota > Metazoa > Chordata > Amphibia > Caudata > Salamandridae > Lissotriton > Lissotriton vulgaris. The sequence goes on from NC_141685.1 coordinate 1,572,942,273, forward strand.
GGAAAATCTGCTTTGACATTTTTGGAGACGGCTGCGCCTTTCTTTTTCTGTGTGAATAGAATCTGTGCTGCTGCTCGCCTCTCCTCCTCTTCCTCCATGTTGTGCTACCCTTGGAGATAGTCAATAAATCCTGGCGAGTGGATGGTCTTCCCTCAACACAATGTGAGGTTCCTACTGCGCAGGGTTGTTTGGCACATGTGAAATACTACACTGCTAGTGACTCAATATAATCCTGTGCGGTTGCAATGATAACATCCGTGTCAAGAAGTAAATTGTAATGTGCCTAACAAGTTCCGATACACTGTATATGACACACACGGTGTCCGTTCCATGCGGTCAATGAGCGTGCCCACCTCAGTCACCTCATGTCGCATAAAATATATGCAGCGGTTATCCGATATCAGCTGCTCAGATGCGTGGGTGCTGGGAATGTTACGTAACGAGCATCAGGGAGCGGGAAGTCGATGTGCCGTTAACCCTTGTGTTAACTTGTGCAAACATGTAGACCCACATGTTCCAAGATGGCATCCATTGAATACCTTTTGGCTTTTACATGATTATCGTATTTAACATTAATGTCTTGTCTTGTCGCGCAATGGCGCTCAATGTTTACATCCTAACAGGAATGTTTGTATACATGCATTTATGACAATTACAAATTTACTCTTGACAGTATGCACCTTTACACCATTTAAAGATGTCAGCCACTGGGCAGCAGAGATGTTGGTCCTATGTCGATGTCTATGACCTGCATGTAACTTTATTAACACTGTTTGTATACATTTTCACTTACGTGATCAAGGCTTTCACAAGCCGAAACATGTAGTAGGTGTAAATAAACACCTTTGGACTTTGAAATCTGGCGTGGCGTTTTGGTTTCTGAGAGCACTGCTGATTTTGGAAGTTACGTAATATATATATTTATATATAGATAGATATTTTAACGCTTCACAATCTTCTTATTTCGCAAAAGGAAGACAGCACTGACGGGGCTTTGTTTCTGCGGTGGTATAATTTTATACAAACAGACGAGTTTCGGAAATAATCCTTCTTTGGTGTTATCACATAACGCACTGCAAGGCATCTTTTGAGCATGATGCATATCGTCATAGAAACAAACAAGGGCTAGCAAGAAAGCTACATAGCGCGCGCCAATTTGAGAACGTAATCATCTCAGGTTGTTCCCATATAGACCACAGTTAAAATACAGTACAAGTTAAATTTAAATTAAAACCTGACATTGATTCTTTCAATTCATACATTGTTACCGTGTTTGGCCAACCTACAAATCATTATCTTGCAGTGTATCGGTATTTGCAACCTCTTTCATTAGGTCGCAAACATTACCTGCGTTCTGTGTCACATATTGCCGTGGATCGACCCTTTACATCATATGTCAAACTGGGATAGACCCATTCACACAGATAAATCTATTCTTGCAGATGAATCTTTAAAAAAAAACTGTAAACCTATAGATGTTAATTTCCCAAATGTACTGTCAATTCTTCCCCACTATTTAATCTGTTTGGAGACTTTGTCTGCAAGTCCACGATGTACCGGGACGCCAATCTTCTCAGCTTTAACACTCTATCGCCTCCTCTAATACTCAAAGGTACGCAAACGATGCTGAAATGCTGTAACAGATCCCTGTCACTTTTGTGTTTAATAGCAAAATGATGTGCCACTGGATAATTGAAATCCTTCTTCACAATGGCACGCATATGCTCCAGCACTCTCAGTTTAACACAATGTATAGTGCTCCCTATGTATCTAAGTCGACAAGGGCACTTTAAACAGTAGACAGCGTGTGTCGTTTGGCAGGTCATGAAATTGTTTATCCTTTTGCCTGCCTTCAGGCCCTTTACTTCTATGTTAGTACCCTTCTGCTGAAGGCGCAGGTCTTGCACCTCCCGCAAATATAAAACCCTTTCATTTCATTCAAGGTTCCCTGTCTTGGTGAAATTACTTCCAGATGACTATGTACCAAGCTGTCTTTTAGTGAGCGTGCTTTTCAAAAAGTGATCAGAGGTGCCGCTGGAATATGTCACCAATGATAGTATCAGTTTTCAGCACTTGCCAATTCTTTCTCATTATGTTTCTCAATGTGCCAGCATCTTGGTAAAAAGTGCTTATCATTCGAAATTTTCCTTTTTCTTCTCTACATTCAGATCCTCTCAGGGTAACAGTTCTACTCTCCTGAGAGTGCTCTCTAAGAGGCCTAAGTCATAACCCCTTGCCAAAAACCGGTTGAAGCTGCCTTTGGCTGCTAGATCAAAGTCACACTTTCTAGAGCAGTTACGCTTTAATCTAAGAAATTTCAATGGTCGTTTCTGCAAAAAGGATTTAACTGCATTCAAACCCTGCAAATGATTAATGCAGGTATACAGGCTTGTAATGTCTAATACTATTAGACAATAAGATGGCTGCCACTCCAAAGGATCTCTATATGTCCAATGAAATCAGTTGTGTCCTTGATATATGATTTCAATTCAAGTACATCCCTAAACAGAAAGTGATCTAAAAACCTAGAGAGGTTTTCTGTTAAGCTGCCCATTGAAGAGACTATTGGCCTCCCCGGTGGTCTGTCCTTATCTTTGTGCACCTTTGGTAGATGGTAAAAGCTGGGAAAAATGGATTGGTGGTTCTTAAAAATAAATATTCACCCACATCCAACATCTGTTTGTCATGCCATTTCTTTATTAGAGTATGAAGTTGTTGAATGCTCTCCTGGTATTTTTCCATTGTTGTCAATTCATAACAGTCTTGATTCCTCAATTGTCATGGTGCTTCTTCTACATACTGCTCTTGCAGCAGTAGGATGATATTTATCCCCTTGTCCAAGGGTTTGCAGATCATGGTTTTATATTGCTCAAGGTTCCTTATTGCAGTTCTCTGTATTTTTCATAAAGTTATCCTGAGTTTTAGAGGATTTCTTATTTTCTCTGAATTTAATCAGATCCATGATGACTGTATCCGAAAAAGTGTCTATGGCGTCAAACAGCATCTGTGGTAGGAACTGTGAAGGTAGTTTCATACCACTTGTTGGTGCTTCCTGTTCCACATCGACTCGCTTTGTCCATAGTGTCAACGTCACTGCAGGCTGTAGGTCTTCTATGGTACCCTCTTGACGCAAGTCATCCAAAATCCCCTGCGGTTGTCAGATCATTGAAAGCCAATAAATCAGTATCTTTGCTCTGTGATTTAAGGAATCTGGCTTCCTTTGTTGTTGGTCTCAGTTTGAAAAACTTGTGCAGTTTGAGTTTGCAGACAAACTTAAACAAATCGATCCTGGTTTAGGTGTATTCCATACGGTTGTGAGGGCAAAATATTAGTCCGAGTTTGAGCACTGATTCTTCTGCGGTGGTTAGGACTTTTGATGATAGGTTAATTATGGTTAGGTGATCCTCCTCACCTATCATCTTCCTCCATGTAACTCTGGTTACTTGGTTGGGCTTGCCCTTCCTCTTCCGGCCGCCCCTTCTGGTTTTCCTTCCTCTTCTGAAGGCTTGCCCTTGCCCCCCCCCCCCGCCTTAGCCATGACTGGTGGATGGATGATGTTGAACTCCTGTTGAAAAGGAGTTTTCTGTGGCCTTCCAGATGGACCGGCTCTATCCTCTTCAGATTGCTCGTTTTCAGTTACATCGGACTCCGAGGACTCCACCCTGGGCGGTCTTTCATTTGCAGATGTCTTATTCTTACTCATCACCTGCTTGCGCGGTTGTTCGAATCTCTATGCAAAGGTTAAGATTCTCCCCATCACATAGTCCCTCTCATCTCAATCGAACTTTTCTTGTTTTCGATGTTTAATCTTTATTTCATATTTAGAGAGTCGTTTTTTCATGGCCTCTCTCAAATGTTCTTGTTGATCTTTATCAGAATTCTGCCCAGGTTCTTCCTCCTAATCTTCAATGTCCTTGAGAGATTTGTCTGTGTCGCTCCAGGCAAACTGTACAAGTATTTTAAACATGCCTTTGCATGATAGGGCTTTGTGTGCTGCCCATGCCTCCAAAGGGCATTAGATCTGGGTTTTCGTATGCCGGGACAGTATATATACGTAGGCCCCTGGGAACTGTTTCAACCTCTATGTAATTTTGTAGCGAGGTGGCCTCCCACCACTTGCATACTTCCCTTTCATAAAGTCTCTCCAATTTGGTATATTGCGTTGACAGTATATTGGGGGTATTGCTGACTGTTTTTGTTTCAGCATACTTCATGTCAGGTCTTTTTTCTTGAACATGTCAGCTGCCGCCTCATTGCACTCTGTTATGCTAAACTTCTTGGTTTTTCGTTTAGTGTGGAGCTCCGGTCCCGGGCTCCACCTCAACCAATCACCAATGTTGTCAAAAAGCCCCTCGCCCTGTCCTGGACACAATTTAAAAAGCGCATACACTCTGAAGGGCTTACCGGAATGTCATTGGTTCGCCCGATGCGCTGCCAGATAGCTGTGTCTATCGCGTTGTGAATTCCTCCACAATTTTCAAGTAGTCCTGGATGGTGCCATCGTCATTAACATCTCGCTCCGTTTGCACCAAATGCGAGTCACTCATAAGACGAGTGCCTTGCTGCGCTAGTGCTCATCAGAAACATCAATGCTTCACAATCCTCTTATTTCGTAAAAGGAAGTCGGCACTCTCTATATATATCATCACAATTCACAATACAGCTTTATTAATTTATAAAACAATGCTTCTTTTCTCAAAGATTCAATTCATGAAGCATTTGCAGAGGAAATAAGGAGCATCCTATATACAAGGGCTTGTTCTTGTGATCGTCTTACTGTTAAAACTCTTAACCACTAGAACTCCTATTTTGGTTAGTAAAAAGTATTACTGTTCTTATGCAATATAAGGAAACTATAGAATAAACCATTCATGCAGATGTACAAAGTGTAATATGTCATTTATTACCATTGTTGTGGGAGGGAAGGGCCTTTTTGATCCTCTTGAGCTTGCAACTTTCATGGGTCATGGCTCCTCTCCACACTCAACAATGGTTATAAATTGCATACTACACTCTGAACCCCTCTATGTGTGTAGCAAACCTCAAACCATGATGCATATAGGGGTATGTATGCGCATGAATAATATAATGTCTGTATTAACAGGTCTAGCACTTACAAACCACTTGCAGTGAGTATAACGATCCACAGATAAATAATCCAGTCATTATAAGGTTTGCATTATTTCCTTGGATTCAGCTTATGTCTAAAAATATCTACCCGTCACTAGCCTTTAGAGTGCCTGACAAGTGAGATAGATAATGTCTGTTAATGGTTTCAAATCAAAAAAGCCAGAAGAGAGAAGCTTGTGTACTATGGAAACACACCATGCCACCTGTATGAAAGAGCCTTAGAAGCCATTTATGGCACACTGAGTACAAGCGAAATGATTACATCTATACTAAAACGGTTCCTAGTTTTCTACAGATTAAAGTGATATGATGCCTGGCATTCTATGTCTTTCAGAGGCTATCATATTGCATGGTTTACCGCATAACACTGCATGGAAAGCATTAATAAATTGTCATTTAGCACCCACCTGTATTTATGTTGACGGCAATTATTTGAAGCCATGCATAGCATACCTGGCAATGGAGACAGGGTTACAACAGAACTGCAAACTATGGGGCTCATTTACAACCCCATTGCATCACAGATACATCACTCTTTTAAGCGCACGGATGGCACAGATTTCAGACTTGTATCTACAAGGCCATGCAAAGCCACTTTGCGTGCCTTTTTGTGGCTTCGTAGATATGGGGTAAGGCAAAGCCGCACATGCAGCTGTGTTGCCTTACTCTACATCAAAGAAGTGTTCCATGGGCATTGTAGTGGATGTTCCCAAGCAGCACCCATGAATTTTCAAGCATACAAAGAATTACAAGGGCTTGTAAACTTGGGAGCAAAATGCCTCCATTGATTGTTTTTGTGCAGGAAAGAGTCTGTTCCTGCACCATAACAATCATTCCTAAAATGCAGACTGAAAAGGGGGACTACATGGGAGCACACAAGGCAGCCAATTTTGTGCCAGCACATTGGAGGAGGATAGGTGTGCACTGTATCTCATAGGTATGGCATATTCTTGCCCTTTTCTTTTGACGCAGAGCAGTGCTGCCCTGCGTCATAAACTAGTAAATTAGGCTTTTCTTATGCCCTTAGAAGAAAATAAGTAGCTGTTGACGGCTGAAGGTGGGGCAAAAGGCCAACCAATTCTGTGACATTATTAATTCGAGGTGCCTGAAGTTGTGAAACGTTTGTAGTAAGAACAATGCAGACCATTGAAGTAAGTTTTACATTTATTAGAGAGAAGTCTGGTGGCAACCTTTTGCCACCGGTAACTCCTCTAACTGCCACAACCCACTCCCCTCCATCCCACCACATTCTAGAACATGTGGCATGCTGTTACCTAGACACAGATAACCGGGATACCATATCTCCCCTCTTTACTCAACTTTCAAAACATACATTGTAAAATAATTTAGCACTAATAAATTGACTTTGTGGTAGAACATTATTGTATAACAAACACAAAGTATGCCCTAACTTAGCACTAATAAATTAACATTGTGGTAGGACATTGTGTATTTCATCTTTCCAGCCTATACAACAATCTCAATTGTTATCCGAGATGTGAACCAGAAGATATTACAATATACAATAAACATGCAAATGTGGCACACCTGCTAATCTGCATTATCAGGAAACAATACTCCATACGGTATAGAGATCAAACCCTAAGCATACAGCCTGCATCATCAAAGAACAACCCCATACTCCCTTTTTTCTTGAAATATTATTACATTATCAAATTATCAATTTGTTTAGGCAGTACTACAGGTCTACCTTTGCATGTTGCTGTCATACCACTATTCTGAAACAAGGACTCAGTCATAGAATTATAGGCTTCAATTCTACTACTTCCACCTCCTTCTCTCAAAGTGGAAGCCTTTACTTTTTCAGTTGAATTTATCTCCTCCCACATCCAACCCATGGATAGTGGAGTTTTGTCTTTCTCAGTAAATTGCCAATCAATAATCCTATTGCACTGTGCCAGCCTGCTAAAATGCCACTCCTGGCTGACTGAATAGATTTGAAATTTTCCTCAAATTTGATTTCACTACTGCAGGAGACCATTTACTGCATACTTTCATATTAATCCAAGCTAAATTGTGCCTTGTAATTGGTCTCTTCCCTCTCAGAATCCTAAACAGACTGTATAATATGTGGATGTTATTCTGAATGCCCAAATGGCACTGTGCAATTCCATCACACAGTCTGAAGGACTGGGTTTTCTTAAGACCCAGAGGTGCCAGGGATAACACCTGAAACCTTTGTGGGTAACCTGTTCCGGCGTACAAATGACAGAGACACGGGACACTTCCTTCGGCGTCAAAGATTCGAGGTTTATTTACTGCAGGGAACACAGAAGTCACAGGAAGTACAACACGTGTAGGTTCGAGGAGTCTGCTTCGACTTGCCTCTGTGGATCGCTCCTTTTATACAGTTTTCATGCATAAGATAACACAGTACACAAAGGTTTATAACTCTGTTCCCATCGTAAAGACCATAAGGGGTTGCTTTCATGTATTCAAGGCCCGGAACATAAGTATAGAAACGTTTGGTAGTTCCCAATTGTAAAAGCCCATCTTCCCACCATTAGTACATTCCAATCAGCAGTAAATAAATCGAGGAAGGGACAGAAACAGGTGTAGAAGAAGATTGAAACAGTGGGGAGATCGGAAAGGGTGGTATCGGGAAACACGAGCTGCAGGCATCAAAAGGGGACGTGCTTAATGATTGCACAACTAAGACAATAGACCGGCACGGCAAGATGAGCCTCGAGCGGGGCCATCTGCCTTACAGGGCCATCCCCCTCATCATAAAGGCACTTTCAAAGGAAACATGTCTTCCGCAAGAGTTTGGGAATCCCAGGGTCACGAAGCGGACAGCGTCCGTTCGCTGGCTACTTGAGGGCAAGAGACAAAATGGATGCCGCATCTAAGATGGAACCCGTGGGCTCGGGTGAAGAAACCCACGAAACAAATGAACGGTTTAGGCTAGCACAGCGAAAATGCGTACACCCACTAAACTCGTCATTTGCGGTTCATAGATACCAGACTCGACCATATTCGTGCGAGTCGAAAACACCACTTACGATCGTCGCGGATCTAATGGATGCTTGAATACTCCCTATCGCTACCATTTCCAAGCCATTCCTAGCTGTATGGTAGAGTGGGGCTTTCTCTCCAAGGATACTAATCCGGCTTAAGAAGCTCTCATACATTCCTGATATAAACTGTGGCCAGTTATCACTCAGTATGGTCTTCGGAAGGCCTTCCTTTTAAAATAATTTTTCCAGAAAGGCAATTATGGTCTTGGTGTCAACCGTTTTGGTAACTTTGATTTCAAGCCATTTGGAGTAATGATCAGTAGCAACAATGACATGTTTGGGATCTCCCCAGTCATCAAGGATAAAGCCCAAAATATCTGTACTCAGGATGCTCCGGTCACCACCTATCTCCCAGCGATGGTCTTATCATGGACTGAGATTTGTCAGAATTAGGCAATTATTTTACAAATCTTTCTATGTCTCCAGTCATGCCTGGCCACCAATACATAGCGTTCCCTCTTTTCTTTAGTTTGACAAGACCCAGATGTCCTTCATTGTTTATGACAATAACTCTAGGTCTAACCACCTTTGGGGGTACCGCTCTGTCTCCCCTACAAATGTAACTTGTCTCAATGAGAGACAGCTCACACTTCATCTCTCACAAGCTTCTGCATTCCTCCTGTAAATCTTTCTTATTTGCCCACCCATGGTAAGTAAATTTTTCAACCAGCTTAGTGTTACATCTTTTTCATACTCTGCTTCCCATTATTCCTTCATTATGACATCTTTGCTATCAATAATCACAGCTATGCTGAAATACTCCCATTCATCATCTGTCCCCTCAATGAAGGGCAAAGGGGACTTGCTAAAGTAATCAGCTACTTTATTAATTTTCCCTGCAATATCCTCCATGTCATACATGAAATCCAACACTCTCAAGGAATAGAATAGAAAGTCTTTATTGTTTGATTAATTAAAACCTTACAATATATATGCAATCATTCTTGATTATAAAATCAGTTATAAAATCGATTTTAAAAAAACGTAAACACCTCAAGTTTGTTACACTATTTAAATGTTATGTACTTCCTAGATTACAGTCTTTCAATTTTTGATGTTCTAACTTAATTCTCAATTGCGTTAGAAACCTTACAAAAGCTGAGCTTAAAATTATATCGTCCTTGTGGAGGCATCTTATCAGTGCTTGTCTGCAACTCCTTATTCCACGAACATTAAAATGTCTCTTTAGAATAGATATTCTTTCAACTTTCAGTTCTGGACAAACACACAGGAGGTGCATAATATTCTCTTCGCCAAGTTTGCATAGGTTACAAGTCATTAGTCCCTCTGTTCCCAACCATGGCATTAGATGACATGTGCCCGGAAATGCTCCAAAGTGAGCTTTGATAAAATTTTGTTTGAATTTCACATTCCAAGAAATTTCGAGGTACAGTTGCCCTTTTACTTTGGTATAGCCATTCAAGAGAGGCCATGAATGTTTTCTTTTTGAGAATGTATCTTTATCGAGGAGTAGTGATAAATGCTTTGTTGTACTATTAATGACTTTTTAAAAAGAATTCAAGGTAATTGGTGTTTCCCATGCTGAGTTTACTGAATATTCCTCTAATGATGTAAATAGATATTTCCAAGCCTGGGCTTTCGAGTTTAAGTTTATTTCCTGCCACAATAGTTTGGACAATTGATTTACAGTATCCGTTTTTATCCTTTTTCACACTTTAATAAATTGACCTTTTCGCGCAAGTACCTGATTAGTTATCCCAAATTCCATTTGTATCTGTGCATGTGATGCATTATGTGGGATTAAGAAGAGGGCTTTATAGATTTTCGTGACTTCGTTGTTGATTATGAGTGAGTCATTTCCACACAATGCTTCACTTCCATATGTCAAAGTTGGTTAAAGCTTTGCTGATAGTACTTTCAATAATGGTCCATAACTCTGCCCTCCTAAGGATTTCTATATAATTCTGAATGTCTCTAACAATGTTTTAGCTCTCCGTTGTATATCAATCTTATGTGGTTGATATGATCCTCTTCATAAAACAGTACTCCTAAATATCTATATGTATTCACTTGCTCTAGTTGCGAGTTATCCAGAAACCATTTATACTTATGTTTGGACCTTGAGTATTTGCTTATCTCCATAATTTTTGTCTTTGATTCATTTATCACCATTCTGTTTTCTTTGGGGTAGGTAGTTATCCTATTTAACAGGCGTTGTAGTCCAACCTTAGTTTGGCTAAGTAGGATAACATCATCTGCATATAGCAGGTTTGATATCGGAGTATTGGCTAATTTAGGTGGGCAAGCATTCACCTCATCCAAGGCTTGCGTTAGGTCAGCTAAAAAATAAATTAAAAATCAACGGGCCAATACACATCCTTATTTCAAACCTGATGCTCTTGGTATTTTTTCTGTTATTGTTAAGCCATCTCCCATCCGAACGCTGACCCATGTGTCAGTGTAAAGAAGTTGAAATAATTTTAAAAGGGAGGGTGGTATACCTTGATCTGTTAACTTCTGCCACAAAAAATTTCTATGCACACAGTCAAAGGCAGCCTTAAAATCTACAAAGCACAAGTATAGTGATTGCTTCTTAGTAATGTATTTATCCGTTAGGACTGATAACACAAGGACATTTGTTGTAGTGCCTAATCATTGTGTAAATCCAGTTTGATTAGGAGGTATTATCTGCTTTTCTCTTACCCATTCTGCTAGGTTAGATAACAGTACACCTGCAAATAGTTTAGCATCGGTATCCTGGAGCATAATGAGTCTGTAATTTTCCGGCAAAGCCCAATCTCCTTTTTTGTAAATGGGGGCTATCAGTGATCCCTTCCATGTTTCAGGTATAGAATGATAACCTTACAATTTCCTTAAAAACCTTCGTCAGATATCCTGACCATAAACTGGGGTCGCTCTTATAAAGTGCAAACGGGACACCATTTGGGCCTGGCGCACCATTTTTTTGCTTCTGAATTAATTTACAGATTTGTTTATTTGTTATATGGATTTCTTGAATCTTGTCATTCCTTATTGGTTCGAACATATTAGCCCCAGGTTTCAATTACATTGTATCCCCAGCAGGATTTAGATGTATAAACGGGAACTGATCCATTCGTTCTCCGTTAAGGTTGTTGTTACAGCTGTTCTATTTGATCGTGCTAAGCCGTTTATCAAAATCCAGAATTTTCTGGAGTTTGATTGTTTACTACAAAAGAGTACTTTAGCCCAAAGATCATTTTGCTTTTTGTTCTTTTCGTCCCACAATAACTTCTGTAGGCTACGATTGACCCTTTTTCGTTTTAAACCCAAATCCATATCGTTAGGATCCTTTTTTATCTGTCTCCTCAATTGATTACGTGATCTTATCAGAATCCTTGTTGTTTCAGTTAGAGTAATTTTGTTCTCTCTTTCAGCTTGTACCTTTTCTTTTTTGAAAATGTTTTGCTTGAAGGATTTAACAAGTTTTTGTATAAAATCAACCCATTGTTCAATTGCAGTTAAGGTGTTATTTTCAAAACATGTTCCTCCAATTTAAGGACCGTCTTGTTAGTGTCTTCTTTATTGTGGTCATTCCAAATTAATTTCTTATAGTTTACTGAGCCCGTCCGACCCGGCAATGTTCCATAATCAGTATGCTTGTTAACACTCAAATTAGTAATACGAATTTGTTGACTGTGATCACTCTCCGACGCTTTTACAATTGAAAAAGATATCACGTTAATAAAGATATTCAAGGATCCCAGAGTATAATCAATTCTTGATTTATAATCCTGCGATTGAAATGTCCAAGCCGGTGGGGAGTCTTGGGGTAACCTCCCATTTAAGATTCTTTGGCCCAGCGCTTTAAAGTCTTTAACAAAAGTTGCGCCTGTTTGGGTTTTGAAGGTGTTAGGAATAGTTGGAAGTGTTTGCCGTGGAATTTCCCAGAGATAATCTTGTTTCTGAATTAACTCATGTCTAATATTGGGTAAAAACAGATTTAAATCCCCTGATATAATGTACTGTGTGAAAGGGTCATCCATCATCAGCTGAGATAGCATTGCAATCAGGGTGGTTGTCATAGTGCTTCTTGCGCTTGCCGTGGGATGTATATATACATTTAATATAAGCAGGTTTTTTAAGTGATTATTTTCCATATACCGCATCTTTACTATCAATACGTTTGGGTTATTTGTAACGATTTGCTTGTGTTCCATTCTTAAATCTAGAGCAACAAATGTGGCTAAGCCTCACTGGGACGCCCCCGATTACTTTGTTTGATTGCAGTCTCAAAGTATTCTTTGTATCCCTCAAGCATTACAAGGTTAGTAGATCAGGTTTCTTGTAGAAGTATAACATGATAATAACTGGACATTGGTGATTAATAAGCATTGCTTATTTTTCTTTGTAGGCCATTAATATTCCATGAGCATATTTTTAATATCTTATTTTCTTCATTTACTTTAGCTCTGGACATTACATTTGTATTCTGTCATTGTGTTTTACTGCCATGGAGAGCTATACCTATCCATTTTTCATTGACTCCAATTGGTTTTTCTATTTCCACTGGGTCCCACGGTTGTTTGAACACTGATTCTGTCTTTCCAATTGCATTTTTTAACACTGACTGAACCTGTGAGTTTAATTTATTTTGTTGGTGGAGATTCAAGGGTAAAGGTATATCGATTGGTTTTGGATACACTCTAGGCTGTAGCCTATTGATTTTTATTCCCCAGCTGAAAAAAACTTCCTTTACATTTACAATTAGTTCAGCTACAAATATACTGTCCAAAGTTATCAGTGTCATTTCCTTACTACTATCGGGATTTGTAAGAAATTCGATGGATTCAATGTTTTCACTTGTGATTTTTTCTAGTGAGCAAATAGATTTAAATAGGTGGAGAATATTTCCTCTATTTAGGATATCGTGACTTCTTCTTGAACAATATTCAGGGACAAAAATCAATGGCGGTTTATCATGTACTGTTGTCTTCCGACTTCCCAAATCTATAGCGGGAAGGAGGTCGTAATTTGAGGGCAGCTGAGGCTCTTTGTCGTTATCCCTTATACCTTCATAGCTCTTGTTTTTTAGCCTTCGGAGATCCTGTGGACTATTATAATTTATGCCCTGAGTTGATCCTAGCGTTTTATTGGTTAGTTGACCGTCCATGTCTTCTAACCTCATATCATTCTTTTTTTCCATTGTAGCAAATTTCTTAACAGTTTCCATCTTTTCACATATACTGTGTGATAAATTATATTGAGCTTGAATTGTTCTTTGAAATATTGGTTGTATTTGGTTTTCACTCTCATCCTCTCTTCCCCTCTTGAACCTCTCATTTGTGGTTGGAATTTTTTTATTATCCATCTTTTCCACCTGTACCTGTATTGTTCTTTGAATTGTTTGTAGGAGATGTCTTCCTACGTTCACACTCTGCTCCTCCTTCGATTTTACTTTGATGGGAGTGATCCTTGGTTTTGTTAATTTTTCCTTTCCATTTTGATCCGTTGGAATCATTTCTGTTACACCATTAGATCCTAACAATTCTCTCTCCTTCCCATCTCTTTCTGGGTCATAAGACTTTACTTCACTAATTGATAATAAATTAGCTCTGTCTTTTAAGTTTTGTGTATCATTTGTGTCTTCTTTAGGGTAACTTTCCCTGGTTCCTTTGTTAAATAAGGCAAAGTACTTCTTACTACTTCCGTTGGTTAGAGAGCTCGTATCCACATGAGATTCTTTAACTTGTTTTCCCTTAAAGCCTTCTGATTGGTTAGAATTATCATCTTTCAAAGCATTAGACTTTCTTTCTAAAACCTGTGTTGTTGTTAATGAGCTGGATTTGGCCTATTTCCTTGCTTTACGCTGTTTTTTCTTATGCTTTTTTGATAAATAGTATTTTGGCGATTTTTTTTCCCTGTCCTCTCCCTTACTTGGCGTTTCTTCATCAATTAAACTTACTGATTTTTTTATATCCTGTGGTAGACTCTGATCTACTTCCATTCCTTTGTTGTCAGCTGTTGCCATTATTGGATAAGGATTATTTTTTTTACTGTTATACCCGGTTTTCTCTTAGTTGATTTCAACTCTATTGATGGTAAGGGTTCAAATTCATGTATTACTGATTCCTTCACAGTATCTCCCTTACATACGTTGTCCAGTTTATTTGCCTCATCAGAGATCCTACTTTCTTGTTGTTGGTCATTTCCTGTTAACGTAATTGAGCTACCTTTGTAGGGCACTTCCCTGGGAGGGATACACTGATCAGACTCACATTTAAGGTTTGCCCCGTTTTTTGGTTTAGTGTCATCGGTTTTCCCCCTTCTCCTTCTTCCTTATATCTCCCATTTTGCAGACTTATTCTTACGTCTTCAAGAATTGTGGTCATTGCTTGGGGTAATGTTATTAATTGGCTTATTATTGGGGCACATTTGCAATCAATGATTGTAGTATAGGCCTGCGATTGTGCTCTTTTTATTAGGTTGTTTAACTCGACTAGTTTCTGGTCTATGCCCACCACCGAGCTTGCCATCACGTTAAGTAGATCCAGTTGAATCTCCATTTTACTTGATTGAAATGTCAGAGCTTCTAATGTCATAACGGATGTACGGTGAAAAATATCCCAGATTGACCCTAATTCCTGATTACTTGTAGTTGTTGTTTTGGAATGATGGTGTTGTTGGCTACTCAGATTTATTTCAACATTACAATCCACTTGAGTGCCATTATCAGACCCCCCTTCATTATGTAATTGCTTTCCGTATATTTTCCTTGTATTACAATGGGATGCTATGTTATTAAAGGTACACCTATCACTCGGTGTACTACATAACTGTATGTCCTTTTTACTTTTTCTATATTTTCCTTTATTTGCTTTATATCCATCCTGGTCATCCATGTTAAGGAGATACGTTATACTATTATCCTTGTCAGATTTTTTGTTCGGATCAATATCCCCATCAGCTTTTACAAAGACATCACTACTAACTTTGCATGGTAATGTTCCATCTCTGATTAATTCTAGAGTCTCTTGTTTTGCTATTGGTAATATTGAATTAGTCTCTGTGCCAGGCTCCCATTTGATTTTCTCAATTATTACATTTACCTCCAAAGGTGGCAGGATACTGTCGGTCGATATATCCAATGATCTGTCAGGTGCATCCAAATCACTCTGTTCATTTTGAATACATTGGACTACACTTAACATTTCGAGATCCGTAACATGACCCTTTGTTATGTTTGGTTTTACAATTGTTTCCATTTCAAAAGGATGCGTACACGTACTCAGTGTTTGTGCATCTGAGACTTGACCCAGATTTTGAAAATTATTATTGTCCGGTTGAATCGGTGTTTGGAGATTGCTTGCTTCTACTGTTTGCATTGGCATAATAGCCTCCAATGGATCATTCATAAAATCAAATTTATATGGGATTTTTGAGGACTTTTCAAACATTTGTGCAATAGGAGAAATAAGAGATTGGTTTCCTCCTACTGCATTTGCTTTTAATTTTGGTGCCTTTAGTGCCTGAATTTCTTTTGTTTTTCTTGTACTAGTTGTAAAGGCTCTTTCTCTGCCTGAGCAAATAGTGAAACCACTCCAACCACTCCAACCAGTACTTTTACCAGTATCTTTACTTTCTTATGCAAGAGCAGCCCAAATGCAAGCAGGACCTCGGGGAGAACACAGGTTGCGTCCAGAACAGCTATGCCACTATGCCACCCCTGCGTCCCCCTCGCACACTCTCTACAGCTTCAGTTGCTGTAAGTGCTGTAGCTTACGGCGGTACTTAAAAACAGGATGCCTTTAAGCCTGCTTTTCAGCTTCCTTTTAATACCACAGTCTCCACCGTGTTTTACATCTGCAGCACTCCTCCTCCTCTTCTGACCCGGTTCCCGCTCCTACACTTCACCTTAGCTCCTATACGTGCTCAATCGAGCTTATACCGCCAATTGTAGTGATTCTTGTATTATTGTCCTTAATGTTCACTGTTAATGTTCACTGTTAATTGAAGAAAGTTTGTCCAAATCAAGATGAAGCTATGAGGAATAAATAATGACTTTATGTGCTTTTTCGTGCTTTAAAAAGTAAATATAGCAGTGCGAATTTTTGAGGTAGAACAGCCCCGCTGCACCACTGCTGGCATCCGAACCAAAAGGCAGCTCAGCTCTGCCACCAGCTCTGCCCTCACTTACAATTACTTATTGGAAGTAATTGTTGGCATTTATTCAGCAGGAATGGGTATGGTGGTGGAACAGAACCGCAGTCTACTGCGGTCTGAGCCCCACGGCACCCGCACCCGCAGGCACCCTCAGGGAACCAATCCCGCTACCCACAAATGCCTCCAAAAACACCAAACAAAGGCGGAAGCCAGTCGCCGGTGCTCACCGCGCTCACTGCAAAGAAGAAGAAGTGAAGGAAAAAGGCAGAAATGGGAACCAGCCACAAGAGGACGCCGAGGCTCCGATGCAGAAGCGAGAGACAGACGCTCAGTAGCACAGTCACCAGGTCCACACCAGGAAGCTGCACACGCGCACCTCCCCTCTCCGTCCGACCGTACTCAGTCCTTGGGCTGTATGGAGCAGCTCCGGGGCCCGAGCCGAGGTAACCCCAAGTGATAACCGGGGAGAGGGCCAGAAACAGGTAGCGACGTGACGGAGCTCTCTCCCACAGCTCCCACTCGCTACTGGCTAGACTGCGTGTTGCAAAACATGGACTGGACTCAATTATGTTGGGCAATCCACTACATGACACGCAACTGGGCAATCTCAAGGTCATCCTTGCTATCCTTGGAGTAGCTCTGATAATGCCACCAGAAGTCAGAACTTTCAATAAAGGTTTATGGTCTGTACGTAGGGTGAAACGTGATCCCCAAATCTACTGTCTGAATTTTTCCATGACTCAGACTGCAGCTAACATCTCTTTTTCAATACCTGTATATTTAACCTCTGGCGGAGAAAATGGATGAGAGGCAACCGCTACCATGAATTCTTCCTGAGTGTCAACCACTTGTGTTAAAACTGTCCCCAACCACTTTCCACTAGCATCCGTAGTTATTATGCTGTGTGCTCCTGCATCAAAACTCTGCAAAGGAACAGCTGCGCGTAACTCGCGATTTATCTTTTCAAATTCCCCTGCAGCTTCATCATTTCATACAAATTTCTACCTCAATTCTGACAACTGCCTAAGGCCATGTGTCTTCATCACAATGTTCTGAGTGAATTTAGAGTAGAATTCTGCAAGCCCTAGGAAGGACCTACATCTCTCTTTATAGGTTGGGGCTGGTAGTTACTAACTGCCTCAATTATCTCTCTTTTGTGCAATATACCATCACCACCCCCCTCATGGCCTAAATATGTTATCAAATATGCTGCAAGTCTGCATTTTTTTCAACTCTTCAGTCAAGCCTTTCTCCGCTAACTTTTCCAGAACTGACTTCAATCTCGAATCATGTCTTATTTGTCTCAGCCCTTCAACAGGAAGCGTCTTCCTGAAAATATGTCACTCCTTTGACGTCTTCGAAGATTTTGCACATTATGGGGGTCATTAGGATCGCGGACGGACTTGAGTCCGTCCGCGACCCCAGAGCAAGAGGGAACGTCCGCATGGGCTGCGGCGTTCCCTCTGTGCAGATTAGGATGTGACCGCCAGGGTGGCGGTCACATCCTCTATTTTTAACATTGCTGCGGGTGGAGCTTCAAGCTGCACCCGCAGCAATGTTAAAAATGCATGCACAGCATTTGCGTGCACAAAGCGGCAGGCTCCGCGCGGTGCCTGCTGCATTGTGCACGCAAATGCAGGGGGGTACCATAGGTACCCCCCATGTGCACCCCCCAACCCCCACTACAACTAGGGGGCCCGCAATGGGCCCCTGCGGTGCAGTTACACATGCTTTTCCACGGCGGAAAAGCCGCCGCGGAAAAGCATGTTCCCATTCCCAAGCACATCCTAATCTGGCTGACGGTGTCTAAGAGACACCTTCACCATTTTAGTGCTTTTCCGCCGCGGTTGTAAGCCAGCCGCGGCGGAAAAGCTGCGGACCTAAACCATGACTCACCAGCCATCCTAATGTGGCGGTGGGTCCTGGTGGGTCCGCAGAGGATTTTCCGCATCTTCCGGTCACTTTTTAGAAGGTTCAAGCAATTCTGTTCCTAGAACTCTGTGGATGTATTGGTTTTACAAAATTTACCTCAGATGCATTAGCATTGACAAGTAAAAACAGCCGCAGAGGAGGAAAGCATTGGAAAACATAGCGATGTGTTGGTTCCTGAGTCCCTGGGGAAGTGATGCTTCAGTTGTGCTTCATGCAAGAGAAGCGAAACTTCGGTTCCGAACTATAAGGGCAAGCATTGCATCGAAATCCAAAGACGAGTTTGATCGGTGGCTGATGCGGTGAAAACTTGCTGCACGGTGAGATGCATGGAAATCCGGATGCGCTGGAGGTCGAGGCGGTGGCGGCAAACATCGATCCTTTCAGCTGGGTATTGGTGATGCGTCGATTCTTTCACTGCACAGCAGGGAATGTGTAGGAGTCATTGCGGTGGTCTCGGATGTTAGAGACTTTGTATGGTGGACTTGGGCTATGGCAGTTCTTCAGATTGTAAACAGGTGGTGCATCAATTTCTTCAGATGCACGGTGGCGATGCGTGTAAACCTCTCCCGCAGGGCAGTACTGCATCGGAAAAACCGGTGCTGGAAGGGCAATGTGTTGATTTTGCAGTCTTTTGTAGCAGGAACAACCTCCAAGGGACCAGAAATAGAATTGGCATCCCAGTAGTGAGGTTCAGGCATGCTGCAGGTGAAGTCTTTGATGGGCCTGAAACTTTTATTAGGAGGCAAGCACACACAAGCCCTTGGAGAACTTCAGAAAAGCAAAGTACAGTTCTTTCACTGCAATATACAGAAGCAGCAACTACAGGACAACCCAGCAAAGCAATACACAGCAAAGGGGAAGTACTACTCCTGAGTGCTCTTCAGCTTTTGTACATGCTGAAATCCTCAGTCAGAAGTGTTCTAAAATGGTGGGGTTACATGTCTAATACTTAAACTCCTTTTGGCCTTTTAAGGAGGCCTACTCCAAAGAAAAGTCTTTGTTGTCCACAAGATCCTGCCTTGGCTCCAGACACAGTACAGGGGGGTGGTGACAGCATTGTGAGAGGCCAGGCACAGCCCTATTTAGGTGTTAGTGTCAATTTCTCCCACCACTCTAGCTCAGGAAGGTCCATCAGCCTGGTAATGGGCCATTAGGATATGCATGGCACACCTCAGCTTCCTCTGTGTGACTGTCTAAAGTGATTGCACAAACAAACCAGTTGTCTGTCTAAACCAGACATTGATTCCACATGCAGGCACAGGCACATGATAGGATACAAGAAAATACCCATTTTCTTAAAGGAAATAAAGGAACAGTGATCCCTAAGCATTACATTTGAAAACAGTACTTTCAGAAAAAAATTATAATTCCAATGAAATATTCCAATGATTATGCAATTTCATCATGATCCCAGGTTGGTGCTCACCTTGAGAGTAGCAAGATGGCGACTGCTTAGAACGCTGCTGTGTTCACCCTTGTCTTGCTCCAGTGATATGGTACTCTTGTTGATGGCAGAGGAGGAGTGATTGTGAGTGACTTTGTATATGCCACGGACCCCCGGGGTAGATTGTGCTTGTTGGTGGGGATCTTTGCGCATTTAAGGAGGCAGACGCCAAAGGGAAAATGAAAGCTGGTGCCTCCACTTCTAACCCGGCAGAGACCTCCAGGGCAGCACAAGATTTGCAGGTCACCGATGGCAGACACAAGCAGGTCGGTCCGAAGCAACCTATGATTCCCTCTATTTTGAGTTCCTCCACCCGGCGCACAGCTCATGCTAAAGAAGGGGTAGGAGAACTAGGAGGTTGTCAGATCCTGCATATGGCTGACTGCCTGTCTGTGAGTAATGGGCTTGTTGAGGGTTCCATTCCTAATTGTACTGCTGTGGAAAGGGCTTGTGAATAGGCTGGGGGGGTAAATGACAAAAGTGGTCTTAGGAGCAGAAGGGGAGAGATTGCCAGGGCTCATTTGACTACAGACAATATTATCCCCCTTACCCCCCCCCCCCCCCCTCTCCCGGCCCCTCCTGGCAACACAGCACTCCTGTTAAAAACATCCGCACCTGCAGAGCTTTTGCCACAATACAGCTTGGATTTGAGGAACTTGGGCTCCACAGTTCAGTGGGATACGTTTTTTTTACTCACTGACAAGTCAGATGGCTCGATCGTCAGGGAGGATTTCTCCGAAGAAGGTGCTGACTCTGGAGGCTCTAACAGTAGCACACCTGATGGCCTTTTTCTTCCAAGTACTTAAAGGTGCTTTACAGATAGGAGGAAGACCATGAGTAACCTCCCCAACCAACGTCCTCCATAGACCGACACCGATTACACAGCCACAGCTGTTCCTTGTCAATCGACGTGGGATTATTCTGCGACCCAACAGTTTTATGAAGACACAGGAGCCCAAGCAGCTCTGGCTCTTACCTTCCTAGAAGCACCCACTATAGGTTTAATATATTACACGTTAAAACAGCTACACTGTGAAGCTAGGGCGGAGACTCGTAAAACCCACATAGCTGCAAAAAAATTCAAAGGGCTATTAGTAAAGTAAATAAACGCTGCTCAGATTTGGCAGAGAGTTTGCCAACCTTGCAAAACCATACAGTAGCCGTTGAGGAGACTACATGTACATTTCAAGCTCAAGTAGAGAGCCAGGACTCACAGCTGGTCAATGTTCTCTGGAAGTTGGAGGACTTCGAGAACCACCTGAAGCAGAATCATTTACGTTTTTTGGGCCTAGGGCACTGTTGAAGATAACAATGCCAGGGCCTTCATCATCAATTTACTTAGAGGTGCGTTCCCCGATTTGCAATTCACAAAATAAGATTAGCGACTCTGTATTAGGAAGGGGGATTTAAATGACGTCCCTTCCTAATAGCAACTTCTGAAGTTATGTAAGAATATTTCGCGACCGCAATTGCGGTCGCAAAACACTTGCAGTTTACCACCCTGCTCAGAAGGGCGCAAACAGGAAGGGTCCCTAGGGGACCCTTTTCCCTTTTGGAATGCATGCGCAAACATTTTTTAAGGGCAGGCAGTGGTCCCAGAGACCACTGCCTGCCCTTAAAAAATACATTTTAATTTTTTTAATGCATCCCATTTTCCTTTAAGGAACACGGGCTGCATTAAAAAAAAGCTTTATCTTAAAGCAGTCACAGACATGGAGGTCAGCTGATCCCAGCAGGCCACCCCTGGGAGCGCCAGCCATTCCCAATGGGGTTGTAAATTGCAACAACCTCATTAATATGCATGAGGCATTCTATTTGCGACCCCATTGGGAATCACAAACAGTGTCTCAGACACTGTTGTGCATCCCAATTAGCGAATCGCAAATGCGACACAAATTGACTCTATTTGGTGGGTCGTCGATCTGGCCACTTGTATCAAAGAATAGTTTCTCAGGGCTGGACAACTTCTAAACTATCATTTCTTGGAATCGTCTTCATACGAGATCTCACCTGAAGTAACATGGACGACTTTAAGCGCATTCATATCTTCTACATAAATAGATAAACAAACATAATGTGTAGATTTCCTATTAACTAGTGGTTTAACGAGTGATCAATCTATTGTAATGCACAGAACAGATTGGCATGCAGAACATGAACAATGATTTATTTAACCTTTCTTCAATTATTGACTTTCAAGTTTTGTAAAAGATAGCAGTGATTTCCATTCTGTGGACTTATTAAATTAATGACTATTCCAATTCTTAAAATAAGGGCATCTTTCCAACTAAAAACCAATGAGGTACAGGAGCCATATAAAAATATTAACTTGAACGAGATATAAATTTTGTAATTAACTCCGGCATCGAATGATGCCTTACTGCCTAGACTGTTAGAATTTACATTATGAGTAGTCTATAAAATATAAAAGAAATCCTTTACGATTGTGTCAAGCTTTAAATCAACACAGCACCGTTTTATTAACTTAAATTATAAACTAGTTTTCAGTACCAAGACCTTTTTTTCTGCAATTTGTTATAGCATCTTTTTTCATATTTTTTCCCCTCTGAACCTCATGATGGCTGCTCCCTTTAGTTACCATCTCTTACTTGTCCTTTGAGACTTTTAAAATTCGCAATGCATTCCGCTCGGCTCTGTCTCCCACAGATTCTCTGAAAGCGAAGGCATTGTTTTGGCACACAACGTTAGCTAATACGACAATGAGGAACAATAAAGCTCTAACTATATTCCACAGTGTGTCAGTAATAAGTCTCCAGCGTCTGAAACGACTCATTTGATTTGTAATGTCTGAGGCTCAGTGGATAATTTGCCAGTCGTTTTTCACACACTCTATTTTGCATCGCAACATATTTTATTTTGTAACTAGGCAGTATGTTCTCTTACAACACGCCAATGATTTAGTGAGATTCTCTAAATTTTAAGAAGTTGATGTATCCCTGCTGTATTGTTTCAGATGTTAAAATTGCCCGCAATCATTTTTCTATTCACATGGAATTGTATACCACAGCACTTGAAAAGATGGTTCAGCCTTTCGCATGTTTGTTATTTTGTGTTCTTGTTTTCTACCTCATTTGTTGCATCCAGGTAGTAGGCATACGTGTGGGCGTATGTAAGTACTTCTGAGGTTGTGTGATAAGCAAAAGCTTTCACAGAAATGCACTTTTGTCACTTTATTAATACACAAGGACCCCCTTGGCACCTAAAAGGGTCCGTTATAAGAAACCATCAAGAATAATCGTTTTCTTATGTTGCCTCCATCACTTTTCTCTCACTAGTAATGTGGCACCGCCATGTGTGTACTTCACCTAAAGATCTGCCCTTGAAAATACCCTTTTGTTCAATGTATGTTTATCTGCAACAGCTGCCTGAAATTTGAGAGGTCTGCTATAAGAAATAAGCAAACTTTGTTTTTTGGAGAAAAAAAAATGATTTTCTGCCACAACATGAGGACCCATCTTATCTCCAGCCATTGTGTGTCTGCTCACGGTGGCCCTTTAATTGCCTCTTCTCCCTTTTAGCAAGACCTTTCAGAATGTGGAGCATTAGAATCTATTTCTAAGGGCAGACATAAATGTGGATGAGTCCTGTGGTGACCACTGTCTTTACTGCTGGGACATGAAACTGACCTCAGTCGACGCATCCTAGACCAAAGGTCCAGTTAAGTCCAATGCAATGTACCTGCAATATGTTATGCAACGGATATCTAAAGAAATACATAGACACCCCATGTGTAAACACTTCACAGATGTATTCCAGACACTTCAATTTCACATCCCATTGATGAAGAAAACACACTATTCTTTGATAAAACAAACATTGGCAGAGCCAATCATTCAGGTTTTAATGTACTAGTGTACGCATACTGCATTTGTACATGTCTGTGTTTGCAAGCATTAGAATACTAAAGCCAGACCTATTTCTTACTTATGCCTACTACCCCTCCTGTGGTATAGGCCATCAAACAGGACTCTCCAGCCACCTTTGTTTTGGGCTTTTGTTTCGATCTGACCGCAGGTGTAACCCATCTCCTTGCAGTCAGCCTCGACGCTTCAGTGCAGGGTGTTTCTTGTCCTTCCTCTTTTCCCTTGAGGGTTCTAGATCAGGGCTTGCCTGATGATGTCTGATACGGGCTTGTGGAGAGTGTGACATATCCAGCCCCACAGCCTTTTCTCAATTTCTTCATGCGCAGGGAGTTTGAAAGTCTGGTGCCATGGGTCACTGTTGCTGATGACGTTTGGCCAGCAGGTCTGGAGGATTTTCCTCAGGCAGGTGTTGATGAAGGTACAGGTTTTTTGGTGGTGGTCTCTGTTCTCCTAGTTTCTGCTCCATATAGAAAGACTGATTTTATATCGGTGTTAAAAAGCCTGGTCTTGGTTTGCCACATTAGGTCTTTAGAGCACCAGATCTTTAGCTGAATGAAGTCACGCCTTGCTTTGCTGATTCTTGCCTTGACTTAGGCATCTGTGTCACCCTGCTTGTCTATGACACTGCCCAGGTAAACGAAGGCCTCAACCGTTTTCAGTGCATCTCCTGCAAGATTGACTGCAGTTGTGCTGGACGTGTTAGCTTCAGGATCTTGGTTTTTCCTCTGTGAATGCTTAAGACAAGTTGTGCTGACGTAACTGCCACCTTGTCGGTTTACTCTTGCATCTCCTGATTGGTATGGGAGAGAAGGGTCAGATCATCTACAAAGACCAGGTCCTTGAGCTGCATTCACGTTTCCACTGGATCACATTTCTTCTCCTTGCTGTGAATGCATTCATGATCCAGTCTTTGGCCAGCAGGAAGAGAAGAGCAAACACCCTTGGCAGACTCCAGTCCTAACTTGGAAGGCTTCAATCTTGCAGGTCATTCCCTCATGATAGTTGCTGATGATTCTCACTCACTTATCTGGCACACCATAGTGTTGAAGAGATTTCCAAAGAGTCTCACTGTGCACCCAGTCAAATTCATTCTCATAGTCAATGAATTTGACATAGAAGGGGAAGTTCCATTCCATTGACTGCTCAATGATGATGCGCAGTGTTGCAATCTGGTCTGTACAGGTTATGTCTTAGCCGAAGCCAGCTTGCTAATTTTGCAACTGAGCGTCAACTTGCTTCTTCATTCTGTTAAGGATGGCTCTGTTGAACACTTTGCCTGGGGGTTGATAGAACAGTTATTTCTCTGTAGTTTGCACAGTTACTCAGATCACCTTTCTTGGGGATCTTGATGAGATAGCCCTCCTTCCAGTCTGATGGCACAATATCCTCTTCCCAGATCCTTCCAAACATGGAGTGCAACCTGTCGACTGATGTTTCAAAGTCTGCCTTCGGTGCCTCTTCAGGAATATTTTTGAGTCCTGCTGCCTTTCCATTTCTCAGATGTGGCTTGCTGTATTTCTTCCTCTGTTGATCTGCTGTAGTGGATTGGCAAGTCCTTGTCAGCTGGCTGTATGTCTGGTGGACACTTTGGAATGGGCTGGTCCAGCAGTTCTTCAAAGTGCTCCACCCATCTTCATTGTTGGCCTTCGTTAGTCATGATTGTCTTCCCAGCTTTGTCTTTTAACAGGTCTTTCTAGCTTGCTATATCTGCTGGAGATATGTTATGCTGTAGAATTCTTTCAAGCGTCCATGGCTTGCTACTTCTTGGGCTTCTGTGGCAAGACCATAGATGAATCTTCGCTTGCCTGCTCTTAACCTTCTCTTTGTTTCCTTGTTGGTTTGGTGTATTCACCTCAAGCTTTTGTTTTTTCAGCTTTTATTTGGCTAGTGTTGACTGTAACTTTATTTTCCTTTCTCTCTTGGATTTTGTGGAGAGCCTTGGTGGTGATCCATTCTTTGTGCTGGTGTTTCATGGGACCCAGTACCTCCTGGCGGGTCGAGGTCACAGTTTGATCTTTCTCCCACTGACTTTCTGCTGGTTCTCTTTCCTCCTCTAGTTCTTGCAGGACTTGAAACTTGTTACTGAGGATGACTGAGTATTCACTCCGTTTCTGTGCATCATTCAGGAGGGTTGTTCTATATTCCATCTATGCCTTTGTTTAGCTTTAGCCTGACAAAGTGATGGTCCAATGCCAAGTCTTCCCCTCTCATCACTCTCACATATTGCAGGGGCCGCAGGAACTTCTTGGCAATGCAGACATGGTCCATCTGATTCTCTGTTGAATGGTCTGGTGACATACATTTTACCTTGTGTATTCATTTGTGTGGGAATACACTACCGCCTATCACCAGACTGTTCACAGCACAAACATCCGCCCAGCCATTCACCATTCTGATTGATGTCACCAAAGCCATGGTCGCCCATGACTTCTTCATACCCAGTGTTGTTGCTTCCATTCTTGGCATTGAGGTCCCCCATCAGTATGGTGATGCCTTTCTCAAGGCATTTCTCTAGGATAGACAGGAGTCTGTTGTAAAATTGTTCTTTTTTCCTTCTCTTTACTGTTATTTGCAGGTGCATAGCACTGGATAACATTCATGTTGAGCCTCTTTTTTTTGTGCGGAAGGTGGCAGTGGTGATTCTGGGAGAGTGGGCTTCCAATACAATCAGCTGGTGTTCGCATCAGTGCTACTCCCTGAGTATGTGGGGTGCTCTCTTCTTCATGCAAAGAATACAACAGCTTTCCTCCTCGAGCCAGTCTTTTCTGTCCGGACTGTGTCCATCTGGTCTCGCTGATGCCAAGCAGGACAAGGCTGTATTTTTATCCTCTCCGCTGCCATTAGGGATCTCTTGCCTGTCTTGTACATGGTTCTTACATTCCATGTCGCAATGGTGATGGTCTTGGCTGAAAGCAGGTAGATTTGTTTTGTGGCTTTCAGGGATCTCTGGTTTTCACCACAAGGCATCATAGTTCTCAGTGAAAGCGATTCCTCGTTCCCCATGGGCTGGATGTCTTTTGGTCTTTTGAATGATGATTATGTAGCCTGGATTTTATATACATGGTGGGGTAGCTAGTACCATGCAAACTTAGCTCTGTAAATGTTTGTTGTTTGTTGCATTGACATGAGTTCTCAGAGAATCCAGGTATACAGAGGGAATTGTATTACATTGGTTGAGAACTAATTAGCCCAGTTACATAAGAAGCATGTTCCAAAAAGAGGAAATGCAAGCTTAAGATTTGATCACCAGGGTCCTGTGTAAGGCACAGAACAACATGCACTGGGGAAACCACAGGCATTAGCAAAGGCAGTAGGTATCACTTATGGGAAAGCTATTGGGTTTGTCAATTTCTTTTTACTGTGTTGTACAGCAGTGTGGCTGCTGTGTAGCAAGGCTGAAATTTAGAAAAAAAGCACTATGACATGGCTAGACTGACCATAATGGGCACCGATCCCTTCTCTTAGCATGTTGTTATTGTGTGCCTTCACAAAAAATGTTTTTTATTATCTTATGTCCAAGCTTAAGTTTAAGCATTTTCCTGAATATGGTTTCAACGGTCAACTGCGTGTCAAAGGTAAGAGGTTCCAAGCACATGTACCCAGCGTTTAGACGGAGCGGCTGCCTGCGCAAACATGGCACATCTTAGGAATGGAAACCAGATTCAATGTGTAGGACCACATGGTTCTGATAGTGTGTGACTCTCTTCTGATGTACTGCGCTCTGGTTCCATGCAGTGCCTTAAAGAAGAGAACCAAGGCCTTAAAATAAATTCTCTCTTTTATGGGAAGCCAATGTAAGGCCTTCAGGTGAGGAGAAATATAAGTACTCGGTTTGAGCAGGAGAACCGTCCGCGTGGCCACGTTCTAGACCACCTGTAAGCGTTTAAATAGATATTCGGGAAGGCTTAGGTACAAGACGTTAACATAGTCCAGTCTGGAGACAATCAGAGCCTGGACAACGGTTTTCCTGTGAGCAAAAGGCAAGAGCATGAGGAATTTCTTAAGCATCTGTAAAAGCCCCAAGCAGGAGCCAGCAACTGACTGGACCTGCGCTCTCATTGATAGGGCGCTATCCATCTTGATGTCTAGATTTTTGACTGTGCTAACAGTGGAGAAAGGAGGTGACATATCTGATGGCCCCCACAGTTCCCCTCATCTGTGGGTGGAGAGCCGAAAAAGATAACCTCAGATTTCTCAGGGTTACATTTAAGCTGATTCAACCTCAGCCAGGAAAATTCCTTTGAAAGACATAGGTTAATCTTTTCACCTTCGAAGTCTGCTCCCTTGAAGCAGGTGAACAGAAGCTGTGTATCATCTGCGTAAGAGATCATTTTAGTGCCACACGCTTCTGCCAGAGAAGCCAGGGGAGACATGTAAAGGTTTTTTTTCTTTTTTTCAAGCCTTTATTTTTGTATTTTCAGAACGATACACAGCGGTACATTACTCATTTCCGTTCTTATACATGTTGATGAGAATCGCCACACAACATACTGTCTTTTAATCCTATGTATCTGCATATTCTTGTTCTAGATTTAACACTGATTTGATCTCTATTTTTATTCTGATTGACCGTGGTACATTACATTCTCCACATCAACAGAGCACAATATCACATGTATGCATCCTGTTTTCTTTGTTTTTTGTTATACCTGTTCCCATCTGTATTTGTGTATATTTCTTTTGTCTAGTTACTGCATTATGAAGTGCAGTCTCCCCCATTTATACATATTATCAGTAATAAGCAGGAGGATCAAAGGCGGATTGTCTACAATCATCATAAGGCGGTTATTTTATTTCTCATTATTCGCGTGTAAGCAGGTACTCAAGCAGTGAAACCCATATGTCCCTGGGGCGAGAAGAAGGCAGCAATAGTTCAGCGTAAGTAGTAAGCTGTTCCTTACTATATATTAGATCATTGAGCAATTCTTTAAATTTGGGGGCGCCCCCCTGTCCCCATGGACAAGCCACTCGCCTCTTTGCCAGCAGCAAGCTTAATGCTATAAACTTTATGTGCATTGGGGAAAGCTCCTCTGTATACCCCGATATCTCAACAATGGGCGACATAGGGACTCGACTTCTCACCATTTCTGATTATGCCTCCACCACCTCCCTCCAATATTTCTGTATTGATTCACACTGCCATGATAAGTGCAGGAATCCAGCGCCCTCTTGGCCCATCTATCACAGCGGCTGTCGAGACATGTGAAGGTTTAAAACAGTGGGACTCAATATTGAGCCCCGATGAACTTCCTCTCTCAGGGCAGGGATGGAAGCAGTGAAAGGGGGAGTCCAAACCTCCTGGCGTCTGTCCTCCAGGGAGGAGGAAAACTACTTCAGAGCTGTGCTGCCGAGACCACAGTCATGTAACCTGTTCAGAAGTCTGTAATGTGGAATGGTATCAAAAGCTGCCGAGAGGTCCAGTAAAATAAGCATGGCTCCCCCCCCCCCCCCCCCCCCCCCCCCGGTCAAGCTTCTCCTTGAAACACTCAGAGACTTCAAGAAGGTCTCCATAGTATAATTGGATCTAAAACCCGACTGGCTCTGATGAAGGAGATCATTTTTTTCAGCATAGTCAGAGATCACCGAGTTGACCTATTTCTCCAAGGTCTTAGAGAAAAAAGGCAAAAGTGATATTGGTCTATAATTAGCTGACACCAAAGGGTCAGCTGAAGGTTGTTTAGCAGCTGGAGAATTTTAGCGCATTTCCATATGCCAGGCATGTGGCCAGTCGTCATAGAAGAGTTATGGCCTTTATTCACCGTAGGGTTGATAGACTTGGCCAAAGAGGCCAGCAAATTGGCTGGGCAGAGGTCCAATGGGGAGCTGGACTCCGGGTGTTTTATGATCTTCAAGGACACTTCCGGTAGGAGTGGAGGAAACTGTACTAGTGTTGGGCCATCTATAGGGGCCACAGGAGCTAAAATATCGGCATGGGCGGAGTTCGTAAGGGGCCCCCTGGCAAAGAAGTCCTGAATGATCCTGATCTTATCGTGGAAGAAAGAGGCAAGTTGGTTAGCCCATTACAATGAAGGCGGAAGTGCCCTAGCTACAGAAGACAGAGAGGAAAAGGTTTTCATAATTTTAAAAATGTCCTTGCCCTTATTGCATGATGTCTCAATTTTGGCTGCAAAATAACTTTTTTTAGCATCCCTTATTTTAGTGTGGTGGGATGTCAAGGCCTGTTTGTATTCAATTTTATCCTCCAAAGTAGATTGTTTGTACCAAAACTTTTCAAGTATTTACAGGAGGTTTTACTCAGTCTCAGCGTCTCATTAAACCAGGGAGCTAAGAGTCTGGCTATCTGGGGGGAGGGGGGTGTGGGTGGACATAGGGGCAAGCGAATAAGTGAAGTGCTGCACCCAGTTCTCGAAATAGAGACCATCACACTCAGGATCACCACATAGTGACAGACAGTGGTTTCCAGTGCATCACTAAAAGCAGATGCAGTGATCCGATGGAAAGTTCTTTGTGTATTTCCCCATTTCGTGACCGAGGACAGTTGACCCCTTGCAAACATGAAGACATTGAAAACGATAAGGTAGTGGTCCGACCACACTAAAGGAAGGGGTGGATCCACCTCGATCTCAGAATTTGAAAAAATGTGGTTGAGGGTATGGCCCTAATGTGCGTGGGATGGGAAACATAAGGAATCTGGTTGAAAATAGCAAGGGACTCTGTCGAGGAAATAGCCTCGGGCTCTGTGGGTTTGTCCAAGTGGATGTTAAAGTCTCCCAATACCAAGAAGTGATTATATCTAAGAACCAAGGGGGATATTGCCTCATTGATGGATTTCAAGAAATTGCCGGCTAGACCAGGAGGCCTGTATATTAGGACTTCGGCCAAGGATTGGTGTACTGCTAGAGCACAATGAAAACAGAGGCATTCTACACCATCCAGTTCCCCAATGGGAATAGTGTTGCAGGAGTATTCCTTTAAAAAAATTATTGCTACACCATCTCCTTTGCCGACTGGGAAATCCCTCCTGAGAATCTTGTAACCGGGAGGGATAGCGGTGCCAATGGTATGATTGGAAGTTCCAATAATCTGTAACTTCCAATTGGGAACAGGTAAACAGGTCGAGTTTGGTGTCTAAAGAATTGCAATTTAAAGTCCTCCTTAATGGTAAAATTATATTTCTTATCACAATTTTGAAAATGCCACTTTTAAAAAGTTACCATTTGGTTAGCAGTGGTAAAGTACAGAGTCGTAAGAGTCAACAAAAATGAGTTCAGTAAACAGTAATGTGAAGGCAAAAAGTTTGAGGATGACGCTGCAGAAAGGGCCAAGTCCAACAGACTGTTATTGTATAATATGTGATGGTACGGTTTGTTACCGTATAATATGGTATGCCATGTTCTGCCTTGTATTTAACCCCTTCCATGCTCATGACGAGCTCAGCTCGTCATGAGGCACAGTTGAGCTGTGCTGATGACGAGCTGAGCTCGTCATGAATGCAGCAGAATATCAATTTCCAGCACAGGGGAAAAATAACCACAGCAGCGATGTGGATAATATAATGGAATGAGTATGTTATGGTGTGGCATTTAGATGTACAACCTATGAACGTCTAACACCATAGATAAACATGCATTTAGACGTGGTGATGTAACCATATGGTACAATTTAAAAACATGTAAATTATGTTTGTTTCCCCAATTTGGATAGGAAGGCAGCATTACACAGAATGCGACCAAAATGTCATAAACAAGCGCAACTATAGTAAATTCTACTACTAAAATTGAATAAACTGTGTTGCCGTGCAGCTTGGAACAAATTGGCCAGGGAAAGGCTATTTACTGGAAAGTGAAGGTTTAAAAAAATATGGAAAGCAAACAACGATTCAAGGGAGCAGCTGGTCCAATACGAAAAAGCGAAAAGGCATGGTAGGGTTGTGGAATTCCTATATCCTGACTCACATGAATATATTATTTGGAGTCAATGGCAACAGGTTTTCATGTTTGTTTTGGCCTTTAAACAAGTAGGACCAACCCCCTGCAGCACAAACCCTTTGAATGCCATTTTACAGTACCACATAATCAATCAGAGAAGGGCATTGTCTACAGTTAAGGTATTATGTATGTTCCTATGTTAATGCTGTTTGAAGTTGTATTTATGATTCATTAATACAAAGCCTTTCTTAGGGGGAGTGCTACAAGGAAATGTTGTAGCTTGGACTGCACATCTGAGAGTTGTTGCCTTGTAAAAATGTGTATACATGTTTGCAAAGTTTAACAATATGAGGCTACATACTCTGCACCCAGAATTCTCTCGTATTAGATACAAAAATCTGCAGAACCTTGAAAGCAAGATTAATGATCCATTACTTTCAAAATAAAATGTTCACACAAAAATGCAACTAGGAAGAAAAAATACTGTGAAATAATGGGTTTAATTTTTTTTAAAGCATCATTTAGTAAAATGGGTTGATGCATGCTAGTATTTCCCAAAAATATTTATAATGGACAATCGGTACAAACAAGATAATGGGAATCCTGAAAATAAACGAGCAATGGCAAAATCAGTAGGCCTGATAATGGCGTTCAGCCTTTTGGTTTTCTCAATGCGTGTCTTGTTTTGATATGGTTTTTATGAAACATTTTGTGAGCTTCCAGGCCCTCCCCATTCTAACAATCATTGGCAAGAAAGCAATAGTATTGCTTGGTCTTTAAAGGCAAACATTGTCAAAGTAGTCCCTGGCACTAATCAAAACTACTTTGTGTGTTGATATGCTCCTTGTGAAACAGCAGAAGCCAGTGGATGGATTGATGAATGGATGGATGGACAGCTGGACAGATGGAGAATGTGAACAAAAATAGAATGTCTTAGTTAACTCTAGACCTAGTTAGAGGCCCAATTCTTAAAGAAAGTCACAGAATTGCGAAGATTTACAGCATTCATGAATTCACAAGAATTTACATAAGTAGGATAGGAAATCATAGTCCTGGAAAAATTTGTGAACTGCTTTTTAGCATGAGCAAATATGTAGGTGTAGCTTTGCTCCTGTGAAAATCTGTTGAATGTTTACATGTTCACTTTCCCTCCAACCACCTTTTCGCAGCCCCGAAAGAAGTTTTACTTCTGCCATTGTCAGGACAACATTTCCAACCCTTGCCGGTATGGGAAAAGATTAGAGAACAGCTGGTGAAAAACCTTAAAACATTCAATTTAGTAGGTTTGCACAGACATAAGAGGGCATTTCCAACCCTGGAACGCTACCAGCCCCAGTATATTGATCTGTGGAAAGGTTACAAAATAAGGAAATTGCTAGAATTTCAACTGTACTATACTATGAGCCCAAGCATAACCAGAAAGTCTAATATCAGAGCTTTTATATAATGAGATTGCTGTCATAATTTGTTGCTGCATTACGTGGCATTGAAGGGACACGTGGAAATATCTTTACAGGACAAGTAGATTTATGAAGCAACCTGTCCCTTGGATAAGTAGATATTTTATTTAATTCCACACTCCTGAAGGGGCATACAATCATATAAAATTAGATAGGAAGGGGTATATGATTGTGCATAAAGAACTGCAAACAAACAATACACACTCACACCAAGAAAGCACCACAATCCAAGCGCAAGCAGTACAGCAGAACACTAATCAAGAAACTAATCAGTACCTGCCCCATGCACTGAGACTAAAAGAATCTGACATGCTCAAACACACGCTCACAAATGTAATGGAAGAAAATAAGAATGACAAAGAATCCAACTAATGGTAAAAAATGGGTGGGCTAAAAGCCCCTTTATATGTATTTTTTTTTAGTAATAATAGATTGTCACAAGCGACAACACATGTGCCTGGCTCATGCACAACCTACAAACTGTGGGTGGGGCGTGAGGGAGGGAATAGGGGAAGCAAGGGAGGGAAGGGAAAAGTCAGAAAAATAAAAAAGAATGAGTCTTAGCCACAACTACAGCCAAGCTCTCCTGCAATTTTTCTGGCAGGTTTTAGTGGCTGGAAAAATTCAGCTTTCTGCCACCCAAAATTGGGGTGGGAAAAAACATAGCTACTCAGAAGAGGTGGTGTGAAATTGCATAAGGATATAACCTGAGACAAAATACAGAGAGACTTGCTGTGTGTCTTTCTTATGCTGACATTTGACCATGACTATGATTATGACCAGATCCAAATGTCTCTCAATTTTAGGCATGAATCACTGTGCTCATTTTGTTAAATTAAAGAAGCTACTCACATTTCTTTGCTCAGACCGTCTGTATGTCTCACTATGTCAAGAAATGCATCATTCATCCTGGAAAGTGGCAAGTTGTGGCAAGATTAGGTGGGTAGGGCATTTCATGCCCATAAGTGCTGACTATCTCCATTGGACAGGCCCTTAAAAGCAGCCTTGCAAAAAGAAAAAAATCACCAGAACAGAATTGTCATTCTGCATGTGTTAGACTAGCACCACAAGGTATAACCTTTGTCACTGGCCAATTTTATGCCGCAACTGGTGATAAGTCAGCTTCTTCTCAGATATTCCTAGGATCTTGCTTGCATTGGGAAAAAGAAGGTGTTAATAGGAGTGACTGCAACCTAGTTCTTGTCCCACTTTTACATAAATGAGGACAGGACATGAGACAGGTTAGGGCCAGGAATATTTGTGTGGTCTATCATGACTAATCATGCTTCGGGTGAATCGTGGAGACTAATCCACTCAGTAGAAAATGAGTGAATATTCATCTTTTGAGAAAATGGGACACAGTCATGCATACATTTTGTTTTTCTTAGCATTGGTGCCACTTCTTACAGGATCTTTGCCAATACAATTGTCATGAGAAATGTGGCTGATCATGAGACAGTTCGGCTGCAGCTGGATGTTGGTTTCAGTATGCCCCCTTTAGGCATGAGGTGATTGAATTAACCCTGGGCATAGGACTACCCTACGCTTGCGTAACTACGTGCTAGGTGAATTGGACATAGCACAGTGCAAAAACGCATAGCGTAGCAGGCATTTTTTGCTTGCTCGCGGTCCTAAACGTCAAGTTGGCGACTGCGAGCGAGCAAAAGGACATCCCGGCGAGACTTTTTCCTCGTTCGCGATCAGCAACATCAAGTTGCCGATCGCGAGCATGGAAAATAAACCTCCCAGCGAGATTATCAACGCGGGGAGGTCAGGTTTCTCATTGCAACTGGTCACGTATGCTCGTGACCGCTCGCGATGAGAAACTACTAGTCCGTGTTGGGAAAACTGCAGCCTGAGTACAAATCTACTTGAGCGGCAGAAAACAGATGCTAGCACTGTGCAAGATGCCGTTTGCAATGAAGGCACAGTGGGGACAAGCATCTGGCACTGTGCAATCAGTGCGAACAGCATATTCCCTACCGCACTATGCAGTTTGCGTAGCCATGTTGAGATAAACTATGCATTTGCCTCATTCTTTTATATGGTGGACTTGGAACACTTAGATGCTATAGAGGAGTCAGCAGGTCTTGCCAAGACTATCAGAAGAATAAGGTCAGGTGTTTTTTTTTTTGTCCTCATATATGCCACCAGATTCTGTATGCTCTAGATGGGTCTGACTGTCGCCTTTTATACTGACATTCCTGAAACCGCCCCGGGGTCAATATATAACTGACAGAGATGTCCCAGAGGTAGGTTGTTTCCTTATCCAACTCCCCTGTCTTATGATGGAGTGCTTCAGGCTAGGGGAGGACAGGACCAACACAACCTCTGGCAAAATCATCGGACCGTTTACTTGTTCGACCAGGCCTCCAGTTTTGACCACACATTCTCAGAGCTTCCATCGCGACCAACCATATCCATCTTACAGACTTCCATTATGCTTTTTAAACAATCTGCAAATCTGGGAGGGGCAGCTGACTTCCATTCTTTACATATCTCCCTCCTGGCAATAACCACCACGTAAAAAATAAACTGTGAAGGTAAGGTATTTATATTATAATCATGGGGTAAGCCAAAAAATACTAGCCTAGGAGTACAAAAAATAGTTGTAGATAATACCTCACCCAGGAAGCCAATTATCGCTCTCCAGTATTCCTGAATCTCGGGGCATTCCAAAAATACATGCATGTCATCTGCAAGTTTACAGCGGGGGCAGTAGTAATTATTCTGCGTTATCTTATGCAATTTAGCCGGGGTCCAATATACCCGATAAGCCGTGAACAAATGGTTCCGCCTTAAATTAGCTGGTTTAATTATTTTCTGGGATAAAGAGAAAGAATCTGACCAAATTTTACTAAGCTCTTCGGGGTATTCAGCTATTGTGTTCCCCCAGAGGCTTGCAGTTCAAGATCTAAGTTATTCTTTTCATCTGTAAGCAGTTTATACCAGAATGATACTTCTCTAATCCAGCCCCCCCCCCTGTGGATTGCATACAAAAGTCCAGTATCTTTTTCCCGCTGTAATGTCTGGCTTGACCACCAACCAGATAATTGATAAAATTTAAATCTCGTCAGTAGCCCGCTTGTGAGTAACGTCAGGGAGTTCCAGTCCATAAGGCCTGAATCCACTCATAAGTCCCCCCATTTCAGTACTCCAGCTGTTCTCAGGGGCAGTGAGAGCTGGTCCTGGAGACATGCAGGAGTGCCCGGGGAATCCCAAATTGGAGCGTAAGTATGATAATAAGGAATTCCCAATACCTTCCGAATAAACCCCCACTTTTTAAGTACAGTCTGCAAGATCTTAGGACGAACTTTCTTAAAGAATTTCTGGTCGCCAAACTTAAATAAAAAAAACTCTTGGCCATATGGTAAGTCATGTAATAAAGCCTGGAATAGACGGCCCTGTGAGGATGCATCTAGTATGTTAGCAAGTAGCCTGAAGTTTTTAAAATGGAAGGCATGGCAGTAGAGTAGTAAGTCCGGTAAAGCCAGACCTCCGATTTTTAAACCCCTCCTCAATTTTTTCCAGGCTATCCTGGGAGATTTACAGGCCCAGATAAAAGAACCAATCTTAGCCTGAAGGTTTGTGATTTCTTTCAGCGGGAAAGATAAAGGGATGGAATTATAAAGAAAAGTCAATTTGGGGAGTATGGACATTTTAATGAGATTAACTCGTCCATATATATTTAATGGTAAATTGCCCCATCTTGTTAATGTTTTAATAATGTCTTTTACAACAGTCTGCCAACTAATTATCGATAGGTTCTTCAATTCATGGGTTAAATAAATTCCTAAATATCGCATTTTTTGTTTCATCCCCTGTATAGGAGAGTTGTTATTCCACCCCATTATCTCTGTCTTTTCCTTGTTAATCTGGTAACCTGACAGCTCCCGGCGAGACTTTTTCCTCGTTCGCGATCAGCAACATCAAGTTGCCGATCGCGAGCATGGAAAATAAACCTCCCAGCGAGAATATCAACGCGGGGAGGTCAGGTTTCTCATTGCAACTGGTCACGTATGCTCGCGACCGCTCGCGATGAGAAACTACCAGTCCGTGTTGGGAAAACTGCAGCCTGAGTACAAATCTACTCAAGCGGCAGAAAACAGATGCTAGCACTGTGCAAGATGCCGTTTGCAATGAATGCAAAGTGGGAACAAGTACCTGGCACTGTGCAATCAGTGCGAACAGCATATTCCCTACCGCACTAAGCAGTTTGCGTAGCCATGTTGAGATAAACTATGCATTTGCCTCATTCTTTTATATGGTGGACTTGGAACACTTAGATGCTATAGAGGAGTCAGCAGGTCTTGCCAAGACTATCAGAAGAATAAGGTCAGGTGTTGGAGGATGTCATCTTTGAAAAAGAAATAGCGGACGCCATTACATTGATAACATGTCTGTGGGAAAAGCAAAATGGGTGATAGTTCCCCTGTAGAGCTTTACAAAATTAACAAACAAAATAGGTACTCTTGTTATGGAGAGTATTCAAAAGGCTGCTCAAAGTGTGGGAGTTCCCTCTGTTTTCAGTAGGACCAGGATCTCTTTGGTTTTAAAACAAAACTAAGACATTCTGATCTATGCCTGAACTTATCCCTGCTTTTGGTTTGACTGTCTGTAGATTTCCTTGCATGATGCAATTCTCGTTATGTGTGACAGTGCAAATTATTATAGTGAACGAAGTTCACCTATCACAAATATCTGTTTGTAAGGATACCCCAAATGGCTCGATGGATTAGTTTCAATCCCTAGAAAGGAAAATAAAAACAGTTATATGAGAGGGTGCTAGAACAAGATTGAAGGTTTCAAAGGTTCATGCCTCTACAGAATCGTGAGGGTTGTGACTACTTCATATGGCGAAATATTGGTTTTCAGATCAGCTATCGCAGGCAAAGTATATGCTACAGACATGCAGAGATGTCCTGAGCTTGATATAAATAAGCAAGGCCTTTGCCCCCTCCGAAAACAGGCTGGGTCCCTTTTATGTGAAAAACCCAAGGCTTACAGATTGTTCGAACCTTAGAACCATTCTTAATTGTCTGCTTGGTGCAAGACCCGTTCAAAGTTAGGTGTGTTTGTAGACTGCATGATGGTACACCCATATGTATCAATGGGGATATATTTATAGACGGGCGAGCGTATCAATGACGATCTGGCAAGACAGAGGCATACTCACACTTGAAAACTTGCAGTCACGCAGGCTTTTTTTAGTAATTTGCCAACCTACAACATGAATATGGTCACTCAGACTATCAATTCTGAGATAAATTAATATAAGCAGCTGATCCTCTGCATGGAAAAATTACTTGATTCAGCTCCTGTTGATCTACCACACTCCGCCATCTCCAAATACCTGTGCACTTGAGGAGGATGTAAATGAGTGAAGTTGGCCCTCTATTGGGTTCAGGGTCGGGTTTAGGGCAGTGCGACCAGTGCGGCCACATTGGGCGCTTACCTGTAGAGGGGGTGCTGACCTCAGGTGGTGGCGCTCTGTTTAGCAATAACTTATTATTGGGGAGATGAGGGGCACTTTTGCCTGGTGGAAGTGAGAGAATCCAAGGAAGCGGTTATGTTTGTCGGAGTACCAAAAATTATTTTTGCACTGGGCGCCACCAGCGATAAAGCCTGCCCTGATTGGCTTTTCATTGAACATTTAATTTTAAGCCCTAATAATGAAAATCACAAGGACTAGTGGGCACAGCGACTGGAGACTTAGATTTACTTTTTACTTTGAGTGACAGTAAACAGGGAAGGTTATACCTCTGTAGAGAATTTATTTTAAACAAATGACAATTCATTCTTCTCTTGATACTTTCCCCTTTACAGTTACTGCCTTTGCTCATCACAAACGCTTAGAATACTTGAGTCATCATACTAGATGCTCTTTTTCTCTGACAATTACAACACTTTTGAACCAGTGACATTATCAACCCATGTCGTTTGGAAAAAGGTGAGATTTCAATTGTTCTAAAACCTGGTACACAGTCCTTTCATATTCTCCTTTACAAAAGGACTGACCCCATTGTTAGAGCAAGAACATGCTCTTAGAATAGGACAACTGTACTGTTGGATAACATGTGAACCCTTAGAGATTGTCGGTCTCACCCATTATTTAGAAAGTGCATCTACTGTCTGTTGGCTTTTGAGAGCATGGTAAAGTATAGTCTTCTGAAGTGAGTTCATTCTTATATGTGTCTCATAATAATCTATTATTCTAAACCGGTGTGGAGTCTTTTTGTGGTGTATTCATTGTGTGTGTTGCACAAATACTTTACACATTGCCTCTTTAGGAAAGCCTGACTGCTTTGTGATAAGCTTCCAGAGAGTGAGCACAGGTTATCTTTTAGTGTGTTTAGCTTACACTGACTAGAGTAGTGGTTCTTACATACCTCAGCCAACTAGGAATACCATTCTAACATAGACAGTATCAATAATGTGACAGAATAAGTCCTGAGTGATGTAGTATGTGAAGCTCTAAGCATTTCATTGTGCGAGTTATAGTTACTTAGAAATATCTATAACTTGTGGATGGCAATGATTTTGTAGTATAAAATGTTGCATTTTAATTGACATTTTCACCTAACTGTAACATGACTTTAACCTTTGTTTTTTTGAATGAATTTCTGAGGTTTTGATTTTATTGGAAAGTAAGATATTATTACCACACACACCCTAACTAAAACATTAGTTTAATTTTCGTTTTTTCAGTGAATGTTTAGGATTTTCTTAGCGTAAAGTAATACTTTATCACCATAGGTAAGTATGCTAACCCGTGCATGACATTGAATTGGCTACAGTGCAGAGACCCCCCCCCCCCACAAACACACAGTCAGCCAGGGCTCACAGGGCCATGGAGTTAACTGCAAGACCTGTCCAATGACAAGATCTGCATCCAAACTCCCACCGGCAGTGAACACCTCAAAGCTATACTGAAAAATGGCAGTACATTTTTAAGACAAATTTGGCAGTCATTTAGAACTTTACTCAGAAAGCAGTATTTTTCCTATTTGGTGTAAATATGTGCAATAATATTCGAGAAAGTTGCTCGAAGTGGTCATGAAGGGTCAAAATTATAGGGATGTCTCGACATTTGATCCAGCAGGAGTCCCATGGCACCATAACTTAAAAAAGTAAAGTGAAAAAAGTATGGGCAAGAGGACTTTTCTTCCCGTTGGTTATTTCATTCCTTTGGGATCAAGCAAACTGGTTGGCTGGCCGCAATATGAAGATAAGTTTGCAACCACCATTGCAGGAATAGGGGACTTAATTCTCACTTCCTGAGTGTTAACAAAAAATAAGGTATAAGGGAGCAAGGTAAGTAGCTCTGACTGGAATTTGTGAGGGAGGGTCTCAGATGGACTTCCTACAGAGCCAAAAGAAAAAAAAATACCATTATACTGCGAGTTTGCAGTACCCCCACTGGCTGTAGCACAGAACCCTTTGTAGTACTGCAGAACTCATGTGGGGGTCGTGGTACAGCAAGTGCATTCACGCTTCAAAAAGTGAAGCTTGTGCAATCTCCTGGTACTGCAGGTGGCGTTATAGCTGCAGAACCAAGAGATTGCCATGGTACCATAGAAACAATAAAAAAAAAATGTGGATTGGAGGGGTTGGCCTCCCAGGGGGTTCGAGCACAGGCAATAGGCCAGGTACTGGGGTTAACTCCAACCCACATATGGCCCTTTGCTGTGCATTGCAGGAGGGCGGCTGCTCACAGTTGGCTGGGCTTAGTGCCGAACACTAGGCCAGGCCCTATTGTCAACCCCACACTGTGCAGAGATAAATGCTGTGTTGAGCAGGGAAAGCTGCCTGCAAAGGGTTGGATGCAGGGTATGACCGCTTTTACCAAGGTTTTACCTTGGGACCCAGGATATGATTACAAGTTTGGTGGAAACGCACTGCCGTCGCTTTTTCAGCGGTCTTACTGCCTGTTGCCTTGGCGGTCTGACCACCAGATTACAATCCTGGCGGGAACTTGGCTACAAGACTGCCATTGGACCGCTGCCACTGCCAAGACTCCTGCTCCCGTGTCGACTCAGGGAATGCCAAAGGCAGGACTTGGAGGCAGTCCTCCTAAGGTTCCTGCTGTTCGGATTACAATCTGCCCTTCCTTCGAGCTTTTCCTGGTGGGGACACTGTCATGTGCAAGTTGCCAGAAAGGCACACAAAGAGGTGAAAACTCACTTTTTCTTGGGGTCCCACTTCAGAATCTGTGCTGACCGCCACTGTCCCGGTCTCTCCTGTGCTGCTGCAACCAGATCACGATGTTCTGCAACCCCATTGTCGCTGGTGCAAAGGACAACATATATATGTGTTTCAGATAAACACAGGTACTTACCTATCTCTCCAGCATGAAAACTGGGGACTGCCAAGCCAGCGATATTCTTAGGACAGCTGTTGTAGTGGCTGTCGTGGTGGTACGATTGTGAGACCGCCAAACTCATAATCAGGCCCTTAGTCTTTTTCTGGAAGTCATTGGCAGGAGTCTTTCAGTGGAGGAAGGCAGTAGGCTTTATCCCAGGGGGACTCCTCAAATCAGGTAGGCATTAAGCCAGGTCCTCGTAAAGCCTTGACTATGGCTGGAAAATCTCAGAGTGGAAGAAATTTAAATTTTGCATGCAGGGAAGTCTTCCCACCAGCTGGAAACATTTTGCTCCTTCAACCAGCCAAGGTTTTTACCTTTAAACTTTTCAGAGCTTGGAATCCTCTATAGGGCAAAGGCTTTCCACGAGGTGGATATATTTTCAGCAAGATCCAGCTTAATCAGATTGGCTGGAATTTCTCAGAACCATATTTTTAAAGTTATAAGGAGAAGTCCAGTTAGACACTGCTATGAGTCCCAAGACCTCAAGTACACCACTTGGGAGTCAAGACTCCCCCATGCTGACCCCAACTGGGTCCAGACCAGGTCCAGTCGAAACTGGTCATCCGGGCACTTCACAGAAAAGTCCTCTTGCAGATACTTATGTATCTGCACCTTGCACAGGAGGTCAGAAAACTGACCCCTGGAGTCCACTTCTTTGTCCCGGGTACAAGCGGGAGCAAGTTCAGAACTTCACATCTCCCCACAGGTCTCAAACAGCAAATACAGTTCTTCTAGTGTTTGTCCATAGGCCTAGTAGTATTTTGTGGAAGGTGCCAGGGGATGCCACATTTATGCCTAATCTTAGCTTTTGGGTGGTGATGACTTCTGGCCACTCGTAACCAAAAAGATAAAGTTCCCAGGGTAATCCCACAAACCTTTGCAGAATTTACTGTGTGCCCTACAGCAAATAATTCCACAGTACCCTTAAATCTAAGATAGAGAACCTCCCCTTGTGCAGAGACTGTGTGCCCACCGAGAGGTGTAGCCAAGGTAATGAACAGTCCCCTCTTCTTTAGTCACTTCAAACCAGTTTTTGGTGCATCTCTCTCACTTGGTTTGGTGCCTGTCTGAATGAGCCTGTGAGGGTATCATCTGCCATCTTCGTGTGACAGAGAAGGCCCCTTTGAAGTAAATTATGTTTTTAGGCACTGATCAACTGGTCTTCATTCCAGAGGAAAAATATACCTCCCCACACTGAGGCCTTTGTCGCTGCTCTGAGAACAGTTTCCACATTTAATCAGGGCAGTTCATGAGCTGGTGGACAGTTGGAGGTGAATGCAAATTAGCCTCCAGGAGCTATAGGCAGGGGAAAGGTAAAGATATAAATGTTTAAAAAAATATATTTATTAAAAGTCCTTCTACACCATTGAATTGGTCCTTTAATAAATATTAAAGACAGTCCTTGAATTATGTTTTTAGCTGGTCCGTAGCATGTGATAGCAGAATTAATACATAATAAAGCTTCCCAGTGTTTCTCTGAGGGACAGTCAACCTTCCTACAGTGAAAACACCTTTTTTGGCTCTAGTCACTGTAAGAAAAACTTACCTTTAACCCTTTAATTGCTGCCGTCGGCCAACGGTCGTCACGAGCGCTACCTCCTCAGTGCTGTGCACGACCGTTGGCCGACGGGCCAGCATTCGTTCTCCGAACGTTCAGCACTGGGCGCTGAACGTTTGACGCAGGGAACGGGTTAAATTATACACACCTTTCGTTAAAATAGCATGCACCCTGTTATGTGGCCTAAAAGGCATAAACTGGGCTGATTTGTTATTATTTAAAAAGATGATTTTCTCCTCTTAAAAGGGTTTATTTTGACAGGTTGAGCTGCAGGGTTAAGATGCAGATGCCAGGCTACACTGGTCACACTAGTGGATGGCACAGTAATGCTGTAGTGCATAGGTGACATTTAACATTCCGTGTCATGGGTATGTTTGGGGTAACATATAGTAAGGACTCTTAGCAAAGTTATGCAAATTAGGGGTTAGACAATCCCACATTTTTATGGGTTAGAGCAAATTCACTGAAGCCTGATTAAAGCATTCCAGTGAACAGGGTCATAAAAACAGTAACATCAGTCCACAAAGAAAATGGAAGTGACCACAGAAAAAGAGGAATGTGCTAGGAACATTTTGCACCAAATGACAAAAGCTTGGCAACAACATACAGATTGATCTAGGATTTTGAGTCCCAAGTTGCAAAAGCGACAGTTATTGTTTTGTTTTATTTGTTTACATGATTGCGTGACCTCTCCTAGGTTGAAAATGCCAAATCTATTTATGTTCAAGTTTCAACAGAGGGCTAAATGTTGATATTCCTGTGGCTAAATGCTTCTACTGCTTGATAGAAACAGGCTGCTGGGACACCTTTTCCCAAATAAGGCAGTATTATTTGAAGTTGAGGTAGATCTGACTTTCTGCCTTATGATCTTTTTAACGCATTAGGGACCACATGTTAAGCTGGAGGAGATTTGTGACTGAGTGGATGTTGGAATTAGCCCTTTGTGCAGGGTTGTCTCCAAACCTTTTGCTTTTTCCTCCTATTTTTGCTGACCTGTTTTTGATGGCTATAGGACTCTGGGCACTTTACCACCACTAATCCATGCTAAATTGCATATGTTCTCTGTGTAAATTGTAATTATGATTGGTTAACCATGATTGACATATTTGATTTACTGATAAGTCCCTACTAAAGTACACTGAGGTTGCCAGTGCCTGTAAATCAAATGCTACTGGTGGGCGTGCAGCACTTGTTGTCCTACCCACATGAGTTGCCCTGTAAATATGTCTCAGACCTGCCACTGTAGTGTCGGTGCACACAGTTCTAAACTGCCATGTTAACCTAGGAAGTGCTAGGCCCTAACCATTCCTTGTCTTACATGTAAGGCACCCTTCACGTAGGCCCACGGTACCACCATGGGCAGGATGCAGTGTATGGTAAAGGTAGGACTTGCACTGGTGTTTTTTACATGTCCTGATAGTGAAATAGAGGCCCACATGCATCAAGCACTTTTTCATTCGCAAACGGTGCGATTCCTTAAAATCGGCCGTTTGCGAATGCAAAAGTGCTTTTTGGGATGCATGAAGCAATTTTAGAATTCGCAACATTGTTGCGAGTTCTAAAATTGCGGGTGCTTTTAAGAAGTCGCAGATGTGCGACTTCTTAAAAGCAATGCATCATTACTTTTAGAAGTGGAAATTCGCAATTAGGGTTCCAAATTTACCGAGTGGTTGAACCACTCGGTAAATTTGGAAAAAGTGTTTAAAATGCTTTAAATGTTTTTTTTTCAACATTCATGTTTCACACACACATGTCCTTAGGAC
Organism: Lissotriton vulgaris; assembly: GCF_964263255.1. Lineage (NCBI taxonomy): Eukaryota > Metazoa > Chordata > Amphibia > Caudata > Salamandridae > Lissotriton > Lissotriton vulgaris. The sequence continues at coordinate 1,572,986,839 of NC_141685.1, forward strand.
ATGTGTGTGTGAAACATGATGCGAAAAATACATTTCAGGGGTGCATGGGGGAGTCTCTTTGGACCCCCCCCTGCACCCATGAAATTTTCTAAGTGCCACTCGCAATTTGCATTGACTCCTATGGGCCTTTTGGCCCATAGGAATCAATGGGAATTGCGAAAATTAACTTAAGAATTCGGTATTTCTTTGGGATTCGGTAAAAATTGCGATTTTTACTGAATCACAAAGAAATACCGAAAAAAATGATGCATAGCATTTTGCACTTCTTAATTTGCGATTCCTTATTTTTCGCAAATTAAGAAATGCAAAATGACACAATGATGCATGTGGGCCAGAGTGTATTTCATTTTCACTCTGTCCCACAAGTTAACATGGGAACTGCACTGTAACATCTTACAAGTGTAAATTTCCATTGGGGAAAGATTGAGAAATTAAGTTTACACTTTCTGAACTCAGAATTTAATAATACATATTTTAGTAAAGGTGGTTTTTAAATTTTATGTTTGAAATTGCCACTTTTAGTAAATGGGCATTTTCTTGTTTAACCACTGTATGTGCCTCTGACTGGTTGTGTATTCAGCGTCTGGTTTTGGAGTGACAGGAGCTGGGGATGTGCATTCACCCTAGACAGCCACAAAGGGTATTGAGATGTGCCCTGCCTTTCCTGGTTGACTCTTAGCTGGGGTGAATGGACCTGGTCTGCATTTAGAGTATTGAGAGGTGTTTCACCAGCATTTGAATAGTTTTGGTCTCCTTTGCACAATGCTGTTTCCACCTCTTGGAAGGAAGTTGGGCCAAAGAGGACAGAACAGGTTTGGACTGGGCTCAAAGACCCTTGCCCCAAAGAGAACAAAGTGAAAACAGTGTATTAGTAGTGGACCTTAAACCTCAGAGAATTAGATCACTTCTGGACTCAAGAAGAGCCTCTGCCAGGTAGAAGAGCTGGAGATCTGTAAGGAGGTGTACTGCCCATTTGCTGTGTGTGCTTTGCTGGGTTGGCCTGCAGCTGCTGCTTCTGCCAAGGAGAGGACAAAGATTGAAACTTTGCTGTGAACTGTCATATAGATATACATTGCCTATATGCTGTGTTAAGTTAGCATGAGCTTATTAGGAGTTTAAACGCCATTTTACCTTTCTGCTGCTTCTGCACACGACACATAACTGTTGCTTTAGCTTTCCTAGTAGAATGTTTTGATTCATGCGAGAATAATATGTTGTTACTCTGATATCAGCCTTGCTTGGTGAGCTGTGTCTGTACAGTGAGTGCAGAAACCGTCAAGGATATCTCAACACAGTGGTTGTTGTAAGGTCTGATCTTCGCACGTTCCTAGACATAACATACATGCAGCTGCGGCCAAGTTCTGGCTTTAGGCGTGTTTTATATTGCTTTGCACAAGAGCATAGAAACACACTTGATGGTGCTTCGCATGCAGAGAGCTTGTGGAAGATGATGTGATCCCTTACCACTAGGATCTTGAGGTATGGGGCCGCCCTGCTAAAACCCAAAGAGACCTTCTTAGATATAATATAATATACTAACTAGGGAGGGTGAGAATTAGGTGTTACTGAACCCTATTCATTTTAGCATAATACCATACTTTCACCTTTTATGTCCTACGGTCTAGTGACTATGCTGATTACTTTGTTTCTTATAATATGTTTGCTTGTATTAGCTAAGATACTGCGTTTGAGAACACTACATTAGTGAATAAATATTTCAAATATGCACGTGTCCTCTTTTACTCCTTGTTCTGGATTAGAATGATTGTATAACGAAAGAGTGTTCATGTGTTCCACGTTACCTGAGGTGTACTAAGTCCATGTTCTGGTTTGTCTAAGCATTGGGAGTTTGTGATAACCAATGAGACACTGTAGCTAGTCTGGTAGGGGATTCTGGGTACTAAGGTGAATTTTGGCACACCCTAATTCACTGAGGTTCCAAGTCTCTATGCACAGTTTTGTATGAGAACGGAATCCCTGCGACAGAACCTGCTTGAAGAAGAAACTCCAAGTGCTTGTGTGTGCTTGCCTCCTGTTCTGACGTCCCAGGATCACAAATACTTCACCTGCAACCCACTGACCAGCACCTGGACTCCTCTGTGGACTCCTGTATTCAAAAGGCAGCCAATTCTAGTTATTTAGCCCTAAGAGGTTTGTGGTTGGTGCTGCAAAGCAAGACGTATGACTTGTTAGACGGGGACCCGGAGGGGGTCGGCCGAGCAAGGGGGAGAGGTCTCCTGGCGAGGGCCCTCTCCTTCAATCGTACGGACGAGCAACTTCCACCCCACAGATAGACACCACACACAGATACGTTCGGTACACTTTTATATGTGTTCTTAGGCAAGGTAGCTTGACGATACAGCAGGACCTGGATGCGAGGATCCTGTCAACTCTAGTCTCTTAAGGGAAGGGAGTAGCGGGACAGTCTCAGTACCGGTCCGGTACAGGGGTAGCAGGTGTGGAGCTCACAATCCTCGAGCTGGAGGGTTCACAAGTAGGGGCCGCGGCAGCGCCTGCAGGCCTTCACGAAGGTTCACGAAGAGGATGAGCCGCGGCAGCGCCAGCAGGCCTTCAAGATGGTGCACGACGAGGATGAGCCGCGGCAACGCCAGCAGGCCTTCAAGATGGTTCACGGAGCGGATGGGCCGCGGCAGCGCCAGCAGGCCTTCAAGTTGGTTCACGGAGGGGATGAGCCGCGGCAGCGCCAGCAGGCCTTCAAGATGGTTCACGACGAGGATGAGCCGCGGCAGCGCCAGCAGGCCTTCAAGATGGTTCACGACGAGGATGAGCTGTGGCAGCGCCAGCAGGCCTTCAAGATGGTTCACGAAGAGGAGCCGCGGCAGCGCCAGCAGGCCTCCAAGGATGAGTTTGTCTCAGTGTCTCTCGACTCCAGGATACAACTGCCTTCCTGCTCTGGAGCTGCCCCAGTTATAGGTCTGGCGCCCTTTGATGTCCGGACCCTCGCACTTGGAGGTCGGGAGGTCCGGGATGAGGGAGTCCAGACACCCAGCAGGGGGGTGGAGCCAGCACCCAGGGAGGCTGGGGGGCGATCGAAACCTGGCGGAGGGGAGCCATCGACACTCCTTCTCCCATTGACCCGCCAAGTGGTCTCTTCACCCCCTGGGTGGATGGTGGTGCCTCGATGTTGGGGCTAGGCTAGGCCTGGGGCTGAGGTCGACCCGAGGCCACAAGGCCTGGTCGTGGAGGGTCCAAGATGGCGGCTGGGCCGGGGACGGAGGTTCGGGAGGGGACCCGGGCCAGCCGAGAATGTTGCGATCATGAGCCAATATTCTGCCGGGGAAGAGCTGGGTGTTGACCCGGTGGGCTGTAGGTGGTGTTCTTGTCCGGGGAACAGGGGTAGCAGGGGTCCGCGACCCGCCATGCGGGGATGGGTCGGGCATGCCACGAGGCCTGTCCAACATGCGTCCCCCCCAGCTGAAGGCAGGGAGAGTCTCCCATCTTCTTGGGTAATCTCCTCGCCGAGGCGGAAGAAGCGGGACTGGCCGTCTGCGTTGGCGTGGTCTTGGCCTGGGCGATGCTCCACAGTGAAGTCCATCCCTTGCAGGGAGATGGACCAACGTAACAGCTTCGGGTTCTCTCCCCGCATCTGCATCAGCCATTGCAGTGGTCGGTGGTCTGTTTGCACCCGGAAGTGGGTACCGAAGAGATAGGGACTGAGCTTCTTGAGGGCCCACACCACGGCGAAGGCCTCTCGCTCGATGGTGCTCCAGCGCTGTTCTCGGGCCAACAGGCGTCGGCTGATGAAGACCACTGGCTGGTCAACTCCCTCGGTGTTGAGTTGGGAGAGGACGGCCCCAATGCCGTGATCGGAAGCATCCGTCTATACTATGAATTCTCGGCTGTAGTCGGGGGCCCGGAGCACGGGGGCGGTGCACATGGCGGATTTGAGTTTCTCAAAGGCAGCCTGACACTCAGGAGTCCAGTGTACTTTCTGGGGGTTCTTTTTGGAGGTGAGTTCTGTGAGGGGCCCCACAATGCTGCCATAGTCTTTTACGAAGCGCCTGTAGTATCCGGTGAGCCCCAGGAAGGCTCGGACCTCTGTTTGGGTCACCGGGGGCTCCCACGCCTGAATGGAGGCGATCTTGAGTTGGAGAGGGGCCACCAGGCCACTTCCCACTTGGTGCCCCAGGTAGGTCACGGACCCTTGGCCGATTTGGCACTTGCTGGCCTTGATTGTTAGCCCTGCCCGCCGGAGGGCGTTCAGGACCTCCCGGAGGTGTTGGAGGTGTTCTGCCCATTGGCGGCTGTACACAGCAATATCGTCCAGATAGGTGGTGCTGAACTCCTCCAGTCCCGCCAGGACTTTGTTTACGAGCCTCTGAAAGGTGGCGGGTGCGTTTTTCATTCTGAAGGGCATCACCTTGAAGTGGTAGTGGCCATCCGGGGTGGAGAAGGCGGATCGCTCCTGGGCCCCGGGGGTGAGGCCGATCTGCCAATAGCCCGCTGTCAAATCAAAGATGCTCAGGTAGCGGGCGGCCCCCATGCGGTCGATCAGTTCATCTGCTCGGGGAATGGGGTGAGCGTCGGTCCTGGTGACGGCGTTCAGACCCCGATAGTCCACACAAAATCTGAGTTCTGGGGCGACGCCAGGGGCGGCGGCCTTGGGGACCAGCACGACTGGGCTGGCCCAGGGGCTGTCGGAGGGCTCGATCACTCCCAGAGCCAGCATCTTGGAGACCTCCGACTGGATGCAGGCGCGTACTCGATCAGGTACCCTGTACGCCCGGTGCCGGATAGGGGGGCTATCTCTGGTGTCGACATCGTGGAGGCACCAGGGGCTGACCCCAGGGATGAGGGAGAATAGGTCGGCAAACTGGTGTAGCAAGTCTTGGCAGTCTTGGTGTTGCGCTGGGGACAGGGCATCGGAGAGGTGGACTCCTTCCATGGAGCCGTCTTTTTCGAGGTTCCTCAGGAGATCGGGAAGGGGCTCGGAGTCCTCCTCAGCCCCACTGTCGGTAGCCATCAGGAGGCTAAGTTCAGAGTGTACGAAGTGTGTCTTAAGTCTATTGGCGTGGAGGACACGGAGAGGGTTTCGGGGGGATTCCAGGTCCACCAGATAGGTGACAGGGCCCTTGCGCTCCACCACTTTGAAGGGTCCCGTCCATTTGTCCTGGAGGGCGCAAGGTTCGACCTGGGACATAACCCAGACCTGTTGTCCCGGCTCGAACTCGATGGATGAGGCATTTTGGTCATACCAGCGCTTCATGTCTTCTTGGCTGGCTTCGAGGTTGGCTTTGGCGAGTTCCCTGAACCGCCGGGTCTGGTTCCGGAGGGTCAAGAGGTTCTTGTACACATCAGGGGAAGTCTTCTGGGGGGTCACCTCCCACCCTTCTTTGACCAGGCTGAGGGGGCCCCGGACGGGGTGCCCATACAGGAGCTCGAAGGGGCTGAAGCCCAGGGATTTCTGGGGGACCTCCCTGTAGGCAAACAGGAGGCATGGGAGCAGCACGTCCCATTGGCGGCATAGGGGCTCCCCCAGGCCCATGATCATACCCTTGAGGGTGCGATTGAATCATTCTACTAGTCCGTTTCCTTGCGGGTGATAGGGGGTCGTAAATTCGTGGGTGACCCCGCACTGTTGCCAGAGGGACTTCATGTACCTGGAGATAAAGTTCGTTCCCCGATCACTGACGACCTCTCGGGGGAAGCCCACCAGCGAGAAGATCCCCATCAGGGCTCGGCCCACCACGGACGCTGTCACGGTCCGGAGAGGGATGGTTTCGGGATCGCGAGTGGCATGGTCCACCAGAACAAGGATGAACCGGTGACCCTGCGCTGTCCGGGGCTCCAGGGGCCCCACAATGACGATTCCCACCAGCTCAAAGGGAGTGGTGACGATAGGAAAGGGTTGCAGGGGGACTTTCAGTTTCTGGCCGCTCTTCCCGCTGGCCTGGCAGGTGGGGCAGGCCCGGCAGTGGTTCATTACATCGTTCCGCATTTTCGGCCAGTAGAAATGGGTCACCAGGCGGCTGTACGTCTTGTCCTGCCCCAGGTGCCCGGCAAGTGGCACATCGTGTGCCAGGTTCAAGAGGAAGTCTCTGAATCGGAGGGGGACCACCAGCACCCGGCTGGCTCCCAGTTCGGCAATCTTTTGCTCACTGTAGAGCAGCCCGTTGTCCCAGTAGATCCAGTGGGCCCCCGAGGCATCCCCTGCGCTCTGGGCTATGGCTTGTTGTCGGAGCCCCTCGAGGGAGGGACACATTCTTTGTTCTTGGCGGAACTGTTCCTGAGTGGGGCCACCTTCTTGGCGCCACTGGGCCAGCTCCGGGAGGTCTTGGGTTTGGTCAGGTTCTTCGCTGTCGAGCCCCGGGGGACCAGGCTCAGGTGTGGTTTCTTCTGCTATGATCGGCGGAGGAGGTTCGGGCCACTTTGGTTCCTCCGTGAGGGGGATGGCGCGGGCGGCCATGGATCAGGTCGTTGCACAGACCCATTCAGGGAGGCCAAGCATCCCCAGGTGCTCTCTTTGCTCAACGGCTGCCCAGGGGGAGCTTTCAAGATCGTTCCCCAGGAGGCAGTCCACGGGGGCATCGTCTCGGACGGTCACTTTCAGCATGCCCGACACCCCCCCCCACTCGAAGGGGACACGGGCCATCTGGCACAGGCTTTCGGAGTTGTCCACAGACCGCACTGGACAGAGTACATTAGGTAGGATTTGATCAGGGGTCACCAGATGGCAGTGGACGGCGGTCACACTGGCCCCTGTGTCACGGAGGGCTTCCGCCCGGCGTCCATTTATGGTGACCCACTGGCTGTATTTTTGCGTGTTGGTGGGAATGGGGGCCCGCGGGACCATGTCCCTTTCCCCTAGACAGACCAGGGACATGGCGGCAGGTTCCCACTCGGACTGGTATTGTTCGTGCTCTTCTTGTGCTTTGTCGCCCTGCTCCTCTCCTAGGGTTATGGCGGTGATCTGGCGGTTTACTGGACTCTGGTTTCTCGGGCAGTTTGGATCATTGGCGTAGTGGCCGGGTCGCTGGCATTTGTGGCAGACGACGTTGGAGCGGAATCCTGGTCGCGTCGGAGGGTTTCCTCTTCCAGCCGGGGGCGGGGTGTTGCTAGTGGGGGGCACTGTGACGGAGTCCCGGCCCGACCCTGGCCTCCTCCTCCCCCCCGTGGCCGGTGGGGCCCTTGGGAGGCTCTGTTCTGTTTGCCTGGCCAACTCCGAGGGACCAGTGTGCTCTCCCATCGATCCGCTTCGATGGCGAGTTTCCGGGGTTCGGTCAGCTTGCTATCGAGGAGGTGCTGCCTTAGTTCCACGAAACAATTATTGAAGAGGTGCTCCCACACAATAAGGTCGAATAACTGCTCGTAGGTGGTGACCTGGCTGCCCTTGATCCAACCCTTGAAGGCTCGGCTAAAAAAGTTCACGTACTCCACCCAGGTGGTACCGGGGATTCTCTTACAGTCTCGAAATCGCTGCCGGTACATTTCGGGCGTGAGCCCATAGCGAGTGAGAAGGGCGGCCTTCATGTGTTCGTAGGATGTCATCTCGTGGTCGGGGAGCTGTAGCAGGGCATCTCTTCCTTCGTTGACGAATCTTCCCCATAACCCGGCTCCCCAGTCTTTTTGCGGGATTCGGTGGGAGATCATTGCTACCTCCTAGGCCTTAAACCATTGCTGGATATCGTCGTTCCTGTAGTATTCTCGGACGACGTCCTTGGGAATGTGGACCTTGGGGTCTGTAGGGGGAGCGGAGCTCTGGTTCTCGGGGACGCCGAGGTCTTTGTTTTGTCGTCGAATTTCTAGCTCTTTCAAATTGCGCTCATGTTCGTACGCTAGTCTCTTTTCTTCCAGCTCCCTCTGGCTCTTTTTCTCTTCTCGTTCTTCCCGGAGCCGTAAGTGTTCGAGGGTTATCTTTTGTTCTGCCAGTTTCAGTTCTCCATCCAAGCAAAGTTGAGCCAGCTCTAACTCGTGGAGTCGGCTTTTCTCCCGTTCTTGGGCCTCTTCGGACGAGAGGCCCGCTCTTCGTTCTTCTACGGGGGTGGTAAGCATTTCTGTGGCCTCAATGTTTTCACTTTGGGGTGGGGACGCTTCTGTCTCCACCCAAGATTCCAAGGCGTGCTTGAGGTCATCTTTGGTGCTCAGTCCTGTGGTAGCGATGCCCAAATCTAGGCAGAATTGCTTTAGTTCTTTGTGGCTGTATTCTTCCAGCCGTTCTATCTGAAATTTTGCGGTTGTTCCACTCTCCTTTGTCGACATTGCTGCTGTGTGTCGTGGGGTGAGTTACTCTCTGTACGATTATGCGTTGGCTCGGATCGCGCCGCTGGCCACCAAAGTTAGACGGGGACCCGGAGGGGGTCGGCCGAGCAAGGGGGAGAGGTCTCCTGGCGAGGGCCTCTCCTTCAATCGTACGGACGAGCAACTTCCCCCCCACAGATAGACACCACACACAGATACGTTCGGTACACTTTTATATGTATTCTTAGGCAAGGTAGCTTGACGATACAGCAGGACCTGGATGCGAGGATCCTGTCAACTCTAGTCTCTTAAGGGAAGGGGGTAGCGGGACAGTCTCAGTACCGGTCCGGTACAGGGGTAGCAGGTGTGGAGCTCACAATCCTCGAGCTGGAGGGTTCACAAGTAGGGGCTGCGGCAGCGCCAGCAGGCCTCCAAGGATGAGTTCGTCTCGGTGTCTCTCGACTCCAGGATACAACTGCCTTCCTGCTCTGGAGCTGCCCCAGTTATAGGTCTGGCGCCCTTTGATGTCCGGACCCTCGCACTTGGAGGTCGGGAGGTCCGGGATGAGGGAGTCCAGACACCCAGCAGGGGGGTGGAGCCAGCGCCCAGGGAGGCTGGGGGGCGATCGAAACCTGGCAGAGGGGAGCCATCGACACTCCTTCTCCCATTGACCCGCCAAGTGGTCTCTTCACCCCCTGGGTGGATGGTGGTGGCTCGATGTCGGGGCTAGGCTAGGCCTGGGGCTGAGGTTGACCCGAGGCCACAAGGCCTGGTCGTGGAGGGTCCAAGATGGCGGCTGGGCTGGGGACGGAGGTTCGGGAGGGGACCCGGGCCAGCCGAGAATGTTGCGATCATGAGCCAATGTTCCGCCGGGGAAGAGCTGAGTGTTGACCCGGCGGGCTGTAGTTGGTGTTCTTGTCCGGGGAACAGGGGTAGCAGGGGTCCGCGACCCGCCATGCGGGGGGGGGTCGGGCATGCCACGAGGCCTGTCCAACATGACTCCGACGCCATTAGTGCAGCACCAGTGATGCCGCAACTTGCACTGAGGTACGGCACACCACCTGCCTCCCTATGTCTACAGTTATCGGCCTTCTTGATGCCAGCTCATACACCGACGCTGTCAGCACCAGCATCACATTATCGCAGGGCCGATAACCGACAAGGGTGACTTCCCAAACTCTTCGACGTCTCATTGCTTCAGCAGACCCAAAGCCTCACTGCTGACACCACCTTACTTCCCCTGTCCTGGATTCGATGCCTCGCCTTCTCACGGACTTGATGCCTTGCCTCCCCTGTCGCAGAAAGGAACAGGCTTTGCCTCAGCACTGACACCTCAACTCAACAACACCATGCCTCATCTGTTGACTTTGTTCCCAATGTACCTTTGATTAGGGGGTGCCTGACCCGCCCACCTCGTGGTCGGCACCGTACTTTGGATTTGTGCCTGTCACGGCGTCGTAATTGCCCCAGATGGAGCTATTTGTTTCTACAAGTTCTCTTTTTGAATGCCTATCTCTTGCCACTGTATTATTCCCAAGCTAAGTGGTCATGTAAAAATCCAATCCTTGCTTGGACCCAGGAACACCAACTCCTGTGGATTGCTCCTTTGCCACACCTAGGTACATATCCCAGAAAAGTGTTGTGTCTGCTCATGTGATGCTCATTCTTATGTATTTAATTTTCACTATTGAAATGGTGTCTGTCCCATAAGTTAACATGGGAGCTGCACGGTAACATCTTACAAGTGTACATTTCCATTGGGGAAAGATAGAGAAATTAAGTTTACTCTCTCTGAACTCAGAATTTAATAACACATCTTTTAGTAAAGGTGTTTTTTAAATTGTATGTTTGAAATTGCCACTCTTAGTAAATGGGCATTTTCTTGTTTAACCACTCTATGTGCCTCTGACTGGTTGTGAATTCAGCGTCTGGTTTTGGAGTGACAGGAGCTGGGGATGTGCATTCACCCTAGACAGCCACAAAGGGTATTGAGATGTGCCCTGCCTTTCCTGGTTGACTCTTAGCTGGGGTTAATGGACCTGGTCTGCATTTAGAGTATTGAGAGGTGTTTCACTAGCATTTGAATAGTTTTGGTCTCCTTTGCACAATGCTGTTTCCACCTCTTGGAAGGAAGTTTGGCCAAAGAGGACAGAACAGGTTTGGACTGGGCTCATAAACCCTTGCCACAAAGGAACAAAGTGAAAACGGGGTATAAGTAGTGGACCTTAAACCTCAGAGAATCAGATCACTTCTGGACTCAAGAAGAGCCTCTGCCAGGTAGAAGAGCTGGAGAGCTGTAAGCAGGAGTACGGCCCATTTGCTGTGTGTGCTTTTCTGGGTTGGCCTGCAGCTGATGTTTCTGCCAAGGAGAGGACAAAGACTGAAACTTTGCTGTGAACCTGCTTGAAGAAGAGACTCCAAGGGCTTGTGTGCGCTTGCCTTTTGTTCTGATGTCTCGGTGTCACAAATACTTCACCTGCAACCCACTGACCAGCACCTGGACTCCTCTGTTGACTCCTGTATTCAAAAGGCTTCTAATTCTAGTTCTTTGGCCCTAAGATTTTTGTGGTTGGTGCTGCAAAGCAAGACGTATGAGTCCAACGCCATTAGTGCTGCGCCAGTGACGCCGCAACCTGCACTGAGGTACGACACACCACCTGCCTGCCTATGTATACAGCTATTTGCCTTCTTGATGCCAGTCCATACACCGACACTGTCAGCACCAGCATCACATTATCGCAGGGCCGATAACCGACAAGTGTGACTTCCCAAACTCTTCAACATCTAATTGCTTCACCAGAACCAAAGCCTCACTGCCGACACCACCTAACTTCCCCGGTCCTGGATTCGATGCCTTGCCTCCTCACGGACTCGATGCCTTGCCTCCCCTGTGGCAGAAAGGAACAGGCTTTGCCACAGCGCTGGCACCTCAATTCCACAATACCATGCCTCATCTGTTGACTTTGTTCCCAATGTACCTTTGATTAGGGGGTGCCTGACCCGCGCACCTCGTGGTCGGCGCCATACTTTGGATTTGTGCCTGTCTCAACGTCGTAATTGCCCCAGATGGAGCTATTTGTTTCTACAAGTTCTCTTTTTAAATGCCTATCTCGTGCCACTTTAATATTCCCAAGCTAAGTGGTCATTTAAACATCCCATCCTTGCTTGGACCCAGGAACACCAACTCCTGTGGATTGCTCCTTTGCCACACCTAGGTAGATATCCCAGAAAAGTGTTGTGTCTGCTCATGTGATGCTCATTCTTATCGGTTGCTCCATGCCTCATTGGTAGACTCCACAGGCATGTGATATGGCTTGTTTTATAAAGAGTGTTCATCTGCGCCTAGCAGTGGACCCATCTGAGCATATACTATGCCTGGTTTTATAATGCCCTTTCTCTTGAGTGCATCCTGCCACTCCTGCCTTGAATCCTGATAGCAGATAGTAGATCTGGTTAAATAAAATCCAATATTAGGCTTTGTGCTTTACTCTATTGCAACAGATATTTTCCTGTTGCTTCTTTGTACATTCTGCAGGCTCGTTGCATAGTGCTTAGTCACACAGGTTGGGTCGGTATACAACGGTTACCACGCATTTTTTACAACGCGGTACCGTTACCACGCTACTTTTACCACACATGTCATTACAACGAAATGCGCTGGGGGGCGCTCCAGGATAGTAAATACTTTAATTTACTATCCAACTCCTTTCCCTAGAGTCCACGGGGACTGGAGTTGGAATAGTAAATTAAATAATTTACTATCCAGCGCCCCTCCACGCAAGTCAGTGTAACGACTTGCGTTGTAAAAGTACGCGTGGTACCGTCATACATCCGTTGGGTCACGTGGTGCCTCTTCCACGCCTGGTCAGAACCCCCCCCCCCACACCCATAGAATACTAGGGCTGGTTGCATTATGCCCTTTCACATGGTGCAAGAAATTGGTTTACTAGTTGAGGAGGGTAAAACCCTACTCAAGCAGCAACCGCAATCTTTGTGAGAAAGAATTCACCAGCAAACCCTAAATTAAACTGTGGTCAACACTGTTAGCTTGGCACGAGCATTCCGGCTTAACTTAGAGGCAATGTTTAAAGTATATATGCAGTGAAGAACTGAAATCTTCATTCTCAGGGGTCTCATTAATGCTAAGAAGAACTTGACACAGAAGCTAGAATATAAGGAGAACATTTTTATTAAACTCAAATGAGTGAGGCTACGTCACACAGAAGCCTTAGCAACTGAATGAGGCAGTCTGAGGAATACAGAGAACAGAGGCCTTATATATGGTTAGGGTTACAAAACTCAGCATAAAAGTAAGGGGCAGTCCTAGCTTTTGCAAGCATGCAAAAAGCCCAACATTCCTTCTTACACAAGCCGGACAAATCCATAATAAAAGACCACAACCCATATTGTAAACAGGCCATAAAAGAAGGAACAGAAACAGATGAGAAGTAGGATAAGGGGTGTGTATGTGCATACCAAACTTTACAATCTCCTGTGCTCTGATCCTTAATCTTGATCAGCTACTGGGCAAGGAACTGTTCCAACAAGGTCAGCTTCAGGCAACAGGGTCAGTTCACTCAGGTCATCTAAAAGTCAGCTAAAGTCATCGGCCTATGTGAGGGCAACCACAAAATGGCTGCCATGCACAAAATTCGAACCCAAGGTTTCAGAATTCACGGAACCTCAGCAGCACTTCAAACAGTAATAAAGTGAAAAAACAACATATGAAAAATCCCAGACCAATTTAGGAAAATAGAGTACACTGTAACAAATAAATAAAGTCCAAAATGACGAAAATCCAATCAGTAGAAATCGCAGAGATGCAAGTATAAAAGATGTCAGTAAAAATAGCTTCAAAAAGCAAGATGTCAACTGTGGTTATCTGGTCACTCAGAACCAGAACAAAATCACAAGTTCGGGCTGACCACAATAGAGCATGGGCTGGCTACAGGGACCCATTTAGACCCACTAAATCCTTGTGTCAAAGATAGGATATGTCACCTAGCAGAGGCGTTGCAAGGTCTGGGTGAGGAGATGCATCGCTCAGCAGTGGTTCCGGGGAGCAGGTAAGTGTGATGCGATGTCCTTGCTTTGAAATGCGTGTTGCTGCAATGGTTCAGATCGAATGCATTGAGTAGGCAATGTCATTACCTGGAGAGGCATCACACAGCGGTGGTTCTGATGGGCTTCAATGTACGATGTGAAGTCCTTGCGTGGAGTAAGTCTGCGCAGCAGAGTTAATGCGTCGGTTCTGAGGGTGATGCTTTGAGCAGTAAAGGTGATGAGCCAATTCTGCAGGAGAAGTGCTGTGGTGGAAATGCAAAGGTACTGTTGAATCCACAGATGGATTGGCAGAGCACCTTCAGGCCCAGTTCCAGGGGTACAGGACTGACATCGCAAAACCCGGGAGGACAGGACTCACAGATGGCAGAGTCCAGGAGCTTGGTTCAAGGTTGTGGAAGTCTGTTCTGTCTCTAAGTCTTCTGATCAAGAGGTCAGCCAATAAGCCCTTAGAGTCACTCTAGGGTACTGGGCTTAGAGATGTAGGTCCAGTCCTTCTCACGTAGGCAAGAGGCCATCAGGGCAGCAGGTTAACACAGCAGAGCAGCGGTCATTCTGGGCAGCAGTCCAGCAGAGCTGCAGACCTTTCAGCAGCATAACGATCCTTCTTCCTGGCAAAGTCCACAGGTAGGTCCAGAAGTGTACTGAAGAGTTTGGGTCTGAGGTCCAATATTTATACCTGGTGCCCACTTTGAAGTAGGAGAAGCATCTAGAGGATTTCACCCTCCTGCGGTGTCTTCCTCCCTACCCTGCCTCAGCTTATCTGGGGTCACAAAAGGCTAGTGGCAATTCCTTTGTGAGAGTGCTCAGGCAGAGCATTTGTGATGTTCCTCACCGTCTTTTTTTAGTGGCCTGTCCTGTCAACATCTACCTTCCTTTTGTCTCACTGTCTCAGAATAATCCCAAAAGACCAAGTGTTAGCTACACCTAGTCATGTGATCCAGGATCAGGCTGCAGGCACTAAATGGTTAGGACAAGAAAATGCCAACTTTTTAAAAGGTTCTAACTAACAAAATATCTAGTTGCCCAAATTGTTTGCCCACTCAAAACAAAGGGACCAACAATCTTATTTCATTAGCCCCTATGGTTTATTTCAGTTTTCTATTTTTGTTTTTCTCAAAGTATTTGTTGCAATATTACATGCCTCGGCGAAGGGCAACACTTTGTTTTAAAACAAGAGATTAAAAAATGTACACATCAAAACCCATTTGATATTACAACAATATAAAAAATCATATAATGACAACACAACACATTCTTCTCTGTGAAGAAAAACAGTGTGGATAACCTTTCTTTGATCAGTCCTTCATTCAAAACATGTTAACACTTGACGGAGTATTCCATTATTATTACTATGCATGCTATGTCCTGCCAGTGTAATGGGCCCTGTGGCCACTAGCTCTAAATGTTATCAATCAGAGAGTTAATGTTTTGTACATCTCCCTCAAACACTTTTAATTTGATTGCAAGTGTCTTTTCTATGCTTCTGGGGAAAAGACACTCACAATCAAAATGGAAAACTCTGCTAAGTGTTAACATGTTTTGAGTAAATGTAAATGTATTGCGACTTACATAGCGCACGTATCACCCGAAGGCATCAAGGGGCTTGCCTTGGGAATCCGTCCTGGCTTTTCCCTGTGAGATAACCCCTACTGGGCATCCCCAAGGTGGAAGCCAGGCATCCCACAGCGGGTGGGCCGCCGTAGTGGAGATTAAGCAAGCTATTGCCCAGAGTTGCAGCGTGGGACCCCATGATTAGAGTAGGCACCGAGGCGAGAATTATCGAGTCCGTGGACATTTTTGGGCTCAGGACCCTGCCGCGTCGGGAATTGAACCCTGATCCCGGGCCAGACCTCTGCATCAGGGTCTGCCGCTCTAATCAGTGAGCCACACTCCTCCACTGAGTGGGTAAAAAACTTGTGGCAACTATATATTTTGTTAGTTTGAAAGTTAAATAAGGTCCAATCTAATTTATATCAAGGACCCAAGCCTTCCTTTATTATCAACTTTCTAAACGTGGCATTTTCAGACTTGAGACAAAGAATCAAACTGTACTATAAAGAGGGCTTTTAAGTACAATTGTTTAGACACCAAACTTAATCTCTCTACTTTTTCCCAGTTGAAAGTTATCACTTTTTTAATGTAAAAAGGTAACACAATGTTATCCTATGGGAGAGGTAGGACTCACAGTAGTGAAATAAAATAGTAGCTTTTCAGTATTAGAACATGTCACAGTTGATATTACGTGACCAACTTTCAAAATACACTACAACCTGCCCTCTGGGCCACCCAAGGTCTATGATATGGGTGACATATGTATTACAGAGGAAGGTTTGGGCCTTGTGAACTGTTTACCTTTCCAGGTCAAAATGGCTGTTTACAACTACACACACAGGTGCATCAGCAGGGCTATTTAAGTGGGTAGCACATTGAGTGCTGCAGGCCCACTAGTAGCATTTAATTAACAGTCCCTGGGTACATGTAGTACTCCTTCTCTCCAGCAAAGAACTTAGGGGTCTGGTTCGGAGAAAATCTCCGGTTTTCAGATCACATAAAAAAACTCACTGGTGTCTGCTTCGGCACCCTTAAGACCCTTAGAAGGTTCTTCTCTTTTCTACCGAGGCCGGCTAAGGAAATGTTTGCTTTGGCCCTTATCCTTTCCCGGCTTGATTATGCCATCATCAGCATCCCCGGTTATCTGACGAATAAACTACAAATGATACAGAATGCAGTGGCTAGACTTTTATTTAATAGCTCTAAGAGATCTAGTGTGAGACTGAACTTGCACGATTTGCACTGGCTCCCTGTGGCACAGCGGGTGCAGATCAAAGCTCTCACCCTTGCCCATAGAGCCCTTCATGGCCTCGGGCCCTCGTATATCAGGAAGCGCTTTGCTTTCTATAATTCTAGCCACTTTCTGCGATCTGCTTCTCAACGCCAGATGGCTACTCCCCGGTTTCGCCGAACTAGGCTGGGGAGCCAGTCTCTCTCAGTGAAACCATCTATTCTATGGAACAATCTTCCTGAAGAGCTACGGCAAACCCAGGACTTCCGTTTTTTTAAAAAAAACTACTTAAAACGCACCTCTTCAATCAACCCAGTTAATTAATCTTTGCTCTCTCGGCCAAAAGTCTGCTCACGTGCGAGGAACCTCTATAGTATTAGTGCGCGCTACAAACCATTTATAGCATAACATAACACATACAGGTAGATTAGGTGTGCCAACTGGGTGGAATCCAGTCTTACCACGTTTAAGGATAGAGCACAAGCAGGTTAGCACTGCATAGCAGTGGTAAAGACTGCAGATTCCAAAAGCAAAGTCAGCAAAACAGGATGGTTGAAGGCAAAGAGTTAGGGGAGAACCATGCCAAGGATGCCAAGTCTAACACATGGGGTTGCTCATATGGGACAAAACAAGGAAATTACTGTCCTGTTTCTTAGCTTTGTTCACAGCAATACATACACCAACTTGTCCATATGTTGAGTTAATGTATGCTAAAAAGATGTTAAACAGAAACACATAGATCCCTTCTGTGCTAGTGCACTGGAATAAAAAGGATCATGATATTGCTCCTGATGCTCTTGAGTTGACCCTGCATTCTTGATTGCCCTGATCTGACCAAACCTTTCCAGAACACTGAAACGTGGACAGCCTTATTCTTGCATCAACAAAATATAAGCTTTTATGTCAAGAATCCACAACACAAAAACATTTCACACATAAGCTACAATGCACTCAGACTCTCAACCAGCCATATCCTCAACTTTAATATTTAAGCCTGCTACCTCTCACTCCCTTGATGCCTAAACACCACAAAAAACCACACTAAGAGAAGCACTCTGTTCCTTGAAACACTGCACATGTTGGCCAAATGACATGCACACATTCTTCAATCCACTGCACTTCCAGGGATTAGCATGCTGCCCATATGTGGATGCACTTACTGGTATGAAGTGCTACAAAATGCAACTACAATTCAATAAGTGATCACTTTTAATTTGCAGCTCTCTATTTCAAATGTATTGTACTTTCAGTCCAAAATTGTAGATGCAGAATAACCACCGTTACATAGAATGAATTCAGTGTCTCATACTGACTACTGGTTAACCATATAACAGTCGCACAGCTACATAACATTAAATTCTTTGCAATTGCAAATGATCATACTTAGCCTACACACACAGAACTTTATTTGAGAAGAGTGCTTTTGTACTCAATGGTGTTTCCTTTGGAGGTGTTACTGCGATATTTGTTGATGTAGAACAATCTGTTATTATGGTTTGTCAAGAACAAAGGGGAATGAGAGCAATGCGTGTAGAAGTGTGCCATTGTGTGAGGAGAAAACCTCTGAGGGATAGCTACAGAGGGCCTCATTTATGAGAAGTGGAACATAGCTGCATGAAAGCATTAATGCAACACTTCTCAGTGTGCTCCCCTTGTAACACTTTAAAGTACTTATAGTATGGTGGATCATGTCGCAAGGAGTTACAGATACGTTAGTTTTACTGATGTATCTGTAGTCGCCAACAGACGCAACTCCAGCAATGTGTCTTTTCACATGGGGCTTAACCCATGTGAAAGGGCCTGCGCCACCCTTACCCTGCCATGAGGCAGGCGTACAGTTTTGACACATTGGCGTCCTAGAAGTGGTGCAGTGAAATCTCATATATTTCACCGCGCCACTGTTGCAACCCTTTCTAGTGGGGGGAAAGCCCATCATGTATATATTATACCTGAGGAAGTGACGCATCTGCCTGGATACGTCACTTTGTAAATATGGTGCAAGGGGGAGCATATTTAACTCCACTGCTGCATCACCAAAAGTGACGCAACAGCGTCGCAAAAGTGATGCAGGGGCTCATAAATAAGCCCCTGAATACTTCACATTGTGTATGCCATTTGTTGCAAACCAGCCTTCGTTAATGAATTATCACAAAAACGAATTTTTTACTGCTGTAAGTAGAGTCACTAAATGAAATATATGACCATAACAGGCCTATGTGTTCCAGCTACAGCTAAATAAACGTTATGTGAAAACACTGCTTACTTTTACAATGTAAGTGGAAAAAGACATTGATTTTGTGACGTCTTCTGTCACTGCACCGCACAAATACTTTGATTGCAATTGAAAAAAGTGCATTAACAGCCTTGCTTCATTATTTTCTGATGTGTGTGATTTAAAAAATAGTCTTCTTTGAAATGTGAGGCAGGTTACACACATTGTAGCAATTAGTGCTCTGGAAGTTGCATCTTCCTTTAACATTAAAATATGACAAGGCAGGAGGCTCATTAGCTCAGGGGACACACTTCTATTTTAAATTAAATTTAGCTCAGGTCAGAATAGTACATCTAACTGCTTGTTATCCAAGAGCGTGAGCAATAACCTCCTAGCTTCATACACATAATCATTCTGAAAAAAGCATAGTGTCAAATTAATGCAAAAACGGTAAGCTTCAGATTGATCTGTAATGCAAAAACTTCAGCGGTTTACATTAATGATATGTTATTTGATTAAACGACAGTGAAAAGGGACAAAAGGGTTCTGTAAACATTGCCCTTCCATGGAATTAAATTAGAAAAAGTTTTACTGCAATGCAGTCATTACAACGGAGTGCCTTTACAGCGCAGTCAGTGCCACAAATGCGTTGTTCTTACGAGTTCCATTACAACGCAAGTCATTACAACGACTTGCTTTAGGGAATGGATGTTGGACTGGTGTTGAATTTTAAGTTCAACACATTCCCTACTGATAAAACTACTGTAGTTGGAACGGTAATTTAAACTGTTCCTAAGTCTAGCACTTCCCTAAACAAATCGTTGTAATGACTTGCTGTGTAATGGAACTTGTGGTAACAACACAGTCAGGGTATTGGCTTTGTTGTTATTTTGGCATGTCAGGTAACAGATGCTATTTGTTAAATGTCTCGGTGCCTATGTACTACGAATAATTTCACAGGTGGACTCTATGGAGTGTTTGGCATGTACTAGTATCTAAGGTGTAATGTAAGCCTCATGTTGTTGATTTTGCCAACCCAATTATCTTGTGATGCACAACAAAAAATCATGTTAATTGACATGTTAGCATGCCCCTAACCCACCTCCGCCTCATCTGTTCTTTATCATTGCGCTTAATATATGTTCCCAATATCAGTTGCCTTAATAGCTGCTTTTTTGGATAAAATGACACATTCTGTAAAGAGGTGGTCATATCTGAAACAGAGGAGGAACGTCATACTTTGCTCTCATATATTGTTTGTCCAACGATAAGCCCTTTGATCTACATACTGGGTTTGAATAGTGATTGATGAATAAAAGTACAATCACTGCTAATTTGGCCTATTAAGGGACAGCTCACCCCTTGCACGTTAATGTTTTAACCAAATACCTTTAAAGGGATATGTAGAACTGTGGGTCATCAGGACTTACTCCATATGTGTCTGTTTACAAGAAACACACTTGAAAAAGGTGATGTTTTAACATCTGCTCCTCACGTAATTTCCCCTCTTTGATATTGATCAAATAATTCACTTTTTCCCTACATGTAAATGTAATATAATGAAGCTGGGCCTGGTATTCCATGTGCAGCTTTAAAGGCAGGCAAGCTCCATGCTTCTAAACCCCAAAAATATTTTAAAAATTCATGGTTAAACCCGGTTTCTTGTGTAATTATATTGATGTTATGGTTATTTGCGCAAAAATCTTCTTCGTCAAGTTTCTGGCGTAGACTGGCCACATTCCAGGAACAGATATTGAGTGAGGCTACTGATCCCGTTGTTCTACAACATGATACTGATGGCCCCACTGGGACCCATTATCAGGTTTAGGTGGCAGAAACCAAGACAACGGTGAGACGTTAGTGTCTTTGTGACTGCACGACTCTGGAGGATTCAGCAGATTTGAACTCCCATTTGCATTCTGTCCTACCCCGTATGGAACTACTGGTTGTCCGGTTTGACTTGAAACAGTTGCTGCAGACTCTATTTGGAAAGCAGATGTCTTCAGCGCTATGATTTTCACAGTGCTGGCTAATTAGCTCATTGACAAACTCCTTATCAGTTAATTGAACCTTGATGTACTCATGTTGCCCAATTGGTTAGCCCACTTCTAAGGCCCTTTGGATTTCATTGAGGACCACAAAGTAACAATGCCTGACCTTGATGATATATTGAATGGCCTTATTAATTAATGAGTTTACAGCACCTGGGAAGTTTTGGTACCACAACCAGAAAGACACTGCAGAACTGGTATTAGCGACAACCGTATCTGCGTGAAAATATTCATGGGGGATACAAAGTAGTGAGGAATGTTTTGGTGTTACAGGAAAGTACTTTATTAATTCTCCTTGTAGCATTGTGCAGTGTTGTATGAACAGTACATGCTTTAACGCACAAGATGCTCATAGGTCCTAATATTAATTACATCCATGATCCTTACACAACCTGCATTTGAATCCAGATTACGATTTGTGCCAGGAATATTTGACACTGTTAATAGTATTTTACCCTGCTATTGCCCCCTGTATTTCAACCATTTTTGCTATTCTTGTATTATACATTTTCCCCAACATGTCCTCCAGGTTTTTTACTGTCAGTGAAGTTGTTAATCAGTGAGAATAAACTGCTCATGGGAGGGCAGTTCTTGTTCTTGCTGGGGGCTTTACATCTGTTGCTGTGAACTTTACCTGAATTTTGATTGAAGCATGATTAAAAATAGAGATAGGGAGACACTGTTACTTTATTTACAAAATAAAATGGGTAGGACATGAGCGGAGCATTGAAAGAAAGGCTGACTATCATCAGTGACTGAAATTCTGGATGTAGACTGAGTACGGAGCTGGGTTACATGGTGCAGGTTGTGTCAGGGAGTTTTCCTCTCATATGGCTGAAAGTTATGAATACCCTTCAAGCACACCAGGGAGTTTAAAAATACTTCAAAGCAGTCATGGTGTGGGATTTGTTTGGTATTAGATCAAAGAAGCTCAAAGTGCTAGCTGCGGTCCTGCAACCCATGGCCATTAAAGCTGATAAAGATGCAAATATTTGTAACTAAGGGGTTTGTTCACAAACTGCACATTTTAGTATCTAAATTAGTACTACGGTAGTGCTAATCACATGCTACAAAATGCAATTCACAAACCTACAGGCAGAAACCTCCTCCACAGCCTCTCCTATGTCTTCTTTGCAGAGATCTCTGCCAACTTGGCAGAGAGCTCTATACACTTAGATATATGTTTCAGTAATAAATGTAGGAGGGTCAAGGCGGAGTGGAGGAAAAATGGAAAATATTTCCTGCTATTTAAGGGTGGGTTTAAGAAGGGACATGCTAACACATGCATGCATACTGAACAGAGTAAGACCATTGCTACTCACAAACTACATTTATAAAGTTAAGAAAGTCCTGACTATATCAAAGCAGGTGTATATCTACTGAGCCCAGTCTCGAAGTAAGTCTAGCACCAGGCAACAGGACCAGTGACAGGTACTGTAATACTCCCATAAACAACAAAAAAACAGAAACAGGGAAATAAAATAGTTCCCCAAATTAACTTAAAACAAAGAAATAATTTTAACATTAGGTATAGGTAAAGATATAAAATAATGTATTAAAAGTTGATGAGCTTAATTAAAGCAATAAAATCAACTTTTATTAAAAAATATTTACATTAAACAGTTTATATATTTTATATAACATGTATTTGATATTAAGTTAAAATACAAATGTTAATGCTGGTGGTAAAGTTGTATCATTATTTAGTGTGTTGCATAAATGAAATTAAATTTAGAACATATCAATCAAATTGTAATATGTTTAAATTAATTAACACTTTCATTAGATGAGTTAACATGCTGTAACATTTAGCACTGTTTTAGTTCTAGGTTAACAATACAGATTTAAAATTGTTCTTTAATGAAATAAACTTTAATAAATCTCCTTATACTTTCCTTAGTGAGATTTCTGCCTCAGTGACAGAGCTCTTCACCTATGTGTGCAAAGTTACAAGTAGTAACTTTATACTCGTAAATCATGTGGTAGGGGGCTTCGCCCCGACTGGCGGGATATAAACATGTAAGTCTATACTTTGGTGTAAACCTACACTCTGAAATTGCAAAAAAGTGTAGAGTTATACCTAGGTGTAATAGTAAATATGCACCGGTAAATAAATGCTTCAATTACTTACCATTAATTGCATTACTCTGAGTCCTCTTACCTCACTGCTATTCATTACATCATTGACACAGCCACCAAATAAAAAGGCACAACCCCATTATAGTTTGGCATGGACTACCTGGAAGGGAGGGATCTAATGAATAGAAGCGAGGGAAGAGGACACAGAGTAGTGCAATTACCGGTAAGTAATTGAAGCATTACCTTATCGTCCCCTCCCTCACTTCCCTTCATTTTAGCATTGAGATTTACAAAGCCAAACAGGAAAACCAAAAAGTTAATGCACAAACTTAGATTTATTAACTAACAAAGAAAAAGTAATGAACCACTGTTTATAAGCCAGTCTTCACAGAAGACCAAAAGGAAGAAGAGGAATAGGGATGATCCAAAAAGCATTGAGTGGAATAAGTCTTTCCTTTGTATGGCAAAGCATGGACCAAATAAATTCCAGCTTTCATAGTTGGATTCTCAGTGGAGAATCCTTTCTTAAGTGCCCCTTCCGCCTTCTTGTTGGTAGTATCAGAAGGAGAACATTCGTCAGTTTTTATGGTCGTACATCCAATCAAAGTGGCCATAATTCATCCATTTTAACAGAGCGTCCTCGCCTTCTTGCAGCGAATACAGTTTCTGAAAAAACCTGGGAACCGATTACCATTCCAGATCTTGCCATTCACCAGTAATCAAATCCTGATTCCTGCCATGAAACAGCATTAAAAAGATGGGATATCTTACATATTGTGGAAACAGGCCTTCTGTCGATTCCTGAGATGGAGATGGAGTGTAACAGCATAGATATTGATTATTCCTTACATGACATATACACTAGATTTGACACTGAAATAATAACATGTACCTTACACATGTTGATGAAAAACATCACAGAAAGAGGCACCATCATCAGTGAACTGCAAATACGGAATCTTGGTGCTTTAAAGATGTAATCTGCCAAGTAGGGATTTCTGGGAACTCCTTCTGTCGTGGATTAACTGGGGAGTTTTCCAACTCTTCGCCACAATTAATGTCATAGTTACTCCAATAACGAAGCTGTACAACCAGGTAAGTTGAATTTCTTTATTCAGAAACCTCCCCCAAAGAAGCCAAACACCACCCGCTCGACATTGTGATACCATTTCGGACTGCAATCCCTTGTGTCAAGAGTTCTAAGCATGCGAGGGATTGCACTTTATAAATCACTGCAAAAATCAAAACAAATTCCTTGGGAATTACTGCAAGAAGGAAATAACCTAATAGAGGGAATGGCTGCATTGGCTTTAGACTGGCAACGTAATGGAAAACTTTGTGGCAGCATGAAAAGTAACAACCAAGGCACTTAAACCACAGACTATTTCTGTTTCAGTAAAATAAACATAAGGAAAAGAAAGGATGTGAGTAGGTCTAAATTCGATTTTTATTGCTTACCAAGTAAAAGAATCACAGACAAATACATAATTCAAATCGTTAAATTTAAAAAGAAGATATTTCTCATTACATAATCAATAAAAATTCTACAAAAAACATTCAATACACAATTTAAAACAATATTTTATATAGAATCATATTTAAAAGGTGGCATCAACAAATTAATTCTCTATGCGCGTTTCGGCGACCAGCGCCTTCTTCTGGAGTAGCCACGTGTATCCTAAACAATAAAAGAAAAAAAGTAAAAACCAAATTGAACAGAATACCAAATTTATTTAAATTCATAAAAAATCAACATAAAAAGAAAAATATTATTAACATATTTGAGCTACAAATTCACATCACTTTCTTTATGTCAATCAAGTTTACATTTTTCATCTTTGCCCTGAATAAGGGCTCTCATTTCTTTGTGTATTTCAACAGAGAAGGACTCGGGGGCAAAGATGGAGAAGGCATGGAGAAATGATAGATGTGGTAATTCAACGACCCAATATTACTTCAAATGATAAAGAGGTACACATGATGTGCAATAGGGCTAGAACAAGAAGATATGGTATTCTGATTCATGCATATTGGTACCATCAGCTCATAAAGATATCCTGACTTATTTGGGAAATCTAACAAGAAGAGTAACTCTCAGGTTTTTTCTATTTTACACCACTTTCTCTCATGGATGACTATTTAAATATACCTTGTTTTCTCTAAGCTATATTTACACATATAGCAAGGGCACCAATGGGATAAAACAATCTCTAAACTATACTTACACAATTTACAAAGGCACCAAGAAGTAGAGTAATCACCTATGGAGTCGTTTCTTGTGTTTAACGAAGAGGAGATCTGGATAAAGAACTGAAACAAAGCACCACAATTCTATTATTATAGTCCAGGTGTTACGTGTTACAGCCCTGGTTAATAGTGAAATTCATAATTATTTTTGTTTACCTAATGTTTCGAAAAGCCCATATGGCCATAATTCATTACTCCAAGTTTACGGCAGTGGTGCTTTTATTTCTATATAAAGAAATAGTATTGTTAAGGTATTTATTCATTTTCATTTTTAGATAATTTATGATACAAGAGGTTAAAGGAAATACCTTATCAAGAACCATCCAGAACGTATCATGTGTTCTTGTTAGTGAGATGACATTTAGACTTCATCTGAAGGATATATTTTAATATAGAGTCAGTCTATAAGTGAAAAAGACGATATAATTTCCAATTAGCTGAATATTATGTAGATTTTATAACAGTCGGAAAAGGTTGTAGCTTATCTATCCAAAGATCAGTAACCAAATTAATACCTGGGTGATAGGAAAATACAGTCGTACTTTATATTCTTTATTGGTGTTCAATGTGTATTTTTGATAAACTTTGTGTATATACAGAAAAAGATCAAATACTAACACAAAATATGTAGGACTTCGTACATGTGGACATACTTTTGAAATTTATGAAAATTGTGAAAGCTAATTAAATGAAGCTGATCCTACCTTCCCTAGAGTGTATTATGTTTGTGGACAGAATGATTATTACAAGTTACCGAAAGGATGTTATGGAAGTTGTCACCTGGGAACTGTTTTTCGAATAATTCATCATGTGAAGGATTTTGAAAAAGAATTATAGGGCGCGAACAGGAAAATGAAAAGAAGTGTGAGTACAAGGGAAGTAGTGGGAGATATTTGTGGAGTTTTAATATCTTCTATAGGAGTAGCACTAAATTCTCAGAACATTAGAAAACTGTCCACTATAGTTGATACATTTGCTGCTAGAACAAAAGGAGGATTTTCTGCTATAGATGTAGAAATGACCTTGATAAGATTGGTGGTGATTCAATTCGACTTTCCCTTGATATCCTTCTCACAAAGGAAAGTGGAGTCTGTTGATTGTTAAAGGTTCAACATTGTTGCACCTACATACCAGATAAGAGCAAAGACTTAGAAAGCTAAATTAAAAGCATTATAAATCTAAACAAAGGCCTGAAAGACTTAAAAGCAGACGATTCCTGTGAAATGACAGGTCAGGTGATTTCCACCTGTTAGTAATTGATTAGGTAACTTAGGAAATGTATTAGTGATCTCTATTGTAAGACCATTAGTGGCAATCTCTTTGTGCATAAAGCTGAATATGTTAGCAATGCAAATATGTAGATTTAAAAACAATAAACACGGTGTGAAAAGATCTTGCCCTGGAAGATGAACAATGTAAATACTATGACGAAATGAAAATCTTAAAGGAGTCTAGAGGAAAAGAATAAATATTACAAAATAATGCTTTGTATCGATTTGATGTGGTAGTTTATGGTGGCTAAAATCTCCATCAGCGGGGGACTTGTAACAGCATAGATATTGATTATTCTTTACATGACATATACATTAGATTTGACACAGAAATATAAACATGTACCCTAAACATGTTGATGAAAAACCTCACAGAAACAGAGACAATGTTGAATTATCAGCACTGTAAAAGCATGCTTGTTTAGCTAGAAACACTAGGAATGATAGCAACAAAAAGTTGTGAAGACATACGAGAAGTTTAGCATTTCTATTGATTTCACTTGCAGAGTGTTTTCATTACTCTACAATGTTTATATGGGTTGCCTGCTTGAAACTTACAGTAAATGACATCAAAAAGAACATATATTAATGAAAACTAATTTATTTTAATTATTTTATAATCAGTTTACATCTTTGAAACTTGAATGATTAGGCCATATTTAGGATTGATCATTTTCTATATAATAATTACTGACATCACTATTATTATTTCTTAATTTGAAATGTTTGATTTACTTTCTTATGGTTTGAATAGGTATTATTAATGAGTTGATTGCTTAGGCTGAATTATTTCATGCCGTAGCAAAATGAACTTTGAAATTTTTCTTTCAAATGTTGCTTTAACTTTTCCTGCCTTATGTAACAATTTGACTATTAATGAAGCCTTATTCCTTTTGTGTGTGAATTGGTGGGAACTGATCCTTGGACTGTACCCATGAAGGAGCTACAAATACATTTTTCATTTTGTAAGTAACCTGTGAAGATGATAAAGACTGTGGTTTCTCATGAAAAGCTTCGGAAAAAAATGCAGGAGTAGCAAATGGTACCTGACAAATGGAAGATAACCACACAATGGAGAGACCACTGTGGTCCCCTCGCTGGTGCCACAACTGCATCATCTATACTTTAAAGACAATGTCCCCAAATAAGGAGGTGCAAAGGATGAGGATTAGATTGGAAATGCAGATTGAAGAGCTCTATTGCTTTCTTGGCTCTTTTTGCTCAACGACTTTGGATGCTTTTTCAGCTACTGCTGTAATTGCTGATCGATTTGGACTCCTTTTATTGACGACAACCTGAACTTAATGCTCTGATTTTTCTTTTGTCAATAAACTTACTTAAAGAACTCTTTTGGATAGATTTAGTGAGGTAATAAATCTGAACTTATCCCATTTATGTTCCTTCCCCATGTTCATGGATCTTTCCCTAGAGGGCTTAAACTTAATCCTTTGCCCCTTTTATGAATTAGCTTTTTCCTCCTTTTAACCATCTTCTTTGCTTTATTGGTAGTGGGAATCTATAATGCATAAACCATCCTCTTTGAAATTCTTTGACTAAAGGTGCGGATTTATCCTACATGCTATTGGCATTCTAATTGAGCTACTTAAAATGTTGCTTGTATGCATTAATTTTGGATCATTAATACAATAACCAATTTATCAAAGTTTTCCTGAGTCTGGCATCGTGTCCTGATGTTCTTTCTTTAAACTGTGCTACTTAGTGTTATTTCGAGTTGTGTAATGGAGAGAGTCATATATTATTATCAGAGCATCATGTTCTGCTTCTTCTATTCTGTGCGCCCACTGCAAAACTCCTAGGGTCCAATTCTGATGAGGTTTGGAAAGCTTCCAGACCGAAAGGTTTTGGGAATGGTTTTCATACAAATCGGATTGGGAGAGTGCGGTTAAAAAGACACGTTCTCAATCCGATTTGGACGGAGCAAATGCCATTAGGAGGCCTTCCTAACCACATCAGAATCAGGCCCAAAGTGTGTCTAATTCAGGTTAGACTGAACTTCTTCAGGAGGTTGGGTCTGCCTAGTACAAAACTTCATAATTACAGTATATTCCGGATAGTATTTTAGTTGAATCTCATTTCGAACTTTTGAGTTGGCCACTAATTAATGGTCCTCATTGAGTGGCTTACTGTGGTTTCGACATCCTGAAGTCTCTCCCCTCACTACGGAAAAAGATTCATCAGAGGATCAATTCCACTAAGAATATAGTGTAAAATATGTGTAAAATATGTGTTCAGTAGAAATTCACATGAAGATAATTTGATGGGCCCAGTGTTAAAATTGAAGTAGTTAAAAAAGTTTCCACTGCATCAGGAGAAAACCCCAAATTCTCCTGGATGTGCTTCAGAATGCCTGGGACCTCTTCTCTACGCACACATTTCCCTTTAGAAGTGGATGGAAGATCCACCTCAGAAACTGACGAATCTCCAGAGGAGGAAACTGTAACAACCTTATCCCTACTAGAGCCTTTGACCTTGGGCTTAGCCTTGTCCTCCAGTACCCCGGCCTCTACAGCTTGAATTATTGCTTGGATCTCCCCCGGAGAGAGCACAGCTGTAGTTTTACCTGAACCCTTGACCTGCTCCGCTGTGCAGGAATAGGCTCATCCTTCTCAGAAGAAGATAAAAAATGCCTTTGCTTGGTTGCTTGCTTCCCCACCATCATAACAATAATGGTAAAGAAACAGGCTACCTCATTAAATAGTGAAAAATAAATCACACAAGAAACAAATCCTGATCTATGTAATATTATCACATGTCATCTGCACCAGTAACACTGGCTGCATACACAACCAATCCACAAAGCATATAATAGCAGCAAAAACTATGAAAAATTATCTCTGTGAGGCCCTTACTTTAGGGTGAACAAACCACCAGTAGAGGAGCCTCGCCTTCCCCATGACGCTGCACTTTCTTCCAGCTGGCCTCCAATCCAGAAGCACAGCTCCAGCCACTGCAAACTGGAAAAACCCATCCCCCAGCTCGCAAAACAACGCACCAGCTAGGAGCACACCACATATACCAACAGAGCGTTCAAGCTGCAAAGATAATCGGGCCAGCACCATAGTGTCCGATCAGATGAACACATCAGAAATCCTGAAAAATGCCCAATAAAAACAAGAAAACCAGCCACCACGTCTGGTAAGACAAAAAAAAACAGGAGGAGGAAGGGAGGGAGGGTATTTTTTAATTGGTGATTCTAACGAAGGGGTATGGGTGTCTGATGAGGAAGTATTGCCTCAATGCTGTAATGAAGGGAATCAAGGTACGGAATTTTGAGGTAATATACATGTGCAAATGTACCTTTGTACGCTGTCCCTTCAGGGCACTAAGGCAGCAAGAAGGAATATTCTGTGAAATGTATTTTTCAAAATTTGGTATTCTTGGTTCTGAATGAATAGGGGCCATATTACAGATAAGGTGAGCTGTCCTACTCAGTACTGCAGTTCGTGCAGTTCACACTTATTTGTGCGCACCGGACACAGACAGTAACCTTTGTTCCATTTCATAGAAGAGGCCCTGTTCCCAGTGCAGGTACAAACTCGCACCTGCTCTTGGCATAGCACATTAGTGAAATGTGGACCACCTGTGTGAAGCCTCCGGTCCCCCATTGACAGTGTTGATAAAGATCTAGCCAGCAGGTCTAGTACAACACCAAGCCAATGAGGACAGATTGTGCCATTGCACATTTAGTGCTGGCGAGATCTGTATTACAGATAGGGGCTGCTCAAGCATCTGCGGCCCCTCCTATTATAAAAGCCATGACTCGTCCCTACAAGGCCAATCGAAGCCTCCGCTCTGATGAGTTGGATCTAGCATTGGTACAAACGATCAAGAAGGCCAAAAGCGACTGCCGCCGTTTCACATATAGTGCCTCAAAACTATGGAACAGCTTGCCGCTGCTTCTGCGGAAGGAATCGAACCATTTGGCATTCCGGAAACAACTAAAGACATGGCTCTTGACTTGGACATCCGAGCCTACTCTAGTCACTGCTACAGCGCTGGGATGCTCGCGAGTAGCCATGCGCTTTACAGAAACCATTTTAATTTATTTTCATTTCAGGAATACCAGAGTGCACCAGGGGTCGGAGAGCACACTCAATACACCCCTTGGGCACTTTCTATAATACAGTGCACAAGTGTTGTCCCAAAAAGCTGATATATATATATATTGCTACAGTACATTTCTTTAGGGAGTGGCCTGATAGGTTGAAGACAAAAATATTAGCTCTCATATGATCTGTCGGTCACTTGTTTTACCCACGTGCATCACAAGGAGCATCGTTGTAGGGAAATGAAAGAGGGTACCTTTAAATACTTAATTATCAGTCTACTCTTTTCCAAGGTTATCTTGTACCTCTCCTTTAGAACCGGTTCTTACTTCCTTATGTTCAAACACCACCTTTGTGTGCTACCATCACACCGTAGTCTTGCATACAGATCACGTGATGCTGTCCTGTCTCCCCAGTCACTCTGCACCCCTCACGTCTGTAATTGTTGGGCCAGCTGCACCTGTCTACAGCACCGTAATGCCGTTTGGGTATCGTTTGATGCTCTATGTAACCTCACGTATAAATTGTTTGTTAAAGTATTACATATTTTTCTTTTTCAATGTACGTTTAGCTATCAGCCAGGGAATTAAATTATTGTTTTACTGAGTTCGCACAACACACACGGGAGTGTTTTGAACGCAACCAAATCACTAAATGCGAATACTAAAAATTGGGTTGTCCTGTCAACCAAATCAAATATACTTTATTCGGGTTTAGAGTTAAAACCATAAAAGATCCATAAAACTGTTAAAACATACAATGAGCAACAATAAAAATGAATAGAAATCCCATAAAAAAAAGCAATAAATACATCTGATACAAAAGACTGATCAGACGGAGAAAACACACAAAAAGGGGTGCCTACCAGTGATAGGGGTTTACTAGCTCTCTGTACAAATCCTGGGTTGTCCTGTCTCTTAGACACCTGTAGAATGATCTGTAGTTTGCGAGCTACTCTAGAAGGGGATTCAAGCTTGTGGAACACTAACATGCTATTTCTGTACAGTATGAGGGACATACTGCATACATTTCAATGTTAAGTATATTGCAATAAGTTTCACCTTACAGAAAACAAAAAGACAAAAATACAAAAGGTTAAAGGGTTGATAATGGTTTTCATTAATGGTTGAAAGTCAATCTGAAATACCATATGACTTGCAATTAACATTTTATAAAAATCAGCGGTCCTTCTAAGAATAATCTTTCAAGGGAGGCAATATGTATTTGGTCTGGCAACGAGGGTTGTTATTAAAGAGAGCAAACATGAAAGGACAAGCTAGCACCAGCTGCTCGCACGCAGCAACATTCTGTTTCCGGTTACACTTTTATGTCATTCTTGCAAAGGTTTTTCTTCTAAATCTTTCCTACGTGTTTTGGACGCTTTGGAATCACTGTGAACTTCACGACAGTTTCCAAAGTTTGTTGAAGCCAAATTCTAGAAATTTGTTTTGGTTTTTTATCGAGAGAGAATTAAGGAAATCCAATATAAGAAACGTTTTTCTTCATTCAAACTGTCTCAGTGTTGGGTGAAATTTGGGGAAGAAGACAAACTCTGCACCCTGTGCAAACTGTGAAGTCTGCTAATTTTGAGCAAATTTGAGAGCAACTTTTAAACTTTGCCAACTTGTGTAATATGCAATTTGTTTTTACTGGAAAAGAGATATGAAAAGCTTAATACTTTCTAAATGTTGTGTTTTTTTCCTCTTTAGATTTACTTGCTGTGCCAAAACATCCATATGCTGCTATGGAAAACTGGGGCTTGAGCGTGTTTGTGGAGCAAAGGATCCTGCTTGATCCTAGTGTTTCTTCCATTTCTTACTTGCTTGACGTCACGATGGTCATTGTGCATGAAATTTGTCACCAGGTAAGAAACCCACTGTTTCTGACTGTTGCGCTCACCTCTCTCTGGCTATCGTCCTAAAATAGTACGTGAAATTGCAACTGTATGAAAGTATGAGAAATTAGCTATTGCATATTACCTGTAAAACAACACATCTAAGGCGTCATATGCCCTGTGCAGCTAGAGTGACACAATACGGCAGTTCATTAAACAGTGTGCAGGTGCATACGTGCGTAAATCAATACCCAGTACAAACCAAAAAGCAAACCTTGGAGGAGCAGAGTTCCCCTCTGCGAGCTTAGCCCAGGCCATGATTGAATGACCACCCGCCAACACCCAAGGGGTACTGGGCAGTCAATACTCCTCAAGCCTGCTTTCCTTTCATCCAATTATAAAGGCTCTGGCTGCAGACAAAGCAGAGTGATAGCACTGGAAAATGATTTATTACAACTCTGGCAGACCCTGCCTAGCCTTCGTGTACTTGTCACATTTTCCTTTGGCTGAAATAATCTTGACATCCCCCTGTTCCAAAACACAACACATAAGGTTTTATGTTCACATTGTTTTTTATTTTCCATCTGTCACTTCTCGGGGGCGATATAATTCTCTTTTGCATGGTTTTGAAGTTGATAGAACTTGTATTTGATGAGCTTGCTGACGATATTAAAATGCATTTCGCTGTCCTTATATTAATCAGCTCAAAGTAATGCAGCTTAAATGTTACTTGTTCCTAAACCGTCAGCGTAAACACTATTTCATCAACTTGACAATTACACTAGCCCCCGGCTTGTTGCAGCGTGATGTTGGAAATTTTGCATTATGCT
The DNA here is from genome assembly GCF_964263255.1 of Lissotriton vulgaris. NCBI lineage: Eukaryota > Metazoa > Chordata > Amphibia > Caudata > Salamandridae > Lissotriton > Lissotriton vulgaris. The sequence goes on from NC_141685.1 coordinate 1,573,019,475, forward strand.
TGTTATACGAGTTTCCTGATATTATGCCATTAACCCACATTGTGTAAAAATGCAAAATTATAATGCAGGAACATGGGAACAGCACAAATACCCAGAATATGAACTGCTCTTGTACGTGACACTTGTGTTTTTGGTGGTAAGGTTTTTTAGTGCCAAATGAGTCCTTACATCCAAAATGGACTCCAGGATGCACGTTGTGCTAAAATAGAGTGAGGAATGCTGGATTTGCATTTCGTGCAATCACGTGTAATTTTGCATAATTTTCCCAAAATGTTGTGCAATTATGTAAAAGTAAATTACACTAATTTCACACACTTCTAACTATATAGGATTGTACTTCACGGTTCTTCATGTGCATTACAGAAGTCTAATCAAATGAATTTAGTCTCTCAATTCTTACTCTGTCACATTAGGTTATTAAACTCTGTATTATCTATGGATGAATGAAAAAGTGAAAAACTGTTGAACTGTACCATTGGCCTGAACAGACCTCTGGTCACTTGACACAAGCATTGGCAAAGGAAATAGTTTTGACATTGGTGTTTGCAAAACTTTACTGCTGGGAAAGCTGCTAGGCCCACGTCAATCCTAAAAAACAACATTGACTAAAAACAAAATATATTTTTGGATCAGTTATCATTGCAGTAGTCCCTGGCACTAAAGAGAACTGCTTTGTGTGTTAATGTACTCCTTGTGGAAGGACAGATTGCTGTAACAGTGAAACTAGCCAATGGTTGAACTCGGCTACCCACTGCCCCATGATATGTGCTTCAATAGATGTAAGAACATTATAACAGAACAATGAAGAGGGCTGGCTGGCAGAAAGGTCCTTTATATGACTATATTATATAAATAATTTTAGTAAAATCAAAAAAAGCCTTTAATAACACGCTAACTACAGACCTAAAATAGTTTTAAAAAAATGACTAATTGAAAGATCGTACAGAAATGGTGGTCAATGACCACCCACCACAAATGACTATCAGCCTGGTACTAGTTTTGCACAAATGTTAGAAGGTGTGGAACGTATAACTTTCTTTTGGTGATTTGTTTCTTCCCAATGCCTCTTAAGCACCTGGGGTCAGATTTACAAGCCCCTTGCGCCTCATTTACGCTGCTGTTGCGTCACTTTTGTGATGCAGTGTCGGCGCAAATCCTGCGCCATGGTCCGAGGTACTTACAACGTGACGCATCTGGGAGATGCGTCACGTTGTAAAGCCCTGCGCCAGAAGGAGACGTTCCTGGGTAGGGGGGGGGCGTTCCGGCACAGGAACGCCTCCTAAAAGTGGCTGAGTGAAATCTACAAGATTTCACTCAGCCACTTTTAGGCCCTTGCTGTGTCAAAACCCTGCGCCTGCCTAAAGCAGGCGTAAGGATTGACGCAGTATTAACTAGATAGGGCCCCCCAGAGCATTGCTGGAGCTGCGTCGTGCTTGCGACGCAACTCCAGCAATGCGCCACTTTTATGGCACAGATGCGGCGCACCCATGATGTCGGAGCTGTGGTGCACAATAACTGGCGTATCCCTGCTGATATGCAGGGTTGCGCCAGTTATTGTAAATATGCCCCACAGTTTTTTCCACTGTCTAACCACTTGCAATTAATAAAACTCTCTCAAATTCAGTCCTCACACCCACTCACATACCCATGCAGCCACTCATACACTCACACCAATTCCCAAAACCGCACAGCCAGTCACAAGCGTACTGACACACTTACCACATACTCACTTCCACACCTACTTACCCAACAATTCACACTCCCAGGATACAGGGATGTTATAAATAGGAAATAGCATTAGACACCCATAGAAATCTACTGCAAAAACCATAAGTTGCAGGGGCATTATAATTAGGAAATAGCATTAAGAAACCATAGAAATTAACTGAGAAAACCAAAGGTTACAGGGACATTATAGTTAGGTTCAGATTTTACACACACAAAACCACAAATGTGACAGATATCCCATCTGCCCCTTTACAAGAGCCATAGGATATAATGGACTTGTAATATGGTGGACAGGATATTTGTCACGTTTGTGATGGAGTAATCTGGTCTGCAAACTTTAAATCAGGCCCTTGGGGTTCTCATTATTGAGTGCTTAGTTGTACATGTATCTGTGGGACCTGGCAAAACATCTTAACACCAACCTTCTTAGATATTGAAGGGTTTTTTCTTCAGTGACATTCAGAACAGTAGCTATAGCAAAGGATTTAGGCATATCTGCAATTCAGTGTTGTATTATATGAATCATCTAGAATTTCCTAAATGTTTAGGTCACAAATCTGTTGAATTAAGCTTGTTTATTTTAGCTCCTGCATTGCAACGCTATGATCTTTTCTGGGTTTTTTAATCTTCATAGGATTTATTGTTCATTGCTTTATAACTGAATAGTTTTGAGGCATGACATCTCAAATAACAGCTTGAATAAACAAAGTGTTGTAATAACAGAGAATACAGGCTTGACTAGTAGTGCTAAAATGACAGTGCTGCACCCCAAATTAAAAATTGTGAATTGGAGTATGGGGAACAGGAGTTATATAGTGATGATCTAGTGTTTGTTCAGAGATTGCACAAAATGGATCAGAGAGGTTCAAATGCAGAGAGGGAAAGCTTTGGACTGATGTTTCTATGTAGAGTGATACACACCAGAAATAAAGTCCTAGCTACACCACAAACTGAGGAGGACCTGTGGTTCAAGGAAACAAAGTATTAAAGTTTTGCACCGGAGGCAATAAGGAGGAGGTGAAGCCTACATGTGTTTAGGAAGTTCCTTGCTTGTGAATAAGAGCAAACTTTCTTCTAAAGGTGAAGAAACAAGTTACCTATAAAAGAAACATAATTCATTTTCTGATATCGCATGAAGGCGGAGTTCCAGCATAATAGGGGAATTTGAGAAAGATGCTTAATGAGGGATGATAGAGAGTGGGCATAAAATAAGTAACTCTGTTTGCCTCTGTGTACAATATGCCGACAATTGCTTGATACTTTTCTATATCAAGCAGAAACTGTCTATTTAATGTACATTAAATGACTCTATGGTCTAATATGCGTGAATAAAAAGAGTTTTTATGACAGTAATACATACCTGTGGACATGCTTAAAGTGATCTAATTGTTATGCTCTGGTTTCTAAATAAGCTGCAGCTTCCCTTAAATGTGTTGAGGTGGACTCGCAGTGAGACCTGAGCATTTCGACTGACTCTGCCTTTCATTTTATGCTTCGATTTAGCATCTAGGGTCTGATGCATCAAAGGGTTTTTCCCTATTCTATGTCTGTGTCTTTGGAGCATGCGTTTGTACATAAGGCATTTTAAATATTTGGCAACATTATTTATTGAGGCTCAAATATGAGATTGCTTCCATGTCTAATGCCTGGAAACACCAGGTATCCCATATGCTATATTCATCAACAAATACTTGAGCGATGTCTAAAGTCAACAAACCCTACTTCCTAGTGACCTGAAACTAGCCTGGGCCAAGATGCATTTTAAATGACAATAAATTCAAATTCCCTACAACTAACATGGAGGGGGCACAGGTGGGGGGTGAATTCTGGTAATGTCAGCCATGAATCAAGCACGCAAAAAGTGTGAGGAAGAATGCCTGCAATAAATTTAACCACTGCCAATCGCTCTTGGCAGAATTTCAACCCATTGTTCTTTTGCCCCTAGGCCACCTCAGTTTGGACCCAGCCATATGCAAATAAGTTGTGATCCTGCTAAATTGGGAACAGTCCAAAACCAAACTGCCAGGCCAGGTCCTTCTTGACTGGGGCTCTTCAGTTGGGTGTAGCCTGTCTCCGCTGGCACAGTGAGCCTGGGACCCATGGTTGGACATACCCTAGGCACACAGGACATTACATCAAACACACAAAAGATGGTGGGAAGAATGCTAGCAATAAGTCTAATCTCTGGTGATCGCTCTGGGTAGCATTCTACCCATTGTTCTTTTGCTCACCATGTCACCTCAGTTATGATCCAGTCATATGCAAATCAGTCTTGAGTCTTCCTCCAATGGGAATAGTCCAACATGAGCTGCCAGGCTAAGTCCTCCTGAAAGCTGCACACAACCAACCCAAGACTGGTTTTGTCCTGATTTCACCATGTAAACCATAACTCACACCCAGAAGTATCTAGACAGAGGAAAATGTGTTTTTTTATTTTCCTTTAAATTTAGCACTGAATGTCTGAGGCTTGGGCCACAAGTTAAGCTAGCGTACCCAAAAGCTCTGAATAATTGGTAGCAAAATAAATTTTTCTTTTGCAAATGCCATTTCAGGACACTGGGCTCAAATAAATTGAGACTAGACCAAAGAGCAAAGGAAAAGCACCATGATGGCTCACATGAGGGTTCAATAAAAAAAAGTAAGGCCATGCTGCCATTGGGTTTAAGACCCCTGTCTATGGTTTGTAAACCTCTCAGGGAGACTCTATAGTTCCCAAACTATTTTCCTGGGTCTTCTGATTCTAATCAAGGGCTTCTGGACCATTGTTGTTGGTTCCAGTATCTGGCCTACCGGAAGTCTCGTCAGCTACAGTTTCCAGCTTTGCCCCACAGGAAATTTCTGGCATCAAAAGTAGACTAAGTCAAAACGTAGAAATCTTCACCACAACTTCGTCCAGTGGCTCTCCAACAACCACTCCTCGGACACCACCTGCAGTCTTGCCCCACTGAACTTTACCTTCTCAGAAGATTCTTTTTAAAAAAAAATCTTCTAAGTCCAAAGTTAAGCGCTGACTGGGCCCAATCCACTTAATGTATCCGACTTGCACTGCGTCACAGTCTGCCACATTTTTTGACTTTCACCCTGTCTAGATGTTCCATGGTTGGCACATTGTTCTACTAGGTGCTAGATTTTATCTTAAAATGTGTCAAATCATTTAATAAAATGTAGTCCCTTTTTCTAAATTGGTGTGGGATTTTTCTTGTGTTATATTTTCACTTTATTGCTGTTTGTGTGCTGCATAACTACTTTACACAGTGCCTCTAAGTTAGGCCTGACTGCTTTTGTGCCAAGCTACCAGAGGGTTAAGCACAGGTTAATTTAGTGACTTTTGTGGTTCATATTGACAGGGATTTTGACTGGGATTTTGGCTGTTTGGGTCATACCCCAGTGAACCAGTACCCCAATTTCTCTGACGTGCCTAACTATGTTGAAATACTATGCAGAACCAGCATCAGGATGTCTAATGTGTTGATGCTTGGTTTAACACCACTGTTTTTCCAGCATGGGAAAATGGAAAATCAAAATTGTGATGAACATCCAAAAGGAAAAGACTGACCAAATCCAGACCAAATTTAAGCAAATTGTATAGATTATCAAAGTTGAATAACTCCTAGAGGAGGTCTCAAAAGAAATCTTACCTTCAAAGCTAGATCTGTTCAGAATCCCTCCACTTACTTCTCTTAAAAATTAGACTGAGCCGTAACAATTCATAGGCCAAGTGCACATTTGAAGACCAAAGCATTCGGGGCTCCTTGCCTAAGTGAAAGTCAAATAGCTATTGTCCTGACATAGTGGGAAATAGTCCATATTAGCACAAGTCAATAGTGAAATGAAACACCCGGTGGATGTTAAACAGCTTGAGCTCTTACTTTCCCATAGACACTGTGTCAGACGTACAAGGTTATGTATGAGACCACGATCAGGACTACTCCAGCTCCCCAAGGAGTAGACTCCTAGCCAAAAATGTTGTGTCACAATCCCTTGCTGAAATTCTTCCAGCCTGCTAGTAGTGGTGTTCCCTACCGATAAAATATGTTTTGAGGACAGTCACATCAAAATTAGAGACCGAAGCAGGAATCCTGCTGACGGGTCTCCTCCACACTTTCTCTTGGTCCTGAGAATTCCCACCGAAATTAATGCTTCAGTCAAAACTCAGGAAAGGTTCACAGCAACAGCTGTGTTGCCTCAGAGTACTTAACAGGAACAGAAATTCCATAAGCAGTTTTTTCTTACTGGTTAACAACTGGACTGACAAAGTAAAAAAACCTGGAAGAAGTGTTGGGGAACATTTTTAATACATGGATAGCAGAAAGGGTTGAAATACAAGGGGCAGTAGCAGGGTAAAAAAGTATTAACTGTGTCAAAGGCTACTGGCACAAATCTTAATCTGGATTAAAATGCAGGTTGTGTGAGGATCATGGATGTAATTAATATGTACTACAAATCACATTAGGACCAACAAGCCTCTTGTGGGTTAAATCGTGCACTGTTCATACAACACTATAGATTGTTACAAGGAGAATCAATAAAGCAGCACCCTGTAACACCCCAAAATTCCTTATAACTTTGTATCCCTCATGAAAGGTTTTATGCAGAAAAGGCTGTCACTTAAACCAGTTCTGCAGCGTCTTTCTGATTGTGGTACAAAAACTTCCTTGGGGCTGCAGTCTCATTGATTAATTACGACATTCATTGAATCATCGAGGTCAGGTATTGTTATTCCGTGGTCTGCAATGATATCCAATAGACCTTGGGAGTGGGATACCCAATTGGGCAACATGACTATATCAAGGTTCAATTAAGTGATAAACACTTTCGTGAGGAGCTATCTAGCGAGCTATTGTGGAAATCATAGCACCAAAGATAGGTAGATCATCTGCGTCACAAATAGAGCCTACAGCAACTGTTTACAGTCTCACTGGCCAAACCGTAGTTCCAGACGGGATAGAATCGAACACAAATGGCAGTTCAAATCTGCTGACTCCTCCATAGTCGAGCATTAACAGAGACACTAATGTTGTCTCCCTACGGGATACTAATAATAAGGACTCCCCATGGGTTATAATTCTTTAACATAATGTGCTCTCAAGTTGTACTGTAACAAATAGCAAGGTGGTGCAGAGTCAACATGGAACTGCAGGACATGGGATTTTCGAGGGAACAACCATGCACCAATGTCTCTTTGGGCACACAAAGTCGATCTAGACAGTGCCTGGACAGTTTCCAACCTAGGGAAGATGAAACTATCACTACAAAACTCCTTTTCTATCCAGAATAAAAATCTAGAAGGCACAGCATTTTAAACAAAGGCAACATTTTGAAAATCCAAACAGGCCCCCATTACCTTGCAGCACTTGATTCGTTAGACATCAATTGCATTGATTATTCCCCCCAGGGGCTCTCAGTGCATCTACTCTTGTTGCCTTTGTCTCTAGCCCCCTAGCGCAGACAGTCCCCAAACTGAAAGACAAACTCAGTGATTGTAGAATTAAGGACTCAACATTTTGCGAATTCGCATTTCCCCTGGTGTTGATTGCCAAGCCCAGTGAAGCATCCCACCATTGAAGTAGCTCCTAGCCTACTACATAACGAGGCAAGTGGTTACCCCAAGCATGAGGAGTTGTCCTGCTCTCCAGGCAGTCTGCATATTCAAATCCTATGCCACAAGACCAATGGAGAACCCATATTCTGTCCTACCTAACCCAATATATGCCCAATTACCGGCCATAAAGAGTGTATTGTGTGTTGTTAGCTATGATAAAACACAACAGTAGGTTTGGCTTTCCATTGCTATGGTTTCTGACACCTGAGACTGAATAGAGGGCCCAGTTGAGCTATCACAATTACCCTGCATTACAATGGGACCAGTAGCCTCACTGCACATCTGTTCCTTGAATGTGGCAGATCTTTGACAGAAATTTGCCAAAGAAGATTTTTACCCACTTCTATGTTAATTCCATATGATTTTTCTTCAAGAATCCTGGTTAATAGCATCAACTCTTCTAACCAGCTTCATAGAAAGTTTCACACCTGCTAGTAACACAACCTAGAAACTATGGCCCAAGAGTGCGCTAACCATGTATGTCAGCACTGTGGTTCCATTGTATGCAAGTCCTAGACACAAGTGAACACTGGCTACAGCCTGTCTAAATTGTAGGGTGGACTTAGAACCACAAGTTTCCACTTATTATATTAAATGTCTATGTTAAACCAAGCTATGGGTAGATGAAAACATCATTAGATAAAATGCATGGTATTGTGTTGGGTTCAAAAATGCATTACATAGATTCTCGATTGTTAGTAGCTGGGGTCTTAATTCAAATCTTGTTCAAATGGAAACCAATGATGAGCACATTAACATGCAAGATTATATCCCCACCCAAGTACACACAGCAGAGACGCAGAGAGATAAACGATCACTGCATTACTAGCAGCTGGTCTGAGAGTTCTTAATGCGCGCTTTTGCAGGGACCGTCCCTCTTCGTGGACACACATATCAGAAAAATCCAACTGTATTACTGATTATACATCAGCCAGTCTTGCTCTGTTTAATCAGATAAACAACTTCTCTATTGATCATCGACCTGAGAGTGACCATCATTGATAGATTATAAAGCTTGCCCCACATCAAAATACTAATGTTTTGTACACAGACACACACTCAAAGAATCTAAAGAGACTCAGGTGGGGGGGTTCTAGCTAGTACCTGAAATGTTTCAAAATGTGCATAACTTCAGAAGTAATTACATCATGACAATAGTAATCTCATCACCATTTGGAATGATTTTACAAACAAGATCATCTCAGCAAACCTAAAAAAATTAATATACAGACCATCATCTGGGCAGAAAGTCTTGTTCATCATGGTTCACACTTATGCTAAGGAACGTACAGTAAATCTCTCTAAACAACTTCGGTGCTAACTTGGTACCTCAAGATCAAAATCAAAAAGCTAGACAGATTTGGCACCAGTATGAAAAGGTTATCTTGACAGTCAAAACATTCACCAAGATTGTTTCTGGGCCAAAATGCTTTGTGCAAGCAAAAACAGGCATGGGTGTTAAATTTGCAAACTCTTTGCACTTTACCTAGCACCAGTATCCCCCACACTTTGTTTGTAACTAATCAATCAAGGTTGCTACTCCTGTAACATTGTTCCAATCTAACCTGGAAGCAAACAGCCTGGCACAGAAGACTGTGCAAAGTGATTATAAGGAGTTAATCATCCGGCAAAGCTGTTCCATAGATCAGTTGCTGAAAGCAATAAGGAAAGCTAAAGCAGACGATGTTGCTGGGCGAATGCTTTACCTCAGGCCCTCTTCAAAGCCAATGCAGATTTCTGGTCAGCCATGCTATGCTCCATGTATGACCCGGTTGTGAACCAGGGGATAGTTTCAGACTCTTGGAAGGGGTAAATTATGCACCCTACAAGGGAAAAGACAAGAGCAACTCTGGTAATGATCGTCTTATCTCTTTTCTGGACAATGAGGCAAAATATTTTGCTAGCCTATTGCTTCAAGACTTTCAAAAGGGGCAATTGATATCGACTCGGTTCCAAGGAACTAGACAGATTTCCATATAAAATCTGGGATGTTATCAAATCTCATGGCATTAGCCATGTGCGTGGAAAAATCTGTTGTGGCTAAAACCACATCAAACACATGCTTTGTTGATTTTAATGCCAAATTCAAAAGTGTGCCAAGAAATATCTTGAGGCAGAAACTTGACGATGGTGATATTCTGATCAAAATCCACTTAGGGGTATACTGATGTTGTACTCCGATATGTGGCTACAGGTTAAGCCTGGTATCAAACATAAGCTATCGAGGAGAGTATACACACCTCCAGGCTTCAACTAGGGTTGCGTCTTGGCACATCTCCTTTTTTGCAGATCTTTCGAGAAAGTTGGACCGAGTAAATGCACAACTGCCAAAAATGGGTAGTAAATTGATTTTCAACCTCCTATATGCAGACGATCTCCTCTTGATGAGTAAGACAAGGATATATCTACAAAGGTTTCTAAATGAACTATACTCCTTCAATACTTAGAATAGGATGCTTATAAACCTAACAATAACCAAAGTGAGTACAATTGTTTAAAGGAAATAAATAAACCTAGTGCATCAATGAGAAACCCCTTGCCAATGAAGCAGCTACAGATATCTTGGTGTTATTGTTGACATAAGGGGCACTTTTAATCAGGCAAAGCTCCAGCTGAAAGCCAAAGTATGGTATTACATTTTGCGTTTTGGCCTCCTCTCAAAGAAAAAATTCTTAATGCCAAATTGGTAGCCACTATAACTTATGGATGTGAAAGAAAGAGGGAATGATTCTGGTCGCTGTCACAGGCTTATAACCAACACATATCAATACACCTTTTGCTTACCAAATACATCTATTAACAGATAGTATGCCTGGAGTTTTGTCTTACCAAATAAAGCTTGGCTATATAAGGAGCATTCCTTAAAGACTGCCATTGATTTAAAACTGCCTCATATGGAACCCTGTCTAATCTGATCTGCCACAAACTAAATTCCTCTTTGGGTGTTTCATCATATAGAAAATACATGATCTCCTTCCTCCACACACTACAAGTGTTTGGCTTCTTTGCTCTTTCTAGTGCATGGCATGAATTCAAAAATATTATAAATGGTCAAAGACACTTGATCTCCTTTCTGGATGAAAAGAGGGTTCTAGCCAAGTGTGTAAACTCCTGGTGAATTATCAATAATTATCTTTTCTTAGCACCCCAACTGTTAGACCTGTCAGACTTAGGGTGGTCTTCCCTCAAACATGTTGCCTCTCCTCCTCCATTGTGCATAACTTACTTTTGTTGGCCTTAGGACTATGTGCACTATACTACAACCAACCAGTGCTAAAGTGTTTGTGCTCGCCTCCCTAAATCATGGTTAAATTGGCTTATACCCAATTGGCATATTTAAATTACCTTTAAGTCCCTTGTAGTGCGGTATAACATATACCCTGGGGCTGTAAAGTAAATGCTGCCAGTGGGCCTGCAGCACTTGTTGGGGCATCCACAGATGGAACACCATAAAGCATGCCACAGACCAGCCACTGCAGCCTGAATTCCATTCTTAAATGGCATGTAGATTTGGCATTAACCACCCCCCATTGCCAAGCCTTAATCTCTCCTTTTATTGCATATAAGTCACCCCTAAAGTAGACCCTTGGTAGGCCATATGGCAGGGTGCTGTGTCATTGAAAGGTGGGACGAGGAGTTTAAAATTTTACATGTCCTGGTAGTGAGAAACTCCTAAAGTAATTTTTCACTACTGTGGTGCCTACCCCTCCCATGGAATAACATAGAGGATTCCTTATTACATTTAATATGTTGTAATTTCCTATGGGGAGGAGGTAGTTATATCATGTTTGGTGTCTTTGCAATTGTATTGAAAAACCCTGTTTACTGGTAAAGTCAGGTTTTTATTACAATTTAGAAAACACCACTTTTAGAAAGTTGGATTTTTTTCTGCCCTTTTGTGCCTGTCTCCTGTATAGAGTTACATGACTGGGTGTAACTGACACTTAGACTTTGTGAATTACTCCCAGATAGACACACAATGGAGTGATAAGGTGCGCCTCAATGGGCCATCTGCAGGCAGAATGGAGACCTGAACTGAGCACAGCTCCACTTGCAACTGAATAGGCAATGCTCTGCCTTCACACAATGGACCTATCACCTCTACATTATCACTGCAGTAGGCTTGGAGCCATGGCAGGTTAGCCAGTAAATTCCATGCACTTCAAAGCCACTGTCTAGAAGCTTCTCCCATCTTCCTGAAAGAGGGCACATGGAACATCAGACACCAACACTTCAGTACACTTCTGGACTTGTGGATACTGTGCCAGGAAGATGAAATGCTGTGCTGCTAAAAGGACTGCAACTCTGCTGGATTTCTAGCCTGTTGTTGCCTTGCTGAGTTCCTGCCCTCTTGCCTGGAGAAGAATGACTGGACTTGCAATATGAACCCAGGACCACCTGAATGACTCGAAATGGCAAGCTTGCTGGGCTCCTAATCTGAACCTCAGGGTCACAAAAGGTTTTCTTTAACTTGGACCCATCCCTGCACCGGCTTGAAAATGTCCTGACCCTCCAAGTTGTGTTCAGCCAGTCCTGGACCATTGGAAGGGTTGTCGAAGGTGACCAGATAGCCACAATACTAAAGTTGGGACTTAGATATTTTTTGGTTAGGAGATTGGGCCAAACCTGCTTGCCTATTCACGTGAGATGCATCACCGGTTAGATTCGCATTCTGATTCTCCTTCTGCATTCTTATCCACAGCAGCAAATCTATTCAGCAGTCCTTCACCAAGCGTTTATCCGGACTTATGTAACTATCTTCAACTACAGCCTTCTGCCTCGTCCCGCTGGAGATTTTTGACTCTCATTTCAGAGACCAAGTCAGAACGTAGAAATCTTGACTGACACTTCGACCCAAGATAACAGCGCTCCCTCCGGTGACACCTAGTGCAGCCTTTCCCTCTGAACTTTACCTTCTCAGTAAATTTTTCTAAAGATGTTTTCATAGTCCAAAGGTAAGCGCTGACTGGGCCCAATCTACTTCGTGTGTCCAAGCTACACTACATCGTAGTCAGCCATATTTTTATGTTTGACCCTGTCTCACACAAAGGCGCTTATCTTTTAGGTGCTAGTTTTTACTGAAAACTTAGAAAATTCATAACTCTGTTGTTTCTACTGATTGGATTTTTGTTATTTTGGTGGAAAATAATTTAGTAAAATGTACTCTATTTTTCTAAATGGGTGTGGGATTTTTCTTGTGTTGTGTTATCACTTTATTACTGTTTGCGTACTACGTAAATATTTTACACACTGCCTCTAAGTTAAGCCTGACTGTTTTTGTGCCAAGCTACCCATTGCTAAGCATAGGGTAATTTCGGGACATTTCATTGGTAACCCCGCAAGGGATTATGGCTGTTACTTGACCACAGCTCACACCCCAGTCAATCAACAGCCCAGTTTTTCACACCAACCATACTTCTCTGTATGTATTTCGCAGTTTATAAAGAGCACAGTCCTGCTACACAGTTTTAGGGCTTTGCTGACATTGGATATGCTACCCTCTTGGCTTAAAACATCAGAAAATCCAGTATGTTGACTGTGTGGCAGGGTAGAAGAAACGCTGATACATATATTATGCGTTTGCCCAAATCCTTTATTCAACCCAGATATTTCCATAGGAAGCCCTTAATAGGTATGCAGACATTGAGTGCATGAACCCAGCTAACCTCAGACTGCCAGCCTTATTACAAGTAGGGCAGTACTCAGGAATGCCGAACTTACAGTGGCGGGCTGGCCACCACCACACTGTGGGTCTGCCGACAGTATTCCGAGTGTGGTGGTTGGACGGCCACAAGACCACAGCTCCATCAGGATCAAGGATCCAGCTCCACTGGCGGTCTGCAACAGGCCTTAATATGCCTATGGTGCCACTGCCGGCACAGCTGAGTATATTATGGGTTGTCTGTCCACTGCTAAGTTCATGGCGGTGAGCCTGCCATGAAAAGGGTAGTGGAGAGGCAACTAAAGAGGCCCTGACAGGGCCCTCTGCTGGATCTGTTCCTTGGGGTGCACGCGGAGGACCATATTATGCCCCCTTGAATTGCTCCCCCCCATTCCTGCACAGTGTGGAATACATGCCACATCATGTGGGAACGTGCTGCAGGGGCTGTCACGTCAGCGGTCTGCTTAAGGCTCTCCAATAAGCTTTATACAGCCACCACCGCAGCACCCCCCACCAGGCCTGGAATCAACTCAATATGATCAGCCCGTGCCACATGGGCTAGGTGGACCTCCTGTTGGCGCAGCGGGCCGACAGGAAGACCGCCAAACTCATAATAAGGCCCTAAATGTAGAGTTTGTCAAATTCTTGGCATTGTCCTCAAAACTGTTCGAAGGGGCCATTCTTGGAAGGACTGACCCATCACTATCGGTTTCATTTAGCAGTACTGACTGTTGTGCGAGCTGAAGCTATGTCAGTCCAGGTTTGACATCTCCAATACTACTGGAGCATCGGTTCTCTGAGTAAAGACCATAATGTCAAGAGATCTTTTGGTGGCAGCTTCATCACTTGCATATGCAATTGCCACTCAGGTGTAATACTTTGTGAAGTCCCTAATAGCTCTAGTCACCAGACGTATGTGTTTGCACTTTATAGCTAAAACGACTTTTCAATGCTAAGCAGAAAAATTGATTTCCAGCGTTTTAAAGTTTTTAACTTGTTATATATCCCGCACTGTTGTGTGCATCTTATTTTTCACCTCCTCACAGCACAATTATTCCACTGGGTTTGTTTACCCCACATACAAGTTTAAAAGTTTGAACCTTATGCATGATTTGCACGCCTTTTTTGCGCTTTACCCTTCATTTGGGCATGGCATGTCAACTTTTCTATTTTGCTTTCTTGCACCGTATATATTTATTGTTGTACAGTGCGTTATGGCACCTTTCTATCTGAGGTTCATTAAGATTATATGACACCGCTGGCAGCACAAACGCTCTTCCCATTGATACCAATAGTGTAATGCACGTATACATTTGTTCAAACCAGGCCCCGCATGAGAAATACTTCTTCATCATGCAAAAGACTTGGGGGCAGATTTATGATGCCCTTGCGCCGCAATTGTGTCACTTTATTTGACGCAACTGCGGCGCGAACAATGCGCCCTATTTACAACGTGATGCATCTAGGAGATGCGTCACGTTGTAAAGCCCTGCGCTATAAGAAGGCGTTCCTGCGCAGGCGGGGGGCGTTCCTGCGCAGGAACGCCTCCTGAAAGTGGCTGAGTGAAATCTATGAGATTTCACTAAGTCACTTTTAGGCCAATGCTGCGTCAAAACCCTGCGCCTGCTTGAAGCAGGCGTAGGTCTTGATGCAGCATTGTGTAGATGGGGCACCTCCGAGCCTTACTGGAGCTGCGTCGCGCTTGCGACGCAACTCCAGCAATGCGCCATATTTCCGGCACAGATGCGTCACGCATCTGTGCCGTTTTTGCACCATGGTGGGCCGCATTATAAATGCGGCGCACCATGGGTGGCGGAGCAGTGGCGCACTGTGGCACACGTTAACTGGTGCATCCCTGGGGATGCGCCAGTTAACATACATCTGCTCCTAAATGTCATCTTGGCACTCTTGCGTTGCAAAGTCCATACTGAAGTCTGCTCAACCGGTTCCCAGTAGGGCATTTGATTGCTCTAATTTGGAGTTAACATAGCAGCTTCCCCTCTGAACTGTTGAGCACCATTTCTGAACATTTAGAGATGTGGTTATGTACAGCAATAACTGTACCTTATGCGGCTTTCGTTGATTTAAGCTGACCGATTCATGTCATGTCATGTAATGGTTTTAATTAACAATGCATGTTAAACGATTTGATTTGACCTATGGAGCATTCTGCTTTGACCATTACCTCTAATTTACACAGGGATCCACATTAAGAGCCCCTCAGTGACTTGAATAGGCATAATTCCATGACTTGCATTAATACAGAATCACCAGGAGGGAGCATGCAACCTTCTCTTTTAATATCCAGTACAGCCCTTTTCAATGCACTGGTACAGTGAATTTCCAGGGTGAATGTAACAACCCCCCGTTGATACGAAATATGGTGTCCTTGTACCCTTCCATCTCTCAAAGTCATTTGATAATACATTGATGTCTCAAAATGTTGAAAAGTTGCCGCTCAACAAGGTAGACTGACTTGAGGGTGGAGGGAGGAGTGTGGTGTCAGCTAGAATCCCTCGGTTGCAACAACTACATGATTAGAAACAATTCACCTAGGGTTAACACCGTTCTTTCCAGATTGAATCAGTGGAAAATGCTCTGATTGTAAATAAGCTATCCATACTATCTTGGGATTGTCTTTGTCTAAATGTGGTGACCTGGAGTAGTGCAGTAAATATCTAATTAGCAAATATACCTGTTGAAGCCAACATGGTGTCTAGATCCTTTACAAATGCAGGGATATAAAAATATAAACATTCTTATAGTCCCTCCGTAGAGAGGAAAGCCATTAGGTGGTGTCTCTCTTTTTGCGGATATGAGTCTGAAGTTGTAATTTGAAGATAATTGATATTGGTGCATCACTAAAACCGAAATGCAAATACTTGACACACAAAATGAATGTGCACTTTGAACATGAGTCCTATCTATCATAATGAGTCATGCAAACGCTGCACTTGGCACTCCTGTTGCAGGAGAGCCTTTACTGCAGATTTTACAGTTCTTAGATAGAATGTTTACTAATTTCTAAAGAAATACTTTTGAACATTTAAATTAGGAACCATCTTCACTAATTAAGAGATGCATTTGATAAACTGCTCTAGAAATAATCTTTTGATGTTGATGAATAAAGTGACTGAGATGCAATAATAAAACGTACATGCTACATTGCAAATTAATGGACTTACAGTTTATTGTGTGCTAAAATGCAAAGATGAAAATGAGTAATGTGTAATTGTTCCAAAAACTATCCTCTTCAGGTACTGCTGAACCACTACTTACGATTCCTAAATGTGTATTGTCTGTGTAACTGTTAGGGATGTCGTTCTTAGCTCTCAATGGTCCCTTTACGTGTAGGATCCTAACGTAAGCTAACCGATAAAAATGTATTCAATGTATGCGTTAACGTTACATGTATGCACTTTCAATGTAGTTCTAGTCTACACAGGAACAGTATGGACTTGAAGGGTGCACAATATAATGAATTGACTATGCATTTGCGAGGCTGTCTAGCCTTTTTAAATATTTACAGTTGGCTCTGTGTCCAAGTTGGCACAGAGGACAACTCACAACTTTCAGAGTTGATAGAAATTTGTCTCATGAAGAGGGAGGGTAATAGTGCTTCTCACCTTTTCTCCACACCCATACTGGTAGGTAATTTCAACACCCAATTCGAGCCCAAATTTCCACTGACCTTTTAAAAGAAGAGGACAATATGTTGGGCATCCCCTCATCACAGTTATCTATCATTAAACTCCCACAGCATCAGCATAACAATTAACCCTGTTGACTACCAGATTTGATCTGAGAGCAGTAAATGAAAGAATGCAGTCTGATTGTTCTTGAAATTTACTTTTGATTCAGAAAGTCACTACACTATTATTGACTACACACTGCTGAAGCAGTCGGAATTGAACATTATTATCAACATGAATATAGGCACTAGGGCTAAAAGTGATCATAACAGCCTAGTTGTAAATGTTGGATTGAATATTGACTACATATGTAAGCTACAACTAAAGGGCAGGGGTTACTGTGATAAAGTAGAGGCCTAACATATAAGACCTTTACAGAACCAATTTATCTATATTAGAGAGGTGATTTAATAACATAAGATGAAGATCTATCAATGATCCGACTCCATGAAGAACTGGCTGAGAAGCTAAGTTTGTTTTTTTAAATACAAGTCATAGACGACCTAATACTAATCCATAGTGTACCCATACCTAGCATGACTCTGACTGTAGAATAGGGGCAAAGTTACTTTTTGATGCATTAAATGCTAAAGCCAGCTGTAAAATTTTGATTAAGCAATAATTTTATAAGAACATATTGTAAAGTAAAAAAAAAGCCTAGATATGAGATAAATGGGCCCAGCTTCTTAGGGCATCCAGGCTTAAAGACAGTTGGGCCATCTGGCAAACGTTAACACATGCCGCTAGAGACACTTGGATACCCCCTAGAATACACAACACAGAAAATTGTTGTAGCCTATTTCTACCCATAATTTGTGTAAGCTTCTTGATATATTAGTAAGTCAAGAATTCTCCTCTGAATTTATATTCTAACATTTGGTGGTGTGGTAGTAAAATAGATAACTATTCTGATTAACCATTTATGTTGGTGAAACATTGAGGAACGTTAACTCCCAAAACTGACGTCAAGCACCTGGGCTCAACAAAATCCCTGTGGATATTTTTAAGACAGAACCTAGTATTTGGACTCCCTACATACCAGTCTTGGAAAATAATATTGCTCGAAAAGAGGTGGTCCATGTAACATGGATGGGGCAGATAAAGATCCAATATTTAAGAAGAGTTCCTGGGACTAACCTTCTAATTATAGGCTAATATTTCTAATAGAAAACTCATAGAAGATCTTTTAGCCATTTGGTACTACATTGCCTAGCGGAATGCCTTAAAACAGATGTGTTATTTCCCTGCCAAGCACGATTCCGTAAAGACATTAGCCCAGTTGATCAAATGTTTAGATTACTTCTCCTGATTGAGAAATATACAGTGCTTAAAACAAAACGCAGGGGCTGCCTCTATTTGAGGATAGTCTCCGGGGGCCTCTGTAGCGGCAAGACACCGGGGGTGGCCCCGGCTAGAATCTGCCTTCCCCCGCCTGCCTGACCTTAAAATGGCGGCCCGGTGTGACTCCCAGCTAACGATCGGCGCCTTTGCTTGACCATCTGGCCCCAGCGCTTGCTGCCTCTCCCAGGGGCGACCCCGCAGGCTCTCTCTGTGTCTCTTGCCTGCGGGGGTGAGCCCTCTTCAGGGATCCCTGGCGGTGACCCTCGCCTGCATCTACCTCTGCGATCTGCCGGACGTTTGAACTGCCACCCGACGACAACAACCCGGGAGGTAGGATCGCAGCTGCACGCTGATTCCTAGCGGAGCCTCCCGCTAACATAGTGCTGCAGCGGCTCCCCCTCGCACCACCCTCCTTGCAACTCGCCTGGACCTTGGATGGCGGCCGCCAGTGACCGCAGAGCGAGGATGGCCACCACTGCTCTTAACATGCCTGGGCAGCGCCCCAGGGCCAACGCGTGACCGCACCAACACCTCCACCACCCTGCGCACTCTCGCGCCCACCGAGCTGGATGACCGCAGGCTCTCCAGGATGGCGACGCACCTGCGGCCGGCTTCCAACTTCGTCCCCCACCTGGGCTTCCACCTTCTCTCCTGGACTTCTTTCTTCATCTCCCCCCTGGGTTCCCACCTTCCCTCCGGGACTGCTCGACTTGCGTGCTACCCTGAATGACACTTTGCTGCTGTTCTTCGGACAGTTCTCGCTGGACTCTAGCCCTTCCCTCCATACCTTGCATCCCACCCACCATTCCTCTATGCTGTGATTGCATCTTTGACCTATTGCAACAATGCTAAGCTTTGGTATTCGCTGAAGTCCCTACACCATATACCACCCCTATGCGTCTATTAGAGTTTAACCAGTCATATCCCTTCCTTTGTGTATTTAGTTGACTCTTATCACTAGTGTGTGCCGTGGACCTTTATACTCTCTACCACTCCTATGTGACCCTTAGAGTATTTCCAGTCATATCCCTCCTGTGTAGATTGAAGATAACTCTAATGACTAGGATCCTATGTGATTTGTAGATTGTATCCAAGTGTATCCCCTCCCTGTGTTTAGAGATATAGCTTTAACGACTAGTTGCCTGTGTGACTGTCGGAGTATAGCCAGGTGTATACCTTCCCTCGTGTGAAGAGATACCCTATTCACTAGAACTATCTAAGTGTATTCCCTCCCTGTGTTTAGAGATATAGCTTTAACGACTAGTTACCTGTGTGACTGTCGGAGTAAAGCCAGGTGTATACCTTCCCTCGTGTGAAGAGATACCCTATTCATTAGAACAAAAAGTAATGTGTTCTTTATGTATTTGTAACTGATTCTATGTAAAATGCTTTGATAACATGTAACGGAACTGGTGCTATGTAAAGCGCTCTGATAACCTAATCGGTTCAAGTTCGCGCTATATAAAACTCTAAAAATAAATAAATAAATAAATCCCTTTACATGGCACTTGCTATGGCAGGGAGATATGGGCCTCTGAAAGTCACAATTGCTAGCCAAAATAAAAAGATGTTTTAGTTTTTTAAAGCAACATTTGGTTTACCACAGAGCAAAACATATATTCCCATTCATTTTGAACTCTATTTGTTTCCAAATTATATTGCATTACATCTAAAGCCTCTAGTCTGTTGGATGTGTATATGGAACAATGTTGATGTCACTCCTTATAGGGCAGCCTTACAATACAATTTGTATTGTATTAGCAGTTAGCGCGGGGACACACAGTTTTGTGCAGCCAGGCGCTTTATAAATGTTTTATTATTATTATTATTATTACAAGATATACGCTAATGCACAGGCAGCTCAGACCTTCGCTGGCTAAAATATATTCAATATCATTATCAGGCTTCAGATCTAGAAACCATCCCTATGTAATCCTGTAAAAATCAACTCTGGGACAGCAATGCAAGTGAAAGATAAATTTCTAGATAGATGAAAATGAAGGAAGTTTAGCATGCTGTCCTCCTCAATCCTGCGGGGGTAACCAAGCAGTATCTGACAGACAAGGCACATCCATGTTGCGACAAATGCCTGGACTATGTGGAACCTCTGCATTTAAAGAAGTTATTGGTGCATGACAGTATAGGCATCTTTTCTTTGGGCGCATTAATTTCCAGGGAGTTAAATTGTATTGTTTCATTCTAAACCTACTTTATGAATTGGAAGATATTGTTTTCTTCATATGCCCTCTATATAAGAATTATAAAAACGTATATAATACCTCCAGCTTGGGAATCTGGAAGTCAGGGCATATGAGATTACCCTATGTTTATGTGAAACAGGTCTCACCGCCATCATGAACACTGTCCACCCACGGCCCACGGCCCCCACTATATCTTCAATCTTGGGAGGAAGACAATCAGCAACAAGCTCACCGCCACCTTCAACACATCTATCACCTCAGCCAACTTCCCCGAAGAATGGAAACTCACAGAAGTCAAGCCCCTACTCAAGAAACTACCAGCCGACACCAATGAACTCAAGCCCTATCTTGTTGCTGCTCTTATAAGCTAAAGCCCACAAGAAGGTCATTAACCGCCAACTCACAGAACATCTGGCCAACAACAATCGTCAGGACATGTCTCAATATGGATTCCACACCAACTACAGCACCAAAACTGCCCTGATTGCACCAACAGACAACATCAGATCCCTCCTCGACAAAAGAAAAGTGGCAGCCTTGATCTTCCTTGACCTCTCAGCAGTGTTCGACACAGTATCACACCAGACCCTGATAAAAAGACTTCACCATATTGGAATCCAGGGAGATGCCCTCAAAAGGATTGCTTCCTTCCTTACCAGAAGAACCCAGGAAATCCGCCTTCACCCAGAAACCAAAGAACACCATCTGCGATATCCTGCAAAGTTCGTCCTGCAGTACCACTCTGTTCAATGCCTACATGACTCCCTTGGCCAACGTCATCAGACCGCATGGACTGAACATCATTTCCTATGCCGACGATACCCAGCTATCAAAAGACCCTTCTGCCACACTTGCCATTTTCCTGAGGTACATGAGGAGCATCACTGACTGGATGAGAGACAACTGCCTCAAACTCAACACAGACAAAACAGAAGTGCAGATCTTTGGGAACAACACCTTTGCATGGAGTGCCACCTGGTGGCCTCCCAAAGTCCCACCAACCACGCCTGCAATCTTGATATCTTCCTGGACAGCAAGCCTACCATGAAAACACAGATCAAAGCAGTCTCATCCGCTTGCTTTCTCACCCTTCGCATGCTCCACAAAATATTCTGGTGGCTCCACATCGACACGAGACAGACCATCACCCAGGCCCTTGTCACGAGCTGACTAAACTACGGCAATACACTCGACATAGGAATCACTTCGCACCTGCTCAGGAGACTGCAAGCCATACACAACTCAGCAGCCAGACATCCTTGACCTCCCCAAATGGACTCAGCCCACTACCTCAAGAAGAAGCATAAATGGCTCCCCATTCAGTAGAGGTGTCAGTTCAATGTGTTGACTCACACCTACAATCCCCTTCACAACCATCAAACACTGCCTGAACTTCCACCTCCCCTCCAGACACCTGCTCTCTGCCTCCCCTTCTCCATATCCTTCTCCAAATACCTTATATCCGGCCCCAGAAACAGTGGAGGGCACTCCTTTTCCTACCTTGCAGTGAAGTCCTGAAATTACCTCCAACTTCACTTTCAGACCTCAGCCGCTCTACTGGAATTAAGAAAAGGACTCAAACCTGGCTGTTAAACTGAGCTTCCTGGCAGCATCATTTTCAGTGCCTGAATACCCTAATTGGTGATTAGCCACACTTTACAAATCCTGATGGATTGATTGACTGTCACTCAAGTTCGTGTTTTCGCTATGACTAATTTTGTCTGGATTTTACATAATAAATATATTGCTACCTATTAAATGAATGGGGAGAAAATTATTATATAAATGATTTAAAAAAAGGTGGATATTTGAAGTTAGATTTTCATTTTGATATAATGTGATGTTATTATTATTATTATTATTATTGGAAAATGTATAGAGCTCCTGGTTACGCGCACCGGCGTGTCCCCGCGCTATGGTAAGTAGAGTAAGCAGTCCAAACAGCCATCACAGCCTCCTACCTTCCGTATAGGTGAGTCTTAAGTTTTCTTCTAAAAGTGGACTCTGAAGGCTCCAAACGTAGCTCTATAGGCAGGGCATTCCACTACTTAGCGGCCAGATATCTAAAAGACCTGCCCCCCATTCGAGCCTTCTTTATTTTTGGAATTTTCAATAGCCCCATACAGGAGGAACGCAGGTCCCGTATAGGCTCATAACGAGTGACCAGACTCTGTAGCGGGACAGGGGCTTTACCGCTCAGGATGCGATGACACGTGGAAAGAGCCTTGAACTCCACCCTGCTCCTGACAGGAAGCCAGTTGTAAAATAATTTAAATGTTGATATGTATTGTAAATATGTATATTTGTTTAATTTTATGGAAAAAGATTTTCTGAAATAAACTGCAACTTGATTCTCAAGATGATTTCAAAACCATTTCTGGGTGGGCTGGTAAGGGGTTAACAAGTAAGCGATATCTGGACAGTTAGTCTGCGGAGGTATACAAACTTTGGTTCACAAACCATTTACAGATTTAAATTAGAAAAAAACCCAAACAAACCTGATTGTATGAGTGAACTTTTTATCCCATCATCCATTTCGGGTCTACATACCCACAGCTAGGTTGGAGGACCCAAGGCACTCTTTTCGCATGACCGAGACTTGAAGAAAAATGTTTTGGTCTCCATTGCAACATTCTAAGAGTGAAGAAGCCATAAGGGGAGAGGGAGTGTATCCCTGACCTCCTGGCCCAAGGGGGTGAGGAGCATAAAGAAACCTTCCAGGTACAAAACCTAAGGAAAATGTTTGTGCTGCTAGGTTAGTGGATACTGGGAATGGAAAGGGACCCGGGCCTATGCTGTGTATAACAGCCATGTAGCCCATAACTTGTGCACCAAATGCAATGCTCATGACATCACAATATTTTTACCAATAAGTAACAACACCTGAAAGAACATCATAGTTGTCTGTTTCCTGGTTTAAAGGTGAATACGATGTGTAATTTCATCTGTAAGATTATTTATGACACTAGTAATTGCATCAGTTACATCAAGTGTGAGGTCATGCGCAATACATTTGCTAGCTACAGTTTGCATGGCCATCCACAACTAGCCATCCACTAGTTGTGGATGGCTGAGCTAACCATAACTGGCGATGTTCTGAGTTTTTTTGTTTAAAGTCATAAATATAACTCTTGTTTTTCTTTTTGAAAGAATACATGTATTCACTGAAAATGACAGGTTAAAGTTATGTTATATTTAAATTATGTAGTAAGAGCTTAATGTTAAAAGTTAGGTGTTGAAATGAGACCAAAACTAAAACAAAAACTCTAAAATGCACATTTTGTTTCAATTAACTGATAATAATTTGCACCCTAGTCATGCACTGCTTATGATCTCAGATATGACATCACTAACAACAAGTTAAAAAGCATCATTGAGCACATCGGCCTCTAACCAGGCTTTGCGCACAACCCCACCTTGTGGGGGACCAGCACCCCGAGGGTGCCTTACCCCCCCCCCCCCCCATTGTGCACAGAATTCGACTGCACACAACGAGGGGTTAAGTGCAGGGTATGGCCTCTGGCCTGGCCAGACCAGGCCCTGCACTCACCTCCCCCTTATCAGCCAACACCCTCTGGCCATGTGCACCACTCTCTGCTGAAACCCAACCTTCCACAGACACCCCCACTGTGCACAATGTTCAGTCATGCATATTGGTGGATTGGCCCTTTGCCTGAGGCCAACACACTGACAGTTGGCTGCAGGCTCTGGTCTATGAGCCCTAATATATTATTTTAAGCTTATATGGGGTACTGTGCTGCCATGGGGGTGGCAAGCTGGATACTGGGGTACTAGGCACTGCCACTGCAGTAACACCACCCTGAATGGTTTTATTTGACTTTTGGGGGGTAAGTTTGCGGCCTCCATATGGCTACAGTGGCCAGGGTGTACCCAGGCCTAGTGCCCAACCTTCCACAAGAGCTCAACCCCCCGCTGTGCACAACCTCCAATCTCGCAGAGTGATGATTGGTCCTGTGCCCAATCCACCACATGTGCTGGCACTGCAATAGTGGTATCCAGAAAATTGTTTATTTTTATTTGTTTTAAAATTGTTGTCCATTTCTGAACCCCCCCTTCACATGGCCGTTGAGATCAGGGTGTGTCCACCTTGCCCCCTTATTGCCTTTTTCGATTTTACAGCACTCAAAATGTATGCTAATCAGAACTCAGCTTGCTTTAAAAAACCCTAGAATACACTAAGAAAAAAACAAATGTAAATTGACGGTATAGTTAGCTGTAGAAAAAATATAAAAGCTAATCTTTAGAAACCAAAAAACCTCTGAAATTCAACAGTTAAAGTTTAATGAGCTAACTATAACATGGACCCTCCTCCATGCACTACTTATGTTCTCACATATTGCATGACTCAAGACATGGTAAATTACATCATTGATGACATCTCAAATGTCATTATTGATGACATCACTGATGACATCAGTGATAACCCCATGGTCATCTGTGGCATAGAGTTACTGAGTGTGCAAATGTGGGGCAATAGTATCGAAATGCCCTAAGTAATGGGACAGCTGTAATTGTGCTGTTTAAATACATAAGGTGATTTGCTTACAAGTGACTAAAGAATGGGGGTAGAAGTATCCCATATTAAACAAGGTAAAAGCTGAGCACACCTGATGTGGATCGAAAAGTTATGTTTTAAAGTAGGTTGCGGCTTACAGCCAAACTCTGATCTAAAATAATCTGTGCAAAAGGTCAAAGCTGCTGTAGGCAATACATAAACCACCATTTATTATCAAGGCCTGTGCCCATGTTAAAAGTTGTAATACAGCGATTGAGACAATTTCCATAAGCTGTTCGTATTTATTTCCAGAACTTTACTAAATATTTCGAGGCATTACAGAAAATGGAATAATGTAGAATGTAGGGATTTCCCATTTAGAGGTGGTTTATATCATACTGTTGTAAGCGTGCCTCTAAATTGTTATGCCATCATGACCACCTTAGGAATGTGTGCAGTGTATTTCACTAATCTACAGGGGGTTGTCCATAGGGCCTGACAGAAGGTGTCTTTCTTGTTGAAAATGTTTACCTGTCTGCTTCTTGACTCAAAATTGCAGTTTATGTGAAGTCAAAATGGTAATTCCATTAAAGTAAATAGAAACTTGTACACAGGTGAAGCGTATTGAATTACTACAAGTTCACAAACCCTACAGGATGGTGTTGCAATAATTTTATGATGTCACCAGTGGTCATTTGAAGTGTCATCAGAATGTCATTAATGATATTTTTAATGTGTTATGAGTTATGTAATATTTGTGGTTATAAGCAGTGCACAGCGAACCACATAAAATGGTAGGTACAGTAAATAATAACTAGTGAGTTTCAGAGGTTTTTTGTTTTTAAACTTCAGTTTTCACCTTATTTCAAATGTTAGTTTTACCGTATATATATTTTATTGTACTCAACTCTTGAGTTAAGAACAGAAGACTAGTAAATGTTTGTTTACCTAGATATACTTCCCTTAACAATAATGTGATCAAAGCTCCATTTTTGTAGAACACAATTTTATAACACAGTAGTCTTGCAGAAAACATGATAGGGGCTGCTATTAGTGGGTGTGTCTGATCTGTGGGTAGCGTCTGCACAGTGCATTGATGGCTCTTTAAAAATGCTACTCAGCAGGATTTACTTCCTGATTATTGCATAGTAAACTACACTATCTGACAAATGTGAGCCAGCAGCATGCATTTTAAAAAGAATGAAAAAGAAGAGGACTAGTAAATCACCCTATTCTCGTTAATTAGAGAGTTGTTTGTGTTTATTGGCAATTTAGTGCATTAGTGCTTGATAAATGTCAGGCTCCAGAAGTATCACACTGCCACTTTCTTCTGGTGAAGACATAATCTTAAAACGCAGAGGAGTTGGAAAGGTCTCATACTTTTTCTAACCTCCTGCCTCAGAAAAAATATTTGGGCACATTTGTATGAAACGGTGGCAGTAGTCACTCTGGCCTTTTATCCACATTGAAAATTCACCTTTGTAACACGTTTGATGTCTAATTATGGTATATAAAACATCACTATTATATGGCTGTTTATGTCAGTCAGACAAATATAGGTTATCTGGAGATCGACCCCATTAGACAACCTGTTTTAAACAGATACGATCATTTCAGTCCTATATACACCGCAAAAAATAACTAAATGACAATAAGAACAAAATATGCACAAGCATTAAAATCCACGTAACTTGATATTTCAAATCACTATACATCCACTGTATTGCAATACTTCCTGCTCAATTACCATACAGCTGTAAGGAACCTAGCTAAGCTAAAATCTGTTGTTTCTCTGGTATCCAGATCGCGCAGTACAATGCTCTAATCTGACGACAGATGGGAATTATCATTTTCCTGTGGGATTGGATATAAGTTTAACAAAAGAACAGCTCATTGGTTTCCTCTTTACAAAATAAACATTTATCAGTAGTAAGACAATAATCTGACCATTTGATACAGAAGCTATTGATCTGGATGATCCCATGCCTACATTAGCATAGAGTTGTTTAGTGAATGGTGGTGGGATGTCATCTACAAAAGGGTCGGAATGGCATGTACATTTAAAGTCTAGTACGAAGTCTGTAAGACATCCATGTTTAGGGTTGACATACACCCGTTCTACTGAATACGTCCAATAGTTATTTATTATAAGTTGCTTGGTAATAGATCAAGCCTCTCTCAGGTTATTCAACAACTCTTCTAGACCAAGGGAATACAGAAATGATCTAATGTATTCAGACCAAGGGGTTCTACAGTGCTCATCTAAGCTGAGTAAATTTTTCTGTATGGCAGGTTCGACACCAAGAAAGTAAAGGCCAAATACCCACTTTCAAGGCTATGGGTTTCACTCTCAAATCCAAAGGCAAAAGTGGGGCACTCGGTGGCAAGTTAATCAGTAACTTAAATTCTTTGTTTTGTAATGTAGTTTGAGAGAGAAAGGGTGAACATCAAGTTTATTTGGACCTTAGTCCATTAAACCAAAGTCTATCCCTACATACAGCTTCGTATATTCAATAAAGCTATGCTAAACTACAAATGCCAAAATCATAATTAAAATACATATGAAACTTGCATAAAATACAAGATTATTAAGATTAATAAAATCTAAATGACTGTAAAGATAAAAATTGAAGAAACCTGCAAATAAATGTCAACATTAAAATTCACCATCTTGGAGAGGATCTTTTCTTCCCCTCACTTATTCCACTTGCTCACAGCCACTAACAACCAGCCTATTGAGCTGGTAACATCTAGAAATCGCATATCATTCAATATTTTTACAGCATCCTACCTCATTCCTATGCCATATTTAATAGAAAATAGGCCGTATATATTGTTGCCTGAGTCCAACAAAATATAAAGTCAATTAACCCCTTCGCAGCGGGGTAATTCCCCCACTGTGCAGGGGGCGGGGGGGGGGGGGGCACACATCGCCCCTATGCTCATGACGAGCTCAGCTCGTTATGAGGCACAGTGCTCGTGTGCTCATGACGAGCTGAGCTCGTCATGGCCACACCTGTTTGTGTGGAACGCTCAGCACAGCAGGGGAAATATCCCTGCGTGTGAGCGTTCCACAGCGCATGACAAGCTCAGTTTGTCATGAGCATACGAGCACCATGCCTCATGACGAGCTGAGCTCATCATGAGCATGGAAGGAGTTAAAGTGTGCATACTAGAGCTTTTTGTATCCAATCTGCACTTGCAGAAACAGTCTATGCTCATCATTCTCCCACTGACTTGAAAAAGGGAGAACCCAGGTATTAACCATACCTGGAATTTTAAAATCTCTGTGTGCCAGTTTAGAACTGGAAGTTTCGAGAGATATGAGAAGTTGGTCATTTCTTGCAAGGAATTTAGTAAAAACAGGGCTGAACTCTTAGTGTAGAGGTAGCTTAGAGCAAGAAGTACTCAGCTATTTTAATGTCGCAAATGGCCTGATTCACTGTATCAACCCTTTTGTGACTGGAAAATGTTTTTTTCACATGTACCAAACCCTATTTTGTGATTCTGTAACCTTTTTCCGAATCATAAAAAAGGTTAGCAATTCAATATTTGGAACTTGCATGTGAAGGGCGCCCTTTCCTAATAGTGTGTCGCAGTGGTATGTGTGAATGTTTTATAACTGAAATGCAGTTGCAAACCATTTGCATTTACCCACCTACTGTAAGTAGGTGGTAACCCATTCACAAACGGGAAGGGCATCCCAGGGGACCCCTTCTTATTTGTGAATATATGCAAAACGTTTTTTAAGAGCAGGAAGTGGTCCCTTTTTTTTTTGTTTTTAACATGCATCCGGTTTTCCTTTAAGAAAAATGGGCTGCATTTTTTTTATAAACATTGCTTCATTTAAAAGCAAACACATACATAGTGGTCTGCTGACCCTAGTAGACCACCATCCCTGTGATTTTTGCAATTCCCAATGGATTGCAAATTTCAATCTACCTCATGAAAACTAATGAGGTACGTAAATTTGCAACCTACTAGGAATCCCAAACAGTGTAAAACACACTGTTGTGCACAGCTGTTTGTGATTTCCTAATAGCAAATTGCAAAAATTCGCTATTAGGTAATCACAAACCTCAGTCTATGTACATCTTGGCCATAGATCCTTATCTCTATATTTCAGGGCAGCCTTTTCCGTTAGCTGCTTTTTGCTATACTTTATTAAACCTTCAAAGTTAATGTAGTCAAAATGTGAACAATATTATGTCCTCACACTGCAGCATCTATAATGTCAACCCTAGAGCTTTGAGTAATATATTTCTAGTGCTGGGAACATTGATCTCGAAACAGTAGATGTATGTACTTTTGGTTGTAGGCATGCTCTTTGACAAATTTCTTGTCATTTCTGCACCTGGATATTTATAAAATATGACTCGCTCATGATTTGTTCCTCCCATCATTACTAAGCTCCGGTAACTCATGTGTGACTTGAATGCCATATATTTCATTGTATCTGGGTTTACTTCCAACCATTGCTGTTTGCAGAAGTTCACCAGTCTAATAGGGCTTGCAGGCACTTTGCTGTCTTTGAGCAAACAGGAGGGCTGCTACCCTGCGGAACGACGCCTACTCAGGGGTCATTTTTACATGTTTCCAAAGATTTTAAAACATCAATCATGTAAAATGAAAAAGTGTTGGGGCAAGGACAAATCTTTGGCATACCCCGTTGTTTATTTGGATGTGTTCTGTAAGATCCCACTTAGCCACCAACCACACTTGTATATAGGTTTTACTTGCAGGCAGATAATTATAGATACAATGGTATTTAAGGTTTCCCATTTCTGCATAGCTTATGTGTGAAGACTGTTGGTTTAGATATCTTGTGTGTATGTTAGCCTGGATGTCTTAGGTGTAGTCTCTGTTAGCCTGTGCTATGTTTGTAGTTCCTGTTCACCTGTATGTCTTTCATGTGTAGTCTATTTCCCTGAATGTCTTCAATGTGTTCTCTCACTTATAGCTTTTTTTAGTGTGAGTAATCTCTGCTAGTTTGGCTCTCTACGGTATGTTGTCCGAAAGGCTGATTCTGTGTCTGTGTAGCCTTAGCGTGGATGTCTTTTGGGTAGTGTTGGTTAGTTTGGAAGCCTTGTGTGTTCTTTGTAGTCTCTGTTAACTTCGGTGCCTTGTCTGTGTAGCTTCAGCTAGGCTGCAGAGACTGACTTTGAATCATCCTTGTGCTGTGCCGGTGCTCCTTCTGGGTATTGTTCTGACCCCTTGCATGCTTTTATGCCCTGAAGAGGTTCACTTTCAATCAATCACATGGTACTTTGTGTTTGCCCTGATGTTTTCTACTGCAATTGAAGTATTTTGAAATTGTGAATTTTTATATCTTGCACACTTTTTGTTTACATTTTGGCATCCTATGTCTGGCCCACGAATTTAGAAAATCTATGCATCTATGCCCCTAGTACCAGCAGTATGCCTCCCTTTCAATTCCGAGACAAAACAAACACACACACACACACACCCGATAGGTGCTACGTTTTCAGTTTGCTTATGTGCGACATTGCCATTGTTTCAGTGTAGCAGGGAGGGACATTCTACAGGCACATGTGAAACTTTGACTGACACTCATCATTCACTGTGTGTATTACAGTTAATGGCTTGAATAGGCAAAGTGCTTTCTCAGTGAGTGTGGGGCCTCGTGGCACTATAAATAGACAAGTCACTATTCCCTACTATACCCACCAGGATTCTATTCTGTTACTGGTTACACACAGGGGAAGGGGGATCCTGTTTGGGTTGAAGGTGTGACCTGTGTCCCTTTCGTCAGGGCAAGATTACTTATACTGTTATGCTTCAGTGTATTTTTGCTATGCTGCGCCACTGCCTACCAGTTTCTTTGAGTTTCTTTGCACTTCTATCTGTCCTTTTTGGTGTGACCTGGCATCAAGGTGCCATTTATCTCATTGGTTGCCTCCCTGACCACTTGAGCTCCATGTTGGTGTTCTACTTGTTAAAAGAGGTCTCCAGCCCTCTATAGATGCAGATTCTGTTGTCGGTCTATTCCTTTTAGAAAATCGTTGTTGCTTTTAAAGGGGTTGTGTAATTTGACAAATGAGATTAAAGGGTGATGGTATTTTGTGGCTCTTGGTTCATTGGGCAGTTGTTCGTCTAAGTGAGTTTTTTATTTCCTTTCTCTGTAACTTGTGAATTCACGAGGTATTAGTCAAAAGCATAAATCTGCTTGGTGCATTGTTTCAGTGTAAATATCAGAATAAAGCAGAGAAACAACGTGGTAAACATGTCACTTTGTACCAGTAATACCTGTTCGCTGATCTTCCTTCCCCCTTTGGAGTCTCTATACACAGTAGTACTAGGGTCTTGTAAACAGGAGTTTAGCATCAACAGCCAAGTATTTAAGTCCTCTTTACAATGTCACAAAAAGAGTTAATTTTTAGGGGCAAAAAAGGTTGCTTGTTTTCCAGACACAACTCGCCTGCGTAATAAAAGGACTGTAATCAGGAGAGAAAAACCCTCATTAAGAGTGTGCCAGAAAATGGTCTATTCTTCACATGGGCATCCGTTACATTACACGAAGCCACATCCATTTTTTTGAGGCACGGGGAGATTAAATGATTTCCCTGGAACATAGGATGTTGAGCCCACGCCGAGACTCAATTGGGTTCCCCGCAGTTCGGAAGTCGTCAGCTCTAACAATTGTTAGATTCTGAATTGTACCTCGAGGAGCGCGACGAAGGCTCTACATATTGCATTTGCGGCAGCAGGGGCTTGGAAGCGCATGTGACAAATCACGTGTAGGAAGGTGTCGCTAATTGGAGTGCAGAGTTGAAAACGGACCGGCCCTGCTCTCTCCAGTGTAACCTTCATATTTAACCTATTATCAGACATAGGTAGCCAGCCATGAATTAAACTCTGAAGACATCTGACGACCCCAATAGCCCTGACAATATTTATTAACCACTACAGGTCCCTTACTTCTGCCAGTTTCTTCTTGGTATGGTGCCAGCCACCACCCCGCGCAGAGCATCTTTCACCGAACTCATACTCTGCAGCCCCAGCAGGAACAATACTAAAAGCAAACCAAGAGCGAGGGCATAAGCAGAGGGACAGAGCAATGACAGAGAGCTGCTGCAGGCTGTGCCATGGGAAACCAGAGTACTACTGCTATGTAAACAAGCGACACTGAATCACTCTTCACACAGTGCACTCATTGCCAGGGAAGAAACTGCAGTTTCTCATAGAGCTCACTCATTAGGTGGTTGGGGCACTATAATTGAGTACTAAAGCATTTTAATGCAGTGATTTGTATCCTAACCTCTTATGATTGGTACTTGGCGGGGATGTCTAACCGTCCTTTCCTTCCCAAAGACAGTTTAAAGGAGTTCACTGGTGGTAAACCATGCATGACTAACTAAGCCCTTAAACTTTTCAAGATCTAAAAAAATGTACATTGATCTAAGTTTTAGATCATATGCTACTCTATGGCCATTGTGCAAGAACTACTGAATTGGTAGTAACCACAACTTTTATATGAGCAATGAGCATGCAGTTTGCTACCTGAACTGGAGAAAGTTATTACTTTCTCCATCTCATACTCTAGTATACTCATTCTTCCAAGCAGTGGCGTAACAAAACTTGAAGGGGAACCCCTGCAAATCACATGGAGGGGGGCCCCCCACCGGCGGCCAGGCCCACCACCTACAGTGCATCATCTCAACATCTCAGTCCAGCAATTCCTCAGGTTAAACTCAAAAGTGGTAGAAGTACCGCGTTTATCATGGATAGGTATATATATACATTGCTCCTCGTAGAATACTCTGAGGCATTTGATAAAGGCAGCTCTAAGTTTTGGGATGGTGAATGGCCAAACAATTGGAATGTCATTCAGGAATATCTAATAAATGACAGAGACATATGTGAGAAATGAGAGCACAACAAACATTATATCAGCCAAACTTAAAGCCACATTAAATACTTTAGCATGTCACTGATGACGTAAAATAAGATTTAGTATGACAATGATCAACTAAAGTAGATAAACAAGTTAAAGCGGTAAGCAAATTAAGGCAATATTGCCTATTACAGGGATCATGATGTTCATCAATATATACTGACTCCGTTAGAGCCCGATGTGAGATTAGACAACCACAAGTAGAAATAGTGAAATATAGATATAGTTTGGAAAGGCCAGTGGGGGAGGGGGATATTATTATCCCAACTTTAGCTATAACTCAGGCTGTACCAATGATAAATACCAACAATCAAGGGACGGGGAATAATAGTGAGGAAGTGAGACCAACACCGCTTTCTGCCCACCAGGTAATAGATAAAGATACTAGGGTATCAGCCAAGGAAGATATACCATCAAACTCCACAGTGAATAGTGTAGATCAAGGCCCTGTCCAACTGATTGTGGAAGCCTCCCCCCTTGTTCTGGTTTTGGCAAATGTGCCCCCGTTAAAGTCGGATCAAACAGAATCTACTACTTCTCTGATCAGTAAAGCCTACTACTGGCTCTGTAATAACATGCTGATATCTCCGAGAGGGAAACAACAGCTAGCAGGAGAGATCACTATGGCTAGAAGGGTGGACTGGATAGGGACTACCGTAAAAAAACTAAAGGGAGACTGTTTAGTCCTCCATTTTCAAAGTCCAGAAGTACTCCCTGAGCTTTTAAGGCATATATATCCACCCCAACGTAGGAGTGCTGAGATTGTTCCGCTGACTTTGGATTACTTCTATAGGAGAAGCAATACAGTGAATCCTAATATTCTAAAAACTAAATGGAACTTGGTGACAAACAACTGGGGTAGGGTTCCACAGTCAAGCGAGTGGGGTATTAGTGTTGGAAATAGATTTGCAGCACTGTCAGACCTGAACGACTGCGACTGACTCGAGAGGTTTGGTGAGGCTGATAAGGTTGCTACTATCCCTCCATTGGTTTCTAATATCATGAATACTCCTGTGCAAGCAGTTGACTGGGTAGGAGAATCATATGTAACAAATCCTGTATCGATGGTCTTGGATGACCCTGTGGATATTGTGGGGAAATTGTTCTCATGGAACATTGCAGGTTTGGGTTCCAAATTAGATTGCATATTGACATATGTATAATATACATATTGACATATGTATATTTCAAGAGACTTGGTCATGTGAACCACTTTTTGTTCAAGGATATCTGAACTACTTTGTGCCAGCCGTTAAAGGCCCAAGAGGAAGACCAATGGGTGGTTTAACCATTTGGGTTCGTCAGACACTAAAATTGGTTGTCAAAGCAGTAGAAACTGGGCACAGAGACATTCAACTAATTACTATCAATTCTGATGTTGTGGGTATATTACACATTTACAATGTATATGTGAGGACCGCAGAGGGTGGGAGATCAGAGGTTCTTATGGCCTTGGGTTCCTTACTCAATGTTGTCTCTCGGGATCACCCGTCTGTCATTGCAGGCGACTTTAACCAAACTTTTGAGCCTCTGGTGACAGACGAAGACTCCCTCGGGGACGACGAGGACTGTCACCGGGGGGTCCCGAAATTAGAGTTGAAACCAGTAGTGCGCTGGACTAAAGATGTTATTAGTATGAATGTACTTTGCTTAGAGAAAGGCTTAAGAGCATTAAATGGCAGGACGCAAAGTGATAAATGTGGTTCTATGACATTTGATAATGGGAGGCACAAGAGTAGGATAGACTATGTTCTATGTAGTTTGAATTTA
The DNA here is from genome assembly GCF_964263255.1 of Lissotriton vulgaris. Taxonomy (NCBI): domain Eukaryota; kingdom Metazoa; phylum Chordata; class Amphibia; order Caudata; family Salamandridae; genus Lissotriton; species Lissotriton vulgaris. Next base: position 1,573,053,902 of record NC_141685.1, read on the forward strand.
TGGCCTTTGCTAAGTGACATGGAGATTGTGTGGAGGAGTGAGAGCGACCACAATCCTCTAAGTGTAATTCATAAATGGTGGTCGATACCAAACAGACAAACCAGTTCCGGTGCCCTTGTCCCACCTCAATTGGTACCCAGTAATAATATGCGAAGGTTAAAATGGACAAATGTAGTCACTAACCAACAGGCAATTGATGACATTAAAAATGAGGTTGAAAAAGCCATAACAGATATGGAACAGGTCAGTTGCTCTGGAGAAATGCAAAGGGGTGTTACTGAAATCCATGATACTCTTTTTAAAGTTATTAAGCATCATTTCTTAAAGCGGGTAAATGCCAAAGGTGTGAGAGTACCTAAGAATATTAACTGGTATAATGCTCCTTGCAGGGCCGCCCGAAATGCCTTGGGTATTGCTCTAAAGACCAGGGATAATATGGCTATTCAATCTGCCAGAAAGAAGTATAAAGCCAGCATAGTAAGTGCAAAGAAAGCTTGGGATGAGCGACATTGGTCCGAATTAAAAAGAGCAAGTGACATGAAGGACACTAGATTGTTCGGGAGCATTGTCAAGTGGGGTGGAGATGGTATCCCCGAAACCCCAAATAACAATGTTCCGGAAGAAGAGTGGATAACATTTTTTGCTAGCCAGTATGCGGATCCAAATCAGCTTGTGTGTAGTGCGACTATTAATCATACCCTTTTTAAAGATAATTTTTTCAGTCCCCAAGAAATCCTGGTGCCCTTGAGTACTGTAAACAGTGGCCGTGCACCAGGCATGGACGGAGTGCCTGCTGATGTCTTTATTAATGACAAAGAGAGGTGGTGCAGGTATATCAGTCTCCTTATTAACAATATTGTCAGAGGTGCTGAGGTACCGGCGTCATGGCAGGGCGCTGTAATCATACCAGTGTTTAAGAAAAGCGATCGCGCAAAGCCTGGTAATTACAGGCCGATCAGCCTTATCGACACTATACAACAAACGATAGGGCGCGTGATTGTGAACAGGCTCTTGGACTGGGCTGAGGAAAATGATGCATTGTCACCATTTCAAGCGGGTTTCCGTAGGTCGACAAGTACTGTTGACCAGGTTTTCCGTTTTAATTTAATACAATGGAAGACTGTGGTACTTGGCGGAGGCAGCTTGTATGCGGCTTTTGTCGACCTGCGGGCTGCCTTCGACCTAGTCCCACGCAGGAAGTTGTGGTCTGTCCTCGGGAAACTAGGTGTCCCTGAAGATTTACTGACTCTAATAATGAGGCTCCATGAATCCACATTTGCTAGGATACAATGGGGGGGTCAGGGCATGGAGTACGGCAAGGTTGCTCAATGGCCCCTACCCTCTTCACACTGTTTATAAACGGTGTTGTAGCACCCATGGTATCGGCAGAATTGGACGCCCCTACATTGGCCAACACTAAAATCCCAATACTAATGTTCGCTGACGACACGCTTATTTTATCGAAAACTCCAAGCGGCCTTCAGCGAGCATTGGGTATCTTTGAATCTTTTTGCAGTGAACATGGTTTGGAGGTTAATGCGACAAAAACGAAACTAATGATTTTTAACCCTCATCCGAGCTTTAAATCTAAAATTATCATGAACGGACGACCTTTAGAAGTGGTGAATAATTTCACCTATTTAGGCATCTACATTTCAAATAAGAATTCTTGGGGTAATCACATAGATATAGCTTCCTTGAGACATAGGCAACTTGCCGGTGCCATAAGCGCCGAACACAGGAAGTTCTTTGACGAAACCTGTTAAGCCTGTTTTACAGATATACGAGGCTAAAGCTCTTGGCTCTGCACTATATGGTGCCGAACTATGGGGCTTTGAGAAGGTGACTGCCTTGCAAATTTCAGAAAACAAGTTTTTCCGTTCAATAACTGCTCTTCCGAAAAGTACTCCATTGTTGCCCCTCAGGTATGACTTGGGCAGAAAATCGGTAACTGACTTGGTCAGACTTCGACCAATCTTGTATTGGAGGAGGCTATGGACCACGCCCGATCTGTCACATTATGCTGAGGGGTTCTTAGACATTATTAGAGCGGATATATTTCATAAAAATAGGTGGCTTAACTCTTTGAAATTAACTTTAAATGATCTCGGACTGGCTCTGCTTTGGTCAAATCCAGTAAGGTCAGTTTTCCCCACTAAAAGACTTTTAAAGGAAATCTACTGGGAAAAGGTCACTCAGGGCTGGTCCAGTATTAGTTTGGGTTCTATGATGGAAGGATTTTTAGAGGCTAAATTGTATCCTTCATTCGAACCTTATTGGGACTGCATAACAAGGCCTTGTGACCGCAAACTCCTATTCCAATTGAGAGCAGGTTCTTTGCCTCTACGATCTTTGACTGCTAAATGGGTAGGTTGTGCAAATGTTAGCTGTCCTGCTTGTGGTTGCGCCAAAGAAACCAAGGGCCATTTTCTGTTTGTTTGTGCTGCTTACAAGGATCCAAGAAGAGTATGGCTAAAACCAATGTGTAAGAATCTAGGGACTACTAGCGGTTTAACTGCTTTGCGTATTTTATGCACTACTAACGAGATGTGGATATTGATAGCAACTGCCAAATACCTTGGGTGGGCATGGTCGATTAGACAGAGACTGCTAGTCCCTTGACTATTCTCTGTCTGAATTATTTTGCGGTTGAACTGGGCAGACTCTGCCTAGCTTAACCACTTGTTATGCCGACCCATGATGCTTTCTTTTTAGGGTATTGTAATCTAACTCTTTTAAAAAAAATTACTTTTTAAAAATTTTAATAGTTCAATTTTAACATGATATTTTTAAGTCTTTCATTGTCTATCGAGTCCTGAATTGTAAATAATATGCTTTTTATCTATTTTTCGTTGTAATTGATTGTCAATTGATTTGTATTTTTAAAATTGTTTCTGCTTTTATGAGTGAATGCTCGAATAAAGCATATTTGACTTGACTTGAGATATAGTTTGGAAAGGCTTTCATTTTGCTTGTAGATTGATCTATTAATTTAATATTATCTGCGGGCGAATTTCCTTCAGGTGTATGACCAGCATGAGATGGAGAGTGGGTGAAGTATGTACTGCCCTACACTACGGATTACTTTTATTGCCGGCCCAGTCCCAGCCGCCCCACTATGATGCCCTCCCTGATTCCAAATTATCAGATTACCACCCGCCACCCACTGGGGTGGGACAAGGTGGGTGATCCCTCATGGTCAAGGGCCTATGCTGACAAAGATCTTAACAGAGCAAATCCAGGACTGCATTCAAAAGCGAAACCCACTGAGGAAACTTGTAGGACCGAGGTGACTGCACACATTTTTAATATAGCTCGCACATGCCATCAAAGTTGCCGCAAGACACTTAACATCTGCACGCCCTTTGTGAAAAGAGGGAAGCGTAATGCAACGGGGGACATTTAAATCCCACAAACCCACATGCTACTCGAATAGAGAGGGCTGGCAATAGAAGCTTAATGGAGAATGACCCAATACTATTTCTTTGGTAATTCCAAGGAACTGCTGTAAAAACCACACACTTGCAGATATAATTGCCCTGGCAACAATCATTAATGGATATGGGTCAGCAACAGCCAGCGAGAGCAATATGGCCGCATTATGAGGATGCTCAAAATTATGCAGGCAAGGGCGGGAGCATTTTTAATCACAATGTCATTGCTGTGCCAATAGCTCACACTTTTGTGTGACCATTTTCAAGTCAAATGCTACACATTTGTCTTTTGTATTTTTATTCACCCCTTAGCCATCCACAAGTCGTAACCCATCCAACTAAACGACCCAAATTATCCATCCACCAACCGCCCACTTATCCAACCCCATCTATTCATCCATCCAAACCCTTTATCCATAAAACTAGCAAAACCCATCCATCTATTCACCCACCGAGCCATTCAGCCAACCTAACACAATAACCCAACCGTTCATTCAGCCCCACCCACCCATCCAAACTCTTGAAACAGGCCATCTGTCCACACCATCCATTCATTCACTCATCTACCCACACATCACTCTAGAGACAAGCTGTGAGCAAAGGATAAGCCTTCAGCAGGCACAATAGAAAACTGGGAGATTTTCAGAGCAGCCTATTTTTATTCCACCCCATGCCAGATTCTTCCACTACACACTCCCTGCCTCTTAGCTCACAGCTGGGATTTTTTTAATCCCGATTCCTGCTTTTATCTCTGCTGCTGTCGTATCCTTCTCTTCCTGCTTCTTTCTCCATAGTTGTCTGTCTTTCTCTCTATTGCACTGGGTCAATCTTTGGAAATGAAAAATAATTCTGAATGCCCAAATATTGAACGGCCGAGTCTACAACATGCATCCACCAGCACAAATTAAGCATGTTTGCCTGAGAAACGACTGACTCTGTCCCGACCCTCACAAGCTTTCAGAGACGCTGATCTTTTCAGAAAATGTCCCCGTTTTGAGACAGGCCAGCCCGCCGATGATCTCTGCTTATTCTTAGGCCTTAGAATTACTTCCTTAGACTCTACACCCGCCCCCGTGTCCTGTGATGCAGGTGGAGAGGCCTCTCACTACTCAACACCAACACTGGATGAAGGGGTGACATAATGAACACCGCACTCCTCAGAATGCACAAGCCCTACTAGAACTAGTGAATTTTATGGGTTTACAGGTTCTACACATATAGATTCATAGCAATAACATCTATCTAACTTAAGATCTTTGTAGATAATGATTATTTTATAATACATTTTTATATGATTAAAAATGTACATCTTCCCATAAAGTTTTTTCAGTAATGGTTTAATTACTTTGGTCATTTTTCATGGTAGCCACTAGTTTTGGGCCAGCCTTTGCCCAAGGTTCTTTGCACCCAGAGTCCACAAGGCCATTGTCGAAGGATACAATATTCAGGCACACCCTGCACCCAATTCCCTAGCTCCCTATCAATATGGGTATAGACTCCACTCCTAATGATGTCCCACTGTCCAGAGAGCCTACTAAATGCAGCCTTTGGTCACCTTCTACACTCACTCCCAAGTGCCCTCAGAGGTTGTGGCCATGGTATCTGGCCAGCCCTTGTGCAGTGTGGCATTTAGCAACCCCCTAAACTAACTTTTACTGCCACTGGACCCCATAAAGCATCACCTTCAGCCCTGCCCACCACACTCTAGGCATCATCAATCTCTAGCAAATAAATGTAGCAAAAATAGTTTTCATGAGTTATTCATTGGAGTTAATGGTAATATGCAATCCCACCATTGATGTCCTCTCCAAACTAAATTCTGATGCCTTCAGTATAGCTTGGTCTTGCTGAAACTAATATGCCAAATAAGGGTTTGAGATAACTCAAATATTTGAAACACATGTATAACAAATGGTAAGGTACACAAGATTATCGTCAAAGGGCCAAGTTGAAAATAATGCCTTCTTCACCAGTCAGTCAGAACAGCAGAAAAAGTGGGCAACCATGCATCTGAAAACAAATAATCCTAAAAAAAAAACTCAGAAATTTCTGCTTTTATAACCTTGTTATATTTCAATCATAACTTTTCAGGATCGAGTAGAGCACGTGATAAGAGCAGTCATTGGAACAAACAGGAGGCATAAAACTGAGCAGACTCTTACAAGCTAAAGAATAGGCAAATTACAAAAGTTATACATTTAGAGTGATGCAGCGCTACTCCGGAAATAATTTCTAAATCCATGTGACCTTTCCCTGAAGTGCAACTTCTAACATATTCTCAAACAGTGGGGCCCATAACACTGCGAATCATCCAAAAACACTTACACTCTACTTCATGGATCGGTGAAATTCAAAGGAAGAGCTGCTGTATCATAGTGGAGTATCTAAAACTAAAATTAAATATTTATACTATTTACACCTGCAGTTTAACATATGTTTACCATGGTTTTCATCTAATACGACATTTTGTTTAGAAACACCACCATTGAGATCAATGGATCTGCTAGTAAAAATTAGGCGTAGGAAAACTCAAGACCAGCTTAATTCTCCATTTATCAAATTTTTATTAAGAGCAAAATTCAGCATGTCTAAGATTATTTACTTTATTTATTTCTTTTTTCAAAAAAACGACATTTAAAATAAGGTTTAAATTCAGGACAGTTAGATTCATTCATTTAAGAAAAACTCAACGATAGACATTTTTCATTTGTTTTATATAGCAAGTATTAGCAAAAGACAGATAGTTCCCAAATAATCATCTATTCTACTAACATCCCCAACTAAACTCTAAATCTAAAGTGCATCACCCTGTGGAAAGAATTAAGAGTTATTGTAAATCTTACATATCAGGAAAATCAGCATTCCAGCAGCATCTCTGGTAGAAATCGAAGAAAGGAGTTCCTCTTCAATAAAACAGCACTTTTTATACCTTTTTCGCTAGCTCTATCTATCTAAAAGTGTAACTTTCAACCTGAACTCGAGTCCTGATTGGACAATCTTGGGGTGGATGAGCATCATCTTGTCATCACAAATTAATTTTTCCATCCGCAGTTTTCTAATGGGTCCATTGTTTAGCCAGAGTCCGGTCTAGTCCTGTTCCCTACTTGTAACTTTAGCCTGTATTCCCACGTTATGTACCATTGTGCTCATCATTTTGGCAGCCATCTGCACTTCCAGGCTAACATGTCCTTGAACCATAGTCACTCCAGGTACAAGCAGCTTGCATTCAGACTTGCGCATGCGTATTTATTTTGTGGCCACAATAATCGAGTGACTCCATTTTATTTTAGGCCTCACAAATGAAAATGGGAACTATCATAGAAACAAACACAAATAAACATTCATTTTAAGTGATTTAACTCCTCTGTTTACCTTCCCCCTTACTAAGGTTTTCCCTGTTAATAGTTACCTAGCAAACAGTTACACTTAAACGCGATATACTCACTTTAACCTCGCGTTTTGTCACAAAAACACATAACAAAAGCACATTTATGCCGCATTCCGTTATCTTAAAGCTGCTAATTAGTTTAGAACATGACAAAATTTCATAATTAGTTGATTATGATTGCAACATAAGCAAAATTAGTTTCCCGCGTGTCTTCGTGTAGGTGCATTTCTTATTCTATGTTGGTTAATCACATATAGTATTCCATTAGTACAAATTATAGTTATTGAAATATGACTTCACAAGGGGCATGCAAAATTTTGCAATTCCACCTCACTCCATCAACTCCCCCCTTTGGTGATTTATCACCAAATACCTCCCAAATTTTTTCAAAATTTTATTTCAGAACATGTTTCAAATTCTTCAGGTTAATATGTCTATACTTTAGTATCATTTTCTCTTGTCTCCTTAAAAATATTTTCTTGAAACTCTTCCATTTCTATATCACCTTTTTCTCTTTCTCTTTCTCGTCTTTCTTGGATCATTTTCTTTAATGATTTTCTAACATTCCTTCTTTTTCTGTATATGCAACATAAACTTATCATTAAAATGACTAATACTATCACAGTTACTGGAATTAGTATTTTACCTATAATTGAACTACCTATTTCTTGAAACCAATGTTTAACTGCTGTAAAACTTTTCCCAAGTCGTTCAAGAATACCATCAACCTCCAGTGGTTCAATTTCTCTGTGCAATTCCGTAATATTTGTAATATATTTCTCAATGTTTTGACTTTTATCTAGAATGTATGTACAGCAATGCTGTACCTTCGAAATCCCACAAACTCCTCCCTCTTTTGCCAATATAATGTCAAGTGCAAGACGATTTTGCATTACCATAATTCTCATAGCAATCATTTCAGTGTTTACCATTAGGAATCCACCTGTTGTGTCTGTTGACAAATGATCTACTATCGTTGACAATCTTCGAATTCGATTTGTATTGAAAGATATTCCCACTGCTGGTATCAGTGCTCCAAAAACATCACTTATTATTTCTATGACACTCTCTCTTTTTCTACGACTTAAAGGTTTATCTATCTCATGAATTCCATTAGTACCTCTATCTACATGAAAAATTTTAGGAAAGACCAAACCCACATAGCATGTCCCGTACCAGTGGTCAGGTAATCTGTAATACGCCTTGTTCCCACAAATAAAATACACACCTGGAAAAACAGGATAATTTCCCCCTTTACATCCCCATCCCCCTTGGATTTGATAAGTATCTTTACATTGACTTGCTCCCACAAAATAATTGTCATACATGGTATTGTCTCACCTAATACAAAATTTCCCTAACAATGGAGTGTCTATGTTTATTGCTACATTCACATTTCTTTCATCAATATTTTCATCATTAAATGTCCAATATTTTGATTTTTTATGCTTCACTTTTTCTTTACGTTTATAAGCAATTCGTCTTTCTTCAACCATATCTAAAAACGCCTTTTCTTCTACTCTCATTTTACATGTTAAATTATTTTTAAAAGCATAGTTGTGACTTAACTCATCTTCTTCTAAGAAATATTCTCCCATAACTGTAGTAGGCTTTTTCTTATTTAGTGCATTATCTATTTTCAATTTTGCGAACACTTCATCTGAATTGGAATAATGATATTCTAATTTGCCTGTTTGATAAAACAAGCTTGCAATCACACTACACATGACTCCATATGTAAGTGGAAGGTGGTGATAAGTCACCCCCTCAGAAACAGATGCAGGTAATTTCACACATACATAACAATCGCTGGCGTCCATTGTCCTAACATACTCTGTTAACAATCTTGAAAATGTTTTTTTTGTAAAATCGCTTATAGAACTATCTTGATGTAATTCTGGCCTATATACATGTTGCTTATTCGGTTTTGATTCCACATCTTTCTTACTTGAACTCACATTATGTTTCAATTTCAATAAATTATCTTGGAAAGGTATAATAATAGCTAAAATTATCCATATCAATATTAATAAACCAGTACATATTTTGCACATCCTGCACCATTTTCTAAAAATAGAACATTACGTTTTATGATCGTTAGACACCATTTTATTTTTTACACAGCGAGTTTCGCTAACAGATTTTCTTCGACCTTATGTCACCTATAAGCCTCTTCTCTTCTAACAAGTTTTCTTCGACCTAACGTCACTTACAACATTTTTTCTTTCTACTTACAATGCCCCTTTTCTTTTTTTCCCTTCTGAATTTCAGATTCACTTTCCACTTTGTCCCTCTTGATCAATTACCACTTTTCTTTGTGGCTCAGTTCTTTACTCACTTTTCCCATTTGTCTTAGGGCAATTCAAATTTTCTTGACTGCTGTTTACTTTTTTACAATTTGAGGTAGGAAAATGTATGTCCATTCAGGTGATTTGTACTTCTGATTTGGTCTTCTTACTCTTTTTGGCCTTTGCACAACTTCTATTTTCTTTCCCAATGCCTCCCTTTGACTGGTTATTTCATTGACCTGCTCTTCTTGTTGTCTTTCTTTGTTAACCAGTTTGAATCTCAGTCCATTATTTCCTTTAGGCCAATTATCTCCTTTACAAAACTTCTTTGTCTTAGGCTCTGTGGTGTTAGATTCCACTCTGCAAGCCCTTTTCCTCAAACTCTTTCTTAATGGAGTTTCATCTGCACTCTCATCAGTCTCACTTTCAGTGTCTTCAGCAGTTTCGTTGATTTTTTTTAATTTTTTTTTTTTATTGAAAATACTTGAGTACAAAGGAGAATATGAACAGCACACGGCGAGGCAAATAAAATAATATGAAGCAGAAATAAATCATAAATTAACAGTACCAGATGTAATGTAGATTATCAGGGTACAAATCATAAAATAAGCACATGGATACATATGAGGTCAGAGGAATTTACACATCCACATCCAAATGGGACAAAACTGCACCTCAAATTTGCTCCCCTAATCTTCTTTTCCGACTGCCTTTCACAGCATATAAACTATGCTCAATATTGAACATGACAAAGAACCTCGCCCGCCAGGCATCAAATGATAGAACATCCTTTTGTAGCCAACAAGAGGCAATGCAAAGCCTGAGCACGGCTGTGGCTACAAAAACCAAATACACAGTATTACTAGGCACAGAACCCGCACATGCACCCATCTCTACCCCTAACAGAATCTGCATAGGTGACAACTGAACGGGTACTCCCAAAGTCACGGTTAATAACTTGCCCACTTGCTCAAATAGGCTCCTCAAAAATATGTACCACATCCGCAGCTGGAGCGCCACAACGAAAACATTTTCCGTCCTGTTCCCCACCCCATTTTCTAATTTTGTCAGGCGTATGGTACAGATAAAAACTAGTCTTATAATGCTGTGCGGCTAAGTTCGCTGACATGAATAGTCATCCAGCTAATTCAATTGAGGTCTCAAGTGAAATACCTTGGCATCCTAATCTATTCTCCCATTTATTAGTGTGTATTTCTAAATCATTAGGCATTGCATCAAGCATGAGGTTATAGAGTTTGCCTATCCGTGCCGCTTTCTTATTTGCTTCAATAGGAGGATTAGGCTGTATATTCAAGCAGGCTTACAGCAAATGGCCCAGAATTTGCAGATATTTAAAAAAATCCGATAGTGGAAGCTGATATTGCTCCCCGAGCTGATCAAACGATTTTAGCACATCTTTCGTGTATAAAACGCAAACACAAGTAATGCCTTTAGCCCTCCAATTATGAACAACTCGATCCCAAAAGACACTGTGAAAGAAGATAGGAGCTATCAGTGGAGTATACCAGGATACTTTTTCTACCATGTATATTTTTTTGATGGCTTTCCATACTTTATATGCGGCTATTAGAACCTTAAATCTTGTACGCTTATAATAGCTCCAGTCCAAATTCAAAAACAAACAGTTTTTTACTTCAGTACCTAACAGCATGCTATATATAGACGGTAATTCAGCTGGGTCTACCAGCCCTACCCCAGTAAGCAATATATTCATGTGTTGGAGCATGCAAGCATAGTAATAGAAAATAAAATCAGGAACAGCCTACCCACCTACGGCCCTGGGCAAAACCATGTACTGCTTTGCCCTCCGAGCTTTCCCACGAGCCCATATGAATCTCATACAGAGAGACTGAAGTTGTGTGAGATTAGCATGAGGTATTTCTAAGGGTACGCATCTAAAAAAATATAGAATTTTTGGAAGGATCATCATTTTTAAAATATTGCCTCTACCTACCAGCGATAAATGCAGACATTCACATTTCTCTAGTTGATTTTGAATCCCCATCATCAACTTCCCCCAATTGGATTCTACCAAAGCAGAAGCTGAAACCCGTATCCGTACCCCCAGATACGTCACCTCTTGTAATACCCTAGGGTCTGTGTAAGAACCAATATTGACACATAAAATTTGAGTTTTAGCGGTATTTAATTTATAGCCTGAAACTGCCCCGTATTCAGCCGCCAAATGCTCAATCTTTAGGGGAGACTACAGCTACGTCGTCAGCATATGCGAAGACTCGGTACTCTTGTTGCTGTATTATTACTGGCTGTATGCGGGAATTATTCTCAATCATCTTTAAAAACGGGTCGATGTATAGTGAAAATAAGAGTGGGGAACAGGGACAACCTTGTCTAGTTCCCCGCCGTATAGACACTACTGATGATTGGAGCCCCATAGTGCAAATCCTGGCTATTGGTTGATGATATAGCGTCTGTAAGGCTGTGATGAACTGTGGCCCAAACCCAAGACTTCTCATCACAGACCATAAAAAACCCGAGGAAACTTGATCAAAAGCCTTCTCGGCATCTAATAATATGAGGCTAAGGGCCTCACCAGTGCCATTAGCATGATCAATTAAAGTTATCACTTGATTTACATGGTCTGTTGTTCCACGATTAGGAATAAAACCATGCTGCCGTATTGACACCAATGGGGCGATCACTGCTGCTAGCCTTCTTGCCAGAATTTTTGAATAAATGTTACCATCCGTGTTTAACAGAGATATAGTGCGGTATGATGCTGCCCGATCCGCAGGTTTTTCCTTTTTTCTGAAGACCACAATGCTGGCCTCATCCCATGACTTAGGATAAGCACCAGTCTGAGCCCTCCTGAAAATAACTAACACGTCATCCTTTAGGACATGAAAGAAGCTTTTATAAATCTCCAACGGAAGTTTACCAGTCCCCGCGGCCTTACCTTCGGGTAACCCATTAATAGCCTGCTCAAGTTCAGAGACCGTAATAAGAACCTCTAATTTCGCTGCTGCCTCCTCCCCCAGGTCTCGCTTACAATACTGCTGTAATAGTGTTGCAGCTTTTTGACTGTCATAATATTCACTTGCATATAGTGTTTCATAAAACTGTTTAAATACATCCAATATTAATGTCTCACTCTCTACCGATCGCCCACTGGAGTCAACAAGAGAATGTATTCTTTGGGCAACTTCCTTAGATCTCATTTTTTGGGCCAGGCACCTGCCACTTGCCTCCCCATACTCGTAGTTCAGCTGTCGCTTGATAGTATATGTTTTAGCCGCCTCTTGGCTCCATTGGAGATTTATTTTTGCCTTACAGCGGGCCACTTCCGCTGTTGAGTCTTGAATGTCACTACCTGCATGTATATCCTGCACGAGAATCTCCTTAGCCAGTATAAGTCCTTGATACAGTTCCTGTAATTTTAACCGCAATTGTTTTTGAGTATACAAACCAAAACAAAAAACCTCCCCCCTAAAAGCGGCTTTGAACGCATCCCAAATATATCCCATTTCAGTGCTCTCCCTAATGTTCATAAAGAATTCTGTAATCCAGCCCTTCATATAGTCATGGAATTTTGAGTCCAACAGCAATTTACGATCGAAGGAAAACCCCCTAAGCTTGCTAGCTACACCGATGCCGCTATAGTCAGGACAACAGGACCATGGTCAGATGTGACCCTTGGGTAGACCTGAATACATGCATCAGTCAAAAAATGTTGTGGGACAAAAACATAGTCTAACCTCACCAAATTCTGGTAAGGCGCAGAGAAAATGGTGTATCCCGGATCACTGCCCCTGAGAAAAGACCATGAGTCTACCAGCCCGTGTGCTGCTATAAGTGGTTGCAATGATTTAAACACTTTTGGTTCCCTGCCCGTGTACTTCTAATTTACATAGCCCAATGAATTTGTTTGCAGATTTATATTTAAATCGCCACATATGATTACAGTAGTGGGCCAAGCCGCTAGCTCCACATTAAGAAAATCTAAGATCGCGGCCTCATCCAAATTAGAGCCATATATAGAGCACAGCGTAAATTTTAACGATCCGGTAGCACATTCAGCTATTACCCATCTACCGAGTCCGTCCTCCAATGTCCGGCCTGTAACCCCAATATGCTTTTTAACCAGAATTGCAACACTGCGGGCTACACAGGCTTGTTTAGTGCATGCTACTATATTATAACCCAGCTCAGTTAGGAGTTTCAGCTTGGCCCATACTACATGCGTCTCCTGGAGACAAATAATATCACAGCTGAGCATCTGAAGCTCCCTTGCAACCCACTGTCTTTTATTAACAAAATTCAAACCCCTAATGTTCAATGTACCCGATCTGATACCTTTAACCGCCATCAATCTCTATCTTGACGACATCCACACAAAGCCTGCGCCTGACAAACCTAGGTTTCAAATAAAACAAAATGTACTCAAGTATTAGTTTTATGTTTAACCCCTCACCCCCACCACCCCCTACCCCCAATCGCCCGCCTGCCCAACCCACCCTTCCCCACCACCCACACCAGGGCTTAAGGACCATGTCCTCAGTGATGAGAGTGAATGTGCGCCACCCTCCCCCAGGGCCCCCAACCAGACCATCACCTGACATCTGTCATCTCTTCAGCTTGACATTGAAAACTTCTTCCGGAGGTAAATAGAGAAAAATAGCATGTATAATCAGTTAAGCGCATTGATTATTACAATCTTAGCAAGCCTAATTAAATCATTAACCACACACTCCAGAAGGAAAGCGCAGTTAATAAGAGAAAATAGAAGAAAAAAACAGAAAAAATCAGACCAAAACAACAGACATCAAATTGACTGCTGCAGAAAGAAAAGCAGATGCAATATATTATTAGCTGCCAAGTGTCTTCAAAATGTCTTGTGCCAGAATCTCAGATGTGAAATACCGGGTTTGTTCTTTATAAATCACTTTTAATTTGGCCGGATTTAAAAGAAATGCCTGGACACCCTTCGCTTGAAACAGCGGAATTACCTGCCTCAGCTGGCACCTTTGCTGGACAGTGGAAGGACAAAAATCAGGACGGACAAAAACCTCACATCATTTACCAGAGCGGCGTCTATCAGGACGCGCCAAATCATAAATTGCCTCGCGGAGTAGATAATTGTTGAGACATATTAAGATTGCTCTGGGTTGTACGTTCGCCCCACCCCTGGTATCACCATTGTGCCTACGTTGTACAAAAGGGAATCTATGAGCCCTAATGACCTCAGTTTCCCACTGCCAGTCTTTTAATTGAGTAAAGGCCTTCTTGAAGACTTCAACAATACATTTTCGCATATCCTGTCCTTCCTTAGCCTCAGGTATACCAAGGACACATAAATTATTGCACCTTGTGTGATTTTCCAGGTCTGTGAGCTTCCACTCGACGTCTGCTTTTGTCTTCTGTAATGTCTCTATAGCCGAATGTTGCTTAATTAGAGAGTCCTCTGTACCAGCAATGCGCTCTTCTGCTTCAAGTACCCTCATGGTTATCTCTGCATAGGATTTCGCCATCCAGCGTACCGTATTTTGCAGCTTCCGCACCGCTCCTTGTGTACTAATACTCTCTGCCTTAGTCTCCGAGCGGTGGGCCATTATGCTCTTGTAGATAATGTTCAGGGTAACCACTTCATCTTCTTCGGTATTACCCGGGCAGTGTACCGATTCCTGACCACACGAGTCCGGAGATGTGCCGTCCCATCTGGGTTGTACAAGTGGTGACATAAGAGGGGAGGTCTTGTCAAGTTTTTGCACTCTTCTGACAGTGTCCTGATCTAGAGACTGCCCTAAATCATCGTCCTACAACATCTCACCTTCATCCCCCAGTCACCAACTGTACTAGCATTATCGTCTCCTGAAGCAATTGATAAGTCCGACATTGAGTAAAACTTGCCCTCAGAAATGGCAGACTCAGCATCATTTCCATCCTCATTTATCTTATCCACGGCAGAGCAGATCCCCTCATTATGTATGCTGATGGATGTAGCTGAGGACCTGCTGATAGCCATCAAGTTATCAGCGAGGATATATGCACCAGAATTTGTCACTATACTTTTATCCCCTACAGTGGCTGCTGTTGTATTGCTCACGACGTGCAGGTTTGAAAGAGAGGGGTTTTGTATACCCACTCCCGCCTCCATAACAGTTTTAGCTTTAAGGGTAGTTTTTTTAAAGAAGATTGCAGGCACGTTAGATTTTTAGCAGAGACATCAGGCGGTGCATTCACTTGCTCACCTGGAGCTGGAGCCGTAGAGTTACATACCCGTTCGGCTTGGTGGCGTTTGGTACCACCATTCGCATTCCCTCTACCTCACGGAGCTAATGGGACGTTGTCCGATTCTGGCTCTTCTGTGTCGAGTGCCGCTCCGTCAATGCCGACCTCCGTCTTGTGTTTGTCGCGGTTACTCCCGCAGCTGCTACATCGTTTGAGCTTACAGTGGAGGCAGCGGCACCTCGGGTTCTGGCCCCTCTCCCCTTCGGCGCCATAGCGTGTAACAAATCTGCTTGCTTGCCGCAGCTGTTATGTATCCCACAGCGTGAGTGCTGACTGATCTGCACTCCGCCTCCCAGCGGCAGCAACCGAGGACGCCGAGAACGCCGACCCCAGACTCCGCACTGACTCTGCATTGACCCCGAACCGGACCGGACATCGGTTCCACGCCATACCTTGACCGCGGGTGCCACGACTTCAATAGGCACCAAACTTTACAATAATCCACTCGGGATGATGTCCAGAAGACTCTGACAGCACATCACAGGCGGTGTGGTTTCAAGTTGTTTTGGCGGGTGAGTTACTGCTGGCAGGAGCCGCTGAGGAGGTAACGCACAGGTCACTCAAACGGCCACTGCAGCGGCCGCCATCTTGCCCCACCCGTCTTAACAGTTTCATTGATAATGATTTTCACAGTGTCTTTCTCATTTTTCAGAGTCAGTTTTCTCTTTTGACAGTTCTTTCACTCTGTTAGGAACATCTCCATAGCTGGTACTTGGAATCTCATCTTCTTCATGAGCTGTTTCCTCCTTTCCAGGCTCAGGATTTTCGTTCCTGCTTTCAGAGCTTCCAGTCTGTCTTTCAGGATTTTCTTCTTCACCAGTTTTATCTTTTCTTTGCTCAGTATTCTTACTGGTGTCAGTCTTCACCGATTCTCGATCTTCAGATTGATCTTCAGAATTCGGTATTTCAGGACTTTCTTCTTCTCCTTCAGATGCTGAACTAGTATCTGATACTTCCAGATATTGACGTTCCTGTCGATCTTCAGTATCTGGACCTTTCTCTGGCTCACCTTCAGAATCCGAATCAGTTGTGCTTTCTCCTTCTTCGTTTAAGTTTTCAGGTTCAGGTACACGTATAGTATGGCTTGCATGTACCCATCTCTTTACTCCAGCACATTTAACTGCAGTAGTACTAACCAAACCAACTTGGCTTGGTCTCTGCCAACGAGGTACCAAACTGTTTCTTCTGCGGTGTACCTTTATTCTCACCCAGTCTCCAGGGACTAGATCATGTGCTGGACTTTTCTCTTTGGTGTTTGATTCAGTTCCCAGCTGATGGAACACAGAAGTTACCACGTCAGACAGGTTTTTGCAGTAATCCAGTATGATGTCATCATTAATTGTTAACAATTTACTAACTGGTACATATGCTTGTCTCATCACCCTTCCCATCAAGATCTCATGTGGACTCAATCCAGTTTTCCTGTCAGGAATGCTTCTTAGGGTCATCAAAACAAGTGGCAAGGCATCAGGCCACTTTAATCCTGTAGCTAAGCACATCTTTGCAATTCTGTTTTTTATTGTTCCATTAACTTGCTCTACCACTCCTGAAGCCTCAGGTCGGTAAGCACAATGCAGTCTCTGACGAATGTCCAATGCTTCACTTACCATTTGTATGAGTTCATTTTGAAATGGGTGGCCATGATCAGTTTCAATCGTTACTGGGAAACCAAACCTAGGTATTATTTCCCTTAAAAGTAGTTTTGCAACAGTTAGCCCATCATTCCTTCTTGTGGGGAAAGCTTGTACCCATCAAGAGAACAAACAGATGATCATCAAAACATATCTGAGTCTGTTACATGGCAGAAGCTCAATGAAATCCAATTGCATTCGTGTAAATGGTCCTCCCTCCCGTCCTATGGTTCCCAAAGTCACAATAGTTCTTCTGTGTGGATTAAATTGCTGACAAACCAAGCATCTCTGACACAGGCTCTCAGCTATCATCCTAAACCTAGAAATATACCTCGTCTGTCTGAATAAGCGAAGCATGGCATCTCTTCCAATATGAGCTTGACCATGGTACATTCGGGCCATATTTGAGATCATGCTATCAGGCATTACTGGTCTTTCATCTTTGTAAACCCAGATCTCATCTTCCTCTCTTTGTCTACATCCTGCTTTTAACCAGACATTTTTCTCTTCCTCATCAGCTTCTTCCTGCATTTGCCTCACTTCCTGCCAAGTTTCAACTACAGTGTTAGCATTAAAGGACTAGGAACATGTTCTTTCTCCCTTTCCTTGAGGATAGAGGCAACATTTTGGCACAGTATTTTGCAATTGAGTCTACATACCTGTTACCTCGGGTGATATAATCATCCCCCTTTTTGTGTGCTGCACATTTTACCACAGCCAATTTGTCTGGCAGTTGGATGGCATCAAGCAACATTCGCACAAATTCAGCATTACGTATGGGTGTTCCTGCAGAAGTCAAATAACCTCTTTGGGACCACAGCTGTCCATAGTCTGACTGTCAGTCACTATGGTCACTTTGATTTCTTTTCCCAATTCACATGCTCGAATCAGGGCAAGCAACTCTGCTATCTGACCAGAACGAATTCCTTTCAAACAAGAAGCTTCCAGTACATCTGCCACCGTACAGACGGCATACGCTGCGCTCAAAACACCCTCATCTGTTCTCAGACACGAACCATCTACAAACATCACATAATCAGATTCAGGCAATGGCTCATCTCTAATGTCTGCTCTTGGCTTGGTACAATATTCAAGAACATCTAAGCGTTTGTGATCAACTTCATTTTTCACTTCTGTTTCCATTGTATCAGGCCACAATGTGGAAGGATTCACATTCACGCATCTAGAAATTGTTACATTTTCTGCTCCAAGAATTACCTTTTCATATTTAGTCATTCTATTGTTGGGCAAATACTGTGTTTTCGTTCTAGTGAGGAGAATCTCCACAGAGTGAGGTACATACCCTCTTACAGGAAATCCCATCACTATTCCTTCACTTTGTTCTAGACTAACGCTTGTGGCTGCTACTGCTTTCAGACAACCTGGCAATGCTTTTGCAACAGGGTCCAAAACAGCTGAGAAATATGCAATAGGTTTTCTCAGTTTTCCATGTCTCTGAATCAATACTGACAAAGCACATCCTTCTCGTTCACTACAATATAGTTCAAATTCCTTTTCATAATCGGGCATCCCTAAAGCTGGTGCTTCACATAAACTTGTTTTCAGCTGTTCAAATGCTTCCATTTCAGTTTTAGTCAGAATTATAGGGTCTCTGATATCTGCTCTTGTTAATCTCTGTAGTGGCTTCGCAATTAATGAAAATACTCTAATCCATTGTCTGCAATAGCCCACCATTCCTAGGAACATTCTCACTTGTCTATTTGTTTTTGGTGGCTGCATTCCCTGTATCATTTTGATTCTTTCCATAGTAACTTGTCAAATTCCTTTGGCAATTTTATGTCCTAAGTACTGTGCTTCCTTTTGACAAAATTGTAACTTTGATGGAGACACTTTATGCCTCTCTTCAGTCAAATGATTCAACAATGCAATGGTATCCATTACACATGCATCTTTTTTCTTTGATGCCACAAGGAGATCGTCGATATATTGAACCAATACAGACTCTCCAGGCATGTTCAAACTCTCTAATGATTTCTTTAGCAATTGATTAAAGATAGATGGACTTTCAGTATACCCCTGAGGAGTTCGGCACCATGCCAAAATACGGTCTCCAAATTGGAACGCAAAAATTGGCTGGCTTTCTGGGTGCAATGAAACTGTAAAGAACGCATTACACAGATCAATCACAGTGTAACATTCTGCATCCTGGGTAATTTCATATAAAATCACTGCTGGATTTGGTACAATCGGACAACATGGCACAACTATGTTATTAACCTTTCTCAAATCTTGTACTATTCTAAAGGTTCCATTGGGCTTTTTCAGTCCCATTATTGGCGAATTACAAGGACTACTCTCTATCTCTCTTAGTATGCCTTGTTCAATCATTTTATCTATCACTGGGGTTATTCCTTCAATAATTTCTGCAGTCATTTTATACTGAGGAATATTCAGGTAACTTGCACCTTCCTTTATTGAGACTTTTACAGGATGTACATCTTTCATTAGTCCAATATCTTCACCTGTGAAATCCCACACCTTCTCTTTTACTACCTTTTTCAATTCATCCACTATCTTTTCTCGCTTAAATACAGGAAACAATTTGTTTTGTTCTGCCTCAATCATAAGCATGGTCATTTTGTACAGACTATCTTCATCTGGGGTTTGCAATTCTATGCCATCTGGTGAACAGTATATGGCACAATTCATTTTACACAAAATATCTCGTCCTAACAAATTCACAGGACTACTATCACACACCACAAATTTATGCATGTCTTTAATATTTCCAATCTCTACTTCAACTGGTTGTGTCAAGGATGTTTTAATCTGTCTATTGGCAACACCTACAACTTGTATGGAGTCTCCTGAGAGAGGAAGACATTGGACTTCCACTGATCTGACAGTAGAACGGGTAGCACCAGTGTCCACTAGGAAAGATATTACTACATCATTCACCTGTCCACTTCCAAATGGACCAGACTGATCTACCTCAAGAGTGGCTCCAAGCACACACTCTTCTTCCTCTCTCAGGCACTGTCAGAAACTTTCATCCGACTCACTCCCACCTTCTTCTTGCAACCAATACTGAGGACTCACATTCACTCTAGGTGATCTATTTACCTGCTCAACTCCACTGAATCCTGTTTCTGCGCTGTATCCCTGTTGGTTTACACTGTGTGGAAGTGGCGGTACCTGACTTTGCTGATTAACTATCTGCTGTTGTTGCGGTTGCTGTTGAATTACCTCATTCTGCACCTGTGGATTCAATGATGCATTTTCCGGAGTAACTCTTGGTGGATACTTACACTCGGTGAACAACCTTTACAACGAAACTTTTACAACGCACTTCCATTACAACATGGTCATTACAACGCAAACCATTGCAACGCATTGCGCTGGGGGGCGCTCTAGGATAGGGAATAAGTTTAATTTTCTATCCAACACCTTCCCTAGTGTCCACGGAGACTGGAGTTGAAATAGAAAATTAAACTTTTCACTATCCAGCACCTCTAAGCGCTATGCGTTGTAAAGGTATGCAATGTAAAAACCGCGTTGTAAAGGCGGGCGTTGTAATAGCCTGCATTGTAACGTCATATATCCCTTACACTCTTTCTTCCAATGCCCTATCCTGCCGCAATTATGACACGGAAACTTTTTCTTCAGCTCATCTATATTCCCTAGTAATTTTGTTTTGGGAAATTTTGCTTTCGGTTTCCCTTGACTCACATCACTATTTTTATTTTCCATTTGTGCCACTTGGTGTTCTGCTACCTTCACTTGCGCCCACATAGCTTTTTCCTTCAGCTTCTTTTGTTTAGCATCGATCTCTTCACTACCTCATTTTGCTTTTCTCAAAACTTCGTCTACAGTACCTGACTGCCAACCTATCATATTATGTCGTATCATGTCTCCAATTTCTGGTCTTAATCCATACACAAATCTATAAATAAAATGACTCATGCAAGAATCGTGGGTGACTGAAAACTTGCTGACATTGGATGGATACACCACCTTTTCCCTCCCTGCCGTAAATTCACTGAGAGGGCGGGCTAGAGGTGGTCTGATCACCCTGATATCAGCAAAAATTTCAGGCTCCTATAAAGAAATCCCCACTGGTAGTCCTTACTGCCTTGCAGTCTTAATTACAAATAGGAGTTCAAATGCTGTATTATTAGTGAACTTCTATAACTCTTTTGATAGAGAAAACTCAGTTGATAACCTGCAGAGGCTAAACTCTTTTTTAATTAAGTTTCAAGAGTCCATGAAGGCCAATTGTATTGTTATTTTATTAGGAGATTTTAATGTACATGGCTGCCAGGAAGACTGTCCCCCTAACCTTCTTTTTGGTTCCCCTGATGATGAAAATACCCATTTTGAACACTCAGAACAGGGCGTTTTCTTAGAATCTCTGTTAGCCGAAAATGGTTTAATGTTGCCTTCTGGGGAGGGAGAGGACATTCCAACCTTCACGGGTCATGGTAGCGGGTCTACTATTGATTATATTTTTGTGAGCAGTGTTTGCAGTAGTCATATTATCTGTTATACCGTTGTTAGATCCCATTTTAGTGATCACAATCTTGTTGTACTTAAAGTTAGAAATCTATTAGAACTTAATGACACTAGCTTGGGTTTGGTTGATAAATGTGACTTACGATCAACTGATCAGGCACGGCGAATTAAATGGTGCAAAATAATTCCTGAGGATTTCTTTGGCAATTTGTGTTTAAATAGTCAGGAGGATCTTGAACTCTGTTTAAATGACCAGGCGGGGGACACTGAGGTCTTAGACGCATATAAGAGGGTATGCATTAACATCGTGTCTAACCTGACACAACATTGCAAAAGGAAAAATCAGGATAGGGTAGGCTGGTTCGACAGTAAATGCTCTGCTGCCAATCACAAATTAAAACTAGCTTTAAAATCTAGCCCTGTAGATAGAAAACTTGTGGCTATCCTTAGGAAAGCATATAAGACTGCCATTGAGAAAAGGCGGCGTGAGATCAGAGAGGATGCCTGGGCCGACCTGACCTCAATTGATGTCTTAAAAAGCAGCACCAAATTCTGGGCCGTGGTAAATCAACCATATTTTGTAGATACATGCAATAGCGATTTAGATTGTGGCATCCAAGAAGATAAATGGCACTCGCACTTTAAATCTGTGTATGAGCAGGAAGCTAACGGGGCTGAGGATACGATTAGTTTTCATCAGCTCCCGTATAGCTTAACGGTGGACGAGGAAGAGGTGGGTTTAGCCATTGAAAAAATGACCAGCAATAAGGCTCCGGGGCCGGACGGGGTCCCAGCCGACCTTTTTAAAGTGGATATTTTATTTTGGTCCAAAATTTTAGCTAGAGTTTTTAATAGCATTTTTAAAACGGGTATTCCCGATTCCTGGTCCCAATCTGTTATAGTGCCTATTTTTAAAAAAGGTGACAGGGGGGAACCGGGAAATTACCGCCCCATATCCCTGATAGACTCTGCGGTTAAGGTCATAGGGAGAGTGGTCCTTAGTAAACTCAATGATTGGTTAGAGGAGACTAATACCTTGTCCCCAACTCAGTATGGCTTTAGAAAAGGAAGGAGCACTATCGATCAGAGTTTAAATTTACAATTGCTGATCGGAAAATATACTCAAGCTAAACCAGGCTCCCTATTCATTGCCTTTATGGATCTGTCCTCGGCTTTCGACCGAGTGAACAGGTCCAAGTTGTGGGCCCAGCTCCTCAGTATAGGCATCGATCCAAACATTGTGTACTTTCTGGCAGACCTTCACAAGGACCTCACCGCCACTGTTCGTTATGACAGAAAAGGGAATTGTACAGGGAAAATCCATATTACTAATGGTGTTAGGCAGGGTTGCATTCTTGCTCCCCTGCTGTTCACCTTATACATTAACAACTTGGGTGGAACATTGGATCTAGCCTGTAAAGATATGCCCAGAGCGGGGAAATATACACTGCCCGCATTACTATACGCAGATGATTCGGCTCTTATAGCTAGAACTGCGGTGGGTTTGCAAAGTCTGCTGAATTCCTTTTATAAGTTTATGACAAATCTGGACCTCAGTATTAACTTTGGCAAATCCCATGTAATGGTGGTCGGAACTCATGTTAAGGCCAAAAAACGCGCCTTGTCTATACATTGCAATGGACATAAACTATCTAGAGTCTCAAGATTCCCCTATCTGGGCGTAGTGTTCGACGATCGCTCCACCTGGCTTCCCCAATTGCTGGAGAAAAAAAAGGTCTTGATGCGCGCTACATCCGCAGTCCTTGGTTTCTCACGCAAAATCGGGGTGAAGCCAATAGAGGCTGTCCTAAAAGTGTACGCCGCTAAATGCATAGCTATTGCTATGTATGGCGCGGACCTGTGGGGCATTATGCCCACTAAATCCCTCCAAGTGATTGAAGACAACTTCTTGAAGTCCATTCTCTCTTTACCAACATCCACAGCTAATTTTATTGTCCATCAGGAATGTGGGGTGGATTTCTTGGAGGATCGAATTGCCATGGCCCCCCTCCTGAAATGGATATCTGTGTGGCTCAACTCAGAGATTGATGTCAACCATGAAATTTTGAAGGATTGTTTACAACTAGATCATTGGAACAAGATTCCCTGGCTAAAATACGTCGAACAGTCCTGTGTTAAACTGGGCAGGCCTGAATTGTTCCGCAATCCTTCTGCCCTCGTCAAGGCTGACTTGAAGTGGGTTAAAAACACCTTCTTGCTACACAGTGGAATGGACAGAGAAAGCAAGGAGCTGAAAAAATCTTCTGTTAGGTCACACCAATTGATTGTTTCCTCAGATTGTGAACCGGAGCTTTACCTGAAAGTTGTAAATAACCCAACCCACAGGTATCTCCTCACCAAGTTCCGATTAAACAAGGTTCACCTGCTAATTTGTGGTCGCCCTGGTTGGACCAGGGACTCGGCACTGAGTGTATGCAATTGTGACGGTTACTCAATTATGGACACCGCCCATTTTCTGTTTTTTTGTACCCATTTTAAAATCATTAGGGAAAAATTCATCATTCCCCTGTTGAAGGGGAAGGGATTCAGGCAGGTCAAACCAGCGGTGTTATATCTCCAGATGCTAACTAACATCTGGGAAATCTACAATGTGGCCAAGTTTTTAACCATTGCTATGAGAATGGGCAAAAAGATCAATTGGGCGTAGTTCATGTTCCAACCATTTGGTTTTTATTCTGTAATGTTTTACCTTGCTGCTTTTTTAAATTGTAACTATTTTCTTTAATGATGAACTCTAATGTCTGGACCTTTTTTATGTATGTCTGTACTTTTATGGTTTTGAAAATTTGAACCGAATAAAGTATTATTTGACTGACTCATGTCCTTTTCATTCAACTCTTCATATCAACTGTATTGTTTGAAAACTAACAACAGTCTTTTCCTAAAATGAGTGTACAGATTCCTTTGGTTCCTGTGTGGTTCTGTCTATTTTCACCCAATCTGTCTCTTTTGGTGGAATTTTATACTTCAAAAATACAATTACTTGTTCATATTTTCTCATCACATCAGGTGACGGGGCACCTGTTACCTTGTCTCGAGGATATTCCTCTTTCGGCCAATCTACAGTGATTTTACACTCAGTCCATAAATCTGCTGGCACCACTATGTCAAACTATCCATCCAGATCAACCCATAATACCTTTGAAATTTTCACAAATCTAATTACTTGTCGATACCATTCTACTGGTTTTTCTCTCAATCTAGGGAAATCATTTGTGAATGATAATATATCCTGTCTACTCCATGGAACATGTACATATCCTCCTCCTGGTATTTCTCTCATAGGGAACTCATTTGCAATTGTCTCTTTTTCCCTAACTGGAAACGCTAATGTTGATTTGTCACTGGTCTCCTCTTTCTTCTTTGCCCATCTCACTCTCCATTTATTCACATCTCCCCATTTCCATAACAAAACAATTAATTATTTTGTTTGGGTTATTCTTCCTGCAGTGTTCATGTTTTCAATGTCCTTTTCTGAAAAGTCTACTCTATAGGATTTCTGCAACTATTTATTCTTTGCAAATTCTATTTCAAATTCATTTGCCTAATTTTCTAGCTGATCATGTATTGACTTCACTTTCCATGTTATACTTTTACACATGAACATAAGTTCATCATCTTGGTAAGTTTTTAATCTATCTATTCCAATTGTCCCAATAATTAATTCTTCCATATCTACTTTTAATTTTGCCTCGTCCAATACTTTAGGTTCATGCTCTTTTAATTTCAAGGTTTTGATCCAATCACTTAATTCCTGCTCTGATGGTCCTACAGATGTTTGCGTTAAGACTATTTTTCCTATGCTCTTTTCAGGTGTAGCGGAGTCAGATTCTGCTCCGGTCGCATATTTATAGGGTAAACTCTCATTGAAAGTCAATTCAGGTGAATTTACATTATTGGTTCGTCTAATTTCTGACAAATCAGGATAAATGTTTCCTTTCAATTTCTGTAAACTCTGTTGTAAAGGAAATGCCAAACTTGGCTCTTTTATTCTTTGATTCTCAAATACTGGAATTACAGGTCCTATCGTTACTGGAACTGTTACTGCTTCCATCTTTTTCGTAAGTTCCTGTATCTGTTCTGTCAATGCATTTGTAGATCCTATATATTCAGAAGTACTGACTTGTTCTTCAACTCACCTTTCTACACTATTTACATTTCCTCGCTCATTACTTTGCTTGAGGGTACCAGTAAATCTTAGTTCTGTTCTTAAGGTACTTGGGTTTTATCTCACTTCTACTCTTTCAGGTACATCATTAAAATTAGAAAATTGTTTTGGGGTTTCATTAATCCTCTCATCTACCATTGGAGCATTAGGTGTAGTCCATAAAGAACCTGGTTGATATGGTGGTGGTCTTCTATTTAATATTTCCTCTAGTACAGCATCCTCTGTTTCACTTTCACCATAGCTTTGATTTCCTGTTTCTATATTCTTTCTCTTTTCTGTACATTCCCGTCCTTCATAATCATCCACTAATCTGACTGGATACATGCCATCACACATATTAGCATTTCTCCATCTATGCATTCTACTCTCATGTGTTTCTCCTCATAGATTTCTAAATCTACCTCTGGGTCTGATATGTCCTTGTAACCTTTCGCTTTTCAACTCATGCATCTCAACCTCCCATTCAGCTTCAAATTGAGTCGGTCTAGGTCTCAGGTCAAGATTCATCATCTTTTCTCTCCAATTTCTCAAGACTGCCATATCGAGTGAACCTCCTTCCAGGAAAGCTAATACACCATCATTTTTGTAATACCATACCCAGTTCTCTAACCAAACACACGTACGGACTCGCTCCTGACCGGTTGCTCCCTCCTTGCTCCTCTCCCTGTACTGCTGCTACCTTCCTGGGGATCGCACTGCTGAATTCAACTTCACGGTATCGCCTGCATTCTTTATCTCAGTGGTATCGCCTGCATTAGACTAAATAGCGCCGTGTTTAAAATCGGCTCGCCTGCATTTCACAAATTTGCGCAGTGTTTTGTTTAATGTCATAGCTCTCAGCGCTTGTGACTATAGCGCCGCCCGCCCTGCACTGCATTTAACTGTATTGGCCCACCTGGCAGCAACGTGCATTATTGGATTTATTTTCGCTGGCGACCTACTGCCCCTGCCTCGCCTCCCCTCTGACCTCCATCTTGTTTGCTGTTGTTGTTTTCCCTGCCCCTCCTCCCCGCTACCGCCTCCCAGCTGCTGACCCTCCCACCCACGTTCACAGAGCCTACCTCGTCCTCTCAGCCCTTGTGACCGCCCGGACTCGCTCCTGACCGGTTGCTCCCTCCTTGCTCCTCTCCCTGTACTGCTGCTACCTTCCTGGGGATCGCACTGCTGAATTCAACTTCACGGTATCGCCTGCATTCTTTATCTCAGTGGTATCGCCTGCATTAGACTAAATAGCGCCGTGTTTAAAATCGGCTCGCCTGCATTTCACAAATTTGCGCAGTGTTTTGTTTAATGTCATAGCTCTCAGCGCTTGTGACTATAGCGCCGCCCGCCCTGCACTGCATTTAACTGTATTGGCCCACCTGGCAGCAACGTGCATTATTGGATTTATTTTCGCTGGCGACCTACTGCCCCTGCCTCGCCTCCCCTCTGACCTCCATCTTGTTTGCTGTTGTTGTTTTCCCTGCCCCTCCTCCCCGCTACCGCCTCCCAGCTGCTGACCCTCCCACGCTCCGCCCCCTCCACCCTCCATTTATGGCCAATGCCTCCACGCGCAGCGTCCACGCGCTTCGGACACGCCAAAGGTGCGCCAAAGGTAAGCCCGTCTACGCCCGTCTGCGCCTGGACCGCGCCCAGCGTCAGACCCCCTGCTCCTCGCGCTGCCCAGCCCCCCCGCATTACCTACGATGCCGCCACCCTCCTAGCCCTTGACCCCGGTCGCGCCCCCAACTGCGTCCAAGCCGCTCCTGGACGCACCCATGGACCGTTCTCCTGCTTCTCCTGCAAATTTAGCGGCACCGACAACATCTCCGCTACGACCACACCACAGATTCCCGACCCCAACCACCTAGAATGCATCCTTCTCAACACCCGCTCGGTCCACAGGCACGCCATTGACCTTTGGAACCTACTAGACACCATCTCTCCTGACGTCGCCTTCCTAACGGAAACATGGATGAACGCTTCCTCCGCCCCTGACATCGCCATCGCTATCCCTGATGACTATAAGATCACACGCAAGGACCGCACCGACCATACAGGAGGTGGAATCGCTATCGTCCATAAGAAAACAATCCGCATCTCGACCAGCTCTGATGCCAATCTCGCCAACTCCGAACACCTTCACTTCCAGATCCACATCGACCCCAAGACCACACTCAGAGGCACCCTCCTCTACAGACCACCTGGACCACGCGCAAAATTCAGTGAAGACATCACGGACTTCATCACCCCACACGCGCTCCCCTCCAAAGACTACATCCTTCTGGGAGACCTCAACTTCCACCTTGAAAAGATCAACGACCGCAACACCGCCACCCTCTTGGACAACCTCGCCAACCTCGGACTTAAACAACTGGTCACTTCCCCCACCCACATCGCAGGTCACACTCTCGACCCCATCTTCACCTCCAGCAACCATGTCTCCTTCAGCCACACTACGGATCTCCTCTGGACTGACCACAGCTGCGTTCACTTCACCTACAACAAGCCGAAACCCATCAACCACCCCCAACCAACTCTGCAAAGAAACTGGAACAAAATCACCACAGAGCAGATCTCCACATCACTCCTTCAATCCTCCCCAGCCCTCTCTTCTAACGCCAACGAAGCCGCCTCCAACCTCACCCTTTGGTTATCCAACACCGCCGACACCTTAGCACCACTGAAAAAACGTCAACACAAACTTGGCTTCAAGAAGGCCTCATGGTTCAACGACGACCTCAAGAAATCCAAGAAACTGTGCCGCTCCCTTGAAAAGGCCTGGAAAAAAGACCCATCCACCAGCAACAAGGACGCCTTCAAAAGCGCCATCCGTACTCACCCCCAACTGATCCGAAAAGCCAAGAAAACAGCATTCAAAGATCGACTTGACAACAACGCCCACAACAGCTAGGAACTTTTCAACATCGTCAAGGAATTTTCCAACCCCTCGGCCACCTCCAACGACATCACCCCCTCTCAAACCCTCTGCGATTCACTAGCCTCTTTTTTCCACAACAAGATTGCTGACATCCACAACAGCTTTGACAACCAACCCGGAAGGCAACCCACCCTACCATCAGCTGACCATCTTCCCTCCGTTAACACCCTTAACGCCTGGAACCCAATCTCCACTGAGGACACCATCCGCCTGATGAACTCCATCCACTCTGGATCCCCCACAGACCCATGCCCCCACCACATCTTCAACAAAGCAGACTCCGTCATAGCTCCGCACCTCCGAGACGTCATCAACTGCTCCTTCAACTCCGCTACCTTCCCAGAAGACTGGAAACACGCTGAACTCACCGCCCTTCTGAAAAAACCAACAGCAGACCCCACCGAACTCAAAAACTACCGCCCCATCTCACTTCTTCCATTCCCGGCCAAAGTCATCGAGAAAGCTGTCAACAACCAGCTCTCCGCCTTCCTCGAAGCCAACAAATCACTCGACCCCTCACAATCTGGCTTCCGAGCCAAACACAGCACTGAGACCGCACTCATCGCAGCAACAGACGACATTCGAACTCTACTGGACAATGGAGACACAGTCGCCCTCATCCTCCTCGACCTCTCTGCAGCCTTCGACACAGTCTGCCACAGCACCCTTTTACAACGCCTCAGAAACATCGGAATCCAAGGAAAGGCACTGGAATGGATCACCTCGTTCCTCACCGGAAGAACCCAGAGAGTCCGCCTCCCACCATTCAAGTCCGAGGCCTCTGAAATCATCTGCGGCGTACCACAAGGATCCTCACTCAGTCCCACCCTCTTCAACGTATACATGAGCCCCCTCGCGGCCATCGCCCGCCAACACAACCTCAACATCATCTCTTACGCGGATGACACTCAACTGATCCTATCTCTCACCAAGGACCCCAGCACCGCCAAAACTAACCTACACGAAGGAATGAAAGAAGTCTCCGAATGGATGAAACAAAGCCGTCTGAAACTGAACTCAGACAAAACAGAAGTCCTCATCTTAGGTAAATCCCCCTCTGCATGGGACGATTCCTGGTGGCCGGAAGCCCTCGGAAATGCACCCATCCCGACAGACCACGCACGGAACCTTGGTGTCATCCTGGATTCTTCACTCTCAATGAACAGACAAGTCAGCGCCGTATCCTCTTCCTGCTTTAACATTCTTCGCATGCTCAGAAAAACATTTCGCTGGATCCCCTCCGAAACAAGGAAAACAGTCACCCACGCTCTAGTCACGAGCCGACTGGACTACGGAAACACCCTCTACGCAGGTACCACCGCTAAACTCCAGAAGAAACTACAACGAATCCAAAACGCCTCAGCCAGGCTCATATTAGACATCCCACGCAACAAACACATCTCTGGTCACCTTAAAGACCTCCACTGGCTACCCGTCAATAAGAGGATTACTTTCCGACTGCTTACCCACGCACACAAATCACTCTACGACATCGGACCAGATTGCCTCAACTCTCGACTGTCCTTCTACACCCCCTCCCGCCAACTTCGCTCTTCCAGCCAAGCCTTCGCCACTGTACCTCGCATCAACAAGACCACCATGGGAGGCAGATCCTTCTCATACCTGGCTGCCAAAACATGGAATTCACTCCCCGCTTACCTTCGCCTCACTCAGAACCACCTAGCGTTCAGAAAGCAGCTTAAAACGTGGATATTTGACAAATAATCCACCTCCCCTTCCTAAGCGCCTTGAAACCCTCTGGGTATGTAGTGCGCTATATAAATGTTATGACTTGACTTGACTTGACATATTTCGACAACATATAGACTGCAGGCGTTTTTGGTGGCTGAAGTATTTTTCCCTCTCTTGTGATAATTTCTTTATCCGTTACAAACACACTTTTCAACTTCTTAAACCATGAAGGTTTCTCTCTTTCCCCTCCGTAATAGTAATCCATTTTCGTTAAATTCCCTGTTTTTCAAAAGATCGCGTACTTCCCTGTTGCTGTTCCGTAACACCAACCTATCACAGCGTGGTTTACACTAACGCACCAATTAGAACAAGATACGTCTTCTTAGTGCTTAACCAATAATACTGGTGCTTTTTCCTGATGAACCTATCAGCTCCTACTCTGACCAATCCCAGCGCGACACTTTTGACATCACCAGCGCTCCGGCTTCTGCAGCGCCGACTGACCCCTCCTTTACAGGATTTTTCGGGAAGCCGTATTTACAAGATATTTGACAAAATCAGTTAGTAACTTACACAAAACAACTCCATTTGTCTGTTTCGCTAAACAAAAGTGATAGTGTTCTCAATCACACAAGTATTCAGTATTTCCAGTAGACAGCGCTTACCTCTTCTCTACGACAGAATTTTTATACTCGCCGATAAAGCAGCGCTTACCTCTGCCTTTACCCTTCTTACAAGCTCGGGTTAAGCCCTATTACTCTCGCAGCGATAAGATTTAAACCAGGATACGCAATGATCCCTATACTTGAAGGCCAAGATTTTATAGACTGTCCTCGCTATACATTTATCCTTTCACACGTAGTGTCCCTAAACAGTGATATACGACGATACCACCGCAGTATACGACGTTACTACTTTTTTGAAACAGACTATGCGATGTGCGACTTCACTTGTCACACTTCCTCTGCCTGCAGACAGAGTCACCAGCTTCACACAATACTCGGTAGCCTTTTCAGGACTACATATAATGCAATACGAACTCAACAGATGTTAGTCATAATTCTGTACATCAAAACTCTTATGTTATACTTTATACATAATCCTAGCTAATTCTATAGCAACCAATGCTCTGCTACCAAGCTAATTACTGATGCAGCGCTCCTTCCGGAAATAATTTCTAAATCAATGTCACCTTTCCCTGAAGTGCAACTTCTAACATATTCTCAAACAGTGGGGCCCATAACATTGCGAATCATCCAAAAACACTTACACTCTACTTCATGGATGGGTGAAATTCAAAGGAAGAGCTGCTGTATCATAGTGGAGTATCTAAAACTAAAATTAAATATTTATACTATTTACACCTGAAGTTTAACATACGTTTACCATGGTTTTCATCTAATGCGACATTTTATTTAGACATACCCCCATTGAGATCAATGGATCTGCTCATAAAATTTAGGCGTAGGAAAACTCAAGACCAGCTTAATTCTCCATTTATCTAATTTTTATTAAGAGCAAAATTCAGCATGTCTAAGATTACTTACTTTATTTATTTCTTTATTTTAAAAAAACGACATTTAAAATAAGGTTTAAATTCAGGACAGTTAGATTCATTTATTTAAGAAAAACTCAACAATAGACATTTTTCATTTGTTTTATATAGCAGGTATTAGCAAAAGACAGATAGTTCCCAAATAATCATCTATTCTCCTAACATCCCTAACTAAACTCTCAATCTAAAGTGCATCAGGCTGTGGAAAGAATTAAGAGTTATTGAAAATCTTACATATCAGGAAAATCAGCATTCCAGCAGCATCTCTGGTAGAAATCGAAGAAAGGAGTTCCTCTTCAATAAAACAGCACTTTTTATACCTTTTTCACTAGCTCTATCTATCTAAAAGTGTAACTTTCAACCTGAACTCTAGTCCTGATTGGACAATTTTGGGGTGGATGAGCATCATCTCGTAATCACAGATTAATTTTTCCTTTTGTCCGCAGTTTTCTAATGGGTCCATTGTTTAGCCAGAGTCCGGCCTAGTCCTGTTCCCTACTTGTGTCTTTAGCCTGTATTCCCACGTTCTGTACCACTGTGTTCATCATTTTGGCAGCCATCTGTACTTCCAGGCTAACATGTCCTTGAACCGTAGTCAATCCAGGCACAAGCAGCTCGCATTCGGACTTGCGCATGCATATTTCTTTCGTGGCCACAATAATCGAGTGATTCCATTTTCTTTCAGGCCTCACGAATCAAAATGGGAACTATCATAGAAACAAACACAAATAAACATTAATTTTAAGTGATTTAACCCTTCTGTTTACCTCCCCCCTTACTAAGGTTTTCCCTCTTAATAGTTACCTAGCAAATAGCTACACTTAAACGCAATATACTCACTTTAACCTCGCGTTTTGTCACAAAAACACATAACAAAAGCACATTTATGCCTGCATTCCGTTATCTGAAACCTGCTCATTAGTTTAGAACATAACAAAATGTCCTAATTAGTTGATTATGATTGCAACATAAGCAAAATTAGTTTCCCGCGTGTATTTGTGTAGGTGCATTTCTTATTGTATGTTGGTTAATCACATATAGCATTCCATTAGTACGAATTATAGTTATTGAAGTATGACTTCGCAAGGGGTACGGAAAAATTTGCAATTCCACCTCGCTCCTTTAAGAGCATTAATTAAGAAGGGGCAGGAGTGGGAAATGGCTGTCGATAGGGCCAGGAAATCAGGAGTGGCTATGGCTATTACAAGGGGCAGTGAGGTCAGAGGCATTGGCATCTTACAATAATAAATGGGCAGGGTAGATCTCACTAGGAGCAACCCTGAGTGCAATTAAGCACCCAGAACACTCTTCTTTGGCCATGGGGGATTTTAGGGACATCCCCCATTCACTATATTGAAATAAAAGCCGATACCATGGTTTTCTTCATTACAGGGCAAAAATCCCAGACTTTGATTTGATTTGGACTTGTAGAGCGCATGGCTGCCCTGGAGCGTCCCAGCGCTAATCCTGATCTGAACCTGGTGAACTCAAGCGAGAAGCAAGGTTAGGGGATGAGAGGGAACAACAAGGTTTTAAGTGCTCTTCTGAATTTCAGGTGATCCGGTTCCATTCGAAGTTCTCTAGGGAGGGCATTCCATTTGTTTGACACGTTCAGTGAGAACCGTCGGCCTCCTGTTCGTGCTTTCCTCACTCGTGGGACAATGACCAGATTTTCTCCATCCGAGCGTAGGGCCCTGGTCGACTTGTAAGGTCGGATCAGTCCTCTCAAGGCCGGAGGGCCTTTACCCTGCAAAGTCTTATGTGCAATGCAAAGAGACTTAAAAGAGATCCGCTCTTGGATGGGGAGCCAGTGCAGGGCTTTCAGCAATGGCTTGGCTGAGGCCCGTCTCGGCGCCCCCATCAGCAGCCTGGCTGCGGCATTCTGAGCTCGCTGAAGAGTATTGATGGTGGCAAGAGGGGCTGCGAGAAAAAGGGAGTTACCATAATCCAGTTTGGACAAAATCAAACCCTGGATTAGCAGCTTTCTAGATTGAAACGGAAGGAGAGGGAGGACCTTCCGGGCTGCCCGAAGCAGGCCGAAGCAGCCTCCAACCACTTTCTGCGCATGGGTCTTGAAGGTCAGTTGGGGTTCGAACCAAATCCCTAGGCTTTTAATTTGCTGCTTGGGGGATGGAAGATCTCCCATACAGGCAGGCCACATCTCAGGGGGCAGAGAGGTGAATTGATTGCCTAAGAGCATGATCTCCGTCTTAGATCCATTTAGTTTGAGTTTCGAACTGGACATCCAGGAGGAAATGGCTGTAAGACAGTTTGGGAGATCGACCGGGTTGCCCTCATGTTGCGACAACGAGACGACAAGTTGGGTGTCGTCGGCATAGCTAATGCATTTGACCCCAAATGGGGCTATCACCTTCTCCAACGGGGCCATGTAGACATTAAACAGTGTGGGCTGAGGGAGGAGCCCTGCGGCACCCCACACTGCAGAGGGAAGGCCTCTGACATGGACCCATTTTCCCAGATCCTGAAGGATCTCTCCTCCAGGTAGGACTGCAACCATTTGAGGGCTGATCCTGTGATGAACTTTGTGATTTTATAACTATTTTGCTAATTTTGTGTTTATATGTTTGAGATCTACAAATGTACAGACTAATTTCAGTTGCAAAAATCTCTTAACAATATCCATTTGATCTAAGACGTCAAACAATAACACTATGAAGAACACATTGACTTTGATGTCACGCTTTCACAATCAAAACACGTCATAAATAATACTGCTTTTCCTGACTGTTTTGTGGTGGGGCCTAGGGTGATGGTTCATTTATACTCCTGTAATTCATCCTGTTCTTTAGTAAAAACTATTTCTAGCAAATGGTGTTTTACCACAAATGCATGGGTTATGATTTATTTTATAGCAAAGTGTTTGTCAAATCTGATATTGATGGCACGGCTAGATAAACTTAAAAAATATACTTTCACAAAAACGTAAAATGTAGTTTTGGAAAAGTTCTGCTCAGTTGAAGATTTTTGGGGGGCAAAACGGGTCCTGCACATACCAGTTGACTATAAACACCTTGAAATCTACACAAGTAAGTTTCCACCTGCGTACGTTTTTGTATTTTTGCAATTCACAAATTTCACCTTTGTTATGCCAGTTAATCTACAGCACAGGACAGTGCCAAAAGACTAAGCCCTCCGAGCTGCATTTCATCAGGACTCGCACCTCCTGAAGCTCTCTGTGCACTTGCGCCCGACTTTTGGCTTACTTGAAATGCGTTTTAATTATATATTACTATGCAAGATTACCAGGAGGAGGCTGTCACAGTACTTCCCCTAGATGATGAATTATGTGAGGCTGTAGACACCTCCATACACCAGGCAGTAGCAGCCGCCATGAGGCCCTCCGAAAGGTGCCTGATGCAGCTGGCACACTCTTATGCAACCCCTTAAACCTGTCCCGAGCTGAAGCTCCCCCCTCTGGTGTGCTACAGGTGTCATAGCAGATAGTGCTACGACCCCATAAGCGCAAAGGGGACCCCACCATAGATCTACGCGCCTTCAACAGGCTGAAGAGGACTTTCCAGGCTGGCCCTCCTGAAGAGGAAGCAGAGGACGCCCTTTGTGAGCTGCGTGACATACCATACTCCCACCCACTCACTGCCTCCAGGAAAGGACGAAGACTCCCGTGGAGATTCCAATGTTGAGGCTGGCCCGTCCAGGACTTTCAAAACGCAAAAAGCTTGCACAGTACGAGCTATGAAAGTCTGTATGCAGCTCTGCAGATGAGCGCTGTAATTAATTTCTATTCACTTGTAATGGTGTTAGATCTCCCAGACATGTTGTTTTGCTAACAGATGTAATCACCGAGGTGTTGATTCTCTCCTTACGTTTGGTCTGTTAAGTAAAGGCAAGCTGGTTATGTCGTTATTAAAAATGTACACCATGTCTGCCATTAACTTTATTCTGAAAGGCGTCTAGTGTCGACTTGATTTACCAATTAATGCATACATTTATTTATGAGTGCACTGGTTTAGTGCTTCTCAGCAATAAAGACAAAGTCAAACAGGAAAGCAATACCCTTCTTGTGGCTGGAATTGCACAATAGAAAACCTTGATCAATCCTAGCTTAGTTTTACTTGTGTGATCCTCAGCAACTATTTTAATGCACCATGCCTCGCTTTACATTATCTTGTTAGAGAGCACCTTTAAATACATCAGTCAAGGAAGGGTGATGTACAAAATCCTCTCCATCAGTTAAGAAAGGGCACTGTACGTGATTAAATAAACTGTAATGCTTCTCCATTTATAATAGCATTCCAAGCCAAATTTAAGGGCATGACACCCGATTTGACCATTGGTTCACTAATGGCTTCATCATGGGGTTTGAGGAGCAGCATTCACAGATGTTTTTAGGCTCAGATTTAGAAAATCATCTCTTCTAAAAATTAAAAATAAAGCATACGTGGCATAATTTTAGCACTCTCTGGCCTAAAGTTGTCTCATCTTAATTGAACATCCATAGGGAGAAATATATTCATACATGCCAACGTTGGGAAAGCAGAAAGTGAGAGATTTTTGAAAAATATGCAAAGCCTACTGGTTTTCCCCTTTGACTTGCATTGAAGTGGGGGCATTTTAGGCAGGAGAAAGCTAAGTGAAAGCTATTTTTAGATTTCAAAATCGAGTCTCCCGCATCCAAAATACCATGGGCCTCATTTATGAGGCCTTGCGTCAGTTTTGCGCTGCGGATGCGTCACTTTTTGTGACGCATCTGCGGCGTAAAACATGCGCCTTGTTGCGCCATATTTAAAAAGTGACGCATCTAGGTAGATGCGTCACTTTTTAAACCCCTGCGCCACATTATACCTGCGTCAGGTATAATGTATGCAGAGGGGGCGTTCCCCCGCAAAAAGCCTCGTAATAGTGACGCAGTGAAATCTATGAGATTTGACTGCGTCACTTTTAGGATGCGGTTGCGTCAAAATCTTGCGCCTGCCTCACAGCAGGCGTAAGACTGACGCAAGCCCTTTCACATGGGGCTTTCCCCATGTGAAAGGACGCATTGCTGGAGATGCGTCACTTTTGTGACACACTCCAGCAATGCGTCACTTTTGCGCTTACAGATGCGTCAGAAATACTGACGTATCTGTAAGTCCTTGCGACATGATGCGTCATACATTAAATATGACGCATCATTGGTGTCGCAAGGAGTGCGCAGTGAAAAGTGACGCATCGCTGTTTTCACGCAGCGATGCGTCACTTTTCATAAATGAGGCCCCATGGGCCTCATTTATGAGGCCTTGCGTCAGTTTTGCGCTGCGGATGCGTCACTTTTTGTGACGCATCTGCGGCGTAAAACATGCGCCTTGTTGCGCCATATTTAAAAAGTGACGCATCTAGGTAGATGCGTCACTTTTTAAACCCCTGCGCCACATTATACCTGCGTCAGGTATAATGTATGCAGAGGGGGCGTTCCCCCGCAAAAAGCCTCGTAATAGTGACGCAGTGAAATCTATGAGATTTCACTGCGTCACTTTTAGGATGCGGTTGCGTCAAAATCTTGCGCCTGCCTCACAGCAGGCGTAAGACTGACGCAAGCCCTTTCACATGGGGCTTTCCCCATGTGAAAGGACGCATTGCTGGAGATGCGTCACTTTTGTGACACACTCCAGCAATGCGTCACTTTTGCGCTTACAGATGCGTCAGAAATACTGACGTATCTGTAAGTCCTTGCGACATGATGCGTCATACATTAAATATGACGCATCATTGGTGTCGCAAGGAGTGCGCAGTGAAAAGTGACGCATCGCTGTTTTCACGCAGCGATGCGTCACTTTTCATAAATGAGGCCCCATGGGCCTCATTTATGAGGCCTTGCGTCAGTTTTGCGCTGCGGATGCGTCACTTTTTGTGACGCATCTGCGGCGTAAAACATGCGCCTTGTTGCGCCATATTTAAAAAGTGACGCATCTAGGTAGATGCGTCACTTTTTAAACCCCTGCGCCACATTATACCTGCGTCAGGTATAATGTATGCAGAGGGGGCGTTCCCCCGCAAAAAGCCTCGTAATAGTGACGCAGTGAAATCTATGAGATTTCACTGCGTCACTTTTAGGATGCGGTTGCGTCAAAATCTTGCGCCTGCCTCACAGCAGGCGTAAGACTGACGCAAGCCCTTTCACATGGGGCTTTCCCCATGTGAAAGGACGCATTGCTGGAGATGCGTCACTTTTGTGACACACTCCAGCAATGCGTCCCTTTTGCGCTTACAGATGCGTCAGAAATACTGACGTATCTGTAAGTCCTTGCGACATGATGCGTCATACATTAAATATGACGCATCATTGGTGTCGCAAGGAGTGCGCAGTGAAAAGTGACGCATCGCTGTTTTCACGCAGCGATGCGTCACTTTTCATAAATGAGGCCCCATAAGAGAGCTTGTTAGTGAGAAATTTGCGAACACAAACAGAGGGTATGCGAGTAAAATAAAATTTGATTGGCTCAAGCTGACTCCTTCTTCATGCAATGCACCAGCCACGTCCTACTTACACGTTGAATTACCGAGCTCGCAAATGGCCTGAAAGTGCTGAATTTGGTCCTTTTGCTTCCAGCATGGGAGCAGGGCTGGCCTTGGGCATGGGCTAGCTAGACCCATGCCCGAGGTGCCAATATTCAGAGGGGGGTCACAGGTTGCTGCCTCATTTAATGTCACAGTGACAGCAACTAGTCCATCCCACTTGCTCTTAATCAAGTCCTGTTAAAGACTTTGTAATTAGCCTATCATGCACATCAGCATAACTGTTGGCACCCCATCAACCCCCTGCCCTCCTCCCATCTTCCTCACGCCACATGCCAACACACACGGCCCTACCCTCAACAAACACCAAATTTTTTTTCTAACCAGGGCGCTCACCCGGTCAATCTGATTTATGGCCGGCCCTGCCTGGGAGGATGGCAAGCCGAAGACTTTACCCCATAGCAGAGGAAGCCCAGATTTTTCTGGTGCTCAGATCAGTCACTGTCAGCTTCGGAGTCTGGCTGAAATTTGGTCCGTAGTGAGGAGGGAGTTTCCTGCGGCCTACTACTCACCTGTTGTACGGGAGGCGCCTTCTACTTGCGTAAGGAAATCGGTGCTCCTCTGCTCGCCATTGGACTCTACAGTGCTCCTATGGGCCTCAGTGCCAGTTCATCACTACCGTGCCCGTCCCCTTCTGGGAGCCAGGGAGGATGGATGGGCGGCATGGCGACTGCACTGGTTATGTGAGTGCTTAGGAGAATTGCTGGTGTCAGAGCTGGGTGCCACTCGCACCCACTAACCATTTTAACTTCTGAGTCTCAGCCGGGCCCGTGCACCATTATTATTGATGAGGGTCCCACGGGCCCGTGCGTGCGCACTGCACAGCAGTTCAGTTGCGCACCATTAAATGATTAAAAGAGCGAGCCTCCATTTAATTAGAGGAGTGGAGCCTCTGAGGCCTGGCCGGGCTGCTGTGCACCATTTAATTTATTGAATGGTGTGCACCGCACTGCCCAGCATTATAATCAGGATAAATAAAGTGAGTGAGGGGGCCCTTGGAGCGCCCCCCCCTGCAACCCAGTGTTAGGCCACTGCCATGGCGTGTGCACCCTTGAATTTATTGAGGCCGGGTGACGGTGTGTGCTGTGCGCACTGCGCACCATTAAAAATAATATGATAAATAACGGAAGGTGCCCCTGGAGCGTGGGGGCCTCCCCGCAATGCAGGGGCTGCGGGGGCCTGTGTTATGCCCCTGCTTCCAAGGTTTTACATTTATGCTTTTTTCGCTCTTTTCTATTTTTTCACATCTCATAGTCCCATAGACCGTACAAAAGTTGATTATGTCTTGGGTTGGATGGAAGTCCACCACAGCTAATAAAGTCCCTAACTGGTTAGGTTCTGTTATAGATTTCAGTAGTCTAACGCTGAGCTCTACGCCTAGTAGCTATGGTGCAGAGCAGACAGGCTTAAATGAACGTAAATATGTACAGCATTTAGAAGTACCAACATAGCTAAACAATCAAAGACACAATACAAAAAAAAAACACTGACATTTATGAGAATATAGAAAAATCTAAGCATAATGCCCACAAAATGACAAAAAACAATAAGGGCAATTGGAGAAATGAATTTTTAAAGATTTAATTGAAAGAACACAAAGAGTCAAATGTAGTCAATGATCATGGTAGACCGGGGTCGAGGCACAATTTGACGCTGACTGCACTGGAGCCCGGATTGGATACATTAAGTACATTCATTCTGCTGAAGCCTGGAAGAAGACAAGTTAAATAAATTCAAAGTCCCCATACACAAAAAGACTTGAAGAATTTGCTCTTTTCCATGTGGGACAAAGCTGAATTTGTAGTGGCCACCATAGAGCTGAAGGTCAGGTATGCAAAGCAGGTTGGTCCTGCTGAGGCTTTTAAGGTTTTGGTTGAGAAGTTCAACGTGGAAAGAGACTTTGTTGTATTTTTTGGTGGTGCATCAATATCCATTCAGGACAAAGCTGAAATGCAATCACATGCTGCAGAACTGCTGGTTGGATACATTTTGTGGAAAGTCTGGAGCTCTAACAGAAAGGTTTTTCAAACGTTTCCAAACTTCATTTTGGGCCCAGACAACCATAGGTGAAATCTTCTAAGGCCCTCAATGGGATTCTTAAAGACCCTCACGGTAGAGGCTGCTATAAAAGTCCAGGTCAAGTTCCAGTTGCCACTGGTCAGCTGGCAGTTTCCAGGAAAAGGCCTCACGCAGCTTGTTGTGTCCCAGTAGTCACAAAGGAGGTCAGCCCTTGGAATCCGCTTGGAATGCATGGACCACTTGGAGTTCACGTCTTACTTCTGAGTACAGGGGGTAGCAGGTGCAGTTGTTTAGGGATTTTCTCGTCACAGACAGCATATCCAGTCCTCTTCTGTCTTACATCAGTTCCAGAAAATGTTATCAGGAACGCTGGGTGAGGGTCCTAACCTAGTAAACCATATATCATTTAAATGTTGATCTTCACACTTTTGCAGAACACATTTCCAATTATAAACCAACATCTTTCAAAACCTAATTCTAATTAGTGTAACTTAAACAATGCATGGTTTCTTCATATTACCTTTGTCAAACACCTACATTAAGAAGTGTATTTACTTTGCCTGGCACCAGTATCTTCCCTGCATGTTTAGTGACTGACTAAGCTGCTTTCCGATTGTTGGCCATCAAGTACATACATTTTTGCGGAGCTGTAGTTAGAAGATTTACATTTCCAATTTGCTTCTTCTCTTAACACATTCATTAAATAGAGAGGGTATAGAAGTTGATCTCTAACATTAGCATATGGAATTAGAATACTCACAAATTTGGAAAATGGTATATGGTTGAAGCGTTTGGATCTTAATTTGTTTAAGGTTTAATCAGTCATATTCTTTTTAAATTGTGAATTTGAGACAATCCTGCCCTGATTATTTGATGATTCTATTCAGACAGAATCTAACGGAGTGATCTATATATTATTGTGAATTACCCAATACTGTGCATGCCATTTGAGGTTCCGTGACGATTTGAACCCGTGTTTTCAACATTGTCGTAAACTCATAATTTTGGTACCAGTGAACCGCAAATGATCCATTTAGTATATCCTGGTGTTTTCGCTAAGCAACGAGCAAGAGCACTCCTGTTATAGCCACATTTCTGATTCACCCATGGCATTCATTTTAGATTATGGCATCCATCTTGTATTCTTGCCCTCACATAGTCAATGGACACACAGTGACCTCTGATCAATTCATTTCACTTAAGGACACGTAGGCTTTAACCGGCGATTCACCTTGCTAGTGACACGTACACCTTAGGACAGAAACGCTGTGGCCGCATGACTCGGCAAAAGCTGCCTCCTCTGCCCGAGGCCAGCCCTGCTATACTGGTT
The DNA here is from genome assembly GCF_964263255.1 of Lissotriton vulgaris. Lineage (NCBI taxonomy): Eukaryota > Metazoa > Chordata > Amphibia > Caudata > Salamandridae > Lissotriton > Lissotriton vulgaris. Next base: position 1,573,095,625 of record NC_141685.1, read on the forward strand.
CTCGTGTTCGTTGGCTTGATCATGATTAGGCGGCCGAAGCTGGTAGCCTTGCCCATTTACGACCCACAAACATCTCTTATCCTGTTTTTCTATCTTCTGCACCTGGCTCTGCTCCTTTCCTTCTGGGCCTTTATTGGGGGGAGGTAACGAAATTTACGATGAGGCGGTCCGGCTCTTGAATGAAAAGACGACATGGGATTATGATTGAACAGTGGGAACCTCTCGTTTGTAATGTTTTGACATCAGATATTGTTGACGATTCCTGTGCAACGCCAAATATTTATTGTTTAGGACATAAAGTTAAGAAACATACTAGTATGTGGAGAATGTTTCCCCCAGCTAAATAATTGGTATTTAAGGAGCAACCCACTTTGTGCAAATCGAACAGGCTCCTAGAATCTGCCCGTGTGTAGTTTCTGTGACTTCTGTGTCCCTGCAGTAATAAACCTTTGGTCTTTGACGCCACCATCGAGAAGCCCGTGTTTCTGTTTATTTGTGCACCGAGACAGGTAGAACTCAGGGGTCTTCGGGTGTTGTCCCTGACACCTCTGGACCTTAATAAAAAGTCCAGAACTCCACAATGGACCGTGCATTATTCCTAGTGAGAATGGTTCACTTGTTAGGTGCATAGTGTAAGGAAGTAGTGATTTAATTCTTTTTAGTGTGAGGTAACAGAACAACTAAAATAGGACCAAAAACTAAGAAGAAAACATGAAACAATATGCATTGTATGACTTACCAAATGAGGATAGGTTAATTCTAAGTTGACTCACTCATAGAGGTACTAAAATTCAATTAGCAAACTGTCTGGTCTTCCATAGTTAGCAAACATATTTCAGTAGTGTTTTTAGATTTTGAGTATTAATTGCAAGATTTTGCTGACCTCGGCTATCTGGCAATTTGACCTGAGAAATATTTTATTATTTTCAAGTTCAGCTATCAAATGTATTAACACTCTTTGCAATGAAACGTTTCCACCACCACAATATGTAAAACAACTGGGTTTTGTTTTTTAGTGGTTTGGAGATCTCGTGACTCCGGTTTGGTGGGAAGATGTGTGGCTGAAAGAAGGATTTGCTCACTATTTTGAGTTTGTTGGCACAGACTACCTCTATCCAGGCTGGCATATGGTAAGAAATATTTGAGAAATTAACATGCAGATGCACTGGTGATGTTATTAGTGTTTGTCTATTATCATCTTTACGTCACAAATGTTGATTGATTCCAGTAGCAAATAGCAATTTACTAGCCTTTACCAACGAGTCTCACATATTTATATCAAAGATATCCATATATCGTATTCTCATATTTCAAACTATTGTCCCATAATATTCCCTCACTTTAGAATACCATTAGTAAATATCAGTGCTTCACATTTGAATTCATTACTATCATGTAACCTGCAAGAAAAGCTTGCTGTAATAATAATTTAACACATGGAATCACTAATATTCAGCATTTACGACTGCATAAACCCTTGTTTGGATATGCACTAAACCCATATTATGATTTTGAAAAGATTTTCAGAATCAAACAATAGGGTAACAAATGGTTACCCATTCAGTATTTAGAAGGGGTGAGTTTTCGGTGCCCCTCCCATATGCTGAATCATGATCCTATTTACTAATTGTTAATGACTGGAATTTCAGTCACAAACCATTAATACGTTTTCACCTCCCAAGTTGGGTGTTAACTCATTTCGCAAAAGGCAAGGGTTGTAGTCTATCTGGGGGAACGGAAAACAATACTATTTTGGTTCCAACTCCTAGGTTTGTTTTAAGTTTAATTCACAGTTTGATTTGGTTTATTATAACACTATATAAACTATATCATTCAAAAGTAGAATTAAGATCATTATATTATTATAAATAACATTTAGACCAAACCAAGCATAGATTAATAATTATATCTGTAAGGTACATACACAGATGTCAAAATGTAAATCTGGTCCTTTTCTTACCAACACCTAAAGAGAGCCTTCTTAAAAAAACATAGGGGCTCATTATGATGGTGGGCGGACATCAGTCCGCCCGCCATCATAACTGTGATGGGACCACCTGCTAGACGTGTGGCGGTCCCACCACCCCAAGTAGGATGAACCTGCCACACTGGCAGGTGCATCCTGGCCTTTTACGATTGCAGACGGTCCGGCTGGCTGCAGCACCGTCCTCATTGGTAAAAGAGCATACACAACATTTCCCTGCACCACGTGGCAGGCACCACGCGGTGCGTGCCACTTGGTGCATGATATTGCAGGGGGGTACCATGGGTACCCCCCTACTGCACCCCCCAAAGCCCCCCACAGAGGGGGCACACAACAGGCCCCCAAAGCCAAACCCCGCCAGCCTTTCCACTGCGTCATCGCCACCTTGGAAAGGCCTCTACAACACCCTCATCCTAATATGGCAGACGGTGCCTGCTAGGCACCGCCATCATATCAGTGACCCAGTGATTGCCAGTGGCAGAAAAGCAGACTTTGCATCCGCCGCGATACCCACTGCCATCCTAATACGGCGGTGGCTAATTCTCCTTACGATGGCAGAACGATTGCCACCACTGGCCTGACGGTGGCAATCATTCTGCTATCGTAATGAGCCCCATTGATCCTATTTTGAGAGTCTCTATATTGAGGCCATGTTACCATCTCTGAAGTAATATTGTTTGAGGATACTAGTAGCTGTACGGTTCCTAAATCTACCAAGAAATGACAAAAAATGAAAATTTGCAATTTAGTTCCTTTCCCAGAGCACAGAGACATTTTTGCTGATTTAATGCACTCCAGATTTCAGAAATATTGAGAAAGGAAGGTGACCCTAAATAAATAAAATTTTCCATTTATCGTCCAGTATTATTTGGTCGTATAGGTAGTCGCTGTTTAGGGCTGTTTTATAGTGATTGAAATATAGGCTATCAAGACACCCAGATGAGCCAACCAATTTCTTTAATCCAGACTGTAGTATACTGCTTTTAGGTTTTTTAAAATCTCTATATTGTCTGAGATTCATGATCATCTGAAAATACGTGTTCAAGCTAATAGTCCACCTTATTATACATTTCTCAATCTGATTCTTTAACCTTTTTTTAAATAGAAATTATGTTTAACAAGGTCCTTAGGGATTTCCAATATGATACCAGCTCCTCAGCAACACAGATTGCATTGCAGTGCCACCATATTTACTGGTTTCTTTGTAAACTCTAGATTTTAACTCATATTGCTTTGTGAGCCATAATGTCTTCTTCCTTTCCTTTTCGGTGTGTTCTCCCTTGATTATTTTGCCTTTATTGAGTTGATTTTCCTAGTATGTTGGCTCTGTTTACTGTGACTCTGACATTCATTCTCACAGTGTATGTGGTCTATTCCTATAATATGAAATAAAATTGCCAAGATAGGTTGTCCGGTACCTTTACGTCATGCACATGCATTAATGCAAAATCATGGCATCAGGCTCATTATTGTGGCTTGGCAGACTGGCTCCTTTACGGAGGAAATGTATTGGTCAGGTAGAAAAAAACGACTTATATACAAGTGATGTCTCCTTTAATATTTAAAAGTGGAACATACTAAAAGTTAAAGAAAATTAACTCCCTACATTGAAAAGCTAAACAATGATGTTTTAGCTGTATTCATAAAAGTGATATTTCACTCCTTAGTTGTTTAAGTGTTATTTTACAATTTGGCTGGTAAATAGCTAAAACATGACACCGCATTCCTTTTAAATTATCTATCAAAATCAGTTTCAAACGTAAAGGTAGATTTTTGATACCTATATCAGAAAGATTTTTTTAAAAAACATACTTTGTCTTTCTTGAATGTGTCAGTCGTAAATTAATCAGTGCTGCTAGTTCCCTTCCCTCCAGTGCATTAAATAGAACCCTTGTGTGGCGAGAAAAAAAAGGTTTGTCTGCTGGAGATCAATAGAAAGAGCTAAGCTTGCTAATTATCTAAAGGAATAATTACTGCCCGCTTAACTTACGATGGGGTATTTGGGAATATATACGAAGAGATAGGGTTAAAAAGGACCAAACGTATATCTGGCTTTTCACACTTCAATGCAAAGTTGATTTTTAGTTGACAGAAGCATTTCAAAAGAGCGGCCTCTGTTAGACATCTCTTTATATTCGCATAGGAGAGAACCCTGTTCCCAGATGAGGAAGAGGAAGGCGTTCAGGATTTGCATAGTTGAATCTCTGGGCTGGGAATAGGAGCTCTCACTCCTGCAATTGTGGATAAAGGTTGCTTTGATAGTTTGCACGTAAGCAAGAACAGGTAGTGCTATGAAACTGGGTGGCTTTTGGTGGGAATTTTGTAGAGATATGAATGGTGAATGTCACTGATTTGAACATGTCTTAAAATGGTACCACAACATCAGCACACCATAGTAGTTCCAGACCTTGAAAAAACAGAGGAGACGTCTGCTTTCTGTCTTCCTGTGAAGAGCGTTGAGTTAGGACCTGCTCTCTTGTTGCACCCAGGGACTAGGAGTGCCCTCTTTGGGACAGTTGGCTTGCCTCCTCCACTAACTCTGGAACACAAAGGGCTGAACAAGGTGTCCATCGTTTGTGTGATATACCTGTTGCAGTATTACTTCCACATACAGCTGACTGTGTTTTAGGGCCTTCAATGTGTTCCAAAGTAACTTGTCCATCCCTGACATTTGCAAATGTATAATAAAGAGAGGGGTGAATCCTTTTATGACTCTCTTTTGTGCATTGCAGCTAATAACACACAATTATACTTGGTAGAATTCCCTGTTCTAAAAGTGGGTGGACCTTAACAATATGCCATTTGTTGAACTTTGTTAATGTTTTTTTGTGACACTTTGTTGAGCAGTATACACTGAACCTATTGTGCAATATAGATAGACATCTGTCATGGAATTGCCATATGGAAGATAGATAGATGCTAATAATACAATGAATTATTTTCAATGCCCATGAATCCATTTCTTCTCAGACGTACCCGTTTATAGTTAATCCCATTTTGCCTAAAGATTAAACAGCGTGCATACGGGTATAAAAAACCCATGTATGACTAATTGTGTTCTAAAATATTTACGTCTATCTGATGTATGAGTTGAAGCAAATTAATTTCATGCTTGGAACTTTATCTTAAATAATCTTTCATATGATTAAATTACCTTCAGCTCAAATACACATCCAATTATTTTTTACTGAGTAGCGATCCAACATTCAGTTGAGTACCTCCAAATTCATCTCACATACTTGGATGAGATTACCTCAAGAACTACCTCCTTCAGCAAAACTGAATTCAGACACTAATAGTGTATTTAAGGGGGAACAGTAATTCTGCTCTCAGGAAGGCTTACTTTGTCTGTCCTGAGGAATCTCCATGAGGATTCTGCAAGGCCTTTAGTATGGAGATATATCCTGTGCCAGAGCTTTACAAATTGCTGTTTCCATCCCTCTTATCATACATGATATATCTCATCATGAGTTCATAATGGGAAGATTACCAGAGTTCAAATTGGAATATTCCCTATTACTCATTCAGTGCCACTGTGCAAGATCTTCTTTTTTATTGACAGAGACCCTTCTAAACACCTCATGTTCATTTTTCCATAACAGCACTGACTATTCCATTTCTCAAATACTTCTTTATCTATGTAATGTAGACTCCACACATTTGCTCAATAATTCATCATCTGCTGCATAATCTGCAGATTTAAGAAATTTGCTTGTAGAGGAAGCAAAACCGATATTGAAACCAAAGCTTGATCAGCTCAGTTGATGTTACTGCCCATCACTTGGGGCTTAAATGCTGCAGTAAGACTTTAAAGAGCTATTCACCTATTCATATCTGAGACGTTTAGCAGGCTCTTCATAATATCGCTCTCTCTTGTGCAGAGGTTTTTAAATGGGAATGGAACGTTCTAGATGCCAGTCTCCCCAGGCTAATCCTAGGATGTGACATCACCCCCCAACCTCTGTCCCAACCCTCCTGCACAGCATTCTGTGACTTTACAACATTGTACCAAGTTAGCTTTGGAAAAAAGCTCCTACTCTAGTTAACATCACTGCCAGATTCCTTCCCACTGAAACTTCAAAGCCATTCCCCTCCTATGTTGGCTCCAGAGGTCTGGGCATCCTCCTTTGTCCAGTTAACCTGGACTTACCAAGACCAAGCACAATATGACAAGCTAATTAGGTTTTGGGCAATCATCAATCGTCCATTTTTATCTAAAGAAAACATTATTCTCTTGGACGCCCACAACACGGCGGATGATTGGGTATATCACTTTGAGGGTATCTTTCAGCAGAATACTATCCTAACTGAGGGGCATGAAAGGGTGGATGATCAAGGCGGATCTCGTTTTCAGCATTGGAGAGGTGAGAACTGGTATATTGGGACTGTCTAAAAGTAAGGCCCCTGGGTCAGACGGGATTCCGCCTGACCTCTACATCGCCAACGTAGAAACCTGGGGGCCCGTATTTACAGGTGTTATCAATGCAGCAGTTCGGGCTGGTCTCCTAGACTCTTTGGCTTTATCGACTATAGTCCCGGTCTTTAAAAATGGTCATCAGGACAGTACCTCCTGTTACAGGCCCATTTCCCTCCTAGACCCTGTGGTGAAGGTGGTTGGCTGCATGATTCTTGATAGACTTGTATGTTGGGTGGAGGAAAGCAATCATCTAGATGAGATTCAATATGGCTTCTGCCCTGCTAGTTAAACTGTGGAGCAGTGCTTAAAATTTTATCTGTTACTGAATAGGTATACCGTGGCACGTGCCTGCCCAATATACCGAGGGGGTCATTAGGATGGCGGGTGGGAAAAGGGACCGCCCACTATAAGGGTGGGGGTCCCATGAGGGCAATTAGGATGCGCCCACCACAGTGGCGGGCGCATCCTGCATTCCTGTCATTGTGGTGGGCGGTTCACTCAGCACCGCCCGCCACAATGCCTGGAAAACATGTTATGCACTTCCATGCAACACCCCGCAGTGCCTGCCATGTTGTGCATGGAACTGCTAGGGGGTAGGTAGGTACCCCCATGTGCACTCCCACCCCCCAGAGTCCCTGGTGGCCCGCAATGTCAAACACTGCTGCGCACGGAAAGGCATGTCCCCGCCTGCATAGTAATATGGATGGCGGTGTCTAACAGACACCGCCACCATATTAAACCCTTTTCCGCCCGGTCAACTCATTGACCAGGCGGAAAAGCAGTGGACGGTCTTTCCGTCTGCCGTGGTTCCCCTGCCATAGTAGTATGGCAGGGGAATTGGGTGGCGGGTGGGGTCGAATCACAGGTGTATCTCCACCACCATGCGGGCGGTGGTGATCCGCCCGTGATCTAATGGGCCCCTTACCCTTTATGGACCTGTCCTCAACCTTCGACTGTGTGAACAGGTCCAAGTTATGGAAGTTGATGTCATCCACCGGCATTAACAATAACATTCTCTGTTTCTTGAGGATCTCCATCGGGACTTCAAGGCAGTTGTCCGTTATTCAAAGGACTTGAAAGAGTCCCGCAAGTTCAATATCAAGAGGGGGGTACTTCAGGGGTGTTTTCTGGCACCCTTTCTTTTCAACTTATACATCAACACCTTAGAGAAGGCCCTTCTTGGAACAAAAGCCAACTGTCCCCAGGTAGGCAAGCATAGCCTGCCGATCCTTCTATACGTGGATGACACAGTTCTCCTGGCGAGGACAGCAAGGGGTCTACAACTTCTTCTTAACTCTTTTGACACATTTATGGAGGACTTGGATCTGTCGGTGACCCACTCCAAATCTTACATTATGCAGGTGGGCCCCGGGAAGGCAAAGCAGCCCATTTTTAAATTAGGAGGCTCGTCAATACCCAAGACTAATGTTTTCTCTTACTTGGGAGTAGTGTTTTAGGACACCTTGACCTGGTGCCCCTAGCTTAATCAGAAGAATGCGGAGCTCGTGGAAGCCTCTGCAGCCATCTTTAACTTTGCCAGTAGAGTGGGAGGAAAGCCAATAGGGGCCCTGTTGAAGATTTATCAAACTAAATGTTTCTCTAAGGTTAGTTACGGAAGTGAGATATGCGGCCATATTGATCTGGGGGCTGTGCAAAGTGGCAAAAACTCCTTCCTGCAAAGGGTCCTTTCTGTCCCGCAATGTATTCCATCCTACATTGTTCATGAAGAATTGGGGATCTTTCCTTTCAGACGAACTGGCCTTCTGTCCTCTGGCTTTGTGGCTCAAGATTTGGGCTAAGCAACAGCATACACTATGGGACTGTCTTTCTCTTGATCATGGTTCACGTAACGGATGACTTCAGTACATAAGAGTCAGCCTCGCTAGGCTAGGAAGAGCAGAACTTTTTTTGAACCTGAGTGCACTTGTAAAAAGGACCTTGTCAGGGCCAAGGAGTGTGTTTTAAAAACACGTTACTGTGAACGACAGGGAAAGGAGCTGTGTAAACCCAGCGTGCGAAAGTATATAATACTAAAAACTGTGCATACCACTGAACCTGTTAGGGCTTAAAAGTTCTTATGATCGTTTTTTTGTTGAAGAGGTTCCGGCTCGACCTCTTTCACTACCTATTGGCACAACCTCAAGGCTTGCACAGAGGAGAGTGCCTCATGCCCTGTGGCTGCGACTGTGTGTCTTTCCGCAGGACATGATGCATTTTTTATTTTTTTGTAATTTTTATGCTGTTTCCAGGAAGTTATTTATCATTTCCATTCTTCAAAAATGGGCTTCAGGAGGGTGAGGCAAACACAAGGAGATGATGGACGGAGTGCTGAAACTTTTCAGACATTCACCCCCCAGGCACAGATCTGGGTTGAATCCATCATCGTTCTTTAGCTCACTTTGCCACCCCAGTTCAGACACAGCTATATGCGAATCAGTCTTGACCATGTGCCTCATAGGAACAGTCCAGCCCGAACTGCCAAGCCATGTGTTCCCTGGACCGGAAACAAGCCTCCTGGGACTGGTTTCAGGCTAACAGCCCTCATCAGCCAGGCTAGCTTGAATCCAGTGGCAAAGTGAGCAAGGGACCCATGTCTGGGCATACCCATGCCAACTTATGGCGAACAAAGCAAACACAAGGAGATGATGGGTGGAGTGCTGAAACTTTTCAGACACTCACCCACAGGCACAGATCTGGGTTGAATCCATCATCGTTCTTTAGCTCACTTTGCCACCCCAGTTCAGACACAGCTATATGCAAATCAGTTTTGACCCTGTGCCTCATATGAACCGTCAAACCCGAACTGCCAAGCCATGTTTTCCCTGGACCAGAAACTAGCATCCTGGGACCGGTTTTGGGCTGACAGCCCTCATCAGCCAGGCTAGCTTTAATCCAGTGGCAAAAGTGAGCAAGGGACCCATTTCTGGGCATACCCTGCCAAATTAGGGCAAACAAAGCAAACACAAGGAGAAGATGGACTGAGTGCTGAAACTTTTCAGACACTCACTCCAAGTCACAGATCTGGGTTGAATCCATCATTGCTCTTTAGCTCACTTTGTCACCCTATTTCAGATTTGGGTTGAATCCATCATCATTCTTTAGCTCACTTCGCCACCCCTACATGTGTGCATATCGAGTGCTGCAGATTTGTTTATTTGTATACATGTGTGCACATATGCTTGGAGGACTTTGTGAATATGGTTTATTAGTAGTATTGAGTTATACAATGCTCAAGTAACCTCTACTTTTAACGTCTTTGTTCCAGTGCCTTGCGGGTGCTATAAGAAGCCTAAGCCTAGCAACAGCTGGTTTAATGACGATTTAGCATAAACGCATTTCATCCTGCATCCACTGCAACATAGTTGCCATCGGGACTACTTTTCTACAGTCAAACTTAAATGGCAAATATTTAATTACAATTTTAAGTGATACATTAGAACTACTAACTGCGCATATTTTGGTCAAAATGTTTTTTCACCACCTGTGACAGCGGTTCCAGTCAATGAGTTAAAATTTGATGGACGCTGCATTTGAATTGCCGGCACCGTACATCAAACTTTTAACACGTTTTTATTTCTAAAAAACAAAATCCCAAAGCAGGGTTTTGTTGTTTGGAAAAAAACAAAAACTAATGGTCCCCACACCATGAGAGTTATCTCCCATCATTATTTAAATGTTTTTACTGTACCTTAGTCCTACGTTGTGTCATGGTAAGTGAGAGTAAAAATTAGCCATTCGATCGCCCACTATAAATCGTGTTTCATAAAATAAATCTCCATTGTGCGATCATATAAGTTTGTCAGTGATGGAGATGTAGAAGTCCTCCACAATGCAAATCAGGTAGACAGAACTTCTGTTTGGCAGAGAGGGTACTCTGTCACAATGGAGTACCCTCTCTGGCAAACTCTAAGGCAGCCACTAAGTCATTAGATGCTTAATATACTTTGCAAGTCTGTAAAAATACTAAAACTTCTAAGAACGCGAACAGGCCAATGTGTATGCAGGCTTTAGCACTGAGTCTGTGGTAGGGTCAGACTTGGATGAGCTGCATTGTTGTACGGACGAAGATGTCTCAGTCACATTGATTTTATTGGACCTTTTGCATTTGTTTGAAATACCAGACACTGCTAATGCATTTGGAAGATTTCGGGGTCAAGAACATAGCCTTTCTTTGGCGCCAGGACTTTCTCTCCTACAGAACACATCTTTTCTTTCTTAAGCTAGACGTCTGACCCGAGGAGGTTCTCAAGGCTCGGCTTTGGCCCCATTGCTTTTTAAACTCTATAGGATTCGTAGTGTGTACGTTATATACAGTATTTTGGCTTCTCCCTCTTTATCTATGCCAACAATACTCAAATTGTCTTGAAGATTTCTGGATATCTAGACAAAGGACATCAACGTACATGATTGCTTAAACTACGGTGAGTCATGGAGGGATGACATCCATACTTCTCTCATGTAGACTGGCTCCTTTCTGGGTGCTTCCTACTGGCCTTCTGTCTGACTCATTATTAACACCATCAAACCAAAATAACTCTGCAGCGCGTTCCTACCTGTTCCAACTTAGCACTTTGAAAGGGAGGGAGAGCTGATGATATCTCTCGTGCTTTGCCTTTGGTGCACCGTCTCTTTGAGTGCTATTTAAATCCCTTTGTTGGTTCATAAAACTCTACTTTTCTGTTTTAATTGCTTTAAACTGAAATGTTGCCTTTGATCTGAGAGTTATTTTGTTCTGCTTGTGCCCAACTTCTGCCACTCCACCATTGAATGACAAGCATTTTTGGTTTTAACATCTGTTCATTGGAACTCTTTCCTGTTGTCCCTGCAGTTCCAATCCCCGCGGGAAGCCTTGCATTTGTTTTTTTCCCAATCTTTCTCTCTAAATAGCCAATGTAGTGGGAGCACCTCTTGCTGTCATCTCTAGTCTTGATTTCGTTGCACTGCTACCTCATGGTGAATGACTGTGCTCTACAAATGATCAAATAATAATAGTAGTAATAGATTTGTAAACATACACTGGTGCCCAATCACATCCAGCCTCATTCGGTAGTGTAGCCGCTGTGTCATGGGACTCAGTACAAGGAAAGAAATGAGACCCCTGGCAGCTGTTTGAATGATAAAATACAGCAATAATCAGGGTTCTATGGGCCCTCAAGGACTCTGCGCCCCGGTGGCACTGCACTTGCTGCAGCAATGGAATCTACTCTCCTGGCCTCAAGGCTTGCAAGAAGAATACAACACACATGAAGCACTGATTACACTAAAAACCCATTAAAACTAACAGAAAAATGGAACAGAATGGGCAAAAATATAAACAGAGCATTCTTTTGTGGTCTGAATATTTAGTGTTTTCTGTGTGCTCTATGTATATTTAGCGCCTCTTTGAGACTCACTATAGAAAACCCAAACCAACTGGATTTGTTAATATTGGTTGGAGGTAGTCAGAGAGGTGTGTTCGCTGCTAGTGTCTCACCTCAGGGAGAATTGTTATGTCATACCTGGTGCGGTGCGATCGGTGTGACTGCACTGGGCGGTGACTTGGGGTGGGGCGTCATTTTTGAAAATGTATACTATCATTTTAAAAGCACCTTCTGCTGCGTTCTTGGCCTCCAGCAATTTTCAGACATCAATTAAATGTCAAGATAAATCCCGTGATTAATGGTCTTACTGGGAAGAGACTGGAGGTTTGTCTAGTGGAAATTTTGACTTATTCTAAGGTAGTGCAGAGGGTTAAGATGCCTGCTGCTAAGAACGTGTACCATGCGGATAACGAAGTGCATATAATGTGAATAGGTCAGTCAGTTACTGCTTCTCCTTTTGTTACTTGTGGTGTCTAAGTAAAAATCCTAATATAGAACATTGAGCAAAAAATAATATTTGGAATTCTATTTCAGCAAATCGGTTTATACTTGTGAATAATAACGTCAAAGTAAACAAATATTTGGAAAACGTTGTTGCAAATAAACAGTAAAGTAGGATCTTGCCAATTTCAGAGAGAGGATAATGAAATTGAACGCAGTCCAGCAATTAGCACACAGTCAGATCAAACTCCAGCAGAAATGCTTGTGCTGGACTGGACGATTTGCTGTTAGAGGGAAGCTAATCCCAGTGTAAAAGGCAGAAGCCTGGAGGCATATGGTCTCCTACACAGTAACCAGGTGCCCTTCTGGTGTATTAAATTATCCCTTGGAATTAGCAATGTTGCATTCTGCGATCTACACGATAACGTGTTGCGAGTGCTGTTAAATGTTTTCACTGCAGACATGTTTTATTCTCAATGGACCATGCCTAATTACAGAGGGTCCCAATGGTTTCTGCTTCAGACAGCTGAGTAGCAGTTGCAAGTCATCTATGCGATTATGCATGTGGGAGGCACGGGTTGTGAGGATTGACAACAAAAAGTTAAAGTTGGACACAGTTCAACCTCTAACAAATGTTAGTAAAAATTCAGAACATGCCACTCGTGTGTACATTTTCTGGGTTATTCTCCTCTGATATTGAACGTATAGGCAATGTAACAATAATAGAGAGAAACGAGAAAGCATCCTGGGGTTCAACATTCCTGAAAAGAACATACCAAAAAAAGGGACCTTGGGACAAGAAAAACCGATTCAGAAAATTACATTTTATAAAGTATATGCAAGGTCAAGTGTTTATATCAGTGCACTTGGACTAGATTTTATCATGGAACTCTTATTTCATGAATGCTGAAATGTCACCCACCCTCAGGTGGCATGCTTCATCATAGGACCCACTCCTCGCTTGTGTCTGATTATGATGACATGAGTTATAAGTAAGGCAGTACTTGCAATAAAGAAAACACACTTTAATAGGTAAAAACACTGTCACTTAATTGTTGCTACATTTGGAGAGTATGAGGGAAGTAGAATAAGTCAGCTAAAACTATCTAGTGGATAAGCAGCATTTTTTTTAGGTCGTCACTTCTTTGAGTTAAAATGAACTAGGTGGAATAATCCAACCCCTGGACAAGGTTGACACATTTCAGCCACTGTAATAAGTCCAATTTGGGTCTAAGACATTTGCCAAGATCAAGGGCTTGAATATTACATTGCCCACATGGACTATAATGGGTTCTGAGAGGTCAGCGTGTAAACAACTAAAATAAAATGTAAATAAACCAAACCTCTTAATTGTAAGGTTACGAGACACGACGAAACACATGAGAAGGCAAACATAGAAGAGACGGAACAAAGGACAATGTAAATGACACTGTTTAACCCTGAATACTACATTTCTCAGACCCAGTGTTGCTGCATCAGCCACTAGCAGATCAGCAGGCTTACACGCAGTTCCAGGTTCATAGTGGAGGATTGAGTGCCTGATTCACAAAGATAAATGACCCTTTTGAGTAATTTACACTTTTGAGTAAGTCTACTATTTTTTGTTTATTCACAACATCCTAGTGCAAGTTACCACTGAAAGCAAAATAAAAACAGTAGCAAGACCAGCACCACACATGGCTAACCACTGGCACTGCTGTGCCCTTCATAGAAAGTTATAGATGTAGGGAATTAAGAAATACCCATAGGAAATATTATTACATTATTTTAAAAAAAATGTATTTTAATGTCAGAAAATATATAAATAGTACATATTTATCATTTAATGTAAAAATATTTGAATACCCAATTATGAATTAAAAAATGAATGACTATAAATAATACCATATAACTACATGTATTTAAAGTAATTATATACACCACTTACAGTTATTAATAATGCATAAAAAAGATGTTTCTTTAGGTGTGAATTTCTTTTTTATGTGTACAAAACGAAGGTATAGTAATATTTAACATACAACATATTTTATATTTAATTCCAAGTTAAATAAACTTTCAGAAGAGCAACTCACAATGTTAATCCCACTAATCAAATCTGGTGCACCTCAAGACCCCTGTCCTCCTAAAATAATGCATATGATCCCTGCACAAGTGGCACAATATCTGGGCCATATTCTGAACAACATGTTAGCAGGGGGAACCAGCCCTACTCACTGGAAACTTGCCTCTATTCTGCCCCTGTTAAAAAAAGACAATCTGAATGCTCTGGATCTGAATAACTACTGCCCAATATCAAGACTTCCCTTTGCTGCCAAGCTTGGTGGAGAAAGTAATAAATCAACAACTCTCAGAGTACCTCGAGGAAAACTCTTTACTGGACGATACACAACAGGGGTACAGACAAAAACATAGCACTGAGTCTGCTCTAGTACTAGCTACAGAGGATATTCGGGAACTGCTGGACCAGAGAGGGACAGCGACCCTGATTTTGTTGGATCTCTCCGCAGCGTTTGATACGGTCAGCCATGAGATCTTGGCTGACCATATGCAAAGTCTGGGGGTAGAGGATACAGCACTAAATCTCCTCCAATCCGTCTTGCCTAATAGACAACATAATGAGATGATGGACAAGTTTACATATAGGCCTTTCTCTCTGCCTTGTGGCGTTCCCCAGGGCTCAGCACTGAGCCCACACTATTTACCCTTTATGTAATGCCACTCACAACAATTATTAAAAATGCCGGTTTTCTCTTGGCGTCTTAAGCCGATGATACCCAAATCATGGTGTCACTAGGAAAACCTGAGAATAACTCTGGTATGGCATTCAGATCATGCATGAGCAATGTGAGCAAGTGAATGGACCACAACTCCAGTAAATTAAATGCCGCTAAAACTGAGGTCATCCTCTTTGGCTAACCCCTCATTTTGGATGCTGGATTGGTGGCCTCCTGAGTTGGACTCAGTTCTTGACCCCTCAAACAAAGTAAAAAATATAGACTTCTTGGTAGATAAAGACCTGAAGTTTAAGGACCAAGAAAATAAAATTACCTCTGTCTCATTTTGCTCCTTAAGGCTCATAAAAAAGATCGAATTATTTTTGACTCCCGAACTTCTGAAAACTGTAACCATGGCACTAGTACTTACACGTATCGATTACTGCAATACTTTCTATCTTAATCTCGTATAGGTCTCTTGAAGAGGCTTCAGACTTTGCAAAAAGCTGCTGCCCGACTCCTTTTTAAAATTCCTAAATGTGAATCGGCTAGAGAAGACATCAGGAAACTACACTGGCTGCCAGTCAGACAACAATGTAGGTTCAAGGCTCTTTGTCTGGCTTATAAATCATTGCATGGACTTGGGCCAGTCCACTTCAAGGAGAAACTCAAATGGTACATCCCAGTGAGGATGCTTCACTCAGGCTCTGCCATGAACCTGACTGTCCCCTCATTTAGGAGGACCAACTGGATGGGGAGCTTTTCAGGACCTCAGCTGCGCTCTGACATTAAAAGCTGCTCCCTCTTTACTTGGATTCAGAAAGGCCTTAAAGACCTGGCTTTTCTTGCAGAATTAGAAGACCTGATCATCTGCTTGTCTCGCTTCTGACATCTGCTGTAGCTATATTCATTTTCTATAGTGCCAAGACGGCCAAGGGCAGGAGTTTGCGCATAATAAATTACATTCATTCATTCATATAGTGATAAAACCAGAACACTGGCGTGAACTCCATGAGCCTTTCACAATCACTAAATGACAGTTAAAATAGGCACAAATATGAAAGCAAAGAACACTATACCACAGCAATAAAGCTAAAGAGGACGCTGTTTAGGTAAAGCCATATTTGCAAAAATATAAGGATCATGATCACTAACCAATAGCAGTCAATTGAAATTGAATTACTTTGATAAGATTCATCAGAATTTACTGCTTAACCCTCATGTTTACTAACACATAGAAAAATGTGGAAACTTAGGGGCATTGTTACAAAAAATGTCGGAGGGTGGTACTATGCCAAATTTGACAACGTCGGATCCCAACATTTTTATAATGCAGGGTGTGCAGTATTCACAAGAATAGGACACATTCCTGTCTTCCCCTAGCTCTGGTGCAAAATAAAATTGTGTCACCCAGCGCAGGAACACTGCTGCCATGTTGCAAGGGTGCCTGTGTTGCAGGGGTGATTGTTTATGTGCAGGAAAGAACACCTTCCTTCCCATAAACAATCAATATTGGTGATTTACTCTTTCTAAGTGTGATGCAGAATGCAGCACACATAGAAAGAGCAAAAAATGAGCCATGCTCATACCAGGTATGTCCTGGTGTTAGATTTTGGCTCTGCCCTTGTAAATATGAGGCAGAGTCAAAAAGCAATGGGTACTGCAGTAGAACGCCCACTGCAACACCCATTGCACGCCCCTTTGCTCCACCTTGTAAATATGGGAAATGCCGCTATGCCACTGGAGCGTCTCAAAAAGTGACGCTCCGATGGCGAAAGAGGCTTGTAAATAAGCCCAAGAGTCTCTGATGGCAATCCTAGCTTATGAGTTTAATGGTGGTGGTGGCCAAATGGGTTATCCTGTAGTCCTGATGGCCCTAGAACAACCATGACAGTGACTACTCACTAATTTGAACCAACCTGGATAATAGTTGCTGGCGGAGATTTGCTGGAGATTGACCTACAGAAAATTGCGTATGTTCACTGCCACAAAGTGCTTTGCTTAGATCACACCGATCTTGTTCTAAAGCTGTTGTAGATGGAGATTCTGCTCACCAGGCAATGTCACCCCTCAGATCACCTTCAATTGCAGTATTATTGTCTTGGAAATCTATCATGTAGTCTCTCGTTATTGCAGAGAGTTTTTCAGGTTATGCGCCTGTGTCTCCAGACCCAAGTGGCAATTGGTGGCGGCCAAAATGGTTGGATGAGATAAGCAGAATACAAACAAATAAACATCAAAAAAATTAAATAAACTTACCTTAGCCTGCAGCAGATCCAGTTACAGGTTCCAGACTCCCCCGAGCAGATGGTCCCACAGCTCCCACAGGTCATTATCCAATCCAGACGCTGCTCTCATGCTGTTAACCAGCGTGAGTGAAGCATCTAGATTGGGTGGAGCAGGCTGCTGTAAGATCTCAAAAGAACACTGGAGACCTATGCCTCCTTACCAATGACAGTTGACAGTTGGATTGGATAGTTTGAATTGCATATGTCGGTTTGACAGTAACCAGGAAGCTTGCCAAATCAGCATACGCAATTCATACTGAAGGGGTCACTTGTCATTGCTGCCATTCAACAGCAATTACACACTCATCCCGCCCTGCCCTCTCCATTTGGCAGAAAGTGGGGGCATCATTGCGGGAGAGGAGCGGCGCTTCTCTGCTCATAAGGAGGAACTGCTGCTGCTGGACTCTTTGGGATGGCTGGAATATTAAGCAGATGCCAGGTTAGCAATACCAGCATGGCAGGCCAGCAGAGCTCCAGCCAGGACCTTTAGTCTTGAAGGAGACAGCAGGGTGTAGAGACAAAATAAGAGTCTCTCGTCTCAGGATACACTTTAGGGTGTCCTTAAGGAGCACCAATTTGCTATTAGAGGAGTCCCTCAATACCAGGGCACCTTCAAATTGTTTTAAAAACCAAAAATACGGTACGCCTTTCAAAAACTGCAAAAAGTAGAAGTGGCACAGGCAGCACAGTTGCATAGGTTGGTTAGTAATTTGGTACTTACAACCTTATATTAGTGTTGCCACTTTCTTTTACCAGTATCTTGTTGCTAAGGTTAATGGAGAGCTGGCAATATTATGCATAATCTAACTGTGACTATACTATGAACTGTAGTAATGGATCTTGTCACTAGCTTTATCATTCATTCCCGAATGTATCTCCTTATCCCGTAGTCTTTTTCATCGAAGGAAATCACAACGCGGTTGTTACAACGACCGTTTGTGATTCCACATACCATTACTCTGTAAATCGGAACAACGACTTACGGAGGGGGGGGGGGCGCTGGATGTTGGAATAGTATAATTTACTATTCCAACTCCAGTCTGTGCGGACACTACGGAATGTGTTGGATTTTAAAACCACCCCCCCCTCCGCAAGTCGTTGTTCCGACTTTCGGAGTAATGGTATGCGGAATCACAACGCAGTTGTTGTAACGACTGCGTTGTGATTCCCTGCGGGGAAAAAGGTTTGTGGTAAACGTTGTTTACCTTCATTGCCAGATGATGGGAGGCATTCTTTATAACATGTAACAATTAGGCCTTCTGGGCTCACTGAAATATTTGATTACTTCACTGCTTTCAGCTTTAGTTATGGGAAAATTAAACATGTCTTTGGTTTCCTCCAATTCATGTCATTCCTGTCAGCTAAATATATCCAGTAATACCGGTCAGAGGAAGTGGAAGCACAAGGGAGATGGGATGGCCCTATCAGGGCATCAGCCATCCTTAGTCTTTCAGCTGTCATTCTTAAAAAAATAAACGTCTAGGAATAACCCTTCAAAAAGTCCACAGGGGTGTTCCATGTGAGTGTAATATAGTCATTTATAATACTGACCAAACATCTCAGTCATCTCCATAGTCAAGTCAAGTCAGTCAAGTCAAGA
This sequence comes from Lissotriton vulgaris, assembly GCF_964263255.1. Taxonomy (NCBI): domain Eukaryota; kingdom Metazoa; phylum Chordata; class Amphibia; order Caudata; family Salamandridae; genus Lissotriton; species Lissotriton vulgaris. The sequence goes on from NC_141685.1 coordinate 1,573,114,429, forward strand.
GATTTATATAGCGCGCTACATACCCAGAGGGTCTCAAGGCGCTTGAAGAAGGGTGGAGAATTACTTGTCAAATAACCAAGTTTTAAGTTGCTTTCTGAATGCTAGGTGGTTCTGAGTGAGGCGAAGGTGAGTAGGAAGTGAGTTCCAGGTTTTAGCTGCCAGGTAGGAGAAGGATCTACCTCCCATGGTGGTTTTGTTGATGCGAGGTACAGTAGCAAGGGCTTGGTTGGAGGATCGTAGCTGGCGAGAGGGGGTGTAGAAGGAAAGTCGTGCGTTGAGGCATTCGGGTCCAAGTTCGTAAAGTGCTTTGTGTGCGTGGGTTAGGAGGCGGAAAGTGATCCTCTTATTGACGGGGAGCCAGTGGAGGTTTTTCAGGTGACCAGAGATGTGGTCTTTACGCGGAATGTCTAGTATGAGTCTGGCTGAAGCGTTCTGGATGCGTTGGAGTTTTTTCTGGAGTTTTGCGGTGGTACCGGCGTATAGGGTGTTTCCGTAGTCCAGGCGGCTTGTGACAGGTGCGTGGGTGACTGTTTTTCTAGTTTCGGTGGGGATCCAGCGAAATGTTTTTTTGAGCATGCGAAGAATGTTGAAGCAAGATGATGAAACGGCGTTGACTTGTCTGTTCATAGAGAGTGAGGAGTCCAGGATGACGCCCAGGTTCCGTGCGTGGTCCGTCGGGATAGGTGCTTTTCGAAGGGCCTCTGGCCACCAAGAGTCATCCCAGGCGGAGGGGGAGGTACCTAAGATAAGGACTTCCGTTTTGTCTGAGTTCAGTTTCAGACGGCTGTGCTTCATCCACACGGCTACTTCTTTCATTCCTTCATGTAGGTTGGTTTTGGCAGTGTTAGGGTCTCTGGTGAGTGATAGGATCAGTTGAGTGTCATCAGCGTAGGAGATGATGTTGAGGTTGTGTTGGCGTGCGATGGCCGCGAGGGGGCTCATGTATACGTTGAAGAGGGTGGGGCTGAGTGAAGATCCTTGTGGTACACCGCAGATGACTTCAGTGGCCTCAGACTTGAATGGTGGGAGGCGGACTCTCTGGGTTCTTCCGGTGAGGAACGAGGTGATCCATTCCAGTGCTTTTCCTTGGATTCTGATGTTTCTGAGGCGCTGTAGAAGGGTGCTATGACAGACTGTGTCGAAGGCTGCGGAGAGGTCGAGGAGGATGAGGGCGACTGTGTCTCCATTGTCCAGTAGAGTTCGAATGTCGTCTGTTGCTGCGATGAGGGCGGTCTCAGTGCTGTGTTTGGCTCGGAAGCCGGACTGTGAGGAGTCGAGGGATTTGTTGGTTTCGAGGAAGGCGGCGAGCTGGTTGTTGACAGCTTTCTCGATGACTTTGGCCGGGAATGGAAGGAGCGAGATGGGGTGGTAGTTTTTGAGTTCGGTGGGGTCAGCTGTGGGTTTTTTCAGATGGGCGCTGAGTTCTGCGTGTTTCCAGCTTTCCGGGAAGGTGGCGGAGTTGAGGGAGCAGTTGAGGACGTCTCGGAGGTGTGGTGCTATGATGGAGTCTGCTTTGTTGAAGATGTGGTGAGGGCATGGGTCTGTGGGGGATCCTGAGTGGATGGAGTTCATCAGGCGGATGGTGTCCTCAGTAGAGATTGGGTTCCAGTCATTAAGGATGTTCAAGGGGGGTGAAGGTCCTGCAGAAGTTTGGGTGGGTTGGTCTCCGGGTCGGTTGTCGAAGCTGTTGTGGATGTCTGCGATTTTGTTGTGGAAGAATGAGGCTAGGGAGTCGCAGAGGGCTTGAGAGGGGGTGATGTCGTTGGAGTTGGCTGATGGGTTGGTAAATTCTTTGACGATGTTGAATAATTCCTTGCTGTTGTGGGCGTTGTTATCTAGTCGGTCTACGAAAGCGGCTTTCTTGGCAGATCGGATTAGTTGGTGGTGTATGCGGGTGGCGTTTTTGAAGGCGTCCCTGGTGCTGGTGTTTCGGTCTTTATTCCAGGCCTTCTCGAGGGAGCGACACAGTTTCTTCGATTTCTTAAGATCATCGTTGAACCAGGAGGCGTTTTTGCTGCCTAGTTTGGTTTGACGTTTTTTCAGCGGTGCTAGGATGTCGGCGCTGTTGGATAGCCATTGGGTGAGGTTAATGGCTGCTTGGTCAGGGTTTGAGGGGTGGGCAGGGGGGTTTTGAAGAAGCGCTGAGGAGATCTGGTCGATGGTGATTTTGTTCCAGTTTCTTCGCAGAGTAGGTTGAGGATGGTTGTGGGTTGTGGTCTTATTGTAGATAAAGTGAACGCAGCTGTGGTCCGTCCAATGGAGAGCTGTGGTGTGACTGAAGGAGACATGTTTGCTGGAAGTGAAGATAGGGTCGAGTGTGTGACCTGCAATGTGGGTGGGGGTAGTGACAAGTTGTTTGAGTCCGAGGTTGGCGAGATTGTCCAGAAGGGTGGTGGTGTTGCTGTTGTTGCTCTTTTCCAGGTGAAAGTTGAGGTCTCCCAATAGAATGTATTCCTCGGAGGGGAGGGCGTGTGGGGTGATAAAGTCAGTGATGTCGTCACTGAATTGTGCACGGGGTCCTGGAGGCCGGTAGAGGAGGGTGCCTCTGAGTGTGGTCTTGGGGTCGGTGTGGATCTGGAAGTGAAGGTGTTCGGCGCTGGCAAGGTTGACGTCTGAGCTGGTTGAGATGCGGATGGAATTCTTATGGACGATAGCGATGCCTCCTCCTGTTTGGTCGGTGCGGTCCTTACGGATGATCTTGTAGCCTTCCGGGATGGCAATGGTGATGTCTGGGGCTGAGGAGGCGTTCATCCATGTTTCAGTTAGGAAGGCGACGTCCGGGGAGATGGTGTCTAGTAGATTCCAGAGGTCGATGGCGTGCCTGTGGACCGAGCGGGTGTTGAGCAGGATGCATTTTAGGTGGTTGGTGTCAGATATCTGGTTGGTTTTAGTGGATGAGGAGTTGTTCTTGGTGCCGTCGAACTTGCAGGAGTTGCAAGAGAAGGGTCCATGGGTGTGTCCAGGAGCGGCTTGGACGCAGTTGGGTGGACGGCCGGGGTTTAGGGCTAAGAGGGTGGTGGAGTCGGTAGTAATGCGGGTGTGGTGGGTGGTACGAGGGCCAGGGGGTCTGGCGCTGGGCGCGGTCCAGGCGTGGACGGGCGTAGACGGGCTTACCTTTGGCGCAACTGGGGCGCGACCACTGCGCGTGACCGCTGCGCGCAAAAGCATCTGTCATAAATGGTTGGCGGGAGGAGGGGCGAGGGAGGGTCAGCAGGGAGGCGGGATCGGGCAGAGAGGAGGGGCTCAGAGGCACAAACAACAAACAAACAAAATGGAATCCGAGTCCAATTTGCAACAGGAAGGGGCACACCGAGTGAATGGTGGTTCCAATGCTTTCAAAATGAATGAGGAGCACTCGGCAATGAGAAGATTCCACAGGCGCTATGCTAAGTGGCAGCTAGCGCACACAACAGCTGGGCATGCGCGTCTGAGACAAGTAAAAATGCAGAGATCGGCAGAGCGCTATGTATGGGTTAATATACCCACGCTTATGGCTTCAATCGGCAGAGCGCTAAAGTACAATGATAAACACACGCTCGTGGCTACAAACGGCAGAGCGCTATAAATAGAATGTTAAACACACGCTCGTGGCTTCAGTCGGCAGAGCGCTCTAAATAAACTAATATGCACACGCTTGTGGCTTCTATGAATGCGGCGCTATGCAATGACAAGGCAAGTAACAGGTTATGAGTAGAAGTATTACAGGCAGAACAGCGAGTATATTAACGATACCACAGGAGCAGGGAGCAGGGAGCGACCGCTTCTGAGAGCGTCAGGACGATCACCATAGCATACCTACATCCCCTTGGTGTAATACCTGCCTCAATTGCAACACTTTTAGGTGCTCATTTGACCACACAAACTAACAATATGCTTAAGTAACTAGCCTTCGCCACAGTATGCCACTGTAGAAACTCTGCCAATAACAGTTCTTGGCTGACTCCATCAATATTGATCAGCCTTACTTGATGTTGGCAGAGAGATGTGTCTACTCTCATGCCAAAGAGCCCCATCACTCTTATCCAGGACCTTGCTCATCTATTGTGATAGTAAATCATTTGCGCTCTCACACACTTGTGAAATACACATACTTCTTAAAAAGACCTTAAATGTATACATGCCACAGAAAGGCTGTTGACTATCTTAAGCTAGTCTAAAAAATACTTGAGTCTGAGCATCCTTGTCTAGCAAACACACACACACTGATAGTGAGCGTAGTTATTGTTAAATCTTGGGGGTAGATGTATCAAGCTTTTTGCTTGTCGCAAACGCTGCGATTCGCAAAATAGCAGCGTTTGCGACAAGAAAAACGGGAAATGAGATGTATCATGCTAAAAGTTTGCAATATTAAGGAATTACAAATTTTGCGATTTCTCAACATTGCGCAAGCATTTAAGAAATCGCAAATTGCGATTTCTTAAATGCTATGTATGAATCATTTTATTTTAGCGAATGTTGCCTAAGAAATCGCAAATTACCACCAACTTGTAGTTGGTGGTAATTTGCGAATTCTTCTACAAATGCAATTTATGCAATTTGTAAAGGTGCCATGTGACGCTCATACATGCCCTTGGGGCATGTATGTGCGCCATATATGCACACATGTCATTTTCAGGGGTGCAGCAGGGTGTCCTTGAGACACCCCTGCACCCTTGAAATTATTCTCAATTTGCGATTCGCAAATTGTGAATCGCAAATTGAGAATGATTTCACATTCATTCCTAAGGGCCTGCTGGACCATAGACATGAATGGGAAATTATTCCTTATTTGCAAATAAGGAATTTTAAGAAATCACTAAAAAATAGCGAATTTCTGCATGCATGTCATTTTGCAATTCCCAAATAGGGATTCCTTAAAAATCGCTATTTGGAAATCACAAAAGGGTATGTTGATACATCTAGTCCTTGGTTTCTATAAAAATGTACATTTATTGCATCATTTCTTTCTTGGTAGCATTTTTGTTATCAGTCAGAAACTGATAATCCAAGTAAAGAAATTGTACACTGATAAAAGATGCAGAGAACAACAGATAAACCAGCAAGATAAAGAAACTGTTAACACTGTTATTACCACTGCAAAAGGATCTACAAAGTCAAATATACAAACAGTTTACTCGCGCACAACAAACTCGATATTCTTTGGGTGGAGGTAATCATAAGGGAACTGAGAATGGGTACAGAGCAATTGGAATTATTGCTCGTCTTGCATATAAAGTGAAGAGGACTAGGTTGGTGCTGGCATAAAAGAGGACAAAATTCCCTCAAAAACAGGAGTTTGCTCCAAGAGACGATAAATGATTTGCTTGAGAGATGTTGCCACTACCATGCAATGCATCCAGTCTGTGTGGGAATGTGCTATTATTTGTTTCCATCCTCTTAGAATAGCCATTGTAGCCATCAGAAGCGCTGCAACTATCCACTGCTTTGTGTGGTGGTCAAGATCTGGTGCCTCCAGTGTATTGGGAAGGAAAATCTATTTACAATTATTGTAACTCTTCACAGTACCATGACCTGTCGGCAAAATGTTTTTTAATGAGATGCAGGACCATACCAAATGGAGAATGTCACCAGCATGGTAGCCACATCTCCACCAGGCTGCTGTGGGGACAAGATTGGCTGCCTGAGCTATCTGTGGAGACCAGTGCCAGTCATGTAGCAATCTGAAGAAACTATGTTTAAGTTTCGCCTCTCGAAGGCCCATGTCATGCAAGTCCAAGCTCTCAAACCAGTCTGCATCAGATTTTTGTTTTGTTAGCCATTTATTTTGCAAGACTTTTTCTAAGGCAAAGTGAAGTTTCTCTGTTAGTTCTTTATATAATCCAGAGACAACTTCTGTGAAGGATCTCCATTTTTGTAGATAAAATAGTACATCTGAATCATGTAAAGAGGATTCTAATGAGTTTTGTTCTTTGCAGACAGTGTTTCCATTGGAGACATTTCTATGCTTGTGTCTCCATATAAAATTCCTCACAAATGGCCTAATAGGGATTTAGGCCATCTTCCTGCCAAAACTGTCCCACCATGCAGATTCCTCGGTCCAGCTAGTCTTTCCAGTACAATGTTTGCCCGTCAATTTGAATAGAATTCTTATTTAAAATTAGGTCACTCATGAAGGGTAGAATGAACTTTCAATTGCCGGTGTGTTGCTGCCAAAGATGAAAAGATGAATTAAGATTTGGGTTCTCATTTGTATTTCTCTTGTAGAGTAGATCACAGGTGTTTGCCCATTTAAGGAGGCATTGCTCTATCAGCACCCTGTCAGTACATTGCAGATCTTTGGAAAAATAATAGGCCAGGTATGCTTAATGGTGGTATACACCTGTTACAACGCATTTGTTACAACGCACTACTGTTACAACGCGACTTTTACAACGCATACCATTACAACGCATTGCGCTGGGGGGCGCTCTAGGATAGGGAATAAGTATAATTTACTATCCAACACCTTCCCTAGGGTCCACGGGGACTGGAGTTAGAATAGTAAATTATACTTACCACTATCCAGCACCTCAAAGCGCTATGCGTTGTAATGGTATGCGTTGTAATGGTCGCGTTGTAACAGTAGGTAGTTGTAATGGTATGCGTTGTAACATGGTACATCCCTTAATGGTGCACCTTGTAATAAAGTGTCAAGCCCGGCTGTTTTCGCCGCTCAGACAGTGCATAGAATCTTGGGACTGTTCTCCACCCATCTGTGAAACTCAGCCAGGTGGAGAAATGCTAAGTGCCCATGACTGTAAGCTTATGGTGCACAAGCCACTCCTCCTCCCTGTGGCCCCACCCGCCCTAACTTAGTAGCCAGTATAAAACATAAAATGTTAATAACCTTGTTATAATCATTTTATTTGTCCACTGCTCAGTGGAGTGATGCTCCTCCACCTTAGCAGAGGAGCTGCTGCCTACCCAAAATAAGTACTATAGATACCAGGTAAGCATTGATGCATGTTGGGTGAGTCTGTCAAATTTGACATTAAGAATGTAATTGTAACAATTAACAGCATAATGCCAGTTGCCTTGTATTTTAGCACACCAGCAATGCAGCACATATAGAAAGAGGAAAAAACAAGGAGAAATAAGAATATTTCTCCTCGTTACGCCTCACCTGGCTGCCTTCCAGGTTTACGAGCCATTGTAAATCTGTGAATGCGTTAAAAACCACGGAAGTTGCGTGGCAACACCGACCACAACACTCGTGGAATGCCCCCGCTGGGTAGAGCAGGGCAACAATGTGATTTGCACTGCGTTGCGTTGCATCACTCCATAATTGTAAAATCATTCAAAGCCACTCAATGTGGCTTTGCATGGCTTCATAAATAGGACTGAGAGGTTTACGTCTTGAATGTACCACGTTGCGTGGGACAAGCATGGCACAAAGCTGTCATAAATATGCCCCTCAGATGGCAGAGAAACAGTGCATTATGCCAGTAGTTGTCAGGTACACAGCCTAACCACTGTGTTAGTGTACCTGGTAATCTCTGGAAATCCCAGCCATGCCATGTCAGAGCATGGGGTCCTACACATGGCCCTAACAGCCAGTACTTCCGTTGTAAGAGCAGAATTTATTCCCCTGGAGGTCTATCCGTCAGTCTCACACATTCTTAAGAATAGGTGTGGGTTATTTTCTTACATCACTTGTTTTGATACAAAATAATTTTAGTGATTGAAGATTTATGCAATGAGAATATCACTACGTCGCTGGCTCTCAAGCACTTAGCATACATTGCTATGGACCAGTAGAAATGTACTATTGATGAAATTGAGCAACATTTTTTGATATTTGATTTAAGAGTGATTAATTAAGCAGTAAGTGCTGCAGACAATGTAGACATCGAAAGCAAATCAATTTGGGAGCTGCTTCTAATGAAGTATTTATTATCATCAATGTCATTTTCATAGTCAACATTACAAAGTCTCTGTTAGCGCTGTTCAATATAGACAGAATGTATCTCTGGTAAGGTAGAATCTACGCTGTTTGCCTTTTGTTATATTATTGATCTTTTTCTGAGGCGATTTCCGAATTTATGAATCAATACATTATTTTGGAGTGTTGTGTAAGAAACTGCAACATTTATACGTGGAGAAAAATAACTTCCCATTGTAATGCCCTCTGAAATCTTAGGTAGTGCAATGAGAAAACATGTTCACAATACTTAGTAGGTGCCGCTCATGTGTAGCACAGCGGTATCCTAAAATGTAATGTGTAATAGAAATGAAAAATCATGTCCACGCACATCAGGGGTCAGGCGCAATGATGTAGACACAATTTTTGGGATCCTTTGCAGTTGTATGTATGGTGTCTTTGTATGTATAGTTGTTTCTCTCACTAGATCCCATATGGAGATAGTCCTGTTTCAAAATCATGCATGCATAGAGTTCTGTGGTCAACTACCCACCTCTCTAATGGGGACCTATTATTTATGTGGTTTCAGCCAAATTCCAAAGACAGGAGAGATTGCTTTATTTTGGAGCATTATTTTTGGGGAAAATAAATGGCTTACTATTTATTGTACCTTGGTTTTGCGAAAGGAACTGGTCATATATTATTGCAATTTTAAAAACATTTGAACTATAGTAGATCAACATTGTGAGTCAAAACGTACAATCACTTCGTAAATAACATTCTTTCGTAGCCCAGTGGTGCCCTACATTTTAACCCAACATGAAAAAGAAAAATCATGTCCACACGCATCAGGGGTCAGATGCCATGATGCAGAAACTGATGTGTTTTCGTCTTGGGCACCTTTGTAAAAGCCATGGTTGTTGACGTCACTAGAACCCACATGTGGATATGAGCGAGTGAGAATCATGTTTAGGTTCTGCTCTCTGCAGGCAGAGAGCGCTTTGATCAATCGCCCACCTCCTCCATGACCGGACACCACATCCTGCCTTCTATTTTCTGCGAGATAAGGACGTCTGGGTTTTAGCTGAATTGAAATTGACATACGGCTTTATCTCCTAATCAATTTCTGTCCATCCTCAATCTTGTTAGTGAATAAGCAGCAAGCCTTCGGGGATTTTCTCGGAACACTTTGTATTATCACCATTTTTGCGCAGTGCTAAAGTATATGGTGAAAGTTTAGAAATGGGATCTAGCAGATAAGCACATGCTTTTAGGGGGCGATAGAAAGTGGATAGATCCATTAAACATGCATTGGCTAGCGTTGCCTGCCAGCCTTCTGATTTTTTATTGTTTTGCTATTGTTTTTGTACAATTTTATTACAAAAGCCATCATTGCAATAAATAGTCTTGCCAATTTCTTTTTCATCCAAAAGCACACCTTAGGCTGGTCATTTATGGTAGTAAAGTGTGCCACTTTTTCTATGTATGCACAATGTGCAAGAGAAGAATGCCGTCACTAATAGTAAAGTTAGCCAAGCTTTGAAGTGGGCAGACACTCTGCAATGTGATGGATGATGTAGTGGGCGCGGAAAATGGCAACGGCACAACAATAGACCAAAGAATTAAGAGAGCTGGTGCAAACCCAATATGAATTAAATATCTACCTACATAGCTGTATCTCTAGCTATAACATTATTATATAGTTTCCATAGGAAAATAATTTTTTTACTTGCCTATAACTTTGGAGTCATTTTGGAGTCATTTGATCACTCTTCATGAAATTTTCCAAAGTGTCAACATAGGTTCTGTGTGTCATGTAAAGCTTGGGGGGGATCAGTGTTGTGGGGACTGGGAAATAGGGGTGCAAAAAAGGCTATGTTTGTCATGGTATTTTCCACAGGAACGTGTTGTCGAACCAACAGCCCAAATCGCTGGACGGAATTCCACTAAATTTGGCAGAAAGGTAAATGTTGTTATGCAGATTGTGCTTTTTTTGTTATCTGGTGCAAATCCATCTAGTATTTTTTGAGAAATTTAAGCCAAAAATGATAGATATATCTCTGGCTGTGGTAGTTTCGCTCTTAAACGGGGAAGCGTGCCTCTTTGGGAATGCTGTGATCGGCTGGACGCAAGCTGAACAGAAAGTTGCATCCACCATTTTAATGTTTGGGAATGGTTACTGGGGCTAAAAATTTGTGTGAAAGCTAACATAAGGGGTCAGGGAGAAAATACTCTGACCCCATGTTTGAGAAATGGGTGTGTTAGTGAAAAGAGCCTTTTTCAAAATAGATTTTTTTAATTGCGCACATTATTCGGACAGTGCTGTCACAGACTCACTCAAACAGTCATGCATGCAACCATTCACTCACCCATGCAGAGATGTATGCTCTCGCTCACAGACCCATTGAGACACTCGTCCACCCTATCATAGTCACTCAGATTCTCATAAATCCACTCACAGACCTACTAAGACAATCACACACCCATATATTCACTCATACAGCCACTTATTGGCCCCCTCAGCGACTCATGTACCCACTCAGTCATACTCTGAGACGCATGCACCCACTAACAGAACCACTCAGATGCTCACGCTGCCAGTCAAAGACCCACTGAGAGACTCAGGCACTCACTCACAGATCTACTCAGACACTTATGCATGCAGAAACTCACATACTTAGACACTCATGTATCCACTCACAGATCTAGTCAGAGAGTTATATACTTACTTATAAATGGACAAAGGCACTCATGCACCTACTCACAGATTGAGTAAGACGTACGCAACCAATCACAGACCTATTGAGACACTGATGCACCTACATATAGATGCACTGATGCAGTCACGCATTTCATTACAGAGGTATTGAAAGACTGATGCACCGTCTCACAGATCCTCTGAAATACTTATACAGTGAATGAGAGACTTAGTAATACAGTGATGCATGCAGTCATAGATTACACTGAAAAAGTTATGCACTGTGTTATAGTGATATTAATGGTGTTGTACATGCTGTTATGCAGCCATTTAGATAGTAATACATTTAGTGTGCTGGTTATAATCCATTTTGCAGTTCTAAGTTTGGAATGTGGTGGTCGCAATTAAATGTCCCAATTTTTTTTTGTAGTCATTTTTTGAAATTTTTTAGGCGATCGCAGCTGCGAATATCATTGTGACGTACGGAATCACTGCGAAAACGGAAAATCAGTTTAAATGATTGCTTTTAAAAAAAACTCCATATAAAAATATGATTTTTAAACAGTGCAGTAATAAACCCCTCGTGTCTAAAATATTGTAAAATGTGTGCATATATGTGTTTTGCAACCCGTAAAAAAGGGACGATAGTCACACTTACCGGAGTCATCGCAACTCTTGGTTTAATCGTGAAAATGGGAGGTGGGGTTTAAAGAATTTATTAAAAACCTTACTAGAATAATATCTGTACATATATGTTTTTAAACCATTGATGTGTTTAGTAATGTGTGTATTGTGATAGGATGATTTTTTAAAGTTAAAATATTTGAATGTGGTGGTGGTCATTGAATGTCTGCTTTTGTTTTGCGATTTTGTAACATGATCGCGGTCATCGCGACGTCACCGCAAATTGCACAAATTAAAAAAGAATATTTAACAAGAAAATGAACAACATTTTGGGATTGAGGTGTCTCTGACAAGAGTCTTTGTGTTGAGAGGATGTATAAGACAGCTACACATAAGACTACATGCAAAGTTTCAGGGTGCCTAGAAACCCCTGTTCCCTTTGTAAAGTGAACTCCATCACTTCTATATATACCATGCATGTCTAAATGCAGTTTTATTAACCTGTTTCTTGGCTTTGTCAATCTGTGGACAGAATTGATTTGACCACTTCCGTTTCTGTATTTGGCACTAAGAAAGTGTGAGGGAAAAGCGGGATCAGTTCTGCAAAATAATTCTTCATTAGGATTTGCACTTCTACCCCAGACAATGTGCCTAGGTCATTGCCACCACAGTGCACAATCATGAGGTGAGGAGTTTGATAATCCACAATGGTTTTAACCAACGGCAGTAGCTGATGAAACTGTAAGCCTCCTTGGCCAAACTAACAAATCTCCAAATTTGGCAAACACAAGTCCCAGTCAATACCTTTGTCTTTTGCAGCCTCTTCAGCCCAAGAGACATAGCTGTGACCCACAGTCCACACTCTAGGCATTTTGTAGGAAGGAGGAGTAGCACACAGAACAGATCTGCAGCTCTTTATCACAGTTGGTACTATGAAAATGCATGTGTGCTGCTGCTTTGAAAAAAACTTGAAATTTGAATGAATGAAGGGAATATGCAGGTGTATAAAAGTAAGTTGGCTTTGGAAATAATTATTAAATAGATGGTATATTTATTTTAGAAAGTAGAAAAATTGAATAGATAGTTAGATATGTTTTACAGCATGTGCAGTAAACTACACCTGCTGTAGTTCATTTTTTAACTAGTATGGTCCTTGTGGAATGTCTTGCGAACTTGTGACCTATTGGTTCTAGTGAGTTTCTATAGAGAATCTGCAGAAGGTGTATTGGGGGAACGGTGTTAAAGAAACAGGTATTAATTTTTAAACAATTGGACAGGTTTAGGTTCCTTGTTTTATAAGGTAGTTATGATTACCCATTGATACCATAAGAAAGTGTAGTATAGCGATAGAAATATAAAAGTATTCGGGGAAGTCGATTTTCCATTTTCTTTTCCAAATTCATTGCAAAGGTCAAGATTATGTTACGAGTGTTGACACAAATGCATGCATTTTGGGCTACCTCCAAATGGGAGTGAAAGGGTTAATAGACAGTAACCATTCAGAGATGCAGGTACAAAACTGAAATGAGAATGCAATGTTTTTATTTGTTGACTTTAACAGTATCAGGCAATGCAAAGTTCACAAGGTTGCCATTTATAGTTGCTTTGTATGATAGTGGTGTGCTCTTCTTGTGCTAAGTTTTTAGAAACGCTGAGAATATTGCATCTACCTAATAAGAGAAAAAAAATCGATTTTATCAAGGAACTCAATCTTCTGGTATGTTAATTTTATTTGTATCTAAGTCAAAAATATCAATGAGGTATCTACTTATGTTATTTTGTAATAAAACGATTTTAAAATAGGTAAAATCATTTAAAAAAGAAAGGATGATATATAAAACAAATTGTACGTTTTTTTCAATATCTATTAATAAAAACATAGTTTGTCTTAGGTGCAGGTTAGATGTCTATCAAGTTAGTTTATAATGTGTTTCCATTGAGGTCAATCTTGCACTTGTATTGCTTTACTGCATTCTGTAAGGGGTAGGAGAATTAACTGCACACTAATGGTTATAACTATATGTAATCTTGTAGTGTATTATGTCAGAGGTTTATATGTGTATATATGATGTGCTGCTTAGGACTAATGTTTTTATTTGAATTCTGGGAGTTGTAGTCGTATTTATTCCAATATAAAGGATGAATACAACACTTAGGGGCATATTATCAAGGACGGGCGTTAAAATCATCGCCGCTTTAGCAGCAGAAAATGACCGCTAAAGCGGCGATAAGCCCATTATCACCCCTTTAGCAGCAGCTTTCTGCCGCTAAAGCGGCGATAATTTTATTGCCAAGCTTGATAACATGCCCCCTAGTGGAATTTATGCACTATAGCTGTATATTAATAATTAATTTGAATTAATCTGTGCATGGAGGTTTATTGGTAGGGCTGTCTTATCACTTAAAACTGCCACAGAAGGTAAACATTTTTCTGAAACCATATGTGGCTGAATAATGAGGTAGACTGTAGCTAGGCCATATTGCAGGGAGCTATTTGTTTAAAATGTAAAAGATGCCCTTTGATGTTTCAGTGAGCTATATGCACTTATAGAAGCCTATTAGCCCAATTATACCAGCCTACATCCAGAATTAAATCTGAGATAGCTAAGTAGAAAGACACAGAAACACCTAGTGAGGTAGTTAGAGAAGGATGCAAAGATTCACTCACACAGACAGGCCCAACTGATCTGTATTTTGTTGTAATGAAGGCAGTTACTTAATCACTTAAATAACCCAATAGTCACTAGTACACCTATGAGGCAATCTATGCAGCCCCTTACAGACCCATTCAGGCAATTGCATATCACATAAAGAGAGGCAGTGATTTAGTAAAAGATTTACATACACATGAGATCACAACCCCAGATAGGAACTGAAACACTCACTTAGATGTCTCCTAAACAATTGACACTTTCAAGTTTAGCATGCAGAGAAATAGTCCTTGCAGTATGTCTTAAAGGGTACAGGGACATTATAGCTGGCTGATATTTCACTCTTACAAAACCTGAGAAATTCAGTAGTTATAGCTGAGCTAACTGCAACTTGCATCCCCGCAATGCACTGCATATGATCTCATATACCACATCACTCATGACATGGTCAGTGACATTACTTATGACATCTCAAATGACATCCCTGATGACATCCTCCAGAGAATCTCTGATGCAACCACTCACAACCATATGTAACCTTTCATATAACCACTTAAGCAATTTTAGAAGTCAGTTTCTAAGGGTTAATATGGGTAACCAATAGAAATGTGTTTTACAATTTGAAATAATCTAGGAAACAATGCGATTTGTTACTTCCATGTATTTGTGTAGAGAAAGAGAGTGAAACTTTGCCATTACTGGTTTTACCTTGCTGAGACTGGTGCATTATATTGATTGTGTGCAAAATAAAATCCTTTAAGTGTTTGTGATATTTTAAATTCAACAAATCTATTTGGAAGGTGAGTTATACATTTGTGAGGTTTATTTATAAACTTTTAAAATGATTAAAAAACGGTATTGTTTGAAATATATTACTAAATGTAGAGATGTGTATTGTAGTTTGTTTTATTGTACTTAAATGTTGTTTAAAAAAGATTCTGTATAGTAATATGTGTATTTTGCAACATTACTGATTATGGTAGTTTGTTTTACTATCTGGATATGTATATTTGTAGTATACCGCATAATTTTAGTTGTTGGTGTAAATTTGGAGGTGGAGTCTGTCAAATTTTAAGATGTGCATGGACTTCTGTCTCTGGTATGTTCCTTCTTGTATATGTATTTTCATATGTCTTATACATTTTAAGGCACATGATGTATAACAAAGAGCTGTTGTTGCTTTTTATGTGGTAGGGTCAAAAGTGTGAGTATTATTAGAGTGGTAAAACATGCAGCGCTAAAGTGTGGTTTCAAAGATGCTCATATAAGGTGTTATTAATTAGGCTTCTTTTTCCTAATCTGTAGAAAAGTATAGTTGAATGATGCTGCATAATTTAAGATAGAATGGTGAAGATGCAGCACAAAAGTGTGGTTTTAAAGATGCTCAAATAAGGTGCCATTAATTAAGCTTCTTTTTTCTAGTCTGTATAAAGGTATAGTTGAAGGATGCTGCATAATTTTAGATAGAATGATGAAGATGGATGCAGCACACAAGTGTGCTTTGAAAGTTGCTCATATACAGTGTTATTATTTAGGCTTCTTTTTTGTTGTGTGTACAGTGATATAGTTGAATGATGCCATATCATTTTGGAAAGAAAGATGGAGATGCAGCACAAAAGTGTGCTTTGAAAGATACTCATATAAGGAGTTATTACTTAGGCTTCTTTTTTCTAATCTGTAGAAAGGTATAGTTGAATGATGCCGCATAATATTAAATAGAATGGTGAAGATGTAGCACAATAGTGTGGTTTGAAAGATGCTCATATAAAGTGTTATTAATTAGGCTTATTTTTTTCTATTCTGTAGAAAGGTATAGTTGAAAGATGCCACATAATTTTGGATGTTTGGTTAAATATGTAAGTTTGTTGTTTGAATTTTTAAGGTTTGGATAGTGTTATAATACAGATATATTTATGTATGCTTTTAGTAATATGGTGAGACTTTTCCTAAAGACATGTGAAGAATTACTTATTTGTGTTTCGCTAGATTGTACCTCAGAAGTCCTGTAATCAGCCAAGAAGTAATCATGCACTTATAAAATCACCCAGTCAGTTGCTATCTAGTCATGTAAATCCGTAGACATTATGCCTGCAGTCATGCAATGGCCTACGTGTTACTCATGCAGTCCTTTAATCCCCTTGCATTCTTACAATCCCATAGTACTTTTCTTGTACTTATGTAATCATTCAGCCAGTACTCATGTACTTTTAAAATCACCCAGTCACTACCTTTGCACTCCTGCAATCACTCAGGCAGTATCTTAGTAGTTCAGTAATCACCCAGGCGGTATTCATGAACTTATAAAATCACCCACTCACTTGCTATGTACTTCAGTAATGCACCAGATATTTCTCTTGCAGGCATGTAATCATCCTGGGTCTAGTTATATACTTTTCCCACAGTCATGCGACCACGCAGGCTGTACCTAAGCAGTCTTGTAATAACCAACAAAATACCCTTGCAGTCATAGAATCACCCATGTCTTTCTGTTGCATTCATCTATTCACCTAGACAGTACTCAATGACTCATTGATCCCTTCTGGTGCTATGTATACACTTATCCATGCTGTTAATGTGTTTTTTGCACCCAAGCAATTTGCTAGTCACTAACCATGTATTCGAGCAATTATCCATTGTCTGCCCTTGCACTCATACAGTAACCCAAGCAGTACCCATTGAGTTTTGGAATCACTCAGGCAGATCTATTACATGTCTCAGTTTCTAGGTTTCACTATATTTCAGAAATGTTGTATACATATTTGTTTTAGATATCATGATAATTTGAAAACGTAGAGATATATGTATGTGTGCTTTTAACAATATGGGGAGAATCACTTGGAAGCACTTGTGAACCGAGTCAAGGTATGAGCAGGGCCACTGGAATTATGTGACTGTTTGGCTGCACTGACTTTCGCACAATTATAAATTGTCTGCATTACCAACATAATTTATCATATGCATTCTAATCTGCAGATTTGAACAAAAAAGCCTTGTTTCTAGCTGAAACAGCTCAAATGTTAATAAAAATGCAGAAACGAGTGTTACAGTGTGATGGAAGGCCCTTTGCAAACATAGAATGGTCACATGTTACTTATTGCTAGATGTGGGTGTTAAATGGGTACTAATGGTGTGCAAGCCACTTGTGCTTTCCTCTGCACCTCTCTTGACTCTTTCTGCATTTCTGTTGCTTCTTTGTGCACGTTTCTTTCTTTTTCTGCACTTACGTTGCCTCATTCTGCAAATATCTTGTACTTTCTGCACCTCACTTGCCGTTCTGCACCTCTATTGCCTCTTTCTGCAGTTCTTTTGTCTCCTTCTGTGCTTCACTTGCCTTTTTCTGTAACTCTCTTGCCTCTTTGTGCACCTCTCTTACCTCTTTCTGCACCTAACTTGCTTCTATCGGTACCCCTTTAACCTGTTTCTGTACCCATGTTCCCTCTTTGTGGAACTCTCTTGTCTCTGTCTATACCTCTCTTCATTCTTTCTGCACCACTCTTGCCTCTTCCTGTACCTCTGTTCTTTCTTTCTTCACATGTCTTGTCTGTTTCTGTACCCTTTGTGCCTCTTTCACCACCTCTTTTGCTTCTTTCTGCAGTTCTGTTCCACTTTCTGCACCCCTTCTGCCTCATTATACAGCTCTCTTCCTTCTTTCTGCACCACTCTTGCCTCTTTCTGTACCTCTGTTCTTTCTTTGTTCACCTGTCTTGTCTGTTTCTGCACCCTTTGTGCCTCTTTCACCACCTCTGTTGCTTCTTTCTGCAGTTCTGTTCCTCTTTCTGCACCCTTCCTGCCTCATTCTGCACCTCTCTTACCCATTTCTGTACTCCTCTTACCTCTTTTTCTACCTCTGTTGGTTCTTTCTGCACCTCTTTTTCTTTGTTCTGCATTTCACTTGCCTTTTCCTATACCTCTCTTGCCTCTTTGCGCACCTCTGTTGGTTCTTTCTGCACTGCTCTGGCTTCTTCCTGCACCTCTGTTCCACATTTCTGCATCCCTCTTCTCCTCTTCTGCACCCCTCTTCCTTCTTTATGCCAACCTTTTCCCTCTTTCTGTACCTCGCTTGCCTGTTTCTGCAACTCTCTTGCCTCTTTCTGCAGTTCTTTGGCCTCCTTCTATACCTCACCTGCCTCTTTTTGCACCTCTGCTCTTCTTTCTGTACTTCTCTTGCACATTTAAGTGCCTCTCTTGCCTCTTTCTGCACCCCTTTTACCTGTTTCTGCACCTCTCTTGCCTGTGTCTGCACCTCTGTTTCCTGTAATAGTGTGCTGCTTTATATTTGACTAGGCCCAACTCTCATGCTATGTCCTTCAGTAATCCACCACATAATACCCCTGCAATGCAATCACCCAAGCACTAGTTATGTACTATCCCTGCAGTCATTTAATCATTCAGCCTTTATCTATACACTCATGTATGCATTCAGCTGGTATTTTTACACTTATCTGTGAACTCAACGTCTATGTCTGCACTCATGCAATTAGCCCTCTGTCTGTACCTCTTTTGCCTGTTTCTTCAACTCTCTTGCCTCTTTCTTCAGTTCTCTTGCCTCCTTCTGCACCTGTGTTGTTTTTTTCAGCACCTCTGTTGCCTCTTTCTGCACTTCACTTGCTTCTTTCTGCACCTCTTTAGTAATAGATAAGAGTATGTGTATATCATTATTTTAATATTAAATTCTTTTTAAAATTCATTTTTTCAGATATTCTCCATTATTATTAAGAAAGATTCAAAATGATAAAAAAGTACAAAAGAAAAAAGAACAAAGAAAACAGTACTATATAAAGTAGAGCCAAAACCAGCAATTAGATGAACAACAACATATGGCAATAAAAAAAATGATTGTGCTAAGAGAACAAAAGAATTTGTTAAAAGACTTTTAAGGACTAGAAAGAATTTTGAAAATACAGAAAATAGAAAGAATAGGTATAGAACAAAGAAGAATGAGAAGAATAAAGGACAAATTAATGGAAAATCACGTTCTGAGAAAAAAATCTGTGTTAAAAGAAGGACGAAACAATATCACAATATTAGGAAATGTATATATAAAAGTAGTGCACTGCAAAATGTATTGAAAGATTGCAACAAATAAGAAAAAAGACCCGTATTTCCTAAAAAGAAACAAGAGATTGAAAGTATAGTCAAAAAGGCTTTTGAATTGAAAATAAGATTTTTATATACGTTTTGAAAAGAATGCGAACAATTGATAAACCAATACATTATATGAAGTACCTGATTAAAAGGAAAAGACTAATTAACAGAGCTAACTTTTGTAAAACAAAATGTGGTTGTATGGAAGCATACTTCTAGTTCTGAAGCTTTTTTTTTATGAAGAGAGATATTTTAAAAACAATGCATTAGTTCATGCAGTTGAGAACAGTGGTCATGCTTATGATGTGAAGAATGGTTTTGCAATTGAAAAAGAAAAGATGGTTCCTAGAAATGTGGAAGAAGTGATAGCTGAAGAAGTTCAAGGGAGACGTTCACAATCTCCAGTGTATCCATGGGATTGTAAAAGTATTTGTAGTATACGACAGGAGTCTATCGATATTTTACGAAATTTCTTATGTCAGTATACTAAAAAAGTATTAAACAAAAGATTAAGATGTTGCAAGGACTAGATCCTTGTAAAGTGAGAAAAAATACCGGCTTGCAAGGTCATTCTCTGGCTTGTCTTTCTAGGGAAGTGTGTCAAAGTGTTTTTCATCATTTGAGAATGTTAGCAGTACATCACTCTGCAAAGCGGAAGTTAGTAAAAAGATTGTACTATGTAAAACGTCCAGCATTATTTTTAAGTCAAATAAACACTGCTCTTTTGCATTGGCCAATATCGGATGTAACAAAAGTTTGTGATGATATAGAGTTTTGTTCCTTTAGTACTGAAGAAAAGTGTAGACAAAGTGAGAGTTTGATAAGTGTAGGTGTTAAAGAAGAGGTGAAAGATCGTACTACTGAGACGTTTGTAGAAGAAATTACAAAGTTTACGGTAATTTGTTCTGAAAAACCAGACTGTGTTTGTATTTATGTTGATGTACTCACTATAGAAATCAAACTAGGAATGTTGACGTGCATTTAAAAAGTAAAAATGAAAACAATGATAAGTGGCAGGAATTTGCTGCTTATTTGTTGGTGGAAGGTCTTTTTGAGTTGGGTAGGGATCAACGTATTTGTAAATATTGTTTCCACAGATTAGAAAAGAACAAAATGCCAGCTAGAGCTGAACATAATAACCTAGAAGTGGTAGCTATTCCTCCAGATTTGGTAGATTTAATTACGTATGAGTCCATTCTGATTTAATCTATGCATCCGTTTCAAGCTATTGTTCGTATGCAGTCTAAAACTGGGAAGCTGCCTCCATCAGATTTACAAAGAGGATGAAAAGGAAGAGTTGTGTATTTACCTTTAGATTTAATGAAAAATATTGAAACAATTGGTGGAGAGAGAGAGGAAGTTGAACCTGTAGTTATTATAGTTAATGGTGTTCCAACAAAGAGTCAGAAAATATGGCAAGAGTTAGTAGATGTCACCAAAGTTTAAAATGCTACGTTATATAGAAAACAATAATTACTACAAAAATGTATATCTAGAAGAACAATAAATAGTTTTAGGAGATGATAGCAAAATTTCAACTGGCCAAGTAAAAAAAGTGGACATCTCCAGGAGTGAAGAAATTTATGAACATTATAGTGTACATTCTTTACATTCAAAAGAAGTGATTGGAAATACTATTGAATTATTCCGTATGAAGAAAGTGAAGGGAACTCCTATGAGTGTTTGGCAAAGAAGTTTAAAAACCTGTTGTTTTCCACAACTCTTCTCCACTGGAAAAGGTGAACGATATGATGAATGACCCATGCAGATGCCAGCTTTAGAATATCATACAAGATTGTATAATTTCGACAATGTATCCCATATATATTTCATCTTTTATTTGAAAGTGGCTTGTCTGGACTTTCATATGCAGTTAACCAAATATTAAAAACAGGAGTTCATCTTCAACATGTTTCAGCAAAGGAATTCATGGACAAAGTACAACAAAGAGATGATCATTTAGAATCTCAATTGAATAATTTAATGGCGTGTCAACTTAGTACTAATGAGTATTGATTTAGTCGTCACTGAGAACTTAAATGTATGTTAAGGAACTTAGGAACCCCTACATGGTTTGTTTCGCTAAGCTGTGCTGAATATGCAGGGATGATTTACTTGAATTTCTACGAGAAGCAAATTCAAATATTAGAAACACGGAATTCAAAACAGCTGGAGAACTGTGTTCCTTGGATCCTGTATATGTGTGCAGATATTTTAATCATAGGTTTCAATCTATGATGTACTTTATCTGCAATAAAAATAACCCACCTCTTGGAGAAGTAATTGATTTCTTTTAGAGAAAGGAATACCAATACAGAGGTGCTCCTCATATAGATATGCTATTATGGATCAAGGATGCACCTACATTTGGAACTGATTCTGATGAGACTGTTTTATTTTTCATTGAAGACCATGTTACAGAAAACAGCACAAGAAAATTCCTTAAAAAAACAAGTTTTCATGGTTTCAAACTCATCAATGTGGCAAATATTGTCGATGGAAATACAAGTCAAAGGAAAAAATGTATACAAAATGTCGTTTTGGATTCCCACACAGTAATTTCCAAAGGAAGAGTCAATAGTTTCATGTAAGCAGTGAGGTATACCATAACTTGAAAATCTCCAAAGAATACTTACCATATAAAAAGAAGTGAAGATTCAAAGTATATTAATGATTACAATCCAGTGATTTTGACGATGTGGAATGCAAATATGGATATCCAGTATGTTGCAGATAATTCAATTGCTGTTGCTGGCTATGTTACATCATATGTAACAAAATCTGAAATGATAGAGTTGATAGAAATGTAGGAAGAAATTTCACAAGAGAAGACTCTTAGTAACAAATTGTACAGCTTCAGTTTGGAGATGCTTTCCCATCAAGCGATTGGATCCTACAAATGTTCGGGTTATTTGACATCTGCTCGTTTATTTTCAAAGAGAAGAGTAATCGTTTGGGTAAGTCTAGGTCTTGCTGCAACATGAAATAGAGTATTGAAATCTGTACAAGAAATTGAATACTTAGAATTAAATGAACCGGAAAGTAGAGATATTGTTAAAACAAACATGTTCGATACCTACTATCCTACAAGAAGTGCATATCTGGAAATCATATGTCACTATGAAGTACTGCAATATTACAGCTTTAAGAGAAATGTTACAGAAAATATAAAGGAAGAAAAATATGCACTAATTGGATGTGATGGATGTTTGGTAAAAAATACCAGATAAAAGAGAATGTGTCTAATTAGCACTTCTGCAACTCTTCAAGCCTTGGCATAGTGAAATGGAATTGCCTGGAGATTTTGACTGCTACGAAGATTCTTTTAATGCATGTAAAGATAGTATTCAATGCACAGTTTTTCCCAATTATCTACAAATGTTGAATGAAGAGATTGAACAGGAAACTACTATTGCAGCTGAAATTACTAGATACAGTTCTCAAGATAGTCAAGGTTCTACTCCACTGTGTCAAGATCCACTAGGACAACCAATTCTTGAAAACGAAGCAGCAATAGCCATGAGTGAAGTAGAAATGGCAATGCAACAAGCACAACAGCATATTATGGAGTTGGGAAACTTAATAGAACAACTAAATATTGAACAGAAATAAATAAATCAGCAAGTTACACAGTAGATAGAGCATAGTTTACTTCATGAAAAAAAGAATGCTACTGCACATCATTTAAACCTATTTGAATGTATATCAGTGGTCAAGCTGGTACTGGAAAACGTTTCCTAATTACATTTTTACCAGTTATCTACGGAAAACCACTGAATCACATTTATCTTGTGTTGTAACCACTCCAACTGGGTTAGCAGCACACAAAATTAAAGGGATTACATTACATTGTTTGCTGTTTCTACCAGTTGAACATGGAAATACGTTTGAACATCACAAACTATCTGGAGAAGCTTGTTATGAAGTTTCAAGAGTACTTAAGAAAATGTAACTTTTGATCATTGATGAGGTTAGCATGGTCTCAAACTTAAAGCTTGCCTTTGTACATTTAAGGATGCAGTAGATTTTAAAAACAGATTCTGATGTTTTATTTGGAGAAAAACATGTAATTGTATTTGGCGACCTACTACAACTTGCTTCTGTAAAAGGGCAACCAGTTTTTAAAACACTTATCCATGAAGGCACTAGGAAATCTTTGGGAAGTATTGGAAATATCAACATTTGGTCTCAGTTTGAATATAAAGAACTTATTAAGAATATGTGACAAGCAAGAGATGAACATCATGGAAATATTCTTGAAGATATAAGAATTTGTGTTTTGACAAAACGTGGTAAAGAAGCTTTACAAAGTTGGCTATTTGCAAGCTTGTTTCCAAATGAAAATATTGGTCATGAAATAATGTACAAAAAAATTTGAGAAAAGAAGTCTATAATTTGCCTAATGCCAACACTGCAAGAGTGTTCTACATTCAATCAAGAACTTTCGATGCTCGAAAAACAACAAATAATGAAAATGGAAGCCATTGATGAGATAGAACACAAAGGAATTACTATTATTCTCTCAGAAAAATTAAAATCAAAATTGGATTCTTTGGAAAAGTCTATATCTAAGACTGTTGGTTTAGAAAAGACTTTATATGTATGTGAAAACTGTCGGGTATTTTTACGGCGTAATTTGGATATAGAAAAAGGTTTAGTAAATGGAGCAATGGGAAAAGTTGTTGATTTTGTTAACTATCCAAACAGAGATGGAATTGAATTCTTGAAGATTAAATTTGATCAGATTAAAGAGGTAAAACAGATTGGAAGTGGTACTGTTAGTTCTTTGCTTGTTAAAGACTTTTATATTCATAGAAAACAGTTTCCTCTTTCTTTAGCATATGCAGTGACCATTCATAAATCTCAAGGTTTAAGTGTAGACAGTGTTTTGGTAAACATTGGAAGTACAGTTTTTAAAGAGGGCATGGCATATGTTGCATTATCTTGAGTAAAAACATTATGTGGATTGTATTTGATTGATTTTGATGAGAAAAATGTTAGTGCACACGCAAATTGTGTAAAAGAGTATAATCGGCTAAGAAGACTTTATGCTCCTAGCTATTGTGAATACCCCCATATATAAAAAGCATGTAGTATGTCCAAAATGAACATACGAGAAACACTCTAGTGAGGTTGGAAATAAGAAAACAATCAAGAGAATGTTGAGGCTGGAAAGAAAATGAAAATGGACACTGTTGATGATATTGTAGGATACCAGTTAGAAAATAGTTCAGGTATCAACTGCTATGCTAATATATTTGTGAACATTGTGCTTTTTCTAGAAGTTCTTCATCATCAAATTATGGAACATCAAGAAGAAAAATTCTGTTCTTTGTTACATTAGATTTTTGAAAAGTTGAAAACTGATAAACCTAAAATCCATACTGCTACTGGCATACGGCATCTTTTGGATATATGTACTGGTTCTTCACAATTTACACTTAATATACAACAAGATGCTCAAGAATTTCTTATGTTTATGGTTGCAGTATTGGAAGATGAAGGAATACAAATTGAAAATCTGTTTGGACTATGTTACAAATGGGATCATAAATGTGACGACTTTTCATTTTCTTCTACCACGGAAATAGACACTGAACGATTCATATATTTGACAGATTGCAAAAAAGTGCATTTTAACAAATTAGTAAAATCAGTTAATCAAGATAAGAAATGTACTAACTACAAATCAGAAATGTCAACATTATTTATAGAAAGATTTGGACAATGTGTCATTTTAATGCTACAACGTTGAAGAGCAGATGGAAGAAAATTTGAAACCAAAATTACATTTTTTGTTGTAAGTCAACTGTCAATTTCAGGAAGAACTTTCAAAACAGTGGCTATTATTTTCCATGATGGACCTAGTACAACATCTGGACACTATACTGTGTATTTAAGATGCAATAAAGGATGGACACATTGTAATGATGTACATTTGGAATTCAAATGTTGGCTACCTTACGAATTACCAAATTCATATCTGATATTTTTGATGCCAAAGTATTGAAAACATCTTTAGGCCTATTGGGAAGATGTAAATATGAATTAACAAGTTTATTTTGGATTTTTTTTATTCCAAATGATTTCAGAAACATCATTCGGTCTCTTGGAAAGATGTCCACAATCAGTGTTTGAATTATCGTTTCTGTTCTTTGATATTGCATTTGGAAAATTGTGTTTCAAATAAGTAGTCCTTAATTTGTTCTTTGTATTATATGCAACGCAAATAAGAGTGTTTATTTTTGAAAATGTAAACAGATAGTAGAGTGTGTTGTAAATATTTTGAACACAGATTTTTTTTTACAATGTTATTGATTGTACTTTTTTGCCTGCTGTTATATGATGATAAACATTGAAATCACTGTGTATGGTGACATTCAATAGAATCTGAAAACAGCAAAAAAGCAAACCTGAATAAGTTATGTAATTCTAAAATTATGTTGTATTCTTAAACCTATAATATTATTTGCAATAATTGTATTTTTTCTTTTCTTTTACAGTAAGTAAAAGTAAACTTTGAAATATTTTTAATTTACTTCACAATGAAACATCTGTAAAATAGTTTAAATGAGATTGATATCCACTTCAATACAGAAGGTAAGATGAAATAATCGAATAAGCAAAATAATAGGAATAAATGTTTACAATCACTTTTTATTGCAGTTATTCACTTCTTCAATCTCAATCATCTAATTTCTCAAATGCCCTCAGCAGTACTCATGCACTCCTTAAATCACTGAAGCATAGCCTATGTACTTATAACATCTCCCATTACTAATCCACACCTTTAATCAGTCTGGCAGTACCCATACACTCATGAAATTATCCAGACATTACTTCTAGAGTCTTGCAATCACCCAAGTATTACCTATGCACTCCTTCAAACGTCTACACATTAGTCTTGCAGTGATAGAATCATCCAAGCAGTAACCATGCACTCATGTAATGTCCCAGGCAATACCTATGTGCTTACAAAATCATCCAAACAATACCTGTCCACTAACGAAATCACCCAGACAGTACCGATGCACTTCTGCGATCATTCAGGCAGTACTCATCCACTCATGGAATAACCCAGATACTAAGAATGTATAGGCAACAAGGACCCCCTGATTGTATGGAATTCAAGATTCATAGGTCAGGGAAAATAACTGATTGGTAGACAACAACCTAGGCAATCATAATTAAAATACAAAATTGAACAAGGATATTTAAGGAAAGAGAGCTACCAGCGAAATCAGTTTCTAGTATTTATTAACATATATATTAAAAAAAGAGACATCAATTTCACATGAATAAAAAAGGTTGTATCATCACATATCAAGAACCAATATATATTAAAAAAGTATACGAATCAATATAGTACACAATTATTCATTCGTTTACTACATAAAAATAACAGGGTGGCATAATAGATCTCGACGCGCGTTTCGGCGACCAGCGCCTTCTTCTGGAGGAGCCACGTGTTTTATGTGAAGTCGTTATGTTCGAGACTGGACTTAAATGATTTCTTATCTTCACACGTATGTTCTAATTGATCGAAGGATTCGGCTGATTAGCAGCTTTATAGATATTGGAGCTAAAAATACTAAGTTAGTCAGTCCGATAGGTATGATCAATGATGTTTGTTTACAGGGAACCGGATATAACACAACTGGAACTACAAATTTAAGTTAGTTCGGTTCGATGTGGTCTACGATATTTGATTATAAAAAGCCGGATCTAAAAACAACTGGTAAAGCTGATGAGGTGACCCAAAAGCTTCTCGCCGCGGGGTGGTCATATGATATATGGCTAATACTTTGCAGGGTGGAAACGACTGATAAGCCCTGCCTGTATGTAGAAAGATCCTCCAATGTAAGAGGCTTCCTCCTGATGTGGGGAAAATCTTTCTTCTCAGTTTTCTCTTATCGTAGTTTGGAGGCGATCTATCAGTCAGTCGGCGAGAAGGGGGTTCTGGCAGCTGCAAAACGTCGAGCAAGAGGTCCAGATACTACTCATGCACTCCTCTAATCTATATATGGATATCGCTTACGGTCATCTGGTATGACAATTCTTGGTAACACCATCTCCCGATAGCAATCATGCAATTTTAACATGCAGTATTGCTCTTGGGCCACTACATCGCCCGAATACAAATCCAATAGGGACAGCATCAAGCCTACAGAATGTAAGGAAACTCCGATGGTCAGAAAGTAACCGGGATGTAATTGAAAAGGAGGTGGATAAACTTTTGACCAGATGGCCCCTGGCTGGTATTAGTCACGTGACGGCTCCCAATTGGGAAACTATACTGACCAATTTTAGAGATCACTTCACCTCAAAACCTATAAACAACCTTACGAAGGACATTCCAAATACGACAACTCCGTCAGTGCAAAAACAACACATAATTACTGTAAAGAGTAAATTAAACAAGATACAACGAACAAACGTCAACAATGAAAGTGAACATAGACTTTTGAAGGAGGCCATCATGGCCGCGCGAAAAGCCTATAGGAAGGCCCGTTTTTCCCTAAAGAAACTGGAAGAAGAGCAGCACTGGCCAATAGCTTTCGAGATTATAAAATCTAAAGACCAAAGCAAATTTTGGAACTGGGTTAACAAGGCCAGCAAAGCTACTAAACCCCCTACCGCAAATAACATTACCCCCGCGGACTGCGAGACATATGTCAAACTGCTCTATACAGCACCGTATGGCCAGATCACCAATAGTACGGCCATCCTTGATCAACTAGTTAACGAGGACAGGACCATCCCGACTGCCAATATATCAACAGACGACATAACAGGAATAATAAAGAATATGCGCTCGGGCGGCGCCCCTGGTCCCAACGGAATTCCGACTCAAGTATTTAAAGCCTCTGCTGGAAAATGGGCCCAGATACTGACACCTCTTTTTGAAGCCGCAACACTGGGTGGCCCCATCCCGGCGTCTTGGCAAGGATCACTTCTCATCCCCTTCCATAAGAAAGGCTCACGCTCTAATCCCGATAACTATCGGATGATAGCCCTCCTAGATGTGGACGGGAAGGCATATTCCAGCACTCTTTTAACTGCACTCACTAAGTGGGCGGAAACCAACAACCTAGTCCCCTTCACCCAAACTGGCTTTCAAAAAGGGTGCCACATCGAAGACAATCTGATTTGTATTGCTCACCTAATGGAAACCACCCTAGCTGCAAAAGGTAAATCGTTACACCTTGGATTAATCGACTTTCGTAAAGCTTTTGACAGAGTAAGCCGGCCAAAACTATGGGAAAAACTTGCAAGATGGGGCATTCCGCAGTCGCTACTGAAAGCACTAATTGCCTTACATACTGACACCTGGGTTAAAGTGAGAGTTACATCAAGATGGTCCACCTCTAACAAAATCTATACCACCAGAGGTTTAAAACAAGGGTGCACCCTTGCACCAATGCTTTTCAACCTGTATCTCGCAGACCTCCCCGAATGGTCATCACGTACCCGTGCTTTCCTTCCGGAATCAAGAAAGATTCAAACTATGCAATATGCGGATGACACCATTCTGCTAGATCAAACCCAGGTGGGCCTCCAAAGACTGTTTGATTCCCTCGCTCAGTACTGCAACATGAACATGCTCGAAATTAATGTCACCAAAACCAACGCAATGATAATATCCCCTGGAAAAACCAAAAAGAGCACGTGGTTTATCGAAGGGAAGGTACTGGAAACTGTCACTGCTTACAAGTACTTGGGCGTGTGGATCGATCACAAAGGGAGATCCTCTGCGCACATAACCGAAATGCAGGCTGTTGCTCGTAGCCTAGAAGGGGCCTTCATAAGAATGAAAAGCACTTTGCACTCCCAGGAATTAGTACCATTAATAAAACTAATCACTACAAAACTACTCCCTACAATCTCCTTTGGCGCAATAATCTTCAAGGATAAAATGAACATTTGGCTGGACAGAGCGCAATCGTCTTGCTATCGTAGGGTTTTCCGACTGCCTAATTCAACCGCCCATGCCGAAATCAGAAAAGAATTCTTGCTATCCTCCCAGCGATGGATTATGAGTGCACGCTTCATCAGCTATTGTTTAAAAACTAAACAAGCCAGTCCTCATACTTTAAAGAGCTGCTTATGGTTAGTCTTCAGCAACCCAAAAACATTGTGGAATAAATATTTGATGTCATGCCTCGAATCCCTCAAAGCAAAAGACATATGGCTATCCCCGCTGCCCATCGAGGCGAAAACAAAACTCTTATCCAAGCAAGCAAAAATTCTATCAAATGACCTTGATGAGCAACGGGTCATCCAGCTCTTCCACGGTTCCTGGGCCTTTAAATTATACACCCCGAAAACCCTTCCGTCCTACCTTGCATCTTCTGTGAAAGTCCACATAAAACTCCAATTATTGAGACGCCGTTTCGGTTTAATCCCGCTAATGGCATACAAGTTTGGCCAAGAATACAGGAAAGAGGCATCCTCCCAATGCCGCTTCTGCAAACAGGACAAGGAAAATCCTATCCATATCCTGTGCATTTGCCGAAAACTCCGAGCCCAAAGAAACTTCTGGCTGCGCCCAATCTGGCTCCTTCTAAATATCAGGACTTGCCAGGAAGCTCTAGATGCATGCATGAGGGGAGACTCACCGCAGTTGGCGGCACGTTTTGTTAAGTTTATTACAGAAATCAATTCTCCGAATCTGCCCTTTGTCAGAGCTTGAGTTCCTTTCCACCGAGTGACACTCCTGCGCCCTTCTTAATTTAATTTGCAACCTCTTTGTTTCTAATTGATTTTTATATTGCTTTTTCTTTTTAATCTTTTAATCCTTAAAGGTTATTCCTGAGTGTGTATCTTGCAATGATTTTAATTAATTGTGCAAATAAAATTTACTTACTTACTTACTCCTCTAATCACCTAGACACTAGTCATTCATTCCTTCAGGTACTCAGGCACTACCCATGCACTCCAACCATCACCCAGTCACTACTCGCGCACTTATAAAATCACCACACACTATCTTTACACTCCTCCAAACACTCAGGCAGTACCCATGAAATTATGAAATCACCAAGACACTAACCATGCATTCATGCAATCACCCAGGCATTACCAATAAACTCATGTAATTATCCTGGCATTAACCATGCACTTACAAAATCACCTAAACAATACCCCTGCAGTTACAAAATCATCCAGGCAGTACCCATGTAGTCTTGCAAACACCTAGGCACTACTCATCCACTCATTCAGTAACCCAGGCACTACCCATGTCCTACTCCAATCACCTGTCTACTACCCATGCACTCCTCTAATCACCAAAACAGTACTGATTTACTCTTTCAATTACCCAGCCAGTATCTATGCACTACTCCAATCACCCAGTCACTACTTATATACTTATAAAATCACCATACACTATCTTTACACTCCTCCATACACCCAGGCTGTACCCATACACTTATGCAATCACCAAGATACAAACCATGCATTCCTGCAATCACCCAGGCATTACCAATAAACTCATGTAATTAGCCAGACATTACCCATGCACTTACACAGTCACCCAAGCAATATCGATGCATTTACAAAACCATCTAGGCACTAGCCATGTACTCCTGCAATCACCCAGGCACTACTCATGCACTCATGCAGTAACCCAGGCAGTACCCATGCACTGTTCTAATCACCTGCCTATTACCCATGCACTCCTCTAATCCCCAACACAGTACTGATTTACTCCTTGAATTACCCAGCCAGTAGCCATGCTCTCCTCCAATCACCCAGTCACTACTCCTGCACTTATAAAATCACCATACACTATCTTTACACTGCTCCAAACACAGAGGCTGTACCCATGCACTTATGCAATCACCAAGACACTAACCATGCATTACCAATAAACTCATCTAATTACCCAGGCATTACCCATACACTTACACAATCACCCAATCAATACCCATGCAGTTACAAAATCATTCAGGCTTAAGCCATGTACTCCTGCAATCACCCAGGCACTACTCATCCACTCATGCAGTAACCCAGGCAATACCCATGCACTCCTCCAATCACCCAGGCACTAATCATCGACTCATGCAATAACCCAGGCATTATACATTCACAGTTCCAATAACCCATGCACTACCCAGGCACTCCTCCAATCACCCAGTCACTCACTAATAAAATCACCATGTTCTATCCTAGAACTCCTCCAATTATCCAGGCACTACCTGTGCACTCATGCAATCATCCTGGCATTACCCATAAACTAATGCAATCAGACAAGCATTACTCAAGCACACTTCCAATAACCCATACATTACCTTTGCACTCATGCAATGACTCGGCCATTGCCAAAACACTTCAAAAACACCCAGGCACTACCCATGCACTCCTTCAATCACTCATGTACTATTCATCCACTCATACAATAACCCTGGCACTAACCATGCACTGCTCCAATCACCCAAGCACTACCTGTGCACTCCTCTAATCACCCAGACACTACTCATTCATTTCTTCATTTATGCAGCCAGTGGCCATGCACTCCTCCAATCACCCAGGCACTATAAATGCAACTGCATTCACCCAGGCATGCCATGCTCTCATGCAATCACTTAGGCACTACCCATGCACTGCTCCGATCACCCATGCACTACCCATGCACTCCTATAATCACTCAGACAGTACTCATTCACTCCTTCAATTATCCAGCTAGTAGCCATGCACTCCTCCAATCATCTAGGCACTATGCATGCACTCATCAAAAACCCAGGCATTACTCATCCACTCATGCAATCACCCAGACATTACTCATACACTGCTCCAATCACCCATGCACTACCCATGCACTCGTCCAATTGCCCAGTCAGTACCCATGCACTCATCTAATCGCTCCTCCACTACCCAAGCAATTCTAAACTCACTGAGCACTACCCTTGCACAACTCGAATCACCGAGGCACTACCCATGCCCTCATGCAATTTATTTCTTTTTATTTAATTTATGGGGGATTTATAATGCGCATGGCTGCCTCAGCGACGAGGACTCCCAGCACAACCAGAACTCAGCGGAGAAGCAGAGAGACCCACAAGCGCCGGAACATCAGATAGTGGGAAACAGCCAAGTTTTTATAGTTTTACGAAACGTCAAGAGATTAGGGATGTCTCGAATGTGCGCTGGGAGAGAGTTCCAGAGTTTGGCCACCAAGAACGAGCGGCCCCCAGCCGTTGCTCTCCAAACTCGAGGGGACACAGACAAGCCCAAGGTCGGCGGATCTCAAAGCACGCCTGGGCATATAGGGCTTCAATAACCCAGATAAGTCTATGGGGGCTTGGTGCATCAGGATTTTATAAGAGATGCACAGCACCTTGAACTGAATACGTTCTTCGATGGGCAGCCAATGCAGCTTGGGGAGCATATACGACACTGACTGGGATCTTGGTAGAGCCACTAAAATATGTGCTGCTGCATTCTGAACCCTCTGCAGGTGTTTTATGCTAGCTTTGTTGGCACCCAGATATAAAGAATTTCCATAATCTAGCCTGGAAAGAATGGAGGCCTGCACAATGGTTTGGCGCACTCTGGGAGGAAAAAAGCCAAGCAAGGGTCTCAGACCTCTCAAGAGCCCAAAGCAAACAACAATAACAGCTCTTGTTTGTTTCTTGAATGTCAGATAGGGGTGGGCGGCCAGCTACACTCCGTGCACAGAGTGTGCGTAGTGCCGCCTACTCCGCATTTTGCGGAGTGGGCGTAGCCAGGCGGCACTACGCACGCTTCGCAGACGGAGCGTAGCTGGCCGCCACCCGCCTCCCTCCCGCCCTCCCTAAATACTTTAAATTAAAGGAATCAAATAATTTAAAATGCACTTACCTTGCCCGCCGCTGCCCGCCGCGTCCCCGGGGCTCGCTATCTTCCGTCTTCCGTCTTCTTTATTATTGCGCATGCGCGGGCGGCCGCGCATGCGCATTTTCTCGTGAGGCGGGTGGCGGGGCTGGCGGCCAGTGGTGTTTGCGGAGTGGGGCTACGCGGAGTGCGGAGGTGGGCGTAGTTTCTCGCCCACTTCGCGTAGCTCCGCGAAGCCCCACTCCGCGAACTCCGCCCAGGGTTAATGTCAGACCATTATCGAGCCAGACACCCAAGTTCTTTACAGCCTCCTTGGGTAATGGGGCGGGTTTAAGATGGTCAGGCCACCACTGTTCGGACCAGAGATCCTGGTCCTTCCCATACAGTAGGATCTCAGATTTGCTGGCATTTAATTGAAGACAATTAACCTTCATCCAATCCGAGATGACCGACAGATCCTCCCTAAACTTCTCCAGGTTGGTGCGGCAGTTTTTAGAAAAGACGATCACCAGCTGGGTGTCGTCAGCGTACCACACCAAGGACAGCCCCCTGTCTCTGGCCACCTCGGCCAAGGGCCTCACGTAAAGATTGAACAAGAGCGGGCTCAAAATAGAGCCTTGAGGTACTCCATGGCACAAGGCATGATCCTGAGAGTGAAAGGGTGGCACCGAGACCTGGAAAGACCTCCCTGCCAAGAAGGACCAAATACAATCCAGGGCACTGCCCCTGATTTCAACTGCCCAGAGGCGTTCGAGGAGGATCGTAATCATCCATACATCAACCATAAACTCATGCAAATACTCAGACATTACCCTTTTCACTCTTCCAATCACCCATAGATTACCTCTAAAGTCATGCAATCTCACAGTCATTTCCCATGGCCTTACAAACCCACCCAAGCAATATTTGTGCACTTACAAAATCACCCAGGGATTACCAGTGCACCCCTCCAAGGCATAACTCATCCACTCATGCAATAACACTGACACTACTCATACACTACTCCAATCACCCATGCACTCCTCCAATCACCCAGTCAGTACCCTTCCATTCATCCAGTCACTCTGTCACTACCCAAGCACTTCTAAAATCACCATGCACTACCCTTGCACTCCTTGAATCACGCAGGCACTACCCTTACACTAATGCAATCATCCAGACATTAATCATAAACTCATGCAAGCACTCAGACATTACCCATGCACTTACAAAATCACCCAAGCAATACCCATGCACTCAAAAAATCACACACGGATTACAAATGCACTCCTCCAGTCACCCATGTATTATCCATGTACTCATGGAATAAACCAGGCACTACCCTTGCAGTCCTCCAATCACCCAGGCACTGCCCATGCACTCATGCAATCACCCAGGCATTACCTGTGATTCATGTAAAAACTCAGCCACTACTCTGGCAGTGTTCAACTTATCCAGGCACTATCCATGCACTTCAACTATCACTCAAGCAGTAGCCATGCACTCATAAAATTATCCAGGCATTACCCCTGCACTCATGCAATTACCCAGTAATTACCCATGCACTCCTTCAACCACTAAGGTAGTACCCATGCAGTCTTCCAATCACCAAAACATTACCCCTGCACTCGTGCAATCAGCCAGAAATTACCCTTGCACCCCTTCTATCACCCAGCTACTAATCATGCACTGAGACATTAGCCTTGCACTCCTTCAATCACCCAGGCACTACCCCTGCACTCATGCAATAACACAGACACTTCTCATATACTGCTCCAATCACCCATTCACTACCCAAGCACTTCTAAAATCACCAAGCATGTGTGTTGCACTCCTCAAAGCACCCAGGCACTACCCATGCACTTGTGCAAGCATCCAGACATTAACCATAAACTCATGACAACACTCAGACATTATCCATGCACTCGTATAATCAACCATAGATTACCTCATGCAACCTCACAGCCTTTACCCATGCACTTACAAAATCAAATCACTCAAGCAGTATTCATGCACTTACAAAATCACCCAAGCATTACCAATACACTTCTACCATCAGCCAAGAACAATTTATCCACTCATGCAGTAACCCACACGCTACTCATACACTCCTCCAATCACCCACACACAACTCATCCACTCATGCAATAATACACACTACTCATACACTGATCCAATCACCCATGCAGTAACCATGCACTCCTCCAATGTCCCAGCCAGTACCCATGCACTCATCCAATCACTCCGCAACTACCCAAGCACTTCTAAAATCACCACACACTACCCTTGCACTCCTTGAATCACTGAGGCACTATCCATGCACTCATGCAATCATCGAGAGATTAATCATAAAATCATGCAAACACTCAGACATTACACATGCACTCTTCCAATCACCCATGGATTACCTCTATACTGATGCAATCTCACAGCCATTACCCACACACTTACAAAATCACCCAAGCAAAACCCATGCACTTACAAAATCACCCAGACACTACCCATGCACAGCTCCATACACCCATGCAGTACTCATGCACTCCTCCAATCACCCAACCACTACCCATGCACTCATTCAATCACTCCGCCAGTACCCAAACATTCATAAAATCACCATGCAGTACCCTTGTAGTCTGCCATTCACCCACACAGTACCCTTGCTCTTATGCAATCACTCAATTAATTTTCTTTTTTAACCAATTGATGTGGTTCCGTAACAAACGTTTTTTAACAATTAAAAAAATTGTATTGTTTTAACCTTTTTTTCTTTTTTTGTGTTTTTGATTATTTTTTAAACAAAAGAAAATTGAAAACAGCAAACGAGCTGTTTAACAAAAAGAAAAAAAAGGACATTTTTGAGCACATTATGTGCTTTGATAGCACTCATAACAACATCCATTCACTGTTCCGCGATGCACAGTATCACACTTTTTGCAGACTATGGCCACTTCAGAGAGCTCTGGAACAATATGGGGCCTTGGTGCTGGAGGAACTTGTTGAGAAGAGGTAGAAGGGACATTCAGGTCTTGCTCTGCCACTTCATTCAGTTGCCTTCTCCTCTCTTCTCTGACCAAGTGTACAGGATGGACAGTTTCAAGGTGTTTCTTCATGCTGGATGTTCCGCATGAGTATTTCTTGTCTCAGCCCCTTGACAAAATCTGCATGCAGATGGTGCATGTTACTTTGCAAGCGTTTACTTTCTTCTCACCCTCTGGCACCGTAAAAAAGGCCCAAACAACACTTGCCTTCCTTTTCTTAACAGACTCCACAATCTCATCCTCATCAAAATCCAATGGATCGATATCTGCATGACTGGATGCCATATTGTAGGAAAAAAATCCAAAAACACACAAAAATTTAAGAAATCTACAGAGCAACAAGAAGCAGGTCTTGTCAGCAAGACAGCCAAATAATAACAGAAGTATAACAAGGATGGATCCTCCCTCTTACAGAATGAAAATGATTTAAACCAATCAGATTCTTTCTTTTTCTGCTGACATGAAGTCGCATAGGGTGCGCGCACCTGTCGCTTACGCTTCGCACACCTGTAAAATATTGTATACATAATTATAAACTATAAATAAATGTTTATGCACTATTAGTGAAAGTGTTTATTCCAATATGCTATTCTAACTTTCAATAGTTATATTTTAAACGTTGAAAATACGCTGAAGTCGCGAACCGAGCACGATCATAGCGCGACCCCGGAAATACGTGCAGGGATGGGTCGTGCACTGTGCGTGCATACGTTGCGGAGTCGTGAAATTTCGTATCGTTAATAGTACACTCAAAAAAATAGTTAATAAATAGTTTTCTGAATTAAATTAGTCAAACACTTTAACCAAAACTTTTTTTGATAATTTCTTTAATGATATGTCATACTTTTCAAATTACGCCGAAGTCACGACTCCAGCGCGACTTCTGAAAGGCACGCTAGCAGGGTGCACGCACCTATCGAGTAGGTTTGCTTAGGGTGCTCCTTTGTAATAATTTAAAAAGGAAAAAAATAAAGTATTATAATACAATAAAACAACTTTACAGTATAATAAAAATTATTCACAAAAAATATGATAGTAGCTTGTACATATAAAAAACTGTGTTATGCTTGAGGTTGATATTATATATTTTGTTGACATATCATTCTGAGCACTCAGTGAAAGTTAACATTTCAAGAAAAAAAGTGAGATTTAAGACATGTTCAGAGATAGATTACTGATTAGGCTACTTTTATGACTGTGTCGTAAGAGTCAAAGTAGACCTATTTCTGCTTGTATTTTGCACTTTTTTCGTCTTTCTGATCTTCTATTGTTTGTTTGTGCATTTCTATTTATTCTTTCAGGGACATTATAGATAGTAATTATCACCTAAAAAAGCTATAAAATTCACTGAAAAAACCATAGTTGTCAGCGACGTTATAGTTAGAAATTTGCATTTAATAAACCTTTGAAATTCACTGAAAAACACATAGGTTTCAGGGACGTTGTAGTTAGTTGGACATATCACTCGTACAGAACTGAAATGACATTGATAACAACTATGTATGGAGAGGGAGTGAGGGATGGTTACTTATGGAATGATAGCATTTTACTAAAATCAAAAGCTTTTGGCTACCACCATACCTAAAAAGGTGTTGGCAGGACAATAAGCGTGGTGTAGTTTAACTGCAAATAGCAAAGAAGAAAATTTCAATTAATCGGAAAAGCAGTTTAAAAGTTGAATCATGCGGTTAAAACACCCGGGGTCAGCGAGGGTCTGAGAATTGTATCTGGCTCCTTGTTGGTTATGAGACTTAAAATTACATGTAATCTGAGTAATTTTCTCTATTATAGCTGATCAAAACCCATTGAAACATAATCCCATAAAATAATTAAAATATATAAAAATTGCACATTCATTTAAAATATGCTTTAACATTTCTCCCTAATAATCTATGCCCTGCAATTTCTATGAAAAAGTCATTTGATGTCCCTGCAGTTAATTGAGAAAGGGAACAATCTTCTGTCAAGTTAACCCTGTATCTAAAAAGTAGAAACGACCATCTCAGAAAGGGATTATTCTATTCCACTGAAGTGACATAGTGTTTGCTTATTTTACTTTTTAAGAATGAAAGACAAGAGAATGAGACTGCATGCTATAAAAAGCCAGTCATATTGTTATTGGAAGAACAATTTCCTTAACATTTCGCTAGTAGGCGTAGGTGTGCAGGGAGTTCATATAATGTGAGCATGCTCTTTATTTCATATTCTTTATATGCAGTGGCGGCCGGCATGGCTTGCGGGTGGCAGGGTGGGTGCGGGGGGATGTTGTGCTGGGGGATGTCATGCGGGAGATCGAAATAAAAAAAATATATAACCTTGAGGCCAGGAACTGCGTCCCATGTCTTGCGTCTATGCTCCCGCTCTATTGCTCCAACTGGCATGCAGCCAGGCTCCCTCCAGCGTTGTGATTGGTCTGAACGCTGTGAGATGGCGCTCAGCCAGGGGCTGGAGGGGTGGACATGTTCTCCATTCCGGCTGTGATGAAGCATGCATGAGAACGCCGATAGTGCGCATAACTGGTTTGGGCAGCCCGAGAAGTCCGACCAAACACTCATTGCGCACTTAGGAGTGGGCAAACCACGCCTCCCCTTTTCCAAGAGCAGAGCAGCACCACCCACCCACCGTCTGCAAATCAGCAGGACACGAAGCATAAAATGATAATACCTGCTATCATTTTATGTTTCTCACTGATTAAAAGCAGTCCCTGCTCATATGAATGAGGATCCACTTGGAAGGGGCAGGTTGGGGAAATTCATAATTAAATACTTTTCACAATCTCATGCTATAAACAGCTGAAGGCTAACCCTGGTAGATGTACCCAAAAGAGTAATAATCTATATCTAGAATGAAGGTTCTGAGTCATTAAGGGTGCAGATAGCAGACAGATACCCAAGGTTAATCAACCTCAAAGTCTCAGCCCTCAGACAATCATAGTGAAGATGGTGCCATAACAAGCTATATGATTAAAGACAATGAAATGTCTTCAAATGAGTCATGAAATAGGAGCATGCCACCCTTCTCTGACACAAAGAAATTAAGAGATGTAGTCAGTGTTCCAGATTCAGCATGGAATAGCACTTACATATACATTTTCTGATATAAATTAAAGAATTCTTCACTTTTTTTTTTTTTTTTTTTTTTTTGGAAGACCTTTATTGCACATTGTACATATACACAGCGGTGTGCCTACAACCCACTGCTGGGGCCGGCCGCAATCGGTGCACCACACAAATCATACGAGCCTGCCATTACACACCATCAACACCATTACAGGAGTCCAGAAGTCTCGGCTCATGAAGGCACAACAGTTGTTCCAGATGCGATATTTACAGCACACCCGTAGAGTGCGGCCGTGTCGCCCCCATGTGATCTCGGTCTAATTTTCATTTTTGCATAAAGAAAAATAACATCAACAACTCCCAACCCCTCCCCCCCTTCCTTATCCTGGGTTCAGTGAGTAGTCCAAGTCCAGTAGCCATAGTGTAACAGGGCAGTCAACATGTCTATTGTGCAACAGTGCATCCCCAAGGAAGGGAACCTTCCCTCCTTTCTTATAACCAACCATAGGCAGGAGCGAGGCTAGGGAAGCGAATATTTCCATGCCAGTCCAAGCAGGCCATGGCATTCCCCCTGTTGTGTCCCCCACACAGTTACCCTTCACCAAATACAGGTCAATCTTAGGAACATCTCAGGCAGCACCATCCTCATCGTCCAACAGAGCAACATTCACACTCTCGTCGCTGTCGGTGTCCGCTAAGGACAACATATAAAGTGTAAACGGAGCCCACACATCCCTTGGGCGAGAGGCCGCGGGTAATTCGTCATAATAACAGTTCAATTGGTCTCTGCAATAGGCCATATCTTTCAGCCACATTTGCACCTCTGGCGCTCTCCTCCCACCCCAGACCATAGCGACCCTCCTCCTGGCCAATTGAAGCGCCAGCACCACCAGCCGCCGCGATGTCGCAGCCACCCCAGAAGCAATGCCCAAAAGGCACAGGCGCACATCCAGCTTTACCTTAGTCGACACCATGACAGTCAGCCTTTCAGTCACCTCCTTCCAAAAATCATAGACGCGTGAGCATCCCCAGGCCAGGTGTACAAAGTCAGCGTCTTCGCCTCCACACCGTACACAATGAGCAGTTGACCTGAGCCCGTAACGTACCAGTTGAGCCGGCGTATAGTACCACTGTTGTAGAAATTTATAATGCAGAAGACGGAAGTTGCCATTGATCACATACCCCCCGGTCATAGCACAGCACTCATTCCAATCCTCATCGCTTAGCGGTTCCGGGAGACTCCTATCCCACCTCGCTCTAGCCAGGGTCGCCCCTCCACCCTCGTCTTCCTGCGCAGCCTTATATAGTTTAGATAATAATTTAGTCCTGTCTTTGGCCGTATATAACAACTGCAAGGCTCCCAGGGCCATCGGTTCCTCCGGATACATTGGGTATAAGTCACGCACGGCTGCCCGAAGCCTGACATATACAAAGGTGGACATAGTAGCATTCGACGAGCTTGCCGTCATCTCCCGAGATGTGAGAAACGATGCTCCCGGAAAGAGGTCCCCCATAGTCTGTAAGCCAGCCTCCCGCAGGATCTGCAGCCCTCCAGGTTCCCCGGTCACGGAGATATCTGAATGATAAAGCAGTGGCATAGCCGGGGCATATAGCGGTAACCTGCCAGCTCGCTTACCCAGGCTATCCCATGCAGTCGCCGTGAGCCGCACAGTATCGATCTCCCCTTTCTCAAACACCGAGTGCTTATTTATGATCATAGCCCTAAGTGGATACGGCAGAACCGCGCTCGCTTCCAGAGCTACGTGCGGGGTGTATAGTGGAGCAGTGATCCAGTAACTCGCAAAGTGTGCCTGTGCACAAAGATAATAAAGTCTCATATCCGGCAGGGCGAACCCTCCCAGATCGTAGGGCTTGATCAGCACCTCCCAAGACACCCGTGGTTTCTTGCCAGCCCAGGTGAGTGTTATCAAAAGGGATCTAAGTCTCGCAAAAAAGTGTGACCTCAGCGGGACTGGAATGTTTGTAAAGAGATAGAGAAATTTTGGTAGAACTACCATTTTGATCAAAGACACGCGGTCAGCCAGGGTCAGAGGGAGACGAGTCCATCTCGCCACCTGGTCCTCTAATTTGGAGATGGCAACGCCGTAGTTGGCCCGTATGACCTCTTGACAATCCCTATGCACCCAGACACCCAGGTATCTAACCGACTCCGCCGCCCATTCTAGCGGGAACTCCAGTGGGACTGGAGTAGTGACATCCGTGAGGGGCAGCACCACAGACTTGTCCCAATTTATGGTCAGTCCCGAGTGACGGCCAAATTTAATGAACTCTCTGAGAATGTTTTCCAGGTGGAGCGCCGGATCCCTGACATATAGTACCATGTCGTCAGCGTACATCGACACGGCCAACGATCGGAGAGGGAACTTCAATGCTGCTTCCGCATATCTCTGCCGCAAGACACAGGCCAGCGGCTCCATCATGATGGCAAAAAGCAGGGGCGAAAGGGGGCAACCCTGCCTCGTCCCCCTCTGAATCGGAAAGGAGGAAGAGACATGACCATTGACCCTAACTCTCGCCGTGGGCGCAGTATACAACAGGGAAATTAGTGACGTGAAGAAGAAAGGCACCCCCATTCGATGCAGAACGGCCATCATATACTTCCATGCTACCGAGTCAAAGGCCTTGGCGGCATCCAGCATGACCGCCACCGCGGCCAGCTCTGGCTTAAGGAGATGTAGGACGGCAAATAAGGTCCTCAGGTTGTGAGTGGTGGACCGGAGGGGGATAAACCCCGATTGATCCGGCAGTACCATAACCGGTAGGAGGAGACGTAGCCGTGTGGCTAACACTTTGGCAATTATTTTGACATCAGTATTCATGAGCGAAAGGGGACGGTATGAATCGCACCTATTCAGAGGCTTCCCTGGCTTAGGGAGCGCCACCAAGAGCGCCTCCCTCATAGTCCCCGGAAGCCGTCCGCATTCAAAAGCTTCTTCCAGGACCATTGCCAACAGCGGAATTAGCAAATCTGCATATGTTTTATAGAATTCGGCGGGCAAGCCATCTGTGCCAGCCGCCTTCCCATTTGGGAGGGCTGCAATTGCATCTCTAAACTCAGCCGCAGTAACGTGATGCATCAGGAATTCCTGTTGACCCCTGGAAAGCCACACCAACGCCACGTCCTCCAAGTAACGCGTTACTTCTTCCTCTTCCGCCGTTTCCCTGTGCTCATAGAGCTGCGCATAATGTCTCGTAAAACAAGCAAGTATACCATCCGTCGTAGTCACCACATCCCCCTGATCCTCAACTTCCAACACTGTGCAGTGTCGTGCCCAAG
Source organism: Lissotriton vulgaris (assembly GCF_964263255.1). NCBI lineage: Eukaryota > Metazoa > Chordata > Amphibia > Caudata > Salamandridae > Lissotriton > Lissotriton vulgaris. The sequence goes on from NC_141685.1 coordinate 1,573,156,516, forward strand.
GTTCTCTAATCCGATCCGCAAGACCCTTACCCGGCCTACCCCCCTCTCCATAATACCTGGCTGTAACACGTTTGGACAGAAATTTCACCTCCTGGTCCGCCAAGTCATTATATTCTGTGACCTTCGTCCTAACATCCGCTAGTAACTCGACTTCCCCCCCCTCCTCCAGTCGGCGCTCTAGAACCAGCAACTCCCTTTCTAGTTTGGACATAGAGTCCCTAATGGACGTGAGAACCCCGGATCGCAACCCAATACACGCACCCCTCACTGAGACCTTAAAGGCCTCCCACACTGTGCTCATACTGTTGACAGAGCCCACATTGTTCACAAAGAACTCCTCAACTATTTGCCGCAGACGTTTGCACAAAACCTGATCAGTTAACACTCCAGGGGAAAGTCGCCAAGAAAATGGAGCAGGGGCATGCGTAGGTATCTGCAGCTTCAAAGTAACAGGGGCATGGTCGGAAATCGTACGGGGCAGATGTTCTGTATTCAGCACCCATCCACTCACATCTCGGGTCAACAACCAATAGTCCAATCTCGACCACGTATCATGCGCAGATGTGTAGCAAGTGCCCTCCCGCCTGCCAGGATTCCGCAAGCGCCAAACATCCAAAAGTTGCAGCCCAGACATACCCTCGCACACCGCATCCGCCGCTCTCTTGCGCTCATATGGCCGGTCATGCCTCTTATCCAACTCAGAGTCTAATGTAACATTCCAGTCCCCCCCACAGAGGAGGGCCGATGGTGGTAGGCTATACAGCTTGTTCCAGAGTGTAACGAAGAAATCAGGGTCATCAATATTAGGGCCATAAACATTTAGAAGGGTGATCAATGTGCCGCACAATTTGCCCTGCACTACAATATATCTGCCATCCTGGTCCACCTCCTCATGCAGCACCTCAAACGGGACATTCTTTTTAATGAGAATCATTACCCCACGGGCATAGGAAGAATACGCCGTGGCCCACCTCGCCCCCGCCCACTGTCTGCCCACCATCTCGGCCGCTTTACCCCTGAGATGCGTCTCCTGCAGAAACGCCACCTGTACACCATGTCTGTTTAGAAAGGCAAGCATTCGTCGAGTTTTCTGCGGCTTATTAAGTCCTCGCACATTCCACGTAACGCACGTGAGAGTACCTCCCCTATCCATATCTCCAAAGGTAAATGCAACCCAACAGTAAGTTCTTCCTCGGCAGCTCCCACCCACTAGACCAGACCTCAAGTCTCACCAACCCGGAGTTGACAGCAATGACACTGTTCAAGATCCCATGCCCCCATCTGAAGTCCCAATCATTGCCCGTGGATCCTTTAGACTCAGTCCCCTCAACCAGGAAAATCAACAACATCCCAACAGAGCCCAACACCCCGTCCCCCAACCCGCCGCCCACTTCAGCACCCCCAATTTGCCAAAGCCTCCCCATGTCCCCCCCCTTTACAACCCCCAACAATGCAAACCGCCACATTTGGGGAGCTCCCATATCCGGGGGCGTAGTGGCGCACCACTACCGTCAGAACCGACGAGAGCGCAGACCAACCCCCAACCCCTCCACCCACACCCCCGGTCAAAGCATTAAACATTGTGGTAATCAAATAACAGTACATTGCTCCGGGCGCCCTCGGAGGCGTCCATGCCCACCACAGCAGCCCCCGTACCATGACATGCCACCTCTTCTGGCGTTTAATCACACAGAGCTCAATCGGGCCACGCTCAGCCAAGGTCACCTGGCTGAGAGCCCCATTGAAGCAACATGTCGTTATCAGCAGGGCAGCGCTAGCCGGAGCAGTCCCCCTCCCGCACCATGTAGAGCAACAGTATAAAGTGGATCAGGAGCTCTCAGCAGGTAAGAAATGCGCCATCACAGAGGCGTCCCAACGCAATACTCCGCAGTTCATCCACCATCACAGCTAGCAGTGCAATGCAATTCAGGCTACTTCGTCCAGTCTTTCATCATCACCTTCATGACGCCCAGCCGGTTCTTTAGCACGTTTTTTCAGCTTCTTAGCATAGTCCATGGCTGCCTTTGGCGAAGAGAAGATTTTGTTGTCCGAAGGCGGCCCAATCCGAAGGCGCGCAGGGTACAACATGGCATAAGCTATGGTCTCGGCCCTCAGCAACTGTTTCACCGTAGCGAATTCTTTACGTGCAGTCTGCACCGCCATGGTGAAGTCGGGGTAGAACTCCAGTTTGTTACCCTGGTATTCTATGGAGCCCTTTTCCCTGGCAAGCCGTAGAATAGTGTCCCGGTCCCTGTAGTTCAGGATTCTAGCCACGATAGGCCGCGGCGGTGCCCCCGACGGAGGCCTCTTAGCCAGAGACCGATGTGCCCGTTCCACTATAAAGACCCGAGACAGCTGGTCCGCCCCAAAGATGTCGATGATCATACGCTCCATGTAGTCCTCCATGCGCCCCACGTTTGTGGACTCTGGCAAGCCCGTGACGCGGACGTTGTTCCTCCTGGACCTCCCTTCTAACTCCTCATTCTTCGCTTGTATGACCGCCAGCACTCTTTCCATATTAAACACTTTGGACGAGACCGTGGCCAGGCCATCTTCCGTGGCGGAAACTCGCTGTTCCACCTCTCCCATCCGCTCGTTTTGACGGTCAAATTGCGTCGCCATGTGGTCAAGCCGGTGATTTACTGACTCCATGGTGCCTTCAATAGATTGTAGAGTCTTCTGCATGGCCACCAGTGTGGATTCCAGATTAGGTGTGCCCCCAACAGCCCCAGCCGGGTCAGGGTCCGCAGGCGCCTGGGAGGATGTGTGCGCAGTCTTTTTCGCCTCAAAGTTGAGTTTGGGCTGGTTTCTCTCAGTTCTGCCCATGTCTGCGATCAAGAGCAGCGCGGTCAAATGCACAGCTATGTAGGTCAAAGGCTCCAGATAATGCGCTCAAAACTGCAGCAGGGGACCCAGCAGTTGTCACACACCGCAGAGACGGCCCAGGGACAGGGCCCACAGTCACTTTCAGTCTAGGCCAGGCAGCTCATCAACCCCGGCGGGCAAAGCGCGCCAAGTCGACACCTGCGCAGCTATGTGGTGTAAAGATATGTAGAGCACACAGGACCCAAAGGGACGGAGTGGCCGCCTTGAGAAGGACTCCGGGACCAGGGCCCCTCCCAGGTAGCACCGAAGGTCAGGATAGGCAGCGCTGAAGAGGCGCCAAACATCGGAGCCCGATGGTCAGCAGCCAGGAGAGAAGAAGGCCCAAGATGGCGGGAGCGTCACCGGTCAGCAGTTCATTACAGCAGGCCTCCCATCGAAATGAATGTAGCGGAGACAACGCTCCCCTGCAGCCCAGGTCGTGGCCACGCTGAAGCACCCGTCCGTCCCAGCCTCTCCGCCCCCCAGCCGACCCTTTCCCAGCCCCCCCCGGCCCAAGCTCGCGCGACGCGGGCTATCGCGGCCTGGCACCACCTCCGCAGCCCCGGGCTCGTGTAGCGCCCCGCCCCACTCACCGAGACCAGCAGGGCCGAGTCCAGGCCGTCCGGTGCTCCGATGCCGCTCCAGACAGATTCCGCCGCCGCCTCCGCTACACCGCCTCCGCAGCTACAGGCGCCGCTTCCAAAGCGCCGATGTTCCAGGCAGCAGCGGGGACAAGGATCCGGATCACAGCGGGGCCTCCGCTCCGCTTCAGCCGAGGCCGCAGTCGTCAATTTCCCGGCCCTGGATCGGGCCGCTCCAGGCGCCCACAGCACAGCCTCAAACACGGCACAGAGCGCTCCAGGGGGCCCCCAATGTTAACGGAGCAAGCTCAGCCGGGGTTCAGGGTAAAGGCGCCGGGGAAAGCAGGATTAATGTAAGGATTTTTAATGGTCTCGGCGGAGCCTCACACGAGTGCGGCCATCTTGCCCGGCGCCCTCTAGCGCCCCCCAAAAAAAGAATTCTTCACTTAACTTTAATTTGGATGGTAGGCCTTGACTACAAAGAACTTTAGCTGTCCGTTGGCTATTTTGGGTTTTTGATGTTGGGGGGTGAAGACCCTTCTTAGGCAACAACCACAATCCATGTCAGGGTGAACCAGACAAAGCGACTAAATTACCATGCATTTAACCCTCAGGTAGCTTGGCACAAAAGAAGTCTGTGCAATGTGTAATGTATTTATGCAGCATTCAAACAGTAATACAATGAAAACCCAGCACAAGAACAATCCCATACCAATTTAGAAGAATAGAGAAAACATGTAAGACATAATTTGACACCAAAGTGACAAAAATCATAGATTTTACAAGTGTTTAGAAGTGTTGGTAGTGAAAAACTCCTAAATTGATTTTTCACTATGGCAAGGCCTGTTTCTCCCATGGGATAACATTAGGTTACCTTATTACATTTGATACATGATTACTGTTGATTGGCAGCAGTTGGTTAAATTACGTTTGGTGTCTAAGAATGTAAAATGTAAAACCCTCTTTAATGGTAAATTTGGATTTTAAGTCACAATTTGGAAAATGCTGCATTGCGAAAGTTGGCATTTTCTTGTCCTAATCATTTGGTGCCTGCAACCCCTCCTGGGTCACATGACTAGGTGTAGTTGCCAGTTGGCCATTGTGTGCCTCTTAGACAGCCTCACAAAAGAGTGTCTGGTGTTGGCAGAATTGGCCATCTCTGGCAGGATGAGGGGATGGAGCTGTCACCTGCTACAATTACAATTCAATAAGGCTGCCTCCGCACTCACACAAGGTACTTCACACTAGATTATTGTGCCCCCAGACAGACTGGCCTGTGGATAATGCAGAAGGATGATGCCCTGCTGCTTTGCTACTTGAGGCCTGCCCTGCTTGTTGAGAAGGAAGACTGGACCAGTGCCTTTCATCGCAGGCTGAAGTTGTTCCTAGGGTCAGTTGCAGAGAGCATCAGAGGCCTCTCTACAACTGTCCAGCTGACATGCTGAAACACTCTGATTGCATTAAGAATGTTCGGCTTTCATAAATATTCTATTGACTTAAAAAAATAAAAGGAAGTGATTTTACTTTAATTAGTGAAGTTTCTGCCAACAAGGTTGAGCATAGAGAAAACCATGATTGTGTTTAAAATCTTCAGCTAGCGTGAATATATTATTCATTAAACAATAGACAGAGAGTATGTTCAGAGTTTACTGATGCTACTGCCAACATGTTAGAGCTAACAAAGGACCTTGATTGCATTTAGAGCACTATGGTTTTGCTTGGCTTTCACAAACAAGCCACTAATTAAATACAAGCTATGGGCAAGTTAAGATAACATTGAGACTGGTTAAGTGAGTTGGTGTGTGAGTGGCTGTGGTGGAGTGTGATTTTCTGCATGAGTGAATGTATGGGTGAGTGAGCAGATGTGGGAGTGCTTGTATGTATGTGTGAACGGGTATGTGAGTAGTTGCGTGATTGTGTGAGTGAGTATGTATATAAGTGGGTACATGGGTGAGTGAGTGGCTGTATTGGGAGGCTGTGTGGGTGATTGCGTGGGTGTGAGAGGGGCTGTATAGCTGAATAAGTAGGTGTGTGAGTAGCTATGTAGGTGAGTGTGGTCCTGTGTGAGTGGCTGTATGATTGAGTGACCGGTTGTATGAGTAGCTGTATGGGTGATGGTGTGGTTGTGTAAGTGGCTGTATGAGTGAGTGATTGGGTATGTAAGTGGCTCATTGGATGAGTGAATGGTTGTGTGAGTACTTGTATGGGTTCCTGAATAGGTATGTGAGTGGTTGTCTAGGTGTGTGAGGGGCTGTATGAGGATGCTAAGATGTGTGAGTGGGTGCATGAGTCGTTCTGTGGATGTTATTTGTAATGTCATTTAGGATGTTATGAGTGATTTCACTGATCATGTCATGAGTGATGTAATATGTGAGGTCATAAGCAGGACATTGCGGGGTCATAAGTTATAGTTAGCTCAGATAACTATCACTGCTGAATTTGACTGGTGAAATCTGAGTCTAACGATAACGTCCCTGTAACTTTTGTTTTTTTGTGTAAATTACTATGCTTTCTTAAATGTTATTTCCTAACTGTAACACCCCTGTAACCTTTGTTTTTGTAAGTGAATTTCTATGATTTTTGTAATTCTATTTCATAACTGTAGCATGTACCCTTTGAGATTGAGTCTGTGATTGTCTCAATGTATCTGTGAGTGGGTATGAGAGTATCTGAGTGGTTCTGTCAGTGGGTGTGTGAGTGTCTGAGGGGGTCTGGGAGGCTGCATAAGTGTCTCACTGGGTCTGTGAGGGGGTGCATGAGTTTCTGTGTGGGTCTCTGAGTGGGTGCGTTAGCTTCTAAGTGGGTTTGTGAGGGTTGTGTCGGTGTCTTTGTTGTTTCTGTGAGTGGGTGTGTCAGTGTCTATGTGAGCCTGTGAGTGGGTGGATAAGTGTCAGAGTGGGTCTGTGAGAGCATGCAAGAGTCTCTGAGTTGGTCTGTGAGTGGTTGCATGAGTGTCTAAGAGGATCTGCGATATTGTGCGTGAGTCTCTGAGTGGCATGAATGGAACTGTGAATGGGGGCATGAGTGCCCATCCTTCCATATTTAAAAAAGACCCCATGGAGGTGGTGGTTCCCAGAGCTAAAAAGACCCTCTGAAGTGGGGCTCCATGTGCCTTCATCCTTCTTTAGGTATAACCTACACGTGTGCACTTGTGCGTAGTTATTGGGAAATCTTTTGTCAATAAAAAAAGTCTTAAAAGGGGCTTAGAACCAGCCCCTTAGTTAACTGAACTTGCCATCAGTTTATTCTAACATCGCTCTAAATTCCATTCTTCGTCTTAGCAAGCACATTGTCTACTTTTACTTCCTGCTCTCTGCTTTGCCGTCCATGCAGTCGTGTGGAGCCTGGACCAAGTACTGCTTCCGGTCACCGGCTACTGGTCAGAGTTCTTCCCCTGACCACATGCTTCCCATTTTTTATTAACATTTTCAACTGCACTCTCTAGGAATGAACATGTCTACAGTCCATCTGATCAAGCACACTGTACTTGTTTCACAGAATTCCTTATTCTACCCATGTTTACCCAAATCTCCCTCCCACCCACTCGTATTACTTTCCTTGCTTGCCCTACTTCCTCTCCCGCTGTACACCACACCCTCATTTCTTTGTTCCACCAGATCACTATATCGCCTAGAATCCTGCATAGAGTTCTATGTGGGGGCATTTTAAAGATAGTCTATCAGTACTAAGATGTTCTTAACAGGCATTAGGGCAAACATATTCAAATAAAGGATTACATGTAGATGCATATACATTTTGAAATGTGGACACTCACATACACTGTACCATATATTTAATAATCATATCCCCCGGTACCTACAGAGCATAGAGGCGACACTTGCGACATGACACACAACAATAACAATTTATTATCCTACAAACGGAAGATGTGATGAGATGGAAGCTCTTCCAGTTTGTAAGGATGACATTAGTGTGTTGGTGCAGGATCCTATTGCAGATTTCATTTGGAAACCTGGAGGCTGAAAGCAGAATCATAATTGTGATAATAAATTGTCTGGGGATGATAAATTGAATAGCAGTGAGTATTCAATTGTGTGCCTTTTACTCCACTGTAGTCCCACTTGCAATGACATTGTAGGTTAGTTTTCGAAATGACAATATTCTTCTTTGGGTGAAAACATCTCTAGGCACTATGCACACATGGCTAATGTCACAATGCATACATGCAGAGACTTAATTAGATATTGCCTAAGTTTAACGATCACTGGGTACCTTTTTCCTAGAACTGCACAGCATTTTGGTCTTTATTTATTCTCCAGCACTGTATTTGCTCTCTAATTGGCATTGCCTTATGCCTAAGTGGACAGAATGAAGAGATACATTTATATGAAGCTTGAAATAAGGACCCCAACGTGATCCAGTCTGCCTATATACCAGTCACCGTTTGCAATGTCATAAGCTCTCCTTCATCACCAGATTGTCTTTGCTCTGACCGCATCGTTCACGCGTATGGCTGGGAGACAAAATTTACAAATTGTGTATGTTTGTGGGTTTCTTTTGGTTAGAGATAAGGTGTGCGGTATTTTATTTTTTTCATGCAACTTTTTGTTGGTTCACGAGGTGAGTGAGGCTGTCAAAGCAAAGCAGGATATATGTAACAGAAAGCAAACTTGTAGGACTGTAGGTGAATTTGAGCACACTCAGGAGCATACCATGGACCCTGGTGCAAGCAGATGCTGCTAGTTAAATACTGGTTTACTGGTTCTCAGTGCCTGTACACCTATTGCACTGTTCACGGCTATGCCCCTGACCATGCCTCCGAATTCTCAGCCGCTGCTGGGATATGAAGGGGCAGTTAGTTGGCACAAAAGGAGAGCTGAGGAGCTCCTGTTTTTACTGCAGTGCCTTTTGCTGAGTTTAGGACACATACACGCAGAATTCTATTGGATCACGGACAACCCTTCAAGACAGAATCAATGCCAACACACACAACTGCAAAGAACTCTTTGTCTTTGTCAATGAGTTTGTCAGACCCAACAGCGAGACCACAGACGTCCCACCTTCCCAGACCTCTGCAAGAAACTCAGCACCTTTTTCTACCACAAGATCAGGCAAATCTATGACAGCTTTGACACTCACTACCCTCCTACCACTGCTGTCACAACCACACCCAACGACGATGCCCACTAACAGATTCTGCTCAAATCGACCCCACTCACCACATACAACACGCTCAAGACCATGAAGAGCATCTACTCCGGAGCCTCCTCGCATCCCTGCCTACATAACATCTTCCACAAAGCCACCTCCGCTATCGCCCCCCCAGCTACACCACACCATCAACTGCTCCATCAAGACCACCCCCTGCCCCAATGACTAGAAACACGCTGAGGTTAACCCTCTGCTGAAAAAGCCATCTGCTGATGCGACAGACCACAAGAACTTCAGACGCATCTCCCTGCTCTCCTTCCCAGGCAAGGTCATTTAGAAGGTCATCTATGCCCAACTCATACATTATCGAACAAGATAAAAGCAATTCAAGCAATACAATCAATAACATCATTCAAAATATCCTCTCAAAATACATCACATAGCATAAATAGACAAACAATCAATCAATCAATCAATCAATCAATCAATCAATCAGGGTTTTGTAGAGCTAACTACTTACCCGCTAGGGTCTCAAGATGCTGAGGGATAGGTGTGAGCAGCTCCTCCGTTGGGGTCAAGCGAAGAGCCAGGTCTTGAGGTCTTTCCTGAAGTGTCAGTCTTCATCAGAGGTGAAGGGGTAGATCATTCCTGGTCTTGGCTGTGAGGTATTCTGCCCACTATAGTCCTGTAGATGCATGGAACGGTGGCTAGGGAGAGGTTGGCTGAGTGGGGGTTTCTCTTAGGGGCAAAGGAGGAGAGGCGGCCGTTGAGGTATTGAGGTCCGATGTTGTGGAGGGCCATGTAGGCGTGGGTGAGCAGCTTGAAAGATATTCTTCTTTCAATGGGGAGCAAGTGGAGGTCATGGAGCTATTGGGTGATGGGGTGTGCCTGTGGATTTCGAGTATTAGTCTGGCTACGGCCTTTTGGACAATCTGGAATTTGCAGAGAAGTTTTTTGTTGATTCCAGCATAGAGGGTGTTGCTGTAGTTGAGTCTGCTGGTGACGAGTGCCTGAGTGATCATTTTCCTGGAGTCGGGGGGGGGGGGGGCACTTGAATGTCTTAATTAGCTTGCAGTAGCTGCATGCGGAGGAGATGGCGTTGATCTGGCAATTCATAGTGAGCGACAAGTCCAGTATGATGCATAGGGTATGTGCATGGTCCGTTGGGGTGGGTGGGTTTCTGAGGGCAGGGGACCACCAGGTGTCGTCCCAAGTGGGGTGGGGGGGTGGAGCTGAGGCTGAGGACTTCCGTTTTCTCCGAGTTGAGTTTCACATAGTCCCTACGCAGAATCTTACATGATACATTTTCTTAAATAAATAGCTTTCAGGATAAAAAGGGCAACACTAAGACATACAAATTGATCATTCAGTGCAAGCAAAAAGTTTAGTGTGCCCTTGTAGTTTCTTATGTTCTGGGTAATAAAAAGGGGTTTCAGGTATTGATATTGCAACTCCTTATAAACCTACAAAATAAAATAAAGTGCTGTGTACTCTGCTACCTCTTCCCGTCACAAGGACAGGGGATATTTTCAATGGGAAAGAATTTCATTTCCGGAAATGAAACCGAATGATGAACTATACCACATCTAAATCTTGTTAAAACATACTGATGTTGATTATGGTTAACATACTTCAGATACTCCTGACACCCCTCCCTTAGCTCCAAGGACATATACATAGCAAATGTCATTTTTTTCAACTCTCACTTAGTCTGGACTCGGACCTATATTGAAGAAAGATAGCCTTAATATAGCCTTTAGTTAGTGGTAGGACCTGAGATGGCTCCTGCCCCACTAGAAGATTGAATATAGACGTAAATGTAGAAACTATATATGCAAAGCATGGTATGGGAGAAGAATAATCCAGTTTTAAACAGTTAAATATTATCGATTTGGTAAAGCTGGATTACTCTTTCGGTCATATAGAGAGCCACATCAGCAATGGTTTCAATAACAGATGTTCCTCCAAATAGAGCAAGCCCACTTATTTATGCGTATTCATAGATGGGGTTGAGACAGGCAGACACAGCAACAATTTAAAAAAAGTATTTTCTTAAACTTGAAGTGGCTTACTAGGGGTAGAACCCTACAGGCCAGCCCCAAATATAGCGGCAGGCAATACTTTGGCCCTATAAATCTCAGTCATTTCCTTAATGGGGTGCTGCTCTAGTTTAGTTGAGAACTTAAAAAGCCCCTCTCATCTCCTACTCATTTTGAGTTCAGCATTTGCAATCTGTTGCACCCATAGGTCCTTGCTTAAGAACTGGACTCCCGAATAGCAGAAGGTATTCACTTTTTTAATTGGGGAACCTTCAAAATAGAAGGGCCTACATTTTTGTTCAATTGGTTCTACAAACCATGGTGAACGTCTTGGTCTTATTAAGTATCATGTTCTTAGATGCCATATACTCCCCAAAAGTTTCCATCAGACTCTGCAGTCCATTACGGGTCCTAGATCATCGATATAGCAACACCGGAATAGGGCACCCAGGGATAAGGGCTACATCTGCCTATATCGCCTGTAGAGCTTTATCCACCCCATTCATAAAAAGGGAGAACAATAAAGGGGCTAAAACACACCCCTGTCTAATTCCTCTTCCTACACTAAAATCAGGTGAACATTCACCCCGTGGGCTATTGCGAACTGTACTCGATAGGTTCAGATAGAGCTTATTTATGATTACTATATTATATTAACTCGTTATGAACAGATTGGTGACGAAAAAGCTTTCTCTGATGCAAATAACATACATTATTAATATGAAGCAGTATATCTATGTAACAATGAGACTTACATACAAGTGTGCAGATATTATTGATGAAACTTAAAATATCTATTGCCTTCATTGTCATGGCCGATAACAAAGGAAAAAGAGGTGCACATTTTTGCAATGTTATTTGAAAGAAACTTTCATTATAAATGCTTGATATTATTACAGTCTATGATTTCTTAAAATGATTTTAGCTTAATGATTTTTAATTTAAGAATAGCTTGCACAATGGTACTTTTAAAATGTTGGTAGTAAGTCATAATTAGAGGTATACATTTTAATGTAATAATGACTGACAAATGTTACAATTATTTCAATATATGAAATGCTTAATTCATTTGATTATGCTTGAATCTAATTATGAGTTTATTCTACTAAATATGAAGTTCTGACTTTAACCCCTTCCATGCTCATGACGAGCTCAGCTCGTCATGAGGCACAGTTGAGCTGTGCTGATGACGAGCTGAGCTCGTCATGAATAAAGCCAAATTGCAGTTTCCAGCACAGGGTAAAAATAACCACAGCAGCGATGTGGTTAAAGACATAAAATTGCCTTTTTTCCATAGGCTGCATTATTTCATATGCCAAATGAGAAATATTGTATTGTGAAGTATTTGAGAAAGGTGATCCAATAGTTGCTCCACATATGGTCCTGTGGCACCGAATCCAGCTGAGATATTGTTTCTGATTCCTTTCATGGCCAAATGTTTTTCAGTCATTACTTGTGCCAGGCTTTCTTTTCTTTCCCTTTACATGAGGAGAATCAGTTTCTATTTGCTTTCCATTTCGAAAAAACATATTTTGGCATGTTGCTTTGTCCTACAAGGGTATACGGAAAGCCCCTCAATATTCAATCAAATTCTCAAGAAGAATCTTGGGTTTCTGGTAATGGAAATCATGCAGTGCCAATAATACTTTTTGACGACCTGTTGGTGGTGTCACATAAAAGAAAGCATGCAGGACTGATTCTCTTGCCCTATTAAATTCTCGGGCTGAAAATGGACTTTAAGTATCCCCAACTCACATGCAGTTTTGCCAAACTGAAGTCCTGTACGTAAGACACCACATTGAGAAAGGAGCAAGGAAAGTGTCACAAGAAAGAATCTCTGTGATTCTTAACATGAGTCCGTCAACTAACCAAAAGGAACTCCACATGTTCCTAGAAATGGTGGGCTACTGTCAACAATGGACTCTAACCTTTTCCTTAACAGCAAAACCTCTACAGAGGTTGATGCACAATGACATATCTCATCCTGTACCTTGGGATGACAGTTGTATGACTGCCATCATTCAGCTGCAAGAATGACTTTGTAGGGCACTAGCTCTGGGAATACCTGATCATAACTAGTGCTTCGTGTTGTTGTGTAGTGAAAGAGAAGGCTGCACTCTTTCAGTACTGACATAAATGCATGGACATAGTCACAGGCCTATGGGCTGTTTTTCAGTGAATCTTGACCCTGTTACTGCAGAGTTGCCTGGATGTTTGACAGCTGTTACATATGCATGCGCGAGTCTTGAACAGTTTGAAGCAAAGCCATGGGACATCCACTGACTGTATCCGTACCCCATTCAGTGGAAATACTGTTGACCCTATTCGCACACAATATCTGACTAATTGTTGACTACCAAATATGAGCAAATACATTTGGGGCCTGAGAATGTCACCCTCAAATGGTGCACTATTCTGAATCCGTCCACTCTGTTGTCACTGCCTGGAAAGTAAACTGTTACTGATGAAGATGAACATGATTGCTTGGATGTGACTGAGTTATGCACAAAGCCCGACCTCTTATGCAGGATGAACCTATTCCCTGAATCTGATCATGTGCGTTTGTTGATGGTTGCTGTTTGCGAGACAATGTGGAAATCTGAAAACTGCTTATACCATTTGTACAGTTCTAGGGGTTGTTGAAGCGTCATGGTTGCAAAGAGGGTTTTTAGCACAGGTTGGTGAATTGAATACATTGACATGGGCTTGCAGTGCTGCAGAACAACTCAGGGTGATACATTGCTCGAAGAAGTGACAGAAGCTGAACATAAAAGTTGGGTGCAAGTTGGATGCACCAACAGGGAAGATGAAGTATGATTTCACACTGATGGTACACCTGTATTACCTGATAGTTTGTTACCACCTATGGATAGACATTATCATGGCCCTGCACATGTAGGAAGAGATGAACTGAAGCGCTCAATCACAGATTCAGATTGATTGTTGAGAATTTATGCCATCACCTTGCAGTGTGTCAACAACAAAATGCTGGAAGAAAAACAGGTTACAATGAGTCATGTAGAGAGATCCGCAGGTTCCGTTAACCTAATGAAAATGGACTTCATTGAGATGCCCCTTTGCAATGGTATAAGACATATTTTGGTAATTGCTTGCATTTTCTCAAAATAGGTGGAAGCTTATCCAACACAAAGAAACTACAGTCTCACAGTAGCTAAATTGTTGATTCCAAGGTTTAGATTTCCAACTTCTCTGGAGTCAGACCGAATAACTCATTTTAACAAAGAGGTCCTGAAGATGTAATGTGCAGTATTACAATTTGAGCAGAAGCTCCATTGCAATTACCGTCCAAAGGCTTCTGGACTGTTGAAGCAGATTAATGGCACATTAAAAAGCAGATTGGTGAAGGTATGACCTTCAACGTTTTTGAAGTGGCCAGATGCATTTCCTCTTGTGTTGGTGAGTCTGAGAAGTACACCAGAGAGGAGGACAGGATTGTCGGGCCAAGTGATGAGACAGCTAGCTCTTCCTGTAAACACTCTCACCAATATTACAGATTACTTAATATTGGACTACTACAAGGGTTTTGCTGATGTGGTACATTTGTTTCTCACCAGTTCAGAGAGGTTACCCTTGCAAATCAGAAGGACTAGTACTATGACCTCAGTCCAAGTGACTAGGTAATGGTGAAGAAACACATGTGGAAGTTTGCTTGGAACCCCATTGGTGTCGGCCCTATCAGGTGATCCTGGTCACCAATACCACTGGGAAGTGTGTAGGTTTCTAAATTGGGTACATGCTGCCCACACTCGCAGAGTCCCTTATCTCCTAAATGACACAACAGCACCTGTTCCCAAGCTCCCGGTGGTTACAATAAGACAGAGGGAGCAGATTAGTCAAGCTGTTTAAGACCAGCAAGCAACTGGGAAAGCATTCGATTGACCTGAGGGAGCTATGGCAGATTCAAATGCTACTGGTACTGAGGGGATCCAGCCAGTAGAGTTCAATATGAAATATACAGATCCTAATGAAGGGCTTAGGGCAAATGAAAGCGAGATTTGCTCAGAGATCGTTGGCTCAGAAGAGGTGAGATCCTGAGAAACTGCTAGACTGAAGGACGAATACCACAAATTATTCCTGAAAGCTCAAAGCAGACCAATCAGAGTGACAGTTAAGATGATTGAACAGCTGTGAAGAGATCAAAAATAGCGAGAATACTTAGCCAAAAATACTCATCTCCTAAATAGACGTATCTGGCAGCAAGTGAATGGGAACAAGAATTCTCTACCTTTTGCTTTAACAATACAAGCCCACCTGAACCTCCTTGAAATTAACTTTGTTGTGGATTGGAATTTCAATCTAGGTGTACCACTTGAAGGACTGACACAATTTATCCTAAAGATAATCATCAATGAAGCTGATCTGGGTATTTTTCCATTCTGAACAGAACCATTGAACTGTGTCTCGATACTTTTGTGCCAAACTTTGAGTTGCTTAAACCACTGGCTGTTATTTTAATTTGTTTAGGCAAACAGTTTGAATTGGGAGAAGCCATGAAGCCTAAAACTGAAATCTCTTTTCGATGCAAACGTGTATGTGTGGGAATCTTTTCTGTTATTGCCCGGATATTAGTTGCATTGCTTATTATCTCAAATGTACCACATTATGTACCCATTGAAGACCCTAAGCTTACAATTTCTTTCAAAACTACCAAAACTAGTAACACTGATTCTCATGCTTTTAATGACAACCCTTTACATCTTGATTTTCCAAAAACACATCGTTCGTAAAATATCTACACTAGCTTACTACAAGAGTACATTGACACAATGGATGTTAGTAATTCCTTCATATATATACATTTACCTGCATAAGTTGCTGAAGGCGCTACCTACCAAAGTTTACTGTTAACATACGGAATTTCTTGCAGTGCATTAAATAGTTTATTTTATGGTACTGATCACTTGCAGTAATACTATTCTAATAAAGATCTGATCTTTTCTGAACTTCCAGTACCAAAAACCATAAATCCTCACCCTGAAGCTTCACTAGCTGAAACTATGCCCATCTAATTAGACCAACTAAGTCCTTGGACGTGGCTTATGCACATAGAAATAGTCTAAAATAATAACTAAGGAGAGTTGAAAACAAATTCATAGATTTATTAGAAAGTGGATGAGTTAATATGACAATTAAATCTACTACACCTCGCAAACTAACTCTTTGAATTTATTGGCAGTTGAACATAGAATTGTAGAAGGAATGGGTACTTTAGCTTTACACCTGCAACATAAACAAATACTTTGTATATATAGAGAAAGATCAAATATTAATACAATTTTTTTAGCTTTTGGTGGATGTGAACATACATTTGCTGCTTATGAGAACTGGGTAAGATATTTAGAAGGAGTGAATCCTATCTTTCCTGGAGTGTATTATATTTGTGGAAATAATGCTTTTTATACATTTCCAAAAGGATGGTATGGAAGGTGTAACGTGGGAATTGTTTTTCCACAAATATATCATGTGAAACAAATTGAAGGAGAATTAAAAGAAGAGAATGGGAGAATGAAGAGAGGCATTCGTGCAAGTGAAATAGTGAGTGATATTTTTGGAGCTTTAATACCATCTGTAGGAGTAGCATTAAACTCACATAAAATTAGAAAACTTTTGACAATAGTTGATAAATTAGCGGCGAGTACTGCTGGAGGATTTTCTGTTGTAGATATTGAAATGATTTCAATAAGATCGATGATAATGCAAAATCGACTTACCCATGACTTTCTTCTTGCGAAGGAGGGCGGAATCTGTCAGTTGTTAAAGGCCCAACAATGCTGAGACTACATACCAGATAACAACAGAGATTTAAAAAACTACATTAAACATTACTGACTTAAAAAAAGACTTTAAATGGTTAAGATCTGGAAAATGGTGGGAAAGGAATTGTCAACTGTTAGCAACTTGTTGGGTAACTTAGGTAATAGACTAGTGATTTCTGTCTTTAGTGGTGATCACTTTTGTGCATAATGCTGAGGATATTATCCAACAAATTCTGTAGGTATAAAAGAATATACAGAAAGTGAAAAGAATAAGAACTGATCTTGATCTAGATCACAAACTAAATACTCTGACAAAATGAAAATTCTGAAGAGCCCAGAAGAAAAAGGCTGAAGCTAAAAAATCTGTAATTTGTTATGATCTGAGTGTGATGGCTTAATTCACCCTCAGAAGTTGGCTTGTTATAGTGTAAAAGCTTATAGTTCTTAAACCGACATTAAAAACGATTTTGACAATAAAAATCTAATGTGCAATTTGCACAGGTTTAGAGAAACAACACTGAAACTGCTTGGATGTGTAGAAATAGAAGAATCTTGATAGAAGGAGTTTGACATGCTTATTAATTACTTTTTTTAATCGTTATGAAAATATTGTTGATGAAAAAGCTATCTATGATGTAAGTAACACACAATAATATGAAGAAGTATATCTATTTAACAAATGATTCTTACATACAAGTGTACACATATTAATGATGAAAGTGAGCATCACTATTGCCTTCATTGTAATGCCCCATAACAAATGAAAAAGTAGTGCAAACTCTTTAGTTTAATTTACTAAATAAGAATTGTTGACTTTAATTGCATTACATTGCCTTTTTTTCTTTAGGCTTCAATATTTCATAACCTGGTGTAATGGACCTTAGTCACGTTTTCTCAAATGTTGCATATCTGTTCTGTTTCTGCAACATTCTTTAATGAATAAGACTCTTTTTCCACTACTTTGTGGGAACTTGAACTCTCTATTTAATCCCATGAATAGCAACACAGTAAATAAACTCTTTGTCAACTAACCTTTGAAGATGGAATGGACAATTGTTTCTCAGGACCAGTATTGGAACATATTTTGGAGTATCAATTTTTGTACAGGCTGAAAAGAAGAATGGTCACATGAGGGTCAGACCATTGTATGGTGACAACTGATGTCACAAATGGACAATTTGGAGTGTAAAAAGTGACTTTCCTAGCAGGAGGGTGCCTTCCATTTACCTCCATACTCTCTAGCCTCCATTGTAGACTGCTGCCTGTTTACCTTTTCATGACTTGCCTTTTTTCCCTTTGCTGATGAACTTACCTACTGAACGATTTGGAGCTGTCTGATGAAAGACCGGACCTTAACTTTCCTGATTATTGCTCCACTCCCATTGCCCATGCCCATGGACGTTTCCTTAATGAATTTGAACTAAGTCTGGGTGGTGAACTCCACTCCACTCGTGGAGTTTGCAGAGTTTTCTGCGCTCTATGTTACGCGGAGCTTGCGCAGTTCCAAAAAACACCACTCCCGGTAGCGGAGTGGAGTCAAGTTGGCGAGCGAGGAAAATCTACCCCCCCGGCGAGATGTTTCCTCATTCTCAATCGTCATCATCAAGTTGGTGAGTGCAAGCATGGAAAATCAACCTCCCGGCGAGATTTCTCAATGCGGGCGGTCGGATTTCTTGTTGAAAGTGGTTGCGTATGCTCACGACAGCTCATGTTCAGAAACCACCCACTAGCGTTGAGAAAGCTGCTGCTCGAGTACAAATCTACTTGAGCAGCAGAAAGGAAGCAGCACCCACTTGCGCTGTGCATGATGCCGTTTGCGATGATTGCACAGTGCGGACAAGCACCTGGCTCCGAAAATCACCGCAAACTGCATGTATCTGAAGGAACTCCGCCGCTCGCGGAGCTCCGCATAGTGCTGCTGAATTTTTTTTGCACTTCGCAGAGTTCCGGGTAGCGGAACTCCGTGAACTCCACCCAGGCTTAATTTTAACTTGATCCCTTCGCCTATGTCAAGAAAACTCTTTTGAACCATTGTGCTGCCGTTGTTGGTGGTTAGAGTCTCTAACCTTAACCATCCTCTTTATTGATTCATTTATTTAACAATACATTTATTTTGACTAAATGGATGATTTTATACTACGCGTTGTAAGACACATGGATCTTCAATACAATAACCAAATTATCTAAATATGTGTTTTATTGTGTCTTGATGTTCTTACCATATAAACCGTGCTTACAATCATTAGATTTCTAATGCATGATAGAGAGTGTTATAGACATTCAGCCTGATTCATGATCGGGCCGTTTTGTGAGGCTCAAATAGCGAATCATAAGGAATCGCTATTTGAGACTCGCAAAACGGTAATCATGTAGGAATCGCAATATTAATTGCGATTCCCACTGATTCCTTATTTGCGATTAGCTAATTGCTAATCGCAAATAAGGAATAACTCCCCATGCATTCCTATGGGCCAAAAGGCCCATAGGAATGCATGGGGAGTATTCCTTATTTGCGATTAGCAATTTGCTACTCGCAAATAAGATAGCGATTTAAAGGGTGCCAGGGGTGTCCAAAGGACACCCTGTAGCACCCCTTAAATGCAAATTGAAACAGGTGTTGCGCACACACATGTCCAAAGGACATGTGTGTGTGCAACATGCAACTTAGAAAAATGCTTTTAAAAGCATTTTTCTAAGTTTTTGCTATTTACCGAGAGGTCTGACCTCTCGGTAAATAGCGGCCCAAAATTGCATTTTCGCAATTTTCAAATGCTTCATGAATTGCATTTAAGGAATCTCAAATAGAGATTCCTTAAATGTAATTCCTCGCAATTTAGCGATTTAGCAATTACCGATTTTTGCATTTGGGATGCTGAATCCCAAATGCAAAAATCGCACTCGCAAAGGGCCGGATTCTCAGAATCCGGCCCTTTGCGAGCCGATTTAGCCTTCATGAATAAGGCTGTTAGTACCATATACTGAAACTTAATCACTAATTTGTGAATTAGCTACCAATTATTGGTCCTCATTGGGTGGCCAAGCGTTAGACACCCTGATTTCTCATCGCTCACTGCGACGATGAAAAGAGTATCAGAGGACCAATGACTCTGTGGGTGAAGTATATTAATCTGAGAGAAAGGAAGCTTCTGCTGCAACACTACGAAGACTAAAAAACTTCCCAGTTACTATTGTTATATAGATGGATCCTGTACATAGTCAGATGACTGAAGAGAACATATTCTATAAAAGACACTGTGAGAAGCTGCCTCAGTGTATGTATACACTTATGTAAGTGGATATCTTGCACTAATCCAGGTAAGCCTTATTGTGATTTTAGTGGTCTTAGACAACTTTAGAAAGGTCTCTAATTGGTAGCTTGTGAGAGCAGACTTTAGGCTTGGTCCAGAAGGAGTGTCAAGCAGCTTGCTTTACCAGAACATAATCTCATTGGTATAGCCCAAGTGAAAAATAACCAAGCAGTGTATTTAGAAACATATGTATTTATTATACGACGGTCACTAACACATTTAACTATCTCCTAGCCGTATATATACACAATACACTGTGGTCCCCAGCGGAGACCAAACCATATAATTTAATAGTGATATGTGAACCACAACTCGAGTCAAGACAATGGTCAGAGGACGTAGAAGTGTCGAGGACCCAAGGAACCATACAAGGTGAGTATCTAGGAGCCCCACGGAGGTCGAGTGCAGTGTAGGAACAAGACCGCGTTCTTCGTACAAATCAACATGTAAGTAGCAGTTGCTATTTTAAAGAAGAAGGACCCTTCCCAGTGGACCCCGAAGAAACCCCATGAAAGATAGAAGGTTGGAGAGCCACCCCACCCATGAATACATTAGGAACAAGGATATCTGCCCCTGTGGAGCCGGGTGCATAGGTGTGAAATGGCATTGGAAACCGCTGTCGAACCCAATGGAGGACTTAAGGAAGATGCTGCTGCTGGAGAGGGTGAAAGTGTTCGATGGAACCTAAAGGTAGATTCAATTTGAGAAGTACCGAAAAGCAGAGTACACAGAGTTTATGCCACATGGAAGTGACCAGGAGTCACAGAAGACGAATACCCACCAATGTCAGGTGTTGTAAAAGAGTTGACGGTGCCCTTGGAACTGCAGCTGTGAGGCCCGGGAGATGCTGTGGAAGACCAAGATCCATTCATGAGCTGTTCCACGTCGAATGTCGAGAGTTGAGGGGTCGGGGTCCGGCGGTAGCATCAACAAGCCTTGTCAACTGGAAACAGCGCAGAAGTAGAAGTAGGTACAGTGGCGGGACCAGCAAGGTCCAGGAGACTCACCACAACAAGGGGGTCAGGGCAGGCCCCAAGCAATCAGGGGAGCCCAAAAGAATTAAAAAGTGACCCTCAGGGGGACCCACAGGCCAAAGGCTCTGGAGTCGCAGAGAACCTCAAGTAGCTCACGAAAGATGCAGGCCCACGGAGCAAGTGATGCGGTGAGGATAAAGATCCTGGTTGCTGGAGATGCTTTTGGTTGGGGCTACTTTGAGCCTGGAGGGCTTGGCAGAAGGAAGCCAACAAGCCTTTGCATCTGCAAGTCGATGCAGAGCACAGGAGTTCAGTTCCTGCAGATCTAACGAGGGATACTGGCCTCAAAATTGGTGAGAGGACAGGGCAGGCCTTAAGGGATGTGAAGAACCACCAGTTGTGTTTCTGAGCCTTCCGTAGTCCAAAGGAACCCAGGATCAGCAGACCAGTCAGCTTAGTTGCAATGCCTGCAGATGCAGGGAAGTGTCTCCTTCACTTCAAGGGAGATTCCTTCCGGTGTCTTGGATATCCACAGACCCTAGACGGGTTCCTGTATGGAGCACAGGGACGGACATTGCAGCAGACAAGAAGGGCAAAGAGATCAGGAGCAGCAGGAGACTTCCCGGTTGCAGCCTTGATGCCCAAAGAAAAGTCCAGCGAAGTCCAGTGTGCCCAGAAGGTCAAAGTTGAAGTGGTGTCTGAATTGTATTGTGTACCACGATGAATCTAGCGACCCACCCTCAGGTAAGCCCTTAATTACCCTAAGGAAAGCGTTGGGACGATATAGGGGTACCTTCCTAGGGAGATCTGACCAGGGGGAGGATACTCCCCTGTCCTTTGTACAGTTTCACACCAAAGCGGGAGCCAACGGCTCCCTGAACTGGTTTGAGCTGAACTAAGCATGGAGGGCACCAAATGTGAACTGCACGCAGACTATGTGGCGCAGGCAAGTACTCTCACCCTGCCCCAATACACTAAACCATGTCTGGGAGGTGGTCACACCTCCCGGTGACAGGATGCCTGCTTTGATTTATTTTTTGCACAATCTGATGGTATTGAAGTGCTTGTTCCATCCTCCATCTTGCCATAGTATGAACTCCAGCCAATGGTATTGGAGCGCTTTAAATGCTCACCAGTTACATTACAGAATGACACATTCATTGTCGTAGGCAGAAGGAAGAGTAAGTGATTTGCCCAGAATCACAAAATGTTCACCTCCTGGTGACAGGATGCCTGTTGTTCTGCCTTTCTCTGCCCGAGCTCGGCTCAGCAGCAGGAGGGCCGAATCATGTATCTGGTTTGCAGCAGCCATAGTTTGCTGTCCGGGTCTAGTAGACTGGTACCGGGAGCACTGAGGACCTAACGGAAGGCCTTTACAGTGCTTGGAATCATACCCCCACACCATTTATTGTGTGGGGATATGAATCCAGCATGTTTAATACCAAACGCAACAGGGTTTGTTACAGTCAGTTTCGCAATGTTCATTGCATAATGATGCGGTGCCCATCTATATATTATATGGCTGTCTCACTTACAACCCGGGAGAATTGACTCTGAAGGCTGTAGGGCTGTCCTGCTCATGCAGGGGCACCCTCACACTTAGAACTGAGCACCCTGCCTTCAGGATTGAAAAGGCATGCTGTAGAGGTGAATTATAGGTTTTAAGTGCAGTGACCTTAGATATAGGGAAACTTATATCTTTCGCAAGTGGATCTAGAATGAGCTTACACAGGCTGCAATGGCAGGCCTGTAGAGATAACTTGAATGGCCTCCCTTAGGTAGCATAATCCATGCGTCAGCCTATGGGGGACCTCTGGGGTACCTATGCCCTGGTTTAGTACCATATACTAGGGACTCCCAAGGGAACCTCAGTTTCAAATCTGGGATACACTTAAGTATTTACCATAACAATTTAGGGGAAAAAGCAGAGAGACGGGGGTCCTGATTAGCAGGATCCCAGTCAGACTAGTTAGAAACAGTATAGCACCAGGCAAAAAGTGGGGGGTAACCATGAAGAAGGATCCTACCTTCCTACAGACACATACTTGCTTCTTGATCCTTGGACCTTTAGTTTTCATCCTTTCACTTTCTGCTAGAATAACTGGGATGCAGATCGAATTGCCATATGTTGCTGCCCGCCTCCTCGATAAAGGAGACCACATTGGTATAGCTTAAGATTGGGTACAATTTTCAATTTTCTCCCTTAAACTGCGAACATGTGTTTGTAGTAGCAATTCAAGACTTTGTCCTTCAGACAGGTGCCATATCTGAAGGATATACAGGCAAAGTATGCCTAACAATGCAAGATGAAGAATGACACAAACGTGTGTATTGCAGCGGGATGAAATAAAGTACATTATATTATAGCATTGCAATGCCATCATACACACGTTACAAAATGGAACAACTGTGGTAGTAAATCTGTATCTATATATATAAATATAAATAGCAAGCATTGGTAGCACTGGCGAATATACATTTTTATGCAACATTTACAATTTAAAAAAATATATGTATTGAAATCAATAGTGATTTTTTTAACGTTTTGCTATTGAGCCTCATTTACACTTCTACATATGTGGCTTTTTTTTTAACTCTTTGTGACATGGAATACACTGATATAGAGCAAGTGTAAATATTTCACAACATAATTTTAGGTCTAGGCTAGATAGAGCATGCACTACCTCAAAGAGATGTGTTGTGTTCTATCTGTGACATACAGGCCGTCTATCTTCTACTACTGGTAAACTTCAGCATCGCTCTCATTGTTTTTTATGCCATTCATCTTGGCATTCGGGTGTAATGCCCTCTTCTTGCGTTTGGCCTCCCATAGTGCATGGACAAAGAACACATCTCTTTATTCTGCTCCTGGTTTGTTTAGCTGTTTTTTCTATGTTTTCAAGCACTCCATAGGAGTACTTGAGTTTTCATGCCGTCTCCCTTGTACATATACACACTAATCACTAAAATGAATATGGGTGTACATAGACAAATGCATTTCTTTAAAAATTGTTAACAACAGCACTTGTATCTTTTTCTTTCTTTTGCACAAGCCAATGGTATTGGAGTGTTTGCTCCATCATCTGTCTTGCCATAGCATGAGCACAAGCTAATGGTATTGAAGTCCTTCCTCCCGCCCTCTCCTGTCATTACTTGCCGACCACTCCATCCCCTCCTGCTTCTCTGCTTGACTTGTTCCCCCACTACCTTCCTCATCACTGCTGCTTTTATTTATTTTTTGCTTGTTCTGTCCTCCATCTTGCCATAGTATGAACTCCAGCCAATTGTATTGGAGCGCTTTAAATGCTCACCAGTTACATTACAGAATGACACATCATTGTCGTAGGCAGAAGGAAGGGTAAGTGATTTGCCTAGAATCACAAAATGTTCAGCTGACCTAGAGATTTGAACCTGGGTCCCCAGTTCCCCTGCTGGCAGCTCTGACCACTGTCTGGAGGGGGAGGTGTGGCACTCTGTTGGTTAAATCGGAAGTTGATGCACTTCTGGTAGCTTAGGTGCTGACCGGTTTGCTCCCTCTGACCATAGGGGAGTTATCAATTATGGCGAATAGATGCTGTCAGGCTTGACAGATTACCCAGTCACACTCTTCTGGGGAAATCAATCCCTTCTATATCAATACAGTTCAAACAATAAAGGTAATCATGAATGTATACCAGGGGGAACTGTTGATTGATTTATTCTTCTGGTTCAATAATTCAATCCTTCTCTCAAGGTTTAGCTGTTACATCACAGCTATGTAACGTTTCATCGTCATTCCAATAAACAATTTTTTTGTCCACAAAATCAACCATGAACCCAATGCATTTCGTGCTGTCTGCACTTCATCAGGGGAAATACATTTCTGTGGGGTGAAACCAAAATGAAGCGTAATCAATGAAGGGGAAGCAGGCCACAGTCTATTCAAAATGTTAAGGCTGCATAATCAAAGGGTAACTGGGATGTGTCTAAAAACATGCTGTCACGTAGGTGAAATTATAAGAATGTAGCGGAAAACAAGTACATGCCCCAAGTGTTGTTAGAAAAGAAAAAGAGAAAACTTACACGTTCTAAAGTTAGTCCGACCTTGTAAGGGCGGTTATCAGTCTTTCAGATGCTAACGTGCTGTGATACTGGCGGCGTTTACATCATTAGCGGTTCAGTGCGGTTAAACGCCACGGTGGCGTGTGCCTCGACGCTCGTAAACATAGAGTGAAGGGTACAGGTACAGAGGGTGCTCAATGCCCGTTAAAAAAAGATAGAAGGCTGTGCGCAGTAAATGCGGGTCGGTACACGCTGTGTATTACTCACCGGTCTGGCGGTCGGGTGGGACGCGTCCAGTAGCGGTCGGCAGTAGGTGTTTCTATAGGGCGGTGACGTGGGCAGGAGGAGGGGCAGGGTGGGGGGAAATAATGTATGGATTACGGAGTTTTACAGGTAAGTAAACATCTAAATACATAAAACGAATTTCGTTGCGTGCACTGCATCACATTTGGTGATGCAGTGTGCGCAACGAAATTCGTTTTATGTATTTAAATGTTTACTTACCTGTAAAACTCCGTAATCCATACATTATTTCCCCCCACCCTGCCCCTCCTCCTGCCCACGTCACCGCCCTATAGAAACACCTACTGCCGACCGCTACTGGACGCGTCGCTGCTCTACTTTCGGAATGGTGTTTACTCGCGCATGCGTGCCGAGCACGTTATAAGGAAGTGCTCACATAACCCGGAAAAAGACGGGATAAGGGAAATGTAGTTCCGTATGTGTGGAATAAAGGTAGTATCGGGTAAATAAGGAAAGGAGGAATGAAGAAAGGAAGGTTGACGGTCTATTCAGGGTGTGTTAAATAACGTTTTCCAACAAAGCTATTGGTACAAACAAATAGAGGTAGGCAATGAATGATCCGGATCTCGGCCATCTTGGAACGGTCAGTGACATATGAACAGTTATACAAAAACACTCATAATTAAAATCAAAACATAATCAAAACATGATGCAAAAGTCAAACATGAACAGTGATGATTAAAGTAGATTACATGTGTCTCTAAGGCATGTTTTTTTGAAAAAGAAAAAGGGAGTGATGTCAATGTCTCTCATAATGTGGTGGGTTAAGTAGCCTGAGGCAGCTAAGCAAGATTACAGAAAGCTACTAAATTCAAGGCGTTCATTTAACCCTGTGGGGTTGCAGGAATTCAGTTTTTTGATCCAAAATATCTCCCTTTGGAGCAGTCTTTTTTTGTTGTCACAGCCTTGCCTCACAGGAACACACTCCAAAACCAGAAAACGGATCTGACTGATGTTATGGCAATTGGAAATGTAATGTACGGCTACTGGGGCCTTGGTAGATCTGTTTCTAATAGTACTTTTGTGCTCTGTCAAGCGGGTCTTGATTTTTCTCTCTGTCTTTCCCACATAAGGCAGTCCACACGAACACTTAAGTAAGTAAACAACATTTTTGGTGTCACATGTGGCGTTGGTGAAAAGGTTGATAAGTTTTCCTGTGGTTGGATGATTTATGCTGGTACCACGAATGATATTGTTGCAGTGACCACAGTTCGCGCATGGAATTGTTCCTGTGTATTTTTCAGATTTGTTGCGTACCTCCTTTTCTATTAAATCCTTTAAATTTTTGGATCTTTGGTAGGCAAACAGCGGTTTGCTGAACAATCCTTTGAAATCTGGTTCCTTCTCAACCATTTCCCAATTTTTTAGAACGATTTCCTTAATTTGGAAGCTTAAGGTGGAGTATTTGGATACAAAGACTGGTCTACACTGATTCATATCCTTTGTATGTGTTTTCAACAATTCTTCCCTTGGGATGGCTTGTGTTCTTGCCTTGGCTTCTTCTAGAATGTTATCAGGATAATTCCGTTCTCGAAATTTTGTGATCATGAGGTTTGCGTTCTTTTCGTAGGTTTGATCGCTTGATGATATTCTTTTCATCCTTAATAACTGTGAATACGGTAAATGCCGCTTCAGTGACATAGGGTGGCAACTGTCAAAGATCAACATGTTGTTCCTGTCCGTCTTTTTAGAATATACGTCTGTCTGAAAACGATTGTTTTGCAAAGAAACTAACACAACCAGGTAAGGGATGGACCCGGTGTTGATGGAATGGGTAAATTGAATGTGGTCATCAATGTCGTTGATGTCTTTAATGAATTCTTCAATGTCAGTCGATGGACCTTTCCATATGAGAAAAATGTCATCTATATATCTCCAGAATTTGAGAATCTTATTTTGCCATCTGGGATTTTCAAGGATGTTCTCGAGTTCCAACCTGTGCATAAAGAGGTTCGCGTAGCTGGGGGCTGCACAATTCCCCATGGAAGTTCCTGCCAGCTGTTGAAAATGTTGTTCATTCCAGGAAAAATAACTTTGATACAGCGTGAAATGTAGCAATTCCAACAGGAATTAAGGATGAAAAGAATATCATCAAGCGATCAAACCTACGAAAAGAACCCAAACCTCATGATCACAAAATTTCGAGAACGGAAATATCCTGATAACATTCTAGAAGAAGCCAAGGCAAGAACACAAGCCATCCCAAGGGAAGAATTGTTGAAAACACATACAAAGGATATGAATCAGTGTAGACCAGTCTTTGTATCCAAATACTCCACCTTAAGCTTCCAAATTAAGAAAATCGTTCTAAAAAATTGGGAAATGGTTGAGAAGGAACCAGATTTCAAAGGATTGTTCAGCAAACCGCTGTTTGCCTACCAAAGATCCAAAAATTTAAAGGATTTAATAGAAAAGGAGCTACGCAACAAATCTGAAAAATACACAGGAACAATTCCATGCGCGAACTGTGGTCACTGCAACAATATCATTCGTGGTACCAGCAAAAATCATCCAACCACAGGAAAACTTATCAACCTTTTCACCAACGCCACATGTGACACCAAAAATGTTGTTTACTTACTTAAGTGTCCGTGTGGACTCCCTTATGTGGGAAAGACAGAGAGAAAAATCAAGACCCGCTTGACAGAGCACAAAAGTACTATTAGAAACAGATCTACCAAGGCCCCAGTAGCCGTACATTACATTTCCAATTGCCATAACATCAGTCAGATCCGTTTTCTGGTTTTGGAGTGTGTTCCTGTGAGGCAAGGCTGTGACAACAAAAAAAGACTGCTCTAAAGGGAGATATTTTGGATCAAAAAACTGAATTCCTGCAACCCCACGGGGTTAAATGAACGCCTTGAATTTAGTAGCTTTCTGTAATCTTGCTTAGCTGCCTCAGGCTACTTAACCCACCACATTATGAGAGACATTGACATCACTCCCTTTTTCTTTTTCAAAAAAACATGCCTTAGACACACATGTAATCTACTTTAATCATCACTGTTCATGTTTGACTTTTGCATCATGTTTTGATTATGTTTTGATTTTAATTATGAGTGTTTTTGTATAACTGTTCATATGTCACTGACCGTTCCAAGATGGCCGCGATCCGGATCACTCATTGCCTACCTCTATTTGTTTGTACCAATAGCTTTGTTGGAAAACGTTATTTAACACACCCTGAATAGACCGTCAACCTTCCTTTCTTCATTCCTCCTTTCCTTATTTACCCGATACTACCTTTATTCCACACATACGGAACTACATTTCCCTTATCCCGTCTTTTTCCGGGTTATGTGAGCACTTCCTTATAACGCGCTCGGCACGCATGCGCGAGTAAACACCATTCCGAAAGTAGAGCAGCGACGCGTCCCACCCGACCGCCAGACCGGTGAGTAATACACAGCGTGTACCGACCCGCATTTACTGCGCACAGCCTTCTATCTTTTTTTAACGGGCATTGAGCACCCTCTGTACCTGTACCCTTCACTCTATGTTTACGAGCGTCGAGGCACACGCCACCGTGGCGTTTAACCGCACTGAACTGCTAATGATGTAAACGCCGCCAGTATCACAGCACGTTAGCATCTGAAAGACTGATAACCGCCCTTACAAGGTCGGACTAACTTTAGAACGTGTAAGTTTTCTCTTTTTCTTTTCTAACAACACTTGGGGCATGTACTTGTTTTCCGCTACATTCTTATAATTTCACCTACGTGACAGCATGTTTTTAGACACATCCCAGTTACCCTTTGATTATGCAGCCTTAACATTTTGAATAGACTGTGGCCTGCTTCCCCTTCATTGATTACGCTTCGTTTTGGTTTCACCCCACAGAAATGTATTTCCCCTGATGAAGTGCAGACAGCACGAAATGCATTGGGTTCATGGTTGATTTTGTGCACAAAAAAATTGTTTATTGGAATGACGATGAAACGTTACATAGCTGTGATGTAACAGCTTAACCTTGAGAGAAGGATTGAATTATTGAACCAGAAGAATAAATCAATCAACAGTTCCCCCTGGTATACATTCATGATTACCTTTATTGTTTGAACTGTATTGATATAGAAGGGATTGATTTCCCCAGAAGAGTGCGACTGGGTAATCTGTCAAGCCTGACAGCATCTATTCGCCAGCTCTGACCACTGTGCCACATCCTTTGTTTATTTCAAAGTTCCTCAACTGTTTCTCACTATCACTTCCACATCTGTTCAGCAAGACCCTATCAACACCAAACAAGCACTGGCAACGCCAATAGATCTCAGCAATGCTCACACTTTTGGCCTTGTCAATGTGAATGTCTTTTAGCCATGTTGGCTAGCAGCACATCTGCTGTTCAACATGGCTGAAAGTCACCTAAAGAAGTGCTATGTTGAGGCCAGCGCAGGTCATGTCATAGCACTTTTTTGTATTAGGAGGGTAAGGACAAAACACTCAACATGGGGTACGTAGAGACTCAGGGTTGGATTAAGATCCTGTGATTCTGGCTTTCAGTAACTTTCCAGCCATGCTGAACAGCAGATGTGCTGCTAGACAACATGGCTAAAAGACATTTGCATTGATAAGGTCAATACCTCAACCACTGCCCATCCAGCTACACGCCTACCAGACATCTCTGCTCTGCCGAGCTGGCCCTGGCCACTATCCTACTGATCCACAAGTCCTCGGCTGGAGGAAGATCCTTCTCCTACCTCACTGTGAAGACCTGGAACTCTCCACCTCTACATCTCAGGCCATCACCTTCACTGCCTCAATTCAAGAAGGACCTCAAGACCTGGCTCTTCGGCTGAACTACAGGCCCCTACCCCCAGTGCCTTGAGACCCTAATGGGTGATGAGCCGCACTCTATAAGAACACCGATTGATTGATTGATTGATTGATTGATTGA
Organism: Lissotriton vulgaris; assembly: GCF_964263255.1. Taxonomy (NCBI): domain Eukaryota; kingdom Metazoa; phylum Chordata; class Amphibia; order Caudata; family Salamandridae; genus Lissotriton; species Lissotriton vulgaris. Next base: position 1,573,186,410 of record NC_141685.1, read on the forward strand.
TTGATTGATTGAATAGGTCATGCATTGCCTAGATCTATTCGCTTTGCTAATGCTTGTTTTGGTGAGTGTTCTGCTTCGCTTGTCTGCCCTTAACCCTGAAAATGTGAATCTGTTGTCCTGTGTGCATGGCGGCAAGTATGTTGGGGGTCTATGTGTTCATATTCTGTGCTTCTCTCTGTGCATGCATTACATAAAAGCCAAATATATTGACTTTTCCAGTGTTACTTATAGATTGTTCTTTTCTAATTAGGCGCATTGAGCGTGATTCTGTCTCATTAAAATGTTCCTTTATTTGCTTTATATACAGCAGGAATAATGACATCTCGTTTCTCTTTTTTATTTTTAACTGTTCTTTGACACCAACTTTCTGTCCTCCGGTCATTTGTCTCTTAGAACTACTCCTTTAACTTGGATCACATGTGACACTGTAATTTAGTGCTAGGTACTCTTTCCTAGAGCTGCATCATGTAAACATCCGCCCCTGCACAAATGACTCACTGTTATGTGAGAGATAAAGTTTGGTCATAAATAGAGGCGCTAAACAACCCCCTGTGGCACATGGGGGGCTCCTATCCTTCAGAAGGCTTACTATCCTTTCAGCCCAAATCATAGTAATTTTTGTGAGATATTGGAGACTCAGGGACCCTTCATCACATTCTGAAGTATGGTGCAATCATTTTGTGTTACGCCACTGTAGATACAATTTACAAGCTGTTCGGCGCCTCATGTGCCAAATAGATACTAAAAATAAATTGCATGTGAGGGTCCTGATGCAAAGCATACATGGTATTGCTGTTATGAAATCAAGTGGTGCATTATGGGGCGTGACCTCAACCTGTTTCGAGGTCAAGTTAGGTCCCCTGGTATTCAGTGAGGATATGCATTTGCAGCCAATCTCTTTCTGCACAAGAGAGGTATGCACCCATCTGTTGAGGATGGAGGCTGGTGCACGTGGTGAGGATGAATGTAGTGCCTATCATCATCCGTATAGGCCTAACCCTTTTGTATTGCAGAAGATATACCGAATAACAGTATTATCATATCCACTACATTAAATTACCACTGCACTGTATGATAAATATACATTTACTACTTTCAATTACACACATGCTTACCATAAAGGCATATTTTGTGTGGAGTTAAGAATGGGAAATGTATACTTCCCTTAAGTAGTGATAGGTCGATGTAGTAGATGCATTATTATAATAGGTCGACAATGACCTTCATATAGTGCCAGATAAACTACTACACAGAGAGTACAGTAGTGCGGGTATTCCTTGGCCTACACCCACTGGTGTCACTGATGTTCGCAGAATTCCATAATAGTGACTAAAGCATCTCGGATTGTGTCAGTATTTTCCAAAATGAAATAGATACTCTCAATATATATTGCCTACATCGGACCATGGTAAACATAATTTAGCTTTTTTGGTTCTCCAGCGACCCATTTCACAATTAAAATCCTGGCAGAGTTTAGTGAACATTTTTTCCAGTACAGGCATTTTCTGCAAATAAAATGATCTTTTAAAAACAGAATCTGCTGCTTCTTGCAAAATCTCTCGTGATAATTACCATTTTGTGTGCTCGAACATTGCCAGTTGTCTTACTTAAAATAAATGAGGTAAAACGTCTAGCCATTCTTTATGATCTAAGTATACATATCACCAGTTCCTATCCAAACTCACATTCATTAATCCTCTTGCCGTGTAATAGCCTTACTGCTGGCCTAGAGCTTCATCATGTCTCATTTAGAAGGTTAAAAAATGACAGATTTGTGCCAAAAAGTATATTTGTCTTCTAAAATGTCGGAAGAAATTATTGAATGACCCTGACAAAAAGAGTTGCCCTCTGGGTTTTTTGGAAAAGAATAGATAAAAATAAATGTTAAATGTTTTCCATTTAGCCCAAAGAATATGTATTTTAAATTCTAGTGTTAACTCCATTATTGCAAATTCCAAATTTTGTTAACGTTATTTTGTTGGATTCTAAACTAGGGTACTATTCAAAATAAATTGTTGTAGGCAAACTAGATAAATACATTTCTAGATCAGTTGTGTAAGTGGCCACTACTTCAGTCCTCCAAAATGTCTATTTTCAGACAAGCAGAGGGATTCAAATTATGTCCATATTTTAAAAATGAGTCATATTGTTTCCTCGATAATAGGACGTGCTGTTCTTTCATGTATATTCCTGTGCCACTGTTCATGTTAGTGCGAAGTTTGACACATTTACTGCCCAGATGTTGTCCCGTTTCATTATCAGTACCTTCTTGTGATGTTCCCTGAGTGGGTTTTGTGTCTGTGGCCACAGTCCAACTAGTTAGTGCATTTGTATGAAAGCTCAAAATATATATGCATGCATTGCCTATTTATGTGCAAATAGCTGTTGCTCAAGTTCTTTACGCCATTTGCAGCACCGCACAGTCGCTACTTGCTTGGTGAAAGTTATAGAATTAAAAGAAAGGCAAAAACACAAATTGAGTTCGTAATCAATATTCATACAAGGTGCAATGCAAAGGAAAAGGGCCGGAATTTCCACATGCATCAATTAGCAGCACAAACTGACAATTAAAACTGTGATTTACTCCTAGTGTGTCTTCAGAATGAAGACCCAATGTTCTATTTTACAATCCTAAAAATAACAGCCTGGAGGTTGGAGGGTATGGCACGTAGGTTTGGTAAGTACAGTAGGTTGATATGTTTGCTAGATATGATAGTTTAGATTTGGTAAGTTAGGTGTGATAAATAGGTATGACAGGTTGGCACCTACGGCTACCTGGTTTGGTATGTATAGTAGGTAGGTATGGTAAGTTGGGAATCAGAGGTAGGTATGTTCGATAGTTTTGGTGTGTAAGTTAGGTATAAAACGTATTTACGATAGGTAGGGGGCTGCTTTGAAACTCTCTGGGTTGCTCTTCTGCCGTACATCGCTGCTGGGACGTTACCCACACCTGCTGGGCATCACTGTTGGGGGCACACGTGCTCTTGCTGGCCATCACTGTTGGGGACACTACCATCACTGGAAGGGGTGAGCCATTGCAGACCACGACTCAGGAGACTACATGTCCCAGAAACCCTTTCTGCAGTCTCTCCTTCGCCTATTTAAAAGCTACTTAGGTGCGCAGCAGCTCCGCTGCGCGAGACACACGCGGGCCGTGTCCGGGCCAAGGACGGGCCCATCCACATCCGTCAGAGACCGGAGGAGGCTGGGCTGGGCCACCTCTCTTGGCTCCACCTTCTAGGCTTTACGTTTTAAGGTTCTTTTCCCTTGAAAAGTGCTGTCTCTCATGGAACCTTTTATTGCTTTAACGACTTGGAGGATTTTAAATGGAGGCCGCTCTGTTCCCGTCTCATTTATTGCTTGTTACTTACACTTCTGTTGACAAAACACCAATCCTGGCTGTCAAATGCTTTTATGTTGTATTGGTTTTCATTAGTTTTAACAACACTGTGTGTTGTTCCAGTGCTTCATTTGTGCCGGAGCTTTCCGGTGCTCAGCAACGGCACTTATTTTACAGGGCCGGGTCTATGTTATTTTTCTCCTCCGGCAGATCGATAGCTCGGTAATTATAAAAATAATTTCCTGCTCTCCTGTTCTGTGGCTGCTGCCTGGTATATTTCATGGGAAGTCCCACCCTGGTGCAGGCATACTGAAAGTGAAAGAGCGTGGTCATCACGTTAGTGATGTCACGTCGTGAGCAGATTGCGCCTGCCTTTGCCTGAACATTAATTCATTTCCGGTAAAGAATGGCTGAGAGCGGGCTTTTGGCTGAACTTGGGCACCTCAGGCTGGAAGTGTGCAGGACTGCTCATGAACATTTTACAAATACAACGTCCAGCATGTGTGAAAATAGCACCGAGCACCGGTGCCCTCAATACAGGTATAATTTTGCTATATTAGGTTTACTTGAGCCACAAAAGCAATGAGAGCCTCACGCACAAAAAAATAGATAACTTAACTATCTGGCATTTAGGCACGTTCTTCTAATCTCCTGTCACTCGTGCTGAGGGCCGGCCTGCGCTTTACATTTATCGTATGGGCCACCGTTGTCCTTCCACTTCAGATCTCTTGCCCTGCACTTGGTCCTCATTCAGTGTCACAGTTAAAATGTAATGACAGCGCCTCAATATTGTGTGTTGTTCTTAAATATGTACAGTTTTCCCTTTCACTCAAATATGTAATATGCACACCATATGACACTGCACGATGGAAGCCGAAGAGGGGTTTCTCACTCAATTTTCACAGTCTAAGTCAACCTCAGCCATCTGCTGGGACCCCATCCTTTTGTTTCTACATCAAGAGAGCACCAGAGAGCTCTCTATAATTCAGAACTCTCCTGGAGGTTATTGTACGACAGCATCCTCTGGAACACTGAAAAAGAACCGTTTCTGTGTTCTCACCTTCTGTGGCCATAACATAAACCTCACCTGGGTGACTAGACGTCCCGGACATGGTGGCAAAAAATTGTGATGTATTTCTTCTTCCTCCCTTTCCATCCGTCTTTTAGAAATTAATAATTAACATGTGTATTGTTTTGTGCAACATTATTGAATCGTAAAGTATTTGGCAATTATTCTTTCTGACGGTATGTATATGCTGGCAAAGAGAGAAAAAAGCATTGTTCAACAGATGTCGTTAATTATTTAAATGCAATTTTGAAAGTGTCAGATTTTTCCAATATGTAGTATGCGGGGATGATGGTGGTCAAACGGTCTTGGGTCTCAAGGATGGATCAGTTGGCTCTGGATTTCCCTGACAATCAGTCCAGAACACGATATCAACTCTGCAGCGGGGAATTGCATCTTCTGAGATTTCCTCGGTCACCCAAAGGACTATGTGTCCTTGTTGGAGGGAAATGAAGAAAGGGAGAGCAGAGGGGCTTGCCGATAAGCCTTTGAGATATTTACTCCAATCATTCTCTGTATTTGGAAAAGGAATTTGGAGAAAATGGTGATCGTTGTTGGCATCCCCTTTGATGCCCTGAGACGTAATAGGACATTTTGTCCTATTTTTATGTCTGTGCCCCTCCAGGCTTTTCCTTCTGAAAATCTAGTCACCCTAATTTATTGCCTTGTAAAATCCAGATGATGGTTGCCAGAGGCTATGCTTGAGTCTCATAGTTTGGGTTGATAGCAGGATGCTATGAAAAGGAAATCTGTGGAAGTATTATTTTTCTGCCCTACCTTTCTGAAATTAAAAGAGTGGGAATCTGGCATTTTTATCAGCACTGACCTGGAGCTGTCTCTAATGGTGCATTCAAAGTGCTCATGGCCACCCACTAACTATAGTGTGCACGTGCTGCTCTGCACTCTAGGTCAGTTTGTGTCGGTCGGTGCTTAAAATGTTTCTTTTGGTGGCTTACAAAGGTTGAAAGCATATTTCTATGTCATTAGACTATGTTTGGCACATACGCATATTGCAATGGCCTCACTTTTTACCTTGTATTTTTTTTTTAATACATTAAGAATGTGACCACCGGTCTGCAATGCTGGAAAAATGTTCAATACTTTTTGCTGTGAAAGGAGATAGCTATGCTATAAAAGAACACATTAGTATAGCTGTTTAGATCACTATTGGGTTAACACTGGCATATGTGATTTCCTGGCATTTGTGTGACCATTGTCTCTGCAAGTGTGTCCTTTTGTTTCATTTCCCTTAAATTTAATTTCTAGATGAGTGAACACAACAGCTGAAACTGATTGATCCAAACATACATGCCTGTTGACTAAAGTGTCCAAAAAGCAAAATGAGCAATAGTAAGCTGTGGAAACCATTGTCCTTCTCCATAATTAAAACCACTTATGGTAAAATACCACCCTTGACCCACTACACTGTATGTAATTGTCTTATTATAAGATGGAAAGGGTTACCTGATTTGAAAAAAGAATTACCTTTTGGGAGCTGAATTGCAAGTCATAAAATACTTTTTGTTCTTCCACCACTGTTGCCTCTAAAGAGTCATTCATGTTTTGCAAAGGATTTGGTGCACAGTTGTTATCGCAGAGGCCGGCCTCCGAAGGGGGCCTCAAGGGCCGGCGCCTTAACGGCCGCCATGACCCACGAGGAACTAAAACCAGTTGGCACCGGTTAGCGCCACCAGGATGCACGGCGAAGAGTGCCCGAGGCCCTCCCCCTCCCCAGGAACAAAGGGAAGGGGGGAAGGGGGATATAAGGCGCGCTCCCCCTGGTCAGCTCACCTTTTGCATTAGGGAGCTGGGGGAGCGGCGCCAAACCAATTTCGAGTGTGCCGCGGCCCAGCAGGTTTGGGTGACGGAATCCCCAGCTCCCCATGCGGCGTGGGACATGATCCAGGCTGCATCCAGCAGGAACCAGGGTCCAGGAGGTCCGGATCGAAGAGCAGCTGTTCGAAATGGCGAGCGAAGCAGAGAGCCAGAACGGCTAGCCGAAGCACCTGGAGCCAGAACGGCCGGGTTCAGGAGAACTTGATCTGCACTCTCTCCCGGAGGCATGGGGGAGAGAGAAGAGGGACCCGACCGACGAACCCCCGCTCAGAGGGCAGAGAGGTGAACGAATAATCCGGAGCGTCCCACCACTTCAATCAAGACGATGGAAAGGGCAGCCAGGACGACAGTGAACAGGGGGAGCAGCCATCCGTAGCAAGACACAGTGACTCGGGTCGCTGGAAGGCGAGAAGTCGCCTTCAAGCCTGTGAGGCTGGAGGGCGCGCTCATACTGGTAAGCGGTTACTACATAAGGGGATAAGCAGCTGCGTTGCGCGGGGCTAAAGGATGGCACAAGTCAGTGATGCGTGTTTTTTAATCCAATATATCTGTGTTTTAGAAGCAATTGACCCATGGCACAGCTGCTCGTAGCGAGATATTTTATCATTGCAGTTAATTTTTCTTTCACGAAGTGCCGACTGTAGTGGTAAACGCAGGAGAACTGAACGATAAGTAAATTGGAAAGGAAACCAGAGGCGCGGGACCCTGACAAGGAGTTCATGCAGATTAATATTTTCGATGGTACAAATATTTGAGCTGTGTGTTAAATGCAAGCCGCTAATCACGATTACACCCGGTCACTGAATGGCTCCACGGGAGAGCGGGAGATTGATGCTTGTGTTAGCAAATAGAGCACTACAAATGAGGGTAGCATGCTCCCTGGGTTGCTCATGCCCAGGCGGGGGATGGGGCAATGGTGGAATGTAGCGTCTCGATGTTAGCTGTACTTTTCCCAGTCAGCCGAGGCCCAGGGTAGTTAAGGCGGTTTGCCTAGGACCCCAGCGCCCTCCCTATGTCACAGCTAGCTGGCTAGATAGCTAGAACGGTGCAAGACTGATTCGATGGGCAATTCACCAACTGAGTGAGAGTCCCGGCGTCGGCTCAGCAGCCTGTGATTCTGGGCAGATCCCCTTGGGTAATGTGACTTGCGCTTCCTTGGGCCGATTTGCGTAAAATAAAACAGCAAAAGTAGATTCTCCGCCTTCTCTTAACTCACCCATGTGGGACAATAAATGAACGTGCTGCCTGTAATGCACGGCTGCTCCGGCAAAGCGCCCGGAAACCGGCGGTCAATATCGTAGGCGATCGCCACAAAGAGTGTTACGGAAGGGGTACATAACGGGTGATCAGGCAAAGAGCTCCGATCCGGGTTGGCGCTACATAAACCGATGAAAGATTTGGGGGGAAAAAGGCATTCTCTGCAGGACAGTCGAACCTCGGGATCGCGGCCACAGCTGGTGATATCGGGCAAATCCCTTAATCTTACGGTGCCTGAGTTTTAATGCAAATAAGGTGCCCGGGTAAAGCGCGCCACCCCCCCTCAGTCCGAGTTTGCGCTATATAAAGAAAGGTGCAGAAAAATCCCCACAAAAAAGGGTTACTTAAGGTACACACAACCGGGCAAATCACTTTATCTTACTATGCGTGAGGGTGTAATGCAAAGACGGGGCCCAGGAGAAGCGCTCCACCCCCCTCGGGTCGAGTTGGCGCTATATAAAGGAACGTGCAGAAAATTCCCCACAAAAAGTTGCTGAACGTGCACATAATTTGTGACCGGGCAAAGCGCTCCAATCAGTGTGGCCGAGAATGCGCTGCGCAAGCTACAGAAAGATTTGGGGGACCAAAAAATGAACAAGACATTCGAGCCTCGTGGTCGCGGCCACATGTTTACAGAGTGCACAAGAGATTATGGCGCAGTGATGTGCACACCAACATACACGGGCATACAACTCAGTTGTGAGTTCTTGGTTTTAGTTGCGCACACATGAAACTGCTTTCATTTGGGCGCGCATTGCCTTATCGTGAGGAGAACTGAATTGTGTTTAGCCCTTGTTTATTGAACTGCGCTCATACCTGAAAGTGCTTAGTTTCATATATTTAACGTGTGCACCGCCTTTATATAAAATGTGCAGAGAAATCCCCGGTTAAGATCTATTAAAGGTGCACATAACTTGTGATCAGGCAAAGCACGCCAGTCCTTGGGCCTGCGCTGGATAAACTGCAGAAAGATTTGGGGGCAAAAAATACATCCTTATATCTTTTTAGAGTTCCTTGTTGCTCAAATTGGTGCAACTCCTGATATTTGTGAGTTTCCCTCGCCTTCATTGCTAGAATTTTCCCCCTGAGAAAGTCACACGGTAGTCCTTGAAGTGGCACTAATATTTACACTGAAATTATGAACACGTCACACAGAGAAATCTGAAACCATGGCAGCTACGAGGGTGGGCAGGATTTCCGTGAAGGTGATCCCACCATAGGCTAAGAGAGATTTGCATGCCTGGTGAATTAGAGGTAATCTATGTAGACTGACACCTCTAAATGAAGGGGATTTGAGAGGTTAGACCAGTTACTTAAGACCTAAAGTGTGGCAGGCTAGAAGATGGAGGTGGGAGCGGAGATAAATCACCCTATCTCCCCGTGCCTGAATGCGTAATGTAAATATGGTGTTCATGTTAAAGCGCTCCAATAACTTCGGGGCGAGTTCGCGCGAAATTATATATGCACACACAAAAAAAAAAAAATAACGCGAATGGAACCGGTGAAACACAGAAGGAATAGCTGTCGCCAGTATTTCTAAAACTGTAACGCGCCTTTAATTCTGGAAGCTTTGCGCAACCTAGGTGACAAACACCTGCCCACGTGGCCGGGAAGTTAGTATGGTAATCGGCACGAAATGCCGCAGGCCTTCCAGACCAGCACCCCCGTTCTTCGTGAGTGGTAAAACCATCCCTCACTTTGACCACCTACGGTTAAGACCGGATGAGCAGTGAGCGCAGCACCACCGCAGCGTTCCACCCAGAATCAAATAGGGCAGCAGCTAAACCCGTTATTGTTATACCCTAACAAGCAAAAACTTGCGCCTGACTATCATTTCCTCAGGCAATACTTGGTCTGCAAGACCTTACCCAGACCGCCTATCAAAGGACGACGTCGTCGGGGGGGGGGGGGTGGCTTCTAGCATATGCCAAACCCTGCGGCCTAGGATTTAAAAAGGGTGGGGTTCTATTTTTGTGAACACAAAGGATGGGGTGCATCCCGTGCCACATAGACAGCACCAACCACCGTTGGTAGGAATACAGAGTACAGGCGAGCTGACATGGTGAGGGGTTCGAAGAAGTACTCATGGTAACGAACAGACAAATGCATATACAATGTAATGTCAGTTGGAGGGAACCACTGTTCTATCAAGAGAGCAACTATACGGTTGGTTACCCACCATAGAGTTTTGGTCTTTGTAAAGGACAAAGCAAGCCTCCTCCAGGGCCGGCACCCATGTTCAGTTGCGATTGGCAGCAAATGTTAATGTGGAGGCAAACTCCCACGCATATCAGCCAGTGATACGGGGCAAATCAATTATCCATCTGGCAAAGGGGTATGACTGTGGCGCTGGTGCGAGAGGCACAGAGTTCAGACCCCAGACAAGCCCAGTAAAGTGAATACATAAATAAAAACGCAATCGGAGGGGATAGGGGTGTAAGCAAACGCAGATGGGACAGCCCCCCCCCCTCTCCCGCATGGGGGGGATAAGGCGTGCGAGCAGTCATTGCCTTAAAGGAATTGGCCTGCTGTAGGGCGGATGGTGCCCAGCTAATGCGATAGGCATTCCCTATATAGAGACATGCAGGTATGCATGAGAAGGCGCAAGGCGGACGAATGGTGGAGCCTGCCAGGAACTTGGGGTGCAGTGGAAGATGTTATTGAAGTAGGTATTTTGTATTGTGCCTTCACAAGAAGTATATGACTATCTCCCAATTTTTGTTTTGATTTCATGGATGACCCATGGTGAGAGGAGACAGTGCCGTAAGACTCCGAACAGGACACAAGCGTGCCACAAGGTGATAACAAGGGCGGAGCAGAGCACAAGGTAGGGGGAGCCGCAGGAAGACGGAAGCCTCCCTGGCGGCGTGGCGGAAACAAAAGGTATTGGTTTGGTTATGGAGACACACCGACAGGGCGGTGTGGAGAAGGAGGGCCACTCACTCTCAGATGCCTCACGGCTGGGTGAGTACGCCTGACGAAAAATCAGGGGAGCAAATGGAGACGGCACTCGCAGCCCAGCCCCGGCAGATGGCCGGGCGCAGGAGAGACTAGCAAAGTAGCGAGTTTGGCCTGGCTCCAGGAAAAGGCTACACCCCCACACGCAAAGGGGCGTGGAAAACAACAAAGAACAATCTACAAGCTGGCAGGGTGATTTATGACCCTAGGATATGCCAATGAGCAAATGACAAACCAGTGATTTATGGTCAGCCGATGATTTATGGCTGATGATTTATGATGCCCATGCAGAATGATTTGTGATAACCAAATAATGACAGATTTGTGACCAAATGATTTATGATAGCACGATGATTTATGACCACGATTTATGGTGACAGATTCACGACGATTAGGTGAAGCGATTTATGAAAATAAGATGATGACCGATTTGTGACAGAGTGATTTATGATACCTGATGATTTATGACCCACGAATTATGACGTACGAATGACACTGAGCGATAACCAATTATGTGAATGTATGATAATGATTGATGACCCTGGCCTAAGAAGGTACCTAGGGGCGTTGTACAAATATGGCGTACGTCATGAGTAATAAAAACTGCGGCCAACAACCACCACAAAAGAACAATGTCTGTTGGCTGTGTTTCTAGTTATACATATACATGGGTATAGTACATTTCCGGGATTGGGGCAGTGCGGCCGTTATCGCAGAGGCCGGCCTCCGAAGGGGGCCTCAAGGGCCGGCGCCTTAACGGCCGCCATGACCCACGAGGAACTAAAACCAGTTGGCACCGGTTAGCGCCACCAGGATGCACGGCGAAGAGTGCCCGAGGCCCTCCCCCTCCCCAGGAACAAAGGGAAGGGGGGAAGGGGGATATAAGGCGCGCTCCCCCTGGTCAGCTCACCTTTTGCATTAGGGAGCTGGGGGAGCGGCGCCAAACCAATTTCGAGTCCCACCCACCCACACCTACAACAGCGGCGTCGCAGTGCTGACAGGGTCGAAAAGAACCAAGGGTGCAACAAGTGGCATTGGAGACTCACCGAGCAGTGTTTGGAAGGAAGGCCCCTCACTTTCTGATGCCTCACGGCTGAGTGAAGCGGTCTAACAAGAAGGGGTAGGAAATGGAGACGGCACTCGCAGCCCAGTCCCCGCCGGTCGGCAGGGCACAAAAGAGTCCAACATGGTAGCGAGCTGAGGCCTAACTCCGGGAAAAGACTACCCGCTAGCAAGGAGACCCCAAAGAAAGGGCAAATCCAACCAAATGGGGCGGAAACAAAAGGTATTGGTTTGGTTATGGAGACACACCGACGGGCAGTGTGGAGAAGGAGGGCCACTCACTCTCAGATGCCTCACGGCTGGGTGAGTACGCCTGACGAAAAATCGGGGTGAGCAAATGGAGACGGCACTCGCAGCCCAGTCCCCGCCGGTCGGCAGGGCACAAAAGAGTCCAACATGGTAGCGAGCTGAGGCCTAACTCCGGGAAAAGACTACCCGCTAGCAAGGAGACCCCAAAGAAAGGGCAAATCCAACCAAATGGGGCGGAAACAAAAGGTATTGGTTTGGTTATGGAGACACACCGACAGGGCGGTGTGGAGAAGGAGGGCCACTCACTCTCAGATGCCTCACGGCTGGGTGAGTACGCCTGACGAAAAATCAGGGGAGCAAATGGAGACGGCACTCGCAGCCCAGCCCCGGCAGATGGCCGGGCGCAGGAGAGACTAGCAAAGTAGCGAGTTTGGCCTGGCTCCAGGAAAAGGCTACACCCCCACACGCAAAGGGGCGTGGAAAACAACAAAGAACAATCTACAAGCTGGCAGGGTGATTTATGACCCTAGGATATGCCAATGAGCAAATGACAAACCAGTGATTTATGGTCAGCCGATGATTTATGGCTGATGATTTATGATGCCCATGCAGAATGATTTGTGATAACCAAATAATGACAGATTTGTGACCAAATGATTTATGATAGCACGATGATTTATGACCACGATTTATGGTGACAGATTCACGACGATTAGGTGAAGCGATTTATGAAAATAAGATGATGACCGATTTGTGACAGAGTGATTTATGATACCTGATGATTTATGACCCACGAATTATGACGTACGAATGACACTGAGCGATAACCAATTATGTGAATGTATGATAATGATTGATGACCCTGGCCTAAGAAGGTACCTAGGGGCGTTGTACAAATATGGCGTACGTCATGAGTAATAAAAACTGCGGCCAACAACCACCACAAAAGAACAATGTCTGTTGGCTGTGTTTCTAGTTATACATATACATGGGTATAGTACATTTCCGGGATTGGGGCAGTGCGGCCGTTAAAATGTAGAATGTTTAGGATACACTACACAGGCACACCTGAGCAAACAAGCCTGAACTGGACAAATTATAAAAGGAGCCGTCATTTAAAAAAATGGCATTATTTCTATCTTCACATGGAATTAGTTAATTTGTGATGTATTTTGCAATACTCAAGTCAATGTGAGTGGTTGAATTAAAGAGTTTTGTAAGTGAACATGTTGGCAGCACTGGCTTTACGTGCTCCTGGCGCCCGGTGCATCAATCTCTTTAGGCGGCGCATGCTCCAAGCTCAAGGAGGTGGGGGGAGCTCCATGGTCACATATACTCTGAAAGAACTAGGCCTTAAAACTAACACATGGCACATGCTCTCACAATGCATGCCCAAATGGCACCTCCCCCAAGCTTGCCACTCAGTGTTATGGTGTCCTAAATCGCTATTGTGTGTCTTGGACAGCACAGCTATGCATTCATGAGGCAGGCCAAGAACGATACAGCCCTGTCACCCCTCAACTTTACATAATTAATGACACTATTTTTAATAAAACAAAGGTGTACTCTTTCTTGCTGTTCCTCATTATCTGCTTTTCTTCCTCCCCTTCACACCTTACTCCTTCCCTTCTCTCCATTCTTCTTTCACTTTCTGCCCTACATTTACGTTTTCTCTTAATCGCCACCTCTCCTCATTAACTGCTCATGATTTTTTACCTTCTCATCTTTCCCTTGCACTCTCTTTTCCCGCACTCCTGCTGTCTGTTCTTCTTCCCTATTTTCTCTTTACTTTTTCCATTCTCATCATGTTCCACTCCAGTCTTGCACTTCCTATCTCTGCTTTCCTCACTTCTCTTCACATTCTTTGTCAACTGCATCTATCTTTGCCTTCAGACCTCTCCTCCTTCCTCACTTTCTCTTTTATGCTTTTCCTTCTTGCGCATTTCTTTATATCCACTCCAGGAATCAGTGTTTGTCCTCAGAGTCATAAATTTAAATCTTGGTGTGGCAACTCAGTCTTTCTTATTTCTGAGGTTGATAGAATTGATGCCTATGAGCTGAATAACTTTTAAATTCAGTGTTAAGGCCCCATTTGGTGAATATGTGCTTTACAAACATACATAGTATGTTAAGGACACACATTTATTCCAATCTTTTGTTTTTTAATTTCTTTGCAATATTACACTGTCATTATTCTCTCTGTCCCTCATTGACCCAGTACCTTTCATACTCGTAACCATTCCCCTGACCTCCTTTGTCTCCTTCGACCCATCTTATTCCTTTCCCTTTTTCACTTCCTCTGCACGTCCTTTCCCCTCTTGCTTCTTGCTTACTGACACCCTAATTCCATTCTTGCTTCCTTACACCCTCATTCCATTTTTGCTTCCTAACACCCTCATTCATTCCCCATCCTTCCTCCCTTGGTGCATTTATACCTTCTTTTTCCATTCTTTCCTTACTTTCTTTTTTCCCCCTCCTTCTGCCACGTCTTCTTTAATTTCCTCCTTTCTTATCAACTCTTCCTTATGCTTTTCTTGCTCCTTTCCTTTCTTATTTCTATTCATCCATTAGACATCATTCATTTCCTTTCTCCCTCTATTCCTTTATTTCGTTCCTTTCACGTTTTTTTCTTATTTCCTCCTTCTTTCATCTGTTACTCATATATGTCCTAAATCCAGTGCTCCCCTGCCTGCCTGCATTTGTTGCTGCCTTCTTTAATGTATTTCTTCCTTCACCCCTTCCTATCTTTAAAACAGCGCAGTACAAGCACATTCTCTTTAGTTTGCAAAGCTGCCTCAAGTCTTCTAATGACCTCTCCTAAAGCTGCACTTCGAAAATTACATACATTTTCTAATTTGAGTTCACTTTTAAGTTGTTGTCATAAGCTTCCCATATGTTACATTATGTCATGATATATTGATTTGTGTAGCACACTAATTACCCGAGAGGGTATCCAAGCACTTAGGCAGCTGTGTAGGTGTGAGGTCCCGGAGGTGCTTCTGTGAAGAGCCAGGTTTTCAGCTTCTGGCAGAACTCAAGATGTAAGGCGGTGCCTATGATGTATTGAGGCTTTTGGATGTGGGTGGAACCAATAAAGGAAGTGGGTGGAGCCTCTGGAGGAAGCGGTGTAGCCGGGAAAGTGGGAGGGGCCTCCAAAAACCTTTTTTAGCGCATGCACTTAATATTTTACAAATTAAGCACTGTGTTGATCTTTGTAGTTTCTAAATTAACTTTTTACGTTTCTAGTGAGATGGGCAAACGTAAAGCTTCAGATTTAATACATGGCACCCCAGAACATCCCAAAAGGTCTAGCAAACCTGATAATTGCACGCTTAGAGAGAATGATTTGCTAAGTGAAGAAGTAGAGACATTTTTCAGCTCCGATGCACTTTCCACAGGGGAAGACAGACTTGGCATAAACAATATTAATACTGTAGCTCCCCATTCTAACCCAAAAGAGAAGGAGAAGTAGGGAGACCTTAAAACTGTATCCAAAGGAACTCTCTACTCGATCCATTTGCATTCCACCGGAACCCAGGCATGCTGCAGTTCGTAATCAGCAATTCATTCCACATCCCTGCATGGAAAACCACAGAAGGTCACATCAGTCTCACATAGTAGATGGTCAATATTCATGATCAATATACCTAAACTCGGCCAGACCTGTATTAAAGAAGGCAAGGACTCACTTATAAATAAATCCCTACATTGAATTTGCAAAGTGAGAGGTTGTTGTTCCATAGTAAGAGAGGACATTCTGAGTGCTGCAAGGCAGCCGCAAAATGGCTGCAACTATGAAACCATGATGTTAATGCTCCCAAACAGTGTGCCAGAGGTATTCGACATAAGGACATCTACTTTCATTGACAAAAATAGTAATTTTAAGTACAAACGTCTAGACGAGAGCCACTTCATAAATGGGTGAATTTCTTCTACCTACCACGCAAGCAAAGATTCCTTGCAGGAAGAAGATTGACAGCTAAATCACGCCACCAATCTTTTATAATCGCTGAATTTTGACCCTGGCTGATAGTGTCAAGCATGTGATTTACTCTTCTCCTTGCCCCCCACTATCCCTGCAGGACACGGGTCCTACAGTCACCACCATTGGACACCCTGACAAACTGGTCATTTTGTCACCCTCCATTTGTGAGGTTAGAAAAACAGCAAATCCTCAACTCCTTCCCTCTGCTCCACAGCCCCTGGAGCCGGTCTCCATTATATTGTGGAATGTGGGCGGCTTAAATTTGAAAATTATCTCTCTGGACTGCAATGGTTATGTAGAGTCAAACGATATCTGTTTGGTCCAGGAAATCTGGGACCTGGCACCACTCTTTAAATTAGGGTACCTTCCTTTTTCAATCCCTGCCACACATGGATCTGTGGGGCGGCCTGCTTGTGATCTAATGGCATGGATCAGATTAGATCTGGAAATTACTGCCAGACAACTTCAAAAAGATTGCGCTGACATTCTCGCTGTTCGCATTAGACTAGTTAATTCAAATTATATTGACACTTATAATGTTTATGCTAGATGGGGCAAAGGAGGTCGGAAACTATCCTCATCCTAGAGATACTCCTAGAGAAACATTATGGGGAGCATACTTGATTATAGCAGATGTTCTTACCCCACATTCAAACCTCTTGACATTGACGATATTCACTTTGGGGCGGAAAAGGATGGGGTTTGGAGTGTCCTGCATCTCCATCTGTCTCTGATTCGTAAATGGGCACAAACAGCCCTCTGGTATAGGTTTAGGGATTTGTAGAGCGCATGGCTATCCTTGGGAATCCCAGCGCTGATGTGAAACATGACAGGAAGATATTAACACAAGAATTTCGGGGAACAGCCATGTTTTGAGTCTCTTTTTGAAGGACAGTTCGTTTTCAATCAGTCGCAGCTCTGGGTCCATACTGTTCCACAGTTTGGCTACTAGGTGTGTGAATGACCTTCCACCCCACCTTGATCTCTTGATTCTGGTTGTATTCATCAGAAAGTTAGATCCTGACCTGATATGGCAACGGGGTGAATAGTGTGAGTCCAACTTTAGTACCGGAGTGGGGTCTCTCTCATACATGGCTCTATGGGCCAGGCATAGGGACTTGAATTTGATCTTGGCCTGGACCGCGAGCCAGTGAAGCTCCCTCAAGGAGGATCTAGCTGATTGGTGTCTGGGTATATACAGAAGTAGTAGTGCAGCTGCATTCTGTACTATTTTTAATCTGTCTGTGACATATTTGGGGGAACCCAAAGAAAGAAAGTTGCCGTAGTCGAGCCTCGATACCACCAAGGCCTGTACTACCGTCTTCCTGGAATTTTCTGGGAGCAGGCTCATTATTTTCCTAATCATACGAAGTATCCCAAAACAGGTACTCAACAGTTTTTTGGCTTGGACCACCATTGTTAGCTTCTGGTCCAGCCACATTTTTTTATAGATGTTTTAGGAGGAGGCGGCCCCCATTTAGCTGGCCAGGATATTTCCAAGCGTGGGCTAAAGTTGCTGCCCAGAATCATTAGCTCGGTTTTGTCCCCATTCAGCTTGAGGCTACAGTCAGCCATCCAAGATCAGATTTTTTCCAGGCAAGGACCTAGTTGCCTATGGTCCGAGTTAAGGGAATCTGAGATTGAGACCACTAGTTATGTGTCATCGGCATATGGCACAATGGAGAGGCCGAACTCCTGTATTGTGTGATCCAGGGGGCTGAGGTATATGTTAAAAAGTGTCGGACTTAGGTAAGATTCCTGAGGAACTCCCCTAGGTGCTGAGAAGGAGTCTGACATGATTCCGGCCTACACGCATTGAAAGGATCTCCTACACAGGAATGAGACCACCCATTGATTAGCGGTACCTCTTTTTCCAATTTCTTCAAGCCTTTGGATCAGTACAGCGTGGTCTACCGTATCGAATTCCGCACTTAAATCCAACAATACAAGCGCCGCAGCCCTCCCCTGGTCTAGAATATTTTTTAGTTTTTCAGTGACAACGAGTAGTGCTGACTCCATGCTGTGTTTTGGTCGTTATCCCATCTGGGTCTGATGTATGATTCTATTCTCTTCCAGGAAGTGTGAAATCATGCTGTTCACGTGTTTCTCTGTAATCTTGCCTAGGATGGGCAACAGTGAGATTGGGCGATAGTTTGCCAGAGAGGAAGAGTCCCGTTGTTTTTTTTTAGTAGGAGTTTTATGATGGCATGCTTCAACTCTTTAGGTACTTTGCCATTTTTGAAGGAAAGGTTAATGAGATGAGACAATTAGGTTATGACTGATCTCCTGCCTTGGGCAAGAATATGGGGTGGAGCCGGATCTAGAAGAGTTCCGGATTTATTGACCTGTAACAGGGAGCCCACCTGTTCCTCACTCAGTTTGGGGACAGAGAATAGGACGGGGGTGGAGAGTACTGCTTGTTCTACACTATTTGGGGATTCCGGAGTGCTGTTGGGGGCCTCAGAGATTGATAATATCTTAGTGGTGTTAGGGTGGAGGGAATTATAAATATTTTCCACCTTGCTCTTGAAGAATGCGGCTAGCCCATGACATCTCTCTTTTGGGTGTTGGGACACGTTCGTGCATGAGTCCATTGGGGTGAGGGACTTGACTATTTTAAACAGCTCCTTTGAGGAGTTAGACAATTTTGCTATTTTATCATCAAAGAAGGCCGCTTGCGCTTTCCTAATGTTCTTATGATAATGCTGTATAGATAGTTTATAGCCTATTTTAAGCTCCAGGTCATACGTTTTCCTCTAATTTCGTTCTAGGTCTTTACAGCTCTTCTTTTGAGCGACCAGCGTTGGGCAGGACCAGGACGATCTGTTGGAGTTTTTTAAGCTTTAATGGACCCGGCTTCCTGAAGTTCCGGTCTATGGATCTGTTTATCCAAGTTAGCAGTTGTTATGGGCCTCCTCTAGATCTTTAGCGTCTGGTGGGGTGGAGGACTCAAGGTCTATGATACAGGCTTCCGGGGCTCTCCTGGGCCATTTACGCCCCACTACCGGACATTCCTTTTTAGGCTCAGCTGTGTAGGGTTTAGGGAAGCAAACTGGGATAAAGAAGTGGTCTGTCCAAGGCATCCGCATGGGGGCTCGCACCTCCAATCTGGGGTCATTTGTGAAGATGGGGTCTAAGATAAGGCCTTTTTCGTGAGTGGAGGAATGTACCAGTTGTGTAAGCTGTAGAGCATCCAGGTCAGCTAGGCATCACTTGTGGACGGGTCATCATGATCGTCCAGATGGATATTGAAGTTGCATAGGACGGTGAAGGCGCTTTTCCCTATTATCATGCTGGCAATAGTGTTAAATCTAGGCCTGGGCAAAGTACTATGCTACGCTTGCATACTTTGCAAATTTTGCGCTACTTCGCACTACGCGAACTGCACGTGCAGCGGTCATTTTTTGCTTGCTCGCGGTCCTCAACGTCACGTTGTCGACCGTGAGCAAGCAAAATGACATCCCGGCGAGACTTTTTCCTTGTTCGCGATCAGCAACATCAAGTTGCTGTTCGCGAGCGTGGAAAATAAACCTCCCGGCGAGATTCTCAACGCGGGGAGGTCAGGTTTCTCATTGCGAGTGGTCACGCATGCTTGCGACCGCTCTCGATGATAAACTACCAGTCTGCGTTGAGAAAGCTGCCGCTTGATAAAAAATCTACTCGATTGGCAGAAAACTGCAGCTCACACTGTGCAAGATGCCCTTTTGAATGATTGCACAGTGCCGGATGCTTGTCCGCACTGTGCAATCATTGAAAACGGAATCTTGCGCAGTGCAAACATGCTACTACGCAGTTCGCGTAGTGCTACGCGTAGCTTAAGTATTGCGAAGTGCACTTTGCGTAGCTCCACGAAGCGCTACTTTGCAAACTACGCCCAGCCCTAGTTAAATCACTTGTTTTAGTATATAGGCTAAGATCAGCAAATGAAGAACTGAATCAACAGGAAGGAGGCCAGCAGCTTCAACAGCCCACCTTAGTCAAGCCGCATATATCAAATTTGAATTGATTTACATCTTTGGTCATGCCTTAGAGACATAAAAGTCAATCAGAGGGATGAAAGTGACCACAATCCTCTGTGTCTTATTATGAAACCCTTCTGTTCTAGGATACTTAAATACCAACTTGCAGCCAGCACTAGAGAAATACACCCTACTGACACACATTGTCTTAAGTGGTCAAAACTAATAGAGACCACACACCACCTAGCTGCAATTGGTGCTGACCTACAGTTAACTTTGGCTTGAAAGTACTACAATTGGCAAAGAGTTAGTCCATATCTAATTTGCATAACAAATTGTTAAAAACATATTTAACTTATTTTATTATCTCAGCCAGCAAGCCCCGGAAAAAAACAAATTAACACTAAAACCTGGTATAATAGTGAGTGTAGGCATTCACGTTGCAAGCTAGGGGAAGCATTGAGATCTATGGATATTACCTATATTCAATCAACCATGAAAGCATACACAATTGTGCAATTCTATGCCAAGAGTGAATGGGATGATGGGAGACAGCAAGATCTGAACGCGGTCTGTTCTGTCAAAGGCTTCAGTAACTTCTGGACCTCAGTCAAATGGGGCAGAGAAGGCCACACGTATAACCCATCCAACTTTGTAGCTCCTATTGCGTGGGTAGAATACTTTTCAGCTTTGTATGCACTAACCAAGATGTTTCTCCCAATAAACGATCTAGCAACTATCCTTTCCTTAGATGATCTCACTGCACCCACGGAGCTCACCTTTGATTAGAAGAAGTCACCCATGCCTTGGAGGCAGGGCCCCTGGCACAGATGGCATACCAGCAGACTTTTTTCTGTGGGATAGAGAGAATTGGTCCAGGTGTCTTCTTTTTCTGGCCAATGCAATTCCAGGGGGAGCCCGCTTCCTGGAATCCTGGAAGGAAGCTGAAGTCACACCGATACACAGGAAAGGTGATAAAACCCTGCAATGCAACTGAGAGCCAATTAGCTTAATTGATGGTGTACAGCAAATCTAAATGCAGCTTTTATTGGAAAGAGTACAGTGACAATGATATCCTGTCTCCTTTTCAGGCCAGTTTTTGTAGGAGGATAAGCACTACAGACCAGGTCTTCTGCTTTCTCTTTCCATACTGAAAGACTGTTGTGATCAACAGAGGCAGATTGTATGTTGCCTTTGTTGATCTAAAATCAGAAATTGTCACATGTCCTCTCTTGTGTGGGCATGCCTCTAGCTCTCCTGACTATTCTTATTCATATGCATGAGGATAATTACGCGCACCTCTGCTGGGGGCAACTGGGAGAATTAAGGGAATGTTTTCACATTCTCAAACAGTTTCGCCAAGGCTGTGTACTGGCCTCCACTGTTTTTAAACAATATTGTATAACATCATTTGAGTCTTCCTACTGAGGCTCCAACTCTGTCTGGCACAAAAAAACACAGATTTTATTGTTTGCTGATTGCACTTTGTTGATCTCTAAAACCCCTAGTGGTCTTCAGTAAGCATTACTTCTCTGTGAAGACTTTTGTGACTTCTGGGAACTTGAGATTAACTCAGCATAAACTAAGTTTATCATTCTCCAAAAATGGTCTATTAAACATAAGCAGATTGTAGATGTCATTCTGACAGAGCACAGCTCCTCTTACTCAAAATCTATTGCCCCTGCTTTACACATATATGATGCAAAAGCTTTAGGTTCCATACTTTATGGTTCCGAATTGTGGGACTTTTCTGATTTAACCTCTCTTGCCAGCTCTGAGACTAAGGGGCATATTATCAAGGGGGTTTATCTCCGCTTTTTTGGCTTTAAAAGCCAAGAAAGCAGAGATAAAATTATCTCCCTATTACCTAGCTGCCGCTAACACCAGTTAGCGACAGCTAGTAGGAGATAGCGACCATCTTGGGCCCCACTTTGCATGTCAGTGATATTTATCACTAATGAGATGCAAAGTGGGCGTGCCAAGATGTTAGAGACTGAAAACAGTCGCTAACATCGCAATCTCCTATTACCAACTTTTGGAGATATTCGTGCTAAGCGGGAATATCTCCAAAAGCTAACACCTGCCCTGAGCAGTTCTTAGCCATGTTATCCAATGGGAGGTGGATAACATGGCTAAGAGCATTAGCTCGCTAATGCATGAATATCGCTGACTTTTCTGCGATATTCATGCTTTGCGGCGATTTTTACCGCATTTGCGTTAAACCTTGGTAATACCAAGGTTTATTTGCGGTAAAAATCGCCGCAGCGCTGCGGTAAAGTTTTGTCTCTAACCAAGCAATAGCGATAATTATCGCTATTGCTTGGTAATATGCCCCTAAGTTCCTAAGAAGCCTAACTTGCCTCCCAGCTAACACTCCTCTAGATGCTCAATTTGGGCAGGAACTCTGTCACAGAGAAGGCCAGACTTCAACCATTACTGTTTTAGAGAAGGCTTTGGTCTCAACCTGATTTGGCGCCATACATTTTGGCACTAAAGGATGTCATAGAGGTAGACACATGTCATAAAATCGCATGGGTTTGCCAGATCAAAAAATCGTTGACATCTGCAGGCTTACCAACATTATGGGACAATCTGCCATATCCATCACAGTGGTTTCCTCAAAAAACACTACTGGCAGTGGGTTAGACAATCAGCTGTTACTTCGGTTGTCAACTCATCCCTAACCGGGAATTTTCTTGACTGTAAATTAAATAGCTTCCTGGAGCCATACTGAGACACTAATACCGTCCCCCTGGACAGAATGCTTTATTTCCAATTCAAGGTTGGCATCCTCCCTCTAAAAACATTTGCCAGTAAATGGACCCTAAATGGCAACCTATTGTGCCCAGCCTGTAAGATCTTTAAAGAAGCCATCAGCCAGGTGTTCTTTGCTTGACACGAGGCATTGCACCTTGTCAGAAACTGATTAAACCCCGTTGTAGGCTTTTTGGGACTCAAAGCAGCTGCTCCGCACTGAGGACACTGAGATCGGACTCAAACTTAACATACAGCTGTGCAATCTGGAAGTTTCTGGTGTGAATATGAGTGATTAGAGCAAGATTGGCATGAATAAATTGGCTTGCCCTTATGTTGCATTATATTATACAGGTTTTAATTTATGAGCTTGTAATGCACTGTGTTCTATTCAAGCCATATCCTAAGTTGACCTGCCCCAAATTAATGTGTCCTTCATTAGAATGTGTCCTTTAACTGTTGAAGTCTCTTCCATTACCACCAATGTTGCCTGCTTTATTTCCCTCACGTTGAACATCATTTACTGTACCTTATTCTTTATGCACTTTTTTGTGAAGCCTTAGATACTTTATAAGTTGTTCACTTGTATTTTACCTTTTTATTGTGGCTATATGTATTTTTTATTTTGTTTTCTTCTTTATGTGCTTTTATGACTAATTTGTTGAAGAAAGCTTATCAAACTGAACTGATAGTTAGGTAGATAGATATAGAAGTTTGGGTGTAGTTGATGGTTGTCGGAACACAATAATCTGGAAATCTGGATGTGACCGTAATTTTCACACTTAGTCAATTACACTATTCTATGGTGGAGTAGTATGCGCTAGGTCCGAGAGAAGGGGACTTTCACAAGTGAGAGAGAAAGATACACTGGATTCCGCGATCTGTGTGGTTGTAAAGCTGTGCTTAATCTGCGCTACCTAAGCATTGATCTCTAAAAAGTAAAGGAGAGCTTTAGTACAGCTATATTTTAAATATTGAGGTTTTAATTTAAAGTATTGCCAGTCATATACCATCTGACTCTGTATGTCCACTCTATTATCATTTTAAACATGTTGTTTCTTCTGAGCTGAAACACAATTAAGGTCCACTATCGCAAGTGAATAACAATCCAAATTAAAATTAGCTTGTTTACCAATAACAGCTATTTTCAATATTCGGAAATAATTTTTCATGCTTGAATTGCATTCAAGGTGGCGGTGAATGATTAAAGAAGACAAGTAGACAATTGTAATATGAAAACATTTGTTATGTGTGTTGTATCTATTCCTGGTCATCTATGTGTTCACTATCTTTCATTTCTTCTGTGCTAATATACTTCCATTGAAGTTGTCAAAGCTTCATAACCCACGCGTGTGATTCCTTGCTGAGTAAATAGTGCAATACAGTTCATAGTCTTATGGATAACCCTAGAGACAAGGGCTCTCGAATACGTATGGAGGACTACTTTTGAAGCAAACAAGTGCTATAGAGTGTGTAATCCCTATTGGGGACAACTTGTGAAACAAAAATTGCAAGTCTATTCATTACAAAATACTTCTCTGGTGTCTTTATCACTCCATAGAAGAACATATGACAAGATGGCAGCAATGTGTCCCACCTGACGAAATTAGATATCATGATTGTCTACGTAACAAATACTCTCTGCTACACGACAGTTGACACCTTTAGCGGGTCATGTGAGAGTCTAGTTGGCTCATAGGAGATTTAGGATGTCTTATTTTATTCAGGTGATTAACGGCATGGATTTTGCCTGAAATCTGTACAGGTAGTGGCAACAGGATGTGCACCCTTTTATCCTACTCCCCTCCTGAAAATATTTACACTTGTGAGCCTTAGGGTATCATGGCACTCGGAACCAATGCACAGTGATGAGCACATCCTACACTGTGTCTCGATGATAAGTATGGCAGGTCAAGTACAGGGCCGGATTGGGAAGGCGGGCAATCAGGCATTGGTTGATGGGTCGGCGCCTCAGAGTCACCCAGGGGCCAGTTTTGGGACCTCTGTTAGCTGGACCATGAGACTTTCTCACTCCCCGCCAGGCCACTTTAATGTGGCACCAACATCATAGAGCACTCCCCTGCCGTGCTGTACACTGAGGCTAGGGTCCAGGTGTGCTTTAGCCTTTGGGGCATTCTCCCCACGGTGCACTGCGTCGCATGCTCAGCCAGAAAAGTGCTGTCCCCATCAGGCCATCACTTTTAGACCATGTGGGGTGCAAGGAGAGTGTGTTGTATGCAGGGGCCTTGTAGGGGGGCAGGTGATATTTGGCCATTCTCACCTAAACCCCCTCACCCCCACCCGAGCAGCAGCAATGTCCTTTTTGACACCTCCTTTGTCAGCTAAATGCCCTGAGGTTATAATGGGCTAAGGAGGGTTAACCAAAGCGACCTCCACTGCAGCCAGGTGCTGTCACCTCAGCCCCATTGTCCTTTAGGTCTTGTGGGTAGAGAAGAGGGTTGAGTATAATTGAATGTTGCACCATAGAAAGAGCTAGAGACATTAAACTGGGTTTGAGTTCCAGCGTCGGCTCAACATCCTGTGATTCTGGGCACATCACTTAATATTCATACGGAAAATTAAAATGAATTTGGTCTTGTTTAATGTAAATGGTGCTCATGCCTCCAATGAATTTGGGCCGAGTTAACACTATCCAAAACTATGACAAAAATAACCAGCCAGAATCCAGTGAGACTAACTAACCAGATTGTGATCCATGAAAGAGCTGATCAGGGAATGTGGGCCACTTTTTTGGGAGCTCCCGGGCCTAATTGTGATCCCAATCTGGCCCTAGTCAGGTATGGCAAATAGAGATATGTACATATGATAGTTGTGTGAAGTAGGAAGGTATGATTAAGAGATGGGTTGGCATTGTAGGCTAAGATAATGGATGTGGTTTCTTATTTAAACGTTTGCAGTATTAAGTCGTTGTCTAGACTCCATGCTAAAAAAGCATAGCATTTTTAATGAGATGTACAAACATACTGTTTTTAATAAATCAATCATTCTTGCATATGGATGAGTAGTTCTTGTGCAGATATCTGTCCTGATGATTATTTTAAAGTAAAGATAGAAGATGAAGTTGGCGTTGTTGGTATGTGGTGATCGTAAGACATACAAGCAAATTATAACACAGTAGACTTTTGGCAGTGGCCCAGCATGTTTCTTGCTCTGTAAGAAAGCGTGTGTGTCTGAACATCTTATTTTGTGAACGAAAAAACTGTATAACCTACAAATTACGATGGCAGCAAACTAAATAAAGCAAGTAAACTTGTGAAGATTATTAGTGAATGAAGCTGCAACTCCATTTTATGTCCGACTAGGGCATTCAAAGAGCAAGCAGTTAAGACATAAATTAGCAGCTAGAATGTTTGTTGAGAGAGAAAAATAATGGTCAGCCTCTCAAGTGAATAGCAAACTGTGAAAAACACGTGAAAACCAATTGCTGAGAAGGGGTTTCCCAAGTCCATCATCTAAATACTTTTATACTTCTTTGATTTATTGATGACAAAAGCTCTTGCAACAGACTGTTAAAACTAACAGTTAAAGGTGTCTGATGCAAGCCCTAAACATTTTCATAAGAGGTTTTTAGGTGTGCACTTGAGACGTCTTTAACTGTCATACCAGACATTTGGTTTTCAGAAAAATCATAATAAAAATACATACACTTTTTATGTCAGTCAGACTCCTTCATGTTTGGTCTGGTCAGGTGGCATTCATATTTTGCTTCCCTCCACCACAGCATTTAACATGGTGCAAAGTGTCAGCTCACTTCGTCTATTGGCTATCTTGCACTGTGAGTTGAGGCATTTTGCCTCATTACATATGCACAACGCCTGACAAGAAGTTCAAAGGAGTACCCTTCACTGTAAGAGCTGGTACACTTGGGATTCTGGGTCACTCCTTTATTTTTATATTTGTTTGTGTTCATGTTTGACTGCCAATCAAGGTCTGGCAGAGGGAAATGACCTTAGAGCATATGACAAGGGAGGAGGCGATGTTAGAGTGTGCTATACATGTGACACCAAATATAGAGAGGGTTGATGATGATGTGTTGTGACCAACTGTGACGAAAGTGGCGATGAGATCAAGAAAGTTGCATCTGGAAGACTGTAGACTGGGGGCAGATATGAGAAAGTATTTTTCTTGTGAGAAAATGCATTTTCTTTTGCTTTAAGATATCCCATTAGTCGTATGTAATGTGTTTGTGTGTCATAGAACGGTGTCTTATGCGTGTGTGCATCTATGTGAACATTTTTCCATGTTGTCTCTGTTGGTTGGGGTTTACAAATGCATGGTTTTCTCACTGCTCAAAACACCACAGTGTCCGGTTCTGTGTTTCTTACGGTTTGGGATTTTGCACCAAGTTAGCTGCCATGTAGTGCTATCCTGGTTTTGGTGATGACTTCATTGCGAGGTGGAGTCTTTTTCATACCGTGGAACTGCTGTGCTGTCAGCTGGAATTAACCGTCAAGGAAAGTGTGTTGTGTTTTATTTGAATATTGGTTAGGTGAAGTGCTGAATATTTGTTTATCGCAAATACTGCCCTATAAAATATCTGATAGTGTTATTCAGCTGTGCGAATGTGCTATTCAATGGCTTTAAGATGTCTGAGGGTCTGTTAATTTCATTTTATTGGATGTCGGTTAACCAAAATGCCAGAGGTGTTGTGAGTGACATCACAAACCCTCTGTGCCTGAAGGAAGGAAAGATATGCACTGCAGCGGTGGTAAGGTAAGTGCAAGGTGTGGGAATTGCAGGAAAGGATTATTGCTCATATGGCTCCCTTTAATTCCTGTTTCTGCTACTGCTTTCGAGACAGTCAAGTCAGGGCAAGAGCACTTTCAGCTGTACCAAGGAGCCAATCAGGCCTCCAATTATTGATGTCCATGTTCAGTCTGAGAGTTTTTATTATATATGAACTTTTTAGATTTGTGGTGTTAAATGAATTTTACCTTTGATAAAGGTCATGTTGTCTCTGGTCAGCTCATTGAACACTGTATATTCTTATCAATGCATAACATTTGCATATACTTCGTGTAGCAAATGTACCGTTTCAGCATGATTATCCGAGATTTGTTAGAGTCTGTGTCAATGCTTTCCGTGACATACTGAGTGTGCCTTGGCTCTAAAATTGTATTTGAATATTAGATTCGCTCAAGTGGTCTATTTAACTTCGTCTTTTAGGCCATGGAGAAGGTGCGGAAAATGCACTAATGGTATGGTAGTTAAAGGCCATGTGTAGGCTGCAGAGTGCATTCACATCACCTGAATATATATTACAATGAAGTGACTGCCAGGAGCACCACTATGCTTCAGCTGAGGTTCAGTTTAAAGGCACCGCAGTAACAAATGATAAGGAAAAGTGCTTTCTGATGTGGAAAAAACAAATGTCTAAAATTTAGGAATCCATCGCTAAAGAAACACTCAAGTCAGGGTGCCTATTATATACAAAATGCCACCCTGGCTATTCAAATTGTCTGCCTTCACAATGACTGAAGGATTACAATGTAGTTCGCTGAGTAGTATCTGCTACGTGTTCCACAAGACAGACATAGGTGTGATTAAAATATTTAATTCTACATCCCTGCCTGTGAATATGTTAGAAAAGTCATTATAAATGCATTTCCTATTTAACTTTCAAACAATGAATTGATGATGAAATCAGATGTTTGTTAATTTGTGTGGAAAAGTGACTTTATAAAAATGTAGTTCAGGTTTCTGTGATAGAACTGGCCTAAAACTAGTTTTGCTACTCATCAAGTCTTCAGAGATGGACACACATCCTTGACCGTCACACACTCTGCCCTCCATATATTCAGCCAGGCTCCCAAATGGCAGAGGTCGGCTATCTCAGTTGCATACCCAATGGTTTAGGGCTGTCGCTGGGGAATGCACAGATGTGCTCGACCGGCCTCTGGGGATGACCAGCGCCAAAAACCATGGCTCACAAAGGGCTTGTTGCCTAGAAATGTCCACTTTCCATACGTGGTCTTTCTATGCCAGATGTGCCAAGCCCACTGTTACAATAGGAATGGGTTTGGCCTAGCTGATCCATTGATATGACACATAATGAGGCTGTGCCACTGCAATCCATTGTTACAGCTTGAAATACAGGAGACCCCATCCCCATGCTAGCTTATGGGAATAGCAAGCCTCCTTGATAGGGGAACCCTCATGGGTCTGCCATACTACCTGTGCTGTGAACATCTGTGGGTGCCTGCCCAACCCTTCACCCTCCATCCAAGGGAAGGTGAAAGGCCCCGCGAAGGCTGGACCATGTTTGTTACAGGTCAGCTGGAGTACACACCCCAGGGTGCTCTCGGTGACCTGTTTTGGCAGATCAGACATATGTTTAAATGCACAGTCCATGCGAGTGAGCACAGCAGCGTGCAATAGCAGGTCGGACACATAAGTAAACCATCCCAGCAGTGCAAGTGCGCACCCAGGCAGCAATATCAGGCCTGACCTACATTTACAAACTTCATGTATGCACTACTTCCTAGCATATGTCGGAACGGTGAGCGCACTTTGACACTTTGAAACTGCAGTACAGTGGGAAAGGGCCCAGGGCCTCGAGGCTCTACGCGAGAAGCAATATGCATACCGGCCTAAAGTGGGAGGCCAGCGGCCCAGGTCTCCAGGACAGCTGTGGTGTCCGTGTACTATCCGGCTGACAATGGCGGTCCAGATTCACGGTAAGCACTTCCCTAGTGCCAATGCGCACACCAACCTGTCTTGCAAAGGGGGTTGCGGGGCCTAGAAACATCAGGGGCACAAGGGCTTAGGCAGACCGGCAGGTGCTACTGCACCCACCGCTTGTCATGACAGGCGGATGATCTGTTTCACCCCCCAGCTCAACTCTGCTTCCTACGAGAGGTAGGAAGGGTGCTCACATTTTCACCCTGTACCACCAGTGGGGAAGGCTCCGGCACTACAGCTGCAAAGGGGCCTTGGCAGCCTCAAGAGGTGTCCCATGGAGGGATACTGACCCTCCAGGTAGGGGGAACTCACCTAGCGGCTCTCCCCTGTTCTGGCAGTGCTCATGCTCTGAACCCCACCCAGCAATTCACCTACTCCGAGCTTCAGCCCTGGGGATGTACCCTAGGGCCTCTCTAGACATAGGGGAGGCCCCCAACGTGTGGGATCCCCAGGGGAGATGCCAACCTGACCAGGAGACATATTGGGCAGGCAAGTCCCATGGGGCATGATCAGTGGCACGTCCCCCTACTTGTCAATGCTGTACCCGCCCTAGGTATATGGTGTAACTTTTCATAGGGCACTCCCGGCTACAACATTTAACCCAATTGTGAAAGCACCCTGCACCTAACTGGTGTAGGGAGGGTGCGTGTACCTTCCCGCTGCAGTACAGTGGGAACTTGCCCCAAGTTCTAGTGTCATGAACAGAGGGTAGATGGAAGAATAAGAGCACCAAAAAAGCAAAATCCTTCAGGAATGTTCCCCTAAGAAGGCCATGTCCGGCAATTTTGGAGTGTCATAGGGAAATCACCAGTGTCCTCCGACATATAACACTAAAATACAAGTAAAATAAGTCACTGTACCCACACAAACTAGGGGACAGATGTCTGGTAAGACAAAAGCAGGGTACCTCAGCAACTAGGCAGGATACACAAGAATTGTTGTGGCACCTGGTACTCTCCCTTTCAAGTGTGCCCCAAGTTGTTCATGTAGTTCTATAGACCTGTCTAGCAGAATTTGATAGTGTGGTGTCACATGTTGGCCACAGCCCTCAATTTGAATATTTTGTGGAGTTTGAAAGAGTAATCACTGCCCATTCAGGTCACCATATTGTTAGCTCACGGGAGGCCTTTCATACCTCATTCACACCCATTCTAAACTCATCAGAGGGTGGAAGTTGATGAACAGTTATGGCAAATTAGTATCCAGGAACCCAGGTAGGGAAAATGTAACATTCTGAAAGGTACTTTTCCTTAATATATATTAAAACTGACCTTTAAAATGGGTTTTTTAACATAGTTTTTAAATACGTTTTCTAGGAAGTCCATTTGCAGAGTCAGCAGTATTGGATTTTTAATCAGCGCTCTAGTTTTCTACATAGGACAGATAGGCCTGCTACAGTGAAAACAGCTTTTTGGGCCTTGTCACTGTAGGAACCTGGTAATAATAATTTTCTACATGTCGCACTTTTAAATACTATGAACGCTATCTTGTGGATCGCTATCTTGTGGCCCAACGAGGTTTACATAGGGGTAACTTACTAATATTTAAAAGGAAGATTTTCTACTGTCAAAAAGGGATATTTTAACAGGTATCATTGCAGGTTTTACAGTGCAGCAGTCAGGCTACAATGGTAGGCATCAATCCATGTTTTCTTTTGTCACACTACTGGATGGCACAATATGAGCTGTAGTCTATTAGTGATAGCTAACTTTTCATACCATAGGTGTATATATGCACCTAATACAATGGCCTTATATCAGAGTTAAATACACTAATCAGGGATTTGTCAATGTATCCATGTTTTAGGAGCCAAAGCACATACACTGGGCACTAGACTACAATTTCCCAGTCCAGTGGAGTCTAAAATCCAACATTAAAATGGGGTCCAGCAAAAGGCGAAAAATCAGGAGTAACCAAGCAGAAAACTTGATTTTCCTACACTGGCCGACTGCAAATTATTTGTCAATTGTGCTTTTCTAATGTTTTTTCCCTAAAATTCTAAAATTCATATCTCTGGTTCTCCTAAATTAAAATTTTATTATCTTGAAGCCTTTATGCTCATTGGTTTATTGGTATGAGAATGTTATTTTATTCTTTACTTTAAACTCAACACACTCTTTCCACGGCTTGCCAGCTTCTTGTGCTGTAACTACCTGGAGATCAGCAGATATTCTCTCAGATTAGATTTATTAACTTCGTGGTGGTCACCCCCCCCAAAATGAATACACCAATTTCTGGCACCGGTGTGGTCGCTGTATTGTTCACTTCTTTAAGAGAAAGCTGCCCGAAGACTGTGCCACTGAGAACATATGTAATTGTGGTCATGTTACTATCTTTGTTGAAGTGTAATTCTGGAATAAACTACGGTACAGTTGATGCTTATCATTTCATCTGGATCTTCATTCTCGGCGCACCATTAATATACGGGGGCTGTACCATCGGGAGAAATACTGATAGTGCACGCCGTAGTATTTTCCCAGAGTGGTATTAACTCCCTATTTTGAGTTTCAGAAGTCGGATTGGGATAACACGTTTTCCCTGGCACTAATTTTGAAGCACTTTTACCTGGTGAGATTTGTGACGGAAAAAAATATGTCAGAGTGAACTTTGCCCGCTGCTTGTAATATTTATTTGGTCTCAGAATCGGGACTACTAGGCCACTCGGAATGTGGACGCTTGTAATTTAGAGCTTTATTCTATTTGACTTCATATGGTATAAAAACGGATTATTGCGAAACTACTTTGGGCAATTCTTTAATCCTTTCCTGTGGTTTCACGCATATGCATCCCTTCTCAGTGGGACCCTAATTGTTTAAATTTGTTCATAGCGAATAAGGGTTAATTGCCGACTAACAATATATAATCTAATGTTAAAATGACCCACATGTTTTGTTTTCTCACGCTAGAGGTAGCTTACCAATTAATGCTACAGGAATTAAACTTGTAGAATGCTGGCTGGGAACAGGGTTGCTAATTAGATCCAAGCTAAGATTAATTACATTTCGTATATTCGTTGATTGCTTTCACATGTGAAAGATTAGAACTGTAAATGAAGAATGAGCGTATACAAACTGAGCAAGTTTTGCATTGATTATATATCCCCTGGCAAAAGACTGAAGCAGCTGTTGATCTATTCGTTGTCCTTTATGTTTTTCCAGCTCATCTGTAAGTGGTGGTCGCAATTTTATCTGCTTTTTGATATCGAAAATAAGGAATTAGGGTTTTACAGGCACCGAGACAGCTCTTTTGTTATCAAAAAATGTAGGGACCGATTCTAAAGCCCAATGCATTGTGCGGCAGACATGAAAACAGAATGAAACAATAGAAACCAGATATGATGAAGTTTTTGACTGTCCGGTTTCTTAAAATTGCATTTAGAATATTAATAATTGAAACAAAACGTAGTTACACTAGAACGTGCATAGATGTATTTGTTTCAGTTCCCAGTCGAGATCTCAAGGAGAATAGGAGTTATATTAAATTAAATAGGTTGAGAGAGATGAAAGATGGGTAGCAGGAGGCTGGTGAAATAAGAACTATCCAACATGAGCGTGCACTAGCTTTCTAAATAGTAAGATTCAGTGGCAAGGGCACACTCGTAGAGTCCTAAATTCCAAAGAAACGGAAATGGCTTATGAAATTACAAGAAGGTCAGACTAGAAATGGCCATTGGGTTAAAAGTTTACAGAGCTACATGTGAGCTACGAGAATTGCCTAAATGGCGAGAACCCACATTCAGGGAAAAGATCATCTCATTTGATGGAAAATGAGGAGTTATTAAAAACCCTTAGCACCACGGTCTGTTTATGACAGGCAGAGAGGCTCCTTAATTGTGGTTTGCTTGCACACTTGAGAGAACTGTGTCATGCAATCTCAGAAATGTTGGACTTAGACTATTGCGTACAGATGAAGACATTTGTCTCCTTCTATTTGTTACAAATCGGGATGCGCCCCACAGTCTGCTTCTCGGTCTGGGGGCTTTGGACTTCCCGTTCCAGACCTAAACCCATAC
Organism: Lissotriton vulgaris; assembly: GCF_964263255.1. NCBI lineage: Eukaryota > Metazoa > Chordata > Amphibia > Caudata > Salamandridae > Lissotriton > Lissotriton vulgaris. The sequence goes on from NC_141685.1 coordinate 1,573,219,590, forward strand.
AGGGAGGAGGAGAAGTTGGGGCTTGACCTCCTGTCGCCATATCAGGCACATTCCTATCCCACAACAAAGGATGCACTTCATGGTCTGGGAGTTTAGGACTTGCCCTTCCAGACTACATCAACCTGCAACACCAAGGAGGATGTGGGGCTTAGATTCCTGGTGCCATATCTCGTGCATGCCTGCGTCGAGGTACAGAACGTCCCTGGTTATGCCATGGCCAAGCTGGGCCCATCTTAGCCTGTCAGAGACTGAGAGAGGCTTGACTGGGCCACCCCTCTTGGATTTTTCATCCTTTGCACGGTGTTATTAACGACGGAGAAGATAAAAACTGTACTAAAATCAATGGGTAAGGAAAATCCCACAACTACCAGTATTGTGACTAATTTTCGCTAATGCAATCAGGGAGTTAAATCAAGACATAAGTAATGTGGACATAAAGTTGGCCACTAGTTGGCCATGGGTAGTATCAGATATGGTTACTCTCCACAGTCCTGAGGTAGCATCTAATGGAAGCAGTGTCCACATCATGGTGTCTGAAGCACCCTTCACTGTAACAAGAGGTTTATCCATCTCCTTCATTGTGAATGACTAATTGACTATCAAATTGGCTTCAGCACCTGACCATATAGCATTGCCCTCTGTCAAGAAAAGCAATCTCACCCCATGCAGCAAAGAGGTAAAATGGAATTAACCATACAAGTGTCATATAGAGGAGCATGTGTGAGGCTTAGCAGGCACAGTGAATAAGATATTGGAGTATGAAAACCTACAGAAGATGATACAGAAGAGAATGGCCAGTAGTATGCAGTCATTGGAACACTTGGTGAATGAACGTGTTCTTGCTAAAGACTTGATACACTTTAAATAGCTGTAAGTAATTCTACAGCTTCAGTGAAACAGACTCAACTATATCAGGTTAACCCAAGCAGCAAAATTACAGCTGATGTAGATAAACATAATGAAGTGCAATTATGGGAGTTGCACTCAGAGGACAAAGGCCGAAACCAGGTGGCCCATCTCTTTCCAGGGCCAAAAAAAGTGAACCACGGACATCCTCCGGCCCCAAAAAGTGAACAATAAACAGACTCTGTTTATTTAGGACAAAAAATTATCACCAGTCATAGCTCCCACAGGTACCATAAGAAATGAGAGAACCTGACAGCGAAGGAAACATATTACTTTCAATTAACTCTCACAGCAACACCTAAAGTCCTAGCTTTAAAGGACATTCCTTCTTGATGCAACAATAATGAGAAGTGCTGGCTATTACTGTGGTATAAGGTCAGACATTAATACATTAATGTAAAAAAAGGTTTTGATGTGAGTAAAGATGGGTGCACAGCTAGAAATCAGGGCGCATGAGTGTATATACTGGCGACAATATATCAGTGGTGCAACTGGGTGAATGGAAAACCTTTGTAACCATTCAATAGCTCAACCAGAAAACTGGTAAAACCCAATCTAACAAATAGCAAATACCCTATGCACACACAATTGAGAGTTCACTCTGTAATTATATCTTAGGATAAACAAAAAGTCACAAAAGGTAAGGTGGCAAAGAGACGACAAAATCTTGTGTAGACTGAAATCTTCAGTTCTTTATTCCCATGACAGTAAAACAGCAGCCAGACAATGGCTTGTCGTCTCTTTGCCACCTTACCTTTTGTGACTTTTTGTTTATCCTACAATATAATTGCAGAGTGAACTCTCAATTGTGTGTGCATAGGGTATTTGCTATTTGTAAAGTCAGACATTGGCTAGGTGTCAGACTGGGCAAAGATTCAGAACTATTAGATGGTCTCAACATTGTACAGCTTGTTCCGTGGATCAGCAGAAGTCCAAAATCCACGAAAGAGGATTGCTTGTTGGTGAACTTTAGGTCTCCTTACTACGTTCAAAGAATACTGTTAGAAAGTCGCCCTTTTGCCCTGTTCACCCCAATTTGTTTGCTGAATGATACTGATTTTAACGGACTCTGAGATTTTGGAACTTTATCTTCTGTAAAGCAAAATCCAGCTTTCTAGTTGCCCCTGTTGATTGGTCAGCCTTAACAGGCTTAGACAGGATGCTTTGGTCAGGTGATAAGTGGCCTGGAAGACTAGAAATGGCCATAGGGGAGGATGGGTCCTGCAGAGTGGCTGGGTAAATCAAACTGAGCTCAAAGAGAGAGCAGATCAGTAAGAAACGCCTAGCTAACCTACCCTCACACCCTGGGCTCCAGTCAGATAGCAGGTTTAGAACTGGAATTTACAGAGGTCAGGGTAGGAGAGCTAATGGAAATGAGCAATGCAGTGGGTTGGTTTAACTAGCCTCGGTAGAGAAATCATCCATGTTGGATTTCGGAAGTACAGTGTTTTGTGGAACAAGAAGATGCCACACTTTGGAAGAGGTTTTTGGGTGGCACCCACCGTCACATTGCACAGAGGTGCCCCTTGCTTGTCACCACAGAACACTGAATACATATCTGAGAGCTGCACAATATCTCTGATCCACCTGCTTGAAACTACAAGGAAAAGAAGGAATGCCCTGCTAGAATCTGGATTTGCACCCAAAGGTCTGCTCTCTGAATGACTACGCCTGCTGCACAATTTTGTACTACAGCACTGGGGACTGTGTCTTGCTTCAAGAAGGATTCAGGAGTGGACTCCCTGAAAGCTATAAGTTAATAGAGCTCACCTGCATCCTCTTCACCAAGAGTTCCCACCCTGGAGTGTGTCCAGTAAACTTTTAAGGATTTGGCCAGGTGCATTTATGGGAAATGTGGTCCAGACATCCCAGAGACCACCTAGGACGTTCCAGACCTCTGGATTCGTGTTTTAGACACCTGGAACCTATAAGGATACCTTTAGGAAGCACCTCCTGGAGTTTGGAGAACTTTGGCAAAAAATCTCCATAATATGACCAAACCAACCGCAAGAGTAAAACCAACTACCTTCCACTGTGACCCAACCAGGATTTCAGGTTTGTCCCTCCAGAATTTCACTGGGTTTTGGGAAAGTCCCCTCTTGTCGCCTTTTCAGCATCGTGGATACCAAGGGACCGCCAAGAGGTATTCTGCATTGTCCTCCCCATGGTTGAGATCTGTGCTTCCGATGCTGGTCAGCCTCCGACACCGAGGTTTAACGGTCCACCTTGTTTGTTGTGCGACCCGGGTCTGGTGCTCAATCCGACGACTCACTCACTTCAACGCTCTAAGTTCGTGCGGAAAAGGAATTCAGTTTTGGAACATCGGCTCCAAAATGTCCGACACTCATGACCTCAGCACCTTGAGGCTCTGCTTCACTCTTCACAGAACAGCTGTTTCTTGCTGGAGAAACCTATTTGTGACCCTCCAGTCAAGGTACCCCCGCTTTATTTGGTATTACCTTTGTTGCGCTGCTCTCAGGACGATGGCTTCTAAGACAATTCCTGTACCTGCCTAACCTTAAAATGGTGACCAAGATTGTTCTTCGATTCTCGTTTACCCGCAACTCACAGCAATATTCTGTCTCCTGTGTAATTGGGGATTTCCTAGTCTGCATGCGCTCTATTCACTCTGTGGCCCCTGGCCTCCTATAATTCTGCTCTCTGACTGAATTCAGTCAAAAAGCAGATACTAGGGGGTGTGGCCAGGTGCCAGCGAAGATGGCCGCCTAAGAGGGGAACTCCGCCGGAGCTAAGTCTGTCCCCTTAAATATCCGGAGTGTATCCGCCCTAAGACACACTCAAGTGTGATCCGCTACTTGCTGTGGCAGATCGCTCCCAGTGCAACTGATTCTCGGAGCGCGAATTGCCTGCGGCCCGGAGAAGCATTCCCGAGTCGCGGAGACCAGGCGGCCCGCAGTCACGCTGGAGCCCCGTGCCTGCATCGCATAATCAGGAGAGGCCCCAGCTTGTGGCATGCCCGCTGTGTGGGGGTTTGCACTGTGGCCTGATTCGAAGCGGAGCCGAGGTTGGACAGCAAGTAGCGGAGCACGGAGGTCTGCAGATCCCTGGGGCCACCCTGGGACAGCGTGGGGATACTATCCCTGCCCCCGTAGACACAGCGCCACCAGTGTAGAAAGCGCAGCCTGCGCAAAAGTGGCCCAACATCACTGACGTAGGGCCTTTGTCGAACAGGTGAGACCGGTGATCTGGAGTGGAGCCTGAGGGCTAGCAGCAGCTTAGGGGGAGCACCGAGAAGTGTGGAACCCCCTGAGACATCTTGAGCCGCAGTGTGGGGATTATCCTGGACCCCAGAGTCGCTGCACCACCCGGATGAGAGGCGCAGTTGGCATCTAAGTGAAACACGCAAAACTTGCTTGCGGCATTTGTTCGCCAGATGATACCGATGGTCCGAAGCGGCAGCTGATCACTGGCAGTTGAAAAAGGGAGCACAGAGGAGTGTGGACCCCTGAGACGCCCTGGGACACGGCGGGGGTGCGCTCTTCTCCCCTGGAGCAGTAGCGCCATTCTGGAAAAAGGCGCGGCCTGCGCCAAATTGTACCAGCGTGCAGCGACGGCTCGTGGAGGGAGTTACGGTGGGGCAGGAGGGTGGGGAGGGGGAGGGGCAGGGCGGAGGTTGCTAAAAACCGGCATATGGATAATTGCAGGTAAGTAAACAATTTAATTAATAAAACGAATTTCGTAGCTCGCACTGCATTGCATTTTGCGATGCAAGGCGCACTACGAAATTCGTTTTATTAATTAAATTGTTTACTTACCTGCAATTATCCATATGCCGGTTTTTAGCAACCTCCGCCCTGCCCCTCCCCCTCCCCACCCTCCTGCCCCACCGTAACTCCCTCCACGAGCCGTCGCTGCCAGCGTGGATAGACTGCGGCCTTGGGTGGAAAGACGGTACCGGCGGGCCTTGATGACTTTGGGGCCAAAAGTAGCAAGCCTCAAGAACCTACCAGGGCAACGCAAGGGACAGGAGATCCTCAAAGGAGGCCACTGGGGGGGCCCTCATGCAGCAGAGGTTGAGCAGCGCCTCCAAATCCAGGCATTACAAACTCGGGGTGGAATACCGAGGTGTGGACAGCCCGCCATTATGAGACCGAAAGGCAACGTTACCACCCAGACCAACAAATTGGACAAATATGCAGTTCCCTGAGACAGGGCCAGGCGGGGAGAGTATCCGAAGACCAAGCGGGCCAGAAGGAGCTGTCCTTGACCTCCATTATGGCGGCGATACAAACGCTGGGCACAAACTTAGAGACTAAAATGGACAAAATCTCAATAGAGGTCAACCTTCTCCGAACGGACCTTGGCAAGACCACAGAAAAGACCAAAGCAAACAAATCTGATATACGGGCGCTTCAGGCCTCCTCGAAGAATTTAGGAAAACGAGTGAGCGAACTGGTACACCAACACCAACAATTGGCCCTCAGGCTCGAGGATCAAGAAGGTAGAGCCTGCAGAAGCAATATATGTGTGGTGGGGGTGCCGGAAGGAATGGAGGGGCCCAGCGTTGAACTGTTCCTGGAGGACATCATCCTCACTCACCTAAAACCTAAGCGCCTTTCCAACATCTTCACGGTAGAACATGCCCATCGCGCACCGGTCCCGAAACCCAAGCCGGGAGCGCCGCCCAGGACGATAATTGCGAAAATCCTGAACTATAGGGATAAAGATGCTAGCCTCCAGGCGGCTAGACAGAAGGGTGACCTGCAATATGAAAACGCCACGATCCGCTTCTTCCCAGATTTCACTCTTCAAGTCCAGCGGGAAAGGCTCTCCTTTGCGGGCGTGAAGGCGGCACTTCGTGATAGGGGTCTCAAATATATGATGTTTTTTCCGGCCAAGGTGAAGGCCATCGCGGGGGGCAAATCCCTGTTTTTCACCACGCCATCTGAAGTGCAAGACTGGCTTGAGAGGGAGTCGTCGCAAGAGCAGGAGCAGACGGAGGGTGTTACCGGGAGAGACAACCAGGTCGGTTCTCCCGCATCCACAGCTGGAAGGTCGAAGGTGGATGTCCAGAGTCAACGCTCCTGGAGGTCCAGGTCAGCCAGCCCCAAGTGGGGTCTCTCTGAGACACGGATGGTCGCTAGTGGAGGCGGACATGAGACATGGACCCCAACAAAACTGTAATGTATAAAGTTGTGAACTGCCAGGACAATGGTTTATTCCCTCTGGGCGGGTGGATACGGGGGGGAACCTCTCAGCCCAGTTAGCATCGCAGACACCTAGTACTGCTGGGTGGGGTAGGAAGTAAGGCCTCTACCTCACTGAACTAACGGAAGGTGATGATCCCCTTGGGGAGCCGCTACCTGATAACGCCAGTGGCGAGTTACGAACTGTAATGACTGTGATCTAATTCTTTAAGAGTGTATTCTTGGGTAGAGGACCGTTATCCATGTGGGGGGACGGGTGTGGGCGGCGGCTGAAGCTGGAGCTGGCACACTCTTCCCCTTCAGGAGTTTTTAGCGGGAGGGGTGGTTTCCTCACTCCCAGGTTGGGGTCAGGCGAAAGGCGCTCTGCTTATTGGGGTTGTGGGTAGTTTGAAACCTACGGAGCAGGGAAGCAGGGTGGGGGAGTCCTTGTGGGGGGGAACAAAACCTTTTGGGGATGGAGGGAGTTGGGGGCCAGTTTCAGGGTCCTGGGTTGGGGCTGGGGGCACACAAAGAGTTTACAGATATGCTTATGCAACGTGCCAGGAATCACAGGATCATTCTTGCAGTGAAATGCGCTGATGGCTATGAAGTGGGATAAAAGTCTTAAGATACTAAGCTGGAATGTCAATGGGCTGGGGGATAAGCTTAAAAGGACTATTGTATTGCTATTTGTTAAACAACACCTCCCGGATGTGGTACTCCTGCAGGAGACCCACCTGCTGGGAAACACATACCATGCGCTGAACAGATGGGGGTACTCTCTGGTGATCCACGCTGGGTTTACCTCCGGGTCCCGGGAGTTGGGAATCCTCCTCTGCCGCAGCTTCCCCCTTGTCATTGACCACACAGAATCCGACCCTCTGGGGCGCTTTGCGGCTGTCTCGGGGAAATGGGAGGGGCGCAGGCTCAACCTGGTGACGACCTATATCCCGCTGGGTCTCCAAACTCAATCCTATCAAGACTTGTGTAGGCTTCTTCTCTCCCTTCCGGAGGGGCAACTCCTAGTGGGCGTAGACTTTAATGCTGTGGTCTCGAGGGACTTCGATAGACACCCGCCTACGGACATACCGACGGGACACATGTGGCTAGCTGATTTCCTGGAGGCGTTTGGTCTACTTGTTCTCTGGCGTCTCCGACACCTGACACACAAACAATATAAAAAATAAATATAACCCGATTCCTGAACAACTCAACTCAACACGCAAAAGGAAATTTTGAGTGTGCCCCACCTCTCTACTGGCCTTAGGCCCACCCGTCTCAATTGTATATCAGATGTAGAGCTGTTAGCTCTTATGGTGTGCACTCCCACCGCCCCTGTTGCTCCCAAGAGGCAATTGTTATTAAAAACAATGAAATTTCCACCCACTGTGGATTGCACCACCAGAGATCAAATAATACAAGTGTCAATAAAGAATGTCCAAGAATTGTTATATCTTGTTTTGTTTCTTCTTTATTCAATTCTCTTTTAGGCAGCCAATGCATTTCGTTCAAAAGAACTTCATCAGGGCGTGCTGGCTGTGTCTAATGTGCACAGACATCACATCTTGTTTCTTTGTTTTCTGCGTCCAAATCAAAGTAAGCGGCTACTGTGCCGAGCGAAAAGTAGCGTCCTCTCCTGAGGAAAAAAGTATCCATCCTTTATTGACACTTGTATTATTTGATCTCTGGTGGTGCAATCCACAGTGGGTGGAAAAAAATATATAAAAAATAAATAAATTTAAAAAAAAGCAGATTCTACAGATAAAGCTATGATCTAAATGGTCCCCTACATTGACTGTTTAGAACTTTTAATATTACTACCACCCTCATTTGCTCTATATGGGGCAGCAATCTCCCAGGTGACTGAACCTGGGTCTCAACTTTCAAATCCTCCTACTGCAATGACTGTCCCCAAGATGGCCGCCTTGAGTGGGCCTTTCTCCAAAGCCCTCCTTCTCCCCTTGTTGGGGAGGGTTCCTGCATCTGTTCCTTGAAGTTTCAGAGTCCCCTTCTTGATGAGACCACAGTGTCAAGGGAGACACACTCAGGAGAAGATTGGGAATGGTCCCACTACCATTGGGAGCTCAGCATCGTACACCGTCACCGGCGCTCTCGATGAAACATTGTATTGACGATGCCCCCTAGGTGGAATCCAGTACCTTTCTGTGCACATTGCGGTGCCCGAGCTGCCTTTGGCCGAAGACCGGTGGAGCTGTCATGTGAAGCTATTTAGGAGTCTGGCTCTGGTTTACCCCTCAGCCGCCACCTACCCAGCCAGAAGTCAGACACTGTTTTCCCTGTCTCCCTGTTGTATTTCCTATCTCTGCCTCGCCTCTTCCTTCTATTATTCTTTGTCTACCTCCCCTGTACCTTTCCTGTCTTCCCCCCAAATTTCTCTCCCCTTGCCTGTTCTTCTATTTATACTATGCTTTGGTAACTAATGTAACTTCATAACTTGCAACTGATGTAACTTCGTTACTTGCAATGGTTGAATTATGTAACTATGGACCAGATGTAGGTAATGCCAATTTACCTATTCCTAAATACCGAATTTTAACGATTCGGTATTTAAGAATAGGTAAATGGGATGTAGATACATTTTCGGAAAAATTACAGAATTGTTAAGATTCAGTATTTACCGATTCGGTAATTGCTATTCATTCCTATGGGCCTGGAGGCACATAGGAATAAATGGCAATTACCGAATCGGTAAATACCGATTCTGTAAAATGGGGGAAACATTCAAGGGTGCCAGGGTGTCACTTTGACACCCTGTTGCACCCCTGAATCGTGCTTGTGTGCAGATGTGGCAAATCTGTGCATTTTCAAAGGTATTCCTTATTTACAACCAACTTATAGTTGGTGGTAAATAACAAATCCTAAAATAGGAAAAGCAGTGCTCCCTACATTGCAAATTCGGTAATTTACCGATTCAGCATTTTAAGGAATCGGTAATTTACCGATTCCTTAAAATACCGAATCAGTAAATTACCGAATTTGCAATTTAGGCCACCTACATACCAAATGCCCAATACCGGTCGGTAATAGCCGAAATTCGGTAAATTCGGCCGTTACCGACCGGTATTGGGCCACCGACATCTGGCCCTATGTTCTGAAACAATGCTCTTTCTCATGTAAAACGCTCTGATACCTCCCGGTCTAGCCAGCGCTATATAAAACTTTTTAAACAAATAAAAAAAAGGAATGTCAAGTCAGCAAATCTTCCCCAAATCTGGCCTCCGTGGGGGGGTCGAGGGACGGCATAAGAAAAAGCTCCATAATTTTGTAAGTGTGAAGGTAAAAGTTTGACTGGAGCCTTCTGCTTAGTGTATCCGACCCGGATTCCATTGCGACTCCTTCGCGGTCAGCCTAAAACTTTGACTTGTCCCTGTCAAGTGCAACCAGATGTTCCAGGGTGGCGCTATAGGCTTTCAAGCACTACAGAGTGGTTAATAATAGACAATTCACATCTACTGCTCACTGCATTGGATTTTTGACATTTTGGTGTCTATTTGTTCATAAAAATATTTCCTATTCTTATAAGTTGGTGTGGGATTTGTATTGTGTGTTGTGTCATGTATTTGATGTATTGTTGTTTTTAAATGCTTTACACTCCTGTCTCCTATGTTAGGCCTGACTGTATGTTGTCAGCTACCAAGGTTTGAGCAAGGAGCTAATTTACTGAGACCTTTACTGGACCCTATTCCATATTAGTGGATTTATTTCTAGTGGTGGGTGCATACTTACCCCTGCCAATAACCCACTTTCCAACAAATACTATATAAAATGAATTCTTCTATGAAGTGCTCAGTAAAGTCTCTGCTGCTCCATTGGGTTATTTCTATAAACCTACTAACTTTTAGGTATGACACTGGGATTCATGCCAGCTCATGTGCACAAAAACTCCACTCTGTTCCAATTCTGACATCCCAGTCTCTGCACACAAGCAACAGAATTGCCCCCACTGAGTTCCCTAAAAGACCAGGATTTACTCGTGCTTATACATACATCTGTGTCATCCACCCCCAAAGATGACTATTTTACTTTGTGTTTCATTGCCTGTATAATTAGCAAGGACAGCAGTGTTGGGGTATTGAACTATAATGCTGCGCAGTGGCTGCCACAATATACAACGAGAGGAGGGGCGGGGGAGGGGTGCAGGGGGGAGAGGGAGCGCCAGGGAGCATTTGAGAGAGCACAGGGGAGTGTTAAAATAATATTTTTTTATAGTTACGCTTACCTGCTGCCGGCTGCCTCCCACTCACGCCTCAGTGCTGGGACTGTCTTGTCCCAGCAAGACACACTGTGACTACGTCACACCTCCCTGTCAAATCCCTGCACTACAAAGCAGCGCAAGGATTGGACTGAGCAGGCTAGAAAGACGCCCTGCTCAAACAGGGAATCTGTGGGGTTTCTCCAACTTGAAACCTACTGGCACATGTGAGTTTTGGTCGGCCCAAGATGGCCAGCCAAACTCACATGAGCACTTTGGGAGTGCTCCCGCTTCCATGCCTTGGCCTGCTCCTCCCTGTACACACTGGCAGAACCAACGGCTTCAAAATTAAACAATATTGAAATATCGTTTTTTTTTTTTTGCTGCTGGCTCTGAGCCACTGGGATGACGCTCCTTTGCCTTTGCAGAGGGGGCCATTCCTTGCATGTTAGACATTAGGGAGTATCATGAGTGAAAACAGCATTACACTAAATATTTGATGCTCCAGTATGCAAGAGTATAAGTGGGTCATTCCTTTGATTGCTTAATTCTTGGTATCCAAGTACATGTCTTGATTTCTTTCCTCATTGCTTTGGAGTGATTTTTCTTTACCATTTACTTTGAGACAAGAATTCTCTCACCATTTTAAAAACAGAGTCCCTGAGTCCCTCACCTCTCCATTCACTTCAATTGTGTTGAAGGATAATGCCCCCTCCCCAACTCTCAAAAAACCCAAAGGATATTTACTGCCATTTTCTTCTCGTTTCGAGCCTCCTGGGGGCATCTTCCTGGAGAAGACCACCCTGAAAGGAAATAGAAAAGAGAAGATGTAACCAAGGAGAGAATAGCCAAACTCGGAATACCAATTCTAAAACTTACACCCAATCTATCTAATTAAGATACGCAAAAATTGGATTATTCGAAGAGTCGGGACTTCGGCTTCTTGCAAAAATCCAGAAGCATTAAGTACGCTATAATGTGATGCAGGAGGTCATTCCACTCTTTGGGGGAGATCTACAATATTGCGAGGCCTCCGACTTTTGTTTTGTGAATGCGGGGTATGTGTGCCAGAGAGAGTTCGGCTTAGCAGAAGTGCCTGAGAGGGGAGTGGAAGTGTACACAGCTGTTGAGGTAAGTAGCACCAGTTTTTTGAAGTACCTTGTTTGTGTGTGTGAAATCTTTTAACTTGGTGTGTTTGTGTATGGAGAGCCAGTGAAGTTTCCTGAGGTGTGGCATGAAGTGGGTGCAGTGAGATAGGTTTAAGATGAATCTTGCTTTGCAGTTTTGGATGATATGGAGACCTGTTCAGGAGCTTTTTTGTGATTCCTGCTTAGAGTGCATTTCAGTTGTCAAGCCTGCTGGTGATCAGTGCCTGTGTGACAGTTTCCCTAGTGTTCTGTGGTAGCCACCTAAAGATCTTTCGTAGCATCTCCAGGATTTTGAAGTATGAGGAGGTCGCTATGTTGTTGTGGAAGAGCCACTCTTGTGGTTGAGCACCCTATGATGACCGTCGACTACCACCATCTTAAAACTGACTTTAGTGTATTATTTTACCCTAGCCTTAATGTAGGATGGCCCTGCTTATGCCTGGTCAGTGCGAGCCGTCACAGAGTAGAACAGTACATTTATATTATGAGTTCTTACTATTGGCTTTGACATGGCCTCATGTCATCTTGCTTTCTGACTTTACCTTGCTTTAAGCTTTTCTGTGTGCATGGCAGTGCTTGTATAACTGACTCCATTTTCATAACTGATGCCATGTTCTGTGCTCGCACAAAGCTGCAAAGTAGGGAGGGCATTCTTTTCTCTCCTCACTTGTTTTTTGCTCCTCACTTTTATCTGTGAAATGTACAGACTGTCTCAGAGTCAAAATACTGGGGCTTGGACAGCCACTGTCTTGGCCTTGATGCAGACTGGTACCAGCCACCTTGGTTTTTTCCAATGAGAAAGGGGCAGGGTTTTCTAGAAGCTTCGTCCCACATTGAATAATGGTATTAAAGCTGGGAGCTTTTGTGGGCCATATGTAAGTTCACCACAGAATAGACCTATTGCTGTGGAAAGGTGACGGAACTTGGGCCCTGACTCAACTCCTTCCTGGGCTGTTGAAAGGACTTCCCCAGCTAGAGTTGGCAAGGATGTTGCAGAATCAGTCGGTGTGGTGTTCCTAACCATTTCTATTCGATTCTATTCTTTGCTATTTGTACATATTGCATTCTTTTTTGACCGTTTATTTCAATTGGCCTTCTGATATTTGAGTGTCTGCTATGACTGATATATTCGGCATGCCTTTTCGGAATATTGCAGTAATAAACTTGTGTGTGTGTTATATTCCATGCATTTGGATTTGTTTTCTTATCTCGCCATAAAGGAGTGCTGGGTCTTGCCTCGTCTTTTGGGAGTGTTGGGTTTAGGGTGTGTCCTTTTTGCGAAAAGCACATTCCTTACATATGTTTACTTAGGCTTTCATGGCTAGCTTGTCATCGAGGATGGTTCCTATGTTTCTGGCAGGGGTCGTGGGGGTCAGTGTGATGCCAAGGGCTGCTGGTCACCAGGTGGAGTCCCAGATATAGGTTTTCCTTCCGAAGATCACCACTTCCATTTTGCCTGTTTCAGGCAGATGGATATCTTCCAGAAGGCTACAGCGGTCATGCAGGTGATGAAGTTGTTTTGTGTTTTTGGGAATTTTTCTAACAGGAGAAGAGAGTATTAGTTGGACATCCTCAGCACAGAAATGTGTGTTGATGCCTTTTGATCTGATGAGGCCTGCCAGTGGGGTCATGTAGATGTTATATATGGTTGCGGAGAAAGTTGAGCCCTTGGTGACTTCACAGATGAGATTTTTGGCTTCTGATGTGTAAGCTGGCAGGATGACTTTTTGTGTTCTTACTGTGAGGAAGGAGCAGATACAGGTTGGAGTTAGTGACCATGTAAAATGCCGCGGAGAGATCGACCAATAACAGGGCTGCTGTTTCTCTGTGGTGGAGGATCAACCTGATACTTAAACCCTAACATTTCGAATAATAAATATTTAACGGCTTAAAAAGCTTCCATATATTTAACTTCATGGACCTTGATCTGTGTTTGATCCTGTAAGCCATGCTAAGCTTTGGCCAATAATGAACAAAATGGAGGGGGAGGCCATTTTGAGGTAGCTGTACGAAGAACCACAGGCAAGAGTTCAGTATGGAAAGAATGGGGAATGCACAGAACATTTTGAGAGATGTAGAGGAGTAAGGCAGGGCTGTGTCTTGGCCCCCTTTCTGTATATATAAACAGTATTGATACATTTATTTTGAAAAATGTCAGCGATTATGTTGAGATAGGTTTGCATCCCTTGCCTATTCTGCTTTACGTTGATAATGTGGTCACAATGCCATGAACAGGGATTCGTTTGCAATGTCGGTTCGGATAACTTTGTGACCTTTATGGACAATTTAGGCTTAAGCATTAACTGTAGCAAAACATATACCATGCTTTTAGGCCTAGCCAAAAATAAATCTTGGTTCCATTTCCCAAGTGATTGAAAAAAAGAAAACCACTATTGATACCGTTTCTTACTTTGGTCTACCTTTTGACCACTGGAATAATTGGTGCCACTTGAGGAATATTAGAAGGTCCTATTTTGAGAAATCAATTTTGGATATGCAGCAAGGCTGGGTCGCAAATCTGTAAACAAGTTGACAGATATCTACTTAGCAAAATAAGTGCCAATAGCCTGCTAAGTATCAGGTATTTGGAGGTCATGCAAACTTAAGTGTCTTACAGATTGTGGAGAATCAATGCCTCCAATTTTTTTTTAACTGTCCTGGGAATTTGTTTCTCTACTATCTTTCACCAGGAAGAAGGTGTGCCATACATAGAAGACCATATTCTAATATTGCCTCTGCTTCTATGGTACTCTATCTAGTCAGAGCCACCTGCTATCTTGATTAGAGATATTGTTAAGGATTGCCTAAGGCTAGACACAGCAGAAGACATGCCTATATTAAAAGCACATGCAAGGAGATGGGAATAATAAAGTATTTCCAAAAACATGAAACCATACAGGGAGTCAGCAGAAGGGATTTTAAAACATTACTTTCCATTCACAGAGCGAGTGTCAGGGTAGAAATTGACCAGAAGAAAGTGACCATTGTGAGACAAACTCCCCTGTTCACCCAGTGAGACATCCAGCCATACACCACTATGGCGACTAAACCCCTGCATAGATTTATCCTAACAAGATTCTATTTAAACACCATACACCTTTTAGTGTCCTTTCCTATAAAGTGTGATCTAAAGGACACTTTGCCCACCTGTCCTCGCAATGACAGATCAAAATAAAGGAAAAGATAACTCATTCCACTGCTGAAACAGCATCACTTTACCCATTGTAGGCCTGCTTTCAAGTATTTGCAATAACTCCATACCCATATCTCGATAGCCACATTTTTATGGCAAGTTAGATAGAGCAAGTGTTCTTTTCATAATGATGATCAGGTTGCAGGCATTGTATCCTACTTTGGCTGACATAAATTCGTTTTATAAAGTGATGTGTTGTTATCAAATGTTTACAATTGTTAAAGTATGTTCAGGCCCGGACTGGCCGTTGCGGGCACCGGGCAATCCCCCGGTCGGCCGCATGGTTGGGGGCCGGTTTTGGGCCCCAGGGGGCCGTTTTCGTTACAGGGCCGTTTTAAAACGGCCCTGTAACAAAATCGGCGAAAACCGGCCCTGGCAAAGAGCACGGTCGCACCCCAATCCACCCCCTGGGGGGAGGGGGAGGCCGGCCGAGCACTTTGCCAGGGCCGGTTTCGGTTCCCAGTCCGGCCCTGAGTATGTTAGCTGGCTTCTATGGAAGTTATAAATGAATTAGCTCTTTGAAATGACAATTTACAGAGGACATTTTTAGAACACAATTTATTTGTCTCAATAATTTGTGTTTTTTGACTTATTGATCATTGCATATATGTTCTTGTCTTTTATGGTTCAGATTTTTATGGAATAAAAGCATTTTGACCGAGCTGCAAATCTTTAGAGAATTTAGACACAAGTTCCTTCTGTAGGTGCCTACTTCATCAAAAACTCAACTCATACCTCGGACATGTTGATTACCATATGTCGTCTTTGTTTGACTAAGTGTCTGTTTGGAAAGTTGTTTCTGCATCTGTTTTCTCCATGTGTACCACTGAGACCCCTTTTGAGCTGGGTGTTTCATTCTAACACTTCTAAAAGGGAAAGCATATTTAGGGATCAAATAAATTTCATCAATTGAAATGACTCAGACTCACAAGCTCCTAAGGCCCGAATCCCAATGGCAATCTGTGACAAAAGTCTAACTTTACGACTTTTGATATTCACATAGGTCATATACAAGTGGTATCTTTACATCCGTAGCTGGGCTAGCATCTCTGGCCTGGGCTGTACTCTCCGCCCCGAGCAGTGCTCTCCGGCTCGGGCCGTAATCTCCGGCTTGGGCTAGATGAAGTGTAAACAATAGGACGGAATGCAATTTTTACAAAAAGTAACATTAGCAACGTGTAATAAATGTTAGAGGAGGTTATGAAAATCAGTTTGGGCAGGGAAAGGGGTGTGGCCGGACATTACCTCCTATCCCAGAAAAGTTTGCTCCTTTGCTTCATGGCACATGCAGTCCACAATTTGCACTCCCTTAGTGTTGACTGTAGTCCCCTTAGTGTTGGCACTACAGTGAACATTAAAGGGAGCGCACATTGTGGACTACATGTACCATGATGCGAAGGAGCAAACTTTTCCGTGATATGAGGTAGCTTCTGTGGAATTCTAATGGCCCTAAAACAGCTCAAACTTATAAAGATTCAGTAACCTGAATCTTTAAGATCTAAAGGTAGAGCCATATTTAGAGTTTGTCGGGTGGCACACTCCATCAAAATGTGACAGATATAATGTCTACCATATTACAAATGCAATAGGCTATAACGCACTATTAATACACTAGGTGGGACATCAGCTATGTTTAGACCAAGTATCCTATCCACCAAGCCCTAAATGAAACCCTTAAGACTGATTTATTTTAGGAATCTTGATTTACATGTGTTGTGTGTCGATTGATAGTAACAAATTTAGCTTAAAATATTAAAAACATGTCAGGCTGCTAATATTAATCAAGCACTGATTATTATCTATAGAAGACTACTGCTGACCCATCTTAGATTAAATGCATTTTCTAATTCTCTCAAAAAACTTGCCAGTTTATCAAATCTGAAGATGCCACTCTCTTACATGTGATTTTTCAAATGTAAAAATGTAGCTATTTGAATTTGTTTTAGAGTTCTGGTTAGCAAACAAACCTTGAAATTAGTGATTTTAATTTACCCCCCACTTTTTCAAATGAAGTTTAGGTAGAGTTTCTGTACAGAATGGATACTTTCCAAAACAAAAAGTTTGCTTTGCAAATGTATTTATATCATAGATTATGAGCATATATATCTTTGTCATGAGGTTTTTTCTTAAGATATATTGCTGAAACAACATTTGCGCTGCACATAGAATAGATATCTCTAGTGCTCTTACAATGAAGTAAAAAACTATTTTTGGGTTATCTCTTCCTACAGTTTTGCTTCAGAAACAATTGCACAATAGTACTAATGTTTTTCAGAATTGTACATTTGATTCAACTTGATTAAGGTCTGATTTAGAGTTTGGTGGGCTGAATATTTCATCAGAAATGAGCTGGATCTCATGTATGCTGTACTACAAGAGCAAGTATTTTGGCAGTTGTAATACATGGATGGGATATCTGTCACATTTTGATGGAGAATCCCATCTGTCAAACTCTAAATCAGACCCTAAATATGTTACTAGTGTTAGACCTGGCATCTTTTTGTGTGGTTTCCCCAGTCTTTTTGCTTCTGATATCCTGTTTTTGACTGAACTTAGTTTTTACTGGTTTTAGGGCTCTGGGCATTTGCCACAGCTGACCAGTGCTAAAGTGCATGTGCTCTGTGTCTAAAATGTAGTGGCATTTGGTTTCTCCATGATTGACACATTTGGTTTACTTGTTAGTCCATGGTACAGTGCACTACATGTGCCCAAGGCCTGTAAATCAAATTACATTGGTGGGCCTGCAGCACTAATTGCAACACCCACACGTGTCAGGCCTGCCTCTGCAGAGCTTGTGAGGCAGTTTTAAACTGCCATTTTGACCAGGCAAGTTCACTCAATTTCAAAAATTCTTTATTGTGATTATTCATCATAAAAAGACAGAAAAATGTATAAAATACAAAATACAGCTGTGGGCCGTCATAAATACACATAACATTTGTCGTTGCAAGTTACCGTTAAAAATATAAATTTCTGTATTAAGATAAAATTCATTAAAACAGAATTAAATATATCATACGCATAAGACTTTTACAAATGTCTGCAAGACAGTGGGGTAAAAACCCATAAAATTCCAATTTAAACATGCCAAGCCCAGGAGTGTCAGGACTAACCAATAGGGCCTCCATTTTTTTCCCGAATGGCCCAAGACCAGCTCAGAAACTTAGTTACCCCTATCACTACGGTATCATTACAACTAGTTTTCAATAGCCTTCTAGCAGTTAACGCAGAACTAGTTCCCAGGGATCTACATAGGGGTTTGAGCCACATGCTTCGCGGTTGTTGGTAGGCATGGCAAACATATAGTAGATGGTCAATGTCTTCTGTGCAATCCGGGCAGAAAGAGCATTGATCACCAGTATCAGGTTTTCATGTACATGTAAACTTCCTAAGCGGAAGTGTCTCAACTCGGAACTGGTGGTAAGCTAAATCTCTAGGTTTCGCTATAACATCCCAATAACCTTCCAAACATGGTTCATCTTTGAAATCCCAGAAAGCACTAGACAGGGATGGGCTAGTCAAAGTGGAGAATCTCCTAACTTTAATATGATTCCAATAAGCTGCTCTATAAATTGGTTTTGGTGGGAATTCGGTGGACACTGGACTGTCACACAGGTCCTTCATCCCCATATCAAAGAGCAAAGCTTTGATGCTGGTTAACCATGGAATCTTATTCGAGCAGTCCAATCCCCTTACTTCAGTCATTCCCCTTGAGAATAGGTGTAATTCTTGGGTTGTCCAAAGCCTTCTCCAGAAAACCAACATCCTACACCGAGCAATGTCCTCAATTGCATATCATCCAAGGTCTAAAAGTAGAGGGATGCGGGGAGTGGATTTGGGGAGGCCCACAAGTGATCTTAATAATTTATTCTGGGCTAATTCTAAGTGGAATTGATTACTAGATCCCCAAATCTCAGCACCGTATAAAATTGCAGGAATGATTTTAGTGGAATATATTTTGACTGCGGGGGCTATGGGCTTAGTTTGTGACAGCCTATGTTCCTTTTTCAATGCTCCTGCAAGCTGTGCATGTTTCAGCACGAGTAACTTCAACTGTGGGGTCCAGCTCAGTTTTTCGCCAAAGGTGACACTTAGATAAGTGAAGACATTGGTCTGCTCCAACAGCTTCCCGCTCATGAAAACTCTTGATGTATCAGGCCTGGCCCCGTGGAGTACCATAAATGTAGTCTTCTCCATGTTGACCACTAGTTCATGGTCGCAGCAGAACTCCTCGAAGCGGGACAGTGCCAGCTGGAGACCCTGTCTCGTTTTAAATCGGATCAAGGTGTCATCTGCAAACATGAGCAGTGGCACCCTCTGGCCAGCTAGCATAGGCGCGTCCGTAGGGTAATTATCAAAGTACCGCACCACCCCATTTATGAATAGTGAGAATAGGGTGGGGGCCAGCACACACCCTTGACGGACGCCCTTCCTCACTTTAAATTTCTCGGTGACCTCACCCGGTTTTCCCCATCAAACCTGGGCATAGTTGGAAATATGAAGTCTAACCACAAAGGCCAAAAGTTCCTTGGGTATCCCTAATCCTAGGAGAACATCCCACAATTTTAATCTCGGAACTAGGTCAAACGTGGATTTTAAATCCACGAAAGCTGCGAATATCATTCCCCTACCCAAAAGGACCTCCTTCCAATAAAGCAGGACAAATCTGAAGACTTGATCCAGGGTCCCAATGTGAGCCCAAAACCCTGCCTGCAGTGGGGATAAGATGTTCTCTTCACCCATCCAGGTCTGAATCCTACCCAGGAGCACTTGTGCTATGATTTTTTGTAGTGCATCGATTAGGCTAATGGGCCTATAGTTGGCCGGAGCGGAATGATCCCCCTTCTTATAGATCGGGATAATTTCAGCTCCGGACCAAGAAGTACGGATTGGGGCTCCCCCCGCTAAAGAGTTAAATTAAATTCGTAATGTATGCGATCCAAAGGTCAGAGTCCTGCTTGAATAGGTCAGCTGGAATACAATCAGTCCCGGGCGCCTTACCATGTGGAACAATCTTTAAGACTGCCTCGACCTCTTTTGTGCTAAATAGCAAGGGGGTATCTGTAATAATGTGCAGGGCAGGGCTTCACTTTCCATGCCCTGCTGAAATTGGGCTTCAAAGAATGCGACCCAATGTTGTGGGTCCACATTGTTATTTGGAACGATCAACCTCTACCCATTCCCCCATTTTATTAGGTCCCAAAAGTGTGTCATATTCCTGCCTTTACATGCTAGTAGGAGGTCCTGCCATCGCTCCTCATTCCAGTCTCTCTTTGCTTTCCTTAGGGTAGACTTATAGGATGCTCTAGCCTGTTGAATGTTGGAATGATTCGTTGATTTGATGGATACCACAAGAGATTTATGTGCCAACCTGCATAAGTCGTTATACCATGAATTGGGTTTAAGCTTTAGGTTCTTCCTTGCTGGCTTGGTGTTAATGAAGAATCTTTTCAGCCCACTAAAAAGCTCATTGTGGATCCCAGGTAGTTCGATGTTAAGGACCTCCTGCGAGCCACATTCGTTAAGTTCCCTTAATGACCCTGATACTAGTTCCCTAATCTCTAGCACCTTCCATTCATCGAGAGCCACTTTGGCCTATCGTACCCTTCTCAAGTCTTTTGCCAGAATGACTTGGTTTGGGCTAATATCAGCCACCGGAGTGTGTGTGCCACAAAAACTCCTATCATTCAGCATAAGGACCAGGGGGTTGTGATCACTCTCGGGGCGAGGATGAATTTCCATATCTAGGACTAGGGCCCATATTTCCACGTTCACTAAGATATAGTCTATGTGACTTTTGGAACGCCCATTATCAAAAGTCACCGCACCCAGGGCGTCGGACTTAGTCCTTCCATTTACTGCCCTGAGGCCCGATTCCAAGCACAACCCTTTAACCTGAAGGGCTGCCTCGTCCATATTTTTATGGGCTTGAGGTCCAACTGTGGCACACCCCATAACGCATCCACCTCGTTGCTAAGCCTACCATCATCAGAGTCCAAAGGCTCAAAGCAGGTATTGAAATCCCCTGCAATAATCAGATTTGCATTAAGAGTGCCCTCGGACAAAAAGGTCTTGAGAGCTGTAATGACCTGTGAGTTCCTACCACCCGGTTGGCCCCTGGCATATATGTTAAACAAAAGTAGGTCAAGACCTTTTGTGGATCTAACTTTAATGACCAGAATATCTGGACTATCTAAATAGACCTCATCCACGGTTATCCCTTCAGCTTGTCTAACCCAGCAAGTCAACCCTCCCACTGATCTTCCCCTATGGCCCCTTAATGCTGGTTTGGAGAAGTTTAAGTAGCCAGAGTGGAACATATCAGTGGTTGACCATGTTTCTTGGAAGGCCCAAATATCTACGCCATCAATAAAGGATGACCAATCGGCTGATGCAGCCTTTGATTCCAAGCCCGCTATGTTCCAAGAAGATATAGCCAGGGGTTTCCACGGCGGTGCGTAGTCATAACAACCAGGGGCGTCTGCTGTTACTAATGGGCAACTAACAGGCACCAACGGCACGGCAATGGGGGTCAGGATTTGTGCATTAGGTGTGGCTTGTTAGGGGCAATTAGTTGTCATAAGGGCTCCTACACCCGCCTTGATTCCTCCCATTGCTGATCCTCCCTGTACATCCACCCCCAGTCAGTCAATTTCTTCGAGAGTGGAGAAGGGCTCAAAGTGATTATTTAACTGGATCGATCTGGGGGGCATGTGGTGTTTGTAGAAAAACCCCAGGGGGAGAATACCAATGGCAGCCTTATCGAATGGGGCGTAACCCACCGTCTCGAGAATATAACGAACCAGACCCGGAGACCTGAAGCTCAAAACCACACAGTCTCCCGCTATGGTTTTGGTGGTGTGTCCAACCCATTCAATGCGTCTTACCATTTTAAATTCCTGGAATAAGCCATCCCCGATGCCGTTTTTTTTGTTCAGGTATTGGAGGGCCTTGTTTTTAAGGGTCGACCTGTGCTCATGTGAATCCTGGGGCAGAGGGGGGACATTGGTTAAAATAACAGTATAAGGTGTTGCTTCGGGTAGCAGGTGCAGGTAGGGGTGCTTCTTTGGTCGAGCATCATTGCAGTTGTCATCCTGCCTCTGTAATCTCTCTGTCACTAAGGGCCTTTGGTTGGACATAGTCTTATCATTACTAACACCAGTAGGTGGTGAACTCCTAGCGCTCCCATCTGTTTGGGCCCCTCCCTCCAATATCTGGGCACTCGCCTTTGCGCCGCCCTGGTTCCTGGGAATGTCCCCCACACTGACTGGAGTGACACCTGCTGGAACATGCTTGCAAGACTGTACCGGGATTGCTTGGGTTGGGCGTGCCAATGCGACTTCAATCTTGGACAGCCTGAGACCAACAGAATCTAATCTTTTTAGGAGCGGCTCGAGAAGGACTGCTAATTGCTCCAAAAATATAGAGCAAATATCCCTTTTATTCAACAAGGGGGTTAGGAAGGACCAAGGGGGGATTATCAGTAGAAGAACTAGAATTGCCAAAGACAAATACCCCACTCGAGCCACCGGGAGGTGGTGGTGTCTTATGTGTCTTAGCACCACGCCCCTTCCTTTTTTTGTTTGGTGGTTCTTTGTTTATACCACCCAAGGCCTTCATCCCTCTTGTCCTAACCATGGCCGGGCTTCTCACATTAGTCTGGGGCTGAGAGGTGGGTGGGTCTGGGCTATTGGGGAACGAGCTTGGGGACCTGGACAGGGGGTGAGTGTTGGATACGGCAGCATCTGGTGATAACTGGGTAGCAGATAAGTGGGCACATGGCAGTAAACCACCCCCCCAAGAGCCTGGGATCAAGTGAGAGGCTACGTTCAGTAGCCTCAATCTCGTGGATCAGCACCGATTCTGCTCTTATGAGAAAGGCATCAAGGGGGCCCACTACCTTGTCCCCCACTTTCCTTTTTCTCATGACAGGAGATTTCACCCAAGTACTATTATCCCCTTTCACACCCCTGCACCAGTGAGGATAGTCCAAAAAATACAAAGCTTACAGTTCGGAAACGAAGGGGACAGTGGGGTGGCCCAGCCCAGCCTCTTCTGGCCTCTGACGGCCGCCCTTGTACCCGCCTTCTCCCGCAGCGCTCCCGCGCTGCGTGTGGCTTGGCTTTATTTTAAAGCCCTCCTGGCGCCCAGTGATGACGAGCTAAGGCAGCACCCCAGGCCTCTGGGAAATGTAGTCCCGGCTCCTCGTTGTTGGCAATGTAGGCTCAAGGGCCGGCAGGCTGCAAAAGAACAACGGTCCCTTGGGCGGTCTTCAGTGAGCTTGGCAATCCTGTAATGGCGAGGTAAGAAACACAGCTACAGCGTCCCGCGCTGCGTGGGGCTTGGCTGTATTTTAAAGGCCTCCTGGCGCCCAGTGTTGTCGCGCTAAGGCAGCGCCCGGGCCTCTGGGAAATGTAGTCCCGGCTCCTCGTTGTTGGCAATGTGGGCTCGTGGGCCGGCAGGCTGCTAAAGAACAGCGGGCCCCTTCGGCGGTCTTCAGTGAGCTTGGCAATCCTGTAATGGCAAGGTAAGAAGCACAGCTACACAGCTGCAGCGTCCCGCGCTGCATGGGGCTTGGATGTATTGCCTAGTGACCAATAAATCACCTTCAGCCCAGTGGTTCAACGCCAAAGACTTGGCGCACTTCTCTCTCACCACCAACGCATCGTCGATACTGTGCCGCCTTTAGGATCTGAGGCCTTACACAAGCAAATGATGCATCACCTCCTCTCCACAACGCATCATTCCCGGGTGTTAAAGCTTCAATCATCTTGCACTGCCTTTAGGAACCAACGCATCCCCAGCATCCAGGAATCCTCACCTCCTCTGCGCTATGCATTGTCTCAAATTTTTGACACATCCAAGGCACTGTAAGAGGGTCTACGGGATCCCTGTATCTGGCCCGCACTCCATCGAGGTTGGGCTGAACATTTCGATTTGTCCTGGTCAAGTGGGACCAGATAGTCCCAGTTGGAGCTTTAGACTTCTAAGTACTGCATTTTATGTAATCTCAAAAATTCATATCTTGAATTGTGCATGTTGGATTTTTGCCTTGTTGGTCTTGTTTTACTCAGATAACTGATGGCTATTTTTCTGAACAGATGTGGACTACTTTGTGGTATTTTCACTGCGTTACTGTGTGTGTGTACAGATACTTTACACATTGCCTCTTTAGTTTAGCCTGACTGCCCTGTGCCAAACTACCCGAGGGTGATCACAGGTAAACTTTTAGTGAGTACTACACTTACCCTGACTAGAGTGCGGGTCACTACTTGGACAGGGTGCATACATCTGCGAACGAGAGACCTCATTTCTAACAACTAGTTTGTACGTTTGTCTGTGTAACTAGTAATATTACGATTATTTACAACTTTATATTATTCATATCTTATATTTTAGAACCAATGTTTTGTTGTAATACATGTATGCCTCTATAATCTTCTATCTTTTTTCATTCTTCTTCAAGAGTTTAGTTCCTTTTCTTTGATTATTTTTATTTGTAAGTATAAATTGTATATATTTTTTACTTTATTTAAGAAACTGGGTCACTGGTTAAGGGGATGATACCCTTCTCAAGTAGCAACAGCAATTCTTCTGAGGGTGATGGTACAAGCAAACACTAAATTAACCTTGCTCAACCCTCAGGTAGATTGGCACAGAGCAGTCAGGCTTTACCCAGAATGAATGTGTAAAGTATTTATGCAATACTTCAAATGTTAACACAGTGACAACACACCACAAAAGGAGCCCAGAACAGAGTTAGAAAAATAGAATACTTTTTTAATGAATAAAATATGACCAAAAAGGCAAACATCAAATCAGTAGAACTAGAAATATTCACTTTTAAAGATTTTAGGGGCATATGTAGGGGCATATGTAGGTAATTTCTATTTTGCGATTCCCAAATAGCGATTTTTAAGGAATCGTTATTTGAGAATAGCAAAATGGAATGTAGGTAATAATTCACATTTTTTTTGCAAATCTCTATCATTGCTTAAATGCGATTAGCAAATTGAGAATCGCAATTAAGGAATGAGTGTCCCATTCATTCCTATGGGCTAAGAGGCCTAGAGGAATAAATGGGGATACATTCTCAAATTGCGATTTTCTATAGGAAAATCGTAATTTGAGAATCGCAATTCCAAGAGTGCCAGGGTGTCCAAAGGACACCTGTTGCATCCCTGGAATGTGCCTCGAAGTACATGTGGTGCACATACATGCCCTAAGGGCATGTCTGTGCGCCACATGGCACTTTCAATAAAAATAAAATGCATTTTGAAAGGAAATCGCAAAATACCATCTACTTGGAGTAGGTGGTATTTTGCGATTCCTTAAGCCACAATCGCATTTTAAAATTCACTCCTACATAGCATTTAAGGAATCGCAAAATTGCGATTCCTTAAATGCTTGAGCAAAATAAGGAATCGCAATTTTTGTGATTCCTTATTTTGCTAATATGCAGCTACATACCAAAGCACCGTTTGCGATTCGCAAACGCCGGAATTCTGCGAATTCTGGCGTTTGCGAATCGCAAACGCCTACCTACATATGCCCCATGGTAAGGAAAGCACAAAAATCTGTAAAGCACCAACTGTGGATATATCGTTGTGCTGACCCTAAACATAGTCACAATTTCACGCCGACCGTGATGGAGCCCGGGCCGGTTACAGAGAGACAGTTAGGCCCGCTGAACAAAGCACATTCAATCCTGATTTGCGGAGCATTGGTAAGATCAGCATTGAAGATGCATTGTGCAGCCAAAGCAATTTATTGGTTCTGAGATGTAGGGAGGTTGTAGTGTGAGGTCCTATTACATCACCATCAAAGATCCCGTTAACTAGTCCAGAGTCAGCAATGTGTTGCGTAGTTGGGGTGATGCTTCAGTTCCGAGGAACAGCAAGATTGCGATGTGAAGTCTGACATCATCATCGAGGCTGCCATAAACGAGAGATGCAAGAGCCTGCGCTGAGGATGTGTTGCACAGCAGCGGTACCAAATGCAATGTGGGTTGCAGTGGAAATGTAGGTCTTTACGATGGGTCCAATCCACGCAGCAGTGGAGATGCATCAGCTCTGTTTGGGGTTGCACTGCACACAACTTGGAGATGTATCAGTTCCACTGGATCAACAGAGACTAGCAAAGCATGTTAAGCCCTCCTCCAAGGGTCTTGGACTGAGGTAGCATCACTTGAAAGGGTAGACTTACAGATGCAGGTGCAAAGTTTTTAGAGCTTCTGTCCCTCAGGCTCAACCCAGGAGGTGCTGGTAGTCACTCTGGGTTTTGGGGTTCAAGAGATGTAGGTCCACTCATTCTCATGTAGGTAGGAGGGCAGTAGGTCAGCAACACTGCAATTTAGTAGTCCAACAGAGTGCATTCCATCAGATTTGCAGTCCTTCTGCAGCCCTGTAATCCCTCTTCTTGGCAAATTACCCAATGGTCTAGCTGTGTACTGAAGTGGTGGTGTCTAAGGTCCAGTTGTGCCACTGAAGTGGGGGAGAAGCTTCCAGAAGTTCCCTTTGATATCCCCAGGCACCCTGCCTTCTCTGTCTCCAGACTAAGTTCAGGGGGTTTGCAGCCCTTTGTGTGGAGGCAGAACATGGCCTATTCAGGTGTAAGTGGGACTGTTCTCTGCTCCTTCCACCCATCCTACCAGTGATGCACACCTAAGCTGCCTATTGTGTGTGCCTGTCTAGAAGAAATACATACAGCCCAACTGGCGCTCTAAAGTAAAAGAGCATAAGATGTGAAGGAGTCAGGTCCCCCCTTATTGTGTATTTGTTCATTATTATAATTTAAAATTTGACTTCACCATAAGCTAGGATTTTAAATTAGGACTCTAGAAACACCTAACAAGAAATGTTTACCTATTCCCATTCGAAAATTATACATATAAAATGTAATGAGGTAACTTCAGTGGTATCCTATGGGTGAGTTAGGCCCTGCACTGGAGGAACACACATTTAGGAGTTTTTTCACTACCAGGTCATAAAAAAGTACATATCCTACTCTTTGATTGCACTCTGCCCTCTGGGCAGTCCAAGTCAGAATGGTAGTTTAAAACTGCACTCACATGCTGCAGTGGCAGCCCAGAGACATGTTTCAAAGGGATGCTTAAGTGGATGGCACAATCAATGTTGCAGGCCCATTAGTAGCATTTAATGTACAGGACCTGGGTACATGTAGTACCTCTTTACTAGGGACTTATAAGTAAATTGAATATACCAATGCGGGATGAGCCAATGTTACCATGTTCTAATGAGGGAACCCATCATCTTTAACAGTGCTCTGCAAAAAAAATGGAAGAGGAAGGCAAAAGGTTTCGGGGAAGACCAACCTGAGGCTGACAGGTCTTACACCTGGTAAAACATTTTATGGTTGATTTCACCTAATTTTCACACAAATATATAAATTGTTGTATTCCTATTCCTTTATTATACAATTTATATGTGTTGCTTAACCTTCTGCTACATAAAAGTGCTAACTTATTGATGATTTCTTAATTTTGCAGTTCACGTCTGTGCATTAAAAAAAGTACAATAATTAAAGTAGAAGAACATCTGTTACCATTACTGGGGTGTGGTGAAATTCCAGTGGTTAACACAATTCTGGCATGAGAGTCAGGACCTGCAGTATTCTTGTATTTGGACTGTAATATGTGGACTGGCCACATATCCAGCAAAGGCTCCATTGTAATTCAAGCTGCTTTAGTCTCAGAATCTATGGTCTCAATATACAGAAAACTGTGTTATTATGTTTTAAACAGTTCATAAACTAGAGCATATACCTAAACGTTTATTGGCACTATAGAGAGGAGTGAAGGACATGAGAATCTGTAGGCATGAGTGGATGTGTGCGCAAAACGAAATAGTCACTTTATTAGTTTTTTAAAATGTCCTGTGGTGTTTAATACACCTTTTAGAAACAGAGTTCCCTGAATTCACAAATCTGGCTTTTAAATCCATGCCAACTACTATAACCAATTCCCAAGCTACAGTATATTTCCTCCTAGTGCAACCATATCATTCAAAGAAATTGCTGGCCTATGCCATTAAAGGTTGTGCTGAGCAACTCAAAGTGCCTTAAATATTATTGAGTATGGCACTGGGAGCCAAAAATAGTTAGCTGGTTGTATACGGATAAATTTCCTAAAGGCGTATCGTAGTTGGTTAGCACCATTCTGAATACACTGCCTATGTTCTATTGAGAAAGCAGTGTGACGAAAATATACAGTCCCTGCAATGCAGTCGGAAGACACCAGGATAGGTACTATCCTGATGCAGTGTAAATTAAGCTCTTCATGCAACAACATTTACAGAATCACTTACTAGAAACTAGACTAATAATGACAGAGTATCCTAATGTGTACAATAGGACCCATTATGCAATGATCTAACATGCAGTTGCATCTTACTTTTATTCAGCCTAGATAATTATTGTTAGACAAACAGACGTATCGTTTTTCTGTTAATCCTTCCCAAAATAATTAAGTTTCTGTTTGTTCTTAAAAACTGCTTATCCTCTATTGACTTTGGCAATTTTGGAGATTTGATTGTTCGATTCCCTTCACTTTTACGCTTTTCATTGTATATCCTGTGCCACTGGAATCAAGTTAGACCCAACTGAAGAGCTCCAATCAGGGTGAAACCAATCTTGGGTTGCTTGTGTTCCAGTTCAGAGAGGACCTGCCTTTGTAGTTTGGGTTGGACTATTCCTACTGGAACAGAGTCAAGACTGCTTTGCATATAGCTGGGTCCAACCTGAGGCTGCATACTGGGCAAAAGACGATGGGTTGGTATGCTATACTAAACAATTGCCAGTGGTTAGACTTATTGCAAGCAGCCTCCGATCACCTTTTGTGTGTTTTAATTTATATCCTAGTTGCCAGGTTGAATAGTTATTTCAATTGAATTGTTTTAAGTATTCAATACGGTTTTAAATACCTGATGTTTCCTGGTGGGATATCAGTAGCGGCTCGTGGACGGAGTGCTGCGGGGCGGTGGGCTGGGCGGGGGTTAGTAAACTACAGAATACGGCCAAACAGAGGTAAGTAAACAAATCAATAAATCAAACGAATTTCATTGCGCGTGCTGCATTGCCAAATGCGATGCAGCGCGCACAACAACATTTGTTGCAGCAAACATAGAAAGAGGAAACAAACATAGAGATATAGGGCTGTGGAAGAGCTTGTGGAAATTAGCAAAATTAATGTACCTAAGCGGCGTTCATTTGCCTTTTCCCATTCCCCTCCCTGTAAGCACCATGAATACCGTGAAACATTGACCGCATCATTCCGCCAGTAAAAGCCCGTGCCCATATGTACATGACAGCCATTTTAGGCACCACGGCCTTTTTGCCCGCTCATTGGAATCCCCGGCTTCCCTCCTGCGCGTATTTGAACACCCCCCCCCTCTCACATGCATAGACCATAAAACCCTCTCCCTCTGCGCGACCCTGCTCTGAAAAGCAACCCTCCTGCTTGACCCACGCAAACCCCCCATTTCCTCTCGAAGAAGCATCCTTCGCCTCAGCTGACATAACGAAACCCCCAGCTGTACCTGACTGCCCCCGCTCTCTCATGTACGGGTCATAAGACCTCTCTCTCTCTGTGCGACTCTGTCTCTGGGAATCACACCCCGCGCCTGACCTACACCTCCCTTCCTTCATGAATACCCCTCCTTTGATGACCCCTTCCACTGAGCCCGATTGTCCGCACGGACCACTGGTCATCCCCTTCGCCTGAGGATACAGTTTATTGCCCTCTACTGTATGCACTCGCCTCTTCAGAAGAGCTACTATTGATCATGACCTCCCCACCCCTCCGAGAATCGATCAGGCGCACACATTCCAAAGGAATCAGCGGAACACTTTGCTGTGTGATAGCCCCCTCCTTGTGTATGAGGGATAAGGACCTATACTGTAGCCACGTGTTGGAATGAGCCGGGCCGGGGAGGGGTCGGGATGTCTTTTCCTTGCTTCACAATGTCATTATTGTAATAAGGAATGTTTGTGATGTATAAAAGGCGATGTCTCAGAGAACTAGTTAGAGCACCTCCCGAAAGACACTGTGTTTCGTGTCCGAAATGACAGGCTCTCCTCACGAGAAATAAAACTCTGTTCTTATGATCCTGCTTCCAGCGCCCGTCTCTTTATTTGGTAAACTATTCAGAATGGGAACTAAGAGGCGGCTTGCGCCAGCAGCCTGGGCATCGATAGTAATTTGGGCTGACTTTCCACAATTGGCGTCCCAACGCGGGGTCCATCAGTGACATAAGGTCCAGTAAGAGAGATCCAGACGATGAGGTGAACATCTAAATGATTGGAGTATACCTGCCTTGAGAGGGCCCTCGTCCGGCTGCCGATTGAATGAACTTCACCGATTCTGAACGGACCTCTCTCGAGTGACCTATTGTCCTGACTGGAATCCCATAGGAATGCTGCATGGAGTAAGAGAACGATCGGGCGCTGGAGGAGGAAGACGAAGAACTGTCCACATGGTCCGGTCCGGGTAAGATTAAGTAGGGCGTTTTTACGCCTGATTGGTAGGATGGTTTTATCCATCTGATTGATTGATTGATTGTATTGGAATCGGTATTTAAATACTGATATTGTTGTTTTTGTTCATTTAGCTTTGGTTGCTACTTGAAATATTGGTTCTCTTTTTGAGACGAGACATTCTCTGTTTGCAAACGGCGGCGAATAGGAACGTTCGTCCCTCTTTGCAGATAGAGAAGGGTAGGTAATGCCCCTTTATGATTCGTCATGCCTACCTTTCTCCCCACTGATTGTTTGATATCGATTTATATCGATTGTTGCTCTTTGAGATCTTCCCTGTCTACAAACAGAGAAGAATAGGAATATTCTGTCTCCCTTTGCAGATAGCGAAGGGCAGATAATGCAGACGTTTATCCCCGTTGTAATCCGTCATGCCTGTTTTTCTCCCCACTGATTGATTGATTGACTGGACATTTATTGTTCAAGGAATTGTTCGTTTGAGGTATTTTCTGTTTGCAAATAACGTGGAATAGAAATATTCTGTCTAGTCTTTGCAGATAGAGAAGGGTAGGTAATGCCCCTTTATGATTCGTCAGGCCTACCCACTCCCCACTTATTGATTATTTATTGGAGGTAGACCATCTGGTCCGTCCAGGTGGATACCCTAACGAAGGGACATGTGCTCCACACTCATTGGAGGTGATCATCCGGTCTGTCCAGGTACCTTAATGAAAGGACACATGTTCCCCACTGATTGATAATCTAGTTCCACCCGCACCATTTATTGGAGGTAACTCGTCTGGTCCGTCCAGGAGTGCCCCTAATAAAAGGACATATAAAAATATGAAGTGATCACCGTACCCTGTTAACAGAAACTTTAGCCTGAAACACGCTAAGGAAAGGAAGGAAAAATAAAAGAAATCGGGCTAAGTCAGTAACCCCCTGATGAGCTTTCGACTTCACTAAAAATACGAAACATTAGAAATAATACGAATAAAAAAAATATATATATATATATAAAATGGCGAAAGCTTGACGCCGAGACAGCCACGAGGTAACTAGGCTCCGCTGCCTATCGCTGCTCCAAACATGTCTGTCCCACCGCCCGCCACGCCCAAATAACGGTAACATGAAATAGATACAAATCAGCAGATACCTACCCCCATTCCGGAAGCTCCCGAGGTGCAACGGGTCCGCGGTTACGCCCATCCGGAAGGCGAGCCCTCAGCGCGTGTAGAGCAGGGCTCGGCTGGCCGCCATCGGAAGGGGAGGCTGTGGGGCGGACGGCCCGAAGGTTGTTATGGTCTCCCCATTCCCTTCTTTCCTTCTGCCCTGCGGGCCACGGGGGGGGGATGTCTTGCCTCAGCCACCGACCCCCCCCCCTCTCTATCGCCTGCTCCGGCCGTCAGCAAAACCGGAGCCAAAGCAGGTAGCGCCCTTCAGCGATAACACTGGAGAGTTGCAGGTAGCCCCTTCAGCGATAACACTGGAGAGTTGCAGGTAGCCCCTTCAGCGGCAACACTTGAGAGTTGCAGGTAGTCTCACCTGGTCTGGCCGCTACGAAAGGTCCAGGGAAAACAGTGCCTTGCAGGCCACCAAGGGGGGGGGATGTCTTGCTGCCTCCGACCCCCCCCCCATCTTCATTGCCTGGTACGGCCATACCAAAGTGCTGGAGCCGAGAAACGGCGTGGGGTCGCTGGAAGGGGGAGGCGGCGCGAACGAGCCTCCCCCACCTCCCCAGGTTGAGGCTTCCAGCGACACCCCAACGCTCCTGCTCAAAGAGGGTCCATATCAAAAGGTGGGGTTTTTTTGCCCAGAACTGACGCGCGCCCTGTGCTCCTCGACCTTGAAGATTCTAAAAGAGCCGGGGGGGGGCGACCTCTCCACGAGGCGCCCCCCGCCCCCGTCCTCCGATGGAGCCACGAGACGTCGGCGCACTCCTGCCGGCGCCAGCCTCAGTTTGGAAATGACTAAAAATCCTGCAAAGATACAGATTTGTTCAGTTCCGGTGGAACACCAGAATGACCCGGTAGGAAAGATTGTTGCCTCCCTCCCCACTTTTTGACTGATGGCTCATATCGCTAGTCTGTTACCCTATTACGAAAAACTTTTTGAACTGCCAAAAGAAGGTTCTGGTCACACCACGAGTCAGTAGAGACAATCTGACTATACTGGGACTTGCCTGACCTCGCCCAAAATGGCGCCGATACAAAATGAAACTTTCAACTCCTTGTTGCACCCTGATTGCTCAGCCTTGATGTTCCAAGATATGTATGCAGTTTTTGGACAATGAAAGTAGATAAAATGGATATTGATTATGTGTTTGAAAAAGAAAGCGATGTAAGATGGGTATTGATTATTTGTTGGGACAATGAACTGATATGGGGTGGGTACTAATTATGTGGATGGATAATGAACAGATGTGAGATGGGTATTGATCATGTATTTCAACAATGAATTCAGCATAAGATGAATACTGGTTACGTGATTTTTCAATGGATTGATGCACGATAGGTATTGAGTGAATAGTTGGACAATGAAATGATGTAAAGTTTGAAACCAATGGTTATTGAAAGTTCGAATTTTCGACATTTATGATGCTTGCTCCCAATGAATTTCGATACGATTTTATTGCACTGCTGCACTTTATATTATGAAATGAATGGCCACGACTTCGTTCCTCTTATGCACAGTTCCAGTCTGCTCCGTAGCCGGCCCACTGGGTTGTAGGCCCGTATTTGTGCGCCAACATTTTTATTAAAGGGTTTTTTTGAACACGCAAATATAATTGTAGCGTTTGGATTGATGAGTTTCGAAATGTACGGCTACTGTCACCGATATAAGTAAAATACATGCAGCATGATTAAGGTTGAAGGTTAAAAAGGCCCGATACTTAGCAGCTACATTATGTGTCACAGGCAGCCGGAAAAGTGTTTTAGACGCCCATAAGCGATACCGAAGAAATGCCACCTGACCATCACCCTTGCACATGACCTAAAAGGCCACGATCAAGTGATTCATGTAGATACGCAGACCATCGATGATTATCTATCTAACACTACTGGTCCCTCTGGGCTTAAACGCCGTGATGGTAGAGAATGCACCCCGTGGAGATAGGTCGAGTATGTGGTAGGTAAAAACTTTTTCGGATTTATGCGCGCTGATGTGTTTTGAATGCTGCCCCCACCCCCTTCTTCTCCTCCCTTCTGCAGGTCACGTCGGAACATCGGTTGAAGTATGGAAGAGTGATGATCGAACGACCGACAGAAGGGGAAAAAGGGGATCTGAGCATAGTACTTATGCTAACGAGCTTTGAAAGGCGTAGACTTAGATATGACTGTTCCTCCTTAGAACGAAGCGACTGGGAGGATGGACTGACATAGAAACTTGACGGGTTAGTACTGTATGACAGAATTTGACTCGAACCAGCATGCCAGATAGTGCAACTATGACGTTCTACTAGATAGGGAAAGGACAAGGAAAGTTCCGGGGTAAGGTTTACCTAGGCACCACCCGTCTGGAAAAGTAGGAATGATGTTGATGTTCAAAAATGTACCACCTCCTTCTCGCACTCTTATAGATATAGCCAAGCTGTCCGACTGTTCTCCCGATTAGTGCCCTCCGTTGCCTCAGCCTGGAGAACTTCTCGCCAAAAGAAGAAACAAAAAAAGTGGTTCAAGATCCAACCGTGGGCAATAGCCCGACCAGGTTAATTCCTGACCAACTGACCGAGGTGTAAGTATTAGCGATCGAGAACGCTCGCAAAGATAGCAAACGAGAGGAAAAGGAGGAAAAGGTAAAAAGAGCTCAGCACGTAGATAAATAGGATACTAAAGATACGCAGCATGCAGAAAGAGATCTTTTTGGCCAATAACTGTTTTATGTTTTGTCGTGAATCTTTTTGTATGTAATACATGTACTGTCTTCCTTTGACTGAGTTTGTGTGTATTTAATGTATGGGTTTACGTCTTCCCTCTGTTTGCGTCTCTGTGTTACCTGACCCCTGCTGTTCTGTGTTGTGAGCGCACTAAATGACCTATTACCGTACACGTCTCTCTCTCTCTCTCCCTCTCTCCCTCTCTATCTCCCTATCTCTCTCTCTCTCTCTCTCTACATGTCATACGTGTACCGAATGGCTCGTTTAGGTTGCGGACGACTCTCACTCTCTATGAGAGTCTCCCTATTCCCTCTTCCCTTTCGTGGTAAAATTGTGCCCCGTCTTCACCAGTCTAATTGGGTTCCCTTTTTTTGAACGCAAAGGTGTTCAGCAAAATTGACAGAAACTAAAACGATTGTGACTTGCCATATTACTACCTCTCCTTTCTGCAAAATAAATGAACTTGAATTGGCTAAGAAAGAAAGGGCAGGTAAGACGACTGATATCCCCCAATCTGGCCTTTTACAGGGGGGACTATATGTCAATGGCTTCCTATTCTTCAGTTCGTTAGAAATACAATCCCCAATGCCCAGATTGATCCCCAATGTCCAGGTTGCCCCACCCTTATGTACTCAAGCGCGAATGTTCAAAGCGTCCCCGCTTCTCCCATTGACCCATGCTCCATATCAGCTACCCCCGAAGTATAACTGATGACCTTGATTAACTGTCGCTCCTCGATGAAAGTCTGTTTACCCTCTCTCGATGATAGCACCCCCGCCCTGTTTGAAAGGGTTAACCAGCTCTGAAGGGAAATGTTAGACTGTTAAGGCTCGGGTTAGAAAAGACGAGTCTCCCTGGAGGTTCCGAAATGTTGAGTTTGATGAAATGCGCAGTTGATAGGAGTCTGATTTCTCTCATGAATAGACGATGAATAAACTTGGCATGAACCCAGTAGGAATGCCGACATATACACTGCATGGTAATAGACTTCTGACTGTGACCGATGAACGTATCTCCCAAGTGCGTAGGATTGAAGGAGGAATTCACATGCATAAATGTCTTCTCCTGCCAGTTCTCTAAAGCTTGTTTTGTACCTATTCAAAGATATACGATCACCGGAGGAGAAGCGTCGGACGTGACGTACAGCCTGGCTGCAGATCTTGAGACACATGTGACCTCGACCAAAGGTGGAGCTGCAGAGCAACAAGATACGGGACGAGACAGCAATCTCAAACGTGGAAAATGAAAAGTTGACGGGCTGCCTTGAAGCCCTCAGTCTGCTAACCCACGTGTGCCTGAAGTCTTCGCCCCCTTTTTGGGCCCGATTGATGTGCCTGCCTGCTCGTTATCCTTTGCTCCCTTGGTCCCTTGGAAGTGTCCGAAAAGATCTGATCCCACTCCGCCCTCTCTTCCCTCGACTATCCAACAACCCCCTCTTTTTCCACATGACTTTTTGACTCAGAAAGAAGAAACAGCATTTAGGTGGAAATGAGGTTTGCAAACGGAAGTAAAAAGAAATATAGGTGCCGAGCATAAGGCACCCCCAAAAGGATTGGTTAGGGAACAGGACTGTGGTCTAACAGCAGAGGACTGACCGCACCCTGCAACGCGTAAGGATAGATCCGAGCTGGACCTATAGCTCCACCGCCGGTGCTCAACAGCGCCAACGAAAAGATACGGACGAGAGCCTACCAGTGATGGCTCACTGCTAAAAAGACACTGTGACGAAGATATATTGGACTGAATTCCTCCCTCAACCACTTGGTATTGTTTTCAAAATGTTTGTCGGTCACCTTTAGAGCTGTACATTGATGCCATTTTTTTAGAAAGTCAGAAGCATTTATACTGTGTAGTATGCTGCACCCTAGGCTTGTAGTAACCCAACAAATGTACATTTCTATGTATTGCATTCTGCCAATCACATCGACTGCTCATGGTTATATGCAATCTGCTAGTATTGACAAATTTTCATCAACCATACATGTTTATATGTACACCCATCAATTAGGAAATGAACTAGCTTATGGTAAAAGCGGCGACTGTGGAAATTAGCAAAATTAATGTACCTAAGCGGCGTTCATTTGCCTTTTCCCATTCCCCTCCCTGTAAGCACCATGAATACCGTGAAACATTGACCGCATCATTCCGCCAGTAAAAGCCCGTGCCCATATGTACATGACAGCCATTTTAGGCACCACTGCCTTTTTGCCCGCTCATTGGAATCCCCGGCTTCCCTCCTGCGCGTATTTGAACACCCCCCCCCTCACATGCATAGACCATAAAACCCTCTCCCTCTGCGCGACCCTGCTCTGAAAAGCAACCCTCCTGCTTGACCCACACAAACCCCCCATTTCCTCTCGAAGAAGCATCCTTCGCCTCAGCTGACATAACGAAACCCCCAGCTGTACCTGACTGCCCCCGCTCTCTTATGTACGGGTCATAAGACCTCTCTCTCTCTGTGCGACTCTGTCTCTGGGAATCACACCCCGCGCCTGACCTACACCTCCCTTCCTTCATGAATACCCCTCCTTTGATGACCCCTTCCACTGAGCCCGATTGTCCGCACGGACCACTGGTCATCCCCTTCGCCTGAGGATACAGTTTATTGCCCTCTACTGTATGCACTCGCCTCTTCAGAAGAGCTACTATTGATCATGACCTCCCCACCCCTCCGAGAATCGATCAGGCGCACACATTCCAAAGGAATCAGCGGAACACTTTGCTGCGTGATAGCCCCCTCCTTGTGTATGAGGGATAAGGACCTATACTGTAGCCACGTGTTGGAATGAGCCGGGCCGGGGAGGGGTCGGGGATGTCTTTTCCTTGCTTCACAATGTCATTATTGTAATAAGGAATGTTTGTGATGTATAAAAGGTGATGTCTCAGAGAACTAGTTAGAGCACCTCCCGAAAGACACTGTGTTTCGTGTCCGAAATGACAGGCTCTCCTCATGAGAAATAAAACTCTGTTCTTATGATCCTGCTTCCAGCGCCCGTCTCTTTATTTGGTAAACTATTCAGAATGGGAACTAAGAGGCGGCTTGCGCCAGCAGCCTGGGCATCGATAGTAATTTGGGCTGACTTTCCACAAGCTTCTGTCAGAGAACCTGAACAGCCACTGGGTGAAAGTAGCTCATTAAATCAATCTACAAAGAGAGGATGAACTTCCTTCATTCAGTATTAGTATTAAAGAATCAAAAAGAAAAGACTTTAGCTAAGTTTCCAGTCCATATTCTAGTGGTACACCTTATACTACTCAGATGTCTCCTTTAGCTTGGGCTGATGTTTGCCTTTACAGTAGTTCACAGCTAGCATACTCTATCCATCCATACAATAATCTATCTACTGCCTGCATATTCCTCCTTTTTAAGTTCCTATCCTACAATTTGGAACTGTGCACAACAGACCTTGGTAGCAAGTACAACAGACCTTGGTAGTAAGTTTCTGTAGTAGGAAGGGCAAGTACTACAGACCTTGGTAGTAAGTTTCTGTAGTAGGAAGGGCAGCCTGCTTTCCCAACTCCTCCAACACCTGTGCTCTCCAACAGAAGTGATTGGACCATTAAACTGAATTGTGAGTTATACAGAGCAGACAACAGGAACTTCCTATGCCAGGAATGCCAACAGCTCCCCTCCAATGCTAAAAGAGATTGGGCAACTGCGTGAATGAAGGTGGTGACCACAGGAACATAGAAGACAGATGGGAAACAGATGAATGCAAACATATGCTATTGGCAGTGGTTGACATGAATTCAAGCATTCGGTCCGTTACTTTGCTGTTTGTTGCAGGATTGTAGACGTGTTGTGCATGTTGATAACCTAAGCTCCCATTTGAGGTGGATGATGGAAGGGCATGAGGCCCAAATGACCTGCTCAATTTATTTATAAAATGTATACAATACAAAGGTCACCTGAAAAAATAAATATATATCTAGAGGTTTCAAATTTCACATTTCTAGATAAGATATATTGTTAGTTTGCTAAACATCTGGCGATACGAAGGTAGGAGGTTGCATTTTAACTTTCCTCCAATTAGGCACCATTACACAGTAGGAAAGTGAGTGAGTAGAGGCTGGCGGTTGGACAGCAGAGCATTTGCATGTGGAGAGTTATTCAAAATGGCTTAATGTTCTGCTGAGAAGATGAAGACTAGATAGCAAGCATAACATTGAGAAAGAAATGGATAGAAAGGCAGTTCAAAGCAAAATTGGGGAGAACACAAGTTTGCACTTTTTCTTTCATAAAGTTACATAGAAAAAGCCACACAATGTATCTTAACAAAACCACACTGTTGCGCATTCAAACTGGATCTCGGAGTAAGTATGGGTTCTGAAATACCCCAATATCCTTCTCAGCCCCATAGCCAGCTGGAGAGAACTCCTAGGCAAAAAACACTGACTGCAAAAAGATCCTTCACCCAGGCCCAACAGCATTGTAAATGAAACAATAGTAGCCCCTATTACAAGGCAAAGATGAAAATCTGACATTTTCCAACATATAAAAAAGACAGAAGCTAAAACGATGGGAACTAAGGCCTCAAAAACCTTTGGCTATCGCAGCGCTTATCAGCCCCAGGGATTATCAGCCCCTGGGGCAAAGACAGACTGCTCTCTGGCTATGGTAGTCCTGAGCCCGGATAAGGGGCTGTCAGCACTTTCCAGAGTACATATTGTGAGAGGCTGGCACAGTATATAATGTACACTTATGCAAGTGGACACCTTTCACTGATCTGGGCAACCCTTATGGTGATTTGGTGATCTTAAACAACCTTAGAAAGCTGTAGCTGTGGAGAGCAGCCTTCAGGCTTAGTCCATAAGGAGGGTAAAGCAGTTTGTTTTACCAGAACATAATCCTATATGTATAGATTAAGTGAAAAAGAACCACACAGTGTATTTATAAAAATATGTATTTATTATAAGATACTCACTAACACGTCCAGATATCTCCTAGCCGGAGATATACACAATGCACACAGAACTTCAAGATAGAAAGAGGTAAGTAACACAGAATACACAGCTGTCAGTCACCAGGGGGGACCAAACCATACGCCAAAATAGTGATATGTGACCCACGACTTGAGTCCACACTATACCCACAAGACGTAGAAGTGTCGGGGACCAAAGAAACCACCCAAGGTAAGTAACCAGGAGCCCCACGAAGGCCAAGTGCAGAGTGGGAACTCGACCGCAGGATCATTGAAAGTCAATGGGTCAGTCTGAGTTTCAATTTGAAAGGAACCAGACCCTTCCCAGAGGACCCTGAAGAAACCCAGTGGAAGACAAGAGGTTAAAGAGCCACCCCACCCGGGGATACCTTAGGAACCAGGATACCTGACTAGGGAAGCTGAATGCATAGGTGTGAAGTGGCGTCGAAAACCGTTGTTGATTTCAGTGAGAAGCTTCAGAAAGATGCCGCTGCTGGAGAAGGTAACACTGTCAGATGGAGCCCAAAGGTGTATTCAAGATGGGAAGAACCTGCAAGCAGAGGGGACAGAGTCTATGCAACTCAAGAGTGACCAGGAGGCATGGAAGACAAATGCTCACTGATGTTGTGTGTTGCTGGAGAGGTGACGGTGACCTTGAAACTGTAGCTGTGTGTACCAGGCGATGCTGTGGAAGACAAGGAGCTGTATACGAGCTGTCCCACATCGGATGTCAAAAGTTGCCCGGTCGGTGACAGACAGGAGCACCAACAAGCCTTCGCAAGTGCAACTAAAGAAGTAGAAGGAGAAGGTGCAATGTTGGGACCAGGAAGGTCCAGGAGAATCACCACAAGCAGGGGAGTCAGGGCAGGCCTAGAGCAATATGGGGAGCCCAAAATAATTCAAATGTGACCCTCAACAGGACCCACAGCTCTGAGGAGCTGGAGTCGCAAGAGAACCTCGAGCAGCTACCAAAGAAGCAGGCACACGGTGCAAGCAACGTGGTGTGGTCAAAGATTCTGGTCACTGGAGGGGCTTGAGATTAGGGCTACTTGGTGCCCGAAGATCTTGGTGGAAGGAAGCCAACAAGGCTTTGCACCTGCAAGTTGACACGGTGCACAGGAGTTTGGTTTCTGCGGCTCCGACGAGGGATACTGGCCTCAAACTTGGTGAGAAGACTGGGCAGGCCTTGAGAGATGTGAAAAACCATTGCCTGTGTTTCTGAGCCTTTCAGAGTCTATAGTACCAAGGGTTGGCAGACCCGCCAGCTTAGTTGCGGTGCCTGCAGATGCAGGGAAGTGACTCCTTCACTTCAAAGGAGATTCCTTCAGGTGCATTGGATTCCCAGAGACCCTGAACGGGTTCCTGTATGGAGCACAGGCACGAATGTTGTAGCAGACAAGCAGGGCAAAGAGACCATTCGCAGTAGGAGTCTTCCCGGTTTCACCCTTGATACCCAGAGTGCAAGCCAGCGAAGTTCAGAGTCCACAGATGGTTGAAGTTGAAGTGGTGTCTGAATTGTATTGTGTCCCATGACGAATCTAGGGACCCACCCACAGTTAAGCCCTTAAATACCCTAAGAAAAGGGGTGGGACGATACAGGGGTCCCTCCCTAGGGTGAGATTGAACAAGGGGAGGATACTCCCCTGTCCTTTGTCCAGCTTCATGCCAGAGCGGGAGCCAATGGCTCTCTGAACTGGTTTGAGCAGGACTATCCATGGAAGGCACCAAATTTGCCCTGCACGCAGACTATGTGGCACTGGCAAGTACTCCCACCCTGCCCCAATACAATAAATCCGGTCTGGGAGGTGTTCACACCTTCCTGTGACAGAATGCCTATTGTTCTACCTTCCACTGCTCAAACTTGGCTCAGCAGCAGGAGGGCAGAATCGTGTCTCTGGTCGACAGCAGCCATGTAGTGCTGTCTGGGTCTAGAAGACTGGTACCGGGAGCACTGAGGGCCTAACTGAGGGCCTTTACAGTGCTTGGAATCATAACTC
This sequence comes from Lissotriton vulgaris, assembly GCF_964263255.1. NCBI lineage: Eukaryota > Metazoa > Chordata > Amphibia > Caudata > Salamandridae > Lissotriton > Lissotriton vulgaris. Next base: position 1,573,260,485 of record NC_141685.1, read on the forward strand.
CCACACCTTTTACTGTGGAGGTATGATCCAAATTGTTTGATACCAAACACGACACGGTTTGCTACAACCAGTTTCTAGATGGTCATCACATAATGACGTCATGTCCCTCCATATGTTATATGGCTGTCTCAGGTACAACGTCGGAGAATGGACTCCAAAGGATGTAGGGGTGTCCTGCTCATGCAGGAGCATCCTCACACTTAGAACCAAGCACTCTGCCTTCAGGATTGAAAAGGCCTGCTATAGGAGTGACTTATAGGTTTGAAGTGCCGTGACCTTAGTTATCGAGAAACCTATATCTTTCATAAGTGGTGCTAGCACCAACCTACACAGGCTGCAATGGCAGGCCTGCAGAGATAGTTTGAATAATCTCCCATAGGTGGCATAATACTTGCTTCAGCCTATGGGGGACCTCTGGGGTACTTATGCCCTGGGCACCTTAGAACCATGTACTAGGGACTTATAAGGGTACCCCAGTATCCAATCTGGGATGTGCCTAAGTACTTACCATAACAGTTTAGGGGAGAAAGCAGAGAGAGTGGGGTCCTGATTAGCAGGATCCCAGTCAGACTGGTCAGAAACAGCATTACATCAAGCAAAAAGTGGGGGTAACCATAGAAGCGGATGCTACTTTTCTACTCATATAACATATATTGGAGTATTTGTCAACCTTTCCAGAGTGTAACCAATAATAGTAGTCTGCTGCTTTAGTGTATTGCAAATATGTGGTGATCAATAATCAAGCTACCGGAGGTGCAGCTCTGGCTGTAAATGAAAGCAGTACTGCAATATTTTCTACCTATCCCTCGCTATATGATACACATTGCCTTGCCACTTTATAGACTGTTTGCACCCCTCCTCCCGTGGCTCAAAGTTATCCCACATACATGACACCCAAACTCATTGGCTGGTTCCTCTACAACTGTAGGCCGTGGATGTTCAACGTGGACTGTTTGCTTGCATACAATTCGATGCTATCAGTCAGCATCATGCTGGCATTTTACACATCAGCGCCTGTCTTGTGTGGGGGTGGGCAACCCATTCCCATTGGCACTCGCACTGTTTTTTCGCTGACGCACTTCACCAGCTGAGTAAGAAACAGCATACGTGGAGAAGTGTGGCTCACTGGTTAGAAGCGGCGGACCCTGAAGCAGAGGTCGGTCCGGGACCAGGGTTCAATTCCCGACGCGGCAGGGTCTTGGGTCAATGTCCGCGGACTCGATAATTCTAGCCTAGGTGCCTACGCTAACCATGGGTCCCACTCTGCAACTCTGGGCAAAAGCTTGCTTAATCTCCACAATGGCCCCAGCAGCGCCGGGGTTGCCTGGCTTCACCTTGGGGGTGTCCTCTCACAGGGAAAGCCAGGACGGGTTCCTCAGCGGTATACAGCGCCAGGACACCACGTAATGAGGTAACAGTGCGCTTTACAAGTATACATACATTACACATTACATTACATGTGTGCACATCGCCACATGAGCTGTTGAAGGCTCAACACGTTTCGACAACTTGCTTACTATTAGGTTCACTGTGAAACTGTGCAGCTTTTTTCAGGAGCAATGACATGGGAAGCAGGAAGACTGCTCTCCCCAAAGACAGGAAAGGTGGCTGGAATGATCACCTTGAACGCTAAACATCAGCAACATCCGCCCTGAAACCAGACATCAGCATTCAATCACCCTGACCACTGTTTCCTCTCTAGCTTCACCCTCATCTACACACCATCCTTCCATCATGTGCTTCTTCTTCCATTGTAGACTCACCTACCACATGTGCATAAATACCATTCAGGCCTCTCTTTAGTGGCATAACAAAACGTGAGGGGGTCCCTCTTCAAAGTACATAGGGGGGCCTCCATGCTCCTGACCCAGGCCGGAGCTCTCAGCTACCGCCCATGCATAGTGCCGGAGGGGGTCCCCTGGAGCTTGGGGCCCGCAGGGGCTGGAGGGGCTATTGTTACAGCACTACCTCTCTTAGCTCTTAGCTCTCAGCACAAGCTACTTCTGCTCTGCAGGATAGCCTCTTTCTCCTTCTAACTATCTGTCACGTTTTGAAGAAATCTGGGGTTTTAGATTGAGTTAGGATGGTGTACCTTTGTATAATGACACTAAAAGGCGGGCCTCCTCATAATGCTATGTCTGATCATTTTTAAGATGTCCTCATGTAGCGTACTACACCTTTTAGTTTCAAGAGAGCAAAGGTGGAATCCATATGTCATGCTTAGTAAGCCTAAGATCATCTGCTGTGTATGTGTCTGGCAATAAGGTTGTAGTGCCAATAAAAGGGCCTGTGAAATAAGCATATGAATAAATTAGGGACTAAATGCACTAACATTGGAGTTGGTAACATTTGTCGCAGATAATGGAGTCTGCAAAAGTGGTCGCAAATTGTGCACCGACTTTTACCCAATCCATTCTAATTTTGTGAACCAACCTAGGTATTAACAGAATAGGTCAGTTTACAAAAAAACAGAATCGAAGTGGGTCACAATTCGACCTACCTCATCAATGTTAATTAATGAGGTAGGTCGCAAAACACAACTACACTTCACTGCCACCACAGGCATGGTGGCCTAAAATGACCAGCAGACCACCAAGTCTGCGATTACTTTTAAATAAAGCAACCAGTCAATTTTTCTGAAAGGAAAACGGGATGTATAAAAAGGAAAGGTTTGACTTACTTTTTTCAAGAGTAGGCAGTGGACAACTACTTACTCTTAAAAAATGTTTTTGTCAACATTCACAAAGGGGAAGAGTCCCCTTTGTGAATGCCTTACTACTACCTTTCAGTTGTCGGTAAACATTAACCCCTTCCATGTGTCGGAGGGCCCCCGGCCGTCCAACGTCATAGTGGGCGTGTGCTTAGGACGGCCGGGGGCCGTCCAAACCACGTACGTGTCATTTTTTTCAGCACCACGACGGACATTCCGCAAAGGCGTTATAAAATGCCACAGAAAATTGGTATTTGTAAGGGATGGCCAAAACATGTCCCTTAAAATTCCGATTCTGTAGATTGTCACAAATATAATTTGCAAATTGCGATGTTTCACACATACCAAAAGGCTTTTTTGAGGTCAAAAACGGCCAGAGTCTGCAAATCTGACCTTTTGCCATAGCAAAAGGCCTTCGTACATATGGCCATCTGTTTATTTTCTTCTTTGAGTGTCAAATAGCACTATGTTCTGTATGCACGGATGTCAGAGGCAGCTGGATGTTCAAAGAGGCCAAAATCGCGACTGTAATATCTGTGCCCTGCTGCTTTCAATAGGCAGCTATTAGATGAGGAGGTGAGATGAGCTGTGAGGTGTTTGATCTGAGAGGAAAGGCAAGTCCGGAGATCAAGGGGGCTGAATGTCCATGCAGCTCAGAATTAGAAGATGTTTTGTGTCATATCATTTTGAAATGCCTTTTAGAATACCACTTCTGGAGGGCTGGAGTGCTGGGCTGCCTATCTTGGGAAATCAAGCCTGCCTTTGACACAGAAGAACTGCATCGCTAATGAAAGCAGATAGAATTATCCATCCTGGGCCACTAGGATGAGTGTGAATGTGGCACAGGCAGGTCTCGGAGATAATAGGTAAAGCACATTGCTACCCACAAGCCATCTTCCACTTTCATTAAAACAGTACTCATTCTCAGTGCCATTGCAGTGTTTACATACACAACTACTAGCAGCCCGTCCCGACGTTGTCTGGGAGCTATTAGGCTTCAGGGCCCCCGCCCGCCCCGACGTTGTCCGTGGGTCCCCCGGAACCTTCCTCCATATATTGCAGTATTATACCTCTATGTTTACTTTGTACGCTTTTGTAACCTGCACACGTAACTTTTTCCTCCTGTAATGCACCGTTTGGCTGACTTTTTTAATGCTCCGTTTGCTTCCTCTTGCTACCTGCACACGTCACATTTTCCTCATATACCTCTATGTTTACTTTCTACGCTTTTGTAACCTGCACAAGTAACTTTTTCCTCCTGTAATGCACCGTTTGGCTCACTTTTGTAATGCTCCGTTTGCTTCCTCTTGCTCACGATTTTCATTTTTGCTTCATTTTTCCACCGCTCACCGCACCTAAATAAATAAATAAATAACCTACCTCATCCGCCGCTCACCGCTCCTCCCCGCCTGTCCGCCGCTCCTCACCGCCTGTCCGCCGCTCCTCACCGCCTGTCCGCCGCTCCTCACCGCACCTCCCCGCGCCATGTCCGCCGGTCCTCCTCGCGCTCCTGGACACCGCTCCTACCCGCGCTCCTCACGTCGGGCACGCACGTCGCGACCGGCGCTTCTTCCAAGGGACTACTTTTTTTTTCGGTACATTTTTTAAATAACGTATATTTATTAATTTTATATAGCCTATGTCCATCTGCACACCCTGACGATTACAACGATGTATCGGGTGTGTGGATTGGCGCTGTGGTTCCCGAGTTTACCTGCCTCAAAGGTTCAAAGTTCTTCCTTTATAATAGTAGTATAGATTTTAAGAAGTTCTATTGCTACTCTAATCCTCCAAACATTTTTCTTAAAATTACTAATGTGTGTTTTTCTTGACACTATTGTTCCTTAAAATATCTCACCAGTCTCAATTAATCTCTTCTCCCAGGCCTCTAACTCTCGCCACTCCCTAAATACAAAAAAAGATGAATCCTGATTTCATCCATTCGAAACATGCTCACAAAAAGCGGTCAGACCTTTTTTTCTTTTACCCATAAAACAGTGGCCTTCGAATTCTGGGGCGAGCTCCCCTTTCTAGGGTGATGATGTTATCGGATAATAAAGTGAGGTGAGGCTTTGTCAAGGAAAAGCCCTTAGCATGATCAGGAAGAATGCAGACAAAGATTACACTGAAAAATAGTGAGGTATGGTGAAAGGAATTGAGAGAGATCATGAGACACTCTGTAATGAGCAAACAATAATGGCTTTTGTCATGCACGTTGTGGCTGAGAGGAGGTGTACAACGGAGAACCTCCAAATTACCTCTAAGCTCTCATCCACTCATTTCTTATTATGAATCGTACAGTGAACTTTTAGCATCTTGGCAAGAGATGTCTTGTGAAACACTTGCAACCAATCCTGGCATGTTAGCCAACCGGGCACTGCTTTTTGGGTCTTGTAGTTTCATGTTTAAACTGTAAGTATAACTTTAAATAAAACAGCATGCAAAGTGCATTTGTAATAAAGACAGGTTTGGCTGAAGGTGCCACATATGACACAGCGCCTGTTGCCAGATAGGTAGGCTAATGGGAATAATACTGTGACATAAATTAAACGGTGGTCGAGCATGCAGCTATTTGGTACTGCATTATCAAATTCCTGCACACATTTGTCCAGAAGCCTGTACACAGTTGTCCAGTTCTTCCAGTAGAAATATGCATATTCCTACTACAACACAATGCATAGATCAAAACTGCCCTGCTGCCCTCCCTGAAATCGACTGCTGGTCCATCGGAAGGTGGATGGAGATGTGTGGCTCTGCCACCCCATCGAGCATTTCCTGGCCTGGGATAGCCCTGGGTGTGACATCACTCAACTGGGCTCTAGCTTTAAATGGCTAACAGACCACACCCTCCCATGGAACACTGTCAGGTGGAAGGAAGGGCAGCAGTGCCAGTGGATGTTTCAATGGCAGGCAGGCTGTTGGCTTGTGGCAGCAGGGAGGACATGCAGTGTGTCACTGGCCAGATAAAAATGTAGTCAGATTGTGTGGGCCATCCAGGAATGATAGACTGTGGTCCGGTAAGGAGCCCAAATCTGGGGGTGGCTCTTAAGCTTACCCTGTGCTGCATTCCCCAGTTAACACCCCCTTGGGGTAAATTGATCAAAGTCTTTCGCTGCTTTTGCTCCATGCAAAGAGGCACAAGAATGACGAAAGTCCTAAGTTTGATTTATCAAGCCAGGCAAGGCCCACTGAAGGACTGGGTTTTTCTAAGACCCAGCGGTGCCAGGGATAACACCTAAAACCTTCGTGGGTAACCTGTTCCGGCGTACAAATGACAGAGACACGGGACACTTCCTTCGGCGTCAAAGATTCGAGGTTTATTACTGCAGGGAAACACAGAAGTCACAGGAAGTACAACATGTGTAGGTTTGAGGAGTCTGTTTCAACTTGTATCTGTGGATCGCTCCTCTTATACAGTTTTCGTACATAGGATAACATAGTACACAAAGGTTTACAACTTGGTTCCCATCGTAAAGACCATAAGGGGTCGCTTTCATGTATTCAGGGCCCGGAACATTAGTACAGAAACGTTTGGTAGTTCCCAACTGTAAAAGCACATCTTCCCTCCATTAGTACATTCCAATCAGCAGTAAACAAATCGAGGAAGAGACAGAAACAGGTGCAGAGGAAGACAGGAACAGTGAGCAGATCGAAAAGGGTATAAAAAGGGGTGGTATCAGGAAACATGAGCTGCAGGCATCAAAAGGGGACGTGCCTAATGAATGCACAACTGAGACAATAGACCGGCACGGCAAGATGAGCCTCGAGCGGGGCCATCTGCCTTACAGTATCATCCCCCACATCATAAAGACACTTTCAAAGGAAACGTGTCTTCCGCAAAAGTTTGGGAATCCCAGGGTCGCGAAGCGGACAGCGTCCGTTCGCTGGCTACTTGAGGGCAAGAAACAAAATGGATGCCGTATCTAAGATGGAACCCGTGGGCTCGGATGAAGAAACCCACGAAACAAACGAACGGTTTAGGCTAGCACAGCGAAAACGCGTACACCCACTAAACTCGTCATTTGCGGTTCATAGATACCAGACTCGACCATATTCGTGCGAGCCGAAAACACCACTTACGATCGTCACGGAACCTCACCCCTTACATGGACCTGCACGGCGTGATAAATCTAGAGGAACGCAACACAGTGCAAATCACTGTGTTGCGTTACTCTGCCCCAGGGAGGTGTTCCATGGTTGGAGCGTCAGTCTTCCCACGCATCCACTCATGGATTTTGGCACATTCCCATGATCTACCATTACTTGTAAATCCCGAGAATGCATCTAAATGCTACGCCTCTTCAAGGGAAGGCCTTACGAGGAGAAATATCTTTATTTCTCCTCGTTACTTCCTCTTTATGTGTGTACTGCATTCTGAAAGAGGAATATGCCTCAAGGGATTGTTTTTTGTGCAGGAAGGTGTTCCGTCCTGCACAAAAACAATCCTTCTTTCAACCCAGGCACCCTTGTTCTATAGTGCAAGGGTGCCTGCCTTGGCGCTAGACCGCCCATTCAGCACCAGCGCTTGGAAATTACAGGAATGTTCGTATATTGTTAAGTGCGGCACAGTCCTATTATTTAGCTATCAAGCAGCGCAGTAACATAACTTGCAGCACTGCTCTGTGCTGTGTGATTATTTGATAAATATGCCTATAAGAGTCCATCAATCCATGTGCCTCTTGCCTTTTTTTTTAGATGTCACAGCTAACAACTTTGAATTAAATAAATTTAGTAGTTGAATTAAAGTTGAATTAATTCCTTATTGTCGATTAGTGTGCTACTTTTTGGATTTTAAATATACATTCTACATTTTGATTTGCTGTCTTCTCTATTTCAGGAAAATCAGAGATTTCTAACAGATGTGTTGCATGAGGTAATGCTTCTGGATGGTTTGGCCAGTTCACATCCAGTCTCTCAAGAAGTAGTGAAGGCGACAGACATTGATCGAGTGTTTGATTGGATTGCATATAAAAAGGTAGGCTGGAGATACTGATGAAATATTGACCATATACCACATGGGTTATTTTAGTCAATTGCAATCATTTGTTTAGTATGCACTTATTTACATTTGGAGATTGCAAGGAAGGTACATGCTGCTCTTAGGCCACATCGGATGGTAGGTATTGTGAATACGTTACAGACAGCGAGTGTGATGCTAGAATAATTTCTCCAATTGAGAGGGGGTGAGTGTGTGGTGGAATAAAGAGGGGCAATAGGTGTTCTGCTGAAATAAAAATGTTTTGAGTTTATTTTTGGAATTTCGTAGCGCGCTGCATCGCATTTTGCGATGCAGGGCACGCTACGAAATTTGTTTTATTTATTAAATTGTTTACTTACCTCCAATTATCCATACGCCGGTTTTTAGCACCCCCCACCCTGCCCCTCCCCCGCCCCACCACTCTGCCCCACCGCAACTCCCTCCACGGGCCGCGGCTGGCAAATAGGGAAAAAAGTTTTACTGCAAAAATCAAGCTACACTTTAGTTTTACACGTTTAAGAAAAGACACATTTATTCTACATTTCATTCTCTTAAAATGTCTAGTGTAAATGATGGCATTGAGGTTAAATTCTTCTACTCTATCCCTACCACAAATCTATTGATGACCACTCTCACAGCCTTCACCCCTGCACTCTAAAGTCGTGGACAATGGGGGCATGTGTCAGAGGGGAATGTGATCAACCAAGTTTCATGTCAAGTAGGCTAATAAAGTCTCCTCCTGGTACCCATGGGATATCTACCTATTTCGCCAATTGCTGTGATAATTTTGCTTGGAAGCGGGGTTGGTCTATGTTGGGGGCATATATGATGCCCAGCACTATGGGATGCACATCCAAGTGGCCCCTAACCAATGCATCTCACCTGTCAAGACACACTGCCTCAGCTTTGAACAGCAAGTCTGTTCATAGTCCATGTGCAGCCCTAGTATATGCTGAAGATGTAGTACAGAACAGCTGTCCTCTTCTTCCGCAGCCCAGACTGATTTTCGAGGACTTGTCTTTATCTCTGTCTGTCCATGTCTCCCCTGGCATGTCGATAGGACCCACCCTAAATACCATAATCCCTTCCCTAAAATTTCCAGTCAAATGCAAAACTGTTATCCGTCCAAATAACAATAATCACTTAACCAACTTTTCATAATTATAGGTCTAAATTGAATTTACAGAATTGTGGCTGTCCCTGAGGGGAGACATAAGCCAGCACCTATCTGTATCTCATTTAAGAGCCGAGTCACCAGCCATGTCATTGTACCAAAATAGTCATGTAGTACAGGGGAAGCCCAGTTGAGTACGCCCAATCAATTTGATGTGAAGAGGCATCTCCTAAGTAATTCTCTCCAGTAGTGAGAAGCAAGCTTCCCTCTTACAGCAGTACCAATGCCCTGTTCACCTGTAGCAACCTGACTGGCACTGCCTCTATTATGAAACAGCGGTATCTTATAATGCCACCCTGTTACCTTACCTATGTACCCTAATTCTCTCCACGCAGTTTAACAGCGTGAGCATGGCCACTCATTTACCAGTCCTCTATCTATCAGTTTCATATCAGTAAATTGTGGTGTTTCCACACAAAATATATATATTTTCTATTTTCAATTTTTGCAATTCCCTGTTTACTTTAGTTTATTATTTATTAGAAGTTTTATCTTTTTGCCGATCTTGTGGATGGAATATTTAACATCCTTCGCCAAACGCAAAAAAAGGACCACTTTTATGTTCTCCACCTTTTATACAAGTCACTGGTAATTTGGTAAGGGTATTCGACTGTGAATTACCCATCAACAAACGCGTATTCTTTATATGTGCAGTGGACCAATAGTTCCTGTATAATATCTTAAATTACTGTACCGGATGTCTGCATTGAGGGTTAGTAATCAATGTCGTAGTGGAATCGATGTTATTTAAATTCAGGGGTGATTTTCCTTTCAAATAATAATTTTACATAAGAAATACCACCTTACCACAGACCTAGCTGCTAGAAATGTAGAATCTTTTTTGTGCAACATCCTGTCTTAAAAATGCCCACGGAGTTTTCAATATCTCATATGGATAAGAAACACTAAGGGCCTAATTATGAGTTTGGCAGATGGGTTGCTCCATCACAAACGTGACGGATATCCTGACCGCTGTATAACAAATTCCATTATATTCCATTGGATATAATGGATCACGTAATACGGCGAACGGGATATCCGTCACGCTTGTGATGGCGTAATCCCTCCGTCAAACTTGTAATCAGGCCATTATTGTTTGTGGGCAGTCGTCTGTTAAAATCACCCATTTGTGAGTGAAGTGCTTTTGGATACAAAATATTAACATATTGACTAATTGATACATTATAATATTGATATTCTACTTATTGATAAATGAAGGCAAAAACATTGTGGTGAGCAGATTTGGGGGATACTTTTTGAAACGAGAATATTCTAACTGCATTTCACTCCTTCAGGGATTTCAAAGTTTCAATCATAGATAAAGTGATCGATTTCTGTCTGATGAGTTGTGTTTACTGTTGCTCTGTGCTTCCTTTCTTTCTGTAGGGTGCAGCTTTAGTCCGAATGCTGGCTAACTTCATGGGTCACCACGTATTTCAGATGGGTCTTCAAGTAAGTAGACACTTGTAGTTCATTCAGATGTAATTTCCCGTAAAATGAACCATTGTGAGGTTTGAAAGGCCCCTATGTATAATCCAGTCCCAGTCTTAATAGCAGTATTCACTATATAATCTTCAAATGCAATTGACATAAAACGCACAGGGCAGATGGTAATGCATGACAGTTTGATAACTATGGGAAGGTGTGCTCGTTATGCGAAAAAAACTCACAGACCTCCCAGAAGATACTTGCGTTTTACATATATCGCATACATGTGCATTACATATATGATGTAATCACGGGAAAGGGCAGAACTGCCATCTTACAAAAATCACAGCTGCACCTCAGTCCCTTTCAGGCCCCTACTACATGGCAGCTGTTTTTCAGATGGCAGCGTGAGCCTTTCCACCCATCATGTGTCTTTAGTCAGAACCTGTCTTTATTTTCAGTTTGTAATGCATGCACGGTGCTGGCGTCCTCAGACAGTGCTATACCGTCCCAACATTGGGAAGATAGGAAGAGTTTGAAAATTGATATTAAGAGAGGACTGAAGAGGACGAGGCAAAGAGCAGCGGCTTGTGAGATGTTTCCTGAAGGAGTTCAGCAAGAAGCAGAGCTGGTTAATGAATTGCTCTGCTACCCTAGCAGATGTGGTGCGTTATTTACACTACATACTCGAAATGGGTGCTGTGGTTACCATCATTGGATACGTGGCCTTCTTTTCCAGACACAATATTATTTGGTGTTGTTTTACCACCATTTCGCAGTGTGAAATACACATCTGTATTCAGGTGACTTTATCCTCCATACGGGGAGGTGTGTGTTTTAGCAAGTGTTTTATTCTTTTTGGACAGGTGAAGGTGTTGTCTCCATTTCTTTTCTCTAATTCTGGATGACAAAAGTCGCCCACACCCCTTGTGTAACAGGGTCATGTGACCATGGCCTTCTCGATCTTTCTGCTGGGTGCCCTCAAACACTTTGTATTGCCCAGGCATTCTCTAATGAATTGTATCTGAAGTATATATGCATGTGTATGTCATTCGTAAAGCACATACCATGCCAAAGGAAAGTCTTTGCCATTGTGAAAGTCAAAATGAACAATGGAATCCACAAATGATTGTTGCAAAAGTTGTGTTCTGTGCGTGAAGGTGGACTATCACTGGAATGTCATATATAATTAGGGCACTCGGCTTTATGGTATTTATGTTTTGGCCATTTCGTCTCAAAACTAAATGCAGACAGAAAACATTGTTTTCTGTCTGTATTTATCTGTAAAAATCCTTATAAACAGAATACATGGAGCCTTAGATATAATGTTCTTTAAAGAGGTGTGTCTTGAAATCTTTGAGACATTGGAGCAGCCCTAATGGATACTGGGATATTGTTCCAGATCCTGGATGCATAGACAGAAAAAGTCTGTTGCCTTGTTTTTTAATTATTTTTTTATCTCAAGGCTGATGGTGTCCTTGTTGCCGGTGTGCTAAGAGCCACCACAGAGTTTGAGCTTGCCAGCCAAACAGGCGCCGGTGCTGGTAGTGATGACATTGTTAGTGGTGCAGCAGGTTTTGAAGATTGAGTTGTCTGGGAAGGAGAGCAAGTGGAGGTCCATGAGGATGGGGATGTTTTGATCATATACCTTCAGGCTGTGGCGATGTGATACAGTGTGTGCGATGCCCTAAAAGGGTGTGGGTCAAGCAGCATGGTATCTAGAAGGCCTTAGAGCAGGGTGATTGCACAGTCCCAATGCAAGAGTACAAGGGTTTGATCAGCAGTTCTGAAGTCACTTTCTCGGGGGAACAGTTTCTCTTTGTTTAGAAGACCAGCCATATCATCCCCTGAGCTGTGACCTCTCTGCTTCCGGATTTATGAACCTCTTACAGATAACGGAGGGGAGGTATGGCTGGGTTTCCTGGTGCATGATGACCTGTCCATGGGACATCCTACCGTAGGAAATCCAGTGTCCAGACATGCCTGGGGGGTTTATCGATGCTGCAGTGCAAAGTCGGCTGCATTAGGGAAAATAGTCTTTTGAATCAAACTGAGGTGTCATGACTAAACTTGACTTCCTGTGCTTAGCTACAGCCTTGCCCACCCAAAAGAGAGAGAAGCTGGACTCTGCAATGCCATTTCACTAACCTACTGTTTGTAAAGCCTTGCAAAGCGAACTGTTGAGGCAAGCGTCCCTGCCAGCATGATCCAGCACCTATCTCAAGGTGCATTTTCAACAAACCACTATGCCCACCAGGGACCAGTCCCACCACGTTCCTCCTCTGTACATGCTGCCGAAAAAATCATGCTCACTAAACCCTTTTCACCAGTGTAAGAAGTGTGTGAACACCAGCGTTCTCTTGTCGTTCCCGCTTTGGGCTCATCCCTCAGTATTTCATTAAATGATGCAGGAATTCAAAGCAGATATGGTAAAAAGCACACATTTTCCTTATATAATGCATTTATTTTCAAACTACAGAGAACGTTTCATTTAAGCTTTACTTACACTAGAGCTAAACATTCACATAATTCTGAGCAAAATGCAAGTACCCAAGACCTGATAAGTGTACTAGTTAGTAGTTTCATCCTTATTTCGGTTCTTTAGAACATACAGCCTACAGAGTATATGTAGAGCAAAACTGTTCAGCTCAAACCCACTTCGAGTTACAAAGGTGTTCCCTTCACAGCTGAATAAGGCAGAGAATGCTTTGGAAACACCGCCATGTTTTGGTTTCCAGAATAGTATACTCTATATTTTTATCACAGACATGGATGCAAGCCTTGTTTTTAAACTCTTCTTTTCTGACATGGTGTCGTGTTATCATACTACCTACATAATAAGCAATAGGGTCGGTCTTGAGGTGACACAGGGCTGTAATTGCTTTATAAAATGGCGTCTGTAAAGGAGGAAGGGCGTAGGCTGAGCCAGCAACATCTTTTAAGTGCTGAACATACATTTGCGAGGCATCTCACACTGAGCTTCACCTCGGATCCCTGAAATAAATCACTTCGAAGCGAGTACTGGAGGACGAGATGCTCCTGTGTAATAGCATGTCAATCACCTCCCTGTTGCAAGGGAGAGCTGCAACAGGTGAGGGGGAATTAAAGCCAAACATGCACAGTGTGTTCTTTTCAGGAGAAAGGGCAGTCAAAAATGGGGTAATTAGAGAAACAATACAAATGTAGAATCATGTCCGATGGCAGATGCAATTTCTGTTAGTACAAATGGAGTAGGTGTGCCTGCATGGGGAGCGGGGTTTCACACATTGTGAATGGGATGACCTCCCTAGCATCTCGTTTACACCTGTGTCTGTAATTGGCATCCTCAGCTCCCCTCATATTACTAACAATATCTATATATAATTAGCGTCATCATCTTGTTTTTATAATGTCAAGATCACACATGCTTATTTTGTTAGTTGTGATCTTTGGTCAGTGACCTCTATTCAGTCACACCTCTAATTATTCATAGTAACACCTTTTCTATCTCATTCATCATCTTCCACGTTCATAAAAAGGGCTTTTCCTAATCGTACTCTGGCTTCATGTATTAACTATTCACGGTGACTGTGGACTCGGTGGTTTTGTTTTCTTACTTTCCTGGCTGACAAATGTTGTGTCCAATGTTTATGCAGAGACTTTGGTCGTGAAAATAGCGAGGCTGAGGTGTAAGTTTACAACTAAATTTACCTGTGTGCACAGGCCACTGTGTGTTCAAGGGAATACTTCTAAATTTCTAAATTTTGCTATTAAAAAAAAAGTCACAATTTAGACGCTATTCTGAAGGGAGGCGTAGAAAAATGTATTCTTAAACATCTGTCACAGTTTCAGGAGCATTACCTTGCTACATCTGGAGGAACATGTATGTAAGCAACAGAAGATGTATTCCAAGAGATACTACATACACAGCAGTAAGTTGTTGCACTACAGGAGGGACACTGGGTGGACATTCATTCTTTGCTGTTTTCTGCAGTCGGGTCATGTTGAGCCAGTGTTTGACGTCCTTTTTAGATCTGTTAATATTGACTGTAATCCCTTCCAGTTTTGCTAACTTACACGGGTCTTGTGCACCTTACAACATACCATTTGCCATGAATGATCCAAAAATGCAAATTGGGAGAAAGCGCTCTCTGACCTGGTGCAATTAAACCCAGATTTAATCAATTTTCACGGATATCTGTGCTTTCAAATGCACAATATACTACAGATTTTTCAAATATTTCCTGGGCTAGCAATTTACTATAATAAACACAATACAGAACTCGGAGCCCTAACTGTACACGGACAGAGCATAAGAACCTAAACATGGCAAACCGTTAGCGAGAGCACAACAGAACTTTCTCATCCTCAGAAAGATGCTAGTAACTTCAAGGAAGCATCCGAGTGAATGAGACTAAATGAATGAGTAGCCTCGCCCTAGTCAGACCCCATTGCTAGACCTTTCACAATGCACAATCCGCCACAGTCCTCATTTACCTCCCATTGTTGAAGCCGCTGCCTTCTCCTGGACTAGCTTCTTCGCTCCAGGGGGTAAAATGGCGGCACTTAAGGAGCCTGCTTTGCTTCCTGCAGAAATCTTTATCTGTCTGCAACCTGAGTGGACTAGGGGCCAGATGTACAACGCTTTTTAGCGTGCGCAAACGGGTCTTAGACCCGTTTGCGCACGCTAAAAAGCATTGGCCATGTACAAACAATATTTTGCGATTCGCAAACAAACTGCGATTTGCAAAATACTGTTCTGCGGCTCACTATTATTAAGGGCGCTCCCTTCCTAATAGCAACTGCCAAGCTATGTACCAATGTTTAATTGCGGTCGCAAAACACTCGCAAATTACCACCTACTTCAAGTAGGTGTTAATGCATTTGCAAATAAGAAGGGGTCCCCAGGGGACCCCGTCCCCTTTGCAAATACATGCAGTATTATTTTTAAGGGCATGCAGTGGTCCAAGGCACCACTGCCTGCCCTTAAAAAATGAAACAAAAACGTTTTTTATTTTATTTTTTTAAATGTATCCCGTTTTCCTTTAAGGAGAACGGGCAGCTTTAAAAAAAAAGCTGCTTTATTTAAAAGCAGTGCCTGACATGGTGGTCTGCTGAGCCCCATCAGGCCACCATCCCTGGGAGGGCCTGTCATTCCCAAATGACTTGCAAATTGCAAGAGGCTCATGAGCCTCCAATTTGCGACCCCATATGGAATAGCAAACAGTGTTAAACACACTGTTGTACATGCCAAATAGCGCCTCGCAAATTGCGAATTGCAAATGCGACGCAATTTGCGAGGCGCTATGTGGCAGGTCATACATCTGGCCCTAGGTTTCTGTCTCCAACAAATCACTTGATTGATAGTGTATGTCATTTTGAGAAAAAGCGATGGGAAAGGGCTGCGATGGACAAGGGGGCACTACATGTAAAACGCCACAACTGGATAAAATGCAACACAAATTGCATCTGGATTTTAAATGCATCTTTAATATCTTCCCATCTTTGCCTGTTTATTTTCTAAACCTTCCAGAAAGGGGACCCATGCCCCTCCAAATTTCTGTCCCTATTGTTTCTGTTCCAGCCACCCATTTTTTTGTTGTAGTCGAAGGTGGGGGCATTCCCTCAAAACTTGAACGCATTCATTTCCGATATATGAATTCCAGCCTTCCCCCAGGAATCTCCTACTGTGCCGTGTAACATTGCGCAATGGTGTATTTTTGCTCCACATAAATAAAGAGCCGCTTGTAATGACATCTTCAGGATTCTGAATATCACAATAAGTGGAGCAAAGAAGGTGTTATTGCCTCATTACTCACAGGAATAAAGATTACTCATTATGTTAACACAATGGCTTCCATTATCACAATCTGTTGATTAACTTAAGGTCAACATGAACTGCAGTTAATAAACTTTTATGAGTTCTGTTCTAGAAACAAATCCTTTTTTCATGCAGTAAACTAAAGAAAATTAAGATTGCTATTATCATCCTGCACCTCTTTCAAATTAGGCAAATTAAAAGTCCAAATTAAAAGACCAAATTGGTTTTGGATATGAACCAATCCACATTGTTTTGTAAAGACGCGTGGGCGTATTTGGCGTGAATTGCACTTTTCTATAAGTGGTACAGAAGGGAAAATGGATTTATAGGGTAACGTTCATACAACTGTTGTCAAGATAGCTTTAAGACAATTTTACTACTCAAAGTCAGCCATGTCTGCTCCCCATGAAAGTGCATATAAAATGTAAACTTTTTAAATGAGCCATGTTATTCCTGTTGAATGCGTAGCACTAAGTGAGAGCTGAGTAAGGATGGCAATCTCAAGAAATGATTTCATTTTGTATTTAGTAATATGAGACGTTGAAATATTCCAGACAAAGAGGACACAATTCTTAGCAGAGAACATGGATTAGGGACATGTCCTATGCCTAGTGTAAACTGCGTGGAGTCTAAGGCGCTGTGCTGCAGATTCAAGGAGTCTGGGAGGTTGAACAGTGTGTGGCTGAAGGCCACACCCTTCACTTCGCATGCCTGAATTCTTTGCACAGTGTGTCCAGGGGTGAAATGGATGAAACACCCATAGGTCACCCCCTGCACACATGTATAGTTGACGGCCATGCAACGCAGATTATTGGATCTATTTTGTCCCACTATAATCCTGGCAGGTACCTTCGTTCCTCAAACAGACTTCTTCTTTCTGTTCCTCGCGTCCGGAAGACCAGATGGGGGGTAACGCTTTTTCCAATCTGGCCCCTAAATGGTGGAATGCTCTCCCTCTTGAAGTAAGGTCTCTCCCCACTCTCCAAGCTTTTAGATCTGCCCTAAAGACCCACCTCTTTGTACGCGCGTACCTGTAGTGGTGCTTTGCAAGTTTGACCTTTTTTGATAGGCGCCTTGACACCTTCGGGTTTAGTTGCGCGATACAAATTGCATATTAAATAAATAAATAAATAAGAGCATTGTGCACAGGGAATGGCCAAATGCCCACTCTGCGCCCAAAGCCCTTTTGCACATGTGCAGACCACAGGCAGGACATTACACCAAACTAACTTATAAGTGATCTCTGATTTGTTGTATCCCCTCTGCCAGCTGCCTCGTGTTCACTGGAGTGTCAGGAAGGTATACAGTAGGGTAATCTTAAATGCAATCCAAGTATTGTGGCAGCCATGCTGTATGTGGAATTTCGCTGAAGACAGCAGGACGCTGTAAAGAATAAATGGCAAAGACAGTCAGCTGTGACTGTGGAAGTAGCTGCTTTCCACTACCGATAGTGGCCTGCTGCTCAGCTTTGGTGTAGACATCCTGAACGACATTGGTAACCCACCGAAGGCAGCGCTTTTACACGTAGTGGAACTGACTACAAGTTATTGGCTGCACCTAGATCCCGAATGATGGAAAAGAGCTTTTACATTTGCTACATTGATGTGATCGATCATCTTGTCAAGGGAATGGCTGCAATTCTCTGTGAAGTTCTGTGTAATGAATAACATTGACTGGTATACAGCTCAGATACAACAGACTGAAACACCCGAAGAATGATGGCAGGCCTGTTTTTTTCTACTAACACAATATTGGTTCCTCAGGAAAATCCTATTCTAATTTTTTTAAGAGTAAGTATAAACCATTTGTTTCTTGTTCCTAATATGGGTAAAGAGCAAGGACAAATCTCCCGCATGAGAGATAATCAGAAACACGGTATTTATTCATCTTAGGACTGGCTAATGGTAGACAAGCCTGGAGCAGTAGCAGTTCAGGGTCAATCACAAGGATGGCCTGATGAAAAATTGTCAGGTTTTTAAAAATTGTGCTTAGAGAGCAAATCTTGCCCAGTGGAGTCACAGGAATAAAACTGGAGGTGTGATTAGAACTGAAGTACTGCACTTCGCCTATTTCAAAATATTTAATGGAGAGCACGAAGAGATACACAAAAATAACATGGAGGGAGAAAGGAAGCGAATAATAGCTTTGCAAGGCAATGCATCAGTCTGCTATTGCACAAAGATACCTCTTATTCTGAATAACTAAATGCAGAATAAAAGAAAAATTCATTCACAATTAAAGATGCATTGTAGTCGGTTTTTGCCATATGATAAATTAAATTGTCTCCAGTTAAGCATCACTGACATAAATTCACTCGCTTTAGTAAAAAGTTATTAAATATTGCCATGTCACAATTCAAAGTTCATCAATCACTTGCCATATTTATTGTCTTATTGTGTAATGCTCAATAGGTGGACCACTAGAGATTTTACAGCCAAACCTCGATCTGTGCTTTGAGATTTGTTTTGTGACTATTTGTGTGATTTGGCCAACGTATAAATAATGTGCAGGTCCACTTTATGGAATACATCACGTTTCATTTCTTATTTTCTGAAATCTATCTTTTTGCAAAGTGCTCCAGTTTGATTGTGTCCCAGTGTACTGTTACACAGCTCTAAGCATGGGCAAATTTTGCGGATCTCGCGTTCGCGAATTTTGCGGATTTGCGGATTCGCAATCCGCAAAATCCGCGAATTCCCGCGAATTTGCGGATTTTTTTTTTTTGTGTTCGCCCGTGTTTCTGCCAGTTCGCGAGGGTTTTTACAATTTCGCAATTTGCGAACTTACCTGTCGGGTCGCAAGTTTTGCGAACTTGTTGTTTCTACGTGTCCAGCCTGTTTGGGACACTCTTCTTCATCACTGCCACTCTCTGTCACCACTGCCACTCTCTGACTACTCATGCCACCCTCTGGCCCACCCATGCCACCCTCTGTTTCATCACCACACCCTCTGGTTGTCCAGTGTACATTATTTTCGGCAAAGCAAAGCACACCTTCCCTGCCTCAAGTGACCTGAATTAATTTGGGGCTGATTAATGTGTCACAGAATATTTTTTTAGCTGGCACCTGCTTCCTTAGTGCGCCCTGATTAGTGATCTTTTGCACTTGCTAAGTGCTTTCATTGTTGCAAAATTAGTTACAACACCTGCCCTGCCCCAACTGACAATAATGAATTAGGGGCTGATTAATGGATTTTAACTTCCAGCCTGGCTCCTGCTTGTCTCCCTTAGCTGTAATTCAGGACCTTTGTGGCATATGTGTAACTATTCTGAGGTTCAGAGCAGGGTCACATAATAGTTTCAACTGGCAACTGAACTCTGGAGGGGCCCCTCAGGAAGCACTACAGGAAATGGCTACTAATGATGAGCCTGAACTTTTGAACCTGGTAAGTAGTTACTTTCAGTTTTGCTAAGATCGTATTTCTGCAATTTTGCACTTATTCGCGGGGCGCGAACTCACGCGAACAGTGCGAGCAGTGCGAGCAAAATCCGCTGCTCGCGGATTTGCGGATTTTGCGGGAGATTCGCAAATCTCGCGGATTGCGAATTTCCCGAAAATCCGCAAAATCCGCGAGCGGAACGGATTTTCCGCCCATGCTTACACAGCTCTCAAAGACGTGCAACCAACTATCCCTAAACTAAAAAAAAAAAGGTTTTAAACAATAAAATGGCAGGTTGGAATTTTTTGGGAGGAAAAACACTACAGCTGTAATATGTACCCAAATTAGACATGCTGCATAAAAGTCAAATACCCAGGGTAAACATGGAGTGAAAATATTCTCCAGTGACATTTGAAGCAAGACCTGTTGTATGGGTTTGAAAAGAGACACAAAGCAACACAGGCCAGGACTACACAACAAAGGTTAAAATCAAGCTATTTGAACTTTAAATGTTCGATTTACCAGGAGCGGCTGTTCGGGTAAGAGAGGTTGGCAGCGTGGAGGAGGGAGGCTCGACAGACAACGACGTGGGAAAATAACTGATTTTCTCTCGTTGTCTGTCGAGTCCCCCTTATCCTGTCTCACCACTCTTACCTGCGCGGGCCAGTCCTGAGATTTAACAAACTTAACAGTGCTTGAGGCTACAAATGCATTTGGCAAGCTGAATAGCAAGCACGTCTTTTAAGAGACACACAACAACAGAGGCCAGGACTAGACGACAAAGGTTAAAATCAAGCTATTTGAACTTTAAATGTTCGATTACCAGGAGCGGCTGTTCGGGTAAGAGAGGTGAGGCAGCGTGGGGGAGGGAGGCTCGACAGACAACGATGTGGGAAAATTAGATAAATAATTGATTTTCTCTCTTTGTCTGTCGTGTCACCCTTATCCCGTCCCACCACTCTTACCTGCGCGGGCCAGTCCTGAGATTTAACAAACTTAACAGTGCTTGAGGCTAGAAATGCATCTGGCAAGCTGAATAGCAAGCAAGTCTTTTAAGTAAAAGTTTGACCAACGTGCACCTACTGATGAGAGCTGGAGATTATAGTGCACCCCTGCATGTGAGAAAATCGCATGAGAGAGCCTGGGGTGTACAAGAAAGTCTGAAGTCAGAAGCCTCAAGGCCTTGAAGTCTTGACCTGATAGAAGGGCCTGACATTAAGCCAGCTGCTGTGCTTGTGCCAGGCCCGAGACTGCCTGTCTACCACTTACTACTGAGTGCCATGACGAACCTGCCACCCAAGGTCTCCACCAGGCCAGTTGAGGAGTCGAGCGGTAAAGAGGCTGTTCTGTGGGATGTAGAACTGATCAGTCGGATTATTCTATTTTCTTAAACATACCTAGCCATAATTAGTACATAGTAACCACTTCCGGGAGTGAAAACCGACAGGAATGTATTATCAGGGAAACCTTAAATGCTCTTCATAGAGTTCTGACTTCTCTACTTGGAAAAATATCTGGGGTGGAACTGACCATATGGGATCTCTATTCACAGTGAAACTTCAAATGTTGGTGAATGCAAGGAAAAAATGTGACATAGCTCTCCATACAGAGGCCTTACCAATCATTCCTGAGTCAAAGAGTCTACACAACTGTATAAGGTCAGTCGGTATAATCAATCAGGGAATTGTGAAGCATGCTACTCACTCGTGAGGGTCTCAAGGCACTTAAAATCCAACAACGAGGACAAAGCTTCACCAAGCTGAGAACAACCAAATCAGCTAGTGGCTTGTTATGTTGCAAAAATGCAAAAGGTAAAGAGACTAGGGGCCAGATGTATCAAAGGGTTTTATCCATTCTGTGTCTATGGGAAAATGTGTTCATACATATGGCCCTAGACATTGGAAGAAGGCACTGACCTGCACTAGAAAACCAGTGCTGAAGGGCAAAATGCACCATCAAGCAAGGATGCAGCAGTTGTCCTGGAGTCTGATACAAACAAGGGGGAGGAAGAAAAGAAAGAAAAACCATTAAAATGGTTGTTCTCTGAGAAGGACAAGGATCAACAAGGAAATACCATGTAAATCCTATCAAAGACAACCTATCGACTCGTAAATCTTGCTCTGAGACCAGTCATAAAGAAGGAAATTAATATTAGGAAACAAATATGTATACAGGATGTGGGTTCTTGACTGGCTTAATTCATGCCATTTTCAAAACAAAGGTGAGCAGGTCAAGTGAGAATAAATGCAGTATGGAACACACTAAAGGATTGGGCATGCCCATAACCATGGAACCATCTTAAAGGCTTGTGAAAAGGCACAGAAAATGAAAATCAAACATCCCTTTTAAAGAAGGGAAGCCTTGTCCGCACCAATGAAAGCTGAGTCACCCACTAGTTATAGGATGTGGATTTCTGTACCTTATATAACTGCCCAGAAAGAATCCTCTCCATCATTACCATCACGGATGGTACTACAAAAGTATTACATCCACTAGCTGTACCTTTTGCTACAGAAATAATGGAGGTGGATGATAGAAATATGATCTTAGAGAGTAGTACAGGAAATGTACAATGAAGTGAATCTAATATTTCCAAATTTCGATTCGAGTTCATTGATCGATTCTCCAATATAGGTAATTCCAGCCCTTTGAATAGATCTTGTCTTCTAGCCGTTTTCTATGCAATTCCGGAGTTAAAGTCTGTAACATCCAGGACATAAAAATAGTAAGCTTGGACAAGTATCCAATCATGAGTGTAAATAGAAAGCATCATGTAAAAAATGGAGTTTGCATTTATTAGAGTAACTGGGCTGATTCTAAATCATTAAGATGAATTTCATGCCATGGGTGCGGATATTACACTGTGCTATCAATCTTCCACAAAGAAAAATTACCCATCTACATGTAAACAACCCATGAAGAAGCTCACTAAGATTCTATGTCCAGGACCCAACAATCCTTCAGTCTCCAACAAGGTCAGCTTTGACAACCTCTATATTACAGTAAGCAAACATTCAAGGTTGATTAAATTACCTCACCATGGGGGGTTTGACACACAGCAGAGGATTGGGAAAAGATGCGGGAAAGAGAGTTGTATAAATGTCCTTTCTTAGAATGTTGTTGGGTTGAATAGTAATTTGGAGAACGGAGAGTAATTACGTTTTATCAACAATCATGTAGTATGTTGTGTTTAAGAAACGAGGGAATTATCTGAAAGCAGTGTGAGTGGTTTCATTGAATTCATCAAACCTGTACAAAAAAAGGGAGACCAATGGAGGGCCTTGAAACATGGGTATCATGTATTGTAAATTGTTATTCGGAGCAATTAAATAAAACGTATCTGTTAGAACTGGGGTCTCTAGTTGGCAGAGGTATGTACCCTGTCTAAATAGGGACCACCGCTCTAGTCAGGGTAAGTCAGACATCCTCTCTAAATCAACCTCTGCTCACCCTCTGGCAGCTTGGCACGGAGCATGCAGGTTTAACTTAAGCGGCAATGCTGGAAGTATTTGTGAAACACTTATTTCAGTATAAAAGTGAAAGACACCACACAAAAATGATCCACGTCTAGTTAGAAGAATAGAGCTTGATTTATGAACAAAACAAGACCAAAACAAGAATCCAATAAATAGAACCTTAGATATGAATTTTTAGTAGAAAAAACTGTAAAACAGTGCCTATAAACAAAAAGGGCCAACTGCAGACATCTGGTTGTGCTAGACCAGGGTGAAGTCAATAGTTAATGCCGACCCCGATGGAGTGCGAGTCGGATACAAAGAGTGGATTGTGCCCGGTTAGCGCTTACCTTAGAACGTAGAAACTTTTTAAAGAAAAAGTCTCTGAAAAGGCAGAAGTTAAGCGGGTCACGGGTGCAGGAGTGTCCGAGGAGGTAGTGTTGTCATCAGATAGCCGTGGAGCGTGAAGTCTTTTCCCTTTGGACTTAGTCATTGAGGTTGAAGTCTAAAATCTCCAGCGGGACAAAGTAGAGAGCTGTAGCAGAAGACAGTTCTACAAGGTTGGAAACCCATTTGGCGAAGGACCGCAGGAATAGATTTGCTGCTGCGGAGACGTACATAGCAGGAGAAGCTCTAAAGTCGATCAAATGAATGATACACCTCGAGCGGATTGGTGAGCAGACTGTTCCCACTCTCCTCCTGTTTCTCAAAGAACGTTTTGACCACATTTTGTCTAAGTCCTCAGTTTTGGAAATTGGCCATTTGGGCATGTTTAGCACCACAACAAAGGGTCCAGGAGTGGATGGAGACTTTGTGGGGGTTCAGGACTCACTCAGGCTGGGTCCAGGTGTGGGCTCACAATGGTGGGAGCCTGTTATGTCTCTGTGACTCTGAACAGGTGGCCAGCAAACTAGCCCTCTGAGTCACTTTTGGAAGTTCTAGTTGCAGGTGAAGATGCAGGGCTGAACAGTAGAGCTGGCCTCTGAGGGTTCAAGGCAGGCTCTAGGTAGCAAATAAGTAATTCCAGGTATAGCAGGAGACTGGTAGAGTGTCCAGCAGGTCACAACAGCAGGCAGTCCACTGAGAGTCTTTCCTCAGGTCCAGTAGTGAATCGAGGATTGGGTCTGAGAGTCCTATTTTATACCCTGGTGCCCTGCTCCCAGAAGGTAGGAGAAGATTCTGGAAAGGTCCTTGAACTTCTGGGTGTTTCCTGTCTCCCCTGCCCTGGATCCAAGATGACTGCACTAACTATACAGGGTTGTTAAGCCTATTATGAGGAGACTAGGCACACAGCCTATTGAGGTGCAAGTGGTGCTGTGCTCAGCTCCGCCCCCCATCCTGCCAGTTGATGGGCCATTTGGGTTCTGCTACTCCCACTATTGTGTGACTGTCTGGAGGGAATTTGTAATGTCTAACTATCAGCTACACCTAGTCATGTGACCTAGGACAGGCTGCAGGTACAAAGGGCTGAATGCGGAAAAATGCCAACTTTCTAAAGGTGTTGCAGCAAACAAATGATGGATGGAATGCTGACAATGCAAACATTCTCCTCCAGTCAAAAGATCTGGGTTAAATCCATTGTTCTTTTTCCCACTATGGCACCCAAGTTTGAACTCAGCCGTATGCAAATCAGTTTTGACCCTGTTCCCCATGGAAGCAGTCCAGACCGAACTGCCAGGACAGGTCCTCCCTAGACCGGAAACAAGCATCCTGGGACCGGTTTCAGGGTATGTCACCCCCCTTCAGCCAGGCTAGCTTTAATCCAGTGGCACAGTGAGCAAGGGACCCACGGCTGGGCATACCCATCCTACTTAGGGCAAAAAGTGTTACAGCAAACAAATGATGGACGGAATGCTGACAATGCAAACATTCTCTCCCAGTCAAAAGATCTGGGTTAAATCCATTGTTCTTTTGCCCACTACGCTACTCCAGTTTGAACCCAGCCATATGCAAATCAGTCTTGACCCTGTGCCCCATGGGAACAGTCCAGACCGAACTGCCAGGCCAGGTTCTCCCTGGACCGGAAACAAGCATCCTGGGACCGGTTTCAGGGTATGTCACCCTTCTTCATCCAGGCTATCTTGAATCCAGTGGCATAGTGAGCAAGGGACCCACGTCTGGGTATACCCATCCCACTTAGGGCGGAAAGTGTTACAGCAAACAAATGATAGACAGAATGCTGACAATGCAAACATTCTCCCCCAGTCAAAAGATCTGGGTTAAATCCATTGTTCTTTAGCCCACTATGCCACCCCAGTTTGAACCCAGCCATATGGAAATCAGTCTTGAGTCTGTACCCCATGGGAATAGTCCAGATCGAACTGCCAGGCCAGGTCCTCCCTGGACCGGAAACAAGCAAATCTGGGACTGGTTTCTGGCTAATCAACCATCATCAGCCAGGCTAGCTGGAATCCAGTGGCAAAGTGAGCAAGGGACACATGTCTGGGCATACCCTGCCAACTTGTGACATGAGTCTCTGGATTTGGAAGCTGCTTTGAAGGTGGGGGAAACTAGCCTCTTGTTTACTACACAAGCAAAAGGGCCTTTGGGTCCTGAGCAATGGTATGTTCCTGCTGTTGGAATACCGTTCCAAAGGATTGGGGAACTAGGAAGACTTGAGGGCAAGGAAAGCTGCGTCCATTTAGAAGAAACCAGCAAGCCACTAGGTAACGTACAAGTAGGGGCTCAGTGGCGGTGTCAGGTGGTGTCGTTGTGAGATCAGGGTTGTGGTGCCCTTAGGGGTGACTCACATGTAGGAAAAGGAACAGTTAGGCCAAGCAAGTGGGTGCACTTGTCAAGTCTTTTTTCTGAAATTCTGAAATCTATCAGCAGTTAGCGCGGGGACACACAGTTTTTTGTGTAGCCAGGCGCTCTACAAATGATTTATTATTTTTTATTATTATTAAGTCGACATGGCAGTACTAGACTGTACACAGTCACTGCAGTGGCAGGTCTGAGTTAGCTTTGAAGGGCTGCTTGTGTGGGTGGCAAAATCAGTGCTTCAAGCCCACAAGCAGCATTTGATTCTCAGGCCCTGGGCACACACGGTGCACTGTACTAGGGACTGTCTAGTAAATCAAATAACCAATCATGGAATCTCTAATCCATCACAACAATTTACAACAGGAGCACTTGCATTTTAACACTGAACAGCAGTGAGAATGTGCGCAGAGACACTAAACCAGCAAAAACAGAGTCAAAACCTGGAGGTCAAAAAGCAAAAAGACAGGGTAAACACGCCACAAGATGCCAAGTCTAACAGAGATCATGCAAAATGTCTTAGATTCACCTGTGACACAAACCTCTCATTCAAGCAACACTTTGTCCGGAAGACCAAGAGAGCTTGACTCAAACTCCCTCTTGATGAAAGTGAAGTTATTTCTCATGATGAAAAATTACATTGAACAACTATACAAGGCCTATTGCTCTCCCATCTAGATGGAGGCAATGCGCAGCTCTGCGGTCTCCCTAATATCAGCCTGGCACCCATGAAAGGTGTTCTATACACACTGGCAAAAAGGGCTTCAAGAAATTTGACCAATCACCCCTAACGTTAAAAGACCTACACTGTCATCCTGTTCCATCCCAGATAATCTTCAAGACCATCTGATTCACTTATAACGCCTTAAGCAACAAGACCCCAGCTTATCTAGCAAACAGAGTAACCACATTTTGGGAACAGTGCCACACAGAAGCCCGGATATCTCCAGTCGAGAATGGAGATAAATCTTATAAGAAAGAAAGAATCGATAGGCAAGCCTCATCCATTCATTCTTCCAGAATCTGGAAGAGTAACCCTTTCAATATTCGATCAGTAATGACTCTCCCATCATTAAGAAAAAATCTGAAGACACAGCACTTCCAAGAGCACTATCTCTGACCCTGTTGTGTACTTTTGAACTCCCAATGACTGTACCTTCCTGAGGGCCATGCTTCTGATTCAGTTCTCGAAGGCTCTTAAGTTAGACTCTCGCTCTACAAAAACCAACACAAACATGCATTGAAGAGCAGATTCCACCAGCTTGGTAAAGATGAAGATGCAAGTGATTAGTGGATCGACATGCATGTATATATTTGTGTGTCCATATTGAATATGTATGTGCATGGAGAGACACTCTATGTCTCGGTTCATATGCACTATGCATGCATGAGTTTTTGTATAATGGAATTCCATGTGACATTGTGGCATTGAATGGCATTTGAGGGATTATTTAATTGAGTGACACCCAGGATTTCCTTTGCTGCATTAGGGAATTGACTAGATTGAGGATACTTTGTCAGCTGTTCTTCTTTGTTCATTTGGCCCATGTTTCTTGGCACAAAGGCAGGGACAGCCACTTAATTTTCCTCTTTCAGGTACCGAGTTAAAACAGAACAACAAGAAGGGAAAGAGAAGTGGACTGAAGCATACTTCAGTTTCCATAGACAACAAAAATCTGATGCAGAAATACATCTAGGATAAAACAAGCATTGCAATAGAAGGCGAAAAATGGAGATCTGGAATGCAGGTAGACTAAAGGACGGGAGCACTGAAAGCCTTTCGGAGCTACTAATAAGCTGTACAGTAATATTGGGATGCATTCAGTTAGCTGCTTAGTTTCATTTTGTATGCTAAACTGTCCTATGACATGGAACTGGAAGTGGAAAAAGGGCAGGCAGTAATTGCCTGCTATAATGGAGTGGGAAGCACTATTCCTTCTTAAGCAATATATGCTTAATTTCCCAAGCAACTTCCTAGAATTTATTATTTAATAAAATATGAAGATTTGTATTCAAGTAACTGAAAGGAAGGAATGGTGCCTCACAGAAAACTACGTTCTTCACAGCCACTGCCCATCTAAAAATAATCAAGCCGAAGGATGTGAAACCAAAGAAATGTGACCGCTTGATTCTTAGATTCAGTGTGCATTAAAAAGAAAGTCTTCCAACAGGCACACAAAAACCTTTTTTCTCTGGGGACCAGGGGGAAATATGTTCCAGCTGCAAAGATCAGGAAACTGCTACATGCGTCAACAGCAGTAAAATAAATACTGCAGAGCGGTAAGTTAAAAGGCTTTGAGTGCACAAATAAAATCAACAGAGCCAGCCTTGCACTTAATAGTATTTTCTTACTGAAATGTTGCATATATTCAGTTCTTAATTTGAGAAAAAAAAGAGTGCCGCTGCCCAAAGCAGTGCTTAGGTGTCCCTGGATGGCGCTATTAAACGTTGGCACATGAATACCAAGGCTGCATAAGTCTGAATCCACTTCAGGTCTCTTTATTCCACTAGGGCGGAGAACAACACAGGAACTCTTCCTGTTCCAGATCCTGACCCCACAGGTTGTATCTATCTAACCCCGCAGCCCATAATGGGCTCCTTTTTAAGTTTATGAGCACTTCCTTTGGTCCTGATGAATTACCTTGATGGCATGAAACATGTCGACCAGATCACTTGTTGAGGGTTGAACGGGCTTCCCACACATAGGTTGGCTGAAATCCCATACCCCTCTTAGTTTTAATAAAGTAGGTAGCTACAGGAATAAAATACCCAGAGTAGACTGCACTAACTTTTTTTAGAATCACCACACGCCACGCTCACTACTTCACGACTAGGGCCCCTCACACCCACTCAAACATCGGCATTGGAATAAAAGATCTCCGACAAAGTGCAGCACTAAGTGCAGCCCGTCAGGCATTGCAGTGCCGGCTTGACGCAGGAGCAGGAAGCCGATGATGACACGAAGCGACCGGTTGGGAATGCGACAGCAGTCATAGAACCAACCTGTTGTGTGAGGTTTCCCTAATTCCGAAAAGGGACAATCGCCCCTGACTTCCAGATACAACCTCCCTTTCAGAGAGAGGAAGCTAGTCCACTCTTTATTACATAGATATCACCCCCAGGGGAACTTTGTGCAATCAGTTGGGTAACTCTTTATTCCACTGCCAGGTTTTCCCTGCCCTTTTATCTCAATCTTACAGGATCCTGCTTTCTCCCTTGGTTATGGTTTTTTCCGTCTTTTTCGGCCTACTTCTTTCCTCTTTGTGTGTTTTTTCCTCTCTTGCTCTCTGAAAATGTGTGATGTGGGAAAATGTGTGATGTGGAAAAATTAATGCTAGTCCCCAAAAAGGAGTGCCACTGTTAACCACCGGCTCAAATTAAGCACTGCATATATGGGAAACATTGTCACATGAATTGGCTTGGGGAAAGCCTGGAGCACATCACAATGCTGATTTGCTTATGATGGGCGCAAGGTACATGGTGACATATCTGGGATACTTGACCATCTGGCGGCATTGAATTCCATATCACTGAGAATACCTTTGCAAATGGTAACATTATTTGGCCTGGCAATACATTGGTGCATCTTGACGTTGACTGTCATATGATGTCCACAAGGGCTTTTGGTGGCATACAGCAACCAATACTAGAAAACTGTACAATGTAGAAGCCTTGGCTGACGCAATGTATTAAATATACAAATTGTGAAAATTGTTGAAATATCATGGGTGCCTGGCCACATGGAGACATTGGTTTCTACATGGGTGCACATGGGCCTTTATAACACTGATTGACATATGGGATGCCTGGCCACATGGAGGCATTGGTTTCTACATGGGTGCACATGGGCATTTATAACACTGATTGACATATGGGATTCATGAGTGAATCATAGACCACTCATGTTTGGGATATCTGGAGAAGTGTGGCTCACTGGTTAGAGGAGGCAGACCTGGCAGCAGAGGTCAGCCCGGGACCAGGGTTCAATTCCCGGCTCGGCGGGGTCTTGAGTCCTAAAATGTCCACGGACTCGACAATCCTCGCTCCGGTGACTACTCGATTCACGGGTTCACACTCTGCGACTCTGGGCAATAGCTTGCTTAATCTCCACAACGGCCACTCGCGGCGGGATGCCTGGCTTTCACCCTGCCGGGGTTATCTCACAGGGGAATACCAGGACCGGTTCCCTAAGCAAGCGCTTAGATACCGGGTCAGTGATTTGAGCTATATAAATACATGTACATTTACATAAGCACATGTGGCACGGGCTCAGTTATGGCAATATCTGGTATATATTTATTCTCAAAAATAAATTATAGCGTTTGGGAACAACATTATTGTTAATTTGAAATAAATATTGTATTTACAGTAAAGAACGAGCTGATTTTTTGTAGCTTTTGAATAAATAGGGACATTTACCACAAGTAAAAAATGTATATCTATGAGTAGAATTAGTGCATTTGTGTTATCTTCCAAGTAGTATGTTATTCATATTTGTTTTGTTTTGGGGGCTCAAATCACCAATATATGGCATCATTTTCAGATGAAAGGTCACATTCTCGCTCCTTTGGTGGTAAACTCATGATGTTTGCAGATGCATCTCACGATCTTTATTCGCAGCGATTTATGACTGTGTCAACATTTTATTTATCTGATGTCTGACACTTGAGATTGGAGGATCAGTGTTATGTAGTTCCTTCGAATGGGCTTGTAAGAGTGTCTTACCTGAAGTGTAATTCTTCTGTAAAGATTTCTCTTGTGAGATAAGTGTCAATTTTAATTTTCCCATCCTTTCCTTGTAAAGTACACATATTGACAGATGATCTATTGGAAGAGGCAGGATGTGAAAATACAATTTGGAGGAAGTTTATTTTTACCTTTTTAAATGGGATAAGTGGATTAAACTGCCATGATTGTTTGAATGTATGGATTGTTTGAAATTTTGCATTATTTAAATATTTGGAATTGTGCTGTAAGTTGCACAGTATCATTCGATATTTGAAAGTATTTGCAAATATTTATATACGTGGAAAGACCTGGTGAGTCTTCTTAGGTGGAATGAGCTAGTGTTTTTCATTCATTCACTCCTATTACTGGACTTATGAGAGTTTACAGGCCACTTGTAAACAAAGCCATAGTGCGGATTTTTAGCAGATGTTATGTGGTAAGTATACTTCATATCTATTTGGTATGAAGGAACTATGTTAGACTCTATTGATGAAATGAAAATATATAGGACAGCTCTTCATCAGAGCAACTTTTTAAAGAGACCAGGAGAACCCTGCATCTATTGGCAGTTGTGTTTAATTTGTTTTGTTTAAACATGAGTATTCCTTACTGCGGTTTATTATAAATCAGAAAGATGTATCTCCATGAACTTGGAACCTGTAACCAAACATTGGCCATTCCTATAGTTCACCCTAGTTTCTGCTGTCATTAATCCAACAAAACAAATGCCATCATACCGGTTAATATATACGGAATTAGAGGTGTTAACTGCTGATCCTTCATTTATACCTATCTTTGGGACTGATCCTTTCACCTTATAAATTGAGCTATATTTATTCTTTAGTACCTTGAGGTTGAAATCCTTTTTCTCTTATTCACTTGTTACTAACATACATGGCACTACATACCTACATTGTCCATCCACTTTTTAATCACCATCCAATACCATGCTTAAAGAGATTACATCCTTTGAAAATGTGGTCTTTATAGAAATAGAGTTGTTCAAACAGAGCAAATATGTAAATTACAACTTTACTAAATCACAAAGTGAAGCTCTAACCACTCTGTCAAAATGTAGGAATATTGTAATAAAAACTACGGATAAGAGTGGCAGGATAATCGTTCAAGATAAACTAGACTATGACAATAAAGTATTGAGGGAGCTACAGAATCCTTTTCAATATAAGTCACTCTCAAGAGACCTGACTCTAACTATCAAGAAATAAATCCTTACACTAACCACTGCAGGTTTGAGTGCCATGTGGCTGAGTAAAAAAGAATTTGATTATTTGAACAAAGATGATCATACCACACCAGTGTTTTATACACTACCTAAAATAAATAAAGATGACAAAAGAGCAACAGGGTGACTGATTGTTGTAGGGTGTCAATACATTCTACAGCCACGGCAGGATACATAGAATCTTTATAAACCCGGGCAGGTACTCCCCTACCGACCGCGGCTGGATGGGGGCAATCTTTCTCCCAGACATAGCTAACTTTTACGTTGCTGCTTTTGAAGAGCAAACTATCTATACTAGTATCAACTCATATGAGAGGAAGATAAAGAAGTGGCTGTGATCAATAGACAACATCTTGTTGACTCGGCAGGGGTCCACTGCCAAATTGCTTGAGTTCCATGAGTGGTTAAATAACAAGAATTGCAATGTGCAATCCACCTTCGAATATGAAAACAATGTGATTAATATTCTAGAACAAAGAGCACCAACAAGGAAAGTTGTCTTTATATAAAGCTCTGTACTAAACCTACAGCAAGATATAGTCTGGTGAAATATAAAAGTCACCATTCTATGAACTTGAGTGAGAGCTTTCCATTTGTGCAGTTTTTAAGGATTAGGCATAATTGATTATTTTGCGGAGGCAAAGGTACTACTTTCTAATTTGGTCACCAGAGGTTACTCTTATTGGTCGGTAAAAAGATCTCTAACATGGGCATGCCATTTTGAAGCTGATTCATTGTTAAGAGTAAAAGAGACAGAATAAGTCCTGTTTGGCATGTATGACTGTGTTTGGTACAGAGTCCAATAGGATTAAGAAGATCATCCAATAAAACTGCCATTTATTTGACACTCTGCCCACCCAGTGGGAGAAACCTTTGTTTTCCTTTCAGAGAGAGAGACATCTTAAAGATCGATTGCTCAGAGCATATACTGAACCAGAAACAATCACAATCAGTCAGATGTGGGGGCTGACCCCAATTTATGGGCATTATCCAGGTGGCAATTGCAGACCATGTTCAGCTGCAACTGATAAATCTTGTGTTTTAAAGGAAAGAATGTGGGAACTGAAACATTTTTCCAATTGTGGGAAAAAACATTTTCTTTATTGCATTGAATGTCCTTGTGCACTGTAATACATTGGCAAAACCACAAAAGAGCTGAGGAAACAAATTATACAGATCCAATTTAGAATTCATTGTAACACCATTGATGCTCTGTTGGTTGACCACCATATATGCCTATGCAATTTTTTGATTATTATTGTGCTTTTAGTGTTTTTTGATTTTTCCTCATGTGAACACCAGAACGCATCTATAGTTAGTTATACACTACACGGAGTCATAGGGCATGGTTTGTCAGGTCTACTAAACATGTTATAATCCTGGAACAGAGTTTTGTAAGCTCCTTCCATTTAATTTAATTGCATTTGTGTTGCTCTTCAATATAGGCTCTTTGACTACTTTATTCCCTCTGAATTTATTGCATTAGTGTACTTCCTCAATATGGTGCCAATTGTACAATCGGTATGAAGAGCCAAGTGTCTGTGGTCCCCCTTTCTGTTTATGACACTGCTTGTGCTGTGAAGCTTTAGTTTGGTCTTGATTACCTAGAGCTTAGTGTTTATGCAGTTGATCCATCTAACTTTTGGGGGTCCGCTGTACCCTAATTTTTATTATTGTTCCATGTTAGCTTTGCTTGGGCTATATTTGGCATTCTCTTCAATTAATTTCATCTACTTTTCCACTTTCAATATGTTGCAGATGGGACCACTGTTTTGAAGCGACTAGTGTTTGTGGTCTGATGTCTATGCGGATTGACTCCCGCTATGCTGTGTAGTTACAGACAGACACTTTTCTCCGTGAGCCTATTAAGTCTTTAAATCTTTGATACAGAGAGCACTGAGTGGGTGGCTGCATTCTGAATTAATTAATTTATTCATGGCAGCACTTTCCTTTATTTAATTGTGGCGGTGGAAATGCTTGTTGCATTAGCACTTAATGTTTGATTTGTCTTATACTTAGAGCGTGTGCCCTATTCGGAGTGTAATGTTATGAGTAGGTTCTTCTTTAATTAGTTACAGTGATGGCCTGTGGCAGTAAAAGGTGGCACCTTCTTGTTGGAGCATCCCACATGACCTTCGCTGCGCTTGTCCGTGCCACATGCATTTATAGCGTTTTCAGCTGCAGTGATGTTGAATGCGACGTTTGGAGGTGATCCTGACCCAAGTTACACAGACGTGTGCATGTGCAAGTGGAAAGTAAGTGCTGCAACGTTTGTGGATACAGGGATTTTTACATGATGTTGTGGTAATTTAATTCTTCATAGATTGTGCTTTCTATTTATAGATTACTTTACCCTGTAGGATAGATTACTCACTGAACATTGGTAAGGCTGCAATTTTTGATTTTATATGCACTTCGGTGTAACTTCGTTCAGATGCTTGACACTCTTTTACATTTTTATTTCTCAGTTTGGTGGTCAAAATCTAGGTGAGATTCATCCTTTTGACGCACCAATATGGTAGAATGTGAAATGGGTACTTGACACAGTGGACCTATGTTGACGCGATCATTCGGAGGCACATTGTGGTGTTCTGAACCCAGCACTGTTTGTTGTTTTTAAAGATGGCATGTTTTTAATGAAGTGACATTCACTTTTGGTGTGGCCATAGGCTGATTTGTCTTGCTTGACTTGAGCACTTTTTGGTTTTAAATTAGGTGGCTCTTTTTCTTGTATGTCATAGTCACTTATAGATGTGATACACTGTGGGCAAGCAGTGCACATGATACTTTTGGGCATACTGTTCATTTGTATCGATTATTGCATTCTTTTGTTAGACCAGTCAGGGGATTCTCCCAGTTTGGTCAGATCTACATTGTGTCCTGATGATGGTCTTGTGGACCGTTGGCCATACGAGACCAAAATGTTGATGGTTAATCCTCTCTAACCTAATTTACAGTATGTTTTATTCCTCAGTGCTCATGATTTTTTGAGTAAAGAGAAGAAACTGAACTATACTCAGGATTTATAAACATATGTGCTTAGGTGGATTTAACACTCCCCAGTGATCTTGTGTTAAGAATCATTCTGCAAATATTGGTTTGTTCATGTGGGGTGCGACAGTGCTGTTGCATTAATATTTTTGAAACTTTATTGTTGTCCCTGAATATTATATGTTATTGTATCATTTATGTAAAACTGCAAGAACTGAACAAGAACAGTCTTGTTAGACCAGTGCAATTAAAGTCTCATTTTTTGGTTATGGTTTGATTATGTTTTCTGTATATTAATTGTGCTGTTGGAGTGAGAGACCACGTTATTAAAACGTATGCTTAAATAATTGCTCCAGGAACATTTTGTCTGTCAACCTGGGGGAATATTGGTTTTCCCTATTGTGAAATTCAGAAAAAAGACACATTGAGGGGCTGGTAGTGTGCTTTGTTTAGTTGTAATAGTATATATTTGGAAACTTTATTCATAGGCTTCTAAACATTTATTTTAGACTATATTTAGAGAATAGGACTTTTTTGTGCAATACCATTTGGTAAATCATTGTTCACTATAACTCTATACATAAACCAATTTGAGTCTTTTAATTCTGGGTGATCTGACATATTTTGATTTTCCAAAGTCCTTTTGCCCAAGTCCCATTTTTTCTGCCATGTCTGTCGTTCTACCTGGCAATATGGAATTGAACCTAGCGAATCTGGAGGCATTCA
The DNA here is from genome assembly GCF_964263255.1 of Lissotriton vulgaris. Lineage (NCBI taxonomy): Eukaryota > Metazoa > Chordata > Amphibia > Caudata > Salamandridae > Lissotriton > Lissotriton vulgaris. The sequence continues at coordinate 1,573,295,856 of NC_141685.1, forward strand.
CAGTGGCCCAACTCAAAGGGTTCTGCCAAGAGAAAGGGGTATTCCATAAGGGAAGTGCCATAAAGGCAGAGCTTCAGAAAGCCTTAAGAGCAAGGGCAGTAGCCCACCCTGAAGGAGAAGTTGTTGAGTAGGGGGGATCTGAGTCTGTGGAAGGATCAGAGTGGGACCTGCCAGATGGTCTTGTCATGCAGCCTACAGTACCCCCCAGGACTGCAAGTCCACTATATACAGGCTGCAGTGTGTCCTCAAATACCATGTCCCCAGATGAGCTGGTGGACATGAGTGAGGAGAGGGAAATCAAACTAGTGCTAGCCAAGATTGTCAGAGAGCCGACCCAGTCTAAATTAGAGAAAGAGCAGGCTCTAGAAGAGAAGAGGCTGGTCATGGAGAAGAGGAAAATGGGCAATGAGCTTAGCCTTAGACAGCAGGATATTAGAGCCCTCCAAGTAGGGTCCAGCAACAACAATATAGGTGACAGCATAACTGTAGTGTCTTCCCATGAGATTTCATATACCAAAAATGATGGCGCCTAGTTATGGAGTGAGGCGGTGACATAGATAAATGGTTGGCAGAATATGAGGTGGCTTTGAAGATGAACAGGGTCCCAGAGGAGTCCTGGGGGGCAGTTTATGGCTTTACATGCTCACAGTGGGGAGTGACAGACTCCTTGCATTAGAGGCGGAGGACCAGACCAACTACACTGCCATGAAGCCCATTTTAGTCAGCAAATTTTGGCTGATCCACTTAGAAGTACAGACAGCAGTTCTGGGCCAATCACAAACTCTGTACACAAACATGGGTGAAGTTCTTAAACTATGCTGGTAAGGCACTGAAATGCTGGATAAGTTAATGATTATGAAGTTTTGTACATCTTGTTTTTAGAGGAGCACATTATTGATACTTGTTTTGCAGAGCTGCTCTAACACCTGCTTGATAAAAAGCTCACTCATTTCAGATAGCTTGCTGAGGAGTCAGACATCAGTGTCAGCACAAGAGTGTCCAAATGGGGACTTGCGAGTGACCCCAAGAAGGGTGGTTTAAGTTGCCCCCAAGAAAGCGAGGAGGAGGTCAAGAGAAATAAAGACCAGTCCAATTGTAAGGGGGAAGGAAAGGTTACCATGTCCCTTCTGAGAAGAAGAAGGGAGGTTGTGGTGGACAGTGGCCCAGAGCGCCCCATTTCGAACTATGGTGTGTTGAGTGTTCCAACTAGGACACAAGCAGGGGGACTCTGTCTGTCCAAAAGAAACCACCCACAGGGTTGGCCAATGTGGCCTTAGGGGAAAGTAGTCCCCAGGGTCAGGTCATAGAGCATGCCATGATCTCCCTCAGCTGGGAGATAAACTCAGAGGGTGAGTTGGTGATCCATGAGGGTGGATATGGCACTTCCACTGGGCATGAATGGGTCCGAATCACTGCTCTGATCCTGGGGTTAGCAGGACCATGGTTGTGGAAGAGCTATTCTCCCCCCCCCCCCCCCCCCAGAGCAGTACACTGGACAGGTATGTAGAGTGACTCCAGCCCATGGGTAAGACCTTTTCAGCCCTATGGCTGTAGTGTACCTAGAATGGGTTTGGCAGGTAATCCAGAGAAGGGTCATAGTTAGTCCCCAGATGCCCATTGACTACATTCTGGGGTATAAGCTGCTTCCAGTCTCAGGAGAACTGGAAGGGGGGCCACCACAAGCCCCTGACAGTTCCGTTTTCTGGGTGTACCACTCCCAAATGCAGAGTAAAGAACCATAGATGGAGGGGCAGGGGGTGGAAGGATTCAACCCTGACTACTGTTCAACCTAAGGGTACAGACCCCGGGTCGAAAGACCAGTTGCAGGATACCACTCCTAAACTGGTGGCAGGGAGAGTAGAGAAAGGATGCAAGGCACCTGGGGCTACTTCCCCCCACTCTGAGAAACCATAGAGGGCAGCAACCTCTGAATGGTCTTGGGCCTGGCTCTTGACATTGGCATCTGTCAATGGCCTTTGTTGTTTGCAATCCTTGTGGACAGAGCTTTTCTTGGGTTAGGGACAGAAGTCAGACACAAGGGGTGGATTGGGTTACATCCCTTTGTTAGCCATGGTGGTACTGGGATGCATCTGTGAAAAGGTTCAAGTTAGGTGCTGCACAGATTCGGTCCACAGGTGAGGAGAAGTGTTCCCCATGGGTCAGTTCAATGGTCACAGAGAGCATAGATGGTGGGATCCAACTGGGTTCCGAAAGGCATAGGACTAGCAACTACCCCTGCTGTGGTAGGCCATTGTACAGGTTCTATTACCATAATCAGTGATCTCCATCAAGGTTTGGATTACACTACCCTAGCTTTGACTAGAGGAGGGTTGTGCTAAAAAAAGGCCCTCTTAAGTGACACCCCAAACGTTTTGCCTTCCATCTCCTCTTTTTCTGAACTTGTTCTTGCTGGCTTTAGGACTCTGAGTGCTTTATCACTGATAATCAGTACTAAAGTGCATGTGCTCCACCCCGAAACATGATTACAATGATGTAGTCATGATTAGCATATTCAGTTTACATATATGTCCCTTGTAAAGTGGTATACTATATACCTTGGGCCCATAATCTAAATGCTACTAGTGGGCTTCCAGCACTAGTGTGTGGCCCACACACAAAATTACCCTTTCATACTTGTCTCTGGCATGCCATTGCAAGGAACGTGTGTGCAGTTTACGGCCACTTCAACTTAGCATTTAAAACCACTTGCCAAGCATTAAACTCCCCCTTTATTACCATATAAGTCACCCCTAAGGTAGTCCATAGGTAGCGGTAAGGGCAGTGTGCTGTGTAAGTAAAAGATAGGACATGTACTTTTATATTTTGCATGTCCGGGTAGTGACATACAGATAAATTCGATTTTGACTACTGTGAGGCCTGCTCCTCTCATAGGCTAGTATTGGAAATTTCTTAAAACACTTTAGGCAGTTTTTCCTAATTAGAAAGTAGTAGCTACTTCATGTTTCATATGTTTGGAATGGTAATGACAAATCTACCTTAGTGGTAAATATCAGACACTACTGGACTTGTAATTGAAGCTCTACTAGAAGAACTGCTGTGACTCAACTGGACTGCTGATCTGGGAGGCCTGCTTGTCTCTTGTGTTGCCTGCTGCCTGCTGCTTTCTGACTCTGCTGGAGGAGAGCTAGAGTCTGCCTTCACTCCAAGTGATCTCCAATGGCTTGTTAGAGTACCCCCTGTTGCGTTAGACTCAGGTATATCAAACTCTTTACCCCTCCTCCTGTGCCTGGCTCACTGGAAACAGCCCAGATACTTGCAACATGGATTTTGATGCATCTCCTGTCTGTATAACAGAACTGGCGTATCGACCCAGTTGCGGGGATTAAAGTAGGCACATCGCATTGGAACCACAGCTGAATGCCTCTCGACTCCAGCACCCTTCTTTGGAACTGACACATTGCCTTCACTCCGTGGAGAAGATTAACACATCTCTCTGTTTGCGACCAGTAAATGTACTTTATTCACCGGGGCCTGCTTGGGCCCTGTACCCAGCCCGCACTACATTGCGGTTGGCACAAACTTTGATTTTCCCTGGTCCAGTGAGACCTTAAGTAACCTTTCCAGCGCTACTTGCCTCTAAGAACGTTACTGCATTTATTCCTTTAAAATTCATTATCTCAAGGTCTATACATTGGATCTTTGACGTTTTTGTATTTTTTTTATAATAAAGTATTCTATTTTTATAAACCGATGTGGAGTCTGTTTGTGTTGTATTCATTGTATTACTAAGTGTGTTTCACAAATACTTTACACATTGCCTCTTTAGATAAGCCTGACTGCTTTGTGCCAAGCTACCAGAGGGTGACCATAGGTTATCTTTTAGTGCGTATATAGCTTACCCTGATTAGAGTGGTGGCTTCTGCCTGGCCTGGGTGCATACCTCAGCCAACCAGGAATCCCATTTCTAACATATACTCATTAAAGAAGTATAATAGTCCTCAAGGAAGTCACTTGCTTAAAACACTTATCAATTTATTTTTACTATAGAGTTTTGTGCAAATTGTGGCATGCCACATTTCTGTTGTGTCCGCTAACTTTGAATGGGAGGATATAGGTTATGTCTTCACTCTAATTGCACAGACATGAGGCACTGAGATGTCTGTTGTGTGTGCTTCACTGTGCTTTTGATGCTTCCAGTGAGTTCGGTTTGATGAAAACTCATTGATTGTGTTGGCCCACAATAACAAATTGCTTGCCTTTCTTTCGGTAGAACTGAAAAGGGCATGTGTGGTTTTAAGAGAAGCTGAAGATGGGCAGATCTGGAGTGTATAGACTCTTTGTGATGATCTAACGTTTGGGCAAGCCACCATGACTAAACTGATTTACTGTCTGAATTTATGCTCGATTCAAATGAACTATGGTTTAACCGCATCGCTGTGGCGGCTTTTCCTGCTGTGTGCGGCTTTTTTGAAATTACTGAGTTACATGACGAGCTCAGCTCGTCATCAGCATACGAGCGCCATATCTGATGACGAGCAGAGCTCGTCATAAGATCGATGTTGTTAAAAACCAACCTGAAGGCTTACCTCTGCGAGATTAAATAACTCAAATATGAACTTTACCATATCTACTAATGTGCCACTCTTTCTAGTTATTGTGGTTGACGTGCTTAGCTGTTTGTAAAATGCCAAACTGCCTGCGTGGAAAGACTTACATTCTAACAAAACCGAAAAATAAGCGAATCATTAAATAAATTAACCAATGAATCCGGTTTGTTTATTTACTTATAAGTTTGGCAATTTCAAAGGAGAGGGTCACATTGAAAAGTGGAAAAGAATCCCCCAAACAATCTGTGTTAGGTAATAAGAGAAATCAATATTAGTCCTTTAGGTACATTGTGGAAAGCTGCATGTTTAAGTCAGTAAAGAAGAAGAATAAATTGGAATACATCATACCTCTGTGTTGTCCTGAGCAATGTGTGATCATGGGTTCCCACGAGGCACACTGCCATTTTTACGAACCTGTTGTATAAAATGTGATTCGGTTTCAATTATATCAGGGTCTCAAAAGAAACAAATGTAAAAATGAAGCTTTGTACTCTCAATAGCATGGAAGCAGATGGGAAAGTAATGATGTTTTTTGGTAATTGCGCATTTGTTGCTATATAATCGTATACCTCACGGTATATATCTGCTTTTTCGTTTATCTTTGACGAACACTCTCACTTAATGATGTTTTGAAAATCCGTAGGTCCTTCTGGTTCAGATGACAGCGCATCTAGGATTCTAAGGAGTGCGCCATTTTCACTGTGTTCTGCTAATCTGTGTGGTCATTTACCGTAAATGAATTTTCTAAAGCCATTTATAAACAAACTGAACTAAAATTAAAAATAACGAAAAAAGAAAATGCTTTGTCCTGTTGGAATTAGATGTAATCATTTTTACTAGCAGCAGTGGATGATGAATTATGTATAATCCAGCCTGCTACTTAGAAGTGCCCCTTAAAGTAAATTGATGTTCACCTGAAATACAATTATGCTGAAACAGAGAGCGCTATCAATCTTATCTTTCTTGGTAGAGTTTTCATTTTGAAATTTAAATAAACTACATTTGGGATCAGGTCACATTTTAGCACTGCAATTCTGCGGCTAACCAAAATGTATTCAATGAGAAAATATAGACAAAGGAGAAAAAATGACTTTGCTTATGTAAATTTCTGCAAATCTAATGCACAATTTTGTTGAAGGCAATTTACTGTCTGAGTAATAAGTTCAGCCTTGAATTTGCTGGAATTTGTTTGTTCTTTGTGGGCCTATTCAGCAGGAGGGGAGTCGTCAAATCAGGCATCAAGGTTGTCACCAAAAGAAAGAAAAGGTAAAAGCTGGATTGGATGCACAAATCCACAAGGTCGGTGCAAGGGTTGTTGCCGCTTGAGGCTCAGGGATATTTTGCTTCCCCCATCATCAATTGCTTAATGCAGAACAAATATGGCTCCCTATAGATTTCGGAGAACTATGCACTACGCCTTCTGGTCTGTCAACGTCAGGTTATTACAAAAAGGTACTGGAGGACACTGCTGTGAAATGCAATTCCAGGTGACACAACAATTTGTGTGAGACTACAACAGTTACAAAGGGACAAATACGTGGCACAAATAAACTAACTTCAAATCACAGTTACATATATTAGATGAATCCCACAGGTTAGCAGTGAGAGTGTGAGGCCCAAGCCGTCTAAACTCCTCAGAACTAGAAGCAAGTTAATAAGGTCGTGAAGGTTTAGAGGCAGGGTTCTTGTGCAGGTAGACCCTCTTATTTGGCACCATCATCTCTGGCGATGGCTTCAGAACACAATGTAGCTAGGGACTGTTGCAAGGCACACCAGTTTGTGGGACAGATGCAAATCTAACATTGGCGTAAAAATGTAAGGCATAAGACATGACATGAAAGATAAACCATGACAGATCATAAAATATTATATGAAGTCAGCATGTATGGAATGTAGAAGAGATTGAGGGCAGTTGTAAATCAAGCCTCGGAGTAGGCCCAGCATTCGGTATGGTGGTATTCGGTTAAATTAAAGTCTTTACGTTTCCTAGCTTAATGGATAATTTCAAAGGTATAAAAGAAGTAAATAGAAGATCGAAAAAAAGGAAAGGAAGAAAGTCTATTTATTTATTTATTTGCAGAATTTTATGTAGCGCTGGCTTGACCCGGAGGTATCAAAGCGCTTTAAATGAGGACTCAGAGAGTTACAGGTTACAAAATTACATCAGTTACAGAAGCCATGTATAAACATTGGAGAAAAACAGTGATTACACAATTACATGAGTTATTGGTGCATAGTATACCCAGGACACACGTCTGATGAGGAATGGAAGGTAAAGGGGGAATGGTAAAAAGGGGTACAGAAAGCAGATAGTGTCAGTTGACCGGCAAGTGGGAAAGTACTTCAGGGAAACAAAGAAGTCAAAGCGAGAGATAGACAAACTGGTTAGGGACCAGCGAACAAAAAACATCCCATGTATCAGTGACAGAATACGATGAGAGAAAGACTGGAAAGTGGGAGGCAGCCACAGGATCACGGAAGGAGGAGGCGGGGGAAGGAAGGAAAAACACAAGGGGGAGACAAGGAAAAACAATGTCTGGCTGAGTAGGTGACGGCCGAGGGGGTGAACCAGAGCCAAATTCCTCTATAGCTGCCTAAACAGCTCCACCGAGCATCAGCCATGTTGCTCGGGCTCCGCAGTAAGTACAACATTCAAGGTTTCAACCCGGGGGGCATCATCAAAGTTCCATTGGCAGCACCAGTCCTGGTGTTACTAGGAAGCGCCTCCAGCTCACCCCCAGTACATTTGATCTAGGCAGGGGAAATTCTCAGCTGCCAGTTAGACTTTGGCCACATTCCGACTCGAGTCTCCTGAACGCACTAAAAACGTTTTTTTGCCCTCAATGATTTACTGATGCAGTAATGCAGAGTATGACATCGTAGTGTAGATATGCCAGATTTACTAGACGCTTGTGCATTTAGAGATTAGTGCATGGTTGTAGGGAGGAAAGCTCCTGTGAAGCATGTAATGCCGCCATCTTGTCAGGCAGTGCAACATTGTGAGTCCGGGGAGGCCGAGGGGTATTATGCTGTCCGTCAATGGTTATGGAGGTGCTCAATTGTTAAGTGGCCTAAAAGGAAAGAGGTGGATTTGGAGGCAGGTTAAAAGGAGATAAAGCGAAGCACTGAATGGAAGCAGGAAAGAAAATAGTGCAAAGAACTTGAGGTACAAGACTAGCAGGGTGATAAGGCTGGTTCAAGGAAGAAAAGGAGCTTTTAAAAAAAAATGCATAATGCTGTCAATTGCCCTATGCTGGTAATAAATCAGGCCAAAGAGTGGGCAATTCATTTTAAAAGAACGCGAAGAGGAACAGAGTGCACAGTAGTCTAAACCTCAAATGCCGTAGGAAATCAAATTTTTATTGGCTCTAACTGGCACAGCGACAGCTGGTTGGTTAGAGCCCATAGGCCTCCATCCTAGAAATGAGACCACGTCCTATTGTAAGGAGTAACATTCTGTCTGTTGAAGCTCCAAACAGTTACCGACCATGCGCAATACATGGTGCATCAATAGGCGCAGATTATCTAGAGGCTTTTAGGATAGGTTTAATGTCAAAATATGCCCACCAATAGCTGGATTACCCCTCTGCTGTTTCAATAATGTGCCTCCTGGAAGCTTCTTCTTATTCAAGGCCATTTAAATTATTTTGAGATTTAAAACTTACCAAGCCACGATATGTAGTCAACACAAATATGGTTATCACAGTAATATGCATTTGGGAAGATAAGGTCCTCCAAACAATGTTGCAATCAGCGCTTTTACTCACCATTTTTTAATGGTAAGCCAAAATAAATAGCTAACTTTTTCTAGGTTAATAGCTTCCACAACAAGACATAGATGTCATTGGTGAGGCGAGGTAACAAGCAGAGCTCTTGGATTTATGGTTTTCAATTCAGAGAACACAACAGAAATCACAACAGCTAATGAGACTGGAGGTGGGGACTCAAGGTGACAGCCAGGAAAATAACGGGACCCCTGCCACGTTACTAACACTTCAGGAGCTTGAAGTCTATCAATCAGGATTTCAATCAGTCAGGATGTATAAAGCGCGGCTAATCACCCTGTAGGGTATCCAGATGCTTGCGGGCCCTGGAGGCTTATTTGAACAGCCAAGTCTTGAGAGCCATTCGGACTTCCGAAAGTGAGGTGATGGTTTAGAGGTGCATGGGGAGGATGTTCAAGGTCTTTGTTGCAATTTGGGAGAAGGAGCGTTCCCCACTTCTGCTTCGGTAGAGGCGAGCAGTATGGGAAAAGGGAAAGGGAGGATGAGTGTAGTCTTCTCGATGGTTGGTGGAGGTTCAGGCAGTAGTTAATATAGGCAGGTCTTTGGTTGCGTAGAGCCTTTTGTGCATGGGGCAGCACCTTGAATTGTCATCTTTTCTGTACAGGAGCCAGTGTGGGTTGTGATGTGGGTTCGTTGGGGAAGGCAGAGGATGAGTCTGACTGTGGTGTTCTGTATGGTCTGAAGTTCTGTCGGAGGAGTGTGGTGATTCCTACATGGAGGGCATTCCCGTAGTCCAGTCAGTTGCTGATGATGGCTTATTTCACGGTGCATCTTGTGTGTAAGGGTAGCCACTTGAAGATCGAATGTAGCATTTGCTCAGTAAGGAAGCAGGCGAAGGAGTGCATTGATCTATGATTTCATTGTGAGCTTGTTGTCATTGATGATTCTGAGGTTTCTGGTGTGGTTGAAGGGAGTGGGTGCAGGTCCTAGGCCTGATGGCCACCTATAGTTGTTTCATGTGTTGCTGTTGTTGCCAAAGATCAGTACTTCCATCTTGCCTATGTTCAGCTGCAGGCAGTTGTTCTTCCTCCAGTCTGCAATGTTTGTCATGCATCTGAGGAGGATGGCTGTCATCAGAGCGGTTTCGGTGCTGTGATTGCTGCAGGATTGGCAGATGCCAAGTAGCTGGTTCTGCTCCAGGTCTGCCATGAGTTGCTTGTTGATGATTTTTTCCAGTACCTTCGCTGGGAATGGGAGCAGTGTTTTTGGCTGGTCGTTTTTGAGTATGCTGTGGTCCTTCGTAGGGTCTTTTGAGTAGTGGTATGATTTAGGCGCATTTCCAGGCACTGGGAAATGTTGCGATGGTGATAGAGGTGTTGAGTAAGGTGGTGAGTCCTGGCCAATCCTTTAGTTTCCAAGGTTGAAGATGTGTTGGTGGCATGGGTATGTGGGAGCTCCCCAGTTGATGGATTTCATGGTGAAGGTAGTGTCCTGGTTGAAGAAGATATTCCAGGTGGTCAGTGTGTGGGTTGAGGTTCGACATTTCTGTATAGGGTTACGATCTTGTCATGGAAGAATAGGGCAAGGTTGTTTCACAGCTCCTGTCAGGTTGTGATGTTGTTTTCGCTGACAGCCGGGTTGGAGAATTCCTTAACGATGTTGTAAAGTTCCTTGGTTGTGTTGGCGCTGGTTTTGATTCATGCAGGGAGGGCTGTCTTCTTTGTTGCCTTCAGCAGGTAGTGATAGAGGTTGAGGGAGGTCTTGAAGGCTGGCCTGTCAGAGGTGCCCTTACTGGTGCGCCATCTCCTCTCCAACTGTTTGCTGTTTCATTTTGCTGTTCTGTGTTCAATACGTCAATCGTAGTATTTCACAGAATTTAATATATATTTGACATTGTTCCCGCACACAATGCCAAGATTATTTTCCGCCTATAATTTCTAGGCAAATATCCATTATCTTTTTCCCCCACGTGTTCTCCAATGGTGTCTGGTAAAGTTTGGTTCCTCAACCCCTATACGTCTTATTACCTCCCAACTCTTAAGCGGTGGTGCAGGGCGGTCTGGATGCAGTTTTGCTGAGGACATCTATCTTTCTAATTAGGTGAAAGTGGATAGAGACAAGCAGAGATCAGCAAGGCTAGCTTCCTGAAATAGAAGCCATTATGCCTGCTAAAGCCATCTATTGAGCTCATGAGGAAGTAATCTGTAAACAGTAATGATTAAATAATTGACTGTGTAAGTATGGGGAAGTATCGATGGCCAGACTGAATTGGGTTAGACACTGTTTTATTTTACAATAACGTCTTCTCTTAACAGAGGCCAGTATGAACAGTCAATGATAATGCTTCTTATCCTAGAGCTGTTCGATGCGTCACTCCTCCCTTCTTGGTTTGTTGGACATCTTCTCTTTGGTGCAGCTCTCCGGCACATAGAAAGAAGGGGAGAACAGTGTCACTGCCTCAGTACTTCAGTGTTTTTGGGGAACGGAGTGAGGGAACACCTGCGAAGTGCTTTGCAAAATCGGAAGGTGTGCGCGTGCAGGGGGCGCGCATAACCGGGGGATCACAAATAGGGAGAAGAAACCTAATGTTTGGTCATCTTACTCCCTCCAACCCACAGCACAACCTGGCTCCGTACATTCGTAAGCCATGTCCCTCCAGGAACGTGGCTTGGCGAAGCGAGGAAACGTTGGCCTCCTGGCATAACCGACGTCCTCAGTTCTTCTCCGATGAGCGGCTGCTCTTCGGCTACAGCGTCTGGGATTCCTTCTACGGAGTTCTCCGCATCTTCACTACTGTTCCTTCCCCGGTGATTACACACCTGCATACGGGATTCGCCAGGGTTTATTGGTCATTGCATGATGACGTCTAGGCTGTGGATGGCGTCTGTTGAGTATGGCTTCCTGTTAAAGGAGCACTGACACAAAAAAACGGTGGCCTCTACCTGCGTGGTTTTAGGCGTGGGAGCCCAGTTGTTCTGCTCCTCCGTCCAGCAGTCCTGCTGTGGGGAAAGAGGAGGACTGTTGATCGGAGGTACGGTCCACCAGGAGTCAGTTGATTCATAATTCTCACGGTCTAGAGGGGAACCGTGACAGACTGCTATAAGCGAAAGGCATAGTAAGTTTAAATGGCCATCTGAGACATTGGTTAAGTCACACAAGTTTGGAAGAAGTCAACACATGTTGCAAATAGAAACTTTTCAGTAAAAAAACATAACCCTAGCTGTTCATACATTGTGTCCCGGCTCTTTATATACTACATGCCTAGAACTATTTCTGCTGCTATCTCTTCTAAAGAAGATAATGGCATTGGCCACCAGTCTGTGCACATTTCCAGATCACAGTACACCCATAATATTTAAAACCTTGCTTAAGAGGAAGAAATAGAAAACTCAGAATGTGGTGGCAGTTGTATGTCTTTGCTAAAGGGTTCTATGAATATATATTCTGGAGAATAAAATAGGAAATATTTAGCTTGATTTGTTAGTACAGGGTCACGTATCCAGTAGCAAAGTATGTAATATCTATCCCAGAGGGCTATGGCAGAAAAAAGTTCAGTTTAAAGAAAAAGTAGGAGAATCATCTCTATCATGCATCTCCTCATTCAGTTCATGGTTTCCTCCAGCTCACCCTAGACTCTGTTCTTCATCCAGTCCTCCATGACGACTCTGCCCACCCACTATTTATCCGACATGCCAATTACTCCCTCTCCCTATCTAATCAAATCATTCTAACTCTTCCTCAGACATCTTTTGTGCCTCACTTCTAACTGATTTCTTTCAACTCTACTTCAACACTTCCCTCATGCACTGCTTTTTTAGCTCCTCCTTTGCTTCCCCACAATAATTTCTCATTGTCATATATAATCTCCTGCCACTCATTTTTAACTCATTGCCTCATGTTAACAGTCCATTGGAGCTCATTGCTTTGCCTCTCTCTTACTGTCTACTGTCTCCCAGATATCTCCCTATGACTCTCCACACTAAACATTGCTAACTGGCTTTGTGGGCATGCTCCCTATCCTGAAAATCCCTGACACCCATTTTGGCTCAATGTTTCTAGTAAATGTCCTTTTCTATCAGTCATGACTTCTGTAGGCATGTCCCTCACATTACTTCTTGTCTGCTTTGCTTCCCAGCACTTCCTAAAATCCACATCTTGTGAATATACAACTGAAAGTTCTCCAGAGGGCAACACCACTAGAAATGTGTTGTTTTGGCATAGTGGATATTTATGACATGATGCCTGTGGTACTTCAAGCATGGATAGACACTTTTTGGGGGCAGTAATGACATGTTTATTTTCTCTTACTTCATTCTCACTTAGAATCTTCCTTCATATGCTGCTTCTTATCAACTAGTCTCTTGTCCCCGAGTAGTATTTGATTCCAATGAAGGAAGTTGTCACCTCGTAGGCATCCTTATGCAAGGTTTTCTTTTCACACACCCTGACAGAAGGAAAAGGATCTTGAATGTGTATCTGTGGTCTTTCAAACTGACCCCACAGACTGACTGGGTTAAGGCACTTATATATGTTGCCTCATCTTTCTGGGACAACCTCACTTGGGGATATGTGTTAATAGGGTAGGATTGAGGTTTGGTTCTCCTTCAACCTGCCTGATTGATTAGTTATTGGCTACTGGCAGGCTGGCCCTACATTCGTATACATTGTGACCCCACCACTTTCTCATCCCTGCAAGGAGTCTCTATGGATGCTAATGTGGTGGCCAGCATGACGTTCTAGAGTCCTGAACCAGCATGACTTGAATATTCCTTTTTTCCCAGGTAAGTCCTGTTGGGTTTTAACCTTAGAGAACACGTCACTAAACGGCCAATAACCCCTGCTGCCCCTACTGTAGGAGTTAGCATGGTCAGGAGCCATGCAGCCTCTTGAACAATTGCTTCCCTGAAGGTTCTCCCAAGCAGCAATGATGTTTGCCCTTTTATAGGCAATGCAGTTGTGTTGTAGGTCTGGCTCCATACTGATGATGCAGAACTTGTTTTTTCCCAATGCGGGACCACTGATCTGAGATCGGTCCCATATAACATCAAAGCTAGTGGCATATCCTGTTGTTATCAGTGTGCCCTGATAACCCTATTTAAGGTAGAAGGGATATGGTGACAGAATGCAGGGTTTGTAATCCAAAAGTAGTCACCGTTTTGTGCCAGCCCAGTACCCAATCGCAAAGGAGGACTAAGAGTAAATATTCCCCCTGTTGACAACTCCAGCCAGTTTAGGTGCTCAGCAGCCTGATAGCCAGCTGCTCTACACACAATATAGCTAGGAGTAAGAGTAAGGACCCTGACTTGGGGAGACAGCAGGAGGTTAGTGGGGATTAAGATGGAAGTGCAGATTTGGAGGAATGTCTGACTGCTTTGTTGCCCTTCTTATGTCTATGATAAAGGGAACAGGGTAGGCCAATGAGACAAACAATGGTGCCAAATTGTGTAGAGATGGGAAAACTCAGTGGATCAATGTGCCATTGTACAGTAATCAGAGTGCATTTATTTTCCATGCTCCATACACTAATTGTTCTGATAGCTGGTATTTTTGCCATCTGCAGTAGTGATGCTTGTTGACCAGTCCAGTTTTATATGGTCCGCTTTATAAAGGGCACACATTTATGATCATATGTTGCTATACCAGACACTTTGATAAATAATTTTCATTTGTATGCAAAGATTTCGCGCTGCATTGCAAAATAATTTCCAATTTATTTCAATGGGAAACCCTACAAACTTTATTAAAATCATTGTGTCATCATTCTGGCACTTAGCAGTTGATAATGAAAGTAAAATTACCACTTAAATTTGGTGTAAATGCAAATTTAAAACAACAATGATTTAAAAGCACCAAGAAGAATCAATAGTTGCATCCCCTAACAATGTATTAATTGTTTTGCTATGCCAGTGTAGAACTTCAAGTTAGCTTTCATGACCTATAATGTTGTGCATTCTACAAAAGATCTCAACCATAAGCCCCCAAATGCCAGCTTAGAAATTCAAGTTAGCTATCATGAAATATAATGTTGTGCATTCCACAAAAGATCTCAACCAAGTCCCAAAAAGTTGAAATAAAACTGCTTCCAAACTTACTTAGTTAGGGAAAGCACGGGCATGACAAATGAGGCATGTCCTTCATCACTCCCACAAAGTCAATAACAGTTGCATCACAAGGGAGTGTTTTGCTGGTTTAGCTGAACTACCTTAAGTGGATGAGTTGAAACAGTATTGTGAAGCGCATTGTGACATGTGGGTTTAAAGATTGAGGAAATCAAAGTATTTGTAGAGAAAGCTATAAAAATGGTCCTAAGATATATCTTAGCACATGCTTGGTTTTCAAATACGCAGCTAACATAAAAGATTGCATGCCCACCATATCTGAGTCTCAACAGGAATGAGTGAATACATTTGATAGTCTAAAAAATATTCTTAAAATGACGCAAGCCACTAAATCTAATCATTTAATGAGTTTTTCCATAATCAGGAATAACCATTAAATATTGTAATAATGCTTAGCCTTCAAAGCTTTCAATGGAGGGAGAATTGTCTTGGCTAGGCAGATTGGTATACAGGTGAGTACATGCAAGCAAGGTAGACTGGAATTTAACTATGAACATATTTACTTAGATTTAAGTTGGTAGCATTTTATTAATCCATATAGCCAGACTTCAATATTCTGGCACTTGGGCCACTTGCTGGCCACTGAGAAACAATTAACGTGTCTTCATTTCTGACTAAATGACATGGTTCCTGTTTTAAACAAGTTTGTCTATGGATCATTCTCTGTGCAATATAACCCCAATGCTACAAATTACCTGTGAAGCCAAGGTTTAGGATAATCATTTTGTCAGTGTAGACTAGAGCATAACTTTCACAAGCAACTCTCAGGGCTGGCCCCCTCTTTTCTGTATAGAGGTTAAATGCAGGGGGCAAAGACACACATCTGCTTTACCAGTAGATCTAATTCTAGGATGTTACTAGTTATCTTGCAAACATCCCTCAACCCTACGGGAAAAAGGGAAGTAATTGTTTTTAGTGGGCACTTAATTGAGTTTTAAAAGAAGCAGTTTGGAATACATCTTTCTGTGAATGTCTAAACTACAATTATCATATAACTTGAAGATGGTGCACAATCATCCTACCTAAAAAGTGGATGCAAATTCAAGCCTCTTCATTCAGTTGCCAAGGTAAAGGAATCCAATAAAAAGTGAAAGATTGGGTGATGGATCTTTCTTAGGTACACTCAGAGGGGATTCTGTTTAGCCCTTGCACCATTGAAGGTCTAGTTTTCCAAATGTAGCTCTGAATACCATATTTATCCATTATTTTAAATTGTTGTTAGAAGGATCTCTGTTGCTTAGCTTCATATCACCTCTCTTGACACCACGTAAGAAACATACAATGCAGTATGTAATATGTTACTGTCATACTGTTATTGGAACGAATAAGACAACATAGCCACCAGATGCATCCAGCACTGGTCAACGAATCAGAACCTATTTCAATTATTCAATTTATTTGCTCCAAAATGTGAATCTAGCATACTTCCTATACCTATTGATCAGCTTCCCTTACTTCCCACTTCTCAGATTAATAATAGCTTTCTGGAGTTCCAGATTGTCAGATGATTTATTTCAATTATGAACTGGCCTTATCTTTTAACTATTTGGATCCACAATTCTGAGGAGAATGAAGACAAATTAAGGGAGATTCCTATACGTCCACTCCATTGCACATTTTAGCCTCCAGAAATTCCTTCAACAGATCTTTCCAGACATGTGTTATATGTCGACTCCCTGTGCACCTCATCAAACACTGCCAATGCTCAGAGGAAGGTAAATTCTCTTTCCAAAATTTAGCTTTGTCATCCATCGGTTTGGCAATTGCAGATTCCTGAAGGTAAATTAACCTTCCAGATGTCCCAAAGCTTTACATGAGGGTACATGCTCCCAACAATTGAACATACAAACTATTTGGGAAACGTAATAATTAAAAAAAAAGATATGGGCATAGATGCATCAAGCTAAAAACCGGTCGCAAACGGGCAGATTCTTAGAATCTGCCCCTTTGCGACCGGTATTTTTGCATTTGGGATGCATCATCCCAAATGCAAAAATCTCAATTTAAGAAATCGCTAAATTGTGATTACTTAAATTGCGATAGCATTTAAGGAATCTCAAATTGAGATTCCTTAAATGCAATGCATTAAAGTAAAAAAATTAGCAATTTCGCTAATAGGGGGAGCAAATTACCATGAAGTTGGACTTCATGGTAATTTGCGAAAACTTTGAAATGCACTAAAGTGCATTTTTCAAAGTTCCATTTTACACACACACATGCCCTTAGGGCATGTGTGTGTGTGCAAGATGTACCCATATGCAGATTTCAGGGGTGCAACAGGGTGTCCTTTTGACACCCTGGCACGCTTGAAATTGCAATCTCAATTTGAGATTCTCTAATTGAGAATCGCAAACTGAGATTGTCTTCCCCATAGGAATGAATGGGGAGGTATTCCTTAACTGCGACTTGCAATTTGTGAGTCCCAATTGAGGAATTTTAAGAAATCGCTACTTTTTTTAGCGAGTTCTTCATGCATAGCCTTTTGCTATTCCTTATTAGTGAATCCTTATTTTCGCTTATAAGGAATCGCAAAATGGAAGCTTGATGAATCTATAGGATGGACTTCAAAAGTGCTGACTCCTGGGAACATGGCATAGGATGTAACAGTGTAGTCCTGTATAGTCACACTAGCATGCAATTGGTGAGTTAATTGAATTGGGATATCAGGGTAAATCCTACCCATCAGAGCACAAGGATATAATTTCTTCCTCTTATCCTTTCTCTGTACAGGCATACACTGTAATGGGATGTCACAAAGGTCATCAATCTCATCCAGTACCTCCACTCAGTAATAATTAGTTCAGTTTAAATCTGTTTTTGAGAGAACCAACCTCCCAGATTAAAAAAAAAATGACACCCTGAAGAATAGAAATCAGTTGCATCATTGTATTTCAAACCTACATTGACACAAGAGGAGGAAGTAAAATCGGAATTCCCACTCTGAGATATTTGGTTCCATGTTTGATGATTCAAGAGGACTCCTCAATAGATGTATTTAGACTTGTGGACATTTTCTCTGTTCAAGGGTCCAGCTATGTTCCAGTGATGGTTTCTGATCTCCAGGAAAGCTTCTAAGTCTGACTACAAAATCTTTGGCCTGGGGCAAACCACATCCCTTTAGCCAGGCAGAGTGCAGCCTGAGTTGTTGGCTGTTGGAAATGACCATCTTTTGTGTTCTATTCCCCCACATATTTGCCTACTTTTGCTGAACCTGTTTTGTTGCCCATAGGACTCTGCGCATGTTAAACCTACTAACCAGTCATAAAGTGCTTGTGCTCGCCCTATTACACATGGTAAAAAAGACACATAACTGATTGGCAAGTTTAATTTACTTATTAGTCCATAGTATATGTTGCTACCTGTACCCCGTAAATGCTACTAATGCATTGCAACACTCATGTGACACCGACTAAAGTAGCATTGTTAAACATGCATCCAGGCCTGCCAATGCACCCTGGGTGCACAGTTTTATTTATTCAAATGTACTCTGTTTTTCTAAATTATGTTGCAATTTTTCTTTTGCTGTGCTTCCAGTTTATTGCTGTTTGAGTTTTTCTTAAACACTTTACACACCTCTAAGTTAAGACTGCTAGCTTTGTGCCAAGATACCGGAGGGTTAAGCACTCAGAAGGTTAAGCACAGATTTATCGTGTCACTTTGGTGGTTCGCCCTAACAAGGATTGTGATTATTATTTGAGGTGGGTTATCATCCCTGTTTGAAATGGCCTTTTTTGCAGGGTTATCCCCCAACTATTTGCTTCTTCCTCCTTTATTTTTCCACACCCGTGGTTGTTGGCAATAGGACTCTGGGCACTTTACCACTGCTGATGAGTGCTAAAGTGCATATGCTCTCTGTGTAAATTGTTATTGTAATTGGTTATCCATGATTGGCATATTTGTCTCACCATGAAGTCCCTAGTAAAGTGCAATGAGTGTGCCAGGGCCAGTGATACAAATGCTACTAGTGGGCCTGCAGCACTGATTGTGCCACCCACATGAGTAGCCCTAAAATGGTGCCTCAGGCCTGCCACCGCAGTGCCTGTGTGCAGTCTGTGAACTGTCCTGTCCTCCTGGTCTGTGTCCCCAGTGACCAGGCCTAACCCTTTCCTTTCTGTGCACATTGGTCACCCCTATGGAAGGCCCAAGTTACCCCCTTGGGCAGGGTGCAGTGTATGTGAAAGGTAGAGCATGTACTAGTGCAGGTGACATGCTCTGGTAGTCAATTACAGCCATTTTAGGTTTTCACTATTGTAAGGCTACCTTGCCCATAGGCTATCATGGGGAATGCTGGATACAATGGCTACCAGCATATCTTCCCATAGGAGCAAGGTAGGACATAAAAGTCTGGTATCCCTGAACTCAGAAATTAATAACATCTTTTAGGAAAGATGTTTGAGAACAACACTTTTAGAAAGGGGCTGTTCTCTTGTCTAACCTTTCTGTGTGCCTCGGCCTGTTTGTGAATTGACTGTCTGGTTTGTGAGTGACAGGGGCTGGGTGGCTCCCAGAGGCTGAGTGGGCCTTCCCTGGGCTGAATAGCTCCATCTGCATCTAGAGTGGTGGGAGGAGGTAGCACCTGGGCCTGAATAGGGCTGTGTCTGCCTTCCACAATGCTGGCTCCACCTCCTGCTGGGCGGCTGATGACCCTGCCCCTCTCTCTGAAAGGAAAAGAGAAGCCAGGAAAACAAAGTGCTCAAGGAACACCCAGAACTGGTTCAGACCGGGCTCAGAGCCCTCCTACACAAAGGGAGCAAAGACTTTTAAGGGTATAAGTATAGGACCCCAGACTACAGAAAATTAGATCATCCTGGAATCAAGAAGGAACCTCTGCCAAGGAGAAAGCTGGAAGACTGAAGATGGAAGACTGTCCTGCTGTTGCTTTGCTGGACTGACCTGCAGTTGCTTTGCTGCCAAGGAGAGGGGAAGGACTTTGCTTTGTTCTGTGTCCCCCTGGTTGAAGGAATCTCCAAGGGCCTGAAGAAGAGCTGGCTCCCTGTTAAGAAGTCCCAGGAGCAAAAGGACTTCACCCCCAGCTTCCCTGAACTCTCATGAGAGAGTTCTGTCCTTCCTAGAGTGCTTGGGCCAGTTGTGGTGCCTCTGGAAGTTGTACCTGTTTTGGGAAGCTGGAAACCAAGATTTTAAAGACTTTCTGCAAGTTTTAACGCATCACTCGGTTGCGGAGCGCATCCCCGTCAGTGCGAGGAAATTCCTTCCTTTCTCTTGTAAAGTTTATGTTTATAAACACTTTGATGGCCACTGCCATAAAAGGGGGTTGTGAGCAAGTGAAGAAAGGTAAAACCACCCAAATACGGTATGCCTACGAGTAGACCAAGAGATGCATGGCTACTTTGAAGTTTGAGCTGCTTTTGGAGAAGAGCAAGCCTAGAAGCATTGGAGGGAGCATGAGTGAGTGGAGTATCCATTTTTAATAGTTGACTTCACACCTTAAATTCTGACTATGACACAGGTTGTGTTTTCAACATATATACACACTGCTGTTAGGTCAAACAGACAGCTCAGCTAGGCCTAGTGATAGCTCCAGTGGAGCAATTTTCAATGACATCCCAACAAAGGTGAAATTGATACCGGTGGATGTTTAGTAGTGATTGATTTCCTGCATGCACGTGTGGTCACTCAGTAAAGGTTAGAAGTATGCCACCCTCTAAACTACAAATGAAATCTACTCTCTTTAGGCTGTTATTAGCTGTGCAATCTTTTACTTGGCACAACTCTAATAGGCTCCATTCTAACTACACCATGCATATTGTTGTATATTAAAGTTTTCATATTTTCATTATTATTTTTTTCTTTTACAAGGTTCAAATATATCTGGTTTATATTGAATTTCTAAAAAATGAATATCATTTTAGGAGATGTGTTTTTCTTATGTTACGGTTGTTTTAATTTTTAAATGACTTGCCCAACCCTTGAAAATAAATTAGAAAAGTTGCACAGCCTTTACCAATATGAGCTATGTACAGTAAAAAAATCAAGCTGCCTACACTGAGGCACCGGAATAAGTGCATTGACTGCTACATTTTTTAACAAAGACTGTGCATTAGAAATCTTGGAAAAACCTTTCTTCACTGAGAGGACTTCCCTGCTGCCGGAAGGCTGGCTTGTGCCCTCAGAGTACTACCATGCTGCTTGAAACCTAGTTTGTTTCTATACTTCATCCCAAGATTTCCAGTGTGACTCCATGGACAGAAAAGGCACCAACCATCTTGAACTCACACATGGACCCAGCATGAGTGAGTCCTGACCTCTTAAGTGTTGCCCCTCCTGTCCTGGACCTTTGGAAGTGGTGATGAAGCAGCCCAGGTAGCCCAAATCCAAAACCTACCTGCTCGCTAATCTGCCCAAGATGTATCACCAGTCTCAGCCTGTCTGTGTGGTAGCTAATGCTACGTTCTTCTCCGCAGTAGCAAATCCTGTTAAACGGCTCCTCGCAGAAGGGGCATCTGGCCTTGTGGATCCCTCGATGGCTACAGACTGCAGCTTTGTCCCATTGGAGATCTTCAACTTTCAAATAAAGAGAATAACTGTGAATTAAGAAATCTTCACTGCAACCACGTCCAGCTGCTCCATGATAATGATGGCTCCTTATTGGAGACTATCTCCTGGCTCGCCCCACTGAACTATACCTTCTCTTGCATTTTTCTTATGAAGTATGAAGGTAAGCAGAGACCAGTCCGAATTCACGTTGTGTAGCCGAACTGAGCTTCATTGCAGTCGGTTATAACTTTCGACTTTGCCCGGGTCTACAGCTAGATGTCAACAGTTGCCGCTTTGATCTTTTAGTTGTTATTTTTCACTTTAAACTTTAAAAATTCATAACTCTGGTTTTTCCTGATTTTAATTTTGTAATTTTGGTGTCAAAAAATGTATTAATTTTTTTTTCTTAATAGTGTGGATTTTTATTATGTTGTGCTTTGCCTTTATTACTGTTTAAGTGCTGCATAAATTTGTGCCTGTAAAAATCGTTTACCACGAATGCAGAACAACGCATGCCATTACAAAGCGGTCGTTACAACGACCATGTTGTTACAACGCATGCCATTACAACGCACGTCAGACCAACGACTTGTTCTAGGGGTCAGAAGGTGTTGGATTTAAAATCCAACACCTTTCCTACTGTTGCACAGACTGGAGTTGGAATTGTAAATTATACAATTCCAACATCCAGCGCCCCCCCAGAGCAACTCGTTGTTCTGACTTGCAGTGTAATGGCACAGTCGTTTTAATGAATGTGCTGTAATGGCATGCGTTAAAAAAGCATGCGATGTAACATGGCATTGCTTCTAAGTGAAGCTTGACTGCTTTTGTGCAAAGCTACCAGAGGGTTAAGGACAGGCTAACTCAGTGACTTTTTGTGGTTTATCCTGACAAGGATTGTAACTATTAATGAGTAGGGTTTTATCCCCATCTACCAGCAACCCACTATCTCTCAAGGATTGACATATCTTCTAATGGGACCGGTATGACCCGAACTACCCTCGCGCATGAGCTTTCTCCTGAAGTAATAAATTAAAACATTTGGCTAACTCACAACGGAGCATATGAGATTGGAAATGGACTACGTTTTGTAATTTACTAGTGACCTGGCCATGCAGTCGCCTAGTTGTTCAACTACACTCCTTCCTTCTATCTGTTTATGCCTACCCTGAAAACATGAAAGTGGTACAGACAAGGTGTGCAGTGAAGGGATGTACTGCCCATGTGAGAGTAGTAGGCACCCTTCATGGTAGACTTATTTGGCTTAGTTGTTGTCAAGCTTTTAGCTTCCAGACACTGAAGGTTTTTCGCTCTATTCTAATTAAGTCTTTCTTCAATTCTCTGATTTCAGATAAAAGAAAGATATCTCTGTTTTGTTTGCATGCATTAGGTTTTAAAATTAAAATTGCAAGAAGGTCAACAGAGTTTCTCATCCCCTAGTGAGATAAATATAATGACTACTAATTTGCTCCTGGGTAATCATGAAAGAAGAGTAACTAATTTATAATTTGCTTTCCTATATCAATATAAATCTCTGGAGTGAAATTTGATTCATATTCTCTCTGCAGTCTTCCCTCTGGTGTTTGGCTCAGTATAATCTTATTAATTGTTTTTCACACTTTTCAGGCGAATGTGAATTTTAAATGTCTATACATAGTGACGGGGAAAAATATTCGCAATTTAAATGCAAGGGACCTGATTGAAGCGGCAAGCAGAAATTCTGTAAATTGCATTGTAAAAAACAATCCCAACTGGAACCGCCATCAAACCCTTGTCTGTCTTCTCTTTACACAACAGCTATGTTAATTGCTGAGAACTCACATAAATGGGTAGATAGTAAACTGATCGGTCTGGTGAATATTTTTACTTTAAAGTTTTGAGACACTACATTCACGTTTTGTACAGAGCAGAAGAAAATAACATTGTAATGCATTTTACACCTATACCTTCAAGATTAAGGGGCATATTACCAAGAATAAGCGATAATTATCGCTAAGCTTGGTTAGCGGCTATAATTTTATCGCCGTGCTTCGCCTATTTTTATCGCTTAGAAACCTTGCTATTATCAAGGTTTATCTCCTAAGCGAACAAAATCGGCCGAAATGCATGAATATTGCTGAAAAGTCAGCAATATTCATGCATTACCGAGCTAATGCTCTTAGCCATGTTATCCACCTACCATTGGATAACATGGCAAAGAACTGCTCAGAGCAGGTGTTAGCTTTTGGAGATATTCGCGCTTAGCGCGAATATTTCCAAAAGTAGGTAATAGGAGATAGCGATGTTAGCGACTGTTTCCAGTCGCTAACATCTTGGCACGCCCACTTTGCATGTCATTAGCGATAATTATCGCTGACATGCAAAGTGGGCCCCAAGATGATCGCTATCTCCTACTTGCTGTCGCTAACTGGTGTTAGCGACAGCTAGGTAATAGGGCGATAAAATGATCGCTGCTTTAGCGGGAAAAATTCCCGCTAAAGCGGCGATAAGGCCCTTGGTAATATGCCCGAAAGAGAATAAATATATCGTAGAAATAATTTACAATTTTGTGTTTTGCAATATCCCTAAGTGGCTGTCAGGATAGCTTGCTAGACAATGATATGGAAAGTCGTGGTTATATCTATGGTTGACAATCTATTGAAGCAAGGACTCGACTTTTTATTGAAGTGAGATTTGCTAAGAGAGAACGTGAAACTTCATGACGAATTAATCCTATTGTTCACCTAAAGTTAAAAGGGCTTTCACCAAGCACCATGCCCACGGAACATGATGTTTCCAGTCCTACGTTTTACTTTGAGAAATACATTGTTATTGTCTCGTGTGTTAGCCTAATTAGACCAATGGAGGCAAATCAAGACTACAAGTCCCAGCATACATTAGGTTGGCACGTGCACTGAAGTGATAGGCCTCGCACTATTTAACAAGCAGCACGCCTGTCAAAATCTCAAGGTGAGATGATGAGAGGCGTTATGTGAGGTGCTGTTGCCTGCGTGTATTTCTCCTAGTACAAAGCGGCTCTAAATCTCATTTCCATTCCGACATTTATTGGTAGTCTACGTTTTATGAATGAAGGTGGCACGAGTAGCATGAATTACATCCAGTTTACATGCTCTTCAGCTATGCATTCACTTTACAATGTTACATAGAAAGATTAGAAGCATCGTTTATTGGACGTTTAACCTGCGTTTTGATTAATTTGCAAATGCAAATATATGCCTATTGAACTGCAGCTTTGAGCACTCAAAAACATCTAATAACAATTGACTACAAAGTGGTTAATTATAAAACAATGAGTTCAATATAAAACATGACAGCTTTGTTTCCTTATAAACAATCGGGACTAATGTTTTCGTGATTGGGCCTGTAATGAGTTACCTCCAACGTGTTATTAATATCCCCAAAAGGCAACACACTGCATTTTGACATAAATCAGAAGCAATGAGAATTATTTTGCTAAAGAGAGCCATTAATAAGTGTTGCAAAACAGTGACATTTACAACTGCATTGCTGGTTTATTGCTATAAGATGCAAAAGAAAACTTGCTCCTTGTACATTTTTCATACTTCATGCCTCTAAATTAGAAAAATGCTACAGCCAATAAAATGAATATGTAAACTTACCAGGACAAATGTTTTTCAAAGCGTTATCGTATTTTGGACCTGGTTGAAACATTTCCATTGACATTCTGAGCACAGTTCTCTGGACAAAAAATAGCCCCAGCCTCCTCCAAAAAGAAACATAACCTCTAAATTGCTTCTATTATTTCAAGCCACTTTCTATTAACAGGTACACACATTGTATGCTGTCTTGCACTTGGGCAGATGTGTGCAGAATACTCAAGTGGTACTCCTCTCAAGCGGGTTCGGTGTATTTCTTTAGTTATTTTTCACCTATACTCCAGTATCAGTCCACTATGCAATTATCTATTTAAGACATTTTGTTCAAGCACTCAATCAGTGAAGCTGTTTGCAGAACAGTGTTAAGTGTAAAGAATTGCTCTTTAACCCACATTGTGAAGGGGATTAGGAGAACCTAAGGGATGGTAAATCCCATTTATTCCGTCTGCTATGATTGCAATACTATCGTAAGTTCCCATTACAAGGACACATATTTTGTGAAAATTATGATATATACTGCCCAAAAAAAGAACTACTCTGAAACTACTCTCATACTAGAAAGGGTAAACGCTATCCAGTTTCCTGAAGCAAAATGTTAGTTATGCTTGGTCATTAAATGCTGTACAAGTGATGCAGAAATGTGGGTTTTCGTGTAGTCCCTACAATGAAAACATATTTCATGCTGAGTGTATTTTCATCAACTTCATTTTTACAGCATAGTGGTAACTTGTACCACAAGCAATGTTTGTTTTGCTAGAAATGTATAGATTTCCTCATTTCTGTAGTTTCGTGTTTCACCATTCAATACAAATTAACCGTAAGAGTATTTTCCCTGACATATATCTTTACAGATGGTGGTGATCTGCAGTAGTAATATCATTGGATGATAACCCTGCCAGAAGATTTTTCTTGGCAAAGCCTTCATTCGCCACTGCCACACATTTTTAGGTCAGGCTTTTGCCAAGGCCTTTTGATTTTACTAAAATATGTATAGTGTACTTACATATATACAGGCTTTCAACCACCATTCTTTATTCATTGGTCTGTTGTTGTGATAGTATGCTTACATGCAGACAGGTGTTCAACCACCTTTCTCCATTCATTTGTCTGTTGTTGTGTCATTCACATTTTGCTTCCGCCGACTGCAGCATAAAGCATGGGACAGTGAGTCAGTCTACTTCAGCCACTGGTTGACTTTGATTCATTTTGCTCTCTAACGAGGAGTTAGTTACCTTCAGTTCCAGTGTTTTTGTTTTAACTTTATAATTACTTTAGTGCAGCCTTTGTGTTTAGAGCCTGATTTGATAATAGGACCCTTCCGATGCACATTCAATCTTTATCAGACCCCATCTCCTGCCAATGCTGTTGTAAATTCATTGTGGAGTGTTTTGATTTTCTGACCATAAATCAATCAGGATTTAAAAAGTGTAGCAAATAACTTGTGGGGGTCTCAAGCATTGGAGATGCAAGCTGCTTCGCGGTACTCTGTTCATTCGAACAGCCTGGTCTTGAGTCCTTTCCTCAATTCCTGCAGCAATGATGCAGTTCTAAGGTGCAGGGCAAGGTCGTTCCAAGCTTTGGCCACCGAGTGCACAGTATCCCGGAATATTGGGTCAGTAAGTGCATCTGCGTTGAGCCTCCAAAGTGGTATTTTAGGTGTTTGCCCATGGAGTGTATATGTAACTAATAATGGTGAATGATACAAGAGGTAACGGGCCATGTACTAGACATCTTTGTCTCTATGGACTGCAGTCGTGTATATAAAGATATAATCCAGATGGCTGTACGCGTCCATCGCTGGGTTAGGGCAAGAGTATGCTCACATGGACATCTTTCTCTGCCACCCGATATCCACCAACTCAAGACTACTCTGTACTTGGTGCAGTGCAGCTACAGCTTTAGGTTTGGCATAAGTACGAGTAGAGGATCTATCTATATTACCATTTAGAGCACAGTTAAAATCACCCCAATCACAATCTCTACTTCAGAGGAAATTTGCACTGTCCCCGACATCTCACCCAAGAAGGTACCATCATCAACATTTGGGGCACAAACATTTATAAGTTACAAGCTATATGCATCAATTGAAACCTCCAACATAGCAAAGAAGCCACCAGCATCCAGGCAGGTTCTCGTGGGCTTAAATAGGACTCCTGGTACTACCCAAATGAGTGCACCTTTAGCATGCCCGTGAGTAGGAGGTAGTATTGTCCTGCCCTCTCCAATGTCTCCTAACATACTTAATACAATCCCCCCAAAAGGAATGCTATTGATACCTCAAACCTCAGCAGATATGCATACACCCTATTTGGTTTAATAATTATTATTGTGACATTCCAGTTCACAAACTCATAATTGGTCTTCTCACCTTCCGTTTGATGCCACCAGAAAACCACCCCTCTGTGGCCACATGTATAGACATCCGAAGGCAATACCATATATATCTCACAGACATAAAAGCTTCCACACCCCTTTGAACAAATTCCAATATTGCAATTTTCCAAAAAACAGAGCAAAATGATAACCTTAAATCATCCTACCCCAACCCACGTGTAGGCAAAAGCCACCCAATACTCTCGGCACAACGAATAGTAAAGATGACAGTTAACCCTGCCCTACTTTCCCCCCCAATCCTTTTCCTCCCAACTAATACCCCAACAACAGTAGTTCTTGGCCAGTTCACCAGATCCACAGCCCTTTGTGAGTTCCTAATGGGGCCTCAGCAATGTGCCTAGGATTGGTGTCTGGACTATCCAGTGTCTATACCAGGGACTCAGCTGGTGTTCCACCTTTATGATTGATCAAAAATACATCACAATCTTACCAGCAACTGAGAAGGGAAACCAGAACATATCTCCCCATCACAGGTACACTCAGGCCATCGCCGTCCCATCGTTTCCTGAACCAGGCACAGTGTCGTAAAGGGGTTCTGTGTATCGAAGGGTTACCCCTTTGCTCACAGGGTGCCATCAGCACCAACCAGTATACAACCACCAGTCTGTACATCCGGGGCCCGAGACTGTCTGGATGGTGACCCTCTATTCTGAGTTGAATGCCGCCTTCCCTTTTTCATTTGCTCATATCATGCATGGTTATTATCCATGTGCTGAGACCCTTGGAGCCCTTCCAAGCTTCTGCCTCCTGTGGAGTCTCATGAAAAAACACCTTTCCATCATATTGCACTCTGAGTTTTGCCGGAAACATCAGGCTACATTTGATGTTCTGTTCACACATCCTACATTTGACTCCCCAAAAACTGTTATGAAGATCCTGGACCTTTCTCCTATAATTAGGGTAGATTCGAATCGGTTTGTCTTCGTATTGGGAAGGGCCATGTACACCACATATTGGAGGATTTCGTCCCTCTCCTTGTAATTAATAATTTGTGCTATGAGTGCTCGAGGAGGAGCTCATGGCCAGGGTGTGCATCCAGGTCGACCCCCAATGATAGGCCGGGGCACTAAGGATAGTAAGCACTTGTATTTATTTATGGAGTAAGTAGAGCGCCGGGAGCCGCGTCCGCTCTCTTCGCGGGCTCCGCGCTAACTGCCAACATGGCGGCTACGCCCTACGTCATTACTTCGTAGCGCAATGACTAGAGCGCACCACTACATATCTCCCTTCTTTATAACTGAACACATTTGAAACAGTTGTGTCCCCAAAGTCTTTTTGCTTCCTAATGCATTCACCTCTCCCATCTCATAGTCTCTATATTTCACCTGTCTTACCACTGTTCTACCAACACGGGTGCATCTCACCGGGGTTCTGGAGGCATTCCCTTTGTCTTCTCGGGGAGTACTCAACCCTGCTTTTTCTCCTTCCTTGAGTCTCCCTTTCGGTGTTGCTTCATGAGTGCTCTCCTGGTGTTCCTGTGTGTTGTGATCATCTCTTTCCCATTCCACTTTCTCCCTCAAAATGTCTTCCAAAGTGTCCTTTTCTTCCCCCGTGGGGGGGATCTCCGGTTGATTATCATTGTGGCATTCTGACTGTGACCCCTCTTCCTTGGTCCACTGCAGTATCTTTTTGCACTTGAACATCTGATCTTGGGACCAAACTTTCCCATCACTCAGTGAGGCTGCTCTGTTGTAAACCTCCTTTACTTGCATGGGTGCACTGAACTTGCTGTCCCCTTTCCTCCTCAAGTGGGCTAGTTTAACTCTGACCCACTCTCCTCTCTCCAACGTCGTCTCCTTCACATTGCGTCGTTTGTTGAAGTGTTCTATATATATTCTCTGGTATACAGTCATAATATCGATTCCAAAATATAGAACAGCACAAATATCGAAGTCAAAATATAGAATGGACAAAATATCGAATGGACAGAATATAGTGGTGAAAAACATTGAATTTAAGGTAAGTAATGTAATATCGATTTTTAAAATATAGAAATTTAAAATATCGAAGTATATAATATAGATATTAAAATATATCGAATTTTTAATAATAGCAAATTTTTTAAAGTTTTTTTTATGTTATGTTTTTTCATTTTTGTGTAATTTAATTCTGTAGCGGGTTGTGGGTTTATAGGGGTATATGGTGGGAAGTAATTTTATCGTAATTAATTAAATATCTTAATTTATTTATTGGTATTCATTTAGAATTAATTGTTAATTAATTTTTAATGGGTAATACATTTTTAATTGGTAATTAATTTGTATGAATTGATTAATTGATAATTATGTTAATTTAATTAATTCATTTTCTGTAGCAGGTTGTGGGTTTATAGGGGAATAGGGTGGGAACTAATTTAATTTTAATAAATTAAATATGTTTATTTATTAGTATTTTTTGAATTAACTGTTTATTAATTATTCATTTGTAATTAATTAATTTTTAATAGGTAATTAATTTTTATTAATTGATTAATTGATAGTTATGTTAATTTTATTAATTTATTTTCCATAGCGGGTTTTGTGATTATAGGGGAATAGGGTTGGAAGCAATTTACTTGTAATTGAATAAATCATTTTTATTTATTTATTGGTATTTATTTTTAATTTATTTATCATTAATTGTTAATTGGTAATTAATTTGTATTAATAGGAAAATATTTGTAATAACTAATATTTATTTGTATTTCTAATTGATTAATTATTACATATTTTTAAATGGTAATTTATTTTAATAAATTTTTATTGGTATTGATATTAAATATATTTTTATTATTATATTAAATCTTTTCTTTCCCTACTGTTAAACTCACTAGAGTGGGAATAGTAATTTTCATCCCTACGCTATCCAACGCATTCCCTACTGTTGCACTCTCTGGATTGGGAATAGTAATTTTTACCCCTACGCTATCCATCGTTTTTCCTACTGTTGCACTCTCTGGAGTGGGAATAGTAATTTTTACCCCTACGCTATCCAACACTTTCCCTACTGTTGCACTCACTGGAGTGGGAATAGTAATTTTACCCCTACGCTATCCAAGGCTTTCCCTACTGTTGCACTCTCTGGAGTGGGAAAAGTAATTTTTACCCCTACGCTATCCAACGCTTTCCCTACTGTTGCACTCTCTGGAGTGGGAATAGTAATTTTTACCCCTACGCTATCCAACGCTTTCCCTACTGTTGCACTCTCTGGAGTGGGAATAGTAATTTTTTCCCCTACGCTATCCAACGCTTTCCCTACTGTTCAACTCACTAAAGTGGGAATAGTAATTTGTAACCTTCCGCTATCCAACGCTTTCCCTACTGTTGCACTGTCTGGATTGGGAATAGTAATTTTTACCCCTACGCTATCCAATGCTCTCCCTACTGTTGCATTCTCTGGAGTGGGAAAAGTAATTTGTACCCCTACGCTATCCAACGCTTTCCCTACTGTTGCACTCACTGGAGTGGGAATAGTAATTTTTACCCCTACGCTATCCAACGCTTTCCCTACTGTTGCACTCTCTGGAGTGGGAATAGTAATTTTTCCCCTACGCTATGCAGCGCTTTCCCTACTGTTGCACTCACTGGAGTGGGAATAATAATTTTTACCCTCCCGCTATCCAACGCTTTTCCTACTGTTGCACTCTCTGGAGTGGGAATAGTAATTTTTACCCTCTCGCTATCCATCGCTTTCCCTACTGTTGCACTCACTGGAGTGGTAATTGTAATTTTTACCCCTACGCTATCCAACGCTTTTCCCTACTGTTGCACTCTCTGGAGTGGGAATAGTAATTTTTACCCCTACGCTATCCACGCTTTCCCTACTGTTGCACTCACTGGAGTGGGAATAGAAATTTTTACCCTCCCACTATCCAACGCTTTCCCTACTGTTGCACTCTCTGGAGTGGGAATAGTAATTTTTACCCTCTCGCTATCCATCGCTTTCCCTAATGTTGCACTCACTGGTGTTGGAATATACATTTTTACCCTCCATCTATCCAACTCTTTCCCTACTGTTGCACTCACTGGAGTGGGAATAGTAATTTTTACCCCTACGCTATCCAATGCTTTCCCTAGTGTTGCACTCACTGGAGTGGGAATAGTAATTTTTACCCCTACGCTATCCAACACTTTCCCTACTGTTACATTTTACCCTCCCACGGTAAAAATATTGTATATTTTTAATAATATTATGTTAATATATATATTTGTGTTAAAAAATCAAATTGTATGTTTATTTTTTAACCTAAATTAATTATTTAATAATGCTAAAGTTATTTAAGTATGTTTTAGTTAAATATAGTTAATATTTCATTAATTTTAAATTAATTTTAAGACATTTTTAAAAAAATTGATATTTTCACTAACTATTTTTTTTCTCAATATTTTTGATTTGATTTTTTTGTACTTACCTGTTTGTAGATAGGACTTCGATATTTTTGCTTTCTATAGCTTTTCTTCGATATTTTAGGTATTCTATATTTGTGTATTATATATTTTTTCAGTGATCCATATTCTCTGTGCTCTTTCCAGATTGTGGTGAACCACTGCCGGGGACCATTTGCTCACAATGATGCGTTCCTTCTTCCATGCGACATTGTCCTTGGTGAAAGGGTCCCGACCCCTTAGGATTTTAAAGAAACTGTACCCAGTGCTGGTCGGGGTGATCCTGTAGGCCCACAGTGTGTTCTTCAATTCCACTTCCCAATTCTTGCCTGCGCCTAGTGCCGATTGTATTGAGCCCATTATGACACTGTTAAACCTTTCGGCTAAGCCATTTCCTCCTGGGTGGTATACTGATGCTTGGTCTTGATCCCATTCCTTTCCATGTAGGCGTTTCACTTTTCTGATGTGAACTACGGCCCATTATCACTTAGAATGGAGCGTGGGATGCCCTCCATTAAGAATGTGGATGTAAGGAACCTCAACACCATTTCCGTGTCCATGTCTTCTTGTATGTCAATCTCCGGCCATTTGGAGTATCTGTCTATGAGTACCACCACGTATTTCTGGATTCCTTGTGCATCAAGCACCGGACCGAGGATGTCTGTCGACAACTCCTCCCATGGGTTGGCTGGATTCTCAAACTTCCCCAACGATGGTCGCATCAGCATTCTGGCATTGCGTGCACTCACGGACATGCCTTTCTATCTGGCTATCCATTGCCAGCTACCAGTATACTTGTTTCACCCTGAGCTTCGTTTTCACAATACCTAGGTGTCCTTCATGCAGGATGGCGAGTAGGCGCAGCACCAAGGAGGTGGGAGGAACCACTTTATCTCCCCTTAGCAGGAAGGTGCCTTGGTCCCCGATGGACAATTCCTCCCGTACTTCAAAGAACTTCCTATGCTCTGCGTTCAAGTCTCTCTTCTCTGGCCACCCTTGTAGTATGAACTGCTTGACTGCTGTGATGTCCGTGTCGTTCTCATAAGCTTCCTTCCATTCTTGTGCACTTATCCCTCTTTCGTGATCCTCCATGAATGCTACGATGACATCCTCATCCTCTGTACTTTTAGGAGCTTCCTCCATGGGATAATCAGCTACCTTGTTCTTTGTTCCTGAAATTTGCTCGACATTGTACCTGTAGTCCAACAGCTTTAACGTCATCTTTGCGAAACGAGGGGGTTGCATTAGCATGCCAGCTAGACGTGAGCACCTTGACCAGAGGCTTGTGGTCCATCCTGAGCCTGAATCTCGATCCCCATATGAATTTGCGCAACTTCTCCATAGCCCAGACTGCTGCGAGCATCTCTTTTTCCATTACACTGAACTTCTGCTCCTTAGGCGACAAGGACCTGGACGCAAAGCTGATGGTGGACAGCTCCCCTCCTTTCGTCTCCTGCATTAGGACTGCTCCTAATCCTCTCTCACTTGCATCTATAGTCAGTATGGACATTGCTTGTTGGTCAAACCCGTGAAGGGGTATTGCAGTCCAGATGTCCTCTTTGATGTTCAGAAATTCTTCTTGCGTCTCCTCTGTCCACACGAAGGATGTCTTGTCTCTGAGAAGTGGTGCGTCTTTGTGGCGAAGTGTGGCACAAATTTACTATAAATGTAAATGTACAGGTATTTTTATAGCACAAATCACCAACCGGTCTCTAAGCGCTTGCTTAGGGAGCCCGTCCTGGTATTCCCCTGTGAGATAGCCCCGGCAGGGTATCCGCAAGGTGAAAGCCAGGCATCCCACCGCGAGGGGCCGTTGTGGAGATTAAGCAAGCCATTGCCCAGAGTCGCAGAGTGTGAACGCGTGAATCGAGTAGGCACCGGAGAGAGAATTGTCGAGTCCATGGACATTTTAGGACTTAAGACCCCGCCGAGCCGGGAATTGAACCCTGGTCCCGGGCTGACCTCTGCTTCCAGGTCTGCCTCCTCTAACCAGTGAGCCACACTTCTCCTATAAATACTATAAAACTCGGCCATCCCTAAAAAGGAGCGAACTTCCTCCTTGTTTTTCGGTGGGGGTGCGTCACATATGGCCTTGGCGTTGGATTGTTTAGGTTTAATTCCTTGGTCGCTGATCTCATGGCCTAAGTAGGTGACAGAGGACATTCCAAAACGACATTTCTACCTTTCTGCCATGAGACCATTACGTGCCAAGACATGCAACACTGTGGACAGTTTTGTATCATGGTCTGCTCTGTTCCGGCCCATTATCAGGATGTCATCTTGGAAGTACTGTACCCCCTCTGTATCCTTGAACAGCCCAACACAACCTCAGCATAATCTCCTACGCCGACGACACCCAGCTGATCCTCTCCCTGACCAACGACCCCACCGCCGCCAGAGCCAACCTGCACGAAGGGATGAAAGAGGTAGCCGAGTGGATGACGACCAGCCGCCTGAAACTGAACTCAGACAAGACGGAGGTCCTCATCCTGGGCTCTTCACCCCCCGCCTGGGACGACTCCTGGTGGCCTCCCGCCCTGGGCCCCGCACCCAAACCGACAGACCACGCACGAGACCTGGGCTTCATCCTGGACTCCTCCCTCTCCATGACCAGGCAAGTCAACAACGTCTCCTCGGCGTGCTTCAACATCCTACGCATGCTACGGAAGATCTTCCGGTGGATCCCCACCGAGACCAGGAAGACCGTCACCCAGGCCCTCGTCACTAGTCGACTGGACTACGGCAACGCCCTCTACGCCGGCACCACCGCCAAGCTTCAGAAGAGACTCCAGCGGATCCAGAATGCCTCAGCCAGACTCATCCTCGACATCCCACGAACCAGCCACATCTCCGGACATCTGAGAGACCTGCACTGGCTCCCCGTCAACAAAAGAATCACCTTCCGCCTCCTCACCCACGCACACAAAGCCCTACACGACCAAGGACCGAGCTACCTCAACAACCGAATCAACTTCTACGCTCCCAAACGCCACCTCCGATCGGCCAACCACGCCCTCGCCGCCGTCCCCCGCATCTGAAGAGCGACTTCAGGAGGAAGATCCTTCTCCTACCTGGCCGCAAAGACCTGGAACGCCCTCCCGACCAACCTGCGCCTGACCCAAGACCACCTCTCCTTCAGGAAGAAGCTGAAGACCTGGCTGTTCAAGCAGTAGCGGCACCCCCCTCCCCCCAGCGCCTTGAGACCCTACGGGTAAGTAGTGCGCTCTATAAATGCCATTGATTGATTGATTGATTGCATAAGTTTCTGGAATACAGCGGCTGCCAATGCTAGCCCAAACGGCATCCTGCAAAATTGGTAGCACCGGAATGGGGTTATGAAGGAAGTCAGCTTGCGGCACGTATGATGTAAGGCTATTTGATGATACGCCAAGGTGAGATCAATGGTTCAAAACCATTTCACTCCTTTTGTCTTGGCCGGCATCTCATCTATTCTTGGTAGTGGGAACTTTTCAATATTATGTCTATTATGTCTTATTCAGTTCTCCCAGGTCCACACATAGGTGTAGCTTGCAATTGGGCTTCCTTGCCACCACCAATGGAGCTAACCATTCTGTACTGTTTATCGGCTCAATGATGCCATTGTCTTCCAGCCACTGTAACTCTAGCTGTACTGCCTCTCGTACTGCTATGAGAATGTTTCTCACATTGTGGCATACGGGCTTGGCTTCTGCTTTGAGGTCAATCTTTTGCATGAACTTTGTCAATTTACCTATTTTGCCATCAAATACTGTGGGAAACTCTTCCTTTAGTTTTGAGACATCTTGCTGTTGCTCTGGGCTGGTCTTTAGAACCTGTGTGATGCCTCCCGGATTCAACTGTATGGCCAACTCGCCCTGGTCGACCCATCCTAAGACTGAGGGCCCTTTTTAGCTACGTAAAGCTTGCACTTTGCGCTTTGTTCTTTGAACTCAAATTTCAGTACTCGATACCCCACCATGGGGATTGGCTCCCCCGTAAACGTGACCAGTCAAATGTCTGGAGGTTCTAGGTGGGGTCCTAGGTGGTGTTTGAAGTGTTCGTCCCACACCTTCCGTTGTATTATTGTGTACAGGGACCCTGAGTCTGCCATCATCTTTATTTGTACTCCTCCTATTGACATTTCACATTGTAGTTTCTTGGAGAGGGTGCAGTCAATGCCTAGTATGCGCTCCTCTATGCATAACACATATTCGTCTTCGTCCCCATCTCCTTCATTGTCTGATACTTGTGCTACATACTTGACTGCCGGTCTTTTCTGTTTACAGCGACACACTTTCTCGTAGTGCCCCATGATTCCACAGAACATACATTTGGCACAGAAAGCTAGGCAACATTTATCATGGGCTGCATGGGAGTGGCTCCCGCACCTATAGCACGTGTTCTTGCCCTCATTTGTGGGTTTCTTCCCGGGCGATGTTCTGGGAGAATATCTGGTCAGATTCTTCGCGTTCCCTGCCTCTCCTTTCCCCCTGTCTGGTGGATCTGCTTCGGTAACTTTTTTGACCATGGTCCTTGTGGTGTTGTCTCCCTTTGCTGCCTCAGCACATCTTTTAGACAGTTCTGCCTTTTTTACCATGGCTATGACTTCCTTCAGGGACGCTGCTCCGTTTACCCAGAGCTTGTCTTGGATTGCTGAGTTTGTGGTGTGCATGTCGATTTGGTCCTTAATAAACTCATTGTGTAAAGAGCCAAACTTGCACGTAATTGCCAGTTTCTTCAGCGCTGCCACATATTCGTCTATGGACTCACCCACTGCTTGTTTTCTCTGTTGGAAGTTGTACCTGTCTATGGACGTGCACACCACTGGTCTATAATGGTTGTTCAGGTCTTCAATTGCATGTTGGAACATGTCGTCGTCCTCCGCTTGTCGCGTTTTTGGTACTAGATTTCGGAAAACTCTGATGCCCTCGGGGCCTAGGTTGTGAAGTAGTATTCTTCTCCTTCTCTTGCTGGGAAATGCCTCACCACTCTTATCTTCTAGCGCCTCCAGGTAGTTCATAAAGTATTCTCTCCAATCCTCCCACTTCATTGAGGGCTCCCCTGGTCTGGGTAGGAATGGAACTGGCGTCATGAGCGAGGAGGCTTGGGTGCACATTTCTGCCCGCCTTTCGCGGAGCTCTTCTTCTCCTCTGGGGCTTCCCGGCGTGCTTTGCCTGTGCTGGCGTAGTAGACTCTTCTGAGGCGCAGGTCCGCCTCCCATGCTGTACTCCGCCAGGGCCCCGGGCGGGAAAACTGGTCGCTACAAGCGTGGTGCCTGGTGTTGCCTTCCACGGACGCTTGTTTTGCCGCCCTGCCTTTCTTCTCCCTTCTCAGGCTGCCGTTCTCACTTTCAGTTCTGTTCCACCAAAGTCTGGGTGTGCGCTTGGGTGGACTGTGCTAGGCGCTGCTCTCTGGCTGGAATGTATGGTTACCTCTACGTGTGCTACATGTGCCTGTCTCCACGTGTGCTCGTGGTGTGGTTGATTTGCCTGCCCGTGGACAGCTGCTCGTTCCACTCACCTCTCACAGGACATGTCCCAGCATGCTGTGTCACTGAGTGGTGGCCTCAGTTTCTCTCTGCTGCCACGCTTTATTCTCCGCGCGGTGCCTACGTTGTAGTTTCTGCTGCCTCGTGGTGTGGTCCTTTCTGGTCGGTGGCGAGACGCTATGGGCTTCAGCGCCGCTCGATCCCCTTCCCGACCTTGTCGCCAATTTGTAGCATCCAGGTTGACCCCCAATGATAGGCAGAGGCACTAAGGATGGTAAGCACTTGTATTTATTTATGGAGTAAGTAGAGTGCCGGGAGCCACGTCCACTCTCTTCGCGGGATCCGTACTAACTGCCAACATGGTGGCTACGCCGCCCTACGTCATTAAGCCATAACGCAATGACTAGAGCTCAACACTACACAGGGGATCAGCCCCAACACTTGGTGAGCCCTTTCAATAGTAAAGAACTTGGAGAGTCGAACAGGGAAAAGCGCAGTGGCAATCCAGTCCTCAATAAGCAATTCGACAAAAGGCCTCTCTGCCCATTCAAGGAAACCTAAAGGCGTTCCTCCGCATCCTCAGTGTTTGTGACCCTCTCTGCGACTTTCCGAAGATCCAGTCTTAATTGATTAATTTCCATTACCATTCTGTCCATTTTAGACTCCAGCGTCACCCGAGAGCCCCATATAGCGTCCATAATTTCAGCCATGCCAGGTGTCTGTTCTCTACATTCCAGGGGCCTCATTTATGAAAAGTGACGCATCGCTGCGTGAAAACAGCGATGCGTCACTTTTCACTGCGCTCTCCCTGCGACACTAACGATGTGTCATATTTACAGTATGACGCATCATGTCGCAAGCAGTTACAGATACGTCAGTATTTCTGACGTATCTGTAAGCGCAAAAGTGACGCATTGCTGGAGTGTGTCACAAAAGTGATGCAACTCCAGCAATGCATCCTTTCACATGGGGCAAGCCCCATGTGAAAGGGCCTGCGTCAGTCTTACGCCTGCTGTGAGGCAGGCGCAAGATTTTGACGCAACTGCGTCCTAAAAATGACGCAGTGAAATCTCATAGATTTCAGTGTGTCACTTCTACGACCCTTCATTTCGTCAATACGCCCCCCTTGCATACATTATACCTGGCGCAGGTATAATGTGGCGCAGGGGTTTACAAAGTGACGCATCTACCTAGATGCGTCACTTTGTAAATATGGTGCAACAAGGCGCATTTTTTACGCCACTGGTGAGTCACAAAAAGTGACGCACCGGCGGCGTAAAAGTGACGCACAGCCTCATAAATGAGGCCCCAAGTCTTTTCAGCCTACACACCCTTGCGCCCCAGTCCTATCGTCTGGGATAGAATATTGCACTATTTGTCTGGTCTGTTCCCCCTTCTGGGGCTTGTCATTGATAATTGTTTATTCTCAATGTGTCTCGCACCAGTATTCCTGGAGTCCACTCATTCAGAGCAGATGCAGGGATCCTTTTCCACTGAAGCAGCACACTCGGAACGTCCACAGCATCCAAACCCCCAATCAACACTTCAGAGCTTGCAGCAACTAAGTACAGCCAGCTCCCCTCTGATCATCAAATTATTTTTCGTGTTTCTTGTGGGTATTTTTCTCTGTTACCTAGCTGCACTATCTACACGGGCCATCTGTGAGAGTTAGACATTGAAGGCTGCCCCTGATTAAAATATATTCCACTTGTCCTCTCCTGGGGCACTCTTTACCCGTTCAGTGTGCACAGCATTTCTCCTTTGTTTTATGATTTTCCTTTATTTTTTAATTTTATTTTTCTCCTGTCTTTTCTGTTTTTCTGTTTATCTCTTTCTGTCCTTTATGATGTTGGCTTCTGGCAACAGGGGGACTTCACTCTGCAATGGGCGGGAGGTCTCCCTCTTCACTTCCCACTTCCTGCGCTGTTTTGGAGCCTACTAAATGCCTCAGCACCAAGACCCGTGCCAGCTGGGGCCCCCAGCTTTCTCGGGTGAAGTTCGCTTTGCACTTGTCTGAGCAGGCCCAGAGTCCTCACACTACCAGAGCTCCACTTCTGAGACCTGCAGCTGTGTTGCGGCTTCAGCAAATGATGCCGGGCCCCTCCCCTAGGCTGCCTACAGTGCCTGCCGGGGCCTCCGAGCTATCGTGCTCCACACATCGCTGCGTACCTTCCATTGTCGGTGGTGCTGACTTGGGCCTGGCCGACTTCTCCGTGCCCTGCCCCTGCACAGCAGTTCTCTGCCATCTCTAATACTCTGAGGCAATTTGTCAGTGTGGTCATAGGCCTGCAGACCACAAAAGTGCGTCACTCTTTCGAGAGCCCGCAGCAACCCTGAACGCCTCACAGTAGGGATGCAGCAACACTCAGCTTATAGGCCCGCTTTACTCCCCGCAGCCTTTTTCGCAGACCCAGACAGCTTTATCCAGCACCGCACTCCAGCACCGGCTCAACAAGGCAACAGGCCCGGTCGCTGCATGGACCAGCAGGATCCTCAGCAGTCCGCCTGGCTTCCAGACCACAAGATCATCTCTTGCAGGTTAGAATACGTCCACACAACTTCCAGTGGATTCTGAGGTATAATCACCTGACAGCCTTGTCAGGATAGTTACAGGATAATTACATCAGGACAGGAGCTCTGCAGTAGCACCTCTACCCGGCCATTTTGTTAGGCTACGCCCCTCAATATGACAACAGGATGTCAGCTAGTTCTACCATGTGTTAGCTAGTGAGCACAAGCACTTTAACACTGGTTAGTCGTGGTAAAGTGGACAGAGACTTAAGGCCAACTATAATTAATTCAGAAAAAAATAGGAGGGTGAAGGCAAAACATTTAGGGGTGATCCTGCAGAGAGGGCCAAGTTCAACACTAGTTACATAAGGACAACTGCATGTTTGCATTTAATAAAAGTCTTTGGAATTAGTAAAAACTTAAGATAAATGTTGTGATCAATTTAGGTCAGTCAGTCTATGCATACAATCAATATACAAAACAGTGAGGGATGGAAGGCTTGAATTGATCTCAGCCCCTGGTATCAGGCCACATCGCAATCCATAATTATTCTGCACACCATGCCACCTCAGTTTGGACCTAGCCATATGCAAATCTGACTTGACCCTGCTCCTAGAGGAGCTGTCCAGCTGGAACATCTAGCTAGGTCCTCCCTGAACCAGAACCCAAGAAACCCAGGACCGGTTTTGCCCAAGTTATGGGTGCATCAGCAGAGTACATCTCAATGACAGTGATACAGGGTGCACGGGACCTAAGTCTGATCATACCCGTCCCACGTAGGATGACACAATAAACATACAAAAGAGTCATGGATAGAATGCTTGAATTAATCTCAGCCACTGGTAATCATTTGGGCCGCATGCCAATCCATTGTTATTCTGCACATGATGCAACCTCAGTTTAGACCGAGCCATATGCAAATCAGTCTGACCCTTCTCAAATAGGAGCAGGCCTGCCTGAACTGGAAACTTGGGTCCTCCCTGAACAGTATTACAAGCAACCAAGGGCCAGTTAAACCCTAGTTATGGGCTCATCAGCTGGATACAGCTGGGTTCCAGTGACACAGTTTGCACAGGACCCACATCTAGACATATCCGTTTCACTTAGAGTGCCACAATAAATATACAAAATAGTGATGGATGGAATGCTGCAATGAAATTCTGCCACTGGAAATCAATCAGGCTGCATCACAATCCATCGTTATTCTGCACACCATGCCACCACAGTTTGGACTCAGCCATAGCCAATTCAATCTTGACCCCACTCCAATAGAAGCAGTCCAGTCCAAACTGCCAAGCCAGGACCCCACTGAACAGGGAGTATGACTTTAAAAGAATAAACTGTAAAATGGTGCCTAAAAGCATCAAACACCAACCGTGGTTATCTGGTCAAGTATTCCGGCCGCAGTGAAGAGTAGGTTGGGTACAGTCCCAGATCAGTCCAGTTGAAGGTTTAATTTCTCAATTTTTATGCCAAGAGTCCAGTTTTCTTTGGAGAGGGTAGTAGGGAGCAAGTAGAGCGTCATGGGCAGTGGTCGGCATGGCATGATGAGCAGGCCAGGCGTTGCAGACGCCCTCTGTGGATGATCAAAGCTTCCTATGGGAAGAGATTGGTTGGCAGTGACTCACTAAATGTCAGTGTTTTGCAGTGTGGTTCCAGTGAGAATGGACCAATTCAGGGTTGCAAA
Source organism: Lissotriton vulgaris (assembly GCF_964263255.1). Lineage (NCBI taxonomy): Eukaryota > Metazoa > Chordata > Amphibia > Caudata > Salamandridae > Lissotriton > Lissotriton vulgaris. The sequence goes on from NC_141685.1 coordinate 1,573,336,803, forward strand.
TAGCCCAAAAGCTTGCTTACCAGAGCCTGTGAGCAACACCAAATGTCCTGGACCTGAGAGCCACCACTTTGAAAATTCACTGTGTCTCGGTTCAGGAGCTGGTTGGGGAGCCTTTTAGGTTTCTTAGGCTTAGATTAGGAGGCCAGTAGACTAGCCCTTTGATTCACTCAGGGGTCCTGGGTTCAAGATAAAATTGCGGGTCCAGTTTTTCTTCCCCAGGCAACAGGGCAGACGTTCCTTTAGAGCAGAAGTGTGGCAGAATGGCAGTCCTTGTAGCAGCACAGCAGTCCTTCCTGACAGAGTATCCACAGGTCCAGAAGTGTACTGAAGAGTTGGTATCTGAGGTCGTTCTTTTAGACACAGTTATGTCTTAGAAGTGGAGAGAAGCTTCTAGAAGCATGCCTTTTGAAGTGCACAGTTGCCCTGCCTTCTCTGGCCCCAGACTAAGGGAGTATGCCATCCTTTGTGTGGAGACAGGACACAGCTAATTCAAGTGTAAATGGTGCTGCGCCCAGCTCCTTCCTCCCATTCTGCAAGTGATGTCCGATTCAGTCACACCTAAGCTCACATTGTGTTAGGCTGTCTAGGAGGAATACACGAATTGCAGCTGTCAGCTACATCCATTCATGTGACCTGGGACAGGCTGCAGGCTAAGGGTGGGCGGAGTTGGAGAAGTGCTAGTGCGCGAAGTTTCGCAGACTTGAAAAAAAACTCAGTGGAACTCTGCTCCCCTCCCCCTACAATATACATTTAAAAGGTAGGAAAGAAACACTTACCTGCACATTTGTACATCTTGGGAGGACTGTGCATTTGAGCATGTGCAAGACGTACAGACTAGGGTTTGTGACCGGCGAGAAGAGACCACGGCAAGGAGGAAGGCAGCCTGGAGATGCCAGAGCAGGTAGGTGTTTATTTCCTATTCTTTGGGTGTGGGTAGGCAGGGGCTAACTCCGCTCCGCCCTGGAGTCCAACGGAGCACGGAATTGGCAAAGCTCCGAAAACTCCACCGGCAGAGCGGAGTTTTAGGCCCAGGGTTACTGTAGTCACCAAATGGCTATGGCAAGAAAATGCAAACTTTTGAAAAGTGGCATCTTCAGAATTACAATTTAAAATCCTAATTCAACATAAATTAGGATTTTACATTGTGATTCCACAGACATCAACCATGAACTGGTTATCTATTCCCATTTGGAAATTACACTCACAAAATGTAACGAGGCAATCACAATTCCACCCTACCACAGAGGTAGGCCTTACAGTAGCGAAAAACTAATTTAAGCATTTTTAACACTACCATGACATGTAAAACTTAAACGTACATGTCCTACTTTTTAAATACATTGTATCCTGCCCTCTGGGCTGTCCAGGGCCTACCCTAGGGGTGACGTACATTTATTACAAAAGGAAGGTTTGGGCCTGGGTAAACGTTTAGCTTGCCAGGTCGAAATGGCAGTTTAAACTGCACTCACAGGCTCTTCAATGGCAGGCTGAGACATATTTAAAGTGCTACTTAAGTGGGTGGCACAACCAGTGCTGCAGGTCCACTAGTAACATTTAATGTACAGGCCCTAAACACATGTAGGGCCACTTTACTAGTGACTTACAAATAAATGCAATATGTCAACTGGTTATAAGCCAATGTTACCATGGTTTAAGGAAAGAGCACAAGCACTTAGGCACTAGTTAGCAGTGGTACAGTGTGTAGAGTCCTAAAGCCAACAAAAACGGCTTCAGCAAAAATGGAGGACTAAAGGCAAAATGTCTGGAGATGGCAAGGCAGAAAGGGTCATGTCCAACGAGGAGTAATACCTTTTCATGTTCATGGAGTCAGAGTGTCTGGACTGGGTCAATTGAAGGAAGAGAGAGAATGTGAATTTCCTTTTATACCACTGAACCTGTTCCTCATAACTACTCTGCTGCTTAGAAAAAGTTTAAAGCAGGGAAGGAAGAAGTTCACAGAAGAGCATATCTGTATTCTTTATGAAACTGTACATCTTTCTAGCTGGATACAACATAGATTTGCGGTAAGGGGGTGAACCCAGATGTTTCAGGGTGCATCAGGACCTCTGTGGTTGGGGAAATGGCTGTAGGAGGTTAGCAGCTAAGGACTGATGAAGGGGGTTGAAGAAGCAGATGAAAACGCATTGACCGCTGTAGGGAAAAGGTCAGTTGGACGTGAGTGGGTGACAACACCGACAACTTACCATTTGAAAAGGTATTGTGTTTCATAAAAAGACAACAAGCTTCCTGTGCAGGGAAAAGGAAGCCAAGCACACCAACTTCATACACCAGAGGAAAGTGGGAGGGGTTTGAAGTTTTATATGGGGCAATTAGGAACAACCAGTCACACAAGAGCCAAGGTGGCAGGAGGAGTGAGTTCCTTAATGAACCAGAGCATGGCCATTGATAATGAGAAGTTTGAGGGAGAGCAGACTGGGGGATGGGGTTATTCCTTGCCTAGGAACCTCTCATTGCAGGTCCAGAACTAACTACCTTATTACCTGATATGCAATTCTCAGGAGTAAGGAACAAGGGGGGTATTCCTACCAATTTTAGGAAACACAACAGAACCACAGTACAAGTTGGTGAAGTATTGCCAGGGCTACGATAAGAGACGATTCCTTAGGGCTGTAAGGTAAAAGAAACCTTTTGAACTGATGCAGGAGAGAGTAAAGAGATGGGATTTGATTTACTGGGCTGTGATTAAGCCCAGGAAACAGTCTTTGCAACGCAATTTGTACATTGCAGTGCCTACACGACGCATTTGTTTAGGAATGTATAGGCCTTTACCACACATGCCTTTACCTAGCATACATTCATTAAGCACTAAAGACATTCTTCAGAATGTTTGTATTGATTTGCAGATAGTGTGTGGAAGTGAATTGCTAACACGTGTATTTTACATACCTTTCTGGATGAGAAGTTTGAGCTCTCATTCCAGATTTGAACACTGTTGGTTTGACATCCACAACTTATCTGAAGTTCATATTGATAGCCCTTACCAACACAGAGATCCTAAAATACATTAAGATGTAATTTAGGAGGAGACAGCTTCAGGCCAAGAGACGTATCAGTGGTCTTCACAGCACAGAAAGGATCATATGAGACCTTTTTGACTATGGGGACAGCATGTTGGAGTAGCACACACATCTTGTGAGTTGCAGCCTACCTGTGCCCCAGATTGCAGTGAGCAGAGTCCAGGAAGTGGTAAGGAGACAGACTAGTGCTGTCTCTTCCCCATAACAAAAGTTGTTAAAAAAACGATTTCCCCTTTCTGTGATTACTGTCTTTGCCTGTGGTTGTTACAGTTTAAAATTGTAGTTTTAACCTGCCTGTGATTGCATATTTTATCACCTGTTTTGTGTTTCAAACTTGTGGTTTTCCCTGCCCATGATTGCTTCCATTTAACGTGTTGAATTGTGGGATTTGCAGTCCAAACTCTGTAGTTTATCCCTTTCATTCCTGTTGACAATTCAGTTTTCCCTCCAAATTTCTCCTTTGCTCTGTGCTAAGACCTGTATGTTAAAACAGTGCACCCCCAGCCACCATTTTGTGTTCACAAGCCAGTGAACCCAGACCCACTGCCCCCCAGCAACAGGGATATTCTACATCAGAGAGTGCTTCTGTAAGCTGTTTAAACAGTGTTTACGGACTGTGCACTTCATTTTTTGGCCAGGAGAGGAAGTAAAGGTTTATTCAAACAGTATTGTTAGATTTCAAGTTAGTGAGGCCTTTACCTGCAGAAGACCAAAGTGTGGATTGAGCCTGTCTGTCTCCTAGGAGATTCTGAACAGGAGAAGCAGCTTCCAACTCCCTGGCCAGCAAACCTTGTCTGAGGTCGCTAGGACCTTATATGGTCTGCTAGTGGTTGGTACATGTGTACACTGATAGGTGGTTATATCTGGTATTTCTATTGGATTAGGATTAGTGTCCTCATTGGTTGGGTATTTGAGGGTTCTGATTGATTTCTGGGTCTGTGGGTCAATCAAATGTAGGGTCGGGACTAGGGCTAGGGTTAGGATTTCTATTGGAATTAGGGACAAGGGCTTCCTATGTTATTGGTTGTTGGGAATAGGGTGGGACTAGGGCTAGGGTTAGACCTTTAATTGGAAGTAGCGATTAGGGCTTCTGGTGTGATTGGTTGCTGGCCTAGTTGTTGGACTAAGAGTAGGGTAAGGCGTTCTATTGGAAGTAGACACTAGGGCTTCCTGTGTCATTGGTTGCTTGGACTTGGGATTACTGGTAGGGTTAGAGATCAGGGTTTTTTAACTGATTGGGTGCTTGGACTAGGGCTAAGATTGGCTGTAATGTCCGTGTCTCCTATTGGTTCTAGATTCTAGGGCTAGTGTTGTGATTGGATAGTGTTAGGGCTAGGGTTCCCATTGGCTGAAGGGGTCACCTGATTACTAGGGCTATAAAAGGCCAGGTTTAGGGCGTCTCAGCCCGGGCGTTGAGGCTAGGGGCGGAGAGGACAAGAGCAGTTGCCTGTTTGAGCCTGTTAAGGGTGGAGAGGAAAGGGGCAGTTGCCTGTTTGAGCCTGTTCAAGACTGACCAGGACCAGGGCCAGATATGCTGCCCATTAACCCATTTAGCAATACCCAGCCCACACCCTCCACATCCAAAAACATATGGTACTTGTGGATCTAAATATTTATCACTTTCTTCTAACTTAGCATTTCCAATGCACTACCCTATTCCTCAGCCTATACCTTACTCAATATATCTTCTATCCCAACCTTCTGACTCATCTCAAACATCATTCTACTACTCTTTCCAATGCACTACCCTATCTCGCATCCTATACATCTATCAATATATCCTCTACATCCACTCTCATTTATCCCAAACCCCATACCACTACTATGATCCCCAAAATAACCCTTTCTAGACTCTCTCCTACTTTACCCCTCCTTGCATCATCTGAAACCTGTTTTACTACACCGATCCCCTAAAACAAGCCTTTCTAAACTCTTCCCTCTGACTCCTCCCCTCCTAAATTCCCTTTTACTCATCCAAAAGCCTCCTGCTACTGCTAAAAACAAAAAAAATTATTTCACTCTTTTATCCCTCCACTATCCTTTTCAATCAAAATTAACAGACTAACATGTTCACTTCTCAAATTCCATATTCAACTCTACTAATTCACCACTAATCCTTTATTGGTTCCGGAGTGGCGTGCTACTCGCCAGAAAAGCGCTTCACCACCCATCAGGGGTAACAAGTGATATATGAATGTAACCCTTTTTTCCCCTTTTATCCCTCCGCTTCTCACTCCAAATAACTGACTAATATCCACCACTGAAATTACTTCATATTTCAACATATTAATTCACCACTAATCCTTTATGGGCTTCCTGAATAGCGTGCGTCAACACCCCATCAGGGGTAACAAGCGCTATATAAATACAAACCTCTTTCCTCCTCTATCCTTATGTTATCATTCCAAATCATAATAACTGACTAACCAATCCACCACTTAAAATGTACTTGCATGTTTCACTATACTAATTCAACACTAATCCTCTATGGGTCCCGGAGTAGCGTGCTACTCGCCGAAAAATCACTTTAACGCCTCGTCCGGGGTAGTAAGCGCTATATAAATGCAATTACAATACAATATATTCAAAGTATAGATGATGCTTGGTAGTTGACTTGGTCAAAGGCTGTACAGAGGTTGGGAAATATAATGAGGTATGGGGTAATTTTTATCAGCGATCAGCAGGGTAGCACCAGTGCCTGAAGAGTTGCTGACTCCAGCCTGGTTTTAAGCCAGTTTACCCTTGTTAATCTATTTTGGTGTTAAAGGAAGGTTCCTTTGTTGGTGCTTTTTCTGATGAACGGAGGTGGTTAATAGGGCAGTATTTGTAATGTCCCGTTGCTAAACTTATTGCCATGCAACATCTACAGACAGCACTCGTTGAATTATGCATTCTACAGGCTTAAAATTCTGTTATTAATAAGTCGAGTTGAGATTTATATTGAATCATTATATGGATTGGTGTCCGAAGGTTTGAGTTTTGGAGCTTCTCTTTGAAATGTATGCACAATTATTTATTGTGAGGTTATGAAGAAAAAGTTAGAATGCACTAACAGTCATTTTTAAGAGAGAGCTCTCTTTGGGCATTGAATTAAATGGCACAATTATTTATGACGCAACAAAATGAAAACATAAAAGGCGTCTTTTTTATGTCCCCATACAAAAAAGAAAGGATCACCCTAATGACATCTTAGGGTTGTTGAGACAGACATGTGGATGCAACCTGATTAATTTATCAGTTATTGCTACATATTAATGCAATTACCATAACAACAGTATATATTATAGTGCCTTTTTAGAAAAATCCCTTTTACAAAAATGAGGAGGTTGTATCATTAGATATGGTTCTTATCCTGACAAGAGCTTCCACAGCTGTAGCTGTACATTCATATTATATTGACTTGTCAGTGAAACACACAGGGCATATGTATTTGTACAATGTAACAGGCACATAAACATGACAATTACAACCCTACGATGCAGACTTAGACCACTAAATGTAACATTTCTTGCATCACAACAGGAAGTGAACACTCTAGAAATAATACATGTGTGAGACAGAGTATTCCTGTCAAGAGTTACTTTATATGCAAATAATTTAGTTTCCATAAATGAGGTTAGATTAACATGACATTCATTCAAGTCTGGGAAGTGAAGGGCTTTTGCAAATTGGGGTTCTGAACCACTAATTCAGGTTTATAATTAAACTCTGTGTCCTGATTCTTGATTTTATAATTCAACAGCAACCTATTTTGACAGACCTTAATTTTTCTATATGAGAAATTTATTAGATTATACCCAAGTTTTAAACTTGCAAACCTTTTAAACACTGCATACCTACACTTCAGTGTTATTTTCTACTGTAATTATATATATTAAAGTTACTAGCAGCAGTAACTAGGCGCTGAATTATAAGATGGGCTGCTAGGAAATGTCATTGCTTCCAATATTAAATACCAACTAGAGCGAAAGCTTAAGGCTGCAACGAGGGTTTGTTTCATCGTGGTTGCTCCCTATCTTATGTATGCTTTGGTTGTGCCATGTGTACACATATAAGTTGCATTTTTTCTTTTTTGTGCCAGGCTTTTATTTTGATAAAACATCCAATTTAAGTTTGGAATAAGAGTCATGGCTCGTTCACCATTATATGAAAGGAAGTGCTTTGAAGTTCCCATGTATCAAAATTGCCAATCTTTCCTTCTTGGTAGGGGGATGTTAGATCTGGGGGTCTCTAGTTGGCAATGGTATTCACCTTTGTCGAAATAGGGACCCTTACTTCTAAGTCAGGATAAGGGGATTACACTCCTTGATAACCCCTGCACACCCCCTTGGTAGCTTGACACGAGCAGACAGGCTTATCTCAGAGGCAGTGTGTTAAGCATTTGTGAATATACACAGTAATACAGTGAAAACACTACGGATGGACACCACACAGGTTTTATAAAAATAAGTATTGTTTATATAGACTTAAACACAAGACCACAAATGACAAAAATCCACAATACTACACTTAAGATTACTTAAAAGATGATTAATGTAATAATCTAACTACCCATTCTGGCCTATGAGAACAGGTCGCCTTCAATAGTGAAAAACGAAAATGGCTGTAATTCACTATTAGAACATGCTACACACATCAGAGCATGTCCTAACTTATACTTACAATGCACCCTGCCTTTGGGCCTACCATAGGGGTGGCTAATGTGAAGCAAAGGGAAGGTTGAGTGACTGGCAAGTGGATGCACTTGGCCAAGTTGACATGGCAGTGCTAGACTGCACACAGGCCTTGCAATGGCAGGCCTGAGCCACTCTTTACAAGCTGCTTCTGTGGGTGGCACAACCAGTGCTGCAAGCCCACCAGTAGCATTTGATTTACAAGCCCTGGGCACACATGGTGCACTGTACTAGGGACTGACAGATCAATCAAATATCCCAATCATGGAATCACCAATTACTACATCAATTTAACATAGGGAGCGCTAATTAGCAGTGGCACAGTGCCCAAAGCATAAATCAAGCAAAAGTATATCAAAACAGAGGAGGCAATCCGTAAAAAATGAAAGAGAGACTCACATCAATGATGCCAGGTCTAACAGGGGCATGAAGGGAAACATTGGTGAGAAACAACATAGATGTGGGGCATGCAATAACCGATATGTTAAGGAAATGGCAAGTTTGGGGATTGGAAAGAACAGGTTGATTTTCTCAGCCTCGTTTACTTTTCAAGGATAGTGAGCCAACCTTCACGAAGGGATGAAAGAGGTAGCCGAATGGATGAAGAACAGCCGCCTGAAACTGAACTCAGATAAGATGGAAGTCCTCATCCTGGGATCCTCACCCGCCGCTTGGGACGACTCCTGGTGGCCCCCCGCCCTAGGCAACGCACCCAAACCAACAGACCACGCACGCAACCTGGGCTTCATCCTGGAATCCTCCCTCTCCATGACCAGACAAGTCAACGCCGTCTCCTCGTCGTGCTTCAACATCCTGCGCATGCTTCGTAAGATCTTCCGGTGGATCCCCACCGAGACCAGGAAGACGGTCACCCAGGCCCTCGTCACCAGCTGTCTGGACTACGGCAGCACCCTCTACGCCGGAACCACCGCCAAACTCCAGAAGAGACTCCAGCGGATCCAGAACGCCTCAGCACAACTCATCCTGGACATCCCCCGTCGCAGCCACATCTCCGGACACCTGAGAGATCTGCACTGGCTCCCGGTCAACAAGAGAATCACCTTCCGTCTCCTCACCCACGCACACAAAGCCCTACACAGCCAAGGCCCAGGATACCTCAACAGCCGCCTTAACTTCTACGCTCCCAAACGCCAGCTTCGATCGACCAGCCTTGCCCTCGCCGCCGTCCCCCGCATCCGTAGAGCCACCACAGGGGGACGGTCCTTCTCCTACCTCACCGCCAAGACATGGAACTCCCTCCCCACCCACCTCCGCCTGACCCAGGACCACCTCGCCTTCAGGAAGCAACTCAAGACCTGGTTGTTCGAGCAGTAGCAGATCCCCCCCCCCCCCCCCCAGCGCCTTGAGACCCTCTGGGTAAGTAGTGAGCTATATAAATGCGATGATTGATTGATTGATTGATTGAGCAGCAGTTAAAATTCCCAATTTTTCTTTACTATCAGATCATTTCGATAAACACTGGAGTTGTCCTTCACTGGTTATTCAGATAGTGCCTGAACAACCTTAATTTATATTTGATATACATGAATTTCACACTGCAAGGGTAGAGCTAAAGTAAGGTATAGTACGTTTGTTTTTGATTATGCTGGTAAGGCCTGAAGATGGCATTGGATGTTTACTTTAAGTCCTTACCCATTTTTCTAAAGTTGGCCACGTTTTTACAAGATTTTTACAAAGTGGAGGAAGAAAAGAAATTCCTGTAGTTTGGATATAATGTGGTGAATTAGATGTTGAGTCAATTCATGCTGCAGAGATTATTTGAGCTTTTTACGCTTAACAACACAGAAGTACACATCCAAACTGCTGCAAGCATCCTCTGTTTGTAAACATGCCCTCCAATGAATGTGCTTATATTTGTTATTCTGGGCACTAAAAAATGAAGTGCCAAAAGCATGTGCTTTTGTCCCTGGGCATGGTAAATATTGTTATATTGCTAGTTTGCATCTGCATACATAACTCATTATTAGGGCAAAAGGAATATGGCCTGGTAAATGCACCTGTGGCTTAAAGGTCAAATGCCACATGTTGGTCTTAGTGCAGATTTACAAAACCCATGTGAATAATTTAAAAGCATTGCTTTATATCTGCTGTTGGAACTCTGCCGTATCACTGCCAAAACCTCCAGCTAGTACATTTAAAAAAACAGGGTTTTGACATGTTGTACAATCTACTTGTTACAATAGCTAAAACTTTGGTAGAGATAATCTTGAAGCCCAACATATCAGTTTTGTAATATTAAATGTAACAAATATGTTTTTATGAATATGCTTTGTTTTTACCCGAGTTGGGGCAGTATCAGAAATGGAGCCTGCCCCAAGTCTCTCCTTCACAGACCAAAATGACGGTGAAATAAAACCAAATCACCAGATAAACTCTTACAGTAATCTAGAATCGTATCTCTCTTAACCAGGAGATGTAAACCCTAAAATTAAGGGAGACTACATTTATACCGGACATTGATAGAGATAGAATATAGATAATGAATACCTCTGGTGGAAGAGTATATTAGTAGATAAAATATACTTAAAGGCCAAAAGAAGTGAAGGAGATGTCCCAATATTAACGTGAGGATAAATGTGAGGAATGAAGAGTGGGGAAAAAAAGAGGGTTCAACTTCACTCCAGAAAAGTACGGAGCAATATTGAGACCCAACCCCACTAGTGGATGTCTGTAATAGACATGTTGTAGGGGGAATTAATGTGCATGAGCAACAGCAGAGACTACCATCAATGGTGTAGATAACTTGAGTATTAAAAAACTGCAGAGCCGCTTAACAAATGTTACCAATCTGAATATATAACCATATCAGGTACATCACTTTGGTAAGAAGTTAGGTAACAGGAGACTGAATAAATATAATATAAATGGAACATCTGCAAGGAGATAACAATTCTTAAGCAAACAAAGCAGAGCTGTAGCATAGTTATTTCAGCGTATACATATTTCAACCCAACCATAAAGTTGATGCAAAGAACTTCCAAATTGATGTGTACAATATATATAAAATAATGATCCAACAATCAATTTAGAGCAGACTAGAAGCATAAATATTAAATTTGTATCTCATAAATATCAAAACATTATTTGCAGCCCTAAGATCAGAGCTGCACAAATGTATAAAATATTAGAAAAACATCAGTAGATAAGAACATAGGGGCATATTATCAAGGAACGGCGTTAAAATTATTGCCGCTTTAGCGGCAGGAAACTGCCGCTAAAACTGCGATAATGGGCTTGATAACATGCCGTGGAGAATTCCAATAGAAGCCCTGTTGGAATTCTCAAGGGCATATTATCAACCCTATTATCGCCGCTTTATAGCTTATAGACATACTTCCAGAAAGACAGGAAACAAGGAAAAGGGGTAAAAGATAAGAGAAAGAATACTTACCTATAGTGAAGATACTATAAAGCGAGGTGTAGAAGTAAAAAAAAGAGTAATTCCTTAAATAATGTCATTCATTTAGAACAAACTATTAGAGAGAAAGAAAACAAATAAATAAAAAGGAAATGAAATGTCAGCTATGAGATGACATATCATAAGCAAACAAATCCTGATTGAAACAGCATATAAAATCCAGCCTATTTATACTTCAACCTAAAAATACAGATTCATTCAAATAAAGTCCAAATTGAGACGTACAATATTAAAATAATATCAATATTATAAAATAATTATAAGACTAATAAGTAATAGCAGACAAAGGGCAAACATTAATAAAGAGGCATCTGAGAGTGATATTGCATAAATTATGGTACTGAGAACAAAGCAAAAGGGAGATATAAAATAATAGGACACCATTGGTAGAGAATACCCTATTTCATTGATGACCAATGAGGTAACCAAAGCATATATATCATATGCACAAACTCCATAAATGAAGGGAGCAAAGGAAAAAGGAAAGATATAGAATACTTACCTTTAACAAAGGAGTTATCAAAATAGGGGTATGGATAATAAGAAAATATTTCATAAACAAAGTCATTCAAATAGAACAACCATGTCAGCTAGGTATACCAACTTAATACAAGACATATCTATAGCAGTATTGTCCCAAGAAGAACGGCATACAACTTAAGGCACTGCATGGTACTGTGTAAAATATCAATTAGCAGAGTCTGGCTTCTCCATAGCATGAGAAGCATCAGCATTTTTACAGCAAGATGTATTATAATCTCAAATTTAAGCAAAAATGCAACAAAGGCTGCAAGTAAACATACTGTAGGAACATCATAGACATGTTTATATGGAATCTTATAAATATATGAGTATACAATGGCATGGCCAAATACTATTCAGCAACAAACGGAAAATGGTTATATGAAGAACAAGGAAGCAGACCAGGTCATCCTATACAGGTACCTAGGAACCCAAAGTACCAGGTAGAGAATCCGAGTCCATCTGTGATTCAAATTGATTATCTAAGTAGAAAGGTCTGTAGGTTTGTAAAAAATCCGTGGATGGCCTTTGAAAATTATCCGGAATCTTGAGGGCCCAGAAAAAGAAAAAGGAATACCCATGTCAGTGAGCCTTCTGCGAAGGTTGAGGAAGCCTTTGCAACATATTACGGTGTCTTTAGCAAAGTCTTGCAAAATAGAAATTTTACGACCTTACCTCTGAACCATCTTGATCTTCCTCATTTGTGCTAAGATTTGATCTGTGTGTTGATGTCGCAAAGGTTTAAAGATCAACAGCCTAGGAGAAGTCATATTCCAGGGTTTAGAAGTTGGATCTCTATGAGCTCGTACTATCTCAAACTCTTTTTGGAAAGAGAGATGCAAGACATTTGGGATCCAAGTAAGCAAGAAATCAATTACTGAAGGAGCAGCATTCGCACTCCCCTTCGGTAAACCAAAAATACGAAGATGACTTCTACAATTGCGATCTTCCTGTTCTGTCAAATCTCTCCTTAGCGATGTAATAGAGCGTTCCAAATTTTGGATGTGTTTTGCTTGTTAATATTTATAGTCTTCCACACTACTTATTCTCATTTCAGACTTAGAAACACACAATGAAGAATTTGAGGTCATAGCGCATGGCTGCCACTTACACCTGCAGTAGATCTGTATGGGTTTTGAAACTTTGAGCTATATTGCGAACAGTAATGAGCTTGAGTAATATAGCTTCTTAAGTTGGGGCAGAGTAAGGATTACCTTTAGCCGGCGAATCTGGGGTAGGTGAATCCTTGTCTTTAGTGCTACCACCCATACCGTCCGCCATTGGGAGTAATTGTAATAGAACTTTGATATAAACTGCGAAGGACTGATAGGAAAATATGGAGGAGCCACCAAGTCACAAAGATCAGGGTGAATAATAACCAACACTGCCAAACCACTGAGATATGACTCATTAATCAGAGTAAAATTAATCAGTAAAGATCTTAGGAGCTGACCAAACATCTCATCAGCCATGTCATGACGTACCTGCATTAGTGACCTCCCTAGCCATATAATGTTGTGGTTGGGATACCTTCCATGTAGTAAGTATCCAGCACTGAATGAACACCCAATAATAAGTTTGAGACTTTGAAGCAATTGATTCAGAATGAGGCAAAGTGCCTGTCAGCTGCCACCATTTTGAGGCCTCCAAATGCAAGGAGAACAGCCCCTCACAGCACTAATAAATAAAGTTTATCGATGTATCCAAAAAAGCGTTGGCGCACACAGCACCTTCAATCCCAGAGAATCCTAAATTTCACGAAATATTAAGTGACTGACTCCAGCCCTCATACGTTATGCTGTACTCAGGCTGAAAGGACGGCTGCCATTCCAGGACGTTACCCCGGGTGAGCTCCCTTGCATGTGGCAGCATCTAGTGGAATCACATCGAGCAAGAAGAAAATAAAAGACTCCTCGATACTCACAAGTAGTTCCGCCGCTCTAAAAAATCACCCAGAATACATATTTCTAGAGTGTCAGCACCAACAGTATCACAGAGCTCAGACAAAGGCAGCCATCTTCCCTGTGCGTTAAGCCACTCCCCCTTTGCTTCATTAAGCCACGCCCCCAACAGTAGGCAATATTCTTTAAGTATCTGAGGCACAGGTCACAGCAGCAGGACCTCTCGTCAGTTTTAGGGCTGCAGCGTGCTTTACAGATTCGCATTCCCACTGCTTTCCCCATCCTTTCCAGTCCCATGGGTTAAAATGCTGACGAAGCTGATGACGGCAATGACATTGAATATATTCATCCTCTATGATAGAGAATACTGTAAGCACAATTAATGCTAGAGAGTCTAACCACAGTGACACTGCGCAATGATGCGTTGAGGGGCAGGTACACTCTAAAATGACACGCATTACAGCCCTGCATCATTTCAGATGACAAAAGAACAGTATAACTGTTCTCTCGAGAATCTGTTTTCAAGACTGTAGAGTTACCCGAGTGTCAATGAAACGTGTAAATCCGCAGCAGCACTACAAAAAGCACCCTTGCAATCCATGCACATATTCCTTCATCCATTCCCAACTGAATCATGGCTGGTCCAGCTAGGCCCAATGGACAGTGACACACCTTGTGTCACAACAATTAACAGCTACATCTTTGTGCAGCTGAAATGCTGCCTGTGGGGTTCTGGGGAACAGTGTAGGCTCCTCATCTCTGCTGTGCCATATGCCCAATGAACTACATGCTACTGAAACAAAAGGGCGTTTCTAAATTTCCAAAGTAAAACCGCACTGATGTGCTCTGTAGATTTATTAAGAAGGGAGCTCGTAATTGCACCATTAACAAACGCCATGCCTTGTACGATATACACATCAGAGAAGGTTAATGTGTAACTCGAGTCAGTGGACGGGCCATAAAACTGGGTTGAAATGTTATCATTTGTGCCCTGCAATGGAGATAATATTGCAACATAGAGCTCACTAAATATGTGTGTGAAGAAATGCTAGTAGAATTCAACAGCACAAGTCCTATATTTACTTCAGAATGTAGAACAAGAAAAGTGCAACTGTAGCATAGAGACATTAATTCGTAAAAACAGGGGCGTCTCAAAGGCCCCCGTAGCCCCTGCGGTGCGGGGGGGGGGGCAAGCTCCAGGGGCCCCCTGCAGCGCAGAGTACATTAATACTGTAAGTGTCCGCCTTTGGGAAAGTTTTAAAGTTATGCTCCTCCGTTGCTTTTCACTGCATTCTGCACGCGCTTCAGCACTGTCTTTAGCCTCAGGGTGGGGCAGAGCTGTGCTGGTGTGACAGAATTGTCATGCGCAGTGTAAAACTGCACGTGCAGGGGGCGAAAGGGTCTGTGTCAGACCAAAGGGAAATGGAATTGGAAGCTGCGGCCTACTGCCGCCAGCGCAGGCCTTTCATGCTTTCCACCGAATCCACGGGTCTCAGGGGAGTCGGTAAGAGAGAGTAAGGCGATGACATCACTGGCAGTAGTAGTCCAGTCGCTCACTACTGTCACACTCCCTCGCTTTAATTCTGATGAAGAAGACCTGTGGCTGTGCGATGTGAAGGCGGGAATAAAACAGATTAGCATTAACACGCTTCTTTCCTTTCAGTGCAGCGAGCTTTGGAGGCCTTTGTTTGGCGCACCGGGTGCCAGGTTTTGCATGCCTTTTGATATGCCTGTGAGTCCGCAGTCGCATCTCCCTGACACAGGTGACTGTGATGCAATCATCTTTAGCTGGAGCGAACCTCTCGTAAATGGAATGGAGCAGGGCAGAGGAGAGCTGCGGTGTAGGAACCTCCTGATTGAGTCCCACACCAGCGAGGGAGTCATCCCTTGACAATGATGAATGGTGCAATTTAGTCTTGTTTTTAAGTTAATTTTTAAGTTCAGGCCCCTCGGATACATGTTAGAGCGACCGAGTCCTCCGCTTACACTGCATATGCATTAACACAGAGACGTGTTTAGACATGGGCAAAGTGGGCTTCGGCCTAGGGGCCCATCTTTTTAGGGGGGCTTTCTTAGTTGATCAGAACAGTAAGGCTGTCATAACTACTTTACTTCTTTTTTATTGTTTTTATTGTTTTGCGTTCCAATCAGCCTCTGCATCGAAGATTTGCTCATTTGAGTGAGAGTTAATAATGACATCTTAGGAGCAACTAAAGGGAGGAGTGTGCTGCCACCTGTTGCCTTGTGCCATCAGTGCAATCCACCACATTTGTGCCCAGTGCCATGCATTTGTGGCCTTGCTGGGAGTAAAACAAAGGTATTCTTAAAAAATAGGGGCAGCATATTTAAAAAGTGGAAGGCGAATGTGGTGCGTCACCTACAGCTTTCTGCTGTTCTTGTCGTGCGTTGTGGTCTGCTGTAGGGTGTGGCTGAGCTCTGTCCAGTCAAGTCATTAGAAGTACTGGAAATCCCACAAGGTATGATGTAGATGGCAGTGCACAGTGGCATCCTTTCGTCAGTGGCTGCTAAGCATCTCTTCCTGGCCTGATGTGCCCATACTGAGATCCGCCAGAGGTAAGACTTACTGTTCTCATGCTTATACTGTTCATTATGAACTCTTCCTCGTGGGTTGACAAGCCCATGTAATTTAAGAAGGGGAATATATAGAAGAAAAAAGTCATACTAGTCATGACTTCCTCAGAATTATAATAAAGGTATATCTGATTAATTTGCTTGTGAATATAAGTAAGGCTATCTGTGCAGCGATAAATGAAAGAACCCAGGAGATTATATTTGCTTTTTAACTAATGCAGCTGTATTCAAAAAGTGTATAAAACAGCATTTAAAAGCGCAAACTGTCCCTTTATGAACGTTCTTCATGTTATTTCTAAAGAGGATGAAGTTGGGTGGGTCACTCTCCAGTCGCTGCAGGGGGAAGAGGGGACACATACCTAAATAAAAAACGTGGCAAATGACTTCTGCAGCTGCTGCAGCCGTTCTTAAGGATTATAGGCAGCAAGTCCATTACACCCTGGTGGGAACTATGAAAGAAAGCGGACAATTGGCATTGCAAGTCTAAATTGTTTTCTATGATCACATGCTTCCTCTGGAGGAGCGGTGTGGTGTTCGGTTAATATGGTAATGTTAATTTATCATTTTGCTAAAAATACCCAACCATGCTTGGCATCCAGACATTTAAAGTCAATTACGCATGACCCATTTCTGTATTTTAAGTAACCATGTGAATATTAGGCAATATTTGAGGTGATTATGTTCGGCAGAGATGATGTTCAGCAACCACTCGCTTGTTATAGTTTCAATTTGGATTATATGTGAGTGTCTATTACAGACATTTTGTAGCGAAATGCTGTGTTTATGTTACATGTAAGAGCCATAAAAAAGGTTTCTTTAACCCCTTGTATGCTTGTGACGGAACTGCTCCGTCACAAGCCACGGGTGAGCTGTGCTTGTGACGGAACGGTTCCGTCACGGCCCGCTCGGCGCACCTGCGCGGCGCATTCCATTGAGCGGGCGCGTTTGTGATGGAACCGTTACGTCACAAGCAGAGCTCATCCGCGTGCCGTGACGGAGCGGTTCCATCACAAGCACGTGACCGCCGCGCGGCCGCCCTACCCCCTTAGCGCTGCAAATGTGAAATGTCAGAGTGTCGCAGAGATTATTTACAGTAATATTAGTGAATTGCTGCTTTGTTACAATATTGAAAACACACATCCTATCCCTGAATATTACATGTAAACATAATTTGAATTTGGACCAGTGTGCCTGTGCACTGTCTCTGACATGGCCAACGAGGACATGAAAGAGCTGAAACTGGATCATAAATTTAAAGCTGTTCCTAACAGGGGCCCACAAATATGCTTGGACCAGGGCCCCCAAAATCCTTAAGATGTCCCTGGGGCCATCTGTAAATGTGATGGTAATAGTTACCACGTGTGCCGGCACTTCTAGGCCCATCATGGAAAAGACATTTTGATTTCTCTTTGTATTACAAGTGTGCTCACATCCCATTCCCTCAACATGGTAAATGACCTCACTGAAAGAATATCATGCTGCAGAAACAAACACTACATCTAAAGATATATTTCATCCATACATCTCTGGGTTAATTAAGATGGGCGAATTCTGAATTGGCTGAAATTCACAGAATTCGGAGCTTGTTGAACCCACCAAGTATGTTTCAAATGCGAGTTTGTGGTTTGTGAGATGCATAGTGTGTAGTCTGGCATTTATTTTGACTACACTGCTCCAACATGCAAGAGAAATTAGTAGTAGTCAGCAGTACTACACATGGTTGCACCTACTTCCTCTTCCGGAGACTGCCTAGTGTCAAATAGCAAATATACTTGCTTCATGCATCAAGAATGGTACAATAAGACGAGCAGCGTGACAAACCCTACATTTTAATAATATCCATGTATTTTTTAAACATATTATTCATTCACATGTGAGATAATAATGCCTGTCCCCTATAATATTTACCACACACTCATGAAAAATATGTTGTACAAACTGCAGCGTAAATAATGTCTCCCTAGCACAGTGGCCTGGAATCCTGAAGTCAATTGGGTGGTAATGATGGAACACAACACTACCTGGCTTCCTTTAATTTGAAATACACTCCAGGCATTTTATCAACAGTTGGCATTGATGACAATCACTCCAGTGGAGCTCTTGGGGGTTGACAGTGATTTGTGGTTTTCAGAGCATTCTCACTCATGGTACCCTCGAATTAGAGAGGGTCAGACTGAATCACACTGTTTGCTTTCGTCCTCCACTAGCATTTTTTTTAGCCTTTAATGAGACATTAAATAGTTTCTAATTCCATTGCAAAATAGTAAGGAGTGAAAGTTATTTTCTGTTAGAACGTCTGAGCCATCTTCATTTGGTTTCTATAGTTTGTAATCCAGAAGTTTTCTAAGAATACAGTGTTAAGAACAACTTGCACTTAGAGATACTTTGTGTCAAGGGGGTGTACTATTGGTGGTCCATGGGCAGTCCCATGCAACCATTGCTTTAAATGGGCAGGTGCTGTCTGGTACTGAGTGCCTGCACTTCTCAGCACTGGTGCACTACATTTATTGGGAGGGTACCTGCACTTCTCAGTGCTAGTGCAATACTTTTAACAGGACAGTACCAGCACTTCTCAGTTAAAAACAGATACTCCAGATGATAGAGCACTTACACTTATATTTCTATTTCAAGAATTACAAGCAACCAGCTATGTTTTTGGCATACATTCCTATTTACTAACATATTTGTGGATGGCTATTTGCTTCAAAAATGCATATATCTCCTCAAGGCATCACTCACACTGTCATCTTGAACTCGCTCATCTTGCGCAGTACAGCTCTCACACACTCATCATTCATCCTCACCTTGAGTAAGCTCAGAGGCAGTCAGCCGAACCTGTTGCAGACGTGTTATGCTGCACTGGGACTATTCTGATCTGATCCAACTAGCTACATACTACCACAAATCCCTACCCATTAATCTATGCCTGCTCAGGACCATTAACTTTAAACAGTAGACACAGTATCTCAGAATGGATGATGAGGTGCTGTAACAACTAAAGTTGGATTATTAACAAAAGAAATAGCACAAATGGACCTGCAGAGCGATGAAAACCAAAATAGCGTGCATATCTTTCACACCTCCTAATCCATCAGACTGCTTAGCCTTGTGTCTCATTGCACAAAAAGCTGCACACACCGCAGTCAGTGGTACCCAAACACAACATGGAAACACGTCTCACATAGCATCAAAAGCAATACAACACCCTTCCAACCACACACCCTACACATAGTGTAGCTTGCTACTCATATAAGCAAGCAGCAAGCGCTTCAGTGCTCTATATAGGGGTAGTAAGCCCTCTACAAATATAACAATACAATACATTCAAGACAGCTCCAGCCCCTCATCGCCTGCCTTTTTGGCTCTGTCCCTTTAGCTCCTGCCTCCTTTCAGCCGTACATTTAGATCATCCCTTCTTGCATCTATCCCTTTAACTCCTGTATTATTGGCTCTTATCGCCCTCATCCAACTGTTGAGTGATTACCTCCTAATCCCATCCCTTTTGCTAGTTCCTCTTTTGTATCTTTCCCTTGAGTACTCGCCTTCTTGCATCCATTCCTTGATTTTACAAAACATGCTTGATTTCTGTATATTGCTGGACTGGTGATTGTTTTATTTTGTACTATGGAAGTATTTGCACTTTTTCCTTTGCTTCACCAACTATAGTTCTATAGATTCTGTCATTAGGTTCTTGCTGATATGGTTTGTTTTTATGCTCCATGCTGTGTTATTTATGCTTTTGCTTTCTCTTGTCTGTAAAACATGGTCCTTAAATCTTTCAATTAGCATTCTTTACGCTACAGAAATGATAAATTCAAACAGAGGAACATCTGCAACTATGTTCTGAAACATCCAAGTAGTTTTCATCATCAGCCTCGTTTACCTGCCTGTTTTTGTCCTACTTACTAATAGACACAATGGTAGAAATTGCAATTGCTTCCTCAGTTCACCCTGTTATCATGCACACCCTTGACATGCAGATAATTCACTAGTTTATCTCTCTTGGGGTTGGCAGGATACTGAGTTATATCTTGTGTCAGTCGAGTCTGTGAAATTGCAGGTTTGGGTTTGTCTTTCAAAGTTTCAAGTTATTGTCTAACAATATAAATTCTAATTCAGACCCTAAATAGTTCTTTGTTCTTCAGCGATAGGCAGTTCCTATGCGAATAGGACCACTCCTTGGCATTGTTTTGATTGTTGTCTCAGTTAAATATTCTGCTCTTGACAATAATGTTACAAATGGTGTTGTTTGTATATTAAGAGTGTTTCCCACTTTCTTATTAAAGCTTTGAACGAGAGTCATTTCATGAAATGTGGTGGTTTCAAATACAAATATACCAGATTTTTGGGTGGTGGGGAACAGAGGTAGGTGGTGGGCTGGGCCGCTGGGAGGGGGGTCCCCCTCCATGTACTTTGCCAGAGGGCCCCCTCAAGTTTTGTTATGCCACTGCCTAAAAACTGTGTTAACCTTCAATTTGCATACGTTGACATAGCAGATGATTATATCAATTAGAAGAGTAAAGCAACTTTGACTGACAAGGGACAGGAAGCGAGGCACTTTTCCAAAAATGACCCGTCATCTGATTGTGTTGCTAGTAGTAATAAAATGCGGAAGCCTGCAGAGCAGCTTAAGCTTTATGGGTCTATGTGATATGTGAAACAAGCAGATCTTGTCTTAGACCAAGTTTAAGCTTCTTGTATGTTGTTGGATCGATTGGTACTCTCATTATGAAGAGATTGCCTCATTATTGACTAAGTGCACGCTTTCAAGATAGGCTTATTACCTCTTATCCTATCTTCCTGTAGGCCTAATCTCTGAGATCAGGCAAATTTACATAATGTACTGACTTGTGTTGCTCTTATCCTTTCATCTGAATTTCAGATGCGTTTGCTATTCTCTTAATTGCAGGACAGTGTAGCAGTTTAGGATTGATATTCCCACTTACATCAGTCAAGATCTGGCCTTATATTGTTTTGTCTTAGGGGCTTGTGTGAATTTCCAGCATATTTCAGAAGTGTCACAGTAGGTATGGTCAAACCTGGCCAGCTATCTATTTGTATTTCAGCAGCGTGTTGCAACAGGATTTGTGTGACTAGTATGTGCTCTAGCTCTGAGCCTGTACAGCTTAGTGAATTTTACCAACTATCACAAGCAGGCTTGGATGAATATCTTTCATCAGTCAAATTAGGCTCGCCACTTGATCCTAATCTGTGTCGATTCTGAAGGTTATTGGTTACTACAGTGGCCTAAATGCTTGTACATTTCTGCAACAGATCAGTGAAGACAGCAGACAGACAGGTATGGAAAAATGCTTTGGTCACTCCTGTATGAAAAATGTCCACAGCAAATCCTGTTTGAATAACTATTGTCCAGTCTGACAATGGTGATGGATCAAGCCCTGATCTGTTGACTGGGTACAAGTGTTCTGTTTAATTCAGATACTCTGTCCTTCACCACCCCCTTTTCTGAATCAGTCTGGTGTCAGGCAACCTTTTAGCATTGAAACAGCCTTGATCTCTATCTTTAATGAACTGTGAGTTCGTGCAAACCGGGTTTGCCCTTAGCCCAGATGTTGCTTGACTTGTCAGCTACTTTTGATACAGTCTCACATGAAAAAACAATCCACAGGGTATCTGAGGCAGGAGTGGGAGATTTGATTTTTGAGGCACTGCAAAATCATTATCAGGCAGTCTACCTGGCCATTTTTGTTCTGAATTTAAGGCTCTGAATCAGGGACTCCCCCAGGACTCATCTCTAAACCTGACTTTTTACCTGTATATCCATCCACCCATTGGCCTTGCTGGTCAGTTCCTTTGGCTTCAGGTTCATGAACTACACGGGTAACATGCACATTTTTATACCATTTCATGATTCTTTCACTCAGACAGTGATTGAACTCAAGACTACCATATCACTTGCTAAAAAAGAGCAAGTGGGCTTTAAAATCTTCCCCGGTAACTTCAGTGCTGAACCTAGGAATCCAGCACTGGATTACAAAAGTAACGTGAACATACTTTATCTGCAAATTGAATTTCCTTCCATAGGATAACATTGGTAATTCCAACAGGCCTTAGCACATGGACTGCTTCAAATGTCATCTCCACTATGCATGCAGTCCCATAACCACCTACACACTTGTCTTTCACACCTTCAATTACCCAGTCAGTATCCATACACTTCCAGCAAACACCCTGTCACTCGCCTTGCACTCCTCTGATGACCCATTCAGCACCATGTACTAATCCATTCAATGCACCAAAACCCAAACACTTATGAGTTCACCCAGGCACTCTCCTTGCAGTACTCTAATCATTCAGTCAGTATCCAAGTACTCATGCACTGAGCCAGGTCTTAGGACATGGACTGCTTCAAACCTCTACCCACTATGCATGCAGTTCCCTAACTAACCAACACACTTATTGTTCTACATTTATGCATTCAACAAAAAAACAATATTTCAGTTTCAACATTTTAAAAAACATTTTTGTTCCATTTATATACAAAATATATAGTGTAATTTAAAAAATGAAATATGTAAAAATAAACAGTTCAAAAACTGTAGAAAATCAGTATAAAAATACATTTAACTATTATTACATTTAAACATTTTCATTTAAAAAAACTTTGAAATTCACTGAAAAAAACATAGGTTTCAGACATGCTATAGTTAGGAATTAGTATTTAAAAAAAACCTTAGAAATTCACTGAAAAAACTATAGGATTCAGGCATGTTATAGTTAGCTGGACATTTCACTCGTACAAAAC
This sequence comes from Lissotriton vulgaris, assembly GCF_964263255.1. Lineage (NCBI taxonomy): Eukaryota > Metazoa > Chordata > Amphibia > Caudata > Salamandridae > Lissotriton > Lissotriton vulgaris. The sequence continues at coordinate 1,573,359,734 of NC_141685.1, forward strand.
CATTGAAATTCCTCCTTTATAGTTAGTTCTGCTAACTATAACTCGCGCGCCCACAATCCACTGCTCATGATGTCACATATTACATCATTCATGTCATGGTCAGTGACATCACTGATGACATCTCAAATGACATCACTGATGACATCACTGATGACATCATCCAGTGAATGTGGTTTGGTTCGTTATTTAAATATGTATTATATATACAACAATCTGCATTGAAGAATGAGGGGTTATATAAATATAAATATCTGGATGGAGGATTTAGTAGCAGTGTGATTGACTGTTTACTATAATGTATAGTGTCTCACTAAATATATTGGCTAGTGACTAAACTGTGTGAATATATATATATATATATATATATATATATATATATATATATATATATATATATATATATATATATATATATATTCATTAAAAAAAGCATAGGTTTCAGTCCTTATATAGTTAGGAATTAGCATTTAAAAAACCATTGAAATTGCTCCTATATAGTTAGTTGTACTACCTATATTTCGCACACCCGCAATCCACTGCTGATGATGTCACATATTACATCATTCATGACATGGTCAGTGACATCACTGATGACATCACTGATGACATCTCAAATGACATCACTGATGACATCACTGATGACATCTCATTTGACATCACTGATGACATCACTGATAATATCATTCATGTGATAATACGATGCACCTCCTCACACTCTAATATAACCTTTGATACACCCAGTGTTAAATACAGACTACCATTCTTGAAACCATTGACACACCAACACGAAAACCGTGGGGTACGCGCACGGTACGCGCACCGTACGCGTACGGAGCGCGTACCCCGCGATTTTTTCGATTTTTTTTTTTTGGTCCTTGGGGGTCCTTCTGGGACCCCTGAGAAGGGCTAGAGGGTTGGGGGGGTCTCTACCCTGCCCCCTTTTCGTGTTTTCCACTCTTGTTTTGGGCCCTCTTGTGCGTCACTTCTCCTGAAAACAAGATGGTGGCCAACACTTCCTGGTTTGGACAGTTTGGAATGTTGACAGTCGACTGCCAGCCAATCAGAAACTCGCTCGCGCACGTAAGTGAACGCTTACGGTGCGCGTACGGTGAGCGCATATAGATATATAATTTGCTCAAATTCAATTTTCTCAACAACTACTGGAGGGATTTTCACCAAAAATGGAAAAGGCACTACTGCATACCTGTCCCTACCATTTTGCCAAGTTTGGTGTAATTCCGTTCAGCCGTTCAGGCTGTAGCCGTGTCTAAAGGTCCCATAGAAAATGCCATTTGAAAAATTTTAAATTCCATTTTCTCAAGAACTACTGAGGGATTTTCACCAAACATAGCAAAGGCACATCTGCATACCAGGCCCTACCATTTTGCCAAGTTTAGTGTAATTCCATTCAGCCGTTCGGGCTGTAGCCGTGTCTAAAGGTCCCTATTGAAATTAACATGGGGAAAACACGTTTTGGGACCCCCCTTTTTTTCTCGGTCCCCGCTTGACGAACCCCCCCGAAGCTTTCAGGGAAGGAGCAGAGCAGAGCGAAGCAGTTTTAAGGAAAGTTACACGTAGATTCCTCAATCGGCGCCAAAGTTATCCCCAATAGAATGTTGGGGATTTCCTATGGTAACTAGGTCCTAACTATATATACCTACTGGCGACCGTAGGTTATATATATATATATATATATATATATATATATATATATATATATATATATATATATATATATATATATATATATATAACCTACTGGCGGTCTCCAGTAGGTAGTTATAGTTAGGATTTTTTTCAATGCAAAATCTCAAAATTCTATTGTGAATAATTTTGGTGCCGGTTGACGAATCTGCCTGAAAATGTCCTCAAATTTGCCTCGCGGAGCTCTGGTCCAGTGCCTCCAGTGGTTTTTGAGTAATTTAGGTTCAAAAAAATATATATCTCTATGGCAGCGCCCCGGTACGCGCACCGGGGAGCGCTCTGGGCGCGCCACGCGAGGAGCGCACGGAAAGCTGATCGGCTCTCGGGTGTCTGTAAACATTTGAAACAGTCCGGAGCGGCCGCCATCTTGTGTCTCGGTAGGATCGAGACACAAGAGGTGGGAAAAACAAAGGGGGAAATGACCATAAGGGGGCAGAGTAGACCCCCCTTGACGCCCTAGGTTTGATGTGGGGGCTATAAAAGGGCCCCGCGGGTGAAACATTATTATTTTTTTATTTGCGCGGGGGGAGCGCCCGGTACACACACCGGGGAGCGGACCGGGAGCGTCCCATGGGGAAAAATGAAAGATAGAGTTTTAAAAAAATGTAGCCTTTTTTTTAGAAATTGAAGGTAGTTCTAAAAATAACTTTTTTTTTCTTCTTTTTGTTGTTTTATATTTTTTTTTAATGTTTTTGGAACATTTTGTACTTTTTTTGGCTTTTATGAACTATTTTGTATTTGTTTTGGTTATTTTTATGAGGAGAAACAAAAAACAGGGAATTGAAAATGGCTCAACAGGAGCAAAAAAAATCTGGAAAAAATTAGGTTTTTTTTGGGCAATTGTGGTTGTCACCAGCAAGGAGAATGAGCTTTAGGCTCTGCTCACCATAGGAGATGGTCTTACCACAAAAAATACAGGTGACCCTAAATTCTCCAAACCGTGGTTGAATGCAAGGGATTGTCTCCCTTGTCTCTGGTCCCGATGGAGTGGGTTGTTTTCATTTGGAGGTGCTGGGTGTAGATTGGGGAGGGTTGCATTCCAGTTCTCTCATCTCTGCGGCAGCATAGTTGTTAGGATGCTTGCGCTGCATGTGCCTTATCATGGTATTGTTCCCAAATGAATATTTTTTATTTGGGTTACCCCTTGAGAGTTCCATGTCACAGATAAGGCAAGTCACCTTTGCCGCATTCACTTTCTTTTTTCCCTCAGGGATGGAAAAAAACTCCCATACAATGTGTGGCTTGGGTTGGTATGGGGTATTGTGTTCCTCCAGTCACCTCCTCCTCGTCCCCTCCTCCTCTTCCCCTCCTCCTCTTCCTCCTCCTCCTCTTCTTCTTGACCACCAATGTGATGTTGTGGTGGTCCTCTTGGTGGTGGTGGTGGTGGTGGTGCAGATGCTCCAGCTGATGCTGCTACGGTAGCCATTTCAAAGTACAAAATATACCTCAAAGATTTCAAAACAGGTCTTCCTCAGTCAAAGGACAAAGTCAGAATAAGGAAAAAAGATGGGGTCTTTCATCATTTGGGAAAAAAAATGTCCTGAACCAATGAGAAGTGTTATTTTCAGGTCACAAGACGAGGGATTTCATCATTATGAAACCAAAACTGTTCTGCACTAATTAAAAGTGTTATTTTCAGGTCACATGACCCGACGCGCTTACGCAACGCGCCCCCGAGCGCGCCCGTGGGCGCGCCCCGGGTCGCGTCGCGTAAGCGCGTCGGATGTTTACGTTGGGCGATCGTATTCGCTCGAGTGCTTCCGGGTGCGCTTACGCTGTGCGTATCACGTGGACGCGGCTATGTGATACGTCACGATGATGTTTTCGTTCGCGGCAATAGCGCTAACGGGACGCTATCCGGAGCGCGCCCTGGGGCGCTTCAAAAGACTACGCTTTCCGGGGCGCTCAGCAGGGCGCGGGCCGGGAGCGCTCCAGGGCAAAAAAAAAAATATATATATATATACATGAAAAAAATTGAAATTGTTTTAAATACAAATATAATATAGGATTCATTCATTTTCAAAAATATTACATTTCATAGCTATAGACATTTGCTATTAACAACATTTTGAAATTCACTGAATAAAACATAGGTTTGGGGCCTTATATATAGTTAGGAATTAGCATTTAAAAAACCTATGAAATTCACTGAAAAAACCATAGGTTTCACACCAGTTATAGTTAGGAATTAGCATTTAAAAAACCTATTAAATTCACTGAAAAAACCATAGGTTTCACACCAGTTATAGTTAGTTGGAAATTTTACTGACATAAAACCATTGAAATTCCCACGTTATAGTTAGTTGGACTCACTATAACTTGCGCGCCTGCAATGCACTGCTGATGACGTCACATATTACATCACTCATGACATGGTCAGTGACATCACTCATGACATCACTGATGACACCATCCTTGTGACAGACTGACAGAACTCCTTTGGGTGTAATGTAACCCTTGAAACACATATTCAAAAATAGAAACTAACATTTTCAAAAAAATTGAGATACCCATACCAGTTACAACAACCAATTCAGTAATTCCACCATCTATATACACATCCTCTCATTCAGCAACAGTTCTATATAGTCACTCATTCATATACTCACTCATCATATGTAGTGATACACATATACAGCCTGTTACACACCGACAGTCATCCAAAAGTTAGTCACACACATACTCACACATGCAAATAAACTATTGAACATCCATTTATTTGTATATACAGCTATACACACCCTAGTACATTATTTCTAAGGAAACTTACACATGCTTACTCTCTTAAACAATCACTTATAGAAACACATACTTATTTAAACAGGAACTCTTTCAATCTCTCACTCTCACATATACTCACTTATATACATCAATACTCACATATACTAGATTAAAATATATGTAGTTACTCATAAAAACACTAGTGAGGCAGGCATTCACTCACTAACACACACATATTCACACTCATCCACCCATACAGTCCTGCACATACGCTGTCTTAAAAACTCATACAAACAGTGAGTCAGTCACCAACCCATGCAGCCACCTATACACAAAGTGAAACACTGATACATATAGTTAAAATATTTAAAAATTACTCGCTAATATATGTATTCACTAAGATACACTTTATAAGCCAGTTAACCAATCAATATTTTAATAAAAATAAACATCCATTTACACACTTATTTAAACATTTATTCGTCCATCGACCTTTACAAATACATATATAAAACATATTGATATTTCAGAAAGACTCACATTCACTGGATGGTGTCATCAGTGATGTCATGAGTGATGTCACTGACCATGTCATGAGTGATGTAATATGTGACGTTATCAGCAGTGCATTGCAGGCGTGCAAGTTATAGTGAGTCCAACTTGCTATAACGTGGGAATTTCAATGGTTTTATGTCAGTAAAATTTCCAACTAACTACAACTGGTGTGAAACCTATGTTTTTTTCAGTGAATTTAATAGGTTTTTTAAATGCTAATTCCTAACTATAACTGATGTGAAACCTATGGTTTTTTCTGTGAATATATATATATATATATATATATATATATATATATATATATATATATATATATATATATATATATTTATATTTATTTTTTACCTACTGGCAGCTCCAGCTGAGTTCCTGAAAAAACGTTAAACAAAACCAAAAAGGGTCTAGGTAGGAGTACCCTGACTCTCAGTACTGAGGTTCCAGAGGGACCCCAGCAGGGTAATTAATTAATTAATTAATTGTGTGCTTATATAGCGCTGGAATCACTCCCGAAGGGGTACCTCCGCGCTTCGACCGCTGTGAAACCCTTCCTGGCTTCCCTGAAAGATGGTCCCTTAATGGGTATCTCCAGGGTGAGACCAGGCATCCCCGGCGGTCTGGTGGGGCCGTTAGTGAAGATGAGGCAAGCTAGTGCCCAGAGTTGCCGAGTGTGATCGCTGATCAGAGTGGGCACCGAGGCGAGAGAATTATCGAGTCCGCTGACCCTGGTCCAGAAACCTGCCGCGTCGGGAATCGAACCCTGGTCCCGGGCCGTCCTCTGCTCTCGGGTCTGCCGCCTCTAACCAGAAAGCATTTTTTATTTTAGTTTTTTCAGCAGGGGTCACGGTTGATCTGTGGCTCCCGCTGAAAAATGTATAAAACAAAATGCAGACTCCTGCCCTTCTCCGCTGTTTAGTCCCCGGGTTGGCCAGGTCCCGGGGCATGCAGTACTAAAGAAAAGGAGAAGGGACCACTACCTCCCCAGGCTTTATTTTTATTTTGGAGGGGAGCCATATCCTTCCTTTTCTAGCCTCTTATTTCCTTGCACTTTAGCGTGGCTCTCACAGATTCTGATAGATATGTGGAAGGAACTTTGGAGGGGTATGACTCTCTTTTTACAATCAGAAATGACCATTTCCATGATTTTTCCACAGCAGTAGGTATCTAATAAGAGCATAGAGATGATAAGGAGAGGCCCATTCAGGGCGAGACCATTTTCATTTACCGATATGGCACAATAACCCTTTCAGGGAGAGCTATTTCATACACTGGTGCTCACAAGCATTGAATATTCAGTAATGTATTACAACGGAAACATGGGTGTGTAAAATGTGGTGCTATCATTGTTGTTAATCATGTGTAAACCGTGGTGTATGATGCCAGTACCGCTACTATCATGAACACGCCAAGATGCAGTTGAAAATGCCTCCTCTATGCTCATGATACAGAGCCCTTTCAGGGCGGAATGTGCTCTGCTGTGTAAAATCATGTATATAATACATAATTGCAGTTGCAGTAGTATTGAATCTATATGGTTACGACTGTTGGTATATGGGAAGAAGTACGCATATATGTCTGTACTGATTGATCATATACCACGTGAGGATGGCGCTTTCTATGAAAGGTCCTTTTTCCATGATTGTAATGATGACAAATGTATTTAATACTATGTCCGTTTCAGGCGCACCTGACACTGAAAGAGGCGACTGCCGAAAAGCGTTTGTTTGCTGCAGAGTTTGGTAAATATTTATAATATTAGCATTTGAAAAAAAATGCAGGCTGAGTTTCAGAGGGTAAATTATAGAGATACCTTGACACTTGACAATATGTTTATTAATGTATCCATCACCTCAGCACCTTTTGCTGAATTTGTAATAAATTTAGCAGATGCTTGGCAAGTTTAGCTAGCTCTCAGTATTTTTATATTTGTACAGATTCATAAGTTGAGGGGAACAGATAGAAGGGAGCGGCAAAAGCTGTTAATTTAGAAGTTATTGTTGCATCCTTTGATAAATCCACATGAAATTTGGAAGATGCATGTCAAGTCTTGGGCTATTTTGTCAAGTTTTGCACTGATCAATTAAGGGGGCAGTGTTAAAAGTGGGGGGCAAAAACCCTTTGCCCTTAAATGTGGCATTTTGCGTTGAACTTACATGAAATTTGGCAGACGCCTAGCAGGTTTGATCTTCTGTAGATAAGGCAAGATACATTGCAATCTATCAATGGGAGGGCAAAATAAAAATGGGTAAAAACATTTTTAATGTGCAAATTACTTTGATGCTATTTAATGAATTGCCTTGAAATTTGGATGGCAATTAGCAAACAAAACAGCAGTGGAGGGAAAGCCAAAATTAATCTCAGCGACTGTATATTCCTTGGGGCACCATCCTAGTCCATCATTATTTTGCTCATAATGTCACTTCAGTTTAGACCCAGCTATATACAAATCAGCCATGGTCCTGCTCCACTAGGAATAGTTTAGCCGGAGCTAAAACATTAGGCCCTTTCTGAACCAAAACAAAAGCAATCCAAGACTGGTTTGGTCCTTATGGGGGTTCAAAAGTGTGGTCCAGCCTGGTTCCAGGTGTATTCTCAGATGTGTGTCCCGTGCCTAATGTGCCATAGGACTCAAGCTACACAATGGGGACATCCCCTAAGAAGGGCAAAATGGGTTTGAAGTTGCTTGTGGTCCCTTCTGGAGGGGGAATAGCCTGGCAGATCGGGTTGAGTTTTTCCTGTGAGGAGCAGGGTTGAAACTGATTTGGAAAAAGTCAATCTTTGTGTAGAGTGACATGGTGGGTGAAAAACGATGGACTGGAATGTGTCCCGAGCTGAGATTAATTTGTTCATTCCATCCATCGTCTTGTCTTTGTTGCAGTTGATGCCCGAAGTATGATGAGTATGCCCAGATGTGGGTCCCTTGCTCACTGTGCCATCGGACTCAATCTGCACCCTACTGATAAATCACAGATCTGGCAAAACTGGTCTAGGTTTCTTTGTGGTCTCTTCTGGAGGGAACTCATCTGGCAGTTCAGGATTGACTATTTCCATGATGATCAGGGTTGGTACAGAAACGAATAAGGTGGGCCTTTTTTGAGAGTGGCATTGTGGGCAAAAAATGATGGACTAGTATGCATCCCAGAGTGATTGCCAGTGGGTGTGATTAATTTAGTCTTTCTGTCCATAACCTTGTTGTTATGCTAATAACTTTGACAAAATTCGACAGAATTGCTAAACTCTTGACAAATGCTTATCATCTTTACCTTGTTCTTTTTAAGTATTATTAAATCTAAGTTTTGTTAGCACTGGGAAACCTCCGAGTAGCCTTGAGCTTTATAAATCACTTTCAAATTCAAATTCAAGTTAAAATGGGTGAGATGTCAAACTAGTTAACATGATTTCATATAAAGTTCTGCAGGCTGTTATCAAACTAAGCCCAAATCATGGATTCCAGTTCATCCACTAATGGAGGTTAAGGTAAAGAAGGATGGGAAGATCTTTGATTTCATAGATGGATGAAATATGGCAGAGATGTAGCATATTTAATGCACATTTCTACACAAAATGTATCATGCTTATTGTTTTGCTTGTATATTAAGGTAAGCCCAGTGTAGGGATCACACTTTTCAAGAAGATCTGACAAGAGGAAGGGGTAATTAGAAGGGACCATTTGATGGATATGATTGAAAGCTTAGATGCTAGAATTGTTTTCAACTTGCAAATTTCATCAGTAGATGGGGGTCGGCCACCAGGGAGGTTGGTTGACTGCAGCTAATCTCCATTAAACATGACTGAATGCTATGTGCAGGGGTGATTAGCCACAAGGTGGTTTTTGTAGGGCCTGGAAAGTATTTTTTACACCTGTTTTGTGAAGAGCAAGAAAGCATAAAAGTACATTAGGGCAAAGTTATCAAACTACGCCCTGCACTTTTTATTTGCTTTCTGTGACTTGTACCCAATGTGCAGAGTTCTCCGTGCAAATTCCTAGAAATTTGCTTTATTAGTTCTACATTTTAAAAATAAACATGGCTTGGCCATGGCAAATGGCTGGTAAATGTAGACTAACTACTACAAAGTCGTAGGTAGAAAGGGAAAATAAAGCGTTGGCATTGACAGGGTTATTCAAATGCAAAAACACACCTAAACAATGTTAAGTCAACAGCAATTCAGTTAAGTAATGTCTCATCTACTGAAGCAGTACAACAGTCCAAACAGCCTCAGATTTTCTCTAGTCATGTTTTTATTAGTCACTTATACATCACACACAGCAACTCACAGGGTGCTGCATGGAAATATCACTCTTAAGCCAATGAAGACAGAAGATAACAATACCAGCACAAAGCTTTACATCTCTAAGAAAAAAAGAAAAATTGTCATATACCTTAAGACATTCCATGCAACCATACAAATCACATAGTAGAAATGTTACAAAACACAAGAAATGGAAAATTAATATGAGAATGGTCATGTAACTATTAAATGTAGACACCTATTCAAATCACACTGTACAAATGTAAACACAACAGTAGCATATACATAGACAATTTTGCATATGTAGAATATTAATTAATTATATAAACACGACTCATCTCATGTGGAACCAATCAAAGACACATAATATATTGTGTGTTTCAAACATACAAACTCATTGACACCCGACACAACTATAACCGATATCTGTCTCCAAAATATCTAACAGCACAAGAGGAAGAGGGCAGAATACAGGGTATGGGTTCTATTTATGTGTGTCCAGTAGTGTTATTTGTCATAAATGTATTATTAATATTTTTTTCAGGTTATGTTTGTACCCTGTTCTGTTAAATAAGTATTTTGAAATAGCCTTATAAGAGACACTTGGCTCTGTTATTTTAACTTAGGGGCCGATTATGATGGAGGATTTTCCGCATCCTCCGGGCCGGCGGAATCCACCGCCGGCCTGGAGGATGCGGAAAATCCTCTGCGGACCCACCAAAGACATTAGGATGGCTAGTGGGTTTTGGTTTCAGTCCGCCGCTTTTCAGCCGCGGTTGGTTTACAACCGCGGCGGAAAAGACCTAATAGGGTGGCGGTGTCTCTCAGACACCGCCAGACATATTAGGATGGCTTGCAAAAAATGCTTTTCCGCGGCAGGTTCTCCGCTGTGGAAAAGCATACAGATCTTCACCTCGAGGGCCCGTAGCAGGCCCCCTGGGTGAAGGGGGGTGGGGGGTGCACATGGGGGGTACCTATGGTACCTCCCTGCATTTGTATGCAGAAATCGGCAGGCACCGCGCGGTGCCTGCCGCTTTCTGCATACAAATGCAATGTATGCATTTTTAACATTGCGGCGGGTGCAGCTTGAAGCTGCTCCCGCCGCAATGTCAAACATAGAGGATGTGACCGCCAGGGTGGCGGTCACATCCTAATTGCACAGGAGGGAACGCGGCAGCCCTCAGGGCTCGCGGATGGACGCAAGTCCATCCGCGATCGTAATGTGCCCCTTAATTTGGTGGATTTATGCCTAAACCACATCCATAAAGTTGATGCTTTTGTTGACAATTTCATGCTGAATTGGGACATGATTCTAGGATATATGTTGCTAAACTAAAATCTTCCTGTGATGTAATGGTGCTTCAAATGATTTGAAAACAATTCAAGTAAGAAAAGGCGAGAAAACAGCTGGGCACATTAGTTGACCTAAATATCTACGTGATTGAGAGTAAATCAGCAAGAGTAACGCAATGCTGTTACTTTTACATGGGCATTTTTATTCTCATGATTCACCAGGTCTTCTCCAGCTTCTTTCAGTAGCTTTCTGAAACAGCACATCTGTCTACTTGAATTTTTATTGATGCCATTTTGTATCCATTTGAATCCATTTTGATTTTCTTTGAATATTTTTTCTGAACAGCACTTTCTATATTGTTTTAATATGCATCAATGTCCTAACAATAAAGAGTATTTTCAACATCAACAAGTTGCTATCAAATCTTGCTTTGAGGAAAGGAACCAAATATATATCTCTTTCTGAATGTATTACAATACATGTTTATACTCTGCAATCTCTGGATATTTCTGCTCCGGCTTTCCTAGAAGTACATTCAGTTCTATAAAAAATTCTCTTATGATTGCAACTCAAACCCTATTATCTTTCTCTCTCCTAGTTCCATAACCAGTGTTCTCAGATTGAGTTAATAACTTTTGAGGTTGCAAATAATATACTCAATACGGAAAGTGTCCCTTAAATAGTTATGAAGATGAAAAGCTCTATTCCTTAAAAACAGCTTTTTATCAAATTATCTGGAGCATTACCATCATATATATAATCATGCCTCTCTGCATGGGAAACGTTATTCAGAGAAATGTAGCTATCTAGTCAAAGCAATATCACCAGAGAGCACTTTCCAGTAATATCTGACAAGGTGATTGACAGAGGCAGGTAAATGATGCCTTCTTGGTGATTATCTAAGCCTACTTGGGGAAGGTATTCTGATTACATAATACAGCATGTGGTTTACACTACCCTTGGGCCAAATAGTTTCCTTTCCAGCAGGTGCCACTGGACCATACGATTTGAGGTTTTCAGTGTCCTTAAGGGTCAGACCAGAATTCACAGCCCAGTGGGTGAACTTGAATCTCATATAGATTTGGTCAGCCAATCAGGGTTCTTGAGGCTTTTGAAAACATTTGAGGGGATTTGTCACAATGGCCAAGTACTCTGCAGTGTACCAAGGCCACATGCACTGTCTGTAACTTGTGGCTGGTGCTAGTATGCAATAGAGGAAGTGAGCTTGGCCGGCTCGCAATAAGGTAGAGTCCAGGTGAAGAACACTGATTACATTTACAACAATATCACAATTATATTTTTAAAATAATAAGGGGCTCTTTGGTTTATAAAACACAAACTTGGTGCAGAGCCCACAAACTATGGGCAGAGATCCAGCATGGGTCCAAAAGCTTCATAGTTAGTGAACTCAGTCCATAGTATACAAACGTATGCTGGTGATCCAACTTGTGTCCAAAAGTGTTAAAGTTCATGAGCTCAGTACCAAGATATGATTTTCTTGCGTCATGACAATGCCGGGATTTATTACTATAATACTGGTTTTATCGTACTCCTTATACCTGAAGTAGTGGTACAAATACATTTACAGCTCACAATGGGATATGACGGGTGCACTATCGGATAGATCACATATCACAAATTATAATGATTTAAAAATGTCTATTTCGTTTTTTACATTTGCTGGAATTTTGACATACTTTGCTTATATTGTTCGTGGGAGGAACAATAAAGCTTAGTCTGTTTCAATGGGACATCACATTAGTGTCAACTCAAGCCAGAGCTGACATTTTGTTTGTGATGACGAAAACACGACATTGGATGTGTTTGCATGATTTGTTGAGCAAATCAGGAAACAATCTGGTAGTGTACCATGAAACGCGGTCTTTGAGTTATATCCGCTGATTGGCCACGACAGGCCTGAGCCTTATGACAACTTGCGTAATACGCCCTTTGCGAGTGACGTGAAAGGTGAGGATTGGTGTTTGGTGTTTTAAAACACACTGGCGGTAGTATGCAGCTTGGTATCGGATTGGTGCAACACGACAATCGGATCTTCGTTTCTCTCGTTGGGTGAAGACAGCCGAAGCTCGGGTAAGTTGTAAGAGTGGGTTTATTCAGTTACTTGTGATAGATTTTATCATTAGTTAGATAGTTTTTTAATCAACTAACGTAGCTGTAATACACTACAATAACAGTGACAAAAACACGGTTGTTAACCCCTTCGATGCGTGTGACAAGGTCAGCTCGTCATGGGCGTTACCTGCGCTGTGCGTGTGACGAGTTGACCTTGTCACGTAACGCAGGATTTAAAAAATCTCAGCGCTCAGCGGGAAAACCGCTAGCGCGCATGCGGTTAATAATGCGCAACATGTTTTGTCAGTTGTTGTAAAGAATTTTGCTGTGGGACATAACCGCACAGAATTTCCAGCGGCTATACTCCTTTTAACAGGCATAGGGGTATGTTTTGGGATGGTACATATGTGTCTTTTTAAAAGGCGCAATTTCAGTGTTGACGGGTATGCATATGTAGTAGGCATCCAGGGTTGACAAAATCACTTAATGTTGTTGAATGCCCGTCTTGATAAGTAGGATGAAATTGTGAGTCGTTGACCAGTATTGTTGTTTCTGGTGATCGCCATTTTACATTGGTCGCTTTATTTGTGATATACGGTTCCAATTATGAGTAACTATGCATGTCTCATGTTAGGCAGTACCCGTTGCATGTCTATGCTTGCAAAGTGGGAGATTGAGCACACAACATTCATTTGATATGTTTTGTCTGTTCAATTGTGTTTTAGAGTATACTGGTGACCGTCCCAAGCTTCTTTAGAACAACAGCCATTTGTTTCATTTGAAGTTTCAATACCCCATAAAAATTGGACTACTCTCCAATAAACTAAAATGAAAGGTATTTTACTTCTGTATACATATTTCACTGGTCTAAATATTGGACCGTCTAGCTTTCCTTTTACTTTATTTGTAAGTGTATTTTGACTGTAGTTTCAGTTTCCCCTTCAGAAAAATCTATGATTAATGGATAAATGAAGATTAGATACCTATCCATGGCACTTTGAAAGAAAGTTTCCGTTATTTAGGTAAAGGACTACTCTTACTATCATCTCTCAACTCTCATAAGATTGTACATGAGTGTGTTTTCGCGTTTTGTGCTTTATAAAATCAGTCTGGGATGGTCTTTCCTGGTTTCGGTCTTTCTTCCCAGGATCAGCTTTTACCGGTTTCTAACATCCTATATGAATCATACTATAAAATCGGTTTTGAGCACCTTTTTTTAACATTTACTTTTTTAAGCTTTAACCTTTGTTTCCTCTTAGAATTTCACGTGCACGCTTTCTCCTTTTTTCCTTTTCTTTTTTTCACTTTATAATTGTATTGAGTGTGGGTGTTTTCACTGCACGTTGCTTTAACAATCATGTGGTAATAGTAGCTGGTGACTTGCTATTGTGATTCGCAATCATGCGAACAAATATGGTAACAACTACAGAATGGTGATTGTATTTTTTCCATTGGTTGTGAATCTGTTCTGTTTTTATTGTTTTAATGCGGTACGGAGTTTGTAAAAGGTGTTTTATTGTTACGTCAACAGCCCTGAGGAAGTCCTTTGTGGGTGAAACGCGTTGGCTGTGTGTATCGATCAACCTGTGAAAATATTAAAGAAGAATTATCCACACTCAAGACTCTGAAAACATCATCATTTTACTGCATATTTTATGCTATTTAATGTGTGCCTCTCTTTACTTTGGGTTTAGTAGTGTATTAGGTCTTGTGGCAGAGGACCTATAGAGTTGGGCAAGTTTTTGTTCAAAATTTCACTTTCAAATACATATAGTGATTATAGGGCGAGTGCGGCTGTTATTTTTCCTTCGCTGCCATTGCACTAGTTGAAACCAGGATATGATTGCAGTATTCTGGGCCCATCTCGGTTCAGAAATGTTAGGTGGAGTTCCCAAACCTGATATGACAAACATTTTTTAACTTTGGGATGGCCCTTTGGGTCTCCCCACCATCTAGACTAGGGGTAAGGGTGTGTCAACCCTACCCCTTGTATCGCCTTTTCATTTATAATTCAGGATACAGAGAGCATACCCTTTTTCCTGTAATGAGGGGGATATGAGGAAATTTGCTCTTTCCACCAGCCAGTCATATTCTGTGCTTCAACTTTGTGTTTGTGGGCCCGGAAATTGTCCTTGTGCTTGTTTTTCTTAATTATTTCATCAACCAACAGTCCAGATATCTCTCACTTTTATCCCTTTGAAGCCCCAGCAATACATTTTTGTAACACTAATTTCTGCTACACTAGTGAAGAGATTTGCAGCAATTCGAGCAAGGGCACATCTCTTAGTGGAAGGGTTTGTGATTATTTTTTGAATAGTGCCAATTTTCTGAGTAATAAAAAAAGTAATGGGAAAACTAATTGACTTCCCTTTTTCAGAAGCAATGATAAGCATTTGGCTTTGCCAGTGCTTGTTTCATTTGGCAGTGGAATAAATATAAATAATAAATGGCTGTCGTAGCATGTTCATGTGCTGTGACTTTATAAGTCATGCACAAGCTGCAGAATCCATCTGTTAGTGGTGTTATCTCAAATAAAGTTTCAACGACAGCTGCTGTGGCATGCAAAGACATAACTCCAATATCCAAATTATGTTTTAGCAAAGAAAACTAAATCCAAGAATGGATACTTATGTGGATACTGATGTGCTACGGGCCATAGGTGGCCATTTTAGAATGGCCTGTAAGCTTACTTTTCCATTCAAGGGTGGCTGTCTGCCATTCTCGTAAAATATATTTTAACCCCTTCGATGCTTGTGACGGAACCATTCCGTCTTCAGTCACGGTTGAGCTGTGCTGATGATGGAATGGTTCCGTCACGACCACACCCAGTTATGGAATGTCCAGCCCCGGAGGGAAATCGGGGCAACACGCAAGGTGTTAAAGTATATGCGCAAACACAGCAAATGTAATCATCCTGTTAGCGGTATGCAGCTGCTGGTCCCTTGTCAAAAATGTGTATCTTTAAAAGATGAATTTGTAAGGAGAGGGCAAGGGAACATGGGACAAGCAGACATACAGGAGAAAGATCAAGAGATAAGTAGCTCTGTAGCATTGTGTGGCAGTCGATCTCTTGCCAAAATGCGTTTGTACATGTAAAAAAGAATGAAGAAATAAAAAAGAAATAATGGTGGTGTGGGCAAACAAATAATTCTGATCGAGGTGTGGGTGGTTAGGAAGATTAAAAAGAGATTTGCCCAGTAACAGTGTGAAGATGCCGGGTCCTCGTCAAATAGTACTAAAGATGTTTATTTTAAAACAAGCATTTGCAATGCAACCGGTCTCGCCTTTGGGACCTTATGTGTATTTAGCTATGCAGCACATTAGCCTAGGTGCTGAAACATCTACTGTTCTTTAACATGGAGGAAAAGTAAGCACCAAACTACGTGACATGCCAGGTATGGGAACACATGGAGAGAAATATTGCCTTTCAGCAGGAAATGGTATAGTCCAAGCTCTGTTTTTAATATAAAATCAGGGCCTTCGGTGGTCATATCACTGAAAATACAAGATTTGCTAAAAATATTATTGTATACGGGTGCTTGTTGAAGACAACTTCTGTGGACTGGAATTTAGGGAATGCTGAAATGATTCTGGTATTTTACTGACCTCTGCTGCTTGCTTTCTATCAAGAAAGTTAAATAGAGGCAGTTGCCAGAAAAATAAAAAAAAGAAAGTCCCTCAGCAGAAAGCAATTCTGATATTTTACTGGCCTCTGCTGGTCGTTTTCTATCAAGACAGTTAAATAGAGGCAGTTGAATAGAAAAAAGTCCCTAAGCGGAAGCAGACAAGTCCTAGGGCTGATCTCCAGAGCCCACAAAGTACATTC
The DNA here is from genome assembly GCF_964263255.1 of Lissotriton vulgaris. Lineage (NCBI taxonomy): Eukaryota > Metazoa > Chordata > Amphibia > Caudata > Salamandridae > Lissotriton > Lissotriton vulgaris. The sequence goes on from NC_141685.1 coordinate 1,573,376,155, forward strand.
ACATATAAGAATATACTAAAGTATATAAGTATATACTAAAGTATATACAAGAGGTCTCGAATGCTCAACCTTAAAAAGGAGATTGGACACAGCCGGGTAATCACTGCTTAATGACCTTACAAGACACAGACGCCAAACTTTTTGGAGGAGTCCTACTGGCAAGCCGTTATGCATGGGCAAATGGGAACCAAATAATTTCACCTAATCAAAGGGGGTTCATGCAAGGATTAGGAACTGCAACAAATACACTAGTTTTATCAGTACATAATGGACAAATATATATCAGATAAGCAACCATTATATCTGTGTTTTGTGGACTTTAAATCGGCCTTCGATTGTGCGCATAGGCAGTTACTCTAGCAAAAGTTGTAGGAGCAAGGAATGCTATCTTCCCTTTAAAAACCGATAAAACTACTCTATTCAAATACTTGGGTTAGAGTTAGGTTAGGTGATGGCTTGTGTGTTTCAAAGAAAATTGTAATGTCCATGGGCCTTAAGCAAGGGTGCATACTTGGCCTGTTGCTTTTTAACCTGTTTCTATAAGATCTATCACAAGCGATGGACGAGGTGAACGCCAATCCACCAAAATTAACCAGTACTCACATATCAAACCTATTATATGCAGATGATGTTATCCTATTACGTCAATCAAAGGCTTAGTTACAATGCCTGATAAATAGAATATCAAGGTATTTCCAAGCAAAAGGTATGGTTATAAACGACACCAAAACAAAAATAATGGAGGTGAATAAAAACAAGGACAAAGCATAAGCACAAATGGTACTTCCAAAACTTGCAATTAGAACAAGCAAGATCATACAAATGTTTGTGAATACTTTTCAATGATAAAGGATCATTCCATCCACACACGGTTGATATGCAAAGGAAAACCAATACCTTATTGACATGATTCAGAACCTTCCAGAAGTCCTTTGGGGGACTGAGTTACCACCTGTTTCTAAAAGTAGTATCAACAACATTACTTCCAACTTTAATGTATGGTAGCAAAGCTTTGTACAGAAAAGATGCTATAAATCATTAATAATGCTGTGACAAAAACCTTCAAATCTCTTTTTTACCTACCATTCAATGCATTCTCTGCTCAAATTATATTAGAATTTGGGCTAACTAACCAACTGATTGTAAGGAAAGGCCAACTCATAAAAGTGTGAAAATAATAAAAATTGTTAATTTAAATCAAATGTTCGATTTGTTATGGCAGGAATTACAAACAAATCAGAAATCTAAATTTTTGGAAATATTACCAAGCTGCCTTTGATAAATATTCAGCTCATAAAAGATCTGAGACATGCTGATAACTGCAGAATCATTTAAGAAAGCTTTTAATAAAATAACAAAACATCTATCACTATATAAAGATAAAGATCTTTTTGCAAAAAAGAACGCATGCATGGTCACTAATGAAAGGGTATGCATCAGCGAAAGCTCAATCATATTTAGGAACTCCTTGGTCTTCAAAGCTAAAAAACATTTTTTTAAAGCATGTTTTGTTCTTTTACAGGATTATGTCATGTAATGCCATGGCTTCGAACAACAGATCTAATGCCTTGTCGTTTATGTAAAATTGGAGGAGAGAACATTATTCACTATGTATATGCTCACATTTAAAGGAAGAAAGAAGAACTATACTTAAGTTGCATTTTAACATTTGTGGAATACAGACCTGTAGACAAGCACTTATAAAATGTCTACAATCAGATGACATAGCTTTGAACACAGCTTTTGCAAATTATGTATTAATGATAAGAAAGAACATTACAAACAAATCAGCAAGTTCTACCAAATGAAGCCCAAAACAATCCTTGTCTCAATCATTTGCAATGCATATAGGACTCGCATTTACACGTGACCTATTGCATTGAAAACGGGAGTGCAGGAGGAGGGCAGGGAGCAAGAAGGCACAAATAATGAGACTGCAGGGGGCGAGAACGCATGGACTGCGGGAGGGGTGGTGGGGGAGAAGGCACGGGAAGAAAAGAGTTACCGTGCAACACTCGAAGTTAAGGGGCCAGTAACCTTGAAAGGATACAAATGACAACATGGCCGTCATAAGGAGGTACTAACAAGCCTCTAAACCAATCGGAAGGCAGCATTTAGGAACAACAGAGACACAAGCCAATGAGGTCAATGGTTCCTCAGGAAAATAGGGCCAAATCTTGTGTGCCGTGGTGGATATCTTGGCGTATTGTAGGTATTGTTCAGAACCCAACGCAAATGAGTCAATAGTGTCGTCCAGCATGATAAACTATTCACCAAGATACAGATTTCACAGAATATCACAACCCCATCCTGCCATTTCTGTATCAACATGATGTTCGTTATGTCCACTAATGGTTTTAAAATCCAAATCGGCATGTCACATTCATTGGGTGTACTACGAAGGACCCTTGTAACCACCTGTACAGAAATGTGTTCCGCCTGTTGGATCCAAAATGGGTGTGTCTTCAGAATCCAAGCACCATGCATAGGCAGCTCCAGAAGGGTGCGTTCCCCACATGAGCCTCTCAGCAGAATTTCCTACCAGTTATCCTCCTTGTAGGACTTGGCCTTTTTGGCTAAAGTTCCCTACACATTTTGCTTTCCCCCTAGACCGTTTTCCTGACATAGAGTTGCCAATTTAGATGCTTTGGGAACTTTGCCACTGCTGATCAGTGTCAAAGTACAAATGTACCCTTTGTAAAATGTAATGGCAATTGGTTGGAAATGATTGGTATGTTTTCCATACTAGTAAAGTCCCTAGTAATGTGCACTGTGTGTGCCAGGGCTAGTAATGCAAAGGCGTGCGGAGAAGGGAACTCAGGCCTGCAGTGTAGGGCCTGCGCTCAGAGTCCTAAGTTAGCATGTTGTCCTGACACCTGCAACCACTTGACAGGCCTGACTTTCCCTTTAGCATACACATTGGGCACCCCTGTGGTAGGTCCCGGGTAATCCCTGGTAGGGTGCAGTGTAGGTAAAAGGCAGGACATATACTAAGTTGTGTTATGTCCTAACAGTGGAAAACACTCCATTTTGTTTTTCACTGCTGAAAGGCTATCCTGCCCATAGGACAGAATGATGAGGCTGGGTGTTGTGTTTGTTAGCCTAGTTTCCTGTAAGTTTATAATGGAGAGGTGAAGTTTAGTATCTATGAACTCAGTGATATAACACATCTTTCTGTAAAGGTCATTTTGTCACTGTGTGTTCAGAAACCACTCTTTTAGAAAGTGCTGAGTTTTGTGCTATAAGCATTTCCGTGTGTCTCTGCTGAAGTGTGGATTGTCTGTCTGAATCTGAAAGGTGAGAGGAGCTGGGAGAGGTCTTGACCCAGGGAGGGGTGGGAACAGGCTGCCCTGCATCTGGAGAGTAGGGGGAGGAGTAGCCCAGGAGGTGAAAAGGCCTGCACTGTTGCTGTAAACCAATTGACCCATCTCCTGCTGAGTGATTAAGGATCCAGACCCCAGTATCAAAGGGAGCGAGGTGACACTGGGAGGGAGACACACAGAACTGAGTTAGGGAGGAGTCAGGGATCCCTGAGCACAAACTAACTTCAAAGACATTAAGGGGTATAACTATGAGAGCTGAAACCCCTGAACGTTGGAATAAAACAGAAATGGTTTGAGACTGAAAAGGCTTGGACCTATTCTGCTAAAGAAGGAGCAACTGAATAGACTGCTGTGGAAAGACCAACCTTTGCTTCGTGATCAGGGGCTGGTCTGCAGTTTGCTGTTCTAATCAAGGGAGAGGCTCTTGGGACTGTGCTTGGAGGCACTGGGTCCCCCTGCTTGAAGAAGTCTGTGCTGTGTGGTCTGTCTTGTGACCTAAAGGGCCCAAGGTGAGCTGGCTCTCTGTTTGGAAATACAGGATCATAAAAGTTTTCAGAGAAGTCCCAAGCAAGCCGGTGTGTGTGTGCTTTTGCAGCTTGAGACTCGAAGTTGTGCCTTGTGATCGTGGGCATGCAGGAGTAAGCTGAGTCTCCGACACGCTGGGTGCGTGTCGTGGTGCAGGCCAAGGCGTTGGTGAGGAGCGACTGGTTGTTGTGTGCACAGGGAGACAAAATGAGACTCAGACACGCTGGGTGCTTGTCATGGTGTAGCCAGGGCATTGGTGAGGAGTGCCTGGACATCGCTTGCCCGGGAGAAGAAGTGAGACTCGCATATGAAGGGTGCGTGTCGGGGTGCAAGCAGAGGCGCGGGTGAAGAGTGCTGGGTCATCGTGAGCACTAGAGAAGAGGGGAGTCTCAGACGTGCAGTGTGCATGTCAAGGTGCAACCTGATTTACAAAAAGGGGGTGGTGATGAACAGAGTGTCTGAGTTAAACAGACCACTCTTACCCAGTCCAAAGATCAGGGCTTGATCCATCACCGTTATTTATCTCACTGCCCCATCCCAGCTCAGAACCTGGCTATATGCAAATCAGTCTGTCCCTGGCCCAGTGCATCATGGGAACAGGGCAGACTAAACTACCAAGCCAATTCTTCACCAGAAAGGAGACAAGCTACCGGGGACCGGTTTCTGGCATTTCAGCCTTCTTCGGCCCGGCTTGCTTGAATCCTGATGGAGCAGTGAGAAAGGGACTCATGTCTGAGTATACCCTGCCACACCTATAGTGGCCAAAAACGATTTACAAAAAGGGGGTGGTGATGAACAGAGTGTCTGAGTTAAACAGACCACTCTTACCCAGTCCAAAGATCAGGGCTTGATCCATCACCGTTATTTATCTCACTGCCCCATCCCAGCTCAGAACCTGGCTATATGCAAATCAGTCTGTCCCTGGCCCAGTGCATCATGGGAACAGGGCAGACTAAACTACCAAGCCAATTCTTCACCAGAAAGGAGACAAGCTACCGGGGACCGGTTTCTGGCATTTCAGCCTTCTTCGGCCCGGCTTGCTTGAATCCTGATGGAGCAGTGAGAAAGGGACTCATGTCTGAGTATACCCTGCCACACCTATAGTGGCCAAAAACGATTTACAAAAAGGGGGTGGTGATGAACAGAGTGTCTGAGTTAAACAGACCACTCTTACCCAGTCCAAAGATCAGGGCTTGATCCATCACCGTTATTTATCTCACTGCCCCATCCCAGCTCAGAACCTGGCTATATGCAAATCAGTCTGTCCCTGGCCCAGTGCATCATGGGAACAGGGCAGACTAAACTACCAAGCCAATTCTTCACCAGAAAGGAGACAAGCTACCGGGGACCGGTTTCTGGCATTTCAGCCTTCTTCGGCCCGGCTTGCTTGAATCCTGATGGAGCAGTGAGAAAGGGACTCATGTCTGAGTATACCCTGCCACACCTATAGTGGCCAAAAACGATTTACAAAAAGGGGGTGGTGATGAACAGAGTGTCTGAGTTAAACAGACCACTCTTACCCAGTCCAAAGATCAGGGCTTGATCCATCACCGTTATTTATCTCACTGCCCCATCCCAGCTCAGAACCTGGCTATATGCAAATCAGTCTGTCCCTGGCCCAGTGCATCATGGGAACAGGGCAGACTAAACTACCAAGCCAATTCTTCACCAGAAAGGAGACAAGCTACCGGGGACCGGTTTCTGGCATTTCAGCCTTCTTCGGCTCGGCTTGCTTGAATCCTGATGGAGCAGTGAGAAAGGGACTCATGTCTGAGTATACCCTGCCACACCTATAGTGGCCAAAAACGATTTACAAAAAGGGGGTGGTGATGAACAGAGTGTCTGAGTTAAACAGACCACTCTTACCCAGTCCAAAGATCAGGGATTGATTCATCACCGTTATTTATCTCACTGCCCCATCCCAGCTCAGAACCTGAGGCGCTGATGAGGAGTGCCTGGGGCAGGGTGTGCACCGAATTTGAAGTAAAGTCTCCACAGTGCTGAGGGTGGGTCTCGGTGTTCACTGAGACCACCGGAAGGAGGGCCAAGTTATTGGGCCCTCGGTTTAAGACAGCAGCGGCCTGAACCGGCAGCCTCGGAAGAGCAGAGCTGCCGGCCTGAGCATGCTGCATCCCGGGACGGAGTTCTGGATCAAGGCCCAAGTCACTGATGTCAGAGAGGAGAGTGGGGCTGCACACCCCTAGGTAACGTGGATCACCATCTGGGGTGGGGTGCGAGCCTGGAGGGACACACTCTCGGCTTCTCGCTTAAGTCAGCTGCGCAAGCCTGTAGCTTCGGCTCAGGTCCTGGCCTGTGCTGACCCAAGGGTGGCAGTACTGGGGCCGGAGTGGGAAGCAGTACTTTTGTGTCACCATTGAGCCATATTGGGGGCACTGTCAACGGAGCACCTAAACTGTCGCACTGCACGTTGCATAATTGCAGCTAACGAACTATCGAACTGTCGTATTGCACCTGACCTCATTTGTGCCTGACGAACTACATGGTTGGTGCGCTATGTACTGCGTTATTTTCCCTGGCAGATTACCTGACTCTAACCTGGTGCATTGCATTATTTCTTTATTGCACAATATCTGATTATCACGTGGCGCAGTGCATTATTTCTGCATTGCACAGTACATGATTGTAGCGTGACACATTGCTTTGTTTCTTCCTAGAACAGGGCATGCTGGTAGTAATAAGCATTGCATTATTCCTTTTATTGCAAAGTACATAACTGTGGCGCTATGTGTGGCATTGTTTCTCTGTTGCACAATACAAGAGAATATTGTTACGCATTGCGGTATTTGTTTTCTTTTGCAACATGTGTGGTTTTAGCAATACGACTCGCCTAACCTTTTGGAAACGGTTAGAAGTGAGCTTAACTGTTGGTTAGAATAGGTGGTTGGGATTAGAACCTACCAACTCACCGGAAAGAATGCTACCCATTCTTGTATGTTGATTTTGTATCATGTGGTCATATCGTATAACCTCTTTTTTTTTTTTTAACATCATTTTTATTGCAACACCAATATAATTGTACAGGCAAGATAGGCAGCAATATTATTTCACTGTGTACAAGAGTAGTATTAACCAGTCTTTCAGTTATCCGGGAGGTCCACCCTTTCCTCCGGTGCGGGTGGCCTTATCCATGGGTGCTTCTCGTATCACCTTACATTGTCTGTCAGTGGCAGTAGGCAAGCACTTCTGAGTTGCTTTTGCGATTTTCACCCCTCCCCCTCCCCCGATTTCGGTTCCCCAACAGCCCGCCAATTCCAGCTTCCTTCCCACCCTCCCCCGTGGTCGCTCTGCGCCGTATCAGCAGTATAAGAGTGCCTGGTGCGTTGTAGGAGGAACAGACATTCGCTAAGGTGTGCTCTCCTGTATAGTGACAGGGCTTGCCCCATCTAGCTCACCCTCGCCCTCCAGCTCCTCAGCGTCCATGTCGCGGAGCGCCTGCACCATCATTTCCCATGCAGTTGCCCTCTCCAGAGCCTTCTCGTCATTCATCCTCCATGCCACCTGGTATCTCAAGGTACTTTCACATGCGGCCCACCTCAGGCATTCCCCATACCATCTTTTATATGTGGGCCCCACTCTCGACTTCCAGTTCCTCGTAATCTCCCGCTTGGCCAGAATAAGTCCCAAGTCTATAAATTTGCTAGTAGTCTTGTTTCTAGGCGTGTGCGGGAACCAATGGAGGATGCCAACCGCTTTAGTGTACTGGATATCTCTGTCCGTCGCGCTGTTAAGGGCCCGCCCAACTTCCTGCCAGTAGTCTCCCAGAGAGGGGCAATCCCATAACATGTGACCCAGGTCCGCCCCGACTGTATTACATCTGGGGCAAGCAGCGTCGTCTACCCCAAAATACTGTTGTATTTTCCCCGGTGTGAGGTATGCCCTGTGAATGACATAGAAGTGGATTAATTGAAACCTGGCGTTTCTCGAGCTCTTCCGTGCTCGCCTTAGTAACTGGCCCCAGGTCGTGTCAGGTATCTCCACTTGCAGGTCCAGCTCCCACTTGGCCTTCAGGGCTGTCAATGGTTGCAAGGCCTCCCGCTGCATCCTAGAGTACAAGCAAGTGACAGCCTTAAAGGTCCCCGCCGCCATCATCGTGTATTGACAGGCCATAGAGATGCCCGGCTCCTGCAACCCTTCCCCCCAGTGGGCTTGCATAGCGCCTGTTACCGCTGCATGCAACAAGTAGTCGCCCCTCGGCAGGTCGAAACGCTCCTGCAAGTCCTGAAACTGCAGCAACACCCCATCCTCATATAGATCACCCAACATTTGTATCCCCGCCTCCTCCCAACCTAGCAAGCGCGACCAGTCCCCTCCATGCGGGAGGGCCGTGACCATTCCCAACGGAATTTCAGGGGCATACATAAGGCGGACTCCCGCCCGCTTACGGGCCCGGTCCCAGCAGAGTCGAAACGTCTGCTCCTCGACCGTCAAATCTCCCACCCGGAGCTTCTGGTGCAGCGTGATGTACGCCAGAACATGCCGCGGGGTACCATCTACTCCCGCGTCTTCAGGGCCTCTATACACTCTCGCAACCTCCTGAGTAAAAATCTGTAGCTGCGCAGCCAGGTAATACCCTTCAAAATCCGGCACCGCCATCCCTCCTTCATCCTTGGGGCGCAGCAGAGTGTCGAGCGCTATGCGCCTCCTTCCCGCACCCCATAAGTACGCTATGACCAGAGATCTCAGGCGTTTAAAGATAGAGCTCGGGATCCACACCGGAAGTGTCCTAAAATAATACAAAAGCCTGGGCAGGGCCACCATTTTGAGCAGGGAGATCCTACCAGCCAGGGATAATGGCAGGGTCGACCAGAAGTCCATGGACCCCCGTAGGGCATTAATACAGCGGGTGATGTTGCCTTCCAGTAAATCAGCCGGGGTATGATAAACATAGACCCCCAAATAATGCAGGCAGCGCGGCTCCCATCTAAGTTCCTGCGCAGTGAGTGGGCATGGTTCTCCTGACCTCAGGGGGAACAGGCAGGATTTAGGCCAGTTGACCCTCAGGCCCGACAACCGGCCGAACCGCCCTAGTAGCCGCCGTGCCCCCTCGAGCTCGGGGCCCGCGTCGGACAGAAACATCAACAGGTCATCTGCGTATAAAGAGATGAAGTGCGGTTTGCCCCTAAACGATAAACCGGCATAGTGGCGGCCCAGCCTGGCCTCCACAGCGAAGGGTTCCATCGCCAAAGCGAACAGGAGCGGAGATAGGGAACATCCTTGTCTGGTGCCACGCCTGACCGGGTATTGCCTCGAGATCAGAGTACCCACTCGAACTCTCGCTACCGCGTCAGTGTACAGGACCTTTGTCCAGTTTATGTATCCGTCCCCCAGTCCGAAGCGTCGCATCACCTCATACAGGTAACCCCACTCAAGGCTGTCAAAGGCCTTCTCTATGTCAATGGAAAGGACAAATGGGGAAACGGCGCTCGGCCAGTCCGCACCCATCAGTCTCGTAAGCCTACGAATATTGTGGGTAGTGTTGCGTGTTGGAATAAAACCGCACTGGTCCTTATGAACAAGGCCCGTCATGTGCACCAGCAGTCTGTTGGCAAGAATTTTACTCAGGATCTTGTAGTCCGTCGTCAACATGGACAGCGGACGGTACGAGGACAAAGCCGCACCCTCTCTGCCCGGTTTTAAAAGCGGGATCATGAGGGCCTCACTCATGGAGGTCGGGAGCCTACCCTTCGTTTGAGCTTCATTGTATACCTCGCGCAGCCGCGGAGCAAGGTACTCCAGATATTTACTGTAGAATTCGATCGGGAGCCCGTCAAGTCCCGGGGTCTTGTTCCTGGCCATTTGCTTTACTGCACACCCTATCTCTCCAAGAGTGATGGGCCGACCCAGCTCTTCCGCCTCTGAGTCCTCCACCCTTGGCAGTTGTAAGCCGTCCAAGAACTCTCCTAGCTCATCCGCCCCTCCTGTCTCACCACTCTCATAAAGCCCCTCGTAATAAGTACGAAACTTATTCAGGATCCCGGGTTGAGTATGGCAGGGCTCCTCCCCCACCTCCTGGATCATCATGATCGGCATGCCCCTCCCGACTGGGTTAGCGAGCCATGCCAGCATAGACCCCGCCTTATCGCCCTCTGCATGTGCCCTCGTCATGTACGCCTTATGGTCAAAGCTGCGCAGCCGTTCCAGCTCTACAGCCAGCCCCTCCCGTGCCCCACTAAGCCCCTCCTGCAACTCAGGGTGATTCGGGCGACTCTTCTCCAGTTCCCTCAGCCGCGTTTTAGCCTTATCCAAATCGTCCATCAAAGTCTTGCGAGCCCCAGCCGTGTGCCCAATACAGTGTCCCCGCACCACCACCTTAAACGCATCCCACTCTACCGCCCTCGTGGAGGCCGAACCACTGTTCTCCTCAAAGTAACTCTCAATGCGTTCTCCCAGAGCCTCCCTAAACAGCAGATCATCCAGGGTGTCGGGTTGCAGGCGCCATGTTGGCACGCAGTTAACAGTCACCATCCAGTTCAGAGATATCAACAATGGGTTGTGGTCCGATAGCGTCCTGGCCAAGTATTCCGCCCCACCCACTGCAGGGAGCACGCATGGCGAACAAAGAAACGCATCTAGCCTTACGTGCAGATCATGCAGGTGCGAGTGAAAAGAGTAGTCCCTAGTAGTGGGGTGCAACGCCCTCCATGCATCCCTGAGGGCCCAGCTCTCCTGCCATTCCAACCTGCGCTTGGCGACTCTATGCACTGGGGACGCGCGCAGTGGGGGATGGGACCTATCCAATAACACATCCTCGACTGAGTTGAAATCCCCCCCCAAGAGGACCGGCCCTGCTAAATAACCCGCCAGTTTGCCCGAGATTGTAGACAGAAATGCGGGCAGATCTACATTAGGGGCGTACACATTGCAGAGAGATATCACCCTGCCTCTCAGCCTCCCCTCCACCGCCACATACCTGCCCTCCGGGTCCACCAATGTTTTTGTCACCTGGAAGGGGACCCCCGCCCGTATCCAAATCAGTGTCCCCCTTGCAAAAGCTGAGAACGTCGTGTAAAACAGCTGCCCCCTCCAGCGTCTCTGCAGAGCAGCCCCCTCTTGCTTATTAAGATGCGTTTCTTGCAGGAACGCTATATGAACCCCTCTACGCTTGAGGTATGCCTGAACTTTATGCCTGCGTGTCATTGACTGTATACCCCGCACATTCCAGGACACACATTTCAATGCCCCGGTACTAGCCATCCCTCCCCACACAACTGGACCAGACAACAAAGAACAATGTCCTCACATGTCCCGCGACCACGGGCCACCCCACCCACCCTCTCCAAACAGGAAGCCAAACCCCTCCAACAACAACTACCCCCTGAGCAACCCCAACTGCTCGCAACGCCCACCCCCCCAGGACAGGCCCCCCCGCAACTGGAAGTACCCCCATCCAAACCAACACTCCCAACCACCCCTCAAAGAAAGGCAGTAATGGCCGCAGTCTCCACTGCGGTGACCTTAGGGGCCAGTAAGGCGTGGCTCGATGCGCTAGATCCTCAAAGCAAATCAACCCCGCGCACTCCACCCCACAATCCCCACATTATAGCGCCCCAAGACCTCAAGTAGCAGCGGTCCACTGCCACGGGCCCAATGCCCCGGTGTCCAACCAGCGAGTTCACTCCACTAGTTCAGTTCAACACGCCTCAAGTATCTCCTCCGAAGTCTGCGGCGTCACAATAGGGCCCCGGGCTCCACCAAATTCCGATTGACCCGTCTCCGAGCCCGTGCCCGGGTCCTCTGAGCCCGTACCTTTCCCGGACTGGCTTCTGGTCCTGGATAAGTCCGCTACCGCCTGTAGGGCCGCCTGCCTCTCCGCCTCAGTCTGCGACACCGAAGGCTTGCCGGTCCTCCTGCGGTTCCTCCTGATCTGTTGGGATTTCCTGACCGGTTGCGCCACCTTAGCCTCCTCCTCCCTTGCCTTAGCACCGTCAGTTCCCGCTTTATAAGTGTCCCACCAGGTCCAAGCGTCCGCAGAGGACGTAAAGAAGAGAGACCGTTCATCCACCACCACTCTCAGCTTGGCGGGGAACAGCAGAGAGTACTTGATGCCTTCATCGCGGAGCTCCCGCTTAAGGGACAGAAAGTTCACCCTGAGCCGCTGCGTCTCGAACGTATAATCCGGGAACATAGTGACCCTACTGTTGTTCACTTGAAAGGGCCCTGCCTCTCTCGCCCTCTGCAAAAGCCAGTCCCTGTCCCGGTAATGGAGCAACTTGAACACCACTGGGCGAGGTGGGAGGCCTGAGGCCGGCGGGCGTGCCGGAACCCTATGCGCCCGTTCCAGGGAGAAGAAGGGGGACAGTCCCTCCGGCGCCACCTCCGTTCGCAACCAGTTATCGAGGTAGCCCACCATATCGTCGCCTTCAATTTTTTCCGGCAGGCCCACGAGGCGTACGTTGTTGCGCCTATTCCGGTTTTCCGCATCTTCGGCCCTCCGTTCCAGCACCTTCAAGCGGTCCATCACCTCCGACATCTGCGCCTTCACCGCTGCATGGCCCGGGGCTAATTCCTTAACCGTGATCTCCACGGACTTCACTCTGTCCTTAAGTTTATCATGGTCGGCCTTCAGGAGGCCCAATCCCGTCGCCACCTGAGCTATATCTTGCTGCAAAGCGTCCCTTGTGGTGGCGATGGCCTCCAGGATACGGTCCTGCATCCGCTGTAATGCCGATTGGTCTCGATCCGCTCCTTCCGCAGCCTCTGTATCGGTCGCACCTTCTCCCTTCCTATTTGGCTTCCCCATCTGGGCCGGCTCGAGCGGTGGTCTCCAACTCTGTCCCTGCTCTCTCTCCGCACTTCGCCGGGCTCTGCCCTCAGGAAGGGTCCCTGCAGCCGCAGCGGAAAAGCCTGTCCTTTTCGTGCCCGGGGCGCTGCTCAGGTCTCCGGATCCAAGGCTGTCTCTAGGGATCAAGGTCTCCGATCTACCGCTAGCCCGGATGGCGCCAGTCGTGCTCAGAGGCCCGGGGTCACCGTCACTGGGTCTTAGCCACACTGTCGCCTCCACTACCAAGGGACGGATCCCAACCGCCCGGGGTGCGCCCAGGGTCCACTCCAACACCCAGGGAGGGGTGTGATGCAACCGCTAGCACCTCCGACCTGTAGGGGTAGCAGCTCTTAGGGGGGCTCCGGCCCGGCGACTCCGTCGTCTCCGTATCTCATGCCACCGCCGCCATTTTAGGTCGAGGACTTCGCGCCTGAGTCCAACTTTCTGAGTCGGATAACCGGCTTGGAATGGCCCGGTGTCGTCCTCCGTGGGCACCGGACCCTCCGTGGTACCTTCCAGTGTCGAATGATATCAATTACGTCGGGGTCCGATCAGATTTTCAGGATATTTTCCGGGATCGGGCGCGGAGCTCCGAGCTCACGCTGCCTACCTCCTCGGCATCCAAGCCACGCCCCCATCGTATAACCTCTTATATAAAGTTTATACTCATCTTATAAAAACTTCTGTGGAGTCTATTTGTGGTGACATCATTGGGTTACTGTGAGCATGGTTGCACATACTGCACATTCATGTCTTAGAGATAAGTCTGGCTGCTCGTGTCAAGCTACTAAGGGAGTGAGCAGGGCTATCTCAGATGGTGTCCTTACTTTAACCAAACATTGAAGCGAGGAAGCGAGGGGTCGGGGAATCCCGCCTCCTGCATTTGGTGGTGGCGGTATGTGATATAGACCCCCACTTCCAACACTCCTCATCTAGCCGATGGACCGCATGTTGAAGGTGGGCCTCCATAAACTAAAGCCCAAGTTTGGGAAGTTCGATGCCTCTCAGCTCCCATATTCCACATGGTCAGTACCAGTGGCGGCTGGTGACATTTGAAAGTGGTGTGGCGTAAAATTAGTTGTGGAGCACACCGCGGCGGGCGACCCCAGTGAGCGGGCCCAAACAACCCAAGGATGGCTCAGGGGGGGTTCTTAAGTAAACTGTCAACTGTGTTCATTTTTTTGACAAACAATAAAATGAACAGTACAAAGGAAGCCTAAACTATATTATAGATGTATCACCTAACAGAGACCACCCACATATATTATGTAAAATACCATAGATATAATAAGAGCAAAAATGTCAATAAGTACACAAATAGCAGTAGTTAGTTGTTATTTGTCTATCACTAGTGATACAGATTTGCAACTGTACTCTAAGTTCCTTTTTAGCGATGGGTGATGAACTTTCAGCTGATTTAGTGACTGGTCCCTTCTGTTAAACTGTCTGCTGTGTGGTCTGTAACATGGAGACAACCTTCCTGCTGAGTTCCTCTCTAGCCCCTGTTGATAATCTATCTGCTAATTTCTTCCCTGGTGTTTGTCAAACTATCTGTTGATTTCCTCTGGTGCCTGTCCTTACTGCTGGTTTCCTCTCTGCTGTCTGTGGTTCCTGTTGATAAACTATCAGTTGATTTCCTCCCTGGTACTGCAAAAGCAGTAACTGTTCAGCAGTCGCCTCCACAGCCTTATTGTCAAAATGGCAATTTTGAGGTGGGCACACATGCTGCAATCATGCTTTTAGGGACTTACACTTAGTTACTGAGTGCAGGAGAAGGCACACACTGTAAAGGTCTCTTTATTCATTGTGACACACACCTAGCAAACAACACAAACAACACATGCAACTTTGTCTACTGTGCATTGATTAATACCATCTCCAGCATTAGCATCCATATAATATTTTGAAGTGGGTATGCTTTCAAAAAATGAAATCTATTAATTTAAAATGTTTTATCAATTATGTAACATATTTAAAAAAGCAGCATTCAATATACAAACCTACAAAATCTACACCTCGCATTACAATTTTCATCTCATCAGATTCAATTCTTCTTTAAAGCTGAGCTGAATCATTTTGAATAATAGCTTCTTCCCTATCATGTCTTCACACATGCTTTCCTTTAACACACACCTCTATCACAACATTAACAATTTCAATTAGTTAAAAACATAATTCTAAAGTTAAATATTTCAAATGTCATTTACTCTATCGTATTCTGTAACTAAATTCCCTTTTTTTTTAAAAAGCCCTCTACAAGTCATTTCCTAAGTAATATATTTTCTACACTCCCTTTGTTGTGATATGTATGGATGTTTTGGTTGCCTTTGCCTTTGAAAATACCCAATATGGTGTTCCTTGGCCTCCACACTTCTTGCAGCTCCCACCCAGCTCACTCCTCACTCAACATCATGTTCCCCATACCACCTAATACCCCTTACCCAACGGGGCAGAGTGAATGGGCAAGACAGCACAGCTGCCTGTGCACAAATACAGAAACGGAACTTGTGTTAGAGCATTCGTCCCTCCACCCGAAACAGTCTCTGTTTCTCGTGCAATTCTCTGACGCCTTCCGTTAGCCACAGCTTTCCTCCCCTACACACAAAGCCCTAATAACCTCTGATACTCCAAGGCCCCAACCCGTGGGCCTTGTCCTTGTACACAGGGCACATGTGAATGGCCTACATTGGGTTTCATCCTTGGGGAGGCTCAGTCCTCTGGTCCTGAGACCACTGGATACTATGAGCTAAAGGGTCTGTTTACAGGGGAGGGTTTGTCACTTTAACAATATAAGATGTGCAGGGGGAGATGGGGTGCTGTGATGGCAAGATAATTTCATGGGAGCATATGCCACTGTGAAGGCAGGCAGTTTGTATATTGGTAGGGACGGGGAATGGGAGGTGTGACTGTGCACATGTGGATCTAGTTGGGCCAGTTCTTATCACAAATTTATTTGTATGTAACTGCAACCTCCTGGCTTCACAAATGACAGATATGGCACTGCTATTATGTGTGTATAGATGGGTTCTGGGTGTGGGGAGAAGAGACGGGGGTCTCATAGAATAGTCGGGTGCTTGTAGTGAAAACGTTACCACAAGTGGGCATCTTTGTGCTATTGGGAGATAGTTATCATCAAATACTGTGGTACTCAATTTATTGACCCCAAAAGGATGAGGAGCTGAGGGGCCTGCTAGGAATTTGAACTTGTGGTGGAGTGGTTAAACAGATATGCTTGAAACTGATACTTTCGACCACCAGACCCAACACTATTCATGATGAATTCATTAAAAAATGCAGATATTTGAAAGATGATATCACGACTAAAAAACTCATGTTAAATAATTGCAAAGTTATTAGTCTTCAGTTTAAAATTCAGCAGGGTCGCAGAATGGTAGTTCATGTGCCAGGAGTGAATACCACATCTTGTCTCCAGCACCTCTTGTCTCATTTCCAGCTTTTTACTTTTTCAAATTAATATCCGGTCTGTTGGTCCTTTTAGTGTGATTGTACCGAATGACAACTACAAACCCCACAATGAATTGTTTTGCTAAATGAAAGTACCCCAATGGACACACGGAACAAGCTGGCATCCTGTCCCTCTGGGATTGTCTAGTCTAAATGCAGCCATACCTGGGAACATCTCTACGGGGGAGGTTTAAGAGCCCTAGCAGATAGTGCATAAGCGAGACACCGGATGTGATAGTGTGAAGGCAGGGCACTGGAAGTGCAGAATGGAAGGGGTACAGTCAGGGCACATGAACTACAGGGAAGTGGAAGAGGGGCACTATGAGCAGAGCTTCTTTAACACATCTGGAAAATGAAGAATTACCCAGGGCCTGCATCTTGGTGAAGTGATCAGGACAGGCCTGCTATGACAATGGAGTCCATAAAAAAGATTAATTTAAGTGTGACAGATCACAGATGGTCATACAGAAACAGAAGTCACTTAATTCTAAAATGTTTACCCCACCTGCGCAAATGTAACCCTTGCATTAGTATGAGAGTTTGGGAGACAGTGTGTCATGCCTCCCCTGTACACCAACTGGTTCTCAAATCAGGGTGCGAAACTAAGCATGGGCGGAAAATCCGTTCCGCTCGCGGATTTCGCAGATTTTTGGTAAATTTGCAATCCGCGAGATTCGCGAATTTCCAGCAAAATCCGCGAACGGAAATCCGCAAATGGGGATTGGGTCAAAAGTTCAAGCTGACTTTTGTAACTCTTTTAGAATGGCGCCAGCAAGCTGCCAGAGCCATTCTAAAATAGTTACAAAAGTCAGCTTCAACAGGAAGCTCTAATAGATAAAGTAAAGCAGGTGCTGCTCAAATTCAGTTACACAATCATTAATCACCACCAAACTTGGGGTGAGCCCTACATTATTCAACATCTATATTGCTCCCTTGGCCAATATCCTGAGGACACATGGGTTCATCCCCATATCATATGCCAATGGTACTCAGTTACTTTTTCCATTCAATAAATTCACCTCGTCGGTACGGTAGGCCTTCTCTAATGGGATGAGAGCCATATCACACTGGATGAAGAATAATTTCCTCCAGTGTAATGTGGGAAAAACAGAAACTATGGTCTTTGGAGAGGCCCCCTCCTATGGACGCCAGATTGGTGGCCGACCGATCTAGGTCCCCATCTCGCTCTCAAGTTAGCAGGCAAAAACATGGGTATCCACCTAGATCAAACCCCTATTCTGAAGGCGCATGCTGCTCAGAAGCTGGTTTTGTTTTCATGTAATAGGCCTGCTCCACCGAGTTTTCCTTCTGCTTCCTGACTCTACACGGAAAACTCTAGTCCAGGCCCTGGTACTAAGTTGTCGGGACTACTGTAACGGCCTGCTGATTTCCGCTAATGATGCCTCACTCAGCAGACTGCAGGTAGTCCAGAACACGGCGGCACGGTTGGTCCTTAATGCTCCCTCCAGGACCCCCTCTCGCCCTCTTCTTACGAAGCTGCACTGGCTCCCTATCCACCAACGGGTCAAATTTAAAATCTGCTGCACTATTCATAAGTCACTGCTCAATCTGGGTCCTTCCTGTCTCTCTGAGAAATGTATGCCCTATGCACCATTGAGATCCCTCCGCTTGAGTGCCAAACACCTTCTTACGGTGCTGCGAGTAAGAAAGGCAAGACTAGGAGGAAGAGCTCTCTCCCATCTTGGCCCTCGATACTGGAACAAGCTTCCCTTGTCCTTGAGACAGTGCTTGGATCACTTACAATTTAGGAAGCTGCTTAAGACCACTCTTTTCTGCGCCTGATAACCTTGCTGGAGCTGCTTTACATCCTTATGGTTCATCCGAGGCGCAGAGATACCCCTCTGGGGGTCGATTCTAGCACTATATAAGAAATAAAATAAATAAATAAAAATATACTAAGAAGAGGTTTGTAGTTATCTAAAGGTAATGGTAACCACAAGTGTACCGAAGATGGCCGTGATCAGCCTTCTCAGATGTTCACAACAGAAACAGCCATACAGGTTTATTTTAAAAAACAAACGGACCTCATGTTTCACAGGTCACTGGACATAATTTACATAAGAAGGCCACACCCTTTTCCCAACTCCTCACAGGGTGGGAAAGGGCTGGGTGACAAGCTCACCACTCTTTTATTGACGCAGAGGGTTGGCGATACGAGGCTTGGACTTAAAACGCCCGGGGCTAACTTTGCCTTGTAGGACATGCAGCTATTGTGATAGCACCACCTTTTTTAATAGGGCTTCCCCCTATCAGTGAGAGAGGGAGGTCTTTCCAAAACCGCACCAAAGCTCGCAGACCCTCAACCACGTTGCCTTTAATAAGATCCAGGAAGCGCTGTATCTCATAAGCTATCTCATCCTCAAATAGCATATAACCTCCATACTCCATAGTAACCCAACCGCAGGGAGCATCACGGGTCCATCCTTGTCAGACCCTACCAGCAGCAGCAGGCAAGATTTCGAAGCATTAACAGAAATTCCTGACACCTCTTCAAGTGCTGCTAGAGCACTCAACAGCATTCGGACAGAATCCTCTGAATGTCATAAGTACACTAGGGCATCGTCAGCATATAGTGAGATCACATTTGTAGTGTCACCTACCCGGGTCCCCCAAGGCTCTGACCCCTGTTATAACAGCACTGCCAAAGGTTTCATTGCCTGTGCAAATGACAAGGGTGACACAGGGCACCCCTGTATCGTGCCGCGATGAACCGGGAAGCCTGTACAAACCTAACATCCTGTCTGAACCGTGGCCTTTGGACCAGCGTGAAGCAGCTTGAGCCACAAAATATATTTGGCCCCAAAACCCATTCTGTGCAAAACATGCGACAGATACTCCCATGTAACCAAATCGAACGCCTGTTTAATGTCAAGAAACGCTAGCGCATGGGAACCTTGCCATAGACTAGGTGCATGGATAAAATGGAACAGTCTGTGCAAATTATACATGGTGCTCTTCTTTGGAATGAACCCACACTGATCCTAATGGATAAGGCTAGGCCGATAAGGGAGCAGTTTGGAATCCAACAGACCACTCTGTATTTTTACATCAACATTTAACATGAAGAGTAGCCTGTAGGTTGAGGTACCTCCACCAGTACCTTGCCTAGTTTTGGCACCAGCACCACAACCTCCTCAAGCATAGTATCCGGGAGGTGTCCACGTTGGTGTGCCTCCTGGTACACCTCTAGTAGTTTATCAATGACCACATCACATTTGTATGGTAAAATTCTGCCGGAAGGCCATCGCCCCCTGACATTTTTGCAGTTTTCTGACGTCTCAATAATGCTGGGATCTCCTCTTTTGTTATTTCCAGGTCAAGCGATTCCCCTTCTTCTGCCCTCAACCTGGGGACATTCAAATCTGCCAAAAAGCACACCCCAAGGTCATCTGATCGGCTCCCTCTTTTCATGTACACCCTCTCAAGATGAAACTTGAACACCTCATTTATAGCCGACTGGGAGTTAACTAAATAACCACCACTACCCCATAAGGCCAAAATCAGCTCACAATTCTCTTGTCACCTCATCAATTGTGCCAACATGGCTCCTGTCCGGTCCCCTCCCGAGCAGGCAATCTCTGCTGATATACAGTGTAGGTTTTTGCAACCTGCATCAGCCATCTAATATAGCACTACGTGTGCGCCTCCATTCTTCGAGCTTCTGGAGTTGCATCAGGAGAACCCCTTCTAAGTCGGAGAGCCTGGCCTAATTTTTTTCTAAGCCATGCACCAACTGTTGTTTCACCCCATATCTAGTGTGTAAGCAAACTCCCCTGAGTACTACCTTCATTTCATCCCAGTTGTGTGCTCTGCTGCTGGAACTACCCCAGTTCTAGTGAAAATAATGAATGAGCTCCTCCCACACCATAGCCACAAATGGTGTGTCTGTCAGTACCTTTGCTCGCAAATGCTACAGCGACACTTTAAGGCGTACACGTCCCTTTGCCAGGCCCACTGGAAGTGGGGAATGATTGGATATATATTGCGCCAGATAGGCAGCCTCTCAGACTTTGTCCAGCAAGCCTGTGGTGAGAAAGTAATAGTCCAGCCTACTATCCGTACCTGTGTGTAACAAGATAATAGTCTAGAACTTGGGTGTCTCCCCCTCCGCACATCCAACAGACTAAGGCCCTGTGTCAATTTCCTTAGCTGGCTAGTCATGTGGGGCTTTGTGTTTTTCCATGGGGGATCATTATCTAATGTCCCGTGAAGCACACAATTACAATCACCCTTCAACATCATGTCAGTGGTCAGAAATGGGGCAGCAGCTGTTTCCATGTCAGTGAAGAAACGTGGACAGTTAGGATTCAGTGCATTTGCATTCACAAATTAGGCCTCTCGTCCATCCAGGACCCCAGACAAAACAACAAATACGCCCTTGGGGTCCAATATATGTCCCCTGTGCTGAAACAAAACCCTCGGTGCCACCCATATCAAGACGCCCCGTGCATATCCTGAGTGTGACATAGTGAATAATTGCCCCCACCAGCATCTAAGTAGACTGGGAATGCAATCCCCCCAAACATGCGTTTCATGCAAAAAGGCTATAGGGAAATGATATTTATTGAGGTATGAATACACTCTCTGCCGTTTCTCAATGTGTACTAGTCTCTTGACATTCCATGTCAGTAATTTAAATGCCACATCAGCCTTCATTTGTGTCATGCAGGTTCATCACAAGATCAGGGCACAACTATCAACCGACAATACTACACACCCCAACATCGAATCACATGAGCTGCCATATTCCTCCAAAACTGTATCCCGCTTCATGAACAGAGCTACCTCATTCCCCAAATCCCACCACCCCATGGGCAGTACCACAAACTCTCCCCACCTAACAGAAATGCAGCACAGAAACCTTCAGTTCCAACCCCAAACCCACTATCTCATATCTAATCAAACCAGCAATACCAATAAGGAACAACGAATATGCTATGCTAAAGATCCGTACTCTGTAGCAGTCACAGGGGGGAAATACTGCCACAGCTACTAGACCCCTGGTTCCTACACCCTTAGTCTATCCACCTTGCCCCATCAAGCTTATTACGGAACTAACATGTACTGATTAACACCTTCTGTACCTCCCCGATACTGAAAGATGCTTGTATTCTTCATACCTGTTTCATGCGAGAAATACAGTGAGCACAAGTTGCAGAGCAATTATACAAATTAGTATATTTTGTCAAATTATATGTAAGTCTTAGGTAGGAGCCCATAGGTGCGAACCCAAAGGGTTGACCACTGAGTGCCTCATCACATGGTTAATGACTGCGCACCTTACAAGATCAATTTCGACAGGACCCTCATTCGTACTGTCTGTGCCATATTCAGCCACTTCATCTGTCCAACCGGGAGTCTTTCTTTGCTGGCATGCACCCAGTGTATCTCAGTGTACCATCTGAGCACACCACAATACGTCCCATCCGGGTCAGAGACCCAGCACGTCTGCTTCTTTCGGCTTGCCTTCACTGACATGTTGACTTTTGTTTCTCCATCGGGGTCAACAACCCAGTCCTTTCCGACCCTGAAAAGGGTACCCCGCCAATGTATCCACCCAATGACTGAAAGTGAAAGTGACTTCACTTTCAATGACTGGCCTCAGATGCTGTGAAGAAAAAATTTACCTTTCCTCTGTGGACTACTTAGAGCTTTGCTGGAGACATCAGGCTGTATTCTAGATTAAGATCACATAGTCTTTTTTTGACTGTCAGATACGTTTTCTGTCGGTTTTGGACCTTAAAAGTATAGTCTGGGGAAATAGAAATTGGGGTGACCTTCAAAATGTGGTAGCCCTTCACTCACACCTGTTGCAGGGTTGCATCCCAGTTCCTGTAATTAAACAGATGGGCAATAAGGCGCAATGGTTCAGCAAATGCCCTGTGTGCCCACTCATCATGAAGAATTTCAATAACTTCAGTAGATGGACAATTTTACCATGCCACTCCTCAAGAAAAAGTTCTGCATATTGACCCTCCGCTTTTTTAGGGAATATATGCTAACACATGGTTATTACCTTTCTTGAAGTAGGGGAGGGGCATCTTGAGCCATTTGAAGCTTCAACTGGCAACTTCTTGAGGCTTAACTCATCTAAAACAAAGATCCTGACCTTAAGCAATACCTCTATATGGGATTTTAATTGGTGAACTAAAAAACTTGTCCTCCCTCCTACCCTCTCTCACTTGGCAAAAAATCTGGGTATCACTTTTAATAACAATCTGAATTTTACAGAACACAGTCACTTTCTGTTTGTTTTTTCTGAAATCATTGAAGAAATTCCTCCTTCAACCCTTCAGATCAAAGGAAAATGGTAGTTCAGGGAACCGTCTTACAAAAACTGGATTATTGCCTGTGGCTGGCTTATCATGAGGCTTAGATAAAGATATAACACTTGGGAAGGGGCTTTAGACATTATCTCTACTTCTGAGTACTCCCTGCTTACCTAATAAAGGCATCACTGCTTCCCTTTGTTAAATAAGGGGTGGGCAGCAGGTGCAGACTCCGCTATGTGGCAGAATAGGAGTTTTATGCTGAACTCTGCACTCGCCAGCAGAGCGTGGAGTTACTAAACTCTGAAAACTCCACCCACGGAGTGGAGTAAACCTCCCACTCTTAATTATTGCGCCTGTATTCTCTTGGGTTTTCCCTAAGAAGCATCATCATCATCATCATCAATCATCCTCGTCATCAGATGCAGATGATATAAAATGCGGAAGTATAACTTTTACTGGGCATTAGAAATTTCACAGTCTATCTTGCCCTATCACAGGTGTCTTCATTGGCTTCTAATCGAGAAGAGACATCTGTTCAGATCTCTCTGACTATGCTATTAAGTTCTTAAGCTCCAACAGAATCTCCTCAGACCACGCTGCCTTCAAGTCAGCTCTCAACAAATAGCACCAATGCCTCATGGACACAAAAAGAGGCGCCCTGACAGCCTGCATCAAGGCAAGCGCTTACTACACCAAGGGACTCTTCAGCAGGAACTCTGCGACACACGAGCAAACTACTTCCACAACTAGGAACCCTCCATCTACAGCAACTTTGATCCCCAACCCACTTACATCGACAACCTCTTCACACTGACATACAACCACCCGCTCACTGCCTGGAACCTACTCACCATGCAGAAAACCACCACCATCATGACCTTCACCCATTCAAGAGCATCCATTGACCCAAGCCCCCACCACATCTTCAACCTCAGACACAAAGAAAATAGGTGGAGCATTCACCTTTATTTTCAATGCAACCATCAACATGGCTGCCTTCCCTGACACATGAAAACATGCAGAGGTCTGACCGTTCTTGAAGAAACCCTCTGCCAAATCCAGCAAACTCAAAAACAACTGCCCCTTCTCACTGCTCTCATTCCATGCCAAAGTCTTCTCGAAGGGCATCAACCACCAGCTCACCAGCTCACCGAACACCTAGAAATAAGTAACCTACTCAATGCCTCCCAATCTTGATTCTGTGCTAAACACAGCACGGAGACAATCCTGATTGCCACCTCTGACAACACCAGAACCCTCCTCAAATGGGATGAAACAGCGGCCTTGATTCTCCTTGGCCTGACGGTGGCGTTTAACACGGAATCCCATCAAACCCTCGTCAATTGGTAGATGCTCTGAAATTGGTTGCATCCTTCCTCACAGTATGCACTCAAATAATCTGTCTACTGCCCTCCACCTCTGACCCTCGGAGTATCATCTGTGGTGCCCCTCAAAAGGTTCTTCTGTCAGTCCCACCCTGTTCAACATTAATATGACACCATCAGAACTCATGAACTCAACATCATATCCTACACAGACACTGCCCAACTCATCCTCTTGCTCTCAAAAGACCCCGCTATGACCAGATCAAACTTCTGCAACTTCATGATGAGTGTTGTCGACTGAATAAGGACCTGCCTGAAGCTTACCATAGACAAGATGGAAGTGCTGATTTTTTGGGAAAAACACCAGCCCATGGGATGACACCCGACAGCCGCCTGAACTTGTTACCACACCCACTCCAACTGACCATGCTCACAACCTCAGCATTGTCCAGGACAGCGATATCACCATGAAGTGCCAAGTCTCAGCCTAATTCTATACCGTCTGTACACTCCAGAAAATCTTCAGATTGAGTTCCTGTTAACACCAGGAAAACTTTCACCAAAGTCATCGTCGCCAGCTAGCTGCACTACGGAAATTCACTCTATGCCAAAACTATTACCCTACTTCTCAAGAAACTCCAGACCATGCCTAATACAGAAGCCAAACTCATCCTGAGCCTCCCCAAATGGACCCACATCACCCCAACCTCAGGAACCTATACTGGCTCTGTGTCCAGAAGAGATGTTAGTTTAGGATGTGTAGTGTAGTTCCTGTATTCCCAATAGTCTCTGCGCATTGGAATAACATAAACGGTAGTTTAGACGTAGGACTGAGGTCGACTAGGTCTCTACTGAATATGTTAGACTTAATTAGGTATGCCAGCTAGCTGAGAGGTTACTAGAAACTTTCTTGAATGAACAGGGAGGAGTTAACTTCCCTGATTAGACAAGAAGGGATTAGCTTCTGACAACCGCATAAACATGACAACTTTGCTCCCTCCAGAATAAGGAGTATATCTTCAGAGTCGTGTGAAAACAATAGATAGCTATTTCACTCAGTCAATCGTGCATACTTAGTTTCACCAGAGTGCAAAAAAATAGAGAGACGGGCGTTTTCAATAAAAGGTGTTATTTATTGAGCAGTCTTCTTTCTCATGCAAGAGAAGTGAATTGCCACAATTGCAATACTTATCATAAAGTAAAATGCATACAGTAAAAGGAGTATTATAAAATAATACTGTAAAAGCATTGATATGGTTTCTGAGCCATATGATACTTCAAATGGATAAAATATATACAATTACATACAATGATAAAAGTTGACTAAACGTACTCAACTGGTGCTTCTAAGATACGCCTACCCCAGTGTACCTAACCTAAGCCTAGTACGTGGGAAGGAGTAAGGGAGTCGCAGTTGAAGTTAAGTTAGTTTTACCAAGAATCTGAATCAAGAATTCTCTAAGGATCAAATAAGCTCTGTACCTTGGTTTTAGAATGAAGGAGGTCTTGTATCTCGTTCTCAGGACTCGATCTCCCAGTAACCCGCAAGGGTGACTGGAAACACTGGAGCTGGATTTTCTCGGTAGGAGAAAAGACAGCGTCTTTCTCAGTCCGTCAAATGGGAAGGA
This sequence comes from Lissotriton vulgaris, assembly GCF_964263255.1. Classification (NCBI taxonomy): domain Eukaryota; kingdom Metazoa; phylum Chordata; class Amphibia; order Caudata; family Salamandridae; genus Lissotriton; species Lissotriton vulgaris. The sequence goes on from NC_141685.1 coordinate 1,573,401,496, forward strand.
CGGCTTCCTTTGGCACTCGCATCAGCTGGGCTTTGGGTAAGTAGATAGCCGCTCTGCTCCAAACCACTGTGTGTTGCTTTAGGCAAATGCTGGTATATTTATACCTGGAAGGTGCCGTGTTTGACGTAAGGTTGGACATAAGACGTCAATAAGAACTGTCACTAAGAACTGGTAGTTCTTTCAGGACTCGCAGGAGTTCTAGGAAAAATCAAAACAAAAGCAGGGGGAATTCCCGGGTTGCTGGAGGTTTGGTTTGTTTAAAGAACGTGTTGTACTTTCTAGGAGCCTAAGGAAGTAGCCTTGCCGTATTTGGACTGCATTGGCTATTACTAAATATGGATATGATTCTTATGCCTTGATAAGTATATGATTTGTTATAACCACATAAGGGCATAAATCGGGAATATTTAATTAGGGTCCTAGATACGTTTACAACAGATGCTGACACACACCTACAAGACCCTCCACGGCCAGGATCCAGCATACATTAACCACTGCCCAAACTTCCACCAACCCCCCAGAATACTGCTCTTCACCTTCCTTGCCCTTGCACGCGTTCCCAACATTATCTGTGTGGAGGTTGTTCCTTCTCCTACCTCACCGCTGTGTCCTAGAATGACCTACCCCTCCACCTGCGAATCTCACCTTCATTAAAGTATTTCAGATTTTTGATTGAGACCAATGAGACCCCAGCACCTGGATATCCTCATGGGTGAAAAGTCACACTCTACCAGTACTGATTGATTGATTGACTCTTCTTTTCCCTGTTACCAGTAAACCATTTTTTTTAATGTATTGACCAGGTTGTTCTCTTCAGTCTGCCAATCTTCTCAGTGTGCCTCATATCAGGAGATACAGTTGTGGGCATCACTCTTTCTATTTCCTTACATCATCTTCTGGAACTCAGTCCATCTTTGGCTTCACATTATCACTCCTTACTTCGAATTCAGAGAGCAATGTTAAACCTGCTTTTTTATTCCCTAATTTTTCTTTTAGTCACTTTTTGTTCAAAGTCTGGTTACTAGTGCTAGGACACCTTAGAGGGGTAAAAGCTTAATAAAAAATGACATAAATCAATTATGCCTATACAATGGTATATAGGTTACACAGCATTACATCTTAAGGGACTGCAAATTAAAACTTTACTCCTGTTAAAAGCAAAAGTATGACCACCTGCTTGAGGGGTGAAAGGTTGGGATTGTTTGGTATGGTATAGTGATATAAAAATACTGTTTTCTTCCTAAGCTATAAGGTGGCTACCTTGCTATGCAAATAAAAAACAATTATACAGTACACTCAAAGTTTCTCGTCATTCTGGCCACTGCGACTGTTTGTGTGGAATCATTCATTTCATGTTGTTAGAAATGGTTTTCCTGGTTGGCCAACCAGGAACCACCACTCTAGTCAAGATAAGCTATATAGACACTAAAAGATAACCTGTGCTCACCCTCTTGCAGCTTGGCACAGAGCAGTTAGGTGTATCTAAAGGGGCATTGTTTAAAGTATTTGTGCAACATACATTACACAGTAACACAATGAATACACCACAAAAAGACTCCACACAGGTTTAGAACAATAGATTACTATATTATTAACAAAATGAAATCAAAACAGCAAACATCCAAAGAATGGAAGTTGTGATATTGAATTTTAAATAAGTAATTGTAGTGAAGTGCTTAGAAAACAAGTAGACTTAAAAAGGTTCATTTAGGTTGAGCTAGAGTGGAGTAAAGTCAAAGTCCAGGCCAAGCGCAATGAAGCACCGGCCGGGTTCGGGACCCCCGCAGGCCGGATGTACAAAGTACCTTTATTGGTCACATACAGCAAGATGCCTTGATGTCTCGGCCTGCAGGTGCAGGATACGTCGATCTGCACCAAGCAGTGGAGGTGATGCGCCACTTCCAAAAAATAGGTGCCAGGGTCCAGAGGCATCAAGTGGTGCACTAGATTCTGCATCACAGTCAAGAAAATGCATTGATCTCACCAACCAGCAGTGATGGAGATACGCTGACTGATGCGTTGATCTCTGGAGGCAAAGCACTGGTTCTGATGCAAGGATTTAACTCCTGCAACCAAGTCAATGCACCGGTTCTGCGACAATCTGACACGAGATGTGTTTAAATGCATGTTGCAAGCACCAGGGCCACTTCCAGTGAGCCAGGCACAGGATCAGGTGTAGAGACTTTGATATCCCTCAGTCTCAAGCAACGGATGGCCAGCCAACAAGCCGTTTTCAGCTCAACAGTGCAGTTGAGTCCTTAAAACAAAACAGCAGTTCACCTGGCAGTGCTTTAGTTACAAGTCCTGTAGTGTCTGAATTTAGGGGTTCAGACACCCAATACTTATACCCAAAATAGCCTTTGCTGTGGGGATGACTTCAAAGCAGCTCTCAGAAGTGCGCAAGTATCCCTTTCAACCCGTCATGTCTGCCAGGCTTTCTGTTGGGGGTAATCAGTCCTTTGTGTGGGGACAGGACACTGCCTATTCAAGCAAAGTGTTAGACCCTCCCTTCCATCCTGCCCAGGCACGGCCATCAGAATGCAGATGTATGTAGATGGCTACCCAGACGCACCTAGCCTTGTGTGTTGTGGCTGTCTAGAGGGAATGCACAAAGTGTAGCTGTCACCCACCCCAGACCTGTATTAGAGACAGGCTGTCAGGTACACAGTGCAGTAAGTGCAGAGAAATGTACACTTTCTAAATGTGGCATTTATACAACAGTAATGTTAAATCCAACTTCACGATTAAGGAGTATGTGTACATGTAGAGATCAAACACGCATGTCCTACCTTATACTTACATGATGCCCTGTCCTTGGGGTTACTTAAGGACTATCTTGGGGGTGACATATGCAATAAAATGGGTGTTTAATGCTTGGCAAGTAGTTTGGTTTTAAATGTCAAGTCTAAGTGGCAGTAAACTGTACACAAAGGCCCTGCAGTGGCAGGCCTAAGACAAGTTTGTAAGGCTTCCTATGTGGGTGGTACAATCAGTGCTGCAGGCCCACTGTTAGCATTTGACTTATAGGCCCTGGGTATGTGCAATACCACTTTACAGGGGACTTACTATTAGGTCAAATATGCCAATTAGGTAGACACCAACGTCACCATGTTTAGGGGAGAAGCATATGCAGTTTAGTAACTGGTGAGCAGTGGCAAAGTGCTCAGAGTCCTAATGCCAACGATAAGAATCAGTAAAAACTGGAGCTAAGAGATGAAAGGTCTGGGGAAAGACGACCCTAAGAATGATAGGTCTAACCCATGTGGAATGGCTATTCTTGATATCAAAACTCCATGTTACAGAATTAAGGTGTAAGACTCAATTTTACATTATAGCTGCACGGTTTGGCTCTGTGTCATCAAAATGTTGCTGTATGATTTATGGATTTAAGTAATAGACATCTGCTTGCTCTAGAATTTTATGTAAAGGTAAGCTATCTGCTTCTTCAAATCAAAGAAGATGCCAGGAGACCGATTTTCTCCTAAATCAATACACATTTATCCTTGATTTCGCAGGATGGTAATCAGAAGGCTAAAAGAGCTAAATCCTGCAGTAGTCTAAAGATAGAATTCTTTGTAGGTCATCTCTAACAATAGCTGAAATAGCCTGTTGTTCTAAGGATCCAGTGCTGCATGTTTCCCTTCTTTGGGGCCTATTTTAGTTCACACTAAATCTGTACACAACTATGCACGTTTATTAACAGCTACAGAAGCAGAACATTCATCTCCAACATAATGATGACTATGCTGCCAGTGTTCCCTCTGCCGCAGGGAGGGCACTGCTCCAATTGCATCTACCTTCAATGGATTGCTATGGAGTACATGACTATCCTGGAATATAGAGGTCTCATGCTTTCCAGGTTCATGCGCTCTTATTTAAACCTGGCAGCTTTTTTCTTGTGTTTTGGTACTTGTAGTCCTTCTTTTTAACTATAAATACGGGAGTTGCAAGTACAGAAGAACAAGAAATGTAAACAATTGCATCCCAGATTGTGTTTCGTGCATTTGATCCTTCTGCCTTGGTTTTGCATTGTACATCTATTCACTTTACCTGCACAGTTCTAATTAGTGAATGTCATAGCTGAGTAAATATTTGTGATCGATACCCTTAGTAAGGAAAGAGTACAATGCCACTCATTTTGAAATAGCCATTTTACAAATACGAAGTGGCTTGCATCCTATTCTTTTTGGGCAAAATGCTCTCAGAAAAAAACTGCTCAAACTGTGGAATGTGTGAAAAAAGAGTCCTGCCTTTTCCCACTGCCAGAGTGGTTCACACAAGTTTCTTCTGAACTGAATCATCAGCAAGTGACACGATCTGATACTTTTCAATCAAGGGGGAGGACAACTTGGGCCGTTCACAAAAAATATTTTTGTGTTATTCTTTATTTGGTCATAAACTAATACGTCCGGTGAAATCGCGCCTTAAAAGTGGCTCACAGAGATAATGGTTTCAGCATCTCACCACGTTTTCCATTCTTTTTTTTTTTTTTTTTTTCTCTCTCAATGTCACACCGACTAATACGCCTTCATATGTGATGGGATAAAATAAAGGTTTTCAGTTCAAACCGTGAAGAAATACAAGTATGCAATATCAGATGCATAAACTGAAACATATCAAGAGTTTGATGTGCTGAAATATTGGAAAAATAAAACATACACCAACCAGTATTTTTATGAATACATTTCAAATCAAGTAGAACAAACGATTCAGAATATTGAGAAAATGTAGGATGAAATTCAGACAAAATTGAAATGTTCAAAAAATAAGTGCTGAGGTACCAAATATCACATCATAAAACATTGAGCAGGACGAAGTGATACCTGAATCTAAAGGGGAAGCTATCCATATTGACTTCACCCTTTAGGAAAGCTGAAAAAAGCCCGCAAGACGAATTACAGACTGAAGAATGTTGGGCTGAGGACACTTCATCTGTTCTAAAATCTTCTTGGATGACAGCTATAGTTTGTTTCCTTTTGGTGTGCTGTGAGTACATGTGCATTCTTTCAGCAGAATCTTCAGTGAACATAGCTTGTTTGTTGAGAGTTATTTTAACACCTTTTCTTCCTAGATGAATCAAGAAAGATAAGCCTTGGACCTGCAGCTTGCCCAGACGTTGCTGCAGGGATGCACAATAAGGCTTTAGTTATTATGCAAAACCTTTTGTTCATTTCCTTTTTCTGCAACATATCGGGTGTTTGCACTCTGTTGTGCTTCTCTCATCTATAGGCAACCACATGATCACTTGGACATGGTAACAAAGCAAACCAATGGGTCATACCGAAGGAGTTTGTCTTGAAATGCCGCAAATTACTAATGGACTAAACCTGAATGTAATAGATGCAGTGTTTTGTGCCTGGAACTACACAAATACACCTCTTGTGGTTAAGTAGTCCAGTAAGACAAGTAATAATTTTTTACTCTTATTGTCTGCTCTGTATTTCTGTATCCAGGGAAATTCTGCTCAAGTGGATACTCATATGTCTCCTTAGAAGGTTACCTTGCAGGAGGTTAAAAATTGACATTTTGCTCTTCAGGCATCACATTCAAGTGAACATGGAGCGGCTGATTCAAAGCCACTCTGTGTTTCATAATGTAGGCAGCATGCCACTGGAACTTTGAAGAGGAGAGAGAGATCACCTTGCAGACGGGTGCAGTGAGTGACTGCCCCTGCTTGCATGGAGATGTTGATTTAATGTGTGCCACCTTTTTTTGGCACAGTTTCAATGCACCACTTAAAGGCAGACTCTACACCTGGGCTATATTATGGACGTGGCCACAGAGGCAAAGTGAGCCTCTCATTTTCATGGGGCCGCGCACCATGCAAATGAGGGAATACCCTTTCATGATAGCGCTGGTGATACATGTGTGTCTACCCCCCCTTCTGTAATACGATTGTGCCCCGGTGGCGCACAAATTGGGCGCTCATGCCTGTTGCGCTACCAGGGTACAATGTATAATATGCCCCCGATGGGCATACCCTCTTTTGCAGGAAACTTTGGCTCAATCATTTACAGAGGCCACATCTACCTTGTAGAATTGCACTCCAGTAAATCTATGGTTACTGTTTCATTACCTGCCCCCTCCAATGAAGTTAAAGAGCCTTTCATTTTCTTGGCCATCACCTGGTTAAAAAAAGTGTGTTTTGCAAAGTGTTAGAGGATTTGTACTGTGTGTTTAAAGTTTTAAAATGTTGGATATGTGCACTATTTGTAAAGTATTAAGATTAGTTTGCACTGTAAACACTTATTAAATTACAAAGAATTATAATCGTTTTTTCATAGCGCCCATAGTGCATCAGATGTTTCAGAGTGAAGGTGTGTGCACACTTCCCTAAGAGGTGAGAGGAAACTGCCATAAGTCCAAATCTTTTACAAAGCAGAAAAAGCTTTGAAGAGAACCACTGGATTAATCTACTTCTCACAGCCTTGATACAGAAGCACCCCAAAATGAAGACGTGAAAAAAGACAAGGAAAAAAAAGGGCACAGGTAATCAGATGGAGCCACAAAGGGAGCCCTTAAAAGTAATGAATCATCAATTGGCTTTTTTCCTGGGAACACAGCACAGCAGTCCTACTCAGGGGAGGTGGTGTGGGCTAATATCCCTCGTCCGCTGATACACAACAAGAAAACTCAAAACATTATTGTCCAGTCAGTTATTTTTCTTTAAAAAAGGAAAAGTACTTTACACGCACAATGCTAAATACTACATACTAAATTACAGATATACATTAAGGTAGATAGAAATTCCTTTTGTAACACTCTTATACCACATTACAACCCTAGTGACTCCCTGCCTCTAATAATAACAATACCCACTACCAAAAGGAGGCAAGCTCTACTTCAAGCCCTTGGAGAAAACTCTAACAGCAGGATGATGAAAGCACAGTTCAGTTCTTTCCCTGCCCAAGACAGAAGCAACCACTGCAGGCCAACCCCAACAGCACACAGCACAGGGGCAGTACTCTGCCAGCTTTCCCAGTTCTTCTTCCTGGAAAGTTCCTTATTTCAGCAGTAATCTAAAGTTCAGGGGTCTGGGCCCCACTTTTTATAGCACACATTCCTTTGTTCTCTGGTGGCAGAGACGCTCTTTGCCCAGCCAAAACCAGTTCTGTCCTCTCTGGTGGAGCTTCCCGGAAGGAGGTGGAGACAGCATTGTGTAAGGTAGACCAGGTGCAAGGAAGTCTCCTCTCTCTTCTCTGAATGCAGCCCGTCTATTCAGCCCAGCAATGACTCATTCAGCAAAGGCAGGACACATATGAACCCCCTCCTGTGCCTGTTTGAGAGAATGGACATTCCCAGCCTCAAAGCCAGACAGTCAATACACAAACCAGCAGAGGCAAACGGGATGGCTAATCAAGAAAATACAGACTTTCTAAAAATTGTATTTTTAAGCACACAATATAAAAACCATCCTTACTAAAAGATGCATTTTTATATTCTGAATTCAGGAACACTAAACTATATTTTCCTATCTTGTTCCCATGGGAGGTTAAACTTACAAAATGTTATAAGTAAACCCCTAATCTATCCAATAGGATAGATAACCTTTCAATAGTGAAAAACAAAATTGGCAGTATTTCACTATCAGGACATACACACACATGAAGGCATGTCCTACTTTTCACATACACTGCACCCTGCCCTCAGGGGTACCTTGGGCCTACCTTAGGGGTGTTTTATATGTAAGAAAAGGGAAGGTTAGGGTCTAGAAAGTGGATGCACTTGCCAGATCGACATGGTAGTAGCATACTGCGCACAGACACTGCAATGGCAGGTCTGAGTTACATTTACAGGCTGGTCATGTGGGTGGTATAATCAGTGCTGCAGGCCCACTAGCAGAATTTGATTTACAGGCCTTGGGCACACACAGTGCACAGTACTAGGGATATAACAGTAAATCATATAACCAATCATGTAAACACCAATCCATCATAGCAATTTACAAGAAGAGCATATGCACTTTAGCACTGATCAGCAATGATAAAGTGCCCAGTCATAAAACCAACCAAAACAGGGTCCAAAACAGGAGGCCTAAAAAACATGTCAGGGGATAAACCTGCTGGACAAGCCATCTCTAACAAGCACTGAATATTCTTTATTTATTATAAGCTTACTAAATGAATAGACAGCTTTGAAAGAGTCTTTGGGGCATATTTACAATAACTGGTGCATCCCTGCAAATCAGCAGGGATGCGCCAGTTATTGTGCGCCACAACTCCGCCATCATGGATGCGCCGCATTTACAATGCGGCGCACCATGGTGCAAAAACGGCACAAATGCGTGACGCATCTGTGCCGTAAAAGTGACGCATTGCTGTAGTTGCGTCGCAAGCGCGACGCAGCTCCAGCAATGCTCTGGGGGCCCTATCTAGTTAATGCTGCGTCAATCCTTACGCCTGCTTCAGGCAGGCACAGGGTTTTGACGCAGCATATGCCTAAAAGTGACTGAGTGAAATCTTGTAGATTTCACTCAGCCACTTTTAGGAGGCGTTTCTGCGCCAGAACGCCCCCCCTGCACAGGAACGCCTACATGTGGCACAGGGCATTACAACGTGACGCATCTCCCAGATGCGTCACGTTGTAAGTACCCCCGCACCATGGAGCAGAATTTGCGCCGCCGTTGCGTCACAAAAGTGACGCAAAGGCGGCGTAAATGAGGCGCAAGGGGCTTGTAAATCTGCCCCCATGTCTTTTGCTTCTCAGATCTTTGTTGACCCTCATAGTACATCTCTTCACATTTGAACACAGGAGAAATCACATGCATGTGTTTCTGACATATGTGGTACTTTTCATGTTGTGCATCGGATAAATTGTCTCATTGCTCCCAATCACTATTTTCTTTTTGTAAAATGTGCATACATAGTTGCTGGAGGTAGGGCTGTGGGAAGTGCTGCAGCATGCTTAAAATAGCCATGCTGGAATTCCAAAGGTGAAGGAGAATAAAAGATGACTCAATTTTTTTTTATCTTGTCACATATGCCATGCCTTCAAAGACGTAGGGCAAATGTCAGGCTAGTCTTCTGACAAATTGCTGCCTGATCTTTTAACATGGAGACTGGTGTTTACTTTTCTTTCTCTTACACAAAGTGTTAGGATGTTGTAAAGCAAACTATGTGACAAAGTTGGTGGTGTGAAAGGAAAGACTGTAGGATGATGTTTTCTTCTAACACACAACAAAATGTAAATACCTATAAATGAACTATAAAAGTATTTCAAACTAAATAAAGATTTAGGAAAGAAATCATGAAGCATCTTTTTCCTAATTTTGAAGTGTGATGCAAACAAATATTTTAATAAATGAACTCAAATCAAGCCACTTTTCTTGAGGATGCAAATCATTAATATTACTTAAACCCAATTTCAACACATCATTGTTTGTGCGCTATATTGTTTTAGCAGCAAAATAGTTTGTTTCTGCAAATATAATGGTCATTTCGATGGGAAGTGTGCCGTTTGTAAATGACAAAGTGCTACAACACCATGTGTTATTAATATATTTGTGACAGTAGTGCTCCTACACCAGCTACATATCACGCTCTGGCACCCCCCTACTGAATGTTATGACTCATTTGCGGCACTTTTTCTGTATGTGATTCTTAGATTTTTCAGAATACCGATTAGTTCACTGATGTAACATTTTTGACAACTTCCTAGAAATTGTTCCAGCAGCACTGTATGTATATATTGAATATGAATCCGAAATCGCAATCAACAGATTTATTTTAATGATAACAGCTCTTAAAGAACTGCTCCATATTGCGTATAGCTTACATTTCTAGTTTAATCCTATTGCAGATAAAGTGATTATAGTGATATCCTTAAAAAAACTGCGCTCTGCGGAATATATAATTTTTTTGTTCTTATCTAGCCCGTATAATAGAACAGACAGCTACTTTCTAATTTTTATACATCTTTTTGCTGTCTAACCCTCAGACAAACGTGACATTAGTAAGTCATGTCATTATGGATTTATAGACAATTCTGTTCTGACTGAGACAGCCTAATGACAGCTTCTGGTACTGCAAACTTTCAGGAAACATATTTCCTCAGTTATGCAAATAGAGTTCTTCGATTGGCTGTCTCACCAGCATGATATGGGTTTACTTTACACCTCCATTACCTACCACTTTTCCTCTGCTAAAGAGCAATAAGCTCTATTCTCCACCTCTAGGGAGACCTGCAATTTGTGTTTAAGTTCTCTGACAGGCCATACTTTTGATGTCATTGATATTTTTACATCTTTCCAGTTGTCAGAGAATTTTCGTTTTCTGATCAGGATGCAGTGGGTAGTTTATATAGAATTAATAGGCGTGCCTTGGAATCATAGCGTATTCTACCTTTATTGTATATATATTGCGGTTATAACTCGTTTTTTAAATTCAATAATCAAAATGGTCTTCATAAGACTTGCACAATATCTACAACAGAATTCTCCTGCTCTTTCGGCAACTCGGTTACGTTTTTTGTTTTATTTAGTTTGAAATGCCTGCATATTTTAATTTTAAGAAGTAATAGAAGACTTTTTTTTAATGGAAATTTCATCTAGATTTTAGAATCGGGAAAAAAAGACGGTGAGATACTGACCAGATAGTTTTGTACCTATTTTGGTTCAGGAAAACGTAATTGAGTTTGGATTTTTTTTTTAGAGATTCCTTTGAAAGTTGTTGACAGTAAATTATGTATTGTAGAATTTGTTTGCAGACAGTTTCGTTTTTCTCAAAGAATGAAATTGAGTCCACATGCATATTTTTTGATTTGCCTTAGTTTTTGCTTAATTTCCAAAAGGAGCCACAGCAGGTCAGGGGAATGGCAAATGGGCGACTTGGAATTTCTGATTCAGTTACTAGGGTATTGCCAGAATATGGTATTAAGCCAGCCCTGTCCAAAATAAGTCAAACTAAATGCAAAAGGCTATAAAATGATGCAAGCTGTAAATCCAGCACTTGTTGAAGCACATAGGTACCAATAATGGATTTGCCTTTTCTTTCCCCTGACAGCCACTCATCCACCAAAACTGCGATGGTTGGGAGAGTTTAAGTTTACTGTTCATTCTTACATCATCCACCTCCCCAAGCTCCATGACCTAATTTTTAGAAAGACAAACTTTCATGATCGACCTAGCTTTACAGGACATGAGGCAGTTGATTTTGCAATATAACTAAAGTTTTGTTTTGTAGCGCATTGTCATTTAAAGATAGTATATTTTCCATTGAAATGGCCACTAAATTCGAACAGACATACAGTTATTTGATAAAACTATATTGAACACGCATGATAATGTGTGGAAATTGGGTTTCAGTTAATATTAATTATTTGTGCATGACCAAGTAAAGTGCCTTGATTTTAAATCTTGGTTTCTATTGCACTGAATTACAAAAACATGTGCTTCATTTTGCTTTCCTAACTGCTGGATTTTAACAGTTCATTTACAGGCATTTACATGTTGCTGTGTATTACAATAAATTACATCCTACATCCTTTCTTTTCACTCTCTTTGTACCCCAGCTAGATTGTCACATAAGTCACCTTACTTTTCTGTCTCTGCTACAAAGTAAGAAGTTTGTAAACACCAACCCCCCATAGGAAAAAAATAAGCTACAATTTGTCTGAAAACATAGACTGAAATTTGAGCGATGTCTTTGAAATGCAGCAAATGTGACAAGATAAATATAGAATTTAAAGGCATCTTTATTTATTGCTTGGCCTTTCTTGAACCACCAAAACAAAAGCTTGCAACCCACCAGTGGGTCGCGACCCACAGATTGGGAAATATTGCTCTAAAGGTATATGTCTAATTGGCTGACCTAGAATTGGCATAAGTCAACTTACCTAAAGGCCACTAGTCTATGTTACCATGGTAACCAGAGCCTGTATTTTAAAGTTTCCCTCATAAACTGCAGCACCTATTGGGCCACCACAAGTGTGACAAAGCAAAGCATGACTCCCAGCCCACAACTATTGGCTGGCATAAGAGGTTTAGACAGCTAAACTTAACATTTCAATTTAAATTAATGGCAAAGCCTAAACCTTCCTCTTTTTGTCTGCCTTGACTGTGCAGCTGTCACCAAACAACTATGTTAGCATTACTGAAAGGGGCTTTGGCTCAACCTACATTTTGGGAGCCAGGAGTAGATGTTCTGATTGGGAAGAAGTGATTGCCTTCCACGCAGCTGTGATCATTGTATTTGTTTATCCAGCTACCTGAGGTTGAACTTTAAGAGGCATTCTCATGACACTGTAATGTTATAAAAGTGTCTTAATTGACTAGATATTTTATGGTGTTTTTCTCTGGCAGCAACACAAATAGGAGGAGGGCAGTCATTAACCTACATAGATTTTTAGGTCTGACTTGACAGTGCATTCATACACCACACCTATTGGGATTGTCAGTGCTTGTTTATATATATAAGGCAAACCTACAGAGCCCTAACGTCAGGTTGCATCATATTAAAAAGATATATATGTGTTTTATTAACTTTACTTGTTTTAACAGAAGAAACCCTGCATTGTCGGTTTTACTGTGGAAAGGCTTGTTGATCCATTGGGGAGTACAGAGTTACAGGTTGATAACTCAGCAGTTCTAACTACTGAATGGAACAAATAAATATGATACTTCAAGATATCAAAACAATTGTTGCATTAATCCTGATGTGATGCTCGTAAAAAAAAATGTATCATGTACACAAAATGGCAACTTTAGAAAGTTGAAAAATCAAAGGGGATGATGGACGGAGTGTTAAACATTGCAAGCGCTCACCCCAGTCAACTGATCTGGGTTTAATCCATCATCATTTTTTAGCTCACTCCGCCACCCCAGTTCAGACATGCCATATGCAAATCAGTCTGACCATGCGCTTCATGGGAACAGTCCTGCCCGAACTGCCAAGCCATGTCTTCCCTGGACCGGATACAAGCATCCTGGGACCAGTTTCGGGTTCATAACCTTCATCAGCCAGGCTATCTTGGATCCAGTGACAAAGTGAGCGAGGGACCCACGTATGGGCATACCCTGCCAACTTAGGGCAAAGAAAGCAAAATCAAAGGGGATGATGGACCGAGTGTTGAACATTGCAAGTACTCACCCCCAGTCAACTGATCTGGGTTTAATCCATCACCATTCTTTAGCTCACTCTGCCACCCCATTTCAGACATGCCATATGTAAATCAGTCTGACCATGTGCCTCATAGGAACAGTCCAGCCCGAACTGCCAAGCCATGTCTTCCCTGAACCGTAAACAAGCATCCTGGGATCCGTTTCGGGTTCATAACCCTCATCAGCCAGGCTATCTTGAATCCAGTGGCAAAGTGAGCAAGGGACCCACGTCTGGGCATACCCTGCCAACTTAAGGCGAACAAAGCAAAACCAAAGGGGAGGATGGATGGAGTGTTGATCATTGCAAGCACTCACCCCCAGTCTACTGATCTGGGTTTAAGCCATCATCATTCTTTAGCTCACTCCGCCATCCCAGTTCAGACATGGCCATATGCAAATCAGTCTGACCCTGTGCCTCATGGGAACAGTCCAACCCGAACTGCCAAGCCATGTCTTCCCTGGACCAGAAAAAAGCATCCTGGGACCAGTTTCGTGTTCATAACCCTCATCAGCCAGGCTTTCTTGAATCCATAGGAAAAAAGTGAGCAAGGGACCCACGTCTGGGCATACCCTGCCAACTTAGCGTGAACAAAGCAAAGCCAAAGGGGATGCTGGACGGAGTGTTGACCATTGCAAGCACTCACCCCCAGTCATTAGCCAGAAACCGGTCCCAGGATGCTTGTTTACGGTCCAGGGAAGACATGGCTTGGCAGTTCGGGCTGAACTGTTCCCATGAGGCACAGGGTTAGACTGATTTACATATGGCCATGTCTGAACTGGGGTGGCAGAGTGAGATACAGAATGATGATGGATTAAACCCAGATCAGTTGACTGGGGGTGAGTGCTTGCAGTGTTCAACACTCCCTCCATCATCCCCTTTGGTACAACTTTAGAAAGGTATCACTTTTCTGCACAAAGTTTACACTGACGTATTACGGTTGCACATAAGTTTTATGTCATGACAATAGCCAGCTGTTCGCCTGAGGAGAGATGTGAATAGCTCTCAGAAAGGAGCACACAGGGACTGCTGTTGGAGAGGTGTGACCTCTTCCTGGCAGGATGGCCTACTGAGGAATGTGGTTTATTATAGAGTGCAGTTTTGAGACCTCACCATGTAATGACAACACAAACTCGCATGAGATCCAATCAGGTGTGTTTGAAAACCTTAGCTTAGTCTGGGTAGCTGTGACCCAGAACAGTCATGCTTATTCAAAAGGAACAAGTGCAAAGCATTTAGAAGAACTAAAACAATTGAATAAGAGGAAAACACAACACAATAAAAGACCTACACCAATTTATAAAAAATAGGGTTCATTTGTATCTTTAACTAGTCGCATCAATGACAAAACACCAGCTGAAGGTTCCAGAGATATGAAATTTTAAAGGAACAATTAATCACATTTTTTCACTTAGAGCAATAAATCATTGTAATCTGGGATGACTTGCTGTTTTGGGTTATCCATGAAAAGTAACTTGATAACAGCTATAAAAGCAGTCTTGGGGTGACCAACTCTGGCTAGGTGTCAGTTACTGGGTCCAATAATGTTAAATAGAACAGTTACCTCGCAGTCAAAGTAGCCTCCAGTCCAGTTCCATGCTCAATGGGTGAACCGCCATAGAATTTAATAGAGTTGTCCTGATGCAAGGGATGCAGGATCCTGAAGATGCTCAAGGATGCAGAGGATGCTGAGCCAGTGATTTTCATCCATGCCCTCCGCATGCTCCAAGTACGTTTTTGTGCTTGCCTTCCAAGATCTTGCCATATCATTAGCCATGGGTTTCACCAGTTAGCCAAGCATCACTCTTGGAACAAGTACTCCCTGAGAAAGTTTGGTTTTAGAAAAATAAGGAAACCGTCCTGAAATATATATAATTATAAAGCATCTGAACTAATTATCTATGAAATGGCTAGAATTTTCCACAGTCACTTATAATAGTATAAACATGCCACCAATGAACATGCTTTGGGGTTAATTAAACTGTTAAGAAGAGTGAAAGCAATGGACTTTGAAGAATCACTTTTCCAAGCTTGGTTTGGAAAGTGAAAAGAGTAATGACCTTACTCAAGACAAGGTATTGGCAATATTGGTAACATTGAGCTCTAAAAGATATGATAACTAGCTGTCAGGGGTTTTAAGCATCCAACTGATCCAGTACTTTTGAGTATATTTTATTCATTTTTAGCTGAAAATGACCAAAGAGCCCATTGGAGGATTATTGACACTTTCAGGATATCTGAATAATTCGACAGGTAATTAAATGAAAAGTTAAAGAGCTAGCTTTAAGGGGTTGATTCAAGATTGTAGAATTTTCTCTTGGTGGACAAAAGCTTGATAAAACAAAGACTATTGCTTAAAGAGGCTATGCTTAGGCATAGACCAGGTCGGCAGAGGTGGGCCCCAGTAAGTGTCTCCTAGTTGTGTTTCAAATAACAGTTTTTTGTGCAAAAATGTAATGAATTTTTATGAATTGATGAATTGTGATGCTTCCGTCTGTGCCTAGATTCTAAATTTTATTTTCATAGCACTTTGTTTGATTGTTCATGAAGGCTTGTTTACCTTGGCATAAAGCACCTTCATGCTGCGTCTTAATTGCTCATTCTGTGTGGGGCAAGAAACTTAGGTAGCATTTTGTTACCGGCGACGGAAGGTGGGGAGGGTGGTGTCACAGAGCTTTGCCATTACTGAAGGATGCACTCTAGTGCTATGGGCCTTGAAAGTGAGGAGTCTTCCCTCCTTTATCAACATGCCAGAAGGATCCGCCTAAGGCAAGTCCGTCTGCACCCATCCGCAACCCGACCGCGGTCAGCGTCAGCAATAATGCCCACCCTACCTTAGATGTCCACCCCGGAGTTATATATACCACCTCAGGACTGAGAGATCAGAGGGTGTGGAATATGGAATCTGGCTCCCCTCTTCACCTAGTGAGCCCAGCCCCACTCTTCTGTACTCAGTGCAAATATTGAATTCACCCTCCAAATAGGAGGGAAAAAAGCTTGTTAGGCAGAAAACGTAACGCGGACAGCGTTAGGGCAGCCCTAATTAATGCCTGTTAACTGCATACACACGCACTATATATTTTCAATATATTAGTGGACAATAGTTTGATACACTTTTTCTGACTGAAAGTTGGATGAATGAGGCTTTCTGCCCTGATCTACAGTGGGCAAGCCTGACAACTATACTAGTGTGCATGTGGATAGGACAGAAGAAAAGGGAGGAGGAATTGCCATTATATACAGGAAGGCTTTTAAATGCCAGACATTCCTGTTGGATGATTTGAAAGAGGCAGAAGCCCTGGGTTACAATATCTCTCCCAGCACCAATCAATCTTTCTTTGGGGTGGTGGTCTATGAGGTAGACGCTATAGCCTCTTTAGATCAGGTTTTGCACCCCAATGCATGAAATATGCTAATTTTACTATCCTTGGTGACTTTAACCTACATTTGGACAAAACAGAGAACCCACTAAGTATCCACTTTTTGAAAGCTTTAGCTTCCCTTAACCTCACACGGGTGGAGACTATCACTACACACAGAGCTGGCCACGCAATTGATGGCATTCTATCCAGTATAGCAGTACTTTGGGAAACCCCTGAACCAATAATCTGGTCAGATCATTTCCTACTTCTCTTTCCTGGCCTATGGCTGACGTCAAGAAGGGGAGATTGTCCATTCCGACATGGGAGAAAAGACCTTGGAATATTCAGGAGGTGGATAAAATAGTGTATAAACTGCCCCTTAGTGTCTACCATAAAAGTCTAAAATGAGCCTGATGCATCTTTTATACTAATAGTATAATAGAGGCAGATAGCAATGGAAAGGAAATTTTTAAGATCATCTCTAGCTTCCTTTATCTGAAAATGCGCTTCCTTTATCTGAAAATGCTTATTCCAACACCTGACAACAATCCTGCCCTTTTCGATGGACTCAGTGATTTTTTCAAGGAAAAGATTGTTTTAATCGAGGCCAAGCTCGGGAATTCTAGCCAACATATCAATCTGTAATCCCTGAGGTGCTGGCAGGACCTTCAGCTAGAGTTAAGCTGGCCCGCATTCTCCCCCCTATCATGGAGGAAATAAGTGAGATGTTCCCTCTGCAAATCAGGGGCCCTGGAAGATCCTTGTCAACCTCACATCATGCAGAATGTTATACCTGATTCCTGGAAAAGGGCGAACATCATCGTCTCCCTTCTTAAGAAGGCTAACACAGACCTGGAAGCACCAGCAAACTTTAGACCTGTCTCTTTTTTGCCAGCAGCAGCAAAGGTTCTGGAAAAGATGGTGAATAGGCAACTCACCTCCTTTCTTTTTCAGTTCAAAAAATAGTTTATTAAGCAATAAGAGGTGTCAATACAATATACATATATGATACAGAATAGAAACAAAACAATCTAGAAAAACACTGCATAAATAATAAAAGGTAGACTGGTTTTGGAGACAAGATGAGGCTATAGAGTAAAGAAAAAAGAAAACAGTAGTAAAATCTATTAGATAGCAAAATACTTAGGAACAATAAGGTCAATCAGGGAGGTTTTGAGACTTCTTGCTGAATGGGTGATAAATGAAATTAATTTTTAGCCCAAGTATCAAGGTACAATGTTATAGGGAGCCATAAATTGGTGCATTTCATTGCCATATGAAGAGGAAAAACAAAGGCAGTATCCAACCTATGGTTACGACAAACATTATACCACCATGCTTTAACCGATATATTCCCAAAATTCTTCCAGTTAACAGTGATTTGTTGGAATGCAACCGCTATCAGTAAATCAATGATTCGCACATCAAAAGTGACATGATCCCAACAAGGGGAGAGACTCCCCAAAAAAATCATTAATTTGGGTCCAAATTTGTTTCCAAAAATCGTGAACGACAGTGCAAGAGAAGAGCATGTGGAATAGAGTTGCATTGGGTGCAGAGCAAGACCAACAGAAGTCAGGGACAGAGGAAAATTTCTTACTAAGCAAGTGTGGTGTAAAAAGAAGTCTATTATAAATGAAAAATAGTGTCTGTGTTAAAGTGGCGGATCTAGAGGATATGCGAATCTTTACCCACAGCTTATCCCACAAAGAAATAGGGCAAGAAGTGGCAAAGTCACACTCCCATTGTTCCTCTACCTTAGACTTTGGACGAGGAGTAGGTGTGGAACGAAGAAGTGCTTAAATGAGAGAAGCTTTAGAAGAAACAGCCAACAAGGAGTGAAGTAGTGAGGTGGGGTTAGGAGACGAAGAATGATTGTGAGAGTGCTGGATCTGGGTGTAAGTAGACATGACCACTTCTTTAAGTATAAGATGTTTACGAGCAAAGGAAGCGGGAAAATCAAAAGAGTGGCGTAATGTTGAAAAAGATAAAAAAAAGTGGAGTGAGAAAAAAGTTGAGAAACCCAAATTAAACCCTTCTGCCTCCAAGATTTCCAATAAAAAGGTTTGTGATTGATAAGGAGATTTTTATTATGCCAAATGGTAGTGGATAAAAAGTCAGCTACAGAGGAGGGAGGGGCCGGAGAGGAGGCTAGGTGTAGCTTGACTGTGAATTTATGTATGGGGATGGATGGTATCTGTGGTTTACGAGAGAAAGAAAGAAACTCAGCAAAAGTAAAGGGAGAGAGAGAAAGACGTTCTACAGTAAGCCATAAACGACAAGGTTCATCAGGGTCTCGTAGCCAAAAGGAGGCCTGGTGCAAAAGGAAAGCCTTGTGATAGGTTGGAAAGTCAGGAAAATTGACACCTCCCTCAGATTTAGGACGTGTCAATCTAAAGAGAGACATGCAGGGTTTTTTGCCTAACCAGAGAAAAGAGGAAAGAATGGTGTTGATCTTCTTAAAGAACTTCTTGGAAATAGGAACTGGAATGTTAGAAATAGTGTATAAAACAATGGGGCATAACATCATTTTAATAGTATCGAGACGTCCCCACCATGAAAGATAGAGTGGATGCCATTTGGTGGTGAGATCGGAGAGTTTCTGGGTACATTTGTTGAGACAAAGTGAGACTGTATCTGCAATGGAGGGAGTGACATGTAAACCTAAGTATTTGATGTGAGAAGGACTCCAAGGGAAATTAGAAGCAACAAAATCAGGTTTGAAGGTATATTTCGTAAGGGGCAAAATTTCGCATTTGTCATTGTTCAACTTATATCTAGAAATCTGCGAATACTCACGTACTTCAGCAAGGAAGGCAGGAATAGAAACAGTAGGATTAGAGATAAAAAGCAAGATGTCGTCTGTGTAAGCAGCGAGTTTAATGTGAGAGTGTGATGTTTGAAAGCTGTGTATGTCAGGATTTTGCCTAAGTTTGGAAAGATAGGGTTCCAAAGCTAAATTAAAGAGAAAAGGGGATAAAGGACAACCTTGTCACACATCTCTACCCAACTCAAAAAATGAGGAAACCAGACCATTTGCACAGACCGCCGCTCTGGGATTGGAATAAAGAAAGGAAATTAAGGACACAAATTTGGGGCCAAAACCAAACCATTTGAGGGCAGAGAAAAGATAGGTCCATTCTATCCTATCAAACGCCTTCTCTGCATCCAAGGCAATAGCCGCCAGAGAATCTTGAAAGCGTGGAGATTTAGACAAAACATTAAAAAGAAGTCTAGTATTATCGGTAATAAAGCATCCCTTAACAAATCCAGATTGCTCAGGACCAAGTAATTCAGGTAGAAAGGGGTCTAACCGAGCTGCAAGGGATTTGGCATAAATCTTATAATCAATGTTGACAAGGGAAATTGGTCTATAGTTTTTAAAGTATCGAGAGTCTTTCCCTTCCTTAGGGATTATACAAATATGAGCATCAGAAAAGGTACCTGAAGAGCTGCCAAGGGTAACAAAAGAATCTATAAGGGAGTGTAATTTGGGCAATAGCAATTTGGAAAAATGAAGATAGAACTCAACTGTGAATCCATCAGGCCCTGGAGCTTTATCTTTTTTGAGAGAATTAAGGGCGGAGAGTAATTCTTGCTGGGAAATGTCCGATTCCAAAGAGGTTAAGTCAATAGGAAAATGGTCTGGTTGGTAAATAGTAGAGAAGAAATCAGAGAGAGATTGGGGAGTAGGATGAGTCTCAGAGGAATAAAGGATAGAGTAAAAGCAGGAGAATTCATCAAGAATATCAGTATCTTTATGTCTGAGAACAGCAGTGTCATCAAATACAGATTCAATATTTAATTTGTTGTGTTTAATTTTCAAATAATTAGCCATAATTTTCCCTGCTTTGTTTCTCCCACCATAAAATTTCGAACTAGATTTCAATAGGTAGAGAGAAGCATCCTCTGTAGATTTTTTATTAAATTTCAACTTGGCGTCAATAAGTGCTGTCAAGGTTTACTTTGAATGAGAGGTATAGTAGGAGTGCTCCAGACCCTTGATTTTGTGGAGAAGATCACTTGTGTATTTACGTGCGGCCTTCCGCTTCTTAGTCACATAATGGATAATAAAATACCTAGCTGTGGCCTTGAATGCATCCCAAATAGTGTGAGTAGGAATAGAAGGGATATCATTAAAGATAAAATATTCATTAAACAATTCAGGGAAGGAGGTGGTAAATTTGGGGTCTAGAAGTAAGGAATTATTGAAGCGCCACCTCTTAGGTCCCACGACTTTGGGTAGGATATCAATATTAATAGAAACTGGGGCGTGATCAGACAATAGAATAGGGCAAATTTCTGCATGAGTAAGAGACTGTGCGAGATGATGGGATACAAAAATATAATCAATGCGTGATTGGGAATGGTGAGAGGGAAAATAAAAGGTAAACTCTTTGGCCGTTGGATTGCACAGACGCCAAACATCAATATGTTTATGCTGTGACACTGCGTGAGTAAAGAGTTTATGAGGCTTGTTTGGAACAAAGGAAGCTTTGGAGTTTCGGTCCAAAAATGGATCAAGAGGCTGGTTACAGTCCCCTGCCATAATGAAATTATCGTCAATGAGATTAGTGATGCGAGTAGTCATCTCGCGCCAAAAAGTTGGGTCACCGCCTGTAGGGGCGTAAACATTGAGAAGGGAGAGTGGAACACCCCTCAAGGAAAGCTTGACATATATCCATCTACCATCCGAATCCGATTCAGTAGCTGAAATGGAGAAAGTAAGAGATTTACGGATAAGAATAACGACACCATTTCGCTTACCATCTCCAGGAGCAAAACACACCTCTCCCACTCAACCTCTTTTAAGCTTAACAGATTCCGCTTCAGATAAGTGAGTCTCTTGCAGGAAGGCAAAATCCACATTCAATTTGGCAAGGTTAGAAATAATTCGTTGTCTCTTAATAGGAGAGTTAAGACCTTTAACGTTTTATGAAACAATACATACTGACATTAAAAAGGAAATGAAAAAAGATAGCAACTAAAATGAGAGAAAACCTCAGAGCAAAGAAAAGCAAGGAAAAATGTATGAAGGAAAAGCGAAGGAGATGATGAAATAGGAATTAGACGATAAGAAAGAAACTGAAAGTGAAAGAGAAAAAGTGACACCTTTAAGAAGAGAGTAATTAGAAAGGGTAGCAGGGAAGAGGAGGTAAGGACAGAAAGAAAAGCTAACATTTCAATAAGGGAAAGAAACTTACTTACAGGTAGGGGAGGTAAGGGATCACAACCAGGAAAAGAAACCAAACGAACAATGAGGAAAAAATGTACTTACAAGGGAGGGAGATGAGGAAGAACAACCAGGAGAAAAGGTCAAATGTGAGGGGGGGTAGAGCCAACTGTAGGAGGCAAACGTCCAGGCCGGCAAGCCGCCTGGTCGGGGGAGCAACACGGGACGTGATGCAGAATCTGTAAGAACATGGGGAAACATCAGGTACTAAGTCAATCAGAATAGAGGTTGACGTGGAAGGTAAAAAAACCAGAATAGATAAATCAGGAAAGGATGAACAGCAGGAAGCATAAATGATTACACAGCACATAAGAACTTGAAACATAACTGGTAAACCAACTGAGAGAAAGAGATCAAACTAGGGAAAGTATCAACACGTTGAGAGAAAAGTCATGGAGGGAAGGAAGAGGAAGGACCCGAAAGGTCCATTTCAGCAGTGTGGCAAGAGTTCAGGAAGCTCTGAAGTCGAACAGGATCATCATAAGTCGTAGTTTTGTTGTTGTAGGCCACCCTAAAAAGACAAGGGTGAAAAAGTCCGTATCTGGCACCAATGGAATGAAGAGCAGGTCTGATGTCCAGGAAGGCCTTACGACGGTTAGCTGTGGTTTTATCATAGCCTTGTGCGAAGAACAGGGTATATCCAGGCCAAGCAAGACGAGGAGAAGGTCTGGCTGCTGAAAGGAACTTCAGTAGGTCAGTATATTCAAAAAAATACATAATGACGCCCCTCGGCCTTGGTGAGGAGGAAGTGGATGACGCGGGCCGACCTAATCTGTGGGCCCATTGTATGTTGAGCACAGTGTCCTCTGGCAGTGTGGGCAAGAAGGTTTTGAAGAAAGCAATTGGGTCAGTCCCCTCGCAGCCCTCCACCAGGCCGTAGATGCGCAAATTATTGCGACGATTTCAATTTTCAAGATCTTCCACCTGTTTCTGGAGTAGAGAGATCTGCGAGTGCATGTGAGAGACCTTAGTGGACGATTCCTGAAGGGAAGAAACACTCCGCTCCACTGATGTGACCCTCGCATCCATCTGCGACCAATTGTCAGTCAGAACTTGTAATTTCGCGTTGGTCTCCTCCATAAAGGGACGAAGCGCCCTTATCTCCTCCAGCAAAAGTTCCATGGATATGGCTTAGGTAGAATTAGTTGGCGAGGGAGGGTCTTTTTTCAGTCTCTTGTTGGTGACTTTTCCTGAGGGTTGCGCGGAGGGCTCCATCTTAGGCTGCGGTGTGGAGATAGAAGATGGATGAGAGGCTTCCAACTGGGCAAATGCAGAGAACACCTTGGAATTCTTGAAAAAAATATGTTTCGGGGTTTTATCCACAGAGACCGGTCGGAGCTTGCCCATGGGGTGTCAGTAATTGCTAAAAGGAATGTCCATGTAGCACAGCAGAAGAACACCTGGAAACTAAGCAGCTGCTATGTGTCTTAGTACAACACAAATCGCTTGTTGCAATGAAAAATGCTTCAACGTGAGGAAAGAAACGCCGGAGCCTATCCGTAAATAATCAGCAACAACTGAGAGGAACTTCCAAGCAATACATCAGAAGAATCGTTGGCACAGAGCCCCTGGTCAATAAGCGAACGCTTTATCTCTTATTCCATTACTATTCGCTTGTAGTGGCGGGAGCATCAGTGCGGGCAATAGGCATTCCAGAAATAAATGTGCACAAAAGAGGAAGGCTCACCAATGTAGAAGGGCCCCAGCATGAAGAAAGGAACGCTAGCAGATCAGCCTGGTTGTAGTGAGGTTGAGATGTGCAAATGTAGAAATAAAAACAAGCCTCCATGAGAAGATAGGGGCGAGTAGCAACTGCAGCTTCAGGTGACAAGCTCGAGGAGCAAAGTCTTGTAGGTTTAAAATGGCCGCCAGAGCTGAGATAGAAGGATGAATTGAGGAGGAAAACATCCAAAATGGGTAGAGAAAACCCAATGGTGGCACAAAAGGAAGTCAGTCACAATAAACAATAGCCCAACGCATCCTCGACAGATGAAATGCACATTGTAAACTGACTGCAGTGATGAGGGAGTGCTGCGTCGCAGGCTCTTCAGAAATGTTCAAATTGGCGGTTGCGGCCGCGACTAACCGCGACCGTAACGGTATGTGGAGAAAGAAGCTGTTAGGGCTGCTACCCGGAACAGCAAACAGACTCACAGCATGCCTGGAGGTTTCCGACGGTGATGTCTTCCGTCCGTACAGGAAAATAGAGATGCGGACCGCTAGTTTTCCCCGACCGCAGCGGAGCGCCTACGCCGGCGTCGCCATCCTCACCGGGCGCTAGCCACGCCCCCAACTCACCTCCTTTCTGACAGACAATAGTCTCCACCATCCATACCACCACGGCTTCAGATCCCATCATAGTACTGAAACAACGCTCCTTGTGGTTTCAGAATCCATCAAACATAGTTTGGATTCCAGCCTCATTGTAGCACTGGTGTATGTTGGACCTATCAGCAGCATTTGATATGATTGACCACAGCTTTCTATTGCAAACAGTAGAACATCTAGGAATGAAGGGGGCAGCCCTTGGCTGGCTGATCTCTTTCTTAGGGAACTGAGAACAGGTTGTCTGGATGAACCCCTGCTCTTCCAGAACCAAATCATTGAATTGAGGTGTCCCGCAGGGCTCCTCTTTGAGCCCCACCCTTTTTAATGTGTATATGAGTCCACAGGCCCAACTGGTTCTATACTTTGGAATTAAGGTCGTGTCATATGTGGATGATACACAGCTCTTGCTCTCCTATGAAGGGGATTCAGTGAGCACGAAATAATCTTTTGCTCTCTGTATGAAGACACTGTTAATTTGGCTTCAGTCTAACAAATTACAATGCAACTCGGACAAAATAGAGATCTTTAAGTTTGGGTCAAACCCCTCTTTTGGATGGACAGGTGCCTGAACAAGTGAGGTCACCAACCTGCCCCTATTCACTGCAGTGGCAAAGAACCTGGGCATAATGTTTGAATTCCAACTTCTTTAAAGGCCCATGTTTCAGCGGTGGTTAAATCTTGTCTCTGGATCCTGTGGATGTTCAGAAAATGTCTATATGTCCTCCTCCATGAACCTCAAGTTACCGTGGTAAGGGCATTGATCCCAACTGGACTAAGCAAACATTTTATATTTGGGTCTCCCTGAGTACTTTATTCAGCATCTACAAGTATTACAGAACATGGCCATTCGTCCTATTTTTAGGTTACCTATATATGCCTCGGTATCTCATTATAGGAAAACATCACTGGCTTCCAATCCGCAAGCGCATAATGTTCAAATCCATGTCCCTGGCCCATCCACTTCTTTACATTTGAGGCCCAGCTTACTTAAAAGAGTGCATCACACAGCACAGGAAGATTGTTACGATCTGTTAACTCTTAACTATTCGCTGCTTCTGTAAGCTTC
The DNA here is from genome assembly GCF_964263255.1 of Lissotriton vulgaris. Classification (NCBI taxonomy): domain Eukaryota; kingdom Metazoa; phylum Chordata; class Amphibia; order Caudata; family Salamandridae; genus Lissotriton; species Lissotriton vulgaris. The sequence continues at coordinate 1,573,426,579 of NC_141685.1, forward strand.
GGAAAGGGGGGTCTTCCTTTGTGGTCACAGCAGCGAGTAAGTGCAACCAGCTGCTGGCTCATGTGAGATTATTAACCCAGGCAGGATCGTTCAAGAAGAACTATCTTTTTAAGCTTTAGGCTTGATGACACTCGTGGGGGCATTGCCTCTTCCCTCCTGTTAGTCTATACTGAGCACCGGGACACCCTCATTCATTCATTCAAAGAGTGTTGTGTCATGAGTTGTATTGCTCTCTCTGCATTTCTAAGCAGGATAGCAGGCTTTTAAAGTCAAAAAGCAATTCTATCGCTGGCAAAATGTAGGGGAATGCATGGAAAGTATATAAGACAAAATAAATTGACCTTCTCAAAATTATGCTTGTCTTAAAGGTCTATTTTTTCCAAAATTATTTCTCTTTTTTTTAGGTAGAGCTTTATCAATTATAAGTACTTAGACAAAGCTCCCATGCTGTTTCATCCAGAATAAGATCAGTTGAAAAGTTAGTATTTTGAAAATTAAGGAAGGGATACAAATCAGAACAATGGAGGTTCGAATGAGGGCATCCATTTATAGTCAGTAACCATACACAGACCATTTGTGCTTTTTTATATTTTATGTAAAGTATCACATTTTAGCTCATGTCTCTACAGAGAAAATGAGCTACATTAATATCAAGGATAGCGTGCATGCAGACACATAAGAAGGTGAGTCAACTTTTGAAATTGTTCTACCTGGAGCACTGGTCTTTTGAGAATCTTTAAGGCATACTTTAGATAGTCCATAAGGGAGAATTCTATGCTCAATATTGTGCCTTATTTAAGCAATACCATCGCCACATTTGAGAGAAGAGTTTGATCCAATTAAACTTTTATTTCAAATAAGAAGCATATTTATCATATCATTTAAATTGTGCCCCTGCAGAGTTCAACAAAAACTGGTAAAGTGGTGAGAAATGAGATGAAAGGCTTAGTGCAGCAGAGGTCCCAAACAATAAACAAGTTTTAGTGACAGAAAATGAGGGAAACATTTAATTGCCCCTTATGGGACTCAAAGACCTCAGAATTATCAGTTGCTTCCATGAGAGTTTCAAGTCTGGCATGCTTATTACAGATGTAGGCTAATATAACTTTAGTTCATACAATTTAGTTGTAGTTGGGAGAGCCTCAGATTTACTTAGAAATGCTGTTGAGTCAGTTGTGCTTCAATGGATGGAGTACTTAGTCTGCTCTCTGTATGCAATGGTTTGGTTATTGAACAATAATGTTGGTTAACCCTGCCTTTCTGGCTCATGCAAGATGGACCATAGATGAGGCAGAACATGTATACTTACATCTACTCATGGTCCCAAATTTCAGAAGAATAGTTGCATTGGTTGATAAAAAGCATTAGTTGCTGGCATTAAACAGAAATGGTAAAGAGAAATCCATTGATTCAGTAACTAAAGTATATAATCAGTGTAGCATCCATGATTCTCATGGTTTAATTGTTTGAGCTTTTAGACAATCAAAACAAATATAAAGATAAGACAATTGATGAAATGTGCAAAGTACCTGTAGATATAATACATGTAATGGACACTGTATGTTATGAAATGTGTGAAATACGTTTTTAATTACTTGAGCAAACAATACACTCTCTTACCCCCTGGTGTTGTGTTATTGTGTTTCTGTAGCATAGGTAGTTTGATTCTGCTTTCCAACAAGAATGCGTAGTATCCTGCTGTATCTAACCAAATATGGTGCCGCATTTAAAGCACCTGCCTTTAACTACACATGTACAACGTTGAATCCTACAAAATCTTTCAACATGTACTTCCTTGAAAATCTGTAAGCACTACCTGCAGTGGTATTCGGCTAAAAGTCTAAAGATAGACTCTTTGATGCTTTGAGGCAAATTTCAGGTTAAATGCCAAGTCTGGAAGAAGCAAAATTGGGACATGATTTCAGCAATCTTGAAACACTTGATGCAGACTTTTGCTGTCAATGGGTACATTAATATACCTTAGTGTATTTTCCCTGTTTTTGACACTATTTAGAGCTCTGAAATTTTTATCTTCGCTCTGGACTAAAGCCTGGTGAGCAGGCCTCAGTTCCCTGCGCTGTGATAAAACAGTATGCTCTTCTCAGTATAACCTTATGAGTTTATTACTGTTGGGCCTCCTATGCTGAGGGTCTACACTGGTGCTCAGATCTGTCAAAGTAATAATATTGTGCCTGTTGTAAGACAATAATAGTAAAGAGCATTCTGTTCAATAGCCTGGGGTCAGTTATGGAAACTGTGAAGGTTCATTCCTTCTACACTTTTAAACAGCGTTTCCCAATCTTTGGGTTGTGACACGATTTCTGGTGGGTGGCAAAAGTCCAAGCAATATATAAAGATGCCTTTAAATTCTGTATTTCTCTTGTCACATTTGCTGCACTTTAAAGACAGTTGTCGAATGTCAGACTATGTCCTCTGACAAATTGCCGCCTATTTTGTAAACAGGGGAATCCATGCTTACAAACTCCTCTCACTTTCTAGTCAGAGAAAAAAAAGTAAAGTGAATTATGTGACAATATTGCTGGAATACAGGGAGTGTGAAAGGAAAGACTGTAGGATGTAAATTTTTATAATACACCTCATCGTCTAAATACCTGTAAATGAACTGTTTAGGCTCACCAGTTAGGAAACCAAAAATGTTGCGCAATGTTTTGTAATTCTGTAATGTGATGGAACCAACCATTTTAATAGGATCAAAATAAATAAAGATATTTTATTGGTTAATGAACAAATTAGATATATTCACAGAAACTCCACACAGTATCATTTCTGTGTGATACATTTTCAGCAATAAAACTGTATGTCTGTACAAATGTAGTGGCTACTTCAATGGAAAATGTGCTTTCTGCATACAATGCCTTAGTTATCGTCCACCTCATGTCCATTAAAGTCGGGAGGGTTGTGGAAGTTTTTCATTCTAAAAAGTCGGTTGTGATTCTAAAACATTTGGGAAGCACTGCTATAAAAGCATGTTAGCAAGAATAGAAGTTATACTGACAGCTGTGCTCCATAAAATGTCTCATTTAGAAACATGTAACTTAAGTAACTCAAATATTAGTTTGGATCCTTATGCTTATAAAGTCATTCAGGACCAAAATTACATGATTTGTTCTGTATGGTTGTAAAATGTCATATATGCAATACGATACAATTGTTATTTTAGTGTTGAAGTGATGCAAACACAATTCACCCCTTTTAGCTGTAGACCCCAGTTTAATTTGCACTACTAAATGAGCATGCCTAATCTTCTGACAAACCCAATCTTCAAATGGAAGAAGGTACATGAGAGAAGGTACAATTGTTAATTAAGAAAACTGCAATGGCATATAATCTTCAGAGTGGAGTTCCACTTCAGACTATGTGTTCTGTGCTCTGTGTGCCATGCTGGTATGGTGCCGACAAAGTGCTGAAATGACTTTGAATAAGGTTGGGCAGAAATGGTTAATTGTGAGTCGAGATGGAGGAAAGGAGAAAGCTCCCAAGCCACAGAGCTTATCAGAAACCCACCAAGAACCGGCACACCATGAACTAACATAATGTTGAAAAGGGAATGTATGAACCTTTCAGTTAATAAAGTAATGATCAAAGACAATTTAATTCCCTTTCTGAAAATCCCATGGATGGCCCACTTGCACTTCAAAACTAATTTATAACTAGTAGAAAGGGAGACCTTCCTGCTGAAAGTGTTTCTCATCTACCTGTGAAAGGGAGAAAGTATCCTTCCTTTGAATGATTCACAAACAGCAATCGTTCATTTCTTTTGTGCGCTAAGATATTTGGACTTGGCCCTGCTGGAGAGCTTGTAGTTTGTTACACCTTGTTTTCAATACTGCATGCTGAAAAACTGTGAATCAGCCGGAAGTAACAGGAGCTGGTGAACAAATACAACCTCACAGCTTGGAAATTTCACTTGAAATATGAGACCCATTTAAAATACCAACTTTTGAACCCACATTTACCTCCAGCATCAGAATCTCCTTTTCCCTGATAAGAGCCTCCAACAAGTTGAATGCTTAGATTTCTGTCGTTTAAGTTCAGTACAATCCATTCAATCTTCTTTTGTGAGTCCTTTTATCATAGTACGATTTACTGAAACCTCAGCCACTTCAACTCCTTTCTGTTTGACTGGGAGCCAGAGATTACAATTCTTCAAGACTTATGGTACACATTTTTAGGTGGGTTTACATAACAAGTGTTAGCTTGACCCAAATTAAAGCTCAAGGCATTAGGGCCACACTTATCAAGATTCTGTTCAGTTACAAATGGGTTAATTCACATAAGTGACCCTTTTGCACCTTCAAAAATGCAGTTTGGTATGTTTTATTCCCAAATTGCGATTCATCACAGTTTGGAATTGCTAATACATACCAAATCGGTATTTTGAAGGGGCATGTTTAGGTCGTCCCTTCCAAATACTGATTCAGAATGTGATGTATGACTGTTTTGTGACCAAGATGCAGTCGTAAAACATATGCACATTAACACCAACTCAAAGTTGTTGGTAACCCATTCACAAATTGGAAGGGATCCCATTGGGACCCCTTCCCCTACGAGAATGTTTACAAAAATATTTTTCAAGAGCAGGCAGCGAATGCTCCTTTTTTTTAAAAGCATCCCGTTTTCCTTTAAGTAAAACTGGCTGCCTTTTTAACAAAAAAGATTGCTTTATTTAAAAGCAGTCACAGACCTGGTGGTCTGCTGAACCCAGCATGCCACCATCCCTGTGATGGCAGACATTCCTAATGGATCGCAACTCGCAACCTAACTCATTAATATTCATAAGGTAGGTTGAGTTGCGACCTACTAGGAAATCCTTTAGTAATAGCAATTTTCTGATTCACTGAGAATCTCAATTATCTCTATTCCTAATATTGATTAATCTGGCCCTATATCTCTATCTCAATGGATACCTTTTCATGGCTCCAGCACCCAGCTGCCTAAGCATTAGGTTCCCTATAACTTTTAAAATGTCAACTACCACAAATTCGATTGACATAGCTTCCTGCCTTTATCCACTGTCTTGAATTATTACTTTTTTCAGGTGAAAAGGTAAATAGTTCATTGGCCCTAACCATTTGATGAGCCTGACCTAGGTGTTTTACTAGTTGTATTCTCTTTTTTCTCGTGTCCCTAAGACTTACATACGTGGTCTTTGCATTTTAGGAGGTTTTCTGTGTTTCTTAGAGAAAAGTTGGTATTTTGAAAATTAGTGACAATACTGTAAAGCAGAAGAATGGCGGTTCAAAAGATGGCACCCATTGTAGTCAGTAAACTTCCACAGACCATTTTTGCTTTCTTACATTTTACATAAAGAATCACATTTTGACTCTTGTCTCTACAGGGAAAATGCAGTTACATTAATATCAGAGACAGGTAACATGCATGCATGTTAACTAACATTGTCAATTTATTTTCCAATATTATTTATGGTGATTTCTTTTTAATTCTGGCTCTTGTACACCCTGACTTTTCTCATTTGCTTTTATTTCATTTTTGAAGTTATATTTTCACTTCTTGTTTAAATATGTATTTCTTTAACTGAAAAGTTTGCTTAGTTGTGCAGTTCAACTGCACTTTACTCATTTTCTTTGGTAAGTATTTTGGTGCTTAGGCTCACCTATTATAAGTCTTCCAAGGTAACCTTATAGAAACATGTTATACTCTGCATTTGTGTGCCAGGGTTTATTAGATCACATCAAATCAAGAGATTTTCCGCCACATAAATCAGCTGCGGAGTCCCTCAGGGATCATCTCTGAGCCCAACCCTCTTCAACATCTACATGGCCCCCCTCGCAACCACCCTTTCAGCGTGGGACAACACCTGGTGGCCCACCACCCTCGGAAGTCCATCAACCCCCACAGACCACCCCCAAAACCTCGGCATCGTACTAGATTCATCCCTCACCATCAACCGTCAAGTCAACGTCGTCACCTCCAGCTGCTTCAACACCCTCCGCATCCTCCGCAAGACCTTCAAACGGATCCCCCCTGAGTTGAGGAAAACTGTCACCCATGCACTCATCACCATCAGACTGGACTATGGCACCGTACTGTATGCCGGCATAAACATGTCCCTACTCCGTAAATTCCAAACCATACCGAACACGGCGGCCAGACTCGTCCTCTGCATCCCCCGGTGTCAACACATCAGCCATCACCTTCGGCGACTCGACTGGCTCCCTGTGGAGAAAAGAATACATTTCAAGATCCTCATTCACGCCTATAAATGCCTACACATCAATGGACCCAAATACCTCAGCAACAGAATAAACTACCACGTACCCATAAGAAACCTGCGATCGGCCAAACTCGCACTGACGGAAACCCCGCGCATCCACAGAGCCAGAGCAGACGGAAGATCGTTCTCTCACATTGTAGCCAATGGACTGAACTACCTGCAGACATCAGACTCACCCTCTCCCTGAACACCTTCGGGAAAACTCTCAAAACCGGGCTCTTTGGCTGAACGGAGTTGCATACCCACTTCCCCAGCCCCTTGAGACCCTCACGGGTGAGTAGTGCGCTTTTAATTCCCTGAATGATTTATTGAGAGTACTGCTGCTTCCATAGTTCTTTCTAGTCATTTTCCTACAAATCCTGTCATAGTAGATTGTTTTGTAAGCAGCCCCAAATGGTATTTTAGCTAAAAGAAAATCTGGAGCATATCAGCAGTCATGTGAAGCCTGTGCTAAAGAACCTGAAATATACCCTAAATCTTGCTTTGTCATCTGAGTAATTTTAAGTGGCATAAGCTAGCAACTCCTAAAAGATGTCTCGTTAAAGTGTGGATGCTTGGTGGTTACTGACAAATTGGTGGGAGTCAGTAAAATTGATGTGGAAAATCCCTTCTATGGCAAAAGATTGAGAATCACTTTTTTTAAGGAAGAGAATGCCTATTGAGAAGAGTTAGAGTTTTCCACTTTGACGTGGGAGGAAATTAAAGGAACTTTGAACTTTTTTAAGAGGTCCTCACACATCTGTCAAAAGGTGTTTGGACTGAGCTTTGAAGAGTCCTAACTTTTGTTAAAGTACTACTTCTAGAACTTGATTATTTGGGACTCTATTTTTTTTAAGCGATTGGGGTGATTGTGGGAGGGGTGGGTGAAAAATAAATCTAGGAGGCTTGATGTGTCTCAATTTTGGGGTTGATAAGGGTGCTAGGTTGGGGTCCTTAAGGGTAATAGATTGTATTCGGGGAGTGGGGCATGGTCTTCCTCACAGTAATCAAGTACACAAGAACAGCATCAATACAAAAAGAGGCAAATTTGTTCAATCCAATTTCAACCTTGACCTGTTTTTTGGCATTTGTATTTGTGGTAAAGGCTATATTGGGACTGTCTAGGAAATTTACTTGACCTCATGGAACTCTCCCCATCAAGAGACTTCAAGACTATACACTGAGAATGCACACAATTTCAGGTTGGCCACCTACCACCATCTACATGGACTAGTTTACTTCCGTTCAGCTACAAAAGGTGCCTAGGATTCCCAATCAACCACATAGAAGACAGTCATTTTTTCCAATTTCTGGCAGTTCCCATATTATAATGTTGAACAGCTTTACTAAATGTTTTCAAATTAATGATTCATAATTTTTCCTTAACTTTTTGAAGCCTCATCTGACATTTTTTTTGTCTTTTTTTCGTTATTACACCATAGAGTTTGTGGTTCTATTATAAATATATTGCTTGATCTTTTGGTTTTGAAATTTCCTATACATCTCATGTGATATTGCTGTAATGTTCGGCTGCTACTAAAGGTGAGCTAAGGAATTCTTAAGCGAAATTGGTTTACCTCCTTCTGGGGTACTTCTTTGATTCTTGATCATGTTTACCGTTGTGGTATCTCTTCTTGTCATAATGAATGGGGAGCTTGGTCTCTTCACACTCTGGATTCTGTCCACCATACCGTGCCTTGTCTGACTTTCTTACAGTTGAGATTAGAATCAACTTCCATCTGAGCCCTCTACTTAGGAGGCATTCTGCAGTGATGATCAATAGGCAATACAAGTCAGAGGATCAACCTGAGAGGAATGCTAGCTGAATGTGATTACATTAATGCTACCTGACAAAAACAGTGTGTTATAAATATAGTGTACAGAACTATCACCTCATTGGAGTTAAAATCGATACTTGTATAGCGCACTACTCACCCGCAAGGGTCTCAAGGCGCTTGTACGAATACCGCTGTGGAACCCATCCTGGCTTGCCCTGTGAGGCGTCCACTCCTGGGCACCCCCAAGGTGGAGGCCAGGCATCCTTAGTGTTGTGGGGGCTGTTGAGGAGATTAAGCAAGCTATTGCCCAAAGTTGCAGAGTGGGACTCCATGATTAGACTAGGCACCGAGGAGAGAATTATCAGGTCCGTGGAATTTTGAGCCCACGACCTGCCGAGGTGGGGAATTGAACCCTGGTCCTGGGCTAGACCTCTGCATTAGGGTCTGCCGCTCTAACCATTGAGCCACACTTCTCCACTTAATAGTGGATAATAGTAGATAATACACACTCAATGAAGAGATCATTTTGCAAACACAACACAATGTTTATATCAGACTATATTTTGTTATTGCTATTCTGACATGTGGTCAGCTAACAGCATGTTTATTGTTGGTTTTCCGGATTGTGATGCCAACTTAAGTTGAAAGTGTGATTGCGAGAAAAGGGAGTCTGCTGAAAGATGTACACACCAAAGACTGGAGTCCCTAACACAAATCTGCTGCCAAATACATCCTGCGCAGCCTTTCACTCTAATGTTAAAATCCTGAGGATGTGTCCTGCAGATAAGGGATATTGTTTTTGTACAGGGAATTTCTTTAATGGCAACCACCTTCTGGAAGCGTGTGTGCATGTAAGGAGAACAAAAATGTAATCTGCACAAGTTGAGCAATGAAATTTCCAACATGTGTGGAATTAGAAGTTGTAAGTCTCAGAATAGCCACATAAAGCCTTTGAAGCATTGAGAAAAAAAGGAGATGATTGCATTGATCTAAGCTTTTGCAATTTCTGTGGAAATTCATTCCATTCCATCCTTTTTTTTTTACTCACTGCACCTGTTAGACAGGGAACAGCCATATTCAAATCATTCTTAGCCCCTGCCCCAAAATGCTAAATCATGCCCTTTGTGCCCAGGAACACAAGCAACCTCAAGAATGTATTTAGCCTTTTTGGCATCATCATTAAAGCCCCGTGGCAGGCACAGTTATCTACAGGTGACCCTTGTGGGCATCCCCATTGCTCCCAGGGTAGCTTTTAGAGAGAAATTAAAAAACGATACATGAACTCAACCACAGGTATTTATTGCATCTTAGTTCTAGTTCATTGTTGTATAGCTTAATGTACAAATACATATAGTGGCCAACCATATACATATCAGTATTTTCCATGCTCACTAGGGACTATCCAATCTTACCTGCAAGACCACTTGCCCCACTCACAAAATGTGATCCAGACATCAAAACCCCTAAAGGATTCAGATACCAGTGTTTTTAAAAAACGATATTATAAACTATACCAAATATTTATCTGTTACATGAAATACATATACCAATCTAAAAAAAAGGGAAACTACAAATTATTAAGACTTTTGTGGCTTCTCAGGAGAAGTGCCACTTAACAAGTCTGCAATGACTGAAGGTTAAATTGTACTGACTTAAATTCTTAGTGGTTAAAAAAGGTAGTCAATGCAAAGTAAGATTGTCAAAATAGCTACTAGTTGGGGGAGTTGAAGGGCCATGATGATCTGAAAGGCAGATTATGTAGTAATAATAAATACACAATAGATTGGGAGAGTAGACACAGACCCTTATGGCGAGGCTCATTAGTGATGCATCATTTCTGAGATGATGGAAGCGCAATGCATTACATTGTCTCAATCTTTTACTTCAGGAAAAGTGCAGTCAATAAATGCTGTGCAAACAAAGTAAGTGCTTGGTGAAGTATTCCTATTTGCAAGTGAGGGATGTGCAATTTGCTAACTGACTTGTTTGCGAATGGGAATGCAATCTGAGATGCTACCTATGTAAGTTGACCTGCCTGATGCATATTGAGTAAGCAGGTTGCAATTTTCTACCCTTGATGTTTGACTGGAAATGCAGTGATGGAGGCCTTCAAGGGACATGAGACATCCATTCCAGCATTTCCATTCCCAACGAGAAAAACTTAAAGAAAAGCAAACTCTATCTAGGGGCTGCTTTTAAATAACAAAGATTCCTGTTTTGGAAGCACATCCTGAGCGAGCAGGCAGTGATTCTCTGGAAATCAGTTACCACCCCAACATGGGGGTCAGTATCTGAGCAATGGTTTGCAACCATATTTGATGTCAAAAGCCCTTGATACATTTCATTGCGAATCTTAGAATGGAAATGCCTCTTGCATCCCCACACATTTTGATTCATAATGGTATTTAAAAAAAATCTGATTTGCAGCTGCACACCCTGTCTTTATGTTAATTTCGGGCACTGCAAGAGAAAAGTAGCTTGTACCTGAGCCTCCTAGATGCAGTTATACAAGGATTTATTTCCAGGTGTGTAGCCTGATTTGAGGAGAATTTCATATGCCAAGGTTGTAACATTCATTGGGGAAAGGGAGAAAGGGTAAGGAGGAATAGAGAGGCAGGCAGGTGTTCTAGCCAATCTTTTCGACAAGGGACTCATTTAACCACTGCATATCTGCACCACATTGCTTACTATGTGAGATGACTTCATTGCAAGTTGTTGAGACTTTCTCTAAATTCAAGCTGAGCCTTGTGCTTTTCTCTGTGGCTTTTCATCAGGAATCCACAGAAAATAGATACTGTGCATCTCGTGCAGTTTTGCCCTTATGACCGCATACATAGATTTGCATGCAATGCCCCAAGGTTCTCGTAACCCCCGGGTCAAACAGACTATGCTGCAAGAGCATAATAACGTATTAGCTCTATGCTTGTGTTTTCTATAGTTTTTCTGCGCTAAATGATCATCTGAAATAAGTAGACGTTTCTATGTTTATAAGGTTACTCAATCTCAACATCTCCAGAAAGTATGATTCATGTAACACGTCTGTCTTGCTGTAATTGCATTTTCGGTTCACACTTTCTCTGCATTCAAACACTTGTAAGACAACTTTCCATGAGTTGCTTTGCTCTGTACTTTTTTCGAAATGATTTTACGTGGCATTTTATATGCTGACATTTAATGCTGTGTGGGATGGCGATGTGTGCTGTATTTTCTGTTTTTTAGCTTTTTGATTGGTCAGTAAATTGCCTTTTCCTGTACTGCTTTTCAAGATGATGCCCCTGAGTTCTTCCATGCTAATGTTTCTGTTAATTTGCAGTTTACTAGCATTCCAGTTCATGTGTCTGACAATATTTTACATCTTCAGCTGTATATTTGTGCAGCAGTGGGTGATGTGTTCCAGATGTGGTGGCGGTGGTGCTCCCTGTTTAGGTCTCGATATAGCTATCGCGATGCTTTGCGAGAATTAAGTAAGGGACTTTTAAAAACGCTCCCAAAGGCTGGGTACAGTGCATTTGCGCCGGCCACGCGCACCATTTGTCAGCCTGCAGCCTTTGGGAGCACTTTTGCGGCCGCTTTTATGTTCTCAGTGAGCCGCGTGGCCACTGAGCACATCAAAGCGGCCGTGAAAGTGCTCACCATTTGCCATGGTTCTAGAGTAGAACGGCTTCTATAGCAGTTCCTTTACATCCCACTCACTTGTATCATTACACAAAGTACAAACTCAGTAGGCCAAACGTGGAATCCCTGTAAGTGCAACTAAGCCGTCCAGGCTTCTGCGGAAGGTAAAATAAGGACCATTAAGTTGCTTACAAACAATTTCTGTTGCTTATTACGCTATGAGGTTCCATGAAAGAACAAGTTATTAGACATCATCCTATCCATAAAATGCATCATCTAACAGTTTGCTGCAACATCTGGGACTGGGGAACAGCAGGAGAGAATATCATTCAACAAGAGACATTTTGATGCCCCATTGGACTCCCGGAGGAAGCACAATGTTGTGGGAAAAAAACAGTTAACAAAATATGCAACTGTTCACCATGTTCCAATCACTGGCTTTCGTTGTGGCTGCCTGCAAAGTTTGGTTGAGGCTTTCCGCTGTTTCCACCCCAGCCCCGCCAACTTCAGCAGATGACAGATAACACACACCACGGACACACAGGCAGCTGAAAGGCTGGGCGTCATTTCTAAGCACCATTCATTTTTACATCAAAAAATAGCTACACGTGTATGAATCTATGTGGCCTCCCAACAGTATTTGTCAACAGCCCTCTTCCTACTGTTAAAAGTCACCCCAAAATATATAGTGTCCTAAATTTTAGATAGGAGTATTATTAGCACGCTCATTTTATTGAATTCGAACACTGACCGGAACTTGGCCACACCTGTGCAGGATACGAATACATAACGGGCAGATTAAATACGCTTCTCTACAGCTCGCGCTCAGCCCACCAGTCTATCTCACCATTTCTGCAATGGATCCGTCCGCGGCCGACAGTGAAATGGGAAACAGGACCTGGGCCCTGGGGAGGCATGTGCTGTGTCTGTGGAACATTCCATGCATGGTGTCATGGGCGGGGGGAGCAGGAATGGATTGAAGATTCCCCCATTGCTTGGCCAGCTGAAGACGGACGTGGACAGGTTCCCAAAGCGTGTCCGCCTCTCAGGGACCGGGCAACGCATTTCAACAGTCAGTGGAAAATTCCTCCCACACAACACCACACACAACGCCACATAGAACACCACACACAACACCACACATAACACCACACACAACACTACACACAAACACACACCACACCACCACCACACACACACCACACACACACAAACACCACACACACAAACACACCACACACACACACACCACACACACACAAACACATCACACACACACACCACCACACACACAGAACTACACCACCACACACACAACCACCACACACACACACCACCACACCACAACACACACAGAACCACACACACTCAACCACACCACCACACACACACACACAAACACACTCACAACCACCCCGTCTGTGCACACTTTCTCCAGACACAGACACCATAAGTCGCCAGTGTACGCTTTCACCGGGCACAAACACCACCAGCCGTCAGTTCACACTTTCACCGGGCACAAACACCACCAGCCATCGGTGCACGCTTCCACCAGATACTCACATTCACACACACTCACAACCACACACACTCACAACCACACTCACAATGCAGTGTCCCAGGCAGAAGTCACCGTTCCCCAGGAGCGAAGCTAATATCTCAACCTCTCCCGAAGGTACCACCCTCACTGTGTCACAAAGGAACACACAAGAGAAGATAGGTAACCTCAGAAAATGAAGAGACCAAGGAAAGATGATAACCCAAGTTCGTCAGTCAGCCAGCTGAAGGAATGTTCAAGTCAGGAATAGATGGGATCTCTGTATAAAGAAAGGACAGAACATGAACAAACAAAATCACTGGGAATTCTTAATTATACAATTTAGATACCCTCTATACTAAACACGAAGTTATTGTAATTGTGTGCCATCCCACACTTACTTGTGCTTTGACTGATGAGGGTCCAAAAAAGGTCTCTCAGGAAAATATTCCTTGGTCTCTAAAACCAAAAAAAGATGCAAAGGGGTACTTCCTGTAGTTCAGCAATAGGTAAATAATAACAAGTTTGACTTGTGTTTTCCCTTAGAATGCAAGCACCACAGTAACGTGTTCCAGTATGGGAAATGACTTGGAGATCGATATCTTTACTTCCTTGCAGCGTAGGAGGTTCGAGGATTAGCAGAGTTAAGGGACCGTAGGAAACACACTTGATTCTTTGTGCACAGTGCGGGATAGTTGAATCCATAAAAAACGATGAGTCAACAATGTTTCGGCAACGGGGAAAAGATTAATGCGTCCACGCGTTTAATCAGGAAATGTGAGCCGGCTATGTTCAGCAAAAGAAAAAAGATTAACGCGTCCTCGCGTTTACTCAGGAAACATGAGCTGGCAATGTTCGGCACAAGGAAAAGGATTAACGCGTTCTCGAGTTTAAGCAGGAAACGTGAAAAATCTTATATTTCCCAAAAACGAGCAGACAATGCATCGTGCTTCAGCGCTAAATAAAGTTTCTTCAATAAAAATAAAAGAGGGGCACGTAGTGGCGTTTTGAAATCAGCACAGGAGTGCGCGGGGAATATGAGGACACAGCTGCTCTCCACAATCGAAAGCCGAGGAAATTTGTCAGGAAATATTTAGCGCTGGACGCGATCAGGCTCCAAAAATAGAATACAGCATATAGAAAAAATCCAAAAGGCAACACACGAAATCCAGGGAGGCTCGACCAGGTTGAAACAGACTCAATCACGGTACCAAACAAGAGGATTAGCGAGGAAAGCCAAGCACTGCAAGCTTGCACCTGGAGGCTTAAGAACCTCCCCATCACCTGATCAGTCCCAAAGCAGTATGGGACAGCACAAAACTCACCTCCCTTGCAGTGCATTCCGGGACATGTAGTGAAATTAGGGAGCATGTAGCTCTAGTTCTAACAATATATCCCTCCTGTTACCTCCGCTAAGTCCGACACAGTGGGATTAGTAAGAGGTCTTCAGAGGCCACGCCCCCTTATCCACCACTTTGCAAACGCGCTTCATAGCACAATATTGGTTGGGGGATAAAGTCCACTTTACTCCTGAGGGATCTTGGAGGTCAAGAAGCCCTCCTGGTACCTCCTTTAGGTCCTACACAGCAGAACTCCTGAGAGCTGGTTGGAGGCCCAGCCCCCTTTCTCCACCACTCTGCAAACGTGACTGCTAGTTAAAAAAAACTTAGACATTCACTAAAAAACACAAAGATTACAGGGACGTTATAGTTAGGAATTTGCATTTTAAAAACAACCTTAGAAATTCACAAAAAAAAACAAAGGTTACAAGGACGTTATAGTTAGCACATAGAATGTAAAAAACCTTAGAAATTCACACAAAAAAACAAAGGTTACGGGGTCATTCTAGTTAGGTTCAGATTGTACTCATACAAATCCAGAGAAATTCAGCAGTTATACTTAGCTGATTTAACTATAACCCGTGCCCCGCAATGCACTGCTTATGACCTCACATATTACATCACTCATGACATGGTCTAGACTTCTCTCGTTTCTTTATCATACATTAGAACAGGATGACGGAGATATGATGAAGTTCTGCTCTGGTATCCATATCCACTTAAGCGCCTCCCTTACGCTCCTCTCTTTATAATGTACTGTCTCCGTTTACAACTATAACAGACATTGCGAAACACCTTGATGATTTCACTGGTTTGATCCAGTTTTAAAATCTTGGGAACAGAACCATAGTTGAAAAAATGAAACAAGTAGGTATTTGGCTTTCACTTTTAATAAAACACGTTGCCTCTTTGTTATTAGGAAGTGTTTTCCAGATGACTGTTTAAAATGTTATTGACAGATACTTGTGACTGTGTATCATTTTTTGTTATGGCTGTCTCATGTTTTAATTGCTTTGTAATTGTGTGATAATGAGGAGCATGGAGCACTTTCAGTGGAACCTCATTCAGATAAGCAATTGGTTTAGGCCTTGTGGAAGGGGCTGGGTGAACATTTTTTAATGATATGGTATGCAGAAGCGAGTTGTGATGAAATTCTACGACATTTTCTTGTCATGAATTTATCTGCCCACTATCGAGTTTATGTGATTATTTCAAGTTAAACAATGTCCTGGAAGAGCCAAACAAATTGACTGGTGCATTCACAGTTCACATGGTTCTCCCTGTACCTCGTTTTACAAGGGAAAGGCACATGAGGTTCTAAAACAATGAGAAAGGCTGGACATTCACTTGTTTCTCAGGTTCTTCATCTCAGCGAATTAGGGTGTTTTTGGAGCCCAGTTTCTTCCCACGGGTGACTTAAAGAAACCTGGATTTTGCCTATTGTGCAATTCATAAAATACTTTTACCAAGCCCTATTTGTCGACCATAAATACATATTCAATTAAAGCAGTACTTTGAATGGACAGTTACTATGAGGTACTAGGTACCTGTACTTCTTTATTTTGAGAGGGAGAGTACCTACACTTCTCAGCACTAGTTTAATGGAAGTGTACTGGAACAGTAGCAAACAGGTACTCTGGGATACTGAGCGCCTGCACTTCAATGTTTCCACTTCAAGCACTGAATTCAAGAATCCATCGGGGTGTGACATACAATTGTAGGAGAATATACCATGTCAGAAAAATGTAATTATGCAACCCCTATTTTTTTTGCATTATGGGTCAGTCTCGAGTTTCTCTGAACGCCTTGATTCAAATCTTGCATGAGGACCTTGATTAAGTAAGCAAAAATATTAAACTAATTACCTGCCTCTGCTTTCTCCTTATATTTATCTACTATTGCTGTGCTCCTCTGTTGAACTACGAGCTTCCTGCATAAAGTTTGTCTTTTATTGTTTCAGGAATATTTAACGAAGCACAAATTTGGCAATGCAGCAAGAAATGATCTGTGGAATACCCTCTCTCAGGTAAATTTACTGTGAGAACATTTTGCATAAAAGTAAATTATGCTCCTGTATGTACAATGTTTATGCAACCGTAGATCTGTACCAGAAGAATTCACGGGTGGTTCTAGGAATGTCTTTCAATGGGTCTGCATGGCCATGTGCTCTTTTTGAGGTTGAGAAGTCAATAAATGAATAAATAATTATTAAGTAACATCATTATAGAAAAAAAAACCCTGAGTTGAATTCAAGAAAAACACATAAGCTTGATTGAAGATTTACTCCTCCACAGTTGTTATGATGATAATCTTAAAACCAATTTTGGCATGTATTTGCGTATTAAATCCAGAGCCTTTCGACCATTCATTAAAAAACTTTAAGGTAGTAGAATTGTCAGGGTTACCTTGATTGGTTCCAGGCTTTGAAAGTTTTCAAACTTATATTTAAAAAAAACCTCTTATGGAGCCAGAACAGTTATATTTGATGAGTTAAAACACAATGAGAATGTGCATGCTCCATGTGCATGCTCCTTGTGGAGAAGTGTGGCTCAATGATTAGAGCGGCAGACCCTGATGCAGAGGTCTAACCCGGAACCAGGGTTCAATTCCCTGCCTGGGCGGGTCTTCGGCACAAAATTCCACGGACTTGATAATTCTCGTCTCGGTGCCTATTCCAATCATGGAGTCCCACTCTGCAACTCTGGGCAATAGTTTGCTTGATCTCCACAATGGCCCCCACAACGCTAAGGATGCCTGGTCTCCACCTTGGGGGTGCCCAGAAGTAGATGCCTCACAGGGAAAGCCAGGATGGGTTCCACAGCGGTATTCGTACAAGCGCCTTGAGACCTTGTGGGTGAGTAGTGCGCTATACAAGTATCAATTTACAATTTTTACATGCAGTAAAAACATAGGTTTTACAAGAGTGCTGCAGGCAAACCAAAGGTCTGGGCAGCATAATAGTAAATTTGGAGCGCACTCTTTATTGTATGTACAAAATCAGCAGCCTGGGATAATACTGATTCTGTTGCTCCATTTTGGTCGCAGTTCAGCAATTGGTAAAATTATAAACCTGGTCAGCATTATATTTCTCTGCATACTGGATCAGTGCTTCCTCCAGATAATACTACGGACGAGGTAATTCATAAGATGGTAAAATAGCTCTATAAAGCTTATGTGTATGTAGCCATTCTTTGTCAGTTGTTCTAGGGCAGGCAATAAGGTGCTCTTTCATTGTTTTTTTAGAGCTGTATATGAGAGGCTGCTTGGTTGGGGAAGGTATAATCTCAACTCCATATCCGCTCTAGCTTTGTTCAAGTATCTTGTCCAATCGTGACCTGAGCCGAATAAAGATTCTCGCAATGCCATCTTTAATGATCCCTCCATAGCATGTATAATCTGATACTAATAACAAAGAAATTGGACATAGCCCAATTTTGTACTTTTTTTGTGATGATTTTTTTTGTGGTCTTGTTTCCTTCGCCCAATGTAACTAGAACCCCGGTATCTGTGTATAGTGCCATATTTGCTTTAAGGAGAATTTCAGGAGCGCTGCACTCATCCAGCTTTTTCCATAGTATTTGGCAGTCCACCCTGTCGAACGCTGCTGAGTAATCCACAAAGCAGAAGCAAAGTGATGACTTATCTTACCTTTTTGCGTAAGTGGCTTTTTGCCTGAATCCAGTTCCAGTAAGTGACCTGGCAGACCAATTGGTGTGGGCACTCGCAGGCTCCTATTAACTTTAGAGATTATGTAACCAATTTCTGGTTAATATGACACTCCAAAGACTGACTAGGGGGTCACATCAGGCTGGGATTGAAACTAAGGGTGTTGCCCAAACTCATAATCTCCGTTTTTCCTCTGTTAAGTTTAAGCTGGGAGGCATCCATCCAGCTTGAGATGTCATTTAAGAAGGAGTAGAGGGCATAGGTTGTTTGATCACCTTGATTGAGCCCTACCACCAATTGTGTGTCATCGGCGTAGGCAAGACCCCTGCGGTCTTCCTTCGTAACAAACAGGCAACCAGACCAAACTCAACAGTCGGACCAATAAGGCCCAAGAACCAACAGAATGGTGGAAAGAGAAAAGGAGAGAGAAGATAAAAGGAAAGGATGAAAGTAGAA
This sequence comes from Lissotriton vulgaris, assembly GCF_964263255.1. NCBI lineage: Eukaryota > Metazoa > Chordata > Amphibia > Caudata > Salamandridae > Lissotriton > Lissotriton vulgaris. The sequence continues at coordinate 1,573,445,206 of NC_141685.1, forward strand.
GGGGGAAGATACCACAGCAAGGATAAGTGCAGCGTGCGCAGAGGGGGTACGGGACAGTAAGCCCGATCCGGCATCATTGGCGATAGGGTCTCAATGCACAAGGGCATCTACGGAAGCAGTCTATCTGGATCAGGAGGAACAATAGCATCCTCAAAGAGAAGCGGCGTCCCGAGCTTGGTAGGCATGTGGCGCGTATGTTCAACAGCACAGAGATATTTAACTAGGGGCTGCCAAACAGCCTTAAAATGTGTGTTGCGGGCTTGCAGCTGCGCTGTGAAGAGCTCCATCGTGACAACATGCCATAAACGCACAAACCAGGCTGCGATTGGAGGGGCTTCGGGTTTTTTCCAATACAAGGCTATAAGCTGCTTGGCCGCTCCTAGCATTTGGAGCACCAAGATCCAATCGCTCCGAGTGAGCGCCTTCAGGCCAGCAGGTTTGATACCTAGCAGGATTGTGCTCGTGGCTTCAGGCAAAGAGAACCCCAATACCCCCCTGATGTGGCTAAGGACCTCTTTCCAGAATATGGTCAACGACGGGCATGCCCACCAAATATGAATAAAATTCCAGATGCAGACCGGCATCTCCAGCACAAAGGAGAGGATGTAGGAAACTTCTTGTGCAGGCGCGGAGGCGTGTAATACCATTGAGTCATGAGTTTATAGGCATTTTCCCGCTGCAGGATGCTACGATATAGTTTGGGAATATCCTGCCATAATCAACACCACTGTGCAGGAACAATGTCCTTGTCTGACACTGACTGCCTTCGGTGCTGATATGGGTGAGAGGGTGGCGTCTTTGGAACCACATGTGGGGGTGGTGTCTCCGCCTTATACAGTGCAGAATAATAAGCCCTGAACGCCTCGCACTTGTCCCTTACCGAAGTAGCCCTCGTCCCGTCCGGTAACTGGACATTGGTTATATGAGCTTTAGCCACACGCACCCTCAACCGCCCAGCCAGCAGCCTGCCCACCTTGTCCCCTCCCTCAAAGTATTGCTGCTTCAAAGCCAGCAAAGATTTTTCTGCCCTGTTGGTGCGCAAGAGCCTAAGCTGCCCTCTAAGATTGGCGAGCCGCCGCCTTGACGCCAGCAAATTGTGACCTTGATCCTGTTGCTCCGCTTGCTTTATGGCTTTCGCCAGGCTATGCTCCAGAGACTGAGCCTCGCGTGCCTGTGCAATCGAGAGGTTGGTGACATGACCCTTATCGTGGCCTTGAAGGCATCCCACACCATGGGGAAGGGCGTCTCCGGCAGGTCGTTACTAGCAAAGTAAGAGTCAATGGCAGCCCTAATGCTTTCTATGTCGGCTGCATCCCGGAGAATACCCGGCGGCAGGCACCACCTTGCTTCTCGAGCAGGACAAGCGGCCGGATCCTGCAGGAGCAGCTCAACATGAGCATGATCAGAAAGCGAGATATCAGACATGGAGGCTCCCAGCATGTCCCGTGTCAGAGCGTGAGAAATAAATAAATATTCAATACGGGGGTACGAGCGGTGGGCATGAGAATAGAACGAGTAGTCCCTCAGTTCCGGAGAAAGGTAGCGCCACACATCCAGCAACCCCAAGTCTGCTATCTGCATGCCCAGTGCCGAGGACATAGCCCCTGCTCCACTAAAGGAGGCATCTCTGCGATCCACTTCCGGGTCCCAAACTAAGTTAAAATCCCCTCCCAATATCAGCGAGGGGTCTCCTTGCGGAACATGCTCTCGCAAGAGACTCCGGAGGTACCGGTCCTGCATCTGGTTGGGTGCATATACATTACACAGGGTGAAGAGGCGCGGCACAATCCCCACACTCACTCTAAGAAAACGTCCATCCCCGGTCCGAAAGGGCTTGGTCTACCCCCGTCTGATGCCATTCCTGCACAGTATCGCTACACCTGCTGTCTTGGTGTCTGACCCGGCCCAAAACTGAACAGGGTATTTAAGGTGTGCCATGCGCCAAATATCAGCCTGTAAAAGATGGGTTTCCTGTAAAAATATGATGTTGGGGCTCTGCTGGAGAATATAGAGCCACGTTTGCCTCCGTTTATTGGGGGAGTTTAGGCCCTTGACATTAAGCGTTAGACCTTCAAGGGGCTAGGAAAATTCACAGTCATGCTAAAGTCCAAACGGGGACCATCCATGCCCCCCACCCCGCCCCATCAGAAACCTATAAACGGAGGGAAAGCCATCCACCCCGGTCCCCACAAAGCGCCACAGCCGCATGACCCCCCACCAAGCGCACACAGAGAAGAGAAGAGAGAGTAGGAAGAAAACCAGTACGAAGCAAGAGGGAAGAAGAAAGATCAAGAAGTCCAGAGGTGACCAAACGGGCCACAAATCATTGTACATCCATATCGGACAACGGGACCGCACTAATCTGTCCCAATTACAGGGTATCCTACACCCCAGGGTTCAGATACTGTCAGGGATGTCACTCCCTCAGGGACAGTCCCGGGTAGGTCTGCAGTAGCCTCCAAGGTCATCCAGCAGGAAGCTCACACCACCCCCCACCCCACTAGCCGGGAGCTGGGGTGTAGTTTAAGATATCGCTACAGACCGCAGCCCTAGGGGTGAGAGTGTATTTGCTACAGAGACGTGCAACCTATTACATAACTGGCATCCATTCAGCTGGTCATGGAGTCGAGGGATGTGAGGTGGTCTCCTCCTGATCCCCCTCAAGGGATCTAATATGCTCGATAATGTCCTGTTTAGCCTGGGAAGCGGACCCCTTGTCTAAGGGTGGCGTGCGCCGGTGGCGATGGGCAGTAGTCTTGGACGGCTTGGCCGGGATCCGCTCTTCATGCCGTGGGCGAGATGGGCTTGGCGGCAGCGACATCGGCAGATGAAGCAGCTTTGCCGCCTCTCTGTAGGTACGTATCACTTTTCGCTTGGCTTCCCACTGGAAAATGAGAGCGAAAGAGTGACCCAATTGGTAGGGGATGCCCATGGTTCGCAGTTTCTCAGTCACTGGCTTGAAGGCCCGTCAACGTCGCAGAGTATTGGGTGCCAAGTCCTGGAAGATCTGTATATTGTGCCTCTTGTAGCTAAGATTCGGTTTGTCGCGTGCCGCCCTCAAGATGGCCTCCTTCTCCGTAAAAAAGTGGACCCTTGTCAAGATGTCTGGAATGAGCCGCGCCCTCCCTGCGAGCCCGGATACCCGATGTTCTCGATCCAAAGCCGGCAGAGAGGTGTCCACATCCCCCCGATACCTCATGGAGGAGTTGCGCCATATATGTCAGGATGTCCTTCCCCTCCTCCTCGAGGGGAACCCCCCGGATGTGGAGGTTATTCAGGCGGCTCCGGTTCTCCAAATCCTCCTGCTTCACTTGTAGCTCTATGTTTTGCTCCTCCAGCTCCGCCAGATGTTGCCACAACTGTTCTTGGTCCTCTGTACGGGCATCCACTGTTTTTTTCCAGCCCATCTACCCGATCCGCCAAGTCAGCAACCTCTTTCCGGAGTTCCTTCACGCAGGTGTGCACCTCGCAACATAGGGAACCAATCTCCATCTTGAGGTCTGACATGAAAGAGGACATGAATCCCTGGGTCACTGGCATCGAGTCCCCAGTGGCTTGCGGTTGCCCCTCAGTGGGAGCCGACGCCCCCGCCTTTCCCCACATCGCCACAATGGATTTGTCCCTGGGGGCCGCAGCGGGATCGGCCTTGCCCCCTCTGGAGCGCGTCATCGCCAGCCCCGAAGCGTTCCGTAAACAGCCCGATAGCGCGGTCACAATAGGTCAGGCGCAATGTACTTAGGGGGGACCGCCTCTCACTCCCTACCATGATGCTTTCTGTCTGGCAATGCCCAGGGCTTCGACCCCGGTATATTATGCGGAGTGGTCACCCCCCAACTCCCTGCCCTTCAGCTCACAAGCGCCTTCTCACTGTAGGCCACTATCTGCCCACCCCCTCCACTCTCGAGGCTTGAACAAAGATGGCACAGCTTCTGTTGTTGGTGGGCCCACCAACCCGGGACAGTAACTGCAAGTGGCCGACATGGTAATGTCCAGTCCTGGAAGACAAATTGTATGCACCACCCCAAATCACCCCCATAGCAGGTAATCGAGGTGCTCAGTAGAACAAAGGGGCCCCAATAACTAGGTCAGGGTATCGTACCGTTCAGCCACATCCCGCTAACGTTCTCCTTACTCAGTGCACATCACGCGGCGGCTCCAAAATGTAATGGGGCCACCCCAGCACCTTATAGCAGAGGCCGCACAGACAATACAGGCAGCGCAGGGCCCCCAATAACAGCAGTGCAGGGAAATCAATGTTTTAGGGCCCAACTGGGTTTGAGTTCCAAAATGGGGGGAGCACTTGCCTCACTGCGCCCCCTCCCTGGTCGCTCCCAGCTGCAGCTGCTCCACACCCCCCTTGCACGTCCCAGAGGGCGTAATCCAAAGTCCGCCCACCCTCTGGGCAGCGAGGCAGAGCAGGGCAGAATGTGAGCCTTCGCTGCACCAGTGAAGAATGGCCAGTAACTCTAGGCCGCCCCGGACTGCAGTCCCAAAATGGCGACCGATGGTGCTGCCGCCCCGCACTCCCCCTCGTCGCCGCTCAGTGGCCTGCCAGAAGCATTCTCCGGCAGGTATTCTTTGGGCCCCCCCAGGCAGCAGTACACAGTAGGGCGGGGGCCCCAGCTAGGGCACGAGCCTCCAGGGGCAAGAGCGCCTAAGGCCCGGAGTCTCCAGGCTGCCCAGCGCGAGGAAGCAAAATGGCGGGGGAATCGAGCGTCCAGTCTCACCTCTGGCTTTGGTTGTCACAGGGTTCAGCAGCCCCAGGGAGCAGAGGCCGCCAGCCCTGCAATCGGGAGGCCCACCGCCAAGATCTCCCCCGGATGCTCCACAGGGCTGCGCTGCCCCTCCGCTATCTCCAGTGGCTCCAGCCCGGGTCACCGGAGTTACTCTCAAGCCCCCACCAGGAGCGCCAGCCACAGTCGATGGGCGAAGCCCCCGCCTCCACCGCTCCGCTCAGTCTTTAATCCGGCTGGGCGGGGGGAGATCACCAGTTCCGCCCGGGCCTCTTCCTCCCGGCCGGGTCTCCACTCCTCAGGCCCCAAGATCTCCGCGGCTACCCTGGGGTCGATGGCGGCACCGCAATCGCTGGCCTCCGTTGGTCACCAGCCCAATCTACACCGTCCCCTCACCACATCCACCGGTGCAGGATTGCTTCTTGCTTCAGGGACAAGGGGACCCCCAGAGGCAGGCAAGCCGCGGGACCGGCTCCACCACAAAGTTCACAAAATGGGGGCTCCCGCCTCGGAGCCGCTATGCACCCTCCGCATTCTGCTCGGGAGGACACTGCAGGCCGAGAAGTCGCTGCCCCGCAGGCTCGCCTGATCTCTGCGGTCAGTGTCCACCCCCGGGGGGAGAGTTTTCACACCCCAGCTCCTCTTTAATAGCTTTTAACAGTGGCAGAGGACCTGAGCTCCCAAGGGACACGTCTCACCGCATCGCCAGTCAGACCACGCCCTCCAGACTTATGCATTTTGATTGCTTTTCTTAATGCTGCTTTAAGTTTTCTGATTGTGTCGTTATACTAAGGTTTCTGCCTCAAATCTACAAACTCATGGCCTTTTTTATTCACATATCTACTTCTCTTTCCCGCCAATGAGTTTGGGAAGTGAGAGGCAGCAGTAGATACTGAATTTTAAATTCATTCAATCAATCAATCAATCATCGCATTTATATAGCGCACTACTTACCCAAAGGGTCTCAAGGCACTGGGGGGGGGGGGGGGGAACTGCTACTGCTCGAACAACCAGGTCTTGAGTTGCTTCCTGAAGGCGAGGTGGTCCTGGGTCAGGCGGAGGTGGGTGGGGAGGGAGTTCCATGTCTTGGTGGCGAGGTAGGAGAAGGACCGTCCCCCTGTGGTGGCTCTACGGATGCGGGGAACGGCGGCGAGGGCCATCTTAAGCTGAACACAGACCTGAGCAGGAGATACTTGGGATGTGCTGGTAATGGTGCTCAGGAGCATCATAAGTCACACGTGCAGCCTGCTTCCTCAATGCTTTTGTTTCATTCAGGCCTGATGAGTAACTCTCAAGGTAATGGACACTTAACCACTAAGTGTTCAGAAAACCCTGCCTAAGAAGCAAGTGAAGGTGCTAGACAACAGAATTAACCTGATTAAATGGAATAATTGAAAGACTGCTCTAATTTTTTCAGCTATTTAAAACCCTGGTTTTCCTGCAGCCCACGATAAGCTCCATATTTAGTACACTCTTGTTCAGTGCCTCTTCCGTCGTCTTTGAATTTCGGTGCGGAGCAGGACTTCTGGGAGCTTTCGGAAGGCTCTATCAACAGTGAAGCAGTAGCTGGGGCACCAGTGCCATGGGCTTGTGGAGGCCTAAGCCTACGAATTATAGAGGTGATTGACCACAAGCCTAGCAACAGCAAGGGGATTTTTGTTGCTTGCAGGGGCCCATGGCACCGTTGTAAGGCCACTGTGGGTAAAACTGCACAGATGCATCATTCAATTTTCTCTACTAAGGAACTAAGGATTAGTTAAACACGGAACGCCACAGAACTAGAAACAGCGTTTTTAATCTACAGGCTAAAGTTAATTTTGGTCAGTGTGTGATGTTCTACCTTGCTTACTAGCACTTGCTCCCTCGTAGAATTTGGATTCCTCTGGTTAGATCGTTCTGAGAATGAAGAATGTCTAGTTTGACAGTTACACCTGAGGCTGTTCGTGGATGAGGCAATTAAACTGTTCCTGTATCATCAACTTGACAACGACCTTTATTTATTACAATTATTGTCCATTTTACACTGGCGACGATCTTACCTTGTCTCGCCTCAACACGCGTCCGTCCCTGTTACCTCTCCAGCGGCTGAATCAACATTTAAGGAAGCGTAGTCTTCCCAGCGGCCGAGCGAGAAAACATCACCGTCTTAAAAGAAAGGATAGTACGGTGAGGAGCAAGCGGGAGGATAATTAAAAAAAAAAGGGACTTGTATTATAGGAAAAGGACTGTGGTAAAATTAAAGGGGAGTGCTCGTTTGAGTTTGAAAGTCTTGCGCATTTCCTCGCGCTCACCAGATGGCAGTGCGTTTCAATGACGCTCCGTTTGCGCGTCAATGACGAGAGAGTCTTAGCCTCGTTTTGAGAAAAACTCAGCCTCACTTTGAAGGAGCTGTGACGTGCAGTGCTAAAAAGAAGGGAAAAGCACATTACGTAATGAAAGGGCTTTGTCTCGTCTAAGGATTCCAAAGCCAGAACGTGGCACTTTCCTGGAAGAAAGAGAGCATTGTGAAGTACCCTAGCGTGTTTACAAGATTAAGATTCTCATTTAAAGAACATTGAGAACACTCTTTGTGAACCATTGAATTGTGACATCATAAAAAGGAAAAGATATTCATATTGAAAAGAAGTCATTCTCTTTAATTATTTTTTTTCCTTTTAAATAGCATCATTATTAGCATTCTATACATGCATTCTATATATTCTATCTATTGTTACACATTCTATCTATTGTTACAAGGAGCATTGGAATTAGAATTGAAAGGAAATCTCTTTTAAATTAAAAAGAATATAAAAAAAAAGAGGAAGATGCAGAATGTAACACAACCTGCTTTCTTTTTAACAAGTCCAGGTGAGCCAAATGTAAAATGGCAGAAATGGAAAAAAAAATTTGAGAACTATGCAAGGGTGTGTGGCACAAATTTAAGTGCAGAGAGGAAACATTCGTTACTATTACACTGTCTAGGAGGAGAAGGACAGGATGTATTAGAACATTTACCGGAACTCACTGCGTCTGAACAAAGAAATTTAAACGAATACGAGATAGCAATTGAGCAATTAGATCGACATTACCTTCCTAGGCTAAGCACGATAATGGAAAGATATCATTTCGGCTTAAGAGGACAAAAGAAAGACGAATCAGTTGAGGAATATGTTTCCGCGCTTGGAAAGTTGGCCTCATCTTGCAAGTTTGGACAGACTTTGGATGAGAGAATAAGGGATCAATTTGTTTTGAAGTGTGCTCATGACAGTATTAGGAAAGAACTTTGGTTAAAGGATGAACCACCATTAGATGAGGTTCTTGTTATAGCAAAACAAGTTGAGCACATGACTAAATGCGTTGATGAGTTAAAGGAAGAAAAAGAAAAGATGAACGAGCCTGAGAAGAAAAGTGAATCTAAAGTTGAGGAAGTGGTGTGTCAAGTAAAGAAAGAAGAAAAATCGTCTGGAGAGAAAAATGAAAATGGAACAAACAACTACAATCCGAACTTTAATGTTTCTAATAAATTTTCTTGTTTTAGATGTGGAAATATTGGGCATTTAGCCAATTCACCAAACTGCCCTGCTTTGAAGTCAATCTGTAACAACTGTGGTAGAAGAGGTCATTTCTCTAAGTGTTGTAGGACTAAAAGTGGTAAGAGAGATAATGTATATAGGAAATGGTCCCAACCACAGGTGAAGACTGTGACTTTTCAAATCGATAGTGGCTCTTTAGAACATCCCTCACACTTGGTAAAAGTCGATCATGCCATGATTGAATTTAAGTTTGATTCGTGTTCCCAAATCACCATGATTGATCAAGAATTATTACATAAGACTTTTGGAGATAGTGTAAAACTCTTCAAAAGCGACATAATACCCTTAGGTTATGGGAAGAAGCCCATTAAAATATTTGGATATTTTAAGGCCACTCTTGAGTTGGGAAGTCGCATCATACCTGGCAAAATCTATGTGACTAATTTTGGTGATGCATTGATCAGTTGGAAAGATCAACGTGATTTAGGGGTAACACTTGATCCCAATGCTTCACCTCAAGTGCAGATACAACAGGTAGAAAACTTGTCGGAGATGTTTGCAGAGAAGTTCCCAAATGTGTTTAAAGAACAACTTGGTTGTTTAAAGGGCTACAAGCACTGTATTAAATTGAAAAAGAATGCTATACCTGTTGTAGCAAAGGTAAGGAGGATTCCCTTAGCAGAACAAGGAAAAGTACAAAAAGAGATTGAAAAATTAATTGATAATAACATAATAGAACCAGTAGAAGCTACAGAATGGTTGGCTCCTATTGTTATAGCTAAGAAGCCTACTGGAGAAATTCGTTTATGTATTGATTTGAGGGCATTGAATAAGGAGGTAATTGTAGACAGATTTCCATTGCCAAACATTGATGAGATTGTGGGAACGCTAGAAGGAGCAAAGTACTTTACCACCTTAGATCTAGGTTCTGCATATCATCAAGTGGAACTAGATACCGCATGCCAGGATCTAACTGCTTTCATTACCCCTATGGGAACCTTTAAATTTAAAAGGATGCCATTCGGATTAATCTCAGCAGCCTCGGTATTTCAACGAATTATGACTCACATACTAAAAGATCTCTTGGGCGTAAAATGTTATCAGGAGGATTTACTAATTTATGGTGCCAACATACAAGAACATAATGAGCGTGTGTGTGAGGTGTTGAAGAGATTGTCAGATTCAGGGTTATCTCTTAAGAAAGAAAAGTGCAAGTTTGGGTTAGAAGAAGTGAACTATCTTGGTTACTGTATTAAGAGTGGAGGTGTTTTTCCCAAGTCTGAGTTGGTCACATCGATTGATAACATGGTGGAGCCAGTAAATAGGGATGAGTTGTTATCGTTTCTTGGCATGGTTGAGTTCTATGGGAAGTTTATTTTACATTTTGCGGATAAGACAAAGAATATGAGAAGGCTCACCGCTAAAAATGTGACATTTGAGTGGTCAGTTGACTGTAAAAAAGAATTTGATGAGATAAAGAAAGAGTTGAAAAATGCTCCCTGTCTTCAGGCATTTGTTCCCGGTTTGCCTACGTTTGTATATACTGATGCTAGTGATAAAGGTCTGGGAGCGGTCTTGGTACAAAACAAAGATGGTAATGATTCCCTTATTGCCTGTGCATCGAGGTGTCTTCGAGGTCCTGAGCTTAATTACTCGGTAATTAAAAAAGAGTCATTAGCTATTTTTTGGGCTCTTAAAAAATTTAAGAATTTGATCTGGGGCACTAGGTTCATTGTAATGTCAGACCATAAACCCTTGAAGGAGGTTTTTTGTAAGAAAGGGTTAGATTCAATTTCTTCAAGGATTAGAAGATGGATAATATCCTTACAGGAGTTTGATTTTGAGGTGCAATATTTACCTGCTGTATCAAATAAGGCAGCTGATTGCTTTTCAAGGCTTGTCAAAGGAAATGATCTTTGCAATGATGAGGTAATTGTAGATGAGGATGATTTTCTTGATGTTTGTGAAGTTACTGAGGGTGTTGTTGGAAAAGATGAGTGGAAAGAGGAACTACAAAAAGATGATGAGTTAAGCATAGTAATGTCCTTGCTGAGGGGTAACAAGCGTTTAGATAAACCATGGTCTCTAGTTTCACATGAGTTATCAATAACTGATGATCTTCTGACACGAGGTTTGCGGCTTGTTCCTCCCAATACTTTAAGGAAAAAATTGTTGTTACATGCACATTCTGGGCATCAAGGTATAGTAAAAACTAAGGAAATGTTGCGCACTCAGTTTTGGTGGCCTGGGATGGATTTGGAGACAGAACGTATGGTCAGAGATTGTATAGAATGTTGTGCAAGTGACAAGATCCTGAAAACCAGACAAATGCCTATGGTTTGTAGAGCTTTGCCTAAATATCCTTGGGATGAATTAGCCATCGACATCTTGGGTCCTCTTACTGGTGTTTCTGACACCCCTTATTTGATAGTTTTAGTTGACTTATATTCCCGTTGGATTGAAGTGAGTGCTGTTAGTGAGATAACTTCCGAGTCTATTATTAAATTCTTGTCTGAGATTTTTGTGAGAGAAAGTTTTCCTAACAGTATTTTGTCAGACAATGGGCCTCGGTTTTGTTCAGCACAATTTGATGCCTATCTCACCAAATGTGGCATATCCCATAAACTGTCGTCCTTGTACCACCCAGAAACTAATGGGGCAGTGGAGAGAGTAAATAAAACTCTGAAGGAATGTATCCAACTCGCTAGGGTCAATGGTTTAAATTGGAAAGAGGCACTTAGGGAAAGAATTGAGGCTTACCGAAGTTCCCCTCATTCTACCACTGGTAAATCCCCTTTTGAGTTATTCAAAGGAAGAGTACCCAACACAATGTTGTGTCCTGGTTGGATGAATTTGAACAAAGGATTTGTTGACAATCATGTTGGTGTATGGAGGGAGAGGGAGTTAGATAAACAAGCATGTAGAAAGGCTTACTTTGATAAAAAAAAATGTGTTCGATTTCAGGAAATCAAGGTAGGTTTTTTTTTAAAATAAAAGCACCTGTTGGGAGAAGTTCATGGTCTAAATATACAAATGTCAGGCCTGTTATCAAGGTTTTTGGTAATGCCATTAAGACACAAGATGGTAGGATCTGGAAAAAAAGTAGAGTGGTTGTGATTAAATCGAGAAACGTTGCTCAAGATGGCTTTAATACTGGACGTGAACCTTCTCCTTCATTCAAGCTCCCTACATCCTGCTCAAACAATCCCTCTTCCTCTCGCATGAGGAGTCAGAGAGTACGCAGAGCTCCTGCCTATATGAAAGACTATGTTTAATTCTTTTCTTTCTATTTCACTGTTAAGCATGATTTGTTTTTCTTGCCTTGCTTCTCTTCTCTCTCCATTTCTTTTATTGTTTTTATTGTTATTGTATAGAAGGGAGATGTGTGATGTTCTACCTTGCTTACTAGCACTTGCTCCCTCGTAGAATTTGGATTCCTCTGGTTAGATCGTTCTGAGAATGAAGAATGTCTAGTTTGACAGTTACACCTGAGGCTGTTCGTGGATGAGGCAATTAAACTGTTCCTGTATCATCAACTTGACAACGACCTTTATTTATTACAATTATTGTCCATTTTACACAGTACAGTTCCAGTTTTGCTTTATTTGACTCTCAAAAAAAGGTATATTTATATGTAAGCAGCAGCAAGATTAGGTTGCGCTTTAAGGTTTTATGTGCATGAGTGACTTTCAGAAAATAGGACGGGCATCAGCATAAACGTGTAAAGACACACTATATAGGTGTTTTGCTAGGTAGGGGACACTACATACATTCCTGCGCTGCAGACATTATTTGTGGAATTATCAGAGAAATCAGCAGTATAAACCGGCCCATCAAATCATAAAATAGACCCACAAACTCCAAAAAACAGCCCTCACAGGCCCAGACCAGCTGTGCTTGCACTGTCAGATTGCCCGATGGGACTCTCCGACCTTGCTTTCAGTCTGAAAATAATGTGATGGATGCTTAGCTTAAAGTGAAAGGAACTTTCAAAATGTATTTTATATTTTAACAGTTCATTTGTGCCCATAAAAATATTCACTTTTATACATTTTATTTTCTGGGGTCATGTTTGTATGTGCGGTTGTTCCCAAGGAACAATGGTCCTTTCCTCATTTTATTCAGTCTCAGTCCATTTTTACAGAATTTCGAAGCTCGTTTGTATAACAGCAGAGATCCAGGCACGAGTAATAGCTACTTCTCAAATTGTTGTCATGCAGTGACATTCAAATTGTGGGTGTGCTCCCTCAGAAGCTGTGGATGTGTGCAAACGAGTTGTCATGTCCATGGAGTTAACAAGTCCTGCATCAAAGTGACCCAGGCATCACTGTCTTTTAAAAAAAAGTTTTCTACGTGCGGTAGGGGCATGCACAACAGCTTGGAAAAAAAGACTGAAAATACGTTTCACCCATACAATGACAGTTATAGCTTATCACTGTCATTGTGTAGGTTAATCGTATTCTAGTTCTGCAGAAATGCATCTCCAGCTTTTAAAAAACTGAACTTAAGCTAAAGCCAGGTATAGGTTTGAGGAGTGGTTGGATATAAACTAGGGGTGGATAGGACTTGCGGAGTTTCTCTCGGCAGAATTCTGCAGAGTTACAGAAAAACTGAGCAAGATTCCATGGAATTCCACCAATGGGTGGAAAATATGCAGCTTGTGCTGCAATTTAGCACTGATAGCATGAGCAACATGCATTGAGAAAGAGCGCCCTGCCATTTGACTTGATTTTGCTGCCACTCAAGAAGAAAATCTACTCAAGCGCTAGCAAATCTACCCAAATGGCATCCCTCTGACCGTGGCCACTCGTGAATGTGTTTGTTTTTGCAGAAAACGGCTGCAGAACCCACTTTTGAGGCTCAAGACTGGAGAAGGCACCTCAGGCAAGGGTAGGATTTACCGGTGGCAGAGTCCAGCAACACCAGGAGAGTTGCAAGAAGTTTTTTGTGTCCCTGAGACTTCAGAAAATAGGATACAAGCCCTTGGAGAATTGTGGTTTCAAGGATGTAGAGTACAGGTCCAGTCCTTCTCACTCCCAGACAAGAAGCACCAGGCCAACACAGCAGAGCAGGTAGCAAAGTGTCAGTCCCTCCAACAGCACAGCAATTCTGCAGGCAGCTTGTTAACACACCAATGCAGTTAGCAAAGTGGCAGTCCCCCCTACTGTAGAGCAGCTCTTCTTCTAGGTAGAAAATCCTTGGTTCCAGTAGAATTCTGATTTGGTGGTGTCAGAGGTCCAATACTTATACCCAAATGTGCCTTTGAAGTGGGGGAGACATTAAAGAGGCCTTTAAAGATTGCAGAGGTCCCTGCCTTTCCTGCCCTGCTACAGACACACTACAATGGGGTATGCATCTATTTGTGTGGGGACAGGCACAGCCCTATTCATGTGCAAGGTTCAGCTCCACCCTCCCATTCTACCGCAGGCTGGTGATGGTCCATCAGGATGCAAATGTCACACCCCAGCTCTTTTTGTGGGACTATCTAGAGAAAATGCACAAAGCCCAGTTGTCACTCAGCTTGATGTGTATTCAGAGACAGATAGAGGCACAGAATAGTTAAAGTTAGAAAATGCCAACTTTTTAAAACTGTTATTTTCAGACTTACAATTTAAAATCCAACTTCACCATAAGTTGTGATTTTAAATTGTGAGAAATACCAAACTCCAAGTGTCTATCTTTTCCCAATTGGTTCAAAGGCAATACAAATGTTAACCTATGGGTGAGACAGGCATTGTAGTAGTGAAAAACAAATGCCTAGGTCCTACCTTAGGGGTTTCAGTAGTGACAGGCCTGAGCCATGGTTAAAGACTCCTGAAGTGGGTGGCACAATCAGTGCTGCAAGCCCACTAGTAGCATTTAATTTATGGGCCCTGGGCTCATATAGTTCACTGTACAATGGATTTATAAGTAAAGAAAGGTACCAATTGTGGAGAAGCCAATGTTATCATGTATAGATTACCAGTACAGAGCAAATGCACATTAGCAGTGGTTAGTAGAGGTATAGTGCGCAGAATCCTAAATCCAGCAAGAATGAATTAGCAAAAAAAGGGAAGAGGAAGGCAAAAACGTTTGGGGAGACCATGCAGAAAGGGCGATATCCAACAGCAGTCCAGAATGATCTCCTCCTGTCCTGGTGGGAATCTTACCCATAAATGTGTTAATAGTGACCGGACTAATTGGTAGCATTGCTAAATGAGGTTGTGCGGCTTGAGCAGCCCTCGCTCGGTTTGTTGTTATTGTTGGCGTAATGAACTGTGTTATATGTCTGTATAATCTAGATCTGTGTAAAGTGTGCAAAACTCTCCTGCTGTGAGTGCTGCTAATTGTTGACAGTGTGTAACTGGCTAAGACTGACCATAATGCTCCATCATTGCTGAGGTGACGCAGTCTGACGTTTGCTAGTGGATGTGGTAGGGTGCCTTGGAACCAATTTGTGTGTTCCTGAAATGTAAGTGCAATTTCTAAATCTTCATAAGCTCTGTAATTGTTAGGAATTACTGCTTCAGTGTATGTGTAAAAATTTCCAGGGCTGGTGTCTGATGCCAGAAATGTTACCCATGAATAGACTACCGCTATTTTTTCACTTCTACCATGAATGGAACATCCAGTTCTACAAGAGCGAGCCCATGGTATTATAACATCTGTGTTACTACATTGCTGCAGTTTAGTGGTATAACCACTGGTGCTACGTTAGCCATTTTAACAAATGAAATTCCAAGAATGTCAACTATGGTGGGGGAATACTTTGGAAGGTTCACATTTGAACAACCTACAGACAGAAATAGGGCTTCCCTATTTTTGCTGAGTAGTATTTTTCCCTAAAACCACTGATGTTTCTGGTAAAAGGTGACTAGAGGCTTTTGGCACACATAAGCAAACTACTTAAGATACCCATTATACAAGTACCTGACCTATAACCAGGGCCGGACTGAGAACACAAAGCAACCATGGCAATTTTATCGGACTGGCCCGGGGAGGGGTGCTGGGCCAGGGTGTAAGTGTGAAGCAGTGCTGCCTAACTAAACCGGCCCAGGCAATACCGTTTGTGTTACTCTGGCCGATATTGCAGGACTACTGCAAAAGCAGTAACAAAACCAGTCCCCACCACTCCAAAACTGGCCCCCAACCTTCCAGCCTCCCAGGGAAACACCCACTAAGGCCAGTCCGGCCCTGCCTCTCATGTGGTGGGGCCATGCCATGTTGTTCCTACTAATTTATTAAGACAGTGTACTTGGGCAAAATAAGTGTCAAAATTATGGGGACTATGTCCACTCATAGCATCTGAATATGTTGCCTTGGTTCCTGGCTAGCTCCAAGTGCACCATCTGAACCCGTAAACCAATAAGGGTCTGCAACCTCAGAACATGACAACCATAATTACCACAAGGAAGTTGTAGAAACATGTCTACCCTTTTGTTGTTAATTCAGGCAAGTCCAAAGGGAGACACAAGAAGTGCACAAATTGGCATTTCAAATATTTATATACAGTTTAATTCTTGTGTAAAATATGTATGCTGCAATGAATAGTAGAATGGAACAGAGCATTTGTAATCAGCATTACAAGAATGGTGGAAAAGATAAATAATTCAACCATTATAATTATTGCATTGATTATATAAATACATATAATGGTACTCCTACCTAGCAATACCTGTCCTAGAGAGCGTATGGTGAATGCGTTTCTGAAAGATACATTCTGCACAACCTCTCCTAGAGAGCGAATGGTGAATGTCGTTCTGAAAGATACCTTGAAATGGTCTAATTCCCCATTTACCTGAGTGCATGTTTTATCCGGAAGCCAGTCTGGTGTAGAACATGCTGCCGGATAGTGATGACATTCAACTGGGCCAGAAGTCAGGAACAGAGCCACCACCACTACCCATGGAAATGCTCCTCTGCCAAACAAAGGCTTGGGGCAGTTTATATGATAAAAACTGAGACCATTCGCACAGTGTCTGATTTAAGATCCGGCTGTCATTGTTTATTCTACCAATTTAGAGCTGTCTCTAAAATGGACAATAATATGCAAGGGCAGTTTGGGCAGTGTACTTGGTCCTTGGAACAAATGAACAATGTTATGATAATGTGCCTACGAAGCAAAACACTTTCTCAGTAGACTATCGCACAGAGTCACCAAATCAAAATGTGGTAAAAGTAATTGTCTAAAAAATGTCAACTTTAAACGTGAACATGTAAAAATGGCAGCGTTTATGCACAGGCCCTATTAACCTGATGACACTGGGCCAAGATGTTACTCTCTGATTTTAATTCTCTAAGTTACAATCCAGTAAAGGAGTATACTTCTAAAGCTTTCCATGACCTCATGGGAGGTACTTAGAGGCTGACAGGGTGCCGGCACAGATCCAGACCAGGTCCTGTAGCTTGAATGGGTGGTCAGCCTTATGACCCTTGGAATCCATGTTTTTGCCCTGGGTACAAGAGGGAGAGCAGGTCCAGTCTAATAGCCTCTTCTCAGGTTTCAGAAGCAAGGTTCAGTACACTCCTCATCTTCATCAGTATCAGGAGTGTTCTGAAGTGTGTCCCTTGAGATGCCACATTTATGCCTGGAACACGCCAGAGTGTGGGAATGACCCATTAGGACACCCAAGCAATGAGATAAACGTTTCTGGAGCTACACCTACCCACTTTGGACATTTTTAAGATGGCTGAAGTCTTCGGCCACTCTACACTTGAGCTCTGAGGGGGTGTGTGAGGACTGTAGTATGATAATGCCGATATCATCCCACATCTAAAACTAAAATCCAATTTTGGGCAGTCCCTGTATCCCCCATAAACACAGATGTCTAGCAAATTCAAAGCTGAGCTTTCAGCAACCATACAGTAGATACAACCAAAGTGTTTTGGCATTCCGTTTTCCGCCATTGAATTGTGCCCAAATGTTTAAAGTAAAACCCCAGCTGACCTGTCAAGGAGGATGTGACATTTAAGCAGGATTTAACACTCTAATGTCAAAGAGGATGCTCACAATCCCAGCCCTATGGTTACTCTAAAAAAGTCCTGGTGAAGCACTCCCTCCTGCTGGGATTGTTGCCGAGCTGGCTAGAAGTATAAAAGTGGAAGCAGGCCCAGGCATTAGCTACTTCTTGCACTCTTGTAATTAAACTTCAGACCGCATCATAGGAAGCGTGCAGGAGCAATTCATTTATGGCATTGTTGCTAAGACCAGGATTTCTGTACACCAGGTACATGGGGGGGGGGGGGGGGTCTTGATTGTAGTTACTATTGTTTAAAAGACATTTGTTTTTTCTTTCTAATTATTTCAAAGTGTCTATCCATGACAGGATAGTCCCCTTTAAAGTGCACCAAGTGTCTGGGCACATCATCCAAGCCATCTTGTTAAGAACAGGACAGCACCTTCCCACACCCAAACCCATTGTCTCTGTCCTGGCAGCAGTCCACATCTTACCACAGAGGAGTCATCAAGCTACCAGGTAACAGATACTGAAAAGCCTCCAGAGTCTTTAGGCAGGCATTTTCTGTAATAGTTAGACAGCATTCGACTTTACCATTAAATTGAATTTTCTTTAACTATAATCAAGAGCCCTTTAAATATTTCACCAGCTGTCCCCAATCTGAAAATAGCATTATAAGGCGCTGTAATGAAATCCAGCCTATGGAAGCAGTCAGCTTTGTTACAGTGAAATACCTGTTATGCTTTTTCACAGTAAGGACATCTGGAACAATAAACGTCTAGTTGCCCTACTTTTAGATACAATGCACCCTCCCCTACGGACATTAGAGCCTACCTGAGGGGTGACTTATTAATATTTAAAAGAAATATTTAGGCCTGTCAAAAGGGTTTATTTTGACACATGTCATTGTGGAAAAAGGTAGGGCTAGGACCTTTCTCAAGATTTGCCCGGCGCTAACCGCCCTTGTACCATTCAAGTTTACCAAGCAATGAGGCAGGCGCCGGAGACCAGAAGGCAGGAAACAGAAGTTTATTCCGACGGAGCAGAACACATCAGATCAGACAACAAGGTATCGTCTCGAGGTGCTCTAACAACTGAGCTGAGACTCAGCCTTTTATACCTTACAAAACACTTGGCATTACAGTCACAGCATTGTGAAACAAAGAAAAGATAACCCCATAATCCTCATGTCCATCCTACCCCACATGTGTTCATAGTAGGGACCCTTGACCTGCTGATAAGAGAGGGGGCAATGACGCAGCTGAATGTTCCGCTGATTATTTGGATGTGTGCGCCTGATCGTAGCCCAGGGGGTGGGGAGACCAGGATCAATAGTGGGTCCTTTGAAGAGGAGTGACTTCATACAATAGAGGGCAGTAAATGGTATCTCCTGGCTTAGGCGATGGCCTCGGACATGTGTGGTCAGTCGGACTCGGGGGAAGGGGTCATCAAAGGAGTGGTATTCATGCCGCGTGGACAATCGAGCGCGGAGGGAAGGCTTGTCAACAGAGGGGCATTCATGGAAGGAAAGGAGGTGTTGGTCAGGCGCGGCCGTGACTCCCAAGGACAGGGTCTTGCAGAAGGAGAAGGTTTATGACTTGTCCATGTGAGGGAGAAGGAGGGGGTCAGGGTGCGCGCAGGGTCAGAGTCGCACAGAGAGAGAGAGGTCTTATGACCCGTACATGAGAGAACAGGGGCAGTCAGATACAGCTGGGGGGCTATGTCAGCTGAGGCGAAGGATGCCTCTTCAAGAGGGAAATGGGGGGGGGGGGTGCCTGGGTCAAGCAGGAGGGTTGCCTTTCATAGCAGGGTCGCGCAGAGTGCTGGGTTTCATGGTCTATGCATGTGAGAGTGGAAGGGGGGTGCTCAAATGCGCGCAGGAGGGAAGCCAGTGATTCTAATGAGTGGGCAAGAGGCCAAGGTGCCTAAAATGGCTGTCATGTACATATGGGCACGGGCTTTTACTGGCGGAGTGATACGGTCAATATTCTATGGTATTCATGGTGCATACAGGGAGAGGAGTGGGAAAAAGGGAAATGAACGCTGCTTATGTACATCAATTTGTCTATTTTCCACAGTCGCCCCTTTTTACATAACAGAGTTCATTTTTGTAGTTGATGGGGGTACATATAAACAATGAAGTTCATTTTCCTATCCTTCCTAGTTAAGGGGCGTACATATAAACATGTGGTTGATGAAATAGCATTTGTCAATACTAACATATTGCATAAAAATCATGAACGGTTGGTGCGATTGGCAAAATGCAGTACATAGGAAATTGCATTTGTAAACGTACTACATAGCATAAATGTTTCTGACTTTCAAAAACGAATGTGACCAATGAACATTTTGACCAAGTAGTTGAGGGAGGAATTCAGTCCAATAAGATCTCTTCGTCACAGTGTCTTTTTAGTAGTGAGCCATCACTGGTAGGCTCTAGTCCGTGTCCTTTTGTTGGCGCTGTTGAGCACCGGCGGGGGAGCTATAGGTCCAGCTCGGTTCTATCCTTACGCGTTGCAGGGTGCGGTCAGTCCTCTGCTGTTAGACCACAGTCCTGTTCCCTAACCAATCCTTTTTAGTGGCGCCTTAAGTTTGGCACCTATATTTCCGTGGCGTAACCCCATTTCCATCTAGATGCTGTTCTTCCTTTCAGCAGAGAGTCGCATGGAAAAGAGGGTGTGTTGTTTCGATAGTCGATGGGAGTGAGAGGGCGGAGTGGGGGCAGATTTCCTGGGACACACCAAGGGGACCAAGGGAGCAATGGATAACAAGCAAGCGGGCCCATCAATCGGGCTTGAAAAGAGGGACGGAGGCTCCAGGCACACGTGGGTTGGCGGACAGAGAGCTTCAGGACAGCCCTTCATCCTTTCTTTTACCGCCTTTGAGAGTGCTGCCTCGTCCCGTTTCTTGTTGTGCTGCGGCTCCACCTTTGGTCGAGGTCGCATGTGTCTCATGATCTGCAGCCACGCTGTGCGTCACGTCCGGCCCTTCTCCTCCGGTGATTGAGTATCTTTAAATGGGTAAAAACAAGTTTTAGAGAACTGGCAGGAGAAGAGATTTTTACATTTGAATTCCACTCGCAATCCTAGCACCTGGCGTTATGCTCATTGGTCATAGTCAGAAGTCTATTACCATGAAGTAAGTAGGTGGGTATTTCTACTGCGTTCGCACCAAGTCTAATCGGCGTTCGTTCATGACATATATGGACAGAGGTCAGACTCTTATCACCTACGTATTTCAACAAAAACCCCAAGATTGACAACATTCAGGGGAGACTCGTCCTTCTAACCCGAGCCTGAACAGTCTTACATTTCCCTTTAGAGCTGGCTAACTCTTTCAAACAGAGCGGGGGTGCAATCATTGAAAGACAGGGTCAAACAGGTTTTTCTCGAAGGGCGGCAGCTACTCATGGTCATCATATATATATATCGGGGACAGTAGCCGGGGTCAATCAAGTGGGGCTGGGACGCTTCGGGCATTCGCGCTTAGGTGCAAAGGGGTGGGGCAATCTGGGCATTGGGGGTCAATCTGGACGTTGGCGCTTGTCTCTAACAATTAAAATATTAGGATGCCATTGACATATAGTCCCCCTTATAAAAGGGCCAGATTAGGGGACCTTAGTCGTCTCACCTGTCCTTTCTTTCTTAGCCAATTCGAGTTCATTCATTTTGTAGAAAGGAGAGGTAGTAATATGGCAAATCACAATCATTTTATTATCTGTCAATTTCACCGAACACCTTTGTGTTCACAGAGTATCCAATCAGACTGGTGCCAGCGGGGCACAAAATATATATACAAAAAAGGAAGATGGAACAGGGGGACTCTCGTAGAGAGTGAGAGTCGTCCGCAACCTAAACGAGCTATTCAGTACACATATGACATGTAGAGAGAGAGAGAGAGAGAGAGAGAGAGACAGATAGAGGGAGAGAGGGAGATCGAGGGGAGAGAGAGAAAGAGACGTGTACGGCAACAGGTCGTTTAGTGCATTCATAACACAGAACGGTAGGGGTCAGGTAACACGGAAACACAAGACAGAGGGAGGACATAAAACTCGTACATTACATACACACAAACTCAGACAGGGGAAGGCAGTACATGTGTTACATACAAAAAGGGTTCATGACAAAACATAAAACAGTTATTGGCCAAAGAGAACTTCTGCATGCTGCGCATCTTTAGTATCCTATTTATCTATGTGCTTAGCTCTTTTTACCTTTTTCCTCCTTTTTCTCTCATTTACTATCTTCGTGAGTGTTCTCAGTCGCTAATACTTACACCGTGGTCAGTCGATCTGAAATTAACCTGGTCGCGCTATTTACCCATGGTTGGATCTTAAACCATTTTTCAGTTCCTTCCTTTGGTGGGAAGTTCTCCAGGCTGAGGCAACGGCAAGTATTGATCGGGAGATCAGTCGGACAGTTTGGCTAGATCTATAATGGTGTGAGAAGGGGGGCAGTACATTTTGAACATCAGCAACATTTCTAACTTCCCAGACGGGTGGTGCCTTGGTAACCCTTACCCATGCACTCTTCTTTGTCCTTTCCCTATCTAGTCAAAACGTCTAGTTACATTATCTAACGTGTTATTTCGAGTCAATTTTCGTCATACAGTACCCGTCAAGTTTCTATGTCAGTCCATCCTCCCAGTCGCTACGTTCTAAGGAGGAACAGTCATGTTTAAGTCTACGTCTTTTAAAAACTTATCATCATAAGGACTATGCACATATTCCCTTCTTCCCTTTTCGTCGGTGGTTCAATCATCGTTCTCCCATACTTCAGCCGATGTTCCAATGCGACCTGCAGAAGGGAGGAGAAAGAAGGGGTGGGGGGGGGCAGCATTCAAACCACATCAACATGCAGTAATCTGGAAATGTTTTTACCTACCACATACTCGACCTATCTCCACGTAGTGCATTTCTTTACCATCTCGGCGTTTAAGCCCAGAAGGACCAGTAATGTCAGGTATATGATATCTACATAGGTTACTTGGTCGCAACCCCTTTTGTTGGGTGCAAGGGTGGCGGTCAGGTGGCATGGTGGTGTCGTTTTAAGTGTGTCTAAAACATTTTTCCATCTGCCTGTGACACATAATGTAGCTGTTAAATATCTGGTTCTTTTTAACCTTCAGCTTTCATCATACTTATTCTTTTGCTCATAGTAGCAAAACATTCGAAACTCATTAACGCAACCACTACAACTATGCTTTCTTTTTCAAAATACTTTTAATAAAAAAGTGTTGATGTATAAATACAGGCCTACAACCCAGTGGACCGGCCACGGAGCAGATTGGAACTGTACACAAGAAGAACGAAGTTGGTGGCAGTTCATTGCATAAAGTGCGGCAGTGCAATAAAATCGTATCAAACTTCCCTACAGAGCAAGCATGATGCATGTCAAGAATTCTGTTTTTCAATTAATTCATTAATTCAGTATCCAAATGCTCATTCACTGTCTAAATTACACCAGTTCATTTTCCCAAATCATAATTAGTACCCACCCTAAATCAGTTCATTGTCCAAACACATGATCAATATCTGTCTTACATTGCTTTCTTCTCTAAACACATACTCATTATCCATCCTATCGACTTCCATTGCCCAAAAATGCACACGTATCTCAGAGCATCAAGATTCGAGCAATCCGGGTGAACAGGGCAAAAAGTTTTGTTTCGTGTATCGGCGCCATTTTGGGCGAGGTCAGGCAGGTTCCGGTATAGTCAGAATGTCTCCAATGACTCATGGTTGGACCAGAACCTTCCGTTGGCAGTTCAAAAAGTTTTTGTGCAATGTGGTAACAGTCTAACAATATGGACCATTTAGTCAAAGAGTGGGGAGGGCGGCAACAATTTTCCTACCGGGTCACTCTGGTGTTCCACCGGAACTGAACAAGTCTGTACCTTGGCTGTGTTTTAGCCATTTCCAAACTGAGGCTGGCGCCGGCAGGAGTGCGTCGATGTCGCGGTTCCCAGTGAGGGGGACGGGGGCACCCATGCGGAGGGGTCGGGGGCCCCCCGGCTCTCATAGAATCTTCAAAGTCGAGGAGAGAAGGCATGGGGCGTGTGCCCGTCCTGGGCAAAAGACCGTTTTTCGTTGTGGACCCTCTTTAAGTAAGAGCGTTGGGGTGTCGCTGGAAGCCTCCACCTGAAGGGAGGTGGGGGAGGCTCGTTCGCGCCGCCCCCCCCTTCCAGCGACCCCGCGCCGTTCCTCGGCTCCGCCGCTTCGGTGTTGGCCGTGCCGGCTATTGAAGATGGGGGGGGTGGTCGGCGGCTGAGGCAAGACAGCCCCCCCCCCTTCCTCTTCGACAGGTGGCGGGACTACCTCCAACTCTCCAGAGGTGGACATGTGGCGGGACTACCTGTAACTATCCAGGAATTTGACATGTGGCGGGACTACTTGCAAGCGCCGCCGTTCTCGCTTTTGGCTTCGGCCTTCTTCGCGGGTCGGACCAGGCGAGAGACAGAGGGGGGGGGGTGGTCGGTGGCTGAGGCAAGACAGCCCCCCCCCGTGGCCTGCAGGGCAGCAGAAGAGGAGAGAAGGAGAGGCCATCACGGTTTTCTGGGCCGTCCGCCCCACAGCCTCCCCTTCCGACTGCGTCCAGGCGAGCCCCGCATGCCTCGAGGCCTCGCCTACCGGATGGGCGTAACCGCGGACCTGTGGCACTTCGGGAGTTTCCGGAATAGGGGTAGGTACCTATTGATTTGTATCTATTTCATGTGACCGTTATTTGGGCGTGGTGGGCAATGAGGCAGACATGTTTAGGGCAGGAATAGGCAACGGAACCTAGCTACCTCGTGGCTGCCTTAGTGTCAAGCTTGTCTTCCTTCGCCATTTTTATGTTTCTTATTGCGGGCTGTTTCTAACGTTTCTTATTTTTTTTTTTTTTAGCGAAGTTGATAATTCATCAGTGGCCTACTGATTTCGCTCGACTCTTTTTCTTGTATTTTTATGCCATAACCTATTATAAGCTATAGCGACTAGTCCACACTTAATGAACATGTCCTTATTAGGTGTGCCCTCCAGTGGAGCTGGATGGTTCATCTCTAATAAGCGGTCCGGGCTAAACAGGCTACCAACCAGTGGGGAGAAGACAGGTATGACGGTTTACAACGGGGACAAAAGTCTGCACTACCTATCTTATCACGGCGGGCAAAGACTAGACAGAATATTTCTATTCTCCGTTGTTTGCCGGCGGTGAATACCTCAAACGAACCAATACCGAATAATCGGCCAATCAAACAATTCAGTGGGGAGAATAAGTGGGCACGAAAAGTTATCGCTACCCACTCTTTCTCTACCTGCAAAGAGAGACCTTGTTCTTTCCCTGTTTGCAGACAAAGAATCTCCAGACAATAATCCACGAACGATAGTTCGGGAAACAGTGGGGGAGGAAGATAGGCACGACGGATTACAATGGGGACAAAAGTCTGCGTTACCTATCCTTCACTGTTTGCAAAGAGAGAGCCTGTTTGTTTTTCCCCGTTTGCAGACAGTGAATCTCCAGAGGTTTCAACAAAGCGTAATACTAGTATTATCCAAACAAAACAATCTTTTCTCAATTTGTCGTGTTTACACGACCTTACCCGGACCGCGTGGACGGTTTCCTGTCTCCTGGATCCAGCGCCCGATCGTCCTCTCTTCTTTGTGATGCCCGAGGCACTCCTGATGGTTCCCAGTCAGGACCGTGGATCACTCGAGAGAGGTCTGTTCAGAACTAGTGAAGGTCGGATGATCGGCTGTCAGACGAGGGTCTATCGGACACGAGCTCTTCCCGATCGTTGCAGTCGTTCACTCTGTCATCGGGACCTCTCCCACTGGATCCACGTGTCGCTGATGGGCCCCACGCTTTGGGACGCCAATTGTGGAAAAAGGTAGGGCTAGGACCTTTCTCAAGATTTGCCCGGCGCTAACCGCCCTTGTACCATTCAAGTTTACCAAGCAATGAGGCAGGCGCCGGAGACCAGAAGGCAGGAAACAGAAGTTTATTCCGACGGAGCAGAACACATCAGATCAGACAACAAGGTATCGTCTCGAGGTGCTCTAACAACTGAGCTGAGACTCAGCCTTTTATACCTTACAAAACACTTGGCATTACAGTCACAGCATTGTGAAACAAAGAAAAGATAACCCCATAATCCTCATGTCCATCCTACCCCACATGTGTTCATAGTAGGGACCCTTGACCTGCTGATAAGAGAGGGGGCAATGACGCAGCTGAATGTTCCGCTGATTATTTGGATGTGTGCGCCTGATCGTAGCCCAGGGGGTGGGGAGACCAGGATCAATAGTGGGTCCTTTGAAGAGGAGTGACTTCATACAATAGAGGGCAGTAAATGGTATCTCCTGGCTTAGGCGATGGCCTCGGACATGTGTGGTCAGTCGGACTCGGGGGAAGGGGTCATCAAAGGAGTGGTATTCATGCCGCGTGGACAATCGAGCGCGGAGGGAAGGCTTGTCAACAGAGGGGCATTCATGGAAGGAAAGGAGGTGTTGGTCAGGCGCGGCCGTGACTCCCAAGGACAGGGTCTTGCAGAAGGAGAAGGTTTATGACTTGTCCATGTGAGGGAGAAGGAGGGGGTCAGGGTGCGCGCAGGGTCAGAGTCGCACAGAGAGAGAGAGGTCTTATGACCCGTACATGAGAGAACAGGGGCAGTCAGATACAGCTGGGGGGCTATGTCAGCTGAGGCGAAGGATGCCTCTTCAAGAGGGAAATGGGGGGGGGGGGTGCCTGGGTCAAGCAGGAGGGTTGCCTTTCATAGCAGGGTCGCGCAGAGTGCTGGGTTTCATGGTCTATGCATGTGAGAGTGGGAGGGGGGGTGCTCAAATGCGCGCAGGAGGGAAGCCAGTGATTCTAATGAGTGGGCAAGAGGCCAAGGTGCCTAAAATGGCTGTCATGTACATATGGGCACGGGCTTTTACTGGCGGAGTGATACGGTCAATATTCTATGGTATTCATGGTGCATACAGGGAGAGGAGTGGGAAAAAGGGAAATGAACGCTGCTTATGTACATCAATTTGTCTATTTTCCACAGTCATAGCCTGTTTAAAATTGCACAGCCAGGCTACAGTGGTAGGGCTGGATACATGATTTACTCTGTCACTGTAACGATTGGCACAATGAGTGCTGCAGTCCATTGGTGATATTTAATTTACAGGCCCTGTCTACACTGTGGTTACCATATACTAATAAGCTAAGGATGTATAGGTAAGCTTGATATGCCAATCAGGAGTATTCTAATTTTACCTTGTTGACATGAGGAGTGCAATCACTTTATCCCTGGTTAGAAGGAGTAAGTGCACAGGGTTATATGGCCAGAAGAAATAGGGTTCAGCAAAAACTCCACAAACTTTGGGGTGACCTTACAGAAAGGGCAGATTCCCAACAGAAGCACATTGGCAGCAGAGGTGGACCCTGATAGGTGCCATGGGCAGTGACAGACTAGGTAGGCAGGATGAAAGGGTGGGCAGTGACCTTACAGGTGAATACTGATAGGAAGTGGGCACTGATGGAGAAAGTAGGCTATGATGGAGGTGATGGGCACTGATCCGAAAGACAGACACTGACAGTAGAGGTGGACATTGACGGGAGAAGTAGAAACTGTTCAGAAAGCAGGGTAGTGACCTCAGAGAGGGGCCGTGGCAGGAGAGATGGACAGTGAAGGGTGAATTGGTCAGTGACAGGAAAAGTGAATACTGATGGAAAGGAGGGGTGACAGGAGAAAGAAGCACACTGGACGCCTTGCAGAATGGCTTTCGACCTGTTCACAGCATGGAGTCAGCCCTCCTCGCTGTGACAGAACATCTCTGGTCAGCATTGAATGCTGGGCAAACATTGGCACAGATCCTATTGGGAATCACCGGCTCGGCCTTGGAATGGCTTGCTTCATTCCTTCGTGAGAGGTCTTTTTCAGTAATAGCCCCCCCCCGTTTACCTCTGGTGAACACTCTGTTAAACAAGGGGTACCACAGGGTTCCTTGCTTAGTCCCCTGCTGTTTAATATCTATGTCCAACCGTTGGCTGCAGTTGCCAACAGCAGGGGTCGGACCATGGTCTCCTACGCTGACAATACACAGTTGGTGGTGGCACTCAAAAACAACATTGGGCGGGACACCCTGAAGTTTCACTGCGACCTTGCGGCAGTGGCCGGGTGGATGACCGCTGTCTCCGGCTGAATCCCAACAAGTCGGAGATAATGTTAGTGGGAAAGGACCATGGTCAGTGTGGTGAACTCTGGTGGCCAGCTAGTCTGGGCAGGGTCCCCTCCCCTAAGCAGGCAGTGAAAAACTTAGGGGTAAGGCTGGACTCATCTCTTAACTATCGAGTCCAAACCAAAAAGACGGTAGGGACAAGCTTTGGAATCATTTGGGGCTTAGACCCCTGCTGGACTTCTGTGATGCATCTACACGTCAGGTTATCATTCAGACGTCTGTACTGTCCAGACTTGATTATGCCTGTTCTCTTTATCTGGGGTCTAACAAGGCAGAGGTTTGGAGGCTGCAAAGAGCACAAAATGCAGCAGCTAGAACCTTGTTAGGTGTGCATAGATCTTGCTCTGTGACTGAGGCCATCCGCCGCCTTCATTGGTTACCGGTGGCCAGGCGCATTGAATTTAAAGCCTTATGTATTTCCTTCAAGGCTTTGAAATTGGCAACTCCTGCTATTCTAGTCAACCTCCTTCTGCCTTATGTCCCCTCATGACACCTTCGCTCACAGGAGCAGCACTTGGTGGTAGTTCCCCGGATACAAAGAGTTTGCGCTGGTGGAAGCTCTTTTCGTAGCAGGGCGGCCATCCTTTGGAACGTTCTTCCTAGGCATATTCGTGGCCTCTGTAATTATTTAGACCTACCTCTTTCCTGCTCCGTAGTCCGTGTCTTTTTTCATCCACTTGTCAGTCTTCCTTGGATTCAGCGCAGGGGCGCCTCTGCCGAGGCAGCCGTAGCGCTTTATAAGTCGCATTCATGATGGATCTCCACTGATGAAATACACTTTTGCATCACCATCTGCCCTCCCATTCATTAAAGTTTTAGGGGAGCTCTATACAAAATATTTTCTTTAAATGAGTCTCAGCATTAGATGATTTGCTATAAGTTTGCTGTTTTTAGCACAATGCATGGGTTTAAATAAGCATTAGAAAGAAACGTGTTGGAATGCCGTTTTATATTCAAATGCATGCAGTCAAAGACAGGGATGGAAACTTCAACGCTATGAGTTTTCACTCTTTATTACAGGCCTGTCGATTCCATGTGAAGGATTGTGCTGCTTCCTTGCACTGTAGGCAAGCTCCCACATAGACACTAGAAGAGGCAGCATTTACTTTTCATATGAGTTCAGGAGCTGCAAACAGAATTTGTCGGTGTCAGAAGGGCTTATGGCGAATACAGCAACATTTTTCATTTAACTGTAAGCAGAGCAGACTAAAACACTGCTCTGCTTGGGTGTGGCAAAACCCGAATTATTACACCTGTACACACAGCAGTGAGGTGCATATATGATTGCACACCTTAGCATTAGCTGTTCAGAATTATGTATCAGTGTTCGCAAATGTCTTGTCGGGGGAAGTGTATGAATGCAAGTTGTAATTATAACAAAGTAAAATTCACCAATATGGTGGTTTTACTACCACTTTAAAGTTGGAGCTAGGGGTGGGGCGATGCAAGTTTCCAGGGAGGGTGAGACTCTCGCTACTGAAATGTGCTAAACATCCTCAAAGTCCTACACTTGCAGTTAATTTGTTAATGATGTGTGAAATATCCCCAAACACTCCCATATCTACATGGGATGTAGGGTACTAGAACTCTGCAGGGAAAACACGGCTGTGATCAAAAATCTAAGATGCTGCCACCTTATAAATAACTGTACACAGGTAGATTTTCAGTAGGCTGAAAATCAGTGAGTTTTTATCGAGTCATGAAATCATGAATCTATATTTCTTCAGGACAGTATGCCTTAGACATTTTGTGAATTCCGTAGGTGTGACCTACTGACATTTTAAGAGGGACCCTGTAGGGAAAATTATTAAGTAATGTAAATATATATGTGGCTCACAACAATACATCTCAGCTACCCACTATGCCAACAACAGGAGACACTGATTGGATGTATCTTTAATGCTCATAAGAACAATTGTGGAACTATCTGTCACCATTGAGGTATACCGCTCTTCCTGTCAATAGGTGTAAGGCTGGAGGGAATTTGCCGCGTCCGATCCTCTCCCCTGTCCATGTATATTTTAATATGTACACAAGCCTTAACCTTTTCTTTGTATAATACTCTATTGCTTCACTGCGAAGCTCACTCTTGATACAAACATTTGCATTCAGGAAATTTCAAGGGCTAACACAATATATCATCATGATCAAAAACTTTATTTCAGCCGTCAAAGCCAAAAAAGTACATAAAAAACATAACAAGCATTACACAATATCCCTGGGGTCCCAGGTGGTGAGGGTCAGCCCGATGCCTTGCTGCTAAGCATGCTAGAGCTCCACCCCCTCACTAGTGGTCGCATGCACAACAAATGGCCGGGAACAGCTTCTGGGTCAGAAACGCTGGAGCTGTAGCTGGGGACGTGATGCGGCTGAGTTCGGTAGCTGCAGAGCTCTGGAATTCGTTTTGTGTGTGTTCGTTCTCGACAAAGAAAAGCCACTGAATAGTGCGTCGACGGAGATGATGGATGCCATCAGGTGCCTCGCTGAGGTAAAGAGGTCATCTTGGGGTTGAGGAGTCACCCTGGTAGAACAGCCCTGATCAGGCTTGCACCCTCTATATATCCCACTTATAACAGAAGTGGAAGGACTATGTTTTCATATAGACTCTCTCTACTGCTACAATGATGCCAGTGTTCTCCACAGTGAGACATCTTGGCATAGTTATATACCAGAATCGAGCATTTTGTTAAAGGGGCTCTTCAGGGATTAGTATATTTAAATAGGGCTGAATTTGGGAAAGGACAGCTGCAGAATGGTGTTAAGCATGTATTGCCCTGCCAATCTTTGTACTGTATGAATGTTCTTATTTATTTAAACATCATAGGCTTATGGTTTGAGACACAAGTGAATGCATTAATTGCCATCATCCAACTCGTGGGGGTAATTAAGAATTAGAGTAAGCTATATGAATTTGATAATATGAGTCACTTTGTCACAAAAGCACTTTTTTCTAACATGTTAGCACTTTATATTTGTTTCTGTAATATGGAGTAAATTTCACAGAGGGGGTGGAAGCAAAAGCATGTGAGTGGGTGCCAGGTCAAGGAGCCAAAAGTTTTGGGTAGGCTGAAGAAGGGAGTTAAGGCCGTTCCCCCTTCGTATGGGTCAAGGGCGGGGGCTTGGAAAGGGAAGGATGGGAAGTGGTAAGTAAGTAAGTAATCACTTTATTGCATGATTAATTAAAACCTTTGCAAACAGATAAAACTTATGTTTAAAAAAAAAACAACGTAATTTGTAATGCTAGGATTAGTTAAGTGTTGTTAGAAAGTACAGTAATTCCATAAAATTTCAAGGGAAATAAAAACTGGTGTGCAATACAACCAGTAAGGAGCATAAGATGGCGTAAAATGCAACATTTTTCGGAATGCCTATTCCTGAGGGCTCCTTTGTAATCCCAGTTCCTTTAAAATTAGTGTTAAGAATTTTGATCTTGGGAACGTTGGATCTTGGGAGCGATGGAGCTGGATTGAGGTCAAATTTGTTAAGGTCCTTCGTATTTTCTTGCATTATTATGGGTCAATTTATGACGATATTAAAGCTTTGGAGCAGATTTATGATTTGTGATTTGTTAATCAACACGGACGGTCCCATATTTATGGGGGAGATTTCAGTTTTATACAAGATCTAGGATTAGATACTTCAAAGAAGACTAAACAACAATTAAAACCAAAGAACTCGAAATTGATAACAATTATGAAGAAAGATTTTGCCCTTGTAGATCCATGGCAAGTAGATACTCGGGCCTTTCTCAGTTTACATGTTAGTCTGCAAGGTTCAAAACAGCTTCAGGACTGGATTTTTTATGTTGTAGATAAACTATTAGAAAGAGGAGATTATTACTAACTGGTTTTCAGATCATTCTGTAGTCTCCCTAGTTATAACATTAGGAATGTCACGAAAAAGAAATTCCAGATGGCAATTTGATAAATCTCTGCTTACGGACCAAATATAGATCAAAGAAATGCGTAACTTTCTACAGCTGTTTTTTAAGGATAATATAAATACTGCCACAAGTTTTATGGTGTGGGAAGCTTTTAAGGCCTCTTTTCAGGGACAGGTTATCTCTTATAAAACTAGGGCACACAAGCAGAGGGGGCAAAAGATAGATATTTTATAAAACACAGTAGAACGGGTTAAGAATGAACCCAACTGTGTGATCTCAAAAAATTATGGTGGTAAGACTCTACAACAAGAATGAAAGAGTGAAAGAACAACTAAGATTTTTTTTCTAGAAGATATTACAGGGAGTAAGGCATACCAAAAGAAAAGATTTAAAGAAAGCCAGCACATTGACTAAAATTTAGCATGGGATAGTGAAATGCAGAAGCCCCAAGTACTGGAATTGGTGGAGGATAAAGGCTGGATAGCAGAAATATTTCTTCTCCATTTTTAACAAATTTCTGCTGAAGTACGGGTAATAGACCTACAGGATTTAGTAAGTTACTTCGGCATATTGCAGTTACCACTAACCACTAGGGACAATATAAAAGCTCTAAATAGGCCCATTGAGCCCATAGAACTGACTGAAACATTAAAAGATATGGCTAGTGCAAAGGCTAGCAAGAATGATGGTATTCCTGTTGAGGTATATAAGAGATTTTTGGCTGATCTTTCCCCATTATTAACATTTCTGTTTAACCAAATGTTTGTAGAGATCCTATCTCCAAATGATTTAAGGAGCCAGTTGTGATTAGTATTTTAAAAAAGATGAAGATCCCAGTGACCCCAATCCATATCGCCCAATACGCTTATAAAATTCAGTTTACAAGATATTTATGAAAATGTGGGTAAATAGGATTGCTCCTACTGTGGTCCATGCTGACCAAACAGGATTTTTGTCAGGGTCATCAATGGCTGCCAACACCAAATCTTTGACCCAGGCTATTGATTACTTTTCAGTCAACCTAATGATGAGCGTAGAAAAAGCGTTTGACTGACTCTATTTTTTATTTTAGGAGAGTTTGGTTTTCCATCTCAATTGATAGCGATGTTAAAGGAAGTATACAAAGGGGCCAAAGAAAAGATAATGATTAATGCGGAACAGGTTCAAAAGGTTGAAATTAATGTGTGGCATCAGTCATGGAGGCCCATTATCCCCAATTCTGTTCTCTCTCTTTATTGAGCCACTGGCTGTCAAAATCTGTTCTAATCTCTCAATTTAGAACCCCATAACAGGAATGGCAAAACTTTAACTTTTTTCTTATGACATAATCGTATATCCTAAGGCTGAAAGGGCAAGGATACAGGGAATGCTGGAGGAAATCCAGGCCTTTAAAGGCCTAGGTGGTTATAAAGTCAGTGTGTCCAAAACAGATTTGCTTATGTTTAACTCTACGGATGCCCAGTTGCCAGCACGGTTACCGACTCTATCACAACGGCCCATAAGATACTTAGGGCTAGATGTAACAAAGGATTTCACAAAGTTATTCCATTGAAACTATGGTAATACCCTTACAAAGGTAAAAAGTCTATAAGAGAGGCGGATGCTATTACCCATGTCATTAGTCGGTCAAGTTTCATTGGTTACAATGTTGATACTCCCCTTGTTTGTATTTTTGTTTCTGAACCTCCCTCTGAGAGTGCCAAACTCATATTTTAGGTAATTAGACAAAGTTATGTGTGAATTTATATAGTCAAAAAAATACGCTTGGGTAAAACTCTCCACCGTTCAGAGCAGGGCAGTCTACCATTACCAGACTTTCCAACATATTATCAGGCCTCTTTAGTTAGTCAGCTGATACAATTAGCAGCAACATCATCTAACTATGCTAATTCTACTCCAAAGTATATATTAAGAGAAGGTGCAATTAATTTACCACTTTTTCTCCGGTCAGCAAAATTACCTAAGAAATCAAGATATAAGGCCATAACAACAATAGTATCACACAGCCAGCTATTTTGTAAAGCATATAATGTACCGGCATGTCATGCACTTACTCCTCTCCAAGACTGTGGCATTTGGGACTTACAGCTTTCACAAGGGGTCTTGCAGTCTTGGAGGGATCTAGGTTTTTTGAAGCTGGGTGACTTTTATAATCTTACCAACTTGATGAATTGGCACTCAATACTACAGCAAGAGCCAAAATCCAGCTGTATGGTTAAGTATTAACCAAATAACCAGTTTCCTTACAAATAACTACCTGTTGATTAATGAAACAGCAAGTACAATTATAAGGTGGATAAACAACAAGAAAATGAATGGAATAGGAAACTGGTACCTTTTGTTATGCCAGAGCGCTAATGGTAAACGTATTGAGGAGTTACTTCCAAAATTTCTGCAAGAAACATGCTGCAGGTTAAATATTAAAGAATGCCAACTATTGAGTGAGATTGGTCACAAAGCCTTGAGAGCAGCACATTTTAAAAGAACAACTTCTCTATCTAGATGGTTGGCATACTATATGCGTCATATACTTCATAAAATGTTCCCATCAACTCTGGATCGATGATTTAGATGCACGCTAAATGTTTCATATGTTTCCTGCATGCCCTAGCCGACAGCACTTTTCTCAGGAGGTTTTTAAGATTATTAGTCATTGTATGTCAATGGCTATCCTTCCATCAACGATGTTGGTCTTATTTGGCTTCTCGCATATGGGGCTCCAGCTAACAAAACATCAGCAATATTTTATTTGTATTGCATTAGCTATAACCTGGTCTTTGGTCTGCAGAATTGAACATCATCAAAGGTGCCAATAATAGGTTAGTGCCTTATTAATTTGGCTTGGACCTATCAGTTTGAGGAGGCATATGGAAAAATAATAGGGGCACTGTGCAGATTTAAGGCAACGTGGACAGACTACTCCTCCATTTCCTTCTAAATGTAAGATAAAGATCATTATGTAAGGTAGATGATCGAGGTATGTGTTGGAGTGTACAGTAAACTCCTGCTCTCAGGTAAAAAGGGTTTTTAAATGTATATATAGAAAAGAAAAGTTAATTGATGCTGCTATTATGTGGAATTGATGTTTAGGGTATTTGGATTTGAGTGAATTAGACAATTATTTTTTTAGAATAGCTTTTTCCTGCTGTATATATTAATTTTTATTAGTAATGTATAATATATTTGTATTGGCTGTCTCTTTTTCTTGCTCAAATAAAAAATATATTAAAAAAATGCATGACATAATATATCATAACAAGAAGTACATTAAAAAAAAGTCAGTGAATTCAAAATATGCTGTGATATCAGTGCCTTCAGAGGGTTTTGCAATATTTTGCGTATTTTAATATCTTTCTTTCCACATTGCTATTTCAAGGCATTAAGGAAGGAAGGGAAAACTGTAAACATCCGAAAAGTGATGGACCAGTGGACCATGCAGATGGGTTATCCAGTAATTACGATCATCAGGAATGAAACTGCAGACGGCATCATAGGAATCACGCAGGAACACTTCATTTATGGCATTGGTGCCAAAACCAGGGATTCTGAATTTAAGAATAACAGGTACTTGGGAAGGAACTTGATTGTAATTACTATTGTTTAATGAACGTTTGGATTTTCTTTTAAACTATTTCAAAATGTCCGTCTCCGATGTACTGTACAAACAAACAAATAAATAAATAGTACTCTCCATGTTCTTTAAAGTTAACCCTGTATATAGAAAGAACATCTCCATGCAACATGAATAATACCTTTATAACTTTTTCAGTATAGCACTTCTGCCATTCTAAAACTTGCAAATAATTTATTTTAGTATTAACCAGTTCAATAATGCTCAATATGCCTATCACAGAAGGATTGAAGACTGCGTTTGCCTTGCTATGATTGAAAGTCATGGTCGCCTAATCACCACATGTTACAGTAGTAAACACTAACATATTGAACCACCCTGCCACCATTTTGAGACTAGTTGTGTGATGTGAAAATGTAACTCTGTTCCACAATGGATATTTGCCAATACCATTAGGAGTTGGCCCAGACTATTAGTCAGATGGAGTGAAATTACTGTATGGAAATCCACTCCACTTAATTCTGAGTGACCTGATCTTCCCACACCAGAGCTATTATTACAGGGTGGTAATTCCATCTGGTATAATCGCATAGGTCTTTGGCTTCAGCAAGAACCAAGCTTCTTTCCCCATTTTTTCCTGACTGTGGGAGCAAGCAATGCCCCCTGCCGTAACTGATCTTTCCCTTCCCTCCCGTTCTCCAGACAGCTCATTCTCTCTATCCCCACAACAGAAAGATACACTTATTTAATGCCTGTCACTGTACTGTCACATTACTGCAGTTACCCATTAATGCCCCTCTCCTATTACAGCTATCTAAACGCCTTCTCACTTTAGATTTTCATTATTAATATACTCCTACTCCAGGCACCACAGTTCCTTTAGGTGCATTGTATCGCATCCTCTTACTGCAATGCCCCTATTCTATTTACAGCCAGTAAAGAGCCTCAATTTGACATGCCTTATAGATATGTTGGTTGTTATGGTCTGCATAAAAAGTGTGTTTCTCTTCAGTGGTAACAAATGTAATACTTATTCAAACATCAGCAGACAAACTGGAAGAAGGGTAGTGTTAAGAATATATATTTCCAGGTCGCAGATCATCCACTGATGTTATCTTTCAGCAAATTGCAGAGTTCATAATCTGGCTACTGGAGTCTTTGGTGGAAGAGAGGAGTGGATGTACATTGATTTATGGTGGTGTGGAAAGCAGTGAAATACTTGCTCATGGTCATGTTAAGAGCAGTGCTAAGCAGTCTGCCACTACATGGAACCTTTCCATTGTGCACTTGCTCTGCCAGCCCCAGGGGTGCTATGTGGTATATATGAAGGGGTTGACTTACCCTCATTTTTCATCAAAGCATTTTATGCGGGAGCTCTCCTCTACTCTCCATCATTAATGCCTCCCATGCTGAAGGCATCTTCCCAGAAGCCTTTCTTGCTATGTAATCAGTACACTCTGTTCAAGGCTAGGAAAACAAAACAAGATATGCTAGTGCTTGCGTGGCCCTTACAGCAACTACTTATAACATCTAGATGTATCATTGCACCAGGGCTGGACCTCTAACAGAATAGATTTTTATTATATAAATGGTGCGCTGCCCTTTTACGGGTCAGAGGAGCACTCCATTCACAACTGTTCTGGAATAAAGGTTGTTCAACATGCAGCTCTGCTGATGCTAATGAGTCCATCCTACAGAAATGGATTGCCAATTACACTTCGGCTGATTCCCTGGCCAAGTTAATCAGGTATGGGACTCAGGCTAACTTAAGAGATCGGACATATGGTACACTGGCTATGCTCTCAGAGTAGTGGTAGTGATAGGTAGAAATATATATATATATATATTTGAGACTGCCATGGTTAGATTGTTTTCACCATGTTCATAATGCCGATTACATTTCTTTGTTTTCTCTGCCCAATAATCACAGCTCATTCTTTCTGTGCAAGACTACGATTATTTAAATAAATGTGTTGAAAACTTTATTTGTATCTTTCTTGTTTTTAACATGGGCATGCATAAATAAACTAAGAAAAGGGTAAGATCTGTTTCCACAATTTTCTTGGGGATCAAAGTGTCATTTTTGAGGTTACAAAAATCACCTGCCACCCTAGGAAGGTTAGGGGTTCGGGTGCATCGCTGTGAGCTAGCTAGGAATTGGTCTGACAGTTCTGCTGTCCTGATACATAGTCCTACCTTTTCTAGTGGGAAAGGTGGGAGGCCTATAACATCCTCACACTTACGGACTGTGCATCTTGTGAAAGGGCAGAATGATTTCACTCCCAGTGAAGTTAGCCAACGGCTAATGGGGGCTGACCCATTCCCCTATACTGTATGCTATAGTGGACAGAAGAAAATGTGAGTAACACAATAAGAGACCAATAGATGAAGAGGTGTGGCTGAAAGCCCTTGTTAATTCCTGCCCCTAATTAATTAAGGGGGTAGATGGGCAGGATAAGGAGAATACTGAACTTTAATGCTCAATCAAGATTATTAAGAATACAACTCAGTAAGGCTTTTCAAGTTCTCAGTATTTTTTGATTAAGTAAAAAAAAATTATTTTTACAGGAAGCACGCGTTAATCAATGGATTTAGCTATAAAACCAAATCATAATAAATGTAATAATGCAATAATGCAATCTGACCTTCAGAAATTAGGTAGCCACAGCACATCTGGCAATCAATCACATTAATAATAGTAAATAGGCCTAAATACAAAAAGGACCACAAACATCAATCCCTCTTTAACCAATAAAAAATTAGAATGAGCTATTCCGCAAATAGCACACAGTTTATAATTCTCTATTTAAAAAAATGTAGACATCATATGATGTAGAGAGGCAGCACTAACACACTGCTTGTCAAGCAAGCCAATCATCAATTGATTTGAAAGCAGCACATAGTTCCACATTATTTTTATTGGCTGTAAGTTATATTATTTGTTGCAAAGAAGAAATCATACATTTCATTAAGGCAATACCAACAAACTGCTTCTGCACATCCATAATAGTGACGATTAAGGTTATAGCCTAGCAATCTTTAAACATTAGTACTTCCCTTCTCAATAAAGCTTGAGATAAGCTACATTTGCACACAAGAACAGAGACCATGGTTTACAGCAAAGTTTTGATGATTTTCAGAAAACTAATAAAATACATGAATGTGTGTTGTTCATGCACAACAAATAAACAGGTACTTTTCTGAAATGTCACCAACACTCTTGTGAATGCAGCCTAGTTATGCTAACTTAACTAAACTTATGGTAAGCGTTATTTTCTAATAAAATATTTAACTTTTACTACTCCCTCCTCTGATATTTTTTTTAATTAGCACACATCATACTATGCTATTTCAGGCATCTTTCTATATTATATCGGATCTTTCTTCTGTAACTTTCTCAAGTTATCATAACATTTTGTTCATCAATAGCAATCTATCCTTTCATCAATTGACTCATCATCATCCTATTGTTCCTGCAATCACATCTAAAACCCCTGTCAAGAATTAATTCACTAAACTTTGATATTAGGTTAACACTCATTATCACTCCATTATCATAGAAACAATAATATTTATTAGTATATCTTCCAGGTGCATCAGCTTGAACAAAGCACCCATCATTTAGTTTATTGATCTGCTTGAGTTTTATATCTTTCAATTGCTTGGTTTGCTCAATTTTGTCTCTTTATGGATTCATGTATCAAACTGGATTTTAATTTTATGAGTCACTGGTTTATCCCAATGTACCTTCATTGGCAACATGTTCGCTCCTGGTGTGAGATGTGTGGATCCAATATAGCAAACCTCCACACTTCACACCCCTGCTATTCACTAAGATCACTTTATAAAGTGCCTTCCTCTTTGAGTCAAAACACAATTTTCTTATATGATAATTGATGTGGACCCGTCCGCCTGGCTGCAGATCCTAGCACCATTTTGTACCTGCAGAAGTTGTAGCAAGTTGCACCAGGTAAAAGAGTGTTCTGTGTCAGCCTGGCCCTTGCGGTAATCCAAGATCAAATCATCTGTAATTGTTGCAAAATACCATTATACATTTCAACCATACCCAATTCTTCAAGATGATACCTACAGAACAACAAAAGCATCATGATGTCATTCTTAAAATATGTTCTCTTGTCTGCACTTGTCATTCCAAACTTAGGGATCAACTTCGTCAATGATAGCTTGACAACTGTTAGTGCATGACACCTCCCTGTTGGGTATGCCTCAATCCACTTGGAAAACAGACAAATACTCATTATAACATACCTCCAACTATTACATCGGGACATATCCACAAAATCAATTGGTAAGCCTGTAAGGGGAACTGTTATTTGTTCTATATGGCTTATTGTTACACAAGATTTTCCGCACATTATTATGTTGACATTCTATGCAGCTCTGATGTACATTTATATGCAATACTTCTAAACTGAGGATTAAATCTGTAGCATTTGAAAAACACCCCACATGAGTAGGTTTATGCTTCAATTTCACCATCTGCTGTGGTGCTGAACCTGGCAAGACAAATCCTCCATCAGTGTATCTCCTCAAATGATTGTAGTCTAGTTTGCATCCTGCCTTTTCACACATTTTCTATATTCGTTCAATAACACACCTTTGGGTCAAAATGTTGACGCTCTACACCAAACACATGTCCTACCTTTTTCTCACCCCTGAAATTAAAAAAAGCATCTGTACTAGGGTGTTTGAGAATTAGGGATACATTGTAAAAGGACAGCGATACATTTACTTTTATGTATTGCATTGTTGTATATTTCCCCTTGTCTTTTATAGCCTTCATATATGACATCACCTTGTCACCCTGTCACATACTCACAAAAAGTCACTTCCCCTTCACACCTTTGTCTATTTGTTGATAAGAAAAGATTCGGTGATAGCCATATATAGAAGAATAATATATTAACTGTTCATACTAGTAGGCAGGCAGAACCTATTGTGCCACCCACTTAAGTAGCCCCTTAGGCCATGTCCCAGGCTTTCTATTCCAGCATGTATGCAGTGATAAACTGACTATTTGACCTGACAAAATAAATCCCTTGACAGTCCTAAAACTTTATTTTTATTAAATGTAAGTCACCCTTAAGGTAGGCCCTAAACTGCCCATACTGCAGGGTGCATTACATTTCAAAAGCAGGACATGGACTTTTATATTATGCATGTCCTCCCATAGGCTAAGATGAGGTTATTATACTAAATTTAATAAGGGATAACATTTGTTTTGAAGCAGGTGGAAATATCATGTTTGGTTTCTAAAAAGTTTCAATTTTAAAATCCTCTTTAATGGTAAATTCATATATTTGGTCACCATTCTAAACATATCAGTTTTAAAGGCTGCCATTTTCTTGTCCAAAGTATTTGGAGCCTGCATCTTATTTCTTCATTCACTTTAACTAGGTTTAGTTGGCAGTTGGCCCTTGTTTCTTCCTCTCAAAATACCGCACAATAGAGGGACTGGGTATTGTCAGGATGGAGGGGAGGTGTACCCAGACCTGCTTGCACTTGAAAGACCCTGCCTCAGCTCACACACAAGGAACTCCACTATTGCACCCTCTTTCACTTCAAAGCTGGCATCAGGTGTAAAACAAGGACCATCAGACCCACTCTGCAGTTCACTTCTGCACCAAAAGGAGTGCCCGATTACCTGCCCTGTAACCTTGACTTGCATACCTTTCTGAGCCCAATGTTTCCAGAGCGACTCCAAGGTCCGGTTAGCTGACCTCTAGATCAAAGCCTCAGAATCAAAAAAGGCTCCAACCATCCTGCTCCCTCACCAGGATCTAGCCTAGATGAGTCTTGGTGCTCCAAGTGGTGCCCCTCCAGTCCTGGAGCCTTTGAAGTGGTGCTAAAGGCCCCCAGATAGCTAAAATCCAAAACTTCAAAGTTAGAACTTTTCCTGCCAAAAAGGGCCCCAAGAACTAAGAGGTGACCGTGGCCTATCTGCTCTCCAATCCACCTAAGGTACACTGCTGGTGAGCCTGACTTAATAGCAGTTCCTGCTGTGTTTTACTGTGAAAAAACACAGTTGATGGACAGAATGCAGAACAATGTCTTACATTCACCCCAGTACAAAGATCTGGGCCTACATCCATCGTTTTTTTGCACTCCACACCACCCTAGGTCAGACACTGGCTATATGCAAATCAGCCTTGACCCTGTGCCTCATGGGAACAGTCCAGCCCGAACTACCAAGCCATGTCTTTCCTAGACCGGAATCAAGCATCCAAGGACCAGTTTCTGGCTATCAGCCTTCTTCAGCCTGGATAGCTTGACTCCAGTGATGGGGAAAGCCTGGGACTCACGTCTGAGCATACCCAGCCCACTCGGGTGAACATTGCAAAAAACACAGTAGATCGACAGAATGCAGAACAATGTCTTACATTCACCCCAGTACAAAGATCTGGGCCTAAATCCATCGTTTTTTTGCACTCCACACCACCCTAGGTCAGACACTGGCTATATGCAAATCAGCCTTGAAACTGTGCCTCATGGGAACAGTCCAGCCCGAACTACCAAGCCATGTCTTTCCTAGACCGGAATCAAGCATCCAAGGACCGGTTTCTAGCTATCAGCCTTCTTAAGCCTGGATAGCTTGACTCCAGTGATGTGAAGAGCCTGGGACTCACGTCTGAGCATACCCAGCCCACTCTGGGTGAAAATTGCAAAAAACACAGTTGATGGACAGAATGCAGAACAATGTCTTACATTCACCCCAGTACAAAGATCTGGGCCTAAATCCATCTTTTTTTTGCATTCCACAGCACCCAGGTCAGACACTGGCTATAGGCAAATCAGCCTTGACCCTGTGCCTCATGGGAAGAGTCCAGCCCGAACTACCAAGCCATGTCTTTCCTAGACTGGAATCAAGCATCCAAGGACCAGTTTCTGGCTATCAGCCTTCTTCAGCCTGGATAGCTTGACTCCAGTGATGTGGATAGCCTGGGACTCACGTCTGAGCATACCCAGCCCACTAGGGGTGAACATTTAAAAAAACACAGTTGATGGACAGAATGCAGAACAATGTCTTACATTCACCCCAGTACAAAGATCTGGGCCTAAATCCATCTTTTATTTGCACTCCACACCCCCCTCGGTCAGACACTGGCTATATGCAAATCAGCCTTGAACCTGTGCCTCATGGGAACAGTCCAGCCAGAACTACCAAGCCATGTCTTTCCTAGACCGGAATCAAGCATCCAAGGACCGGTTTCCAGCTATCAGCCTTCTTCAGCCAGGATAGCTTGACTCCAGTGATGTGAAGAGCCTGGGACTCACGTCTGAGCCTACCCAGCCCACTCGGGGTGAAAATTGCAAAAAACCCAGTTGATGGACAGAATGCAGAACAATGTCTTACATTCACCCCAGTACAAAGATCTGGGCCTAAATCCATCTTTTTTTTGCATTCCACAGCACCCTAGGTCAGACACTGGCTATATGCAAATCAGCCTTGACCCTGTGCCTCATGGGAAGAGTCCAGCCCGAACTACCAAGCCATGTCTTTCCTAGACTGGAATCAAGCATCCAAGGACCAGTTTCTGGCTATCAGCCTTCTTCAGCCTGGATAGCTTGACTCCAGTGATGTGGATAGCCTGGGACTCACGTCTGAGCATACCCAGCCCACTCGGGGTGAACATTTAAAAAAACACAGTTGATGGACAGAATGCAGAACAATGTCTTACATTCACCCCAGTACAAAGATCTGGGCCTAAATCCATCGTTTATTTGCACTCCACACCCCCCTCGGTCAGACACTGGCTATATGCAAATCAGCCTTGAACCTGTGCCTCATGGGAAGAGTCCAGCCCGAACTACCATGCCATGTCTTTCCTAGACTGGAATCAAGCATCCAAGGACCACTTTCTGGCTATCAGCCTTCTTCAGCCTGGATAGCTTGACTCCAGTGATGTGGATAGCCTGGGACTCACGTCTGAGCATACCCAGCCCACTCGGGGTGAACATTTAAAAAAACACAGTTGATGGACAGAATGCAGAACAATGTCTTACATTCACCCCAGTACAAAGATCTGGGCCTAAATCCATCGTTTATTTGCACTCCACACCCCCCTCGGTCAGACACTGGCTATATGCAAATCAGCCTTGAACCTGTGCCTCATGGGAACAGTCCAGCCCGAACTACCAAGCCATGTCTTTCCTAGACCGGAATCAAGCATCCAAGGATCGGTTTCTAGCTATCAGCCTTCTTCAGCCAGGATAGCTTGACTCCAGTAATGTGAAGAGCCTGGGACTCACGTCTGAGCCTACCCAGCCCACTCGGGGTGAAAATTGCAAAAAACACAGTTGATGGACAGAATGCAGAACAATGTCTTACATTCACCCCAGTACAAAGATCTGGGCCTAAATCCATCGTTTTTTTGCATTCCACACCACCCTAGGTCAGACACTGGCTATATGTAAATCAGCTTTACCCTGTGCCTCATGGGAACAGTCCAGCCCGGACTACCAAGCCATGTCTTTCCTAGACCGGAATCAAGAATCCAATGACCGGTTTCTGGCTATCAGCCTTCTTCAGCCTGGATAGCTTGACTCCAGTGATGTGGAGAGCCTGGGACTCACGTCTGAGTCCCTTTTGTACCACTTTTGGCCACCATAAGTGTGGCAGGGTATGCTCAGACGTGAGTCCCTTGCTCACTTTGCCACTGTATTCAAGCAAGCCAGGCTGAAGATGGCTGGAATGCCAGACACCGGTCCTCGGAAGCTTGTTTCCGGTCCAGGGAAGACATGGCTTGGCAGTTCGGGCTGGACTGTTTCCATGAGGCACAGGGAGAGACTGATTTGCATATAGCCATGTCTGAGCTGGGGTGGCAGAGTGGTCTAAAGAACGGTGATGGATTAAACCCAGATATTTTGACTGGGTGTGAGTGTTTGATTGTTTCAGATGCTCCGTACTTTACCACCCCCTTTTGTACCGCTTTTGGCCGCCATAAGTGTTGCAGGATATGCTCAGACGTGACTCCCTTGGTCACTTTGCCCCTGGATTCAAGCAAACCGGGCTGAAGACGGCTGGAATGCCAGAAACGGTCCTCCGAAGCTTTTTTCCGGTCCAGGGAAGACATGGCTTGGCAGTTCGGGCTGGACTGTTCCCATGAGGCACAGGGTCACACTGATTTGCCTATAGGCATGTCTGAACTGGGGTGGCAGAGTGGGCCTATGAACGGTGATGGATTAAACCCAGATATTTTGACTGGGTGTGGGTGTTTGATTATTTCAGATGCTCCGTCCATCACCACCCCCTATTGTACCGCTTTTGGCCGCCATAAGTGTGGCAGGGTATGCTCAGACGTGAGTCCCTTGCTCACTTTGCCACTGGATTCAAGCAAGCCGGGCTGAAGATGGCTGGAA
Source organism: Lissotriton vulgaris (assembly GCF_964263255.1). Lineage (NCBI taxonomy): Eukaryota > Metazoa > Chordata > Amphibia > Caudata > Salamandridae > Lissotriton > Lissotriton vulgaris. The sequence continues at coordinate 1,573,489,426 of NC_141685.1, forward strand.
TGCCAGAAACCGGTCCTCGGAAGCTTGTTTCCAGTCCAGGGAGGACATGGCTTGGCAGTTCGGGCTGGACAGTTCCCATGAGGCACAGGATCAGACTGATTTGCATATAGCCATGTCTGAACTGGGGTGGCAGGGTGGGCTAAAGAACGGTGATGGATTAAACCCAGATCTTTTGACTGGGTGTGAGTGTTTGATTGTTTCAGATGCTCCGTCCATCACCACCCCCTTTTGTACTGCGTTTTACTGTGCAGCAGCAAATTCTGCTCAGCGGCTCCCCATAGAAGTGAAATCGGCCTTGTGGAGGCCTCGTCCGATGCAGCATGCAGCTTTGTCCTGCTGGAGATTTTCAACTAACATAAAAGAGTCTAAAGGCCTGATTTTGATCTTGGCAGACAGGTTAATCCATATCAACTGTGACAGATACCCCGTCTGCTGAACTACAAATCCCACAGGATATAATGTGGTTTAAATGTGCCATCACTGTTGTGATGCCACCATTGTGACAGAGGAGCATATGTAGGTAATTTCCATTTTGCGATTCTCAAATAGCGATTTTTAAGGAATCGCTATTTGAGAATAGCAAAATGGAATGTAGGTAATAATTTGCAACTTTTTTTTGCGACTCTCTAAGAATCCGTATTTGCGATTAGCAAATTGCGAATTGCAATTAAGGAATGAGTGTTCCATTTATTCCTATGGGCCAAAAGACCCATAGGAATGAATGGGGAAACATTCTCAAATTGCGATTTTCTGTGAGCAAATGGCAATTTGAAATCGCAATTCCAAGGGTGCCAGGGTGACCAAAGGACACCTGTTGCACCCCTTTAATGTGCCTGTAAGTACATGTGGCGCACAGACATGATGTCTGTGTGCCACATGGCACTTTGAATTTTTTTTCAAAATGCATTTTTAAAGCAAATCGCAAAATACCATCTACTTGAAGTAGGTGGTATTTTGCGATTCCTTATGCCAAAATCGCAATTTTTAAGGCACCCCTACATAGCATTTAAGGAATCGCAAAATTGTGATTCCTTAAATGCTATAAGCAAAATAAGGAATCGCAATTTTTGCGATTCCTTATTTTGCTAAGTGCCACCTACATACCAAAGGGGTGTTTGCGATTCGCAAATGCTGAAATTTTGCGAATTTCGGCGTTTGCGAATCGCAAAAGCCTACCTACATATGCCCCAGAGTAACCTATCACTATTGTGACGGAGTAACCTGTCCGCCAAGATCTAAATCAGGCTCTAAGTCGGAAAGTATGAATATCTTTACTGAAAATTCATCCAACTGCTCCCTGATGATGTTGCCTCCTCCCCAGACAACGCTTTGTAATGTGCCCAGCTGAATATTACCATCTTAGACATTTTTCTTGAAATATCTTGTATGTCCGAAGATCAGCGTAGATCGGGTCCAATCCACTTTGTGTACCGAACTGCAACTGCACTCCATAGCAGTCGGCCAAAGCTTTCCACTTTGCCCCGGTCTCATGCGACTAAATATCCATGGTTAGCGCTTTGATCTTCTAGGTGCTATTTTACACTGTAAAAATTCTTACCTCGGCTCTACTCAGTGGATTTTTCTCATTTTGATGTCAAATGAGTTAATAAACTCTACTCTAATTCTCTAAATTAGTGTGGTATTTTCCTTGTTTTGTATTTTCATTTTATCGCTGTTTAAGTGCTGCACACATACTTTACACATTTCCTCCAAGTTTAGCCTGACTGTTTTTGTGCCAAGGTACAAGAGGGTTAAGTACAGGTTAATTTTGTGACTTATTGAGGTTCACCCTAACAAGGATTGTGACTATTGCTACGTAGCCTTTCAATTCCCTCAACCAACAACCAACTTTATCACAAAATAAAACACATGAAAATGTGCTGCTCATGCCCATCAAATAGAAATGCACTTCTCAATGAACCTGGGGCTAAGTTTATTTTGAACCCAAACAAAGACCATGGTTTATATTTGAATATAGCCGACTTTCTGAAAACAAAGACAGCACAAGAACATGCTCAGCTTGTGCGCAGCTTATACGTCTCTGCAATTAGACAAACACTCTTATTAATGTGATTTAGTTATGCTAGATAAACCAAACTATGTTAAGTACTATTTTCTGAAGACATATATATTTCCTTTTACACCTGCATAAATACGTATATTATTCATATGATTGTAGTAAAATCAAAAGGTCTTCACTAACAATGGACCTAACATCTACATGTTATAAATAGCTTGCTCTTGACTGTTTCACAGTCACTACTCTTGTACAATGAGCAATAAACAATAAATGTGTTTTATATCTTTAACAATGGTTTAATTTTACACTGTTTTGTGTTCTGGAAATTGGTCTGAAGCAACCATTACTGTTACAAAACCATTAAAATAGTTCTGATTGAATGTGGCCCATTTCTGGTCCCTGTGAATAGTTTCTGTGAAATGACCCTCCGATATAGTGTTTTTTAGGTCTCGCGGCCTATCGATGTGCGCATGCGCATCGAGCGGAGCGAGAATTCAAGTGGCGAAAACATCGTGAAACCAAAGGGCTTTCAGCCCCGCGGTTTTCATGCAGTTCCCGTGTACATGCATGCCCATCGCATGCAAGCTCAGCCTCTCGCATTCCCAGGCTCTCCCGCCCCTATCCGGCATCAGGCCTCTCCCCCCCTAGCAGCACTCCTCCCACACCAGCAACTCCCCCCTCCCACACCAGCACCTCCCCTCTCTCTCCCCACAAACACAGCCTTGCCGTAGCAGCACTCCTCCCACACCAGCACCTCCCCCCTCCCACACCAGCACCTCCCCTCTCTCTCCCCGCAAACACAGCCTTGCCCTAGCAGCACTCCTCCCACACCAGCACCTCCCCCCTCCCACACCAGCACCTCCCCTCTCTCTCCCCGCAACAGCACTCCTCCCACAACACAGCCTTGCCCTAGCAGCACTCCTCCCACACCAGCACCTCCCCCCTCCCACACCAGCACCTCTCCTCTCTCTCCCCGCAACAGCACTCCTCCCACACCACACGGAGGATTCAGCAGCCACTCTCACCAGCTTGTTTTGTATTTGCCACCTATGGTCTGCAGCACCGTATTCATGGCTGTTCATTCACAAGCACAGCATGTCACGTTTTAGTCTCTCTTCATGCTCTATAGTGGCGGTCTAATTTTACATATAAAGTCTGTTAACAAGAAAACACAGGTAAGTCTATGATAGGCACAGTACTGTTAATCAATGAAAGACGGGTTGGGGATCTCCCATCTAATTGACCAGTTAATAGTAGAACAGATCGGTGGTCCCGTGAGATACCGCTTCACCCACTTATAACGTGTCCTGTGCTCCTTGGGTAACAAACCTGCTTTTAATGGTTGGAAAAAAATTGTGTAGGTTCGAGTGTAAACTTTCCACAAAGCATGGGGGAGAATATAGTGCTGTCGTTGCCAGGCAACACCTTCTCCTTCCCTCTGCAATCCTCAGTACCCTCAGGGCAGTTGGTAAATGGAGTTCATCGCATCAGAATTTGGGATTCTGTGCAGTTTTTCAGCTGGGCAGAGCAAGTGTTCTGTTATTTCAAAATCTGCATTTGTAACAGCTGTAGTTACTTCCGGGGATAGTGGTCTTAAATGGTATTTCTGGCCACACCTCTGTATATCCCCCTACATAAATCTGCAATATCTAGTGAGGAGAACGAAAACCCGCTGGTGAGAAGGGCACTAGGGCAGTTCACATCTCCAACGGGTTTTTCTCTTACCTTCTGGTATTTGCAGTATTTAAGTAAAAAAAAATTAATAATACATAAAAAAAATACATAGTATTCAGCCAGGACAAAAATGTGTAAAGATGACTTCAATCATTAGAATAAACGTTTTTGTACAACGTGATTATATCGGTACATTCTTTAGTGGAAGCATCCTCTCCATCAGACAAGCATGTTGTTACACGAGCTCGTTCTCATGTGCCTCCTACCCCCCAGCGCCCCTCCCCCCTCCCTCCTCCCACAGAGGAAGTACTTGTGATAAAATCGCCCGGTGGCATGTTTACACGTCACACCTGGATGCTCTGAGACAAGATAGCACGTTGATTTATATGCTTTTGAAAAGACACCGAACAAGCCGAAAGTAATCAGTTTTGGGAAACCAGTCAAGATATGGGTGGTGCGGGTCGGCCCACCTGGGAGCTGCAGGCGCTCGTGCCCGGGTAAGCTGCAGTTTGTTCAGTCCACCGCGCCAACGTATCTGCAAACCCGAGAACTAGCCAAGGTTCTCCCGCCAACACTACTGCATTGCGTATTACCATCCAATCAGCTGTCAACCTTCATTTTCTGTCGAGCCTCCGCCTTTACGCTACTTTATTAAAGGTATAAAATCATTCAGCACATGTCCCGCATCAACTCTATCCCACAACGCCGTCCGACAGGGCTCCGCAGAAACCACTACCTGGCCCCTCTCACATCCTAACCCTGGCCCCTCTTGTAGGGTTTACTTTGCGAATTTAAACACACCCGGCGCACGCACCGGCATCTTGCCACCCCTCAGACCTAATCCCTTAGGCGGAGCTGGGTTTAGGACGTGAGTCGGGCGATGAGCACACGCAGTACACATTTGTGGTAAGTGGAAAACATCCCGCCATACTTATTCACCAAAACAAGAAGCACATAAAGTAAACAATCCTTGTGAAAGAAAAAACGTGCGCATTAAACATGAGTTAATAATATGATCGCTGGTACAAATCCAGCCATGCCTACCATTACACACAACATTTATTCAATTAATGTTTGTGTTACAGTAAAATATGACCCTGTCGGCCTCCTCCCGGGAACGAAGCTGAAACTATACCCAGGGAGGAAGGGGTCTACTACCCCGTGGCCCTCCTTGACCCCACAAACCAGAACTGGGGAAAATGAAAGCGAAAATTGTATTTGTTGCCCTAGTAACATGAAGTGCGTAAATGCTGTCCTCTTTCCAGACTTCAGCATACCTGCAAAAGGGCAACCATGACCTGCATGACATTCTAACAGCCACCAGCCCCTTAGTGCACACTGGTCACAGGACCATATTCAAAACAAGCACTGGCGTTGCCAATAGGTCTCGCAGTAGGAAAGTTGGAGCTATTGGTTTTGTAAATGACAAAGCCCTTTATGTTTTTAAAATGAAAACAAAAATAAAAGGCATTGTTATTTGCAATTGTAATAGCTCCAACTTTCCTACTGCGAGACCTATTGGCAACGCCAGTGCTTGTTTGCTTTCTGCTCATCACATAGCTTGTTAAATCAGCACTGTGATACATTCAAGCGATGCATTGATCGCATACTACCATACCAGAGCTTTATATTTAGCTTCAGAATGTACAACATGCTGTTTTGTTAAGCATGAACACTCCAACGACAAAAGTAATGTGCAACATATCAAGCAGATTTTGGAGTAATTGCTCAGTTGCCAAAAAGCCCCAGGGATTGTGTGACACGGTCAGCCAGTTGTGGCACATTGGACGTCAACACTTAACATTCTGGGATTGTAGTTTTGCCTCTTCTTTCAAAGGCCTGATTTTATAACCCCTCGGGTTGGAGTTATGAAACTGGAGTTATGAAACATGACACTGTCACTTACCAGCTATTATTTTGCAGTTACTTTTGTAAAGCTCTAAATTCAGTTTGTTACATTCTGATAGTGCCTTAAAGTAGAGTTGGTGGAGGAAGAAGGAAAGCAGCTGGGACAGACTTACAGGGAAACGGTGCCGTACTATTAAAAATGCGCTCTATGTTCATCATACCCTGCATGAAAGAGGACGTTGTGGATTTAGCATGGGGGGTGCAATGTGGGGGGGGGGGAGGAGTCTTCATCCTGACGTTTCATCTCAAAATGTCTTATGTGAAATTGGTGCACTAAGTGCAAATAGAAATTGGTAAGCGGGAAACAAGTTCGGAGAATGACAAGGCCTACAGCCAGTTCTGGCACTCAGCTGATGTGGGAAGCCAATATCCATCCTTGGTTTCCAGGTATCCTTAGGCAAGGGAATTGGGCACATTGGTTAGCCCCATTGTACTTTTTCCGCCATCACCTTCTATGCAACAATTGTTCCTGCAATAGACATCACATGATAAAACAACTTTGGTATTAAAATGTGTATGTCATTTTGGTGCTACGTACTTACTTTCTGAGTGCCTCTTCTTAAAATGACCAGGCGCTGACAGTGAGATCATGGTGCTAGTTGTAATGTTATTTGAGGGGAAGTATCCTAGCGACTAGAGATGCTGACTTTGGAACTAGGTTCATATTCTAACCTCTGCTGAACATCCTGGGATTCAGGGCGAATCATTTAACTTCACTGCATCTACAAAAGGTGTCCCTGGGTTGGATCCAAAAGGTCTAGTTCTAAGGTAATGGTACTTTATTGTCCTGGGGTCAAATCTGTGCTATATAAAACTGCCAAAAAATGTCTTTGCCATGAAACCCTACTGCTTCTCGTGCACAAATGTAACTTGCTGCCAGTAGTGATGGCAATTACTATACTAGGATCTTGTCAGTGACGTCATTATAACATATGTCAGATTCCAGGTGGCAATAGGAGGCTTCTAAGCACTGTTCCTCTAAGGGATGCGCCTGGGTGGCTCTGCACATTTTCATTTATGACCTTACAGAGGACCATGAGGGCCATATTGCATATTGCATGCACTGTGCTTGTGTGCACCATGATGCACCTTCAAGGAGGTATGCGTTGCCCCCTGGGCAGTCATAAACTCATGCTACCCTGGGAGCCGCATATTCAGGCATATACGGAGCTCTGAAGAGGTGGCCACCCCTCAGCACTCTTAAGAGGAGTAAGAAACCCACTTCTGGCAGGTACAGTGAGTGACTGCCCGTTCCTGAAAAGGGATGTCTCGAGTGTCCATGGGACCCCCTTTCAATCTTTGTGAAGGCTGCCCTGGGGTGGCATGCTGACAATGTACCAGATTTTTTGTTAGAGACAAAAGTGCCATGTGTAGAATTTGTCAATGTTTGTAGAAATTTACTTGTAGACAGGGATAGTATTTTTTTCGTTGTCATGGTGAGCACCAATATAGACTTGCCAGTTTGCTTTGCGGATGTCACTAAAGGCTTTCAGCCATAGTTTTGTAACTGCAAACAAAGGCAGTTGGATGGCTATTCAGTATATTAGTATGTACGCTGTGAGGCCATTTCCCTAAGAATAGTAAATCTGCCACCGAAAAATTAAACCTCCATTTAAGTGCAGTTGTGCTACTTTTTTTTTCAATTTACATGAATTGCCAGTTGTGCGCCTGGAAACTTGTATCAGACACAGGTTTCCCAGCATATTATTGGGAACGTCACGTGACATATTTTATTGCCACCTATTTCTACTATGCATAATACTGAATAGCATCCATTTAAATACAGAAAGGAATGGATCCTGCTGTGCCATTGCACACCTTTCTTTTCTCCATAGAGAATACTTTTTTCTCATGTAGGGACCCTTCCCATCCAGGGAAAGGGAGGAAATATAGCACTTAGCTGGAGTAATTCTCAGTCTAATTTCAAGGTGAGAAAGGATTGGAGCAGAATTTGTGAATGTCCAAAAATGTTCAAGTTTGTGGATGTTTCCTAATGTGTAAGGCTAATCATGCCTTAAATGCCTACATCCCACTCCTTGCTTTGAATGAAACCATTACTTACTGGTAAACTTCATTACCCTGATTAAGGTCCTCCTTGTCCCAGACATAGCTATATGTGGCCGTCCCACCTCCTGACAGGCATTCTAACACGCTAGTCTTTTAAAAAAATGTCATCCAATAATGGCCCCTCACACCATCTCCATACCTGCTAAAAACAAGAACATACAACCAACAGAGGGAGGGAGGGCAAATGATTGGGACGAGGAGGATCTTAATCAAGGTAATGAAGTTTACTGGAATTGTATGGTTTCATTACCCCCTGAACATTACATTTTTATCTGCATTCTTTTTGTATGTATTTTATCGTTGTATTTTATCACCCTTTTGATGAACTGTATCTTGTGTCTTTTTGTGATTTTTATAAATCGAATAAAAGTGATTGACTGACTGACATTACCCCCTCCTAGGACCTCCTCTTCCCAGTCATAACTATATGAGGTCATCACAAGCCAGCAAAAATTAGATTGACACAAAACCATCAAGAAAACCAAATTCTTTAATAAATCAAGTGTATTTAATTGCATGCAACACATCAAGCTGATCTTGCTTTAAAAAAGTGTGATACGACTGCTGGGTGGCAGCCCTACAGATTTCCTGAGCGGACACCCCTGCTGCCACAGCCCAAGAAACTGAAACAGACCTGGTAGAGTGCCCTTGAACCTGAACTGGAGAATCCAAACCAAAAAATGTATAGTGCTGATAAGTCCCCTGCCACATCCATCTGCTGAGACTGGCAGTAGCAACCTTTTTCCTTTTATTAACACTACAAAGGAGATAAACAGGGAATTTGAAAGTTGAATTTCCTTGGTGCGTTGCAAATAAATCTTAAGGGCCCTCCTAACATCCAAAGATGACTAGAACCTCACCCCCTCAGGAAAAAATAGGAGAATTACCTCCTTTTGTAAATGGAAAAGGAAAGAGATGATAAGAGCAAAGGTAGGAACCAATCTCAATATAACTTCATGAGGCAGGATCTGTAAGCAGGGGTAGGCCATCAACAAGACAACCAGTTTACTCTATCTCTGGGCTGAAGTAATGGCCAGACAGAAAACTCTTTTAGCCGACATCCATATTAAATCTGCCTCAAGAAAATGTTCAAAGAAGAACATTTCTAAACACTGTAGAACAGCAGGTAAGTCCCAGGAAGAAACAATCATCAGTGATGCTGGTTGATGAAACCAAAAGCTTTTCAGCAGATAGACCACCAAAGTAACAATGGACTCCAGATCCTCTTTAGACCCTAGACATATCTTAATTGCTGCCCTCTGAGCTGCCAAGGTTGATGGGGCCAGACTCTTCAAAACAACCATGCCTCGCAATCTCAAGAATGTGAACAGAAACCCCACCTACTGGATGCAAACAGTGATCTGCACACAACTTTTTAAAAGAACCCTAGTTATTATTGTAGGACTCAGGAGAGGATTTCTTTTGGGACAGTTGAATATCGCTGCCAACAGAGACAAACACCCCGTATTTTCCAATGTTAAACACTCAAGAACCAAGCCATCCATTTCAGCTGACTGATCTGTGACAATGGCTGAACTGGATACTGAATCGGGGATAGAATCACTGGCAATCCGACAAAGTTTCCCCGGAAAAACTGACCAAACAGTGGAAACCAAAGGCAATGAATCCAAAAGGAGGCTATCAAGATCAGCAATAACTTCTCCACTCGAATCTTCTCCAGCACCCTGGGGAGGAGGGGAATTGGAGGGAATGCACACAGAAGACCCGAGGGCCAATGAATCGAAAGTGCATCTACTACCCAAGCCTATGGAAAAAACACTTCTGTACCAAACCTCGGAAGGAGGGCATTGCGGGGAGATGCAAAAAGGTTGATCTATGGTTCCCTGAAAAGGAGACAAATGTCCCAAAAGATTGGCTGTGACAGATGGTAAAAGACTGGAGATGGCAGAATGTGACTCAGACTGTCAGTATGATAATTGAGCTGACCCTGGAAAATAAAGGCCCTCATGGCAATGAGTCGAGCCTCCCCCATGAGCAAATTAGGATGGCAAAATTATTAAGAGGGGTGCTCCATGTTCACCCTGCCAATTCAAGTAACAAGTGCCACATGATTGTTGGTACAAATTACTAGATTCGCACCCAGTAACTGGGACTGGAAAACCTGTACCATTTCCCTAATTGCCACGAATTCCCTCCAATTTGGAGATCGTTCCCTGTTCCTCAGAAACCATTGAGATTTTGCTCCAGTTGACCCCAGGGTACTGCCCCATCCCGACAGGCTGACATGTGTCGTCAGCAATATTGAGGCAGGGAGCTGAAACGTGTCTCTCATCTCTAAGTTGGAAGTCTGTAACCACCAACCCAAATTCTGAGCCAGAACAGGAGAAAGGGTAACAGAGAAGTTGTAATTGGCAAGGGAGGGATCCCAGTGGGCCAACAAATGGGCGATGAGGGTTTTGAGATGTAGGCGAGCCCAAGGAACTACTGCAGTGGTGGATGCCATCAGTTCCTGGACCCTCAACCAACACCTGGCTGGAGAAAACTGCCCCCATTCTTGTGTTGAAAATTGGCCTGATAAATTGCCACCATTGAACAGGGATCAGTTGTGATTTCAATAAGTACAGTCTGAATCCCAACTGTTGAAGCTGTACAATTGTAGCTTTCACCATCGTCAGAGCCTTTGGAAGAGGCGAAGGCAAAACAAAAAGAAAATGGGCAGAATGCTGAACGATGTCAAACTTTCACCCCCACTAGGTTGATCTGGGCCTAAATTCCTCATTTGTTTGCTCACAATGCAATTCCAGTTTGGACCTGCCATATTCAAATCGGTCTTGACCCTGCTACGCATGGGAACAGCAAATCCAGAACTGCCAAGCCGGTTTCTCCCTGGACCGGAAACAAGCATCCTAGTACTGGTTTCAGGGTATCACCACTTATCAGCCTGGATAGCTTTAATCTCTGTACTGAGGGTGAGTGCTGGACATTGTTCAGCATTCCATCTATGAATTGTTCTTTTAGCATTAGGAAGAGAGAAAGCACAGATTAAACAATTATCAAGATATAAGAACTCTAAAAACCCTAATTGAGCAGCACAATACTGTCCCTTAAGTTGAAGGTATACAAAGAGAATCCAAAAACAATGGATGATGATGGAGAAAACCTATTGATCCGAATTCTGCTAGAGCCACTGGTCTAGGAAAAACTGAATCCTGGCCCCAACTTTGGTTCAGTAATTTTTGACTAGCTCCCTGGCTGTGTTGACCCTGTGACTGAAAATATCGACAACTATGAGCCAGGCGTCAAAAGGAACGTGAAGTGTTCAACACATTCTGGAAATTATTTATTTTCAAAGAAAGCGTTATTTCTTTGAAATTAATGAAAAAGTTGTAATATTTTCTTTTGCTCACCCCATCTCTGAGCCATAGTTTACAATTCATCACCAAATAATTTTGTACCTTCATATGACAACTTATGTATCAATGATTTATCTGCCGATTCCAGAAACCATGGCTTAGTCCACTGTGACCCACGTCCTGCAACAACTGTTCCTGAAGAAGATGAAAATGTCCACGTGGTATCAAATGTGTTATCTGATAGAAACTTGGCCAATATTTTCATCTAAGAAAAAACAGGCGTTATGTCCCCTTGTTCCTGAAGGAAGTCAAACAATTTCTCAAAATCTTTAATGGAAACTCGGAAAGCATAGACTGAATAAATGCTAGCCCATCCCCCAAAATTAGAGGCTGCATAGGCACTGTTTAGAGCCGCTTCAACTTTCTTATTAACAGGATCTGAAAGGGTAGCTTCCTCGGATGAAAGAAGGAGGAAGATGCCGTCGATTATAACATTAGGTTGACCTTGGAAATCTGTGACTGATCCTCAAATTGAGCAAGTAATATCATTTGTTCAAAAAAACAAAGGGAATCACTCTGTTTATCAACACCTTCCATTCTTTAGCCAGGATTTCTTTAATAATATCATGTTCTGGCAGGTCATAGGCAACAGATGTACTATACAACAAATATAACCCATCTTCATCCAGGATTTTTGGATCAAGAACGTCACGAATATGTGCCAACATATCAGAAAAAACTTTCCCCTGAAAATATTTGCCCTTAGGTGAGTTGTCCAAATCTGCCAGCATATCTGAAAAAACTTTCCCCTGCACATATTTGCCCCTAGGTGAGTTGTCCAAATCCTCATCAACAACACCCTTCTCCATAAGATCCTCCTCCTCCTCCAACTACTGGACATGCTTTCATTTAATAACAGTTTTCCCCCAGGAGCAACAGCAGTCTCATCCAATGACTCCATAACACCACACCAAGCAGGGAGGGACAATGTCATGCTAGGGGCATCACTTCCTATTTATGGCTGTTTCCAAAAATACAAACCCTCATAAACTACGAGACTTGGAATGCTCAAAAGCAGCTCTCCACCACCTCCCCGCAGCCGCACACTTATAGAGGCACTACTGCGGGCCCGAGTGCATGGAACGAACTTAGCACCTGATTGGCCCGCCTGTGGACCACCAGCGACGCTCCCTGTACCAGCTGAGCACATGCACAGGGAGCACAGTGGGCGGCATGAAGAAATACACAAACCACCTGTGAGTGCATACATACTGAAATTAACATGTACATACATTGCAAATGTAAATTCAATACTTTTGAACCATATTGTACATGTTTCTGGTGCTCTCTCTTACTGGAAGACAAGCAGGAATGGAGGAAAGTGGGAAGGACCTTTAATACATAGAAATTGAAAAAAGAGTAGCATGTTCGAGTGCCTGTTGGGCGGCGGCAGGACCTATATATAGTTATTAGTGGGATGAAGAGGTCTTCTGAGGGGGTAATGTACTAATCTTAAATACTCCTTACTCATGGTGGTGAAAAAGCAGTAGTACTCCCCTATGCACCTGTAAGTACATTTGTGAATTGTTTGGCAAGAGTAAATGGAGGTATTTTGAAGTGTAATAATGCTTTGGCCCCATTACTGTCAAAAATGGGATTTGTGTAAATTAATATATGACAAATATATCGCTTATAGTTTTGCAAAGCTTTAAATACAGAAACGAATGGGACATTTACGGTTGTTGCCCTCTCTTGTATGAACTGTGCGAAGTTAATATTAATAGCTTATATGTGTTAACTGCACCACTCTCAATGTCGGCGTACATTCGGGGGACCCATTAGCCTCCTTAATCGACTTTTCATTTGAATTAGAGGAAAATATCAAGCTAAGAAAATAAACATTAATTTATGGAAAGTAGTCGGCCAGTACAGAGAGGACTGTCAGTTAAAAAGGAACAATCCTTCATTTTTTTTAAATAACCCTCAGTAGCACAGTTTTTGGCTGTCCAAGTTTATTAATTAAAAAAGATGTTACTGTTACCCAATTTATCAAACCTCAGGAAAGTGAAAGGATAAGCTGGCTATTTCGGGATTTGAACTTTGGACATGCACTCCACACTAGGAGGCAGATTTATGTTAACTGGCGCATCCCGAGGGATGCGCCAGTTAACATGCGCCACAGCTACGCCACCCATGGTGCGCCGCATTTATGATGCGGCGCACCATGGGGCAAAAACGGCACAGATGCGTCACGCATCTGTGCCGTAAAAGTGACGCATTGCTGGAGTTGCGTCGCAAGCGCGACGCAGCTCCAGCAAGGCTCGGGGGTGCCCCATGTACACAATGCTGCGTCAAGACCTACGCCTGCTTCAAGCAGGCGCAGGGTTTTGACGCAGCATTGCCCTGAAAGTGACTGAGTGAAATCTCATAGATTTCACTCAGCCACTTTCAGGAGGCGTTCCTGCGCAGGAACGCCCCCCCTGCGCAGGAACGCCTCCTCATGGCGCAGTGCTGTACAACGTGACGCATCTCCTAGATGCGTCACGTTGTAAATAGGGCGCAGGGATGCGCCACGTTTCCGCGCCGTTGCGTCACGCAACGGCGGCGTAAACGTGGCGCAAGCCTTTCATAAATCTGCCCCTAGGTGTACCAACAATGTTTAACCTGCCAATCCATCTGGCTTTCATTGACAAAAGCGTACAATAATATTACAAACGAGGAGTCGTGGAATTAAACAGGCGAGCAAAGAAAAGGTGCCTATGGGAAATGTATGTACACCTTTCTGGAAAGGATTGCAGCATCCACTTGTAAACTCTTTGTTAACGGTGCCTTGGCTTTACGCACACAGCTGTTCTGACTAATTAATGATGTGTGTTTAACTTACACCTGTGAACTTCATCGGCCTCAATTCTGCCTCCTTAGTTCCAAATAACATATACAATACTGCAAAACCGAAAACCTGACATTTACTTCTCCTGGCACAGCAGGCAACTTCTAACAACTATTTGTTTTAATAAGAAGATAAGCAGACTCTGCATTCGCAGCAGCGTGAAATTACCCACTGAGGCGTTTTCAGGTGAAATGCTAGCTGTGTCTCCCTGATCATTAGGGGCACATTCACAGCAAGACAAGAGCATTTAACTAGGTCAAGATATGTGTGTTATCATCCGAGAGCGCCTCAGACAGGGAAGAAGGAACATAGACAACCTATCCTTCCCGACTGCAGAAGGATGACAAAGCTAACAAGGTACAGCATAGCACGCATTGGAAAGTCATCTTTACATAGCATCAACAGCAGGCGTGAAAATAGCGTTTCTAGCCTCAATTCCACGTTATTGTTCCATCAGATAAAATACAAGCCATCACCATGCAATATATATGCTGGTAATCAAAGTCCTGCAGATTCAATCGCAAACATAAGTCAGTGTTTATCGCCCCAGTGGGCTTTCTTTGTACTCCTTACCCAGCTTGCTGGCACATTTTCGATGACCTCTTGCTCCAAACATGACGTGAAATACTAACCAAAAGGACCTGCTTTCATGGTAAACACTGAATTATGTTTGCAATTAAATCTGCAGTACTTTGCTTACCAGTATGAATTTCAACTCACCTGAGGCCCACTTGAGGGTGAGACTGTGTTTAAAGTGGTGAGTCTACGCTGCGTAATGATTCCTGCGCATGTGCTTGTGAACAAGGGCTGGGGAACCAGAAAACGTGTCAGGGTTCATACCTTTGCCAAACCTGCGGGTTTTTTAATAAATCACATCAGTACCTATTTGTGAGTGTGACTTTGTTTGGGGACCAACTTTTGATGCAAATACAACGCCCAGGGTTGGATTGAGATTAAAAATCGGCTCGGGCATGCTAAAAAGAAGTGGCCCACATTTGCATAATGCCTTTCAACAAAATACTGCTTCGGCAAAATTTTATTTAAAGGGGGGTTAAAAAATGCACTGATGATTTTACAATGGTGAAACACACCTGAAAACAAGTGAGGCCACTTCTGCTCAGGCCCCCGCCCCCGCCCCGCTCAATATGCATACATTAATTGACCGGCAAAGCGAGAGAAAGGGAGTAAAACCTCTGTCTGTTGATAAAAGGGAGGTACTGGAGGCCTATCTGCCTCCAGAACGGCCACTCAGGCACCCACTGGGCCACTGGCTGTATCAAACAATGCAGAAACCGTCAAATCGGCCCCCAGGTTTCTAAAAAAAGCAGCCCACAGCTAGAACTTGACACTGACCCCTCGGGTCCCGCGTTACAAATCCGACTCTGATAATGGCCCGTACAGCCGTGAAGCCAAACCACAGTGTTACCACGAAAGCAGGTCCTTTTGATTAGTATTTTACATCATGTTTGGAGAAAGAGGTCGTAGAAAATTTGCCAGTAAGCTGGGTAAGGAGTACAAAGAAAGCCCACTGGGGCGATAAACACTGAAATTTGTTAGCGATTGAATCTGCAGGACTTTGAATACCAGCATGCATTTGAACTCACCTGAGGCCCACTTGAAGGCGTGACTGTATTTAAAACGGTTATTGTACGCTGCATAATGTTTCTTTCGCATGACTGGGGAGACCAAAATCCGTCAGCCTCAAGACCTTTGCTGAATCTGCTAGATTTTGAAAAATCACATCAGTACGTACTTGTGAGTGCGACTTTGTCGACAAACATTTGCTGCATTTATATATATATATATGTGTGTGAGAACAAGAGCACGTGGATGCTCGAAATGCGTCGCCCGCGAAAGGTTGAAATAAAAATCTTGCCTTGTCTGAAGCCGCGGGGTCAGTCTCTTCATTTCGCCGCAGTGGTGGAGGTTGTGAAGATTTCTGCTATATATATATATATATCCAAACAAACAGTCTGAATGAAACAGGTGCGCTCCTTGCCCAGCGGGTGCCGATTTCGAGGCCAGACCAAGCCTTGTGATTAATTGACCAGCAACTTTGAAAGAAAATCGCACTCCCGAACAAAGGAACTTTTTCTTGAAGCTAACAAGAAATTTTCTTTTTCATGGTATACAGTGAAAAAGAACATTACTTGTTTGAAACGTTGGTGGGTGGTGGTGGGGGATTCTACTATGCTTAAATAAATAAGCTTCAAGAAAAAGTTCCTGTCTTGGGAGTGTGATTTTCTTTCAAAGTTGCTGGTCAATATATATATATATATATATTACCTACTGGTGGTTGCCAGTATGTAGTTATAGTTAGGACCTATTATCATTAGGAACACTGCAACATTCTATTTGGAATAACTTTGGCGTCGATTGATGAATCTCCTTGAAATTTTCCTAACTTTTGGCCTGCTCAGTTCTGCTCCTTCCGTGAAAGCGGGGGCCGATAAAAAGGAGGTCCTTAAACGTGTTTTCCCCATGCAATTTCCCATAGGACATTTAGACACAGCTACAGCCCGAAAACGGAATTACACCAAATTTAGCAGAGAGGTAGTCCTCAGTTCCGACTTGTGCCTTTTGCTTATACAGTGTCAATCTGTTCAGTAGTTTCTGAGAAAATTATGGTTAAAATCATTTATATATCTATGGGCACGGTGGATCCGCGGATTGTGTGAGGATTGGCATCGTAGCATAAGCGAACCGTCCACGCTCAATTCTAATTGGTTGTCAAGCGGTTGTTAACATTCAAAACTAGGAACTGTTGGCAGCCATTTTGTGCCTCAGTAGAAGCGAGTGTGAAGAAGTCTGTGAAATATGTGTGCAAAACGTGGACAGGGGCAGGGTAGACACACCATGACCCCCTAGGCCTGCTCAGGGGGTCACATAAGGACCCATAGGACAAAAAAAGTAGGATTTATTTTTTTTAAAGTCACGGGGTGCGCGTAGGATCCGCGCATTTCGCCGCCGAAAAAAACCAAAGCATGTATTTTTGAGATATATATCAAGCTTATGTGTTTAGATCTTGGGTGGCTCTAAAGAAGAGCCCTTGTGTTTATTGAGAGATTTTAGTACCTACAAGTACCGATGCAGAGTCTAAAGTTCATGAGGAAGACTCAGTTCCCTTCATCTGTAAAATGTACAGCATCTCTTCTATAGATGCCATGCATATTGAAACGCAGATTTTTGTGGTAAATGGACCCCATTCTATAGTCTCTTTGGCTCAAGAAAATATAGTTGCGTCCCACAATTCACAGTCTAAGCATCTTGAAAGGAGGTCTCAATGTACTCAGATGGTCTCTGTAAATAAAATGGCAGTTTGAAAAGTAAGATTTTTTACTGTGACCAACAGAGTTCACAACTTCAAATAAGCTTTGGTTCTACACATCAGAGTTGGCAGCAGTATCCATAACCTTAAAAGAGTAAGAGAAACAATGTGAGAGAAAACGACATTAAAACTGTGAGAGAAAGTTATAGATGGAGCATATTTACAAACCCAGCCTCCACCACCCATGGACCTTTCTCCCCGTTGTTGCCACCTCCTTTGCTATACCTTATCAATCAAATCTCTTCACTTGATCTTGGGTCTACCCGCTCTCAAAACGCTTCCACTAGCCATTGTACATGCAAGCTTTGGTCCACCAAAATGAATGTTTTGAAATGAATTTCCACAAGTCTTAAAAAAGGTGAATGCAAGAAAAGTTACTTGCCGCATATGCAAGACTGTTTTCAAGAGGAGACCCCAATAAAAAGTACTGGTGTGGAACAGCAAGTATGCGGAAGCACTTGCCCATCAAGCATCTGGTTAACTTTGCAAAGGAAGAGTTAGGGAGATTGAGAGAGGCTTCTCCTGCTTCATGAGAAGGCCTAAGTACTAGTGGAGCAACACTGTCAACATCTACTTCACAGGCTAATATTCATCCCCAATTTGAAACCCTTTCAGAGATAAAGTAAGAAGGTTGGGAGCTCTGTATGCCATCCTAATACCTAATCATCCATTAGTTATACAGCGATCCACCCTATCTGACCCATCAGTACATGTGTGAATTGGAGATTATCTGCCACCAAAACCCCCTCAAGTACTTATATCCGTTACTTTTAAACTTTGTTGACTAGTCATATTGAGAGTATTTACCTTAAAGTTATCCATTAAAAAGTAGGGTTTTTTTTGGCTTCTCACAACTAGTTCATGGCATATTTGAGACATCGGTGTAATGAGCTAGAATAGGAGGATATACTTTCTTCAATCTCTGCAATTTGCTGCTGACTTAGGTAACATTCTGCAAAATAAAAAGAAGAGTTAAAAATGTATATGCTGTACATATGTCCAAGCTTAATTTTAATGTACATAAAAATAATTGTTCTCAATAGGGTTGGGGTTGAAAAGCAATCATTAGAGGTTTCAAACCAAAGCGTTAGGACCATACTAGTGGTTAGACAAAATCATATGCGAATACCAAGATGTTTTCGAGGGGCACTATGGACGCGCTCTGTAAGCGTTCATAAGTGTCATCCCTAAGAGCCCTCTTTCCTATTTACAACTATTCTAACGAAAACAGTTATTAACATAAAATAACATAAAGTAATGTATCTTCAACAAATTAATGTTTTTGAAGTATCATTACCAGCATGCAAAAAATACCACAATTGTAGTTATCTGTCTGCAAACACATGAAATACACAAATGCTCATCTCAGAATGCTTTTCTATCATGAAATGTAGAAGCCAAACCTGATAACTCCTTTAGGTCCATTGCAATTTTTGGCTGATAGCATATGGAGAGTAGTCAGTGGATCTGGTGTGTCGAGTTGTTGACCACAACCTAGGATAGTTAATGGGCAGGAATAAACAGTTTGTGGCGAACAATACGTCCCATGGTTGAGACATCTGTATAATGAGCTAGAACATGGGGCAAATCAAGTTTAACGTTATTAAAAAACATGGCGAGCGTGCTATAATACAATATTGGCCAATCAATTACATGTGCATTACTCGAGAAAAACTACATCGCATTAACTTGAACAGCACGTAGCACACTGCTGCGGGAACGGCCACATGGTGCTTGGCACTTTAAAGAAACATGGCAGGATTAAGTGATTTGTACAGACAAAAGAATAAGAAATCAAGTTTAACGTTATTAAAAAACACGGAGAGCGTGCTAAAATACAACATTGGTCAATTAATTACATTTTCAGTGCATGGGGAGGAAGCAGCACGTGGCGCTCTACTTAAAAAATTAAAGGCGGCAGGATTAAGTTATTTGCCCCGAAACATCGCCTACCAAGGCAAGATATTTGAGGTATAAAAGCTGGAAACCTTGCTAAAATACACTTTTGCCGAAAACATTACTTTTGCAATGCATGGGGCACGTGACGCACTACTTACACGAGAAAAACGACATCGCATTAACTTGAACAAAACGTAGCACATTGCTGCAAGAACAGCCACGTGGCGCTTGGCAAATTAAAGAAACGTGGCAGGTTTAAGTGATTTGCACAGAACAAACGATAAAAAATCAAGTTTAACGTTATTAAAAACATGGAGAGTGTGTTAAAATACGACATTGGTCAATCAATTACATGTGCTGTGCATGGGTAGGAAGCAGCATGTGGCGCACTACTTAAAAAATTTACGGCGGCAGGATTACGTGATTTGACCAGAAACATCACCTACCAATGCAAGATATTTGAGGTATAAAAGCTGGAAACCGTGTAAAATACACTATTGCTGAAAACTTTTACTTTTGCAATGCATGGAGCACGTGACGCACTACTTACATGAGAAAAACTACATCGCATTAACTTGAACTGCACGTAGCACACTGCTGCGAGAACGGCCACTTGGAGCTTGGCAAATTAAAGAAATGTGGCAGGATTAAGTGATTTGCATAGAACAAACAATAAGAAATCAAGTTTACCGTTATTATAAACATGGAGAGCCTGCTAAAATATGACATTGGTCAATCGATTACATGTGCGGTTCATGGGGAGGAAGCAGCATGTGGCGCACTACTTAAAAAATTTAAGGCGGCAGGATTAAGTGATTTGCCCAGAAACTACAGCTACCAAGATAAGTTATTCGATATACGAGAGCTGGAAACTGTACTAAAATACACTATTGCCGAAAAAATTACTTTTGCAATGCATGGGGCACGTGACGCACTACTTACACGAGAAAAACTACATCGCCTTAGGTTGAACAGCACGTAGCACACTGGTGCGGGAACGGTCGCGTGGCACTTGCCAAATTAAAGAAACGCAGCAGTATTAAGTGATTTGAACAGAAACAAAAGTTACAAAGTCAACTTTAATGATATAAAAAAGCAGGAAAGCGTGCTTAAAAACAACATTGTCAAATCAAACAAAAATGTGCATTTACGTGGCATTTAAAGATCATTCAGATGAATTAATTTAATTACGCTTAAAAAGGTGCTCACCTACGAAGAAGTGGATACGAACAGTATCAATGGCTGTGAAGGCGCAACAGTAAAAGTTCGAGAAGGTTGGCAGGTTATAAATGCTTTGCAGAATGATGATTGGTTGAGCATGATGTCACTGGGTGTGAGAGCTGTGATTGGGCATGTTGTAATTGAGCATGCGCAAAGAAAATGAAATACGTTAGGGGTACTTAGCAAGATGGTGGGACGTATTGTGCACATGCGTAACATTAACACGCATATGCTACCACAAACATGCATGCGCAAAGTGAAATCAACTCCTGTGGGGTAAATACACAGATGGCTCCTGCAGGAGGTGGGGAGCCGGCGGAACAGTGGGGGAATTGGTGACGGCCAAAATAAATTTTACAAAAAGGCCGTTTCCGAGGAATGGACCTTGAAGTGGCTTCAGGACGGGGGCTATGTGGCCCTCCCCCATAAAATAAAAATATATAATTAGCCATGCCCCGGGGGATGGGGACCCCGGTGCACGGAATTGGCCACGTGAGGGGGAACATGCGGCCCCCTTCCCATAAAAAAATTGAATACGAATGCTCCGCTTATTGTCATCGTACCATAAGGGTACCCTTTCTATCACGCGCTGAATGCTAATTGGCTGACAAGTGGTTGTCAACATTCAAAACTAGAAAATGTTTTATGCCTCGGTGGAAGGGAGGCTGAAGAAGCATGTAAAATGTGTGTTTAAAACATTTTTGGTAAAATCACGGGGTGGTTGCGCGTATGATCCGCGCATTCTAGCGATATTTAAAAAAAAAGAAACGTGGGCTTCCGCGCGTCTTTGGTAATTTGCATTCTTTCAACTGTTTAGAGGAGATGCACAAGTGCTGGATCCAGGATCCACCCCTGAGTAAGAAAAGGTACCAATAACACTATTTACCTGCTAAGTGAAATTTATTTCATAGACTAACATTGAGTGGTTTCACTTGCAAATTCTTCTAAGTGTGGAGTTTTGGAACCTTAAAATATTCACCTAAAATCATCCGAACAACGAATTCCAATTTACTCACCGGTTATCAGGAGAGAACCCAGTGCTGCACTTTCTAGCCCAACACTGACCCTGAAAAGTAGTTCTAAGCATACTTACAAGTAACTTGTATTTCTTTCTATAGGAATTCCCTTCCTATAAAACAAATTAATAAAGTTAGATGTGCGAGGCAGGTTCTAGAGGATGACGTCCCCAGGCCCAAAAAAAGTAAAAAGAAGGGGGGCCACACAATGTAATGTAATTTAAAAAATAAAATATCTAAAAAAATAAATAGAAAAAAAAAGTGTAAATCAGTATAAAAAAAATAAATATAAGAATAAATAAATTAAAAAATTGTCATTTATAAAACCTTTAAAATTCATTGAAAAAAACATAGGTTTCAGACATGTTATGGTTAGGAATTAGCATTTACAAAACCTTTGAAATTCACTGAAAAAAAGCATAGGTTTCAGATATGTTATAGTTTGGAATTAGCATTTAAAAAACCTCAGAAATTCGCTGAAAAAAACACAGGTTTCAGGGGTGTTATAGTTAGTTGGACATTTCACTCGTACAAAACCATTGAAATTCCCCCGTTATAGTTAGTTGTACTAACTATAACTCACATGCCCGCAATCCACTGTTGATGATGTCACATATTACATCATTCATGACATGGTCAGTGACATCACTGATGACATCACTGATGACATCTCACATAACATCACTGATGACATTACTGATGACATCTTATCATTCACTATTATAACTTTTTAACACTCCTTATAAAATATGAAGTACTATACTTGAAAGCATGGTATACCAATACACATTTCTAAATAGCCACTTAGTTATTCCTAGATCTGCACACACATCTAAACACTACCTATAGATTCACTTATACATGCTAACAAAGATCAATACAACTAACATCTTAACACAGAAACCTGGTCTACAGAGATAACTTTAATTCTAAAACCAGCTTGATAATCTGTTATCTGTTAGTATGTTTTTCTCCAACCAGAAATTCAGCTTCTTTATAACTTGTTTACTGAATAATTTTTGAATAATGCTGATAAGGCTGATTGAGGAGTAATTCCACAGTACGCTATGACTGCAATTTTGTAAATGTGAATGGTGTCTGCAACCTTCCAAGAATCAAGCTGCAATGGCATTGGATATTTTACTCAATATATATGGCCTTCAAATGTATGACTCAGAGTGATATAAACTGCATGGGATTTTATCCAAGCCTGGGGCTTTTCCTGAGTTTTGCTCTTGAATGACCTTAATGGTGTCAGTTACGGTGAAATTAATCGGTTGGAAACCACCACCTAAGTACTTCTCATGGCTTCAAAATGGGGCCACCGCTATGGTTATCAAATATGGGGACTTAATGAAGCTGAGTAAAATGATAAACCAACTAGTATGTTTGTACATGTATTTCTGGCTTCCTAATCACCTCATGCTTTTCATTTCAATAAATATGCCTAATAGTTTTAGTGTCTATGGAAATGACAACTTTCAATAATTCTTCACATAATTTTTTCCCAACTCAACTAGCTGGGAGTTTGGGGACATCTTATACATAGCCCTTGTGTCTACTATTTTTTCCTACCTCTCCCATTAATTGCAATTGTAGGTTGATTTTTGGCTGCCCTACATTGTGAATCAAACCATTCATGAGATATAAACATTGGTCAGGAATCCTTTGTTTGTTTGTGAAAAAAACTTTCTTGGAAAGTAGATAATTCCTTTTGAACTTCTATGCTCAGTGTATTCTTACCATCTAAAGCTATTAAAGAAGCCTGGGTTGGTATCAACCAATCATACATATCAAAGAAAGAAACCTGAGATGAAATGATGTGGCCCACTTAATAGTTCTCTGAACATAAAACCGATAGGGGTGACCTTGGCCTTCCTTTACTTGGCTTGGATGGGACCGCCCTTTGCCTGGACACGGCCTGCATGCCTACTTTATTGGTAGTGCACTTGGTGTGGGAGGGGCCCGCCTCCTCCTCCCCTTCCTTCCTAATACAGCAGAGACGTCTGGGGTTTGGACTCCCCACATAGATGCGATAAAGTCCCTTTCCAGGTTACAACAATGTAACCTCAAATACACAGTATGGCTCTTGCCGTAATTATAAACTATCTAAGCTAGACATAGTGTAAACGGCGCTTGAGGTGCAATTTTGCACCAGCACACTAATTCTGCACCATATAAGGTAATGTATAAGTATGATTTTTGTTTAAATCATTTTTGGAATGCTGCTAAATGGCAACAAAATTCAAACATCAAACGCTGAATTTAGTTGCAGAAAACAGTAGGACATACAAACATTTAAATGAGGCAAAATATCACAAAATGCAGAATATAACACGCTTCAGCTTGGTGCAAATTAGTAGTACCCTGGGGCCTCATTTATGAAAAGTGACGCATCGCTGCATGAAAACAGTGATGCGTCGCTTTTCATTGCGCCCTCCGTGCGACACCAATGATGCGTCATATTTACAGTATGACGCATTATTGCGCAAGGAGTTACAGATACGTCAGTATTTCTGACGTATCTGTATGGCGCAAAAGTGACGCATTGCTGGAGTGTGTCACAAAAGTGAAGCAACTCCAGTAATGCGTCCTTTCACATGGAGCAAGCTCCATGAGAAAGGGCCTGTGTCAGTCTTACGCCTGCTTTGAGGCAGGCGTAAGAAATTGACGCATTTGCGTCCTAGAAGTGGCGCAGTGAAATCTTATAGATTTCACTGTTTCACTTCTATGACCCTTTCTTCCGTCAGAATGCCCCCCCTGCATACATTATACCTGGCGCAGGTATAATGTAGCGCAGGGGTTTACAAAGTGACGCATCTACCTAGATGCGTCACTTTGTAAATATGGTGCAACAAGGAACATTTTTTACGCTGCTGGTGCGTCACAAAAAGTGACGGTGGCGTAAAAGTGACGCACGGCCTCATAAATGAGGCCCCTGGTGTTTTACGTATTCTGGTCTCATATTCCAGCCAGAGAGAGAACTCATAGGAATTCTTTTCCATGCTATCTTACTAGTCTTTTCACTACTTTAATTTAGCCCTGAGCAGTGCAGTAAAATGATATAAAATATGATTGGACCTTACGCTTTACTTTGCGAATCACAAGCGCATTCTTGCTAGGTGTAGGTGAAGTTGAAAAGTTTTTGTCTTGAAGCTTTTTCATAAAAGCACATGCACAACGGTGCCCTTAAACGGGGCTAGACTGGAAAGCAGTATCGCTTTTGGTAAAATTGGCCAAACAAGGCCCACACACTGTGCCAGGCCGCTATTAAGAAGGACCATACATTGGCCGTGGCGGGATTATGGCAGCCTGGCCTGCCCTGAAAGCAGCACCTCGTCCTGCAGCGCATTTGAAAATCCCCCAAATGCGTTAGGGACAGCCCGACCCTGCGCAAACCCACCCCTTCATGATGCTGCCCCTGAATACCTAACACTTGTCGTGATAAGTTGCTGCCACGGTTCTTTTTTTTGTTCCATTTTCAGCTAAGCCTTCTGCTGTTTTATGCACTCCTCGACTTATTAACCAAGGAACACGGCGGTAAAAACAATCTACAGACTGGATTAAAAAAAATCCCCTGTTTCATCAATCCCAATAACGCCTGTCTCCTGTAGAAGAGCTTCTGACATATTTATAAATGAAACTGTCAGTACGATGCGATGACACTATATCGGATGAAAACTTTGAACGTAATTCACTTCTCCTGTTGATCTTGAAATGTGTCAGCTATGACGCCTGACGTTAGCTCTCATTTTGAATTGCATATTTAATAGAGAAGGCGCAGTTGTTACTGGTATAGCTGATAGTGTGAAATAGATTAGCAG
Source organism: Lissotriton vulgaris (assembly GCF_964263255.1). Taxonomy (NCBI): domain Eukaryota; kingdom Metazoa; phylum Chordata; class Amphibia; order Caudata; family Salamandridae; genus Lissotriton; species Lissotriton vulgaris. Next base: position 1,573,514,587 of record NC_141685.1, read on the forward strand.
ACATCTGGGGATGCAAAGGGGAAAGTATCACTTGTAGTGAGTGACTAACAGTTCTTGATAGATAGCAGAATGGGCATTCCACCAGAATATTGACTAGAAAGTATTGTGCGAGCAAAATATCAAGAACCAAAATAGTGTGAAGCTAAGTATAGATGTACTTATATGTAAATACGGATTTAAGTAAGAATAGTAAATCTGTACTTACCCATATGCGCTTTACTTCTCTGGGTTTTCTGATTTTTGGCCTCACAATATTGTTCCACCCAATATTTTGACATTGGGCTTGCAAGACTCCTGAGGCGGAAGCCGGGAGCTGACCTATTTTTTAAAATTGTTTCACCTGTGTCACGCAATACTTGATTCTGTGTTTTTAAACTTGCACTTACCCTCCTGGCATCACCAGAGCTTGACATAGATTCGCCTTCACAGCGGATTTAGCGCTGTAGCGAACACCACGAAAACAAACCAATCCAGCCGCCATTGACGGCGAGGGACGAGGCCACGCCTACCCTTAGGCCACGCCCACTCGCCCACCTGCGTATAAAACGCTGACTAAAAGCGCGCTATACCAGGAAACCTCGCACACTCCTGAGACGGAAGCCGGGAGCTGACCTATTTTTTAAAATTGTTTCACCTGTGTCACGCAATACTTGATTCTGTGTTTTTAAACTTGCACTTACCCTCCTGGCATCACCAGAGCTTGACATAGATTCGCCTTCACAGCGGATTTAGCGCTGTAGCGAACACCACGAAAACAAACCAATCCAGCCGCCATTGACGGCGAGGGACGAGGCCACGCCTACCCTTAGGCCACGCCCACTCGCCCACCTGCGTATAAAACGCTGACTAAAAGCGCGCTATACCAGGAAACCTCGCACACTCCTGAGGCGGAAGCCGGGAGCTGACCTATTTTTTTTAAATTGTTTCACCTGTGTCACGCAATACTTGATTCTGTGTTTTTAAACTTGCACTTACCCTCCTGGCATCACCAGAGCTTGACATAGATTCGCCTTCACAGCGGATTTAGCGCTGTAGCGAACACCACGAAAACAAACCAATCCAGCCGCCATTGACGGCGAGGGACGAGGCCACGCCTACCCTTAGGCCACGCCCACTCGCCCACCTGCGTATAAAACGCTGACTAAAAGCGCGCTATACCAGGAAACCTCGCACACTCCTGAGGCGGAAGCCGGGAGCTGACCTATTTTTTTAAAATTGTTTCACCTGTGTCACGCAATACTTGATTCTGTGTTTTTAAACTTGCACTTACCCTCCTGGCATCACCAGAGCTTGACATAGATTCGCCTTCACAGCGGATTTAGCGCTGTAGCGAACACCACGAAAACAAACCAATCCAGCCGCCATTGACGGCGAGGGACGAGGCCACGCCTACCCTTAGGCCACGCCCACACGCCCCTTTTCCACCCCTAAAAAGATGTGCAACCACCGGACGCGCCGTCAGCGCGCCGAAGGCGCGCCAAAGGCAAGCTCGTCTGGGCCCGTCCGGGCCCAGACGGCCTCAGGCCTAGACACTATGCCCAACTCGCAAAGGCGCATAACCTACACCCAAGATATGCTTCGAGCTTGGAACAATAATAAACATCCGCAGTGTAAGTACACCCTTAAGGAAGACACCCCTTTCACAGGATGCACCCTCTGCAACTCGACAGAGGAAACGGAATGCGGCCAAGTACTCCGATTCGGCCTTCTGAACTGCAGGTCTCTTGTAAAACATGCTCATGAAATAAATATCCTCGCCCAGAATTCTATGCTGGACGTATTGTTTCTGACTGAGACATGGTTGACACCGAACAGTAACTTCGACATGGTCAATGCAGTTCCTCCAGGTTATCAAATTTGCTCTTTGAACAGACCGGTTGGCAGAGGTGGCGGGCTAGCCATACTTTACAAAGACCATCTCACCTGTAGGATCGAAAATGGAACTGTCAAAGACTGTGAAAACTGCAACTTCACTTTCCAGATCTCGCCAACTATCTCACTATCGGGATTACTAGTGTACCGACCGCCAGGCTCGCTAGGGGAATTTTCCTGCACCTTGATGGATCACATTATACTAAAAACAATTACAGCCTCCAACTACCTCCTCTTAGGGGATTTTAATTTACACTTCCTAGACCCTGCGGATAATACCGCAGCTAACCTACTAGCAGATCTTGCATCAGCCGACCTCCATCTTCTGAACTCAAAAGCTACCCATGAGAAAGGCCAGCTTTTGGACCCGATTTTTACAAATATCAGGAACCTAAAAACCCAAGATCCCACCCCTCTCCCATGGACAGACCATTTACTGGTCCCCATGTATTGGTACCGCCAGACCACCCCGGCTTTTAAACAGAAAACCAGGACACTCGGTAGACGGTGGCATAAGCTGATACCAGAGGAGTGGGAAGCGAAGTTAATAGAATCCACCGTACCTCTCTCCGCGGATTCCAACACAGCTGACAGAGAATTTAACGGATGGCTCACCCACTCCCTAGACAGCCTTGCCCCACTAACCAGCACCCTTAAACACATCAAAAGGATCAACCCTGCTCCATGGTACACACCTTCCCTTAATGCATTAAGGAAGGAGTGCAAAAGAACAGAACGCATTTGGAGAAAAAATAAGTCGGTGAAGGAGAAAGACGCCTATCAATTATCCATGAAAGCGTACAAACAAGCACTCCATAATGCCAAAAGTGCCTTCTACGAGGAAAAAATAAAGAATTCCTCCTGCTCAGCTAAGGAGACCTTCATTATCCTTAAAGAGCTCCTCCATGTCCCGGACCCCCGCAGAAACCTATAGATCCCAAAGCAGCAGAAGGAAAATGCGTCAATCTAGCCACCTTTTTCGATGAAAAAATTTAAAAAATCCTTGCCTCCCTTCCTGCTGCTAAACTCGACACCACGGGGAAAGTTACGGACCTACCTCCCTTACAGTGGAATACCTCCGCGAAACCCGATACGCCTCATCTGGCGTTATTTGGCCCAGTCACTACAGAGGAAGTTGCAGCAACATTTGCGTCAATCAAGAGTGGCGCCCCCAGTGACCCAGTACCCATAAGATTTCTCAAAGATATCACCCGCACCATAGTGCCCCAGCTGACCGCCCTTATCAACATCTCTTTAGCCCAAGGGGAAGTCCCCTTAAGTTGGAAGGAGGCAGTCGTAAAAGGGCTTCTCAAGAAACCATCACTGGACCCTGAGGATCTATCTAATTATAGACCAATCTCTCTCCTCCCCTGGATAGGTAAGGTCGCAGAGAAACTGGTGAATAAAAAGTTGTCTCAATTCCTGGAAACCAACCACCTCCTTAAGAACTCACAGACAGGTTTTCGACCAGGTCAGGGCACTGACACCGCTCTTCTTGCAGCAGTGGAGAAGACCAGAGAAATTCTCGATACAGGAGGATCAGTGGCAGTGGTCCTCCTAGATTTGAGTGCGGCCTTCGACACTGTCAGCCACCAGGTCTTAACCCAACGCCTTGAAAACATCGGAGTGAAAGACACAGCGTTGAAATGGCTCACGTCCTTTCTTTACCAATGCTCTTTCCAAGTCTGGGAACGTGAAAGTCGCTCCCCCTCCATCCCCCTCCGGTGTGGTGTGCCACCACAGGGCTCATCACAAAGCCCCACGTTGTTTAATGTGTACATGGCCCCACTGGAGGAGTTGGTCTCTCCATTTGGAGTCACCATCGTCAGTTATGCTGACGACACTCAGCTGGTGGTAACTCTCTCTCACCCCAAGCTAGAGCCTTCCAATCTCCATGATTGCCTCTCCAATATCCATCAATGGATGAGCGACTCAGCCCTGAAATTAAATGGGTCAAAAACGGAGATTCTTCTCCTAGGGCATAAAACACTGAATCTACCCCCAAACATCTGGCCCGCCTGTATGGGTGAACCCCCTACCCCTAAGACGGAAGTTAAGAGTCTGGGAGTATGGTTAGAGAAAGATCTCACCTTCAGAACACAGGCAAGAAAAACGGCCGGCATTTGTTACGGCTTACTAAGATCATGCAGAAAGGTGCTCTCCCTACTCCCTTTCCAGTCCCGACTACTGCTGATCCAAGGCCTAATTGTGTCCAGGCTGGACTACAGCAACGCCATTTACTTAGGAGCCCCGGAAACCACTCTCCAAATATTACAAAAAACCCAGAATGCCGCGGCCCGACTGCTCACGAATACCCCAGCCAGAACATCAGCCAAACCTGCACTGAAAAAACTACACTGGCTCCCGATCAGGGAAAGAGTGATATTCAAGGCCCTTTGCCTGGCTCACAAGGTACTGCACAACGCAGGTCCACCAATCCTTAACAACTGGATCACACCCTACAGACCTACGAGAGCGCTTCGGTCAGACCATGGAAACCTTATCTTGGTTCCCAGGGTGAAGAAGGCCCGCGCAGGTGGCCGCCGCTTCTCAGTCAACACAGCGAAACAATGGAACGCGCTCCCCTTGAGTCTCAGATCAGAACCTAACCTCCTGCGATTCAGGAAGTCTCTCAAAACCCTTCTCTTCCCTTAAATCATCGCCATCCCCTACGTTCAGCCATCAGGAACTCGAGGTTAGCGCTGGGATACTCTTGGGTGACTACGCGCTCTATAAAAACCTAAAATAAATTTTAAAAAAAATAAGTTTAATTTAAGTTTCAGGAAATGCTTGGTATGTTTACCCCTATGTTGTGGGTAGAAAGCGCAAAAGTAAGAGTGGATGGTCTATTAAGTTATTGCTGCAAAAATGAGCCGCCAGCATAACGTTTTGGTTCCAGAACTGTGGCGGGATACCTGCTAAAGTACCCTGGCACAGCCTATCCAGTTCAGCTGACCCCCATGTGACAGCACATGGGCCTTCCTTTTTCAAAATAACTGGTTCAACATAAGCAAGAAGATCAGTTCCTAGAATGCATTGGTTTGTTGAATGAAAACACAGTACTGGAAATGATGCTCTGCGAATATGGACCTATCTGGTAACCAATACATGTGGCTTGTTAAGGGGAGTTCGGTGTGTACTGTAGGAAACAGCATTTGTCCATTTAGAAGACTGCCTTTTATTGACATGAATTGTGAACCGCAATAATCCCTTTTGGCTGGTCCTTCACACGTTTCCAATAAATGGACTTCTTTATGTCAGTATGAAGTGCACAATAATGTAGCTAGATTGCAACTAAACCACATCTCACAAAAATGCGCATTTTGGATGAAAATGCTTTTTCAGTTTGAAAACATTCGAAAGTACGTTTTTTTCATTGAGTTTTGCAATGCAATGATGCCACCTTTTCACCCAATTACATCACAGGAAGTGACATCACATGATCTTTGACACTGAGTCACTCCAGTGACATCATAGAATAATCCTTATTTCAGCAGACTAATTGCGAAGTTAAGAGCCTCTTACGTGCATAATATATAGAATTATGGATTGGTAACTTTTTACCCATCTATAACTTTATAAAAGGTATGGACCACAAAATCATCTGCCCCTGCTTTCATCTGCTGCAAAGTAGCAGAGGAGTAAAAGGGAGCCATACACAACATTATGCAGCCATGTCCCAAAGGTTAAAAATAAAAAAACAATGACCTGCCATCCTTGAACAACCCCAACCACCTTTCCTGATTCTTCCTCCTGCAGCTGGACTGTCTGCTTTCCGTCAAAATAGACAAGCAGCACTCTCTGGGAGGCCTGTCAGCCTGGCTGGAAGGCCTTTATGACATCACAACAGTGGATAACCTGTTTTGTTATCCACTGTTGCTATGTCATACTAATGGGTTATGGGATTCAGTGACTGAAATGAACAATAGAGGTTCACCATGAGAGCCTTACATAACTATAACATAATGCAGTTACTAACACAGTTAAATGCCCATTTTATATACCACATCCATTTTCAATAGAGTGGTGCCATGACAGGAACATTGCATCTTTCTCTTTTTCATTGCCCGAAAAATATGTGTTTGTTGGAAGTGGAGAATACAATGTAACAGACAACCCAAAACAACACTATAAAGCCCAATTATTTATTCCACAAACAGTCATGATTTAATGTTTTCTCTAGTGTATACTCCAAACATACATTTATACAAGACAAACAAGATAAAAATTGGTTGTGTCCACCTGTATTATTTCATGTGGTCCATACAATGAATATTAACTAGACTATTTACATAAATTATTCTTTGTCATTTTCATACATTTTGATTAGTATCACTCACTAAATAAAGCACAAAGGTGAGGCTTTTGTTCAAACATAATTTTCCATGTGTTCATAATAATGCGAATCGGCAGTATCTTTTTTTTAAATGTGTATTTTTTTCCATTTCTGTATTTGACTCAGAAGAGTATATTTTGTGTTGCTTTATTTTTTTATTTTGTGGAGTGAAGACTTTAGTAACTCATGTTGCAGTTAGAGGTGGAGAAAGTATGGACATAACACACTGTTTACCTTCTGTTCTTGGCATTGCATTTGTCAACCCTAAGGATAGGAGTCATAATGGCAGTGCCTGGTGTCACAAGGAATAAGCCAGGGGTCACAGTTGGGGTGCAAAGAATTTGGTGGCTTCTATGAGGGCCTCCAGCAATCTGGGTGGGTAAGTAATGTAATTGTGATATGGCCACCCCCAAATGACAGCAACAGAAAACTTGACAATCCAAATGCCTCAGGCAACGACTGCAAGGATGACTACTCCAGAAGATATGCTAGCCCCATCCCCTTATGTAAGACCAAAACATAAAAATGTCTCTCCGATGAGTGGAACCTTATCATCTACATGTCCTGAAACTAAATGAAAATCAAAGTAAAACATCATCAGAGAGAAACTGGACAATGAAACAATGAAAGGGAACAGCCTCTGGATAGGAGGTGTGAGAAAGTCCTTTGTCAGAAAAAAATATCAATATGGTTGGAACAACAAAAATACTCTGATAGACTACATGTGTAAATAATTAGCAGATGTTAACCACTGTTACTTATCAAAATTAATAGTTTGAGTGAGTTAAGAAGCTGACTTTAAAAAATGTAACCAACAACAAATACCAACATGACCTGTCAGTTGAGTAGCACAAAGTTATAACTTGTCTTACCTTAAGTTGCCAAACTCAATAGACTTACCTTTTTTCCTGATAGGGTTAGTCAAAGGAAAAAATAAACAAGTATTGACAAAGCCAATAGGTCTAGCCTGCACAAGAGCTATGGCTTTGCCAATGTATTTTACCCATGTTGTCCAACAGCATGTCTGCTGTTCAGCATGGCTAAAGGTTAGTGGAGTTGAGAGAGTGGCAAGGGGTATCGTAAAGTGGATTGGCGAAGAGTGGAGTACATTGTTGTGGCCCAGACTGTCTCGTATTGGATCAGCATAGAGTGGAGTTGTGTCGAGTGGCTTACAGGGGAGTGGCATTGAGAAGAGTGGGCTGGAGTAGAGTGTTGCAGAGTATAGTGGCATAGAGTGCAGTGGCAAGAATTTAACTCAGTGAATATATCATAGATGATGCACTTATTGAGGCTGAAATCTTTGGAAACAAAACTGTCTGTGAGTGTTGAGCAGAACTCATTATGTTTATTCATTACAAGGTATGCTCATCATATCTAAGGCTATAGAAACATTGTTTTGAAATGCTTTCTGGAACAAGAAAGACAAACTAGGTTTTGCATAACTTCTCTCAGGGTGCACTTCATTCAAAATACATAATGCAAAACAAGGCAATGTTCAATACACTCAGTTATATAAATCAGAAAACCAAGTTAATAGAATTTGTCAAAGAACGTGAGGAAAAATCTGAACTTTTGTTGCTCAATGGCGGCTAGTTTACCATTAAGTTCTTTCTATTTGCTCGCCAGACCAGCAGACCAGCAAGCAGCGATCAGAGAGGGAACTGCCTGCCTGCGGAGCCAGCTAGATACTGCACCAAGAGACGCTGAAGACGCCGTGAAAAGCAAGAAAGGCAAGACAAGGCAAAGCAAAGCGGTGAGCCCGGGAATCTACAAGCTCCCTGCTGTTCCCCCCCCCACCTCACCTCTTGGCAAAATCCCGGAGGTGTGGGAAGCAGCGGGGGCTCCGAAAAACCGGGGCAAAATCGGAGCAAAATCAGAGCCGCGAAAATCGGTAAAGAAAACAAGGCGAGGCCGGTGGAGCCGGTGGGAACAGTGGGAGACTAGTGGGGTTTGGGGGCCTGTGGTAATTCAGTAATTTCACATCCTTGGGCCTCCCCCAGCCTCATAGAGTCTTCTCTAAGCCACCTCATCCTCGGACTCGTGACCTGAGGAGGAGGAGCGAATAGTGAACCGCGGAGAGCATTCGAGCCGTTGAGCTGCTGAGCTGCTGTGTGTGGGATGAAAAACAGCCCCCAACCTGGGCTTTCGCGAACCTAGAGCCTGAGAAGCCGAGAAAAAATCTCACAGCCTTTTTGCACGCTCGGTGCGAGGTTTCCTGGGAGAACCTACCGGCACCTGAACCTGCTCCATCACTGCCAGCACCCAAACGAGGTGAGCTCGGAAAAAAAGCTTGCGGCTGCCGATAGAGGCGGCCTCGAAGTAAGAGCCGGGGTGGCGGTTCTTGGCGGGTCCGACCAGGTCTGACAACGCCGGTGGCCCACCCCGTGTGCTCCGCTTGCGTCTTATGCACTTTACCCGTTTTACCGTCTCTGCTTCTGTGAGCTCCTCCTGAAACCTGTTTTACCGTTTCTGAAACCCTTTCTTTCGGCTCCCCCTTCTCCGCTGCTATGAGTTTATCAGATTAGTCCCAGAATTGCTCATAATCTCTTACATGCTGAAACAGAAAGGTGGTGTGCAACTTGTCAAAAGGATAGGGGGGAACTCCTTTCCCCTCGCTGCGCACTCTCATTCTCCGACTACAGAGTGTGACTCATCAGAAATTCATCAGTTGCAACTTAAAAAAAAACCCTGGACGAACCCAAATCCAAATAGAACCGAACTCAAATAGAATCCAAATAAAGCGAAGAAGGGTTTCTCAACTTACAAAAAAACTAAGTGGCATAGAAAGCCCTACAAGCCTACTGAGGTTTAGCGGACAGAGGATAGTAAATTACTATAATCACTACAATACCAAGGGAGGAAAATTGAAAACAATAAACAACATACAACAACATAAATAAGAGAGCAAAGGAAAGTATCTGCTCTCACCATGATGCATACAAGGAGTAGCACCCAGTTACAACCCTCCCATCGACCTCACAAGACTGCAAAACGACAGAAATCAAAACTGCTTTATCCGCAAGAAACTGGTCGCGGAAATCAATCCTTTCTTCACCCCCCGAAATTTGAAGGAGCAACTGGAGTAACTAAAGCGCACTCCAGGGAGCGGATCAAAGCGCTAAAGGGTGAAAAAACACCAACAACCGCCCCCTTACATCCTCAACACGTTTCACATCCAACTAAAGGGAAAAATAATGTCACAGGCGACGTTAGAGACCATTTCTTTCGTATTGAGCAGCTAAATAAAAGCGCCCTCCATCTTCCATGTGGTAAAAATACAAGCTCCTCCAATCAATTACTAACATTCTCAGCTTCTCAGACTTGGCCTCTCTCTATCCCGAAATAATTGTTTGTGATAAGGTTACTGTTTCCGCTCTTCCTTGCCCAAAACTACCTTTATTCCACTCAGATAATCAATCTTTAAAATTTACCCCAAATGAATTGCCAAAAATCATGCTTCCTACAGCCACGTCAGTCCCCCTAACTTTGTTGAACATCCATAGATTTGGCAACGAACAAGACCTAGAGAAAGAATATGTGAACTCTCAAATGGAAAAAGACAAAATTTCAGAGCACAAATTATCAGACTCTATAATCTGGATTTCGTCGCCTCACTCTCCAACCCAATCTGCAAAGTTTTTGACATCTCAAAGGTCGTCACCCAATGAAGTTGAGTTAAATTCATTCAATGGCCCACTGGACGTTTGTACTCCAGCAATGATTAAAGTCGAGGCTCTTCTCTCAGTTACCAACCAAGCTTTGAACTCAATGGCTAACGCTGCGCATATGCATGCTGATAAATTGGACACACAGATAAACATACTACAATTAGTAGCAAACTCAATAACGGGAATAGATTTAAACCTGGAGCAACTGAACGCATTGATACGAAGAGTCCAAAACAATGCGGCGCAAAATCAAATCCCAAATTTGAACTCCAGCCAAGAACCAAACGTAAATCCAAACTTAAATTCACATCAAACGCAAAGCGGCTGTAACTGTGAGCCCATATTAAAAAAGTTAGAGTCACTGCCGGCAATAATGTCCACTCTAATTGAAGATCTGAAGAATGAGACACAGATTAGGCCTTTGAAAACGTGTACCCCCTCAAGTCTTCAAACTCATGATAAACCTATTATACCAAAATCAGATCCAAATAGTCCAGAGCACCCTAGCTGCAATAAGAGAGACATGAAAATGGAAAAACAATCACATAATGTCAAATTAAACACTCAACACGAAAAGCCCCTCTTCCCAGCTCAAGAAAGCGTTTTAGACACTGAAAGAAAGGTCGTCTTTTCCGGCAATGAATCTACTCCAATTTCACAACTACTGAATGCCCAAGAAAAAAATATGCCACTCATCACTGAAGTAGTGCCATCCTCCCGACTGAGTCTCACTAGCCCTTTAAATATGACCACACAAACCTCGACGAATGGGAATCTTTTGTCTAGAAAGAATAAGAAGAGGCTAAAGAAACTAAACAAAGCAAAAAAAAAGGCAATGAACTACTTCAGTGGCTGGGAACAAATAAGAGTGAACTAATTTCCAATCCAACAGTGCAGTCAGCAAAACTACTCCATCGCGCTGACGAAAAAACGGAAAAATCAAACGCAATTTTAACGAAGATCAATGAAGATCACAACACCCAGCCTGACCGAGAACAGAATCCATCAAACCTAAGGGAACAAAAAGAAACTACAAGTAATAGTAAAAACAAAAAATCTTATAGTAACTTCCCAAAGCAAAATGAAAATTCCACCAAACTGCTCAAAAAAAGCTCTCCACTCGCCCCAGGAATAAAAAAAACAATTAATCAGGAGCCAAGTCCAAAAACAACAAATAATATTGACGAAATTCTATTGTCAAAAATAGATGAGGAACAGACAAACACTGAGACCCTCATGGAGGTGTAAAGATCTGATAACACGACGCAATCTCCTAATGGAGTAGCGAGAGGAAGTGATCTGCCAACAGGCGTCGTCCCCTCAATTTTCAAATCAATTAACCAAGACAACTTAGACAATCCACTCAATGAGAATGTACTTATGGACCCTATAGAGTCACACTCAAAATACGAAACTTTGCAAAAACCAAAGCCTAATCAGCGAACGTCCCCTTCCCTGTCCCAACGACAATAAAATAACACTGTACCCGGAATATGTATCCCAAGGTAAATGGGATATTTTAAACAGAGGAAATATTTTAAAGCTATGCCTCCAGCTTCCGGGCCTAGAAAGCATAAAGTCGACGGACATCGAAAGTGTGGCCTGCATGGATCCTGAACAGGGCCAAATAAATGAATCAACTGTGGTAACTTTTTTTAATCCTGATCAGGCGGCAATTATAATGAATAACAAAAACCAACTGACTGAATGGGGCGTCCAGGCTAGCCTCTCTACCAATGCTAAATACCCGTATTTTCTAAAAAAAAATATGCAACGCTCCAACGGTCGCCAGTGACAAATCAGAACAAAAACAGGATAAGAAAATCCAGCAGATATCTTCAACACTAAGTGGCCCGAGACAAGGAATAAAAACCGCACCCTGGATAGAGAATCCACTTCAAATAACAGCTACAACATCAGGGGGACCGTGACATGCTTACTTAAGCCTCTTAAATCCCAAGACTGGTCCTGGCTTTCCCAGGCCTTAGGGTAATACACAGAAAACATCGTACGAAGAAAAAAACAACTGTGATATAGCTAACTATCTTAATATATGTTCATGGAATATCCGGGGTTTAACAAAGGAGAAAAGCGAACGACTAACCACGGGCCTTCAGAAGACCCAGGACATATTTGCTCTCCAAGAAACATGGGCACTGGAGAATACCATTTGGGAAGACTTCACCATTATCGAATCACTCGCTATACCATCCGCTGTAGGTGGTCATGCCTCTGGAGGTGTGCTGATCGCCGTGAAGAACACTCTGGTCGTAAACCTATTACCACTCTATAAAGGTGAAGGTGATTATATCTTTATCAGCATTGAGACCCAGTGCCAAGAAAAGGAAAAATTAAAACAAAAAATCATCCTTGGCTGTGATTACTTGCATCCCTCTAAAACAAGACGAGAGGCTACATTGAGAAAAATGCTACCTGATATAGCCAATCTTGAAGGTCACTTTCCAAATGACATATGGCTGGTAATGGGTGACTTCAACACCAACCTAATGGAGGCTGACTGCACCCCACTCTCTCAACTATCTCTAATAAATGATATGTGGGCAATCCCGTAGATAAAATCTCAGTTCCAACGGAAGGAAGCCAAAGGGATAAAATTGGCAACACAACTAAATCAACTAGGTTTGCGCATTTTAAACGGAAGAATTGCTTCGGACCAACCGGCTGCATATACTAACGTATCCTCCTCACGAATGGCTACCCTGGACTACATTTGGATATCAGTAATTCATCTCCAGTTGATACGGCAGTTTTTGGTAACTCCGTCTTCAGACAGCGATCACGTTATTTTAACGAGCAAAATTGATCTTTGGCAGTTTCATCGCCCAAACATCCGCCTGATTGGCAACGAATCGAACTTACAGAATGTAAGAAAATTGAGATGGTCTGAGGAAAATCGAAATGTAATAGTAGCTGAAGTGGACGACATGCTGATCAAATGGGCACCGAATGGCGCAAGTCACCGGACGGCATTCTTATGGCAAAGTATAGTTATTGATTTCAGGGAAAAATTAGCCCCAAAGCTAACAAAAAGCATAGCTAAAGATTTTCTGGTTCCAATTACCCTTTTAGAGCAAAAACAACTCCTAATTACATAAAAAAACAAATTAAATAAACTGCAGCGAATTACCGCCAATAATGAGAGTGAATATAAATCTTTGTGGAGTCAAATATCATCTACCAGAAAGGAATATATGTTATGTTATGTTATGTTAAACAAATTTGTAAGGCGCAACTAACACCATTAGGTTTCTTGGCGCCATAATGAAGAGAGCAGATGAGGGAGCAACAGAGAACATTTATTTGTAGGATTCAGTAAAAAGAAGAGTTTTGAGGGAAGATCTGAATTTGGGATACGGAGTAGACAATCTGAGAGACAGAGGGAGGGAATTCCAAAAGGTGGGGGCCAGGAAGGAGAACTTGAGCCCACCGTGTTTCTTCCTTTTGTATCTAGGAGTGGATAACAAGGCCAGTTGGGAAGAACGGAGAGTGCGAGGAGGGACGTAGGGTTGAAGGAGGGAAGAAATAAAGAGGGGGCCCTGACCGGCAAGGGATTTGAAGATAATGCAGCCCAACTTAAACTTGCAGCGGGCAGCTACCGGAAGCCAATGGAGGCTTTTTAGAAAGGGGCGGATGTGTTGATCTCTTGGGAGGGAGTGAATCAGGCGGGCAGCCTGATTCTGAATCAGCTGGAGCCGCCTAAGTTGGTAGGCTGGAATGCCAACATAGAGCGCGTTGGCGTAGTCAATCCTCGATATTACTAGCGCAAGCAGGGCCAGGGTAAGGGCCTCAGAAGTGAGTAGCCGGGAGATTTTCCTAATTTTTCTTAATTGAAAATGGCTGGAGGAGACTACCGCGCTAATCTGGGGCGTCATGGAGAGGTCGCTGCTAATGACGACTCCCAGACTTTTGGCACAGTTGGCAGGGCGGGGTGGACTGCCAAGGCTGACTGGCCAGAAGAAAGAGTCCCAAGGATTGGAAGAACCCCCGACAAGAACCAGCTCGGTCTTGTCGGGGTTGAGCTTCAGATGGTTAGAGCTCATCCAATTGCTAATGAAGCAGAGGGTGTTTTGAAAGGTAGAAATATAGGAAAGCCAGCTTTATTCTAAGGAAATTGGAGGAAGAACACATTGGGCAGCGGCCCACGTTAAAATCCAAGGACCAAAGGAAATTCTGGAATTGGGTAAACAAGGCTGCAAAAACCACCAAACCTCCTAGTGTGACTAACATCTCCCCTGCTGACTGGGAGATCTATGTCAAAACTATCTATACAGCACCATACGCTAACGATTGCAATAGCCCATCCATCTGCAAGGAACCGAGGGGCATATTATCAAGGGGGTTTATCTCCGCTTTTTTGGCTTTAAAAGCCAAGAAAGCTGAGATAAAATTATCTCCCTATTACCTAGCTGTCGCTAACACCAGTTAGCGACAGCTAGTAGAAGATAGCGACCATCTTGGGCCCCACTTTGCATGTCAGTAATATTTATCACTAATGACATGCAAAGTGGGCGTGCCAAGATATTAGCGACTGGAAACAGTCGCTAACATCGCTATCTCCTATTACCAACTTTTGGAGATATTCGCGCTAAGCGCGAATATCTCCAGAAGCTAACACCTGCCCTGAGCAGTTCTTAGCCATGTTATCCAATGGGAGGTGGATAACATGGCTAAGAGCATTAGCTCGCTAATGCATGAATATCGCTGACTTTTCAGCGATATTAATGCATTGCAGCCGATTTTTGTCGCATTTGCGATAAACCTTGGTAATACCAAGCGCTAATCATAAAGAAAATGCGCTCAGGTGGCGCCCCAGGACCCAATGGTATTCCCACCCAAGTATACAAATGTTCTACCCAAAAATGGGCATTGATGCTGGCACCCCTTTTTAAGGCAGCAATACTGGGAGGTCCTATCCCAGCTTCTTGGCGAGGATCATTACTAGTTCCCATCCACAAAAAAGGCTTGCGCTCTAGTCCCGACAACTATCGGATGATAGCCCTCCTTGATGTGGACGGGAAGGCATATGCAAGTGTCCTTCTATCCGAACTAACAACATGGGCGGAACACTGTGCTTTAATTCCTTTCACACAAACTGGCTTCCAAGGGGGCTGCCATACTGAAGATAACCTGATCTGCATAGCCCATATGATGGAAACCACTTTAGCCACAAAAGGCAAATCATTATACCTGGGCTTCATTGATTTTCGGAAAGATTTCGATAGCGTGATTCGGCCCAAACTCTAGGAAAAATTGGCGAAATGGGGCATTCCTCAGAAGTTACTGAATGCGCTAATTGTCTTACATACAGATACCTGGGTTAAAATAAGAGTCACCTCGAGATGGTCATCCACTAACTAAATCTATACTACCAGAGGACTGAAGCAAGGATGCATTCTTGCACCTTTACTATTCAGCCTGTATCTTGCAGACCTCCCCGAATGGCTGTCCCACTGCCGAGCCTTCCCACCAAGAATCGGCCCTATAAAAATCCAAACCCTGCAATATGCTGACGACACCATCCTTCTCGATCAAACCCAGGTGGGTCTCCAAAGACTCTTTGACTCCCTTGCTTCGTATTGTAACATCAATACATTAGAGATCAATGCCACCATGACCAAAGTAATGGCAATATCCTCTTCGAAAACAAAAAAGAGCACTTGGTTTATTGAGGGGAAGGCACTGGAATCAGTCACTGCCTATAAATATCTGGGTGTTTGGATAGACCATAAAGGGAGACCGACCACGCATATAACTGCAATGCAGAGTGTTGCTCGAAGCCTCGTGGGGGCCTTCATAAGAACAAAGAGAGCTCTCCACTCTCCGGACTTTACCCCACTAATAAAACTGATAGGTGCCAAACTTCTCCCAACAAAATCTTTTGGCGCTATAACCTATAAAGATAAAATTACCAATTGGTTAGACAGAGCCCATTCATCATGCTTCCGCAGAGTTTTCCGACTGCCAAACTCAACCTCTCACGCCCAAATTCAAAAGGAATTCTCTTTATCTTCCCAGCACTGGATTATGAGTGCAACATTCATCGCATACAGCCTAAAAATGAAACTAGCCCATTCCAACACTCTAAAGAGCAATATATGGTTCAGCAATCCCGCCACATCATGGAGCAAGTATCTGACCTTCTGTCTGGAAACTTTAAAGGCCAACGATATATGGTCAATTTCGCTGCCCATAGTGGCAAAAGTCAAACTTTTAACTAAATAAGCAAAAATCCTTTCCTACGACCATGATGCAAAATTAATATTAAAGCTCTTCCATGGCAGCTGGGCCTCAAAACTCTACGCCCCAAAAATATTGCCGCTTTATCTCTCATCGTCTATGAAACCCTATGCAAAACATCAATTAATGAGACTACATTTTGGCCTTATTCCACTGATGGCATACAAGTTCGGCCAAGGATATAAGAAGGCCGCTTCCACCAAGTGCCGCTTTTGCAACCAGGAAGAGGAAAATCTAATTCACATTCTGTGCATTTGCAGACGCTTACTAGCCCAAAGAACTTTTTGTTTCCGCCCGATATGGATTTTTCTCAATATCAGGACATGCCAAGAAGCTTTGGAAGCATGTATGATGGGCGACTCACCCCAGATGACAACGCGTTTTGTCAAATTTATATCTGAAATCAACCTTTTATTACCACCAGATGATCAAGAATGAACTCTAATTTTTGAAAATTGTTCTCTTTTCTTTTTTTCTATGTGGTTATTGTTTCTTTGCTAGAATTGATTAGTGTATCCTACCAAATTTTTAACTATGACTGTGCAAATTGCAACGATTTTAATTAATTGTGCAAATAAAAATTCTACTTACTTACTTACTTTCTATTTGCAATGTTTTCAGAGAGATGACAAATTTAAAATTAACGTACCATTTGTGAAACTCTTCCACACCACGATCTTCTCGGAAAGACAGGGGAATGTTTTGAAAAACATGTTGACAGCCTTCTTCATTTTATGCAACAGCAAGGAAACCCCTTTGAAAGCACTAAGCCCATGCGACTACACAACTTTGTGATAAAAAAATGTGTGGCTAATGATATAAAGACGTGTCTACTAGATGTCCTGAAACATGGATCAAAACTATATGGAGAAGGAAGCAGGGGAGGTTTGTATTGAACGAGAAAAGCTGTTATGCATAATCACCAAAGCTAAACTTCCATGTTTTAATTGCCATAGTAAGAATTTCGGCCAACCAGCCACTATAAAAGAGATTACAAAAAAACAACTTTTGCAAGCCCATAGAGAGATGTATGTACCACAAGAAAGGGGCGAATTCATCAAGGACATTCTGTCATATGATCTACTTCCAACAAACACATTATTTGCTGGAGATGCTGCAACAAAACCAGTGAAGCAGAAACTCATGCAAGAGCTACAAAAAAACCTTTCACCTGAAGAATTTCAGTTTGAAAAAGTGTCCTCAATGAAAACTGCTGTTGTTGTGGACTATATGTCACAATTGCAAATGGTCAAGAGTTCATCCATGCAAAACTTCGGAGAGGTTGTTCAGACTGTTCTACAGATAACAAAGTCGGCGTGCACCTTGCAAAAACTGCACAATGTCTTTGACAGTTAAAGAATATGAGAAAATCCGACAAATGTCTACATGTGGGAAAAATTGACCATGCCTGCATTAACAATTCAACACCTATACGTGGCAACTTGATCAATTCTGGTCATCAACATCGAACAAGATGAACTTGGAGATGTTAACTCACCAAAATATTGCTGATGCTTCAGTAAACACTGAATTTCTCATTTTTGCAAGTGGAATGATTGTCAGTGAAGAGTTGCTGTCTGCAGAGACATATTCAAAAGTATAGGCCATATTGATCAAGAACTGAACAGAAAATTGGAGAAAGCTGACCTTCGTGTTGTGCCACATGTTAAGTGGGCTGTTTGAAATAGTTCCAATTTAATCATTGTACTGTCAAATGACACAGATATTAATATTGGGCCAATAAGATTTGTTGCAATGGTCATAAGTCAAGGATTGTCAGAGTTATGGAGACATTATGGAACCGGCGAAAAAAGACACTTAATCTTGCTTCATATTCTGTACAATAAACTTGACCCAGAGATGGCCAGTGTTCATCAAGGCATATATTCTCACGGGTGATGACACTATGAGCAAAATTGGTACAAATATTGGAGCTTTAACTGCTGAACCTGTGAAGTGTCTAAAAGGATTTGCTGAGGCAGAAGAAGAATGTGACTTTAAAGACTTAGAAAAATACCTTGTGCGTTTGTGGAAAATGAGCTCTTACTGTCACACATTTGACGATCTTCAGTACAGTGAGTTCAAGAGATCAGTCCCACTAAGTGAACTTCCTCTGACTTTCTATTCTGTGCGTGGACACATTAAAAATGTGTCAGAAGATGAGTAAATCTTTTGGACCATGCATATGTAGGAAAGATCCATATGACTTTTATTGTGAAGATATTGATGGAGTGCTAATACTTACAAAATTTCTCAAGCCTCTACCCACAGAATTTACGCGCCAATATACTTGCAAAACCTGTGCTCCAAAAGCATGTCCCTGTCAATATGCTCTTTTCAAATGTTTAACATTCTGCAAATGTACCACAAAAGATTGTCAAAACAAATAAAGTGAACTATTGTAGTGTGCCTAAAACAGAAATGATAAACATTATTACTTTTTTCATATTCATATCATAAACATTGTGTGGTGTATACATAAAAGGTTTAAAAACATTATTATTTGTTTAATTTGTATATATGTCTCTTCTTCCTCTATTATAGCTGGCATTTTGAAAAATGGCGAAAGGGTTGCTCTGAGCAGTTATTTTCTGTCTCTTTAAGACTACTTGAGCCCGAAAGTGACACCAAAATGAATTCTATAGGTCTCAAGTTTCCTGAAATATTACGTCATCACTGCAACACCTCTGCAATTAAAAAAAAAAAGTTGTCTGGAATTTTTTTACCCAGATTAGCAATGTCTATCCAAGCTAAATTGCTTCTCCAATGATACAAAAACGCAAATCAAAAAATGAAAATCTCTGGGAAACATTTTGTTTACAGAGGTGTATCAAGGGTCCTGGACTACAGAATTCAGTGGTGTACAAGGCAGTGTTGTAGAATGCAGTGGTATATATTAGAGTGTTGCATAGTATAGTGCAATGGTGTAGAGTGCAGTGTGCAGGGTGGAGTAGAGTAGAGTGGCATAGAGTGCAATGGAGCAGAGTAGAACAGAGTGCAATGGCACAGAGAGGTGCAGAGTAGAGTGGCGTAGAGCGGTGCTGTAGAGTGCAGTGCCATAAAGTGCAGTGACATAGAGTGGAGGGATGCAGAGTACACTAACATAATTGGCACAGAAAACAGTAGTGCAGACTGGAGTGGTGTAGAGTACAGTGGCAAAGAGTGAAGTGGTGTAGTCATGTAGAGTGCTTTGGCATGGAATCGAGTGGTATAGAGTGCAGTGGCATAGAGTGGAGTAGTGCACTGTGGAGTAGAGTGCAGTGGAACAGAACGGTGTAAAGTGGAGTGGTGTTGAGTAGAATGTAGCAGCATGAATTGGAGTATGCATGGTTTGGTAGCAGACAACCTATTTTTTGTTGAATTTACCATTACATTTGCACAGCCATATAGTTTTACAAATAACACTATACAGTGCACAAATAATATTATGTGTAAATGGCATTGCCTACGTCCATGTATATTGATTTTTTGATCATATTAAAGTATTTATTTCCAACACAATTAAGAATTAACAAAAAATGTGCAGTATGTTTGCATTTCTAATTCTGAAATGCTTGCACAGTTCATTTAAATGTAGTGTGCTAGAAACAAAACATTTCCTACCCCCAGTGTCCGGCCACACAAATCATCTCAATTTTTTTGTCAGAGATAGAAAAGTAAACCATAACTTCCCTTGGAAGATAGGGCCTGACATCTGTCCTCTGTCTCTGAATGCACAGCAAATCAAGATCAGAACAATTGTTACAGGCCTGTATACTGAAAGGTACACTCAAGAATACAAGGGGAGTTGGTACGAAAATGCTTTACTCCTTGGGAGGGACAAACTCAACTTGTGCAGCCTAAAAGAAATAAAGCCAGCAAATTGATAGGAAACAATTGTGAGTTACAAACCGCAAAGCCAGTGGTAAGCCACATGAAGAATTCATTCTCAGAAAACCTTTTTAGAAGTCATGAAGATGTCTGTAGCAAACTGCTTTGAACTAAAAATGGACTGTTGTTTCTAACATAACGTTATTCCATAAATATACATCTGATTTAGACAAATTATTGTTTGTTATCTTAGTTACTTAAAAAACTGAGAGAAACACCATTTTAAACCTAGAATGAAGAGATCATGTTCAAGGACGGTGTATAATTTCAGGCTACAGTTATTGGTCCCGATTTTGTTCTATTAGAGAGATAGCACCCGATTAGCAGTAGAGCCATATTTCCTCTGAATAGTGTTTCAGGAAATCCAAAGCTGAAGCAAATATTTCTAATAAGCTTAAAACAAAAGAGAACACTATTTTTCTTGCCGATTGATCCTTTGAGGTGTTTCAAGAATTGCACCCTCTGAATTTGTCCTGGACCGATTCCAGAAGACTAATGCTTAAAGGTGGGCTTTATAAAGAACTCTATAAACGTCCATTTCATTTTTAGGAATAAGGTGAGGGCCAAATAGGAAGGGGAAATATTAATTTTAAAAACGTATTTCCCACAGCATTTTTCGATTGACACCAGATCCTACTTGCATAAAAGCAGCTGCTGGGGCACTTATCATTGTCAACCAGTAAATCTGCTGAAGAGTTATGGCTACTATTAAAATAATTCAAACCTGCTGCTATAGAAACCAGGATACTTTTAAGATTTGGTCAGTTTCTGATTGCTGAGAATTGGAATCCCAGGTAGTCGAAATCTGTAACCTGGGAGAGTGCATTATCATTCAAGCATATTTCCAATGATCTGCTGCAAGCCAATGATCAACATTTTTGAGTAGGGGATATTTCATAGGGAGTTTGGCTTTCAGGCAAGTTTTCTCAAAGCAACGTAGTAATCATAAAGGTCTGTTCTCCATGCATCTACAGAGATGGCATTGCAGGAATACAATAAGAAGAAATAAATCTGGGCACAATCTAGGTAAATCAGATCATAGAGTGTTTAGTTTTGTATCAAGGCAGTTGGCAAAGGGGCTAAAAAAGGAAAAGCATCAGTTTGTAATTGTTAGAAATGAGGGTCTCTGGTTGGCAGAGGTATGTACCTTTGTCCAAGTATGGACCCTTGCTTCTAGTCAGGGTGGGGGGATACACACACTGAGGGCTAGATGTAGGTAATTGTAATTTACTGATTCGAAAATACCGAATTTTACCGATTGAGTATTTTCGACTCGGTAAATGCAATGTAGTTAAAAAGTTGGTAAAAAATACTGAATCTTTAAGATTCGGTATTTACCGAATCTGTATTTACCAATTCGGTAATTGCCATTCATTCCTATGGGCCTGGAGGCCCATAGGAATGAATGTCAATTACCGAATCGGTAAATACCGATTCGGTAAAATTGGGAAAGAGTCAAGGGTGGCAGGGTGTCATTTTGACACCCTGTTGCACCCCTGAATAGTGCTGGTGTGCACATGAGGCATGTATGTCTGTCACATGGCACAGGTGTAAATGTACGGATTTGCATTTACAGAGGAATTCCTTATTTTCCACCAACTAATAGTTGGTGGTAAATACCGAATCCTTAAAGCACAAAAGCACTCTTTAAAGTGCTTACTACATCTCATTTACCGATTCGGTAAATACCGAATCGGTAAATGAAGATTCGGTAAATACCGAATCGGTAAGTACCGATTTGTTATTTACCGAATCGGTAAATATACCACCTACATCTGAAAAGGTTATTACCGGTCGGTAACTGCCGATTTCGGACGTTACCGACCGGTAATAGCCTTCCTACATCTGGCCCTTGATAACCTCTGCTCACCCCCAGTAATACAGTGATAACACCACAAATGGACACCACACCAGTTTAGAAAAATAAAGTATTTTTATCTAAATTCAGAAAGACCAAAACAACACAAATTCAACATTCAGGTACTAAGATGTGACTTTAGAACAGTTATTGCAAAAATAAAGCTTGTAGAAAATATATATTCCCACTTGGGGCTATTTCAACGTAGTGACAGCAATAAATCAAAAGTATTGCGCCGTCCACAAGGGGTGCTGCGTCGGTCATGGAGTTGCACTGACCCCAAACAAACAGTACCCTGGAAACGAAGTCTATGACAGTGCATGGCGTTGTAGAGGCGAGGCGTCGCTGATGAGGTCGAGGCATTGCATCCGCTAGGAGGTAACATGTCCAGTCTAAGTCAGGGGAAGCCAGTTGCATCAGCGGTGAGTAGTAAGTTCCGGTGACAGTGCAAAGTCAGCAAATTTGTTGATAACAGGATGCAGGGGCTGGCGGTGATGGAGTCGGTGCGAGCACTGTCATCAGAAATGCCTATAACTGCAGGCTTTGGCAGGCATCAGAGGGCATAGGAGCTGTGGTGCAAGCCAGGTGGTGCATCATGCACTTCACGAACGGTGCCCCTGACCTTGGTGCAGATTGCGGCATCACCGCTGCATTGCTGACTGAGTCAGAGACAAGTTTTTTTCTTCTCTTAGGTTTCTTCCAGGTCCCTACAGCAGGAACATCCACCAGAGCCCCAAAACTAGAATAGGTCCCTGCTGGCAGGTCAGAACTCTCAGCAATAGAGTTCAGGGGAACTAGGGGTGAAGTATTTGTGTCCCTGAGACTTCAGAACAGGGGCCCAGCACAGAGAGGCCCTTGGAGATTCTTTTTCAAGCAGGTTCACAACAAAGTTCCATTCTTTGTTATTTCCTTGGCAGAAGCAGCAATTGCACGCCAATCCCACAAAGCATACAGCAAAGGGGCAGTACTCCTCCTCACAGCTCTTCAGCTCATCTTCTTGAGAAAGGTTCCTCTTGAGTTCAGGAGTGATCTAAAGTTCTGGAGTTCAAAGTCAATAATTTATACCCCATTTTCTCTTTGTTCTTCTTTGTTGCAAGGGACTCTGAACCCAGCCCAAGCCAGTTCTATCTTCCCTGGTGCAGTATGACCACAGTGGGTGGAGACAGCATTGTGCAAGGGAGGAAGGCCCCATTCAGGTGCCAGGAAAACTCCTACCACTACTCTAAATACAGCCAAGTCCCCTTCAGCTCAGCTCTGAGTCATTCAGGAAGGGCCAGGCACACCTAAACCCCACATGGCCGTCTCCAATGAATGCACATCCCCAGCCCCTCTCACTCCAAAACCAGACAGTCAATCCACAAACAGGCAGAGGCACACAGTATGGTTGAACAAGAAAGTGCCTACTTTCTTAACACCTTGGCTGCGGCGGATATTCCGCCGCAGCGCTAACGGTCGCTGGGGGCGCGCAGCTCACCTGCGCGGGTGACAGAACCGTTCCGTCATTGCTCGCGCGGTGAGCTGTGCTTGTGACGGAACGGTTCCGTCACAGCCCCGCCCACTAAATGAAATGCGCCACGCAGGGCCGAAATCAGCGCTGCGCAGGCGCGGCGAGCGGGCTGTGACTGAACCGTTCCGTCATGAGCACAGCCCACCGAGAGGCGTGACGGAACGGTTCCATCAATAGCGCCGAAAGGGTTAAATTGGTATTTTCAAACACACAATTTAAATACCATCTTTTCTAAAAGATGTGTTATTAAATTCTGAATTCAGAGACCCTAAACTTTATTACTCCATCTTGTCCCAATGAGAAGTTAAAGTTGTAAGATGTTACAAAGTATCCCCCATTGTGTTCTATCGGACAGATAGCCTTTCAATAGTGAAAAACAAACTAAATTGGCAGTATTTAACTATCAGGACATGTCGCATACACCAGTACATGTCCTACCTTTCACATACACTGTACCCTTCCCATGGGGGTACCATGGGCCTACCAGAGGAGTGCTTAATAAAGATTTTTTTTTTAAAGTAACAAAAGGGACAGTGAGTGCCTGGCAAGTGGGTGCACTTTCCAGGTCGATATAGCAGTTTAAACTGCACACAAACACTGGAGTGCAGGTATGAGATACCTTTTCGAGGCTACTCATGTGGGTGGCAAATACAATGCTTCAGGCCAACTTGTAGCATATAATTAACATGCCATGGCACACTCAGTGCACTTTAGTAGGGATTTACCAGTAAATCAGATATGTCAATCAGGGAGAACCAATTGTTACATCAATTTACACAGGGAGCGCTTGCACTTTGACACTGATCAGCAGTGGCAAAGTGCCAAGCATCTAAGCCATCAAAACAGGTCAGGAAAAATAAGCAGAAGTTCCAAATATTTTGAAGATAACCCTGCAAAATGGGCCAAGTCCAACTGCAATCTTGGCACATGCACCTTCAAATACGTATGCCCCTTGTGAACGTTGCATAATGACCAAATCCTATGCATGCTGTAGTATCTCTTATATCTAAGTGGAGGAGATAAGCTAACTCAATCCAACTAGCCGTGATCTAATTGTTACCCTAACTTTTATTGACTTTGACCAATCAACTGCATCAAAAGCGCTCCTGATGTCCAAGAAAGCTGAATACAAGTCTCTGCCCTAAGTGAACTTATTTCAAACGAAACCCTTTTGAAACCAAGATTGAGTATTAAAGGGTACTTTATGCACTTCTGCCTTGGGTCTTTTGAAAATACATTTCCCAATGATCTTTTCAAGACAATCCAGGCGCAAAATAGGGCAGTAGTTTCCGGGAACTGAATTAGAACCTTTTTTTAGAGATGGACCAACTTCCACCCTTTTCCATGATCCTGGTATATACCTGTATGTAAGAGCGGCACTGGTCATATCAATATACAATCTGACCAGCTCACTTGTTCACTGATAACAAGACTGTTAGGAGCCCGCTCAGGTCCAAGCAGGTATATTATTCATTGTACAGGTTAGCAAAAGTTTAGCTGGTGAGGTAGAAATGATGGGTAAAATGTAGGAGGAGCACAAGCTGATAACACTCTCAAGGACAGTGACATTTATAATGACGGATAGCCAAAAGAATGAGGGTGGAGGATGAAAGCATGGGGAGGACATCAAACTATTGTTGTGAGCAGGGCCGGACTGGGAACAGCAACCAGCCCTGGCAGATTGCTGCTCTACTGGCCCTGTGAGATGGAGGGTCGGGCGGTGCTAGTAAGAAGTACCGCTCCTGCTTTTGTTACAGGGAGTTGATATTGCAGCACTGATGCACAACCGGCCCCCAGTAACAAAAAGCGGCCTACGGCCACAAAACCAGCCCCCACCCCTCCGGCCCACTGGGGAAACTGACGGTACCTGCTACGGCCAGTCGGCCCTGGTTCTGAGGATCTGGTGGGTTCACTGAACTCTGAATTAGAAAATACTCTCGATGTTATCAGCTTTCCAAAGTTTAATAGATTGTTGGTCTTCTAGATTTGATGCTGAAGTATGTCTTTGAGATGAGAACAGTGGCCCTCAATTTTCATTGACGAGACAAGGTGAGTTCACATTTAGGTATGGTAAGGAGGGCGAAAGTAGTGGGTGTACCAGCATAATTCTTGCCAAGAGCATAACATTGTCTGAAGGGTAGACAGGCTTCCCTTATGAATTGTTGTTAGGTATTTAAATTGAGCTCTGAATTTACAAAGAGAGACTGAAGTTGTGGAAAAGTAAGGTACTTGTGGTTCTAATTTCTGAGACTGCGAATACTAGAGCGCACATTTTTCAGTTCGTTTTAGGGGAGTGCAGGCCATGTTTCTATTGCATATGTACAGAATAAACATTAGTCCACTATGGTGAATATGGTTATTGGTGTGGCGTTATGTGGTGAATGGAAGTAATCTGGGGCAGAGGGGTCTGTGGTTGAGGATACGGAAGTTAAGACCTGTCCTAGTTAGATGTGGTGAACATACATAGCGGTGAAATATGAAATATCAAAGCTCTAAGAGGAGAAAGAAATTAGTTCTCAGAAACAAGTCAGTCAGCATCTATTCTAGTATCATTAAAACACAATTAGAAATTTGTATATATCACAATAAAATGTTAAAAATGTGAAAAAAACGATGAAATTCCCCAGCTATGGATTGCAACGCACACCATGAAAACCATAACTTGCGCCGCGCACTATGCTTTGCACTTGGTAGACGTTCTTTTTTTTCATGTGCATTTGACATAGTGGTTTACTAAGCATGGCAGGGGGTTTATATGATATGGCGTCCGTTGCAAACCACAACTGGCAAATGTCAGACAAAATATTGGCAACAAATATCAGTGGCTAAAACCAGCAATTTAACAAAAAAAACTGCTGGTCAAAACTGGAAAAATAACCCTTTTTACCAACATTACTCTGTGGCTTCTATAATCTAGTGGTTTCAAACCAGCTGAGCTTTGTCGATGAAGACCCTTGGATGCCAGGGACCAAGGGGAAAAAAGCACTTACTCGTCACAAGCATCGATCCATGAAGCTAATTCATCTATCGCAGCTGATCACAGCTCACATGGAGGGTTGTTCACGCTACCGTGCCCCAGGGTTTCATCGAGCTTCCGTCAGCCCCATCCCTTTGACAGGGCCCACCTTATTTCCTAAGCATGCACCGAAACACACTGCATGCTTAGGAAATATTAATAAAGAGTGTTCCGGATAAAGGAGGCATTTATTTACACATCGCCTTACCTTGCAGAAACGCTTTCTCATTTAAATGCTAATTCTTATTTAATGACTGTAGAAATGCATCCCAAAATGAGCGCAGACGCATCTGTTTTTTCAGCTTTTCTTGGATGAATTACAAGATCTACTCCAGTTGATTGGTGGCCTGTTGTACGCCATAAATGTGTTCCTTTAAATGTCAAAAGCTACTTTTGACGAGACATATGGCGGATGTTTTCAAATTGGCTATTTATCAATCAGACCTGTGAGTGAAAAATGACCTTGCTAACAGCCTGTGTTTAAACACATCCATCCTTCTGAATTAAATAATGTTTTGCCTCGCGGCAACTCTGATTTCTGATTTCTTTTTATGGAATTAATAAGTGCCTTTTCCCTGCATGCTAAACCACAGTTGCTCTATTCACTATATTTGCTTTCGTTAACATGTTCTTACTTTAATCCTCAGAAAAGTGCCTCATTTTTAAACTTTGGAAGTGAAAAAAAAGCATTTTCTTTTACCCAGACAGCGCGCATTTCCGATTTCCACTGTAATTGTCGCGTTTTAACCAAGTCGTGGCAATTGTGGTTTAGTTGCATTTAACCTGAACTATCCATAGTCATGCAGATATAATGTTATCATTAAAAACCCACATGCATCCTTGACGAGTGTGTGTGTGGCGGGGGGGGGGGGGGGGGGGGGGGGGCATATCTGTGCCAAGTTTCAGCTTCCCGGACGCCAATATGAAGAGATGGAGCAAGTGCCAAAATTGCAAAGCAGATGGACCAAACCCCCGTCCTCACCAGCAGCCCACGAAATACGTGCTGTGCTAGGGTTATGCGGCGTTACTCATTCACTTTTAAATTGAACTGGCAAATTGCTAAAATGGCGGTCCCTGTGGCGGTGGAGTCCGGCATGTCCTAGGAGGAAGGTATCCCATTTCTCCACTTCTCTGGGATTTTTACTAGCTTGCCGGGAATTCCCTAGATTCCTCTTGGATTGCTGTGCTTGCTCTGCAGTGTGGGTGGGTGGCGGAGGGCCGTAGAACCCTGGGGATTCCCCAGCGTTCCGGGAAAGGAGGGGGGGGGGCTGGTAGGGGTTGGGAAATCTGCTTTCCTTAGGTACACGGTACAAAAGGGGGTGGTGATGGACGGAGCATCTGAATCAATCAAACACTCACACCCAGTCACAGATCTGGGTTTAATCCATCACCGTTCTTTAGCCCACTCTGCCACCCCAGTTCAGACATGGCCATATGCAAATCAGTCTGACCCTGTGCCTCATGGGAACAGTCCAGCCCGAACTGCCAAGCCATGTCTTCCCTGGACCGGTGCACATCAGTGCTTTAAATGGGACGGTACTAAATGTTCTGCTCTTGAGTACCAGTACTTCTCTTTGTCTAAAGAGAGTACCGGTACTCATGGGACAGCAAGCCAAGCTCAGGGAAATTGGTATGCAAAATAGAAGCACAGCGCGCTGACAATGAGTCGGTCCGTTGTCCCGAAGCACTCTGATGGAGTGCTGCTCTACCCCCCACAATGTGCTAATTGAGCGGCAGCCCGCACACATTCAGTCAGAGCTGGCAGGAAGTTTGGAGGAGCCCGACTCACACTGTGATTAATGACGCAGTGTCCACTCAGGGTCTGTGGAGTCACTAGCACTCTAGCAGGGACATTTTAAGCATTTCGGAGGCCCTGTCCCAAAAGTATTTTTGGGACCTCTTTTGGGAACAGTATTGAATTCCTGATTCCATTTCAGGTCGTTCATGCAGTCTTTGGCCAGATCACGAACAGGCACATTGGTCCAAATTCTAAATGTCTTTACATCACATATTCAGGGATAGTGAGGTGTGTTTTCAATATTTTAACAAAGCAGTAGCTCTCTAATTATGCTGCAAATAATCTCTGAGCCACCCTCCCATTTCTCATATGTGAGGTCCTGTTTTGACCTAAAAGTAAATTTTTTGTATGGTGTTGCATGAAACAAACATTACATTTCTCTGCGAAATATCTGTAATAGTCTCTCACATAACACCCACAATAACAATAAAAATAAATTAAAGGAAACATGGTATTTAAAATAAATTGTTTACGAATTAGTACACGTCATAAGGGCAATACTCTCTGCAGAACAGAGCTGGCCCTGTCTGGGGGCCCCCTGAAAGACTGAGGCCCTGGGCCATAGCCCATTTTGCCCATGCCTTAAAACATCTCTGCTGAATCTAGGTGTGTGATCAGGGTCTGCTAACAGGCATATCTCCTGACTCTAGGGAATTCGGAGAAGGCTTCCTGTTGGCAGAGCAGAGTAGGGGAGCACTTGTTAGGAGCCAGGAGCCAGACTGAGGAGGAAGATAGTGATAGTGATGCTGTGCAGAGCCGATGGGAATAAATGTTTAGTAATGTAGGCAGAGCGAATGTAAGAGTTTCTAAAGCACGTGCAGTCCTGCCAAGTTAGTCTATTGCATTTCAGTGCGGTGATCCTTAGCACCGCACTGAAATGCAAAGTCACGAATTATAGCGCCTCCTCAGCTGTTAAACTGGAGCGCTGCTATAATGCACAATGCTGACTGAAGCTGTAGTGGCAGAGCGCTGCTCCCGTTAGGCATGGGGGGATGGCTCAGCTGCTCACAGCTCTTGCTTCTACTCTGCTACAATATAATAATAGGACACCTTACATCCAGGGACATCTTAAGAGTTTCGGGGGCCCTGGGCCAAACATATTTTGGGGGCCCCTGTGCGGAACAGCTTTGAATTTATGATCCAGTTTCATAATTTTCATTCCCTCTACTGACAGTGAACAGGCACACTTGACCAAATTCTAAATGCGTTTACATCTAATATTCAGAGATAGTGATGTTTTCAATTTTGTAACACAGCAGCTCACTAATATCATTGCAAATAATATTTGCTACACACTCCCATTTCGCATTTGTGCACTCCTGTTTTGGTCTAAAAGTAACTTTGTTGAAGGATGTTTCATGAAACACAAACACAACATTTCTCTGCAAACTGTCTATAGTATACTCTCACACAACCCACATTATGAGTAAATGAAAGGAAAAAGGGATTTAAAATAATCTATTTAAAACGATTCGAGGTCATCAGGGCAAGACTCTCTGCAGAACAGAAGGGGCGACATCAGGGGGACCCCTGAAAGGCAGGGGCCCTAGGCCAGAGCCCACTTTGCACATGCCTTAAAACGTCTCTGCTTACACCATGTGGCATTGCATTCACTGACATCGAATGTACCATTTTGTATGTATAAGGGAAATTGAATACTTAACATATACCAGAAATGCTTTAGTATTATTATACACATCTGCAATCCAATTCAATCTTAATCACATTAAATGTGTGCTCCTGGCTTGAGTCACTTAGCACTGCAAATAGCTCCGCCCCCCGTTGCCCCACCGCCAAGCCCCACCCCCTAGTCCACATCTCAATTTGGTGAGTACCTGCACTTCTTTTTTTCCATTTAAAGCAGTGGTACACATTCCATCACAGGGCCCTGCGGCACATATTTAATTCATTCTCATAATTCGACCACATTTTTTCCCTTTCATTTCATCAATAACATGTTGCATCTTTGATATTTTGTGACAATTGGAAACGTTTTTTTAAACCCAGGCATAATGTTTAATTTCTAGTCCCGCAGATCTGCTTGGGCTGTTAGTGCACTGAAATGCTGAAATGTGTGTGGTGTCCTTTTATTAGTTACTTTTTTTGTCTCGCAGCTATCTGTGGCAGATTCCATTAACATTCGCAATAGGAAATACAAGTCACATCTCGTCAGAAGCAATTATTTGGGTGTCTAACAAATCAGGTAAGAAATTCACCAGTCTGTCTTCAAAATTTGATAAAGCATAATTGTGTTTGTCTTGTAAAGCTAGAATTGATTGTTCCCGGCTATTAAGGTGCACAACACACATCATTTCCATTGAAGTAGAAATAACCTAAAGGAAGAAAGTTATATAAAAAAAGAAGTGACAGATAGTGCCTGAAACTTATCAACAAAACGGGGATACTAAGAATATAGAAAGTATATCGATTTGATTTGCGAATTTTAATATATTTATTTTCACTAGTAGGTGAAGGTTGTCAAGGTCTTAGAGGGGCCACCAGGAGGAAGCCAAATTAATCTTACACATTTTGTCCGTAAAAGTAAACCAGGTGTGTGCTGTTTAGGGGCAGGTTCATAATAAATATTTAATGAGCAGTGATTTTCCTAAGGAAAGTACTTTCATGGGGTGTCATGATGGGAAAGTCAATATCAATACTGCTGGTGGCGTTAGGTGATACTGTCTGCGATAAAATAGGGCCATCACAAAAGTGGGACAACTATGTGGCAGTAGCCTTTAGTATGCTAGGGAGCCAATGGTAGTAAATGCATTACCAACTTTTATATTTACAGAAAAGAAATGCCTGAAAATAGCAAAAACTACCAACCAAAAGACAAGAAAAGAATATTATTTCTTTACTGGTTTAGAGTGGACCAGGGCCACAACTAAATACTGTAGGGTGAAGCATATTTACTGTAGATATGTAGTTACCGACTTGAGTTATTATAAACTGGTTTGTGCTGTAGGAGCACTAGTTCTTCCGCTTACATATAAATACTACATGGCTGGTGGCATTGTTGTTTGTTATTGTTTTATTGGTGGTGTTTGTTAACCTGCTGGAAATGTGTGCATCCAGGTGCATTTTGCCGTGGATAGTAATTACTAACTGTTGTAAATATCATCTATGATAATTGCTTTTCGGTGCATCGTAATTGCTATCCGATCAAGTTTAACACAAGGAAAACAAATAATTTTACTGAGTGGTTGAAAGAAACTGGATTATTAATTGAGGGGGTTTATTACTAACCTAACCTCAAGTAGTAATCACTGTCCTTGGCAGGGTGATCCATCAAAGTCAACACATTTAACTGAGCTCAACCTCTTGGTAGCTGTGGCATAGAACAGACATGCTTAAATTAGAGTAATGTTTAAAGCTTAGGAGCTACATGTCACATGTAGGCTGCAGTGTGTGTTTATTCCAGCCACAGATGTGACACAAATATTTGCATACCGGGAGCACCACTTGGCTCTTGCTAGGCTACAACCCAAGTGCCCCTTGTTATGTAGAACTGGTTTGTTTATTTATTTAAAAATCACTCCTAAATTCTTTCTTTTAAACCCACATGGCTGAGTGCTAATGTGTAGAACTAGGCTACACACAGGTTGTGGGTGGTGTGCTTGCACAGTGAAATAAAATCCAACAGTTATTTTACTTAGTAGGCCTTGCTATTCTTTTTTCTGGTATAGATGGGGGTTATAATATTTATTTCCTAATTTGTCGTGGGAAAATGCTTTAAGCTCATTTCCACTTAATTTAGAAAATCTAGTTTGATCGTGAATCGGGTGTTTTATAATATTAGGGGGAGCAATACCTTTATAAGAATGGCTTGTGTGATTCCTCAGCAAAAAGTGGCCTAAAACCATTCTTCCCCCTCAAACCCTTCAGAGCTGAAATACTTATTATTAGTTAGGAGAGTTACTGACTCTGGCTCAGCGGGCAGTAGCCTGCACTTGAGCCCAGTTATAGCAGATGGGTGTTACATGCTGGCCACTTTGCAGGGATTTTCTATCTGGGGGTTGACAGGAACGGTTGCTAGATCAAAGGGCAGCCTTAGCACTATCTCTTTTTGCTTGGAAATGCCATGGATAGTAACTTCAATGTATTCCTAGGACGCTCTTAGGCAGCTAGATTCCAGTCAATGCAGAGGAGAGAGACAATTTGTACTCTGCCAGATAGGAGGTGAGGGCTTGTTAAAAGGGAAGCGTATACCTGCCTGGTGCAGAAGATTTCTGCCATATTAAAAATAGGGCTCTTGGGAAATGTTGTAGTAAGACACAGATGAAGTACTGCAAAAGGAGGTGGAGCAGTGCAAGAAAATATTTAGCACAGGATGGCAGAATTTCTCCTAATAACCTACTGGTGGACAGTAAACATCTAACAACTCAACCACCCTCCTCAGAATATTCCTTGGCATGGGGAGACTCCAGCTGAAGAAGTGAATCCTGCTGGAAGTCAACATGCTAGAATAAGATGACCCAATCAAGAACTCCTGATTCATCTTTGCATATAAGGATGTGGTGAGAGGATGTGGACTAACGGGTAGAGCGGTTGACCGCGAAAATGGGGAAATGGGTTTGAGTCTTGGCAGGGACGCTCAATATCCTGTGATTTTGGGCTAATCTCTTAATCTCCCTGTGCCTAAACAAATATCAGTCTGTAACAAAACTGGTGCTCATGTAAAGTGCTCTGATACCATTGGGGCTAGTTCTCACTATATAAAACTCCAGAAAAAAAAGATTTGATGTACTCTCCAGGAATCAAGCATTTGACCTTCTCTTTTTGTGATTCAGGGACCCAAAACACAGAAGGACATGTGACTGAAAGATGGTCACAGAGTAGTGGACTCAGCAGGAAATCTGACTGGAGAAAAACCTGTACTTAGAAGTCTTCCTTGAGGAGTTAGAGGTTGCACCAATGGCCAAAAGGACCTTCCAGCTGCTAGAAAAAATGTGAGACTTAGTAATGTTCTCAACCAATGGAAAAGTGGAACAAGGTGCTGATGAATGCCCTAGGTGGGTAAGAAAACCTGGTTGGTTCTGCTCAGAGCTATTTGCAGTGTTGGAAATAGCTTCAGCCGAACTTCAATATAGAAGTATGCAACCTTGTGGAGCTCTACCTGGCTACAGCTTCTAGCCGTACCCACGGGAGGTCTTCAAATGCCCAAAAAGTAACTAGGTATGAAGGTAAAAAGTGCAGCAGATCAATCTGCTTCAGGAAGCACCCTCCACAGCCATGAAATCTGGACAAGGATTTACCCAGCTTTCAAGGACCATCCCCGGCTACAGATTTGGAACTTTCCCCTCTAGAAGATTTTTACTTCCAACTTGGAAACTAAGTCTGAAGGTAGAAACTTTAACCGGGATGACCTGCTTAGTTCATTCAGACTTTGCCCAATCACAATCAGTGTAAAATCTGTTTAGGTCTCAGTCAGCCGCAAACTATTATTTCAATGCTGCTGTCCTTAAAACATACAACATTCATACCTCAAGTTTCTCTTATCTTATTGTGAAGATCTTGGTGTCAGTTTGCTCAATAAATGATTTCTTATATTTCTATAATTGTTTGGGAATTTCATTGTTTTGTGGTATTTACTTTCAAATTACAATTAAGAAGTGGTTGGGTAAAATATGTGCATAACCGTATTGTACTTTACAAAATATACATCAAAAAATTGCTTAAAAGATTAAGAGTGGCCACTTTACAGTTCTAGATAGGAGACAAACTCCTTTAATAAAGATACAGAAATCCTGAGCAAAATATTTAAGTATAAATGTCCATAATTTGATAATGTAGTTGAAGTTATTTCTTGTAACTTCAAAGCATCGAACATTTAATAAGAAGTGTAGTTTCCACTTTATTTCCAGATTCATTTACAACTGTATAACATCCAAACGGAAATTGCAGCCAACACGTGTTTCGTCTGTAGGAACTTACCACTGACTTCATCAGGTCTACAAAACAATTATACCCAATCTTAGCATATATACATAAAATTCACAATGTACACATATGATCATCATGGTGTAAGTGGAACTCAAACCGAAAGAAAAGAGCTTATATGTAACACCCTGAATTGTTGAACATGAACCTTTCCATGTGTCATTAAAGTTACCAGCTATGAGTCGTGAGTAAATCCAGCATGAGTGTATATATAAAGACAATCCAATGAAGCAAATAAGAGATATTCATAATGCTTTTGAAGGCATGCTTCCTTATGACCCCCGACCCTGTAAGCTCTCTGATGTACAGGTCTACTGCGATGACCCGCCTCTGTATTACCCCATGAATATGTAATGCGCTCTGATATCCTCACAGGTCAAGTTCGCGCTCTATAAAACCTTAAAATAAAAAAAATAAAAAATAATAAAAAGTCTCATATAGCTTTGCCCACTCACCTACATGCCAAATCAGACATTATCATGTCCTCAGTACACAGAAGAAAGACTCACCTAACACATCATATGTCATAAGCTTATAACATTGCATATGGTAATGCAATCAAGTCCTACTTTAAGTACTAGACAAAAATAAAATCACAATAAGAATGCAAATCATGATCGGAACAGAAAAAATGAATGCACTAATCCAAGTCATACCTAATCATGTGACCGCTGACCCGTATTGCAGGAAAAACTGTCAATGGAATAATATCATCTATCTGGAATACAATTCATATGTATTTAGATCAAAATAATCTAGTATTTAAATATGCTAAGATTGGTTATAATTGTGTTGTAGCCCTGATAAAGTCATTGGTAAATTCCCACTGACAAAACACGTGTTGGCTGCCATTTTAGTTTGGATACTATACTGTTCTGATCATATCTGGAAATAAAGTGGAAACTACAATTCGTATTGGATGTTGGATGCTTTGAAGTGACCATAAATACATTGGAATAATGTCAACTACATTATTGATTTATGGACATTCATATTTGTACATTTTGCTCAGGATTTCTGTATCTTTACTTTAAATTGTTGGTATTGCTTGAACTTCACACACAGTTCTTTGAGGATTGCCTAGTGCTCATTCCAAAGACACCCGGTGATCTTTTAGAGCTGTCCTCTTCTTAACTCGCTCGTTAAGTTTGTGATGTTAACACCCTCACAAATTAATAACCCAATTTCAGACAAGCAGTAGGAATTAATTCCGGTGTTTTCTTAAAATGAATGTATTTTATTTTATTTGTATCAATTGTCATAATGTGCTCTTATGACCAAAGGATGATGCCGAGCACCACTCAAGAGGGTGGGTGTGGGATAGGAAGATATAAATCACTTGATTCAACTGCCTGGAAAATTTTAAGATGATATTTAAATTGGTGTGTAGCTAAAGTGTCCATCTTGGACTGGTGAATTGGTGTGCTGTTTTCACTACAGCTAGTGTTGTTTGTGAATGGTAGGAGTACATTTACTTATCTTTCATTTTTCAAAGATCTTCAAATGTATTTCCTGGCTTAGCCTTACCAAAGAAAATCTTACAAATAATTTCAAGATAGAACGATCTAAACAAGAAAAATCTTGGAAGAAATATAAAAGGCAACAACATTTACACATGCTTTACATGCCAAGGTCTTGATGACATGGGCATGGGAATTCCATGCTACCAAAAATATTAAACATCTCCACATCAAAGTGCTAGCTGGAAAGTAATTTCATGGAATTTAGCAATAACCTGAGCAAACATTTCCACTGCCATGTACATGACAAAAGAAGAAGAGATTTATTATGGTTCAATAAAGTGAACAGCACAATATTATCAACATCTCGTTAAAGGGGCTCTACCTAGTATAGTTACAAGTGGTAGGTTACGCAGACTAAGTATGCAATGCTCTTTGAGTAGCAGGTCCAAAAAAAGATTTGTGGCAGAATTGCCCAAATTACATATGTTTGCATTGGTTCTATGTAGTTTTTGACAATCCAGCTGGTATAAAACAAAAACCACACTGCTCCAAGTTACACACAGGTGGCATAACCATAAATCAACTGGTTCAAATTTTCTTTTTCTCCAGCTGATTAGCACACATATTGTTTTTGCACTAGTTGGATAGCACAAACAATAGTTTTAAATTGCCCTTAACGTTTGCAACTTCAGGCTATATGGCTAACGATTTTCATAGCATTAAAATAAAGGGGGAATCCCATGACAATTTCCTTGCGTTAAAACACCCACTCTCTATTTCCTCACTATGTGCTTAGTTGACAACCTGGTAATCTTACCTTTTTATAGTCTCATGAATATCATTTGTGTAATGTAAAGCCTAAGGTTTTTTACAGTTTAAATATATTTGCTCATATAAGCATAGTCAAGGCCAAAAGAGATCGCCTTAAAAAATCTCAAGCCAAAAAAGTATAGAACAGGTCCAAGTAAAGAAGAATTATCCAAGTTGTTCATCTTCACTACTGACCTCAAAGCTCCCAGAGTATGCCTCCCAGAGGGCAGGGATGGAATGTCCCTGGAAGTTTCAAATAAATGAAGCACTGGCTGCTTCTACAAAGATTAATGATGTCCTGATTGTTTCCATGTTCTGCTCCCAACCCTGCGACAAGCATGGGCCTGACCCCTAGTTAACCGAAACTTCTCCTTCCTACTGATAACCTGGACTTAAGTGTGACAAGTGTTTTGGACACGTTTCTCTTGACAATACTTCCTAGAAGGAATGTGGACAGTGCATTTTCTGGTCAGACTGGAAGACCTGCATCGTTATGAAAACCACTGCTCATATTTGACCCTATTCTATGGATTTCTGAGATTATCAGCCTTGTGGTTGTCAGTCTATGGCAGCAGCGTAGCTTTAGATGGTTCACCAGTACCATTTTTTAATACAAATATCAAAGGTAGAACTAGTGTTCTCACTGTTTTTCCATTTTGTTAAAAAATCACTTGCCTTCCCATATCTGCAAACTTGTACCCTTCTTTCCATGGCTATCTTCATCTTTAGTCCAAAAGCATCAACACAGTGTCACATCGAGGGATCTTATACAGAAATTCTTTAGGGACCCTCAACAGTTATGCTGTTAGTGGAATTGTATCTCACTGATGTACTAATGACTGTTAGCATCACCATTGGTCTGTCCTCCACCAGGAGGGATGTCTCTCACACCAGAGATGGTATGGGATCCTGCAATTAAAAACTGTGTTCAAAATTACCTCCAAAAACTGTGATTTTATTAAACCTTGGAGTAGGGTAAATGAAAAGAGATGTGTATGAGGAAGAGTTAATGTCCCACACATCTACATAAAACATTTGGTCACTATGTTTGTACTTGCACCACCTAGGGTTGTTGGCTTTTGTCAGGACCTTGAGGTTATATTTGGATCCCTTTCGTAAACCAGAAGGACACTCTCCCCTGGTTATTGCTGTGTTCGCTCTATGGGGTACTTGAGAATATCATGGCCTGTCCTATAAAATAGAAAGACAATAAAAGTGAACATATACTCAATGTTTCATGGTAAAGCTGTATCAGACATCCTGGTGACATTAACCCTATCCAACTCATTCTGAATACAAAACGATTTGCTATTTGCATGAGTACTCCAAATTAGTGCAGACAAACAGTGTGGGTGAACTAAAATAGACAAGCCCTATGGGACATGGTGAATAAAACTGTAGAGACTGAGGGGCTCATTACAATGGCGGGCGGACCTGAGACCGCTCGCCGTCGTTGCGGTGTGTGGGACCACCCACCTGACATGCAGCGAGTAAGAACCATGGACTATGGTCTTTTTCCTGCCGACAATGTTGTTTTCAAGCCTCCCTTACCCACCCTGACTACCCAGACCCTCCTCTTTCACTCTCTATTAATCCCACCCAGAGAGGATGGAAGAATTTGCTGGGTAATATTAGCTCTCTGCCCAAACACTCTACGGAAGTCTGGGACTTAATCTCCTCAGTTCAGCCAGAACTGGGCTTCCTTACCGAAACCTGGCTCAAGCCTCACTCGGTTCCGGACATCACTCTGGGTATCCTGGAAGTTTTTAAAATGATTAGATTGGACAGACCTCTAAAAACTGGGGGTGGTATTGCCATTATCTATAAAAATGGCATTAATGTCTCGGTTCTAGACCAACACAGCCCGGCTACTATGGAGGTTCTGGTGTTCAGGATTGATGCCCCCACTCACACCTGTTGGTAAGGTGCACTGGTCTACCGGCCCCCGGGGCCTATAAACAATTTCTCCCTGCAACTAATTGAATTGTTGGCTCCACATCTCAATTCGGGTAACAACTTTTTGTTACTCTGCGATTTTAATGTTCATAGTGAATGCACAGTTAGGGGGTCATTAGGATTGCGGTTTTTCCGCATCCTCGGGGCCGGCGGAAGCCACCGCCGGCCCCGAGGAAGCGGAAAAACCGCAGCGGACTGACCAAGGACCCACCGCCATATTAGGATGGCTGGTGGGTCCTGGTTTCCGTCCGCAGCTTTTCCGCCGCGGTCGGCTTACAACCGCGGCGGAAAAGCTCTAATATGGTGACGTGTCTTCCAGACTCCGTCCACCATATTAGGATGGGCAGTACAATATGCTTTTCCGCGGCGGGTTTTCCGCCGTGGAAAAGCATACGGAACTTCACTGCGGGGGCCCGTTGCGGGCCCCCTAGGTGAAGGGGGGGTGGGGGGTGCACATGGGGGGTACCTATGGTACCCTCCTGCATTTGCGTGCACAAAGCAGCAGGCACCGCGCGGTGCCTGCCGCTTTGTGCACGCAAATGCTGTGCATGCTTTTTTAACATTGCGGCGGGTGCAGCTTGAAGCTGCACCCGCCGCAATGTTAAAGATTGAGGATGTGACCGCCACCCTGG
The DNA here is from genome assembly GCF_964263255.1 of Lissotriton vulgaris. NCBI lineage: Eukaryota > Metazoa > Chordata > Amphibia > Caudata > Salamandridae > Lissotriton > Lissotriton vulgaris. Next base: position 1,573,553,571 of record NC_141685.1, read on the forward strand.
CGGTCACATCCTAATCTGCACGGAGGGACCTCCGCAGCCCCTGCGGACGGTCCCTCCTACTCTATGGTGGCGGACGGACTCAGGTCCGTCCGCCATCATAATCGGCCCCTTAATGCGGATGCCCAGACACTTTTGTCTGATATGTCTCTTTTAGGACTAGCTCAGCATAATGAAGGCTCTTTTCAAACTCTACAAAAATGAAATGTGATCCGCCTAGTGAGGTGAATTGGTCAGATCATTCTATCATCGAATTCCATATGCATGATCTGACTATGCCCAAATATTGGACCCAGGCCACATCTTATTCGCGAAGACAGTGGCACAAGGTCTCAGCTGATACTTTTCCAAATGTGTTCATAGCTCCTCAGTTCAATGCTGCTGATAGTACTGAAGCAGCTCTATCCAAATTTAACCTGGCTGTTAATAAGGCAATTGAGCAGATAACCCCTATAAAAGTAGGTAGGAAGCGCCCTAATCAACACCAGGAAGTATGGTTCACAGACCAGCTGCGCATACAAAAACAAGCATGTAGGAAGCTAGAAAGGGTCTGGAGGACCACACATACTGAACTGGATAGAACCCAATACTATTGTTCTTTGATCAACTACCATAAGAACATAAGATCAGCACAAAAAATGCACATATCATTACAACTGGCACAAGCCGGGAACTCATCAAAATTGCTATACCAAATTTTACAATCTTTCACCAAACCTAAGGCATGGGAAAGTTTAGAGGCACCATCTCAAAAGATGTGTGATGAGATCTCCTCCTATTTTTCCCATAAAATAGAGGTGATATTTGACAAAATTTTAATGACAGGAACATTGGCGATTAATACAGAACCCTCACACACCCCTAAACCAGCTAATCCTGTGCTGCTCAGCAATTTCCCTGTCATCACTACAACTGAGGTTGAGACTCTAATGTGCCAGATGAAATCTGGATCTCCATCTGATTTTATCCCAGCCAAAACCATCCCCCTGCTGGCCAAACAACTCAGCCCCATAGTGCAGTCTCTGGTCAACTTGTCCCTCTCTGAGGTCATTGTGCCACATGAGTGGAAAGTTGCCCAGGTGAGACCCATTCAAAAGAATCCCAGCACTCCATGGTCAGAGCTGTCCAACCTCAGGCCCATCTCACTGCTTCCATACCTGAGCAAACTGACTGAAAAACATGTTAACACGCACCTGTCGAACTTTATCGAACAAACTGGTTGTCTTAATCCCTCCCAATCCGGGGTTCAGGCCCAGGTACAGCACCGAATCCGCACTTCTCTCAGTGACTGATAACATCAGAATGTCCCTTGATAAGGGACATTCTATGATTCTGGTGCTGTTGGACCTATCTACGGCGTTCGACACAGTTTCCCATGACATCATGGTCAAAAGGTTGGAAGAGGTGGGACTAAGAGGGTCAGCCCTGGCGTGGGTGAGGAGCTTTTTGTCTGGTCGTTCGCAAAGTGTCAACCTAGGTCCTTACTGTTAAAGTCCACATTTGTAAAGCACACAATCACCCGTAAGGGTATCTAGGCGCTGGGGGCCGTCGGGAAGATTAAGCGAGCTATTGCCCAGAGTCACATGGTGCTGGGCTAACCTGCCGCCGGAGCCGGGGATCGAACCGTGGTCCCCAGATTCCAGCGTCAGTCGCCCTGGCCGCGGCGCCACACCTCCTCCTGTCCTGTTCTACTCCCATGGAACTGACCAAGGGGGTGCCAGAGGGCTCCTGTCTGAGCCCTACATTATTTAATATGTATGTCGCCCCCTTGGCCAGTCTCCTAAGAACCTTCGGGTTCATTCCTATGCTGATGACACGCAGCTCCTTTTTCCATTCAGTAAACTTACTACGACGGTCCAACGGGCCTTCTCTGATGGAATGCGAGCTGTGTCCAGGTGGATGGTAAACAACTTTCTGCAATGCAACGTAGGAAGAACAGAAGTGATGCTATTCGGTGATACTCCCCTTATGTGGACCCCGGAATGGTGGCCTTCAGACCTGGGCCCCAATCCCTCCCCTAAATCAGTTGTAAAAAATTTAGGCATCTGATTAGTCTAAAAGAGCAAGTGACACAGACTGCTGGCGCATGCCTTCACATAATCGGAATGCTCCGGAGAGTCTTTCCATTACTCCCGGACTCTACCCGTAAAACTTTAGTCCAGGCTTTAGTCATCAGTCACCTGGACTATTGTAACGGGCTTCTGATCTCAGCTAATGACTCCCTGCTGAGCAGACATCAAATAGTTCCGAATACTGCAGCAAGACTGGTCCAGAATGCACCTCCTAGGTCACCATTGCGCCCTCTACTAGTGAAGCTCCACTGGCTGCCCATCTGCCAACGGATTAGGTGTAAAGTCTGCTGCATTATCCACAAAGCTCTACATGATCTGGGTCCATCCTGTCTGGTCGACAAATTCATCCCATACACTCCCCTGCGCGCCCTGCGTTCCAGCGGCAAAAATCTTCTTGAAGTACCTATCATTAGGAGGACAAGATTGGGAGGGAAGGCTCTCTCTTACCTCGCTTCTCACCTCTGGAACAAACTTCCTGACTCTCTCAGACTGTGTTCAGAACACACGACAATCAGGAAATTGCTAAAGACTCTCTTGTTTCTCTCCTACTAACTATGCCATTACCTAACTCTCCTTAGCGCCTGCTAAAGCTCAGAGATACTCTTTCGGGAGTCGATTCCAGCGCTATACAAACCCAAAAATAAATAAATAAATTGGTAACAAGTGTGGACCCATCACATGATGGTCAAAGCATGGTAAAAGTAAAAGGCGGTACTTCTATAATCAAATACTGGCAGTGGATATGATCTGGTCTCGTTGTATAAACTCAAGATTGATCTAAACTATGTATTAACAGCAAATATTCATTTCTCTTTTGTAATCAAATACCTGCAGTGATTATCCTAGGGTGTCGCTTCTCTAAGCTGGAGTTTGATCTAAGGGGATCATTCGGATGGCAGGCAGACTTGAGTCCGCCCGCCATCCTAGCGGTAGTGGGACTGCCTACCTGTAAGGCAGCGGTCCCGCACTCCAAATCAGGATGCGACCACCACAGTGGCGACCCCATCCAGCGGTTTAACAAAGAAAGATAAAGGGACTTGGCTCTAATTGAAGCCGTGCTGGTTACATTCAATAACAGAATAGTTAAAGGGGTATTCTTAACATACCAGCAAACTTGCAGGTTCAAACTTTCTTCCCTTCCTGTATATTGGAGGGTATAACCTTCGGTGTTTGTTTTAAAGGCAAGATGTTGCTAGTCAGAGGGAATGAATCAGTGATGTGCATATCATAGAAAGACGATTGCATTCATTCCCAGTGGGGGGAGGAGCTGTCAAAGCAGCGGATAATCGCAGTGGAAAGAGGACTCAGTCTTCCTGTGCATGGCTTATTCACGGAACAAGGAGTCAGTAAACCAGAAGGGGGCGTACGCTGATTTTTAGAGGGTGATGTGAATAGTTGGTATCTATTTCGACCCAGTCAAGATTTTTATGGATATTAAAAACAACGTTTTGTTCATATTTAAGGCAGTTCATAGAACTAGACGTTCTTAAGACTAAAAGGAGGGATTCTTAAGACCAAAAAGCGGTTCTTGAGACAAACAGTGGGGATTCTCAGTACAGTAAAGGTTAGTACAAAAAGTGGCAGAACTTGTAAAGAATGTCATAGGGATATTCAGCTTTTCCCTTCAGTGATAAATAAATATAGAAAACTAGTTGCACTTTATAGATGGTGTTAATAAAACTACACACAACTCATTGTAACTATTTTGCCTTTAGGTCGGAAGGTGAGGATGCTGCCCAATAGTGATCCCACTTAATCTGTGTTCTGAACTGACTAGAGTTTGGCTCAATTGCGAGGCTGTATGAAAGTATGGGTGAAACATCTAGTGAAATAGGATATTTGTTTTCTGACCACTCAGTGTTGTCCACATACATCTGTTGGCTTAGCTGACGAGCTGTCAAGAGTTGGGGAAGTGGGACCATGTGAACATCAATCAGTGATATACCATAGACTGGAGCCTAGTGTGATAAGATCGGTGTGATAGCCCCTAAAGGTAGCAAACTAGGATTTGGAGGCATCTGTGTAACAGATTTTGGTCAATATTATCAAGCCTGGCAAAAGATCCGGTAGGATCTAGGTTAATAGTCGGCCGTGGTCACAATCAAAGTAGTTAGGCCGTGGTTCCTTGTTATGTGTATAAGTGTAGTTTGTGGCATTCGTAGTAGATCGAATTCTAGATGCAGGCTGTTAGACTATAAACAGTTTGACAGTTATAGGGACAAAATTGTTAACAAAGTTTAGATAACATCATTAATTAAAGCTACAATATTTTCTTCCAAAATGGTGCAGTTTTTCTACTAATTAATTGTCAGTCACAAATTCTTTCTGAATATCACCAGCATGTCTGTAGAGGTCATTGAAATACAATGTAAATGTAAATGTACAGGAATTTATATAGCGCAAATCACCAAGCGGTTTCTAAGCGCTTGCTTAGGGAACCCGTCCTGGTATTCCTCTGTGAGATAACCCCGGCAGGGTATCTGCAAGGTGAAAGCCAGGCATCCCGCCGCGAGGGGCCGTTGTGGAGATTAAGCAAGCTATTGCCCAGAGTCGCAGAGTGTGAACCTGTGAATCGAGTAGGCACCGGAGCGAGAATTGCCAAGTCATGGACATTTTAGGACTCAAGACCCTGCCGAGCCGGGAATTGAACCCTGGTCCCGGGCTGACCTCTGCTTCCAGGTCTGCCTCCTCTAACCAGTGAGCCACACTTCTCCACCATACAAGAATGTGTTAACTTCAAAATAAATGAATTCAAATTCATAATGTTTTGATGGAGATTGTTGTCTACACATGACACCAGTGACTGGAGCAGTAAAACCATAGGGTTGTATAATGTCTGTTCAGGGGGGACAAGTCCAATGCTGATTTTCATTATCATGGAAATTGTGCCCATTTAGATTAATTACTTGCATCTTTATCACCTGTGGCTAATTTTAGAATGCATTTTGTATCAGGACCTCGTGGACCAACATTGCACACAACTGACTAAGTTGGCTAACTAACTTGGCGAGCACATGTTCAGGCGAACAGATGTCCGAGACCAATGAAATGACTCAAGTCATTATGTCTGATGGTGGCTCTAGCATCGCACCCGTGGTTTCAGCTCACAGTGCCCAGGCAGTCTAATCCGTGCTTTAGGCGATTCTATTGTGATGCGCAATGAATAAGAGGCCGCAAGACGTGATAAAAGCGAGATGCTTAAAGCATTGTTCTGCAGTGGGCACTCAATGCCGGTCTAAGCAATTGGAATAAAATGCAATTACTTTCAGAAAAGGAGAAAGCAGAATTATTTAGTCTTTCCAGGTTACTACAAAATGCGCAATCAGTTTGCAGGGAAGTATCGATCGTTTTGATAAGTGATCTTAATTTTTGACAGCAAAAATAGAATGAATAATCTATTCTAAAATATATTGAGCCAAAGGTCAGACATCTGGAAAAGTAAATTGTCACTTAAGCTTTTGAATAACTTTGTTAGGTATATTTATTGCATCTTGGCAAACTTTAAATTGGAAGTACATGACAAGTGGTCTCCTACTTACGATATAAATGGAAATGTGTTCTCTGCTGCACCTCGTCGAAGACAATCATGTTATTTTAATAGGCCCTGACCTTGTGTCTGTAGGAAAAAATATTGTTAAAGATGAACACGAACCTGTTTCTTTAGTAAAGTGTTTGTGCAATGATTTAATCCACCTAAATTCAGAGTGGATAGAGGGACATCACACACCCTTTCATCTTCAATACCATTACAGGGGACACCACTTTTGTGCCTCCGACCTTCAAGCCTCTTGAATGATGCTGATGGTCTGGGGCAGGGGAAAACGGAAAAGGGTGGAAACCACACTTCACCAAAGAGAGTTAGTTGTTATAAGACCCCTCTTCACCTCCAGTTTCTGTTCCTACTTCATCATAGCTGAGCCAGGGAACACATGGCAGCGATAGGGCAGATGCAATAATTATATTGTCAATAACTACATTTCGGTATGGGGGCAGCTCCTTCGCTAAGGTGGAGGAGCGTCGCCCCACTGCTCAGTGAGCAGGCAAAAAAGGAAAAATAAAATTATAATACCACATTGATATTATTTTCTTTATCGTCCTTGCTCAGGTGGTTAGGGGTAGGGCTGGCCTGTGTCAGAGGAACAGGGGAGGAATGGTGGCCCTCTCATAAGTGTGCATGAATGTTTGGCTGGCCATCTCAACAGTCATGCGTGCTTTGAATGTTCTCCAACCAGCTGCATTACATCCTGGTTGGAGAACATGACCAGGCTCTCACTCACTCTCTGAGCGCTGAACCACCGTGCTCAGACCAGTCATGGTGCTGCTATCACAGGGTTGTGATTGGCTAGGGGGGGTGCCTTGCCGCTTCCTGTTCCTGCTTCCTCACCCCGAACCCTGGAAACAGTCGAGAGCACTGAGAAGCAGTGGCGGCATACAGGTGTTTTTCTTTAATATTTTCATTCCTTCCCCTGGTCTCCTCCCCACCCTCCCCTGCAACCCGCCTCTTGAGCCGCCCCCCACTGTTAAGTAGCAGCTGCTACTGTTCGGTAGAATTCTTCAACTTGCGTTCCAATTTATCTTAGACATATTCAATTGCAATAAAACTTGGCTTAATGCCTGTGGACAAATGTTATTATAGTATGCATTATTTTATTGTCTTACTGCGTGCATTGCATGTGAATTTATCTATGGAAATACATTATTTGTTATGAAGATTTTTTGTGTATGTAATTTATATAGTGCAAACCTAGCTTCAATGCACCGAAGTAGCACTTTAAAATAGATGTTTGTTAGTTTTGTGTATTTTAATACAGATAACACATTCAACTGACTGTGACTGCAAAACAGCAGGACTGTCAAGTCAAATGAATTTTCAGAATGTTTCTGCAAACTTACACAGCATCTCTCAGCAAAAGAAACATCTCAACGAAAACTAAGTTGCCATGGCATCAACAGCAAAGAAATATATAGTGTTTCTGTGATATACTGTATAGCAATAATAAGAGGCCAGTTCTTTTGTATCATCGCTCTGAAATTCACCACAGGCCACAATAATGAGTCCCCCGCTTAACAAAATGGCCCTTATGAGTGGTCAGGCCTCATTTGGTAAAATTTGATTTTCTGTGATTCGGAAAAGCTAAAATAATTGTCGCCTATTATGAGGTTACCCCTGTAAAATCAGGCAAATAATTAGGATGTTATGGGTAGCATATCAAAACCCAGCTATCCCTTTATTTTAGTGGTATATAGCCCTCAGAAAATTCAGTCGCTCAGTAATTTCAGTCACTGCTTAGTTTGTAAAAAAATTTAAAGAAATAACTATAGCTTGCACCAACCTTTGCACCTCGAAGAGGTGCCTATGACAGTACCAACATAACTACTATTGCATGCGTGCAAGTGAGACTATTCAGAGTAATCTAGGTGCCCAAAGCTTTTAGAATGCATTGGGTGGCAGGTATTAGTCATTTTAATGTAAATTGAATCAATAAGCAGTTGTTGTTGTTCTCATCTATAAAGGAAGGTTGGATGCTCAAATCAACCACGCATCAGGGAGCAAAGATATTCACATTCACATATTTATCCACAGCTCCTTTTTACTCGTCAAAAGGGACAACCTTCCCTTTAACTGTCCACTGTAATTGTTTCACACAGAAGAGCAAATTATTCACTTTTGGTACACTATCTTATTGTACCACAAACAAAATATGTTACGGACACATATCTCCCTATGCTTTTACTAGCAATAAATGGAAAATGTTGTCTTATTAGGAGTGTGGCTCATTCTTTCATTGGTGAAACAGGATTTTGAATGATATTAGCAGCGTGGTACTGCCGCATGAGGTTCGCACCACCACAGGAATAATGAACGCGGAATCAGCAATATATAAATATATAGATATGAGCGCTGAATCACCCTAATGTGAACCCCTTAACTATATATGCATTTATTCTGCACTTGTCACTTTAAATATGAGCACTGTAACATAGCCGCGTCACGTGATCAAGGCCTGCATAGACCGAAACACGTCATGGCGGAGCACTAAGCAAATAAAATATTATTGCAAAAGCGGAGTCCATTCCGGTTCTTTCCAGATGTGTGAAGGGAAAGCAAGCGAACAAGAGATTGACGTAAAAATAGCCAAAAAATAAAAGAATTCAGTATTCCAGGAAGAAAGAGCAAACGTAAGATTGGGATGAATTGCAATTCGGAGAACATGGTGTACTGTTTGATATGCCCTTGTGGTAAAAACTATGTCGGGAGCACAATACATCCTGCGAAAAAGAGGGTATTGGAGCACATGCGTGCTATTAAAAATCATGATGAAACATACCCTGTGGCACGACATTTTAAGGAGTAACATCAGTCCAATGCAAATTTGTTAAAGTTTTTTTGTTTAGATCAAGTCTCGAAAAATGAGAGTGGCGGAGATAGAACAAAAACACTTAAAAAGTTAGAGTCACGTTATATTGTCGAATTACAGACAAAGACCCCACAATGATTAAATAATGAAGAAGAGCTTTGGGTTTACTTAGATTAGGGTTCATATAAGGATGAAGTAATGTATTGCATTCAGATCTAAAGTGATGATTTATGTTTGCTGAATAGGATCCCTTTTTAGCCACTGTGGGATTAGATCTATCTGGGTAGGAGGTAGACGATGAGAGGAGATAAGGAAAAGGATAGTGATAAAGGGACTTGGAGTGAGAGGATAATAAGTATCCACAAAGTAAAGATTGCCCATTCAGGCCAGAATCAATGTAAACTGTAACTGTTGTTTCAATAAGGACAACATAAAATTAATATTTTATATATATAGTTGCCTGTGAAAAAATTGGAACTAAAACAAGCTCACGCTGCAGCGTCATCCTTGCAATAAAGGTGTTGGTATATATGTTGTCAATGTTCTGGACACATATTATGGCAGGAGGATAGTTAGTTACTCTATTTAGTGATATACATTCACCCCCACAATGTATGAAAGACATTGCTCTGAACTTTCTGACGGATATTGTGGCCAACCAGGGGGCGTTAACATGCTCTCTTCTTGGTCTTAGCCTACTGAAACAGGAGATTAAGTCAAGACAAAATGCCATTTAAGCAGCAGACATGGACATCATTTAGGAATCGACAGAGATTGTAACCTGTAAACCTGGGCAGTCGTTTGATACCTCTGGCACCTCATATGACCACTGCCCTTTCCAGTGATGAAGCAGCACGAGTAACTGTCTTTTAACAACTAGAGCAAACTGAGGCTTGGGTCATGGAGACTGGAAACAGTTGCACTGAAACTGTTACAGTTTGCCTGGTTATAAATTCACCCAGGCTCTGGCCACAGGCTCTTCTGAAGCCTCCCTGCAGCTTTGGTTATTTGGCCTCACACTGGACATGATATGCCACCTTGACAGAAACCAGCCAGGAATTAAAGAGCCCTAAAGGTATGACAATGTTTTAGGAATTCTGTGGAGGGAAACATTTCATGAAAATGTTATTATAATCTTTCCTAGCCTGTGATCCAGTTTTATAAATAACTGCACTAATCCTAATAATCGATTGCAGCCATTAATGTTTGCAGTTTTGTCCTGTGAACTGAATCCTGGTGCACTGGAGTTCCATTCCATAAACTGGATCTGTGAAGCAGAATATGGCCAACTTGTGTAGGGCGTCTGGGGCAGACATTCAAAAGCTACAATGGAGGGATCTGTCATAAACACAGAAGTGGCCGTTCACCTTTATGGATGTTGGGGCTTCACCATCCTCGTGTTCTGCCCCAATTGTATAATATCAATAATGGATGTAAGCCTATTGTGCACTACTAGAATAATACAAAATGCCTAAGGGCAATACCTCATTGGGAGGCAGTGAATCGGTCTGATGGCTAGAACAGATGCAAAGAGACGCCTTGACCAGCCATCAGAGAGATTGTGCAGAGACAGAGAAGTCCTAGTCATACACTCAGGTGTATGACACACTTGTGATACGCCATCAGTGTCTGTGTGAACTTTCCACCATAGTTTTGCCTTTTCATTTGGAGCTGTGGCTGACATTAGGAGTCATTAATTGAATGTTGGTGGCTTTAAATAGCAGAATAGCAAGGCCATCTGGCAAAGAGGGCTGCTCGTGGGTATGTGTTGACTGAATTGTGACATAATAGAAGTCCTGTTAGAATACGTGTGTATGAATTAAAATAGTCTTGCACTTCATCTAAAATTTTCTGTCATTTTATGAATTCTGGTTTCAGTTTTGCTCTCATTGTACTTTTTTTTACTTTGGTGATCTCATCAAGGTCAAAAGTCATCACATCCTGTAATGCTACCAGGGTTTAGGATATATGACGTCATTTTTTATGATACCATCACAGGTCAAAGGCACATGATGTCACTCTGCTGTCCTTGTCATTTTGGTGTATTGACGTCCATGCCAGGATTGTCATGACAACTTAAAAGTTTTTTAGTTTTTTGCTTTTCTGCAACATATTTTCGCATCTGGTGAAGAAACTTCGAGACTTTATTGAAGGCACTTCACTGTCTGCCTCTGAAGAACAGAGTACTTTTACCATGCTGCTGTTTAATAAAGAATGCCAGTTTCTAACAATGTGTGTATCATGGTGTTTGCTAACCATGACGCTTCACTTTCCAAACTTAAAATGGCGTCTTTCAGTCAATTTGTGTTTCACTCTGACAGGCCATTTGTTCTCAGTAAGGAACTATTCTGTGGAACAGGCTGTCTCAGCAGCTTAGAGAAATAGCTGACTTGACTGGGTATTAGCCTTACCACTCTCACCCCGTACCCAAGCCAGCAAGAAGCACTTCAATAATCGGTACGGTATTGCAGCAGAAATCACAGTACTCCTAGTTTAGATCTTCAGTCCTTTATTTAAATAAACACTAACCAATTTAGCTCATGCCATTACCATCAGGAACTACTTCTGAGCTGGTAAAATTAATAACTAATAAATGGGGCGCTCATATGTAACGCTATAAAACTTGCAGACTCCTCTGAAACTAAGCACCAAAAGTCAGTGAGACCCTGAAAAGTGGTTGCAGACGTGGAAAAAATTGATATGAGAAGCTGAACGTGATTTGAATATTTCTATTTGAGGATATAATTGAAGTTTGTTTACAACTAAATATTCCTCGTCTGTCTTTTTAATTTTCAGAGAGCCACAAAATTCCCTCATTGGATGAAAACAACTGGGTCTTAGGAAACATCAATCAAATTGGTTATTTTAGGGTTAACTATGATGTGAGGAACTGGAGGATGTTAATTGATCAACTAATGAGGAACCCTGAGGTAGGATCTTTGATTTGCTTCCATGGTATGTGCTTGGATTACGGATGTTTCCCTACGGGAGTTATTCATGCGACTGTTATTTATTTCTTCTGGCTGGTTTTCACAGGTTATCTCTGTCAGTAATCGTGCAGGATTGATCGATGATGCATTCAATTTGGCCAGGTATGTTGATTAAAAGATAAAACTACATATATAACTTTCAGTATACATTTATATGTATATACGTATATGTACTTATAGACACATGAAGAAGATTTGTTGTTTTTGGTTTCAATTCATTGGTTTGAAAGTTAAATAAGTGCGTATTTTCTTGTGTGAAATCCAAAATACTGTCAGAAACATTTTCTGCACACTTGATCAATAATGGCAGCTGGGTTTTTCCAACTCTGAAGTGACTTGATCAATTCTGCTGCAAGTTCAATTTAACAAGTTAGAGATTAATGATCTCTTTTCTTTTTTTTCCGAATGATCTGATTTTGAAATATATCCTTCCTAGTGCCATGGTTAATTTTCGATAGAAAACACGTTGAAGATTGAAAAGTGTATTTGTGCTCATACAAGAAATACAATATGTTATGAGCTGGCAGTTTTTTTGTGCTAGTGTGTATGCGAAAGGTTATTACTTGGAGTTCGGCTCGGCATCCTAAAAGTGTAATTTTGCTGAGAAGATTTTATTGAAATTTTACATCTGATTGGCCTAGAAAGACATCAACAGCATATGGCAAACAATCAGAAAAATAAAGCATGCCAGAAGCAATTCAAATAGTACAGGGGTTTAATGCTCATTATTTGTAATTATGTGCAATCACACACTTCTGCTTGCAAGCCACAAAAGGGACCATTACCATTCATGGCGGCGGTGCACCAAGTGTACAGTTATGCACTGTTCCTCTTATGGATATCCACTGTGTGGGCTTGTGCTCATCTTCCGCATATTAATTGGCCCTGTGTAGGCGAAGCCTGTCATATTGTTTGCTGCCTCTGTGGCAGCTCTGTGAAAGTGCACAGCCAGCATGATGGCCTTAACAGGCCAATAATTATTAGTTCAGCCTGTTTTAAACCGAACAGTGAATCTTTTTCTGTGTGAGGAGAACTTTCAAAAAATCAATGGCAGAAGTCATGGCAACAAATATAAAAGATGGCCCCAAGTGCAAGACCTGAACATGGATATGATCTCAGCTGACTGCATTGCACTCCTTACTTATCTTTCAACTTGTTTAAATCCAACAATCAACTTCTTATAATAAATCTCTCACTTCACAAAATCCCCCTTCAGTATAAAAAAGACTATGGCCCACATGCATCATCCCGGGATTTTGCGAGTTCTAAAGAGCGAAAAATAGTGATTCGCATTTTAGAATTCGCAAAACGGGATGCATGATTTTTTTCGGTAAATTTATGCGATTCGGCAAAAATCTCAATTTTTACCGAATCGCATAAATTACCGAAATACAATTTGCGAATTTGCTATTCCCATTGGTTTCCTATGGGCCAAAAGGCCCATAGGAAGCAATGGGAAGGCATTAGCAAATTGCGATTTTCACTTTGAAAATCGCAGTTTGTTAATGCATTTCATGGGTGCAGGGGGGGGGGTCCAAAGGACCCCCCCATGCACCCCTGAAATGTATTTTTCACATCATGTTTCACACACACATGTCTTAGGATATGTGTGTCCGTAACATGAATGTTGAAAAAAATGCATTTTCAGCGTTTTAAACACTTTTTGCAAATTTACCGAGTGGTTCAACCACTCGGTAAATTTGACCCCCTAATTGCGATTTCGCAATTTTAAAAGTAATCATGCATTGCTTTTAAGAAATCACAAATTTGCAATTTCTTAAAAGCAATCGCAATTTTAGAAATCGCAAAAATGTTGCGATTTCTAAAAATGCTTGATGCATCCAAAAAAGCATTTTTGGAATCCCAAACGGCCGATTTTAAGGAATCGCACCATTTGCGACTCCAAAAATGCTTGATGCATGTGGGCCAATACCTTTATGAAATTGCTCCATTTTACACATATAGAAACAATGTGACAGAAGATATCAACACTGGCAAATTTTGAGTAAAAAGTACTAATTGTTCTTTGATACATCAAGATAAACCTACTCCTATGAATCATCGTAAACTAAGTTGTGTCATTGGTGACAAGAAAGAATTGCACTATTTATCTTCAACTATTTAAATTATGGAGCGCAGAAAAACAACTTACAGGTCCCTTTCAGTTCTATGAAGACGTATGTAATGTTTATAGAAATGACATTGCATTGCCTGATTTTCAGACATACTTAATAAATGCCCAATCAGGTAATGGAAGAAGAAAACATTATAAATTCAGAAATTCAAGGCAATATTTCATCTACTAATGATACTTCTACTTCTCGGACTGCTGACCCACTTAGGCAACAATTATTGATACTAAAGCTGTGGTTGCTATGGGCAAGGTCCTAAATGCAATCACAATCAACCAAGTCAAAAATTACGTACATAATTTAGATACCTTAGTATCTCAATTAAATAGCAAACAACTACAAATTTAGAAATACATAAAAGAAGACTTCAACTTGAAAATGGAATATGTGAATGCACTATTAATGAACCTACATTACAGTATGACATGCAGGCACAGGTAAAAATTTTATTATTAAAGTAATCAGGAGCAGTTCCTTTGTAGGAGCGTAGATGCATTGACCCCCTGCCTCCACTGCATGCCACTATATTCCTGACTTTATTTGTTTTTTTGAAAATCTAAATAAAAAAACTTTATCCATACTGAAATTAAAATACTTGTGTAACCTACGACAATCATTGCTTCCATAATGGGGATGGGACTACCACAGAGCTGTCTCTCCCAGCAGTCAGCATGGCAACCAGCTAAGGGTGTGTAACTGAACTGAGCATGTCAGATTGGCGGACATTTTGCTGTGGCCAGCCTGACATGCAGTTCAGGATTCCACTGTCAGCATTTTCAGGAAGCTGAGGAGGCAGAGAGACACTCCTATTGGTTGAGGGTGGAGCGCTGTATTTGCCTCTTCCAGTCAATCCTGGAACTTCTCTTATGCCATTTACTATTATAGACAGCACAAGAGCAGTGCTTGGATTAGCTGTGTGAGAAGGGATGGCTCTTCATTTTAACGAGCCCTGTGGTCCCTGCTTGCACATCATTACAGGCTGGCAAAGGAGGGTCCGGTGTACTTTTATAGCATTGGCTTTCAAGGAAGAAGATTGTTGAGGTAAGTTAATTTTTTTCTGACTTCTGGAATTGGAAAACAAATGATTTTTAAGTGCTCCCAGTCAAACAGTGCACACATTAAAAATATTTGTTTTTATATTTGTTTCCTGCCTCCCGCTGTGTCCTTGATGGCCCGCCCACCACTTCTCTCCCTCTATACCTAGAATACTGGAACTGTTCTTTTCTTCAAAAGAAACAGAACATCTTCTGTAGTTTGTGTGTGGTACATTCTACGATATATTTTCATAAAATGATTTAGAAGAACACAAACCCCCAATTTGAATGGTATTTGCGTTGTACTTGTCTAATGAAGTTGTTGTTGTTGTTGAAAAGCTTTATTCGATTTCACAGAATATAAAATCATAAAAGCGACAAATTCATTTCTCAAACAATCAAGTATCCAAAAAGCTACTTTAAAAACACCAAATACATGAGTTTTAAAAGCTAATTAAACTTTTCCTTTTCCTCAAAATGCTTTTTAAAAAACCTATCATTGTAGCAACACAATATACATCATTTAAAGATAATAAGAACAATAATGCCAGGCGGCATTGTCTCCAGGTACCTTGTTTTTTTAGGAGTGGTTTGATCCATCTCGACCTTTCTGCAGCGTAAAATTTACAGAAACATATCACATGCAGCATAGATTGATCTGACGTGTTATCGCACAGCCACTTAGAAAGCGTTCTGGACCAATCGTTCACAGTAGGAAATGTAATTAAACTAAAAAAGACGTCAAATCTAAATCTTGTCAATAAATATCTATCAAAGCCCTCTAGACACCAAATTAAATAAGGTTGAATAGTAAACGAGGCTAGGGTGAGTTGATGTTGCAGTACAGTTTTTTTTATTTATTTCTAGACCTCGCCTTAGTGTTTCTAAGTGGTTCCAACAGAGCAGCTTTAAATCCTTCCTCGTTATGTTACTCAAGGATTCAGAGTGGCGAAAAAACTCTGGTCTCCCCAGGTCATTAGTAAACTTACAGATGTAAGACAGCCATGGTATCCTGGTGGCCTTATCCATATCCAAGGAGTCATAAATGATGTCTCTGTTTAATACAAGGTCGGGCGATGTCCAGGTTCTATGCCATAGCAATATAGGTTGCATACTGATCAGATCACTGACATACTACATGACCAGCTCTGAGTGACAATTAAAAACAGATGAACTTTGAGGAATAGCTAATATAAATCTTAAGACAGCATTTTCTACCTTTTGAATAGATGAAGAGACGTGAATTCCCCAGACGCCTGCCCCATAGATGGCTGTGCTTATGCACTTAGCCTGATAAATCTTTAACAGGATTTCAGGTGGTCTTTTCCCAATTTTTGGGGCAAATATCATGAGCGCAGCCGTTGCTCTTTTAAAAATCAGGGACCTACTTCTGATTGCTGGACCCCAGGAACCTGTTTCTTCTAATACGATACCCAGGTAAGAGAACGTTTTGGTTGATGCAATTCTCTCTTTCCCAGCGAACAGAGGACAATCTCTGTTCTTTCGTCTTCCGCAGGTCATAACAAAAGTTTTAGCTACATTGAGTTTCAGGCCCTTGTTATCCAAAAAATGTATGTATGTATCTAGTGCCGTTTGTAGGCCTATTTGGGTTCTAGCCATTATCATGGCATCATCTGCATACAGGAGCGACACAATCTGTTTATGATTTACCTGCAGAGAATCTCTGACCTTAGCCACCAGTTATTTTTCCAGATCATTAGTATATAAGGTAAAAAGAAAAGGGGCGAGTACACAGCCTTGCCTTACTCCTCGCTTCACATAAAACGGCTTAGTGCATTCTCCATTGACACTGTATCTCACTTTTGCCCTGGCACCTGCATAAAGTTGTCTTAAAAAGGATATTAACACCTCATCCACCTTCATGTCTGCTAAAATCTGCCATAATCGGCTATGGATTACACAATCAAAAGCAGCGCTGAGATCGACAAACGCTGCATACAATTTGCCGTCCTTAGCCTGCGTGTATTTTCCTAATAGCATGGAAAAATTTAAGACCCTCCCTGAACCCATATTGTACCGAAGATAGTATATTTTCATCTTCCGCCCATTGCTGCAAACGATTCCCGTGAATTTCATAAAGGAGTCTTAGAGGGATATAGGGCGATAGCAAGAGGGATTTTCGCGATCCCCTTTTTTAAATATAGGGATAATTACTGAGTCAGACCAGGTTTTAATGAAACCCAATTTACAACTTGCCTCAAGCACTCCCGTAAGCAATGGGGAGCATAGTTCAATCGAGTTCCTGAATAAATCAATTGGGATTCCATCAGGACCCGGAGCTTTACCTCCCTTGCTTTGTTTGATGGCTTCTGTAATTTCCTTATTACTAATAATTATATTAATTTGCTCACATTTTTTAGGGCCCTCCTGGGTTAACATCCCCATGTCTACGATTTTATTAACCCCTCCTGGATTATAGACTTCTGCAAAGAAGTCTATCCATGAGTCTTCTGTTATCGCCACCTCAATTCTCGCATTACCCACTGGGCTAAAAAAAAGGTGCGTTGACTGCTCCCCAAAAAGAGGAACTGTCCCTTTTTAACGAGGCCTCATATAAATTAGTCCAAGCCTCGTTTTTAATTTTACGCTTACAGATCTTTCTTGCTATATTATATACCTTCCTTCATTTTTTCACTTCTTCATGATTTCTCGTGGTGTTTTGCAGGGCCCTTTTCAGTTGTGAGTGAGCCTTTGTACAGGTCGAATCAAACTAGCTATTTTTAAAAAACTTAAAATCTCTATTAGGGCGCTTTAAGTTTTCTTGTATTATCCTGGTAATATCCACAAAGGAGTCTAATATGTCTGAGTGTGGAACCTCCTCCTGCAGGCACTTAGTAATCGTTATAATCGCCTCCTTAATTATTTTTATGTTGGTGACTTCCGGGTCGCTCTGCGCCCATCTAATGGCGTAACCGTTTTGCCTACCCAGTACACATCCTTTGGTCCAGGCTAATCTCTCTATTAGTGAGCATTCCTTATCCTGGGGGAATAAAATACAAAAGCTAAGTGGGATGTGGTCGCTAATTCCTATCGTGTGAGTTTCGAAGTCAGCTGTCCAGGTTGCATGGCTATTAGAGATAGCAATAAAGTCAATCAGGGTGCTGAGACCTCTCCCCACAAAAGTGGGACTAAAATCTACTGTAGGTGAGCATAACATGTTGACAAAACCCCAGTTATAAGTAGCCATCACCTCATTAAAGGAGTCGCCCCCATTATGATGGGCGAAATGGGGCTGGTGATCGGTATCATCTACCTCACAGTCGCCACATCCGCTCAGGAACTGTTGGCAGAGGTTATAATTAAAGTCACCGCCCCATATAACAATGGAGTCCCTCCCTGAATTATCAATCATGCTCTTAACCTCCTCGTTTAGAGCATGCGCCATATCATTTACTTGGGCCTTCTCTAAATTATTATACATAATAATAAATATTAACTCAACCTTGGATGATACTTTCATGGCAATAATTTGATATTGACTACACATTCTCACCATTTTAGTCGTTACTGTCCCCATAAGATTTGTAACATAGACACAGAGCCCCCCGTTATGCCTCCCATGGGTAGAATTACCTGCTGGAACATGATATGTTTTAAAACCATCCATATGAATTTCCTCCAAAGACCATGTCTCTTGCAGGCATAAAATGTCTATATTTTTAATGAAATCTACCCAGATTGGATTTTTTAACTTAGAGCGAAGCCCCGATATATTCCAAAATGTAACCCTCACCCTTCCCTTACCATGTATGCCTTGAGTTCTATGGAAATCCGTTAAACTCAAGTGATTAGTTGGACTAACTACCGTAGTGTGTTCTAGAATAGATAGCTGTTTATCACTAGGAGTAACCCCGCTAATCTGTGTGGGATGTCAATCGACTCCTTGCATCCCGCTCAGCATAGAAAAACGGTTAAGGGTGGGGATACTAAAGCCAAAATGGGTAGTACTCGGGCCGCAGGGGGTACGGGAACTGGGGGAAAAATCCAACAATGATTGTGGGTAAAAATAGCTTAGGTCACGCGTTGAAATGTCAACCTTGCCTCCCATGGTGTACCAATCATTGATATATCTCACAGCTCCACGGTCCCTAAAATTGAGCAGGACGATATCCCCTCTTATGTTTTTAGGTCTCTTCCCCACCCATCCCAATCTCCTTACATTGAGGATTTCACCATTAATACTTGCCGGTAATGGTCTGTTTTTGCACAACCAATAGATTACTTAATTCTTTAACTGTTGATAATCCTCAAATTTTCCTTCTGTTAATTCTGGCACCCCAGTTAAAACCACTACGTAGGGTACTGCCTTGGGTGGTAGATCTATCCTATCTTGATTTTTTCTGCTACGCTTTTTAGGGGAGGGCCCAGTGGCAGTTGTCTCAGAGGTTCCCTGTTTACAAGCCCACACTTCTTTTCTCTTCCCCCTAATAGGAACTAGGCCTTAGTCTGTATTCTGAGCGACCAAATTATTTTGTTCTTGTGCGGTCCTAGTGTCCCTACCATCTATCTCGGTGGATAATATCTGTCCTGATATAATGCCCTGACTAGGAGCTATGTGTTTGCTTTGTCCTATGTCGCCAATCAATTTTGAGTGTATTACCATTTCCTATTCTATTCATCCCAGTTGATCACCCATTCTTTTTACTCTTTCTACCAGCGGAAGTATCAGTGACTTAACCAACTGCTCCATACTCCCCATTAGCTCTTTAATCGTGACTGTGGCGGGAGAGACTGTTCAGGGATTGTCTTTTTTATTGATGTGTGTATGTTCCCTACTGGACTCTGAGATGTTTTTGATAATTTTGCGCATCTGTCTCCCTTGCTATCCTTCCCACGCTTTTTTTTTTTAAACCCTGCGTCTTTGGATTTACCGGGTATTTTGTCTTTCGGGGGAGCTCTCTCAGGAGTTACCAATGGTACTATCTCGATTGAGGTTTCCACTGATGTTTCTACAATCAAAGCATTTACATCTGCCTCATTTGAGAATATTTGGATTTGTTGGGTACTTATCGAACCATGGGGCTGCTCAAGATCTATCGACCCAGTGGTTTGCTCATTATCTATCCTAGTTCTCGGGAGGGTAACTGCTAATCTAATGGCGCCCATCGAGGATCGCTTTTTGTGTGCGAGTTCCAGGGAAAGACGCTTTTCTGTCAAGACTATTTCCTTTTCCAACTCCGATGTTACCCTAGTAATGAAGCCATCTAAGGTTCCCCTTACTGAACCTCCCACTAACGATAACTTCCCTAGAGTATTGCGTTGACTCATACTCCCACCGAGAAGTCAATCGTTGGACAATACAGCTTATACAACAATTAAACGGATTCTAGCGGGGCGTTTACTGCTTATAGAATATGCTTGTGATACTATGAGTGTGAACTGGGTATATAGCTGCTATAACGGCATTAAACAGTGCAGTTTTAACTCACAGTCTATTTACATTAAATATCCCGGATCCAAATGTTAGTGGGGTGGCCCAGCCCAGCCTCGGCTAGCCCCGGACGGCCACAGACGGGCCCGCCCTTGTCCCGGGCTTCGCCCGGCGCTCCCCCGCGTGCGTCCCGCGAGTCCCGGAACTGGGCGAGACTAAATAGAGGGAGGGGTGGCAGTGATAGGCCGGAAGAGGACCAGCTGCGCCCAATATCGCACACTGCCTGCTGGTCCTCGCAGTCCCGCAGCCTCCAAATGGTGTTATCGAATCAGCCCCGGTCCGTGAGTCACATAAAGGGAGAACAGAGTCACTCACTCCTAATGCCCAGGACAGGAGATAGGTGAAAAGCGGCCAAACGATGTTCCAGGGAAACAAAGATCCGATGATATAAAAAGCTCAGCACTTCCCAGATTCGGCTACGAGCGGCTCCCGCAGCGCAGGGGCCGCGAGCCGTATAAGTACAGCAGGGGGGCGGTGATAGGCGGGAAGAGGACCAGCTGCGCCCAATATTGCGCACTGCCTGTAGTCCTCGCAGTCCAGCAGCCTCCAAATGGTGTTATCGAATCAGCCCCGGTCCGTGAGTCACATAAAGGGAGAACAGAGTCACTCACTCCTAATGCCCAGGACAGGAGATAGGTAAAAAGCGGCCAAACGATGTTCCAAGGAAACAAAGATCCGATGAATATAAAAAGCTTAGCACTTCCCAGATTCGGCTATGAAGTTAAAAGATGCTAACCCCCTTTGAATCAGCCATTATAGTGTACCATATTTTTAACAATATATAGCGCTTACATATGTGGCATTTGGCATTACATTTGAACCAACTCCTCCTCGCCATGCCTGCCAGCGGCACCAGGGTATTTTCTATAATTTGCCCTTGTTTCCTCATGCACACCTCATCTTGCCCAAGCCCAGGGAGATGATATGTACCAGTCCTGGTAAGGGTGACCCAAGGCCATGCCTGGGAAAGAAGATAGCTCAGTGTTTAACCTGATCAGCTCAGGGAAGAGCAGGAGCCAGCTGGTAGTCAAATGAGGCAGACTGTTACTGGTATGTAGAGACCGGGGTGCTGCCAGGATCTGTAGCGTGTGCTGGTTTTTCATGCACTAGGGGGGGACAAATACTCTCAGGACTGTGGGGGGCTCTGGATAGAGCACACTCCCATATTAAAACAAATACGGAAACAACAACACCTCACAAAAAAGGCAATGACACAGCTCCTTTCAAAACTAACATGGGAAAAGCAATAGATCTGGCTTACTGGCTTACATGTAACACACCTTCCTTGTTTGTCTATGTGTGTGGTTGTATGGACTCCAGTTTTTATTTTTTTTAAAAGCCATATGAATGTAAGTGCTTCTTTATTGATTTGTGTATGTGTTGTGTAGCTCTGTGAATGGTTAAATGGTTGGATGGACAAATCTGGATGAATGATTGATAATTAATTGGTAAATGAATCGTTGGGTGCAGATTGCACCCATCTCATAGGCTGAAGCTTTAAACAATAATGATAAAAAATGGAAGAATTTGGTATTCTTCAATTTTTTATGACATGACTGTTTATAACGTGTCAAATATTAACACATTTTGCTAGTGTCAGCATTACAAAGTAGACAATCGTGTGAAGTAAGTTTTTAGATTGCTTGTGTGTGACACTTCCATGGTTTCATAGTAGGCGCGAGTGGCATTCTTTTACCAACGTGGGAGCCTTTGAATGACTGTCTCATGAAAAAAATCAAACAACAAAGTGCATGTAAGGAGAACATTTCAGGAGTTACTCCCTTTTGATTAGGAGAAGCTCTGGAAAGGCCCTAAATATGAGGTAAAACTTCTGACATGGAGGATCAGTAACATGATTTATTATTAACAAAGGCCACTAATTTAGCCTACTGCACCTCAAGGACACCTTCATATGCCAAAGTATATTCCAAGATATCTCATGAGTCAAAACTCTGCTATCTGAAAACCTTAGCACCAATTATGACATTGAGGCTCACCACCAATGTGCAGCTCAACAAGATAGCTCACTGGGTGGGTGTAACTGCGGGACCAGAAATGGGCAGGAGACGTGTTTTAGTTACTCTTGCTTTTAATTGCTCGTACAGTGCATCAGTACAGGTTTTTCTAACTGTGTACCTCCGTGGTGATCTGCTTCTCTCTCGGTGTTGTTTCTTCCGGATTCCCTTTTCTTTCCTCCGGACTGGACTCCGCCGCTCAGGGGGATCTGGAGGCTCCGTGCTGGCCGCCCACGCCGAGGCCGAAGGGGAGAAAGGAAAAGAGAGGCAAGTATCAGAAAAAGCGCCACAGATAAGCAGGTGGAAACACAGGGATGGGGTAGTGAGGGAAATACTTAGTTTAGTGCTCTTGCTCTGTTAGTTTACAGTCAAGGAGGAGGGCGAGTGCTCGTGCTTTCCCCCCTGGAGACGTCCCTCAGGTTCCTCCCTCCCCGGTCTGCTAACAGTCGGGCTTTATCAGAGAACCACCCCAGGAAGCGTTTACGTACCTCCGTGAGCTGTACCCCTCCTGGCGTACGGCTGGGCGACGCGTGGTGTTGGCCTCCAGGCTTTCCCTGTTCTTCCTTGGGAGTCTCGATGCCTCCTTCCTCCTGCAAGGCTCGGTCCGAACTGCTCTCGGATATCAGCTCCCAGGTCAACTCTTGATCCGCCGGCTCTCCTTCGGAGCGAGGGGTCTCGTCTATCCTCCTGATGCTGTTGCTCCGCTTGTCCTCGCTCTCTCCGCTTCCTCCTCTCCTCCGCTCCTCTTCTCCGCTTTCTCGTCCTTCTTCACTCCGCTCCTCCACGCTGCTTCCCGCCACTCCGCTCCTCTCCACTCTGACCTCTCCTCCGGTGTATAGACACACCTGGGGTTGGGCGTTCTCCTCTTTTATCCACCTGTGAGACTCCTCCCCTTCTACACCTCCGGGCTGGTTAAAGGGCCATACATCCTCCTCGTCACAACTGTAGGAGTCGGGGCTGTACCACTCCGAATACTGCGTGGGCTGTGGAAAGAAGAGGGGGGGGTCACATTGGGTCAGTTCGCGCCCTGTTGCGGGGCTCCCCATGGGAACCCCGTTACACACCTCCCCCCCTGGACGCTTCCGCTCGGGAAGCGGATGACGAGACAGAAAGTCAGCCCCAACATTGTCCACACCACGCTTGTGGCATACACTGAAGGAGTACGGCTGTAAGGCCAGGAACCACCTCATGATCCTGGCATTGGAGGATTTGTTCCGCGCCATCCAAGTAAGGGGCGCGTGGTCTGTGTAGAGTGAGAAGGGTCGGCCCTCGAGGTAATAGGCCAGTTTTTCCACGGCCCACCGGACCGCCAGGCACTCCTTCTCCACCGTAGCATACTTTAGTTCCCGAGGGAACAGTTTCCGACTGACGAACAGGATGGGGTGGTCCAATCCGTCCCGGCCTTCTTGGGACAGCACCGCGCCGATCCCAAACTCGGACGCGTCAGTGTGCAAGGCGAAGGGACGCGTAAAATCCGGTGAATTGAGGACGGGGGTGGAAGTAATTCTTTTCTTCAACTCGTTGAAAGAGTCCAGCATGACCACCGTGGGTTTGGCTAGTGCGGCCTGTTTGACTGAGGTCTGCAGGGCATCCGTGAGGGGGGAGGCCACCTGGGCAAAGTTCGGTATAAAACGTCGATAGTACCCGATTAGCCCCAAAAACGCCCGTAGTTCTTTTTTTGTGGTGGGAAACGGTGCCTCCGAAATGGCCCGGACTTTCTCCGTTTGGGGCTCGATCATGCCGTGTCCCAGGACGTACCCCAGGTACTTCACTTTGTGAAAGGCTAGCCGTGATTTTCTTGCATTAATCTTTAGTCCCGCCTGGTTCAGGGTATCCAACACTTGCGACAGGTGTCTCAAATGGGTCGTCCAGTCGGGGCTGAACACCACAATGTCGTCTAGGTAAGCGGAGGTGAAGGACGACAGACCGTGTAGCACGTTATTCATAAGTCTCTGAAAGGTGGCGGGGGCTCCGTGAAGGCCAAACGGTAGTACCGTGAACTCATAATGGCCCTCCGTGGTTGAAAAGGCTGTTTTATGCCGGTCCTCCTCCCTCAGCGGTACCTGCCAGTACCCTTTAGTGAGGTCTATCGTGCTTATGTACTGCGCCTCTCCCAGCTTTTCTATGAGTTCGTCAATCCGTGGGATGGGATATGCATCGAACTTTGAGATGGCGTTCAGGGCCCGAAAGTCCATACAGAATCGACGTGATCCGTCCGGTTTGGGTATGAGAACGATGGGGCTTGACCAATTGCTGTGCGAGGGGCGGATGACTCCTAGTTGTAGCATGTCAGTTACCTCGCGGCGTATGTCTTGTCTCCTGGCTTCTGGGATCCGATAAGGTCGTATTTTTACCGTCTTTCCTGGATCGGTATCTATGCGGTGTTCGGCCAGCGTGGTTTTCCCCGGGAGGTCTGAAAACACCTGTTCCTGTTTCAGCAGGACGTCCATCAGCTCTTGTTTTTCCTCCTGTCTCAAATCATCGTTGATCACGAGCAGGGGAATCGTAGAGAGGCAAGGGTTTTTATCCGACTCTGCAAGGTGGACCGGACGGGGGGGTGTCCCTAACCATTTTTTTAGCAGGTTTATGTGGTAGACTTGCTTTTTTCTGGCGTTCATTTGTAGCCGGTAACTGGTCTTACCGATCTTCTCCACGACTTGGTACGGACCACTCCACGCTGCCTTGAATTTTTGTGTGGAGGAGGGCAACAACACTAGAGCCCATTCACCTTTTTCCAAGCTCCTCCATTTCTTTCCTTTATCATAAAGGGTCTTCTGTTTGTTCTGGTGTTTCTCGAGATTGGCGAACGCCAGGTCCCTTAGTTTCCCTAGCTTGGAACGCAGGTTTCGAGCATATTCTAGAGTGTTTGCGGTTTCTTCCGGGGTTTCGTTTTCCCACGCCTCCTTGGTCATGTCCAGTAGTGATCTGGGCTTTCTCCCATATAACATCTCAAAGGCCGAGACCCCTAAACTGCTTTGGGTTTGCCCTCGGATTACATACAAAGCAATGGGAAGCACCTGGTCCCATTCGTTACTGTTGACTTCCAGCATTTTTCTTAAGGTAGTTTTTAGGGTGCGGTTGTATCTCTCTACTAATCCGTCTGTTTGCGGGTGGTATACAGCGGTCCTTATCTGGTGTATATGAAGCACTTTACATACGTCCCCCATGAGGCGTGACACGAAAGGGGTCCCTTGATCGGTTAGTATTTCCTTAGGGAAACCGACCCGGGTGAATAGCTCAAGCATCTTGTCCGCCACATTCTTGGAGGTGGTGGATGTTAGGGGAAATGCTTCCGGGAATCGCGTGGCATAATCGACGATGACTAGGACGTAAGAATATCCCTTCTTTGTTTTTGGGAGAGGTCCAATAATGTCCATACCAATTCGTTCAAAGGGAACTCCGATAATGGGGAGGGGTTGTAATGGCACCGCAGGGGGCCTCGTCATGTTCCTGGTTTGGCAAATGGCACACTCCTTGCAGTAAGTCAAAGCGTCTTTGTATATCCCGGGCCAGTAAAAACACTTCAGGAGGTTCTGGGTGGTTTTCTCTGCTCCCGTGTGACCGGCGACTAAATGGGAATGCGAAAAGAACAGGACCTGTTCGCGGAATGTCACAGGAACCAACAACTGCTCTGGGTCCTCTTTCCCCCCTTGGCGGTACAACAGGCCGTTTTTGATATACAGTCTCGGATAACGCCGTGGGTCCTCGTCTTGGGTGTGATGTGCCTTCTCCCAGGCGTTGATCAAGGTGGAGTCATTGGCCTGGGCGAATTGGAAACTGCGGTCCAATGTCCAGGGATCCGAGGAAGCTAAGGCCGTCACCGCTTCTGATGTTCTTCTGGTTACCAGTGTCCTCTTTGTCTGGGCCATGCTCCGCTCGAACATGGACAAAAAGGGCGGGTTGTCCGTTCCGATTATCAGATCTTCAGGGAGCGTCGATAATACCCCAACCCGAACCCTTACGGCTGGTCCTTCCTGGGGTTCTAGGGACAACAGAGCGACGGGATAGGGTTTCACATCCCCGTGGACACAACGGATGTATACTTGTTCGTGGGGTATGAGCTGGTGGGGCCTTACGTGGTGGGCCTGGATTACCGACTGACGGCAGCCAGAATCCAGGAGCGCCTGCACTGGGTTACCGTTTATCCTCATACTTACGCGGTATGCGTGTCCCATCTCAGCCGAGTAGAGGACGGTGCGGGGCAGATATCCTACTTCCATTGGTTCGTCTGCTGGTCTTCTCCTGGGGCAATGTCGGGCTATGTGACCCCAGGTCCCGCACTCAAAGCACTGTGGCCCAGTGTGAGGGAGGGGTTCGCTTTTCCAGGGACGGGGTTTGGGTGGTTCTGGAGCCCTCATGAGTTTTTTTTCAGGTCTGAAGGGCGTCTTCCCCTTGTCGGTCTCCAGGGCCTGCAGGGGTCTCTGTTGTACTCGGGAATAGGTGTTAGCCATCTCTACGGCTTGAGCTGTCGTCAGATCAGGGTGTTGTTTTAGCCACCTCTGAGTGGCAAAGGGTAGCGCTTCTACAAACTGTTCCAGGTAAATCCGGTCCATTATTTCCTCTTTTGTGCTTTCGTTCGGGCTGAGCCACTTGTCGGCGGCCATCTTCAGTCTGACAAAGAGGGTTTTTGGCGTTTTTCCGGTTACGCCTCGTTCTCGCCGGAACCTCAGCCGGTAGGCTTCCCTGTCCAATCCCAGATGGTCCAGGATAATCCGTTTGATATCTGTATAAGGGGTATCACCCCTTGGATTGGCCACCTGGTAGGCGGCTTGTGCCTCGCCAACCAACAGTGGGGCCAAAAAAAAACGGCCATTTGGCCCCAGGCCATCCACAGGCTCTGGCCGCCCGTTCAAAATTTAATAAGAAAGCATCGGGGTCCTCTCCAGGTTGATACTTTTGTAGAGAGACCCCTCCTATGGTGTGGGGTATGTTACTGACTGACACCGGGCCTGACGTGAGAGGGGGGTCCAAAGCACGGGCCGTCACGGCGGTTTTTATCAGCTCTCGGTCGGCTTCTGCTGCCCTGAGCTGTTGCTCTGCCAACCTCTCCAGCCTCTCCTGCCCTTGCACCAAGGCTTGAACCACGCTCTCCATCTTCTGGTCGCAGATGGCTATGTTGCCCGCATTCTCCACCACTGTAACTGCGGGACCAGAAATGGGCAGGAGACGTGTTTTAGTTACTCTTGCTTTTAATTGCTCGTACAGTGCATCAGTACAGGTTTTTCTAACTGTGGACCTCCGTGGTGATCTGCTTCTCTCTCGGTGTTGTTTCTTCCGGATTCCCTTTTCTTTCCTCCGGACTGGACTCCGCCGCTCAGGGGGATCTGGAGGCTCCGTGCTGGCCGCCCACGCCGAGGCCGAAGGGGAGAAAGGAAAAGAGAGGCAAGTATCAGAAAAAGCGCCACAGATAAGCAGGTGGAAACACAGGGATGGGGTAGTGAGGGAAATACTTAGTTTAGTGCTCTTGCTCTGTTAGTTTACAGTCAAGGAGGAGGGCGAGTGCTCGTGCTTTCCCCCCTAGAGACGTCCCTCAGGTTCCTCCCTCCCCGGTCTGCTAACAGTCGGGCTTTATCAGAGAACCACCCCAGGAAGCGTTTACGTACCTCCGTGAGCCGTACCCCTCCTGGCGTACGGCAGGGCGACGCGTGGTGTTGGCCTCCAGGCTTTCCCTGTTCTTCCTTGGGAGTCTCGATGCCTCCTTCCTCCTGCAAGGCTCGGTCCGAACTGCTCTCGGATATCAGCTCCCAGGTCCACTCTTGATCCGCCGGCTCTCCTTCGGAGCGAGGGGTCTCGTCTATCCTCCTGATGCTGTTGCTCCGCTTGTCCTCGCTCTCTCCGCTTCCTCCTCTCCTCCGCTCCTCTTCTCCGCTTTCTCGTCCTTCTTCACTCCGCTCCTCCACGCTGCTTCCCGCCACTCCGCTCCTCTCCACTCTGACCTCTCCTCCGGTGTATAGACACACCTGGGGTTGGGCGTTCTCCTCTTTTATCCACCTGTGAGACTCATCCCCTTCTACACCTCCGGGCTGGTTAAAGGGCCATACATCCTCCTCGTCACAACTGTAGGAGTCGGGGCTGTACCACTCCGAATACTGCGTGGGCTGTGGAAAGAAGAGGGGGGGGTCACATTGGGTCAGTTCGCGCCCTGTTGCGGGGCTCCCCATGGGAACCCCGTTACAGTGGGGCACCAGCCGCTGTGAACCGTGCTTCTCTTTTTACCATTGTTAAACACTGACTTAGGTTCTTCTATATCTACTGTTGAGCAAAGACTGAAACATAGTGGTGGTACAAGTCTGCATCTTGTGATTTCAACAATAACTCATCACCACTTTTAAAAGTAACCAGCTGCCACTGCTGCGAATGAGCATAAAGTTACTAGCTCTAGTTTACCTTGTGTAGTTAGTGCTCCCACTGGCTTAGAGGCTGATAACATCAACGGAATAACCTTACAGCATTTAGGGCCACATGCACCAAGCACAATACCAGTCGCAAACTGGCCGATTCGCAGAATCAGCCCCTTTACGACTGGTATTTTGCCATTTGGGATGCATCAACCCAAAAGCAATTTGCAAATGCAGTTATGGAATCGCAAATTGCGTTTCCCCAAATGCGATGCATTATGCATTCGCAAATTATCATCAACTTCAAGTTGATGGTAATTTGCAATTCATTTGAAAAATGCAAAACAAAGCATTTTTCAAAGTGCATTGTGGTGCATACACATGCCCTCAGGGCATGTGTGTGCACCAGTGTGCATACTTACCTTTTTTGGGGGTGCATATTTGGTACTCGGAAATTGAGAATGCAATCCCATTCAATCCTATGGCCTTTAGGCCCATAGGAATGAATGTTAAACCATTCCTTAATAGCGAATCCCAATTTGCGATTCGCTATTAAGGAATATGTAGGAATTGCAATTATTTTTGTGAAACCTATATGCATAGGTAATTGAGACTCCTTAATAGCGATTCCTTAATAATTGCTACTAAGGACTGGCAATTCCTACTTTTGATATATGTGCCCCATAGTCCTCCTACCTATTGAACATGATAACAAATTAGATGCGAATACATGCCAAAAACTTGGTGGAGTCTTACAAATGTTAACGTTTTGATAATGGATTGTTAGTATGGTTTCTAACTTAATGATGGTGTTTATTCATCTTTGTAGGCAGGATGCACTCAAAACGTCTTGAAAAACAATGATGGTTTGACTTTGTTTTATGGTTGTTAAGTACAATCAGATATCACTGTGGAACTCTATTATTAGCTTACTATCTACTATGACGCTACCATGACGCAGAAGTTTAACTTACCTTACATTTACCATTTATCTCTATATCAGTTTCCATGTAGTATTTCTGCTACCTGGAAAAACTATGGTGAATATTGGTGGAAGATCTTTATCTTTTGAAATATTTGGTTAATTCTGAGGACATTTTTTTTAATACTGAAAAATGTATTTTCAGGAACTTTTTATGTTTTTTCAAGATTAAAATGACCAACGAAACAATAGTCTCCATAGGAAACAGGAGGACAGCAAAGGGGAAAAAATGAAGGGTGTTGGAGAATACACTGTTGAGCCATGACAAGCTCACAATAGATGTTCATATTTCTCTCCAATATAACAAGGACAGGATGGCAGAGGCTACCATATGTCGCTGTACTGCCATATTGCTCTACTATTCTTCCTCAAAAGATGTAATGGCTTTGCACCACCAGAAGCAGGTACTGGTGGAGGTACAGATGCACCGGGTTTTGGTGTAGGTGCTGATGGAGGCAGCAGTAGTAGAATGTGCTACTAGAGGGACAGATATAGTGTGTGGGAATGGTGGGGGTGCTGATAAAGCAGAAAAAGTTGAAGGTGTTGCAGTAACTGAAGTGGCCACTGCATATATTCCTTCTTCAACCACTTCTATTTTCTTTTGATGCCTCATTTCCGGGTGCGCCAACCTGGTGAAATGAATTGCCTGCAGGTGTTTTCTCATTCCAGTGGTACCAAATTGTTTAATGTTCCCACATGAAATAAATTAGTTACATAGATTCCATGTGATACATTGGGCATTGATTGTTTTCCCACCAGGTGTAATTGACTAAAAAATCCCATACAATTGACTTGTTTTTTTAAATGAATCCGCACCACCTTTTCTACCTCCTGTTGCAATTAAACTGGATCTTTTTCACCTATTGCCGTTATTCTGAAGTTGCAAAGTGGCACGAAAAAAAATATTCCCTTTTCGAAAGAACACAACATTCCCGTTTGAATATATCAAATTACAAAACCCCTTAATCTACACAAACCTTATAAATTCAAAAGTTATAGTTATATCTTAAAGTTATACTTAATTTAGTCTGACTGGCAAGTTGACAACACTGTGTCAGAGTGGTATGAGTTATATTATGTTTTCGCCTGGCCACAAATTATAAGTTTGAGATTTAATAGCTTTTGAAGTTATAAGGTTTTTGCAGTTTAAGCTGTTTGTATAGAAATAATAAATTAATTTTTCTGAACTATAACCATTCTTAAATCTTTTTTTCATTGAATATATATTTCCACCTTGCCCTGGTGTGCTGATTTTTGTTATCCTATGACTCCAGCCCCTCTCTTCGATTACTCTCCTGCCACTGGACCGTTTGCGTCAGTCACCAAGGCAGATGCATAGCAAGCTTGTATAATGGATTCTGAGAAATGTGACTATATCCCTGGGACAAGGAAGGCGAAGCCCGTAGAGCTTTGTTGCTACAAATAAGCATTCATAAGTAGCAATATGCAGAGAACAATAATTCAGCTCGGAGGGGCATTGGCTGTTCTACGTTAAGATCAGTGCAGGAATCTAATTAGTGCACCAATATAAATGGCCACCACAGGGAAGCATATTGCAACAAATGTGTTTGTTGCTAGACAAACGGGTACAGACACCTTACACAGCAATACTGCAACTTTATCTTCAGCTCCAGAAATCCTGGTGCCACTGCTTTTGAGGAAGCACCGCTGCATTCTGATAATTTGTTTTTTATCTTCATAAATGTTTTCCATACAAATAAACATTCAACAACAATCTGTTATAAATATTTTATTGCAGCCTACTTTGATTTCCCTTTTTGTTTTAGGGAAGTTACAACCTCAATGGGCCTGTATGCTTGCGTTTCCAAAATAATCCTTTTCATATCTAAACGCCGGAGGTTTGTTTACCACTTGAGATAAGTAAGCCACTGGTTAAGCAGCAGCATTGTGAGAGTAGGACAAGCAGAATCTACTGATTCAATTGGAATACTAGCAAAACAAAATCCTCCCTCCCCAAGCAAAACTGGTCCATGTTGTGACACTGCTGAGCATTTCGTACTGAGAATACTAAAAGCTGTTGAACAGACTGCATCAGAAAGCCAATTCATAAAATCCGACAAAGCCTAACCCTCCTAAGGAAGAGAACGTGGTAGGGTGGAAAGCATATCTGAATATTAAGCTCGGATGTCTCTGGAGTGTTCCTTCATGAACGATTGCTGTGAATTTTATTCTGCCTCCAGCAATTGGAATACGAGGAGCAGCAGTATTTTCCGCCTTGCTGAAATAAGGAATTCCTTTGAAATTAAAATGAGCTGTTTGCTTTTCAGCAGATGCTTTTTTCCTTGTACTGTTTAATCATTTAAATATGAATGTAATATTTTTAATGTATTTGCTCATCACATCCTGTGATCGTTTATGCCTTCTAAGAGCAGAATTAGCAAACACGAGTTCTGTGCCTCCTATTGTATTCACACGTATATGCACAAATGTTAGAAACTAGAACCCAGCACTGATGTTAGTATTTTAGTGTCGTCCTGCTCATATACAGCAGAAAACGCGCCCTAAGGGCTCGTGGAATGAGGTCTCATAGAATGTGAACACAATAGTCAAACTAATCTCAAATGCTATCTATGCAGTGCATGTTGGAACCTGTTTTTCTTTGCTTTGAATGCAGTCCAGAGTAGTGCAATGAGGAAGCTTACCTCACAGAATAATATATGGAATTTTTCACTTTTTTATTCCCATGTCCTGTCTATAGATATGACAGCTTCCTTATGGCTGCAAAGATTGCATAAGCCAGGTTCTGCAAAACAATCGGTTAGAACTATATGAGAACAACACAGGGCTTCTAAGCTTTGAGTTTGATTTAGGAAATCAAGATCTCAATCAATACTGGGGAGGTGACATAGATTAAATCTACCTTGTTTCTTTCAATTAGTGCACTTTCTTTTACACGAGTGGTGCAGTGGAATTATTAAGGATGCATTTATATATTACTGCCATTATCATCTAGTTGTGACAGAAGTCCTAAACTAGAGAGGTGATTCACTATCATATACTAGGAAAATGGGTTATTAGTTGGTGGGGTATTCACCCTCAACTAGTAATAATACCACAATCACTAAATAGATCTTGAAAAGTCTCAGTAAATTAATCCTTGCTCAATGCTTGGTAGATTGGCAAATGAGCAGTCAGGATTGTTTTAGGAGCTAGGCATGTGTAAAGTATTTAATATTACCAAAACAGTAAAAAAGGTAACAGACAATGCACAATAAAAATTCAACAGCAATTTATAAAAATAGAAACAATTTCTATCTTTAAAATGACAGCAACACCAGCAATTTATAAAAATAGAAACAATTTCTATCTTTAAAATGACAGCAACACGTCAAAAAGCCAATGAGGGAACCGGAGATATGACGTTTTGAAGATTATATAACAAAAAGTGTTCCTTATAGTGCAAAAGCATAAAGCACCACTTGCAACCAATAGGGGTTGCGCTACCGGGACACAATAAAAGTTTCAGGCCTACCGCGATAGTGCACTGGCCAACTAGGCTGCAGGCTAGGTTCTGGTCAAAGTTTTACCTTCAGGCTTAAGGTCCTATTTATGAGCTGGTTTGTGTCATTCTTGCAAGAGCAACGCAAACCGTATGTCAGATTTATGAAGCCACGCAAGGCAACTTTGCACGGCCAGAGTGGCTCTATAACTCTGCAGTAAGGTAACACAGGGCAAATCACTGTGTTGCCTTACTGTTGTCTTACTCTGCCCTGGTAAGGCGTTGCGCGGGTGTTCCCATGGTTTTTGACATATTCCCAGATTAACCAGAACTGGTAAGCTTCGGAATGCACTAGAAAGATATGCCTTCCCATAAGAGATGCAACAAGGAGAAATATCATTTTTTCCCCTCGTCCCCTCGTTACTTTCTCTTTCTATGTGTGCTGCATT
The DNA here is from genome assembly GCF_964263255.1 of Lissotriton vulgaris. NCBI lineage: Eukaryota > Metazoa > Chordata > Amphibia > Caudata > Salamandridae > Lissotriton > Lissotriton vulgaris. The sequence goes on from NC_141685.1 coordinate 1,573,586,851, forward strand.
CTGCAGCACACATAGAAACAGAAAAGAGCCTCTCAGGATTGTTTTTGTGCAGGAAGGTGTATCAAAAACAATCTTGCTAGCACTGCAGGCATTGTTGCACCATGGTGCAAGGGTGCCTGCATTGGGGCTAGGCTGCCAGAAGGGTGCCAGTTCAGAGAAAAAGGCAGCAATGCACTGTATTGCCTTAAATACAGTGCATTCCTGCCCTTGACTTGTCACACAGCACAGCAAGGTGACTTGCTGTGCTGCGTGACATTTTCATAAATAGGTCCCTTAGTCTTTATCTTGGTTCTTTTATCTGATCAAAGGGCTCGTTGGTTGGTCCATGAGCCGGCTAGATACAAGGTTTGAGTCGCCGACGGCAGCCTGATGCCACCAAGAGGCTCAGAGGTTAGACGGGAGTCGAGTCATTAGTGTCAAAGGTGATGAGAATCTCAGAGTGACCGTCAACAGCTCCCTTCTCAGCTTCGAGTTACGCTCCTTCTGGAGCTTTTCAGTACGATGAACCAGTGTGGTCAATTTGAAAGGTGAGTTGACATTGGTGACTTGACTCTCGATTTCGAGCTGATCTCCTCTTAAAACATTTCCGAGAAAACTTTGCAGAAAGTTTCCAACTTTTACATCTTACTCTTTCTTGGCTCCTTTGTGGAGAATAAGGGCCCACTAGCTCTAGTCAAGTGTTCAAAGACTCTGCAAAGCCTCTTGGGGGCTTGAACTCAATTTCTCACAATGTACCTGCACAGTCCTGGAAAATTCCAGTTGCTATTGGTCAGCTGGGGTGAACCTTTATTTGGCTTTGCAGGTGACATTTTCCTTCTGTGCTTTACCTGCAGCTAATCAGGAAGTCCACCCCTTTCTGTTTAGTCAAGCACAGTCCATTTTTGGTAGAGTTGTTGGAGTCAAGCAGGTGTAGTCTTTCAGAAGACAGGCCTTCCATTGTGCAGTCCAGGTCCCAGCAGGGCAGTAGATCTTCTTCTTTTGTTCCATGCAGTGTCCTGAAGAGATCCTGAAGTTCTTCCATATTTATCTACTGTCAGGGCCCTGAAACCAATAGGGACAAACTTTATGGTTGATCGCAAAACTATGCAGGGTGCCAAGAATAAGAAAAGTATTTGATTTGCTTAATCCAGAAGCATGCTCTGTAACATGTACCAAGACCAAATGGAAACAAAAATACACAAGAAAGTAGTTATGTGGACTTTGGTCTGCATTAATTATGCTGATAGGCATTTTGCACCCTGCACTGCAGCACTTAATTAAACAGCACTTATGTTATAGGCAGCCAAATGCCAGTGGCATAGTGGGAAGGGCAGCGGGGTCACAGGGCGGTACCTCCATAAAAAGAAAGAACAAGATGATCACTGCAGGACACACACTGGTGTTCAGAGTGTCAGTTTTTGTCCTGTGATGGAATGTCCACAAATCAAGAAAGTAGTTTGTGGTAAATATACTGAAGACCTTGGCACATATTGTGTGTTTTATTGAGTATAATGTGAAAAACCATAGATATTTGATGTTGTCTTCTGTCTTAATCAAGAATAAAACTGAGAAGGAGCTGATTTATGCCAGTAAGCAGTTTGTAAATGATTACCAGCTTTTAAACCAGGTTTCAGATTCCATGTGTAATCACTGTTTGGAAGGGGCATGTAACTAGTGATTCTTTAGGAGACGTATCACTGTTTTGCAACCATAAAATGGTCACAAAATATTAAAATGTACTGACTCTCAAGTTGGAGTGGTTAGCCATTCACAAAAGGGAAGGATCAAAATGGGACCCTTCCCTTTGTGAAGTTGAAAAAAATCTATTTGGGAGCAGGTAGAAGCCAGAGGGCTCCTGCCGACTTGCCAGACAACTTTAAAACAAAAGCTAAACTCTTTAGGAAAACCGGCTCCATTTAGAGAAAACATTTACATGCTCTCACAGGCATAGTGAGCTGCAGACCCTATCCCTGTGATGGCATCCTTTCAGAATAAGTCACAATTTGCTTCATGTCTTATTAATATTCATGAGGTACGTCAGATTGAAATCCCCTCCGAATGGGAGTTTTGTGAACCGACCTTTTAGAACATAGGTCGGTTCACAAAATTCCATATTGGTCTAAAAAGTGCTGGCAGGAATTTGTGACCAGTATGTTTTACCAGTGTATGTACATCAAATCCTAAATTCCATTAAGGACAGTGTATTCTGTTTCATGTTACCATTGGTGTACAGTGAAATCCATTCATTTGGGCAGTCTGTTCCAAGTCAATATGTTTACCTAATTAGTTAATTTTTTTTCTAAACTCTTTCCCGTGTTGATGTAAGTTCCCCCTCCACACTGCCTGATATCAAGGTGTCCCCTAAAACTTAAATCATTGATATCAGTCCTGTTTTTGTTAGTTGGCACAGTGTCTGTTTATAGAAAAGACAGAGGTTCTTGTGGATAATAGGAAAAATGCTTGATAATGTACAGGCACAATTGCGATTGGTGGTTGGCAAAAGGATGCTGAAGGAGAAGACATTTATACAGACTGCAATCACGAGACCAAATGTTGTTTCTATACATTTTGAAGTATATTAGAAAAATATTGAAAAAGGTTGCTAAATTGTGCTCAGCATGCCAAGTGACTATAGAACCAACAAACAAACAATAGGTGACACATTATATCATCCAGCAAGGTTTCCTCATATGTTTAAATGACCATTGCATGATGCACACTTTTGAGCCACAGCCTACAGTTCATATTACTGAGGCTGTAAATGGTTTGTTTATTAAATTAGTCTATGGTGTTTCAATCTTGTACGCAATGGGGGTCTCATCAGGAAATAAAGATAGGGGACACCTAAGTACAAATCAAATAAAAAGAATTAACTAAGCAGAACGGAATTGAGAAATTATCTGTATTGTGCAATAAAAAACTATTGGATACCTGCAAAGTAGTATCTCAGTGAGCACAGCCGGTAAAGTGCTCAATAACCACATGAAAGAAGGGAAATATATTACTCACATAATATAATATATATTACTCACACAGAATGAAAAGCCACACTGTAGCATCATGGGTCGCTAGTAGTACACACAAGGCATGTTAGGGACTTACCCCAGTGAGAAGGGAATGCTGGCTGGTATCTGCGATGTATGGCGATGCACAGATTAAAAGGGAGATTCGGGCAGGATTGACACCGCTGAAACATAAAAATATACAGTAGTGTGATAAACTTATATGGGTCAAAAGGCAGCCAATTAAAAAAAAAGGCAGCCAATTAAAAGCAGGTACCCCATGTATACCATCAAGTAGTACTCACCAGTGGAATTGTCTGCGGTCAGATATCTGTTTAAATGCGGGTAGCGTGGGTCATAGAAAATCAGCACCACCACGCTGCTAATAATAAGATATCACCCCTGGTGAGAGAACCGCCAAGATCAGTCTCTAGTTGTACAATGACAGATATCTCTTTAAATGCTGTAAACGTGGTCCGTAGAAAATCAGCCGCAGCACATGGTTAACAATAGGATGAGAACTCGCGTCCCACCTGGTTAGAGAACCGCCGAGGTCAGTCTCTGGTTATACAATGACAAGGCAACTGGGCGTGTCTTCTATTGGCCAATTATAGAGTGTGCAGATGCATCCAAGATTGTGTGTGTTCCTGATGCGTTCAGACCCAGCTGGGAGAAAAAACGAGAGCATGCAACTCAGGGCTCTTTAACGTAGCCTATAACGGAGAGGTAAACAATTGGATATGTACCAAGGATCCACAGGCTAAAGATTTAAAGGAGAAGTTGAAAAGGTCATTTACTTACAAAAGTGTCTGTACAAATGTAAGATCTTAATTTCAATGGAGAAGGCATATGTTCATAATCTTAATGAAAAGAAGATTTTGTGCATGAACATACTTATTTGCCTTCAAATCCTCATAAAATTTGTGTTTTGATAAATAAGAACACAACTTCCATGGTTTTTTATGCATTCCCAGATTTACCAGAACTGGTAAATCTGTGAATGTGCCAAAAAGATATGCCTTTCCAGGAGAGGTGTAACAAGGGGAAATATCTGTATTTCTCCTCATTACTTCCTCTTACTATGTGCAGCACACATAAAAAGAGGAATTAGCCTCTCAGGATTGTTTTTGGTGCCCCTTTCTGCAAAGAAACAGCCCTGGATGCACCACAGGCTCCCTTGCACTATGGTGCCTGCATTGATGCTAGGAAGCCAAAACGGTGCCAGCACAAGGCCAAGGACTGAAATGCGTTGTATTATTTTAAATACGGCACGTTCCTGCCCTTTCCCTGTGACGCAGCGCAGCAAGGTGGATTGCTAAGGGGCACCACATTCTCATAGATATGCCCCAAAGTCTACAGTACACATTTTGGAAAAGGACTCTGATCTTGTGCTGAAGACATGACTTCTGGAAGGCTTGATTTAGAAATGCACCCTGCAATATTTGAGGATTCTTTCGCGTCCAGTGGGATTATTTTGTATGCTCTCCTAACTATTCACCCACAAAGGCATTTGCAACCCTCTTACAGGTCTAAAAGAATATAGCAAAAGAGGTGTCAGAACTGAGCGAGCCGACAGTGTCTGTCAGAGGACATGATATGGAAATGGATGCGCAGCAGTTTTTTTGCTGCTTCAAAAATTATTTCCTCCAAACGGCTGTATGTAATTGCATCATCACATGCTATGTGGGTTCATTCGAAATTGCACAGAGCCGTGTTTGCGCTGGAGAAATTTCTCGCTCTACTGAGAAATAGACCGTGCTGCATTTTCTGTTCAATCTCTTAAAAAAAAATTTTTGCCAGAAAAAACATCTCTTTATTTTGCAAGGAAGAAATCTTTGATGATAATGGTTACCCTTAAGCTGGCATGGGTCATTAAATTATAGTTTCAAACAAGCACCTATGACATCTATGTGTTCATCCCTACATTAATGTAGCCTGATGATATGATCCTCCCTGCGTAAATATGCTCAGATGTCTCGTCACAGTTAAGGAGTTTTTTTTCTGTGTTTCTATGTATTTGACCTGGAGTAACAGGCCTAAATTGTGTATGTTACTGGGGTGGGGTTTACTGTGAGTACCCACGGACACATAGTTAGTAGTTTGAGGCTATTATACCACAACAAGAGCCCCCTCTCGACTCTGTGGCAAATAAAGTACTTCTTTTTTAATTCTGGCCTTTAAATAGTGTTCTAATTATACAAACCAGTCATCCTGTGCTGTGAGAGAGCAGTAACACACTAAATGCCCCTTGGAAAACTGATAAATCTGCCAGTCTACCCCAGGTCGCCCCCGCACCATGCTAATGGCTCACCACCAATTCCGTGCACATTTTATCTGGTTTCAGCATCACTTGCCACAAACACTAGCAAAGAATTCTAACATTGATTAAAAAATAACAGGCAAAAAAGACCAAGTGCTGTTGAGGTTCACTGCAAGGATGGGCTGACTGCAGGACAGGGTCTGTGACCAACTGGTTGCAGGAGTTGGAAATTAGGTACATCACAACCAACAGTGAAATTCACTGACACCATTTACAAACTGAGTTATGGCTCTGACTCAGACATGTAAAATTCGTAAATTATGGTTATCAAGACATGCAACACACACCATAACTTCTGCCAGCCACCATGCTTAAAATACTTATTTGCCAATGGCACAGAAACAAGCAAAAGAGCTAATAAAAGAACAACATGGTGAGAGGTGAGTTATTGCAACTGTTATGTGTGTTGTTAGCAAGCCCAGTTCAGGACTTCAAGTGTGTGGATGAGGGTGGGGTGTTTGACTGTTGATAGAATCTGAGAGGTCCAACAATATCAATAGACAGATGCTATCTTCATCTTTGGTCAGCAGGGTATGATCTGTGATTTCTAAGGCAGATGTTTTCGATATTTAGCAGGTGGAAAGACTCAACTCTAAAGATGATAGAGCAATAAATGAGGAACATAGTATTTTAAAGTGATAGAAATATGTTAGCACTACTGTAAATTTAAAATTGGCATGCTGGTAAGTGAGTGCTCTTCAAGGGCTGTATCACACAAGGTGCCCAGGGGGGCAACGGGCATTTGCACACACATTGCACTCCCCGTCGCAATTCTGTATTACAGAAGAGGCCACAGACTCTTGTGCACCCCCTTCTTTAATTCTGAAGGTGCTGGCACACATACAACACCAGCACTTTATGAAGGGGGAGTACCCTCATTTGCATGGAGGTGCGGGCCCATGTAAATGATGGAATCCCTTTGAGTCTGTGCCCGCGCTGTATTATAGACATGGGCGCAGAGGCAAAGAAGCTGTCAGTGGACACACTGACAAGGCACCACCTTTTTGGTGGCGCCCTGTCAGTGTGCCCTGCTTTAGGGTGCCCTGGGCGCAAACAGTGTGTCCTATACATATTATTGGCCCAGGTGTAAACTGACCCCCTTAAAACAAAAGTTCATTGCCACCTGCACTTCCTACCACTAAGCCACAGTCACATCAAAATACCACTAGTCTAGAAAAATCCTTGAAGCCCCTTTCAGAGTAATAACAGTGCTTCACAGCATCCAAGCACTGCTACCTATATTGCTCAAGTGCACAATCCTTACCATGACCTGTTTACAGTCTTGAAAGACAAGGTTTAAATTATGAGAACTTGGATTATGACTGATAGAACAACATCCTATGCAGCCTCATAACATCCATTTCATGATCACCATCAGGTATTCACATTCACAATGGTGAATGAAATAGCTTTGCCAAATTACTCAAAGATGACAGACCCTGCTAGGAATATGTTATCTCCCGAACCATAGACACCATCTGCACATCTTCCCTCTACTGGTCACCACCTTCCTTAATAGCTTTGCTTAAGAAGAAATTGTGCTCAAAGCCCTTGAAAGCGCACAGAATGACAATCCTCAGACAAACTTCTAAAATGTATTGAGCTAAAAAACCACAGGACCATTGCAGATGTCCCCTGACTCTCTAAGATTCTTGAAAAAATACTCACCTCCCACCAACAGTTCAATAATGGAGCTAGACATACAAGTCATGCTGTCAATTGCCACATGAAAAGCATGTGGCACTCATTGCAAACTAGGATGGTAAAATTCAGTATGGAAGATGTGCATGCACTCTCCATGCTGATACTACTGAACCTCTCAACTGCATTTTTAAAGAAGACAGTAATTTATTGAACTATTGATTCTGCACTGTAAGCAGACTGACCATGAACCCTCTTTAGTAGTTTCAATCCTTCCTTGGAGAGCCGCAACCACATTAAAAGTTGTGAAACTTTACTACCTAACCACTAGCAAACACACATGGCCGTCTGCAGGGGGGGTGAGGGGGGTACTTACCCCACCCCCCTGGATCGCCAGTGCATCCGGTGTGGGCCCAGTCAGGGCCGGCCCTAGTCCATCATCCTTTTGAAATGGTGCCATTGTTCCAGGTGGCAGCCCCCTCCATTGGGTGGGAAGGGTGCAAGGGGGTGGTCGAGAAGGGTGCAAGGCAGAGGGGAGAAGGGTGCAAGGCAGAGAGGAGAAGTGTGCAAGGTAGAGAGGAGAAGGGTTCAAGGCAGAGAGGAGATGGGTGCAAGGCAGAGGGGATAAGGGTGCATGGCAGAGGGGAGAAGGGTGCAAGGCGTAGAGGAGAAGGGTGCAAGGCAGAGGGGAAAAGGGTGCAAGCCAGAGAGGAGAAGGGTGCAAGGCAGAGGGGAGAAGGGTGCAATACAGAGGGGAGAATGGTGCAAGGTAGAAAAGGGTGCAAGGCAGAGGTGGAGTAGGGTACAAGGGGGATTGAGAGAAGGATCCAAGGGGTTTCGTGATGAAGTAAAAAATGTGCTCCCCTGGAAACATTACTGCGTACGCCCATTCAAACAGATTCTGATTCACACTTTTTACAGGCTCTTTATAGTTTGCATAACACTGCTCATGAAAGTTTATGCCAGTAAGCTTGTATTACTATACTGATGATGGGCATATTAATCTCTGAGTGTGTTTCTAAATGGCTGGAAACCATCAATGCATGGCTGAGTTAGGAGTGCTTTCATCTCAATGGCATTGTTGCAATGGAAATACTTTTTGGGCCCTTTCTTCTTTCCTTTATTAGTTTCATATTATTTTTTTTCACTATCATATGACTTCATTTTGAAACTTACTTGATCCTCCGATGAGTGTTGTGTTGTGACTTTTAGGGGTTTGATATCGGAGACCTAACTTTGGGATATTCAATGAGGATCAAGAATTGGATTACCAGTTCACAAATTAATAATTAGAATCTGATATAGACATCTAGCAGCAGATTTCTTAACTTTTGAATTCTCACCAGGTATCAGACTGGATCGGGAAATATTTCAGCAGAATCCCTCCTCACCAGGGGACAGTGTCCTATGGCTACGTGATGACTTCGACTCCGGTTATAATGTCAGTGGAGCCATATAAATTTGCTCCGGTGCGAGGGCATCTGTTTTTTCTTTTCCACGCTGTAACGCAGATAGGGAGAAGAGTATCCCTAGCCAATTACCTGCCTGCTGTGATGAATTTTCATCTGAAACGGTGTGCCAGCTCTTTATGCCTTCTGGGTTTAAGTCCTGGGGATCTTGTGCTCAACAGTTGTCAGAGTACAGATCCTCATTCCATAAGCATGTGGTGTTTGCACGAGCACCACGACGCTGAAGAGTGCATCGCCTGCCAATGACTGAAACCATAGGTGCTGCGGTACGGCACAGTTTTTGAGGGCTTCCAGTTCTCTTAAACATCGGTTAACTGTGATTCTGCAACGGAGCTGCCCCAGTGGCTGTACTTATGGGCATCGCTTTCCATCCAGTAAATGGCAGAAGCCATACAAGTAAATGTCATTGTAAACAATCAAAGTGGCGGCCTTCTGAGGCTTCTTCGACTCATTACATGGTTTCAAGCGGCTCCTCACTCCCTTGTGCTGAGGAGTTCGCCCAAGTCGCTTCTATGCTTTCCCACCTTTCCTGGAGCCAGGGCGGCTCAGGCCCAGATGAAAGAGTATTGTGATGCTTTTCATATCTTATTCAGGTCCTCACCTACCCCTGGAGCTCTTCTGGGCCCCAAGGAGGTGAGAGGTGCACTGACTTCATCCTCGCTGATGGGTTCGTCCTCAGCTGCAGTTAGGCTGTTAGGCAGAGAGACGCTGGTACACAGCCCTTCGGGGTTCACACCTGTGGCACTGCCTTAGTCCGGAGCAACGTCAGTTGTTCCTCTGGGATAGGTTTAGCTGGTGCAGCAAGGCTCCAAACTGGAGTCAGTGTAAAACCCCGCTGAGAGTCTTGAGGGGTCGACATGACTTCCACTCGTTTTGTTGGCACCCTCTGACACCCTTCCGCTTTCTCATCCCGAGGTCGATACGGCGCTGTGTCTGCATCGAGCAATGTAGTTTACGGAGCCAAGAACTCATGGTTATGTGGATGTTTGTGGAAGAAAATAAAGACGGGGTGCTTTTGTGCAACTAGTGCCTACAGATCCTCCTATGATGGATAGCTGGATTTCTGAGTTAGGTGAAGCAGGAAGGTTTTGGCTTTTGGCCTTCTGTCTCCTACTGGCCTTGCCTTGGAAGCCAGCTCTTCCTTGGCAGATATGTTAAAAAGGGTGGCTAATGTTCTACGCCTTTATTGGAGAAATCTACAGACCCACTCATTGAGGGTCTTCAATCGGGTCAGTCAGGGATTGAGCCAGTGTTACCCTTTTGTGAGGCCTTATATGATATTTTACCGGGGGTATGGGCTAGATCTGATACTGGTGTGCCTGTGGACCGGTCTGTTGCCTACAAGCAACGCCCTGTCCCGATAATTCTGCTTTCCTTCTTCATCAACCAACACACCACAGTTTTGTGGTTCAGACCGCAACAGCTTCCCACAATGTGGATAGTCTTCCTCATACTAAGATTGACAAAGATTCCTAAAAGCAAAAGTCTTGTGGAAAATGTATGTTTTCTTCCACCAGTGCACCGTTACATTCCATTAACACAACTTGCGTCCTTGGACATTTCTTTCATGCCTTATGGGATTCGTTGCAGCAGTTATTGACATTGTTTCCGGAGTCTAAGATGAATGAACTGAGTCAGTTGATTTTGGATGGGCAACAGATGGCTAGGTTAATCATTAGGTGTAGAAAGGACACCATTGACTCAATTGGTCGAGCCTTGGCATCTTCTGAGGCATTAAGCCGGCATGCTTGGATTCGTACTACTGGATTTACAGAGACAGTCCAGTCAGTTTGAACTGAAATTCCGTTTGATGGTATTCACTTGTTTAGTTGCCAAGCAAATGCCGCTTAGTGTAGGTGAAGGGACAGTCGGGGTGGCTCAGACCCTTCACCCTTGTTAGACCTGGCACTTTGGCGTGGGACTCCCTTCCATTTTTTGCTGTTGCCTCATGTGTTTTTTCTGGTTATAGATATTTTGGGCACTGTGCCACTGCTGTCCAGTGCCACATTGCAAGTGCTCCCAATGTTAAGTTGATGTACAGATTAGTGACTCCATGATTGGCTGGTTTGGTTTACTTGTCAGACCCTAGTACAGTACACTGAGTGTGCCCAGGGCTTGTAAACCAAATGCTGCTGGTGGGCTTGCAGCACTGGCTGTGCCACCCACAGAAGCAGCCGGTAAAAGTGTGTCTCAGGTCTGCAATTGCAGAGCTTGTGTGCAGTATGGTACTGCTGTGTTGACGGGGCAAGTGCACCCACTTGCCAGTCCCTAAACCTTCCCTTTTCTGAATATTAGTCACCCCTATGGTAGGCTCAAGGGCAGGGTGCATTGTAGGTAAAAGGTAGGACATACCCTGGTGTGTGTGGCATGTCCTAATAGTGAATTACAGCCATTTTCGTTTTTCACTATTGCAAGGCTACCTGTTCCCCATAGGCCAGAATGGGCAGTTTGATTATTACATCTTATAATCCTAACTGACTCAGGGAACTAGGTAGAAATTCAAGTTTAGTATGCCTGAACTCAGAATTATAAAAGGCACCCTTTAGTGAAGTTGGTTTAAACATTATGTGTTTGAAAATACCACTTTTAGAAAGTAGGTATTTTCTTGCCTAACTATCCAATCCTGCCTCTGCTCGGTTGTGTATTAATTGTCTGGAGTTTGAGTGACAGGGGCTGGGGGATTCCAGGAGACAGGGTGAGTCAGCACAGGGCTGAATAGAGAGATCTGCATGTAGATGGGTGGAAGAAGTTGCACCTGGGACCTGAATAGGGCTGTGCCTTCCCTCCACAATGCTGGCTCCACCTCCTGTGGTGTGTCTGATGTCCCTGCCCTGCACTGTGAAAGGAAAGAAGGAGTCATGTAAACAGGATGCTCCAGGACTGACCAGAACTGGTTTGGACTAGGCAAAGGGCTCTCTGCCTTCAGAGAACAAAGAGAAACTGTGTATAAAAAGGGGGACCTAGACCCCAGAACTTTAGATCACTTTTGGGAAACAAGAAGAAACCTTTGCTGAGGAGAGGAACCAGAGAGACTGAGGAGAGAATTCCTAAGGGTGAGGGATTGCCCTGTAGTGGTTGCCTGACTGATAAAGAGAGGAGAAAGGACGTTTGTGCTACTTTCATTCAACATGTGAAGGATCTCCAAGGACTTGAGATAGAGCTTGCCTCCTGCTGAAGTCTCAGGGACAACAGATTTCACCAACCAGCTCCCCAAGAGTTCTTAGGAAGTGCCTGCTGTCGTGTTGGGCTTTTTGAGGGACTGCATGTCACAAGGAGCTGGAAGGCAGACTCACAAAGAAGAAGCGTGTCGCCACCCCAGCCGCTGTTGTCGCATTGCCGGAGGAGAGGATCGACGTCGCAGGGCCTGTCGTGGCTCAGAAGAATCGTTGAGTCGCCACACGGTCATCGGGCATCAATCATGTCGCATCAAGAAGAAGACGCCATTTTGTTAATTGCTCCGTATCTTCATTGTATCATGGCGCTGCTGGTCGCATTTCCACGGAAGCGCAGTATGGAACCGATGCATCACCTCCCCACACCAAGAAGAACTGATGCATTCCTTACGCATCAGTAGGGACCCGACGCATCACCGTTCTTCCAAGTAAGGAACCGACGCATCACCTTCCCTGCAACATTTTCGTTGTATAGCATTACGCATCCAGAGATACCTTGAACTCAAAGTGTTGCACTTTACATCTTAAGAGAACTGAGCTAAATCTACAATTTTTAAGTACAACATTGTGGATTTTTGTCATTTGTGGTCTTGTGTTAAGTCTATATAAAAATACTTATTTTTATACTACAACTTATATGGTGTCCATCTGTAGTCTTGTCACTGGGTTACTGTATGTGTTCACAAATGCTTTACACACTGCCTCTGAGATAAGCCTGCCTGCTCGTGCCGAGCGGGTGAGCAGGGATTATTTTAGGAGTGTACCCCCTTACCCTGACTAGACACAAGGGTCCCTATTTGGACAATGGTACCTACCTCTCCCAACTAGAGGCCCCAAAATCTAACAGCCCTGTTTCCTTCTTTCAACTTTTGCTGAATTTTTAGTAGAGATGTTCCTGTGCAGAAGGCTCCTCTTGTTTTGTAACTTGGCTTAAACTGCATTATGATATGCTTTTTGCAATGTAACATCGCCAGATGTGGTGTTTCTGCCTTTTCAGGCCATATTTCTTAGGATATTGTTGCTGTTGTTGACAAGTTGTTTTTTTAGGCCCTACATGGGTTTTTCCTACCTGTATGTTTTTTTTGGTTATCTCTGTTGAGGAGATTCTCACTCAAGAGATTTGGTTCTGTGGTTTCTTTCTTATGTGAAATTGATTACCTCTGTTACCTGCTCGCAGAAGTATTTGCAGTAGGCGTATTGCCTTTTCTTTTCACTATGCATGGGTCTCTGTTGGTATAGGACCTGACCTATTATTTCATTGGAACTTCTTTTTTTTGCATCACGGTTTTCTTTCGGTAACTTATTGCCCTATTTCAGCTGATTGTATCCCTTAGAGGTGATGGCACACAGCTTTTAGTTCCCTCCCTTTGGAGTTTTTTCCTTTGCTTGATTTGGGGGGTGTATTCTTCAATCATGACAGATTGCGACGTAATTAATGTTGTTACCTTCCATTGTATGGTATCAAGGTATTTTTATTTCTGCAGGTTTACCATGCTCCTCTGGTAGGATAAAGGGTGTATCCATATATATGGATTATTGGTGTCTCTTACACCGACGTAATTGGTGTTTCATGTTAGTGGATTTCTTTTACAAGGAACATATTTTCTATTGTACGTCCTTTGAGAGCATGTTACACTATCACTCTTAATATTTAAAGGTTATGTTGGGAGGTGCTGCCAATTACCAGTTTTTTAGGTGGTAGGTTTTTTCTTTTCCTCATTTGTGTAATCCTCATTTGATTTACTGATGGGCAAAAGCCATATAGTCATTTGAAAGAGGAACTCTTTTTGGTCCCTCCCTTCAGTGTTCTGTTATTATGTCCTGTTGTGGAGCTCCAACTTTTTTCTATTTGGAAGTGTGTATTTATATTATGTACAGGCGGGTTTCTGGTTGTAAATTTTGGATATAATGCTTGTGTTTGTAGGGTACAGATTATGTAGCAATATTTTTTTTTTGCCAGTCTCTTGTTAGTAGACAGTGACTATCTTCTTCACAGGTCCTTATATGTATGGGGTCCATATATTAAAGTAACACAGTCATTGGGACAATGAGTATGCAGATTTGCATATGTGTTTTGTACTAATATCAATACCCATATTTATGGCAGATGTATATCTGTATAATTGTTTCCTTTCTGTTGGGAAACCATTGGTATTGGATTTTAGATACGTGTTTTCTAGCTTGCACTGTTGTTCCGCTTTTCCATCTCTGTGGGGATACATGTTAAGTGAACCTCGCCGTTCACTCTGACGGTCATTCTTTTTATTCTTATGTCTTGATTTTAGCCATCCTTATTCTAATTTTTTGTCTGTCAGACATTTCCATGGATACTTCTTTATCCATGTTCCACTATAAACTTGTTTAGAAATCCCTTGTCTGGAGGACTTTCAGACTCCTGGCCATTTCATTCTGTCAGTGATTGTTACATATGAGACAATATGATTATCCATCTTCAGCTGTGATTAAGAAGGTACTTTAATTATGGCACATTTTTGTGGCAGACAGTATTGTTTAAAAAGAAAAAACAATTGACTGCGGCATCTTTCACTTTGTTCATTCTGTTACCTCTGATTTACATATGGATCAGTGGTCCGTTGTGAGTTCCTAGTTCTCACTCTCTTGCTATGGAGAGCTTTACATTTCATTGATGTTTGCTTCACCTTCGATCTTTCTAATCCACTTCATCCTTGGGGTCAAGTACTTGTTGTTATAACTGATGGTTGCGGTTGAAAGAAGTTATTCTCCTTCTCTGGAGTCACATATTGCTGTGCCCACAGGTGGTTTCTCTTTATTTTTCTGTGGACCTTGCCATGGGTTATATAAATAATCTTTCCCACATGTCTCTGGTCTATTCTTAGTTTAGAACGGCTGGTCCTCTCTCAGACCTTTTGTAAGATTTGGTATCTTTTGGCAGGATTTCAACCTGTTTCCCTTGAGGCTTTGGTTTTTTCTGAGCCTGCGGGGTTATTTCCTATTTACATTGTCTGTGGTCAGTGCCACACTTTTTATAAGGAGCCATGCTTTTTTTCATCTAATTCCTCCATATGTCTGGTTTGCAGTCCCACCTCCTGGTTGTGCAAAGCTACGGTACTTAATTCCAAAGTTAAGGAATCTTCGGCAAGATGTCTCTTTCAGATGGAAAAGTTACTTACCTTCGGTAATGATGAATATGGTAGAGGCAAATTCCTTAACGCCCTGCCCATCCGCCCCACTCTGCAAACGGCATATGATGTAGGGTTTATTTCCCTTTTCAGTACTGGTTTCATACTCTACTGATTACTGTGTTGTATAGTAGTATGACTCAACAAACCATGTAGTCTTGCCTCATGGGTCTTGTTCTGGTATTACCATATAATTCATTTCCATTTGTGACTGACTGGTAGAGTGAGAGGTGTTTTCTTTTGCATACTGCGGAGGATTTCATGTAGCTTGTGCTTCGTTGATTCATTTGGTCTTTTCCTTAAACATTCTTGGCTGGTTTTGTCCTACCATTTATAGCTACTTTTTTAATTATTGTTTAAAAGATTTTTATCTTTTTGGCACACTTTTTCCGCAGCTAGTTTCAATAGTTACTGCTCGTTCAAGGGCGGAAGGTTTCACAGACGAAACTGACGTCCACATGCCGAATGGGACTTATATGGCTCCACTGAAGTCATAACCAGACTCAATATTATCACAGAGCCATACAACGCCATCCCCCGGTGCGCAGAGGTACTGCTGAAAAATGTTTGGATCCAGTTTGATGCCGGGTAGAATTCAAACGCTCAGAAATCTACCTGTAGACTATGTCTCAACCTGATACATCGTTACCAAAGGTAAGTATCTTTTCCTTCATGTATAAGACTCTCAATACCAAAAAACTATATAGATAAAGAATTATCACTGCTAGTCTGAAACTTCTAAAGAAATCTAGCCGGACTAAAATCATGCAAACAAAAGCTCTGTTAAGGCAATTCAAAACAATCACATTCGTATCTGAAAATGATATATTTCTCTATACTAATCCTTCCTTTTCATTAGTATATAAGTTGGAATGCACAATCAACTGAAGGAGTTAAATGTCATGATAAACATAGACTCTGGTTTAGAAAAATGTATTAAAGATTTTTCAAGAATAGTACATCATTAACAAAAATTTAGAATTTAGAAAGTTTAAAACAGTCTAATTAGTTTTGGGTTTCCATAAGTAAGAAGAAGCTTCTTGAGAGTTCTGCAAGAACATAAGCCACTACAACTCATGGGTAGGGTCCCATCAAGACAGAGTCCACAAATGGATCACACAGCATATATGTCAGTCTGAAAGGAAGCACATATAGTGTGGATCAGGAAAATTAGAGTGAACCAGCCAGTCAGTTCATCGCCAATGCAATCCAATAAATCTCTCTTCAACTTCCTCAAATCAATGTCTATTATAATCCCTCGGGAAATGGTGCCGCCACCGGTTCCGCTGAGGGCAGAAAACCCCAGAAGGCCTGCATACGGGAACGAGAAAGTGCATCAGCTGCCTGATTTAACACCCCTGGCACATGTCTCGCCCGAAAGTGGACGTTTAGTCTCATACACAGCAGGACAATTTCCTTCAACAGTCTCAAGATGCATTTGCAGCGTGCCGCCTGACTATTGATACACTCAACCACAGTCATATTATCAGACCAGAAAACCACAGAGCGATCACGAAAATCCTCAGGCCATGTTTGCAAGGCCACCAGGATAGGGAACAGTTCGAGAAACCCGATGTTACCTGTCAGCCCATTCTCGTGCCACCATGGCGGCCAGGTTCGTGCCGACCAATGATCACCCAGGATGGCGCCAAAACCCACGCTCCCTGCCGAGTCCGTCCACAACCCCAGCTCCACGGAGGAGACCACTGGTTTGGTCCACACGACACGACCGTTGAAATCCGCCAGGAATGCCAACCATATGCGCATGTCCTGGCGGACCTCTGCCGAGAGCCTTGTGCGGTGATGTCCTTCCTTAAGGCCGACCATGGCTTGAGCAATAGAGCGGGAAAAGGGGCGAGCCATCGGTATTACTCTAAGGGCAAAGTTCAGCTGACCCACAGCTTGCTGCAACTGATGCAAATTTACTTTCGTCTCACCAATACATTTTTCAAGTGATGTCTTAAACTTCGTTACCTTTTCCTTAGGCAAACGGAAGCACCCCTCTTCGGAGTCGAGCTCTATTCCAAGGAACTCGAGCGAAGTAGCCGGGCCCACTGTCTTACCTGGTGCCAATGGCACGCCAAAGCGGGTCATGAGATCACAAAATTCATTCAAAGCCTGTGCACATTCCATGTTCCCGGCTGCCCCCAGAAATAGAAAATCATCAAGATAATGCATAACATGTGTAAACCCTGTTGTTCTTGTGAACGCCCATTGTAAAAAACTACTGAATTTTTCAAAATACGCACAAGAAATGGAGCAACCCATTGGCATACATTTATCCATGTAATAGCGTTCCCAGGATGAAGCTGGCCCGGATGGGTGGCCGTCGACTCTCGGTGCATGCAGCTAAAGAATGGAACGCACTCCCAGATGCCATTAGGCATGAGTCAAACCACCTTGCCTTCAGGAAGCGCTTAAAGACGCACCTTTTCCAATAGTGTCTTTACTTTCCTTTGTCTTACAGCGCTGGGATGCTCAAGAGTAGCCATGCGCTATAAAAGAAAGTATTCATTCAGCGTCCCTGAAACATGAAACCAAGGAGACGCTGATCATCTGGGTGTACCGGGAGCAACTGGAACGCCGACTCAATGTCCGACTTGGCCATCAGCGCTCGGGGCCCCAGGCGATTCAACATGGCGACAGCCTCATCAAAAGATGCGTACCGCACCGAACAAACTCCCGAGTCAATCGCGTCGTTCACCGAAAGACCCCTTGGGGCTGACAAATTATGTATCAACCTGAATTCCCCTGGGTCCTTTTTGGGGACAACTCCCAGAGGCGAACAAACAAAATTAGCAACGGGCGGCATGTCAAATGGGCCGGCAACCCGACCTCGGGTCACCTCCTTACCAATCTTAGCTTGCACCACCGCCGTATTCTGCAGAACCGACAGTTGGTTCCTGCATTGCGCTTTACCCTGAAAATCCCCCGCCGGGATGCGGAAACCATATGAAAAACCATCTCGCAACACCCCAGCGGAGATATGATCCGGATATTCGTTCAACCAAGGAATCATTGCCATGATATCAATCGGGGTAGGGAGAGGCGCCCCTTGGACTATTTCAGACCTGTTTGGCGCCCCCCCTACTTTCCGGATCACCATTTTTGGCTCTGCACATGGTCTCGGGGTGAGAGGACTGCCCGCACCCAGTACATTCATGCCTAAACCTGCAAGATCCCTGTGGCCTAGTACATTTACCTCTGTTAAAGCTCCAGCAGACCCCTTTTTTACCTGAGTTGCCATTATTCTTTGTGTGCTGATCGTTGCTCGATCCTGCCCGAAAGGGCGTCCCAGGCGAATGGCGGGAAAACTCGACCATACCCCCCCCTAAAGATGGCGACTTCGCCGAGCCTGACTTCTCCATTTTCTGCCAGGAAATGGAGTCGAAACAATCCCACGTCAGGGATGAGTCGTGCTCCTTGGACTTACGAAATATGCTATCGTAATGCAACCAATGATTGCCACCATATGTCCCAAAAAATTCCATGATACGTGTCTGATACACGGCTAATCCCACCAACAATTCGGGTCTACGTTCCCCCATAATTGCAATGAACATTCCAAACGCTCTGCCCCAATTGTCGATCGACTCATCCACCCTGAAAGCGGCCATCTTGGCGCGCCATACACTAGGATACAGAAACTCTTTTTGATTTTTTACATGCTCAATCTCATAATGATCGGTCAACAAGGAAAACATGTTCACATATTTATCAGACCATATCCTTTCTTTTACATCAATCGGGATATGCTGAACAACTTTTTCCCTCCTTGAAGGTACCGATCCCTCCCCCGCAATCGGCAATGGCTGCTTACCTGAACCGGCCACTGTGACCGTAGTTCCTGCCGAACCAACGCCCGACACTGGTTGTTCCATGGGAGCCTGCGGGGAAACAAAAGGAGACGGTGCCTTCGCAGCATCTTTCGATTGACGCAACTGCTTCATTATTGCCCTGGCTCCATCAGCCGTGGGCCCCTCGTTTTCTTTGCCTAACCATGCCGCCAACTGGGCAGCCAGCTCAGGAGGCATATCCTCCCCGTTCACCGGAGTGACTACCACAGGGATGGGTTGGCCCACGTCTGGGGGTACTTCGGGCACCGGGGCTTCCCCCCCCGACGCTCCCTTCTTGGCCCTTCTGCCTCTCCCGCTAGGGACTACTCCCGGCAATGCCGGCCCGATGACTCTCTTAGGCCCCCCAACACCATTCATTACCGCAATCTGCTTTTTCATATCCGCCATGTCTTTCATCAGCATACGGAGCATCTGATCGGTCCCGATCCTCTTTCCGACCTTCTTGCTAGGCATCGTCCACGTATATTCCTCAAAGGTCCTAAGCAGAAAGCCCCGAATTCACTGAAAGAAGAAAACACACGATTAATTCTCAAAATTGGCTCTTCGTTCTGTCTCGAGCTCACGTGCAACGGGGAGGTGCAGCTTCAGAGCACAGGAACAAGAGGATTCTTCCTTGGCTTGTCGCTCCTTTTATCCTTCTTCGGGCGGGCGTGTACCCACCTCCAATCTGCCTCCAGGGCGTGGCTAGCGGTGTTGGTGTCTAGGACAACCCCCTCTTGGGCGGGAAAAGGCGCGCCCCGGCTACGCCGCTTCGGGCATACCAGCCGAGACTCGCCTCCCGCCCAAAATGGCTTCCCGGGGGGATCGGGGTACTCCACCATACGTTCGGGGGGACCGAGTGGTCGCCCCTTTCCAAAAACAATGTATAGGAAGAGGTGGTGCATCTCACATAATATGGCCTATCATTGGGTATACATAACTCCCAAAACAATTGATCTATTTACAGTAGGCACATGAGCAAATTCAAATGAACAGTTCCCAAAACAAATGGTCCCACAGTAACAACTTTTTTTGCACCAGTTCTCGAAAGTCAGCGAGGGGAAAGCAGTTTAAGGAGAGAAGACAATACAGGCCTTATATATTTGCTTTAAAGGTTGTGCAGAATATAAAGTAATGGAAATATACATTTCATAGGGGAAATCAATATTCTAAAAATCCTGTCTCTTATAAGCACTCTGAATATGTTATTTATTAAATTGCAAAAATCACATATAACTATGGCATATGACTACATTTTCAAAGTACCAATGTATAACATTATTTCAAATCATAAATTATTAATATTGTTTCAAATGTTTTACATTACTACATATATGAAGATCATAATCTTAAGGTTTTGGGACAATTGCACTAAATATGACTATGCAACTCCCACTTTTCTCTTTTCACATACAGTATACAATTTCCCATATGCAAATGATGAAATTCAGAATGAAACCTTTCAACATCACACATTAACTTTTCTAGTTCACGTTAGATTTCAATAATTCTTTACACACATTAATAATTCAATGAGTAAGGTTAAGATTTTCATAACATGTGAGTTTTTTGTTTTAGCACTCCAAGGCACATTAAAATAGTATTTTAATACTTGTTTATGAATCTATGAACCTACATTTTTCAATGAATATACTTATATCTTTTGTACCTTTTATTTGCATGCTTTTACAATGCAGTAATTACATTCTCTCATGTCTATTTTCAATGTTTCTTCAACGTGTTATCAATGTATGGTTATTCGTGTGTTCCTTAAGATGTCTCACAATCTGTTTAGGTATCTGTCAAATTATTTAGCTGCTTTTCATTTGTATCAGTATCAAAGCCAGAATCCTGGTCTTAGTCACCTAATAGCTCCTGAAAAAGATAGAGTACACCTGCCCCTTTCTTTGGAGAACAGGTGCCTATAAGAGAGAAAGTCGAAAACATTAGGTAATGCTGACCTCAGCCTCTTCTCCCGAATAGCCTCAGGAGTCAAACCAGACAATAGCTCAACTCCCTCCTCGAATAAGGCAACAGCCCTCTATTCAGCACTCCCCCAATGCACAAGATACAAAAAGTGCAAAACGCAGAAGCCTCTCATCTTTAGATTTAAAAGGAGAACCGACTTCCACACTCATAAGTCACTTTTACAAAATGCAATTCATAATTACTTCCTCGATCTGTAAATAGCCCTAGGGGTCCTTCATCAAACTATCTCCAGGTTGGCTGAAACCACACTAAGCACATTCGAGCACTTATTTACTAATCTGACATGCAAAACAGAACAGCACAGTGCCTAAATAAGCTGCACTGTGTTACCTGAATAGGAAAACACAGCATACCCTTACAGCACAAATTGCTATGCATTTTCAACAGCAAGAGGACGGGAAATATATGTGTGGTATGCACTGCAGCACAGATGCAATGGATTATTTTTTACTGAGAAATGAACATGTTTCCTTTTGTTGTCACCTGCTTAAAATTGGCTTTTGTAATGTGGCAATAAATCTTCCTGGACACATTAAGTTCACTTGAAGAGATCTTTATTATGAATACCCCAGCCGGCAGTAGGCCGGAGGGCCAACGGTTGACTCTCTTCCAAAGTAAATAACTCACATCTTAACATTTAAAGAGACAGAGAACCACCCCCAAGATTCCAGCTCACCATATTAAGTGAACTGAGTAAAGTACAACATTACAGCTTTAGTTTTTTGACCCAAAGTCTGATGTCTTATTAGGTCGGGCCTTGAGCCAAATCTATAGGTGTGCCCACTGATCTACCACCAATAATTCCCACGTGATTCCAAAGCAATGCAGACCAGTTTTGGTTGTGTGAAGGGGTCACCTTTCCAGCATAAAGCACCATTTGCTCTAGGTAGTAGATATCATGTCACTTTGCGTGACATAGTGTTGCTTTGCACCGCACTTGCACTAGCCCACAATCTTGGTAAGCCTAGTGCTCCAATCATGCCAACTTCTAAAAATTAAAAATAATGAAAGAGCACAGGGGACCGAAATGTCTCTGATATCACTATTATGAATAGCTCCATAAATTGAACATCCTGGAAGTTACTTAGAGTTTTGATTATTGTGACCCTGAGCTAGAACTTCAACCCAACCTTCGTTATATAAATAAGTGTAGTCGCTATCTTGCTTTTTGCATCTAACTATCCACTTGATCTTTCTAGCAGAACAAGGATAACTGTGACATGTTTTAGTTAGACCAGTCAGAGGAAGTGAAGTAAAAAAAGTTGTATCGTACATAAGATGACTAAGAAGCGAGAACTTAAGAATATGACATCAGTTTCGGTATGCAGTAGAAACTATCAAGCAACTATTGAGAAAGTGTTCAGAAAGTAAATTGCTACTGAACATATGCAAGTTTAAGATTTATTGACATACTTGCGCCACTAGAAGTCTAAGATCTAGTCCCCAAACTGAGGACGTGATTGGTTAAATGAACTTTCATATTTCTGAAAATCATCCATCAAATCCCAGTTAGGATCTTCTTATCACAGAAAGAAAACAGAGACTCACACAAAACATAATGCAACACAAAGCATGATAGTTCTCCTATCCAAAGACGTTTGCGCATGTAATTTCAATTTACATACAGAGATGTCTTAATTCTTGAGTGCATGTTCACTTTTGCAGGGCACAACATGTTAATTGGCACTCAAATCTTTTTATTCACAGGTATGTTATCCCTGTATAGAGTATTACTACACAGGAGTAATTTTTCTCTCTTGGGCGGGGAGTTGGCATTTTAGGGCTAGGATTCGCCAAAATGTTAGTGTACAACCACAAAATTGTGTGTTTGTATGCATTTGTCAACTTTGTCTCTGCCTATTTCCATCCTGGAAATGGTTGGATATCGGAGCCATCAAATGCTGGAGTAAATCCCTTTACATTGTTGAAATATCTAAGGAATACCACCAAAATTGTATCTGCTTCTTATGGTTACCCTCAGTTTTGGCTGATGTCACACTGTTTCTGGTTTAGTCTGACTGGTATACTGCTATCCAGGACCCCAGTCATCTGCTTTCTTCTTTAAATTGATATGCATGTACTTTAGGTACACTGCAGATTGGATTCTGGGGACCCTTATCAGTCCCTCGTATATGGTACAACATGTACTCAGGGTCTAGGTACTCCAGAGACCTCCCATAGGCTGAAGCATGTATTATGCCACCCCTGAGAGACCATCCAAATTGACACAATCAGCCAGCTACAGCAGACTGTTTAAGTTGGTGCTTGCACCACTTACTTAAGATATAGGTTCACTATATCTATTTAAATCACTGCACTTCAATACCTATCATTTACCCCTACGGCGGGCTTTAACAATCCTGAAGGCAGGGTGCTGGGTTTTATGTGAGAGGGTGCCCCTGCATGAGCAGTACAAAAGGGGTTGGTGATGAAAGGAGCATCTGAATCAATCAAACACTCACACCCAGTCAAAAGATCTGGGTTTAATCCATCACCGTTCTTTAGCCCACTCTGCCACCCCAGTTCAGACATGGCTATATGCAGATTAGTCTGACCCTGTGCCTCATGGGAACAGTCCAGCCTGAACTGCCAAGCCATGTCTTCCCTGGACCGGAAACAAGCTTCCGAGGACCGGTTTCTGGCATTCCAGCCGTCTTCAGCTCGGCTTGCTTGAATCCAGTGGCAAAGTGAGCAAGGGACTCACGTCAGATGCTCCATCCATTACCACCCCCTTTTGTACCACCTGCATGAGCAGAGCCCCTCTGCAGCCTTCGAAGACCATTTCCGGGGTTGTCTGTGATGTAGCCAGACATATATGTTTAAGTGCATTATAACCTCGCTGTAAATGCTAACTTTAAAACGGCTGCTTGGAAACATGTCATGTTTGGTGTCAAACACCTTGGAAACATACCTCTACGCCAGTAACTGGTGTGGGAGGTATGATTCCACCCTTCCAAAGGGACATATGTGGGTCACCAGTATACCCGGTACCAGCTTTCTCAACCTGGGCAGCACAAAATGGATGCTGCCAGCCACAGACACAATTCTGCTCTCCTGCTGTTGCACCAAGCTCTCACAGAGGAAAGCATGACAATAGGCATCCTGTCACAGGTAGCTGTAACTACCTCCCAGACAGGATTTAGTGTATTTGGGCTGGGTGGGTGCACTCTGAGAGTGCCAGAAAGTCTGTGCTGGGGGCCCATTTGGTGTCCCTGTGCGTAGTCCAGCTCAAACCAATTCTAGGAGCCATTTGCTCCTGCTCTGGTGTGAAACTGGGCAAAGGACATGGGTATAGCCACCCCTATGTTCTGCCCCTTCCCTAAGAGGGTCCACAGAATCTTTCCAACCCCTTTCCATGGGTATAAAGTGGGTTACCTAACTACAGGACTTTAGATTTTACGTGGACAAGATTCTGCTAAGAAGAAACCTAGTACTTCGACTGCCTGCACGACACTGGACAAACGAAGAATCTCCCTTGGAGTAAAGGAGTTACTCCCCTGCAAAAGCAGGCACCTAAACGCATCTGACCGGTTGCTACTCCCAAGCTCCTGAGGAATCCCAAGATTTCAGCAACACAGGAGGTAGGTTCGCCAAGGTCCCTGAGATCGATCTGCCCCTCAGTGAATCTGAGACCAGTATGGGGACCGTGCAACCCGATCCCCTGTGCACCAGGTACATATGCAGTTGCATGTGCTTAGTGACGATTCCTGAGCCCCTGCATTGGACTCCGTGTAGTCCTTACTCGAGCAATATTTGCACTGAAGATGTCTGGCCTGTGGTCTGGTACTTTCCATACTTGAGGTCTCCTCGAGATCCCTGGTCCGTTGGCCTGTGGGTCCTAGTGAGGGCCACCTTGCTAAATATTGCCTGGTTGCTCCAGACATGCCCTGACTCTCCATTGCTTGGAGAGTCCCCTGGACCTTGCTGGTGCATACTGTAATCTGTTTCCTCTGACCGTGTGGGTTGCATTTGCCAAGGCTTGTTGGTGCTCCAGGCGGACATCGAACCCTCAGTACTCGACATCCTTCGTGGGACAGCTCACCTCTGGATCCTGGTTATCCTCGTCATCTCCTAGTCCCCGTGGCTGCAGAGTCAAGCAACGCTTCTTCACACCTGAAGCACCCGACATCGGTGAGCATTCAACTACTGAGCCCCTGGTCACCTGAAGGGACCCAGACTCTGTCCCCTCTGCTTTCAGGTTCTTCTCACCTCGAATCCAGGCTTGGATTCCGACAGACATTCTTCGCCCTCCTGGCAGCAGGACTTCTTTGCAGCTCTCCATTGAAAACAGCAAAGGTTTCCGACACCACTTGACCCCTATGCACCCGGCTCCTCTGGGATAGGTAACACGGGTACTTTGGTACTCACTGGTTGGTTGGCCTTAGAACCTTCTATGTTCCAACGGGTTTGCTCTAAGTCATCTTAGAAGTGTCCTTAACTTGTAATTTTCCAACCGCGACTTTCGCATAAAGTTGTACAGAGAAAATGTCTGTGTTTCCTCACTGCACCCGCCATCCGTGGGCTACCTGTGTTACTCCTCTGGGTGGTTCCTTGGGGTAACTTGTCAAGTCGTTGTTGTTATACCATTTTGTTAGTACATGGTTCGGTCTCTCCCTGGAGCCCGCTGTCTATTTTACGATTTACGAATGTTCTATTGATTAAGTATTTTGTGCTTTGTGCCATAGTCTCGTACAGGGACTAGTAGACAGAGTTATATTTATAAATACATATTTTTCTATAAAGACTGTGTGGTTCTCCTTTTCATTTAGTAATTTAGGAGGTGATATTCTGGTAAAACAAGCTTCTTTACGTTCCTTCAATATTAAGCCTGAAGGCTGCTCCCCATTGCTACCACTAGGATAGCTTTCAATAAGCTTATATTTGACCTCATACATCATAAGGGTCATGTGAACTGGTACAGGGTGCCCACTTTAATTAGTGGACAGCATATACCAGGCTACCTTCTCACAATGTGCTTGTAAATTTAACATTCTGAACTCATGTATTTAAAAGTGTGCTCATATGTGATAATAAAGAAAAAGGAAGGTCTGTAAAATATCATATTTGCCAAGGATCATACAATTTGGACAAACAGGGAAGTTGATATTGATTACAGGTTATGTAGTTTCACATCTTGAAATTCAAACCCTTGATGGGTTTCTCTCTCTCTCTCTGTCTCTCCCATTTAGATAAAAGTTCACTGCGTTGTCTTTCATTCTTGACTCACAACAAGAAAAACTGACACAGAGATAGCAGACCCAACTCAAGCCCACCCCACACACAATTACCAAGCCAAGAATGCATTTATTTGGATGACTGTCACACCCCAAACACCCCCTGAATCTATATCCCTGAATTTAACCAATCACCAACTCCAATACCCACCTCAGCTGTGACAGGGTAATGTGACAAGAAATTTGCCCTAGCTTGCTTGCAACCATTAATGTAACACTTGTCTAAGTTTATCCCCTGAAGATTAGACAACAACCAAATAAGACTTAGCCAAATCAGAGGTTTGTGGTCCATAATCACTTTGAACTTCCGACCCCTCAAAAAGGTTTTGAAATATTCAACTGCCCAAACACTTTTCCAATTGTACTTTAATGGTGTTCTGCTTCCCTCAAACACTGCAAAGCAAATCCCACCAGGATGTGGCGTAATGGCCACAGCTCCAGACTTTGGAGCTGGAGAACCAGGTTCGAGTCTAAACGTCAGCTCAACATCCTGTGATTCTGGGCAAATCACTTAGAGCCTGATATACGACCATTTTAGTAGCGGTCACAAAGAGAGAATTAGGTAATTTACAACCGCTAACATGGCTGTCAGCAAGTACTAACTTTTTTTTGCGAGTCAGTAACCTATTACTGACTTGCAAAATAAGATTTACAAGTTGGTGTTAGGAAGGGGTGTGCCAAGGGAGTCCTTTCCTTACAGCGAGTCACAGGGGCATGTATAAATGTTTTGTGACCGGAATGTGGTGGCAAAACATTAATATTTTACCGATTATCGAGAAAAAAGTGGTAACTGATTTGAAAACAGACCATGACTTGCTCATAAAATATGAAATGGTAGCTTTACATTTTTAATTTTGAAATGTATCCTGTTTTCCTTTAAGGGAAACTGGCTGTATTTCAGTCAATAATAATGGCTTAATTTAAAAAGCAATAACAGACATGGTGGTCCATTACAGACCATTCTTAATGGGTCACAAATTGCGACCCCCTCCTGAATATTGATGAGGTAGGTCATTTGCCACCTCATTAGGATTCGCTTAATGTATCTGACACACATTTGTACATCGCATTTTGTTATTCCCTAGTTGCAAGTTGCAAAAAATATCGCAATTAGAGACATCACAAAATGGTTGTTCACCTGGGCCTTAATCTCCCTGTGCCTGTCCAAAAATGAACGTGTCCTTGTGTAATGTAACTTGTGCTCATGTAAAGTGCTCCAATACCTTCAAAAATGTGTTCCCTCCCTTCACAAAGTTGCGCAAACACAGCACCTATGCCTACATTGCTTGCATTGCATCCATGGTAACAAATAAATTCAACTCAGAAACATGGTTTGAGAGCTAGTATGCACACAACCATCGGCTTCAGTCTCTCAAATGTCATGCACGTCCTCACTTCACACAAAAGATATATTTTTTCTCAATAATTTCTTGAATGGTTTAACCACTACTATAAAACCCTGGCGCAAACCACGCATACCCTTTACATAGCCCTAAGAAGGCTTGATTTACCCTTTGGAGCTTGGTTTGCTGCTAACATATAGCAGTGTTTCCTGAACTGTGCAGTCATGATCGGGTCATGAAAGTCGGAGCAATAAATAAAGATGACTTTAAAATATACGTTTATCTTGTTATATTTGCTGTGCTTTAACTAACAGAAGAAATGTTAGGCTATGTCTTCTGACAAGTTGCTTATTCCTTTAACGTGGGATTGGTATTTACCTTTCTTTCTCTGACTGCAAAGTGAGAGGATTTTTCAAAGTGAATTATGTGACAATCTTAGGGTATCTTGTTTTTTAACACACAACAAATTGTAAATACCTGTAAATAAACTGTACACATTCAGCAGTTAGAAAACCAAAAATGAAGTTAATTGTTTTTGCAATTCTGAAGAGTGCTTGAAACAGAGATTTTAGTATGCTCAAAACAAATAAAGCCACTCTAATTGGTGTTGCACAGATTATAAATATTCACAGAAAATCCCGTTTCCATACATTAACATTTGAGTGCTGTATGGTACACACATTCATCAGTAATTTGTACGTCTGTGTTAGTGGACATTTAAATGGAAAATGTGCTGTCTGTAAATGACAATGTGCTACTGCATGATGCTTAAATTATGTTACAAAATCACCCCTACTCTTGTCCATTACAGGTAGGTGGGTTGTGAAAGTTTATCGCTCTAAAAAGAAGTGGGTCATGGTTTCAAAAAGTTTGGGTAATACTTTTATATAGCATTCAGAATATCATTTTTTGGTGTGATGCCCTCAGGAGTGATGCAGTACCCTAAATATTCCATAGTGTCCTGAAAAAAGCTAAATCTTTCCTTACTGACAGCCACACTATAATGGCTGAGGTGTCCTAAAACCTTTTCTAACAGTGCAAGATATGCTTCCCTAGGTTTAGAAAACACCAGGATTGTTTTTCATGTCCAAAGAGTCTAAACATTAATTTCTGCAACACCAACACTGAAAACCCAAATGTCATTCATAAAAAAAGCCCCTAAATGTATTACAAAAGTCATGAATGTTTTGTACCACTCATCAATCATATACTGGTAGTATGCAGCCAACAAATACATTAAGAAAAATATGGAAACCCCACTTAGGCATTCAAAACTTTGTTTATCCTGGTGAGAAGGTGGCAATCAATTAGGATGTTCTTATTTAATGAACACAAGTCACAAAAACAGAGTTTGCTCCTCCTCCTATTTTTGGCCACTGCAATTGGTCAAACCCAATACGCTGTACCAGCATTCTCAATTACCATTTTTTCAACAGTTCATCCAAATGTGCCTTAAGATCATGCCTTATGCACAATAGAACATTTCGCACTTTATGCACCACGAGGAAATTGTATCTTTTAGTACAATTTTGTGCTCGAAACCACACACACAAGCATTGAAAAACCTCTGGGTATTTTGCCGAAAGACTCTCCATTGACAATCGTCATTTCTGACCATTGATCAGATTCTCAGTCCTAGGGCTTATCACCATTTCAAAAGTACCCTGGTCATGCCATCCCAAGTTATCCTGAAACACCTCTCAGTATTTCTCAAAAAGACTCACTATCATCAATCACTACCTCTGGCACACTGATCGCATTCTCAGTCCTAGTGTGTATCACCATTCCCAACACACACTGATCATGCCATCCCAAGATGTTGAACACATGTCTCACGACACACATACATACACACACACACACTTGTCTCCTTTTGAAATTCCACAATGCGTTCAAAATACTGAATGATTAATTATCTCCGCGTCATATTCAATGGTCAAATTATCAGCGGGAAACAAATCACTCTTCTCAAAATCAGACCCATCAAAGCAAACAAAGCTAGCATGATATCCCTGAAGGTTTTCCATATGAAGGATTGATGTCCACTGCTAACTGTACCCCCTTTCCTCCATTCTTGATCATGAAAAATTGAACTTTTGTTCCGCTAACATATCCTGATTTTAAGTACTAGAAAATCTTACACTTTTCCAAACTATCAGATAGTTGTTGTCCACTCACTTCATTAACCTGCACTTATTCCCCTTTCGAACCCAAGGGGAAACGGACATATTTTTAAAACTTTAAAAATTGTTTACCCACTGCTGGACGTGGCTTAGAGCTGGAAATATGTCCTTATTCACTACTCTTGTACCATGTGACAAAGTCTTGCTCAAAGTTAGTGTATTGTCAAGTGTAGGATTTTTGCTAAATAATCTCTTCTAAATTTCCTTGTGGTAACATAAATGTGTGTCTTCATCACAAATATGATTATCTACCAAAGTACCTAAGTCACATGGGACTGTCAACACCCTTAAAGCAGCTACATGCTTTACCAGTGCTAGTTGTCTTTGACTAAAAAAACACCTGTGTCTTCCCAACACCACACTAGGTTCTTCTGAAAATGTTTTTCCATAGATGGTTCACTGCTTCCTGGTACTCATTCCTCCTCTCAAAGTCACGTGTTTCTTGGATGGTCTCAGACACATGATCAAATACTTTCTGCCCCTACTTGCTCCATCAGTTACACAATAACACACATTTCTTCCTAGATAAAAACTCCTTATCCTCAGTAGCTATTAAGTAATTCTCAAAAGAACTTATGGATTTTCACCAGGACATGCCGGGCGTTCCAGGTTTTGCATTCCAAACACCTCCTTCCTACAGATATGCTTATGTTAAAATGTTTGCAGCACTTTCATTACAGTACCTGCGGAAAACGCTGAAACTGCCACTCCTGACTGAACACTTTAAAATTTGTTAAGAAGAGTACCTTTAATAAACCAAGTGATAATAAAACTGCCCCTCCCTTGAATTGAAACAAAACACTTTTCCAAATATATGTGTGCGGATATACTCCCTAATACCACAATCACCTGATGTGGATAACCTGCAGTTAAAGGAGTGTGCTCATCTCTGATCCAAATGTAAAGAAAAAAAATACCTTACAAAGCAGCCCTGTCACATGACAACAGTTGAGTGCTCAATTGCAGGTAGTCTTGTCACATGACCATAGATAAACTCCGGTCTGTTAACTGCTTCATTTCCCTCTCAAAGTGTCACTTCCGTGTGCATATGGGGCATACATCGAGGCAGCCTTCTCACATGACCCCACACGAGTGCTTAACTTGCTGGCACCGGTGTCACTTACCTTGAGAGTAGGGGCTGGCCTCTTCAACACTCTGCATTTTTGTAGGGTGTCGTTTCCATTGTTCCTCCTGGTCACTACAGTCTCCGGTAATGCTTTTCACAACTCAGAGCCTCCATCAATTGCACCATAGATCATTGACTTACATCACAGTAACCCTCCAGTGAATCAGAGCAGCGCATCGAGAAACGCAAATCACAGTGTTACACTGATTGCTGTCAAAAATAAAAAAGAAGTCCATGCTTAAGCTCTGCAGAAAACATTCATAAGAATCAGTGTGTCCACCTGTCTCATCACCACCCTATGTGGGCCATTATTATCCCTTCACCAGTGTTCACTTGAAGTTAGATCCAACTTTGCTTGGCCAGATAATGAAAGTTTATTAAGTAATAAAGAGACCGAGGTTGTACTTCTGCCGGAGATATAACAAACTCTCCAACCCCACCCACTGGAATATCACTGCTCACTTGAACAAGTACAGTGAAACAGGGCACTAGAGAAAACTTTCACACTCTTTTCCCACCAAATTACTACAACAAAGGAAAACCCACCAAAGTCCACATGCAACAGGTCCTTGACACCTGTGGACCCTTGCACTACTCAACCTGCTGATTGTTAGCTATCTATCCGGGTGTTTGGTAAAAACCTAAATTAGGTGCACGTTGCCCCGATGACATGAGATTTAGGAAGTTACCCATTGCTGGCTTAAATGTAATTTCTTGAGGTTTCCTTGAAATAAATAAAAAAAAATATGAATGACGATGTATATTATTTTCATGAACTACCCTTGGTTTAAGAGGCCATTTTTAGGTTTGGTGTTCACCAAGACCTTTTAGTTTTACTAAAATTCTATGTGTACTACACTTACTAAAATAGCTTTCAGCCTCCTCTCTTCATCGAATGGTCTGTTCTTGTGTCATTCACATTTTGCTTCAACCCCTACAACAGACAGCATGGGGCAATGGATAAACCTACTTAAATCACTGGCTAACCTCACTTTGAGTGACTGCATTTAGCCCTTTAACAAGGTGCACATCCATGCACAAGGTAGTTCCCTTCAGTGCCAGAAGTTTTGTTTTAACTTTATGATTACTTTAGAGTTGCCTTTGTTTGTAGGGCGACAGGATCCTTTCTATATTATGAAAGCACATGGCACATTCCACCTTTATCAGTTCCTGTGTCCTGCTAATGCTGTTGTAAATTCTGATTGGCCTTTGGTTAGATGACTCCTGCTTTTTCAAGCTATAGTAGCAGCTCACATGAACACTGAATATAAGATCATGAGGGGGCTCTACCTTTGTAACCCTGTGTGTCACTATCTTTCTTTCTTTTCTTCCTTTTGCTCTTTCTTTCGCTTTTCTTTCTGTCTTTTCTCCTTTTCGGTTTTTTACTCTTTCTTTCTTCTTATGTCTTCCCCTTTCTTTCTTGCATTCCTATTTCTTTATTTCCTACTTTCCTTCCTTCCTTGTTTCCCTTTTTCCTTTTTTCTTTCCCTCATTCCCTTTTGCTTCTTCATTTCTTCTTTCTTTCTTCCCTTTTTTCCTTTCTCTTCCCTTCTTTCTTTCATTTCTTACTATTGTACCTTCGACTTACTTTCCTTTCTTTTGTTCTTTCTTTTTTGCCCCCTTCTTGTTTTCATACATTCCTATCTTTCTTTGGCATGCTTCCCTTTTACAAGGAGGGCATCAGCATACAGAGTAGTCCCCTGTAGTGTCAGGCAGTAATATAGCAATGTGTTCTTCTGTTAGAACAGCACAACATTTTTGCCTTTAGCCAATGTTTTTGTTTTGATTGATGAAGGCCTTGCAGCTTCCTGAACAATAAAGTTTTGCAAAAACCATGACAAGGCAAATAAAGAATTGTCAAGGCTTGTTTTATTCAGTTTTCTATATAACTCGAATCAGACCTTTCGGAACATTGTACAAGAGTTACATCTCAAGGTCAGTACATAGAGAAAACAGGTATTAATAAATCAAAAGGAAATAGATTTGGCAAATGGGGAGAGAACATATAATACAACAACCATAGTGTTTTGATTAACTATAAGAAACGCGTTTCTGTGACAGAAAACATGTAACTCAACTGAATTGCTCTTGATTTTTCATTTAAATAATTAACTAGTGAACACTGATTTCCCTTTGGCTGCCCTTTTCCCTGTGGAAAAATTGTGTTTTCTGTAATCCATCATTGAGTTAGGTGACTGATAAAAGAGCAGTGCAAGGTCAGAAATTAAACGAATATTTGAGTGACAGTATCTATACATTAGGGAACACGCGTGACAGCTTAATTAACTGATCCCGCAGTTCAGGCATTCATGTAAATTATCACTTCTACATCTTGATTAACATTATTTCATTGCATGGCAAAATATTTTTGTCACCACTCGTTTGAGAATAGGCCAGCAACAATTTCAGAGATCCGTAAATCAAGCTAAAACCACCTGCAAATTGAATCGGTGTCCCTGTACAGAGATGCGACTATGTTAAACAAATCAAAAATGATGGCAGTAACTGCCAAATTTGATCCCACAAAACCCTAATGTGCAAAATGCGAGAAGCAAGATTTAGTGAATAAAATATATAAAATAAAACCCAAAAATACATCCAGTGATAAGGGCACATAGAAAGGTCACAGAAACCCACAAAATATCTCTAACACAAATACAAAAAGAGCAAATGATAGAAAGGGAGTACAACACGTAGCCAAGTACACATTTGTTAATGGGTTCCATGGCAAATATGACGGTCAGTCAATCAATCAATCAACACTTATAAAGCATGGCAAATCACCAATAAGGGTTTCCAGGCGCTGGAGATGTTGGCTGCTGCTTGGTGGTTTGATCATTGAAACAACCAGGTCTTGAGTTATTTCCTGAATTGCTTTAGAGACTGTGCAGTCTTGAGTTTGAAGGGGAGGTTGTTCCATGCCTTGGCTGCCAGGTGCAGAAGGGACGCCCTCCACTGGTGGTTTGGCAGATCCATGAAATGTTTGTGAGGGAGAGGGAGGCGGATCGAAGGTGTCGGTTGGTGAGAAGTTAGGCGCTTGTGGGTGTATGCTGGTCCTTCATTTTGCAAGGGCTGGTAGGTGTAGGTCAGCATCTTGAACTGGCATCTCGTCTAAATCAGGAGCCAGTGTAGCTTCTTGAGATGGATTGTGATGTCTGTCCTTCTAGGGAGGTCAAGGATTGGTCTCACCGCTGTTTTTTGTACTGTCTGGAGTCTCTTCAAGACGTGTGAGTTGTGATCCCTAAGTAGAGTGTGTTTTCGTAGTCCAGTCTGCTGGTGATGAGGGCCTGCATGACAGTCTACCTGGCATTGAATGGGAGCCACCACCTGAAGATTATGCGTAGCATGCGGATGGTGTGGAAGCAGGTCGATGAGACTGTGTTGACTTGTTTCTTCTTGGATAGCTTGCTATCCAGGATGATGGCAAGGTTGTGGGCTTAGTTAGTTTGGGCGGGTGCTGGGTAGAGTTACAAGGGTCACCATGCATTGTTCCATGGAAAGGTGTTATTTCTGGCGATGGGAGCTTCCGTCTTGTCCATGCTGTGTTTTTAGACAGTGGTCCCTCATCCAGTCTGTGATGATCCTCATGCATCTGTGAAAGTTAGCTTTGGTGTTGGAGGTGTCTTTGGACAGTGGGAGGATGAGCTGGGTGTCGTCAGTGCAGGAAATTATGTTGATTCCATGTTATCTGATGGTGTCAACCAGGGGGCGTCATGCAGGTGTTGGAGAGGGTGGGGCTGAGAGATGATCCTTGGAGTACTCTGCACATGATCTTCTAGGGATGTGAGGTGAACTGTGGGAGATGGATCCTTTGGGGTCTTCTGGTGAGGTAAGAAGTGATCCATTTGAGGGCATATCCCTGGATCCGATATGGTGAAGCCAGTTGATCAGGATGTGATGGGAGATGGTGACAAATGCAGCTGAAAGGTACAAGAGGATCAGGGCTGCCGTTTCTCCCCAATCCAGGAAGGTTCTGAAGTGGTTGGTGGCTGCGATCAGTGCTGTCTTGGCGCTGTGCTTAGATCGGAATCCAGATTGGGAGGGATCCAGGAGGTTGTGGCCTTTGAGGTTTTGGGTGAGTTGCTGGTTGATTCCTTTTGCAAGGTCTTTTGCTGGGTAGGGCAGCAGCAATAATGGCCGGTAGTTATTTGATTCAGCTGGGTCAGTGGAGGGATTTTTCAGTAAGGACTTCACTTTAGCATGTTTCCAGTCCTCAGTGTAGGAGGCCATGGCAATGGAGTTGTTCAGAACCTTCCTGAGGTATTTCCGATTGTCTTGCTACCAAGGTTGAGGCAGTGAATCTGTGCTGTCGCTGTGTACTACGATGTGCACAATATGGCAGCATGGTATCCATCGCAGGTGAACCAACCAAAGGGTTCACTTTATCCATTCATCAGCCATGCCACATTCAGGGCAACCATAGTGAATAAGCAATAAAATAGAGCTTCCATGACTGATGAATTGCGGAGCATGACAGCAAGCCTGACCATTTGAGACAGCAAGTGATGCATCTACATGGCATGTTAATATGATGGGCATGGTTAGATGAGCAGTGATGTGTGCAGGGGCATATCGTACTCCTTGAAATGTCGGAATGACAAATGAGATGAGAGAACACGTACCTATCATGGTTAGGTGTGATGCTGGACCTGAGTCTGTGTGCACATGTATAAATGCAATAGTTTTTGCTTTATATTTGAAGTTTGATATAACATGAACCATGAACATGGCCATAAAAAAATCCTTCCATCCACCTATCCATGTATATATTAATAGATGCGTAGTTATAGTTAGGTCTGCGCGTCCATAAGAAGAGTGTTTTTTCGTTTGCAGAGAACTTTGGCACCATTAGACGAATGTTCATGAAATGCAAAAATATTTGTCCACCTCAGTTCCCTACTGGAAAGTTTCAGGGTGATCCTTCAAGCAGGGACCAAATAAAAGGAGAGTCCTAAAACCAAATAATTTTCCCATGCATTTTCCATAGACTTTTTCAGGCATAATCCTGTAAAGTGTATAGAAAGGGTCACAAAAATCAGTGTAACTAAGGGCCAGATGTATGAGGAAAGCAGCTAGCTTGCAACTGCTAAAAAGGGTTATAACATGTGCCAAACCTATT
This sequence comes from Lissotriton vulgaris, assembly GCF_964263255.1. NCBI lineage: Eukaryota > Metazoa > Chordata > Amphibia > Caudata > Salamandridae > Lissotriton > Lissotriton vulgaris. The sequence continues at coordinate 1,573,622,426 of NC_141685.1, forward strand.
TTGTGAGTAGGCAACCTGTTACCGACTAGCAAAATAGGTTTTGCGAGTCGTTATTAGGAAGGAGCATGCCAACGGCGATCCTTCCTAATAGGGAGACACAGGGGGATGTAAGATTGTTTTGCAACCACAAATGCAGTCACAAAACAATTGCATTTGCCATCAATTTCAAATTGGTGGTAAGCCAGTCGCAAACGATAAGGGATCCCCAGAGGGCCCCTTTTCCATTGTAATAGGCAGTGAAATCGTTTTTTAAGAGCAGGCAGTGGTCCTGAAACGTATTTTTTTTTTTTAATGCATGCTGTTTTTGAAAATGCTAGCTTTTGTATGGGGGAGTAAGTCTCCATGAGTAGCTGGGGAGACGTTGAGCAAGCCGGTCTTAGACGGTAGTTTGGGGTTCCCAGACATAGTTTTTTAATATTTGGGCAGCACAACTCCGCCCCTCCTGTGACTGAAATTTCAACCCTGACAAGAAACCCTGGGTCCATGTGGAGCAGGCTTTTACCCCTTCCTCTCGGCAGGGATATTGTGGCTGCCCTTGTCTTGCCTGGTACAGTCCCCTCCCTTGTTTCCTTTGGCATTGTTGCTTTTGTCTTACAGGGGAGAGGTGCGTTGGCATAGGGCATTCCCGACTTACTAATTTCGCATGACCCCCACCACATAATTCCAATTTCTCCCCAGGCCCAGCTGATCCGGGTTCCTTTGACTGGATTCCATGGCATTCCCCCCTCCTGGGCAATTTTTTTTACGATCGGTATTAGCAGTTGAGGGAAGACTTGATGGCTGGGTTTTCCCTTACCCACCACCATGACATCAAATTGACACAGGCACTTCACTGGGTAAGCAAACCCCCTGCACCTTGGGCATGTCGACATGACTTTGGTCCTAAGGAGTCCCTCTATTTGAATAATATGAGTTGTAAAGGCATCTTCTGGCTTTATCGATTTCTGCTGCAGCTGACTCCCTCTAAGAAGCATGCTTATGTGTTACAGTGAGAGAGAGATTTGGCTACAGAATTATCTGCTGATGCTTGTGGGGAGATCTGGCAGAGAGCCGCCCAATTGTTGATCTTTAGTTGTTATAAAGAGAATGCCTACAAGATATTGACGTGCTGGTACCTAACTCCCATTTGTTTGCCCAAGATGTTTGGGGGTTCGGCTCTTTGTTGGAAGGGATGTGGAGAGAAGGAAACTTTTTTACATACTTAATGGGCATGTCCTATGATGCAGTCTGTCTGGGTAGAGATATAGAGTATAATGCGTGCCATCACCAATATCTACCTTCCACATTTTATTGGGCGATCCAGGGGCTAATTTAATTTTTTCCCCGACGATTCCTCAGGGTCGCCTTATGTCCCAACTACTCCTTGCAGCTTGGCTTTGTATTGCACAACTGTGAAAGCAACCATTTTCTCATTCAGTAACTATGTGGTGGGAAAAGGTTTGGGATCTCTATGGCATTGAGAAGTTGACATCGCTTATTCAGGGTCTGGTGGCTAAATCTGATGCAACCTGGTGCCCCTTCACAACCTACATTAAGTGATTACAACAAACAGGTGGTCTCCATGTGTCGATATCACGAACATTATGCGCATCTGATATGCTTATTATGTTTTCTTCAGACAACGGCTCTGCTTAAATGTGAAACCTGTGTGGGGCACAGGGATGGTAATTGTTTTAGCTAATTCTTCCCTTTGTGCACTGATTTATGTGATTTCCTCTTTCCATTAGGTGTGAGTCTGATATATTATTTTGGGCGACTCTTTATAATGTGTCTTGTGAACTGTTGTTATTCACAAATGTAAAATAAATGTTTTTTATAGAAAAAGCAGTCACAGGCCATCATCACTGTGAGTGCCGGCCATTCCCATTAGGTTGCAAAATGAGACCTGCCTCATGAATGTTAATGAGGCCGCCCTGGTAGCTGCTAAACTGAGTGAAATTTAAAAAATATTACTCCATGAAATATCTCTTTTCTTTCATCACCAAATTAATGGGATATGTTTTAGCGCCCATACACCCCAATATATGGAAATTAACATGGTATATGAAAAACTAGAGGGACAACTAAGTTCAAACCGGTCAGTATCATTGTTGTGTTCTGATTACAAACTTTATACATGATTCATTTCCCAATGTATCCATACAGTCATTTACCATCTAGTGAGACCATGGCAGCATGGGTTTATTTTAGGGAAACATACAATGGAACAGACTAAAATAGCTGTATCACTGATGGAAAGAAAAACATGCATTAGGGACTATATTGTGTGGCGCTGGATGCAGGAAAGGCTTTTGACTGTGTTGAGTAGTCTTTTCTATGGGCAGCTCTACAGAAATGTAACTTTCCACTGATATTTATATGCTAGAGACAACAAATATACAGGGAAACAAAAGTGGTAATGTCAATAAATGGGATAACATCTGCCTCATTTAACATTAGCCGAGGCACAAGGGAGAGGTGCCCACTCTCTCCAGCATTATATATGGAGCTCTATTTGCAGCAATTAATGCTAGCACATAACTTAATATCTTCATTTGGAGGCAAATATACTTTCATATTTTAGAATTTGGAAAAGCCTTGGGATAAAAATTAAATATTGAAAAAACACAGATCTTACCTGTTGGCTCCTCCGTTCTACTTAAGTACAACACAGTGTATACAGTTAATAGTATGAGATATCCAGGAATATGGCTTACTTCTTCGGTTGATCAAGTTAAGCCTGCTAATTTTACATCTGTGGTTAAATAAATAACAGTTAATAAATAAATAGGAATATCTACCTTTGCCACTTTTAGGAAGGACAAACGTTGTCAAGGTAATTATTTTGCCCAAAAATCTGTACCTGTTCTAGGCACTGCCGATCTACCTCCCTAAAATCTTTTTTCTAAAAAGACCAAAATAAGCATATCACTTTTTACAACATCCAATATGTCGAAGGGAATGGGTGCTCCCTACTTTTCATTTTTATTATGTGGAGGCATTAGCTAGGAGTATGAATAAGCTTATCCAGGATGCCACCAAAGCATTTAAGCATGTCAATTTATAATTTCCCACTACTCTTACATCATATCTGCTTCATTTTTCAAATTCTACAAAGCATCCAAAACATGTTTGATTTAAAGTCGAACATATAAACTGATATGGAAGCAGATGAGCAGACTTTGTGATATTCCAATATTACATGGGTATCAACTAAACTGGAACAATTATATCTTGACTGAAGTCTTTTATTTACAGGCTAACTCATTAAGGGCTAAATTCGGGCTTCAAATTCTATACCAACTACACTCATGTAGAGCACCAAAATGTTTGCAGATCTTATAAATTAAATAAATATCTTGAAAAATAAGTTTTATAAATACTCAATATTAAAGATTACAACACAGTAAACTTTTCAATCAAAGTCTTACTGTAGTATCTGGTTACCTAAAACATGCTCAGGACCCAGAACCCAACGGTTCCTATGCACTCTGAAGATACACAAAAGTTGTAACGTAGGAGTACTTCAATCACAGCAACCTTTCCCCAAGTGTCATTACCGTAACCCAGCTACAAGACTTGTTATGCCCTTTCCTAAATCCATTCAGTAGACTTGCGGTGAGCCCACTGCTGCCTCTGGTTGGCTTCATAACACAGATCAAGATTTCAGCAGAGTACCAACCCTTCCTGGGCACTGTAGAAACAATATGTAAATTATTCTAACCTGGCATGGGCGCTTGTTGGGTGAGCATCTACGGTCAAGGCTGTTCCTCTGCAACCCTGTGTTGCAATGGCTGGGGAATGGGGACTTTCTTTCTTTTTCAATGATCTTCTTTTGACACTGTTTAATGAAGCCTACTCATCCGAAGCTGGTCCTGTTGCCATTGAGGACACATATGCATTTCATGGATGGTCATGCAGCAAACTCATTGGTAGAGCAATCTTCTTTCTTTCACCTGCTGGCCCGGTACACAACTCCTTGACTGGCGGGGAAGCTGCAGGCATCTACATTTCTAGTACAGCCATCTTCAGGCATAGAGACAAGAGCACCATCAGCACCAACATAAAAGGGCAGCTCAGAGCAGGCATAGGAGCTTTCTGGTTGAATGGTGAAGGTTTTGGTGGCAACTGTCCCTCTACTGGTGAGTTCTTTTTTGCATGCATATGCTCACTGCTTTGGTCTTTAGGGGACCCTCCATCACATAGGCTTCATGGGGCTAACACTCTTCGAGCTGAAACACACCTGGTCTCACAGGGGACAAAACTGCACACACTCTCCCTTATGGTGACCAACAAATCCTGCACAAAATCATGATACTCCGAATCACCTGTAGGCATGCAACTTCAGAATCAAAAGAGTCTGATAGCATTAACAGAGTGTAGGCTCCCTCTTGAAAGAAGTTTCACATCTCCAATGGAGATGCTACAAATCAGTAAAGTTAAGGAAGACCACATTTTCGGTGATACAAGATGACTTTTAAGAGCCTTGCAAATGGAGGCTACCATCTTGAACTCTTACAATATAGGTTTATTGTGATCAAGACATCTTTGCCAGACAATTGAGGTACATCGTTGCTACAGCCAGGAGCTTGTCGAAAGAGTTTTGGAAACTTTGCAGATTGATGCATCTTGGAAGTTTGTGAAAGACTGACTGAATACATAGAACTACTCTAAGACAATACTTGTGTTAAGGATTTAAATTTTGATATTGAATGCTCTTGTTAGGGGTCTTCCCTTAGCTAATATGAACCCCTACCTTTGCACCTTGCTGTTTCTATGAGAGGAATAAAAGGGATTGCTATTATTACACAGACTTTGATATCCTTTCTTTTGATACACGTATGGTAGTAAACATTTCAACTTAGAGGCCGATTTCGATGCAGTCGGAAAAGGCTCTGACAGATGATTGGAGCCGTTACCGCCACATTGAAATGTTCAGTTTGGATTCCTTTCTGACCGACCCATTATGATGTGGTCAGTTGGAAAGGAATCTGAACTGGCTTTCCAAATGGCTTCTGATGGGCTCAGAGAGCCCGTCTGCCATTTGGAAAGGGGCCAGTAAAACCAAGGGCTGACCTTTCTGCCCGAGGGATTACGATGGTGGATTCCTACAGCCTTTCTGTACCGGCCTTTCTGACACAGAAGGCTGTCAGAATCCGACTTGGGGGCCCCAGCAGGGCCCCCATGGGTGCAAGGCCTCCGGATGCTGGCAGTTCCCCCCAGTTGATACCTTAAGGGGCCTGCCACCGGGTGCAGGGATGAACAGCACCTCATCTATTTACAATGAGAGCATTCATTCTAGTCAGAATGCATGCTCCCATTGTAAAGACTAGGAATGCAACTGAACTGTGTTCAGTCGCATCTTAATTGCTGGTTTGGGACCACCAACATGAGGTCAGTCGGTCCCAGTTCCAGATCGATGTCGGAAGGACCTGAGTCTGTCCGACATCCAAATCGGCCCCTAGATGGGAACAAGATTGCTTGTTGTTTACTGAGATCCATATTACTGGTGTGCTTTTGTTGTGTTGCAGTTTACAAACCTGCCTCACTGAATATAATTCAAATCAGAGTGCTTATTCATATAATGTTCAAAGTGGTTGTCTATAATAAAAAAAAGCCTAATAGAACTGAATTCTCTTTAGCTGTGTTCCACAGAATATTTTTGTATTTCAGCTTTAGGAAGACACAAGGGGGCATATTATCAAGGGGGTTTATCTCCGCTTTTTTGGCTTTAAAAGCCAAGAAAGCGGAGATAAAATTATCTCCCTATTACCTAGCTGCTGCTAACACCAGTTAGCGACAGCTAGTAGGAGATAGCGACCATCTTGGGCCCCACTTTGCATGTCAGTGATATTTATCACTAATGAGATGCAAAGTGGGCGTTCCAAGATGTTAGAGACTGAAAACAGTTGCTAACATCGCTATCTCCTATTACCAACTTTTGGAGATATTCGCGCTAAGCGGGAATATCTCCAAAAGCTAACACCTGTCCTGAGCAGTTCTTAGCCATGTTATCCAATGGGAGGTGGATAACATGGCTAAGAGCATTAGCTCGCTAATGCATGAATATCGCTGACTTTTCAGCGATATTCATGCTTTGCGGCGATTTTTACCGCATTTGCGTTAAACCTTGGTAATACCAAGGTTTATTTGCGGTAAAAATCGCCGCAGCGCTGCGGTAAATTTTTGTCTCTAACCAAGCAATAGCGATAATTATCGCTATTGCTTGGTAATATGCCCCAAGGTTTCTACAGACCACACAGAGTTGTGAATGCTGACGTTGTTAAGAGGTATATCAAATGTAATATTTGTTATATATTGCAGGGTCAAGACTGATTTGCAGATGGCTTGGTCCAAACTGAGGTGGCATGGTGGGTAAAAAACTATGGATTGGGATGCAGCCCTAAATGATTTCCAGTGGTTGAGATTAATTCAAGCATTCCATCCATCACCTTGTTGTTATCACAGTTGACAATCTAAGTGCAATGAATATGCCCAGATGAGGGTCTCATGCTCACTGTCCCCAATGGAACGAAGCTATACTTGGCTGACGAGCCCATGGTAATGGGGATATCGGTCCTAGGATGCTTGTTTCCTGTTTAGGGAGTTCGGTCTGGACAGTTCACATTGGAGCAGGGTAAAGACTGATTTTCATATGGTTGGGTCAAAACTGAGGTGGCATGGTAGCCGAAAAATGATGGATTGGAATTTGGCCCGAGCGATTGCCAATGGCTGAGACTAATTCAAGCCTTCCACCCATCACTGTGTTGTTGAGAAAAATAGAGATGCTTTCCACTTCAAAATAGCGAGAATGCCTTACATAGGGATTGAAATTTAGATGTCTATGTTATCATTATTAGTCCCATTATTAGTCTCAAATGTATAAGAAAAGGGGCATGACAGCATTCCACCAGGAACATTTCCTAGCTTTGTTGAAAAGGGTATGCTTGATACATTTTATTGTACATATAAGTAGACAACACAAAGACTCATTCACGGTCTGCAAATCTCATTCCCGGGTGCACAAGAAGTGAATGGAAGCAGTAGATAAAGAATAACCAAGGTGATTATGCACGAAAGAATTCGAACTGCGCTGCAACAATAAAACATTGTTTACTTAGCAATGAAGATGAACTCGATAAATCTAGAGACAAGAATGAGTCATGATAATCACTTGAAATGTTGACAGTCAAGATTCTGTTGGAAATAGAAGGGAAGACTTTTGGGAAATGTGATTTAATAACCATGTGAAGCTTATAAAATGCGGTGTGAGACACTGGCTTAAGGTTTCGCGAAAGCATTAAGCGCTCGGCTGCCTTTCTCCTCATTCTGATTTTGCTTATGAATATACTGTGCCCAAGTAGGCCTTTCCCCGCCATTTGAAAACTCCAGGATTAAGTTGAGCTGACAGACACCTGAACCTCAGAGCATTCCCACGAATGTGTTTGTTTCATACCGTGCTACTTCTCTTCCGAGGCCTACAATTTTCCTTTCATTTAAAGTACTTTTGCTATCTCTGATCGTACGTAATGATTTCTGATTCATTTCAGCACCCTGCGTTACATCTTAAACTGCATTTCACGTCTCCGCACACACGTCGGCCTGATTTGACTGCATATGCTGGTTATACCGCTTGAGCCCCAGCCACTGACGCTCTACTTGAGAGGCCTTCAAACTTTGTTGCTGTGAGCCCCCACTAAGCAAGAGCTTTTCAAGTCAGGCCCCCTCCAAAACTATGGCAGTACTTGGGAGAGTGGAAGGGTCAGGGCTGAAAGCAGGGAGTGCGCGTATAATTTCAGGGGTACTTTTTATGTAGCTCACAATCCACAGTAAATTGAAGACTTATAAAGGAGTAAATATATCAAGCAAAAACATTACTACCTAAAATGTGGGTGTTATGAGCCCCTTACACCACCCCGGGGACGCCATGAAACTGCACCGGTTACACTGATGAAAGCTGCAGTCCTAAGAAGCAGATGGTGTCATCTGCCTCTTTTACCCCTTCCCACCACGCCTGGTCGTCACTCCAATCTTGAAACAGATTCACTGTCTCTGTCAGAATGAAATGATCTTCCACATGCGCTCCTACACTTTGTAGCAAGGGTGCCCTCAGCCCTAATGCTAACAAGGAAAATCAGCCTTCAATCCTCATTTATAAATGATGGCAGTCATAATTGTGGGCCTGTCAAACTCTTGGCCCTGATGCCACTGCACCTGCTTCAGTAATGAGAGCAACTGCCTAATGAAGAGGGCAGTCTCCTCTACACCTTGTTGAATACATTGTGCTCCATCTTGCCCCCTTCTCTGCTCTGTCATCTCTCTGAGGCCTAAGCTCAGATGTCTCCCTAGCTTCAATTTCTCCCTCTCTTTGAACGTTGGTCCAAGGCCCAAAGCAACAGTGGCACAGCAGTGGTGCACTCGGTCCCAACGTAAGCAAGGAAGGATATTAAAACCATCCTAATTGGGGTTTTGAAGGCCTCTCACCCCCCTGGTCCCCCGTGACTGCTGCACAAATGATACCTACTTCTCTAAACATTCCTGTGGCCATCACTCCTAGGCGTGACTCCCAAAGTGAGACTGTCTGCCTCCTTGCATACACAAATGGTGGGGGGGAGGGGCACATCTCACCCGCTGTTGCTTTGGACCTCTTCTCTGTAATGCAAAGGTCACTTGGGCTATAATGCTAACAGCAAAATAGGGTTTCCACTGATCTTTTGGTGCGTTGGTCCTCATGGCATTGCCCCAGTGTCACTGCCAGTGATGGCCATTTGAAACAAAATTCTCCACCTTCCTCAGTGGATCTCCCAGAGGAAGCTAAGTCTGTCCATTTTTAATGAAAAAATATCTCCGCCCTTCTTTTTTTGCATCTTTTCCTCTGGGCCATCATTATGATACTATCCACGGACAAAGAATTAAAGAAGAAACAGGCTTTGTCACCAGTGTACTTGTAATCTGAAAGAAGGGTAAATGTGTAAAATTAGTTAATCATCAAATGTAAAGGCTTCTTGGAACAGAGTAAGGGCTTTCGTTTATGGATTCACTAGAAGCTTCATGGTGACAAAGATGCATTCTTTGTTAGATGTGATATAGGTATGTTAAGTTTTGGAAAGCATCCACTTAATGGGCTAATACATTTTTTTGCGCTAGGTACAGTGTATTACCTATAAACTAAAGATATTCTTTGAAAGCACTTGTTTTATCCTAAAAACTAAGGGGCATATTACCAAGCAATAGCGATAATTATCGCTATTGCTTGGTTAGAGACAAAAATTTACCGCTAAGCTGCGGCGATTTTTATCGCAAATAAACCTTGGTATTACCAAGGTTTATCGCAAATGCGATAAAAATCGGCCGCAATGCATGAATATCGCTGAAAAGTCAGATATGTTCATGCATTACCGAGCTAATGCTCTTAGCCATGTTATCCACCTCCCATTGGATAACATGGCTGAGAACTGCTCAGGGCAGGTGTTAGCTTTTGGAGATAGGAGATAGCGATGTTAGCGACTGTTTCCAGTCGCTAACATCTTGGCACGCCCACTTTGCATGCTATTAGTGATAAATATCACTGACATGCAAAGTGGGGCCCAAGATGGTCGCTATCTCCTACTAGCTGTCGCTAACTGGTGTTAGCGACAGCTAGGTAATAGGGAGATAATTTTATCTCTGCTTTCTTGGCTTTTAAAGCCAAAAAAGCGGAGATAACCCCCCTTGATAATATGCCCCTAAAATCTTTTGAGCAGCCTACCTTATACTCAGTACCACTGGAAATAAGCGATTCTGCGGCTGCAGAATTTTCCACATGACTATGGATTTGCTGCATAATCAACCATCTGCTGTATAATCTGCAGATTTTACCAAAAAATGTGTTTGTAGCTCAAACGGATAAAAAGTTACTTAAAACAAAATTATACATGTTGCTGCGAAGTGGAAGGCCCATTGCAAAGTTTTACTGGTCACTATTCAGTTGATTATTGTTGTATTGGAGTGCTAAACTTGTACTAATGAGGAAAAACCTTTGCTCAGACAGTGTTAGAATGCATAAAACTGACAAAATAATGAAGTAATACCATTTCAAAAAAAGCCAAATTAAGCCCCGTGTTTTGCCTTTTTTGATGAATAATGTATTCAGACATGCCGCATAATTTAGTCCTACCATGCCGCATAATTACAGTAGCCATGCTGAAACTGTATGCAGTACATTTTTTAAATAATGACTTGCATATTCACAGTGCTTTGTGTGACAAGCTAGGACTTCATGATTCAGAAAAGGGGGTGGTGATGAACAGAGTGTCTGAATTAAGCAGACCACTCTTACCCAGTCAAGAGATCAGGGCTTAATCCATCACCGTTATTTAGCTCACTGCATCACCCCAGTTCAGAACCTGGCTATATGCAAATTAGTCTGACCCCGTGCCTCATGGGAACAGGGCAGACCAAACTACCAAGCCAATTCTTCACTGGAAAGGAGACAAGCTTCCGGGGACCGGTTTCTGGCATTTCAGCCGTCGTCGGCCCGGCTTGCTTGAATCCTGGTGGTGCAGTGAGCAAGGGACTCATGTCTGAGTATACCCTGCCACACCTATAGTGGCCAAAAATGGTGATGGATCAAGCCCTGATCTCTTGACTGGGTATGAGTGTTCTGTTTAATTCAGATACTCTGTCCATCACCACCCCCTTTTCTGAATCGTTTTGTCCACCATAAGCGTGGAAGGGTATACTCAGATGTGAGTCCCTTGCTCATTGCACCATCAGGATTCAAGCAAGCCGGGCCGAAGACGGCTGTAATGCCAGAAACCGGTCCCCGGAAGCTTGTTTCCTTCCCAGGAGAAGAATTGGCTTGGTAGTTTGGTCTGCCCTGTTCCCATGATGCACTGGGCCGGGGACAGACTAATTTGCATGTAGCCAGGTTCTGAGCTGGGATGGTGCAGTGAGCTAAAAAACGGTGATGGATCAAGCCCTGATCTCTTGACTGGGTATGAGTGTTCAGTTTAATTCAGATACTCTGTCCATCACCACCCCCTTTTCTGAATCGTTTTGTCCACCATAAGCGTGGAAGGGTATACTCAGATGTGAGTCCCTTGCTCATTGCACCATCAGGATTCAAGCAAGCCGGGACGAAGACGGCTGTAATGCCAAAAACCGGTCCCCGGAAGTTTGTTTCCTTCCCAGTATAGGAATTGGCTTGGTAGTTTGGTCTGCCCTGTTCCCATGATGCACTGGGCCAGGGACAGACTAATTTGCATGTAGCCAGGTTCTGAGCTGGGATGGTGCAGTGAGCTAAAAAAACGGTGATGGATCAAGCCCTGATCTCTTGACTGGGTATGAGTGTTCTGTTTAATTCAGATACTCTGTCCATCACCACCACCTTTTCTGAATCGTTTTGTCCACCATAAGCGTGGAAGGGTATACTCAGATGTGAGTCCCTTGCTCATTGCACCATCAGGATTCAAGCAAGCCGGGCCGAAGACGGCTGTAATGCCAGAAACCGGTCCCCGGAAGATTGTTTCCTTCCCAGGAGAAGAATTGGCTTGGTAGTTTGGTCTGCCCTGTTCCCATGATGCACTGGGCCAGGGACAGACTAATTTGCATGTAGCCAGGTTCTGAGCTGGGATGGTGCAGTGAGCTAAAAAACGGTGATGGATCAAGCCCTGATCTCTTGACTGGGTATGAGTGTTCAGTTTAATTCAGATACTCTGTCCATCACCACCCCCTTTTCTGAATCGTTTTGTCCACCATAAGCGTGGAAGGGTATACTCAGATGTGAGTCCCTTGCTCATTGCACCATCAGGATTCAAGCAAGCCGGGCCGAAGACGGCTGTAATGCCAGAAACCGGTCCCCGGAAGCTTGTTTCCTTCCCAGTATAAGAATTGGCTTGGTAGTTTGGTCTGCCCTGTTCCCATGATGCACTGGGCCAGGGACAGACTAATTTGCATGTAGCCAGGTTCTGAGCTGGGATGGTGCAGTGAGCTAAAAAACGGTGATGGATCAAGCCCTGATCTCTTGACTGGGTATGAGTGTTCTGTTTAATTCAGATACTCTGTCCATTACCACCCCCTTTTCTGAATCGTTTTGTCCACCATAAGCGTGGAAGGGTATACTCAGATGTGAGTCCCTTGCTCATTGCACCATCAGGATTCAAGCAAGCCGGGCCGAAGACGGCAGTAATGCCAGAAACCGGTCCCCGGAAGCTTGTTTCCTTCCCAGTATAAGAATTGGCTTGGTTGTTTGGTCTGCCCTGTTCCCATGATGCACTGGGCCAGGGACAGACTAATTTGCATGTAGCCAGGTTCTGAGCTGGGATGGTGCAGTGAGCTAAAAAACGGTGATGGATCAAGCCCTGATCTCTTGACTGGGTATGAGTGTTCTGTTTAATTCAGATACTCTGTCCATCACCACCCCCTTTTCTGAATCGTTTTGTCCACCATAAGCGTGGAAGGGTATAGTCAGATGTGAGTCCCTTGCTCATTGCACCATCAGGATTCAAGCAAGCCGGGCCGAAGACGGCTGTAATGCCAGAAACCGGTCCCCGGAGGCTTGTTTCCTTCCCAGTATAAGAATTGGCTTGGTAGTTTGGTCTGCCCTGTTCCCATGATGCACTGGGCCAGGGACAGACTAATTTGCATGTAGCCAGGTTCTGAGCTGGGATGGTGCAGTGAGCTAAAAACGGTGATGGATCAAGCCCTGATCTCTTGACTGGGTATGAGTGTTCTGTTTAATTCAGATACTCTGTCCATCACCACCCCCTTTTCTGAATCGTTTTGTCCACCATAAGCGTGGAAGGGTATACTCAGATGTGAGCCTCTTGCTCATTGCACCATCAGGATTCAAGCAAGCCGGGCCGATGACGGCTGTAATGCCAGAAACCGGTCCCCGGAAGCTTGTTTCCTTCCCAGTATAAGAATTGGCTTGGTAGTTTGGTCTGCCCTGTTCCCATGATGCACTGGGCCAGGGACAGACTAATTTGCATGTAGCCAGGTTCTGAGCTGGGATGGTGCAGTGAGCTAAAAAACGGTGATGGATCAAGCCCTGATCTCTTGACTGGGTATGAGTGTTCTGTTTAATTCAGATACTCTGTCCATCACCACCCCCTTTTCTGAATCGTTTTGTCCACCATAAGCGTGGAAGGGTATAGTCAGATGTGAGTCCCTTGCTCATTGCAGCATCAGGATTCAAGCAAGCCGGGCCGAAGACGGCTGTAATGCCAGAAACCGGTCCCCGGAGGCTTGTTTCCTTCCCAGTATAAGAATTGGCTTGGTAGTTTGGTCTGCCCTGTTCCCATGATGCACTGGGCCAGGGATAGACTAATTTGCATGTAGCCAGGTTCTGAGCTGGGATGGTGCAGTGAGCTAAAAACGGTGATGGATCAAGCCCTGATCTCTTGACTGGGTATGAGTGTTCTGTTTAATTCAGATACTCTGTCCATCACCACCCCCTTTTCTGAATCGTTTTGTCCACCATAAGCGTGGAAGGGTATACTCAGATGTGAGTCCCTTGCTCATTGCACCATCAGGATTCAAGCAAGCCGGTCCGAAGACGGCTGTAATGCCAGAAACCGGTCCCCGGAAGCTTGTTTCCTTCCCAGTATAAGAATTGGCTTGGTAGTTTGGTCTGCCCTGTTCCCATGATGCACTGGGCCAGGGACAGACTAATTTGCATGTAGCCAGGTTCTGAGCTGGGATGGTGCAGTGAGCTAAAAAACGGTGATGGACCAAGCCCTGATCTCCTGACTGGGTATGAGTGTTCTGTTTAATTCAGATACTCTGTCCATCACCACCCCCTTTTCTGAAGCTAGGACTTCATAGCATTATAAATATTTACACACTGCGCCAACCAGGATTCAATTGTGTAACTCTTGGGTCATAGAAATTGGGCATCTGCAATGGTCACATTAACCAACTGAGGTTTCACAACGTAAAATAAAGTGTTCCCAATGATTACATTAATTTACATTTATTTTTAATTTATGGTATGTGCATTATTTTATATGCGGATGGGTAAAGGTGCATACAAATATTTACATTTTATTGTTTGTAGCCACTTAGCCGTGTTTTTGACCTTGACATCAGGACTCCAGAATCCCAGTTGTCGCACATTTTTATGTACTTCAACTGCTTGATTTAGATGAATACGGCCTGGAAACGCTACATAAAGAAAGCCCCATTTCCAGGCTATCTTCATCTACAAATAGTTACAAAGACATATGCGCCCCCCTGGGAACACAGCCACGGACCCCGAAGCGGGAGCACCCCACAGTTTGAAGACATCTGCTCTACTTCTAGGCACTACTGTTTACCCCTTTGGTGCTTCGGCATGAACTTTTTGGGCACCTGCAATAAAAAGAGTGACAATGACTAGGTGACCAAGGAGACTGTCAGGCCTGTCCGCCAGCTTTATGTTTCCTGTCCGAAATCCGACCAAAGCTCAGATGGGAGATGCCTTTGGTCATCAATGCACCAGATGCAACTTGATGGGTTGGTCAGTCTGAAGGAGATCCAGGGTGTTAATTGTTGTCAATGTGCTTTGGATGTGGCCTAACAGCTAGAGCGGTCTACCTCAAACCAGGTTCGATTGACACCAGCGACGATCGGCATCCTGTGATTCTAGGCAAATCACTTAATCTCCCTTCAGCTTGTGCTCCTGTAAAGCGCTCTGATACTTTTGGCTCGAGTTCACACTATATAAAACTAAAAAAAATTAATAAAAAAAAGTGAATGTTTTGAAAACAGACAAACCGGAAAAACAGGACACTATTTACCACTGTATGTCTTCATGTTCTTCGGTATGTCCTGAGAACAGCAGTTTCACAACAAGCTTTACTATGGGACCAGAAACCAGTTCTTATGTTAACACCTTAACTGCGGCGGCGTTCCATTGAGTGGGTGTGGCCGCGTCAGCCAACGGACGTGCGCAGCACTACGGAGGTAGTGTTCGCGACGGCCGTTGGCCGACAGGCGCAACGAGAGGGTTAAAGGAAAAACAAACATCTTTATCATTCCGCATTTTGCTTTTACTCTCCTAGATCATAACGATACAAATAAAATATGTTTAATTTAGGTTTTCTACTATTCTGTCTTTAACACGTGATTTAAAATAGATGCCTGCTCCATTCTTTAAAAAAAATCTGTGTAAACATGAAAGATGTTTCAGCAGACAAAACAACATTGTAAACATGTAAACACTCCACTCCAAAAGAGGATAAAACCGCAACGAGTACTACGGAACTAGACGTGCTGCATTTACAAATTCTGATTCTTAGCATCAGATACAAGCAACCTTGCTATCTGCAAGAAAAATAATATAGCTTCTATCTCCAGGCACATAAAAATCTTTGAGTAGCTATTTGGAAAACTAAAAGTGCTACAACAACTCTAAATACATACATTCCCCACTCTCTAACACTCACAACAATCTGCAATTGTGATCTCATTGTAGGGTTAGATAGGAAGCAGCAGTTTACACAGACATACATTCCTAATTCATCAAATGAAGGCTTAAAATACCGCTCAGATTTAAAAGAAACCATAAGCTTTTCCCGGAGCCTCAGCCACTTACTAGTAACGTTCATTCTCCCTTATTTTCTTAAAAAGCCAAATTTTAAATCTATAAAAACTACACATAATCAACTGTCATTAAACATACTCAAACATACAACTGTTAATTAACAGGTAAATCCCAAGAGTAGTAAGACTATTGCTTTGCTGGGTCACCATCATTTTTTGGCTCTGCACATCCAGTATTTTAACCTTTGGAGAGGTTGAGACGTGCTGACTGACCCAGCTCCAAATACTCTGTTTCAAAAAGAAAACATCTGTTTCATCCATTACATAGTATATGGTTGGTCAATTATCATTGAGCGCAAATAAAACATCTGTTTCATCCATTACATAGGATTTGGTTGGTCAATTATCATTGTGCGCAAATAGTTTGCACAGTTTCTAAAAATTCAAATATGAGGGAGTTTAGAGAGAGTAAAATGTTTTTCTGCTTGTTTTAAAAAAATATAGGGGCAGAGTTATCCTTGCAGCACAGAAAGCCACCTTGTTGAGCTGTGCTGTGTGGAAGGGCAGGAATCTGCCATATTTAACAACATACAGTGCATTCCTATCCCTTCCTTGTGCTGACGCACAATGTGCTGCCTAGTGCCACTGCAGGCTCGCCTGTGCTTTGATGCAAGGGTGCCTGCGTTAATGGCAGGTTTATTTTTGTGCAGGAAGGCACAGCTTCCTGCCCACAAAAAACAATTATGTGAGGCATTTTCATATTTCTATTTGTGCTGCAACATGCAGAACTCCTAGAAAGAGGAAACAACTAGGAGAAATAAAGGTATTCCTTGTTGCGGCCACATATAACATTTGGACTACACATTATTTTGCAAACTTCAGTTTTGAAATGCTACTTGCATCTGATTTGCAGTTTATTTAATTCAGCATGAATGCATCTCTCTGTATCAGAAACTGAGGGGTCTATTAGGATGTCGTGCGGATCGCCACCCCCCGGCCGGCGGTTGCGGGCGGTGGTGATCCGCATGACATCACAGCACAATTTACCCCCGCCATATTACTATGGCGGGGGGTACCGCAGCGGACGGAAAGTCCGTCTGCACTTTTCTGCCGGTGGGATGGCCGGCCGGGCGGAAAAGGCAGACAATATGGTTGCGGTATCTTACAGGCACCGCCATCCATATTATCATGTGCAATTTGAAAGACCTTTCCATGGCGGCAATGCCGCCACGGAAAGGCTGGCAGAAAATGCTTTGGGGGCCCATTACCGTCCCCCGGCGGGGTGGGGGCTGCACTTGGGGGGGCCTATGGTAACCCTTCATTGGCATACACAAGGTGGCAGGCACCGCATGGTGCCTGTCACGTTGTGCATGCCAGTGCACAACATGCATATTGTACATTGCGACAGATGCTGCTCACAGCACCACCCGCCGCAATGTAAAATATGTGGTAAGCGACTGCCAGGGTGGTGGTCGCATCCTAATGGTCCTAGCAGGACCTCTGCACCTCTGGCAGTCGGTCCTGTTTGCTGTTACGGTGGCGAGCGGACAAAGTCTGCCCGCCATCATAATAGGGCCCTAGGTCCCATGCGGAGGAGAAACTCTTGAGATTTAAATTGATCTGTTTTGTTGTCATAAACTATTAGACTTGTTTTATGCTTTACATGCCCTTTCTTGACTGACTTCCAGTGAAGAACTGACCAGAGTCCAAGGTAACAGCACAGGAAAAAATTTCAAGATTTTTTAAACTGATCATCTACCTGGTGAGAAGAAATGCCTCGAATAGCCTTTTTGCATTATCTCCCCCATTTTTTAGGCTGATGCTGCTATTTGTTTACTGTGCACCAGGACTCAGCTAACCAGTCGCCAGTACATGTGCTATGGCTATACTCCTAATTGCCATATTTAATTTACCTTTAACCCCCAAATTTATCCAAGGCCTATAAGGTAAACATCACTAGTTGATTGCAGTTCCCACTGTGCCAGACACTTGAGTGGCAGTGCAAATGTGTCTGCAGCCATACTTTTGTAGCGTGTCTGTGCAGTTTTAAAATTGCAAATTCGACCTGTCATACTAAACACCCTTTGAAAGGCCTAAACCCTCCCTTTTAAATATTATTAAGCCACCTCTAAGTAGATCTTAATACCTATAAGGCAGGGTGCATGTTTTTTTGAAAGTGGGACATGTAAAAGTTTAAGTTCAACATGTTCTTACAGTGAAAATGCATTGAAAGCTATTTTCACTTTAGCAGAGTTAGCTGTTAAATAGTAAAGCAGGTGGATACAATAGTAAATATAAAACTTATTACACCTGGTTAGGAACAGATGCAAAGGTAATTTTTGGACTCTTTAAAATATTTATTACAAACCCAATTCACTGGTAAAGTCAGATTTGTAATAAATATTTTCCAAAAGGTACTTTTAGACAGTCATCACTCCTCTGCCTAAATCCTCAAGAAGCCCATTTGCATGAACTTCCAACTATCACCCAGAATCTGAATAGACAACTTTATGAGGTGTGAACTTACTCCCAGAGCTGAGAGTAACAAAGGCCTAGGGTGCATGGAGGTGTTGTGTTCCTCTGACAGGATGACCATCTTGGATGTGCCCAAGAACCTAATTAACTTCGAAGAGGCCTACACAATCACTGGTAGGGTACAGAGACAGAATATCGATGCCAACATATCGAATTACACTCATATCGATGCAAAAATATTGTGGGTCAAGAATATCGACAGCCAAAATATCGTGGTGAACAATATCCACTTTGAGTGCATAATATTGATGTAAAAAATATCGAAGTGTTCAATATAGTAAGTTACTCAAAATGAGTAAGTTACTCTTTTGGTATTCATAGAAGGCACTTACTCATCAATGAGTAAGTGCCTTCTGTGAATACTAAAATGAGTAAGTGCCTCCTGTGAATACCAACATGGTAGTAAGTTTAGGATTTTCTCTTGAGTTAGTTCTGTGAATCGGGCCCCCAATTATTTCGTTTTTTTGCAGTTTTATATAGCGCAGATTTGATCCAAAGGTATTCAAGTCCTTTACATGAGTGAGCATCAGTTACATCACACAAGGACACATTCCTTTTGGACTTCAGGCATGGGGAGTTTAAGGGATTTGCCCAGAATCACAGGACATTGAGCTGACGCTGAAACTCAAACCTGGCTCCCCATGTTGGAAAGTCTGCAGCTCTGGTTGTAACGCCACAGTCTCTCCCTTAAGTGCAACATAGTGATCAACTGGATAAACAAAAATCAAGATAGCAAATAATTTAAACGTGCTTTGTCAATAGTTGAGAATTTTAGTATTTTAGAGCACTAACCATAATTTCTATGGGAATACGGTCTTCTCACTTTTATATTTGCTAAAAGAAATGCTTTAGGTACATAGATGGCAACATTTTAGAAGAGAAAAATGGGAGACTTCTAAAAAGAAATTGGGAGAATGCATTGTCCCCATACGACCTGAATTGCGGTACTGTCATGTATGGGCTTTGCAAGTCTGCTGTTGCAGGATTGGATATTAGAAACGCAAATATATGTTTTTTATTCTGACCTGTCAGAAGCCTGGAAAAGCGCTTTGGCAGGCAGAGTGAGTGTAGAAATGTGCACTGGCCTGCTGGAGCAGATTACTGGAAGTGCATACACCGAGTTACACAATATCAGGCCCTGTCAGCTGAAGCCCACAGAGGATTCAGGATTTTGCATGCAGGAATCGGGAGGCGAGAGACTAGCCTTGGCATCGGTAGTCTCTGCCTGAATCGGGTGTAGGTACTACCGTTCTGATTACATCAAGATGCCAGCTAATGTGCCACGCCTTTGTAATAAATATAGAATGTTATCAATCTAATTGTTCAGGCACAGACTCGGATATTTGAGGACAGGGAAGACGGTGCAGAGGAAACAAGTTGAGCATGCTGGGCAGGTGGGAGGGGTAGTGGCAGCACAACGGTTCATGGAGGGCAGGAGAAAAGGGGGCAGGGCAACCATTCAAGACAGAAATATATACAGACAATTGGGGGCAGAAGGAACAGGCAGTGGAAGTACAACCATACATGCAAACAGAACCAATTCAGGCAGGAGACTCCCGATGTTTTTAAGCCAAAAGTGGATTCATTTGATCTCTTTCCTCCCTAAAGCCTCCTCTTTCTCAATGCAAGTCAATGAGGAAAATCCCTTCCGCAGGTTGCTTTTTCAAAATCCCCCCTTACCAAATTGAAAATGTTGGCAATTATTGTACATTGGATCACTGAGGACAGGAGGAATGGGGTAGGAATATGGACTTGGATAATAGTGGGCAGGAGGTAGATGGGCAGGGACACCAAACTGACCTTACAGGGCAGGCATCAGGGCTTGCTGCAGCATAATACACAACACAGGACAAGCGAGGACGGCAGTGCAGCACAACGGACAATGGGAAGCAATAGGGAGAGGACGGGACCATGCACATGGACAACAGATAGCAGAGACGAAAGAGGCTAGAGCAGCAAACTTACCAAACCGGACAGACAGTAGGGACAGTTTCAGCATAAAGTACAATGAAGGGCAGGAGGGGTAGAGCAGGGGCACAACAAAAGGAGAGACAAGGAAGGAGTGAGGGGATAGGGGCCAGCACATGGAAAATGGAGGGCAAGGAGACAGGGCTGGAGCAGCAAGCTGACCATGGAGGGCAGGAGGGAGGGGCACTGGAAGCACCACACATCATTGAATGCAACACTGAGGCTATAATAGCATACACACAGACAACAGAGGGAAGTTAGGAGGGTGGGAGGGGTCAGGGGCAAGAAGCTGTCCACACAGGGTAGGTGGGAAGGGCTGTGGCAGCACAGGACATGCATGGTAAGCAAGAGGGTTAGTGGCAGCAGAACAACCATGGTGGGCAAAGAGTGAGGGGGCAGGGGCATGCACAAAGTACCAAGGAGGACAAAAGGTATGGGTAGATGGACACAGGCAATAGAGGGCACGGGAAGGGGCTTCATAACAGATCACACAGGGTAGGCAGGAGACAAAGCTGCAGCACAACAGAGCATGGAGGGCAGAAGGGAGTGGCAGCAAAATGAACCATGGAGGACAGGTGGGAGGGGATAAGGGCATGGAACTCGGACAGGTAGGATGGAGGTGGCAGGGACAGGCGGGAGTCATCTGACCATGCTAGGCCGGTGGGAGGGGCGATAGCAGCTCAATAGAACACTCAGAGCAGGAGGGGTAGTGGCAGGTCCATGCAACATGGTGAGCAAAAAGGAGGGAGCAGGGGCAAGCACACAGATATCAAAGGGTGGGCAGCAAGCTAATCACAGAGGCTAACCATGAGGGCAATGATGGGGCATAGAATTAGGCAACAGAGAGCAGGAGGAGTGGGCAGGGATGCCACGCTAAATAGAGGGCAGTGGCAGCATATTGGACCATGCAGG
Organism: Lissotriton vulgaris; assembly: GCF_964263255.1. NCBI lineage: Eukaryota > Metazoa > Chordata > Amphibia > Caudata > Salamandridae > Lissotriton > Lissotriton vulgaris. Next base: position 1,573,643,324 of record NC_141685.1, read on the forward strand.
GCAGGAGGGAGGGGGCTGGTGCATGGATGTGGACAACAGATGGTAGGAAGGAGGTGGATGGGTCGCAGAAAGATAGCTGTTTATGCCAGACAGGAAGGGCAGTTATAGAACAACAGCCACACAGGGCTGAAATGAGGGAGCAGGGGCATGAACTTGTACAATAGATGGCAAGGAGTGGGGCAGGACAATGCCATGCCAGGCCCTTTTTCTTTGATTTTTATAGGCAGCACTACCGTAAAAATTGCTGAAGAGAATTACATCAAATTTGACAGGAAGCAAGATCTTGGTCGCAGATTGTGCTTTTTGAGATTTGGTGTAAATAGGTTCTGTAGTGTCTGAGAAATTAAGGTTAAAATCTATGTTCGTATATCTTGACTGTTGGGTTTGAGGTACTCAAGCCAATTGTAAAAACTAGAGCCTTCTGATTGTCCCAGGGAGCTTTATTTCCCTTGGGCTTATTCACTCCCGCAGAACAGCAGAGCTCTGATTGGCTGCCAGCAACATGAGAAAAATTTTACTGGCAGCCATTACAGGACCTGGGGACTAATAACAAAAAATATTAACATAATAAGGCAGGGTACGGATACCCTACCCCCTAAGCCCTGTGTGTGTGTGTGTGGGGGGGTGGTGACCCTGAGGGATCCACCCTGGAGTAAAAATAGAAAAAAATTGACAATTCTGTCTGCTATCCTGCGAGAATCCCGCAAGGATTGTGGCAAAAAAACGAAATAGTGGCCGTCAATTTTATAATAAATATATCGTGATGGGGCATTAGTAGGGTCCCTTTCCCTGAGCCCATTTAGAGACCCCATCACCTGGGGCAGAGTGTATTTAACTAAGGGGATGGGGGCACTTAGCCCCCCTCCCTGAGCCTATAAAGGCCCCAAGAACCCCATCCCCAGGCCAATTTTTATTAAAAAAAGGGAGGTGACGGTGCGCCACCCCAATCCTACTTAGGCTCCAGGGACCCCATCCCCTGTTGCCAAAGACCTCCCCAAGCCATAGAATATACCTATACTAGCTCATTGCTCAAAGAAGGGTAAACACCCCCATAAGCACTCCCAAGGCACCCGGAAATGGAAGGACCTTTTGCCTGTAAAGATTGCCAATTCCACAGCTTGGAATTCCAGCAGGCAAATTCTGGAGTCACCACTGCAGGCAGGGGATACACCCATGGGGAAACAAATTATCACCCCCTCACCCTAACCCCTCCACCAGTAATCCCAAAGAGAGATGGAACTGCTTCTTAGCCAATATTAGATCACTGCCCAAGCATGCCACTGAAATTTGGAACTTGCTCTTCTCGGGACATACCGATATTGGTTTCCTAACTGAAACCTGGCTCAAACTAAGGTCCACCACGGCAATTACGATGGCTATCTGTGATAAAGGAAGATACAGAGTCCAGCTGTATAGTTAGATAGATTGTAGATTCCTTCTAGGATAGATGAGTAGGAGAAGATTAATTAATTAATTAATTAATTAATTAATTAATTGTGGGTTTGTAATGCGCTAGAATCAACTCCCGAAGGAGTATCTCTGCGCAGTAGACCGCTGGGGAACCCGTCCTGGCTTTCCCTGTGAGATGGTCCCTACTGGGTATCTCCAAGGTGAAACCAGGCATCCCCGGCATAGGTGGGGGGCCGTTGTGGAGATGAGGCAAGCTAATGCCCAGAGTTGCCGAGTGTGATCCCTGGTTAGAGTAGGCACGAGATGAGAATTATCGAGTCCGCTGACCGTGGTCCACGACCCTGCCGCGTCGGGAATTGAACCCTGGTCCCGGGCCGTCCTCTGCTCTCGGGTCTGCCGCCTCTAACCAGTGAGCCACACCACTCCACTTAGATAGGAAGAATAAGTAAAAACCCCACCAGGAGCAAGCTCTAAGCAGCTCATCCTGAGTTGATCAACTGACACTGTGAGCCAGACAGAGGCACTGTGAACTAGAGAGTCACCCAGGCATTCTATGATGTCATGAACATTCTATTCAGTGAAGACCAGCAGAGAAGTAATTTACTACACATCCTCTTTCCTTAGGGAATGACAGAAGAAGCGAAAGAAAAATAGACAAGATACCTCAAATATGACAATTGTATGAAAGTACAAAATGAAGTACACAAAAGAAATAATGCACGACATGTACAGCATGAGGTATCATTAATGAGCAGAAATACAATAAGATGCTAAATTTTAGATGAACAGAAAAACAACTAAATCTTGCTACTATATGCCTCATCCCCCTCCCTTAGGGAAACAGCATGGTTTGATGAACAAAGACCAATGCGACAAAGAAAGGTGGTCACGCTCGCAACCTCCCTATACACCACAGGGTAATTACCCAGGCAAACGAAGATGAACGTAGACACAGACCCTTGGGAGAGAAACAGGGGTAAAATTCACTCTAGATAACTGAAAGAGTGTAAGTCCTATAACAGAAATTCGCCAGATAAAAAAGCTCTGAAAAGAAACCAAAAGTTCCCCTGATAAGTTTATGCTGACACTAAAGATATGATGAAGCTCCTAACTCAAAGTCCTACCAACATGGAACCCTTGGCCACGAGTTCCAAGCAGGTAGACTTCAACCGAAGCATAGTGCCGAAATAATATCCACGAAAAATAGAGAACAACACAGGTACTAACCCTGTAGAAAAAAACAAAATCCCCTAAATAGGGTACACCCAGGGTACTGAGCCTGTAAAATTGAACCACCAAGAATTGTGAACAGCGCAGGGAACTAACCCTGTAGGAAAAACACAACCTCCAGTAAATAGGGTACACCACAGGATAGTCACCCTGGGAACTGAAAGGGGCATTGACTACCCACAAACACTACCACCTCCCCAAAGTAGGGTACACCATAGGAAATTTACACTGAGAAATGATATGGGCATTGACTACCCACAAACACTACCACCCCCCCAAAGTAGGGTACACCACAGGAAATTAACACTGGGACCAAGACTACAACATCCCCTACATAGGGTACACCATAAGGTTCAACATCACCCTAGGATACAGAAATGGGCATTGACTACCCACAAGCACACAACCTGCCTTAGATAGAGTAAACCTACACTGGATATACCACCACAGGGTAAAATGCCCTGGAAAAACTGCACTGGAAAATAACACAACCTGCCCTAATTAAGGTATACCACAGGGTAAAATGGCCGGGGCAACCAGAAAAACTAAGATTAGAGGCATTGACTACCCCCACAACCTCCCCAAATAAACGGGTACACTCTATGTGTGAAGACTGAGGAGCTCAGCCTCAAGCAAAAAAACTAAGATTAGAGGCATTGACTACCCCCACAACCTCCCCAAATAAATGGGTACACTGTATGTGTGAAGACTAAGGAGCTCAGCCCCAAGCAAAAAAACTAAGATTAGAGACATTGACTACCCCCACAACCTCCCCAAATAAATGGGTACACTCTATGTGTGAAGACTAAGGAGCTCAGCCCCCTTGGATCTGACAAAACCACCTCCCCAAGAAAGGGTACTCCAAAGAGTAATCGTAAACGTCACCCTAGAAGAAAGAATAGTACAAATGAATTCAGGATATGCATTTCATGCAACGGTATTACAATTGTCCAAGTCCCAACGTTTATCTTACTACGACCCTCGTGATGCTGGTGTGGTAACTCTTTTGCTCCTGTCACTCTCCAGCTCGACAGCAAGCTCAGTAGATATACATATGTCCGTCGTGCAGGTGAAAGTCCTTGGAGTTTGTGAAAAAAAAATTTGAAGCCAAAAAGAGAGATTAAGAACTCTCATGAAACCATGGTTGGCAGACAAAAACGTGGTTGGCGGTGATGAAACACTATGGTCACGCACATCATGGCGGCACGCTTCTTGACGGCGCGCCGAGTGGCTCTGGGCATGCAATTGCATTCCGGCGTGACTGGACAACAGAAGGAAACAAGGAGAGAAGTACGTCATGCAGGACGTCAGCCTCCGTGCAGCACTGGAAGAACGGTGAGGTGCGCGTGGGAGGGTTTTGAATTTCAAAAATGCGCTGCTGTTCGTCATAATGGAGGCACTTGAGAGAACGAAACGGCAAAAGTAAAAAAACTCAGTCACCCGATAACTCAGTCTCTGCCCCCGCAAACACGCTGTGTGCTCACCTAAGTTCCTCAGAGCCATTTGAGAAAGTCAGTGTCCCAGCTGAAGCACCCAAAAAAAAACACACTCACAAGGTGCAAGCTGCTCCCAATGCAACCAGTCACTGACAAGCTGTTCCAAGAGACAGGAAAATGTTACCATCCATAAATGTTCAAAGAGACCCAATCCTGAATTAAACGCAATTTCCAAATTGAGATCCCAGACTAAATGCGCTTGCAAGTTGACATCGCTGAAAGTACTGTATGTGGCACAGACGGGAAAAATGACCGTCTTAGATCCCCTCTTAACACTACAAAAGTAAACGCCAATTTTGACACGCAGGGCAGGAACAGGGAGGTGAACCTGTAGCAGCAAAGACTAAGGGTGGGCGTAAAATCCGTTTCACGGGCGAATTTGCGGATTTTCCGCGATTTCGCGATCCGCGAATCTCGCGAAATCGCGGTAAAATCCGCGAATCAGCGGGGACGAATTTTCAGCCAAGCAAGGGTTACAGCAGCAGGTGCAAAAGTTGAACCTAATTTCTTTGGAACCTTTTACAAAAGGGTTACAAACAAATTAACTTCAACTTGGACACCTGCTGCTAATTGCTTCCTGGCGCCTTGTTGCCTACTTGCAACTATTCTCTGACCCTGCTCTGACCCTTGAAGCAGGGTCAGAGAATAGTTACAAGTAGGCAACGAGGCACCTGTCCAAGGAATTAAACCTCATCAGGAAGCACTTACAGATATAAAAAACAGGAAGAAGGGAGAGGATGGCAAATACACCCATTTTGAGTTGTCAGGAGGGGTTAAACTAAAAGAGACCTTTACAGCACAATTTTCATATGCATTTTGCTAAAAATAAAAAGCTGTATGTTCTGTAGGGGCAACTCAGGGATCTGGCCCTTCAGAGATCTGGACTCTCTTTCTTTCTTTCGTTCTCTCTCTCCCTCTCTCTTTCCCTCTCTTTCTCTCTATCTATCTATCTATCTATCTATCTATCTATCTATCTATCTATCTATCTATCTATCTATCTATCTATCTATCTATCTATCTCTCTCTCCCTCTCGCATAAACGACTGCATGGGTAACTTCGCTATGCAAGCGGCTCGCGAAGACGCAAAAAGCCCCGCGAACACGCAAAAAACCCCGCGAACAAGCAAAAAACCCCGCAAACACGCAAAAACCCAAAAATTCGCACAAATTCGCGAATTTTGCGGATCGCAAATTCGCAAATCCGCAAATTCGCAGATCGCGAATTCGCAAAATTCGCCCATGCTTAGCAAAGACTATTCAAAGATCTCTCTTAACACGCTGCCCCGACTATAAAAAGAAGACACTTACTTCACAGAGGAGGAACTTGCTGACAGGGTAAGATGTCACTTGCTAAAGCACACCAAACCTTGGTATACACTTTACTCACAAGACTTGTTGTCAAACTGCAAAGCTCCCAACGCAGGACTCAGATCGGATAGTGCAACACAGCAGGGTGCGCAAACCTGTTGTGCCACTGAGAAACTCGAAGTGGGAGAGACTGAAGCAGCAGACTTTGAGATGACAGCAGAGTCTTTGGTGATGGCATAAGAAACGCCCAGGTTGCAGGCTGTCCAGGTGGAACAGAACACTGGTGGGGTTAGCTGAGGCGTTACTTTTGAGTTTCGTTTGACTTGTTGAAAGTCCTTAATGTCCTTGTTTCTTTGTCTTAAGATTCCTTTGCTCCTTAGTTGGCCTTTCTCCTTAGTTCACAGGAAGGTTCATCCTGTTGACAATCGTCGCCAAGTTGTGGTAAAGGAAGATAAAGAGTCCAGCTGTATAGATAGATAGTCCTTTATTGTAGATTCCTTCTAGGATAGATGAGTAGGAGAAGATAGGAAGTATAAGTAAAAACCCCACCAGGAGCAAGCTCGAAGCAGCTCAGCCTGAGTTGATCAACTGACACTGTGAGCCAGAGAGAGGCACTGTAAACTAGAGAGTCACCCAGGCATTCTATGATGTCATGAACATTCTATTCAGTGAAGAACAGCAGAGAAGTAATTTACTAAACTATCCCCGATGGCTACCACATCCAAAAACTTGATAGACCTGCTAAGGTTGATGGAGGCATAGCCTTAGTTGACAAGGACTCCATACAGATTACTATCCTTGACCAATATTGTGGCAATAAATTAGAATTCATTGTGTTCCGGATCGAATCCCAACACCTTTATTGTTGGAAAGATGCACTTATCTACTGACCACCAGGACCCCTTCAGGACCTCTCTCTACAACTCATGGAGCTTATTGCCCCCAACATTATTTCCTCCAAACAGTTTTTATTACTAGGAAACTTCAACATACATAGCGAAACCCCTTCTGATGCAGACGCTTTGACTCTCCTGGCAGATCTAGTCACGTTAGGGCTGGAAAAGTCCAACACTGGTCCTACACATCTCGCAGGACATACTATAGAACTCACCCTGATCACTTCCCTTAACATCTGCTGGGAGGCTCCTTGACCCCTCACTTGGTCAGACCACACTCTACTATGTTTTCAAATAAAAGAAGTAGGGGCCTCTCTTTGTCCTGTTAAAACCACCTGTAATCTGCAAAGACAATGGCATAAAATTACGCCAGAACGCTTTGTGAATAGCTTTCTAACAAATGTCTAACTGGCTTCAGATAATTTGGATGACTGTCTGGCCAGGTACAACAACATAGTTGGAACCACCCTAGAACAGTTAGCCCCATTAAAACCTCATCCAACCAAGACCGGGCGAAAGCAGGTGGCATGGTTCTCCCCCGATTTGCGGAAAGAAAAAAGCCTTTGCAAAAACCTGAAAGGCGCTGGTGTCTCTCCCACGCCGCTAATGACAAATTAACCTACTCTCTTGCCCTATACCACAAAAATCTAAAGAAAGCACGCAAAAGACATATTGGGTCACAACTCAATCAGGCCAGTAAATCTTCTAAGGAACTCTGTTGCATTCTCAATTATTTTACCAATCCCAAAGTTTGCCACAATGAGGTAACACCCTCATAAGAACTTTCTGACAAACTAGCCAATCATTTTATCCAGAAAATTGAGAATATATACAACAGACTCATTAAGGACAGGGGCCCTCCTAACGACACCTCAACCCCCTCAATGTCCTCTCTCCCACTTCACATTCTTTGAAGCGCTTCCCCCTCTCTCTATAGATACGGTGGAGTCTCTTATGAAAAAAGTCAAATCAGGTTCACCCCAGGATATTCTACCTGCTATATTATCCTCCCAACTCTACAAACTTTTGACACCTACTATCTGCTACAGGGGCTAGATTCCAGACCAGTGTCTGGGCCATAGAAGTTATATATATATATATATATTTGTATTTTGTATTTGTTAAGTGCTAATCACGACAGGTCTCTAAGCACTTTTGGAGGCGAGGCTTAAAACGATGTGGACAGATCAGGAAGTCCAACAATGATAGGAGGTTTAGACAGTGGTCAGTGCTTCCCTGAACAGCAGTGTTTTTAGTTGTTTCCTGAAAACGAGGAGCGCGGGTTATTTGCGTAGGTGGTCTGGCAGCTGATTCCAGAGTTTAGGGAGTATGACAGAGAATGTTCTCCCCCCTTTTGATGCCAGGGTGCATTGGCGGGTCGCCAGGTTGCATGCCTCTGCAGACCGAAGCGAGCACCCGGGTACGTAGGTCTTAAGGCGTTCCTTTATGTATGCTGGGGCTTTGCCATAGATCGCTTTGTGGGCAATACAAAGGTCTTTGAACTTCACTCTTTGCCTGATAGGAAGCCAGTGAAGTTTGTTGAGCAGAGGGGAGGCTTGGGCTCATCGGGCAGCCTAAAGATCAGCCTGGCTGCATAATTTTGCACCACCTAAAGTTTGTTAATGAGTTTTTGAGGAAGGCCAATGTATAGCACGTTTCCGTAGTCCAGCCTGGAAAGAATTGTGGTTTGGACAATCATTTGTAGGGAGGTAGAGGAGAGAGGGGGGCCAGCTTTCGTAGTTGTCCTAGGAGCCCTTTGCAGGTGCCTACCATTTTGGTTATTTGATTGGTCATGGAAAGCTCTTGGTCCAGTTTAATGCCTAGGCTTTTTATGATGGCCGCGGGGGAGGGAGTAGTGCCCAACTCCTGGGGCGAGAGAGTTGGGCCAGAAGCAGTTATTCCATGAATTGCTTTTTGTGGGAATCACAAGGACTTCGGTTTTCTCCGGGTTGATTTTCAGGGAATTTTTGGTCAACCAGTTTATGGTGAATCTGAGAATGTTTTTCGCCGTTTCCTGGGCACGGGCGGTGTTGTCAATCAGAAGAATGAGCTGGGTGTCATCAGCATAGTTGAAGACACAGCAGTTCATGTGGGCCAGGGCTGATACCAGGGGTTGTAGGTAGATGTTAAACAGGAGTGGGGATAGGGCGGATCCCTGTGGGATACCACAGGTAAGGTCCCTGTTTGATACCTGTTTCCCCAGCTGAATCTTTTGAGATCTTCCAGTGAGAAAGGAACTCAGCCACTGATGGGTCGAACCTTGAAGGTCCAAGGCTGTTAGGCGGTCTAGAAGTTGGAAGTGGTTGACCGTATCAAACGCCGCTGATAGATCTAATACAATCAGGGTGCTCTGTTGTTTTGTATCAGCCATAATTCTTAGGTCGTCAAGGACTGACAGCATCACAAGTTTGGTGCTGTGGTGTGCTCTAAACCCTGCCTATTGCATTTGTAGGAGTTGATGATCCTCCAAGAAGAGTGAAAGTGTTTTTAAGACATGTTGCTCAATCACTTTAACCAGGAAGGGAATGCGGGAGATCGGCATATAGTTCTTTGGGTTAGTGGCGTCTGCTCCAGATTTGTTTGGGAGGGGAGTTACCTGTGCTTCCTTTAGGTTTGAGGGCAGGTAACCGGTCTCCTGTGAGCAGTTTAATAGTGCTAGTATCTGGTGTTCCAAACCTGGTGCCGCCAGCTGGAACATCCTTGGGGGGGCAAGGGTTCGTCGGGGATCCTGATTTAGTACCATTCATTAATTGAGTTAATGAGGTGTGATGCAGTGGGGGGAAAGCCGAAAGTTGATGGCCGGTGGGGTGGGTTGCCTGAGAGTCGAATAGCTCATTTTGGTTGTTTGGGGTGTTGTCAATCTCAGTAATAATGCCTTTAACTTTTTTGCAGGAAATAGGACTGGAAGGAATTACAGTCTATAGAGACGTCGGTGATGTTAACTTCAGCTTTTTGGCTAAGTTCTCTCAGTATTTTAAAGGTCTCTTTCTGTTTGTTTGCGGCCGCGGTAATCCTTGCCTCACAGTGTTCCGCCTTCCTGTCAATTATAGACTTTTTGTAAAGGGTTAGTTTGATTTTGAAGACTGCCAGCTGTTCTGGTTCGTAGGTTTTCCGCCCTTGCCGTTCGGCCTGGTGGAGGCTTTGTTGTTGTTGTTTGATATATATATATACATATATATATATATATATATATATATATATATGCTGCCAGAGACCTCCAGAGTAGTCGGATGTACAAAAAGACGGCACTCCAAGTCAGCGTTGCTACCAGGATGGTTTATTTGGCAGACCCCCCTGCCCCCTCGACAAACGCGTTTCACCTTTTCGGCTTCGTCAGTGTCTATATATATATATATTCGAGCACTCCTTCAAAACAGCGCCTTGTTCCTGAGTGCGCGAAGAAAGAGCACTGACCACACAAATTCTTATGTTAGACCACAATGTTTATTTAACTCCCAAACATACAGCAGCAGCCATTACGCGTTTCGTCCTTCCCAGGGGACTTGATCACATGACCAGTTTTTCAACAATACCATGTGATAAAGATTTTAAAGTGGCAATGTCTCGAAAACGACCAACAAGGGTTTAGAGATGCGATCATGCTCCACCTTTTTTGCTCTCATTGATGGTTTCTGGACATTATTAAAATTATATGCCCTTTTTTGTGTGGATAATGACCAGTTAGCCCACAGCATTAGTATACAATGTCACTTGCCAATGCCTACATGTACATAAGTATATGAATAAATAAATACATATATAGACAACAACAGTCATTAGATCCACTTTCATAAGGTAATTCACTTTTACAAGTCCCATTGTAACTGGTAAGGCAAATTAATTATTTAAATATATAAATAGATTCCTAAATAAATAAATAAATAGTTGAATAAAACACAATTATATATATAGAAATATATATCGTTCTTTAAAATCAACCTTTTGCGATTAATGCATAAATGCTTGTTCTCCCTGTTGTTGCCTTAATATGGATACTTTCATTCTGAATGCATTTAAATATTTTTCATCCTAAACCACTCTGTTATTTGGGCTAGATAATCTTGCAGAGTCGTATCCCTATATAGTTTTGTCGGTAGTTTGTTAATATGTGCAAATGTGCACAATTGACCAGTGCAAAGAAAGTAAAGTTAAGTGAATTAAAACCAAGGTAAATTTAATGTTCAGTAAAAATTACTCTGGGCAGTCTTTTATTCCTCTTCTCATTTAGTTGCGTACGCTATTCATTCTATTGTCATTAGAGATGGTAGTTTGACTCATATAGTTGAGGTCATTGAGCTGTTAAGTTTGCAAAGCTAATTCCCATCATGTATAAAGGCTAGCATGTAATTCCTCTGAACTATTTAAACCATTGAGATGCTTAGTGTCAAGATTCAAATGTATTGCATCTCTAATGTCCGGAGTGCCTTTTCTCGATCTCCTCCTCTTTTGTTGGTCGGAACGGAATCTATAAGGTAATATTTGAGATCCCTATGATTGCTGTCATTCCTCTCATTGAAGTGGCAAGCCACTGGGTAGGCCTGATCATTGTGTTTAATGGCTCTTATATGCTGGATCACCCTTTTACGTCCTTGCAAGATGGTACTGCCAATGTATTTCAATTTACAAGGACACTCCAGCACATAGATCATGTGATCTGTTTTACAGCAAAGTGCCTTATTTATTTTTCGGTTTGAGCCGCCAAAGGGGGTTGTATAACTAGTCATAGACACCCCATGTTGGCACAATTTGCAAGACTTACATTTAAAAAATCCCATCCTTTGACTCAGCCATGTACTCTTGGCTGCACGGCCACAGGGGTCATTGTTGACCAGGGTGTCTTTCATAGATGTATTCCTACTGTAAGTAATGGACGGTCATTTGGGGACTGTTTTACCAATAATGGGATCTTGGCAGACGAGATGCCAATATTTATTGATTATGTCTCTCACTGCTGCTTCCTGCTGGTTAAATTCAAAGATAAATCTGAAATTGTTGGGTGTATCGACAGCAATGACCCTTCTAGGTTTCTGTTTGAGTAGAGTTTCTCTGTCTTTCTGATTACATTTGGTAAGGCGGTCGCTAGGCATTTGTTACTATAGCCCCTTTCCTTAAATCTGCACAGGCATTCCAGTTGTGCTTATATGCAAAGATTGCTGTGCTTTTCCTGATGGAAATGGTAGAAAGACGATACAGTCAGTGATGCGGAAGAAATGGTCGGGTAACTAGTGGTTAGCCCTGGGGATCAATTTTGTTGGATTTAATGCCCTCACACACCCTTTCAGGTGTCATGCTTCATCATTTGGGCCTGCTCCTCGTTGGGTCTGCGGTGCAATACCCAATGGGCAACACCTCGTAGAGGGGCTCTTTGGCGGAGATCTTTTTCCAACTGCCGTATGGATGAAGTGCAGGTATGGGGCCAGAATGGAATAGTAGACATAATGGGTAAAGGTGAATTAAAATAAAGCTAGGGGTACCGAGAATGATTTATTCAGGTGGTCTGCTGCTTTAGGTAAAAACAATATTCTAGAGAAGGCTTCTGGAGTATTATGCTTCCGGAGCTCTTCAAGAAATTATTATCTGGTCAACATGTTTCTCTCTGGCGTCAATTGGACAAGCGATTCTTCAGGACCTATTTAATAATTAGCTGGTATCTAAAGGTGAGGACTGTCTACTCTAAATCCCTAGTATGTAGTGTGTGTACACTAAAGCGGGTACAGGACAAAGAGGAATCAGTCAGGGCTGTGTTCTGGCCCCCTTCTTTTTATATTATTTAATAATGGAGTTGATGCTATCTTAAAAAAAGTTAATGCAGACGCTCCCCAGATTAAAGGTGCCCCGGTGTCGGTGTTATTGTACGCCGATGACGCTGTTTTGCTTTCCAGATTTCCGGTGGGATTACAGCGATTAATGGACAGTTTTTCTTCCTTTATTAGGGATAGAAAACTAGTCATTAATAAAGGGAAAGCACACACAATGACCTGTGGGGCTAAAAGTTAATTTTTAAATGTTTTCTATATTGACAGTGAAAAGGTGCAACAGGTTGACAAATTTTGTTACCTTGGTATAACCTTCTCCAAGAACAGGAAGTGGACCAACGAATTTAATAATATTCGGAATAAAATGGCAAAGAATGCCCATGGTGTTTTTAGATTTGCTACGAAGGTCGGGAATCGACGTACCAGGGATATGCTCAAGATTTATCAGGCTAGATATATCACCATAGCAATGTATGGGGAGGGAGTATGAGGCCACAGTTGCCATCATAATCTACAGCTGGAGGAAAATTCTTTCCTAAAAAAGCTCGTCTTTACCAACCTCCACTCCTACCGAGCTAATCCATCGAGAATTAGCTATTAACTATTCAAATGATCTGTTATCGCTTAGGCCACTAATGATCTGGCGCTCTATTTGGCTTAAGGATGAGAAGTTATTTAACAGATCTATAATCGAGGATTGTTTATCATTGGATAAATATCTTGAGATACCCTGGGTTAAATATGTTGTTGTTTGTTTCTCAGACATATTTAATTTGAATATTTTAACTGATCCCAGTGCAGCATCTAGGATTCCTAAAGCTAAGTTGAAAGGCAAATTCTTGGCATTTACGGAGAGGAAGCGGGCATTAGTCTCTGGATCCTTGTCCACTGTCATGTTTTACAATAGATACAGTTCTGTGGAAGGTTTTCCTATTTATTTAACCTTGGTGACTAGGCTTTCACATACATTTGTGCTTACTAGACTTAGATTTGGTATGGCGCACTATTTAGTGGCCCACCCGAATATCAAGAAACACCCGACTGGGCCATGTATGTGTGATGGCGTGTCTATCCAGAGCACTTTGCACTTTTTGCTGTTCTGTAAACTGTACATGAATTTTCGTACTACCTTTCTGAAACCTATGTTTGTTAAATATGGTGTACGCACAGTTAAGCAGGCTATGAACTTAATTTTTAATCTGCAATCTGCAGACATCTGTTTTTATACTGCAACGTTTTTTAATCATTGCATCAATTCCAGGAAAGTATGTGTTTTTAATGAATTACAACTGTTAATATTACTTGAATTTTTGTTTAATGAACTGCTGTATTTGTCATTTATGCTTTGTGCTTTTATGGTCATTTACATGTACCGAATAAAGCTTCATGAACTGAATTGACAGGTCATAGGTTACATGAGGATTGTAACTCATGAACTGCAAGTAATAAAACTAAATGGGTATCTGTGACAAAAGCAGTAACCCACTGTGCTATCCACATCTGTGATCTTCATGATACACGTTGTTTGCAGCAGGCAAATTAACCCACTGCGCTATTTTATGATGAGTCACAACAGCTACTAGACAAATCTTAAATCTCTCTCCAGCGGGAACATAAATCAACATCGTTCTCTTGACATTTTTACTGTTGCATGAAACCTGCTGGGCACACAAGGAACCCCCGAGCAGGTGCTTTCAAACGCATACGTTATTTCTACAAGTAGTGCTCCCCCCTGGTCCTCCTCAGGTCAGCTCACCACCCTGAAGCCGGCCCTGCGTGTGTTCCTGTTTAGGACCTGGCCCAGCAGTTTAGACTTGACTGTTTTAAATGGAACAGGGTCAAGGATGATTTGCTCGTGCTAAACTGAGATGGCATGGTGGGCCAAAAATGATGGATTGGTATGCGGCTCAAGTGATTGCCAGTGGCTGAGATTAATTGAAGCACTCTATCCACCACTTTGTTTTTTGTATGCTGATCTTAGCAGATAGCAGCCGATGTGCTGATTCTGTTCTATAAGATGTATTACTGAACATCTGACCAATTTTAAGGCAAGAAAACAATCTAAAAGAAATAAGAATTTTTGAGGAAATCATTTTTTGAATAACCTCATATGTATCTTTCGTAGGGCTTTAAAATCGAATTAATTTTAAAACTACCATACTGTTGATTACATAAACGTGAGAAAGGATTGCTCTCTCCTGCAGGCAGCATTTCCAAAATCATAAAAATAAGATTAATCTACAAAAAAGCAATTTGTTCCATTCCATTGAATCAGTGTGATATTTTAGTGTTCCCTTTGAATCCAAATATAGCTAAACAGTTTGTCAATGTTCCATTCCCATTTGTGTAATTATTCATATGAAACTGAACTCTCATCTCATTTGCCTGTTCTCTACTAAAGTAAAGAACAGGAGAATTAGATATTTTATATATATATATATATATATGAGAGCAAGAGAGAGCTTTTTTGCTGTTGCTAATATTTGGTTTCTCAAAACCATTATTGCACATAGAAACTGTTCCTGAAAACCTTCAGTTGTAGGTCTAGATGTTAGATCTGCTCAAGCAGCATGAGTCGAAAAAGTGTTTTTTTATCTTTATGGCTTCTGGTTGTCTTATGAAAGCATGCTCTATTGGGCAACACTTGAGACAAGCATTGGCAAAACCAATAGGTTGTGTCTTTGGGTTTAGCCAATGGTTTTTGTTGAGGCTATTTTGCATCAGCAAAAGATAAAAAGCTTAAGTGCAGAAGGATTGCTGAAAAAGCCCCCTGATCCAGTCTGGCATCGAGAGTATATTCTATTGGTGTTGAATCTGCCTTTCCACCTGAAAGCGTGTTACCAAATTTAAGTAACTTGTTTCTTTGCTCTGACAAGGCATCTGTTTTGAATGCTCTCAGTGCCATGCAATGCCCTTTTTCTCGGATACAGGAAAACAAATGTACACCATGACAGAAAAAGCCATGTTATGCTCTCATTGTATTCCTTTATTTAATTAAAAACCCACCATTACCAAGAAAGCAGCATGTTTCTACATGACACCTACAACAGGTATCTAGGTGATTAATTATAGTAAAGCACAATATTGATTACATTGTTATATAGCCAATTAAACCATCTGACTTACATAGGCCTTTGAGAGGTTTGAGACTTACTGCATAATTTTATTGCAGTCTAAGTGTTATATGCTTTACATATTGTTGGGTGTTTTTGTCTAATCCACAACTGGTCCTCATCTTTTCAGAAATGGCATATCGAAATGTACAACCAATTACAACAACCACTTTTCCACTTTGAGATACTAAAAAAATAGATATTATTAGATTGGGATTTTTTTAATTATGCTTATATAATTTGCATAATCATGGGAGTTTGGTGTTACACTTGTTATGCAAAATTCTGCCTCTTCAAGTAATTGCATGCCTCTTGCTGTCAAAATGTGAATGGTGGCAGAACACGCACAGCTATTGTTTGTGGTGGTTTTGTTTGAATATAGTAAAATATACAGGGAAATATTGAATCTGCATTTCATGTAATTACGCATAATTTTACAGAATTGTGCCAAACTTTTAGATAATTACGTGCAGGCAAATTATGGAAATTGCACACCCCCTTACTAGTAGTCTTCATTTATAAATGGTTTGTGGAAGAGCTGAAGAAACTAGTTACCAAGTATGGCATCCCCAACTATCTCCAATTCCAAACCTTTAAATTATGTCCAAAGTCAATGCCTACCTTCAAGAAATGTGCAAGGTAAGAACATCCATGCCTTAATGTTAAAAATTAACAAGGTTCAATAAGCCAATAAACCTTAGAAGTGACATATTGACAAGACATGTTCTACACTGTGACTTCTAACCTCTCTGGATGTTGGAAAAGACTATCAAAGTCCAGAGCTTCCTATTGAGCTAGTGAAGAGATTCCTTCCCTAAGACAAATTCAGATCCGTTTCCCAAATCTCATTCTTCCCAGGTATTGACTCAGTCCTCCCTTTCATACTTGGCCAGCTCTACAAGACACAGGATTGTGGCAGGGTCAACGTTGTTTTCTAAATCTTCACCCCTTTTCATAGTGTTCAGATAGATACACATTCATGCTTTTCACTAGTACATTCCCTTAGATTCCTAAAAGAAAGAAATGTTTGTGTAGAAGTGCCCTACATGCAGGTTATGCTCTTCGTATATAATGCAATATGCAGTCACACGCAATAGTCTTTCTCTTGAGAAACTTCAAAAGTGTGCAACATATACCATGGATATATCTCACTTGCCTCACTCCAAATACATTATGTTAAATACCAGGCGGGCTCTGTTAAGATTTGATCAGGCCCACAAATCTAACCTAAAAATCAGGAAGTCCACGTTCATGGCCTTATGAAGGAACCCCTACTTTAAATCTGATGGTAAAACCCTCTATTGGGAATCTTGGTCCAAGAAGGGCATTAATATGGTAACAGACCTTTACGATGGGACACATCCCCTCCCTTTCTCTACACTGCAGGTAGCACATGATTTAACACCCATGGACTTCTACGAGTTCTTGAAATTGAAAGCCATCATATCAACCCGCGGCCTTAATCCTCACACGCCTTGGCTCATGACCCACTTGCCACGTCTCTTAACGGCTGGTCATTTCATATCTAAAGTGTACAAGCAACTACTTCCTCTGCCCAGGAGATCACACAGACAAGTTGAACTCAAATGGGAAACAGAACCCAACTCCACGGGTATTGCGATTGACTGGAACACAATCCACAGAACTGCCTTATCCAACAAGGTATCACCAATCCTCTCCCAGACAAAATACATGTTATTGAATAGGACATTCTGGACTCCGGATAGACTCTTTAAGTGCCATTTGAGAGATACCCCCACGTGCTGGAATTGCCAGACTGGGATTGGCGATCTGGACCATATGCTCTTTTATTGTCCCTCCCTACAAACCTATTGGGGAAAAATCTTTGACTGCATACAACATGTTTTCAAACTGCAACCTGTGAGGGAATTTGAATATGTCATATTGGGGGCTCTTGAACCGAACTTGCCAAATGCACAGGACCGCCAACTCTAAGACTTGATGCTCACACTGGCGTGTAAGGTGGTTTTATGTCAATGGAAAAACACGTCAGAGGTTAATTTTAAAATCTGGCAGGATTGGCTCTCCTTTCTGAGAGGAGCTGATAATCCGGCATTACACTCTTTTTCACCTGGCAATCCTCCAATAAGAAACTCTGGAAATCACTTGACACGTCTTCATTTCACTTTGACCCCCCGTGATGTATCGCTGCATGATGTCTCGCTGAATGATGTATTGCTTAATGCTGTAACCTTACATGGCGCTCTTGTATACTGCGGAGTCCTGTGCCTGGCCTAATTATTGACAGCTTGGATTTTCATGTAACTGTACATTCTCTATTGATTTATCTGGTCTGTTCTGTTTAATTATCTCCATGTAGTCATGCCTCCGGGCATCACCAGACATTTGTAGTTTTGATTTTATTTCAGTTCTGTTCTGTATTGTTGTCAGACAGCACATTTGATTCAATCTCTGTATCTGAAGCCTTATTGTACTGCATTTCTTTTCTTTTCCTCAATAAAAAAAAATGATTTGAATTGAATAAAAAAAAAGTGTGCAACATATTCTCCTCTAGACCTTAAAGCTACTGCCATCCATTTGAACTTGAAAAAAAGTCAGTCAAATTGTATCCCTTGTCCACATGTATCTATAACACTACTACCAGCCACCACACTTTGAACTGAATTGTCCTGTAGCTTTATAATTAAGGCTCCCAGTTTTCTGTTTTTACTTATTTCTACACATAAATGCTGACGGAAAACAATCTGTTTCCTGTCTGTATTCAGTTTTAAATGTGGAAAATTACAAAAAAGAGTGCTTCTTGTGAGAGACTTTACATGGTGTCTTTCATGAATTCCAGGAGAAAACTGAGCAGATCGACAACATGGGGAGTTAAAAAACTGATGAGATTTCTTTAAATACAGGCATATGTTAACATATATTTCTAGTGTAATGCTAATATGTACCTCTGTGTGTAGTATTTTGTATATGTGGCAGCTTAATTTGCTAAAATGCGCAGGCCTCCACGCTTTGGATAATGGTGGTAAAAGGAGGGAAACAGTGGAACTATATGGCCCAGTAGAAGGCTTTTGCCAAAACGCATTGGTCTGTTGTATCAGCACGAAGCACTTTTGGATTTGAAAATTAAATGAAAAAAAACCAATAAAATATACGTAAAACCAGACCGGGCTTGTGCCACCTTCCATTCTTGAAGCCAAAAAAGAGTACGGAGTATTCTGGGAGAAAGAAGGCTTGGGATGGTACCTCACATCCACTCATGAGTGCACTTCTAAGAGTTGAATACCATTTTATGACTCCATTTATTCTCAAAACACAAAATAAATATGGATAAATACCAATAAGATAGCCCAAAAATAAATATTGATAAATACAGGTGGAAATGTTTAAAAAATAAATGCCATAAAACCGGGAGCCCTATTTATAATCCATCACCTTGTGGTATCAGCTAAACATTCACCACTGCTGGAGCACACTGACAAACAGAGATTACTACCAATAACTATAGGCCCGGCCATCCTTCACCCTTTGTTCCGCCGACACCAATCCCTCAGATCGTTGAGATCCAACCATTGTAACTTGCTGGTAGTACCTAGGGTGAAGCGGTCACGCATGGGTGGCCGCCAGCTCTCTCTCCAAGCAGCTAAATTTTGGAACCAACTCCCAGAGAACATCAGGCTTGAAGCCAATCATCTTGCCTTCAGGAAGTTGCTGAAGACATTCCTATTTCACTGAATGTCTTGTCCCTTGTCAAGTCAAAGCGCTGGGATGCCTCCGGGTAGCCATGCGCTATACAAGAGTGTACTCATTCATTCATTCAACTATAGCATAGTGATTTAGTAATCAGCGATGCCACCTCTCCAGATATACGGGGAAAGCTCAACCCGCCCAAAGCCATGCTATGCCTTTGTGACAATGGTATCTATGGCCAGAATGAAAGAAATCATAAACCCTGGCACCCTGCACCATGGATCTGTTGTCTTATCGAGTCTTTCTTTGTAATCTTGCCCTTATCCTCCCTTTCATTCCTCCATGTCATTGGCATGGACAAACAAAAAATAAAAAATAAAGAAGGTGTCCTTAGTGGCTCCTGTGCAACCTGATTGGTGCCTCAGAAAACAAATGAATACGTAATACAAATATACATGAAAGATACAATCCAAAATGCACAAGTATATTGATAAATAATGTGTGAAAACGGTTTATTCGTTTTTTGGATTGACAGTTGTGGCACACAGCAAGCTTAGAGAAAATGTGTAAAGTATTTAAGAGGGGTGTGGCCCAGATGGCGGCATGAGCGGACGGACTGCTCCGAGCACCCGCCGACGGCCAAACATAGCACCGGCTTTTGGGCCGATTCAGCGACAGTCGGCCTGAGTGTTTACATTGGTGAGGGTCCCGAGCCCAGAGAGTATTCTTCCAGGTCGGAAGCGATAGCTGCGGAGCTGTAGCCAAACTGCGATCGCAATCCGGTGGTCCCGAGGCTGTGCAGGAGCAGTGAGGCCTGGCTCCTGGAGCTGGCCAGGTTGTCTCCCGAGTGGTGCTCCAGCAGATCCAGCGGACCGGCGATTGCGGGGGCCGATTCTGGAGTCCTGGCTTTGGCAGCGGGGGTCCGGGGAGCTGCTGACTGGCGGACCCCCGAGGTTGCGTTCTAGAGAGTCGCCAGGGAGCCGAGCCCGGGCTGCCATCTTGGGTGGAGGTCACCGCACCTTGTGTCAAGGAGTCGGTGGTGCGGTCCCTGCGGGGCTCCGACGGCTGGGAGAAGCCCCCTCAGCGGCAGGGTAGTGAAGGCCCCTCGATCTACTCCCAGACGTGAGTGGTGCAACAGGTGTGGCAGCCTAGAGCAGCGGTGCAGAGTGAGGCTGCAGAGAGCGATTTGCACGGTGCCCAGTAGCGAGCACTCGCCTGGTGGGCCGGGAGACTGAGGAGGTTGGCAGCAGAGCCGGCGAGATGTAAATTCCTGGTGAGTGGCAGAGTAGAGTGCCTGGCAACCCTGAGAGTGTGAACAGCTGCCCGGACTGGAACGAGAGGCAGTGTGTCTCACGGCGCGGCCTAGTGGGCCTTTTCAGCGATACAGGAAGGGACTGACGGCCTAGGGGCGCGGGAGGTCACTGACATTGGGAGCCGCTCCCGTGTGGCAGTGGTGGAGAGGGGAGCACGAAGAGCGTGGAGCCAGGCAGCGCACAGTTGACTACTACACCATTTCGTGGAGGAGTTTCCTGTTGGGCCCTGGTACTGGGGATGAAAGCTGCAGTTTGGGGCATTAGAGGAGCTCTCCCCCAGGGCGGTTAAGTCATCCTCCCACCACCCACAGCGTGAGCCACTGGAATCTGCAGGGATAGCTGATGAAGGACTGTGACCCGCCAGGTCCGAGACACTGGGGCAGAGAATTGTCGATTAAGTGCACATGACTGGGCCCAGGTAGGCTTAAGGGGAGATACGGTGGGACAGGGAAGCACCAGATGTGGCATACTGGCCGGAGAAGGGGAGGGTGAGACGTGCACCGCTCAACACTCATGGAGGGGCCCGGCAGGCGATGAGCTGAGAGTCATCGGGGGAGTCTGGATTGTACCAGCACGGAAGCAAGACACGGACAGTTGTGACGCCCTGGGAAAAATTGCTGGCAAAAGGGGGGATCTCGCTGTATCGGCTGGTGAGCGGACACCAAGTGGAGGACTGAGCCTGTGTTCCCCCGGACCTGGGGAGACGAGCTTTGTGGCCCAGGCGGGATGAGGCACGGAGGCCCGAAGGCTCTTCTCTGGCTTAGGGGTGAGTGCCGGGGCAGGGAGCGTCGTTCATTGATGCCAACAGTTGAGAAGGAGCTGATAGTGGTGACAAGGGAGGGTATTCCACGACCCTTTTGAACTTATCCTGAGAGTGCTATGTCCTCCTCCAGAAACAGGAAGGAAAAGACCATTAAGGACTTGTTTATTCAGGCACCAGCTGAACAAATGGCCTCCACTACAGCATCCGGGCCCTCAGGTCCAAAGCCAGGGAAGGAAGACGGAGCTGAGCCCATCACCAAGGCGTCCCTCAAATCCATGTTTGTCGCTTTAAGAGATGACATCCATACCCTCAAGCAAGACTTCGCATCGGAAATTCGGGAGGTCAGACGTGAGGTTGATGGCATCGGCGAGAGAGTAGCGGATCTGGAAGGTAAGAGTGACGAGAGGGACACGGAGATAGCGGCTCTGCAACAGGAGATTCACCGGATCCATACCGACAGGTGGACCTCCAAGCACACGTCAAGGACCTGGAAAACAGGTCCCGGCGCGAGGGGTGAGCACAGACCACACCTGGACGCGTAAGCGATACCAACCATTCGGCGGTTAACAAGGACCCACTACCGAGCTAGGGGCCTGTAGACGACAATATATTCTTCCACGGGGGCCGGGTAGGCTTGTCAGAGGAGGCCACCTGGTACAATAAGGGAAGAATCTGAAAGGTGCAATTCACACGCTGACCCAAAACCCTGAAGAAATCACTGAAAAGTAAGACACAGTGATGAAACATGTCGGTTGACTTTTAACAGAGTGAGCTAACAGCACAGAATAAAGACAGTAGTTGCCAGTTAGCCTTGCTCTTTTTAATTGTGATATATTTGTACTTCACCATTTGGGAAACGGGCATATCACTTTGGGCTCTAGCACATACAACACCTGATGGCTTTATGATTTGAATGCACTTTCTTTATCTCTTTTTTTCTCCCATTTCATTTTGGGGTTGACAGTAGCCGATGATGAGAAGTGAGGAATCAGGCGAGTACCAGCCTGGTAGAATCCTCCCCTTGGTGTTGCTTCCGTGAGTCACTGTCAACCTTCCCTCCCCTTTTTTTCACGATTGGAAGATAGTGGGCACATATAGCTGGGTGGTGGACCTCTTAGACACACACATGTAGGCAATTTTGCCGGGTCGAATTTGCAACAAAGTGCAATCTATGTAGACAGAAGGTGTATACATATCCTCTGCCACAACAAAATAGAAAAATTCTCTGTAGCCATAGAGCCTACAAGGGGCAGGCCATTTTTGTTTGAGAGCCACAACAGATGCATCAGAGGGGTGAAGATGGATGAGGACTCAAAGGATCTATTCTCCTACTCCTGAGAACTTTTCAATCACATACTGGGTAGACCATTGAAGATTGAGCTGAGAGTGAATCGGGCACACAGAGTGGGTCCCCCGAGGGCTCCGTCGGCTCCGCCGCTGGACATACTAGTCTGTGTCCAAGACTTCCATACCAAAGAGGCTATCCTACAAAAAGCACGACAAATGCATCCTCTTCAGTTTAGGGGTCACAGTCCTGTACTTTATCAGGGCCTGTCCGCCCTCACCCTACAGAAGAGGAGAACCTTCAAACCTATCAATACGCACTTGCAGCAGCGCAACATCACCTACAGTTGGGGCACCCATTCAGGCTAGTGTTTCGCATGGACAATAAGCTGTACCAGCTGCGCTCCTTGTCAGAAGCTAGCAGGCTACTGGGTGTGGAACTGCTGGAGTCGGAGAGTGGAGATTAGGATGCCTAGGAGGAGGCTGAGGATTCCAGACCCCGATGGCGTCAACAGGGCCGCAGGCGCCGTCTCAAGAAATCCCGAGCTGCAGAGGTTACGGAGGGTAGACGGTCATCTTTGGAGGCCGCTTCAGCAGACCTCCCCAGCACCCGGCCCGGCTGACTCTAGACACTATGCCTGACCAATTGTTTGCTTTCTTAAGGTCCGGGCCATTGGCGGGAGGGAGGGGTCTTTCCTGTTGGTAATCCACCCAGATATCCTTTCACTGATCAACCAAGGTTGATGGACTATGTTTTTTGTCCTTTTTTGCTTCCTTAATATGTTTTGTAGTTTGGGACTTGTTGGGGGAGTTGAGGGGGATGTTCAGTGCTCCACGTTAAATTCTTTCCTAGTGCTAGAGTAGCTCCACAGTCCAGGTAGCCCTTCCCTACATGGCGGTTAACTGTACTGGCGACTCCACACACAGTTCCTCACGTACAAGCCTGACTCTGCCGATTATCGGTTATGCCTGATACCAAACTTAGGATTTTTAACCCTTAATGTGAGGGGCTTTAATAACCCAGTAAAGCGCAGGGCGGTACTGTCATGTTTAGAGAACACACAAGCAGATCTATGCTTACTTCAGGAGACCCATTTGCTAGCGCGCGACTGTCATAGGCTGCGGTCCCGCAAGTTCCCCACTCAGTTCTTTTCCTCATGCTCCACTAAGACGGCTGGGGTGGCGATTTTGGTGGCTCTGCGGTTTAAAGGGGAAGTATTACATAAAGGTGCTGAGATCAAGGGGAGACCTCTGACCTATCGCCTTCCCCTCGGTGGACTAACGTTCACTATTGGCTCCCTATATGCCCCGAATGAAGGCCAGGAGAGGTTCTTGCACTCCGCCCTTACTGAGGCCACAGCCACGTCGGACCGCAATATCATCTCGGGGGCGACTTAAACCGAGTGTTTGACAATCTTATGGACAGATCCAGTCAGCGCACCCACAAGGTAGGCGCTCTTTCTGCAGAGGGCCGCGGGCGACTGAATGACCTTGGCCTACACGACCTTTGGCGCAGTTTTCACCCCCTAGCTAGGGAGTACTTTTATTACTCTAATGCACACAAGACTTACGCAAGACTGGACCACCTGCTGGTCTCTATCCCAGTGCGCGCGTTCACGACCACAGTTGAGATAGGAGTGGCCTCCCTATCGGACCACGCCTCGGTACTGGCCACTCTCACCCTCCCACCCACATTCCGCCCCTCCAGGGTATGGCATCTTAGAGACACTCTCTTACACAGGGCAGACGTTGTGAAGCACATACAAAGTGCCATAATGCGAACTCGGATACCACCCTTACAACCCAGTGGGCAGTACTGAAGGCAGTAGTTAGGGGGGAATTTATTGCTCTCTCGACTGCTGACAACAGGGAGCGCCAGCGTAAGCGCGATGAGCTCACACAGCGCGTCCGCGAATTGGAGCAGATGCACCAGAGGACGGGAGCCCCGAGAGTGTGGCGACAGCTTAAGACTATGCGCCATCAATTGGCGGCGCTTGACCAAGACAGAGCAGAGTTTGCGGCTCTATGACTGAGGCACGCTTACTATACCGGGGGAGACAGGTGTGGGCACCTGTTGGCCAATAGACTGCGTGAGATCCGCCAGCACCAAGGGGTCAAAGAGATTGTCAGGTTGGACGGTACTAGCGTATCGGAAGATGCTGATATAGCGGAAACATTTCGTGACTTCTATGCTACTCTCTACACTGGGGGTCAGTTAGGCAGTTCTGAGGGAGTTGCCTTTTTGGACTCGGTTTCCCTGCCCTCTCTGACAGCGGCTCAGGCCGAATACCTAGACAGGAATATCCAAACAGAGGAGGTTTATAGCTGCTATATCCCGGCTTCTCCGCTATCTTCTACAAGAAGTTTTGCGCGGTGCTTTCCCCACTTCTTACCCGGCTGTTTAATTCCTTTGCTGAACAGGGAGCGATACCGAGTGACCTTTCAGGAGCCTCAATAGTAGTGATCCCTAAACCTGGGAAGGACGGGACTAAATGCGGGGCATATCGCCCGATATCCCTCCTCAACGTTGACCTTAAATTGTACACAGATATTCTGGCCGCTCGTCTAGCCCCTCATATGCCGGGCCTTATCGATCCCGATCAGGCGTGCTTTATCCCTGAATGCCAGACGTCAGACAACACCAAGAGGATTCTCCACCTTATAGAGAAAGCTACTCGGGTGCCCGAGAAATATATGATGTTGGCCATTGACGCCGAAAAGGCGTTCAATCGTGTTCATTGGCCCGATTTGGAGCGGGTGCTGGAGAGGGTGGGGATTAGGGAGAAATTCCGTACCTTCATTTTTAACTGCTACAGATTCCCTACGGCCACGGTCAGAGTGAACGGATACACTTCCTCTAGTTTTCCCATCGAGAGGGGTACGAGACAGGGGTGTCCTCTATTGCCCCTTCTCTTTGCCCTGTACATGGAACCTCTGGCTCAGAAAATACGGCAGAATTCGGCAATTGAAGGGATCAAGTTTGGCGGCTATGTCCACAAGTTTAGTTTATACGCTGACGACGTGTTGATCTCACTAACTAACCCGAGGGCAGCCCTGCCGGCGTGCTTGGCAGAATTAGACACCTTTGCCCGAGTTGCCGGATTCAAAGTGAATGCAGACAAGTCGATGGCATTAGACCTCTCGTTGCTCCCTTCCACCCGGGAATATCTGCAGAGTTTGTTCCCCATTCAATGGGCAGAGGATACAGTCCCGTATTTGGGAATCCAGCTGGCACCCTCCCTCCCTGCTATGGTTGCCACCAACTATGCTACCCTTCCCCGGAAAATCCATCTAAGGTTGGTCGGTGGAAGCACTACCCTCTTTCCTGGCTGGACAGAGTAGCAGATCCCCAGATCCTCTATCTCTTCCACACACTCCCTCTCCGACCGCCTGTTGGATGGATTCGTCAGACGTAATCCGACTTGGCCCAGTTTATCTGACATGGTCGAAAGTCGTGAATGCGGAGAACGCTAGTGACACTTCCCCCGGAGATGGGCGAACTGGGAATTCCCGATCTCCAGCTGTACTTTCAAGTGGCACAGTTGTGATACCTGGTCGAGTGGAGTAAATGGGAATCGGAGAAACGTTGGCTGTTTCAAGACCAGGCGGTGGCGGCAAGCCCATTGCAGGAGATCTCTTTTCTGCGCAAACCTCACAGACACCCAAACTTGTATGCCTCGCACATAACACGGGTTCCCCTTGAGGTGTGGGACGCCACCAATATCAAACATGACCTTACAACCTTACTGTCTCCCCTCACCCTGCTGGTCAACAACCCTGAATTCACCTCGGGCGCAGTAGGGGCGGCCTTTGCACACTGGAGGCCTGCTGGTTGCCGGTCTTTGTACCACTTGTATGGAGCGGAGGGAGTCGTTCCATTTTCCCAATTTTGGCAGGAGTACGGTCTCCCGGAGAATGAACGTCTAAGATACTTACAGGTGCGGCATTAGGCACTCCAACCGCAGGTCCGCACGAGCGCAGATAGGCGCTTATCCTCATATGAAAGATGGCTCATCACCCGCATGTCCGATGCCAAGCTCATCTCCGATCTCTACAAGATGCTACAGGTCACACAGGTGTACACACATAAATCAGGCAGAGAGCGGTGGGAGAGTGCTACTCCGGAACAAAGCCTGTGATGCTTGATCAGAGGACTGTGGGGTCTGGGGCACTTTCCCGGTGAGGAGGTGGTTAGGTTGTTGCTCATTCACTCCACTGATTGGGCCCGACTCCCTCCAGACGACGCAAGCAACTACCCCACTGAGCAGCTGAGGGGTGCGACCTGCCCTAGCTGCAGGGGGCCCTAAGGAGCGCCCTCTTGGGCTGGAGCAGTGAGTTTTGCACTGCATCCTGGGTACCAGTGTCGATGGCGTGATACCCCAGCCTGAGATTCAGTGGGCATTGTTAACATCGAGTCAGATTGGTCCCTTTCCCATAAAATTGCCAGGCTGCAATCCAGGTGCAGGAACCGTTTGGAGGCGGTGAACGGTGCATCTTTGGGGCATGTCTGGAGTTTGGGCGTTGTTAGCCTGGTCAGTGATATTTGTTTGCAATCTTGCAGATGTGCCAGAACTGCATTGCCATATCACTTTGGGGAAAACAGGATGCAAAACAACCTAAACTGACATTTGAAAGCAAAAGGGCCACCAGAACCACGGAACAGGATCAGGAGACGATCTCTGAACGTCAGCCCAAATCGCAAGCTGTAGATCATGGTGAAGACCTGCACAAACTGATGTTGGAAATGCTCTCTAGCCTTCGCACTATCGACATCACACTTGATGTTTTCATGTCTCAACTCGATGGCTAGACTATTGGAAAATCGCAACTCAGATTTCCACGAGTTTCAGGTGGAAACTAAAGAACAGCTCTTGCACATGGACAAGGTACTGGGCCTGATTTGATCAAAAAAGGAAGATTTGGCAGCCTGTCCCAGCCGGAACAACCTACGGATAGCGGGAATTCTGGAGACGATGTCCATATCCAAAATGGAAAACTATGTGGCTGATTTGCTTCACAAACGTTTGTCTTTGGTGTTCGCGGTCAAGCAAGCTCACTGCACTCTTGTTTTAAAGCCTTCTGTGGGGGCCACACCCTGGCCAATTCTGGCTCATATACTTAACTATCAGGACCGGGACCTCATTCTGCAGCTGGCCAGAGAACGGGGGACCATCGCCATCAAGGGAATACAATTTCTTTTTACCCAGAATTCAAGCCCACAGTGCGGGCTGTATGCCGAAAATTCCTGCCAGCTTAAAGGATTCTGCTCCAGGCCAAGATCCCTTACTTGCTGTTGCATCCTGCCAAACTTAAGGTGTCCTATGTGGGCACGGTTAATTTGTTTACGAATGCCAAATCCGCACTAAAATTTGCTAAGCTTGTTGGGGGCAGGAGAAAACAGGCACAGGTTCCGGGTGCCGAGGAGGCGATTGTGGACAGGCTAAGTAACAATGAGTAATTTGTGCATGGTTAACTTTTACTCCTAAAGGTGATTACTCTTGTTTATATGTTTCTGGATACAGACTTGTGCTTGTCGTTTTTGTCGTACACTTGGTTTGCATTATGTTAAAGGTGAGCTGTAGAGGACCTGTGGACTATGCTATTCTTTATGGCTTTTACCCTCCACCTTACTCATGGCCACCCTGCATTTGGCAGGGATGTATGCCGGCGACACTGCGCCCCTTGGGAAGGTTTCCAGCTTGTTGGCTAGCCCTTATCACGGTGTAATCCAGAGTTGTATATTTTGAAAGGGGAAGGTTCTACACAACCTGATTGGGGGGTTGTAGTGGGTGGTGCGAGAAGGGAGGATGTTAATGTTACCCTGTATATTGCTTCACAGTCTAGAATACCCTGGTTTGGCATCATGGTTCATAATTTTTTAATGCCCAATGTACACGAAATGTTGGTTTCTTTTCCAACGCATCCTTCCATTGCACAGAATTGCTTCTAGAGGGACGAGTGTGCATGGGGCCCTGGTTGAGTTATCGAATTGGCCCAAATGTGTTCTTTATGACATGTCTTCGTTTTTTAACTTTGAACATTAAAGGATTAAACGATCATAGGAAGGCACGTCTGGTCCACTCTTACCTAGTCAGACACATCATTTATGTGTGCCTGCTGCAAGAAACTCACCATCCTCCAGGTTGCAACACAGAAGCTGGGGGCATGTCTACTCCTCCATCTATTCTAGTTATTCCCATGGGGTGGCGGTGCTGAGAAGGAGGGGTTTGGACTGGAAAGAAAGCAAATCCCACATAGACCCAGAGGGCAGATACATAATACTACTGGGCGCCCTTGGTGGGACCCGGGTGGTCATAGGGGCAGTATAGGGACCCAGTGTTAACATACCAATTTTTTCTAGGAAATTTGGGCAACACTGCAAGTGATGGCCTATAAAACCATCATTTGGGGAGGGATTTCAATGCAGTACTAGATGACGCATTGGACAGGAAAGGTCAGTCCCGCTCCCTACACCAGAAAGCAAATGCAGCACTAAATGCCATTATATACAATGGCAACCTGATAGACATATGGTGCCACCGGCACCCTGTAACAAGGGAAGCTACATGTATATCTGAAGTCCATAAGGCCTGGTCTAGACTAGATTTTTGGTTGGTGTCAAGGGATGTGGCCACATGGGGAAGTACAGTATCTCACGTCTCAAGATCCCTCTCGGACCATGCACCAAGAATACTATGTCTTTTGCTGCCAGACTCTCCGACTATAAGGTTCAGTTGGCAACTTCCCCCAAATGCACTGTTAGATTAGGTATTCAGGGAAGAGATTAGAAGCAATAAAACTGACTATTTTACTCTCAATGAGGGCTCGGTCTCAACCCAGGCCTCTCTTTGGGAGGCATTTAAGTTGGTAATTAGGGGTCAGTGTATCGCATCGTCAGGCGGGGGTACAGAGGGCAATACGGGGCACTCTTTCATCCTTGGAGAAACAGATCAAGGATATTGAAACACAGTTTACAGCACAGATGACCCCACTCTGGTGGCACAATTGAGAGAGAAATTCCTACAATTTGAGGAGGAGGCCCAACGCGAAGTAAATTTCTGGGCAAATACTCACAGGCCAGATCAAAAAACGAAGATTTGGCGGCCTGTCCCCGCCGGAACAACCTACGTATAGCTGGAATTCTGGAGACTACGGCCATATCCAATATGAGAGCTATGTGGCTGATTTGCTTCACAAACTTTTTGATCCTAACTTGTCTGCGGGGTTCATGGTCGAGCAAGCTCCTTGCACCCTTGTTTCAAAGCCTCCTGTGGGGGCCACACCCTGGCCAATTCTGGCTCGTATACCCAACTATCAGGACCCGGACCTCATTCTGCAGCTGCCCAGAGAACAGGGGACCATCGCCCATCAAGGGAATACAATTTCCTTTTACCCAGAATTCAAGCCCACAGTGCAGGCAGCACGCTGAGAATTCCTGCCAGCTTAAAGGGTTCTGCCCAGGCCAAGATCCCTTACTCGCTGTTGCATCCTGCCAAATTCACAGTGTCCTATGAGGGCACGGTTCATTTGTTTACGGATGCCAAATCCGTACTAAAATTTGCCAAGCATGTTGGGGGCAGGAGAAAACAGGCACAGGGTCCGGATGCCAAGGAGGCGTCTGTGGACAGGCTAAGTAACAATGAGTAATTTGTGCATTATTAACTTTTAGTCCTAAAGGTGTATACTCTTGTTTATATCTTGATGGATACAGACTTATGCTTGTCATTTACGCCGTACACTTGGTTTGCATAATGTTAAAGGCGAGCTGTAGAGGACCTGTGGATTATGCTATTCTTTATGGCTTTTACCCTCACCTTACTCTTGGCCACCCTACACTTGGCAGGGAGGTATGCCGGCGACACTCCACCCCTTGGGAAGGTTTCCCACTTGTTAGCTAGCCCTTGTCTGGGTGTAATCCAGAGTTGTATATTTTGAAAGGGGAAGGTTCTACACAACCTGATTGGGGGGCTGGATTGGGTGGTGGGAGGAGGGAGGATGTTAATGTTTTGTTGGTAGCCAGTATATTGCTTCACAGTCTAGTCAGTCAGTGTATCCCTCGTCAGGCTGGGGTACTGAGGGCCAGATGGGGCACTCTTTCATCCTTGGAGAAACAGATCAACAGTTTTACAGAACGCAGTTTTACACTACAGATGACCCCACTCTGGTGGCACAATTGAGGGAGAAATACCTACAATTTGAGGAGGAGGCCCAACGCGAAGTACATTTCTAGGCAAATACTCACAGGCCAGGAGGTACAGGGAGGGGGGACAGACCTGGGAGAAACCTAGCTACAATGCTCCGAGCCCCACGCACAACAGCTTACGTTACGGAGGTCAAGGGGGACCCCCCTCAAGTCATCAGAGGCCAGCGTGCTATACTGAATCAGTTTACCCAGTTTTATGCCACTCTATACACATCAACCCACAACTCTGTGAAAATTATTTTCAAGTCATTCTTATACTCGCTTGAGTTGCTCTGGCTGGGATGGGACGGAGGCATAGGTAATATTTGGACATTCCCTTTGCAGTAGTAGCGTAATCCATGTGATCAGGCGCCCTCCATGGGACAAGACCATGGCATCTGACTGGCTGACCACGGCTTTCTGTAAAATGTATGCTGAAGAACTGGCTCCATATATCATAACACTGTTCGAGGAGGCCCAATCCACAGGTATTTTACCGCCCTCCATGCGAGAGGCCATTGTAATCACCCTGCTGAAGCCGGGGAAACCCGAGGGTGAATTTTACTATTGTCTGCTACTTAAATTGATAAATGTGGATGTTAAAATCCTGGCCCAACTGGTAGCCAATTGGTTGCAACCTCTCCTCCCGCTAATCACCTGCCCTGACCAGTCGGGTTTCATTGCCGGGCACTCTAAATCTCACAATCTCAGCATCTTTTTTCCGTTGTACATTATCTCCATCCAGATTCGAATGCCATCGCAATTTTCATTAATGCCACAAAGGAGTTTGACACGCTTGAGTGGATATATTTATTTGCTATCTGGAGACGATGGGATTCAGCCCCTTTTTTCTCAGTCTTGTGCGATTACATTATGCACGTCCTTCAGCCAGGGTCTGAGTCAACAGAATGATTTCAGAACCATTCGCCATCTCGGGGGGCACGAGACAGGGTTGCCCGCTGTCTCCATTGCTCTTAGCTCTTCTCTGTTTTTTGCTTAGCAGGAGCATGCAGAGAATTTGGGACATGAACTACGGGGGTACATTGTCGTGGTTAGAGGATAAGGTCACTGCATGGGCCAGTTTCGCCCGTCCAAGGCGGGTAGAATAGCAATTGCAAAAATGGTGGTCCTGGCGAAATTGCTCTACCTATTTGTCAATATCCTGATTCCCCTTATGCAAAACTTTTTTAACACAATTTGCTCCTTACTTTTCTCCATGAGATGGGTGGGCCAACAGGCAGGAATCTCGTGGGAATTGCTGACACTACCACTGTACCGGGTGGGGGGGGGGTTGGGTGCCCCAGACATCCAGATGTACGCTTTCAGTGCACAGGCACAATTTATTAATTTTTGGATTCACTCCACCCCCTTTCAGCTGCATACAGCCATGGAGAGGGATGTCGTGGCTCCAGTTCCCCTTCAGGTGGCCATATTTCAGAACTACAAAAGACCTTGAGGAGACATTGACATGGTGGAAACACTGAGGTGGGCTTGGGACAAACTTCGGGACAGAGCGCATCTAAGAATGTTCTTTTCTCTGTCCATTCCTCTGGCACACAACCCAATGCTACCCACCAAGGGAGAGGGTACAAGCAGGGCTCTAGCACACAAGATGGGGATACGAACCTTCGGAGATCTCTACCAGGCAGAGGAGTTTAGAACTCCCCCCAAATCTGAGGAGGGGAGCGCGGTCTCTTTCTCTGATTTATTTTTCCACCATAAACTTAGAGCCACGTGTAGAGCACTCCATGATACGTTTTCGAACCCACCCCTACATTGCTAGCCCTTTAGAACATGCTAAAGACGACACCCCTTTCAGACTCATCACTAGAATCTGCAATGACATGCAGAACTTCTCCCCCTTACCAACACCCAAAGCCTTCCAAGCATGGAATGCTGAATTGCACCCTCCGCTAACAGAGGAACAGTGGGTGTTCTGCCGCAATCAACTAATGGCCCTCTCCCCCAATTATAAGCTTTGGCTTATTAATTTCTAAATTTTACATAGATTTTATAGGACCGTGTTATGGTTACTGTCTCTTTAATGGAACACTGTCTGTTCTGCATCACTGATGGAGTGTTTACTTTCTTATACTGTGTCAGTTGCTGAGGATTGCTGTTGATGGTTGGATCAATAAACCTGCTCTTCCTACTAATCTGATTTATGAGCTTTTATCACTGGCGACGAGGATGGGATTGTGGTACTACTGGTGGACTACACTTCAAAGTGGGTGATTTCGAAATGTATGGGAATGGTGAATTCCAGGGCTGTCATTGAGTTTCTTAAGGATGTGTTTGTCTCAGAGGGTGTGCCTAAATACCTGCTTACTGACAATGGGGTACAATTTACCTCCAATGAAATGGACTGTTTTCTTAAGGATCTGGGTATTGTTCACTAGAAGACAGCTCTTTATTCGCCTCAGGCGAATGGACTTACTGAGCGAATGAATAGGGTTGTTAAAAGTTGTGCGCTGAGGGAGACCTGGTGGGCGCATCGCACTGTTCCCAATGCTATCATGCAAAAGTCTCCTTTTGAAGCATTGAGGGGGAGATTAGCTAATTCCAAACTCAATCCAGCTTGGCTTCCAGAGAAAGTTTGTGATGATAGTGTTGAGAGTGAATTGAGAAGGAGAGATGCGTCGGCTGAGTTTCAATGGAAGTATAAACAACGTTATGATGAAAGGATGGCTGTCAAATATAGGAAATGGAATGTTGGGGATTGTGTTCTTTTGAAGAAGCCAAAATATGGGCACAAGGGTACTTCCAATTTCAGTGGTCCTTTCATCATTATTGCTATTAGGAAAAATGTTGTAACTTTAGACAATGGGTGCACTTGGAACATGTCTAGATTAACCAAGTGTTCCGAGTTTAATAGTCATTCTAATAGTGGTTCTGTGCCTATTGGTAATTCCAGCCATTCCTGCACTTCTCCTATCCAAAGTCTAGAGAGTGCTCTTGATAATTCGAGAGTGGTTCCTAGGACAAGACAAGTTCCCAGGAAATTTAAGGATTATGTTCTGTATTAGTTATCTGGTACAGTTCCTTGTCTGCAGTTTTATTCTTCTGTATCAAGTTATTTTCCTTTTGTTGTAATTTCTTTTAAGTTGTTTTTGAAGCTGTTGTTGTTCTTGATCTTATTTATCTTTTCTTTTATATTGGTAAGGGGATGTGTTATTGTTACTGTCTCTTTAATGGAACACTGTCTGTTCTACATCACTGATGGAGTGTTTACTTTCTTATACTGTGTCAGTTGCTGAGGATTGTTGTTGATGGTTGGATCAATAAACCTGCTCTTCCTACTAATCTGATTTATGAGCTTTTATCAGACCCCCACTCAGCTTCACCGAATGGGGATCAGGGCGGATGATAGATGCTGGAGATGCGGATTTGCTCCGGCAACATTCTTACACATGGTGTGGGGATGTCTTAGTTTAGCTACTTTTTGGTCAACGATTTCTAATACTATAGATGACAATATTGGTATTTGGTACACCTGGTGACCCTTATCCCTTACTGGGACTTTTTGGCTAAGTTAAAGATACATTATCAGGGACTCGTAAGCTCCATGCTATGTTATTGCTGTTTGCTAAGAGGAGGGTAGCTATGTACTGGGGGAGGAGGAAGGTCCCCTCCTTGAAAGATTGGATTCAGGATGTGACATTCAGTCATACACAATTGACATCTTTTTGAGAGCTTATGCCGTCAACATCAATGCCAAGTGACATATGGGGAGCATTTTTGGAGTGGGCCCGCACACATCAGCATGAAGAAACTGCTCCCTCAGGGACACCAGTAGACTAGTGGACATGCATACTTATGCCAGTGGGCATACTACATGCAGCTTTCAATACACAGTAGAGATACAACACCAGGTCTAGTTGTCATTATTATATGGGCCCCCTCTTGGAAAAATGTTAAATGTCTTGGGGGTTTCATCTGTAAAAGTTCATAAAAACCATACACTGATTGTGCAAGGTGTGATATGTTTGTTTTCTCCTAGTATTAAAGATGATGGGACTTGATCCTGCATAGACATTTGAACATAATTAGCGCGCAGATGTTGCGTGCTGTGACTGGAAGTTGCTAGCTATATCGTTTTTGTTGTTTGTCACTTTATTGTATAAAACATCAATAAAGAAATAATGAAAAATAAAAATATTTAAGTGAAAAGGGCACCAAAAATGTAATGACCCATTGTTAGCCAGTGGTCATGGTAGATTGGGACCTAGGCACAATTGGTGCTGACCGTGATGTAGCTTAAGTCAGATACACCAAGTAGATTGGCCTAGCTAAGGACTGAAAGTAGGGAAGTTCTAAAACATTTAAGTCTCAATCTGAAAAGGGACTTTGTGTTTTTTGTAAAGAAAGATTCATCTCATTGTGGTGCAAACCTGAAGTTAAATCTGACTCTATAAAATTGCTGGCAGGATACATTGTGTGGTCGGCCCCCATGAAACTCTTGAGTATAAGATTTGAAAAAGTTCCCAAACTTATTTTAGTGCCCAAACAAATAAGGAGGTACATACAATTTCATTGCCCCAGGATATCAGGATAGTGCTTTGAGACTCCCAGGGTGTCAGGTAGAGGGCAACTGCAAGTCCATTCCAAGTTCAGTTGTTCACACACATTTCTTCTTCAGCTTTTTTATGTTCCTGGAGCCACACAAGGGATCAGACTTATGATTCCTGGATTTCAAGTGGAAGGAAATCCCCCTGGTCAGGATGTCAAGTGCAACACGTTCTGTCTTCATGGTATCCTTTAGCAAGTCCAGCAGTGCTTATGGGAAGGCTGGGTGAGGCTCAAGTTTTGTAGAGTTCCCCAGCATGTGCATAGGGGACGTCAGAGACACTTCTAGTTTGTCTCTTATAAATAGTGTAGAAGTTTCCAGGACTTTACCTTCCTACTTGTGTAGTGGATCCTGCTTGCTTTAATGCAATGTGCCATGATGGGGTGAAAATGGCCAAAGTCTTCAGCCAGACTAAATGGGTTCTGAAGACTTGAAGGATGGGTGTGTGTAGGGAAATGGAACATAGTTATCACTAATGTCAACAAACAACTAACACCAAAATCCAGTTTGAAGCAGGCACTGTGCCCATAGCAAACCCAGAAACCGAAGTCTGGTAGGACAAATGTATGGTCCTTCAACAACCAGACAGAGGATACACAAGAATTGTCCTGGCATCCTGTTCTTTCCCTTTTGAGTGCGCTAAAGTGTTACTTGCGGATCAAGTCACCTATCAGGAAGGCTGTTTGACACTGTAGTGTCTTTAAATACTTTATTTCAGAAAATCAGCATAAAATAAAAATCACATTGGGTTACGAAACAATTATATGAACTCAAAGCTGAAGTTCCTCGAAGGGACAATGCCATGATAAAAATATTTGTTTTTTAAGTTTAAATAATATCTGGAAACAACGTGTAGTGTCAATAGAAGGCCCACATACCCCACCCTGCATATTCTGTTGAGCTCATGGAAGTTACCCTTGCCCTTTCAGGTCAATCTATTGTGTTGTTCCAGAGATAAATTACACGCCTCATTCAGGGGTGAGGATAGTCTTGGAGTTTGCAGAAGCTAATGCTATTTAGCCTTCTGAAAGTGAAGGCAGGTAAAAGGTTTCTTTATGAAAGTTATTTTTTCCATGTTTGTTAAAAATCGGATTTCACTTTTGAATTAGAGTTTTAATAACTGTTAAAAATAGTGGATTCATGTTAATTTTCTAGCTGGTTCCATTCCTTAAATACTGCATTACTATTTTCAAGTCAATCAAGTCAATATAAACTTTATTTCGGCAATTACTGCCATAAAAGCACAGTTCATTAACAACATCGCATCATAAAAATATCATTCTAAAATTAGGAGGGGTAAGGATTGGGAACAAAGTGCAATGCATTCTCTTTATACATTATCATGTACATTAGGCAGAGACAAGTAAAAATTAAGGGCGACATGTCAGAACTTGTGGGAGGAGGGTAAGATATAGACCATTTCATTAAAAAAAATGTAAATAGATAAAAAGGCTAAAAGGGTGATTAAAAAAGAAAACCATAAAACATCAGCTAAACACAGTTAAAATCTAGGAGAACAATAGTTAATGGGCAGCATCATTTCATTCCAGATCCTTAACTTTTCACTAAACGTCTGCGCTTACACCACATTGCAAACAGAAACTTTGTTATCGCAACAACAAAAACTGGGTGTGTTTCGTACTTAAATAGCCTAAGGGCCTCGCTAAAGTTTCTAATTCCTAAATTCATGCATAGTTGGACAACCCATGTTGATCTTGCTGCCTTATTCCATTACTATTTTAATCCGCACTCTGATTTTCTACATAAGATTGCTAGGCCTGCCACAGTGAAAACTGCTTTTTGGGACTTGCACTGTAGGGACATGGTAAACTCAAGTTTTTACATGGCTCACTTTTAAATACTAGGCCTGGACGATATTTTGACAATGCTGGTGTAATCAGAGTATTTCGAAAAATTGTATTTTACTCTTTCAATGCAGAATTATCGAACGTTTTGCATCTACACATGTGAACAGACTTATCAATCAATCAATCAATCAATCATTGCATTTATATAGCGCACTACTTACCCAGAGGGTCTCAAGGCGCTGGGGGGGGGGGATCTGCTACTGCTCGAACAACCAGGTCTTGAGTTGCTTCCTGAAGGCGAGGTGGTCCTGGGCCAGGCGGAGGTGGGTGGGGAGGGAGTTCCATGTCTTGGCGGCGAGGTAGGAGAAGGACCGTCCCCCTGTGGTGGCTCTACGGATGCGGGGGACGGCGGCGAGGGCATGGCTGGTCGATCGAAGCTGGCGTTTGGGAGCGTAGAAGTTGAGGCGGCTGTTGAGGTATCCTGGGCCTTGGCTGTGTAGGGCTTTGTGTGCGTGGGTGAGGAGACGGAAGGTGATTCTCTTGTTGACCGGGAGCCAATGCAGATCTCTCAGGTGTCCGGAGATGTGGCTGCGACGGGGGATGTCCAGGATGAGTCGTGCTGAGGCGTTCTGGAGTTTGGCGGTGGTTCCGGCGTAGAGGGTATTGCCGTAGTCCAGACGGCTGGTGACGAGGGCCTGGGTGACCGTCTTCCTGGTCTCGGTGGGGATCCACCGGAAGATCTTACGTAGCATGCACAGGATGTTGAAGCACGACGAGGAGACGGCGTTGACTTGTCTGGTCATGGAGAGGGAGGAGTCCAGGATGAAGCCCAGGTTGCGTGCGTGGTCTGTTGGTTTGGGTGCGCTGCCTAGGGCGAGGGGCCACCAGGAGTCGTCCCAAGCGGCGGGTGAGGATCCCAGGATGAGGACTTCCGTCTTATCTGAGTTCAGTTTCAGGCGGCTGTTCTTCATCCATTCGGCTACCTCTTTCATCCCTACGTGAAGGTTGGCTCTGGCGGTGGCGGGTTCGTTGGTAAGGGAGAGGATCAGCTGGGTGTCGTCGGCGTAGGAGATGATGTTGAGGTGGTGCTGGCGTGCGATGTCTGCGAGGGGGCTCATGTAGATGTTGAAGAGGGTTGGACTGAGCGAGGAGCCTTGAGGGATGCCGCAGATGACTTCGGTGGCTTCAGATCTGAACGGAGGGAGGCGGACTCTCTGTGTCCTTCCGGCGAGGAAGGAGATGATCCACTCCAGGGCCTTCTCCTGGACTCCGACGTTGCTGAGGCGTTGTACTAGGGTACGATGGTAGACAGTGTCGAAGGCCGCGGAGAGGTCGAGGAGGATGAGGGCCGCTGTTTCTCCGTTGTCGAGCAGCGCTCGGATGTCATCGGTGACTGCGATCAGGGCGGTCTCGGTGCTGTGGTTGGCCCGGAAGCCAGACTGCGAGGGGTCGAGGGATCCGTTTGTCTCGAGGAAGGCGGCCAGCTGCTTGTTGACGGTCTTCTCGATGACTTTCGCAGGAAACGGGAGCAGCGAGATGGGGCGGTAGTTTTTGAGGCCGGTGGGGTCAGCCGATGGCTTCTTGAGTAGAGCGCTGAGTTCGGCGTGCTTCCAGCTCTCCGGGAAGGTAGCGGTGTCGAAGGAGGTGTTGATGATGTCCCGCAGGTGGGGTGCGATGACACGTCGGCCTTGCTGAAGACGTGGTGAGGGCAGGGGTCGGTCGGAGATCCGGAGTGGATGGAGTTCATCGTGCGGACGGTGTCTTCGGTGCTGATCGGAGTCTAGGCGCGGAGGGTGGTGGTGGGGGGGCGGTGGTTCGGTCGTGGTGTTCGTCGGTTGAGTGCTGAAGCTGTTGTGTATGTCCGCGATCTTGTTGTGGAAGTAGGAGGCGAGGGAGTTGCAGAGGTCTTGCGAAGGGGTGATATCGTTGTTTCCGGCGTTGGGGTTGGAGAGCTCTTTGACGATGTTGAAGAGTTCTTTGCTGTTGTGTGCGTTGTTGTCCAGTCGTTCCTTGAATGCAGTTTTCTTGGTGGCGCGGATGAGTTGGTGGTGTTTTCGGGTGGCGAGCTTGAGGGCAGTCATGTTGTCCGGTGTTGGGTCTCTGCGCCAGGTTCTCTCGAGGGCTCGGCAGTTCTTCTTGGAGCTCTTGAGTTCGTCGGTGAACCATGGGGCTTTCTTGCTGCCGGGTCTGCTGGGCGGGGTCCTCAGGGGGGCGAGCTCGTCTGCGCAGTCGCTGATCCACTTCGTGAGGTTGGTGGCCGCCTGGCTAGGGTTCGTTGTGCTGGTGGGAGGGTTCATGCTCAGGGAGGACGCGAGCTGGTCGGCTGTGATCTTATTCCAGTTCCTGCGTGCAGCCTGTTGCTGGTGGTGGTGGATCGTGGTCCTTGCGAAGCTGAAGTGGACGCAGCTGTGGTCCGTCCAGTGGAGTCCGGTGGCGTGGCTGAAGGCGATGTCCTTGCTGGATGAGAAGACGGGGTCGAGTGTGTGTCCAGCGTAGTGGGTGGGGGTGGTCACCAGTTGCTTGAGTCCCAGGTTGGTGAGGTTGTCCAGCAGGGTGGTGGTGTTGCGGTCGTTGTTGTTCTCCAGGTGGAAGTTGAGGTCCCCTAGGAGGATGTAGTCAGCGGAGCAGAGGGCGTGTGGGCTGATGAAGTCGGCGATGTCTTCGCTGAATTGTGTGCGTTGTCCAGGGGGTCTGTAGATGAGGGTGCCTCTGAGGGTGGTCTTGGGGTTGATGTGGACTTGGAAGTGCAGGTGCCCGGCGGTTGCGAGGGTGTCATCGGTGTTGGTCGTGATGCGGCTGGTGTTCCTGTGGACGATGGCGATGCCTCCTCCGGTGTGGTTGATGCGGTCCCTTCGGATGATCTTGTAGCCGTCTGGGATGGCGATGGCGATGGCGATGGCGATGTCAGGCGCTGAGGAGGCATTCATCCAGGTTTCCGTGAAGAAGGCAACGTCTGGGGCTGTGGTGTCGAGCAGGTTCCAGACCTCGATGGCGTGCCTGTGAATGAAGCGGGTGTTGATCAGGATGCATTTCAGGTGGCTGCTGCTGTTGCTCGTCTTGGTTGGTTTAGTTGTAGAGCAGGTCCGGATGCAGGTGAACTTGCAGGAGTTGCAGAAGAAGGGTCCGTGGGTGCGTCTCGGGGTGGCTCGGTAGCAGCCCGGGACTCGGCCGGCGTTGAGTGCGTTGAGGGTGGCGGCGTCGTACGTCCGGCGGGTGGGCTGGGGTCTGCGGGGACCAGGGGTCCTAGCGCTGGGCGCGGTCCAGGCGCGGAGGGGTGCAGACGGGCTTACCTTTGGCGCACCTTCGGCGCTCAGTCGGTGCTCCCGCTGCGCTCGTCCGCTGCGCGGTCGCTCTGGGGACGTCATAAGAGGGAGCCGGGGGGGGGGGTCTGCGGGGGGGGCGGGAGCGGGAGCCAATCGGCTGGCGGGGGGCGGGGCCCCGGGCTGGGGCGGCGGGAAAATCTGGAGCGGTCCTCGGGTGGCTGGGGTGGCGGGAGGCAGGGGGCTCGGCGGCCCTTGGTGGCTGGGGTGGCGGGAGGCAGGGGGCTCGGCGGCCCTTGGTGGCTGGGGTGGCGGGAGGCAGGGGGCTCGGCGGCCCTTGGTGGCTGGGGTGGCGGGAGGCAGGGGGCTCGGCGGCCCTCGGTTGCTGAGGTGACGAGAGGCAGGGGGCTCGGCGGCCCTCGGTGGCTGGGGTGGCGGGAGGCCCAGGAGCGTGTGGGTGACCAGAGTAGTTTGACGCAGAAATTCAACCATGGGAGCACAGGAACCACAAACTGAGAGAGTGCAAGCTGCAGTTGCACTCAGCACTATTTTCGTACGGCAAAATGCACCCTTGGCTCCATTTTAGCTGTGAGGGTGCATTTTGTGCTATGAAAATAGCACTAAATGCGGGGTTACACGTCTCGTCTCGTCTCATTCTGAGCAATCTCTTTCAATTTTGTAGTAATTTTGGTTCATGATCTACAACAAATTTGTTGGCTTATGCCGCCCTTTATAAATACCATGCACCCTACTGTGTGGGCTACAAAGCTTACCTAGGCGTGACTTAGTAATGTTTACAGAGGAGGTTTTTTACCTGTTAAATAGAAATCTTGCCATGTCTCACTTGAGCTTTTACACTGCAGCATTCAGGCTGCATTTGTATGCCTGGTACCATATTTCCTTTGCCACATTAATAGATGGCAAAATAAAGGCAGTAGTCCATAGGCTACATTTTAACTTTGTATGTCATTGGTGTATATTCTGCATCATATTCTATGGCCTTATAAGTAAGGTAAATAAACATATTCAGGATTAGCCAATTTCTACATGATTTAGTAGCCAGAGCAAATGCACTGGGCACAGACAGCAGTGCTCCAGTGCACATAATTTAAAAAGCATCAATAAAATTCAGTCAGAAATTTGGTGACCATGCAAAAAAGGGGTGTTTTCTCACAACTAGTAATTGTGTATTTTAAAAAGCATTTGTCTGCTGTAATAGTCCTTATAAAGAAGGTGCAGTTTATGCAAGTTATTATACTGTATGCTAATTGTAAGGCACAATCTGTCCATTACAAAATACTCTGTCCCAATACTCCCTCCACATTGGCACAAAATATTTCATTCATTATCACATCTGGACTGAAAGTAACACAAGTGCACAAAAGCCACACATCCATCTTCTATCATTACTCTGACTTTCTCTTCACCATAAGAACCTGGCATAACTGGCATCAACAACATATTAGCTAAACTAATTCCAGAGAAACATAGCATTCTAATGGCACAATATCTTGGTTACATTGAAACCAAACCTGATTTTCTTTTAGTATTTTAATCATCCACATAGCCCTCTCAGTGTTTTGATCTTCATACTTACCTACGTGCAGATTTCTTTGATTGTGAATATATGGTTCAGGCACAAAGTAGCTCTGTTGGAAGGTGGGTTATTGGAAGTAATAGGTAGGCAACTAACACCAGAAACAAGGCCACGAACGTGGTACTGGGTCCTAAATATTGCCTTTATAAATGAATCCCTTGCTCAACCCTTGGTAGCGGGCACCGTGCAATAAGGCTTCATTTAGGATACAGCAAGTAAAGCATTTAAAAACACCTACACAGTGAATATGTCAGACACAACACACAATAAAAATCCCATGCCAGTTTATAAACAAAGGACATATTTGTATGCTCAAAATGACACCCAAACCATAAAGATCCACTGTAGGAAACTAAGGATATTCATTAAAAAAAGAAACACTTTCTATTGCTTAGAAACCAATAGCACCACTTCTGGACATTTGGTCACGCTTGACCGGAACAAAGTCAAAGTTTGAGGCTGACTGTGATGGAGCCCTGCTTGGATCTCATCAAGATTTTTGCCTTCCGACTTAGAATCTTTTCTGCAGATTTTTCCACTGAGGGTTATCACTGCTCTCCACCAATCCAAATTCGGTAAGAGTTTGCTGGCTTGACTTTCAAGGAGCTCTCGGTCAATCTCTTTAAGTTTGACCTCCAGAGCTCTTCAGCTGGACAAACCTGAAGTCCGGGTTAGGTTGCGGTTGTAGGTGGGCGGTTTGGCTCTCGCCAATGGGTTGTTCACCTTCAGGAGGTCTTTTCAAAAGGTCTCCTGGTGGTACAAAGTCTACAAAACACAAATCCAAGGGTCTGGAATCTCCTAAATGTTCCTTGGCAGGCGTAGACTTCACTTCCCACAATTCACTTGGCCCACCCCTTAAAACTGCACTGGTGGCACTCCAGGAGAGGGACTCTGGAGAAGGGTCAACAATTGTCATTGAGACACTTCCCTGTGAGATTGTTGCTAAATATTGTTGATGTTCATAACCATGTGAGAGAACAGCTAAAGTTGTTTATATAACGTTGTTTGGGATTGGCTCTAATAATTGTTGTTAAGACATTTATTGTGGTAGTTCCACTAAAATGATTGGTGTAACCTTACACTCTGGAGGTACCAGAAAAAAAACGTTTTAAAACATTATTAAAACTAGATCATTGATACAAAATGTGGCAATTTCAGGATTTCAACTCCTCACAGGTTATCATTAAGTGTGTTCATTGATGCCCGAATCATTTATGGATCTGCCACAGAACTGCTTTTCTCTGTGATGTAGTCTCCGCCTGCCTCTACAACACCATTGCTGTGGCTAATCTGTATTACAACAGAGAATAAAGTCCCTTGAGTCAGCACACTCTGACATTCCTACTGTGGCTTTGGCCAATTATTAGTGTCTTGTCAACTGATGTGCAATGTGGAATCCCTATGGGTCGTCTTTGACCTAATCTGTTGGTCATGTGGTATTCTCATTTGTACATAAACAAATATCTGCTTGGGGACCATAAAAAGTAAAGGGCAACCCAATAACTCCTTTCGAGCTTGGGTACATTAACAGAATCAAGGTAAACGGACAACAAGGGGATCATTTATCAGAAGTATTCCTTAAGTATATTTAATGTCCCAAAAGGTGCATATCATTGAAACAAAATATCGTAATAGTAATATCCGCATGGGCCATCAAGACGTGCTTGGTGTGGAAATTCAAGAATAATGATCAGTTGTACTACTGAATACCGATGCCAACAATATCTAGATACAAGAATATCATGGGTCAAAATATCTAATGGTAAGTGCACTTAGGGAAGTATAGATGTACTATTCCTAAAAAAAATATACCTTGAAGATGTATGTACCACAAAGGCACAAATATGAGGAGTTAGGTGAAGAAAATTTAGACATTCCAACCTGTCAGTTTTTTTTAAATCTTCCGTCCCACCGATATTGTGGGTTCAATATTCTGGGTGCAC
Source organism: Lissotriton vulgaris (assembly GCF_964263255.1). Taxonomy (NCBI): domain Eukaryota; kingdom Metazoa; phylum Chordata; class Amphibia; order Caudata; family Salamandridae; genus Lissotriton; species Lissotriton vulgaris. Next base: position 1,573,686,919 of record NC_141685.1, read on the forward strand.
ACTATACTGATATGGGTGCATAGATAAAGCAATCTGCATTTCCTAAGCACTATAGTCAAAACATATCTTTTGTTGTATGCAATGACCTGCTTCTGCAGAATCTTAATATTTGTAGAAGAGAGTGCTTTCAGAGCAGGTAGCACATTCTCAGATTTGACTTTCACCTTCTCCATCACATATCAGAGGTCTCAACATAAAATATTGCAAGTTAAATTGTAACTGACTAGTTACAAATAGTTTATAAATGTCGGTTAAAGATGTGAAGTATATCAAGCTGACAAGATTCAAAACATATGGTTTGTACTTGGTGATCTTCACATCACTTTGGGGCCTGCAGCACAAGCGTGAAAAAGTTCGGGGAATGTGGGGTTTTGACAATTCCATTTGAGCAGATTATTCTGTTCATAAAATGAGAACCACTGAGAGACGTTTTGTGAGCACAACAGGAGATAGCAATTATGTAACTGTATAAACTTGTGAGAGAAAAAGTGAGATCGGTTCTCTTTTTATTGTTCTCTTATACCAGATCTTGTAGCATGTTTTGCATTCATTTGTGGCACATGAGGAATTCCATTTACCGATTTAAGAGCAATTTAAAGAAACGTGATAATTGTATTGATCCCGCCCATGGATTTAAAATCATATTTAAAGATTTTTCTTAATGCTGTGCAAATGCCATTCCCTAAAATATTCAACAGAGGAAGCAAGGTAGGCTGGTGGGATGTAGGCATGTTCTTGATTACTTACTGAATAGTAAAATTAACTACGTTTTTCAGGACATCAAATTTTAAAATGCATGAGGTGAAATCACATTCAATTAATTTAGTGGAGATGATTTAAATATGTTTTGGTCATTCTGAAAACTCAATTTGGTTTTACTATGAGATGGGTCCAAAAGACCACCTCTAGTGGTTTTCACGTCAAGGTGTAATTGTCAGGGAAACTGTCATGGTAGACCTGCAATCCATATGTGGAGCTTTGTAAGAACGGGGTTTATTTGATAAATATCTGCCTGCTCTCGTTATCTTCTCCTTTAGTCTTACTACAGCAATCCTAGAGGGTTGTTGCAGGAGCGGAATAGCCAGATGTATTAACCATGCAGTTAGCTCTGTGCCTGTCCTCCACTGACATAGTGGACTATTGCAACTTGTCTTTTACAGGTGAGAGTCATGTCTGCATGACCCTGCCTTTTTGTTTTGCCAGATACCTTTTTCAGAACACCAAAAGTGCAGAAGATAACAGGATATAACCACGTTTTACATCTTGGAAACCAGTCTTAGGGATATTACAATGGCTCAGCTGCCCCATCTCTACAAAGTATAACGTGGGGCTTCTGCTAGAGACAGGCAGTATCTCATCCCAAGGGCAAACAGAGGTATCCTCTGGAGATGGAAGCACAGCAGGGCAACTTTCCCTTAATTGACAATAACACAACCCAATGCCCCAACTCACCACCGGACCCTGCTTATTTTGTGCTGTTTTTTTTAATAGCCTAGGTTGGGATGCAAGAAAATAACAGCACACCTCTGACAGCCAGATGACAGTAGGAAGAAGGGTTGAGACAAGCAATTGAAATAGGGTGAGACACTTTCACTCGGTTGATTGTACTCCCAGGGAGAAGAAAGACTGCTATGTTTTGAAGCGGTGTGGGCCGCCATGGGAAGGATGCCTTCCTATATCTGCTGTCTCTTCTGATTGACTGCCCGTGATCTGAGACCGACAAATCATTGGCCTCCTTCCCTCTTGCTGTGAAGTCTCTGTTCATGGGCACTCGAACACGCTTACAGTACACATGTGAAGTGTTTTTATACACTGCTGATTGTGCTACATTTAGTTGTAACCTTTATTTTCTCACTATAGCACCGATACGTTATTTCACGTTCTGGGTGGAATTTAAACAGAGAGTTTTTGCACCATGCTGATAAATACAGACGTGTTTGTGTTTAATAAGCTACATTTTCATACATTGTATCGGGTTGTTCACTTGGCCAGTGCACTGAAAATTGCCATAAAATACCTTGATTCCATTCTTCACTTGTTTAAAATGTTCCACGTTGGAATTGTATTTCTGTGAAACTCTTTCCTAGGTGTGCAACTGTTCATGGGTTTATGCTTATTCAAGTGATGTTAGTTTAATCACTGCGTAATTTACAGCGGGAGGTCCTCAAACATGAATGTTTTGCAAGTTCTTTTGAAGGACTCACTCTGAAAAGCGCAATATTATATCCTTCACTTGCTTTTGATGACATTGTGTTAATTGCGTTTTATAAGGTGATTTCACACTCCCTTCATGATGATGTTAATCTTCTGACATTTTGTAACCACATTATCCCAGATGTGTATGGGTCTTTACATGTTTGGTCGTCATAAAGAATGCACCAATAGGCCTAAAAATACAGCATGGCAGGGCACCAGATATCCACTGGTAAAGGGTTTGCAGCGAACTCCATATTTGCCCTTTAATCATTCATAGATGTTAGTTTTTGCATGAGTAATTGTAAACTAAAAATTGGCGTTTCTCGCTGAAGAATTGCCTCCCCTCTCTCCCTGCTTTGCCTTGACTCAGGGATGAGAAAAATTAACTGAGGTAAAAAGCTAAGAAACCCACAGTGGAAAGTTAAAAATGAATTAAACTATCTCATCTTTGATGCAAAACAAGTTTAAAAAGAGATAAAATCTTCAATCAGGTCCTAACGCTTTTGATCTTATCGCCCAAGCCCAGTAAGGAATTTAGCCACACCGCAGGCGAAAGTTGTATTGCTGTCAGCTTGCAAAATTCTAAGCGCTTCGCGGTGGTTCCTAGTTCCAAGTTGCCAACAAATGGGTTTCAGCCACTTAATTCTTGGGTTAGTGTAGGCTGGGCATGCGAACAAAAGATGTGGGACACTTTTAACTACTCTTTCAAAATGTGGGCAATTTGGAAGAGTTTGATAGGGGGGCTTCCATTTATTTGTGTGTTCGTGCACAGGAAGCGTGCTTAGTCTAAACTGAATAAAAAGATCCCTATCCCTGGGTTTCTGAATAAAATCTAAATAGGGCTCCAAGCGGGACACCTGCTTGTGCTGACGAAACTCATTGGTCAGTCTACCTGAGCTAGGGTTTCTGACTATCAACCCATGCCCAGTAGGCTCCCTTGATCTCCTACTTGGTCAACTGGGTCTCTGACTCCAACGCCCCTTTAAGTCCCAATGCTAAGAGAAACTTTTTTGTGTTTGTTAGCCAACGAATCTTATGGGATCCCACAAGATTCATCACTTCTCTAAGGCCGTCGGCATATTTAGATAGCTCAGGTGTTCGCCAAAGACGTGCCCAGTAGAGAATAGGGCGTAGGGTGGCAAGATCCTTGATTGAGCGGCGTCCCAGATCACTTAGGAGTGGCTTGATAGGGGTTCCCTGTGGGAGTGAGGTCAATTCTCTAAAAAATTTGTTTTCCGCTTTTGTAATGAAATCCACACTGTCAAAGCCCCAAAGCTCGGCAACATATAGTGCCGAACCTATGGCCCTGGCAGCATAAATTTCAAGAGCGGGAGCAATTGGCCTGGATTTTGAAGCACGATGTTCCCTTCCTATCACGCCCACAACATGCTTGTGATTCAAAGCCATTTTGTCAATGTGTGGGCGCCAACTTAAGGTATCAGAGATTCTAATTCCTAAGTAATCAAATGTTTTGACACACTCTAATGGTGCCCCATCAAGTGTGAGGGTAGACTTGGTTGACCTACTAGGATTGAAGTAGAGAAGCTTTGTTTTAGAAGTATTAATTACTAAGCCCCTCAAGTGGCATAAAGGTGGAACCTGTTTAAAGATTTCTGCAGTCCCACAGGGGTTTTAGATATTAATAAAGTGTCGTCCGCAAAAAGTAGGGCAGGCACTTTATCACCCGCAAGAGCAGGGGCATCAGCATTTATTTCCAATAAAAAAGAGACCACCTGTTAGACCGGTCTGGCTTTTTGCGTAGTCCCTCCAATTTATTATTTATTTTGTCCCCTTTTTGCCCCTCATACCTTTATTAATTTTTGTGTCCACTAGCTTTTTCTAGGTGTTGGTCAAGGGGATAGGTGTTCTTTCCCCCCCCCTCATAGTTTTTCACCTCAGGCCTAGAGGCCTTTTCTGACAGGGAAATAGCTGGAGTCACAAAATGGTGGCTACCAACTGTCCTAACTGCCAAACCCAGAACCTGTCCCATAGAGTAGAATAGGGCGTTCCAGAACCTTCTGGTCCCTTCTGGACTCCTGAGGGTCAGCCTATAAAAGGCGGAATGCTGGACAGCCATTTTGTCTTGCTAGTGAGGGGCAGCTAGAGTAAAGGCTGAGGTCTGGTAGAGGTAGGATCCTGGAGGGTGGATTGCTCTACAAGGGTAGCCCTCTGTCTAGGTTTTTCCACCCTCCATACCTGTTGTCCTAGCCAAGTTAGTTCATCCTGCTGACCCTGGACAGTTAGGTGTAGGGGTTAACTCCAGTAGTCTGTGGAGCTGAGAAGGACCCTGCACTGGGAACTGAATTAAGAGGTCCCCGGTGCCCCTATGTCTGTCCAGTAAGGAGGGCTGGTGGTCTAGTGCTAGAGAAGTGCTCTGTGACTTTATCGAGTAGGAGCCCCCTTTTGACCCCCCCTTTCTAGGGCAAGAAGTAAGCTCCTGGCCTGGATAGTGCTGGGTTTCTCTTACCGGTGTCTGGACTCATAGTGGGCAGTCAATCTCCTGACTGACGCGGTGGTGGAGTGTGGAGACAGGATCCATTGAGCCTGGGAAGTCTTGTTTTGTTACCACCGTGAGCGGGACCCCGGGGGCGCCTACCGCGCTCTGTGACAGCGCTCCGGTCGGACCGAGAGAGAGAGGGTGAAGTGTCCATGCCCGGCGCCACTGCGCTTATTCCCCACTGAACTGGGTGCTGCATTACAGGAGGGGTCTAGGACCGAGCAGGCCCGTCGCAGAGACACTAATCGGCGTCAGGGCGTCTGAGCAGCCGCTGGGGCCGAGACGCTGAACCTCCGCGCATGCGCGGAAGTATCCTGGTGAGGAGATCGTCGTCTACCACCGGTGAGGAGAACCGAGAGGAGGAAGCGGCTCCGTCGTGTGGCTGGTGATCGACTGAAGCGCCGAGGGACAGACCCTGAGGAGAGAAAGCAGCTCCGTCGAGCGGCTGGTTCCCCACATCAGCGCCTCAGGTTTCACCTGGTAGGGCCTCCGCTCCTCTGTGAGGGGGTGGGGAGGCCGATCCTCGAGGAAGAGCGTCTCACAAGTAAAGAGGGTGAGCGGAGGAACCGCCTGCTGGCCCACCCGTCCAAGTAAGCCGGGAAGAGTAAGGTGTGGCGAGGGAGAGCTGGTTAGGCCTCCTGGTCGCCTGTCTCTTTTCCACTCTGGTGCAGCACTAGTTGACAGCAAGGGGTGGAGGGGCTGAAAACGAGTGGCTCAACCTCAAGCCTAACAGATACAAGAAGCCAATGATATCCCCGAGGGGTGAAAGGTGACTGAGGATCTAACTAATCCTCTGGTACTTGACAATTTGTGACAGCTTGTCCCCAGAAAGAGTAGAGTTGCTGGGGAGTGCAAATCTGCAACTGATAATAGAGCAGTAAGGGGAAGTGGTGGATATCTGAGTACTCCTTGTGTTCAGAGAGGGGTTAAACAAAGTGCAGTGTATGCTCATCTGAACTGTTAAAGTATAAGCGTTACCTGCCAAATATGGTTAAGATTCCTGACTAAATGCAATGTACTGTTAATGCTGGATGAAGATATGCTTTAGCAATTTAAAAGTATAATTATTATTTTCAAGACAAACTGAAATGTCCTAAATTGTGATTTCTGGAAACAAAAGAGCAGAAATAATATTTTTATAAACCAGCTCATATTTTTCTAACATTGGTGTAGTGTCCTTTTTGTGTGTTATTGCGTGGATTTACTGCTGGGTGGGTTGCAACCTTCACACATGTGCCTCTAGTGAATGTGACTTACCCTAGGCCAGGCTACCCTAGGTGACCTGACATCCCAGGTTCCAACACCACCCCATTCACGAACAGTGAAAAAAGGGTGGGAGCCATGACGCATCCCTGACGGACGCCTCTATTAACAAGGATTTTATCTGTTTTCTGTTCCTGTGAGCCCCACCTGATTCGGGCATAGTTATCCTCATGCATACGGACCAAAAGATTTGAGATAGGCTGAGGATACCCCATCCCCTATAGGACCGACCACAGGCGGTCTCTAGGGACCAGATCAAAGGCAGTCTTTAGGTCGATAAAGGCGAGATAAGGACTGCCCTTGCCAATGGTCACCACTTTCCAGTGCAAAAGGGTCATCCTTAAGGCCTGATCAACCGTACTTGTGCATGCCCTAAACCCTGCATGAAATTGCGACAGGATATTGTTCTCCTCGGCCCAGGAGAGAAAACTCTCCGATTATACTGATAGTGATGTTGCACGTGTAGAGGACGCATCCTCATTTCCATGTTTTCTCATTTGAATGAGGTAATCACTTTGTCTGTACACTTCTGCTCTATTACAGATGTTGGCGCTGAGGCAAACAGGCGTCTAGGATGAGCACTGTCAGTGTGCCACCCGCGGGCACCCCTCTGAAAGAGCCCCCATAGACCCCTCCGGATGTCCCCCGGTAGTAGGTGACAGTCACTCAATGCACCTGCCTGTAGGGGGATCTCTGCCTCCTGAACCTTGAAACACAGAGAGCCTTGTAAGCAGGCAGGTAGCCTGTCTTTTAGTGAATGCTCTGCTCTGGGTATGCGGCTGCCCTGAGGCAACACATTTTGGAAAATGGGGCGCACTGTCCTGGTATGCTCCAGGCACATCTTTTGAAAGGTGCACCTGGCACAGGCTGAACAATGGACCAGATCTCCAATCAAGGCCCGGATGCTAAAATAGAGAAGGCACCATTATGCGAGATCTACACCTGTGTGTTCTCTTAAGTGAATCTCCAATAAAAATCTCCAAAGTGAATGCCTGACTTCTAGGTGGTTTTCAGAAACGCATCTTCTCAGTTGTCACCTGATGGATGTTTGCTTATATTCCATCTGTTATGATTCACATTTGGGTTTGTTTTGTTGCCAAATATTGTGAACTGCATGTCAGAGACAACGCACCTTTTTTTGTCCAGTATAAACTGGAGGATGAATTTGAGTACTTTTTCATTATATGCTGCAGGAGGGTGCTCTTCTTTGTGTTAACATTTCAGTTCATATGTGTCCTATAAACCTTGCAGATAGATCTTAGCTATGAGTCTTTTTTTGGACAATGACAGACAATATAAGGCAGCATGCAATATAGCTTAAAAGACTTGGGGGCAGATTTATGAGGCCGTTGCGCCGATTTGCGCCGCAATTGCGTCACTTTATTTGACGCAACTGCGGCGCAAACAATGCACCCTATTTACAACGTGACGCATCTAGGAGATGCGTCACGTTGTAAAGCACTGCGCCATAAGGAGGCGTTCCTGCGCAGGGGGGGGCGTTCCTGAGCAGGAACGCCTCCTGAAAGTGGCTGAGTGAAATCTATGAGATTTCACTCAGTCACTTTCAGGGCAATGCTGCGTCGAAACCCTGCGCCTGCTTGAAGCAGGCGTAGGTCTTGACGCAGCTTGTGCAGATGGTGTACCCCCGAGCCTTGCTGGAGCTGCGTCGCGCTTGCGACGCAACTCCAGCAATGCGCCACATTTCCGGCACAGATGCGTCACGCATCTGTGACGTTTTTGCACCATGGTGCGCCGCATTATAAATGCGGCGCACCATGGGTGGCGGAGCTGTGGCGCACGTTAACTGGCGCATCCCTGGGGATGCGCCAGTTAACATAAATCTGCCCCATAACATTTAATTACAATCAGCAATAAAGGAACAGACATACTCTATTGTGAGAGAGAAGGATAGCATTTACTACTATGTACACGAGTAAGAGGCATCTCTCCTTCAGATCCATAAAGTGACCACCAGCGAAAGCAAAGTGTTCAAGCCCAAACTTTTCACTACCTTGCAATCAAAGCTGTGTGATACAAGGTTAAGTGTAGAGCATGCCATTTCTTGTTTACACAGATTCGTAATTTCTTATGGGATGTCAAGTAGATGAATGGTGTTTTTTTCATTGGTTTGCTTTCCCTCTGGAGAATAAAAGCAAACTCATAGAAATAGAAAACACTCTTTCCAATTCCGCTCCTTTCAGTCGAGGAGTGCAACAAGCTCCAATCCTCTCTCCTACACTGCTTTAACCTTCAAAGGAACCTCTTGCCAACATCCTCAAAAAATCCTATTTTTCATTACAGTATACATGGATGATAATCTTCTATATATGAAAGTTTTATTTGGGGAGGAAACTTTCAGCTGTGGATGACACTTCAGCATCTTAAACTAGAGCCTAATAAAAGAGCGTTTCTCTTGTTTACACCCCCATCACATATAGTTACATCATCTGTACAACAATGAATCCACACCATATGAGGGCTAATCTGCAAGCCTGTCAATGGAGAAGGCACAAAAGTACTGCGGGTAATCCAGGACAGGAGCTTGAATCACCAAGTGCATATCTACCTCCACCCCGCATCGAATCCATATGTGGAATTTTTTGAAGCCAGCATCTCAGCCTGGCTGTTAGCAGCGAGCAACAAACATGCCCCGCTCAAAGAAATCAAACCTGCATTCCGCTCTGAAGCTCAGAAATGGTTCTCTTCTGAGCTAAGAGTTCAAAAACTAGATCTACGCCAAAAAGAGAGGAAATGGAGACTCACCTATACTACTCGACTGCCCGCAAAGAATATAAAAAAGCCATTCTCTCAGCCAAAGCCACCAACTTCTCAGCAAGAATCTCAAAGTCTAACAATAAATCAAAGGATATCTGCGCCATAGTGAACGAGCTATCCAACGCAGAGAGAATTCTTCCCAAGCCCATTGCGACCCAAGACTTGTGTGATTCCCTGAATAATTACTTTTTGGAAAAAATTGTCAACATCAAAGCCAGTATCCCTAGCTCCTGTACCATGGAGGCCTCCCCTGCCATGATATCAAACCCCTACACTCTAGATCATTTTCCCCTCCTAGATGCCCAGAAGTCCCTGCAGGTTTAAATGTCCAGGGTGAAATCTGGCTCGCCAAGGGACTGCTGCCCCCCGCATATCCTAAAGGACGTTCTCTCTGTCCTTTCTATCCCTATCCTGATGTTCCTAAACAAATCCCTATCCCAGGGCAGGGTCCCCAAAGCTTTCAAGGACGCAGTCGTGGTCCCCCTCCTAAAGAAACCAGCAGCGGACCCCCAGAATCTCTCCAACTACAGGCCCATCTTGTGGTAAATATTTTACCTAATCTATTTTTCCGTATAATTATCATTACAAGACAGCTCATAAAAATGAGAGGCAGAGTCTGTGGTATCTGAGTCTTACGGGTTTTAATGGAAAAAAACCTCGAGGTTGGAGATCATGTTCCGTCACCACTAGGGTTCGGGAAGGGACAGTCAACGTTTTATTAACATTACACATTATATATAGTAAAATACATCATTGAATTCAATACAGTAGGCGTAACAGGTGAAAAAGAGCGAGATAAGAGCACATGTGCGTAATAGGAGGCGTGAAAATAGGCGTACACGAAGGCGTGCACTGTACATGTCAGAGGAACGTCACATGTGGGTGGGTGCATAGAGAAAGTTGCAGAATCAGCAGAAAGGTGTAGATGCGCGCGCAGCTAGCATGACGTGACATAGATGTGGTAACTGGGGAGAACTTTAACACTAGTAGAGGAGACAGAAGTCTGGGATGTCAGAACGACCTGGACCTATAATATATCTGATATCTTGTGTTTGGAGGATGTATTATCTGGAGTAAAAGGTCTCTCGGGCAGAGGCTATTCTATACTGAATGCTAGTGCGTGCATATGTGTCTACGTGTCTACGTGCAGGGCCATGAGCCTACTATGGCAACGGGAACTGTAAATTACTTGCATGGAGGCAGGAAGGCTTGCTCTTTGCTCTGCAGACGGGGAGATGTTTACCTAAATCACTAGACAGGAATGTATTTTCGAGGAGGCTGAACAGATAACTTGAAGGCAAAATACAGTTTTGGCAGGCAGGCCAGGTTGAGCCAGGCACCGCTTCGCTTGGCAGGAAGTAAGGCAGAGGTCAGGGATATATGTTCAGGCTGCAGTATTCAGAGGCAAAAGGCAGAAAGGGCTCGGAGACACAAATCAGGGCCTAGCTCGGTAGAGCCAGGAAAAACGTAAAAGTGTACCATGTAAAGACGTTGGCATGGTATAGTTAGGAACTGAATTATCGATCCATTCATGGTGGATCTGAAAGAGGACATGTTAACGTTGGACGCAAATGTATTTGCGTCTTCATATTCGGTCATGGATGGAAATTACATGTACTTGAAGCACGTACATGGAGACGTTGGGGTACACGTTAGGGGACATACTTGACCATACAAATTTCAATTACCTCATTCCCTCCTTGTCCCCTACGGACCCTTCAGGATATGTCTATTTTCATGAGACCATCTATCTGTTCATATAGCATCATTTGCTCATCTTTTTTCATTCGAGCACGAGAACGTGGACTTGGACGGGGAATACATGACGTGGCGCACAAGCCGCAAATCGCTGGCCCACATTGTAGACATAGGCAACAACTAAATACTATGAGGAGGGCTATTCCAAGGAAGGATAGGACTTTCCATCCCCAGGCTGATATGACGCTCCAGAGCCAACCGGACCAAGTCCAGGTGCCCGGACTCTGGTGTATCTGACTAGCAATCTTGTGGAGCCGAGTTATGGCTCTGTATACTGACGGTGCATTATTTGGAATGAAAACACAACAACTGGATCCGATGACTCTACAAGCCCCACCCCTATCTGCCAGGATGACGTCAAGGACGAGACGATTTTGAAGAACGACAAGTCTCATAGCAGACTGCTCCTCTGTTAAGTTACCTAGGGCAAAAGTAGTTTCATTCACTACTGCTTCAAGGGTTCTGGTCAGTTTACGTATCAGTTTACTGTTAGAGACAGTTCCTAAATAGGGAAAGAATCCTTTATTGAAATCTGTGTATTGTTCCCATGTTGTTTCAGTGTAATCGACAATCGGGAGATCTCTCTTGGGTCTAACATGAATGAGATGAGAATTTCTATGGTAATCAGGTGGGGCTAGGAAAACAGGTGGCAGTAGGAATGCAATGTAACAAGTACCATCCCAGTCTGGAGGCAAACTTATATAAGCTGTATGGCCACAGATGAAATAGGAATGTCGGGAAGCTTTGAATGTAGACTTGCCTTTATCACTGAATTCAATAACTGTATTACAATCGCTGTGTCCTAGTTGTACTGAACCATTCTTTCTAACGCATAGGTTACCTTTCACTGGCAAAACTGTAATTGAAGGTGAGTTCAAACTAGTTTCTGACTGGACATTCAAAATCATGAGGCTAAGTGTAAAATTACCCAATTCATATACTTCATTTTCTAGATCGGTACCTGTCATTTGGGGAAGACCCTCCTTGTCAGGGAAACATGCCTTATTCATAACTGTATTCAGGTCTCCCCATATCCAATTACCTTGGGAAACTTTAGACTTACTATCTAACGAGGACATTAATGTAAACCATGCACCACATGAACCATTATGTGTAAACGGATAAGGAAAAAGAGGCAAGGCTCCCGTCATTTTCTGGTAGGGAGGGAGTCGGCCACATACCCAGCAATTAGTAGCATTGCTGGTCTGATGGGAATGGTGTAACATACGGATGAAGGAATTGTTACGCAGTGCAAGTCGGTAAGAAAGCTCGTGCGGGGGCAGATCACTGAAGGTGTGGTCTGCAGTGTCATTGAAAAAAAAATGTGTTTGTAGAGGAAAATATACATGTAACATATAGCTTAGGCATATAATCGTAAGACTCAAAAAGAACATGATAAGTAAAGTAACGATACATCTGCTTCGCAGATTCTTGCAATATTTCTGTTTCTTGATCTCCTGTCTCTCTTTCTCATTATGGGGGTCTAGCTTGTACATGTCAGGAACCCGTCTAACCGCTTCACCCAGGGGGGACTTAAACAATTAAACTGTCTGACTTACTAGACCTCAATTTTAATTTATACTCCTGGGACGGAGTTTTCTCTACCAGGGGGAGTTTAGTATCAATCTCTGGAATGTGAAAATCCTGGGAGTCAGTCTTTGGCGGAAGTCCATAGCACTTTTTTACGTGGCTCGAGTGGAGCCAGTTTTTTCTCCCCTCTAGTTTTACGGCGGTCCTCGTTGTCATCAGAACGATCTTCGGCTCCTTCCAACGGGGCTCCAAAGGGCTTGACCGGTCAAAATTGCGTGTATAAACATAGTCGCCAGGGACGATCTTGTGTGGCTTCACCTCGGTGTTGTCTGGAAAAGCTGCTGCGACCTGTGAACGACATGATTGTAGTGCAGACATCAAGGAAGCAAGGTAATCTGTCAGCATATTACTGTCAACATCAGTTAATTTACGAGGCAGAGGCGTCCCCCACATATTCGGTGGCCGGCCAAAAACCACCTCATACGGGGATAGCCCTGTTCGAGAATGGGCTACCATTCGCATATAGAAGAGGGCAACTGGAAGAGCTACTATCCAGTCTACTCCTTTTTCTGCACAGACCTTGGCAAGACGAGTTTTCAGAGTCTGATTGTGTCTTTCTACTAATCCAGCTGCTTCGGGATGCCGAACACAGTGGAACTTCCATTGATAGCCTAACAAAAGGGAAACTTGCTTCATGAGCTCGGACGAGAATGGCTGTCCGTTATCTGAATACACGACACGAGGCAAACCATACCTCGGGAAAAATTCACGAACCAACTGCTTGGCAGTGGTCGGGGCAGTGTAATCTGGGACTGGATATGCTTCTGTCCATCGGGAAAGTGCACATACAACTACGAGGACGTACTTGAATCCTCGACAACGGTCCATCTGGATATAATCCATCTGGAGGACTTCAAAAGGGTGATCAGGAGGATGAAATCCACCTTGCTCGACGGGAATGCCTTTACCTGGGTTGAACTGACAACAGATCATGCAAGTACGCACTTTCTGTTTTGCGGCTGCTCGTAAATGCTTATTGAACCATAGGTTTTGAATACTGTCTAACATAGCTTTTTCACCTAAATGTGCAGGACTATGTGCTGTGTTAATGATAACTTGAACCATAGAGTCGGGGAGAAACCATGTGGATTTTCCCTTCGTCATCCATCCCTGTTCTGTCTGGATCCCTCCTAGTTCTGTCCATTTCTTGATTTCATCTGGGGTAGCATGTGTCTGTATGTCAATTACATCTAGTGCGGGATCCCTAACTGTCATGCAATGTGTTGGAACTACTGTCTTTGTCATATCAATCTGAGTATGAGTCTGAGCTGTATGTTTGGCTGTTCGATCTGCCAGGTCGTTACCCTGGAAAATGGTATCTGTGACTTTCGTATGTGCCTTGCACTTCATGATGGCTATGGCTGTAGGCAAATGTATTGCTTCTAACAGAGCTTGAATGAGGGGACCATGCTGTATCTTGGCCCCGTGTGAAGTTAAGAAACCTCTCTCTTGCCAGAGGACTCCGAAGTCGTGTACAACTCCGAATGCATAGCGGGAATCTGTGTATATGTTAACTTTCAGGTTCTTGGCTCGAATACAGGCTCGGGTCAGAGCGATGAGCTCTGCTGCCTGGGCAGACAGTGTGTCAATACGATGTGTTTCTATGACTTCTGTTTCAGTGGTCACTGCATATGCGGCCACTAACTCTCCTGTATTTGTTCTCATACATGAACCATCCACATAAAGTGTCAGGTCTGGATCTGGTAATGCAATGTCTGTCAAGTCTTGTCTGGGCTTCGTCATAGTGTTAATGACTTCCACACAATCATGTGCCATAGGGTCTGTTGTACTTAACGGTAAAAGTGTAGCAGGATTCAGTGTATTGCAACGTCTGATTTCTATGTGTGGCTGGAATAATGTCAATTCATAACCTGTCAATCGTGCTATAGTCAAGTGCTGAGTCTGTGTACGGTTTAAAAGAACTTCCACGGAATGTGGAACTTGTACTGTCAATTGGTGTCCTAATACTATGGAATCACTTTTTCTGATTGCTAGAGCTGTTGCTGCAACTGATTTCAAGCATGCAGGCAGAGCCTGGGCTACTGGATCTAACGTACTAGAAAAATAAGCACATGGTTTATGTGAACTGGCTTGATCTTGGGTGAGTACTGACAATGCAGTACCTTCGCGTTCTGTGACAAAAAGTGTAAAAGGCTTGCTGTAACATGGTGTCGCTAGAACAGGTGCTTGACATAGGGCTTTCTTCAGGTCGTCAAAAGCTTGTGTATGTTCCTGAGTCCAAGGGAGGGCAGTCGATGTCGCTGCCTCCTGTGTTATCAACTGTATAAGGGGCTTGGCTAGATATGCATACTGAGGGATCCATTGTCTACAGTAAGAGGTGAGGCCTATGAAGGCCCGCACTTCTTTTTGTGTCTTGGGTTGTGGCATATGTACAATTAACTGGATGCCGTCAGGTGTAAGCTGTCTCCCCCTCTTGGACAGCAAGTGACCAAGGTACACAACTTGCTGAACACAGAATTGCAGCTTCGAAGGAGACACTTTGTGTCCCTTGTCGGCCAGAAAAAATAGGACTGTCAGAGATGCTTGTTCACATTCTTGTTTACTTCGAGCGGTGATCAATAGATCATCGACATACTGAAGCAGGGCAGTGTTAGCAGGCATGTGGATACTGTCAAGTTGTCTTTTTAATGCTTGGCTATAGATACTCGGACTTTCCGTGAACCCTTGAGGTGCACGTGCAAATTTAAAGCTTCGGCCATTTAAACTGAATCCGAAAAGGTACTGGCTCTCCGGATCAATGGGAACACTAAAGAAGGCATTCTTGAGATCTATTACAGTAAAGAACACCGCTTCAGAATCAATAGCAGTCAATAGGGATGAAATATCTGGGACCACTGGAAACTGAGGTATGATACATTTGTTAAGCTCTCTAAGGTCAATCACTAGGCGATATACAGGAGGTTCATTTGGATCAGTACGTTTGAGAATCGGAAGGATTGGAGAATTACAGATATTGGAGTCAGTTTCTACAACTACTCCATGAGCGATGAGCTCGTCAATGATTTTCAATAAGGCTACTACAGCCTCAGGTGGCAATTTGTATTGTCGGATTCTGGGCAGAACAACTCCTTGCTTGAGTGTAACACGATATGGTGTAATATGCATGCAACCTACATCAGTCGGACCTTGTGCCCATAAATGCTGTGGTACATTCTGTAATCAGGGATCAAAATCTCTCAACACATAGTGACCCTTGAAGTCACGCAAAAACAATCTCACTCCTTCCGGAGAACAACATATTACAGCTCCTAGAGCTTTCAGTGTTTTAATACCTAACAAGTTTTCGGGACATGACTTCGTAAGCAATAAATCAGTAGTACGGGACAATGGACCAACTGCTAAGGGAACTGGTTTCGATACTTCATTAACAATAGGCTTTCCTGAAAATCCAAGGGAAACATTCTGTGAGCCTGAGAGGGGTGCCCCTGGAACCTCGTCATGACTGATGGTAGTTCTGCTTGCCCCTGTATCAATCAAAAACTTTCTGTCTTTTCCTAATACCTGACTATGTACATAAGGACCCTCTTGATCTACCGGAATCTCGATGAGAGGCAAACCCACTTCCCTCTCTAGGCTGTTTCATGAATACTGTTGGTAATCTGGATACTCTGACTGTGCATATTGGTACATCTGCTGTGTAACGTGTTGTGTCGCAGCAATGGGCTGGGGCTGTGGTACCGCAACAGTCTGTTGCTGAACACGTGGCGGAGCAAGTTGCGGATTCTGTTGAATATTTGGTTGGACATGTTCTGGCCTAGGCTGGCGTGGTCTTTCTTTCGTTTTGCCTGTAGCTATATTATGTTTCAGAACGGCACAATCACTAATAAAATGACCTGGCTGTTTGCAATAATTGCAATTTCCTTTAACGGAACCTGTAGGATGACTAGTCTGTATGTTCTGCATGTTACCCTTCTTCTGACCATCTGCTGGAACGGATTGAGCAACTAATACTTTCATTTTAGTGTCTTTCATGCGTCTTTGTTCATGATCGTGTTCCTCTCTGATTCTATTCTGGTGGTACTGTAACATTTGTAACATTTGGGAAGGCGTATTTGCTTGCCATGTACTTTCGACTTTCAATACTCTGTTCTTAACCTGTGGTAAGGAATTCTCAACTAATTTGGTTACGAAAAGATGTGGGAATGACTCGCTACTTGTTTTTAGGCCACTGTTAATAATAAAACATTTCTCGAATCTAGAATAAAAATCACTAGTGTCTTCGTCTGGTTTTTGTTTGCAGGCTGAAATTGCATCCCAATCTTCCTTTTTAACTGTCAATAATCTAGGCAATACCTGTACTAACAATCCTGGTAATGCTTTCGTTTTCTCCCCAAGACCTAAACCTGGGGTGCGTCCTTTATCTTCATCTTCTAATTCGGTCCAATCAATCTTTTTATCTCCCACCCCACAATCTTACTCTTTTAGTTTTTCGTAAATCCCTGCTGGCAACAATACTTTTAACATCTTAAGGATGTCTGAATATGTGTAATCGCCCATGAGTAACATGTCTTTTAATTCACGGTGGAATCCTGCAGGGTCTTTATCGTGACAGGGTACAATTTTCTTCATTTCCAATAATTCCATTTTAGTCAAGGGAGTGTATACGAATACACGTTCAAGCGTATCATCTGGCTTCCGGATTGGATGTACTTCTCGTAAGGGATTCTGTCTGTCCAGATGATATGGTTGTCTAACTGGGGGTGAAACTGAAACATGACGTGGAGTCAAGAACGTACTATATTTGTGCCGTTGCTCTAAAATAATGCCAATCAAATCGGTACCTAGGCCTCTCCATCTTCTCAGGAGTAAGTCTTGCAGTAAATTATATAGCGGACCTGGATCAGACTGATGGTTTTCATACTGGATAATGAGATGTTGAATCATGTATATACCAGCTAGTCGCTGTTCTTCTGGGGTAAGACTTAAAAACGTGTGTACTACTAGGTCATCTTTATATATACTGTCATCCTCGGCCCATTGGACTGCTGACCGGGCTAGTTCCTGATCACGTAAGGTAGTGAGTTCATGATAACCTATTCTTTCTTTCAGGATTTTATCAGTAACTTGGAATATATGTTCAAGAGAACACTGCTCTGGTATTGGGGAAAGGTAACGTTTCTTGCTTTCTGGGCGAATGGGTCTGTCAAAAGGATTACCTAAAGGATACTGTTTAGGGAGTTTCGCTCTACCTACATACGCTATCGTCTCTTGAGTCGCTGCTGGATTCTCTGGTTCTTCCTCCTCTGAGGAGTCTTTATCGTCTGACTCTACTGCCCTATCGGCATTCTGTCGGATATTTATGGCTACTATCTCCTTACGGATTTTTCTAGACATGGCATCTATACATTTCTCTTTGTCATGCTTACAATCTGCAATATTCTGACTCCATTTAGTCAATACATTCATCTCTTCTTGATCAAAACCTGGTCGATCTCGTTCTCTTATCAAACAATTAATCAAGAACCGTATATTAAAGCTTGTGTATCAACTTTCTGATATGCCATGGCTTCACGAACACATTCAGGGCCTTCTCCTGTTCGAATAAAATGATATATTCTGTCTAATTGTTCTGACATTCCTGGTAGTGTAACCAAAAAATCTGCAACACATCTTAAACGTAACGAAGCTAACATCATGGGTCCTGTCTTGCCAGGTACTGAATCATATCTACAATCTGTAAGATATTCTTTAAGTTTTTCGGCTGGGGTCGCTTTCGGGGTACGTAGCGTAGCTAATTCTCTCATTGTCAGGCGCTGCACTTGTGGCGGGGTGTGATAGGGACCTCCTGTGGCCCCTCTAGAAGCGGATGCCTGGGCATAACCGGGCTGTAGCGGGGTTGAACCTTGGGCTGCGTCTGTCGAAAAAGGATTAGTAGGGGGAACAATGGGGGAAGTGATAACAGGTGCGGGAACATGCTGACGTGGAGGGGTCGTGGCTTGGGCTTGATCGGCAGGAATCTGCCGTGGCAGATTATTATTAGCAGGATGTACGGGTACGTTGGTATATGCGGGAGCTACATCATCTAAATAGGAAGAAAGGAAAATATCTGCTGCGGTCTTATGGTGACGTACTTTAGTCGGAACCAATGGGGGTGGCAGGTTACTGGACACTTCCGGGGTCGCCCTGGGCAGGCCCTCGGCAAGAACTGGATACATGCCTGTAATGAGGGCATTTCTTTGGCGGTCTAATTGTTCTGATCTGACCTGTTCTCCTTCTTCTAGTAACTCTTTTTCTTTGGCTTTTTCGGATTCCTCTCTACTTCTATCTGCTTTTCTGAGTGCTTTTTCTGTTCTTCTATGTGATTCTTTACGCCACAATTCTATGGCATCTTTCTGAGATTGTCTGGCTTTCCTTTTCCATAACACTTCTTCTACTCTCATGATGCACTCGGCATCCCATGTCCCTGAGACAGGCCATCTAAACTGTTCTTCTAAGTGCTTGGTGTAGTCCACCCACAAATCTAAATACAACACAGCGTCTAGGCCGTGCTTGTGGTACATAAAATATCCTGGAGTGTCCCTAGGTGGGACAGGCACTGCTTCTTCGAGTATCCCTTTCCTAGTTCCTATCTGACGCAATTTCGAGAATAACGGCATCTTTACTTGAATACAATAAACACGGCAATGAAAAGCAAACAGTCATTCATACCACAACATGAAATACATTAAAACATTGTCTAGTACATTAAAACACAATACCTAGAGTCACGTGAGAATAATGCTAGAAGGCTTGAATCTTGAATCACTGAATTACTGAATTACTAGATGCACTGCTAAACAGTACAGACCGGTCCCATAAAGAGACACGTCATACCGCGCTCACCTAAGTGAACACGTACGGACCAGGACTGTGTACCCAGACCTGTCTTGACCGGACACAAACTAATGCACCCGTCTAGATGCGTCCCTAGCAACGGTACTCACCGGGAGCAATACTTGAACTTGAACTTGAAGGCCTCGGACTGGACTGGATACTGGTACTGCTACTACGCATGCGCCTCGTCACATCGGAACAGGTGGGTCTCCGGATACCTCGGACACTGCTACTCTCGGCTGGGCTCTGGTCGGGATCCTCCGCACTCCTCACCGCCTCGTCTGGATGTCGACCGCAGTCTCAGTCACCTCCGTGGGCCTGAGGGAGATACAGGAAAACCTGCAGATGCGCATGGATGTCCGTCACAGCTGTGGCAGGGGACAAGGCCTGCGACGCATCTCCGGTGCGTGGGGTGGGGGAGGGGTCCCTGTTCGGGCGCCAAATTATGTGGTAAATATTTTACCTAATCTATTTTTCCGTATAATTATCATTACAAGACAGCTCATAAAAATGAGAGGCAGAGTCCGTGGTATCTGAGTCTTACGGGTTTTAATGGAAAAAAACCTCGAGGTTGGAGATCATGTTCCGTCACCACTAGGGTTCGGGAAGGGACAGTCAACGTTTTATTAACATTACACATTATATATAGTAAAATACATCATTGAATTCAATACAGTAGGCGTAACAGGTGAAAAAGAGCGAGATAAGAGCACATGTGCGTAATAGGAGGCGTGAAAATAGGCGTACACGAAGGCGTGCACTGTACATGTCAGAGGAACGTCACATGTGGGTGGGTGCATAGAGAAAGTTGCAGAATCAGCAGAAAGGTGTAGATGCGCGCGCAGCTAGCATGACGTGACATAGATGTGGTAACTGGGGAGAACTTTAACACTAGTAGAGGAGACAGAAGTCTGGGATGTCAGAACGACCTGGACCTATAATATATCTGATATCTTGTGTTTGGAGGATGTATTATCTGGAGTAAAAGGTCTCTCGGGCAGAGGCTATTCTATACTGAATGCTAGTGCGTGCATATGTGTCTACGTGTCTACGTGCAGGGCCATGAGCCTACTATGGCAACGGGAACTGTAAATTACTTGCATGGAGGCAGGAAGGCTTGCTCTTTGCTCTGCAGACGGGGAGATGTTTACCTAAATCACTAGACAGGAATGTATTTTCGAGGAGGCTGAATAGATAACTTGAAGGCAAAATACAGTTTTGGCAGGCAGGCCAGGTTGAGCCAGGCACCGCTTCGCTTGGCAGGAAGTAAGGCAGAGGTCAGGGATATATGTTCAGGCTGCAGTATTCAGAGGCAAAAGACAGAAAGGGCTCGGAGACACAAATCAGGGCCTAGCTCGGTAGAGCCAGGAAAAACGTAAAAGTGTACCATGTAAAGACGTTGGCATGGTATAGTTAGGAACTGAATTATCGATCCATTCATGGTGGATCTGAAAGAGGACATGTTAACGTTGGACGCAAATGTATTTGCGTTACCATATTCGGTCATGGAGGGAAATTACATGTACTTGAAGCACGTACATGGAGACGTTGGGGTACACGTTAGGGGACATACTTGACCATACAAATTTCAATTACCTCAATCTCCCTGCTCCCCTACTTGGCTAAGGTCCTTGAAGCCCATGTAGCTGCAAGCCTGTCCAATTTTATCGAGCAGTCTGACTACTTAGACCCTAATCAAGCAGGGTTCCGCTATGCTCACTATACAGAGATTGTAATTCTAGCAGTATTGGATTCCCTTCGAGGAAATGCTGATAAAGGAATCCCTTAGGCTCTGGTCCTTCTGGACCTCTCGGCTGCGTTCGACACAGTCGATCATGTCATTTTAATGGCCGGCGTCGAACAGGCCGGCATCCATGACTCAGCCCTCAACTGGATTAGGTCCTTCCTTAGCGGCCGCACTCAATCTGTACGCTTAGCCCCTTTCCCTGCACCCAAGCTACCTACCACATGTGGGGTCCCTCTGGGATCCTCACTTTCTCCTTTGCTGTTTATCTTGTATCTGCTTCCCCTGATTCAGTCATTGAGGGAACGAAAAACAACCACTTTTAACTATGCGGATGATCTTCAGCTGATCTCACGATAGACAACTCCCCTGAATCAATCCTGGAATTCCAGTGCACCATGCTCGACATCTGCCAGTGGATGGACTGAAACCATCTGAAACTGAATCCTGGCAAGACCGAGATAGTCTTGAACAGGAACAGCCAAACCGTCTGGGGCCCACGCTATTGGCCTACAGAACTTGGCTCTGCCCCATCCCATCCCATCCATGACGTGTCCTCCTAGACTGAATGTGTTAACTCTGTTTGCTTGAAGCCCCAAGCCTCATACCAAATGTTGACTGGGAAAACTGTGGAGTGCTGATGATCCTTTAGATTCTAATATGATGTTCAACCTGAGATAACTGATTATCAAAATAGTATGTATCTAGTGGGGCGGAGGATAGGGGAAGGCTTGTTCTTTATCTCTCTATGTTTTCTTTTATGTATTGATTTGTCCATGTGTATTATGCATGACATGAAGGTTAAGCAAAGTGAACTGAAATGCTTGCAATGTCCAATGCCACTTCCTCTAACAATGTCATCAGTTGCTGAATAGATGTATGTTTTTCTGAGACATAAATATATTATCACAAAAACTTTCAATAGACAGCTTGCTAAATAATTTCTGTCCCTCCCCCCACGTTTAAATCGTAACGATACGATCACTAACATCAGGGCGGGTCTGATAAATGCCAGGTCGGCGGTGAAGCACACCGCTGAGATTTTTGAGCTTTTGGTGGACGGTCAGTTGGAGTTGCTGTTCCTCACGGAAACGTGGATGACCAGCTCCTCCGCTCCTGCTGTGGAATTGGCTGTCCCCAGGGGGTTCAAGATCGCCAGAGTTGACCGTCCCCTAGGAAGAGGAGGCGGACTTGCAGTTGTTTTTAAGGAAGGATGGAGTCTTACCTCGGAGCCCCCGGTTGAGGGTGCAGGAGGTGAGGTCTTTCACTTCTCCATTGTGACTTCCCCCCATTTTACCCTGGGTGGCTCTTTAATTTACAGACCTCCAGGCCAGTCCACTCACTTCTTGGACGCCTTGGAAGAATACATTGTGCCGCGAGTCCTGGGTTTTCCTAAGTTTCTTTTGGTCGGCGACCTTAATATTCATATGGATACCCCTGACTCTCCGGACGCTCGCAGGCTAGGTGAAATCCTTGAGCTCGCCCAGCTAAAGCAATGGGTGTCCGCCCCGACGCATTCGGGCGGCCATCTGCTTGATCTGGTGTGTTCCAATTTCCCTATGCAATCTGTGGCCATTGAAAAAACAACCTGGTCCGACCATTCACTGGTTCGATTTATGTGGGAGATGGAAGAGCTTAGTCCTCCACCTCTTTCCTGTTATTCCCAAAAAATTAATCTATCTCTGTTTAGACAGGTATTGAAAAAAACCTGTCCAAACTCGGGGATAATTATGGACGATGTGGTTG
Source organism: Lissotriton vulgaris (assembly GCF_964263255.1). Classification (NCBI taxonomy): domain Eukaryota; kingdom Metazoa; phylum Chordata; class Amphibia; order Caudata; family Salamandridae; genus Lissotriton; species Lissotriton vulgaris. Next base: position 1,573,709,322 of record NC_141685.1, read on the forward strand.
ACGGGTTTAATGAGTGGATACGGCAGGCGGCTGCTGCATCCACTAAGCAAACTTCGCTAGCCAGAGCTAGACGCGCTCCCTCTCAACCCTGGTTTTCCCCTGACCTGAGGGAAATGAAACTGGGGTGCAAAAAACTCGAACGCGTGTGGAGATGTGCATATAGCCCTGAGGCCAAATCTGCCCTACGATTTGCCCAAAAAGATTACTATGCTGCAATCAAGGTGGCTAAAGGGAACTATTATGCGGGGCGAATTGCCAAGGCAGATAACAATGGAAGGGAGATCTTTGCCATTGTTAAAAGCTTTGTTGCACCTGTCGCTGAGGCTGCTTCTCTCGTACCCTCGGCGCACTGGTGTGAAGAGCTGTCAACCTTTTTTTCTACCAAAATAGCAAGGATCCAGCAGGACCTGCTAGCTGCTCTCCCCAGTGACAGCTCCGCAATCGCCCCACTACCTTCCTATTGCCCATATTCGGGTCAGCAACTCACTAATTTCACGCAGATTGAGGAAGATGTGGTTCTGCCCCTCCTTCAGTCCCTAAAATCTGGCTCTCCATCTGACCCATGTCCGGCCCGGGTGCTGTCGAAGGTGGCAGATTTGGTCTGTGATGAGACCACGCAGATAGTGAATCTCTCCCTGGCTTCGGGCGTTGTTCCTTCTGTCTGGAAACGGGCCAAACTTCTGCCGCTCCTGAAGAAGCCCGGACTGGATGTGGCGACTCCGGGGAATTATCGTCCGATTTCCTTGCTACCGGCACTTACCAAAATTTGTGAAAAGGTAGTATTCCAACAACTGGAGAGCTTTGTGGAAACCTCTAAAGCTCTCCATCCCGCTCAATCGGGCTTCAGGGCTGCTTACAGCACCGAGACGGCCTTGGTGGAAATGACTGAGGCTATTCGGGACTGTTTAGACGGGGGTGGCAGAGCGGTCCTAATTTTATTGGACCTCTCTGCTGCCTTCGATACTGTCCCTCATGACCTCCTCCTCTGCCGACTGTCGGCTATAGGCATTGGGGGTGTAGTCCTGGACTGGCTGTCCTCTTTTCTATCTAACAGGACCCAGCAGGTCTGGCTGCCTCCCCATGCCTCGCAGCCTAAACCTCTGTGCACAGGTGTCCCGCAGGGGTCAACTCTTAGCCCCTTACTGTTCAACATTTATATCACTCCCTTGGTTTATCTAGCGGAACAGTTTGGGGCTAAGATCATAGGGTATGCAGACGATACCCAATTGCTGTTTACCTGGCCCGATGCCGATCTGGATACATCCACGGTCCACCTGTGTCTGTCCTCTGTTTTTCGCTGGCTAACGGAGGCCCAGCTGAAGTGCAACGAGGACAAGTCAGAGGTGCTCTTTTATGGTACCTTCCCCCCTTCGTTCAGGAGCTCACTGTGGCCATCTAACATTCCCGGCCCTAGTGAGATGGGGAGACCTGCCAAAAATCTTGGCATTTGGTTTGCGGAGGACCTGAAATTTGAGCATCACGTTAAGAAGCTGACAGGCACCTGCTTTGCCACCTTGAGAATGCTACGCAAATTCTTCCCCCTACTTCCTAGGGAGGCGAGGGAGGCGGTTGCTAGGGCGCTCATCTTGGCTAGGTTGGACTATGCCAATGCACTGTTTAGTGGCATACCCGCCTACTTAGTGCAGCGTCTGCAAATTATTCAGAATGCTGCCGTCCGTCTACTTTTTAACATACCTAGATGGAAGAGCGTTCGCGTGGAGATGCGCACGCTTCATTGGCTCCCGGTCAAGCAGCGCATTATGTTTAAATCTTTGGTGCTGGCTTTCCGGGCAACCCATGATCAAGGCCCCAGCTACTTGAGAAAGAGATTTGTCAGATATGTTCCTACACGTACCCTGAGATCCTCTACTCTATTTAAATTGACTCTTCCACGTTTTAATCGGTTCAGACTTGGTGGTCAGTCGATTTCTGTGATTGTGGCCCGGGCCTGGAACGCTCTCCCTTTCCATCTGCGTTCCATGCCAACAGTGGCTGCATTCAAAAAACATCTGAAAACTCACCTCTTTAAGAGTACAAGCTGACATGTTTTTTTCACTCCCTAAAGTCTTGATGTCTGTTTCTTTTTCCCTTGTTTCGCGCCAGGATACTCCCCAGTAATGGAGCGCGTTATAAAATGGTTTAAAGTAAAGTAAAGTATCTAAATCGGGGAACTGCCTTTATCATGATGACCGAACCATGTGCTGCAGTAGACTACGCGGCTTTTACAATGAATGAGTCCTTACCAGGCATTCTTTTACCACTCATGTTGTTACAATGATCTGCCTTTGGGAAGGTGGAATTGGACTTTAAAGTCCAAAGCTTACCCTACCGTTGCTCAGACTAGAGTTAGAATAGTAAATTATACTGCAGCAAACTCCAGCATTTCCCAATGGCATGTCGTTGTAACAATATGCGTGGTTAAGGAATGCGTGGTAATGACACATTCATTGTAAAGACTGAGGAATAATGGTATGTGTGGTAAACGCATGCTTTGTTCCAACATACAACCATCTAAATCCGAATTGCTATCAATGTAGTTAATAGTTTGTCTTTTTTGTAATTTTTCCAGTCTGCAGTATGTAAAACTGATAATAAATAAATAAGTTGATATTAAGAGGCACTAAGTGCTATCTCCTCTTTGCTAATCATTAAATAACAAAGAAAGAAAAATTGTTCTCAACGTCTGTCCTCTGTTCACAATAGGTTTTAATTAACTTTTAATCATCCATATTTTTTGCTGGCCAACTTTTTCTCCACTGCGAGCTTTGAGTACGGATAGAGTAGGTACTGGTAATTTAAGTATATTTTTAAGCACTGGAAGGAATGTAATGATTTAGCAGAGCATTCAGAAATTCTTTCTAATCAATCCATCAGGGCTCTTATGGAGTGCTGCTAATCACCTGTTAGGGTCTCAAGGTACTGAGGTGTTTGGGGGTTCTGCAGTTCGGTCGAAAAGCCAGGTCTTGAGGTCCTTCCTTAATTGAGGCAGTGAAGGCGATTGCCTGAGGTGTAGAGGTAGAGAGTTCCAGGTCTTTGCAGCGAGGTAGGAGTAGGATCTTGCCCTGGCAGAGGTCTTGAGGATCCTTGGGATAGTGACCAGGGCCAGTTGGTCAGAGTGGGGATGTTTGGTGGATGTGTAGAAGAGATTATGGTTGAGGTATGCAGGTCCGATGTTGTGGAGGGCTTTGTAGGCATACGTGAGGAGCCTGAAGGTGATTCTTTTGTTGATCAGGAGTCAGTGACGATCTCTCAGGTGACCAGAGATGTGGCTGCTGTGGTGGATGTCCAAGATAAGCCTGGCGGAGACGTTCTGGATGCTCTGCAATTTCTTTTGGAGTTGTTGGGTGGTGCTGGTGTAGAGTGATTGCCGTAGTCCAGCTTGCTGCTGAAAAGTGACTGGGTGACCATTGTCCTGGAATTGGTTGGGATACACTTAAAAATCTTCCAAAGCAGGCAGAGCGTGTGGATGCAGGAGGATGAGACAGCGTTGATTTAGCGGTTTATTGAGAGCAAGGAGTCGAGGATGATGGAGCAGTTGTGTATGTGGTCATGGGTGCAGGGAGGGTTCATAGTGCTGCAGACCACCAGGAATCATCCCAGCCAGAGGGAGTGGTGCCCAGGATGAGGACTTTGGTTTTGTTAGAGTTGAATTTGAGGCAACTGTCCTTCATCCAGGCAGCGACTGCCTTCATCTTGTTGTGAAAGTTATTCTTAGTGGCTGTAGATTTGTCGGTGAGGGAAAGAATCAGCTGGGTTTGTCAGCGTAGGAGACAATGTTGAGTTCATGGTTTCTGACGATGGCTGCAAGCAGAGCCATGTAGATGTTTAAGAGGGTGAATCTCAGAGAGGAACCCTGAGGAAATCCGCAGCTGATCTCTATAGTTTGGGGCTTGACTTTCTGGGTTCGGTCGGTGAGGTAGGAGAGAATCCAGTCTAAGGCTGCCATGTGGCATAGGGAGGGTGTCCTTTTAATTTTCCAAGGTACTGCCTTGGAGAGTATGCAGGCATGTCCACACCAAGAAAAGTGTGCTTAGTACGTCAGGGCAATATGCCTTTTTATATCTGGCTGGAGACCTCATTAGCTGTCTAGAAGACCTCCTGTCATCAGGTCTTCAAAAAAGTAGTCAGAAGTACAGAAATCAGATGTTTTGGTTGCACTTCATTCAGTCACTGGCTTTCATGTGTTTTTCATAGTTTCATAGTTTCTCATTTCTTGGATGGGCTGTCTTACAAAGGCACGAGTTTCCAAGAATATCTATATTGTCTCATTTGTGTTCTAATAATATTAAAATAAACCTTAATAGATAATTTGTTACTTAGCTATCATGACATCATGCTGTTTGATTTACTGATTTTTTGTGTATGTTATTCACAAGGTAGATAGGCACACATAGCTGCTTTCCTAAAGATGCACCAAATGTATTGGGCCTTTTCAAAAGTAGAAAGGGCCAGATTTATCAAGGTTTTTGACCTGTCCTTGTGCAAAGCATGGGGGTGCAAGGGCGATGCAGAACCTCAGTGAAGTTTATCAAGCCATGCACAGCCACCTTGCATGCCTTGATAAATCTAAAGTAATGCAAGGCAGCGCAAATCACTGCTTTGCATTGCTCTGCCCTAGTGAGATATTCCATGGGTGGAACGTGAGTGTTTTCACACATCCACCCATGGATTTTGGTGCATTCCCAGATTTACCATTAGTGATAGACCTGGGAACGCGCCAAAATGCTACACCTCTCCAGGTGAGGTGTAAAGAGGAGAAATATCTTTATTTCTCCACTTTTTATTTTTTTATTTCTATATGTACTGCATTCTGCAGCACACATAGAAAGAGGAAAATGCCTTTCAAGATTGATTTGTGCAGGAAGGTATACCTTCCTGCCTACAATGCAGAAACAAATGCACCATGGAGCAAGGGTGCCTATGTTGGCGCTAGACAGCCAAAAGTGCGCCCATGCTAGGAAAGAACAGGAATGAACTATATAATATTAAATATGGTGCATTCCTGCCTTTCCTGTTCATGCAGCACAGCAAGCGGGCTTGCTGTGTTGCGCTGCATGAATTCATTTAAAATATGGGCCATAGTATTGATGAAGCCTATAGACTTTTGTTGTAGCCTGAGTAGAGAGGGGGTTACTGACAATCTTAGATCCATAAATTGTGTGACCAAATATGGCCACACAACAATAGTCAGAGTCCTATCTTGTTGAAAAAAGGATTTATTGTAAACTCAAAGCTAAGGTAATATTAATCTGATGCAAACACATACTGTAAATGTACAGATTTAATCAAGAAAGACCAAACTGATGAACAATATTGGGCCTTCCCAGCAAAGAACAAATCAAACCTTTTGTAATTACTATGCAAAAGATTCGGGACTAAGTTTGATGAGTGGAAAAATGGTTTGATCCTTCTCCCCATACTTGGAAAAGAATTGCAGTATCTAGCTATCTCTACACTAAACTAAAAGTTAAGGAAACCCTATTAATCCAGAAGCTAGAAAAGGTGTCAGCATCATAACTTCTGTAGAATTTCTGTAAGCAAAAGATCATGTACAGCATAAAGTCACACAATCATAAGTCATGAGAGATCAGTACCTCTCAAAGTCTAAAAGACATCTCTCCGACTACAAGGTAAATTCACTAATAAGAAACACACAAAAAGTTCGAGACACATGACCTCACATTATTCCACCTCATTATTTCCTCTTCCCATGAGGAGTTCCAGCACCTGGTATAAAACTTCCATTGTCCAGTCTTCACTTCTGAGGCTCACTTGAAATCCTCACTTCGACAGATATCACCAACTGGTAGTAGTGCCTTGTTCTTCTCATTAAATTTAATTGACCTTGCTGGTTCTTCCTCGCCTCACTATCTTAAAATACAATGTCCTTTCACTAAGAATGCATTGGTCAGCACATACAAAAGAGAAAAATATTTTGCATACAGCCTTCACATTCAATGTTACTGTCCCAACTGTAAGCTTAAGTCCTACAGTAATGCTAAATAAGCAAGTTACTTTTAAAAGCATATGATTGTGCAACACACATATAATCCTGTAAATACATTAATACATATAAGGTTATTCAGCTATATTGCACTTTCGCACATAAATAAACTTTTAATAATTTGAACAACTAAGCATATTTTAGGTGCAACACCAACAGTCTCTTGAGTCATCCTTACCTAACCTATGGAGAATGCACTGCATCAAATGCATTTTAGTGCAACCCCAGTACATTGTTAGCCTATAGATGATTTTTGTTGATGGTCCAGATGTTCCCAAAAGAAAATAGTTAATGCACATACTCATTTAGAACACTGCATTACTCCACTTTCTATACTAGTGCACAATGTATACTGATTTATAGTTGTATCATGTGAATACATGAGGCCAAAAGTACACACATCTATGTGGCCTCATCAAGATAGGAGTGGAGCAACATTATGCTACTCCATTATACAATGTGTGTATGTATGTATGTATGCCTTTAAAATTCGCCATTTACAACACAAACTTTATTTTTGGATTCCTTCTCATAACATTCTTCTTTGATAGTACAACTTAACTATGCCACCATGTTCCATTCAGCAACGTAGCCCTTCTCCCAGCTTCCATTTTGTTGTGGACCATCATGGATTCAGTATGGGATATTCTTTCTAGGGCAGCTGGGGTCAGCACACGCAACGTCACCCAGCTATTACCAAACACTGCATCTAGCAAAAAAACAAGCCAGTTGGCTTTGTCAATACTTCTTTACCTTCCTTAACCCTTATATTAAACATGCTAACATCTCATTTTCTATATTTATAGCAGCACACCATGTTAATATAGGAATCAGATCACTGCATAGTGGCATTTCCATTTGTAATTGCCTTGCAAATACTTGTGAACTTTAAAGGTAAACCCAGTGATATAAGGGTTTAATGAGGGATGATTTCCCAATTCATACTTCTTACCTTATTAATATCTACTTTCGATTTCTTTGGAAGTTTTTGAACCCTCTGGCATGTCGTTTCTCATTCATATTTTGGTACAGCGGCATAGTGAAAATGCAAAAAGATAACTTGAGGAAATATCTTTTTAACCATATTAATTTTTCAACAGCTCTGAAATAACTTATTTTTCCTCCTTACATCATAAACATGAACCTCACTGGCAATATACTTTTGCCATTCCACAAGGCTATGTCTGACAGGACAAACTTTCTCAAATGAATTTAGTGCGAGGAGGCATTAACAGAGGGGACCCCGTTCTTTTAGCGAGATTATGTTTGAATGACTGAATATGTGCTGCAACCCATATTTTTTATGGTTATCTATGGATGTGGCATAGTTTATTTTCAAACCTCCCAATCTGAGTTTTCTTAAAGGGAAAAAGGCTCATAAATGTGATAGTCATGGGGGGAGTACAAAAATAAACACAGACAATAAAATACAATAAAAAAAGTAAAACGTATCTGCTGCTGCTGTTGTTGCATTGATCTTCTCCCGATCCTCGACTTCAGGGCTGGTGCACACTGCGCAGGCTCCCAGATGGCAATTCTGATGCTGCTCTCATGCTGGGAATACTATACCCAACATGAGAGAAGCGCTGGGATTGGTCTCAGCGGCCTGAATTGCCGCTTAGACAGTGCCTGGGAGCCTGTGGCTTTTCTCCATCTGGCCATACAACACAATTATGTGAGGAAATGCTAACGGTGCAAAGACGGCCGGACTAACCATCATGTCCATCTCCCTACTGCTGTTACACGAGACTATATGGCCCCACCCTTAATGGCAGCCTCCAGGTAAGAAGAGACATAAAATTATAATACAATTGGTTTATTATCATTTTAATTTTCACGTTTTTAACTTTGCTTCCACCTAGTGGGGCAACATTCCTCCGCCATAATGGAAGAGCCACCACTGGTGATGGTTGCCCATTTGGCTACATAGATGTATGATTAATAACCCATAGTACAGCATCACAAAGGCTCAGGATAGTGGTGATAGCTCATCTGGCTAAATAGATATACGATTAAAAATCCACAATACAACATTACAAATCACATTCAATACTAGATGCACTAGTGTGCTCAATATGACTTTGTTATTAACACCTGTCTTCATTACCAACCAGACACAGAAAGGGAATATGTGTGGTTGTGTGCGTCTAGCCTAATCACATCTGCCAGTGTACAGTTTCTTCTTGACGAGTGCTGGGTAGCTTATAGTTAATTTTCTCTAGAAACATGCCCATGGGTGTATTTCTGTAATATCCTGCATTTTCCTTATTTTCATTTTTTTTTTTAATGGTAGCCATGGCTTTATCTTTGACAAGCCTTGAGGCTTATTATTACACTCCTCGGTCTCGTAGCACATCAATCCCTTGGAGCTAAAATCACCTGGGTCTCTTTAATGTGTGTTGCTGCTGGTGATGGACAGGGAAATCATCTGGCAGTGATCATGTGCACTTTCACACTTGACAGGCAGCCTTCGGTGACTTAACCAGAGAGTATGTCATACGCACAGCAAAACAAAATTGCCCGTCGAGACCAAACAGACGATCCGATAACAAGACGTGTATTTGTTTTCAAGTTCCCATTCCATTACTTTTATTTCAATCTGAAAACTTGACATTCTGATGCAGCCACCAAAATCGTGTAAATGTCATTCACCTTTTGGGGAGACAAACTGCTCACCTACCAGCTACTATGTTACTCATAATTTTATGTCAGATACTGTAAATTTCTTATTCTATTTCAGTTTGTCACTGAGAAGTATTTGTCTGTTATCAAAAGCTTTATTGTTCTGTTATGTAAGGCAATTGCTTAGAAACAAGAAACATTAATCAAAAGACACATACAAAGTATTACTCGATCTACATATAAATCTAGTCACACCAGAAAAGGGGGGGATACAATCAATATGCACATATATGTTTTTAATTTGTTGAATAAGGCTGTCATACACAAATGGAATCAGCAAAACATGACGAAAAACAGTGACTAAAGTGACATACAGTGCAACAAACTTTTGTACCCATTTACGAACTGACATGAATTACAGCATACAAAATTACAAAAACATAAATAATACATGCCGAAAGAAATTATAATCTCCGTCCTCATTTAGTAAATCGAGTTCAACAGCTGCCCCTTTGAAGGCTAGTCATTTATTCTAGGGTTACAGTGACTCAGGACGTGAACTGGTTGAGAGTTGACTTTTAGACCCGGATGTGTGTGTAAATTAGAAGTACATCACATTGGGTCTTACTCAGGACAGATTGAAAGACATGAAGGCAGCCTAAGGGAAAAAATCTAGAGTAAATAAGGTCAGTCGGGAATATAAAAATAACGTAATTACTTATATACTTATATAACTTGAGGATGCCATGATAATAATTATGTTGTTGTGGGACTGAGAGCTACCTACACAAAGTTCGTCTGGCAAAACCAAAACTGTGCCCCTAGAAGGATATTCACTTAAACAAAACAGATCTACAAATGTCACATAATGACACACAGTACAAACAAGGCCGTATTCTATTAAAACACATTTTCAGCTTTCGTGTCATGCCATTAATGGGGGAAGGCCTAGGAAGGAGGACGCAGATGCACCTCATGGGGGGGGGGTGGGAAGAGCAGCTGTTTAGGATGCAAACAAGCTGCAAGGGGTGCGTGGTGGTGTTCTGGGAAGGTAGGGTGTTTACGAGAACTGGAGCAGCAGGGGGGACAGAGCAAAAGTTAAAGTAGTGCACTGAAGGAAAACATGTGGCCCATAGTGAAATGTTATGTTATGTTATGTTATGTTATGGGAACTTATAACGCGCACAGCTGCTCCAGCGAAGGAGCATCCTGGCGCTTGACAAGGTAAACAACACAACACAACTAAGAGCGCAGCAGACTAAAAAAGAGCCAGCAAGCTAAGGAAATAGAAAGGTCTTAATGGCCCTACAAAATGAGAGAAGATCATCCAGCGCACGGATCTTTAGAGGAAGGGAGTGCCACAGGAAATGATTTGTGTAGCAGGGCCAGTCTCCAGGGCGGAACAAAAGGAGGGACTACTAAGTGTATTTACCAATGATAAGCCAGCATTTCTAAAGGGCAGGAAGAGGAACCAATGAAAAAGTTAGCATTTTTACTAAGTGTATTTACCATTGATAAGCCAGCATTTCTAAAGGGCAGGAAGAGGAACCAATGAAAAAGTTAGCATTTTTTGAAGCCCATATCCGAGATACTACATGTCTCATTGAGATAGCGCATCAGCTCATGCGCTGCCTAGGCGAGACCTAAAATTATGTTTGATCGATTTTTATTTGAGTATTCAGTTTACTGTAGTTTCTTAACTTCTCACGGTCATCAACCGGCTAAGCGTCAATGGGGCAACACCAACAAAATGAAAAAACTTTTCTTGGCTTCTCTTGCCGGTCCACTTACAATGCAGTCAGCATCTTTACAGCAAGCTAAACATTGTGTGCGCTGTAATTAAATTCCTGTTATGATTATACATCAAGCTTTTCTCTTAAAATGTAGCTTTAGTATTTTCAGAAACTTTCATTAAATATCTGCACCATAATTAAGTTTGATGGGCAACTCACATAAACATAACACTCAGAAATAATCAGTGTTCTTTGTCTGTATTTTAATGTTTCGGTAGTTTCTCTGTATTTCTGTGAAAGAGACCTGCAGTTATCTGATCTCTCCCTCGTGGTCCGCTCCTAAGCCTACATTGCTTTTTCCATTGACTCAGGCGACCGCGACTACAGCAGTGTACCTGGGTCTGGGGAACGGGGTATGGCAACCATTGGTGCTTCCAGATTCATCGTTTGCTTTCCAGAAAGCAGCAGTGTGGACAAAATGAAACAACATTGGGAGTGAGATTGGGTGATTAAGGAAGCACGGGATGTGGGGTGGGGGGGGGGGGGGGTGGATGCAGATGGTGGCTTGAAATAGGTCAGAAAAAGACAGAGAAAATGAAATGGTCGGTTCTTTATGTTGAGGTAGGTAGAAGTATATGGGCCAAGAACATTTTTGGAGGGGTAATGGGAAGACACGTGGGGGCGAGGGGTTAACAGAGCACAGGCTACCAAGGTACAGTTAGATTAACAACCGTTTCACTGCAGGGCAGTAAGGCTGCAGTGTGCCTTGGCCAGACAGCTGTTGATGCACATTTTTTAATGTTGTGTTCTGGAAATGATGATTACGTTTTTCTTGTACATAGTTTACTGATTTTTTGTTAAACAATTTTTTCATTATGTTTTGAAAATACATAGCAGATAATACAGAGTCCCACATCAACAGTACGGGCATCTGTTTAACAGTGGATGTTGATGTTTAGAAAAACCAGCAAGATAAACAGCAGAGTGGCTCCTAGCATTTCACGGGTGTTTAGATGACCTAAATATATGATAATGTTTGAAAGGTTAGTTGACATTGGGATAGATCTCAGTCTAACCAGAGGGAGAAGTAGTGAGGGGAATTTATGGACAAAGAGAAGAGAGAACCAAAGCAAAATGTCATAGACTTTCTCAATCCAGCAGGCAGTTTGATAACTCCCATACATCGTAGCACTATATTTTGTTAGTCAGGGATGATTTGATATGGCTACGCGGTGATTAGTATCAGATACCTCACTCATTCAATCAGCCTCTTCGCATTCTCTTTGCACTGCCGTCAGCCTCCATTTATGTGACCCCTAACGTCACCTAGGAGGAATGAAGTGCCTCACACCCCAGCAAATGGAGGTAGTGGCAAAATGTCTGATCCATAATATCAATTGCATTTTTATATATTTATTTATTCATTTAAAATGTGTATGTAGCACCTTTTCACTGGAGAGGTATTAAAGTGCTTAACACCTAGAAATGAGAGGAGGCAAGAGAGGCTGGTGTGGATGGGTCGTTAGACTGGAACAAGGTGAGGACAACAACATTAAACAGCTGAATATAGGTCATGTGGTTACTTTACATATGACTGTAGGAAACAAGTGAGGGCAGCATTGAAGTGATGTTCTGTGTGGGTGGACGAGAAGATTATGTAATCACTGCAGAGTTAAAATTTTAAGAAGTATGTCTTGAAGTCTTTCCTGAAAGATAGGATGTCATGGCTTCATCTTAGGTCAATAAGTAAGGCTTTGCAAAATCGGGGTGCTGCTCCAGGAAAGAACTGCTTTAGTGCTAAAGCAGACGAATTTGTGTTTTTAAAGTGAAGGAAATCTTGCTGACAGTCCTGTTCATCAGGACATCATGAGGAGGTTGCTTAAGTATGTAGGTCTGTTGTAGTGCAAGACTTTGAAGGTGATGCAGCCTAACTTGAACTTGATTTGCTCCTCAAGTGGTAACTAATGGGGGTCTCTAAGAATCAATAATACATGCTTGAATCTTTATTTTTTCGAGGTGAGGCTGGCAGTAGAATGGGAGTGGAGCCAATGTTGATGTGGCAGTTCCTGCTAGGGTGGTGTTGCCTGCGTTAATTCTTGAGATGATCAAGGATGGGCTGGTAATCTTAGCTGCTCATAGGTCACATCAATCGTGGTCTGCAGTCTGCACCAGCAGTATCCCAGAGGAGATCCCACATTTGTCAAAAAAGTTGATAGCTGTTTGTTGTTCCAAATAACTATGCATCAAGACAGCCATTCATTACAGGTGGACACTGTGTGCTTCTCCAGCCTCTTGGGACACAACACCTCATAGCCATTAGGTCCCCAGCCATCTGACTCTGTACCTACACAACTACTCTACACCTGAAGTATCATGCAAAAGGACTAAATGGGAAAGGAAAAGAACCGCAAGACCTCTGGACATTCTCATTTCCTGATGAACAGAAGACTAGTACATTCTCAGGGTAGGCCACTCAAATGGATGGTGTAGCAAGTCACATTTTGGTGGCAACATCTGCAGCATAAGGATGTAGGTAGAAGTCCTGCTCTAAAAAGGTTTGAGCTGGGGAAAGCAAGGATTTTCAAAATAATATAATTTTAACATGGCTTCCCTGACGGAGATTGATAGACCTGTCAGCCTCAGAGTGGTCTTCCTCCAACCATTTTGCCTTCCTCTCAATTTTGCTGTTCTCGTTTTTGCTGCCCTTAAGACTCAGCACACTTTACCCCTTCTAACTGGTTCTAAAGTGCTTATGCTCTCCCTTTTAAAGCAGGTAATATTGGCTTATACCCAACTGCATATTTGATTTTCTTGTAAGTCCTTGGTCAAGGGGCACTACATGGCCTGTTAATTAAATGCTACTAGTGGGCCTGCAGCACTGATTTTGCCACCCACTTAGGTATCCCTTTAAAAATGTCTTAGGCCTTTTATTGCAGCCTGTGTGTGCAGTCTAAACTGCCATGTTGACCAGGTAAAGTAACCCCTTTTATCATGCCTAAACCTTCCTTTTTAGGTTGAGCCTATGTAACGCATGTATTGCTCGGTGAGGCATGCTGTTTTGAGGTATGGAACAGAAGTTCCCCCAATTTCCCACCCATCTTTTCAATTGGCTCCTGTTATTGTCCTTTCTAAATTGTTGCTTTTTATTCGTAAATAGGCTTAGTAGTCCCTCCTTGAGTACCGCCTTGTGTGCATTTGTAACCTCCCATAAGGACTAGACTTTTTACTTGTGTTATTACATGGTCTGCTTTATGTAGTCGGGGAGCACTATTTTCTTGAATGATCTTCCCATATTCCAACCACTTCCTTGCAGCACGCTGCCCACTTTTATATTGTTATTAGTAATGTATTTATTTAATTTATGGCATGGTCCGCTTTCACTTTAACGAATTGAAATATTGGAAAATTAGACCCTGTACATATCAATACTAGTCCTGAAGAAGGTGGTTGAACAATAAATAGTAACACCGCCGAAACGCGTTGATGCATATGTAAGGAATCAACTGCTGAAGGGTTGTTTTTAGGACAAAAGTAAGAATAAATTGTTTGCCGAAACTACCTCACATTATATATCAGCTTGGGATCAATAGTTTGGTCACAACTTTAGGTTACCATTGGGTGGTTAGTAGGTCTTAGGGTCTTGTTATTTTGATGCAATGAACTGTTTATATTTTATTGTGATATTGTGTTTTTAAAGAAACATATTCTTTTTTACATAAAAATGTATCTTTTAAAGAATTAGTGTTTTTTAAAGAACTAGGGTTTTCAATGTGTAAACTGTTTAGGATTTACTCTCTTAGAATATTGTATAAAGATAATTAACTATTTGATGCAAGTACCTTCACTTTTTATGCAAAAGGAAAAATAAATATATATTAGCACTATTTTTCAGTTTGGACAGAGATTAATGGCATAAGGGGCAAGATTTCGGAATCTGAAGGATGAGTGAGGGTGTATCAGAATCAGTGGTGAGTGAAGGACAGTGGCGGCTGGTCAATAACAGAAATCCAGGGGAACTTTCTTGCTTTCCTTAGATTAGGCTCAGTCCCCTGGGACAAAGTGAGCCACCTCTCTCTTTTTTTACGACACTTTTATTATAGCAGTCGTGCACCTTTTTTCCCTTGGAGAAGCACCAATAGCGGCCCCATGCCTTTTTTACACAACAATAACCCACCGTCACTGTACAATAGCTGTTGGAACCGGAAGAAGGAATCTCCATGGCAACCAGCGGCTGCGAGCAGTCACGTTCGGAGTCATATTTCACTTCTATGGGTAGGTAGAAATACTTGTTGTACTAAAGGGTGTGGTGCTGTTTTCTCTTGTGTTTGCTCTACTATAAAGGTGGGACCGCAGTCTGCAGTTAATTTTTGCGTTTGTAAAGTTAGTGTGTGTTATTGTGCAGGAAATCTCCACCGACCCTTTCAGCTTCATTATTAACACTAGCAAAAACCGTTTTGCACTGCAGATACATTTTTTAAAAAGTAATACGCACCAAAGTGCTTTAAACACACATGGCTTCCCCTCAGTACAAACACACATCTTCAAATAGCCGTTGAATATTGCTCAAATCGACAAATAACACACGGGAACTAGGCAAAGTCAGTGCTAACATATCTCCATGTACAAAATGGGACAAAGCGGTCTGATTTTAATAGTTCACACATACATACGTGCATTTACAGCCCACAGATGATATAAACCCAAAGTTAGGTGCCTGCAGGGTCCACTCTGCATCTCATCCTTTCTTGGTTAATAGAGTGAACAGAAAGTTGTACTTGGCGATAATAATTGGATGCAAAATGTTGTATGTAAACAACAATAGATAGAAGCGCCATATGGAGAAACAACCTTTTTAAAAGCATATCACCCCAGCCCCCAGTTTAATCAAACCCCATCAGAGAGATCTTCTTGCCTTTCTGAGGCCGCATTAGACATTTGGAGGGATACATGGTGAGCAGGTCCTCCTCAGGCAACAAGCACTGTCATGACGTTTTATACAGCTTGTGACGTTACTGTGAAGATGCCAGTGGTCTCATGCTCTCTTCCACTCACTGCTTACACACTCTCTGACTTCCACCTGACCTCTTCCGCTCCCACCTTCCTGGTAAGCCATCAAGACACCTATCTATGTCTGCCCACCATGTACAATCACTCTGCTAACAGTCAGGTTTAGGTGATGTTTGGAAAATCATCCTATTCATGAGACTCTTCCCTGATTCCCTCTCCACCCTCCCTGATCCTTTCTCTTCATCTCTCCTCGCCTTCTCCAGCACCACAGCTCCTTGAGGCAGCCCGGGAGTTGCAGAAAGCACTTTATAAATATGCATAACTAGGATATGACAAGCCATGGCTTGGGTGGTACGCTGACGGCCACTGTGGCTGTGACTGTGTGTTTGTGCCCAGAGCAAACATTGGACAGAAAGCAGGCCCCTGATGCCATCAGCGCCTGTGGGTAGAGCAAGGTTACCAGGTCTCCCCACATCTCTAGACAGGTGCCTCCAAGTGTTGGTCAATATTGACACAGCATGCCCTGGAGCTCGCTTGGCTGTGATTGCGGACCTCCAAGGCTCTGCAACCTGAAGGATGCTGGGCAGCCACATGGTCTTCGGTGTACACTTACCGTCTGCTCAGCTTGCACAGTAGCCACCTCCTGCCTCTTGGAAGGTTTATTAAAAATGCGGAGGAGAGCTTTACGAACCCCAGCTGATTTACAGGCTTTCTTGTTGCTTCCTGCTCATTGATTTAGCAGTGACTTAATTTCCTCTCTGGCTAATGAGGATGAAATAGGAAGCTCGTTTACTACCAGCTCTAAGCAGGTGGTGACTGACTGTGTAAACAGAGGCGTGAGCACAATCTGTAATAGCCCAGAATATCACATCTGGAACTGCCATTATTGGCTGTGTTACCTATTTACTGCACCTCTTAAAAGCTATCACAAGTCTCAGCAGGTTAGGCTTTCAGTCTGGTGGCACTGGGTGGGTCAATCTTTTTTGATGCCTCGCACCCCACCATGACCTCCTCCTCAGACTCCCTCATCTCACCATAGCTGCCCTCTCAAATATGTTTTATTTGTTTTAGTGCCTTTTATGTATGTGTTGGTTTGCAAAACACATAAATAAAAGGTATTGTCATTTACAATGCCAATAGCTTTAACTCTCACAAATGCAAGACCTATTGCATTGCTAATGCTTGTAAATAGATATGAGTGACCCCTAGGATAGAACCTGGACAGCCCAGAGGACAGGGTTAAATGTATTTAAAAAGAAGGACAAATGCTTATACGTGTTATATGCCCTACTAGTGAAAAACTCTAAAATTCATTTCTCCCTCAAGAAAGGACTACCTCTCCCATAAGACAACATTAGATTTACCTTATTTTATTTTTAAAATGGAATTTCCAAATGGGACTTGGTAACCAGTTCATGTTTGGTGTCTCTGGAATCCTAATTCAAAATCCTGACTCATGGTGAAGTTGGATTTTAAATTAGAATTTTTCAAATACCACTTTCAGAAAGTTTTATTAAAGACAAAGGGGGGTACCTGACTCCTTTGGTATTTTCATTTTTGATCTCTTTGTAGCATCTATCAAACAAAACATTTTCTGTTTGATTTAGGTTATTTATTAAACCGTTTTGTTTAAGATTTTTCATTTATTTTTTGCCAAAATTTTCAAAAGTAGGAAAAGAGGATCCTCATTAAATTCAATAATCATAAACAAATAATACATGAAAAATTCACAAAATTACATTCATAGACAAAACATTTAAAAATACAATTCATAAAGGAAACATTGTTTTTTTTACACCATGTTCATTAAACCCATGGCAAGCCTTCTGACTTTCAATTATGCCAAAAATCAAAGCAACGCCTAACACAGGGAACTACTTTCTGAATATAGGAGGGGAGTTAATTTTTCAGTAGAATTCCCTCAACCACAAAAGGTATAACTTTGACAATTCGTCAGTGTTTTAGTAGAATTCCAAAGCGTTTCAAAGCACAGGCGTCAAGTACTGTGCTTATCATCAGGGCTTCTTATTCATGGGTATTTCTCGAAAATTTGCAAAATAATCAATGCATAAAACTGGTGTAAGGAAAACGTGTGACTAATCTATGTGGCTTTAAAAAACAGCTCAAGTTTGTTATAAGCAAGTATTGTAAATTCAAGCATCACCCATTCATGTTGTAGACAGCGGTCTGTTTTAATTCAATTTGGTAACTGACATAACTCTTTTAGTATTTCGGGACGCGTTCAAATTGAGACCCGTGAGTTGCGCGAAACTTCCGTGCTTGTAAAGGTACACGTGAATTATTTTGCTAAAGTCATAATTTACAGTTGAGACGCAATGCGAGCGATCATAAGTAATCACTGGCTCTCTGTGTTTGGTATCATTATAGTGAAATATGACATGACGTATAACTTTTGTTCAATTACCAGACCGCGTTGTCCTGAATTAAAAGCAGACATAGACTTGTGACTTTGTTTCCATGACGAAAGCATACTAACGATTGCAACCAAGTCTCATCAGGTAACAGTTTGTACAGTAAGTGCTCCGAACCTGTTGGAATGCAGGAGAGCTGTTTTTTAAAGTCACGTAGATTAGTCACACGTTTTCCTTACACCAGTTTTTTGCATCGTTTATTTTGCAGATTTTCGAGACATACCCATGAATAAGAAGCCCTGATGATAGGCACAGTACTTCATGCCTCTGCTTTGATACGCATTGGAATTCTACTGTAATACTGAGGAACCATCAAAATTATACTTTTTGTGGTTGAGGGAATTAGACTGAAAAATTAACTCCCCTCCTGTATGCAGAAAGTAGTTCCCTGTGTTAGGCGTTGCCTTGATTTTTGGCTTAATTGAAAGTCAGAAGGCTTGCTGTGTGTTTAATGAACATGGTGTAAAAAAAGCAATGTTTCCTTTATGAATTGTTGTATATTTCAATCTTTTGTCTATTAATGTAATTTTGTGAATTGTTTCATGTATTATTTGTTTATGATTATTGAAATTTATGTGGATCCTCTTTTCCTGCTTTAGAAAATTTCACCCAAAAATATATGAAAAATCTTAAACAAAAAGGTTTAATAAATAAACTAAATCAAACATAAAAAGGTTTTGTTTGATAGATGCTATAAATAGATTAAAGCTGAAAATACCAAAGGAGTCAGGTACCTCCCTTTGTCTTTGATAAGTATTATGGCCCTACCTTTCTCTTGTCCAGCGGGCCAAACCCCTTTAGCGGTTTCAACTTTCAGAAAGTTGGCATTTTCCTGACTTATTCATTTAGTGCCTGTACCTTGTTTCTGGTCACATGACTGGGTGTAGCAGACAGTTGGGCTATGTTTATTCCTCCTAGAAATCCACACACAATAGGGAGTTAGGTGTGCCTGGATGGGCCATTACTTGCCGGATGGAAGGGAAAGCTGGTGCGAGCTCCATTTTTCACCTGAATAGAATGTGCCCTGCCTCCATACAAAAAGCTGCATACCCCATACAGCTGCTCTGGAGACAGAAGAGATAAGGCAGATTGCCTCTGGACTCCAACAGGAAAAATCTAAAAGCTTCCACTCCACTTCAAAGGTACAACTGGGTATATACACTGGATCTCAGACACCACCACTTCATAACATATCTGGACCTGCAGATAGTCTGCCAGGAAGGACTGCTGTGCTGCTGAAGGACACCCACTCTGCTGAAGTGCACTCTGCTGGACAACTGCCTTGCTGTTCTGAGCTTTGCTGTGCTGCCCTACTGCCCTCCTGCCTGAGTGAGAAGAACTGGACCTACACCTCTTAAACCAAGACCATCAGGCTAGTTGGCTGGCCTCCTGACTTGAGTCTCAGGGAATGAAGGCTCCACCAACCTTGCACCTGCACCTGAACTCTGTCATCTGTAAGTCTACCCTGCCAAGTAGTGCCACCCAGTCCTGCACCCTTAGAGGTAGGCTTAAGGTGTTTTGCCAGCCTCATTAAAAGATTCTAATAAAGATTACCTCACCAGTCTCTGTGGATCCAGTTGAACAGAGACAGCGCGGAGCAGCACAACCGTGAGCAGAACTGATTCATCTCTGCTGCGCAATAGATTGGACCCATTGCATAGACCCACATCATCACCGCAAGCCTGATCCGTGTTTCAAACTGCCACTGCGTGATGCATTCTTACCATGGACTTTTGAATCCATCGTTGAAGGCAACTTTGATGGCGGCGACAGACTCCACATCGCAACCTCGCAGCTCCTCGGAACTGAATCATTGCCCCAACCGAGGGATGCATCTCCAGCTTGTACCTCACATCACATGCCCTTGTCAATGGGAACTTTGACGACGATGCAACAGGACCTCGCACCGCATCCTCACCGCATCTCAGAACCGACGCATCGCTTCAGCTGTGCGATGCATCTTCGACGCAGAGCCTCACAACACTCCACAAACAAGGATTGAAAGTACTTTGTTCAGTGGGCTGAACTGGATCCCTGTAGCCTTCTTATACTTCATATTGCAGTGTGCCTAAACTTGTGACTTTGTTCAGGTATGACAGGACCAGATATCCATAGTTGGTGCTGTTTTAAAAAAAAAAAATTTGACTTTGAATATCTCTGGTTCTACTAATTGGATTTTTGTTGTTTTGGTCTTGTTTTATTTATTAAGAAATCTCTATTTTTCTAACTCTGTTTTGGGCTGCTTTTGTGATGTGTGTTCCCTGTATTACTGTCTGAAGTGTTGCACAAATACTTTACACATTGCCTCTGAGTTAAGACTGACTGCTCCATGCCAAGCTACCGAAAGGTTGAGCACAGGTTAATTTGGAGTTTGCTTGTGACTTCAACCTGAGGAGAATTGTGGTTGCTGCTTGAGAAGGGCTTCACTTCTCTCAACCAATAACCCATTTCTTACATAGATATTGTGTGAAAAAGTAGGGCACACCAGTTAGTTTCAGGTTATTTAAGAGTAAGGCTTTCCTGCCCGAAGATCCCAGAGTATGGTTCTGTATCAGTGTTCAAAAAGCGCCTAATAAGAACCCTATGCAGTGGTGAGACCACTTCTCTACATTGAGCATCTGTTTCCAGATAATGGAAGAGTGGCAATGTAGCTAATTTGACAGGTGTTGACCTCAGTCAACTCTCAAAGCAATGTGCCAACTGATCATGCAGCCAGAGGTCAGCTAGTTGCTACGTAGACTCCCTGTTTAGAGAGCTAAAGGACCTCAGAGACATGAATAGTTGATCCATGGACTTTATCCAACTTTCTCTCCACTCTTTCCACTACATTAGGGATCCACCATGGGAAACAACTGTTACAACGCAACTGTTACAACGCACTACTGTTACAACGCAACTATTACAACGCAGGTTCCTTTACATCGCATGCCTTTACAACGCATGACATTACATAGCAGATGCTATTACAACGCATGCCATTACAATGTAAGTATAGGTAAGTTTATCTTTTTTAAAACATTTATTTAATTTGGGTTATGGGGTACAGGGGTATTTTTAGGGTTCAGGGCTAGGTTTGGGTTTTGGGGTACAGGGGTATTTTTAGGGTTCAGGGCTAGGTTTGGGTTATGGGGTACAGGGGTATTTTTAGGGTTCAGGGCTAGGTTTGGGTTTTGGGGTACAGGGGTATTTTTAGGGTTCAGGGCTAGGTTTGGGTTATGGGGTACAGGGGTATTTTTAGGGTTCAAGGCTAGGTTTGGGTTTTGGGGTACAGGGGTATTTTTAGGGTTCAGGGCTAGGTTTGGGTTTTGGGGTACAGGGGTATTTTTAGGGTTCAGGGCTAGGTTTGGGTTATGGGGTACAGGAGTATTTTTAGGGTTCAGGGCTAGGTTTGGGTTTTGGGGTACAGGGGTATTTTTAGGGTTCAGGGCTAGGTTTGGGTTTTGGGGTACAGGGGTATTTTTAGGGTTCAGGGCTGGGTTTGGGTTATGGGGTACAGGGGTATTTTTAGGGTTCAGGGCTAGGTTTGGGTTTTGGGGTACAGGGGTATTTTTAGGTTTCAGACCTAGGTTTGGGTTTTTGGGTACAGGGGTATTTTTAGGGTTCAGGGCTAGGTTTGGGTTATGGGGTACAGGGGGATTTTTAGGGTTCAGGGCTAGGTTTGGGTTATGGGGTACAGGGGGATTTTTAGGTTTCAGGGCTAGGTTTGGGTTATGGGGCACAGGGGGATTTTTAGGGTTCAGGGCTAGGTTTGGGTTATGGGGTACAGGGGTATTTTTAGGTTTCAGGGCTAGGTTTGGGTTATGGGGTACAGGGGTATTTTTAGGGTTCAGGGCTAGGTTTGGGTTTTGGGGTACAGGGGTATTTTTAGGTTTCAGGGCTAGGTTTGGGTTATGGGGTACAGGGGTATTTTTAGGGTTCAGGGCTAGGTTTGGGTTTTGGGGTACAGGAGTAGCTCTAGGGATTAGGGATAGGTTTTGGGTATAGGGGTACAGGGGTATTTTAAGGGTTAAGTGTTTTTAATAAACTACTTTAAATAAATTAAATTAATTACATTAAATTAATTAAATATTTATTAAATACAATTGTTAAAAAAAATATATACTTACCTATACTTACGTTGTAATGGCATGCGTTGTAATAGCATCTGCTATGTAATGACATGCGTTGTAAAGGCATGCGTTGTAAAGGATCCTGCGTTGTAAAAGTCGCGTTGTAATGGTATGCGATGTAAAAGTATGCGTTGTAACGTCATACATCCATCCACCATTAACTATCAATGTGTGTTTCAGATGGGTGCTGCGTGATATAACAGATGATTGATCCCATGCTTCCTATGAATGTGGCTCCTGATAGAGGACAATGCCCACATCACAGCATTAAATAGGCATTGTGGCAGGGCTCTGAATTTCTGCATAGGAATTTGGCCTGGTTTGCAGCCAAGCAGTTCCCTTTCAACATGCACCCAGAGGGGCCGTGGTCTGTTGGGACCTGGATACAAACAGAAGAGGGGAGAGAGAGTGTCAGTGGATTCAGTCTCCCTGGTAATGCGAATAAACAAAGTAGAATCCACTCAGAGTGGTGGTGGTCCCTAAAGTGATGGGGAACACACAGTGTTGTTTAAATGCCCCTCACACACCAACAGGCGTCATGCTTCATCATCGGGGCCTTCGCACCCCTCTACGGGATGCGGCGTGCTACGACTCACGATTACGCAGGAGCACTAAGTAGTGAACTATGTGAGGGGGTGTGTTACTAAAGAGAAAATGAGTGAGGTGAGGTGAAAGTGGATTATTAAAAAATACCTGGCACGTAGGTAAAAAATAATTTTATTAAGTCCTCGGCTGGTATTATTAAAAAAAGTGCAGAGTGGGGTTGTAAATATACGTGTTAGGGTATTACAACCACTTCAAAGTGTCAACATGTTTCGGAGCGCAGGGGCTCCTTCTTCAGGACAAGGATAAGCACATATCCTCACCTTACTCACATGCAGATGTAAAAGTGTTTAAAAAGAATTACAACAATGTGTAATGTACCTAGCAATGTTTATATATAGGTGAGTTCAGTTGCGCCCAATTGGCGTTTGAAGAAAACCTGTAAAAAGAAAGCACAATAAACACAATGGTCTACAGTTCACAAACTAAGGGAAAAGAACTGATTCTCTTAGTGCAAAAGGGTGAACCCAAAATGAGTTTCAGGAAACCCTGTAAAAAGGCATTCAAAAATAAAATTGGACAAACACAGCAACATAAAGACATACAATCACAGTGGAGAAATTCTCCCTACTAAGGTGGAAAGAGAGGGAAACAGGTTTAAAGGCTTACTTATTGTTCTCAATCTCATAACCTCATGAGCCTATGCGTGTTATTGGGGGGATCCTTCCATACTGCTCAGTAAAGCAACCTAAAAGATATTAATTAGTGGGATTTAGTTTGTTTTAAGCACAAACTATCTAAAGCACCAAAGTAGTACTTGTTGTTATAACCCTACTCACGGTTACTGCAAAGCTAGTCGCCTGCCTTCCCCTCAACGCTGCTCCGATGAAGTGAGCGTTGGGTTATGCCGGTATCCTATTTATACTCTCCTAATTGATAATTAGTGGGGGGAAAATTGAATGATAAGACTCGGAAAATGCCCAAATACGGAGTTTTTTAAGCATTAAGATCCGGAATTGCGCGCCCGACTGAGTCTAGAGTCAGTGCGAGCCGCGCATGCGTGCATCGAACAGTGCCACCGTAAGTGATGCGCATGCGCGAAGGCGGGTAAAGAGGCGCATGCGCGAAACACTTGCACTGATGGAAAGCGCGAGATACCATGTAAATGCGCATGTGCACAGCTCTAACACTGATCGGAAGCGCTGTTCAAGAATAAGACAATAGAATTGTAATAAACAGGCGGTGTAACGGGCAGGAAATGCATGAAGGTTATAGTTATCGTTATCGTCAGGCATATTCGGACCCTCGAGGCTACAAATTAAATAGAGAAATAAGCCTAATAATTAGTAGGATCATTTTTAGAAGGTTCATTCTTAGAAAATTGCGATGTTACTAGGGACAAATGTTGGAGGTTAAGGGTCCCAAAGGGAACATTGATAGGAGGTTTTTTCAGTGATTATTTCCAAGGTCTAATTAACTAGGACCATCCCATATATAGCAGAAATACAGTGCTTATAAGAGATGGCATGACGTTATTCATCTTAGCAGATTCCATGGAATGGAGTCATTGAGGCCGGCAGTATCGGTCCCTAGACGGAACACCCACCGTTGTTCTTTTTCCAAAAGTCCTGCCTCAGAAGGCAACTGTTCGATCACTCTCCACTGTAACTCATTGACACAGTGTTGATGTTCAATAAAGTGGGCTGACATTTTTGTTGTTAACTTCTTGCACCTAATGTTGCTTTTATGCTCGTTAATTCTTACTTTCACTGGTCTTGTTGTCATTCCCACATACTCTTTTCTGCATGGACATGTGATCAAATATACAACATTCTTGCTGTTGCAGTTGGTAAATGTACGTTGTTCCCAATTAGTTCCATTGGAAAAGGTAACAGTCTGGCTTTTTTTGGTAAGATGACAATTATTGCAGTTGCCACACGGATGGTGGCCCTGTATCCTCTGTAGTCTTGGCTGTTTTTCATTGATTGGAGGGGGTCTTGTATGGACAAGCATGTCTCTCAAGTTCCTACCCCGTCTGTGTGCAAACAGTGGTTTCTCCAGTGATAGAGTACCACTAGTTAATATACGCCAATGTTTGTTGCCCAGTTTTGTAACTTGGTTAGTTACTGGGCTATAGGTGGTAACACAGATTGTTCTATCCGCTTGGTTGTCTTTCTGTGGGTTATCCTCCAAGAGGGCCTCTCGGTTGTTGTTTCTAGCTCTTTTCATAGCTTTTTGGATCACCTGGTCGGGATATTTTCTTTGTCTCAGTTTCATGCTGAGATCCTTTGCCTGAGTTTTGTATTTTGCAATGTCACTACAGTTCCGACGCAGGCGGAGGAACTGTCCATACGGTAAGTTCTCCCTCAGATGACGTGGATGAAAACTGTCAAATCTGAGGAGACAGTTCCTGGCCGTCGGTTTGAAATGGGTCTCCGTCTTCAAGACGCCTGCCTCATGATAAATGTTCAAGTCCAAGAAAACCATGGTGCTGTTTGACATTTGGTGGGTGAATTTAAGGAATGCATTCTGGTTGTTAAGCCAATGCATGAACTCAGAGATTGAGTTCTCATCTCCTTCCCAGATAACCAAAATATCGTTAATATATCTTCGCCATGTATGGATCCTACCCCTGTAGGGGTTGTTGGGGTGTAGGATCTTGGAAGATTCCAGGTGATGGACATAGAGTCCCGCCAGGCTAGGGGCAAAAGTGCTTCCCATGCTGGTCCCGTGGCTCTGCCAAAACAGAGTGCCCTCATACTCAAAAAAGTTTTTTGTGAGCGCTAGTGAGATACACTCCATCACTACACTGTGAGGAGTATGATATTTCCAGTTGGTAGAATGGAGTACTTCCTCGATAATTTGTAGAGTCTCATCATGTGGGAGGCTCGTGTAGAGGCTCTCCACATCCAGGTTTAGGAGCATCTGAGAGGTTGGATCAAAAGTCTGATTTTGTAACAGTTGTAGTACCGCTTTTGTATCTCTCAGATATGTATCAGTGGCCTGTACAAGAGGTCTCAGAAAGGCATCGGCGAACTTGGACAGTGGTTCCAAAATAGATGAAATGCCGGACACAATCAGGCGTCGTGGTGGATTCTCGAGGTTCTTATGCACTTTCGGTATAGTGTAGAAATATGGAATGCGGGGATTTTTTTGAACCAAGAATTCTGATTCTTTTTTGGTTAACCAGTCATGTGCAAGAGCCTCCTCAATCATACCACCAATTCGTACTCGTAAGGACTCAGTAGGGTCTTCAGCTAAGACCTGGTAATTCCTACTGTCAGAGAGAAGTCTCCTGCACTCTTTGTCGTAGGCTGTGGTGGTTTGAATAACTACCGCTCCACCCTTGTCTGCAGGTTTTATGGTAAGGTGCGAAGGCCCCGATGATGAAGCATGACACCAAGGGGCCTGTTGGTGTGTGAGGGGCATTTAAACAACACTGTGTGTTCCCCATCACTTTAGGGACCACCACCACTCTGTTGGGACCTGGGACAGTTGTTTATCTGTTAGTATGAATCCACATATAGGAGTCTTATTCCTCAAGACGTGGTGCTTGCAAGTTCCGCGGGTTCAAGACTCACCACAAAAAGCGTTTCCCTTCAGTGTGCCGTTTTGTTTTTAATTTTTGGTTTTACCTTTCACAGGTTTCATTTACTACATCAGTTCTATCCCAATAGGAACACGACTGCTGTGCCTTTTTTATGCACCTTACATCCGCAGATTTGATTGTATAATTAACTACTAAAGTACCCATGAAATGCATATTGTTGTTGTAATTTCTTCGTGCGTATGAAATTACCTCTTAAAATGAATTGGTGCAGTGCATGTGTGATTAGAATTGGTCTACCCTCTCCGCGAGCCTTTATTACATGCTCAATTTAATAAAGGCACACTTTTTTCTCCTCCACTTTATTGTACTCTGTGCGTGTACGCGCGAATGAAAATTATGTTCTCAATTTATCATGTGTAGGTTGCAATGTCAACAGTGTCTCTGCAAATACAGTCCACCTCTCAGATAAAAGCTATTGATATTGTTCTCGAACATTCGAAAGTGCCCATGGGTCACTTTACTTTCCATCTAAAGCTTTTCTTGTAAAATTAAACAAAAAAAAAGTTCTCTTGTGTGTGCCCCCACAAAGACACTGTGTTCCATTTATACTTCAATAAAGTATCGAATTACTTTGGCGATCAAAAGAGAATAACTGGTATCGCTTTTATATATTAAGTGTATTAAAACTCTCTGCAGAAGGCCTTGAGACTGTCCCAAGCAAAACAGAGATATATCATCTAGTATGCCATTTAATAAATATCTTCGTGTCGTCCGTATTATTCAATACAATTATCTGTGGTATTGGACACATCATATAAATTGTGCTTGAGATATGTCCGTCTGTTGGCAGTAAAAGCTGTCACCAACATTTTGATTTGCCAGCAGAAAACTGAACAGTGCTTGATGTCGGCGCTATATTGCACCATGGGATGTATTTTTCATTGTTCCCAGTGTTGTTTCAATTAGGACATTCTGTGGTGCAAATTATAGTACCATAGAACAATTTTGTTAACAAATTTAAAGGTGTGTGGCACAAAACGATTTGAAGTAAGGTCATTACTGCCCGCAAAATTCAATAACTGCAAACTAAAAACGGGCATGTGACATTGCTTTTTTTCTAAAATAGGATCTTTAAGAGTTTATACTTGTCTTGCTGTTTTAGACTAGAAACTGTCTCCTTTACCTTAGTTCTTGATGTTTGCTCTCATTCTTGGTATTTGTTCTTATTTCTTTTTGTCCAAAAATTCAAAAGCTAACACTGCCATACTATTGATCTACAATGTCACTACTTCAAGAGGTGCTAACGAGGGTGCGCTGATCGCTAATCAGTGCCTCACTTCCATGCCTAGTGATGTGATTTAGTCTGCAAAATATACATTCCCTTCATATCAGCCTAATCGTTTGCTGTCCCTGATTGAGGAAAATAAGCGATTGGCCAGTTACTCCAGGTGCAATAAATCACACAAAAAAATGTCCTAAACCATTCTTGGTGTTCTGTTGTTAAGGAACACAGTTGGTATAGTACCCGAAAATATTGAGTTTGAAATAAAGTCACCAAAATATTTTATTTAAAATATCAACTACCAAAATATCATGAAGTTAGATAAATATAAAGGACTCCTGGTATAGATTTTAAAGATATATATATATATATATATATATATATATATATATATATATATATATATATATATATATATATATATATATTCACTGAAAAAACCATAGGTTATAGACCATATATAGTTAGGAATTCGCATTTACAAAACCTTATTTTACTCACACAAAACCATTGAAATTCCATATATAGTTAGTTGCACTAACTATATATCGCGCACCCGCAATCCACTGCTGATGATGTCACATATTACATCATTCATGACATGGTCAGTGACATCACTGATGACATCACTGATGACATCTCAAATGACATCACTGATGACATCTCAAATGACATCACTGATGACATCACTGATGACATCTCATTTGACATTACTGATCACATCACTGATGATATCATTCATGTGATACTACGATGAACCTCTTCAGACTCTAATATAACCTTAGATACAATCAGTGTAAACAGACACTCACTGACTGTCACTCATCCATGGAGTTACTCACACACCTAGTCAGTCATGCAAAGAATCAATCACACCTCCATTTCCTCAACTATACAGTTATACAAACTTTACTTATTCAAACATATACTAACACATATTTACTCTCTTATACAATCCCTGATACAAGTTCACAATGATCCATACAGCCACTCACACATTCACTGGCTCTTATGCACAGTTATTTATATATGTCAACTCTCACATGTACTGTGTTTTACATATGTACTTACTTTGACATGTAGCACTGAGATATCCATTCACTCACCAATACACTCATGCACACAGTCAACCGCCCATACAGCTGTTTCCACATGCACTTTTGAAACCATACATCTAGTGAATCAACTGCTCACACATCTATGCACAGAGTCATACACCTCCCAGCCACCCACACACACACTCAGTCTCCCATACAAATACTTGGGCAACCAATCAATAACCCATATAGTTACTCATATAGCTACTTATCAACACATGCAACAGTTTACAGAACAACAGACATAATGATGCACAAATTAAGACAGTTTAGTCACTAACCCATGCACTCAGTGAGACACATTTAATCACTCACTCATACAGTCAGTCATGCACCTACTAAATCCTTCATCCAGACACTTATACATCCACTCATTCTTCAATATGTAAGACATATTTTAACTTTACAGAAACATACAGTCACTGGATGTTGTCATCAGTGATGTCATCAGTGATGTCATTTGAGATGTCATCAGTGATGTCATCAGTGATGTCACTGACCATGTCATGAATGATGTAATATGTGACATCATCAGCAGTGGATTGCGGGTGCGCGATATATAGTTAGTGCAACTAACTATATATGGAATTTCAATGGTTTTGTGTGAGTAAAATAAGGTTTTGTAAATGCGAATTCCTAACTATATATGGTCTATAACCTATGGTTTTTTCAGTGAATTTTCAAGGTTTTGTAAATGCTAATTCCTAACTATATATGGTCTATAACCTATGGTTTTTTCAGTGAATTTTCAAGGTTTTGTAAATGCTAATTCCTAACTATATATGGTCTATAACCTATGGTTTTTTCAGTGAATACATATATATACATACATATATAAACATATATCATCTGTATATCTATATAAATACAAACATAAATGCATGCATACATATACATATATGCATACAGATGCATGTTATTTACATGAAAGTTGAAAAAACACTAATAAAAGCAAAGCTAAAAAGCCACCTCATTACAAACAGAATGGCTTTAACTTAAACGAGGGCGAGATCTATTGCATTTTCAATGCTTGTTTACTTTGGTTCCATCAAGAAGGCATTCAGGTGTGTCACACATTTGCCATAAATTCTGAATGTTAGCACTCTAGTTGCACATTAGATCACTGTAGTAAAGCTACTGCTCACCAGGGACGTCTGTTGCTGGTATTCAAAGTGCATGTTTCAGTCTGCATGTCAGAATTTTTTTAATGAAATAGAAGAGGATTTGAGAAGTCACTCAAAATTATCCCTAATTTTTCTTTCTGAAGCACTAATCATACTTTCTATGGCAACATTAACCCCCCCATGTTGTTCCTTTTTAAATTGAGTGTTTTCAGACTTACCACTTCATTCCAATCAAGATGGCTTCTGGTGTGCCATACTTTTGTCATAAGTAAGACTGTTAGCGCTCTAGTTGTTCTTTAGAACACTCTGGGACATTCTGTCATTGGGGTATACTTGGGGTACATCTGGGAGATATTTGGGCTACATTTAGGCTCTTTTGTCTCTGGTGGCCATCTTGGGAGACTGTATGTCAGAATTTTTTAATGAAATTGAAGAGGGTTTGAGAAGTCACTCAAAATGTGCCCTAATTTTTCTTTCTGCAGCACTAATCATAATTCATATGGCAAAATATACCCCCTCATTTTGTTCCTTTTTAAATTAAATGTTTTAAGAGTTACCACTTTCTTCCAATCAAGATGGCTTCAGGTGTGCCATACCTTTGTAATAAGTAGGACTGTTAGCGCTCTAGTTGTTCTTTAGAACACTCTGGGACATTCTGTCATTGGGCTATACTTGGGCTACATCTGGGTGATATTTGGGCTACATTTGGGCTCTTTTGTCTCTGGTGGCCATCTTGGGAGACTGCATGTCAGAATTTTTTTATGAAATAGAAGAGGATTTGAGAAGTCACTCAAAATGTGCCCTAATTTTTCTTTCTGCAGCACTAATAATACCTTCTATTGCATAATATACCCCCTCATTTTGTTCCTTTTTAAATTAAATGTTTTAAGAGTTACCACTTTATTCCCATCACGATGGCTCCAGGTGTGCTATACCTTTGTAATACGTAGGACTGTTAGCGCTCTAGTTGTTCTTTAGAACACTTTAGGAGGCTGCAGTAGAGCACAAAGGAATCAACTGACAGTCTCTGTCCTTGTTGGATGTACATGTTTTACTGAGAATGTCAGACTTCATTTTCACATGACTGAGAAAGATAATGTGAATTTACAGAAAATATGCTTTCAGTTTAGCTTATAGATCCCCTTCCAAACCACTGTGGGAAAATCATGAGATATTAGTTTTCTTTCAAACAATATTCATGATATCACAGCAGAAGGCTTTTTCACATGGTAAAATCACCTTAGAACACACCACAATTCCTAAAACGAGTATGGTACCATCAACAAATGATTTATAATGTAACTAAAGTCCTAAAACCCTCTATTAACTACAATGCTTTTTAATGAGGTGCTATCATGTATATTGGTCCCAAGATGGCTGCCAACACTTCTTGGATGAAGTGCTGACAGCCAATCAGATCAGATGTGTGGTTAGGCTCCGCCCAGATATATATTTTTTGAACCTAAATTACTCAAAATCCACTGGAGCACATATATTGAGACCTAGCAAAGGCACATCCTTCATTGTGTTGTGTTGTACTGTCCATCATAGCGCTGGGACGCCACTTGGCTGTGGCAGCTATGCGCTTTATAAATAAAATAACATAACATAACATAACATAACATCGGGCTAACAGTCCCTACAATTTTGCCAAGTTTCGTGCAAATCCATTCAGCCGTTCGAGCTAAAAGTGAGGCCAACCGCCCTATGGAAATTAACATGGGGAAAACACGTTTTGGGACCCCCTTTTTTCTCGGCCCCCCCTTGATGAAACCCCCCCAAATTTTCAGGGGCTGCTCAGAAACAAAATGTTCCATTTACCTGAAAATATCAGCTAATTCCGTCCACAAACGCCAAAGTTATTAGACATAGAATTTTCAAAAATCCCATAGAGAAAAAATCCTAACTATATATACCTACTGGCGACTGCCAGTAGGTAATATATATATATATATATATATATCTGCAAGGTATACACATGTAGAGATAAGAATGGCAGACCTTTCCTTACCTATATATACTAACCTTCACAATATTTGGAAGTCTGTATTCTGGCTACAATATTTTGATATTCTGAGCTTCATATTCTGGCATATAACCAATAAAATTTAATCTACGCATGCAAAATATAACAGATCATAAAAAATATGCTGGATCAATAATGCTAAATATATATTACAAAATCCATTTAATCTCAAGAAACATATTTAAAACAAACGTTGGATTGTTTTATAGAGCACTTTGTGATTTCAAGTCCTCGGTGTAAGTATTCATCTGCACTACAAGCCAATATTGGCAAGAAAATTAAATATTTCATTCAACTATCTCTTACTACAGGTACCATAATTAACATTTTCATATCAGCCTGTATTGCATGGAAGGTGGGGCCTATTAAATATATGGCTGATGCAGATGCTTGATGTACTTGTCCATGGCTTAGTATCATGTGTTCTTGAGACCTGAAGAACTTCATTCCTATATGTAAAGTAGTCCATTTGAGACTAAATTAAATTTATGAATAATATATATATATATATATATATATATATATATATATATATATATTTTTTTTTTTTTATTGGTCATTTTTCAACGAGAAAGAACAGGCATAAACAAAAAGGTACAGTACATGGCATACAGGTTGGTATCTATACAATACATATAATTGAAACATCTATTGGAGGCAAGTCGGGGCTACACATACAATCACATAGAAGACATTTCATTTGAGTAATAAAAAGAATGGACGAGGGCAAGAGAATACAGTGCAATGCAATCATTTAGTGAGACCAACCAACACGTTGCCACAGGGAACAGTAAGATAGATAGTGGGCACAGATAGCAGGTAAGTTGTAAGGGGCATCCATATGTCCCGTGGTCTCGATGGCACAGGCAGCTCTTCAGCACAACAGACTAACTGATCCCGACAATAAGTTAAATCCTGCAGCCATAATTTGGCAGTGGGGGCCAGTCACTTTCCCAGCACATAGAGACCCGCCGCTTGGCCATCAACAAGGTAATGGTCACAAACCTTCTGCAGGAGACCTTGACACAGGCAACAAGGTCCAGAAGGCATAGCTGAGGGGTACATTCCAGAGGAAGCTCAACCATCTGGCTAATAATCTGTACAACAGAGGTCCAATACAAGAACACCTTGGGCAAACCCAGGATAAATGATAAAAATCGGTGTCAGGAACCCCACAGCGCCTACAGGCGGCAGAGTCTCGCAGACCATATTTATACAATTGGGCAGGCGTATAATATAGCTGGTGAATATATTTAAAATGAACCATTCGCAGATACCTATTAGCCATTAAGTGCCCCATCAGACGGCAACAGTCCGCCCATTCATCCTCAGTTATAGTGTGTGATAAAGCTGCATTCTATTTATGCAAAGCTGCTGATGCAGAAAAAGCCATATCTTTCTGAGAAACCTGATATAATCTAGTGACCAGCTTAACCCTAGAGGGAGTGATATATAAAAGCTGCAGAGCATCTAGCGTGGGCGGCTCAGCATGAAATTGTGAATACAGCTCACGCTTGGCCGACCTCAGTCTGGTGTAAATGAAAAGGTGCATAGCAGTGATAGGGCCTCCAGCACTCAGAGACGCGGAAGTGATGAATTGACCCCCAGGATACACATCCTCCATGCTCACCAGGTTCATGTCTCTGAGGGTCCGCAGGGCACCCACCTCCGTGGTAACTGAGAGACCTGTATGATGAAGTAAAGGCATACTTGGTGCATAAAGCGGAAGTTTCTGCGCCCGCCTTCCCAATTCCTGCCATGCCTGAGATGTAGTTTGAACTGTATCAAACTCTCCCTTTTCAAATACTGTATGGGTGTTAACAAGCATGGCCTTAAGTGGTAATGGGTGTACTACACCAGCCTCAACCGCTACATGGGGAATATAAGCAGGGTCATGTTGCCAATAATAAGCGAAGTGGGCTTGCGCACACAAATAATATAACTGGAAGTCAGGGGCGGTAAAACCACCCTGTTCGTAAGGGAGTGTAAGTGTTTCCCATTTTAGGCGGGGCTTCTTATCCCCCATGCCAGTGTGATTAAAAGTGAGCGAAGGGAGTTAAAAAAGTGATGTGTCAAGTGCACTGGAATATTTCAAAATAATTACAGAAAGCGAGGGAGGATTATCATTTTCATTAACGCAATATGGTCAGCAAAAGAGAGGGCCAACTTAATCCAGCGGGAGATTTGTTCCTCAAGGCGCGTAATTGCCGCTCCATAGTTGGCACGCACCACTACCTGAGGATCACGGTGCAACCATACACCCAACCATATATTAGTTCACCATACCAAGGGATAATCAAGATCTACAGGAGAGGTACGTGGCAGTATCATGGATTTGGATCAATTTATTGGTAGTCCGGAGAACCATTCAAAGCGAACATACTCCTGGAAGAGGGAAGCTAAATGGTGGTCCGGCTCTCGCACGTACAACACCATGTCGTCCGCATACATGGAAACTGCCAGAGGACGCTGATAGAACTGCAGGGCCGCTTGGGAGTAACGCTGTCACAGGATACAGGCTAGAGGCTCAAGAATAAGTGTAAAGAGCAACGGCGAGAGCGGACAACCCTGCCGTGTGCCACGATATATATGAAACAGTGTGGATTATTCACCATTAACCCTCACTCACGCAGCAGGACGAGTATAGAGCAGTTTTATCCAGTTGGTAAAGACAAAAGGAACCCCCATACAATGTAAAATGTCAAACATAAAGGACCAAGAGATTGAATCAAAAGCCATGGCGGCGTCAAGGAGAACTGCCACAGCCGGCAACGAAGGTTCCAGGACGTGCATAACCGCAAATATTGTCCTCAGATTATAGGAGGTAGAGCAGGTGGGCACAAAACCAGACTGATCGGTAGCACCATAACCGGAAGAAGCAGCTGCAATCTGGTCGCCAGAACTTTAGCTAAAATGTTAACATCTGTATTGATTAAGGACAACGGCCAGTAGGACTCACACCTGTCGGATGGCTTACCAGGCTTGATAAGCGTGACCACCAACGCTTCACGTAATGTTGGAGGCAGACATTGATTCTCATATGCTTCTTCAAAGACCAGGAGCAAACAAGGGGCAAGAATGGCAATATAGGTTTTATAAAATTCCGCTGGCAACCCGTCAGTACCAGCTGATTTACCGTTAGGAAGGGCTGCAATAGCGTCTTGCATTTCACCTAGGGTGATAGGGTGCATTAAAAACTCCTGTTGCTCCCGAGAAAGCCAGACTAATGCTATATCATCCAAATATTATTGCAGTTCAGCTTCATCTGCAGCTGGGCAATAAGCATACATGTCTGTATAATAATTGGTGAATGCTTGCAAGATAGTCGGAGTGTCATAATAAGTGACTTCATCAACTGTGATCAAATTAACCATGTAGGCACCACCCCTAGGTTCCATAATACGGGCAGCTAGTGCCCTGCCAGGTCTGCCACCCTCCCCATAATATCTAGCCTGGCTCCTCCTGGACATGTGTCGTATCTCTTGGTAAGCCACCTCATTATATTCTTCAACTTTTTCCTTAATGAGCGCAATCACAGAAGGGTCCGGCGAAATTTCATATTGCTGTTCTAACCCCTTCAATTCACGCTCCAACGTAGACATGGTGCCCGTGAGTGACTTAAGAACCTCTGCTTGCAGTCCAATACAAACCCCACGTATAGTCATCTTAAAGGGTTCCCATTGTGACCCCATAGTGTTAACCGACCAGTATTGTGTTTAAAGTAATCAGCAATGGCCTCCTGAACACCCTCACAAAATACCAGAACTCACAAGGATGAGGGCTAGAGCCTCCACTGGAAAGGAGGAGAAGTTGAAGCTGGCAGGGCCATGCGAAGAAGCACGGGGGAGTGATCCAATAGTGTTCTGGGCAGGTGTTCAATCTGTACCGTCCAGTCACTGACATGTTTAGACAGCAACCAGAAATCTATACGGGACCAGGTGTGGCGAGCATAGGAATGCCAAGTACCCTCCCTTGTGCAAGGATGATGCAAACGCCACACATCAACAAGTCCCAGAGTCAGCATACCATCTTTCAGCGAAGAGGCTGCCCTCTTAGAAGGAAGGTCTGTCATAGACACTTTGTCCATAGTGGGGTACAACGTCATGTTAAAATCACCCCCGCCTATAACAGTGGAAGGGGGTAGTTTGTAGAGCTTTCCCCATAAGGTCTCATAAAAAAGGGCTCATCAGTGTTTGGACCATACACATTAATCAAAACCAGAGATCTACCATACAATGTTCCCTGGACTATTACACACCTACCACCATCATCCTCCTCTACGGTAATTGGTACAAGGGGGGTTCCTTTTTTAATCAGAATCATCACTCCCCACGCGTAGGAAGAATAGAAGGAAGCCAGCTTCACCCCCGCCCTCCTGGTAGCAACATTAGACACCGCATGCTTGGTAAGATGTGTCTCCTACAGGAGAGCAATTCGGATGCGATGCTGATCAAGATAGGAAAGCACCTGACGCACTTTTTTGGGATTATTGAGCCCTCTTACATTCCAACTGAGCAAGGAAATCGTTTTGTCAGTGGAGTCAGTCATGACCCGACCAAAAAGTGAAAATAGCTACCATAGCGACCACAAAGTGTCCCCAACACCACCATACCGTACCCGCCATAAGCTGCCAATGTACAATCCATAACAAAGTGTTCCTCAACATCCCACCCCACCCACTCCAGCAGCATAAGCCTGCTGTGACAAACCCATGTGTAACATAATAATAATAATAATTTAAAAAAAACAGAGCATGTTACATGTTGCAGGGCTGAAAAAGTACTCAAGGATGATCTCCAATCAAAAAACAATGCAACCGAGACACAAAAATGTGTCAGGACAGAGGAAACAACCCTGTGGGGATTTCCCTTAGATAGAAGCGCTAGCCCACCCTCCAAAATATAAGGGTGGGCCGAGACATAGCGTGATAAACTATACAAAGCATATTATCTAAATAGTAAAGTGGCTCTTAATATTGTAACAAGAAAAAAGGGCCCTCAGGCCATCGGCAGCACCTCCATCAACTATTACATTTCATTCAGCAACGGTTATTCAGCTAAAGACAACAAGGCAGTCATAATATCACACAATAAGATATCTAACATGCACATCAAACAGTGG
Organism: Lissotriton vulgaris; assembly: GCF_964263255.1. NCBI lineage: Eukaryota > Metazoa > Chordata > Amphibia > Caudata > Salamandridae > Lissotriton > Lissotriton vulgaris. The sequence continues at coordinate 1,573,745,972 of NC_141685.1, forward strand.
AAGTGTCCCAAACAGGCATGTGGAGACACCTAAGTCAAGAACAGTAGTGGCATAAAAACAGTAAGCAATGCAAAAGGATATTCAGTTTGTCAGGTCAGCCATCAGAGTCAGAGTCCCTCACTTTTTCTCGTCTTGGTGAACGATGTTCCAGCTGCCGGGTGTATTGAAGTGCCTCCTTAGGCGTGGAGAAGATACAGCCTTTCCCGTCATGCTGAATGCGTAAGCGAGCAGGATATAGCATTGCATATTGGGTGTGCAGCGATTGCAGTTTTTGTCTTCACAGCATGGAATTCCCTGCGTGCCTGCTGCACCGCCACAGTGAAATCTGGAAACAGCTCCACCTTCATTCCTTTATAATTTAGGCTGCCCTTCTCCCTTGCCAGACGTAGCGCAGTAGCCCGATCAGGATAATTCAGTAAGCAAGCTATAATCGGTCGAGGCGGCGCCCCCGGAATGGGCCGGGCAGCTATGGAGCGATGAGCTCTTTCTACAATTAAGACGTTCAAAAAGTGTTCCGCCCCTAACAAAGATGTAAGAAGTGTTTCTACATACAGCTCCATGGGCCCGGTGTTGGTAGACTTCAAAATACCAGTTATTCGTAGGTTGCTCCTTCGGGACCGGGCCTCAATACCCTCATTTTAAGCTCTAATAACCTCCAAAAGCTTTTCCATACTGGCACAAGAGGTACTAACTGCCTCCACCCGATCCTCAGCGGGTGAGATGCGTTGCTCGGCCTCAGCCAGCTGCACGCCCTGCTTATCCAATTTGGACGCCATTGTGTCCATGCGCAGATTCAAATTGTCAATTTTGGCATCAATAGTGTGGAGGCTCTGCTGCATAGACATCATCAAGCACTGAAGCTTTTTTTTTTTGGTGTTCAAACTGTTTTATTACATCTTTCATTCAGTACACCGCTTCTTCGCCTACAACCCTGGGGCCGGCAGCATATCAGTAGTGGCGATAATGAGGTATTTAACTGTGCAACACGGCATCCATACCGACAACCCGGAGGTCCGGTGGAGTTTGGCATTAATCTTTGTTACATTTTATGTACCGGAGGCAAGATATATCTGACATTACATTACAGTAAAACATTTTTAGTGTCTTGCATATAAACATGCTTAACCTTTCTATAACTATGCAATGATCACTGCATCACAACATTCTCACTCCTTCTGTGCTTTGTGTATTTCATTATGTATTCCTGGATTGGTGTTTCCCCGCACCAACTGGCCTATCTAACATTCTTCAGTGTTCTCTTCATCTGGCGACGGCCTCCCCTTTAGATATTCAATCAGATACATCCAGTAGTTTTTGGGTCGAGAGCCTGCAGGCAGCTCCTCCTCATAAGTATTTAATGTGTCTTTACAGTATGTGAGATTTGCCAACCAGTTCTTCAGCTTGGGGTATTTTTTGCTGTTCCAGTTGAGCGAGACTCTACGTTTAGCCATTAGTAGCGCTATCACACAGTACTTACGCTTTTTCGCTCGTAAATTCGGAACCAGGCCTAGTAGGCACACTTTTACTGAACAATCTATGGGCGCGCCCAACATTACGCCCAGTGCGTCCGTCACTTCCCTCCAATAGTCGGCTATTTTAGGGCAGTCCCAAGCTAGGGCATAAAATTTGTGTCTTCCATTCTACATCTCTTGCATCTAGAGTCTGCACTCAGACCGTAGCTATGTAATCTGTGTGGTGTGTAGTACATTTGATGCAAGTACTTGTAGTGAATTATTCTTAAGTTACCATTCGGAGTAAGCATATCAGTTAGCATACATGCTGTAGACCATTCTTCTGTGGACAGTGGTTCAACCATAGCGTTATTCCATTTAAGTCTCATTTTGTCAGTGCCACTCGCAATGTCGTCTTACAACCTGGCGTATAACCTGGAGACTATGTGTGCCGCTGTAGGCGTTGTTAGTAGATATTGTAATGAGAGCAGTTGCTGAGGTTTTTCTGGATACATAGTGTATAGTTCTTTCATTGCCCTCTGTAGTCGGTAATAAGTGAAAGTGAATAATAACGTCTGATTACTAATATAATCAATGCATCTAGTGTCTTGAACCGCCCCTCCTCATAAAGATCGCCCATTTTATCTATTCCTGCCCGTAGTAATAATTCCATGCCTACTGTTTCTTGTGTTACCAAGAGCTCCGGGTGATGTACTAAGGGTAAGTCAGGCGCATACAATGGGAGCTTTTTCGCCTTTTTGCCCATCAGGTACCATGCCGTATTGGTGGTGTCTATTGTATTTATGTCCCTTGCGTGTAGTGGCGGGCGTTTGTGTGGCAGTATTGCTGACAATGGAATGGGGTGGGCATCTCCTGTTTCAATAGCTACGTGTGACAGGAATGGTATCTCATGATACCAGAAAAACGCAAATTGCGCTTGCGCGCACAGGTAATATAGATAGAGATCCGGTACCTCGAAACAACCCTGCGCATAAGGTAGCGTTAGTGTTTGGAGTTCTAGTCTAGCTTGTTTTCCTGCCCAGATGAGGTTCAGTACCAGTCTATTGATGTTTCGGAAGACTTCTGCTGGTGGTTTGATGGGAATGTTGTTAAATAAATAAAGGAATTTGGGTAGAAGCACCATTTTTACTATGGCAGTTCTATCTGCTAAGGAAAGTGGCAATTTGTTCCATCTGTTTATTTTCTCCTCCAATTCCGATATGACCCTCCCATAATTTGCACGAATGACCAGTTCAGGGTCACGGTGATACCAGACGCCCAAGTATCTCGTGGGCTCTTCCTGCCATTCCAGCGGGTAATCCAATGTGAATGGAGTGGTGCTGTCTGATAGCGCCAGTATTTGAGATTTGGCCCAGTTAATTTGCAGACCAGAGTGCTGGCCAAATTTAATGTATTCCCTCATCAGGGGGTTGAGGTTTTGGGCAGGGTTTTTCACGTATAGCACCATATCGTCCGCATATAGAGATATGTGCAGGGGTCTCGTTGGGAACTGGAGCGCCGAGTAATGGTGATGTTGTCTGATTTTGCACGCTAAGGGCTCCAGCACCAACGCGAACAGCAGAGGGGACAGGGGGCAGCCCTGTCTAGTCCCTCTGTCTATCGCTATGGGGTTCGATACATAACCATTCACCCTTATCCTTGCTGATAGGTCCGTATATAGCATTGATATCCATTGTGTAAACATCATCGGAAAGCCCATGCGTCTCAACACTGCATGTAAATACTCCTATTCAATTGTATTGAAAGCCTTCGCGGCGTCTAGTAGGATCGCCGCAGCTTTGGTTTCTGGTGTTAAGTAATGGGAGAGTGCAAACAGCGTTCTCGTATTATGTGTCGTTGACCTTTCAGGTATAAAACCTGACAGATCTGGTCTAATCAGTGATGGCATCAGAGGCTTAAGACGTGTGGCCAGCAAACAGGCAAGTATCTTGGCGTCTACGTTAATAAGTGATAGTGGCCTATATGAGTCGCATATTTCTGGGTCTTTCCCGGGTTTGAGTAGCGTTATTAGCATCGCTTCTCGCAGAGACGCCGGGTGGATTTGCTTCTCATGTACTTCCCCATACATTTCCACCAAGTGTGGGGCCAACTGGTCTACAAACGCTTTGTAAAACTCGCCAGTGAAGCCTTCAGGCCCTGGTGCTTTGCCGTTTGGGAGAGTTTTAATGATCTCGGTCACTTGCTCAACCGTGATCGGGCTGGACAAGTATGCTCTATGACCATCTGACAGCCATGCGATTTCCACATCCGCCATATAATCTAGTATGGTGTCAGGTGACATGCATATGTTCGATTCATATAGTTGGTCATAAGTCTTTCGGAATTCTTCCAATATCCTTTTCATGTCATATCTGTTAGTTCCAGTGGTGTCTCGTACTGTATGAATGTGCTGTGGGGCACGACCTGTACATATCTTTTGAGCTAGCGCCCTTCCAGGCCTACCCCCTTCTCCATATGCTCTGGCTATAACCCGCTTCGAGACGTATTTAAGTTCAGTATTTGCATACTCCTGCTGCTCAGTCAGGATCTGTTTGATATCCCCCAGTATGGTGGTGTCTTGTGTGTGTTTGTATCGATGTTCCAGCTCACTCAATTTAGACTCTCTAGTTCGTATTTGTTGCCTAATGTCTTTCAGTATCCCCGCTGTTGTACTGATACATGTTCCCCTTATCGTAGCTTTAAATGCCTCCCACAATACCCCTTTGTCTTCCGTCGTTGGTGCGTCGAGGTCAAAGTATTCTACTATGGCTTTGTGTATGGTTTCCGTGTATGCTGCATCATGTAGCGCTGTGGCATTGAATCGCCAGGTGAAGGGCGGTGATACATAATTAGGCAATTTTAGTGACAGTAATACTGGGCTGTGGTCTGAGAGTGTGCGTGACAGATGCTTAATATCGGTTGTCCATAAAGATACATCACCTGATCCTAACCAGTAGTCAAGTCTCGACCAACTATTATGTGCAGCTGAGACGTGTGTGGCTGCTGCATGTCCTGGATTACGAGTTCTCCAAATGTCTTTTAGGTGTAACTCTTCTATAGCATCTAGCAATTCTGCTCGTGCCCATTTGTGTGTTTCTACTGTGTTAGGTGATCTGCCCACCCCATCTCTCAATGCTATATTGAAATCAACACCCCACACCAGATGTGGTATATTCAGATCTGAAATAGTGTGCCATAGTGTAGTGAAAAAACTGGGGTCATCCGTGTTTGGCCCGTACGTGTTTATTAAAGCTACAGACTGGTGTCTAAGTAGGCCAAGCACTATGACATATCTACCTTCCGGATCTTTGAGCACCCTCGATACTCGGAAATTAATACCCTTTCGTATTAGAATGCTTACGCCTCCTGCGTTAGATGAGTAATTGGAGCTATGCACAGATTCCGCCCATCTACTTCCTACGGTTGCTGGTGTATGTGCTGCAATGTGCGTTTCCTGGAGGACACAATATCTATCTTGTGTCTAGTAAGGTATGCAAATATTAGAGGTATTTTCTTGGGGTGATTCATACCTCTTACATTCCAGGTGAGAAGATTTAGGCTAGCTTCTTTTATAGCTTCAGTGTGTGTCTCGGTTACATCTCATTTTCTCGGCGCTGTGTACCATATGTAGTTTGCGCTTTGGCCTCTTATCAGTGAAAGGAAATCTACCATCCCATACAGATAACGTAATTCAGAGTTTGCAATGCTTCTCAGATACAGTGATTTGTAATGAACATCCCCAACTGTTTCTCTTCTCCCCCCACCCACTTCAGCAACCCAATCCTGCCAAAGCCAGAACCCCAAACAGGTTAAACTACAAAACCAACATGCGTCGGGGGACACCCATGTAGGGGGTCCACCAGGTGCACACTTCTCCACCCACATTGTGGATGTGGACGGGTATACTGTCATAATAAACAAAACGCAATCGTGGTGCTAGTAATCCATGGTTTTTTCTGATATTGTCATTTTTTGTGCCATGTACCATGGCCCTAGAGTCTGCCAACCGAGTCCGCTCTGCACTCACTCCCAGAGTGCTGGCACTAGACCCATTATATGTCAGCACGGCCGTGTCAGGAAGGTCCCACTCAGTTACTATGGGGCCCTCCATCTGCACACATCTAGTTATGACCAAATGCTTGCCTAGTAGCAGGGTGCAGTGTTCGAGAATCTGGGCCACACAGTCCGCCCTGTCCGCTGGTGTTCCCAAGCAGTTCCATTAACTGTTTAGAACTTCATTATCTGCTCTAAATTAGAAGTATCCCCAACTCGTGTGTCTCCGATCAACATGACACAGATCTCACTCACCCTTGTATTGGGGCGGTCTCCATTGGTCGAGGATAATCAGATGCCATCCCTCACCCCAGACTTTGCTGGAGTGGCATATGCCTCATGCGTCCCTTGTTCCACGAGTTAATTATTGTAGGACACATGCTAACATCATTTGTCATTTACATACCGGGTTTGGTGCAGAACGCCCCAGAATCGTGTCTCCTGGCCTCTGCAATGCGCTGGGCATCCCACCCACCAACAACACAGATTGTCTTCGTTTTAATGTTTGTGCAGACGCTGTGCTTTTAGCGGAAATCAGGAAAGCCCGACTGGACTCAGTTCACCCCAGTGTACTCCCTGAGCGCAATGCACCGTTAATACTTTATATCATCCACCACAGAGCCCATATAGAGGAAGACAACAAAGTATGTGGCCCAGTAGGCGAACACCGGAACATCATTACCTTATCAGGCCCATTCAGCTCTCGTCTTCTTGCTGCTCGTCACGCCCTGATGTCCTTCTCCGCCTGTCTAGCTTTTTGATAAATTCATGGGCTGCCTGTGGTGTTGCTAAAACCGTTGATCTCCCTGCATGATTCACCTTATGTTTTGCAGGATAGAGCATGGAATATTCCACACCCAAATCTCTGAGCTTCTTTTTCGCCGATTGGTACTCTTTGCGGGCCAACTGGACAGCCATGGTGTTGTCCGGATAAAAGTCTAGTTTGTTCCCTTGGTGGGTGATCTCTCCTTTTTCCCGCGCCCGTCGTAGGACCGTATCCCTGTCCCTGTAGTTCAACAGATGCGCTATTATGATGCGTGGGGGTGCCCCTGGTGCTAAGGAGCGATGGGCCCGTTCCACCCAGAACACCGCTCCAAACAGTTCTTTAAGGAGATCTTCCACATACAGTTCCATCTTACCAGTGTTTGTTGACTCCGGAAGACCCGCTATGCGAATGTTGTTGCGGCTGGACCTCGCTTCCAAATCCTCCGTCTTATTACGTAGCGCTTCCATCCTCTTCTCCATGGCGGCGCAGGCTTTGGTGTTGGTATTAGAGACGTCCTCCACAGGCGATATCCTCATTTCAGCCTCTACTATTCTTTCCCCATGCTTGTCTATTTTGGCAGCCATGTGGTCGACTCTGCATGAGGGTATCCAACTTGCCGTTCATTTCTTGCAGGCTGCGTTGTATGGCCCTTAGTACTCCCTCCATTCCGGCACTCTCATCTATCTCATGGTCACTCTCCGTTTCTGAACCTCCAGTCGCCCCTTTGGTTTGCTTTTTTGCTTCAAATTGCAGCTTTGTCTGCTGCTTTTCTGGCTTGCCAATTGCACCTGTTGTGCCAGGTAATCCGCGGTTTGCACGCGGTAGACTTTGAGTGGCGTGCACCCTTCTCGTCACTGTTGTCATCCGTTGCTACTGAGCTCCAAGTACCAAGATTGCAGTTATGCTAGCTCTGATAGCAGGGTCAGTTGTAATTAAGGCAGTCCATTCGCAGCTAGTTGGCCCTTAGAGATAATTCAGTTCAATATCTGTGTTTATTCATAGAATTTAATTAGTAACGTTAACAATCGCTTTCAGGAATTCAAGCATGTATCCCCTCTCGATCGGCGCGTTTTTGCACATCACCTCTCGTGAGCAGTTCTTCCGCCAATCATACAACCTCCGTTCGTAAAGCACAGGCAGCCCGCTAGGTGAAAGCAGCGTTCAATGACCTTCCTCTTCTGCCAGATAACGTTTATACATTGCCATCGTGTTCATGGGTCCATTACCGTGCTCCACTGCGCACTCGAACCCTCTTATGCATCACCGATTTTTGTTAGTGAGACCTCTCCATAGTACAATGCACGGGCACGTCCCGGGGGGCAGCCACTCCAGGGACAACCGCTCAGCAGCAGCTAGTATCACCGCGTGGGCTTGTAGCCTGCGGCTCTCACGTCTCCGATGTTCGTGTTTGAGCGAGTCACCCTCCGAAACTACAGCCCCCCACAGGCACCCCTCAGCAGACAGTCGCAATCAGCCGAGCGGAGGTTCAGTCGCTAGTGCGGTGCTTGCAGGTAGCTAGAGGTCCCCACATTCATCGAGCTGGCACTAGAAAATAGCACTTTGATGTTCTCTATATGGCAGTGGCGCGCTTTACTGTTATGCGTTTCACTAAGGTCGCCATCTTGCGCTCCGTGGAACGCATTTCGCAGCCTACTCACAGTTTATCGTCCACACTACCACACAGCAAGTTATCAGCGCCGCAGGGCTTCCGGACACTCCGCTGCTCCAAATGAGTACCCGGGGGCCACCTACGATGCCCCGGGTTGCCCGCCTTACCTGTTTCCTCACATCGCGGCCGCCGCCATTTTGGGAGGCCGTCCGAAGTCCGCGCTGTTCCTCCCCGTCTTTTCCTATTCAGGCAGTTTCAGACCCTGGAAACATCCGTTCGGTAGCCCAGAAACGTTCCGACAGCCTATTCAGCAAAGTCCGTTCATTTTGATGACATTAGCACTGCGTTATCCGCCTCAACAGTCTCCCGTCCGGCGGAGCTGTCTCAGGAGCCAGCCATCCCGCAGTGCGCCCTCTAGCGCCCCCCTCAAGCACTGAAGCTTAGCGCCGAAGCCCTGCATTAGCTCAGTCTCAGTATCCGAGGCATTTGGGGTATGAGATTTAGGATTTTTCTTAGTTTCAAAGTTAAGTTTGCCCTGCTGTTTGTCCGTGCGCCCCATGATTGGTCCGGAGAGCCGCCAACCGTACCCAGGGATAGCAGGCGCCAACAGGTGGGTACTACAGGTATAAAACAAAGCCCCTAAATGTCCTGCTCAAAACCATATAACTGTAGAGTAGGGGGTAAAATGACGTGGCAGACTAAATAATAAATATTAGCGCCAACTCCAAAAACTGCAGGGCACAGTCCTCAAAACAATCCTCAACACAGCACTGCTAGGCAATCACTGAATAGGCATCGTAAATTCACAGCGCACTGCCAGCATTCCAGTGCCCGCAGCACAACCCAGGCAGCATGTTGCTCACTGTGGGGGCCTCAACAGATAGATATCCTGGGGCACACTATTTGCAACAGCAGGCTCCTTACCAGTGATGAGCACAGAAGCAATCAGTCTAGAAGGCACCAAGTGCACTCAGCGTCAATGTCCCTAGCCTCAGAGATCAGGCCCGCAGCGGGAGCACGAGAAGTGGTGCACAGCTAAGCGCGAGCCGGCGCGAGGAGGTTGTGTCAGCACATAGCAGGTCTCAGCCTCAAACAGGGCTATGTCTCCAATGCAGGCCCGGGGTGCATCACAACAAATGCCGGTATCGCCGACCGCGGGCACAGGATCACATCCGAGGGTGGCGCGATGTCATAGCGCAACCCGGGTAGCAGCAGCGAAGGCCCAACAGGCCCTGGGAGTCCCCCACCATGCCTCCGCGCCGGCCAAGAGGATTGCAGCAGCCGCCGCAACTGGCGGGGGCAGGACCGTCGCCAAGGCCAGGCAGGCATCTCCAAGCACAGCAGACTGGGCCCTCCATCCAACGATGCAGCCCCTCCTCCTCCACCCCGATATCGCTGTCACTCACCGGGACCAATCGGGCCGCACCGTGGGTCCACAATCAGCAGCGGCCCCCAGCAAGTACAAGAGCAGCCAGGCACAGACCTCACAGCAGCACCGGAGACACTCCGCCCATCAGTCTCCGAATCGCTGCAATCAGCCACAAAACCACAGCTGCACAGCGGGTAAGCTGTTAAAGCTTGTAGAGAAGTGCCGCCATTTTACGCCAAAGCAAAGAAGGGGCAGAAATGCGGGTATAATACAACAATGTCCAGCCAACGCACATCAAAGTGATCCACATGCGACGAGGAGTTCAAATCTGTGCCGTAGAGCCCTAGATGTCAATAATTAAGCAGGATGATGGGCGGATTGTAGTCTTGGCCAGCAAAGCAGCACTAAAGTGTTGCCATCTTGCTCCGGGCTCCTCCAATATATAAATAATACTTGTATACCATTTTTAATATTCATTGTGTAGTCACTTTACATACACATATTTGGAGGTGTAATTAACTTTTTCAAATATTTGAGACAAAAAAAGTCAGTCACATTGGGTGTCCGTCATCTGAACATCGGAAAACAGTAGTGTCTTCCTTCCTTGTGATTTGTGTGTTTTCCCAGCCTCCTCCGCTGTTTTTTTCCATCATTTTCAATGTGTTTATATCTGTGAAACTAATTACGAAATTAAGAGATATTATTATAAAAACTAATTAAGGTGCTCAAAGAGGTCCAAAGCAGCCAAAGCACTGGCGTAGCTAGGGGAGGGCGGGTGGGGGGGGGGCGGTCCGCACCAGGCGGCACAATTCTGGAAGCAGCAGGCACATGTGTGGCGGTTGTTGCTGAGCAGCCAGTGCTCGCACTTGTATTTGAAAATAAAATGCAACTAAATTCCTCACCACCTAGCTTAGTGGTGATGCGGCGTACTGCTTATGTGGTTCCCAGGGCCGTCAATCTTGCAGCGCGAAAGCACTACCAATGACGGCCCTGGGGATCTTTGTTTGGCCAGCCCACGCGCTACCACAGTGACTCCTCGAGTCGACTCGAGAGTCACTGCTTTTACTTTCGTTCAGTTGGGCAGCAGTTGAACTCGGAAATGGCTCACTGCATCACATGCGCCCTATGACCCAGCCTGTCCCACCACCATGATGACCCGTGCAACTGAGCCTGCCAGCTAGAGCGAGCCTGATGTGGGCAGCCGGATACTACAGGGAGAGAGAGGCAAGTAGGCGGTCGGCATCTCGTGAAATGGAGCTGCTCTCGAGATGGCCACAGCTACAATTTCCTTCAAGTAAGTGTGTGCTTAAATGCCCTGGAATTTAAGGAGGGGCATAAAATAAGAGTCCTTGCTGGCAATAATACATAGCTGCTAAGATTTATTTTGTTTGACATTTTAATAATTTTAGTGTAATTATGAGCAACATTCAACGACTAAGAGTGACACTTTCTCACGAGGTAAAAATCAAGCAAAGACTACAGGGGAAACATACCAATATCAGAATTTGAGCAATAGGAGGTCTAATAATATCCTACAACTGCTGCACAGCACCAGAATTCGATGCCAAAAAATGTAGCCCATATAGTGAACCTGTCACACCTACACGTCAGGGTGTGTACTGGAAGACAGCGTCCATATGTGATTTTACTGCAGGAAAGGTTTATGGTAATATAAGAAAAATCAAGAGCACAACCCAGTGCAGCAAACCCAACACACCCAGAAAAAAGCCCAAAACAATCAGCCCAAAACTGTCACTTCAGGGGTTGCATTGGAAGCGGGCATGAAACTCGTTTATAAAATTAGAAACACTACAGTGCCCTACCTGCTGGCTATGCCTTAGACTTAGACTTATCTGTCTCTCAGCCTGAGGCTTAATGCATTTCTAGTGCTTTGCAGCATTTTTACGATTTTCTTGTTGCTCTAATTTAATTTAATATATTTCCCTCTTCATTGCTGGATTTTGCTCGGGAGAAAGTGTCACTCCTAGTCCTTGAAATGTCACTCATTATTACACTGAAATTCTGAAAATGTCACACATAGCAATCTGAAACCTTGGCAGGTATGACACTGACCTAAATAAGGTAAGTGAAAATGAATTACATTTGAATTCTTATTCCTCTGTTCTATACAGCAGCAGTAGGAATTTAACTTAAGGGCGGCTGTCAGTTTAAGGTATCACTGGTATGGGTGACACTGACAGTTGGAAGGATCGCTAATTTTGACCTGGGGGCCACAGGTGGGTCGGTGGTGGTGATAGAGCGCGCAGGTCACCCGACTAATTTTATTACCAAATATGCACACTTGGGCCCATAATATATTTAATACACTTTTATTTAATCGGGTAACCTACACTCTACTACCAGTAACCCTGTTCCTTTCTATTTATTCCCAATGTACCTGATTTACCAATCCTTGTCACAGGTACCTAAGATCAGAATGGATCAAGGAGCTAGCTGTAAAATAAATACTCAACACAATACAATATCAAATTAATAATGTTTATACTCATTAAAATGACCACAGACTCAGGAAGTTTTGAAAACCTTTATCTAATCATCATCATCATCATATGCCATGAGTAGACGATTTACACAGATCAAACTATCTATAACTAGAATTAGAAATATCGTATAGCTATGAATAAGGCAGAGAATATTAATCATTTAGAAATTGAAAAATAAAGGGAAGGAGAAAATAAGGAACATGCTATTTTAGATCACCAGTCTTTCGCAACTTCACTAAAGGCGGGTAAAGAAAAGGAACATGCTAAATCAAAGTAGACTTTCGAAATTCACTAATGGTTCAAAGGAAATGAAACTTATGCAATTTGATTTATCCAGATGTGCTTATTCTCTATAAGGAGGGTAAGAATGGAACATAAACTATAGAATAACGATTTAGCATTTGACTAAAGGTAGGTAGAAGAGTGGAACATGCTAATAGACAATTAATGCATGAAAATCTCATTTATAAAGGGACAGGGGAGAAAAAGGAACATATGCAATTATGCTTTGAAATTATTCGAGAGTTAGAAATGCACATATAGATAAGTAATCACCCACACAGACTATATATTTACCTAGGATAGAGTGAAGACCAACCCTGGCCACGGGTCAGTTTGGAAAGACGAGAAGGACCCTTAAGGACTTAGATGCCAGTAGGCGAGCAGGTACAGCTCATGGACAGTCAGGACAGGATAACCCCAGAATTTTGGATCAGGACCGGGTTCACCAAAGGGTACTACCAACACCCGCAGCTTCGGTTGCAACGCCTGCACTACTCCCTCTCTGCAAGGAATCTGCCAATAACCCCGATTGGGTTCTCGAACCTCCCAGCAAAGGGATTCGCCCGCACTTTAAGTCTGCATAAACCCCGAATGGGTTTCTCAAACCTCCCAACAGAGTGCTTCGCAGCTCTCTGAGTTCAGTCACCTATAGAGTGCGTTGGGTCAGTGACAGGTCAGCTATTCGGACAAGTCCGACAATTTCTCTAGCTAAACCTACGCTAGTTATACTGTTTTTCGGGTCAGTGTACCACCCCCCAATGTTGCAAGTGTAAGGATCCCCAATTTTGATTGGACAAAGGAGGAGGTTAAGTCATCACACCACCTAAATTTTAGACTTTCTCAGGCTTAATATTCAGTTTTCGTACCCACCCCTTAAATTCTAGTTTCCCATGACATATGTTTTACAGTGAACAATGGGGTATACAGCAGTTATTACAAATGTAACAAATTCTAGTACAGTTCAGCTTCTTCGGCTAGGTTGGAGTTCAGGTTCCCAGGAGCATCTTGGCCATGGCTGCCAGCTGACTGGGTTCCACTGCTGCATGGTTTTCTTTTCCCCCATCACGTGACTGGTACCATACGGGCTTCCAAAATGGGGTAGTAAGCACCTCCCGGGCCCAAAGAATACGATACATGAAAAGCAAGCGAAAACAATTTAGAAACACAGAATCAAAGATTACACTGTATACCATGAATGGCTATACTACATCCCTTACTTTATAATAACTATAGCGTTATGAGTAAGTGCAGAACGAACAGCTTTGCGAAAGCGGCAATGCAAGCTCAGAGCATGTGAGAACACAAAGCAGCCATTTTAATTGCATTGCGCATGAGCAACAATTTCCCACCAGAACTGCGAGTACGTCACGTCACATGGGTATGACCGACGCATGCGCAGACTAAATTCCTGAGTAGCAGCGACAATTTTAGAGGCAAGCGTATTAGAATTAGTAAACACATAGGCAAGCTTCACTGGGACACACCGTGTAGTGTAAACATGTGCAAAATTAGTAAGACAAACAGGTTGGTTTAATCTATTACCATTATTTGAGGTTCTTGATACAAGCAAGTCCCTTGACGTGCGAATCCTTGCTCCATCAGGGGTGCTTTTCAAAGGAGTCTTGAATGACTGCTGGACTGCAGTGCTGGCTGACTGACACCACATGACGTTACCCAGAGGCAAGAGCGCGGGGCAGACCTTTTTGGAATGCATGTGGTGGATGAGAAATCATGAAACTGCCTGCACTCTGGGGAAAAATATTGTATTTGTTTACGCTATGGACTTTCTTACAGCTCCACCATGTGGGGGGGGGACTAACCTAGTTAGTCAGTTTGCAAGTAACATCATAGTCTGTGCCATCACAGCCTGTGATGTCACAATGCATGACCTCACACGTGGCATCACAGTAAGTGACATCACATATCATGAGTGCATTTGAGCGCATTATGTGATTTAACAAATTAGATCTCGCTTTGGGGTTGTGCTAAACAAAAGTGGCGCAATCCTGATGCCTCAACTAATTTTACAAATTTAAATTGTGTGTAAATACTGGGACAGACCAACACATATGACATTATTACAGTTCATGCACTTACATAAAGGGACCTAATAAAGTCAAACGCATGTCTCTCTTAAGCACCTGTGAAGAGATAACAAGCTGTGTGCTTTTGTTTCCCTCTGTTGCATTTACATAGTGTGAGGTTCCAGGCCACTCCATCAAAAGGAGGCCTAATGGCCTCTTAACTCGACCTTTATCTCTGGCCCAGCTGGAGGTGAAGATAAAAAAGCCCCCCTCGCTTCCAGCACCTTGCTGAGAGAAATGAAAAGCAGACAATGTGCAGGTGCTGCTGAACGTGTCCAGGAGTCTGAAAATGACACCGGGACACGTTCAGCATATTTCTGTGTGGCCCAACTTCTTGGCAGGGTGGACTGCGTTCACACTGTGAAAATTGTGGGTGGAGCCACACAGCACCTCCGCTCCGAACTTTGCTTTCACCTGCAGTGGAGTAGAGAGTGGCGTAACTTGAACCCTGCCAATCCACCCCCGCTGCTCGCTGTCCTTTTTCCCCAGCCCCCTGGCCAGGGGCGGCAATGTGAGGGATAGCCCCGGGCGCCAGAAGCTCTAGCTACGCCCCTGAGCCAAAGCAACTGATTACATTTACTAAGGTTTGCCCTGGTACCTGCGTGATGAAAGACAGCTTAGCATTGCATGTGGGCTTTTGCAATGGTAAATAAATAATGCTATCTTTTACACTGTGTTGAACAAGTGTCCAGACAAAACTGTAGTAAAGTGTGTCGTATTTGGCATGTAGTTTAATAAGAAGGGGGTCCTGAAATTTGTATTCAACTTCAATATTGACTAAAGTTGTGCAGTGATGATGAGAAAATTGCTGGTTGCTTGTCTCCATTTCAAACTCCAACATAGAAAATGCACTAGTACCTTCCCCGCAGAGGGAGACCGTATTGTAGGTTACCTTAGAAAGCTAAGTCACCGTTTGTGAGAGTATGAGTATGCCCAAACCTCCTAGGAAATATGCAATGACATACAGCTCTCAGGCTCTGATGCCTCGCTTAGGCAGCAAAGAAGAAGGGGACTTTTCTGGCTCAATCGAGTAAGTGCCTGCAAACTGTGCCATCTGTAACTGAGCCACTACACCTCTGCACCCTGTCTATACGAGACCTATAACTGCCTCAAGAAGGAGTCAAATTCCTGATGTCATTGGGCTTGACATACACACCCAGATATGCATCACAAAAAGAAAAGCATTTGGGAGTGTCCATGAGTTTCTCATGGCATCATCTGGGATTTCCGCATTGGGGTGCAGTCACAGAAAACAAGCATTTGCACTGCATTAGGTTTTACACTTATAAGAGTTTGAGCTATTGGCATTGTAAATGACAATGCCTTTTATTTATGTGTTGATTTAAAAAAAGATAAATAAAAGGCATTGTCATTTACAATATCAATGTATGCGTCCTGTATTACCATTACCCTGACTACCACATTTTCTCCTTTACTATTGTGTCCTTGTACTCTCCCTCGCTGGAATGCCCTGCTCCACCACTCACTTCCGGTCCAGGTGCAGGGCGTGGAGTCCAGTGTCCTGGCTGTGGACCTGGAAGGACTCTCTCTTGCAGGGCACCAGTGTCCTTAAACCGTGGCACACTGAATGTGGCATTAACATATCATGAGAATTATTTCTTAAATCAGCCCCTAATCCAGGGGTTACGCATGACTCAGGTGCAGTGTGTCCTTAGATCAAAACATCTGCTTACTAAGCACTACATAACAGTCAATATTTGTGATGTCGTGGTATAAAATAACAGGATACATGCAAGTGCACGATATGTGTATTAATACCCTGGTCTCTGTTAACAAATAAATGAGCTCTTGAATTGGACACACATAGTATTTTTGGTTCAGAGGTGGTAATGAGCGTCAGGAAAATGACCAGAAAAATAAGAAGGTTTGGATTGCATAATAACAAATATACTGTGTGAAAGTAACAAGCGCACACAAGCACCAACGGACACTTAGCAACATTTATTACATAAAAACAAACAAAATGTACAATTAACACTTTTACACAATCAAAGAAAAAAAAAGAAAAAAGCCAGCGAAACAAAATACAAGTACATTCAGGTGGGAGTCTGCAGATCAGTGATTCTGAAAGAGGTTTGTCCATCTCCTAACACCCTACCCATACAACGTGAGGGGTGAGAGACACAAGCCAGCTTTCTTTTCTAGGAAAAGATCACAGCTTCCTTTTAGGTCTCATTTGTCAGTACTCTCTACATAGAGGCCAGGGATTGCATGAACATGTAGTCAGAACACCAACACAATGACAGCACTGTCAGAACCTCGCACTGGCTCCAGCATCAATTAGAGAGCTCGTAGTGGAGCCTTGTTGTGAACAGCCATCCATACCCTTTACTCACCGAAAGATTTTGAGGCAAATCCGTTTGGCGCACTCGTTTGGATTGCATAATAACAAATATACTGTGTGAAAGTAACAAGCGCACACACGCACCAACGGACACTTAGCAACATTTACTACATAAAAACAAACAAAATGTACAATAAACACTTTTACACAATCAAAGAAAAAAAACGCAAAAAGCCAGCGAAACAAAATACAAGTACATTCAGGTGGGAGTCTGCAGATGAGTGATTCTGAAAGAGGTTTGTCCATCTCCTAACACCCTACCCATACAACGTGAGGGGTGAGAGACACAAGCCAGCTTTCTTTTTCCAGGAAAAGGCCATAGCTTCCTTTTAGGTCTCATTTGTCAGTACTCTCTACATAGAGGCCAGGGATTGTATGAACATGTAGCCAGAACAGCAACACAATGACAGCACTGTCAGAACCTCGCACTGGCTCCAGCATCAATTACAGAGCTCTTGGTGAAGCCTTGTTGTGAACAACCATCCACACCCTGTACTCACCGAAAGATTTTGAGGCAAATCTATTTGGCGCACGCGCCACACTATATTTACTTGCTGCATCAAATACAAAACCACAGAAACACATCTGGAAAAACTAAGTACTCTTAGGAAAATGGGCACACATACCATGTAACGTGGTGTAAAGACTGCGTCACTGGCTTAGATTACCTGAAGGATAATTGCACACATTGTAAGCACATTAACAGAGTGCCCCGGGGTAACTTGTTTCAGGTGATGAGCACTGGCAGGACCAGCCCACTTAAAGCCCCGTTTTTAGTAATTAAATTGCCCTCTCCCCGGACCACATACAACATAATAGCATCACCATCCAACTAACTTGGGGCTTTGATACTGTAATCACACATTCAGGAATTGAGGTTTAAACAAGACAGACATTGTAAAACAAATGCACTACATAAGCACCATAACATGAATGAACGTACTTCACAGCCAAGTCGCTCGGTGAAAGGCTATGTTACAGAACTGTGCAGATGCAGAATTTAAATGCTGCAAAATCATTACATTAATGTACACTTACAGTACAGTCAGCTGATATTCCTCTGCTGGCGGGGTACTTGCCCTTTTCGCCGCTCTATGGAAGCCACCTTAAAACAAGACACAGGTGCACAGGTAAATAAGACTGTTCCTGGGGTGAAGGCGAGATGGGGTGCCGGTGAATGAGCATGTTGTACAGGAGAGAAACTACGATGAGAGGGAAGAAAAGAGGGTGGCTTTACCTTATGTAGACATGAAAATAAGCCGACGCGCAAGCCGCCGTGAAACAGACCTGACCGACCTCCCAAACCTTCCAGCAATGCAGCGCTCTTCTCTTCCTGCTCTGCTGGGAGGCTGCCTGGGTCCTAGTAAATACCTTCCTCTTCGTGCGCAGGAGCGTTTGTATAGCGGCTGCTGGATGCATGCGTAATATAGCCATCTGGACAGGTCAGGTAAAATATAGTGCGAAGTCACCCAGCCAATTCCCAGGAGAAAACAAGCGTTTACAAATGCAATAGGACTTGTATTTAAGCGAAACCCATTGCATTGTAAACAAAAGTGCGGGCGTCCAAGAACATACGAATATGTGTGGGGGGGTGGTGGTGGGCAGAGAAGTTACAAACTACAGGAGGGAACGGGGAGGCAGGGGAACAAAAGAGTTTTTAAAGTAAAGGGACCGATAGCCATGGAAGGGGAAACATTACGACATGGCTGTCAGGAGGAGGGACTAACAAGCTAAAAACCAATGAGAAGGCAGCATTTACAATTTAAGCCAATGAAAAAGAGGCTCGGACAGTGGGCGGAGTTTCCCCCACTATACTGTATACTGCATGCCTCGCAAAGCGAGCAGCTCGTTTCGCTGAAACGCTATGAAAGACATAATGAGCCTTAAATCATGTCCACGAAGAAACTTTATCTGTGACTACACTGTCTACACTGCTACTGTTCAGACATTTATGAGGGTTCCGGCGGTTTTTTTATGTTGAAGGACTACATCAACATTCACACATAAAAGTGTGGTCGATACTCCCTCTTCCAGTTGATGCAGGAGACAGATGCATACTGCAGGAGTGTGCATCTTCCACTTTCCTAAACGTGCCTATAGATACGTTTTGGGTAGGGAAAGGACAACAGACCTTGATGGAGGAGCAAAAGATAGGTTTTGATTTTGAGCAGGGCATCACATAGACTTTGTATCAGGATGCTAAGTATGCTTTAAAATTGTCACTCAGAAGCTTTAGATGCTGAACACTGTGGAAACCATATTGCCATCGACCTAGTTTGAAAGGCAATGGGCTGAGTCCACATCTTAGAAAACAACGTATTACTTGCAAATACTTTCATTATGAAATAGTATCACTTCAGAAATCCTACATATATATTACTTGTTGGTTCTGTTCTTAGAGAGGTATCAGTTTGACATATTTTGTGGGATAGTATAATAATTATTATAGACATTCATTTCTGAGGGATAGTTTTAACCAGGTTCCTCACCCTCGAATACTTCCTGGCGCCACACCAGATCCGGAAACTTTCTCAGCAATGCTGCTAGGTGGTGCAGTGCTGCTCTTTCCTGGATCCATACAATACCAGAAGTGAGAGAGTGGGGCTTCATATAAGGTCTACCCTAGCATGCGGATGTCAACTCCTTTCTTTCTGTGCCTTCTGATTTGGATCTGAAGCTCCACTCCAACATTCGTCAGCCTTACAACAATTTTCAAGTGTGCAAAAACCAGTGTGCTATAGAACAATGTCCCCTTCTCAAATGACAGACTTTGAGCCATGTTGTGATTGCAGAAAATATATGCTTGTGACTGACCCACATAAGGTTTTTCTCTGATATTTGGGTTTTGGGCACCACTCAAGATTGTGCTACAAGTGCACCATCATGCACCCAAAGGGGATACAGAACCGGTACCTTATCGTCACAAGAATAACACTAAATTACTCTGATTCTTTCGGCATAAATACAATTTCACCCTGGCCTACCCTTTATAACCCAAACTGCTGGTGGTTCTCTTGCTCATTTTGTCTTTGGCTCAGCAAGGCCATGCAGTGGGTACTGATGCAGTTTATTAAAGGTTTGATACATGTTTCCTTCCAAAAGCATTTGTTATGCCATAATGGGAGCTTTACTCTCTCCTGATGTTTCTCATGTGTAAGCCCTTCAAGCCAATGTACAGCTTTGCATTGCATTTTCTGATTCTTAGGACTGTCTTCTTCCCCTTCTTCCCCTTTTTTCTGACCAACTGCTTCTGAGAACTCAGGCAGCCTACTTGACTAAAGTTGCGACTCTTCTACAATTAGAAACCCAGCACACTACCATATTTCTTTGCCTCTCCTCACCCCTTTATGGAGAAGAAAATACTTCACCCCCCAAAAGGACTGTAAGTTTTTACGTGGATTGTACCAAGGATCATAGGGTGGACAATAAGCATATTCAGGGGGCCTCTGGGGCAAAGAAATGAAAGGCAGTGCAGAAGAGGACTCTGTTGAGGTGGATAGACCTCTGCATTGAGATTTTGTTTTACCAGCCAAGCAACAGCCTCTAGAAATCAGAGATCCCAATCCACCAGGGCCAAGACTGCTACCACTGCATGTCTGTCCTTAATATATGCCAGGCTGCAACGTGGACTTAGGTGCACATGTTCACAAAGCACTACTGCCTTGACAAGTAGATGCACAGTAAAGACCTTTCACCCGTTCAGTCCTGCAGGACATTTTGGTCTGAGTGCATTCCACAGACCCTCCACCTGCTTTGGTATCCTATGTTGAGAAATCTGTGGTTAAGGGTATTAATCAGAAGAACAAGTTATATACCTTCTGTAACACACTTTCTGGTAAATACTCTATCCAGCTGTAGATGCTGTAGATCCCACTCAGCCCTTCTACTCACTTCTGTGGAGTAGACTTTCTTTAACATCTTAAAAGGTCCCTAGTTCGGAACTGTCACATTGGCACTGACATATATTTTTTGCACCACGTCTGAGGCCTCAGAAAGAGACAAGCAAGAATCTGACATCATTGTACACTTATTTGAGACTCCACTCTGTCACTTCTAGAGTAGTATGGAGCAAGTGCAGAGCTTCAAGGTGCCATCTAGCAGCAGACAGGGACATTGTTGAGAAAGTTGCCAGGCCCAATCTGATGCCTGGAGAGTATTCTAGGGTGAGGAATCTGGGGTTGGATAGAGGGTCCACCACAAACAGCATTACTGAAAGAATGTAACTTGTTCATCTCTAGTGCAAAAAGAATGGGTTCAAGCAGATGGGCGAAACTTGACCAAATAGTTGAAGAACTGGGGTTAAAAGATGTGGTGAGATGCTTATTTTAGGCAAGTAATTGTTTCCTTTCCTTTAGACTACGTACCACAAATCTTAATATTTTAAACAAAGTAACAAAGTTATCATGTCTGAAAACTGTTATGATCAAATGTAGTGTCATATTTGGGCACAAAGTATTAACACTAACCGTATGAAGTGCTGAAGTCTGGGTACACTGTCTTTCATTCCTATATGAATAGTTAACATTGGCTTCTGGCTTCTGCAGCTTCCTAATGAATCTACGGTAATGTACTGAAACTATTTCAGTACAAAGTTGTGAAGAACATATATGATTATTTCACAGGGAAGTTCAGAATACAACTCGCAATGCAAAATGATCTACAAAACAGAGATTGGAGAAGAAGCAGTCAAACGAAGTAATTGGTGAAATGATTAGGCATTTAAAAATGTCCCCTAATTCTGAGCCCAAAGGTATTCCAATTGCCCTTCTAAAGCTGAACGTAACGTCCCCGGAAGTAAGTTGCTTAGTCAATTTGAAGTGGTCTCAAGCATGACAAATGCACATCTCTATAGCAAAGGTGGCTTCTTGGTGCCATTTCACACAAAAAAGGGACAGAAGCCTTCCCAGTAATGAGATGCTCTTTTTTTTAACTCTCGCCATTGCCACCAGTGACTACATGTATGGAACTCTGAGGGCCAGTGATAGAAGCATCTAAAAGGGAATGGGCTAAGAGAGATAACAGATACAGCACTCCCCCCACTTCTGCTCCACCACTCAGCAGATCAATGACCTTCCTGGAATGTAGTGAATCTCTACCTGATAAAGAGATATCTTAATTGTTTTGTTATGCAGTGGGCACAACTTAACTACAATTGTAACTGGATATACCTGAACTCTGTGTCTGTGCAATCAACTCTATGTTGTTCAATGTGGAACTGGTAAGTTTGGAAAACTAAACATATGAATACTAGCTATTTCAAATGTAACAAGCGCATGTGTGTATCTCTCTTACTATAACACTCTCAAATGTTGAGTGTGCACAATCTTATGAAGATGAATGATTATCTCAATGAGAATTTTGGAAACTGGAAACATAACAAATATCATTGATACTCTGTTATACCTAAATCTGGCAACAATACATTCAGTTTTAAAACTCTCATACCTTATATGTGAGCACGTATGCACCATGAGCCACAAAGTCTTTAAGAATAATTCAGGTTTGCTCCCAGCAACTGGAGGACTTTAGAATATTCATTATACTTCTTGCATGTTAAACCCCAGTCCAGTAGTTGAATGAGTTCAACTTTAAAATCCGTTTTCATCGAAATATGACTTTAAAGTGTTCTCTGTAACCCCATAGTAAATAAATCCCCAAGATAAATTGTTCACTATTTGTTGAAGGTCAAAGTTTGTTTTCATCAACAATAAGATTTTTGGCAACTACTCTGTGAACCAAGAGGCCTTACAGGCAATCCTCAACAAACATATGCAGGTGAAAATACAATCCAAGTAGCAAGTCCTGGCTATAGAAACATTGCAGCAGCATTTGTCTGTCAAGGACACCATCAACCAGTAGGAACATAATACCGAAAAAGCTAAGTTTACCGCTTATTCTGTGGAACTTCAGGAACTGGGCCTCCTTTGAATTGTAGTCCACATCTACCATCTAGTGTAGTGTAGTGTAGTTCACATCTAATATCTAGTGGCCTCCTTTGAATTGTAATTCACATCGAACATCTAGTGTCGCTCCACGCACTGTATTCATTATAAATGCGCTGCTGTAGTCCTAATTTGCACCAGAACTCCACAATGACCAATACCCTTCTGGTAATTGTAGTACACATAACTTAGGCAGGCCTGACACACTACCTCCATGCACATGAACCATGCAATGTGATAAGTGACATCTTCAGCCCCAATTTATCACATTTATTCAATCTACGTACAGCGGACTTAGGGCCTGATTTAGAGTTTGGTGGACTACTCTGACACAACATGCTGGATATCCTGTGTGCATAATCAAAAGTGCTTTATATCTTATGGTACATGTAATAAGGCGAACAGGATATTTGTCACGTCTCATGATTATGTAGTACAAATTGGATGAGTAGACCTCCAAGGGGTATTAATTGCTGTAAATAAATATAAGGAAGCTAATATGTTAAACTACCGAGAAGGCTAAAAGGACTTTTGGCAAAGTCCATAGTTACTTTACTTGGCTCATCGATGAAACTAAGACAGAGAAGATCTATAATTGTAAGTGTTGAGGCTTTACCCTCAATACATTTCTAATTTGGAAGCCCTGTGTAAAAAATTGAGATACCAAACATGCTTGATGCAGCTTTGGCTCAAAATATTCTATTTGTGCTTCATCAGTGGAACATACAGCACACAAAATGCTTTTAAAGCAAAAATCAATGCTATCCTATTCTACTGTGCAGCAATTTTTGCTTCTTCCATCAGAAATGTCCTCTATTCAACAGTGTGCTGCGGTAGTGCAATTTGTGATGTGTTCATAGAAACATTTAATTTGTAGAGCACAGGCAAACACCGGAAATATTTGTGGCATAACAGAAAAAAGAGGAAACAAATGTGAGTTATACAGCTGAACCAGAGCAGAACCACTTATTGAAGAGCACCAGGATATTGCTTTGCTTACAAACTTTCATATTGATTAATTCCGATCGCATCACCTCTGACAGAATCAATAGAATAGTTGTCTGTAGGTAAACTAATAGACCACATCGCCTGTTCAGTTTGAATTTAGGCCCCAAAGAGGAGTGAAGTGAATATCCTATTAGATGTAATGGCAAAAACGGCACACTCATGCCGATAATAGTTTGATTTACACTTAACAGCAGTCAAAAGGTTGTTAGCCATAAATGATTTTACTGCTATGTAACTACGCCACAACTGTGTACTAATGCAAAGTACACAAGGCATGAGGAGTTTATGAATGACCATACACTGGTGAGTTTGTGAACAATCATAAACACCTCTGTGACATCTTTCATCCTTGCAATGGTCGGAGATTACACATTTATTTGATTGTGTAGGAATGGACCTCTCCATGAGCAAAAATGTTTTGTCCCTGGAGTAAAAAATAGAAATAAAATGTGTCATTGCACAACAGGCTCCCATTCCCGATTGCAGAGTTTTTCCCTGCTCATAAAACCTCACTGATGAGGAGCAAAGTCGCATGACAGTGCCAGTAGTACACTTCAAATGGTACAGACTACTGGGAAAAATTTTGTTACATTTCCAAAAAATATTAAATTTAAACCCTTGAGTAGGAGTATGTCTGCTAGTGTAAATGTACAACGTTTTATGGATCGGGCCCATACATTTTATCACTGTTTAGAGGTTGTAAGTGGTGATAAGAAAGTAGGGGCAATGTACAACCCTGTAGTAACCCATGTTTGACTAATTTAAAAGAAGGTTGGCCAAGAACACCAGCACGACGTTGTTGTCAGACTGACTGCATACCGTCAGTGCTGCGTCACAGTATTGAATTCCACTTTTTTGTGAGACACTTAGATCTACAATACTGTATCATTTTTAAACCCTCATCTAATCTGCTAATAATTTCGCAAATACAACGAGACGCCGAGAAGGTGCTGGGGACCAGGACCGCTGCTAGAGATATTTGCTATCATAAAACGCCTGTGATTTGAAAAATATTTAATTTGAGATGAAAATAATTGTACGTCTCGATATATATTTAAGATTTTATTGATACCTGCAAATTTATCTCATCAATGAATGATGTTTAAAAAAATGAAAAAGATGGCTGAAGTTAGAGTTTTAAAAAGACATTTAAAAAATGGGAGTAATCAGTGAGCAGTTTTTCTCACAAGTCACTTGTACCGGAAATCTTTCAATTCATTGTTGGATAGAGCGCAATCGACTGCAGTGCGAGGAGGCTGCATATGGGGAAGGAATAACCTAAAAAGAAATGTGACACTGCTCCACCAGCCCAGTTTCCATACTATCAGTGTGTGTGTGAAGCAGATTTGAATTGGGCAGGAGACAGAAAAGGTTTGATTTTTCTTCAGTGCCTGCAGCTGGAAGGTGGCCACTTTTGACATAAGGTACCTTGGATAGTGAAGCATCAAGTATGAATCCTAGTGAGATCACACAGGGAGACGGAACAGGCAAAAAGTCTCTTCACGTTTCCTTCTTAAATAGTTCAGGATCAAAGCTGGTTTTGAATTGGGGTGACGAAAGGATAAACTCTGTCTTTTTGGGTTGAATTGTAGAGTTGTTTGTCATCAATGTTTGTAGCTTGGTGAGCACTGACATAGCATGACTATGGGCCTTTTTTAGATCTTGGAGGATGGGTTACTCTGTCACAACGGTGACTGATATCCTGTCCACTGAAACATAAATCCTATTATATCCTAGGGGATTTATATATTGGCGGATTAGATAGTTGTCACCGCTGTGATGAAGTGACCTGTTCCCCAAGATTTAAATCAGGCAGTATGTTTCTAATCAATTAGATTTTAGGGTATCTGTGTGTTCTCACTGTACAGGTGTAGAACAACTGCTGCACCTTTGCATATAGAGTTCATCGTTTTATCCATTTGATTATGCATCAAAAGAGGGCTGTGTCAGTGTTTGCTAGTGGTTGGAAAACATAAATCCATTTTAGAATAGTCCCACCAATGTAACACTTGTGCTTTGTCAGGGGTAAGAGCACATGATCAATGTTTTCAAAAGCAATAGACCTATCTGATATCACCACTGCTACACAACCAATGTAAATTTCGTTTTCGATGCTCAATTGCACTTCAAGGGTATTATCTGTAATATAAGGTAAACCTGCTTTTCTTTATTTCAAAAGAATGTTATATCTTAATTAGATCACCATATTTGTTTTTTTCTAGAGGATCCCCCTTTATCTCCACTATTGTTTACAGATCATAGAATCTTTTGCAGCCCTGCTTATCTTTGTTTGAAGAGCCTTATTTGTCAGCACCTAAAGGTTGTTCATTGGTTGTTCATTGAGAAACTGTTAGACTTGTCATCTTTAGTGTAGTTTCCGCTGACTTTTTGCCTCTACCGCCTGTATTTTTGATGCTATGCTGGATTTTGTTTTTGCCGGCTAAGGTGCTTTGGGCACTTTGCCACTGCTGATCATTGTCAAAGTGTTCCCTGTGTAAATTGTTATTACAGTTGGTTCTCCCTGATTCGTATATTTGATATACTGGTAAGTCCCTAGTAAGTGCACTGAGTGTGCCATGGCCTGTAAATCAAATGCTACTAGTGGGCCTGCAGCACTGATTATGCCACTCACATGAGTAGCCCTGAAAAGGTATCTCAGACCTGCCACTGCAGTGTCTGTGTGCAGTTTTAAACTGCCATGTCAACAAAGCAAGTGCACCCACTTGCCAGTCCCTAACCTTCCCCTTTCTTACAAGCAAGGCACTACAATGGTAGGCCCAAGATACCCCCATGGGCAGGGTGCAGTGTATGTAAAAGGCAGGATATGTACTGGTGTGTGTGACATGGCCTGGTAGTGAAATACTGTGAATTTTGATTTTCACTATTGAAAGACTATAGGGTAGAATGGGAGATAATTGTAACATTTTACAAGTATAACGTTCCATTGGGACACGATTGAGAAACACAGTTTGGGCCTCTGGACTCAGAATGTAATAACCCATATTTTAGTAAAGATGGTTTTTAAATTGTGTGTTGGAAAATGCCACTTTTAGAAAGTGGGCATTTTCATGTTTAACGATTCGGTGTGCCTCTGCCTGTTTGTGGATGGACTGTGTCGCCACCCCCTGTGGTCATACTGCAGCAGTGAGAACAGAACTGATTTGGACTGGGCTCAGAGACCCTTGCCCAATGAAAACAAAGATGAAATGTGGTATGAGTAGTAGACCTTAAACCCCAAACGTTTAGATCACTTCTGGACTCAAGAGGAACCTTTGCCAAGGAGAAGAGCTGATGAGCTAAAGAGCTGTGAGGAGTACTGCCGCCTTTGCTGCGTGCTATATGGGGTTGGCATGCAGTTGCTGTTTCTGGCAAGGAAAGGATAAAGACTGGAACGTTGCTGTGAACCTGCTTGAAGAAGAATCCCTAAGGGCCTGTGTATGCTGGCCTCCTGCTATGAAGTCTCAGGAACACAACATCTTCACCCCCAGCTCCTCTAAACTCTGCTGATGAGAGTTATGACCTGCCAGGAGGTGCCTATTCCAGTTCTTCTAGGCCTCTGAAGATTGTTCCTGCTGTTAGGAGCAGGAAGAAACCTGAATAACTGAGAAAATCGAAGCATCACTCTTCTTGAGGCTGTTTTCCCAGTGCAGAATTGCTGTGCGAAAAGAAACTCCACACACCACTGCGCTGCTGCAGAGATGACGGAGCACCTGTCACAGCTGCAAGAACCAACGCATCGTGGGATTGTGGCTGGAGAAACCAACGCAGCACCGCTTGCCGCTGCCGCATTGCTCACCAACACATCCTGAATTTCCAGACATCACACCTCTGTGGCAAGTTTTCCCGATGCATAACCCCCAGAACAGAACTGTCTTGGAGTCAATGCATCAATTCCCCCTACAATTTAGATTCGATGCATCACGTCTCCTGCGTGCAGCAGAACTGTTTCTTTGACTCCTTGAGGACTCAGGAACTGCTGCATCTCTTTGTTTCTCAACGCTTTCCTTATCTGCAGCTGTTTGGCCTTGTGAATTTTGTCACATCTACAGGTATTTTGTGTAGAATCACTCATGCATAGTTTTCAATGGACCAATTTGCTTGAAACTTTTTAAAGTCATATTCTTATTACATGTATGTTGTATTTTTGTCCATTTGGTCTTGTTGAGTTTAGATAAAGATACTTTTTTTCTAAACTGGTGTGGTGTCCATGTGTAGTGTTATCACTGTATTACTGTGTGTTTTGTGTACAAATTCTTTACACATTGCCTTTGGGATAAGCCTGTCTGCTCGTGCCAAGCTACTCAGGAGATGATCAGGGGTTATATAAAGTGTGTATCCCCCTTGTCCTCACTGGAAGCAAGGGCCCCTATTTGGACAAAGGTACTTACCTCTGCCAATTAGACACACCCATTTCTAACAGAAATATATTCCCTTGCCATCTGTTTTTGGCCAATTCATTAAATCATCCCTTCATATATCTGTTGGACCTGGTCTTCCTAGGGGAAATTACCCCAAAGCATTTAGCTTTTTCCTCTTAGTCTTTGCTGACTTTTCCTGCATAACCTTAGAAAACTGGACACCTCCCCCTTGTACGGCATAGGGAAGGGGTGCACGTCCACCTTGCCCACATTGGGCTGGGGGTGCAGATGTGATGAGGTTTTGGTGCTATAACTTGATAAGCCCTGTACACAGGTACACCACACACCCAGGGTGGGAATGGCATCGACTAAGCAGTGGGATGTAGCACTGAGTGTGCCGCCGTCCGAATCGCTGTCAGCCCTATCTTGGGTCTGCCATGGCAGGCCTTCATTGCGCCCCTGTCTAAGTTGGCATCATTTTCACCTCAGCCAATCCAGAGTAGATCATTCCCTATCATGAGGGTACCCCCCAGGAAAGCCCTGACAGTCACGTGAGGGGTGGTAGCCTGAAGCCTGGGTGGGCACATATGGATGTTCCCTGCCCTGGTAGAGAGGAACCCCCCTTGGGGATTTCCCTGCCTAAAAGTTCGGCTCCCCCCATGGATACTCCTGGGGAGCTACTGAATATCTGAAATGGCCTCAGGCCCTCCACCCATCTTAATTCTCAAAGCTGTGGGGAAGTGCAGGCTCCTTCCTGCAAAGGTTAGGAAGAGGCGCTGACACTCTGTTCTAGAAAATGGGCTGGTCTGCCAATGAAGACTGGGGTGTGTGCACCGGTGCCGGTGCAGGCCTGTGTCTGAGCACTTGCATCCATGGTGCTAGCAGCAAGGTGTCCAGTCCACCATCACAGGACTGGAGTGCGCAACCATACCTGTGAGAGGGTCCACCCATATCCGCTGGACCAGGCAGGGTGGTGCTCTCGCCTGGGTAAACCATGTGCCCGCCTGTCCTTACCGTGGGAAAGTGCACGTGCCCTTCCTATCCGTATTGGGAAACAGTGTTAATTCCGTGTTCTGGCACACAGGACGATCTGTCATTTTAGACCTTTGGGTGAGCACTGATTTTGATTGTGGGTAAAACTCATTAGCAGCTTGACAGTGTTTTTTCGCTGTAAGTGCACACCCACAGCTATGGTATGTGTAATTGCAAGTTCCATCTCCAACCCAGATTAGTGCGTGCACGTAGACACTGTTAAACCTGTGTCCCGTCTACTGTGCAGACTGGGGCGGGTGCACTGGCACCACTAGTGCTAGAAACCATGTGTCCATCCTATCATCGCAGGTCGGGTGCGCAGTAGTGCATGTGTGTGCAAGTAGTGAGGAATGCCTTTGTGTGTTTTCACTACCTATGAGGCCTGCTCTGCCCATAAGCTAATATGGGGAAGTGGTTGACAATACTTTGCACTGCAATGGTGGATTGCAATGGAGCAGCCTCGTGATGTTTCATATCAATGGACTCACAGTGCCAAACTCTTTCCATTGGTAAAGAGGTTTTTTGGCATAAATGGCTTGGAAATGGTACTTATAAAATATGGATATTTCAAGAGTCTCAGGGACCATGGTGTCTGGCTCCAGTGGACACCCGGGGTCAGAGGTAGCACATCTGTGCATCCCTCAGCCATAAAACATGGGCATCCCACGGGACCAGCAGAACTCTACCAATTGAGGGCAGAATAAAAAAGATTGAAGATCGAGGCAGTGACACATAGCCTCTTGAGGCAGGATCATGGTGTCACTAAATATTAAGGTCTGCATTCCAAGGGCACATGGTAGACAGGCCTACAATTTAGGGGAGAAATCTGTGGTTCAAATGGGAAAACTCCTAAACCACCCTGACTTCAAAATCACACAACAGTATAACATTGGGTGCCATCCTTCAGCAAAGGGTGAGAAACGCGTGTGGGGTGCACATTGTCAGAGGATTCTGTTGTGCAAATGGAGGTAAACTGTCCAAATAGAGACTGGCCTGGGCCAAGGAACTGCTGAAGTGTGCTTTCCAAGGGCCCAACAGCAGGCCTTCTGCTCTCCCAGAGATCTCAGGGACATCAAAGACTCTCCCCCCTGGAACCTACACCCTCTATTGTTACATATGCGGAGCAGTGCCCGCTCGTGAGCCCACCTAGGCTACTAAATCCCAACTGGTAGTGTGGTGTGAGCATGGACTTAATACTTGTTTGTGTCTGGAGACAAGAAGTGTGGTTCCCATACTTTGGGGACCATGTCACTCATAAGCATCTATTAGTGGTGAGGGGATTAACTGGTTACGGGACTCCGCCCAATACACTGGGTGTGACCCTCGGAGGTGGTCCTGGTGTACCCAGAGAAGCCTCATTCTGCCTCATGTGGCTCTGCTGAACTTGCCCCTGTTTGTGTGCGACCTGACTGATTTGGTGCAACCTGTATCATTGTACATTGGACCCTACCACATTTCCAGATAGGTACTGCATTGCACCTCTACACTGTGTGTGTGACTGTAAATACCTGGTGCAACCCAAATCAACATGCACCGGTCCTTGTCCCTCTTTACCAGGGAGATGAGGAATTTTCAACTTATCATGTCCAAAATCTGAAGTGCCAGGTGCAAGTCATCCCTACGTGCACTAAACGCTGTGCCCAGATCACATGGGCAGGACCCATATCATCGTGTACCAATCTGGCGACTCATCCTGTTGAGAAGCTTCCCTGTGTTTCTCCCCATTCATCGGTCGTTCCCTTGTTGACCCTCATCCTGGTGGACCAATTGCCCTTTCCACACCTGGCCTCTCCTGAAGACATCTTGGTGCCAGGTAGCAGTGAAAGAGATTGACTGGGTTGAAGAAACGCTTCAGAGACAGTCTGGTAGCAGGTCAAGAGACTGTATGACTCCTTTGTTTTGATACGTGTGTGCGAGCTTCCCAAGTTGCTGCTAACTTCTCCCTTGTTTACATCTACCTCCTATTTAAAACTGTTACATATTCCCACCTGCTTCCCGAGGACCCAGACTAAGTGTGACTTTGGCCGCGTGTGACCCAGTTTACAGGTGGTGGGGCTGGTTATCTTCCACCCGGGGGTATAGAACAATAGTGGTGAACTTGAGGGGGGAGAGAGGCTTGGGCCATGGATTCAGCAGAGGGTGAACCATTTACCTGCTGGGTAGCATTAGGGCGCTGAGTGCAAGTGTGTGTGTAAGAATGTGCTGTACGGACTGACTGATACCTGTTGCACAGAGTAGTGGTACAGAGCGAGTGGGGGTGATCATGTGTGGACTGCATGTGATTCATGACACAGGCCAGTGGTGCTGCCTTATACGTTGTTCGGTGCCACTGAGGAAATAGAAATTTTATGTGGCCAGTGTGCCCCCTACATGCACCCTATGTCTGTACATATACCCCATGTATGTCCATGTCATCACGCATTTCCCTTCCCATGCCTGTATTAATAATGCCTCTGCATTTCCGTTCAATGTTAGCATGTCAGTTATCAGGCCCTCCATGAATGAAACGTTAATTCTGCACTAAGGCCTATGTTGCCAATGCATTTACATGGTACACGTTTTAATGTCGAGATGAAACTGTTTTCGTGGCTCAGTCGAGCCAGGCCCCGAATTCAGGCTCCAAGCCTCTTGACACTCTGAAAGCTGCAGTTTAACTATGTATCCCTGACCTCTCATATACTTCCTGCTCAGCCGAGAGGTGCCCAGCCTGGCCTGCCAAAGACAGTATTTTGCCTAACAGTTATCTGCCCTGCTCCACAGAAATACATTCCTGTCTAACGAAAAGGGTAAACATATTCCGCCAGCAGAAGATAGGGCCTAGCCTTTCTGTCTCCATTCAAGTGATTTACAGAACCCGAATCCATAGAAGCCCCATGGCCCCCACGCAATGCACGAAGAAATATAGGCACACACTAGCATTTAGTGATGAGCAGCCCCTGCAGCCTTTGCTCTAGCGACCTTTAAGTCAGATAATACATCCTCCAAGCTCAAGATATTAGATAATGCCAGAGGTGCAGGTCGTCCTGACATCCAAGACTTCCCTACTAGCACGAAAGTCAGCTCCCCCCAGTTTCCCCCCAGTAACACGTCAATTCCACGTCATGACCAGTTTGCGCGCACAAGTAGGGTAAAGGTTCCTGCTGACCATACAGACTCCCTCTATGCATCCACCCACCTATGACACACCTATGACTCACCAAAGTGAACACCCACGTGTACGCCTCCTTGCACGCCTCTTTCACGCCTATGTGCCCTTATCTCTCTCTTTCACTTGCTCCGCCTGGAGTGCTCCGCCTTCTCTATCCAATTCAATGTATGTTTTAACTATATATATTGTATTCTGTGAATAAAGATCCAGATGACGATCCTTCCTGATCCCTAGTGGAGATGGAACCCGATTCTCCTTTAGCTCGAGCTATTGAATAAAGCCCTTCTGAATCGGACACCACGGACTCTGCCTCTCATTATATGCATGATCCTTATTTAATGTATAGAAATTATGACAGTGTAATTAATTATTTACCACATTAATCTGGCGCCCGAACAGGGACCAGTCCCCTTCCCCACGCTCCGGCGATGTAGGTCCAGCCCCCTGACCCCTTCTACAGCCGTGACGGACTTCAAGTGTACACGACAGCGGGACTTCCTGCCTACTCCCTCAGGCCCACGGAGGAGATGGAGACTGCGACCAGGCATCCACACGAGGCGGTGAGGAATGCGGACCATCCCGACCAGAGCCCAAGCCGAGAGAGCAAGGTCCGAGGTATCCCGAGGCCCACCTGTTCCGAGGCGCATGCGCAGCAGAAGCAGCCGCAGCAGTAGCAGTCCAGTATCGAGTTTCCGAGGCCTTCAGTTTTGCTTCCCGGTGAGTACCGTTATTGGGAATGCATAGAGACGGGTTCATTTATTTGAGCCCGGTAAAGACGTATCTGGGTACACAGGTACGGTAGAGACGTGTCCATTTCGGTGGACGCGGTAAAGACGTGTCTCTTTATGAGACCGGTATGGTTGTACTGTTTTGCAGTGCATAAAGTAATAAGTTTTTCAGGATCGTGTCTTTTTTTTTATGTACTAGTTAGGATGTATCTGTTTTTAATGTTTTAATGTTGTAGTGTGAATGGTTGTTTCCAGTCTATTCTTGTGTATATTGTGTGTTTGTTCAAGTTAGCTCCAATATGCCACTGTTTTCGAAATTACGTCAGATAGGGACCAGGAAAGGGATACTCGAAGAGGCAGTCCCAGTCCCGCCTAGAGACACTCCTGGCCATTTCATGTACCAAAAGCATGGGTTAGATGCCATACTGTTTTTAGACTTATGGGTAGATTACACAAAGGATCTGGACGAGAAATATAGATGGCCTGCCTCAGGGACATGGGATGCTGATTGCATTATGAGAGTAGAGGAAGCGCTATGGAAAAAGAAAGCTAGACAGTCCCAGAAAGATGCCATTGAGTTATGGCGTAAAGAAGCGCATAGGAGAACAGAGAAAGAATTCCACAAAGCAGAGAGAAGTAAACAAGCAGCAGAAAAAGCCAGAGAAAAAGAACTTAAGGAAGAGAGTGAACGGGTTAAGGCAGAACAAGCAGATAGACAAAGAAATGCCCTTATTAAAGGCATGTATCCTGTCCTCGCTGAAGGACTAACTAAAGTGACCCCGGAAGTACCTAGTAATTTGCCGCCACCACTGATCCCGACTAAAGTACGCAGTCATAAACAGATAGCCGCGGAGGTCTTCCTTTCTTCCTATTTAGAGGAGCCCGCTCCAGATTATGCTAATGCAGGTTTTCCTCCTCCTCCTGGCAACAATCCTTTTCTCCCTCTGACCGCATCACAGGACCAGCATGTACAACTGCTTCCGTCACCGACAGTGATAGACGATTTAGGACAAGGGGCAGTGGGAGGGGGGCCCACCACAAACATACCGCAAACACCGCCACCATCACGAGCATTGCAAGAACTAGCATTACAACGAACGCCACAAAGGACAGCATCACCCCATAAACATAATGTAACAATTGCACACTGTATATACGATTCAGTACCAGGTGTGGGCCCATTGCTCATATTCTCACTACGGTTAAGACATGTTGCAGAGTATTTGATAACATTACCAGGCATGAAAGACAAGTTGGACAAAATATACCATTTCATTAGAACGGGGGAGGGACCCGAGAGTATACATGCGGCTATGGCACAACAAAAGGTGGAGGTTCAACGTGCACTTTTACGTTTTTTAATTAATTGTCTGATCAGGGAACGAGACCAGCCAGATAAAGGAGTAACTACGGGTATGATGGAGTGGAGCGACAATATAGCTACTTGTAAACATGATACAATGTCAAAGATAGAATGCATGTACAGGAAAATTCGTAAAGAAATTCTAAACTTACACAGGAATGAGTTAGATGCACACGGGAAAGAGTCAGACGAGATAGAGAATTCAGCATCAGATGATGACGAGCACACAACAGAGGAAGTGAGTAGAATAAATTATGTGGGCAGAGCACGACCGTTTGATAGGCCCATATGCCTCGACTACCGCAAAAAGGGACCTCCTATAAAAGAAAGATATTCCCTCGAGAATCTATTCCAAGCTACTGAGAACGCACTACAAAGACGAGTAGAGTGCGATAGACCCCACACCGTACACAAACAGGAACTAGCCCGGTCAGCAGTTCAATGGGTGTCTAATTCTAACATATATAATGGTGACGTAGTGGCTCAGACCTTTTTGAGCCTTCCCCCGGAAGAACAGCGTTTGGCTGGTATTTACATGGTTCAACATCTGATCACATTGTATGAGAGTCAACGTTCTGATCCCGGTCCCTTGTATAAATTACTGGACGATATACTTCTAGAGAGATGGATAGGCCTAGGTACTGAATTAATTAATGTCATTCTAGACCAACGACATAAGTACGTGACTTTTCTGACCACACACATGATTCCTGCCCCTCACCACGACAGAAAGAGTTTACACATAGACAGACAGAACCCCCTACGAGAGGTACATCCCGTCAAAAATGCAAAAAATGAGCTTCAACGAGTATATGTTTACACACCCTTGACGAAATTAGAAATACTGGAAATGAAAAAGTTGCTGCCTTGCCATGATAAAGACCCGGGGGGGTTCCACCGTGAACTAAAAGACATTCTCCGCATAGAGGATTACACGTATGCTGACATCATTAAATTATTAAAAGTACTATTACCAGCAGGCATTTATGAAAAGCTTAAAGAAAAAGAATGGGAGGTGGGAGAGAAAAAGATAAATTGGACAGAATTGGAAGATGAGGATAGAACACGGCTCCCTGGTGTTGGTCTTGGGGACAAAGCTAAAGCACTACCTGAACTCTTGATACAGGTCCTGCCAAGTTTATTGATTACTAAAAAGGAAGATTGGGATGCTATTTCAGCATGTAAACAGAAACCAGATGAAGACACCAGTGATTTTTATTCCAGATTCGAAAAATGTTTTACTGTTAAAAGTGGCCTTAAGCCAAGTAGTGAATCGTACCCACATCTTTTTGTGAGCAAATTAGTAGAGAATTCCTTACCCCCGATCAAGAATAGAGTATTGAAGGTTGAGAGTACCTGGCAAGCAAACAGCCCTTCCCAAATGTTGCAAATGTTACAATACCACCAGAACAGAATTAGAGAGGAACAGGAACATGAAAGGAGATGCATGAAAGATACGAAAATGAAAGTGCTAGTCGCACAATCAGCACCAGCTGATGGCCATAAAAAGGGCACAGCACCAGTTAAAGGGAACTGTAATTATTGCAAGCAACCAGGTCACTATGTAAATGAATGTGCTGTCCTGAAACACAATATAGCTACAGGTAAGACAAAAGAAAGACTGCGTCCTCCTAGACAGAACAAGCAAATGCCACAGAACACGCAACAGACAGTAGCTGTACCGCAACCAATAGCTGCCACACAACATGTCACGCAACAAATGTACCAGTACGCACAGTCAGACTATCCAGAATATCAACAGTACTCATGAAATAGCCTAGAGAGGGAGGTTGGCTTGCCCCTTATTGAGGTTCCTGTAGATCAAGAGGGTCCCTATGTACATAGTCGTGTATTGGGAATAGACAGAAAATTTCTAATTGACACAGGGGCGAGCAGAACTACCATCAGTCATGACGAGGTTCCAGGGGCACCCCTCTCAGGCTCCCAGAATATTTCCCTGGGATTTTCAGGAAAGCCTATTGTTAACGAAGTGTCAAAGCCAGTTTCCTTAGGAGTCGGTCCATTGTCCCGTACTACAGACTTGTTACTTACTAAGTCATGTCCAGAAAATTTGCTTGGTATAAAGACATTGAAAGAACTGGGAGCAATAATATGTTGTTCTCCGGAAGGAGTGAGATTGTTTTTTACGTGATTTTAAAGGACATTATGTGATGAGAGATTTTGATCCCAGACTCCAGAATGTACCACAGCATTTATGGGCGCAAGGTCCGACTGACGTAGGTTGCATGCACATTACGCCATACCGTGTCACTCTCAGACAAGGAGTAGTACTGCCACGAATCCGACAATACAAGTTGCCACATGATGCCGTAGTAGCATTATTGAAAATTGTTGACGAACTCATTGCACAAGGGGTGGTAGTAGAAACTGACTCAAATGTATGTAATTCACCTGTCATCCCTATTCTTAAACGAACTGACCCTAATGCACCACCAGTCTACAGACTAGTGATTGATCTTCGAGAGCTGAACAAATGCATAATACCCCAGTACCCAGTGGTCCCAGACATTTCTTCATTACTGACTGCAATTGATTCCGAAGCGACGTTCTTTACTGTAATCGATCTCAAGAACGCCTTCTTCAGTGTCCCAATACATCCTGAGAGCCAGTACCTTTTCGGATTCTGTTTAAATGGACGCAGTTTTAAATTTACGAGGGCTCCTCAAGGATTCACAGAAAGTCCTAGTATTTATAGTCAAGCATTGAAAAGACAACTAGACAGTATTCACATGCCTGCCGACACCGCACTGCTCCAATACGTGGACGATCTTTTGATTACAGCACGAACAGAACGAGACTGCGAACGTGCATCACTGATAGTCTTATACTTTCTGGCAGACAAGGGGCACAAAGTGTCCCCTTCAAAGTTGCAATTCTGTGCACAGCAAGTTGTGTACCTTGGACACTTGCTGTCCAAGAGGGGTAGACAGCTGACACCAGACCGCATTCAGTAAATTGCAAATCTCCCGCAGCCCAAGACACAAAAGGAAGTACGGGCCTTCATTGGCCTCACTTCTTACTGCAGACAATGGATTCCCCAGTATGCATTTCTAGCAAAACCACTCATACAGTTAACGACACAGGAGGCAGCGTCTTCGACTGTCCTCCCTTGGACACAAGAACATACACTTGCATTTGAAGAATTGAAAAAAGCTCTATGTCAAGCACCAGTTTTAGCGACTCAATGTTACAGTAAGCCTTTTACACTTTTTGTCACTGAACGAGATGGGACAGCACTATCAGTCCTTACACAAGATCAAGCAGGAAAACACAAGCCTTGTGCTTATTTTTCTAGTACATTGGATCCGGTGGCCCAGGCTCTGCCTGCGTGCATGAAATAAGTTGCAGCAACAGCCCTAGCAATAAGACAGAGTGATTCCATAGTATTAGGACATCCCCTGACAGTACAGGTTCCACATTCAGTGGAAGTTCTTTTAAATAGGACTCAGACTCAACACCTGACTATAGCAAGACTGACAGGATATGAACTGACATTATTCCAGCCACACATAGAGATCAGACGATGCAATATACTGAACCCTGCGACACTCTTGCCCTCAAGCACAGCAGACACTGCACCACATGACTGTGTGGAAGTAATTGATACAGTAACGAAGCCAACACAAGACTTGACAGACATTGCACTGACAGACCCAGACCTGACACTTTATGTGGATGGTTCATGCATGAGAACCAGCACAGGAGAATTAGTGGCCGCATATGCAGTGACCACTGATACTGAAGTTATAGAGACACAACGAATTGACACACTATCAGCCCAAGCAGCAGAGCTCATTGCTCTGACACAAGCCTGCATACGAGCCAAGAACTTGAAAGTAAACATATACACAGATTCACAGTATGCCTTCGGAGTCGTTCACGACTTCGGAGTGTTATGGCAGGAGAGAGGTTTTCTGACCTCTCATGGGGCCAAAATTCAGCATGGCTCCCTCATTCAGGCTCTGTTAGATGCAATACACTTGCCTACAGCCATAGCCATTATGAAGTGCAAAGCACATACTAAAGTCACAGACACTATTTCCCAGGGTAACGACCTGGCAGATCGAACAGCTAAACTTACAGCCCAGACTCCAACAGACACGACAAAGACAGAAGTACCATCATTGACAAACTGCATGACAGTCAGGGATCCCTCACAAGATGTACTCGACATACAGACACATTCCACGCCAGAAGAAATAAAGAAATGGACTGTACAAGGAGGGGTCCAGACTGACCAGGGTTGGATGACAAAAGGCAAAGCCACATGGTTTCTTCCTGACTCCATGGTTCAAGTCATTGTAAATACAGCACATAGTCCAGCACACTTAGGAGAAAAGGCAATGTTAGACAGTTTACAGAATATCTGGTTCAACATGCACCTGCGTGCAGCAGCAAAACAGAAAGTGTGTACCTGCATGATCTGTTGCTAGTTCAATCCAGGCAAAGGCATTCCCGTGGAACAAGGTGGATTTCATCCCCCTGCCCACCCTTTTGAAGTCCTCCAGATGGATTATATTCAGATGGACAGATGTTGAGGATACAAGTATGTCCTAGTAGTTGTATGTGCACTATCCAGATGGACAGAAGCGTACCCAGTCCCAGATTACACTGCTGTGACCACTGCCAGGCAGTTGGTCCGAGAATTCTTCCCGCGGTACAGATTGCCCAGAGTCGTGTACTCAGATAATGGTCAGCCATTCTCCTCTGAATTAATGAAACAAGTATCTCTTCTGTTAGGGTACCAGTGGAAGTTCCATTGTGTACGACACCCAGAGGCAGCAGGCCTCGTCGAGAGACACAATCAGACACTTAAGACAAAATTAGTGAAAGTCTGTGCAGAAAAAGGCGTGGATTGGATGGTAGCCTTGCCGGTTGCCCTCTTTTACATGCGTATGGTAGCTCATTCCAGAACAGGATTGTCCCCGTACGAGGTGGTTTTTGGTAGACCACCGAATATGTGGGGTACGCCTATACCAAAAAGAATTACCGATGTTGACAGTAATATGCTGACAGATTACCTGGCTTCCTTGATGTCTGCACTCCTTTCTTGTCGTTCACAGGTTGCAGCTGCCTTCCCCGACAACACCCAAGTGAAAGAACATTCAATCGTTCCTGGTGACACAGTGTTAATACGGAACTTTGATCGTTCAAGTCCTCTCGAGCCCAGCTGGCGAGCTCCGAAGCTGGTACTTCTAACAACGAGGACCGCCGTCAAGGTCGAGGGAAGGAAGGGCTGGATCCATGCCCAACACGTGAAGCGATTCCATGGACACGGAACAATAAACGAAACTAAGGACTGCCCAGATACCAGTGACTCAAAGCCCCCTTTGCTAGAAAAAACTCCGCAACAGGAGTACAAATTAAAGTTACGGTCTAGTAAGTCAGACAGTTTAATTGTTTAAGTCCACCCTATGGTGAATCGGTTAGACAGGTTCCTGACATGTATAAGATCGTAGACCAGAATAGTAGATAGAGATATAAGAAGGAGAAGTATTGTAAGACCTTACGCAGCAGATGTATAGTAACTCTGATCATTATGTTTCTTCTAAGTATATTGATTATATGTATAAGCTTGACGCTACATGTTTTCTTTCCTCCTCTTGGTTCACATATACATTCTTCCTTCAACGACACTGTAGAGCACACATTCAGTGATCTGCCACCTCATGAACTGTCATATCGACTAGCACTGCGCAACAATACTTTTATTCGCATGTTGCACCATTCTCATCAGACCAGCAATGTAACAAATTGTTGGGTATGTGGCCGACTCCCACCTTATCAGAAAACAAAGGGAGTTTTGCCCCTCTTTCCTTTCCCGTTCTCGCACAATGGTTCGTGCGGAGCATGGTTTGCTCTAATGTCATCACAAGACAGAAAGTTTACAGATTCCCAGACTAAAGGGATTTGGGGAGACTTAAATATAGTAAAGAATGAGGCATGTTTTCCAGACAAAGATGGTCTTCCCTAGAGAAAAGGAACAGATCTAGAAAATGAAGTGTACGACCAAGGAAATGTTTTCCTTAACTTCATGATTCTGAATGTCCAGTCCGAGAAAAATACAGGTTCACCGTTCATAACAGTCTTACCAGTTAAAGGTGAATTATGCGTTAGAAAGAAAGGTTCAGTGCATTTAGGACACAGTGATTGTAATACTGTAGTCGAGTTTAATGATAAAGGAAAGTCTACTTTCAAAGCTTCCCGCCATTCCTATTTTTATTTGCGGTCAGACAGCCTATGTGCGTCTGCCCTTAGACTGGGGTGGGACTTGCTATTTTGCGTTCCTACTGCCACCTGTTTTTCTAGCTGCATCCCATTATCATCGAAATTCCCGACTAGTACATGTTAGAAATAAAAGGGAGACCGATTCCCCAGTTGTCGATCAGACTGAGACAACTTTAGAGCAATATACAGATTTCAATAAAGGATTCTTTTTCTTCATAGGTCCCGTCCAAAACAGTAAATTAATACGTAGGTTAACAAGAACTCTTGAAGCAGTAGTGAATGAGACTACTTCTGCTGTAGCGAACTTGACAGAGGAGCAGTCTGCGATGAGACTTGTTGTTCTTCAGAATCGCCTTGTTCTTGACGTCATCCTGGCAGATAGGGGCGGGGCTTGTAGAGTGATCGGCTCCAGTTGTTGTGTGTTTATTCCAAATAACGCGCCATCCGTATACGCAGCAATAACGAGACTCCATAAGATAGCTCACGAGATACATCAAAATCCAGGCACATGGACTTGGTCCGGTTGACTCTGGAGTGTAATATCAGCATGGGGATGGAAAGTATTGTCGTTCCTAGGACTGATACTGCTAGTTCTATTTAGTTGCTGTCTCTGTCTGCAATGTGGCCCAGCGATTTGCGGCTTGTGTGCCACTGCCTGTATTCCCCGTCCGCGTTCACGTGTACAAAAGAATAAAGATGAGCAAATGATGCTGTATGATCAGATATATGGTATCATGAATATAGATGTGTCCTGAAGGGCACAGTAGGGGACAAGGAGGGAATGAGGAAATAAAAATTTTATGTGGCCAGTGTGCCCCCTACATGCACCCTATGTCTGTACATATACCCCATGTATGTCCATGTCATCACACATTTCCCTTCCCATGCCTGTAATAATAATGCCTCTGCATTTCCGTTCAATGTTAGCATGTCAGTTATCAAGCCCTCCATGAATGAAACGTTAATTCTGCACTAAGGCTTATGTTGCCAATGCATTTACATGGTACACGTTTTAATGTCGAGATGAAACTGTTTTCGTGGCTCAGTCGAGCCAGGCCCCGAATTCAGGCTCCAAGCCTCTTGACACTCTGAAAGCTACAGTTTAACTATGTATCCCTGACCTCTCACATACTTCCTGCTCAGCCGAGAGGTGCCCAGCCTGGCATGCCAAAGACAGTATTTTGCCTAACAGTTATCTGCCCTGCTCCACAGAAATACATTCCTGTCTAACGAAAAGGGTAAACATATTCCGCCAGCAGAAGATAGGGCCTAGCCTTTCTGTCTCCATTCAAGTGATTTACAGAACCCGAATCCATAGAAGCCCCATGGCCCCCACGCAATGCACGAAGAAATATAGGCACACACTAGCATTTAGTGATGAGCAGCCCCTGCAGCCTTTGCTCTAGCGACCTTTAAGTCAGATAATACATCCTCCAAGCTCAAGATATTAGATAATGCCAGAGGTGCAGGTCGTCCTGACATCCAAGACTTCCCTACTAGCACGAAAGTCAGCTCCCCCCAGTTTCCCCCCAGTAACACGTCAATTCCACGTCATGACCAGTTTGCGCGCACAAGTAGGGTAAAGGTTCCTGCTGACCATACAGACCCCCTCTATGCATCCACCCACCTATGACACACCTATGACTCACCAAAGTGAACACCCACGTGTATGCCTCCTTGCACGCCTCTTTCACGCCCATGTGCCCTTATCTCTCTCTTTCACTTGCTCTGCCTGGAGTGCTCCGCCTTCTCTATCCAATTCAATGTATGTTTTAACTATATATATTGTATTCTGTGAATAAAGATCCAGATGACGATCCTTCCTCATCCCTAGTGGAGATGGAACCCGATTCTCCTTTACCTCGAGCTATTGAATAAAGCCCTTCTGAATCGGACACCACGGACTCTGCCTCTCATTATATGCATGATCCTTATTTAATGTATAGAAATTATGACAGGGTCATTAATTATTTACCACACCACAAGCACAATACCTTTTGACATTTGGTTTCTCCCGCGTGGGTTTGGCCCACGGTGCTGCTAAAAAGTGTTCTATTTTCTTGTGTATGTACATTATTATTGTGCACTGCATAAGGGTGCTCTCTCTCAATTGGGGGTGAGGTAGATTAGGGATTGTCCACAGTGTGAGTACAAGTAAAATCATGACAATACGAGTTGGCCCAGTTCTGCTTGTAATATGTCTGATTGTGTTTTATGCCCAAAAGTATATGATGGTCATGTTATAATGATTGAATATGTGTGTTGAATATAAATGTTTTTACATACATCCTATGTGAAGTCTCTTTTGTAATTCTCAGTGCATTTATCACAAATGGCTGCTGTGCCTTTGCTTCCCACATTGCCTCTGTAGTGAGCTTGACTGTCAGTGCCAAGCTACCCAAGGGTGAGCACGGGTATACAATAATTGTAATCACCTGCCCTCGACACAAGTGAAGCTATGCCTGCCGAGGGGCATACCTTCAGCCAACCAGACACTGCCAGATCCAACAGTGTCCATGCCCTATTTTCCATTGTCAAATATTTACTCTCTCCCTCTGCACCAGTCAGATGTTTATGTTCATCCTCTGGCTAGGTTTTATTGATTCCCAACACCAGACTCTCAATGCTGAGAGGCATGGTATTTGCATATGTGAGAGCCAAAGTCTAGAAGGCATTTTCTTTGGATGTTTGATTTATTCCTTGCCTCTCCTTCTTACATTCTCATCTAAAGGCTTATCTATAACCACAGTATACTACACTTGGTTGCTGAGTAGATCTAAGCACCCAGACACCCAAGTTAGGGGAGTTCTGTAATAAATTAACAAACACATGTTGACACAATTGTATATCTTATTTGAATCCAGGACTATGAGGTGCACATTTGTATAAAAAATGTTAGGATTAAAAAGTATTATATCTTTTTGTAATAAAACTACAAATAAAAGAAAAAAGGCCTGACTTAATTTAACACAGCTGTTCTACTTTCAGTGAAAAAAATGACATTATTTTAAAATGAATTAGTGTTTCATGCCACGATTAATTGAGGTTCCTAATGTTTTCAACTAAATAATTCACGGCTCTCTGAGATTTTTTTGTCTATTTACTGTGTTCATATTAGGATATTAAACAGACACTTGGATTGTGTAAATTGTAACAGCCAACACATTAGAAAGTAAATATTACTGTTCTGGACCATCCCCCAACAATTACAAACGTATAGCTTGCGAGGTTGTTTGCTCTTTAAAATAATCTTTTGGCCATATTACACTCATCCACAGATCTAAATTCCTGATCTATCAATCACTATTTCCCCAGATTATTAATAAATACATTAATGGTTACTACGTAATATGATAAATTAGTAATATTCATTGCTTGGCCATATATGGGGAATAAAGTCAGGTTAGTAGCACATATTTGTGGGAAACCGGTGTCTGAGACTTCCATGGCAGTCAAGGGGTACTGGACAACAATTGAAAGAACTGGTGCCTTTTGCCCTGGTGTCCAGAAGGCGACGTAAAGTCGGCCCCCAATCTTTGAACTAAGCTCCCCTATTTTGCACTTGATGCTCATGGTAGCATTGCAGAGCAGTCCGAGGCTATCCCATAGGAGGTGTTGTGAGCAAGACACTCAACACATTTAATAAATCACTCCACAGCCAGTGCTTTTTCCCATGTTAGACTTTTTCCATTGCAAAAAATGCATCATGTTGTGCAAATAAATGTAACTTTCAAGGGGCTGTGGCAAAGGCTCCCCTCAAGGCAAACTAGATATAGCTTATAGAACCCATATTGACAAACTGAGGCTTTATAAGAAACTTGAAAATGAATGGAAGCACCTATCTGTGCTTAGAATAGTTCATAGTCCATGTGAGAACATAATGGGAAGATTTGTTCATCTTGAATTTTAGTCACTCAAGATTTGTTCCATTTTTTGGGGAGAGATTTAACTGAAAAAATGCTCAGAACCAATTACATTTCCATCTGGTGGGGATCAGTTGACTGGGGTGAGTGTTTGATTTGCTCAAACGCTCCGTCCATCATCCCCTTTTGTATGCTTTGTTTGCCCTAAGTTGGCAGGGTATGCTCAGAGTAACCCTAGCTCACTTTGCCACTGGATTCAAGATAGCCTGGCTAATGAGGATTATGAATCCGAAACCGGTCCCAGGATGCTTGTTTCCGGTCCAGGGAAGACATGGCTTGGCAGTTCGGGCTGATCTGGGTTTC
Organism: Lissotriton vulgaris; assembly: GCF_964263255.1. Classification (NCBI taxonomy): domain Eukaryota; kingdom Metazoa; phylum Chordata; class Amphibia; order Caudata; family Salamandridae; genus Lissotriton; species Lissotriton vulgaris. The sequence goes on from NC_141685.1 coordinate 1,573,790,509, forward strand.
AATCCATCACCGTTCTTGAGCTCACTCCGCCACCCCAGTTCAGACATGGCCATATGCAAATCAGTCTGACCCTGTGCCTCATGGGAAGAGTCCAGCCCTGAACTGCCAAGCCATGTCTTCCCGGGACCGGAATCAAGCTTCCCAGGACCGGTTTCTGGCATTTCAGCCGTCTTCAGCCAGGTTGAAACACAAGTGACACTGTTTCACTAATTAAAAATAAGGTTAAAGAAACAACAAAACATAAAGGTCCACTTTGTCTTTTATGTAACAGTATCCTTGGTTGGCGGGTTGGGAAGAGGCGCTACAAACAACTGCACACATTTTCTCCTAGGATTGCTTTGCTGCTCAGGCCAAACTACTAAAGATTACCTTCAGTGAAAACAGTTTATCTCTGAAATGTAATACTTAGTTAGTTGGGGAACTCGAACAAATCTCACATTGAAACAGTTTCCTCTGACAACCACAGCATGTCGGTATCATTTTCTAAACAATGTATTCATTTCTATGGCTCTGCACTTTGTGCACAACTCAGAGACCGCAGGCATGTCACAGCATAAGGCTGAGGTCCACATTGAGCACGGTTGACGTGCACACAGAGTTGGCTATGTGAATTGCACCAGAAAAGAATGGAGTGACGGCTGAAACGTTCTTCTGTACATTTATATGACAATGACATTGCACGTTTCACATTCTCATACTGTGAATATCTCTCAGACAATCTCAAAGATGGTCCCTAGTCTTTGTCTATGGATCACTGTTAGCGCCAGTGCGTGGCACAGCACACCTGGCCACTGTCACGGGCAATAGATCATTTGTAATAAATGTTTGTGTCACACATGGCATCTGTCCTGTGAACATGCACTTTGCATTCCTGCCTCCTTGCCGTACCTGGGCAACAGCCTTCATCTGAGGAACTTGCTCAGTAAAAGTACTCTGTATAGTTTTCAACCAGAAGAAACCCCACAAGGGCGGGGTTAATATGAGACTGCAGCCACCTTGATAAGGGCCATCAGCTTCCCTTAAAGATTGGGGCAGGACAGTCTAATGGAATGCCACATTTTATCACGGGGTGCACTTGCATTTTATTGTGTAGACACATGCTATAATGGGCTGATAAATAGAAGAGCAGTACAATCATGCTGGTACAGATAAACTTTTCGTTTTGTGTAGTTTACTCATTGCTGCTGATGCGTACACTATGAAGACATGTATGCACCCCAAAGGAAACTTTGGTTTTCAGATTTGTTCTGGTATATATGCCAGCCCTAACTCTGATTATGGAGGCATATATTTGGGGTCAATGTGCTGTTGCATATTTATGTTTTCCCTCTTTTTCACAACAAAATATTTTACATGTAATTCAATTATTTTCACGACACCTACTGAAAATAGTAGGTGTTAGGTCCACACACACACTATTCCACTTACACACACATGTAGTAATGATAGTTGTATGACTCCAATGAGTTTTTGAAAATGCTTCACTTGTATATCTGAATACCCATAGGTGTACATATTTGTGGATGCTTACTAGAGTAGCAAAATTGACTCCCATAGGAATAACTATTTTCCAACTCCCACCTTACAATTATGACTGTGGAATATCTAGCTACATTGCTGATTTTCTGCAGCTGGAACTACCATTTACAATTATAAAGGCAGTAAACCAGTTCTGAGATTTGCATTGAGAAATGCAACTTTGTTGCACACACTTTTGACTTACACACTCAAAAGATTTGAAAATGGATTCCATACCAGGCACTTGCACAGTAGCTCAGGGTGCCTTTATTGCATACTGGCTCACACACCTAATGCGCTGTGGGTACAGATGCAATATCAAAACCACAAAACATCAGAAAGTGGGACATGTTCTATAATTCCACCCATATGGCCTCATTTTTTAAACTTTTCTTGTATGTAAGTCACGCGCAAGTTGCTTGATTCACCAATGCGCAATTACTTTTCCAATTCAAGAAAGTTGACTTTGCAGCCATAAATCCATTTAGTCACATAGAAGCTTCTGAGTAAGCCAATCCACCATGGTGGTGAGGGGGGTTTCAGTCAAGAATGCCTTGAAAGTTCATGCACATCCAGAAAGATCCATGTTTGTGCATATTTACTAACAATTGTCCAACCTCTTCCCACCATCAAAAATGTAGTATTACTCCTGTTTAAAGGAGGGTTAAATCATTTTCCCTAGAGAGGAGCCAATAATGAACCACAAAACCTGCAGAGGATTAGGGAAAAAACAAAGTGGTAAGCATGCATATTTGCACATATATTCCCATGAAAAATATGCACATGCATGTGAAAATGGAAATCCAAATAGTTTTCAAAATTACTCATGGAAAGCTGTCAACTGCGAATTTCCAAGCAAGAACATGGAAGAGTTTTATGAGTTCCTGAAATGAAATCTGCACCAAATGCACGACTGTAACTTACCCTTGAGTCCACATTGGAGTGTTTATTACTCTTCTAGGTGATGTAACCTATTTTATATTCTAAAGTGTATTACATATTTTGAGGAAAATGTAAAAAAATAACAATTAAAATAACCAGTCATTTAAGGATAGTGCCAATTAGCAACTTGTTCCAAATTTGACAATAGAATTTTCACAGATTTCCTTTTTATGTCATAATGCATACAAACGTGTCAAAAATATTATTTCCCCACAGTTATAATAGGCAAAACTCATACGGCAAAATTCACACAAAGATGTACATTTTACTGACGGAGATTCACACCTCCATCCTGGTCACATTTTTCCATTATTGCCCATTTCAAAAATCTTGCAAAAAGTACTTCTGGGAGGTTTTGTCAAGTGCAGTTTTCTAGGTATACTTCTTGGCATTTTTTTTACACAATAGAGAGTGAGAGAAGAGCAGGTCAGCTGCAATCTCCCATTTATATTCTTCACATAAATAAGCAACAGCTGCTACGAGAATTCTTCTTGGGAACTCTCAGTTTTTTGATAAAAAGGACTCTGTCAGGATGTGGTACTCTCCCTCCGCTTTATTTTCGATGGAAGGGGTATCCACAGATATTGGAGGAGATGCCACACTCACTTATCGTGACATGCTTCATCATTGGCGCCTATTCATACACGGGTGAGATGATACGACCCGGGCGGTACCCTCTGAATAAAACATAGTGTTTGGGTATACCCAGAGGTATTTTTAAACATCACTCATCTGGATCCCTGCATGTCCAGTATTTCTTTATCTACAAACTCGCATTCCATCTATGATTGAGGCCGCCTGGGCAGTATCCGCTCACCCGGGTGTGGATAGGCACCGATGATGAAGCATGTCACGATAAGTGAGTGAGCCGTCTACTCCAATATCTTTGGATACCCTACCATCGAAGATAAAGAGGAGGGAGAGTACCACCTCCTGACAGAGTCCTTCTTAACAAAAACCACAGAGTTCCCTAGGAGAATTCTCAAGGCAGCGGTTGCTTATATGGTTTACTTCTTGAAATGTCATGTGACTTTTATAAAGGCTCCAATTTTACCCCTGCATGGATCATGTAGAATTCTTGGACCTTTCCTTGTCAGTTGTACATCCAGGTAAGCAATGGTGGTATCATCAATGGTGTAGGTGAATTGTATTCTTTCATTTATGCTGTTAAGCTGTTCTAGTGCGGTGAGTAAATCAGATTTTATTCCTTGCCATTTGACAAAAATATTGTTGATGTAACGTAAAAAAACTAGTCCATGCTCTTGCCATGTTTGTTGGCTCAAAATGTTTTTCGTCTCGAAGACGTTCATGAAAGTATTAGCTTAGGCGGGGGCAGCACAATTGCCCATTGATGTTCCTGTTAGTTGGAGATAATGTTCGTTATCCCACTCAAAGTAGCTTTGGTAAAGAGCATATGTCAATAATTCCATAAGGAAAATTTGAAAACTGGTATCCAAGTCAGAGTTCAATAGTGTCTGTTCGACGGCGTCAATCCCCAAATCATGGGGTATCGAGGTGTATAATGATTTGATGTCGATCGTGCATAACCAAATGTCTTGATTGTCAGGAAGAAGAATTTGATCAATTTTATTGAGAAAATCGGTGGTATCTTTCACGTAAGTGTTGGCTTGACCACAAACGGCTGTAAATGAGTGTCCAAAAATTTCCCAATAGGTTCATGCAAGCTTCCCATGGTGGTGGCAATAGGTCTCAGTGGAGGGTTGGTTTAATTTTTGTGGACTTTGGGAAGCATATATAGGGATGGTACCCTAGGATGTTCTGTGGTAAGAAATCTTTTGGTTCTTTCAGTAATCGTACCTGCATCACAAGCTTTCATCAATAGTTGTTGAAGCAACTGCTGAAAGGATTCAGTTGGGTCAGGCCCCAGTGGTAGATAGGTATTGGTATCATTGACATGTTCTGAAACTTTCTGGTTGTAAAATTCAGCATCCATTATAACCAGGGAGCCGCCTTTGTCGGCTCTTTGGCAAATGATGTTGGAGTTTGATGCTAATTTTTGAAGAATGTTCTTTTCTTTTTTAGACATGTTAAGAAACTTAGAACGTTTTTTTAAATTAAATTTTCCAATGTCATTCTTAACAAGAGTTTCAAACAGATCTAAAGATTTATGGCTTAGAGGAGCTTGAAAAGTGCTTGTGGGTCTTAATTCTTTCAATTCAGTGTCTTTCTCTTTTTCTCCTGGTTGAACAATATTCTCAAAAAAATGTCGAAGTCTGAGATTGCGCATCAGTTTGAAAACGCTAATGTTCAATTCCAATTGGTTTGTGTGATGTGTAGGAACATATGATGTTCCTTTTTGTAGCGTTTTTATCTCCAGCGTGGATAAACTATATTTAGAAATGTTGATGACTAGAGAATGTTCATCTAGTTCTTCTTCACTTTCTTTTTGGGAGCTGGAATCGTGGGTGGTGGCGATGTTGGTGGAGCTGTGCCTTTTTACCCCTCCTGGGTCGCTGGTTATGTCTTGGCCTGCCTCTAAAACAGGCACCGTTGTAGAGCGGGTGTTAGTAATTGATGTGGACGCTTGTTCCTTGGATGTACTCTGATCAGTTGGAGTTTGTTTCCTTAGATTTTGTGTGAATGGTCTACTACCCTCGCCTTCTGAAGATGATGTTTCAGTTTCCGATGCGTTGGTTTGTGGTTTGTTTTGGCGTCTGCGGGCGTAGACTTCCGCCCAAGAATAGACTTCCCCCATTTTGTAGTCTATTGTGTCTCTTCTGTATTTGCGGATCTTCCGCTCATTTATTTCTTCTGTGTATTTGTTGAGTTGTATTTGTGTGTCCTCAAGTATCTTTAGCCATTGATCTTTATCTAGCATTTCTTGGAGTTCAGATTTGATAATTGTGATGTCTTTTTGTAATTCTTCAAGTACCCTAGAAAGTTCCTCAATTATCAGGAGGATGAGGTCTAGCGAACACTTGTTCAATATATTGTACCAACGTTCGACAAACTTGGTATTGTTTTTGCAGAGAAGCGGTTTCAACGGGACTCTCAAGCCTCTTGGAATTCGCTGGGCTTGGTGGTATTTTATGACAGTGCTGGCATGCAGCCTCTGATTGATTTCTCGTTTGGTCAAATATAACAGTTGTCGTATGTTGTTCTTTGTTTTTCTTATTGGGTAACGGGGTTGTATCCTCTTGGATAAGTGCATAAATCTTGGATATATCATCTTCTACGAAAGCAAACGTTTCTGCTCTCGTTTCCGTAAGTCTGGTGATTTCATCACAGGATGACATCCTGTTGGATGAGATTCGTGCTGTGCTACGGTTTCTTTCAAACGATCCAGGAATCAAGAATCAAATAAATGAATTTGTGCACAAGCAATTTGTAAAAATGTTCAACGGGTTAATACTTCTATAAATGTCATGTGACTTTTATAAAGGCTCCAATTTTACCCCTGCATGGAACACAGGAATCAGGTGTCATTATTGAGTAAAATCTAGATATAATGACATTTACTCGAGCTACATGTAGAATAGAAAGAGGTCAGGCAAGTGATAAACATCGTGATCATTGGAATTGAAGCTGAACTCAATATTCTCTTAAATTAGTTGTAAATAACCATTAGTTACACCTTGATTGCATAGATGAAATCATGCTCCAAGCTATACATTGATAGCTGTTTGGCATATAGGCCTGGGGTGAAGTGCAATAGAAGTCGTTATAAAACCTGGAAAACGTGTGGTTGATGTTGTGTCAAAGGGAGACTTACATTGTCATTCAAAACAGATTCTGTGTTTAAGCCAGCCCTCTAAACACTTTAATCCCCAGACTGACCATATGTCCGTGGGTGTTTACTAACTTCCACAGCAAAACACAGGCTGGAATGCACACTTCCCGGTCTTTGATTGAGATTTCCAAGCGCGGGTTTCTCTGCACAGGAGGCAGAGAAATACACACTCGTAAATACATATAAAACCACCAGGAATCTCTTTATGAATCCCTGGCCGAGTTTAAAACAGTAAATTCAGTGATAAAGTTACATTTACAACCAAATATATCTCTGTGAATCAGGGCCATGGTGTTCTTTGTCCTTTGTGTACCAGTTAACAGAATCTGAATTCCGAGTTGTTGTTTTTTCCAACAATACCAGAAAGAAAAAAGAAAAGGCCGCATCTCTCTTGAGTTGTTGCTAGAGCTGAGAAGGTCGGGAGACATTTTTGCGCCATGTAACTTAGGTCGTTGTTGGTGACATGACAGCGCGCCTTTGCTGATCACATTTCATTACATGCTGCCAAATGGGAGGCGCCGAGCAAGTAGTCCTGCGAAAGAAATGAAGGAAAGCGTGATTTAAAACAAGCGCAGGCCATTATGTTTACATTCCGTTCTTTGCCCTTGTCCATGAATGGTGATGCCCCACGTAAATAACCAGCACAGTAACTTATGTTTTTTGATTACCAGTTCCACGCTCATGATACACTTCACCGCAGCCGCCTTTTAATGCTGTTTACATAATTTTTCCATTAGGGACTGCCTAGCATCAATAATGTGTGTGTAAAGGAGGGAGCGGGAGGGACGAGCGCATGCGCAGAACGCTCAATCTGTAAGTGGAAAAAATGTTATTTCCGCGGCCCTGCTAGAGTTTTCATGTAATGTGCTGAATGCGCCGTAGTGCCCGCAAGCTCTGTACATGCACAAAAAAAGATGGACCGTCCCCCGCCGCCTCAAACAATAATTAATGTTAACTTTCTTTTGACTCCGCAGAGCTGGCTACTTGCCCCAGAACATCCCTCTGGAGATCATCAGATACCTTTCGGAGGAGAAGGATTTCCTGCCTTGGCACGCGGCCAGTCGCGCGCTCTATCCTCTGGATAAATTGCTGGACCGCACGGAGGACTACAGCAGCTTCAGTGTAAGCATACATTCCCTCTCCTCCATTTTCAACCCTGGAACTGCTTGCAGTGAATGAACGCTGACTTGATTTCTCTTTGATAGGTTAATTGTAGAACAAAGAGAGTGGGTCAGTTCACCCACATTTCATCAATGCCAGGCTGTCTTTCACTGGTTCCAGGCTATTTCTCATTGGTTTTGGAAAAGCTTTGAATTCACTTTGGCACCAATTTGCTGCTATTTCCTATCGCTCGTGCATAGGCCAGTCAGTGCAAATATTCGTTACTGTACTGTATTGTATTATACCAGTAAAAAAAAAAAACAATAAAATACTTTGAACTAAAAAAAAAAAAACGAACAAAAAAAACTGCCAGGGCTAAGACTGCCTGGCACTAGTGCAATTTGCGTAACATGGTTCAATGTCTAACTTTTGTCTGTAAACCATTTGAATATTTGTCGATTTGTAAGGACTTATGATGAAAACATGCTTGATTATGCTCACGACAATGATATTGTTATCTTCAGTACAATGGCACGTAGTTGCTCAGAAGGTAAACTTATTGACTTTTTCCTAGATCTTCACAAACATGATTAGTTCATTGATTCAAACATTTCATTTCCGAGCACCGGCCGAGCCAATCAATTGAAAGTGCCAGGAAGGAACTGGAAAGGATCATGGATTTGCTCTTAGAGCAGAATAGGGCGCCCGCGAATGTGCCCAGGATTCACTCTGGATATGTGCCTTTTGAAGAGGCATGCTGAATTCAGCAATCTTAGTTTAATCAGAAGGAATAAGGTGTGTAAGATAAAAAAAGGAACAAAAGCGACCTTTCAAAATTATGATCAGTAAATTGCTTGAATTGCAAAAGCAATAGATAAGCCGACCAGACAAGCGAATACAGAAAGGAAATCGAGATTCTTTAATATATGAACAGTTTCCCTAAACTACACACAGGCTTTTGGTTTAATTTATTCTCTTTATGGTTTCCAAGCCTCACATGGCTTCAGGGTGATTAAATGTGCTGCAATCAGTTCAGATATATTACATAAAGGGTGATTGCACCACTGTCAATTTAGCAAAAAACACACAACAATTTAGTGATGCATTGCTCATACTTACCTTTACCCATAACGTAGCCCTAAATACGTATTGGAAAGTGTATCCATCCGTATGTATAGTATTCACAGTTCTTCCCAGTGTGTGGATCTGGGAGAGGTGTAAGCACAAATAATATTCACAGTATCCTTCATCTAAAAGTCATGTGAAACTGAAGTATGATGGACGTTGAAGGGGATTATTTAAAGGTGGCACGTATATGTCTATACACTTCTGGGATGTAAGATACGTGCCCCATCCTCCTGAATCAGCATATGTTTCTCTTAATTTGTTTGCTTTTAAGGATTTCGTTTATTTGTTTACATTCCCTCCACACTTTTTGCTTTCTGGTATCCAGAAGGAGCCTCATTTTCGATTATGTTTCAAATAATTATCTGTATCTCCACTGTCAACTGCTATGTGGATTATATAAACAAAATCAAATATGCAGTTTCCTAAACCTATTTAAACGTGGGTTGGCACATGTACGAAAAGGAGAAAAAAGTCTTGAAAATACCAAAAACAAGGACATACAATTGTGTTAAACATGGATAGATGAATACCGTACTTAATGGAGGATCCTTCTTACTCAGTTAGGAACTGTGCTCTATAAACCAGATTAAGGTGCATGTAAACCAGACCTATTGGCTGCTCTGTGCCAGTTCAAGTATCCAACTCGCTACTGCCTATGACTTGCCACACACACTTATAGCTATGGAGCAACCGCTATCATTACCCTGAAGATCAACATTTCCCCCACTTGTTAGGTTTGTTTCATGTTGAACTTCAATATCTCATCCATTGGGCCAAGACACCTCTCAGATTGTGAACAATATATTTTGAAAAAACACCAGGAGTTAATATGTTGCATCATGCTTGTTAGATCTGGGGGTCTCTAGTTGGCAATGGTATTCACCTTTGTCCACATAGGGACCCTTACTTCTAAGTCAGGCTAAGGGGATTACACTCCTTAATAACACCTGCTCACCTCCTTGGTAGCTTGGCACAAGCAGACAGGCTTATGTCAGAGGCAGTGTGTTAAGCATTTGTGAATATACACAGTAATACAATAAAAACACTACAGTTGGGCACAACACAGGTTTTATAAAAATAAGTATTCTTCATATAGACTTAACACAAGACCACAAATGACAAAAATCAACAATACTATACTTAAAGATGACTTAAAGATGATTAAAATTGCTTAGTTCAAGTTGATGATAAATGCGACAAAGTTCTCAACAAAGTACCTGGATGTGTAACGCAAAGTAAACAAAAGGCTTGCAAAAGGGGAAATGCGCTGGTTCCGTGATCCGGGGGAGATGATGCGTCATGCCTCAATGCTTGCGCAGAGTAGGGGATGCGTCATGATCCTTACCGGTGCTGAGGTGATGCGTAGATTCTTGGCCTGCGGCCCCGTTGTGGTGCGCAAGACGGCGCCTTGATGCGATGCGATGATCCGGTTGTGATGCGAGAAGATGGCGCCCTTGATGCTGCGATGCGATGACGATGCGCAGACGCCCTGGCAGCCTTGCGACAACTCTGTAATTTGGAGCTGCGACAGGCCCTGCGACACGCTTCTCTGGAGATGCAACAGCAGGAAGTTCGATGAACACACGCTTCCAGGGAGATGTGGCAGAGGCACGCTTCTCCGGCGATGCGACGCTTTCAGCTGCGGCGGCGACACGCTTCCTCTCGATGCGTCGTGCTCCCAGCTCCGATCGGCACGCAAATGTCTGGAGTTGAGAATTCCTAGCAAGGAAAGTCAGAGGGGAGCTGGAGATGAAGTCTTTTGTCCCTGGGGCTTCAGCAGAAGGCAAGCACAGTTCAAGCCCTTGGAGAATATTCTGTAAATGATGAAAGTCCTTAAAAAGTTCATTCTCCTATCCTTGGCAATGGAGCAACCACTGCAGGCCAACCCAGCAAACAGCATACTGGCAGAGGGGTAGTAAAACTCCTGCAGCTTCCTTGGTTCTTCTCCTTGGCAAAAGGTTTCTTGTTCCAGAAGTGATCTAATTTCTTGGGATCAGGGTCCCAATATTTATACCACATAATCCTTTGTTCTCTGAAGGCAGAGAGGCCTCTGCCTAGTCCAAACCAGTTCCTGAGCACTTTATTTACATGACTCTCTTCTTCCTTTCACTGTGCAGGGCAGAGACATCATCCACCCCACAGGAGGTGGAGCCAGCACAGGGGAGGGAAGATACAGCTCGGGAGCACTTTGTTGACATGATTCCTCCTCTCCTTTCACAGTAGAGGGCGGAGACATCAGACAAGCCACAGGAGGTGGAGCCAGCATTATAGAGGGAATGACCAGCCCTATTCAGGTCTCAGGTGCAACTCCTCCCTCCGATCTAGATGCAGATCTCTCTATTCACCACCGGGCTGCCCCAGCCTGTCTCCTGGAATCCCCAGCCCTGTCACTCACAAACCCAGACAAGTAATACACAACCTAGTAGAGGCAGGCCTGGACAGTTAGCAAGAAAATATCTACTTTCTAAAAGTGATATTTCCAAACACAGAATATTAAAACCAACTAAAAGATGTATTTTATTGTTCTGAGTTCAGGCATACTAAATTCGAATTTCTACCATGTTCCCTGAGTCAGTAAGGATTATAAGAATGTTTTAATCTAACTGTCCATTCTAGACTATGGAGAACAGGTAGCCTTCAATAGTGAAAAACAAAAATGGCTGTAATTCACTACTAGGACATGCTACACACATCAGAGCATGTCCTACCTTGTCCTTACAAATGCACCCTTCCCTGGGGCCTGCCATAGGGGTGTCTAATAGGAAGCAAAGACAAGGTTTAGGGACTGGCAAGTGGGTGCACTTGGCCAAGTCGACATGGCAGTCGACATGGCAGTGCTACACTGCACACAGGCCTTGCAATGGCAGGCCTGAGACACACTTTACAAGCTGCTTCTGTGGGTGGCACAACCAGTGCTGCAAGCCCACCAGCAGCATTTAATTTACAAGCCCTGGGCACATATGGTGCACTGTACTAGGGGCTGACAAGCAAATCAAATAACCTAATCATGGAATCACCAAAACAGAGGAGGCAATCCGTCAAAAATGGAAGGAAGACTCACGCCAATGACGCCAGGTCTAACAATGCTTTACATATTTCTGCATGTAGCATTCTTTTATATGTGCGTCGTGCTTTTTTTAATCATATTTCCTATGATGCAGTCTCACTTTGGTACCTAAACAACTGGCCCCATTACTGGTACGGGTTTCTGAAAAGATGCACCCTACAGAATCCTACAACAATAAAATAGAGTGCATCACCCTCCTAATTCAGGTCTGCCATGTGAACGAGGAGTGAGGCTCTCTTGTGCCTTCATTAAGTCTTGCTCAGAACTTGATAAAGCAGAATAATTATTTCCACCAACTTGAATTTTAGCGACTGTATATTTATTTGCTATAAAAGCCTGTATTACGGTTCACGTTATATTTGTCTCCAGAATTTCAACCAAAAAATCAGGAACCAAGGAGAATCCCCCCATTAGTGGTGAAACGCTGTGCACTTCCTCCATTCCCGCGCTCTTACAACACTTGCCATCTTCCTGTTCTACAAATAACACAGAAAAAATGTAAAACGACATTAAGAAACAAGTCCCTGATTAAATATGTCACTTGAAGTAAATGCCATCAACTAGGAAGGTTTACCTATTTAATATCAAAATCGTTAGAATACCACAACTAAAAAGTAAGTTTACAAATACAAAAATTAAATGACAAAGGGACTACTGTAGCCAACGATTTATTTTTTAAGATGTAAGGCACAAAATGGGGAACACTTGAGCTACTACTTTCTTTTCTCTATTTTTTCTTCCTGCCACCGCTTACACTATGGGGCACATGCATCAACATAAATACCGGTCGCAAACGGGCCGATTCGCAGAACCAGCCCCTTTGCAACTGGTATTTAGGCAATTGGGATGCATCAACCCAAAACCCATTCGTAATATGGGTAATGGCAAACTTTGCGATTACCTAAATTGCGAATGCTTTTAGGGAATCGCAAATTGTGATTCCCTATTTGGGATGCATCAAAGCCTTTCCTAAATGCAACTTCACATTTAGGAAATGCTAATTACCATCACCTGCAAGTTGATGGTAATTTGCAAAAACTTTGTAAAATGCACAAAAGTGCATTTTTCAATGTGCCATGTGGGGCACAAGTATGCCCTTAGGACATATGTGTGCGCCACATGAGTATACATAAAAAATTTGGGGCTGCATAGGGTGGCCGTTTGAGGCCCCCTAGCACCCTTAAAATTGTATTTGCAATTTGCGAGTACCTATTTGGCACTCGCAAATTGCGAATGGTTTCCCATTCATTCTTCTGGGCCTCTAGGCCCAGAGGAATGAATGGGAAGGCATTCCTTATTTGTGAATCGCAATTTGCGAGTTGCAATTAAGGAATTTTAAGGAATCACATTCTTTTTGTGAATCCTTCATGCATTGCATTTTGCGATTTCTAAATAGCGAATCGGTAAAATTCGCTATTTAGAAATTGCAAAATGAGGGCTTGATGCATGTGCCCAATGTCTATTTTTTAGACGTAAGAGGGTTTTAGAAAGTGAATTCGACATGCACAGAGATGTGAGTTTAAATAATTGGGTAGGGAATTCAGATGCCATAGGCAGTAGCAAGATCATGAGGCATAGAACAAGGAAGGTTTAATTGCAAGGAGGGAGGGCAGACGTGGTAGGAAAACCACAGGTGTTCAAATAATGAGAAGGAACTGGTTTAGTCATCCATGTGTGCACAGCATGCTGTGTGCACTAAAAATAAATAAAAGCAAGGGGGAGCCTTGCTTCAATCCAAGATGGTGGTGTCTGGCCACAATCCATGATGGCCATACCCCTAAATCTCTCTAGAGACTGATTTCAATGGGAGCGAAATAAAACAAGTAGATGGCACCCCATATTGCTGCAAACTACTGAGAATGTTCTCAGGAAGTTAGAGACAACTGGAGAACTCTTCTTGGCCCCTTGATCTGAGGACAGTCACAAGTAAGGAGATCGAGCCTTGAGACACAGTTCTTAAGATGGTGATTGGCCGTACACTGCTTAATTGCAAGCAGTCTTCAGATGCCTCAGCGAGAATGGATTTGAATTGCGGGACATATTGGGAGGACCAGAGACATGTTCTCTATGCGCTCTGTGGACACAGGGCTCCAGACTGCCGACTTGAGATGCAAATGCCTGAGTCCAACTAAGTACTACAGAAGCACTTAAAAATAGAGGATGAATGTGTGCAACAATAGGGATACTATTAAGTCGCGAAGTCTGAAGACAAGAATACCCTATACATTTTGTAAAACGTGAGGAGGGAAACTGTTCTTATCGCTCTTTACCACTGATACTAGATTACTTCCTGGTTATAATGGTGACGCATAGAGATGCCTCATGCCCATTCGGGCTCTGACGTGGACTAGAAGCTCATTATTTCAACATATCATAACCGACGAGAGCAGAGGATCTCTTATGAATAACTCAGACCATCAGATATCACACTCACGAATCAGTGGAGATTAAGATAGCTACTGTGATAAGAAGACCTTAGCCTACCCTGTCCTTTTCTACTCTGACAGAGCTGTCGGTCTCCAACTTGCCCTTATTTATCGCCCACGTTTCGAATTCCTGTAAAGAAAAGAGACATCTGTCATTAAATACCATGAATATAAAATAGCATATATTGTGATAGGGAAGCATTGATATCAGCCTGAAGCCACATGAAAAACACACGCAGAAAAAGGTTTTTTTATAGTGACTCAACCTTACTGACATCACTACTGACCACAAGCAGGGGGACCCTGACACCATGGCACTCACAAAAGCTGACTTACTGACCAGCTTGCAATTCTTCAAAACTGAATTGTGGGAAGAGCTAAAAGCCAACCTATATGCCTCGGGCCTATGTTTTGCATACAGACTTGGGAGTCAAAATGTTGTCTTTGACAGTAGACATTGACTCTGCTGGCACTAGAGTGTTAGAAGCAGATATACAAATTGCTTCCTTGAAGGAAAGAAGCGCAACAATTGAAAACCAATGTGATCACCTTTAAATAGAAAATGATGTCATTCTTAGAAATCTGGAGGACCTCGAAAATTGTACACAAAGGGAGAACGTTTCTCCTCCTATGAACCCAACAACCTGCTATAACACTATAAATTACTATACAGAGTAAATTAAAAAACTCAGAATTATTTAAATTACGCTCTGTATTAATAAATAACCCTAATATAAACAATAATAGTGAGATATAACATTAATATATCAGCTAGAAACATTCAAATAATTAAAAAACGATTTTTTATCACTATATTATTCAAAATGATATTAACAACATTGATATTATTTAAAGTGATTATATTTACCTCAAATCTGATATCCTTGTCAACGATATTTGTGCATCATGAGATTTGTGTATCTGTAAATTTATTTTAGGATATTTCTTCTAAATTTGCAAAACTGTGTACTATCTTCGTCTTCCAGTGAACTCTTCAGACTTGGTCGCTAATAGTGTGGCATCATCACTGACAGCTGTGAGTTCCATTGCAGCGATAAAGTTTCAAATTGTGTTTACTGTGATAATGAAACCATTAGCCACCTTATCACGCAGAGCTAAAGAGGGCAGGAGCTCTATAGCTATAGCTCGAGTGGAAGATAACTCTCACACAATTACAGAATTTTACTTTGCACGTCCAGGGAGTAGATAAGTCTGTCTCCCATTAACCAGGCTACTCAGAACTCTAATCTTGCTTGTAACCAAAGTAAGCATCCTTAGCGCCGAGACGCCTACGGGCAATTGTACGCGCTGTATAAATCTCAAAAATAAATAAATAAATAAATAAATGTCTAATTTTCTACATTTATGTTCAGGAGTTTTCAATGCAGACCCATCCGCCAACAGATTTTCAGTAAAGTAAGGGGCTTTTTCAATGATTGCAACAAATATGTAATTGGTCACTACCCTAGACATAAGTATGTATAGAAAAGAAAGAGAATTTGCACATTTTTCAGGTGAGGTCAAGAAGATACTAAAGATAAAACTAATTAGATGGAACACTCTGTATCAGCTTTCAGCTAGTCAGAAGTACCTTTTACCTGCTTGTGACATTAGGTACATTATGGAAGATCACCATCTTAAACTGATTCCAACTAATTGCTGAATGATCAGATGACCTAAGTGGAAAGGCCAAAGGTATTCAGATGTGGTATTGATAGAGCACACACGTAGCTGAGACTGCTCGCAGAGCACAGGGTTAAATGCAAAGATGCAGTCAATAACTGATGGCATGAGTATGCAAGGTTGCGAGAGCAGATGTGAGCTACTTGGTCATCATTTACTATTCTAAAGGCTTTTACCCTCGGCTCTTTGCTGAACTGGAGCTGGTCTGGAGTAGCCCTGATGTCTATGGGAATGCCTTTATGTAAATGGAGAATAACAGTTCCCTTGTGATTTTTTGTTTTTACACTTCATCCTCTCCAGTCTGATGGTATCCTGGCTGCAGGTGTGCCAAGAGCTACTGCACTTGTCAGTCAAATATCTGGGAAGACCAAGTCCATGGTGTATCAAAATTGCAAGTAAAACCAATCAACATTTGATGGAGGCCCAAGATCTAAAGAGTCTGAATTGCTTCAGAGCCTTAGTGCTATAAGGAAGCAAAAATGAACATGCACATTGAGATATTTAGACCCTTATTCTGATCTCCGGAATACTGGGGCCGCAGGAAAATTGCATGTGATTTTTCCATTACCACCCAGTAAATTTACCCCAGAACCATGCAAATACGGTAAAGATCCCAAGGAATGGAAACATACTGTGTGGGAACAGTTTTCCCGTTCATAAAGCTAAACTGAAATCCCCAATTCCATGCAGTTTTACTGTATACATTTACCACCAGCAATGGGCAGGTGGCAAAATGTATGTGCAGGCCTTTTGATGGGGAGGGAGGTATGGTAAACAGGACAGAGAAGGGGAATGGTTTTTCTAATGGGGCAGCATAGCCCCCAGGTAAAACAAAAGTGCAAATTGAAGCTTCAATGCTGCTTTGGCCAAAACGTCAGGTGCCATATTGTACGTGCAGCACATTTTCCGGGATTGAGCTGGATTAAAGATGCCCTTGCAGGCGGGTGCAGTTGTTGACTTCATCGCCTGCAAGGGGATGTCTGGGGGGGTCCATGGGATCACATTTCCCCAACCAGATGGCTGCCATCACGGGAAACACTGACAGTGCGCCATCTTTTAGGTGGCCCACTGTCAGTGCGCCCCGGACGGCTTCCTTGCCTCTGTGCCCACATCTGTAATATGACGCGGGGTGGAGAGGCAAAGGGACTCCCTCATTTGCATGAGGCAAGTGCCCATGCAAATGAGGGAACGCCCCCTGAAGATAACGCTGGCACCTAATGTGCGCCAGTGCAATCGGTATTACAGAAGGGGTCACACAAGCATCCGTGCCCCTTCTGTAATCCCAAAGGGCTCCGAGTGCGCAATGGGGGCGCAAACACCCACTGTGCCATGGGGCACCTTGTGTAATATTACCCCAGAAATCTGATTATCGGATCAAATAAGGATAAACAAGAGAGACCACCATAATAAATAGAGCACAAACTTGAAAATGAAATCACACTAAATCGAAGAATAGAAAGAATGAAAAGCTAGTTAATATTAAAGAAAGAATCCAGGTTTTTATGGTGTTTGAAAGACGAAAATGAGTTAAAATATTTGATATCGAGGTCGCAGACGTGCTTGTACATGAGCCGGGCGAATTGAAACAAGAGCTGCAGAGAGCCTAGAAACTGACCCAGTGGCGACTGTTGATACTAATTTAATGGGGCACGGTAGTGTTCATGTTTTATTAAGCGATTCCCAGTTACTGTCAGGTGCGCCGATGCTAACCACGTTACCACTAATTGGATCAATGGTATTTTCTCTGCAAATTCGATGATAATTATATGTCCCGCTTGCGGCCAGAGATTCTCTATCGTGTATGAATATTAAATGACACAATATTCAATATTTTACATTTCAAAATATAACAAATCAGAGGTACATGGAGAAGTGTACTTGTGATAGGTTTCTCGAGGCTTATGTTTACCATCTCACTACATGCCCTTGTTTAAAAAAAGGAACAATAAGCAGGAGGAAATAAAAACGAGAGTAAATAACGTGACCCAAGAGGGTGTTGGAAGGGAGGGAAATGTGTCTAAAGCTGGTGCTAAATATTTAATCGCGTTTAAATACCAGCATGACTCATCTTTAAGGAATGTAGCATGCTGCCATGGCAACACGGAGTCTTTACGTAGTTATATATACTACTATCGTGATCGGTAACAGAGGATTCCGAAGCATGCTTTTAGGCGAATACAAGATGGAGTCAGAGTGGCACGAACGTAGTAAAATAGGCTTTTGAAAACGAGTGAAGAAGAACTTCGCTGTCAGGAAGAAGAATCACTCATTTCATGTTTTAGGCATCAAGGCTAGCAGTGGGCATGCAGGAATGACTGATGTAAGGCCTGGACTTTAACAAATCTGAAATAAGTTATGCATTTGTACAATTTAGTGGAAAGCTCAGCAGGCTGGGTCATAGTCCATATGCTTAATATAGAATACAGTTAAAGAAAATCGGTCCACGCCAGACAAAGCTAAGAGTGTATCTCATTTCATTCTGAATCAGAAAGAGCCCTCAGAATCTAGTAATGGCACAACATGTTACAAATATATTATGACCCTAAAATAGTTAGAGAAAAGAGAACAAGGGAGACCCTACTCACGACGGACCCAGGGTATTGTGTCGCTTTGACGGCACTGAGCGCCAGCCCTCAATATAGGACTACCACCCAATTCAACCACAGTGGTAAGTCAGACAACATTACAACTCCTCATTTCTAAGTGAATGCTAATTCTGAAGTCCGTTTTTGATCACTAATGCTTGGCTTTGATTCCGGACAGTGCCTGGCTGGGTTCACTGTAAGTCAATTTAATTATTTCTTCACGCATGGGTTGCGTAATTAGAAGACACTACGAGGTACATTTTCTAAATCTCAGTCCACATGTAATTACTACTTAATGCAACCACACATATGTTTATACACTTTTCCCTTTTCGCTTTAGACGTCCCTCACAGTTTAGTCCTGACGAGACCCTCATGCAACGGGTCGAAACGCCATTGACGCCATAGGAAATGAACCCTACAAACACAGTGTTTTATGATTGCAGATAGTCACTGATTATAAATTGATTCTATTATCGCGTTTGGTCATTTTCCTTTTTTGTAAACATCTGTAGCTGAAAATTGTACAGACCACTTACTGTTTTATGTTTTGTGTTTTTCGCTCACAATATCACTGGGGACACATTGCACTTTTTCATGTTGTATATATGTCGCTGAAATGATTACAGTATTATCTGTCTTACTTGAAATACAAAAGCAATTTCTACAAATTGGTATGAGTGTGCTTTTCTCTTTGCCAACCCCTCTCTGATAAATTAAAGTGCTATTTAGCTGTTGTACTGAATACAAATTGTACAAGTAATTATGCCACAGGAACCACTGTTCTTTGGATAAACTTAAAATAGTTAGGGCCTTATTTATGAGGCCTTGCTTCACTTTTACGCTACCGGTGCAACACTTTTTGTGACGCACGGGCAACGGTAAAAAAGCGCCATGTTGGGCCCTATGTACAAAGAGCACATCTAGGCAGATGCGTCACTTCGTAAAACCCTGCGCCACATTAAACCTGCGCCAGGTATAATGTATGCTGGGTGGGTGTTCCCCCGCTAACAGCCTCGTAAAAGTGGTGCATTAAAATCTATGAGATTTCAGTGCACCTTTTCTAGGACACCATTGAGTCAATCTCTACGCCTGCCTCCCAGCAGGCATAAAGCTGACGCAGGCCCTTTCACATGGGGCATGTGGAAGGACAAATTGCTGGAGGTGCATCCGTTTTCAGACACAGCCCAGCAATGCGTTACTTTTGCATCTACAGATACCTCAGAAATACTGATGTGTCTGTAACTCCTTGCAACATGATACATCATACAGTAAATATGATGCATCCATCATGTAGCAAGGAGAACTCAGTGAAAAAAATCTCCCCAAAACTATACTATTTTGAAGTAGCCAAATTATAATGCTGCTGAGACTACTTTTCAAAAATGAAAAAAATCACAGTCCTGACAACATTCAAAAACGTTGATGGCACTCAGATGCTCCTGCGGTAGTAAAAAAGTATGTTCTGTAGGTAAGTGCGTAAGTTCGATGTCTTTACACCTGTATGAAAGCACCAGTGATAATGTGTTTGGGCCATGTCCACCATCTGTAAAATTACTCTTAACACATCCTTATGTTATGAACATTTGTATAGTACACTGCAGCCGTTTGCAAGGCATCATAGACTTTTCATAGTGTGTGAGGTCTTTACCTATGGTTCTGGGACTGTCATCCATTGGAGTGCAGGTTATCAGATGTCATTACGTTTGGATAGAGAAGATTGGTTTGTCTAATGTAATGGTTTGTATTGGTTAGTGTGAAACTTACAATGTATCCAATCTGGCTTTGGATCTATGTTGTGGTCTTTGTTTATGGATGCACTCTCTGTAGGACTGGAGTGAACAGTTGTTATTGCTTTGGCTGGGCAGATTGTAGTCCCGAGCGTCACTATTAGCCACTTTTAGAACTTTGTATAACATTGTGTGCATATGGGTGATTTCTATCTAAGATAAATGTTGGCAGGATGGTAGGAATGTTCTGTTGAGGTGGCAACGTTACACCAACTATATCGTTTTGGTTCCATGTTGTGCATGATGGTTTCAGTGACTCACGCAACATGCTCTGTTGGGGATTGAATAAAGTACAGTATATGTAGTTGTGAGTTTGGTGATAGCTATGACAAGACATATCGGACAGTGATGGGTATTTGTGAGAATGTCTAATATGTACTGGTGGATGGTTGACTGACCCATGGAACAGAGTGAGCAGTGCAAACAATATAATTCCTTCTTTACCAAGAAAATGGATGTCACTTTGCAATCTCAACACATTGCATACAAGTTAATGCCATACCAGCCCAATCAAACGAGAAGGCAGAAAAAATAAGGGTTTGGTGCTGACCCAGGTAAATTATGACTTTTGTCGGCTTTAGCTATAGCTGTACCAGATCTCTTTATATCTTGTGCCAATAGGAAAAACAACAACATTCTGCTTAATATGTTGTCTGTATCAGCTGTATCTACTCTGCAGTAGATATGAACCCCTGGTCAATAATATCTGCTACAGAGTGGATGTGAGTGTGGTCAATATCTGCTACAGAGTAGATACGGGTACCTGGTATTCTGGAGTAAAGGAGAGACCACAGAGGAATATGCAAAAGGCAAAAGAGAACAGCTGGGTCTAAAGGGGACTGCACAGGATGTCAAATTCACAGATTAAATAGAGTTGTGTGAAGAGTCTGGAAGCCACTTACAACTGTCAGCTGCATTCACCATGCCTTATCCAACCGCCAGCCCATGACAAAGGTAATGGAATAGCAACCTAGGTCACACAACATATATGAGCTGTATACCTTTTTTCCACATATGACCTTCACTGTAGAGCATAATAGGATCCATCTCCTGCCACATCCGGTAAAATTCACCTTACTAGCACATACTATACAACTAACAGGTCAGTTTGTGCAATACCTCACAATTCAACCCCTTGTTTGCTCAGGCAGTTTTCACCATGGCCAGTATATGACAGAGATAATATTAGCTATCAACATATTTCACAATGCCTAAA
The DNA here is from genome assembly GCF_964263255.1 of Lissotriton vulgaris. Classification (NCBI taxonomy): domain Eukaryota; kingdom Metazoa; phylum Chordata; class Amphibia; order Caudata; family Salamandridae; genus Lissotriton; species Lissotriton vulgaris. The sequence continues at coordinate 1,573,811,715 of NC_141685.1, forward strand.
TAGGCAACGTGGTTTAGCCAGACCAATATGCTGTCACTATGTGCAATCAAAAAGCTATGTTAGTAGTGTTTCAATATGGCAACCAGCATAGTATCATCCTAAAAACAGGCAAAAGCAAAACTATTGTCCAGGCTGGTTTTCAAAGAGGTGGAGCATGCTGGGTTCCCAGAGACAGGCGAAGCTTATACCATAGGCTGGTCTAGGCAGCTGGAGAAACAAGTGACATGAGTGGTGTCTGGGAGTATGAGACGTCTTTAATTGAAGTTAAGGGGCACACAGCTGTCTAGTTTTAAAACATAAAGAATCTAGATAGAGAACTGAAATCCAAGCTGATATGGCTTCTCCCTGACCATGTTTCCTCAGCCACAATGGCATTGTGCTGCACAGAGATCTGTAGGTGAGGCTGTGGCACCTGTTGGTGCATATACTTACAACGCATCTGTGTCTAAATGTTAGAAATGGGGGTCTCCAGTTGGCATTAACCCTGGGCATAGTTTGCGAAGTAGCGCTACGCGTAGCTACGCGTAGTGCACTTCGTACTATGCGAGCTACGCGTAGCTACACGAACTGCGTAGTGCACTGTGCAAAATGCTGTTTGCACTGATTGCACAGTGTCAGATGCTTGTTCGCACTGTGCAATCAGTGCAAACATGCATATTGCACAGTGCAAGCGGTCGTTTTCTGCTGCTCGAGTAGATTTCCACTTGAGCTGCAGCTTTCTCAACGCGGACTGGTAGTTTCTCATCGTGAGCGGTCGCGAGCATACACGACCACTCGCAATGAGAAACCTAACCTCCCCGCATTGAGAAGCTCGCCGGAAGGTTTATTTTCCACACTCGCGATTGGCAACTTGATGTTGCTGATTGTGAACGAGGAAAAAGTCTTGCCTGGATGTCATTTTGTTTGCTCACGGTCGCCAACTTGACGTTGAGGACCGCGAGCAAGCACAAAAGGACAGCTGCACTACGCTACACTATGCTACGCGTGTTTGCACTGTGCTACGTGCAATTGGCGTAGTGCGAAGTAGCGCAAACTTCGCAAACTACATGAGCGTAGCATAGTGCTTTGCCCAGGTTTAGTTGGCAGAGGTATGCACCATATCCAAGTACGGACTCTTGCTTCTAGTCAAGATAAGGGAGATACACACATTAGATAACTCCTTCTTACCCCCTTAGTAGCTTGGCACTAGCAGACAGGCTTATGTCAAAGGCAATGTGTAAAGTATTTGCACCCAGAAACACAACACAGTGAAAACACTACAAAAGGCCTCCACACCAGTTTAGAAAAAGAATGTATCTTATTCTAAACAAACAAGACGAAAATGACAAAAATCCAACATACATAATTTCAAAATATGACTTTTAAAAGGATAACTGCAGAAATACAGCTCATAAAAACATAGCTCCAACTGGGGCTATTGCAATGCTGTGACAGGCAGAAATCCAAAGTACAGCACCAGCTGTGAGGTGCGTAGGCCAACCACTGAGTCACACAGACCCTTAAGTAACAGTAGCTTGGAAAACAAAGTCAATGGACAGTGCATAGTGTTGTGGATGTGATGCATCTATGGCCAAAGCAAGGCTGGCTCCTTGCTGCCACAGGGGAGACAAGGTGTCGAGTCCGCCAGAAGGCGATGCATAAAATCTCAGCTGGCAGGGGAGGTTAGGCGGCGTCGGCAGTGAGGCATCTTTTCTGTTCAGCAGTGCAGTGTCCATGAGTTTGGGAAGTCACCTACGTCGGTTATCATCTCCGCAATATGCAGGCGCTGGCAGCAGTAGCTGCGGTGCGAGCGCTGGTGTTGGAGAGATCGATAAGTTGCAGGCATCGGCAGGCATCGCAGGCATCAGCAGGCATCAGAGATATGGTGCATGCAGGGCGGTGCGTTGTGCACTTCACATGCAGTGCTCACAGCCTAGGTGCCAGTCACAGCGTCACTGGCAGTGTCGCTGATGGGACCAGTGTTGTTTTTCTTGGGTTGCAGCACCAACACCTTGGAATTATGGCCCAGGAACTAGAATTGGCACCCTTTGGCAATCAGGAGTCCAGCAGAGGAGTCTATGTGCTGTTTAGCAAGATGCAGAATACGTCGTTGTGTCCCTAAGACTTCAGAACTGGAGGCTAGCTCTACTTCAAGTCATTGGAGAATCTTCTTAAGCATGATACCATAGCAAAGCAAAAGTCCAGGCCTTTCTACTGCCCACAGACAGAAGCGGCAATTGCAGGCCAACCCAGCAAAGCAACACACAGCAAAGGGCAGTACTCCTCCTGACAGCTCTTCAGCTCTTCTTCTTGGCAGGGTCCTCTTAATCCAGAAGTAATCTAAAGTTCTGATGTTTCAGGTCTAATATTTATACCCCATTTTGTCCTTGCAGTCTTTGTTGCAAGAGTCTCTGAGCTCAGTAAAAACCAGTTCTGACCTTCCTGGTCCAGATTCACCACAGGAGGTAGAGTGCGTAAAGGAGGCCCGGCCTATTCACTGTGCTAGTGAAAACTCCTCCTACCACTCTAAGTGCAAACTAGGACTATTTAGCCTGGCAATGAGTCACCCAGGCAACACAGGAAACACCTCAACCCCCCTTGTGACTTTCTAAAGTGAATACACATCTCCAGCTCCTGTCACTCCAAAATCCGACATAGAATACACAAACAGGTAGAGGAGCACAGGATGGTTAAACAAGAAAAGGCCCACTTTCTAAAAGAGGCATTTTCAAACACACAATTTAAACATCACCTTTACTAAAAGATGTGTTTTTAAATTCTGAACTCAGAGAGCCTAAGCTCCAAATCTCAAGCTGATCACAATTAAAAATTACACATGTAAACTGTTACAGTCGAGCTCCAATGATAGCCTACAGGACTGCAAGCCTTTCAGAAGTGAAAAACGAAATACACAGTATTTCACTGTTAGGACATGTAACACACACCAATACATGACCTACCTTTCAGAGATACTACATTCTGCCCATGGGGGTACCTTGGGCCTACCTGAGGGGTGCCTCACATGTAAGAAAAGGGATGTTTAGGGCCTGGCAATTTGGTGCCCTTGCCAGGTCAACATGGCAATTTAAAACTGCATGCATATACAGTACAGTGTTAGGTCTGACACACATTTGCAGGGCTACTCATGTGGGTGGCACAACAAGTGCCACAGGCCCACTAGTAGCATTTAGCTTACAGACCCTGGCACACTTAGTGCATATTACTAGGGACATATCAATAAATCAAATATGCCAATCATGGATAACCAATCATAATCTCAATTTATGCAGGGAGCACTTGCACTTTGGCACTGATCAGCAGTGGGCCAGTGCCCAAAGCATCGAAGCCAGCAAAAACAACATCCAGTACACAGCCAAAAATGCAGGAGATAGAGGCAAAAAGTCAAGGGAAACCACGCCAAGGATGCCAAGTCTAACAGTAACACATTACTATTTTGTAGGATGTTCCTTGAGGCCTGCTAACTATAGTCTTATGGAAGAACTAGAACCTCAGTGGGGCATCAATCTTCTTCTGCTCTCCCTTAATGGTGGTGGAATGAGTTGGGAGAGTCACTAGGGGCACCAGAGCTGGACTGGATCAGGGTTGAGTCCATCACATGATGTAGCCTTGCTTCATCATTTTAGACAGACATTGCGACCCTGCTATACAGAGGTTTGGATATTGACCCTGAGAGTCCAGTCATCACTGGAGCATGAGTATCTTTTCTAAGCCTGCACAAGGGCTCCCACACAAAGAAATAGGAATGCACCTCAGGAGAATTCTTTTTTCCTTGTGCTGCTGTCTCCCTGTCATCAGCAACTCAGAGATTGGAAAGAGGCTGATATCCCCCTGTTTGGCCAGCTTGACACAGCCATGTGGCTTATTATGTTTTTTTTCTTATTGACGAAACACAGCTATATTACTCCTAGGAACCCGCACCTCACAGTCCCACCAGGAATATTACTAAGAGAGTCTAGTGCTTTTTAAGTTAATATATCTGCTATCCTATATTGCACATTGTAAGCAATAACCTATTTTTGTGGATAGCTGTTAACCCTAAAAGAGCAATTTCATTCTTAAAAATAGGTTTAAGGCTGAAAAATAGTTTGTGAATCAGGAACTATGTATGTAAAAGCGAAGGCTGACAAACTTGGAAGAGCAAGCAAAGAAGCAAAAAGAAAAATCGGAACTACACATGATTTTCAAACACTGCTAGGTGGAATCAAAGATCCATTTGCATCACAGATTTAACCTCTTCTTAGTACAGCTAGGGCTGCCAAGCTCTGTAACTTGAAATCCATTAAAATCTGAGAAAGAAGAACATAGAACATCACTTCATCATGTCTTGTAGTCAGATATCCCAACTTGCAGCCCCAGGGTGAAATTACCAGTACTGGTCGACCAAATCTGCACCCAAGAGGGTGAGACTGTTACCAGGCTAGCATCTAATATCAGAAATTTAACAATGAAGAGTTTAAAGTTCTAACATTTCCTGTTCTACATTGGACCACAAGAAGAAGAAGGAACTCTAGATTGTTAAGCAAGAACTAATGGTGAAGAACCATGAGGCTGCACTCTGGGTTCCTGCAAAACCTTAGCTCGTGTGAAAGCAGAAAACTCACATGTTCACAAATCTACAGAAAACTATGGGTGGTCGTAACTTGCAGAGCTTCACTCCATGGAATTCCATTGAGTTACATAAAAAGTTCACAAGATTTTGCGGAGTTCCACCAATGGGCTGAAAATATGTATGGCGCACTACAATTTAGCACCAGTAGCATGAGCAGCGATAAAAAATCAGAGCAAATAGCACCATGCTGTGTGCAAAAGCATGCAGCCATTGAGCTGGCTTTGCTGCCGCTCGAGTAGATACTTGAGCAGCAGCAAATCTACTCAAGAAACAGCCTACGTACCATGACTGTCCATATTAAAAAATCACACTGGACAATGCCAAAACGTGCTCTCATTTCTAGAACCTTGCGGGAATATTTCTTTTCCTGGCGGAATTTGTCCAGAACTCAGTGTTACAATAGTAAAGTAGAGTTGCTAAAGTCTGCCAATTCTGCTGGCAGAATGAAACATTCCGTCCACCCCTACATATACATTTATGAAAGTTAATGGAAGCCATTACTTTGAATAGTAGCTCTGGAAAGATGACTAGTGGTTTTTTGAATGCCACATTAGTTGTGAGCTACTGGATGCATGATTTCCTCTCCCATTTATAACTAGAGATCTATTCTGACCATAATGTACTAATTTTTTTCTTTCTTGTGATCTCTCTCATTCATTTCCCGTTCTTTTCTCTTTCCAGCCCTTGCTTTGATTTTGATATATCCAGGAGATTATATGCTTGAGATGCTTCATTTGCTACAATCGCTGAATCGTTTTTGGCCAATATAGGTGTGGCAGGGTATACTCAGACATGAGTCCCTTTCTCACTGCACCATCAGGATTCAAGCAAGCCGGGCCGAAGACGGCTGAAATGCCAGAAACCGGTCCCCGGTAGCTTGTCTCCTTTCTGGTGAAGAATTGGCTTGGTAGTTTAGTCTGCCCTGTTCCCATGATGCACTGGGCCAGGGACAGACTGATTTGCATATAGCCAGGTTCTGAGCTGGGATGGTGCAGTGAGATAAATAACGGTGATGGATCAAGCCCTGATCTTTGGACTGGGTAAGAGTGGTCTGCTTAATTCAGACACTCTGTTCAACACCACCCCCCTTTTCTGAATCGTTTTTGGCCACTATAGGTGTGGCAGGGTATACTCAGACATGAGTCCCTTTCTCACTGCACCATCAGGATTCAAGCAAGCTGGGCCGAAGACGGCTGAAATGCCAGAAACCGGTCCCCGGTAGCTTGTCTCCTTTCTGGTGAAGAATTGGCTTGGTAGTTTAGTCTGCCCTGTTCCCATGATGCACTGGGCTAGGGACAGACTGATTTGCATATAGCCAGGTTCTGAGCTGGGATGGTGCAGTGAGATAAATAACGGTGATGGATCAAGCCCTGATCTTTGGACTGGGTAAGAGTGGTCTGCTTAATTCAGACACTCTGTTCATCACCACCCCCCTTTTCTGAATCATTTGCTACAATGGCATGTTTCTGCGTTACATAATCTTTACCCATGGTTTCTAACTTTGACATGTATAATAAACATGTTTTAAACATAGAAAGTATTAGACCTGTCAGCCTTAAGATTGCCTTCCCCCCAGCTTTTTGCCTTCCTCCTCCATTTTTTCAGATTTTATTTTTTCTGTTGTTAGACCTAACAGCCTTAGGGTGGTCTTCCCCCCAACATTTTGCCTCTCTCCTCGACTTTTTCTGACATTTTTGCTGGCCTTAGGATTCTAAACAAGTTATCATTGCTAACAATACTAAAGTGCATGCAGTTGCTCCTTAAAACATGGTAATATTGCTAATTCCCAGTTAGCATGTTTTATTTACTTTGAGTCCCTTGTAAAGTGCACTAGATGAGCCTAGGGCCGGTGAATTAAATACTACTAGTGGAACCTCAGCACTTATTGGGCACCCCATTTAGGAAGCCCTTCAACCATGGCTCAAGCCTGCCATTCCAGAGCTTGTGTCTGCAGGTTACACTGTCATTTCGACCCAGCAAGATGGACCTTTTGCCAGGCCCAAGCCTTCCCTTTTTATACATGTAAGTCACTCCTAAGGTAGGCCCTGGACAACCCACTGGGCAGGATGCACTGCATGTAAAAGGCAGGACATGTACTTTTAAGTTTTACCTCTGACCTATGTCGGATAGAACAGTGCGGAGAGACACTTTTGAGGGTGATTCGTTTGTGCCTAATAAATATATCTATAATAATAATAATAATTCCTGTACTGGTAGTGAAAATTAATTTTTCACTACTGCAATGTCTATCTCCCCGATAGGATAACATTGGAATTATCCTATTCCGTTGTATAAGTGTAATTTCCAATTGTGAAGAGATAGACTTTTCAAGTTTGATGTCTTTGGAATCACAATTTAAAATCACTACTTATAGGGAAAGTTGGATTTTAAATTGCAAATCTGGAAATGTCACTTTTAGAAACTTGGAATTTTCTTACATTAGCCATTTGGTGGCGGCTGCCTGTCTCTGATCACACCTGGGAAAGGTGACAGTTGGGCTTTGTGTATTCCTCATAGACAGCCACACACATGGGGAGCTTAGGTTTGACTTGATGGACCATCCTAGTAAGATGGGAGGTAGGAGCTGGACCAGCCTCACTTATACCTTAATAGGCTGTGTCCTGTCCCCACATAAAGGTCTGCATAGCCCCCCGTAGTGAGTCTGGAGCTAGGGCAGAGTAGGAAGGGAGGGTCACTGTGGACTCCAAAGGCCTGCCTTTGAAGTCTCCCCCACTTCAAAGGCACAATTGGGTATAAGTCCTGGACCTCAGACACTACCACTTCAATACACTTCTGGACCTGTGGATACTCTGCCAGGTAGAAGGACTGCTGTGCTGCTGAAGGATTACCACTCTGCTGGACTGCACTCTTCTGGACCACTGATTTGCTGTGCTGATCTGCTGCCTTCTGCCTTTTTGCCAGGATGAGAAAGACTGGACCTGTATCTGTTGAATCCATAGCCCAGGGTGAGTCCGAGGGCTAGTTGGGTGGCCTTCTGATCCGATGCCCCAGGGGCATAACAGGCTTCCAACCACCTTGCATCAACACCTGGACTCGGCCATCTGGAAGTTTACCCTGCCAAGTGGTGCTACTCTTGTCCTGGATTCGTGGAAGTGGGCTGGAGGTGCTTTGTCATCTTCTGTGGATCCAGCAGAACAACTCTGATGAAACAGGGATCTGAGGAGAGACCTAGAATGGTTATATACTAACTAGGAATTTGATGGTGTGCTTAATGCTGAGGCACCTGAAGTAGCTATAAAGGGTGTGCAGTGTGAAGGGACGATGGAAGAGGTACAGTGAGAAGGAGGGGTGATTTGGATGAGTTACATGATTTTAATGAATGGTTTAAAAAAGGGTACCACTATACTATGGGACAACTTGTTATTGGGTGGCCCAATTAAGGATGATTTATCATGTCAGATTGTATGGATAATGTTGGAATTGGCCCTTTTTGCAGGGTCATCCCTGAACTTTTGGCCTTCCTCCTAGTCTTTTTTCTGACCTGGTGTTGGTGGCTTTAAGACTGTGGGCACTTTAGCACTGCTGTCCAGTGTGAAATGCGTGTGCTCTCTGTGGTAAACATGGTAAGATTGGTCTACACCTGTTTGGCGTATTTAGTTTATCTGTCAGTCCCCAGTAATGTGGTATCTCATCTACCCGGGGCCAGTAAATTAAATGGTACTGGTGGGCTTGCAGTGCTGCTTGCGCCACCCACCAAAGTAGACTTTAAAACCTGTCTCAGGCCTCTGCCATTGCACAGCCTGTTCGTGCAGTGTTCCTGCAGCTGTGACGTGGAGCCTAAAGTTTGTGCCATGTCTGTAACCCCCCCCCCTTTTACTGCATGTCAGTTACCCCTAAGGTAGGCCCTAGCTAGCCCTATGGGCAGGGTGCATTGTGGGTAAAAGGTAGGACATATACCTTAAGTGTGTGAAATGTCCTGGTAGTGACAAACAGCCATTTTGGTTTCCCACTGCTGTGAGGCTATCCTCTCATAGGAATGCATTGGGTATTCCCTGATAAGTGTGTCAGTGGTAATTCCTGATATGAGAGGAGCAGCGTGGTCAAATTTGGTATCTTTGGAATAGTGATAATAAATGATGCACTATGGTGTGCACAGTTTTATTATCACTATTTTAGAAATGCCCTTTTAGAAGTTTGGCATTTCGGTGTGCTATGTGTCTGCCTGCCTGATCTGTATTGCATGTCTGGTTCTGGAGTGACAGGGGCTGTTGAGGGGTGTGGCTCCAGAGGGGCAGTGAGAGTCAGCGCTAGGCTGAATAGGAGATATGCATTTGGAGTAGTGGGAGGAGTAGTCCCCTGACCCTGATTAGGTCTGTGCCTGCCTGGGTGAATGCTCGCTCCGCCGCCCCCCCCTGTGGTGTGTCTGATGAGCAAGCCCCCACCTGACATAGGGGTGTAGAAGCACTATAAATAAAGTGCTCCAGTAGCTCCAGAACCAGTTGAGACTGGTTCCCAAAGCCCTGTGCCAGGGCAGAATAAAGGAAAAATGTAATATAAATATTGTGGCTGTGACCCCATGTTTGTGTGTGCTGTTCTTCTGTGCTGTGTGGGTGCTTACTTGCGGCGGGCAGACTGGCCTGCCTGTGGTTTTCTTTGCCTAGCTTTGGCTATCTACAAGCTCCTGGATGGGAGGAGCGTGGGTGCCTTGCAGCGCTGGGCAGCCGAAGCATCCAGAGGGAATCCCTGTGTGGGGATTTCCCTACCCTGCATTGTGGTATAGCGGAAGCCTACCCCACATTTTTGGTGCCTCTAACAAAACCGGGAGCCTAGCCCGCATTGTGGTAGTCCAAGAGTAAAGTGGGAGCCTACCCCGCGTTGTGTTGCCTCCGAGTTAAGCCGCAGCTGAGATCGACGAAAACGGAATTCAGGCAGGGTAGCCTGACTGTGGCCGGACACAGGAAGGAAGCCTGAGAGCGGGAGCATGCAGCTCTGCTTGAGCCTGCGGAGTGTCTGCCTGAAAGGGAGACTTCGCTCCGGAGGCCGGTCTGCCGAGTCACGGGCCGGAAGCCAGGCAAGTGCCTGATCAAAGGTGGGGCCATTCTGAGCAGCCAATTGTGTGCAACAGCATCGGAAGCCAGGCAGGAGAAAGCCTGGTGTATAAATGATTTGTTCTGCACCATATTTCTTTATTTTTTTAAAATCTTTTTTATTAACAAACAGAAATAAACCATAAGTATCAGGCGACCATTAATTACCTTATAATAATCATTTGCACATTACCAACCATCACAATGTATACATACAATTTTCTTGGGGATCATGGAGACTCCAGCGCTACACCATCATTTTGTACAGTTGGAGGGGCACAGATATCACCCCTATATCTATTCCAAGCGCCCCGGATCTTCCCCCACTTTCCAGGGTGACCCCTAGCCACATATACCGACCTCTTTCTGAACATACTCCAGTCAAGGTCTTCCATCCATTTCCCAAGTTGAGGTGTCTGATTGGCACCCCATAGTTGCGCTATGTTACATTTGGCAATCATACATGCGAGTGTCACCCATTGTTTCCCATGTGTTGTGAGGTCCGAGGGCTCCCAGATATTCAAAATACAGTGTCAAGTCTCCATCTGTACCTCCACCCCCAGTACCTCCCGGAACGTCTCATGAATCTTGACCCAATATAGCTGTACCTCCGAACAATGCCACCGTATGTGCATAAACGTTCCAGTCTCTCCACATCCTCTCCTGCACCTCTTATTTTCAGCCAAACCCATCTACAACAATCGAGGCCCTGTCATATAGGACCTGTGCAAAATTTTCAATTGCACTAGTCGCAATCTCATCTGGACGGCCACTGTTCTAGGGGAAGACACTGCCTATCTCCAATCCTCATCCTCTATAACTGAACCGTTTGCACTGCATTGCTCTCTAAGTGTTGCTAGTGGATCCTCCATGTGGTTAATCAGTTTTCTGTAGATCAGTGATATAGTTTTGGTGGGGAGATGTCCGTCCAGCACTCAATCTTCCAGTGGGGAAGCCGCAGGAGGCGTAGTTCCCCGGGGAATATTTGTCAGTTGGGCATGTCTTACCTGGAGGTACCTGTACCTCTTACTCTCACTTAGCTGATAGCTGTTTTGCAGGGCCTCAAATGTAAGGATCTTATCTTTCCCCCACACATCTTTGACCCATGCAATCCCAATGAGGTCCCATCGGTCAAAGCCCTTTGTTTTCCACAAGGTACCTAAGTCCTCAGAGCTCCACAAAGGAGTAGCCTGTGTGATCTTCCAATCCCACTTGAGATGCCGGTTATCCACGTGCCACACCCGAACCGTGTGCGGTCGGTCCAATGAGGGAGATCCTACCCGGTCGAGTGTAAAGGGCTCTCATATAGTCATGTCCTGGCATCTGGCCCCGGTCCTTTGCATACCCGGGGTCCAGGGGCGATCCATAAATCGCATGATTAATCGCCGCCAGGTGGGAGGCCCAGTAGTATTCATGGATATCAGGCAAACCAATTCCCCCATCATACCAGGGCAATGTGAGCTTGGAAAACGCAATACGTGGTCTTCCATCCCAGAGGAGCCGTCTCTGTAGAGACTCTATATCCTTGAAGTAGGAGGGAGGCACCGGATCCATAGCATTCTGAAGCGCATATAAAAACCGAGGCAGCACCATCATTTAAAACAGAGTAGCACGTCCCAGCAGGGAGAGCGGCAACTCCCTCCATCTCTCCACATCCCGGCAGTGTCGAGCCAACGGGGGCCCCAGGTTCTTGTCGTATGTTCATAAAAATACCCAGATATCTAAAGCCCGTCGGCTCTATCAGGAGGGGACAGTACTTTGGGATGTCAGGTGTGTCATCGCTAATCACGAAGAGGACCGACTTCGTCCAGTTAATGGCAAAGCCTGAGTACCTCCCGAATATGGCAAGGATGTCTAGGAAATTAATCAGGGATTCCCGGGGAGTAGTTAGGTAAAGCAGTATATCATCCGCATATAGCGATATTTTGTCCTCCCAGTCTGGCGTCCATCTTAGTCCTCTAATCGTCCTGTCCCATCGCACCCATGCCGCCAGTGACTCAAGCGCCAGTGCAAACAGTAATGGGGAGAGATGGCATCCCTGCCTCATTCCACGTCCCGGAGGGAAATCCCAAGATTTGTAATTGTTCACCACAACTTTAGCAAGGGGGCATGAGTACAAGAGGCGGACCCACCCAATAAATTCTGGACCAAAGCCCATTTTACTCAAAACTACAAACAGATAGGGCCATTCGACTCTGTCAGCACCTTATTTTAATATCTCATTGTATGACAACGTTTTAACGTACATCATAGTGATCTGTACCTCTGGATCACTTGAATGAACTGTTTTTATTATTACAAAAACTAATGTATGGTGTTCATGAAATATTCTGTTACATTTTCAAAGGTTTCCATATTGTTGTGGTACTAGTTTGACTGTATGACCTCCTGCAGACTTGACTGCCATATGAAGATTGTTGTGTAGAGTGACTGAATGGTCTGTTGGTAATACAATACATTTCCAAGTGGGAATTTTGGTATCACTGATCCAGCAGAACAGACGCATCACCTCTGCTGTGGAGCATAACCCCCCGATCAGAACCGGCACACCTCCACTGTGACATAAATTGGACCCATCACCAAGACCCACATTGCTGCAGCCTGTATTACTTTCAGAAACGCTCCCGCGTGATGCATCTTCGGTGTAGGCCCTCGCATCCCTCATCGACAGCAGCCTTGAGAAAACGCAGGGCTCTTTGAAACTGAGACAATGCTTCATCTTCATGCTTCATCCCTGGTGCTGAACTTCTTATTGTAAGCCCCGTCAACAGGATCTTCAATGCCAAAGCAACAGGCCCTTACACCGCAGCCTCACTGTATCTCGGAAACGATGCATCGCCTCGGCTGAGCAGCGCATCTTTGGCACAGATCAACTAAATGCTCAGCAAAACAGGATTTTAGGTACTATTGTTCAATGGGCCTAACTGAGTCCGTTTAGCCGGCCTTTGCTCCATCGCATTCGGCCTGAGCTTGTGACTTTTTCCCGGTGTGCTGCGACCAGATATCCACAGATGCCTATTCACGCCTTTTGGCACTATTTTTGCTAAAAAACGTCAAATCTAATATCTCTGATTCTGCTAATTGGATTTTTGTTGCTTTGGTCTTGTTTTATATATTAAAAATTCCTCTGTTTTGTAACTCTGTTGTGGCTGACTGCTCTATGCCAACCTACCAGAGGGTTGGGCATGGGTTAAACGAGGATTTTCTTGTGACTTCACCTTCAGAGGAATTGTGGTTGCTGCTTGAGAAAGGTTACACCCCTTCAATCAGTAACCCAATTACATACAGAACTGATTTTCATTCTATTTTCCCCTTACCAAGTGGTGGGCAACCTTGTAGTTATCCTCAGTTCAAACTTTAGAGTATCTCCATTAATTGTCCATTAACTCAAAAATGACACTTTTTTCCCTTGCACATTCCTTTAAAATTGGTTCCACATGATCACCACATCGTAACACTTCAGCATATAGGTTTATTGTCATCATCCATGAACGCTGCTATTTTGAACTCCCTAGTATGTAAAGCACTCCAGGCACGATACGCTCCCCAATGCTTTATCATGTAAAGCTACTATTGCCACTTTCATTACTCCATCGTGCTGAGTACTATTGCCAGGTCGGTTTTTCCAAGCTCCATTATGCAATCTCTGTAGTGCAACAACTGCCAGCTAATTATCCTATCAAAGTGCAAAAATGGCAACACACATAAAGAGCTGCAGTATACCACAGTGTGTACTGCAGGGCATTCACAAGGACTAAGAACTGTAGCACCAGCCTCCCTTTAACCACCCGCCACAGAGCATGTCAGTGTGAAGTGAAAGATTGCAGCTATACAATCTTTAAATCCTTTCCCCTAGATAATTATGAAGCCGTACCTCTAATATTTTAAGGACTTAATTATAAGGACCATGTCCAAGAAGGTATGCATATATGTACATATTTCTATATACAGTATGTATAGTTAGGTCAGCTCTTCCAAGGGAAAAGCTTTTTTTGTGTTGCTAACAACTTTGGCCCCATTTGACAAATCTCCTTGAAACTTTCCAAAACGAGGTGCCGCTTTTAAAATACTTTGTGCATTGAAAGTTTCAGGGTGATCCGTCAAGTAGGGGCAAAATAAAAAGGGGGTCCCAAAGGCAAAAGACACATGCATTTTTCATAGACTTATTTAAACTGTTCAACGGAATTACATCAGATTTGGCAGGAAGCTAGATCTTCATATGCACATTGTGCTTTTTGTGATTTGGTGTACTTCCAATCAATAGTTTTTGAGAAATTGAGGTTAAAAACAATATAGGTATCTGGATGGTTTTGTCTGTGAGAGGCTCAGAGACTCTCGCAGAAGCACCAATTTTAAAATGGAGAGTATGATTGGCCCAGTGAGCTTTATTTTCCTTCAGCCAATTCTCTCCTGTGGGAGTCAGACTCCTGAGGGAGCGACTGCTCTAATTGGCTGCCAGAAAAATGTTGGTGGCAGCCATTCCAGGACTCGGGGACTTAGTACTCTGGCCTGAACATGTAGAAAAACGATATAAGGGACAGGGTGGGATACCCTGCCCCCCTATTTCCCATGAGAGGACCCAGAGGGACCTCTCCCTGGGTCTAAAATTAAAATAAAAAATCAGCAGTTTCCGCCATGATTGTGTAATTAAGGAGAGGGGCATGCAGCCCCTACCCGAGCCATATTTGGCCCCAGGAGCTTCATACATTAATCTGGGGAGATGACATCGGCCCCGGGGACAGTATCCCCTGGGTCCAAATCATAAAATATTGAGAGGGAGACATGAAGCTTCCCCTACTGAGCCATTATAGGCCCTGGAGAAACCACATACAGGGCTGCATTTAGTAAGTGGAGGTGTCATGCGGTCCCCCTCCCGAGCCATCACAGGCTCCAGGGAGCCCACCGGCAGGGCTAAAAAATTTTTTTAAAAGGAGGGCTGCGCACCCACAAAAAAAAACTAGAAATTCACTGAAAAAAAACAAATGTTAAAGTAACGTTATACAATTTTTTTCAAATCCAGCCACATGGTAGTAAACACGTATCTGCAGGAGCTTCAAAGATGCTCCTGCGGTTGGTAGTTAACTTGTGGTATTTCCCTATCCTTACTGATGTGGGGAGGGAAACAGAACAAGATATCGCTCATTTGAGGAGGGAGCAGAATAAATAGCTGCTCTCTGCAAGGGGGATGTGCAAAGCCTGCTGGCTCCTACAGCATGCAGGGAGCTGGCTGGGGCTGCGGGGGCAATGGGACTTCCCTGCAGCCACCAAAGTTAAGCATGGTGGGTGCCCTGTGTGGGCACCGGGGCACCCACGTATTTTATGGTGAGGCCCCAGAGGATGGGGTCACTGTCGCCATTATAGGCTAATTTCACCAGAGATTCCATTCTTTTAATCTTGTTTATGGCATTTGATGTTACAAAATTGTGCTGGTAAGGCACATTACATGGCTAGTTGACTCCAGCTTCTTCGCTTCAGAGTTATTTTCATTGTTTCTGACATCTATATGCCATACTTTAATTGCCAGAGGACTGATTGGCCATACAGATTTTTCCCTATTGTCCATACTTTTTTCATTAAAGCTATAATATTTGTTTTTTATTATATTGTATTGCAATCTTGCATCCATTGGTTGCCTTTATCTCTCATGCATGCCATATAGTATCCTTCTCTAGTGGTTGGCGGTGTTGTTATTCTCCTTAGCTCAGACTTGAGGGTCCACGGAATCGCCACATCTTAACACTACATATGTAGATTTATCGTCATCATCATTGGACTTGATTTTTACTTTATTGGTTAACAGAGATAGATGAGTACAGCTCCATAGTTAGTATACCACCTTCATGCGCTCCCTAGTGCCCACCATCATAATGGAGTTTTTTTTAACTACATGTCTTTATTCTTAAAATCAAGTTACCAAGTAGGGGAAAATATGTTAAATACTCTTGCAAATTAATGCATTATTGACTTCACCGTGCAAGAGTTTAACTTGGTAGACTGAATGCCAACAACACTGCTTGTTCTTATGGAGCGCTAATGCAAATTCAAATATGAATATTAGTATCAAACACGATTTCTTGCTTACAGATTAACCCATGAAGGGAAATTCAGTGTTACTATGTACGGGTTAAAGGCCTAATGTACGAAATTATTGGTCACAAAAACAGTACGACATTTCGTAATGACTTTTCAATACGTTCTCTAATGTTGTGATGCAACCTATGTACTAATTAGTCACTTTGTAAATTCTACAGCTGCAAGAGGCGCAAAACAACCTAATAAATATTTATTAAGCAAGTTACTGTTTATGAGCTCCTGTCAAGATTACAGACACATGGATGGTGGCCTGCAAGTATCAGTGGAACACAATCCTTGTGTTTACCTTCGCAAACAGAAAGCAGACATTGCTCCTTCATGGAACCAGTGCAACCTTTAAAAACATTTAGTTTAGAAGGCAGGTCCAGTCAGACACCAAGATGGCTGCACTCAAATAGAGCCCCCTTTCAAGTTTTCCTTGAATTTAGCTAAGAGGGGAACAGATATGGAGAACACAGAGGCTGAAGTTCTGGGCTCAGAGACCGGAATTAATCCAGTGAATCAACATTCTTCAGCTAGCCTGTCAGCACTGAAGCTCTGTGGTGCATGTAGAAAGGATACAGCGGTGGCAACCTGATCCACTGAAATGAGGTGATGGTAGGAGGAAAACAGAGTTGCTGAACATCAAAAAAGAGTTGGTGATCAAGAGCTCTCAGACATGGTGGGCAACCCTGTGCAACCGAAAGTGGAACGTGGAGGGAAGGAATTCCTTTTTTCCCAGGTGGACTCATCAACAGCATATTTCCTTCGCCAGGAAAGTGGACCAGTATGACATTTTGAGTGACTGTCCAAAAGTGGTCTACAAACAAACAATAGAGTGTGACAGGGGCTGTGGGCTTGGGAAACATCTGTCTGCAGTTGGGTGTTAAAGCACTTTTAGCTTGATAGTTTAGTAATATTTGTTGATTATTGTTCATCTATCCTTATCTCCCCAATCACTCTGGTCACCCTCTGAGTAATTGTCTTTTTTTCTATGCTGGGGTAAGTTATACCTTGAATTTACTGCAGTTAAGTCCAGATAGTGATAATAAATGCCCACTAGGCTTGCTTGGTTGGGAAGAAATGTGAGAAGTGCTTGCTTAAAGGGCTGTATGTATTTTTTATTCACAATCATCTTTTACAGTGAAGCTGGTAAGAAATAGATGGGGACACAGGTAGGAGCAAGCAGTAGCTTCTGCACCACTGCCTGCTCCCCCCAAGATTGCCGAATGCAGACAGCTTCCCCTTAGTGAATCCCTTACCTCCATTTTTGAGGAGGCTGCATCTTTTCAATGGCTTGTGCGCGCATTACGGGCACAGACCATTGTTACATACCTTTCTGAATCCAATTTAGGTGGGGGCTCCCCTTTCATGCCCCTTCCTAATTGCGATTCAAGGTGGGTCTAAAACCTCATTGTGCGAATCGTAAGTGCTTTTGTGAGTCACAAATTGTGTATGGTGCACAGCAAATAGCCATTTTGTGTCAGCAACCCCTATGACTATGCCTTTGGGCTCGTCAGTTACAAGCCAGCTGTCATAATAATTGCAGGAACCTAACTTGTAAATTGCTTTAGGCACAAATATGTTAGATGAGAAACATACCACTATTTTTATTATGATTTCCTCTACATTCCAGGGAAAACGAGGATGTTAACCAGAAGTGGCCAAGATAGGACAGGGAAAAGTGTTTTTCAGAATTTCAATAGAAAATACAACTCAATACATTTTAATGTGAATATAAATGAGTTACATCTTCAGTGTTTGTCCTGAAAATCGGGCATGAATCAGATTTCGTGGATCTGTCTCCTTGGACCTATGTCACCCTGTGACATAGACATTAGTCTGATTTGCGTCGTGGTCGTTGTTTAGTCTGGAGTACTGAGACAACAAAATGATTTTACCAGTGCCCATGTGCATGTACAGAAAAAAAGTGCACAGGAGTCAAACAGACAATCTCATGCAGTTTCTTGTCAGTTTCCTGAGCGGTATGTTTTCAACAAAACTAAAAATATGAACATGTTGGCCAAGGGTCGTGCACTGTAGTTTGCAGCCAGCACGCTCGTGATATCATGCCTTACAAGCTCGTTTCTCAAGATATCTATTGGTCTGTGTGATATCACGCATGCATTATTCATACACATCAAGTAAGGCACCACAACCCGAACCTATTATATTTCAAGAAAAATAAATCTAAAGCATAGCTGACACATTGCCTCTCGCCGGCAATGCTGTTCATTAAATATTTACACCTAATTGTGCTGCAAATAACTCCTCGACTAAAGGTTGTGGCCTGGAATTTGTACTAACCAAGTGTTTTCTCTACAGGTAATGTTACACGGTTTCACAATAAAATATTCATAGCGTAGGATTAGCTGCACCTGCAATTTTATGAATGATTTTTGCCATTATGTTGTGATCTAATGCTTCAAAATAGATACATTCAATACTGATTGAGACTGACGGGCCGCACCATCTCTTTTTTGAGGGAGAAGGCACCCATTCGTTTTTGTTACAGGTAATCAACCAAAGAAAGTGTTTTAGGATTGCATTTTTTGAGCTTTTCCTTTGAAACTGCACATATACTTCTTAGAGATAAGTCTTTCTGTTAAAGCTCACAACTGATCTCATACCGCGTGGGCCTACCAAGATTTCATAAAACACTTATTAAATACAGTCTTCTAAGGCAGGTAAAGTAGTCCCTTAAAGTTGCCCGTATTTTTTCAGCACAATCAAACTATTAATTTCAAGGTCTACATTTTCAAATGATTGGCTAATAGGGTAATGAGTCTGAAGAAAATCTCTTAAAATTATTCCAAAACTTGAGGGTCTGGTATGATGTATTCATGAACATTATTTCTTTAAAGCAGGAAATCATGTGTGTTTAATGATTGTTTGCCACTCCCTCAGAGCTGCTTTCAGGCTTGGAGAACCTATCCTGAAGATTGCCACCCCATTCCCTCCTATAATCGGCTGTATACGTCCAATCTACTGACCCTTTTCACTCTGCCTTGTAAGGTCAGCCCGCCCTGAAGAAAATAGCATGTATTAAAAAACAATTGTTTGTCAGTGCTCTATGGTAAAACATAATTTTTTTAAAGTCTTTTAAAGGTGAAGTAATTAAGGGTGGGTGTGAGGTTCACCTTTTTATGGAAAACTCAATTTTTAGGTCTTGTTGTTGAAAGATATTGTTAACTTACAGTGGGTTTAGAGCTCACCCATTGCTTCCCTTGGCTGCATTGTCACTCTTACTTGCTTACTTCCTATTCGCAGCTTCTGTAGGCTTTCCTTCTTTTTCTTCTATTAGTCCCTGCCTTGGAACATGCATGCTTTACTTGTGTTCTTCCACTGGCCTTCTTTAAATTGCGTGTGTCTGTCTCCCTCATATACTAACCCTCCCTGTGTTCTTCTTTCTCACCTTCCCTCAGTTGCTGTTCTTGTTTCCTCCCCACCCACCCTTCTTTGGCTGTGTGTTTCCCCAGCCCTTCCCACCTGCTCTTCATTGTCTGTTTCCCCAGCCCCTACCAACTTCCGTCCATTGTCTGTATGTTTCCCAATCCCCTCTCGTTGTAACCTCCGGCTTGTGCTATGTTGCCAGCTTGATGCCCCATGTCCTCCTGCCTGCCTTCCTGTTTAAAGCTTGCTGTCCCTGTCCCTTCGGTCAGCCTTCTATTCTATGTGTACTATCCCAGCACTTCCTGTCTGGCCTCTGTTGTCAGCTTGCTTCCCCCAACCCACCTGCTGTGGTCATCTTGCTGTTCCCCATGCCACCCATTTTTTGTAAATGGAAAAAGAGCATTAGCTTTGACCATGACATGCCGTTTTTCAACAATTGTTTTCTGCCACGCTGCTGTACAGCAAGGCTAAAAATCCATGCCAATGCCAGTAGCTCTCATAGGCGAGACTTATTGGGCTTGCAAATGTTTTTTTTGCTATGGCACAATGCCATTTAATTGAGTTGCCATCTGAATTGAAACTTTCCAAGAAATCACTGTGACATCCACATTTACAATTGTATTTCTTTCTTTTTCCCTCAGGAATACATTTTCAAGCAAGTTGCTACCATGTATTTCAGACTTGGATGGCCATCAAATCATATTAACGGATCCATCGTTCAGGCATCTTACCAGACTGAGTATGAATATTATGGTATTTGAAAGTCTGCATAAACAGTCAAAGTTTTAATTATGAACTCGTTGACAAGATTGATGAACGTGACAGAGCATATCACTTATTGGGAGAAAATCCTCTAAACACTTCTTAGTGCTTTTCTGCAAAAGTATCACAAACGGGTTTGCACCAGGCGAAGAGTGTACAGCCAGAATTTACACATTCTTCATGTAAAATAGCACAGCATCTAAATTTGCTGCAATAGGTTGCTCAAGTGGAAAAGTCCTTTACATAACAATGGGGGAACCCAGTAAACCATAGAGCCTGGGTATAAGCAGTTACAAAACAAAATGGTCCCAACGGGAATTATTCTTATAAGACAAAGGATTGAACATAAAATACCAAAGAAGTGACACACACGCACGCTAAAATGAAGGAACTCACTGATTATATTAATATAGATTAGTTATCACAATGAATACATAAATTCAATAGTAAACAAATTTCAGTACAGATTTTTTATTTTTTTTTAAAACAATTTTTATTGCAGCATCAAAGTTATACAGCTTACTCATATCACTGCCCGTCTCCGCACTTTGCCCACCCCCAATAGGTATTCCAGCATCGCACAGCCATTCAGCCCACATCCCGGAGGCAGGGCGGCAAAAGTCTATGACCTGGGATGGCGCTAGGTGATAAAGTAACAATGTGAACAATAATTCGACGTCAATCAAGGTAGGCCTGTCGAATGTCGCTGCTTTTTTAATACCTGCCCCCCCCCCCAGCCCCAAACCAAAAACACACCCCTACTAGGAAGCATCGAGGAATAAGGATTCGGGTCAGCGCCTCCCCTCCACCCAATGAAACTGGACCGATTCGGCCCACCTACTTGCCGCAACCCGTGTCCTATGTGCACTGTGATCATCCTCAAGCCTCCCTCGGGGCCCCCCCAAACCTACCATCCCCCACCCATTCCCTGAAGTATCGCTGGTGTGTGCCGACTGCTGGAATGTAATCTGTTGTGCAGGAGCCAAGGGAACAACAGTCAGGCAACCGTGCGCCATCCAGGAATGCACCATTTGCTTCACTCCTCCTCGTCCTCCTCCTGCGGCATGTATTCCACCAACGCTTGCACCAGACACTCCCACGCCTGTGCTACCTCCAAACCCCTCTCATCCGCGGCGCGCGTTGCTTGCCTAAGCCGGATCATACTTTCACTCTTGGCCCATTTACTCAATTCCATCGCCCATCGTCTACTAGATGGGCCCTCCGTCGACTTCCAGCGCCACGTGAGCTCTCTCTGAGCCAGAATTAACCCCAGATCGATAAATTTGCTGGTAACCTTCGTCTTCTTCGTGTGGGGAAACCATAGCAGCAGGCAGGTGGCCTTGTCAAAGGTCACCTGCCTCTCTGTCACTTCGTTCAGGAGCTCACCCACGTCAGTCCAGTAGGATCCCAGTCTTGGGCAGTCCCAAAACATATGGTCCAATTCCGCCCCCGGAAGAAAACACCTGGGGCAAGCCGCCCCCGCGACTCGGAAATGCCTCTGTATCCTACCCGGGGTTAGATAGGCCCTATGGACCACAAAGAAATGCACTTGCTGGAAGCGTGTATTCCTGCAACCCTTCCCCGCCCTCTGCAAGAGTTGACCCCACGTCTCATCTGGAATGGGTTTACCTATACTCTCCTCCCACTTCTGCTTCAATCCAATAAGGGGTGTCTGTCCTTCGCGAAGCATTCGCGACTGGAGACACGTAATTGCTTTAATCGTCCCCGCAGCCATCACGACATACTGGCACGCCAACGTGGGCGCTGGTTCTTTCTGCCCTTCACCCCAGTGCCTCCTAATCGCTGCCGTGACAGCCATGTGCAAGAGGAAGTTCCCAGCTGGGATCCCAAACTGATCCTGCACTGCTTGGAAGGGCAGCAGTTCTCCCTCGGCGTACAATTCGCCCATCACCTGCAGTCCCAACTCCTCCCAATCCAAAAGGGGGGCCCAATCCCCTCCGTGTGGCAACGCCGTCAACATGCCCAGAGATACCTCTGGGGCATAAGGGTGTTCCACTCCCGCACGTTTCCGGCTTCTATTCCAGCACAGTCGCAACGTTTTTTCCTCGAGTGTCAGGTTCCGCACATCAAGCTGCTGGTTCATTACAATGTAAGATAGGACATGTCTCGGGACTCCCTTCCCTCTGTGCTGGTCAGGTCCCCGAAATTCCTTCGCTACGTGTTGCGTGAGGATCTGCAGCTGCGCCGCCAAATAATATAGTTCGAAATCCGGGACCGCCATCCCTCCCTCGAGTTTCGGCCTACGTAACGTGTCCAGTGCCACCCGCCTCCTCCCGGTCCCCCATATGAACCCAGTGGTGAGGGTCCGCAGGTCCCTAAAGAACCTAGGTGGGACCCATATAGGCACGGTCCTAAAGTAATACAGTAGGCGTGGCAATGCCACCATTTTGAGCAGCGCCACTCTCCCTACCACCGATAGTGGGTGCGTGGCCCAAAACGCCGTCGAGCCCCGCAGGGCTCTCATACACTGACCTAAGTTCCCTTCCAGCAATCCCTCGGACGTATGATAGATCCTGACTCCCAGATAGGTGAAACAGGAGTCCTCCCAAATCACATCTGCCGGTAACGACGGTTGTGGTGTCCCCGCTCTCAACGGGAAAAGGCAAGTCTTACGCCAATTCACTTTGAGACCCGGCAGGGCTCCAAACCCCGTAAGCGCATTCACTGCCTCCCTCAACGCCCCTGTCGGGTCCTCCAAGAACAGCAGTAGATCATCTGCATAAAGCGAAATATAGTGTCGCTCGCCTCGGCAGACGATCCCCCCGTGTACCAACCCCGACCTAGCTCGAATTGCCAGGGGTTCTATAGCTAAGGCGAACAGTAGGGGCGACAATGAGTACCCCTGTCGCGTGCCTCTTTGGACCGGGTATGCGGAGGAGATCACCGAGCCCAGTCTCACCCTGGCAGTAGCCGAGGAATACAATACTCTCGTCCAGGGCCTGAACCCAGACCCGAGGCCAAACCTCCTCAACACCTCATCCAAATAGCCCCACTCCAAACTATCAAATGCTTTTTCTATGTCGACGGATAGTACTGCAGGCCAATCGCCCGGGTCCAGCTCACTACCTAAGACTCGCACAAGGCGGCGGATATTAGCCGAGGTATTCCGAGTGGGGATAAAGCCAGCCTGATCTTCGTGTACCAATGACGTCATGTGCGGCAGCAATCTGGTGGCCAGGATGCGGCTCAAGATTTTATAATCCACCGTTAACATAGACAGCGGCCTATAGGAAGTCACATCCGTACTATCTTTTCCCGGTTTCAGCAGGGGCACAACCAGAGCTTCCCTCATCGAGCCGGGCAGCCGGCCCTGTTTCAACGCCTCAATTTAGACTTCTAACAATTGGGGCGCCAATATGTCTACGAATGTAGCATAAAATTCGACTGGAAGGCCATCCACCCCGGCGTTTTCTTCCGTGCCATGTGCTTGATAGCCCCCCTAACCTCTGCCAGTGTGATCACAGCGCCCAGGGTCTTAGCCTCCTCATCGTCAAGCTGTGGGAGAGTGACCTCCGCCAGGTAATCGGATAGGACACCACCCTCCGTCTCTGAGCGACTCTGGTATAGGGTCTCATAATACCCAGTAAACCGTGAGAGGATCGCCCCCTGTGAATAAACGGTATCCCCTGATTCCAACTTCAAACTCATTATTGCACCCCCCCGCGGCTCCGGGTTCGCCAGTCGCGCCAACAGCGTGCCCACTTTGTCGCCCTCTGCATGGACCCTCACTATGTATTGCCTGTAGTCATAGCATCTCAGCCTCTCGGTCACCGATGCCACTAATTCCTTAGCCTCCAAGAGCTGTGTCTGCAGTGCCCCCCGTTCCGGCCTCTGCTTCTCCACCTCCCTTAACGCATCCTCCGCCTTCCTGACCTCCTCCAATACCACCTTCCTTTCTCCAGTGTGTTTCCCAATACATAGGCCTCTCATAACCACCTTGAATGCATCCCATTCTAGCCCCCTAGTGGAGGCCGTTCCCTTATTAATCGCAAAGAATGACTCCGCCCCCTCGCGGATCTCTGACTGGAAGACCTGATCTTCTAACGTGTCCGGGTTCAGTCGCCAATTAGGAATCGCTGTCCTCACCCGCTGCCACTAGAGGGAAAGCAACTGGGGATTGTGGTCTGAGATGGTCCTAGCCAGGTACTCAGTGTGTCTTGCCAAAGAGGCAGTGGTGGGGTCGCAGAGGATCGTGTCAATCCTGACATGCAGCTCATGGAGTGCAGAAAAAAAGGAGTAGTCCCTGTCCCCATGATGTTGCCCTCGCCACACATCAATCAGCCCCCACTCAGCTTGCCAGTCGCTCCTCTGTTTCGCCACTCTGCGCACCGGGGATGCAATCAGTTGGGGGTGGGATCTATCCAAGGTGACATCAGTAATGGAATTAAAATCGCCTCCCAGTATGACCTGCCCCGCCAGATACTGAGCCAGGAGGCCAGAGATTGAGTCGAAGAAGCGGGGCTGGTCGGAGTTCGGGGCGTAAATACAACAGAGCGCCACTTCCCTACCATAGAGCCTCCCCGCCACCCCTACATATCTACCTTCCGGATCAATCGTCTGACTCGTCATCTGAAAGGGAATCCCCGCCCGCACCCAAATCAATACCCCCCTCGCAAACGCAGAATATGCTGTACCAAACACTTGCCCTCTCCACCGCTTCTGAAGCGCCGCACATTCCAGCTTAGTAAGATGATTCTCTTGAAGCATCGCAATCTGAACCCCTCGGCGCACCAGATATGCATGCACTTTGTGGCGTCGGGACATGGTGTGGAGTCCCCGCACATTCCACGTGACGCACTTCAGCTCAGGCATCGTCCCCACTGCTACCTTTCAATCGCAGCAGCCTTACCGCAGCCCGCCAGCCCACACCAGCATCAAAAGTGCCCTCCCCCCAAACATTCCCCAGAACCCCCAAAACCCACTCCCCCAGAACAGGAACCAGCAACTGCGCCACAGCCCCCATCCAAACCTCACGCACCAAACAAACAGATCCACCCTGCAGTAGCCACTGCAGGCTGCCTTAGGGGCAGTAGGAGCGTGGTCATGCCCAGACAAGCGGAAGCCCTCGCCCCAGCTCCCCGCCCCATGACCCCCCCCGTGGCCTGGTACTGCTACCGTGCTCTAGAAGGATACCATGAAGTCCATCCTCTACCACAGGAGGCTGTGCCCCGCACTGCGCCCCGGAGGTCGTACAAGTCACAAATCGTCTGCCGAGCGGGGAGTCACCTCCGGCCCAACAGTACTATCCTCATCTGAAATCTCAGTCCCAGAATGTCTCTTGTCGTCCTCTGACGCTGAACCTTCTGCCAACTCCTCTCTTCGCGATCCCGTGATGGCCGCCGTCACCGCTGGGGCCCCCTGTTTGTCCGCCGCCAATTGCGCAAGCAGCAGGGCCTGCTGAGTCTTGTGTCGTTTTCGGAGACGCTGCGACTGGCGTACCCTCGCCGGCTTAGGTCGGTCATTCTCAGCTTTATGTCTGCGATCAGTACCCACTCTGTAGGTCTCTAACCAGGTCCAGGCCTCATCAGGTGTCATAAAAAACTGCGTCGTGCCATCCAGGATAATCCGTAGTTTAGCCAGGAACAGCAATGAATATTGAATCCCCTCAGTTCTGAGCTCCTTTTTGATCGCAAGGAAAGAAGCCCTAGCTCTTTGGATTTCCTGGGTATAATCCGGGAAGATGGTCACCGAGCTGTTCTCCACTTTGAAGGGACCCAGTGACCGCGCATTTTGAATCAACAGATCCCTATCTTTGTAGTGGAGGAGACGAGCCACCACCGGCCTGGGAGGGCGCCTCAATGATGGCGGCCTGGCCGGGACTCTATGCGCCCTTTCCAACGTGAAGAAGGGGGATAAACCCTCCGGGGCCACTTGCGTCCTAAACCAGTTCTCCAGGTATGCAATCATATCCGCCCCCTCAATTTTTTCTGGCAGGCCGACCACTCGCACATTATTGCGCCTGTTCCTACTTTCGGCATCCTCCGCCCTTTTCTCCAGCGCTGACAGCCGTTGCAGTGCACCCTCCAACTTCCGTTCCACAGTCACCACCGCCGGTTTCAGTTCCTGCACCGTCAATTCAGTGTCCTTCACCCGGTCCACCAGCTTCGAATGATCAGCCTTTAGGAGGCCCAGCCCCGTTGCAACCTGCGCTATGTCGTTATGGAGAGATTCTTTGGTCGCAGTGATGGCTTCCAGGATCTGGTCCAGACGTTTGCCCAGCCTCATTTCTGACTCTGAGCCCCCCATCGCCTCCTCACCCGTTGGGGCGGTAGTCTGTGGTACCTCGCCTCCTTCTGCTGTTCCTGGCTTCATCGCGCAGGCCGCACCACACACTGTCCCACGTAACAACGCCCTCCGGCGTGATTCTTCTACCCGATGCCCGCAGGGCTTCACCAATTCTCAGCAGTTCGTGCCAACAGCTGAGTAGTAGACCCTCCGCAGGCACCCCCTCTCCATTCAGTACGTTCCAGTCAGCCTCCGCGGCTCCACTATGGCCGTAGGCCCCCGAGAGTCAGGCAGACGCAGGGACTCCAGGCCATTAACAGGCGTCCGGCACTCACTTGGCTCCCAGTCCAACAGTCCGCTTCTTGCCCCCAAACACTGGCACTGTCCAGTTTTCAGGCCAATCCCCTGCCACCTCGGCTGTCGGCCGCAGCGCCAGAGAGAGGCCCCCCCCACTCCAGCCAGTCCGGGACCTTCACTTCGAGGCCCCCAGCAAGCCCCCTCCACAGCCAGCTGGCGGCTCCCTGCCTGGGATCCTCCCGTTGGGGCCGAACGCCCTACCGGCGCCGCCTCACCCTCCTGGGCATCCGCCTGTGTCCCAGACCGGGGGGCCGGCACCCCCCTGGCCTCGCGATCCTTCTCCGCGATCTGGTCTGAGTGCTCTCCCGGCTCTCCAGATATAGGCCCGCCCGCGTCTGGGTCCGCCCGGTGCTCTGCTCCGCACTCCAACAACCCCGAGGACTGCTCCGATGGGGGCCGTGCAGCAACCGTCCACTCCCAACTGGGCCCTGCTCCGTACCTCCTCAGGACCCCGATCTCCGCCCAGGGGTTACCACAGCTTCTTGTAGGTCTTCCCTGTAGCCGCCATCTTAAGGCTCAAGTCCGGTCTCGCCAGTCGCTGGCCGGCAGCGGTCGCCCTCCGCAGTGTCTCCCCGCGGGACGCAGGTGTCGGCGCCTGGCAGCCGCCGTCCCTCTCTGGCCTCGCCTCAGCTGACTGTTCCGCCGGTCCCCAGGATAAGTCCGCTCCCCACAGGGCTATCGGGGAGGGATCTCCGCCATCTTGGAAGCTCCGTCGCGGGCCGGCCGGCCCCAGCGCCAACAAAGAAAACTCCGGCACCGAAACTCCGCCAGCCAGGATGCCGGGTCCAAACTGTGCCGCTGGTGTTCCGACACAGGCAATCTATAAACCAGGAGGAAGAGGGTCTGCAGGGATGGTTTACCGACCCCAAAATGCTACTATCCCTAGAAACAGTTATAACAACATAAGGTAGCACGAGGTCAACACAAACTAAGTTGAAACCCTATATGGTGACTCAGAAGAATAAAGGAAATGAACTGATAGTGTGTGTAGAGTGAGAGACACATGGGACCACTAGTCTCATTGAGAGAAAATTCCCATCAGTCACCACTCGATTCCACCCTTCATCATCTGGGATCTTTCACTCTCAGAAACAGGATATAGGACCCACAGTGGACTGGTCAGATGTTGGAAGCCTAATCTCGCCTGTGGAGTCCAATATGAGGGGAACCCTAAAAATAAGGTGGTGACTGAAAGCAGTGCTTAAACAAGTGAGGTGCAGAGTGCAAAGGTGAAATGAAATGTATAAAAATTAGGTAGGGAAGTGAAAAGGAATTATTTATTAAAGAATCACTTCACTCCTAAAGTTAAAACTGAGTGCGTAGTGGTCTAAACAAATAACCACTGTTGGAAAAAGGAGGTCGACATGTTTATGCAGACTAACAGGATCCACATGGTGTCCAGCTGCTTCTTCAGGACCAAAACGCTACTGCTTTAAAGAGAAAATAATTTTTTATATTAGGAAATAAACAGATATCACCTGAGATCCAGTGATACTATCCTTCTCCTGACTGTGTAGTTCAATGCCAAGAATGGTTTAATTCACCGTGAGACACACATAAAGGGAAAAACAAAGTACAAAGTAAATTAGATATAGAGCGCTGTGTTGAAACAAATTCTTTCTAAGACAGTTCTCTTAAAAATAACAGGAGAAAATACCAAACATGTATGCGTCATGTCCTGCTATTGCATGGTCACAAACTCATGGCTGCTCACTTACCAAATCGGCAGGAGAGAGAAATCCCACCTCACCTGGCACACAGCGCAGGTAAAACAGGGCACCGCTCTGAAAGTAGCGAAAGAAATACGTAAGAAAATGAAACTAGGTAACTCGGGGTGTCGCAGTAGTCCAGCAACACTCATAGACCACAAAACAAATTAAAAGCAAGTACACCGGCATTAGTTGTTCAAACAGTGCTGTGTGCGAGTATGAGTATGATTACTTGTTTGCTACGCTCTTAGTTAATATGGTAATGGAGCGCCGATGCCCATAACGGGGTGCTGGAAATCGGAACAACATAATAGCGTCTCAGTTGTAGAGACGATGAAGGGAAAGTCAAAGAATCCCCCGAGAAAGTCTGACCAAAAATTAATCAGAGTCAGAGTCCAAGGGTCCACGCATAATATCATTCTATATTTGTGCGTGCAACAGGCATACCCTGGCTGGTGCAAGGATGGTCCATGTAGTAGACCGCTATTGCGGTTACCTAAACAGAAGTGGTAACAGACATAGTCAGGGCGCCTACCTGTCCGCCGGTACCCCGGGCGTCCCTCTGGGCTGTCGTGGGAGGTACCATCGCACATTGACTGACGTCATCCGGTTGTATCCCCCGGTTGTGGTAGAAGGCGGAAATATATTGGTTGATCAGGCGCCGCGTCGGTACCTCCCACGACAGCCCAGAGGGACGCCCGGGGTACCGACGGACAGGTAGGCGCCCTGACTATGTCTGTTACCACTTCTGTTTAGGTAACCTCAATAGCGGTCTACTACATAGACCATCCTTGCACCAGCCAGGGTATGCCTGTTGCACGCACAAATATAGAATGATATTATGCGTGGACCCTTTGACTCTGACTCTGATTAATTTTTGGTCAGACTTTCTCGGGGGATTCTTTGACTTTCCCTTCATCGTCTCTACAACTGAGACGCTATTATGTTGTTCCGATTTCCAGCACCCCGTTATGGGCATCGGCGCTCCATTACCATCTTAACTAAGAGCGTAGCAAACAAGTAATCATACTCATACTCGCACACGGCACTGTTTGAACAACTAATGCCGGTGTACTTGCTTTTAATTTGTTTTGTGGTCTATGAGTGTTGCTGGACTACTGCGACACCCCGAGTTACCTAGTTTCCTTTTCTTACGTATTTCTTTCGCTACTTTCAGAGCGGTGCCCTGTTTTACCTACGCTGTGTGCCAGGTGAGGTGGGATTTCTCTCTCCTGCCGATTTGGTAAGTGAGCAGCCATGAGTTTGTGACCATGCAATAGCAGGACATGACGCATACATGTTTGGTATTTTCTCCTGTTATTTTTAAGAGAACTGTGTTAGAAAGAATTTGTTTCAACACAGCGCTCTATATCTAATTTACTTTGTACTTTGTTTTTCCCTTTATGTGTGTCTCACGGTGAATTGAACCATTCTTGGCATTGAACTACACAGTCAGGAGAAGGATAGTATCACTGGATCTCAGGTGATATCTGTTTATTTCCTTATATAAAAAATTCTTTTCTCTTTAAAGCAGTAGCGTTTTGGTCCTGAAGAAGCAGCTGGACACCATGTGGATCCTGTTAGTCTGCAGAAACATGTCGACCTCCTTTTTCCAACAGTGGTTATTTGTTTAGACCACTACGCACTCAGTTTTAACTTTAGGAGTGAAGTGATTCTTTAATAAATAATTCCTTTTCACTTCCCTACCTAATTTTTATACATTTCATTTCACCTTTGCACTCTGCACCTCACTTGTTTAAGCACTGCTTTCAGTCACCACCTTATTTTTAGGGTTCCCCTCATATTGGACTCCACAGGCGAGATTAGGCTTCCAACATCTGACCAGTCCACTGTGGGTCCTATATCCTGTTTCTGAGAGTGAAAGATCCCAGATGATGAAGGGTGGAATCGAGTGGTGACTGATGGGAATTTTCTCTCAATGAGACTAGTGGTCCCATGTGTCTCTCACTCTACACACACTATCAGTTCATTTCCTTTATTCTTCTGAGTCACCATATAGGGTTTCAACTTAGTTTGTTCCGACACAGGCTCCACGGTCCCAGGCCACCGTAGACCCCGATTTTCAGGATAAATCGGGGGATCGAGCGCGGAGCTATCGGCTCTTGCCGCCTGCTCCATCGGCGCCCAAACCACGCCCCCAACAAACTTCAGTACTGATGACATGATATGTACAATTATCAATATAGTGCAGTTGCTCCAAAGTGAAAAAAGGTAAGTGTTGAGTAGAGTGTTCGTGGATAGATAAGACAAGGTACAAAATTGAGGTGACAATTTGTACAATATTTAAAATTAGATACATGTACAACCTCTCTGAAATTATTTTATACATGTAAGAAATCCACCAAGTACAGATGCAGTACATTTTTAAATATCTTTTAAACGTGGATCAGTATGTCAGTGCAGGTTGTTGTAATACGGAGTGATGACGTATCGACCCCAGGATAGTGGAAGGGTCAATTATCCTTCAGGATGGGGTCTTCATCAGGACAGGGGAGCAACATTATAATGCAGCTACAGTTCAATAATCATTAGGGCCTTCAACGTCGGCCGGACCGCCTCCTATATAGAGGAAAGACAGCGGTCCTGGTTGGATACTAATGGACGTCCTGCCCAGTGAGCGGCAGATTTTCAAATCCAACAAGGATGTTGGTTAGTCCGATCTCAAACAGTCTATTTGCCTCAAATCTCCGAATTAATCAGAATTCTTCCATTGGATATACCTCTTGTTCCGCTGTATGTTCCTCTAAAAGTATGTCGGAAAACTCAGCACAGAGTGTTACCTACTGCTGGAGACAACCCCAGCACTGGTGCTCAATTAAGTTTTCCTTGTTTAATGCACAGCCCTGCACCATGGTGCAGATATGAGTGTACAGTGTCTAGGATAGAATTTTTACAGGTAGCATACCTTTACAGCACAACTTCAGATGCATAGACAAACTTTGACATTTTCTACACATTGTATGTGTTGTGCACTGCAGCTTACATCGTTTGCGAAATTAACACATTTTCCCTTCTACGCATCTGCTTCAATTAGGCATATATTTTTTAATCCAAGCCCACTATAACTATCTTAACAGATAGTTTTTTTTACCTCAAAACATGTGGGTGTTAGCACTGCTCCGTCCTAGTAACACCTCATTGATGCAAAGCGACTCAAAGCAATGCAAAGTGCTGTTTGCATCGAGAAAAACACACATGTCTGTTATGTTCTTATACTCTTGTATTCAACTTTTTGTCTTTAACATGTCTGATGTGTCATTGTTCTTAAGGGTGAGACATGGAATGCTGGTTGCATTCTCTGTGCTCGTTCCAGCCGGGAGTCAGTTGCTGTCTTGCTCTGCAGACCGAAGCTGTGCTCCCTGGCTCTCTCCTGTTAAATCAATAAAGTCATCTTAACTATGTCCTGCCCAGATGTCCATCATTACAATTTCTCACACAAAACAGTTTTTTGAGCTAGACGATAAATAGCATGTGCCACCTTGAGTTGCTTTGCAACAGCGCAAAAGCCTTAGTAAATCTGGGCCTAGAGCTGAGGACTGTGTTACTGATTTGCGTGAGCTAAAGTTGGATGCAAATAAAAAAGAACTGAGCATTTGGGTTTCAGTGTCAAGTTTTTACGTAGCAAGCTTCTAACTCTATATTGTAATTGATCAAATCCCACTTTGGGGTGATTACTTTTACCAACAACTTACTAAGGGATAATGTTTGAGCCTCCATTTTGGAACTACTATTTTTTAAAAAAAATGTATCACCTGTTTTTTAAGAAGTGGGGCTTGCAAACTCAGAAATGTAAGGTTCTTAGCATGTGAGGCTCAAAGATTGAGATATTGAAGAAAATGATACTATTAGCTAGCTCACTGTGGGATTCCAAAGGGCCAGAGTACCATTATATCAGGGGGCACTTGCTCTGCTGATAAATCTGCACACAGTCTTCAGTTCTAATGATGCTGGGGAGGAGGACGCCAAATCATGCAAATAACTTACACTAAGACTGGCTTAAAGCAGAGTTGTGTGATGACTTCTATTCTGTTTGAGCTTTAAACTTTACAAATTAACTGCAAACACAATTTGCAAAAATCATTAAGCTCTCACCTGCACTGTTTGCCATACTAATAAAGGATTTATTCTGTGCTGGCATTATTGACCTACAGAATAGAACTGCCATTGGGCAGCAGAGATTGATTACAGAAAAGGTGATAGATAATGAACAATCATTTGAAAATACATAGTAAAACATTATTTGGTGTTTGGGATTTGCCATAGTAATTTTAAATGGTTTACGGATAATGATGAAATTGAGCATGTCAACACAAATATATATATCGGCGACAGTACGGGAAGGGGAGAAGATGAAATCCCAATGTTGGTGGTTGTTCCTTAGTTCCCTTGGTATAGACTGTTTCTGGAGTGGTCCATTGATGCTTCACCAAGATATATCTGATATGAGGATGGGGAGCCTTTCCAGGAAATGACATGGCCTCCATTTGGTTAGCTCTGACTTCAGACATGCTGTATTACCTGTGTTTTTCTGTTTTGAAAACCTTCAAACACATGCTCTGGGAACTGGTGATTATCACTACTGAACAGTATAAGGTATCAAGAAATGCACTCCGCCTAGTGCTCCCATTGTTGCGTAAGTTACAACATTGGCATAACTCTACAAGGGATGCCTTCCCACTCACAGATGACACGAGTGAACTTCATTCCATACACCAGCGATGAATGTGAAAGACAGGTTATTGTAGCTCTGAAAAACACTATTCATTGTGTAATTGACATGGAAGTATTGGTTTTGGGTTACTAACCATCTCATGAAGTGTTCAGGTCCACTGTGGAAAGAGCAACCAGCCTTATTTTGTTGTTGACAGTCTCACACACACTGTACTAAGAAGAATTAACACTTTTACATTAAAAGTATTTATTACTACAGGGACAATCTATTTCTTAGTACATCTAAAAGAACTGCATAGAATATTATAAAAACAGCAACGAGACAAGCTATAAATAACAAGACTAAAATAAACATTTCTGGTATTGTTAAAATGTCATTTAAAATGTCATCTAGAACAGTGGTTCCCAAACTTTTGACTCCTGAGGACCCCCATTGAGTCACCACTGGAAGCCGGAAACACCCAAGTAATTTGTATGAGTTAAATTTCAAACATTAAAACAGTAATTCGAAAACAATACACAAGTGTGCACACAAAACAAATACTCAAAGTACTAAGGATTTTGGGGCCAGATGTACGACCATTTTATTTAGCGCCTCGCAATTGGTGACACATTGCGAGTGGCAAATTGCGAGTCGCTAAATGAAATGTGTTTAACACTGTTTGGGATTCCCAATGGGGTCGCAAATTGCGAGGTTCATTAATATTAATGAGCCTCTCGCAATTTGCGAACCCATTAGGAATGCCAGCCCTCCCTGCGATGGTAGCCTGCTGGGCTCTGCAGGCCACCATGTCTCGGACTGCTTTTAAATAAAGCAGTTTTTTTTTAAAATGCAGCCTGGGATGGGGTCCCCTTCCCATTTGCAAATGCATTACCATCTACTTGAAGTAGGTGGTAATTGTGACTGTTTTGCGACCGCAAAACATTTGTACATGGTTTTGATACTCGCTATTTGGAAGGGAATGCCCCTTCCAAATAGCAAGTTGCAAAACCTATTTAGAGAGTCGCAAACAAATTGAGACTCGTGAAATAGGCTATGTACATGGCCCAATAAGTTTTTGCATGAGCAAACGGGTTCGCGCACCCGTTCGCGCAAATAAAAACAGATCGTACATCTGGCCCTTAGTATTTTATATTGAAATAATAGCCCCTCTGTCACATGTATTTCATTTGTTTTATAGCATCTCTCATACCATTGTAGGATGTCAGAGCACTTTACATCACACACATATAGAGACATTGAATCATACATGTAAATCAGTGTGTATATAAAATGTTTAAAGAGTGCTTGGTCTTGAAAAGCACAAACTCAGGATTCAGAACATAACACAGTGGCTAGCATTACCTTTAACATAAAAAATGTATTTCCACCCAAATATATCTTTTTAGTAGCATAATGATAATGAATAACTAGGACAAAATATAAGTTACTAACTGGTACCATGCAGTTTACAAGCAGCTCTTTGATGACAGTTTGTAGGTCCCTTTGCTAGATTACGATTGTCACTTATGAAGTGCACAGTAACAAAAGAAACTCATTGACAAAAGCAGTGGCCACGAACCTAGGCTCATAAAATACTGCTTTTTAAGATGCATGTTACACGTTCTTTGCAGTAGGCACATTAACCCTCTGTGCTACATTAGTTAAATCAAAGCTGCCACTGAACAAAACTCTCTTTGCTCTCCAGCAGGTACATTAATCACTGGCATTCTCTTGACACTTTTATTGTTGCTGGAAAGCTGCTAATTATACAAGAAACCTTTCTGTGGTTTTAAAACTGTTGCCTACGGACCCCCTGGGAATGTGTCACGGACCCCTGGGGGTCCGCGGACCACAGTTTGGGAAACACTGATCTAGAACATTACACCATAATGCCTACTTCTGTGCACTATTTTATGAAAGCATGAAAGGTAAGGGTGGGCGTAAAATCTGTTTCGCGGGCGAATTTGCGGATTTTCCGCGATTTCGC
Source organism: Lissotriton vulgaris (assembly GCF_964263255.1). Lineage (NCBI taxonomy): Eukaryota > Metazoa > Chordata > Amphibia > Caudata > Salamandridae > Lissotriton > Lissotriton vulgaris. The sequence continues at coordinate 1,573,846,573 of NC_141685.1, forward strand.
GATCCGCGAATCTCGCGAAATCGCGGTAAAATCCGCAAATCAGCGGGGACGAATTTTCAGCCAAGCAAGGGTTACAGCAGCAGGTGCAAAAGTTAAACCTAATTTCTTTGTAACCTTTTACAAAAGGGTTACAAACAAATTAACTTCAACTTGGACACCTGCTGCTAATTGCTTCCTGGCGCCTCGTTGCCTACTTGCAACTATTCTCTGACCCTGCTCTGACCCTTGAAGCAGGGTCAGAGAATAGTTACAAGTAGGCAACGAGGCAACGAGGCACCTGTCCAAGGAATTAAACCTCATCAGGAAGCACTTACAGATATAAAAAACAGGAAGAAGGGAGAGGATGGCAAATACACCCATTTTGAGTTGTCAGGAGGGGTTAAACTAAAAGAGACCTTTACAGCACAATTTTCATATGCATTTTGCTGAAAATAAAAAGCTGTATGTTCTGTAGGGGGAACTCAGGAATCTGGCCCTTCAGAGATCCGGCCTCTCTTTCTTTCTCTCGTTCTCTCTCTCGTTCTCTCTTTCCCTCTCTTTCTCTCTCTATCTATCTATCTATCTATCTATCTATCTATCTATCTATCTATCTATCTATCTATCTATCTATCTATCTATCTCTCTCTCCCTCTCCCATAAACGACTGCATGGGTAACTTCGCTATGCAAGTGGCTCGGGAAGACGCAAAAAGCTCCGCGAACAAGCAAAAAACCCCGCGAACAGCAAAAAACCCCGCGAACACGCAAAAAAACTAAAATCCGCAAATTTGCACAAATTTGCGAATTTTGCGGATCGTGAATTCGCAAATCTGCAAATTCGCGGATCGCGAATTCGCAAAATTCGCCCATGCTTAATGAAAGGCTGAGCAATTTGCATTCTAGAGTTTCTTAGGGAGAAGAGACGCACTGCATACCTTGTTGACAATAAAGTCTGCCTTTATCAGTGGAGGCATGAGACAGTGTTTGCCACGAAGGGCAAACACCCAATGTGATAGCAATCAGTCGGTCTTCCTCAGGGATTTGGCTTTATCAGTTTCGGGCTTCAGGCGAGATTTAGCATCCCCAGATTGCAAAGTGCACTAGAAGCAGAGTCACAGGTGATAAGGGCGAGGGACCTCTGCTGACAAGTGGTCAAGTGGCAGGCACTCTTTAAATCCTAATTATTATCAGAAATTGGATTTTCTTACATAAGTTTAGAAATGTATGACATAGATTATGTGCATCAATGTATGCATCCTATATGTTTCCTAATGAACACTTAAGGCCAAAGTACGTCAATTCAGTCTACATTTTTTTAATTTAATGTCTGTATGTGTTCTTAGTTAACCATAGCATGATGGGGAGGGAGAAATTTAAGCCAGACGAATGTTGCCCTAGATGATGTATCTAGGTCATTAATCAAATAACTTGATGATATTACAGTTCTCTGCATTAAAAGGCAGACATGACAATGATTCTGCATAAAACAGGGAATATGACGGTGTCCATTATACAAGTTGAGGAAAATGGTGATGTCCATGGATTAGGAAGGAGTCGGGCATACAGAAGATGGAGGTGGGATTTCAACACATCCATTGCCTAGAGAAGCAGCATGTGGCTTGCAGTCAGAGGGAGGGGGGATTTTTTTGTAATGCCTTGAGTGGAGGGAATGGTGCCCATTGATACAGCTTATGAGGCACTGCTGCTGCTGCTGCTTTGAGACTCTGAAACTGCAAGCTGCCCCTTCCTTCCTTCTCCCAGTGACATCACAGCCTTGAGGTCATCATCACCACCACCATGAGACCTACCTCTTTAGGAGAAGGGACCTGCTCATTTTCATGCTTCTCTCAGGGTGGCCAACACTCTACAGAAGTCTGTTCCAGGTCTATCTGCCCTTTGAAGAGATCACCAGGAACCGGGACTCTCTCCCCTTGATGGCAGGCATCTTGGCTTGGGCAGGGAGTGCACAAACTGTTTCTTATCACATTTTACTAGAGGCACAGTTATATGCAATTGGAAAACTGCTATTCAGTAGCACACAAGGAGAACTGCACCTGCCCAGGCCTCCACCTTTCCTTTTCTCACTGATTTTTTTTATCAAAACCACTATTGCATGAACTGTGCCTTTTAACCATCTGGGACTACATATAATATTCAGTTGGTCAACTCCCATATCCATGTCAAAGGGCAAGGTATATCATCAGCCTTCTTCTCAAGAATACTAACCTAGTAAAAAAAACAATGAACATCTCAAGAGGCTATTAATGCCTTGATAACCTTGGACACTTTTATGGCTGAACTCCAAGATATCCAGTCCTTGTCAAGAGAGACAATACAGGAATTGAAGTCAATGCATCTGGAACAGTCACTTTGTAAAGTTCAACTCAATAAATGAATGAGCTGAGACTCTAGAGTCCAAGGTTGAGGAAATGCCAGACTGGGACACAGACATCTGGAACCTGCAGATGTATTTCACTGATTTGAAGAAGAGAATACGAAGGGATAATATCTGCTTTTTTGACCAAAAAACTGAGAAGGATGACCTGATGGGCTTCTTAACATTTTTTTATTTTTTATACCCCATCTGTTGGAGACTATCTGCACTCAACCACTAGAATTCCAGCATGCACAGAGACTTCGATCTTGAAGAAATATGAATATAAAATCTTTGCATCCCTTTATGATGTGTCTCCTCCATCACCAGCAGGCACGGCTCATCCGCCAAACATTAGGACGGCATGGCATGTACAAAGGTTCCTGGATATTCTTACTCACCGATTTCCCTAATGAAACTATTGTGCTCTGGGAAACATTTCATATCCTTTGCCTAGAATTGAAACATAGAACTATCAAATACAGCCTTCTCAACCCAGCAAAAATTGTAATCATGATTGATACCGTTTCATTGTAAATAGGGGTGTAGCTCAGGGTTTTTATAGGTACATGTGACAGGACCCTTTTATATTGATCCAAGGTTGGACAGCCTATCAAGTTAATATGCCCCTAAATTCCACCAAATAATCCATGAAAAAATATGAGGAAAACAGGCTGCACCTAAAACGTATAGTGTTTTTAGGAAAAAATGCCCAAATGCTCTTTGATCATAGAGACAGCATGCAGGGGTAGGACTTCAATGCAAAATTACTCTATCTGTATTTAAGACAGATTTTACCATTTATTTTGAATACTGCCCTGAGAAAGTCCTAGGTGTGCCAGCCATAAGGGTGAAACATGTATCAGCTATAGCTCTTACATCAGGCCCAAATCCTGATGATCACAATAAACACATTGGAATACAAAAAGAGTATTTGTACATTTTTTCAGTTTTAAGTACAACATGTCTACTTCAAATAATCTCGATTGATGGCAGATCATGAAAATTACCAAATCTGCAAGAGTTGCAACCCTTCCTGGATGCTATTGGTACATCTTGAATGAAGTTGATTCTTATTTCCTGTAATTAAGGACCTGCACCCAAAAGACCTCTTCCCTCTACAAATGATCCCTCCGTGACTAAGAATAGTCTTCTGCCAAATGATACAAGCCTTATCTGAAGTATCAGTTGCAAGCAGATACCTCACCAGGAGGCAGAAATAAATCCAGAACTCTCCTCAATATCTAAGACAAACTCTTTCAGCAGGTATCTAACCGCTGAATTCGCAATTCGCAGAAAACTGCTCCTCAATCGTTTCGAGCCATGGTTTTTGGTAATCTACAGAGCACCCTTACATCTCATACTTTCACAGTATATAAATGTGGCATGGCCAATAGACTTCTTCAGGAACTCTCACCCTTATAAAGATAGCATAGTTTAGTGCTCATAGTTTTCCTCTGTTTTCTATACATTGATTTGAACCACAGAGAAGCACTGCTTCATATAGCTTACCCCCCCTATGAAACACACCTCTATATAATAATTAAACATCATATCTCTCGATATTTACAACCAGAACTTGCTCTATCTGGTCCCTTAGGCATGGTTGCATCCAGACCTTGATTGGCGGGGACTGGAATCTAGCCCCTGATCCAATATAAGATCGGTCTGGCAGACCTGATTTCCGCAATGAAGCTGACAGAGAGCTTTTAACAGTTTTAATATCAGATCACTCTTTAGCCAATCTTTGATGATTTACCCACCCTTCAGATTGAGAACACATGCTTCATACTGTACACATGGTATTGAATCCAGAAAGACTACTTCCTAATGCTCTGAAATCCATAAGCAGCATCAGGAATGGATCACCAAGCTGGAAGGAGAAATATCTCGAAATATCTTGAATGTACAAACTATACAGAAATGATGCATCAGATACACACTTATGACTCTTAGCCCAATGGAAATATGAACTTAAGTGCTTGCTTACCCTTTCGAGGATCCTACCCTTACTAAAACACAAAGAAAAATCTGGGGGCATATTACCAAGGGCCATTATCTCTGCCTTAGCGGGACTTTTTCCTGCTAAAGCGGAGAAAATTTCAACGCCCTATTACCTAGCTGTCGCTAACACCAGTTAGCGACAGCTAGTAGGAGATGGCGATCATCTTGGGGCCCACTTTGCATGTCAGCGATATTTATCGCTAATGACATGCAAAGTGGGCGTGCCAAGATGTTAGCGACTGGAAACAGTCGCTAATATTGCTATCTCCAATTATCAACAAAGCCTTACTTTTGGAAATATTCGCGCTAAGCGCGAATATCTCCAAAAGTTAACGCCTGGCCAGAGCAGTTCTTAGCCATGTTATCCAATGGAAGGTGGATAACATGGCTAAGAGCATTGTCACGATAATGCATGAATATCGCTGATTTTTCAGCGATATTTATGCATTTCGCAGGATTTTTACCGCTTTTGAGATAAACCTTGATAATATCAAGGTATCTCAGCGGTAAAAATCGTCGGAGCGCAGCGATATAATTTTAGCCGCTAACCATGCATAGCGATAATTATCGCTATTGCTTGGTAATATGACCCCTGGAACCTCCATCCGCTTCAGCTGAAACAAATAGACAATACATGATGCCCATGCTCTTTTGCCCACTTGCCTGAAAGATATCACCAATAACTTTGGACCAATTATTCCACCTTTTACACTTCAGATGCCCCAAAGGATGACTACACTGAGAGCTCATTCTTGGCCAACATCACACTCCTGTATCTATCACCGAATTTGGAAAAAGAATTGGAAGCCAGGATGATATTTTAGATGCCAAAATAAATTAAGTAAATAAACTAATGCCCACAAATAAAGCACCCGGGGTAGATGGCTTTCCAAATGAATATTATTGGGCAACTTACAACAGACAATCCAGCTAGGTCTCTCAAAATAATGCTCTATGCAGACAACATACTTCTTACCACTGCATCATCAGATTCCTCAATACCTGAGTTGATGTCTATCGCCTCACCTTCTCAGAGTGAAGCCTTACCCATCACGATTCATACCACCAAAATGGCCTGCCATATGCATGCATTCCATTGGTTACTGACCACTATGGATGTACATAGGAATAAAGGCGGTGAGAAATATCCTTTCCTATGGGGCTGTCAAACCTTTTACTGCTCTCTGTGTGCTCTCTGCTCTCTGTGTCCCTCTCTGAATTTTTACCTTACTAACAGTTAAACACTCCCTTGTAGCTGTTGCACATTATCAGATGTCATCCATTTTGTACTCTACTTTCCTTCCTACGTAGGAAACTGGAATAGCTAAAAAAAGCTTGTCACTGGTCTTTGCAAAATAGTGATTGAGGAGTAATTTTAAACCCACAGCCCAATAAGTACGGAAAAATCGCAACCCTGAACCCAGACCCTGAAATTCTTACACCGAGGAGGAATGGTCTTCTTGGAACTCATGAAAAAGGCCTGAATGTATCAGATTGACATTCCGCTCTTTTAAGGTTCTCTATGATTTGCATTGGTTGCCATATAACTGTTCTAAGCAAACTGCATTCAAATTTCAAATTACTGGAATTAAATGATTAAGACAAGGATATCACACAATTCTTATGGAATTGCCCACTAATTCAAGGCTTCTGGACCCAACTCTGGAACAAATTCTCTAGCCCTGGTGACTTTCTCCTAATTCCTTCTATGGAAAAGGCTCAAGTCCATGATAGGCTAGATATGGAGGGATTAACAATCATACAAATCTGTATCTGGACTCAACATTCTCTGTAGCGTAGCTCGATTTTAAGACATTGCTGATCCGCACTACCCCAATAATAAAAGAATGCTCAGATGACTCTTTTTGAATACACAATCTATAAACTGAACTGCTAGCTCCAAATCAATGACGCAATTGGGTGGTCCTTACAGTAGACTGTCGAAAATTCAACTTTAAAGTCTCGCCCTACAGCCTATGTCACCTCTGCACTTGTAAGGTAGGACCCCCTGATGGTAAACCCTGCCTAATACATACCTGGAGACCTTGACTATGATCATTGAGATATGCGATAATATTTGATTCTGCTTTTTTCTCCTATGAATAATTACATGAAGATAAAGTAGCTGAGCACTTCAAGTGAGACTACCATATGTCCAGCCCTTTAGTTTCCATTCTCCTATCAATAGTTGATGAATATGATGTCCTTCCGTTCTCTTCATTGTTATGTTAATTACTATGAATAACCAAATAAAAAAAAGATTTTAACGGTATGCATACTTCATTGCGCCAACTGACCTAGTAAACAAATGCTCTGTTGGAAGCATCGAAGGTTAGTGCTAGTATTTAGTTGAAAATACCAGTGGTGGCTCCTCCGCTAATGTGGAGGAGCGTCGCCCCACTGCTTTGAAGCAGTGCACGAAAGGAAACATAAAATGATAACAAGACAATGTTATTATCATCTTATTTTGTCCCTCTGTAGCAGCTTTGCATTATGGGGCGGGGCTGCTCTGCTCACAGGGGAGGAGTGGTAGCACCCTCCTAAATGTGCAATGACTGTTTGTCCTCCATGCAGGCTGCATTACAGCCTCGATGGAGACCATGCACACGCCAGACGAAACACAACGCTACATTGCAGTGTTGTGATTGGTCAGGGGAGCCTGGCTGTTTGCTTCCTGTTCCAAGGAGAGACAACGGAGAGACACGGCGGTAAGCTAAATTAAAAAATAATAATAATAATCCCCTCTCCCTCCTTCGCCCCCCGCGCCCGCCCCGCCCCCCTCAATCTGTGCTAGCTGGTACTGGAAAATCCCATTTTGTTCAGCTCCACACAAGCTTCGATTTGGCACTATAAATAAATTAATCTTCTACAAATGACGATTAACTGGGACACTGGGCAGTAAATGGCATCAACTATATGAAAGGTTTGGGTTCACAAGAAAATCCCTCCTCTTCTCTCACCCGTGAGATTTTCTCTTGGTGACATGGAATTTTAAAAGTTTCTCAAATTTTTAAGCCCCCTTAGGAAACTAGCCAATCCACATTCTAACATACCTCCTGACTTATCCGGCAGATTTAGAAAGACTAGCACTCTGCCTCTCACATATACAAACTTCTTGAATCCCCAAAGAAAATTCCATTATGTGTAGCACACACTTTAGTGTGCACACTTTTTTCCATAATGATATTTTTATCACTTATTTCGAAAGGCTTTTTACAAAGTGGTGGCTTTTGGGACCAGGGACTCTTTTAAAGGAAACGTTAAAATTAGGAAGACATGGACTATGTCTAACATATCCTGTCTGCAGCTTCAGAAATAGTTGATATCTGAAACATTCAAGGAGCTTTTGTCTAAAGCTGACTTGCTGTATTTAGTTAAGACTTAACATCCATTACCCTTAAGTGGGCCTGTTGGTTTTGTGACATACCTTTCAGTATTATTTGAGAGAATTAATAAGCACATCTGTATGACCAAGGTGGCCCTAAGTCTAAATCTACAGCCTTTGGTAGCTTTGAAAGAAATCTGGAAGGTTATCTGAGTATCAAATCGTTAAGGCAGTTAGGCACAGCACGGGATAAGACAGATCATAATTTTTTCCACTAGAGATTTTATTTCGGGAAAAAAAGCTTTTTAATGGAGCTACAGTAAAAAACATGAGAGATGTTAATTCACATTGTAGAAAATCCAATGATATTTATGCTGTCCTGTTACAATTATTTTAAAAATGCACTATTAATTTAACAAGAAATTAAGAATGTTTTCATTTGTTGCAAACTGTATGGAACATATATTTTCTGTTTTAAATCACTGTGATTGTATTCTATAAAATGCCTTAACCATGCATATGCTTGGTTAAGGCAGTGTGCAGTCTATCTGCTGGCTGCTGCTGCTGTGGCGAAGGCAGAAGCAGGAAGAGGCCAGGAAAACACCGGAGAGGTAAGTGGGCTGGGGGGTAGTTTTCAGGGTTGGGGTAAGGTACTTTTAGGCACCACGGGGTGCTGGCGGGTGGACCAGGGTAGTGCATGTAAAGGGGCAGGGTTTTGGGCCTTAGCACAGGGGGAGGGGAATGGTTTTTATTTAGTACTGGAGGGTCGGGTAGGTTTCAGGGCAGTGGAATGTGTTAGAGTAGTTTTAGGGACATCATGTGGGAGGTGACGTCAGGGTAGTGTATGTAAAGGGGAAGGGTTTTAGGCCTTAGGGCAGGGGGAGAAGAATGGGTAGTTGGGGTAGTTTTTAGGCATGGAGGGGTTGGGGTAGGTCTCAGGGCAGTGGAAAGGGTTTGGTGTAGTTTAACCACATGGCTGCTAGGCGTTTTCCCGTTCTGCGCTAAAAAAACAAAAACCCCATAAATCATAACGAGCTGGCCTTGTCATCCGCGCACGGCAGGTAAGCGCCATGACGAGCCCAGCTCGTCATTAGCTTCGAAGGGGTTAAGGGACAGTGCTGGGGCTGGGGGTTGTTGAGTTGTGTAAGTAAAAGGGCAGGGATTTAGGCCTAATGGCAGGGGAGGAGAATGGGTAGACAGGGTAGTTTTAGAGACAGGGGTAGTGTTTGTAAAGGGGCAGGGTTTTAGGGACATCATGGGGATGTGGACGGTGGTCGGCGGAGGAGGAGGGTCAAGGTAGTGTCGACCTAAGCCACACATAGCCCCTTACCATTCATACCTATACCACAAAATTGTGTGGTAAAGGCATGATTGGTAAAAGAATGCATGGTTAAGACACCTTTTTGGTTTTGACTGCATGGTAGAGGCATATGTGTTTTAGCCATGTGTTCCTCTATCATACAACCAAAATGGAGGTACTACCTTTACAATTCAATGTTTCTTTGGATATCTCCACACTGCTACCCTGCTATGTTTCAGCTTCGTTTTGCCTTTCTCTACCCCTCTTGCTGTCAAGACCCCATCTCGAGTTGGACACCTCGCAAGGGATATTCGACCACTGCATGCTGGAGTATCAGCATGCAGGTACCTCAGTGTCTTGTGTCAGTGTGTCAGCATGGAAGTCTTACTACTCTGCCTTGCTCAGCGAAGATGTGATGCTTATATACTCCATAGGTATCCTCAGGCGTTCTACTGTTATGATGCAGAAGATGGTAGTCCTGCTGCAATTCTAAGAATCCTCATGCATAATAAATGAGGCTAGTTTTCAGAGAAAACCACACAACATTTATGCAGCACCTAACTAGGTAAAAGGTCAGCACCAAAACCGTTATGTAGTGCAATGGCAGGGTAAACGTAGGTCAAAGGTTACGAGACTACCAGGCCTAAATTGGGGTACATTGGGAATCATAACACCCACTCCTCATCTAACTAAATATAAAAAAGGAATGTCCTTATAATCAAAAAAACATTGCAGTATAAACATTTGTAAAAGTACAAAAAAAATAATATTTATAAAACTGCTAAAAAAAATATAAGTCCTTTAAATATGTAAAAAGCTCTCTCAGTCCTTAAAAATAGATCATATAAAGTTTGAGTAACTGACTACGCCTGAAAGCCATGGTGCTCACTAAGAGCAAGAGAGAAAGAGTGAAAAAACAAATGGTTGTAAAATTCTAATTTCTCTTGTTGTGGAAAAGAGGCAGAAATGTTCTCAGCACACTTGGGGCCAAATTTGTAGGTGTTCTGTGTGAGAGATGCAACATCACTGCTGCTTGCCTTTGCAGATGAGGGTCCTTGTAAAACCTCATTGATCAAGTCAATAGAGCAAAGTTCTCCAGTTCCCACAGCCAATGCTGGGGAAGTATTTGAAACATCTAAAGCCTGTGTGCCTGCAGTAGAGCTGGTGTCCAATCCAACAGGAGCTGAAGCATCCTGTGGTTGCTATAAGAATGCCAACATAAACATGGGAATATGCTGAGGACACTGCACTACGTGGGCCTTTAACATGTCTAGCAGTACATCCACATCCGGAGGCTCAACCAATGGAAGTGTTAGACAGAGGTCCGACATGTATTCTTGTCCACTGAATAAACAGTGAAGAAGAGGCAAAACACAGTCAATCAAGAGTGACGGAATGATAGGAACCAAAACTCACTCAGCTCCCGAAGCCGAGGTTCAGGATACCTACTACCAGTAGCAGATTAGCAGAAGCGCTCCAAAAACGCTGCCTAATATGGAGTGTATGAAAGCTGAAATCACTCCAAAAACTGAAAGGTGCCTAACAGTCCAGAACCTATGGTCCTAAATAGATGTACAATTCCCTTCGTATCAGACATGATAAAGATATGCTGTACCATTTCTCGGAAATGGAAAGGGCAATAAGTTCATACTAGTGCCTGTTTCTCACCTGAAGACATTGCAACCTGAAGATCAAAAGTCTCACGGGCTGAGGTTAAGGGCACATACTTCTGTAAAAGCATGGCTGTCAGTCGGCTCAGAGAATCAAACCTTAAAAAAGGAAACATTCAATAAAGGCCTTAACGGTGCCTCCCTGGCTGTGTGGGTCGGTGGAAAAAATACTTACATACAATAGGTAACCCTGGAACTCACTGTGAAAAGATATGAGATGCCGGGAAGCATCCCACAACAACCTTGATCATTCAGCATCAAGTAACACCCATTAAAGAGCAGCTTGGACACTGGATTAACCACAGCAGCTGAGGACACTTTTAAATGACAGGATAAGTTTGCACCTGAACCATTACTGGCCTGTGAAGCATAATATCCTGACAAATTAGAGACCCACTTAGCGAAGTATACCAGTATGTAGCGCTGAGAAATACTTCAGTGTCCCCATTCTTGTATCTAACTCCAAACAGTAATTCCTAAGATTCATGAATGTAGTCCTTTCCTATTGCTTCATACTTGCTTACCTGGTGGTATTATAAGCAATATTGAAATTGAAATGTTGTCACTGGCCATGTTATATGGCCATGAATTAACCATTCTGTGGATGGTGGCTCTGCCCCTGTAAAAGGTATTGGTCCAATATTTCAATGTGCAGCATTGTATATTTCGCATCATCTTTGTGCCGTTGTTGTCTGCCTTTCTGTTAGATTATATGCAGAAAATAACGATGAACTGTTAACATATCACCAGGGCATGAAACCAGAGCGCAATGATTGTAGCATCTAGCTTAATAATAGAATTGATTTTAACTGTTATTGCGCATGATGTAGGATGGACAGATCCAGTTCAATTATATCTATTGCAGAAGACACTATGTTGCCCAGTGAATAAATCCTGGATGTTAGTGTGGTCATACCATTGTCAACCACGGCTAAAGCCTTTTCTAGGTTAACTCTATCTATTTCATACAATCTCTCCTCAGCTTCCTGTTGAGAGATTTTCCAAACTTTGGGTCCGATTCCGAATCCGGTCGGAAGGGCTCCGAACCATGAGCCTCATTAGGATTGCGTTTTTTCCGCATCCTCCGGGCCGGTGGAAGTGTCCGCCGGCCCGGAGGATGCGGAAAAACCGCTGTGGAGCCTTCAAAGACCCCCCGCCAAATTAGGATGGCTGAGGGGTCAGGAAGACCGTCCGCAGCTTTTCCGCCGTGGTCGCCTCATGACCGCGGCGGAAAAGCTCTAATATGGAGGCGGTGTCTAGCAGACACCGCCAGCCATATTAGGATGGGGGTAAACAGATGCCTTTCCGCAGCGGCTTCTCCGCTGTGGAAAGGCATACGGTGATTTATTTGGGGGCCCGTTGCGGACCCCCAGGGTGACGGGAGTATGGGGGGTGCACATGGGGGTGCCTGCAAATGCTTCAAGCAGCACCCGCCGCAATGTTAAACATACAGTATGTGACCGCCAGGGTGGCGGTCACATCCTAATCTGCATGGAGGGACCGCCGCTGCCCCTGCGGACGGTTGCTCCTACTCTGGGGTGCAGACAGACGATGTTCCGTCCGCCATCCTAATTAGGCCCCATGTTCGGAGCCCTTCCGACCGCATCGGAATGTGCTGGCCGGATTCCTTTCTGACCGAGCTCACCAACTCAGATTTCCGGATGGCTTATGACAGGCTTGGAGAGCTCGTCTGCCATCCTGAAATCCTTCAGTAATCTCCCTGTCGCCTATTTATGACCGAGGGAGTATGATGAAAGTTTTTCACTGCCTTTTTGTGCCGGTGTTTCCAGCATGAAAAGGCAGTCAGAAACTGTCTCTGGGGCAAGGCCACCAAATGGTGCCCCTCGGTTGATCCCTGCACTGGTGGCAGACACCTTGGGGTGCCGGCCACAGGGTGCAGTAATTAACTGCACCCCTGCTTTACACAATGCAGGCATGCATTCCACTCGGAATGCATGCTTCCATTGTGAAGCATACGAATGTGACCAAACAGGGTTCTGTCGCATCGTACTTGCAGTGCCGTAACCGACGACAGCAGGTCGGTCGGTTATGGCTCCTGACCGATGTCGGACGGACCTGAGTTCGTCCAATATCGGAATCGGCCCCTTTTTTGTAAATAGCATACATGAAGCATTTACATTGTGGTTTCCGGGGACCTAGCGAAAAATTCCTTAAATACATGTTATCTGAGATTAAGTACAATTTTTGTTTTACCTGGGACAGTGTTGAGGTTCTTAGTCAGTCTAGACATAATTTCCCGATACTCTAGGATATCACCACCCCCTAATGTTCTCACTGTAAATAGCGTTGGTCTGGCCTAAGGATAGTAAACCCTTCGGCTGTACCCTTGAATCTTGACTGACTCCTATTTGTGGCGATAGGCCAAACTAACCATCCCTTCCAATTGTGGTCCAATGAATTGCATGAAACCTTATGCATGATGTCATCTAGCGTGCCCTCACTATGTTCTATATAAATGTGCCATCTCTCAAAGTGTGAAAGCAAAAGAATAAGAGGTGTGTTCAAGTCCTTGATCTTGGCTAGTACAAGACAGGAAATCTGTTGCACAGTGTCATTCAGGAAGATCATTTGCTGTGGTATGAGGCATGTCCTAAATAAAGCCTCAGTTCCCTGAAACTGCCATTCTTTAGTCTCTCAGAATGATTTTATGTCTATAGTGTCCTTTCATAAGTCGAAACCCTGTTCAGACATTTGGGAAATAAAGGATGAAGAGTATATCTGTTTCGTGTTGGTGAGTATATTTTTCTTTTCAGATGTAAGTGCAAGCTTATAATAATATGAGTGCGGATCTGATGTGTTAAACCCAAAAAAATAAGCAAACATTTGTGCAAATGTTTGTGAACTACCTTTCAGTGGTGTTGGGCAATGTTCCCATTGGTGGTATGTGAAAACGTTGTGTGCGGTACTTGCTTTATGCAGAAAATGATGACCATAATGTTGGTAACAGTACATGGTGTCAAAATCAGATGTATCATCATGCATTTCATGTTTTGAGAATGCAGCAGATTGTTCTAAATCAGATAGCATACTATTTACAATTTCAAAGTCCCTGACGTCAGAGTATGTACTGGAGGTGATGATGTCATTCAAAGAAATTTTAAATACTTGCAGTATTTTCAAAAGTTCAGTGGGTCCTAATACATCATATGAAACCCTATCCCAAACTATTCCTTCAGGAACGGGAACTGCTGTAATGTTTACAAAGGACAGGTCTCTGTTTATGTTGAGATGACACATGTGGAAGAGGCAGAAGAAGTACTCCTCTTGTTCTTCGACAGCCGGAGAGGTACGGGCATTCTGTATGATGGCCCAAATTCTTTCTTGTCCACAATCTTTTCTCTAACCAGTTCCCTGACTCTGGGGACCCAGGCAGGTCTTGCAGCGACTGATTTTACTTCCCCAATGGTGGTGCGTTTTACTTGGACAAAGCTTTGCAGTGCCCGGAATTAATTGATTTCCTGTAAAACAGCAAAACGGTCATTGATGTCAAAAGCTTTTTCATCCGCCACTTTGCTGCTACAATCGAGGTCCGATGCCCACATTCTCATCCCAATTAGGACCTCCTATGGGGTGTGGCCTCCTAGAGAACTTCTTGGCATGTTATTAAGTGCTCTCTGGTCCCTATATAGGTGATTGACCCAGCTACTACCCGAGCCGAATACCCTCGCTGTTTGCTATACGTCCCAGTTTTTCCTCTTCACAATAAAATTTCCCTCGGGTGAAATGGAGATGAGTACCGCAATGCAACACCCAAAGTTCCCATGGCTTCCTTGTAAGTCCGAGAGCTAAATGCAGGGCCATGGTCGGAATGTAATGTGACAATTGCATATGTCCCTATAAAAACTCGCAAATGCTTTATAATAGTTCAGGTGTCAGCCGAGTGCTGGGGCCAGACCCACAGGAATCTAGAGCATGAATCCACTGCCACCAAGATGTACTTGTAAGCCCTGTCAAATAGACACATGTGAGTGGTCGGTCTGATATCAGTAGTGGTGTTTGTGGTGGACAGGGCACAATGAAACCTTTCATCTGTTGACAGATGTTGCACTTCAGGACAAATGCTTTTGTCTGCTTGGTAAGACCTGGCCACCAATAACGTTGTTTCTATAGCGAAATCGTCACAGTAATACTTGCGTGTGCTGAACCCAGACCCTAGTGTGAAGCAAGAATTAAACCTAATCTGCAATCCATGTTTGGTATTACTCTATCTCCCACTCCTGACATTTGAGGATATGGAATATTTTGTGCATCTAACTTGAGTGGAAAGCCTTTTGGCATGGGTGAGCTGTTTTTGTGTGAAGCAATGACAGCTACCATTATCTGTCCATCTATGCTCATGCTAGAATGAGTGATTGCAGCTATGGCAGCAGTCTGCACTGTTGCCTTGGCGGCTTCTTCAGCCAATGAATTCCCTTCAACATGCTTGTCAACACGTTGATGATTCAGCATATGAATCTCTGTGAGCCCACTGCAAGCCTTTTTTCAGCTCTGCCACTTGTTCCCAAAGCAACTTATGCTTTACTGTACAACCCTTCGAGTCTTTAAAACCATTCTGACCCCAGTAGTGAAGATATTCCTTGAATGACTGGACACAATAAAATGATTTGCATACAATTAGTGTGGGGACTTCTCATCCATATTTTTTAGTGCCAGTATCAGGGCTTTTAGCTCTGCCAGCTGAGCCGTTCAATCCCCTAGAGACTGCGTCTGCCTGTTGCTAGGACGGAACTTGCCACCCCACATAAGTCTCTTTATAATCGCGTCAGCTGCGCTGTATTGCTGTTTACTTCCTATGACAGGCTGAACAGATTTGTTAGTGTAAATTATGTATTCATACTGTTCTAGAGGCATTATTTCATTTGGGAGAGGATACTTTTTTTGTACTGCAGAAATGCTCATGTTTTCAATATAGAATCACATTTTTAGTCTACATCTGTTGCAGTGAGAGAATTAGTCCATTGTATCCATTGAGGATACATTGCTTTTGTGTTTGGAACTTTATCTTTTGTAACTGCCTCTAAGGTTGGTTCTGGAATCACAACAATTATTATTTTCCCCTGAGGCAGTGCTCTTTCTCTCACTACAGCAGTCTGTACTGCTGTTAGAATCTTTTCAATGGATGCATGTGCATCTAAGCGTTTGTGTACCGATAAGATTTGTATGAAATGGGTACAGTTTCGACTTCATTGGACGTTAAGTGAGTGTACCTGGATTGACCCACGACTACACGGATCACTAAATTCATAGTGGTTAGACATGTGTGTAAGTGTTTGGAAGATATCATGTCAACTTGAATGAATGAATGAATGAAACAGTTCTTGTAGAAGCGCGGACTTAGCCCAATGGGCGTCAATGCGCCTAAATCAAATGCAGAAGCTAGCAAACTACAAAGTCCTATTTACTCATGGGTAGGCCCTCTTAAAAAAGTAGGTTTTGAGAGCCTTTTTGAAAGACTCGATGGTCGGGAGCATTTTTATTTCTGTGGGAATGGAGTTCCACAGCTGCGGAGCAACCACGGAAAAAGCTCTGGCGCCCCATCTGGCAAGTTTGAAACGAGGAACAACCAGTTGACAGAGTCCCGCAGATCGGAGGTTTCTTGTGGGGACGTAACGCATAAGAAGAGATCCGATAGCACTAGCAGGACCATCCTTCAATGCTCTGTGGGTCAGACAGAGAATTTTAAAGGCAATTCTGTGCTGCACCGGGAGCCAGTGAAGCTCCTTCCTGGCTGAGGTGGCAGAAGATGCTTTCGGGAGATCCAAAACAAAGCGTGCTGCAGCGTTCTGGAGAATCTGCAGACGATGTATCAGGCCTTTATTGGCTTCCATGTACAGGGAGTTGCAGTAATCCAACCTTGAGCCAACCAGGGCGACTGCAACCTGTTTACGCGCCTGGGGGGATAGGTATCCGTGGATTTTATTGAGTGTCCTGATCACACCCCAGCAGGTGGCCACGGTCCTGTTGACTTGCAGGGGCATAGAGAGCGAGGTAGGGAACGAAAAATATCTGTATGTTTCTGTGTCCAGTGTTGAACTGAAATCCCAGGTCTGATTAAGTCATAGAAAGTTTCACTTTTTCTGCGTAATCCAAAATGTATTTTCCCTTGACTTGACAACTCGTAACCTAAAAATAGGACATTTTGCCAGTGTCCAATTTAGCCCAGGGACGTGAGAGTCTACCAGGAGCTTGCTTGGGAGGCGGAGTGGTCGGGATCCACCAGGTAAAAGGGATAAGCAGGTGGTCGGACCATGGTAATGGGATTGGTGCTCTCACTTTGAGGTCAGGGATATTACAAAAGATGGGATCCAGCAGATGCCCAAGTGTGTGCGTGGGTTGATCGTTCCTTAAATGGAGTTGATGAATTGCTAGGTCTAGAAGCAGTTCCGAGGCAGTGCTGTCATTACTGTTGTCAGAATGGATATTTAGGTCCCCTAAAATCAGGAAATTGGGCAGGGTGCTGGCCATGGCCATGGAGGTTTCCAGGAGAGAGCTACAAAACTGTCCCAAGGCCCCTGGGGGGGCGATAAATAAGAGCTCCCAAGAGGGAATTACATGGAGACATTTGGATGGTGAAATGAACGTTTTCGCAGTCAGAGAGGGGGCTGTCGTGGAATCGACACGAAAGATGGTCTCAATGAATAATAGCTATCCCTCCTCCCCTTCCCTTTGCCCGATCCAAGTGTTGGATGAGGAAGCCTTGAGGCAACGCTTGAACAATGTCCGAGTCGGAATCTGGTGAAAGCAATGTTTCAGTGAGAAATAGAATCTCCAATTGTAGCTCCTCTAAAAGCATGTGGATTACCTGGGCATGTTTAGGCAAAGATCAGCAGTTTACCAGGGCCATGTTGATGACAGGCTGGGCAGAGTGGCCGGTCTTAGAAGGGGTAAGTTTGAATGGGCAATGGAGACAATGGTTGCAAGGGCCATCAACTCTAATGGAGTGGGCGCAGAGGGACCGGAGGGGCTGGTTCAATTGGCCCAGGAGATCTCTGGAGTAAGATAACCTATTATGGTGGGGAGAGTCCATGGTGCCGAGCCCTGGGACCGTCATGGCACGGACGGGCGTAGGCGTGCTTACCTCTGGCCTACCTCCGGCGCGCCATCGTCGCGCCCACTGCGCTCATCCGCTGCACGTCCAATGAGGAGGGGGCATTTTGTAGTGTGAGGGCCTAAATCGCCCGCAACACTAGAGCGCAGACCGATCCTTCCCCAAGATGGCGCCTGTGCAAAACGCTGTTTGCTTGCCTCGTCCCGCAGTCCAGGAGACCCTAAGTCGGCCACCAAGGAGCACGTGACCTCGGGAGGATCACGAGGAGGTTCGGGATAGGTCAATCAGCTTTTTTACAAGATGTGTCCAAATTACACAACTTTCGAAGTAATTTTAAAATCGTTGCTAAAATATCACATGTAAATCACAGTGAAGACAATTTTTAAAAAGTAAGCCCTTGGCTCCCAGCTTTCGCTTCAGGAGTCGCGTGTTTGTCAGTGAGGCTTCGTCTTGCAGTCCGCCCTATATGTAGTGTGAGGGCCTAAATCGCCCACAACACTAGAGCGCCGACCGATCCTTCCCCAAGATGGCGCCTGTGAAAAACGCTGTTTGCTTGCCTCGTCCCGCGGTCCAGGAGACCCTAAGTCGGCCACCAAGGAGCACATGACCTCGGGAGGATCACGAGGAGGTTCGGGGTAGGTCAATTAGCTTTTTTACAAGATGTGTCCAAATCACACAACTTTCGAAGTAATTTTAAAATCGTTGCTAAAATATCTCATGTAAATCACAGTGAAGACAATTTTAAAAAAGTAAGCCCTTGGCTACCGGCTTCCGTCTCAGGAGTCGCGTGCCTGTAGTCTAAAACTAGATTACATGAATTGGCAGGTGCATTACAGGAAACAAAGGATTATTAAATGAAGAGGTGCAATTCTCTATTAAACCTTGGTATTCAAGTTGATCTAAGATCTCCTTGACTTATTTTTTCACATCTTGTTTTATTGGGTACTGTCTCTGAGGTGCTGGAGTAGTTTTTACTGGGATTTCATGCTGAGGTGATCCAACATCCCTCCATGCATGATTGCGGTATAATGCAGGAGCAAGTGCTCCCACCCACTCCTGCACATATGAATATTTTAGTGATTCTGGAAGGAGGTCTGAGAAAGCTGGTAAAATAACTGTTTCTCCTTTTGGGCAATCTATAATGAACTCAGGTTGCCAATTTTTTTCAGCCAAAAAGATGTCATATCCAAAACTCAGGTTCTCCCAAAAGAGACCTTTAACTTTCCTTGGTTTGTCCCCTTTCATATGGAGTGTTATTTTGTATAACTGGTGTGGGACACTTACCCTTGTATCAGGTGTCTTCACCATGATAAGTTCATTCAATGCTGCTGTCACTAGAAATTCCATCAGCTTCTGGCGAGTTATTATTACCTCTGCTGTGCTGTCTAGCATCGTCAGAACCTATTCCCCGGTCAGAAGTTGAGTCCTCAGCAGCCTGGGCAGTTCTTATGTTAAGGTCAGCTACTTTCTTCTTTTTAAATTGAGGTTTAGATTTGTGTTTATCTTCTTTTTTGATATTATAGTCCAAAGTCCAATGTGTATCTCTGGACTTTGTTTGCTCTTCTGATCTGTGTTCTGACCGTCCTTCCCTCTCTGAGTTTTTGGATGAACCCTGAAAGGAATGAGAGGACAGGTATTAGTATCCTAATAAGTTTTTTAATGTTATCACGATTTCTAAGGTTATACCTCCTTTCGGAGGGTTCCTGTCGAGGAGACCCACA
Source organism: Lissotriton vulgaris (assembly GCF_964263255.1). Classification (NCBI taxonomy): domain Eukaryota; kingdom Metazoa; phylum Chordata; class Amphibia; order Caudata; family Salamandridae; genus Lissotriton; species Lissotriton vulgaris. The sequence continues at coordinate 1,573,866,014 of NC_141685.1, forward strand.
CGTTGATTGTGATATATTCTTTCTATTTTTTTGTTGTTTATTATCCTATTTCTTTTTTTGAAGAATAAGGTGCTTTCTTGGTGTTATCCTTTTCAGGACTACACCTTACTTTTGGTTTTATAGCTCTGGCTCCCAAATGATCTCTACCTTGATTGGCCTAGGAATCTTCAATAATTTTTGGTAATTCTTTCTCCTGTTGTGCATGAGTGCATTACCTCAGGTGTTAGCGTATAGCCACCTCTGCTGCCTCCCCTTTTATGTTTGCTAGCATGATTGTAGATATCTGGGAAAAATTACCTAATAATTTCATCCCTAAGTTCAGAACTGGTTCTGCTCCAGTTCATGGCAGCGAAAATTGTACCCGAAGTGGTACAATCCTCTATCTGGAGATATCCCCATTGCCAAGCAAATTGTCATTATTCTGTGTTTTTCTTGTGAGCATGTGTGTGGAAACACAGCCTCTAACTGTGCTATTTTCTGTGCTATCCAGAATGGCATTTGCTCACGTTCAGTGGGCATTCTTTCCATAACTGCGTTCAGCGTTTGTGGGGTGATTTTAGTTGCAGTCCTTAGTAGTTGACCTGCTGGGGTTATTTTTGTTGGTTGAAGTGTGTATTCTCATAATGAACTGTGTCATATTTCTGTAAAGTTTTATTATTTCTTTATGAAGTAGGCCTAAGTCTGCAATTGGCAATGTGTCAACCTCTGGATGTGTTGTGTACGAAGCCAGGACAGGCCAAGTCGCTCCATCCCTGCTGAGCGGACCGAGTCTCACTTTAACTGTGGTGTGTGGGAGGGTGCCTTTAAACCAGTTTATATGCTCCTGGTAACTAAGCGGAACTTCAATGTCCTCGTATGGACAGTATTCTTCCAGTGTTTCATCTGGACTGTAAGAATGAAATGTATTTGTGCGTGCAGCTGCAGGTTGGAATTCAAATCATCAATACAATACCTCCATCCTGAATGACTTGTGTGCCTCAATCCCAAATGTTACAGTCCCACCTAATGCTGAGACTCCAAACTCTGCTAGTTTGAAAGTAAGTGCATTTCTGACATTTTCTGAAATGTTTATAGCACCTTCCTGCTCACCATTCTCGCTGCATTCACATGCAATGCTGGTGCAGCGTTTTCTTCGACCGACATTGTTGAAAGAGTTTGAAGGCAAATGAGATAAAGTTTTATACACAATGTAGGAACTACAATCCTTCAATCTTGAACAAACCTACAGCCAATACAACGGATGTGCCTATTGAGCTGTAGCAGATTTTTCCCTTCCCACTCTGGGTAAAAGTGAGTAGGGGTCTCTGAGAAAGCATGACTGAACTACTCAGATTTGACCGTTAAATAGGAACCAAACCAACATTGGGTGCCATGGCATTTAGTTCCTATAAATCTATATAGGCTCTGCACATTTAGACAACATAAACTGTAGGATTGGTGTCCAGACTGATTCCAGACACCCCCACCGCATATGTTCGCCTGGAGACCAGCTAGCTCACAGTGCCACTAGGAACCCTTCCTACCAAGGAGCACATTTTTTCTGGCATCTATCGACAATTACAACCCTGTCCTCTCAGGGATAGTGGAAACAGTACAGTACTTTCCTTCAGTCACCTGTGCTCACTTTGTCTCAGAGAGATACACAGAATTAAGCATGGGCGGAAAATCCGTTTCGCTCGCGGATTTTGCGGATTTTCGGTAAATTCGCAATCCGCGAGATTTGCGAATCTCCCGCAAAATCCGCAAATCCGCGAGCAGCGGATTTCATGGCTTGCTCGCACTGTTCGCGTGAGTTCGCGGCTTCCCAGTACAACTTCGCGCCCCGCGAATAAGCGCAAAATTGCAGAAATACGATCTTAGCAAAACTGAAACTACTTACCAGGTTCAAAAGTTCAGGCTCATCATTAGTAACCATTTCCTGTAGTGCTTCCTGAGGGGCCCCTCCAGAGTTCAGTTGCCAGTTGCAACTATTATGTGACCCTGCTCTGAACCTCAGAATAGTTACACATATGCCACAAAGGTCCTGAATTACAGCTAAGGGAGACAAGCAGGAGCCAGGCTGGAGGTTCAAATCCATTAATCAGCCCCTAATTCATTATTGTCAGTTGGGGCAGGGCAGGTGTTGTAACTAATTTTGCAACAATGAAAGCACTTAGCAAGTGCAAAAGATCACTAATCAGGAAGCACTAAGGAAGCAGGTGCCAGCTAAAAAAATATTCTGTGACACATTAATCAGCCCCAAATTAATTCAGGTCACTTGAGGCAGGGAAGGTGTGCTTGCGTTGCCACAATAATGTACACTGACTGGACAACCAGAGGGTGCTGTGATGAAACAGAGGGTGGCATGGGTGGGCCAGAGGGTGGCATGAGTAGTCAGAGAGTGGCAGTGGTCTCGAGTTGGACAACCCACTAAGAATGCCAGACCACTGCGTGCTCGAGTGTCTGCTTGCAGGGACCTCAGCGTCTCATGTCAGTGTGTCAGCATGGAAGTCTTTCTCCTCTGCCTGGCACAACAAAAATGTGGTGCTTATATAACCTAAAGGTAAAGGTATCCTCAGGGATTCCACCTTGCTATGTCATTGTCGGCTGAGGATGACGGTAGTGATGAACCTTATATGTAGTTATTATGCAGAAGATGGTAATCCTGCTGCAATTCTGGTAATCTTCATGCATAATAAATTAGGCTAGCTTTTGAAGAAAACCACATGACATTTATGCATCACCTACTAGGTAAAAGGTAAGCAACAACACTGTTATGTAGTGCAATGGCAGGGTAAATATAGGTGAAAGATTAGGAGACTACCCAAGCCTATATTGGGGGACATTGGGAATCATTACACTACTACTATGCATATAAAATCCTGTTAAATGATGAGAGGAATTTTTTCAGATCAATCCTATTCACGCTGATGACGCAAGGAGCCCACCAGTAATATTGCACTTTCCTAAGCCTTTAAAAAATACTTTTAAGCACAGGATAAACAATATAATGATACATGATTTTCTCTAGGGGTGTGTAAAATGTCGGTAATTTGCTTTAGTGTATTTACTCAAAATTTTATAAAAATGATGCGAAATTAGGTATAATTATGTGAAATGCAAATCAATCACTTTACACTATCTTTCAGCATACGATTTGCGCTCATTTAAATGTTAGGTGTTAGGACGCATTTCAAAAGAAGCGCCATGAACAACAGCTGTTCACGTTCTTTTGTTCGGGTGGGTTCATAGTAAATTCTTAATGTAAATGGTTTCCCTTTAAATTATTTGCAAATGGCATGTAATTATGTGAACTGATGTAATGGTATAAATTTTTATTTTCGTCCAGGTCTAATTTTCTCTTGTTTTTTCTGTTGGTTTCTCTTTATCCACGATACTTTTAAGGCAGTCATTAAGAAACAGCCCTTCTACTATTATCTCACCCTCTAACACTGTTAAACTCTGTTGCCATTTTGATTAATACCTCTTTGACAAAATACGCTGGCCTCTTCATGAACAAGAATTGACAAAACCCATAGGTCTATATACTACGAGATAATGTATGCTAACACAGGTATCTTTGAATGTCCACAGACTATTTGTATCTTCATTCATTCCATCAAGACATGTTCAGCTTTCCATTTCAAAATAATAAGGTTATTTTACCAGATGACTGCTTGAAGATCATCTTAGAGGAAGTTTAAAACATGGCATGTATTATAAATCACAAAAAGAGAACCAGGTTAAATGTTAAATAACGTTTCCATTCATTGTACTGTTTGACATAAATTGCATAGCAATAAATTAATTGACGAGGGCAAGGCGATGTGTAAACATAAAATTGCCCACAATGGATAGCGAGAATTGTTTGATGGATGCCAACAGGAATGCCTATTAAGAATCTGACATTGCAGAGCATTTTGTTCAGCTAAGTTTCAGTAGAGTCAGCCTCCTCTAAGATTGATACAAATTTTCCTAAATTCCCTCTTTTCCTGGACCTCATTTTTCATGCTTTCCTAGAACGTTTCTCTCGTGACCTAATATTAACTTCTTTACACATAATTTCTATCTTAATGGCATGTTGCTGCAATCCACAATAAAATATTGGGAGGAACCCTTTGTTGAAAAAGGGAATGGGTCTATATGTAGGCAAAAATTCAAGAATTCCCTTTTCCTTTTTTGTTAGTTATGAGACTCCTATCTCACGAAGGTCTTGGTTAAAGGTAATAAACAAAGGAGGGCTTTAGAGTTACAACCAGATTAACAAATTTACATGTTTGCGATATTTAAGTATTTCAATTGTGAACAACAGACAGCAGGATAACAATGAGAATGGAGAGGCAAGAAGATAAATTGTATCTCTTTTTTTATTAATTGGTTTTCCGAATAGTCAGATTAAAAACATCATATTTATTCATAAAAACATTACATTTATAACACAATTCATGAAGAAAAAAGATTATATGTCGACGCGGTGTTTCGGTGAAAAAGATCGTCCCCTTCTTCAGGACACTTTTTTCATTAAAAAGCAGTCTAATTTTGCTACTGGTTACCCGCGTTATTCAATTGGCGATGTAAATTCTTACAATTTATTTCTGCGGTTTATCAATCGTTTCTGTAGACTGGAATGACTTCCTTATCATCAATCGTTTGGAAATTCTGTTCCTTCTACAATTGCCCTTCTTGTGATTTTTCAATTGTCACATGAACTTAATTTTTAAATGTATTTCCTGCTCAGGCTGTTTTCATCAAGTAACCGCCCGGAACCGTGGTTTAATGTGTCGCCCTCTTATTTTTTCTAGAAAGTTTATCGGCAGGACGGCCGTCTGTTCTTGAATGTAACTTAATTTTAAAACCTGGGTTCTTGTTGTTTTGCCACCCGACTTCAAAGTTCCTTGAAAGATTTTGTGGAGCACCTCGCTTCAATTTGAATTGCTCCTTCGTTCTCGAGCAACACCACGGACCGTCCTCTTCTGTTCATGGGCTGCAATCCAACTTCTGAGTAACTGTACTGGCATTATAGGCATCACACCCTGAAATCAGAATATAATACCATTTGCCAAAGGAGATTCTCGTCTGCCTCTTCCTGACAAATGTTGACTGGTTAGCACATTAGTCAAGTAGCATATATGCATTTAGCACATCGGAATCCCATTTTGGGTACAGATTTGCACCCGAAACACAATAAACTGCGAAGCTGTAATCAGGGACATGGTTTTTTTCTCAGCATTGTTAGACTGATTTATTCAATCAGGTCGACCTCTTTCCAACATGAAAACACCACCTTGGTCTTCATAGAAGGAAAGAATGCCCTCTTCTGACCCTCAAAGAGTTACTGTAAGCAGAGTTTTGGAAATTTTAGAGTGTTTACTTATGCACTCAGCTATCCAAAAGTTAGAAAAGTGGCTCATGGGTACACAAAATTATTATAATCTAAAATATATTGTGAGAAACAAATATTGTCAATAAATATTCTGGTCATGAAAAGAATAATGTGTTACATAATATCGCGTTTAAGGGCTTAATATAATTTTTTAAATATATTAGTATTAGTATTTTATATCAAGCTTGTATTTTTTTATGTTTTACGACTTTATGTGTTATGCATATTAAATTTTGGCAGGTTGTTGAGTTTGTAGGGAAACAGGGCGAGAAAGTGTGTGAATACATATATTAATGTTCCCTGAATATTTTTCTAATTTGCAAAAGTTAATTGGTTAATTAAATTGTCAATTATGTAAATTGATTTAATATATATTGATTAAATTATGTATTATTAATTAATTATTCATATTAGTTATGTAATTTTGTGATTCATTCATCTAATGTTTTTTTAATTATTTCTGTAAATGCAACTATTACATTTTTTCATTTACATTTTTTTTTTATTGAAACCAAGAATTTTTAACATGAACATAAGGGAGGGGTTGTCTTTAAATGGTTAGTGATGCATTGATCTTATGTGCAACTATTTAATTGTTGATATTTCAATTAGGTAATTTATTTAATTATTTTTAGTGTTTTTAAAACATTTACTATTGTTTAAATTTTTGTTGGGAAGTGTTTAAAATTGTGTTTTTGTTATGTCATTTTTTAATTAGTTTGTAATTAGTTTTTTAGAGTTTTCGTTTGTTTTTATTGAAATGTGTGTGCTTTTTAAATTCTAACTATGTTTGCTTTTTATTGTTGCAATTTTTTACCTTAATTTGATAATTGTTTTCAGATATTTAACACTTCCTTCTTCAGTTACCTTGTTTGGAGTAGGATTTGTAAATCTGACAGCTCCCCCAAAGTTCATTGTTTTCCATACTATTGCTTAAGTGAAGTGGGAATAGTAAATATTCATCCCCTGCAAGTCCAACACTTTCCTTACTGGTGCCCAGTTGGAGTGGGAATAGTCAACTGGGCCACTCTAAAGTCCAATATTTTCACCATTTTTGCTTAGGTTGAGTGGAAATCAATCCAAAGTCCAGTGCGCTCCATTTTGCAGCTTAGGCTGCAGTGGGAATAGTATATTTTGTCCTACTGTTTTTAGGATGAACAAGTAGTGGTAAATTTAAGCCTTCAAAGTTTAAAATGTTTTGATTTTCTTTACAGTATGAAATGTTAATTTTATTGTATTTGTGTTGGTTTAATTTTTAATTTTGTTTTTAGAGTTTTATTTTGAATAATTTTCTTGGAGTTTAAACATTGTTCGATATTTTTGTTCTTTATCTTTGTTACTTTAGAGGTAACAATGAAATATTCTAAATATATTTAGTGTTATTGTTGTAGGCTTTGTTAGTATTTGGAATTCTGCTTATTTGTTTATTTTTTCTCATTTCGGACAATTTCAAATGTATTGTGATTTTATTTCACAGTATTTTGTTTTGAACTGTAATGTTTTTATTTTATTTAGGAAGTTTATTTGAGCTCTATTATTTTTTGTTTGTTTGTAATATGTATTTCCAATGTAGTTGTATTTTTTAAATTGAATTGACAAATTTAATCTGAATGTATAATACATATTTGTGAGTGTTATTTTTTAAGATATTAGAATTTGTTGTAATATTTCATAAAACCTAATTTAGTTCTATATTTATTATTTATTTACATACATTTTCTAAGTATTTTTAATGTATTACTTTTATTTTTGCATTTGTTACTAAATATCTAATAATTATTTTTAAGTTACTGTATAATTGTAAATACTTTTGAATATATATATACCTATTTAGCTAATCACGTTAGATAGTATCATGATATTTTTCAGCAAATGTTTTGGAGCTTACATAAAAAAAATATAACTTGTTATTTAGTACCACAATCGTTTTGGCACAATCCTTGTATATTGCAGTATTTCTGATATCAGTATTAAACAGCCCATGTTCGATTCTATGCCTATTATGCATGCTGCAATCCAAGCATCCCCATGTTTTATAGTTTGGCTGTGGTACTGATGTTTGGGCTCAGGGGCAATGTATGCTCATAAAGCACACCCACGAGCAGCAGTCATCCTTAAGGACAAATGGGGTGTTTCTACATACCCATCAGGTGGCCTCTGATTACATGCTGAGATGCTTTCCAAATAACTTCACTCTGTGAAGCACTGATGAGCATCTGTACATGGCGGTGCCCATTGTTTACTACAGAAATGGGGCACTCAATTTGTCTCCACTGCACCCCAGAGTGTTTACGTAGGTCTACAGTGGCTCTTCCATCCCCAATGAATTTTTTTTTTCAGTTTTCTTTTTTCCTGCAGGGCTTTCAGTGCCAATTGGTGGGAGCTGAAAAAAGCCACAGCCCTGAAGCACTTATCATGGATAAACAACACTCCATAAAACCTATACACAGCTGATATAAAATTAAAAACTATGGGGCAGATGTATCAAGATTCCATTTTGCGATTTCTAAATAGCGATTTTTAAGGAATCGCTATTTAGAAATCGCAAAATGGGATGTATGTAAAAAATCGCTATTTTTAGCGATTTCTCAATCTTCCTTATTTGCGAATTCGCAATTTGCGAATTCGCAATTGAGTAATCATTTCCCATTCATTCCTATGGGCCCGGAGGCCCATAGGAATTGAGAATAATTTCAAGGGTGCAGGGGTGTCTCAAGGACATCCTGCTGCACCCCTGAAATGTACATGTGTGTGCATATGGCGCACATACATGCCCTATGAGCATGTGTGTGCATCACATGCCACCTTCAAAAATGCCAAATTGTGCATTTCCAAAAGAATTCGCAAATTACAAGTTGGTGTTAATTTGCGATTTTTTAACTAAAATTCGGAATTGAAAAATGCTACATACATAGCATTTAAGGAATAGCAAAATTGTGATTTCTTAAATGCTATGGCAAAATAGGGAATTGCAAATTTTTGCGATTCCTTAATTTGCGAGTTTTTGATGCATGCCAAAACATGCAAATAGGCCGTTTGTGATTCGCAAACGGCTTGATACATCTAGGCCTATATCCTTTGTGAAATTCATCGTTTTCACCCCTTACATACTCCCATTTTTTTGTGGCCATTTTTAAATCTGGTGCCCTCTTGTGGTATTTTTTTTTACGTTAACTGCCTGTAGTAGAGGGCGAACTTTCAGGCAAATATGTACTCAAAGTTTGTTGCACCTTGTATCCAAATGGGATGTAGAACAGCATTCTGCACTTTCTGCCCATCTGCAATAAAATTCAGGTCATGCTTGAAGTATAGAGTTATGGAACCTGTGATACAATCTAGCTTTTATATGTCGCCTAATACCTTATTTATTTCCTTTCTATATGCTGTGAACAAAATGCGGCGTTCACCATGTTTATGGTACTCATTTCACCATCATCGATTGTGAAAGGCTGAGAAGGCCCCTGCGGGATTGCAACTCATGGTCTTCAAGTTATTAGCTGCAACCACTGAAGGAGAGAGTAGTACATTTAAAACTTCACTGGCCATCCGAAAGAGTTATTTTGCTAGTGGGAACACACACACACATATGTATATATATATATATATTCTCCAAAAGCTATCAGTCGATAGCGCAAGTCAGCACTCAACACAGGAGTTCATTCCCAAATCGTCACGGTTTATTATCAGAAAGCAGCATACATCGCACAACACCAACGCGTTTCGCAACTCACTGTTGCTTGATCACGCAACAGTGAGTTGCGAAACGCGTTGGTGTTGTGCGATGTATGCTGCTTTCTGATAATGAACCGTGACGATTTGGGAATGAACTCCTGTGTTGAGTGCTGACTTGCGCTATCGACTGATAGCTTTTGGAGAATTTATGAAAGCGGGGCTCTGCTTTGAAGTCGGCACCGGTGGATGAGCGCCATTGGACTACAAATTGTTTTGAGCCATACCTGTGGATATATATATATATATATATATATATATATATATATATATATATATATATATATATATATATATATCAGACTCTGGGTTTCGGTAGGCGTGATTTTAAATTCATGACTAAATGAAGAGTATCACACTACATGTAAGTACGAACCTCATTCGCTATAACCTTTAACAAAGCAATACTGCTGAAAAGAAGTTCAGAGGCAATGCCATTTCACAGGTATGCTTCGCACAGAGCCAAAAAGTGCACAGAACACACAAGAAAACAGAATGTCCTAGACAAACAATGAAAGCATGTTTTTTTCAGCTATTGCTTTAAAGAGCCCCAATCAGGCATGCTGTGAGACTCGCAGGCAATCAATCCGTCCAGATCAGTATTCATTGTATCGAATCTTCTGAATTTTTCTTTTAAATCTACAGGTATGCACAGCGAAAACGAATTAATATTCTTTACAGAGATCTGATAGCGTTTTACAATTGAAACATTCTGAAGCAGGCCTCGACCAAAGTCCATTGGATGCTATTCTGTTATCGTACAGGCTTTGGTGTCAGAACAATAATAGCATTGTGCACCCGTAATGCAGTGTTCACACATGGCTTGCCCTACAGACGGCTACATCCTTCAGACGGCTCCCTGGATGTTTTTAATTCGATGTTTATGTCAGTCTCGGGACAAACTGTATGTCCTTAGAATATTGATAGGAGATCAAGCTGGGTTGCTCAATCAGAACTCAGTGGATCTGTGGACGTGACAGGCGAAATAGCATTTTGTGCAGAACGCCAAGGATTGCATTTGAAGCTCGAGACACGCAGCGCCCCGTGATGGCATATCGTATTCTACTTTTGTTAACGTGAAAATGTGTAAATATCCGTGACAAAAGGTGACAAATAATGTTCGTGCTGCCACTACAAAGCCCATCTATCCCTTCCTCCAGTTCAGCTCTTTTCTCGCTCACTCAGCCTATGACAACAACTCATGTATTTTTTCTGGTGCAGGTCTCAGTCCTCTGTGAATGTATGAATTGTTAATGGCTCAATGTAAGAGTCACCCTTCCCATCCCAGCCTACTCTTATGGCATACATGCCTTTTTATTCTTTTTACTTTTTCACTCTTTCACCTGTATAGAGAGGGGATTAAAAGAGAAGCCTACTAAGCAAAAAGTGGGTTTTTTTCTTCAGTGAAAATCTATTAACCTAGGAATTTCTGAGTATGTTAGTGAATACCTAAAATCCCAGCTTCTCCACAGAATTCCAATTCTTATACCCCCTTACCGAGCACATGTTTTACAAGAATAGATCAGTATGGTGTCCTGGTTCGCCAGATGTTTTACCTCCCTCTGGACAAAAAAATCATGTGCACATGAGGTGGTGCAACACTCTTAGGTAGAGTCCCGCGTTATCCAGAATAGACAATTGCCAGCTAATAGTGGAATACATGTACAGCAATACCATGTGGTATACAACTTTAACAGGGACACTGACATTATGCGCCAATAGAGGACCAAATTATGTGGCACTGGCAGAGTAACCATTATTTCACTGTTTTTCTACTTTAACATTCAATATTTGAGAAAACGTAAATATCAATTTCAATATTGACTACAGCGTTTAGCAACTGAAGACTGACCAATTAAATGTTGCAGATGCTTTGCTACTAGAGTCCTATTTTAAAAACTTAGAATCAGCTAGAAAACAAATGTTAAATCCGCAAATGATGCAGCAGATGGTGGGGCGTTTGGCAAGTAAGGTAAATATATAAATATGTAGACAGTGCTACAGACACATCATCACAAAAATCTGAAAAATCCTCAGGCCCTGATTATTATTTATAACTAGATTACCATAGCCATCAAAATGGTCTTGGCCCCTTTAAGTGGCATTTTCTTTTAATTTTAAAAAGGTTTCCTTTGCTACAGATATATCTTTAGTTAAACGTCATCATTAAAATGTGGATTGTCAAAGGCTCTGGCTAGTAGTTTCTCCTTGTGTCTCAGCTAGGCTGCTTTTGTATTAGGGGGGGGGGTGAGGCTAGTGGTATTGCAACAGAAAAAGTGGGACTTCTCATGAGGGAGGGGGAACACAAGATCCACTTTGCTGCTGCTGCAAAGAGGTTGTTGATGTTGTTGTAACACGAGTTGCCCAATACGGTAACATTGCCTTTTTAGGGAAGTGGCTGTAGAAGCCACAGTATCCTATAGAGAGAAACTGGGATCAGGAACATCTATGACCTGTTACCTGCGAGATCTGGTGCAGCTGTTCAGAGAAAAAAGACATATACATCAGATGCAGGAGGAATGTGGCCACATTTTGGTGCAGTGTGGCGTTCTCAGCTTGAAGACCACATGTTGGAGCCCCTGTGCCTATGAGGATCATCATTTGCCATGAGTTTAAGGCATATCTTCTGAGTGACTTCTACCGAGGACAGTGGAATGGAGAGCATGAGAAATAATTGTAGGTGAACATTCAGCTATTGCAAAAGCGAAAGGACACAATGGTTGTAGCCAAACAATCTTTTTGATAAAGAGTTCTTATTCATGATAACCAGACTTTAAAGAAGCAAATTGTGACGTTTCAAGAAGAAACAAGGACTATCAATGGGGAGAGAGGGGGGGGGGAGTTTGCACTAATATCACTAATGGTCCTGCAAGCAATTAAAAATCTAAGATATTGAGCAAGTAGTGAAGTCAAATGATCCAAAATACAGATCCTGGGCAGAAAAATAACTGCAGGTGGAGTAGGACATGTCTAAGTCAACATGAAGACTTGGAATTTTGACAATTTCCTATTCACAGCTAAAGGTTCCACAAAAAGAAAACGTTAAAGAATGTACTGTGAGTGATATTAGTTGGGAGAGTTTAATGGCTTTAAAAAGGGTGAATTCAGAGTAATAAAAGACAAAAATCTGCAAAAAAACAATGCCCTCATGTAGTCCTTGTCTGTTGGAACCACTCTGCCGAGTCAGCCGATGGAGGTCCTTACTCATGTGACAGATGACTACTCACCCTATTTAAAGATCTTTTACCTCTATCTTGAAATCTGTCTGTTATAAATAAGTTGCCTCTTGCTGGCTCCTTTAACAACAGTGAAGTATGACAAGGGTATGCATGTTTGAAGCACCCGCTTGGAGCGCTCTTGTTGTTTAAAGAAAACACACTTGAAAAGTGTGCATTTTGCCATTTTTGAACAACAAAGTAAATGGCATTGATTTACTTGCACGTGGGTTCCATTTAAGATTTCCCAGAAAATGGTTAAAAAAGAATTCAGGGAACATCGTTTATGATGCGGTTTTTACACTGCAGTGCCTTTACCCCGCAGCTATTACAACGCAAGTCGCTACTATGACTTGCGCTGGATGGCGCTGTGGGATAAGGAATCTTGCAATTTTATATTCCAACACCTTCCCTACTGTTACGGGGACTGGTGTTGAAATATAAAATTATAAGATTCTTAAATCCACGCCCTACAACGCAAGTCGTTGTAACGACTTGCGTTGTAAGACTTGTGTGGTAAAGGCATGCGTCGTTACAACATTCGTTGTAACAACGTACATCCCAAAAAATGAGTGACTGTAATTAAAGATTCAAGAGGGAGGGATGACTGTTGCTCCGACCAGATGCTCCAGTGGAGGGTGGACCACTGGGCATGCTCAACTAATGGGAACCCAGCAGATTCCATGCCTCTACAGAGAGTGAGGGAAGAGCTGGTTTTGCTGTTACAGCATTCCTTCCACGATGAAAACCACAAGGCCCCAGGAGAGGACATGTTAGCTGTACTTTGGCTGCCAAAAGAAGATCCAACAGCTTGAACCACAATAGGGAAAACTATGTTTATGTCTGAGTTCAGTGGGAAGTTGGCTTTTCTTGGCGACTATCCAGAAGAAAGAAACTCTCTGTGAAGTTCATTATGGGTTATTGTTTCCAGTTCTGAGCCCAAATGCATTGGTGTGAAAAGGACATTCTTTGTCTTAGGAGATCTATCACTGCAGGGGTCACGAGGGGTCACAACATCACTCCTGGCTTGGCCCTTGCTTCCCATGGCACTGCCTTTTCGACCGCTGGCCTCAGAGGTGGCACAGTCAATGCCAAGAACACACAGGCAGCTCATCTGTGGGAACGGCGGTCGAAAAGGCAGTGCCATGGGACGCAAGGGCCAAGCCAGGAGTGATGTTGTGACCCCTCGTGACCTCTGCATGTCCGCCATGCATGCCCTGCAAACCCCAATCTCCCCATCTGTGTCGACATCAGGGTTTCACCCTGTTTGTTTTCTGCCCATTTATTATTATGCTAATAGTGAATAATACTCCTTTATTTACAATTAGCATAATATAATATGGAGCAGCAGGAGCATATTTGCATGTGCGGAGCTTGTGTGTGAGTAAATGCCAATCGGTGACAGGGGGTGAGTATGAATGAGTGAAATTGAGTGTGAGTGGGTACCATTGAGTCAGAGTGAATAATAATATGCCAGTGAGAGAAAGAGTGACTAAATCTGTGAGAGTAAATGAGAATGAGTAAGAATGAATGTAAGGTAGCGTTAGGAAAGGAGTGTGCATGAGAATGACTGTGAGTGTAAATATAAGTGAGAAGTAAATCAGAATGAGTGAGTATAAATGAGAATGATTGAGTATAAATGTGACCATATGTGAATGAATGCAAGAGCATGTTTCAGAATGAGTGTAAGTAATAAGTAAGTAAATTTTATTTGCATAGTTAATAAAAACCATTGCAATTTCTCCATTTTAAAAATACATATACGTACTGTACATTTTTACCGTAACGTAATATTGCACATAAAACGATCTAAATCCTTATTAAAATCTTCCGAATTAATACAAATTAAAAATGAGGTTCATCTTGGCTTCAATTTTCTTTGTGAGCTTAAAAAAGAAGGTCGAGTTCCAGTATCTTCTTTCCACAACCTTCATTGATCTGATTATATTAAACAAACATTTTAAATATAGTTCAGCCTAGTCAAGTGACTGCAAGCTAAGTTGAGAGTCAAGTTTCTGCATCTTTTTCTCCACCTCCTTTAAAAACTTCACCAAGCTGCAGTTTAACTGTGGTCGTCGGGTGTAAAGCAGGCAAGAACTGCATGCCTTCAAGTACGTACTCTTCGTTGGTTGAACAGAAATTTCAGCATGCGTTTTCTTTCCTCTAGCAATTTCTCGCAGGAACACAACAGATGTTGCATGTCCTCATTTGCCTTGCCACATAAACGACAGAGGAAGCCCCCTTTATCCCTCTGCCAATGTGGGAGGTGGGTTCTGCAAGGTAACAGGCCCAATCTGAATTTTAAAAACTTCAATTTTGTGGTCCTTGAGTACCCCAGGTCGAGGTAACTCTGTTGACCTTGTTTAGAGTAGAAGTTTAAAACAAACCATCTGTGTGACCTCTTGGCAACTGTCACCTTATGTTCAATCCATGAAAGATATTTTGTTGCTTTCTTTACCAATCTTTTGACTGTGGTATGATTGGTAGAAGTGTTCCACAGCTCCTGTATGCCTAGGTTCACCAGGCTTTTTTCCAAGTACTTGGCAGCTTGCGAGACTGGGCTTCGCTGTAATTACGACCATAATAAGCTATTTAAGGTCCCCTGTTTGGCCTTTCTGATTTTGTCCCACGCGGTTATGTACGTCCCCTGCCTTGCAAGGGACTGCTTCTGACCACCAAACTCTAGCCTGAGTTGAGCCGGGAGGTATATTTCGGCAGGCCAAAGAATATCCTGTATGTTTATGTCACAGCCTTATCCAGAGTTGCTGCATCTCTTCCTCTTTGTACTTCGCTACCGTAGGTAATAGTGGGCAAAAGTTTGGCTCGTATAACTTGTGCCAAAGGAAGAAGAGATGGGCTGGTGAGTTTGCCATTTCGTTTTTTTTAGTGAGCCTGCTATAGCCATGCCTTTTCCTTTGATGCTTTCTTTTTGGATGGTAAATTGGCCACTGCTATCAATTTTGACCCCTAGGTACTTGTACATTGTTGTATCCTCTATACGGGTGTTGTTCCAAAACCAGCTGTATGATGTTTTTCCTTTCTTGTTGATTGACATTGTTTTGGTCTTCTCAAAGTTTATTGTCAGGTGATTCTCATCAGAGTATCTTTTTGTTGCATCCACAAGATTTTGCATCCCTATTTTTGTGTGACTGATTAAAACCAAGTCATCTGCCTTTTTTTGTACTTTTTATCTTTACTCTGTGATCTTTTGTGAAAGAAGTCATATTGTATCCTTCTCTGCATATTGGATCTTTGGAGTTGTAGTGTAACCTGCCATGTTGGTTGTAAAAGTCTCCCATTTCTCAACCTCACTTGCTCCAATTCTCCAGTCGAAGTGATGCTTTGCCATTTCTTGTATGTCTTCGTCCTTGACTACTGAGCACTTAATCCATTTGTAGTTGATGGTATAAAAAAAATCATTCAGTACCAGCGATTGCTCAAATTTTGGTTTACTGATGTTAAGTATGATTACCTGGGGACAGTGATCGCTGTCAGCTTTTCCCCTATTTGGAATGAGGCAATCTGACGGAATAAGGATAGTGACATAAAAGTGTAATCCAATATTTTGCTAAATCTTATTGTATGAAATATACACGCTGGTGGAGTGTCTTCATTAAATATCCCATTTAATGCTCTGAGATTATAGCATTCAAGGTTCTCTAATACCTCCTCTCCTAACTTTGAATATTTGGATGTTTGTGGAGACTCTTGATATGGTAAGTTCCAGGCTATGTTTTGATAGTGATTCTCATCACTTGTTGAGGTTCCAATCAGATTAAGATTGAAGTCCCCAGTGATCATAATGTCCATTGTCGGGGTATCGTTTATAATTTCCTCCAGGCTTTTACATAGATCTTTTGCAACCTTTCTTTTCGTTTTTGGGTGTATATAGACGTTGATCAGTGTGAGATTTGTGCCCTTCTTGCCTAGTTTGGAGGTAGATAAATGTATTATCTTTAGATCTGGAGTGATAAATCCTAGTTCCTTGATATCATAGACACTTGCAGTTGAGACGTAGGTTACTAGGCTCCCTTGTAGATGGCCATATTTTGCTGTTCTCACCACACTGGTGAAGAAGCGTAGAAATCCATGCAAGTGCGGAGACTCTAGTTGCCATGTTTCTTGCAGGGGGGTACAAAAGGGGGTGGTGATGGACGGAGCATCTGCATCAATCAAACACTCGCACCCAGTCAAAAGATCTGCGTTTAATCCATCACCGTTCTTTAGCCCACTCTGCCACCCCAGTTCAGACATGGCAATATGCAAATCAGTCTGACCCTGTGCCTCATGGGAACAGTCCAGCACGAACTGCCAAGCCATGTCTTCCCTGGACCGGAAACAAGCTTCAGAGGACCGGTTTCTGGCATTCCAGCCGTCTTCAGCCTGGCTTGCTTGAATCCAGTGGCAAAGTGAGCAAGGGACTCACGTCTGAGCATACCCTGCCACTCTTATGGCGGCCAAAAGCGGTACAAAAGGGGGTGGTGATGGACGGAGCATCTGAATCAATCAAACACTCACACCCAGTCAAAAGATCTGGGTTTAATCCATCACCGTTCTTTAGCCCACTCTGCCACCCCAGTTCAGACATGGCTATATGCAAATCAGTCTGACCCTGTGCCTCATGGGAACAGTCCAGCCCGAACTGCCAAGCCATGTCTTCCCTGGACCGGAAACAAGCTTCCGAGGACCGGTTTCTGGCATTCCAGCCGTCTTCAGCCCGGCTTGCTTGAATCCAGTGGCATAGTGAGCAAGGGACTCACGTCTGAGCATACCCTGCCACACTTATGGCGGCCAAAAGCGGTACAAAAGGGGGATGGATTTAGGCCCAGATCTTTGTACTGGGGTGAATGTAAGACATTGTTCTGCATTCTGTCCATCAACTGTGTTTTTTGCATGTTTCTTGCAGGGACATAATATCAAAGGATTGTAGATAGCTAACAAATTCTGGATCAGATGTTTAGAAGCAAGACCGTTGATATTCCATGAGCATATTTTCAGTTGGTTTTGCCTGCTTATTTTCGGGAGGTTTTTTGTTTGTCAATTTAGCTGATTATTTATTGTTCTCGAGATCCATATTAGGTCAAGTGAACCTAATGGTGCGCTGTCAGAGGTGCAGCCCCTGGCATTGAGATCTTCCACGCTTCTTACTCCTTCTGTCCCTTTGGCTTCTCTAAGTACTGTTGATCCAGTCCTATTAGAGGAGTTCTGTTCCCCATCTTTTGCTGCTGGAATTAGTAGATCCGGATAATTTGGCTTTACGTATGGGGCAATTGTTATTCCCCAATTTTTAAAGGTTGTAGTTTCTGCCAGTATGTTTTGTGCGACTAAAAGTGTTATCCATGTTGCTTTTGTTTACTCGGCCTTCATTCCAGCTTCTGTTATAAATTCAATAGAATCCAAGTCCTGAGTTGTCACACCTGCTAGGGATGGAATGTGAGCTAGCTACCGTAAAATGTTGCCTCTATTCAGTATGTCGTGCTTTCCCTTTGAGATGTAATCCGGGTTGAACCATACAATATTTGTTGCATTTTTTGTTGCTTCCATGCTGCTCTTTTTTTTGTTGTCATTATTTCGTCCTTGTACAAATTCATGTCCTTGCGGTGTTCTCACTAATGCTTGATCTGAAAGGGGTGTTTCGTCATTTCACCCTTCATGGCGAAGAGTTTGACCTCCTATGGTTGACTTCGGTTTCCCACCTCCCTGGTCGTGTAATACTGATTCAATTCCTGCTCCCCTCACATGTGTCTTAGTGTTGTTTCTATGGATTGCTCTTTTGTCAGTGGATTTTGATGTTCGTCTGCTAGGTACCAGTCCAATTTGCTCTGATTCTTTAGGTTCCCCCTTCATTTTTTCCTGCTGTATTTTCTGTGCGCTTTTTCTCCCACACCTGGCTCCATTTGTTTCAGTAAGATCATTGCAGTGACAGTGGTCGATAGCTCCGTGGAGTTCTGCTTTACTATCTGGTTCTGGGCTGACTCTTTGATTTTAATGTCCTTCACTGTTGGCGGAGACGATCTATTAGTCTCTGATGCTAAGCATTTAATTTTACAATTTTATTTGTTTTCTTTTTGGTCTCCCCTTCTTCCTTTTTGCTAGTGTTATCCAAGAAATTGGGTTCACATTCGTCTGATTGAGATGTCGACCCGAAGAGACGTCTGAATCCCTCCCGAGCCACGTTTAGTTTTTGATTTCTGCCTTTGCGTTTTTTGGCCCACCTTTGTTTTGCGTTAAGTTGCTTCTCAGCCTTAACTTCTATTGAAACTGCAGGTCGTAGATCTTCTGCTGTTATTATATCTTTAGCTTCTTCTTTTTGGTTTGTGAACATCTGTATGTCCATCGCCCCCGGATGCCCGTTGTTCACAATAATTGATGTTCCTGTGCTTATTGTTTTGTCGGTTGAAAATGCAGTGCAACTATCAAGGGAATGCTTTCCCACTTCTGCATCTGCTTGTCTGTTACACAAATAGCTGTCTTTTCGTTGCAAGGGCTTTTTTATTTGTGTGCATAGGTCGCTCAACATTGATGGTAGTGTGGCCAGTTTGCCAATAATGGGCCCACATCCACATCCCACATTCTTATTTTGGTCTTGGTCCTGTTTGTTTTGTAACAATGTATTTAGTGAACCCAGCTTCCCATCGATAGCGACCACAAAAACAGCCAGAGTATCTAAAAGGGTCAGCTGGACATCCTTCTTGTCTGACTGATAGTGGAGTGCGTCTACCAGTAGTTGCATTGTTTTTGGCAAGCTGGGCCACGCTGCTCCCTGGCTAACATTTTTTGGTGAGTCTTCTACACAGGCCGGAGTTGCCGTTTCCTTTCGATCATCATTTATATTCCCTCCGTCAGATAAATCCTGTGTACATTCAGTTGTATTGCCATGAGTTTTGGTATTAAGCCCGTTCCTGCTTGTATCTTGGTTATAAGCTGCCATAAGGCCTTTCCATTCTTCTGTTCACAGGTAGGAGGAGATCTCTATGTCATCTGTATCTTCGACTGCATTTTTTACTGTGATCGACTCGTTAATTTTCTCCCCCCCCTAATTAACTCTGATTGATGATTTGGTGGTTCATTAATTGATGATGGAGGAGGCCGTGACATTTTAAAACCCGTATCTTCCTGTGCCTCACCCTTCCTTATTTGGCTGCAGTCAGTTCTCTTTAGCAGTGGTTTTTCCCCCGGGCTTATTTGGCTATTGCTCATTGATGTGTTAATTATGGCACAGTTACCAATTTTGTTTTTACTATTTATGGGTCTGCTGTCGCCATTCAAATCATAGCCAGTATCTTGTATATCACAATTGTTTCCTTGAGCATCGTTGGGCATCTTGTTTTCCTCATCTTGTCTGTGTACTTGGACTGACTCTGTATTTCCAGTTGATTTTCTACCTGTAGTTTCCCAGCTTATCCGTGTTTTGCTATATTGAGGTGTTGATGTTATTTGTAAAGTGCTAGTAGATTCTATGCCAGCATTTCTTTTTTTGTCAGGACTTTTCCTTTCATTAGTTGGTTTCAGGTCTTCGATAGCTAGCGAGGATTGATTTAGTTGTAAAGGCTGAAGAGGTGATTGAAGACCTGGGACATCTGTTATGTTTGAGAACAGGGTGTCTCCTGCATTTTTTAAGAAGCAACATTTTGTAAAGATTTTTGGTTGGTAAGAAAACTGCCTTTTTGTTGTTTTATTGCTTGTCCCCATATTTTGTGATTGTCCATTCTTTCCTGTCACAGAGATGTTTCCAACTGCTGATATTTCTACAAGGGAGCAATTTTTCTTAGTTTTCAGACCAATTTCTGATGGTGGGTCAGTCTTTTCCTCTTCCAGCATCACGGTTTTTCGCTTTTGTTTT
Source organism: Lissotriton vulgaris (assembly GCF_964263255.1). Classification (NCBI taxonomy): domain Eukaryota; kingdom Metazoa; phylum Chordata; class Amphibia; order Caudata; family Salamandridae; genus Lissotriton; species Lissotriton vulgaris. The sequence goes on from NC_141685.1 coordinate 1,573,886,163, forward strand.
TTTGTCTCTTTTTTAAGTATTGTATTTCCCCGGATGCGACCTGACCTCATACTGCCCTCCGCTTGTTTTTGCTTTTTGCTTATTTTTTTGCCGTGGTAGTTTTGCTTAAGATTTTATTAAACAAGAACAAGATCAAGGGGCTAGAACCTGCGACCAGTACCGCAGTAGCTTGAAGACTTGGCGGCTCTATAGCTCCCGTTGGCCCTGAAGCCAAAAGCCCCTTACAAAGTCACAAGGCCACTTGACGGCCTGATCTCTCGTGGTAGCCCCACACAAAGCAAAGTCACATGCAGAAAGCTCGGTTCTCCTCCCCTTCTAGCCCGACTAGCCTTAACCAGTGCAATAAATGAACTTCTCTACGCACAAAAGCAGACTGGGTTTCCCCAGTGGTATAGTGCAGCGTGAATAAGCTCTCAGGGCCAGTTGAGGGTGATGATTCTGACCTGTCTGACGTGTCTGAGAAGTGCTCTGCACCTCACCTCACTTCATCCTGCCCAGCTGCTGTAGCTAATGTTGTTAATGTTCCTTACCCCCTTGTTACCCCCTTGTTTTTCCTCTTGCCCCTTTACCCCTTTCCAGAAGCCGTACAGAAGACGTGCAGAAGACATGCTCCCCCTTCTCCTCACCTCTCCCTCCTCTGCACCGTCTCCACTCGCTGCCCCACGGCGCCGCCCTGCCTCCAGGCCTGTCTGCTCAGCTCCCTAGGAGCATGGGGTGAGCCGCACACCCACTGAACACACCAGCCGCCGGCAATCCGGGGCAGCACAGGTGAAACAGAAATGTGGTGGTAGTGGGGGGCGGACGGCCGAGCAGCAGCCGTCAGGAAAGCAGCCGTCAGCGTGTCAGGCCGTGGCGGAGGTACGCAGGGATGGCAGCACTGGTACCCTGGTGCACTGGAGCTGCAGCTGAGCGAGGTCCGATAGCCTTAATACCCGGCGCGTCTTTGCAGCTGCAGCTCAGCGTGGCTCGCAGCCCGTCCCACACAATCGCAACAAAGCCTTTCTGCAAAAGCGGGCAAAAGCGGGCTCACGCGGCTTCCGTGGGATTTGTTCCGGGTATTCCGCCAGTCCTGGAATGACAATGTGAAAGCACACGCTCTCGCGGCTCCCACCAGCGCCGCTCTCCGCCGCTGACCCTGCAGGCCGCCTCCACTCGCGTCTGCTCCAACTCACGTCCAACTCGCGTCTGCTCCACCAGTGACGCCGGAACCCGATTCCAGTAGATGGCGCTATCAGTCAGAATAGGAGTATGGCACAAGACACAGGTCACCTGCACATCAGAATGAGTGAGAATAAGAGAGAGCAAATAACAATGAGATAGTGAGAGAGAAAGTACGAGTGAGATCCAGTAAGTGCCAGACAGTGAGAATGAATGAGTGAGTGAGAATGAATGTGTGTGAGTGAAAGTAAGTGAGCACATGGTATTATGTTTGTGCGCCTGCTATCAGCCCGACATTCTCACTGTAATTCTTGGCTTATGAAGGCACTTGTAGAGAATACCATCACTGGGAAACTGAAGCCAATTCTCAACATTGCAGGGACCTGTGACAAAATACTGCCACTGACCGACTGGAGGTCATTTTTGGCATAATGAGTATTCATGGAACACTACTGGTATTGACTTTCTAGCTGTAATTACCTATTCAGATCTATCACCAGCATTTTCCCACTCTTAAACATGTGTCTGTGTCATGGCTTCATAATAATCATGCAGTTCTTAGAGAACTTCTTTAATCAGAGTAGAGATCATTTGACATAGCTTCCTGGATAGATTTAAATTATATAATGTAATTAAGGCCAAAGGGTGTGTGATGAAATTTCTGCTACATCCTGCAGTTTAATCAAAGGGTGCCTATGGCTAATACCAATTGTCAGACACCTAGTTCAAATTAAATTAACTTTCCAGGGCTATAACATTAATTTTCACTCAAAGGGCTAATGCTAGAGGCTTCCTAGAGGATCCTGGTGTCTAAATTGGAAAATTCCCAATCGATTTTGCTATCCCAGTATTATAGACATCAAGGATAGACAGGGCAAAGGTGGCTAACCCCAATAAGCATCAAGTAACTGGGAATATATGCTTGCCTGCCTAAGTAGGTGGAATAGATGAGAATTCTATTTGAGACACCATTTTTATAATTTAATATGTCTGATTGTCCATATGCAAAGGAGGGTTACACGGGTTTGGATGCTGCAGATTTAAACGTTCTGGATTAAGTCTTGTGATCTTTTTTGCAGGGTTTATAAGAAGGAAACACTGGAACATTCAGAAAGTCCTTCAATTCTTTGTCCCCACTTAAAGGAATGTTCTCGCATAAAGTTGTTTCCTCATATGGGTTAATTTCTTAAGGTTCCCTCCTGGGTAAATGGTTCTTGTAGTTTTGTATTAAGGGCAGTCTCTGTTTACTCCTGGCTGTCACAAGATCTGAGCAAGAGATCGCATTAAGAAAGAAAATAGGCTCATTAGAATAGGGTCTTAGATCTCCAACATGTGTCTTCTTCCTTTGTGTTTGTTTCCCTTCTCCTCCTCTTTGCTCTCCAGTCACACTTGTTTATAAGAAAGAATGTGGGTTCAACAGATCGATGTCCAGGTCTCCAGCATCTGTTCATTCAAGCCCTGCAGAGGGGGTGTAATGTAGGAATGAGGAGACCTCTCCTGGAGCCCTCTCTTGATATCTAAGGACCTGGTTATTGGTGGCATATCCATTACCCCTTTGCTGTTTTGAGTTGGCTGGAGACAGATCATTGTCCTAACTTCTTTTAAATATAGCTCATTGCTCACTGTCTTGACATCTTCTCCAATATGGCAGTGGGCAAGGCCCCATGCCTTCAACCTAAAGATGCCACCTGTTTTCACTTCTAATAGGCCTGTCAGATCCATGCCACTGGATTGGAAAACCTTGCCCCTTGCCCCATATATTTGGCTTGGGCAAGTCCATTGCTCCCAAGCGCAGAGAACCATATTGTTTACTTTTAATAGAAGGGAAAGAAGTATCTGCATATGTACTGCATCCAAAAACATGAACAACCCACCCTACAATTATTTGTCAGCCTACCAACCTTGAAGGCACTTTGGGTGGCTCTGTATGTCCTTGGATGTTCCTTACATAGCCAAGGAGTGTGCCCACTGGATTGCTTTCCTTCTTTGACCTTCTGTTTTGACCCCCTACCTCCTAAATCAGATTTTCAGTACCTTATAAAACATGTTTACACTTAATGGATCAATATGGAAATATTGATATAGTCTGTGGTTTTCATAGAATGGGTCATGGTCTCTTATGCCTCTTGTCCAAAGAGAGGCCCAAAGCACCCCACAAAAAGAATTCACCATCATTAAGTATACACATGGTCGGAAAATGGTCCTCTATGAAGGATCACCCCAAATGATTTGCCTTCCTCCTCCTCTATTTCTGACCTTTTTGTTTGTTGGACTTAGGACTCTGAGCACGTTATCTCTGCTGACCATTGCTAAAGTGAATGTGCTTCTCCCCTAAACACGGTAACATTGGTGTATAAACCTGTTTGGATTAAATCATTTGCATTTAAGTAAAGTATGCTTATAAGTATACAGTATAAAGTGGTATACTGTATTGTCATTTCTTTGCAGCCATGTATTCTCTCCTTAGTTTTATGTCCCCGGCTGCTCACCCAGTGTGAGTGAAAGGTAATAGAATGCTGATGTGTGCCTGGTGGAGTGAATGTCAGTTGGAGTGCGTGGGTTGAGGAGAAAGAATGCTGCTCCTGGTGGGGCCTTCCTGCTTCCATCTTACCATCTTCTACCTGTAACCTGAGACTCGTATCCTAAAAAATAAACCATCCTGTTATCACCTGTAATACTGGCTACCCTGCATCTTCATTTACCACAATGGTGACGAGTGGAAAGAACAAAGTGTGAAGAAAAGGTTACTGCAGTAACAGAGAGGAGAAGTGAGTGAAACTGAAGATTAACCGAACCTATACAAGAGTCTAAGTGAACCCAATACTCATGGAAATTGCTGTCTGAAGGAAAGAAAACACCATAAAGGGCCCACTGGTGTCTCTTATCACCTGACAGCTCTAACGCTCTGTCCATCATCCCCTTTGGTATCGCTTTGTGTGCCCTCAGTTGGCACGGTATGCTCAGAAGTGGGTCCCTTGCTCACTTTACCACTGGATTTAGGATAGCCTGGTTGATGAGGGTTATGAATCCAAAACCGGTCCCAGGATGCAAGTTTGCGGTCCAGGGAAGACATGGCTTGGTAGTTCGGGCTGGACTGTTCCCATGATGCATAGGGTCAGACTGATGGTGGTGGAGTGAGCTAAAGAATGATGATGGATTAAACCCAGATCAGTGGATTGGGGGTGAGTGTTTGATTTGCTCTAACGCGCCCTCCATCATCCCCTTTGGTATTGCTTTGTTTGCCCTAAGTTGGCAGGGTATGCCAAGACGTGGGTCCCTTGCTCACTTTGCCACTGGATTCAAGATTGCCTGGCTGATGAGGGTTATAAACCCGAAACTGGTCCCAGGATGCTTGTTTCCGGTCCAGGGAAGACATGGCGTGGCAGTTCGGGCTGGACTGTTCACATGAGGCACAGGGTCAGACTGATTTGCATATGGCCATGTCTGAACTGGGGTGGTGGAGTGAGCTAAAGAATGATGATGAATTACACCCAGATCAGTGGACGCTTGTTTCTGGTCTAGGGAAGACATGGCTTGGCAATCTTTTTTCGCAATCTCCTCACCCGTTCTGCGCAGCATAACCACGTACACCTCTGTAGAACATTTCTATCTCTATTAGCGTCGCAGTGACGTGACAACATATTCAGGCGTCTGGTAACTAGATTTTGATCGTGATGGTTGGTCCCGAGGAGGAACGCTACCATATTGTACACAAGTAAGCAAAAGTTAATTGACCAGAGCAGTGTATTATTCTAGACTGAGGTATTTTTGGAGACAGGTTTTACGAGAGTATTTTTCTTCTTTCATTGGTCACAGTTCGTAAAGCGGTATCGGATAGTACAGAACGGATTATTCTGGCATATACCCTTTGCGTAAGTTTCAGCATGCATGTGTTTCTCTGGGAAACTGTCACACTCTTGTATCTATGTCGTAATCTTTATCACCATAGTCGTTTGCAGGTTCATCAGTGTACGCGCCGATATCTACCCTTGTGAACCCTTCGGGAACACAGGAGTGGATAGAACTAAAATGTAAGCGTGTTTTAGTCACTCTCGTTTATCGTGGCACGTTTGGTTCTCTACACGCTCTGTTACTCGGGTCACTTACTCGGTTTTTGAATTTACCACTTCTCATGTCATTCACCTTATAATAAAAAAAAATGTGGATGCTTTTGTACCTATCACGCTCCTTCACTAAGAATGGTCACAATTCCACCAACTTTATTGAACAGCACCTTTTTAAAAAGCTATTGTTTTCACTGAGAAAAACTCATGGGCACTCAGATACATTGGAATATATTGTTGTAATGCTTATTTAACTTGATGCTATGTTTACTTAATTGGCTGTGTATTCTACTTGGTATAGATATATAAAGTCCCCTGAAGAACGGCAAGTCCTGAAATGCATTGGGCATACAAGGAAATGATCATGATTAAAATACTCATTATGATGAAGAACTAAATACAATAATAAAATAAGAACAAAAGCAAAGAAACACATCTTGAACTTTTTTTGAATTGAACTAACTTGATTGAAATGTATTCCAGAGTGCAGCTAGGTGACGTTGCCCACTGTTGGGATAACCCTTCAACTAAGTAAAAGGTAGGACATGTAGTGTTAAGTTTTACATGACCTGGTAGTGAGAAACACCCAAATTCATTTTTCACTACTGTGAGGCCTAAGCTTTAGGAAACAGCCTTTACATCGTGGGTGAAGGATGTTATGTCTTAACAACACAGTCAGAACCATGAATGCATTTTTACAATGCATTTCTTTACCACAGAAGTTGTTGGAATGACTTGCCTTAAGGAAAACATTGTTGGACTAATATTAGATTTTAAGTCCAACACTTTCCCTATTGTTGTGCAAACTGGATTTGGAAATGTAAATTAGACTATTCCAAAGCCCAGCACTTTCCCTAAGGCAAGTCGTTGTAATCACTTGTGTTGTAAAAGGAATTATTTGTAAAGACACATTGTGGTCAGACCGTTTTGTTAAGGCAGGCATGGCAAATGCCAGCGTGGTTCCGACATACAACCCTGCACCCCTCACAATTTAATATTGGGAATTCCTTAATACATTTTTAAGCTGTAATTCCAAAAGGAGTAGCTGCATCATGTTTTATATATTTGGAATGGTTTTGATAAATATTCTTTACTGATAAAGTTGGATTTAATATTGCTATTTTAGAAATGCCAATTTTTTTAAAGTGGTCATTTCTCTCCTCTTACTGCTTTGTGTGCCTGCAGCCTGTCATCAATAAACTTCTAGGATGGGTGACAGGTACAATTTGTATATTACCTCTAGACAGCCACAAACACTGGAAGGATAGGTGTGACAGAGAAATCATCTGCCTTCTGATTGCTCTTCCTGGGCAGGGAGAGGGGGGAGCTGGCATTAACACCTGAATGAGCAATGTCATACTTCCCACATAAAGGGCTGATTGCCACCTGCTGAAAGCCTGGAGCCAGGGCCTGTGTGCACTTCAAAGACCATTTTTAAGTCAACCCACTTCAAAGTCACAACTGGGTATACGTACCGGGGCGCTGACCCTACCAACTCAGTGCACTACTGAAGCTGTGGAGAGCTCTTCAAGGAGTAAAAACTACTGTGCTACAAGGATTGCCACTCTGCTTGTCTTTTGCTCTGGAAGAACTTATTTTCTGCTTTGGTGTACTGCCTGCTAATCTCTGCCCTGCTGAGGACAAGGAGTGGACCTATTTCACTTGAACCCAGAGTGACTCAAAGGGCTTGCTGGCATGCCCCCTGTTCTGAAGTCTCAGGGCCATCAAAGACTACCTTCAAAATACCTGAACATCATCTGTGTGTCCTGCCCTGCCAAGTGGTGCCAATCTAGTCCTGGGCCCTTGAAACTGAGCTTCTGCTGGACAGGACTATCAAAATCGACTTATTAACGACTTTGTGCCGATTAGAACTGAATCATTGCTCTTCGATCCCGATGCAGGAGCCGATCAACAACATCACTTTGAGGACTACATGGCTTGATAATAACAGACAGTGCAAGTCCATGAAAATGCAACGCCTAAATCATAAAGGGATTCTTCGACCAAGCCTTCATCGCCTGTGTGGATCGGAACCGATACATTGAGCCTTCGACATTGATGCTTCCTTAATCCAAGGTACTGTTTCAGCTGGACCTGCATGAGTCATGTAGCCAGCCTGCCATCCATTGCAGTCAGCCTGAAATGTAGATTTACCCTGGCCAGCACACTGTCCAGTAACGCTAGGTGCTATTTGCTTCTAAGTACTACATTTTGATTTATTCTTTACTAATTCATAACTCCAGCTCAACTTATTGGATTTTTGTTGTTTTGGTCTTGTTTCATTCATAAAAATATAACCTATTTGTCTAACCCAGTGTGGAATATTTTTATTGTGTGCTCATTGTGTTACTGTGTGTGTGTGTGTGTGTGTTGCACAAATACTTTACACATTGCTTCTTTAAATAAGCCTGACTTCTCTGTGCCACGCTACCAGAGGTTGAGCACAGGTTATCTTTTAGTATGTATCTTGCTTACCCTGGCTAGAGTGGTGGTTCCTATTTGTACAGGTGGCCTACTCTGACAACCATAACCCCCATTTTTAACACATATAATCATCCCATTTCTCCGAACAGCTTTAAGGTCTCAGTGGTGCAGGGAGTGAAGATGACAACAAGTTTTAAGCTCTTTGTGCAGGGTGATCTGGACCATACCATGAAATATTTTAACTTCCATTTTATTATAAGACTGTACCAGTCAGCAACTAAGATTTAATGGATTTATATTTTAATACTGTTGTCCCTGATAGCTAGAGCTTGAAAGCCACTGATCAAACTCAAGTCCGTTCTTTCCATTATAGGTCCCAGTGACATAGGCCACTCTGAAATATTTGTCATATGAAGTTACTGATTCTGATTTATGTTTCACTTATGGTTGGCATATTTACCATCTGATAACATGAGTGCACAGCAATTACATGTCTTCTCCCTAGCCAATGTTCACACATAGCTTTAGAGGGTAGTTTTTAAAGAACCTTCTTGTGAGATCCACTATCAACTACAAAATATTTTCAAATCATGTGTCCATGATTGTCCCACATATATCAGATAGTGGTGATTATTGATTTCCCTTAGTGTAAATGCACCCCATGCTGATCACACTCGGACTGGTTTCAAACACAGCTACCCTCTGCATATCAAAAGGATTACACTTGTATTACCAGTATTGTGTCACTATAGTCGTGTTCACTATGTTTTAAGAATTTAATTAGTGTGAACCTAGTTTAAAGGGCAACAGTGCAGGCACAATTAGACCTTTACAGTAACCAGGGTGCCTGACTCTAGACTACGGGGTTCACGGTTCGATCCCTGGTGCCGGCGGCAGGTTAGCCCAGCATCATGTGACTCTGGGCAATAGCTTGCTTTATCTTCCCGCGGGCCCCCAGTGCCGGGACACCACTTCGGAGGTAGCTGTGCGCTTTACAAATACTGGCATTTCATGTCATTTCCTGCCTCCTCCTCGCCGTCCTTCTTCATTGATAACCCCTAAGTTGTTCGTTTTGCGCTTGCGCATCCGTAAGATGTACAGCGTAGGGGTTATCACTGAAGAAGAATGGTGAGGAGGAGGCAGGAGAGCAGCAATGGCAAGGAGGATGCAGCCATGGCAGGTAAGTGCCTTTTTAATTACTTTTAATTACTTTGGGAAGGTAAAGGGGCCAACTAACTACGCTCCGCCACGGAGTTGTAGTTTTGCCTAAACTGCGCATTCGTAATAGAACGTGGAGTAGGCAAAACTACGTAAACCATGCCGGCAGAGCATAGTTACCCGTCCGGGCTTAATCAGAAATATAATCAAGTGTCTTGGCAGAGATCACAAAGTTAACAAATGTGATTATTAAGAGCAAATAGAGAAATTCACAACTGGACTGTAAGGCAACCACCCAGGAGGACTGAAGAATCAAAACCGTTCTATTGTACTACAAACCATCCCAATCTGTGGGTGTTAGACCTGATTTCCTTGGTGTGGTCAAACCCCCAAACATTTTGTCTTCAGCCCTCCTGTTTTCTGAATTTCAATATTGTTGGCCTTAGGATTCTGTCCGCTTGGCCACTGCTAACCAGTGCTAAAGTGTTTGTGCTCTCTCCATAAAACCTGGTAAAATTTGCCTGCACCTCATTCACCCTTAAATTCATTTGTAATTTCCTAGGGTATGGAACTACATGGTACCCAGGGCCTGTAAATTAAATGCTTCTAGAGTGCCTGCAGCACTCATTGAGATATCCACTAAAGTTGCACTTTAAATCATGTATCAGGTCTGCCATTGCAGCCCGTAGTGCAGTTTTAAACTGATAATTCAACCTTGCAAAATAAATCTTTTGCCGGGCCAAAACATTTTTTATGCATATAAGTCACAGATAGGTACGTCCTCAAAATCTTATAGGGCAGGATGTTTTGGATATAAAAAGTAGGATATGTTTTTTAAGTTTTACAAGTGTTGGTAGTGACGCGCTTGTAGATTCATTGTATTTACTTCTAAGGTCTACTTCTCCCATATACTAACATTGGGTTATCTTATTTAAGTACTAACTTTTTATTGGGAACAGGTAGGAATATTGTGTTTGGACTCAATTGAATTGCAATTTAAATTCCCCTTCCCCTTTAATGGTAAAGTCAGATTTTAGGTCAGAATTCTGAAAATGTCCTAATAGTTTGATGCCTGCTGCCAGCATTCTAGGTCACATGACTGAATGGCTTAGCTGTTGGACTTTGTGTATTCCTCTGAGACAGTGAGACAAAGGGAGCTTGAGCCAGCAGGATGGCCTATCCTGCCTGGATTGCTTGGGGCTAAGCTGTTCTCTGCCCCACCTGCATTTCAAGGGTGTGGCTTTAGCACACACACAAAGGAACCTGGCACTAGTCTTTTGCCATCCCAGACATCTTGGAGCCTTGACAGGCGAAGGGAAGAACTTTCCAGAACCAGAGGTGGGGTAGCCTAGAATATTCCCCTACTTCAAAGGCTGGCACCAGGTATAAATATTGGACCCTCAGAGCAACTCTTCAGGACACTCCTGGGCCTCAGGGGACTGCCCTGCTGCTTGAGACCTGCCTTCTCCTGTAGAGTACTGCCCTGCTACTACCAGAGTACTTCCCTGCTGCTTGAGGCCTGCCATGCTCCCCAGAGGACTGCCATGCTGCTAGAGGCTCGCCTTGTTGCTTGAGCCCAGCCTACCAGAGGGACTTCATGGGCGGGCTGGCTAGCCACCTGTGTCTCCACTGGGGTGAGTCCTAACCCTCCAAGTGGTGCCAGCCAAGTCCTGGACCCTTTCAACTAGTGTTAGATGTGCTGATCAAGCCTAATCCTTAAAGTTGGAGCACCTTTGTAACTATTTCCTCAAAAAGATTTACATTTACAAAAGAAAGCGGTATAGGCTTGATAAACCTCATTGATAAAAAGGAAAAAAATGTATAAAATCTAAATCATCGTAACAACAGTTTATCTATAGTTCTACACAGACAATATTCCACTGTTGTTATCCTGTCTGAAGAACATATTAGTAGTCCTGGGCTAAACTTTAGTTCAGTCTGCATCATTTTGGTAATTTTGCTCAACAAAATTACACAAAATTACTGAGATTTGACCATTCCACCACATTGTGTAATTTCGGGGAGAAATCTTAACACAAAATACTGGTTGGGTAAAATGATTCTCATTTCAGGTAGATTTGTAACCATAGCAGACCTTTTGGGTAATTTTTTAACATGATACTACAACTCTGATTTTGAGTGAGTATTTTGACCATGAGAAACATTTCTTTAACCTAGGTGGTCAACAAACATTTCAGGTAGATTATTTTTACCCCAGTAGATTGTTCAGGTAGTTTTGGAGTGCACAGCTACAAAACCGAATGTGAGCTGCAGTGTTTTTAATCCAAGTGACCAGAAATCATTGTGCAATTACTTTTTCAAGTTGAACTTTATGGGGTAATTTTTGGAGTGTGGGCTCATTTCATGTAATTACACTACCTCAAAGTCCATAAATTGTGTACACCCCTACATAATGTATCAATCTCTAAGATAAACACACATTAGATTTGGGCAACTTTCTCAATTTAAATCTCTTCTTCTTTCACCTCTTATTTTGCAACTCACATGAGTGGTGCATTGTAGTTCTTGGGTTTTTAACATACATGTTCTACATTTTCAGAATCCATATATAAGAGTCTGTGTTAAGGTGTATGCTTTATATACATCTTTACGGATGGAAAAGTGAACAGTTTTTGATTTTATGGTTAATATTTCTTAAAGCTACTTTTTTTCTGTTCTGTGTGAAACTCTATTCCTTCATTCCATGCATAGTAAATCAATGAGTAGATTGTTTACTATGGTCAGTCTCGAAATAGTTCTCTTTTCAGTCCCTCATATGATAAACATCTGTCTCTCCATCTTGTTATTTTCCTTCAATGATGTTTACCTTGGTTTCAGAGGTATGCCCACTTATGTGCAATTATTTGTACAACTATATGTCAACATTACACTTTTTTGGTATAACATTTTAGTACTGCATACAATAATACCTGTAACATGAAATTGACCATAGAACTTTATATTTCTTTAAACCAATTTGTATGATCAACAATTTGACCATAGAACCTTATATTTCTTTAAACCAATATGTATGAATAACAATTTGTACTGTGTTGTGTTTGTACAGAGAACTTCGCCGGGAAGTGATCATGCTGGCATGCAGCTTCGGTAACAAACAATGTCATCAACAGGCAGCAACAATGATTTCCGATTGGATCTCCAGCAACAGAAATCGGTAAGTGTCAATACTATTCCAAATCATAACATTGTGTAGTAGGGATTGTCATCAGTGTTGCATTCCAAAGGCATAAACATCCCTGATATGAATTGATTCATTTGTGGAATTTTCAAAGGCCAACTTAGTCACGTTGGCAAAGGAGTGCTTTACAGACAACTAATCAAAATGAATATAACAAACATTGCACTGTTAAAAATATGCTTTTACATATCCACACGAACAGGCAAAGGTTAAACGCTCACTTCTACAGCATACTATCTATACTAAACACAATTTGGTGAATATTTTTCTGATTCAGTTAAAAGCATTGATTACAGAACTTTAACAACTTAAAATCGGAACTTGAAGGCACAGAAGAAAAGATAATAATGGAAATTCCAAATTGTGTCAGTGTTTAGAGCATCATCATATGGATTAATCAGAGATAACATTTTTATATCTGGTTACACAATCTAACTCCTTATCTTTTATAACCCCTGCCTTCCAACTTGCAGATACTCTGTGAAAACCCAGCAACACATAGTAATGGATTATCTGCCCATCTCAGCATCAAATGATGCACTGAGGGCCTCATTTGCAAGGCCATTGCGCCGACGGTGCGTCACTTTTATTGATGCACCAGTGGCACAGTGTGCCCGCCCGTATATACAAGGCCACGTAAAGACACCCTGCGTGACTTTTCATGAACTTGTAAATATGGGCCCTTTTTCCACATTACTCTGCGTGAGAGGGATGTTCCACTGGTTTCTCTGTGGGTGTTACCACACAATAACCATGGAACCTGGCACATTCACAGATTTACAAAGTTTTGTAAAGCTGGGAATGCGTCTGAATCCTGCGCCTCCCCAGGGGAGGTGAAGGAGTGACGCAACAAGGAGTAATATTTTTATTTATCCTCGTTTTTGCCTGTTTTGATTCATGTAGCATTCTACATCACACATAGAAGAGGAAAATGCCATCAATGATTGTTTTGTGCCAAAAGGTGTCCCTTCCTGCACAAAAACAATCATCCCCGTAACGCAGGCCCACTTGCAACATGTCGCAAGTGTGCCTGAACTGACGTATTACATCCAATTGTGTGCCAGCGCATGGGAAAGCACACGGATGCATCGTATTATTGTTAATACAACACATCCCTGTGCTTTTAAAATGACGCAGTTCGGCGCAACAAAATGGCTTGTAGCGCCGCGCTGAATAATTTTTGTAAATGAGGCCCTGAATCTGAATTTCTGTCTGTTTATTTCTGTACAAGGTGATAGTCCTCCTCTCTTGCTTACAGAGATTGCCAAATATGAAGCAGGAATTTCCACAACAAGAAATTACATGTCACACACACTCCATTGCAGGTGTTTGCTTTGAATGACACATGAAGACAGGTGGAAACAAATAAGGTTTTTCCCAGTCCCTACTTTTACTAATCTTGCATTTCCTTTCAAAGGCTGTAAACTGCAATTATACATTTCTTCTAAGAATGACACATATGTTTCAATTACACTCTAACTGGCAAGCAGTAGAGGGACCTTGTCAAATAACAATCATAAATATACATTATTCTAATAAATGTACCACCTTAAAGAAATGTAATTTTTAAGGAGCTTATACCGTTAGTAGGCTTCACATGCTTCAAGTAATCCAATTTCAGCCAGGTCAATATTTGGATTATAGATCTTACATTCATCTCCAAGACAAATTGACTAATTTTCTTTAAACACCACACTATGAAAGACCATTTCAAAATCAATGATGTTCTATATTTAATTGAGGATCTGAGGCAACAACAATGCTTCTTTTTGGTTGGCTGCTACTTGTTACTTTAACTTTTTTCTCACTAAGCAACTAGTCATCTCCTGATTCTGGACCATTCTTCTTAATATTTCTGAAATCATCCTGTGCATGGGGGTGTGCTCTCTTTGGCTTGGTTAATCTCAGACCAAGGGCCAGATGCATCCAAAAAGCATTTTATGATTCTCAAATAGCGATTTTTACCGATTTGCTATTTGGGAATTGCAAAATGCTATGTATGTAGGAATTACCAAAGATTTTGCGATTCCTTAGTATTACCTAATAGCAATTTGGGAAATAGCGAATCACTATTAGGTAATATTACTCCAGTCGTTCCGATGGGCCAACAGGCCCATAGTTGAGAATTGTTTTGTGTTAGCTAATTTGTAATTACCTAATTGATAACCGCAAATTAGCTTTGGCAAAGCCAAGGGTGTCTGGGGGGCTAATGCCCCCCTGAGGTGCCCCTACAGAAGAAAGTGTGCACATGTAAAGCACACACATGCTCTAGGGGCATGTGTGAACTACACGACTCTTTTAAAAATGCAGTTTTGTGCATTTATCAAAGTTAGCACATGGTTACCATCAAATTTAAGTTGGTGGTAATTAGCGTTTCCTAAATCCACAGTTTGCATTTAGGAAAGGCATTTCACATGTGCATTAGGGATTCGCAAATTGAAATTCCCTACAATTTAGGTAATGAAAAAAAATTGCGATTACCTAAATTGCGAATACAAAGCCTTTCATACATGAGGAGAGGTCATTTTGCATTCGCTTATCGCAGAAATTTGCAACTCGCAACGTTTGCAAATGCAAAATAGTTTCATACATTTGGCCCCTAATTTCTTGAATATAGTCAGGATTGTCTTTTTCATAATGTTGCGACAAGCTCAGCAAAGTGCCACATGAATCACAAACTCCAAACCATTCCCATAGTTCAGGCAGACAGGAGACAACATGTATAGCCATTAGTTTTTAGGTTGGAAAAATATTACAGTATACTGTCGGTACTTTAACCGATGCATTTTTCATTATGCTAACACTTCTGTAGGAAATCCACATTTTTCCTTTTGCTGGACCCTATATTTTTGATTGCTGTAGAACTCCTGGGCACTTTATCACTACTACACTGTAGTGAAGTGCCTGTGATCCTCATTTTAAACCTGCTCAAATTGACATAACTCTTTACCTATAAGTCCCTCATTTATGGTATTAGGTGTACCTAGAACCCATAAGTTAAAAATATCACTAGAGGACCTATTGTGTCATCCACTACAGTGACAGCGCAAACATGGTTTCAGTTCTACCATTGAAGCCTGACTGTAGCAGTGTAAAACCTGAAATTTGGCCTCTCACAATAAACCCTTTTGTATAGCCAAATATGAGTAATTTACCCCTATGCAGGCTTTGTGTCCATATGGCCAGGATGCCCGCCACCCCCTCCCAACACCAATTCCCCATGGGAGGAGACAGACACAAGTTTGAGCTTTTAGAAGGCGGGGGGAGTTACCCCCCCGGCCGTATTTATTAAAATATGAAACAAAATTTAAAACTTTAAATAAAACTTTTCATGAATTATGTACAATTTTATTTCCATTACATTTGATGAAGACAAGTTCTTTGGCTCACCTTAACAGATCTCTAATACAAAGGTTTCCTAGCCGAGTCTAACATCCTGAAAATGCATAACAATCTAAAATAAAATTGTACATCCTAGCATTAAGGGCCAACGGCAAGGTCTTAACCGGTGTCAGATCCCTACTACCAAATTCCCGCCCTCACAGTGTGAGTGGCGCATGCGCAGAGGACCTTACCCTCGTTGCCAACTTTAACTTCCCTTGTCGTGGGGGCCCCCTTTCACTCGATGCCATCTTAAAGGTCGTCCTAGCTCTCGTGCGAGGTATCCGTAAGAAGGACAGCGTGGACTCCCCCCCTTCCCCACACTCTCTTCCGCCGTAGCGGATATCCGGCCCCCGGAAAATTTGTAGGAGGGGCATATAGCCGTCTCCCCCCTGGGAGGGGCCTATGGCCGTCTCCCCCTAGGCGACCCATTCGTAGTGGGTGCCGCCTCCCCGTGGGAGGGGCCAATGGCCGTCTCCCCCTAGGTGACCCATTCGTAGTGGGTGCCGCCTCCCCGTGGGAGGGGCCAATGGCCACCTCCCCCTGGGCGCTCCCATCCGTACTGGGTTGCGCCCCCCCTAGGGACCTTGAAATCACTGCTCACCGATCATGACCTTACCGCCCGACCGAAATAAATACGACAGTTGTTTTACCTACTAAGGGAAGACAAAGACGCCTAATCTGTAACAGCTTGATTATTAACCAACTTAGACATCACTACAAAGGGAAAAAAGTCCTAAAAACAAGACAATTTATAATATTTAATACATTCCTTTACTTTTCTACAAAGGATAAAAGGCCTACAAACATTTATTCAAAAAAGCCATACATTCCTGATGCAAAAAGTGACTGTATCTTTTTAATACATCCAATATCACCAACAATTACTTTATTCAACAAAACATTGCAAAAAGGGGGTGGTGGGTGGGTCAAAATTGCTGCTTGTTTCTTCGAGGGCTCACGAGCGACGAGTGGTGCAGCCTTCAGAGCACTGGAACAAGAGGAAGCCTTGTTGGATTCCCGCTCTATTTATCCTTCTGCGGGAGGGCGGGGGCCCGCCTCAGGTACGCCCATCCGTGCGCGGACTTCCGGGCAGGTGTCTCGGACAACCCCTTCTGGGCGGGAAGGGCGTGCTCCGGCTACGCCACTTTGGGCATACCAGCCGAAACACGACCCCCGCCCACAACGGTTTCCCGGGGGGATCGGGGCACCCATCCATACGTTCGGGGGGACCGAGTGGTCTTCCCTTTCCATATGGCCGGGATGCCCGCCACCCCCTCCCAACACCAATTCCCCATGGGAGGAGACAGACACAAGTTTGAGCTTTTGGAAGGCGGGGGGGGAGTTACCCCCCGGGCCGTATTTATTAAAATATGAAACAAAATGTAAAACTTTAAATAAAACGTTTCATGAATTATGTACAATTTTATTTCCATTACATTTTGATGAAGACAAGTTCTTTGGCTAACCTTAACAGATCTCTAATACAAAGGTTTCCTAGCCGAGTCTAACATCCTGAAAATGCATAACAATCTAAAATAAAATTGTACATCCTAGCATTAAGGGCCAACGGCAAGGTCTTAACCGGTGTCAGATCCCTACTACCAAATTCCCGCCCCCACAGTGTGAGTGGCGCATGCGCAGAGGACTTTACCCTCGTTGCCAACTGTAACTTCCCTTGTCGTGGGGGCCCCCTTTCACTCGACGCCATCCTAAAGGTCGTCCGAGTTCTCGTGCGAGGTATCCGTAAGAAGGACAGTGTGGACTCCCCCCCTTCCCCACACTCTCTTCCGCCGTAGCGGGTATCCGGCCCCCGGGAAATTCGTAGGAGGGGCATATAGCCGTCTCCCCCCGGGAGGGGCCTATGGCCGTGTCCCCCTAGGTGACCCATTCGTAGTGGGTGCCGCCTCCCCGTGGGAGGGGCCAATGGCCGTCTCCCCCTAGCAATCCATTCGTAGTGGGTGCCGCCTCCCCGTGGGAGGGGCCAATGGCCGCCTCCCCCTGGGCGCTCCCATCCGTACTGGGTGGCGCCCTCCCTAGGGACCTTGAAATCACTGCTCACCGATCATGACTTTACCCCCACAAGCCAATAGTTGACCGACTATCCTGCCCCCCATACCTCCTAAAGGTCATGTCTCCTTAACCCCACTAGCCATGCTATGAAGTCTCCTATGAGTAAATCATTCCCAGCCCTGGACAGGTGAACCCCATCATTCAAGTAACAGTGATCGCCCTGAATACACCCATGGGGAATGCTTTGCAAATGCGCGGAGCGAAACAATTTCCCAATTTTGTTGTTGACCCTCTTTACCGAGTGGTTCAACGCCGTTACAGAGAAACCCCCCCGCCAGACTCTCCTGGGGATCATGTGGGACCAGGCAATCGTGCACCCCGGGATCCTCCTAGCCAACCATCTGACTGCCGACAATATGTGTTCAACTAACACCAGTCTTCCCAGTCTTACCAAGTCATTGCCCCCTAGGTGTACTAGGATTACAGATGGCGGTGACCCTTGCCGCCCTAAGAGTCCCTCCACCAACGTTTGAAATTGGCTCATAACAGAGGCCTCCCTTCCCATGGAAGGTTACTCTGAACCCGTATTCCCCAGATGCGTGAGTCGCGTCACCTGCCATGAATACGTCCCCGGCGCGCCTCACGTATGAGTGGCCCACGACCCATACCACTCGATCTCCAGTCGGTGATCCTTGACCGTTGGTCCTCTGGTGTTGGGTCGATCCCCAATTCCGCCCCACGTTACAGGCTTGCGAAACTGTAATCCAAACAAAAGACAACAAGCGTGAGTGCATTTCATCAGTCTTTTACAACATGTGCAGTCGTATATGCCTCTTGAAACAGTTTGAGGACCAACGGCCTAACTGTTTCACTTCTTCCGCACCCAGACCCCGAGCCGTAGCCTCAGTAGCGGCCCCTATTCTGAATGAGTGGGTCCCAAAATCGCACGGGTTCAAGCCCGCCGCAGCAATCTTAAGTGCCAGCACCCTCTGAAACTGAAATTTCGTCAACGGGGTGCCGTCCTTGTGTCTAAGCAGGCTCCCCCCATGTCGCCGGCCTCTGTGCCAGGTAGTCCTCTAAATTCCTTATGGGACAACTGGGGCTCCCTCGGGCGCGCTGCAAAACCACACTACTCCGCAAAGCTTCCTGGTCTGTCTTGGACCTGGCTATCGAGATTAACATAGAATCACCCCGTATTTGGACATGATCCCTGCATAGACCTCCCTCCACATCCATCTTGTTTCTTGCTACGAGTTCACTTACCCGCATGGCCCCATGGAATGCCAATGCGAAAGCCGCTCGGAACAGAACTACCTCGGAAGGGGAGGAGCATGTCTCCTCAAGTTTTGCTAGTAGCAAAGACACTCTTTCTAAACCAATCGGGTGCCTTGTATCTTGTCTGCGACCTTCCAGGCGCTGCCAACCACGGAGCGCCTTCCTGACTAGGAAGGAACCCGTTGGGTCCCGTATGCCGTGGAGCTGTGCCATGAATGATATGGCCGCCCTATGTCTGTTGGCAGTTGCGGCTGATCGGCCTTCCTTATGAAGCGCCAGTAAGAACCCTAGGAAGGATTCCTCCTGCCCCCAGCTATGTCTCCCTACCGGCCCTAAAAAGGCGCAGTATGAACGAAACGCTCCCTCATAGGCTTTCCTCGTGCTGGGCGCTAAGCTGGCTGCCACGAGGTCCTGTAATCCGGGGCACCGATCTGCCATAGTGCTTCGGGGAACGGTGCCGCCACTAGATCCGCTGTGGGTAGATAACCCCTGAAAGCCTGCATGTGTGAACGAGAGAGTGCATCAGCTGCATTATTCAGTATACCCGGCACATGTTTTGCCCTGAATTGTACATTCAATCTCATGCATCGCAATACAATTTCTTTCAACAGTCTCAAGATCCACTTGCAGCGTGCTGCCTGGTGATTAATGCACTCGACCACCGTCATGTTGTCTGACCAAAACACTACTGAGCGGTCCCTAAAGTCTTCCGGCCATGCCAACAGAGCCACCCAAATGGGAAATAGCTCCAAGAATCCAATGTTACCTGTTAGGCCACTGGAGTGCCACCACGTTGGCCATACTTGCGCCGACCATCGGTTACCAAAGATTGCGCCAAAACCCACACTCCCCGCTGAGTCGGTCCACAAACCCAGTTCGTCAGATGACGCTGGGGGTTTGTTCCACGCCACTCGACCGTTGAAGTCCGCCAGGAATGCCAACCAAATGCGCAATGTCCTGGCAAACCTCTGCCGACAGTCTCGTGCGGTGGTGTCCCTCCTTGAGGCCTACCATAGCTTGTGCAATGGAACGTGAGAAGGGGCGAGCCATCGGTATCACTTTCAAGGCAAAGTTAAGCTGACCCACTGTTTGTTGTAACTGGTGCAGGGTCACCTTCTCCTTACCAAGGCATTGTATTAAGGAAGCCCTGAACTTGGCCACCATCTCCATTGGCAGACGGAAGCATCCCTCCACGGAATCGAGCTCAATTCCCAGAAACTCCAGGGAAGTAGATGGCCCCACTGTCTTACCCGGTGCCAATGGGACCCCAAACTCCTGCATGAGAGTGCAGAAGTCCTGCAGTGTCTGTGCACATTCCGTAGTGTCTGCCGTACCCAAGAAAAGGAAGTCGTCTAAATAGTGCATCACCTGTCTACGCCCAGTGGCCTCAGTGAACGCCCATTCCAAAAAGGAGCTGAACATTTCAAAATAGGCACATGAAATTGAGCAACCCATGGGCATGCATTTATCCATGTAATACTTCCCTTGGAACGTGAATTCCAGCAAGCGCTGGTCCCGAGTGTGTACCGGGAGCAACCTGAATGCTGATTCGATGTCTGATTTCGCCATCAAAGCACCGGGGCCCAGGCATTTCAATAACTCGACGGCATCGTCGAACGATGCGTATCGAACTGAACATACCTCAGGGTCAATAGCTTCATTCACCGAGGCCCCCTTCGGGGCCGACAGATTGTGAATGAGTCTATACTCCCCCGGGTCCTTCTTCGGAACCACTCCTAGAGGTGAACACACAAAATCCGCCACTGGCGGGCAGGCAAAAGGGCCTGCTACCCGTCCCAAGCTGACCTCTTTGGTAATTTTCTTGGCGGCTTATGTTGAACAGATAGTTGATTCTTACAGAAGGGGCTCCCCCGAAAATTCCCCGCCGGGATGTTGAAGCCATACAGAAAGCCATTCCTCAAAATCCCGGCGGATACATGATCAGGGTATTTGTTCAGCCAGGGAGTCAAAGCCAAGATGTCGATGGGTGAAGATGACTGCTTCCCAGGCACCGCATCAATCCTGCTTGGATCCCCCCTTTCCTCCCGAACTACCGGACTTGTATCTACAGCTAGTTTCTGGGTGTGAGGAGTTCCCACAGCCCGAACAAGCATGCCGGAACCTACATGTTCCCTGAGGCCTGTTACAGTTACCTTTGTTGAAACCCCAACAAACCCCACGCTTGCCCCCATTCCCACCGGTCTTAGGCTGTGATTCCCCACCGGCGCTCGCCCGATAGGGCAGTGCCGGTCTCTGTTGGACTGTCCCAGACCCGCTCCAGCCTGGTGACGACGTACCCGCCGACCCAGGCAAGAGCTGCTTATGCCATGACACCGTGTCGAGACAATCCCACGTTAAAGCCTCGTCAAACTCTTTAGCTTTTCGAAAGTTAACGTCATAACCCTTCCATTCATTCCCCCCGTACATTGTATAAAAATTCATGATCCTGTTCTGGTAACATGATAATTCGGGCAACACTTCGGGCTTACGCTCCCCCATTACTGCTGTAAACATAGAAAAGGCCTTGACCCAGTTCGCCATGGTCTCATCGACCCTAAATTCCGCCATCTTGGCCCGCCATATGCTGGGGTGCCATAAATCTTTCTGGGTCTTTGCGTATTCTATCTCACGATGGTCGGTCAACAGTGAAAACATGTTAACATATTTGTCCCCCCATATCATTTCCTTCGTGCCTGCCGGGATGTGCTGAGACAACCTTTCCCGCCTTGAAGGCACTGAACACTCCCCAACCAATGGCAATGGGTTCTTACCGGGTTCAACCGCTGTGTCCGCTGTCTTTGCTCGGCCATCCGTTGTAACCCCCGTTGCTACCTGTGGGGGAATATAAGGAACATTCGCCATCCCGGCTTCCCTTGACAGCCGTAACTGCTCAAATATTATTCTGGCTTCCTCGGCCGGGTCCCCAGCAGCCACTGCCCCCCCTGCTTTCTTCTTTAGCCAGGGTAACACTGCCGCTAACTGAAGTGCCAGTTCTGGGGGCATCTGATCATCCTTGACTGGCGTTATCACTACGGGGATTGGTAAACCCACGTCCGGACCTGGTACCGGGCTATCCACCGGTGCGACTGGGTTGATTGCGCCCGGGCTCGTTGGGGGCACCTCTGGGGCTGGGCTCTCCCTGGAACCCGCCCTCCTCTTATTTCTCTCCCCCTTACTCTCTGGGGCGACGTCCGGCAAGGCCGGCCCTATAACTTTCTTAGGCCGCCCGAGAGGTTGTTCTGCGCTGCTATCTGCTTCTTAACATCTGCTAAGCCCCGACCGATCGCATCCACTTTACCCATTTTCCGGTCCATCACCGCTACCCGGTTCACGAGGGTGCGTAGCAACTTCTCCATCTCGGAGCTCTTTCCCGCTTTCTTGCCAGACATATCTTGATTGCGTCTCCCAATTCGATCCGCAAGGTACTAGAGCTTCAATATGCCTGGCCCTGAAAGAAAAACAACAAAGATTACAAGTTCTCAAAATTGCCGCTTGTTCCTTCGAGGGCTCACGAGCGACGAGTGGTGCAGCCTTCAGAGCACTGGAACAAGAGGAAGCCTTGTTGGATTCCCGCTCTATTTATCCTTCTGCGGGAGGGCGGGGGCCCGCCTCAGGTACGCCCATCGGTGCGCGGACTTCCGGGCAGGTGTCTAGGACAACCCCTTCTGGGCGGGAAGGGCGTGCTCCGGCTACGCCGCTTTGGGCATACCAGCCGAAACACGCCCCCCGCCCATAACGGTTTCCCGGTGGGATCGGGGCACCCATCCATACGTTCGGGGGGACCGAGTGGTCTTCCCTTTCCATAAGGAAGGGTGCATGGTATCTACAAGTATGTGTAGTCTGGGTCCCCTCCCCCTCCTTTTCGTGGAGTTGACTTGCAGAGGGTCTATGTGATACAGAGTGTCCGGATTACATCCAGAGGGAGATGCATACATCTCTTTTATTGTAATAGAGAGTACAATAGCCAAACAAAACATGCAACTAAACCATATAGCTTGCTTCCAGCTTAGGGGGACAGGTTAGTCTTGGGTTAGGCTATTTAACCTTCTTGACTAAGTCCTCCTGAAATAGCGTACTATTGGTTTGTTCCCATCTTCGCCTAGGTTTTCCTTTGAGTTTCACGAGTCTCCAGTTACTGGGAGTATTTGTGGAAGAGCCTCAGGAAACGACAAAAGAAGAAGGAAACAACACTAACAAAAAAAATAAACAAAATACAGGTAATGAATGGGCTGTAGTCTAATATTTAACAAAACAGTGCCACTGTCACTGCACCTGTGTCTCGGGTGTTGTTAGAGCTTCATTGTTATGATGTACACCCCATTTACCACCTGTGGTCTGCCAAAAACTTAAAGAGGGAGACTTGCCTATAGCAAGGACCCTCCTGGGACGTTGCAGGGACTATACCAGTAGATTCCTGTCTAGGGACCTCAGCAGTAACCGGAGAGCTTTTCTCATGTCCGTCAGCACATGAAGACGAAGTAGCAGCTCCAGTACCTTCGTCTAGGGTGCTCCCGCTCTTGATTCCTTCAGTCTCCTGATCACACTTGCTCAGCTTGATCTCTGTCTCTTCCGGCATCCAGTTCCCTTCGTTCGCCACCCAAGATTTTCTTCTAGTCTCCTGTGCCCCAGCGTTGTTCGCCTCTTCTATTTCGCGTACCGCAGATACTGGTACGCTAACCTCTGGTTTCCTTTGGCTATCACCGGCCGCCTTGTTGGTATCCGGGGGGGATGCCTGGTTCAGTACTGTACTAGGATATGTAGAAAGTTAATTTTAATATGTTCTTACAGTGACTGGAACCCAACTGCTATTTTCACTGCTGCAGGCACATATGTCCTATGTAGTGTAGAAAACCAGAGTACAGTTAAATGCTAAATCTATATCTTCGGAATGGGACAGAGAAATACAAACAAACTTTTGATTAAAATATTTGATAAAAACGTAATTTATTGGTCACGTCAGACTATTAATAAATATGAAGAAAATGTACATTTATAAAAGGTTACTTTGTCCAGTGCCTGAGGTTCTTGGAAGCTAATTTGTGTTGGTCTCTAACTTCTCCAGCTAGTAATTAGTCCTAAATAGGCGTGAAATGCCTTCCAGGAGCAAACAATAGGCTGACCAGAATAGGCAGAGATTACCCCTCTGAACTCCACTGAATTTTCCAAGTGAGGGCTGTGGGTATCCTTTTTGATACTAGAGTGTCAAATCCAGTTTGAGGGTCAATTCCTGCTTGACAGGTCTGTTGGGTGTACATATAACACATGTGGCACACTTACAATGGGAAAAACCAGGACGCCAAGACAATTCACATGGATCAGCTGTATGGTTGCTTAAGGTCTCTGCGTTTTTCCTACAAGACTTCTGTCTCTGGATGTATTGTGGGATTGTGGGCAAGAAACTGCCTTAATTGGGCTTTAGTGTTAGATGTGGAACAGCACTAGAATTACCACTGTATACTTCCCATATTCACAGCCCTCAGAGCCCCAGTTTAGTGCAGCCAAAGACTTTAGCTATCATTTGAAAATTCCCAAAGAGTGTAGGGATGGCCCTGGAAATGTTCGCCTCATTAGTTAGGGCGTACTCAGGAGCCATTCCTATACACCAGCTAGTGCAAGCATAAATGTGGCACCTCCAGACACTCACTTCAGAACACTTTAATGGATCAGCAGAAGATCATTCTCTGTGACCTGAAAGATGCCCTGAAGTTGTGAACTTGCTCCCTCTTGTCCCAGGACCAATGAAGTGGACCCCACAGTCATAAGGCTCACCTCATGTTCATACTACAGTAATGCAATAAGCCACAAGAGGCCATTTCTTAGAAGTACCCAGTTGACTATTGGCAACTGGACATGGACTGAACCCTGCTTTTGGCCTCTCCCTCTCACAATGAGTGAATCTCTAGTGCCTCCCTTGAGGTCTTGGGGTGCTTTAGAAATCTTCTGTGGTAGAGTGAGACATAAAGATGTAAGTAAGCATGTAAAATCTTTCACCAGCACAAACCGGGTTGGTATGTCTGATCTATTCTCCATCTACATCAGCTTCACATTGTGCTTAGGTCCCAGTCTACCCCAACCATTGACTATCATTGATGTTGTTTTGTACTTTATGGCTCTAATTCTACTTAAAACTTTCAAAGCTCATGTCTCTGCTTCACCTTATTGCATTTATGTAATTTTTAGATCATTATGCTTATTAAATGTTACTCTATTTTGATAACTAAGTTTGGCATTTTTGTTGTTTTGTATTTTGACTTAATTACTGATGTGGTACTTCATAAATATTTGAGCTATTGCCTTAAGTGCTTTGTGCAAGGTGTTGAGCTCAGGTTAATTTAGTGACCATGACAAATAATAATCCAATTTCTTCGAACTTTAACACAAAGTTTCCAGCTGCCCTTGTGGTATACTTGCACAGATGTTAAAATGTTAATTACTAAATGAATATAAAAGGACCCTATGCTTTCACATTTTTTGCTATCTGAGATACTTTTTTCCCCAGAATCATGTTTCTTTCACGTTGATCAAAATTTGATATTGTCCTACAGAACATTGAATCTGCTAATACTGTTTAGCACATTTAGGTATACCCATGAGGCAACTAGATTGTTTTCTGCATAAACACCGATTCAAGTCTCAGAGACTCTCAGGGCCAGAAACAAGGATCACATGTAGATATTACAAAGCTTTGGTAATGCAACTGAAGGACGTGATACTCTGCTTGATATAATAATTTCTATTTTACAATGCACTTAGTTCAAACAGTTTGTAAGTTGTAAGTAGCAGTTGTTACAATTACACAATTCATTGGTAATCAAATTATTAACCTTGGGAGGATAAAAGGCTGAGGTTTATTTGTTTTGCACAGATTTGAATTGTCACCCGCATATCACAATATTCAGAGGTGAGAATTTAACTCTGCTGACATGACACATACATTTGTCTAAACCCAATTCAATTTTTCAGTTATGTTATGCAATAAGGAGTCAAATCAACCCACCCAAAGGCACATCAGACAAGTTGCACATGGTTTACAAACATTTTGTAGGGATATTATGATTCTTTGTTTCCATTAAGGCATGCGGGTCAAGGAAAATCTGTAGAACATGGCTTCCGAAAACCATGATGTGCAATAGGTTGTCTAGAGTTGTTAATAGAGGTTATGTGACAGACATCTAAAATACTGTATCCAGTATTCTCTGAAGATGCATGTCAGTATGAATTCTTATAATTGGAAAACAAGAGCAGATGATAGACTCAGTAACAGGTTACCTAACACCAAACAGTGGAATGCCAACATCTTGGCATTTACTATATCTCCACAACAAGTCAGCGCCGTATCCTCATCCTGCTTCAACATTCTTCGCATGCTCAAAAAAACATTTCGCTGGATCCCCACCGAAACCAGGAAAACAGTCACCCATGCTCTGGTCACGAGCTGACTGGACTACGGAAACACCCTCTACGCAGGTACTACCGCTAAACTCCAGAAGAAACTCCAACGAATCCAAAACGCCTCAGCCAGAATCATATTAGACATCCCACGCAACGAACACATCTCTGGTCACCTGAAAGACCTCCACTGGCTACCCGTCAATAAGAGAATCACTTTCCGACTGCTAACCCACGCACACAAATCACTCTACGACATCGGACCAGAATGCCTCAACTCACGACTGTCCTTCTACACCCCCTCCCGCCAACTACGTTCTTCCAGCCAAGCCCTCACCACTGTACCTCGCATCAACAAGACCACCATGGGAGGCAGATCCTTCTCATACCTGGCTGCTAAAACATGGAACTCACTCCCCACTTACCTTCGCCTTACCCAGAACCACCTAGCATTCAGAAAGCAACTTAAAACGTGGATATTTGACAAGTAATCCTCCTCCCCTTCCTTAGCGCCTTGAGACCCTCTGGGTATGTAGTGCGCTATATAAATTATCTGACTTGACTTGACCTGACTCCACTTAAGTATGTACATTCACTTAATATTCAGATTTTAAATATATATATTCATACAATGGATCATATATTGGATAAACATTGATGAGTTTAGTCTCAGAGTTTATTACTAACAATTCTTTTTGATGCATCAGGGAGCTGTAAACAGAGCTAGCCAAAGTGTTTTGACCACTGCATCTCGTGCACTTGAGACTTTTTCAAGGCTGTAATGTACACAAATAATTTATCAGTATAACATATTTACTCATAATTACTGCCAGTAAAGAATATATGTTTGGTGATTAGTACTCACATGTGTGGCATTCACACTCTATCAAGAAACTGAGGTTCATGTTTAAAAATGAGTAATAGGTTGTTCCCAGTATTTCATGCAAAAAAGAGAAGTATTGATATAGAATGTATTGATTGTTATTACTGAATATTTATTTAATCGTCAAGGATTGACTGAGAGTTCATTTTGCATATATAGATAGTAGAAATATTACATGTTTATTAGTAAAAAATATACCTCAAGTGGTAAGTGGATCTATTAAGACTCTGGAAACTAAGCTTGATCCTCATGGTTCAGCGCACTAGTACTTGAAGCTGGGCAGTGGTAAACAGGAAGTAGAACTAGTAAAGGAGCTGATCAGATTGTCATATATAGTGTAATCTAAGATAGAAGGAGATGAGTTTACCTTGTGGCTGGTCTATTGCAGGAGGTGTAGCTAATTCCTTTTAGGTAAGCACATAAAAAACAGTCCTCATACATGTTCTATCTTGTATAGAGAACAGTGGTAAGAAGGTAAAAGAACTAGTAAGTACTTTTATTGGTGGATAGAATATATAAATGTTAAAGTATAAGAGAAGTGTTATTTGTTAAACCTGTTTTTAAATCTTGTAATAAGCCTCCGGTCTGTGATTTCTAAATAAAATATGAATACGCAGAAGTAGCAATAAACCCCAGTGTTATGGACACCCTGACCCAGTAAAAATAAATCATCATACGTGCAGATCAGTGTACATGTGTAGTATAGACTATAGGTCCTTGACTGATTTGGGTTGCAAAAGGAGGGTCCTCTTCTGTAATATGGTCTGGTTGTCCATCTGTGATTTGGAGACTTTGCTAGTGAACACCCAAGGCAGTGTGTGAAGACATGTTCACCAAAAGCAGGAAAGCAGTATGTTGTTATTAAATGAGACAATAATATGAAGGTCTTCCTACTGGGGGTTAAAATGGCTTTGAATACCATAATTTTGACTAATTCAGATTATGAATGTTAACAAATAATAAAACAGCTTTAAACATTGATAGCAGAAAAATTGATTGGTTTGGTTCTATGGAAATAAATCATATACCAGAATCAGATGTGTGTAAACATCTCTATTTAGTTGTCATAAGATGCTGGTCATTTTGGAACAATATTGGGCCTCAAGGCGGGCATTATGACTACTTGAGAATATATATATTAACCCAAGCATCATAAAGAGAGGTCTTTGCAAAAATATGGTTTTGTGTAAGAGATCATGTAACATAACTGGACATCTGTAAACATCACAGACTGGTTGCGAAATGTCATGGCCTTCGGTGTACATAAGATGATGGTAATCATCTTATGTACACTTATCACCTATTGGGTGTAGAGAAACTAATGAGTTAGATAGCAAGTGTTATTCAGTCGTGTTTTAGGATATAGTTTTATTATCAGACTAGAGTATCATAATCATAATATTTATTCCTGTAAGGCTAACAGATGCTATGGTCCAGTCAGAACCTTTCACCTCTAATAGTCACGTCTAAAACTCAAGAGCATGGTGGGGAGAATGGGCCAACTTACTAAATACTCTACTGTTCCAAAGAGCTCAGTTGATTTGTTCACAGTTAAGTCAATTTTAGGATTATGTATGTTCATTTGGCTAATTTGATTAACAGGTCTTAACTATTTAATTTGATGTGATGTATTCTTACATATAACCTCTCTCCTAGTGAAATTACAACTTCTTCATTAACCCTTTATTAAACAAAATAATCCAGGAATCAAGTTATGAAAAAGGAAGCAAACCTGCATACCATGTTTCAATAATTTACTGACAATTTGTAGCAGGAGTACATTGAGTCTGTCACAAGGGGCTCAATTGACCAACTGACCACAGAATTTAAATAACACAATTGAAGTCTAGCAATAATTATATAGTTTCTGCTCTCTTCTGTAGTGATGAAACTTTGTGGGCCAGAGTCACAAAGCTGTTTTCGGTCGTAAATATGTTCCCGGCTGAAAATATTTGGGTTTTCACCACTCTGATGTCCATAAAAGTATAGCTAGAAGTGTAACTGTACTTTCTCATTTGTACAACCATATACAATTATGCAGGAGTGGACTACATTCATTAGGTGAGGGGGTGGATCAAGATATGATTTGTCATGAAAGTTTTGAACACCTACCATTCAAAAACTCCTTTGTGACCATTTTTACCTTGAAAATGGCCAGAGATGTGGTCCTACAAAGAACTAAAGTACATGACCTGCCTAGATGAGGAGAGGAATGGAAGACTTACAAATATCATGAGTGCTGCAAAAAGGGTCTTCTGTATGTAGAAAAAGGCTTTCCCTGTAGGAAAACATTATAAAAATGTATACATGACCTGGCTATCACCAATGTGAACGTGTGCTGTAAGTACATCATCACATAATAGGAATACATATGTGTACCAATGTAACCTGCATTCACAGTTGTATGTTTGTAAAGCTGCGACGGCTGCAGCTTCATTTATTTATTGTGTTTTATAAAGCGGGAACATGACCAGAGCGCTGTACAGAGAGAGCACTGATGAGGGTTGCAGTGCAGAATGAACACATGTAACATAAGATACGCTGTCCATAGAATTCAAAGAGTAAGGTATAACACAATCGGATATAATATCAAATAGGGTGAGATAAAAGTTTCAAAATAATTCTTTTATGCAACATGTCTTTATAGAAGTATGGCTTTGACTTCCTTCCTGCAAAGCTTGAGTGAGGTAATTGCTTTCCATAAGTTCTACTACTAGTGTTTCTGAATTACAAATGTAGTAAATCTTCACCTATTCACAGAAGAACTTTGTGACTGCAGATTAATACTTTTTTGTGTGTAGCATTTAACGGTTGATGACATAGACACTCTTCCATGTATGTACTTCCTTGTTTATATTTGTCCGTTTATCTGGGTGACAAGTTTATTCCTGAGATAATTTTGAGGCTTGGTATTGAACGCCTGATTTGCAGAAGTAGGGGGCCTCAGCATTTGTGCACATTTGCACATTGGACTGTGCAACCATCCCTCACGAAACAACTTGCAAAGTGAATACATTATTTGGAAGGGCTAAATGGTTAGGAGTGCAACAGAAGTACCACGTTCATATGCACCCACCTGGTGGAAGGGAGGTCTACTGACATCCACCACAAGTACACTCGGCTGTCCACCCAAGAAGATGCAGTCAGTGCATAGCATAGCACAAGACCTTTTGATTTTATAAATCATATCTATAATATAGGGGCATTTAGCCAGCTCGTTTCATCCTTTTTTCTTTAACCCACAGCAACATACAGCATTGGACCATGAATCAGCTCACTTCAGTGTTTTTCACTATATTCCCTGTGAATGAAAGCATTCTGCTCTTTCACAAGAAGCACAGCCACAGACAATAACGTTTGCTTCAGCTCTAGGTACTACTATGGCAAGATTTGCTTTCTGAAACCAGTTTATACATATTGCTGAAAGGCCCAGCTGTACAACCACAATAACGTTTTACAAAAGATTTGCCAAAACAAAATGGACATTGACAAAGTCAAAAGGCTGTCAGCCAAGGCCAGACCTACTTCCATTTCTAATGCTTGTTTAGAATTATGTTCATATTTTCATCCCTAATAAAAGGTTGCTGCACTAGTTGTGTGTGTCAACCCTAAAGCACTGCACAATAGGGCTTTTTGTTTTAAACCTGGCGCAGATTGACAATTTTTCCAACTTGCTCGCATTCTTTCTACACAAAAAGTAATAAATATTTTCAATCTGATTGTGAGTCCTTAAAATACTCTGCAAGTTGAAAAGAATTAACTGTGTTCACCATTAAAGCTGTTAATAATTGCATAATGTTGTTTTTTTGTAGAAAAATCATGAAACCTATTGGAAATTATTATTATCCATACCAATTGATGCAGTTGCCCTTTCACGCTTTAATTTCAGAGAAAAAGTGCAATACTGTACTTTCTTGAATTTAATTGCAAATTGAGAACATAATTAGAATATTTTTTTCCAATGCAACCCATAGCGCATCTGCCTTTTAACACTTATGAGATGTATTCAATATGAAACTACTAACCCATTGCCTCTTAGAAAAGCTTAGAGGAAGTATTGTTTCGATAGGGATGCCGGGTGACACTGAGTATGCTGCAATTCTGTATAGCTATAATCAGCTGTAACTCAAGGTTGAGAAATTGCATACTATCCTAAACAGGTGCTTTATTGTGCACCTGATGCTATTCGGAAGTAAAAGTATTAAAAAAAGCTGAAAAATGAATGAATGGATGAGCACATATATTAAATATTATAAATATAAATTGATACATTTGTTATACAGTATAATTTGACTCACATCAGAAAACAATGCTTAATGTCTCATAGGGACAGATGTACAAAGAGTAAGAATAGCAATTACCAAACTGCAATTTTATCCAAATAGCTATTTGAAAATCGCTATTCCTTTTTTATGAAACGTTTTGTTTCTTACTTACAATTTCAAGAGAGTCGGAAATAGACCTACCTCATGAATAATGATGAGGCAGATCGCAGTTAGGAATGCGTGCCATCACAGGGATGGTGGCCTGCTGAGGTCAGCAGACCACCATATCTGTGATTCCCTTGAGTAAAGTTTTTCTTTTGTTGAAATGCAACCCATTTGTCTTAAAGTCAAACGGGATGCGATTCAACAATACAAAATGAAATGTTTTGTTTTTCATTTTTTAAGAGTAGGCAGCGGTGCTTGGGACCACTGCCTGCTCTTAAAAAAACATTTTTCCAACATTCACAAAGCGGAAGGTGTCTCATAGGGACCCTTTTCAATTTGTGAATGCATTACCACAAACTTGGAGTTATACCTGTGTTAGGAAATAGAGGGGTATGTAGGCATGTCAGACACTGCGTCAGATACTGCTGCACACATAAGTCGTTTCTGAACATGTACGTGAATGTCTGAGTCCCTCTATTGCTGACTGACTGAAGGAGTAAAAGCCTCTATCCTTTTCTCAACATGTTTGTCAGTTGTATTATGGGTGGTATACTCTATGTAGTACTAGTTATGGGGGTCTACAACTCCAAGACCAACTTACTAAAACTCAAAAGGACATCTTCCATCTTTTAAGCACAAAACTCTATGCATTATGGCATACCTGCAGCTTTTTCCAGAGGTGAGTTATGTATACTAAAACATGAGTTTAAGACTTGATAAGGGCTTTTATATGCAAAGTTGAGCTGCAAGTAAGAGTGCAGAAATAGCTTGTGCACTAATAGGCCTCACTCATGCTTAAAGGACTATTTGTCTGGATACATGAGTACTTTGTGTCAATACTTGTCTAACTTTTCAAGTGATTGTAGGAGTCCATCTGTAACAGAGCCATAAGATATTTGAGTAACTGTGTCATTATGTGACTGTCTGCTTTAGTGCCACTATGGCTCTGTAAATGTGTATATAAGTGGCTGAACAAATACCTCAGTGTATGTGTTAGGGATTAGAGGGGTATGTAGGCGTCTCTGAAAGTGCCTTTTTATAGTGCTCCACACATATGTAGTTTCTGAGCTTGTGAGTGAATGCATAAGTCCCTATAATGCTGGCTGACTGAGTGATTGAGAATCTTTATCCTTTTCCTAACATGTGTGCCAGTTGCTTTATGAGTGGTATACTCTATGTAGTACTAAGCATAGGAATCTATAAGTGCACAAGTAACTTTTATCTTTTAAGCAAAAAGCACCATGCTTTATGGCATACCAACAGTGTATCTCAGAGATCAGATGTCTACTAAAATGTGGGGTTAAGACTTCACAAATAGCTTTAACATCCCAAGTGAGGCTAGCAGTGACAGTGCAAAGACAAGGTCTGCATAAGTAGACCTGACCCATGTTTGACCTCTGTATATTTAATTATCCCTTGCACTCTCACACTAAACATGTAACTCAGTATTAGTTTAAACGGCATGTCTTCCCATCTATGCACATACAAAACTGCCTTATAATTTACCAACACCTACTATAAAGGATATCTAATGCATAGCTATCAAGTGCCCCAGGTTCACGCATTAAGCACACCTACAGCACATGTTTTTTCCTTTGAATTCTAGACTCAAAGTTCAAAGAAAAAAGAACAACATTCTTTGTGAGCAGATTTTCTATGACATTGTTAAAAATAAGTTTAACCCTTAGCAAGCATTTTTTTCTAACAATTAGAGCATGCAATAAAACACCAGCTATACAATATACAATTCCAGGACAATACATTGGGAACCAATTTATCACACATCTAGTCTGCAAACACAAACGACTTACTTAAACACTCACAAAGTATCTTCTTCTCTGTATGGACTTTTATATAGCGTGAACTTGACCCAAATGTATCGGGTATCAGAGTGCGTTACACGAGCACCAGTTGCGTTACATGAGGACACATTCATTTTGTTTCTTAAGCACTGGAGATTAAATGATTTGCCAAGATTTACAGGATGTTGCGTGTCCTTGTCATATTCTCTATACAAGGGTTTATGTTATCACAGATTTCTGGAAGAAGAAGCTTGAGGAAATCAGCCAGAGGAGGGGACTGCATGTCGGGGGTTCGGCCGTGCACAGCGGCAGTTTTATTAACGTTTGGTAATTAAATATTACTCTATGCTAAAACAAAATTGAAATTCCCTGAAAAGAACAAAGGTTACAGGGATGCTATAGTTAGGCAATAAGATTAAAAAACCTATAAATTCACTGAAAAAAACAAAGATTACAGGGATGTTATAGTTAAGAAATAGAATTTAACAAACTTAGAAATTCACTAAAGTAACCAAAGATTACAGGGATGTTATAGTTAGGTTCACATTTTCCACCCTCCAAATGAGTACAAGTTATAGTTACTTGAAATGAATCTAAGTATAACTGCTAAATTTCTTTGGTTTTGAGGGTGTAAAACATGAACCTAAATATAACGGCCCTGTAACCTTTGCTTTTGAGTGAATAAAAAAATTATATCTATGTATCTATCTATCTATCTATCTATCTATCTATCTATCTATCTATCTATCTATCTATCTATCTATCTATCTATCTATCTATCTATATATATATATACACTAGCAACCCGTCCCGACGTTGTCCGGGAGCAATCAGGCTTCCCCGACCCCCGCCTGCCCCGACATTGTCCAGCATTGTCCAGCATTTTAGACCCCCGCCCGCCCTGTCCCCCGCCTGCCCTGAACCCCGCCTGCCCCAACATTGTTCCCCGGAGCCTAACCTTGTGAAATGCTGAAAAGTACACAATTATGGCAGTATAAAACAGAGGACACTGTGTGTAAACGTTGCATTTAATTCCTTTTAGTGACTCACTGTTAGTGTTTTCTATGATGCTGATCACTTTTGGTTACGTCATTTTGTGCCCACTGATTGATGATAAATTGCAGTCTTACTTCCTTGTTTATGCAATGTTCCGGTGTTTGATTTTCGAAATCCGTTGAACCTATAAACGCAGCCCAGCTTGGGTGACAGACTTACCACTATGCAAAGGCCTCTACCACGGTCTGTCAACAGAATGTGCGTAAGTCCCCGTCCCCCGCCTGCCCCGACATTGTCCGTGTTGAGGCGCTCTGAGTCCCCCACCTGCCCCAACATAAACGTTGCATTTAATTCCTTTTAGTGACTCACTGTTAGAGTTTTCTATGATGCTGATCACTTTTGGTTAAGTCATTCTGTGCCCACTGATCGATGATAAATTGCAGTCTTACTTCCTTGTTTATGCAATGTTCCGGTGTTTGATTTTCTAAATCCAGTGAACCTATCAACGCAGCCCAGCTTGGGTGACAGACTTACCACTATGCAAAGGCCTCTACCACGGTCTGTCAACAGAATGTGCGTACGTCCCCGTCCCCCGCCTGCTGCGACCCCGCCTGCCCCAACATTGTCCGTGTTGAGGCGCTCTGAGCCCCCCGCCTGCCATGTCTGCCGCTCCTGCTCGCGCTCCTGACGTGAGCACGCAGGTCCCGGCCGGCGCTACTTCTCAGGGACTACTTTTTTTTAATGTAATTTTTTTTAAATATAACGTATTTTTTTACTTTATATAGCCTATGTCCATCTGCACACCCTGAGGATTACAAAGATGTATTGGGTGTGTGGATTGGCGCTGTGATTCCCGAGTTTACCCGCCTCAAAGTTCTTCCTTTATAATAGTAGTATATATATATATATATATATATATATATATACACATACCAAACGAGGACGGTCTTATTTCAAGTTTCCAATACACACAGTTGTTGCGCACTCTGAAGCTGCATGTCAATGAATTTATTGAAGCATGTACGCTTTAATAAATGAATTCATATGCAGCTTCAGAGTGTGTGACAACTTTGTGTATTGAAAATATTCAAAATTCAAAAAATAAAAGTCATAAAAACAATTTCCCATAGGTAACTTAAGCCAAGGCTACAGCCATAACTGCTTAACAGAATTACACCAAATTTGGCAAAAAGGTAGTGCTTGATTCAGAAAGTGGCTTTTTTGCTTAAATGGTGTAAATCTGTTCTGGGGCAGCGGTGGGTTTGCGCACCCTCCCTACCCTAAGCTTCAATGCGATTGGCTGCTAACACTCCAAACCAGGAAGTGTTGGCAGCCATCTTGTGACTCAGTAGAACTATATATAATACATATTTTAACTTTAAAGAAAAACACAGTCACTGGATGATGTCTTCAGTGATTTCATCTGAGATGTCATCAGTGATGTCACTGACCATGTCTTGAATGATGTAATATGTAACGTCATCAGCAGTGCATTACGGGGACGTGAATTATAGTTAGCTAAACTAACTAACTATAACAGGGGAATTTCTATGGTTTTGTACGAGACAAATGTCCACTAACTATAACATCCCTGAAACCTATGTTTTTTCAGTGAATTTCTAAAGTTTTTTAAATGCTAATTTCTAACTATAATGTGCCTGAAACCTATGGTTTTGTCAGTGAAAAAAAAATATATATATATCAATCACCAAAAGTTGCTCCGTGGGTTTGAGGGGCCCCGAGGGAGGTGGCGTGTACACCGGCTGAGCACGCCGGTAATCCAATTAACAGAAAAAGTTCCAAAAATGTACAGCACGCTCTCAGAGACCCAAACACAACGCGTGGCCAGCAGAGTCCAAGGGTGTTTATTAACACCTACTACATGTTTCGGCTTACCACAAAGCCTTGATCACGTAAGTAGGTGAGAGAAATGACCATGAACCACCATTGATGTGCTTAAAAGGTGTTTATTGGGGATTGTATATATCTCGCAACCTTGTTTTCAAAGTTCCATTGCCAAACGGAACAAATACAGGAACTGACTGCACTTCCTTAGTGCAATTTTGTTTATTTTAAAAATGCAGCTTGCCGCTATGATGCGTTTTGGCCTTTGCAGGCCTTGATCACATTACGCGTCTCCGAACCCTCCTCATTTTAAAGTGACATGTGCATAAACAATATAGATAACAGACTGTTTTCATGTTCCTAAGCTATGGTGCAAGTAGCAGTAATTTTACCATTACACATATTTATATCTGGCTACAATCACAACCAATGAGCATAATACATATACATACAATTATTGTATAAATACAATATAACAAAATGCATTTAAAAAACTAAAACCTAATAAAACACATTTGCAGCTTAATACATACATTTGCCCTTCTAATTTCATCTTGGTTCCTGTGTTTTACACATTAATTTTTATTTTGTAAACTGCTCAACAGGAATTAGCTGTGTTCCAGAATAAAAATGTGTTAGTTAATACAGCCCCAGTGGGCATATCTATTCTGCTAAAATTATACAGTGCATCTTGAAAAAAGTGCAAAGTGCCAAAGTGCAAAGTGGAAAGTGCATAATTTCAATTAAGTGGCATCTGCATTGCTATTTTAAAACATTGTTTAAAAAAAGCAAAATAAGGTTATATACAGGGACTGAGAGATGCAGCTATCTACTCTGAAAAAGTATATATTGTCTGCTACAGGATTGTTGCCTTTCATTTCTTTTTGTTGTTGTTTATGCATGTTTTAATGCCATATACAGAAGGTGTTATAAGCATTTATAAAGGTCCTCAGTTGTATTCAACCCATGTGGGCTTGTACTGTCAAGTTCAAGGATATATCTGGTCTGCAATCTTCTAAGAACTGCCTCCCTATCGCCCCCTCATCTCATGTGGGAGCTGAGTCCACTACAAAGTAATATAAATACTCTAGGTTGTTACTGTGGACTTCTCTGAAGTGGCAGGCACCCTGATGAGTAGGATCCGAATTTGTGATGGCTCTTAGATGCTGAAGGATCCTTATTTGAACCTGCAATTTCGTGCTTCCCACGTAACAAAGTTCTCAAGAGCACTCCAGCACATAGACAGCAAATATAGTTTTACACGTAAGGAGTTTCTGGATTCTTGTTGGTTTGTCTTTAAACGGCGTGGAGTAGGATGTTTTATATATACCAAAGCTTGCATGGCATGAGGAACATCTAATGAATCCCTTCCCTTTTGACAGCCAGCTGGGACAGGTAGTTACTTCCGGAAAGCTACTGACCAGAAAGTCACTGGTGGACGGAGCCTTCCTAAATGCTATGGTTGGATTCTTTGGAAGTTTGTCAACCACAATTGAGGATATATATATATATATATATATGTATGTATATATATTTTCTCTGTTACCTTTGTTTTACAAGAAAATAAGCACTCTCGAAGGTTGTTTTAAGATATTTATTCTTCCAGAAACAAATGCGTTTCAGTGGTCTGCCTTCCTCAGTGTTACTGGCACACCGGAAGCAGCTGTCTTGTAAACAATGTTGTAAGTGCATGGCAATTGAAAAGGGACTTAACAAAGTGAGTTAAAATGGGTGCCATTTTGTAGTGTCTGATGTACGTACTCTATTAACATTGTAGTAATGCATGCATGAATGCGTTATAGACAATGATGTACCACAATTGCAAATCAGTCAGATTCTCCGATTACACAAATTCATAATACAATACACAGTAAAAGCTTATATAAGCAAATTCATTATTTTCATAATGTACTGTCAGTTATGGAAGAGACAAATTGTCTCCCCTCACCTTGATATTGTATAAACATTATCATGCCGTATATCGGCTATCACAACACTGTGACATCATGATCAATACTCATCTTGCCATAGATTGGCAAAGAGTCCCTTTCATTTCAATTCTTTGTAGATGCACATTTCATAACACAAACAAGATAACAGTCTCAGGGGAAAATATATACACTTTCTAATACTGTCAATTGACTAGTTCCTTATTTTTAACCCTAACTGTTTGTAGTTCATGAGCTCAGGTGTGATGCCAGTTAATCACCACTGTTCAGACCCTTGGGAAATTTTGTTTGTAAATCTATAATATAACGCGACTCTAACCTGCGGAGTTTTTGAATTCTGTCACCTCCTGATATTATCAGGGACATAGTCCAAGCGATAATATTGCAACATGTTTCTATTACTAGAGTGTTGCTCTGCAAAAATGCCTTGTCACTGGGTATGATGGATCTTTTTGGGATATCGCCCTAAGATGTTCCAATATTCTGATTTTAAGAGGATGGATGGTGCTACCAATAAAGCAAAGGCCACATGGACAGGTTAAACAATAAACTGCATATGATGTACTGCAGGTCATAAATTTGATTATGAATCTTTTCTTTTTTATGTATGGAATATTGTACGACAAAACCCTTTTGCTATCTGAGCAGGCTTTACTTTTCCCGCATGGGAAAAATCCTCGCATTTCCCTTAGGGTTCTCATTGGGTGGGGTTCCTTATCCAGATGACTACGAACTAGCATATCTCTCAGTGATCATGCCTTTTCAAAGGTGACCAATGGATATGTAGGAATGACCTTACATTATCCGTTTTTAAAATATGGTAGTTCTTTCTGAGCATACGTTTCAGAAATTAGCTTCTGCTGAATATGTGGTGAAAATCCTGAACTTACCCTCATCAGTGTTATTGGACATACTTGTAGTTGTGTCCTTCAATAGATGGTCCCTCTGGATCCCTCTTACTTTTTGAAGTGTTTTCTCTAAAAGCATGGGTTCATATCCCCTCACCACAAATCTGGCTAAACAGTCTTTTGCAGCTGCTTCAAAATCACATCTTCTTGAGCTATTCCTTTTTAATCTGAGAAGCTCATCATATGGGATGCTCTGTATAAGTTTGGGTGGATGGTTACTTGTTACATACATGGCCAAATTACCTGCTGTTGATTTACCGTAGAGGTGTTTAATTTCCCTTCCGAGACAAACACCTTCAGGTCCAGATAGTACACTGCCACTGGACTAACTATGCCTGAAAAGTGTAAGTTCAGATTATTGTTGTGAAGACTGTTGATATACCCATGAGCTGACTCTGGCGTGCCCTCCCACACCATAAAAAGGTCATCGATGTATCGATGTATCGATTCCAAACCACAACTATGCCTCTCGATGTCCCACACTCATAGGTTCTGGACACCTGCTCCTCCCACCAGCCTACAAACATGTTTGCATAGCTGGGGGCGAAACAGGTGCCCATCGCCGTACCTGAGATTTGTTTGAAATATTTGTCTTCCAATAAAAAGATGTTGGTGAGACAGAATCTGATTATGTTCTGCAAAACGTAGCGGTTGTTCGTTCAAGTTGAACTGTAAAGCTTTGAACCTGTCCTCATGATTTATACAAGTGTACAAACTAGTAATATCCACCACCACTAGTTGATATTAGGGATTCCAAGTTACATTCGCAATTTTGTTGAAAAGTCTTAAGTGTCTTTTACATATGATTTTAATTCCACCACAAATGGAGATATAAAATGATAGTTGAACATGGATACATGTTCAATTAAACTGCCCTGGGATGACACAATCGGCCTGCTTGGTGGACACAGACTATCCTTGTGAAGCTTGGGAATATGATAAAAAGTTGCTATGAGTGAATTCATATTACGCAAGAATAGATGTTCCTCAGTTCCCAGCATTGATTTGTCATACCATCTCATAGCTGTGTATGCTTTCTTGATATGTTTCACATGTAGTCTTTACATAATACTTTGTGACTGATAGTTGTTGCAGGGCTTCCTCACAATATTGCACCCTGGTTTGGAGAACCACATTACCGCCTTTGTCAGAAGGCTTGATTATTGTAGAGGTGCGCTGAAGTAAGTTGTTCAGTTCTCGTTTGTCTTCATAAGTTATTTTTCTCTTCATAGGACCTTTTCAAATTTTTGCATCTGAATTTCAACAGATTGCTGATCAAGGCTTCTGAAAAGACTTCGATTGCATCAAATGGTACCTGTGGTACAAACAAAGATCTTAGTTTGAACTGACTTTCTTCCATCTCCTGATCTGTCCCGGCCTGCACCGCTCTCTGTGCCATGTTTTCTATAGTATTGGATTTGTCTTCCAGTTCTTTATGGAGACTTTCAACTGCTGATAAATCATTGCCGGTTAGCAGATCTGTTGCTGTCATTCTAGATGATACTTGCTTAGTTTCCTTTATAGTAGGTCTTAGTTTGAAATAATTGTGTAGCTTTAGTTTACGTACAAAACTGAAAAGGTCAATTCCAAGCGACTGCTCGGACAAAATGTCAGTCCTAAAGTTAATACTTTCATCTCACTCTTAGACATATGTTTTGGCGTGAGATTGACCACAGTCAGATTGGTGTTGTCTATTGTCGTTTGATGAGTTTCTTTTGCGTGCCACCCGTGCAGGTGGTCTTCCTCTTCCTGCCCCACCCTGATTGTTGCGTTCTTCGTGGGTTTTTCCTGCGCTTTGTTCTTGCCCCCTCGCAGCCATGACTGTCTGATTATTTGAAACTCATTGTGAAAAGGTGTCGTTGTCCTCACACCTCCCACAAGATTCCTGGCATGCTCATCGCCAGATTCATTTTCCATCATGTCCAATTCAGATGTTTCCACTCTGGGGATTACCGCTTTGCTTGCTCTTTATATTAATTCTTTTCTGGGGCCATAGAATTTTCGTGCAAATGTTAAAACGCTGCCTTGTAAGTAGTAATTTTCATCACGCTCTAATTTTTTTGCTTTCTTAGCTTTATTTTCTGTTCATATTTCAACAAACAAGCCTTTGTTCTAGCAGTTCCTCCATTTTGTTTTTATCTTCTTCTTTTGATAACTGATCTTCCAGATCCTTAATCTTGCTTAATGCCTTCTCTCGGTCACTCCAAGCATATTTGACCAAAATGCCTTGAGTTTCTTGACAATATTGCGCAGTATGTTGTACCCACTCAGATAGTAAACATGAGTCCGGATTTTCATATGAGGGAACTGTATACACTTGAAGACACCTATGTACTCTTTTTACATCAATTTAGTTCTGGAGGGAAGTGGCCTCCTACCATTTACCCATCTCGCGTTCTTATAATCTCTCCAATTTGGTCATGATGTTTTTTAAATTACTTCTTGATCTCAATCGTTCCATTACTGTTAGGAATTCAATTCCCCCTTGTCTCTTGAACATATCTTTGGCCGCTTCAAGGCGAGCTGATTCACTTAACATGTTGACACCGTTCAGTGAGCGTTTGCTGGATATATCCCTCAGTACCCCCCCTCGCCCTGCCACTTTAAACAGATGCAAGCATTGATTACAGCATGCGCCTCACCGGTATTGGTATCCTCGATTACAGCGTCTCATCCGAATTACAGATCGTCGATTTCACCTCTGCCAATATCGTAGTCCTTCTGCTTTCTGTCACAGTGGTGCCTTCGTATAAAATTGACGCTCGGTTTGCACCAAACATGAATCAGTCTTGGACGGGTGCTTTTATATGGCGGTGCCCTCCTCAAATATTATCTCTCTGTTTCCTTTGATTTACAAGAAAATAAGAACTTTCGGGGGGCATTTGAAGATGTTTATTCTTCCATAAACAAACGCCGTCTTTTCAACCATGGTACAAGTGCATGGCAACTGAAAAGGGACTTAACAAAGTGCACTAAAATGGGCTCCATTTCGTAATGTCTGATGTTTGCACTCTATTAACATTGCAGTAATGCATGTATGAATGCGTTATATACAATGATGTACCACCATTGCAAATTGCAGTCAGATTCTCTGATTACACAAATTCATAATACAATACAAAGTAAAAGATTATATTAACAAATTCATTATTTTCATAATCTACCTCCCATAAGGATTGGTGCCTGACTGACTAGCAGGGGAATAGAGGGGGGGGGGTGTTAGCTACATCTGCCTGTGATTGGGTGGCATCCTATGAAGTTAATTAAGATCCTGAGCACCCGAAGGTCAAACCCTCTACCTTTATCTGAGCTCTGGGGGCTACTTTGCACCTAATCAAAGAGCTATTCAGCTCCTGGGTGACACTAAACACTGGCATAAAGGCACATTTGCCTTTGGCAAAAAAGTAACATCTCTCTAAAAGTGTACATTTTTTAATATTCATATCAAAACTGACTTGACCATTAAATTGGATTTTAAATTACTATTAAAATGAATCTGTGAATCCTTAATCCTTAAATCATTTTTTTAGATACTCCCAAGGTGAAGTTACATTTTATATGATGTTATAATGCAACCCTGTGCTCCTATAGGAGACCCAGCCTTGCCACAGTTGAAAACTATACTGGAGGTATTTCACTGCAAGGGCACATAAGACATGAAATAGACATGCCCTACTTTTTATGTATCATGCACCCTGCCTTGTGGGCACTTAAGGCCTACGTTAGAGGTGACTATTAAGTATTAAAAAGGTTTATTTTGAGAGTTGCTCAACAGCATGATTAAGGATAGCAATCCGCCACTGATCTCCGGCACACCTGTAATAACGATGCGCAATTTAAGCTGGTTTCTGGGGGTATTAGTGTTCTTTTTGGTCAACGCCTTACCCCATGTCCTGAGGAATTTGTTTGGGGGTTTCAACTGCGGAGCTTCCTGCCTGAGTTGTCCGAGGACTGTCTGGACCCTCACCCAGGCTCAGCATCCTTGTTTCTGCTTTTTGGCCCAATTTATTTGATACTATTAATATTACAGGCTCTATTATCTGGCTAATCTTCACAATGCTCATTTGTGTCTTGACCTACTTATACAAGTCCTCTCTCTGTTTAGATAGCACTATATAATTTTTTTTTCTTCTGTTTCTATGTGTTCTCGAGCTACTTCATTGTTCTCCATCACTCCCTTTCTTCATTTTTCTACATTTTTCCTGTTTGTATTTTCTCTTTCATACCTTGAGTTATGGCTACTACTCACAATATGAAAAATGTTTTTCTTAGGCTAAGGGAATGCAACATCCT
This sequence comes from Lissotriton vulgaris, assembly GCF_964263255.1. Classification (NCBI taxonomy): domain Eukaryota; kingdom Metazoa; phylum Chordata; class Amphibia; order Caudata; family Salamandridae; genus Lissotriton; species Lissotriton vulgaris. The sequence goes on from NC_141685.1 coordinate 1,573,929,330, forward strand.
ATTAAGCATTTGAAAATTATAGATTATTTATTCAGACATAAGCCAGATATATGTTCATTACAAGAAATGCATATTAATGATAAGATTTTAGATTCTGTGCAAACAAATGGATAGGTCAGTTACTTTCTTCCCCAGCAATGGGTTAGAAAAATGGAGAGGCAATCTTATTTTCCAAAAACTTCAATTACTAATTTTTGTCAACATTTTGATTCAGAAGGCAGATTCCTAGTTGTTAAAGTGAAACCTGGTACTACAGTATCACATTTGATTAATATATACGGACCAACTTTGGATGAACTGACAATTTGGAATCACATCACCTCTAAAGTTATTCAACTTGGAAATGTTCCTCATATTGTTGGTGGAGAATTACATTGTTGATGTGATCCCATTTTAGATAGAATTTCTTCCACTACATTTAGACCTCCAAAGGTTATTTGCTCGCTTAAAACTCTATTTGAAGATACAAAGCTTGTTGATGTTTGGCGATTACATTTCCCAACTCATAAAGATTGTACCCTTTTCTCCAACCCCCATATTTCTCATTCACGCTCAGACTATTTACTGGCATCAGGAGATTTGATAAAAACCATAACTCATTCTTTGATTGGAAATATAAAAATGTCCAATCATGCAATGATTTCACTGCGTTTGCAGATAAATAAATCTTCTTACTCATCCTTAATTGTGCACAAATGTTGATACTGTTCTCCAAGATATTCACAAAGATACCTTAACTGCTATCAGACAATTTTTTGTCTCAACCCAGAAGGTGTTACATCCCCTAATATAGAATGGAATACCTTTTAAGGCATATATGCAAGGGGTAAATAAGACATTTAGTAAAAAACGTTCACATTTGGAAAACAAATTGCTAAATTCGAAAGTGTATTTATCTCTTCTACTAATAATACCTTCAAAACTACCCTCCCATAACCTAGATATGAATTTAATTCCTTACAAAGTAAAAAAGCTGAAGTGCAGCTATCAAACCAAATTGTAAATTTTTTTGTTGATCATAATAGATCTGAGAAATTATCAGCTACTTATCTTTTACAAAAATCAGATTTTATTCATAACAAAAGTCTGGGTACATCAAGATATAATTGTGGCAATTAGTATGCAAAGTCAAATGAAATAACAACAGTGCCAAGAGGCACTATCAAAGGTCGAGATGTAAAAAAAATTAAAAGATGTACAGTAACTAATAGGCGACCATTTTACATATAGTTTAAATATTAGCTAATTATCTTTGCATCAAATAAAATAAAACCCAGTTTCATGCTATTCAGAATGATAATGGTAACATTGCTTCATTTACTTCTAAGGTTATTTATGAATTTCTTAAATGTTATTCTTCACTATATAACAAACCTGACATTCTTGACTCTCAATTAGTAAATGCTTTTTTGGATTCCACTAAATGTCCACAAATCTCCCAAAATAACAAGTCCAAACTAGATATGCCCCTTACTGAGAAATACATGTTACCTGCTATTCAATCACTGAAACCCCCAAAATCTCCAGGACCAGATATTATTCCTGTAGAATTTTACAGTGCTTTCTCTAATGCCCTTACTCCCCATTTACACCATTTATCTACTGATTATAGTAATGTAGGTATGGCTTTGAGATCTTTCTCGGAAGCCTTAATAATAGTATTCCCTAAGCCAGATAAATATTGAATGAAAGTCTCTAATTATCATCCTTTCTCACTCATAAATCAGGACTGTCAAATGTTTGCAAATATTTTTGCCACAAGACTATCCAAAATGTTATCATCATTCATACATAGACCAAAAAGGTTTAATGAAAAATAATTACATACAACTTCTCTTTCATATGAATGATACCATCCGCATACACATTTAACTCACTGGCAATTCCTCTTTCATACACTATAATCTTTTAATTTTGTAATTGAATTCATTAAAAGGGTTTGGGATTCATATTGTTCCACTTCACCTCAGCTTTGTTTTAACGGTTAAATCTCTGATTCTTTTTTTCTATATTGAGGTACACTACAAAGATGTCCAGTGTCACACTTTCTATTTTTGTTAGCTATCGAGCCCATACTATCTAATATCTGAAACTCCAATGAAATGACTGGAATCTATATTGCAAACAACCGGCTTAAAACATCTGCTTATACAGATGATGTATTCCTATTGCTTAGTAATCCAGTCACCTCTCTATCTGCAGTACTCAATTTATTACACAACTACTCCCTTATTTCGCGTTACACCTTGAGCACTAATAAAACAGATTTGTTACCCCTGAATGCTCACTGCACTCCAGAAATGCTGGACAATACTAATATTATTTGGTAACAAGAAAAATTAAAGTACTTTGGAATCCAATGTTCACACACTCTTTAACAATCATTTATATTGAATTGTGATTCCTTGATTACTAAGATCAAAGCTATAATTTGTTATTGGTCTCCATGAAATCTCTCCTGGTGGGGTAAACCTGAAGCAATTAACACCTTGGCTGCTGTGACTTTTCCCGTGCTGACATTCTTTGAATACCATTGTTCATGACGAGCTCAGCTCGTCATCAGCACAGCTCAACCGTGCCTCATGACGAGCTGAGCTCGTCATGAGCATCAAAGGGGTTAAATGGCACTAGCTACTATTACTTTTTACTCTTTATCAAAGCTCTCATTACAATTACCTCTCACATGCTCTAAAAAATTAAATAGCAATATTTTAAGCCACCTGTAATTCGATACGTCAAACTAAAAATCTCCACATTCAATGGAAGGTTTGGTTTACCAGATTTTATTAATTACACCAAGGAATTTATTTTTAGACAAGGGTTCATTGGATTTCATGCATGAATGATGTTCTTTCACCATAATGGCTTCAAGTGGAACAGTTTGTTTCACCATTTCCTTTACCAACTCTATTACATATGGCTAACTCTAATAACCTTCTTAAATCATTTGTGAATATTTCATCTACCAAACTAACTATACAAGATTTTGAATCTTCATTTTGGTCACTTTTTCATATTCTTTCAAACAATATCTATGGCACACTTCGTGGATACATACTAGTATTTTCTAACTTGGAGATATCTATGGTAAGGCTGTTTTATTGTCATTTTCTGATTCATTGTTTACCCACTTTAGTAACCCAGCATACGACCCCTGGTTCAGAGATTTATATTAAGAACATTTCTGCTTCTCCACATGCAGTCTCAAAATTTCACAAATAATGAGACACTAGCAATGACCCTAACTTTCATTTATTTTATTAATAGGCAATAGAATGCAGAACTGTCTATAGCATTTTCCTTAGATGATTGGAAGCAAATTTGGCTAGCAAATATAACAGGGTGATTTGCTGTGTCTTTAGCACAAACAAATGCATTTATTAAGTTTAATTGTTTATGAAATCCATATAAATTGCACAAGGCTAAGCGTATTGATTCTCCTCTTTGCTTGTGTTGCAAACAGCATGAAGGGTATCTAAAACATGACTTGTTTGGATGCACAATAATATCACAGTTTTTGAAAAATGTTTGAGATATTATCCTCAAAATACTTCCCATCACAGATACACTAGAATATGTATAATGCTTATATGTAAATCTATTGCATTCTCCTCCAAATTACCAGAACTCCATAATAAACTGCTTTATGAAATCCATATAAATTGCACAAGGCTAAGCTTATTGATTCTCCTCTTTGCTTGTGTTGCAAACAGCATGAAGGGTATCTAAAACATGACTTGTTTGGATTCACAATAATATCACAATTTTTGAAAAATGTTTGAGATATTATCCTCAAAATACTTCCCATCACAGATACACTAGAATATGTATAATGCTTATATGTAAATCTATTGCATTCTCCTCCAAATTACCAGAACTCCATAATAAACTTCTCAACATTATGCTCTCTATAGCCATTAAATCAATTTTGACTAGTTGGAAATCCACTGAAGCATTATCAGTTCGTACATGGTGGTCTTGGGTCACATTTTCTAGGCGTGGAGCTTGATTATCTTTAAAGGGTACATGTAAAAATACTCCAATGTTTCAAAGGCTTTGGAAACCGGTGGATCATAATTTTGCTATACATATGTAAGATCTTTATTAAATGCATTTATTGTTCATTATTATTATAATTTGTAGTCTATGATAGGGTTCTCCAAAGTCGGTCCTTGGGGGATGTATCCCTGCCAGATTCTTCGCATATCCCCATTTATATAAATGTAGTTATCATAAAAATTTGGCATGGATCTGACGCCCAGGACAGACTTTAGTGACCACGGGTCTATGACATAAGAGATAGTTCTTGTTTGCTTCTTATTCAACATTTCTTTTCTTCTAATTGCATTATTTTTATGAATATATTTATGTATATATTGTTTTATAACCTAAATATGGTATTTTAAAGTTTTAACATATTTATGTTATATATATACCAATATTGCATAATTTTTGTGTTACCCTTTACCTTTAAAAACGTAGTAAAATATTTTGAATTTATATAAAGGTCTATTTTTCCTAGTTGAAATAGTTGTTTTAAAACCGCACACCTTGTCTGATGGTGAAGGCCTGGAGACATGCTTTGCATTGTCAATACATTGGTGGCACAATATATGCTGCAGTCCACGGGTGATATTTAGCTTACAAGCTGAAGGGATTGGCGTGCTAGTTTTGAATATTTTCATCAATCAGAACCTAAGTTATTACCAAAACAAAAAGAGTGTGGAGTCTCTGCCAAGATATCTATATTTCTTTTTCCTTTAGTAACTCCAAAACTACTGATCATATTCAAATTACCAAAAGAGATCTTCCATGACCAAGATTCAGCTTCCTGCCAAATTTGGTGTAAATTTGTTCAGTGGTTCGGCTTGTACTTGTGTTAAAAAAATGCAAAATCCTCATTAACATTGCATGGGGAAAAAACATTTTGGGACCCTCCATTTTTCTCAGCCCCTGGTTGACAAATCACTCAGAAATCTTCCATGCTGGACTAGGAAAAACAGGGTACAGTTTTTGGAAAGTTTTGTGAAGTTTAATCAAAAGGAATTAGCAAAACAAAAAACACTTTGTCTAGGGGAAAAATGTAACCTAACTGTAACTACCTACTGGCTATTACCAGTAGGTATCATATATATAAATGTATACATGCATTGATATGTTTAGGTAATCATAGTTATGTCTGCTTTCCATAGATGGAGCTTTTTTTTTTGCTAATAACTTTGGTCCCGTTTGACGAATCTTCACCAAACTTTAGAAAGAAAAAGTTCTCTTAGCTCTTTTCTGTAAAGTTGAGGTGATCTGTCTAGTGGGGGGCGAGAAAAATGAGTTACCAAAGCACAAAAATCCCATGCATTTTCAATACACCTATTTTGACAAGGCTACAAAAAAAATTCTGAACAAATTCGCACCAAATTCGGCAGTAAACAAGATCTTGGCCCTCAGATTATGCTTCTTGTGATTTGGTGTAAATCAGTTAGTAGCTTTTGTGATATCGAGGGTCAAATTAAATGATATATTTTGGCAGTTGGGCTCATGATAGTGGCGTCATGTGAGAGTGTAAATTCAACAATGGAGGCCTGTCAGTGGTCAAGATGCCAAGTTTTCCAGTGAGTCTTCACACTCTCGCAGGTGTGAGAGGCTCCAATAAGTCCTGCGAGAGCAAGCACTCTGATTGGCTGGCTGTTAGAATTTTGGAAATGAAATGGCTGGCATAACCATTTACTGTTAAAAATCGGAGGTGTTGTGGAAATAAAGTAAAAAAGGCTATAGCATGGGGGCAGCAGAAAGGCATGCTGTCCCCTCTGAAGAAAAAAATGTGCATTGTTTTTAACTACTTTTTATTATCTTGCTGGACTCTTGTGGGATCTTGAATAATAAAAAGGAGTAGATGAGTTCTCAATGCACACTCTATTAGCAGGCATGCATATTGTGGTCCTTCTTTTTGAGTAGAAGTGTGTAACAGATAAGTACAGCTCACTCGGACACTATGCAGGGGATTGTGTGTTCAACTCCGGCAAGCATCTCGCAGGAGTAATCATGCACTTAAAAAAAAGCTTTATATCATGAAACTTAATACTATACAGTATTTAAAAAAACCTGATTATTCTCTTTCTGAATTACGATTACAATTTTAATGTAAAAATATATACAAAACCTGTGAAAAGTATGCTATTACAATATTATTAAACTTTCTGGAATATGTTTCAATATGAGAGTCAGACGAACTGAGGAGATAGACAATCTCAACACAAATATTGTTGCAATACTCTGTTTTATACTCAAACATAATTTTTTAGAAACATTATGCAAAGTGTGCACCCTTTCATGTTAAGTTACAATTAGAAAGCAATTTCCCAATGTCCACAAAAAGGATATATTATTGAGTCATTCTACCATACATACACTTAAAAAGAAAAATGTACTTTAGTCAAACCCCTGGAAATTCACTGAAAATAACAAAGGTTAAATTATATAGTTAGGTGTGATAAAAAGATCTGGGTTTGTTTTTAAAAAAACCTTAGCAATTCACTAAAAAAACTAAAGGTTAAAGTAACGTTCTACTTAGGTGAATTTCTCAGTGACAACATTAACATTTTGAACTGTAAAAACACAGAAATTCAGCAGTTATAGTTTAGAGCGCTTACTATTACTTGCCCCCCCCGTCACGTATTGCTTATGACCTCACATATGGAATTACTCATGACATGTTCTATGACAAGATTTATGACAGTACTGATGACATCTCAAATGGGATCCGCATACTGTGTATTTGGGAAGGTGGACCATTTTTGTGAATGTCTTTGAAATTGATTTCCACCATTGTGATCAACTGGACAGTGAATGAGGAAATTTATATACGACTGATATAAATGCATTACCCAATTTGTTAGATTGGGTCAAAAATGAAACATTAGGAGTAATGGGTCCTGAAGTATGTGGTTGAAAGAAATTGAATTGACCTATATTGTTTGAAGAGCCCAGTTCAAGATGCAACAGTTGAAAACTAAAGAAGAATGGTCTCCTTGGCTGTTTCTCAGTGACTATTGTTCTGGGGGTTATAGGAAATGTTTATATGGAATGTGCACCAGTGTGATGTATGAATGAGAGACAGAAATTAGCTAGTGGGGTGCTTATTTTTTTTATTGTATTGTTTTTGTTTTGTATTTATTGTAGCATTGGTGGTAGTTTTAAAGTATGAATTGTTAGGGCTTGTTTTAAGAACTATATCTATATAAAAAAGGTTTATGAACAAACAAAATAATGATAAGATAACTTGTCAGAAAATGAAACGCAATACAAATGTAAATCAACTCCTCTGGGTCAGATTAATTCCATTTAGGAACGCAGATAGGTTAAGCGGGAATTGTTATTATTGATTGTTATTCTCAAAAGAGGCCACAATTGCCCCAGTGAATCAAAGAATCCATCTGCCAAAAACCTTACGTGCTGCTGCTTGGTGAAAAGTGTCTGAGAATAATAATTTTCTTGCTGAATATTATCAGTCAAGGTCTGGACGTCATTCAACTGTTACTGAATAGTTTAACTAGTTAATAGCTTTCATTCCAAAGTTTATAGCTCCATATGACCATTTTATGGCCGCTTCCACTTTATTATCTATTGATGCTCTCGTAGGAAATGCTTGTTATAAAAGAATCCACATTAACTACAAGTGAAATTTAATTAGTAACTTTATCAACAGAATAGTGCTTTGAAAATAACCTTGGAAATTACGTTTTTTTTTACATTTCCCACTTATGCATCATCACTTTCCTTATTGAATCATGCAATGGCAGGGAACTGGGTTCTTTTCCTTGGTATTGACTAATAGGCTACTCTTCCTGGGGTTCAACCATTGCAGCTGGCAAGACCATATTTCTCTAGCACTTTTAAATGTTCTGCTCCCCGAACAAAGCATCCATGGAACTCATCCTCATCACTGTCTGGTACCAAAAGGACAGCTTTTGAAACATTAGGAGGAGGAAGATTCTCTCCTGCAACAAAAGCTACCTCTACAACAGATTATATGTTTACTTAAATAGATTATATTGTAAACCTCTCTGAAGAGGCAGGACGAGACACCTCAAGCCCTCTGCTTCTCCTTCTTTTTACTGGACTCGATTATATTGTTTAGCAAATAGGATATCAGTAAAGTTAAGGGAAGGAAGAAAGGACAATAAATAGCCCTGGTTGCTGGCTACTTCCCAATTGTTGGTGTAGTCTACCAATCAGGGACAGTGCTATTGTGAGATGCCATTAAAATTTCAACACATGAAGGTAGTCCTTCTGCTCACACTCTCCCTATTAAATAGAGTAATCACCACTACAGCTGGACCTGCCTGCCATCTCAAGCCCCCAAATTACTAAAGCAGGTTGTTGTGACCCCAACACTAAAGTAGTTTGTCAGGACTTATGCTCTCACCAGTGCCTCATTTGAGCTGGTGGTATAATTATCAACATCAGTACATAACAGTCTGCCAGATAGTCGTGGTGTTTGTCTAATTTACAGATGAGCACGACAACAGTTGTTTATTAATACAATGTACATTAAAAATTACTAATACCCTTGTCTCAAGCTACTACTGTAGCTTTGGAGGGCTGGAATAGTTTGAACTGTCCAACTTGCAGGACTATGATCATTAATAGTTGTGATGGTACTGTCTTTGGCAGCAATGTCAGGGGCAATGAGTGGAGCAAGATGAGTACTCTCCTGATAGGTGCCCTGGCAATAACTTATTAATGCACCGTCTCACACAAAGTCAACCCACTCTGCCCGACCCATCTTCAAAGACATGCTGGGTAAGAAACTTGTCACTCAGTAACGTTTTCCAGTATCATGAGCAAATAATCTACTTTAATCAATCAATCACTTTATTCGGTGTATGCATAAACCCATGAAAGTAGTCTAAAACAATACATATACCAATAAGTAACATGAGTGGCAGCTCGTATTTTAAGGGACACATTTTGCGATACATACATAGAGCACAATAAGATAGAATTTTAGATAAAACCAGGTCGTAGAAAAGCTTAACAATCTCTAACTAGACCATTAGACGCTGTGTTTAATCAAGGGTCAACCGCAAACTTAGTGGTATCAGGTCAAATGATCTCGCAATTCATCTTGCTGTCAGAGAAGTTACAAAACCTCTCCGTTCCTTCTTTTTGGCCGTCCAAGCGTTTAACTACAAATATCGATCCCACTGGACTTTAGTTTACACCACTCTTCTTTTTTGATTTACAGATGTCCCTATATCATTAGGTCCTGAAGAGACCCTGTATTTATGGAAGGGTCGAAACGACGTCGACATTAAAAGAACCAAATCGTTATTCCAACATTGATTATTGTTTACAGTGTTGCATGAAATTGTTGAAAGCCTAAAAATGGTTGTTTCTACAGAATAATGGAAACCATTTTATAATTTTCCCTAGATGTCACTCAATTTCCTTTTTCTTTGGTTCTAATTTTGCACTGAGGACACAAAGCACCATTTGTTGTGTATATTTGAAATTTGACTACATATTTACTATAAACTTAAAATATGGAACTACAGTGTACTCAGCTACTTTTTGTCTGATATCCCTGTCACCCATGTACTTTGCCATTGTGCATCCTTCTTCTTTATTTATATTGCATACTATTGTCTCCACAAGAACCACTGTTTCTTGCAATATAATTCATACCCTGAATCTTTGTGAATAGGGTTTACCTTGTGCTTGTTTAACTCTATTTCCAATATTGGCAGGAAGATGAAGTTGGCCTTCTTGTGTGTATTATTTGTTAAATGGTTATGGTGTAACCATTTTCCCAAGAGATGACAATATCGGACCCAGTACCCAGGACCCAGAATGGTCTTTTATCATCCGACCAGGTCTCTGAGGTCGGAATCCCTGTACCTTGCTGTCGTCCCTCGGGTAAAGAAAGCGCGCCTTGGTGGGCGCTCTTTTGGAGTGCTGGCATCTCAGCTATGGAACTCTCTGCCGCTGGCCCTGCGGGGTGCCACTAGCTTATTGGCTTTTAGGAAAGGCCTTAAGACGTGGCTTTTTACTCAGTAGCCGTCCTTTTTGGTATCTCTGGCTCATTACTCCTTTAGTCTTTTATTTGGTGTTATGTTATTATGCTGCAGTTTTCCTGTCTTTTCCAATAAAAGCGCCGGGACACTCTTTCTGAGTAGCCGTGCGCTATAAAAATGATCCAATAACATAACATAACATAAGAACTGGGACAGTAATGATGGATGATGTGATAACGCTGGTTACACATAAAAGAGCATGTGTAATTTTTGAGGTGTTTCTCTAACAATCAGAGAACTACGACAATTGAAAATTGCACACAGTAACATATTCAGCTGAAAATCTCACTATTGTAGGTGGTAAAGATTTGCTGAAAAAAGTTCTCAATTAAGAGCAAAGGTCTGTTTGTGAAAGTTATTGTAAAATTCTGTTTCAAGTTGAGTTGATCGGAGATGAAAACCATATCTCGCCTCAGGTTGTTTTTGGACCCCACCTGTGAGCTGTATGTCTGAGGGAGCTGCAGCCTTTTTTGAACTCTTGATGAAAGGGTGCATTATAAGAGTGAGCTTAAACTCTTCAGACAAGCAAAGTCTTCAAAAAATATGCATTATATTTTTAATCGTGATAACCCCCTGAGCAATTTTTCTAACCATCCTCAAAACTGACTTTCACTGTTAAAAAACACATACGTATGAGAACTGTACAATTATACAAAAACACTTGTCAAAAGCAACTAGAGGTGGTGCTGTACATTGGCCTTGTGTGTATAGAATCAACTTGTAAGTGTTTTCACTGCCTTTGACGCTTTTAGCTTTTCGTTGTTAGCTGTGCGCCTACTGCCTGAAAAGAAGTAACACAGTTGGCATTACATAGACTTTCAACTCCTCACAATGTGTTTAATTCATGAGAGGTGCACACCTCTTCATAGCGGGAGGCAGCATTTCAGAGGATTCATGAAAAAGCTTTCAGGGTTCAAAGAATAAAATTCAAATATGCACTTTCGGTATAAAGTTAAGGCATGAGAATGCCTTGGAACTGGTCCAATATTTCCTAGGACTTATGTAAGCCAAGGGCATATAATTTTTTTTTTAAGGAATGGTACAATCCTGCTGCGATGCAGTTATCTGTCCAAAACCAATATTGTTGCGTGCCCTCCCCTTGGCTCCCAAAACAAACTATAATTAATGGATACCATGGCAGTGCCAGAATTTAAGGGAGCAAAGACGTATGCAAATGAGTCTGATGTAGCACCACACAGGCTATCTTACTGCTAGGTTATTTGTAACATGTGCATGGTGCTCCCTTCTGTAAGTGTGCACATCAGGTACAGAATGATGAGTATTGCTTTCAAGTTGTAGAAATAATAGAAACAGTCATTAAGAAATGGGACGGATACAGTCACAGTCATAGGAGGGATTACTTGGTGACAGACATGCAATAGAGTAGTCCTCGCGCTCAGCAATGGACCCCTTGAGAAGGATGTGGGTAACTGGCATTCACAAGACCTTGATCGAAAAATCTGAACCATCATACAGCACATGCAACTCTCAAGTGACTCGGGATTTAGAGCAATATAGGCACTGAGAAGTTTATAATGTATCTATAAGGAATGATGTACAGTTGAAAATGATGCAGTACGATAAACTTTGGAAGATACACAAATAACAGGAACTATTGGCTTATCTCGGTCCAAGCGAGGCCTCTGGCAAGGGTCACAAATTAAGCTCTCTGAGCACTCCATAGCAAAAGCACAAGCCATGGAAAAATTCAGCATAGTGATCTGAGAGAGCCCAAATGCCTTAACTATCTCCCCCATCTATGAACCTATGAGAATTTTAATATCTGGACATTAGGTTATAGCCTCTTCTTAGATAGCAAGAATTTAGAATGGCAGCTATTGTAGGAAACTGTGTCTAACATGTCAATTAATGCTGCAATCTCTATTACATACTGAACTGTGCATTTTCACAAATAATCACTAAAGATCACTTTAAATGATCACTTATGCGGAAGTAGAAAATCTTTACGTAAATTTAACCGCATATCAATATAGAAATGTGCTTTAAAAGTAACATCGAAAATGCATAACACAATAGTGTTTAGAAAATGTGCTTTTATTAAACGTGCAAAAAGTGAAAATGATGCTAATTTCTGCAGAAAACTCCCCTTTCAATTGTTCTTTCACTGATAGGCCACAATATTTTCTTGATTCTCGCCTATCGCCTCTAGAAAAATAAATGCCTTTTTGTAAAATTATGATTTAACTATAACTGAATTGTAGAACTTGACATTTTCATGAAATGTGCTGTTTACTGCACAATGTATTACTTTCCTTCCTCACGCCATATGAATTCATAATAATTTAGATGGCTTCCTCTTCCATATGCCTATAATGAAAGAAATGCTTGTTGTCGGTTTAAATTCCAGAATCTAACCAGGATATGCTAGATAATAATGTTTCATTTCATAGAGCAGACCATTGTTAGACAATCCACTATCCTTTACAATCCAACTAACAGACTCACATGTCCACCCATTAAATTAATTTCATATTTCCCTATATTAATTAACCACTAATCCATTTTGGGTTCCGGAGTAGCGTGCCACTCCCAAAAAGGCACTGTGATGCCTCATCAGGCGAGTAAGCGCCTTATAAATGCCATTACAATTACAATATGCTTAGAATGAACAAGTATATTAATGAAAGAAATGCTTTTTGTAGGTTTACATTCCATGATCTAACAGGACATGCTAGATATTAAGAGCAGACCATTGTTAAACAATATGACACTAAACAGCTAACAGTGTAGTCTCGCAAAGGTTTTCATGAAAACCTTCACAGGTGCATCTTTTTGTAATGCGCTGTAGCCACATTCAAATAACTGCATGTCAACATGGACATTCATCGTGGAAATCGAAGGAGAATGCGATAGACCATAGCAAGATCCTGACTCTTTGCCTATAGATCACATAATCCCCTGTTTTTGCAACATATTTTGTGCTTTCTATATGGTACATGTTCCTACCTTGAGAGTTAAGGCATTCTATGCACCCCTACCCTACCATGTCCTTTAGCACTTTGTTGTGCTAACCTGAATTGCCATAAGCTGCTGCTAATGTGATTTGTTGTTTTCCGTTTGATTTGTGCGGAAACATTCTATCTTATGCCATCATAGCTACTGCTGTGATTCATAATTTGCCTGTTTTAATGGTTTCTACTGCAGCTGTTAGGGAACTCGGCTGAGTTTTCAGAACTACTCTTAGTGAAGAGTTCGACCTTTTCATAGTTATAAGCATTTTCCTCTAAAACTTTTACTTTCTCTTTTTCGAAAGGGGCTCTTTATGGGTTCTTGCTAGGATAGGTTAGGTCCATTACGTTAGGATAGAACCTATACATTCTTTATGTGGATGGGAATGAATATAACCCTGATTGATGTATTCTGAATAAACTTGCTGTATTTATGCCAAAGCACGAGTAATTAATTAGAGCAGTCATTCTGAAAATTATTTTACTTGTATTCATTCCCGTATCACTAACTTTTTCTGTTCATACTGTATTTAGCCCATGTGATGCTGGGCTATTAGGGCTTACCCCTATATGTTCTGCCATGCTAATATGGTGGCATAGATTAATCATCATAAAGAGGAGTGGAAATTGGAAGTTTGCTTAGTAAGTTTGAATTTGAACTACTTATATACTTTTTATGAGATTTCTATGCTTGCACTTACAACTAAACTGTAACTATTCGATTTTTGGGACAAACAAGGCACCACAGTCTAGGTGGAGCAAATCTGTTATAGCATCTCAGTTCATTGTGCGAATCAGTCCTTCAGAATTAAGCCACCACGGGCCTGACACACACATCCCATCTATGTTCTTACAGGTTGCATTGGAAAAGTTCCATTCACAAGGATCTGGAAACCCACCAACCTAATGAATATTAATTAATGTGGTTGCATTTTGCAATACTCAGTGAATCGCTACAAATGCAGGAATGGTGGACATTAGTATACCATCCCTACATTTTCTTTCCTGAATTGGATTTTTTTTTTGTAAAAGCAGATCATCTTCTTTAAAGAGGCAGGTGCAGGTGCTGCTTTAAGATTACATTTTGGGGGGGATTTGGAACACAGTAAAGGGCAGGCAGTGGTGCTTGTTCCTCCAGAGGCCATCTGTGAAAAAGTGAATTATTAGTTGAACAAGGTTGTTAGTCTTTTTCAAATAACTAATGGCACTATCCCTACCTAGGTCCAACTAGGTCACAATAACTTAACCGGAGCTCAACCTTTAGTAGCTGTAGGACAGAGTAGTGAGGAAAACCTTGGAAAAAATGTGTATAGTATTTATCATTACCAAAACATTTGAAAACTAGAATGAAAATAGTGTAGAATTTAATTATCAAATAGACACCAAAACAACATAAATCTGATGAAGGAAATCAGAGATATGATTTTCAAAGTCCTTCAAAGTTTCTAATGCAAAAAAGAGCAAAGCACTAACTGTGGGTATCTGGTCATGCTAGATGGGCTAAAGTCAATAGTTAAGGCCAACCACGATGGAAAGCAGGTTGGATAAAGGGACTATGGGGCCCATTAGGATTGCGGACGGACTTGTGTCTGTCCGCGACCCCAGAGCAGGAGGGAACCTCTGCATGGCCCGCGGAGTTCCCTCCTGTGAAATTAGGATGTGACCGCCACCCTGGTGGTCACATCCTCTATTTTTACCATTGCAGCGGGTGCGGCTTCAAACTGCACCCGCCGCAATGGTAAAAATGCATACATTGCATTTGTATGCAGAAAGCGGCAGGCACCGTGCGGTGCCTGCCGATTTCTGCATACAATTGCAGGGGGGTACCATAGGTACCCCCCATGTGCACCCCCCACCCCCCTTCAGCCAGGGGGCCCGCAACTGGCCCCTGCAGTGAAGTTCCACATGCTTTTCCACGGCAGAAAACCCGCCGCGGAAAAGCATTTTTTAAAACCCATCCTAATATGGCTGGCGGTGTCTGAGAGACACCACCATATTAGAGATTTTCTGCCGTGATTGTAAGCCAACCGCAGCGGAAAAGCAGCGGACTGAAACCAGGACCCACCAGCCATCCTAATGTGGCGTTGGGTCTTTGGTGGGTCCGCAGCGGATTTTCCGCATCCTCCGGGCCAGCGGTGGCTTCCGCCGGCCCAGAGGATGCGGAAAATCCGCTATCCTAATGAGCCCCTAGGTTTTATCCAGTGGAAAGTTTTGCCTTCTGACTTAGAAACGTTTTTGGAAGTCGAAAATCCTCTGTGGGGTAAGGCAGCAGGCTGTAGCCATGATGGGTTCTAAAAGGCTAGTTAGCAGCCGGACGAAGACCCAATGAAGCTGCTGAGCTTTTGTGGGAAATTCACACCTGGAGATGGTCATTCACTGGTTGGATAATTTTAGCATCTTCTCTTTGGGAAGATTTCTATCTTTGGACTTAGAAACATTTTTGGAAGGCAAACTTCTTTCATTAGGGCAAACCAGCATGTTAAATTTGGCTAGCAATGTGTGACTGTGGCGGTCCAGTGGTAACACTTGATTCTTTTTGGAATAAATGTCCAAGAATCTAGTTTTGCAGTTCTTGTATGAAGAGTGTCTAGTCTTCACCCGCCAAGACTACAGGATCTTTTTGGCATCCCTGGGGTTAGAAATCAGTATGCCAGAAGCCACAAGCAGGCTGCAGGGTGAATACAATTGGAACTGGTCAGCTGGTCTCAGTAGAGTCTTGGGCTTCTTGCAGCTTTTGAGTTCCTGGAGCTTTAAAGGATGCTAGCCAACAATCCCCTGAAGACCACTCTTCAGTCCCGGGTACAAGTGGGAGCAGGTCTAGCTCTTGGAGTCTCCTCAACAGGCTACAGTAGGTGCAGTTCTCGATTTGACATCCAGGTTTTAGCCGGTGAAGTCCTTCTTCTGTTGTATTGCTCCGCCTTTCAGATAATGCAGCATCTTCCACCCGGTGTCTCAAACATAGCGAAGCAGAACACATAAAACACACCACCACCTAGAAAGGGGTTTACTTTACAAAATGCAAAGACTCTCTTTTGAGAATAAGGCTTTCAGGTTTTATTTATGCAATGACCTCAAACAGAAATGCTTTCCCAGATACCAAGTGAACCACATTCAAATGTAAATAGAGGCATATATTTATATTTATATGCAAGCAAGTATAACACACTTGGTAAATGCAACTGTTAAATGCATGGATAATAAAGTGAAATACAAGCAGCAAATAATATGAAATACAACTCAAAACATTATACTGGACATGCTGCAAGAGATCAAAAAGATACATATATATACACACTAAATACATCAAATGGTTACTTTGGATGTGCACTCTGAGTCACTCACACATCACAAAGAAAACACTTCAAATGATCAGAGCCACTGGAACCTAGCATCACAATGACACTAGTCAGAAACAAATCACCTCACCTGATCGTTCACTCGACATCCTTGCCAACTCAAGCTTGAGGAGCCCGTTACAGCCCTCTCGATCAGGACTCAAATCCAGATTCTTGTGGCAATATGTCTATTACACAAGTGAACAGCCAAGCTGGCTGTTAACAACTCTCAGCTTTATTGTCTCAAACCACACTAGAAGGTTGGAGAGTCTGCCCCTCTGTGCCAAGGAAACTTAATGGAACTGGCCAGTTTCCAGGCAAGCATTCCATGGCAAGAAGGAGTTCCCACATTCCCTCTACATTTTCACATGTTCCAGCCTTTATCTTTATGAAGCTTACAAAACCCTGCCAGGGTACATTAAACAATCTCTCACAAAACAGACCATAAACGTGATAACCTCAGCAACCTGCAAACACTCTGGGGGCCTGTCTGTGTGCGCTGAAAAGCTCAAGCAAGGCAGAGTCAGAATTCAGGATGACCTAAGGCTATGTCAAAGCCAATAGTACAAACTTCATAATACTTGCCAATGTACAGCACAATGCACTTTTGTGCTCTACTGCCTATAGAATCACATAGTTGATCTCTCAATGTACAACACAGTGCACATTAGCGAACCACTGCTCATAACACTACACTTCAAAATCAAAAAGCACATTCCACACCTCTCTCTCTCTCTCTCAAGCTTTCAAATACACATCTCACACGTTCTGTTCTTGGCAAGGCTGTTCTACTTTGTGACAGCTCCCACTTCAAAACTACGAGAAGAAATGAAATAGAGAAACAAGGCATATGCAGGATGTCATACATTGACGCTAGGATAAAATAACAATCCAAAGTCAATTACAATTATGGTAGTCAAAGGTCATCACGTGGTGTCAGACCACAAGAGTGCGTCGAGCACTACATCTGGGATGTCCCTTTAAAGCTTAGCCGGAGATGATATTATTAAATGTAATGTTGTAGTCCAATGCTTTCCTGTGGGATAGCTAACCTCACTACAGTGAAAATGACATTTGGGGTATATTTACTGTACGAACATGTTTAATATTAGACTTTTACATGATCCACCTTTAGATATCATTAACCTTGCCTTCTTAGTAGTAAAAACAAATCTTCGAATCTGCTCACATGGAACTTATTTTGTAGCAATGTTGCATGATACAGCAAAATGACTGTAATGTAATGACATAACAAAACATACCTGTAGTTTTTCCGTCAAGGAAGTGAATTTGTTTACCTTATAAATCCCAAATTAAAAGAACCATGAGACTCTACAAGTGCAAGGTGACCCCCCAAGTGAGCATCAACCATAACCCAACAAGGAAGTGAGGCAGTAAGTGAAATTCAATAGTATATTGGTATATAAATAACCAAATTATGAAATCTTCTTTGACAAATGACACTATTGTCTTTTCATACAATGATGTGAATTATCAAAGGTTAATTTGCAAATACTGTTGAGGATGTTTCAACCCAATAGGGGATATAAGGGTCTCATCAGGACTGAGGATGGCCTGGGGGAATGTACGCCTTATAATGGATTGAAAGGGTGCGTGGTCAATCAACATGGCCGGCCGGACGTGAACCCGATCAGCTCCGTCCCAGACCCCATGATTTAAGGAGCATAGGGAACACACTGAGGCACCCTGACCGTCCCATGATGTGACCAAAGCTGGGGCAACACTGAGGGACTGCTAGGCCACCAAGATTTCCACCTTTTGCCATGGAGAGGGAGCCATGGAGTCCTGAGCAGCTTGAAGCCATGAGAGCAGAGAAAATGGCAGCTCTCCCGGCGGCAGTTCCCGACGTGTGCTGCGATTGAGGCCTGAGACCACCCCACTATAGGATCATCTGAAGGGAGCGACAGGCAACTTGAGTAGGAGACAGATTCTAGCCCACTGCCTTGCACTCAATGTCGAAAAGAACATTCCTTGTACACTGTCTGGGGTGACCATTGAATAGCCCTCCTCGTCTCTGAATCAGATGCATAGGAAGCCCCCCTGACTGAGCGGAGCCATGACGGAAGACATCCACGTTTCAGCGTAGAGGGTGCCTTGCTTTCGCATGCATGGAGGGACGGTCAGCAGCTGACCTCCATCTGGGTCCCCCTATGCCACCCAAAAAGACTCCCAAAAATAAGGTCTCAAAGTATTTTGCCACTGCGGGCGCAGGACCGGCTGGAGAGGAGGTGTTGTCATCGACGGGTCCAATGTCACTAACCAGAGAGGACACCTTGGCTTCCCTGCGGGAGTTCAAACAGGAGCTCCGTGCAGACATTTAAGCCGATATGGATGTGCGGGAGAAGATGGTAACGCTACAAACAGATGTCAACTCGGTGGGTACCCGGACAATGGACCTTGAAGTGAAATATCAGGAGCTGGCTGATCGTATCAAACCTCTGGAGGAAGGCTATACAGATCTGAGCAGCCAACTGCCTGCTACCCTTCTCAAGTGCGAGGACCTAGAAAATCGCTCCGGCCAGGACAACATACGTGTCCAAGGATTGGAAGAAGATTGTGAAGGCCCGGATCGGGGGCCTTCATGGTGGACCTCTTCTCTTTGACCTTGGGGGAGGACGGGCCTGAGGTTCGGCTGGAGAGTGTCCACAGAGCGGGGCCGCGGCCTTCCAGAGAGAATGTGCCACCTCGCGGCATGCAGGCAAAATTCAGCTCATTCAAGGTCAAGGAATTGGGCCTGCAAAAGGTGAGGGTCACTGATAAAATCACCTTCCAAAACGCCACCTGCACACTTTATCAGGATGTTGCCCTGGCCACGCTCCTGCGACAACAGCAATTCTGCTCGATCACTGACCACTGGACATATCCCTTGGGGATAGCCTTTCAATGGAACAACCAGCAATGCCACTACGCGGAGTTATCGGAGGCAGCGGTAGCACTGTGAGTAGCGATCCCCATGGCAGCTGGAGTGCCATCTTCATGAGACGCCGAGGGGGCAAGACAACCCGAGAGACACGGAGAAGGCCAATCGAGAAGAATGGGGAAGGGGAACATGAAAACTCAAGTTTGAGCCCTATGTTGCCGAGCCAGAAAGTATAGACGATAGTTCCAAGCAGTGCAAATTCCCCCCGAGACCGAGATTGCGCATGAGAGACTGAATAAAACAGAGGACCTGATCTTCTCTGGTTTCTGGGAGCAATATGGATGGAGGGACTTCTTGGGGGCATCGTCACAAAGCTGTGGAGAGATGGATGGAGTGGAGAAATTGCAATACACGTCCATGTGGGATGTCCAGGCGACAGCTCGATTCACGAAGCAACAAACTTAGACCTTGGCGTCAAGGTCGCATGGGCGAACTATATTTGCTGTGAGAGGCGTGAGGACTGTCTCCTTTCCCTTGTGATAAGGAGATTCCAATTGGAGGGTGGCTGGAGCGGAGGACTTGTATTTTCCTGGGCGCCAGCGAGGTCGGCGGAACTCTTAGTTATGAATGGCTCCGGCAGAGTTCCTGGGACGCATGGGACTGCTAATTAGCTGTCTAATCTCACAAAGTGTTTTCCTTGATTTCTGCTAATTTAAGGGCTGGGGGAACGGAAATGGTGATGTTCCTCGAGTGTATTCTGGTAAGGAGAGCCCCTCTAAGAGGGGGATTCTCCACACTCATTTTTCTTGTTTGTTCTGGTTGGTTATTTTTGTTAGATGTCATGGTGCCTTTTTTTATATTGTTTATGGGTAGGGGGTGAGGTCGGCGGGGGGTGAAGGAGCCCCACTTATGTAGAGAGCCTCGATAAGGGAGCGCGGTTCCCTCAAGTAAAACATGGCTGTCAGGACTATAACCTGGAATGCATGGGGTTTGAACTCCCCTAACAAGCGCCATCGCTTATGGAAATACCTGCTTGATCACAATGTCCAAGTGGCGGCTCTTCAAGAGACGCACCTCAAAAAATATGAGGATTATCGCCTACGCCATAAGGCTTACCCTCTGCTGTTCTAATCCTCATACTCCTCAAAACAAAATGGGGTGGCATTACTGTTCCAAGCAGTGGTCCTGTTTCAGGCACAGGATAGCAAAACAGACAAAGCACAGAGGTTCCTTATGGTTCGAGGAAACCTCAAGGGCCGACAATGCACATTTGCAGTCATCTACGCACCAAACAGGGGCCAGCAGGATTTCATTCTCTCCTTCCTTATGACTTTGGAGAATTTTGCACAGGGGGACATTCTGCTTTTGGGAGACTTCAATCTTGTCTAGGACCAAGGGCTGGACATGACACACACACAGCGGGCGTCGGGAGGAGCTTTTGGTAAAGGCACTCAAGTCACAGCTCCAACTCATGGGGCTGGTGGACGTTTGGAGAGATTCTAACCTCACTACACGTGACTACTCTTTCTTCTCCCACTCACACAGAACTTACTCCCACCTTGATCACATTTGTATAAGCCAGTCCCTGCTCCCCTCGACGCTGCAAACGCATTTTCACCCGATTTGCCTGTCAGACCATGCCCCCTAGAATTGATGCTCACTTGATTGAACCCGCGCCCAAAACATGCGCGCTGGTATTTCACCAACTTCCTCTGCAGGAATAGTCTTCTGCGTGATGACCTCATGAAAACTATTAAAGAATTCTTCGAGCAGAATGACCCTGAGACCACTTCTCATGCCATTACATGGGATGCTCTCAAGGCAGTAGTCTGAGGCAAATGCATCGAGCTGGCTACTACCTTGAGATCGCAACAACGTGAGGAACGCCTCATGTTAGAACAGGATTTAGCATCAGCAGGGATGGCCCATAAGGCCAGCCTCTCGGTCCAGGCAATGAGGAAAGTCACGGCACTTAAGAGGAAAACCAAATGGGGTATTTAGACCCCTTGGTTCTCCCTCAGTCCCGGCCAGTTCCAATGAGGACTTGCCACAACCCATAACCTCTGAGGAAGTGCAGAAGGCGATTGACTCAGTTAAACTCCAAAAAACGCCAGGGCCGGACTGCTCCTTGGCACATTTCTATCGCTCATTCACACCGGAGCTGGTCCCCTTTTTAAATATACTATTTAACGTCATTGCCTCTACACAACAAGTCACCCCTCCATGGGACAGGCGATCGTGGCAGTGATTCCCAAGACCGGTAAGGACCCCACTGCCTGCTCTTCTTATCACCCGATAGCACTCCTGAACCTAGATGCTAAGATTTACTCCAAAATCCTGGCCACTCATCTCGAATCAGTACTTCCCGGTCTCAAAGATCCAGATCAATCAGGATTTATTAAGGGACGGCAGACTCATGATAATTTGCAGCGCATCATCCATATAATTGATAAGGCCCGAAAGAAAAACATTTCAGCAGTGCTTCTCTCGCTAAATGCGGAGAAAGCATTTGATCGCGTGGAATTGAACTTTTTTATTTAGAGTGCTCCAGCGCTTTGGCTTTAACAAAACCTTTACAGGGCTGGCCGGTGCCAATTATCACTCCGCTAGCTCCCGGGTCCTGGTCCATGATGTTGCTTCTACTTTTCGCCTGGCGCATCGTGGAACGAGGCAGGGTTGTCCATTGTCTCCCCTCCTTCTCGCCTTGAGTATAGAGCCCTTAGCCCACAGGATTACGGAAACCCAGGCATACAGAGGATACGTTTCGGCACAGACGATCATAAGATTTTGCTCTTTGCCGACGATATGCTTCTCCCAGTTACCGAACCATTGATCTCTCTCCGGGCAATTCAAGAAGAACTTGTGATGTTTGAGCAGGCGGCAGGTTTTAGGATTCATCAAGTCCTTCTAATTAAATGTGTCCCTCTCCAAAGAAGAGTGTCGGCAAGTAGAAGGAGTGTCGCCGTTTCGATGCATGAATAAGGAGATCACCTACTTGGGAGTCAAGCTCACCCCCATTATATCAGACCTCTACAAGGCTACCTTCCGTCCCCTTCCACGCCAACTAAAAATTGATTTGGGTAAATGGAGCACGGCATACATCACATGGCTGGGCAGTATTAATGCCATCAAGATGAATGTACTCCCTCGCTTGCTTTACCTTTTTCAAGGGTTACCAAGCGCTGATCCCCAGACCGACCCCGCGATTTAAACACTTATGGGATGCACTTTTGGATACCCATTTAGAGTACAGTCAATGGGGACACTTAAGTAGGGATATAGTGAAATTCAATCGATCAATGTACCTAAGGTAAGCACACTACAAGATGATTGGTATCTATACCCTCAGAAACTCCACATGATTTTCTCCAAAACTTCGGACAGGTGCTGGCGGGGATGTGGTATGTCAGGTGATTTCCGACACATCTGGTAAGGCTGCCCCTCCATACAGCTTTTTTTAAAATAGATTCTGTCCCAGATTAAACTTATCCACGGCTATTGAATTCCTGACTCTCTGGACCACACCTCCTGGGGGTGCGCGACCCATCCTTAAGATGCCAAACACAAAGTGATAGGTCTGTTATGTGGCTTTGTCTGGGGGCTGCCAAAATGGCAGTTGCTGCTGCATGGAAAAAACAAGTGGCTCCCTCATTAACCCAATGGCATGCGAGGTTGTGGAGGGCATTGACGCTGGAGCATACGGCCGACATAGTGGATGACAACAGAAAAGGCTACGATTATATTTAGTCTCCGCTGGTGAGCTACTTGTCGGAGGGGCCTCCATTGACAGCTTGCACCCCACGGCTTACGGCCCTTAACCTGGTTCATATCTAACTGCACTATAGCGGTGTTAACGCCAAGATGCACAGAGGTCACCTGATTGCGGACCCCATTACCCTGACCCTCACGTCCACTTTATTATTATTTACACTGTGACATCACAGTTTTGTTCAGTATTAAGGTATGTTAAGTTTCCTTTTCATGTTACTCTCTTTAAAGGGTAGATTGTCACTCAGATGCAGTAGACTGCATGCAACAAGTTCTGATGTATTATATAAAGTTTCAATGTCACAGACCTTGTGATGAAGCGTAAACATACATGTGAGATCTGTACCTCTTGGCTGATTTTCGACAAATGTTTTCTAATAAACAGACTTTGATTAAAAAAATAGATTGAAAACTAAAGGCAGAAATAAATCCTTCTGTATGTAATACTAAGTGCCACCAAGTGAAAGCACCAAGGATATACTAGAATATTGTGGTAAACAAACAGGATAATCTCTTTGTGAGAAATGCTGGTAAAAAGCAGGGGTGGTGTAAGCCCAAATAACCTCTGCAATGTAAGCAAAGCACCATCACCATGGACGCGATGGACGCCTCGAGGCCATCAACAGTAAATATGCCAATTAGGAATATATCAATATTCAATATGGTTTAGGGGTTAGGGCCCATGCACTGGGGCCTGTTAGCAAATTCCCAGGGCAGAGAATAAAAAATAAAACAGCTGCATTTGTTAAAAAAAAGGTGTGATCATGCAAAAATAGACATTTTCCTAGAAGCATCTTTGATCAGGGGAGGAAAGCAAGTTTTAATGGATGCAAACACTGGGATTCATGACAGCTTACGCTTGTTAGGAGGAGAGCCCCCAGGCAGGCCAAACAACTAAAGAATTAATAACAAATATTGACTCTACATGCAGAGTTAGTTGCCAGTGTCTCAAAAAGTCACTGATTCTGACTTGCCTGGTAAAATTAGAGAGTATACTGGTTCGTCCGGGTTGCGATACTTGTACATCATTAAACCTGCTCTTCAGGTTATATTCTTTATTACCGACCTCAGTGAGTGGCCCACTCCTTTGCAGAAAGAGTGCAGGCAAACTCACCTTTTCATTTCAGTTATTTTTTGGGGACTTACCTGTTTCGCCCATAACAGCATTAATATAATTATGTAGTTATATAGAAGTATATAGTTATGTACCTCTGAGTGTTATTTCTTTTCGCTGGCGTAGTCTTGCGTATTTCTGGATTTTAGTGTTATGACTAAAATGCATAATGCCCAAGGTTACAACATTAACCCACACTGCATAAATGAGATTTATTTTGCGTTCAAATCCAGAAGCCCTTTAGTACATTGTCCACTAATCATGTGTGAAACTTATCAGTCCAAAACTTTGACAGTTTTATGAGACTAGTGAGAAGCCCCCAAGTATTGATACTGGACGTGTGCCTACTTTATGTAATGAGGCTAAGAAAATGTATATAGAAAATCAGAGAAGAAATCCTGGATCACTTAGGAATCGAGAAAAGATAGGAAATGGTAAATACAAAGACTTCTAGGAAAGCCAGTCATAGTGCTTCAATAACAGCCTAACCACAGCATCTGCATCAATCAATCACGTCACTTGTAAAGTGCGACTACTCACCGGCAAGGGTCTCAAGGCACTTCGCGGGGGCAGCTGGTCCCCCGGAGGCCCTGTGGTTCAGTCGAAGAGTCAGGTCTTAAGGTCCTTCCTGAACTGAGGCAATGAAGGTGATCGCATGAGGTGGAGAGGCTGGGTGTTCCAGGTCTTTGCTGCGAGGTCGGAAAAGGATCTTCCTCCGCCGTGGCCTTGCGGATAGGAGGGATGGCATTCATTGATTCTTCTCAAGCTGATGAAATCTATGAAAAACTCTTAACTCTCTCAGGCATACACATATTAACCACATTGCTGCGGCGGTTATTTTTGCGCTGTGCAGCTCGTCATCCGCACACGACCACCGTGGCTGATGACGAGCTGAGCTCGTCATCAGCAGCGAAGGAGTTAAAACTTGAATCTGACATGGCTCTGCAAGCCCAACACGTATGATTGATGCCCTCACTGCACAAACGTTATATGATATAACTACACACATGCATGTTATTTAATTGCAGTCAGAGATCATTCACATTGATAAAATCTTCTCTGGCATGTCAGCCCCAATTATTATTTATTTAGAGGTTTCATCTGGACAGTGATCACTTTGCCAGTTTAAAAGTTAGCACTGCCATTTGGGTTTGACTGTCAAAGCCAATTAAATCTGATTGAACACTACCCTGTAACTTCCAATGTGGTTTCTTTAATTATGTATAAACATTAATTTAATCCGATGTGTGCTTTCAGAATCTTCTACAAAGCACATACATAGAAGGATTCTTTTGTCATGAAAGGATTGCCATTATGAATTATTAACATATACTGTCATTGCATCTGTCCCACAAGAACAATACAGTATTTCTGCTGCCAGCATTACCAATAGGACTGTAATCAGGAATTTCTAGCAGTGTTAATAATTCAGCGTTCTGTATTGTACCCTGAGAAGAACCTTATAAATGAGGAATTACCTCTGGATTCTGATTTTCTGCAACTGATTACCAAAGTAAACCCCTCATTCTCTGGCCACTTTCCACCTGCACATGTTTCCTGCTTTAAGCAGTTAAATGTCTGCTGGGGTGAGGGGGCATCAGGAGTGCACCATTACTGTGTGTTTTTCTGACCTCGACCCGACAAGTAATTGCAGTTAGCAGCCTAAGTTTGGATTACCTCCCGAGCTGGAATGAGGGCTACAACGTCTAATTTAGTCGACAGGTGTACACTCATTTCTATTTATTTATTGGAGAATAGTGCTTAATGCTAATGTTAACTTTATTTTTTTGCTATTTTAATTCCCTTCTCAGTCCAATGGGAAGATCGGATTTACATGTTTTTATTATACATCGATTTTAAATAATTATTGACAAACTCTCTCATAAAAGGCTTACTTGGAGTGCTGAATTCCAAAATGTGCATCACACGTCCATGTTCCCGTTTTCTTTTTGTTTGCCTAGTTGCAGCGTGTCGTATATCAGGGAGCCTGTCTGGGTTTGTTTTTTGTTTGACAATTAAGATGAGGAATAGTTCTTCTCTCTACTACTTTACTTTTAATGGCTGTCATAGGATAAGAGTGAAACCTCAATTATGTTTGGTGCTGCAGAACCACTTGTTAATGATTAAGATGGTTGGCTTGCGTTTTTTTCATATTGTAATAAGCGGAAGGATTGTAGGAGTAAAAAGGTATACAGTGTCACCGACTCGTTTCTACACCTTCATGGATCAAAAATAAGGCAAGAGGTACAAAAGGAACTGCTCATGAGTGGCGAACTATCTTGTTCAGTTCTGGCGGTTCTTGTGGTTCTCGGTGAAAGACAGTTTGTTTACCATGAAGAATCACGCAAGCTACACGACGTGCTCGAGACACCAAAATAAGCCCTGATGTCTGCTTCATCACCCGCAGAGAAGCTCTGGATGGGCCTTGGAACCAATTTCGCTTTGCGTGTGGTTTAACAAAAATGGCATATTTTGTTCGTGTTGCAAACACCATTTCTTTGTTTGCCAACCACTACTGACTAGAGTAACGCTTTTTTTCTGAATCTCAGAGGTTTGGGGCCATGGAGGAGACACATACAGCCGCGGCCTGTGCAGGTAAGAGCGGTGGGGTGGTGGTGCCAGGTGGGGGCAGATTTTGACAGAGGACGAGGGGCAAACGGTGTGAGACATGCACAGCAGTGTGCCTGGCAACGTGCGTACACGACAGTGCAGGCGCTGCAGGGAGAGGGCATTCCTTTCACAAGATCCTCCATGGACATCCATCTACACCTCCAGCCTTGACTGATTTACTTTTTCCCTCTCACAGCGCTTACCATTGTTTCCCTCATGTTGTTCTTACATCAGGAACACTGGACCACCCACCCTCAAAGCGTGACTCTACCAACCCGTTCTTTTCCTACATCAGGCATTCTTAAACAACTATGCCAGCAGATTCTTCCCTAATTATCAACTCCCTTTGTCTGTTCCCTACCTTACTATTCCTTCCTTATTTTCCTTTTTTTACAGCGGTATCAAAAACGGTACTGGTCCTGAAGATGGCCCTAACGGTTGAAACCCGTTGACTTTCCAGCGCAACTTCTGGCGCTATGCTCTGGTTCACAAAATGTTAAGCTCTCTGTAACTCTTGTAAATAATTACCAGTGAACCACAAGCACTTTGTAAATACTATCACTTTTGCTCACCTTGCACCGTTCATCTCTGTGTCACTTGTCATTTGTGCCGTTCACCCTGTGTTCACAACCACTTATGTGCATACATTTTTTTTCAGGTTACTCCCACATTCAATATTAACAGTGCTGATAGTACTATTTTCACTATACTTGTTCCAAATATTGTGTGCCTTTTGGCACATAATTGAACCTTTGAGTCTCCCGGTTTGGTCAATTCAATTCAATTCAATAAGACTTTATTTCGGATATATTTCAATCCATCAAAGCACAAAAATTCATTAGACATTTCATAAATAATCACAGTTTCTAAAAAACAAGTAGTACATGTTACATTAATGAGTAAGTGGGGAAGATCATATCTAAAGTGCAAAAGGTACAGAATTTACAGCACAATGCTTGAATTCATCATCCTTCAGAGGTATATAATCACTCGTCTAGACACTTTCTTATTTTAACAGTCAATTTTAGAAATTCTATCACCTGAAGAAAACTATCACTGTGCAAGAGCTGTAAGTACATAAGTGCAGGTCTAATTTGATTAAAATTTAATTTCTTTAAAAGAATGACAAGATAGTGTTTTCGGGGGTATTCATAAAACTTACATAAAAATATAAAATGCAGCATATCCTGTGGAGACTTCCCGTCGCAGCCACAGGGCGCTACAATTTTATTAAAAATGTCCGACTTCGGTCTAATTAAAAGGTGATGAAAGATATTAAACCTGAACCTTGTTAGCAGAAATTTTTCATGAGAAGTGAAGGGGCATGTTAGGTATAGTTCCATAGTATCACAAGTTTTTAACATGACATATTTCCGAACACTTGGTTTCATAAGCTCTACCTCTTCTCTTTGAGCCATTCTATCCATGTAAAAAGCCCGCTTGATTGCTGCCACATCACCCTTTAAAATCTCACTCGGGTTTTCGAATAAATTCAGACATCCAAGCTTCAGAAAATAAGACCTCAGATATTTTAACCAGGGCACACACATTGAGTTATCCTGAGATACAAGGTCTTTCACTATCAAGTGGGTTAATGGAATGTCTTGATTTAACCATAATTTTACCCAACATGTAAGTGGTCTTAGCCCAACAATATCGGATAGGTACTGACTACCCAGCTCTTCATGTACCGCCAGGTTTGATGTGCTAGCTGGGACACAGAGCAGACGCTTTAAAAAATTATTTTCAGTAATCTGTAGCTGTTCACCACTTACATAACCCCATATCTCACTGCCATAAACTGCAGTAGCTATCGATTTAGCATTATAGAGTTTCATCATGGCATTATTTGGCTTTTTCCCCAGTTTGCTGTCAAAGTTAAAAATAGAGGTATTTACCCTTGTCATTTCCCCTTTCTTTTTTGCCACGTGCGCTGCCCAACTGAGCTTTGAATCAAATAAAATACCGAGATATGAGAATGTATGAGTGATGGGGATCAGGACATCATCTAATTTAAAAATAAAATTCTTTTTTGGTTGACGGCCAACATGCATTATATAAGATTTAGAATTGTTGACCAAAAGGTCCCTATTATATATAAAGTTATTAAAAGCATTCAAAAGTGCCTGGAGACCCTTTTCCGTTCTCGAGATTAAAACCGCATCATCTGCGTATAAAAGTACAGGAATACCCCGCCTGCCAACTCTAGGGCAGTCTGATTTTACATCCTGTAGTGCAGCATCTAAGTCATTGATATAAAAATTCTAAAGAAATGGGGCCAGGATGCAACCCTGCCGCACACCCTTTTTAATGTTAAAATTACCCGTAGTTTCCCCACTGGTTGAAAACCTAATGTTAGCTCTAGTATCACTGCAAACCACCAGGAAATCCACAATCCCTTTGTCTACACCTTTCTCCCTCATGGTCTGCCACAGCTTTCCCCTGTTAACACAGTCAAAGGCTGATGACAGATCCATGAAGGCAAGGTGGACAGTTCCCTTCTGTGCAACAGTATATTTACTCAATATGAGAAACAGGTTGAGACACTGTGTTATGGTGGAGCGACCTTCACAAAAGCCGTATTGAGAAATTGACAGAATGTTATTATCAGTTGTCCAATTTGTTAAACGCTGCAGTATAATTCTCCCCATAATCTTGACCAAAGAGTCTATTAATGATATTGGGCGATAGCAAAGAGGGCTGCCCTTGTCGCCTTTCTTAAAGACAGGGACAATTGTGGACAATCCCCATGACGCGGGACAACCCATTATAGCGGCTGCATTAAATACAGCTACCAAAATTGGTGCCCAAAAGCCTGGGTCTGATTTATAAAGATCCGGTGGTATTCCATCAGGACCTGGGGCTTTGTTTGCTGTAAGACCTTCTATGGCATCCAATACCTCGCGATTATCAAATTTAATATTGCCGCCCCAGTATAGGGATCAGCATCAACTATTACCGGGTCAGCTGAATAATACAGTTTTTTAAAATGAAGTTCCCACTCCTCCTTGGTAATGCAACAGTCTAGTCCATCACCCGCTTCTTTTGCCAGGAAAGGTTTTTTAACTAGCGCCCAGAATTTAGTGTTACATTTAAGGTGGAGGGGTCAAGTATTTCTTCCCAAGCCTCTCTTCTCAAAAGCTCCTTGCGGGATGCAATGACAGCCTTATATTCCTTTCTGCACAATTTGACATCCTCCCGGTTCCTCGGGGAGGCTGACAAGGCAGACCTAAGTTTACGTGCAGCTTTAGTACAATCATGACTAAACCACCTAGGACCCAATTTCCCCCCATTCTTATTAGTGACTGACAGTAAATTTGACACCTTCCCCGATAAGTTTTGATAAGCAACTAGGACCTGCCTAGGATCTCCCCCCTCAAGAGTACAATTTTTGATATCCTCTGTACAACTTTCAACAATATTTTTATAGAGAATATCCGGGGAGACCATTGACCATTTGAGTCGCCTCCTCCCATCTGTTGTACCCAGCCTACCAATGCTACTGCTCTGGTTTGCCTTTTTCACCCAAGGTCCTTTTAAACAGATTGTTAGAGGATTATGGTCACTAAATTCACTCAGGACAATGCTAAACGAATCTAGAAAAGTCTGCATAGTCAAAGAAACTAACATATGGTCTATGAAGGTGCCCCTACCGTGCCCTTTGAAAGTAGGGATATCAAAACGTTTTAACGGGTCCCTAAGTGACATAGCCAACGTGAGATCAAAGTTGTTCAACAAGTCATTACATAGTTCCCCCTCCACAGTATGTTCCATGTGTAGACCTCCCATACGTTCACAGTGCAAGTCTGTTAAGCATTTCTTTAGTGGGTCACCACAGGGATGCACATTAAAATCCCCCATGATCATAAGATTATGACCACAATCTTTTGAAAAGTTGGAAACAAAAGAATTTAAAACAGAAATTTGATTAGTACCCGCACTATCATAAGTAGAATTATAAAAATTCACTAAGCCAGCCCGACAGTTTTCTCCATGTAATACTAGGCCCATCACTCCTGTGTGCTGTGACTCAATTCTTCGCACATTACATGATAGTAAAATGGAAACAAAAATTACAAGTCCCCCCTTTGGCCTGCCTCTTATTGATGGTGACGCTGGCACATAGTAGGCCTTGTACCCTTCCAGATGGAGGTCACACACCACCAACCAAGTTTCTTGTAAGCAGATGATCTTAAATTGCCTTATATAGCTAACCCAGTTTTCATCCATCATTTTGGCAGCCAGGCCAGCAATATTCCATGAAACAACATGACATTCAGATGCTACCACCTGTGAGTTCTCTTTATCTGTCGGTTCACCTGAGGTCACAGTACCCTGAGCCACAGGTACCACCTGTCAATCGCACATCTCCAATCCAGACAGGACTTCACACCTGTTCTGTATGTTAACATTAGGCCCAAACTGGGAGCGTCCAACACTATCAGTCCTGTTATAAGTTCCATTCATACTGCCAGGACCACAAGGATTATTGATGTTATATATGAATTGTGCATCCATAACTGGCGTCTGAGGTTCAAATACACGCCTGGTTAACCTTTGTTGGGGAATGGGTTTGCATAAATGTGCATAAAAATAGCCTAGTGGGCGCACGCAAATACTATTCTCGTTATAAACTAATGAGGAAGCTCTCAGAAGAACAGTTGCCACATGCTAGGGATGTTTAAAGTTTACCACAATACAATCCCCACTGCCCATCTTTTTGGAAGGTCCTACCCAATTCACCCTCCTTACTGCCATTATCTGTTCTGAATAAGAAGTGGGAAAACCACAATTTTTATTAAGCCATGCCACTGTCTTATTTTTCAGTGATGCATGAGATTCGTCATATGGTGAAGCGGGATGGGTCCCACAAGGTGGAACATTGGTCAGTACTGCCACAAACGGGGCACAGTCAGGTGGTAAATTCAGATATCGATTATACCTGGGGGGTCTAGGAGCTGAACCTCTTCGTGAGGTTATGATGGGTTGAGTTGGCAGAGCAGTTGCCACTGGGGCGGCTGGTATACTTAATGCCACCTTGTTAGTGGTAGCTACTGCAGCAGTGTTCCCGGTTTTCTGGTGATCTTTAGCTTTCACCACATCCTGCCCCCCCCCCCACCTTACTGCTACCATTAATTGGTGCAGTCAGATGTGTACAAATCAGGCCGCCCAGTCTAGCCACTTCCGTGGCCAGAGTCTCTATCTGGCTGGTTAGTGGTTTAATTAGCTCCTCTATCTTCAATGTGAGTTTTGATTCTAGATTTTTAATGAGAGAAGCAAACTGATCAAAATTCAGGTTAGGACCATTTTCACTATTTCCAGTAAACAGAAAGGGGTTTATGACAGGGTTGTGTACTTCTTTCCCGTTCCTTTTTTTAGAATTTGCGTTATGTTTCCCCCCCCCCCCCCCTGTTTTTGGTGTGCTATCCTACACGTTCGCATCGGCCTAACAACAGGCGACGCTTCACTAATGTCATCTAATTCCTCACTTGACAAGGCAGGTTGATCTGAGTGAATCTCCACACTTACTGTAATGGGCATCAGTGTTTCTGCTAAGATAACACCACTTGTATTTTCATCTCCGTCTGTAGTCATCCTAATAGGAGACAAATCTGGCAGGTCCGCTATCAGAGTACCCTTCCCTAATGAGGCACGTCTTTCATTATTAATCTGATTGACTTTCTTTACCAAGTAATTATCAATGGTGCCGAGACCCTGTGCTTGTTTGTCACTTTTTGATTTAGACATCCTAGATAACTAAGATGCAAAATATAGACACAAGTAAAATCACAACTTATTCGTATACAATATAACAATATACAAAATAAAGTCTTACGTCAATGATACACACTTTAAGTCTGGATAAAATGCTGTAGGGTCCCTGGCCCAGTCCAGTCGCCTCAGGCCTCTGAGGTCCACAGAGGGCCCGCCCTGTGCCCGGGCTTAGCCCGGCTCGTCCCGCGCGCGTTCCTCTCTTTTCTGGCGCCTCCGGGCGCAGAGGTGGCGTCAGGGACGCGACTCAGCTGCCGGGGCACCTGGGAGGTGTAGTCTTTGACCCTCCGGTGGCTGCAGGCAAGATTGCGATGTGGGAGCGACAGCCGTTCCCCTCACGGCGTCTCCCTGGCACTGATGGGGCTGGAAACAGCAGCCGTTTCCCTCACGGCAGGTGTAAAAAATTACTTCTAAAGCGCGGCATACACCGGACGGTTTCTTGGCGCTGTTCACTTTATTCGGTGAGAGGCAGAGGGGGAGGTGAGAAAAGCTTGTGTATAAACGCTGCGGAAAAGATGGGTTTTAACCCCTTCAGTGCTGATGACAAAGCCAGCTCGTCATGGGTGTTACCTGCCCTGTGCTTATGACGAGCTGGCTTTGTCATGAATAATGGGGATCTTGATATTTCAGCACCCAGCGGGAAAACCCATAGCAGCCAAGGTGTTAAGGAGAGACCTAAATTGAGAATAAGAGGAAGAGAGTCTGAGTTCCAGTGGGAGAGAGTTCCAAAATGAGGGGGCCAGAAAAGAAAATCTAAGACCTCCATGTTTTTTGCGCCTGAATCTGGGTGCCTGGAGGAGTGCATGGTCAGAGGATCGGAGGTGCCTGGGAGGGACGTAACGATGTAGAAGGGAAGAGATAAAGGAAGGGCCGATGCCGGCCAAAGATTTATGAATAAGGCAACCTAGTTTAAACTTGCAATGCTCTGATACAGGAAGCCAATGAAGGGCTTTAAGCAGAGGGTGGACATGATGATGTTTAGGTTGATGATAGATCAGGCGAGCTGCCTGATTCTGTATCAACTGCAGTCTTTTGATTTGATATTGTGGGATGCCTGCATACAAAGCGTTAGCATAGTCGATCCGAGAGATGACTAGGGCCAGCAGTGCCAAAGTGAGGGCTTCGGAGGTCAAGAAGTGGGCTATTTTTCGGATCTTCCTAAGCTGAAAAAAGCAAGAGGACACAGTGGCACTGACCTGATGCTTCATAGAAAGATCGTGGGAGATATAACCCCCCAGGCTTTTCACTTTATCCGCAGGGCGAGGAGGGGGACCAAGGGAAGGGGGCCAGAAAATGGAGTTCCAGGGGTTGGATGGGTCTCCGACAAGAACAAGCTCCGTCTTGTCGGGATTAAGTTTGAGATGGTGAGTGCCCATCCAATTACTGATATGGCAGAGGGTGGATTGAAAATTTTGGGCCGCTTCATCCGAGGAGTCAAGATTGAAGACAAGCTGAAAGTCGTCTGCATAGTTAAATGGAGAGACATTCCTTCCCCAGAGGGAGCGGATCAGAGGGGTGAGGTACAGGTTAAAAAGAAGTGGTGACAAGGACGAGCCCTGCGGAACGCCGCAGGTAAGCATCCTCCTGTCAGCCGAAAACTGGGAGAGTCGGACAGATTGGTGGCGGTTCATCAGAAAGGAGCGGACCCAGTTAAGGGCCGTCCCACCGATGCCCGCCTCTTTGACACGGTTGACCAAGATGGTGTGGTCGACCGTGTCAAAGGCCGCCGACAGATCCAGAAGGACTAAGGCTTGGCTAATGTTGGAATCAGCGCCTCTACGGAGTTCCTCCATGACAGAGAGGATAACCTTCTCTGTCGAATGGGCGGGTCTAAACCCGGCTTGCTGGGAATCAAGGAAGTTGGAGTCTTCGATGAAGGATCTGAGGACGCTGGTCACATGTGTCTCAAGTACCTTACTCAGGTAAGGGAGAAGGGAGATGGGACGGAAATTACCCATAACCCCGGGATCAGCGTTGGTTTTTTTTAATATAGGAACCACCTCAGCGTTCTTGAACTGGCTGGGTACCTCACCGAGCAGAAGAGAGTTGTTCAGGAGGGCCAGCGGAGGGGCGGGGCAAGCCGAGAAGGCGGCCCGGAGAATCACAGGAGGACAACAGTCTGTGGGGGAGCCAGATGAGACTTTATTGAGTAGGGAGAGAAAATCTTCCTCTAGGATGGGGGGGAGCTGAGTGAGGGAATGGGGGTTAAAAGAGGGGGTGACCTCAGAGAGGGGCGTCGCCGGAGATCCGGAGGAAATACTGTTTTTGATTTTGCTAATTTTATCTATAAAAAAAAGTTGAGGGAGTCGCAGAGTGCCTGGGACGGGAGGGGTTTAATAGTCACCCTATCCGGATGTGAGAGCTCCTCCACAATGGCAAAAATTTCTTTGGATTTTTGCGCAGAGTTAAGAATTTTTGAGGAGAAGTAGGCGGTTTTAGCTGCTAAAATAGCCTATTTATATTCTCCAGATAGATTTAGAAAGTGAAGTTTCTCTAAAGGGTTGTAGTTTCTACACCAATGACGCTCAGCTTGACGAAGTCCCAGTTTTAGGGATTTGATGCTATCTGAGAACCACCGATGTGCGTCATGGGGACGCTTGGCTCTAATTAGTTTGAGGGGAGCGACCTTGTTGCTGGCGGACTCTAACCATTCAATTAGTGTGGCTTCTTGAGAGTCTATGGAGCCTAGGCAGGGCGGAGCCAAGGATGTTAAAGAGGTGAGGAAGAGGTCGAGGTCTGCTTTGTTCCAATTGCGAGCCAGAAGGCTAGGGCCTCGGCTGCGGGGGGGGGCGGTGGAGGGACCAGAAGACAAAAAGAAATTAAAAAGTGGTCCGACCAGTGGCAAGGTGAAATCGAGAGCGATTTGATTTCCAGATTATAGGTCCACACCTGATCTAAGATGTGGCCTTTAGAGTGAGTGGCTGTATGTCATCCTAATAGGAGACAAACGTGGGCAAACGATTTCAGCGTCCCACAGAGCGCTCGGCGCTCCTCTCTTTTCTGGCGCCTCCGGGCGCAGAGGTGGCGTCAGGGACGCGACTCAGCCGCCGGGGCACCTGGGAGGTGTAGTCTTTGACCCCCCGGTGGATGCACACAAGATTGCGATGTGGGAGCGACAGCCGTTCCCCTCACGGCGTCTCCCTGGCACTGATGGGGCTGGAAACAGCAGCCGTTCCCCTCACGGCAGGTGAGCAAACTATTTCAGCGTCCCACAGAGCGCTCGGCACTCCTCTCTTTTCTGGCGCCTCCGAGCGCAGAGGTGGCGTCAGGGACGCGATTAAGCCGCCGGGGCACCTGGGAGGTGTAGTCTTTGACCCCCCGGTGGCTGCAGGCAAGATTGCGATGTGGGAGCGACAGCCATTCCCCTCACGGCGTCTCCCTGGCTCTGATGGGGCTGGAAACAGCAGCCGTTCCCCTCACGGCAGGTGAGCAAACGATTTCAGCGGTTTGGTCCTTTTTCAACTATAGTTGCATGATTTCTTGCCAGCCTATTAAATAACACCTGTTGAGATATTGCTTTTGGTTACATACAATTAGCATCCAGATTGCAACTGGGTTTATGGGTGTACTCCTGTTGTTTATTCTCAGGGCCGGACCAACTACTGGGCAGTCTAGCTGGGGGCTGATGTCACTGTGGTGGGGGCTTATTCCGTTCATGGAGACCTGCGTGTGCTTCCAAATAATTAAAGCAAAACAAATTTCGTTTAGCACGCGCAGGTCTCCATGAACGAAATCAGCCCCCAGCTCAGCACCATTCCAAACTGCCCGGTAGCCAGTCCGGCCCTGTTTATTCTTATACTTAAAGATAAAAGCAATTACACCTCTTTGCCTATCTTTAAAATGAACTGTACTGGTGACAGGGTAAAGTAACTGTTTCTAGGTATAGTAGAGGCATTGTTGGCGGGCACACCACCTTCACCAGAATTCTATATCCTGCTGTGGCGGGAAAGGTGGAGGGGATTGGACGAGGTGGTGATGCTGGCACCATCAGGCAGTTAAATATCGAAGTTCCGATTAACTTTTTATGGTGGGACCCTGCCATGAAAAGGTTGGTGGAAATGGATAGAAGAGGCCCCAAACAGGACCCCCGGTGCTTTTGCCGATTTGGGGGCCCATGTCATATGCACACTGTGTGCCAACCATGACATGGTACCCGACAAAAGTGCATGTACGACAGTGCAGGCTTTGCAGTGAGGCGGCATTGCCTTTAGGCTCAATCTGTGAGCCAAAGCATGCCATCGCCTCAAGACCGCCGCCGGCCCAGTGGTTTACTCGTAACACAGCAGTTGAGATGCTGCCGGCTTGCTGGCATTCTCCCGATTGCCACAATGGCGGTCCAGCAGTCAGATAGCCACAATCAAAAGCAGGCCCTAAGTTTTCTTGATTGTCCTTCAAAATATTGGGTCTGTCTTCTTATGAACTGTCTCAGGTAGTCTTTACCCCTCGATACAAGCTGAAAAGACAGACCAAAATCCATGTACGTTAATAACTGCTTCCTCCCTTCTGTTCAGCTGACAGAGGATAGCGCTTTGAATTATCTTGCTATCTCAGGCACTTTAATAGCATTACAATAGCATGTGTGTGCTCATAAAGGTTCAAGCCAGACCATAACAAGGCGAGTGTCAGGAGTTACTATATCATATACAAAATCATTGGGTTGTTTTCGTATGACCATTCACTACTTCATCAAGTAACAGAAAACCCTGTCCTCTACATTTTGAAAGAATTGGAGATAACGCCCTAAACTTATTCTCCTCTCTTGCTATTCCCGTGAGATGGTTATATAAGGAGCAATTTCCCAAAACTCAATCCCAGACTGTTAGAACTGGGGTCTCTAGTTGACAATGGTATAAACCTTTGACCAGGTAGGGACCCTTGCTTCTTAGTCAAGGAAAGGGGATTACACTACTGGATAACCCCTGCTCACCCCCTTGGTAGCTTGACACAAGCAGATAAGCTTATCTCAGAGGCAATGTGTTAAGCATTTGTGAACACATACAGTAATACAGTAAAAACACTACAGATGGACACAACACAGGTTTTATAAAAATAAGTATTCTTTATCTACACTTAACACAAGACCGCAAACGACAAAAATCAACAATACAGTACTTAAAATAGACTTAAAGATGGTAGAAGTCACTTAGTTCAAGTTGATGATAAATGCGACAAAGTTCTCACAAAAGTACCTGGATGCGTACGCAAAACAAAACAAAAATGTTCGCGGGAAGGGAGATGCATTGGTTCCTTGCTTCGGGGGAGGCGATGCGTCGTGTCTCAATGCTTGCGCAGAGTAGGGGATGCGTCTCGGTCCTTAGCGGGAGGAGGTGATGCGTGGATTCTCGTGATGCTTTCCGGTTGCGATGCGACAAGATGGTGCCTTGCTGCGATGCGATGATCCGGTGCGATGTGAAAAGATGGCACACTTGATGCGACGACGTGAAGACGATGCGTGCACGCCCAGTGGCCATGGGGAAAAATCTCTGTAGCATTGGGGCCGCGACAGGCCCTGCAACATGCTTCTCTGGTGATGCGACCTTGTGGCGCCGACACGCTTCTCAGGTGATGCGTCCGGTAACAGCTTTTACGAAAGCACGCTTCTCTGATGATGCGGCGGCAACCTCTGTGGTGGCGACACGCTTCTCTGGCGATGCGACGGCAACAGCTACAACTGTGACACGCTTCTTCTCAATGCGTTGTGCTTCCAGCTCCCAGCGACACGTAGGTTCTGCAGACAGAATTCCCAGCAAAGAAATATAGAGGGGAGCTGGTGGTGAAGTCTTTTGTCCCTGAGACATCAGCAGGAGGCAAGCACAAGTTCAAGCCCTTGGAGTGATATTCTGAAAGATGATGACTGTTCTTTGAAAGTAACTTCTCCTTTCCATGGCAATAAAGAAACCACTGCAGGCCAACCCAGCAACACAGCACACTGGCAGGGAGGCAGTTCAAACTCCAGCAGCTTCCTTGGTCCTCCTCCTTGTCAAAGGTTTGTCTTGTTGTTCCAGAAGTGATCTATGGTCTTGGGATCTGGGTCCCCATATTTATACTGCAAAATCCTTTGTCCTCTGAAGGCAGAACGGCCTTTGCCTAGCCCAAAACAGTTCTGGTCAGTCCTGGAGCACTTTGTTGACAAGATTCCTACTTTCCTTTCATAGTGTAGGCCAGGGACATCAGGCACTCCACAGGAGGTGTAGCCAGCATTGTGGAGGGAAAGCACAGCCCTATTCAGGTCCCAGGTGCAACTCCTCTCGCCCATCTACATGCAGATCTCTCTATTCAGCCTTGTGCTGACTCACCCTGTGTCCTGGAATCCCCCAGCCCCTGTCACTCATACCCCAGACAAGGAATAAACAACCTAGCAGAGGCAGGCTTGGATAGTAAGGCAAGAAAAAACCTACTTTCTAAAAGTGGTATTTTCAAACACAGAGGGCCAGATGTAGGTAATTTCCATTTACCGATTCATAAATACCGACTCATACCGAATCGGTATTTCTGAATCGGTAAATGATATGTAGGTAAAAACTCGGTAAAAGATATCGAATCGGTATGACTCGGTAACCCAAATCGGTAATTACCGAATCGGAAAAACCCGAGTCGGTAAATACCGAGTCGGAGAAACGCAAGCATCCCTATGGGCCTCATGGCCCATAGGAATGAATGGTATTCACCAAATCGGAGTAATCCGAATCGGTAATTGCCGAATCGGAAATTACCGATTCGGTAAGTACCGAATCGGGAGTTTGAAACACGCCATGTGAGCCAGCCAACCAATCAGGGACAGCCTACACACCCCACAACCAAGGCCCTGTGAATCCAACCAATCAGAGTGAAGCACCCCACCCCAGTACCTGGGAGTGGCCACACCCATGCAGGTGCAAACCAACAGAACAAACAAATCGGCAGAGGTGAGAGGAGCAGAGCATC
The DNA here is from genome assembly GCF_964263255.1 of Lissotriton vulgaris. NCBI lineage: Eukaryota > Metazoa > Chordata > Amphibia > Caudata > Salamandridae > Lissotriton > Lissotriton vulgaris. The sequence goes on from NC_141685.1 coordinate 1,573,968,773, forward strand.
CACAGGCAAGCAGAGTGACAGAATGGAGACACATGAAGGCCAAAAGGATGGTGGGGAGAGAAAAAGGAAGATCAAGTTCAGCCCAGAGGAACTACAGGTGGCTGTGGAAGAAATAGTAAGCCACTACAGCCAAATTTTCAGAAGGCTGTCTCTGCATGTTGCAGAGACTGTGAAGAGGAACATTTGGATTGCTATACAGGCCAAAGTCAATGCCATTGGTGTTACCCACCGGGAGATTGAGGACATAAAAAAGAGGTGGTATGACCTGCGCATCGTGACAAAGAAAAAGATTGCTGGCCAGAAAAAGGATGCTGGTGTGACTGGAGGTGGCAGGAGCAAAGCCCCAAAGCTGACACCGATAGAGGAGCTAGTGGAATCCACCATGGAGCCAGAATGCATCAATGGGATAGGAGACCTGGACAGCACAGAAAAAGCTACCAAGAAACAAGGTAAGGGGCATGTACCATTATCCACCCCCATCAACCCGACCCCGTACCCCACTGTGCACCCACATCACACTGCATAACAGCTCAGACTTTGTGGCAGCAATGCATCATGGTAGACGTAGTCATGTATACATAGATGCAAAGTACACTACCATGACTCAGCAAGGCATGCTACACACATCACCAAACAAGCAATGTGCCCTGTGCTAAGGTGTGCAGACTATTTAATTAAGAACTACACACAGATGAACAACAACATTGACCCTATGTCAATTTCATTCCACAGGAGAGTCGTCACGCAGTTCAGCACCACCGAGGGAGGAGAGGGCAGCACCAACTAAGAGAGGGGAGAAAGAAGAGAAAAACTTGTCACAGCGCTGTTGATGGAGGTAACGACATCACCCAGGAGGCCTCATCTCCAGACCGACCCACAACACCTGTCCCACTGTCCCCTCTGTTGTTTGGATCTCCTGACCTGTCAAACACACCCATAGCAATGTCCAGAGGGTCCATGCTGGGAGGGGAAAGTAGGCATGCCGAGCCCCCGCAGAGGATCCTGCAGACCTCTGAATCTGAGGATGAGGATGATGTCCCCCAAAAGAGTGCACCAGTGGCTGATAGGCCAAGACCACCGATTGCAGCAGGCGCTGCGCGCACCAGTGTCCTTGGCAGGAGGGCACGTGAGGGTGGGGAGGGGCAGGAAGGGGAGAGAGTCTTCTGTGGCCTGGAGGGCACAATGGTGAAAGTACAGTGCCAGCAGGCCAAATCACTGCTAGCCATGCATAGGCAGGTCCGCTGCATGAACATCAAAATTTCCAACATGGACAAGGGCATAAGCCACATAGCATCCAGTCTGGAGCAAATTGCAAAGGGGATCACAGACATCTCCACATACATGGGAGTACTGTCGGACAAGTTGGACAGGGATCATCTACAGCGTGGCAGGGAACGACAGTATATGCGCCAACAAACAAAGGCCATGAATAGATTTGACACAATACAGCACTACTTTGCAGACGCTCAATTTCTATGCAGGATGCAATAGTGCACTGCTGCACAGACTTAACACGGGGCATGGGAAGAGTGACCTCTGCGATGGAGCAGATGCTCAACACCAACACAGGCAATGCTGGTGACACGGGTGTGGAGGAGACAGAGGGGTCAACCAGCAGGGTTGGCTCCAGCACACCTGTACCGGAGGTGCACAGGAGCGACAGGCACAGCCATGCTGAGTCAGGCACTAGCAGGGAATCAGAAGGACAGGCACAAAAATCCTGCAATGTAGTGCGTGGACACAAGCACTGACCTATGCAGAAGAATGACTCAACTGCACACAGTGACGGAAACTGAGCAGGAGCAGCCAGAGACATTCACTTAGATTCATGGATCCTCTTCAGATGTGAGAATGATGATGTAGTGCAGATTAAACTACACTTGTCATGAAATATACCTGTGTATGTGTCATACATTACCTAGAAATATTGTCGTATTATTTCTGTCCGTCTCAATTTACCATCTAGTGCTGCTGGTCCTGTTGCCTGGGGCTCTGCATGTTCTTGGTCCTCATCTATGTTCTTGTGATGTGTCAACTCCACCTCTGTGCCTTCCTTGGTAGCAAGATTGTGCAAACTGGCACAGGTCACTATTATTTTGCAACACAGGATGGGTGTGTACTGTCGTGCACCTCCACTTTTGTGGAGGCAACGGAACCTGCTCTTCAGGAGTCCAAATGTTCGCTCCACTACGTTGCGAGTGGACCTGTGTGCCACATTGTATCGCCTTTCTGCTTTGTTGGTTGGGTTGAGGTACGGTGTCAGCACAAAGGAACGCAGGGCATATGCACTATCACCTGGGAGAGAATGAGAGGTACATGAGTTAAATTCACATTGCACATTTAGCTGACATCCATTTCAGGCTGTGTACAACTTTTATACCTAGCAGATATCCATCTCCAAAATCTCCATTCAGTAGCCGTGTGTATATTCCGCTTTTCTGGAATATGTAGGAGTCGTGCGTGCTCCATGGGAATTTGGCAACTATGTCGGTGATGATGTTCCCTGCATTGCATATCACCTGCACATTGATGGAGTATGTAGACTTACGGTTTCTGTATATGTGTTCGGTGGCTGCAGGTGGGCATAGGGGAATGTGGGTGCCATCAATGCAGCCTATCACATGCGGGAAGTGTGCCAGTCCATAGAAGTCTGTTTTAGTTTTAGCAAGTTCCGCAGGCATGTCAGGGAACTGTATGTAATGTCCCATTCTCTGCGTCATGACATCCAGGAACTTCCGGACAGACAGCTCTGGGATACACCTCCTACTGCAGCTATCACACTCTGGTAGCTCCCAGAGGCAAGCAGGTGTATGCTACACAGCACCTGGACATGGGGTGGGATGGCGTGGGCCCTGGGTATTGGGTGATCCAGGTATGGGTGGAGGTCCCTTATTAGGTCCATGATGGTTGTGGGGTGCAGCCTGTACCTCTGCAGTATCTCAGGCTTAGTCAATTGGAACAGAGTGATCCTCTGCCTGTACACCTGCTCCTCCCTTTGCCATACCCTCAGATCTGCAGCCTGTAGCCTTCGCCTCCTCGCAATCACATAGCGTGCCGCCATTTTGCCAACACTGTTGCATTTTGGGCCCTTTTTTATAACATGCACATGGTTACCACCTGCTTTCAGTCCATGGTAAATACCGACTCTTAAATACCGAATTTCATTGAATTCGGTATTTTTGGCCTTTCCTACATCTCGATGGGCATTTTTCCAATTTCCTATTTACCGATTCGGTGAATAAGGACTCGGTAAATTACGTATCGGTAAATTACGATTCTGTAAATATGTATTCGGTAAATACAGAGTCTGTATTTTACCGATTCTTATTTACCGATTCGGTATTTTTTTGACACCTACATCTCTTTTTCGCTATACCGGTCGGTAACGGCCGATTTTAGGCCGTTACCGACCGGTACTTGGCTACCTACATCTGGCCCAGAATGTTAAAACCAACTTTACTAAAAGATGTGTTTTATCATTCTCAGTTCAGGCATACTAAATGTCTACCATGTTCCCTGAGTCAGTTAGGATTATAAGCTGTTATAATCAAACTGCCCAGTCTGGCCTACGGGGAACAGATAGCCTTGCAATAGTGAAAAATAAAAAAAATGGCTGTAATTCACTATTAGGACATGCCACACACATCAGGGCATGTCCTACCTTATACTTACAATGCACCCTACCCTTTGGCCTACCTTAGGGGTTTCTGATATGAAGAGAAAGGGAAGGTTTAGGGAATGGCAAGTGGGTGCACTTACCAAGTCAACATGGCAGTCCTAGACTGCACACAGGCTCTGCAATGGCAGGCCTGAGACTCACTTTACAAGCTGCGTCTGTGGGTGGCACAACCAGTGCTGTAAGCCCTCCAGCAGCATTTGATACACAGGCCCTGGGCACACATGGTGCACTGGACGAGAGGCTGACGAGTAAATCAAATAACCCAATCATGGAGTCACTAATCAATACATACATTTAACATAGGGAGTACTTGCACTGTGGCACTGAATAGCAGTGCCACAGTGCCCAAAGCATCTAACCAGCAAAACAGATCAAAAACAGAGGAGGCAATCAGTAAAAAATGGAAGGGAGACTCACGCTAATGATACAAGGTCTAACACAGCCCTTCACAAATACTTGCCTCAGGCCATGGTCCCTCTGTGAAATTGTGGCTATTGTGGGACTCAAAATGTGGCTCTTGTGTGTAGCAGGGTATGGGTACCAGCCATGTAAGGTCTTCGATCTCTTCTTCAAAGGTATACCTCTTCCCATCTTTGTCACCTTCATGTCTTTGCTTTTCTCACTCCTCTGCTCTTCTTTCCTCTTCTTCTCAGTCTCATGCTTCCTTGCTCTGTTACATTTTACTACTCCTCCACAACTCCCATTCTTAGCCTCTTACCTTCATTCCACTCAGCTCTTTCTCTATTGGTCTCCAGTTTCCTAACAAACGGGTAGCATGTGCTCGCCCTTATGTGGAACATGAACTCTGGCTTTTCTCCTGGGGTCTCTTCCAAGAAAGGCTCAGTCTAGCTATTAGGGGCTTTCACTGAGATTGGGATGATAAGTGCAAGTACCTTCATGGCCAGACTCTACCATCCCAGGGTGCTGCATAGAATCTATCATTTCATAGATTTCCAGTTTTTTGGAAAGATATGTGCCCTCCGCTTCTGCCAATGCGGGATAATTTTACAGGATCCTAATATTATAAGTGGACAGCAGCGCTGTCCGCTGCCTTATTCCAAGACTTGGTGTGTAATCTCAGTGTTCTCATTCAGTTACCCATAACTGTTGCCATGTGTATATTTGTGATTTCCTTTAGGCTGATATCAGTATTTCAAAAGGAGAAACATCTGTACCTCAAGTCAAGCCTCCCACAGTGTTTGAACCGGAGTTGAATTGAAAAAAGGGATTTGTTCTTTCGGACAATAGTGCACCTAAAGTTTGTTGTCTTTTAACTGGGTTTTTGAGCATGCACATTACATATGTGAGTCTATATTTACAGCAATAAAATGCAGCCTTGGCTTCTAAGTTGTTATCATACAGATAGACTAAATAATAGTGGCCTAGCAGCTAGAGCTGCCAAAGCTGGAACTGGGTAAGCAGGTTCGATTCTCAACCTTGGCTTATCATTCGGTGGTTCTGGGCAAATCACTGGGGGCCTGACTCACAAAGGGATTTAAGACTCATAAAGTTACAAGTGTGGAGTCTCCAAACTCGGGGTGAAATCTCCTCACTCTTGACCGTATCTACGCACTGAGCACTGCAGTGATTCTGTGTCATGTGTTATTATGCATGTGCAGCGTGTATTGTGCAGGGTACGGAGTGCAATATGATGTTTCTTACCATTGGTGAGAGGGCCAGGCAGTCCCAATAGGTAAAGCATTGGCTAAGCACATGGATCTCCCAATAAATAGCACACATTGTTTATGCCCTGCTGTTTTTTTTGTTTCAAATCTTTTTCTTTTTCAAGCGCAAACACAGAACATAGGTCTGATTGTACACAGCGTTAAGCCCACAACTCTACATAGGGCCAGCCGCGTAAGTTGGTATTTCACTGGTGATATAAGGATCCAACACAAGGAGCAAATTGGAGCACAGCGTTTCGTCTACAAGCCCTGAGTGGACGTCCGCGTAACATGATGCATATGGTTATACCATCCAGGTGTGGGATTGAGCAAGACCTCTGAGGAACCATAACTGTATCAGACAGGCAGCAAGCCCAAAGACAGAAGGCAGACTTAGACAGGTACGGGAACCTTAAGAGTGAGAATACTAGGACAAGAGATAAGACAGGACAGCAGGATAAGAGTAGTGTGTGCGGGTGGGGGGGAGAGTGTATGTCGACACATAGGCAGGCGAGGTCTAGTTTTTAGGGGGTGGCATAATCAAGCAAGCAAGGAGGCAACGGGAGCAATCTACCAGGGTCGGGCGGAACAATAGCATCCTCAAAGAGGCGCAGCGCCCTAAGTTTGGAAGGCATGTGGCGCGCACGCTCGACTGCACAAAGATATTTAATCAGGGGTTTCCAGACAGTCTTCAAACGGGTATCTTGTGCTTGTAGCCGCGCTGTGAAGAGTTCCATAGCAATAACATGCCATAAATGCACAAACCAAGCAGCGACTGGAGGGGCCTCAGTTTTTTCCAGTATACCGCTATGAGCTGTTTAGCTGCCCTTAGCATTTGAAGCACCAGAATCCAGTCACTACGGGTGAAAGCCTTCAGGCTGGCAGGCTTGATGCCCAAAAGGATTGTGCTTGTGGTCTCAGGCAGAGGTAACCCCAATACCCCTTTGATGTGGCTAAGGACCTCCTTCCAGAACATGGTCAAAGATGCACACTCCAACTAAATATGGATAAAATCCCCAGATGCAGTCAGACAACTCCAACACAAGGGAGAAGACGCAAGAATCATCTTATGCAAGCGCAGGGGCGTATAATACCATTGAGTCATAATTTGATACGCATTCTCTAGCTGCGGGATACTGCTATAGACTTTGGGGATATCCTGCCACAACCAGCACCACTGCGAGGGCGCAATTTCCGCGTTGGATGTCGACTGCCATTGCCGTTGGTACGTGTGAGAGGGCACTGCAGGGGGGTGCTGCAGGATCTGATAGATCCGAGATATTAGCCCTTTGGATTCATCGAAAGAACGGACCAGCCGCTCAAAAGGGGTGAAGGCACAGGTAGCCGCCTGTTGCATCTCCCGCCCAGATAACCAATGCCGCTGCTGGGTGTGCTGCAGTCCCGCCTCCAAGGGGACATGAAACTCCTCTCTACACTGGGCAAATGTCTTTAGCATGCCCGCCTCATACAGGTCATAGATCACCCTGCATCCTCCCTGCGACCCTTTAGCAAAGGCGCGTATGCGATGGGCCGGGGGAAAGGCAGATCCCCCTCCAGTGGGGTATGCGGCGAAGGGAACAGCGTAAGACCTCTACGCTCTGCCACCTTTTCCCATATATCCAGAACCGTTCTAGTGGGCACCGCCATATAAGCACTTCTAGAGCGAGCCGCCCGGTGGAGCCATATAAGATCCCAGATGGTTCGCCCAGTCAGCCCCCGGTCCATATGCAGCCATACCTTCTCACTCGAAGTCGCCATCCATTCCACCGCACAGCGAAGGTGAGAGGCCCAATAGTAATCTACGAGGTTGGGACAGGCCAGCCCTCCCCTGTCTCGCGGTGACATAAGAAGCTTTTAAGAGAACTGTGGTCCACTCTCGCCCCATATAAATGCTGTGAGTTTGCGTTTTGTAGGCCTTGTATGTGATGCAGCGGAATAGATGTGGGGAGGCATTGAAATAAATATAACAGTTTAAGTAGAATCGCATCTTAATGGCATTAAGTCTGCCCAACCAGGACACCGCCAAGGGTTTCCACCTCCGTAACTCTTCTAAGACAGCCTTCCTGCACTCCCGCCAGTATACTTGAGTCCATGTATCGAGAGAGGGAGTCAACTGGAGACCGAGGTAGCGGATATGGTTGGAGGGTCCACTGATACGGTGCAAGCTTCTCCAGGAGTGGTATCTCCTCCTTAGGAATGGTAAGATTGAGGGCCCAGGATTTGTCGTGATTGATTTTAAGGCCTGAGGCCCACTCGAAAAGCATCAACAGAGAGTGCAGTGCTGGGAGGGACTCCCGGTGATGCTTTAATGTAAGGATAAGATTGTCCGCAAAGAGCGCCACCTTGTTCTCACGACCTCCAAGGGGGATACCATGTATCTCCGTTGCCTGCCGGATCAGCTCCGCTAGCGGCTCCACCACAGGGGCAAACAACAAGGGCGAGAGGGGGCACACCTGCCTAGTACCTCTGTAGATGGAGAAGGGCGCAGTGAGCTGCCCATTAACTCTAATCTTGGCTTGCGGACTAGATAGGTTACCATGATCCTAGAAACCATGTTCTGACCTAGCCCTACCCTTTGCAGAACCGCCCGGAGGAAGGCCCAGTCCACCCGGTCGAATGCCTTCTCCACATCAAACGACAGGAGACAGGCCGGTGTATCCCAGTGATGTGCTTTCCCCACTAGGTGCGGAATTTTCTTCACGTTATCTGCCCCCTGCCGATTATGAATGAAAATAACTTGATCCGGCTCCACCAGTTCCGGCATGTGGGGATCCAGGCGTTTTGCAAGCAGTTTAGTATAAATTTTAAGGTCAGTATTTAACAAGGCTATGGGTCGGTAGGAAGCACAAAGTGTGTTGTCCTTTCCTGGCTTAGGGAGGAGCTCTATTTCCGCCATACCCATGGCAGACGATGGGCCATCCGTGTCCATGAAGGAGTTGTACAGCTGCAAAAGATGGGGCCAAAGGTATGCTTGGAACATGCGATAAAGGTCTCTAATAAAAGAGAGAGGGACCCTCTACCAAAGGGATGGGGTACCAACTGTTGACTTTGTCAAAAAGAGATTCCCTTTGGGCACATTAATGAGAACAAAATAACATGACGTACAACAACATTACAAGCATACTCAGAGCAATACAATGGTAAACCAAATTCTGAAACGACAAATAAATTCAATATGCACAGTTTTATTTTATAATTAAAAATTGAATTAAAAAACAGATTAAAAAGTATGTCAATCAAGGGAAAACAGACAATATATGGAAACAAATTATATTCTAAAGTTCCTCAAATGAGTTCCTAAAGCTAAACCAAGGGAGATACTCAAAAAGGTATATTCAGCGTCAGTCAGAATACTCCTTAGTTATTATAAAATGGATTCTCTCCCCCAATCCTCAACGCGTTTCGACGGGCCAATTATCATACAGCCGTCTTCCTCAGGAAAAATATTAGCTGTCTTCCCCAGATAACTGTAATTTAAATAAAAATATCTCAGATACAATAATGTAACAAATTAAAAAACTGAACATAAGGCACCAATCCATCTGCTAAACAGAATTGGTTTTTCTCACTATTGCTCAACACATTACGACACCTTACATATATAGCAACTAACTTTGACATATCTCACATTATTAATACATAGGCAAACATTTTATCATTAACACTGGGTATTTCCTCAATGTCATTCACATTGCAAGCCATGATAAAATATACTCTATATACAGCATGGTCATTCAGTTACATTTAACATGATTACATTGTCTATTTATGCATTTTATCAACATCTCAGGATGGTATTTGTGATTTCAAGATCGTTTAAATTGTTTATACTCAAGGGGGTCATACTCCCAGGCAATCCCAGATTATTAATGCTATGTATCATAAACCTCATCTGTCGAATCCCATACTAACCTTAAAATGAGGCGTGCTAAAAAGTAGGGGATAGATATCTCCCTTCTCTCTGATATGACGTACCTCCTGCTGCTAGCAGTCTTTTATAGATCGTATTGCCAACTGTAATGTATAAAGGAACATAAAAACAACTTATAAGTTCGGTATCTAAGTAGCTGTATTATGCTAAACATATTAGATGAGTCTTTAGCGGACTAAGGGCTCTTAGATAAGAGCCAACACTTCACTTGACTTATCTCAACAGTCACTCCCTTCAAAGTGTTATCCTTTATAGTATCATGCCGCCCTTTGAGGTTGCTGTACTAACTATCTAAATTAGCCATAGTTAGCTCAAACCGGCACAGAGATATACTCACATCTTATTTATGTTCCACGATCCTATTGATAGATGCTAAGCATAGCCACTTCAGCGAGTAGATATATCTATTTCTTCATTATATCTCAGTCCTGCAATGTGGGGATATAATTATCACTCTATACTTTCAACTTAGCTGACAGGTTTTTAACAATTATGTCATGCTTCATACTTACTAACAAAAGCAGATTATCCTACTTACACGCGGTAGAAGGGTTCCGATTTTTTAGAATTCGAAACAGGGGCACCGCTGGTAAGAGATGAACAAATGGGATATGTTAAAGTCCCATGTTATGCTTTATGTTATCATTAGCGTTTATTAATCAGGGTTCAGGTAATACTCACTTTAAAATACTAAAAGGCGTGCTCAGACTTAAAAGGGATGCCTTCGTCTTCCCAGTCTTTAACAATTGCTGCCTCTGAAACATATTAACGCCGTTTTTTGGTTAGTATTAGGGCACACTTGGCAAATAGTTTGCTCCAAAGCCTACCTACGAAATAGCGTCTTAACATACCTTCAAGGCTAGACGAATACGATTCCTGCGTGTAATCTCCGTGGTGTTCGATAAACAACACGGCTTGAATGAAGCGCGCCGTTTAAATACCTTTTCGCTGGCGTGTAAATGCGGAAGTAACCTGGCGCCCTCGGGCTTTATGCATGGAGATAGAAAGCGAACTCCGATTTGGTAGTAAACAAGCGGCTCAGTAAGCGCCGAAATACGGGCACTTACTATGGCAGGTAGCACTAAAGTGAGATCTAGCGCATATGCTTTCCCTCCAACAGTTATTTACTATGTATTTAAGTTTATAATTGTGTAAGCGCTTGATAGATTCAAAATATTAGTATTTTGTTTCTTTAGCAAATATATAACAAGTTAACGAAAGCTATTTTTAAAAGGAATTCCTTTATGACCTAATCTTATAAGGTGTTGTTTGGCAAAGCCTCTCTATAGAAGCAACATCTAGATGTGTTGTTTGGCAAAGCCTCTCTATAGAAACAACAGCTAGATGTAAATGTATGGTAAACTCACTACTTTTGCTATCAAGTACTTTTCAAGATATAATATTATTATATATATTCTACACCCTATTTCAGGAAGGAAATACATCAATTGCATAACACTATTTACATAATCCTCAGATATCTATTTGCAGAATCCTCAGGTGTCTATTGTTTATGGGCCAATGGCAGTCTCAATATTGTTGGTGGGTATATCGCAGAACCTACATTCAGCCAATAAGCCTCTCCCATTCTTCACGAGAGTTGAGTCCATTTCTTACTGTGTTAAGGTGAGAAATGTACCATTGTTCTCTTTGTTTTCGTTTACTCACAATATTCCCACCTCTCTTTCCTATTTTGACTCTTTCCAAAATAAAGCACTTGAAATCACATTCACCATGTTTCTTTTCCAAAAAATGTGAAACAATTGGGGCAGTTATTTTTTTAGTCCTGATCGCTGATCTGTGGTCCTGTAGTCTAGTTCTAGCTTCTCTCCCTGTCTCCCCAACATAATAGAGCCCACAGGGACATTCTAGTATATAAATTAAATTTTTGCTTTTGCAGTTATTGTGGGTTTTACACCTAACTATTTTATTATTACATGAGATTTCAGAGGCTACAATACATTGATCGCAGATGTTACAGCTTCCACACCTAGAGGTACCCACTACTGTGGTGTTGTCTAGTGTTCTCTGGTTCTCTCTTCCCTCATCCTTATAGGTGTGTACTAATAAATCTCGCAGATTTTTGTTTTTTTGAAAGCAAAAAGTGGCTTGTCTAGTACTATTTCTTCATCATGATTTAGAATGTGCCAGTGTTTATTCACTACATTCTTAATCTGATTGCTGATGTGGGAACATTTTGTTGCAAACACCACTCTATTTAAAGGGCTTTTTGAGTGTTGGGTTTGTTAATAAGGGCATCACGGTCATAAAATCTAGCCCGCTTCAGTGAATTAGATAGAAGTTTTTTAGGATAGCCTCGATCCCGAAACTTATTCTTGAGAAATGCAGCATGCTTATAGTAATCTTTTATATCTGAACAATTCCTCCTAACCCGGAGGAATTGACTAAAAGGAATGCTTTCCCTTTGGGATTTGGGGTGGAAGCTGGAAAAATGAAGGAGCGTATTTTTGGCCATAGGTTTAGTGAATAGCTCAACCGCTAGCTTTAGGAACTCATTTGATGAACTTTAGAATAGAATTTGTTTCCATATATTGTCTGTTTTCCCTTGATTGACATACTTTTTAATCTGTTTTTTAATTCAATTTTTAATTATAAAATAAAACTGTGCATATTGAATTTATTTGTCGTTTCAGAATTTGGTTTACCATTGTATTGCTCTGAGTATGCTTGTAATGTTGTTGTACGTCATGTTATTTTGTTCTCATTAATGTGCCCAAAGGGAATCTCTTTTTGACACATGCGATAAAGGGACAGGGGCAGGCCGGACCTGGCGTCTTCCCAAGAGGGAGATCCCTCATGTCTGCTGTTAGCTTCTCCTCGGTGAGGGGCCCCTCCAGGGCCTTTGCATGATGGGGGTGTATCGGCGTCCAAGCACACCGATTTAGAACGTCCGTCACCAGATCTGGTGATGTTGCTTCTGCCGTATAGAGTGCTGCATAGTAGGTTCCGAACGCCTCGCATTTATCCCTTTCCGAGGTAACCCTCGTCCCATCCGGCAGCTGGATATTGGCCCTGGCCACTTGTGCCCTCAGACGTCTTGCCAGCAGCCTGCCCACCTTATCCCCCTCAAAGTACCGCTGCTTCAGTGCCAGCAAGTATTTTTCAGCCCTGTTAGTACGCAGGAGTCAAAGCTGTTTCCTTAGGTTACCGAGCCGCCGCCTAGACACCAGCGAGGAACGGTCCTGGTCCTCTTTTTTGGCCTGTTTTATGTCTTTTGAGAGGCTATCTTCCAGAAGCCTAGCTTCACACACTCGTGCAATCGAGAGAGAGGTAATATATCCGCAAATCGTGACCTTGAAGGCGTCCCACATCACAGTGAAGGGCGTCCCCGGGAGATCGTTACTAGTGAAGTAAGAGTCAATGGCAGCCCGTATGCTTTCCACATCTGAGGAGTCCCGGAGAATACTCGGTGGCAGGCGCCACCGCATGTCACGGGTGGGGAAAGCAGCCGGGTCCCGCAGGACCAGCTCAACATTGGCGTGATCAGAGAGCGATATGTCAGATATTGAGGCTCCTTGCATGTCCCTTACTAGTGTATGAGAGATAAAGAAATAATCGATACGGGAGTACGAGCGGTGGACATGAGAATAGCACGAATAATCCCTCCCCTCCGTGGAGTGGTATCGCCACCTGTCCAACAGACCCAGGTCCGTTATCTGCATGCGTAGTGCTGACGACATAGTCCCCATCTTACTAAATGAGGCCTCGCTGCAGTCCATTCCAGGGTCCCACACTAGATTGAAGTCCCCCCCACTATCTGGGAAGGATCCCCCTGCGGCACGTGATCCCGCAAGAGTGCCCGGAGGTATCCGTCCTGCATCTGGTTAGGTGCATATACATTACAAAGTGTAAAGAGGCACCTCCCAATCCCAACACTTACTCTAATAAAGCGTCCGTACTTTCTCCTGAAGGGTTTAGCTTCCCCACGCCTGATGCCACTCCTGCACAAAATCGCTACTCCGCCATTTTGGTGTCAGCTGAGGCCTAAGATTGGAGGGGGTATTTAGAGTGTGCCATGCGCTGCACATCAACTTGCAAAAGGTGAGTTTCTTGAAAAAATATGATGTCAGGACTAGGCTACAGAAGGTAGCACCACGCTTGCCTCCGTGTATTGGGAGAGTTTAGGCCCTTGACATTAAGCGTTAAGACTTTCAAGGGGCTAGGTAAAGTCTTAGTCATGACGAAGTCCTGTTAAATCCATTCTGCTGCCCCCCACTCAGCCTCAAAAAGAACACCCAAGAGCAGAGAGGCCTATCCATCCCCGGCAACATAATGCCACGCAGCCTTATGAACCCCACCCGTCACACTCAAGGAATAAGGAGGAGTAAGAAAACAAAGTGAGGAAGATGCAGAAATACAGAGAGAAAAGAGAAAAATCTGAAGTGGCCAACAGGGCTATGTAATCCTGTTTCAGGATCGGGACATCCTAGGGTCGGATAGACCCAGAGATGTCACTCCCACAGGAACAGCAAGAGGAGGGCAGTACCCTTTGACCAACACATCCGGGACAGGACCTTCGGCCACCCCAACAGCGCAACCAGATGGCGAGCACGATAACTGGGTTATTATTTTAGCAGTCCCTCTCAACATGGGGAAGAAATAGCCCCTAATACCTAAAGTGAACATAGTGTGGCTGCATAAGATTCAATCAAGGGGTCTTCGGTTGCTGTGTAGGCCCTGTTGTGTCCCCCTCTAGAGGCCTGATATGTTCAATGATGTCCTGCTTGGCCTGGGACGCTGCTCATTCATCAATAGGCGGGGATCGCCGGTGAAGTACAGTGGATCAAACCAGCTGAGAAGGAATCCTCGTTGTGGCTGGAGGTTGAGTGGGGCTGGTCGTCGGCGAGGATGGGAGGCGAAGCACCTGAGCCGCCTCCCTGTTGAATCGTACCTCCCTGCGCTTGGACTCCCACACGAAGATGAGAGCAAATGGGTGCCCCCATTGATAAGGAATCTCCATACTTCGTAACTTGCCGGTGACTGGTTTAAAGGCTCGCCTTCTTCGCAGAGTATTGGGTGCCAAGTCCTGAAAGATCTGGATCCTGTGGCCATCATATATGAGGTCCTGCTTGGCACGCGCCGCCTTGAGGATGGCTTCCTTCTCCACAAAAAAATGGACTCTGGTGAGGATGTCCAGTAGAACTCCCGGTGTCCCAGCAGGCACTGACACCCGATGGGAAAGGTCCAGCGTATTCGGCAAAGCGTCATCATCGCCCCAGACCTCGTGCAGGAGCTGAGCCACATACGTCATGATGTCCTTCCCCTCCACTCCGAGAGGTACCCCCGGATGCGGAGGTTGTTCCGATTTTCTAGGTCCTCTTGTTTGAGTTGCAGCTCAATATTCTCCACTTCCAGGGTGGCAAAGCGCTGCCAGACCAGCTCCTGTTTTTCTGTGCGGGCATCAATGGGCTTTTCCAGGCTATCTACGTGGTCCCCCAGATCTGTCACTTCCTTTCTCAGTTCCTTGATGCAGGAGTGCACTTCTGTGCGCAGAGAGACAATTTCCATTTTTAACTCTGATATGAAAGATGTCATGAATGCTTGTGTGACCGGCGGCGAGTCCCTCCAGGCAAAGGGTCCGGCTCGGTCAGAGCAGGTGCACTCGTATTGCCCCACATGGCTACCACTGAGTTGCCCTTAGTGATTGACCCAGAGGCATCCTTGTTCCCTATAGAAGTCAAGCCACTGCGCTTCCCCTCCGTGCCCTGCCAGCCACTCCTCTCCACCAACGGCAGACCCCCTCCTCTGTGCCCCAACCAGTCACACCTGAACTGAAGACTTGGCTCTTCCACCCCATTTGCAGCCCAACACAGGCTCTCCAGGCTCAAGGGCTCATCCGCCAGGCTCGGTCACCACCCTTCCACAGCCGCTGTGCTTCGGGCCGCCACTCCCCGCTCAAACCTGTGCCAGATGCAAGCTGCAGCCACTATGCGGGGGCAGTCAGGAATCACCACTAGTCTAGACGCCCCCCCGCTTTTGAGGGACAAAAGCTGGCCATCGGGGGGCACGTGCCTCTCTCCGTTGATACTTCAGTCCCCGCACCGGCCCCTACACACTTGGAGGGCCTCTTCCCAGGTCCGCAGCAACAGGGTGTACAGCTATCCAAGACCGAGGTAAGGTTGCGTCGACGGCCGCACAGCACACCTTGCTCTATGGGGCAGAAAGAGTAAGGGTCCTGCTCCCGCCTCCAGCACCCCCGCCAACGCACTGGAGCAATATAGGCCCCAAATGGCGGATGGACAGCGTAGCAACAAAGTCAGCCCCTCTTTTAGGGGAGCAGCAGTCTCCAATGGGCCCCAAATCCTCACCTACCACGCTTATCGAGGATTGTCCAGCTGCCTCCACACAGTCAGTGATGCCCGTGGACCCACCGTCAGCAGCCCCCGCTGTGCAGCCGCCGCGGCTCAGGGCACCAAAATGGCGGGCCGCCGCAGCTCGGCTGGAGAAAATGGCAGGTGCACCCACAGGCAGCCAAGGCTCACCAGCTCGTACAGCACCTGCAAACTGCCCGCAGGCCCTCCGCCTCAGCAGTTGCACCTCCCGGCTTCAGATGGGCTGGCCGCAGAAAGTCGCGTGCATGTCCAGCTGCCTCCACACAGTCAGGGCCCGCTGCGGGCCCGCCGACAGCATCCCCCACTGTGCAGCCACCGCGGCCCAGGGCACCAAAATGGCGGGCTGCCGCAGCTCGACGGGAGAAAATGGCGGGTGCGCCCAAAGGCAGCTAAGGCTCACCAGCTTGTAAAGCACCAGTAAACTGCCCACAGGCCCTCCGCCTCAGCTGTAGCACCTCCCAGCTTTAGATGGGCTGGCAGCAGAAAGTCGCACACAGTCGGACTGCACGCCATGGCGGCCGGGCATCCCAGCGCCCAGCCCGGTTGCGGTCTCAGCTCACCCCCAGCGGCGCTGGTCTCTTTGTCACGGAGGCCTCTGGGGACGGCAATCACAACATCGAAGGTGCGGCAGCCCCCTCACCACCAATCGTGGGTCCACCCAGCTCCTGTGCTTTTCTGGCACTACCTCCGGCGCTCCTCTGCTCTGTCCAGCTCACCAACCGGGGCCAGTGTACGCCGTCTCACATCAGGCGCTGGTAGGCCCCAGTCCCTCAAGATGGGGATCCAGAACCGCCAGGGTCGCACACTCTCTCGGAGACAGGCTCTCCGCTGCACCGGTCCAGGGGATAACGAGGCTCACTTTTGATTCCCAGAGCCTTCCACCGTGCAGGGGCCCCAATCAGTGCCCCCACCGCTGTCACTCTGCTTGAATAATGCTGAAAACGTTGGTGACGGACCGGAGCTCCCGTGGCTAGAGTTGTTTTATTCTGTAAAGTAATTCTAGGATGAAATTTGTGACGTTTTACCCAGTGTTTTCTCAAATTTGTTACACTCTATTGTGGTAATGGTACCTCTAGACTGTAGTAATATAAATGTGTGCATGAGTGTTAGCATGCTTTTTCGAAATCACATGCCATTGGGCCACATTTATTTTTACTGGCAAGCATGAATAAAATACATATATGTATACATTTATTATCAGGCTTTAATATCAATAACATAACAGCAGTTGTTTCAATAAAATGGAACTTTTTTCTAGTGCTGAATGTTACATCCAGTTGGATTTGTAATAACAGCAATCGCTCAGTGTGGGTAAACATTAAGTCAAAATAAGGAAACCATGGCAGCTTCCATTTAATTTCATCTCTCTGTATGTGTTCAAAATATATCCCCAAAACACCAGGGAATATCTACAAATGTAATAGAACATCAATCCGAGGCAACAGCATGGGGAGGCTTTGTACTCCACACTACAACCTCGCATCTCGCACATCCGCAGAAAAGTGCTGTGTGCATCGTTTATTAAACGGGGTGCTCCAGTATGACTGGGCTGTTTGATCAGGATTTATCCAGTCATTATTCAGTACATTAATGTCTCTCTGTGACCTTGGCAAGGCCTTGTTCACCACGTGAACATCTGTGAATGTTCTTTCAGAATGGAACTTGAGTAATCGAAAAGGTATTTCTGTTTCAGAGGTTGTCTCTATCTTGAATAGCTCATTTTCTGATACCATACAGAGAACTTCAGGGGAAACTTGCTCTTTCAAAGAAGAGCATACAGTGCAGCCTTTGATATTTTATTTATTCAACAACTCTCTTATAAATGAAGCCATCCTGGCTGCCATTTCTTTTGTCAGTGCTCCATAATTTAACACATACCCCCTACTCAGCTGCCCAAAGGTTATTATTATTTGATATAGTTATTTTTTATGAAAGGAGAAAGATGTAAATAATGACACATTTACCACGTGTGAAATAGGGCTTAGTAAAAGCTTTTCTGCATTCGAAGTTTGATGAATGTTTTGTAAATGCAATGGGACAGTGCTGGGGTATTCTCTGAAAATAAATAATACACTTTACCTGACTCAGGCTCAGGGTTGCGTGGGCGCCATGTAGAAGTCAGTCATATAGTCTGTAAGGAAATACTGTCACGCGCCGGCGCTCCTGGTGCTGTGGAAACGCGGAGTGAAGGCCAGATCGAATTAGTGAAGCAAAGTCTCCGGGGTCCTGACTTCAGATGCACGCCCTCTACTATGGATGTAAAAAACGTAGTCCATATTTTCACCATAGTCTATATCCGTTCAGAAATATTGGAAGGTCATTTAAAAGCATAACTGGCAGTGGGGTTGCAAGGCTACCACAGGCCCAGATGCAAGCAGGGTAAATGGGCACCCCTTTGCACATCACCAACCCCCAGATTTATCAAGAACACTTTTTGTGATTCCTTAATAGCGAAAAATACCGATTCGCTATTAAGCAATAGCAAAATGCTATACATCAAGAAATCACTTAAAAAATAGCGATTTCTAATAATTCCTTAATTGCGACTCGCAAATTGCGAGTCGCACTTAAGGAATATCTCCCCATTCATTCTTATGGGCCTAGAGGCCCATAGGAATGAATGGGAAGACCATCTCAATTTGCTAATCGCAATTAGCGATTCGCAAATTGAGATTGCGATTTCAAGGGTGCAGGGGTTTCCAAAGGCCCCGTTGTTGCACTCCTGAAATTGATGTGTGCACATATGTTGCGCACACACATGCCCTTAGGGCATGTGTGTGCGCAACATGAAACTTTGAAAAATGCACTTTAGTGCATTTTTCAAAGTTTTTGCTATTTACCACGTAGTTAGACTTCGCGGTAAATAGCGGCCCCAGATTGCGAATTCGCAATTTTAAAATGGTTCATGAATTGCATTTGAGGAATCTCAAATTGAGATTCCTTAAATGCAATTAATCGCAATTTAGGGATTTCTAGAATTGCGATTTTTGCATTTGGGATGATAAATCCCAAATGCAAAAATAGCGCTCGCAAAGGGCCAGATTCTCAGAATCTGGCCCTTTGCGAGACGATTTTAGTTTGATGAATCTGGCTACAAATCTTGTGTATGCACCCATTATGAATGAGTTCTTGGTTTCAGGATTCATAGTGGCGCCCTATATTTAGAAAGTGTGTTCTACGTCAGTCTTTAATCAAAATTAATTGAACGTGTTGAATTTAAAGCAAATATTTTGTCTACAAGTCAACAGCTATTCATGTAGCTCTGATGGGAAATAGTAAAACAATTCAAGGCCAGCCACAGAACCAAACACCATTTTTTTCTCCAAAGAGGTTACTAATGCATGTGCATATAAGAATATATTGTGCCAGGGTGCCAAAACAAGTTGCACAGGAGTCAAATATTTCAAGTGCATGAGAATACATGTTTATCTGATGCAGGGTGCCTTAACGGAAACAGCAAACAATTAAGATACTAGGCAGGATAAAACACGTTTTTAAAATATTATGATGAGGCATCATGCTCCTAGCCATGTCACACGTGAGACGTCAGTCGGGGTTGGTTTTAGTCAGAAGTCTTGTTTGTATTGTGGGAATTCATGTGCCTGCCACTCTATCCTCTCTCAGCACTCTTCATCTCGTCCATGTGGGGGATGCAAGGAGCATTTGTGATAGGGGCGGGGAGAGATCCATAGGAGTCACATTTATGTCAGACATCAATGGTCCTCTTTTAAAGTGGAGACCGGGTAATGCACTCAAATTATTTTTTAGACTGCAATACAACACAGTGAAGGGTGGCAGTCCATGAACAGATCACTCCTGGTCTTGTGTTTTGGAAACAGCCTGAACTCGCATGTAGCAAGGTTCATGCACTGCTCAAACAATTGGACTTTTGTAAATTCAGTGCATAGTTTACAGTCGGTGGTGTGTTAAATCTGTCATCCTCTTGTGTTAAGCATAACTTGCCCCTGACACTGATTCTTCAGCCTTTACAATACTCTAGTGATGCAATCACACACAGAATGTTATAGTGCTGATGACTTAACTTAACTGAGCATCATTATCTGTCATCTGCACAAAATTAAATGGCATGTTGGTATTTATATGAGTGTATTCCTGTTTTAAACATATGTATTTTGGCATTTTCTTGGTGTTTTTATGGTCTGTATTGACTGAATAAAGAAATACTGAGTGACTAACTTACATCGCTGCACTTATCTTTCTGTCTGCATATTAAAAAGCCTTAGAATGAGTCCAACAATATTTCGTGGGGCAAGCATGTATTCCTGAATCAAAGTGCATGACCCAGTGTGTAGTATTTGTATAGCTGTTCAATCCCTGGAGGCACATCACCCAGGATAATGTTCTGCATGCCTAAACACTTATAAGGTCCGAAATCCTTGACCTATTGGCTTTGCCAATGCTTGTTTCCTTGATGAGTGTCCATTGACACCTTTAACTGTTGCTGCTCGCATTGTTTAGGAAATGACAACTTTTGCCAGTTTTAAAAGAAGTATTAAGGTTAGCCCAGTAGCACTCAAATGCTCGTAATTGCATCTGAAAGGCAACTTCTTCCCACTCACCCACTGGGCTGTTTTACATGTGATTGTCTACAAGAGAAAAAGGAAAAAGCCTGGTATAAAATCTTTTGTTTACATTCACAACTCTGTGCTATGGCACTATGACATAGACTACTATCATGTATTTTTGTTTTTTTCAATCAACAGCTTATGTTCCATTGTGGGACTTGCATTGTTTTTTTAATAGTTTCTCCATGGGTGCGTCAGCATACAAAGTGATGTTGACAACAATGTCAGAATCGGACACTTGACAGCTCTGTTTGAAATTTTTACAAAGCTGTCTTGTCAGCCATTATAAAATGTTGCAAAGCCAACTACTCCTTTTTAACAAATGCTTGTTTCACACATAAATCTAAAAGTAAACTCTGCTCATATATTTTGGGAATGTTCACTCTTTCACTTGCATCATGCATTAAAACAAGCAATGGCAATGTGCATAGTTTTTTTTTATGTGTAGTGGAAAGCTTCATACCAACATTACATATATATAATGTAATAAAGATACAACATTGATAGCAGCAGCACAACCTTCCATAAAACAAATACATTTAGGATAGGGGACAGTAGCATAAAGAACATAGCAGTATTCTCTCACACATACAGAACAGGTACAATGCTGGTAGCTAGCACACTAAAGAGTGAGAGAGAGAGGTGGGAAAAGACTATTGTTTAATTTCCATAAACATAAAAGAAGTACAAACCCCTTGAGGAAACAGCCATACAAACCCCTTTGGGGTTACATACATTCATTAACTCTTAAGGGTGGTGAACGATCACCTATCTAGTGTGGTATGCTTCATCAGTGGGTTCCATATCTTGCATAGGGAAGCATTTAAGAATAGTACTGGTAACTGGTTGTACAGTCTCCTAGTATGGGTTCCTTAGTTTGGGTGTGGGTATGTCACTTATGCCAACTTTTATTTTCTGACTTTGTTAAACTGTCAACCCTATGCTAAAACGTTCTATGGGTGAGATAAAAAGTGTGTTTACTGTTGCCTCCTACTAGAAGATGAAAAACTGAGGGCTGTGCAACAGACCCTGCTTTTCTTTTCCATCGTTGCTTGAATATTTCCGCTTGGGGTCAAGCGTCTTCTCATGGAATAGAGGTATTTCACATTAAATATTGTGAAACAGCACCCCCATTCTTTGCCTGATACTGGTTTTAGCTGACTCTGATTGGACCCTGGGCTCTGCTAATAAGATCCAGGGCCAGTGCTCTGTGTAAAACGTATTCGGCAATTCCGTGTTATTATAATTGGTATGACAACCTACCTATAAACCCCTAGTACAGTTGTTCCCTCCCAAACTTTTTCGACCTGTGGCTCCCTTGACCAATTGGCCATTGGCCGTGTCTCCCCACTGTCAATTTTTTGGGAAGGTGGGGTGGATGTAAGCTCGGCCTCCTGAGGATTTGCATTTTTCTCCCTGAAAACAATTGGAATGAAGCTGATGAAGGTATTATATTCATATACGCAGGGTGTTACGTATTATTAAGGCAGCTCCTCTAATAAAATATTCCTAGTTTCACTTCTTTGCCCATGCCTTTTTTAGAGCACCCTCTCACACTTTAGT
Source organism: Lissotriton vulgaris (assembly GCF_964263255.1). Taxonomy (NCBI): domain Eukaryota; kingdom Metazoa; phylum Chordata; class Amphibia; order Caudata; family Salamandridae; genus Lissotriton; species Lissotriton vulgaris. The sequence continues at coordinate 1,573,990,549 of NC_141685.1, forward strand.
ATCCCACTTACAGTGCTAGATAGCACCCCTATGCATGTAAGCCCAATTGCCAAAGTCTTTCTGCGCTTGGAGAATATTTTCCTGCACTTCCATGTCACACGTGCCAACACACCTATCTCAGCAGGGTGGCTCCCGATTTTTTAACCACATACTGCTTTATTTTTGCTGTCTCCTCCAAATCAATGCAAGTAAAATAAATTCCTCAGATTTTTTTTAAACGTCCCTCTTTCTTGCTTCCAAATGTTGCCATTATGCCATATATGGTGTTTTACTTCCCTGTCCTCAAGGAGAGAGCAGAGCTGTCTGGAGATGTGCATGTCCTGAAAGAAATGTGTATTGAAGTACCTATGATTCAATTACAAATGTCAATACTTAATAATACTTAGTGTGTTTAATAGACAGGACAACTGTACTTTCCTGATAACTTGCATTGGTGTAAAATGCATGTGGAAAAAAACGAAACTATTAACGAGTCTAACAAAATAATTCAGGCATCTTCCGCTTACTTTTGGAGTGTTGAAACATGGGGATCCAGTTAAATATGGAGGTCCTCTCCCTTGACATGCCATCAATTAAGCAATACTTTACAGCTTTAGGCATGTCATTTACAAATCATTGACATCATGCATTTGAGTCTAATTAGTTTAACTGAAGCCAACAGATCCGTCAAAATTAAATGCATTAAAGTGCTTGGTGCGCAGCTCCCCTGGCTAGGTTTGACGGCTCCCCAGGGAGCCACTGCGCACAGTTTGGTAACCACTACCCTAGTATATCGTAGGGCACTTAGGTTTAGAGGCCAATCTGATATAATGCATTTAAGCCTCCACTGCTGTATTGCCTGCTGTCAATTTAAAGGCAGTCCTGCTTTGTAGGCTATGTTTAAAATTAAATTATTTGCAAATTCTACTTAGGAATTAAAGGTATTTCCAAACTCTTAAACTTCCTTATTTTTATATATAAGTCACTATTAAGGTTTTCCCAAAGTGCCCCCAGGGTAGGACGCCTTGTAACTATAAGCAGGGGCATTTTAAACTATGTTTTATATGCCCTGGTGAAGGAAAAACTGTCAATTTAGTTTATTCCCCCACTGTATCACAATGACTGCATAGGATAACATGGGAATACTTTAGGAAGGTATAAGTATTGACAGGAGTGAGCTAAAAATATACTTCAAAGTATTCAAATGATAGAATAAATCCAACAACTTGCCACGGTTAAGCGTATTATAACTGTTACAGAATAGACGTTCTAGAACTTTCTTTTCTGATGAACCAAAATCAAGCCTTCTAGCAGCCACTCCTGACTAGACAGCCTTTGACAGACTGAGCCAAACCCAGCTGCGGCCGCTGCAGGTAAGAGCGGTCGGGCCAGGTAAGGGGAGATTTTGAGAGACTACTGTGAGGGAAAATGTATTATTTATTTAATTTTAACTTGTGGTTGTCTCTCGAAATCCCCCCTCACCTGGCCCCCGGCTCCACCGCTCTTACCTGCAGCGGCTGCGACTGGCCAAACCATTCTGATGAGGTGTAAAAAGGCCTGCATAGAGACAAAGGACATCTGGTGGGAGGAGATCTGCAGCTGCCGAGCAAAAGGCTGGGTGGGGATAGAATAGCCAAATTGATCTTTAAAGAGGAAATTACAATTAGGACAGGACATAGGCTCACCCCACCACAAGCTGTATCCCCAGCCAGACAGGAGCCACAGTAATTCAATTAGCAGAAAGGCTTGAAGGGGAGTGTTAGCGGAACTTAGCCACACCAGTGGGTTGACTTAGCTAGGTCTTAACCTCCAAACAATAGTTTCTCTATTTTGGATTTTAAAAGAATAGTGCTTTATGGGTCTTTGGAGGAAGTTGTCATGGATGTATGATGTTAGAACGCGCGCGTTACCACGACCTACCATTACAACGCGGTCGTAACAACAAAAGTTGTTACCACGCATTGCGCTGTCCCCGTGGATAGTAGGGAAGGTGTTGGGATATCAAATTAAATCATTTCCTATCCTTGAGCGCCCCCCAGTGCAATGCGTGGTAACAACTTTCGTTGTTACGACCGTGTTGTAATGGTAGGTCGTGGTAACGCGCGCGTTGTAAGCGTTGCATACCCCGGCTGACCACCTTCAGCTGGACTTTAAATGATTTGAACAGGTGCATTGTGGGAGACATAGTCCGAACATCCCACGGAGCAACTCAGAGTTTCTGGAAACTTGGATTGGTGTTGTGGACATTGTGGAACCCTAAAAGGACCTTTTAGAAGAAGATCAAACACTTTGGAGATTTTTTGTCAAAAAGCTCCATAAGGTGACCGACCCGTTGATGGGAGTCAAGCTGGTGACTTCGAACAGCGACTTGATCTGAGATTCAGATTTGCCCCGCAGAAGCTGGTAAGGAGTTGATGAAGGAATAAAGTTGAACCAGACCGCCGTTGTTAAACCCAAAGTTGGCCTGACGAGGAGCCTCGCCGACGTCGAGAGAAAAAGCTCCAAAAAGTATTTGCCAGAAAGTAAAATGTTGATCAGGCCCTACCATTAAGTGTATCTGACCCGTGCTCCATTGAGGTCGGCCTGATACTTTGGCTTTGTCCCGGTCTAGTGCGACCAGATGTCCCAAAGTGGCGCTTTTAGGTTTTAGGGACTAAAAAGTGTTTTATACTTTTTAAAAAAAATCATATCTCCAGTTCCCTACATCGGACTTTTGGTGCCATAGTAATCATTGGTGTTGGATTTTTATTGTGTGTTGTATCTTACTTATTTAATGTATTAGTATATTTAAATGCTTTATACGCCTGTCTACTAAGCTAAGCTTGCCTGCTCACAGCCAGCTACCAAGGGCTGAGCAAGGGAATATTTATTAAGACCTTGACTGAAACTTATATTGTGTCCCTATTACTAGTGGTAGGTACCTACATACCTCTACTAATAAACCACTTGAAAAAAAATCACCCCCAGAAGGGAAGTAGTGGAAGGAGGGGACAATGGACAAGTTTCCTCCAGCCACACTGCTTGAAGAGGTCTAGTATTGGTGAGGATGCTCACATGTGCACCGTGTGTCACAGGGTGTCAGTATAAGCTATGAAACAGGCCTTGCCCATGCTGTAAAGCCACTTTTTAAGTTGACTGGGTGTGGGAGGCAGGAGTTAATACACCTTGAGACTTCAAACCACACACACCCATCACCAAATTATCTCCTGCTTCGCTATCAGTGCCAGTAAGGCACTGGTAGTTAGGTAGTGATGACCTTGTTCCATAATTCTCTGCAGCCACCCCTAAGTTGCATTCTGTGAAGGATAGCAGTGCCATGGAGGGTGAGGTGAGAAACTTCTACCTAATCCTGGACCTCAAGCCCTGCTGAAATGTCTGCTGACTGGCACTTTATTTATAGCTGAGGCTCAAACATTTGCATACAATTTTAATTTTTTGGGGATTGTTTCGCTTTACCACCTTACATTATATCACTGTACTGAGTAACCTCCAATTGAAGTAGTGAACCTCACTCTTTCTATGAAGACACTTTTATTAATACCTCAGGGGCAAGTCATTTGTCTCAATTCCTCTGTAGCCTCTGTTTGTATAGATGGAGCAACAGTATGGCCATTAATCCAAACACAAGAGAAATAGTTGTACAGTGTGCATCCTGAACTGAATTATTTTAAGGTGCTCCCTGATGTAATGATCATGAAAAAGGAGGTAGAAGGAAGAAAAGTCATTTCCTTGGGTCACACTGATAGTTTAAGTTTGAAAGCCATGATTGAAACCAGGTTTCCTAGTAAGACAATGTGCAATGTCGATCCTGGATATGTTTCACATTATTTCCCCCCTCTGCCCTGAAGACAACTTCATTAGTGACCCAAGTCAGTTGTCTTGTGAAACCTATACAAGGTCTTTTTCATTGTTACAGATGAAGCAACATTATGGTCTATTTAAACATGCAAGGGAGAAGTTTATGTACAGTGCACATCATAAACTGATTAATTTCAAAGTGCTACCAAATGTGATGATTATAGGAAAAAAGTCAGAGGGAAGGAGGAAATTGGCCATGGGCACACAGTTTGGTCAAGCTATGAAACTATGACTAAAACCAGGGCCCCACAGATTTTTGCCCTTAGACTGACAAAAGATTCTGACTGACATGTGCATTTTGGGCAAGATCATTCAAAATATCCTTCGTATTTTTATGAGATAGGACAACTGCATTGGAAACACCCCTCTTCAAAGAACAGGTTCGCCTTAGTGAGAAATAGTGTAATCTTCTCAACTGTAGAGGACAGGTACAGCTAGGGTAACATCGGCACAAGCCAGCTCTAGACCATCAGACATATGGCAACCTTTCGTGACTTGGTTGGGGCAGGGAGGCTCTGATCTTTGTGCGGTTGGGAATGTTGAGCAGAGGTCTGCAACTGATTAGACGGTTCTGATGTGGAGCATATTATAATTTGACTTGCTGTGTATTAATTACGTTCTTTCTTTACAGTGGGGGCCTTGTTGTGGCTTTGCCGATTGGGACTTATGTCGGACAATTCTCTGTTACTGTGTTCGCAAAAGCAGTCTCATTATGTTACATATGTGATATGGCAGGGTGGGAGGGGGTTAAAAGTTTTTTTATGTTTATACAACTGAATGTTGTAGCGCACTGGAAAATTTATATTACATGTGTGTACTGCATGCTTCACATCCTTAGTATATACACTCCAGAATTGCCGCCGGACCCCAGGGATGTCAGCTACAAGGCTGTGTTATTACAAAGAAAGTGGTTTAATTCAAATGCTGCCGGCCACAGGGTTGTAGGCGCACTGCAGTGTCACATGTGCGGTAGTCAATAAAGGTTTTTGAAACTTAAATTCTTTTGACCTACCAAAATATAAAGAAGGGTGAGATATTAAGCACACTCAGTGATCAGTAGGTGTTTAATTAACACCTAGTTTGTAATTCCGACCCCTAAGGAAAAAACAGTTCATGCAGAGGGGGTAACCATCTGCTCACAAAACTCCGACCCTTTAGGGTTCCCCCATTCAACCCATGGTCAATATATATCTGTGCGATATGGGTGACTCAGGGGCCCTTCATCACATTTTGCACGGGGGCCATCATTTTTCTTCACACCACTGCATTTGCTACATAAATCCAATAACGACTGCTGTCTTGCTGTGCAGGACTGATGGATGTATGATGTTACAACGCATTCTTTTACAACGCATACCTTTACAACACATTTTTTACAACGCAACATCCATTACAACGCATTCCATTACAACGCAGGCCATTACAACACATTTTTAAAAACTACCTTTACAAACCATTCCATTACAACGCATACTACCCTTACAACGCATACCATTACAACGCATAACATTACATTGCATGTATGGTAAGTATTGGATAGTGTAGGGGTACAAAATACTATTCTAACTCCAGGGGGGTGCAAAAGTAGGGTAAGTGTTGGATAGTGTAGGGGTAAAAATTACTATTCTAACTCCAGGCGGCTGAACAGTAGGGTAAGTGTGGGATAGTGTAGGGGTAAAAATGACTATTTTAACTCCAGGGGGTGCAACAGTAGGGTAAGTGTTGGATAGTGTAAGGGTACTATGCGTTGTAATGGTATGCGTTGTAATGGTATGCGTTGTAATGGCTGCGTTGTAATGACGCTTTGTAGTGGTATGCGTTGCAGTGTCATGCGTTGTAATTGTTGCATTGTAATGGCATGCGATGTAATGGATGTTGCGTTATTAAAGTTTTGTTGTAATGGTAGTGCATTGTAAAAGTAGGGTAAGTGTTGGATAGTGTAAGGGTACTATGCGTTGTAATGGTGTGCGTTGTAATGGTATGCGTTGTAATGGCTGCGTTGTAATGACGCTTTATAGTGGTATGCAATTTGACGTGAGACGGCCGGCGGTTAGCGGTAGACACCGACGGAACGTAAAAGACGAGGGGTGCGGGATACAAGTACTCTGCCATTCTCAGAAATGGTCAGCGCAAAGGTACCCACCCCGTAAGAAGAACAACAGACTTTATATCTATCAGTGCGCTGGGAAGTCCCACAGAAAAACGGAAAGGGAACAGTGTAGCACATGACCCTTCAAAAAACTTGAAGACAAACTTAAGAAAGCCCAATAGGGATCAGCCCATGAAAAACGAGTGGAAGGGACATTCAACCCAGGATATACAAAACCAGGATCAGGAACAGAACCTAAACGAGTATGATGTGGGAAATGAACATCCGACCACTTAAGCTGAATATATATAAGACCCAGTAATATGTGAAAGGAGTTCTGTGACAACACGGGCAACCATCCAGTGCCGAAACTAGTGGGAGAGACTAATTAGAATAGTCTTGATAAAGATGGTAACCCATCAATAAGACCATCGAAACGCGTCGACGCTCTACCGCACGATTAAGGGAGATAAACACCCATCTTGTAGAACAATAATTATATATTGTCAGGATTTGGTGTACATGTAGCCTCATAACGTGCAACGCTCATTGACAAGTTCTGTGTAATTTGTATGTCTCTCCTGTTCCTGTTTTCATCTTTCCTTTACAACTTTTTTCTTTTTATCTTTGAGTCTTATCAATGCCAATTGAATGTACTACCTGTTTTTTTTAAATTTGTGTTTTTATAGATTGCATTTCACATATTGTTAATGTGCATTTTTATGAGTCATTTTATAGGATCAGCTCTCAAATGAGTGCTTTTTAATTAATTAACTGTATTTGTACAAATATATTTTTACAATAATAAATGATATACTACATTACTGATGTTGAAGTGATTAGTCAGTGAATGAGTTTAGCGGTCTTTCAACTAGGTCCGTTAAATAGATTAAGTATAAGTTGTTGACTTACCAAGTTAGGCAGTATCGGTTTGACATCGCCACAAGTCACATCATCGGAAGTGACATCAAAGCATGTGACATTGAATGTGGCATCACAGGAAGTGGCATCACAACCCATGACCTCACAGGAAGTGAAGTGAGATCAGATCTTGAGACCTCACATATGTTTAGCAAGTCTGTTATGAGTATATTTGAGCACATTACAATTTTTAACAAATTTGATTTTGCATTGGTAATTGTGGCAAAATATTGACGCAAACCCTCTGCAAAATCTGGGCCTCAAATTATACATTTATTTTTTAAACCCTGTCACAAAAAAATGTCAACAAGGAGATCCATGGCAGTAATTTTTTTTCTGCTTACTTGGTTGCATTGTCTGTATTTTTAAATTTCTTATGGAGTTAAGGGACCTGCTACAGAGAGATCTTTGTGTGCCAGATACATCTCAGGGAATAATAATAATGGTAAGATAACTCTGGAGGATAACATATTTGCTGGAGAGATCTGTGTGTTGCCTAGTCCTAGATTTGAATCAAAGTATCATAGAGGGTTAATATATCTCTTGCAAAGCACATTATCTAACACATATTTGAAAGATTTTTATTTTATGTAAATGGGTTAGTGGGTTACAGCTTTTAAGACAGGGATCATTTTGTTACTAGCAGTTCATACATTGTAATCCTTTTAATATAAAACAGTGAGGTATGAAGGACATGTTGCTCCTACCTACACATTGTAACCCTCATTGTCTTAAGTAAGGCATCCATATGATTTGTTGTCAATGTACAACCTGTACATGTGATGTAAAGCGCTCTAACACCCTGCATTGGAATAAGTCCTGCTAAAGCACTATAAAAGAAATAATGCAAAATAGTGGTACTTAACCCTTTCGCTGCTAGGCATTCCCCCTCCCCCATGCTAAGCCTTTTTTTGGCTATTTAGGGTAGTTTGCGCTTAGACCCCTGTAACATTTTGCCACATAAGGTTGCCACGCCAAATTTGCACCTTTTTCTTCAAACATCTTGAGGATTCTAAAGATCCCCAGAATCTGTGGTTTCCCCTGGAGGGTGCCAAGAAAGTGGCCAAAATACAGCTTATTTTAGGTGTTTAAAGAAAGTTTAGAAAAAAGTGCTGCAGAAGAAAGAATCTGTTTTTTCCCTGCAAAAGTTCAGGAACAGGCAGACTTTTGACAGACAACCAACATTTTCAATACATTTTTGTCATTTTATTGGGTCGTAACCTATTTTTCCTATTTTTAGGGCTTTCAACCTCCTTCCAGTAAGTGGTAGAAATGCGGGTGAAAGAAATAATGGATACTGGAGAACTATACATTTCTAAAAAGTAGACAAAACACTAAATTCAGCAAGTTGTCAATTGTGTAGATCCTTTAAGGTTTTCTATAGAAACTAACCATGGAAATAAAAAAATATAAAAATGGAGTTAGAAAAAAAGCCATTTGTGCCAAACCTTTCACCTGTAACATCTTCTAAGTATCGCAGAATTCTTAAAACCTATATACTGTTAAATCTGCTGGGTCCTTCAAGTTGCAGGTATATTTAGAACGTGTAGGTTTACCAAGAACCCGAGGTACCCAGAGCCAATAACTGTGCTGCGTCTTGCAATAGTTTTTTATTGTGTACCGGGTATATAGCAATTCATGTGGTAAAATATAAAGAGTGAAAAATAGGTACCAAGGAAACCTATGTATTTCCAAAATGGAACCAAAATATAGAGTTTAGAAGCAGTGGTTATTTGCACATCTCCGAAATTATGGGTACCCATACAAGCATGTGAATTAGTGGACATTTTTCAAAATGACTTCTTGTTTACACATTGTCTTACATTTGGAAGGCAAAAATGCAAAGAAAGTCAATTGGTAATAACACTTGTTCTACTATTATGTGACTCCCTAAGTCTCCCTATAAAAATTATACCTCACTTGTGTGAGAGGCCAAGTGCCTGCGACAGGAAACAGTCTGACAAGCAACATGGATACATCACATTTTTTCAGTGAAAATGTGCAATGTGCCTAGCTGTGAATTTTGGACCCTAGCTAAGCACTTACATTGGGAAACCTAGCAAACCTATACATTTTTAAAGCTAGACACCCAGGGGAACCCAGGAGAGGGTGACTTGTGTGGCTCTGACTAGGTTATATTACCCCGAATTACTTGCAAACCTCCAACTTTGTCCAAAAAAAGAATTTTCCTCACATTTCTGTGATGGAAAGCTCTGGAATCTGCATGTTTTTAAAAAACGTCCATATACCCAGCATTCCCCAAAGTCTCCCGATAAAAATGGTACCTCACTTGTGTGGGTAGGCCTAGTGCTGAAACAGTAAATGTCTCAAAACTCAATGTTGATACATCACATTTTTCCAGTGAAAACTGACCCCTTTTTTGCAATGTGCCTAGCTTTGTATTTTGGATCCCAGCTTAGTCGACACCTTCAAAAACCTAGCAAACCTATACATTTGTTCAAAATAGGCTCCCAGGGAAAACCAGGATGGGCTGACTTGTGTGGCTCTCACTAGGTTCTGTTACCCAGAATCCCCTGCAAACCTCAAACTTTCTAAAAAAAAAACAAATTTTCCCCACATTTCTTTGATGGAAAGTTCTGAAATCTGCGTGGATCCATAAACTTCTACCCACCCAGCATTCCCCAAAGACTCCAGATAAAAATGGAACCCTGCTTGTGTGGGTAGTCATAGTGCCTACTGCAAGAAACGTCCCAAAATGCAACGTGAACACCTCAAATTTTCCAGTGAACTCGGACCCTTTTTTCACAATGCGACTAGCTGTGGTTTTTGGCCCCTAACTCTGCCGTCACCTATCAAACCTATAAATTTTTTTAAAACTCGCATCAAGGGGAAATCAGGATGGGGTGACTTGTGTGGCTCTGTCAGTTTCTGTTACCCTGAATCCCTGGCAAACCTCAAACTTTGTAAAAAAAAAAAGAAAAAAAAATGTTTCCTCACATTTCAGGCAGGTCTGCTGCATCAGGGCTGGTGGGTCATGCCTTTATTTGCATAATTTCTAAATTGTTGCCTTTTTGGCATTATTCACCTGCTCACAAAAAAGAAAAGTTTACAAAAGCAAAGCATTTTTAGTTCTTACATTGCCAATGCTTGTTACACATTGGACTAACACCCGAGGGAAAACATTCAAGTTCAAAATTAATGATGAACACAGCCAGCAAAAAAAAAAAAGGCCACTATTGCAAGCCGAATTTGGACAAGGTCTTCATCATCCCAGATGGGCCAAGAGCTTCATAATCATTAAAAGCATGCGCATTTTCCTGGTTTCTAAATAAGAAAACATTTCCCATAAATAGGCCTCTTTCAGGACGAATGACCCTCCATTATTGGTAGTTTTGTACAAACGTACTATATTAAAATCAAAACTTTTCTGAAATAACCAGGGGTCTTATTCTGATAATTCCCTGTCCTCTTCAGATCACTCACACACACAGTTCATTAGGCCCATGAGTTTGAAATTAAAATAGGTTGCTAGTTTATCTGAGTGTTTGCAATCTTACTTTCCATTTTAGTAAAGAATGGACCCTGTTAAACGAGGCAGATGAATCTCAAAGTAAGCCTTCTCTGGAAATTGTTAATTGTGCCCTTTATTGTTAATTATGCTACCAATGACATATTCTCAGTACAGAAGGTTTACAAATGAACATTCAATCAGTGAACTCAACCGGGAAAAATGAGTTTACATTTTAGACTATTCTCTAGGAATTACTCCATCAAATAATACCATTATTCCAACAAGGGGACATTTTTATTAAACATAATTTGTTTTGATTCAACATAGCAGGTGGAATAGCAAATCTGTTATTGCCTTCTTCATTGAGAGGGTGTACTCTGGATATATTTTGTGGACACTCTGGAGCATCATTGGAGTGCAGAAGTATAACACTTTTCATTATTTGGTGGTTTAGAAGTTCACTTTGGATGTGGATTGATTTTTAATTTTTGTCGGCACTTTGCAAATGGGGAAGCCTCCATTGTGCAGCTGTAAATGGCCACTCCAGGGTAGCCTCAAACACAGACAAGGAGGAGTCCACCATTTTGTTATTATTTGAGTAGAAGGTATCTGTGTATGTTTTATGAGTGTGAGTGTGCAATGTATTAACACCTTGGCTGCTAATGGTTTTCCCCTCCTGTGCTGAGAGGCTTTGAAAGTCCATTGATCATGACGAGCTCAGCTCGTCATCAGCACAGCTCAACCGTGCCTCATGACGAGCTGAGCTCGTCATGAGCATGGAAGGGGTTAATGACTTTACATGAAGCAGTGATTGAAATGATAGCTTACCTTGAAGGCAGTGTTACCATGTATGTGTGTTTGTTGTTGTCCTCTGCCAGCTGACTACAAGTCCAGTTATTAACCTATGCACCAATATTATGCATCATTGTAAACACCGGTCTCCTCAAGGGTTCACAAACAGGAAAGCTGAATGGTTGGCTAAAAAAACAGTGTTTTTGGCTCAAAACCATTGCCTGGCTTTTATGGTTCCTATGTAACTCTTAGAGTATATCCAGTCATATTCCTTCCCTATGTATATAGAGATAACTCTATTCACTAGAATATGCAGTAGACCGTTGTGCTCTCTTCCATTTCTATGTGACTCTTAGAGTATATCCACTCGTATCCCTTCCCTATGTATATAGATAACTCTAATCACTAGTATATGCAGTAGACCTTTGTACTCTACCATTCCTATGTGACTCTTAGTGTATATCCATTTGTATCCCCTCCCTATGTATATAGAGATAACTCTAATCACTAGTATATGCAGTAGACCGTTGTGCTCTCTTCCATTTCTATGTGACTCTTAGAGTATATCCACTCGTTTCCCTTCCCTATGTATATAGAGATAACTCTAATCACTAGTATATGCAGTAGACCTTTATACTATCTACCATTCATATGTGACTCTTAGAGTATATCCACTTGTATCTCCTCCTTGTGTGACTTTACATCTTGTACATTTGCAATTTTTTCCGTTTGTATCCTCTTTGTAACGCATGTAATCCTAAGTCCTTATGTATTTCAACTGGTGCTTATGTAAAGCGCTCTGACACCTTCGGGTAAAGTTCGCGCTATAGAAAATCGTATAAATAAATGAATAAATAAATAAATAAAATGGGTGTGCTGTAACCCCCTTAGTGATACATTCGGGGTATGTGCCAGCATTGTTTATTGTGTAAATTAGAGAACTCCATCTGGGATACATCAATAGAAAATGGCGACCTTTTTTTAACATTTGCTTGTAGATCTGAACCCATATAATGCACTGTTTGTAATCTGAATTTCAGTCTTTGCCGGAAACATATTCTTTTTTTTAAACTGAGGATGCTAAGTACGTTCCCATATTTGTATGAAGAGGGGAGATATTCCGATTGTTAATACCGCACTATTTCCATTTTCTTAAACGTAATGTATAACAATGATAAATTCTTGAGTCATTCGAAACTCATTTGATAATAAATAGTTCAAAAATTACAGTGACCTAGATTGTAACTAGCACAAGGTGCCCAAAGTACTTCTCTGTAGAGCAAAGATTAAAACAATTCTTCAGGATGTAAAGGGGCAGTATCATAGAAGAAAGATTCACACATGCAATCAGAGAAGGATACGGGGGCGGGTGGTTCAAGATGTCACATCAGAGGGAATCTTGTGAGCGAATGAAGCGCCAAGCCTCAAGGACAAAGCAGAGGACTGTTTCAGTAATCTTGATACAAGTGCTTCACTAATGCATTTACGTCGATGCGTATTGATAGGAAGAGCAGTGTTCACAGGCAGCAGAGGGGCCGGCCAATAGCAGCCTTTTCACTGAGCAGTGATGATGTACAGCATGCAGGCAAATCCGGGAGCAGATAAGGAAGCAGCCAAGCAGCATGCCACAGGGGATGTATGCCTCTGATATCTGCCAGAGCTCATGTGCAAGGCCTGAGTGCATTGCCTAGATTGAAAATCCATCTTTGCTCTGTGCTCATGACCGTGTATCAGCAAAAGATGTTCCTAGACTAGAATGCAAGAGCTATCATATCACTTTCCATGACTGTAAGGAAAGTGTCATGCGCATTACACTCAGACTTGACATGGCTACTGCGCTGGCTTACAGCTATCCTATAACCCACGCAAACCAGAATACGCAGGCCTCCATTCATGCAAAGAAGGGGCTGTGGAAACGAAGATTTCGTACATTTTGAGATGCAAGTATGACTAGAATTGCTACTTTCAAATTCAAACATCTTTATTGCTTGATTAATAAAAACCGTTGCAATACAATGCTCAGTAAAAAAAAATCATAACACACATAAAACATTCACTTCCAAACTGTCTTCATAAAGAAATGTGTTGTGAAATTTTCCATCAATAAATCCTTTTAAATGAACCCATTCAAAACGTAAAAACCTCTTGATCATATACAAGTTTAAAAAAGTTGAGAGAGGGACCCTTCCACCTACCCTACTGCTCGATATTGTTGGCCCTATGTAACTTGTGTGCACTGAGGCCTGGCAGCTAATGCATACGGGTTTAAGGCACATAGGGCATTACGGGAGTTAAAGTGCACATGCTCATAATACGTATCTAAATTGGCCACAAGACAACCATTTTAATCAACCTTCCATTATATCGGAGAAAAAATGACTTTAAAGTGCTTGTGTCTGCCCCAACATGCTTACCCCCCTTTGCAAAGTGCATAGGACAGAATAAAGACTAAAGTGTGATTGCACCAGTTAAGTTGCAGAGGGCACTGTGTGAGGTAAAATGCAAATGCACTTTAAAATGTATGAGTTGGCCAATGAAAATGTGTTCTAATAGGTTTTTCGATAAATCGAGCGCTGGCGTATCTTAAAATGCAATGCCTTCCCCTAACATGCATCCCCCTACCTCTCCTACAAGAAGTGTGTGAACAGTGTGAGATTGTAAGAGCAAGTGTGACAGGTAAAGTGCATAAGCCAATATGGAAGATAAAGTGCAAATGATCATGCAAGATCTAGGATGGCTACAAGCCAAATTTTCCAATAGACCTTCCTAAATGTCAAAAGCAAAAAGTATCTTATAGTGCTTGTGCCTACCCAACTTCCCCTGTGGAACGTACCCTATGTCAGGTAAAATTAAACTAAAGGGACTCTTTGGAATTAAAGAATCCAAGTCTTCAATAGTGTGACAGGTCACTAAACAGCCCAAGCTAGTTGTTTAAAACTGTTTTCGCCTCCACTGCTTCAGCAAAATCCTTAGCCACAGCCCTTTTCCCAAACCTCTGAAGAATTTTCACCAGTGCACAGTTCAGCTCAGGATCAAGTGGTTCAAAGCAGGCCATCACCGCCTCCCTTATTGACCTTATTCCAAGATCTGTCGATTTCCTATGCAAAAGCACATGCCGTTCCCCCATAACAGAACTGCATAAGCATAGTATGTGAAGAATGTCCTCTGGCCCTTAATCGCATAGCCGGAAGATCTCCTGTCCTTCCCTTCGCTTGCATGAAGGTTAATGTCTTAAAACAGGTAGTATCCCCAAACCTATATTTCAGGAACTGTTCCTTAACCTGATTACTGTAGGATTCACTTAAGTAGCACTGTGATTTCAGCCTGGTATAACTACAGAGCATCATCTCTCCTTGGCTATGTTTGGACAGGCTGTCTTTAACCTCAACCACTCATAACAGCGGAGTACTGCATTTAGTCCGTTTTTTTTAAAACTCTGAGTGGGTCAGTGATGAATCCTAGGCGCTAGGTAGACCAAGGGTGCATAAGGCCTGATGCAGGTAGTCTTGTGAAGGAGAGCACGCCTATCTTTCATTTCAGACCTGAGAAGCTAGCCCAGGGGACCTTCTGGTTCCACTTTTAGCCTGTGGCAGCAATTTCGGAAGGCCACTTTCCAAGCCAATAATTGTTTGGCAATACCAAGTTCCAACCTGATTTGGTCTGGTAATGTACATGATGGTACTTGGAAGATTGACCTATACACTTTATGTATCATTTTGTCCAAATTGACACTGTCCCTTCCCGTCAGAGACTCACTTCCTCAGGTCAATAATGGAATGACTTTTGTTTGAGCCACCTGCAAGATCGGCCTGAGCGTTGGGCCTTTCCACTTATTATAAAGGGACCTCAGACCAAAAGCCAATGCGTTACCTTTCTTTCTTATTTCCTCCAGTTGTTCACTGTACCTTACATTCACATTGAAATAAACCCTAAGGTACTAACATTTTTTTACAGATTTTTACTGATTATATTTTTTTGCCTCTCAAAAACAAGAAGTGCTTCTGTGTTCTTTTGCCTTGAACTACTAATATTTTGTTTTCATCCTATTAATAGTCAGACCATTACTTGCTAATTAGGCCAAGGTTGCGTCAAGAAGTCGCTGCAGTCCAACCGTAGTTCTCCTAATGAGGACTAATTCATCTGCATATAGAAGGTTTGAGAGCTGAATTATTTTCAAACAGTCCTATTTCCTTAAAGAAAGTCAGACTGCTTTGAAAAAAAAACATTTAAAAAACTTTCACAGGTATGGTGGACTGCTATTGCTTATAGGTCAACATCTCTTTGTAAGTAGCCAATCAGATAGAGTGGCATTTTGCTACACACCTAATGAATATGAATTAGGCAGGTCATGTAACCCTCCCTAATTTCTACTTTTGCACTTCAACAGTTTAGCACATAGGTTGGTACTCAAAATAAATTGTTGGTCACAAAAGTTTGGTGAGCAACTTGCAGCCACTTTTTGTGACTAGTTAAATAGCTAATCTTGCCCCTACTCTTTTATTTGTCTGCCCAAGATCAGGTTTGATCAGTTTTCCAAGAAATGTTAAAGTTGTCACTTATGAAGCATGGGGTAATAGTAACAGTAAAAAGGGACACATGCTGTACCTATGTCATATCTCTATGACCTATTAAAATCCACAAACATGCATCATTATTGTCAAGGAGTACAGGGTGTAAATCTAGGAATTCATAGCTCCAGGGGCGGCGACTCCCCTAAGGCGGAGGAGCGTTGCCCCAAATACAAATAAAATTATAATCACCTTGTTATTATCATTTTATTTTACTTGGCTTTGGGGCTCGGTTGAGGCGGGCTGGGGTCAGAGGTGGAGGATTGGTTTGCACACTCCAAGTGTGCTTAACTGCTTTGCCGGCCGCCTCAACCCAGCCAAACGGTCATGCACAATTTGCATGTTCCCCATCAGGCTACAATGCACAGCCTGGTAAGGAACATGCAAAGGCCCCCAGTTTCAGTCTGATCACCGAACCACGGCACTCAGACCAATCGCAACAATGCATTGCAACGTTGTGATTGGCTTCGGGGAGCCTGGATGCTTCCTGGTTTGGACGTCGCCTAGAACAGAAGCAGCGAGACTGTAGCTGTTTTAAAGGTAAGTTATTTTAATCTATATTTTCCCCCTTACACCCGCCCCGCCACCCTCGTTCCCTGCCAGCTGCCAATGCATAGCACCATTTGCACCACTCAATTTCCATGGGTTTTCAACATTTTATGTTGCTACAGGGTAGGTATATGAAGCCTTTTTGCAGTTGGAAAAGACCTGATTCACAGAATCTGGCCTTTTGTTAATGTAAAAATGCTTTTCCTCATGTATCAAACCCAGCTTGCGATTCTGACACATTACCAAACTGCAATTTGGGTTTGTGACCTAATATTCGGTATTTGGAAGGGGCGTGTTTGGGGCATTCCTTCCAAATACCAAATCATAGTGGTATGAACTTTTAGTTTAGGACTAAAATGAGATCGCAAAACTTTCACACTTTACCACCAACTCAAAGCTGGTGGTAACCCATTTGCAAATGAGAGGAGATCCAGTTAGGACCCCTTTCCCTTTGAGAATGTTTAAAAAAACATATTAAGATCAGGTAGTGGTCCCAAAGGCCACTGTCTACTCTTTAAAAATAAAAATGAAACATTTAATTTAAAATTTTTTAAATGTATCCTGGTTTCATTTAAGGAAAACGAGTTGCATTTGAAAAAAAAAAGATTGCTTTATTAAAAAGCAGTTTATATAAATGGGGATGATTCCTTTAGGGGAACAGGGGCTTGAATCAAAAATATATTTATCACCAAACACAATTGCCCCTGACACCATCGATCACAAAGTTCTTTTTTGTCACAGTAGTCCCTTTTATTGACTCTGTATGTATTCAATGATTTTACTTTTTCTTTTTCTATTCGTTTATCACATTCCCAATTTTCCTCTTCACTTTACATATAATTCATTTACAATATTTACAATATTTATACTGTACATTCATATACGTAGAATTTCAATCTCTTATTGTATTAATGTATATTTACAAAACAAAACTAATTACTATACACAGTGTCCTACTGGTTTTGGGGTGTCAAGGTATAACTTTTTCTTGATCTTATCTACATTAACTGGTGATGGTCCTAGCTCATATGGTCAAAGCAATATGTCTTTTAATTTGGCTTCTCGTGTTTGTGGCAAAAAAATGTATCTCTTTTATATGCCATGCAGTAGTCACAATATCTGACTCTTATTTACACATTTATTCAACTTTATGACCAATAAATATCGCTGACGCGTTTCGGCCTTGTCGTGGTGGGACCTGCACATTTGTTTTATCAAGGTCTTCCTCAGGGCTGTAATTACACTGTTGTAGGACAATCTTCCAATCCGCCTTGTTGGTGATGCTGGGTACTGTATCTATTCTCACCCTCAGTATCTTTTTACTGTTTGCCTCGAGGGAATCGTGGAATGGACTCCATCTCTCTCAATGGTCTGTGGCCTCGATCTCTTTCTGAAGTTCTTTTTATTTTTCTTTCGCAGCTTGATCCCGACTCAATGGTTCTTCCGATTTCTTTCTCTCCTCCAGCGTCTGTGTCACCGTTCGACTTCCGTGTTTTGGTGTCTTGAGGCTCAAGAAATAAAAAGAACTTCAGGCAAACAGTAAAAAGATACCGAGGGTGAGAATAGATACAGTACCCAGCGTCACCAACAAGGTTTTGTAAATATCAGGCCACCATCCCTGTGATAGCAGTGAATTATTGTTGGTCACAAATTGCAACCTACCTCATTAATATTCATGAGGTAGGTCGAACTGCGGCCGACTAAGAATTTGCAAAATGAGCTATTAGTTAGTAGGGCTCTTCACAATTTACCGCACTGGCCGCAGACATACTGCTCACACGTTGCGATCGGTATTTTGGAACCAGTTGTACCTGCATCTAGCTTCAAGTGCCTTCACATCCTTTCATTCCAAAGAGGCTTATCAATCGTACGGCACTGACTTAATTTAGAAAGGCATTAAAATGAAATGCCTTGCTCATTACTGAACTCACTATCTGGTCATCTTTTTATAAATTAGCTGCTTGTATAGTATGAATATTTTAAGATTCATGTCCAATGTCAATCAAATCAAAATGAAGTGGTACTGGAAAAATCAATGTCAGGCCTAGCTCTAGTGGACCGAAAAATCATTGTCAGGCCTAGCTCTAGTGGACCAGGGTGAGGGATGCGTGAGGGTTCCATATTTCATGTTTCTCAAACCATTTATGCAGGTTTGATGACTTTCTAATAAGAGACTTCAGGGAAATACACAGATAGCCACCTATTTTTGTATTTGAATAGAACCACCAGCCTATTGTGAAAAAGAATGATTTTCCTCGCTATATCTAATTTTGAAAATATATTGGTTTAAATTAACTCCATAGAGAGGGCATTTGCCTAGCTTTCCTAGAGTACACACTAAGATCACCACATCTGGAGCCATATGATGGAAAGTGGGGTAAACATGGATTGGGTGCAATATAAGACATTGCCCTATTTTATACGGCTCCCAGGCACATTGCTTCTACTTGTACCCCCTCCCTGCTAGTTAAATGAACCAAAAGGTGTTGCCCATCTGCACATTTAAGTAGGACATATCCCTTATTTGCATTGGTTTTAGACCTGGCCCTTTTGACAGGTTTTACCCTCAAACTTTTAGCTTTTTGCCTCCTATTTTTCTGACCCTATTTTTGTTGGCTATAGAATTTACCTCGGCTGACCATTGCTAAAGTGTATATGCTCTCTGTGTAAATTGTTATATGATTGGCTATCCGTGATTGCTATATTTGATTTACCAGTAAGTCCCTAGTAAAGTACAGTGTGAGCCATGGCCTGCAAATCAAATGCTACTAGTGGGCTTGCAGCACTGGTTGTGCCATCCACACGAGTAGCTCTGTAAATGTATCTCAGACCTACCACTGTAGTGTCTGCACAAGCAGTTTGGAAACTGCCATGTTGTCCTGGCAAGTGCACCCACTTGCCAGGCCCAAAGCTTCTCCATTTCCTTACATGTAAGGCATCCCTAAGGTAGGCCGAATGCACCTTCATCGGCAGGTGCAGTCTATGTGAAAGGTAGGACATGTCCTAGTGTGTGTGACTTGTCCTGATAGTGAAATACAGTGTATTTCATTTTTCACTGTTGAAAGGCTATCTGTCCCATAGGCTTATAATGGGATTGCACTGTACCATGTTTACATGTGTAACTTTCCCTAGGGACAAAATAGGAAATTCATGTTTGGATACTCTGAACGTAGGATTTAAAAACCAAGTTTCCCAAAAGGTGTGTTAATAAATTCTATGTTTGAAAATGCCACTTTTAGAAAGTGAACATTTTCATACTTCACTATTCTGTGTGCCTCTGGCTGCTTGTGTGTTTAGCGTCTGGTGTGTGGGTGACAGGAGCTGAGATGTGCATTCACTCTAGACAGTCCCTGCGGGGGGTGAGATGTGCCCTGCCTTGCCTGGGTGACTCAGCAGAGAGATGAATAGGCCTGGTCTGCACTTTAGAGTGGTTGGAGCAATAGGCTATGTCTTCTTTTGCACAATGCTGGCTCCACCCCCTGTGGTCATGGTGCAGCAGTGAAAGCAGAATTGGTTTGTACTGAGTTCAGAGCCCCCTTCTACAAAGAGATCAAATAGATTTTGGGGTATAAGTATTAGACCTTAAACCCCTTGACTTGGGATTACTTCACGAAACAAGGGGACCGTGCCAAGAAGAAGAGCGAAGGACTGTGTGAGGAGCACTGCCTCTTCTGTGTGAGGGGTGGGTTGGCCTGCAGTTGCTGCTTCTGTCTCTGATGGAGTAAAAGGACTGGCTTGTTTGCCCTGCTGTAGTATCCTGCTTGTGAAGAATCTCCTAGGGCTTATTTGTGATCCCCCCTTACTCCCCCTGAGGACCAGTTGGGGGAAACATTAGACTCTTCTGAGCCCAGCAACAAAAGGAGAACTGGTGCAGGGAATCGGAAGGACCAGCTTTTGTAGAACTGCATCACTTTAGAGGTAGGAAAGGTTGCTGCAATTGCTCCTGGTGGATAGAGCTGGTCGCCAGGAGTAAAACGAGCACAAGATCATCCAAAGTTATGCCCTTTTAAAGTTTGGCGACTTTTGACCTTTTCATGCCGGGAGCGCGTGAAGCTCCGCTGCTGTGTGATCGATTCCCCCAGGGTGGGTCAGGGCCCAGGGGAGAGCTATGGTAGTTGTTACTTTGGGGGAGGGGTGTGCGTGTGTCCCCCCTCCCCGTGCCTCTATCTCGATCAGAGACCCTATCTCCTAGGTGGATTTATGGCTATGTGGGCCAAGACCCCATACCCGGCTCCTGGGTGCTTCGTGGTGTGGGGAAGTGCTGTTGCGCTTCCCTGACCGCTTTCCGACAAGACGACTACAGACGAGTATAGGAAGTGGTGTTGAACCTGAACAGGACGTCATTTTTAAACAGCCGCCCCACAATTTACTATTGTGGCACAAACGATCTCAGCATTCGAAATAACATATGAGCCTCTCTTCAGTGGCTGTTTGGCTGCACGCCATCTACTAGGAAGATTGTTGTTTTTTGTCTTACAAAAAGATTGTTGGTCCTGAGGAGAACTCCGTATTGGGGAGTTCGAAACGCGTCGACCTTTGTTTTAGGGTTCTTTTGTCAAATCAAAATTAGCATATAACTAGTGCTTATTAAATAGGACTAATACCAATGTGATTGGTTTCAGTACATTGATTTCCATCTGTATCCATTGTTTATTAATTTATATGTACTTATGTTGTTTGACACTAGGCCCTAAGTATTTTTTGCTTTGGAGTATGAATGTAGATGGATGAAAGGTTTGGCCAAAGTGAAAGTGTGGATGTATTGTAAATATTGTAAAAATTGTTTTGTACTGTATGTTTTCATTATAATGTTTTTTTCAAGTTCATACACATGAATATTGTTCCACTTGTTGAAAATAAATTTCTGATTCACTAGTGTGAAAAATAAATAAATTAACTAGTGACGTAAATAAAAAAACGGGTCTTTATGTCTTATCAATAGGGACCATCCTAAAAAACATTCAATCACCATCCGTACTGGCAGTAGTGTTGTTGTTTAGGTTTCTTTGGCTCAGCCTTACTGACTCAGAGTCACGACCCTGTGTCATTTTCATACTGTAGGACAAAGGCATAAATGATACTGTGATTTATGGTCTAAATATGCATTTTCTGTCTACATAATACAAAGGCTATTTTTATATACCCTTGTGTGCAGTCTCTTGTGTGGTGTGCCTAGTGTGTCACTGGTGTGTGGGAGCATTGCGCAAATGCTTTACACATTGCCTCTGGGATAAGCCTGACTGCTCTGCCAAGCTACCAAGGGAGTGAGCAGGGGTTATCATGGGTGTGTAACTCCCTTGCCCTGACTAGAGTGGCGGGCTCTACCTGGCTTAAGCGTACACCCTAGCCAACCAGAAACCCCATTTCTAACAATTGGAGATTGACCTAATCCAGAAGAGGGAGCTCCAAGCTGCCTTGGTCCACATGTGAACGTGGCAAATAGTAGCTCACTCATGGTATGATTTACACACACTCATTTGGAGAAGGGATTATTCCACAAGAAGAAGATGACACAACCTGGAGCTCCATGAAATAAGACCTAGCTCAGAACAGAGACGCAGCACAGACATTTAAAGATCTCGAATGAGGTTAGCTCGTGGTTCCAGATGAGGTTGCGATTTGGGTCTCTTGACAAATCAGCAGATAGTGTGACTATGAGATGGTGCAGACACTGTCTATGAAGATGTGCGTTTCACATCTTCTTTGTGCAATGGTTCTGCCCCACCCTCTGTTTATTGTAAGCAATGGACTTTTTTGCACTGGAGCCTAAAGATCAAGCGTGTGCTTTATGCAGCCAACACCTACTAACATGTAGGATTTTGTGAGTTTTCCTGGGTCGTGAGTTATGGAGCACCTCACCTCATCTGTTTCCTGATAATATTGTGACCTGGGATTGGGAAAAAGTATAGCAACAGTTAATCCCTCTTCCCACATATACCTTTGAGCTAACTGCTTTCGTTTTGCTCTTTCAGTGATATACTTCAGCATTTTTCTGTTCAATAAGTTTATTAGAATTTAAAAGAGTATATAAACATTTGAATAGCATAGAAGTGATACATAAGAGAAAATAAAAAGTATGAATACATCATAAGTTGATATCTGAGATAAAATATAAAATTAAATCTAAAAAACCGGGAACCAAAACAATGGCATCACCATAGGTTATCAAAGAATGAAAAATATAGAGACAAAGAAGAAAGCAGAGAGAAAAAGATAGAAAAAGGAAGAAAAGAAGGAGAAACAGAAGGGAGGTTAAAGAAAAAGAGAGTAAGAAGAGTAGGGAAAGAAGAGGAGATATACTTTAGAATTAAAAGGCATACATTCTATTTGAAATATGTATTAGTTCAGTGCATGCTGATACAAACAGGTAGGTAGACAAGAGAAAATTGACAAATATAATTGAAATTCAAGAGTATTATGTTCATAGTTTCATTTAAGATGTTGCATGTTTTATAAAGAGTGCCACAAAGTCGTGGAGGGATAAGACATTTTAGTCATCTGAGACTTGCGCAGGTGAAATACATTTTTGCACTCGTGCCAGGCACGCGCCTTCATTTCTGAATACCAATATCGCTCATTACCATCCTGTCAGTTCTCGGTTTTACATGAACGTGATGAATGATGGGACAGGGCATGATGACGCTCGCGCCTGATTACTCATATGCGAAAGGGGGAGGTTGTGCCCTTTAAATAAAGGTCAGGTTTCTTTCTCCCACAAATGACAATGGAGGGATTTCATGTTTTTATTTATTTAATTAAATGGATCGTTAGAGGGAAAGGGTCAGATGACCTCTCTTGTCGATCACTATACACTTTTAGGTAGACCTGTCAGAGCTGAAAAAGTTGACAGGTGACCGTGCCTATGATCAGAACAGAGGTGAAAATGTACTTCTTTATCCTAGGTGGTGGGTAATTCGGCTCCTGATTAACTCACCACTGCCAGCAGGTGCCAAGGCCGCCCTTGGTACATAGAACAGCTCACCTTCATTAAGAAAACCGGTTAAAGGCGTGATGACGTATTAAGCATCTAGCAAGAACTACAATAGTAACATGCTAGCTGGTCTTTTTCTTGCGGTTAGTAATAATATTATAAATTTCAGTTCGACCTCTGTTGATCGGTCGGATGATAGTTATAGTTTAAAGATTAGGGGGCAGATGTATCAAGCATTTTGCGACTGGCAAAGGGTTTTGCGACTCGCAAAAGGCTTTTTTTGCACGATCTGATATGTAACAAAAAATCGCAAATTTTGCCATTCCTTTAATGAGATGTATGTAAATTTTTCAAATTGCAAATTTGGGTTAAGAAATCGCAAATTACCACCAACTTGGGGTGGTAATTTGCGATTTCTTTTTAAAATGCCCTATTTGGCATTTGTAAGGGTGGCATGTGACACACATACTTGGGCATGTATGTGCGCCACATGCACACACATGTAAATTTCAGGGGTGCAGCAGGGTGTCTTTGAGATACCCCTGCACCCTTGAAATAATTCTCAAATTGCGATTAGCAAATTGCGAATTCGCAATTTGAGAATTATTTCACATTCATCCCTGTGGGCCTCCTGGCCCATAGGAATGCATTGGAAATTATTCCTTATTTGCGAATTCGCAAAATGCGAATTCACAAATAAAGAATATTAAGGAATCGCAAAAAAAATAGCGATTTTGTACATACATTCCATTTTGCAAATTCTAAATAGCGATTCGCAAAAAATCGCTATTTAGAATTCGCAAATTGGAATCTTGATACATCTGCCCCTAGGATACCTGTGAAAATTTGAATATACGTGGTACCGGATCACAAACAGCTACAGGGGTGTAATGGAGGCCCCTGGGTTGCAAGGGGCCTCAACCCTTGAAAGGGCCCCAATCATCTCAAGGCCAATAATATCTGTGAGCTGTGGGAAACTCAGACTTCCAGGGATGGACTGGCCGTGCCGGGCATCGGATGTTCCCCAGGAGGCTAAGAGGGTGGGAGCGGGGGTTGTTACTGGGTGCCGGTTTTGCACAGTGCTACAATATCGAATATTGGTCCCCAGTAACAAAAGTAGCAAGCAAGCTCTTCCAGCCTCCACTGGGGCCAGCAGGGGCTGATCCGAGAAAATGTCCAGGGCAACTTCGGCTGCAGACGTCTTTAATCAGTTTGGGAGTGGGGTGGGGGGCTATGGGGGTTTGTCATTTTGAGTTAAGCCGCTGAACTGCTGCCTTGACCCAGGGCCGATCACCCGTTTTTGTGTTTGCACCATTTAAAGTGTTTATTTACCCAGATATTTCTCAGATTTAAAGCCTGGTAATCAGCTGGCACAATGAGAGCCTATTTCTGTCTTTATTGTATGCCGTATTTAATTTATATGAATAATATCTTCATGTGTACTCACCCAAAAACATCTTCGATGAGAAGCTGCTTCCATGCTCCTCACATGAACAAAGAACTTCAGCTATGTCCTGCCCCTTGGTGTGTAGGTCTCATTAATAATATTTAAGCAGGAAGCATGCTGCAATCCCCATTTGAATACCTGTAGACTCAGGGATGGAAGCCTCCAAAGAACAGCAGACCTGCAATGTCTGCATTTGTATTCCTAGCAGGATACATTTTTTTAAAGCAGCCAACATCCTTTAAAGATAAAGATACCAGTGATGTTTAAAAAGCTGTTTTCCTGTTAGGAATGCCATTAGGGGAACATCCAGTAGTTCCCTAGACAACTGTCTGCATCCTCCAGGGCTGGCTGGTAGGAGTCTGAAAAGGAAAGCTATCACAAAGGGATAGCTTCCACTTTCCAAAGCAGTCACCATCCCAACTCCATGGTGGGTAACCAATCACTGATTCGTAACCACAACTCTTGCCTTAAACAAGTGCTACATCCCCAGCCGTGGCCCGTGCTGGTAAGAGCGGTGGGGCTGGGCAGAGGGGGGGGGGGGGGGGGGGCGGGGGGGGGGGGGAGATATCAACAGACAGCGGCGAGGGAAAATGTATTATTCATTTACTTTTCCCTTGTCATCATCCATCAAAATCCCCCACTACCCAGCCCAACCGCCCCACAGCTCTTACCTGCTCTTACTGTACATCCCGCTTGTGACTCAGAAAGAGGAGGGGAGGCGTTTTTCACATTCCTTCCTATTAGTAATTCTGAGAGGGTCACAACAATTCCTTTTGCATGTGACTCACAAAAGTGCCTTGTAACTTCTAAAAAAACTATTTTGCAGTCACAAACCTATTTTTGCGCGGGTTGTAGCTTTGCGAATGCAAACCACCTTTATAGATCGATTGCCTTATGTGTTGCTAAGAAACTGGCCTGAAAGAGGAAGGCTGTTGGTGTAATGCAACAGCAACCTGTTCTGGCTGATTTATCTCATGCTGATAGGGTAACAGCTTCTACCTGTTCACGCAGGTCTAGTGCTCGTGCTGCTCTGTGTGTAGTGCTGCTATGCTTGCACCGTATCCCCGAAAGGCAATAATAAAAAGACTAATAGAGTAAAACAACTATCAACCTCTGAGATAAAAATTCCTCCTGATAGGACTAGAGTTAGTGAGCGTCATTATGATGCTTAAGAGTGTTATGAAAAGAAAGCACAAAAAGTATGACATCTGCAGTTCTACATTTGTATGTTGATGTGACCAACTCTTGACATTGCAATCGATTATTTTTTTGTACTGTAACATGATCTATCAGCTTGATTGTCAATAAGGTGTGTAGGATAACAAAAGGCAGGGGCACATATTTGTGGAGAAGTGTGGCTCACTGGTTAGAAGCGGCAGACCCTGAAACAGAGATCAGGCCCGGGACCAGGGTTCAAGTCCCGATGCGGCAGGGTCTTGGGCTCAATGTCCACGGACTTGATAATTCTCGCCTCGGCGCCCACTCTAATCATGGGTCCCACGCTGCAACTCTGGGCAATGGCTTGCTTAATCTCCACAACAGTCACAACAACACTGGGATGCCTGGCTTCACCTTGGGGGACACCCCGTTGCTGGGGCAGCTGTGTGCTTTACAAGTATACTACATTTGCAGTTTAGCTGCACTTAGGCTTTCAATCAAGGTTGTCAATGGCTATCACCAGTATTGTGTGTAAGGCAGGATCTGACTGGACTATAGGGCAATCAGGTAGTGCCTGAAGGGCTGGTCTGACGGGGCAGTATGTGGGCCATTTTTTGGCTTAATTTAGGTCTGTTATATGCTCTGCTGAACCCGTTTTGAATGTTGATTTCCTTGATGTTAAAACAAACATTGCCTGCAACAAGCTGAAATCCATGCAGTCATATATACCTTGCAACACACTTATGCAGCTTGTTTTCACAAGTTCAAAACGGCCCCAATTTGCAAATATGGGACACATTTTTTTGCTATCTAATTTACTAGTTGGGGCCACTTTCATGTTGGTGTCCAGAGCTGTTTCCTGTCCCAGTCCGACACTGGTGTAAGGTACTTGCAAGAATGAATCTCTAAGAAGAAAAAACATGCCATCCATGGTTCTTCCTGTCCTATTGTTTGTTGGTGGTGACTTTTGCCCTACTACTCTTTCACAATATTAGTGAGATTAAAGAAGAAATTTGTGCTGGGGTGCCAGAGTGCCAGCAGTAAGATGGTCACCTCTTAGTGAGGCGCCACTTGCCGTTGCATAAATCTGACATTAATCCACAGTGTAAGAGCACCTACTACCCCACAGCTGACCTGTATGTGAGGCGGGGGCAGCAGGAGATGGTACAGTCTTTTATTCTTGCCTCCCGGCGGCCCGTACGAGGAGGGGCACATCTGTGCTCTTGGGCTGTGCTGGGCATGGATTCGGTACTCAATGCAACCTTGTGGGCTGGCGGCTCCCATGACTGTGGCATGGACATCAACTGGCTACCATGCTCTGGCAGAGTGCCTCCCCTCCTTGTCTGTTGGTGGGGCTGGTGTCAGCCCCCAGGGGGTGGACCCTGTGTCAGTGTACAGAGGTGGCTTGATCTGTCTCTGAGCCCCAAAATCAGATGCAACATTTGCCTCTTTCCCGGCTGGGGCTTTGGGGGAGGACGGTCTGCAAAGGGTGTAGAGGTGCTGGACAATAATTCCCCCATTTGGTCTCCACTACGCCACACGTGGCTACTGTGTCTGCAGGAGTCCAAAAGAGGATCAGCGCCCTACTTCCCCCTCCTCTGTGCCCTGGCTGAGGTGCTGAGCCTGGGGTCTACTCATGCCTCCCTGGGCCTGGTGAAGGGAAGTAGGGTGGGATGGAACCCAAGGCATTGTTAGGCACCACAGATGACTATCATGGGCAAACACAACGGAAAACAATCTAAACTGGCTTTCAACGTCAAATAACAGAAAGACATGAGTAAGCAGGACCACAGCGCTCGTGGCCCGCGCTGAGTCCCTTCCTGGTCTGAGCACGCAGGACTTGGACATCAAAGTGATGCTTGTCGAGGTGAAAAACAGCCTTCACACCATAGATGCCAATAATGAATTCGAATGAGGTATTACTGGTCCCCAACGGGAAATTACCTCACCTCCAAAGATATACCATGGAATATGGTCAAATCTTTTGTGAATAGGGAGTAAAGCAACTTCCAGTTAGGTTGAGGTGCTATATAGGCTCAATTCACCTCCTACCAAAGATGCTAATTTCACATTAGAAAAGTAATGTGTGTACACATATACAAAAATAGATCTTTGTTCAGCACCCTCATATGTGAGTACAAAAGTCCAAAATGTAATGAAGAAATTTAACAAACACCAAAAATATTTTGAGCACAAATGTTACATTAACCAGCAGTTAAAAACAGGCCAATGATGTCTTTTCTCAAAATATAAGTAGCCGCAATAGCCCACAAATTTGGATTCAACTTGTTGGTTTATTCTTTTGGTACTCCCAGCAAGGATTTTGCCAACATGTGTTTCGTCTAACAAAGACATTTTCAAGGTGATTGCAAGTAAGAAGTCTAGACGTTCCTGACGTATAATTTCTCGCCGCGATGTCTTAAAATAATATCGATAAGTAGAGCGTCAGAAATGAATTGGCATATATAGTCATGGTACATGTTCTATTCATTCCAGATGCTCATGCTTGATGCACGATGTAAGATGGTCCACATCTCTGTAAGGCATCCAAATTGTAATCCTCAAAGAGCATCACCTCGGCTAAGTCAGTGTTATCTAATTCAAAAATATATATGTATAAGTATTTTCAGTATCCTACTGGTGAATAGTATAAAATCGCAGTTTCAAATAAAACAATCTGGTCACAGGGAGGTTACTGGTAGCCTTCGTCTCAGCAAAAAGTATGTCTATGTTCGTTGGAACGTGAGCCCGTGTAAAGTAAACCGAGTCACTGCGTTTGGTTCCGCTGTGAATTTGAATATGTATTCCACTTATGAGGAGATCGCTGATAAGCTTCCTCACAGAGAATGGCTTGTATCCATACTCGAACGCGAGTGCGTGCTCTGTACACCTTTACGCTTATTGCACACAGACCCAATTTGTGTACTTCTGGGTCCACCCCACTCTCTTTCAGCCACACACAGTGGTGGAAATCGATCAAAAGGCTCAATGTCCCCCTGGCGTTGTACTGTCCACATAAAACCCTACTTGCTGAATTAGACATGGTGGCTTGAGCTCTTTGGGCCCTAGATGTCCTGCGGCAGCAAGCCGGGCTCCACTGCCTCTATGCACCCACCATGGAACATGCTCAGAACCCTCAGCTTTCCAGATTGGAGGATGAGTGGGCCTGCCAACATGCATGCCACATGGGGTTCTCTAGTTCGACGACCACTACCCTGAGGAGCATTCCATTCCATTTGCCCCGAGGCACAGAGAGCTGCCCCTCACCCACCGCAGTAGATGCCCTTCTATATCACCAACTCTGTGCAACCTGCCGCACACTACACGCTAAATTCCCAGCACCCCTATACTTCATGCCCTAAACCACATAATCAATAGTCACTACCCACTCCCCCCAGTAGTTCATAATCCACCTATACAATGTGATGTAGGAAAAGGCACCTTTGTGGGTCCCTGAGGCTCAGACTGCCTGAAAATTGGACACAACGTCCCCAATCTCTGAAGTGCAATGGGCATACAGCTGCACCAAGGCTACGGCCCTCTCTCCAAAGTATCAACTCAGATTTATTCATTTTAAGTTCTTGCACAGGCTGTATCGCGCACCGGTTCAACTCTACAGAATAAGACTTAAATAAAATTCTCATTGTCTGCAATTCCCTGCTCCTGTGGCCTTGCCTGAGATTGCCTACAGGTAGTGAGTTTTTGGGCTGCCATCTACAGCGATGTGGCCCAGATTACTGGTCATTTCCCGCAGTGCACACCACAGGTAGCCCTGCTGGGGTATGTTAAGGAGATCCCCTCCTAGAGACTAGGAGATTCATCACCGTGCTGCTTTGTCTGGCCAAATAGAGGGTGGCCATTCACTGGGAAAGGCAGTGGGTGCCCAGAATTGAGGATTGGCTCCAAGCAGCATACTGCCTCTGGTCCTGCACTTGGAGACCCTGTGAGCAGATGAGGCTCCGGACAATGCAGAGGACATGATGATCATGGGGGCTACCTCCTGATGGGGGGTGACCCATGCTGGGGCTCAGTGTTTGAGTCCCGGCCTACCCCTCTCAACTTACCCCTTTTGTGTGCCCTTGCTTTCTGCCTGATGTGGAAGATCTTACTTTGGATGCAAACTTTAACCTATAACTTGATTCTTTGCTCCTCCTTTACACTGTAGCATACGATTGCATGACATGTGAGGCATGCACCTCGTTTTCCCTCTACCTATATCTCTGCCCTTTCTCCTTGAAGACATTGTGTTGGATAGAAAATCGACCAGCTCACAGTTCCTGGGGGAAGCTGTGCTTCTTTGTGACTTCTTCCTCTGCCACTTCCAAAGTACCAGGACGCTACATGATACATTTGCATGAAATAAAATTTGTATTATGTCATTATTGGACTTGAATTGTCTGGTGATCAGTAAGCTTGGTTCTCTTGCAGGAATAAGATATCTTAAATTTACCCCAAATCTGTTTAAAGTTGGCTTTTAGGCCTTGATTTGAATAAAACCTAGTTTACTAGCTTTAGATTGGGGAAAGGTGATGAATTTCCTCCTTGACCCTTCCCATAATTCACTTAATGACAAAGTGTCTGATCAATGCCAGGCGTCAATTCCACTCTTTTCACAGCTTAAGCGGGGGTGATGTTGGTACATATTTATTTATGAGCCTGTTCTGTCTGCAACTTTGCAGAGAAATGGTCACAAAAAATATATAAGGAAAGGGATGCAAAGCGAGCCACAGTACAAAAGAGGTTCAAAGGGCGAGAGAAAGAAAGTGTGTTCAGGGGCATAGCTGCAGCAGTAAAGTAGCACTGGGCCCAGGAGCCCTGGGAGGCCTACTGAACCTTGTTTATTGCTGGATTTTATCATTCACATAACAGCCGGGGGTCCACTTTCTTCCTTGAACTAGGGGCCGCAATATACTGTCTATCGAGATTTTGCGAGATAGGGTTGGAAGGAAGAGTGAAACGAAGAACATTTGAAAAGGAGAAATAAAAAATGAGAAGACAAAAGGATGGAAAGATGAATGCAAAGGTGACCGGATTGATGGATGAAATGTAAAACAACATTGAATGGGGAGTGACAGAAAGGATTGCTGGGATGATGAAAGGCTGGATACATTTGTGGATGAATGGCAGTTTGGATGAATAGGTGGAGAAGTGTGGCTCAATGGTTAGAGCAGCAGACCCTAATGCAGAGGTCTGGCCCGGAACAGGGTTCGATTCCCGCCTCAGGCGGGTCTTGGGCTAAATTTCCCCGGACCTGACAATTCTCGCCTCAGTGCCTATTCTAATCATGGGTCCCACTCTGGGCAATAGCTTGCTTAATCTCTGCAACGGCCCCAACAGCGCCAGGATGCCTGGCCTCACCTTGGCGGCCCAGGAGTGGGCACTTCACATGGAAAGGCCAGGAGGGGTTCCAGAGCGGTATGTGTACAGTGCCATGATACCCCTTGGCATGATTGTGCGCTATATAAGCACTACAACATTTACATAGGTGAATTGATGAAAGGAGAGTGAAATTATGTATTGGTGAAAAAGAAGGGATATATGAATGGTAAAGGGATGAATGAAAAAGTGATGAGGAAAGGGTGGATAATCAGAATGTTAAAGGAAGGATGGATGGAAGCATGAGGTGGATGGATGCATTAAAGGCTTAGAGGATGGAGAGATGGATAGATGGAAGGTGGGATAAAGGGACGTCATTTAGAGTTGGTAGGGCTTTCTCGCTCACCAGATGGTATTTACGGTATGGATCAAAGGGGGGGAGTATTTTCATTTTCTGGCTACTCCCTTGGGTCTGATTACACATTGGATGTACCTGATTACAAATGACTCTGATTTCTTGCATGTAGGACCACAGTGCCCAATTCTGCTAGCCACAAAATCTAACCAAGAAAATCACACAAGAATCAAGCTGCAAGAGTAGCCCCACTGAAGTCCTCTCCCAGACCCCACCAACAGCAGTGGGGAGGGATGATATACCTCCCCATGCTATCCCACAACCAGCCTTATCCCATGCTGTTCTCCCAAACCATCCACTCACCACTTGCTGAAAATAGCTCGTAAATTGGAGCATTAAAATGCATGGATAGGGAATACCATGTGGAATTTCTGTGGAGATTAACCCATAACAAATTACTTGAGATGTGGGGATACTGCTTGGACACAATACATCCAGCCATATGGGATCCCTGCATATAAATATGGCCCACTCATATTTATCCCCAATCATTTGATATATTTTCCAATATCGCTGGTAAAAGAAGCGAAATACGTATCAAACATTGTGATCATTTGAAGGAAACACTAAACCACATGTGAATTTGAAATTGATTATTCAAATTATACAGGCTACAAAAATAAAAATGCCACTTAGAATATGAAGATAGAAAACTTTACAAGCATAGTTAATCTATCCAATCCATCACCACATTCTGTTAAATTTCAGCAGGGCACCAGGATTGTCCAGTCATTTGACCTGGGGTGCCGTGTTTTGTGGTAATGCCTAGAGCTCCTCTTTGTACCATTGATGGTGCAGCTTGAGGTCTTAATCCTCATTGCTGATCTCAGGGATGTGACTTCTCCTTTGGAGCCGCACACGGTAGGTGCTGCAGCAAGACCATTACTGCTGCACTGTGTGAGACTAAGTCAAGTTGGTAAAATACCACCATGTGCCCAACTCTTCTCACAGTAGTATATGTATAGT
Source organism: Lissotriton vulgaris (assembly GCF_964263255.1). Lineage (NCBI taxonomy): Eukaryota > Metazoa > Chordata > Amphibia > Caudata > Salamandridae > Lissotriton > Lissotriton vulgaris. The sequence goes on from NC_141685.1 coordinate 1,574,023,010, forward strand.
TGGGACGTGGATTTCAGTGGGCTAAAAGTGGAAATTACCTACACAGACGGGCACAAACACAAGTCCAGCTGCAGTATTTTTCAAAAGAAAATTGTTGAATGGAGTGAAGGTGGGGTGTTGCCAATGCCATGGTCATATTCCACATTCGCCAAATTACTTATTAAAGATATGCTTTTTGTTCATGAAGAATTGTAGAAGATTCCAGCACAATCTGGCAATGGGTCGTACACAACGTGTCCACCTTCAAAGGCATCAAACTTAGGGCCTGCTAAACACGTCTGCAATGTCTCTATAATATGGCCTGACGTTAGAACAGTCCATCTTTCTCTACATCTCCAATTTGTGATTTCACAATTTACAATTAATGTGCTCTTTCCTTCTGTAGAAGTGTTTGTTCTTAGGCGGCTCTGCATGCCCCCCCCCCCCCCTCGGTACACAGGGGCATATTACCAACCACTAGCGATAATTATCGCTATGTTGGTTTAGCGGCGATATTTTTATCGCCGAGCTGCGGTGATTTTTATCGCTTAGGAACCTTGCTATTATCAAGGTTTATCTCCTAAGCGATAAAAATCGGCCGAAATGCATGAATATCGCTGAAAAGTCAGCGATATTCAGGCATTACCGAGCTAATGCTCTTAGCCATGTTATCCACCTCCCATTGGATAACATGGCTACGAACTGCTCAGGGCAGGTGTTAGCTTTTGGAGATCTTTGCGCTTAGCGCGAATATCTCCAAAAGTTGGTAATAGGAGATAGCGATGTTAGCGACTGTTTCCAGTCGCTAACATCTTGGCACGCCCACTTTGCATGTCATTAGTGATAAATTTCTTTGACATGCAAAGTGGGGCCCAAGATGGTCACTATCTCCTACTAGCTGTCGCTAACTGGTGTTAGCGACAGCTAGGTAATAGGGAGGTAATTTTATCTCCGCTTTCTTGGCTTTTAAAGCCAAAAAAGCGGAGATAAACCCCCTTGATAATATGCCCCACAGTTTTTTAAAATGTTTAATAAGTAACTAGTTCATAGTGTCCATCAGTTGAGCCTGTGAGTGTGAGTACTGTCTTCGTTTTTAAGCATTCAGGATCATTTGTTAGTAAGTGTCTGAGTGTATTTCCTAGTAAAAAATGCTTGCTTTTCATATTCCTTACATGTAGATTCCATGGTTAGTTGTCCTAAAAAGTGCAAATTCTCCAAGCTAATGTGATGGGCTTTTGCAGTGTTATTAAAAGCCCGGGGGCAGATATTCTTTGTAGCTCTCTTGGCTGATTCCAGAGCAAAAATAAATGTTAATAAAAGAGCTCTGATCCAATAAGAACGAATTAGGAACACGTGGCAACGGGAATTAGAATCAGGTGTGTCTACCCAATTATATTAATGCACGATATGCACAATATACAATTTTGGTAATAAACAGAAATTTCTATATTGAAAAGGGTAATTTAGAATGGAAAATTTATCTGATACCTCGATAAAAGTCCTTGTTTCCTTAACAGAATTAGCAGGGATGTAATACTGAAGTGAAGGAAATAAATTTAGAGGGGTCAGTTCAGCAAGGATGGCGTTAACCTCTGCATCTTCTTAACACCTTTTTGTGAAAGTTCTACACCTAAAGGCAAGCAAAGACATATTTAAAAAAATCCCTACTGCTTGCAAAAGAAACAGAAAACTCGTTAACTTCTATTGTTAGATCAGATGACATTTCTAGATTCATAATTTCTTTTTCAAAATATTTTAGCCTTTGAACTCCTCTGCTTAATATACATTTGACCCGTTCATTGTCTTTCATTGCAGTACTTTGTTTTTCCATTATTTTGTTTTTGTACTCTATGACTTTTCGAAACGTGTCTCCAGAGTAAAAGTTGTTTTTAAACATAAATGATGACAATACATTTAAACATACTTCATGCACTTAAATCATAGCAATACTAGGCATGGGCGGAAAATCCGTTCCGCTCGCGGATTTTGCGGATTTTCGGGAAATCCGCAATCCGCGAGATTTGCGAATTTCCCGCAAAATCCGCAAATCCGCGAGCAGCGGATTTTGCTCGCACTGCTCGCACTGTTCGCGTGAGTTCGCGCCCCGCGAATAAGTGCAAAATTGCAGAAATACGATCTTAGCAAAACTGAAAGTAACTACTTACCAGGTTCAAAAGTTCAGGCTCATCATTAGTAGCCATTTCCTGTAGTGCTTCCTGAGGGGCCCCTCCAGAGTTCAGTTGCCAGTTGAAACTATTATGTGACCCTGCTCTGAACCTCAGAATAGTTACACATATGCCACAAAGGTCCTGAATTACAGCTAAGGGAGACAAGCAGGAGCCAGGCTGGAAGTTAAAATCCATTAATCAGCCCCTAATTCATTATTGTCAGTTGGGGCAGGGCAGGTGTTGTAACTAATTTTGCAACAATGAAAGCACTTAGCAAGTGCAAAAGATCACTAATCAGGGCGCACTAAGGAAGCAGGTGCCAGCTAAAAAAATATTCTGTGACACATTAATCAGCCCCAAATTAATTCAGGTCACTTGAGGCAGGGAAGGTGTGCTTTGCTTTGCCGAAAATAATGTACACTGGACAACCAGAGGGTGTGGTGATGAAACAGAGGGTGGCATGGGTGGGCCAGAGGGTGGCATGAGTAGTCAGAGAGTGGCAGTGGTGACAGAGAGTGGCAGTGATGAAGAAGAGTGTCCCAAACAGGCTGGACACGTAGAAACAACAAGTTCGCAAAACTTGCGACCCGACAGGTAAGTTCGCAAATTGCGAAATTGTAAAAACCCTCGCGAACTGGCAGAAACACGGGCGAACACAAAAAAAAAAAATCCGCAAATTCGCGGGAATTCGCGGATTTTGCGGATTGCGAATCCGCAAATCCGCAAAATTCGCGAACGCGAGATCCGCAAAATTCGCCCATGCACGCATTTAAGGATGCTGTTAAGAAGGCAGACAGTTTGATGTAAAACAGTGGTTCTTAACCACTGAATTTCTGTACACCCAACTGGATCACTACTGTAAGTCAGAGACTCTGGCTTAAGCAACTTCTTAGATTTGAACCTCAACACACACAAAAGTACAGAAACGAGTATATATCAAACAAATTATGAAATAATTTTCTGTAATTCACATACAAATATACAAACATCGAAATGTACATTTTTATAAGTTTGGAGCCTTTCAAAATGTGGTTTTATTTCTAAAAGATAGAGCGCTATGGTAGTTTTTAGCATATTGCTTTTTAATATTTCCTTCTAATGCAGCGCCTCTTTTTGTTGGCACTTAGTAAGGACCTCATTACGAGTTTGGTGTGTGGGAGCCTCTCTTTGTCTCTGTCTCTCGCTCTTGCTCTCTCTCTCTCTCTCTCTCTCTCTCTCTCTCTCTCTATATATATATATATATATATATATATATATATATATATATGTCATGTGAGCAAGGCACAGGGGTGCCGAAACGTCATCGAACCGACAAGCGAATAAACAATCTTAACACCGTGGAATTTGGTCCGTGCTTTGTGTTCCTGCGCCTGCTTGGGGAGAATAGCAACGCGCGGGAGACTTTGGTCTTTCAGATATATATATATATGTATATATATATATATATATATATATATATATATATATATATATATATATATATATATATATATATATATATAATTCTCAAAAATGTCCAGCACTCTTTAGCAAAGTGAAAATGATCTATTACTATGCAATGTAGTCATAACAATATATGATAAACAATGTTATATCACAGTGTTCCATTCAGTGAGTCCCGGTAAATGATGAGTCTTCAGTGGACGAGTAATAAATTATTTATTTGTTTCAAAAATCTGAGTTCTTTCTTCATAAAAACAAAGCTGTAGCCGGTGGCTACGCGTTTCGTCCAACAAGGACTTCTTCAGGGCAGATGAATCGCTGTCTGGATTGAATAAAAGTTTTACTGTTTCTTCTTGTGATGATTATATACATAAGTCACTTCCTCAATATATTTGGTGCAATTTCTGTATCACTACTGTTCTTGTGAATTTTCGATTAGCGTCTTTCCTGATATGTATTTCGTAATCTTTCGATGATAAATAGTCTCTGATGCGCTGGATTTTTATAAGTCCAACATATTGTATTTGATCTGACAGCTGGCTTCGTGGTGTTGTGTCCACAAATTCCTCAACCGGCGCCCGAGTTATTCCCAATAGAATGTTGCGGATTTCCTAAGGTAGCCAATCCTAACTATAACTAATATATATATATATATATATATACTAATCGAGCAAAGTGCGCACCTGCGCTTGCAGCAGTCACACACAGCGCGCCGTGCCTTCCAGCTCTCTGTCACCTCGTGCCCTGGAAACCCCACTGCTCCTGTGAATTATTCATCCTTGCATGCACCCTACGCGTTTCGAGGCCAACGCCTCTTCTTCTTGGGGCTGACGCAGAAAACAGGCTGTGATTGTGCCTTTGAAAGTCCAACTTTATTTGGTTTAGACAGTGCCGCCCATAATGGGCGTGGCTAATGCATGTTCCACCACCAGGATTGATGGTTCTTGTAGTCCGAGGCACAATTGACAACAGACCCTTCAGTGGGTTTCCTGATTTCAAGCAGATTCGGATGTCTGTGTTAATCCCTTAAGTAGGAGGAGAAGGTAGGGATTCAGGAACAGTCATTTAAAGCGGAGCGCTGTACCTTCAGAAGCGCTGCTGCGTGCAACGCTCAGGTCTCCCTGTGCTGTACATCCAGTTCTGCTTCAGCCAGGGATGGTGCTCTGCTGCACGGCCAGGGGCAGCCGTATAATACAAATCGAGCAAAGTGCGCACCTGCGCTTGCAGCAGTCACACACAGCGCGCCGTGCCTTCCAGCTCTCTGTCACCTCGTGCCCTGGAAACCCCACTGCTCCTGTGAATTATTCATCCTTGCATGCACCCTACGCGTTTCGAGGCCAACGCCTCTTCTTCTTGGGGCTGACGCAGAAAACAGGCTGTGATTGTGCCTTTGAAAGTCCAACTTTATTTGGTTTAGACAGTGCCGCCCATAATGGGCGTGGCTAATGCATGTTCCACCACCAGGATTGATGGTTCTTGTAGTCCGAGGCACAATTGACAACAGACCCTTCAGTGGGTTTCCTGATTTCAAGCAGATTCGGATGTCTGTGTTAATCCCTTAAGTAGGGGGAGAAGGTAGGGATTCAGGAACAGTCATTTAAAGCGGAGCGCTGTACCTTCAGAAGCGCTGCTGCGTGCAACGCTCAGGTCTCCCTGTGCTGTACATCTAGTTCTGCTTCAGCCAGGGATGGTGCTCTGCTGCACGGCCAGGGGCAGCCGTATAATACAAATCGAGCAAAGTGCGCACCTGCGCTTGCAGCAGTCACACACAGCGCGCCGTGCCTTCCAGCTCTCTGTCACCTCGTGCCCTGGAAACCCCACTGCTCCTGTGAATTATTCATCCTTGCATGCACCCTACGCGTTTCGAGGCCAACGCCTCTTCTTCTTGGGGCTGACGCAGAAAACAGGCTGTGATTGTGCCTTTGAAAGTCCAACTTTATTTGGTTTAGACAGTGCCGCCCATAATGGGCGTGGCTAATGCATGTTCCACCACCAGGATTGATGGTTCTTGTAGTCCGAGGCACAATTGACAACAGACCCTTCAGTGGGTTTCCTGATTTCAAGCAGATTCGGATGTCTGTGTTAATCCCTTAAGTAGGGGGAGAAGGTAGGGATTCAGGAACAGTCATTTAAAGCGGAGCGCTGTACCTTCAGAAGCGCTGCTGCGTGCAACGCTCAGGTCTCCCTGTGCTGTACATCCAGTTCTGCTTCAGCCAAGGATGGTGCTCTGCTGCACGGCCAGGGGCAGCCGTATAATACAAATCGAGCAAAGTGCGCACCTGCGCTTGCAGCAGTCACACACAGCGCGCCGTGCCTTCCAGCTCTCTGTCACCTCGTGCCCTGGAAACCCCACTGCTCCTGTGAATTATTCATCCTTGCATGCACCCTACGCGTTTCGAGGCCAACGCCTCTTCTTCTTGGGGCTGACGCAGAAAACAGGCTGTGATTGTGCCTTTGAAAGTCCAACTTTATTTGGTTTAGACAGTGCCGCCCATAATGGGCGTGGCTAATGCATGTTCCACCACCAGGATTGATGGTTCTTGTAGTCCGAGGCACAATTGACAACAGACCCTTCAGTGGGTTTCCTGATTTCAAGCAGATTCGGATGTCTGTGTTAATCCCTTAAGTAGGGGGAGAAGGTAGGGATTCAGGAACAGTCATTTAAAGCGGAGCGCTGTACCTTCAGAAGCGCTGCTGCGTGCAACGCTCAGGTCTCCCTGTGCTGTACATCCAGTTCTGCTTCAGCCAGGGATGGTGCTCTGCTGCACGGCCAGGGGCAGCCGTATAATACAAATCGAGCAAAGTGCGCACCTGCGCTTGCAGCAGTCACACACAGCGCGCCGTGCCTTCCAGCTCTCTGTCACCTCGTGCCCTGGAAACCCCACTGCTCCTGTGAATTATTCATCCTTGCATGCACCCTACGCGTTTCGAGGCCAACGCCTCTTCTTCTTGGGGCTGACGCAGAAAACAGGCTGTGATTGTGCCTTTGAAAGTCCAACTTTATTTGGTTTAGACAGTGCCGCCCATAATGGGCGTGGCTAATGCATGTTCCACCACCAGGATTGATGGTTCTTGTAGTCCGAGGCACAATTGACAACGGACTTTCAAAGGCACAATCACAGCCTGTTTTCTGCGTCAGCCCCAAGAAGAAGAGGCGTTGGCCTCGAAACGCGTAGGGTGCATGCAGGATGAATTATTCACAGGAGCAGTGGGGTTTCCAGGGCACGAGGTGACAGAGAGCTGGAAGGCACGGCGCGCTGTGTGTGACTGCTGCAAGCGCAGGTGCGCACTTTGCTCGATTTGTATAATACGGCTGCCCCTGGCCGTGCAGCAGAGCACCATCCCTGGCTGAAGCAGAACTGGATGTACAGCACAGGGAGACCTGAGCGTTGCACGCAGCAGCGCTTCTGAAGGTACAGCGCTCCGCTTTAAATGACTGTTCCTGAATCCCTACCTTCTCCCCCTACTCAAGGGATTAACACAGACATCCGAATCTGCTTGAAATCAGGAAACCCACTGAAGGGTCTGTTGTCAATTGTGCCTCGGACTACAAGAACCATCAATCCTGGTGGTGGAACATGCATTAGCCACGCCCATTATGGGCGGCACTGTCTAAACCAAATAAAGTTGGACTTTCAAAGGCACAATCACAGCCTGTTTTCTGCGTCAGCCCCAAGAAGAAGAGGCGTTGGCCTCGAAACGCGTAGGGTGCATGCAAGGATGAATTATTCACAGGAGCAGTGGGGTTTCCAGGGCACGAGGTGACAGAGAGCTGGAAGGCACGGCGCGCTGTGTGTGACTGCTGCAAGCGCAGGTGCGCACTTTGCTCGATTTGTATTATACGGCTGCCCCTGGCTGTGCAGCAGAGCACCATCCCTGGCTGAAGCAGAACTGGATGTACAGCACAGGGAGACCTGAGCGTTGCACGCAGCAGCGCTTCTGAAGGTACAGCGCTCCGCTTTAAATGACTGTTCCTGAATCCCTACCTTCTCCCCCTACTCAAGGGATTAACACAGACATCCGAATCTGCTTGAAATCAGGAAACGCACTGAAGGGTCTGTTGTCAATTGTGCCTCGGACTACAAGAACCATCAATCCTGGTGGTGGAACATGCATTAGCCACGCCCATTATGGGCGGCACTGTCTAAACCAAATAAAGTTGGACTTTCAAAGGCACAATCACAGCCTGTTTTCTGCGTCAGCCCCAAGAAGAAGAGGCGTTGGCCTCGAAACGCGTAGGGTGCATGCAAGGATGAATTATTCACAGGAGCAGTGGGGTTTCCAGGGCACGAGGTGACAGAGAGCTGGAAGGCACGGCGCGCTGTGTGTGACTGCTGCAAGCGCAGGTGCGCACTTTGCTCGATTTGTATTATACGGCTGCCCCTGGCCGTGCAGCAGAGCACCATCCCTGGCTGAAGCAGAACTGGATGTACAGCACAGGGAGACCTGAGCGTTGCACGCAGCAGCGCTTCTGAAGGTACAGCGCTCCGCTTTAAATGACTGTTCCTGAATCCCTACCTTCTCCCCCTACTCAAGGGATTAACACAGACATCCGAATCTGCTTGAAATCAGGAAACCCACTGAAGGGTCTGTTGTCAATTGTGCCTCGGACTACAAGAACCATCAATCCTGGTGGTGGAACATGCATTAGCCACGCCCATTATGGGCGGCACTGTCTAAACCAAATAAAGTTGGACTTTCAAAGGCACAATCACAGCCTGTTTTCTGCGTCAGCCCCAAGAAGAAGAGGCGTTGGCCTCGAAACGCGTAGGGTGCATGCAAGGATGAATTATTCACAGGAGCAGTGGGGTTTCCAGGGCACGAGGTGACAGAGAGCTGGAAGGCACGGCGCGCTGTGTGTGACTGCTGCAAGCGCAGGTGCGCACTTTGCTCGATTTGTATTATACGGCTGCCCCTGGCCGTGCAGCAGAGCACCATCCCTGGCTGAAGCAGAACTGGATGTACAGCACAGGGAGACCTGAGCGTTGCACGCAGCAGCGCTTCTGAAAGTACAGCGCTCCGCTTTAAATGACTGTTCCTGAATCCCTACCTTCTCCCCCTACTCAAGGGATTAACACAGACATCCGAATCTGCTTGAAATCAGGAAACCCACTGAAGGGTCTGTTGTCAATTGTGCCTCGGACTACAAGAACCATATATCCTGGTGGTGGAACATGCATTAGCCACGCCCATTATGGGCGGCACTGTCTAAACCAAATAAAGTTGGACTTTCAAAGGCACAATCACAGCCTGTTTTCTGCGTCAGCCCCAAGAAGAAGAGGTGTTGGCCTCGAAACGCGTAGGGTGCATGCAAGGATGAATTATTCACAGGAGCAGTGGGGTTTCCAGGGCACGAGGTGACAGAGAGCTGGAAGGCACGGCGTGCTGTGTGTGACTGCTGCAAGCGCAGGTGCGCACTTTGCTCGATATATATATATACTAGCAGCCCGTCCCGACCTTGTCCGGGAGCAACAGGCTTCCCCGACCCCCGCCCACCCCGACATTGTACAGCAGCCCGGGCCCCCGCCTGCCCCGACCCCCGCCTGCCTCGACATGGGTCCCCTTACCTCAGCCGCCGCTCCTCCCACCTGTCCGCTGCTCGCACCACCGCTGGCCTGTCCGCTGCTCCTCACGTCACCGCTCCTTCCCTGCGCCATGTCCGCCGCTCCCTTACCTCAGCCACTGCTCCTCCAGCCTGTCTGCTGCTCGCACCGCCCCGGGCCTGTCCGCCGCTCCTGAGACGTCACCGCTCCTCCCACTTGCCATGTCCGCCACTCCTCGTTGCGCTCCTGGACACCGCTCCTCCCCGCGCTCCTGACGTGAGCACGGACGTCGTGGCCGGCGCTACATCGGAGGGACTAGTTTTGTTTTCTGTAAATTTTTTAAATAACTTTTTTTAAATTTTATTTACATAGCCTATAACCATCTACACACCCTGACGATTCCAACGGTGTATCGGGTGTGTGGATTGGCGCTGTGGTTCCCGAGTCTACCCGCCTCAAAGGCTGAAAGTTCTTCCTTTATTATAGTAGTATAGATATATACATATACATATACATATATATATATATATATATATATATATATATATATATATATATATATATATATATATATATATATATATATATATATATATATATATATATATATATATATATATATATATATATTATATATATATATATAGATATAGATATAGATATAGATATAGATATGTATATATGGTTTATTGTTTAAAAATGCATTTCGGTATTCCACCTTCTTCAGTGCTAAAACCATCTGGCACTTCTGCTCAGCTTCCATTTTTTTTATATATATACGTTTTGGAGTTGGCGGAAACCGCGCCAATGGAGTGAAAGAAAAGTTTTAAAAAATGGAAGATGAGCAGAATTGCCAGATGGTTTTAGCACTGAAGAAGGTGGAATACCGAAATGCATGTTCAACAATAAACCATTCTAAAAAGATCCCCATGTGTGCTCCGTGTGTTTTGAAGTTGTTGTGGAGCAAGACAGAGTCACCTACCATGATGGAAGCACCCACTGCAGTGTTCGGCCACCTGGTGAAGTTGTTGGGGAGTATTTTTGGCGCGCCTGAACCACCGCCGCCAGCGCTGGTATTCCTGAGAGGGAGTTGGCTAATCAGTCTGGGGTGCCACGACACATTAAGGGACACCCACGAGAGTCTGTGCATTTTTAAACAGCTGGAAGCTCAGGGACTATGCTCAGCTTCATTTACATTTATTGGTTTCAAAATCATGACGGCATTTAATAGGCAACATTATGAAAAAGCCCAGAATTTTCAAATCTTTGATAACGGACATTTATCAAGAAGGTGCATTATGGGACATTGAGTTCCCGCCAATCCACTATCTTTGCCCAATGTGGGGTGTGCCGTCCTGTAGTTGGCTGAAACCACGCCAATGGAGTGAAAGAAAAGCTTTTAAAAAATGGAAGCTGAGCAGAATTGGCAGATGGTTTTAGCACTGAAGAAGGTGGAATACTGAACTGCATTTGCAACAATAAACCATTGTGCAAAGATCCCAGTGTGTGCTCCGTGTGTTTTGTAGTTGTTGGAGTCACCCACCGTGATGGAAGCACCCGCTGCAGTGTTCGACTGCCTGGTGAAGTTGCTGGGGAAAATATATATATATATATATATATATATATATATATAAGTATATATATATATATATATATATATTACCTACTGGCGGTCGCCAGTAGGTAGTTATAGTTAGGACCTAGTTTCCATAGGAAATCCTCAACATTCTATTTGGAATAACTTTGGCCCTGGTTGAAGAATCTTAGCGAATTTCTCAAAGAAGATGGCTCGGTCCGCTGCGCTCCTTCCCTAAAAGTTTGGGGGGGATTGGTCAAGTGGGGGCTGAGATAAAAGGGGGGTCCCAAAACGTGTTTTCTCCATGTTATTTTCCATAGGACCTTTAGACTCGGCTACAAGTCGAACGGGTGAATGGATTTATAAGAAATTTGGCAAAACTGTACAGTCCGGCTCGCAGATTACGCTTTTTTTGGAATGGTGTAAATCCGTTCAGTAGTTGCTGAGGAAATTAAAGTTAAAGTCAATTATATATCTATACGCGCGCACACGTGCGCGCACCCAAACGGCTGCGCGCGCGAGCTGAATTTTATTGCGTGACGTCTGTTAACGTTCGATTCGAAGGAAATCAGGAAGTGTTGACCGCCATTTTGTCATTGCGAGTAAATATATTGTTGATTTCAAAGCGTTGGAATATGGAAAGGGGAGAAGGTAGAGATTGTTTTGCTGCGTAGGTTTTCTCAGGGTGTGCAGTAAGGCCCTTAAAGGTGAAAATATATATATATATATTTTTTTTTTAAAGTTGCGTGGTGCGCGCACTCGGTCGCGCACACCTTTTTACAAGAGTGTGAAAATGGAGATAAATCAGAAGTTTGAGTGCTTAGATATAAGGTGGCTCTGAAAAGAGCCATTGTGTTAATTGAGTGTTTTCTGCATTTATAAGTAAGTACCGATGCAGAGCCTGATGTTGCAGAGGAAGATTCTGTTTCCCTCATTCGTGAAATGAACACCGTCTCTCCTATAGACGTCTTGCATGTGGTATCGCAAGTTGTTGTGGTAAATAGAACCCATGCTATAATCTCTGAGGAACGCAGAAACAGATTTATTTACATGTCTCCTTGCTTTCTCAAATTGTGCACAATGGTGATTGGACCAATTCCATTTCTGTCTTTGGCATATATTGGAATATACCAAGGCAGATCGAGGAAAAAGTGTCATCAATTGTCGAAAGGTGTCTTTTAGAAGCATTTCCAGACCTACCCCAGTGATTGTGCCTAGATCGTTTCCACCACAGTGCACAATTATAAGGTCTGGTTCTGGGAGATGCATAAAAGTTTTCACCAATGGAATCAATTGGTGACATTTCAATCCTCTTTTTGAAATCCATGTTATGTGTACATTTGGTAAGCTGAGGTTGCAAATTCGTCTGCTTACTGCATATTTTTCACTCCAGTGAATATAACTGTGTCCTATTAGCCAGACCTTCATTTTCAAGGGATTTGTAGTCGTCCTCCGATCGGTTCTGGAAGTGGAATGGTAGTTAGAAGTTGAAATTCTAAATAAAGAAAAAGGAAGAGGCTGGGTGTGGTTTAAAAAATAGAAATGATTGGTTGATTGTAAGAAGTGGAGATTGAACAGTACGTTGCATGTTAATGTTTATGTTAAACGAAAAGTACTATTGGGTGTGAAAAAAAAAGACATGTAACAGAGCTGTGGATTGGCAGGTGTTTCTGGAGGGAAAACAGTGTTGTTACTTTGCTGTAGAACGTTGAGATATGAACTTTTGACCTGTGCCTTCAGCCAGGTGCAGAATGAGGTGTTACCATGGAAACAGCCAGAGATGGCAGTGGGTGATGGGTGAGTTTTATGTGACATTGAAAATATTGTGAGGGAGAACCAACTGAAATGTAATTGCTTACGTTACGCGCTCCGCATTGCTTCCGGGAAGCTGCGCTTCGCGCCTCGCGCACCGGAGCACTTCCGGGTGCGCTAACGCGGCGCGTCATATGACGGATTACGCAAGAACGCGATACGTCGTTGGGGCTCCACCGGAACTGATCGAATTGGTAGTCTACAGTGTTTCTGGATGTTTCAGACTGAAGCTGGCGTCAGCATGGGAGCACCTCGTGGCTACGTCGTGGCCATTCCGCGAGCAATCATGGCAGTCGCTCCCCACCGGAAGTCTGCAGGAGTCGGGGGCCTCGGTGACTCTTGTAGAATCTTCAAGGCTGACGGGACGCTTTTGGGAATGGGGCTCATGCCCTAGCAGTCAAGCGTCCGAGTTCCAGGGTTGCCCAGAGCCATCCTTGCAGGCCAGGCCCAAGTCTGTGGAGCCGACCGCCATTTCCTGAGCTCCGTGGCAGCCGCCTGTCGCTGTATCGGAAGAGTGGGTGCAATTCAGCCGGATGGCGGGTGAGACGGTGTAAATGTGATGGTTGGACCAGGGCACCGCAGGACGTGTCTTCAGGTCAAACGGATTGTGGGACAAGGTCCAGAATGGAAGAGGCATCAAAAGGCAAGAAGTTCCGCCTGACCCCGGGATCCGGCCGCCTATGTCGTGGGCGATCTCAGGCCATACCAGGGGAACAAGACTTGGGGAGGGGGCAGGAGCCAAGCGCCCCCTCCGAGTCCGCGTTTCTTGGACCCTGAAGTATGGCACTCAACATTCAGAACTTATGACATTTGTGCAAGGCAGGGACATCGAAGCCTCTCAGGGACCAAGTATATCCAGAGTCCTTCCTACAGAAGGTGGTGGGGGTGGCGGCATTAGCAAGGCATCCCCCCACACAACTTGTCGGACCCTGAAGTATGGCTCTCAACATCCAGAACTTATGACATTTGTGCAAGGCAGGGATATCCAGAGTCCTTCCTACAGAAGGTGGTGGGGGTGGCGGCATTAGCAAGGTATCCCCCCACACAACTTGTCGGACATGACCTCTGGATGTACTGGGTGTTCAATTTCAGAATTGAAACTACTAAGAAGCAATTAGAAGTGTTGTTTTCATGTTGCAGTAGGTTCCATGTAAATAGTTATTTAACACAACGTTTTATCCTGTTACTTTGCTGGTGTGTTGTATATATTTATAATATTTGCATAGTGTTTGTCGTTATTTTGGGCGGGGTGGGTGGCGGAGCCGAGCTGTCTTGCAGCCATCATGGCGTCGAGCACGGTTCCTCTCTCTATATTCATGTTTTTTCTAACGATTTATATGTTATAGTTTGCTAGCACGATACAGCGGATAGTCCGCATTTTATATATATGTCCTTTTTATTAGGGGGGTCCTCCGGTGGAGTCGGACGATCTACCTCTAATAAACGGTCCGGGTTGAACCAACTAGCAACAAACGGGGCAGAGATAGGCATGACGGGTTACAAAGGGGACAAAAGTGTGCACTACCTATCCTTCACTATCTGCAAAAACTAAATAGAGTATTGCGACTTTATGCTTATTTGTGAACAGAGAATGACCCAAAGAGAACCAATTTTGAACAATCATAGGCTATTGGCAGTGGTCAGAGAGGCCATGACACAGAAAATGGCTGTTACTTACGTGCATGATGGGGCCTAAAAGGGACTAGATGGCGTGGCCACTGTTTCGCGACTTTCACTTTACTTTTAACAATGGCTGTGGTGAACATAAATGAACGCCGCTTATGTATACCTAATTTTAGTCATTTTCCACAAAAAACTTTTGATATTTGCTATTAAAAAACCAAAGAAATTCACTGAAAAAACCATAGGTTATAGACCATATATAGTTAGGAATTAGCATTTACAAAACCTTGAAAAATCACTGAAAAAACCATAGGTTATAGACCATATATAGTTAAATATCTGAAGTCCATCTCTGCACTCGATGGAGATACAGGTCGTCGATCAGAAGATGTGCTGGCCACCTCTAATGGTAATAGCGTGGCCAGGGCTCTTGTCGTTGCCTCTGCAAATTGCAGAGGGTGCACTTGTTTGACATGCCGCACCATGGTATGTATGGAAAAGAAATATTTTTTTGCTGGATTTCTTCTTAAGAGAACCAAGTCACATATCGTGCAGGTTACTTTTGGTGCATTCACTTTCTTTTGATCTTCAGGATAAGTGAAAAATTGCCAGATGAAAGATTTATTTTTTCTTATTAAAGGTAGTCGATCATTTTGGTCAGATTCGGAAGATGAATGAGATACGGTAGCCATTTCACCAAAGTCTTCCAAAAGATGTAGGACGTTGTTGTCTCTTGAGAGTAGAAAAGATAGTGAGGGAAGTGGGTGGAGTGCTGCGTGTAAATTCCAGAATTGAAACTATTAAGAACCAATTGAAAGTGTTGTTTTCATGTTGCAGTAGGCTGCCATGTAAATAGTTATTTAATAAAACGTTTTACCCTGTTACTTTGCTGGTGTGTTGTGTATCTTTATAATATTTGTCATTATTTTGGGTGGGGTGGACGGCGGAGCCGAGCTGTCTTGCAGCCATCATGGCGTCGAGCTCGGTTTCTCTCACTAGTTTCATATTTCTCATGAGGGGTTGTTCCTAATTTTTCTATTTTAGCGAGGTCAAAAAAAGATCTCATCAGTGGCCTACTGATTTTGCTCGATTCCTTTTGTTTTTTCTAACGATTTATATGTTATATTTTTCTAGCACGATACAGCGGCTAGTCCGCATTTTATATATATGTCCTTTTTATTAGGGGTGTCTTCCGGTGGAGTCGGACGATCTACGTCTAATAAACGGTCCGGGTTGAACCAACTACCATCATGATTTTGTATATCTTCTGAGCTGGATTTAAGCGCACAGTTGTTAAAGTATGAAACGTTTTATATTTCTAAAAAAAATACCAAGGTGTGTACATCCGGTAACGCACGAAAGTTTAAAAAGACATTCGGCTCCATTTACTGAAAAGTTTCATAAGAATAAAAAAGAAGTCTAGGTACAGTCTCTTTGACGTACTATAAGTTCTTTGAGGGGTGTATGAAGAATTTCAATAAGTTCAAATCGCAACGTTTTTACGAAATATATAGGCCTGTGCGCGCACTCGGTCGCGCACGAAAGCCTGGAAATGCGATATCCATTTTATTGACAACTGTTGCCGAGAGTGCGCACACCGGGTCGCGCACGAAAGTTTAGTAAGGCTATTTTTATTTACAGACAAATTTTAATGTGTTTAAAAAAAGGCAAGGTACAGACTTTCGAATTCTGTATTGCTTTACAAGGAGTCTCTATGGAACTTGAACAGTGAAGAAAACGGCTTGTTTTCGAAAAAAATATTGCCAGAACTTTATTGCCAAAAGTATAGGTTGCATACACAACATTTTTCTGAATTAGCATTTTAAAAACCAATGAAATTCACAGAAAAAACCATAGGTTTTACACACGTTATAGTTAGGAAGTAGCATTTAAAAAACCTATGAAATTCACTGAAAAAACCATAGGTTTGACACATGTTATAGTTCGCTGGAAATTTTACTGACATAAAACCAATGAAATTTCACGTTATAGTTAGTTGGACTCACTATAACTTGCGCGTGCAATGCACTGCTGATGACGTCACATATTGCATCACTCATGACATGGTCAGTGACATCACTCATGACATCACTGATGACACCATCCAGTGAATATGTGTCTTTCTGAAAAATAAATATTAGTGAGTAATGTTTAAATATTTAAATATATATATTAGTGTTTCACTTTATGTATAAGTGGCTACATGTGTTGGTAAGTAGCTACATGCGTATGTATATGGGTTATTAGATGTTTCTCTTAGTATCAGTATGAGTGTCTATATGGTTTGGTGGGGGTATTACTTAGCACATAGATGCATGAGTGACTGACTCTCTGTTTGTATGTGTTTTGAAGACAGCATATGTGCAGGACTGTATGGGTGGATGAGTGTGTATATGTGTTTGTTAGTGAGTGAATGACTGTCTCACTAGTGTCTTTATCAGTAACGACATATGTTTTAATCTAGTATATGTGAATATTGATGTATATAAGTGAGTATATGTGAGAGTAAGAGATTGAAAGAGTTCCTGTTTAAATAAGTATGTGTTTCTATAAGTGATTGTTTAAGAGAATAAATATGTGTAATTTTCAATAGAAGTAAGGTAGAAGTGTGTGTATAACTCTATATTCAAATAAATGGATGTTCAATAGTTTATTTGCACGTGTGAGTATGTCTGTGAGTAACTTTTCGATGATTGTCGGTGTGTAACAGGATGTATAGGTGTATCACTTCATATGATGAGTGAGTATATGTATGAGTGGATGTGTATATAGATGGTGGAATTACTGAATTACTTGTTGTAACTGATATGGGTATCTGCATTTTTTTTTTAATTTCAGTTTCTATTTTTGAATATGTGTTTCAAGGGTTACATTACAGTGAAAGGAGGTCTGTCACTATGTCACAAGGATGGTGTCATCAGTGATGTCATGAGTGATGTCACTGACCATGTCATGAGTGATGTAATATGTGACGTCATCAGCAGTGCATTGCACGCGCAAGTTATAGTGAGTCCAACTAACTATAACGTGGAATTTCATTGGTTTTATGTCAGTAAAATTTCCAGCTAACTATAACATGTGTCAAACCTATGGTTTTTTCAGTGAATATATATATATATATATATATATATATATATATATATATATATATATATATATATATATACATGTGTCTGGATAAAGGATTTAGTAGGTGTGTGACTGACTGTTTAAGTAAGTGATTAATTGTGTCTTACTGAATGCATGGGTTAGTGACTAAACTGTGAATGTATCTATATATCTGTCTGTTGCTGTGAACGCTGCTGCATGGATTGGTGAGTAGCTACATGAGTTGACCAAAAGGATCTGGTCAAAAAAGGCAGAGAGGAGATTCAAAAACGTTTGGATAAACATGAAAATTTGATAATAAATAGAAAGATCACAAAGTTTGCGCGCGATAAGCGGGATTATGAGACTGGTCGCATTTTCACATTCGCAAAACGTTTTGATACAGTGAAGAAACTAGCGACAAAAAAGAATCAGCCACCACTAATGTCTATTAATCAAGGCACCGATGTAGCATCCGTTTCTGGAGAAAGTTGATCGAGGACCGTCGGCAAACACTCAGGCCGGGAATACCACGTGTACAACCCCAATTTCAAAATGCCTCCGGAGAAACAATCAATGCAAAGAAAGGCGGAAAGTGCAGCGGATTTAACCAAAGAAACTAAAAGCTAAGGAGGAGAACACAGAAGCAGTTAATACAGCAACTGTTAGTACTGTAATCAATATGACTGAACTAGAATTAAACACGGCAGAACTCCAATTACTGGCTTTGGGACTTTCTTATTGTCCAAAAAAAGACTTTAAATATGTTCAATCTAGAATTGACGTCTTTAAATTTATTATAAAGCTCAAGTTAGTGAAATTTCATAAATTGAAAAATGCAAATTCTAGAGCTTCATCTGTTGATGCAGCAAGTCAACCTAGTGCTGTGTTTCAGATTTCTGATCTTCCAATATTAAGAAATGTGAATGATTTGGCTGAAACAAATGATACGAGACCTCTTAGCACTCAGGAGGATCTATTGGGTATGGGCATTACTACTGGTAAGGCTGCCCTAACTCATTTTCGTCCATCTTCAACTTTTAAGCCCATCATGGTTAGAGATGCAATTGATGTATTTGGTGATTGTGTGGTTGATGATCTGAAGAACCTTCATAGAACATGCCTGTCTAAAAATAAACATAGACAATACAGAGAACAACAATATTCACGCCTTATGGATAAAGTGGGCAAGGATAAAAATATAATTGTTAATAAAGCCGATAAAGGCGGGAATGTGGTTCTCTGGCCACGTGTAGCATATATGGAGGAAGCTAAGAAACAGCTGAGTGACGCTAGTTGTTACAAGTTGGTAGCCTTCCCTATTTTGCTTAAAATCAAAGAACAGGTTCTAAAAGAACTCTCACAGTGGAAGAGGGAGTGTTTGATTAATAAGGATGAATTCAATTTTTTTTAAACTGAGTTCCCTATTACTCCCATACTGTACCTTTTCCCTAAGGTTCATAAGCAAGTCACCCCAGTACCAGGGCGTCCAATAATTTCTGCCCAAGGTAGCTTATTGGAGGCTATGTTGAAATATGTTGATTTCTTTCTTCATGATTATGTTACTAACCTTCCTTCGTTTATCAGGGACACAGGTCATTTTCTGGAAAGATTAAAAGAGGTTAAATGGGAAGATGATTATCACTTTTTAGTGATGGACATCTGTTCATTATACACCAGTATTGATCATCAGGCTGGTTTAAATGCTATAAATCATTTTTTATCTGATAGAAATGTCTGTTATAATGAACACACCAAAATGTTGCTGCGTATGACAGAACTTTGTCTAACTAATAACTTCTTTATTTTTAATAAGGAACTATATCAGCAACTAAGAGGTGTTGCGATGGGGGCGTGCTTCTCCCCTAGCTATGCGTGTTTACACGTAGGCTGGTGGGAGAAGCACGTCCTGGCCCAGACCTTCAAAAAAGAGCTCTCTGATCACGTCATTCGATGGTGGAGATTCATCGATGACGTTTGTGTTATCTGGAAGGGTTCCAAAGAATCTGCTTTGGAGTTTGGTAATAAGATTAATGTGAACTCTCTAAATCTTGAATTCATGGCTCAAATTAGTAACATAAAAGTTGAATTTTTAGATGTTGAGATTTTTGTAGAAGAGAATGTTATTTGTACTAAACTACACAGAAAGATCACATCTGGAAATTCTATACTCCATGCCAGTAGTGCTCATCCTAAGCACCTTATTAAAAGTATCCCTTATGGGGAGTTTTTAAGAATTCAGAGAATCTGCAGCAGAAAAGATGATTTGAACACTTGTCTTACTGAGTCTATGAATAGGTTTCTTGCCAGAGGGTATGACCCTAAAATTTTACAAACTGCATTGGCTAAAATGAGGAAAGGGCTAGCATCGGATGATGCACCTCATTTAGATGAAGCAACTATATACCAGTTGTTCCAGCAAAACCTGTGGTGAGACTTATTACTACGTTCAGTAGCCAAGACAGAGAAATAAGAAAAATTGTCAGTAAACATTGGCCTATTTTAAAAACAGATTTGACATTAGCTCCCGAACTTGCAGCGCAACGAACAATTACTTTCAGGAGAGCACCCTCTATGAGGGATGCATTGGTTAGAACAAGCTCTGAGACAGTCAGTTCTGTTAACTGGCTAACAAACAAGAAAGGTTTTTTAAATGCAGTTCATGCCGTGCATGCAAGTTTGGGATTAATAAACAGACCTTTGTAGATCCTTTTTCTAATATGCCCAACCAAATTGCAGGCTATTTTACATGTAAAACAGATTTTGCAGTTTATATTCTAGAATGCAATTGTCAGCTCTCCTAACTGTAGGTAGTTGGACATTTCACTCGTACAAAACCAGAGAAATTCGGCCATAATAGTTAGTAGAGCTAACTATAACTCGTGCCCCCGCAATGCACTGCTAATGACGTCACATATTACATCACTCATGACATGGTCTGTGACATCACTGATGACATCTCAAATGACATTACTGACGACATCATCCAGTGACTATGTGTTTCTATAAAGTTTAAATATGTTTTATATATATGCCCAGGTGTATTGAAGAATGAGTGGGTGTATAAGTGCCTGGATAGAGGATTTAGTAGGTGTGTGACTGACTGTTTAAGTTAGTGATTAATTGTGTCTTACTGAATGCATGGGTTAGTGACTAAACTGTGAATGTCTCTATCAATCTGTCTGTTGCTGTGAGCACTGCTGCATGGATTGGTGAGTAGCTACATGAGTTTCTATATGGGTTATTTATTGGTTGTGTGAGTATCTGTTTTGGTGCTTGTGTGGGTGGGTGGGGGATGTGTGAATTTCTGCATAGATGTTTGAGGGGGTGATTCACTGGGTGTATGGGTTCAAGAGTGCATGTAGAAATAGCTGTATGGGAAGGTGAGTATGTATATGGGTGTGTTGGTGAGTAAATGGATGTCTCAGTGGTATATGTGTAAATAACGGCATATGTGAAAAGCAGTATATGTGAGTGTTGGAGTATATAAATGACTATATGGTAGAGTGAGTGATTGTGAGAGTGGCTGTATGAGTGAGTTTGTGCGTGTGTCAGTGATTGTATAAGAGAGTAAGTATATGTTGGTATCTGTATGAATAGGTGAGGTACTGAATGTATAACTGCATGGTGAGTAAATGGCAGTGTTATTGATTATTTACATGACTTGGTAGGTGTGTGACAGTGTGTGATTGTCTGCATAGGTGTATGAGTGCATACGATAGTGATGTAATGATGAGTGACTGTATGGGTGAATTAATGAATGTGTGTGTATACCTAGGAATCAGTCAGTGGGTATATTGTAACTGCTATTGGTTTGTCTATGGTTTTAAAAATGTATTTTAAAGTGGGTGTATCAAAGCTTATATTAGGGTGTGAGGAATTGCATAACATTATCACATGGATTATGTCATCAGTGATGTCATTTGAGATGTCATCAGTGATGTCATCAGTGATTTCACTGACCATGTCATGAGTGATGTAATATGTGACGTCATCAGCAGTGCATTGTGGGGGTGCCAGTTATAGTTAGCTCTACTAACTATAACAGCCGAATTTCTCTGATTTTGTATGAGTAAAATGTCCAACTAACTATAACGTCCCTGAAACCTATGGTTTTTTCAGTGAATTTCTAAGGTTTTTTAAATGCTAATTTCTAACTATAAAGTCCCCGAAACCTATGTTTATTTTGGTAAATTTCAAAGGTTTTTTAAATGCTAATTTATAATTATAATGTTCATTAAACCTATGGTTTTCATAGTAATTTAGATTTTTTTGTGATATTTTGTAACTTTAATATCCTAAAAATTGTTTATTTAATTTTTTGTGTTTGGTATTAAAAGTATATCATGTCTTCTTTTTCATTATATACTAAAATATATTTATTTTTTTGAGAAAAAAGAGGAGTTGCGCACCGATTGTGTACCTATCTTGGTGGATGCGCGGATTCAAACCGCCATATTGATGAAGTCATGAAGGATGAGCGTTTCAGCCAGTCCACTCTGCGTACGCTCATAGGGACGACAACACTACATGTCCTAGATGTTCCCTGAAGTGATCTGCTGTTCACAGGTCTAGTTGTCAGCATGCCACAGTCACTCCCTCATGGCTAGTTTACACCCACATCACACCCATGCAGCACAGGCATCACATAACATGTGACCCTGCCAATAAAAAGTGTTGGGCGCACATGCTGGAGGCCATTTCCATTCTCTCCCATGACTTGAACTACACAGAGTTGGTGGCAGCCAAGTCACTTTGCCTGACACTGGCCTCCCGCCACTTGGAAATGACTTGATTTCCACTGAGTTAGTGCTACCAGCGCTGAGCGGGTGTGCAGCCTGCGATGATGCAAAGGCCTCAATAGACCATCCTGTCATCTAGACCTGATTTGAATTGTGAGCTCGGCAGGACCACGTGTAAGCCACACAAAGATTACTCCTCAGCGCGGTGCATTGATATGTTCTAGGCCATTGCAATATCAAGAGCCAGAATCAAATGTGCCACTTCTGGCTGCCAAGGACACGGGCCCCGGACTTGGAGCTCACTTCAGCACGTGGTGGGCTCTCTTGGACACACACCAGTGGCGGAAGGTGAGCGGAGAGGCTTGTTTGTGCAGCGACGGGCAGTCATCTCTGGGCGGTGGGAGTGGATGGTGTGCAGCAGCCTTGGTGCGCAAGGGCGGGCAGACATTAGTGGGAGTGGATGGTATGCAGCAGCCTGGGTATGCAGGGGCAGAGAGTCACCTCTGGGTGATGGGAGTGGATGGTGTGCTGCAGTTCAGCAGCCTGGGTGCGCAGGTGCGGTCAGACACCTCTGGGCGATGGGAGTAGATGGTGTGCATCAGCCTGGGTGTGCAGGGGTGGGCAGACACCTCTGGGTGGTGAGAGTGGATGGAGTCCAGCAGCCTGGGTACGCAGGGGCAGGCAGACACCTCTGGGTGGCAGGAGTGTATGGGGTGCAGCAGCCTGGGTGCCCAGGGGCAGGCATACACCTCTGGGTGTCAAGAGTAGATGGGGTGCAGCAGCCTGGGTGTGCAGGGGCGGGACAGCCATGAAGGCGTGTGCAGTTGTGTGTACTCTGCCATTACTGATTCTATACTATGTTTCAGATGAGTGAGCTTGAGGGCTGCAGTATGTGCCGGCACGTGGTTTGAGACACACCGGTGGCAGAAAGGTGAACTGTGAGGGTTTTGTCTGCAGTGTCGGCACTCACTCTCCCTCTATATCTCTTCCTTTCTCTCTCTCACACTCTTTCTTTCTTTCTCTCGCTCTTCCACTCTCTCTCACTCTTTCTCTCTCTCTTCCTCTCTCTCACTCTTTCTCTCTTCCTCTCTCTTACTATTTCTCTCTTGCTTCCTCTCTCACTCTTTCTCTCTGCCTTCTTCTCTCTCTCACTATTTCTCTCTTTCTTTCTCTCTTCCTCTCTCTCACTCTTTCTCTCTTTCTTCCTTTGATGGGTGCATGATGCACAATCTTATCTTGCTTTTTGTCTTGCAGCCTGTGATTCACAGATTGTCGAGAAGTGACACATCATGGCTGTACCTTCTTTTATTTTGCTGTTTTTGTTCAAATAAAATGTTTTATATGTAAATCCATAGATGACTGCGATTCTCATTTGTCCAACCTCATATGCATCTTGATTGTTATAATTGTGCGACATCAGCCTGTTTGTTACGTTCCAGATTTCAGAAGGTTGCTGTCACATTTGTTTGTCAGGGGAGTCAGGGAGAAATGGCTGACAAGGGGGTCATGGCAGGGGTGTCGGGGCACTTTTGGGTGTCCAAGCTGCATGATCGTTTCCTCCATGGCATTTGTTGTCGTTCAGGGGTGGCTCTGGTCTGGGCTCCCTTTCATGTTGCAGGTTGTAATCCGACTTTACACCAGGTCAGAATAGGTGTAAACTTCCTGATGCTAACGCCCCTTATCGCCTGTTTTGTGTTCTCTTTGCCAATCTTGCTGGTTGTTGAGAATGTTGCGAAATGGTGTGTTTGCTGCTTTTTGCACAGGAACGCCTACTCTGCATCTCATTAGCTATATTTACCAGGGTCATCCGGGACGATGTTTTTTTAGGCTGCTATCGCTGGTAAACTGGTGATGTGGGCTGTTTGCACCACCTTGTGAATCGTGCGTTAAATTTATCACCATTTTAGCTGCGATAAAGTGCCGTTAACCCGGTGATGTGTCCTTGAGAATATGCCCCTCGGAGTTTTAAAGACCTGAGAAGTACTCTAGTGCCACACTGAGTGCTGCATACACAGCGCGTTCACACTATGGGGCCGCGCTGAGAGCAGCACACCCTTCATATTCACACTAGGGGGCCGTGCTGACAGCCGCGCACCCTTCATGTTCACACTAGGGAGCGGCGCTAGGGTCACAACTCCTAACTTTTTTGAAAAAAAAGTTCACTTTCATTAATTTACATTTGCCTCTGTGACCCCATTCGCCGAGGCATGCCCACATCTACATAATTTTTATTTTGTTTTTAATTGGGAGGGGGGCCCCTTGGCCCCCCACCAAGGCCACTTCTGGGTCCGGGAACCCCATCGTCTGGGGCCTGGCCTGTCTGTTGGGGACCGTGCCCAACAGAGAGGCAAGGCCCCACGGTCTTGCCGGCTCCCCACTTGCTGCGGGAGCCATCCTTGCTTTTGGGCAACACAAGCTGCTAACATGCAGCTTCCCTTGCCCATAAGCAATTCTCCTTTCCTTTATTGAAGCGAGAGGACGTTTTCCTCCTCTTGCTTCAATGAAGCATACCAGGGTTTGCTGTCACAGGGTGCTCCTGCCCTGTCGTAGCAAACGGCAATGTACCAGGGTGGATACCCCGGGACATTGCAGGAGCCAGCTTTGGGGGTGATGGGGTGGTGGTGGTCCCCGGGCTGCAGGAGGGCCGTGTGTCTATCTGCACCTAATTTATATAGCCCGAGGAGGGGGTGGTATAATTATACGATTGCCCCCAGGACCTGGCCCACCTGGGGCTCATTTAAATGAAGTGGGGGACCCCTGCTTCATTTTTTTCTTCATGTTTTTGTCCAAAGCGCATTGAGGCGTTAAAAAAGAAAAAACATTGGGGGGTCCTTCTGGGACCCCCTGAGCACATCTAGGGGGTCAGGGAGTTTTGCACTGCCCCTTTTTCTTCATTTTTCACTTCCTTTTACTGTTTTCTTGTGACTCGGTTCTACCCGAACACATTTGTAACTGTTCCCTATCGTCTTAGGATACCCAGTTAAAAATGTCCGCTCTCTTGCAGGCGTCGATGTGCAAACTTGAGTTATCCATTGTCTCAGTATTTTTTCAATATTATGGTAAAAATAGATTATCATAGCAGTGAGAAATCGTACCATCTGTCGGGAAAAGTGTTACAAACCAGCCTGGGTTGCTGGCAAGCATGAGTAAAAAGGAATGCCTCCCATCTCATGCAGATAAACATACCTGTTACCTTAATTGCAAGATGTTCTTGAAGGCTAGAGTCTTCTCAAATTCCTAGCACATAGAACAGTCAATACTATTGCTTCAAGAATAAATTACCTTCAATCAGTATTTACATGTTTCTTACACCTCCTCTTTAACAATGATGAATCAATGAATTTCAGACATATACCCCTAGATGCATCAACGTTGTCATTTGCGATTCCTTAATTGCGAAAAATAAGGAATCGCAATTAAGGATTCGCAAATGGCAATGCATCATTAAATTCGCTATTTTATTGGAATTCGGTAAAAATCGCAATTGTTACCGAATTCCAATAAAATTGCGAGTTCCAAATAGCGAATCCGATATTCCCATTCATTCCTATGGGCTGAAATGCCCATAGGAATGAATGGGAATTGCGAATTCGCAATTTCAATTCGGAATGCATCAAAGCCTTTCAAGGGGGGAGAGGGGGGTCCAAAGGACCCCCCCCTGCACTCATGAAATGCACTTTTACATGTGAGTTACATACACACATGTCCTAAGGACATGTGTGCCTGTAACGTACACGTTTAAAAAATGCATTTTCATGCGTTTTTAAACATTTTTGCAAATTACCACGAAGTTCAACTTCGTGGTAATTTGCATTTGCAATTTTGGAAATCGCAAATGTTTTGGGGATGATGCATTGCTGTTAAGGAATCGCAAATGTGCGATTCCTTAACAGCAATCGCATTTTTTTGGAACTCGCAAAAAAAGCGATTTCCAAAAAATGCTTGATGCATCCCAGTAACCAATTTAGGAAGTGCAAAAGGCCGATTTATGCGAATCGCACCGTTTGCACTTCCTAAAAAGGTTGATGCATCTGGGCAATAGAGTCTACAACAATACATTCCTCCAAGAGCTGTACATTTTCATACAGGAAAGAAGGATGGAATTGGAGGAAGACAATTACATGTGATTCAGGAAAATTTGTGATGAAAACTATACAGACTTGCCTTTAGCTGATCATGATTGATAAATGTTAGACATGGTTAATTACCTGGCCATCTGAACTCTGACATTCCGAACTCACCATAATTCTCTATTTGTCACCTCTTATTCACCCAAGCTGAAGTAGCTGAAAGGAGACACAAAGCACTTTATACATTTCTTAATAAATAAATATTAAGTAATGTGTGGTATTTTCCATCTGCCACATTAACTGGCGGATTGGTATTTTAGTCCTGAGTGGGTAAAGCCTGAAACGCCACTAAGGCCATGCTTACAAGTGTTCAGGAGGATTGTACAGTTGTTTTTCATGGGTCTAGTTAACATCCATTACCTTTTATATCTGTTTCTAAATGTCATAGCTCACTGCTGTGTCGTAGCAACAATTTATAACAAAATGTATTATCCACTGTTTCTGTGCTATAAAGGCCTTCCAGGGCAGGCTGACGGGGCTATTACAGAGTCTATCAGTGCAGTGCTGCTTGTTTGTGTAGGAAAGTGCCTCTTTTTTGCTTGGTTTGCCCCACTTTTTGCTTGATGCCTGATGCGATATCGTACTGTAAGTGCACTTGGTCCCTGCAGACCAGGTTCCCAGTACCAGACCTCTTTCCCCAAAACTGTATGGCGATTGGCCCAATTTTTGTTCCCCCTCTAAGACCCTAGTAAATGGTAAACTTGGTACCTATGGCATGAGAACTGAGGAGTGTCCTCTGGGGTTGCAGCAATGATTAAGCTTCTCCAGCCACCCTCACAGTGGCTATGCATTCTGCCACTGCAGGCTGTGTGCCGGAAAATCCGAAGTGTCGACATGGCACACAGCCCGTATGCCATGCCTCCCATGCTCTGCATAAGATATAGGTATACCAGTCCTACTGAAGGCCTTCAGCCTTAAGGATGGAAGCAGTAAATCCTATGTGTGGGCATATCTGATTGAGCAGATAGGGCCTCACAATATCCAGTCTCTTCTGTGATAGTGTAAGTAAACAGGGTAGCCATAAAGAGTACATGGGCTGGAAACTCGTCAACACGAGGTTCCTAGCTCCATGATTGCTTCACTAATTTCTCTGTGTTTGGTACCAAACATCTTTTTTTATTAAAGCCTCACTGATTCACTGATTCTAGTGATTGATTTATTAATTAAGTCACACAGGAGACCCGTTAAGACGGTTCCCTGAAAACCCATACAAAGCCCTGGTGTGATTCCTGACTGGTTTTTGTCAGTCAGCCACCATCAGACATGTTTCTGACCTCGTGGGGTGAGAGCCAGCGCTCTTGAGAAGGAAGAGTCAAAGCCTGCTCTGGGCAGAGGTGTTGCACACCTCCTCCTGGACAGAATGTCCTTCCTGGGAGGGACGCTTGAAAGGCCATGCGACCTTTGAAATCCAACCTAGGAACCTCCAGATAGTGTAGGAGGGCAAAACCCCCCTTTTCTGAAGAAAGGCAGGAAAACTAGTGAGACTAGGAGGTGTGTCCACTTTCAGCCTGCACCACCCCGAAGGTGGGACAAGCAAGGCGGACCTCACTTTTCAGTTTCCATCATCTTGAAGATGGGGAAAATAGTCTATCAGGGTCAGGGATATGCCCGCCCCCCACTTGGGGTAAGCATATAGAAGTTGTGTTCACCCTAGAGGTAAGTTGCCCGTTGACTACTACCTAGCTCCCCCTTAACGCTCCCTAAATTTAGTATTTAGGTGGCTCCCTGAGACCTTGATTTCAGATTCCATGGGCCTAAAGAAGACAAAGGAAGAAGACATGATGCTGATCCATGAACTGAATCCTGCTGCATAAGAAACCTACCAACAGCGTAAGGATTTGACAACTGTGATCTGCCATCCCTACCTGAAACTTGTGCAGCCTCCAAGAACACCAGAGCTATGCCAGCCTTCGGCAATTACATGGGACATCTCTTTAGACTCGTGATACTAGTCCTCGACATGCCGCCAGTAAAGACCACAACATTGTGAATACCGATACTGACCGAGTTGACACGATTCACGTCGTCAACCAAAGGTTGCAGCAGCCAAGGCTTGTTGGTCACTAGTCCAGTAACCGATCCCATCAATTCATCCACCAGCAAGAAGGATCCTCACAGCACCTGCCACTGACACTGGACACAGGACCATTCCTGTGAACTTGTCCACGCTTTCTGGTGACGTTGACTGTGTTAAAGCAGCAACTTGGGCACAACCACCCTAACCCCGGCAGACTAGCTTCACCACAACTATAACTGCATACTGCCAGTGAAGAACAAATTCTGTATCCCAAGGCCTCCGGAACCTCAGATCCAGGTAACCCAGTATTGCCTGCTGTGCCCGACCCCTGGGACACCCAAAAATCTGATTCACCTTGAGCAGAACTTCCCCTTGACTCTGGGAAACCGTTGTCCCCCTAAACTCTGTGGCGGAGTGTTGCTTTCATTGACTGAGGCAATAAATGTTTTGGCAGTACTCTGCTATCTAACCCTATGCTTTTCTTCCCTTGACCGCAATGTTTTTACCTGACGGTATAGACCGCTGTTGCTTAAATTCTGTAAGCATTTGTGTCTTGTACTGTATGTGTTTACAATTATCAACATACTAAGCATCTTATAACTGTTAAACAAGGTTCTTGGTTACTAAATATATATATAGAGATGCAATTTTATTTTTCCTAAATGGTCTATCATTTATTCTTCTGTGCGTGCCTCATTTATTGCCTTTATGCATGACAACCAGTGCTTATTACTACCTTCTGATAAAGCCTAACTGCTCGCCCACCCTACCAAAAAAGGAGCATTAGATTATCTGCTTTTACCTCTGCACACCTATTGGGGATCCACTGGGCTCTCTGCACAGGGTACATCATTTTAGTACACTATATAGAGCCAGCTTCCTACAGTCTGCCTTTACTGAAAGAAGAAGGAATGCATGAGGAAGGAATAAAGGGAAGGTGATCGGGTTGGTCAAGGATGGCACGTAAGTTATAATGTTTTTTAATTTGGGGCAGTTAATGGAGGTCATTTTACGTATAGCTGCCCCATGACTCTTTTGCCCCTGCTTAGCAGTTGTAAGCTGCAGCGGATGAATTTGGGGCCATACATAACATAAAATTATAGATGGGGAAAAAGTGAATTACAAGGATGTTTTTCACCACAGGGTGATATCATAGACAACTCAAATCTCTCAGTGAAAAACATCCTCCTAATTCACTAATACCCATCTATAATTCTATATATTAGCACAATTAGCAACATCTGATACAGCAGAGTTCAGAATATTGTGGATGAGATAATTATCGCCCATTCCAAGTTTTCCTTTTCAAAAGGGACTTTGGTACTTTTGTTGCCAAAATCCACATATATTGGTGTTATCAGGCCATTTTTAGCAAATTTAGACATGCAAAATTTAACATGGGAAAAGTTCGGGTTTTTGTCTTTACCAAACTCTGTAATGTTTTGCTGTGGTAAACTCTGCACTAATTGTAATTGCGGCCCCTGTCCAAACGTATGTTCAGGGAGTTGCAAAAATCTGGGGCCCTCTTTGTCGGGTATCAAGTGTGTGAATGGAAAGGCCCTAAATTAAACCAAGTAGAACACCTGCACAATAAACAGACTCTGACAAAGTATTGAACCTCATTTAAAAAATGCCATGCATCAATACTTCCACTTTTGTCAAAGCCTCAATCAGGTTCATTCTTTAAAGTAAAAGGAAAATTAATTTTCTGCCAAGCAGACTTGCCAGTGAACTTGTCAGTGAAATCTGAAGACTGCCTGAAAGGCAACAATTCAGTTCCATTGTTACCTGAATACAAAATTCCTTAAAAAACAAAAGACAAGAGGCGGTTGTTTAATTAAACGCAGCAGCCGGGAGAACGGTTACAGGCACGGGGTTTGAAGACTGTCTCAATTTACATTCAGTTGGCATCCTTCTTAAATACTGTTTGCATCAAGTTATTAAAGTTCTCCTGCAAAACTTGTAAGGTAAGGAATTTTGGTAGCTGTCTTAGAATTATAAATAAATGGACAAATGTATTTATTTTATTTTATTTTGAGTGTTTTGTATAGTGGGAACAAGACGCTTGTGGGTATCAGAGCGCTTTCCAGGGCAGATATAGGTGGTAGACATAAGCATAATAATACTGAGAGTTAGATACATATAGAAATGGTAGCTAATATAGTTAGGCACATATATACATTAATGTAAAAATAGTTCAGGTGAATTTGGCCAAAAGTATCTCTTTCACTTCTTTTTTTTAAAATGTTGTGGAGAGGCTCAGTCTCGCTTCAGGAGCCAAGGCGTTCCAAATCCTGTGGGCTATTCCTGAGAAGGTACAGTTGTATGTTTTCTTCTTGGAAAATCGTTGTGGTTTCAGTAGAAGGTTATTGCAACTCCTGGTAGTTCTGATACCACCCCATGGTACCAGTTCTCTGCTAGATATCTTGGGGTTTTGTAGAGCAGTGCCTTATGTGTCATGCAGGCAATTTTCAATTGGATTCTGGCTGAGGGCACGAAGGTCCAGGGAGATGTGAGAATTTCTTTTGGAGCCTGTGATGAGTCCAGCGGCTGAGTTCTAAGGGGGGCTCTCGTAGATCTGGGAAGGCCACAGAGAGTGACACTCCCATCGCCCACTCTGGGAATTACAAGAGTCTGAACTACCTTTTTTATTTTTTTTATTTCTTTTTATTGGCATTTCAGAAATATGACAATGACAACATGTGTTACATAGAGCTTAACAATTCCACCGCATTACAACACTCCTCCTCCATCATTGAATGCACATGTACATTATCAGAAATATTTTTTTTTGCTATAAATCAGATAGGTTATTAGGTAATTCCAAGAGTCTCTGTGGCGCGATCTCAGTGGCAGTTCTTCTTCATATGTCTTCAGAGTGTCTTTGCAATAGACCAAATCCTGCATCCATTGTTTGGTCTGCGGCACCTTTTTACCTCCCCATTCTATTGATACTCTGCGTCTAGCCATGAGGAGGGCTATCGCGCAAAATTTACGTTTCAATGCACGGATTTCTGGCAATGACCCCAATAAACACGTTTGGATATTGCATTTTATTTGGGCGACCACCATTTCTCCCAACATCACGTCACTTTTAACCAATATTCTGCTACCCCTGCACAATACCAAGCAAGATGTATAAAATCTGCGCGCTTCAGCTCCACACCTTTGACATCTGGAGTCAGTTCGTAGTTCAAATCTGTGTAACCTCATCGGCGTGTGGTAAGTTTGATGCAAGTATTTAATGTGTATCATGCGTAAATTTCCGTTTGGCGTCAGTAAGCCTGTAATTGTGCCTGTTTTGGACCACTCTACCTCAGTTAGCGGAGTGTCCAAACAACTGTTCCACTTCTGTAATGCCTTGTGTGCTGTGGCCCCTATTTCGGCTTGCAGTTCTACATATAGTTTGGATACTAAGTGTTTAGGTTCGGGAGTTGTGAGTAGCAGTTGTAGTGTCATCAGTGTTTGCGGTTATTATTATTATTATTATTATTTATTTTTGTAGAGCGCATAGTCACCCTGAGGTATCCCAGCGCTAGGAACCCTATCTCTTAAATTCAGCGGGACCGAGGGCAAAACAAAGTAAAAAAAAGGGGGGGTTGGGGGGACAGAAGATCAGTTAATGAGTGGAGAGGAGTCATTGGGGAAAAAGATGAGTCTTCAGTCGCTTCCTGAAGCGCAGGTATTGTGGTTCGAGCCGCAGGTCGCGGGGGAGCGAGCTCCAAAGGCGTGCAGTTTGTACTGAAAAACGTCTTCCTCCTGAGCGGGCTTTCTTGAATCTGGGGGTAGTGATGAAGTTTTCTGTGTCCGAACGAAGGGATCTGGTGGATTTGTAGGGAGTGATGAGTTTACTAAGAACTGGGGGGCCTTGATTTCATATAAGTTTGTGGACTAGGCATAAGGCCTTGAATTTGACTCGCTCCCTTATAGGAAGCCAATGGAGGAGTTTTAGAGCAGGTTTAGCGGAAGTTCTGGCAGGCGTATTTGTGATAATCCGGGCCGCAGTATTCTGGATTCTCTGAAGCTTGTTGAGGGTGGCTTCAGGAGCGCCCAGGTAAATCACATTGCTAAAGTCGAGCCTCGATAGTATTAGGCCTTGAATGAGCAATTTTTGGGAGTTGAAGGGCAAGAGGGGCAGGACTTTCCTCAGAGATTTCAAGAGTCCGAAGCAGGTCCCGGCTACTTTCTTTGCCTGCACTGTGAATGAGAGGTCAGTGTCGATCCACACACCTAAACTTTTTACCTCTTCTTTTGGATCGGGTGGGGGGCCCAGACAAGCTGGCCAGATGTTCGGGGAGAGTGTGAGCCCTTTCGGACCGAGGAGCAGGACTTCAGTTTTGGTACCGTTTAATTTTAGGGCTGAATTATTCATCCAACAGTGGACCTGCGTAAGGCAGTTGAATAGGTCTGCTGGTTGTTGTCTGGGGTGGGATAGAGACACCACTAGTTGTGTGTCGTCAGCGTAGCTGACGACGCTCACTCCGAATGGGGTGATGACCTCCTCCAATGTGGACATATAGATGTTAAATAATGTGGGGCTCAGGGAGGAGCCCTGAGGCACACCACATTGGAGGGGAATTTCGGAGGAGCGGGCGTTCTTCTCCCAGATCTGGTAGGTCCGTTGAGCTAAAAAGGATGAAAGCCAGGATAGAGCCGAGCCTTCCACACCAACTCCTTTAAGTCTTTTAATGAGAAGATGGTGGTTGACGGTGTCGAATGCCGCACTTAGGTCGAGGAGGATCACTGCCACTGATCCTCCTCCATCCAATAGTGCTCTGGCCTCCTCTACCGCTGCCAGGAGGGCGATGTCGGTGCCCTGCCCTGGTCGAAAGCCCGTCTGGGAACTTTTTAGCTTATTATTAGCTTCCAGGAACTGAGAGAGTTTCCTATTGACCAATTTTTCAGCAATCTTGCTGACTCCTGGGAGTAGGGAGATGGGCCTGTAGTTAGCCAGATTTTCGGGGTCGAGGGAAGGTTTCTTTAATAAGGCTTTTACGACGGCCATCTTCCAGCTCGGGGGTACAACTCCCTGTTGGAGTGAGGCGTTGATCAGCTGGGTCAGAGGGGGAATGATTGTCGGGGCTACCTCCTTGAGGATCCGGAGTGGGGCGGGGTCCCTGGGAGATCCGCTCTTTATGGCTTTTAGCGGGTTTCCTACTTCTTCAGTTGTAACTAGGCCCCAAGAAGAGAGACAAGTAGGAGTTGGGGGATACGAGAGATCGTTTTCTTCACACGGATTCGCGAGGGGGGTTGGGTCCAGGATTGTTTGAATTTTATTGTGGAAGAAATTAGCCAATTGTTGGCATTTTTCCTGATCAGCTTTAGGATCAGTGGGGTGTCTCAGTACCGGTTCTGGGGTTTTCAGAAGCTCTTTTAGGATTGTATATGATTCCTTACTAGAGCACCCCGCTTTCTCTATTCTCTCCTGGAAGAAAGCGCTTTTAGTTTTTCGAATAGCGTTTTTATAGGTTAAAAGGGAGATGGAATAGATGTCTTTGTTGGTTTCTGATTTGTTTCTTCTCCAAGAACGTTCCGTTCTCTTGCACTTTTGACGCAGGGCCTTGAGCTCTGGGGTGTACCATAGAGCAGAGGATAGTCTTTTGGGATGTTTAAAGGTCGCAGTTTTAGGGAGAAGTATATCCAGGGAGGAGGTGATCCATTCATTAAACTGTTTATCAGCCGTGGCAGGATCGGTGGAAAGCTCAGGGATGGAATCTGCAAGGGCGGCGGCCCATTCCCCAGGTGTAAGTTTACGCCACCGTCTGTCGGTTACCTGAGTTTTGGAGGTTGGGGGGTTCGCGATGGATATTTCCCAGGAGATAGGGACCAGAAAATGGTCCGTCCATGGAAGGGTCACGGGTGGTTCAGCTGGGTATGTCGGAAAAAGTGACTTTATCACCCTTTGCAATCTGAAGTATGTGAATTTAAAAAGCATCGTTTGATTATGCACATAGGACATATCCTCTAGTGTCTTAAATACCCCATCCTGATACAGGTCCCCCATCAAATCTATTCCCACTTGTTTAAGTAGCTCCATCCCCACTTTTTCTTGTGTTACTGATATGTCCGGGTGGTGAAGAAGCGGTAATCTAGGGGCAGATATTGGAAGCTTGTTCGCCTTTTGAGCCATCAGCCTCCACGCTTCATTGGTTGCGTCTATAGTGTTTATGTCTTGTTTATAAAGTGGGGGTCGCTTGTGCGTTATTATTGCATCTAATGGTATTGGCAAAGCATCGCCTTCTTCAATTGCCACATGTGTGAGGAAAGGAACTTTGTGGTACCAGAAGTGTGCATATTGGGCCTGGGCGCACATATAATACAGGAAAGAAATCAGGAACTTTGAACCCACCGTGCGAGAATAGTAATGTCAATGTATGTAGTTCAATTCGACCTGATTTTCCTGCCCAAATCAGTTTCAGCGTTATAGAAGTTAATCTACGGAACACCGCCATAGGGGGTTTAATTGGTATGTGGTTGAATAAATATAATAGTTTTGGCAGGATTACCATTTTCACTATCGCCAGCCGATCAGCTAGCGAGAGAGGCAGTTGGATCCATCTTTCTATCTTCTCTTCTAGGGCTGTGACTACTCTTCCATAATTTGTACGGACAAGGGTTCCATCAAGACAGGGTCTTGATGGAACCACACTCCTAGGTATCTCACTTGGTTCAGATTGCCATTCTAGGAGATAGTCTGTTTAAATTGTTGTGTAGTATTAGTTAGTGGTAGAATTAATGATTTAGCCCAGTTGATTCTGAGGCCTGATTGTAGCCCGAGAGTCTGAACTACCTTTTTAAAGTCATTTGCGGGTATGAAGGGTTTCAATCTTCTCAGAGTATTCATCTGAAAATGTGCTCCTTTTGTAGCTGCGCTGTTGTGATTCTGATATTAAGCTTATTATCCAAAGTTCTTCCTAGTGATTTCACAGAGTCTATAATTCAAGGTCATTTGACTAATGAAGACTTTCAACAGTTTGAAAGCCTGTGTTTACATTTTGGCAGCTACAAAACAGGCTCCTCGTTGTATTGCTGGACGAAAGAAACTGAATACATATGTTGCCTTTGCTTTGGGTTACAATTAGGTACACACACAAAGGGGAGGAAGAAACCTTCGCAGATGCCAGCTGGGCTGGCTGCTTGGAAGCAGTGCTGTGCATGGTGCCCCCTAGCCTTGTATGCCGCTGCTCTGAACACCCCAGAGTTGAGCTGTAATGCGCTAAGGCACTGCCCCGCAGTGGGCTCGGCTGTCTGCCTATTTTCTTCGCAAAGCACCTATAAGTATGGAGCTGAGGGGACGGCAGAGACGTGATATGTAATAACAGTCCGCTGCTGTACTCAGTGTAGGTGACTGCTGTGGGGGAGAGGGAGTGATTGGCAGAACAAACACAATTTAGCTTTGAAAGGGGCCAGGCTATGCATTGAAGCCCTGTGCAGAGTCTCGTAGTCAGAGTGCTTGGTGAACATAGCACCACCCGGAATGCCAGCGATCGTCTTCCCCGTAGAGGATATTATTGGGTAGATGGTATTCTATCACTGCTTCAACCTGTAAGGTGTCCATCACTTGTGTGACAGCGCTGGTATCCAACCCTATGAAGTCTGGTGAGCTGTATGCCTTACTGTGTTTTTCAACCCTACCCATTCCTGTAGTTGCTATGTTATAATATATGACAGAGTTTTGACTTGCTATGGGTGCAAAGAAATATAAAATGTAGAAGTTTAAATAAATAACATGTTAGAAGGTAGACAGTTTGAAAGTGCAATTTCTCAACTGATTACTTCATATATAGCCTTTTAATTTTTTATGAGAAACTTTGGAGTGCAGTACAGTGTCTGAGTGCAGGGGTAGAATGCAGTGCTGGGGTGAAGGGCAGGAGTGCACTGCAGTAAGCATGGGCGAATTTTGCGAATCTCGCGTTCGCGAATTTTGCGGATTTGCGAACTCGCAATCCGCAAAATCCGCGAATTCTCGCGAATTTGCGGATTTTTTTTTTTTTGTGTTTGCGCGGGTTTCTGCCAGTTCGCGAGGGTTTTGTACACTTTCGCAAATTGCGAACTTACCTGTCGGGTCGCAAGTTTCGCGAACTTGTTGTTTCTACGTGTCCAGCCTGTTTGGGACACTCTTCTTCATCACTGCCACTCTCTGTCACCACTGCCACTCTCTGACTACTCATGCCACCCTCTGGCCCACCCATGCCACCCTCTGTTTCATCACCACACCCTCTGGTTGTCCAGTGTACATTATTTTCGGCAAAGCAAAGCACACCTTCCCTGCCTCAAGTGACCTGAATTAATTTGGGGCTGATTAATGTGTCACAGAATATTTTTTTAGCTGGCACCTGCTTCCTTAGTGCGCCCAGATTAGTGATCTTTTGCACTTGCTAAGTGCTTTCATTGTTGCAAAATTAGTTACAACACCTGCCCTGCCCCAACTGACAATAATGAATTAGGGGCTGATTAATGGATTTTAACTTCCAGCCTGGCTCCTGCTTGTCTCCCTTAGCTGTAATTCAGGACCTTTGTGGCATATGTTTAACTATTCTGAGGTTCAGAGCAGGGTCACATAATAGTTGCAACTGGCAACTGAACTCTGGAGGGGCCCCTCAGGAAGCACTACAGGAAATGGCTACTAATGATGAGCCTGAACTTTTGAACCTGGCAAGTAGTTTCAGTTTTGCTAAGATCGTATTTCTGCAATTTAGCACTTATTCGCGGGGCGCGAAGTTGTACTGGGAAGCCGCAAACTCACGCGAACAGTGCGAGCAGTGCGAGCAAAATCCGCTGCTCGCGGATTTGCGGATTTTGCGGGAGATTCGCGAATCTCGCGGATTGCGAATTTCCCGAAAATCCGCAAAATCCGCGAGCAAAACGGATTTTCCGCCCATACCTACACTGCAGTGGATGGGTGGAGTGCAGTGGCGTCCGAGTGCAGGGGTGGAGTGCAGTACAGTTCTTGAGTACAGTGCAGGGTGAAGTGCAGTGCAGGGGTGCAGGGCCGGAGTGCACTGCAGTTGTGGGTTAGAGTGCAGTACTTGGGTGGAGTTCAGAGCAGGAGTGGGGTGTGATGCCGAGGTGGAGGGCAGGGGTGCAGTGCAGTAGAAGAGCGGAGTGCAGTTCAGTGATAGATTGCAGCTCAGGGTTTAAGTGCAGCGTGGTGGCGGGGACAGCACTGGTTGCTCTCATGGTGTGTGTTGATGCCTTTCGTTCCTGCGGCCCTTCCAGAGTAAGTGACCTGTTTACATTTTTTAGGCATTTGGCGGCTGCTCTGTAGCTCTGGATGGTTCTGCCAGTCCTGCTCCTGTGGGAATGCCATAGGTTTGATCGGGGAGCTTTATTAATTGGTTTTGAATTAACAGTTAATTCCAGACATCTGCTGCCTGCTGTTGCCTGTGCGCGAGAGCTGCCAGCTCCGAGAAGCGTCTGGCAGGGGAAGCAACTCTGTAGAGCCTGAGACATTGGTAACAGCCCAGTGAATGCTCAGTCACATGAGGCGTGGGCCTGGAGTAATTCCTGTGCTATTAATTGGAACAAGAAACAGTGGTGAACTGGCACTTATGTGCCTTCCTTACAGCAAGAGGTGGACACCCGGAGCGAGAGAGGAAGGTAGTCGGGCAGAGCAGCTATGCAAGATGAGAAATGCAGCATTG
The DNA here is from genome assembly GCF_964263255.1 of Lissotriton vulgaris. Classification (NCBI taxonomy): domain Eukaryota; kingdom Metazoa; phylum Chordata; class Amphibia; order Caudata; family Salamandridae; genus Lissotriton; species Lissotriton vulgaris. The sequence goes on from NC_141685.1 coordinate 1,574,060,774, forward strand.
CTGCCAGCCATTGTGAATCCGAAAGCATGCATGCAGCCGTGCTCCACACACCATACCCAGGCACATGTCCTGTCGAGGCGCGTGCACATCTCCTGTCCGAGATGATATGAAGCAGACGGGAAAAAGAAGGTATAGTGAAAGCGCTCCATGCAGGCATTGTTCTGAAACGCTGCGAGCTGGTCACGTGCACATTGCCTGTCCTGGCGCGTGCACATCTCCTGTCTCCTTTCGGAAGCTAAATCGACAACAATAGATCTCACCAAAGTGACCAGTGCATGCGCTGCGACGCTAGGCAAGACCTAAAAAGTACTTCCCTTTCCTCAAGTAGTAATTGTATTTTCTCCACTGGGTTTGGTAGCTGGCTTTGTGCGGTGTGCTGTGGTCTCCTCATCTCCAATTTATGATGAGGGGAATTCAATGAAGTAGTCTCTGTGAAGTTTCAAGTTTATTCAAGGAATGAATACAGCACGCCAACGCTCCCCCTCTGCCTCCTCAGTCACTTTTATAATTATGTATGTAAAATTCACAGTTCATTTTTGGATTACCATATTTACCGGAAATATGTCTAACCAGTGGGCAATGTCTCCTCAATGTTTACGAACTGTAAAGCCGTAAAATTCACCTTCCATCCAAAAAGCTCAACACCAAGTAATTCTCTTAATTTATCAGTGGCCATTTTCTGCACATCTTTGTGGCTTTCAGTTATACAGATCTGTGATAAGGGCAATAACACAAAGAAGACTCTGTGAAGTTTCCAGTTTATTGAAGGAATGAATACAGCACATCAACACTCTCTCTCTCTGCCTTTTCATCCACTCTTCATCTTCCAAATGCCTGGACTAGAATCTCCAGCACCAACCAACCAGTCAACGTTCTCCCCACACATTCTACCTCCACCATACAATTCATACCTGTTAGACCTGGCACCTTGGCGTGAGTCTCCCTTCCACTTTTTGCTGGTGTGCCTCCGATGTTTTGCTGGTTTTCCGATACTCAGGGCACTGCGCCACGGCTGACCCGTGCCGCAGTGCAAGTGCTCCCTACTGTAAATTGTACATGCGATTGGTATCCATGATTGGTTCATTGGATTTACTGTTAGTCCCTAGTAAAGTGCACTAGGAGTGCCGGGGCTTGTAGATGCCAATACTGCAGGTGGGCCTGCAGCGCTGGTTGCGCCACCCACCGAAGCAGCCGTAAAGATGTGTCTGGGAACTGCGACCGCAGAACCCGCGTGCGGTCTCGTACTGTCACGACAGCTGGGCAAGTGCACCCACTTGCCAGCCCCCGAACCTTCCCTTGACTACATATTAGTCACCCCTACGGTAGGCCTGCGGGCAGGGTGCATTGTTGGTGTAAGGTAGGACAAGCCCTGATGTGTGTGGCATGTCCTAGTAGTGACTTACAACCAAAACCGTAGCTCACTATTGAAGGCTACCTGCTCCATTAGGCCAGACTGAGCTGCTGGAATTATTACACGCTATAATCCCAGCAGGCTCAAGGAGCATGGTAGCGAGTCATGTTTAGTATGCCTGAACTCAGGATGATAAAATATTTCTTGTAGTCAAGTTTATTTTAGTATCCTGTGTTTGCAAATGCTACTTTTAGAAAGTTAGCATTTGCTTGCCTAACCATTTCAGCCCGCCTCTGCTGGTATGTGTATCTGACTGTCTGGGACGTGTGAGTGACAGGGCTGGGAGGATGACAGGTGGTGAATGCGCAGATTACACCTAAGTGGGAGGTAGGAGTGGCTTTTGACTCTGGATCTTGCTGTGCTCTGCCACCACAATGCTGGCTCCACCCTCCTGGGGAGCGACTGATGACTCAGCCGACACCTGGCCCAGGAAGGGCGGATCCCCCATCAACAAGGTACTCTGGCTGCCCCTGTCCGCACAATGCTGGCTCCACCTCCTGTGGGGCGTCTGATGCGCCTGCCCCTCACACTGAAAGCAGAAGCCGAAGTACACCCACCGGGGTACTCAAGGACTGAAAGTGGCTATGCAAAGGCCCCCCTGGCCTGCGAGAACAAAAGAAATGCCCTATAAAAGGAGGAGCCCTGCTCCTTGAAAGTTAGATCCGGTTTGGGCTACAGAAGGAACTCTGCCCGACGAGAAGGACCGTGAAGGACAAGGAAGGGTGCTGTCTCTTGCCTGTGTCTGGTGCCTTGCTGCCGAAGGAGAGGAAAAAGGAAAGACTGCGAAAAGACTTTTGCTTTACAAGACTTTGTGCCAAACTCTGCTAAAAGATCTCCGAGGGCTTGCAACTGAACTTGCCCCCTGACCAGCACCCCAGGACCAGTGGGCGCTACACCCTGAAGAAAGCGACTGCGTGTGCTGCTTAACGCTGCAGTACCGATGGAGGAATCTCCTCCAAGGCAACGACATCCACCTGACCACCGTGACCGGGGCCCAAAGCAACAGCGGAAGCAAAGTGAGGTCCAGCCGCCGCTGGCCCGAACACCGTGACCGCAACTGCACCGGGAGCCCGAGAGCAAAGCGAAGGAGGACCCGTCCGGTCCGAGCTCTCGAGTTGACTGCGCCCCGAGCAGCCAATCCACTTGCAAAGACGGACAGTTGCCCTGTGAGAGTCCCCTAGGTCGGTACTTTGCCCGACAGCCCAGCTGTGAGCGCACAGCTGCACCGGCACTTGGCTGGGTACGTCCTGCACTTAAGGACCGTACTGCCACTTGCCGCCACCACGCAGCCGCCGCCTCCAGGGCCGGAGCGGACGACGAGGAAAGGACCCTGCCGCCACAGAACACCGCTGCCCCGGATGACCCGTGAACTGCTCGGCTGAGAGCCGCAACGAACAGCGACCCCGGGAAGGCAACGCGACGTGGGACAGATCCCCTGGAACCCGCCTGCTCCACAAGAACTTGGTTGAACTGGCCAGAAGGCCCTAAAGAACTCTTATTGTCAGAAAGAACTGTGGCAACTTGAACTAAGTAATTTGGAACCGATATTTGAAAGTCGATAACTGTATTCCTAAGCCTGCTTGAAACTTATATAAAGATATATATTTTTACAGAATACAGTTTGGTCTCATTGTGTGGTGGGTTGGTTGTGACGGTGTAATATTGCAAGTGTTTAACCCTATGTGCCCCAAAGATTAGCCTACGACTGCTTAAGCCACACTACCTAGAGGGTAAGCAGAGGTTGTCTGGAAGGTAACCCTCAGCCCTGACGAGGAAGAGAGAGTCCCTGCTTGTCGCTAGTGTTTCACTGCGCCAACTAGAGCCTCCCCCTTCCTACATTGGACGCAGCGGTGAGGATTTTCGAATTTACACTTGCGGTATCTATACCTTAACTTCCGACCATTGCACAGTGATTACAGTCCAGTTACTTAGCCACAGACTTTGCTTTTTGAATTTTGCCGAAAGAAGATTCCGAGTGCGAGAACCATGCCGGGCACGAAGAGCCTGGATGGGGCGGAGTCCACGACCTCCGAGGTGTTGGAGGTGGAGTGGGACGCCGCGAAGTTGGATACGTACACCAAAGATGAACTGAAGTTCTTTTGCAAGAAACTCAAGGTCCCGCACGCTGGTTGCAAAAACAAGCCACAGCTCTACAAGGCCATGAAAGCCTGGATAGAGTCCAGAAAGACCCCAGAGGATCAAGACGCCCTCGCGGAGCAAGATGCGACTGAGGAGCAGAATGCACTTGGGGATCTGATTGACCTCGAAAGGCAGGACAGCGTGCACAGCTTTGGTAAAGGCCTGTCGCCAGAGGAGCTGGCAGACAGGAAAGAAACAAGGAATCACGAAAGAAAGCTGGCAGAATTGAAAATCCAACTGGAGCTTGAAACCAAAAGAATGGCGCTGGAAGAGCGAAAGCACCAAATGGATTATGAAGTGAAAATGAGGGAGATAAGTCTCAAGGAGAGAGACTTGGATCGTCCTCCCTCTGGTGGCAGCACATCGCCAGTGCAGGTAGAGTCAAGAGTGCACATCCCGAAAGACGTAGTGAAGGAGTTCTTTAAGGGGGATGACATAGGACAGTGGTTTAGGGCATACGAGGTAGCCATGTCCTCCCACCGGGTCCCTGACAAGGATTGGGGAGCGGGGTTGTGGGGAAGGTTCCTTAGTGAAGGGCGAGGTACCTTGCTAGATTTGCCCGTTGAGAATCAGAGATCCTATTCCCACATGAAAGAAGCTTTAATGAACAGGTACGGGCTTACCCCTGAAATGTATAGACAGAAGTTTAGGGGATGTACTAAGCGGCCTGGGAATACGTATGGGGAGTATGTGACTTACTTTTGCAGAGCACTGGATGGTTGGGTAAAGGGTAGCAAAGTGAATGATTTTCAAGGTCTCTTTGATTTGATTGCATGGGAGCACTTGTCTGATCATTGTTTTCCTGAGTTACGCCAACACCTGATCGATAGCAAGCTGTCCAACCCGAGGAAGCTTGCTGAGGAGGCGGACCGCTGGCTCAGCACCAGGGTCCACAAGGGTCCCGTGGGAGACTCCGCCAAGAGTGGGCAGGGTCCCCAGCAGAAGAGTGGGGGGGACAAGGGGGGAAAACAGAAAGGGTTCCAAAAAGGCCCCCAAAGTAGTTCCCAGGGGAACCAGCAGCAAGGTTCTCAGCCTCCCCCACCCCCAAAGCAGAATGGGGCCCCGACAGGTAAGCCTGTTCCAAAGGGGCCCTTCAATTGTTACAAATGTGGCGAGCCTGGGCACATCTCCAGTGACCCCAAGTGTCGCCTGTTTGGAAAACCCGCACCCACTGGTGCTCCGCCCCGTCAAGTGACTAGTGTTCACTTAGGAGAAGAAGTGATGGTCCCGGGGGGTGGAGATCCCGTTCACATGACCCTAGTCTCGCTAGGAGACAGTGAGATGATCCCTACGAACTACCTGCCCTCTAACACTAAGAAATATGGGCAGGTGGTGATCATCAACGGCAAGGAAGCTGAGGCTCTTAGAGATACAGGAGCCAGTGTGACTGCAGTGAGGCAGCACCTGGTGTCTCAAGAGCAGGTTGTACCCCATGCCTACTGTAGGGTTATCAACGCTGATAATTTGGAGAGTCAGTGTCCGATGGCTCAAGTTCCCTTCGAGTGGGGGGGGGGGTCTCTGGTACTCTGCAGGTCTGTGTAAGAAAAACCATGCCTGTTGACTGTTTGCTAGGGAATGACTTGGAGCACTCCCCTTGGGAAAAGGTGGAGAAAACGACTCACCTGCGGATGGTGGGTCTGCCTGACTGGGCGTGCGTGACCACCCGGTCAATGGCAGCCAGTAGGGGTGATCAAGAGGTCCTGGGGCCTGAAGGAGAGGCCCAGGAACCGGCTGTAGGGAGAAGGCGCAGGGGGCGCGGGAAACCGGCCCCTGAAGTTCCCACGGTCCAGGAGGAAGCAGACCTTGAGGGGGATGCCCTGGAGCCTACAGGGGAACAGATTGCCGAACTGGGGGACCTGCCTGAGCTGACCCATTGGCAGCAAGAAGGAGGACCCTCCAGGGAGGAATTCTGCAAGGAGCAGAAAGAATGCCCTTCTCTCGTGGGTATGCGGCAGCAGGCTGCAGACCAGGCCAATGGTGTTCAGGCCAAAACACATTATGTGTACTGGGAGAACAACCTCCTGTATTCAGAGTCTAAGGCTGCTGAACCTGGGTCAGCCCGTGTGCTGGTGGTACCCCAGAAGTTCAGAGCCTTCCTACTGGGTCTGGCTCACGATGTGCCTTTAGCAAGACATTTGGGGATGGACAAGACCTATGACAGGCTTGTCACCCACTTTTACTGGCCCCAAATGCATAAGAGTTCAGACGCTCATTGCAGAACCTGTCCGACTTGCCAGGCAAGTGGGAAGACCGGAGGGAAGAACCAGGCTCCCCTCCAACCCTTCCCTGTGGTCGGTACGCCATTCCAGCGAGTGGGTATTGACATCGTAGGGCCTCTGGACCCCAAGACAGCCATGGGCAACAGGTTCATCCTGGTCTTGGTGGATCATGCCACCCGGTACCCTGAAGCCATCCCTCTGAGGACAGTGACGGCCCCCGTGGTGGGACGTGCACTGATGGGAATTTTCTCACGAGTAGGATTCCCTCTAGAGGTGGTGAGCGACAGGGGGACCAACTTCATATCCAAGTATATGAAGTCCCTTTGGCAAGAGTGTGGCGTAACGTATAAGTTCACCACGCCGTACCATCCCCAAGGTAACGGGTTGGTTGAAAGATTCAACCGAACCCTGAAGGGCATGATCATGGGCCTAGAAGGTCCGATGAGGCGTAAGTGGGACGTCCTCTTACCATGCCTGCTCTTTGCATATCGCGAGGTGCCACAGAAGTCCCTAGGGTTCAGCCCCTTTGAGCTACTGTACGGTCACCCCGTGAGAGGACCGCTGAGTTTGGTAAAGGAAGGCTGGGAGCAATCTCCCAGGAAACCTCCCCAGAATGTATATAGCTACATGCTGGCCTTCAGAAACCAGACCAGACGCTTCAGACAACTTGCCGAGGCAAATCTGGAAGCGAGCCAGGAGGAAATGAAGCGGTGGTACGATCAGAATGCCACTCTGGTCGAGCTTCAGCCTGGACAAGAGGTGTATGTCCTGGCCCCAGTGGAGCCCTGTGCCCTTCAAGATAAGTGGACAGGCCCATTCGAGGTTGTGGAGCGCAAGAGCCCCGTGACATACTTGGTAGACATGAAGACGCCCAGGAACCCTTTGAGGGTCCTACATGTCAACCGCCTCAAGCCCCACTTACGAAGGTCCGAAGTGGGCATGTTGTTGGCAACTGATGATGGAATGGAGGAGGAGTCGGAGCCCCTTCCTGACCTCTTAGTGGCCTGTGAGAAGGACGGGTCAGTGGATGGAGTTAACCTCTCACCCACCCTGACCCCCGAACAACAGGAAGACTGCCGCCAGTTGCTGGGGCAGTTTCCCGATCTGTTCTCCCTGGTTCCGAGTGTCACAGATTGGTGCGTCCATGATGTGGACACCGGAGACAGCTTACCTGTGAAGCATAAGGCTTACAGGGTGACTGACAGGGTCCGGGCCTGCATCAAGGAGGAGGTCTCCAAGATGCTTGCCCTCGGGGTGGTTGAGTCTTCCAGCAGTCCTTGGTCCAGCCCCGTGGTCTTGGTCCCAAGGGCTGCTGCGCCGGGAGCCACACCCGAACTACGGTTCTGTGTGGACTACAGAGGACTCAATTCAGTCACGAAGACTGACGCGCACCCCATCCCCAGAGCTGATGAGCTCATTGATCGGCTAGGGGCTGCCCGGTTCCTCAGTACGTTTGATTTGACGTCTGGGTACTGGCAGATCGCCTTGACCGATGGGGCAAAGGAGAGGTCGGCATGCTCGACACCAGATGGGCATTTCCAGTTCCGGGTTATGCCATTTGGGATGAAGAATGCCCCTGCCACCTTTCAGAGATTGGTCAACCAGGTGTTGGCTGGGCTGGACGAGTTCAGTGCCGCCTACCTGGATGACATCGCGGTGTTCAGTGGCACATGGCCAGAACACCTGCGACACCTCTGGGAAGTGTTGATGGCCCTGCGCAGAGCAGGCCTCACAATCAAGGCAAGCAAGTGCCAGATTGGGCAGGGTTCAGTGGTGTACTTGGGACACCAAGTTGGGAGTGGCAAGGTAGCACCCTTGCAACCCAAGATTGAGACCATCCTGGCTTGGGAACCCCCCAAGACCCAGACTGCAGTAAGAGCCTTCCTGGGGCTCACTGGGTATTACAGGAGGTTTGTCAAGGGCTATGGCACGATCGTGACCCCCTTGACAGAGCTGACTTCGAAGAAGCAGTCCAGGAATGTGATTTGGACTGACACCTGTCAGAAGGCTTTTGACACCCTGAAGACTGCCATGTGCACGGCGCCCGTGCTCCTGGCTCCTGATTTCTCCAAGGAATTCATAGTGCAAACAGACGCTTCAGAGCATGGTGTAGGGGCTGTTCTTTCACAGATGACTGAGGAGGGCTTTGACCAACCCGTAGCCTTCATAAGTAGGAGGTTACTTCCACGGGAAAGTAGGTGGAGTGCAATAGAGCGTGAAGCATTTGCTGTGGTCTGGGCGCTGAAGAAGCTAAGACCCTACTTGTTTGGGTCTCACTTCCGAGTTCAGACGGACCACAGGCCCCTCAGATGGTTGATGCAAATGAGGGGTGAGAACCCGAAACTGTTGAGGTGGTCCATTTCTCTACAGAGTATGGACTTTACGGTGGAACACCGCCCTGGCACCGATCACGCCAACGCTGACGGTCTGTCCAGATTTTTCCGCCTTAGTGATGTGGAACTCCCTGGGGAAGGGTAGTTCCCCCCACATTTCAGCTGGAGGGGACACATGTTAGACCTGGCACCTTGGCGTGAGTCTCCCTTCCACTTTTTGCTGGTGTGCCTCCGATGTTTTGCTGGTTTTCCGATACTCAGGGCACTGCGCCACGGCTGACCCGTGCCGCAGTGCAAGTGCTCCCTACTGTAAATTGTACATGTGATTGGTATCCATGATTGGTTCATTGGATTTACTGTTAGTCCCTAGTAAAGTGCACTAGGAGTGCCGGGGCTTGTAGATGCCAATACTGCTGGTGGGCCTGCAGCGCTGGTTGCGCCACCCACCGAAGCAGCCGTAAAGATGTGTCTGGGAACTGCGACCGCAGAACCCGCGTGCGGTCTCGTACTGTCACGACAGCTGGGCAAGTGCACCCACTTGCCAGCCCCCGAACCTTCCCTTGACTACATATTAGTCACCCCTACGGTAGGCCTGCGGGCAGGGTGCGTTGTAGGTGTAAGGTAGGACAAGCCCTGATGTGTGTGGCATGTCCTAGTAGTGACTTACAACCAAAACCGTAGCTCACTATTGAAGGCTACCTGCTCCATTAGGCCAGACTGAGCTGCTGGAATTATTACACGCTATAATCCCAGCAGGCTCAAGGAGCATGGTAGCGAGTCATGTTTAGTATGCTTGAACCCAGGATGATAAAATATTTCTTGTAGTCAAGTTTATTTTAGTATCCTGTGTTTGCAAATGCTACTTTTAGAAAGTTAGCATTTGCTTGCCTAACCATTTCAGCCCGCCTCTGCTGGTATGTGTATCTGACTGTCTGGGACGTGTGAGTGACAGGGCTGGGAGGATGACAGGTGGTGAATGCGCAGATTACACCTAAGTGGGAGGTAGGAGTGGCTCTTGACTCTGGATCTTGCTGGGCTCTGCCACCCCAATGCTGGCTCCACCCTCCTGGGGAGCGACTGATGACTCAGCCGACACCTGGCCCAGGAAGGGCGAAGCCCCCATCAACAAGGTACTCTGGCTGCCCCTGTCCGCACAATGCTGGCTCCACCTCCTGTGGGGCGTCTGATGCGCCTGCCCCTCACACTGAAAGCAGAAGCCGAAGTACACCCACCGGGGTACTCAAGGACTGAAAGTGGCTATGCAAAGGCCCCCCTGGTCTGCGAGAACAAAAGAAATGCCCTATAAAAGGAGGAGCCCTGCTCCTTGAAAGTTAGATCCGGTTTGGGCTACAGAAGGAACTCTGCCCGACGAGAAGGACCGTGAAGGACAAGGAAGGGTGCTGTCTCTTGCCTGTGTCTGGTGCCTTGCTGCCGAAGGAGAGGAAAAAGGAAAGACTGCGAGAAGACTTTTGCTTTACAAGACTTTGTGCCAAACTCTGCTAAAAGATCTCCGAGGGCTTGCAACTGAACTTGCCCCCTGACCAGCACCCCAGGACCAGTGGGCGCTACACCCTGAAGAAAGCGACTGCGTGTGCTGCTTAACGCTGCAGTACCGACGGAGGAATCTCCTCCAAGGCAACGACATCCACCTGACCACCGTGACCGGGGCCCAAAGCAACAGCGGAAGCAAAGTGAGGTCCAGCCGCCGCTGGCCCGAACACCGTGACCGCAACTGCACCGGGAGCCCGAGAGCAAAGCGAAGGAGGACCCGTCCGGTCCGAGCTCTCGAGTTGACTGCGCCCCGAGCAGCCAATCCACTTGCAAAGACGGACAGTTGCCCTGTGAGAGTCCCCTAGGTCGGTACTTTGCCTGACAGCCCAGCTGTGAGCGCACAGCTGCACCGGCACTTGGCTGGGTACGTCCTGCACTTAAGGACCGTACTGCCACTTGCCGCCACCACGCAGCCGCCGCCTCCAGGGCCGGAGCGGACGACGAGGAAAGGACCCTGCCGCCACAGAACACCGCTGCCCCGGATGACCCGTGAACTGCTCGGCTGAGAGCCGCAACGAACAGCGACCCCGGGAAGGCAACGCGACGTGGGACAGATCCCCTGGAACCCGCCTGCTCCACAAGAACTTGGTTGAACTCGCCAGAAGGCCCTAAAGAACTCTTATTGTCAGAAAGAACTGTGGCAACTTGAACTAAGTAATTTGGAACCGATATTTGAAAGTCGATAACTGTATTCCTAAGCCTGCTTGAAACTTATATAAAGATATATATTTTTACAGAATACAATTTGGTCTCATTGTGTGGTGGGTTGGTTGTGACGGTGTAATATTGCAAGTGTTTAACCCTATGTGCCCCAAAGATTAGCCTACGACTGCTTAAGCCACACTACCTAGAGGGTAAGCAGAGGTTGTCTGGAAGGTAACCCTCAGCCCTGACGAGGAAGAGAGAGTCCCTGCTTGTCGCTAGTGTTTCACTGCGCCAACTAGAGCCTCCCCCTTCCTACAATACCCCAAATTTCCCAAGCACATTTCTTTTTTAAAAAAGAGTTTGCATTTTCCATGACATGACTAGAAAGTGTTTCAGTTCTCTGTAACAGAATTTAAGAAATGTATACAATTCACATTCCACCAGAGTTTACAGCTTGGTTTTCCTCACAAGTTTACTTGCTAAAATCAACAGTGCCATTGACGTTTATATCACCATTCAAATAATTAATAACTGGACAGTATTCACATGGACCAATATAAGTATTTCCATTACTGAATAGTTAAAATCACTAATTAGGAGTAGCCAGGTTGAGCAGTTGCTACACTTGACTTTGTCTTTAGTACTTTTATTTTAGCTATTGCTATTCCTGGTCTCAGTGCTCATAAAAGCAAAAACTGCAAAAAGAGGCCAGATATGACTCGTAAAGCCCTATTTTATTTTTATAGGTCTGTAGTGTGTCAGAATATTGTAGAATTACCATCTGATATAAATATTATGTCATAAATAGTGCTTACTAACTATTGTCCCATTGGCTGCAGATTGTCTGTTACTAGCTCCAACATGGCAATATTTTAGTTGACGATTTTTACGATACAATATGTATTGCAGATGATATTTTGACTAGTATATTCTGGCGTCACACCATGTAGTTTCTACTGCCTACCCTTCTCCACAACCAATCAGCCATAAACAGAAGGCTCTTGAGGGATTAGGTGTGTAACAAGAGTCATCATTGTGATGTCACATGTGGCCAAAGGAAATATAATGCAGCTACTTTAAACCTGGCAGTTATTTGAATCAACATTCGTGTCTATGGCATTTAATTATGAAAATCATCTGGACCTCTTTTTTCGACTATGCCTGTCTTGTTACATAAGCCTAGCACAATAATACATGTATGACCTGCCATAACTATTACCATTTCGTTCAAACTACTTTAATTTCCTTGGTCTTTAACCTTAACATTTTCTATGCCTTGCTGAGTCATTTACCAGAGTATTCTTTTAATGCTAATTGCTACTGTTTCTGCATTGACTTTCTCTAGACCTGCGTTTGACTGGACCTTAAGTGCTATAATTCCTAATGCGCTCATTATAAGTGCCTAAGGGCCAGATGTAGGTAATCTCGATTTACCTACTCTTAAATACCGAATCGGTATGATTCGGTATTTAAGAGTAGGTAAATGTGATGTAGGTAATTTCACTTTTGAAATTACCGAATCGGAATGATTCGGTAATTACTGAATCGGTATTTACCGATTAGGTAATTGCCATTGATTCCTATGGGCCTTGAGGCCCATAGGAATCAATGCCAAATTACCGAATCCGTAAATACCAATTCGGTAATTACCGGATTTGCAAGGGGGACAGGGTGTCACTTTGACACCCTGTTGCACCCCTCAATTGTGCATGGGTGCACATGTTGGTGACATACATGCCCTTAGGGCATGTATGTCTGCAACATGGCACGTTTTTTAAAGCAAAAAAAATGCTTTTTGCAGGGTTTCCATTATTTACCACCAACTTCTAGTTGGTGGTAAATAACGAATTCTTAAACCCTTGTAGCACTGATTACAGTGCTACCTCCATGTTGAATTACAGAATCGGTAATTTTACCAATTCGGTATTTTACCGAATCAGAAAATTACAAATTCGGTAAAATTACTGATTCTGTAATTTAACATGCCCCTACACAGGGCCGGACTGGGAACCAAAACCGGCCCTGGCAAAGTGCTCGGCCGGCCCCTCCTCCCCACTGGGTGGGGGGGGGGGGGCGCGGAGGTGCGGCCGAGCGCTTTGCTAGGGCCGATTTTGTTGCAGGGCCGATTTTGCAGCTATGGCCCTGTAACAAAATCGGCCCCCAGGGGCTCAAAACCGGCCCCCACCCTTGCAGCGCACCGGGGGATTGCCCGGTGCCCGCTATGGCCAGTCCGGGCCTGCCCCTACATCTCAATATCCAAATACCGGTCAGAAGCGGCAGAAAAACGGTATTTTCGGCCGTTTCCGACCGGTATTTGGATACCTACATCTGGCCCTTAGTCTTTTGTTGCGGTAATACCATTGCCTGCAAAGAGGAGTTCCACGTGGGGCAATTTTTGCCACGAGAAATATAACAGCATAATTCCCAGATATTTTAGGGGAATGGGGATAATACAGTAATACAGCATACTTTTTAGGTCGAGCTGGTAAGCATCCGTAGGATGCAGTCCAGATCGACAACTATAGTTATCGACTTCGGGGGAATGACGGACAAGAGCGTGCCACGCACTTTTCCTCTGGATTTGAACTCGTGCACGCGCACGTCGGCTCTGTCTACATTTGCAGCAACATGCGTGCGCATACACAGACAGACAGTCAGACACTCGCTCGCTCACATGCGTGGGCATACACACACACACACAGACACTCGCTCGCGCACCCCCACCCCCACAGTCATCGGCCTATTTTAAACACACACACGCATACACACAGACTCCAAGAACACATACACACACTCACACACATACAGAGCCCCCCGCCGCCGCACGCGCACGCGCGCGCACACACACACACACACACATGCCCCCCGCCCTCGCAGCTCAGCAACAAGGCGAAGCCCCACTCACCGGCTTCCTTGGTGCGGCGGCTCTCCTCGGCAGCTGCAGGGCTCATCTATGGCTCTCCCTCACTCCTGGGAGCCTCGTGGAAGGCGCCGGCAGCAGGACTCTTCCTTCCTCCATCTCAGGGCGAGTGCACCGGGGCGCAGGGTAGGCTCCTGCCTGCTCCGGTGCTCGAAACAGCCGCGGCTCTTCCTTGGGAGGCGGGGTAGGCTCCCGCCCTCCTACTTCCGGTTTCCGGTTGTCCCGCCCGGCCTGCCTGACTTCCTGGTCGCAGGCCGGCGGCGATGTTTGGTTTGTCCCGGGCTGTGGCGGTGATGCGGGGGGACACACGAGGGGTAGGCTCCCTCAGTGCTTAATTATAGTTTTGAATGCCTTATTCAATTTGTATTGTCATTTTCCCAAAAACGAGTAACTTTTTGGTTTCATTGTGGAAAAAATAATACTTATGCCTCATTTTTGTGGCTTGTTACTCACTCGTTTTTAGTAGGATTTGTCTTGTTTTGGGAGTGGCGGAGGAGGAGCGGTGCACGCAGCATTGGAAGATTGCTCTCCTCCTTATCCTGCAGCGTCTCTGTGTTAGAGAACCTTGCAGTGTTATCATCCATTTGCACTTGCTCTGTGGTATTGAAGCTGGCACTGTTTCCTCTGCTGTTCTTGGTGGGTGCTTAAACTGCTGCTGTTTGCTCTGCACTGGTCTACAGGTTCTGTGTGTACTAACTTAGCACTTTTCACATTAGTGCTCCAGAGTACTTTGTTTTCATTGTTTACCCACGCTACCCCAGTGTCCGAGAGCAAGGGAAGCTTGTCTGATTGTCCATGTGTGGTACAAGTGTGGGAGAGTCTTGCACCATTGCTCAGCATGCCGCCCTTGTTCTTTCTGGAAGCCAAGGCTGCACTGCCTCTGCCAGCTTTTAAGGGAAGCCTGCAGCGTTGTTACATACTCTTCATATGCGGGAGGCGTGCGCTCCTGTGTTGTATCGGTTCTAAGTTTGGGAGGAAAGCCCTTCGTAAGCAAAGGTTTGTTGTTAATGAACTCTTTTTCAAACCCTTAGGGCATAACATTTTAACTAAGGTAATCCTTGCTAGATCCTCTTATAAAAACCAGACAGGTTTAGTTACCTGCCAGGCTTGCATATTAAAACAAGCATTTACAATGCAATAGGTCTCGCATTTATGCGAGTTAAAGCTATTGGCACTGTAAATAACAATGCCTTTTATTTAGGTTTTAAAAACAAAAAAAACAACAAAAACACATTGTTATTTGCAATGTCAATAGCTCAAAATCGCGTAAATGCGAGACCTATTGCATTGCAAATATCAGATTCTTGTTTCTCTCTCTATGAATTCATTCTGCTTGGTTTTACCTGATGAAAATCAAGGAGAGGAAGCAGCAATCGTGGTAATGTCATTATATCTTGTATTCTCCCAATTCAGGCAGACTGATTACCCTTAATCACAATTTCCGAGTTCTGGATTAGGTTTTTTCTTCATTGTATCTCAGGAGCAGCTGCCACTAGATCAGTGGTCTTCAAACTTTAATACAGAGTAATGCCCTCCCCCCCCCTCAAACCTATGAAGGGTACATCGAGACAAGAATAAGGATGCTACTAAACAGGGGTGGATTTATAGTTTGTGAAACCTTTCAAGCACAGGTAAAAGGGATTAGGGGAAAGCATCCATGCTTGTTCAGACACATGCTTTTGCAGGTAACTCAACAGCAAACTGTTTGCGACTGGGATGTAGGTTTGCTTATGTTAGAACACTTAGCGCCTGTGTGTTGCAAGTGTAGCCTCTTGGCATCAAAGTCTATCAGAATATAACAGTGAAAGAAGTAATTGTAAATAGAAGTATGGCTTCAAAATGGAAATAACCATTTTCAAAGCCTTTCTAAATCTAAAATGATCCTCAGTTAGTTACCTAAAAAGGGGCTTTGGACTGCCGCCCCTTTGTTTAGCAGTTGCATATTGAGCAACAAGTTGTTTGGGGATTGGAGCTCATGGCTATGTCCACTGACAAATTCACAGATCAAGAAGAGGATGTGGGAGGAGAGGAGTTCACTGAAAACTGATTGGGTGCACAATGCATTGCGCCTTCAAATGACTGATCCTTGGCAATAGGCGCCAGAGAAGGTATCGAAATATCCGTGATAACTGGGCTGCAGCATTCTCGAGGTGCAGCCTCAGAAGAGATACTGGTAGTCCTACAAAAAAAAGGTTACAACTGGCCCCAGTACAGGTTATCACTTCGTAATGATGACAGAGATGTTTTGGTAAGAGGTTATGCCATGCACAAGGCTTATCCCTGCGGTAGCGTCACTGCCATAAATTCTCGACCATAAGGTGTACTATGGAAAGTGAGCCAAATGTCTGAAAACACTTTTTCTGCAAACTAACCCATGCTTAAGTGATACCTACTCAGTACTTCTTGTACCTGCCCTAAGTGTAGAGGCTGCTGGAGAGCCATACCGAAAATACAGATAAAATGATGTAAATAATCAGGTTGCACAAAGCAAGGTCAGACCCAGCTGAAGTCAAATTCCGGAAAGAGGTGTTCTAGAGTCTTAAAAAGGTGAAAACAACATTTAACACCTCAGCAATCTGAGGAGCTTGTAATAACTGGGAAACAAAAATGCAAGCAAATTATTTTTTTAAATATAAAATAATAGTTTGGATAGATTCCCATATAAACAAAAGTGATAATTATAAAATCAAGATCAACTATAATGACCTTAGTTTTAGTGGGATAAAGGTTTGACCAGTTATTATTTGGCACTTTTATAGAGTAGAATTAACCATTAGCATTGCATGGTCCTGCCATGAGTGTACAAAGGAAATGGCATTGAACATACACATTGACCCAATGTGAATAGCAGGCCCATTCACGGAGGTCTGACTTCAATTTTAGACAGTGCTTGAAATGAAAATATACAAGTGCAGGTCCCCTATACCAGACTACCTACTTGCTTTTGAGAAGTGCCGATACTCTCCAATTAAAAGTAATGCGCATCTGCAGAGACGAGCTGGTACTGTTCCTCTCAAAATAAAGCAATGCAGGCACTCAGTACGGGCCATTAAAAAAAAAAAACAATAGCTGCCAAGTCTCCCCGGTTCATACGTGATTTTGAATTCTGGGACTTGTAGTCCTGTTTTATAATAGGACTACTAATTCCAAAATTAAAAGCAGAAACCTGGTCTGGAGCAACACATCAAGCATGGCCCCGGGAAATCTGTCTGGGCGGCTGACTTTACATTTGTGCATGCTTCTCCTTTCACTACAACTAATAGTGAAACAGAAGAAAAGCTTGCATTGGCAACTAGAAACGGACAAATGCTAAGCAAGCAGTACATAAAACAAAGGTGGGTAAAAATACGTTTTATTGAATAAATTATCAGTACTTGATGGCAAAGTTCAGCTGCATGGCTCAATGGCGTATTCTAATAACTGTAGGGGTGGCAAATATTGTGATACAAGAAAAATGCCAAAATGCATTATGTCTTTACTAACAAGCAGACTATAAAGTCTGGTGATTGCTTAAAAAAAATAATTTCAAAGTGATTTCTTGCACACTGCTCAGTCTCCCTGTCCACTATCGATCGCTTCCTTACAAAGCTTTTAGCAATGGGCTTAACTGTTGAAAAGGAGCATTTGGAATAGAAGCCCAATTACCTTTAAAAATAAGGCCACAGAATATATAAAACAATGGAAATAGGCTACGTAATATTTCAGGAAAAAAAAGCTGCGAGTGAACTTGTGGGAGTGTGAATCACTAGGGGTGTGTGGAGCTGTGCCCGCACTCTTTGGGAGACTCCACACCCCCCCAGGGGGCATGCCCCACAGTTTGAAGACCACTGCACTAGAGGGTGCCAGGGCACCACCCACACCATTTTTCTAGTTATGTGGATGGTAACTGCAAAAAGTAATTAGCATTTACATTTTTTTTATTAAATAAGGGCTTTAAGCCTGTGTTGGGTGCTGCTTAAGTGCCTTATTGTCACTCATTCTAGCTGTGATGAGTCAGGCTGCCAAGCACTTTTGTGTGGGACTCATGATCTATAAAGCATGTGTCCCTCGGCATTTCCTTTTTTCAAAAAGAAATCCCAATGCAAGACTGACCTAGCACCAGCCCTGGCCTGCAATGTTTGTAGGTCTGAAGAGACCTCCCACTCATAACGGCAGCAGCGTCATATTGACATGCAGTCCCCAGCTTCTAGGGTATAAGCCCTGTATTCCTGGAACTGCCTGTCAATCACTTTCACAGGCTTCAAGCCAAACCCTTTCACAACTTGTCACCTGTGATGTGTTGGTAAAGGGTGTTACTTGCAGCCTGTGAAGGATTGCAGGCATGTGACTCGAAGCCACAGAGTCATGAGACTCCGTGATCTCGAGCAACATGCATAAATGCCAACTTGAACAAACATCTCACCATGTGAGGCGGGAGCAGGCCTTGTGGTCAGAAGTATGAGTCACTTTTGAACCGCAAGCCCCCCCCCCCCCACCAAAAAAAGCTTCCTAATGCTTGTGTCAATGTCCTGGTGTGTCTTCAAACCCCATTAGTGGACGTCAGCAGTTCAAAGCCTCGGAAAACGAGCTGGGAAATCACTTTTTAACTGTGATTTTCAGCGTGTTTTCCCTGCCACAGTGTGATATTGGCTCCTCACCAGGAGACCATGTGATGGGAGACAATATCGTGGGTCACATGGTGGCACTGTGTGAGTTGGCAGGTATGTACATGCATGCTGTAAACGGATACACTGCAAAAGGTTTAGAATTCGCAGAGTATCTGTTTATAACAGGTATTTACATCCGAGGTTGAGAGGGCACTCTTGGCACTCTCAAGCCTCCAATCATGGACTTGAACAGCAGCAATGCACCCTGGTGCGGACCGCTATACGTGCTCCAGTGCAAGATTTGCAGGTAAATTGAACTGGGGGATGGAGGCCTTCCATCATGCCTGCCAGCCTTTGGTTAGCTTTTACTGTTTTCGAACAATAAAAACAAACTGAAGGCTGGCACAGCAGAACACACACTCAGAGCTCACATATTTAAAAGTGCTCCCTTAGCGTGCTTTTATCATGCAGGGGAATTTTACATTAGTACATAAGTTTTCATCACTATATAAACTGAAGTACTAAACTGAAACACTCCTGCATGTTAAAAAGCATACAAGGGAACACTATTAAATATGTCAGTTCAGGATGTGTGCCTTCTGAACTGACATATTTAAAAGTGCTCTAGTCTCCTATACGCTTTTAAAATGCAGAAACGTTGCCTCACTGGAGATTTTAATAAAGCCTACCAAGATATACCCCTCCACAGCTAGTAGAAGTTTATGCTGAAGCCCTAGAAAGTGGTACAAACGGGATGGTGATGGACGGAGCATCTGAACCAATCAAACACTCCCACCCAGTCAACAGATCTGGGTTTAATCCATCACCGTTCTTTAGCCCACTCTGCCACCCGAGTTCAGACATGGCCATATGCAAATCAGTCTGACCCTGTGCCTCATGGGAACAGTCCAGCCCAAACTGCCAAGCCATGCCTTCCCTGGACGGAAACAAGCTTCCGAGGACCGGTTTCTGGCATTTCAGCCGTCTTCAGCCCGGCTTGCTTGAATCCAGTGGCAAAGTGAGCAAGGGACTCACGTCTGAGCATACCCTGCCAACTTATTGCGAACAAAGCAGTACAAAAAGGGGTGGTGATGGACGGAGCATCTGAACGAATCAAACACTCACACCCAGTCAACAGATCTGGGTTTAATCCATCACCGTTCTTTAGCCTACTCTGCCACCCCAGTTCAGACATGGCCATATGCAAATCAATCTGACCCTTTGCCTTATGGGAACAGTCCAGCCCGAACTGCCAAGCCATGGCTTCCCAGGACCGGAAACAAGCTTCCGAGGACCGGTTTGTGGCATTTCAGCCGTCTTCAGCCAGGCTTAATTGAATCCAGTGGCAAAATGAGCAAGGGACTCACGTCTGAGCATACCCTGCCAACTTATGGCGAACAAAGCGGTACAAAAGGGGGTGGTGATGGATGGAGCATCTGAACCAATCAAACACTCACATCCAGTCAACAGATCTGGGTTTAATCCATCACCGTTCTATAGCCCACTCTGCCACCCCAAGTTCAGACACGGCCATATGCAAATCAGTCTAACCCTGTGCCTCATGGGAACAGTCCAGCCCGAACTGCCAAGCCATGCCTTCCCTCGACCGGAAACAAGCTTCCGAGGACGGGTTTCTGGCATTTCAGCCGTCTTCAGCCCGGCTTGCTTCAATCCAGTGGCAAAGTGAGCAAGGGACTCACGTCTGAGCATACCCTGCCAACGTCTGGCAAACAAAGTGGAACAAAAGGTGGTGGTGATCGACGGAGCATCTGAACCAATCAAACACTCACACCCAGTCAACAGATCTGGGTTTAATCCATCGCCGTTCTTTAGCCCACTCTGCCACCCCAGTTCAGACATGGCCATATGCAAATCACTCTGACCCTGTGCCTCATGGGAACAGTCCAGCTCGAACTGCCAAGCCATGCCTTCCCTGGACCGAAACAAGTTTCCTAGGACCGGTTTCTGGCAATACAGCCGTCTTCAGCCAGGCTTGCTTGAATCCAGTGGCAAAGTGAGTCAGGGACTCACGTCTGAGCATACCCTGCTAACTTATGGCGAACAAAGCGGTACAAAAGGGGGTGGTAATGGACGGAGCATCTGAACTAATCAATCACTCACACCCAGTCAACAGATCTGGGTTTAATCCATCACGCTCTTTAGCCCACTCTGCCACCCCAGTTCAGACATGGCCATATGCAAATCACTCTGACCCTGTGCCTCATGGGAACAGTCCAGCTCGAACTGCCAAGCCATGCCTTCCCTGGACCGAAACAAGTTTCCTAGGACCAGTTTCTGGCAGTACAGCCGTCTTCAGCCAGGCTTGCTTGAATCCAGTGGCAAAGTGAGTCAGGGACTCACGTCTGAGCATACCCTGCTAACTTATGGCGAACAAAGCGGTACAAAAGGGGGTGGTAATGGACGGAGCATCTGAACTAATCAATCACTCACACCCAGTCAACAGATCTGGGTTTAATCCATCACGCTCTTTAGCCCACTCTGCAACCCCAGTTCAGACATGGCCATGTGCAAATCAGTCTGACCCTGTGCCTCATGGGAACAGTCCAGCCCGAACTGCCAAGTCATTCCTTCCCTGGACCGGAAACAAGCTTCCTAGGACCGGTTTCTGGCATTACAGCCGTTTTCAGCCAGGCTTGCTTGAATCCAGTGGCAAAGTGAGCAAGGGACTCACGTCTGAGCATACCCTGCCAACTTATCACGAACAAAGCGGTACAAAAGGGGGTGGTGATTGATGGAGCATCTGAACCAATCAAACACTCCCACCCAGTGAACAGATCTGGGTTTAATCCATCATAGTTCTTTAGCCCACTCTGCCGCTCAGTTCAGACATGGCCATATTCAAATCAGTCTGACCCTGTGCCTCATGGGAACATTCCAGGCCGAACTGCCAAGCAATGCCTTCCCTGGACCAGAAACAAGCTTCCGAGGACCGGTTTCTGGCATTTCAGCCGTCTTTAGCCCGGCTTGCTTGAATCCAGTGGAAAATTGAGCAAGGTACTCACGTCTGAGCATGCCCTGCCAACTTATGGCAAACAAAGTGGAACAAAAGGTGGTGGTGATCGAAGGAGCATCTGAACCAATCAAACACTCACACCCAGTCAACAGATCTGGGTTTAATCCATCACCGTTCTTTAGCCCACTCTGCCACCCCAGTTCAGACATGGCCATATGCAAATCACTCTGACCCTGTGCCTCATGGGAACAGTCCAGCTCGAACTGCCAAGCCATGCCTTCCCTGGACCGAAACAAGTTTTCTTAGGACCAGTTTCTGGCAGTACAGCCGTCTTCAGCCAGGCTTGCTTGAATCCAGTGGCAAAGTGAGTCAGGGACTCACGTCTGAGCATACCCTGCTAACTTATGGCAAACAAAGCGGTACAAAAGGGGGTGGTAATGGACGGAGCATCTGAACTAATCAATCACTCACACCCAGTCAACAGATCTGGGTTTAATCCATCACCGCTCTTTAGCCCACTCTGCCACCCCAGTTCAGACATGGCCATGTGCAAATCAGTCTGACCCTCTGCCTCATGGGAACAGTCCAGCCCGAACTGCCAAGTCATTCCTTCCCTGGACCGGAAACAAGCTTCCTAGGACCGGTTTCTGGCATTACAGCCGTTTTCAGCCAGGCTTGCTTGAATCCAGTGGCAAAGTGAGCAAGGGACTCACGTCTGAGCATACCCTGCCAACTTATCACGAACAAAGCGGTACAAAAGGGGGTGGTGATTGATGGAGCATCTGAACCAATCAAACACTCCCACCCAGTGAACAGATCTGGGTTTAATCCATCATAGTTCTTTAGCCCACTCTGCCACTCAGTTCAGACATGGCCATATTCAAATCAGTCTGATCCTGTGCCTCATGGGAACATTCCAGGCCGAACTGCCAAGCAATGCCTTCCCTTGACCGGAAACAAGCTTCCGAGGACCGGTTTCTGGCATTTCAGCCGTCTTCAGCCCGGCTTGCTTGAATCCAGTGGCAAAGTGAGCAAGGTACTAACGTCTGAGCATACCCTGCCAACTTTTGGCGAACAAAGTGGAACAAAAGGTGGTGGTGATCGACGGAGCATCTGAACCAATCAAACACTCACACCCAGTCAACAGATCTGGGTTTAATCCATCACCGTTCTTTAGCCCACTCTGCCACCCCAGTTCAGACATGGCTATATGCAAATCAGTCTGACCCTGTGCCTCATGGGAAACAGTCCAGCTCGAACTGCCAAGCCATGCCTTCCCTGGACCGGAAACAAGCTTCCGAGGACCGGTTTCTGGCATTTCAGCCGTCTTCAGCCCGGCTTGCTTCAATCCAGTGGCAAAGTGAGCAAGGGACTCACGTCTGAGCATACCCTGCCAACTTATGGTGAACAAAGTGGAACAAAAGGTGGTGGTGATCGACGGAGCATCTGAACCAATCAAACACTCACACCCAGTCAACAGATCTGGGTTTAATCCATCACTGTTCTTTAGCCCACTCTGCCACCCCAGTTCAGACATGGCCATATGCAAATCACTCTGACCCTGTGCCTCATGGGAACAGTCCAGCCTGAACTGCTAAGTCATTCCTTCCCTGGACCGGAAACAAGCTTCCTAGGACCGGTTTCTGGCATTACAGCCGTTTTCAGCCAGGCTTGATTGAATCCAGTGGCAAAGTGAGCAAGGGACTCACGTCTGAGCATACCCGCCATCTTATGGCGAACAAAGCGGTACAAAAGGGGGCTGATGAGGATTATGATTCCGAAACCGGTCCCAGGATGCTTGTTTCCGGTCCAGGAAAGACATGGCTTGGTAGTTCTGGCTGGACTGTTCCCATGAGGCACAGGGTCAGACTGATTTGCATATGGCCATGTCTGAACTGGGGTGGCGGAGTGAGCTAAAGAATGGTGATCGATTAAACCCAGATCAGTTGACTGGGGGTGTGTGTTTGATTTGCTCAAACGCTCCATCCATCATCCCCTTTTGTGTCAGATGTACACTCCGCAGGATCCGCATGCAGCAACTATGCTCCACCTCCGGACCCTCCGAACACCCTGAAGTATGAACACAGGGTATTCAGATGATACGGTGAGGGAAAAAACCCCAAATGGGGAAAAAACCCAGAAAGAACAAAGAGAAGAAGGAAGGGGCAGCAGGGAAAAAGAAACTGAAAAACAAAAGTACAAAGGTTAAATGCAATACTTAAACCTACTCTCATGAATTCTCACTAGGTCGATAACCCCTGAATTCACCTATAATACATGGACTCTACGCCACCCTATTGCTGCATCTCCCGTCTTCCTTCCATCCTGCTCAATACAAAAGAAGGTATTAGCAACAACCCACAGTACTCCATTATCTAGAAGCCATTGTCGTTAACATACACATACCCCTTTGTGCTTATGTATGTTTGTAAACTAGTTCCAAAGAAATGCGCCAAAATCACCAGGAGTAAATGAGCACCCTTATGCTCAACAGAAAAGCAAAGGAATCCACTCCGTTGTGAACTGAAAGCCCATATGTTTTCCTTCCATCAAAATAGTACAAAAAGATGACCAAACACGGCAGGGCGTAGTTTCTTCACTACAGCACTCCGCTTTGGTATTTGTATATCCACTAGTTCCAAGTAAATGAGCCCCAAACCTATGCTTCGTGACGGCAGTGCGGAGGTCCCAGACTCCCCCCCTGCACTCCGCCACTTGAATAGCCAAATCTCATTCCTTTACCACACACGCTCAGGAACCTCCAGGAACGTGTACCAAGAAGCTATGTAGTCTGTACAATACCCTCGCAGCCGAGGCTAAACAAACTCTCAGCGCTGTTCCCTTCTGTACAAGCAATCCGTTACAAAGTTGCAACATGTAGTCTGTAACAGTCCCTCGCAGCCGCGAGGTGAAACAAACTCTCAGCGCTGTTCCTTTTTTCAACAAACCATCCGATACAAAGTTGCAAAACAGAACGCGCTAGCCAGCGCATTCACAATGTTACCCAGTTACTGGTTCTCGCCTCTCCCAAGCTGGAAACAAACCGGCTGCTTGGAACCCTTGGAGCTGAGGAACAAAAGCAGCCTCCAACACAGGAATCACTAGCACCGAATGGCAGACTCCGCCCGGTGATATCCTGTAATCCCGCCGGGGATTGTGGGAAAAGTAGTCCTTTGCCAGGGAGTGCAGGGAATCGTAGTCTTTTAGGTAGGCGCGCTAGTCTACACCCTGACATTTTGTATCGCTTTGTTTGCCATAAGTTGGCAGGGTATGCTCAGACGTGAGTCCCTTGCTCACTTTGCCACTGGATTTAAGATAGCCTGGCTGATGAGGATTATAAATCCGAAACCGGTCCCAGGATGCTTGTTTACGGTCCAGGAAAGACATGGCTTGGTAGTTCGGGCTGGACTGTTCCCATGAGGCAGAGGGACAGATTGATTTGCATATGGCCATGTCTGAACTCGGGTGGCGGAGTTGGCTAAAGAATGGTGATGGATTAAACCCAGATCAGTTGACTTGGGGTGAGTGTTTGATTTGCTCAAACGCTCCGTCCATCATCCTCTTTTGTATCGCTTTGTTTGCCATAAGTTGGCAGGGTATGCTCAGACGTGAGTCCCTTGCTCACTTTGCCACTGGTTTCAAGATAGCCTGGCTGATGAGGATAATGAATCTGAAACCGGTCCCAGGATGCTTGTTTCCGGTCCAGGAAAGACATGGCTTGGTAGTTCGGGCTGGACTGTTCCCATGAGGCACAGGGTCAGACTGATTTGCATATGGCCATGTCTAAACTGGGGTGGCGGAGTGAGCTAAAGAATGGTGATGGATAAACCCAGATCAGTTGACTTGGGGTGAGTGTTTGATTTGCTCAAACGCTCCGTCCATCATCCCCTTTTGTATTGCTTTGTTTGCCATAAGTTGGCAGGGTATGCTCAGATGTGAGTCCCTTGCTCACTTTGCCACTGGATTCAAGATAGCCTGGCTGATGAGTATTATGAATCCGAAACCAGTCTCAGGATGCTTGTTTCCGGTCCAGGAAAGACATGGCTGGGTAGTTCGGGCTGGACTGTTCCCATGAGGCACAGGGTCAGACTGATTTGCATATGGCCATGTCTGAACTGGGGTGGCGGAGTGAACTAAAGAATGGTGATGGATTAAACCCAGATCAGTTGACTGGGGATGAGTGTTTGATTTGCTCAATCGCTCCGTTCATCATCCTCTTTTGTATCGCTTTGTTTGCCATAAGTTAGCAGGGTATGCTCAGACGTGAGTTCCTTGATCACTTTGCCACTGAATTGAAGATAGCCTGGCTGATGAGGATTATGAATCCGAAACTGGTCCCAGGATGCTTGTTTCCGGTCCAGGAAAGACATGGCTTGGTAGTTTGGGCTGGACTGTTCCCATGAGGCACAGGGTCAGACTGATTTGCATATGGCCATGTCTGAACTGGGGTGGCGGAGTGAGCTAAAGAATGGTGATGGATTAAACCCAGATCATTTGACTGGGGGTGAGTGTTTGATTTTCTCAAACTCTCCATCCATCATCCCCTTTTGTATTGAAGCCCTAGAAAGTGGCTCCCTCTCCTCGACAATGCGGGAAGCCGTAGTCACACTATTGCATAAACCAGGTAAGCCACCTACTCAATGTCAGTCGTATAGACCCATGTTATTACTTAACCGCAACTACAAAATTCTCGCTAAAATCTTAGCCACCCGCCTTTAGTTATTAGTGGACACTACATTATGGCCATTCCAAGCGGGTTTTGTTCCTGGCAGATTTACGAGGCTCAATCTACATGCAGTATCCTCAGTGATGAATCAAAGGAACCGACACTGCTGGCGGCAGGGGTGTTGCTGGATGCCGAGAAGGCATTTCATTCATTAGAATGGCCCTTTTTATATGCAGTGATGTAAAGACTAGTTATACCCATCAGCTTTTTAAACTTGGTCGGCCTTCTATATTCCAATCCGTTAGCTCGATTAAAGGTAAATGGGATAGTAATGACTTTTTCCTTTGTCACGAGGCACCATACAGGGGTGCTCACTGTCCCCCCTATTGCTTATTGTTGCTATCGATCCCCTTGCCCACCATATACAAGAGTGTCATCTTCACCGTGGCTTGCAACTACATACGGGCCCCACTTGCCTCTTCCTTTTATGCGAATTATGTAATGCTGTTTATTCGGAATCTGGCTGAGAACCTGCCTCCGTTCTTAAGAGAGGTAGTCCGCTTTGAATTTTACTCAGGATTGGTAATCAATTGGACCAAGTCAGAAATATTTCCGCTAAAACCTGCAACTACCCAAGTAGATATAGAGTTCCCCTGCGTTGGTGTATTGACCACCTCAAGTATCTTGGCATCTATCTGCATTGTGTCTTTGCAGAAGTCATCTGCCTTAACTATGGGCTGGTGATGATCAGCTTACAACACAGATTGATAGATGGACAAAGCTCCCTCTCTCTATAGCTGGCAGGATTGCCATAATTAAAATGGTAGTCTTACCGTGACTGTTATATTTATTTCTAAACATTCCAATAGCTTTGACTACAGCATTTTTCGATACCTTACGATCCATACTGAAGCCGGGGTTTTTTTGGAGTTACTGATTTTCACTTATACTACCTTGTAGCGCAGGTTCACTACACATACTATTGGTACCACCCTGATGCTCAAATACAATACCTTAGACCCGAGAAATCTCAGGTACATCCAAGTACACTTCTGACGATTCTGACGCAGTGTCTCCCACAATTCCCCACTGAAATACAGACACTGTCTACAACCTGCTGGGC
The DNA here is from genome assembly GCF_964263255.1 of Lissotriton vulgaris. Taxonomy (NCBI): domain Eukaryota; kingdom Metazoa; phylum Chordata; class Amphibia; order Caudata; family Salamandridae; genus Lissotriton; species Lissotriton vulgaris. The sequence continues at coordinate 1,574,087,341 of NC_141685.1, forward strand.
GTGGACCAAACTACGACGATACTTGCAGCGCGACTCTCTATATTTCTCCCATAGACCATTGACTGACAATCTGTAGATACCCCCTACCACCGAAACTCTCACTAAAAAGACGCTAGATAAATTCAGACTCCGTATGGTAGGGGAATTATTCAAAGATTCTCGTCCATGCACTGTCACCGACTTAGCATCCCTTGGGGCTGCCACATACATGGACAGATTTCTCCTTCACAGAGTGTGCATCGCTTTGTTGAGTGCTTTACCAGATGCAGCTTCAGAACGAACCGGGAAGAGTTTCCTCCTCTCACACTAGTAATCAGCTCCTCAGATAGCAAACATCTTGTCTCCCACCTATATCACTTATCACAATTCATATGCCTTTCTATGGACCTTAAGGCAAGGCTGCCCTGGGAGCGGGATCTAGGCAAAACATTGAATGACAATATATGGCTATACTGCTGTGCACAGGCACGATACATCTCAAACAATCACAAGCATAAATTATTACATTTTAAGTACCTCCATAGAGCTTACGTTACCCCAAAATTACTATCCAAGATAAGCCCGACTGTAACGAATGCATGTGCCAGATGCGGCGCTAGAGGCGGATTTTGCACATCTCACTGTACACCCATTAAGACATATTGGGAGGAGGTATTTCACCACTTGTCCCTTATGGTTGAGCACACTTTGAGGCCTACACCACTGACAGCATTACTGGGGTATGTCAAAATTATTAAGAGGAGTATTAGGAGATTCTCAGCGATTGCTCTACTTCTGGCAAAACACCAAGTCTCTTTGCCTTGGCGCGGAGCACAATCACCAACAACAAATGACTGGCTTTGTGACCTTATTTATTGTAATACAGCCAGTGTTTGTGCCCGTGTGATGATAGGAGTCAGCAAACCACCATGCACTTTATATTTTTCTGCAAATATTACCATATATACTCCAAACAGCTGATTTATCCATATTTTAATAAGCAGAGACCAATTAGCCTGGAGCCAGCATATCGCCACATGTTAGATTTAGACAATGTCGATTTGATTTTTTGCACAGGCACTTTTTATAAAACTGCTATAAGGGCGCGCAGGTCAATGTCGGGTCTTTGAGCCCCATGAAATCTGACAACCGTTCAATTTTATTAATCGTATTTACTGTTATGTCGACCGCCCATGCACTAGCCACTTTTGATATATGTATATTGGTATTTTATCTTCTAAATATTACTTTTTCTCTAGCCATTTAGGATATATGTATATGGAATTTTATCTTTTTAATCATTGTAATGTTCTATATCATGTGCTTTTATGGTTACGATTGTATCCGAATAAAGTTGATTGACTGACTGACAAATACAGCCAGTGACGTATATGCAACACTACTGCCTATGGCCTCGCGCCCTTGTGACATCTGGCAACCACTCAAGGATTATCTGCAGCTCCATCCTATAGATGAGGCACCTGGGGGAAATGTGTAAAGTATGTCAGGATATATTGACCCGGTGGGGCTGTCTCGGCTGACAACTAGAGACCTGATATACGGATACTACGTACATTGCGACGAAATTCCCCGACCCATTGATAATGTCTAGTCTACTGTGATTTAAAAGATGCACTGTGATTCCTATTGTACAATTAATCTAAAAGGCTCCTATGTTGGTGTGGTTCTGTTTGCGTCTTGAGAGTGACATATACTCTGGCAAGATGTATCATGACTGTACAATCCCCCTCTTTTTCGTACTCTCTGAATGTCAGTTCTTTGTAAAAATACAATAAAAAAATGCTGCAACGTTTCCCTTTATTTCATCAGTTTATATCACTATTTTGAGAGGCATTTATTAACAGCTTTAATAAATGCCTCTCAAGATAATGATATAACCTGATGTACTAAAGTGAAATACTCCCACATGTTAAAAGCATGAAAGAGGTGCCTCACCCCATCAGCCGGCACTGTTGTATCCCAGGACCTCTTGCTGGTTGTATCTTCAATCTGAGTGGTAGCTAGCTAAAGGAGATTCAAGGGTGCCTTACTGAGCCTGGTTGAGCTATGTTTTTTTTACTGTTGTGAAAGCTGGATTAGAGCAAATTTTGCATCTGGGGCTAGATGTACTAACCCTTTCAGAAATAAGAGGTGTGCAGCTTTCACTCAGACTGGTTTGTGAATTGGAATGAAGTTTGGTATGTACTACTAGTTTCCATTCCAGCATGTTCATGGTGGTGACAAAATGACCTGCTTAAAGAAAATTAATTTGGCAGGTCACAATTTGAGACCTCTTGTAATTGGCAGGAAATGTAGTTTAGGAGGTTTGCAAGGGACAGCAGACTTCCTTTCCTGCTTTTGCATTCCGAGACAGGAAGCATTTTTTTAAATGTAGGCCATGCCCATTAAAGGGACTGTTGCTTCTTTAAAAATGTTTCCTGCTTTGGAAGACGTTTTGGATAGCAGGGAGTGGTCTTCTGGACCACTGTCGCCTCCCTTCGAGGCCATGGACACGATTGCCAAATATCATGTGATGTCTCACAGAGACAGCTTCCCCATTTCGAATCAGGTACCACACTTTGAAATATCACAACTGATACATCCCTTTCCAAATCGCAGTTCTGAGTGGGAAACCCCTTTCGCTCTTCTCCAATGTGAAATTTGGACAGGGTCGCAAACACCCTTTAGAGAGCCACAAAGCCTTTTCCGACTAGTAAAAGTGCTTTGGTAAAAAGCTATTTTCTATTGCAAAACCTGTAACTTTGCGAATTGTGAACTTTGTGGCTACAAATTACCTTCCAACATCAGGCTCGTAGTTCCTTTTCCACCTCTTACCTGCCAGTAAATTACTCGGAAATAATGTGCATGAAATTGTTCGATATGTGCCTGGTAGTGCATAGTAATCCGAAATGTTCTACTCCTGTCACAATTATGTACTGACTCCACATTATATAAAATCAGCCTGCACATTATTAAAGCATTCAAGACATCCAAACCCCTCATATTTGTCAGAATAATACATGGAGGTTCTAAAAAAAGATAATGGAGTAAAGATCACCCTCAGTGAAATTAATTTATGAAGAGGGATTGTTTTCAAATCATATGAACAATGTACTCTCCACCAATATAAGATTCAAGGTTCAATTTAGAATTCATTATTGCATTTTGAAATCGCCGTTTTGTAAACAAAAAAAATAATGTAATTTTGTAGATTGGGGACCTGCACCAGATAGATTCTTGTATGACTACTACAGAGTGGGTCACCCTTAAGAGGGGTACTGGTTCTCCACTGGAAGTTCTGGCTTGCCAGGCACATGTTCAGCCTAATGGTACAGACCCTAGAGTGAACGACCGATTTCAGGATACCACCCCTGAGGTGTGAGGTGGAGCGGAAGAACAGTCGAAGACACCTAGGGCTACTGCCCCCCACTCTGAGAAACCTCACAGGTCCGAGTGTCCTGGATGACCTGGGACTTGGCTTTTGACACTGACAGCTGTCAGAGACTTCTGTTGGTTGTTGTCCTTGTGGACAGAGTATACCTTCGGTTGGGGACAGAAGTCTGATCCTAGGTATGGAATGGGCCACATCACTTTGTTGATCATAGTGGTCCTGTCTGCGTACTGGGATGCATCTGTTAGCAAATTAAGGTTAGGTGCTGTACGGTTGGGGTCCACAGAGGGTGAGAAGGGTTCCTCATAGGTCAGTTAGGCGTCTCAGGAGCGGATAGACAGAGGGATGCAACTGAGTTCAGAGAGGCGTAGAACAGACAATAGTGCCCATGCAGTAGAGGACCATTGTCCACTTTGTAATGCCTAAGCAGGAAAGCCCATCAATCTATTGATTAGTCTTACCTGACTTTAGGCTGGAGGGGGGTTGTGTTGAAACTGACCCTTTCTGCAGGGTCACGCCCAATCTTTTTACCTTCCTCTTCCCCTTTTTGCTGATTTTATTTGTTTTACTTTAGGACTCCTTGCACTTTACCAGTGCTAGCCAGTTCTAAAGTGCTTGTGCTTTCTCCTGAAAACATGGTAGAATTGGTTTATACTCAATTTACATATTTAATTTTCTTATACGTTTCTAGAAAAGTGCTCTAATGTGCCCAGGGCCTGCAAATTAAATGCTCCAAGTTGTGGTGTCAATTGCAAACAAAACAGGTGATGGACCGAATGTGGATCAATGTCACACATTCACCCCAGTCAAAAGATCTGGGCCCAGATCCATCGTTTTTTTGCACTCCACACCACCCTGGGTTAGACAATGGCAATATGCAAATCAGCTCTGACCCTGTGCCCCATGGGAACAGTCCAGTCCAAACTACAAAAGCCATGTCCTTCCCAGAACGGAATCAAGCATCCGAGGACCGGACCGGTTTCGAGGTAACACCTCTCATCAGCCCGGCTAGCTTGATTCCAAGTGGTGTGGAGTGCCTGGGACCCACGTCTGGGCATCCCCAGCACACTTATGGCGGCAATTGCAAACAAAACAGGTGATGGACCGAATGTGGATCAATGTCACACATTCACCCCAGTCAAAAGATCTGGGCCCAGATCCATCGTTTTTTTGCACTCCACACCACCCTGGGTTAGACAATGGCGATATGCAAATCAGCTCTGACCCTGCTCCCCATGGGAACAGTCCAGTCCGAACTACAAAAGCCATGTCCTTCCCAGAACGGAATCAAGCATCCGAGGACCGGACCGGTTTCGAGGTAACACCTCTCATCAGCCCGGCTAGCTTGATTCCAAGTGGTGTGGAGTGCCTGGGACCCACGTCTGGGCATCCCCAGCGCACTTATGGCGGCAATTGCAAACAAAACAGGTGATGGACCGAATGTGGATCAATGTCACACATTCACCCCAGTCAAAAGATCTGGGCCCAGATCCATCGTTTTTTGCACTCCACACCACCCTGGGTTAGACAATGGCGATATGCAAATCAGCTCTGACCCTGTGCCCCATGGGAACAGTCCAGTCCGAACTACAAAAGCCATGTCCTTCCCAGAACGGAATCAAGCATCCGAGGACCGGACCGGTTTCGAGGTAACACCTCTCATCAGCCCGGCTAGCTTGATTCCAAGTGGTGTGGAGTGCCTGGGACCCACGTCTGGGCATCCCCAGCGCACTTATGGCGGCAATTGAAAACAAAACAGGTGATGGACCGAATGTGGATCAATGTCACACATTCACCCCAGTCAAAAGATCTGGGCCCAGATCCATCGTTTTTTTGCACTCCACACCACCCTGGGTTAGACAATGGCGATATGCAAATCAGCTCTGACCCTGTGCCCCATGGGAACAGTCCAGTCCGAACTACAAACTACAAAAGCCATGTCCTTCCCAGAACGGAATCAAGCATCCGAGGACCGGACCGGTTTCGAGGTAACACCTCTCATCAGCCCGGCTAGCTTGATTCCAAGTGGTGTGGGGTGCCTGGGACCCACGTCTGGGCATCCCCAGCGCACTTATGGCGGCAATTGCAAACAAAACAGGTGATGGACCGAATGTGGATCAATGTCACACATTCACCCCAGTTAAAAGATCTGGGCCCAGATCCATCGTTTTTTTGCACTCCACACCACCCTGGGTTAGACAATGGCGATATGCAAATCAGCTCTGACCCTGTGCCCCATGGGAACAGTCCAGTCCGAACTACAAAAGCCATGTCCTTCCCAGAACGGAATTAAGCATCCGAGGACCGGACCGGTTTCGAGGTAACACCTCACATCAGCCCGGCTAGCTTGATTCCAAGTGGTGTGGAGTGCCTGGGACTCACGTCTGGGCATCCCCAGCGCACTTATGGCGGCAATTGCAAACAAAACAGGTGATGGACCGAATGTGGATCAATGTCACACATTCACCCCAGTCAAAAGATCTGGTCCCAGATCCATCGTTTTTTTGCACTCCACACCACCCTGGGTTAGACAATGGCGATATGCAAATCAGCTCTGACCCTGTGCCCCATGGGAACAGTCCAGTCCGAACTACAAAAGCCATGTCCTTCCCAGAACGGAATCAAGCATCCGAGGACCGGACCGGTTTCGAGGTAAAACCTCTCATCAGCCCGGCTAGCTTGATTCCAAGTGGTGTGGAGTGCCTGGGACCCACGTCTGGGCATCCCCAGCGCACTTATGGCGGCAATTGCAAACAAAACAGGTGATGGACCGAATGTGGATCAATGTCACACATTCACCCCAGTCAAAAGATCTGGGCCCAGATCCATCGTTTTTTTGCACTCCACACCACCCTGGGTTAGACAATGGCGATATGCAAATCAGCTCTGACCCTGTGCCCCATGGGAACAGTCCAGTCCAAACTACAAAAGCCATGTCCTTCCCAGAACGGAATCAAGCATCCGAGGACCGGACCGGTTTCGAGGTAACACCTCTCATCAGCCCGGCTAGCTTGATTCCAAGTGGTGTGGAGTGCCTGGCACCCACGTCTGGGCATCCCCAGCGCACTTATGGTTTCAATTGCAAACAAAACAGGTGATGGACCGAATGTGGATCAATGTCACACATTCACCCCAGTCAAAAGATCTGGGCCCAGATCCATCGTTTTTTTGCACTCCACACCACCCTGGGTTAGACAATGGCGATATGCAAATCAGCTCTGACCCTGTGCCCCATGGGAACAGTCAAGTCCGAACTACAAAAGCCATGTCCTTCCCAGAACGGAATCAAGCATCCGAGGACCGGACCGGTTTCGAGGTAACACCTCTCATCAGCCCGGCTAGCTTGATTCCAAGTGGTGTGGAGTGCCTGGGACCCACGTCTGGGCATCCCCAGCGCACTTATGGCGGCAATTGCAAACAAAACAGGTGATGGACCGAATGTGGATCAATGTCACACATTCACCCCAGTCAAAAGATCTGGGCCCAGATCCATCGTTTTTTTGCACTCCACACCACCCTGGGTTAGACAATGGCGATATGCAAATCAGCTCTGACCCTGTGCCCCATGGGAACAGTCCAGTCCAAACTACAAAAGCCATGTCCTTCCCAGAACGGAATCAAGCATCCGAGGACCGGACCGGTTTCGAGGTAACACCTCTCATCAGCCCGGCTAGCTTGATTCCAAGTGGTGTGGAGTGCCTGGGACCCACGTCTGGGCATCCCCAGCACACTTATGGCGGCAATTGCAAACAAAACAGGTGATGGACCGAATGTGGATCAATGTCACACATTCACCCCAGTCAAAAGATCTGGGCCCAGATCCATCGTTTTTTTGCACTCCACACCACCCTGGGTTAGACAATGGCGATATGCAAATCAGCTCTGACCCTGTGCCCCATGGGAACAGTCCAGTCCGAACTACAAAAGCCATGTCCTTCCCAGAACGGAATCAAGCATCCGAAGACCGGACCGGTTTCGAGGTAACACCTCTCATCAGCCCGGCTAGCTTGATTCCAAGTGGTGTGGAGTGCCTGGGACCCACGTCTGGGCATCCCCAGCGCACTTATGGCGGCAATTGCAAACAAAACAGGTGATGGACCGAATGTGGATCAATGTCACACATTCACCCCAGTCAAAAGATCTGGGCCCAGATCCATCGTTTTTTTGCACTCCACACCACCCTGGGTTAGACAATGGCGATATGCAAATCAGCTCTGACCCTGTGCCCCATGGGAACAGTCCAGTCCGAACTACAAAAGCCATGTCCTTCCCAGAACGGAATCAAGCATCCGAGGACCGGACCGGTTTCGAGGTAACACCTCTCATCAGCCCGGCTAGCTTGATTCCAAGTGGTGTGGAGTGCCTGGGACCCACGTCTGAGCATCCCCAGCGCACTTATGGCGGCAATTGCAAACAAAACAGGTGATGGACCGAATGTGGATCAATGTCACACATTCACCCCAGTCAAAAGATCTGGGCCCAGATCCATCGTTTTTTTGCACTCCACACCACCCTGGGTTAGACAATGGCGATATGCAAATCAGCTCTGACCCTGTGCCCCATGGGAACAGTCCAGTCCGAACTACAAAAGCCATGTCCTTCCCAGAACGGAATCAAGCATCCGAGGACCGGACCGGTTTCGAGGTAACACCTCTCATCAGCCCGGCTAGCTTGATTCCAAGTGGTGTGGAGTGCCTGGGACCCACGTCTGGGCATCCCCAGCGCACTTATGGCGGCAATTGCAAACAAAACAGGTGATGGACCGAATGTGGATCAATGTCACACATTCACCCCAGTTAAAAGATCTGGGCCCAGATCCATCGTTTTTTTGCACTCCACACCACCCTGGGTTAGACAATGGCGATATGCAAATCAGCTCTGACCCTGTGCCCCATGGGAACAGTCCAGTCCGAACTACAAAAGCCATGTCCTTCCCAGAACGGAATCAAGCATCCGAGGACCGGACCGGTTTCGAGGTAACACCTCACATCAGCCCGGCTAGCTTGATTCCAAGTGGTGTGGAGTGCCTGGGACTCACGTCTGGGCATCCCCAGCGCACTTATGGCGGCAATTGCAAACAAAACAGGTGATGGACCGAATGTGGATCAATGTCACACATTCACCCCAGTCAAAAGATCTGGTCCCAGATCCATCGTTTTTTTGCACTCCACACCACCCTGGTTTAGACAATGGCGATATGCAAATCAGCTCTGACCCTGTGCCCCATGGGAACAGTCCAGTCCGAACTACAAAAGCCATGTCCTTCCCAGAACGGAATCAAGCATCCGAGGACCGGACCGGTTTCGAGGTAACACCTCTCATCAGCCCGGCTAGCTTGATTCCAAGTGGTGTGGAGTGCCTGGGACCCACGTCTGGGCATCCCCAGCGCACTTATGGCGGCAATTGCAAACAAAACAGGTGATGGACCGAATGTGGATCAATGTCACACATTCACCCCAGTCAAAAGATCTGGGCCCAGATCCATCGTTTTTTTGCACTCCACACCACCCTGGGTTAGACAATGGCGATATGCAAATCAGCTCTGACCCTGTGCCCCATGGGAACAGTCCAGTCCAAACTACAAAAGCCATGTCCTTCCCAGAACGGAATCAAGCATCCGAGGACCGGACCGGTTTCGAGGTAACACCTCTCATCAGCCCGGCTAGCTTGATTCCAAGTGGTGTGGAGTGCCTGGGACCCACGTCTGGGCATCCCCAGCGCACTTATGGTGGCAATTGCAAACAAAACAGGTGATGGACCGAATGTGGATCAATGTCACACATTCACCCCAGTCAAAAGATCTGGGCCCAGATCCATCGTTTTTTTGCACTCCACACCACCCTGGGTTAGACAATGGCGATATGCAAATCAGCTCTGACCCTGTGCCCCATGGGAACAGTCCAATCCGAACTACAAAAGCCATGTCCTTCCCAGAACGGAATCAAGCATCCGAGGACCGGACCGGTTTCGAGGTAACACCTCTCATCAGCCCGGCTAGCTTGATTCCAAGTGGTGTGGAGTGCCTGGGACCCACGTCTGGGCATCCCCAGCGCACTTATGGCGGCAATTGCAAACAAAACAGGTGATGGACCGAATGTGGATCAATGTCACACATTCACCCCAGTCAAAAGATCTGGGCCCAGATCCATCGTTTTTTTGCACTCCACACCACCCTGGGTTAGACAATGGCGATATGCAAATCAGCTCTGACCCTGTGCCCCATGGGAACAGTCCAGTCCAAACTACAAAAGCCATGTCCTTCCCAGAACGGAATCAAGCATCCGAGGACCGGACCGGTTTCGAGGTAACACCTCTCATCAGCCCGGCTAGCTTGATTCCAAGTGGTGTGGAGTGCCTGGGACCCACGTCTGGGCATCCCCAGCACACTTATGGCGGCAATTGCAAACAAAACAGGTGATGGACCGAATGTGGATCAATGTCACACATTCACCCCAGTCAAAAGATCTGGGCCCAGATCCATCGTTTTTTTGCACTCCACACCACCCTGGGTTAGACAATGGCGATATGCAAATCAGCTCTGACCCTGTGCCCCATGGGAACAGTCCAGTCCGAACTACAAAAGCCATGTCCTTCCCAGAACGGAATCAAGCATCCGAGGACCGGACCGGTTTCGAGGTAACACCTCTCATCAGCCCGGCTAGCTTGATTCCAAGTGGTGTGGAGTGCCTGGGACCCACGTCTGGGCATCCCCAGCGCACTTATGGCGGCAATTGCAAACAAAACAGGTGATGGACCGAATGTGGATCAATGTCACACATTCACCCCAGTCAAAAGATCTGGGCCCAGATCCATCGTTTTTTTGCACTCCACACCACCCTGGGTTAGACAATGGCGATATGCAAATCAGCTCTGACCCTGTGCCCCATGGGAACAGTCCAGTCCGAACTACAAAAGCCATGTCCTTCCCAGAACGGAATCAAGCATCCGAGGACCGGACCGGTTTCGAGGTAACACCTCTCATCAGCCCGGCTAGCTTGATTCCAAGTGGTGTGGAGTGCCTGGGACCCACGTCTGGGCATCCCCAGCGCACTTATGGCGGCAATTGCAAACAAAACAGGTGATGGACCGAATGTGGATCAATGTCACACATTCACCCCAGTCAAAAGATCTGGGCCCAGATCCATCGTTTTTTTGCACTCCACACCACCCTGGGTTAGACAATGGCGATATGCAAATCAGCTCTGACCCTGTGCCCCATGGGAACAGTCCAGTCCGAACTACAAAAGCCATGTCCTTCCCAGAACGGAATCAAGCATCCGAGGACCGGACCGGTTTCGAGGTAACACCTCTCATCAGCCCGGCTAGCTTGATTCCAAGTGGTGTGGAGTGCCTGGGACCCACGTCTGGGCATCCCCAGCGCACTTATGGCGGCAATTGCAAACAAAACAGGTGATGGACCGAATGTGGATCAATGTCACACATTCACCCCAGTCAAAAGATCTGGGCCCAGATCCATCGTTTTTTTGCACTCCACACCACCCTGGGTTAGACAATGGCGATATGCAAATCAGCTCTGACCCTGTGCCCCATGGGAACAGTCCAGTCCGAACTACAAAAGCCATGTCCTTCCCAGAACGGAATCAAGCATCCGAGGACCGGACCGGTTTCGAGGTAACGCCTCTCATCAGCCCGGCTAGCTTGATTCCAAGTGGTGTGGAGTGCCTGGGACTCACGTCTGGGCATCCCCAGCGCACTTATGGCGGGAATTGCAAACAAAACAGGTGATGGACCGAATGTGGATCAATGTCACACATTCACCCCAGTCAAAAGATCTGGTCCCAGATCCATCGTTTTTTTGCACTCCACACCACCCTGGGTTAGACAATGGCGATATGCAAATCTGCTCTGACCCTGTGCCCCATGGGAACAGTCCAGTCCGAACTACAAAAGCCATGTCCTTCCCAGAACGGAATCAAGCATCCGAGGACCGGACCGGTTTCGAGGTAACACCTCTCATCAGCCCGGCTAGCTTGATTCCAAGTGGTGTGGAGTGCCTGGGACCCACGTCTGGGCATCCCCAGCGCACTTATGGCAGCAAATGCAAACAAAACAGGTGATGGACCGAATGTGGATCAATGTCACACATTCACCCCAGTCAAAAGATCTGGGCCCAGATCCATCGTTTTTTTGCACTCCACACCACCCTGGGTTAGACAATGGCGATATGCAAATCAGGTCTGACCCTGTGCCCCATGGGAACAGTCCAGTCCGAACTACAAAAGCCATGTCCTTCCCAGAACGGAATCAAGCATCCGAGGACCGGACCGGTTTCGAGGTAACACCTCTCATCAGCCCGGCTAGCTTGATTCCAAGTGGTGTGGAGTGCCTGGGACCCACGTCTGGGCATCCCCAGCGCACTTATGGCGGCAATTGCAAACAAAACAGGTGATGGACCGAATGTGGATCAATGTCACACATTCACCCCAGTCAAAAGATCTGGGCCCAGATCCATCGTTTTTTTGCACTCCACACCACCCTGGGTTAGACAATGGCGATATGCAAATCAGCTCTGACCCTGTGCCCCATGGGAACAGTCCAGTCCAAACTACAAAAGCCATGTCCTTCCCAGAACGGAATCAAGCATCCGAGGACCGGACCGGTTTCGAGGTAACACCTCTCATCAGCCCGGCTAGCTTGATTCCAAGTGGTGTGGAGTGCCTGGGACCCACGTCTGGGCATCCCCAGCGCACTTATGGTGGCAATTGCAAACAAAACAGGTGATGGACCGAATGTGGATCAATGTCACACATTCACCCCAGTCAAAAGATCTGGGCCCAGATCCATCGTTTTTTTGCACTCCACACCACCCTGGGTTAGACAATGGCGATATGCAAATCAGCTCTGACCCTGTGCCCCATGGGAACAGTCCAGTCCGAACTACAAAAGCCATGTCCTTCCCAGAACGGAATCAAGCATCCGAGGACCGGACCGGTTTCGAGGTAACACCTCTCATCAGCCCGGCTAGCTTGATTCCAAGTGGTGTGGAGTGCCTGGGATCCACGTCTGGGCATCCCCAGCGCACTTATGGCGGCAATTGCAAACAAAACAGGTGATGGACCGAATGTGGATCAATGTCACACATTCACCCCAGTCAAAAGATCTGGGCCCAGATCCATCGTTTTTTTGCACTCCGCACCACCCTGGGTTAGACAATGGCGATATGCAAATCAGCTCTGACCCTGTGCCCCATGGGAACAGTCCAGTCCAAACTACAAAAGCCATGTCCTTCCCAGAACGGAATCAAGCATCCGAGGACCGGACCGGTTTCGAGGTAACACCTCTCATCAGCCCGGCTAGCTTGATTCCAAGTGGTGTGGAGTGCCTGGGACCCACGTCTGGGCATCCCCAGCACACTTATGGCGGCAATTGCAAACAAAACAGGTGATGGACCGAATGTGGATCAATGTCACACATTCACCCCAGTCAAAAGATCTGGGCCCAGATCCATCGTTTTTTTGCACTCCACACCACCCTGGGTTAGACAATGGCGATATGCAAATCAGCTCTGACCCTGTGCCCCATGGGAACAGTCCAGTCCGAACTACAAAAGCCATGTCCTTCCCAGAACGGAATCAAGCATCCGAGGACCGGACCGGTTTCGAGGTAACACCTCTCATCAGCCCGGCTAGCTTGATTCCAAGTGGTGTGGAGTGCCTGGGACCCACGTCTGGGCATCCCCAGCGCACTTATGGCGGCAATTGCAAACAAAACAGGTGATGGACCGAATGTGGATCAATGTCACACATTCACCCCAGTCAAAAGATCTGGGCCCAGATCCATCGTTTTTTTGCACTCCACACCACCCTGGGTTAGACAATGGCGATATGCAAATCAGCTCTGACCCTGTGCCCCATGGGAACAGTCCAGTCCGAACTACAAAAGCCATGTCCTTCCCAGAACGGAATCAAGCATCCGAGGACCGGACCGGTTTCGAGGTAACACCTCTCATCAGCCCGGCTAGCTTGATTCCAAGTGGTGTGGAGTGCCTGGGACCCACGTCTGGGCATCCCCAGCGCACTTATGGCGGCAATTGCAAACAAAACAGGTGATGGACCGAATGTGGATCAATGTCACACATTCACCCCAGTCAAAAGATCTGGGCCCAGATCCATCGTTTTTTTGCACTCCACACCACCCTGGGTTAGACAATGGCGATATGCAAATCAGCTCTGACCCTGTGCCCCATGGGAACAGTCCAGTCCGAACTACAAAAGCCATGTCCTTCCCAGAACGGAATCAAGCATCCGAGGACCGGACCGGTTTCGAGGTAACACCTCTCATCAGCCCGGCTAGCTTGATTCCAAGTGGTGTGGAGTGCCTGGGACCCACGTCTGGGCATCCCCAGCGCACTTATGGCGGCAATTGCAAACAAAACAGGTGATGGACCGAATGTGGATCAATGTCACACATTCACCCCAGTCAAAAGATCTGGGCCCAGATCCATCGTTTTTTTGCACTCCACACCACCCTGGGTTAGACAATGGCGATATGCAAATCAGCTCTGACCCTGTGCCCCATGGGAACAGTCCAGTCCGAACTACAAAAGCCATGTCCTTCCCAGAACGGAATCAAGCATCCGAGGACCGGACCGGTTTCGAGGTAACGCCTCTCATCAGCCCGGCTAGCTTGATTCCAAGTGGTGTGGAGTGCCTGGGACTCACGTCTGGGCATCCCCAGCGCACTTATGGCGGGAATTGCAAACAAAACAGGTGATGGACCGAATGTGGATCAATGTCACACATTCACCCCAGTCAAAAGATCTGGTCCCAGATCCATCGTTTTTTTGCACTCCACACCATCCTGGGTTAGACAATGGCGATATGCAAATCAGCTCTGACCCTGTGCCCCATGGGAACAGTCCAGTCCGAACTACAAAAGCCATGTCCTTCCCAGAACGGAATCAAGCATCCGAGGACCGGACCGGTTTCGAGGTAACACCTCTCATCAGCCCGGCTAGCTTGATTCCAAGTGGTGTGGAGTGCCTGGGACCCACGTCTGGGCATCCCCAGCGCACTTATGGCGGCAATTGCAAACAAAACAGGTGATGGACCGAATGTGGATCAATGTCACACATTCACCCCAGTCAAAAGATCCGGGCCCAGATCCATCGTTTTTTTGCACTCCACACCACCCTGGGTTAGACAATGGCGATATGCAAATCAGCTCTGACCCTGTGCCCCATGGGAACAGTCCAGTCCGAACTACAAAAGCCATGTGCTTCCCAGAACGGAATCAAGCATCCGAGGACCGGACCGGTTTCGAGGTAACACCTCTCATCAGCCCGGCTAGCTTGATTCCAAGTGGTGTGGAGTGCCTGGGACCCACGTCTGGGCATCCCCAGCGCACTTATGGCGGCAATTGCAAACAAAACAGGTGATGGACCGAATGTGGATCAATGTCACACATTCACCCCAGTCAAAAGATCTGGGCCCAGATCCATCGTTTTTTTGCACTCCACACCACCCTGGGTTAGACAATGGCGATATGCAAATCAGCTCTGACCCTGTGCCCCATGGGAACAGTCCAGTCCGAACTACAAAAGCCATGTCCTTCCCAGAACGGAATCAAGCATCCGAGGACCGGACCGGTTTCGAGGTAACACCTCTCATCAGCCCGGCTAGCTTGATTCCAAGTGGTGTGGAGTGCCTGGGACCCACGTCTGGGCATCCCCAGCGCACTTATAGCGACAATTGCAAACAAAACAGGTGATGGACCGAATGTGGATCAATGTCACACATTCACCCCAGTCAAAAGATCTGGGCCCAGATCCATCGTTTTTTTGCACTCCACACCACCCTCGGTTAGACAATGGCGATATGCAAATCAGCTCTGACCCTGTGCCCCATGGGAACAGTCCAGTCCAAACTACAAAAGCCATGTCCTTCCCAGAACGGAATCAAGCATCCGAGGACCGGACCGGTTTCGAGGTAACACCTCTCATCAGCCCGGCTAGCTTGATTCCAAGTGGTGTGGAGTGCCTGGGACCCACGTCTGGGCATCCCCAGCGCACTTATGGCGGCAATTGCAAACAAAACAGGTGATGGACCGAATGTGGATCAATGTCACACATTCACCCCAGTCAAAAGATCTGGGCCCAGATCCATCGTTTTTTTGCACTCCACACCACCCTGGGTTAGACAATGGCGATATGCAAATCAGCTCTGACCCTGTGCCCCATGGGAACAGTCCAGTCCGAACTACAAAAGCCATGTCCTTCCCAGAACGGAATCAAGCATCCGAGGACCGGACCGGTTTCGAGGTAACACCTCTCATCAGCCCGGCTAGCTTGATTCCAAGTGGTGTGGAGTGCCTGGGACCCACGTCTGGGCATCCCCAGCGCACTTATGGCGGCAATTGCAAACAAAACAGGTGATGGACCGAATGTGGATCAATGTCACACATTCACCCCAGTCAAAAGATCTGGGCCCAGATCCATCGTTTTTTTGCACTCCACACCACCCTGGGTTAGACAATGGCGATATGCAAATCAGCTCTGACCCTGTGCCCCATGGGAACAGTCCAGTCCGAACTACAAAAGCCATGTCCTTCCCAGAACGGAATCAAGCATCCGAGGACCGGACCAGTTTCGAGGTAACACCTCTCATCAGCCCGGCTAGCTTGATTCCAAGTGGTGTGGAGTGCCTGGGACCCACGTCTGGGCATCCCCAGCGCACTTATGGCGGCAATTGCAAACAAAACAGGTGATGGACCGAATGTGGATCAATGTCACACATTCACCCCAGTCAAAAGATCTGGGCCCAGATCCATCGTTTTTTTGCACTCCACACCACCCTGGGTTAGACAATGGCGATATGCAAATCAGCTCTGACCCTGTGCCCCATGGGAACAGTCCAGTCCGAACTACAAAAGCCATGTCCTTTCCAGAACGGAATAAAGCATCCGAGGACCGGACCGGTTTCGAGGTAACACCTCTCATCAGCCCGGCTAGCTTGATTCCAAGTGGTGTGGAGTGCCTGGGACCCACGTCTGGGCATCCCCAGCACACTTATGGCGGCAATTGCAAACAAAACAGGTGATGGACCGAATGTGGATCAATGTCACACATTCACCCCAGTCAAAAGATCTGGGCCCAGATCCATCGTTTTTTTGCACTCCACACCACCCTGGGTTAGACAATGGCGATATGCAAATCAGCTCTGACCCTGTGCCCCATGGGAACAGTCCAGTCCGAACTACAAAAGCCATGTCCTTCCCAGAACGGAATCAAGCATCCGAGGACCGGACCGGTTTCGAGGTAACACCTCTCATCAGCCTGGCTAGCTTGATTCCAAGTGGTGTGGAGTGCCTGGGACCCACGTCTGGGCATCCCCAGCGCACTTATGGCGGCAATTGCAAACAAAACAGGTGATGGACCGAATGTGGATCAATGTCACACATTCACCCCAGTCAAAAGATCTGGGCCCAGATCCATCGTTTTTTTGCACTCCACACCACCCTGGGTTAGACAATGGCGATATGCAAATCAGCTCTGACCCTGTGCCCCATGGGAACAGTCCAGTCCGAACTACAAAAGCCATGTCCTTCCCAGAACGGAATCAAGCATCCGAGGACCGGACCGGTTTCGAGGTAACACCTCTCATCAGCCCGGCTAGCTTGATTCCAAGTGGTGTGGAGTGCCTGGGACCCACGTCTGGGCATCCCCAGCGCACTTATGGCGGCAATTGCAAACAAAACAGGTGATGGACCGAATGTGGATCAATGTCACGCATTCACCCCAGTCAAAAGATCTGGGCCCAGATCCATCGTTTTTTTGCACTCCACACCACCCTGGGTTAGACAATGGCGATATGCAAATCAGCTCTGACCCTGTGCCCCATGGGAACAGTCCAGTCCGAACTACAAAAGCCATGTCCTTCCCAGAACGGAATCAAGCATCCGAGGACCGGACCGGTTTCGAGGTAACACCTCTCATCAGCCCGGCTAGCTTGATTCCAAGTGGTGTGGAGTGCCTGGGACCCACGTCTGGGCATCCCCAGCGCACTTCTGGCGGCAATTGCAAACAAAACAGGTGATGGACCGAATGTGGATCAATGTCGCACATTCACCTCAGTCAAAAGATCTGGGCCCAGATCCATCGTTTTTTTGCACTCCACACCACCCTGGGTTAGACAATGGCGATATGCAAATCTGCTCTGACCCTGTGCCCCATGGGAACAGTCCAGTCCGAACTACAAAAGCCATGTCCTTCCCAGAACGGAATCAAGCATCCGAGGACCGGACCGGTTTCGAGGTAACACCTCTCATCAGCCCGGCTAGCTTGATTCCAAGTGGTGTGGAGTGCCTGGGACCCACGTCTGGGCATCCCCAGCGCACTTATGGCGGCAATTGCAAACAAAACAGGTGATGGACCGAATGTGGATCAATGTCACACATTCACCCCAGTCAAAAGATCTGGGCCCAGATCCATCGTTTTTTTGCACTCCACACCACCCTGGGTTAGACAATGGCGATATGCAAATCAGCTCTGACCCTGTGCCCCATGGGAACAGTCCAGTCCGAACTACAAAAGCCATGTCCTTCCCAGAACGGAATCAAGCATCTGAGGACCGGACCGGTTTCGAGGTAACACCTCTCATCAGCCCGGCTAGCTTGATTCCAAGTGGTGTGGAGTGCCTGGGACCCACGTCTGGGCATCCCCAGCGCACTTATGGCGGCAATTGCAAACAAAACAGGTGATGGACCGAATGTGGATCAATGTCACACATTCACCCCAGTCAAAAGATCTGGGCCCAGATCCATCGTTTTTTTGCACTCCACACCACCATGGGTTAGACAATGGCGATATGCAAATCAGCTCTGACCCTGTGCCCCATGGGAACAGTCCAGTCCGAACAACAAAAGCCATGTCCTTCCCAGAACGGAATCAAGCATCCGAGGACAGGACCGGTTTCGAGGTAACACCTCTCATCAGCCCGGCTAGCTTGATTCCAAGTGGTGTGGAGTGCCTGGGACCCACGTCTGGGCATCCCCAGCGCACTTATGGCGGCAATTGCAAACAAAACAGGTGATGGACCGAATGTGGATCAATGTCACACATTCACCCCAGTCAAAAGATCTGGGCCCAGATCCATCGTTTTTTTGCACTCCACACCACCCTGGGTTAGACAATGGCGATATGCAAATCAGCTCTGACCCTGTGCCCCATGGGAACAGTCCAGTCCGAACTACAAAAGCCATGTCCTTCCCAGAACGGAATCAAGCATCCGAGGACCGGACCGGTTTCGAGGTAACACCTCTCATCAGCCCGGCTAGCTTGATTCCAAGTGGTGTGGAGTGCCTGGGACCCACGTCTGGGCATCCCCAGCGCACTTATGGCGGCAATTGCAAACAAAACAGATGATGGACCGAATGTGGATCAATGTCACACATTCACCCCAGTCAAAAGATCTGGGCCCAGATCCATCGTTTTTTTGCACTCCACCCAGATCCTTGTACTGGGGTGAATGTAAGACATTGATCTACATTCTGTCCATCAAATTGTTTTTTGTAATTTTCTCCCTGAGTGTACTGGGGTAGCTCAGACGTGGGTCCCAGAGCCTCCACACCACTGGAGTCAAGCTAGCCAGGCTGATGAGAGGTGTTACCTCGAAACCGGTCCGGTCCTCGGATGCTTGATTCCGGTCTGGGAAAGATATGGCTATGTAGTTCGGACTGGACTGTTCCCATGGGGCACAGGGTCAGAGCTGATTTGCATAAAGCCAGTATCTAACCCAGGGTGGTGTGGAGTGCAAAAAACGATGGATTTAGGCCCAGATCCTTGTACTGGGGTGAATGTAAGACATTGATCTACATTCTGTCCATCAAATTGTTTTTTGTAATTTTCTCCCTGAGTGTACTGGGGTAGCTCAGACGTGGGTCCCAGAGCCTCCACACCACTGGAGTCAAGCTAGCCGGGCTGATGAGAGGTGTTACCTCGAAACCGGTCCGGTCCTCGGATGCTTGATTCCGGTCTGGGAAAGATATGGCTATGTAGTTCGGACTGGACTGTTCCCATGGGGCACAGGGTCAGAGCTGATTTGCATAAAGCCAGTATGTAACCCAGGGTGGTGTGGAGTGCAAAAAACGATGGATTTAGGCCCAGATCCTTGTACTGGGGTGAATGTAAGACATTGATCTACATTCTGTCCATCAAATAGTTTTTTGTAATTTTCTCCCTGAGTGTACTGGGGTAGCTCAGACGTGGGTCCCAGAGCCTCCACACCACTGGAGTCAAGCTAGCCGGGCTGATGAGAGGTGTTACCTTGAAACCGGTCCGGTCCTCGGATGCTTGATTCCGGTCTGGGAAAGATATGGCTATGTAGTTCGGACTGGACTGTTCCCATGGGGCACAGGGTCAGAGCTGATTTGCATAAAGCCAGTATCTAACCCAGGGTGGTGTGGAGTGCAAAAAACGATGGATTTAGGCCCAGATCCTTGTACTGGGGTGAATGTAAGACATTGATCTACATTCTGTCCATCAAATTGTTTTTTGTAATTTTCTCCCTGAGTGTACTGGGGTAGCTCAGACGTGGGTCCCAGAGCCTCCACACCACTGGAGTCAAGCTAGCCGGGCTGATGAGAGGTGTTACCTCGAAACCGGTCCGGTCCTCGGATGCTTGATTCCGGTCTGGGAAAGATATGGCTATGTAGTTCGGACTGGACTGTTCCCATGGGGCACAGGGTCAGAGCTGATTTGCATAAAGCCAGTATCTAACCCAGGGTGGTGTGGAGTGCAAAAAACGATGGATTTAGGCCCAGATCCTTGTACTGGGGTGAATGTAAGACATTGATCTACATTCTGTCCATCAAATTGTTTTTTGTAATTTTCTCCCCAAGTTGTGGTGTAGCACTGATTGTGCCACCCACTTACATAGCCCTGTTAGCATGCCTCAGGCCTGCCATTGCAGAATCTGTGTGTGCAGTTCAAACTGCCATGTTGACCTGGCAAGTTAAATCCCTTATATAATCACAATAGAGTGGTCCCAACTGCATACTGTGCCAGAGTCTCTCAAGGGTTGTTTCAGAAACCCTCAAACCCTATTGGCTCCAGCAGATTGTATCATCTCTGCTGGTGCATTTTGATGGTTGTCCTCATCATCGGGCTCCACACCTGGGTACTCACTTCCCCAGGTGAGTGATGCCTCCTACTGAAGGGAGAGTGTCTGGTTAGTAAGTAATATTGGTGATTCTGGCCAAAATATGTCTACCGCCTCACCTGATGCCAAGGATAAGTAATTCGTCCCACGATCTGTTTTTAACCTTACCCCCTATCCCTTGATTTTGAGAATAACATTTCCTATAGGTTTAGGAGGAAATCCTAACTAAACTACTTGGACCCCACCCATATTACCCAACAGACACTCTCCCTCCGGTCGGAAGCAACACGCACCTGGGAAAGCAAGCTCTCAGGTGCAGAACCCGATGATGATGTCACCCAACAAAATGCACCAGCAGAGATGAGAAATTCTGCTGGCAATAGTCTTTGAGGGTTTCCGGGACAACCCCTGACAGACTATAGCACAATATCTGGTTGTGCCCACTCTCTTGTGATTATATATGCATACCATCTGAGAGCTGAGTGGACCCCCCTAACTTTTGCCCCTATCCCCCTCTTTTTGATAAGGAAAGTTAAACCTCTTGCCAGGCCCAAACCTTCCTTTTAAACGCATATGTCAGCACTATTTAAAAAGCAGGACTTGTACTTTTTAAGTATTACCTGTCTTGGTACTGCAAAGCTCTTAAATTAGTTTTTCCTTACTGCAAGGCCTACATCTCCAATAGGAAAGCATTAGGATCGCATTATTACTTTCTCTAAGCATAATTTCCAATTTGGAAGATATGAGTAGTTCATGTTTATTGTCTCCACAATCTTAATTTAAAATGTATTTGAAGTCGAATTTTAAATGACAGCTCTAAAAATGCCACTATTAGAAAGATGTACAAAAGGGGGTGGTGATGGACGGAGCCTCTGAATCAATCAAACACTCACTCCCAGTCAAAAGATCTGGGTTTAATCCATCACCGTTCTTTAGCCCACTCTGCCACCCCAGTTCAGACATGGCTATATGCAAATCAGTCTGACCCTGTGCCTCATGGGAACAGTCCAGCCCGAACTGCCAAGCCATGTCTTCCCTGGACCGGAAACAAGCTTCCGAGGACCGGTTTCTGGCATTCCAGCCGTCTTCAGCCCGGCTTGCTTGAATCCTGTGGCAAAGTGAGCAAGGGACTCACGTCTGAGCATACCCTGCCACACTTATGGTGGCCAAAAGCGGTACAAAAGGGGGTGGTGATGGACGGAGCCTCTGAATCAATCAAACACTCACACCCAGTCAAAAGATCTGGGTTTAGCATTTTTTTTTGCGTTAGCAATTTGACGCCTGCAGCATGTCTCTGGTCACATGAGAGGATGCAGTAATGCCTGACTGCTCTTTCTCACACTACCAGAGGGTGAGCACAGGTTAATTTGGGGATTTCTGTTGCCTTACCCTGACTAGGATTGTGGTTACTGCTTGACCACGGCTCACACCCCAGTCAATCAGGAACCCAATTTCTAGCAATGGGTTATATATTCACTTCAATACAACAACATGTGATTTCTGAATGTGCCCAGAAATGTTTATCTACGATAATGCATAAAGGTGAATCACCTGAGTTAAAATGTTAAGACACACGTTAAATATAGGGATTATATTGTAACACAGTATATAAAGAGGATGGAGTTTGACTCATAGTTTTCCCCTACTTTACAGTTTTGTGTGCTTTTGATTAATTAATTTATGCATCATCTTTGCCATATGGGGTAGGCTTTCTGATGTCCATGCAGGAAAGGTAACTAGGAGTGAGAATTGATGTGAGGCTACTACCTGATTGTTGGCAATTTGCATATAGTAGGGCACAACAACTGGAGACCAGTGAGTCAAGGGGAGGATTTCAATTTGGCTGTAACAAGTCATTTCTCTTTGAATATTGCAAGTATTTGGCTATCAGAGAGTTTGAATGGTGTTCCTATGTTTAGTTTTACTTGCTCGTTGTGTTTTGAGTTTACAGGTCTTTGTTGAACCCTAATGTGTATAACTCTATTTTCAGGACTCTACCTAAGTGGTGGTAGGTGGTATTTAGAATTCCATTCCTCTGACTTCCTCCATATGTTTACTATTCAAACATCTGCTGGATGATTGCTCGATAGGATTTTTTGGAATTGTTTCAAAATAAGCATGTTGGTGGGTGTGTTTGTGAGGCTTGAGAACATTGAACATGCTAAATTAGTGTGTCCTATTTGCAGAAAGAAATTCATCTTGGGCTTCTCTGAAAACCATGCAGGCCTCATGCCTTCCTGCACTGGCACTGTGCTAGTTGTATTTTAGTGTGCCATATTACTAATAATACAGACTAAAGGAACCACAGCTCATGAACTATTTGTTGCAATCCTACATTGCACCAACTGAAGTACAATACTGATCACTGGTCACCAAGGGGAATATTTCTGCATGACACTGTTGAGTTAATGCTAGCGAACCTGTTTCATGAAGTCATTAGAAATATTCTCCACATATAGAAGTGCCACATCCTGATTAATTCTGCTAATAAGATCCCCAAAAAAATTCTCATGGCGCTGTGCAGCATCATCATGACAATTTTGGGGTGAACCATAGCATTGTAATTCCAACTCTTTTGCCAGGGCTTTCCTTGTTGGCCGTGGCATGAAGGCCTCATACAGGCACACCATGCATGGTTGCTCTCAATTTGGGATATGGAAAAGGTGCTGTCTTTTGTCCATTTATGTGTTTATGCTGTTTGTGGTTTAGTCATTTGGATAATAGTTAACATTAACTACCATATTGTTTAATGGTGGATTATATTGAGCACAGATGGACTGCATTCTGGTATTCATTTTTATGCAAAATATGTGTATTAACATGTATGGACATTACCAATTGCTTCATTCTGCGTGTTTGTGCAGCTGTTCATTTCTCCGTTCAAGTAGTTGTTATGCTGTGAATCATCTTTATCCACTTTATAGCTCTTATGCAGTAGCATGTGCAAGAGGGTTTTTGTTTCGTAAATGTAGATTAATTAATCTGGTCAGCTGATCTGTAGATTGAGGTGAGGATGTGGATGTACGTGCTTAGCCAGTGATATTGGGGGATCTATGTTGCACACATTGTGGGGCGGTGTTTAGTCTAATGTGGGATGTCGGTGTCATGTGAAATATGAGTATAGCTTCAAAAGAAAGTGCCATTGAGGTGGCAAACGGTTAACCCACTGTATGGTTTAGAGCTGTGCTGTATGTCAGATGGTGCCAGAGTTATTTATATTATGTGCTACTATAGCTTGATATTGTTGTGCTATTGAAGTAGCAATCACGTAGCCATCTGTATCCCTTGGACCAATATTGTGTATTTGATTGTGTCATGATTTGTGTCTAATGTGTACTTTTGCTGTCAGTTCATATAAGGGAACTCTCAATGTCTGGGGTTATGTTGGGTGTATATGATTTCAAAATCAGTTGTGTACCTCGTGGATATTCGTTGTTTGATGGAGAAAATAACATAGCAAAGCTATAGTACAAATCAGCACCCAAATCATGAAAATATTGATAAGTTAATCCAATATCATTCTTTTAGTTAGGATTTGGGCTGTAAGCATATGCTGAAAGTATTCTACCTATTAACAAAATGAACATAGAAAGTGATGGGGGAAGTCGAGTGCACAATAGTAGTCCCTTTCAATACAGGAGTAATTTCTCCTTCTTATACAAGCTTATGCCATTGCCAGGCCATGCATAGAACGAAGAGGGAGTCCCAGAGTGTCTTGGAGACCAAGGTGATGAGTGAGCAAAGGTTTATTGGACATTTTGGAACCAGGGGCCAAGGTGGCATAACTTCAGATCTCAGGTAGGTGGATGGGAATGGCGGAGACTCATGAAGGACCATGAGGCTATTAGAGAACTTCAACAAGGAAGGCTGGGGTGTGGAGTTTTCAAGAGACTGTTGGGGTCATGTCCAATAGGGCAGGGAAAGCAGCACAAGATTTTTACGCTCAGGACTCAGGCTCAGCAGTGTTGCATAGTAATGGGTAGTGCAGTAAGGAACAATACGATGAAAGAAGAAGACTGCCTGCAAGGCCTCTGTAGGTATCATGAATAAAGAAAAGGGGGTTATTGTGGATGTGCTCAAAATTGTGAAGGGTAGGAGAAAGAGGGAGAAGAAGCAGGATCTCGAGACTGGCTTGAAGGTCATTTCCTGCATATAAAATCAGTACAGCAACAATCTGCCAAATTTAGAGATCTTCAGAAAAACCACTGCCACAGCTGCCTTTTTCATAGCACTGTAAGTATGCAGGATTGCTGCCATGGTTCCTGCAGCTGCTCAGCAAACATTTTTATTTTTCAAAAACAAACTCTCAACGTTGGAGTTTGTTTTTCAAAAACAAAAAATGCACCCTGTTAGTTATGTGGTACAGTAGACCAGAACAGGGTTGCTGCACTATTTCTCCTTGACCTCTCAATTGCCTTTGCCACAGTTGACCATGGCACTGTAATACAAAGACTCTATGAAGCCGGCATAGAAGGGACTGCTATTGACTGGATCACATCATTCCTTTAACCCCTTCGCTGCTCATGGCGAGCTCAGCTCGTCATGCAGTACACTGGTCGTGTGCTTATGACGAGCTGAGCTCATCATGAAATAATGTATTTCAAGGATCTCCAGCACAGGAGGGGAATTGCCTCAGCAGTCATGTGGTTAAAACAGAACAAATGCCATCCATTCTTCCCCTTTCACATCCAAACCGTACTTCACAAAAGCTGGGGTACATCAAGGCTCTATCATCTCACCCATGCATTACAACTTCTACAAGAAGTCATTATTGGCAATGATCTATGAATTTCAGCTCACATGCTATATCTATGCAGATGACACACAAATAATTCTTAAACTGAAAAGCCCCAAAGACACTGGAAACTCACATATCTTCAAATGCCTCAGAGCCTTTGCCCAGTGGATGACATGAAGCCATCTCAAATTGAGTGTTTCTGGAATGGAAATCTCACATGTGCTGAATGGAAAAAGGATGACCCACTTGGTGTCTGGACTGATGATATGGGACCACCTCCTAAAGTATGTAAGGAAGTAAGAAACCTTGGAATTACCAGGGACTTCAAAATATCAATGAATGCCAGCAGGAAAAATTAGCATGATCAAGCTTCATTACTATGGAAACTCTGCAAAACATCTTTGCCCACCTGGGATTTCCACACAAAGCCCAGACTACTATCTGTCTTGCACTGTGTAAACATCATTACGCCAATGGCCTCTGCCACAGATCTTCTTTATCAACTGTGAAAAGTCTAAAACAGATTCAGAACTCTGCTGCTAGACTACTCTTACATATAAAGCTACAAGCCCACATCTCTCCTACCTTGAGGGCCCTACATTGGTTACCAGTTGCCATAAGATCCACATTCAAGCTACTTTGTATCACCCACATAGCAATATATGGAACGGGACCACTTTTCATCAGGAATATAATCACCAAATACATTTAACAAAGGAACCTCTGCTCCAGATTGGCACCTCTCCTCAAAATCCCATCTTACAAGAAAAAAAAAACATAGGAGGCACACCCTTCTCTGTTTAAGCATCCAAACTATGGAACTCATTACCCCAAAACATGAGATCCATGGTTAACTATCTTATCTTCAGAAGACTACTCGGGTTGGCTGTTCCGTTATTAATAACCACTCTTCAAACACAAATGTACAGCATATCCCAGTTTGTGTATATATATATATATACATTTAATTTGATTATATGTTGTATCTAGATATGTGTATTTCTTTGTAAACATATGCATAATAATTACAATTTAAATGTATACATATTCTTTAGATCGACTTAACAAATGTACATATTACTTATGGTTAAAATATATATATATTATTCTATGCTTAACATATATATAGGCCGTGGCATAGTTTTCATATAAGTTATTTGATTAGCTTGAGGTTCTCCATTTATTTATCTATCACAGTATGTAAATATATATCTACAATGGCTTCACATTTGAAAACTCAAAAAATGAATTAAAAAATTTAGAAAGTATACAAGTAAATTAACTTAAAGTACAAAAACCCTTGAAAGTCCAAGTTTACTAAATACAACCTAAATCTTGATATATTCCCTTCCTTATACATGTATACCCTCCATGTATATATTTATTGCTTTACTCCAACTGTAAAATAAAAAAAAGATAAAAATGTGCATTTCTACCTCCAATTTGACTCATCCCAAACCTCATTTTACTACTATGATCTCCCAAACAACCCTTTCTAAATTCTTCCTTCATGTATTCCTCCTTGGACTGATCCGAAAGCAAATTTTACTACTAAGATCTACCTTATCCATATCTAGAGACTCTTCTCTCCTCCATCTCTCCTTTACTCATCCCAAACCTCCTTCACCTACTATGATCGCCCAATAAACACTTTCTAGACTCTACCCTCGTCCATACCTCCATTATCCTTTTCAATCCAACTAACACACTCACATGGCCACCGCACAAATAAACTCATATTTTCCTATGCTAATTCACCACTAATCCTATTTTGGGTTCCGGGGTAGCGTGCTACTCGCTGAAAAGTCCTTTGATGCCTCTTCAGGGGTAGTAAATGCTATATAAATGCAATTTCAATTACAAAAAACCGTGCCAAAATATCCATACTAAATAGGGGTCGATTTTCGTGGGGCCATGAGTGTATGCCTTATGGTTTACCTGACTCTAAATAGAGTGGGTGAACATTATTTTGGTGGACAGAGGCTCTGCCATATTTGTGACCATCAAACTCTAATTAGTCCCATATTTGCAAGATCCCTCAGTGGAATTTAGCACATATGTTACAATAATATGATGAGTATATGTGCTCACGTGCTTGCATTGCACTTTTGAAGGTGAATGTTCCAGCCCTTTCCATTCTAAAATGCATGCACATGTGTATCTGTGAGTCCACGTTTGTGAACGCTATCAAGTGTGAATGCATTCCTATCTATGCCTCATGTTGGGCGCTATGTTAATGGCAAAATAGGATGTATCTCTACCCAAGAGGTCACTTCAGTGAAAGGAATGGTTCAGCTGAGAAACACAAGCAGCATATGTTAATGTCAACGATGGCTACTGTATGTGTCTGTTATGATACTGCAAGTCTGAGTAAGAACCGCGTATTGGTCTGCTTGCTGGAGAGAATGCTGAGCTTGTTCATATCCATGAGCTGGTGGAATGCTCACTGTGAGTTTTCTAGGAGATCACTTCCATGCCGGTTTATTAAAGCCACCCTTCAAGGAGATCACATGTGGTTTCACACAGGATCACATAGGAAGTGACAGGTGCAAGAGAAGGACCAGGGGCCTCATTTATGAGGCCCCTTGCGCCATCGGAACTTCACTTTTCATGAAGTTCCGTGGCGCAGAAGCCTGCGTGGTATTTATCAGGCAGCAGTACGGCAGTTTTCGTGGCGTACTGCTGCCTGATAAATATCAGTCCCTTTAACGCAGTGTTCTGCGTTAAAGGGGCGTGCAATGGGTGTTGCTGGGGGCGTTCCCAGCAACATCCATGGCCTTTTGACACTGCCCCAGATTTACGAGAAATCGTAACTCTGAAGCAGTGCCAAAAGCTTACGCCTCCCCAGGGGAGGCGTAAGGGAGGCGCAACAGGGAGAAATGTCTTTATTTCTCCTCGTATTTCCTTTTTCTATGTGTGCTGCACTCTGCAGCACACATAGAAAGAGGAAAAGCCTCTAGTGATTATTTTTGTACAGAAAGGTTTCCCTTCCTGTACAAAAATAATCTTCCCCGCAACGCAGGCACCCTTGCACCATTGTGCAAGGGTGCCTGCGCTGGCGCAGGCAGCCCATTGTGCGCCGGCGCAGGGGAAAAGGACAGGAATGCGCCGTATCTTATAGATACGGCGTATTTCTGCCCTTTTCTTTTGCCGTAGGGAAGCGCAGCAGGAAGGCCTGCTGCGCTTCCCTACGGCAAAAAGTCATAAATGAGGCCCCTGGTGTCCATGAATCACTGGCAGTGGATGATTTTAGGATTATGAACAGATATCCTGACATTGCCTTGATGAAGGTGAGCAGCACTACCTCATGGTGGAGTCCATCGAGTGCTTCAGACGCTGAGATGACCGGTTCAGAGATGGCAGCCATTGAGTACATTGGGAGAGAGGAGTTGTTTGTTGTGATTATCCCTTGTCAGTGCAGCAGCCAACATTCTCAGATAGTCCCCAGTCATTGCGAAAAAGAAGAGGTATTTAGAACTGCCACCACCATCATAGAAGCAAGATGAAGTGTGTCTAGTGGAATTGTGAAGTTATCGATTCTCTCAGGGTAAACAAGCTACTTCAATCAAACAAGTGAAACGCCTACAGCTGAGGAAGTTTAATTTATTTGAAGTGTCTTTCTTTAAAGAGGCAAGGAATGCGACTTCGTAGCAAGTAATATGAGACACTGTGCAACACGTCTATGAAGAAAACAACTATGTAATCCCTACGTGATAGACGAAAATGCATATATACAAACTTTAATGCAGGATGTCACTGACCAATGGGAACAGTACATATGCACTGCTCTCCTAGGGAAGGAGATGTGTTGGCGTTCTTCGTTTAAATTGGCAGGGTACCAAGCAGATTATTTCCTTGTTTAAGTTTTTCATTTTGGAAGTTATGTTAATTTTGTTCCAAACTGCTTTGTTTTCTGCTGTCCTTTAAACACAAGCAAACAACAACTAGACACAACAAACGCATTGAGATCGTATGTCTATGCCCCCGCAACATTACTGTTCTGTATTGTATTATACTTGTAAAATCTTTTCAATAAAATAATTTTGGAGAAAAAAAAAAGAGTCAGTTGTGGCTGGGAGAGGGTGTCTTTAACCAGTTTGCTCTTAATTGAGTGTGTGATGTTTCTGCTGTCTACAATTACCTGCTTGCCACTCCTCAGACATCAACAAATGTTGATGGTCTTTCTTGAGATGGTCTGCAGAGAGTCTGGAATTGTGCAATGGGATTGAACTTCCTTCCCTCAGCAAGTATATTGTCATTCCCTGAGAAAAAATCAGAATGGAAACCAAACTGTTAATGCCAGTTTATATATGTATTTTTTTTTTGGTTTTATATAGCGTCAACTAAACCCGGGGGGTTGGGGGGGGAGGTTATAGAGTGATTCACAGAGATTTGTGGTTGGGTAAATACATAGAGGGTATAAGTTTCACTTGAAAACGAGTAAGGGGACAATGACAACTAATGTCCTTATTGGGACGGACTTACCACACTATAAATTAAGATGCACATATTCTGTTATTGTGTGGTAAATTTGACCCAGGACCATGTAATTACAAGTTAAGCCCCAAGGAATGGGGAATTAACTTGCGAAACTGATATTTGCAGTTTGTAATGCAACATGGGATTCCCAGGTCTGTGGGGGTTTAACTCACACATTTATCACCTACATTGAGCAGGTTATAAATGTGTGCAGGGACCACTGGTGGAGGTGGGGAGTGAGGGAAGAGAGTGGGTTAATAGGGAAGACAACTGGAAGGTTATGGATGGCACCCCTGTTAGAAAAAAGCAGAAATTAGGCCTGCCTACTTCTGCATTCAAATCCTCACGCAGTTCTGCGGTGCAGAATGTATGCACGGAAAAACCGAGTGTGGAGAAACCAACCCACTTGGAATGATGCGGAGCAGATTTCCATGAGATATTTTTGCTTCACCTGACTGGTAATTCAAGCTTAAATGGCTATGCATTAATACTACAAGAGCAGACGCAATGGATTGATAAGAAGGCCTTGATAAAGCGAGTTTCTCCCTGCATTAGGGAGAAAAAAAACATTTTATAAACAATTGCATTTATGTATAACATGAAAGAACTTTGGCTCTCACTAGCAATGGTGTAAATAGGTTAAACTGCAATGTGTCCCTGGAATAGCAATGTTTTTATCTCGCCCAGTTCTATGTTTTCAATATTGAAAGTAATGTACTTCAGATTGTCTCTGGTTAAGAAAGAGAGGATTCAGTCAAGAAGGCAAGGAATTGTTTATTTCGATGATAATGAAAATCAGCACAACCCATCAACATATGTATAAATGCTTAACAACAGCAACAATTATAAATTCACTTAAGTGAACACAGGTATGCACAAACTTAATGATCAAAAAGCGAGCGCCATTTTCCGATACTGAAAATCATATCTACTTTACCACATAAGATAGGACATAAATGGTAGTATTGTCCGAACATCACTGTTTCTCCGTATCCACTCTATCACTCGTCATAATAATGTCGACATTTCCGGGCGCATTGATGGTCATTCTCGGCGTGTTCTTTGCTGTTCAGTAAACCGAGTGTGCTTGTCGTTGCTTTTGCAGCATTCCACCAAATGTCCGAGACATCGTCTACTGCACGGGCGTTTCTTTGATGGACGAGGATGTCTGGGAGTTTATATGGATGAAATTCCACTCTTCTACCGCAGTGTCTGAAAAGAAAATATTGCTTGAAGCTTTGACCTGCAGCGATGACAGGAACCTCTTAAACAGGTGGGGTTTGTTTCACATTATGTATTATACAACTTGTCAGGGACATTTCTAGTCTGTAGATGGCGGCAGAGCAGTTGACAGGTTAAGGGGGTTCTGGGAAAATGTAATTTTCTAGATCTGTGCTATGATCAGGTGCTCTTTTGCCCCCCCCCCCCCCCCCCCCTTCCCATTTCGTGGCATAGCTGGAATTGGCCTTACACGACATTTGATCGTCATGATGGGCGACTGAAAATTTACTTATCTCTGTGTATTGCGACCATGAGGTTTGAGGATGTTAATAAACAGTAAATAGTAACAGGACTGAGTAGCTAAATGGTGAAAGATTAAAACTAGTTTGGCCTGTGGTCCTGGTGGTTAAACCACACAAGTTGCGAAGCAGTCCATCTTGATTGTAAACAAAAGCAATAAGAGATTTATTGGTGTTCCTACCTTCCCAAAATCATAACGATTTTTGATTTTGAATAACTCCAACTATGTTCTTCAATTCATGCATGTTATTATATTTATTACACTATCTACTATGAGGTATTTTACCCCCAAAAATGCTTCTCGACATAATTAAGGGCTCTTTTCCCATGAAAAATCGAGCAACTGTTTATTTCTTGTCCTGAGCTACACCTCTTCAAGGTTGTAATACATTTTAAATCTCCTTGAAAGTAGGCGTGTACAAAGTTGTGAAGTCCTATGACTTGTAACTGTGAAGGTAAGTTAAAAAAAAAAGTTTAAAGATTTTGCTTGTGTAATTTAGACAGTGGTCTTTCAAGTGGGCCGTTGGGTCAGCAGGAAACCATTCCCGCCTCTGATTACATCCTTACTCCTCATATTATGAATCTTTGATACACTTAAGAAGCTGAATTATTGATATCAGTGCTATTAATATTCTCATTGGCAAGAAGAATAAGGAATACTAAAATGCCATTTCCGATGTGATTGTATTTTTAGACTGCTTAACCTCTCCCTGAATTCTGAGGTGGTGCTGGATCAGGACGCCATTGATGTCATCATCCATGTAGCACGGAACCCGCATGGACGTGATTTAGCCTGGAAGTTCTTCAGAGATAAATGGAAAATTCTGAATGCTAGGTAAGGCCTGCACGTTCTCCTTGCATTTATATTGCGGATTCCTGGTTTAGAAGAATGTCACTAACTCCTTTGAGACGTTTTAAGGCATGGGCAAGTGGGAAATTGGCGAGGGTCCCCACCTTCCTAGAGGACCCCTGGAAAAGTGAACTTTCTCACTATTACACCCCTGTCTATTCGATTTCTCCAAATCTCCCTCTCTGCCTGCATGTACAACTTACCCTCTCTCCACCCAGTGTCATTTAAAGGGTTTTAGGGGTCCGAGGGAAGACTTATATCAACTGTTTTTTGTGACCCTGTTACAGTTCAACATATCATTCAGTATTCTTTGACATCATGCTGGCTTCACTTAGCAGAAAATGGGTAATAGAGTTCAAATTTGTTCCATACAGTGGGCCCCAAAATATGTCTTAACCGGGGTCCCCAATACTATTAACATGGCACTGTTGCCTCTGCATCTAGGTGGGCATACATGTTCTCTGTATGCGTTCCCGGAACGCTTGATCTTTCAGCATTCATATGTAGGAAATATAAATCTTAGCCTCTTTTTTTCTGTCTGATTTAATATTTTGATACTTTGTGCTAATTAGAGCTTCACATACTCATTCTTCTACACCATTGCATGCCCCAAAATATTGTCTGTTATCGGGTTTAGATATTGTATTCTGTTATTCTAGATAATCAGGATATCTACTGAAATGGCATGGCTTTGTGAACTTCACAGTTTCTAGCATGAGTTACTGTGTTTTCTTCACAGTTTTTGTGGTAAGAATGGAGACAACCTTGAAAATGTTAATATAAATGAATGAATGAACACTAATGCATATAATTTACACCTCTATGTACATTTGGCTGCTGAACTACCCCTGCGCAAAATGCGCTTATGCTGGGGTGGTGCCTGATTTAGATCTAATGATAAAATAATAGGAAATAACGTGAAAGCCATGTTTCAACGTGTTTTTCCTTCTGTTATTAGCCTTGGACCCCTGGTTTCCACCTGCATTTATCACCTGGATGTACATACTGACTCAAACACAGATTTGAGCACACTTTATTGGTGCAAATGCAGTTTCCAATAGGTTTTACTCTACTATCTGTATTCTGTAACAAAGACCAAATATTGATTATTTACCTTTCTTGATGTATGAATAAAGATTTAGATAAAATATATATAAATGTTCGAGTTTGTGGGGAAATATATCCTTTTGTGCGGATCCTTCATTTATTGACTAGATAGCTCCATATCTGGCTCTCAAGACACTTGAAGTCTCATAAATACCTCACAATGCATGCTTCCTACTACTAAACAATGTCAAGCAATTGGCGCTCTTAGCTAAATCCGCAGTAACATTTCATAAAAAATAGGCAAGTGGTCATGAATTCAAATGCCCAGTGTGGCATTACACTATCCTCATGGGAGAATTAAAAGCATTAATGAAGGACTGGCGTGTTGCAGTATAAACATGTCAGATTTAATCATTTTGACGTGTTTACCTTAACTTCTAGCATGCATATTTCTGTAGAAAGAGACAAAAGGTGCATGTTACTGCATAAGCTAAAGTACATTTGCCATTGACAATGCTGTTCCATATGTATAAACAAACATCTGTGTAAATCCTCTTACGAACAGGCGAGAGGTTTCGATTTCGCCCAAGCCATTTATGCCAGGCAGGCACATTATCCTCCACAATTAAGATGGAATTTTCATCCCGCGTGAAGGAAGACAGGGTACAGTGTGAAGGGCCATTACCTCATTGCTTCCCATAGATCCACTACCCCCTTTTGGCTATTTGGAGTGAAGGATGCAATAGGGAGAAGACCAGTTAGAGTAGGTTTTCAACAGACAGGGAGAGGGTGGTGATTAATTTTAACACCTTGGCTGCTAGGGGTTTTCCCGCTGTGCGCTGGCACTTGAGATATCCCATTGTTCATGACAAAGCCAGCTCGTCATCCGCACAGCACAGGTAACACTCATGACGAGCTGGCTTTGTCATCAGCACTGAAGGGGTTAATGAGCACAACCATGGGAAGGATTGAGGAGCACACACAGCTGAGTTAGCATGAGCCTCCCATCAACAATTTCAAAGAACCTAGAAAACACTGACTGGCTGAAACCATATTTGCAATGTCTGGGAGTGATAGTTTGAGCTTTCAACAGATATATTGAGAAATCCCCACTCTCATCTGTATAACTCTTATAAACTGGGTCTTCCACGATGTGGAAATGAAAATGTTGACTAAACCATATGAGGACCAGAAGCAACGGAAGGAACCTGCTTCCTCTTGAATCGCCAAAGCCATTTTAAGGGCCATAGGACCTAGCTTTCCAAAGTTAATAAGGAGAGAATGTAATATTTGAGAAAGATCCAGTGGGACTGGACTTTGGCTAGATTCCTTGATGGAGAGAGTGGTTGAGCAGCATGTCTTTATTCGAACCATAGTTAATGGGTTTCCCAGAATACCCCCAGAGAGTTTCAGACCTATTGGTGCATCCAAGATGAAAATAGTTACCTTTTGGTCGGCCATTCCCATTGGCTTAGATTGGATTTTGACCCCAATTATTTTCTATGGGTTTTTCTGTAATTTACGTTACAGATTCATACATTCAAAACTCTTTAAACATGTTTTTGTGTTGTTTTGTTTAGTAAACGTTTCTTCTGATTTCTTACATTACTTAGGTACCTATGCCAATTCTAATGATAACTTTAATGATGTTTTGGTGCTACTAAGATATTTGCACACATTGTCCTGGGGTATGCGTGTCTCCTGATCCACAACTATCAAAGGTCAGCGTGTTTTTGATTTCTAGGCACCAAACATACCAAAACAACTGGTTGCAAAAGTTGATTGCAAATTGTTCACTGACTATGTACTAATATATCACTTCACAAATACACCTGTCATGGATGTCACAGAATGACCCGCCTAATGAATATTAATTTAGCAGGTCGCTATTTGGGATTCTTCCTGATTGTCTACAGACACCAGGATGGTGAACTGCATAGAACAACAGTTCATCATCTCTGTTTGCATTTCGAGATTGCAAACTAGTGTCTTGTAAAGCAGTTCTTGTTCCACGTAGGAACCGTTGATTTCAAAAGCATGAAAAGGTTCCTATTTGGGAAGGCAGGAGAAAGCATTGGTACCCTGAACCCCTGCCTGCTCTCACCGAGACACGATTTCCAAAGGGTAAGCAGCCTATAGGGCAAAATATAATGCTGTAAACCCTGTGATTTTGGGAATTGCAGGGTTTGCAACTGCAAAATTGCTTTATAAATCTAGCCTTGGATTGTTTAACTCAGTTACAGTCTGAAGCTACTCGCCCCTAGTTACTATTACAGTTCCTGGAGAGGCTTGCTGAAAATGTGTTAAGAACAATGTGTAAAGCACTATTAAACCGAGAATAAAATAAAATGGGGACTAGCTAATGCTTTTAGAATGTTTTTGTGAGGCGAACATACAAAGAATGGAGTGCACACACCAGCAACAAACATGGCTACAAACCCAGTCTCTTTGTCAGCTCCCAGGAGGAACAATACATTTCACACTTATGTAGCATGCCAATAATTGGAAACAAACCCTATGGAATGTCAATACAAACCTATGCATGTATATGTCTGATGCATTTGAGCATAAGGCTAAGACATTTTAGAAAATACGAAGAGTTTTCTTATTTTCTAGAGGATGTTTGATGCATTTTTTCATATTTTAATTCATTCCACCAATTATCTTTACCAAACGGTAAACTTACCAAGTTCACATGAAGCTAAGAATGTTTCATTCCATCTCATAGCTTAAGTGCTGGGCTACAGCTATCCTCCAGGTCCCACTAATAGTCCTATTCTCCTTTAAATTCCAAAAGGCTCTGCGTCCCCCCCTTGTTAATACTTCTCCGACAATGAGCTATTCCATCTTTGAGGAGCTTTGACCATTAGAGATTCCCGGTAGGTTATCTGGCTCAGAGAATTCCCATAACAGAGCATTGTTTACTCCTGACCTTCTGGGTAATCAAGTCTTTGGCTGCAAGGCCCTCTACTAAACATGGTAGATGTTGACTGTAAGATCTTCTAGTGTGAGGAGTCTAAGTAACCCTTAAACCCTGCTGGGTGAAATGTGCTAGACCTTTTGGTCTGTGAGCCTCCAAAGACGTCTCTATCTCAGATATGTTAAAGCAGAGACCCTCCTGGAATGGGTGACTTTGTTTTTTTTAAACAGGTAAAACTTCTAGATGTTGGAAAGGATAACATTTTGCAACTGAGCACGCTCTTACTCTAATCCTAAGCTAATACAGCTTGACAAAGTCACGTTTGGAGGGAAGCAGCTGGCTTCAACACATACCACCCCTGAGCTTTCGATTTGATTCTTTGATTCTAAAAAGCAGGTAATCATTTTTGGAAGCATATACACCCGCAGTTTCACCTTGTGCGATAAATCTAAGATGGAATCCTATTTAAGAAGGTTGCAGAGGTCTTTTCGACTTGAAGAAGGGAGTTATTATTTGCTGTTGTATAACAGAGTAGATGCGTTTAACATTTTTAACTTAAAGTGACATTAAGCTGCATGAAATCAATTTATTTTATCACAAAGATCCTCAGAGTGAGATTCAGCTAAGAATTTCCAACACATGTGAAAAATGTCTTTCTTTGCTAGAAAAAGACACATTAAAATAAGATTTCCTATATTTCTAGGCATTAGTATGAGCTGTAGCTAAACTGTCAGTAAATGGTGTGCTTTCCACTGTTACAATGTGCCTGGCTGTATCTTCTTTGTCCAGAATCTGGGGTACATACATAAAAAGACCTTTATATAGCTGTGTTGTTTGCATATTATTATGTGGAAAGTTGTATGCATATAGGAATGGGAAATTGTATGCCACAGGTTGAACTACAACCATTGGAAAACTGAACAGTGCTTAGTTTGTGATATACAGGGAAGGGGTTGGACGCAGTTGGATGTGGGAGGTTAGCAAGATAGACGATGGCTAGCCATGGGGACACGGGGCTACTGCTGAAGAACAGAGGTGAGTAAGCCTTGATTGTAAAAATATAGAGATATTGCATTCACAGGTTACCCTTGGGCTTATCCTAAATTGAGATGATGTTTGGAGAGCAAAGTCTAGATAATTTATTTTTCTGGTGAAGAGGAGGGATAGAGCCTGGTAGATTGTGTGCTGGTTAGAGCTCCACTCTGCTTGGCTAATGGTGGAAGGTGGTATTTAGTGTTTTCTTCCAGCACTTCCAGGATGCCAGCCTAAAATGCTGATGCATATCTCATGAGGCTCACTTAATTGTGTTGATCTTGGCTAGGGTGGCAGCATTGTAGACCAATATCATTTTACTTGACTGTAGAACAAAGAACATGAGGCAAGAGGGCAGCTGAGATCATACACAATCATGACGTTCACTTAGCTTGCTTTAAGATTATAGTGGGCCTGGTACACTTCCAGATATTTCCTATTAAACTAGGAGGTGCTTTGAGACTCGTTCAATCCGCTCTTCTACCATCAATGTCATTTGCAAGAGGCCTGAAAGCAAGCAAGCAATTCCATCAATCCACCCAAAATGAAACATTGCATTCTTTGACACAAGTACTAGATTTCAACCACACAGTTGCCATATACATTGTTACAACTTCATTCAATGTAAACTTAATTCACCTCCATCCGCAGGATGACAATCATTCATAAAAGAAACATGCCCTACGAAAGTGCCTGGAGTGAAGTGTCAGCTAACCTGTAACAGGGAACACAGCGACATTTATTAGTCAGCACACTGGCTTTATAAGCCAATAACCGAACCTGTAAATCTATATTAGTGACTTTCAGTACAACGAGAGAGGCTTTGTTTTTTAAAAATAGGATTTTGTTTTGACACTGCACATATCAAGTGGAATGGCAGGTGAGCCGAACATGAGTCTGTATTGTTAAGCTATTGAAAGCTCTAGGATTGAGGTAAATTAAATTATATTGTATTCAGTAATGAAGAAGAAAAATAAAATGCAGGATACACTAAGGATACATAATATTTTATATTCAGGTATAAATCATTGTCATTCCTGCTTTGTACATGGTTAGTTATGGGTGATCATGGTTTTACCGTTTTGGTTACATTTTGAATTAGACAAAATACTTTGTGGTTTTAGTGGAATAGTGAGAGACAGTCATGGCAAGACGTGTTAAACGTATCTATTCCTTAACTTCAGTAGTTTCTTCTTGTCAGACATCATTAATGGACTCCCGAGAGGGTCATTGGTTGCTGTGAGAGTGCTTTAACTGAAATGCAGATGTGATTGCTTAAGCATGAAAGAATGTATTTGTCTTAAAATAGTAGTCAGAGTTCTTTTATTAGATGTTTTTTCTCAATAGGAGAATGGATCAGTAAGTGAAGGTGTGTTTGAGTAAAACTTTCCATAAATTGTTAGACAGTTTCATCGTTTTGAGTCTTATATCTCTGAAGAAGAAAGGATGATTCGTAGTCAACATGAAGTGTAAAAATATTGACTTTCAAAAGCATAGATCACCAGAATTTGTAGCTTTGTTTCAATTACATGATGAAACTCTCACGCGTCAGGGTTACTATTGAATTAAAGAAAGACCAAGGTGGCATGACATGCATTGATGTGCACGTTATGCTACCATGCTTGGTTTGATAAAGCTTCCACCTTCTGGAGCCCACTGAAAGCTTATAACAATATGTGATTTCTGGGTCTTAAGTTTTATTGCGGATCCCTTGGTACAAAGCCTACTCTGGCGGCCATGCCCCAAAATCCTAGCGAATCCCCCATACCACAGCAGCATATGCATTTTTGTTATTCTGAGAAATAGTACATATCTGTTACTCAAGTATGAATTTCTCTACAAACTCTTTTCTTCTGCATGCACAATTAACTCATTGTTTTAAAGGGGCCAGTTGTAGTTTTACCCAGGCTTTCCTGCCATTACCACTGGGTTACACTAATGAAAAGAAAAGTGTACTAAATTACTGAAGGACGCTCATTGGTCAATGTATCCAAACATGTCTTCAAAATAAGTGTAAGAGATAGTTCCCAGTCAACGTACTTTTGATTCTTGTGTTTTAATTTAAACGTTTTGTTAAGTTATGCAGTGTTGCATAGTCCTTTTAAGTACTATTCGAATGTATTAGCCACCTTTCATGTAATCAAATTAGGTGCAAAATAAGATCAGAATATCAGCGGGAATATATCAAACGAATGCATTTCATTAAAATATAAAAATCCTTCCAGTATCTTCCTCAGTATAGCTCTTTGCAGAATATTCGCATCTGTAAGATAAGAAAAGCAAATGGTCGTCAAATGCCACAAATGCTTATAAAATGTCACAGCATCAGCATAAATCCCTTTAGATAATGGCAAGAGAAGTTCAAAGTGTACTTCCAGGCAAGTGATGCATCAGGGGGGTGCCCTAGTGAAATTCTAGTATCCTGAACTGCAGAGACATTAGAGCTTCTGCTTATTCAGATAATACATTATTCTTCAAAAACCGGTCCCAGCTCAAACCTAGTTCCTAGATGCAGCAGATGAAAGGGAAAATGGGAGACTCTGCTTGGACTGAACATGTACCCACATTCTGGAAGAGGAAATTGATAACATAATGTGATTATCAGGGCCATTGTGACATAAAGAATGCAAGCAAATGCAATGAAGTAAAAAAGGGACTGGATTTCAGTACATCACTGTTTTATTTAGTGCTTGTAATGGGTGGAATTGTTTCATTTAGATTTTAGATCCCCTGCTTTTGTGTTTACCTTTGTCATTTGCTACATGTTATTACTCTCACATACATTAATGTATCTCTTAACACATTAGAGGGCATGTCTGCTTGTGATGTCAAGCTTATGAAGATGTCATTTTAGTTGGATCTTTGATCAGCATCGCCCCACTTGTGATAATGGTGGTGATGTCAACCATGCACAATGGATAGAGTTTTTATTAAGCAGTGAAGGCCTGCTAAAAAAGGCTTCCAGAATATGGTAGACGTCTTGCATGACTAGAGCCAATTCGAAAAGTTCAGTTTGTCAAAATGCAAAGTCTTTGCCACTAGCTTGATATATTGATGTATTAAAGACATGCACTATCCTCTGATATGCACCTAGGGTTTCAAACTATTACAGACCACATTGACATCGTCCCTTATTGATAGTGGGCAGACACTGGCAGAGGCCAGATACCTCAAGGTTTGTCAGATAAAGTGAGTTCTGGTGCACTCAAAGGGGTAATGCCATTTTATTCTTGTAGGTCCACTTTAGAATGCTTTCATTATTATATAAAGGGTCTTTCGCTTCTTCTGTAATCTCATGTATTTAGTTTGGGGTACAGATTGATGACATTAGGTGGAGTCACAAGCATATGTCTACTGTCTCCTTGTGTGTCACAGAGCGTAGTTTACCAGCTACATATGCTAACAGCTGCACTGTCTCGAGTCACACAGAAGGGCGCTTGACTTAGAACCCCCTCTGGTGTGGTGAAAGCATGTGCATGCTTAGGAGGGATTAGAAGTGTGAGTGATCAACAATAACACTTCTCACCGCGAACAAATAGGCACAAAAAGATAGCCCCATACTTAAAAATACTAGACACGTCCTGCTTGAAGTAGATCAGAAAATGGAGCACAGTGTTAAGAATTCTAACTGGGAATCCCTGTAGGCAAACTCTAAGATAAATTATAGGGGGAAACATAGACATTAACTCATGGAAAAGACTAGGGATCTCACATCCTGCCCAACTGGAAGAAGGGGGAAACCCCTACACCTTCAACATGCTAAAAAACAATATAACCTTCCAGATGTAGAACTCTACAACTTCCTTAAAAACAGGACAGCCCTAGCCAAATCAAAAATAACAAGACACAAACCCTCAATCATCCAGTACATGGAGAACCTGAACAAAGTGGGCCACCAGGTGTCCCACATATACAAACTACTCCGACCTAGCTCCTCCAAGCTTAACGATAAGACAACCAGCTTCTGGGAATCACAGCTAGACACCACACTTAGCGAGCAGGAAAGACACTACCTATGGATGTTCTCATCGAAGAACATGATCTCCCCGGTGTTAGCTCAGACAAAATTCTGGCTTCTGCACAAGGCCTACTGGACCCCGGTGTGCCTAGCGGCCCTGGGTCTGAGGGAAAACGACAGATGCTGGAGCTGTGATAAAGAGCAGGCGGACTTGGCGCACCTCATCTTCCACTGCACAAAGGTCAAAAACATTTGGGGAAAAATATTCACCTTCATCAATAAAGCTCTGGGGTGCACACTTAAGGAAGAGTTCACAACACTCACCACTGCTTTCATAACAGCTGATCTTGACACACAACATGACAGAGACCTCCTAGATTTCCTACCAACGGCAGCAGTCAAAACAGTACTCACCAAATGGAAGGACACCTCCAAAGCCACCTTCAAGGGCTGGCTCAACTGGGTGACATTCCTGAGAGGAGCTGACATCACAGCCTTAAGAAACTCACCATGGAGAAAACCCAACAGGAGTATGTAGGCATCCTTGGATAAATTCCTTGTCCCCTACGAACCCCCATGAATGCACCAGTCAGAATCAACCGAAGGGCTCTTCCCCACACCAACCACTAGAGCAGGAGCAGGACACCCCCACCCCTCCCCCCTAATCTCTTCTTTCTTTTTCTTTTCCTCACAGAGTAGATACGTGACAGGGGGGCGGTCTAACAAATATTTTGTCATAAGCCGATTAGCCTGACGTTCACCCCAAACACATAGACACAAGGTATATAGGTTATATGTTATATGAGGATTTGTACTGAATCAGGGACGGTCAAGCCGATGTGCCCCACGTTTAAACTGTATCACCAGCAGCTAAGCCACAGCTAAGCCACATGGGCTGTCATCCCTGGAGGGAGATTATGACGGTGATATCATGTTATATGCCATTTGTTGTAAGTGTAAAAAAAAACAATGAAAATATATATTTTTTAAAAGTGTGGGTGATCAAAGGCATGAGTAATGAGGGCCCTAATTCCTCCAAGGATGAGAGATTGCAGTAAATGGTGTCATGACTCTGTTGCTCCATCACCACTTTAGGCATGAAGTTGGGGAGGATGTAGCCATATGGCTAGAGCGGTCGAAGCTGGGAAACCGGGTTCGAGTCTCTGCAACTACGCTCAACATCCTGTGATTCTGGGCAAATCACTTAATCTCCACGTGCCTAGAAAAAATGAATGTGTTCTCATGTAACGAAACTGGTGCTATGTAAAGCGCTCTGATACTCAATGTCTTCGTGTCTAGTTCGCGCTATATAAAACTCAAAAAAAAAAAATTGTACAAATATTCCAGGAAAATATGTGAAAATATGTACGACTGAGCCAGCCCTAATGCCTGACCTGCTCTGATACGTAATAGATGCCATGGGTGTAATGAGTCGAAACTAGTGACCCAACCGTTTGTAATGCACATGGCTGGACATATTTGAATTGAAGCTGTGGAACTCTCAACTGAGGTTCATAAAAGACTTGCCTTTGTTAATGTTCTTGAGAAAGCTTTAGAAGTCCAATTCTTTTAGTTGAAGCCACTTTTTGCTGATCATTACCATTTATTTTATTTTCCTCACTGAATCAAAAATCAAAAGAACAATTCACTTTATCCATGCTGCACTTTTATAATAACACGATTTTATATGTCAATTGACCTCACAGTTTCCTAAGCGCTGTAAATAGCATTGATTACTAAATATCCAATTTATTGGTACTCAAGTAATCGACCTCTAAAGGATGAGTTCGACCCACCTTTGTTCAGATTCGGATGCTTCTTCGACACCAGCTGTCAGCACTTAGAACGTACACTTCTGAGCCATCTTGCAAGATAAAATAAATTTTCGGAGCTGGGGACCAGTTTTTAAAGAATATTGTGTGATGATTTAAATAAGCAGAAGCCCTAATGAATATGCGGCTCAGGACATTATAATTTCTGAGTGAAGCGTGTTATTATTCGATTTAAACCTCCTGTTGATGTTGGGTTCTGTTTTGTCTGGTTCTCTGACTGTTGAAACGTTGAAGCCTTGCTGGCATATTAACAAGTTGTGCTATTGAGACAGGAGATTCTCCGAGAGGCTGGTAGAGATTCCACATCTACCAATTTAAATGATTATCTCGTAAAGAGACGTTATCACATGGTGTTCAAAGGTGAGCTGGAAACTCATACACACAATAGATTTCTAGTTGATTATTGAGGTTGGCTCTGCAGTCACATAGTCCATGTCACGTTGACAATCTCCCTTAAGCTTGATGGGTGACTCCATGTTGTCAGAGGCACAATGTTCCAGTCCTGGATTTTTATTTTGCAAAGCTTTGTTTTCAGATGTGAGTCCAATTTGTTCAGTGACAATGAACCAAGATGGCGATTCCCATAATTTACTGGGTTCCTAAATGAAATGTTAAAGGAAAGGTGTGCCTGGAAAATGTGTTCCCTAATCACGGGCAATATTCTGGTAACCATGATCTGAGCCGGTGCTCAAGCCCCGCCCCCATTTCTACCCCACCTTTGATTTCCATGGCTAGCAGCAGGTCTGAGATTCTCATGCGCACATTTCAGCTCCTATTTAGCAAACTTCTTCAGTGCACATTCAGCAAACTTTGTATGTATTTTAAAGTAACCGGGCTGTCTATTTTTCTAAGATTTTAGAAGCCGTCAGTGTTCCTTCAATGCAGCCATTTCTTTATTACAGCACTGGCCCCAGAAGACCTCAGGGTATTGCATTTGTTTCCAAACAATTATGGCTGTGCG
This sequence comes from Lissotriton vulgaris, assembly GCF_964263255.1. NCBI lineage: Eukaryota > Metazoa > Chordata > Amphibia > Caudata > Salamandridae > Lissotriton > Lissotriton vulgaris. The sequence continues at coordinate 1,574,131,166 of NC_141685.1, forward strand.
GGTCTAGCAATAAATCCAGCGTGATATTTCTGTTTTTCTTGGAATACATTTTTACTTTTCGAAACTCCAACGCAAACCTGCTGCATCCGGCAATGTTGTGTGGACCAAGGGCCGAGTTCAAGTTGCCTCTCGTTATTTATTGCGTTTCTCTTTATAAAGAAAGTTCCATTGCTTTTCAGAGTATCTGTAAAAAATAATAGGACATAATGTGTGAAAAGTGTTAGTGCTGAACCCCGAACAACCTTTTTTTTTTGTTTGTTTGGTTTAAAAAAAAATCCAATTGAAACAAGTTTGTTCCCCAAATAAAGTGCTTCACTAACTATAGGAAGGGTCAAAAATGCGTACCGAGATCACATTTCCTCCTGATCATATATTATTCTTCTGGCTCTTAAAACATGCTGCTGCTGGGAGCTGCAGGAAGAGTGATACCGTAGCAGAGTGCAGTGTGTGAACTTAAGACCTTAAAATACAAATGCTCCCTTAATGTTCACTTCACAGATCGAAAGGCATTTTTATTTGTAATCTGAGTTCAAGCACCCTATACCGAGGGTCCTTATCACGGATCTCTGTGTCACTGTGGTAGATTTGTAAATAATGAAGGGCATGGACCTTTGAGGGGTCTCTAAACTAAGAACTGTGACAGACAATACCTTGGCTGTGTCGCTGTACAGCAAATAGTTTTTCTTCAGAGTTTCCTGTTAGCCTTTCATTTGAACGGCTAGCACTAGTGCAACAATTTATTTAATGGTTACATATGTATTTGGGTTGGTATTATACAGTGCACAAATAAAAACTCACTATCCTGTCATGATTCTCTCTTGGTAGACAGCCCTTGTTTCCTTTGCTATTGACAACGAGTTCTACTTAGCATGGCGTGCGGCATAGCGCATTGCATTTTGCATTTTCTTGGCTTAATTTAGGTTTGTGTTTGTTGAACCATAATGTTTATCTGTGGGGTTTCAGTGGGTTTCTATGGATTTTTTTAAGGTACAACATTCACCTTTCATTTACCTACTCGACACTGCGCAGAACCTTCTGCTTTTGGCCCGGGCCAGGTGACCTAATCCTAGGGCCCAGCAGCCCCTCTGTGCATGCCCATAGACAGCAGGCCTGCAGTGCCTTCACCCAAACATAGCAAGAGGGGGGCCTTTTCATAAGATGTTCATCAACCTGGGAAAAGGCAAGAAGACTTTTGCCTACTACTAAGGTGGATGCTGCGTGGCCAAATGTCCAGAGCTTGTAAGTTATTTTGCGCATTCATCCTCGTAGAAACATAAAGGGAGGATTCTGGCCTCTGCTCTCAGTAGGAAATGACAAGAAAGAACCAACTTATCACAGTCACTACAGAAGAAATTGTGCTCCGATAGTCAACGATGCATTCACTTGCATCAAGGATTTCAAATCGTTTTTGAAGGTGGAATTGCAGAGAAAACACTCTTGCTTTGCCTTCACCAAGCCCAAGATGATGGGATAATTTGTCCTTTACAGAAGTGGAGCTTCAACTAGGGAACCTGCTACGAAACGGGGCATACTGCCCCCTCCCCAGGCCGATTTTGGCACTGCGTACGCCATCCCCCAGGAACCAGCCTATTAAGGGTGGGTGCCCTGGTGCCCACCCAGGGTACCCACCATCTTCTTGTTGGGGGGAGCCCCAATTCCCCAGCGGTACCTGCTGGCTCCCTGCCTTCATCTGAAGCCAGCATTGATTAGAGTCCAAGTTCCAAGATGGCTATCAACACTTTCTGGTTGAAGTATTGGCAGCCAATCAGATCTTAGCATGAGATTTATCGGATCGTGGGAATTCGCGAACCTGGATATCTATAAATCTATTTTCTTTATTAACTCCAATGCTGCTTAACAGATTAACACCAATTCACAAAAAGGTCTAATTGTGGATCAATATATATATATATTTATTTATGCCAAACAATTCCCACCACTTCCGACCACTTCCGTGTTCCGGCGAAGAAGGAACTCAGACCACCACCGCAGATCAGGCAAGATATGTTTTTATTTGCGTTACTCCCGCAGCCTGCAACGACGCGTTTCGGGCTTCACGAGCCCTTGATCACATATTCATTTATATATACATTAGGAAATTGATGTATTAGTTGAAGGGGGTGCGAACACCAGTGGCGGCTGGCACAAGTAAACACTGTAGGGTGGTGAGGCGGGGCTTGGTGGGGTAGTGGAGTTTGACATACTACAGGATAGTGAAAAGTAAATAAATAAATACATAAAACCACTTACCTTGCGCTCGCTGCATTGCTGAGTCAGCGATGCAGTGAATGCAAGGTAAGTGGTTTTATTTATTTGCTTATTTGTTTTTCACTATCCCATCGAATGTCGAACTCCAGTACCCCTGCCCCACCACCTCACCCCACAGCATTTACCTGTGCAAACAGCCTCTCGCGAACACACCTACAGTGATAATAACAGTCTTTCTGAGAGTGAACCCTGGAGATAATGTATGAAGAATTTATGGAATACTCAACTCAGGGTGATCCTAGAGATAATGTATGAAGAATGTATCCAATACTGAAACAATAGTACAGTTAGCTGTGGAAATAATGAGATGTCACTCCGAACCTGAGAAAATAATACTTGTTATTCACTGTTACCCATCACAAATGTTAAGTTATTCTTGGCCCAACTCAAACATCTGTCCTTGTCTTCAACTGCTACGTCGGATCAGAAGAGTAATAGGCCCACCATACATACAATTACTTTTCCTCCCTTTCCCAAATCCCAAAAAAAGAGAACTAGCCTCCTGCCACCCTCCCTCATCATACCCTCTGTACGTTCCCATTATCTCATTTGCTAAAGCCATACTAGTCCCAGCGCTTTACTGATATGCTCCAAGAGAGCCTGTCATGCAGCCTGGAATTCATTTATGACTAGTAACAGTGGGAACACTGCTTCCTGTCCTGAACTTTTGACGTGCAAATCATTGTTATCAGATGAGTCCGTCTAATTAGTTCATTAGAAGCAAGCGAATACTACCATACACTGAATACATTTAGCTGACGCACAAAAAAATATGACTGGAGACTGTTTGTAATGACATAGAGTGAAGTGGTCACCCTAGTGGGAAACAACTTTTGTATATCATTTCGTGAACATCATTGTTAAGAATACCCACATGTAGAATTTGATGGTTTTGATAGAGGCCTCTTTTTATATGCAACTCGGATTCTCTGGAGCTGGTATTCACAGGGTGGCAGATAGAACTAACAGTGCAGTGTTTTGTGAGCTGCCACATTTTGAATGGAAGCACTCAGCAGAAGCTTCCTCAGTGAACAGGGTTTTGCATCAGCCCTTGATGTATTGCATTAGAAGTGACAGGCTTCCATGGATAGCTTGTACGTAAAGATCGTTCTGCCTGCCCAGGCAATACGAAAGCATTGGTTTGAGGTGGTTTTCCTTTCAGGAAGTTTCCGGTTAAGTCCTCGGTCTTTCACAGACAGGTGAAGTCGTTTGATGGAGTGAATTAGTATTGAGTCTTGCTTCAGACCCTTAGCCTGGGTACTCCCATCAGCATGGATGTTGACCTGTTTTTTCTTAGTAAAGATTTTCCATCAAAGAAGCTGTGATTTATTGCACACGGTCTGACGCTTTTTATTTGAAGGAAGGATGGATTGTAGAGAGAAACTTGCTTTCTAATATCACAGGGAGTTTAAACGCACGGAACTGCACGGTTTGGCGTGCGGATGTGACAATGAGGCCTGGAACTTCCTCCAGATTGAGGTGTTTTCTTTCGCTGTCATGTGTTTTTCAGTGCAAGTATTGCTTTGTTGGAAGTGAGCGGGCATGTTCTGGTGCAGATCATAAAGAGGCCTCTTTCTCTACTGCTGGGTCTTTGACAGCTGCCATGTAATAGCTGGAATTATCCTATAAGTGTTGATTTTTTTTTTTTATAGTGCCATCCCATGTTGTCCCAGAACTACAATTTTCTACGTTTGACTTATAGCACCCGGGCTTCGTTCTGTTCTCCACGGGGAGTCTTTATGAATTAGACCAAGCCAACGCTGACTCGCATTTTAAAGGGCATGTATTATTTATTGAATAAATTATGCACTGCATTTGTTTTGATCAGAGATAGTCACAATGAGGCAACTTATTCGCAAAGCTAAATTACCAACTTAAAAGGAATCAACATAAACGCAATAAACTAGAACACATCTCACATAGAATATTAGTTGCTATTACCTTCTATTCATTTCCGGGATGGGCACTATGAGTACTCGATTATTCGAGATGCCCATTGCCAGTGCTTGTATATCTGCTTTCGAAGAGTTAAATAGGCTTAGATTTGCTTCGAAGAGCAGTGATAGTCTTAAGACTGGTCCTGGGAGTTGTTCGACTGAGTATCCATGTCTGGCAATCCTTTGCCCCTTGATATAGGGGAAAGAATGCGTGGTTACTCATTTTATATTACATTAATACTGGCATTCACGTTCTAGGAGAGCCACTAATGGCTTCTAGTGGAACATGGAAGGTAGAAACTTGAAGGGAGATTTACCAAATCTCCACGCAATGTAGCGCAGGCTCCTGTGAGGCTTCGCTGCGTTGCGCGACAGGGAAAGAGCAGAAGAGTGCCATATCTACAGAGATATGGCTCTCTCCTCCTCTTTCCCCTGTGCTGGCGCTGATTACAGCTGCCATGTGCCACACAGCACCATTGGTGCCATAGCGCTAGTGTGTGTGTGTGTGTGTCTAGCATAGGTTTTGTACAGGGAGGGTACACTTCCTGTACCCCTACTCCTAAATAAGAGAGTATTTCGGTCTTCAAACCTGAGGGCCGAACATTATAAGACTCTGTTTAATCTCTATTACACCCCCGCTAAATTGCATAGATGGGGGGTAAGAGAAAATGATAGATGTCCTAAGTGTAATACTGGTCCTGCAGATCTTTTGCATATGTTCTATCATTGCCTCAATCTCGCCTTAATTCGTAGGGAGATAACTTTGTTTTTGGGGGGGGGGGTGCTAGGTCTTAACTTCGATCTATCCCCGACCATGGTCATAATAGGGATGGATGATAAACTGAAGGTTGGGAGGGACACGCAAGCTCTTGTGTTTATTTCAGTTGCGGTATTACAAATTCTTATTTCTGCAGGGTGGAAGGATACCACCGCCCGACCTTTCAGATGTGGCTCGCCAGGCTACTTGGCATACATAACATAGTCATGTTTATACGAATTTAAGGGTAAGAAATCTAAAGAATTGGGAAGAAATATTTGGGCACCCCTGAAGAATTGGAGGGATTCAAAATATTAAATTATTTTATGATGTATATTTATTTAGGAGTAGAGTTGTTACCAATTTCTGGGCCACGCTAATAATGTTTGTATGAACTGTGTTTGAGCTTTGACTATTTTTGTTTTACACTATTGATCAATATCAAATAATTTATTGCAGTTTAAGAACTGCGTAGTTTTGTATCTGGTTCAATGAATTGTATATGTATCTGCTTGTTATGGAAATACACCTTATGTCTCAATAAATATATATATAAAAAAAGGATACGGAAATGGCCAAAGGCCAAGCTGTGAGGCCGTATTCTGCCCAGATGGTGTGTGTGACTCTTTAGAAATACTACACACAATCAACTGTCATATAACACAAAGAAGAAATCAGATAGTTTTATTGTTTCAGCAGCTGTCTATGCAGTTAAGCACAAGGGGCAGGGGGATGTCGACAGATGACAAAATAGGAATGAATTGTTTTTTAAATTTTCCCTATTCCGTCATCTGGTGACTTCCCATGGCCTCCCGCCCGGTGCCCCCACCCCACTGTGCTCACCTACATGGGCCAGCACAGTATTGTATACAAGAGAGATAGTCTTGATTTAGTCAACTCCCACATTTCTTTGTGGAACTCGAGAGAGGCAACTCACCTATTAGTTGTCTCACACACCGAAGGAACAGATTAAAATCTTACATACTCCAACACCAGCCAACCAGAAAAAGGAAATTTTCATCCCAGAAACCAAGCAGCCAGTGAAGATTCTTTTAAATCCATGGACTTATTTACCATTTAAACCAATCTGTCTCTGCCCTATGGAATAGTAATTATTAGATTTTTGCTTTCTTTTGTATTTTACATTGTTGTATGTGTAATATTTTTCTTGCTGTCGTCTCATTGATTACATCAAATTAAAAAACATGACATTACCTATGAGAATATTAAAAAGTTGACCTAACAAGTTTTTATAGTCTCCCGGTATATATATATATATATATATATATATATATATATATATATATATATATATATATTCAAATCGAGCAATGCGCTCCTGCGCTTTCGAAAGTCACTCTAGATCCTCCTGCCATCCAGCTCTGTCAGCCTCTCGTAGCTCCGCGCCTCTGTTCTCAACTGTTCAGTGTCATGCGCCCGACGCGTTTCGAGGCTGATACGCCTCTTCTTCATGGGGTCTTGGGAAGTAAAGCACGCAAAGGCAGCTCATCCTTCTTCAATCAATCTTGGTTCGATTTGACTGGGTGCCTCCCTTAGTGGGCGTGGCTTCTTTTGCTTTGTCCATCAGGAAAGATGGTATTTGTAGTTCGTAGGATGAGTGTGTAACTTAAACCTTGAGTAGGCTGCCTGTTTCCTTCATTGGACATCAGTATTGGTCCCTTGAGTAGGGGTGATAGGCAGGGAGCGGAGCTGTCTTTTGTCGTGGAGCATCGGGCCTCAAGCAATGCCGTGTGCGTTGCTGTGGCCTCTCCGCGTTGTTTCTGCTTTTCCTCACAACCGGAAAAGGTGCCCTTTCGCACGGCCAGGGGCAGCCGTGTATAATATTCAAATCGAGCAATGCGCTCCTGCGCTTTCGAAAGTCACTCTCGATCCTCCTGCCATCCAGCTCTGTCAGCCTCTCGTAGCTCCGCGCCTCTGTTCTCAACTGTTCAGTGTCATGCGCCCGACGCGTTTCGAGGCTGATACGCCTCTTCTTCATGGGGTCTTGGGAAGTAAAGCAGGCAAAGGCAGCTCATCCTTCTTCAATCAATCTTGGTTCGATTTGACTGGGTGCCTCCCTTAGTGGGCGTGGCTTCTTTTGCTTTGTCCATCAGGAAAGATGGTATTTGTAGTTCGTAGGATGAGTGTGTAACTTAAACCTTGAGTAGGCTGCCTGTTTCCTTCATTGGACATCTGCATTGGTCCCTTGAGTAGGGGTGATAGGCAGGGAGCGGAGCTGTCTTTTGTCGTGGAGCATCGGGCCTCAAGCAATGCCATGTGCGTTGCTGTGGCCTCTCCGCGTTGTTTCTGCTTTTCCTCACAACCGGAAAAGGTGCCCTTTCGCACGGCCAGGGGCAGCCGTGTATAATATTCAAATCGAGCAATGCGCTCCTGCGCTTTCGAAAGTCACTCTCGATCCTCCTGCCATCCAGCTCTGTCAGCCTCTCGTAGCTCCGCGCCTCTGTTCTCAACTGTTCAGTGTCATGCACCCGACGCGTTTTGAGGCTGATACGCCTCTTCTTCATGGGGTCTTGGGAAGTAAAGCAGGCAAAGGCAGCGCATCCTTCTTCAATCAATCTTGGTTGGCAGGAGGATCGAGAGTGACTTTCGAAAGCGCAGGAGCGCATTGCTCGATTTGAATATTATACACGGCTGCCCCTGGCCGTGCGAAAGGGCACCCTTTCCGGTTGTGAGGAAAAGCAGAAACAACGCGGAGAGGCCACAGCAACGCACACGGCATTGCTTGAGGCCCGATGCTCCACGGCAAAAGACAGCTCCGCTCCCTGCCTATCACCCCTACTCATGGGACCAATACAGATGTCCAATGAAGGAAACAGGCAGCCTACTCAAGGTTTAAGTTACACACTCATCCTACGAACTACAAATACCATCTTTCCTGATGGACAAAGCAAAAGAAGCCACGCCCACTAAGGGAGGCACCCAGTCAAATCGAACCAAACAACTGCAACATGCTGCCAGAGTTAAAGCCTCTTCTAGTCCCTTTTCTCAGGCACTAAATGATGCCTCCTCTCTCCCCATGTCCTCGTACCCTCCAAGTGGAAATCACCAGGACCGGGGGGGCTCCACACTGCAGATGCCTGCACAACCATATATTCACTGAGAAAACCATAGGTTTCAGGCACGTTATTGTTAGAAATTAGCATTTTAAAACCTTAGAATTTCACTGAAAAAACATAGGTTTCAGGGATATTATAGTTAGTTGGATATTTCTCGCATACAAAACCATAGAAATTGCCCCATTGTAGTTAGTTCAGTTAACTATAACTCGCGCACCCGCAATGCACTTCTGATGATGTCACATATTACATCATTCATGACATGGTCAATGACATACCTGATGACATCTCAAAAGACATCACTGATGACATCATCCACGTGAATATCTGATGCACCTCCTCACACTCTAATATAACCTTTGATACACCCACTATAAAATACAGACTACCATTCGAAACCAACGAGAAACCAATACCAGTTACTACATACACACTCACTGATTCCTATGGTTTTGTAGGAGAGAAATGTCCAACGAACTATAACTCATTAAATGTGTATAAGCATGCAAAAGGAAAAAGGTGGAAAGAAACAAAACTCCTTGGATTTGTTCAGGAAGCCCTCACTCTCCGTCCTGGGCGGTGACATGCTTCATCATCGGGCCCACCGGGAGAAGCGGAATGCCTCCCCGGTGTGCTTCAAGCCAGGATACTGCGGAACTGGTTTTGTGAGAGTTGTGTGAAAAAGAAGTGTTTAAATATGTCCCGGTTGTTCCCACATAAAAACTTTATTTGGTGGTCAACCTGACATATATAAAAACAATGTGATGGGAAATTACCAAGATAAATGTCTGAATATCTCCACTTAAAGTGGGGTCGACATGTTTCTGCCCTTTATGTGTGGATTACTGGGCATTCTTCAGGACCATAGGGAGTGTACCTCGGCGGTATGGGCACGTTAAGGCCCACCCTAACCTGAGGACGTGAAAGTTAAAATAGGTGTCAAAACTATTAGTGCAGGGTAAACAAAAAGAGAACAAACCAACAGTAAAAAATTGGGGGTTTCCCTCAAAATGAGAGGAACCTGTGTGGTCTGAAAAGGCAATACAAGTGACATACAGACATATAGAGACAGGAACACATAGTTAGTTCAGTTTATCTGGTAATGTTCTCTTAGAAGACCGATCACAAATTGCTGTGCTTAAAATTAGGCAAACAAAAAAATTGTGTTTGTAACCGATATTTTAGTGATGGAGCCAAAGACCTAAAGTCGCAGGTAGGTGTACAAACAAACACTAAGAAGGAAAGGCATAGAAGTTGGCCCTCCACGCCAGATACGGCGTCTAGTTGATACTCGTGTTTTAGAGATCAATGGGCCATTATGCTGGGCCAATCTGTTAGTGGGAAAGTACTAATTAAATGACCCATCATGATCAAAGAAAAGGGTTCTCACTTGTCACTTAAAAGATCCACGCCTCATAGGTCTCGGGAGGGGGGTGGAGGCGAAATTGGCACGCCCTGTAGGTAAATGGACAGCAAAGTAACAAAAGGGCATTAGTAAAGGAAGGCAAACAGAGATGCGCGAGGCATCAAGGATTACTTATCTGAAGATTTGAGTAGAGCAAACTCACGCCCGCGATGCCTAGCACCCGCACCTCTCCTCTAACCGGACCTCGTGGATGAAGACCGGCCGGGGCAGCGGTGTTGATATAGTGTGGTACACAGGATGCAAACCGCAAGCGTAGTGCGGACAGGGGCGTGTGGTGCGTGGCTCGGGAGGCCAACCAACACGGACCCAAGGGGTCTTCTGGTTACTAACGCACCACGTATTTTCCTTCATGTTGCTATCCGCAAGGAGTGGGCGATGATAGCCTGGCACTGTACTCAAAACTGGTTGGTGCTAATCATTAAAACTGCACTCCGTCTCTCCGAAGCTCTGATGGTTGAAATCCAACAAACCGAAACACACTTCAGAACCACGGTGACAGGCTATAAAAAGAAACTAGACAACATTAACAAAGACATAAACGAATACAAAGACTCTCTACTACAATCAAAGATGACCAAATTTCAGAAAGACCTTAAAAAATTCGAATTCACTAAAGTGTACCCTTACTCTGACCCGGAATACACTCCACCAAGTAGGGATTCCAATAAATTAGACCACTCAGACAGCCATTCCTCGTTTAGTGGTGGTTCTAGTGACAATAGTCTGAAACAAGGACAGAGATGAAGGGGTAGAGGTAGATATAACCTCTACAACCAACAACCAAGATGGCCAGCATTTGGGACACCAGGCAATGGCCAACCACCCAATTTCTTCCACCAACAACCTCCCTTTCCCCTGATGGGTTGGAATCCATACATGCAACCACCCACTTTCCACCGGAACCAATTTCAAACACCTTTTTTAGGGAGAGGCCAGAGGGGGAGAGGAAGGAGAAAAGGAAACAATCAGGTTATGTGGGAAACGGAGGACCCGGTGGGGAACCATACCCGCAGCAAGACACCAGCTCAAGGCACAAGTGCCCAGGGAGTTTGATCCCAAATTTGTCTGGTAAGGTACTTAACCCAGTTGAAATCAAGGGCCTAGGTTTTGTGTCTACATAAAGACCAGACAAATTCAAGTTACACTGTGAGCTCTCTGAATTCTTCAGGAAGCTTAGATTGAAATCCTTTTTTGAATCAAAAGAAATACCGGAGAATGAAACACTCAGAGGGGATAGCAACCTCAGAGTAAAATCTACCTTTGTACCACCACACTATATCAGACCAGCAGAGATAACAGCAAGCAGTCTTCAATGATATGGAAGCTTTGGAAACACCTAAAATCTTTAAGAACTTCACTGCATCAGAATGTCAAGCTCTTCGAGAACTACAGAACTGCAATGACATCACCATAAAACCAGCAGACAAAGGGGGTGGTATTGTCGTTCAGAATACCAGTGACTATGACAACGCGCGTATGACTCTTCTGAACAATAGGACTAACTACACCCCACTCACAATAGACCCTAGCACAGAACTAAAATCAAGCGTCCACGACCTGGTCAAGGAAGCAGAAGAAAATGACCACATTTCCTGGCAAGAGGCGGCTTTTTTGACGACAGGGGAGAATAAAATACCATACTTCTACACCCTGCCTAAAACTCATAAAAACGTCACACCACCGCCAGGAAGACCGATCGTTTCGGGGATTGGGTCACTCCTAGAACCTTTATCAATGTTCTGTGACCACTTTCTCAAACCCATAATACAAAATACTGCTACTTACCTCAAAGATACCAAAAGTGTACTCCAACTCTTACAAGACTTCACCTTTGATGAAGGGTCCATCATCCTTGTAACATTAGACATAGAAAGTCTATATACTAGTATCCCTCAAGACGACACCCTCAGGGTCCTAAAAACAGCATTAGACTCTGTGACCTGGGAGTACAGAACACCAAAAAACTTCATTCTCCAATGCGCCACCATAGCGCTGAAAGAGAATTATTTTGAGTACAAGGGGCAACTATACTTACAAAGTACAGGGACATCCATGGGCAGTACCTTCGCTCCAAGTGTGGCGGGATTGTACTTGCATGATTTCGAGTTGAAACACATCCTCCCAGACAACAACTCTTTTTCCTCCTCCATAGTACTCTGGAGGAGTACATAGACAACGTCCTCCTTATCTGGAAGGGCGAGGACTCCCTTTTAGAAAACCTCCTCAGCTGGCTCAATACCCTAGACCCAAATTTGAAATTCACACATTATCACAGCAGAGAAGAAGTAGTCTTTCTAGATTTAGTCATCTCAGTGAAAGGCTCTACTGTAACAACTAGAACTCATTACAAGCCAACAACCAAAAATAACTTACTGGAATTTTCAAGTTTCCATCCGAGACCACTCAGGGAAAACCTCCCCTAGGGCCAATACCTGAGGATCAGGAGGAATTGCAGCGACATTAAAGAATACCGTGAACAAGCACCAGACCTAACCATGAAACTCAAATCAAGAGGCTACCCTTTACATATTCTAGACAAAGGCAATAAATGTGCCAGGAACCAGCCTCGTGAAGCACTCCTTGAACACAACCTCAAAGAAAAGATTGATCCCCCACTCACGTGCGTCACCACATACAGCAGCCTATCTGAAGCTATGAAAAAATCAATAAACAAACATTGGAATATCATTACTAGCAATAAAAAAACCTGGGAGAGACCCCTGTTTTCCTTTAAGAAAGGGAGAAGCTTGAGGGACTCCCTGGTTCACATATGTCCCAAAACCGAACCTATAAACACACCAACCGTGAGGTCAATAACCAGTGCGTGGGGCCTCCCACCAATAGCGGGTCACTACCCATGCTCAAATTGTAGCGTGTGCCATTTGACAAGACATACCAATTACTTAAACCTGGAACCAAGGAAACAATGGACCCAGAGAGCTCACACTAATTGTAATTCTTCAAACGTTGTTTACTTGATTACGTGCCCCTGTCTGAAAAGATATGTAGGCATGACCACGCACAAAATAAAACAACGAATATGTGAGCACCACAGCAACATCAGATGTCGCAAAATAACCACCAAAATGAGCGAACATTTTTTGCACCAAAATCATGCACCAAATGATCTGCAATGGACAATCATTGAACAAGTGAACCCAGGTTGTAATGTTAACAATGCCCTCTTTGAAAAGGAACAAAGCTGGGTGTACAGACTGGGGACACATCTGTATGACCTTAACGACTGCATCCCTTGGTCATCTATACTTAAACATTAAAAGTTCTCCTTGACTGTACAAACCGGAGAAACTATCCCGTACACGAATGGTATCTAACGCACATCTGTCCTTTCTGCCTAGCTCCAATTCCACTGATCAACTAGATTGTTGGTCCTGAGCCCCTTCTTGATTAATACTTTTGTTGGATTGTGCATACCAGAAAACTATTTAGTACACACTTGGTACTGAACTGTTCTTAAATCTGTCCATTCTGCTGAGCTCCATTTCTACTGATCAACTAGCTCGCGGGTCCTGAGCTCCGATTGTTCCTCCTTATCTTGAATTGGGCAACAAAGTCCCAGCTCTCATTGGGGAAGCCTTAGCTCCCCCTGTACCCTGTAATAATATTTTTATACCCTTTGTCGCGGTCATAGCTGCGCCTGCTAGCTAATACCCTAATCAGTCCCTGCCGCGGACACACTTCAGTCCCAGCCGCGCATGTAGTTCTTTTTTTTTTTTGCCCGCAAGTCATTGCCGACTATTTACTTCGGCGCCCCTTTGATATACTGGCTTTGCTTTTGTAGTGTTCTGCAGGTGGATAAAGTTTTCCGCTTGTCAAGAAAAAAACGCTACCTAGGGAACGCGTCCTACCACCTAAACTCTTCTAAGTGTTACTCATGCGTAAGCGCCTCAAGCCTCGTTTTCACCTCGAGGCCAAGACCGCACCAATGATCTTAGTGGATACGCTTCCCGAGCCATGCACCACACGCCCCTGTCGGCACTACGCTTCGGGGTTGCATCCCGTGTACCACACTATATCAACACCGCTGCCCCGGCCGGTCTTCATCCACGGGGTCCGGTTAGAGGAGAGTCGCAGGTGCCAAGCGGGTGCTAGGCGTCGCGGGCGTGAGTTTGCTCGACTCAAAACTTCAGATAAGTTATCCTTGATGCCTCGCACATCTCTGTTTGCCTTCATTTACTAATGCCCTTTTGTTACTTTGCTCTCCCTTTCCCTACAGGGTGTGCCAATTTCGCCTCCACCCCCCTACCGAGACCTATGGGGCGTGGATCTTTTAAGGGACAAGTGAAAACCATTTCCTTTGATCATGATGGGTTATTTAATTAGAACTTTCCCACAGATTGGCCCAGCATAATGGCCCATTGATCTCTAAAACACGAGTATCAACTAGACGCCGTATCTGGAGTTGAGGGCCAACTTCTATGCCTTTCCTTCTTAGTGTTTGTTTGTCCACCTACCTGCGACTTTAGGTGTTTGGCTCCATCACTAAAATATCGGTTACAAACACAATTTTTTTGTTTGCCTAATTTTGAGCACAGCAATTTGTGATCGGTCTTCTAAGAGAACATTACTAGATAGACTGAACTAACTATTTGTTCCTGTCTCTATATGTCTGTATGTCACTTATATTGCCTTTTCAGACCACACAGGTTCCTATGATTTTGAGGGAAACACCCATTTGTTTCCTGTTGGTTTGTTCTCTTTTTGTTTACCCTGCATTAATAGTTTTGACACCTATTTTAACTTTCACGTCCTCAGGTTAGGGTGGGCCTTAGCATGCCCATACCGCCGAGGTACACTCCCTATGGTCCTGAAGAATGCCCAGTAATCCACACATAAAGGACAGAAACATGTTGACCCCACTTTAAGTGGAAATATCCAGACAATTATCTTTGTAATTTCCCATCACATTGTTTTTATATATGTCAGGTTGACCACCGAATAAAGTTGTTATGAGGGAACAACCGGGACATTTTTAAACACTTCTTTTTCACACAACTCTCACAAAACCAGCTCCGCAGTATCCTGGCGTTGAAGCACACCGGGGAGGCATTCGGCTTCTCCCGGTGGGCCCGATAATGAAGCATGTCACCGCCCAGGACGGTGAGTGAGGGCTTCCTGAAAAATCCAAGGAGTTTTGTTTCTTTCTGCCTTTCTCCTTTTGCGTGCTTATACACATTTAATGCATTACACTCTTTTGTTGTTTATGAAACATTGCCCGGGGGATTGAGAGTGTTTTTTTCCCTCCCTCTCTTGTTGTTATATAGCAACTAACTATAACGTCCCTGAAACCTATGTTTTTTTCAGTGAATAGTAATTTTGAAAAAAAGAAGAAGTTTGTAAATGCTAATTTCTAACTATAACATACCAGTCATGTTTCCAGAGTGGTGGAGAAAGGCGAGGGTGGCCTCTGAAACACCTCTTAGAAATCCCACTGTGTGTTATTTACTGGAGGTAACAGGAGGAGTAGTTAGCCACCACGGCAACCTTGGGGACCAACTATCCCTTTTATTACCACCAGTAAGTCCCACACATCAAGATTGCTAACTTCTTACTTCAGGCCCCGCCCCTCCCTACACCACTGTGCAAATGTGCCCCCTAGCACGTTGTAAGTTGAAGGATTTATTTCCTTGAATCCTGAGGGTCCCTGTGGGCCAACTAGCCCACCAGGAACCTCCAAGAAGTGGCACAGAGCTGTGTTACAGAGAGGTGGTCCGAGGCCATGCCCCTTTTCACACCTCTCTGAAAAGCACCTCATGGGCACTTACTGGAGGTACCTGATGGGCTAGTTGGACCTAAGGGACCCTCAGGATTCATAGGGGCTTAATCTCCCAACTTCCAACCCACCAGAGGGCCTGTTTGCACAGTGGTGCAGGGAGGGGGCAGAGCCTGGTGTGAAAAGTGTGCAAATGTACCCTGTGGCATGTTTTAAGTTGAGGGATTAAGTCCCCTTGAATCCTGAGGGTCCCTGGTTGCCAACTAGCCCACCAGGTACCTCGAGTAAGTGCCACAGAGCTGCATAGCAGAGAGGTGGTCTGAGGCCACGCCCCTTTTAACACCTCTCTCCAACACAGCTCTGTGGCGCTTACTGGAGATACCTGGTGGGCTAGTTTGACCCCACTAGCTACGTGAGATTATACCCGAACAAAGGTTTAGGAAAGCCTTGAAAACCTGGACATACAGTCTGTCGGATTTAGCATGCAAAACACTGATGTGAATCTCTATCCCTCTGGGGACAGTATAGCTGTAAACATCTTTTCAGCTGGGTGAGTCAAAACGCCAAGATGCTCCCTGGAGTGATAGTGCGCTATACATTCTCCGTATCATATCATAGGCCTGTCAAAAGGTTTCATTTGGCAGCTAAAATGTGCAGTTTAATGCTACCAGAGCCAGGCTACAATGGCAGGCCTGCAATCATGTTTGCATGTTGTGTGTCAACATTCCAGAGGGTTAAGTACAGGTTAATTTGGGGTTTGTTTGTGTTTCACCCTGACAGAGATTGTGGATGCTGCGTAAGTGGGATTTTAACTCGCCATCCCAAAGCACAAGCCCAATTTCCTACATTGGTGTTTAGCTGTGAAATTAGGGCTTATGTTTGTGCAGTACCATACAGTGATTTCTTTTTACACCCAAATCCTAGATAGACAATTTGATACCAATTTGAGTTTTGTTTTTAGATTCTCCTTGATTGGCTCTTTTGCTTTTTCCTAATTCACTCTCATTCTACCCTACTATCTGTGGCTACACCTGCAAGAATGGAATCTGAGCCCTGTAACATGGGGCACTACACTGTGGTTGAACTCAAGCAGTTCTGTAAGGAAAAAACTTTCAACCAGGAAAGGCACAAACAAGTTGGAGCTTTAGAAAGCTCTGAGTGCCTGAGTGGAGGCTCGCCAGTGGCTGACAGCAATAGATGAACAGGATGGGTAGGATGATGTGGAGGAGCAGGACCAGGATACAGTCCTGAGATGCAGAATTTAAGGAAGGGAGATGACTTGTCTCCTGAATTGGAACTCCCTGCCAGAGCGGAGAGCAGTGTATCCTCACAAGGCCTGTCCCCAGAAGAGTTAGCAGACAGGAAGGTGGAGAGGGAGTTTAAGTTGTAAATGCCCTAGCTCCAGTTAGAAGCAGATCAGAGGAAGGCTAAGACTAAGAGAGCCTTGGCAAGAGAAAAGGCTGAGGCTGAAAGAACCATGGAGGAAAAGAGACTAGCTATGAAGGAGAGGAGCATGGCCCATAAGCTAAGTCTCACAGAGCTTCGAGTTACCTGTATCTCGGGTAGCGTTGGGATGCCCCGTTGCTGGGGCAACTATGCGCTGCATAAATCTAATGTAATGTAATCTAACATCAGAGCTAAACAACTGGAGTCCAGTGCTTTTGGGGGAGCATACCCACAGTGCCCTCTTGAGACAAGAGGTACCACATTCCAAAGGATCTGGTGCCTAACTTTGTTGTGGGACATGACATTGACAAGTGGTTTGAAGCCGATGAGGTTGATCGGGAGATGAATAGGGTCCCTGAGGTGGTTTATGTAGACAGTCTCTGGAGTCAAATAGCTAGAGAAGGGAGTAACAACATACTGGCCCTAGAGAAAGGGGACAGGATGAGGTATCTGCCCATGAAGGAAACCCTTGTCAGGAAGTATGGCCTTACCTCAGAAAAGTAAAGGCACAAGTTTAGGGACTGCCAGAAACTGCCCCATCACTCCTGGGAGGACTGTGTGGATTCCTTTTGCAAGACAATAGATGGTTGGGTGAAGAGAAGTGAAGTAAAATATCATCACAATTTGATGGCAAGAGAACACATGTTCATTTTATTTTGCAGAGCTGTGCCATAACCTGATCGATAGCAAGCTCACTGACCCAAGAAAGCTTACCAAGGAGAGAGACAACTGGCTTAGCACCTACGTCAACAAGAAGGGGGTCTGGGGGAATCACCACAAGGGTGGGCAGGGTCCCCACCACAAGAAAGCGGGGGAGATGAAAGTAAAAACAGGGAGTGCTTTAAAGGTTCCCAAAATAGTTGCATGGGGAAGGATTCCCAACCCCCACTTGGGAAAAAGAAGAATGGGTTCCTTGACCATTAGTCCTCAGGGAAGTTCACCCCTAGGTGCTATGAGCGGCAACAGTTTGGGCACCTCAAGAGTAGTACCAAGTGTCCCGAGCAGGCACAGCCCCCCCACTGATGGGTGTACACTTGGACTGGCTAGTGTTTTGCTTGGGTGGTAGATTGCCCCAGTTAGTATGAGGGGTAGTGGAGCAGTTACCCTAGTGTCCTGGGATCATGGAGAGAGGGTGTCAAGAGCCTATATGCATAATAATAACAAGAAGGTCAGTCAATGGGTCACCATCAATGAGCAGAAGGTGGCAACTCAGAGAGACACAGGAGCCAGCATGACAACCATCAGATTTCAGCGTGTTTCTTTAGAGCAGGTAGTCCCTAATGTAGTCCACCAGGTTGTAATAGCTGACAGCCATGATTGTCACTATCCATTGATGCTGGTTCCCTTTGAATGGGATGATGTTGAACCCATCCATGTCTGTGGATTGTCTGCTTGGTGATGACCTAGAGCAAACCATCTGGGAAGAGGTAGAGCTCGGGACCCACCTAGAGATGTTCGGGCTCCCTGAGTGGGTGTGCCTGACCACACGGTCTATGGCTGACCAAGAAGGTAGTCAGGAGGAACTGAAAACATGGTCAAGGTGCCTGCCAATAGGAGAAAGGACAAGGGGTGTGAGAAACCTGCTCCTATAACTCCCACAGTCTTGGAGGAAGCTGAGGTTGAGTCTGAGGGCCGCACCCTAGAAACTACAGGGTAGGGCATTGCCGATCTGTGAAACCTTTCTGGAATGACCAACTTGCAGAAGGAAGGAGGTCCCGCCAGGGAGGAGTTGTATAGAGCACAGAAGGAGTGCCCTACTCTAAAGGGACTAGGGCAGCAGTCCAAGACCCAGGCAACTTACAACACCTCTGTTGATCCCCTAACTTACCAGGAGGATGGTCTCCTATACAGTGAACTGAAGGTTCATGAGCCTTATGTAACCCGTGTGTTGGTGGTCCCTCAGTTCTACAGGGACTTTGTACTGGAGCTAACTCATGATGTTCCCCTGGCAGGTCATCTGGGGCAAGACAATACCTTCGGCATGCTTGTTACCCACTTTTATTGGTCCATGATGAAGATGGCCTCAGATGCATTTTTTTCGGGTCAATTCCCACCTGCAAAGCCAGCGGGATGTCAGGAGGCAAGTGCAAAGCTCCCCTGGTTCTTCTCCCAGTCATTGGAACCCCCTTTGAAAGAGTGTGGGCATCAACATTTTTGGCTCTGTGGATCCCAAGACTGCCCTGGGCAACAGGTTCATCCTTATCTTGGTGAATCATGCCACCAGAGGCTATACCACTAAAGACACTGACCGCACCCGCAGTGGCCAAGGCACTGATGGGGATATTTACCTATGTGGAGTTCCCCAAGGAGATAGTATCTAACCGTGGCACCAACATCCTGTTGGTGTTCATGAAGTTCATGTGGGACAAGTTTGGAGTAACATACAAGTTCTCCATACCCTATCTTGTTTCTGTCAATTTGCTAGGATTCTGGAATTCCCAGGCCTATGAAGAGATGTTGACGTTTCGACCCTTAGGGCGCCAATGTTTGAGGTCGCAGCGGGTCTTTCTCAAGACAAGTGTACAGGGCACGACAGTCTGCGAATAAGTCAAAGGGAAAATGTATCAGAGGAGGTTAACTATAGGGCTACATGATTTGCCAACTAATATAGGCGGTTAATGTACTTAACTTGAGAAAGACCCGCTGCAACCTCAAACATTGGCGTCCTAAGGGTCGAAACGTCGACATCTCTTTATAGGCCTTAGAATTCCAGAATCCTAGCAAATTGACAGAAACAAATAGGATTTTGAGGAATCACATTATCGGATGGTTTTAGACCAGGACAGGGGACTGACATCGCACTGTTAGCCGTGGTCGAAGAAACTAGGAGCATTCTGGACGCAGGAGGATCAGTGGCAGTGATCCTCCTCGACCTAAGTGCCGCCTTCGACACGGTGGACCATGCAACCCTTGTCCACTGGCTTGGTCTGATAGGAGTAGCGGACTCCGCCCTAGCCTGGATTAAATCCTTCCTTGAAGATAGATCCTTCCAAGTGTCAGATGGGTACACCACTTCCAATGCCCAGCCACTCAAGTGTGGGGTTCCGCAGGGATCCTCCCCCAGCCCCACACTTTTTAACGTTTACATGGCCCCTCTCGAGGATGTTGTCACACCTTTTGGCATCAAAACAATAATGTACCCTGATGACACCCAGCTGGTTGTTTCCCTCAACCAATCAGACAAATCCCTCCCTAATCTATCCAGTTGTCTAGAGAAGGTGTACCAGTGGATGTGTGACTCCCGGTTAAAACTAAACGGAGATAAATCGGAAATACTTCTCCTGGGAAATCCAAACAAAATTCCCACATCCCTTCCCTGGCCACCATGTATGGGGACGCCACCAACCCCCAAATCCGAAGTAAAGAGTCTGGGTATCTGGCTAGACCAGGATCTCAGCTTCAAGACACAGGCCAGGAAGACTGCAGGAACTTGTTTCGGCCTCATCAAGATGTCACGAAAGATCCTCCATCTGATCCCCTCCCAATCCAGAAAACTCTTGATGCAGGGGCTAGTGAACTCCAGATTAGATTACGGCAACGTGTTGTATCCAAAGCGAGGTGCTCGGCTAAACCAGCCCTCAGAAACCTGCACTGACTGCCAGTGAAAGAACGGGTCACGTTCAAAACCCTGTGTATTGCCCACAGAATAATGCACGACGAAGGCCCCCCCATTCTTAGACCACTACTGAAACCGCACCAGTCCAGTAGACAACTAAGATCCAACTCCCTATCTCTCGCTAGCGTCCCAAGGATTAGGAAGGCTAGATCTGGCGGGCGCCTGTTCTCTTACAACGCCCCCAGATTGTGGAACTCCCTCCCACTTTCCCTGAGGCGAGAACACAATCACCTTAGTTTTCGGAAACAACTAAAAACCTGGCTCTTCCCTTGATCAACTCTCCCCTGCTTCCCCCCCCCCCCTTGTTGAATCTATGGTCACTAGCGCTGGGATGCCCTAGGGTAGCTATGCGCTCTATAAATCCCAAATCAAAATCAAAATCATGGCCTTTATGAAATTGAAACTTGTATATATTTGTATAGATTGTTTATATTGAAATTCATTACTATTGTACATATTGCTTCTGTCACGTGATCACTATTCACTATTGTCACTTTTTGCACTTTCATCAATATATTGACAGTCATTTTTGAATTGTTTTGAATGAATTTAATTTAGATAAATATAAAAATACAACAAGTTATATACAGGCTTTCTTCTCATTTATTGTAAGAACCTGTCTTGTGTTTTGTCAGAGGGAGGTTTCTTTATTGCATGTAATAGCATTTGCAAATCATTTGTGCTGTCACCCGACAGAACCATTTTACTTTTAACCATTACAGTTGCCATCAATGAAGACTGATGCACCACCAGTTACTGATTATCAACTGTGGACTGATATATGTTTCAGAAGTTTTTAAAAAAAATATGCTCCTATCTCCTCATTAAATTTACTTCCGAAAGCCTCCTCCTCCCTAGTCACTTTAATGTTGTGATTCAATCTACGCTAGCTGTTCTTTGTTGTGCATTCGTAAGGTCATCTGATAAAAAACGTAGGGTTATCTATTCTTTACCTTACTCCTACTTACTTGGTTGGCAGATTTGACATGTGGTATATAATCTAATGTATAGACATTCTAAGCATCAATATTACATTAATAATAATCAGCCATATCTTTCCCTTATATTTTGGATAATTTATGTGAAAACATATGTACTTTACATTGAAATAACACAAGACCGAATTCATTTCCTACTAGTAGAACACAGAAAAGATGTTAGGCTTTGCACACATAGAATGAAATATATTTGCAATTGGCCACATTTTGCAGTTATGATGTCTGTGGTAGTTAAAATGAAATGCTGAGTTAACTTTCAGCACACCATTCTCTGTTCACATTATTAGAAGTGTCCTTTATTTCCTGTTTTCCATGCTGTGCACTTTTTTTAAAGTTAAAAAAATTGTCATAAAATAGGTCTGATTATTTTGCAATGAATGAAAGTATTTGCTTTAGCCAATTTGTAACATGTTATTTTGAGAAATGGAATGAGTAGAAGTGTCCCAAGCCTGTTGCGTTATTTTTTCAAAATTTTGCACACATTTGTTTTTAACCTGTAAAATGAATTCAGAAATTCTCATTGCATCCTCTTTCGTCTTATGCAGATACGGGGAGGCTTTGTTTATGAATTCAAAACTCATCAGTGGAGTTACAGAGTTTCTTAATACTGAAGGAGAACTCAACGAGGTAAATCATTTTTTATCAGTCTGCATACGCATATTTGTATAATGGAATCTGGAAATATAAAACTGGACCCATCTTCTGGCAATGGCACGACAAAGGGGTCTTTGTTATAGTTTTACCTTTTCTATGAATCTATATGTGACTTATTGTATGCAGTTCCTGAAACTGGGATAGGAATATTGCAACAAAAGTGACATCAGAACATACTTTCAGAAGCAGTAGATGAATACGTGGCAGCCATGCTGTTATGTTATGTGTACTTGTAGAGCACTCTTTCACCCAGAAGGCAACCCTGGTGCTGAAGCAGGGCCAATTCTGGCCTGGCCTAGGTCTAGGCTAGAAGAAGTCCATTCAAAGAGCCATGTCTTTAGCTTCTGGCGGAATTTGAGAATTGACGCAGGGACTCTAATGTGTAGTGGCAGTTCGTTCCAGGCTTTAGGAGTAATGGACAAGAAAGCCATAACTTCGGTACTGGTTTTGTGTATGTGTGGATTGTTAGCCAGTATTGGGTTGGCTAAGCGAATGTGTGTAGTGGGTTTGTGGAATGGGATGCGGTTGTTGGGGTAAGCTGGGCCCAAGTTTTGAGTGCATTATGAATATCCTGCCTATGCTTCAGACAGGCTTCAGAAAATGCTGCAAACCCTTTGATAACATCAAAGTGATTAATCTATTAGCAAAAAAGCAAATTAATTTTTTAAAGGGAAAGCCATTAGTCCTCAGAGCAATGTTGTTAATTCCAGCATGCTCAGTAGTATGGAGAACTCTAATGTGGAAATTGTTGTCGGATCTTTTTGTTTAGCACCTTCACGCCTATTAGTCCAATTTTAGCTCTAAGCGCTTTCACAATGTGCCACGAGGCTCATAAAGCAGTAAGTACCAGCTACACTCCTCTAGCACCTATCTCACTTGCAGATACATTGGGTAATGAAGCACTAATGCACTTTAGTAACACAATTTAAGTCCTGAGAACATTGCTGTTAATTCTAGCACACTAGCAGAACTTTTAGTGGAATACTTTCTGTCGGATCTTTTTGTATATTAATAGCAACTTTAAGCCTTCTGGTCAAGTTGGCTCTAAGCACTTTAACAACGTACCATAAGCCTTGTGAAGTAATAAGAACCAGCTAAGTACCTTTTTTAGCACCCATTGCACTTTTAGATATATTGAATAGTGTAGCACCAGTGCACATTATTTATGTAATTTAAGGGTAGGGAACGAACAGATACCATTCAGGTTCAATCTAGCTTTGAGTATTTTTAGAAAGTGCCTTTAGACTCCGAGGCTTAAGGCATTAGTTACAATGTTTTTTCTTTTCACACCTATAGCCACTGTCACATTAAAATGCACCTTAATAATGTGGGTTTGGGAAGCAAAAAAAAAAAAAACAACTATGTTGCCTCTTACTAGAATATAATCGTCTATTCCTAATTTTTAGTCTTGTTGGAGACTCAGTTTTAAGTATATCAACAATGGGCAATACTTTCCTGGAGTATAATGGTTCTTTAGTATGAATAGGGTCTTGATTTTTTATAACGTGCTACTTTTAGTAGATTTTAATAATTTATCTGGATACTTTAGTAGATTGTGTTTTAATATCAAATGTATGAGTCTTACTAAAATATGTTTTTGAGATCTGTTCCATTTTTGTTATTGACATGGTTTTTATTAACTGAACAATACATTTAATTTCTTAAAAATAGTGTGTAATAGTTTGAACAGAGAACATTTGTGCATGGGAAGCCAAAAATCATGCGGATGATGGGTGATATGACTTGGGGTACTCCACAGATGAGGATGGGATGTTACTAGTGAAGTGTGAGTCCTTAGATTCTGGTTTCACAAAGACTTTGACTGAGAAAGGGGCGGGGTACTGTGTAGAAAGCCACAGAGAGGTCCGTGAGAGTGATGGCTGCGGTGTCTTCTGTATCTATGATCATGGGGATGCCCTCTGTTGTGGCAATGAGGGATGTTTCTGTGCTGTTGTTAGGTCTAAAACCGGATTAAGTGGTGTCAAGGAGATAGTTTTCCTTGAGGTGGATAGCTAGGTGCCTGTTGGTCAACATCTTCTCCAGGACTTTGAGCAGGTAAGGTAGCAGGGAGGTGGTTATGTAGTTGGCTAGCATTATCAGGTCAGTGTAGGGTTTCAAGATCAGGGTGAGCCCTGAGTTGAGGGGTTGCAGTCGTTTGACAAATGCGTTGGGTGAGCCAGGATATGTTTTGCCTCTAGAGTGAATGGACTGCATGGTGGAAGCAGTTTAACCAGAGGTGATGGTGGGCGAAGGTGTCAGGTTGATTTATTTCGTTAAAATGGGGAGTCGCATTGCGATGTCCAATTGGAAGCTGCAGTTGTCATATATGTTTGCTATCTTGTAGCGAAAAAACTGGGAGAGCTTGCGGTAAAGGTCCTCTGAAGAGGTGATACTGGAGGAGCTAGCTGTGGGGGAGGTCAAATCTTCCAGAATGACAAAGATCTCTTCGCTGCTGTTGGTTCGTGTTGGAGACGATTCGGCTTGGGAGCACAGAGCGTTTTGTGGCTCAAATCTTCTGGTGGTATCACCTGAGGGTGGATTTGAAGGTCTTCCTTTCTGTGATCCTGAGCTCCTTGCAGTCTGATTCTTGTGGCTTTGCTGGATTTGAAAGGTGCCCAGATGGTATCACAGTTGGTAATCCAGTCATTGAGGTTCAAAATTGAGTCTACAAAGCTGCTGCTGTGTGCAGGCTGGTGCTCCAGGAGTGTGGTAGTCCAAGCCTCATTCCAGTCTAAGTGGGTGGGTTTGTTGGTGATGTGGGATAGGAAGGGTGAATTTGATGAGAGTTTTGTCAGTTCAGGTGCTTGGTATGGGCTTGTTTACCATGATGTTGCTGAAAGTTATAAATATGGTGCTCAAAAAGTGTCTGGCAGCGAGTGTGTCCTTTCACAAGTTGGGTGAGTACAACGTTTCCCAGGTCTGCGAGTTGGGCAGTGACGTTTGACTTGGTGTGGTCTTCCAGGTGTATGTTAGGGTCTCCGAGAAGGATGAAGGTGCTTGAGTTGAGGGTGAGGAGTGCAATGAAGTCTACCTTGGTACAGGTGATGGTGGTGTGGGGTCCCAGGGGTTGCTAGATGAGGGTGCTGCTCAGGGTGAAGTTGGTAGTGATGTTGCATGTGATGGTAAGGTGCTTCATGTTGCGGGGTTCACGTCTGAGGTGGTGTTGTAGCTGATTGAGTCCTTGAAGGAAATGGCAGTTCTCACTCTGGGCTTGTTTTGTATATCCTGTCTGGCAGTCTTGTAGATAGTAGGGAAGGCCATGGCGATGTTGGGGACAGATGTGGTGGTCAGGCAGGTTTCTCTGAGGAAGAGCATGTCTGGTGAGTGGTCGTTAAGTAGGTCTCAGATTTCTGTATTGTGTTTGTTGAGAGAGCAGATGCTAAGTAGTATGCAGGATAGTGTGGAGTCTAGTGTGGTGGGTGCCTGAAGTGTGTGGTTGTGAATGAGTTGGGTGTTGGATGCTGTCAGTGGTCTTATGGTAAGTGGTCAGTGCAGCAGAACTTGCAGATGGAGCAGGAGAATGCCTCTTTGATGGTGCGGTGCGGCCGCAGAGCAAAAAACATGTCCGGGGTTGACTGCATGGAGGCTCACAGCGGGGTCGCAGTAGGGTGGGGCAGACCCAGGGCTTTGAGCGCTGTGTATTGGCTATGCATGGGCGAGTGCATACAGACTTGAGAGTGGTGCAGGTGCTTTGTGTGTTCGCTGACAAACCAGAGTGAGAAGCATGAGTGAGAAGAGTATGAGTGATGAGGAGCGAAAGGGCACACTGGGAGAGTCTCCGTCAGATATACAGAAATTTGGAGTGATGGGGTACTGCATGTCCATGACTCAACTTTTTGGAATACCCTTCCAGAGAGATTGGAAGTCCTTTCCACTCTGTATTGCCTGGAAGATGAGCCTACCATAAGTTTAAAGGCCTCTGTCACAGGAGCCAGCATCTCCTGCTCATCCTGCCTTTGTCCTTGTTTGTCACCTTTCCCAGCTGGTTGGGCATGACCTGCCCCTTACACAAATCTCTGAATGTAGTTACTAGATCATAAATTATTTGCCAGAGTACCGCTTTAGCGAGTACACTGACTAAAATTAGATTGAACATTGTTTGTGCCCAAAAAAGATTTTTGCTGAATACGTACGAAGAGGAACTCAGAAAGCATACTTGAAAGGCTTAAACTCATCTTCAAATTGCTCTGTGACTAATAATTTTATAATTATCACCTCTTATGTAGTACTGCTCCTAAGTACTCAGGACTTAGTTTTGGGCCAAGCCTTAATCTCATATGGCACATTAACATTCATCCCATATGCTACTCATGCCAATATCCATCCTTGAGGAAAATCAACATAATCATTCTCTCGTTTTCATGTCATAGTCCAGTAGTGATCCTTCGTGACTTGATGGTGGAAATATCCCGGGTGCAGACTTCCCTTTTTGCCTACCATTAATTCTCATATTTCCTTCAAAGTCCATGAATTGTGCAATTTAGCATCTTGATGATCTCCGGTTTGCCATTTACCACCTACAGTAAACGTGTATTCCATCTTGCTTCGCTTATGAAATACAACATTACCACCCTAAATTGTGAACCCAAAAGCCTACCGGTCTGGAAACCCACACAAAGCTTACTCAAATATGTGACCAGTCCTTGACCTCACACCATTCTGATTGGCAATTGAAAAGTATTGAACCATTAAGAGTATGCTTTTATGACCTTAATGTGTTTTTTTGGTGCCATGTCCCAATATATTGACTTTACCTCTGTTTAAATAATTCCTCTCTCTTCTGTGCTGAAATATCTCTTTCTACAGCATCCTGGTGCATTTACATGTCAAATATGTACTACACGATATTTCAAATAAATCAATTAAATAGTGAACATTTCAGAATGTTTGCTGTCATTAGAATTACCTGGCCAAAGATGGTGAGTGAAATGGTGTGATCTTGCCATTAGGAAGTAATAACAAGGGGCTATGAGCCAACAATGATAGTTGCTCTCCTCTGACACTCCACCACAGCGCTGCCCGCCACTGTGTTGATGCCGAATATTGGAGCTGTTTGATGCCTGCGTCTCTGCACCAAAGGTGACCTGTAATGTCTTGATGGAGACGATCTAATAGCTCTTCTAGAGTGGTGGTGTCTTTTGTTTCCGAATGAAGCCCACCCACAAACTGCCAATTGCCATCTTGAAAATCTGCCATTTTGGCCTCAAAGCCCCTTGCTACTCTGGCCTGCTAATTTCCTTCTGGACCAGAGAGTGATGGACATCCCACACAGTGGCCTATGGGAGTGGCATGGGCTGGCCTTCACTTACCTTCTTCACCTGCTGGAATCAGCATCGCGCCAAGTCTGCTTCCCCGGACTCGCATTCAGGCTGCTGCCTGCCATCTAACAGTCACCCCCACTGGCTGTGGGGCTCATCCCTTGGCCAATCTGCACATCTTCCCCCTGGCCAGTAAAAAATGCCTCATCTGGTGCCCTTTGGCAGCTGCATGACCAGTGCATGCCTGTCTTACATCCCAGAGCCCGTACTGAGCTGGGGAAATCCTGGAGAGTGTTATTGGATGGAGAGCTATCTTGACCCAATCAACATATGTCCTTTCAGGGGCTGTGCACAGGTGAAGAGCCCTTCTGCACCTTTGGTGGAGTGAGTGAGTTTATGGACTCCTAGGTTGGCTCCCCCAAGCCTTGAAAAGTGGCACTCCTGATGTGAGGCTGGGATACTCAAAGGCCTGTGAGTCAGGGGCTGCGTGCCATGGTTGTATTAGGGCACATTTATTGGTGTTATCCAACGGATGAACACACCCTCTTTTTCCCCCCTAACTTGGTGATAACCAGGAACTAAAGTTGAGTGGGGCCCCTTTTTCATCAGATCTATGATGCAAACTGTTGGAGACCCTAACTACTGAGGCTGTGGCCCGTCCAGGTGGGTTCTGACTTTTGGATCGTACTTGTTACATGGCCATTTGTGAGATTATGAGCGAAGCCCTGTACCCTACGACTTCCATGATGCCTGGGCACTACAGATCATTTTGAGGGGCCCCCACCTGCAGTCTCAGGTATTCAATATACCCTCCAGCTCTGTCTGTACTGTAATGGGATGGGTGTGGCCTGAGATAGCAGCCACCTGCTTCCCTGCCCCTCTCCTTTTTCTATTTATCATCACTGCACCTCACGCATGGGTAGGAGGCCTCAGGACAGACTCCTGCACTGGGAGTGATCCCTCAGACACATTCCCAACTGCTGTCAACAACGATTGAGTTGTCTGCATCTCACCTTAACTCACATTTTGCGACCACTGCTGAAAATACCCTGGTTAAGTTACAGTGGCAGTGATATGATCAAGGGTAAAAATCAGACTAGCTGCCCAATTACATCAACGTGAGTCAGATGCCCATTCCGCCCATTTGTGACACCCACAGTATTGACCCACTCACTGAATATGTACCGCTTTGCCTGGTTTTACTACTCTCTTTATGCTTCCGCCTCACTGGGGCAAATGGATGCCTTTCTTGCATCTCTACCTCTCCCCTCCCTCAATAAGGAAGCATGGAGATATATAGAGGGGAGTTTATGGTGAAAAAAGTATCAGAGACCATTTTGGCTCTAATGACATTTAAATCACCTGTAGAGAATGGCTATTGGGAGAATCTTATAAAACCAATAAACATTTATTGATGTCACTCCCGTCTAAGGCATACTGAGAGGGCAACACCGCTGTTTCCCTGAGAACAATGTCTAATAAAGTTACCATCACCTTCCTCCTTAACCCTTTCGCTGCGGGGCTAATTTCCCCGCGGTGCGGGGGGCAGGGGGGCCGCGCACGGCTCCGCTGTGCTGATGACGAGCCCAGGCTCGTCATGCAGCACGGTGCTCGTGTGCTCATGACGAGCCTGGGCTCGTCATGAACGCGCCCGCGCAATGGAACGCTCAGCACAGCGGGGGAATTAGCCCCACGTGTGAGCGTTCCATGGCTCATGACGAGCCTAGGCTCGTCATGAGCACACGAGCACCGTGCTGCATGACGAGCCTGGGCTCGTCATCAGCACTGAAGGGGTTAAAGTTAATAAGGACCACTTGGACTGGGCTAGCTATCGCCCAGTGTCACTGATCAACGTCGACTTAAAGACAATAGCCACAATTCTTGTGACACAGCTGCAGAACCCAACTTATTCACAAATTGTATGTGACTTTTGTCCCCTGAAAGATGCTTCTGTAAACATTTCAGGGAACTGGCACAATTGTTATGGCATACACAAGATGTCAATGAAAACAAACTAGCCCTCTCGTTGGATTCTGAAAAAGCATTTGATTGCGTAGAATGGCCACACCTCTTCTAGGTGTTGTCTAGGATGGGTCTAGGAGAAGAATTCATAGACAAAGTGAGACTTCTTTATCATTCACCCATGGCAAAGTTAATTGTTGAGGTTTCCTGTTGTGTACATTTGCCATTCATCGATGAATGAGATAGAGTTGCCTTTTGTTTCCACTCCTCTTTCTGTTGGTCTTTGAGTCCTCACCAGAGGTAGAGGGCATTTGATTAGGAAACAATGAGGTCATGGCTCTAATATATGCTGATGATATATTGTCCCACCTGGAATGCTCTGTTCCAGCTGTAATCACTAATTCTCCGATTTGTCCGCCTATAAAATTAACTGGACCCAATGTCTAGGGCATGAATACAGATGTATAACATTCGGCGGGGACATATGAACACATATCAGAAACCGACACAGGCCTAGGCTATGTGTATCGAGGTTATGGTTGGATTGTATGACAGGGCCTCTGCTTTGCACATATCACCTCATATAGTTTTGTCTTCCACTCTTTAGATTTATCCCAGTATCTCAGTCATCCAAAGGATGAACCTAGGTAGGTCAAGATTGAAGATCACATCCTGGGATGTCCAAATATTTCTCTCTTATCCCCCACACATCTCATAGCGAAGAACCCATTTCTTTGACGAGAATATTAAGGCATTGCGTGCTTCCCATAAGCTTGTGGGCCTATCTCCCTCTTTCCATATTAAGGCATCATTCTGGTACAACTCAGCCTTATGCATAGCTGATAAACCATTATACTGGGTGTCTTGATAGAACATTGGGGTACAACTTAACCCCTTCCATGCTGATGACGAACCCCAGCCGTCATGCACTACGGTGCTCGTGTGCTGATGACGGCTGGGGTTCGTCATGGCCCGCCCCTGTTCGTGCTGCTTCAGCACACCAGGGGTATCGCGGCCGCATCGAAGGGGTTAAAGACCAGCTGTTCCACGGTGGCACTTTAAAAACCTGCCAGATCCTAAGACTCAAATTTGGCCTCTAGGCACCAGATCATTAGAACTACCGCCAATTAGTTTACTGCCTTCGGGGCCTAATCAGACCTCTACCAGTTGAACGGCCCATGTCTCAAATATAACAATGCTTGGATCCACGCATAGACCCGGACTGGCACCAGTCATACGAACTCGACCTTCCACATTGCCGGTCCCAATGCTAACACTCCTGGCAGTGCCGGAAAATCTCTGGCAGTGCCGTCCCCATTGGCATCCCTGTCTCGATGTCAGAGGGGCGTTGTTCGATGTCAACTCCGGCACCGACTGATGCTATGCCTTCCAGGCTGGAACCAGAGCCGTATTCATATGGGTTGAGACTCGGAGAGAATTGAGGGTGTCGCTGGACCTTGAAGAATACCAGACCCTATACCCCTAGCATAGACTGGTGTGAGACATTGGTAGACACCAGTGGATTGGACACCTCTCCAGATACTGTAATGCTCTCTCCTCCTACCATGGCTACACAGGAATGGACTTTTTTGCTATAGTGGTGACAAGTAAACACAAAGAGATGATGGACGGAGCACTGAAAGTTTTCTGACACTCGCCCCCCAGTCACAGATGAGGGTTGTATCCATCATCATGAAGCTGCCATAGGCCTTGGGGCCATTGGCAGCTTCACAGCAATTTCCTGGTGCGTCCCTGCATGCTGGGACAGACTGATTTTTGTGGGAGAGATGCAGCACCTCATGGGTGCCATCGAGCAGGGGGATGTATGTTGTTACAATGCATACTTTTACAACGCATACCTTTACAACACATTTTTTACACCGCAACATCCATTACAACGCATTCCATTACAACGCATGCCATTACAACGAATTCTTTGAAACTACCTTTACAACGCATTCCACTACAATGCATACTACATTAAGAACGCATACCCTTACAACGCATACCATTACATTGCATGTATGGTAAGTATTGGATAGTGTAGGGGTAAAAATTACTATTCTAACTCCAGGGGGTGCAACAGTAGGGTAAGTATTGGATGGTGTAGGGGTAAAAATTACTATTCTAACTCCAGGGGGTGCAACAGTAGGGTAAATGTTGGATAGTGTAGGTATGCATTGTAATGGTATGCGTTGTAATGACTGCGTTGTAATGACATGCGTTGTAGTGGTATGCGTTGTAGTGACATGCATTGTAATGGTTGCGTTGTAATGGTATGCGTTGTAATGTATGTTGCATTGTAAAAGTTTTGTTGTAAAGGTAGTGCGTTGTAAAAGTTGCGTTGTAAGTATTGTTTCCCCGAGCAGGGTCCTGTTTGCACAGTTTTGTGGAGAGTGAG
This sequence comes from Lissotriton vulgaris, assembly GCF_964263255.1. Classification (NCBI taxonomy): domain Eukaryota; kingdom Metazoa; phylum Chordata; class Amphibia; order Caudata; family Salamandridae; genus Lissotriton; species Lissotriton vulgaris. The sequence goes on from NC_141685.1 coordinate 1,574,162,700, forward strand.
AGTGATACCTGGGATTGGCTGATGGGGTGGGACAAGCTTGATGATAGGTGTTGGTTGGTTGGTATGGAAGGCAGTGCGTTTGAGGGAGTAGTGGTGTATAAATGACATTTTGCTTCTTTGATGGGTTGGAAGGGCTGATGTTGAGCTTGACACTTGTGATGAAGCTGGTGCTTGTGCATGACAAATGATGTTGACAGACTTTATGCATGGATAAAATACATATGAATTTTGCTATGTACAGTGTGGTTGTGGAGTTGCTCACTTGTGGGGAATTGGGAGAGCAATTTGTGAGCCGTGTTTGCGTTTTGGCATGCTCTTCCTGCACCAGCATCCCTCCCCCTCAATCCAGGAAGGGTCAGAGACATGCCCCTACTTTGGACCTAGGGAACCTAGTTGAATGTGCGGAGTGCTCTTCACATGGGAAGATGCCTGCAATTTGAAAACATGCTGATGTTCAGATTGGGAGGACGATATGGTTTGTACAGGTATCATTGTGCCAGCGATGTAGTCAGTCGGTTGTTTGTTGTGTTTTTGGGTTTATTGAAAGGAGAAGGGGGAGGGCATAATGCTTTGGGAAGGGGATCTGACGTGACGTGCAAGGAGGCTGATTAGTGTCCGGGGTTCAGCATGCTCTCCCCGTGCCAGCCGGGGCCAGGGAGGAAGGCAGAGACCTATCAGTGAACCAGCAATAGAGTCCAATTGATTTATGTAGTGGGTTTTTTCATGAGATTGTTGGATGTGACTGATGGCTTGAGAGCTGTGTAGCTGTATTGAATTGGTGGCGAGCTGCCCACATGCCAAGCCATTGCAAAAAAAGGAGGAGATGCCATATTTAGAATGTTGAGTGGCTTTTGAGTTGGTCAGAGTCAGTGGGGCTGGTATTGGGTTGGTCAGTTGCTCAGGAGTTTGAAGTCTTTGGTGAATTCGCATTTCAGGTTTGATTCTTCTGATTGCTTTTGGTGGGGGGTGTCACATACTGTCTCAAATTGCCGACCTTTATCCTGGGGAGCCCATTTCAAGTTTTGGCATGCTTTCACCATGCCACGCCAGGCCTGGTGGGTCCTGTTGCAGTTTGGGAATGTGACTTTGAAAGTGCATCCCCTTTTGGCCCCCAGTACTGGGTAAGCGCCACATTCCTGCTAGTGAGTGGGCACACAGCACTTCTTGGGAGGAGAGATGGGGGGAGGTTGGCCTAGAGGCCTTGGCGCATGAATGTGCGGGCTGGGAGATGGGGAGGAGGAGCACAGGGAGATGGGAGGAGACATATGGGGGAGCCTGAGCTTTCTCGTGGTCAGTTGTTTAAGCATTTAAAAACCACAGAATGCATCGTTAATTATTGCCAGGTAAACGGGAGTCAGCCTGCAATGGAGTGGGTTCACCCCTGCTGTCAGGTGTTTCTGTTCTGGCAGTGCCCTGCGGCGACAGGGTGGTGTTGGGGAGCTGCCACCAAATTGAGAGGAGGGGCAGGCATGATTCAGAGGGCCGGAGCTGCCATCATGCTTGGCTGCCCACAGTTCTGCTGAAGGGTGTTTTCCTGCAGGCTCTCCGCTCCAATTGTCACCGCCATGGCGCCATCGCGCAGAAACTTTGCAGTGGAACAACGTGAAAGATCGCTAATTTGGGCATCAAAACAGAGTGCTGACGGGGTGAGCTGCCAGGGAGGGATAGTGTTTTGGTGGAGCGTGGTGTGCGGGGTGTGACGTGTGTCGTGGGTGAGAGGGCCGGCACTGGTCTCTTCGAGAAATCTGTGCCCAAACAGGCACGCAACAACTCCAAACATGAGCGCTGGTGTTCTGGCCAAAAACACATGTTAAAAAAAGAGTGCGCCGCAAGTATGAAATGGCCTTAAACTAAATGACCCATGTATGTGGATCAGTCGCCATGGGTGTGACAAACAACCCAAAGAAGGGACAAGTGGAACCATTCAGCACTCAAAGCAGTTGGAAAGGCACAGGAAGGAAATAATTAAAAGTGGTGGGCGTCTCCAAACTCCTCATTCCAAATACAGCATGCCTCGCAGAGCAACACATGCACGTTGATTCTAGGCTTTGATCTAAAAATTAAATGGTAATGACGCTAATTCAATGCCATTGTATTTTTCCTTGCCCCATCACAAACGGAGTGTCAGGACAGGGTGGGGCCTGCTGACTGGCAGCAGGGAGGTAGGTGGGCTGCCTTGTGCACTTGTTTAAAGTACGTATGTCTCTTTGGTTGGGTGCTTGCAACAGCAAGGAAGACATGTGCAGCCACTGCCCTCAGGAGCGTGAACAGAGGCCGCTCCCTCAAATCAGGCGCTGCTCTCATGAGGATGAGAGCAGCGCCAGGATTGGCTTGGGAGCCTGCCTCGAGTAGAGAAGACGACAGAGGACTTTGCCTTATTGCTTGAGGGTAAGTGTTTTACTTCACTAAATATTTTTTTCGCCCACCACTCTTGGGACATACCAGCAGGCATTGAGTGTCTGAAAGAATTCATTATTACATAAAACTGTGCCATTCTAAGGTTTATATCGACATCCATGATTTTAACCTGCGGGTATTGCCAAATAGAAGGGGTAAGGGAAGTGGTGTGATTTAAAAAAACGGGATGCACGAAGGGATCATTAAGCTTCTGAGCCTGAGATCAATCTTAAGATGTTCTTTTGAGAGTGTCCGATGCTTCCTCCACTGATACTGCAAGGGCCTCATTTCGAGTGGGCCACAGAGATACTAGAGGGCCGGAATTACATTTACTGCCCAGTATCTCCTCTGCTGCAATGTCCGGCCATTTTTTCTCTGCAGTGGTATGTAATTACTCACACCTGGATTTACCTGGCACTTTTCCGAGCAGTTTTTCACCGTTTAAATGAAAAAAAGCTTACAACAATTCCTGCCTGTTCTCAGCAGGAGGGACTGTCAGCCGGACTGCTGGTGGGTGGTGGGAGCGCTCACTGCCCCTCAGGACTGAAGCAGGCAGGGGCCGGGATGTGGAGTGGTGGTTTCCGCAGTCCCAGTCTCTGCTTCTTCTCTGAGAAACCCCAGTGTCTCCGGGCCCAGAATTATTGGGTCTGGACATTAAAGACCCAATGTTAAGTGGCAGTGAAACACTTGTGATTGCGAATTGTATTATTTCATTTGGAGTTAGCACTCCGGGTGAAATATCACAACGGTAATGATGCCCTAAAACTCCTAAAAGTTCTTTAACTAAGCATTTTAAGAGCCCTACATTCTCATATTTGTTCGAGCATGGTTTCTGCCGCATGGGTGTCAGTGACAATCAGTTTATAAATTGTGCGTGGGTTGTTTAATCCTGCTGCCATATCGGACCACTTCCCATATACTTGCACGATATTGAATAGCGTTTAGACGTAATGTATAGGTTCACAGATTTCCTCCAGACGTAAATATGTGCTAGGCAAATACCCTTGGAATTGAACCCAGAGGTTTAAAAAACAAATGTAAAATGCGCAATTTATGTAGCCAATAGCCACTTGAAAAATACGCATACGACCAGGCACCAGTTTTGACATGATTGAAACTTTCCTACATAATAATACTTTAGAATAAATTACTTTCATCGGAGCTGTGCCATCTCTGAATTAAACTTATGAATGATGTTTCTGCCGGATATCATTTAAACTCGCACCATCTTATTTTGTGAAGTATTCAATGACTTTGTCAGGCACTTTTTATCTGACAGCTGTTACCATCTCCTAATCTGGCGCATCAGTAAATATGTAAAAATACATAATGTATCAGAAGACACGCGCAAGAGACAAAATAGCACTTCTGGCTGCTGTTATATCCTTTCTATTGCCATTGATGCATTTTAGAAGTAAATTTGGCTTGACAGCTATGATCGCTATTTTGTAAATGGAGGTCTGCATTAAAAAGGCGGATCAGTCGTCTGGTCCCGTTTTTCCCTTCCAGATATGAAACAGCTAGTCTAATTATGTACACATGAGCCAGATTTCAGAGGAGATGTGCCGGAGGCAAATGCAGAAGGCACAGATTGCGATGTGTTTGTCTGGCTCAGCTCTCATCATGTGATGCATGTTCTAAGATTTAGCATACATATATTTGTATAGGTATGTCATGCCGTGGAAAATAACCATAGACTAATTAATTAAACATGCCATTTCAATAAAGTGTACTAATAAATTAATACTCACACTTTATTACTAAAGTGCAAGGTAAAAATGTCATGTTGTTACAGTAGAATAGTAAAACTGAAATAAATAGATCAAATAAATCATCACTGCCACATGAATTTCATGTTAAAACCACAATTTACAGAAGGAGACATGATTCCAAAACTTGTTAAACAAGATTGTATCTCACTGTACGAATTTCATCTTTTGTGCTCTGGTCCTGTTTGAATACAATTGTTTATAACTTCTACTCATGGAAAAAGAGCATAGTATTAACCATGGAGGCAGATCCACCAAGAGTGATATGTTATTTATTTCCGTTGACCCACTCAGAAAATCTGCATATCTGTTATTCCTCAAATCTCAAGGCACTTCTGCACCTCAGCTTAATTTAGGTGTGTACATGACATTATTTTTTTGTGTAAATTCCCCTACTTGCGAAGTTTGTTGAACATTCAGATGTCCATGAGCTTGTGGGTGTTCACACTTTTCCATGATCATATCCATCATGGGTGGAAGATCTATGCCTGAGAAAGGCAGGAGTAAACCCCATCATGGGTGGGTATGGTTATTATCCCCCTCCCTCCAAAATCAATGGGGATGTTTCTGTAAAAAAATACAGTCACTGTGAGGGCACACTTTTAATAAATAGAGTGTGCCATGCTCTATATAAAAGGTACCCTGTCTTGTGGGCTTTAAAAGTACTCTTTAAGGGTGACTTTCGACTATATGAAACTAGGTTTTCATAAATATATAATATCATTTTCCGTGCCATATATTACGGCAGTGCCTTTAAACTGCAGTCCAGCCACCAGACAGTGGTGATCCTGGCAGCCGTACATTTTTGTCATTTATGCAGATGGTATAAATACACACCATAGCCAACGCATGATATTTAACTCCCATACCACTGATGCATTTTCTGCTCCATCCGTTAAGACCTTACAGGAAAGTTAAACTGATCATTGGGTGAAACCAGTTATACCACTTTCATTTTAGTGCCACGGCACATGCTCTATCACACTGAATAGCATTGTTACAGTGCACAAAAGCCTAATTCGAATACTAGCAGAAACAAAGCTCACAAAAACGTAAAAAAATCTGGGGCGACTAGTCTGCGGTGGCTATGCAGAAAAGGTAAATTTGCTACTCGGGCCCACTATTAAAATGAGATTATCATCAAAAGTCCTACTCCAAAGTGCGATTTTATGGACTTCAGTTTGATAAGTAAATTTTCAATATTAAGGGCTACTCTTCAGCTCTGTGTTTATTCAGACTTTTTAAATGTATCTCCCATCCACAGGATAATAACGGTAATATGTATCACCTGTATCACATTACACCCATGTGATGATTTTATTTGTGTAGTTTTTACATTCCTTTTTCTATGGTACGTTTGCTTTTTATATGTTTAGTAGATTTACATATTTGCCTAGGTTAATTTCCCATAACTTTAATTCGTTTGGTCAACTACAAAGGCTTTATTTTTAATGCATATTTCAAAAATGAGATCTCAGGCTCACAAAAACGCTACAGGCTTCGATCTCATAGTGATAACCAGTTTTGGTACATGCAGATGTGACTCTGGAGCTGGCAGCACAATGTTGCCCCAGTAACATTAACCAATTTGGAAAGCTATACATCTGATAAAAGTGTTAAAGACACTCAAAATGGAGAGAGGCATGATTTCATACAGGATCCATGTTCACTATATCATCTACTGCCACTTTATTTTATGTCCTCAAGAATCAATCTGTAATAATCCAGCATGGGCGAGCTATCAGGTAAATCGTAGCTGGAAATGAAAGCCCACAGGCAGCACAAATGCCTCAGGGACCTGAAGTAGTCTACACTTTTGTCAACTGCTTTAAATATCTCAGAGGTGAGAGAATAATGAAAAGGGTCAACCAAACCGTCCGATCGAAGCAATACAGCTCAGAAGCAAGTTTGAAGGACCACTACGGAGAAGCAGATCATACTCCCTTAGCCCTTCCCTGTTAATGTGATTTGTTTGTGACTGGTACTGATGCAAGGTCACGTGTAAGCACAGGGGAATACTTGCTCATAATTGCATTCAGGACTTCGCCACAAGGATAATGTAGATACTCCATAGTCACAGTCCCCATCATTCCTCAAACCAAATTCCTCGATATTGAGCAAAGTCTGCTGTCAAAATCTCCCCCTCCTTGATATTACCCCAAGTTGCCTCTTTGCTCACCCACTACCTCTCAAAGTTTGATCAAATAGGTGTACTGTTTCTGTGCTGTAGCAATTGAAATTGTTATAGTAAAAAAGTATAATAACAATGAGACAATTGCCAGCATAAGACAGAGACACAATTTGAACGTGTGATGAATATCAATATATTCTGATGATTCTACTAGCTAATGAAACAGAGACCAAAGATAACAACCCTCCCTTATGGTGCCCCAATCTTGAAAGGAACTGCTGATGTTGATACAGAAATGAAACCATCAATATGGGCTGTGTTGCCGATCCAGGTTTACTGCATGCACACAATCTGGTATTGCTTTATCAATTCATTCCAGTCAGCATCATTGAGCTTGCTCAACCAACCAGCCACCATTTTTGACACTTGATAGAAAGATTAAGAAAAGTTTTTATATAATTTAAATAACTGTTTTGCTTAATAACAGTGGGCGCATGTTTATATTTATATGTACACTTATAGATAAATGCTGCTCTCTTATGCAATCCACGTTATAGGATCTATTACCATATTCAAGTGCTATTAAGCAATGAACTAGGACTCCTAGTCTTGCCACATCTAAATATTTGATAAGTTTTGAGGCTCTAACATTAAAATTAATCCTTACTCACAGTAATGGAAGGAATGTGACATTGACGACTAGTGAAGTGGTAATATGTATTGGCAAGAATGCATCTAACATTCTAGAATATTTGGGTAGCTGGGAATGGAAAAAGTTTGAAGTAAGGTTATTTTTACAAAAATGAGCAAACAAAAGATTGAGGTGAATGTTATTTTGAATCCTATTTTCTTAGACCTTTTATTGCCTCTTGACAAATAAGTCAATTGCAAATAGATTGTAATCAATAAGTGCATTTTTGTGCATACATGATTTTGTATAAATTCCAAGTGCTAAGGACAAATAGAAGATCCCTCATAAACCTACATGAAAAGAATGAGACCATAATGTAAAACCCTGATTTGTTCACATTAGTCATTCTTCCTCAACCTATTAGACAAATGGTATTTTATTTGTGTCTTGAAGGGCCTGCTGTATCAAAGGGATGTACCCATTCTGTGTCAATGGGAAAATGTGTTCATACATATGGCCCTAAGTGCTGCAGTACTTGATTTGTAAAAAAATAAAAAGTGTAGATACCCAACATTTTTCTTATAGACCAGTTGCCAGTGCTTCTGAATGCTGCCTTCCATCATGAATAGCAAAAAACAACAATGGATCTCGGCTCCAATCAGTAAGGCTGAGCCCTTAGAACCAAAGGCAAGCAACAATGCCAATACTGACCATCAATTTGAGATTATTTTGAAGGCCCATAGAAATGAATCTATGACAACCTAAAGTCATCTTTGAACTCTTCAATTTATTTCAGAATTCCTTTTTCTTTGACTTAGTGAAACTTTTTTTCAATTCAGAACAAAGATTTATATGAATACAATATACAAAATTACAATATAAAATATTTATCCACAGACACCATACTCTCACTTCATCATTTTATTTTTCACATTCAATATCCTCCATTCACAACCATTTATAACCCACACTACATTCCAGCCAAACACACCTTTCCCTTCCTGGTACAAAAGACTTATTTGAAATTTTGAAAACCAGAGGGAACAGCCAAACAACTGAAAGAAGTCTACAGCAGTCTTTCTAGTGCACTATAGAACAACATTTACAATAAATTTCCAAAGTGTTAAAATATTTGAAGTGCACTAAGCAACATTATTACTAAACGTTTGGCACAACAATGCAAGGTCGGACCCACTTCTTTTGGAGGGTTCTCGTCAGGACCACAACAGCTTTACTTATCGTAGAACCTACTGCTTCCTATGTTTTTAAGGGCAAGTGGTAAAGATTGAGTTGTCCAATATCTTGACTGTCTTAAATTAACTCTATGTCTTTGCAAGCAGGGGCTTTAAATGTTCAGTTGAAGCTGCAGTGACAGTTTTTTTTCTATATAGATAGCGGCTGACTCCTCCGTAGTTCTTTTTAGTCTCAAGTAGTGGGAAGAGGCCACTGTGGTTTCTTAGTTAGTGGCTGTCTCTTCTTTGATTGTGCATTTCTTTTACAATTGCAGTACTTGTTTAGATTGAAGGGTCCGTATGCATTTCTCAACCGGCTGTCCTCGCCGTGTCTGACGGTTTTCAATCTCCCAGCGGAAGTCAGCGCTCCATCCGTAGTGGGCCTGTCACCCACGGTGAGGGTAAAAAGTTGTTAGTGGTGCCAAATACACTACCACAAACTGAGACATTGTGAAAATAGGAGGTAAAAGAGTGAGCGGTGAATTGAGAGAGAAAGCACATAAAGTGAGGAAGAAAGCAGGTAAAGGGAATAAAGAATGAAAAAAGAAGGGAAGAAGGGAGGGAGAATGGAGGAAGGAAAAAGAAGAAAGAAATAAGAGAAAGAAAAATTATAGGAAGAAGACAAGAGAAACCAATGTAAAAGAGACAGAAATGGGAAGCAGTAAAAAAATGAAAAATTTAAAAAGGGTAGAAGAAATGAAAAGAGAACACGAAAGAAGGCAAAAAAGGTGTAAAAAAGTAAAATAGAAAAGAAAAAAGAGACAGAAAAAAAGTTATAGAAAAATGGCAGAGAAAGAGGAAAAGACAGTGAATGAGAGATATGAGGAAATGAAAAGAAGGAAAAAGACAGGAAGAAAAAAGGAGCTCAGAAAAAAAATTGGGCAAGGAAAGTGGGATAGGAGAAAGTGGAATAAAGACAGAGAAAGAAAACATTACTATTGCAAGAAGGAAAGAAAGTGATACAAGAAACGAAAGGAAGGTAGGAAAAAGGTAAGTAAGAATGAATAGAAAGAAAAAAACAAAGAGTGGGAAAAAAATGGAAGAAAAAAAAGAAATGTAAATAGGGAAAAAAATAGAAGTGGGAAAGCTGAAAGCAGGGAATAACAGAAAATAAAACGAAGGCAGAAAAGAAGGTAAAAAGAATGGATTGGCACAGGTTGGGATGAGTAAAAAGATAAGTTGATAGAGGAGGAAATGAATGAGAAAGGAAGGAAAATAGGAAGAACAGGCAGATGTCAAAGACTGCAAAAGAGAGTGATGAGCAGCATAAGACAAAGGAGGAGGATGTTTGGCCGAAAAATTATTTGGGCATTAAAAGGCAAAAAGGAGACGAAAAAGGTGGTGGTAAAAGATAGACATTCAGACAACAGAGAAGTCTGGAAAAAGTAGGTGAGAAAAACAGAGAAATGGAGGAAGTTGGATGAGCAGGGGATAGTAAAAAAACATTGCCTAGTAGTCTGAGGTGACAATGGTATTGGTTAAGATTGTGATGGATGTTCGTGCCATTGCAGTGGCCCAAGTATTATATGTCCCTTCTAGGCATACTGTAAACATTCTCGTCATCACGATGGCACTCCTAGGCATACCATTGCCATTCTAGACTTTATTGTGTTCTTGGCCTAAGTCGGTCCTTCTGCATAATGTACTCTGTAGAAAAACCTCTAGTAAGGAATTGTTCTAGGTAGGTCCAGACTTCTCTCACTGTGCCACTAGATACATGGTTCCAAGTGAAGGGTTATTTAAATTTGTTGTCTACTCCCCTGTCCTCCATACTCGCACCTTGTCCCTTTAACTTACTCTTTCAGGGTTTGCTTCATCCCTGCTTTCTTCCCTTTTCTTTGTTATTAATACTTTCAACTTCAGATTTTCTTTTCCTTTTCCGACTGTTTAACTCTTGTCCTTAATGATTATTTACCAGGTGGAAAAGCTGGTCAAAAGAGCATTGAAGTGGTCCACTCAGATTATAGAAGATTGTCAGTTGTCGTAGCGGAGATATTATTTTTATTGTCCAAGAACAACTTCCTTAATTTGTGTTAATACATATTTTTTGGTGCTGCTACAAATATAGTGAGCCTAAAACGTTTTGCATAAGAAGATCTCATGGGGTGACTTAGTTTGAATATTTTAACACTCTAGGGGCCCAATGTAGGTAATCCCAGATTACCGATTCTTAAATACCGAATCATACCGATTCGGTATTTAAGAACTGGCAATCGGGATGTAGGTATATTTACCGAATTATTTACCGAATCAGAATGATTCGGTAATTACCGAATCGGTAAATACCGATTTGGTAATTGCCATTCATTCCTATGGGCCTGGAGGTCCATAGGAATGAATGCCAATTACCGAATCAGTATTTACCGATTCGGTAATTTAAGGAAACATTGAAGGGTGGCAGGGTGTCACTTTGACACCCTGTTGCACCCCTCAACTATCTATAGGTGCACATGTTGCAGACATACATGCCCTTAGGGCATGTATGTCTGCAACATGGCACCGTTTAAAAAGCAAAAAAAATGCTTTTTAGAGGGTTTTCATTATTTACCACCAACTTCTAGTTGGTGGTAAATTATTAATTCTTACACCCCTGTAGCACTGATTTCAGTGTTACCTACATCCCAAAATATAGATTCTGTATTTTTACCGATTCGGTATTTTACAGAATCGGTAAAATTACCGATTCTGTATTTTAACATGCCCCTACATATCAATATCCAAATACCGGTCGGAAACGGCCGAAAATCAGTATTTTTGGCCGTTTCCGACCGGTATTTCGATACCTACATCGGGCCCTAGGTCTATTCATATAATGTAGTTTGTTTAAAAGTATTTTATATGGTGCTGTGTGTAAAAAGTGTTGATGCTCATCTAAAGAAAACATTATAAACCTGATTACGAGTTTGGTGGACAGGGCTACTTCATCACAAGCGTGACGGATATCCTGGATGCCAAATTACAATTCTATTATATACTATGGAACTTTAAATTTGGCGGACAGGATATTCATCACTGTTGTGACGGAGTATCCCATCAGACAAACTCATAATCAGGTCCTAAGAGTTTAATCAAATACCAAAACAATGCAAAAACAAATAATTAATGCTTCCAAATAAACAGAAATTCATCTAACATCCCACACAAGTTACACCAACTAATCCTGTGCAGAAATTAAATCCAGTGTGATGACACAATATAATTATCAAGAGTAGAAATGGACAAGATAAGTATTTCTACTGGCATATACAGCACCCAGTATAGATAGTAATTAAGCACAGTAAGAGTACTGCTTATTTTGTGCCAGTGTCATACTACTGAATTGAGATGCTTGGTATGCTCCCTTATCTCCTCTTGCATCATACATATCTTCCAAGTCGTGCAGGTCACTGTGAATGTTTGGCACAATCTGAAAAGCACAGACCAAGGGAGCTGTTGCATTCTTCTGAAATTGATTGACTGATAGAGGAGGCACAGCTCCAGGACCTAATCGCATCCTCGAATTAGCATGAGAGGAAGGAATGTGTTCCACAGTATTACAAACTACAGTGGAGTGGAGGGATCTGGGGTGCTCCTGTGTTGGAGGGGTTCTAGAAGTAAGGCTTTTCGGATACAATAGGTAGGTAGAATACTAACGTTTGACAAAGAAGATTTTTACAAGAAAAACAACTTTTTTCCCCAAGGAGAAAACTAGTAGATTCTAAAAATGCTTATGTTAGACCCCAATGGGTATCCGTAGTGAAATCAAACCCAAGGCCTTAGATTAAGTAAAGTCTGTAAGAAAATATTATATCTGAGGAAGTGAATGATAAGTTTGTTGAACTCCTTCCAATCTGCATTGAAAACTGTATGCATTGCATTCAATTAATTCTTGCAAGCCTAATGTGAATCTAAAATTAACCGACTTAAGATGATAAATGTGCAATATGTGCTGAATCAGCAGCTTAGCGACTATGAGAATCCCATCTAAGTTTAAAGATTCTGCATGTTTTTAAAGGTACCTGCCCGTAAGGAATTGCTGCTTCTGAAAACTATCAATTTCTGTTAGAAGCATGGATCTCTTGTCATCATTAGGGAAGCATGTTGATAAATATTGGACGGTTTTGCAGTTTATGACTGTTATTGAGCTATGTAATTGAAGGCCATTTTAATTGTTTCCTGCTGTTGGAAATTACATGTCGGGCATCACTGTGACTCACCAGGATCGTCTCTTTCCCATTAAATAAACGGAGCATGACCCATTAATGTTGTCTATTTTCCATAATAAAGTCAGAAACAACACTTCCACAATCTCTGAAGTGCATAAATGAGCTATGGACATCCATCAGGGATGGTAGGTTTCACTGTTTCATCCAAAGATGTATAACATGGGTAAATAGACACTCTGGAGGAATTGTAAAGTATGAGGAGATGCCAGTCTGAACAATATGGGGTTCAGGAAAGTGCATAGATGTTGTTGGACACTTCATTACTTATAGCTGAGAAAAGTGCTCTCAGAAACGTTGTCTGCAAGGAGCATGTGTCTTACAAAATGTCCCTTTTTGAGTCAAGAGGCAACAAAGACCTTTTATTTTTACTAAAATGACATGTATAATATACTAAGTTAAAGTGCCTTTCAGCCAGCTATCTTCATTCATTGGTATGTCATTCACATTTGTTTTCTTCCCACTAGAACACTTCAGTCCGTTTTAACCATTGATTGAGCACTGTGAGTGTCGGTCGGCATTCTGTATTTTCACAAGGAGCACCTTCACACACAAAGTAGTTCTCGACTATGGCAATGCATGCTTTCTGAGACCAGAAATATTTTTGCTTTTGCCAGTGCTATTTTTTAGACTGAGGATGGTCTGGCAACTTCCCAAAAAAGAAATTTGCAACAACCATGACAAAACACAATAATCATTGACAAAGTCAGACGGCTGTCAGCCAATGCCAGACATGTTGTTTTTTTTCCCTCTGCTTGTTATCTATTTGCTAATTCTTTCTCTACATTTTTTAAGTCTGTGTCTTGACGATATTACCCTTTTTCAACAGCTGAAGAACTTTATAAAGCTTCATGGAGGGGGATCAGTGGCTGCTCCTTTCTCACGTGCAGTGGAAACCGTAGAAGCCAACGTACGGTGGCAAATGCTTTACAAGGAAGAACTTTTTCTGTGGCTTCGGAAATCCCTGAAGCAGTAACACTGTGCCACTTAAAAACTATTTATCAAAAAGTTCCTGGGTGCAAGTTGCCTTGTTTGGACAAACACGTATGCTTGTTTGGAATCAGCAAAGACAAGGCGCGGATTGCCTTTATTTTTGCACTCTGCTCTTTTTCAAAATCTACAGAAACTTTTTCATAGCAAGAAGGTCACAACGATGGCATCAATTTTAGTCCCCGCAGTATTGGAGCAAACAAAATAATACATCGTGCATGTCTGTGTTTCTGTCCATCGAGAAATCTTCACAAAGTATTTTGTGCATGGTTATTTGGTCCCTAACTGTATCCCAGCATGTTAACTTGCGTCAAGTTTTTGTATTTGAATTGCTGTTACATCAAGACTGGGCGTTACACAAAAGCACAACGCATTTATGACAATCACTGTTGCAATGTTGGGATTAAACGGGAAGGTCGAGTGTAATGACCCTGTTGGCTGCCACAGTGCACCTTGATGGCCCTGTGCTGAGGTACAACACAAATTACTTGCCTGAGGCAGCCTGAGGAATGTAGGAGCGCTAGACAAAGCCACAGTGCCCCCTTAGAGTGATCTAAAAAATCTGAAATTGTATGTCAGCAAATTGTGGCACTCAGATTGATCATGAAAATTGGAAGTTGAATGCCTGCAAAATGAGCTCTAATGTTGATAATTACATTTTTCAAATTATTGTTAGCCAGACACCTCCTATGCATTAGAGAGACAGACACGTATTTCCTAGACACCTGATGGAGTTTGAAAACGTGGTAATTGGGAAGATAGAAATTACTCATTCTCTGATGAGGACTTAATTCATTAAGATTTTTCTATGGGTATATGTGAATGAATGTTGTAGTGTTCCTTGCTTACTCCTGAATTCCAGGAGTAAGTCACTGCGTAGTCAAGAGTAAGTGAGACCAAAAACGTTGTGATTCGGGACTACAATGTGAAAGGCTCTAGTGGGGTTGAGCCCTGAGCTGGCGATTGTGCTGTGTTTTGCACAGAGCAATAGGTGTCTGCAGACTCCGAGAAAAAAACACTACTAAGCTAATTAGTAAGGCTGATCGGTTACAAATTAATTTCTATATAATGTATTTTGAAGCCTAAATCATTATCAAGATGGACAAGAAAGAGGAAATAACGAGGAGAATACTTCCAAAAGTGTTTGTGACTGTAATAAAATGGTTTGTAAACTGTGATCATGTCAGCGTGTAACTGAAATCAGGCCAAATGTACAAAAAAATCCCTCATATTTTTTCAAGCTACAAATTCCTCAATTAGAACACAAATGTATGAAGATTCTGTACTTTGTCTTTTTATCTGAGTGGTTTACGGATACTATCTCGTGTTCATTCATACCCAGCAACTGAGCAGCAGTTAAACACGGTGCCAAGTGCATATAATATTTAGAGATTCACATACAGTAACGACAGTTGAATTATACAAATGGCTAGTTTGTGTTGAAATATTGTAATGCCTCTTTGATCCTACTTCAAATAAGTATGCTTTGATAACAAACAGTAAACAATAAATTATAGTTTCAAACATTAATGGTAACAAGGCAAAAAAGTTGTATTTTGGGTTGAGGACAAGAAAAATGCAAACGATTGCGTTCTCAAAATGAGTACATTTCTATTTTATGAATGTTTTGATATATTATTTTTACGATTGAGTTAAGTTTCTGTGGATTTTTATCCTCTGAATATTTAATTACAGTTTACTTTTCAAACAAATTGAATGAAACTGTGTTCTTTGGCCTGTGTTACAAGATGCACTGGAGGGAAAATCAGTATTAGTTAATGGGCTTTCTCAGTTGATCAACATCTTTATGCTTCACAGACTATTGACTTGCAATTCTTTTTTTAAAGGTATAAAAAGATGTACCTTTTTCATGACATGTATTTCATTCACATTCTTGCAAAGATAATGGTTTCCAGATTCACATAGCACCAAAGAAAAAAGTCTAAAATGTACTCCTGATAGAATAAATTCTATGTTTGGGGAAGATATCGTGCAGCAGGGAATCGCAAAGGATCACAGGAGTACTTCCAGAACTCTACAGTAGGTTACAGATGTGCTCAAGTATTATGTATTTATTATTCATGCAATTATCCAGCAAGTTAAAAATAATCTTGTCGCCTGTGTTAATCAAAACTGAATTAGCCCATGTCATTTATTTGTTGTCAGTTATCTTTTGTTTGGCCACACAGAAAGTATTCACCCCTTCCCCTGCACCCCTCCGAAGAGAGTCTTTCTCCCAGAGTTCCTTGACATATGTAGGTGAATTGGCCCACTTTCCACTGCGAAGAATAGTTTAGTCCTTCCTAGTAAAGGAATACATTTGCATTCTTCAATGGACATAGATATCCAGACAGGTACGAGTTTCAGTGTTCATGTCCCTTTGAAGTTTCCTCTCACCTAACAATCTACAGTCCTGTCTCAATTCTTTTTTTTTTGTATAAGAATTTTTATTGAATTTCAGGAGAAGAAAAAGAAAGACATAACACATTCATAGAATATATGAACATATTACAATAAAAAACGACCAATATGTAAATGCAATATGTAAACAGCATGAGAAGAAAACGAAAAGAGAAAGAAAAAGAACAGAAAGAAAGATATAAGAGAAAGAAAAGTTTAAAGAAAGATAGAAAAGACGAAAGTTATAAAAATGTATAGAACAGGTTGATAGGAAAAAAGAAGAAAAAAAAAGAATTACTGTAAAGTAGCACGTGAAGAGAGATATGATGTAAAGGGTAGCCAGAGAGGATCAGCTTTAATTTTTTGAGCGAGAGAAATAGAAGAAACATTAGCAATTCTGTGTTCATCACAAATAAAATTCCACCAAGTTAATGAAGATAATTTGGAATTATCTTTCCAAGATGATAAGATAACTTTAAATGCTATTGCAATAAACAAGTCAAATAACATGGAAATAGAGGAGGATTCTTCAACAGCAGGTGATGAAGAGCCTAAAAATATGTTTTGTAATGATAATGGAAAGTCACATTTAACATTTTCATGCAAATAATCCAAACAAATCTCCAAAATATTAATACATTTGAACAATCATAAAGTTGATGTCTCAACTTGCCAGTATCATTAGAACAAGACCAGCATATTGGAGATGAGTATGGCGAAAACTTGGAAATACAAATAGGAGTGATAACAGCCCTATTATAAATAAAAAACAAAGATTGGGTTATGCGAGCAGCAGGAGAAACTTTAACTAATTTAGACCATAACTTATCTCAAGTCATGATAGAAAGGAAAAGAGACAGGTCTGTTTCCCAAGCTTTTTCAATAGGGGATTTAGGTCTCTCCACAACACGTGACATCAATAGTTTGTAGACAAGAGCTGCTTTAGGTCTTTGAGTTTGAAACAGACTATATAATGGGGTTGTTGGTGTAAGAGATGGAGCATCAACTGGAAGTTCATGAATGGCTAATTGTGATTGTAAGGCAGTTGAGATTGCGGTATATTTATCAATACAAGAGTTAGGTAAATGAAAATGTATTTGTAAATCAGGAAAGGGAATATTAGAATTTTGGTGAATCAATTGGTATACAAAATTAATTACCTTCTCCCAATATTTGTAATAAAATGATTTACCTTTATATTTGAGATATTTATTATACCATAACGTGGAGGATAAAAAACATTGAAATGGTGTTAGTTAGTCTTGAGGAAAATGTGTTATATATTAAGCTCTGGGAATATTTTTAAATGGGATTTGTGGATAAGAAGGTACTATTGGACATATACAATACGTTTTGAAAGGAAAAATCTTTTAATAAAGAGCGTTCAAAAACAACCCATTTGGGAAGAGGGATATCTGCAAAGTCATAGGATAGAGCAAAGGATTGTTTAAACAAAAAGGCCAAGTGGTAAGCTTTGAAATTAGGGAAGCGGACACAGTCTTCAGATTTAGGACGAGTGAGTTTTTGAAAGAGCAATTTGTGGATGTTTGTTACTCCATAAAAATTTTGAACAGATGGAGTTAATTTGAGAAAAATATGAGATGGGGATCCGAGTAGGTAGCATGGAAACTGTGTATAAGACATGCGGAACAATCATCATTTTAATAGTATCCAGGCAATCCCACCAAGAGAGATAAAGAGGAGACCAACTAAGAAGGAGTGACTGAATTTGAGTAATTAATGCAGTAAACGTAAGTTTAATTGTGGTATTTAACTAATCAGAAAACCAAATACTCAGGTATTTAATTTGTGTGGGACACCATGCATGTAAAACTTCTGTCTTAGAGAGGTTTAATTTATAACCTGAAATGCTGCAGTACAGCCAAACCTCATCCATGAATGGGGGGAGAGAAGTAAGAGGGTTTGACGTGTAAATTAATATGTCATCTGCATATGCTGATAACTTGGTTTCTATGGAATTATAAGTGAATTCAGTTATATAAGCATTGACACGGATGCGTTCAAGGAAAGGTTCAAGGCATAAAACAAAAAAGAGGAGAGAAAGGGGACATCCTTGGCGCGTGCCTCTAGATAAGGAGAAACATTTAGAGAAGTGATTATTAACAAAAATACTGGCCCTAGGATAAGAGTATAACAGCTTAAAATATGAAGTAAAAGTCGGACCAAAGCCAAACCATTGAAGGGTCCTAAACATAAACTCAAGTTCAAGTTCAAGTTCAAGTTCAAGAATTTATATAGCGCACTACTCACCCAGAGGGTCTCAAGGCGCTTGGGGAGGGGGTTCATTATTTATCGAATAGCCAGGTTTTAAGTTCTTTTCTGAAGGAGATGTAGTTCTGTGTAAGGCGGAGGTGAGTGGGGAGTGAGTTCCAGGTCTTGGCCGCCAAGTAGGAGAAGGATCTACCTCCCATGGTGGATCTTTGGATACGTGGAACTGCGGCGAGGCCTTGATTGGATGATCTTAGTTGGCGAGTGGGTGTGTAGAAGGATAGTTGAGTGTAGTTTGTAGAGGGCCTTGTGTGCGTGGGTGAGAAGACGGAACGTTATTCTCTTGTTGACGGGAAGCCAGTGGAGGTCTTTCAGGTGGCCGGTGATGTGATCTTGGCAAGGGATGTCCAAAATGAGTCTTGCTGATGCGTTTTGGATGCGTTGGAGTTTTTTCTGTAATTTGGCTGTAATTCCGGCATAGAGGGTTTTTCCGTAGTCTAGTCGACTCGTAACCAGTGCGTGGGTGACAGTCTTTCTTGTCTCGGCGGGGATCCAGCGGAAGATTTTTTGGAGCATACGAAGTACGTTGAAGCAGGAGGACGAGACGGCGTTGACTTGATTGGTCATCGAGAGTGAGGAGTCTAGGATGAAGCCAAGGTTACGTGCATGGTCCGTGGGTATGGGTGCTTGCCCCAGATCCGAAGGCCACCATGAGTCGTCCGAGGCAGAGGGGGATGATCCTAGGATGAGCAATTGATATGGTCAAAAGCCTTTTCAGCCTCCAGAGACAGTGCTGCAAGAGGATATTTAGATTTCCTACCATAGGAAATATTATTTGCAAACATTCGAGCATTATCTGAGGCTAACCTGCCCTTCACAAATCCAACTTGGTCAGTTTTAACTAATAAATGAACAATATTTTCAAGTTGTGAAGCAAGAATCTTGGCAAATATTTTACAGTCATAATTTATTATGGATATAGGATGGAAATTTTTACAAAGGGAATGGTCTTTGTCAGGTTTAGGGATGATAATTATTAGGGCATCCATAAATAAACGGGAAGCTTTAGCATCAACAATAAAAGAATTAAATAGAGCCAAAATTTTAGAAACAAAAATGGAAGAAAAGGTAGAATAAAACTCAACAGTAAGACCATCAGGTCCAGGAGCTTTGGATTTTTTTTAAGGATTTAATAGCATTGGTTATTTCTTGTGCAGTAACCTCTTTCTCCAATGAGATACATTCATCAGGTAAAGAGGGTGGGTAAGGGAGACCCAAAAAGAAGGTATCTAAATTCTGATTGGAGGGATTTGTGCCATCTGAATAAAGTGAACAATACTATTCATGAAAAACATTAGCAATATCCTCATCAGACGATACTAATTTGTTAGTTGATTAATTTAAAATAGAACCAATGAGTTTGCGTTCAGATTTAATTTTCAAATAGTTAGCTAGCATCTTACCCGCTTTGTTTTGGCCACCGTGAAATTTAGACTTTACTTTAAGGAGAATATTACATGCTTCCATTGTGGCAAGTTCATTTAGTTCAGCTATGGCCTTGATCAATTCATGTAAATTGGTAGATGATTTGGATGTGAAATATTTATGTTCTAGAAGTTTAAGGTGCTGTATTTGGTCAATGTATTTTTTCTGAGTTGTTTTCTTTTTTCTCGAAACATATGAAATAGTGAAGGCACGGAAAGAGGCCTTGAATGCATCCCAATTATTAGAAACAGAAGTAGCTAATAAATTTTTTCCAAACATCATGCAAAGGACGAGAGGTAATGGCCGACTGAAATGCTTTGTGAGATTTATCAGGGTTAAATTTACATGTAAATAAACTATCAGAAAAGGGGTCAATCCATTGATTAAAATCACCAGCATCAACAATATTCAGATAATCAATGGAAGAAAGTAAAATATTAATGTCTTTTCAAAACTTAGGGTCTGGTTTACCAAGGCTATAAATATTTAGTAATATCAATGTTTTGTTTTGTATAACAACCTTTGCCAATACCCATCGTCCATTTTCATCATTTTGTGTAGAGAGAATTTGTGCAGACAAAGCTTTATGAAACGGTATGGCAACACCCCCTTTTTGCCAGAGGCAGGAGAATAAACAACTTGACCCACCCATTGTCTTTTCAATTTAAGTGATTCTGCTTCACTGCAATGCGTTTCTTGAAGAAAATAAACCTGAGAGTTTAGTTTGGACAAATGAGATAGTACCTTTTGTTGTTTGATGGGATGTCCAAGACCACGAATGTTCCACGTAACAAACTTACACATGATGAAGTGATGGGAGGTTCATACACGTATAGATATGATACACATCAAGGATAAGGCTAAAAAGGTAGAAACGGCACACATGGGAAACAAAGGGAAAATATGCTACCAAAAAACAAATATCATAAATGAGCACATGCCACAAATTAAACAGCAGCAAGTGAAAGAGACAGAAAGATAGAAACCAGAAAGGAGAGAAAATAGCAAAAAGGAATACAAATAGAAACAAAAGAAGATAGATCAAGGAACAGAGTCTGGATCTATGAAAAAGTGACAAAAACACGTGCATGGAGCGTTACTACGCAAACAAGAGATAAAGCGACAGGGTGAAAGATAAAAGGGATAGATTAGCAAACAGCCATAATGAATAAGATATACCAAACAGGTAACAAGAATGCTAAGGATTCTATGAAGCACCACCAGCTGAACCTGAAGAAATGCTCTGGAGGAATGACCTCAATTTAGTGGGGTCATCAAACGAACGTGTGGAACCCTCATGAGTTATTTTACATAAGCAAGGGTGAAGTATACCATAAAGAATGTTCAATTGTCTCTTTTGAGGAAGAAAAGGCAAGAATTCTTTACTTCTGGCATTAGTAGCGTTCGATAAGTCTTGCGATATGAAGATGTTGTGACCACCAGACCATTTGATGTGACGTTTCGATTTAGCTGCTGAGAGGACTCACATTAAATCAGTAAATTCCAAAAATAGCATAATGATTCCTCTAGGTTTGGAGGCATGAAGTTGAACACGTCCAAGTCTATGGTCACGTTGAATATTTAATGAAGGCTCTGGTGAAAGGTCCAAAAGTTCTGGTAAAAAATGTTTGAGGAAAAGAAGCATATCTAGACCTTCTTAATTTTCTGGCAGGCCATAAAGATGTAAATTATTGTGTCTATTACGATTTTCAAGGTCCTCTGTGTGGAGTTTTAGACGATGAATTTCCTGCTCCAAAACCGGAATTTTTGTAGAAACGTCATGAAGATCACTGATGCGTTGCTCCATATCCAACACTTTAGCTTCCATACTAATCCACCTATCCTCTATTTGTTGAAGTTTCTCATTAGTTGTGGACATAAAGGATTTGAGACCTCTTACTTCATCTAAAATAATATCAAGAACAGGATTCTGAGAGGATAGGGTGGGGGAAGGGGGATAATTTTTGGCTCTCCTAGCTTTGGTTCCTGAAGAAGAAGCTTTAACAGAGAGTGGAGCTTCATTCGCCATCGTGAAACGATGAGGAGAGCAAGATGCAATTTTTAATGAGGATTTCAACCTGCCCATATGATTAGATTAGAATAAAGAGTGGGGTTCCAGAAAAAAAAACTAATCAAATAAAAAAGTAGATGTGACCCTTATTAGGACATTTCACCACACTGGTAGAATTTACATTTGGAAGTATTGTTGCTGAATACACAATTCCACCAGTTTTTATTCTGTGATCCTGAGTGTGGAATTTGCATGAAGAACATGCATTCATTTTGCATATGCACATTATGCTCAGGAGCATAAATAATTTGAGTCAGGCCCAGAATGGATAATACTCTAGGGTTGTGTACTAGAACTAAAGATCTGGTACTGAAAGAGACAGTTGTAGATTTACCATGTTACTTTAGGCTTGTATTGAGTAGTACATTTTCAAATACAAAATGGTACTAATGATCAATTATGTATATTGAAGAGGCATTGTTTCCTGCTTGGTGTAAATGGTACCTCAACCGTTGCTTATTTTGACTTGATTGCGACATGCGCACTGGTTTTCAGAAAATGGAACAACCATATATTAATCATATCTGGGCCACTTCACAAAGGCATTAGTACTACTTATAATCCTTTTAAATGCAACTCACAGAATTGCAGACATAGATTTACACTTTTGTCTGTCTCATCTCCTGGTTACTGAGATCACCATCACATGGTGCTGATTCACAAAAGCATTTATTTGTACGCAAAGCACTCCTTTAAACACTCTTACATTCCTTTTTTAATTAGCCCAGAAATGTCCAACTCTATATACAAAAAAGTGCCAGCAGGGCACAGACCTGTCTATTTCTAACTATATATTCCCTCAGTGTTCTCCACATTTTAAATGTTTAGGGGCCAGTTCACAAAGCCATGTTAGAATATATAAAAAGGCAGTACAGGAGTATTACTTTAGATATTGCATAAATCCTTTGTGAATAGACCGATGTGTGCAGGACTCAATACACACGACTTAATATTCAGGTGTAAACGGGAAGTGGCTAAAGAGAGTGTCCATGAAATGGGTAAATGTTCTTAAGAGGACTGAGATATGTGTCTCAATTGCGTGATTCCTGCTTTGCTCAATTGCTCATGATTTATATCTTTCTTCAGCTTTCTGAGTGAGTACCTTTCTGAGTACAATACGGGGATCACCAGTGCGTATGCTGCATGTTGTGGAGCTCTTTGCATATACCCATGCAAGCAGTATGCAGCGATGTCTGTAAGTAGAACAGCTGAACAGAAAAGAAGAACTCTCTCACGAGGAGATCACTGAAAGACTACTTTACCAGCACAGTATCCAGGGAGGTCCTGGAGTCCAACCACTAAACCACCCACTGGAGCTATGTCTCCATGTAAAGTTTTTGGATGAGTGGGTGGCAGTAAGCCCCCTGCCTCAGTTGGGAGTTATTATTTGGTTGAGGCCATTCAGTCCCTGGCTGACTCCCCACATCAAATCGATTAGAAATATGTTGAGTTCCTTGTAGAAGCAGCCCATGAGGATGATCAGGATATTTTTTTATTTTTTTATTTATTGAGCAGAATCAAAGATCAGTTGCAAGATAATAACAAGCATATCACAACAATAAAATATAGCTAACCATTATATATTACCTTATGGGGACACGCTCCGCAACCAGCTCTTGTTCCTACCTGCTGCCACCTGCTACTGCAGTGAGGGGAACAGCTACAAAAGGACCCTCAATTGCTTCGTCCTGCTCCCTGCACCGGGTCCCGTGTTTCTGCACCCGCAGCCCCCGTGCCTACATCTCCCAGGGGGCTGCGTGAGGCGCTTGTGCTGCATGTCACCAGGAGGGCGCCGAAGGCCTTTAAAGCCGGCCCGTCCCTCCCGCAGCACGAGACGCGATCCGCAACCAGCTCTTGTTCCTACCTGCTGCCACCTGTTACCGCCGTGAGGGGAACGGCTATAAGAGGACCCTCAATTTCTCCGCCCTGCTCCCTGCACCAGGTCCCGTGTTTCTGCGCCCGCAGCCCCTGTGCCTACATCTACCAGGGGGCTGTGAGACGCGCTTGTGCTGCACGTCATCAGGAGGGCGCCGGAGGCCTGGCCCTCCCGCAGCGCGAGACGCGTGCGGGCGTGCCAGGCTAAATCCCGGGCCAAGGGTGGGCCCGTCCCGTGCCCGTCAGCGACAGGAAGAGGCAGGGCAGGGCCCCCCCTCTAACATCTGGAATTCAAAAACTCCCATATAAGTACTAAAGGACTAAAGGTACTGTGGGGATCTGGAAAGGGTTTGCAGCCACTAAAATCGTGTCCATTGTCCCTTCGTGTTGAATTGTTTTTATAAAGTGTATCCCCAGCGTCCTAAGCCGTGCAGGAGCGATTGATTCATAATTTTGCTGATAAAAATGGGTAAATGGAAGTTTATGGAGGGGGGAGTACCAGGCTCAAGATGCGGCCACTAACTGCGTCCTCACAAGAATTGAAGCCATTGTTAGTGAATGCGAGGAGGTTTTAGTGGGGAACTCCAGTAATAACGTGGCGGAAAATTCTGACCCCCGACCGAGGTTTTAAAGCAGAACCGGAGGAAAGTGATCCCTGCAATTTTTAATAAGAAAACCCCACATACCCCCCCTATCTGTGAACTTCATAGTTCCCTTGAAGGCCCCAATGAGACAAGTCCCACAGAGTTACCAAATGGGACCAACTCCCCTATCAAGACACTAGAGAACATAAACCAGGGGGTCTAGTGTGATGCACCATGTGAGAAAGGTATTAATTGTTCCAACAGATTTGCTGTCCTAGAAGGGGAATCAGGGGATATAATTGAAGTCTTAGCTCAAGGCACCAGGGAATCGGAGACAAGTTGTGATGGTCATGTGGCATGCTCTAGATGCCTGCACTCTTAACAGGATACTTCTGAAGAAAATGGGAAATCTGGAGAGGGAATTGGCCTTCATAAAGTAAAACGCTGAAGGAGCTAACACAGAAAGAGGAAGTGCATAGGGCGAAAGATCCACAATTCCTAACACTACCCACACCGGTTACAGCAACCAATGTAAGGGAAACTACATTAATTAACCCTAAGACAGGAGGGGGTCTTCATTGAAAGGACTTTTGGCTCAAAGACCACTTGGCAGGAATACCTCCGCTGGGCAGCACAGCCCTAGTTCTCATGCAGAAATCACGAAATCACGGGGAGTAACAGCCAAGATTAAGGATCCCCACCATAGTAAAATAGATTCCAGTTGCACGACCCTGGCCAAAAAAGCAAAGAATGTTGGTGATCCCCTGAGCATTCCATCAAAAAACATCGCCCCCAGAAATTGAACTGCAATTGTTTACAGGACCTGGGTTCCAAAGCTTGGTAGGGGCGCTGGTCATGAAAGCAGTGAATCTATTCACAACAAAGCAATCCACTGGCTTCGCCATGTGAGGGGGTGCAGATCAATTATCAGGGATGACATGATCAACGTAAAAAGATTATCCTTGATTAGCTCCCACACAGATTGCATTGAAGTGCAGCTATGCAACGCAGTAATTGTGGAGAACTTAGTGGCCCTAGTGTATCGGACATGTCCCCGAAGCACTCCAATATCCAAATTAGACTCTTGCCACTATGGTCTATAGATAGGGAGCAGGATGATTCTGAACTAAACAGAATAGATTGACTATCCAAGGATAACTACTTGAATCGCCCGGTAGAAACATACAATATGGGCGAGCTCGAGAACTAGATTTGCGCAATCAGTGCAACCCCAAGTCCCCCTAGCATGGAAGAGACTGGTCTGAATAATCAGGGTCCACTCGAGCTCGAGAATTTGACTTGCGCAATCAGCGCAACTCCAAGTCCCCCTAGCATGGAAGTGACGGGTCTGGATAATCAGGGTTTGCTCAGGGTTGAGGAAGAAAATCCAAGAGTGATCCAGCTCCTCTCCTGGAACATAGCAGGTCTCCAAAAGAAACTGGCAAGTCCAGAATGGAATGATTTCATCAATAAGTACAAGGTCTGCATGTTCCAGGTGTGAGAAGTTGGCCTGATATATGATGTTTCCAATATTGGAACCAACTTGTATCAGTCCAAACAATCCCTTATGTTGTCTGGTTGTAAGTCAACCTTATTAGACAAGCTATCTTAAGGGTAGCATAGACTAAGCAGCCTTAAAGGCTTAACTCAAGAGGTCATGTTAAGCGAGCTGTTTTACCAATCACAGTCCTGTAATACCAAATGAAAGGACACCACACAAGTATATATTATAAAAATATATGTATTTATTTCTAAATACTCTCTGGATCTCTGGATCACATCCTCATTGGATCAACTCCTCCCCAAAATAACCACCCTCAAACATTCCAAACGAGTCACCCCCGCTCCCTGGTATACTCCAGAGCTTAAATTACTCAGACAGGAATGCAAGAAAATGGAACGCTCCTGGAGGAAGGATAAGGATAAGGACAAAAAGGACGCTTACCAAACCGCACTCCAAACCTATAAAACCTCTCTCCAGAAAACTAAAAGTCTATTCTTTCAAAAACGAATAGAACACGCTGCGTGCTCCAGTAAAGAATCTTTCACCATTCTAAAGGAGCTCCTCAAAGTCCCCGACTCATCTCCCAGAATCCCACCAGATCCCAAGGCTGACGAGGAAAAATGCTACAGATTAGCCAATTTCTTCACTGATAAGATCCAGAAAATCCTCGATTCAATTCCAACCACCAACACGTGCGAGGATATAGAGACCAATAACACTCCTATCGCCCCTGGTCTCACCTCTTGGGGACCAGTAACAGTCGAGGAAGTCGAAAGCACGCTAAATAACATCAAAAGCGGCTCCCCCAGAGACCCTGCGCCGTTACGCTTTCTCAAGAGTGTAGCACCCACGATCGTCCCCCCCTTACCCAGCTCATTAACACCTCACTGGAACAGGGTATCGTCCCCCCCAATTGGAAAGCGGCAGTAGTCAAGGCACTATTGAAGAAACCTTCCCTTGACCCCGCCGACTTAGCCAACTACAGGCCAATCTCCCTCCTCCCTGGAACTAGCAAAATCGCCGAAAAGCTGGTAAACAGAAAACTATCCCAATTTCTGGAAACCAATGATCGGCTGAAAAAATCGCAAACGGGATTCCGCCCAGGGCAGGGCACCGACATCGCCCTCCTGGTAGCGGTGGAAGAGGCCAGAGCACTGCTCGACGCCGGAGGATCAGTGGCAGTGATCCTCCTCGACCTCAGTGCGGCCTTCGACACCGTCAACCACCAACTCCTGATCCAACGCCTCAGGAGTGTCGGCGTGGAAGGAAAAGCACTGTCCTGGCTATCCTCCTTTTTGGGGCATCGGTCCTTTCAAATCTGGGAGAACAACACCCGCTCCTCCGAAAAACCCCTCCAGTGTGGCGTACCTCAGGGCTCCTCCCTGAGCCCCACATTGTTTAATATCTACATGTCCCCACTGGAGGAGGTCGTCACCCCTTTTGGAGTGAGTATCGTCAGCTACGCTGACGATACACAACTAGTGGTCTCCCTATCCCACCCAAGCCAACAACCTGCGGACCTCTACAATTGTCTCACGGATATACAAGGATGGATGAACCGTTCCCATCTTAAACTTAACGGTTCAAAAACCGACATCCTCCTCCTGGGGCAGAAGGGACCCTCCCTGTCACCGAACATCTGGTCACAGAACATCTGGCCAACCTGTTTAGGCCCGCCCCCAGACCCAAAATGCGAGGTTAAGAGCTTGGGAGTCTGGCTTGAAAAAGACCTTTCGTTCACCACACAGGCAAAGAAAGTAGCCGGGACATGCTTTGGGCTCCTTAAATCTATCCGTAACATCCTCCCTTTACTCCCTCCGACCGCAAAAAAACTACTGATCCAAGGCCTAATACTCTCCAGGATCGACTACAGCAATTCCATCTACCTGGGCGCTCCTGAGGCCACTCTGAACCGGCTACAGAGGATCCAAAATGCGGCTGCCCGGATCGTCACCAACACTCCCGCCAGAGCCTCAGCCAAACCGGCTCTGAGGCTCCTCCACTGGCACCCGGTCAGGGAACGAGTCCAGTTCAAAGCCCTATGCCTGGCCCACAAATCGCTGCAAAACAAAGGACCTCCGATCCTAGCTAAATTCATCATACCGTACAAAGCCGGAAGAGCTCTTTGCTCCGATCAGGAACATTTCATCACCACCCCCAGAGTCAAGAAGGCCCGGACGGGTGGAAGACGCTTCACGGTCCATACCGCACGTCTCTGGAATGCCCTCCCCCGCGAGATCAGAACAGAACCCAATTATCTACGCTTCAGAAAGAGGCTGAAAACTTTCCTTTTTCCATAAATCCCCTTCTCACCTCCTTGCCCCTCACTCCCCTCTGGTTAACTGTTCCTAGCGCTGGGATACTCACGGGTGACTACGCGCTCTATAAAATGTATTAATAATAATAATAATAATAAATTAATCCCCAGTACTCTTTATGAGCAAAGGGGCACAAGCGTTAAATCAAAAGCACAGTATAACATACAAAGTTGCACAATTATGGATGAGGGCGGGAGGCCACTCAAACCATATATTAAAAAAATGGTATAAGAGATATCAATCGAACAGTGGTTAGGCTTAGGGCCTAGGGAATCACTGGGAGCAGTCGGGACAAGCAATGCTGAAGTCGGGAAAAGCCTGCGGGATTCGGGTGCCGCACTTAAAGTGCGGCTTGCACCAATGCAAAGTCAATGGTGCGTAAAGGTTACACAAATAGAGTTTAAGGACACTTCCGCTGAACCTAGAGGAACCAAACTTTAGACACAGAACCTAGAGGTGTGTACCAGTGTGGGAACACCGGCGTTGCAATGTTACCTCACCCACAGGAAGCGGGTGCATATGGTCGAAGTGGCGTCAGGTTTTGACACGCAGGCTCTTGGTGCTTGGAGCTGAAGAGGCTGCAGGCGATGTGATGGAGAAGTGTCCGGTGTGATCCAAGGGTGGATCAAAGTAGAAAAGTACTGAAAGCAGAGGGGACAGAGTCTGGGTCACTCAGCAGTGACCAGGGTGGAACCAGGACGGAACCAGGCAATGCCGGGCGCAATCAGAAGGTTGTCGAGGAGCTTCTCTCTGTTGTCACGTGGGCTCTGGGGCATCTGCGATGTCCAGGAGCGGGTCAAGATCTGTCCCATACAGGCTCTCACCGTCGGTGCAGTCGGCTTCAAGATTGGAGCAAACAACACTTGGCCAGAGCAATCCACGCAGGACCGGAAGATTGCTTCTCACACGGACCAGGAGGGTCAGAGAGGGTGCTCCTTTTCAGAGAAGCTGGTGCAAGTCTGGTGCAACCAGAATCGCAAGTCGGTTTTAGGTTTTTGTCGACACAGGGGCCACAAGCCAGCTGGCAAGTGACCGGGCCAACGCGTCGAGCCAAAGCCTGCAGAAGGGCCCCACGCAGCACTCGTCAAGTGTAGAGGGGTGAGCTTCGGTGCAAGAGTGGCTCAGGGTTGGAGCTTCTCAAACCCCGGTGTACAGCTTTGAGGGTCACTCGTGGGCTGCACGGTCAGCATCTCGTGGTCTTTTCAAGATGGCGTGCCCCACGCTTCAAGTCGCATCCACGGGTCTCAGCTCTGCAGGGACTGTGGATCGGGCTGTAAGAAGGCAGGCAAGCTTGATCTCGTTGATCTCTGTCGCTTGAGTTCCGGCAGGAACTGCAACAAAGCAGACGTTGAGGTGCTGGATGGTGCCTGTTTGCACAGGGTGGTCACTCCTTGACCACAAGGGAGATTCTTCAGTCTTCTACGTTGAGTAGGATTTCGAAGGGTCCAGAGTTTTGTTTCAAATGTTTCATCAGGATAATCTGAGTGCGTTGGCACTGCTCCCATTCTTATACCAATCTAGGGGGCTGGATTACCTGCTAGGTCCCCTCCTATGGGTGGGACCCAGGAAGGGGGGGATACACCCCTTTCCCTTTGATCCAGGCCGCGCTGGGACTGGGGCTGGTGTGCCCCAGAACCGGTGTGGCCGGATTATGCAAGGGGCAGCCTTGTGCTCCCCAGGCAGTGTCTGGTTTCTTTCAAACCTCCCTGCTACAATCCACTATCTCCTGTCTGGGGTGGTGTGACACCTCCCTGTGACAGGAAACCCTTTGTCCAGGCCTCCTTGGCTGAGTTTCGGTCAGTTGTAGGAGGTCAGACTCGTGTCTGTGGCAGAAGCATCCATTTTGTGGATCTGAGGCTCTTTTTAAAATCAACCGCGTTTTAGCAAAGTAACATGTCGTCTCCCTCTAGAGGGGTGGAATGCTACCCCCGTAGCCAGGACTGGCGAGGGGGTAGTATTCCAAATCGTATGACACTTTACACGACATGTTTTGATAAAGCCAAACCAAAGTTACCATATAACTGCGAGGATTATAAGGCACTTAGGAGTATATGGTATGGCATTCTCCCGGAACAGCTTAGGGAATTGGTCCCAACAGCTGCAGACAGGCTCAGCTCATGCTAGAGCACCATCTCACAGAAAACCAAGCACTCTGCCTCCAGGATTGTTAAGTCCTGCCATAGGAGTGACTGATAGATATATATGTGTCCAGATAGGTTTAGATATAGGCATACTATATCTAAGCAAGGGGTGATTACACCACCTTGCCCCAGGTGAGTGATCAGCCAGTTGTGTCAATTTTAGATAGCCAGCCAGGGGTGGCAAAAGATATGCTGCAGCCCCTGGTAGGCCTTGGATGCACCTATGCCCTGGGCACCTATAGTGCTCTGTACAGGGGCTGATAAGGTGACCCAAGCCAATCTAGTTATGCACCTAGGGTACATGGAATCCATTTTACAGAGAGAGCAGATAGCCTGGGGCCCTAATTAGCAGGGAACCAGGCCAACTAAGTCGAAAACCAGCTAAACACAAGGCAAAAAAATCTGGGGTAACCATAGTCAGGTAGCCACCTTCCTACACCAGGAGACTTGGAGCATGATCCCCTTATATAAATCTGGGTATACCATCTACTTTATTCCGGCGACAAGCCTAGGGAAGGGTCGACCATCGGGGGCCTCCATTTAAGGGTCATCGTGGCTCTGAACTGGGTTATTACCATGCATAATTCACTCTCGGATGACATCTTGCACTTATCATTTGAAGGTCCTCACAATGTGGAGCCGTTCAATGTGTATGCTAGAGGAACCCCAGGGGCACAAACTTCAGCCACCATAGCATCACTAGAAACAGCACTAGCGGGTTTTTCCCCCCTGTCCAACATTATTGTGGGAGGCGATTTAAATTGCACATACGAACGCTTAAGTGAGGAAGACTTTTTGGGAATTAATGAAGACGATGTGAGACAGTCTATCCCTAGGGTGATTCAAATTAATGCCCTAACATTAGAATAAAACCTACGAGCATTGAATGGTAGGACAATTTCTGACCCAAACGGGGCCATGACCTTTAACAGACTTCTAGTGGCCCCTCGGATATTGATTATATATTGCTCAATACCCGCCTATGGGGGAACCTAGTGGACATGGAGGTCAAACAATCGCAGGATAGTGATCACAATCCTCTGTGCATGAAAATTAGATGGGGAAGCATCGGAGAAGCATCTAATGCCCCATTATTAACAACAAAAGAGGAAGTCTCATCTAATTGCAATCGCAGATTAAAATGGCATAAGGTTGCATGTCAGGAGGACGTACTAACTAGTATTAGAGAGCTAGTAGAACTAAAAAGCATAGAACTCTCATCGTTCAACACCGCCCAGGGTAATGAGCAGGGTCTCCAATTGAGCGAATTTTACAGGAGCATAATAGCAAAATTGGGTTCCTTCTTTATTGCTAGGGAGTCCAGAGGGCACAAAAGCAAAGTAATTAAATGTGGTAACCTAAGGTATACGGCCCTGTGTAGGAAAAAGAGAAAGGCCATAACCGTAGCCCTCCGTAAAAAAGATCCTGCAGCCGTAAGGGTGGCCAGAAAGGAGTGTAATAACACCGTAGAACTAGCAAAGCGGGACTGGGAGGAACTTAAAACTGCGGCCCACTCAAAGGATTCAACCTTATTTTGAGAATTGATAAATAAACTTAATGGAAGGGGAACAGAGCCCGCCCCAAATCACATATCTGAGCAGCAATGGCATTCCCATTTTTTTAAACTGTACTGCGGCGAGGTAGAATCTGAACAAATGCAAGGTACCCAAATAGAACGAGCCTTAGAGAATTATGCACCAGCAAAACCCTTCACAATCCAAGAGGTACAACTGGCTATTAAGAACATAGCCCTGGGCAAGGCCGCAGGTCCGGATGGCTTGCCGGGCGATTTATCCCTACACGACCCTATGCTGTGGGCCGATTTCATTGCCCTTCTAATGAATCTGATTGTACAGGGTCAATCTGTCCCTGAGTCGTGGAAGGGAGCTGAAGTTGTAACTATATACAAGAAAGGCACCAGAGAGGACCCTACCAACTACAGGCCGATTAGTTTAATCGATGCGGTCCAGAAGGTAGCGGGCAAGGTCATTGTCTCCAGAATAGGGTCCTGGCTGGACGAAGGGAATATTTTGATGCATTTTCAGGCGGGATTCAGGCAGAAGGTGGGCATGATGGACCAGGTTTTCAGATTCTTTGCGGTATACTGGAAATCTATGTCCATCGCAAAATGCAGTTTATATCTGGCCTTTATAGATTTTAAAACAGCCTTCAACCTGGTGCCCCGCGACAAGCTTTGGCAGGATATGGGCTTTTCACGATATCTCCTCGAGTTTATCAAGAGACTTCATGAGGGTAATTATGCCAAAATCAGAAGGGGGAGTCAGGGACAACTGACAGGGAGGGTACCTGTGAATAGGGGGGTCCGCCAGGGCTGTGTGATGGCCCCGACTTTGTTCTCTCTCTTTGTTAATGGGGTGGTAGACCATTTGAGAGAGGACCCAGCTGACACCCAAGCCCTGGTGGGGGAGAAAACACCTACCCACCTCTTCGCAGATGATACCCTCCTGATGTCCAAAACCCCCTCGGGTCTCCAGAAACTGATAGACAGATTTCGTTTGTTCTGTGAAGAATGGGGTTTAATCCTCAATACCTCCTAAACAAAATTAATGGTATTGTCACTGTCAAAAAAATCAAGGAGGATTATTATTACCCTTAATGGGTATCCGTTAGAGGTGGTGGAGGCATTTGACTACTTGGGAGTCAGGGTTAATGTAGAATGAAATGGGACTCCCATGTGGCCAAAATGCTTCTTAACCACAAAAGAGTGTCGGGAGCAATTTTAAGAGACCAGCGGGCCTCTATTAGCAGACCAATAGCCCTGGCTCTTGCGGTATATGAAGGGAAGGCACTGGCCTCTGCAGTTTATGGCTCAGAGATGTGGGGGTTCGAGAATACCACAGACTTGGTCAGAGCCAAGAACAAGATCTGAGAGATCTAGTTTTCCTCTCACTTTCAACCCCCGTAAAGCCCCTTTTCCATGACATGGGTAAACGCTCAATCAAAGAAATAGTTCGCCTTCGCCCATTATTGTTTTGGGTGCGCCGGAGAAGGACACCTGAATTGGCAAAAAATGCAGCAGTGTTTGATGAACTTATCAATTTGAACAGCTCAAAGAAGATCGTGTGGCTGAACAAATTGAGACAGTTGGTCATAAACCTGGGGATGGGCGAATCTTGGATGTCACAATCCCCCCCACCCAAACAAACTGTTAAGAAAATCTACTGGCAGTGGGTGCCGTCTGAGGAACTACACAGCTCTAAGTGGGGGACTCTAACTGATCAATTTCTAGAGCACAAACCTGTTAGGAAGCTTGAACCTTTTTTAGATTTTATTCAAATCCCAAAAGATAGATCGCTCTTTTTAAAGTTGAGATACGGGACATTCCCACTAAATGAATATACTGATAGTTGGAAAAAGTCACGGTACCATCAAGCTACCTGTCCAGGTTGTTTAGGCCCTAACGAGTCCTTACCGCACTTTTTGTTTGCCTGTAAAGCTTATAGGGGGGCCAGAAGAAGATGGCTAAAACCAGTATGTAAAGAGTTGGGAGTCAGACAATATAGGATGGCCCTACACATCCTTACAACAGATACAACATCTCTGACTATCGTATGTGGGGTTGCAAAGTACCTGGGAAAGGCCTGGCTGATTCGTACAAAGCTGTTAAAGAATAAAATGAGCTAGACAACTGTAGTTCAAGCAGACTAATTGTACATGATTACATTGCCGTCACACTTTAGACCCTTTGGGTATTTCTTTTTATTGTATACAAGTCTTTTTATCGTTTTTATTGGCTGTAATTCGGACATATGAATTTTATGGTTGTTTTTTGATTGAAAATGTAGTTACTTTTAAGATAAATTTTTATCGAATAAAGTATTACAACAACATAATACCTTATATTTCAAAATAAAGTGCCTTTGTGCCATTAAATGGCAAACACTTTTATAATACATTATATTCCGCAGCAAAGTGCCTTCATGCCCTATTAGATCACCAACTCCCCAGTCCCTTACTGATATAATGGTAAACCAATTTATACAGTACTATTGACTGAAATACCAGCCATCAAAAAGAAAGTGTAATTGTGCTTTGTAAAAACCCTTTCTTGACACTATAATAACCTCCTACCCCCATTAAGAGCCAAAATAAATAAACATTACACTTGCACTACTACTGCATCGGCGGCCACCTTTTCTATTGCATCCATAAATTGCAATGAGGCATTACATCTCTTTACACTCCCTACCCATCTTGAATGCGCCTCTTCAAACTTCTTTGTCCTAATCATTTTATTATGCCACTCTTGGTATGTTAGAACCCTAAATGAATTCCAGTTCTGTAAAATCAGTGAGCAAGCAATCAAAGGAGCTATCTCTATAAACACCTGACTCCACTTGCCAATCCCAGAGCTTTGACACTTCCTAATAAACCCAAACAGAGCCACACAAGACTCCTGTTAAATCTTAATCTGGAGACCAAGACTGAGAGCAGAGAACCATTTCCCAAAGCTGTGCAACCCTTCAGCAGGTGTAAAAAGTATGCAGCCAACCTCCCATCCTTTGTTGCTGACAACAAAAACCGCAATCCTCCACTGCCGGGTACATTCTATGGGGAGCCAGGGGGTAGAGTAAGCCATCCAACGAGATAAAAAGAACATCCTCTCAAAATGTGCTGCTGTTAGAACCTTATGGCCTAGCAACGAGATAGATTGCCATTCTGCCTCAGAAAAAGTGTATTGTGTGGACAGGCTAATTTTACCTAAAAAGCTTTTCACCTGCTGTTACCCCCCTGCTCCCGTAATAGTCTATACCAGTTTCTGATCCCTCCAAGTTTTGACATCAAAAGTTCATGCATAACGGAGTGCAAGTTTTATCTGGACTCCCGGCAGTGTTTTTGTTAACCCCTCCCATGCACATGACGGAGCCGCTACGTCATGAGCATCGGCTGAGCTGTGCTCATGACGGAGCAGTTCCGTAATGGCCCTCCCACCGCGCCTGCGCGGCGCTGATTTCACACCTGCGCGGCGCGTTCTATTAAGCGGGCGGGGCCATGACGGAACCGCTCCGTCATGAGCACAGCGCAATCGCGGCTCGTGACGGAGCGGCTCCGTCACGAGCATGCGAGCGCCGTTCGGGCCCCCCCCTAGCGCTGCGGCGGAATTGCCGCCGCAGCGAAGGGGTTAAAGAAAGGGTGATCTTCTGATACCCAGAAAGAACAACTGGCATTGATTACCACATCTTGCATGCATCTCAGATGCAATTCTTGCCATGTTATACATTTACCACTCAACAAGAATTGTCCTAGTTCTTGAAAACGGGGAAAGAGCCATTACAACGCAGCTGTTTTCCTGCAATGCCATTACATTGCAAGCGTAACAATGCATGTGATGTAACAACGAGTAGCCATTACTACGCGTGTTTTTACATTAATTGCGCTGTTAAAACGCATCCAATGTAATGCCGATCCACCTCAGGAGAGCCTCTTTTTCCTCACAATGACGTGCACCGCCCCTCGACATGAAGCAGGAACTGGGAGCAGAGAAGGCGACGCTGGAGAGGAACCACGAGGAAAGAGAGGTAAGGGTGATTGTGCTTGGGGTGGGAGTAGTGTGGGTAGTGGTTTAGGGTAGTGTTGTAGTGGCGTAGCGTTTTAGGGTTTAGGGTAGTGTAGGGTGGGAGTAGTGTAGGTAGTGGTTTAGGGTAGTGTTGTAGTGTCTTAGAGTTTTAGTGTTTAGGGTAGTGTAGTGGTGTTTGGGTAGTGTAGGGGGTCATTCTAGGGGCAGTGTTTTAGGGTTAGGGGTAGTGTAGGAGTGGGAGTAGTGTGGGTAGTGGTTTAGTGTAGTGTTGTAATGTAGTGGTTTAGGGTTTAGGGTAGTGTAGTGGTGTTTTGGTAGTGTAGGGGCTCGTACTAGGGGTAGTGTTTTTATGGTTTAGGGTAGAGCAGTGGTGTTTGGGTAGTGTAGGGGGTCGTGCTGGGGGTAGTGTAGGGGGTCGTGTGGGGGTAGTGTAAATGTAGAGAGAGAACTGGGGGTTGGGGGTGGGTTGTGCAGGGTGTAGTTTAAATGTCGGGAGAGGACTGGGGGTTGGGGGTTGTCGTGCGCTGGTACTACATTAGTGTTAAGTGTAGGGTAGGGTAAAGTCACTTACCTTGCAAACTTTTACCATGACTATACCTTTACCACACATGCCTTTGCGTTGTAGTAAAGGTACAGGCATAATCGTGGTCAAAGCTTGCGATGTAATGGCATGTCGTTGTCATTGAATTCGAGTAGTAATACCCTCGTTGTAATGGCACGCATGCTATTGGTACGAGATTTAATGACACACATCCTTTAAAACCAATAGTATTCCTGAATCTTAGCCGGCTATAGGGATTTCTAAGGCAAATGAACTTGCACTCCTGTAAAGTAAAATACTCATTGTCAACTGGATGTGCTTGGAGAGATGAAGTGCTTGAAGTCTGGCACCAAATTCCTGTGCAACCTTGTATCTCGTTTTCTTTGAGAATTTATCTGTCTTAATGAAAAAACAGGCGCTGGGATCCTGCTTCTTTGATCATTTTGTCTATTAAAAAAGATCAACCTTCCTTTTACCATAAGTGGAGCTTACTAATGCATCTAAAAAGATGCTTCATAGTATGTCATCTCATGAGGTAGTGACTGGCAAATATCAGGTTGAAGTGTAGAGAGTTTTACCTTAGAAGCCTTCTTATTTCATACAACGTGCCTAAAAAGTGTCTTCAGCTCAAAAAATAGCTCTTATTAACTTTGATAGGAACAGTTGCAAAAAGAAATAACAACAAAGGTAAATTAGACATTGTAATAAGGGCTACCCTTCTGACTAATGTACGAGGAAGAAGTGCCCGTCCCTCCATCAGTTCCTTAATCTTCATCATAGCCAAATAATTTAATTGATAAAGCTGGGAGTAGCTACTTGTTACAAAAATACCAAAACGTCCCTCCAGCAGTTCCTAAATCGTCATCATAGCCAAATAATTTAAATGATAATGCTGGGAGTAACTATTTGTTACACAAGTGCCAAAATAGTGAATCAGGCTTTGAGAGCGGCCTGCTGCTGCAGAGAGGGAGGGAATGTTTAAAAGATGTAGTTCAGTTTCATTCTAATCAATTTTATATCCCCCAATCACTCTAAATTGCTCGATCTCATCAAGCACCTATTGGATAATCTTCTTTCTCCTGCCAAAAATATAGAGTTATATAATCTGCAAAGATTTTGAATTTGGCCATTTCTATAACGGGGCCTCAGTCTTTTCATTCTCGTGAATCCAGAATGCAAGGGGCTCTGAAAAGACGGTAAGTAAGATTGAAACAGACGGCACCCCCGACCCGTTCCTCTGTTTATATCAACCACCCCAGCAAGATTAGAATTTACTTTACTTGTGCCCCTTGATACAGATGCTAGAGCTAAATACGGCAGGGAAGCTAACCCTTCCTAAGGCATAACAAAGTGCATCCCAGTTTACCAGGTTAAATATTTTTTTTGCTTCGACCATTACTACAGCGGCAGGAGTCTGGTTAACTGTGATATACCCTGTGGGTGTATTAAAAAGCCAGTATTCACCTACATCGCCAAGTCAGCCACAAACCATGTCTGATTATTATGTATTACAGTCTGGGCTGCTGGAGTTATGCAAATAGCCTATTCTTTCATAAGAGGTTTTTAATCCACTTTCAACTAGTTGATTGGTCTATATGAGTTAACATCCTTTGCATTCTTACTCTTAAAAAAACACTAAGGGGCAGATTTATGATAACTGGCGCATCCCCAGGGATGCACCAGTTATTTTGCGCCACTGCTCCGCCACCCATGGTGCGCCGCATTTACAATGTGGTGCACCATGGGGCAAAAACGGCACAGATGCGTGACGCATCTGTGCCGTAAAGGTGGCGCATTGCTGGAGTTGCGTCGCAAGCGCAACGCAGCTCCAGCAAGGCTCGGGGTGCCCCATCTTTACATTGCTGCGTCAAGACCTACGCCTGCTTCAGGCAGGCGCAGGGTTTTGACGCAGCATTGGCCTGAAAGTGACTGAGTGAAATCTATAGATTTCACTCAGCCACTTTTGCGAGGCGCACCTGCCCCTGAACGCCCACCCTGCGCCGGAACGCCCACAAGTGGCGCAGGGCTTTACAACGTGACGCATCTGCCTAGATGCGTCACGTTGTAAATGGGTCGTAGGGATGCGCCACGTTTACGCCGCAGTTGCGTGACGCAAACATGGCGCATTCCCAACATAAATCTGCCCCTAATGACCCATAAACTCCTTGAAGGACAGGGGAACCTCCCCACTCTCCCTAACAAAGTTAAACAACTCCATCAAAAATGGTCTAAGGTCACTTGCAAATACTTTAAAAAAAATCAGCGGAAAAACATTCACTGCCATAAGCCTTACCACTAGGCATTATGGTAAGAACGTCCTTAATCTCTAAAGCCATTATGTTAGAGACCATCCTTTCTAACTGGCAATTTGCCTGCTGTGGCAGACCGATAGACTGAAAATATTGGTATATACTGGCCACCCGAATTGTATATTTACTTTGAGGTCTTGTAATGCTGCAGGAAAACTTATTATAGAGCCTTTGGCACACCACTTTCAGTATACAGTTGACCTACTGCCATCTGGCCAGTGACAACCTTACACTGGAGCACTGCAAATTGGATCTTTGAAGGACTGCAGCATTTCAATATTAAGTGTCAACAAAGAAGGCTAGGTTCATTTTATGTACTAGAGGTGGAGTATCACTTGATCATCATGTGATGGCTGAAAGTTCAGGCACTGAAACAATTGCTCAGTAAGAGCGGCTTCCGCTGGGATACATGGAATAAGAAACTATAGTTGCTAGATTGCCCCTTAATATTTCAGGAAATTAGTATAAAGGATGGAGGCAAAGCCACAAGGGAACAATCTAAAGCTATGCTCTAAAACAGGGTAAAGAGAACGGAAATGTTTTAGAGGATAGCGCTGCTTCTTATGCCACCAATCATCACTAAAAGACCTGTGGCTTACATTTTTCTAGATCATCGTAAAGAAACTGGCCCTATGATTGAAATCTGAGAGAATGGTTTGGCCTTAAAACACATGAGTTTATCTAAATACTGAAAGAACTTTCTGAGAACGGGTGGATGAAGAACTAATTGTTCACAAAAGAAG
This sequence comes from Lissotriton vulgaris, assembly GCF_964263255.1. Lineage (NCBI taxonomy): Eukaryota > Metazoa > Chordata > Amphibia > Caudata > Salamandridae > Lissotriton > Lissotriton vulgaris. The sequence continues at coordinate 1,574,201,791 of NC_141685.1, forward strand.
TGATAAACAACGAATTTTCAAAAGGGAGGCCTTGATACTCAAATGCATAAACATAAAATAGTAATAGTTCTCAATTTCTCATTGCATTAGGAATCCTTTTATGTATAATGTATACCTAAACATAATTATTCTATCTGACTCTATTCCAGTTAGGCTTCCACCATAACTCATGAGATAACGTTCAGTACTAAATGTTTTCATTTGCACACCCTTACCAAGGACACATTTGGAAATGTACTCTGTCTTTAAACCTTTCCAAGACATGTTTCACTACGAAAACATACCACCACTGTTATGTTTATATACCACCCTCTTTATGACTAGGTTATAATGGGAGTTGTCTGATAACTCCGTAGAGCTCATTTCAAAATGGAGTGGACAGTTCTAGGCAGCTCTTCTGAAGACCATCAAACTACTTGTAAATCTCCACCAGTATTCAATGAGTGTTTTGACAGTTTCGTCCTGTGGAGTTCAGCTAGGAGAGAATAAGACACATGGAATATCGCAATTTGCAGTCACAATTTAGGCAAATGAATGCAGCATGATGGGGCTGCAAGCCTGATGACCTGTGGGAAAGTAGGAAAAAACTCAGGATGATGCGAGTCTGCCACCTTTCTCTTTTTCTGAACTTAAAGCACTTCATTTTTTAATCACTTGCAGCAAAAGTTCTCAATCTCCACCAACATGAAAGAGGACAGTGGAAGAAAGAAACTCAAAAATTGAAAAAGGTATAACTTATAGTTTGCAAGCAACAACAACCTTATTTACAAATTTTACAATTTTCTGACAGTAATTTATAAACTTTGCTAAACATGGGCCATATGTATCATTAAAAATTGCGATCGCAAATGCCGAAATTTGCAGAATTTTGGTGTTTGCGATCGCAATTTAGCTAAGTGGTATGCATAAAAGCAAAACAGCCTCGCAAAATAAGGTATCGCAAATTTGCAATTTCCTATTTTGCAATTGCATTTAAGGAATCGCAAATTGAAATTCCTTAAATGCAATGTTTGAGACCCATAAAAAGTGCAATTTGCCAAGAAGGAATCGCAAATTACCACCAACTACAATTTGGTGGCAAATTATGATTTCTTTGAAAAATGCACTTTTTTGCATTTTTCAAAGTGCCATGAGGTGCACATACATGCCCTTAGGGCATGTATGTGTGCCAGATGTGCACACATGCACATTTCAGGGGTGCAACAGGGTGTCCTTTTGACACCCTGGCACCCTTAAAATTGCATTCTCAATTTGCGATTCTCTAATTGAGAATCGCAAATTGAGAATGTCTTCCCATTCATTCCTATGGGCCTCTAGGTCCTTAGGAATGAATAGGAAGGTATAACTTAATTGCGAATTGCAATTTGGGATTCGCAATTAAGGAATATGTAAGGTTCGCAAAATTATTTGCAAATCCTACATAAATTGCATTTTGTGAATCTCAAATAGCGATTCTCTAAAAATCGCAATTTGAGAATCGCAAAATGTAAGTTTCATACATATGGCCCTATATCTCCTATATATTTTATGACTTGTTTATGATCCCAGTCTTACCATATTTGGGCTAAAGTGTTTAGGACTACTCTTAGTTTCAGGTAGAACATTTTAGCCTAACCTCTGTGTCACAATGTAAACTGTGACCCATTGTCACATAAAGGCCAGAAAAAGTCACTGACCTGTACAAAGAAAGCCTTATGATAGCCAGTCAGCTATCAACGCATTATGAGTCACGAACATCACAATAGCAAATATAGTACTGAACACCCTTATGAATTTTTATGATTTGAATCAGGTAGTCATAATTCTTCATGCAGTATGTGCTATCTATGACTTCATAGATCACAGCTTCCAGATTAAGGGGTGAACATATGTTTAGATAGTTGGATGTAACACAATGGAATAAAGGTAATCATTTCTGTATAATCACAAACTGATTAATAGATCAACAGGTCTTGTGGTGTATTCTTGGCATAATCTCTGACTCCCTTTGATTCAACACTTATGGGATAATGCCTGCTGAACTAATCCATCCCTACTTGTTAGATTGTCAAATGTCTACAGATCATGCACAAAGGCACTTTATTGTGTGCCTCCAATACATATTTCACTATTTAAGGAAGCAATGCTTTAGATTAAATTGAGGTAAAGTGGCAATTCTGGTATTTGTAATTGTAGCGTCTCTCTCCTATTTAAATTTCTCATAAATCTGGAAGGGGCAAGGGAGTGACTGCAACATGGTGACAGTTTTAATACAGAAAAGCATGAATAAGGGGAAACGGAGGATAATATGGGGAGGCAAATGCAGATAGAAAAACATACCTGCAAAAGATTAAGGGTCTGATTTAGAGTTTGGCAGATGGGTTACTCAGTCACATATGAGACAGATATCCCGTCCACCTTATTTCAAGTACATTATATCTGATGGCAATGGTAGTAAAGCGGGAGGGATATCTGTCATATGTGTGATGATGTACCCATGTGCCAGTCTCTAAATCAGAAATCACCAAAGGGCCTTGACTGTACTCAGTAAGGCTGAGTCACTATAACATCAAAACAGAACAAATGCCAATACTGAGCACAATTCCTCAACTTATTTCATCCCTGAACCCAAGGAATTAAACAAATAGGTCCACACTATTTGAAGTGCCATCAATCTTTTTATTTGACACAACACTTTTTTTTATTTGTTTCTGCTTTGCATTTTATATATGTACATCAAAACTATATACAACCATATATACAAGCAATAAACTTAATACTACTCAACATATAACGGAGACACAAAACAAACCCTCAATGCGGCTCTGCAATCCTACCAACAAACAAGCTCATCAGACAATTCAACTACACAAACATACCATACGAACACCACACCCAGTCTGGCCCAATTTCAATACTAAAAACTTTTTAGTGGCCACAGACCCGGGGGGGAGTTACAGAAACAAAAACAGCCCAAAATTCATAAAGAGTCTCACTAAGGTGCAAAACTTAAATCAAAAATACATCAGTTTGCTTCATAAAGACCTTATTTACAGTGCATCTAGTGGACAATCTAAACAAACAACGGTTGTTTTGACAATACAAAAACACAAGAAGGTCGATGTGTTTTGAACCCTATAGGTTGGAGTGTTCTCATCAGGACCAAAATAGTTCTAAAAGGGAGAAAGAAAACAACACAGCTTATTTAGAAGGTGCCAACCACCACTGGTTAGAAAAGAAGAAACCACCAGCGCAAGGGCTGCCTACCTTAGTCAAGCTGCAGCACAAGTCTGCGATTGAAATTTCAAACAATACTAAGTCTCTGCAAAACATACATGTGGGACAAAAGACAATCTTACAAACCCCTCCAGCCATGTAACTATAAAGTCATGTCACTAAGTTCACAACAGGGGACTTACAGTAAATTCTCTTGTGTGTGTCTCCTCCAGGTAAAGGAGTAGTTGGGCTCAGGTCCCGACAGGCCTGCCAATAAATGTGACCCATGAGCGATATGAAAGAGGCTAGCGCAGATGAGCTGCTCGTCAACACGATATTACAAGGCTTATCTGAACGAGGCTTGGGTGGCTGGGATCCCTTAAATGCTCCACAAAACGTTTTTTTGATTGAATCTGCCAACAAAAGTAACACAAGTACGGATTAAGTGTTTGAAATAAATCAAAAGAGGGGTCAGGAGCCGGCATGAATCGTTTTGGGGCAAAGCCGCCGGGTTACCTTCAGCGCTTTCCAACTACTGCCGTCCATGTCCTCAAACCCCATTTTGTGACGTCGGCTCCTGTAGGATCTTGGCAGATGCTGGGTTCATGGGGAATGCTGTTTTTAAACTGCTTTCTCAAGAGCAGTTTGTTTAAGCCTATACAGTGGATCCGATTGGCTGCCCGTTAGTTACATAGACCGCCCAAAGTCATAATGCGCGATTGCTCTGTGACACATTCAAAACTTTATTGACAAAAATAAGCACCCTATCCCAGCAGGTGCAACCTTCAGATCTGTAATTGCACAGAATGAATATTCTAATTAGAAACAACAAACAGTACAGCTTGCCAATCACAAAGGTGGCTCTATCCATAGAAGCCCGTGCGACAAATCCCGGTTCTATCAATGAAAAACATGGGTGGCCACCTATATCGGAGCGCTCAAAGTTGAATACAAAGGCTGCTGGGTAACGTAGTCTTAATCTGAATACACACTAAGACCCCCATGGAAGGGTACCACAATAAGGAACCAAACCCGCATATAAACACATATAAATCATAAAAGGGGGTCCTTAGCTCGGAGACTCAGTAAAGCAAAAGGCCTGTCATGGAAAGAATTTACTCAATCCAAAATGGTATGTAATCCTGCGCAATTGCGCCGCTGCAAAAAGTCCCAATACAGTGTAAATAGCACCCACGTGCTAACTGTTCAAGAAGAGGTATATGGCTGCCATAAACTGCCATTAAAATTAGTGGAACAACTCTCAGAAGGTTGATGGGACTACCACCAGTAATGGGCCATCATAAATGTGGTTTGTGCTCTTGTTGTGAACAAGCATTGGAAGGAATTGTTTTTTCGCATGAGGGAAGATTCTGGAGACATGAAATGTTTACAAATTGCAAATCAAAGAATGTGGTTTATGGAAGGATGTATGACGGTACATCCCGGTCACACAGATTGCGTGCTTTTAGCCTGCGTCTGTGACCTAGCACCGACCATTACATCGTCAACTTACACATCGCAATCTGTTGCAACGCGATTGCGTTGCTTTTCATTGGCCAGAACATTACCCTGCAGAACATCAAGTCGCAGGCCAAAACAACGCGGTTTTTGGTATTTGCCACGTGAACCTGCCTCTAACCCCTGGCCCCCACTCCTCCCTGACTCAAAATGTTCTCTTTTTTTTGTTGTTGTTGATTTGGGTGTGTACATTTATTTTCTAAATGTCTAACAATAAATGCCTGTATTTTAAAAATTCTTACCTTTCAATGTTTTTAACACGTATTGGGGGGGTATAAAAGGAGTCATCCACCCTGCCTCCATCCATTTTGCAGTGTATTGTCCAGCTGGCCAGTTGTGAGAGCAAGGTTCATGCGCACCAACCTCCGCCATTTAAAGTAAGTAACATGAAGTAATTGCTGCGCCTCAAACCAAGATGTACTCTCAGCACTCTGCACCTTAGTAGGCTTGTACATCTGGTCCAAGCTGTATTGTCCCATAAATCCTCTCACCATGTGGTTTTCTCCCCCATTCATATATGTACCAATATATGAGATCGTACCCACCAAACCAACTCCGTTGTCGAGGTTTGAATTTTTCACTATGTTTCAAAGGTGAGTACTGTGCCTCCAGGGTGATAGCCATCCGTGCCTCTCTTCTAAGGAGGCATGACTTTCTCCCAAAGCTTTCCATTTCCATGGTCAAATGTTTTTTCTGGTACCATCTTGCTGGTAATAATTAATTTCAGAATCCCTTGGATTAAAGCTATTTTGCATGTAGATGATCCAGCATTCCCAGCATGTCAACCCTTTCCAAATGCTTCTCCTAGGCTGCTCTCCCTATAGCAATGCACTCCCTAAAGCAATGTCGGCCTGTGAATGATTGCATTATCCTTTGAAATAACTCGAACTCTGTCAGTGCGGTATGCGAGAGGTCACATTTCAATCAACATCCCTCTGTAATTTTTGTGGTTTTCTATTTTTGTGCTCCGGTACACCTACATTTCACAATCCGATTTTCAAAATGCATGATAGGTGCCATAGGATGTAGGTTAAATCATTGGTTTAGATATAGTTGTAACTACATGACTAATAAAAAAGATATTCGAGCTCAAAGTGTGAGCATTTATTTGGCCTTGTCTGTTGATTTCTACTGACACTAGATTTCGAGAGGTCGAGTGAGATCAGGAAAACAGACAATGCAGTAAATTTGAATTAGGAATGCGTTGTTAGTCCCACATGTTGGCTCTCTGGTATTCTGAAACGGCGGGCATCTTTGCCTTTGGTAGTATTTCTGCCTTGGCAGAAGAATCTGCAACTGCCTCCAATGCTCTTAAACCAGAGCTGTGCACTGTGAGTACAATGCATGTCTGCATACATTGTTTTTGATGCCCCTCCCTCCAAATTCCTCCAGCTCATGTAGCCTATGCTGCATTCCTCCAGTTTTAATTCATTTGTGTTCTGTCATCAGCCTTATGTTTGTAGCTGATGCCCTACACACTACCTAAGCTTTTGTTTGAGGAGCAGTTATTCAGTGTAAGCCCTGCACTCTTTATGCTGCATTCTGTACAAAGTCATTCCAGAACTCCTTGCTACATGCTGGGTAAGGGTGCCCACTCTCTTTCTTTTTTTTTTCTGTTTAAGAAATTTTTATTTAAAGAAAGTACAACACAAAAGATAATATAATAGTACAGTAGAACCAAGTGATATACATGTGATACATATGAAAAAGTAGTAAAAAATAAAAAATAAAAATATATATATATAACAGTTCATTTGTAACAGAAGAAATAAGAAGATAGAGAGATAGAAGAGATAGAAAGAGAGAAAGAGAAGAGAGGGGAAAGAAAGAAGAAGAAAAAGGAAAGGGTAAAAGAGAGTAAGAGAAGAAGAGAAATAGTAGATAGATAGGTTCAAAAATCAGAGAGAAGGGGGTGATGAGAGATAATTGGAGAAGGGGAGCCAAAGAAGATCAGATTTAACTTTAGAGGAGACAGACGAGGAGGAAGCAATAGAAATCCTATGCTCATCACAAACAAAGTTCCACCAAGTAAGCACAGATAATTTGGAATTATCCTTCCAACAAGAAAGAATTACTTTAAACGCAATAGCAATAAAAAGATCCAGTAATCTAACATTCGAAGGAGCAATATCTATATCTACTGAAACAGATCCTAAAAACACATTCAAGAATGATAAGGGAATAGAACAATGAAATATACGCATGCAAATAACCCAAACAGAGTTCCAAAAGGCAAAAACAGATGAACACTCATATAATTGATGTTTAAGTGTACCAGTGAGTGAAGAACATGACCAACATAGAGTACTAGAGGAAGGAGAAAACTTGGCGATACTACGGGGAGTGAGAATGGATCTATTATAAATAAAATATAACGATTGAGTAATGCGAGCTGCAACAGAGGTCTTAAACAATTTGCTCCATATACTATTCCATTCATCAACAGAGAGAGATACTGACAAATCAGATTCCCAAGCAATCTCAGTTGCTGATTTAGATCGTTCCAAAACATTTGAAGACAGCAATTGATAAACAAGAGCAGCTTTGGGTTGACGTAGAGAAAATAAAGGATAAAGGGGGGAAGAAGGAGAGAATGAGGGTAGAGTATCAGAGGAAGGAAAGGTTGATAAGTGTGAGGTAATAGCATTAGCAATAATCGTATATTCCTTGAGAAAAGACATGGGTAGATTATACAAAACTTGCAGTTCAAAAAACGAAATAATGGCATTATTGGCAAAAAACTGATGTACAAAGATAATGTCCTTTTCTTTCCAGTATTTGTAATAGAAAGATCTGCCTTTATATTTGAGAAATTTGTTATACCAGATACATGAGGACAAAAAACATTGGAGTGGAGACAAGTCTTTAGCAAATAAATCATGCAGTTGAGAATATTTTAAAACAGTATGTTTGGATAAAAACGAGCAATTAGACATAAAAACAGTATGTTGAAATGAAAAACCTTGTAACAATGATCGTTCGAAGGTTATCCATTTAGGAATCGGGGAGTCATGAAAATCAAAAGCTAAAGAGAAGGATTGCTTAATGAAGAATGCAGAGTGATAAAGTTTGAAATGAGGAAATCGAACCCCGCCTTCCAATTTAGGGCGAATGAGTTTATGTAAGGCAATACGAGGGTGCTTGTTGTTCCACAGGAATTTGGAGCAAATGGAGTTTAAACGAGTAAAGTAAAAATTAGGAATTTTCATGGGGAGCATTGATACAGTATATAATATGTGAGGCGTAATCATCATTTTGATGGTATCAAGTCTACCCCACCATGATAAGAATAGAGGGGACCAACTTTGAAGGAGGGATTGAATTTTCTGAGTGAGGGACGCAAATGTGGCTTTAAGGTTATCAGTAAGGGATGGTGAGAACCAAATGCCCAGGTATTTGATTTTGGAGGGACACCAAGCAAAGTCAGTGGAGGAAAACATGAACTGGTAACAAGTAGAATTCAAAGGCAGGACTTCAGTTTTAGATAAATTTAGTTTATATCCAGAGACTGAGGAGTAAAGGCGGACTTCGTCCATAAAAGGAGGAAGAGAAGTAACAGGGTTAGACATGTATACTAAAATATCATCCGCATATGCAGACAATTTAGTTTCAACAGATGAAAGTTTAAATCCAGAAATTTGGGGATTAGAACGAATACGTTCAAGGAAGGGTTCAAGGCAAAGTATGAATAGTAACGGGGATAAGGGACACCCTTGTCTCGTTCCTCTACCTAAGGGAAAAAATCTAGAAAATTGGTTATTGACAAAAATACTGGCACGGGGAGCGGAATATAGGAGTTTGGCTAAAGAAATAAAAGAGGGGCCAAAACCAAACCATTGCAATGTGCGAAACATAAATTGACAGTTAATACGGTCAAAGGCCTTTTCTGCATCTAGGGATAGGGCAGCTAAAGGGGCTTTAAAATGTTTACTATGGGAAATGACATTAGCGAACATGCGAGCATTGTCCGAAGCAAGCCTGCCTTTAACAAATCCAACTTGGTCAGTTTTAATTAAAAGTGGGATGATTGAGTCAAGACGGGAAGCAAGGATTTTGTCAAAAATTTTACAGTCATAATTGATCAAGGAAATAGGGCGATAGATTTTATATTGGGAATGGTCTTTATCCGGTTTGGGAATTATGACGATAAGTGCATCCAGGAAAGAACCAGAGGCCTTAGCAGTAGCAATGAAGGAATTAAACAGTTGTAGTAATTTTGGTACAAAAATAGCATGGAGGGCAGAATATAACTCAATTGGTAATCCGTCTGGGCCAGGGGCCTTTGATTTTTTAAGGGAATTGATGGCCAGAAGAATCTCTTGAGAAGTAATATTCTTTTCTAATTGATTAAATTCCTCAGGGAGTTTCGGAGGAGGGGGGAGAGTCTCAAAAAAAGAAGATACATTTTGATCTGTAGGGTAGGTATCATCGGTGTATAAATTATGATAGTAGGTGTGAAGAACCTCTACAATATCTTCATCAGAGGTAACTAATGAATTTGTAGAGTCATTCAGGATAGGGCCCACAGTTTTATGTTCAGATTTGATTTTTAGGTAATTCGCCAACATTTTACCAGCCTTATTCTGACCTCCATGAAATTTAGATTTAATTTTCAATAAAGTGTTACATGCTTTCGTTGTAGCTATTTTATTCAGTTCGGATTTTGCTTTAACAAGATTATGAAGGGCAGTAGAGTCTTTAGACGAGAAATACAAATGTTCCAGCTTCTTAATGGAAGTGAGTTGTTCCGAGTATTTAGATATATTAAGTTCCTTCTTTTTGGAGGCATACGAGATTATAAAAGCTCTTAGGGCAGCTTTGAAGGCATCCCAGTTATTTGGAACTGATGTGTCCGTAGGAACATTGAAAGTGAAAAACTCAGCTATAAAAGACTGAACCTCCTTCATGAAGACAACATCTGACAAAAGGAAGGTGTTGAATTTCCAACGACTGAATCTGGACGAGGTAAGGGTGAAATCAAGGGTAGCAGAGACAGGAGCATGGTCCGAAATAAAAATAGAACCAATTTCAGATTTATCTAATGTGGGGAGGAGAGATTTACTGACTAGAATATAATCAATTCTAGATCTAGTATGATGTACATTCGAATAAAACGTGTATTCCAAAGTATCCGGATTACAAGTTTTCCATACATCATACAGGGGGCGGGAGGAGATGGCAGATTGGAAGCATTTATGAGTTTTGTCAGGACGAAATTTAGTGGAGGAGAGCCTATCAGAGAAGGGATCCAACCATTGGTTAAAATCACCAGAAATAACAATATTGGGACAGTCAATAGAGGAAATAAGAACTTTAACCTCATTCCAAAATTCAGGAGAAGGGCGGGTAGGACCATAAATGTTCAGAAAGACCAATGTCTTATTTTGGATATTAACTTTAGCCATAACCCAACGGCCTTCAGTATCAGCTTTGGAGGAGAGAATTTGGACACATAAACTTTTATGAAATAAAATTGCAACACCTCCCTTATTATTAACAGCAGGAGAATAAACAACTTGACCCACCCATTGTCTCTTGAGTTTAGAGGATTCCGAATCCGTACAGTGGGTCTCTTGAAGAAAGGCAACCTGTGAATTAAGCTTGGATAAATGTGACAATACCTTTTGACGCTTGACAGGGTGGCCCAAACCACGAACGTTCCACGTGACAAGATTACACATGATGGAAGGTGAGGAAGGGGGCGAACATCTGGGGCGAACACATTGCAGGAGAATGACTAAAGGAAAAGAGATAAGCAGCACAAACATTAGAAAAAGAGAAAATATCCAAGAAAAGTACATCTATTAGAAAAAATATGCCAAAAAGTACCAGAGACGAACTAACAAGGAACACAATACAAAAATCAAGGAATGGAACAGTTGAAAAAGAAAGAAAAGGGAAATAGATATCGGGCAAAAGTGCATACTGAAGGGAAAGAAAAAGGAAGACTAGAAGGAAGAAAGAAAAGAGATAGAAAAAGGAAGACAAATAAGTAGACATATCAAGGCAAGAACAGAACTGCCTGATCTGAGAGGAAAGAGAACAACAAAACATCTGGAGCGAGGAGACGCTGAACGAGATACAGACCCCCCCGAAACGCCCGAAGAGAAGTAGAGATAAGCAAAGAACAGCACGATATAGAGAGAAAAACATGTTAAGATTAGAAACATTCCGATAATACGGCAACAGGTGGAAGGAAAAAGAGAAGGAAAAGAAGCCTAATAAAGGCATCAGGTAGTAACATCCATGCTGGGTGCAGAGGCAGATTGGAGATATTCATGCAGCTTCTGAGGATCATCAAAGGTGCGAATGCGACCATTATGAGTGATTTTGCAGAAGCACGGGTGCAGAATTCCATATTGAATATTCAGTTGTCTCATCTGAGGACGAAGATTGAGGAACTCCTTACGCCGGGCGTTGGTTGCATTTGATAAATCTTGGGAGATGAAAATATTGTGTCCTGACCACACAAGGCGATGCTTGAGCCTGGCAGCTTTGAGGACGGTCATTAATTCAGCAAACTCAAGGAAGAGAAGGATAATACCACAAGGTTTTGAGGAATTAGAAGTGGGACGGCCAAGGCGGTGAGCTCTCTGGATATTTAGAGGATGAGAAGTCGGTTGAAGGTCCAACACTTCATAGAGGAATTTACGAAGAAAAGACACCATATCAGACCCCTCAAGATTCTCCGGAACTCCGTAAATACGTAGGTTGTTCCTACAATTGCGATTTTCAAGGTCCTCAGTGTGGAGTTTGAGTTGTTTAATTTCCTTTTCCAGCAGGGGTATCCTAGTAGAGACATCTTGAATATCGCCAACACGCTGCTCCAAACTCAGAACCTTTCCTTCCATAACAACCCACCTCTCTTCAATCTGCTTGAGCTTCTCATTAGTGGCAGACATGAAGGGTTGGAGACCCTTAACCTCCTCCAAGATGGAGTCTAAAATAGGATTCTGAGAGGTATGAATAGGAGAAGGAGGGTCATTTTTAAGGCGTTTGGGCGTGGTTCCTGTGTTAGACGACCTTGAAGTGGCTGCGTTATGCGTCATTATTTCAATATAGGAGGACACCAAACACGCAGGAAAAAAGAGAAATTATTATTGCGCAGCAGGGGCTCAAAAACACCACCTGGTGTGGAGGAAATGAGCAAATAGTGAGAGGAAAATGAAGCAGTGAATTTGCTCAAATAGCTTGAGGTGCAGCCCATACTGATGTAATGAGATAGAATAGTTCAGTCAGATTCCACAGAATGGCAGGGCGAGGAAATCCCCAGAGCGCTATATTTCATAACAGCAAAGCGTTCATTAAAGATGAGAGGAGTAGGGGGTGGTATCAAGCCCCATAGCGTGGAATTGGAATAAAAGAGGAAAACAGCGCACCATCGCAGAAAAATTGAAGAAAGAGAAAATGGCGGATAATATTCATTCATTGAGGCATGGAACATGTGGTAAGAATTGCGAGCCACAAAAAGAGGGGGTAGTGGTGCAATGACGCCATATCTTAATTAAGATAGCGAGGGAAACAGAGCGTGCAGCAAAAAAAACATTCCAGGAAGACAGCTTGAGGCGAAATCGGACTCACGTGAAGAGACGCGGGCTCAGCGGCTCAAAATGGCGGCCGCCCGCGTCCCGATGCAGTCACAGAAGACAGTGTCCAAATATCCCCCAAAACGGCATTAAACGCTCTGAAGTTGCTCACCGCCGCCACCGAACATGTTCCGCCATGGAAATATGCTAAATTCCGGCCTCGGAATGCAGAAGTGACAGATGGAAGAACATCGGGAGCTCGCACCTCTCAGGAGCTCACGGGGAATCCGCCATCTCGCGTCGGCGCGTAAGCCACGCCCCCCGCCCACTCTCTTTCTAAATGTTTGATTACATCCTTTGTAAAAGTTGGGAGGGGACTACAGAATTTCAGCCATCTCATGCCTTCTCACGCATTATTTCTGCAGTTAATTAGCAGGAACCGTAATAAAGGCCGGCCCAGTGTGCTTGTCACGCTGACTGTCCCAGAGCAGGTAGTTCAGTTAACCCAATGAAATCTGTAAGCACTGGGATGCAGAACATTATTTTGCCTATTACTAGATATTATGGGGCATATTACCAAGCAATAGCGATAATTAACGCTATTGCTTGGTTAGAGACAAAAATTTACCGCAGAGCTGTGGCGATTTTTACCGCAAATAAACCTTGGTATTACCAAGGTTTATCGCAAATGCGATAAAAATCACTGCAATGCATGAATATCGCTGAAAAGTCAGCGATATTCATGCATTACCGAGCTAATGCTCTTAGCCATGTTATCCACCTCCCATTGGATAACATGGCTAAGAACTGCTCAGGGGAGGTGTTAGCTTTTGGAGATATTCGCGCTTAGCGCGAATATCTCCAAAAGTTGGTAATAGGAGATAGCGATGTTAGCAACTGTTTTCAGTCGCTAACATCTTGGCACGCCCACTTTGCATGTCATTAGTGATAAATATCACTGACATGCAAAGTGGGGCCCAAGATGGTCGCTATCTCCTACTAGCTGTCGCTAACTGGTGTTAGCGACAGCTAGGTAATAGGGAGATAATTTTATCTCCGCTTCCTTGGCTTTTAAAGCCAAAAAAGCGGAGATAAACCCCCTTGATAATATGCCCCAATGTTCCTGTAATTGTGCAGCAAGCTCCTGGGAGCAAGATCATTTCGCAGACCAGCCTCTGTTCGTCTCCGTAAAATTCTTTGCACTGACAGATGAAGTCCAGCTATGTCTATCTGAGGTCTGCAACCGCTGATGGCCCCTGGCATATTGCAAGTCCCTTCTGGGTGTGGTACTGCAGAGCCGCTGCAGTAAAACGTTGAGCAAGTATAAATCCCTAGTTCCCAGGGGCCAAGCCTCACTTGGCTGCAAGCAGTCGGAGGCCAGCTCCGCCTATCCGAGTTGTCTGTCACCATTCATCCAACATAGCTAGCGACTTCAACTTCAACATTTGGAGGCTGATTTGGAGGCTGGATAATCGCTAAATATATATAATTATCTTTTTTCAATATATATAAATGTTGTAGTAATGATCATACAAAAGTTTGTTGGGGAGTATAAAAGGAATTTCGGGCCGACAGGGGAATAACTTAAACATGTGCAAAATGCAGGCCCACACAAAGGAAGAGGATGTGGCCTGACGGATAGCGCTGCCGACTTTGGTGCTGGAAACCGAGCCTCGCGACACCCAGAAAAAAATTGGACACTTACAAGTGCTAGTTTTTAATGTGTGTTGGGTGGTGGATGCATGACGGATGGATGCATGATGGGTGAGTGGATAGATGGGTGCCTGGGTGGTGGATGCATGATGGGTGGATGCATGATGGATGGGTGCATGAATTGCTGGCTGGGTGGTGGATGCATGATGGATGCATGGTGGATGGATGGGTGGATGGATGATGATGGATGGGTGGGTGGTGGATGCATGATGGATGCATGAAGGATGGGTGGATGGATGGATGGATGGATGAATGGATGGATGGATGGATAGATGGATGCATGATGGATGGGTGGTCGGGTGGATGGGTGGTCGGGTGGGTGGATGGATGGATGGATGCATGATGGATGGGTGGGTGGATGGATGGGTGGCCGGGTGCATGGGTGGATGGATGTGTGCCTGGGTGATGGATGCATGATGGATGGGTGGGTGGGTGGAAGGATGTTGGGTGTCTGGGTGGATGGATGGGTGGCTGGGTGGTGGGGTGCATGATGGGTGGATGGATGGGTGGGTGGTGGATGCATGATGGATGGATGCATGATGGACGGATGGATGGATACAGGATGGGTGGATGGGTAGATGGATAGGTGGGTGGATGGGTGGTCAGGTGGATGGATGGATGGATGGGTGGACGGATGGATGCAGGATGGATGGGTGATGGATAGGTGGGTGGATGGATGGGTGGATGGATGTGTGCGTGGGTGGTGGATGCATGATGGATGGGTGGAAGGATGGGTGGGTGGAAGGATGGTTGAGTTTCTGGATGGATGGATGGGTGGCTGGGTGATGGGGTGCATGATGGATGGGTGAAGGGATGGGTGGGTGGTGGATGCATGATGGATGGATGCATGATGGCTGGGTGGATGGATGGATGCATGATGGATGGATGGGTAGATGGATGGCTGGGTGGTCGGGTGGGTCACAGGGTCCACCTGGCCCAGCCTCTCCCCTCACTACTATGACAGACATTCAGAATGCACCACCCTTATCCATTCAACCTTAAAAACGTTATTTAGCAGGTGCAAGTCTCTCACCTGAGTACTGTGTGCTGTCAGTCGTGTATTTTTCAAATGCGCACACATGGCATCAGCCTCAAAGACTGGGCTCACTCACTACTACTCACTTCTACTCACTACTTCTCACTCTCTACTACTCACAACTACTCACTACTCATTCTCTACTACTCTCCAGAACTCACTCGCTATTACTCACTACTATTCACTCACTACTACTTCCACTGACAACACATGTTTATTTTGCTGTTACAGAGTCCCAAAGGTAACGACTGGCAAGGCAAGCAACATTTTTGGGTGTCATCGCGAAGTGCCAGAGCACAGTCTCCAAAAAGGTAAAAGAGCATACATTGACAATTTGCTCCCTCTCTACTACTCTCTACTACTCACTCACTACTACTCACTACTACTCACAACTTCTCACTCTCTACTACTCACTACTACTTACTACCACTCACTACTCATTCTCTACTACTCTCCCAAACTCACTCACTACTACTCACTACTACGCACTCACTACTACTCACTACTACTACCACCGCCAACACAAGGTAACGGATTTGCAAGGCAAGCAACATTTTTGGGTGTCATAGCGAAGTGCCAGCGCACAGTCTCAAAAAAGGTAAAAGAGCGAACAATGATCAATATTTGAGTGAACCAATTGTTTTTGTAGCCCAATTTTATAGGTGCTTATGTACGTAATCAATTGTATTGTATACCAAAATGTGTAGGGTTATTGTCGCTATCCCAGTTATCGTTTTTCGATCTTGCCTAATCCATCACGTTAGCGATGCTTTGCCGAGATCTTAAGTAGGGGCTTCCAAAAAAGCTCCCATAGGCTTTTACAGGCGGATATGTCCCGCTCCCCCATAACCCAACAATAATAACAAATAAGCATGAGAACAGGAAGTAGTTGCCATCAGTGCAAGCACCCAAAAAGTAGAAGACAGCTTGTATGTTCAAATCTTTGTTTAATCTGCTTTTTCATTTGCATATAATGTTGCCTTTGTTTGCATAAAGGTTACTAAAACGCTTTACACTTTGTATTATACGTTTTTAAGATAATGCACAGCTGCCACAATG
The DNA here is from genome assembly GCF_964263255.1 of Lissotriton vulgaris. NCBI lineage: Eukaryota > Metazoa > Chordata > Amphibia > Caudata > Salamandridae > Lissotriton > Lissotriton vulgaris. The sequence goes on from NC_141685.1 coordinate 1,574,217,838, forward strand.
CTCTCCAACATAGCCCAAACTTATGGCTAAACACATTGGCCCCCAAAGGCGAGACCTATTGGCTATGCCAATGCTTGTTTCCTTTTTCTTGGAAGTCAAGTACCTATAAGTGTCTACAACTTTGACGATTTTCAACAGCAAATAATGTCCCTGTTTTTGTCTTGGAAATGATTCCCTTTTTTTTTCTTTTACTGGAAATGTCGGATCCGAAGATGGCCAAATACATCACCTCCAGCAGAGGAAACCATCTACTAAAACACAGTGGTTATATATATTGTAAGGAGAGACATTCGGAGCCATGGGGTCATTGGAGGTGTGTCCAATGCTACTCCAGCCATTGCAAAGGAAGAGCGGTTACTCTGGGTGACTCTGTTTTAAGAAGCACCGACCATGACCACTCTGCCTCTGCAACTGCAATTGAAGTGAGATAATCTATAAATGAAATTAAAGTGATTGCAGTCAACTCCAATGACCCGTGCGCAGATATTTTAAGGGAGGTATCCCAAAACATTCCTGAAGATGTTGCTAGTAGTATGCCCACTATTCCAAACTTGCGGCGAATAATCCAACGTAAGAAACAGGCAACTAATACTAAAAGTATTACACCACAAACGTTTTCAGATATCACAATTCCTTGTGAACTTTCTCTTACGGTTGCGAACGAACCGTTTGTATTATATGATAATGGAAATGCTCTAAAGCGTATTTTTATATTTAGCACCCCCCGTAATCTAACTAGGTTGGAGAACAGTGATATTTGGATGATGGATGGTACCTTTAAAAGTACGCCCACCCCTTTCAGCCAAATATATACTGTTCACGGCTATGTTAACAGTACATTAGTTCCTTTAGTGTACAGTTTACTACCAGACAAACAATCCTCAACATATACTGAATTTTTGTCAGTCTTAAAATAAAAAATTCCAAACAAAAGTTGGAGAAAAGTTATCATGGACTTTGAATTACCAATGCTCAATACTATAACAAATTCTACATGGATACCCAAATTCAGGGATGTTTTTTTCACTTTTCCCAGGCGTTTTGGCGTAAAATCCAAAAAACATCCCTAATGGAGGATTATGCATCTGACAGCAAACTACAGTTTGAGCTTAAAAAACGAACCACACTTTGCTTTATTTCTCCTGACAGTGCAAACGAGTACTACACATCGATTACCGAGTCAGAGTACTTTATAGCAAATAAAGACAAATTGGCACCAATTTTACATTATTTTGAAAACACATGGATTGGCCATCTAAGCAGGTCAGGTCGCCGGAGGAAACCATGTTTTCTTGTGGACTGGTGGAATTGCTACTGGACCTGCTTAGAGGGAGGAGCACAGACAAACAATGCCATAGAGGGTTGGCACAACTCTTTAAACAAGAGTATTGGCAAACCGCACCTTAATTTCTACCATTTTTTAGAGATTTTGCGAAAGGAGCAAAGCTACCAGGAAATGCGTATTTCGCAATCTTTAGCATGTACTTTAAATCCACGCCTTTCCCATCGCACAAAGGACATGTCTGCTCGACTATTGGCAGCACTAAAACTTTTTTCCTTGTCTGTGGTTAGTGACTACCTAGCTTCCGTTGCACATATACTGAATTCCTTTGCCTAGGAGTGTTTGTATGTTTCCGTTTATCACAGCCAAATGTTCCACCGGCAATTTCTGTGTAACATCAAACAAGAAATGCAAAACATGAAATCATGGCGTCATTGTTTCCAGTGTAAATAAAATGTAAATAATGTCAGTAATTCCACAAATCTGAAGTCTGAAGTATCAATTACATACATCAGACGTATCTATTTATGTGATATCAATACAATGTAATACGAATAAAACTTTATGGATTTTCCCTTATTCTCGTGTGTTATTATTTGTTTGGACAAAAGTCAAACGCATGTTTGCTAGGTGATGAGCGCATTCAGTTTTGTTTCCAGGGTGTGCGTGCGCAGTACCACCCATCCATCCATTCACCTATCCATCCGTCATGCATCCATCCATCCACCCATCCATGCACCTATTCATCATGCATCCATCCATCATGCATCCACCACCCATTCACCCATCCATCATGCATGCATCCATCCATCCATTCTTCCATCCACCCAACCATCATGCATCCAGCCATCATGCATCCACCACCCACCCCTCCATCATGCATCCCTCCACCCCCTCATCCACCCATGCATCCATCCATCATGCATCCACCACCCACCCATCCATCATGCATCCATCCATCCACCCATTCATCATGCATCCATCCATCATGTATCCACCACTCATCCACCCACCCATCATGCATCAATCCATCTATCCATCCACCCACCCATCCGTCATGCATTCATCCATCCACCCACCCACCCGTCCATCCATCCATGCAACCATTCATCATGCATCCATCCATCATGCATCCACCACCGATCCACCCACCCATCATGCATCCATCCATCCATCCATCCATCCATCCATCCATCCATCTATCCAGCCATCATGCATCCAGCCATCATGCATCCACCACCCACCCATCCATCATGCATCCATCTACCCACCCACCCATCCATCTATCCAGCCATCATGCATCCAGCCATCATGCATCCACCACCCACCCATCCATCATGCATCCATCTACCCACCAACCCATCCACCCATCCATCCATCCATTCATCCATCATGCATCCACCACCCACTCATCATGCATCCATCCATTCATCATGCATCCATCCATCATGCATCCACCACCCATCCACCCACCCATCATGCATCCATCCATCATGCATCCACCACCCACCCATCTGTCATGCATCCATCCATCCATCCACCCATTCATCATGCATCCATCGATCATGCATCCACCACCCATCCACCCACCCATGATGCATGCATCCATTTTTTTTTTAAAGAGTTATATAGCGCTGGTTAGACCCGGAGGTATCAGAGCACTTTACATGAGGTTCAACAAAATTTCAAGATTACATCAGTTTCAACATACAACAGTTGCTAGAAAAACAATTACAAGAGCATAGAGAACGAGATAAGTGGAGTATAGAGGGGAAGGGGGTAAGGGTAAAGGGGAGATACAACAGAAAGACGGAGGAAGGTCTGCCCAAAGTCCAGCTGGGTAGGTGAAAGTCGAGGGGGAGTCCCAAAACCCATCTCCTCTATAGCTATCAGGTAGCACCACTGGGCTTTGGCCAAATAGCTAGGTCTCAAGGGAAACATTAAAAGAACATGGAGGACAAAATAATGGAGCGTAGAGGGGAGGGTAAGAAAAGGGAGGATAGGGGAAGAGACAACAAGGAGAGACGAAAAGAAGTCAGTCTAAAGGCCGACTGGGTGGGTGACGACCAAGGAGGGAGTCCATGGCCCATCTCCCCTATAGTTAAACCAGGTAGCTCCATCGGGCATCAGACAAAATAGTTCAGTCTCAAAATGAGGAGAGAAAGAGAGACATAGATAGAGGGAGGATGTGGGAAGAGATGACAGGAGAGATGAAAGGAAGTCTGGCTGAGGACCGACTGGGTAGGTGACGTCCAAGGATGGAATCCCCCACCTTTCTCCCCTATAGCTAAACCAGGTAGCTCCATCGGGCAACAGGCAAAATAGCTAGATCTCACATGCCAAGGGAACATTCATAGGTAAGCAGGGTGGGGCCTAAGGGCCAGAACAAGGTGAGGGCAGAGGTCAGTAGCAGGTAAGTGGAGAGGAGTAGAGCGGGGAGGAAAGAAAGAATTGCAGATGTTCGCATAAGGGTAGATGCAGTCCTGGACGGGGAGAGTAAGTCAAAGTTCAGCAGGGGGGGGAGAAGTCATAATTTTCGGCCATGGTGCGTCCACCACCCACTCATCCATCATGCATCCATCCAACCATCCACCCATCCATCCATCCATTATGCATCTATCCATCATGCATCCACCACTCACCCTTTCATCATGCAACCATCCATCCACCATTCATCATGCATCCAACCATCATGCATCCACCCACCATGCATGCATCCATCCATCCATCCACCCATCATGCATCCACCACCCACCCACTCACCCATCCATCTACCCATCATGCATCCAACCATCATGCATCCACCACCCACCCATCCATCATGCATCCATCCACCCTCCCATCCACCCATCCATCCATCCATCCATCCATCCATCCATCCATCCATCCATCCATCCATCATGCATCCATCATGCATCCACCACCCACCCATCCATCATGCATCATCCATCCACCCATCCATCATGCATCATCCATCCACCCAGTCATCATGCACCCACCCATCATGCATCTATCGGTCATGCATCCGCCACCCAACACACATTCAAAACTAGCACTTGTAAGTGTCCAATTTTTTGCTGGGTGTCACGAGGCTCGTACTTTGGTTTCCAGCACCAAAGTTGGCAGCGCTATCCGTCTGGCCACATCCTCTCCCTTTGTGCGGGCCTGCATTTCGCACATGTTTAAGTTATTCCCCTGTCGGCCCGAAAATTCCTTTTATACTGAAAAAAGATAATTATAGCTATTTAGCGATTATCCAGCCTCCAAATCAACCTACTGCGACATTTATATATATTGAAAAAAGATAATTATATATATTTAGCGATTATGTTGAAGTTGAAGTCGCTATGCGAGGCTGTATTGAAAAAAGACATTTATATATATATTAGAAAAAGATATTTATATATCTCTGGCTGTAATGAAAAAAGACATTTATAAATATTAGAAAAAGATATTTATATATCTTTAGCGTCATCCAAATCAGCCTCCAAATGTTGGAGTTGAAGTTGCTAGCTATGTAATCTCTAGCGATGTAAAAGTCCATGTGATGTTATAGCATGCATTCCTGATAGCATGCGTTGTGAAGCCGGCCGCGATGTCATAGTCGCGTTGCGATGGCAGCGCGATACAATACATTCGTTGTAACAGGTGTTTCCCTTCTGGAATCCTATGTCCATGTCCGACATTATATGTGGGCAAAACCAGTCAGGAAATTCGCCAACATGTGACGCTGCATAAATCAAGGATCAGGAGGAATGTGACCACTGCCCGCTCATGAACCATTGGAAATCAAATGAGCATTTGGAGAAAGACCTGAAATGGACTGTAATTTCTACAATTGAGGTAGACACTAGGGGTGGGGACATGGATGCTAAATTATCCCAATGGTAAGCTTTGCTGATTATGAAATTTAATACGGCAAAAAATTGACTGAACGAAGTTTCGGAAATTTTCAGGGTCCAGTGAGCCATGCTGGCTTTATGAGAGTTGTAGTTCTCCCACCCTCCATTTGGCTTTATTCACTGGCTTTTTATACTAATATTAATGGCAGCCATATACGTCTTCTTGAACAGTTAGCACATGGGTGCTATTTACACTGTGAGTATTGGGACATTCTGCAGCGGCGCAAATGCGCGGGATTACATACTACTTTGGATTGAGTAATTCTTTCTATGACAGGCCTTTTGCTTTACTGAGTCTCCGAGCTAAGGACCTCCTTTTATGATTTATATGTGCATATATGCGGGTTTGGTTCCTTATTGTGGTACCCTTCCATGGGGGTCTTAGTGTGTATTCAGATTAAGACTACGTTACCCAGCAGCCTTTGTATTCAGCTTTGAGTGCTCCGATATGGATGGCCACCACGTTTTTTATTGATAGAACTGGGATTTGTCACACGGGCTTCTATGGATAGAGCCAGCTGTACTGTTTGTTGTGTCTAATATGAATATTCATTCTGTGCAATTACAGATCTGAGGGTTGCACCTGCTGGGATCGGGTGCTTATTTTTGTCAATAAAGTTTTAAATTTCTCACTAAGCAATCACGCATTATGACTTTGGGCGGTCTATGTAACCAACGGGCAGCCAATCGGATCCACAGTATAGGCTTAAACGGACTGCTCTAGAGAGCAGTTTAAAAACAATCTAACCCATGAACCCTGCTTCTCCCAAGAACCTACGGGAGCCGACGTCACACGCCAGAGTTTGAGGACGTGGACGGCGGTGGTTGGATAGCGCTAATACGATTCATGCCGGCACCTGACCCTTCTTTTGATTTATTTCAAGCACTTAATCCGTACTTGTGTTACCTTTGTTGGTAGATTCAATCAAAAAAACTTTTGTGGAGCATTTAAGGGATCCCAGCCACCCAAGCCTCGTTCAGGTAAGCCTTGTAATATCGTGTTGACGAGTAGCTCTTCTGCGCTAGCCTCTTTCATATCGCTCATGGGTCACATTTATTGGCAGGCCTGTCCGGACCTGAGCCCAACTACTCCTTTACCTGGAGGAGACACACACAAGAGAATTTACTGTAAGTCCCCTGTTGTGAACTTAGTGACATGACTTTATAGTTACATGACTGGAGGGGTTTGTAAGATTGTCTTTTGTCCCACATTTATGTTTTTCAGAGACTTAGTATTGTTTGAAATTTCCATCGCAGACTTGTGCTGCAGCTTGACTAAGGTAGGCAGCCCCTGCGCTGGTGGTTTCTTCTTTTCGGACCAGTGGTAGTTGGCACCTTTCAAATAGGCTGTGTTGTTTTCTTTCTCCCTTTTAGAACTATTTTGGTCCTGATGAGAACCCCTCTAACCTATAGGGTTCGAAATGCGTCGACCTTCTTGTGTTTTTGTATTGTCAAAAAAATCGTTGTTTGTGTAGATTGTCCACTAGGTGCACTGTAAATAAGATCTTTATGAAGTAAACTTATGTATTTTTTATTTAAGTCGTGCACCGTAGTGAGACTCTTTAGGAGTTTTGGGTTGTTTTTGTTTATGTAACTTCCCCACCCCGGGTCGGTGGACACTAAAAAGTTTTTAGTATTGAAATTGGGCCCGACCGGGTGTGGTGTTCGATGGTGTGTTTGTGTGGTTGAATTGTTTGATGAGCTTGTTTGTTGGTATGAATGCAGAGCCGCATTGAGTGTTTGTTTTGTGTCTCCATGATATGTTGAGTAGTATTAAGTGTATTGCTTGTATATATGGTTGTATGTAGTTTTGATGTATGTATATGAAATGCAAAGAAGAAACAAATAAAAAAAGTGTTGTGTCAAATAAAAAGATTGATGCCACTTGAAATAGTGTGGACCTATATGTTTAATTCCTTGAGTTCAGGGATGAAATAAGTTGTGCTCAGTCTCTAAATTAGGTTTTCAAAAAGGGGGTGGTGATGAACAGAGTGTCTGAGTTAAACAGACCACTCTTACCCAGTCCAAAGATCAGGGCTTGATCCATCACCGTTATTTATCTCACTGCCCCATCCCAGCTCAGAACCTGGCTATATGCAAATCAGTCTGTCCCTGGCCCAGTGCATCATGGGAACAGGGCAGACTAAACTACCAAGCCAATTCTTCACCAGAAAGGAGACAAGCTACCGGGGACCGGTTTCTGGCATTTCAGCCTTCTTCGGCCCGGCTTGCTTGAATCCTGATGGAGCAGTGAGAAAGGGACTCATGTCTGAGTATACCCTGCCACACCTATAGTGGCCAAAAACGATTTACAAAAAGGGGGTGGTGATGAACAGAGTGTCTGAGTTAAACAGACCACTCTTACCCAGTCCAAAGATCAGGGCTTGATCCATCACCGTTATTTATCTCACTGCCCCATCCCAGCTCAGAACCTGGCTATATGCAAATCAGTCTGTCCCTGGCCCAGTGCATCATGGGAACAGGGCAGACTAAACTACCAAGCCAATTCTTCACCAGAAAGGAGACAAGCTACCGGGGACCGGTTTCTGATATTTCAGCCTTCTTCGGCCCGGCTTGCTTGAATCCTGATGGAGCAGTGAGAAAGGGACTCATGTCTGAGTATACCCTGCCACACCTATAGTGGCCAAAAACGATTTACAAAAAGGGGGTGGTGATGAACAGAGTGTCTGAGTTAAACAGACCACTCTTACCCAGTCCAAAGATCAGGGCTTGATCCATCACCGTTATTTATCTCACTGCCCCATCCCAGCTCAGAACCTGGCTATATGCAAATCAGTCTGTCCCTGGCCCAGTGCATCATGGGAACAGGGCAGACTAAACTACCAAGCCAATTCTTCACCAGAAAGGAGACAAGCTACCGGGGACCGGTTTCTGGCATTTCAGCCTTCTTCGGCCCGGCTTGCTTGAATCCTGATGGAGCAGTGAGAAAGGGACTCATGTCTGAGTATACCCTGCCACACCTATAGTGGCCAAAAACGATTTACAAAAAGGGGGTGGTGATGAACAGAGTGTCTGAGTTAAACAGACCACTCTTACCCAGTCCAAAGATCAGGGCTTGATCCATCACCGTTATTTATCTCACTGCCCCATCCCAGCTCAGAACCTGGCTATATGCAAATCAGTCTGTCCCTGGCCCAGTGCATCATGGGAACAGGGCAGACTAAACTACCAAGCCAATTCTTCACCAGAAAGGAGACAAGCTACCGGGGACCGGTTTCTGGCATTTCAGCCTTCTTCGGCCCGGCTTGCTTGAATCCTGATGGAGCAGTGAGAAAGGGACTCATGTCTGAGTATACCCTGCCACACCTATAGTGGCCAAAAACGATTTACAAAAAGGGGGTGGTGATGAACAGAGTGTCTGAGTTAAACAGACCACTCTTACCCAGTCCAAAGATCAGGGCTTGATCCATCACTGTTATTTATCTCACTGCCCCATCCCAGCTCAGAACCTGGCTATATGCAAATCAGTCTGTCCCTGGCCCAGTGCATCATGGGAACAGGGCAGACTAAACTACCAAGCCAATTCTTCACCAGAAAGGAGACAAGCTACCGGGGACCGGTTTCTGGCATTTCAGCCTTCTTCGGCCCGGCTTGCTTGAATCCTGATGGAGCAGTGAGAAAGGGACTCATGTCTGAGTATACCCTGCCACACCTATAGTGGCCAAAAACGATTTACAAAAAGGGGGTGGTGATGAACAGAGTGTCTGAGTTAAACAGACCACTCTTACCCAGTCCAAAGATCAGGGCTTGATCCATCACCGTTATTTATCTCACTGCCCCATCCCAGCTCAGAACCTGGCTATATGCAAATCAGTCTGTCCCTGGCCCAGTGCATCATGGGAACAGGGCAGACTAAACTACCAAGCCAATTCTTCACCAGAAAGGAGACAAGCTACCGGGGACCGGTTTCTGGCATTTCAGCCTTCTTCGGCCCGGCTTGCTTGAATCCTGATGGAGCAGTTCCCCTATTTAGACACTGACACATGTTCCTCTGTCCTGCCAATGGGCAGACTTCATGACTTCTGTCTCCCTGGCAAAGGACCATCCCCCTATGTCTATCTTCAGAGTTAAACAATTTTCTGGAAGTCAGATTATTCCGGTGTGACAAGGCTGTAGCTGAAGATGGTTAGGCATTTTTGGATCCATCGGAGTATTTTCTGCTACAGAGAAGAACGTATCAATAAACTACGGCAAACTCAGGCCCACTTATGCTGCACCCTCAGCAGACTGACTTGTCACGTTCGTCCCAGTCTTCTGTTGGTTCTCCAGCAAAAAAAGTCTTTAAAACGTTTCTGATTCCCAGAGTTTAGGGTTGATGGGAGAACACTCTGACACCAGTCAAGGGTTCCAGGTCCTCTAGAACAGCACATGGGATTAGGTATCACTCAAACATAAATCACCAGCAGGGTCCAGGGTCGAATTGAAACTGGTCAGCTCAACTCTTTCAGTGAAGTTGGCTTCTTGCAGCATTTGCGTCCCTGTAGCTTAACAGGAGGTTAGCCAAATGACCATTGGAGTCCGCTTGTCAAGGGTACAAGTTCTCCTCACAGGTCTCAACAGTAGGTGCAGTCCTTCCTCTGTCTTCCACAGGTCCAATAGTGTTCTGAAGAGGGTGACAAGGGGTGCCATTTATATACCTCACACTATGCTGTGAGGAGGTGGCTCATAGCCCTTCTCCAACCAATATGGGAAAACGTTCCCGCAGGTAACCCTACCCATGTTGCAGCAAATCCTTTGTGCCCTACTGCAAATAATCCCACAGTGCCCCCTACCTAAATCCAACATGACAAAACATTTCTTCTCCTGTACAGAGCTCCTGTGGCTAATATAGATGTATGTCCATGTAAATGAGTAATCCTGCTTCTGTGGAACATTCAAAACTGTTCTGGGGACATCTCCTCTCCCACTGGGCCTGACCCCTGACTATGGGGACATCATAAGTGTGCAGGCCCAAGTGTTAGCTACATCTGCCTGTGACAGTGTAGGCCTATTTAAAGTTAATTAAGTTACTGGGAACAGCCCAGGTGTTTATTCTTTCAGAGGAAAAAAACACCTCCCCACACCCAAGGCCTTTATTCAGATCTGTGAGCAAATGAACACCTCTGCAAGATGCTGTTCAGCTTTCAGGTGACAGTTGGAAGCTCGTCGTTGCAAATCTTGCTTCTAGATTGTTTCAATTTGCCCGTGGCACTGCTGCATGTTGCAGGGTGCACCGGGTCATTCTCTGTTCTTTCCCCTCATAGATGGGACTCGCTGGGAGGTGGGTTCTCCCTGCCCCTCTCCACATTCTACGGCAGCATCTCACACCTGCCATTACAGATTAGCAGCAAATACCCAGTTTCCTGAGTGGGACACTGATAAGTGCCATCTTGGGTTGACGGTCCAGTTGTTTTCTGCCTCAACCTCAAGATTTTCTAATAAATGACACTTGTGTGCCAGACGCGCGCAGCAGGTGAACCAATGGCTCACCAAAGGCAAGCCCATCTGCGCCCATCCGCTTTCGGACCGTGGGCAGCTCCAGCCACGCTGTACCCTTTTCTTCTTTAGCCAGAGTAGTCTGGACCAGGGAGCAGCTCTTAGGTATGAACAAATCGGCCTGTAGTCGGCCTCCTTGCACCCACCTTGACCACAGCGCGAATTGCCAGGATTGGCTCAGTCAGGAGCCAGACTGCAATCTCTGCACTTTCTCTCTGATGAAGCAAGAGGGGTGGAAAAACTCCTGTACCTCCATGTTAAAGGCACCTAAATATACCAAATGGCCACTTGCTCAAAACTTTAGGCTTGCCTGATAAACTGTAGATCCCTATCTAAACAAGCGGCTGATGTCTGGCTTGCATTAGAGTCCAATGTGTGGGACCTTATGTTTTTAACCAAAACGTGGTTAAAAGAAAGTACCAATCCTGATATCTTGTTGGTGATACCTGCGTGTTTCCGGATTGTCACTGCCAATCGCACTGGCACCCAAGTGGGGGGCGGCCTTGCAGTGATTCTAAGAGAGGACTCGGAAATTTCATGCAAGAGAATTGATAGCACAGGAATGATTGAGGCACTGCATTTTTGTATTAAAACCTCCCCTGCATCATACTTTGCAGGATTGTTGGTCTATAGACCTCTGGATACACCTGCCAGCCATCTGCTGGAGCTATGTGGCACCATCGCAGACCTATCACTGAGGCATACTAACTTTCCAGTCTCCGGAGACTTTAATGTTCACATGGACAATAGCAACTGCCCCCTGGCCACTCAGCTGGCAGACACTCTCAAGGGCGTCAATCTGGTTCAAAAGGTGTGTGCACCCACCCATAAGGCTGACCACATGGTGGATCTCGTTTTTACGAACGATCCCACCATGAATGTGGAGGCTCCGCCACCTCTCACTTGGTCGAACCACTGCTTAGTTCCTTTCAGCTGGGCTGGTACCCTATGGCACATTAGTGCCTGTCTTAAGTAAGAAAAGAGAAAGTTAAATCTATTTATTCATCTTTCTCACCAGCTAGGTCTTCTACCATGCCAAAGCCCACTCCAGACAAGCCTAGAATCTTGTCAGAGTTCAGTGTATTTGGCCCAGAAGCATTGCATCTGGAATTGAGTAAATCTAAATCAGGTTCACCAGTTGATCCTTGCCCAGTCAAGTATTTTAAAATGATGGCCAAAAGGTTTAATCAGCAACTTAACCCTATTTGGAACTCTTCCCTGATGACAGGCATCTACCACCCACCTGGAAAGTGGCCTATGCCTTGCAACTTATGAAAAAAGCACACGCCAATCCAACAGAGCTCAAACATTTTAGGCCTATCTCTCTCATGCTCGTCCCAGCGAAAATCCTTGAGAAGGAAGTCCAGAAGCAATTGTGTAATTTCCTTGATTCTTACAACTGTCTTCACAACTCCCAATCCGGATTTAGATCTGGTTATAGTACAGCGACAGCCCATTTGGAAGTAGTGGAATCTGTGTGTAAAGCCTTAGATCAGGGTAGCTCCACAATGCTTGTGCTGTTGGATTTATCTGCAAACAAAACAGGTGATGGACAGAATGTGGATCAATGTCACACATTCAACCCAGTCCAAAGATCTGGGCCCAAATCCATCCTTTTTTTGCACTCCACACCACCCTGGGTTAGACAATGGCGATATGCAAATCAGCTCTGACCCTGTGCCCCATGGGAACAGTCCAGTCCGAAATACAAAAGCCATGTCCTTCCCAGAACGGAATCAAGCATCTGAGGACCGGACCGGTTTCGAGGTAACACCTCTCATCAGCCCGGCTAGCTTGACCCCAGTGGTGTGGAGTGTCTGGGACCCACGTCTGAGAATCCCCAGCGCACTTATGGCGGCAATTGCAAACAAAACAGATGATGGACAGAATGTGGATCAATGTCACACATTCAACCCAGTCCAAAGATCTCGGCCCAAATCCATCGTTTTTTTGCACTCCACACCACCCTGGGTTAGACAATGGCGATATGCAAATCAGCTCTGACCCTGTGCCCCATGGGAACAGTCCAGTCCGAACTACAAAAGCCATGTCCTTCCCAGAACGGAATCAAGCATCCGAGGACAGGACCGGTTTCGAGGTAACACCTCTCATCAGCCCGGCTAGCTTGACTCCAGTGGTGTGGAGTGCCTGGGACCCACGTCTGAGCATCTCCAGCGCACTTATGGCGGAAATTGCAAACAACACAGATGATGGACAGAATGTGGATCAATGTCACACATTCAACCCAGTCCAAAGATCTGGGCCCAAATCCGTTTTTTTGCACTCCACACCACTCTGGGTTAGACAATGGCGATATGCAAATCAGCTCTGACCCTGTGCCCCATGGGAACAGTCCAGTCCGAACTACAAAAGCCATGTCCTTCCCAGAACGGAATCAAGCATCCGAGGAATGGAACGGTTTCGAGGTAACACCTCTCATCAGGCCGGCTAGCTTGACTCCAGTGGTGTGGAGTGCCTGGGACCCACGTCAGAGCATCCCCAGCGCACTTATGGCGGCAATTGCAAACAAAACAGGTGATGGACAGAATGTGGATCAATGTCACAGATTCAACCCAGTCCAAAGATTTGGGCCCAAATCCATCGTTTTTTTGCACTCCACACCACCCTGGGTTAGACAATGGCGATATGCAAATCAGCTCTGACCCTGTGCCCCATCGGAACAGTCCAGTCCGAACTACAAAAGCCATGTCCTTCCCAGAACGGAATCAAGCATCCGAGGACCGGACCGGTTTCGAATTAACACCTCTCATCAGCCCGGCTAGCTTGACTCCAGTGGTGTGGAGTAACTGGGACCCACGTCTGAGCATCCCCAGCGCACTTATGGCGGCAATTGCAAACAAAACAGGTGATGGACAGAATGTGGATCAATGTCACACATTCAACCCAGTCCAAAGATCTGGGCCCAAATCCATCGTTTTTTTGCACTCCACACCACCCTGGGTTAGACAATGGCGATATGCAAATCAGCTCTGACCCTGTGCCCCATGGGAACAGTCCAGTCCGAACTACAAAAGCCATGTCCTTCCCAGAACGGAATCAAGCATCCGAGGACCGGACCGGTTTCAAGGTAACCCCTCTCATCAGCCCGGCTAGCTTGACTCCAGTGGTGTGGAGTGCCTGGGACCCACGTCTGCGCATCCCCAGCGCACTTATGGCGGCAATTGCAAACAAAACAGGTGATGGACAGAATGTGGATCAATGTCACACATTCAACCCAGTCCAAAGATCTGGGCCCAAATCCATCGTTTTTTTGCACTCCACATCACCCTGGGTTAGACAATGGCGATATGCAAATCAGCTCTGACCCTGTGCCCCATGGGAACAGTCCAGTCCGAACTACAAAAGCCATGTCCTTCCCAGAACGGAATCAAGCATCCGAGGACCGGACCGGTTTCAAGGTAACACCTCTCATCAGCCCGGCTAGCTTGACTCCAGTGGTGTGGAGTGCCTGGGACCCACGTCTGCGCATCCCCAGCGCACTTATGGTGGCAATTGCAAACAAAACAGGTGATGGAAAGAATGTGGATCAATGTCACACATTCAACCCAGTCCAAAGATCTGGGCCCAAATCCATCGTTCTTTTGCACTCCACATCACCCTGGGTTAGACAATGGCGATATGCAAATCAGCTCTGACCCTGTGCCCCATGGGAACAGTCCAGTCCGAACTACAAAAGCCATGTCCTTCCCAGAACGGAATCAAGCATCCGAGGACCGGACCGGTTTCGAGGTAACACCTCTCATCAGCCCGGCTAGCTTGACTCCAGTGGTGTGGAGTGCCTGGGACCCACGTCTGAGCATCCCCAGCGCACTTATGGCGGCAATTGCAAACAAAACAGGTGATGGACAGAATGTGGATCAATGTCAGACATTCAACCCAGTCCAAAGATCTGGGCCCAAATCCATCGTTTTTTTGCACTCCACACCACCCTGGGTTAGACAATGGCGATATGCAAATCAGCTCTGACCCTGTGCCCCATGGGAACAGTCCAGTCCGAACTACAAAAGCCATGTCCTTCCCAGAACGGAATCAAGCATCCGAGGACCGGACCGGTTTCGAGTTAACACCTCTCATCAGCCCGACTAGCTTGACTCCAGTGGTGTGGAGTGCCTGGGACCCACATCTGAGCATCCCCAGCGCACTTATGGCGGCAATTGCAAACAAAACAGGTGATGGACAGAATGTGGATCAATGTCACACATTCAACCCAGTCCAAAGATCTGGGCCCAAATCCATTGTTTTTTTGCACTCCACACCACCCTGGGTTAGACAATGGCGATATGCAAATCAGCTCTGACCCTGTGCCCCATGGGAACAGTCCAGTCCGAACTACAAAAGCCATGTCCTTCCCAGAGCAGAATCAAGCATCCGAGGACCGGACCGGTTTTGAGGTAACACCTCTCATCAGCTCGGCTAGCTTGACTCCAGTGGTGTGGAGTGCCTGGGACCCACGTCTGAGCATCCCCAGCGCACTTATGGCGGCAATTGCAAACAAAACAGGTGATGGACAGAATGTGGATCAATGTCACACATTCAACCCAGTCCAAAGATCTGGGCCCAAATCCATCCTTTTTTTGCACTCCACATCACCCTGGGTTAGACAATGGCGATATGCAAATCAGCTCTGACCCTGTGCCCCATGGGAACAGTCCAGTCCGAACTACAAAAGCCATGTCCTTGCCTGAACGGAATCAAGCATCCGATGACCGGACCGGTTTCGAGATAACACCTCTCATCAGCCCGGCTAGCTTGACTCCAGTGGTGTGGAGTGCCTGGGACCCACGTCTGAGCATCCCCAGCGCACTTATGGCGGCAATTGCAAACAAAACAGGTGATGGACAGAATGTGGATCAATGTCACACATTCAACCCAGTCCAAAGATCTGGGCCCAAATCCATTGTTTTTTTGCACTCCACACCACCCTGGGTTAGACAATGGCGATATGCAAATCAGCCCTGACCCTGTGCCCCATGGGAACAGTCCAGTCTGAACTACAAAAGCCATGTCCTTCCCAGAACGGAATCAAGCATCCGAGGACCGGACCGGTTTCGAGGTAACACCTCTCATCAGCCCGGCTAGCTTGACTCCAGTGGTGTGGAGTGCCTGGGACCCACGTCTGAGCATCCCCAGTGCACTTATGGCAGCAATTGCAAACAAAACAGGTGATGGACAGAATGTGGATCAATGTCACACATTCAACCCAGTCCAAAGATCTGGGCCCAAATCCATAGTTTTTTTGCACTCCACACCACCCTGGGTTAGACAATGGCGATATGCAAATCAGATCTGACACTGTGCCCCATGGGAACAGTCCAGTCCGAACTACAAAAGCCATGTCCTTCCCAGAACGGAATCAAGCATCCGAGGACCGGACCGGTTTCGAGGTAACACCTCTCATCAGCCCGGCTAGCTTGACTCCAGTGGTGTGGAGTGCCTGGGACCCACGTCTGAGCATCTAGCGCACTTATGGCTGCAATTGCAAACAAAACAGGTGATGGACAGAATGTGGATCAATGTCACACATTCAACCCAGTCCAAAGATCTGGGCCCAAATCCATCATTTTTTTGCACTCCACACCACCCTGGGTTAGACAATGGCGATATGCAAATCAGCTCTGACCCTGTGCCCCATGGGAACAGTCCAGTCCGAACTACAAAAGCCATGTCCTTCCCAGAACGGAATCAGGCATCCGAGGACCGGACCGGTTTCGAGGTAACACCTCTCATCAGCCCGGCTAGCTTGACTCCAGTGGTGTGGAGTGCCTGAGACCCACGTCTGATCATCCCCAGCGCACTTATGGCGGCAATTGCAAAAAAAAACAGGTGATGGACAGAATGTGGATCAATGTCACACATTCAACCCAGTCCAAAGATCTGGGCCCAAATCCATTGTTTTTTTGCACTCCACACCACCCTGGGTTAGACATTGGCGATATGCAAATCAGCTCTGACCCTGTGCCCCATGGGAACAGTCCAGTCTGAACGACAAAAGCCATGTCCTTCCCAGAACGGAATCAAGCATCCGAGGACCGGACCGGTTTCAAGGTAACACCTCTCATCAGCCCGGCTAGCTTCACTCCAGTGGTGTGGAGTGCCTGGGACCCACGTCTGAGCATCCCCAGCACACTTATGGCGGCAATTGCAAACAAAACAGGTGATGGACAGAATGTGGATCAATGTCACACATTCAACCCAGTCCAAAGATCTGGGCCCAAATCCATCACTTTTTTGCACTCCACACCACCCTGGGTTAGACAATGGCGATATGCAAATCAGCTCTGACCCTGTGCCCCATGGGAACAGTCCAGTCCGAACTACAAAAGCCATGTCCTTCCCAGAACGGAATCAAGCATCCGAGGACCGGATCGGTTTCGAGGTAACACCTCTCATCAGCCCGGCTAGCTTGACTCCAGTGCTGTGGAGTGCCTGGGACCCACGTCTGAGCATCCCCAGTGCACTTATGGCGGCAATAGCAAACAAAACAGGTGATGGACAGAATGTGGATCGATGTCACACATTCAACCCAGTCCAAAGATCTGGGCCCAAATCCATCGTTTTTTTTCACTCCACACCACCCTGGGTTAGACAATGGCGATATGCAAATCAGCTCTGACCCTGTGCCCCATGTGAACAGTCCAGTCCGAACTACAAAAGCCATGTCCTTCCCAGAACGGAATCAAGCATCCGAGGACCGGACCGGTTTCGAGGTAACACCTCTCATCAGCCCGGCTAGCTTGACTCCAGTGGTGTGGAGTGCCTGGGACCCACGTCTGAGCATCCCCAGCACACTTATGGCGGCAATTGCAAACAAAACAGGTGATGGACAGAATGTGGATCAATGTCACACATTCAACCCAGTCCAAAGATCTGGGCCCAAATCCATCGTTTTTTTGCACTCCACACCATCCTGGGTTAGACAATGGCAATATGCAAATCAGCTCTGACCCTGTGCCCCATGGGAACAGTCCAGTCCGAACTACAAAAGCCATGTCCTTCCCAGAACGGAATCAAGCATCCGAGGACCGGACCGGTTTCGAGGTAACACCTCTCATCAGCCCGGCTAGCTTGACTCCAGTGGTGTTAAGTGCCTGGGACCCACGTCTGTGCATCCTAAGCGCACTTATGGCGGCAATTGCAAACAAAACAGGTGATGGACAGAATGTGGATCAATGTCACACATTCAACCTAGTCCAAAGATCTGGGCCCAAATCCATCGTTTTTTTGCACTCCAAACCACCCTGGGTTAGACAATGGCGATATGCAAATCAGCTCTGAGCCTGTGCCCCATGGGAACAGTCCAGTCCGAACTACAAAAGCCATGTCCTTCCCAGAACGGAATCAAGCATCCGAGGACCGGACCGCTTTCGAGGTAACACCTCTCATCAGCCCGGCTAGCTTGACTCCAGTGGTGTGGAGGGCCTGGGACCCACGTCTGAGCACCCCCATCGCACTTATTGCAGCAATTGCAAACAAAACAGGTGATGGGCAGAATGTGGATCAATGTCACACATTCAACCCAGTCCAAAGATCTGGGCCCAAATCCATCGTTTTTTTGCACTCCACACCACCCTGGGTTAGACAATGGCGATATGCAAATCAGCTCTGACCCTATGCCCCATGGGAACAGTCCAGTCCGAACTACAAAAGCCATGTCCTTCCCAGAACGGAATCAAGCATCCGAGGACCGGACCGGTTTCGAGGTAACACCTCTCATCAGCCCGGCTAGCTTGACTCCAGTGGTGTGGAGTGCCTGGGACCCACGTCTGAGCATCCCCAGCGCTCTTATGGCGGCAATTGCAAACAAAACAGGTGATGGACAGAATGTGGATCAATGTCACACATTCAACCCAGTCCAAAGATCTCGGCCCAAATCCATCGTTTTTTTGCACTCCACACCACCCTGGGTTAGACAATAGCGATATGCAAATCAGCTCTGACCCTGTGCCCCATGGGAACAGTCCAGTCCGAACTACAAAAGCCATGTCCTTCCCAGAACGGAATCAAGCATCCGAGGACCGGACCGCTTTCGAGGTAACACCTCTCATCAGCCCGGCTAGCTTGACTCCAGTGGTGTGGAGTGCCTGGGACCCACGTCTGAGCATCCCCATCGCACTTATTGCAGCAATTGCAAACAAAACAGGTGATGGACAGAATGTGGATCAATGTCACACATTCAACCCTGTCCAAAGATCTGGGCCCAAATCCATCGTTTTTTTGCACTCCACACCACCCTGGGTTAGACAATGGCGATATGCAAATCAGCTCTGACCATGTGCCCCATGGGAACAGTCCAGTCCGAACTACAAAAGCCATGTCCTTCCCAGAACGGAATCAAGCATCCGAGGACCAGACCGGTTTCGAGGTAACACCTCTCATCAGCCCGGCTAGCTTGACTCCAGTGGTGTGGAGTGCCTGGGACCCATGTCTGAGCATCCCCAGCGCACTTATGGCGGCAATTGCAAACAAAACAGGTGATGGACAGAATGTGGATGAATGTCACACATTCAACCCAGTCCAAAGATCTGGGCCCAAATCCATCGTTTTTTTGCACTCCACACCACCCTGGGTTAGACAATGGCGATATGCAAATCAGCTCTGACCCTGTGCCCCATGGGAACAGTCCAGTCCGAACTACAAAAGCCATGTCCTTCCCAGAACGGAATCAAGCATCCGAGGACCGGACCGGTTTCGAGGTAACACCTCTCATCAGCCCGGCTAGCTTGACTCCAGTGGTGTGGAGTGCCTGGGACCCACGTCTGAGCATCCCCAGTGCACTTATGGCGGCAATTGCTAGCAAAACAGGTGATGGACAGAATGTGGATCAATGTCACACATTCAACCCAGTCCAAAGATCTGGGACCAAATCCATCGTTTTTTTGCACTCCACACCACCCTGGGTTAGACAATGGCGATATGCAAATCATCTCTGACCCTGTGCCCCATGGGAACAGTCCAGTCCGAACTACAAAAGCCATGTCCTTCCCAGAACGGAATCAAGCATCCGAGGACCGGATCGGTTTCGAGGTAACACCTCTCATAAGCCTGGCTAGCTTGACTCCAGTGGTGTGGAGCGCCTCGGACCCACGTCTGAGCATCCCTAGCGCACTTATGGCGGCAATTGCAAACAAAACAGGTGATGGACAGAATGTGGATCAATGTCACACATTCAACCCAGTCCAAAGATCTGGGACCAAATCCATTGTTTTTTTGCACTCCACACCACCCTGGGTTAGACAATGGCGATATGCAAATCAGCTCTGACCCTGTGCACCATGGGAACAGTCCAGTCCGAACTACAAAAGCCATGTCCTTCCCAGAATGGAATCAAGCATCCGAGGACCGGACCAGTTTCGAGGTAACACCTCTCATCAGCCCGGCTAGCTTGACTCCAGTGGTGTGGAGTGCCTGGGACCCACGTCTGAGCATCTCCAGCGCACTTATGGCGGCAATTGCAAACAAAACAGGTGATGGACAGAATGTGGATCAATGTCACACATTCAACCCAGTCCAAAGATCTGGGCCTAAATCCATCGTTTTTTTGCACTCCACACCACCCTGGGTTAGACAATGGCGATATGCAAATCAGCTCTGACCCTGTGCCCCATGGGAACAGTCCAGTCCGAACTACAAAAGCCATGTCCTTCCCAGAACGGAATCAAGCATCCGAGGACCGGACCGGTTTTGAGGTAACACCTCTCATCAGCCCGGCTAGCTTGACTCCAGTGGTGTGGAGTGCCTGGGACCCACGTCTGAGCATCCCCAGCGCACTTATGGCGGCAATTGCAAACAAAACAGGTGATGGACAGAATGTGGATCAATGTCACACATTCAACCCAGTCCAAAGATCTGGGCCCAAATCCATCGTTTTTTTGCACTCCACACCACCCTGGGTTAGACAATGGCGATATGCATATCAACTCTGACCCTGTGCCCCACGGGAACAGTCCAGTCCGAACTACAAAAGCCATGTCCTTCCCAGAAGGGAATCAGGCATCCGAGGACCGGACCGGTTTCGAGGTAACACCTCTCATCAGCCCGGCCAGCTTGACTCCAGTGGTGTGGAGTGCCTGGGACCCACGTCTGAGCATCCCCAGCGCACTTATCGCGGCAATTGCAAACAAAACAGGTGATGGACAGAATGTGGATCAATGTCACACATTCAACCCAGTCCAAAGATCTGGGCCCAAATCCATCGTTTTTTTGGACTCCACACCACCCTGGGTTAGACAATGGCGATATGCAAATCAGCTCTGACCCTGTGCCCCATGGGAACAGTCCCGTCCGAACTACAAAAGCCATGTCCTTCCCAGAACGGAATCAAGCATCCGAGGACCGGACCGGTTTCGAGGTAACACCTCTCATCAGCCCGGCTAGCTTGACTCCAGTGGTGTGGAGTGCCTGGGACCCACGTCTGAGCATCCCCAGCGCACTTATGGCGGCAATAGCAAACAAAACAGGTGATGGACAGAATGTGGATCAATGTCACACATTCAACCCAGTCCAAATATCTGGGCCCAAATCCATCATTTTTTTTGCACTCCACACCACCCTGGGTTAGACAATGGCGATATGCAAATCAGCTCTGACCCTGTGCCCCATGGGAACAGTCCAGTCCGAACTACAAAAGCCATGTCCTTCCCAGAACGGAATCAAGCATCCGAGGACCAGACCGGTTTCGAGGTAACACCTCTCATCAGCCCGGCTAGCTTGACTCCAGTGGTGTGGAGTGCCTGGGACCCATGTCTGAGCATCCCCAGCGCACTTATGGCGGCAATTGCAAACAAAACAGGTGATGGACAGAATGTGGATGAATGTCACACATTCAACCCAGTCCAAAGATCTGGGCCCAAATCCATCGTTTTTTTGCACTCCACACCACCCTGGGTTAGACAATGGCGATATGCAAATCAGCTCTGACCCTGTGCCCCATGGGAACAGTCCAGTCCGAACTACAAAAGCCATGTCCTTCCCAGAACGGAATCAAGCATCCGAGGACCGGACCGGTTTCGAGGTAACACCTCTCATCAGCCCGGCTAGCTTGACTCCAGTGGTGTGGAGTGCCTCGGACCCACGTCTGAGCATCCCCAGTGCACTTATGGCGGCAATTGCTAGCAAAACAGGTGATGGACAGAATGTGGATCAATGTCACACATTCAACCCAGTCCAAAGATCTGGGACCAAATCCATTGTTTTTTTGCACTCCACACCACCCTGGGTTGGACAATGGCGATATGCAAATCAGCTCTGACCCTGTGCCCCATGGGAACAGTCCAGTCCGAACTACAAAAGCCATGTCCTTCCCAGAACGGAATCAAGCATCCGAGGACCGGATCGGTTTCGAGGTAACACCTCTCATAAGCCTGGCTAGCTTGACTCCAGTGGTGTGGAGCGCCTCGGACCCACGTCTGAGCATCCCTAGCGCACTTATGGCGGCAATTGCAAACAAAACAGGTGATGGACAGAATGTGGATCAATGTCACACATTCAACCCAGTCCAAAGATCTGGGACCAAATCCATCGTTTTTTTGCACTCCACACCACCCTGGGTTAGACAATGGCGATATGCAAATCAGCTCTGACCCTGTGCCCCATGGGAACAGTCCAGTCCGAACTACAAAAGCCATGTCCTTCCCAGAACGGAATCAAGCATCCGAGGACCGGACCAGTTTCGAGGTAACACCTCTCATCAGCCCGGCTAGCTTGACTCCAGTGGTGTGGAGTGCCTGGGACCCACGTCTGAGCATCTCCAGCGCACTTATGGCGGCAATTGCAAACAAAACAGGTGATGGACAGAATGTGGATCAATGTCACACATTCAACCCAGTCCAAAGATCTGGGCCTAAATCCATCGTTTTTTTGCACTCCACACCACCCTGGGTTAGACAATGGCGATATGCAAATCAGCTCTGACCCTGTGCCCCATGGGAACAGTCCAGTCCGAACTACAAAAGCCATGTCCTTCCCAGAACGGAATCAAGCATCCGAGGACCGGACCGGTTTTGAGGTAACACCTCTCATCAGCCCGGCTAGCTTGACTCCAGTGGTGTGGAGTGCCTGGGACCCACGTCTGAGCATCCCCAGCGCACTTATGGCGGCAATTGCAAACAAAACAGGTGATGGACAGAATGTGGATCAATGTCACACATTCAACCCAGTCCAAAGATCTGGGCCCAAATCCATCGTTTTTTTGCACTCCACACCACCCTGGGTTAGACAATGGCGATATGCATATCAACTCTGACCCTGTGCCCCACGGGAACAGTCCAGTCCGAACTACAAAAGCCATGTCCTTCCCAGAAGGGAATCAGGCATCCGAGGACCGGACCGGTTTCGAGGTAACACCTCTCATCAGCCCGGCCAGCTTGACTCCAGTGGTGTGGAGTGCCTGGGACCCACGTCTGAGCATCCCCAGCGCACTTATGGCGGCAATTGCAAACAAAACAGGTGATGGACAGAATGTGGATCAATGTCACACATTCAACCCAGTCCAAAGATCTGGGCCCAAATCCATCGCTTTTTTGGACTCCACACCACCCTGGGTTAGACAATGGCGATATGCAAATCAGCTCTGACCCTGTGCCCCATGGGAACAGTCCCGTCCGAACTACAAAAGCCATGTCCTTCCCAGAACGGAATCAAGCATCCGAGGACCGGACCGGTTTCGAGGTAAAACCTCTCATCAGCCCGGCTAGCTTGACTCCAGTGGTGTGGAGTGCCTGGGACCCACGTCTGAGCATCCCCAGCGCACTTATGGCGGCAATAGCAAACAAAACAGGTGATGGACAGAATGTGGATCAATGTCACACATTCAACCCAGTCCAAATATCTGGGCCCAAATCCATCATTTTTTTTGCACTCCACACCACCCTGGGTTAGACAATGGCGATATGCAAATCAGCTCTGACCCTGTGCCCCATGGGAACAGTCCAGTCCGAACTACAAAAGCCATGTCCTTCCCAGAACGGAATCAAGCATCCAAGGACCAGATCGGTTTCGAGGTAAAACCTCCCATAAGCCCGGCTAGCTTGACTCCAGTGGTGTGGAGTGCCTGGGACCCACGTCTGAGCATCTCCAGCGCACTTATGGCGGAAATTGCAAACAACACAGGTGATGGACAGAATGTGGATCAATGTCACACATTCAACCCAGTCCAAAGATCTGGGCCCAAATCCGTTTTTTTGCACTCCACACCACCCTGGGTTAGACAATGGCGATATGCAAATCAGCTCTGACCCTGTGCCCCATGGGAACAGTCCAGTCCGAACTACAAAAGCCATGTCCTTCCCAGAACGGAATCAAGCATCCGAGGACCGGACCGGTTTTGAGGTAACACCTCTCATCAGCCCGGCTAGCTTGACTCCAGTGGTGTGGAGTGCCTGGGACCCACGTCTGAGCATCCCCAGCGCACTTATGGCGGCAATTGCAAACAAAAAAGGTGATGGACAGAATGTGGATCAATGTCACACATTCAACCCAGTCCAAAGATCTGGGCCCAAATCCATCATTTTTTTGCACTCCACACCACCCTGGGTTAGACAATGGCGATATGCAAATCAGCTCTGACCCTGTGCCCTATGGGAACAGTCCAGTCCGAAGTACAAAAGCCATGTCCTTCCCAGAACGGAATCAAGCATCCGAGGACCGGACCGGTTTCGAGGTAACACCTCTCATCAGCCCGGCTAGCTTGACTCCAGTGGTGTGGAGTGCCTGGGACCCACGTCTGAGCATCCCCAGCGCACTTATGGCGGCAATTGCAAACAAAACAGGTGATGGACAGAATGTGGATCAATGTCACACATTCAACCCAGTCCAAAGATCTGGGCCCAAATCCATCGTTTTTTTGCACTCCACACCACCCTGGGTTAGACAATGGCAATATACAAATCAGCTCGGACCCTGTGCCCCATGGGAACAGTCCAGTCCGAACTACAAAAGCCATGTCCTTCCCAGATCCACATTCTGTCCATCACCTGTTTTGTTTGCAATTGCCGCCATAAGTGCGCTGGGGATGCTCAGACGTGGGTCCCAGGCACTCCACAGCACTGGAGTCAAGCTAGCCGGGCTGATGAGAGGTGTTACCTCGATACCGGTCCGGTCCTCGGATGCTTGATTCCGTTCTGGGAAGGACATGGCTTTTGTAGTTCGGACTGGACTGTTCCCATGGGGCACAGGGTCAGAGCTGATTTGCATACCGCCATTGTCTAACCCAGGGTGGTGTGGAGTGCAAAAAAACGATGGATGTGGGCCCAGACCTTTGGACTGGGGTGAATATGTGACATTGATCCACATTCTGTCCATCACCTGTTTTGTTTGCAATTGCCGCCATAAGTGCCCTGGGGATGCTCAGACGTGGGTCCCAGGCACTCCACACCACTGGAGTCAAGCTAGCCGGGCTGATGAGAGGTGTTACCTCGAAACCGGTCCGGTCCTCGGATGCTTGATTCTGTTCTGGGAAGGACATGGCTTTTGTAGTTCGGACTGGACTGTTCCCATGGGGCACAGGGTCAGAGCTGATTTGCATACCGCCATTGTCTAACCCAGGGTGGTGTGGAGTGCAAAAAAACGATGGATTTGGGCCCAGATCTTTGGACTGGGGTGAATGTGTGACATTGATCCACATTCTGTCCATCACCTGTTTTGTTTGCAGTTGGATTTATCTGCAGCATTTGACACAGTGTCTCACCGTATCCTGCTGGATAGACTTGAGCTCCTGGGAGTTCCAGGTGCCACGCTGGCCCAGTTCTGCTCATTTTTAGAGGGCCAGTCGCAGCAAGTACTGCTCTGTCCCCACGTCTCCTCACTCAAACCCCTTATGTCTGGGGCACTCCAGTGTTCCGCTCTGAGCCCCACGTTGTTTAATGCTTACCTTAACTCTCTTGCTTCTTTAGGCGAGCTACGGGGAGTGAAAACGATCTTCTATGCTGATGATACTCAGCTAGTGTTTTCTTTTAAAGAGCACTCGGAGGCAGCATTCATCAACTTTAAGAACTGTCCGATTAACACATTGACCTGGATGACGGATTGCTGCCTGAAATGAAATGCTGACAAAACAGAGTTATTATTTTTTAAACAAACCCTCTCCTCCAACCTCCAATCACTGGTGGTCATCGGAGCTACACTCCCCACCAATCCCAGTGGATTCTGCTAGAAGTCTTGGGTTTAAAATTGATACAGGCCTCTCTTGCAAAGCCCAGATCGGCCAAGTCTCCTCGGCCAGTTTCTAGAAACTAAAAACCTTGTGGAGATTCCTGTATCTTCCTCCTATGGACTGCAGGGAGACTGTGCTCCACACTATGGTTACGTTAAAGCTAGAATACGCAAACAGCTTATACTTCAGTCTTCCAGCTGACCTGACCCAAGACTGCAGGTTATTCAGAATGCTGCAGCCAGGACTCATTAGAAATGTGCTTTTGCGTCACCGCATCCCCATCTGCTGGGCCTACACTGGCTGCCTGTTCAAGGGAGGATAGAGTTTAAGGCACTTACCATCGCCTACAGAGCTTACAGGGATAGGGGCTCTGTGTTCCTGAGGCAGAGACTCCAGAAATATCACCAGACCAGGGCCCTGATATCCAATCTCAAGCAACTTCTTAGGATCCCCCACTTTGCTAAAGCCAGGATTGGTGGTTGAGCCTTCTCCGTGAGAACTGCGTCTCTTGTGAACTCCCTGCCTGACCACCTTCGTAAGGCAGATACAGAACAACTATTTCGGAAAACTTTGAAGACCTGGTTGTTTGCCCACTCGTAATCGATTTCTGTCTTCCTCTTCTACTGTATCCATTGCTAGCGCTGGGACACCTCCTTTGGAGGTAGCCGCCTGCTTTATAAGTGTCCCATTAATTGATTGATTGATTGATGCAAATGGGCTTCTTTAGGTTTGAGGCAGGTAAAAGATGACTTTTAAAAAATACCTTACGTAATATAGTTAGCACAAATCCAATATTAAACAAATGGAGGAGTAACCACTAAGGGTACTAAATACCTGTACAGTTTATTACGGTATTGAGGTGCATGCCCT
This sequence comes from Lissotriton vulgaris, assembly GCF_964263255.1. Classification (NCBI taxonomy): domain Eukaryota; kingdom Metazoa; phylum Chordata; class Amphibia; order Caudata; family Salamandridae; genus Lissotriton; species Lissotriton vulgaris. Next base: position 1,574,244,557 of record NC_141685.1, read on the forward strand.
GCGACCCAATCTGGGACAATCCTTTGTCCTTAGAAGACCCATCACTCACCAACCTGGTTGGTGACATGCTTCATCATCGGGGTCCCACCCGGATAGCCGAATGCCATCCAGGTGTGCTGCGACACCTGATTACAGTGGAGCTGGTTATTATTTTTTTTATATGTGATATGAAATAGAAAAGTGTAGTTAAAAGTTGTCTCAACACTACCCACTCGAAGACTTTATTCTGGAGTGGTTGGACAACCAGTAAAAATATATACAATTATATTTATATGTGGCACCTTTGCCTGGTTAGGTAGGCTGTGGTGTCAAAAAATAGATGTAAAGTAAGTTAAAAGGGTAGGTCTGCATGTTTCAACCTTCGTGTGATTGTAGAGGTTTTCATCAGGACCAGTGTATCTGAGGCTGGGTGGTCTACACACGCTAATTCGTTGAATCCCAAGCTCACAACGCTATCTGGGCAGCGCAACCATCTGAGACTGCGCAAGCCTAGCGTCTGAATGGAGCACTAGTTACCCTAGCAACCGGGCCCCACGTGACTACACCCCGCCCACTCCCGGCAAACACGGAAGTGCACTTAAGCTTCGCGTTAGAGCCCGTACCCCACTCCCACGGAGCTCCCGACCGAATCGCTGCTAGGCTAATCAGTCTGACTTCCTGATGCCACAAGTAAGTCCAATTATCTCCCGACCCTATGAGTCAAGGTTCGACGGAACCGTTCAGATCCTCTCACTTCCCTACCACTTTCCGTTTTAGATGATGGTTACACGGTAAAGCAGGGTCGGGGGAGCTCATGAAGCCCTGAATCAGCGTGCTTCGAGTAAGAAAGTTTTGTCTATCTGTTCGCATGCGTATTACTGCTTGTGCTGCCTGTATGCTAGTGTGTTATGTGTGTTTTTAACTAGATCTTAAAGTATCAGCACTTAAGATACTGATCTGTTTTGCGCCACATTACTTTATTTATAGTTCAATCACGGCACGCTCCGATACCGGGGCTTTGATACTGTTATTTCCTCATGAGCCGTACCCACTCATGTTCCTGGCACTCACGGGTACAGCGGCAATCGTATTTCGGCAAAGTCACGATACAACACAGGTCCGAATGTATCGCAATAACCTGATGGCAGTAAACGTGTGTTTTCTTTCCCAAACGGCACGTAAGCCTGCTCCAGTTACGATTGCTCCAGTCCGAAAACGGGCACATCCCCACACAGTGCACCAAGCACAATTCTATGCATGTTTGCGCTGGATTAATTTGCCCTCACCGCACCCTTTCTCCCTGTTTTTTCCACAGGTTTTTAATGGAAACTACACGGAGTACAACACTTTTTAGAAATCACTGGTTTGTGATTTCACTTACACAACTAGGCTAGGGCAGGATACACCTTAGCGTGTGTAGACCACCAAGCCTAAGATACACTGGTCCTGATGAAAACCTCTACAATCAAACGAAGGTTGAAACATGTAGACCTACCCTTTTAACTTACTTTACGTCTATTTTTTGACACCACAGCCTACCTAACCAAGCAAAGGTGCCACATGTAAATATAACTGTATATATATTTTACTGGTTGTCCAACCACTCCAGAATAAAGTCTTCGAGTGGGTAGTGTTGAGACAACTTTTAACTACACTTTTCTATTTCATATCACATATAAAAAAATAATAACCAGCTCCACTGTAATCAGGTGTCGCAGCACACCTGGATGGCATTCGGCTATCCGGGTGGGACCCCGATGATGAAGCATGTCACCAACCAGGTTGGTGAGTGAGGGGTCTTCTAAGGACAAAGGATTGTCCCAGATTGGGTCGCAGGGCATGCACCTCAATACCGTAATAAACTGTACAGGTATTTAGTACCCTTAGCGGTTACTCCTCCATTTGTTTAATTTTTATATCTAAGGGGACCAGGAGTTCCTTCTAGACCTCTAAGGTCTAACCACCCTTTCTCTCCCCATTGTTTACAACAAATCCAATATAACCAATTAATTGGGGTTGCAATAGAAGTAAAGACAAGCAGAAATGTTAACTTCGGGCTGAGTAGAGAACACTGATAGCTGTGAGCTACATTTACATTCAACACACCTGCTAATACAAGGAGGTGAGGATATCAGCAATGATGACTCCACCATATCCATCAGCAGGTGAAACTCAATGTACCATTAACCAGTTATGTACTGCCTGCCAAAAAAAGCAGTCAAGTCAAGGACAAAACAATCTGTTCGAGGCATATGAGCTGCAGATCACATACTATGCATAGATCGCCATCTGGTGTTGGGCCCGGATGTTTGTAGGTTGTTATTGTCTTGGAACAAGTCATAGGAGGTCATGAGATAGATGACTCCTCCTTTGGACAATAGTGCGCATGGGCATCGACTCCATCTTCAGATTGTTTTTTCCACCATCGGGCTCGGATGTGTTCGGCACGCTCCAGTTAGGTCGGTATTGTTACCGTTCTACCTTTCGACGCGCAATCCTTTACCTTTTCTTCGGTATTGTGTTCGATTGCATTTCCCATTCAACGCACATCTCTACAAACTTGAATTCTTCGGTTCCGGTCGTCGATGCAGGCCTTCGGGCCTATCTGCGCCATCAGGCCCTTTGGCTCATGAAAAGGACTCCTTTAAAAAGTGTCCTCAATGTGGATCCAAGTTTCCACACGCAGAGCTTCATGAGGTGTGTGTCCTGTTCCTTTCACCAGAGCACCAGGCCAAAGACTGTCCAGCTTGTGCCTCTTTCGGCTCCAAGGAAACAATACAGGATCATTGGGCTCGAAGAACCATGGCTCGACTATCAACATCGATACCGGACGATATCTTCGAAGAAGGTATCAATGTACCGGAGCAGGAGCAGATCGAAGAGGGCAACATTAGCACCTCCGATGCTGATGATTCCGACGTTGAAGACATCACTCCAGGGCAGCTGGTCGTAAGTACTAACGTCAACCCCTCCCCCCCACCCATCTATAAAAAGGCTTCGGTAACACCTTCATCTTCGGTCCTAGGTGCATACCGGGACCAAACTTCCCATGCCCCGCTTTCAGGCCTGGAAAATTATTCAACACATAAGCCTTCAGGCCACTCAGGATTGATCCAGCCTACCGTTGAAGGACTGGGTTTTCTTAACCCCTTGCATGCTGATGACGAACCCCAGCCGTCATGCACTACGGTGCTCGTGTGCTGATGACGGCTGGGGTTCGTCATGGCCCGCCCCTGTTCATTTGTTTACCGCACAGGGGCGGAAACGGGCCAGCAGTGAAGGGGTTAAGACCCAGCGGTGCCAGGGGACAACACCTGAAACCTTCGTGGGTAACCTGTTCCGGCGTACAAAGGACAGAGACACGGGACACTTCCTTCGGCGTCAAAGATTCGAGGTTTATTACTGCAGGGAACACAGAAGTCACGAGAAGTACATAACGTAGATTCACGGAGCCTGATTCGAATTGCTACTGTGGGTCGCTCCTTTCATACACATTTCTCTCATAGGTTAACATGATACACAAAGGTTTACAACTTGGTTCCCATCATAAACACCAGAAGAGGTTGCTTTCATGTATTCAGGGCCCGGAACATAAGTACGGAAACATTTGGTGGTTCCCAACTGTAAAAACCCATCTTCCCACCATTAGTACATTCCAATTGGCAGTAAACAGATCGAAGAAGGAACAGTAACAGGTGCATAGGAAGGCAGAAACAGTGGGGAGATCGGAAAGGGTGTAAAAGGGTGGTATCGGGAAACACGAGCTGCAGGCATCAAAGGGACGTGCCTAATGAGATGCACGGCTAAGACAATAGACCGGCACGGCAAGATGAGCCTCGAGAGGGGCCATCTGCCTTACAGTGCCATCCCCCTCATCATAAAGACACTTTCAAAGGAAACGTGTCTTCCGCAAGAGTCTTGGGAATCCCAGGGTCGCGAAGCGGACAGCGTCCGTTCGCTGGCTACTTGAGGGCAAGAGACAAAATGGATGCCGTATCTAAGATGGAACCCGTGGGTACAGATAGAAAAACCCACGAAACAAACGAACGGTTTAGGTTAGCACAGCGAAACTGCGTACACCCACTAAACTCGTCATTTGCGGTTCATAGATACCAGACTCGACCATATTTGTGCGAGTCGAAAACACCACTTACGATCGTCACGGAACCTCACCGTCGGTACCAAAACCCCATCCCTGCACCGACAACAAAAGACAAACCCAAAGAGAAACCACTGTCTTCGTCCGCACCGAAACTTGGTTCCACATCGGCGCACTCGGCACCAAAATCCACTGACTCTGCACCTTCGGATCCGAAAAAATAATCAAAACCAAGGAAACAACCAGTTCTGAAGACCACTGGCACTGAACCTTCGGATCCGAAAAAATCGGAACCAAACAAACAACCGGTTCCAAAGACCCCAATTAGACATTCGGAACCCAAGAAAACTTCTGATTCGAAAGGTAAGGAACATAATACCACTCCAAAACTTGTGCCACACAAACACTCAGACCCGAAAAAATAGGCACCAAGCCACACACTCCAGAGGAGGAGCTTTTTCGACCTGATCCAACAGAAAAAACTCTTGAAATAGACAGAGAAACAGGTCACCTTATAATTATTCCTTCCAAAAAAAGGAAAATGGACAAACTTGCACCACCTCCACCCCCTTTAAAGAAAAGGGACATTGCCACTTCTCCTTTAAGGATTCCTTCTCCACCTCCTCGTCCACACCACATCTCTCCTATCCCATCTCCAGTACCCTCACAATATCTTCCACCTACGGATGGTGAGGACACCTCTGGGGAAGAAGGGGTTGATAAACCTTTAGTAAAACCTAGTCATCCTTATATCCTATATGACCCATGGGAAAATGATGGCACACCAGATGTTCCTAATATAACACAAGAAGGTGTTTACCCATCTAGACCATTCCCTCCAGAGGACACTATAGGATTCACTCAGCTTATACACAGAGCTGCAGAATATCATGGTGTAAATTTACACACAGACCCCATAGAAGAAGTTTTCCTCATGGACACTTTTGCACCTTCTCAAACTTCCACTTCCATTCTCCCACTGTTAAAAGGGGTAATCAAACACACTCCTGGAGTCTTCAAAGATCCTGTAAGGGCTAATGTCATTAACTCCAGAGTGGAAAAGAAATACAAATCTGCCCCAGATGACCCTGTTTACATTAAAGGCAAGCTTCCCTTAGATTCCATGGTAGTCTCCAACGCCAGGAATAGGGCTAAATCCCAGACCTCAGGTGATGCTCCACCTCCTGATAAGGAGTTAAAAACGCATCTGGTAAAATAACAGCGTCCCAAGCAGCCAACCAATGGAGAGTTGCCAATACAAAGACCTTACTGACTAGGTACGATAGGGCACACTATAACGAACTAGAGACCCTACTACAAGACCTTCCAGATCAATATAAAACATGGGCCAATGATCTCATTCAGGAAGGGAAACTTATAACCAATACCTTCATTCGAGGTGCTCTGGATGCTGCGGACTCACCCTCCCGAGCTATTAATACCAGTGTTCTTTTGCGCGGACATGCATGGCTACGTATTTAGGGGTTCAAACCTGAGATACAAACTACCATACTAAACCAACCCTTTGACCAGGAACATATATTTGGACCTAATGTAGATTCATCTTTAGAGAAGATGACAAAAGATACAAATACTGCCAAATCAATGGGAGCTTTGCAATCGCAAGCTCACAGAAATTCCTTTCGTCTCTCATCTTACAGGGGGGCCTGTTGATGCTTTACCACTGATAACTCCTCTACCCCCTATAAGAGTCCCACACAGACAACCTCCTCTACCAGAGTTTATTACAGAGGAGGCTACAGGGGCAATAACAACAAAGATAGAGGCAAAACTACCAAAACTCGCAATGACTCCACTTTCAAACAATGACTTCCCATCACTCCCCCCGTACCATTATACTCCGGTCGGGGGAAGATTGCTACAGTTCCTACCTGTCTGGAATACCATTACCACAGACAGGTGGGTGAGACAAATCATCCAATACCGTTACTGCCTGGAGCTCACTTCGACTCCCCCAAACATACCACCCAAACAGCGTCCAATGTCAACAGAGCATTTAACGCTTCTAAAATAAGAGGTGTTTTCCCTCCTACAAAAACACGCAATAGAACTTGTTCTCCTGCATCATCAAAACACAGGGGTTTACTCCCTGTATTTTCTCATTCCAAAGTAGGATGGAACCCTGAGGCCCATCTTGGACCTGAGGCCATTAAACATATACATACAATCAGATCATTTTAATATGGTCACTCTTCAACAGTTCCTTCCTCTACTCAAACAAGGTGATTTCCTTGATACCTTAGATCTCAAAGACACCTACTTCCACATTCCTATTCACCCTGCTCACAGGAAATATCTTCGATTTGTAGTGGACGGTCAGCATTACCAGCTTAAGATTCTCCCATTCGGAGTCACCACAGCACCCAGAGTCTTCACAAAATGTCTGTCAGTGGTAGCAGCCCACTTAAGAAGACAACAAATTCACGTCTTCCCATACTTGGACGACTGGCTCATGAAAGCCAAGTTGCATACTCAGTGTGTAAATCACACCAGACCCCAATCCAACTACTTCACAACTTAGGGTTTACAATAAACCTCGCAAAGTCTCACCTCTAACCGTCCCACATCCAACAATAGCTAGGTGCCACAATAGACACCTCAAAGGCCTTGCATATCCCAATCAAGGCCTTGCATATCCCAATCCAGCCAGGATAGCAAGCATGCAGGCCGTTATAACAACATTTCAGCCGCAGCACTCACTACCAGCTCAAGTGTTTATGCAAATAATAGGGATGATGGCCTCTTGCATATTCATTGTACCTCATGCAAGGCTCCAGATGCACCTCTTACAGGAATGATTAGCACATCAGTGGAACCAAGCTCAAGGCCAGCTAACAGATCTGGTGTTGGTGGACGGCCACATTCATTGCACTCTGCAGTGGTGGAACATCCAAAACCTTTCCCAAGGGCAACCGTTCCTAGAGCCGGTTCCACAAATCGTGCTAATAGCAGATGCATCGCTCACCGGCTGGGGAGATCATCTACTACATCAAACCATACAGGGCACATGGACACTTCACCAAAAAGCTACTCCGCATCAATCATTTGGAGCTACTGGTAATCTTTCTGGCATTAAAAAAATTCTAGAAACACGTATCAGGCAAAGCTGTCTTATTCCCTACGAACAATATAACAGCGATGTATTATTCACTCTGCAGCTCTCTCAACTAGTACAGAGCATATGGAGGTGTGCTATTCCTCAAAACATATTCCTTTTGGCCCAACATCTTCCAGGAATACAGAATCAGATGGCAGATCTGTTAAGTCATCAGACACAACAGATTCGCGTGTGGAAGCTTCATCCACAAGTCCTTCAACCGTTTTTTCAGATGTGGGGGCATCCAGATATAGATCTCTTCACCACAAATTCAAACACCAACAGCCTAATTCATGAAGCTGAATTCGGCTCGCAAAGGGCCAGATTCTGAGAATCTGGCTCTTTGCGAGTGAGATTTTTGCATTTGGGATTCATCATCCCAAATGCAAAAATTGGTAATTGCGTTTTCGCAAATTTGCGATGGATTACATTTAAGGAATCTCTATTTGAGATTCCTTAAATGCAATTCATCATCCATTTAAAAATTGCGAAATCGCAATTTCGGGCCGCTTTTTACCGCGAGGTCAAACCTCGTGGTAAATAGCGATAACTCAGAAAAATGCTTTTAAAAGCATTTTTCTGAGTTGCATGTTGCACACACACATGTCCTTTGGACATGTGTGTGCGCAACCCCTGTTCATATTAGCATTTAAGGGGTGCTACAGGGTGTCCTTTGGACACCCCTGGCACCCTTTCAATCGCTATCTTATTTGCGATTAGCTAATTGCTAATCGCAAATAAGGAATACTCCCCATTCATTCCTATGGGCCTTTTGGCCCATAGGAATGAATGGGGAGTTATTCCTTATTTGCGATTAGCAATTTGCTAATCGCAAATAAGGAATTAGTAGGAATCGCATTTTTTTGGCATATTCCTACATGAATCCCGTTTTGCGAGTCCTTAATAGCGATTCACTATGAATCGCTATTAGGGGCTTGCAAAACGGGAGTATGATGAATCAGGCTGCAAATGCCTAAGCTTCGCTGCCAGATATCCACACACATTGTCCAAAGGCAATGCGATATGGATGAGTTGGTCAGGCAGATTTGCGTACGCTTTTCTGCCTCTCCCACTCATTCCATCAGTGGTATGCTGCAACAACAGTCACTAACACTAATCCTAGTTGCTCCAACATGGGCGAGACAGCCATGGTACACAACATTTTTCATTGCTGGAACTATCAGTAGTCCTGCACCAAAAACTACACCTCTACCCACAACTCTTAACACAGAACCATGGAGAGATCAGACATCCAGATCCAGCACAGCTCAACCTAGCAATCTGGCTTGTGAATTCCTAGAATTTGGTTACCTCAATCTTCCATATGATTGTATGAACATTATCAGAGAGGCTAGGTGCCCCACCACTAGAGCCTGCTATGCAGTCAAGTGGAAAAGATTTGTGATATACTGTTCCAATAACACAATTAATCCTCTATATGCGTTCATTCAACACATCATATGTTACCTGCTGCATCTTCAAAGTTGTAATCTAGCATACACATAAATTAGATTACATCTCACTTCCATAGCAGCTTACCTGCAAAATAGACAACATTTGTAATTATTCAAGGTACCTGCAATTAAAGCATTTATGGAAGGGCTCAAAAGAATAACTCCTCCAAGGATACCACCCTCTCCATTGTGGAATCTAAACATCATCCTCACTAGATTAATGGGTCCTTTATTTGAACCTCTACATAAATGCAAGCTACAATTTCTTACATGGAAAGTCGCTTTTCTTATGGCCATTACATCTCTCAGAAGAGTCAGTGAGCTACAGGCACTAACTATTCAACAATCATTTTTACAACTCCATCATAACAAAGTGGTTCTCACTATTTCAGACTACTTTACAGATACTGGTGGTCGCTGCTAAGGGACAGTACTGCTATACAATCTATGCATATTGTGTGATCTGTAGCTCATATGCCTTGAGTGGAAAATGCTACTTACCAGTATGCATCTGTTCTTGGCATGCAGAGCTGCAGATTCACATACGCCCACCCACCTCCCCGGCTACCTTTATCTGTTTCAGTATTATGTTAATTAGATACAACATACATGGACATCTCTTTCTGTTTCTCACAAAACTCCCTCATTTCCTTCTTCTCGAAAAAACAATCTGAAGATGGAGTCGATGCCCATGCACACTATTGTCCAAAGGAGGAGTCACCTATCTCATGACTTCCAAAGACTTGTTCCAAGACAATAACAAACTGCAAACATTCAGGCACAACACCAGATGGTGATCTATGCATAGTTTGTGAATCTGCAGCTCTACATGCCAAGAACAGATGCATACTGGTAAGTAGCATTTTCCTTTCACCATTTTTCATGACTATCTTTGCCACCTTGACCCTCATTTTGAAGAACAATTATTTGAGGAATAGAGAAAGGATCTACAGGCAGGGGATCAAAAACGGCTGTGTTTTTGGGGAAGCAGTACTTTCAAGATACCATTTCTCTCTTGATCTGATATTTTATATGGTCGCCTCAAGCTGCCGGAAGACCACTTTTTCACATACTTTAGCGAGTGCAGGAAGGAGAGAGATGGGTCGAAAGTTAGCCGGCCGCAAGGGGTCCAGTGTAGGTTTCTTCAGGAGGGGGAGAAGTTTAGCACGGTTCCATTTAGCAGGAACGTAACCCAACCGAAGGGAGAGATTAACCATACCCACTACTGATGGACAGACTACCTCTGCTACACCAGCTAAGACCTGCACAGAGCAGGGGTCAGCTGGAGAGCCAGACTTAAGGGCCCTCAGGAGGGCCAGTACATCCGCATCAGTAGTGGGTAGAAATGAAGAGAACAGGGCGGGTCCTACTAGGGTGTTTAAAGAGGATTCAGGAGAAGGGGTCTCAGTGGGCCTAGAAGCAGGGCCAACACTCTCTTGAATCTTGTCAATTTTATTAATAAATAACAAGGAGAGCTCCTCGCACCACTCTATAGATATATGGAAGAGCTCTTTGTTCCGCACAGGGGTAGAGGAAACTCCGGACAATCGCAAAGATATCCTTGCTGTTATTCGGGGCCACCATAATCCTCCCGGCGAAATAGTAACTCTTCGCCTTTCTAATAGCCATGTAACATTCTCTCTGGGCTAGTCGTAGGGTCGCCTTGGCTCTCGTGCAGTAGCTCTGACGCCAGCAGAACTCCAACCTCTTGCAGCCCTGTTTCAGATCCCTAAGAGTGGAGGAATACCACGGCTGCGAAGGAAGAGAACGCCAAGTGTTACTCCGTTTAGCATTTGAGCAGGCTCTAACTCCCTGGCTGATCCAGTGATCAAAACTGGCCACAGCCTACTCTAGATCTATTGCAGGAGTAGAGAAGGACTGACGCAGGAACTCCGAAAATGCAGAGAGATTTACTTTCTTGGCTTGTGGTCCAGAGGGAAGTGTGGGACATCTACCAGACCTGAAGTTCTCCCACGAGAACCTGATCAGGAAGTGGTCAGTCCATGTTGTAGGCTCAGGATCGGGGAACATCCTTTACAACGCAACTTTTACAACGCACTACCATTACAACGCAACTTTTACAACGCAAGTGCTTTTACAACGCTTGACTTTACAACGCATCCCATTACAAAGCAGATGTCATTACAACGCAAGTCTTTACAACGTAAGTATTATGTATTTTTTTATATTTCTTTCTATTTTAAAATTTTTAAATAATTAAGGAATATTTAATCTTTTTTTAATTTACATTATTAAATGATTTATATCCCATTAATACTCAAGTAACAAATGAAAAAAGTATATAATATTTCGATTAATTATCATTAATATTTTAATACAAATAATACTCGAGTAATATTTAAAAAAATGAAAAGTAAAAATTAAAAAAATGGAAAATCTGCTTCAATAATAATGGATAATTAATACTTAAGTATAAATTAATAACTGAAGGTATATATTAAATAATTTGATTAATTTTAAATAAAATTATTAATACAATTAATACTCAAGTAACATTTTCAATAAATGAAATATGAATAAATGTATGTGATTAAATTTAATATATTTATCTATTTAAAATATAATACTCAAGTAATAAAAAAGAACTGAAGGTATATATTGATTAATTTGATTAATGTTAAATAATATTATTAATTCAATTGATACTCAAGTAACATTTTTAATAAATGAAATATGTGTAAATTATTTTATTATATTTAATATATTTATGTATTAAATTTATCAAAAAAAATTATAGAAGTATAATATAATTTTAAATAATCCTGTAGTAATAACATAATTTTTTATTTTTTATATGTTTAGGATTATTAATTAAATCGAAGAAAAAAAAATGAATGCTTTATTATTAATCACTAAGTTATAGAATATTTAGAAAAAATATAAAACAAATGTTCAAAATATTAAATCCAATTACACAAAAAATTTAGTAAGTATAACATAATTAAACATTTAATTAATACTGAAGTATAATTTATTTAGTAATGGAATGTCAGTAAAAAACCTAATTTTAAAGGAATCATTACAGTTATCATATTAATATTCAAATAACATTTACATTATTAATAGAATTTTGAAAAATTAATAGATAATTGAAAATAATATTAATTATTTTGAAAAACAAATTTAAGAAAAAAAACAAAAATTTCTAGAACATGAACAAATAAATTAAAAAAAATCTATATTGTCAAGAAATGTAATTTTTTTTACAAAGTTTGTTTTAAAATAAAAAAATGACATTTTCCCATGCTTTTGTATTGAATTCAATGGAGAGTTTTGTCCTTTATTTATTTCCATAGTTGAAGGCATTAATCCCGCGGAACTACTTTGCAAGCTGCTTAAAAGGAAGAATAGAGAAGTTTGGGATGGAAATGGATTAAGCATAGAAGTAAGTACTATTTATCATTATTAACTATGATATAAAATCTATAAATATTTGTAATTTAAAATATTTACAGTATAAAAAACAAAGACACAATAGTTTTCCTTTTAGATTTTTTAGTAAAAAAATTATTATAGAATATGACTAATTGTATTCAATTTTGTATGATTATTGTAAAATTTTAAATGTACAGTAACATTAATAAATAAATGTTTTAATACGTTTATTACAAAAAAATAAGAAATAGTCCTTTTTTCATCTTTGTAGCTCCTGATGACGTCGACGCGTAAACGTCCATGCAAGCGGCCATTTTGAACAGCGTCGATGGAGGAAGCAGCAGGAAGCTGATCTGCGCTTAGGTAGGAAACTCTTTAAACTTTATTTATAAACATTAGAATGTTAATTAGTATATATATATTGTGAAGAAAGGATAAGGAGAGGTTGCATATGATAAATGTAATGTTTACGTTGTAATTTCAGCATGCCGCCGATCATGTTAGTAGAGTATGCCTTTGTCGGGTCGCTATAAATAATAGGTTAATGTTATTTATGGATGCATTTCGTTAAAGAAAGGTGAATGGTAATGTTATTTTAGGATGTCTGACTATTTATTGCTTTAAGGAAAGTTATAATTTAAAATGCATTGATAAAAAATATCTAAAAGTACATTGAATACATGTATTTGGAAATAATTTGGAGATCGAGATTTAAAGACAGCAGGTTTCGTGGATTTTTGATTATTTGGGTGATCTAGTTGGAATGAACTTTGTTTTCTGGAATTGAGGTTTTTATGGCGTTTTTGAATTTTGAAAATATGAGCTTTCAGGAACTTTTGAAACTTTGCAAGATGGACATAGTAAGAACATAAATTTCTAGGACTTAGTATTATTTTCAGGATGGAGTTAGAAAATTTTTGGATTTCGTGCACGTTGTTTTACTTTCAGGATGCACATGGAATTTGGAAACCTTTCCAGATTGATTTTGAAAGAATATGGATTTCGTGGTATTTGGATTACTATCAGGATGCACAAGGACTTTGGAAACCTTTCCAGATGGACTTGGAAAAAACATGGAATTCGTGGTGTGTGGATTACTTTCAGGATGCATATGGACTTTGGAAACGTTTCCAAATGGACTTGTAAAGAACATGGATTTCGTGGACTTTTAATTATTTTCAGGATGGAGTTGGAAAGATCTTGGTTTTTGTGGACTTTGGATTACTTTTAGGATGCACTTTGAAAGTAAAAGGATTTCCTGGACATTGGATTAAAGAATACAAATTTCGAAAAAAGGAAGATGGATTTTCGTGAAAAAATAATACCTTTGAAGACATTGATTTACAAATGGGTTTCGATTTTGACTTTTAAACAAGAAGATTAATATGAGGACTCAAAAAGAAGCCTTTTTTTGGAATATGTTGTATTCGATTCAAGAAGATATTTTTTAAAAGAAAATAAATGCATTTTTTAAATTATAAACAATGGATTTTAAAATGAGGAAATTAAAAAAAGGTAATCTAAGTGGGAAAAAGAAAAAAATGAAAACATTTTTAACATTCTTGGATTGCTTGGGTTATTGGATTTTGCCACAAAATGGATTTATTTTGGAGAAACAAGATGAAGAAAAAGAAATGTCAAATGTCAAATTCTCTTGTATAGCGCACTTATCACCAAAGAGGTCTCAAGGCGCTCTGCAGAAAAAAGGCAACAACCTACCAGAGTGAAGTACATACGGTGGCTTTTATTTAGGAAAAAGCCGCGCTTTCAATCCTCTCCTAAATTCTAGATGATTGGATAAGGACAGGAGATGGATAGGTAGTTTATTCCATAGCCGTGGAGCCACGTATGAAAAGGACCTGCAACCGTACCTTGACGTCCGTGCTCTAGGCTGGGACAGCAAGAACTTAAAGCTAGAGCGGAGAGCTCTAGCCGGGGTATACCAGGCCAGTTTTTCTTTTAGATAGGAAGGACCAACACCGTGAAGAAGTTTATGAGTTAGGCTCAGGATTTTGAATTGACATCTTTGGCGCACAGGAAGCCAGTGCAATTTCCTAAGAATTGGTTTAGAAGCAGACCTTGGAGGCAAACCCAACACTAGTCTTGCCGCCGCGTTCTGAATAGTTTGTAGTTTTGTCAGCAGATTCTCATTAATGGAAGCAAACATGGCATTACCATAATCAAGCCTGCTGACTATCAGACCTTGAACCAGCGGCTTTCTAGCTTCAGTTGGGAGCCATTTAAAGATGTTACGCAGTTGTCGCAGGATCCCAAAACAAGTCCCAGCGACCTGGTGTACATGGGCCTTCATAGAAAGATCCCCGTCAAGCGTAATCCCCAGGTCTCTTACAGTTTCTTTAGGCTGGGGGCAAGGCCCTAGATCCCGAGGCCACCAATCTTGGGACCAGAAGGTCTTGGCCATGCCAAAAAGTAAGATTTCGGTCTTACTGCAGTTAAGTTGGAGCATGTTATCACTCATCCAGCTTTGAATGTGAGTCATACATTGTTTAAAGCTGGAGCAAGTATCATGGAGATTAGATTTACAGGTGATAAGTACCTGTGAATCATCTGCATAAGACACAGTGGAGAAGGCGTAAGATTTTATAATATGGGCCAAAGGACGGAGATAAAGATTAAACAACAGGGGACTCAGGATGGATCCCTGCGGGACCCCTATGGAAAGAGGAGTAGTGGCAGATGTATGAGAGTTCATCCTGATGTAAGTACTACGATCCCTGAGATAGTCTGCGAACCAAGCCAAGGCATTACCTCTGACACCAACCTCCCACAAACGATGTTTCAAAATGCTGTGGGAGATGGTGTCAAAGGCAGCAGAGAGGTCTAATAAAACCAAAATGGCTAATTCGCTCCTATCCAAGGAGAGTCGGATGTTGTCCACTACTTCTATTACTGCGGTTTCCGTACCATGAGCGGCACGGAATCCTGACTGTGACGGGTCAAAAAGAACATGAGTTTCGACAAAAGAGGACACACGTTTGTTTACCAAATATTCGACAACTTTACCAAAAAAAGGTAATAACGAGATTGGTCTGTAGTTGGAGAAAACAGAGGGGTCACTCTTTGGCTTTTTAAGAATTGGTCTGACTTGCGCCACCTTCCAACTACTAGGGAAGGAAGCACTCTCAAAGGAGGCATTACAAATGCTGGTTAGATCGTCAGCCAGCAAAGGGAGTAATTCACTGCACTTACGGGGGAGCAAAGGATCATTTGGAGATCCTGATTTGATTTTTTTAAGTGCAGATAACACTTCTTCAGGATTGGTGGGCTCCAATTGTATCATGGTAGGAGAATCCATGTTGTCATGGGCGAACTCAGGGTTGAAGATAACCTCCTCATTTGCAGCCAAGCTTTGTGGGTCAGAAGGAAATGAGGAGTATATTGACTGGATCTTACTATAAAAATAGGAAGCCAGTGAGCTCACCCATTCTGGCGAAGGGTCAAATTTAGATTGCTCAACCTGCGGGGTTGTGAACTCCCTAACAATATTATAAAATTCTTTAGTGGATTGAGATGCCTTATGTTTTCTTTGCGTGATGTAGAGAGATTTTGCTACCTTTATATGTTTCATATATCCAGCGTGAATTAGTTTATACTTCAAGCGGGCTTGGGATGTTCTAGACTTCCGCCACAGCCTCTCCGCCAATCTACAGTCAGTTTTCTCACGTCTCAAAGCCTTAGTAAACCAGGGGGAACACTGAGAAGTAGCTCTCCCGCCTAGGGAGAGAACGCCCCTGCGCACAACTCTAGGGAGACCAAGAGGTCTAATTCCATAAATCCAATAGTCAATAAATGATATATCCCACACTTGTGTTGTCTTCTTTCCAGATTTATTAGTGTATCTTTTACTTGAAATCTTCCTGAGAATAATGCATATCAGAATATGTAATCCAAAACAACGTGCATAGTTGTAGGTGTGTTCTTTATCACACAACCCAATGCATTTCGGGCGGAGCCCATCGTCAGGGGAATACTCTACAACGAAAACAGAATATCTAGCTGTAGTAAGTGAATAAAAACGGAGGTAACAAGAAGAAGTAACTGCATGCAGCAGGCTGATAAAGTGACAGGTTTAAAATTGCCGGAAATCGAGCGTGACAAGAGACCAGAGTAAGTCTGAAGGTATTCAGGTGGGTAATAGCGGAAAACGTAAATACGGGAAACAAGAAGAGAAGCAATGTACATGCGTGCATACAAACGCCTCCACCCAGAGACGATGACGTGTAGAGTACAGATACACCGCGTGAGAACTAAGCATGTTGCTCCATGTTCGTGAGGCAATGAAAAACAGTGTGAAACCTCACCGTTAGTGAGTGCGAAGATAGCAATCAGATGGCCGTGTACTTACTTGTGTGATAGATGCATTCGGACTCCGAGGAGTTCCGAGGAAGTTGGCTACCCGGCGGGGGAAAGGAAAGTGATCAAATAGCGTGTCAAGGAAAGTGAGGAAGGACTACCAAAAGACTAGAATGTCCGAAAGGTCGGGGTGTGAATAGAAGTGTGAGCGCCATGTTGTAGCGGGCAAAAGGTGTAAACATAAAGAAACAACCCTGGTGAAAGCCTGAGACGCAACTCTGGAAGTAAAAAATGAGCAAAGTAAAAGAAATGCAATATAACAGCAATCAATGTAGGAACAAAAACAATAATTATAAATAACACAAAAATTCAATTCGGTCATTAAGCCCCAAGGGTGCCATCGTAGACAAAAAACGGATCCAGAAGTTCTCCCTTTTTAGTAGAAGGGTCTTATTGTTCAAAGTAATGGGTACTTGTTCCAATATCGGATATTTTAGTTGGGCTACTGAGTGTCTATTTTCCAAGAAATGAGTGGCTAAGGTGGATTTTAAATTACCGGTGCGAATATTGCTTTTATGCTCTAAGATCCTGGTGCGGATCTTTCTCTCTGTGTGTCCCACGTAGCATTTGCCGCATGGGCATTTCAAGACATATATGACATTTTTGCTATTGCATGTAGCGTTGACTCTCAATTTTATGGCGTGGCCTTTCATGGGATGATTGATTTGGCTCCCTTGGATACAATTGCTGCAATTACTGCAATTATGGCAAGGTTTGAGACCAGAGTACGTGACCTTGGTTTTGGGTCCGCTGGGATGGCTCAGAATTTCTTTGAGGTTTTTGCCCCTGGTGAATGCAAAGATAGGGGGTTCTATGAATAACCCTTTAAAATCTGCTTCCATAGTCAAAATTGGCCAGTGTTTACGAATGATTTTTTGGAATTGAGTGGATGCTTTGGAGTACTTGGAAACCACCACTATGCGTTCGAAGGGTGTCTTCTGTTTAGGTAGGAGCAAAGTGGCTCTGGTGCATTTGTCACTCCTCTGAATGGCCAAGTCAAGTATAGGTGTGGGATATCCTCGAGCTCTCAAACGTTCCAAAACTGTCTGTATTTGGATTTTGCTTTCATCAGGTTTAGAGACTATTCTTTTTATCCGCAAGATCTGAGCATAAGGTAGGTTATTTTTTAATCCCATGCGATGGAAGCTCTGATAGTGTAGGGTTGAGTTTCTATCGGTCGGTTTCCTGAAGATGGTAGTGGACCAATCTCCGAGTTCTCTCAGTATTTTAATGTCCAGATAGTGGACGCAGGAAGTACTGTAGTCCCATGTGAATTGAATCCGTTGTGTCACTTGATTCCAGGTGTTGAGGAAGGTGACGAGGGTTTCGGAGGAGCCTGCCCATAAGAGAAAAATGTCATCAATATACCTGAGGTATAATCGTCCGTGTTCCAGCCAGTTTTCTTTGCATAGAATGTGTGTTTCTTCAAATATTCGCATGAAGATATTGGCGTAGCAAGGAGCCGCCGAATTTCCCATGGCCGTCCCGTTGAGTTGTAAGAACCATTTGTCAAAGATGGTAAAATAACTGTGGTATAGTGTGAAAATAGTGAGTTCCATCAAAAATATTTTTAGATCATGGTCAATGTCTGATTGAGCCAGTGTTTTTTCGATGGCCTCAATCCCTTCATCATGAGGGATTGACGTGTAAAGGGAGCTGACGTCCACAGTACACATAATGAGGTTAGAGTCCTTGAGTTGATTCATGATCGGTTCCAATTTGAGTAGAAAATCAGTTGTATCTTTTACAAAAGAATCTGAAGTTATGACAAAAGGCTGATAGTATTTGTCCAAAAATTTCCCTACGTTTTCATGCATGCTGGTTCTTGTCGACACTATCGGTCGGAAGGGAGGATTCGTTGGATGTTTATGTAGTTTGGGTAACATGTACAATGTAGGAGGTTTCGGATTCATGGGTGTAAGATACCTCTTCGTTCTTTCATTGATTGTCCCGTTTTCAAAGGCTTTGTTAATGATGGTGATCAAATCTTTCGTATACTCCCTGGTAGGATCTCCAGGGAGAATATCATAAGTGTTGGTGTCTCCGATATGTTCTGTAACCTTTTGTTCATAAAAAGAGGTGTCCATGATGACCAGGGCACCTCCTTTGTCAGCGTTATGACAAGTGATGTTAGGGTTGTCCGCAATTTTTTGTAGGATGTTTCTCTCCTTGCGAGAAAGGTTACCGCGTGTGGCTGGTTGTGAAAAAGGCAGTTTCAATATTTCTTGCTTAACCAAGTTCTCAAAAGCATCAATAATTTTATGGCTTTGCGGGGCCATGAAAGTGCTGTGGGGTCGTAGACCTCTGAGCATATCTTCCTCCTGAATGGTAGTGGGACTGATGTTTTGAAAATAATGTTTCAAGCGAATGTTGCGGGTTAATTTGAACATGCTCACTTCAAGTTCCAAGGTATTGGTACCAGTAGTGGGAACAAATGATTGTCCTTTTTGTAAGATGTTAATTTCTTCTGTTGACAAAGTTGTAGAAGAAATGTTGATAACCAAATTCTCATTATTGTTCAGCGTCTTCCTTTCGTTTTCTTGTTTTTTGGAGGCGGAGTTTTTTCTGATACCTCGGCGGGTTTTTCTCCCCCGGGGTCTTTTTGTAGGTTGGTACCTGAGTCTAAAAAAGGAACCGCAGGATCGGTTGAGGTACTCGGAGTTTGGACATCAGTGTTTGGTTTGTCCGTTGCAGGTCGTGTTCTTTGATCATCTTCAGATGAGGAGGTTTCATTGGCAGAATAAGGATTATACGGTTTGTTGGTGCGGCGACGGGCATAAACCTCGGCCCAGGTGTAAACCTCACCGAGTTTATAGTCAATGGTGTCTCTCTTAAATTTTCTCAGTTTCCTCTCCTGGGTTTCACGTACATGTCTATCCAATTGTGTGTTTACATCCTCTAGCATTTTCGTAAGTTCTTCTTCGGTCAGGGCATCGTCAAGTTCCTTCCTCACGCAGGTGATTTCTTGAGTGAGTTCATCTAGAGTTTTTGCCAATTCTTCCACGATCAATAAAATCAGATCAAGGGAACATTTATTAAGGATGGAGTACCAGCGTTCTACAAATTTAGTGTTATTCTTGCAAAGGAGTGGTTTTAAAGGGACCCGTAGGCCCCGAGGGATCCGTTGGACACGATGGTACCGGATGAGGGTGCTGGCATGCAGTTTTTGGTTAGATTGTTTTTTGAGTAGGTAGAGTAACTGGCGAAGATTGCTCTCTACACTGCGAGTGTTGCTCGTGGAAGTCACATCTGTGCGAGTTCCTTTATATTCATACATAAACCAGGGGGAAGCCATTCTTTTCAAATTTATCTTCCTTTCCGGAATAATGTCGTCAAGCGTGTTTCTGATGGATGACTCTAATTGCGTGGCCATTGTTCCAAAATCGTTAAGATTGTTATTCAGAGGCTTAAAATGTGTCTTAAACGCCTCCAGAGTCAATTTATACCACTGTCGAATGAGCATAGATTCTTTACGGTCGAGAATCTGTGGCCTGGAAGGAATAGGAAAGGTGAAATTTATTAGGAAATGATCCGTCCAGATCATCAGTAAAGGGGGGTCACAATGTAAGTCAGTCATATTGGTAAATACTAAGTCCAATAAATGACCGGCATGATGAGTAGATCCTTGAACCCGCTGAGTTAATCCCAGGGTTTCTAATGTTGAAATTAAGTGGCAAGAATCCCCATTATGTGGAAGCTCAGCATGGTGATTAAAGTAGCCTAGTAAAATGAAATTATCTGTGGCCAGCACATGGGATGCTAAGATGTCCAGCAGATTATTGGCAAATTCAGACTTGCCTCCCGGGGGTCTGTATACGAAGGCTGTTCTACCTAACACAGACATATTGTATTTTATGTTAATTATTAGTATTTCCAGCGAATCGCTGGAGAGCGAGTCGAGGCATGTGATCTCTACTGGGGCCTTTGCGGCTACTGCAAGGCCTCCCCCTCCTTTACCCACTCTATCAAGCCTGATCAGATGAAATTCACTGGGAAAAGCTGTGGCAATATCAGGAGAAGCCTGATTATGGAGCCACGTTTCAGTAAAGAAACAAATGTCTGGCTTATAATTGTCCAATAGGCACCAGAGTTCTAAGGCGTGTTTAGGGATAGATCTTGTATTAAGATAAAGAGCAGTAAGTGAGTTAGAGTCCGTTTTCACACTGCTCTTGCCTGAATCCTGTATACTCTTGTCCTTAATTCCCTCCAAATCCTTATGCAGCGGGGTGGACACAATCGGTACAGCTGAATCGCAACTAAGAAGGGAATCAATGGCACAAGCTACATGTGGATCTAATCAATTCTTTTGATTTAATGAAAGCAGTTCTTGGCGGTTGTAGCGAATCATGATGATATACTCGGCCCCTCAGGTGCCACACAGATAAAAATCGGCCAAGAATTTGGGCGTCGGGCGACGTTCTGGCGCCGACGGGCGCAGGCGGGCTCGCCTTCGGCGCGCCGCTGCGCGCGTCCGCGCTGTGAGGTGGTTTTAATAGGGAAGGGGCGGGCAGCTCTGATGAAGCTACTAGTGCACCAGGTGCATCCTGTCCCTCCGCTCAATCGGCACAAGCCGTGGCAGAACGGGGACCAGCACCAGGAGGTCAACAGGTGAGAGGTAAGAAAAGAAAGAAGACAACTACAGGTAAGCTGACCCGACGTTAATTTTTTTAAAATAATTTAGAAAAATGTTAATGCCAATTGAATTGAAATGTTTATGTAACTTATGTAAAAGCAGGAAAGTAAGGTGTAAATTATATTTAGAAATGTAGAATGTTAGCACATTATCAAGGTAGTCTAAAGCCACACACAACGAAAACTGTTGTAGAATAGCCAATAGTCTCTCAGACATTTCCTTTGATTTTTTGGAAATGCATGTGTTTAGGCTACCAGTTAATGTTTGAGAGATTCTCATTTCTTGAAACCTTTGCTCCTTCTTCAAAGTTTCCAAAAATGAATAGAAATTAGGGTGTGGTTTGCCAATTGTATGGTTAAAGAAGTTATGCCATCCCTCTATGGCATTGTTTGTTTTTGCTTCTCCTTCTAAACAGCTCGTGTAGCAGTTCCACCACTCCATATGGAAACGAGGTTTCCTCCTGCGACCCGATCTGCTTAGATGCTCAATCCATGTGTCCTCAAAATAATTTAGTAAGGGTGCCAATTTATCTTCATTTTCGTAAAAAATTCTGATTCTGTAATTGCAGTGTAATACTCGTCTACACTTTCAGGAGGAACAAAGCAAAGAGCTGTAAGTTTTTTTAATTCGAACTGTAGTTTGCTATCAGTTGAGTAATCTGCAACCAGGGATGTTTTTTGTAGTTTACGCCAGAATGCCTGGGAAAAATGAAAAAAAAACATCCCTGAATTTCGGTATCCGTGTACGTTTTAGTGATCACATTGATCATAGTCAATTCAAAATCAACAATTATCTTCCTAGGACTTTTATTGGATCTTTTGCTTTTAATCACTGATAAAAGCTCAGTGTAGGTTGCAGATTGCTTATCAGGTAGCAAACTATATACTAAGGGAATTACATTGTTATTAATCTTTGCGTGAATAGTGTAAATTTGGGTGAAAGGATGGGGTGTACTTTTAAACGTCCCATCCATCATCCAAATTTCACTGTTCTCTAACTTAACAAGGTTGCGGGGTGTACTAAAGATAAGAATACGTTTATGAGGGTTTTGGTTGTCATGCAGGAGGAAAGATTTTGATAAGATTTGTCATTATTTTGTGACTATCTTAAATAGGAAGGTTCAATTTTTAGGCTACTGTAAAATCTGTAAACTGTTCTCTTGTTGTAAAGTCATTTACCTATGTGTGTAATCCCTATTTCTGTCTATATATTTTTTATTTTTTTAGAAACTTTTTGTGGCTACTCCAGAAGAAGGCGCTGGCCGCCGAAACGCGCGTAGAGTACCAATCTGCCACTTCCAGTGTTTTTTAACTTTATATATGTTCTCATTTGCATTGTGATTCATGCCATGTGATTTATAGATTGTTGTTTTAAGTCTAGTTTGTTTAAACTACACTCTTTTAACATACATATTAAATCTGTGAATGTGATATTGTTCTTTTTAACTCTTAATACATTGTTTTCTTTACAAACATTTTGTAGCTTAATTCCCTTCCATTTATTAAAACTTCTTTGATTGTCTCTTATGGTTGCCTAGATTGTTAAATATCAAATGGTTACTTTTCCCTGGTCTAGGAATCTATTTTCTATTAACTCAGGGGGTCCTTGTTAAATATACGCTAATTTTCCCACAGCTTGTCTGTGCAGGGCTAGTTTTTCTTGTCATCATTTCAGTTCAATTATATTTTCATTTCCTTGTTTTACTTGCTAATCATAGTCCTGAAATTACCCATTTCCAAAGATCAACATCTGTTGACTTCTCAATATCATGGCTCTCCAAAAAACATTTGGCTTCACTGATGAGGAATTTGAACTGCTTGTAGGCACCTCCAGTTCCTTTAATAACACCACAGGTGAATCCAATCGACACAATGATGATACAAAGAAATTAGTAGAACTCAAAAAGAAACTTACACGGATTGAAGCCCATGGTGAATTCATGTTGGCATATTTACGTCTGGGCATCATTCCTATGGACCTTCGTGTAAGAAATATTCCTGGTCTCTTTGTTCATTACAAAGCATTCTTAGATAAATGGAGCAGAATCGCAAGTAGGTGCTCAAGAGACCTCATGATGTTAATCGTAGAAACTGCCAAAGAACTAGCAGCAGAAGTTAGATCAGAAGTTGAAGAACTTGAGGAAAAAATCAAAAAAATAGGAAATATAGAGGAGGCTTTGAAAAAGATTCAAGACTGCAATAAAGAACTTGAGTCTTTTTCAAGTTATCTGGACAAAAGAAAGAATGACAAATTACTAAAAGATAAACGGTTCGCCACTATTGAAAATACCTATCCCTACCTAAAACCTGATTTCTATAAACAGAACCATTATACTGTAGAAAATAGAGATGAACAACAAAGGGTAAATACCTTTTCACAAAGTTCTGACTCAGATATTGAAAATGAAGGCTATTATGAACCAGAACCACATTACAACCAGGCCCGAGGTAGAGGTACCCGTTGACAACCTTTTTTAGGGAACAGAGGGATGGGGCGGGGACGCCCTCGGGTCCACTTCCAGGGACAACTGAGAGGGAACTAAACACCCCAACATCACCACCAACAACAGGAGGAACCCCAATTCATACGCGAAACCAGAAACAGGCAATATTGGAAACAGGGACTATAATCCCCATTTTCAATCTTTCAAAAACCAACCTGGACAAATCTAGTCTTACATTGCTATCTAAAGGTCTTTCCTATGTACCTCACTCTACTCTTAATCTTTTTGAACTCTATTGTGACATCATCTCTTTCTTTCACAAAATCCGGTTAAAAAAGTTCTTTGCAACAGATAATCAGAGAGAAGAAGAAACCGCTATCATAAAACCTTTAAGTCTTGCATCAACTTTTAGCCCGTCTTTAGAACAACTAGGACCAGAGGTAACTACTTTTGAATTGGTAGTCCTAAAAAAACTAGACCAGGCCCTTAGATTTATTCCTAAACCTATCTTCAATTTAGATAAGGAAGAACATAAAGCACTGCTAAGCATTTCTGCTAACAAAGATTTAACGATTAAGAGTTGTGACAAAGGAGGTGGTATCGTTCTCATTGATACCACCCAATATGAATTAAACATGCTTAAAATGTTGGATGACAGAGCATTCTATAGTCCAGTGCAATCGTATTCCGTTTCAAATCTATCTAAAAAAATACTGTCCTTGACAAAAATAGCCCTTGAAGACGGATTAATTATTATCAAGGAATTTGACTTCCTCAATCATAATTCTGTTAAAATTGCATGTATATATGGACTCCCCAAAATCCATAAGAATCCACACGATCCGCCCTATCGTCCAATCATTTCCACTATAGGTACTGCCACAGAACCATTATCAAAATATGTAGATATCTATCTACGCCCCTTTATTCCAAAAATTAAATCCTATGTTCGTGATACAGGTGATATGATAAGAAAGATAGAGGGATTAGCCTTCAATTCCAACCAAGACCTACTCGTTACTATGGATGTAGAATCCCTATATAGTAATGTTCCGTTAGCAGAGGCAATGAAAACTACCTCCTGGTTTATTGACTTACACAATATACCCTGCCCTAAAACTTTCTTAATGGCATGCTTAGAAATTGTCCTAACGGAAAATTATTTTGAGTTTGGATCCAATACTTACCGTCAGATCAAAGGTGTAAGTATGGGCGCTTCGGTGGCACCATCCATTGCAAGTATATTTATGGCAGCATTCGAGGATAGGTACATCGACAACACTATAGCCCACTTCTTTGAGTCTGTCTCCCATTGGTCCAGATACATAGATGATATCTTCTTTGTCTGGACCGATGGGAGGGAGACGCTAAATGAGTTCATCCTATGGATGAATGCAGCGGACCCCAATCTGCGTTTCACATCGCATATTAGTTGTGACAAAGTTGAATTCCTGGACATAGAAATAATAAATGATAGAGGCAGTCTGGTTGTTGATCTACAAGTCAAACCTACAGCCAGGAATACTCTTTTACACTACAATAGCTTTCATCCAAGATCACAAAAAGACAGCATCCCTTTCTCCCAATTCCTGAGAGTTAGGCGCAATTGTACCAATTTAGCTGATTTTGACCGACAAGCTTTAATCATGAGAAGTAAATTTATTGAGAGAGGCTACCCTCACCGGCTGGTGAGACATTTTTACAAGCGTGCCCGTTACTACGATCGGTACTGTTTACTTATAACCAACCGTCCGGATCCAAAAGATCAGATTGTTTGTATAACAAAACATTCCACCATTCATGCCAAAATTAAACAAGTAATAAATTCAAATTGGCATATTTTAAACAGCAATTGCCCCTCTGAACAGAAACTGGCCAAACCTCTCTTCGCTCATAAGAGAAACAAAAACATAAAAGAATATATTGTCCACTCTCGCTTTAATAAAACTACAAATGGAAGAAACTCGATGCAAAGGTCAATTGTGACAAATAATCCAATCAAAGGAACTTTTCCTTGTTCCTCTTGCTCCTCTTGTACCAACATTTTGAGAGGAGAAGACTTTATACACAATGGACACAAAACATCTGCAAAAGAAATGTCCAATTGCAGATCTTCTAACCTGATCTATTTTATAGAATGCCCCTGTCTCCTGGGGTATGTAGGAGAAACCTCCCGTATGATTCAGACACGTTTAAATGAACATCGCTCTGCAATTAGAACTGGAAAACTTGCTGCCCCTATGGAAAAACATTTTTTAGAAAAAGGGCACAATGCTGAAGACTTCTCTTGGCGAGTCTTAGAAAAAATCCACACCTCTGACACAAATGGAGGATCAGTAATAAGAAAGAAAAGGGAGGTGTTTTGGATTTTTGTCTTTAACACCTTCCGCCAGGGGTTAAATAGCGAAATACCATGGGAACATGCCATATGCTAAGTTACCCTCTGTTTGTTAGGTATATCCGCTGATAATAGAATTTTCCCTTGATGCAAATTACATATTCCATACAGTAGCCATGTTCCATTCATTTTATTCTTTCTCCCATTATGAGCTGTATAGTTTAAGTTGAGACTAAAGAATATATTATCCTAATAATTGAATATTATATTCTTATAGGGCATGTATTTATTTCATTATATAATTTTTTTCTTCCCCCCCTTTTCGAATTCCACCAATAATGAGCCTTTTTAAATCTTACCTCGCCTTACAAACTGTTCAAGCAAGAGTAACTCTGGCCCTCCTTTGAATTTGATCAAAAATGAGTCTTTTCCAATTCTTCCTTCCTTTACAAGCTGTTTAAGCAAGAGAACCTCCGGCCCCCCAGTAATCCCAACCCACATCTCACAAGAAATAACCTTACTAGACATCTGCCAGTGGTTATAGTCTCCGTTCCACTGTTAAGCAGAAGAACCCCTTGCCTTTTCCCGTGTTATATTAAATATATCTTGTTCGTAATTGCCCTCCATTCATTTCCATATACCATTGTATATTACTGGGTTTTTTCCCTATCAAATGCCCATTCCAGTATTAGCGAATTACTTTTGAAAATTTCCTTTGTTTTTATTTAAAAAATCTCATCTTTAAATCGCTACTCGATAAAAATGCTGGGACTGAAATATACTTTTTCTGTTCCTTTCCTACCCTGTTAACACATGAAACAGCAATATGGAGTCTGTTCTCGGCGGCAGTAGTCTGCCCTCAATTTCTATCTCTTCATCGGCTCCAGTCCGCTTTCTACTTCTATGTAAAGCACACCTGAGCCACATCTAATCCCCTTTCAACACTATATAAACACCCGCGCAGACACTTTCAGTCACTTTCTGCTTGTGCACGCTTGCACAAACCTCGAGTCCCGTCGCCGGAAGTAGAGAGCCCTGTTGAATCATTTTGGGTAAGTACACCTTTAGATTAAATAGCACAATCCTAACTCTTAAATTTACCTATTATCTACATCTCCCTTTTCTTTTATTTTCCAGACAGGGAGTTATTTTAACCTTTAACTAATCATCTCAATTGGAAGAAGAACGACCTTATTAAAGGTAAAACAACAAGAGTTCCAATACAATAATATGTATGTATAGTGATATCCTTTCTTAGGAATATTAAAATAACAGAACCTCAATCGCTTTCTTTGCGCTCCCCTCTTTTTAAATAAATTAAAATTACCTTTTTCTAATTATACAGGGGTTTTGCTCTACCAAATATCTCCACATCAGGAGGATCTCGCTATTTTAAATTACCAAGTATATCTTTCTCTTGAATGAATAAGAGGTTCCGGTCGGCAGGATCAGTTATTGACCCTTTTTTTCATACAGGTAACTCATTGAAATTTTCCTTAGAACAACATAATTAGAATAACACGAATTTCCAAATAGATTAATTACAATGATAGGTTGGTAGTTTATCCATACTCTCAAATTGAGATCAATTTATCTAACCGATCATTACACTAACTAAAATAATATGGATTCTATCATTCGCTATCTCGCTTAATTTCCTTAGAATAAGATAAGGGTGATAAATAATTTAAAAAAAACTCCAATACCTGCATCTCCTGGATTTAAATGAGTTGTAGACTGATTACCTAACAATACTAACCAGCAATGAATCTTTCAGATAATCGGCCTAGGAACCCTTTCATAAAATCACCATTAAAATAC
The DNA here is from genome assembly GCF_964263255.1 of Lissotriton vulgaris. Taxonomy (NCBI): domain Eukaryota; kingdom Metazoa; phylum Chordata; class Amphibia; order Caudata; family Salamandridae; genus Lissotriton; species Lissotriton vulgaris. The sequence continues at coordinate 1,574,272,212 of NC_141685.1, forward strand.
AAAAAGATGACTCAACTATGATGATATGGCTAGAATAAGATAACAAACCTGGCCTTTTTTCTAAATATCATTTTTATCCCTTGTGATTTTACAGCGTGATATTTTCTTGTTTGGAATCCGTCCATCTAGGAAATAAAATACTAATGTCCTATCTTGACTAGACGTCGCCATTGAGCTTTACACGCTATATCTACATATCATATAAGTGTCTTATAATTGCTAAAATATATATATATATATATCAATGTCGCATAAAGCTAGGATTAATATAGAAAATACATTTTTCTTTAGACTCTTGTTACCAGACAGCTAGAACCGCTCTCTAAAGAAACTAAGAAAGAAAAGTATTTTCCTTACATCATTACAACAACTTTTTGTAAGTATAGATTATCATTCTAATCTTTTTCTGCCAGTTGTGTTAAAAGGCCATCAATTTCTACATGGTCTTAAAGAGGGTTCATTGCCCCTATCTATTCTCTACCACAGGGTCTATTCAAGTAAATTTGTATTACTTTTCCATATTAATCAGTATTACAAGGAAATGAAAAAAATTTGATAAGATTTGTCATTATTTTGTGACTATCTTAAATAGGAAGGTTCAATTTTTAAGCTACTGTAAAATCTGTAAACTGTTCTCTTGTTGTAAAGTCATTTACCTATGTGTGTAATCCTTATTTCTGTCTATATATATTTTTTTTGTTAGAAACTTTTTGTGGCTACTCCAGAAGAAGGCGCTGGCTGCCGAAACGCGCGTAGAGTACCAATCTGCCACTTCCAGTGTTTTTTAACTTTATATATGTTCTCATTTGCATTGTGATTCATGCCATGTGATTTATAGATTGTTGTTTTAAGTCTAGTTTCTTTAAACTACACTCTTTTAACGAACATATTAAATCTGTGAATGTGATATTGTTCTTTTTAACTCTTAATAAATTGTTTTCTTTACAAACATTTTGTAGCTTAATTCCCTTCCATTTATTAAAACTTCTTTGATTGTCTCTTATGGTTGCCTAGATTGTTAAATATCAAATGGTTACTTTTCCCTGGTCTAGGAATCTATTTTCTATGAACTCAGGGGGTCCTTGTTAAATATACGCTAATGCAGGAGGAAAGGTTCATTAGAAAAAGAAATAGTGAGTTCATCAGGAATTTGAATGTCGGAAAAGGTATGAGGAGTTGTAGTATGTGTATTACTTGCCTGCTTTTGTCTTTGAATAATTCTTCACAAATTGGGAATAATAGGAATACTACTAGCAACATGACTGGGGACATGCTGTGCAACCTCCTTTAAAATATCCAGTAGTGTCATTGGAGGTGCATGCAATTTCTTTCATTTCATTTATTGTTTCCCTTACTTAAATTTTCATTGCAGAGGCAGAGTGGTTATGATCTGTTGTTTTAATATTGGTTCACCAAGGGTAACTGCTCTGCCACTGCAATGGGATGAGCAATATTGCACACACCTCCAATGTCTATGTGGTTCCCTTATCCTTTCTTTACAATATATATATCCAGCATGTTTTAACAAGTGGCTTCCCTTTTTAGATTTAATGTAGGATGCAGTTTCTTGAGTTGACATTATCTGTTTAAAAAAAGAAAAAAATAATTTATTATGTGAATTTTTACATGTTATTCTTAAACTACACTATCACACACTTTCCCTACTGCTGAACCTTTCTAGCGGTAGAATAGTAAATTGCAAAACCCTACACTATCCCTCACGTTCCCTACTGCTGCATCTTCCTGAAGTTAGAATAGTATTTTATACCCCTACACTATCCCTCACTTTCCCTGCTGCAACACCTTCTTGGAGTTAGAAAACTAAATTATACCCCTACACTATCCCTCACTTTCCCTACTGCTACACCTTCCTGGAGTTAGAATAGTAAATTACACCCCTCACTATCCTTCACTTTCCCTACTGCTGCACCTTCCTGGAGTTAGAATAGTAAATTACACCCCTACACTCTCCCTCACTTTCCCTGTTGCTGCGCCTTCTTTGAGTCAGAATAGTAAATGACACCCCTACACTATCCCTCACTTTCCCTACTGCTACACCTTCCTGGAGTTAGAATAGTAAATTACACCCCTACACTATCCCTCACTTACCCTACTGCTGCACCTTCCTGGAGTTAGAATAGTAAATGGTACCCCTACACTATCCCACACTTTCCCTACTGCTACACCTTGTTGGAGTTAGAATAGTACATGGTAGCCCTACACTATCCCACACTTTCCCTACTGCTACACCTTCCTGGAGTTAGAATAGTAAATTACACTCCTACACTATCCCTCGCTTTCCTTACTGTTGCACCTACCAGGAGTTTGAATAGTAAATTACACTATTACACTATCCCCCACTTTCCTAACTGTTGCACCTTCCTGGAGTTAGAATAGAAACTTACACCTCTCACTATCCTTCACTTTCCCTACTGCTGCACCTTCCTGGAGTTAGAATAGTAAATTACACCCCTACACTATCCCTCACTTTCCCTGCTGCTATGCCTTCTTGGAGTTAGAATAGTAAATTACACCCCTACAGTATCCCTCACTTTCCCTACTGCTACACCTTCCTGGAGTTAGAATAGTAAATTACACTCCTACACTATCCCTCGCTTTCCTTACTGTTGCACCTACCAGGAGTTTGAATAGTAAATTACACTATTACACTATCCCCCACTTTCCTAACTGTTGCACCTTCCTGGAGTTAGAATAGAAACTTACACCTCTCACTATCCTTCACTTTCCCTACTGCTGCACCTTCCTGGAGTTAGAATAGTAAATTACACCCCTACACTATCCCTCACTTTCCCTGCTGCTATGCCTTCTTGGAGTTAGAATAGTAAATTACACCCCTACAGTATCCCTCACTTTCCCTCCTGCTACACCTTCCTGGAGTTAGAATAGTACATTACACCCCTACACTATCCCTCACTTACCCTACTGCTGCACCTTCCTTGAGTTACAATACTAAAGTATTGCTCTATGTTTAGTTTTATACTGTTGCATTTTGATTTGTTTTACCTTTTTAGTCTGGTCTTTTTTCCTTTTTCTGTAAACTGTGTTTTTGGTATTGGCTTTGCTTTGCTTTTCTTTGTTAGGTAGTTGAGATTCTGCAAAGATTGAAAAGAAAGCATATGTTATAGCATGTTTTAAAACGTTTAGATGACTGTATTCCTGTGCACTGTGTAAATTGATACTTGTATAGCGCACTACTCACCCGCAAGGGTCTCAAGGCACTTGTACGAATATCTTTGTGGAACCCATCCCTGCTTTCCCTGTGAGGGGTCCACTCCAGGGCACCCCCAAGGTGGAGGCCAGGCATCCTTAGCGTTGTGGGGGCTGTAGTGGAGATTAGGCAAGCTATTGCCCAGAGTTGCAGAGTGGGACTCCATGATTGGAATAGGCACCGAGGCGAGATTTATCAGGTCCCTGTAATTGTGAGCCCAAGACCTGCCAAGGCGGGGATTTGAACCCTGGTCCCGGGCTAGACCTCTGCATCAGGGTCTGCTGCTCTAATCATTGAGCCACACTTCTCCACAATCATACTTTTGCCTACTGCTGCACTATCCTAGAGTTAAAATAGGAAATTACACCCCTTCACTATCCCTAACTTTCCCTACTGCTGCACCTTTCTGGAGTTACAATACAAATTGATTATCTCTTATTCTTTTATTTATTTTTTTAAAAACACTATTAAAATACATTTCTAATACTGGAAAAAATGTCTAACACTGTGTCCATTTGACATTTAGCAAACTTGTTTTCATTAATTTGAATTAATAAGCATTGTGGCTTTTTTTATATGTTACCACATTTTAAACAAATTGAGTTATGCTGCTATTTTACCTATTTTGAAAACTTATGATTAATATTCATAGGTACTTACATATCTGTTGAAATTCGCTTTATCTTGAAAAAATTGCTTTTTCAAATCAGCAAATTATGGTAAATCTGTAATTTAATTAATTATATGATTTAGTATTAATACTTAGTTATTGGGGATAAATCCTTTTTATACTTCTAGGGCCAGATGTAGGTAGCCCTTTACCGATCGGAATCAGCCGAAAATACCGATTTTCGGCCGTTTCCGATCGGTAAAGGGCTATTGAGATGTAGGGGCACATTTTCGGTAATTTTACCGAATCGGTATCATTACCGAATCGGTAAATTTACCGATTCGGTAATATGTACCGAATCGGTAAAATAATTACCGAATCGGTAATATTTACCGATTCGGTAAAATTACCGAAAATGCAATGTAGGTAGGCAATGTACCTTGTGCACATGGCTTACAGAATCGGTATTTTACCATGGAATACAAATCCATGGTAAAATACCGATTCCGGTGTGCATGCACATGTGTGCATGCACACCTATGTCATGTGACAGGCAGACCTGCCCTTAGGGCAGGTATGCCTGCCACATGGCACCTGTGCCTGTTTAGGGGGTGCCAGGGGGTGTCAAAGTGACACCCCCTGCACCCTTGTGAAATTCGGTATTTACCGATTCGGTAAATACCGAATCGGTAAAGCCTATTGATTTCTATGGGCTTTGAAGCCCATAGGAATCAATAGGCTTTACCGATTCGGTATTTACCGAATCGGTAAATACCGAATTTTACCGATTCGGTAAAAGGGAACATCTGGATTCCCTACATACCAACCCCTCACATTTACCGAATCTTAATTACCGAATCGGTAAAATTCGGTAATTTTCGGTAATTAAGATTCGGTAAATGTTACTTACCTACATCTGGCCCCTATTTCTTTATAAACTTACTTGTATGTGTCAAAATATCTGTTTTTCAATGACTCCCGGTCGTCGCTGTGTGAAAAGGTCAGAGGGTCAGTTTTTGGCATCTGCTCTCTCTATGATGTCCTCTAGAGTTTTACAGAAAAGCTCCAGGAGGGCCTGGAGGTCGATGCACCAAAGTCCCCCCTAATGTAAAGTGGGGAGAGACTGTGAGGGCGAAGTCGAGGGCCTTTCCCTCCGCCTCTCCTCTTATGGCTTCGCTGGTGAAAAGCCATGAGTCCCTAAGCACCACTGCTATCCCGCCTCCTCTGCCGTCCCCCCTATCAGCTCTGATAATTTTGTAACCTCTAGGGATGGAAAGTTCCACTACCGGGGCACATGATTCATTAAGCCAAGTCTCAGTGATAAACAAAACATCTAGCATGTCATCTGCTAGTAGCTCAAAAATATCAGCCGTATGCTTGACCATAGAGCGTGCGTTGATGAGCGCTGCCTGAATTCTCAAGTTTCCCATGGTATGGATAGCGGGAAGCCCTTGACCAAGACAAAATCTGTCTCCTAATCCTCCTAGATCTATCCTCGGCCATTGACACGGTCAACCACGAGATGCTACTTGAACGCCTCAAACTTAGGATGGGATTAGATGGCACAGTCCTTGACTGGTTTAGTTCCTACCTCTAAAACCGATCTCAGAGATTCCTAATCAACAGCAACCTGTCCGCTCCCTCTTTGGTCACGGTGGGAGTCCCTCAAGGATCAAAGTTGTCCCCCACCCTCTTCAACCTCTACTTAGAACCTCTTGCCGAAGTCTTTCTCACTGCAAATATATCTCCTACCATATGTACGCCAACGACACTCAGATCTACATAAAAATCTCATCTCTTGAGGAGGTACTAACCTTGAGTGAGGCCCTGAAGCTGACCGTCCAATGGTTCTCCTCCAACCAACTCAAACTCAATGGGTAAACCAGAGAGGGTGGAGCAACCATATTCCAGCCAAGAAATAACTCATGATTGGACTGCAAGTTTTAGGTCAGGAGCGTCAAGAAAGGGTTTCAGTTTTCATAGGTAGCTTAGGTGGAATCTGGCAGATTTGGCCATTGAGTTGATGTGGTCTCCCATGTTTATGTTATAAACCAAGGTAATTCCCAGAGATTTGGCCGAGTCCACAATGGTCGGGGGACAGTTTACGGCTGTGATAGCTTTAATCCATGTCTGGATCTCATAGTTGCATTTGGGCGGGGAGATTAGGAGGAACTCAGTTTTCTTAGCATTGAGTTTGAGTTCCTAGTTCCGCTCTGAAGAACTTTTTTTTGAGTTGAGGATGTTCTTGTTGTATGTCTTTCTGGCCTGGTGGAGAAGTTTTAGGTGATTGGCCGAGGGGTGCTGTCGGAGGGATCTCCTCTCGTTGTTGAGGGAACCAGTGAATCATGGGTTTCTATGTTTGACTTGAGTTCTTTTTAGTTTAAGAGGGGCTAGGTCATCCAGAATGTTAGACATTGTTGCAGAGTAGTGATCATTGAGGTCACTGACCGATGTGATATGTGGGGGGGGGGGGGGGGGTCAGATTTGCAGCGGATCTCAAGTTCATTGTGGTCTAAGTTTTTGGTGTCTCTGACCCAACGTTTAGGAAGCACCAGTTGTGGTGTCCTTGTCTTGCGGGTGCCAGATAGAAGGAAGGCGATGGTGTGGTGGTCAGACCAGTCACAGGGGTCTATAGAGATAAGCTTGACGGTTGCCTCCTTAGAGATGATCCAGTCAAGAGTGGCCCTTTTCGAATGGGTTGGGAGTGAGCAAGCTTGGGTCAGGGCTTGACCGGCCAGGAGGTCTTTAATGGCATTGACATGAGGATCCTTAAGATCGTTCCACTGCAGGTTGAAATCTCAGAGGAAAATGTCTTTGGTGTTGGGGAGCTCTTATCTGTGATGATTTCCATGAGGTAGTCAGTGAAGGGGTCGTTCATGCCTTGGGGGTGGTAAAAGATGTGCAGGTTGCATAGTAGAGTGGTGTTTTTGCAGATTGAGAGGGCTAGATATTCGCAGGAATCGGTAGTATCTGCCAACAAGCATTGTGACAAGGAGGTTAGAGCGATGGATGCAGTCGATGCCACCACCTTTCTTGTTATGTGGTCTGTCTAGCCTAGTAATGTTAAAGTTGGAGGGGACTAAGAGGTCAAGGTATGAGGATGAGGAATCATTAAGCCATGATTCGGTTAGAATAGCTAAGTTGGTGTTAATATTCAGAATGAGAGCAGCGACATCGGCGGCAGGCTTTACTGCTGATCGGCAGTTTATTAAGAGACCAGTCAGAGAGGGGCGGAAGATGGTGTCGGGAGTCGGGGCAGACAGGTGTACAGGAGCTAGATTACTTCTGATCACCCTTCTGTTACAGATTGAGGCTGATCTGCAGGGGTTGATAGCAACCGTGCAGATGGGGTGTGCAGCACTCATGTCTGATAGACAAGGAGTAATAGGGGCTGCATTGTGGTCCTGGAAAATGTCATGGATTTCCTTTTAAGTGAGGTCCAGCGGATTTGTTGTGACTAGGGAAAGGTTATAGGAGAGGGCGAGGTCAAGGGTTTCCTCCTCCGATAGGCAGCTAAGGTGCTTACAAGGGCGAAAATGCCTCAAGGATGTCGGTAGTGGGCGTTTGGGGAACTCTGGAATGGGAGGGGAAGAGGAATTCAGCTGAGGCATGGGGCTAACGAAGGAGAGTTCGGCAAGGTGAAGTAGGTTTCTTAGATCCAGGATGGAGGAGTGGATACTCTGAATTATTTTGGTGGCTCTGGAGTGCAGAGTGTGGATATCTGTGGAGGGGGGTGGGAGGGTTAGGATGGATTGTATTAGGGGTCATAGAAGGGGTGGATTGAGTGTTAGCGGGGCTAGCAAAAGTTGTTGAAGACGTACTGATCTTAGAGTCCGAGTGGGGGGCATGAAGGGAAGAGACCACGGGTCCTGGGTCAATTTCCTTTGGGGGGGTAGTAGGAGGGCTGAAGGGGTTAGGGAGTGCTGTGTTGGAAACCGTGGATTCCGAGTGAGGAGCATGAAGGGAGGGGATCAAGGGTCTCGGGCAATTGCATTGGGGAGACTTGTAGGAGGACTGGGGATTAGGGTGTACTGTTTTGGAAACAGTGGGGACAGTGGGGGTAGATAGAGGGGCGGAGACCCGTTGTCTTGAGCTGGAAGTGTTAGCAAGGCTGGTGGATGAGCAAGGGGGTTAGGAGGGACTGGGTTGGAGGCTCTTAGAGGGATGACTTGTGGGAAGTTAGTCATGTTGGGAAAGAGGGTCGGAGGAATGTCAGGACGGGTGCTGGTCGTCTTCCCCGCGACCAGGCCTGTAGATGAGTTGGGGGGTTGGGAGGAACTGTGTTGGAGACTCTAGGAGAAGTGGCTTGGGGGAAGTTAGTCATGTTGCGCAGGGGGGTCGGATTAAAGTCAGGCTGGATATTGGTCGTCTTGCAAGTGTCATGCACGTGGTTTCAGAAAATGGTAAAGAGATCTGCAAATTTATCAAGGTTTTTTGTTGAATCTTGGATCAATACAATGCCGCTTTTGTAGAGGGTGATGGTGAGGTCAGCTCGCAGGGTTGCTGAGGGCACTATTGTGAGCTTAGTGCCGTAGGGAATGTTCCTGGATGAGCCTACATTGAGGAGTAGCAAAAAGATATTGCACCAGGAGGGGATTCCGTTGGAATAGAAAACGAGGTAGTTGATGACAGTGCCTTTGTCCGCACAGAAGCGAAGGTCAGAGATAAGTGACTCAAGATGATTTTTCATGGTGAGGTGTTTGATGGCTTTTGTAGTGATTTGTGAGAGTTTAGGGGGGTAGACAAGGGAGTAGGAGTTTGACCCAGAGGCAGTCAGACCAGGACCAACCATATTGGCTAGGGTTGGGCACACTCTCGGAGATCTGGATCAGTAAGCAGCAGTTATTATGACCATAGTCATTAGGATGGTGGAACTTTATAGGAGATAACGATTTGGCCGGGTTGTGGGAGAATCCCTAAGAAACAGCTTTCTTTGTGGATTTTAACAGGTTTTTTGTAGGTTAATACAGTCGGTCGGTGCCACTTCAAGATGGCCGCCCTAGTTTGGAGTGTTTGTGCAGTCCTCATTCTGTTACAACTGCTAGTGCCCCAGGAGCCGGCTGCGTCTGCGTCTGCAGTTCCAACATGTGTGGCCAAAACAGGTGTGAGGCAGAGAGAAATAATATCAGTCGATATGTGGGTTAGAGTGTTAGGTCATGAGAACAAAGGGCACGCTCTGTGGAGGTTGCATAATATATTAATCATTCCAAGATGGCTGCTTCTTTATCCAGTGATGTAGAAGATCTGAGGGTTAATACTATTGCTCTTTCCATGCAACAAAAACTTACCAGGGTACTGTCCTCTGTCTGTTTCTATGGTAGCAGATCAGCCTGCATGGTTCTTTCTTTCTGTTTGATAGTGTGTTGACTGCTGTAAGTCCTATGTTTTTGTGGTAGCATGAGGTGAGTAGTCCTATCAATATGTTTCTCATATAGCTAATACCTCAATTTGAGGCAGAGTTTAGGCATAAGATGGTGGGGCATGTGCTGTACAAGTTGGTGGGGCATGTGCTGTTCAAGATGGTGGGGCATGTGTTGTTCATCGAGGTGTGACCATCTAAATCACTGGTGTGTACATCTTCCTCGGTCCATCTCTCTGCCCTGCTCCAAATGCCCCTCCACATGAAAGCGCGGTCGCTGGAGACAGTTCAAGAGTGAGGGCCGAATAGGTGTGCAGTTGCTAGACAGCAGAGCGTAGAGCCGAATCTACCGAATGCTATATGCTCCTCTGTATCAGTCCTTCTGTGTGCTGGCCTCAGCATGCAAGCGCGAGCACAGTAGTAGAATCTCCACTAGAGGGCTCAAATTGCAGGGGCAGAGATAAGCGCAGGGTCAGGCAATGGGAGAGGGCTCACCTCAGCACAATGTTGCTCTTCAGGGATTTTCCATCCTCCCCATGAGCGTGAAGGTCTTGGGCGCCTGACGAGACCACTCCGAGGACGGCTGCAGCTCTGGAATCATAGAAGTAGATCGGGACTGCTCCCGCATCTCGGTCCTTGATGCCGGAGGGGATCATCCTGGTGCTCCGGGTGCTGGCGTTTGGCACTCCAGCGACCGGAGCCAATAGCGGTCTGTGGGCCCGCCCGATCAGATGTCCCAGTCCTCAATGCCGGAGACGGTCGTCCTGGTGCTCCGGGTACTGGCACTAGGCACTCCAGCGATCGGGGTCAACCACGGCACTAGGACACGCCTCATTGCACGTCCACGTCGAATCAGACTCCTGCCGTTCTGTGCACCCGACGTCTTTGCTCCTCTGGTGATCCGCTACATCGACTCAGCCGGCGTGATCCTGTTCTTTGCAGTATGTTCAGATGGTGGGTCTCGCATGGGCTAATCAGGGATATTTTAAAAAGTTTCGATCCCCAGCCCCCAGAGCTCACTCGTTGAGCTCCTTACCCGCCGCCATCTAGTCTACCATTGTCAGATGCTGAAGTGCAGTTGGTGTTTACACCCATCAACCCATGGTGTGAAGGCTGCTCTGAGCATGCCTGTAAGCACAGGATGTGCCAACCTCATTTGTGCTCTCCTCAGCTCAGCCTACACAGGAGCGTCCTGAGAAGAGCATGATTTGACCTCTTTGCTCAGACAGAGGCTCATGAGCAGCAGCACATCATTGTCTATGCATATGGAAAGTGTACTCCTTTATATGGTGATTACAAGAGTAGTTTTATTAATGGGTATTGCCATATCCATGTTTTCTGTATATCATGTACAAAGTGTATTCAGAGCATGTGGGTATGTAACTATTGTCTAGATTGGTCGCATTTACCAAAGGAGCTTTTTCATGAAAGACCATATATAGCTTTCAAAAGACTGCCTATGTCCCCTTGGTAGTAAGTTCTCATTTTTTGACTCTTGCAATGTGTAATGATAAAGTCATATGGGACTTCTGCCTATGTATACATCGCTCATGTCAAATCATATACGGCCACATGCATCAACCTATTTAGGAAGTGCAAACGGTGCGAATCGGTAAATACGGTCGTTTGCGATTCCTAAATAGGTTTTTGGGATGCATCAAGCATTTTTGGCAAAATCGCTATTTTTAGCGAATTCCAAAAATGCGATTGCTTTTAAGGAATCGCAAATTTGCGATTCCTTAAAATTTCTATTTCTATTTCTATTTCTATTTAAAATTATTTGTACAGCGCACGTACACCAGCGGTTTCATGGTGCTAAACTGACAGAGGACTGGGCAGAAAAAAGACTAGGGGCCAATTGGGACCCATGAATGAGAAAAGGATATGTTAATTAAAGAATTTGGCAAAAAGATGTGCCTTGAGCTGTTTCCGGAACAGCAGGTATGATGTTGAGGCCCTGAGCTCTAAAGGCAGCGAATTCCAGAAAATTGGCGCGAGGGTCGCGAATTTCGAACCTCCCCATTTCTTTCTTCGGAACCGCGGAACAGTGAGAAGAGATTGAGTAGATGACCTCAGTTCCCTGAGGGGAACATAAGGAATAATCTCCGATGAGATGAAAGCCGGTGCCGTGCCCAGTTGTGCTTGGAAGGTGATGGAAGCAAGCTTAAACTGGACACGGGCACAGACAGGAAGCCAATGTAGGGACTTCAGGAGGGGAGTGGTATGGTGGGTTTTTGGGAGTTTGAACACCAGGCGCGCCGCCTGGTTTTGAATCTGCTGCAAACGCCGAAGACTATATGCAGGAATACCTGCATATAGGGCGTTGCCATAATCCAGGCGGGAAACGACCATGGCGAGGGTGATTAATTTTAGGGCATCAAATAAGAAAAAACGGGAAACCTTGCGTATAGTACGCAGTGCCAGAAAAGAAGAAGAAACCACAGAGCTGACCTGTGAGTGAAGGGTGAGTTGGGAGTTGAGCTTGATGCCAAGAGTTTTAACTGAGGTAGAGGGAACAGGTGGGGAACCAAGGGAAGGGGGCCAGAAGGGGGCCCAATCGCTCACTTCGGTCCATGAACAATTTCACTATGACAGTCCCTCGCACCAGAACAGTTGCATGGGGAGATCGCAGCTTCCACATTGCAACCGCTAAACTCTGGAACTCCCTTGATCTAGAGATCAGATCAGCTCCTACTCTTATCATTTTCAGAAGAAAAATTAAAACTTGGCTTTTTGATCAATAATTCAATTTTTGTTTCTTTCTGCCTCATTCACAGCGCCGAGACGCCCTTGGGCAATTGTTCGCGCTCAATAAATTCCATAAATAAATAAATAAATAAATAAATAAAGAAGATGGGGGACCAGGGGCTGGATGAACCACCCGTCAACACCAGCTCAGTCTTGTCTGGGTTGAGTTTAAGATGGTTGTGGTTCATCCAGTCTCGGATGTGAATCATGACAGTTTGAAAATTAAGGGCAGAATCGGGGGAAGAGGAAAGATTGAAAACAAGCTGGAGGTCATCCGCATAATTGAATACGGCGACCTCCATTTGTTGCAGTGAAAAGATAAGAGGGGAGATGTAAAGGTTAAATAGGAGGGGGGAAAGGGAGGAGCCTTGGGGGACCCCACACTGTACATCGCGGAAGTCCGCAGTGAAATCACCCAGGCGGACTGCCTGGGTGCGGTCCCTCAGGAAGGATGATAACCAAACCAGCGCGGTGCCCCCGATCCCCGCCGCCCTGACACGGGAAAGTAAGATGGAATGATCCACCGTGTCAAAAGCGGCTGAGAGATCGAGGAGGACCAAGGCCTGAGGCTGGTTAGTATCCATTCCCTCCCTGAGGTTGTCAAGGACCGAGAGCACTACGGACTCCGTAGAGTGTGCGGGGCGTAAAAGCAATGCATGATTACTTTTAAAATTGCGAATTCGCAATTAGGGGTTGCAAATTACCAGGAGGGTGAACCTCGTGGTCATTTGCAAAAATGTATTAAAATGCTCAAAATTGCATTTTAAAACACTGTCATGTTACAGACATACATCTCCTTGGGACATGTGTGTGTGAAACATGCACTTCAAAATACATTTCAGGGGTGCAGGGGGGGGGGTCCTTTGGACCCCCCCTGCACCATGGAATGCATTAACATTTTGCAAATTCTAATTTGCGATTTCGCAATTCCCATTGATTCCTATGAGCCTTTTGGCCCATAGGAATCAATGGGAATTGCGAAATCGCAAATTTGAATTCGCATAATATTTGCGATTCGGTAAAAATTTGATTTTTACCGAATCGCAAATATTATGCGATTTAAATCATGCATCCCATTTTGCGATTCCTTATTTGCGATTCCCTAAAAATCGCAAATAAGGAATCGCAAAACCGGACTTTGATGCATGTGGCCGATACAGTATAAACCTGACCTATGGGACAAAGTGGTACAAAAGGGGGTGGTAATGGAGGGAGCATCTGAACCAATCAAACACTCACACCCAGTCAAAACATATGGGTTTAATCCATCACCGTTCTGTAGCCCACTCTGCCACCCCAGTTCAGACAAGGCTATATGCAAATCAGTCTGACCCTGTGCCTCATGGGAACAGTCCAGCCCGAACTGCCAAGCCATGCCTTCCCTGGACCGGAAACACGCTTCCGAGGACCGGTTTCTGGCATTCCAGCCCGGCTTGCTTGAATCCAGTGGCAAAGTGAGCGAGGGACTCACGTCTGAGCATACCCTGCCACATTTATGGCGGCCAAAAGCGGTACAAAAAAGGGTTGCTAATGGACGGAGCATCTGAACCAATCAAACACTCACACCCAGTCAAACGATCTGGGTTTAATCCATCACCGTTCTTTGGCCCACTCTGCCACCCCAGTTCAGACAAGGCTATATGCAAATCAGTCTGACCCTGTGCCTCATGGGAACAGTCCTACCCGAACTACCAAGCCATGCCTTCCCGGGACCGGAAACAAGCTTCCGAGGACCGGTTTCTGTCATTCCAGCTGTCTTCAGCCCGGCTTGCTTGAATCCAGTGGCAAAGAGAGCAAGGGACTCAAGTCTGAGCATACCCTGCCACACTTATGGCAGCCAAGAGCGGTACAAAAGGGGGTGGTAATGGACAGAGCATCTGAACCAATCAAACACTCACACCCAGTCAATATATATATGGCATATAGCCATGTCTGAACTGGGGTGGCAGAGTGGGCTAAAGAACGGTGATGGATTAAACCCAGATCTTTTGACTGGATGTGAGTGTTTGATTGATTCAGATGCTCTGTCCATCCCCACCCCCTTTTGTATCGCTTTTGGCCGCCATAAGTGTGGCAGGGTATGCTCAGACGTGAGTCCCTTGCTCACTTTGCCACTGGATTCAAGCAAGCCGGGCTGAAGACGGCTGGAATGCCAGAAACCCGTCCTCGCAAGCTTGTTTCCGGTCCAGGGAAGACATGGCTTGGCAGTTCGGGCTGGACGGTTCCCATGAGGCACAGGGTCAGACTAATTTGCATATAGCCATGTCTGAACTGGGGTGGCAGAGTGGGCTAAAGAACGGTGATGGATTAAACCCAGATCTTTTGACTGGGTGTGACTGTTTGATTGATTCAGATGCTCTGTCCATCACCACCCCCTTTTGTACCGATATGGGACAAAGTAACACACACATGAAGATCCAAACAACATACACTTAGAATTAGCTGCTCTTATGTGTCCATATAAATGCTATGAATGCCACACCCTAGCAGTCCTTTATGACCCCAGAGAATCATACCTACATTCCTGTTTGTTTTCTTAAGGCAATGTGGGGGTGACAATGTTTAAGCCAAATGTCCCATGTGCAAAGATAACATGCCTTTTATTTTTGCAATATATATTTATTGAAATGTTATGTATATTCCGTCTCTTAACACATTTTCCCCTAATAGTTTGCAGCAGAAAGATACATTTTTTGCCTACAGATATAGTAATATATCTAGTCTGGTAGCTAAACAGTTGTGGCCTTTTAATACTCCCACCTTTCAGGGAGATTCTCTCATTTCACAGAAGATGGAGCCCAAATGCAGGTTTAACCAAAATATTGTTATCCGAAAGTATCCTAAATCAAATTTCACTCCCCATGCCCCTTACCCCCCTCCCTCCTTAATCATTGTCTTTAGTGAAGCACAATTAAGTATGTCCTGTAAAGTGCTTACTCTTGTGGCTGAAATAAACCATAGGGTCATGGAGAGCCCCAGATACTCCTGGTGTGTGGTAATGTGTCCTGTACGTAACCCACACTTGTTTAATAACTATGTAGGCACTCATACATCGTCAGTACATTAATTCTGTTAACAGAAAATAGTACAGCTATAGTATTGTATTTGACCTCTGGGCTTTAGAGGTAGGTGGGACATAAACAAGTAGTTTTTCATTCTCATCCTACCACAATAATGGACATAGGAAGGGTTCCAATATTATTTTGTAGAGTTCCATTTGATCATTGAGTTTATAGGTAATTTATTCAAAAATCCACTATTTTAACCAATAATAATCCTCTGAAGCTGACAGCTGTCTCCAGTGCCTTAAAATGCATAGTTTGGCTGCTGCCAGACCCGTTGCAACCCATTGTTTTCTATGTTTGGAAGGGATTATGTTCAGCACCATATCATGTAATAGCACCAGTCGAAAGGATGGAATAATTTGCACATCATCTTGCCCCATGAAGACAGACCTCACCATTGTCCAATCCCTAGAGAGCCTGGGTCAACTCCATAGGACATGTACTATTTCAGTCACCCTCCTCACATTTCCAGCAAATGTCATGTGACAGTAGGCCAACTTAATTGGGGACCAGTACCGTTTATGCAATAGCTTGGATTAAGAGAACTTTAGTCTGATCTCTTGGAGGAGGGAGTCATGAAAGTTCAACAATGATGACCCTTGCTTTGGCCCACAATCATTTGTCAATGAAGCCTAGTGCAGTCAAGGGCAGGATTTGATAAAGTTTAGTTTAACAATCAGAACTGACGTTTGACTCACAAACCATGTTAGAACTGTACCTTTAGAATGCATTTAGAGCTGCTGCAGAAATGTTTTCATTTAAAAATGGCATACTGAGAAACTAAAAGAAATCCTTCCTAAATGTAGACCTAAATATGTAATGGCTTATTAATACTTTAATAATGTAGGGGAAATATATGTTAGTGTGTAGATAATAATATATTAGTGTAGACAATCTTGGTACAACTCTATTATTCTTAACTGTGTGCATTTAGTTTAGGCCTTAGAAGTGCTTATTCATGTCACCTCTTGCTCATAGCTTAATAGACGCTTATTCAAAACATTTGCTTAGCATCAGCATCTTATCTAAGAATTGCTGACTACTATCATGTGACTTGGTTTGCTTCCTCACCTCATATTAGACCATTCACTTTAACATAATGAAAGGTGCTGTGTTTGACATATTAAATAATGATTTGGGCATTTTATGTATGCTTCGTCAGAAAACATTGTTAGTTTGCCTCTGCTTTCCAAACAAGCCTTTGTCCTTACACTGAAACACTTAGAGCATGCTTTATCTTATAGAGAGGGTTCTCGTGAGAACTTTCCTCCATGTATTGATTTCTGCAACAGTGTTATACTTTAGGCATACTATTTCCAAAAATGTACCATGTTACAAGACTAGAAGCAGTAGCATTAGTACCAGCACACAGACAGGAATTGAGTGTAGCAACCGGAACTGCATTAGTGGGAGACATTTTTGGAGCAGTGATACCACAAGTGGGGATCATGCTGAATGATGAAAAGATCAGAAAGCTGGCAATTATAGTTGAAAAAATGGCAACAAACACATCAGGAGCTTTACTTTTTATTATCACTAAATCAATTGCTATTAGGTCTATAGTTTTACAAGACGGTTCATTTTGCTTTAGATCTCTTACTCACTGGAAAGGGAGGAGTCTGTCACATAATACAATTAACACACTGTGGTTCATTCATACCAGATGAAAGTAGACAGATAGAAAGCTATGCAAAGAATAGACCAGGTCTTGAACCTGAATTACATGATTTGAAAACACCAGGTTTATATGAACATTTGGGGAAAGGATTGAGCACAATTGGGTTTGGTTTTCAAAACCTGGAATGGATATAATCAAAGCAATAATGCCACTAATGATAATCAGATTTTGCTTAATTTTCTTTTAACTCCTATTTTTGAGCCGTAAATAATTTGTGTGCAAGAGACAGGAACATTTCCAGGGAAAAGATATGAAAAGGACATGGGATTAAGGGGTATAATGAATGACGATTATTTGAAATCACTCCAACTTAATAGGGGAATCTGAAGAAAAAGACAAGACCCATCTGAAGATGAAAATGCTTTCTCTGACTCAAATTCGTGTGTGAAACCAGAATATGTGATAATCAGAATCATCAAAAGGAAGATGTTTGATAAAGTTTATTTAAAAAAAATTAAAAATCTCACATTTGACTTGCAAACCACGTTAGAACTGTACCTTTAGAATGCAGTTAGAGATTCTGCAGAAATTGTTTCATTTAAAAATGGCACAAGAAAATGTGCCCATGCCTATGCTGAGAAACTAAATGTAATCCTTAATTGCACAGCTAAATATATAACCACTTATTAATACTTTAATAATGTTGGGGAAATGTACTTTAGTGTGTAGGTAACTAAATATTAGTGGAAAGACTTGGATATGTTCCTTGATATATTGGTTCTGGCTGATTTCTGGGCAGAATATAAGGTAGCAGTACAATGGCTGTCAAAAGCAAAACCTATGAGTGAAAAAGAAACTGGTGCAGCATCTCCAATAGTGAAGGAGAAATATGAAGCAGTAATGACTTTTCCGAAATTAAAGATAACTCCCAATGACATTGATTACTTAAAGATTAAAGAAATTACATACGAGTTGAAAGACACAGTTCATGAATACTATGAAAGATTGTTGCAGGTGTTTAAGCATGACAGTGAATGTGAATATCCTGAAAAGAAGTATATGGGAACTGTGTGTCACAGTTTGTTCTGGGTTTGAAACCTGAAAATAGTTCAAGTATTACATATTACACATGCCACTTGATGAAATCCTGTGCTATGCAAAATATTGTTGTGATAATTGGGCAAGAAGCAGAGGAAAATAAAAGAGAAATTTATGTTTGCTCAGACTAGATTGCTTCAGAAGGGTTTTCAGAATCATTCATTTGCAGGAAATCAGGGTATAATGCAGGCATTGGTTGTTCCACAAGCTGTGTTTCCAGTAAATTACAATGTGGTTTGATTGTCACATAAACAAGGCAGAGGCGTTCCAGCAGGTGTGGGATCAGGGACATACATTGTGGCTATGTAGAAGGTTACTGCTTGTCATGTCTGTCATAGGGTGGGGCATTGCTAATGAGAATGTAAATGTAATTCTGCGAGTGCTGGAGCTTTGTTGCAAAATCTGCAAGGAATGATGGGTCAGAGAATCCCTGAACCGCAGTTTCATAATCCTATGCAAAATCAAGTTCAAAATGGTACCTACTGCAAGGAAATACTAGGTTAAATTCAAATCAGATGCCTAAGTTAAATGTAAACCAATTCCAGAATGCAGTGGCACAGTTTTGAAACTAGAATCAAGATGTATTGGGACAATTCCCATTGCTTGAGACAGATGGATTCATTTCTGAAAATTCACAATGATGGTGCCCGAGAAAGAAAGAAGATTGTGTGCTTGGCAGAGTCCTAGAGGTAGAGAAGGGTGTTCCTCATCTAGATGCAAATTCATATGGTCTTGATGTGTCTGTTCTGATTGACACAGGAGTTACCCGATTCACAGTTAGAACTGTGGAAGTTCCAGATTTACCTCTCTCCGGGAAAATTATCCAAGCAGTTGGTGTTATGAATAAGCAAATGTTAAATCCAATTTCGAAAGAAGTACCATTGAGAAGAAATTCATTTGAAGAAAACCTCAGTTTGTGGTCTGTGACTCTAGTCCAGTGAATATGTTAGGGAGATATCTTTTGTGCAAGTTAAATTGCACAATATACTGCACACCAGATCATATACTGGCACTTTCCAGACTCATGATGAATATGTCAATTTTAAAATGAGACAAAATACTGAAGTGGGAATGTTTCCTTTACTGACAATATCTGAATTGCCTGAATATCTCAGAAAAACTGTAAATGCTGAAGTCTGGGTTCTCACAGGAAAAGATATTGAACTAATAAAAGTTCTAGAACCAGTCCAAATAAAGTTGAAACCAAATGCTGTCTTTCCTAAAAAAACATCTTATTATTTATCTTCAAAAGTCATTGTAGGAATACAGCCAGTTATTGAGGATATGCTTCAGACAGGCATACTGTGAGAGTTGGTTGGGGGCCCATGTAAATCACCTATATTGGGTTTGCAATAGCCAAACAGAAAATATAGAATAGTCCAGGATGAGATAGATTAATGAAATATCAGTGCCTTGCCTTGCCTTGCTGTCCGATAGTGCCAAATCTAGCTATCGTGCTCTTCCAAATTCCATGTACTGCAGTAGGGTTACAGTCCTTGATTTGTGTCGGAGAATAACCAGTATTTGTTTCATTTGTCTTCTAGCAAAAGACAATCACATGGTGTTGTGTCCCTCAAGGGTATACAGAGAGCCACTCAAACTTTAATTAGATCTTAAAGAAAAATCTTGAATCTTTACAGATGTCTTGTGAGTCTACCCCCGTGTACTACATAGACAATCTATTGATCACCTCAGAGGCTTGTGATGCTTGCAAAAATGACACCATTGCATTATTGAATTGCCTGGCAGAAAACTGACACTTATTTTCTTCAGGTAAACTGAAGTAGTGTCAAAAAGAGGTGCAGTATCTTGACACATCATTATGAAAGGAGAAGGAAAGGTGTCACCAGAGAGAGTGAAAGCTATCTTGCAGATGAATGTACAACAAACACAAAGAGAGGACGTTTTTAGGAACGGCAGGCAACTGTAGATAGTGGACACCACATTTTTCATTGATAGAAAAGCCCTCACTGAACCTGACACATTGAGATGTGTCTGATCCACTTTTATGAGCTAATACATTTACAAAAGCTTTCCTAGAGCTGAAAGATAAACTGTGTTATCTCCAACTCTCGGGATGCCAGATTATTTTTCTACACATCAAACTTATAAGTATTGTACCTGGTGTGTCGGGTGTGATCAATTCTAGGAAGGAAGAGAGAGAAAAAGGAGGGAAAAGGACGGTGTACGGTTTCTGCTGTGGCTCTGCGCTATTAAGTGTAGACAAGGAATACATTCCTTTTCTTTAAATAACCCTCATTCACTCTAGTAGTGTCATGCTTCATCATCGGGTTCACCTTGACTCCTAAAGGTCAAGATGGGCTCAACCGTCTTCCAGGGAGATATTACAGAGAAAAGACCAGTGGGCTTAACTAGAAAATTAAAATCCCTCCTGTCCTCCAAGGTATCCCTTTATTGTCGAGTAGTCGGGGAAAGTTAAAAATATATAGTAGTTGTGGGTAAATATGATTTCATGCTTTTTATTACCCTATATTACACCAACATGTTTCATCCCTACTCTAGGGCCTAATTAAGTTTGGGCCCTCCTTTCTTCTCTCTCCCTTCCTAGAAGTCATCACACCCGACTAGGTGGGATACTTATAAGTTTGCTGCAAAATGTATTAGGGAGGATGTATCAGGAACACCTTTCAATTGAGAAATTACCTCTTTAATCTCTGGATCCGTAAAGGGTTACCCTGCTCAGACCTAATTTGTATACAGTGTAATCTTCAACTACACTTGATCTAGTAGCTTAGGATTCCCTGGCTGCTTGAAGGCAGTTGCTGCAGTGAGTGTTAGTCTTGAAAAGAGTGAAAATATTGTGATGGGACACCCATTAGTTGTTATGGTCCCACATTCAGTGGAGTTTCTAATGGCAAACACAAAGACCCAACATCTAACCCACAATAGACCTACAAATTATGAGTAGACTCTATTAGCTTCAGACATATAACTATCAAACATTGTCATGTGTTAAATGTTTCTACCTTGATGTCTGTAATTTAATACAATTATAAATGTGAAGAGTATGACTCTGAATGCCTAGGTGTCCCCGAACTATGCACAAAGCCAATACCCAACATCAAGGATGAACCACTAAAGGAGCCTGATCATGTCCTTTTTGTTATTGGTCCAGGCCTGAGAGTAAATGAGGTCACACTGAAAGCAGTATATGCTGTGGGCTCTATAGATGATGGAATCGAAGCTTCTTGGTTTTAATGTGTTCTCTCTGCACAAGTTCCAGAATTAATTGGCCTTACAAGAGCTTGCAGTGTGACTGGACAAATGAGAGTCACCATCTTTACTGCCCGCCAATATGTTTTCAGTGTAGTACATGATTTTGGGCAATTATGGTCACAGAGAGGCTTTTTTTACTTCCACAGGTACTCCCATCCGGAATAATTAGAATGTGAAAGATTTGCTTGATGCCATTCAACTGCCAAAATAAATTGCGGTTTATAAAGTGTCCAGGACACCAACCAGGCAGTGGATACATTGCCATGAGCAACAGATACGCTGACTCAGTAGGCAGGTATTATGCACAGCTAGCATGCCCATTCAATGAAGGTTTCACAAACAGATCTGAGGGAGAAAGTGCCTTTGCAATGATGATGGAAATACCAAATATTTGGGAAGCATTAAAATGAGTGCTAGAAACTGTGCCTAAAGCAGAACCAAATGGGTTGCATGAAAAATGCAAATTATATTTGGATGTCAGCTGATGGAAGGCCAGTGTTGCCTGATAGCCTATTGTTTCCAATTACTAGGTACTATCATGGCTACACACATTTAGGAAGGGATGCCATGGTGAGAGTATTCTGCCAAAGCTGGTTTAATCCTAGGTTTCGAATGATTGCAGATGAGAATTGCAGGAGATGTATCACATGTCAACAGCAGAATGTAGGAGGAAAATACAAGTCAGAAGTACACATATAGGGAGATTTTATGGACCCTTTAACAGACTACAGATGGATTTTATCGATATGCCTGTGCACAACGGTTTGAGATATATCCTAG
Source organism: Lissotriton vulgaris (assembly GCF_964263255.1). Classification (NCBI taxonomy): domain Eukaryota; kingdom Metazoa; phylum Chordata; class Amphibia; order Caudata; family Salamandridae; genus Lissotriton; species Lissotriton vulgaris. The sequence goes on from NC_141685.1 coordinate 1,574,293,956, forward strand.
TGATCATCTGCGTGTTCTCAAAATGGGTGAAAACCAACCCAACAAGGAGAAATGACTGTCTCAATGCAGCTAAACTGTTACTGCGAGAGATCATAGCAAGATATAGGATGCCAAGCCTTCTTCAGTCAGATAGAGGAACACACTTCACTAATGAAGTGATGAACATGCTCTCTGCTGCATTATAGATCGAGCAGGAGTTACTTTGCTCTTACAGACCAGCAGCTTCCGGAATAGCCAAGCAAATGAATGGAACAAAAAAGTTCAGATTCACAAACGTTTGTGTTTCTACTACATTGAAATGGCCAGATGCTTTTCATTTGGTGCTGATGAGTGTCCAAAGCATTCCAGATGGGAAACAGGATTATTCTTGCACACCTTTCTCATGGGGAGGGCAATGAGTCTATCAGCTGTGCGTGCAAATGCCCTTGTGAACATCACAGAAGATATGAGTTTGGACTACTGCAAGACACCTGCTGATGTGGTTTGTTCTGTCTCTCATCAGGCGTCAGCTGCTACATGAGATAGTTATCAAGAACAGAGCCACGACCTCGGTCCTGACTGGGTAATGATGACGTAGCACATTCAGAAGAGTTGTCTTGAGCCCATATAGAGTCCCCTATCAGATTGTACTAACAATGAACTTTACTCTTAAATGTGCTGGAATTTCAAACTGGATATATGCCTCATACGCCAGGAGAGTGAGTGATCCAGAAGAATCAACCTTGGTCTATGATTTTGCGAACAGAGCATTAGTGGTCGGAACACCAGTTGAGAGGCCACCAAGACCCATAGCAGAAGCACAGATTGGCGTGCAAGCAGAGGTACAAGGAGAAGAAAGGGTGAAGATCAGCAGGTGTTCAAGCAGTATCACAAAGTGGTATTGATGTCTCATGTTAAAGAGTAGCAGAATTTTCTCTTTCACAGATGCTTGTGTCTGTCTAGTGTGAATGTGCATCCCCTGCTCCTGTTACTCTAAACCCACACAGGGAACACACAAAAGGTGCAGGCACACAGAATGGTTAAGCAAGAAAATGGCCACTTGTTAAATGTGGCATTTTAAAACAAAATATAAAAATCATCTTTACTAAAATATGTATTTTTAAATTCTGAGTTCAAGAAGCCCAATCTCCCTTTCTCGATCTTGTCCCAATCGAAAGTTTTGCTTGTAATATGTTACAAAGCAGCTCCCATGTTAGCCTATGGGACAGATAGCCTTGGGATAGTGAAAAAAAACAAATGAAGAGTATTTCACTATAAGGATCTGGAACACACACCAGTACATGTCCTACTTTTTACCCACATTGCACTGTGCCCTTAGGGATACCTTGGGCCTTCCTTAGGGGTGTCATACATGTTAGGAAAGAAAAGGTTGGAGCCTGGCAAGTGGGTGCACTTGCCAGGTCAACAATTGGCTGAATCAAACATCTGACCTGTAGCTTCACCCATCACATCTTTTGCTAAATCATGCTGAGCCTATGTCCTAAATTACGTCACTTCTCTTGGTTTTCAACAGGGAAGGCTGATGCCTCTCCAGACAAGGCATTGAAGAAAAATATCCTTGCTCTGCAAACAGAGCTATGGTTAATGGCGGAAATCTTTAGAGAACAGTTAAGACTGAAACCGCAGGAATTAGAGCCTGAGACTTGGTTGGAATAAAACAGAGACTCAAGAAGAAAAGATCAGGATTTATTACTCCATGACAATCAACTCTGTGGCCCGGGAGTGAATTGCAACAGAAAGTCCTAAACAGTTATTATGACTCATCTTGTGGAGGACATCCTAGAGAATGAAGAACACAGGAAGTGGTAGTAAGAACATTTTGTTGGTCTAAGCTCAAAAAGGCAGTACACGCCTATCTGCAGAACTGGATAGCAGTAATAATTAGTATTAATATTTTTCTTTAAAACCATATAGATAAATATAAAACAATATAGTACAATAACAAAATAGGCAACTTAACAGAAAGAAATCCAGGATCAGTGAATAAGATGAAACACAGCTCGCTGATAAAACACGAATATTCAGACAATATACCACAAAAGAACACAGAAATAGATACAAGTGATCGATACATAAGAAAATTGTTTAGAACATTACAGATCTGTTGGTATGAATATATATGTAGTGCAAACTGTTTAAAAGTTATAGAAATTAGGGAAGACCTTACATGGACAGCTCCAATAGGAAAACTGGTAACAGCAAAACAGTTTTCTAGTTCCTTTAACTTCTATCAAAACAATTGACAGAATACCATTTCTTTAAAGGCAGAACCAGATATCACTGCCAAAGTGATTTAGAAATAGAACTGCAAAGCATAGTTCAGTGCAAAGTGTTTTGCATGCAGATTAAATCACAAAGACAATGAGCCAGCACTTTAACAAATTGCTGATCCTTGGAGAAATTCAAACAGTAATGAATCACATTCTATCTAAAGCGAGTCAATAGGAAATGGTGTCTGCCATTAGTCACAAAGCAGAGGTAAGGTTAGAGCGTGGGTACAGATTTCAGTAATACCTAGAATCTTACTGAGGATTTAGTTAATTTTTTTTGCTCCCTAAAATCTTTACTGAAATTTAAGAATGCTTTTCTCATCCAATGTAAGTCAGAATGCAGCAGACATCAAAATAGGAAGCAAAGAGGAGAAATAAAGATATTTCTGCTGTCTACACCTTGGTCAGTGAGGCGCGGCATTTTGGTGCAATCCCAGGTTAACTGACCATAGTAAATCTGGCATTGCATCACAATTTATGGGTGGATACCCAGAAACACCAATGCTCCGCCCATGGAATGCATACCTTAATAATATGTAACGCAACACAGCACAAGCCGCTGTGTTGTGTTACATGTCATTGCTTTACATGTTATTGCGTTACATGTCATTACAAAACCATGCAAGCCAGTCCTTTCATTGCCTTGTAAATACCAGTTAGGGACTTTTGTTGCCTTGCGATAGTTAGGGACTTTTGTTGCCTTGCGATAACTTGTGCTATGCAAAGAAAATGTAAGTCCTTAGTAAATCTGGTTCCATGTCTCAATCATGATGGCATGACAGTAAAGAGAAATGGCTATCAATGTCAATAAACCCCCATTCACACAAGCAAAAGTAAGAGAGGTAGCAGGAATAAAAAAAGAATACCAACCAAAGAAAACATTATTTTGGTATCAAGTTTCTTGTTAACAAATAATAATAAAAGACCTACCAAAAGATGACCAATCTGTGTTGTTCTTGTCTGGGTAAGATGCTCTCAATATTTCATGAAAGTAGTTTTGCTTGGTCACGTTTGAAATAGAAGTCATGACAGTTGTGTTTACATCCTTGGCTCTGGCATTTCCGATGCTAGACCTGTTGAAATGTTCATATCTTTGACTCTAGAATTACACAAAGATGGGTGGCATTGTTAAGAAGTCAATTATTACAGTTTAAAGAAAAGAGAGCCTCAAATCTACTGTATGTTTGAATGTCACTTTTATTTTCCATAGGCAGGTTGTGGATGGGACATAACTCAGGGACACCACTGGTAAGAGGGGTTGGATTTGGCCTATAAAAGTAACTTATTGATTCTCCTTCAAGCCATTGAAGTACATGATAGATTGTTCAAAATGGAGCCCTTTTAAGGTCTCCAGGTAATGTTTTGTCACTTGATCTAGTCCAGGAAGGTCTTCTCATTATAATCATCTATTATTAAATTGTCCCCTCCACCTATATAGTGATCTAACCAGTGAACAACCATTTATTTTACTATATATGGCCCCGAGAGACTTGATCATCAGAGGGAGGACATCAAATAAAACCACGACAAACAGCTGTGCCTCAAGTGGAAAAGGAAGTGTAGGTAATGAAATGGGAGCAGGAGTTTTTGGAGGACAAATAACAGAAAAAGGAAATTGAGAGTGAGGGATGAGTAATGATGACCTGCAGCGAAGAAAAGTTGTCATTAGAAGGGACTGAATATTCCAGGAGGGGCACATTGGCCTTTGAACCACAAACATAAGTAATAAACTCTGTTGAATCTAAGCAAGCTTCCATGGCAGGTATATGTTAAATTGGATGTGAAGAGCTAGGATTGTCTACAAAAGTGTAAAATCCCTCGCTTGAATGGGCTGATTAGAAATGAGATTCATAACAGTAGCACATTCCATTAAAAATAGTGTAATTTTACATTCAGTTGCTGACAAGCTAGCATTGATCATGCCAAAGGCAGTGATAATTAGTGACTCAGGTTTATTTGAAAGAGGCTCTGAGGCTAGAGAGGTAGGGTTTGTGTTGACCCTTTGGGGTCCCCTTATTTTACTGAAGCCCTTTTGGCAATTTCAAAGTTTGAGTTAGCTACTCCTTTGAACATTTTTCTTAGTGGATTGAAGTAAAACTAGCATATCCATAGATAGAAAGTTGTCTTTGTCAGCCATGATAGTCAGAGGTTTAAATGATATACATTAATAAATCGAAATAGATGGAGTCAGAGAGGCATTAATAGCATTGAAAGGTGACTTTACTGTTTGACGGAATTTATCTGCTACATTGGAGCGAAGTTTAGCATTCCCAAATGCTCTTCAATAGAAACAGTTTCAACATTTAGAGATCACAAAGAAGACGTTAAGGTACATAATTAAGGTAGTGTCATGCAGTTCCTACTAATCCATAGGACCTGAGCATTGCTTGGACAACATAAGTTAAGGGCTTGGTTTCAAGACTGATTCTGGACCCCTGATAGAGCGCAAGCTCACCTGCTCGATATACTCACCTGGGCCCATAAAATTATATATACTTTGAACAGGTACACTTACACTCAATCAATTTTAATTTAACCATGCGGAACCTAAACCATTTTGACTTACCAATCCAAGTCACTGATACCTAACATCCTAAAGGATCAAGGGAGTTAACAAGAAAATAGGTAGTTGAATAACATTAGTACTCATTAAATAACCACAAACTCGGGAAAGGTTTAAGTTCTTTTATCTAGTGTAATTTCTTAAATATTTGAAACCATAATAAGTCAATAATTTCTTGTTCTATTAGAATGATGAAGATTGAAAACGAAAACGAAATATGGAATAATTCAGAAAGAAATATTGCTAAGCATTAAACACAGGGTGGATAGAAAAGGGAAAACATTCAATGACAAGCCCACACTTTATAGTTACCTAGAATGGTGTGAAGACCAACCCTGGCCATGGGCTAGAAAAGGATAGGAAAATTCCAAAGTGCAGGTGCCAGTGAGAAAGAACAGGTGCAGACCAGAATTAGGACAGGTTACAGACCAAATTTGGATAAGGACTGGACCATCACAGGCTAAGATCAGCACCACAGCTAAAGTTCAGAATGCCAATGTTGTAAACCCTCTCTTCTGCTAACAGTTGAACCTCGACCGGGTTATCGAACTCCTTCCCAAACCCAGATTGGGTTATCGAATCTTCTGACAGAGTGCTCGGCAAGCACCTCTGCTCTCGATCACCTATTGAGTGCGTTGGGTCAGTGAAGGGTCAGCTATTCGGACAAGTTGGACAATCTAACTAGCTAAGGTTACCCTAGTTATACTATTTTCCAGGTCAGTGTACCACCCTCCAATGTTGCAAATGTGTGAATCCCACAATTGTATTGGCCAAAAGATGAGGAGAGTTCATCACACCATATTAATATGAGGTAAATGTCATTCAGTATTTAAATTAATTTCCCTCCCATAACTTTATCTTCCCATGTACTTTTATTCCACCCGGCAGTGAATGTATCAATAACATACAATGTTTAATAAATTATACAATTCAGCTTCCTCTAGCAGGGCGAGGAGTTCATATTCTCATAGTTTCACAGTTCATGTCTGATGCTGGCATCGGTTTAATGCCATGGCTTCAGTAGCTTGGGTTTCTTTGCGCAGGCGAAGTTCCTCCAAAGATGAAGTTCAGAAGTACATTTCAGGCCCAAATGCGATACATGCAATAATAGAAGAGAAACAGTTTTAGAAACACAGAATAAATGAATGCACTGTATACCACTTATCTCTTTTCTACTCCAATTATTTTATTTTAACTATTGCATTAAAGAGTGAGTAGAACAAACAGCTTAGCAAAGCAGCGATGCAAGCTTCTTGCACGTTAGGACACAGAACAGCCATCTTAGTTCTAGTGCGTAGAAGCAAAAGTTTCCCACCAAACTAAGTAATACGTCATGTCACATGAGTGTGACAGACGCATTCGCAGTAGAAGATCTCGCGTAGCAGCAGCCATTTCAATGCAAGCAGATTATAGTTAGTAAAAGCACATTCTCGAGCTTCCCCTAGATACTAGAAATGTCGTGTAATGCAATATTAATATAACGAAACATGTTAGTTAGTACATTAATATTATTTTCAAGAGGGCTGAATACAAGCAAGTCGCTTTACGTGTGCAACCTTGCTCCATCATCCCCTCGTTGATGATATTTTATATCAGCACAAATTAATGAAACAGATGGCAACTTTCACATTTCACCCAACTCAATTTCTTCAAACTTTTTGTTAAGTTTTTTTTCATTATTAATGTGAACATTTTTCGCTTTCTTGTACAAATGATCCAGGGTATAGGGCAATTGTGACTGCACTTATCTATAATGTAGGCTAATTATACAATAAGTCTGGGTGCCAAGGACCTGAAGCTATATACCCTTAAGCTTCCGAGGGAATAAACCCACAAATTACTATCAAGCACTATGATCCAGCACTCCCCACAAATAGATATTCAGTAACAGACAAGTAATTTAAGCAAATGTAATAAGGTATTCTGGAATCCATTCTGTAAGGCTTTAAACATTCTTTATTCTTTTACTTCTTCACAAAATACGTAGCCAACACGTTTCGTCCGAAAGGACTTCTTCAGGGCTACAAATAAGTATACAAAAATACATATATTATATACGATCCTATTTACACTTAATTAAAAACACACTATTATATAACGCGGAGAACAGCGTTCAGAGTTCCAAGCTATAAATATGTCCCCCCCCACCCCCTGAGTGGCTTCTTACCTAGAAAAGAGCGCCGTCGTCTCAGATCGCGTTGGTGTCCTCGAAAGCGTTGATAAAACTAGGTTGGGCTTGAATATTAACAATGAGTTATATCATTTCTTGTAGCATATCCTTGTTACACATGTCGGAACTGTTTTAATGTATTAGACCCCTACTGGGCTCAGTAGGGTTTTATTTTACCTATGAGTCTATGAACGACTGTGCTAATCTGTAAATCTCTGCCGGATAGAGTTCTTTATATAAGTGTTGTTTAATAAGTTGCATCATTTGCTGTAAGATTGCTCTCTTTATTCGAATATGATATACAAACCTCTGTTGCCCTTATTAACATATCTCATTTACATGAGTTTTATACTGGGCTTAGGAAGAATTGCTGATCCAATATACTCTTGTCGCACTTGTCGTAACTTGTTGTAACTGTTCCAATGCATGAGACATCTACTGGGCTCAGTAGGGTTCTATTTTCACCAATGAAACAAAAAATGACTGTGTTAACTTGTAAACCGTTATAAGATAGATCTTACATATATGTGCTGTTCCAACTGTGCAATATTAATATAAACTTTATCAGGGATGTGCTTTAATGTTTGCATTTAAAAAATAACTATTGCTCCTCATGTAAAACCCTGTTTATGTACACGTTTCTTGTTGTGTTGCACATTTTCATGTAAGGAACCATGTGTGGATTACCCTTTGAGAACTCAGCATGGGTTTGTTGAAATTTACACGTCTCCCCCTTTTTGCACATTGTTTATTTAGGGTGTTTAAAGTTTATTAAACCTTTTATGTAGATCTGATATTTTGCCCCAAACAGAACTGGAGTATAGTGATGTCTTTATTTAGCATCTGATAATCACGTTCCGAAACAAAAATGGTGCTTGTTTCCTGAGCACTATTTACAATCTAATTCTTTCTCTTGATTTCTAATGTCGCCCTTTTTTCATCACACATTATAGACACCATAAGTGCCATCAGGGGCACTTTGGATTAAAACAAAATCGGTTATTAATCAAAGTTGATAGATTGTCGGGTCCGTAATATAGATATGTGCCTTTCACTCAAATCGGTCCTTTTCTTTTGCAAGATGGCCGATAGAACGCGCTCTTGAATCGAATGAGCGAAATAATCATAACAATACGGATCCCTCCGATCACGTGGATATATATCAAAATATTCATCTGATGTTCCAAAATTTATATTCACAAATATAGAGGCTGGAAACGGATGTACGATAATGCCTATATCATGATATTCTATATGCTCGGGCGGTATTCGTTAATGACATTGCCCATTACAAGATGGCCGACCTACTTTTTCCATTTGTATGGCTATCTATGATAATCTAGGACAGCTGATCACCTCAAGGGGGCTATTTAAACCCTGTCTGGTTAACCTAGTTTTATCAACGCTTTCGAGGACACCAACGCGCTCTGAGACGATGGCTCTCTTTTCTAGGTAAGCAGCCATTCGGGGGGGGGAACATATCTCTAGCTTGGAACTCTGAACGCTGTTCTCCGATGCTGTATAGGATGTTTCCTCTTCCCTTTCTAGCCTTTTCAGACTCTGGAACTGTGTGACAGGTATCTGAAATGTCTGAGTATATTGATCTATCCTTATCTGTTCCTCCTCAGAATTACTATTGGCTTTGATTTCTGTAATCTGAGTACGTTCTTCTAATCCTGACTCATCCTCACTATCACTCTGTCTATCTAAATAGGTCTGGCTTCTGGTTCTCACAACATCTTCAGGAATGTCAATCACTGGAATCCATTCATCCTGACTGGTGCTCGGTTGTTCATCATCAACTACTTCAGAATCACTTTCCTGGGACTCCTCAGCTGCAGTTTCATCAGCTTCAGTCACTCTTTTAGTGTGACTTGCATGGATCCAATTCGGAATTCCCTTGCACTTTACAGCTGTAGTGGTGACCAATATCACTTGTTTAGGCCTTCCCAACCTCGGAGCTAGGCAAGATTTTCGAGTATGTTCCCTTATCACAACCCAGTCACCTGGAATCAGATCGCGTGCTGGAGTTGATTGTCTGGCGACAGCGTCTTCTCCCACCTGATGAGAGATAGAACGCACTTGGTCAGCCAGTTCTTTGCAGTAATCTAGTACTAAGTCATCAGATATATTTATCAACTTGTGTCATGGCACCCATGCCTGCCTCATTGCTTTTCCCATGAGTATCTCATGAGGACTCAAGCCTGTGTTTTGATCTGGAATGCTTCTGAGTCCCATCAAAACAAGAGGTAAAGCATAAGGCCAATCTAATAGAGTAGATTCATTTTCTTTCCCAATCTTGACTTAATTGTGAATTCAGTTGTTCCACCACTGCAGAAGCCTCTGGGCGGTATGTACAGTGCAGCCTTTGCTCAATTTTAAATGCTTCACAGATTAGACCAATTATTTCATTATTAAAATGACTTCCTCAGTCTGATTCAATTGTTATTGGAAAACCAAAACGTGGAATGAGCTCTCTGAGTAGTAGTTTTGCTACAGTAATGCTATCATTTCTGCGAGTAGGGTAAGCTTCCACCCATTTTGAAAACAGGCAGACAAGGACATACTTCATTCCTTGGCAAGGGGGTAAGTGAATAAAATCAATATGAATACGAATAAAAGGACCTTCTGCTTTCCCAATTTCTCCTGGTAACACTACAGTTTTCTTCCCAGGATTCATTTGGTGACAAATTAAGCACCTATGGCAAATACTCTCTGCTGCATTCCTGATCTTTGCATTGAACCAAGTTTGTCTGAACAATCTAATCATGGCGTCCCGCCCTACCGTGTGAATCACCATGGTACATCCTAGCCATAGGAGCAAGCATACAGTCTGGTAACACAGGCCTTCCATCAAGGTAAACAATGACACCATCTCCAGCCCTTCTCTGACAACCTATTTTTGCCCAATCTTCCTTTTCTTTTTGTTCTACATCATTTTGCAAGTCTCTCACTTATTCCCACATTTTCACTCTTCCAAGCAACATAAGTTGGCAGCTGTTTCCATTTGTTTCAATTTTCTTGTTTATTGCCATTTTATTTTTGGCACAATATTGAGCTAATTGGTCAGCATATCGGTTACCTGCTGTCACTCTGTCATTACCAGATTGGTGAGCATGACACTTGACCACAGCCACTGTTTCTGGTAATTGGATTGCTTTCAGCAAATCTTTCACATAATTTCCATTTTTAATAGGAGTACCTGATGAAGTCAGAAACTCCCTTTGCATCCAGAGTTGGCCAGAATCATGCACAACTCCATACCCATACTGGCTATCAGTATAAATGGTCACTTTTGCATTTTTTCCAATTTTGCAAGCTTTTGTTAATGCAATTAATTCAGCTTCTTGTGCAGACGTGACTCTAGGGAAACAGGATGCTTCAACTGGACCCCATAGAGTACACACAGCATAAGTAGCACTCAAACCTCCTTCCTCATGTCGCATGTATGAGCCATCTACAAATAGCTCATGTTCTGAGTTTATTAGTGGCTCTTCTCTTATATCTGAGCGAGGTTTAGTACAGTTTTCTGTAAGATCAATACAATTATGTTTGACTTAATTTTTAACTTCTGCAAATTGTGAATCAGGCAATAATGTGGCTGGGTTCAGAATATTACACCTAGCAATAGTCACGTTTTCTGCACCTACAAGAATTCATTCATACTTAGTCAGCCGACTAGGAGTTAGGTACTGGGTTTTAGTTCTGGTCAACAAAATCACAACTGCATGTGGGACATATACGGTTACTGGATGTCCCATAATAATGGACTCACTTTGCTCCAGACTCATGCAAGTTGCTGCTACTGCTTTCAGACATCCTGGCAATGCAGCTGCCTCTGGATCCAGTGCAGAAGAAAAATATGCAACAGATCATGGGTCTGAGTCAGAACTGAAAGTGCACAAATGTCTCGTGTATCACAAAATAATGCAAACTCTTTGAATGGTCAGCTATCCCTAATGCTGGAGCTGAACACAGACAATTTAGTAATTTCAGGAAAGATGACATGCTTTCATCATCTTACTCTACTGGGTCTTTTGCTCTTTTCTTTGTCATTTGTATCAAAGGTTTTGCTAGGACAGTAAATCCCACAATCCATTGCCTGCAGTAACCTACAACTCCAAGAAACATTCTAATTTCTTTCTGTGTTTCAGGTAGATCAATGTTTTGAATTATTCTGATTCTTTCAGAAGTAACTCTACTGACACCTCTCTCTACCCGGTGCCTCAGATATTTCACTGATATAGTACAACATTGCAGTTTCTCAGGTGATACTTTGTGTCCTCCTTTGCCTAAATGATTCAGTAGAGCAATGGTGTCAACAACACAGTCATTTCAATTTTTAGACGCCACCAGTAGGTCATCTATATATTGCACCAGGAATGATTGTCCGGGCAAAATCAGAGATTCAAGGCACTTTTTAGGATCTGATTAAAAACCGATGGACTTTCTGTGTACCCCTGAGGGGCACAATTCCATAACATAGATATGGTCATTAAATTTGAATGAGAAAATATATTTGCTATCTGGATGTAATGGAATGGAGAAAAATGCATGGCACAAATCTATTACAGTAAACCAGCCTGCTGCCCACGGTATTTGATACAAAATTACAGCAGGATTTGGTACAACTGGGCAACATGGGACACCAATTTTGTTAATTTTGCGGAGGTCTTGTACGACCCTGTACTTTCCGCTCGCTTTCTTTATGCCAATTATGGGTGAATTACATGGACTGCTCATTATCTCCTGCAAAATACCTGCTTCAACTAGACGGTTTATTTCTAGTGCAACTCCTGCTTTTATTTCTGGGCTCATTTTGTATTGTCGAATATTTGGGAAAACTGCACCTTCTTTTACGGTCACTTTTACTGGATCAACATTTGCCATTAATCCTACATCTTTTCCTGTGAAATCCAACACTTTAGGATTTACCTATGTGTAACTCTTTTGGCAAATTTTCTAAAGTCAACTTTTTATTTTCAGTTCCTTGTTTTACTAACATTAATTTATAAATTCCATCTTCATTTGGGGTTTGAATTTCAACACCATTTAGTGTGCCAAAGATGGTGCAATAAATTTTGCACAGCAAATCTCTACCTAACAGGTTTACTGGACTGGAGTCACATACAACAAACATGTGCATTTCTTTAAAATTGCCTTTCTAATTTCCATTGGTTCTGTACCTGGGGTACTAATTTGTTTATTAGAAACGCCCACTACTTGGATCGCTTCTACCGAGAGGGGTAGGTTTGAAACGTCTGCTGTTCTCACAGTAGAACAGGTAGCGCCAGTGTCCAACAGAAAGGTAACATCATTTCCTTCAACCTTTCCCTCAATGTATGGACCTGACTGATCTACCTGCAAGGATTCGTCAAGTACGCACTTCTCATCCTCCCGTCTCAAGCACCATCAGAAACTGTCCTCATCAAAATATGCGTCACTCAAAAGAAATTGAAGTGTCACTGTGTCCCTTTTACCACTTCCTTCCCAACTTGTGGTATCCACACTGTATGTGGTTTGACTCCCAGGATTTGGCATAGGCGCCAATGGTAACTGGTTTTGTATTACCTGTTTTTGCTGCCTTTTTGATACCTCATTCTGCGTCTGTAAATTCAAATTGTTAGTTTGCATGTTATTATTTAATACAGCCTTACACTCGTTTTTTCAATGCCCAAGTTTTTCGCACCCATGACAAGGAAATTTCTTTTAGCTTCATCTCGATTAAAGTTTCCCCTAGGTTTACCCCCATTTCCATCTCCTGGAGTCTGAATATTTTTCATTTGGAATTCTTGTTGCTCCGCTAATTTTACTTGTGCCCACATCACTTTTTCTTCTAAATTCTTTCATTTATTTTCTAACTCGTCTTCACAGTATTTGCATATTTTAAAATGTCATCTACTGGTTTGGTCTGCCGACAGATCTTATGATCTTTAATCAGTTGTGAAATTTCTGGTTTTAATCCTGACACAAACCGTTAAATAAAATGTGTCATGTCTTTTGTATCAATACTTTCTAACCATTGTACTGCTTAAATACCTGTAGTAGGCGCTCGTAGTATGCGTGTACTGATTCATCCTTATTTCGGGTAGTTCTGTCTATTCTTGTCCAATCTGTTTCTTTTGTAGGTACCTTTCCTTTTAAGTACAGTATTACTTTATTATATTTTTTTATCACTTCATCTGATGGGGATCCTGTTTTTTTTATCTCTAGGGTACTCATCATTAGGCCAGTCAACTGCTATTTTGCACTCTGTTCATAAATCTACAGGAACAACAATGTCAAACAACCCATCCAAATCCTTTAGCAACACTTTCAAGACCTTTACAAATCTTTCAACCTGCCTGTACCACTCTACAGGTTTCTCTCTTAGCTTTGGGAAATCATTCGTAAATGATAGAATATCCTGTTGGGTCCATGGAACATGCACATAACCTCCTCCTGGCACTTCTCTCATCAGGCACAATTTCCCTACTTTCTCCGATTCTTTCTATACATATTCAGATACAGTGCTTTTCACTTGAGCTTCTTCCTTTTTCTTTATCCATCTAGCTTTCCATCTGTCTAAATCACCCCACTTTTGTAATAGTGATAATAATTCTTTAATCTGTAATTTTCTTCCTGACACATTCATGTTTTCTAAATCTTTGTCAGAAAATTCAGCTCAATATGGTTTCTGTAACATTTTTGATTTACCAATATCAATTCCCATTTCATTTGCCAAACTCGTTACTTTTCATGAAATATCTTTGTATTTCGAGTTATACTTTGACATATAAACAACAATTCATCTTCATTTAATGCATTTAATCGGTCTAACCCCACATTTCCAGCAAGCAGTTCTTCCAATTCAACTCTTAATTTAGAAATATCCAATGTCTTTGGCTGTGATTTTGGTTTTTCTATTTCTCGAGACCATCTTTCAATTTCCTATGGGGTAACTACAGTAGAGCTTCTCGTACCTGAGGAGGTTTCTATTTGTACCTCTCTAGAATTTACAGGAGTAGTTTTCCTAGCTGAGCTATTTACTGGATCTCTTATAGGTAAATCCATCAGAGAAATTTCTGACTCACATTCACCTGCTTGATCATCCACTATTAATGTTTCTTTTCTTGGCTGCACTACAAGTGTAGTTAGAATGAGCGGTCTAGGACTGGTTTGCTTATCTCCAGATAAAGAAACAACAGGACCTATAGTCACTAGAATCGTTAAGGCTCCAGGACTTGTGTTTAACTGTGTAATTTTCTGAATTAACTCATTTCTTTGTTTATTTATTGCTTCTCATTCCTTTTCCTGTAACACTTTTTCCAATGATGTTTCATGTATTACTTGCGGAACTAAAGGTGGCTTTAAGAACGGAGCACTAGGATTAGCTTGATTTTGCTCCTCATGATAAGGTGGCGGATTTTTCATTAGTAAGTCCTCCAGATAATCATCTTCTGGATCAACACTTGTCATTACATTTTTTGTTTTCTCTGCACTTTTACTTCCTGTTTGTTCTTCTAAAGCTCGGACAGGATATAACCCTTCCACTAACATGGACTTCCTCCATTGTTTCATCTGTTTATCACTCATCTCTTTAGGAAATCTGGGATAGAATTATTTTTTTTTTTATTGTGGTGAAAGTAATTAGTAACGTACAATACATTGCATAAGAAGTCAAAGATCGGGGAGATTGATCACAGATAATTCACACAGCCATTCAGCCCACATCCCGGGGGCCGGGCGGCAGAGCACGTCTTCAGCATTTGACTCTTATATGATAGTGGCATATTATACAAGTTCTAGCATCAAGTGGTCAAAAACAGTGTCATCACATTTTTCATTTGCATTCTGTAACCAGTAAGTAAATACAACAAGGACCAGTGCACAACAACATTCATCTTCCCTTCAGTATACGCTTGGGGTAAAACAACCCGTATATGATACAAGTTAAGAATCCAGCCCATGCCCGTTAATCTAACTGATTCGTTTGTAAGTATTCAACAAGATACAGCCAATAGTTCTTTGGCCTTGATCTAGCCGGTAATTCCTCTTCGTAGGTCAGTAGCGTGTCTTTGCAATAGATGAGGTCCGTAATCCAGTGTCTTGTGCTCGGGGGATCAGATCCATTCCAACCCATGGAAACCCTGCGCTTAGCAAGTAAAAGCGCTATGACACAAAATTTACGTTTCTGTGCTCTCAAAGTAGGCACCAACCCAAGCAAACATGTGCGTATGGTACATTCAATGGGAGTATCCAACATAACACTCAGCATCCGGGTCACGTCAGTCCAATACTTGGCTACTGGTGAGCAGTGCCATGCTAGATGGAGAAAGCCAGCATCATCCGCCCTACAGCGTTTGCACCGGGCATCTCTGCTTAACCCATAGCTACAGAGGCATCGAGGCATGTAATACATTTGGTGCACATATTTATAATGGATTATTCTAAGATTACCATTGGGCGTTAAGAGACTAGTTAAGGAGCAGGTAGTAGCCCATTCCTCTGGCGTTAGTAGATCAGACATTTCCGCATTCCACCTCGCCATTGCTTTGTCGGTGGTACGCTCTATGTCTCCTTGCATTTTAGCATAAAGTTTAGAAACTACGTTACGCGCTGTGGGTTCCGTGATCAGAAAATTGCAAGGAGGATGATTGCTGTGGTTCTTCAGAATACAAAGGGTACAAGTCCCTAATCGCCCTCTGGAGGCGGTAATACGTGAATTGAAAAAGTAGTGTAGGATTGTTTATGTAAGTGAGAGTGTCTAGTGTCCTAAACTGTCCCTCTTGGTACAGGTCACCCATTTTGTCTATACCAGCCTGATTGAGTATATCCATGCCCACTCTCTCTTGCGTGACTGACAACGCTGGATGATGATGCAGAGGAAGGGCAGCCGCATAGAGCGGTAGTTTGTTCGCCATCTTACCCAGCAGGGACCAAGCCTCATTGGTAGTATCTATCTTGTTGATGTCCCGGGCATGTAATGGAGGTCTCTTATGGGGCAAAATGGCTGACAGCGGTGTAGGGAACGCATCGCCCTCTTCTATCGTGACATGTGTCATGAATGGTACTTCGTGATACCAGTAGTGTGCAAATTGTGCCTGTGCACACAAGTAGTAAAGGAAGAAGTCCGGCACTTTGAACGCACCTTGTTCAAACGGCAGAGTCAACGTTTGTAACTCGAGTCTGGCCTGTTTACCCGACCAAATTAGATTCAGTGTCAATTTTTTAATGTTACGAAAGACTTCCATTGGTTCTCTGATGGGGACGTTGTTAAATAGATAAAGAAATTTGGGAAGAAGCACCATCTTCACTATCGCAATCCTGTCTGCCAGCGACAGCGGTATATTGTTCCACCGTTTGATTTTGTCCTCTAGCGCACTAATGACCCTGCCATAGTTCGTGCGTATGACAACTTCTGGTTCTCTGTGGAACCAGACACCCAAATACCGTGTCGGTTCCACTTGCCACTCCAGTGGGTAATCCATAGTAAAGGGAGTGGTGCTGTCAGTGAGTGGGATAATTTGGGATTTGGTCGAGTTAATCTTTAGTCCCGAATGTTGACCAAATTTAATGTACTCACGAATCAGTGGGTTGAGGTTTTGGGCAGGATCTAGCACATATACCACCATATCATCCGCATATAGCGAAATGTGTAATGGGTGGGTCGGGAATTGGAGCGCCGAGTAATGGTGATGTTGTCGGATCTTACAGGCTAAGGGCTCCAGCACCAGTGCGAACAGTAATGGGGATAGGGAACAACCCTGCCTTGTGCCTCGGGCAATCATGATAGGTTTCGAAATATATTTGTTAATATTTATACGGGCAGTTAGGGCAGTGTATAGCATTGATATCCATTTTATGAAGACGGTGGGGAAACCTATCCGGCCCAGTACAGCATGCAGGTATGTCCATTCGATCGTATCGAAGGCCTTGGCAGCGTCCAGGAGGACCGCCGCAGCTTTGGTATCGGGGACCAGATAGTGTGATAATGCAAATAAAGTTCTAGTGTTATGCATCGTAGATCTGTCTGGTATGAAACCTACTTGATCAGGCCTGATCAGGAGCGGCATTAGTGGTTTGAGGCGCGCAGCAAGCAAACTAGCAATGATCTTAGTGTCCACGTTTATGAGGGAAAGGGGCCTGTAGGAATCCCAGTATACTGGGTTTTTGTCGGGTTTAAGTAGCGCGATCAGCATAGCCTCTCGCAGTGTGGGCGGGAGGATTTGTTTTCGTGAGCTTCCCCGTACATCCTCACCAAGTTTGGAGCCAGGAGGTCTACAAATGCTTTATAAAACTCTCCCGTAAACCCGTCCGGGCCTGGCGCTTTACGTTTGGTAGTGCTTTTATGACATCCGTTACTTTTTCCACCGTGACAGGTTGGGATAGATAGGCTCTATGAGTGTCAGAGAGCCACGCAATATCCACATCAGCTAGGTAGTCCATAATATCCTCTACAGTAACCGTGGGACGCGACTTATACAGCTGACCATATGTATGCATGAATTCGCACAGTATACCTTTCATATCATGTTTGGGAGTGTCAGCAGAGTCTCTGACCGAATGAATTGTGCCGTTCGATCAGTACATATCCTATGTGCAAGAGTTTTCCCCGGGCGCCCACCCTCCCCATAGGCCCTTGCAGTGTATCGTTTTGAGATATATTTAGGTTCGTCCTTGGCATATGATTGGTGTTCTAGCAGGATCGTTTTTATTTCACCCAATATTTTGGAATCTCGTGTGACAGCATACCGTTGTTCGAGAACACCTAGATGTGTTTCCCGGGTACTGAGTTGTTGTCTGATGTCTTTAAGGAGACCAGCAGTGGTACTGATGCACGTAACTTTTATCGTGGCCTTGAATGCCTCCCAGAGGAGCCCTGGGTCATCAGTTGTCGGAGAATTGAGTGCAAAATAATGTATAATGGCCGAGTGTAGGGTGTCAGTGTAAACTGAGTCCAATAGTGCTGAGGCGTTAAATCGCCAAGTGAAAGGAGGTGGGGAGTAATGTGGTATGCATAATGTCAGCAGCACTGGGTTATGATCAGAGAGGGTGCGGGCAGATGTTTAATTGCAGTGGTCCAGAGTGTAATATCTCCTGTCCCCAGCCAGTAGTCTATGCGCGACCAACTATTGTGCGCAGCAGTTATATGGGTAGCCTCAGTTCAATCAGGGTACGTGGCCCTCCACAGATCAGTAAGTTGGAGATCCGAGATGGCGTCTCACAGCACAGCCAGAGCATGTTTGTGTCGTTCTACCGTGTGGCTTGATCTATCCAAGCCATCTCGCAAGGTAATATTAAAGTCACCCCCCCACAGCAGTTGGGTATCACCTAGATCTGAGAGGAGGCGCCACAGTTTAGTATAAAAAACAGGGTCATCGACATTAGGGCCATAGGTTTTCACTACTGTCAAACGCTGATTACGCAGCGTTCCCACCATAATTACATAGCGACCCTCATCATCCTTGAGAATTTGGTCTATATGAAATTGAACGCCTTTTTTCACTAGAATAAGGACGCCTCTGGAATACGTAGAATAGTTCGAGGTATGTGCTGCCTCAGCCCAACGCCGGCCAATCGTAACCGGCGTAGCAGCTGCTGTTTGAGTTATGTCAATGTGCTGTCTATCTAAGTAGGCGAAAATCTGACGAATTTTTTTAGGGTCTTTCAGCCCCCTAATGTTCCAGGTTAGAAAATTTAAATGTGTAGGCTGCAATTTGTCAGCAAATTGTGTTACAACAGGCAGGTATGACAGATAACCACGTCGCACATATCTCATCCAAGCATGGAGTATCATTCCTAGGTCGTTCCATGTCTATTTGGCAGCTAGTAAGCCAGGAGTCCGCAATGTTTCTCAAGTGCACAGGTCATAATACAACACACAAAAATCCCCCCGCCTCCCCCACCCACTTCAGCAACCCAACCTTGCCAAAGCCATCCCCAGTAACATACCAAACATTGGTGTAAACAGTTGTCGGGGAGCACCCGTATGGGGGGTCCACCCGGTACACACGTCTGCATCCACATAGTGGATGGGGACAGATGCTCAAATCAGTTATGCAATATAAAGTAATGATACCATTAGCATGTAGCATTGCAGGATAACTGCTTTGCGTGACGGCGCGCCCGTCACGGCAGCATGACATCGCACATTGGTGGTTAGCATAACATAGTGCAGATCACACATCTGTCGGCCAGATTTATCATGATAGATATGTAGACAAAGCACGCTGCACAGTGATGGTAGTACAGTGAATGGTAACTTGCACGATCCATATATACTTCCTAACGTGCCCTAGGCCCAAGTCTATGTCTCTCACATATGCATCAGTCACTGGTAACCGTTATATTTTGAGTTGTAGCACATCGTGTAGCAACAGCTATGCAACCAACACAAGGCATTAAGACATCACCACCCACCCGTTTAGGTCTAGGTGTAGCAAATTCAGTTCAGATGATGAGTCCAAAATGCACCATGATAGCAGAAGTAGTCACTAGAGTCTTAACCTCCCGCCCCTACCACCTGCATATGCATACGCATGCCACTCCACACGAAGCTGTAATATAGATAAAGTCATGTTGGCAAGTAAGTGGCATGTTATATCTTACCAGGACAGTAGTGCAACAGTACAATTCACTCGCAGGCGACAAAGGCTCCTCAGTCCGAATCCTGACACTGTTCTCCGCCGCTACTTGCTCTGCGCCCGCGAGCGACATTTTTAATATACTCGTGTGCAGCTTGCGGTGTGAGGAGTATCGTGGTGCGGCCTTTGCGGAGTACCTTGAGTTTTGCAGGGTAAAGCATGGCTTATTCAATGCCTAGGTCTCGTAGTTTCTTCTTCGCTGGATTGTATTCTTTTCTTGCCAACTGCACAGCCATAGTGTGGTCTGGGTAGAATTCCAGCCTGCTACCTTGATGTATTTCACCTTTTTCGCGTGCCATCCTTAAAACGGTGTCTCTGTCTCTGTAATTAAGCAGGCGGGCCACTATCGGACACGGCGGCGCACCGGGTTTTGGACGTGGGGCAAGAGACCGATGTACGCGCTCCCCCAAGAAAACCGCCGATAACGCCTCCCTGCTAAACAAGGTCGTTAACAGGTCCTCCATATACGTCTCCATCTTGCCCACATTGGTGGATTCTGGTACACCCGCGATCTGTACATTGTTGCGGCGGGACCTGGCTTCCAAATCTTCTGCCTTGGCGCGAAGTTCTTCCAGCACCTTCCCCATTTTAGTGCAAGTCTGCGTGGTCGATTTGGATTCATCCTCGACTGCTGATATCCTGGTTTCCGCCTCCACCACGCGTTCTCCATGCTTTTCGAGTTTAGCCGCCATGCTATCCACTCTTTGTGTGAGATGATCTAGCTTACCGTTCATCTCTTGAAGGCTGTGCTGTATGGCTCGCAGAACCGTTTCCATGCCACCCCCCTCTGCTTGTGTATTGTCCAGTTCGATGTCGGAATGTGCCGTCGCATTTTTGTTTTGCCTTGTTGTTGAAAAGTGCAGCTTTGTCTGTTGCTTTTCTGGCTTTCCCATTTTCTTAATGTGGTGTGCAAATTGCAAGAGCGAAAAAAAAAATCGTCGCCAGTGACACCTTGTAAATAGCGTCTGGGCTCGCCCCTGTACCTCCGGCGCTCTTGGGCGCTGCTTATTCCGCAGTATAGGTCGTCAGTTACCTGGCGGTGGTATCGCGTTTGTGTGATGAGGGGGGTCCCCAGTAGCTACAGCTATCTTGTGTCCCTGTGAGCGTGCACAATCACAGCACTCCCGCACAGGCGCCGCCGAGGATCTTTACAAGCAGGCTGCTTAACTTCACTGCACACCGATGGACGTACTTGTGTCGTAACGGGTGATGCCATCTGCTATTTTGGCGCGCAATTCAAATCGTATCTCCCAAAGCCCAGTGGTGCGACGAAGCCGGTCAGCAGGCAGGTCCGTGCTGTCAGCGTGCTATCTAGGACTTGCAATATACACAAACAAAATGGAAAAGCATATAGGGGAGGACAGCATACTCGAGCCCCACGTCTCTCCCATCACTGGAGTCTGCAGAGTACGTTAGCAGCAATGTCGGTCGTCATCTTGTTCGTCAGTCCTCTGGGAGCATTTAAAGGCGCATGGTATTCAAGGTGCAGGTGGGGGACGTAAAGCTCACTGACACACATCCCACAGTGCTCACCAGTATCGCGCAGTGCCAATAGTGTCGCTATCCGTCTCAACGCTGTATCAGGACCGACATTTCGATCCGATGTCACACAGAGCCGTCGAGTCTGGGAGCCACCATCTTGGGTGCTTACCGGCGAAAAGTGTCCTAAGTTTGTTTTCGTGGTCAGTCGCACATCGTTAATCTATGCTGACCATCAAGGCTTGTTCACTCAGCTGTCCAATGGCAAAATCAGTGTTTGCTGGGGCTGCACACATGCATTTAGCGGCAATAGAGGTCACATTGAGCACCCGTCCGGTGGAGCTGCCTTAGGAGCCAGCCATCCCGCAGTGCGCCCTCTAGTGCCCCCCCTAATCTGGGATAGAATTTACTCAGATTTCTGTCACTTCTAGATCTATCTCACTCAAAAGCCTCTGTTTCCCATTCCTCTAATGCTTCGTATTGGGTTAATCTAGGTCTAGGATCTAATTCATTCATGCGTGCTCTTAAATTGTACAAAACTCTACCATTGAAGGTACCATTTTCTGGAAATGCCAAAACTCCATCATCTTTTGTATATTCTATCCATTTTTCTAACCATACTCATGTGTGATAGCCCCTTTCAACCATCATGTATGATGCTGGCGTATTCGGTGGTGGAATAATAATCTCTTCTCTAGTTTTTATCGGTTTATCCTTTGTAAAGACATTTTTTACTTTCTTGACGAATGACATTTCTCTTTTATCTCCGTACATGATGTAAGGTCTCCCTCTAATCATCTGTTCCTTAGTACAACCTAGATATTTTCTATCTGGTCTATTTCCTATGAATCCTGGATCTAAATGCCACATATATTTTATGCCGTTTTACTTTTGAGGTGACACTCAGTTGTTTACGAAAAACCTCCAATACCAATTTGTTTCTTATTTTCAATGACCAATCAACAATTAGAATTCAGATAAATCCGGCCAATGATTGCGCGGCTTTTCTTGTGAGACAAGTTTTCACACTCCTGTACTCACCTCTCCTTTACAATATTACCTCAGGTACACACCCGCTGTCTCGACCAATACCAGCGCGGCTCTAAGTGACATCAGCGCAGCTCTGCAACTGACTCCCTCCTTTGCAAGATGATACGAGAACTTATTTCTATTCACTTTAAATGTTCATTTAATTATTTAACAACGTAAAAACATTTGCCACTGTGCCTGAGTGACTAATTCAAAGAAAAGAATGATTTGTATTCACTGCGAGTAACTCCCTTCCGTTTACTCTTCATACACTACAAATAGATCTCTTCAGTCTAGCTTTCACGCAAGCATCAGAGAACCTGTTACTCCCTCAGGCTTACCCTTTCTAGGTGATATAAGGCCAAAGTTTCACCAGCGAACACCTTTGTTGTCAATCAAGCTCAGAAGAACCTATTACTCCTTCAGTGTGACCCTTTCGAGGTGATATCACACCAAAGTTTTACTAGCGAACTCTTTGCTATCAATTATTCACACATTTAAACAGAAAGTCCCTAAAATAGTGCTTCCGGTTTTACCTAACCATGCACTTACTTCCACAGGCAAGTGACCTCCCTACAGAGTGGCTTCCACCTGTTATTCTGCCACTGGGGATTCCAAAACAAACATATAACAGGTACAAACAAGTTTGGGTAATACATAAAATCAATTTAAAAATACACAATGCAATTAAATTTAACCAGCTAACTACAACTAACTACCTATCTTAACTAAACCCTAACCATCACGCTGCTA
Organism: Lissotriton vulgaris; assembly: GCF_964263255.1. NCBI lineage: Eukaryota > Metazoa > Chordata > Amphibia > Caudata > Salamandridae > Lissotriton > Lissotriton vulgaris. Next base: position 1,574,316,846 of record NC_141685.1, read on the forward strand.
CCAAATAAACTGATAGATCGCAAGCTCACCTGCTCGGTATACTCACCTGGGCCCATAGAACTATATATACTTTGAACAGGTAAACTTACACTCAATCAATTTTAATTTAACCATTCGGGACCTAAACCATTTTGACTTACCAATCCAAGTCACCGATACCTAAAATCCTAGAGGATCAAGGGAGTAAGCAAGAAAATAGGTAGTTGAATAACATTAGTACTCATTGAATAACCACAAACTCGGGAAAGGTTTGAGTTTTTTTATCTAATGTAATTTCTTAAATATTTAAAACCATATTAAATCAATAATTTCTTGTTCTATTAGAATGATGAAGATTGAAAACAAAATGTGCAATAATTCGGAAAGAAATATTGTTAAGCATTTAACACAGGGTGGGTAGAAATGGGAAAACAGTACAATGACAAACCCACACTTTATAGTTACCTAGAATGGTGTGAAGACCAACCCTGGCCACGGGCTAGAAAAGGATAGGAAAATCCCAAAGTGCAGGTGCCAGTGAGAAAGAACAGGTGCAGACCAGAATCAGGACAGGTTACAGACCAAATTGGATCAGGACTGGTCCACCAAAGGCTAAGATCGGCACCACAGCTAAAGTTCAGAACGCCAGCGTTGTAAACCCTCTCTGCAGCTAACAATCGATTTTCTTACTTATTGCCATCTTATGTTTGGCACAATGCTGGGCAAATTGGTCAGCATATTTGTTACCTGCTGTCACTCTGTCAACTCATTTCCAGATTGGTGAGCAGCACACTTGACCACAGCCACTTCTTTTGGTAATTGAATTTCTTCTAGTAAGTCTTTTACATAATGTCTATTCTTAACATGAGTACCTGAAGAAGTCAGAAACTCTCTTTGCATCCAAAGTAAGCATGAGCGGATTTTGCGGATTGGCAATCCGCGAATTTGCGGATTTGCAAACTCGCAATCCGCAAAATCCGCGAATTCCCGCGAATTTGCGGATTTTTTTTTTTTTTTGTGTTCGCCCGTGTTTCTGCCAGTTCGCGAGGGTTTTTACAATTTCGCAATTTGCGAACTTACCTGTCGGGTCGCAAGTTTTGCGAACTTGTTGTTTCTACGTGTCCAACCTGTTTGGGACACTCTTCTTCATCACTGCCACTCTCTGTCACCACTGCCACTCTCTGACTACTCATGCCACCCTCTGGCCCACCCATGCCACCCTCTGTTTCATCACCACACCCTCTGGTTGTCCAGTGTACATTATTTTTGGCAAAGCAAAGCACACCTTCCCTGCCTCAAGTGACCTGAATTAATTTGGGGCTGATTAATGTGTCACAGAATATTTTTTTAGCTGGCACCTGCTTCCTTAGTGCGCCCTGATTAGTGATCTTTTGCACTTGCTAAGTGCTTTCATTGTTGCAAAATTAGTTACAACACCTGCCCTGCCCCAACTGACAATAATGAATTAGGGGCTGATTAATGGATTTTAACTTCCAGCCTGGCTCCTGCTTGTCTCCCTTAGCTGTAATTCAGGACCTTTGTGGCATATGTGTAACTATTCTGAGGTTCAGAGCAGGGTCACATAATAGTTGCAACTGGCAACTGAACTCTGGAGGGGCCCCTCAGGAAGCACTACAGGAAATGGCTACTAATGATGAGCCTGAACTTTTGAACCTGGTAAGTAGTTACTTTCAGTTTTGCTAAAATCGTATTTCTGCAATTTCGCACTTATTCGCGGGGCGCGAACTCACGCGAACAGTGCGAGCAGTGCGAGCAAAATCCGCTGCTCGCGGATTTGCGGATTTTTCAGGAAATTCGCAAATCTCGCGGATTGCGGATTTCCCGAAAATCCGCAAAATCCGCGAGCGGAACGGATTTTCCGCCCATGCCTAATCCAAAGTTGGCCAAAGTCATGCACAACTCCGTAACCATACTGACTGTCAGTGTATATGGTTACTTTCAAATTTTTCCCAAATTTGCAAGCTCTTGTTAATGCAACTAATTCGGCTATTTGTGCAGACTTGACTCCAGGTAAATAGGATGCTTCCATTGGACCCCACAAAGTACATACAGCATAAGCAGCACTAAATCCACCTTCCTCATGTCTCATGCATGAGCCATCCACGAACAGCTCATTTTCAAAAGTTAACAATGGCTCTTCTTTTATGTCTGGTCGGGGCTTTATACTGTATTCTGTGAGGTCGATGCAATCATGCTCGACTTCCCCTTTCATTTCTGCGAAGTGTGAATCAGGTAACAGTCAGCTGACTAGGAGTCAAATACTGAGTATGTGTTCTGGTTAACAGAATCACCACTGAATGTGGGACATACACAGTTACAGGGTGTCCCATAATGATTGATTCACTTTCCTCAAGACTCATGCAGGTTGCAGCTACTGCTTTTAAACATCCTGGCAATGCAGATGCCACTGGATCTAGTGTGTATGAAAAATATGCCACAAGGCGTCTCATTAAATCATGAGTTTGGGTCAGAACAGACAATGCACAATTGTCGTGGGCATCACAGAATAATGCAAATTCTTTTGAATAATCAGGCATCCCTACGGCTGGAGCTGAGCAGAGGCAGCTTCAAGAAGGCAGTCATGCTTTTGTCATCCCACTCTACTGGGTCTTTTGCTCTTTTCGTTGTCATCTGTATCAGAGGTTTAGCTAGGACGGCGAATCCCACAATCCACTGCCTGCAGTAGCCTACAACCCCAAGAAATATTCTGATTTCTTTCTACGTATGAGGTAGATTCATGTTTCTGATCATTTTGATTCTTTCAGAGGTAACTCTTCTGACACCTCTTTCTATCTGGTGCCCCAGATACTTTACCGATGTGGTGCAGAATTGAATCTTCTCAGGTGACACTTTATGTCCTCCCTCTGCCAAATTATTCAGTAATGCAAAGGTATCAACAACACAATCATTTTGAGTCTTAGACGCCACCAATAGGTTATCTATGGACTGCACCAGGACAGACTGTCCGGGCAGGACCAATGATTCAAGACATTTTTTCAATATCTGATTGAAAATCAATGGACTTTCTGTGTACCCTTGAGGGACACGGTTCCAAACATAGAAATGGTCGTCAAATTTTAACGAGAAAAGATATTTGCTATCTGGATTTAATGGTATGGAAAAAAATGCATGGCACAAATCTAATACTGTGAAGCATCCAGCTCCCCACGGTATCTGTTACAGAATCACTGCAGGATTTGGCACATCTGGACAACATGGGATGACAATTTTATTAATTTTGCGGGGGCCTTGTACGACCCTATATTTTCTGCTCGGTTTCTTTATGCCAATTATTGGTGAATTACATGGACTGCTCATTATTTCTTGTAAAATGCCTTGTTCAACCAAACGCTTTATTTCTGCTGCAACACCTGCTTTTATTTCTGGGTACATTTTGTATTGTCGTAAGTTTGGGTAAACTGCACCTTCTTTTACAGTCACTTTTACTGGGTCAACATAATCCTACATCTTTCCCAGTGAAATCCCACATTACCGTATGCTGCAATTCTTTTGGGAGGTCTTCCACTAGCATCTTTTTATTTTCAGTTTCTTGTTTGGCTAACATTAATATATAAACTCCATCTTCGTCTGGTGTTTGAATTTCAACACCACTCAGGGTACAAAAGATTGTACAATTCACTTTGCACAGTAAGTCCCTACCTAATAGGTTTACTGGACTGGAGTCACACACTACAAACGTGTGCATTTCTTTGAAGTTACCTATTCTGATTTACATAGGTTCTGTAACAGGGGTACTAATTTGTTTATTAGAAACGCCCACTACTTTGATCATTTCTCCCGAGCGGGGTAGATTTGGAACGTCTGCTGTCCTCACAGTAGAACGGGTAGAACCAATATCCAACAAAGAGGTATTTCCTTCAACTTTTCCTCAATGTATAGACCTGACTGATCTACTGGCAAGGATGCGCCAAGCATGCATTCCTCGTCCTCCCCTCTCAGGCACCGTCAGTAACTATCTTCCTCCAAAAATGCGTCACTCAAAAGAAATTGTGATGTCACTATGTCTCTTCGTCCACTTCCCTCCCAATTTGTGGTATCCACTTTGTAATTTGCTTGGCTCCCAGAATCTGGCATAGGTGCAAGTGGTAACTGGTTCTGTATTACCTGTTGCTGTGACTTCCTTGACAACCCATTCTGCGTCTGTGAATTCAAATTATCGTTTTGCATATTGTTACTCAATACAGCTTTACACTCTTTTCTCCAATGCCCCATTTTTCCGCACCCATGACAAGCAAATGTTTTCTTGGCCTCCTCTCTGTTCATTCTACCTCTTGGTTTTCCACCATTTCTATCTCCTTGGTTCTTATTATTTTTCAATTGATTTAACTGAAGTTCCAGTTGCTCGGCTAATTTTACCTGTGCCCACATTAATGTTTCTGTTAAATTCTTTTATTTATTGTCTATTTAATCACCACAATATTTTGCATACTTAATAATTTCATCTACCGGCTTGGCTGCCAACAGATTTCATAATCTTTAATCATTTGTGAAATTTCTGGCTTTAACCCTGACACAAATTGATAAATAAAATGTGTCATGTCTTTCATATCAATGCTTTCCAACCCACTGTACTGCTTGAATACCTGTAAAAGGCGTTCATAATATGCATGCACTGATTCATCTTTATTTTGAGTAGTTCTGTCTTTTCTTGTCCAATCTGTTTCTTTCGGGGGTACTTTCCCTTTCAGGAAGGTTATGACTTGATACTTTTTTATCACTTCATCTAAAGGTGCACCTGTCATTGTGTCTCTTGGGTACTCGTCAGTAGGCCAATCAATAGTGATCTTACATTCTGTCCATAAATCGGCGGGACTAAAATATCAAACAACCCATCTAAATATTTTAACAACACTTTTGATACTTTTACAAATCTCTTGACCTGTCTGTACTACTCTACGGGTTTTAAATGATAAAATATAGTGTCGAGACCATGGTACGTGTACATAAACCTCCTCCTGGCACTTCTCTCAGTGGGCATAATCTTTCCACTTTTTCTAATTCTTTTAATAAACCTTAATTTGCAGTATTTTTTGCTTGGGCTTCCTCCTTTTTCTTTGCCCATCTAGCTTTCCATTTATCTAAATCAGCCCACTTTTGCAACAATGATAGTAACTCATTGATCTGCACTTTACGTCCTGACACATTCATGTTTTCTAAATCTTTGTCAGAAAATTCTGCTCGGTAAGGTTTCTGTAAAACTTAAGATTTTCCAATATCAATTCCCATTTCTGAAGCCAAACACATTAACTTTTCATGAAATGTTTTAGTATTGTAAGTATCGACATATAAACAACAATTTGTTCTCACTGAGAGCGTCTAACCTTTCCAATCCCACCTTTTCAGCCATCATTTCTTCTAATTCAACTCTTAATTCAAAAATATCCAATACCTTCGGCTGAGATTTTGGCTTTTCTATTTCTCTGGACCATCTTTCTATTTCTTCTGGGGATACTACAGTAGCCCTTCTTGTACCTGAGGATGTATCCATCCGTACCTCTTTAGAACTTCCAGGAGTGTTTTTCCTGACCGAATCACCCACCGGTTCCCTTATAGGTAAATCCATCAGGAAAATTACTGACTCGGATTCACTTGCTTGATCATCCACTATCAAGGGTTCTTTCTAGATTGCACTACAGGTGTAGTCAGAACGGGAGGTTAAGGACAGGACTGTTTTTCTTCATATAATGGAACAACGGGACCTATGGTTACCGGAATGGTCATGGCTTCAGGACTTGTATTCAACTGTGAAATTTTCTTAATTAATTCACTTCTCTGTTTATTTATCCCTCTCCTGTAGCACTTTTTCTAACAAAGTTTCATGCACTACTTGTGGAACCAAAGGTGGTTTTAAGAACGGGGCGCTAGGGTTAACTCTATTTGCTTCCTCATGGTAAGGTGGCGGACTTTTCTTTAACAAATTTTCCAAGAAGTCATCATCTGACTCACCACTAGTCATTACATTTCTCATTTTGTTCGGTGCATTTGCTTCCTGACGTTTCCTCTAAAGTCCGTACAGGATATAATCCTTCTACTAACATAGACTGTCTCCATTATTTATTATCTGTTGTCTCTTTTGGAAATCTGGGATAAAATGTACTACAATTTCTGTCGCTTCTGGGTCTATCTTGCTCAAAAACCTCAGTTTCCCATTCTTCTAATGCTTCGTATTGATTAAATCTAGGTCTGGGATCTAAACCATTCATGCGTGTTCTCAAATTGTACAAAATTCTACCATTAAAGGTACCATGTTCTGGAAATACCAAAAAACCAGCATCTTTTGTGTACTCTGTCCAGTTCTCTAACCAAACACAGGTGTGGTAGCCCCTTTCTACCATCATGTATGATGCAGGCGTATTTGGTGGAGGAATAATAATTCCTTCACTAGTTTTAATCATTCTATCCTTCTTAAAAAAAAATTAATTTACTTAAATAGCAACATTTTTTTCTCTCCTCCGTACATGATATGAGGTCTTCCCCTTATGTATTGCTCGTACGCAAAACCTAAGTACCTCCTATCTGGTCTATTTCCTACAACTGTTGGATCTAAATGCCACATATAATTTGCACCGGTAAATTTAATATGCAGCTACACTCAATTGTTTATTAAATGCTTCACCAATACCAGCGCATTTCTTATTTTCGAGAACCAATCAGTGATTTTAATTCAAATAACTTTCGACGAATGATTGCGCTGCTTTTCTCGTGAGACAAGTTCTCACACTACTGTACTCACCCCTCCTTTACAATTACCTCAGCTCAGCCGCGGCCCGTGGAGGGAGTTCGGTGGGGCAGGGAGGCAGTGCGGGGAAGGCGCAGGGTGGTGGGTGGTAAACAATGGAATATGGATAATCACAGATAAGTAAACAATTTGATAAATAAAACTAATTTCGTAGTGCGCGCTGCATCGCATTTCGGTGCAAGGTAATACGTAAACTTATTTCTTTTCATTTGTAAATGCAATATTTATTAATTACCAACGTAAAAACATTCGCCACTGTACCTAAGTGACAAAATTCAAAGGAAAGATGATTTTCACCTACTGCGAGTAAAACCTGTCCGCTTACTCTTCATACACTGCGAGTAGATCCCTTCCGCCTACTCTTCATACAAGCATTAGAGAACCTGTTACTGCCTCAGGCTTACCCTTTCTAGGCGATATAAGGCCAATGTTTCACTAGCGAACTCCTTTGCTATCATTTATTCACACATTTATACAGAAAATCCCTAACCAGTGCTTCGAGTTTTACCTAACCATGCACTTACTTCCTTAGGCAAGTGACTTCACTGCAAAGTGGCTTCCATTTACCCCCAGCTATTCTGCCCCCAGGGATTCCAAACAAACATAGAACAATACAAATGTGTTTTGGTTAATACATAAAATCAAATACAATCAATTGATCAAAACACAACTAACTACCTATCTTAACTAAACCCCAATCATCTAACTGCTACCAAATAATATTGATAGAGCGAAGGCTCACCTGGTCGAGAATTTGCCATACTCACCTGGGCCCATTAAGCATTCACACTTCGAACAGGTAAACCTATGCTTAATCAGTGATTACATTTTAACCTTTTAGGACCTATACCTTTGACTTACCAATCCTAGTCACCAGTATCTGGAGTCCTAAGGGATCAAAGGGAGTTGGCAAGAAAATAGGTAGTAAACAACATTTCTTGTGAGAATAACCACAGACTCGGGAAAGATTTAAACACTTTATCTATGTAAATTCTTAAATGTCAGAGTCCATACCAATTTGATTAAAGTGCATTCAATTTGAAAGAATATAATCAAAGCAAGATGATGTGAAAATATTACGAAACTTTCTTTAAGCATTGAAACATAGGAAGGGTAAGAAGATGGAAGCAATACAATGACATACCCACGCAACTTTTATATTTACCTAGAATGGTGTGAAGACCAACCCTGGCCACGGGCTGGGATAAAGGATAGGACCCCGATAGTGCAGGTGCCAACAGAATAGAACAGGAGCAGACCAGAATCAGGATAAATACGGACCTAATTTGATCAGAACAGGACCACCGCAGGTCAGGACCTGCACCCACAGCTAAAGTGCAACGCCAGCGGCACACCGCTCTCTGCAGCTAACAGTCGGACCCCGATTGGGTTATCGAACCTTCTCCCACAGAACTCCGATTGGGTTATCAAATCTACTCCCGCAGAACCCCGATTGGGTTATCAAATCTTCTGACAGAGTGCTCCGCCAGCACCTCTGCTCTCGATCGCCTATTGAGTGCTTTGCGTCAGTGACAGGTCAGCTATTCGGACAAGTCGGACAATCTAACTAGCTAAGCCTACCTTAGTTATACTATTTTCCAGGGCAGTGTACCACCCCCCAATGTTGCAAATGTCTGTGTTCCCTCAATTTGATTGGTCAAAGGACGGGGAGAGGTCATCACACCATACCAGAGCAAAGTCATTTCATTCAAATATTAAAATTTACGTTCCCTCCCATAATTGTATTTTCCCATGCACTTTTATTCCACCCGGCAGTGAATGTATCAATAAGAATTACAATGTAATATAACAATCTGTTCAGCTTCCTTCCAAAGGGTCAAAAGGTAAGATTCACACGAGCATCTTCTAGCAAGTCAGGAGTTGACATGAGTTCAATGCTTGTGGACTGTTGAGAGCGTAGAGCATGCGGAGTCGCGGGACCCAAGATGGAGCACCATTGTACTTGATTGGTCCAAACACGAGCTAATAGCAAAGTCAAATAAGAACAGTTTTAGAACAAAGAATAAATTAATGAACTGTATACCACTTTTCTCTACTCTATTCCCATTACTTTATTTTAACTAGAGCATTAGGGATTAGGCAGAACAAACAATTTAGTAAAAGCAGCAATGCAAGCGTTAGCGCATGAGAACATAGAACAGCCATCTTTAGTTCTAGTGCGCAGAAGCAGTTTTCCCACCAAAGCAGAAAGTACGTCTTGTCACATGAGTGTGACAGACGCATGCGCCGAAAAGTTCCCGCATTGTGGCGGCCATTTTGGGTTACTCGAGTTAAGGTTAGTAAGAAGCCCATTGTAAAGATACATTGTTAATAAGACAAAACATGTTTATTAGTGTATTACAGTTTATTTCGAGAGGGCTGATTACAAGCAAGTCTCCTTTCGAGTGAAATCTTGCTCCATCAGTGCTGAAGCAATGAATATATGTAGGCATGTATGAAATATGGTAATCTAACATACTCCTACATTGTGAACCTTACTCTAAGTGTACCTAGAGTGTGTGTAAGTGTAGAGCCAAGAATCCCCCCTATGGAGGATCCAACCCAATTACCTGATGGGAGATAGTGAAGGGTCTTGAGTTGAACACTCCTCAAGTATTGTCAGACTGGTGTGGGGTGATTTCTCACCATGCAGGGTTCTTTGGTGTCAGCAAAAGTGCCTCATCTACCAATCTATCGAGATGGCTATTATTTATCGTAAAACGCAGCCTTTGCTTTGTGTGTGCTAGATTATTGATTTTATGGCTATGTGGATAGCGCTGTTGCATCGAGGATGAAGATAGGATGACTTTTGTAGTTCGTGCATAGAGAGGCCTAGTACATGATGTTCAAGGCATTGTGATAATGTTGCACGAAGCTGGATGTGAAACCAAAGTAGTTTGAGAGAAGCTAATCCAACATTGTCATGCATGCAAATGTGTGCAAAAGATCCAAGCTGAAATGTTATTTTCAAGGGTAATGTAAGTAATAAGCTGCCTCGCTACAGGGACCTAACTCAGGAATATAGCAGTAGTAGTGGAATTCTTCTTATCCTTGCTGGCGATTGTTGCAGCTTTCCTTTTGCCCACAGTGCTCAGACTTGGGGAAATAACCATAGGGACAGAGACCATCCTGGCCTCCATCGGATTCGGAAGTGGGCAAACCATGCCCATTCTCCAATGAGAGAGTAGATGTTACATATAGGCTCCTTTCTTTTCCTCTATCCCTTTTTCAGGGAAGTCTGGGAGGTGTAGTCTCACTCTCCCAGGCACAAGCAAAGCACTTGCAACAGTTCTTGTGTCCCACGGGACTTTGGCTGGGTGTTGCGCTATATAGCGCTGTGTGGACTTCCTCCTCATTTACCCACTTTTGCAGGGAAGACTGGAAGATGTAGTCTCTCCCTCTCCCTCCCATGAGACAGTTCTTGGGCCCAAACCATGTAGTGTGTGCCCAATAGTAAGATTTCTACAACAAAAGCCATGGTGTTGTTACTTCCACTCCCTAGCCCCTGCAGTCATTGAGCTCACATTTCAATAGACTTCATTGTAGAGTTTCCAGAATTCCAGGGAACCACAGTACTATGGTTATTGTAAATACGTTTTTCAAATTTGCCTAAACTACCCACAGCAGTGGAACTAAAACACCTAGGAATGGTAAACTTCCACCAGCTATGAACTCCAGACAGATGGGCAGACTTAGAGACTCAATCAGGCTATAGAACAGTATTTGAGGTATCTTTCATCTGCATGTAACAACTCATGGCATAACTTTCTGGGATGCTCCACATTCTTTTGTACTTATAGTTTCCAACCATGAGTATGGCGTGCTCATTTTTCTGGGTGAGGCACCTTCTGTAACACTCTTATTATAGTACTGATAGTACATCTCTTGTACAACTTGCCATTCGAAGTAAAAATGTATTGCAAATGCACTTGAACAGAGAATAAGCTGTTGTCTGCAGTGCTTTTGTTTAAATGTGTCTTTGTGGAAAAGAAATATTCCCTCCTACTTCAAGGTGCCTAACCAGGTCATGAGTAACATAGAGTTCCAGAGATGAGGGCCTCAAATTCCTAAGAGACTGGCCACTAATGTTTGAGTAGGTGAATGTTCATGGGTTTGCTACAGGAAGGAACCCAGATGATGCCAGCAGTTGTGGCTGCTATGATCCCCTGAACTTTTAACCGCTGCTTTACTGAAGGAGATTGAGGGAGCAACAGATGGCTCAAATGTTTCTGGAGACACACATGTCTTTTTTCTGATGCAAAACCTAATCACAGAGTATTTAGGAAGAGAGCTGCAATAGTTATCTCTCTTGGTCTGGAATAAGATGTAATTTCTACATGTGATTTCACCAGGTTCCATAAGTGTTGATCTCTGCCTTAAAAAAAACCCCAGAAATTAGCCAGTCATCTAAATAAGAACATGTACATTCCTTCTTAAAGAAAAGAGGCTGCAACTGTTGTCAATACTTGCATTGCAAACCTCAGGAATCATTGATGCTTTGAATGTACAAAAAATATGTGTTCTTGAAATCCAATGTTACTAAAAAGTCCTCCAGAGCAAATAAAGGAACTACAGATTGCAACAATACTAGTTTGAAGGGTATGTGCTGTTTCAGGCGCAGGATTGTTCTAGTTCGTGATTCAACTGGTCTTGATGAGGAGACATGAAGGGATGTCAATCAACAGTGAAGAAATTCCCTTCTATAGAATTTAACATTGTTCTGGGTGTCATGGAAGAAAGGTCTTACTGAAATAAGATTATTTTGTGGCGATTACTTAATTGTAGCAAAAAGCCATTTTGACAATGTCAGAACAATGGATAGCCAGGTGTCCTAAAATAGCTGGTGCTATCCTCATTTCAACTAGGAAGAATATTGTTTTTGGACTTGAGATTTTCCAGCCAGTGCTGTCCCATGGCATTGGGGTTGGCCACAAAAAAGGCTTCTTGAGAATGACTTTGTAGAACAAAGGACTGGGAATGAAAAGACAGTTTATGGAAAATGTAAAGGATCTTTAGTTTTTCTGCACACTTTTGAATGAACTAATTTAAATCTGAACCAAGTAATTATTGTCTCGAAAAATATGGAAGCTTATTGGATGAAGCTTACTGTCTCTTTCCTTCCTGCAACCTGAGAGGCACAAGTAGTAGTAGCAGAAGACCAAAGAAGAGCAAATGCCTGACAAAAAACAGGCAAGTCATTCAATATAACCTAACAATTAGACTGGGCTGCTCCGCACTGTATCGTTTCAAAAAGGTTTTTAAATTAATGCAGAGGTGTTTCAGCAGCATAATCTGCATATGATTGAAAATGTTGAGGACCAAAAAGAGCCCTTCAATACACCTTCTTTTTTCTGTTTCATGAAATATGCTAAATATCCTTCCTACAAAGACACTGATGATGCAGGGACAATGCTAACTTTTGGAACGTATGAAAATTCCTTGTCAAATCAGTTAATTTTAAACTTTTTCTAGTGTCTACTAAAGCCAGATTTATCAATCTCTTGCCATTCTTTAGTGAAAAGTATGAGGATAAGCAGGCAGGGGGATCTCTCATTTGAGAGATTACTTGTCTCTTGTACTTATTTCTATTTTGGCAATAGGACTTGTTATCGTAATCCACATATTTTGGTCAATGTCGCAATACTACGTAATCATCCAATTTATGAAGATAGGAGAAGGAGAGAGACACTTTCTTAAAAAAAAAAAAAACATGGTGGCAGCAGGACTCGAACAGTCAATTCTACGGTTCGAAGTCAAAGGAAAGTCCACAGCACCACACTAATTGAGTCATCAAGGTAAGAAAACGTTTATTTTTTAACAAGTATGGGTGTGCAATGTTTAACTGTGCCCTTTTCAGTTTGAGGATAAAAGGTCTTAACACAGACCCACCAGTGGTAATGTGGTACCGCATATACATTTTAAGGACGGTTTTGTTTACGTGGGCCTCTCTTTAATGCAGATCGGTGGAATGCCATGTTCTATAGGGAAAGGTAAAAGTTATAGGGAAGAGGGTGTAGAGAGCCACCCGGCCCTACTTTGTACAATGTATCTTTTGCACCCACGCATCCCCTCACCTCTCGGGACGGGCTCGCCCGAGGGCATAAATAAAGGGTCCATAGACCGCTCGGGGTCTTCCGGCCGCAAGTTAATCACTGGCTCCTTGTGTCATCATTTAGCGCTACTGCGGCCTGTACAGCTTAGGCCCCGCCGAGCTAAAGGGGGCATGTCCAAATAGTACAAATGAAAGGAAAGACAAACTTCTCAACCAAAAATAACCGCCATTGTCTCATTAATGTTTATTTGATAATCTGTCTCAGGGAGGTGAAACGTTTTCTGCTATAAGTACTGGAAACAGAGAAGGCAGACGAGGAGATAATTTTGGGAGTGATACTCCATAGTTCGAAGAACGTATTCCACATTAAAGTCATAGTGAGAGGCTGGGTAGAATTTTTGAAAAGATATTTGAAGATTTTTTGCAACAATTTAGTTCTTTTTAAAAAAGGTATTCATGTAATTAGGCATTTTCCAGTAACTGTATGTCGTCTGCCTTCTGAATGCATACCTGCTAGAGTCAAGTCCATTGTTTAGAGCTGGCCCCCTCTGCTGATGCTCCGAATGATTTGTGGTTAGTGTCAATAATTTTAAAAAACAGAGTGCATCAGGCGCGTTGTTGGATTCCATCACAAAGCTTGAATGGATGATGTTGATTGACTCCTGGAAAACAGTCTTGGCTTGCTGCCAGAGTCTCCACTCTTGGGCCACACTAGCTCCTGGCATCCATTGGTGGGGTCGTGTCAAGTCCATCTCTTGTGCTTGTTGAGGCCCCTAGGTTGGGTTGCCATAGGACTGCTGTGGTCCACGCTGGAGCTGTGTGTGTACCATGTCTGGGTTGCTGCAAGACCACTGAGGAGCCACTGCCCAGTCGCTCATGAGACCATGGCGGTAGATGCGTCCTGGTCCAGACATGCTCTTGTTACCAGGATCAGGATGCAGGCAAGGTGAGCCACTTGTTGACTGATTACTCAGGTGATCTTTGGAGCTCCTTGCCTGTAGGTATGAAAATGATCTTGGACTCCACTCTGGTTGTTCGATGCTCCATGGGTGAGAGTGATAATGCACAATACAAGGGTAGTCTTGGATGAACCTCTATGGCAGATGGCAATGACTTGCCTTGATGGTCGTGGGAATTTCTGCTTGAATCATCAACAATTTGGAGTGATGTTGGCCAAATGCTTAAATTCTATTTTTTGGAGGCACTTGTATTCTTCAGCCTAGATACTCTGGTTTGCTGAGCTGCAGGTTATAATACCTGGTTGTTTATGCTGTGGAGTATAGGGCAAGACTTTATTCATGCAAGCTTGCTGCTTACTCTGGGGTTTCCCATTGGACTTGGGTAAAAAACTCAGTTTGCGCATCCTCGTGGCTTACTTCTGTTCTCCCACAGGGCTTGGGGCAGAGACACGGTTTGCGCCTGCTTGCATTCCTGTGGATAGATGCAGTCTGTAAGTGGCTCCCGTCCTCTCAACCATGCCTGGCCACTCTTGATATTCCCTCCTTCTGGGCTGGTCTGTGATCAGGTTTCCCAGTGTGAACTGCCAGGTCACACTTCTACTTCCTCCTCTTCTTTCTTCGCTGCTTGGCATGCACCTTCTTTCCAATGATGCAGTTGAGACTACTCTTTGCTACAGTCTCTTCTTCTGGCTACAGATGCATGCACCTTCTTCAGGAAAGGCCAACAGGGCATCTCAGTGGTAAACTCTCTCTATAGTCTGGTCACCGGCTTTGTGTGTTGAGTTCTAGCTTAGAAATGATCAGGGTCACATGTCTTGTGTCCCCTTTTTAGGGACTTTCTAGGAGCTCCTACTTCATTGGTAGATATGGGAAACTGGCACTGTGCCTCAAGTGTCTTTCCTCTACTTGAACTTCTTGTTCTCTGCCTTGAGGGTCTTCTGCCTTGAGGGTCGGTGTGGCATCATGATCCTCTGCGCGCTTGCTCTGGTGGATGCCACGCTGTGTAGCTGATCAGCTGTTCCCTTACAGCTGAGTGAAGAATCCCCCAGGAGCGAGGCTGCCCCCTCCAGTGCCTGCGTTCCCAATGCCGGGACTATAGACTGCTCAGGCCAGCCAGGACGTGCACCCCATGTGTGTGTATGGGCCCTCAGCTGGAAGGAGTTATTATTTCTCTTTAGTGTGTCTGGCCTGCAGGAGCCAACAAGCATTGGCAGCTCCAACCACTGAGAGACCATCTGGGTGAAGAAGATAAGGTCTGTGTGACCAGGTTTTGGTGGGGAAGAGACCGGGGGAGGCACCCGTCATGCATGAGGATGGTTGTGGAGAGGCCTGACCAGAGCAATTTTACCTCCCCTCCACGTGCGCACTCAGAGAACTGGGTTTAGAAGACCGCCTACGCCCCTGCTGGCACACGGAAGATAACAGCTCAAGGCCACGTGCTAGGACATCCACCCAAGCGCAATACGCCAGTGCGCAGGACACACCCTCGCATCTACACACCACCACAGCCAAGCCAGGATGTCTGACCCAGCGGCAGGTGCCGCAGCTCAGCAAGATGGAGGACATAACCGAGTGGTCGCCGCCAATCTTCCACCCCCGGTGCACACTCATACCGCTGTCACGCCGCTACCACCCTTCAGCTAAGCCTCGGACCCCGCTACAGCTGCACCTCAATGGAAGGCCTGGGTCAGACAGCTCAACCACTACTTTAAGGGGACAAGGGAGACGGATGGCACTGTGAAGCAGTCACTCCTCACCTACTACGGCGAAGCAGAGATATATGACTTCTTCGAGACACTCCCCAACACAGGGAGAGAAGACGACTACGAGGCGGTGGTTGCCCCTCTCAATAGACACTTCGACCTGCAACTCAATCACAATTTTGAAAAGCTTAAATTCAGGAGGGCGTGGCAGACCAAGACTGAATCCGTCGACATGTTCTATGCGCGGCTACGCCGGCTGGCTAGCACTTGCCCATTCGCAGACCAGTGGGAAGAGATCCGTGATCAGATCATCCTTGACTGTCGCTCTAAGCTTCTGCGGAAACTTATCCCCGGGCAACCTGGAATCTCGCTGGATGAGATCCTAGTTCTCGATCACTCCCACGAACTGTCTGACGCTAGAGCGGAGGAAATGGAGGCTGCCCTACATACACCTATTGTCATTTCGCAGGCACCCAAGATCCCGACAATCAAGGAGGAGAGGGTAGAAGCCATCCAGAGACGTCGCACGATGCCTCACCAAGCCCCGAAACAAACCACAAGTGGACTGTGTGGATATTGCGGTGAAGATCATCCTGCAACAGCCATCTGCGGGGCAAAGGGGAAGACATGCTCTCGGTGCGGAAGACAAAATCATTATGCCTGAGTGTGCCGTGGTGGGCAGTTTTGACCAACAACATCAAGACCGCGGAACATGTCTCAGAGGGTCCGACAAATATCCCTGCTGGAACCGTCACCAGGGCCAGATGACCAACCGCAGGAACGACGGCCCGTGTATGAAGACGACGAAGAGGTATTTGTGGTGTTGTATGTCAGCCGGATATGAACTCGTCGGAGGCCACCTCCCATGTGCTCTCTGTCCATCGACGGCACGGATGTGCGAGCTCTCATAGACACAGGAGCCTCGTTCAATGTGATGGACTCCGATCAATCACCGCAACCTCCTCTAGCACCGTCTACTGCCCGCATCTACACCTATGGAGGCATGGACCCGCTTCCTCTCCATGGCGTCATCCAGGCCACGGTTGCCAGCGGCAGCTACACTACGGAGGCGAGGTTACACGCCACCGAAGGCAAGAAAGGGACTTTGCTGAGTTGCCACACAGCTGAAGACCTGGGGCTCGTCTTCTTTGCTAATCAGGTCCATGAATCCCATGCCAAAGCAATGCTAGAGGATTTCCTGGAGCTCTTCAAGGGACTGAGGAAGCTGAAAGGCAAAAGGTTCAATCTCAGCGACGACATCTTGGTATATTCCCACATGCTTGAGGAACACCATGCCCATCTCCGGGCCACTCTGAGAAGACTGGTGGATTGTGACCTAACTCTACACAAAGCCAAGTCTTCCTTCTATGAAGAGAGCGTGGACTTCTTTGGGTACACTCTTACCCGGGAAGGACTCGGGTTGATCAGAAGAAGGCTGAAGCCATTTGGACAGCCAGCACGCCACAAAACCTTACCGAGGTGAGGAGCTCCCTTGGTATGGCCACCTATTGTGGACGCTTTATCCCCAAACTGGCCGCCATATCTGAGCCACTGCGTGCCCACAATCGTGAATGGGAATGGACACCGGCAGCAAACAAAGCGTTCTAGGACGTCAAGGCGGGCCTGCAGGACAAGACCATGATGACGTACTTCCACCCCATACGCCAAACAGAATAGATCGTTGACCCCAGCCCAGGAAGACGGCCCGGATGTGTGGAAGACAGTGGCCTATGCCAGCAAAGCCCTCGATGACACTGTGACCAGATTATATATCAAATAGAGGGGAAGTGGATCAAATCAAGATCCAAGGGCTCAAATTACCATTCAGGAAAATCTCAGAATGGAAGGTCCAGCCACAGTCAGAGCCCTCAGGACAATGTCAAGCAAAGATAGACTACACTGTTCCTACAAGCTAGAAGTTAAGAGAAGTAAGATGAGGTAAAGGTATGGTCACAAGGAGGGTAAGGGTAGTGCTCTGTGGAGCACTACTCGGGGTATCCAATATGTTGGTAATAATGGCCTCACACACCCTTGCGAGTGTCATGCTTCATCATTGGCGTTTGCTCCTCGTTGGGCAGGCGGTGCAATACCCAACGGGCTCACCTCAGAGAGGGGCTCTTTGGCGGAGATCTTTTTAGCAACTGCATAAGGGTGAAGTGTGGGTGAGGGGCCAGAAAGGAAGGGATAGTGTAAATACGTGAGTTAAAATGTGGCACAAGGTACCGGAGATCAATTTATTCTGGTGGTCCCTTGCCACATGTAAAAACAGTGGGTAGCCTATGATTGCTGGAAATTATGATTCCTTATCACGATCTAGGACTACAAGGCATTACGTGAGGTCAACATGTTTCTCGCCTATGCACACTGGCTGCGATTCTTCAGGACCTAGTGGTTACATCCTAGTCTATCTTTGCTTGACTGTGACCAGATTCTCCCAGATCGAAAGGGAGGCGTTAGCGATCAAATGGGCGTGCCAGCACTTCCATCTGTATCTGTGTGGCCAAGAATTCAGCGTTGTGACTCACCACAAACCGTTGCCCCTGCTGTTTGTGGGCGCCTCTCGGCTAGCCCCTCAGAGGATTGAACGATGGCCCTTGCAGCTGCAAGGATACAACTTCAGGGTGGTTTTCCACCCCGGGGCGCCCAGAATCCTCGACGTCACCCAAGTTGTCTGCGGATGTCTGCAGCACAGAAGAGTTCATACACATGGTGTCGCATGGAGCATGTCCCAAAGCCATGATGCTTGAAGAGATTAGCCAAGCCACTCGAGATGATCCCACTCTCGCCCGAGTTCGAGAAACCCTGGAGAACAATGGCTGGATTCACTTCATGGATGGAGATCGTGCCCTCCGGCTGGAGGTCAGCCATGCACGTCAATAGCTATGGCAAGTGAGAAGTGAGTTGACCGTGGGAGCTGAAGGAGTGATTCTGAGAGGGCATCTCATCATAATACCTGAGAAGCTCCAGAAGAGGATCCTTGTGTTGGCTCACGTCGGCCACCAGGGAATGGCCAAGACCAAGGCCAGGCTACGGGACAAGGTGTGGTTTCCGGCGATGGACTCCATGGTGGAGGAGATGGTGAGGCAGTGCCATGCCAGCACGATCACAGGAGGAGACCCTGCCCCGGCACCCGTGCTCACAGAAGAGCTGAGCAATGCACAGTGGACATACCGCAGCGTGGACTTCAGTTGTTTTCCCGACAGACAAAACATGCTGGTCATAGTCGATTCCTACTCAAAGTTTCTGATTGTGGAGGTGGTGGCCTCCACCGTGTTTCCCCATGCGAAGAAGGTATTGGACAGGGTCTTCGCGATGATGGGGCTGCCCAAAAAGATTAAGTCTGACAATGGACCCCCTTTTCAGGGGAGGGAGTTTCAGGAATACCTTGAGAACTGAGCGGTGCTGCACAGAAAGATCCCCCCACTGTGGCCCCAGGCAAACGGAGAAGTAGATAGGCTGATGCGAACCATCAACAGGGCGTTGCGCATTGCTGAGGACAACGGAGAAGATCCTGAAGCGTCCTTAGAACAATTCCTGGGTGCCTACCGTCAGATTCCTCATGACACCACTAAATGTGCTCCGGCTCATCTCCTGCTCAAGCGTGTCCCAAGAGACAGCATCCCGGCTGACCCGACGTGGGTGCCCGTGGAGCGGGATGATGCTGTCCAGGCGAGGAGGGAGACGACGAACCGGAAGGCGAGTGAGGCCCGAAGGACTCAGGAACCCCAGCTAAGTGATCAAAGACCGACACCCCGGGTGGAAGTTCCGGATGCCTTATGAGCCTGAAGCATGGGAAGTTGTGAACGTCCAAGGCACCATGGTTACCATCCAAAGAGGACAACAGTCCGTCCCGAGGAACGTATCCAGCTTCAATAAGACAGTGGAGGCAGATGTAGATCCAGAGGCATCGGTGTGTCAGGGATCCCCTGCTGATCTTCTCTCCCACGGGTTCGCCCGATGCAAGGAGCTCTGTGCCGGAGTCAACAAGGACCGCAAATCCAGGGAGTACAGGAATTGCAAGGCCGACAATCCAGAACACTGGCGCAGAATCAGTGGAGGGCAACCCGGCTGGGGTGAAGACATCTCCTTTCTCCCGGAGCCAGAGGTATTGTCTCCGGTTGAATCCAGCGCCTAGTCAGCGGTTGAAGGACTTTGTGTAAACCTCCCAGTGAACTGAGCGGTTTTGGTGGTGCAGGACTGAAAGAAGGAAGGGATGTAGAGAGCCACCCGGCCTCTCTTGTACAATGTATCTTTTGCACCCACGCATCCCCTCACCTCTCGGGGTGGGCCCGCCCCCATTGCATAAATAAAGGGGCCGTAGACAGCTCGGGGTCTTCCGGACGAAAGTTAATCACTGGCTCCTTGTGTCATCATTTAGCGCTACTGCGGCCTGTACAGCTTAGGCCCCGCCGAGCTAAAGGGGGCATGTCCAAATAGTACAAATGAAAGGAAAGACAGACTTCTCAACCAAAAAAACCCGCCATTGTCTCAGTAATGTTTATTTGATAATCTGTCTCAGGGAGGTGAAACGTTTTCTGCTGTAAGTACTGGAAACAGAGAGGCAGACGAGGAGATAATTTTGGGAGTGATACTCCATAGTTCGAAGAACGTATTCCACATTAAAGTCATAGTGAGAGGCTGGGTAGAATTTTTAAAAAGATATTTGAACATTTTTAGCAACAATTTAGTTCTTTTTAAAAAAGGTATTCATGTAATTAGGCATTTTCCAGTAACAGTATGTCCATAAAAATGTAATATTAAAATGTATTGCCGGCTAATACAACATCTGTGAAGCCAAACTAATCTTTGTACTTTCTGAAATGTTTGAATTGTAAGTAAAACCAGGCCTCTTCAAGATGCGGGGGGAGTTCCTTCCCGGAGCTCTAAAAACTTTAATAATAAAATCACAAATCCAATCCACCTGCCTTGTCAACTGGTGGTGCCTGACTCAGACAGTGCAGGTGTTCCTGGTCTTTGGTTTGCTATTCCCAGACATCCCTCGGGTTCACCATGCTCTTGCGGAGTCAGCCCAGCCTTACTCTTGGTGCCGTAGTGATCAGACTTGGTGGGCATTGCCCGCTGTGAGCTGGGCGGGCCTTCTGCATACCACCACCTCAGCAGTTTGGAGTCCTAGGGAATCCTTTGGCCACACAGGTGCTTCTCTTGGAAGCAGGATGTAATGGAAAAGATGTGCTGTGGATTTTATCGGCCCCCGTGCACCACTGACCAGATCAGAATGCTAAGGATGATGACGAGAGGGGGGCAGCAGTGGAGCGGTGCGACGCTGAATGCGAGGGAGTTAGTGCTGCTGTAATAAGTGCACCTTAGGGAGAAGGTCATCATGCTCTACTTTGCTCCTCTGGCAAAAATAAGGATGACCCAAGAACATGGAGTGTATTGTTTGTGCAGTTGCTTATCTAATGATACTTAAGATGGTGTTTGCATGATTAGTAGCACCTCCATGATGCTCTGGAATATGATTGTTATCGCAGGATGGCTACCAGAAGTCCTATCACCCGAATTCAGTAAGCTTGTGCAAAGAAGCAAGTAATCTTTGAACTACTAGGGGGAGATTTACCAAGATTTTACTCTGTGTCTGCGTCAAAATCTTTTTTTTCTGATTTCTGGAAATAACGTGAAAGTAGTGCACAGCAGTGCAAAGTGCTGCTTTCTATTACTTAGTGCCAAGGGGGCATACCATAAGTGGAGCATAGGCATTTTTATGCAACCACACAAGGTTTCTCACAATAAACCCTAGTTACTAAATAAAGTAGACAGGGTTTAGCATCAGAAAACTGTGCCATTTTCAAGTAGGTGCAACAAATTAGAAATGCTTTAATTTCTCCTTCTTTTTCCGACATTGTACATATGCTGCACTTTACAGCTCACTTACATAGAGGGAAAAGGGTTAAATTCAGTCTATGCATAGTATTTCGTACTGGTAGGGTACCCTTTCAGTATAAAACCTATGCTAGACGAATGGAGACACCCTTGCACTACCGCGCAAAGTTGTCTCCGTGTCGCATGGCATCTGATTTTAGCACCAGGGAGAAGGAAGGAGAGTGCTATATCTCTGTAAATATGGTGCTCTCTCTTTTGGCTGCTGCACTGTGCTGCTTGATTTATTGGTAAATCTGGCCTTTAGTTACTTGTGCAGTGATTGAATTTTATATTTGTGAGTCTAATCTATCGTCATGTAATTTGCTTGCATGCAGTGAAAACCTTTCTCTTGTAAAGCACTCAGAAACGTTCTGGTCATGTCTATGCGGTAAAAACCGCAAATAAATCTTAATATGATCAATCATAACATTTTAACAAACATCACATATTTTATTAAACTAACACAATTTAAAAAAAAAATGCGGATTCGCTTTTATCAAAGGACTGAAAAGTGTTAACATCATGTGGAAGTATCTAAAGTGTACATGCATTTATTTATTATTTAACCACCTTACAATGACACACGAGGGACTCATATTTCCAGATTTTGCACAATAATCATATGAAATATGAATTTGGTTTGTAAGGAAAGAAGCATAATCTTCCTAATGTTATAACAATTATTTTTCTGCATTTAAGGTCATTGTATAAATACTATTAATATAGTCAGTTGATCATTATTTTTTTTATATTTTTCAGAAAATATTTTCTTAATTTTACATGTAATTTGTTGGTATTATTTATTGATTGTATCTTTTAGTGTAAATTCGGTATTTAGACGTACACATGGAAATATAATCGTTATAGAGCTATGATTGCATAAACTGAACAACCTACCTTCATGCGCCCAATTGAGGAACTGACGGATAGAAGTTATCTTATTTGGGTTACAATAGATTGTCCACAGAATGATGTTTAGCTTCAAAAGGAGCTGTTAAAGGAGAAATGACTATCATGGAATTTTTAAGGATGCCACTGCTAAACATGAAGGAGTTGGCTGAAGGAGCATATATGTTTAAGTAATGTTTGACTATCCAGTACTTTCTGACTCTCAGACTGCGGCCCGAATCCTGGATGTCATCCAGAGACAAACCATACATAAGAGATTATGGCCAACATGCTGGAGGGATGTTATATTTAGGATACACACTAGAGCACTCCCCATGGCTCCATATTTAGATTCAACAGAGTAGGTGGTGAAGTGATATATTGGTATACTGTAATCAAGCGTATTTGTTACCTAGATGGACTCCCCAACCTTTACCCCCTGTGATCTATAAACTAGGCATAGACATATCATCAAAGCATTATGTTTCAGAGGCAGGGTTAGGCAGTGTAAAGGTTGTGGGCCCAAGGCACACATACTAAGATAATGAATGAAAAATCAACATTATTTGGCTGGGTTCAACTGACCCAAGGCATGTGCACCTGGCCCATTTTATTAGCAGTGTCACTTGTCTGGTGACACCTGTGTTGGATGGATGTGGGGTGGGTATTACGACTGCCCCTAGAAAGGACAAATCCAATTTTTGGAAATGAAATACAAATAAATTGGATACCACGCAGTATATCAGTCTCTAGAGTCCATCAGTAGTACAGCAATGGACATATTGGCTGATGAAGCTGGCTTCAACAGGGCAACTCATCTCACATTCATAATTTAACCTGAGTTGTTCAGAATACAAAAGCTGGCTCAGAGACATCGACGGCCTTCTGAATGCATACCTGCTAGAGTCATGTCCATTGTGTAGAGCTGGCCCCCTCTGCTGATGCTCCAAATGATTTGTGGTTAGTGTCAATAATTTAAAAAAAACAGGGTGCATCAGGCGCGTTGTTGGATTCCATCACAAAGCTTGAATGGATGATGTTGATTGACTCCTGGAAAACAGTCCTGGCTTGCTGACAGAGTCTCCACTCTTGGGCCACACTAGCTCCTGGCATCCATCGGTGGGGTTGTGTCAAGTCCATCTCTTGTGCTTGTTGAGGCGCCTAGGTTGGGTTGCCATAGGACTGCTGTGGTCCACGCTGGAGCTGTGTGTGTACCATGTCTGGGTTGCTGCAAGACCACTGAGGAGCCACTGCCCAGTCGCTCATGAGACCATGGCGGTAGATGCGTCCTGGTCCAGACATGCTCTTGCTACCAGGATCAGGATGCAGGTGAGGTGAGCAGGTAGTCACTTGTTGACTGATTACTCAGGTGATCTTTGGAGCTCCTTGCCTGTAGGTATGAAAATGATCTTGGACTCCACTCGTGTTGTTCGATGCTCCATGGGGAGAGTGATAATGCGCAATACAAGGGCAGTCATGTGATGAACCTGTATGGCAGATGGCAATGACTTGCCTTGATGGTCGTGGCCATTTCTGCTTGAATCATCAACAACTTGGATTGATGGTGGCCAAATGCTTACATTCTATTTTTGTGGAGGCACTTGTATTCTTCAGCCTAGATACTCTGGTTTGCTGAGCTGCAGGTTATAATAGCTGGTTGTTTATGCTGTGGAGCATAGGGCGAGACTCTGTTCATGCAAGCTTGCTGCTTACTCTGGGTTTTCCCACTGGACTTGGGGCAAAAACTCAGTTTGGGCATCCTTGTGGCTTACTTCTGGTTCTCCCACAGGGCTATGGGCAGAGACACGGTTTGCGCCTGCTTGCAGCTTACTCGCGGTTCTCCCGCTGTGCTTTCGCCAGGCCGTTTCATCTCTTTGCCTTCTTCATGTGGATAGATGCAGTCTGTAAGTGTCTCCCGTCCTCTCAAGCATGTCTTACATGCCTGGCCACTCTTGATTTTCCCTCCTTCTGGGCTGGTCCATGAGCAAGTTTCCCAGTGTGAACTGACAGGTCACACTTCCACTTCCTCCTCTTCTTTCTTCTCTGCTTGGCATGCACCTTCTTTCCAATGATGCAGTTGAGACTACTCTTTGCTACAGTCTCTTCTTCTGGGTACAGATGCATGCACCTTCTTCAGGAAAGGCCAACAGGGCATCTCAGTGGTAAACTCTCTCTATAGTCTGGTCACCGGCTTTGTGTGTTGAGTTCCAGCTTAGAAATGATCAGGGTCACATGTCTTGTGTCCCCTTTTTAGGGACTTTCTTGGAGCTCCTACTTCATTGGTAGGTATGGGAAACTGGCACTGTGCCTCAAGTGTCTTCCCTCTACTTGAACCTCTTTTTCTCTGCCTTGAGGGTATTCTGCCTTGAGGGTCGGTGTGGCATCATGACATGTGACTCCCATTTCCTCTTCATGGACCTTCTTACTTGGGCAGTAGGGAGATATGGTCCTGCTTCCTTTCTCTGGGTGGGATAGGACTTGTGCATCAAGACCTCACTGTCATTAGGCATGGTTCTTGGGGCGTAGTCAGATGTGCCTTGAGGGTGCGGGACAATGTGGTCACAGGGCCTGGACCACAGTTGCGGCATTGTGCGCCTGTGTCCATCTTTTGGTTCGGCCTTGGTTTTCTTAGATATTCTGCGTGGGTCTGTGTCCACCAGGCAGCCTTGGACAGACAGTATGAAGGCTCTGGGATTTTAAGTCTCCAAAGGGTGGCACTCGGTGGATTGCACCTTGTGATCCGAGTGCCTTCCTGGGATGCTTCCACAATTTTGTCATGCTGAGGTAGCATAAGAACACTCATCTCCCTTTTGCTCCTCTGCTCCTCTGATCCTCATTGGGGCAACAAGCTCCTGCCCACTTCCTCTCATATTTGAAGCTATTCCTAGAGGAAAATGAGGAATCAATATCGATGGCACAGGTTCTGTGGGGGTTGGAAAAGCCATTAAAAGACGGCTCCTCTAGAAAGACACAGCTATAACCAAAAAAACAAAATGTTGAGAATCAAGTGCGATTGGGGTGAGGGGTTAAATTATTGATGGACAAATACTTTAGAGCACAGTCCTACAATGATTTGAGGGTGTTACCTCAAGTCAGATTGGATTTAAATCAACTGTATACAATGGAGGGGGAGAAGTTGCTTTTTTCTGTTCCGACAGAGATAATATAAGTGGGGCAGGAGAAAGTAGGCAGGTAACAGGCTATGCAGCTCCATATAAAGAAGCAGGTAGGACAATTCTGGCCTGTACCACAGGAAAGAGATGCTAATCCTACAGATATCACTTACAAACTCTGTACCTTTTATGAGTCCATAAAATCCTCAGATATTCATCCCAAAAGGAGAGGGGGAGAAGAGGGCTTTTAATGGCTGACTTATGATCAAGCAGATTTGTTGGAAGGGGCCGTCTCAGAGGATCAATTGCGGCAGCTATTGATGACATGAGCACCAATAATGCTCATGGGGAGCACAGCTTCTCCATAGAATTCTATATAATAATGAAATCTACAATTGATTTGGTGCTGACCTCAGTGTTTAAGAAATCCCTAGAGGAGAGCCAACTGCATGCTGAATTTGTGAGAGCCACAATATCTGTAATGTTTAAACCAAGTAAATATCAGCTGGACCGATCAAGTTATGGTCCCATTTCATTAATTAATGCAGATAATAAAATACTGGCAAAAGTACTGGTGAAATGCTTGTGGCATGTTATCCCCATTTTGATATACCAGATGCAAGTTGGACTAGTCCCTGAGAGAGCATTGACCGAACACTTGAGAGTGCTTTCTTAAATATTTTGGCAGTTTCAGGATGTTCTGAAAGATATAATACCCTTCTCAGAAGATACTAAGAAAGAGTTTTACAAGCTAGAATGTGGTGGTCTATTCCTCACGATAGAGAGAATGGGCATGGGCCAGAATTTTATGAGTTTGACTAAAGGGATGTATCATATTTCAATGGCCTCAGTGAAACGTGGAAGATACAATTTTAACATTATTCAAACCCATAGTGGTACTAAACAGGGAATTCTTTTATCCCCATTGTTATTTCTTTTGGGCCTTTAACTGCTAGTAATTGAGATACCATTAGATGTTGGGATTAGCGGGGCAATGACACTGGCATGGGAGGTCAATGTGTTTTATTACGCTGTAATATCCTATTAATGCTATCCCGTTCCACATCATCAGCGAAGGCAGCAGTAGAATGTATAGATTTTTGTGCAGCCATCTCAGCACATAGGATTAGTTTAATTGAAATACAGCTATTTTAAAGTTCTTCATCATTGGCATTGGTCTCCAGGGAGGTTTTTTGTTTTTTAACAAACTGTATTGGCATTTTCGTCACATACAACCAAACATTGTCTTTATACATGACATTGCATTCAGCATTATGAAGGATAAATGAGTTGAATAGATGATAAGAAGACATATTATCATAGCAATAGTTTCCAATTATACAATGTTGTTTTTCCAGAATAAACGGAAAATCTATGCCCTTGTATGTCCTACACAGCTTAGGTAATTGTCTACAATGGATGCCTTCTAATAAGTATATAACTCCCTCCCACCCTCCCTCCCCAACTTTACCCCCCATTGGTAGCCCCTATAAAGTTATAACATATGAGTGTTGTGCAGGATCCCATACTATATACATGTTTGCTTATGTTCTAGTTTGTGTAGTCTCCAGAAAAGTTATACATAGTAAAACTCAGGTTGAATTCTGAATGTTGGGTTTGCGGCGCCTTAGGTAACAATATAGTAGACATTCTCTGGGAAATCCCGTTGCTATAGTCACACTGGTGTCAAGTGTGGGACTAAATAACTCCCATTCTGAACACACAACAGAGATTATCACCCTTGATGGCATCACTGCAGATACTTCAGAACTACCTGATCACTCTCAAATCCTGTCTTGGAGGGACCCCACGGCCCTGGGGCTGCAAAGTTTAATATGTTCTGTCTGTGGAAGACCGATAAGGTCCCTCCTCCCAAAATGTGGTTGAGGACATGTGCAAAACTGCATCCCTTGAGAATTTAATTCTCAAAGTGAATAATGAATTGTCACAATTTGAAGAAGTATGGGCAAAACTTCTCTGCTATTACCATGCCTTACTGTTGGGGGATTTGAATAGATGAGTCACTGAAATAGTCTCCTGATTTGGGTTACCCTTCTGCAGCCCCTGACCCACCAATCCCTGTCAGCCTTTGCTCATTACACTCATTCAGGCTCTCGGACACTGGTTTACTGTTGGTGGAAGAGGGGCGGATCTATGAGGGGAAGAAGGAAAATCTGAATGTACATACTAGTAGGAGAAGCAGAGGATGGGCTTGTTTGGATTGAAAGCTTATGTATATTACTTGTTTGGATATTGTTGGCGTTCGGCTGAATTATTTGCTTCTGTTAGTATACACAATTTTAGGTGCTGTATTCTTTGTGTCACTCTTGTTATTAGATGTTGCCCAATGCTGAAAAACCTAATAAAGAAATGCAACACAAAGCACTAGATCCCTAGGTCTGATGTAGGTTTTTTAGATTATTCAACATACCACATTATCTTTAAGCTATGCCCTTTCTTAAAAATCTAAGTTCAAGGTGGCAGTTGTTCGTCTTTTGTAACAGGTAGTAAGAGCCATTTTAAAGCTTTATATCCCACTTCTGCAGCCTAGCCACAAAGCCAATGTTTATAACAAGATATGTAATTTGGATGTTAGTTAAGTCATTCACAATTTGATGGTCTTACCCATAAAGGGAAGTCCAGCAATTGAACTTAAGGTAACTCTGTTTAGCCTATCTATGTTTAGTATTTCCTACAGACATAACTGCTCTGCTTCAGGATTGTAACCTCTGAAAATTCACATTACTCTCCACTATGCATAGCTCATGTTTTTCAGCTAATTCGGAAAGTTTCCTAGTTCATACATATCTGTCTAGAATGAGCATTCCCTCTGAAAGTTTAATATCACAGAAATACAATCATAGATTGGGATTCCAACTGGTGGCCTGCAGACCTCGGCTCCACACCTACCTCCACCGCCCTGATCAGGAACTTAGGAATTATCCTAGATGACAAACTCAACATGACTATCCATATCAATGCAGTGACCTCCACCTGTTTCTAAAACCCTGATGATGCAAAAAATCTTTATGTGGCTACTAGAGAATACTAGTAAAATAGTCACTCAGGCCGAACTAAGCAGCAGACTCAACTACGGCCTCACACTGCAAGCAAGAATCGCAAAACATCTCCTAAACAGGCCCCAAACCATTCAAAACACCACAGTAAGACTTGTTCTCAACCTACCTCACTGCACCAACATCACTCCACACTGCAAGAAACTTCACTGGCTTGCCATACACAATACACCAATTTCAAACTCCTCACATATACATACAATCTTTTACACATCATAGGCCCCACCTACCTCATCAGCTGTGCATACTTCCACCAACCTCTCAGGCACCTCCACCGGATTGTCACTTGCACATGTACCCTGAATATACAAAAAAGTTCCAGAGACCTTGTTTTCACGTACATCTCCCCCAACGCATAGAATGACCTCCCACATCACCTCAGAGCTTCCTCATCACTTTTTGAGTATGGCAAGAAATTGTAGACCTGGCTCTTCTAATAAATCCCTGGGATACAGCTGCCTACCCACCTACCAAGTACCTGAATAGCCTCTCTAGTGATTAGCATGCTCTACAAATAGACATAACATAACATATTTAAAGCACTCTGGCACTCTTTCATAAAGTCACAACTATACTATATAAAAAAAACATTAAGAAAAACAGTATCTCAAGGTTGAAACTGGACTTTAATACAGAGAACTGACAATTCTTTAAAAAGTCTGGCTGGATTCCAAAAAAAGAATACTTTATGGCATGAAACATAAAAGGGAGGAATTGCAAAGCACAGTGTTTTATAACCTGAGCATGAAAGTAATTGAGTACATTTATGGCACTGTTATTAAAAATCATTACAAAAGGGAATTGGAGGCAGTTTGATCACTAAAATGAAGATGCAAATGAAAACTTTCAATATACAAAATGGCAATTTTCCCTTTGGCTTAAAACAAAGGTTTAAAGACCTAGATTACATACTAAGAGATAGCTTACTTCATTCAATTAAAAAAAAGCTGCATGATGAAGCCTCACAGGGCTAGACAATAATCCCATCATGTTTAAACAATAGACATTGACATGCCTGCTCTACAAAAGTTGGATACTATGGATTAAAATAACAGTCATTATATTTAGTTTGAGATAGGATGTAACAGGGATTATCTGGAGGGCTGCCCACTTTAGTTATACATCTGCTCATGTCTGAGAGGTCTGGTTCGCTAGACAGGCCAAATAGACACATGCACTATAAAGGTAGATTTTGTTCCAGGGTACAGGTGGAAGAAAAGATCTTCGAATATGAGTAGGCTTAGTCTAAGGTTGACTTCCATCGAATTATTATCAAGTTGGTAAAGGCTGTTACTCTAGGCATCAAAGTTGGTCGAATTTTGATCTGAAACTTCCTCCATCGTCTTAAGTGCATGTGGCATACATTTCATAAGTCTCTATGCCAGCTGCTGAGATTGTGAGGATAAGTAGGCAGAAACTGCATCTTGGTATGATCTTATCTGAAAACCGGAAGTAGCCTGAAGGTTCTCTGTGCCAATAATAGCTCACAGATACAAATTATCAGCAAGAGGGACTCCGCTGCTTACCCACAGAGTCTGCAGACCCGCTCCGATGATCCTCTTAACCAACCTAAGCGGTACTCTTTAAGACTAGTTGTACCGCACCTTAACCATAGTAGTTCTTTTTACTGTGGAGGTTCAGCAGATTGCCCAGAAAACTTGAAATTCATCTTTCATTTTATATAAGTGGAGTCTAGTTAATTAAGGCACATCTATTTACAGCTTCAACATCAAGAACTCTCAAGATTAATTTTGCCTACTGCAGAAATAATCTACCTAATACTTTCGGAGGAGTGGAGGATTCCCAGAGATCTTTAGCCTGTAAAGAATCCATTGGAGCTCGCAAATATTGGTCCCATCATCCGTTTTAATCCATAAAGATTTGCCAGATTATGTGTTTTAAGGAGCTGTTACTTGCATTCTTCACTTATAATCCATATGGCAAAAAGCTCACTTTTAGAATCAAGTTTTGCCTCGGTAGATTAAATTTCAATCACAAGCACACTGCTGGAGCGGTATTAAGAATAGCAAATACTGGTCGATAACATTTATTTTGAGCTTGATTCAGCCATGACTCGAGGCGGTCTTGGATGTGAATGCTCCATGCATTAAAGTTGGCAATGGCTTACTATTGAGGACCCTGAAGACCTCCAACCAGTTGGGGCCATTCATTTTTCGTATCAGCTTGCAGAAAGTCGAAATCCATGCTGCAGGGCGTACCTCTGAGAGGATAGGTGGGCAGAATAACTGGCTCATTCATTGACGCAAACACCCAGGTATTTCATTAGATAGATTCCCAGCCCATTTGGTATAGACTTTTCTACTTAGTACTATGATCTTACATTTGGTGTTGTTTATTTGAAAGTTGTTTACCTTATTGTAGGACTTCAAGGCAGTTAGCAAGAGGAGAGGCCAATCTGGGTATGGTCAAATATAATGGCGTTGTACGCATATTGGAACAGCTATATTTTATGATCCACAGTTCACGTTGGGAAAACTAATGCTTTTGCTAAATGGGCATTGATATCAGCCAAGTACAAGTTAAAGAGGAGAGGGGCCAGAATGCATTCTTCCTTCACCACCCTTGAGGTGGCAATCTTTCCCATCATCACCCAGTTAGGTGTTATTCATATCCGCACCCACGTTTGGGAGTTAAGGCTGAATATTCCATTTAGCAGTGGAATTGAGAGACCTTAGTTTTGCAGCTTAGTCAATAGTCAGCCTCTGTTCAAATGATCAAAGGCAGTGGAAAAATCTATGAATGCTGTGAACAGAGGGGGACCACATTTTCCATTGCTACTTCTGACAGAGCAACCAGTTATCAGGTTGTCCTCGGTCCCACATCCCTTTTGGAAACCAATCTGGGTACTCTGAATTAGCTCATTGACCGTTGGCCATTGTTCCAGCTCTTTAAGAAATACTTTTACAAGTGCTGTACCATCTATGTCCTGCAAGGAGATGAGCCTATAATTTTCCTGTAAATCTCAAGGGCCCTCCTTACGAATGGAGCATCTCCAAATTTCTGGAATAATGTTAAAAAGGAGACAGCTCTTAAATAGTGGGAACAAAATATCCGCCCACAAATAACTAGCTGTTTTAACAATTATTGCTGGCAGGCCATACAGGCCAGGGGTCCCTGAGGCATGAAATTACTTGATTTCTGTTAGTACTGTATCATACTTAAAATTAGTGCTTCATGCTTGCAGGACATCTGCCCTGCACTTTATTGGCTCTACGCTCCACTAGAGCTACTACCCCATCCACCACATACAGGGTAACAATGTACCTGAACTATAATGTAACTGAGATGTAACTGTGAGCTGAAGGTTTACTTGGCCTCAATAGTTGATGGATAAGGGGCCAAAATGCACATAGGGTTGGTGATCTTGATGCCTCATATAGTTTGAACCATTGCTTCTCTTGCCAGTTTGGTTTCAGCTCTCAAAGTTTGCCCCTGTACTGCTTGCAAATATGTAGGAGAGTAGATCTTGTGTTTTGGTTGGCACAACCTTGCACCAGTTGTCATTTTATAGCATTCAGCCTTTTTTCATTTATTTGGGGGCTGTTGTTGGAAAACTTGTTTGTGTGTAACCACGCTCTCGAAAGTTGTAGATTGACCTGAATTGTCCAAATAGCAATGTGCCAGGAGTCTGTTGTACCTTTGATCTCTGATTCAATTGCCCGAAGACATTTTGCTCACACCTATAATCCTGATGTTGTAATTTCAATCTTATGTTCTTAGCTGGGGTTACATCCTCCTGGGATCCGAATACACTCAGTGGGGCTTTACAGTAGCCTCTGTGTGTGAACTGACTTGTTAGGATCACATGGTTGCTATTGCGTAATCCCGGTGTGAAGCATCGAGAATGATTTGATTTTCAAAAAGTGCTGCACTGAAACCTAAATGTTGTACAAGGTTGACTTTTGTTTTGGTTGCAGGAGATATGTAAATAAGTAAGTACATTTTTATTTACATAGTTAATAAAAACCATTGCAATTTCTCCACTTGAAAAAAAATACATACACATACTGTGCATTTTCACCGTAATCTTAATATTACATATCAAACAATATAATTCCTTTGTAAAATCATGAGGATTAAATACGAATTTACAAATGAAATTCAACTTGATTTCAATTTTCTTCAAATATGGGTGAACGAGGCTGGTTTGTCTGGGAACATTTCTCCATTGATACTACGAAAGCCTAAATCATTCAACAGAGTTGCTGCTGCTGCGCCAGGCTTGTCGGGTTTGCCAATAGTCTTCATTTTAGGTGGGATTCTCTATTCTGTATTGTCTATGTGATGCCAAATTGGTGTACTAACCCCCTCCTTAAGGTTTTAGTTAAACTCACCTGCCAAAATCCACATAGCCTCAGACTGTCTCATCCACTGATCACTGACTATAACAACTATGTTTTTGAGTTGACATTTCTTTTTTGCAAATATCGGATTGACATAAACATTACTGATGATCACTGTTAACTTGGCAGATGTTGGGGGAGGTTTAAAATCCAGTTTGGCTAAAACTAGGTCACTTAACCCTATATGGCGAGAGGTTATGTTGGCCTCCAAGTGTTTGCTTATATTATTTTTAAGCCATTATTTGTTTTCCCTTGAGATTGCGGGAACGTGCAATAGTAGCTTAACAGTCCCACTTTTTTTTGGCTTAAGTGAGGGCTCTGTTTGCTTTATAGTTACTTTTATGGCTTCCTTGATCTCAGCCAGCCCACTTGTTGTGTAAGATTTAATTGTGCCAACAAGTCCTGGTTGCAGTAAGTTTGTTGGATTAAGAGGGATGGTGATTCCTTTACTGAAGTTTTAAAGTCCTGTTTTAATGTCATTCTGGAAGGGAGGCAAGTTTATCAATTAGGTGTTGACAATAGCAAGGCATTTTGAATGACTTGGGTGCCAACTGCTCATCCGAGAAAACGGAACAATACAAGAACATCAACAAGCCCAGAACCAACCGGCACGACCAAGCTGACCAATCAGTCCAAGCTGGTTAAGCGGACTGAACCGACCCCCTGTGGAAAAAAAGCGTCGGAAAACACAATAGGGCAAGAATCCCCTCTGGAAAGTATCGAAGAAGGACCCAGCACTGACCCACTTGGCGGGCAGGCTGAAGGACTAAGCCTAGGAGCAGAGGGTAGTCCCTCCCCAGCATTTGAAACGTCCTGGGACAACAAAATTAACAGCAGCCCACCTCCAAAACAAGGGAGTCACAAGGGTCAGAAACGAAAAAATAATCAACAACTAATCAAACTAACAGGACAACAAAGTGAAACAAAATACAACTTTCAGCCTAAAATTTATACCAAATTCAACTTCTTAAAAAATCCAGGAAACGTAATCTACTCTTCTAACAATTCTATAACTGGTCTCCAACCCCCCTTGCAACCAGCCAGCGAGCCTAACGCTTGCCCCAAGAATACAGGCCTTACTACAGTAGAGATCCACATGGCACCAACGCCAAAAGAAACAACTACCCCAACTGGACATGGAGCAGAAAACAAGGCCAACCCGGCTCTTCAACAACCTAGAACACCACCAAAGGATGGCTAAACCTCTCAGCCACTTCCACAAGCAGGACTTACAGAGGAGATGCAACCATCAAGCCCGACACAGGCATCCTTTCCAATGAGCAATCATGCGAAAAGACACAACGGGAACTCAGGGCCCCACAGAAGTAACCAGTGCAATGAGCCTACTACAGCAACTCAATCTATCCTCACAGAATAAGTAGCTTTAGAGGACGAAAAAACCAGAGAAAACATAGATTATCTGGATCAAACTCCTCATGCAAACACCGAATCAAAAGTCAAACACCAACTTAAGGACCCCAGATTACCTAGAGCTAAAATTAGATCACGAAATCTTCGCACCAACTTCATCATCAACAAAAGACATGACCTTCCTGACCTCGGAAGAATGGATTGACCTGGAGACAGCATACAACAGCAGGCAGCCCACTAACAATACCAGTGAAGAAACCTCGCACCCGCCTCCAGAGAGGACTACGGATTCAGTAAACACTTTTTGGATCACCCTCCTTAATACAATACAGCTATCCTCAACGGCCCTACAGTACCAATCCGACAAGATGGACTTACAACTATCAGTTCTGCAATGCCTAGCAGAGGCTACAATGGGAATAGACAGGAAACTAGCCGACCTGAATGGACTCATAAAAAGAGGACAAGAGTCAGTAAAACTAACTGAAATAGACAGAACCAGCTGTACCAGTTTAATAATAATTTACAAGCTATCAACATTACCTATGATGCTGAGCAACCTTCTGGACAAAATAAAACTAAATTCCTCAAAACTCTCCCAAGTAGAAACAAGGTTAGAGAGGCCCGACCAAACAACAAACGTGGCAAAATCACCTCCTACAAAGGGAGCACCTCGAGAAAAAACTACAGATAAGAAAAAACTTAACTCGCCAGCGAGTCAAACTCAATATGCCATCTTTACAGTACAAAAGACCATTCAGAACGCACACACAACTGGACAATCAAATGACCCAGGGAGAATGATGAACGCACGGACGCGCCGTAAGCAAAAAAGGAAAAAGCGCAACAGAAAGGTCACCGAGGACTGTCACGGAGAAAACTGGAACTCTACAGCATTGGAAGGCCAGGGGCAATCAGCAACAATCGATCATATTGATCTTCTAAGGAATGACAACCCCCCTTCACAGAAACTAGAAACCCCATTGCCCCAAACCCGCATGTCAACAGACGGATTAGAATCCCCAATCACCTGTACTGGCCCAACAAATCAATCAAAGAGAAAAACTGGTAGAAAGCAGAACTGAGATAGCAGTCAAAAATCAAACTGAGTCGGCACCAGGGCTATCGGATGGCCACTTAAGGGAAAAGAATATAAATCCGGAGGAAGAAACAGAAGACCAGGAATGTCTAAACTCCACCAATGATGACATGACCCTGAAAAATTCTATACCACGGTGTAAGAAGACGAAGATAACACCAACTAAACCAAACCTCAAGATCTCATGTAACGTAAATATCGGCGACATGCTTCCCAGTGATCGATTTCATCAGGACACCTCGAAGCCCAAACCAACCGATCAGAACACCAAACACTTAGAGCGGAAAAACGCAATTCAGGAACAGCCTCTTGAGAAAACGCTGCCCACAAGGGAAATAGACCCAGAAACAATCTTCTTCATCCCCGAATACAAATCTAAGGGGAGAGTAGATATCCTAAATAGGGGCAACATACTTAAACTAATCAACTCAATAGAAGAACTAAAGACTATAAACACCTCTGACTTGTTATCAATTGAATTCCATCCAGCAATAAATTCACAAGGGCAACGTGGAAAACCAGGGAGTTAGCTAAATCGATTATGAAGCATGCACCTAGTTTCTCCCAGTGGGGAATTCAGCTTGAACCAGAAATAAAACCAGCCTACCCTACCCCACTACTGGAAGACTGGGAGGAAAAATGACCTCTAACTGCTACATCAGTACTCAAAGGAGCACGAAGCTACTCCCCAGAACGGGAAAAACGTCTGAGGAAACCGCAAAGTCCAACGTTCCAACAAACAGCTCCCTTTAAATAAACAATAACTCGGACAATAACCGGAAGGGACACAAACTGACAACCTGAGTCAGGTTTAGCCACTAAATCCGCAGGTCCCTATAAAAACAAAGACAAACTCAAAATTTGTAGTTGGAACATAAACGGCCTAGCCGACAAATTGGAGGACCCCGAAACATTGAACTACCTACAATCGTTTGATCTGATTCTCCTCCAGGAAACATGGGAGCCCAGCAAAATAACTCTGCAAGGATATACAGCTTGGACACACCCGGCCCGCAAAGAATCACATTACGGCCGTTGCTCCGGTGGTCTGGTAATTTTCACATCAATACCAGTTATAGGAGAAATTAAACTATCAACCATAAACATCACTCCGTCGAACGCAATCCAGGCTATATCAATAACAATTGGAAAAAATCAAGAAAGTCTCCAGCTACTTGTAGTCAATACATACATTCACCCTAAGAACAAGCAATCTGGGTCAAACGAACTAGTCCAAGAACTAACAAGACTCATAGAGGATGAAGAAACGGATAACATACTAGTGGGAGGCGATTTCAACCTCCAGTTATTCGGCGAACTGACAACCGACGAGATGACGCAGGAAATGGACACAGTATGGAAAATTCCACCTAAAAAAATCCCCTACAAATACAAACACAGCAACATTGCCTCTAAGCTCTTTAAAGCTCTAGAAAAATTGAACCTGCGCGTTCTCAACGGACGATTTAAAGAGGATATTCTCCCAGTACCAACATTCTACTCGTCAACTGCCTCATCCTATTTAGACTTTATTTTAGTTACACTCCCGTTGTATGACAAAGTACAAGAATTTAAGATAGGAACCAGAGCCCAGAGCGACCACCTGCCGCTAGAAGCCAATTTAGCACTAATCTGTAAGAACGAATCAACCGAAATCAGAAGAATGTGTACAGAACATACTACTAACTATAAGCGAATACAATGCAAGATCTCGGATATAGAAACTCTTACAATCAGTGCAAAAAAACAACAATACAGGAAATATCTAACACAACCGACAACCCCATCATTCAATGGGAAAAGTTTACAATGGCACTAGGAGAAAAGCACGCCACAAGGAAGAAAAATCAAAAAGGGAATACGACTTGGCTTATGCTTGGCAAAGTAACAACAGCAGAAACAAAAAATATCAAGCTCGAAATAAAAAAGACCCTCAAACAGCTCCGGCAAGATCCAAACAAACCGGAAACTCAACTACAGTTACGTAGTTTAAAGGCGTTGCTACAATAGAAAACTTGGCAAAGGAAACGGGAACTGAACGAAGAACTATGGGCAAAAATTCTACATAACTCGAAACAGAAAAATAGCTCTAGCTTTTGGAAGATGATCCACAGGCTCCAACAGCCAGACCACAGAGGTATCTCTTCTGACATACCGGAATTAGACTGGGCCAACTATTTAACAACTCATTTTAATACAATTGACCTCGTAACGAAGAAAGCCAGAGGGACAAACTTGGAAGAGGGAGCTTACCACCAACTGGGAAAAAATGACACACCCGCTAAAAAAGCAAATCAAGCGCTAAACAAGAAAATAACTGGGCCCCGCATTCTAGCAGAGAACGAAGCTAACCCCAAGATAGTCGTCCCTAGCAAAATAGAACCCGGACTATCGGCTCAGGAAACAACAGACACGATTGTTAAATAAATCTCAAAGGGAAAACTAGAGGGGGCGCCAGGACCAAACGGGATCCCTCCGATATTATATAAACAGGATCAAGCCTTTTGGTGCACCATATTGATCCCAACATTTTACAAAGTAAGGGATTCAGGAAAAATACCAGCATCTTGGAGCGGTTCGATAATAAGCCCAATCTACAAAAAAGGTGCAAGGAACGACCCAAGCAGCTATCGGCTGATTGCCCTGACAGACGTAGAGGCAAAGTACTATGCAAGCCTCATTTTGAAGGATCTAACAGCATGGGCAACAAAAAGGAACATCATCCCAGCAACTCAGACGGGCTTTCGAACGGGCCAGGGAACCCTAACCAACATCATGGCACTAACTCTACTGTCCGACGCAGCAAAAACGTCAAAAAGCTCTCTGTTTGTGTGTTTCATCGATTACAGCGCCGCATTTGATCATGTAGACTGACACAAACTATGGCTGAAGCTGAGCTCATGGGGAATCCCCGGCCCCCTACTACAGCAGCTAGAAATGTTGCATACTGATACATGGGTCCAAATAAAACTGGGATCCGGCACACATCTATCGAGGAAAATAAAGACCAGTAAAGGCCTAAAACAGGGCTGCGTCTTAGCGCCAACATTGTTCAACCTCTTCCTCGCGGATCTTCCCGAAGAGTTAGAAACAGTAACATCCCACGCACCTCGGCTAGGAAACATCACACTCTCAAATTTGTTGTACGCAGACGATCTGGTCCTCATCAGCCGGTCTCCTATTGGCCTCCAAAACCTTCTAGACAAAACCAGTACATTTTCCATAGCAAATTCCTTAACAATTAACCTGGACAAAACCAAAGTCATGCCAATGAACTACAACAAAAAACAGAAGCCCGCATGGTACCTGGATAAACAAATACTAGAACTGGTAGCCTCATATAAATATCTAGGAGTCATAATAGAGGGCAATGGCTCCTTCAAACAACAACTAGAGGCCACCCGCAGGAAGGGCATGACCTTTCAACTATCAATAAGGCCCCTGCAGAAAGTCCTCCCGGACAGGACATTGGCACCACTCCTACAGGTAATAAAAGCTCGCCTACTGCCAATGCTCTCCTACGGCAGCGAATCAATGCGGGGCAATGATGCAAGCACCCGGGACAATACTATTAGCCGTGCATACAGGGCAATCTTCCATCTCCCTAAAAACTCCTCGCCCGCTCAAATTCGTCTTGCATTTGGACTATTGAAACAATCTGTGGAGAGGAAAGGTCAATACATAAAAAGCTGGCGCAAAATCAAAGACTCGGTGCAAGGATCGTTAAACGCTAATTTATTGACTGAGCTTCACTTCAAAGAAATCTCACCAGCAAGGGCCTACCTAACAAACTCTTTGGAGACCCTAGGACTAAATATGCTCTGGGATACAAGAACGGATTCTGGGACCTTTAAGAAAGCACTGACAAAGGTCATTAAACTGGTCTCCTCACTCGAGGATAGAGCCACCCTGACCAGGAGAGCGCACGGATGGGTAGTGCTTGAAGGGTATGGAGCCATAAAGCCACAAGAATATCTATCAAGGGGCCTCACACAAAAAACAAAAAACATGTTCCTAAACTTGCGCTTAGGCAGCATACCCATAGCACGTCACCTGGACCCTTGGAAAAGGCCTGATCCGTTAAACGCATGTCGCCTTTGTCAATCCGCGAAGGAGGATCTTATACATATTACTTGTATCTGTAAAGCTCTTGTGGAAGTAAGGCGGACCATGCTCCGGCCCCTATGGAACCAGAAGGGTGTAAGATCATACAGGCAAGCAGTGATGCTTTGCTTTAACCCCAATGAGACTCAGTTGAACTGTAGAACAGTTAAATACTTTGAAATAGTGGCCAAAAAACTAAATGAAATAACACAAGGACGCGAAAAAACAAACAACACCAGGAGAATACTAGCCTTCCTAATCGGCTCTCACAAAAACTTTTAAGACTGCTGAGCGAAAACTAAACACACCAGGGGAACAGAGATCCCTGCAACAGCCTTATAACTACAAGAACTACAAATAACAATTGCCGTGACCAACAGGAAGTCCTACTAATTGATTATAGACTCCTTGAGATTTTACTAATGTGCAATGTCTTTTTGTCTGGAAAAGCTTTATACAGTCAAAAGACTTTTTATCTTTGTTAATGTTAATGTTAATGTTAAGGGAAATTTATTGAGCGCACTGTCACCATGAGTTTCCTGGCGCTGATAGGACACTGAGGTTGAGCAAGAGGAGTTTAGTGGGGATGTGGAAAGAGCAGAGTTTTTAAAGATTTCCTAAAAGATAGGATGGAGCAAGAGGTCTTGAGTGAGAGTGGAAGAGAATTCCATAGCTTAGGAGCCAGGTGAGAGAAGCTGCGGCCACCTGATTTAGTGAGTTTAAACCGGGGGATAACTAGAAGCTGAAGGTGGGTGGACCTCAAGGTGCGGGGAGGACAGTAAGGGGTGATCAGGGACTTCAGGAAAGCAGGGGAGGGACCAGTTAAGGCTTTGAAGACCAGGCAACAGACCTTAAAGGCTATTCTTTCACTGACTGGTAGCCAGTGTAGTTGATGTAATAAAGGTTTGGCCGACTGCCATCTAGGGATTTTAAATCCAGTCTAGCGGCCTGATTCTGAATGATCTGGAACCTAGCCAGCTGGGATTTGGGGAGGCCATTGTATAGGGCGTTAGAGAAGTCCAAACGGGACATCACCAAAGCTATTAAAACTTGTAGCAGGGCTTCGGAAGTCAGAAGGTGGGCAACTTTCCGTATCCTGTAAAGCTGGAACACACAGGAGGATGTTACAGCACTCACCTGGGCCTTGAGGGTGAGCTCAGAGTCAATAATGACCCCGAGACTCTTTACACTGCCAGCGGGAGAGGGAGGTGGACCAAGCTCAGTTGGCCGGTACTGAGGGCCCCAATGGGGGGCACTTCTCCCAGGGAGGAGAAGCTCAGTTTTGCCAGGATTGAGTTTTAATTGACTTTGGTTCATCCAGTGTTGGATGTGTGTCATGACCGCCTGGAAGTTGGTGACAGCGTCAGGGGAGGTGAGGGGGAAAATAATTTGTAAATCGTCCACGTAATTGAACACTGTGACGTCCCACCTACCTAGGGAGTGAAGGAGAGGTTGAAGGTATAAATTAAAAAGGAGGGGGGACAGAGAAGATCCCTGGGGGACCCCGCAGTATGAGGGAACACTGGTGGCGCTAAAGGGACCCAAGCTCACTGCTTGAGATCTACCCTCTAGAAAAGATTTGACCCAGGACAGGGCAGGCCCACAGACTACGGCGGCCTCGACACGGTGGAGTAAGATGTTATGATCCACCGTGTCGAATGCCGCCGATCAGTCTAGTAGGACTAATGCCTGGGGGAGTCCTCTGTCAGCATTGCTTCTGAGGTTGTCCAGCACGGCGAGAATCACAGCCTCAGTAGAATGGGCTGGTCTAAAGCCGGCCTGGTTTATTTCCAGGAAGTTGGACTCCTCGATAAATTGCGAGAGGCAAGTAGTAACATGTGCCTCCAGGATTTTAGACAGGAAAGGCAAGAGGGAGATGGGCCGGTAGTTGGTGAGGACCGCTGGGTCCGCGCCAGTTTTTTTTAGCAGAGGCACCCGTACAGCCTCCTTAAACGACCTGGGACTATGCCAGAATTGAGGGAGGTGTTGAGTAAGGGTAGGATACAGTGCGGAAGAGTGTAATATTGTGAGTTTTTATTAACTGTGCAATAAACAAATTCAAATTCAACTTGTCAAGTTTAGATGCTATGTCCATCGTATGGCCAGCTTTTTCAACCCCAAGATTTGGACATCTAATTTGTCAGTGTACATTATGCCTGCCTGCTCATTCACAAGCATCCCTTTCTCCAGCAATTCCCACCACAACGGAACATGATTAGGTCTATTAATGCTCTGGTCAACACCGTCAGTTGTGGCTAACAAATTGTCAGTAGCCCAAGAGGCCGTTTTTCCCCTCATGCATTGCTTCAACGTTCATAGTAGGATTCTAAGTTGGGATATTCTTGTGAGCTTGAGGTGGATGTCTTTTTCACTAGTGAAAAACTCATGGCTGGTTCAAGCCTCCACTCCAGAGTTGGGCTAGCCTAGTCAGACGATAGCTGTAAATCCCCCCTGCTACAGGGGAATAAAAAATTGATTTTAC
Organism: Lissotriton vulgaris; assembly: GCF_964263255.1. Classification (NCBI taxonomy): domain Eukaryota; kingdom Metazoa; phylum Chordata; class Amphibia; order Caudata; family Salamandridae; genus Lissotriton; species Lissotriton vulgaris. The sequence continues at coordinate 1,574,358,698 of NC_141685.1, forward strand.
GACCTGGAAAGGCAAATTTCCTGCCCCCTTTATTATCAATTGATCCTTGCCAACCACAGGCACTAGCATTAGCTCCTGGGCCTCCTTTGGTTTATTGCTAGTAATCTTGATCACTGGTGACAGGGGATACTGTTGTTCTACTATTGATCATCATAAACTGATGATTTTAAATCATTTGTGGAGCTTATATTTACTTGCTGTAAGTCCGGTTGGCCCTCTGGTGTTACCAATGGCATTTCTTCTCCTTGGACAATTCCATCTGCCCATACAATGTCATCAAAGATGTCCTCCGATACCTCGCTACTTATTGGGGCAATGATTTCCAAGAGAGGTTAAAACATAGCTATTTTGTGAACGTTAAAATAGTTTCTAATATCTTGAGATTTGGCATGGGTTTTGTATGCTTAGCATCTTTGGATCACTTAGAACAGTATCAGAAAATTGCCAATAACAGGAGAAGGTGCTCTTAGAACTTTTTGGTAATTGGAGGGTCATGTTTTGTGCGCAGGTTATATTACTCAAGGAATTGGACCTTGTTTTCTTTGAGGCCTTTTAAAAAATGGGGGTTTTCTTTTTTCTTGAATGTGCCTGCAACAAGAGGGAGCTGTGAGTTCTCAATGCTCATCCTGATATTAATCATTAGTTGTTGCCAAAAGCACTTTGGCTTACTTGTTCACTTTTCCGTTGATTCCCTTTTTGCTGTTTGTAGCACTTTTTCAGTGTAGCTAAGAGTTGAGCGTCAGACTTTTGGTGGTGGAGTGCAGGGGAGCTCACCAGTAAGAGCGGGTTGCATCAAAACCTACCATGGCTGGCTCTGCGTATCTGGGCTCTACCCTTTGGAGCGATATACTAATGTTGCCCCACTTACAGTTGACACATTCCATTGATCCGGGTGGCTTTGTTACTCTTGCATTTGCATACTTCCTGCTGTTTTTCACCTACAAAGCCCTGGACCAGAGCTACCCTAGGACACCGTAGCAGCACCTTGGGAACTGTGTAAAGGGACTTAGGCAAAGCGTGGTTCAGGAAAAAGACAAACCCGCTCCCAGTGCCGGGATGTTGACGTTGTCATTTCCATTGTTATTGCCACTAAGTACGTTGGGGTTGCTGCTAAAGTTCCTGATACTGTTGGTGTGATCAATAGTCTATGCAAAGCATTCAAGTGCTTGCTGATGCTTGCTGTTGCCTAACAGGCATACAGAGTAGCTTAGTAATGCTTAGAAATGCGGAGGCCAATTGTTCATTGAGAAGCCCGCTAGTTATTATGGGTGTTATAACCTGACAAGGGGAAAGAAAGCAGGAGCTTTCCACAGTACCCCAAGCTACACCCAGACCTAGCTGGGCTTCCACTGGTCCACCGGCTCTCACTTACAGGGACTGAGTACAGCTCTTAATTTCATAACTTTGGCTGCAAGCAGTGCTGAAAGTGAGCCCAGCTGCTCGTGGTCCTTTGTCCTAGTCTTTTGTGGGCCTAGTAATCGCCTTATGCCCATACAGATGCAGCCGGAGGTGGTGGTGACCTAATTGGCTTCCCTGAACAGAGTCAGGGGGTCAAACAAACAAGCCAGCAGGCCAGGGGAGGCTCTGACTCTAGAAGTCCATGTGCTGTCCTCGTGCTGCTTTGGAGCTACAGTTGCTTAACTCTTCTACCGCCATCCGCCCCGCCCCCCTTGCTTGCAGCCTCACCTTCTAATGTTCCCTATGCGATACCCCAAGGGTATGGGCTTCTGTATCATGCTGTGAATGTGCGGTCTCACCGGCGGCAGTCAACCTGGCAACCCCCGTTCTGATTGCTGGCCCAATTTGCCTGCTTGCTATGATGCGCTTTGCCGGGCGCTTTCGGCTGGAAATGTTAGTGCGGTGGAGACTGTCAATCAGCACCCCCGAGGGATTGCCGTGGCAAATCTCGGTGAATCCACCCTTCCTCTAGCGACGGACTTCTGTGATCTGGTGACCTAAGTCAAGTACTCCAAGCGTACTCCTGACTTACTGAATCCATTGATCACACACAAAAAACAAACCAGTGCGAAAAACACACATAGGCATGAAACATATCAATATGGTATTGTGTGGGCTTCATAACTGTATTCATCATAAATGTGTTCGATTATAGAGGAATTTAAAATGAAGACCATGGGCCTCATTTATGAGGCTGTGCGTCACTTTTACGCCGCCGGTGCATCACTTTTTGTGATGAACCAGTGGCGTAAAAAATGCGCCTTGTTGCACCATATTTACAAAGTGACACATCTAGTTAGATGCGTCACTTTGTAAACCCCTGCGCCACATTATACCTGCGCCAGGTATAATGTATGCAAGGGGGGCATTTTGACGCAAGAAAGGGTCATGGAAATGACTCAGTGAAATCTATAAGATTTCACTGCGCCATTTCTTGGCCGCTAATGCGTCAAAATCTTATGCCTGCTTCATGGCAGGCGTAAGATTGACGCAGGCACTAACAACATGGGACTTGCCCATGTGAAAGTACACATTGCTGGAGTTGCGTCACTTTTGTGACACACTCCAGCAATGCGTCACTTTTGCGCCTGCAGATATGTCAGAAATACTGACGTATCTGTAACTCCTTGCGACATGATGCGTCATATTATAAATATGACGCATCAATCATGTCGCAAGGAGTGTGCATTGAAAAGTGACGCATCGCTGCATTCATGCAACGATGCGTCATTTCTCATAAATAAGGCCCCAGGTTTTTGTGCTTCCTAAAATATGCCTGGCAAAGAGGCAGAAAAAACGCATTGGGCTGTTTTTTTCCTAAATATTCAGTCTTGCTCAACAAATTGTCGGCTATATGTAATTTCTGAGATGTATACATGATTCTCGCCTGCCAAAAATCCACAAAAGGATTTCTGGTAGACGAAAATGCATTTACTACTACAGATTTCATCACGAGTACAGAGACATCTGTAGCAAGGGGTGGGAAATTAACATAACAGCATGCTATTTGCATCGTTAGTTTGTGAAGTTTCACAAAAGTATGTTTGTAGACATGCACAACCTCTGATCTGACCCCTTTTCATCCCGGAATTAGTTGTAAAGTTATTGCCTTGGGGTTCAATATGTTTGTCTTTAGATCTCCGTGTTAAGACCCTGTGGGTTAGACTGAACTACCCCTTGGCCCTCCAGGACTTTGGTCTCTCTTTGAACACTGTTGCTTCAATGCTTATGTACTGCCTGTGTGAACCTTTTGAAACTAGTGAGCTTGTAACCTACCAAATGTAGTTGCAAGTACAGGAAGCAGTTGCCTAAAGGTAGCTACAACATTGCCTTGTTGGCAGACGAATTCTGCCCAATGCAGGTGATATCAGACTGCTGAAAGTCACTGAATACTTTCAGCTCCCCATAAAAGTTCAACCTTGCACTTGGAAGCAAATTCAGTCTCTGTGTATAAATAATATCTTCAGTTAAGAAGCCTGTCAAAAATCACAACCACATCTCTCCAACCCCCAGGAATCATCAAGGGAAACGTTTGTGGCATCCAATACATCAGGTTTGACTAAAATGATTGTTTTTGGTAAGCCTCTGCAGACCAATGCTCTGCTGGAAAGGGAAGCTGTCGAACAACTGTTCAATTTCTATCAAATACATCAATCCCTCAAAAAATGTTCATTCTTTCTATGGACCTAAACATTCTTGTTTCGTTTGTGTCCGTCCAGTGATCTAAAATGTGGTAGGTTTTGGTCTAGCCTACAGACTGCTTTTGCTGTTTTGCCAGCATTATTTAAGAAAAAAATCCAATAAATGAAACATCCATATGTGCATGCATAGAGGGGCTTTGTGAAAGCCCTCTCTATCCATTGGTCTTTTTCCGCTCTTTTTGCTTCCAATTACAACACAGTCAGCATGGGGCAAAGGGTCAGCATACTTCAACCATTGTCTCTCTTGCAAAGCAGTTTACCTAAAAAGAAGTGCCCTTCAGTGCTAGTGCTGTTGGGTCAATACTTTTCTTTGCCAGTGCTTAAATATGTCCATTTAAAAAAAAAATCTTTTTGAAATTTTCCTGTCAGTATAATGTCTGTTTCAACTTTGGATAAGTGTGTGAATCCTCCTGGGCACAGTCGAAAGCCCTTAACGGGTGTAATAAATGAAACCAGGTAATGAAAACAATTAGTAGTTTAGTGATTTTTAATCTTTATATTTTTGGCTTTTCTTTTAATATTTCTTTAATATTTGTTTTAAGACAAATCGATATATGGTGTGTATATACTTTGTCAATCAGTTTTTCATGACCCAATTCATGCATCAATCCAATGCATTTTGGGCATTGCACCCTGATGTGTTTTATCCAGGAACCCGATCAATATTGTGACCTCATGCCCCTATACGGCTATAATCAATACATATCCCTATAATGGCATAATAATCAGAGCCATATTTCAGTAACTCGCCTCTGCAGTCCATGACACAGCAGAAGCCACTTCCTTAGATTCCTAGAGAGCACACCGAGTTCTTTCGACATACCAAACCCCCAGCAACCTGGGAAAGCCCCTCTTGCTTTGTTTTGATTAGTAATAGAACTCCTGCAAGCACTGTAAGAACGACCAGTTCTTAGTGACATCTTTATTGACGTCTTATGTCCAAAACGTACGTCAAACTCGGCACCTTTCAGGTATAAATATACCAACGTTGCCTTAAGCAAAACACACACAATGGTGGGGAATACTGGAGCAGAACAGCTGTCCCCTTGCAAAGAGCCCAGCAGATGCGAGAAGCCCACGGACGCTGCCCCTCCTCTTTGACGCGCTGAGAAAGACGCTGTCTTTTCTCTTGCAGAGAAAATCCAGCTCCGGCGTTTCCAGCCTACCCTTGCGGGTGACTGGGATATTGGGTCCTGAGAGGGAGATACCAGACCTCCTAAATTCTATTCCAGAGGTACTGTGCTGACTAAACCCTTAGAGAGAATTCTTGAATCAAACTCTTGGCAAAACCAACTTAACTTGAACAAGACTTACTTACTCCCTCCCACGTATTAGGCTTAGGTCAGGTACACCGGGGTAGGCGTAGTTAGAAGCACCAGTTGAGGTCGTTAGCCAATGTATATATGAATGTATATATTTTATTCATTTTAACTATCTTATGGCTAAGAAACCATATCAATGCTTTTACAGTATTATTTCGTAATACTCCTTTTACTGTACGCACTTTTTATCATAACAAGTCTTGCAATTGTGGCAATTCATTTCTCTTGCATGAGAAAGAAGACTGCTTAATAAATAATATCTTTTATTGAAAACGCCCGTCTCTCTTCTCTACACTCTGGTGAAACTAAGAACGCACGTCTGACTGAGTGAAATAGCTGTCTATTGTTTCACACGACTCTAGAGATTGACTCTTATTCTGGGGAGCAAAGTTGTCATGTTTATGCGGTTGTCGGAAGCTGAATCTCTTCTTGCCTGAGCCAGGGAAGCTGATCACTTCCTATTCAGTCAAGAAAGTTTCCAGTGACCTCTGAGCTAGCTGGTGCAAACCTAAATTAAGTCTAGCATAGTCAGTAGAGACCTAGAAGACCTCAGTCCTACGTCTACACTGCTGTTTATGTTATTCCAATGCGCAGGGCCTATAGGGAAAATAGGATCTACACTACATGGCGCCCAACGTTTGGTAAGGCAGTAAAACTAACGCAAGATGTTAGAGTAACTCAGTCGTGCTTTTTCACACAGACCCTTTCTCCCGAAAATACTCCAATAGACGTCTGGAGTGGGTGAAAGGTTAAAATCCGCCGGAACTTAGTAGGAAGAGATTCCTATGAAGAGTTTCTGGTTTAGTCAACGTTGAAGGATACAGTGTTCCAAAATATTGTGCACCTAATCTTTGTTTCCTTGAAAACCTGATCTGCAACAAAAAACCTTTCTGACAGTAAAATGCCAGATAGTGATGAGGAAAGGGATGCTGCTATATTAGCAAATCAACTAATGGAGGATGACACAAGTCTCCTACAGAATGACCAGAATGCCATCCTCATTCCGGTCAACATAAGAAAAACTATAACTTTAAAACTTATAGATAACGGACTGACAGCACGAGGTGGTACAGTCATTTTCGTGATAGAGGCACACGAATATCGGCAGACAGAGGTATTGTATTCATGGATAAACTTTCCAGCGGCAAACGCTACAACACACGAGTTCCACTATTACAAAATAGAGGAACCACCGGAAGAATACGTTCCTTTTGAGAAGATTGAAATCCCATTAAAATACCAGGAGCACCTGCTCTGGTTTAAAGGCGCCCTAAAACATAATGATCACATTACCAGGCTCGGTCCACTAGGTAGACCAGGAGCAATGTCGCCGGTTTTAGCCAGCTACACACCACATCCAGACATTGATAAAATGTCAAGAGAAGAACTTTTAGCACAGCTAAAATTATTAATTAAAATACACAGACAGTTAGTCCAATATGTAATGCGGACTGCAACAGTCCAAACAGCTGTTAATATTCCACAGCTAACCCCTCATCAGGGGAACACAAATAAAATTACACCACAGAACATACAATCATGTCTTGGAAAAACGCCCGCAAAACGGGAACAAATTCCATTCTGGTTAGCACAGAAAATAACTCAAATAGAGGCAGTATTCCCGAATACTACCCCTATTGAGAAACACAGAATTCTGACTATCTGCCTTCCAATGGGGGTCCCACCACATGTGGAGGACTGTGACACTTGGGGTACAGTCTTTGCTTCCATTTACACAAAAACACATGGTGTTCCGTCCATGGTGGTAATACCGGATGTGCTAAAACAAATTCAGAATGAATACGGTCCAGAACCTGCTTTAACTCTTGGTATGAAATTACTGAAAGACTTCAAGCAGGTCTCGGCTATATTATTAGCCAACATAAAAGGGGAAGCAGCATCTGTGGCGATCCGCCAGAAATTGAAAGAAACAGATATAACAGATCAACCAATTGAGCTTGCCAGAATCATAGAAAAATGCTATGCAGAATTAGGTAGAGATAGTTTGGGTGGGAAACCAGTAAAACCCCAACTACTTGAAAATCCTGAAAAATTATTTATTAAAAATAATCTAAACACTCCTAAAAAGAGCTGGGATGGAAATAAACAATCCACTCCCAAAGAAAATTTTTCCAGTCCAGAGGAAGGTCTCCTCGACGGAGAGAAAGAACTCCGAATCGAGAACACCAGTCTTCCCAGAGGGAGCCCTCTGAGAAAAGATATAACCTTAGAAATAGGGATAACTTGAAAAAGCCTGATAGATATCAAAGTAATGATACACGTCCCTCTCGATCTTTTTCGCAGAAATCGGAAAGAAGAGGACGGTCAGATCAAAGGGAAGAGCACACCAAGTCCAAAGACAAGGAACCTGCTCAATTTAAAAAATTACAATTTCTAAGAAAGAAGGTAGCCAGTATTAGAGTAATCGAACATGCCGAGAATACTGAGGACACAGCTGAAAAACGGAGAGTGGGCACAGAAAATGCTAGACAGTGCAGCAGAAATCAGCATAGCTGGCAAGATCCTGATGAGTCATCCGGAGACAGTGGACACGAATGAATACATTCAAGTGGAAACTGCAGATACCAGAGTTAGCGAACCTCATAAGATATACAAAATAACACTGTGAATAGAGGGAGATAAGACTAGGAAAATAAGGGGTCTATTTTGGGATAACCTCTCAAAAGGCTATGACATCCTGTTAGCAGAGAAAGATTGGCCCCCAGAGTTTGTCAGGGAGTGCCCTCATGGCGAAGAAATGATTATGCCTGCCTTCTCAAATCATATTCCAATTCACACTAAATATATATATATGCAAGGAAATGGGCAGTAGCTCAAGCACCTGCACTATATAAGAATCATGTAGGATGGGATGAGGACTCTCCTCCTGACAAAATCCAGTTAAAATGTCAACCAACTGCACAAAGGCAGTACCCAATTAAGCAAGAAGCTAAAAAACAGGTCAGGGAGATTTTAGATCAACTTGAATACCAAGGGGTGATTGAAACATGCACCTCGCAAATGAACAATCCTTTGTTTCCTGTCTCCAAACCGGACGATTCGTATCGTCTAGTCTTGGACTACAGACACCTTAACTCAAGTTGCAAAACATTTGCGGTACAAAATTTGCACAGTGCTGCACTAATGAACAACATAGTTTGCAAAAAATACAAAAACAACATTAGACATATCTAATGGGTTCTTTTGTCAAAATATTGCACCAGAAAGCAGGTACTTGACTGCTTTCTCAATAATGGGGTCGCTGAAAAATTTCTGTAGGCTCCCACAGGGATTCAAGAACAGCCCAGGATTATTCTCAGCCAGAGTAACAGAGTTACTACAAATGTTTGATGATGAGGCATTATCTTATGTCGATGATATCTATCTCACAGACGACGATTTGGATACTCACTTGAAAAGAGTGAACACCATAATACTTGGGTTCGCAGCAGAGGGTTACAAATTCAACTTTAAAAAGTCACGAATTGCCCATCTAACAGTCCTATTTTTAGGATGCAAATTATCAAGTGAAGGCAAAAGTCTAGCAGACAACTTCTTAGAGAAGTGCGCTGTACTCCAAGCACCTAAAACGCTGAAGAACTTACAGTCGATTCTAGGCTTCCTGAATTTCGGAAGAACTTACATTCTAAATTATGCAGAGAGGATTAAACCTCTTTATGAAGTAATAAAACCTGATTTTAAATCAATCAACTGGACTCAAAAACACACAGAAATTTTGAGATCACTGCAAACAGACAGGAAGATGCGGATTCACGTACCTGACCTCTAATGAGGGAGAAACGGTACCAATAGCTTACAAATCACATTTGTACACACAAGCAGAAAAAACATTCAGTCTCACAGAAAGTATTGTAAAGGCAGTTCAAACAGCTATAGCAAGAGAACGAGCACTAGTCCAAGGCAAAAGAATAACTGTTTTCACAGCAGAATCAGCCTTCGGGGCACTATTCAGCCCAGTAAATCTAAAAACAGTAACACTAGATCCGAAATGGATACAGTGGGAAAATTCTCTTGCTGCAGAAGATTTGACATACTATTTTGTCCCAAACATGAAAAAACTGAATGATTTAAAATATGAAAAAGAATATCCTCTGCCAATTGAAATTTTCCCTCTTGAACAGTACTCTTGTATAATATATACAGACAGATTTGTACAGCATTACAATGTAGAGGATAAATCCTACGATGCATGCTGCGCGATTGTTAAAGGTCGCTGGCTCTGTGGTAAATTCAGACCGAAAATAACAAAAACTGAATCACTGAGAAAATGTTCGGCTCAGCGAGCTGAAATCAGATCTTTAAAGATGGCGCTTGAAAATGCCAAACGTGAACTCCCGACACTAATCGTGTGCGATTCGCATTTTTGCGTCAATTCTTACAATAATGATTTGCAGAACAGGGTTCAAAATGATTACAAAGACGACACAGGTGCCACAATCAAGCATAAAATGCTTTGGAAACAAGTAGTTCTTTTTCAGAAGGAACTACAAAATACTCACATGATACACACGCTGAGTTATCAACGTGATGGCGTTCACGTTGCAGGGAATTCATTGGCTAATTCAGCCACAGCGGAAGCAACTAAACCTGCTTCCGTAGCCACAAAAAAGCGTTCAGAAAAATACATAGACGGGGAAACCATGCAGGCGGTAAAAACGTCTTCAAAAGGCAACTGCGCAGCACTACCTGTGAACTATCCACTCAATTATACATACGTAATTGATGCAAACTCCGTTCCTTTTGCTCGAATCCTTGGAGTGGGGGATAGGGTAAATCCAAACACGAACGGGAGATTCTTATTCATAGCAGATGCACATATGGGTGAAGGTCCGAGGCACAAACAGATGAAGAAATCTCTGACAGAATTACAATCAGAATATTGGTGGCCGGGGATGAGCCTGCAACATTATAAATTTGCGAAGAGCTGTCCAGACTGCAACAGAGACCGCAGTAACGAGTCAACCGGAGTAATACCATGGCCATGAAATCCAGCGTCCCATTAATTCTTTTTAAGACTATAATCACTTAAAAATGTGGCCCCAGCGCTCGGCTGACGCCAGAACTTTTATAAAAGATTTGCGAGTCTTTATCGGCACATACGCAATTGCCATTCTTCATTCTGACCAGGGTCCTGCTTTTAGCTCTTGAGCTTATAAGGAGGCCAAGACCAGCATGGGCATTGGATTGCAGTTCTCTTGTCCCTTCCATCCTGAGGGAAACGGGGTAGTGGAAAGAAAAAACTGAGACATAAAGCAATCTATAACGGCAAAGGTATTAGGTTCGGGTGATGGGTGGGTCCAGCATTTAACAAGTGTCCAACGTAGTCTTAACAACTTGCCAAGAAATTCTCTAAAAGGTTTCAGCCCGTACGAACTATTGTTCGGAACTAGAATGTATGTTCAGGACTTAGATAGTCATGCTTCAGTGGTAGAAGATAAGAAAAAATCCTTTGACATCAAAGATCGTTTGACTGTTTTACAGGACTTAAATGAAACAAGAAAAGCCCTGAGCAACATAAAGTTAAAGCAACAGCCAACAACCACTGAAGACACACCACCTGTCCCAGCAAGACCTGTCTGGATTCCAAAGATTGGGGATCTGGTCAGAGAGAAAATAGCGGTGAAGAAGGAATTTGGGCCTTCTTATAGAAAAGCAGTACCTGTCTTAGCAATCAACGGAACAAGATCAGTAGTACTACCGCCCCTTGCTGGTAAATATGAGTTGTATCCATCGACCTCGTAAAACCACAATCATGTGGCCTATAATAAATAGTAGGCCCAGTGGACTCCCAAGAAGTAACAGAATACCCAAATTTGCTAGTATCCAAGAGGTTCAAACTGAAAGACTATTCACATTTGATAAACCTGCAGTGAATAAAAAAGGACTATGCAGAAATACTATGGAACTTGTGCCTCTTGAAACCCAAATTGAAACCGTTCGTCATGAAACACCAGTCTACAATGATGTAGCATCAGAAGGTGCTAATGAAAGCCAAATGGAGAAAACAATTCCAACAATCAACAGAACTGCATCTGGCTACTTCATCAATTTTGATAACTTTTCTGAAGATCAAAGCAACCTTGAAGTGACGCCAGCAACAAAGACTTTTAAAGAAAAAGCAACAGAACTCTTTCACCAACTCAAAGAAGCATATCTAAATGCACCATTGATTGAACATTGGATTGTACCAGGGGTACTTATACTCCTACTATGCCTAATTTTAGTTTTAATGTTAGGAAAATTTATTACAGTACAATGGACACAGCAAGTCAGAACATCAACTTAGTTCTGAAGCCTCACAAATCATCTCACATCGAGAAAAGAGAACTATCATCAGTAAATGTCACAGCCATTCCAATACCCGGCGGGGTAGTTTGGGACAAAACGGATTACGAAATTTATGGCCCGGTCGAACTCTTGAAATATCCTCATCAGTTTAAGGTTTCATTAAGTGACTTCGTAAAACCAAGTACATTCTCTGATGATTGGGACTTTGAAAGTATAAATAATATGATGTCCGATTTAGTTTTGTCAGCAAAATTTACAGAACATGATTATTTGCAAGGTTCATCGAATTATGAACAGATGTACTGTTTTACTCATTATGCAGACCACTATTTACATAAATCTGCTCAACCTAGAAATGTTTTTAAATATAACCAATGGGAACATTGTGCTACTCCACCTAAAAGCAGTTCAAAAACATTCTAGGAGAAATTCCAATACTTCTCAGGGTTTAACACAAGTGATGCAGAAACATTTTATTATAAACTGTTAGATAAAACAGGGACAAAAACCATGCTGACAAATACTAAATTGATATATTCAGAAGCACTTTATGAAAAAATGATTACATTTGGTTTTGATTTCTGGAGAAATAACATAGAAACAAAAACCATCTGGGGTACAAAAGATTGACAGGTACAAGGCCTAGAAGCATTATTTCGAGCCTGCATGATCCCAGAACAAATAGTGTTCTTGAATGACACAATTCAACAAACGACCTGTCTTGGCCTAGCCAAGATTAAAGACCTTAACAAACCGAGGCATGGAAAGTGACTCAAATTGAGACAGCAGAAAAAATACGAGAAATTGATCGTATTAATTTGGAAAAATCACTTTCTGTTGTGGACAATGGGTTAATGATTCTGTCCTCCAGAATATATTCATTGGTCAGTATTGTATCATCTGCTATCGATACAATAGACCAGGACTTGCTAATGTTACAACATGGCCAGTCCTAATTATGTTCTATTGTACAGCTAGGCTGGACGTTGCAAAACCTCCGTTCAGGCTATGTGCCATGGCGTTTAATCAACACAACATCATTTTTTCTATCTTTAACCTTACTGATAAACTAATCAGTTTGGCACAGAAAGAAGCAGACTATACAATCCTGAGCATCGAAAAACTTGAGAGATTACCATTGACAATGTCAGAAAGACCTGTCATTGAATGGATAATACACGGGATTATCACAATTCCGATAACAACTTTCCAATTTAAAAAATGCCATATGGTATGGCCAAATACTGGCCATACCAGCAGGCCAGTATGAAAGGTTGGGTAAAGGATACATTAAGTCATCATGGAAATTACCTTATACACATACATGTTATAGTGACAACAACAAAAATGTATTTCTTAGTGGTAATGAGTGTAAACAATCACTAAGCGGTATACTTTTGTGCCAAGGTATTAACTTGCATGGGGCCTGTGAGGGAACTTCAAATAACCTTTCATGCCACCAGCACGGCACACCTGCAACACAGATAGAGCCATTCTTTAGACAACTTTCTAACGGGAGTAACGTTCTAATAACGGATCACAGCTGTTGTGGCTTAGTGCCAGGGAAAGCATATCTCTTAAGCGTCAGTTCCATGGTCACTTGCTGTATGCAAGCATTGTATCCAAATGGCCCTGGAGACTCAGTGGCTCCGATTTGGCCTCCGTTGAATATCTCTTCTATACGAATTGATACTTTAAGCAGAATGAAGTCGGTGCTTTTACAGACAACAGTGCCCATCACGTCATCAAAAGAGGCGTATGAGCTCCAAGTTGCAAGGACAACTGCAGAGATACATACACTTTTATCAACAAATTGCCCCGTACATTTCGTAGAAATGTTAAGCCAAATCCTAAATATGTCGAATGCCAGTGGTATCTCAAATGTATTTAAGACAATTTTTTCGGGACTGTTAACACCCTTTGAAGCAGTCCTGGGCACGTAAACAGGTGGCAGTGGCATTGATAGGCTCAAGGTTGGACTACTGTAATGCGCTTTATGTAGACTCCAACAAGGGGCTCATTCAGCGATTACAGGTAGTTCAAAATGCGGCTGCTCGCTTTGTCTTAGCACTTCCCAAAGCATCATCTGCTACGATGGCCAGAAAGAGCCTTCATTGGCTGCCCATTCATCTCAGGATCTCGTTTAAGATCCTTTGTCTTGTCTACCGAGCTTTGGCAGAGGGTTCTTCTGATCCCCTTGGTGCCCTGCTGACCCGTTACCAGCCTGGTAGATCTTTAAGATCTTCAGAGATGAATTTGTTGGTTGTCCCACGTGCCAAAAGGGTTCGCTGGGGAAACAGAGCTTTTTCCATTGCTGCTCCCAAACTATGGAACTTGTTACCTCTTGAGATTAAGATGCAACCCTCTCTGTCTTCCTTTAAAAAGGCGCTCAAGACCTGGTGTTTTGTCAGGGCATATCCGTAATTAGGATTATTCTCTGTTACCTGGTATTATTTGGTCAGGCGCCTTGACGCCCACCTGGGCTTAGTTGCGCGTTAAAAATCGTTTTTCATTTCATTTCATCTTTCCCAATTTTGTCCATTCGGTCTTTGGCGGCCTACCACTACTTTTGGGACTCGTAGCTAAGCATGAGCGGATTTTGCGGATTGGCAATCCGCGAATTTGCGGATTTGCAAACTCGCAATCCGCAAAATCCGCGAATTCCCGCGAATTTGCGGATTTTTTTTTTTTTTTGTGTTCGCCCGTGTTTCTGCCAGTTCGCGAGGGGTTTTTACAATTTCGCAATTTGCGAACTTACCTGTCGGGTCGCAAGTTTTGCGAACTTGTTGTTTCTACGTGTCCAACCTGTTTGGGACACTCTTCTTCATCACTGCCACTCTCTGTCACCACTGCCACTCTCTGACTACTCATGCCACCCTCTGGCCCACCCATGCCACCCTCTGTTTCATCACCACACCCTCTGGTTGTCCAGTGTACATTATTTTTGGCAAAGCAAAGCACACCTTCCCTGCCTCAAGTGACCTGAATTAATTTGGGGCTGATTAATGTGTCACAGAATATTTTTTTAGCTGGCACCTGCTTCCTTAGTGCGCCCTGATTAGTGATCTTTTGCACTTGCTAAGTGCTTTCATTGTTGCAAAATTAGTTACAACACCTGCCCTGCCCCAACTGACAATAATGAATTAGGGGCTGATTAATGGATTTTAACTTCCAGCCTGGCTCCTGCTTGTCTCCCTTAGCTGTAATTCAGGACCTTTGTGGCATATGTGTAACTATTCTGAGGTTCAGAGCAGGGTCACATAATAGTTGCAACTGGCAACTGAACTCTGGAGGGGCCCCTCAGGAAGCACTACAGGAAATGGCTACTAATGATGAGCCTGAACTTTTGAACCTGGTAAGTAGTTACTTTCAGTTTTGCTAAAATCGTATTTCTGCAATTTCGCACTTATTCGCGGGGCGCGAACTCACGCGAACAGTGCGAGCAGTGCGAGCAAAATCCGCTGCTCGCGGATTTGCGGATTTTTCAGGAAATTCGCAAATCTCGCGGATTGCGGATTTCCCGAAAATCCGCAAAATCCGCGAGCGGAACGGATTTTCCGCCCATGCCTACTCGTAGCAGGGATTTTATTTTTGACCCTCCTGCTCCGATATGGCAAGCCAAAACACAGACACGACTCCGGCAAGGATGGAAGAAACGATCCTAGCAATACGCGACCGGGACCGCATAACTAAAGTCCTTGGATTAGCCCGGCTAAGAGATCTGAATATGACCTGGTTTCTTTCATTCAGACCTATATGGCAGACCTGCATCTTACCTGTGCTTCGATGTATGCTATGCAGAGAGGAATGCATGTTAGACACCTGTCTTGCACTACAATCAGCAGTACCAATGGATATCGATACTTTGCTAAGTCCAGTAACGGCTCATGCATTGTGTTGTCCCCAGCGGTTACCAATCCTGATGACGGCATTCGTTGAGACTCCTGCGCTACGACTAGGTGGTGGCAGTGAAGCAAGAAATTACAGCAACATCACCCAGGTACGACCCTCTGTGAGCATTGCTGATCCTGAAATCGATGATAGCAATCATTCTCACAACTGCCAAGTTACAGCATTATCGAACTTGGTCGAACTGTCACCTGAATATGTAGACCAATTCTTTGCGAGTCTGTCTGAAATTATGTTCTCCCCTGAACAGAAACAATAACTTTTTGGAAAACAATCCGGCACACAGCGTTCCCATGAACTCTGAATTCGGCCTTCGGCTTTGATAAACAAAAGCTACTGAAAAGCGTTTGGAACTATTTTTTCCCCCGCTCATCATGAAATTATTTTTCCGAAATTCCAAAATATTTACCTTTTTCTGGCACAGGTATTTTGCTTAAAGTAGAACTATTCATAAAGAACAGAGCTTTTATTTTTAGTATATCTAGAGACAAAATATGACCTCAGCCTCTAGCACATTTTACAGCAATTGTATATATATATGTGATGAAATAGTCTCGCCCTTCTTTTTTCTGTATTGAGAGACATTTCATGTGTAATTTATCGCAAATCGTTAAACTGAATATATATTCAAAATGTTTTTGAATGATTACTCTGCTTAAAACGTACAGTACCTATTATCATTCTCATGTATTTCGTATACACCATTTCAAATGCAAAATGTATTTTGGGGTGGGTAGGAATACACATGCATCTTTATTGCTTAAGTTTTTAGTAACTGATGGACATAAAATCGTGGAGTGGGTGATGTGTTTTATCTAGGAACCCGATTAATATTGTGACATCATGCCCCTATACGGCTATAATCAATACATATCCCTATAATGGCATAATAATCAGAGCCATATTTCAGTAACTCGCCTCTGCAGTCCATGACACAGCAGAAGCCACTTCCTTAGATTCCTAGAGAGCACACCGAGTTCTTTCAACATACCAAACCCCCAGCAACCTGGGAAAGCCCCGCTTGCTTTGTTTTGATTAGTAGTAGAACTCCTGCGAGCACTGTAAGAACACCAGTTCTTAGTGACATCTTTATTGATGTCTTATGTCCAAAAACTTACGTCAAACTTGGCACCTTTCAGGTATAAATATACCAACGTTGCCTTAAGCAAAACACACACGGTGGTGGTGAATACTGGAGCAGAACAGCTGTCCCCTTGCAGAGAGCCCAGCAGATGCGAGAAGCCCACGGACGCTGCCCCTCCTCTTTTGACGCACTGAGAAAGACGCTGTCTTTTCTCTTGCCGAGAAAATCCAGCTCCGGCGTTTCCAGCCTACCCTTGCGGGTGACTGGGATATCGGGTCCTGAGAGGGAGATACCAGACCTCCTACATTCTATTCCAGAGGTACGGTGCTGACTAAACCCTTAGAGAGAATTCTTGAATCAAACTCTTGGCAAAACCAACTTAACTTAAACTGCTACTTACTTACTCCCTCCCACGTATTAGGCTTAGGTCAGGTACACCGGGGTAGGCGTAGTTAGAAGCACCAGTTGAGGTTGTTAGCCAATGTATATATGAATGTATATATTTTATTCATTTTAACTATCTTATGGCTAAGAAACCAAATCAATGCTTTTACAGTATTATTTCGTAATACTCCTTTTACTGTACGCACTTTTTATTATAACAAGTCTTGCAATTGTGGCAATTCATTTCTCTTGCATGAGAAAGAAGACTGCTCAATAAATAATATCTTTTATTGAAAACGCCTGTCTCTCTTCTCTGCACTCTGGTGAAACTAAGAACGCACATCTGACTGAGTGAAATAGCTGTCTATTGTTTCACACGACTCTAGAGATTGACTCTTATTCTGGGGAGCAAAGTTGTCATGTTTATGCGGTTGTCGGAAGCTGAATCCCTTCTTGTCTGAGCCAGGGAAGCTGATCACTTCCTATTCAGTCAAAAAAGTTTCCAGTGACCTCTGAGCTAGCTGGGGCAAATCTAAATTAAGTCTAACATAGTCAGTAGAGCCCTAGAAGACCTCAGTCCTACGTCTACACTGCTGTTTATGTTATTCCAAAGCACAGGGCCTATGGGAAAATAGGAACTACACTACAACCCTTCATCAGGGATATATCTATAAGGAAATTAAACATATACCGTGAGGAAACCATCCTATGTGTTTCATACAATTACGTTTTTGCAACACTTAAAAAATTGAAAAATAGCTAATCAATCAATAAATTCCCATATCAGCATGATAAAGAAACCTTGATTTTTGATGAATGCAAACAAAGACAGTAAGTAATAAAAACCATAATTTGATAAGTGCAATCGGTCGATTGACCCTAATCAAACTTTAAAACAATTGTCTGTGTTTCACTGTGGGGCCTTAATCTGCTTGTGGTTGTGGCCTTGTGTGTTTAACTCATTTACACATTGATGATAATGTTAACGTTATATGCCAGCATACGCTAAATCGAGATTAACCATAAATATCGGACTCTGATTAATCTTTGTGGGTTAGCAGGTCACCCTAAATAAAAGTTGCTCATGCTCAAGTTTCTACTGTCGCCATGGATAGCATGCAGTCAGCCTTGCAAATTGTTAAATCGCCTTTTCTTGAAAAATTTGTGTACGCATTAGTGCCATTTATTCGAGAATGATGATCTCTAATAGGTCTCTGTGTGTTAACGGGTCACGATCGGTGAAGAGTGCTCGTGTTCGCGTTTCTGCTGTTATCGTTTATTGCACGCAGCTAGCTCTATGGTGCAAATGTTACGCTGTGAGGACTACTTGTTTTCATTACCTGGTCTACTTTATTACACCCGTTGAGGGCTTTCGACTGTGTCCAGGAGGATTCATCCCATGGCTAGGGATTGAACAAATGTATTCAGTATGAATTACGCTCCAGGTCTGGGAGCGATACCCCAGGAGCACATCTAATAACATAACAACTTTCTTGGAATCAACATCAATACAGAGGCTGTGCATAAGCTATCTCTATTCTCATTGTTTCAACTTTGGGGCATATTTACAAAGTGATATCGCCACCAGAACTTCACTTCTAATGAAGTTCTGGTGGCGATATCCCCTTCTCCTTATTTACAAGGCAGCGTTAAGCCACTTGACATGAGTTAACGTCGCCTTGTAAATAAGGCCCCTTTTCATGCTTCACTTAGAGTCAAAGGAGCATGCAATGGGTGCTACAGTGGGCATTCTGCCACAACACCCAATTATTTACAAGGATGGGGCAGCGCCAAATACTAAGATCAGGGAATACCTGGTCTTAGACCTGTGATACGAGGAGAAATGAAATTATTAATTTCTCCTCGTATTTTGCTCTTTTTAGATTGTTTATGTGCATAATGGTTCCTCTTCCTGCACATAAAAAATCGCCCATGCAGCACAGGCACACTTGCAATATGGCACAAGGGGGCCTGAGCTGGTGCTAGGCAGCTTTTTTAGCACCATTGCTAGGGAAAGCGCCATACGTTTGTAGATATGGCGCATCTCTGAGATAAAAAAAATGTTGGCGCCTGGAGTTAACAATTTTGGAGTAACACCGTGCTCCGACATTTTATTATAAATATCCCCTTTTGTGTTGCAGTTAGTAAAAATCAACAGTGCCTTTTCTTGGTGTGAATAAGAAATATATGTTCCTGCAATATGCACTAAAACAAAAAGGGTTTCTGTGCTTCCTTCAAGAACATTGGTCTGCTAGGGAGCACCTATTATCGCCTAACAAAATTATACATGAAGATTAATATTTTTATTTCACTTTTCTTAATACAGGCTACAAGTTCTTTTTCTTTCTTTTGTTATTTGACATTTGCTTGCTATAAAAACAATAGCTGAGAGCAGATCTATTGACTTTGCCAACCCTTATTCTCTTTCCATCCTCCTTTAAGGTTATCTAATATTCAATGATCTTTGTGAAACTCTTAAAATATGCACCTTCCTGCACTTATGAACACGTAATTTTTTGCAGATGTCAGTAGTAATGTCGGTCTATATATTTAGTTAGCACCAATTGTGCACTTCAGAAACTACACTCATACGCTGGTAAGTGAACTTTTCTCGCTCTCTATTTCCCTATGATATTGCTTATCCTCTGTCTTTGCAGGGACTGCTTCTCCCTTTTGAATTATTTGCTGTTGCCATTTCATGAATGGTCAGTGGTCATGGTAGCAATATTCACAGCTTCTTGAGATCGTGAGACTTTTACAAAGTCCCTGGTAAGCATTGACAGCAAAACGTTCTTCTTCCTACTTTTTCAGTCCTATGTAGACTTTATTTGTATTTTTAATTACTGTGCCTTTAGCTTTTTGCTGTGGCGTAACAAGCGGGCAATAGTTGTTCATTCTGATAAGGAAACTAGGTTTCCTGATTGCTGGTTGGCTAGTAAAATACACCAATAGACATGGCTGAGTTGACCCCTAAAGCCTCTGGACCCTAGAGCTACTGCACCTGCTGCACCATTAATAGCTACTTTTGTGCCCAGGCACCTGCTGCATTTTACCTGTGGTTGTGCATTCATGTTTGGAAGGGGCTGTGGCAATTGGAGTGTAAGGTGAGATGGTGACACCTTCTTGGAAGTGACACCACCATCTTATGAGGAGCTGTCTTGCAGTCTAGTCTTTTTTTATGTCATGTGATCGCCAGCTGGATTGCATTTAGGGGACACCAGAGTGTCAGCAACTGCCCATGCAGGTAAGAGTGGTAGTGCAGTGGAGCCAGGTTGGAGGGGATTCAACAGACGACCACAAGGGAAAATGTAATAAATAATTTTTCCTCGTGAGCGTCTGTCTAAATCCCCCCACCGGGCCTCACCCCCTCACCACTCTTACCTGCACAAGCTGCAGTTGCAAAGTCTGACCACACAGTGAATGCGCCTTGCAGATATAGCACTCTATTAGCATGCCAAATTGTTGCCTTTCCGTCCCGATCTGCATTAAGTTTTCTCAGTAACTTTGGGACTCTTTATCTCTGGAGCTCTCAAATCTTGTCCGCACTCTCAGCTACTTCAGTGCTCCCTGAAAATACCTGTATTATTAGACAGCTGGAGATAAGTACAACAGTGATGACATCATTGTCAGACAAAATGGCCTATTTGTGAGTTCAAGAATAAAATAAATAAATAAGGAGGGAGGATTGACTGAGAGGATCCAGATCGGAAATGGTTTGAGGCAGGGGTGCGTACTGGCCCCTTTACTCTTTTCCCTGTTCGTAGCCGACGTACCTCAGGAACTGAGAGAGGTTAGAGGAGCTAGCCCGAAAATCGGAGGAAACCATGTACCATGCTTACTATATGCGGATGATCTGGTGATTATGGACCAGACGGAGATAGGTCTCCAGAGAAAACTAAATAAGTTCAAAGAATATTGCTTAAATAAAAAATTAGTAGTAAACATGGAAAAGACCAAAATTCTATGTTTCGGGAGAAGTAAAACTGAGGGGCATATTACCAACAACTAGCGATAATTTTTGTCTCTAACTTGTTTAGAGACAAAAATTATCGCCGCACATCGGCGATTTTTATCGCAGATAAACCTTGCTATTAACAAGGTTTATCGCAAATGCGATAAAAAACGGCCGAAATGCATGAATATCGCTGAAAAGTCAGCGATATTCATGCATTATCGAGCAAATGCTCTTAGCCATGTTATCCACCTCCAATTGGATAACATGGCTAAGAACTGCTCAGGGCAGGTGTTAGCTTTTGGAGATATTCCCGCTTAGCGCGAATATCTCCAAAAGTTGGTAATAGGAGATAGCGATGTTAGCGACTGTTTTCAGTCTCTAACATCTTGGCACGCCCACTTTGCATCTCATTAGTGATAAATATCACTGACATGCAAAGTGGGGCCCAAGATGGTCGCTATCTCCTACTAGCTGTCGCTAACTGGTGTTAGCGACAGCTTGGTAATAGGGAGATAATTTTATCTCCGCTTTCTTGGCTTTTAAAGCCAAAAAAGCAGAGATAAACCCCCTTGATAATATGCCCCTAAGTTTCGTTGGTATCTTGGTTCAGATATTCTGGGGAGGGTAATAGAATATAGATACCTTGGAATGTGGTTCACGAGGAACTTAAAATGGTACACCCATCTGCAAAGCTTAAAAATGAGGGCAGAGACCTCTGTGAAGGGTTTAAAAAGATTCAATAGTCTTTATGGAGAAATGTCGGACAGGCCGGTTATAAAGGCCTATCTAGCAATGGTCCCTCCTCAATTCCTGTATGGGGTAGAAGTACTCTACTTAAGTGGCAAAACTTGTTGGGATAAAGAAGAGGGTAATATTCTAAAAAGCTTGTTCTCGCTACCAAAATCATCAATGGTACAAGCAGCAAGAATAGAGCTGGGTATTACCTTGTGGGCCATAACAGCTTGCATGGCCTTAGTACGCTTTTGGCAGCGCCTAGGAGCAGAAGAGCCCCACAAAATTCCCCATAAAATTTCACAGTTGTGTAAAGCTGAAATTGCCATTAGTGAGCGTTCCTGGGCAAAAGAGATAAGAGCCTCAGTAAGGGAAGCGTATGGAGTATTAGACTTAAGACTTGACCCGCAGTTAGGAAATCCACAATTGGGCAAGAAGGAACTTAGGGCACTGGGTCGGGATATGTCCCGTATACACGATAGGGAGTACCTTTTGCGGAAAAATTCAGTGTCACATATGATCCTGGTTTGGGAAAAGGATCAACGTTATCCTTACGTTGATAGGTTACCTAGCTACCGCTTACTACGCGAGGTATTAAAAGCTCGAATTGGGTTAAATCCCTGCTACATGAATAATGGTGTCAAAAACTTTATGATTGGTTATAATGGGAAATGCGTCTGCACTTTGGGCACCCCATGTGATATTTTACATGTCTTACTTGATTGTACGGAATTTTTAGATATCAGAAAGGAGATTTTATGTCCAATTTTTAAAATATATGGGATTAGAAATAGGATGCAAGCTGTTGACCTACTAGTAGGAATGGAGAACTTAGACATAGCCTGTGCCATGGGGAAATTTATGTGTAAGGTCAAAGTGTTTCTCAAGTGCACTGAGTAAATAACGTATGTTTTCACTGAGGTTATTAAAAGGCTGTGCATCTAAATGATAACAGTACGGTAGCAGACCTAAAGGAAATATTTTATGTCATGTATGAATTATTTGTTTTTTACCTTTTAACAATAATATGTACCCTGGATTTTAAAGGAAACTGATGTTTTTATGCATATTGAAAATGGGTCACATTGTTTATGAATCGTTTGCATATGTTTTTAACTGGAGGAGAACATGTAAAGTGTATACTTTTATGGTTGTAACTAACCAAATAAAGTTTTATTGACTGACTGACAAATAATAATTTGCACTTTCTCTCTCAAACTTAGTGGCCCTAATAAAGTTGGCAACTTGTATTTTTTTTGCTCCCTGGTAAGTTGTCTCTTATTAGTGAAATGTCAGTAGGAGCTTGATTTCATATCTTTTACTAACCTCTTTATTTACAATTGAACAGTATATTTGTATGCGGTAAGTGTTCATGAAAGGAACACGCCAGAGACTTCCAAACAGAGCCAAGCATATAGTAATAGAAACACCAACAGTAAGATAAAAATAAGGATGTCCTGGGGTGGTGCATTCATATATACTATAATACTTTCTTGGCCACCGTATCACCCTCTTTCAGGGCAGAGGTTGAATTTTTATAAAAAACAGTATAGGATTGGTGATCCTGAGTGCAATGGTGCTGGGGTCTGTGGGTGGGGGTGCGGGGTCAAAGAGTGGTTAATGCGAATACATATTCTATAACTATTTGTTTGGTCTTTCACATTCAGGTAACTACATAAAAAATAACCTAAACACCATAAATGAAAATTTAATACGAGATAAACTAATTGGTGTGAAACTTACTTTTTATATTATAAAACCTCAGTTAGTTAATGCGATCACCGCAGACGTTGGTGTTTGTTACTAGAGAGTCAGAGATCTGATTGCTAATTGGCACAGGTGGAGAATAGTGGCTTGTGTATTTGTAGTGCTACGAGATCCCAGGCTTAGACAGAAAGTGTGTAGATAAATATGTAAGTCATTATTGTATTTTACGCACAATAAGATAGGTTTCTGCAAAAGGTACACAGAAGAATGAAGGGGGTTATTCTGTTGTGGTCGGACCACATCCGACTGCTCGTTGGATGTGGTTCAACTGCCATCTGTTGCTGCAGTCCGACTGACGCATTACAAAATGTGCAGTCGAAGGCAGCAGGCATAGTGACACTCCGACGCTGTACGATGGGCTCAAGGAGGC
Organism: Lissotriton vulgaris; assembly: GCF_964263255.1. Taxonomy (NCBI): domain Eukaryota; kingdom Metazoa; phylum Chordata; class Amphibia; order Caudata; family Salamandridae; genus Lissotriton; species Lissotriton vulgaris. Next base: position 1,574,382,189 of record NC_141685.1, read on the forward strand.
TGTTGAACCGTTGAAGGGTCAGTAATCCCTACAATAGGGGCGATGCCTGCTCAGGCACCGCCGTAGGGATTGCAATGTCCCTTTCTGCCTGCCCTCTCATGGAGGTTCGCCCACCATGAAAAGGCAGGCAGAAAGTGACTTTGGGGAGCCCTTACAAGGCCCCCTTCCCCTGCCACTCTGCTATGCAGGCTGGGGAGCAACATCGCTGCACAGTGTGGAAGGCATTGCATGGCGCCTGCCACATGGGGCTGGGATATTTTTAAAGTGTGCATTTTCTATTGTGGTGTGTGCCATAGCCTGCAGCTCATGCTGTAACAGAAAATATGCACTTTGCGACCAATTTGAAGGCAGTTACATTGCAATTAGGCTAGCGGCACTGCCAATTCCTTATCAAACAGTCCCGCTTCCACTACAGTGCCAGTCGGACGAGACTGCAGCTGGCATCGTAATGATGCCCTAAGTGTTTAAGATAAAGCAAGTACTTTCAAAATAAATAATTTAGTAACACACAATCACGCTGTTCCTATTGTAAAAATGTATTGTAAGTGGCCACTAAAAGGACGCACACCAGAAGCCAGCCAGTAACACCCCTATATTACCGATTAAAACACTTTAAGTGACTCCATCAGTTCACATGCCAAATTTCTTTATTTCGGTTTAGCAAACCATAAAAGGAGCGACCATAGGGATCATAAATTACATTTACAATTAAATGAGCGTGTCAATAAACAATGTGCAAATAAGAAATAAAAACGCTCAAGTTCGCATTAAAAGGATGTAGCATCATATAAATAAAACAATATCCAGAGTGGTCATGACTTGGGTCTCACTAACATAATTATTTGGGAAGATTGTCATTAATATTTATACAACTCATTTTCCAAAACGATACCCTGTGCATTAAACCCTTAATCAAAAAAGCAAGGTGCTAAGACTAATCATAGAAACCTTGTTAATGCAGGAAATAGAGTCTTAAAACAATTTTAAGGATTCAGAAATTTAAAAAAGAGCATTATTTGATTAGAACAACCTTAATTGGTCATCACAAACTATTTTATCTATTCATGCCAGTTGGTCTTAGGAGTTGTGCCCTCCTTCTATCGTCCAGGAGCGGCCTAGAAATTTGCAGTGGCACAGGCGAAGAGAGGTCTAGCATCTGATTTTAATGTCCGTAGAGCATCTTTAGAGCTCAGGGTCCCTAATTGTCTGCACACAGGAGCTAACCATTTGCTCCTTAGCTTTGCGTACGCTTTAAAGGCCAAAAGTAAATGGCCAATAGATTCAGGTGGACGTGAACAGGAAGGGCAGCCCTTAGGATGATATCTGTTATTCTGCCAGGAGCTCATAAAAGCATTAATTGGTAAGCTACTGTGTCTAAATTGTGTGTACAGCTTCCTGTCGGCTGGGACCTTAATAATATCAAGGTAGCTTTCTAAGTGACAATTAGGTTTCAGGTCGACGAAAGCATATGTTATGCTGCCAATATGGTTCTTCCGAAAGTTGTACTCATCGACCCAAGCCCAATGCAAAAGTTTGACTTGACTTCTGGAGTATGAGGGTGATTGACTGATGGCCTGGATTGGTAAGCCAATATTGGACCGTAAGGCATTCACTTGTTTAATCCAGGCAATTTTATTTGCGGTGTCCAAATTTGAGACCTCGCCAAAAGCAGCTGCATAATGTGCCAGATCAGGGGTGGAAGCCAACCTATGCCAAAACAACAATGGGCGAAGCCTCGCAAGATCGTTAATAAACTTAATATCCAGATCAAGCTTAAGAGGAAGAATTGGTGTTTGAGGATGGAGGGATATCACGTTCCTAAGGAACTTGTTTTCCACAACAGAAAGCTCGTTAGAGGATGCAGTCCCCCACAGCTCTGCCCCATAAAGGACACTTGTCACAGCCTTGTAATTGTACAATTTGAGATCAGGGACTACGGGCCTGGTGTACGACAAGCAACGCTCCCTAATCAGCACACCAGTGAGCTGACAGAACTACAAGGAGGCCTTCTCTAAGTATCTCTTCCAGGCCATTTCCTCAGATAGTCTAATGCCCAAGTAATCAAATGAACTAACCCTCTCCAGCGAGACATTGTCCAAGAGTATATTTCCCTTAAAAGATTTATGCGGTTGAACATCATTAACTTGGTTTTGGAGGTATTGATGAAGGACTGGGTTCTTTACCTTCGTGGGTAATCTGCTCCGGCGTACGAATGACAGAGACACGGGACACTTCCTTCGGCGTCAAAGATTCAAGGTTTATTTACTGCAGGGAACACAGAAGTCACGACAAGTACAACACGTGCAACTTGGGGAGACTGCTTCAAATTGGTTCTGTGGATCACTCCTTTTATACAGAATTTACCCATAGGACAACATGATACACAAAGGTTTACAACCCGGTTCCCACAATTACCCCCCAGAGGGGTCGCTTTGGTCACTTTGATACACACAAGGTCCGGAACATAAGTGCGGAAACATTTGGCGGTTCCCAACTGTAAAAACCCATCTTCCCAACATTAGTGCATTCCAATCGGCAGTAAAACGGATCGAAATAGGAACAAAGACAGGTGCAGAGGAAGATGGAGACAGTGGGGAGATCGGAAAGGGTGTAAAAGGGGAGGTATCGGGAAACACGAGATACAGGCATCAAAGGGACGTGCCTAATGAGATGTACGGCTGAGACAATAAACCGGCACGGCAAGATGAGCCTCGAGCGGGGCCATCTGCCTTACAGTATCATCCCCCTCATCATAAAGACACTTACAAAGAACATGTGTCTTCCGCAAATATCTTGGGAGTCCCAGGGTCGCGAAGCGGACAGCGTCCGTTCGCTGGCTACTTGAGGGCAAGAGACAAAATGGATGCCGTATCTAAGATGGAACCCGTGGGTACAGATGAAAAACCCACATAACAAATGAACGGTTTAAGTTAGCACAGCGAAACTGCGCACACTTACTAAACTCGTCATTTGCGGTTCATAGATACCAGACTCGACCATATTCGTGCGAGTCGAAAACACCACTTACAATTGTCACGGAACCTCAGACGCTCCTTTTGCCCTCATGTAGGCAAGCACTAGTCGGAATCATACTCGATATTCATCAGACCATCTAGATGTTGCTGTAGCATAGCTCTGTCCAAACGAGTCCCCTTGGTAACAGGTGGCTGTCTCATACACGTTGTAGCACAGAGGCCACATAAGGCAGGACCGCACTGCACACAAAGGCAACACGTGAACAGGAACGCCACAACGACTCCGATGATCATCAGAATCTTCCAACCCCAAGTCGACATTAGGCCCCAAAACCATCCAAGTAGCGTCCAATCCCCTACATCCACGTGTATGGATTCGGAGATCTTATGCAACTTCGAGATGGCTTGATAGACAGTCGGAGCGTTATCAGGAATGAAAATACAGCAGCTCGAATGGATCACCTTACATACCCCACCTCGATCTGCTAAGATCACGTCTAAAACCATACGGTTTTGTAACGTCATAAGTCTATCCGCCTGAAGTTCAGTGGTGATATTACCAAGGGCACTGGCAGTAATATTAGCTGTCGATTCTACCACTCGAGTCAACTGTCTCAGGTTCCTACTATTAACCATAGGTCCCCAAAACGGGAGGAAACCCTTGAAAAAGTCTCCTGCCTCTTGACCGGCAGTATCCTCTACGCTAATTACGCCTCTCACAACTCTAGTCTTGTGATAATCTGCATCTACAGTAAACGTCGGAGGCAACAAGTTTGCGATAAAACATGAACCCATGAAGTCAGAGGGCAACCATGCATACGCACGATCATGACAGATAAAGTAGGTACCCTTGGCGGCCAGGAACACAGGGGACGAGACCATCGGCAGAATGTAATTTTCAGTACAAGCGCTCTCTCCAAGTCGGGCTTTCGATCTTCGGCCACGACCTATTAGACAAAAATTACCAATGTGGGGTACGACCCATATCGGGGGCGAGCTTTTAAGCTGCTTTTCACTAGTGAACACACTATATTCGCCTCTACTTAGGACCCTATAGGCTTGTACCTCTTCTTCAGGAATAAGCGAGGGATCATAGATATCACTATCTAAATCCTCTATTGCTATAGACAAAGGTTTTTGGTACGAGGTAGGACCAGAGTAGGGGGAACGTGGTTCTTGAATGGGGTGGAAACCCAGTGCGCTTCGAAACATTGTTTGAAATGCTCGAGCAGACCCTTGGGAACTATACGGTAACACCAGATATGGAATTCCCTTATCCGTAGTATGCGGCATCAACCCACACACCCAACAATTAGTAGTGTTAACCACTAACTGATGCTGGTGAAGGAGCTGAATAAAAGAATTATTGCGGAATTCTGCACGTCTAGCCTGCTCGTGTTCAGGTAAGATATGAAAAGAATGAGGAGATGCAGTGGAGGTGAGTTTAGGGTCAGGGGTAGGAGTAGGTATAGCAGAAGGTAAGAAGTAAAACATCGTGTAATACACCCCACCCGCCAATAATGCAGAAACAGTCAAAAACAATACGAAAATTTGGAATTTAAAACATTTGGTACGACTGAGTTGCTGCAGCTTGAATCTTTGCGCTTGAGCTCCTTCCAAATCCGTCAGCTTCGAAAATGCCATTCCCTACGACCGTCCGCAACGTTTCTTGACGCACTTCGTTCTGTGTAGCAGTAGTCAATCCCTAGGAGTTCCCAGGAACCGACGGTCTTTAACCTAGTGTCAAGACCTACTAACCAGAAGGAAGTACGCACGCGGCCCTACGGTCTTTATTTCACAAATATATATATATATGCGAAAACAATGTTTCTCAGCTGTGGAAGCAAAAAGTGTAAGGAACGAGACTCAATGAATATATACAAAAATAATCACAATGATACAAATGTTCAAACTGATCTTGGAAAACGTGATAATGCAGTTGTCAAGGGACAGAACAGGATCTTTTATTAGTCTCTGGTGCTAGATCGCAAAAAGTATCGGGTTTTCCCAGGACGTGTCTGTTCGTCAAACAAAGGATCCGTTGAAGGGACAGCGTCCTGTTGATCAGCTGAATGTTCTGGTCTTGAGTCTTTTGCTGACAAATGTTCAACAGTGTCTTTCTGCTGCACTGAGGATTCTCCGACAGGTTGTGCGTCACTGAAAGGTACAAACGCCGGCAATCCTTCGGTTTCAGTTGATGCAATGCCTCTCCTCACCCACGAGTCTGCTGGCAACGGAATAGGGACTTTTTTCGTGTGGGTGGCATGCACCCAATTCTTCCGTCCCTCAAGACGAACTGCAGTTCTCGTGGCAAGGAGGACCTGGTAGGGTCCAGTGAACCTGGGATCCAAATTGTTCTTGCGCGAAAAGTTTCGCGTTACCACCCAATCTCCGGGCTGGAGCTGGTGGCCTGGACCCTCCGTCTGCGTCGGCAATGCTTCGTGAACCTGTTGGTGAATTAACCTCAGTTTAGCAGTCAAGTCATGAAGATAATCGATCAGCATTGGATACTCAAGATCACAGAAAATACCTGGTCTAGGAACCCCCCAGACATTGGCAGGACGACCGAACACTATTTCATAGGGACTTAGCCCTACTCGGGAGTGTACAGTTGCCCTTGTTGACAGTAATGCTAAGGGTAAAGCGTCAGGCCACGAGAGACCAGTCGTAGCCTGAATCTTCACCAGTTTTAGTTTAAGGGTGCCGTTATACCCTTCAACCAAACCAGCTGACTGAGGATGATTGGCACTATGGAATTTCTGATTAATTCCAAGGCCCTTACACACACTCTTCATCACACTCCCCACAAACTCACTTCCGTTATCTGACCACACAACTCTAGGCATTCCGTACCGAGGAAAGTATTCCTTCAGTAGGATTTTCGCAGTTGACAAAGCAGTGTTGTCCTTAAGAGGGTAGGCTTCGATCCATCGGGAGAACGCGCAAACCACAACTAAAACGTATTTCAGGTTGTTGCATCGCTCCATATGGATGAAGTCCAATTGAATCACCTCAAAGGGACATGAAGGGGTAGCAAAACTACCAGGAGGAGTTGGGGTTCCCTTACCAGGATTGTACAACATGCACACCATACAGTTCTTAACCAAACGTTCAGCACATTTCGTGATACCATCATTCTTCCACACAGGAGACAACAACTTGCTAATACCTTTCGCGCTAATATGTGCTAACCCATGCGCCATTGTCACAACAGCCAGCACATACGCATCAGGCAACATCCATCTTTTCTGTTCCGATAAATCAATCCAACAACCATTCGCATCCAACTTTCCCGTACTTTCTTTCCACTTCATCTTTTCAGTCTCGGTGGCCTCATTCTGAATTGCTTTCACGCTCTCGATAGTGTCCTCACACATACTCGATTCCGTAGGCCACCTAACCGAACTCGTCACATACATTCGAGTGCTAAGGTTCCGTGCAGTCTCCTTAGCCGTCTCATCCGCAAAAGCATTACCACGACCAACATCATCCGTCACCTTACGATGCGCACTACATTTAACAATCGCTACTTGCTTAGGCAACGTAAGTGCATCCAAAAGATCATTCACGAGCTGGCCATGCTGGATCTTCGTACCATGCGATGTTAGAAAACCTCTCTCTCTCCACAACCGTCCAAAACTATGCGCGACGCCAAAGGCATATTGGCTGTCAGTAAACACATTCACACGTTTCCCTTTTGCTAACACACACGCTCTAGTGAGAGCGATCAGCTCTGCAGCTTGGGCAGAATTCTGATTTAATCTTGCAGTCTCAACAACAGTACTCAACGTTACAACAGCATATGCAGTAGTCACATCGCCATTCGGCAACTTAAAACATGAACCATCCACATACAGTGTTCCATCTGGGTCTTCCAATGGGGTGTTTTTAAGGTCCACTCGCCCTTTTGTTTCCTCCTCTGTCCTCAAATAACAATCGTGTTCTGTTATTTCATCTGACTCTGAGCTAATTGGTAACAAAGTTGCCGGATTCAGGACATTACAACGTTTTATCTGGATGTGGCTTGCCAACAGCGTCAACTCGTACCCAGACAACCTCGCACTCGTCAAGTGCTGAGTTTTCGTACGATTTAAAAGAGTATCGACTGCATGCGGAACCATCACCGTAAGCATATTATCCATGACCAATCCTGCTGATTGTCGGATGGAGACCGCGGCTGCCGCTGTTGCTCTCAAACAACTCGGCAATGCTCTAGCTACCGGGTCCAAGGTCGAGGAAAAATATGCACATGGACGTTGCTTTCCACCAAAAGGTTGCGTTAAGACACTCAAAGCACAACCTTCTCTCTCGTGAACATATAATGTAAACGGCTTGCTATAGTCAGGAGTACCTAACACAGGAGCCGAACACAATGAATCACGTAATTCAGAAAAACTTTTCTGACATTCTTCCGTCCATGGTAAAGGAGTTGAAACATCCTTGCACGTAAGAGCCACTAATGGTTTCGCTAGCAATGAAAAATTAGGAATCCATTGCCTGCAGTACGACGTAATACCTAAAAAGGCACGCACATCTCTTTGGGTGGTTGGCACAGCCATTCGTGCAATTGCTGCAATTCTCTCTGGGGTCAACCGTCTTCCCTCCTTTGACAATAAGTGACCTAAATAGGTTACTTCTTGACAACAATATTGGAGTTTAGAAGGGGACACCTTGTGATTTAACTCGCAGAGATGTTGCAGCAGCGATACCGTAGCGATTTTGCAAATGTCCTGAGCATCTGCAGCCACCAATAGGTCATCGACGTATTGGATTAAGGCCGCACCAGCCGGCAACCTAAACGCATCCAGTTGACCCTTCAAGGCTTGACTGTAAATCGATGGACTTTCACAGTAGCCCTGAGGAGCGCGTTTAAACCGGAAGCTGCGTCCACCAAGAGAGAAACCGAAAAGGTCTCTGCTCTCTTCTGCAATCGGGATGCTGAAGAACGCATTCTTCAAATCAATCACCGAAAACCACGATGCAGAAGCCGGAATCAGAGTCAGTAATGCCGTGATGTCAGGCACAACGGGGAACTGAGGAATCACAATTTTATTCACCTCCCGTAAATCGATAACAAAACGATAAACAGGTGGTTTCGAAGGATCAGTACGTTTTAGAATGGGCAGTACAGGGCTGTTGCACACGTTTCCCCGTGTTTCTTCAATAACGTCTTTCTCGATCAAATCATAGATGATCGCTAACAGTGCTCGTTCACCATCAAGAGAGATACGATACTGGGGAATACGTGGCAACCGCACATTGGATTTCAACTGGACAACATATGGTGAGATATCAAGCAGGCCCACATCATTGGGACCTGTTGCCCACAAAGACGCAGGAAGAGAACTCAATTCCGGTGGAAGCTTATCGAGAGACAAGTACATAGGAGAGACAACCCTCTCTCCCAACGTAAGCTTTACACCCGCAGGAGAACAATACAAAGTTGCATACAAACGTTTAAGCAAATCCAGGCCCAAAAGATTTTCACCACAACCCGTAGTCAAAATCAACGGAGCTTCTAGCTCACGAGGCCCAATTGTAAGAGGCAAAGGGCGCAAAACTGGATTGCTAACGGGGGCGCCAGAAAATCCAACGGAAACATTTGTTAAGCCAGACAAAGGTGCGCCAGGGAGTTTCGAATGCTTTATGGAACTTTTCGCTGCACCAGTGTCCAACAGAAAAGGCTCAACGACGCCCGATGTAGCAACTGCGACGTAAGGCCCTCTCTGATCAACCGGAACTGATACTACTCCCTCTCCTTGTCTGCGGCTGTCCTAGTAATTACTGTCGTCAGTTCCCTGATCGACGTAATATTCGTCTACATTGTACTGCGCAGATCGTCCTTGCGACGATCCACGTTGATCAAAACAATTATCGGAATTTGATGAGTTATCTGAACGATCATTCTGAGCACCACGACCTCTACCACGTGGTGCCTGCTGTGAACCACCACGACCTCCTCTAGATGAGTTACCACTATTACGTTCGTTTAAAACAGGACAATTGAACTTGATATGACCCTCCTGTCTACAATAAGCACATTGATTGTACCCTAACGAGGATCTTTGGGAAGAGGAGTCAGTACGAGATTGTGATCTGTTCGATTGCGGCTGCGATCTATTTTGTTGCGAAGCATTCTGATTCGAACGTGGAGGATATGCTTGCTGTAACAACACTTTAGTTTTAAGCTCTTTCGTCTTCTTATCAGCACGGTCGTTTTCTTCTTTCTCTCTGTTCTCATAATATTGTGCCGTGGCCAATATCTGAGCCGAAGTAGAAACGGCCCACGCACTTTCTGAATTCTTCAATTTATTGCTCAAATCGGGCAATAAGTTCGAAACAAATTTATCCACGAACAACCTTTGACCACCCTCAGTGCTCATATCCTGACCACTATGATCAATGAATGCCTCCTCGAACCTCGTAAAGAAGTCGGAGACACTCTCGTCCTTTTTCTGTTTACAAGCTGACAATTTGTCCCAATTCACTCTCATAGCTGGCATAAGAGTTTTCATTAACGTTATTATTCTTTGAGGAAGATCAGGAATCAACTGCTCGGGTTTAGCACCACCAACTTGTCGAGCATCCGCCGCTGCAATGGCCGCCCAAGCACCACCTAATTCATTCGGATGATTCTCCTGACGAATCTTAGCCCATACCGGCTGCGGTACAACATTGCCAAACAGCATGTCAATATCAGCAAGATTCATTACCGTAGCGTCTACGAGCTGCGATAATTCTTTATAGTACCCTGCAGGATTTTTGCGAGGGTCAGGCAAAGATTGCTTCACCTGTAACACTTCTGATCTTTTCCATGGGAGATGTATCCACACTCTCTGGAAATGTGCCAATACCGGAGGTTGAGCATTAGGATTAGCTGGCATCCATACTGGTGGAACTTCCCGCATAGGAAATTGACCAGACTCATCTGGCAGCCTTTCGACATCCTCAACAAACAAGGCTTGAGGTATAGGGGTGGGACGAAAAGATAGCAACCGTTCAACAGCTCGGCGAACGTTGGTATCCACTATCAGTCCAGTCGAGAACTGAAGCTGTAGATCAGACAAAGCGGTCAGCACCTCGTCAGGTGCGTCGGCCGATATCTGATCGCGAAGGACCTTACACATTTCTTCGAACACGAATCTTTGTGTTGGTATATTGAATTGGCAAAACGTGTCGAGTACAACACGAGGTGGATTTCTAAGAGGATGTGTCATCCAACCCATCGCCATATTATATAGCGAAGCGCGTTCCCTGTTACCAGGAAGCTGACTACGTCTCTGAGGACCATCTGAACCAGCGGACCCAAGAACAGGTCCGAGCGAGTGAAAGAAACTAGCCGCAAGAGGAGAATTACGACTACGAGTAGAGGGAGAAGTATAGGACACAGGACTAACAAGTGAAGGAGTAGAAACAGAAGCAACAGCAGGAGTTAACAGAGCAGGAGTTAACAGAGCAGGAGCAGGAGTATGTGGAAGCGGAGGAGCAATAGGGATAGCAACAGACGAAGGAGCAGGAACAGTCGGAAGAACGGGTGCAGGTTGAGGAACAGGCAAAGGAAGAATAGGTGCAGGGACAGGTACAGGGGGAATCACAGGAGCTATGGTACCCTGTACATACGGAGGTGGCGACTTCATAAGATAGGACATTAAAGGATCCTCAACTGTTTCCTCCTTCCTATCCGACTCCGTAGGCAAAACGGGATAACATTTGTCTATGGACATACGCTGTAGTCTATCAAACACTTCCTTTTCCTTAACCTCCTTATCATGCTGAAATTGCTCTGCTTTCTTTACAATAGTAGCAACATTATCTCTCTGATTTCGTTTAGTCTGTCTGATTTCTTTCTGTCGGGCTTCTTTGCGCCACAACCGAAAGGCATCAAACATGGCTGGCCTTGACTTTTTCTCGAACAATTTAGCCTCTAGGTTATCTAAGATCGGGGTCTCAAAGCTACCATGAGGTGGCCAACTAAGGACACCGTCCTTCTTTGTATAGCGAATCCAATAATCATTAAAGGTAATCGGGCCGAGCCCGTGTTTACTGTACAGTTCATAAGTCGGAGTTCCAACCGGAGGTATCGGACACGAGTCCTCTAGTCGGGAATCCACACCACAAGGTCTGAAACAACTAAACAAAGTACTACGACCAGGCATCTTGCACACTATCCGAGTTTCACAAACTTCAAGGGTTACGGGATTTACCAAGTCCCAGCAAAAAGCAAAAAGCCTCAGTTTTTGGCGTCTGCAGTCGTCAAATAACACAACAAAGTACGCTAGCAAAGTGTCACCGACAAAAACACTCACACAGCGTCAACAACAAAAACACTCGCTAAAGTGTCAACAACTAAGGACTCTGGGAGCGACCCACAAATACTTAACTCAAAGATCGATGGCGTCACCAGGAAGGCCCGTCAATCGTCTCGCTATACCAAGGTCTACGCCAGGCGCCAAAACAGGTCTACAGTCAGGGCAGCAGTCCGTCGCAGCCGTCAGGAGGCGGGAATCTTCGCGGGAAAAGTCTTCGGGCCACTTATTTCGACAACAGGATCGATGAAGCGGAGTGCACCTTCCCTCGGAGATTTCACACGAAGTTCCTCACGATCGTCGGGCTTGGACCGGTACCACTGATGCAGCCCCACGTTGGGCGCCAACTGAAGGACTGGGTTCTTTAAGACCCAGCGGTGCCAGGGCACAACACCTGAAACCTTCGTGGGTAACCTGCTCCGGCGTACGAATGACAGAGACACAGGACACTTCCTTCGGCGTCAAAGATTCAAGGTTTATTTACTGCAGGGAACACAGAAGTCACGACAAGTACAACACGTGCAACTTGGGGAGACTGCTTCAAATTGGTTCTGTGGATCGCTCCTTTTATACAGAATTTACCCATAGGACAACATGATACACAAAGGTTTACAACCCGGTTCCCACAATTATCCCCCAGAGGGGTCGTTTTGGTCACTTTGATACACACAAGGTCCGGAACATAAGTGCGGAAACATTTGGCGGTTCCCAACTGTAAAAACCCATCTTCCCAACATTAGTGCATTCCAATCGGCAGTAAAACAGATCGAAATAGGAACAAAGACAGGTGCAGAGGAAGATGGAGACAGTGGGGAGATCGGAAAGGGTGTAAAAGGGGAGGTATCGGGAAACACGAGATACAGGCATCAAAGGGACGTGCCTAATGAGATGTACGGCTGAGACAATAAACCGGCACGGCAAGATGAGCCTCGAGCGGGGCCATCTGCCTTACAGTATCATCCCCCTCATCATAAAGACACTTACAAAGAACATGTGTCTTCCGCAAATATCTTGGGAGTCCCAGGGTCGCGAAGCGGACAGCGTCCGTTCGCTGGCTACTTGAGGGCAAGAGACAAAATGGATGCCGTATCTAAGATGGAACCCGTGGGTACAGATGAAAAACCCACATAACAAATGAACGGTTTAAGTTAGCACAGCGAAACTGCGCACACTTACTAAACTCGTCATTTGCGGTTCATAGATACCAGACTCGACCATATTCGTGCGAGTCGAAAACACCACTTACAATTGTCACGGAACCTCATTGATAACCAGTCCCCTCTCCTCACAAAATGCCTTAAAATGGTTTAAAAGTTTTTGGAGACCAATGGGAGTTTTACAGATCAATAGGGTATCATCAGAAAATAGCTGTGAGTTGGTGCATCAGCTGGTAAGGAACACAAATGATCTGCCACCTGATTAACATACAGGGAAAAAGGATTGGGGCTAATACACATCCCTGACGAAACCCCCTCTGGATCTTAATAGGCTCGGTAAGTTGTCCCTAGTTTCCCCATCTCACCAGGGCAAAATTCCCATTGTGTAGCATAACTAATATTTCCAAGATCTCCAAGGGCATTACCATATCCCTAAGCACTTGCCATAAAGAGTCTCTAGGCACGAGGTCGATTGCTGATGTTAAGTCAATGAACGCAAGGTATAGGCTTCCCTTGCCCAGGACAACAACCTTCCAATATATCATCACTAAACGAAAAGCTTGATCAACTGTGCCGGTCCTCCACCGAAATCCAGCCTGGAGTGCAGAGAGGATGTCATTCTATTCCATTCTGTCCTGGATTCTAGCCAGGACAGAACGGCAGAAAACCTTTTGCGCACAGTCAATCAAGCTGATCGGACGGTAATTGGAAGGCATCAACCTATCCCCTTTCTTGAAAATGGGTCCCACTTCAGCCTCTTTCCACGAGTTGGGGATCCTCCCCCCACAGGCTATATTATTGGCCAATTTCATGAAATATGTAGCCCTGTTTTCCCTATCTGCACGGATAAGGTCACCTGGAATACCATCCCGGCCAGGGGCTTTCGCTGGTACAATGGCATCCAAGCAAAATAACATTTCCTCTCTGGTGGATGAGAGGGTAAGCGCTGGTTAGCCTATGTCCAGAAGCAACTGATTTCTGTCATGTTTTCCCATGGGAGAATAGAGGTCACTGAAGTGTTTGTGTCACTCTAGAGCTGGGATGTTATTGGCCAAAGGGGGTAATCTTTCGAAATTTCCCTTTGTCAAGAGGGTCCAAAACTTCCTGCTATCTGGCTCCATCAGTTAAAGCCTGTACTTGCTCCCAAGAGGCCTTTACATTTGCTGATTAACCAATTGCACACATTTACATTTCTTTGAGGTAGCAGGCAAATTGGGGAGGAGGCTTGTTTCTTCTTTAGCTTTCCATCCCTCCACAAAGGTTACAACACTGGAGACCCCCATGGTATATAAGTATGTACGAATATGGTACTTCTATAATGCAAATGTATCCAAATGGCAGTGGAACTCTAAACAGGATTAAAGACAAGCATAACATCAATGAGTGACAGGAAAGTTAGCTGGGTTGTGGACGGTTATACATTCTGATGTTATGCTCTTTAGAGAGTCTTGAACTCTTCCTTCAATTGGAGCATTTAAGCGGACCTGATGGATACAGGGATGTTGTTCAAGATCCTGGGTGAATCGATGGAAAATACCTGCTGTCTTGCATTTATTTTACCCTTCTTATTCTATAGTCACGTGGTGTATTGGCTGTGGGTGTATTCAGAACCATCAGAAATGGTTAGCTTATCTCACGCTATGCAATGGTGCTGGTCGTGATACAGTTGGTATTGAATATGATATAGGCCACCAAGAGGAGCCAATAAAAATTCCATCAGGATGAGGGTGATGGGATCATATTTCTTCTGCCCCTGGATGAGATATGCTGCAGCATGTAGAATGCCCTTAAAATTGCCAGTGTGGAGTCTAGGAGGCCTTGGAGCAGGGTATTTCCACCAACAGTATAAGAGCTTGAACAGCAGTTCTGAAGACTCTTTCTGGAAGAAATTATTTCTTTTACATTAAAAGAGAAAGCTGGTACCAGACTGTATCTGTTTTTTGGTGATTTATTAGTTGTCAGTGAGGTTGGTGTCTAGGGTGAATCCAAATGACTTGGCATTGGGTGAAATTTTGGATTCAAAGTCATCACATTCTTGCCTTTGAGCAAGGTTTGTACTGTTTCTTGTCATATGTTATTGGCATATAACAGTGTTAAAGATTGCAGGGATCTGTTAGCATGAGCAGAAAGCCATTTTGTACTTGGCAGCCATTTAGTTATCCATGTGCTCGCCATGTGCTTTTTCCCTCTTCCAGAGCCTTGCACATGCTCATAGGGGACAAGCTAGTAGAATCCACCTGCTCCTAGTATAGAACTGTCAGGCTATTCTTACTAATGTGCTCAGTTTGGACTCTCCCCCCACTTTGGTGGTGTGGAGTGCAAACAAACAATGGATTTAGGCCCAGATCTCTGTACTGGGGTGAATGTATGACATTGTTCTGCATTATGTCCATCAACTGTTATTTTTGAAAATGTAACCTAAGTATATATAAGGTCCCTGTTTTCTGTACTCCTTAGAATGCCTCATACAGTTCCTGAGGGTACTTACTGTGTGACGTAGTCTCCATCATCTGAGGTGAATCAAAGATGTCTTTTATATTACAACTTCTGTGCCAATCTCTTCTTTGTTGGTTTAAAGAACCAGGTGTATCAGTGAGACCCCTGAGAAGGTTTCTATTTTCTACAAATGGCGCCCAACGTGAGGCTCATCAGAAGCGGCTATCTAAGGGAGTGGTCTTGACCGGAGACAGGAATCTACTGAGGAAGACAGGACAGGAATCTAGTAAGGAGGTACCCTGCACACTGAGATTCTCTGCAGCTCAGTAAATTTCTAGTCTTTCTGATTTTGACGCTCCAAATGTTTACAGCTCCTGACTGAGAACCTTTTTGGCTTGAGTATTCTAAAAACGACCATTAGGTCATTCAGAACTTGACAGTGAGAGAAGTGCGCTTGCTGCAAAGAGAAAGTTTAAAGTGAGATTTAAAGTGATATAAAGTCAGATTTAAAGTGATATAAAGTGAGATAAGTGATATAAAGTGAGATGTAATAAGTGATATAGAGCAATATAAAGTGATACAAAGTGATACAGTCATATATAGTGATATGGAAATGCAAATTGGCCAAAATTATGGAATATGGAAATATATGAATTGCAATTTGTGTAGGCAGGTAATGAGACTTTTCTCTACTTTTTATAAAATATATAATGGCACACTTTGTGTTAAGTGCCACTGGTGTATAGTATTGTATATCTTACAATATTCTTGGGCATGCCTGTTTCAAGAACACATCAAAGAATGTGTTGCTTTTTGAAGGTACGATAATGTGATGTGAATAGAATTAGCCGGCTCCCCTAGAGGGAATTCCTAAATAGGTTTAGGTATAAAAAACGTATTTCTTCCTTGGTGATAAAGTACCTCATGGAATTAAAATATGTACAGGATTCTATTTTGCCCACTTTTATACATATGGATAACCAGAGCGTTTTTTTGGTGTTCTGCCACCCAAAGCTAGTGAATTTGGTGTATTTTGACTTCTTCAAAATGGAACAATCTTTGGGCTGTTTTTGTGCAGTCTTTTGGAATACTTGAGAAGCTCTTCTTGTAAATATGACTTCCAACTAGTATTTACAAATGGTTTGGTTTAAGTACAGTCTGTGGGCTGTCCTTTGTTTCTGTTCTAAGTGTTGATCTGTGGGTTAAATGTGTGTTCAAATGTCTACGTGGTTTGTGAGTTGACATTGATGGTACTTGTGTGAGTAAATAGCGATTGCACTTTTTGTGTAAAAATGGCTAGCCTTAAGCGCGCTGTATTGTGTTTTCTGAGTGTATGACCCACTTCTGTAAATGTCTGGAATGAGCTCAATGTGTTTTTTTTTTGTTTTTGCTGTCATCAGTCTGTTATGCAAAATGTCATTTAATTAATAATAAATAAAAAATCCAGAAATGATTTATATAACACATGCTACATAGCTACATGTTACTATTAAATTGACAGTCATAAACTATACATGTGCAAATTGCCACAATGCTAAAGATAAAATTAGAATTTACATTCAATAGGAATAAAATAGGCCTCAAAAATAAAATTGTGTATTTTGAAATAATTATGATTAACACACAAAATACTACAGGATTTTCCTTAGATACATTTTGTTAGATGTTTAAAGGCATTCACATCATATGAGTGAATTTGGTTGTTGCTGAACTAAACACACATTATAGAACGAAGGATTTGACTGCATTGATAGGCCTTAGTTTTAAATAGACTGTCACTGTGCTTACATTTCAACACTAAAAAAGAAGCTTTCCAACAGCTGTGTTTTCGACTGTAGGCCACAGAGAGCAAGGGATGCTGACTCAGCTAGGATTTTAAGTCAGTGTCAAACTGGTATAGAGGCTTGCATGCTTTTAAAAAGTTACAAAAAATCAGGCTCATTATTTTTGATAACAGGAAAACATTTAAAGTAAGGATTTCCTTTCGTAATACCTTTTTACATAAGCACATCGGTGGTTCTGATGTTAAATAGTGACTGTCGTTTAAAAAGTGGCGCAGATTTTTCATGTTTCAAGTTAGGCTTCTGTGCTTAGGGTTATAAATGAATGCGTCAAATATGACAGGCAAGGGGTGAAGCATGCTTTTCATATGTGGAATTATCAAAATGATTGATTTTAATAAAACATTATTTTTTAATTATATGAAAAAAAATATTATTGAAGATAAGTGCTTTTAAATTTGTTTTTTAATCTTTATAAAGCCTAATAATGATACTGTGAACTCCTAGCATTAAAATTGAATTGAAGCAGTGCTGTCCCGCAATATGAGGAAATTTAAATGTGAAATGTCACTCTGTGCAGGCGTTCAAAACTCATTTTTTAAGGGTATAAATTATATATTTCTGATGTTCCATCTCTGGAATGTGTAGGGAACATTCTGAGGATGACTATTATGCAAAAACATTGCAGGATATTCATTTTAATTGCCCCAAACATCGTAGTCGAAATTGGTTAAAATTCAGTATTTAAAAGCAGTTCTGCCATTCAGAGCAGCTTTTAAACTGCTCTCAGTTTTCAGTAAATGCACACATTTAGGTATAACACAAATAACCTGTACACTACTCGAAAAGTATACAGCACACTGCTTAAAACCAGCAGAAGTTATTAAGCTTACCTCTGAATTACTGGCAGATAGGAATGGAGTGGGTCTGCTTGTTTGGCTATCATTCTCCAGGATCACTTTGAATTAGGGAAAAGCCGCATGAAAAGCCTTGCACACAAAATAAGACAGCTGGTAAATGATTAAAGGTCTAGTTCTACATTTAGAAGCCTAGCAGGGCCCAGAGCAAGGTGTGCCTTTGACATTTTGTCCTCTGAAACGTTTTGAAAGACAAGATGCCTGCACAGGGAAAGAAGGGGAGGTTTTGCTTACTTTTTTGTTGGCAAAAGCAAGTTCTTATGCACATATGAATAAACGGCAATATAATTGTATATGTGATATTTGATTAACAGATAGCTTTGCTATACATACAGCACTAATGCTTTTAGTTTGAAGATTACTGTACAAGGGCTGAGGCAATGGGATTTAGTTTGACTTAATGTGCCCTCATGTTACAACTAGTATACTTGCTAAGGGGATTGGTGGTTGGTTAATCATGTTCTTTAGCCCGTTCAATGTGCTATTTACCCCCTCAGAGTTTGTTTATGTCCAGTTTCTACAAATAGGGGTTGATAGTGTTAACAGAATGAGACCTGTTTCAGGTTTCCTACTGTCAAAATGGGGAAGGAGGCTAGCTCCTCTACAAATTAAGGGTGGGCAAATTTATGTTTTCTCCTTCTTTTTTTCAATTTCCTTTTAGCCTTTCTAAGCTGTCTGTGAAATTGCCATGAGACATTTAATTGGCTATTCAGTAAAACTGTTTTAAACATTGTTAGCATTAATAAAATAAATATATAAATATGCTAAGTTACTGCCCTTGATGAAATTATGAAAGGATGAGTAGTCTAGATTGCTGTTCCCTTATTTGATCTTTAAGGAGAACTAGATGTGGGTAGTTTTCATTCTACAATTCTTACGTGATAACACCATTATTGTATTTTATTCTCATGCTACATAGTTTTGCAAGGGCATTGCTAGTTTTTTATTAGCTAGTCTGTGTAAATAAATGGACAATCCGTATTAGAGCTGATGTTGCATAGTTTGTATTGTGAAAAGTGGAATGCAGGGAAGCTGCCCAAGTGATCCTTAGCAAACATTTTTGAAGAAAATACTGTCTTCTAGGAGTCTATTTGTCACAACATGTTCTGCTGGAGAAAATGTAATCCATGTTAAATTAGCAGTTTCAGATTTTCCTGTTGCACCTATAACCTGAGAGCATGGTCCTAAGCGTACAATGAAGGTGCTTTTATTAAGAGAAATCATTTTAGAAGTGTCTGCAGTCCTGAACAAGTAATATAAAATGTATGAGTAAAGTGTGGAACATTTCCTTTTTCTTGAGGGTCTTCAGACTAGGAATACACAGATGTAAGGATTTAGGGTATGTCTGTGTTGTTTTTCTCCTTTCCTCAGAATTTAGTAAATGAACACAGACCTCCTTGCCTGCTTGGGATTGGGTGACGTATTACTCTTGGCAGTTCGCCATAGAGTTCCTTTTATACTTGCCAATAGGTCTAGGCTGGTGTTTTTTTACTCTCACATAGATAATTGAAGTGGTTCTTGGATGTCTTGCTAATATATGGGGCGTCCCAAGACTAGGAAGTATTCTGAGACTATCCTGCATGTTGATAGATTATTTCTGTGCCTGGTCTAAAGACCTTTTGTTCTGTCCACCAATAGATATTTGCTGCCTTACAGCCATTGCCAGAGGGGCCCGGACAGCAGATCTAGCTTGGGGAGTCAGCACCAGTCAGCTTGATGTCAAAGTGAAGGTAACCAGCACAGGCATTGCTGGCAACTAGGACCTCAGTGAAGGCGGAAGCCCTGGTATAAATTGTGTACCCCTTCCACTGTCTTGGGCGAAAGACTGGGTCACAAATCAGAAAGGAGAAATTGTGGATCAAGTTTTTGATGCCCAGCTGAGAGAGTCACAGACCGACCAGAACGGCAAGGAGACTTTGCTTGAGGTGACCCCTTTTGAAACAAGGTTTGCTTCAGAGATCCTAGCATCAGGCTACTGAATCCTGGTCCCAAAGTGAATGCAAGTTTGCACATGTGTTTGTTGATCAAGAGATACCTGGGCACACTGGATGCAATGTGTGGCCCCAACAAAGAGCAGTGCGAAAACAGAGTAATATAGGAGTTAGGGAAGGACTTGAGTTTTGGGTACAGGTGCTGTGCCTCTGGTGCCTGTTAGATTGAAGTGAAGAAAACTGGTGCACTGCCTAAGACACTGGACAGGATCGCTGAGAGCATTTGCCCTGGTGGGTGATTACCCTATCCTGAAAGAAGAAACTTTTCCCTTGAAACTGGCTGTGATTCTTGAGTTGCGAGTTGTGCAGCTCCACCGTGAAAACAACAAGAGCCTGCCTGTGAGGCTCAAACGGACACAGGGAGAAGACTCCCCTCTGGCTGGTTGTACAGCGGCTTCCATTTCCCCAAGGACTTCTTTTTCGTCAATAATGTACCCCTTTGGACATCCCATTTTTGAGGAAGAGCAGCCCTTTGCGGCTTCTCGTCCTAATTCCTATGACCCTGTGTTGTCCTCCTGGTCCCTTGGAGCCAGGATTGTTTTTGTAATAATATGTTTGACTGCTTTAATATGTGCATTAGTTATATTTATTCTGCACAGAAAACATTTTTCTGAGCAATTGAAACATGTGCCTTTTCCCTTTCCTTGAATGTATTAATGAAAATGTTTTTATTAGATATGTGCTGTTGGCTATTCTGAAATTGAAATGAATGGTCACTGAAATGCATAGGAACCCTGAAAATGCTTTTACTAGTTGATTCTAGGATTTGCTTTTACTTAGGGTTGTGAAAAATTATAATTCTGTTTGTGATAATAGTCATTACTCTCTCCTACTACTATCTGTAATTAATTATGACCCAATCCTTTGATCCCTTTGTACTCCTGCTTATACCTTATATGTACCCGCTTAATGAAATGTTTAGAATGGAAAATGCCCACCTATCAATGAATTAGGATATTGATAAATGTATAAAAAATAAATGTTCCTACTGGATCATAGGAATGTCTTAAGCTCATGCTAAAATGACCATCTGTGAAAGATTGCAGGGATCTGTAAGCATGAGCTGAGAGCCATTATGTACTTGGCTGCCATTTTAGCTAGCCATGTGCTCGCCATGTGATTTTTCCCTCTTCCAGAGCCTTGCCAATGCTCAGAGGGGCCTAGCTAGTAGAATGCACCTGCTCATAGTATAAAACTGTCAGGCTATTCTTACTAATGTGCTCAGTTTGGACTCTCCTCCCACTTTGTTGAGCATGCAAATCTTGTATACCTATATTAGTCATTTTGCATGCTGGTACCTGCCAGGACCTCTCCTTGGTTTTATGCTGACTTATGTAACCTAAGCATATATAAGGTCCCTGTTTTCTGTACTCCTTAGAATGCCTCCTATAGTTTCTGAGGTTACTGTGTGATGTATAATGTGTAAATAAAAGAGGTATTTTATATTACAGATTCTTTGCCAATCTCTTCTTTGTTGGTTTAAAGAACCAGGTGCATCAGTGAGACCCCTGAGAAGGTTTCTATTTTCTACAATATGTTATTGGCATATAACAGGACTGCTCTCTTGGTTGGGTTGAGCTTCAAATAGACACTGGACATCCAGGTCTGGATGATTTGCAGGAAGTGTTTGAGGAGATAGATGTCTGAAACAGTGGAGACTTTCAAGTAGAGGTATGTACAATCAGCATATTAATGAATATTGATGCTGTTATCTGTGCAAAGAACACCAAGCAACTCCACAAGGGTCCTGGAGGTGACCATGGGAACAAACTGGTATTGGATGGAAAAATAGGAAGAGAACCAGTGAAGGATATTGCCGGAAAATCCCATTTGAGGCTCCAGGGTGCATATGGGTAACAGATGGCTGATGGCCTCAAAGGGAGCTGAGAGGTTTATCAAAATCAGATGACATGGATGTTCTCATCTGTGAGCAAAATGGCATCATCTGTTATGTGTAAGGTAGAGGTCTCCATGATGCAGCATGATCTGAAGCAAAATTAATAATTTTTCAGAAGATGGTTCGCACTCATGTGATCTTGGAGTTGAACATAGGCTGTGTGTTCAATTAAAATGTTGATAAATGCTGTGAGTGTTGTTCTGGTAGTTAGTAAGGTCATCCGTGTCTAGTGTAGGTTTCTGTAGGAGTGGGATGATCTGGCCTGTCTTTAGAGCTTCTGGAAAGATGCCTTGAGTGAGGAAGGCATTGACAGTGGTGAATGAGGGGAAGGGATTGTCCCTTTGCTTTAACACCTTGGCTGCTATGGTTTTTCCCCTTCTGTGCTGGGAGGCTTTGAATCCCATTGTTCATGACGAGCTCAGCTCGTCATAAGCACAGCTCCAGTGTGCCTCATGACGAGCTGAGCTCGTCATGAGCAGCGAAGGGGTTAAGCCAAAGGCAGGTCAAGGTCAGCATTAACTGCCCGAGGACATTTGTATTTTAACAAAATGTATAGGAATGTTACTATAACATGTGAATATCATGGGCAATTCATTCCCAATAGATTCCACTCACTTTGGCCTCTACTCTTGGGTCTAAATACATTTTAAAATATTTGAGAACATCTCCAAATTATATATAGAACCTTCTGAGATGCCATGTACCAATCTGTGATATTACAACTTTGCAGCTTAGTTAGATGTGTCAAGGTCCACGTTCTTGACTGATATCCCTTTTTGCCAAAATAAAACCCAGAAAATAAAGAGTTAGTCTGCGTCTCACAAAACTGACATTATAGGGAACACCTAGAATAGTTACCTGGGATGCCCTTGAGGGACATATATGCCATTCACACCAGTCTATTTTCCATTGATTTGAATACTACATTTCTGGAGCTCAGCACAGGACCTTAATAAGTGACGGAAGGTACCTGTTGTGGCATAGGTATTCAAATTTCAGGTCCATACTTCAAAGCATGTTCCTATGAAATAAAGCACTATGCAAAACACCAGGTGAATTAGCCATAGATTAGCTGAAATGCCTCCTGTGAAAAAATCTGTGCCACTTCTAACCAATGTCTTTCTTGAACACCAAGTCCCTTTCCAATATTCATTGTAATTGTTCCAAGTTGTCTGGCACAATATTGGCAAGCGTCTTTTAGACTGCAGATTTTTCAGGTTACCCTACCCTCGAGGCAGCAACGAATAGTCTAGTGTTGTACAATCAAGTATACTCCCCCATTTTATAAAATGTGGGGTCTCCGGATGTAGAACTTATTCTTCTTAGTTCAGTATATTGATATGAATGTCATATTCTGCCTACACAATATCAAAGAAATTCATGTTTTAAAAAGAAAATTAACATGAAGATGTAAGTGGGAGTCATGCCACAACAGCTTTTATGTGTTCTAATTAGTTCATTAATCATTACTGTAGAGTTTAAGAAAAGAAGAGATAAATGGAGAAGGTGCTGCAAGTAATTTGCAAGGAATCCTGTACATTAGCCCCTTGCTGAGTTCTAATAGAATCACAATGGAGCAAATAACCTCATGGGTTGGTGGGTGAAGTGTGTTTATGATTACAGGATTATGTTTTGCCCAGAAATGGAACAGATTCTTCTTGGCATGAAAACTAAAGACAATACATATTTTATTATACCAGCCTAAGGATTTGTATTTTTGACAGAAATTAAAGACAGTCATTGGTAAGGCTATTTACTCAATGTTGGAGCCATTTAAAATGTGGGACTTTGGCTACATAAAATGTGGTGCTCTCTAGCTTGTTTATGGACAAGATGATATACAATGCTTCCTTTGTGGTGATCATTGTCAATCTTCAGGGCATATTATAAGGAGCAAACATGGCAGTCTTGTTGATAAACTGCCAGGGCACTTTATGAATCTTCAGAGTTTCTAACTCTCAATTGAATTGTCCTATATCACATTTCTGAGGCTGTCCTTGATGCGAAAGACTTAAATCTTATTTCAAACATTTAAGGTAGAAGAAATAATAGTTGAAATCATGTATACTGATTTTGAGAGTGTTTGAAAACTACCGTAAATACCTTTAAATGTGGTATGTCAGCTTCCGTAATTCTTTCTGCAATGTCTCTCAGAATATGCCTTTTCTTTCATTATAATTGTTATAATTGCATACATTAAAGTGGATGCAAATCATTTACTTTCACAGGATGTGTACTGAGAAGTAAAGCACTTAAATCCATGTCCTCACCAACTTTTGACAAGTGCTTTTTTTCAGGACTTTGACTGGAATGTACTAACCATCGTTGACACAGCTTACCAGCACTATAGATGCGCACCATCACAGGGAAATATATTTCATATTGGGATTCAGATCAGTTTACTAATGGACTAGCAGCTTTGGAAAGAAACCTGCTTACACACTTAACAGTATTATTGGCCAAAAGGTAATTCCATCTGAATTAAATGTGGTTAAATTATTTGTTCTGTTCTTCACCATTTCATGCTGATCAGAATCAATAATGTTTTCTATCTATTGCCATTATGACAAATGTGTTAAATTAATTATTGCAATTGATGGTATCAAGCCTATGTATGTTGTCTAATATATTGTCCACTTTAAAACCATTTTTTTTGTGAATCATACATGCTCATAACAGAATTTCTGTACCCTTGCCCAATACCTTTTCACTTAGATTGTTGCTCGACCTCGGACCTGGGGATCTGGGTTCGAGTCTCGGTAACAACGCCAAAAAACCTCCTGTGATTCTGGGCAAATCACTTAATCTCCCCGTGCCTAAAATGAATCCCTGCCAAGGACAGATATTATTCTGGCGTCTATATATTGATGATGTCTTATTAATCTGGGAAGGACACATGGAGAGCATTGCAAACTTCCATGCTTGGATCAACACCTGTGATGAGTGGCTCAAGTTCACATACACAGCAAACAAAAAACAACTAGACTTTTTAGACATCACTATATATGCGGAGGGCCAAACTCTACAAACAAGGACCTACTTCAAACCAACCTCAAAAAACAGTTTACTTTCATACCAAAGTTTCCACCCTAGACCACTAAGGGAGAATCTCCCTTACAGTCAATTCCTCAGGCTGCGTAGGAATTGCAGCAAGGTCACTGAATATAAACAACAGGCCAACGACCTAAGTGGAAAACTTGAAAAAAGAGATTACCCCAAAAAAGTCATTGAAAAATGCAAGAAGAGAGCACGAAATCAAAATAGAGACGGACTCTTAGAACCTATGCTAAGAGAACAAGAACCTGACATCCTAACCTGCGTAACTAACTATGGCCCGGGAAGTAACAAATTAAAGGAGATTGTGAACAAAAACTGGGGAATTCTCACTTCAGCTAACATCAAGTGGCCAAAACCCAGATTTGCGAATAAAAGAAGTCGCAATCTTAAGGACATATTGGTCCACACAAGACCTCCACCAAGAAAACCAGTAGCTGTAACCAATTCACCGCGGGATACCCGCCCGGTGGTTGGGCATTACCCCTGTGGATCATGTTCTGTGTGTCCCCTTACCAAAGTCACAAAAGAAATACAGCTATTGCCCGATTTCAGATGGAAACTCTCAAACCACACAAATTGCAATATGAGCCATGTGATCTATATGATCACATGCCCATGTGACAAACGCTACATTGGCATGACGTGCAGAAAAATCAAGCAGCGCCTGTGTGAACATCGTAGTAACGTCAAATGCAAGAAAATTACAACAAAAATGTCTAACCACTATCGAGAAGCAGGCCACACAGACAATGACCTCAATTGGGTAATTCTGGAGACTCTGAGCAATATAGACCACAACGCAGAAAGAATCCTCTTTGAGAAAGAGCAAAGGTGGGTGCACAGACTCTGAACCGACGAAGATGGACTCAATGACAATATTCAGTGGGGAAATATTTACAAATAAAGAGTCATTTGAATATATCTAGAACTTACAATCATTGATCATCAGCCAACAGTAACAACTGCAACCTACCAATGATGTTATTGAGATAACTACATTGATAACAACTATAACACATAATGTTCCAAGAATTAGGATCTTGGCCCCTGCATGAAAAACAACCGTAAGATTTCAATTTGTCCTTAAATCAAAACCCATGAGGCTGGATAGACAAGTATAGACTCTTCGACAATAGAGACCTTGATTAATGTAAACTTACTGCGAGGCTCATACAGACTACCAATTCTAATTTATGTGCATTGAAATAGATAACTAAAAAACAGACTGCCAAAAATCTCTGGAAGTCTGTTTACGCTGGCAACCCAATTACATAAATGTGCGATCTCCTGGTCATTCATTTATATCTAATTTGAGACTCGTGCTTAACTGTTTTGACATTAGCAGCACCTGTTCTCTTTCATAAATTTTTGAACATTAAACAACATGAATTTAGAAAACAGATTGCCAACTCCAACAATAGTCTGTTCACACTAGCGTTTTTACTACATATACGCGTGAACTCGGAACAACAAACATTTCCGGGACCAGCAGCGGCAGAGTCAGAACAAGTCAGAAGACGGAGCGACCGTGGGTAGCAGAGAACGGAGTTTCGAGAAAAACGTAACGTATTTGCAAACCTTTTTAACATTCTCTGAAACACTATTCATTATCATAGCAGGCCTCCCTGACCCACAAGGATCCTGATGAGGTTCAATAAAGCCGCGAACTGAGGTATGTGAAATGCGGCATTTATTTACTTGCCGCAGCGTTTAGTGAATACGAATATTTAAAGAGAGCAGTTGCACAATAACGTACTTTGGGAACACGAGGTAACTCTGGTCCCCGGGTTCCTTACATCCATATGGGCGTTAAAGAGGGACATACAACTACTGACGCCACTTATATGTATAAATGAACCAGCCATACGCACATAATACATAACGAATTGCATACGGTTAAAATCCAAGTAGTATCATTAAACCGACAACATGTCTAAAAAATTAGCCAGTGACTTGCAATCAACAAAGAAGGAAAGCGAGTGATTTTCACATAAACACCATGTGAAAGTCACGCTAGACTAAAATCTGATAAGTAATAGAGGAAACTTGCCATTCCTGATAAACAACAGGTATTGAACCTGGAATTTGCCATCAATGGGGAAGTCGACCCTGACCATGAGTTAGGGAGGTCAGTTTGAAAGTATTGCTATTTTTTAGTTGCTACGCCATTGTGCGTTTTACATGTTCCTGGTATTTGGAAACCAGTTGACTAGTCTTGTGTTAACCCAAAACCCCAGTCCCTTTGTCTAGTTTGTCTTTTCTCTTCACAGGTACCCATTGACCTTTTGAGAACACCACAGCGTGATGTTCCCTTCAACACAGATACATTAGGAAATACCTAGATGTACTTTTCACATATAGAGACTTTAGAAGTCTCTATACACTTCACACCCTGGTCCTGATGAAAGTCCACCTGACCTACTGGCGATTAAGGGCTGATACATGTCGACCTAAAGCACACCTCTAGTGTGAGAGAGTCATTATCACTCTCAGTCACCTATACCGTTTTTACTGCCTCCAGAAACCAGAACCATTAAAATACTTCTCTGGCTTTGAGAGACTTTTAACTACTTTCACTATACCCTATCACTGTCACTATCACTGATCACTACTGTTTTTAACAAAGGGTATCACCTCCTGGTGGAGGCTGCATAACAACAAAACCCAATGATTATGCAGACACATGTGAGGGCTAGCGGAGAATCAAGATATACCGCTTGAAGTTACCATCTACTAACACGTGCATGAGGGTTTTTGATTGGGACTAGAAAGACCAAATCCTGCATACCCGATGGTGTGCAGGACAAGTGATCCTTCCTATTTGATTAGATGATATATGATCTAAGGAAACTGAATGGATCACATATTCCTTCCCTCCCCCCCCCATTGATCTTGGAGAAATTAAAGACAGTCATTGGTAAGGCTATTTACTCAATGTGGGAGCCATTTAAAATGTGGGACTTTGGCTACATAAAATGTGGTGCTCGCTAGCTTGTTTATGGACAAGATGATATACAATGCTTCCTTTGTGGTGATCATTGTCAGTCTTCAGGGCATATTATAAGGAGCAAACAATGCAGTCTTGTTGATAAACTGCCAGGGCACGTTATTAATCTTCAGAGTTTCTAACTCTCAATTTAATTGTCCTATATCACATTTCTGAGGCTGTCCTTGATGCGAAAGACTTAAATCTTATTTCAAACATTTAAGGTAGAAGAAATAATAGTTGAAATCATGTATACTGATTTTGAGAGTGTTTGAAAACTACTGTTAATACCTTTGAATGTGGTATGTCAGCTTCCGTAATTCTTTCTGCAATGTCTCTCAGAATATGCCTTTTCTTTCTTTAAAATTGTTATAATTGCATAAATTAAAGTGGATGCAAATCATTTACTTTCACAGGATGTGTACTGAGAAGTAAAGCACTTAAATCTATGTCCTCACCAACTTTTAACAAGTGCTCTTTTTCAGGACTTTGACTGGAATGTACTAACCATTGTTTACACAGCTTACCAGCACTATAGATGCGCACCATCACAGGGAAATATAATTCATATTGGGATTCAGATCAGTTTGCTAATGGACTAGCAGCTTTGGAAAGAAACCTGCTTACACACTTAACAGTATTATTGGCCACAAGGTAATTCCATCTGAATTAAATGTGGTTAAATTATTTGTTCTGTTCTTCAGCATTTCATGCTGATCAGCATCAATATTGTTTTCTATCTATTGCCAATCTGACAAATGTGTTAAATTAATTATTGCAATTGATGGTATCAAGCCTATGCATGTTGTCTATTATATTTTCCACTTTAAAACCATCTTTTGTGAATCATGCATGCTCATAATAGAATTTCTGTACCCTTGCCCAAATACCTTTTCACTTAGATTGTCACTCGACCTCGGACCTGGGGATCTGGGTTCGAGTCTCGGTAACGACGCCAAAAAACCTCCTGTGATTCTGGGCAAATCACTTAATCTCCCTGTGCCTAAAATGAATGTGTGTCCTTGTGAGGAACGGGGTCGGGAGAGTGAGAATCGTCACGAGTTGGAGTATGTCTTTAACTATTTTTATTCGGTTTGACAACACCGAGATAAGTTCAAAGCTTTAAAGTACAGTCTCCTGGGAAGCAGACAATACACGAGGGTCCTCTCCTTTGGGGGAAGGTTCCGGGTCTTCGGGTCCAGTCTTGAGGAAACGGGAGCTGACCACAGGGCTGGAGATCACTCGGAGAAAAGGAAAGAAAAACAGCCACGTTAGGGGCTGGGCTCGACATATACAATTGTGGGAGGAGGGTAGGGTAGTGAGGGTTCACCAGGGTGCTACCACCAAACCTATCAGTCAGGGGGTGTAGGCGGCCGGCAAGATACGACGATAGTGACCACCCTCAGACTACCCCGTCCCACCCCGTGATTTGAACAACCCTTGAAAACGACCCCGTACCTTGTGGAGCCACACTTCTCCCCTGGAAGTGTGGCGGGGCGGCTCGTGGTATCGTTGGCCTCCTGGCTTGTCGTCACTCGGCTTCAGTGGTCCTAGCAGCGGTTCCACGACAGCGGCTCCGTCTTCCTCCATGGCGTCCTCCTCGTGCTCCAACTGGCGTTCCGAAGGTTTCGCGCCGGCAGTCCAGAATGGAGCTTCCTTAAACGCCCCCAACTCCTCCGGTTGGTCAGTATCGGGTGACGTCGTCTGACCTGATTGGGCGAGTGCTGTCGGACATGCCCCTAGCGTCACAGGGGCTGGATACAGAGGTACACGTCCCTGAGGCAGAGCCGTGGAAATCCAGGAAACGTCCAAAGGATCCTGCGGACGGGGTGGAAAGGAAGAAGCATTAGCAAGGACACCCCGTCCGTTCGAATCAGGGAGTTCATCTAAGTCAGGGAGCTCTGCTTCGTGACACATCCCAACCCCAGGATTGACCCGATCGGGGGAAATCGGATAGCGGGACAGAAAGTCAACATTCCCCTGCAGGGAACCCTTTCGATGACGGACCTCGATCTGGAAGGGCTGCAGGGCCAAAAACCAACGCAGAATGCGATCATTGTTTCCCCTGTTACGCTGAAGCCAAGTTAAAGGAGCATGGTCCGTGTACAACACAAACGGCCTCCCCTCAAGATAGTACCTCAGTTTTTCGACACCCCAACAAACAGCCAAACACTCCTTCTCAATCGTTGAATATGCCTGTTCCCTAGGAAACAGCTTGCGGCTGATAAAGAGCACGGGTCTTTCAGCCCCAGTCTCATCCTCCTGGGAAAGGACCGCACCAATGCGAACCCCCGAAGCGTCTGTCTGGAGGATGAAGGGTTTAAGGAAGTCAGGGGAAATGAGGACAGACGAGGAAGTCAAAGCATCCTTCAAGGCTTGGAAAGCCGAAGACTGAGCTAGAGAGGGTGTAGGAAGTGCAGCAGATTTGGTATTCTTCCCAAGGAGGTCTGTGAGAGGAGCGGCCATGCTAGCAAACTGAGCAATGAACCGGCGGTAATAGCCCACCAGTCCCAAGAAGGCTCTGAGTTCTTTCTTTGAAGTCGGGTAAGGCAGAGCTTTAATCGCTTCCAATTTCTCAATCTGGGGCTTAATTTGTCCATCGCCCAAAAGATACCCAAGGTATTTCACCTGCTGGAAAGCAAACCGGGACTTTTTCGCATTGATGTGGAGACTGGCCTCCCTTAGACTGGACAGTATATTCTCGAGGTGAAGCAAATGGTCATCCCAGGTTTTGCTAAACACCACAATATCGTCCAGGTAAGCAGACGCGTATTGTAGGTGAGGTGCCAGCAGTGTATCCATAACTCTTTGAAATGTAGCTGGCGCCCCATGTAAACCAAAGGGGAGTACCGTAAAGTGGTAATGACCAGATGGTGTTGAAAATGCTGTCTTTTCCATATCTTTGGGAGCAAGGGGAATCTGCCAGTATCCCTTGGTGAGATCTATGGTGGTGATGTACCGAGCCTCCCCAAGGCGTTCCAATAATTCATCGACCCTAGGTAGAGGGTACGCATCCTGTTTGGATACCCGGTTAACGGCCCTAAAGTCGATGCAAAAACGGATGCTACCGTCAGGTTTCGGTACTAACACCACCGGCGAGCACCAGTTGCTATGGGAAGGAACTATGATCCCCGCCTTCAGCATGTTGTCTACCTCGGCTTGGAAAGCCGAGCGTCTGGCCTCAGGAATACGGTAGGGCTTCTGTTTCACCACTGTGTTTGGGAGGGTAGGTATGCTGTGTTCCGCTAAGTGAGTACGACCCGGTTGATCCGAGAAGACTACTGAATGTGATAAAAGTCGTTTTCTGACTTCTTGTTGTTGGGTCGATGACAAGTCAGGATTCACAGGGGCAGCATCAACAGTATGCTCTGTATTGAGTACAGGGGACACTACATTGACTGACTGGGGAGGTGGACCTAACCATTTTTTTAGAATGTTAATATGATACATTTGGGTTTTGCCTCTTCCTAACTGGACCAGATACGTGGTACGTCCTATTTTCTTCAGGATTTTATATGGCCCCTGCCACTCCTTCCTCATTTTATGCGTAGAAGAGGGTAACAGAATCAGAACCCAGTCATCTACATCCAACACTCTCCATTTGGTACCGCGGTCATACAGGGTTTTCTGTTTATTCTGTGCTACCGCTAAGTGTTCGTGAGCTAGGGTTCTGAGTTTATGCAGCCTGCTCTGGAGTTGTCTAGTATAATCCAACAGGGCTTCAGCTTCTTGTGCTCCTTCAGTTTCCCAACTATCCTTCGTAATCTCGAGGAGCGTTCTAGGGGGTCTCCCAAACAACAACTCGAATGGGGATGTCCCTAAACTGGATTGTTTCTGACTACGAAGTACAAAGAGGGCCAAGGGTAATAACTGATCCCAGTTCTTTCCATCACCCGACAATAGTTTTTTTAGTGTCAACTTAAGGGAGCCGTTGTAACGCTCAACCAAACCGTCTGTTTGGGGGTGATATACAGAGGTTTTGATGTGTTTGATATTGAGCTGTTTGCACACTTGTTGCATCAAACGGGACACAAAAGGGGTGCCCTGATCTGTAACGATCTCTTTTGGGAAGCCCATGCGTGAGAAGACTTCAACAAGCCTCTGGGCTATTGCTACTGAAGTGGCTGATTTGAGAGGAAAGGCCTCGGGATACCGCGTAGCGTAATCAACCAAAACCAAGGCATATTGATGCCCTCGGGATGATTTGGGTAAAGGCCCGATTAGGTCCATTCCGATACGGTCAAACGGGACCCCTATAATAGGCATGGGTACCAACGGGGCAGGAGGTGGAGTGTAGGGATTCCGTTTCTGACATATTCTACACTCCTGACAGTATTTCTGAACCTGGGCATAAATACCAGGCCAAAAAAAATGTCGCAATATAGATTGACTCGTTTTTTCTACCCCGGAATGGCCAGCTAGCAAATGGGCATGACCAAAGAACAATATCTGCTCACGAAAGTCATTTGGGACCAGCAACTGGGGTTCAGCGTCAGCCTTGGCAAGCCTATACAATAAACCGTTTTTTTCTAGAA
Organism: Lissotriton vulgaris; assembly: GCF_964263255.1. Taxonomy (NCBI): domain Eukaryota; kingdom Metazoa; phylum Chordata; class Amphibia; order Caudata; family Salamandridae; genus Lissotriton; species Lissotriton vulgaris. The sequence continues at coordinate 1,574,414,227 of NC_141685.1, forward strand.
AAGTGGGATAAGTTCTAGTGGTCGGATCCTGCCCACTTCGTGCCACCTGCCATGCGTTGGCGAGACTTGCGTCATTCAATTGAGCAGTCCTGAAGTGAGTATCCCGGGCCCATGGTTCTGCGGCCAACAAGGTGTCATGGGGAAGAGATAGGTGCTGTAGGGTCTCCAAAAGCAAAGTACTAAAGGAAGGATTATCAGTCCCTATGATTATGGGCTCAGGTAAACCCGCCATAACCCCCACAACGACTTCCATATTCTTCCCTGAAGGGGTATGAAGTGTGATTTTAGCTACAGGATATTCCTTGACGTCCCCATGGACACAACGGATACTAACCCGTTTCCCTGGAATGTGAGAGTTGCGGTCTACTAGCTCTTCCCTTACTACTGAATGTTTGCACCCGGAGTCTAGTAATGCTCGTATACTAGTACCGTTTAAAGAGACACGTACATAGAAGGTGGTTCCGGTTTCTTGTGCATATAGGATAGACCTTGGAGCATAGCTCACGTTCATAGGTTCGTCTTCTCTGTCTTTTTTCTTTCGACAAAACCGAGCAATATGCCCCCATTCTCCACAGTCATAACATTGAGGCCCTGAATTGGGAAGTTCAGGTCGTTGGAACCGGACTTTCGGAGGTTCGGGGATGGGTTTTTGGAACCGTTTCTCAGTTTTGACAGGTGAAATGATTTTAGTATTTTTTTCGGGCTCCTTCATGTACGGCTTACCCTGAGCCTGGGCATAACAGGTAGCCATTTCGATAGCATGCTCCAAGGTTAACCCTGCATGTTGTTTGAGCCACCTTTGGGTACTATAAGGAAGGGACTCGATGAACTGTTCGAGATATATTTTATTCATAATGGCGTCGATGTTCCCTTCATTAGGTTTTAACCACAGGTCGGCAGACTCCTTTAGTTTGAAGAACAGGGTTTTGGGCAGATCCCCTGGTGACCCCTTCTCTTGCCGAAACCGTAATCGATGGGTTTCTTCGTCTACCCCCAACCTATCGAGGATGTATTGTTTCACAACCGCGTATGCAGTTGTTCCATCCCGGTTTACTGTCTGATATGCTGCCTGGGCCTCACCAGTCAGCAACGGCGCCAAATAGAAGGGCCACCTATCACCTGGCCAGGAACTAGCTCTCGCCGCTCTCTCAAAGTTCAAAAAGAAAGCAAGGGGGTCTTCACCTGTGCTAAATTTCTGTAATGGAACGACAGTACCTGGAGGTGGGGCTGTAGCCCTTCCCTGTCCTATTACAGTCATCAATTGTGTTTGTCCTTCTGCCAATTTTAGAATATTATCGGACTGGGTTTGGATGGCTTGGGAAAACGCAGTCCGGTCTGCTTCCATTTGGGACAAAAGATTCTCCATTCTGTATCGGATGGCGTGGTTCACTGGTTGATCCGAGTCACGGCACCACTTGTGGGGAACGGGGTCGGGAGAATGAGAATCGTCACGAGTTGGAGTATGTCTTTAACTATTTTTATTCGGTTTGACAATACCGAGATAAGTTCAAAGCTTTAAAGTACAGTCTCCTGGGAAGCAGACAATACACGAGGGTCCTCTCCTTTGGGGGAAGGTTCCGGGTCTTCGGGTCCAGTCTTGAGGAAACGGGAGCTGACCACAGGGCTGGAGATCACTCGGAGAAAAGGAAAGAAAAACAGCCACGTTAGGGGCTGGGCTCGACATATACAATTGTGGGAGGAGGGTAGGGTAGTGAGGGTTCACCAGGGTGCTACCACCAAACCTATCAGTCAGGGAGTGTAGGCGGCCGGCAAGATACGACGATAGTGACCACCCTCAGACTACCCCGTCCCACCCCGTGATTTGAACAACCCTTGAAAACGACCCCGTACCTTGTGGAGCCACACTTCTCCCCTGGAAGTGTGGCGGGGCGGCTCGCGGTATCGTTGGCCTCCTGGCTTGTCGTCACTCGGCTTCAGTGGTCCTAGCAGCGGTTCCACGATAGCGGCTCCGTCTTCCTCCGTGGCGTCCTCCTCGTGCTCCAACTGGCGTTCCGAAGGTTTCGCGCCGGCAGTCCAGAACGGAGCTTCCTTAAACGCCCCCAACTCCTCCGGTTGGTCAGTATCGGGTGACGTCGTCTGACCTGATTGGGCGAGTGCTGTCGGACATGCCCCTAGCGTCACAGGGGCTGGATACAGCGGTACACGTCCCTGAGGCAGAGCCGTGGAAATCCAGGAAACGTCCAAAGGATCCTGCGGACGGGGTGGAAAGGAAGAAGCATTAGCAAGGACACCCCGTCCGTTCGAATCAGGGAGTTCATCTAAGTCAGGGAGCTCTGCTTCGTGACAGTCCTCATGTAACGTACTTGGTGATATGTAAAGCGCTCTGATACCTGATTCGGTTCGTGTCTAGTTCGCGTTATGTAAAACTAAAACTCTGCAAAAAAAATAAAAAATCAGTACACCATGTATAATAAATGAACCTGTGATTGGGGACCAAGATTTTAAGTCTATCTTTTTCATAGGGATAAGAAAGGGCAGATGAATCTGACATGCCATCACTATTAAAATAATGAAAGCTCTTCTGGAAACGTCTGGGACTATTTATGAGAAAAGCCCAACAATGCGCTCACTGAGTATAATTATGTATTTCCCAGGGGTTATGAATCTATGAACAGAATGGTGTCCATAATGATGAAAACAAAACAGCTTCTGAGGATTTTCTAAATTTTATTAAGGATTTTCGTTATTTACAAAGGCATAAAAACGTAACTCCATTTTAATGCTTAGCAGCCTTTGTGTATCACAAAACTGTAAAGGGGCTAGCAACTACATGACCTAAAGATATTCTTAAAACAAGGGGGCTTTAAAGTTGTTGGACCCACAATCTGACAAGGAACTTTTTCCCAAACAACACAGTTAATAACATGATATGCAGTGATGTTCACAGCATGATGATTAGAAGTTTAGGAAATTCATGTAATTTGCATTCAGGTAAATTATGGGAAATTGTGGAAAAATTATGTATAATTACACAAAATGAAAATCCATCATTTCACACTATATTCATGTAAATTTTTGCAGCAAGGATGCATTTAATAAAATCACCATAAACGACAGCCATTTTCGTTCTGTTTTCCTGTGAATTTGTGGTAGAAATGTTGTATAATTATGTGCAGCAGTATAATTGCAAAATTTAAGGAATTTTGACTAACAAGTGTTTTGTGAAATTCTACAAATTATGTGAGTTACACTGGTGTAATTTCAATTTTGCCAAGTCCTAATGATAATCCTGACATGCTCTATGAGGAGAAGAATACAGCTGCAAATTTGAACCACAGGAAACAGCACTTTGTCATCAGGAATATAGTTTCCATGCACAAAAAGGAATGATGATCAACATTGTAATCAATATTAAAACGGGCAACATTTCAATAGCACTCCAGTTGCATGACCATAGTGGCTAAAGGAATCTGTTGCGGAACAACACATAACATGTGTATTTGTAAAGCACACTTTCACACCCAAAGGGCCATCTTGGCACCGAATAACAGATGTTTATTGTTACCCAACCCAATGGTACTCATTTTATCAACCTCAGAAAGGCTGAGTGGACCTGCCAGGATTTGAACCTGTGACAATGTGGTCAAACACAGGCCCCTGAAGTGGATGCATTAGTCCACTAAGCCACTAGACCAGGCAAGCAAAAAATCATCTGTGAAGTTGGTTCACTGGAGAAATGTTTATTATTTCTCTTCTTTCAAAATCTGCACAAGCTTCCATTTCATATAGCCCAACTTTTTGTAGTGGTATTATTTCTATCAATATAGGTTCTATCAGTGTCTCATAATAAACCATAGCCTAGGTTGCAATTGTTGAAAACACAGCATCAGTTTCACTCATTATAATTAGCGCTTGGTATAAAGCTAAAGGCAAAGGAGGCACCTCAGATATTGCAGTGGGGTTTAGTATTCCAGTGTAGGCATACTCTTCTTTGGGTAGTTCCTCTAAAGTAGAGATAAGATATGCTGATCTGCTCTTGGTATTTACTGGGGTCTGATGAACAGAATTAGCCACATAATGCTTTTTGATAGATTTAGTCAACACTGTCCTGTTTTTCTTTGCACCAGGTAGCAGTGGCAGCTTTGGAATTATATCTTTGTTGGTGTCAGAGTCAAAGTTCTTCACATTAGACAATTTAGTTCTATTTTCCTGAACAGTGCAACATAGTTCAAATTGAACCAAGTATCAGGTATTTTCAACTCAGCCACCTATCCAGGGACATCAAGATCAGGAACATGCATTTGTACTCAAAATAAGTAACTCATTTGAGGTGTGACTTGCTAATACTACTGTAGACAAATTATTTAATACTCTTGGAACTTCATACATATTATGCAGCCATGCCAATCTTGTATCCAATACCCTAGTGGTCAGGCTTGTTTAAGCATATAATTGGCACATTTTACAATGCTGTTTGATTCTTGGCTGAAGTGGTGTGAACATTGCAGTCATACTGCCATAGCACACGTAGTATTCAGAAATGCCTTTGTTGCCTATTCAGAAATGCCTTTGAAGGACCATTGTCTGAGTGAAAGGTATGAACTGCTTCCATTGCTACTAAGCACTGCAAGTCTTTTATGACCACTTGAGCAGTGGCAGTGTTATGTGACCAAACAAAAGGAATCTAGAGTATGAATTGAATGCAATTATTATACAATTATATTAATTAACATATGGTTGTGGCCTCATATGGTTGAAGAAAATTACCTCAAAGAATTGGCCATAGATAGTAAAGAGAGCCTCTACAGGTATTGATACAGTTAAGTGTTTTGTTTGTTGACAAATATTACATTCCTGAACATATATCTTTGTGAGCTTCAGTGACTATGGACACCAGTATCTTGCTGTAGCACTGATACAGTAATGCTGATGCCAGCATGAGCCAAAGCTATACCCTCCTGAGCTGCCTTAATTAAATCTAATCTAGGTCTCTCATTTGAAGTAGGTCTATCATCAACTCCTAATTTGAAAACCATTGGAACATCATTTTTAGCAAGGGTATAGGAATATTTTGGGGGGAAACCTACAGGATGGTTTTTACCTTTCAACATCCCTTGTATTGCTACTAAAATGTCTTCTATGATCTTAGTGTCAGATCAGGTTACAACGGCTACCTTGAAGTTCTACTGTGCTATTTTTCAAGCCACATCTGCTGCACATGTCCCTTTATTGTAAGTATGGGCGAATTTTGTGAATTCACTGTTCGCAAATTTGCGCAAATTAGCAAACAAATCCACAAATTTGCGGATTTAAACCGCGAAAACGCGGATTTTTTGCAATTGCACTATAGTCAACGGAAGTACTTTCTACTGGTTAATCAGTAAGTGCTACCTCGTTGGGTAAATGTATCATGCTTTTCCTACACTATAGCTGCATAAAGGCCCAGAAGAGTTGTCCAGTCACCACGTGTGTCTGTAACTTTGCCACCGCGCCCATAGGCGCAGAGGTCCCTCAAGTGAGCTGTCCATCACAGTGGGGGAAAGGGCGGGAAGAGGTTGCATAGCCTAGTGTGTGTGGGGCCAGGCTTCTCTGCAAGTTCACAATCACATGCCTCTTGTTTATAAAGGGTCAGAGACCGATTAGAGCAGCAGATGAGGAGAAAGCAGTAAGTGCTACCTTGTTGGGTTAATGTATAGTGCTTTTCCTACACGACAGCTGTGTAAAGGCCCAAAAGAGTTGTCCAGTCACCACATGTGCCTGTAACTTTGCCACCGCGCCCATAGGCGCCGAGGTCACTCTAGTTAGCTGTCCATCACAGTGGGGGAAAGGGCGGGAAGAGGTTGCATAGCCTAGTGTGTGTGGGGCCGGGCTTCTGTGCGAGTTCACATGCCTCTTGTTTATAAAGGGTCAGAGACTGATTAGAGCAGCAGATGAGGAGAAAGCAGTAAGTGCTACCTCGTTGGGTAAATGTATTGTGCTTTTCCTACACTACAGCTGTGTAAAGGCCCAGAAGAGTTGTCCAGTCACCACGTGTGTCTGTAACTTTGCCACCACGCCCATAGGCGCCGAGGTCCCTCAAGTGAGCTGTCTATCAGAGTGGGAGAAAGGGCGGGAAGAGGTTGCATAGCCTAGTGTGTGTGGGGCCAGGCTTCTGTGCGAGTTCACATGCCTCTTGTTTATAAAGGGTCAGAGACTGATCAGAGCAGATGAGGAGAAAGCAGCCTTCCGGTCACTGGAAGTAGAGGGGGATTGCGCTCGAGAAACTCGTGGATGCCTAGACCTCCATCATGGATTACAGCTATTTATAGAGGGTAGGTTTGGGGAGAAAGCACACCTGCCTAGCATCGACCGTGCTCACTAGATTCTTGGGCTGATTATAATAATGCATTACTGAATTTGAGCCTCAACTCGGGCAACTGCTTTATTTATATCTGTAAGTGCTTCCTGCTGAGGCTTAATTTTTGTGACAGGAACCTCGTTGCCTAATTGTAACTATTCTCTGACCCTGCTTCGAGGGTCAGAGCAGGGTCAGAGAATAGTTGCAAGTAGGCAATGAGGCGCCGCTCAGGAAGCACTTACAGGGTTACATCAGGTGCCCAAGTTGAAGTTAATTTCTTTGTAACCCTTTTGTAAATGGTTGCAAAGAAATTAGCTTCAACTTGGGCACCTGCTGTAACCCTGTAAGTGCTTCCTGAACAAAATTCGTCCCGCTCGCCGATTCGCGGATTTTGCCGCAATTTTGGGAGATTCGCGGATCGCCAAATTGCGGAAAATCCGCAAATTCTGCCAGTGGAACGAATTTTCGGCCCACACTTACTTTATTGTGAATTCCAGCAATGCTATGGGCCATGGTGTCGTGTACATGGACTGAAGGAAGCATACCTTGTAGAATAGCTACCTCTCCCCAAAGTTGTTTCCTATTGATTTCCCCTTTGAATTTTTAAATCTTTTTAAGTACCAATGCAGTAAATCTACATTATATCCTGCAATTAGGATGTTAAAAACACTAGGAGTGGGGCCTGAAAGATTAGGTTTCGGAAGAGTAAGTAAAAGGGCATGTATCTCTGCAAGCTGTGCAGCAGAATCACCCAAAACCTTTGTGTGTGTGTAGCACCTTGAATTTATCACCTTCAAAAAGTCCATGCATTACAGCACAAGCTTAAAGCCTTTTTGTTTAGTGCCAACCACAGGTTGTGCAGAGCCACCCACATAGAACACACTCTTGCAGTCATGTTTGGTTAAAAAATTCAGAGTTTGAGGGATATGTTATGGATGTTGGAAAAATGTGTGCAAACAGAGTGTATAGTTGTTATCAAAATGTACATCAACACCATTTAAAGGAGTGGCCTATTACACCCAACACTGGTGTAGAGCACATGCATTAGAAATACTAGCTTTGGTTGCTGCTTCTAGTGTTGGTATGGGAGTAACACTAATTTATTTCCCCTGTGTCAGAGGATGAACCTTCAGTATAGCTGTCTGTTCTGCTGTCGGACGTTCCTCAGTATGCCATGTAGAGGAATACAAATATGATATGTATGGTATAGGAGATATCTGTCCCGCATTGTATATTACAGATGTGTAGCCTGAAGCAGCAGTGGCTGGCTCAGGTAAGCATGGTGGGGCGGGGCAGGACGTGGCAGGTAGGGAAGTCAATAGACGATGGAATAGGTATTATTTATTTATTTTAATATTCCTATTCCATCGTCTGTTGACTTATCAATGCCCCTGCCCCACCCCACTGTGTTTACCTGTGCCGGCTGCCATTGGCCTGCAGTACTAGGCACAACCCTAATTACTAGGTTTGTCTTGTTTTTCTGTGTCTAAAATATTTAGTCTGTAACATGGCTGTTTACAGCCCATGTAGGATAGCTGTATGCACTTTCATCCAATGTTTTTCAGAAAACCAAGGATTGATTTATTCCTACAAAGGCTTAACCTGTTCAGCATTTGTGGCAAGTAAGCCTTGTGGAAGTTGGCAGCAGGGAAAATGGCAGCCGTTGGTAAGCGGCGGTCGGAGGCTCTCTCTCTGCCGAGGCACGCACAGAGAGTAAAACAATGATGGGTTCACCTTCTGAATGTTTTCACTTTCCGGAAAGGTTCCGGATGGCGTGAATGTTTCCTGGTCCATTTTTGAAGTCCTTCGGTGCAGGCTGCCTCTGTCGAGAAGAGCTGAAGGTGTTTGGCGGGAGTGCTCTCCAGGTGTCCGTGAGCAGAATCGGGCAGGGCGTGCCGATCGCGGTGGGGGGGGGGTTCTTCGCATACTGGTGAGGTGCCGAAGCTCTTTTTTGTTTGATCAGAGGAGAGGTTCATCCTGTAAGATAGGGCTTGGAAGGCTTTTCTGTTTTGGTTCGTTTTCGGCAGAGGAATAGATGGGATTGGATTCAAAGTGACTGTGGAGGGTCAAGGCCATTAAGGAACTTTAAAGTTTTTTGGTTTTTTTGCAAGGAGGCGAGCAGCCTTAGGAAATTAAAGAGAGCGTAGCAGTTCCCCAATGCAGAAGACTGGTTTTTAAGGAGTCCCCCGAGCTTCCAGAACACCCGGAGGTGAGGTGCCGGGTTTTTTAGGCTCAGCATCGCAAATAATAAAATAGAGGTGGCAGTCAGAGGGGAAACAACACCACGGGGAGCGCTGGCTGGCACATCTCATGTGGGAGACTGCTGCCACGGAAATTGGATTCAGGTGTGAAGGTGGTCGGAAGACCGCCTCCACCTTTTTGCGCTGGGCTACCAGGTCAGGAGTAACACCCACAAAAAGCTTACTAAATACTCCACCCCATAAAATAAACAAAGTGAATGAAATAAAACAAATCAAAAGTACAGATAGACAACGGGTTGAGGGTGAGGGAAGTGATCTGTTAGACCCAGAGAAAACAGCATTCAATGCTTGGCCTCCTCAGATGATCCCAGTAAGGAGGAAGGGGCGAGACTGGGGGCCCAAACCGAGGAGGAAAAACAGAAAGAGCTAGGAACAAGATCAAATAAAATAAATAGATATAGACTCAGGAGTAGTGATATTTAGGGCCAAACCCAGTCCCCCCCAGAGATGGATAATAGAGTCCTGGGGTCAGCATCTAGAACCAAGATCTCAAAACCTACCAAAAATTCAGCCCCGGTTCAGAATAAAAAGACTCCCCTGGGAAAGACTCCCATTGGTAAAACACAAAATAAACAGTTGAAGGCAAGCACAGGCAGTTCCCGTGTGACACCCTCACTTAGATCATACTTTAAAGTCCAAGATGCACTGCCTATAATCAATACATCAATGGATTCCATAAAGCCTTTAGGGCTAAAGAACAGATTTGATCCCCTGGCCCTTTTTTGAGTTCAAGAAAATTTTATTTGGTAATAACAAGAGAAAGAATCAGGTGTCAAAACAAAGTACAATGGGATATCAACTTAAAGACTCTAAGCAGAATAGAATAATCATACAAATGCAAGCTGTAAAAAAAGAGGAAGAAATCTGGGTACAAGAGAAAAGAAAAGGAAAGGAGAAAACATCTTAAGCATAAAATATGAAAAGCATGAGAACATTGGAAAGAATTAAAAAAGTGGTACAATGGAGGATATGTGGAATGTATCGAGCTATTAAGGGGGTTTGGGTACTTCCTGTTGTGGAGGCGGAGGGTGAAACAAGCGTTTACTACAAGAGTCCAAGTAAAGCGTGACGGGAGTCCATAAGTCCATACGTTTAGTAGCCATGCTTGCCGGAAAGACATGAGCAGTGTCCAGTCTATGGTTGTGGCAAACATTAAACCACCACGCTTTAAAAGAAATTTTGGAAAAATCCTTCCAGTTGACCGTTATTTGTTGAAAGGCAGCGGCAAGCAGTAGGTCAACGATCTGGGGTTTTAGATCAACGGTGTCCCAACAAGGGGAGAGGCTGCCCATAAAAACATGTGTGTGAGAATAAGGGATAGAAGTGTGGAAAATTAAATTAATTTGAGCCCAAACCTGTAACCAGAAACTGCGAACATGGGTGCATGAAAACAACATATGAAATAAGTTAGCTTGTGGTGAGGAGCAGGACCAGCATGTGTGGGGGGTGGTAGGAAAGCGTGTATGAAGATCGAGGGGTGTGAAAAGGAGTCTATTGTAAATGAAAAATAGAGTCTGCGTGAGGGTTGCTGCTCTCGAGGATTTGCGAAGCTTGGTCCAGATTTTGTCCCAGAGGGTAACTGACCAGGAGACAGAGAACTCATGCTCCCAGGAGTCTTCCACCTTAGATTTAGGTCTTGGAGCCTCACCAGTGTGAAGGTATTTGTAAATGGCAGCAGCCTTTCGGGTGGTGCGTAAGAAGGAATGAAGGGAGGAGGCGAGGGTGGATGAAGCAGGGGGGGGCAGGGCTGAGAAAGGCCATTGTATGTGTAGTAATAAAACACTACTTCAAATGAGGTTTCCTTGAAAGTGCTTTTATTCAGTCTTGTTCAACAGGTGCTCCCAGCTTGGCGGCATAAACTCTCCTCCAACGTTCAAACCTGCGCTCCCGGAGGTAGCGCGGACCATACCAAGTGGGCAGTGAGAGGAGGGGGAGAACGGGGAGTGGGAGAGGAGTAAGGTTACAACACACCTTCCTCCCTAAGGAAAATAGAGGGAGGGGATGCGTAAGAACTCCCAGCAGAAATAGGTGCTGGAAAGATAGGGAGAGAGAGAGGGAGATAGAGAGAGAGTGAGAGAGAGAGAGAGAGAGCTGGAGAGAGAGAGAGAGATATATGTAAGGCACAAAACAACAGGGTCGGGGACAGGGAACCCCATGCCAAAGTCTAAATAGAAAAACTCATGAGACTACAGTTGACTATGGTAAATGAGATATAAAGGGTTGGTTTTACTTGACGTGACTGGGGATATACTTATTTGATCCCCTGGCATATACAGAAGGATTGCATGAGACGCTCATTGTCCAAATATGTGTCTGCAGCAAACAGGACAAAACTCTAAAGAATTCAGGTTGCAGCAATTAAAGTTATGAGATAAAATCAACCAACGCATAAACAACTGTAACATTCTGGTGCCACAAGGGTGTGCCCAGTTAAGATATGGGCTGTACAATTCAATGGATGCACGGTTACGTGCTTAGAAGTCCTGACATGGGTAGATCACAGGTGTTGGTATCACATCCTTTACACCCTTGAAATCAACCAACGCAAGTGACACTTGTGAATGTCTGGTGCACCATGGATGAGCACCTCTATGATGTGGGCAGTACAAATAAGGGATTCACGAGTATGTACTTAGGCATCCTGTCCTGGGTAAAACCCAGGTTTATGCATCACAACCCTTTTTTTTTTTATTTTCTTCTTGGCTCCCTTTTGTCAGAACTTGCCCACAGTCTATTTCTCCCTTGGATTCCAAACTTCTCCTGCTAAAATTACCCATTCCATCCGGAAGATTGATACTGGCTGTAATGTTCTTTTCCTTGCTCTTACATTTTATCCTTTTCCATTTCTTAACAGTGGAACTGATGCCTTCTTCCTTTCCTTCGAAATCTCTTTCTTCTCCACCTATTCCTTCACAGTTTTTTTTTCCTCGTGTTTCTTACGTATTTCTCTCTCATCCACCAAACCCTGATAAGATTCTAGTCCTCCTCTCAGTTTGCACTTGGCTGTATTCTCCACACGTTCTTTCAAACTTGCTGCACCTTTACACCCGCGTTTTTCTCTCAGTTTGCACCTGGCTGTATTTTCCTCACGTTCTTCAAAACTTGCTGCACCCTCACAACCGCCTGCCACTTTTACACACGTGTTTTTCCCCAGTGCCTTCTCCTTCATTTGTTCTCCTCTTCTTCCCTCGCGAGATATTCTCAATTCCTTTTGATCCTCCCACCCCAACATGGTGGGTCCTCTTTCTGTTACGTATACGGTACTCCTGGTATACTTTCCCTTGTACGTTAACTCCATGACTAGGTATCCTATAACTTTGACGTCCTCCCCTGTGCCAGTCTCCAGGAATATGTTAGCTTCTTTCAATTCGTTTCCATATTTTTTAGTTAATTTTTTATTCCAGTCACTCCTGCTTATCCCACTATGCGGCGATCCAGAATCTAATAACATATCTGTCATCACTCCTCCTATGCAGATGGTACACCCCTGGTATACATTACTTAGCTTTCGATCCTCATTGCTACCCATTTCATTCTTGAAAACTTCTACCCTTTGTACTTTTTCCAACAAGGCATGTGCAACGTGTTCATCCAACACTCTCAAGATATCCTCGTAAATATTACAGACAGTTCCTTTCATGAATGTTTTTTCCATTTTGAGGTACATTTTACGCCCTCCTGTTCCTAAGCTGTACAGCAATACTTCAGCCTTTTCCTTAGGCACCAAGGATACTGTCCCTTCCTCCAGTGCTGTAATGTAATTCTCAAAATATACTTTCCATTCATTCCATTCTGCCACGGTTTCATCATCCCTCACCATAAACGGCACTGGAGGCAGAAAATCATACTTCTGGCCCCACTCCATGTTAAATGTACAGCTGTATTTTGGAAAATCACTTGAAAATGCTTAACCTCCTAACCAGGAAGATGGGATCAGGGTGAGCTCGGGGGGTCACCCGAGCGTCCCCAGGCCAGTAACTGGAGATGTGCCAAGAACAGCCACTGGGATTTTACTTTGAAAAACACTGTTTCCAAATGCTTATAGTTTTATAGCTTGACTTTCTATGATCCTTGAGTCTGCTTAGCTCCCACCGTATGTGGGTTGGGAACCCTTGGAAATCCTAATTCACTTGTGCAAAGGGATGCTTAACCCTTACCCGACGAGCTGCTTCTAAATTGTATTGAATATTCCTCAAGGTGTACTTGCACTATAGGCCCTTCTTTGGTTCCCACACACTGCCTCACTTCACAGCCACTATGAGATTTTCTACTCGGAACCTCGTGGGTTGCCTCACACATATGTTCCTCTGGAATCTCCTCAAGCTGTTCCCACGCACTGTCAAGATCCTAAGCTTAACCTCCCGCTGCTTCAACACCTGCCGTGGATGGGTCTACAACGCAGAACCCTGATGTTTAGCCACAGTCCCAAAATCTCCACCCATCGCTTAGGGATGCTGCGTCAGTTCTAAATTTCCCTTACGCTGCTTAAACCCCGCAGTGGTGATTTACTTCACAGGGCCCTGATGTTAGTCTCGTTCTCTCAGCTCCTTCTAAACCTTCTCATCAACTAGCCAGCGCTGCCTCAAATTTAAGATGTCCTTGTGCCGCTTATACACGGCGTTTCGACTGAGTTCACCTCACCTGAATCTTCTACGCGCTGCTATCGTTCCAATTCACAGGTTAAGTTCAGAAGTTAATGCCGCTCAATATGCTGCCACCTATGATCTTCAATCCCAGGAAGAGAGGCTAGCTACTCAATCTGTACTTCTGGTTTTATATTTTATTTCCCACCTTTTCTCTTCACACATCTGCCCTGCACGGCCTCCATTCAGTATCTTGAGACATAGGCACCATAAGTTACGCTCTACGCGCCTCTCAAAATTTCAGAGGACCAACTCAATAATGCAGTCCAGCCTGTGTCCCCCACGGTTAATCTCCTTCCCCCGAAAGAACATGTGAATCCAACTGGATTCTCCGAGGCTTTCCGTTACACGCCTCCTATACTTCTGGGAGTCAGGGAAAGGCGTCTTCCCCACGCTGTCATTCACTCATGCCTCCAATGGTTGACGCTCACCTCAAATCAGTTCCTTTCACGTTGCTTCAAATGCGACCTTAATGCACGATCCGCTCCCTTCATTTCTCGCTCACCTCAAAACAGCTCCTTTCACGTTGCTACAGGAGCGCCTAGAATGCACGCTCCACTCACTTCACCTCACGCTGCATAAAAGTCTCACGCCATAGATTTGTGCAGTTCCTTGACCCATGGAGCCCACAGCCTTACTTCATTTCCTCAGGCTCTTTTGCACCGCTGGCTCCAGTTTCACTGTGTGCTGATTGCTGCGCGTCACTTTCTCCTGGAGGTTTCTACCTCCTGAGCCGTTGCGACAGGAGAGGGTTAAATTCACCTCACTGACACCGTCCTTGCCTTCTCGCTCCACCTCTTCGCCTCCTGTGCCCGGCGTGACACTCGACTTGCACACTCTCGCTTCTGGTAAACTATTATTCACTCGCCTCAGATCATTCGTTGAGTTGGGAGAGTCCCGCTTCACGATGCTGCCACTCTCTCTTACCTCGAGCGCCAAACACACTGCCTCAGTTCAGTTTCTTAAGCAGAGACAGTAATGCGGCTCTTTTCCCCGCTCCGCTCCTTTCTCCTCACGCAGCATCATGCGCTCCCCTCATAGACTGGTGAAAATCCCTCATAATCCTTCTTGAGTAATGCTTTCCTGCGCCAAAACAATTCCACGGGAACACTATACGTAGTCTGAGTAAGCCTTGCCCTTTCTTCCTTTTCATCAATATTCATACAGGAAAATAATGTTGGCCGCGGAGTCCTCTTTCTTTTTCCACGGTTGAAGCACTGGAACTTCCCGTCGACAACTCTGCAGATACTCGGAGCAAGACCCGCTACGTCTTCTCCCTCATTAGTTTCGACTGTCTCTCACGTCCCGCATGCCAGTCCACACAAACCTTGGAGGGGACTACAAACGCTCACCCTCGGCCTCTTCTCCTGCTGAGATAGCCGATCACTGCCACGGGTGGAACAGCTCTCACACAGTCACGCTGTGCTCACTCCGCCGACGCTGCCTGCTGCCGTCTCACTTCACTGAAACAGTCAATTACCGCTGGACTCACGACAGAGATGCCAGCTGGAGGATCCACCAACTCCTGTCAAACTTGACACGGAAGAACAAAATTCCTCTGTTCCACACGGCACGAGCTCACCTTCATCGAGACCACACACCTTGCTTCCTTTGCGTTCCAAATGTGCGTACTTCACATCCCCGAAGGGAACTCCTCGATGAGTTCGGCTTATTTCATCAATACATCCGCTGTTCCTGTGACCTTCCTTCTTTCACTGGGTAAGCCTTCATTTTCAATGGTAATCTCACAGTTCATTCGATCCGCAATGTCCGCACAAGCATCAAGTTCATCCCGGGGAGGGAAAGCACCTCACTGACCCCGGCTCAGCTCCCGGTCCTTGTCGCCAAAATGTAGTGATAAAACACTACTTCAAATGAGGTTTCCTTGAAAGTGCTTTTATTCAGTCTTGTTCAACAGGTGCTCCCAGCTTGGCGGCATAAACTCTCCTCCAACGTTCAAACCTGCGCTCCCGGAGGTAGCGCGGACCATACCAAGTGGGCAGTAAGAGGAGGGGGAGAACGGGGAGTGGGAGAGGAGTAAGGTTACAACAGTATGTTGTTAAGACTGTAGTTTTAAGCAATTGATATTTGCGTGCGAAGGAAGTGGGTAAGTCATAGAGGGCGCGAAGGATGTCAAAAGATAAAAAAGAGGAATGAGAAAAGAGTTAGGAAATCCACTGCAGACCACGGGTATGCCAAGATTTTCAAAAAAAGGGTCTATTGCGGATAGGTAAGGAAGTGTTATGCCATATGGGGGAGGAGAGGAAATCAGCAGTGGTTGTGGGAGGTGAGTGAGTAGAAGATAGCAGTAATTTAGTAGTGAACTTATGAATCGGAGTAGAAATGGAGGCAGGTTTGCGAGAGAAGGAAAGGTATTCAGCAAAGGAGAAAGGGGAAAGAAGGAGGCGTTCGAGTTTAGTCCATAGGGGAGATGGGGTATCAGGGTCTTGTAACCAAAAAGAGGCTTGCCGCAATTGGAACGCCTTATGGTAAGCTGGGAAGTCGGGAAAATTAGCTCCACCTTCTGATTTAGGACGAATCAAACGTGCTAGAGACATTCGTGGTTTCTTTTAAGCCAAAGAAAGGACGTTAGAGTGGAATTGATCCGTTTGAAAAATTTGGAGGGGACAGGGACCGGAATGTTGGAGAGGGTGTAAAGGACAATGGGGGATAACATCATTTTAATAGTGTCAAGGCGACCCCACCAGGATAGGTAAAGAGGATGCCACTTGGAAGTAAGATCCGTTAGTTTTTGAATGCATTTGGACATACACAAGGAAACAGTGTCTGGGATGGTGGGGGTTATGTGCATTCCAAGGTACTTAATATTGGAGGGTTTCCACGTAAAATTAGACGCAGCAAAATCGGGTTTGAATGTGAATTTAGTTAAGGGGAGTATCTCGCATTTATCGTTATTGAGTTTGTAGCCAGATAATTGGGAGTATGCGTGGACTTCAGTGAGAAAGGCGGGAAGGGAAACAGAGGGTTTGGAAATAAATAGCAAAATGTCATCCGCATAGGCGGCTAGTTTGATGTGGGAATCTGATAGTTGGAAGCCTTGGATGGAGGGATTTTGAAGGAGCTTGGAGAGGAAGGGTTCTAAGGCCAAATTAAAGAGAAAGGGGGATAGGGGCAGCCTTGGCGGACACCTCTTTTTAAATCAAAAAAAGAGGATATTTGACCATTGGCACAAACTGCTGCATGTGGGTTGGAATAAAGTAACGAAATTAAGGATATAAAAACGGGACCGAAACCAAACCAACGGAGGGTATGAAATAGATAAGTCCATTCGACCCAATCAAACGCCTTTTCAGCATCCAAGGCAATGGCCGCAAGGGGATGGGGTAAGAGGCGAGATTTAGAGAGAATGTTGAAGAGGAGTCTGGTGTTATCCGTGATAAAGCGACCCTTGACAAAGCCCGACTGTTCCTCGCCCAAGAGATCTGGAAGAAGAAGGTCGAGGCGTGCTGCTAGAGATTTTGCAAATATTTTATAGTCAATATTGACCAAAGAAATTGGCCTATAATTTTTGCAGTGTTGAGGATCCTTCCCCTCCTTGGGTATAAGGCAAATATGAGCATCTGAGAAGGAGCCTGAGGAGGAACCCAAGGAGAGGAAGGTGCCAATAAGGGAGTGGAGTCTGGGGATGAGGAGCTTTGAAAAGTGGAGAAAAAATTCTACTGTGAAGCCATCCGGCCCAGGGGCCTTGTCCTTTTGGAGGGTTTGAAGTGCTTTGAGTAGTTCTTGTTGCGAGATATCAAGTTCTAAGTGCGAAAGGTCAAGTGGAAAGTGGGGTGGTTTTTGAATAGTAGGGAAAAATGCGTCTAGAGAGTGAGGGGAAGGCTGAGTTTCAGAAGAGTATAGGGTCTTGTAGAAGGTAGAGAATTCAGTGAGGATATCTGCGTCTGTGTGTTTGAGATTCGAGTTGGTATCGTAGATTGATTCAATGTTTAATTTGTTGTGTTTAACCTTTAAATAATTAGCTAAGATCTTGCCAGCCTTATTTTTGCCCCCGTAGAATTTGGCACTTGATTTTAATAAATACAAGGATGCATCGTCCGTAGATTTTTTGTTAAATTTCATTTTAGCATTAACCAAAGCGGTTAAAGTGTGCTGTGAGCGAGAGGTAAAATAAGAATGCTCCAATTTCTTAATATCCATAAGGATAGCCTTAGTAAAGTCGCGGGCAGCTCTGCGTTTTTTAGCAACAAAGCCAATGATGAAATCTCTTGCCGCCGCTTTAAAGGCATCCCAAATGGTGTGTTGGGGGACAGGGGAATTGTCGTTTAAGGAGAAAAATTCATGAGAGAAGGAAGTGAAGGAGGAGGTAAATTTCGGGTCTAGAAGGAGGGAGTTATTGAAACGCCAGCGTTTAGGCCCTACTGATTTGGGTAAGATGTCCAATTGAACTAATGTGGGGGCATGGTCAGAAAGTAAAATGGGGCCGATTTCTGCATGAGTAAGGGTTTGGACAATGTTGTGGGTAACAAAAATGTAGTCGATTCGGGATTGGGAATGATGGCACGGAGAATAGAAAGTGAATTCCTGTAGTTCTGGGTTACAAAGACGCCAAGCGTCAGTAAGTTTATGTTGGGAAATAGTGTGACAAAAGGATTTATGAGGTTTATTAGGGATGAAATGCGCCTTGGAGTTTCTATCTAGAAAGGGATCCAAGGGCTGATTGCAATCACCTGCTAATATAAAATTATCATCAATAAATCTGGTAATGTGTTGAGAGAATGAATGCCAAAAAGTGGGGTCACCTGTGGTGGGGGCGTAAACATTTAGAAGAGAAATTGGAACATTCTTGATAGAAAGTTTAGCATACGCCCATCGGCCATCTGCATCCGATTCCTGAGCGAGCAGGGAATGAGAAAGAGCTTTATGACATAAAATAGCCACACCATTGCGTTTGCCATCCCCAGGGGAATAATAAACATCACCCACCCAGCTTCTTTTCAATTTAACAGATTCCTCAGCAGATAAATGGGTTTCTTGTAAAAAAGCAATGTCCACATTCAAACGGGAGAGGTGAGATAGAATTCTTTGCCGTTTGATGGGAGAGTTGATGCCCTTAACATTCCATGTAATTACTTTCAAAGACATATCACAATAAAAATGAGGAAAGAATCAGAGGAGAAAAAAGAAGTACAAAAGAGACCCAGGAGGGTAGAAAAACCAAGGAAAATAGGAGAGTCGATAAGAGTTAATGCAGTAGAGTAGTGAGCAAGAGGGTGCGAAAGGAGAAAGTAGGATGAGGAAGAGAAAAGTAGAAACAAGTGGCATGAGAAATATAAGGAGGTAGTCCAATATAAAGTAAGAATGAAAAGAAGTCGGTAATAGAGTAGTAGTTGAAAAACAAGAGAGGGAGACACCTGTGAAACAAGGGAAAATAATGAACTTGACAGTGAGATAGATACAAGAAGGAAGGCGAACAATCGGGAGGAGAGGGAGAACATACTTACGAAGGATAGAGATGGGGAGGATTGATCACCAGGGGGAGGATACGATAGAGGACGGATGAGGGGGGAGCGCCAGGCAAGGGGAGCAAACGTCCAATGCAAACGAACCGGCAAGTCGGGGGAAGGACGCCATATACATTATAAAACCTGCAAAGAAAAGGGAGGGAAAACAATAATGAGTGAGACGAATGAAGGAATAATGGTGAACATTACTGAACCAAACAACAGGGGGTACAAGTAAAATGGCGGAGATTGAGGGGGAAAACATAAGAACTAAGGTCGTTGAACAACGTAAGAGAAACAAACAGTAATACAGTCAACAGTGCACAATAAACATGCAGATTAAGTGATTCATCCATGCTGCGTCATGCAGGAATCATGGCGGGAAAGCTGATGAAGAGCCGGAAAATTCCATGTCAGAAGCTTGAGTTGCGTTAAAAAAACTCCGGAGACGAACAGGATCCTCGTAGGTCGTTGTCTTGTTGTTGTAAGTCACTCGAAATAAGCAAGGGTGGAAAAGTCTGTATCTGGCTCCAATGGCACGAAGTTCTGGTCGCATATCCAAAAAGGCCTTGCGTCGACTGGCTGTGGCTCTTGCATAATCTTGCACGAAGAAGAGGTTGGAGCCCGACCATTGCAAACGAGGTGAGGCACGGGCCGCTGATATAACTTTGAGTAGATCAGTATACTCTAGGAAGTACATAATGACACCTCTTGGTCGTGAGGAGGGAGAGGAAATGGCGGGAAGGCGACCTAGCCTGTGTGCACGCTGGATGTTGAGCGTTGTGCCTTCGGGCAGGTGAAGGAGCTTGGGTAGAAAAGATTTGAAAAAGGCAATAGGGTCGGTCCCCTCACAGTTCTCCGCCAGGCCGTAGAGTCGGATGTTGTTGCGCCTGTTTCGGTTCTCCAATTCTTCAACTTGTTTCTGGAGAGATGAGATCTGAGATTGCATATTTGATACTTTAGAAGATGACTCTTGGAGAGATGTGAGTGACTGCTCCACAGTGGTTACTCTGGCATCCATCTGAGACCAATTGTCAGTGAGAACCTGCAGTTTTGAGTTAGTCTCTTCCATGAATGGCTTAAGGGCACGAATCTCTTCCAGTAATAACTCCATGGAGACAGCTGAGGAGGAGCCATTCGGTGACGGAGGGTCTTTTTTGAGGCGTTTCGAGGTCACTTTCCCTAGGGGTTGAACAGGTCGCTCCGTACTTGACTGTGACATCTGGGTGCCGAGGTCTTGGGAAGCCTCAAGGTGCGCCAATGCAGAAAAGACTTTCGAGTTTTTGATGAACACACGACATGGAGGCTTGGAAGTGCGAGTGATTGCCCTACGTTCCATAAAAGGTATTGTAGGAATGAAGAAAGTCTGTTAGCAGGTATTACTTGCTCTGTAATGTTCCAAAATGAGGTAGAAAGGTTTTGAGAGAAGGAAAATGCGCAAGACGTAGGGTATATGAGGAGAGCTCAATGACGCAAAATGGCCGTCGATATCAAACTAACTCAATACGAGAATAGAGCTCACGTAAAGCAGCATTCCTCAAAAACATGCAGTAGTGTTACATAGCTGAAGGTAGAGGCTCACCAGGAACAGTTGGAGTAAGGTGAAGCTTCGTGGTAAACAGGCATGGTCTGCGAGCGGATGCTCCGTAGTATGCGCTGCGAGAGGACAAAATGGCGGTCGCGGCAATCAGAGAGTCGCGTCCGCCAGAAAATTGAAGAAAACGGACATTCCGCCGCTCGGGTGCTGCAACATTTAAGAACACAATGTTTTCCCTGAATTCCGGTTAGGGAAAATGAAGTTTGCAGGCGTCAGGAATTGAGGGAAAGCAGCGAAATCCCCTGCCGACCCGGAGCGCTCACATCAGAGCTGCCGTCCTCGCCGGGCGCCAAGCCACGCCCCTATCCCCTGGCCCTTTTAACTGGCCATTGTTAGTACCTCTTCACTTCCCCCTCTAAAGAGAAAGGCAATATGGAGACTCAACCTAGTGTAGAAGTGATCCTGGTCAACAGCATTGGTAGCATACAATGAAATTCCCCACAATGCAATTTAAATGCAGTAGATAAGTAAGAACCAAGAGGGATGCCAATAACAACAAGCTTCACAGGAGCTCACTCCATTACAGAGGATTTACTAACGACTCTTCTAAAAGAAATAAGAGGCAAATCTGTTGTCTCCGAGAGTAACCAATTGAAAATACAAACGGTCTGTGAGACTCTGGAGGCTAAAATGAATGAGATATCTGAAAGAGTAGGGGAAGTGGAGTCAGCCGTAGAGGAACTTAAAAAGCAAGTAGATGAAAATACATGGGATATTCAAATAATAAAGAGAGGCGACATGATATTGCTGGAAAAGATGGAAAGTTTGGAAATAACACACAGAGAAATATTATCAGGCTCTTGAATATTCCTGAAGATACAGAGTGTGGGGACATCAGAACCTTTATAATCAACCTGCTTGCAGAACTGCACCCTGAAATCGAGAAGCAAACCGTCGATGATGACATACAAAAAGTAAAACGGGACCCGTTCTTTAAAAGACCAGGGATAAAAATGCCAGAAGGATTTTAGTAAACGTAAAAACGTATGTACTCAAAGAGAAAATCTTGGCAGCAGGGTTAAAAGCAGGGATGTATAAGAGAGCAGATTGGTCATTGCGCATAAGGTCAGATATTACCCATATAACTCAGGACAAACTGTGGGAGTTAGGGAAATCGATGCAGGAACTAAGATGCAGGAACTCTCCCAAAGTCATGTGGAACAATAAAATGTTCAAATTTAAGGATCCGGAAGAGGCAAATGCATTAATTGAGCAAATAACTAGCACATCCAAATGAACAGATTTATGAGTTTTGTGCAAGATCAGATAGAGAGACCAAAAAAATGAGAGGTATCCAATCTTACATCTACCAGAAGTAAGGGAGGGTTCCCCAGGGGAGGGTGGGATTTACACATATAAAATGGAAACATTAAAAATATCACACACAGGGTGGGGGAGCAAGTGGGAAAAAAGAAGAAAAATGTCCTCAATTATTCTTTCAATGTCAAGGGTGGTATGTAGGCCTTTGGGGGCCTATGTTAAAATATAAATAACAGCAGGGAATTCAGTATGTCCTGGGCCGACTTTTATGAGCAAGGGAAAAATAAATAGAACACAAACCATGTCTTGGAATGTTAACAGGTTAAGGGTTCCCTTCAGAAGGAAAAGAATATTAGAATATTTAAAATTGTCAGAGTCTAATGTTATTTTGGTTCAAGAATCGCACTTACTTAAAGAGGAGTGGGAGGGCGTTGTAAAACAGCAAAAGTGGATCGAACATTGCGTATGTACAACACAATCCTGTACAGTAAAAGGAGTCGCCATTTTAATTAAAAAATCAGCCCAGGCTATGTTAGGCGAATGCACGGTAGACCCTCCGGGAAGGTGGGTTATTGCCAGAGTTAAGACAAATGATACCTAGACATCCTTTGTAAGTTATTATGGGCCAAACCTAGATGACTCATCACCCCATATACTTTACTTTTCCACTTAACAAATATAAACAAGCGCATTATACTAGGGGGGGGACTTCAATACGGTCCTTACCCAAATCAAGACTCCACATCAACTAGAGTAGGTTTTAATACTAAAAAAATGAGAACCGCCATCGGGCTTGTAGATATCTGGAGAGAGAAGTCCTATGAACACAAGACATTTGGTGGGAAGTTCACCTTTTATAACAAAAAGTGTGGACATCGCTCCAGAATTGACTTCTTCCTAGTCGACATTGCCACAAGCAGAAACACCAATTCAGTTATTCACATCCAGGAGCATCTTTCTGATCATTCAGCAGTTGTGTTAGAACAGGAAGTGGGAGTAAGTTCTCTGCCTCGGAGATGGAAAACTAACTGAGTATTACTTCAAGATGGTGAAGTGATTGAAAAGTTGAAGGAGGAGACAAAGGAATTTTTTGAAAATAATGTAAACTCAGCATCCCCCAAACAATTTGGGACACGTATAAGGCCTGCTTAAGAGCTCCTCTAACAGCTATATCGTTCTTCCAGGCCAAAAAGCCGAAGGAGGATTCTAAAAAAGGGGAAGTTGATATTCAGAAGCTGCAGGAACATCTAGAACAAGATCAGGGGAATTCTAACAATCTTAGAGAAATAAACATTGCGAAACACAAGCTCGCAGACTTTGTAGAAATGTTAATTTAAAAAAGTGGTACACCAGTAAATTATCACATCATGAGTATGAGAGTTGTAGCAAACTCTTGGCGTGGAAAACCAAGGTAGACCAAACAAGAAACTTAATTAGGGACCTCGGACGTTTGAGCACTGGTAAAATCATTTTGAGGGTTCCGAAATAGAGGAGGCTTGTGTTCAGTTCTTTCAGAACTTATACACTGATGAGACTCCACTTGAGGAAGTTTGAATGAAGGAATTTCTGTCAGGTATAGTTCGTCCCTCTTTACATCGAGATGAAAAGGAACAATTAAACTTCCCCATATCTAAAGAAGAGATAATCCAATCGATCAGTTCTCTAACAAGGGGGGAAGTGGCTGGTCCAGATTCAATCCCCAATGAATTTTACTTCAGTCTAAGGGATGAACTTGTTCCTTTCCTCCTTCAACTTTTTAATTCTTGCTTTATAGTTCTTAGCCCCCAGCTTCATTGGAAGAGGCCACGATAACAGTTCTACTAAAACCAGATACAAATACTAGACTTTGTGAGTCTTATAGACCCATTTCACTTTTAAATTGTGATCACAAGATTTATTCCCAGATAATCACCTAACGCCTGAATAAAGTAATAAGCAGCCTAATCAACCCAGACCAAAAAGGGTGTATGAAAGGGAGGCAATTGACTCATGACTGAATTGCGGCGATAGATATGGCACAGACCCATAAAATCCCTTTGGCAGCAATGACATTCAATGCTGCCACAGCCTTCGATCGGGTCAATTGGGCTTTTCTTTTTAAAGTAATCCAACATCTTGACTTAGGCAAGAATCTATTGTTAGCCATCAAAGCCATTTCTAAGAATCCCATTGCCAAAATTCTCATTAATGGTAAACTAACCAGGTCAATATAAATAGGCAGGGGCACTAGGCAGGGGTGTCCCCTGTCCCCATCACTTTTTAATATCTACATTGAGCCCCTAGCGTGTATTTTGAGAGATTGCCAGAACATCATCCCTTTCAGCTGTAACGGTTGGGTAAAAAAAATTGGGTTATATGCAGAAGACCTCATCATTTATACCAGCAATCTAGAAAGATCACTTCCAGAGATATGGTCTAAATTCGAGAACTGTGGTAAGGTCACTGATTATAGTATCAACCAACAAAAAACTTAATTAATGAAATGGAACACCAATTTAGGAGTACATATACAAAGAAAGAAATCAGATATCTGGACATCCAAATAGTCCATAAAATTGATAAAATAGCAATGGTGAATTTTGAAAAAGTTACCAAAAAAGTCAGATCACAGTTGCAATCTTGGGGAGGGGCTCCCACTTTCACTATTGGGTAAATTAAATCTTCTGAAAATGTCGATCCTGCCAAAGTACACTTTTCTGTTTAACTCTATTCCCCTAGATTTTCCAGAAGTGTGGTTTAAAAAGGTGCAGGGGCTTTTTTCAAGTTTTTTGGGGGGAAACAAAAATCCCAGAATCTCCCTAAAAAACTTAGAGAAAAAAAAGCTTACGGTGGCATAGCAACGCCTGATCTATTCTTATACTTCTGCGCTTTCCATTTAAAAAATAATTTGACAACTACTACTGGAAAGTGACATTGTTTCTCCACTCTATAAGGCCTTCACTGCAGAGTTCTTCCAACAAGCGGGGTGTTTCTTATTAAAATTCGGGCACCCAAAATACTTTAAGAAGGTCAAATTAAAGATGCTGGTCTCAGCTATAAAGCTTTGGTACCACGTTAGACGTCTTTTAAAGATACCATACTACAAGGAGGCAGCTCCCATTTAGGATTCCCCAGGAACAACATTATGTCTGGAAGATGTTCTTGCAACCCCCTTTCGCACGTGCGGTATTACTACCTGGGGACAACTGATTTTTGAAGCAAAACTGATTTCTTGACCGCATTTCTCTGCGGTATGTGAGGACTCCGTTTCGAAGTTTAAATATTATCAGTTGAGCAGGTGGGCAAGACCTGTGGGCAAAGAGTTACGAGCGAATTCGGGACTGGCATTGAAAATTTACGCCTACAAAACAAAGCCTAAAGAAGTAGCAGAGTGGTACTGGTTACTAGCCTAAAATGGAAAAGATATGCAGGTCACATTCAACGAGACTTGGAAGAAGGACCTGCCAAACGAAGACCTCAATATAACTGGGCAAGTATCTATGTCTTTTTATTGTCATATGTGAATGCTGCACCCTTCAAAAAAATCACCTCTTCACAGTACATAAAGCCTACTGGACACCCCAGAAATTATCGAAAATGGAAGTCAAGAAATCAAAAAGTGTCCAAAATGTGAAGAAGAAAAAGCAAATGATGTGCATATGGTTCGGAGTTGCCGGGTAATATATTCGTTCTGGCAGAAAATAGGTAAGACCATTTCAAATATTATGGGCATGGAAATAAAATTAACAACAGTGGCTATACATTTGGGAATCTCCCAGGGGATCTAACCGGGCTTTTTTTATTAAAAAAAGATGGAGCATTGTTTTACTCTCTAAAACTTCTGGCACAAAGAAAACTGTGCATTAAATGGATCTTAGCATGTCCTCCAATTGAACATGAGTGGATAAATTCCATTCAGAGGGTAGCAAAATTGGATCAAGCTGGCACATAGCGGGAAAAAACTATTATTTGGGAAATTTGGCATAAGTGGGTGGAGAAGTTCTGGGACTTAGGTTCAAATTTCCTGGTCAGGGGGGTCCTACACTAGTTAAATTATTATAAAATTCTGAAATCTACATGTATGGTTTTCCTATACACTTATTTTGGTTTCGTGGTGGGGCAAGGGTGCAGATTATTTAGAGTTGTCTGGTTCAATGATTATAAAACATGCTGTAAACAGACCCCAAGGATCAGGGATGTCAGTGGGGCAAGCCCTCTTCAAGAATCAAGATTGGGGTTGGCCCTTTCACAACAAAGCCAAAGGGAAGTGCTTCCGGAGTCTCAGGACATTCCACCTCTCCATAAGGAGTGACTAGAAGCCCCCCCAAGCATCCGGCTACCTGGGACAGGCCGAAAACTTCCATCCTTGAACTTAAAGCATATTCAAAGATAAATGAGCACTTAAAAAAAGGGAAAAAAAGCCTTGTGGAGGTTAAGAAACCCCATTAGAGCTTGCAACTTAATCTATTTCGAATTTGCAAAGTAGCACACTTTTGTAGGATGTCAGGTGCCAATCCTTTACCATCACTGTTTAGTTTGTGTAATAAAAAATCAGATTAAGATATGTGTTAGAAATGGGATCTCTGGTTGGCTGAGGTTTTGCACCAAAGCCAGGCAGAGACCACCACTCTAGTCAGGGCAAGGGAGTTACACGCCAAGATAACCCCTGCTCACCCCCTTGGTAGCTTGGCATGAGCAATAAAGCTTATCCCGGAGGCAATGTGTAAAGCGTTTGCGCAACACACTCACACAGCAGCAACACACTAGGCACACCACAAAAAGGGACTCCACGCAAGGTTATATATCAAAATAGCCTTTGTATTACCATAAAACACATTAGATCATAATCAAACATATACACTGTGCCAACTGACACTGGGCAGTATTTACAGGGGATTATTTACACAGGACATAGCCACATGGGCCACTGTCAGAATCAGCACTTATTAGAAATAGATGTGGAACGTAGGATAATTATAGCACAAAATAACAATTGTAGAACACCACTAGTAACCACTGGTAAAAGGTAGCAACACACTACGCAAGACTAATCACCATAGGCATAGATCACGCAGTGACACATAAAGTGACAAGTATAAACCATACTAGGTAAAACAACCTTCTAATCATAAAACACATTTGGAGGTATAGAACAGGCATAAAGGCATTGCACATTACGCATAAATCACATTAGGCAATTATTAACATAAACACAAATCACCAATCACCTTGCGCAAGAACACACAGAAGTTACTGACCCCAGGCCAACTGGCCTTCCATGGGGCCCAAAGGCCCTTTGTCCCCAACGTCAGGGCTGGCTGCGCACACAGCCAAAAGAAGAGTGCGCAAGACTTTGGGCCTAAACGTGGCAGCTGCCCACTACTTGCTGGGCAGCTGGGGATGGATGGGGCAAAGGAGTGCGTCTCACTCCTACCTTCCAGCTGGCCCCTCCTAAGAACTGTGAGCCCCTCTCTGGGACTGCAAATGAATAATGAAAGGCGCCCAAACGTCACAGCTGTCTGAGTTGTCACAGGGCAGCTGGAGAAAATGCGCAAAAGGTTTTTTGGCACCCCTGGTGCCTCTTGGGCCACCACTGGCGCTTCTCAACACAATCTGTCCCACGTTGCAGCGGCCTGCACTGCGGCACCACTGTGGACCCACAAGAAGAACAGGCACAACTGTGCCTGGGAGCCCCACTCGGTGGTCTCTTTGAAACAACAGGCCCAACGTTGGAGTCCCGCTCTGGGACTCGGAATTACCAAAATAGCAGACATAGCAGCTGCTAGGCAGCTGGGGAGGAAGTGCACTGGCACCTACGGTGCTTGGGCGAGCCCCCCCCTTGGGGGACTCTTACAGGACTGAAGAGATTCCTACTACACTGGCCCCACTGAGTCACCGCGAGCGCCCCCACTCACCGGGCTGCCTTGGCTGCTCCTCTGGTTGGGTCCTCTCTGTAATTGTGAACCTGCAGGGCTCCCTCCACACATGGGAGCCCGGCTCAGGAAACTGCCGCCGTCCTTGATCCCCGGTCTCCTTCAATTCATAAAAGCGCGGGGTAGGCTCCTGTCTGCTTCCGTACCGCTGTGGTCACAGGAGCATGGGGTAGGCCCCAGTTCGCTTCCTGCTTCCTTGCCGGCCAATACAGCCACACGCACGGGGCTCCCTCTGCTGCAGCTTCCACTCGATGAGGGTGCAAGACCCCGCCCACCGTCAGGCTGCTCCCGCTTCACTTCCAGGTTACCATGGGCAGTGCAGCAGTGATTTCTTTGGGGCACAGCTCTTCCTTCGAAGCACCTGGGCTGGCGGCGGTGATGCACCACAATACAGTGTAGGCTCCCGTTTTAGTACAAAGTCCCTGGTGGGGTGGACACCCGGTAGGGTTTTAAAAGCACAGCAAAGTCCTTGGCGGGGTAAGCACCCGCTAGGGATAAAAATCAGCAGATATGCAGGGTAGGCACCCGCTAGGCACACAATGCAGGGTGGGCTCCTGCTAAGCCTCTAAATCACAAACACGACACGCAGGAACGCGGGGTGGCACCCGCTAATGAGCAGAAACTGGGGGAAGCCTCCACGTCGGGTCTCCCTCGCAGCCTCACGCTGCCAACGCCGGCTTCTCTCCTCTGCGAGCCCCTCCAATGAATAGTGCCCATGAGGCGCTCCTCCCAGCAAATAAAGAGCACTTCTAATCAAGGCAAAGCACTCCCAGGGCGCTAGGAAGCTCAAAGTCTCAAGTCCAGGGAAAGTCTTTTAGAATGCAGGGGGGCAAAGGCTGGGCCCAGGGGCCAGCTCACGGGGCCCTCCAGCAGGGAGGCAGTCCCCAGTGGTGGTTCCTCCTGGCGCCCAGCAGCAGCAGGCCCCCACTCAAGTCAGGAACCAGAGTGAACACATCCATGGGGTCACAGCCCCTTCTTATACACAAATTTCCTTTTGTCCAAAGCTGCAGGGCTGGGGGAAACCAGTCACAACTGGTTCTGGTGCACTTTGTTTTGCTCAGCCTTTCTCCCTATTCACAGGACAGGCTAGGGACATCAGACGCACCACAGGGGGTGGAGCCAGCATTGTGGAGGGAAGACACAGCCATATTCAGGTCCCAGGTGCACTCCTCCCTCCCATCTACATTCAGATCTCCCCATTCACCACGGGGCAGACCCATTCTGAGTCCTGGAGCCAGGCACACCAGCCAGCTCCTGTCAATCACAAGCCAGACAGTCGATTCACATTCACTGCAGACAGACATGCCAACTTCTAGAAGTGGCACTTCTCCATTAGACACAATAAATATGCGCACACCATTGCACAGCATTTATTCCCATGAGTTTCGCACATACCAAACTCGCCCCTGCACTCCTCTCACACCAGGAATTACCATGGACACACATATCCCCCATGCTTTCCTATGGGAGGGCAGGCCAATTTCACCACACGCACTCAGACTGCGCACACACTTTAAACTGGGACACAGTGTTAAAGTGCACAGAAGCCAAAAACAACTAACATCAGGTCACATTTAAAAGCAAAAGGTTTAGGGGTGAACCTGCAAAAAGAGCCAAAGTCCAACAATATGCAATTCTAGATTTCTTGAGATGGATGTTATACCTGTAACAGGTGAAACATGTCACTATCCTATCTACCCTAGCAACATGTTCAATCAAGTTGTCATCAGTAATGTATATGTCATCAATATATCATAATGCCTCTGGATCTTCCTGTAAGTTTGCTATCATTTGTGCTGCAAAACATCCAGGAGCATTTTTATACCCCTGTTTCAATTGTGTATACGTGTATTAAAAATACTGAATGAGAAAGCAGTTAGATACTGGTATTCGGGAGCTATGTACTGACTAAAGGAACTATTTTTTCCTGACTAGATTTATCTAGTGCTGTGAGACTTTTTTACAGCATGTGTGCAAATATGGGCATTTAAATTTCCTTAACCTAAAGCTATTATTTATGAATAAGCAGACTTTATTACAGTGCGCAAGGAGTGTTCATGACGGAATGAAAAGGCACCGTAGTACCCTGATATTGCATTTGATCTAAAATACCTTTTACATTGTGTTTAGCTTCTGGCTTCAAAGGATATTGAGCCTGTACTTGTGGAAAAGATTCTTGGTCCTACCCCGCTTGAATTCTCTGTATAAGAATTCTATATAATGCAGGGCCTGCATCAATGCATTTTTTTGTCTCAATTCTTCAGGTATTAAGGAGAAAAGTGACTGTAATATTACCTCACCTTGAGGTGTAAACCTTACAAATACTGGAGTACAATTATCCATTGTTTGAATCTAGCATCCAATAGCATCTGATAAATAAATCTAGAATTTTCTATAAATTCTGTGTAATATCCCACTCCCAATATGTAGTTTTACACCATACAACCTGTCTGGAGAGTTTACATTCCTATCTGGATCTCAATCTGAAGGCATACTTTAGCTGGGGTCACCAAAATATGCTCTTTGAGAGTCTGGTGAACTATTGTCACTGCTGTTGCACTGTCCAGAAGTGCTACAGTCCCAGTTCCTTTCCACTGAAGTTTGCTATTATGGCCTGCTTCTTTACAAGAACAGTACTTTTTCTTTTTAATATGGGTCTTAGAGACTGAATCTTTCTCTTCCCTCTGTATACTAACTTCTCCTTGTCTTGCTGGATTACTTTTCTGTTTGAGGCATTTGTCTTTTCTGTAATTCTCATTCTGTCCACTCCTTTCTGTCTTTTTACTGTGCTCAGAGTCCTGAAAAGAACAGCTACCAGGATACTGTCACTGATTCGGCTTTCTAATTATATCACAGTACCTCAAACCTTTTCCACTCCTGCAGGACTCTTGCGATGGAAGAGACCAAGTCCTTGTTTTTGTTTCACCTTTTACTTTTCCCCAGTCTCTGGTACAGACTTTTTGCTGATGGCAGCCTTCAGTCTCATCCTTTGCATTGAAAGGTAGCCCATGAACCTAAGGTGTCATGGCCCACGGAGGTGTAAACTTCTGAAATAATCTTTAGGCATTTCCGTCCTCGATCTTGAAGGGGAACCACTGTCAACCTGTATTGAACTGCTACAGCTGTGGCCTTTCCCCTCCCCGAATGTTACTCAGAGTTTTGAATAATCAATATATGTAACTCAATAAAGGGGAGTACCTAGAAAGGAAAAAACTTGATATTTCAGATACTCTTACCCCAACAGTTCCCACACGCCACCCACATTTCTCTATGTTGGTTTCTGAACTGCCCACAAATGCTACATGGGAAGTATCTGTTGAAATTGCCCAACCAAAACCTAGAGTCAAACAATTTGAACAATCATTTCCTTCTAAGTGTTGTCAAAGGAAGATAGCATGTACCCTCCCACTCACCGAAGACCCCTCTCTCCAATAGTGTGTCATAGTCTGTAGAAAGGAGGAATTATCACAATGTTCCCTTTAAAGAATTCCAAAACTGTGGCTTAATTCAAAACTACATCATTATCATCAATATTGATCTAAGTATCCCCCTATTCCTGCCCAATAGAATTATTATGACAATGAAACTTTGGTACCAGCCTCAAGACTGTGCAAAGGCCCCAGGTAAGAGACAACCTTCATCTCTTCCCTTCCCCTTCAAAACTAGAGAATCCAAACCTGTAGACCTAGGATATACCTGTAAGATACTTAACAAGGGCATCTACACAATACTTTGATTTGCTCACAAGGGAGGACAAGGATCTCTCGGTTCCTGCACCAGCCACTCAGTGGTGGAGCAACTGTGGAATGGCAAGCCTTGGCTGATTATCTTGGCCAATGGTGATGCTAGGTCAAGCAATATGTTTCCTACTTTGTCCAGCATGGGACAATTGAAAAGGCTTAACAGAAAGTGTGAAGGTGTATGCTGGTCTCCATTATGACAGTGATTTGGATCCAATAACTATTAATGTTAGCAGAATCCAACACTTTGGGAAAGAATTCTGCATCCATGGGTGATGATACAGGCATGATAAAGATGT
This sequence comes from Lissotriton vulgaris, assembly GCF_964263255.1. Taxonomy (NCBI): domain Eukaryota; kingdom Metazoa; phylum Chordata; class Amphibia; order Caudata; family Salamandridae; genus Lissotriton; species Lissotriton vulgaris. The sequence goes on from NC_141685.1 coordinate 1,574,445,702, forward strand.
ATTTATTTTATTTTGAGAGTTTTATAGAGTGCGAACAAGACCCAAAGGGCTTTCAGTGCGCTTTACAACGATGTCGTCAGCAATTATACAGAACATGAAGAAGGTAAGACATTCACGAAGAGTAGGGTTTATCAGTGGTGCCATAGAGTTCTCCGAAAAAAAACATCATACAAATAGAGAGAACCAAGATGTGCAATGTGCACCAAGGAATATTAACGAAAAGGGAGAGAGCAAAAATCAACAGTTGATGCAGTTAAAGGAGCTTTCGAGGACTAGAACAAAAAGAAGGTAAAAACATATCATAGAACATCAGTGAAAATATTTCAAGATTTTGGTTATTAACAAAACACAAGAACATGATCAGCGCGTTAACAGTTGTTCATTAGTAGTCTTTTGATCAGTTTTTTGTTTGAAATCTATTTTATTTTCTGGATAAAGAATAGAACACAGGTCCAGATATACACAGCATCAAGCCCACAACCCTATTTAGGGCTGGCCGCGTACTGTAGGAGAGTCTCCACGAGTATGGAGCAGCAGTAGCAAAGTAGCTTGAACACAGCATGCCGCCTACAACCCTTGTTGGGCCAGCCGCGTGATACAGTATACATAGCAATATTGGTCTATTGTGGGAAATCGCTGGCCCCTTTAAAAACAACAACACTAAGAACACGAGCAAGAGGCCCATAGAAAACGAGTAGTGATGAGTTAACAGAAAGGTGTCGAAGGGAGAAGAGGTAATAGGAAAGACAGATAAATAGCAGCGAAAAGAAAGGCCGTGTGGGCGGAAAGGGGCAAGGGTTCAGCGGCGCATGTTATTGAAAGTCCTAATACTTGACCAGTTTTTTAAAGGAAGTAGTGGAAGGATTTGATCTGATCTTTGATGGCAAGGAGTTCTAGATTCTTAGAGCAAGGCTGAAGAACACATGGTTGTACAATCTTTTCTTTTTGAATCTTGGAGGTTTCAAGAGAAAGGTGGACGTACTTCTGAGGTTCTGGCTGGAGCCCGATAGCTCAAGTTTATTTGCTAGATAGTATGGGGTATTCTGGTGTATGGCTTTATGAGTCAGACAAGCTATCTTGAGTCGGATTCTAGCTTAAATAGATAACCAGTTTAGATGCAAGAGGTCGAGTGAAATGTGATAACATTTCCTAGAACCCGTTAAAATCCTGGCTGATGTATTCAAGGTAGCTCTGAGTGGAGCCAGGATATCTTAGGAAGTCCTGCGAGGGTTACCAGCCCATATTCCAGTCTAGGGATACTCAGGGTTTGAACCTCTGGCCTCAGATCTTCGGGGGGAGGAATGGTTTGATTACCTTCAGTGTGTCGATTTGGAAATTGGTTCTCCTAGTAGTAGCACTGATGTGTGCTTGCATGTTTAGGTGTTTATCCAAGGTGATACCTAAAGATTTGGCAGGGTCTACAACGTGAGGAGTGCAGTTCAAAGCAGTTAGGTGTTTAATCCAGTCAAGGGAAGGAGTGGAATGATTAGGTGGTGTGATCAAAATAAATTCTGTTTTGAGAGAATTTAGTGAGAGATGGTTCGGAGCTACCCATTGTTGAGTTTGGGCAAGTGCAGCATTTGAAGTTTTCATGTCCTCTTGCAAGGAGATCTTCAAGTACAAATGCATGTCATTCGCATACGTGTGGTATTGGATGTTCGCTCTGTTCAGAATGGCCGCAAGAGTCTCCATAAATATGTGGAAGAGAGTGGGCGAGAGCGTGGAACCTTGGGGGCTCCAATCAGGACAGGGGTACTGGAAGCGAGGGCATGATTAACTTTGATCCTTTGCATGCGGTTGTGAAGGATGGAGGCAAACCAATTTAGGACCGGGCTAGACAACCCCATCCTATGTTGTAGGAGATCAATCAGGTTTTTGGGTTTGATGTTATCGAAGGCTAAAGACAGGTCTAGAAGGATCAGGAGACAAGGGACATTTTGGTCAAGGGCTCTCGCAGCATCATCAACAGTGTGAGTTAGTGCGGTTTAAGTGCTGTGCCCTGCTCTGAACTCTGACTGATGATGATATTTCTCAATATGTTTGCAGAGCTGCGAATGAACGCATTTTTCAAGCAATTTCGCTAGAGTCATGCTTCTGGTGATAAATCGGAAGTTGTTTGGATCTGGTAGGTATGCATTAGGCTTCTTCGGAATTGAGTAACTTGCCCAACTTTTAGGCAGTCTGGAATATTTCCCTGTAAGAGGGATTCCTGAATGATCCTGGACCGAAGACGGAGAACGGCTAAGATTAAATCTTTATAGAGCTTGGCAGGTAGACGATCACCAAAGTGGTTGGAGGGTTTGATGGATGCCATGTTGCGAAGTATCTCAGTACAGTCTGGTAGGAGAAAACTGCTCAAAGAGGTATTGTTTTTGAGGCCCAAAGGCGAGTGTATTGTCGTGGATTCTGCCGCCTCCCCTGATCCTGCGGGCGGTATCTTGGAAAGCAAACTTGGGGTGTTGGATAATAGCTCCAGTTCTATTTTCATTGTTTTTTTTGCAAAGTGAGCTGGAAAATCATCACTACTAGGAGCAGGGATAACGGAGTTGAGCTCTGGTTAGAAGATTGGTTAGATTGTTCCTTAATGATTTCGAAGAGTTTTTTTGGTCTATATTTGGCTCCATTCAGTTGAAATCTGAAATGTTCGATTTTTGCCAGGCGTATGTGTTTGTTGTAAACGCTTCTCATTTATCTCAGTTGAGAGAGATTTGTGGTGGAGGGCCAGTTTCTCCAAAGTCTCTCAGAGAGTCTTAGATGGCGCTGTTCATCATTTAAGGCACCATTAAACCATGGTTTAGAAAGTTTGACTAGGATCCTTTTGAGCTGTTTCGGAGCAACCTAGTCAAGAATGTTAGAAAAAGTGTTAATGTAATGCTCAGAAAGATCGTCAAGGTTCGTCAAATTAGGGGGGGCTGTAGTCTATTTTTGGTGATTGAGTTTATCATACTAAGATGTTAGGAAACTTCCTTTGTTATGTCTATTGGGAATCAAATACCTATTGTGCATATAGTTAAATTGTGTATACATGAAGTAAGCATTTCTAGAGACTTTGGGACCGATTTGCAAGCCTCTTGCAAAATTTTTACGGCACTGTTGTGTCACTGAATACGCCACCATGCAATAGATTTACAACGTGACACATCTAGTGAGATGTGTCACGTTATAAAGCCCTGTGCTACATTATACCTGCGTCAGGTCTAATGTATTCATGGTGGGCGTTCCATCGCAAGGAAGCCCCGTAAAAGAGACGGGGTGAAATCTACAAGATTTCACTGAGTCACTTTTACATCCCCACAGCATCAAAACCGCACGCCTGTTTCTGCAGGCGTAAGGAGTGACACAGCACTATGGGTATGGGCCGTCCCTGAGCAGTGCTGGAGTTGTATCGCGCTTGCAACACGACTCCAGCACTGCGTCACCTTTACACTGACAGATGCGTCACGCATCTGTCTCTCTTTGCGCCACAGTGCATCGCATTGTAAATGCACCGCATCCATGGTGACGCAAGGGGTTCCTAACTTCACGCAAATTAACTTGCGCATCCCTGTTGATCTGCAGGGATGCACCAGTTATTGTAAATATGCCCCTTTGTGTTTATATTATAATACCTCAATCCCTTCCTTGTCCTCCGTTTCTCATCCCAAATCCAGTCACCATACATGTTTAGCGCTTACCAAGTTAAACGTGATTATGTAGTGTAGGGCATGTTTTTAGCCACTAGGGTGGACACTTGTTGTGGGTCATTCTCGCCAGTACCCTATTGTACATGTAGGCCTTCAGTTAGGATGTCATGCTGTAGATATTGTCTGCCAGGGTGTTTGTCCTCCTCAGTTAGCTATTCCAGTGACTTCAGCACTCTTGATGAATAAAAGACCCTCCTCACTATCCTCTCCCTTGTATAGGCATTGAACTGTCTAGGAGACCTAAAAATCATTGTTAATTCAGATTTTGCCCAACTTTGAAACAGAAGCTGCAAACTAGATGACCTTTCCTTTGATTCATTCATGTCCATATCATGCAGGGACAAGCACTTGCGGTCCTATGGTGGTGCAGTTTAATGCTCAGCTATGAGCCTTTAAACTAAGCTGCCATGGGACCGCCACGCTACCCGCCCAGACCTTTTTGGCAGTATGGGAGTAAGGTGGTGGTGTGGTGCCCCACTCCCACACCACCAATCTTGTAATCATGTACTAAGTAGGTTACAAAGGACACACACCACTGTTGTGGAGATATCCTTCATCTGCCATACCCTAAATTCACCACTATCACGCTAATTATCATGCCCAGAATTGGAAATACTGAACATTTTTTCAATGTGTAGTCTGAAATATTAATAGGAAACATCATAACAATCAAAAATGAGTAAAGTGATGTAGTGACACTTTCTTTAACAGTTAAATAGCAACTGAATATGTGCGAAAATATGTCCTCTGGGCATTTTCATAGTGACTTCATTAAACATACATCTAAACTGCAACCCCTCAACCCCCATAGGGTGGTCAAAAATGCAAGAAGCCAGCACTCACATGTGACTATGTGAGCTCTTTCTGAAAGGCTTCTTTGTTTTGCTAATACATGTAAGTGCTTTCTAAGCATGGGCGAATTTTGCGAATTTGCGATCCGCGAATTTGCGGATTTGCGAATTTGCGATCCACAAAATTCGCGAATTTGCGGATTTTTGTTTTTTGCGTGTTCGCTGGGTTTTTTGCGTGTTTGCGGGATTTTTTGCATGTTCGCGGGGATTTTTGCGTCTTCGCGAGTCGCTTGCATAGCGAAGTTACCCATGCAGTCGTTTATGGGAAAGGGAGAGAGAGATAGATAGATAGATAGATAGATAGATAGATAGATAGATAGATAGATAGATAGATAGATAGAAAGAGAGAGAAAGAGAGGGAAAGAGAGAGGGTGAGAGAGAACGAGAGAAGAAAGAGAGGCCGGATCTCTGAAGGGCCAGATTCCTGAATTGCCCCTACAGAACATACAGCTTTTTATTTTTAGCAAAATGCATATGAAAATTGTGCTGTAAAGGTCTCTTTTAGTTTAACCCCTCCTGACAACTCAAAATGGGTGTATTTGCCATCCTCTCCCTTCTTCCTGTTTTTTATATCTGTAAGTGCTTCCTGATGAGGTTTAATTCCTTGGACAGGTGCCTCGTTGCCTACTTGTAACTATTCTCTGACCCTGCTTCAAGGGTCAGAGCAGGGTCAGAGAATAGTTGCAAGTAGGCAATGAGGCGCCAGGAAGCAATTAGCAGCAGGTGTCCAAGTTGAAGTTCATTTGCTTGTAACCCTTTTGTAAAAGGTTACAAAGAAATTAGGTTCAACTTTTGCACCTGCTGCTGTAACCCTTGCTTGGTTGAAAATTCGTCCCCGCTGATTCTCGGATTTTACCGTGAATTCGCGAGATTCGCGGATCGCGAAATTGCGGAAAATCCGCAAATTCGCCCGCGAACCGTATTTTACGCCCACCCTTAGTGCTTTCACTATGGTGTTGAATCTCTTAGGACCTGATTACAAGTTTGGCGGTCCTACAGCGGACGATGCACTGTACTGTCTGCTGTAGGACTGCCAAGCCAGTGGTGTGTGTGCCCGCCAGCTCAGGAGTTTATTCCTGGTCTGGCAGGCTGTACTACGAGGTCTGACAACAGTGGTCTGGTAGGCTCATAGAAGAGCCTATCCTGCAAACTGCTGCTCCCAGAGCACCACCTGTACTTTCCTGCATAATGTGGCAAATATGCCATACTGTGCAGAAACTGAGGGTGCAACTAGAGGGGGAAACTACATGTGCCCCCCACATGCACCCCAGGCCCCTGAAGCAGCAGGAGTCCTGTTAGGGCCCCCCCTTTAGTTGCCTAATTACAACCCTTTTCATGGCAGACTCATAGCAATGAAAATGGTGGTGTGAGGTAACTTGAAATATGCTCTGAGGTGCTGGTGCGGCACCATCAGCAAATTTGCCCCCCCAGGGTCCCTCTGGTGCCAAGGGGACTTTATTCTCCAACTAGCAGTTTGCCAAGAGGTGCGTTTGCAGAGTGATGGAGAAAGGGGCATGGCAGTGGAAGTCCTCATAGCAATCCCACTGTGTATGACTTACTAGCAGTACCAGGAGGGGTTTCTGGCCCCCAAGGACTCTCAGGAGGCAAGGGGACTCCACCCTCTAACAAGTAGTGCACAAGGAGGTGCACTTGCAGCGTGGTGGGCCTATTTTGGTTCCAGGGACCCCATCCCCTGGGGCCCGGCCACTAGTGTGTGTTCCCTGATCCCACCCAGGGAACGCACTTATCACTGATGAAGAACACAGGGGGAGCCTCAAGGCCATAGTGGTCCCTTCCAGCCCTCCACCTCCTGCAGGAGCTGGCTTTGCTTTGACAGAGAGGGAACTGCTAGCATGCACCTCCCTCTTTGTCAAAGCAATTGTGCTCTGCTTCAAGCAAGCAAGAGCAAAATGTCCTCACTTGCTCAAACCGAGCACAGTTTGCTACGGCTTGGCGGGAGTAGTGAAGATCATGCCAAGCCATAGCAAACAGCTATGACCTCAGGGTGGTCACCTGGGGGCATAGCAGGAGCCAACCATGTAGGGTACTGGTCCCCAGGACCATATTTGTCTTCAGGCGCCAACCTTCACTTTAAGCCCGGGATATGGTGGTCCCTGGTCCTGCTGGGAGGCCATGCATGCCCCCTGCATTTCTCTATTAATTGCTCTGGATAGGTGGTGGTCCCCAGGGCTGCAGAGGGCCACACGGACCGCTCACATTTATTTTAATTAAAGCCCCGGGGAAGTGTCTGCGGGTGGGTTAATGCGTGCAACCACATTATTCAAATTTAAATCACTGAGAAGGTTGTAGCCCCCAGGCTGCAGGGGAGCCTACACACACCCCCTGCTTTATTCATTGAGTAGCGTCAAAGAGTTGGCCGTACCAGAGGCTGCTGGGGACGACACATAGGACTCCCCCACACTAATTTTACAAAGATCCCCAGGGAGGTGGTGGTCCATGAGACTTTGGGGGCCCTCGTATCATTTTATAGTTTACCCTAGGGAGGTGGCAATCCCATGGGCCTGGGGCGTGCTACGTGGGCTCCCCTGACATAATTAATTAACAGTGCACCTGGGATTTTGCCCACCCACGGGCTTCATTAAACACATTTTTCCACTGAGTTATTGGCAAAACAAAAAGGGCTTTTTCAACAGAAACGTTGTTCCTAACTATAACTAACTACTGGAATCCCCCAGTAGGTAATATGTGTATGTATGCACACACACACTCATATATATATATATTCACTGAAAAAACCATAGGTTATAGGCCATATATAGTTAGGAATTTGCATTTACAAAACCTTGAAAATTCACTGAAAAAACCATTGGTTATAGACCATATATAGTTAGGGATTAGCCTTTTCAAAACCTTATTTTACTCACACAAAACCATTGAAATTTCATATATAGTTAGTTCCACTAACTATATATCGCGCACCCGCAATCCACTGCTGATGATGTCACATATTACATCATTCATGACATGGTTAGTGACATCACTGATGACATCACTGATGACATCTCAAATGACATCACTGATGACATCTCAAATGACATCACTGATGACAACATCCAGTGACTGTATGTTTCTGTAAAGTTAAAATATGTCTTACATATTGAAGAATGAGTGGATGTATAAGTGTCTGGATGAAGGATTTAGTAGGTGCATGACTGACTGTATGAGTGAGTGATTAAATGTGTCTCACTGAGTGCATGGGTTAGTGACTAAACTGTTTTAATTTGTGCATCATTATATCTGTTGTTCTACAAACTGCTACATATGTTGATCAGTAGCTATATGAGTAACTGTATGGGTTATTCATTGGTTGTCCAAGTATTTGTATGGGAAACTGAGTGTGTGTGTATGGGTGGCTGGGAGGTGTGTGACTCTGTACATAGATGTGTGAGTAGTTAATTCACTATATGTATGGGTTCAAAAGTGCATGTGCAAACAACTGTATGGGCGGTTGACTGTGCATGAGTGTATTAGTGAGTGAATGGATATCTCAGTGCTACATGTCAAAGTAAGTACATATGTAAAACACAGTACATGTGAGAGTTGACATATATAAATAACTGTGCATAAGAGCCAGTGAATGTGTGAGTGGCTGTATGGATCATTGTGAACATGTATCAGGGATTGTATAAGAGAGTAAAGTAAATGTGTTAGTATATGTTTGAATAAGTAAGGTGTGTATAACTGTATAGTTGAGAAAATGGAGGTGTGATTGATTTTTTGCATAACTGACTAGGTGTGTGAGTAACTCCATGGATGAGTGACAGTCTGTGACTGTCTATTTACACTGATTGTATCTAAGGTTATATTAGAGTCTGAAGAGGTTCATGGTATTATCACATGAATGATATCATCAGTGATGTGATCAGTCATGTCAAATGAGATGTTATCAGTGATTTTATCAGTGATGTCATTCGAGAAGTCATCAATGATGTCATTTGAGATGTCATCAGTGATGTCATTTGAGATGTCATCAGTGATGTCATCAGTGATGTCACTAACCATGTCATGAATGATGTAATATGTGACATCATCAGCAGTGGATTGCGGGTGCGCGATATATAGTTAGTGGAACTAACTATATATGAAATTTCAATGGTTTTGTGTGAGTAAAATAAGGTTTTGAAAAGGCTAATCCCTAACTATATATGGTCTATAACCAATGGTTTTTTCAGTGAATTTTCAAGGTTTTGTAAATGCAAATTCCTAACTATATATGGCCTATAACCTATGGTTTTTTCAGTGAATTTCATTGGTTTTTTAATAGCAAATATCAAAAGCTGTAAAATGTAAAGTACGTGATAGGTAAAAACTTTTTCGTGTTTATGCACGCTGATGTGCTTTGAACGCTGCCCCCCTCCCCTCTTTTCTCTTAGTAGTACTCTCTCTTTGCATATAGTGAAGAGTAGTTAACGCAGGCCTTTACCCCCGTTGTAATCCGTCGTGCCTGCTTGTCTCTCCATTTGATTGATTGTTATCCAAGCATTTACTGTTTTACAATTGATTCTCTTTGGTTCATTCTCTATTTACAAACAAGCACAAAGTCGCAATACTCTGTTTAGTCTTTGCAGATAGTGAAAAATCGTGAAAAATCGTGTAAAAAAATAAAAGTAATCGAGCAAAATCAGTAGGCCACTAATTGGATCTCTTTTTGACCTCGCTAAAATACAAATATTATGAACAACCCTTCATGAGAAATACGAAAATAGTGAGATGAACTGAGCTCCACACCATGAGGGCTGCAAGACAGCTCGGCTCCGTCACCCACCCCGCCCAAAATAACGACAAACCCTATGCAAATATTAAAAATATAGACAACACACCAGCAAAGAAACAGGGTAAAACATTTTATTAAATAACTATTTACATAACTATTTTATACTTTTTATTGCCCGATCCGGCTAGCTCAATCGATCGAGCATGAAACTCATGCACTCTGATAGCAAGCGTTGCTACTGATGCTATGCAGACCAAAACTGGTTTTCAGTTTGTACATTTTTCTAGATTTTTCCATCCAAGGTTGGTTGACTTTGTAGAACGATGGCTTCAGATTTTCAACATACGGTGTGGTGGCGCGGACTGGGAGGGGGCGCTTCGCTCCTGCCCCCTCCCCAAGTAAGATTTTCATACGTGAAAGTACGTTAATGGTTTTGGTCCCTGAGTTGCTTCAATGTCTCTGCCATTCTCAAATGGCATAAGTTCTGGATGTTGGGTGCCATAGTTCAGAGTTCTGAGCAGCGCTTGTAACACTGTCTGAAGCTTATTTCCACCTACTGCAGCTTCACTATTCTCAAAGTAAGTGAGTGTCGTTTGTGGACCTGCCTGCATTTGAAAACAATGTGATATGTTACCTTCCTAAACCGCTTGACGGAGGCCCCCGAGGGGCGGTGTGATGGCCATGGACTCGGAGAAGACGCTTGGCTCCGACCCCCTCCCCAAGTCTTATAGCACCGGTGTAGCCTGAGATCGCCCCCGACATAGGCGGCCGGCTCCCGGGGTCCGGCGGAACTTTTTGCCTTTTGATGACTCTTCTATTCTGGACCTTGTCCCACAATCCGTTTGACCTGAAGACACGCTGTAGTGGGGCGCCCCTTTACCGTTTTAGTTGCCATTCCGCCTGCTTTTGCTACACTGTGCCTCTTCCGCCATTCAGCTGTTTACCGCCCGCTCTTGCGACTACAACGTCTCGCTCACCATGTAGTTGAGTTGCTCCCGCTCTTGCGATGCAACGATAAGCGACTGCCACAGGACTCTCAAAATGGCGGCCGGCTCTTCAGATTTGGGCGTGGTCCACTAAAATGGCTCTGGGACACCTTGGAACTCGGACGCTTCCCTGATAGGGCTTGGGTCCCATTCTCTAAAGCGTCCCCTCAGCCGTGAAGATTCTACAAAAGTCTTGGGGGCCCCCGACTCCCGCAGGCTTCTGGTGGGGAGCGGCTGCCATGTTTGCTCGTGGAATGGCCACGACGGACCTACGAGATGGTAGTGCTCTCATGCTGACGCCAGCTTTAGTCTGAAACATCCAGAAACACTGTAGACTACCAATTCGATCAGTTCCGGTAGCGCCCCAACATGACCCGGTAGAGAAGAACTTGCCCTCCCCTCTTTGACTGATGGTTCTTGTTGCCTGTCCCCTCTGTTGTCATTTTACAGAACTTTTTGGACTGCTGAAAGGGGTTGTGTTCCGAACGCTGGTTGGTGGAGACATTTTGACTATATTCTTGACCTACGTTGTCGCGTAATGCGTTATATGACACGCCGCGTTAGCACACCCGGAAGTAATCCGGGGCGCGGCGTGCAGCGCGCAACGTAAGCATAACAGGTCATGTGACTTGTTAATAAAACTTTTTATTGGTTCATTTTACTTTTGTTATTTTAATAATGAAAAGCTTGGTCATATGACCTAAAAAATACGCTTTTTATTGATTTCGAATTTTTTTTTTAAAACATATATGTTATAATATTCCAGGCTAATGTACTTTCCCGGAAAATTTACAACTGTCCTGCAAGTAAAATATATTCCTTTTTCGAGAAAAAGGGCGTTTCTTCGTTCCATGACGGAGCCGTTGAGTAAAAGAGACTCGGCCTGCTGTCTTAGTCGCCGATACGCCTGATTATCAGATTCTTATCGATCACTTTATGTTGCAGAAGTGGAAAACACAACTGCCCTTGACCATTTATCTTTACTGCTTTCCTACATATTATACCTTTTATCCGTCATGTAATTGGACTACTTTATTTCACTTGCCTTTTACTGATTCGAAAACAGTGACTAAAAGTAAAAACTTTACCAATGTAAATACTACTACCATGTTTTGTTTTAAAAACCTTTATTGTGAAAATGTCAGTATACAAATACGGGCCTATAACCACGTGGGCCGGCCACGGAGCAAACTGGAATCGTATATTATGAGGAGACATTTACATTATAGAGGAACGTAACGAACGAGCCATTAGGTTGCAAGAACTAAGGTGTCTAACAGTTGCGGAATCGGTGGACGTACATTTTGTAATTAAAATACGACAGGGCCACTTACAAAAAAGTTATCTAGATATACATTTGCGTGCAAGTACCATGGGTGACGTTAATTCGAACTTTCAATAGTACAGTAATCAATAACACATCAGAACTTAATATCAATAGGGATGTCGAAATATTCAATCAATTCTCGTCCCCGCCCGCCATGAGCATCAAAACTGCATTCATATCTCGTGATATCAAGGTTGTTCAACCAGTACACAACAATGAGTTACGAGTCCCATTTATACCGGCGCCATTTTGGGCGAGGCCGGGCAGGTCCAAGATATAGTCAAAATGTCTCCACCAACCATCGGCCAGACCAGAACCCCTTTCGGCCCTTTATGCTACAAGATGGTGTCTTCCATTCAGAAAATATTGTTCGCAGCATTTTGAAAGGAAACATAAACAGCCGTTCTCCTAGTGAGTCTCACATTGTTACATTTAGGAAGAATGTTGAAGAGTAGTATGTGGAAAATCTGAAGCCATTTTTCTACAAACTCTCAATCAGCCTTGGATGGAAAAAAAAATCCTGAAGAATGTACAAACTGAAAACCAATTTTTGTCTGTATAGCATCAACAGCAACGCTTGAGTCAGCTTTGTGTCAAGCCGCCATTTTCATTCAATCAATAGCATCCCCCTGCACACATTCAGGGACCTGGTCGTGTCTTCAGATGAAACGGATTGTAGGACAAGAAGCAGAAAGGAAAAGGAAAAAAGATCCGCCGGACCTCGGGAGCCGGCCGCCTATGTCATGTGCGACCTTTGGCCACACCAGGGCAATAGTGAAGCTGCAGCAGGTGCAAATAAGCTTCAGACAGTCTTACAAGCACTGCTCAGAACTCTCAACTATGGCACTCAACATCCAGGACTTGCCATTCGGATCTTGGCGCCTTGTGCTGGTTCTGACCTATTCACACATCGGTCCACTACTGACATCACCTCATAAGCCAACGGGGCACCCCACGCCGACTTTCGGCGCAGCATTGTAGGATGGCCACACCAGTGCGGCAACTTGCTGGACACCACCTCAGTGCCATCCGGATCTCGGCACGTTCGAGTCACTGTACCGCAAGAGTGACCGGAACTCAGCTGGACACGCCGTCTTTCGGCGCAGCATTGTAGGATGGCCACACCAGTGCGGCAACTTGCTGGACACCACCTCGGTGCCATCCAGATCTCGGCGCGTTCGAGTCACTGTACCGCAAGAGTGACCGCAACTCAGCTGGACACGCCGTCTTTCGGCGCAGCATTGTAGGATGGCCACACCAGTGCGGCAATTTGCTGGACACCACCTCGGTGCCATCCGGATCTCGGCGCGTTGTGCTGCCTTCGGCCTACTGTAGCCGCAAGTGCGGACGCAACTCAGTTGGACGGCGAGTGAAACACTAAGGGGCGCCGCACTGCAGCCGAGGAGCCTCCATCTTGGGGGAGACGCACAGCCCCCACTGACTGACGCGACCTCACAGGCCAACGGGGCGCCCCACGCCGACTTTCGGCGCAGCATTGTAGGATAGCCACACCAGTGCAGCAACTTGCTGGACACTAACTCGGTGCCATCCGGATCTTGGCGCGTTGTGCTGCCTTCGGCCTATTCGCACATCGGTCCGCTACTGACGCCGCCTCACGTGCCAACGGATTTTCTACGCTTTTTGTAGCCCTATGCCGCATAACAGGTCATGTGACTTGTTTATAAAACTTTTCATTGGTTCATTTTACTTTTGGTTTCCTAAAAATGGAAGGCTTGGTCATATGACCTAAAAATAACACTTTTCATTGGTTTAGAATTTTTTTTTTTCCCAAACGATGAAAGCCCCACCTTGTTTCTGGATGATTCAGACTGAAGCTGGCGTCAGCATGAGAGCACCACCATCTCGTGGCTCCGTCGTGGTCATTCCGCGAGCATTCATGGCAGCCGCTCCCCACCGGAAGCCTGCAGGAGTCGAGGGCCCCCAAGACTTTTGTAGAATCTTCACGGCTGAGGGGACACTTTCGAGAATGGAGCCCAAGCCCTAGCAGGCAAGCGTCCGAGTTCCAAGGTGTCCCAGGGCCATTTTAGTGGACCAGGCCCAAAACCGAAGAGCCGTCCGCCATTTTAAGAGTCATGTGGCAGCCGCCTATCGCTGCACTGCAAGAGTGGGAGCAACTCAACAACATGGTGAGCGAGACGCTGTAGCCGCAAGAGCGGGCGCAACTCAGCTGGATGGCCGCCACCTGGGGAGGCCCGTTCACGCCGCCTCCCCCACGCCCCCCCCCGGGCCGCCCCACGCCAATTTTCGGAGCAGCATTGTAGGATACCAAAACCAGTGCGGCAGTTTACTGGACATCACCTGGGTGCCATCAACATCTCAGCGCGTTCTGCTGCCTTGGGACTATTCGCACAACAGACCGCTACTGACGAGGCCTCCCTCTGCACCACCCTGGACGCCCCACGCTGTTTTTCTTTGCTGCATTGTAGGATCCCAAAAACCAGTGCGGCACCCAGGTGACATCACCTGGGTGCCGTCCAGAACTCAGCACGTTGTGCTGCCTTGGGACTATTCGCACAAAAGACAGCTTCTGACCATTGTTGCTTTTTTTTGTGAAAAATGTTTAAATGTTTTTACAGTTTTTGTTCCGTTCGTTATATTTAAAAGTTAATAAAGTTTTATAATCCTACTTTGTTGGAGTGTTATATATTTTTTAAAAAACGGGTGAATGGGGCCTTGAATCGGGTTATTGTCATGTGTGGGCTTTGCAAGTGTACTGCTACAGGATCGGACATTTCAAACTCAAATGCACGTTCTTTTTCTTACCTTTCCGAAGCATGGAGCGCAATAGCAGGCAGAGAAAGGGTGATGCAAGTGTTGAACACTGCCTGGCCTGGAAGTTGCTGGCAGTGCCCCCCCCCCCCCGCCCGCTCCTGAAAGAGGACACACACACACCGCCGCCCCAAGTACTTCACAGATCTTTAAAAGACCATGCGCTTGTTCATGAGGCTTAAATGGTTTATCACCCCTTCTAGAACCCCTGCATCGACCCTCTGACGTTTCCTAGAAAAATTACAACGTAACACAATACCAAGCCCTGTCAGCTGAAACCCCAGAGGAATCTTGGGGCATATTATCAAGGGGGTTTATCTCCGCTTTTTTGGCTTTAAAAGCCAAGAAAGCAGAGATAAAATTATCTCCCTATTACCAAGCTGTCGCTAACACCAGTTAGTGACAGCTAAAAGGAGATAGCGACCATCTTGGGCCCCGCTTTGCATGTCAGTGATATTTATCACTAATGACATGCAAAGTGGGCGTGCCAAGATGTTAGCGACTGGAAACAGTCCCTAACATCGCTATCTCCTATTACCAACTTTTGGAGATTTCCGCGCTAAGCGCGAATATCTCCAAAAGCTAACACCTGACCTGAGCAGTTCTTAGCCATGTTATCCAATGGGAGGTGGATAACATGGCTAAGAGCATTTGCTCGATATTGCATGAATATCGCTGACTTTTCAGCGATATTCATGCATTGCGGCCGTTTTTTATCGCATTTGCGATAAACCTTGCTAATAGCAAGGTTTATCTGAGATAAAAATCGCCAATGTGCGGCAATAATTTTTGTCTCTAAACAAGTTAGAGACAAAAATTATCGCTAGTTGTTGGTAATATGCCCCCGGGTTTTTGCTTGCAGAAATCGGGAGGCGGGAGACTAGCACTGAAATCAGTAGTCTCACGCCTGAATCGGGAGGGTTGGCATGTCTGGATTCTCTACAGCTGGGGCCATAAACTACATCCGCAGGGCTAGGTGATAGCCTGGGACCGGCCTGGCATCTAAAATGGCTGCCGTGCACGACAAAATTGTGGCATTGGAAAAAAGGCAAGATGGCGCGGACAATGTTTATCAATAAGGATTCATTTATAACAAAATATTTTATCGCACTGACAAATTGATGGTCAACACTTCCTGATTTCCATCGAATCGAACGTTAACAGACGTCACGCAGCAAAAAAAGAAAAAAAAGCTCACGCACAGCCGCTGGAAGACATGTATCAACATATATGAGCCTCCTCAGCCACCCTCAGAAAACATAAGGGATTAGGATACGTCTCCCGCACCCCCTTATACCTAGTAATTTAATTAAAACGAAGCACAAAATGGTCTCCCGCACCCCCTTATACCTAGTAATTTAATTAAAACGAAGCACAAAATGGCGAATTCCCGTTTCGCTACCAGTTTGCGGCCCAGTTCGCGGCCCGGGAAGCGCTTCTACCGTGAAAAATAATTTTTTTTTTATTTTCCCCACGGGACCCTTTAATAACCCCAACAACATTCCTAGGGGGTCAAGAGGGGTATACCTTGCCCCCTTTCATTAAATTCCCCCTTCGTTTTTCACCTCTTCTTCTCTCTCGATCCTACCGAGAGATAAGATGGCGGCCGCTCCGGACTGTTTAGAATGTTGACAGACACCGGGGAGCCAATCAGCTTCGCATCGCAAAGTTCCGTTTCGCGAAAAGTAAGCGGACCGGAGCGCAGCCCGGAGCGCTGTTACAGATATATATCTTGTTTTGAACGTTAATTTCTCAAAATCCACTGGAGCACATATATTGAGACCTAGCAAAGGCACATCGGGCTAACAGTCCCTACAATTTTGCCAAGTTTCGTGCAAATCCATTCAGCCATTCGAGCTAAAAGTGAGGCCAAAGGCCCTATGGAAATTAACATGGGAAAAACGCGTTTTGGGACCCTCCTTTTTTCTCGGCCCCCCCTTGACGAAACCCCCCAAATTTTCGGGGCTGCTCAGAAACAAAATGTGCCATTTTTCTGAAAATTTCAGCCGATTCCGTCCACAAACGCCAAAGTTATTAGACATAGAATTTTCAAAAGTTCCATAGACAAAAAATCCTAACTATATATACCTACTGGCGACACGCCAGTAGGTAATATATATTCACTGAAAAAACCATAGGTTTCACACCAGTTATAGTTAGGTGGAAATTTTACTGACATAAACCCATTGAAATTCCCACGTTATAGTTAGTTGGACTCACTATAACTTGCGCGCCTGCAATGCACTGCTGATGACGTCACATATTACATCACTCATGACATGGTCAATGACATCACTCATGACATCACTGATGACACCATATTTGTGAGAGAGTGACAGACCTCCTTTCAGTGTAATGTAACCCTTGAAACACATATTCAAAAATAGAAACTAACATTTTCAAAAAATGGAGATACCCATACCAGCTACAACAACCAATTCAGTAATACCACCATCTATATACACATGCACTCATTCAGCAACAATTCTATATAGTCACTCATACATATACTCACTCATCATATGTAGTGATACACATATACATCCTGTTACACACCAACAGTCTTCCAAAAGTTACTCACACACATAATCACACATGCAAATAAACTATTGAACATCCATTTATTAGCATATACAACTATACACACACTACCACCTTACTTCTAAGGAAACTTACATATACTTACTCTCTTAAACAATCACTTATAGAAAGACATACTTATTTAAACAGGAACTCTTACAATCTCTCACTCTTACATATACTCACTTATATACATCTATACTCACATATACTACATTAAAACATATGTCGTTACTGATAAAAACACTAGTGAAACAGTCATTCACTCACTAACACACACATATACAAACTCATCCACCCATACAGTCCTGCACATATGCTGTCTTCAAAACACATACAAACAGTGAGTCAGTCATTGATGCATCTATGTGCTAAGTAATACCCCCACCAAACCATACACACTCATACTGATACTAAAAAAAATCTAATAACCCATATACACAGACATGTAGCTACTCACCAACCCATGCAGCCACTTATACACAAAGTGAAACACTGATACATATATTTAAATATTTAAACATTACTCGCTAATATATGTATTCACTAAGATACACTTAATAAGCCAGTTAACCAATCAAGTTTTTAAAAAAAAGAACATCCATTTAGACACTTATTTAAACATTTATTCTTCCATCGACCTTTACATATACATATATAAAACATATTTATTTTTCAGAAAGAAACACATTCACTGGATGGTGTCCTCAGTGATGTCATGAGTGATGTCACTGACCATGTCATGAGTGATGTAATATGTGACGTCATCAGCAGTGCATTGCAGGTGCGCAAGTTATAGTGAGTACAACTAACTATAACGTGGGAATTTCAATGGTTTTATGTCAGTAACATTTCTAGCTAACTATAACTGGTGTGAAACCTATGTTTTTTTTAGTGAATTTAATAGGTTTTTTAAATGCTAATCCCTAACTATAACTGGTGTGAAACCTATGTTTTTTTTGGTAGTTATAGTTAGGATTATTTTGAATAGGGAAATCGCAACATTCTATTGTGAATAACTTTGGCGCCGGTTGAGGAATCTGCCTGAAAATTTCCTCAAATTTGCCTGGCGGCGCTCCGGTCCTTTCCTGAAAGCTTGGGGGGGATTCGTCAAGCGAGGCCGAGAAAAAAGGGGGGTCCCAAAACGTGTTTTCCCCATGTTAATTTCCATAGGGCGGTCAACCTCACTTTTAGCCCGAACGGCTGAATTGATTTCCACCAAACTTGGCAAAATTGTAGGGACTGGTAGCCCGATGTGCCTTTGCTATGTCTCAAGATATGTGCTCCAGTGGATTTTGAGTAATTTAGGTTCAAAAAAATATATATATCTATAAGCGCGCCCCGGTCCGCGCACCGGGGCGCGAACCAGCGCGGTACGCGAGTTCGCGCGCAGAAAGCTGATTGGCTCTCGGGTGTCTGTCAACATTCCAAACAGTCCGGAGCGGCCGCCATCTTGTGTCTCGGTAGGATCGAGACACAAGAGGTGGCAAAAACAAAGGGGGAAATGACAAAAAGGGGGCAGAGTAGACCCCCCCTGACCCCCTAGGTTTGATGTGGGGGCCAAAAAAGGGCCCCGCGGGGCAAACATTTTTTTTTTTTTCGATTTGCGCGGGGGGAGCGCCCGGTATGCACACCGGGGAGCGTACCATGGGGGAAAAAGAATGACAGAGTTTTTAAAAAATGTAGCCTTTTTTTATACATTGGAGGTAGTTCTAAAAAGAACTGTTTTTTTCTTCTTTTTGTTGTTTTATATTTTTTTTAATGTTTTTTTGAACATTTTGTACTTTTTTTGGCTTTTATGAACAATTTTATATTTTTTTTTGTTTTTTTTATGGGGAGAAACAAAAAACAGGGAATTGTAAATGGCTCAACTGGAGCAAAAAAAAATCAGGACAAAATTATTGTTTTTTGGAGCAATTGTGGTTGTCACCAGCACGGTTGATGAGCTTTATGCTTTGCTCGCCATAGGTGATGGGCTTACCACAAAATATACAAGTGATCTTGTATTGCCCAAACTGGGATTATATGTTTGGGACCATCTCCCTTGTCTCTGGTCCCGATGGAGTGGGTTGCTTTCTTTTGGAGGTGCTGGGTGAAGATTGGGGAGGGTTTGTGGCCAGTTCTCGGACCTCTGCCGCAGCATAGTTGTTGGGATGCCTGCGCTGCATGTGGCGAATCATGGTGTTATTGCCAAATGAGTATTTTTTGTTAGGGTTCCCCCTTGAAAGTTCCATGTTACAGATTAGGCAAGTCACCTTTGGCGCATTCACCTTTTTTTGGCCACTTGGGATGGAAAAAAACTCCCATACAATGTGCGGCTTTGGCCTATATGGGGTATTGTCTTCTGGCAGGAATGTCATCCTCCCCTCCTCCTCCTCCTCCTCCTCCTCCTCCTCTTCCTCTTCTTCATCTCCACTAGTGTGGTGTTGTGGTGGTCCTCTTGGTGGTGGTGGTGGTGGTGGTGGCTGAGATGCTCCTGCTGCTGCTGCTACTGAAGCCATTTTTCAGTCCAAAAAAGTACAGAGAGGTCTTTCAACAGTTCTTCTTCACTCAAAGTACAAAGTGAGAATGAGGAAAAAAGGTGTGGGCTTTCATCATTAGGAAAAACAAACTGTCCTGAACCAATGAAAAGTGTTAATTTCAGGTCACATGACTAGGGCTTTCATCATTTGGAAACCAAAACTGTCCTGCACCAATAAAAAGTGTTATTTTTAGGTCACATGACCCGACGCGCTTACGCTACGCGCCCCCGGGCGCGTCCCGGGGCACGACCAGGGGTGCATCGCGTAAGCGCCCAGGGGCGTGTCACGGAAGCGCGTCAGATGCTTACGTTGTGCGATCGTATGCGCTCGAGTGCTTTTGGGTGCGTTTACGCCGTGCGTATCACGCGGACGCGGCTAGGCGATACGTCACGATGATGTTTTCGTTCGCGGAAAAAGCGCTAACGGGACGCTCACCGGTACGCGCCCTGGGGCGCGCCGCAAGACTGCGCTTTCCGGTGCACTCACCGGGACGTGCGTCCGGGAGCGCTCCAGGGCAAAAAAACAAAAACCATGAACAATATACATTAAAAAAATAGTTTTACATAAATATACATTATAGGATTCATTATAAAAAATATTACATTTCATAGCAATAGAAATTTGCTATTAACAAACATTTGAAATTCACTGAAAAAAACAAAAGTTTCACACCAGTTATAGTTAGGAATTAGCATTTAGAAAACCTATTAAATTCACTGAAAAAACCATAGGTTTCACACCAGTTATAGTTAGCTGGAAATTTTACTGACATAAAACCATTGAAATTTCCACGTTATAGTCAGTTGGACTCACTATAACTTGCGCGCCTGCAATGCACTGCTGATGACGTCACATATTACATCACTCATGACATGGTCAGTGACATCACTCATGACATCACTGATGACACCATCCTTGTGACAGAGTGACAGACCTCCTTTCAGTGTAATGTAACCCTTGAAACACATATTCAAAAATAGAAACTAACATTTTCAAAAAAATGGAGATACCCATACCAGTTACAACAACCAATTCAGTAATACCACCATCTATATACACATACACTCATTCAGCAACAGTTCTATATAGTCACTCTTACATATACTCACTCATCATATGTAGTGATACACATATACATCCTGTTACACACCGACAGTCTTCCAAAAGTTACTCACACACATACTCACACATGCAAATAAACTATTGAACATCCATTTATTAGCATATACAACTATACACACACTACCACCTTACTTCTAAGGAAACTTACATATACTTACTCTCTTAAACAATCACTTATAGAAACACATACTTATTTAAACAGGAACTCTTACAATCTCTCACTCTCACATATACTCACTTATATACATCAATACTCACATATACTACATTAAAACATATGTCGTTACCGATAAAAACACTAGTGAGACAGTCATTCACTCACTAACACACACATATACACACTCATCCACCCATACAGTCCTGCACATATGCTGTCTTCAAAACACATAACAAACAGTGAGTCAGTCATTGATGCATCTATGTGCTAAGTAATACCCCCACCAAACCATACAGACACTCATACTGATACAAAAAAAATCTAATAACCCATATTCACACACATGTAGCTACTCACCAACCCGTGCAGCCACTTATACACAAAGTGAAACACGGATACATATATTTAAATATTTAAACATTACTCGCTAATATATGTATTAACTAAGATACACTTAATAAGCCAGTTAACCAATCAAGTTTTTTTTTTAAAAAACATCCATTTAGACACTTATTTAAACATTTATTCTTCCATCGACCTTTACAAATACATATATAAAACATTTATTTTTCAGAAAGACACACATTCACTGGATGGTGTTATCAGTGATGTCATGAGTGATGTCACTGACCATGTCATGAGTGATGTAATATGTGACGTCATCAGCAGTGCATTGCAGGCGCGCAAGTTATAGTGAGTCCAACTAACTATAACGTGGGAATTTCAATGGTTTTATGTCAGTAAAATTTCCAGCTAACTATAACTGGTGTGAAACCTATGGTTTTTTCATTGAATATATATATATATATATAATTACATACATAATTAAATATGGCAGTTTTCATGGCTGCAGCAAGCACAGAACAGACAGGCTTAACTTAGAAAAATGTGTAAAGACTTTATCAGTACTAAAACAGATAAAATGTTTAAAAAAAACACAATACAATAAAAATCCTATTTCAGATTATAAAAATAGAGGTAGTTCTAAAGAGCAAACAGTCACCAAACAACAAGAATCTGATGCAGGGAACTGAAGATTTGTTTTTCCAAAGTTTTAGATGCTTCTAGCGCCAAAAAGCTTAAAGGGACCAGGTTCATCACTGTGGAAATTGTACCTTCGGCTGTAGTAGTTTGCCTGGAGAAAAATTCTCGTTGACGAGGTCCTCCATTGGTGGGGGTGCCAGCTGGATTCAAAGAGGGCTTGTCGATGATGGCAGCTGGCTGAAGTGCAGGACTTTGGTAGGAGCCATGGCTCCAGCTGGAAGTTCAAGGCTTTCAACTTCAAAGGTGGGAAAACTCCAAGCTGGCAAAGTTTGAAGTTGGAACCCAGCAAGGCATCATCATCATCTGGTTGGTGCTCGTCATTGGTCGTAGTGAAGTTCTCTACGCTCAGACTTTAATACTTTTCTGCAAGTCAGGATCCTTTCAGTGGGGCAATCCATCAAGTTGAGTCTGGCTGGCAGTTCGACATCAGTGGCTGCGGTTTTGGAGCGGTCTGGCAGTAGCCTTTTATTCCTTTTGTAGAAAGTTTGAAACACCTTTCTAAGTATCCAGTCTTGCTGTTTTTGATGATGAAACAACAACCCCGGGTCCAGGACCTTCAGGGCACCACTTCTGGGTTAGGACTCAATTTCCCAGATGCCACCAGCAGTTATAAATGGTCAGCTGGGCTCTGCAGAGATCGCAGCTTCTTGCAGCTATTGTGATCCTGCACCTGAATAGGTGGCTAGACAATTAGCCCTTGGAGTCCACTCTTCTGTCTTGGGACCAAGTGGGGAGCGGGTCCAGCCCTTAAGGTTTCCCTGCACCAGTTCAACAGCAGGTACAATCCTTCTTCTATCTTCCACAGGTAACACTCATGTTGTTAGTACCCAAGCTCACTCCTAGACTCTAGTTAAGATTGTAGGGGGATTATTTTTGGCAAGATGAGAAAACAGGATGAATAAGAAAGATTTATTGATGGGCATCTAGAATGGTTTCAGGAAAGATATACGTACAGTGGCATAGTGTGTAAACCTGCACCTAATAATTGGCCATATTATGGCTAAGCAAAGGTTGATACAACAAGTTTTTATGGCTCTCAGCAGTGCCTTGTTTGAACCACTCAAAGCTATGGCATATTATGTCAGATGTAGGGGTGAATCAATCCCTATTTGAGACAATTGTTCATGGATGTATCAGGAGGGCACATTTTGGTTAGAATGGCAGTAGACTAAAATATACAGGATAGGGAGGGGAGTTAGGCAAGGGTGTGTCCTTGAAACTTTTTTGTTTAAGTTATGCATTAATGACCTGGGAAGATATCTGCTAGATAAAGGTCAGGCCGTACCTGCAATTCCTGTTCTGCTTCATGAATAAGATGCAGTGCTTATGCTGAGGACTGCAAACGGCCTTCAAAAACTGCTTGGTGCGTTTCCATCTTTTATGTATCACTTTGACTTGAAAACACACCCAAGTAAAACTTTAATGATGCCTACGGCCTTTGAAGACTGTCCATAGTATCTAAGTTGGACAGGCTCATTATTTTTCTTATTTGGTGATCTAACTTGACTTAATTTGTTAACTAAGGAGGGAATGCAATTTTATTTAGGGGACGTGGCAAATCCTTAATATAGTTTTTTGCTAAAACAGTTCTATCTAAATACTGTTCATATTCGTGCTGCATTTCCAAGATGGGTGAGTGGTCATGTGATGTGCCATGTCTGGTGGCTCAGTGGACTAATGCGTCTACTACTGGGGCCTGTGTTCAACCTCAAGGTCACAGGTTCAAATCCCAGCGGGTCCACTCAGCCTTTCATCCATCTGAGGTCGATAACATGAGAACCATTGAGTTGGGTAACAACAAACATCTGTTATTCAGCGCCAAGATACCCGTAGTGGAGAACGTGCGCTTTACAAATACACGTTATCCTTTCCATTGTCAGTTGGACGGCTGTTTCTCCCAGTGTGCCTTTCATCCAATTTTTTAAGGAGGCTGGGTTATTTTATTTGAGGCCAATGGACACAGCGACAGCTGGTTCAGGTAAGCCTGGTGGTGTGGTGGAGCGGGACAGGGCGCAGCAGGAGGGTAGCCGGCAGCTGACGGAATAGATGTTATTTTTTTATTTAATTATTCCTATTCCGACATCTGTGGACTTCACTTCCTAAATGTAAAGGAGGCTCAAGGGGGCATATTACCAAGACATAGCGATAATTATCGCTATTGCTTGGTTAGAGACAAAAATGTACCATTGAGCTGGGGTGATTTTTATCGCAGAGAAACCTTGGTATTACCAAGGTTTATCGCAAATGCGATAAAAATCGGCCGCAATGCATGAATATCGCTGAAAAGTCTGCGATACTCATGCAATACCGAGCTAATGCTCTTAGCCATGTTATCCCCCATCCCATTGGATAAAATGACTAAGAACTGCTCATGGCAGGTGTTAGCTTTTGGAGATATTCGAGCTTAGCGCGAATATCTCCAAAAGTTGGTAATAGGAGATAGCGATGTTAGCGACTGTTTCCAGTTGCTAACATCTTGGTACGCCCACTTTGCATGTCATTAGTGATAAATATCACTGACATGCAAAGTGGGGCCCAAGATGGTCGATATCTCCTACTAGCTGTCGCTAACTGGTGTTAGCGACAGCTAGGTAATAGGGAGATAATTGTATCTCCACTTTCTTGGCTTTTAAAGCCAAAAAAGCGGAGATAAACCCCCTTGATAATATGCCCCAACATTCCTTCCCAAACGGTACACAGCATCTTAATGGGAAACATATTTATCCACATAAAACATGAAAAAGAGAAAACGACTCTAGCCCACACCAATATCTTTTAAATGAAAATCGTGATTTCAAATTAACTCAAAAGAAAAATAATCAAAAAAGTGTTATTGCAATGGGGTAAACATGTGCAATTAATATATAAACATTCCATTATCGGGTTTTCACCTTTAAAGAAAAGTAAAAGAGTTCAGTTCTAATAATTATATATAAAACCTCTCAATTAACTAATTGTGTTTCGATGAAAAATCTAGGAGGGGGCGAGCGGTATCCTTTACCTTGTGGTTTCCAAGTGCCACGCTTAATAGCTCTTCTGTGTCAATGATGTGGCACAGAACCAGTCTTTGATGACAGCTATTCTTCCACGAATATTTGCCCTTTTTTTACATTTATTTCAGTGCAACATATATCTGCAACATACACCTGTTTCTCAAGTCAAGTCAAGTCAAAATGTATGTTTATTATGACCATAGTCTTTAAACAATGCAATGAACATAACACAAAATGGAGTATGCACAGTAAATTCATAAGCCTATTTTAAAAAATTTTCAACCGTTAAAAAAATCCTAAGAAATACCAGTAAAAAATGTACATTTACCCTAAAACTTATATTTACATTATAAAAACCTACGCATTTTCTTTCAACTACAAGTAATTTCATTCAACTAAAATTTCATACATTACTACAGAGTATTCCTGTCTTCTCAATGCACTCAGGGCCACCTTTATGAATTTCCCGAGGGCAATTACAATATCAATGGAAGGGATTTCGGTTAAAAGGCTGGCTGCCTGCGTCCTTGTTTTTATATCATGTTTTAGAAAGGCTGGGCGCAGCCACAGTTTTCTCTGATCTAAGAGTGTCAGACAATCTAGCAGGATATGTAGCAGGTCTCCTTTAGTTCCCAACTTACACCTACAAAGACCTTGCTGGTCTAACATTTTTGACTTAAGGTCTCTGTTTATTAGCCATGGGTTAATCCCGATCCGAAGCCTCAGGATCTCTTGCCTGTACCCACGGTTTGGTAGCCTATCAAGGTAGGGGAACCAGTTTTCATTGGACCAAGCGTTTAACATATGCGCTACTGATTTTTTCTTTACTAAATATTCAATGTCAGTCAGTCTAGAGACTTCTTTCCCCCTTTGCTTCAGCTCACCTTTGGTACTAAGAACTTGGTACGTTTCCTGGTCCACATCAATCTTTAATAATTTACAAATTCCCATCAATTTTTCCCTACTGACCTTTGCCCATTTTAGCTCACTT
Source organism: Lissotriton vulgaris (assembly GCF_964263255.1). Taxonomy (NCBI): domain Eukaryota; kingdom Metazoa; phylum Chordata; class Amphibia; order Caudata; family Salamandridae; genus Lissotriton; species Lissotriton vulgaris. The sequence goes on from NC_141685.1 coordinate 1,574,471,483, forward strand.
TTCTGAATTTCTGTACGACACCGGTGTGCTACTTTTTGCCTTTCTGGATCTTCCAATCTTTTCCAAAATCTGATGACAGCCATCTGAGCTTGTATCGCCCAGGACTTTGTACCTATTTCAGTTCTTATGGCTTGTATCATAGAAGATTGAGGAAGGGATAAGAGCCTTTTTATGCATTTCCCCTCTATCACATCCCAGGATCCCTTACCGCTCAAATAAAGGATCTCTGCTCCATACAGGACTTGGGAGGGGATCATTGCCTCTAAGCATTGGTCGGTGTGACATCTCTCCATAATCCCCATTAAACCTTTTTAAACCACATATGGAAGAGAGTGCCTTTGCGTTTTGTGTTTCCAGGTGGGTATTCCAATTTAGGGCCCTATCGAACCATATACCCAAGTATCGGTACTCATTAACTGTCTCCAGTTTGAGATCACCTATGTACCAACTGAACCTACTTATCTTTTTTCCAAAACATAGGGTTTTGGTTTTATCTAGATTAATAGTTAGGAGTTTACTATCACAATATGTCTTAAAGGCATTAAGCTTTCTTTGGAGACCCCTCTCCGTCTGGTCTACTATTACCAGATCATCCGCGTACAATAAGCAGGATACCTTATTTCCATCCATTTTAGGGCTGGCACTACCCTCCACCTCTAGAAATGCCGGGAGATCAGACAGAAAAATAGAGAAAAGCTGGGGAGCCAACACGCAGCCCTGTCTTAATCCATTGGCAATAGGTATTTTTGGGGTCAAAGATCCCACGGTATCCTTGATAACTTGCCCCCAATTTTCCCTATGTAATTCCTTTATTATTGTGAGGAGATCTTTGGGAATATTTAACCTCTTTAGGGTATCCCATAGGCAAGCCCGATCCACTGAATCAAAGGCTGCTCTGAAGTCGACGAAACAACAGCATAACTTGCCATTTTGTTCCCGTCGACTTCCTAGCCATAGCCCATAGGGCAAATCCATGATCTATTGTGGAATGGCCCGCTCTAAATCCACCCTGTTCTGTGAGTACAATTTGGAACTCTTCGACCCATGCATTCAATTGTTTCAATACAATTTTAGAGAAGACTTTCTCTCCTATATCTAAGAGGTTGATCAGCCGGTAATTTTGTGGCGCCTCTTTACTCCCTTTCTTGTGGATTGGCCTAATTATGGCACCCTTCCAAGTAGGTGGCCTTACTCCTACTTTTAAGACTATATAGGACATCTTAGCCAGAAATCTTGCACACCATTTAACCACCGACTTCAGAATTATTGCAGGGAGATTATCTGGACCTGCAGCACGAGTTAGCTTAAGTTCTTTTATTGTAAGCTCTACTTGTTCTTCGTTAAATTTGGTTATTAGGTCTTCAGAGATTTCTAGCCATATTTTGGCCTCCACATCCTCTCTGGGCGTTCTTACCCCGTACAGTTCCCTTATGTACTCTTCCCATCTAGGTAATAGGAGATAGCGATGTTAGCGACTGTTTCCAGTCGCTAACATCTTGGCACGCCCACTTTGCATGTCATTAGTGATAAATATCACTGACATGCAAAGTGGGGCCCAAGATGGTCGCTATCTCCTACTAGCTGTCGCTAACTGGTGTTAGCGACAGCTAGGTAATAGGGAGATAATTGTATCTCCGCTTTCTTGGCTTTTAAAACCAAAAAAGCAGAGATAAACCCCCTTGATAATATGCCCCAACATTCCTTCCCAAACGGTACACAGCATCTTAATGGGAAACATTTATTTATCCACATAAAACATGAAAAAGAGAAAACGACTCTAGCCCACACCAATATCTTTTAAATGAAAATCGTGATTTCAAACTAACTCAAAAGAAAAATAATCAAAAAAGTGTTATTGCAATGGGGTAAACATGTGCAATTAATATATAAACATTCCATTATCGGGTTTTCACCTTTAAAGAAAAGTAAAAGAGTTCAGTTCTAATAATTATATATAAAACCTCTCAATTAACTAATTGTGTTTCGATGAAAAATCTAGGAGGGGGCGAGCGGTATCCTTTACCTTGTGGTTTCCAAGTGCCACGCTTAACAACTCTTCCGTCTCAATGATGTGGCACAGAACCAGTCTTTGATGACAGCTATTCTTCCACGAATATTTGCCCCTGTTTTACATTTATTTCAGTGCAACATATATCTGCAACATACACCTGTTTCTTACTTGGTTTAGATAACGCAGCTCTTATTTGTTAATGAAATATAACATTTAAACCATGTAGAATATTTTACAACAGAATAATTGACTAAACAAGTCCTAGATGATTATTTTGAAGATTGCTCCCGAATCAATTTTATTTGAGTAGCTGCTTTTTTTTTTATTTGCACAAATGTAGGGCTTTAAACGAACTGATAATCGATGCATGACAAACAGAGTCAATAAGATAAAGCTGTAATTGAGTTAATCAGTGCTGTTACTGGCATCGCAGCCCAAAGTACCCCGGGGCGCGGCGAAGTACTGGCACTTAGATGTACTGAGGTAATGTTTATGAATAATCAACTACTGTCTTCAGTGCAGCAGTTCGATTCAATTCAATCTGATAAAGTGCCGAAGGAATCGAAAATGAAAAAGTGCTGCCTATGTATTTCAAGCAGGCCAAAATCACATTTTACCTCTGATAACAAGCCAGTAGTTATATGCAATGCATCACTGTCTTATTTATGTGTTTACTCGATGATTTAGTAACGCTCAAGTGGAGATAAACCTTCGAGACTCAGGTTTTTTATTATCTCTTCATTTTCTCTCGAAAAAAACAGAAACATTCCTATTTTGTAAATTAAAAGAACACCAGTGCAAGCGGCGCCTACGTTCTAGGAGAAAAAAAAACTCTGCCAACGTTAACATTTTTCACACAAGGTATTTTTCCAAATCCACCCACATGCTGAGGCCAGCACACAGCGGAGATATATGTTGCCTTTACTACAAAAGCCAGTGTTCGGCAAATTTCCAATCATACTAATTTAAAATAAATGCAACAATCTGCTCCTTGGTAAAAGCTATTTCAGGGGTGGTAGAATTCAAATCATAATTGAATAGGGTTCCTGCATTCAATAGTTCAGAGGCAGGTTTTAGAAATAGTTTTCAATAACAACAATATGAAATGTGTACAATCATTGCTCACATGGAGTGTTCAATATATTTCCTTTATTGTTTCTGATGTATTTTCTACAAAAATAACACACTCCTTTCACTGCGCAGCGGTGCACTGTGATTCAGCAGCTGTTCTTAAAACAGTAGGTGGCTATGGTGATGTTGAAATGATAATTCGCATGTAGCTCACAGTAGTGGTCCCTAAAGTCAAAATCCTCATTTTAATGACGTGCATTTTTGAGGTAAAATGCTATACTAACAGTCATTGTATTGAAAAATTGAATATAATATGGAAAGTAGGGTGCATGTTATAAACAACTAGCGATATTTATCGCTAAATAGGCTTAGCGACATTTTTTTTATCGCCGCGCATCGCCGGATTTTATTGCAGAGATAACGTGCTATTAGCAATGTTTATTTCCAAAGCGATAAAATATCCGGTGATAGCGGCGAAATGCGTGAATATCGCTGGAAATTAAGCGATATTCAGGAATTATCTCTAATAGGACTTAACCTGAATATCCACCTCCCATTGGATTTACAGGCTAAGAAGTGGTCTGAGCAGGCATTAGGATTTGGCGATATTCGCGCTTAGCGCAAATATTTTAATTGCTACGCCTGCGTTGATAATAGGTGATAGCGATCTTAGTGACTCCTTTCAGTTGCTAACAGGTTGGGTACGCCCACTTTGCATGTCATTAGCGAGAAATATCACTGACATGTAATGCGGGCCCCAAACCGCTCGCTAGCACCTAATAGCTGTCTCTAACTGATGTTAGCGAGAGCTTGCTAATAGGGCGATGAAATTATCGCCGCTTTGCGGCTGAAAATGGCCGCAAAAACGGCGATAATTTCATTTTGCCTGCCTTGGTAATATGCCCCTAGGTTTCAGTTATCTACAATGACTTTCGTCTGGCAAAGATTTCCTTGCTACTTACCTATAGGCTTGAAACCACGAAGAGGCAAGAGGAGGTGTCTGCATGCAAGAAAAGGCTCTGCAGAGGGGCACCAGCTACCAGAGTCCTTAACCCCGTAGGCTGCAATAGCCCAGGTGCCACCCAATTTCCAGTGGCAGGAATAAAGGGTGCACAGGCTGCTGCTGCGCGGGACAGGTGAAGAAAAGTGTTCAAATGGCTTCCCCTCGACATCAGTCGCACCATCACCCAGGCCCTCGTCACCAACCACTTGTACTACAGCAACTCTCTCTAAGTAGGAATCGCTACTTAACTACTAAACAAACTCCAGACCATCTAGAACTCAGCAGCCAGGTTCGTCTTCGATCTCCTGAGGCGGGCTCACACCTCTCCCCACCTCAAATCTCCACACTGGCTCCCCATCAGCAAACGATGGCAGGGGAAACAACCATTACGACGCGGTCACAACACTGCAGTACCATTAAAACGCGGATTTTAGGACTTGCGCTGGAGGGCGCTCTAGACTAAGGAATAGTGTGAGTTACTATTCCAACACCTTCCCTACTGTACGTAGGCTGGAGTTGGAATAGTAAATCATACTATTCCTAAGTCCAGCACCCTACAGCGCAAGTCTTGGTAACGACTTGCGTTGTAAAAGCTGCGTTGTGGTGGTACTGCAGGGTTATGTACCGTGTTGTACCATCATACATCCGATGCCAGTTCAAACTGCTCAACAGCACCTACAAAGCCCTTCACAACAAAGGCCCTGCCTACCTGAACCACAAGGTGAACTTCCACCAACCGACCGACAATCTTTATTGATTATCCCTCTTCTTAGCCCACATCCCTCGCATTCACAGAAGCAGAAGTGGAGGCTGTGCCTTCCCTCACCTGGTAGCCAAGTCTCTCCCTGCAGGAGTTCAGGAAGGACCTGAAGACGTGGCTCTTCAACTAATCCATGCCAACAGCATCCTCCTCCTCCCCGAGTGCTGAATATCCTCAAGGGTGATAAGCAGAACTCTACACATCCATTTGATTGATTGATTGATGTATAGGTACACCCATCTGCAGTCCTGGAAGGTGTGGGCTTGTATGCGCTCATCTGAATCGAGGCAGCGGAGTGGCAGATGAGTTTCTCCAAATTGCCTCTATGGATTGGTAACTCAGAGTGAGAGTATGTTTTACTCGCCCTTTATCGCTGTGTGTGATGAGCTTGAATGCTAACCAGCTTATCTCCCTTGGTGGCTTCGGATTTCCGTGACTGGACTGGGGTGGGACTCAAAGTACATGTGCCCCTTCAGCGGTCAGGCATTCTCCTGTGCAGCTGTGCGGCGGCGGTTTGTTATTGAGAGTGCCCTCTTAAATTGACAGTTGCAGCTAGTTTCTTTGAAGTTTCTTTATTTTAATTGTGGTTGTACCTGCAATTATAGGACTGGCCATAAGGAATCAAATCGTCCTTCATTTGTTCTTTTGACTGAATTATATAAACCTGTGGGTCATATGAAGCTACTGAAGCACCAGTACTTTTAAGGAGTGGAAATACTTCCAATTAGATGTTTTTTTAAATTAACGTGGTGTTTTGACATCAATTGCTTCATATTGGCAAGTCTTAAATCCGGATCTCCACAGGATCCTTGCCCGGCCAAGTGTCTAGCAAATATGGCACCTGTTCTAAATGACCTGGTAAATCCCATCCTGAATCTGTCGCTCTCTTCCGGGGTAGTTCCCAAAGCTTGGAAGAGCGCCATGATCCTGCCACTCATTAAAAAACCAGCGCTCGACCCTTCAGTCCATGCCAATTACAGACCCATCTCCCTACTCCCTGCTCTGGCGAAAGTGACTGAGAGGTTTGTTCACAGATCTATCTCTAATTTCATCGAGGAAAAGGGTCTGTTGCATGGCACTCAATCTGGCTTCCGTGCAAATTTCAGCACGGAGACTGCGCTCCTTGAAGTCACAGATGCCATCAGGGAGGAGTTGGATGTTGGAAAAAAAGTGGTACTGATTATGCTAGACCTGTCGGCGGCTTTCGACACCGTTCCCCTCGCACTTCTTCTTTCCAGACTCTGGGACTTTGGTCTGCGGGGAACGGTGTGGAATTGGCTTAAATCCTTCTTAGCCGACCGCCGGCAGACAATCTGGGCGCCTCCCTACTCCGCCGAAATGTCACCGCTAGAAGTGGGGGTTCCCCAAGGTTCCATTCTGAGCCCCCTCCTTTTTAACATCTTTATGGCCCCCCTGGCGGTGACGGCGGAGTCTTTCGGCGCCCGGATTGTCACTTATGCTGACGACACCCAACTCCTCTTTGTAAGCAACAAGGATGGCCTGTTTGATGATGCCCAGGTCAAAGGCTGTTTGAGCGCTGTTTTTGAGTGGTTTGGACCTCATGGGCTGAAGTGCAACTCCGACAAGTCGGAGTTGCTCTTCTTTGGTTGTACCTCTGAGCCTGATTGGAAACCCTGGTGGCCGCAAGATATGTTTCCTCCCACTAGTTCGTCTTTGAAAGCCAAAAATTTGGGAGTTTTGATTGACAATGAGCTATCTTTCGGGCCGCATATCTCATCTCTTACTGGGAAATGTTTCGGCATCCTTCGGATGCTTCGTAAATTCCTCCCTCTAGTCTCCATCCAGCACAGAAAAATCATTGTCCAGGCACTGATTGGCTCTAGGCTGGATTATGCTAATGTTATGTTTCTGGGACTTCCCAAATATCTGGTCAGGCGTCTGCAAATCGCCCAGAATTCTGCAGCCCGAGCCATCTTTGGTCTTCCAAAAAAAGCCAGAGCCACTGATCTTCTCTCAACACTACACTGGCTTCCTATTGCTAAAAGGATTCTGTTTAAAACTTTGACCACGACTTTCAAGGCCCTACATGGTATAGGCCCCAAATATATTTCCAAACGATTGTCCTGGTATAACCCCCCCAGATCTCTCAGATCTTCGTCCCTATCTAAAATGAGTGTTCCCATTATCAAGCGTGCTAGAGCAGGAGGACGGTCTTTTCGCTACTTAGCTCCTCATGCTTGGAATGACCTCCCAATCTCTTTGAGACAGACCTCTAGCGTTCTGTCCTTCCGAAAGGCCCTTAAGACATGGCTTTTCCGTTAATTTGATGTTGCTTCCTGTGTCTGCACATCCTCTCAGTGTTATGTTCTCCCTTCTTCGGTTGGGTTTCCTTCGATAAAGCGCCGGGATACTCCGTGGAGTGGCCGTGCGCTATAGAAGTATAAAAATAACATAACATAACATAACATATTTCCTACATTTTTACCTAGTTTTTCTCCAGGGTCATTGATTCAATTGCTTTTGGTGAGCTATCAAATCTAATATGTGCTGTGCTTTGTTTAAGGCACTAATAGCCATGGTATTGACAACTGAGGTATATAGTGTTGCGATCCCGGTGGGATTGTATTTTGGAGCAAAATGGCTAGTGCGAGATGATATGGTGAATAGGGTCCACCAATGCAGGCTGGTGTGCATTAATTGCAGCGGTGGTACGTGCAAGTAAGTGCAGGGGGCAGGGCGAGGGGGAGTCAACAGATGATGGAATAGGGAGAATTAAATAAATAAAGAATTCCTATTTCGACGTCTGTAGGCATCTCCATTGCCTCTCCCCAACTCTCCCCACTGTGCTTACCTGCAACGACAGCTGCTGTTGACAAACCCAGGCATAACAGGTCAAACTGGCCACAATTTTACCTCAGAACCAAAGTTAGTTCAGGATAATTTGGGTCCAAAAAGTTAACTAGACCTCAGTGAACCCCCCCAGCCAATAGAATACATTAACTACGAGCATTCAGAGGCACGTATGGATTGTTTCAATCTCCTCCTCAGAAAACTTGGAGCACAAACTCTAATTTGTTTCTGTAAATCTCAAACTTTAATAACTCTAGTATAAAGGCTGTCTTTTTACACAGTGCTCCAATTTTTCCCCTAGACATCTTGGGCCTCATTTATGAAAAGTGGCGCATCGCTGCATGAAAACAGCGATGCGCCACTTTTCACTACGTCCTCCTTGCACCACCAATGATGCGTCATAATTACAGTATGACGCATCATGTCACAAGGAGTTACAGATACGTCAGCATTTCTGACGTATCTGTAGGAGCAAAAGTGACGCATTGCTGGAGTGTGTCACAAAAGTGACGCAACTCCAGCAATATGTCCTTTCACATGGGGCAAGCCCCATGTGAAAGGACTTGCGTCAGTCTTACGCCTGCTGTGAGGCAGGCGTAAGATTTTGGCGCAACAGCTTCCTAAAAGTGACGCATTGAAATATCATAGATTTCACTGCATCATTTCTACGACCCTTCCTTGAGTCAATACGCCCCCCTTACATACATTATACCTGGCGCAGGTATAATGTGGCGCAGGGGTTTACAAAGTGACGCATCTACCTAGATGCGTCACTTTGTAAATTTAGTGCAACAAGGCACATTTTGTACGCTGCTGGTGTTTCACAAAAAGTGACGCACCGGCGGCGTAAAAGTGACGCAAGGCCTCATAAATGAGGCCCCTGATGTTTTACCTCGTGGCAGATGGGTCCAACAGTAATTAGATTGCAGCTGGATATGGATTTCTGTAAAAACTGAACAAATGGGATTACATTGTTGTTAGAACCGGCTGTCTCTAGTTGGCAGAGGTATATACTTCTGACAAATAGGGACACACCTTTTCTAGTCAGGGCAAGGGGATCACACCCTTCGATAACCCCTGCTCACCCCCTTGGTAGCTTGGCAGAGCAGACAGGCTTATCTCAGAGGCTGTGTGTTAAGCATTTATGACCACATACAGTAATACAGTGAATACACTACAAATGGACACGACACAGTAGTATTATAAAAATAAGTATTTTTATATAAGGCTTAGCACAAGACCAAATAACGAAAAAAATGTACACAATCTTAATAAATACTCTGGGAAGGGAAATAGGATAGTTCAAAGGTAGGTTCTTCTTTAGCACAAAAGTCTTTAGTATCAAGCAAATCTTCTTCTTGGCAATATAGTTCTTAGCAACAGGGTAGCCCACACGGGAGCTACACGACGTCGAGGCAAAGTTAACCCAAAGGTTCGGCGTCGACCGCGAGGAGCACTACGTCGAGCCTGGAGTCACACGGACCCCCAACAACACAGTACCTTTGGAAAATGAAGCGCCCGATGATCAGCGGCGTCGAGCAATCCGGCGTCGCGTCTTCGGTGTCGATTAGGCCTCAGCAGGTGTCGTCGATGGTGCGGTTGCACAGAGTGAGCAGCGCTCACGGCGTCGAGAGGGCACACAGTTGATGCGATCAGCAGTGGTGCAGACACGAGGTCCCTTGGCGCTAGAGCCGTACTCCCACTCACTGGCGTTGCTGCTGGCGTCGGTCGGGCCCGGCGGCCGGTCATCGAGGAAGCGGGACACTGGGGCCGTTACCCACTGCGTCGAGCTGGATTCGGCGACGTCCGTCGGCGTCGAGATTGCTGGTTCTTTCAGAGGGGCTGGATTCACGATTCCAGCAAATAGCACTTTAGCAGATGAAGTCCTTTAGCCCTGTGACTTCAGCAGGAGACTGGCACTCTTCCAGTCCTTGGAGATTTTCTTAGCAAGCGTGAGAGTACACACACAGTTCCTCTCTCCTGGTTCCTTGGCAAAAATAAAGAAGCACTGCAGGATTCCCCCCAGCAAACAGCACACTGGCAGAAGGGGTAGGCAAGTCCTTAGATCAGCAGGCCTCTTGTCCTTGGTTACAGGGTTCCTTGTCAGAAGTGATCTGATTTCTTAGTTCAGGGGTCCTTCTCTTATACCCCTTTCCGGCGTTGATCCCTTTGTCCATGTCGGGGACTTTCCCAACATCCTGGGTCTGTTGTGGGTGGAGCCAGGCAGAAGCACCTGGCTTATTCACTGAGCAGGGCTGGGTCCTCAGACGCCCAGCAGGAGGTGGAGCCAGCATTGACACTGGCAGGAGCAGAGCTATCGGCCTCCTGGCAGGAGGTGGGTCTAGGATCATCCATGACAGGCACAGAGCCATCAGCCGCTTGGCAGGAGGTGGAGCCAGCATTGTATCAGGCAGGGCAGGCTATCAGCAACTACTCTCCCCCTACTCTCAACGCAAATGTCCCACTCATCCCACACTGACTCATCCAGACCTCGGGAGCCACCCAGCTCCTGTCACACACACGCAAGACCAGCAGAAACCAGAAATGGTTGGACAAGAAAATAGACACTTTCTAAAAGTGCTATTTTCAAACCCAGAGTCCAAAAACCATCCACACCAACGGATGCGTAATTAAACCCCGAGTTCAGGGATACCAAACTCGACATTGCACCATGCTCCCCGAGCCAGCTAGGATCATAGCATTAATAATCCCGGTGGCCCATTCTAACTAATGGAGAGCAGGCTACCTCGCAATAGTGAAGAACGAAGATGGCTGTAATTCACTATTAGGACATGCCAACTTGGTCAGGCGTGTCCTACCTTATACTTGCAATGCACCCTGCCCGTGGGCCTACCATAGGGGTGACTAACATGAAGTCAAGGGAAGGTTGAGGGGCTGGCAAGTAGGTATACTTGGGCAGCCTGCGTGACAGCACTAGGCTGCACGTGGGTCTCGCAATGACCGACCCGTAGACATTCTTTTACGAGGCCGCTCCTGTGGGTGGCACAACACGTGCTGCAAGCCCACGAGCGGCATTTGTATTTACAAGCCCCGGCACTCCTGGTGCACTAGACTAGGGACTGACAGTAAACCAAATAAGCCAAACATGGATACACTAGATACAACAATTTAACATAGGGAGCACTTGCGCTGTGGCACTGATCAGCAGTGACACCGCGCCCAAAGCATATACCAGCAAAACATCAAAAAACAGTGGAGGCAAAACAGAAAAAATGGAGGAGAGACTCAAGCCAATGATGTCAGGTCTAACACGTGTCCCCTCCAGCTGAAATGTGGGGAGAACTACCCTTGACCGAGGGAGTCCTCATCACTAAGGCGGAAAAATCTGGACAGACCATCAGCATTGGCGTGATCTGAACCAGGGCGGTGTTCCATAAAGTCCATCCCCTGTAGAGAAATGGACCAACTCAACAGTTTCGGATTCTCACCCCTCATCTGCATCAACCATCTGAGGGGCCTGTGGTCTGTCTGAACCCGGAAGTGAGTCCCAAACAGGTAGGGTCTCAGCTTCTTCAGCGCCCAGACCACAGCAAATGCTTCGCTCTCTATCGCACTCCAACTAGTTTCCTGGGAAGTAACCTCCGACTGATGAAGGCTACAGGCAAGTCTCGGCCCTCTTCATTCACCTGAGCTAGAACAGCCCCCACGCCATGCTCTGAAGCGTCCGTCTGGACAATAAATTCTTTCGAAAAGTCGGGTGCCTGGAGTATAGGTGCTGTGCACATGGCAGCTTTCAGGGTGTCAAAGGCCGTTTGACAGGCGTCAGTCCAGATCACGTTTCGTGGCTGCTTCCTGGAAGTCAGCGAAGTCAAGGGGTGCACAATGTTACCGTAATCCTTGACAAACCTCCTGTAGTAACCCGTGAGTCCTAAGAAGGCTCTCACCTGAGTTTGGGTTTTGGGCGGCGCCCAAGCCAGGATGGTATCAATCTTGGGTTGCAGGGGGGCAACCTTGCCGCTCCCTACTTGGTGCCCCAAATACACCACCGAACCCTGCCCAATCTGGCACTTACTGGCTTTGATTGTGAGGCCTGCTCCGCGCAGGGCCAACAACACTTCCTGGAGGTGGCGCAAGTGTTCCTCCCAGCTGGCGCTGAACACTGCGATGTCGTCCAGGTAGGCGGCACTGAAATCCTCCAGTCCAGCCAAGACCTGGTTGACCAACCTCTGGAAGGTGGCAGGGGCTATCTTCATCCCAAAGGGCATCGCCCGGCTCTGGTATAGCCCATCTGGTGTGGAGAATGCGGACCTCTCCTTTGCCCCATCAGTCAAGGCGATCTGCCAGTACCCAGACGTTAGATCAAACGTACTGAGGTACCGGGCAGCCCCCAACCGATCGATGAGCTCATCAGCTCTGGGGATGGGGTGCGCGTCAGTCTTCGTGACCGAATTGAGTCCTCGGTAATCCACGCAGAACCGGAGTTCTGGTGAAGCACCAGGCGCTGCAGCCTTCGGGACCAAGACCACTGGGCTGGCCCAAGGACTGCTAGAGGACTCAATCACCCCTAACGCAAACATTTTGGAGACCTCCTCCTTAATGTATGCTCTAACCTTGTCAGTCACCCTGTAAGCCTTGTGCTTCACAGGAGGGCTGTCTCCGGTGTCAACGTCATGGACACACCAATGAGTGACACCCGGAACCAAGGAAAACAGATCCGGGAATTGTCCCAACAGGTGGCGACAATCCTGTTTCTGCTCAAGGGTCAGTGTGTCAGAGAGGACCACACCATCCACTTACCCGTCTTGCTCTTTAGCACACAGGAGGTCAGGAAGAGGCTCACTCTCCTCCTCCATTCCAGCATCTGTAGCTAGGAGCATGCCCACTTCGGACCTCTCTAAGTGGGGCTTCAAACGGTTGACATGCAGGACCCGCAAGGGGTTCCTGGGAGATTTCAAGTCTACCAAGTAGGTGACATCGCTCTTCTTCTCCACAACCTTAAACGGCCCAGTCCACCTGTCCTTGAGCGCACAAGGTTCCACAGGGGACATGACCCACACTTCTTGACCAGGCTGACGCTCTACCAGAGTGGCATTCCGGTCGTACCATCGCTTCATCTCCTCCTGGCTGGCCTCCAGATTTGCCTGAGCAAGTTCTCTGAAGCGCCGAGTCTGGTTCCGAAAGGCCAGCATGTAGCTGTATACATCCTGGGGAGGTTTCCTGAGAGATTGCTCCCAGCCTTCCTTGACCAGACTCAGAGGCCCTCTTACCGGGTGACCGTATAAGAGCTCAAAGGGGCTGAACCCTAGAGACTTCTGCGGCACCTCACGGTAAGCAAACAACAGGCATGGCAAGAGGACGTCCCATTTCCGCCTCATTGGTTCTTCAAGACCCATGATCATGCCTTTAAGGGTACGGTTGAATCTCTCAACCAACCCATTTCCTTGAGGGTGGTAAGGAGTGGTGAACTTGTAGGTTACCCCACACTCCTTCCACAGAGACTTCATATAGTTCGAAATGAAGTTGGTGCCTCGGTCTGACACCACCTCTCTGGGGAACCCCATCCGGGAGAAAACACCCATCAGTGCCCGTCCCACCACGGGGGCCATCACTGTTCGGAGAGGGATGGCTTCCGGGTACCGTGTGGCATGGTCCACCAAGACCAGGATGAACCTGTTGCCCAGGGCGGTCTTGGGGTCCAGGGGCCCAACAATGTCAATACCCACCCGGTCAAAGGGGGTACTGACCACTGGAAAAGGTTGGAGGGGAGCCTTCTGCTTCCTTCCGCTTTTCCCACTTGCCTGGCAAGTGTGACAAGTCTTGCAATGGATGTCTACATCCCTACGCATCTGAGGCCAATAAAAATGGGTGACAAGCCTGTCATAGGTCTTGTCCTGCCCCAGATGTCCAGCTAACGGAACATCATGAGCCAAACCCAGTAGGAAGGCTCTGAAGCGCTGGGGTACCACCAGCACACGGGCTGACCCAGGCTCAGCAGCCTTAGGCTCGCTATAAAGGAGGTCTTTCTCCCAGTACACAAAATGTGACCCTGACTGATCACCTGAGGATTGGGCTGAGGCCTGCTGCCTCATGCCCACAAGAGAAGGGCACACCTTCTGTTCCGCACAGAATTCCTCCCTGGAGGGACCACCATCCTGCTGCCAATGGGTCAGCTCGGGCAGGTCTCCCAGTTCGGCAATTTGTTCCCCTGTGGGCTCCAGGGCATCCCCCTCAGGGTCTACCTCCTCCTGGACCACGGGAACTACGGGGGCCGGTTTCCCGCGCCTCCTGCCTCTTCTCTTCACAGCTGGGTCCTGGGCCGTACTTTCAGGCTCCGGGACCCCATCAACACCCTTACTCGCTGTCATCGAACGAGTGGTTGCACACACCCACTCTGGCACGCCCAACATTTTCAAGTGCGCCTCTCTCTCCACCTTAGCCCAAGGGGAGTCTTCTAAATCATTGCCCAGGAGACAATCGACAGGCATGGCGGGCCTCACAGCAACCTGAAGAGTACCTGAAACTCCCCCCCATTCAAAGGAAACCTGAGCTACCTCACACTCTTTCTGGGAGTTGTCGGCAGCTATCACGGGGTAGAATGCGTGGGGAACCACCTGCTCTCTGGACACCAAGTGACACTTGACAGCTGTCACACTCGCTCCGGTGTCTCTGAGAGCTTCCACTCTATGGCCATTAATGGTCACCCACTGCCTATATTTACTAGTGTTACTAGGCAGAGGGGGTGGAGGGACCATTTGCATGTCTCCTAGCGAGACCAGGGACATCTCTGTGGGACCCCTCCCACCTTGGACAACCATCTCCTCCCCTCCCAGGGCTACATTCGCCAACTGACGGGGGTGCACTCGGCGGTGCATTCGATTTCTTCATGGGACACTGGGGGTCGTAATACCGGTGCCCCACCTGCCCACAAGTGTAGCAGGTTAGGGGGCCCCTATGAACAGGTTTAACCGTCGGGCCCCTGGCTTCTTCTCAGGGGGAGGCTGGGAACCTTTCCCTTGGTTTTCTTGGGGATTACTTTGGGGCCCTTTCTGGGACTCCTTCTGTTTACCCTTGTCCCCCCCACTCTTCTGCTGGGCACCCTGCCCACCTTTGGCTGAGTCTCCCACTGGACCCTTGTGGACCCTGGTACTGACCCAGCGGTCCGCCTCCTCAGCAAGTTTTCTAGGGTTAGATATCTTGCTATCGATCAGGTGCTGGCGCAGCTCTGGAAAACAGTTATTAGACAAATGCTCCCAAGCAAACAAATCATAAAGAGCTTCATAACTTTCCACTTTGCTGCCCTTTACCCAACCATCCATGGCTCTGCAAAAATAAGACACATATTCAACCCACGTCGTACCAGGCAACTTCTTACATTCTCTGAAAGCTTGTCTGTACTTCTCGGGGGTTAGGCCATACCGCAACATTAAAGCATCCTTCATATGAGTATACGACATCCTATCCGCAACAGGCAGGTCTAACAGGGTATCTCTCCCCTCATTCACAAAGCGACCCCACAACCCCGCTCCCCAATTCTTCTCAGGGACCTGGTGGGCCAACAATGCTAACTCATATGCTTTAAACCACTGACCAATATCTTCGTTCCTATGATAATCTTTTATCACATCTTTGGGAAAGTAAAACTTACTTTCTGCAGGCCCAGATGGAATGCTGCCACCAGAGGGATTCAATTCCAACTTCGTAGCTTGGATGTCCAACTCCCTCAACTTGGTTTCACGCTCCAAAGCTAACTTCTCTCTTTCAAACTCTAACTTTTTGATCTCCAAATCAGCTTCTCTTCTACCTCTTGCATTTTCTAATTCCAACTGCCCATTTATCTTTAGCCTTGCCATTTCCATGTTGTATGCACGCTCCTTCGCCCTTTCTTCTCGTTCTTCAGGGGAAAGACCTTTGGAGGAAACGCTGCTTCCGGGAGAGGACTCAGGCCCATTCACTGGCGCCTCCTCATCCCCTTCCACTGGCGGTACCACCACCGGATCAGTGGGATCTCTTGATTCCAACCAGGCCTCCAAAGCTTTGAGATATTGTTCTTTTCTTGAGAGGCCTTTGGCAGGCACTTTCAACTGCTTGCAAAAGGACTTCAGCTCCTTCAAGCCGTAGTCGTTTATCTTCGCTCTGTCAAATTCCTCCTCAACAACAACAGGGGTAGTGACTCCGTTGTCACTCATGGTCAAAACTGGCAGTAGTCAAAAAATCAAGCTTCAGAAAAGCGGAGAACCAAAAATAGGATCCTTCCAAATTAGATTGTGACTGCGCTATGGTCTGCTTTCACTATGTAGCGCACACTAATCACTGCACATGGGGCATAAATGCAAGGTCCAAATCCTCACCGCTGCGTCCAATGTTAGAACCGGCTGTCTCTAGTTGGCAGAGGTATATACTTCTGACAAATAGGGACACACCTTTTCTAGTCAGGGCAAGGGGATCACACCCTTCGATAACCCCTGCTCACCCCCTTGGTAGCTTGGCAGAGCAGACAGGCTTATCTCAGAGGCTGTGTGTTAAGCATTTATGACCACATACAGTAATACAGTGAATACACTACAAATGGACACGACACAGTAGTATTATAAAAATAAGTATTTTTATATAAGGCTTAGCACAAGACCAAATAACGAAAAAAATGTACACAATCTTATTAAATACTCTGGGAAGGGAAATAGGATAGTTCAAAGGTAGGTTCTTCTTTAGCACAAAAGTCTTTAGTATCAAGCAAATATTCTTCTTGGCAATATAGTTCTTAGCAACAGGGTAGCCCACACGGGAGCTACACGACGTCGAGGCAAAGTTAACCCAAAGGTTCGGCGTCGACTGCGAGGAGCGCTACGTCGAGCCTGGAGTCACACGGACCCCCAACAACACAGTACCTTTGGAAAATGAAGCGCCCGATGATCAGCGGCGTCGAGCAATCCGGCGTCGCGTCTTCGGTGTCGATTAGGCCTCAGCAGGCGTCGTCGATGGTGCGGTTGCACAGAGTGAGCAGCGCTCACGGCGTCGAGAGGGCACACAGTTGATGCGATCAGCAGTGGTGCAGACACGAGGTCCCTTGGAGCTAGAGCCGTACTCCCACTCACTGGCGTTGCTGCTGGCGTCGGTCGGGCCCGGCGGCCGGTCGTCGAGGAAGCGGGACACTGGAGCGGGACACTGGGGCCGTTACCCACTGCGTCGAGCTGGATTCGGCGACGTCCGTCGGCGTCGAGATTGCTGGTTCTTTCAGAGGGGCTGGATTCACGATTCCAGCAAATAGCACTTTAGCAGATGAAGTCCTTTAGCCCTGTGACTTCAGCAGGAGACTGGCACTCTTCCAGTCCTTGGAGATTATCTTAGCAAGCGTGAGAGTACACACACAGTTCCTCTCTCCTGGTTCCTTGGCAAAAATAAAGAAGCACTGCAGTATTCCCCCCAGCAAACAGCACACTGGCAGAAGGGGTAGGCAAGTCCTTAGATCAGCGGGCCTCTTGTCCTTGGTTACAGTGTTCCTTGTCAGAAGTGATCTGATTTCTTAGTTCAGGGGTCCTTCTCTTATACCCCTTTCCGGCGTTGATCCCTTTGTCCATGTCAGGGACTTTCCCAACATCCTGGGTCTGTTGTGGGTGGAGCCAGGCAGAAGCACCTGGCTTATTCACTGAGCAGGGCTGGGTCCTCAGACGCCCAGCAGGAGGTGGAGCCAGCATTGACACTGGCAGGAGCAGAGCTATCGGCCTCCTGGCAGGAGGTGGGGCTAGGATCGTCCATGGCAGGCACAGAGCCATCAGCCGCTTGGCAGGAGGTGGAGCCAGCATTGTATCAGGCAGGGCAGGCTATCAGCAACTACTCTCCCCCTACTCTCAACGCAAATGTCCCACTCATCCCACACTGACTCATCCAGACCTCGGAAGCCACCCAGCTCCTGTCACACACACGCAAGACCAGCAGAAACCAGAAATGGTTGGACAAGAAAATAGACACTTTCTAAAAGTGCTATTTTCAAACCTAGAGTCCAAAAACCATCCACACCAACGGATGCGTAATTAAACCCCGAGTTCAGGGATACCAAACTCGACATTGCACCATGCTCCCCGAGCCAGCTAGGATCATAGCATTAATAATCCCGGTGGCCCATTCTAACTAATGGAGAGCAGGCTACCTCGCAATAGTGAAGAACGAAGATGGCTGTAATTCACTATTAGGACATGCCAACTTGGTCAGGCGTGTCCTACCTTATACTTGCAATGCACCCTGCCCGTGGGCCTACCATAGGGGTGACAAACATGAAGTCAAGGGAAGGTTGAGGGGCTGGCAAGTAGGTATACTTGCGCAGCCTGCGTGACAGCACTAGGCTGCACGTGGGTCTCGCAATGACCGACCCGTAGACATTATTTTACGAGGCCGCTCCTGTGGGTGGCACAACACGTGCTGCAAGCCCACGAGCGGCATTTGTATTTACAAGCCCCGGCACTCCTGGTGCACTAGACTAGGGACTGACAGTAAACCAAATAAGCCAAACATGGATACACTAGATACAACAATTTAACATAGGGAGCACTTGCGCTGTGGCACTGATCAGCAGTGACACCGTGCCCAAAGCATATACCAGCAAAACATCGAAAAACAGTGGAGGCAAAACAGAAAAAATGGAGGAGAGACTCAAGCCAATGATGTCAGGTCTAACAATTGTCATATTTGCCCCACGTAAGGTAGTCACTGTGCACACTAAAGTCAATTCACAGGCGTAAGCTTGCAGATGTACTAGTCCACCGACATCTATATAGTATTCACTGGTGTTTAAAATAGCAGAAGAACCATTTTTAAAATTAAGAAATGCCAAGTTTCACACATTTGTAAGTGAGCTATAATGGCAAAGCAAATGTTCGCAAAGCTGAATATGCCCCAAAACTGAGATTAGAGATACTATCTTGTAGCAGACATTACTGGACAAACTGAGACTACAAGAGAATAAGGAACATCAACCTCCCAGTGTTACCACCCAGAATATTAACCAGGTAAAGGTTTGTGAATTCTCTGGTTCGAAAATCGCCCAAGAATGTGGAATGTCCACTGTGGTTCAGAGTGGTAACTCCAATTCCCATTTCTAAGAGCACTTTCAGGGTCTGATTTGGAGTGGCTCGAAATTCTGCATTCCAGAATATATTGGTTGTTCTGGATGCACAACAGTAGTTTGCTGTCTCACTCTTCCTTAACGAGGGCCTACATTGATAAATATGCACTGAAAGACATTGCCCCATTTTCATTTTAAAGGTAACATAGATTTGGATGCCATGTTTTATGCACTAGCTGCTCAAGGCTGCTATTTGATATCTGATACTTCTTGCATATGTCCTATTCTTTAGTTGCAAACTTTTTTTTTCGTGATGTGTAAGTGTACAAATATAACATGTTAGGTGCAAAAATTGAGGTTAATAATCTGCACTAATATATTCACTTTTATATCACTTGCCTAAACTTTATCTAATGTTACGCAAAGGCTCACTTACTTTCCCTATTGCAGGGCTCCTTGTGGTTGACAGGTAACTGCCACACTTCATATCTCATTGCTAGACCTGTCAGCCTTAGTGTGATCTTCCCACAAACACTTTCCTGCTTACCTCCTCTTTTTGCTGATTCTTTTTATGGGCTTTGGGACCTTACCACAGCTGAACATTGCTAAACTGCACATACTTCTTCCTAAACATGTTAACATGGGTATATTCACAATTAGCATATTTAATTTACTTGGAAGTCCCCTCTAAAGTGGTATACCATATCCCCAGGGACTGTAAATTAGATGCTACTAGTGGGCCTGCAGCACTGATAGTACCACCCTCACAATTAGCCTTTTAAACATGTCTCAGGCCTACCGATGCAGAACCCGTGGGTGCAGTTTTACTGACACTTCAACTTAGCTATAAAACCCTTTGTAAAGCCTTCAACTCCCCTTTTATCACACATAAGTCACCCCTAAGGTGCCTACCTAAGGTGCCCAGAGGGAAGAGCGCTGTGTAAGTAAAAGGTAGGACAGGTACTTTTAAGTTTTGTATCTCCTGGTAGTGAAAAACACCTACATTAATGTTTCCCTACTGTGATGCCTACTCCTTTTATAGGCTAATAGTAGGAATTCATTGATACATTTTGAAGCTGTAATTCCTGATTATAAAGGAGTAGAGTTATCATGTGCTATATCTTTGGAATTGTAATGATACATCCTCTTTACTGGTTAAGATGGATTTATCATTACTGTTTTAGAAATGCCACTTGGAGAAAGTGGACCTCTCTCTGCTCTTACAGCTCTCTGTGCATGCAGCCTCTCTACAATACATGTCTGGGGTGGGTGACAGCTACACTTTGTGCAGCATCTCTAAACAGCCACAAACACAGGAAGGCTAGGTGTGTCTGAGTGCTCATCTGCATTCTGATGATTGTCCTGGTTAGGAAGGGCAGGAGGGCCTGACACTTACACATGAATTGCCAATGCCATGTTCCCACACAAACAGCTGATTAACCTCTACTGATTGTCTGGAGCCAGGGCTGCGATAAAAGGTCCTCTGTGCATTTCAAAGAATCTGCTTTGAAGTCACCCCCACTTAAAGGCACACCTGAGTTAAAATACTGGGTCCCTGACACCACCAAACCCGACACTACTGGACCTGTGAAGAATTCTGCCAGGAGGAAGGACTGCTGTGCTGCTACAAGGGATGCCACTCTGATGGACTGCTGATCTGTAAGAACTGCTGTATGCTCTGCTTTGCTGCCCTGCTGCCTGCTACCCTCAGCCCTATTGAGGAAAGGACCGGACCAATCTCACATTAACCCAGAGTGCCTCCAAGTGCATGCTGGCTATGTCTCTTGCGCTGAAGTCTCAGGGACATCAAGAGACCTTCTACAACCCTGCAACAGCACCTCAACTCTGCCATCTGTGAGTCCAGTCCTGCCAGGTGGTGCCAATCCAGTCCTGAACACTTGGAAGTGAAGTTTTCTGTGCTGCAATTCTCGACATAATGCATTGCTGCCTTTGTGCCAATTGGCACCTCCACATTTCTCTCGACAATGACACATCATCCATCTTCAGTCCTGCACAATAGTGAGGTTTTCCAGAGTTCACAAATCGGCAACAATGCATCCCCTACGAGTCCCTCAGATCGACTATCTCGTATTACCTCATTGCTCCTCACATCTCTTGGCACTTTAAGACTCTGAGCAATATATTTTCAAATATTCTTTTAAAATTCATAACTCTGATTCTATTTATTGAGTTTTCGTTCTTTTAGTCTTGTTGTACCCATAACATTATTGTCTATAATTCTAACCTGGTGTGGAGTCTTTTTGTGGTGTTATAGTGTTGGTGTGTGTGTTGCACAAATGCTTTACAAATTGATTCTTCAGATAAGCCTGACTGCTCTGTGCCAAGCTACCAGAGGGTGAACACAGATTACCTTTTAGTGTGCGTGTTGCTTACACTGGCTACGATTGTGGTTCCTGCTTGAACAGGGTGGATATCTCTGCAACTAGAAACCCCAATTTCTAAAACTCATTATTTTGGGAGCACTCTGAAATCAAACTTTACAATCTGGACCATACTGAACTAGTGAATGGATGCTCAACCTTTTCCAGGTCCCCTATCCCAGTTAATAACTACTCAAACACTTGTTACTTTGTGTAGAATTATATGAAGTACTTCTGGTAGGAGGTGCAAAGCAGGTGGGAAACAGCCACTACAACGCGTCCATTTGCATGCATAACCTTAACCACGCATACATTACAACGCATGCATGGTTACCACGCATAGCCTTTACCACGCATTCTTTCACTACGAGATACGTTCTCACCTCACCTACCCCCCATTTCTTTTCTCTCTCCTTCCTCTCCTCTCCTAATGTATTGCTTATGGTTTAATGTAATGTGTAATTGTTGATCTTTTTCTGTTATACTCTTAAACCACATTGTTGCACTTCCTTTTATCCCTCCTGTTCGTCTCCTACTGCATCCTCCCTCTATGTCTCTCCTTCTCCCCTCTCTCAATGTACTGAAACTGAACTTTTTTTGTCTGATGTCCGATGGAGCTACCTGGTTTAGCTATAGGTGAGATCGGCAGTGGATTCCCTCCTTGGTCTTCACCTACCCAGTCGGTCTTTAGAGAGACTTCTTTTCATCTCTCCTTATTGTCTCTTCCCTTATCCTCCCTCTCTCACCTCTTCTGCACCACCCACTACTTTTCTCTCTCCTTTCTCTCCTCTCCAAATTGTATTGCCTATTTTTGGGGATTTATTGTGTAATTGTTGAACTTTTTCTGTTACATTGTTGATTCTCATCTAAAGCGCTCTGATACCTCCGGGTTTAGTCAGCGCTATATAAAACTCTTTTAAATAAATAAATAAATAAATAAAAAAGGGGTAATATAGAAAAAAAAGAGAACTGGAGTAGGGAGGGTGCAGGGGAGCAGTGAAAGGAATTGAGGCAGGGATCGGAGATAACCTTTACCATGAAAATACCATTATCATGCATGGTTTTACAATGAAAATCGTTGTAAAAGTATGCATGGTAAAGGCATTTTCGTAGTAAAGGTTATGCATGGTAATGGCATTCGCGTTTTAACGCATGCGTGGTAAAGGCATGCGTGGTAAAGGCATGCGTTGCAACGGAATGCGTAGTAACATCATAGAACCAAGCAGGTAGGTCCTGTAGGGTTTTCAAGATTAGGAAGTTTGGTGGACTGTTGCAAAAACACTCTGTATTTGCCTCAAGAGTAAATCAACGTTCTGTGGAAGGTAACGGGTCACATTTTCATAAAAACTTAGATAGAGAAACTAGAAAACATTTGTTTCATTTACATAGGAATGATCACCAATCACAGTTGAGTTCACCTTTTAAAACCTGCAACCTCCTAGTTTGAGAGTTCACTGGAACAGATGAATGGTGCCTGTTATTTTTTTTTTACAAATATCGTATCTGCTTTTCAAAGGACAGGAAACAAGTTTTACATGAACTACATCAGGAATTTCTAGGAGCGAAAGGGTTGTAAAGGCAAAGGAGTCCATGTCCTGTGCATGGAGCCTGGTTTGCTGAATCATTCCCTTCAATCGAGGTCGGAGTGTGGATAATCTGTGGGATACTGGAAGCTGCACCCTCTTGCAAGAGAGCCATTTGACCAGAAGCAAATAAAAAATGTCTTCAGACAGTCCTTTTGAAACATAACACCTGTCTCTGGAGAATGGAGAAGGTTCTGAAGATAGAGAAAGCGTGTCCTTTTGAAGAGGGAACCAATGAGCTTGTTCAATTTAACTTTTGTGTGGTCATGAATTTATGGAGAGCCGTCTGTAATTGGAAAACACGAGCTGTTGTCTATGGAAACAGCTGTGAACGTCTGCACTTCTTATTCATGAAGTAGTCAAGTTTCTGAAAAGACATTAACAAATATAAAAAAACTATTCTCTTAAAAAACTTTCGTATGAAACATTACCTTCTTTCAGGTATGTAAAAATGTAAAGCTAACCACTGTGGCCATTTTAGGAACCTGAGCCAGCACTTTTCTTTGTTTAAGTTGACTTAAAAAATATACTTAAGAGTTACATCTAATTTTTGCCTGACACTTTGTCCTGACATTGGGGTCACTTTATTTTCATGGAGCTTTGCTAATCAAATTACTTTCTTTTGTGATAAGTTGGTGTGCACAGTGAACTTTGTTTCTTTAAGTATATTGCTATTTTGGTCAATTTTTACACATGGTGTACAGACATTTATCTTAGAGAAACAGAAACATTGCAGCTTTAGCAGGATACTGAAGTTGATCCAAGTAGTCCAAACAGGAAGCATTTTACCTACCAGGGTCCAGATTAGGAAACGCTAAAGATCAGTGACATCTAACTCCAGGACTGTGACGTCTCCACTAGCACAACAATACGGTTTCCTACTGCTCTCATTGATTAACAGCAATTTCAAGCAATTTGCATTGATATCCAATGATTGTATTGCATTCCAAATATTGATGTTCATTTGGCAGTGGTCACTTTAGACTTTTCAGAAACTGGATTCCACATCCACACACCTTTCACCATATGTTCTTAAATGATCACACATAGGTAATCTTTGAGATCTGGTTTATTTGCTGAAAGGGGCTGACACAGCACTGTTAAAGTAATTATCATGAATACCAGAGAAATATTTATTCTTTGGTAATCTTCTGCTGCATTTCAATTTTAATACAGATCTGCAGCTGTTTTGCCACAGGATTTATGTATGGCTAGAATGTGAATTACCATTTAGTACAGTTGGTATGCTGCATAAGCACACTTCTAATAAGTAGTCAGATGGATTAAAAATCGAACAACTGTAAAAGGTCTACTGGCAATTAAATGACAGGGAATATTACAAAATATTGGATATCAGCGCTCAAGAACGACTTACCGATCAACTAGTTGTGAAAGTGACTGAACAAATTACTTTTACAAGCTAAAATGCTGCATTGCATATAATATTCTAGTGGAAGCTCAAGGTAGTAGGACATATCCAAATAAATGTTTTTCTAATGTGGTTATGGAGGAACTTCTGCCATACCTGGTGTAAATGCCCCAAGATTGTCAGTTGTTTTAGATGAATGGGTAGATTACTTGTTTTTTTTAAAGTGAAAACATCTTTATTGTATAGTTAGTTAAAACCATCACAATGTTCCAATACATAAGATCCAATTTCTCTGCATTTTGAGAACACCCCAATGTTAAAAAGGTAAGGTAAAAGGAGGAGTGAGTGTAAACAACTAGTACACCACATCTTTGTGCAATACATTAAAATTTGATTCATTATTTCTATGTATAACTCTTAAAAGACTGAGAGGGGAAGCAAAATGATGATTGTGGCCTGTATCATTGTTTCATTAAGTTCTCAAAACAGGTTACAATTTTTAATAGTTCGCAGATTAATTGCGGATCCTTCGAGTCCAGACTTTTTAGTATTGCAGATCTGCAGGTGGTGAACTTCTTTCATTAAACTGTCTCCTTAGCAAATAACGCCACTTGTACCCTAACACTGGGCAAATACAGATTAGATGTATGAAGTCCTGTATTGGTGACACACAAAGGCTGCATGCTTTTGATCCCTGGGACATCCAGTTAAGAAGATCGGCATTGGAGGGCAGTTTCCCCATGCGTAGTTCCAAGAATTTGTTTTTTAAATGAGGGGAAAAAGCGAGGCCCAGGTATCTTGCTGGCTTGAGCTTAGTGTAGGAGTGTAATACCATTTATCTGTGCGCACATCGACTTATCGTTGCTTTGTCTTCCATTAGTGAGTGTGTTTTTGCTGCCTTTTTCACAATTATCTGTAAAGAAGTAAAAAGTAGTTTCTGATCCCAGAGGTCTACCATCCTGGTTATTTGCAATGTTTTGGACAGTGTTGCAAGGCTTCCCAGAGTGCTGAATTGATTTCTAGAGCCCGATTAAGCCAAATTTTGTACCAGATTTTGATTTCCCCATACCTTCTATACAGTGCTTGTGGCTGTAGTCCAAACTCTAGACATACCTGAGCAGGTGAGGCGGCGTCACATGTTAGACAAATACTCTTTTGTACACTCGCGTTTGGATGTTTTCTAGAATTGCTACGCTATTTCCGTGATGGACCACGCTTCCGTAGGCAATGGTTGGGAGTAATTTTGCTTTAATGACTGTGAGTAGTGGAGTGAACTGTGGACCTTTTAACGATTTTGATATGTTGAAAAATGCAAACAGTAAAGCAGTACCCTTTTTTACATGGCCTCGTAATGCGTGGAGAATGAAATCCTTCGATCCAAATATATCTCAAGATATTTGTAACTGGTAACCACTTCTAATTTTGTGTTGTTAATTGCAAATTTCGTCTGCTTGGGCAGACTATGAGTTATGACCACAACCTTTTTTTTTTAGTGTTTATTTCCATCAGGTTTGTTTTGGCAAAGTCAGCTAATTTGTTTATTGATAGTTGTAAACCGATTCTTGTCTGGCTTAGGAGAATAACGTTGTATGCATAGGACAGGTGTGTTAATGGCAATTTGCCCAGACGTGGCGGATGTGAATTGACCCTGTCTAGCCTTGGTGTTAGATCGGTCATGAATAGATTGAACAGGTGCGGGCCAGGAGACATCCTTGCATTAGACCTTCATTTGTGTAGATCTTCCTTGTAAGCCTCTGGCCGGCAGCGATCTTGACCTGCATCCAGGTGTCGGTGAAGAGATCCATCATTGGATTCAGAATTGAGTATGGTAGACCCTGCTGCTTCAATTTAGCACACAATGTGCATCTACTGACACAGTCAAATGCCTCCTTAAAATCCATGAAGCCTAGATGTAGTGCTTGTCGCTGTTGTTGACTTTTGTTGGCGAGTAGCCCTATTGCTAATGCATTTTTTAATGTACTAGTGCCTCATCGAAAGCCCGACTGGTTTAAAGGAATTTTTTTGTTCTCTTCGGACCAATTATTCAGATCTGTTAAGATCAAGGATGCATAATATTTGGCTTCTGCGTCTATTAACGTGATTAGTTGATAGATTACGGGGTCTGTGCGCTCCCCTCCATTATATATTGGATTAATTATTGCTGGATGGCCGATCAGCTGGAACAGACTGTGCATCTTACTTGCCCAATAGTTGGTATCTTGTTTGTAAATAGCCAGCGGGACTCCACTCGTGCCTGGTGCACTATCAAGCCGACTTTTTCTTATGATTTGTAAAATTTCTACTTCAGTATGGGGAAAGTTTGATTGTGGTGTACCCTCAGCCTGCGGTGTGCCATTTCCTGCTATTTTGATAATTATAGTGGACTTATCTTTCTTGGTACTATGGTTAGTTAGGAGCATTACTGTTTTTGCATTTCCTTTGTAGTTATTGGAGCGAAGTTTGACTGGTCCACTTTTTTAATCAAAAATGTGAAGATTAAATGCTGTACCCAGGATGGCTCAGTGACACAGGTCGTGTTTGTGACTTTTGAAGTTCTGCTCATGGAATTCACCTGATCACAAAAAGCTCTAGCATCTGCTTTCTTTGCGTTATATAATAACTTTGTCCAAAAGTTATTTTCTTGAATTTTTTTTGTTGATCCAGATTTGTTTTTTACATTTCTTCTTTAATAGACGTACATGCTCCCATGCTCTTGACGATGGACTTTGATGGTGAGCCGTCTTAAGTGCCTTTCTCAGTTGCTTCCTTAAAATTTGTGCCCTTTGACTAAGGTGACTGTTGTAATCTGTCCATTTTTGACTTGACTGTTTAGTGGATGCTCCTGCTTGTGGTAAACTTGCCAAGAAGGGAGTCCATGTTTAAATTGTCATGTCATTTTGTGACTCGAGGGTTATCATTAGATTCTTAGCCTTTAAGGCTATGTGTGGTAATATGGTGCTTGTTCACCGCAGGTGCTTCAGATTAATTGTTGATGTATACCCCTCTGCTGCTGGGACTTCTATGTGTTTATGAAATGTCATTTTAAATTCTATGTGCTGGGCCGAGTGATCGTTATCGGAGGAACATTTGATTTGAAATCTTGTTATTTTCCCTAGGAGCGGGAGGGTTACTATTGTGTAATCCAGAACTGAGCTGCTCGAGCGATGGCCATTATACATAAAAGTGGTGGATCTGTCCTGATTTATTCTCCCATTTAATGTACACATGACTAGGTGTTCGAGGTCCCTTATGAGTCTCTGTCTTATGAGTCTCTGTCCTACTTTATCATTACGTTTTAGGATAGGAAAAAATGTTGTCTCTACAGCCCAGATAGCATTTGCTGCAGTAATGTTATCTTCCTCTTCTTGGGTGTACAGTAGGTTTGAGAATAATTTCCCAAGTTGGCTGTTCAAAGCGGAATTCTGCTATGGTGGCAATGAGTTTATTAAATAGATCTTTTTATGTTTTTGTTTTTGGTTGTGCGTAGATATTGATTAAAGATGATGGTGCTTACCCCTGCGTGTGGGCTCAGCTCCTATTTGTATTATTTGCAAGGCTGTTGTGGTTATTGACAGTTGAATTGAGGAGATTTTTAATGCTGTGGAGATGTAGAGAGCAAGGCCACCCTTAGCTCTTCCATATCGCCTTGTTCGTGTTGCATTTATGTCGTGAACTATCCTGCCTGGGGACTCTACTGGGGCCGTTAACCAGGTTTCTTGGAGGGCAATTATTTCATAACTGTCCCAGTTCTCAATAGTCCCTTTATCCTATAGGATTCCTTTAGCTCCTGCGATGTTCCAAGACAGAATTTTGATTGGAGAGGGATCTATTGCGCGTGGTGAACTAGCGCGTCATTCTCCTTTCCGGCCGATAGCGGGTGATCTTCAGTGTGTTGTTTTTAGCTGACTCTGTTCTTGTGTATTTATACCTGTTGCACCTTTGACACCTCGCAATACCGAAGGGATTACGCTTGTGGTTGGATTATTGGTTTGAGATGTGCTTAACAGAACAAAAGGTGATGGATAACGTTTTATTGCTGGGATGGAAAGTGATATTCCCCTGTCTTCAAATGTTGTAGTTTCTTTTATGATGTCTATTACTATATCTTCAGTCCTCCAAGTTGCTGCAGGATTTTCCTTTCCTATATTTTTTCCGGGATTAACAAAATATATTGCTATTAAATCTGTGGATGTAAGGTATTGTAATGTTGGAATCACTGCCATAAGGCCCATGATGGTCCCTCTGTTTAAACAGTCTTGGGGGCTTTGTGTGATGTAGTGTGGTGTGAAAAGAATCCTGTTTGTTGAGTTTGATTTACGCTCCTTTTTTTGCAGATGAGATTATGACGTCTGCTGGGCACTTAGATTTCTGCCCGGTTCTTCTGTTTCTTCTGTTTCATTCCAATTTGCATCATTACTCTGCATTTTTATGTTAATCAGTAGCTGATATTTCTTGCCACTTTCTAATAGCTGATCTGTCCTCGAGATAACTTGCCCATCTCCTCTGTTGTTGCTGTTATGGACTTGCTGGTAAAATGATGACGTCAGCGCGGGCCTTTGATTTCTTCAGTGTACTTCTGTTTCATTCCAATTTGCGTCATCACTATGCGTTTTTATATTAATCAGTAGCTGATCTTTCTTAACGTTTCCTAATGGCTGATCTGCCCTTGAGATGACTTGCCTATTTCTTTCGTTATCACTGTTATGGACTTGTATGTTGAAGCCTGGGTTCCTGTGGGGGCAATTGTTTTCCTGTGTGCTTGTGCTCGTTTTCCGCTCGAGGCTTGCCAATCCTTTATTATTATTAGTTTTATTTATCATGTCCCTTGGACATCCTGGTCTGCTCTCACCTGATTTGGATTCTTCATTGTTTTTTTCTGGTAGAAGGATGGCCATTTACTTGTGAGATTAAGTTTCTGTTGGTGTCTTGATGGCCTTGCATGGTATTTTATTTTGTTTTCAGTGGCCTCTTGACGTCCTATACTGGTAGATTACTTAATAAAATAATAAACGTACAAACAGAATAGGAGGCAAATATTATGTAGGTGGTGGGGAGGAAGAAAGCACCAACCAGATAGAAATACATGTTACCATTGCATCACTTCTAGGTACTTTATATTGCAGGTAACTAAATTATTTGTTACACCGCAGGTAGATTTTCCAGTACATTACTTCACAGTTAAATCTTTTTTCAATTGCTAAAAGTCATAATATAGGCATAATCATTGGTATTATATATGTGTATGTTTACTGTTTATATTTGGATATTCATAAATAATATAGATGACCATTTAAACCTACATATAAGAAAAGTGAATTTAAATTAGTTTAAGATAATAACTTTTAAATTGTGTAAAATTAATTCATACATGTTAATTGATACATGCATATATGTAATTAAAATATATTTATAAGCATTCTAATATATTTTATTTAATAAACTTAAAAAAATAGGTTATTGGAATAGTAATATTGGTTAATAGTAAGAGAAGAATGATGATTTGTTCAAATATTTATTGTAAAATATATTTATGGTATTGAAAAATTCAATATATTTTTCAATTTAAATTTTAAGTTTGGGTTCCAAGTGGAGAACCGGGCCTTATGGGCCTGGCGGCCCAGGGCACGCCTTAAATCCCTGAGTTCACCTGCCTTGTCGAACAGAGACACAAGACACTCTGTTGAGCGTGGAAAACCAGGTTTATTAGCTGCAGCCAAGCACAGTTATCCTAGAGGTTACACGCAAGGTGGGTTCTGAGTAGACTGCCACTTGAATCCGTACAATCTTTTATAGGAAACACATTTACAGAGTTTCTTGCTTACACTTACAAAACGAACCAATAAGAAAAGTTGGAAAACAAGCTATCAGGTGTCTCAAATACGCCCCTCTCTCGCAGACCCCGTGTGTTACCCCTCCCAACAAATTAATCTGTGATAGTACCGACAATCCAATTTGCAGGTGGCAGGACGTATCTGTGTGCCTCAAAGGATAGTTGTGTAACAAGAGAATACAAGGAGAGAATAGCGAAGGCCAGTCGGATGAGATAATATAAGGAAAGAATAGGAGAAGGCAAATAGTCAGTCGAGACAGGGATCAATCAACCCGACATGGATTAACGAACTCGGTCAGACCCTGACATCGGTTTCGTAAACAAGGGCAGGGGGTTACTCTTTAACAGGAGAGACACGTAGCAGTTGAGAAAAGCAAAAACACTCCGTTTGCCGTGCTGCCTGAGTGAAGGCAACACAAAACGGCGACGAGACACAAAATGGAGGCTAAATACGGTAGGAAGTCAGAAATCGAAGAACCTCACAAGGAACAGCATAATTCTAGTAGTTTTGGGGGGTGATTTGGAGTCTTTAGGCTTCAGAAATATGTAGCTTTTAGGAGTGGAAAGAAATGTATGGGTTTCAGGAATGGGTCGTGTATGGGGATATAAAGGCGTTTTAAGGATGCATGAATGAGCATATATTACGGTAGTAAGGAGTTTTTTTTTTTAAAACACCTTTATTAGCGTACTTAGGTTTATACACGGCTAACAGCCTACAACCTCCAGGGCCGGCAGCGCAACCTTCTCAATGATCAAGCTTTCAACAATTTATGGATACATAGCCATTGCGCCGACAAACCTGGGGTCCGGCGGCATACAGTGTCACATGCAGAGATAATAGTTCTGAGTATCGGACTGTCAACGCAAAAGCCGGTCGCTGGGTATCTCAACAGCCATATGTAAGTTCTGTGTAGGGCATATATTAACAGCAGGCAACTGAGGTGTATTTTCTGGAATAAGACATCCCTCGCTATCTTAAAGGCCCCTAAGTACAACCCCCCCACCCTTAAAATACCAACATCCTATAACTCCTTCTCCCCTGGTTCCTAACCTAGTTCCCAAGTCTATGTGTTGCTAGCTAACTCTCTACGTGATGCATCTGTTAGTGTGATGTACCTTCATTTGTGCAGTCCTCCCAAAGTGTCATAAGTGTACCGTCCCATACCGGGCCACTGGCATCAAGAGTGAGAGAAACGCCACAGGTCTCACGGTGTGTGTGTGTATCTCTGTTAAGGAGTGATCTGTACGTCTCTCAGGGTACCTGGCCGACCCCCGAACCAAGACAACAGGGTGCTTCCACTATAGGGTTTTATGTGAGCTTGATTCTCACCAGCACTTTTGTGTCTCCGCTTGTCCGTCAGGTTGGGTGTCAGGAGTGCCCTCTCTGGTGCTTCTGAAGGTATTATATAGTCCCCAGAAGTTCTTCGGGCAGCTTGTGGGGGGGAGTAACTCACCGTAATGTTCCGACTGAATGCAGCAGTATAGTATGTCCCTAGCCCACTGTTTCTTCGTCGGGAGGGGACCCCTCATCCAGCATTGTGCCACTGCACGCCGGGCCAACAATAAGCCCATGTCTGCCAGTCGTCTCAGCTCCACTGGCAAGTTCCTGGAGTGTCCCAGCAGCGCAAGGGCCGGATCCACCGGCAGTTCAAAATCAAGTATTTCTCCCAATTCCGCTGTTACCGACTCCCAGAATTCGAGTATTCTGAGACATCCACATGCCAAGTGGAGGAAGTCAGCCGAAAGGGCATGACACCTCTCACACTCTGGAGATTGTCTGAGACCATACCTGTATAAACGTTCTGGAGTATAATAAACCCTCTGCAAAAATTTAAAGTGGATCAGCCGGTGCCTTTCATTTAAGGAGAGCTTTCTGGTGTTCGTACAGCAGTATTTCCACATAGTGTCGTCTATAGTGATCTGTAGATCACTCTGCCAAGCAAGCCTGGCCTTCGAGGGTTCTTGGGCTCTGTGGCGAATTATCGCTTTGTATAAGTGCGTTGTCATTTTACGTGATTGCTCCGAGGTAATAACGTGGGAAAGTTCCGGTAGCTCAGGAGGTTCCTCCATGTCAGGACCCAGTATGTCTCTCAGAGCACTACAAACTCTGTGAAACTGAAACTTCTGTATGAGAGATGTGCTATCTGTTACCCGAAGCCACCCTGAAAAAACTTCAGGTCATCCAAAACTGCGCTGCTCGTACTCTCCTACGCATTCCTCACCGGCAATCAGTGAAAACTGAACTAAGAGCCCTCCACTGGCTGCCAGTTAAGGACAGAGTCAACTTCAAAAGTATGTGCATCGCCCACCGTGCCTACTGGAGGAAATGAGCAATCCTTAATCACACCCTGATCACCCCCTACCATCCTAACAGGCAGCTAAGGTCTGCCCTCGCCCACCAAGTCATCATC
The DNA here is from genome assembly GCF_964263255.1 of Lissotriton vulgaris. Taxonomy (NCBI): domain Eukaryota; kingdom Metazoa; phylum Chordata; class Amphibia; order Caudata; family Salamandridae; genus Lissotriton; species Lissotriton vulgaris. Next base: position 1,574,503,730 of record NC_141685.1, read on the forward strand.
CCCAGGTTTAAAAGAGAAAGAAGTGGAGGTAGAATGTTCTCTACAAACGTGGCAAGGTTCTGGAATTCCCTTCCTCTTTCCATTCGCTCAGAATCAAACATCCTGCTTTTTAGGAAAAAATTAAAAACCTTTTTTTTCAGCAGATAACCTGACACTCCCCACTCACTTGTTTCTCAGATACAGTGCTGGGACGCCTGCGGGTAACTGTCGCGCTATACAAAAAACCTATTCAATTCAATTCAATATTTCAGGCTTTGACAAATTGCCTTGAGAACGCTGGAGTGTTTGGCCATGGCCACTCCTCGTATGAACACCTTAAACGCTTCCCACACTGTCTGAAAGCTATCAACGGAGCCAATATTTTCCTCAAAAAAAGATCTATTTCTGTTGCCAGTTCCCCTCTAAAGTTGTTGTCTAGCAGTGAGTGCCGGGGAAAGTGCCAAGTAAAGGGAGGGATCCTACGTGTCGGAGTCTCCAAGACCAGCAGTATAGGCGAGTGATCAGAGAGAGTACGTGCGAAAACCGTACAGGACAGTATGTGTCTAGAGGTAGAATAGGAAGCCAGCCAATAATCAATCCTGGTGTGGATGTCGTGAAATGCTGAGTAATGTGTGTAGCCTCCGCTAGTAGGGTTTCTCCCTCTCCACACATCAACTAAATCTAATGTCAGTAATTCAGCCTGTAGTGCGACTGCAGCCGCAGAAGGGCCGCGCCGTGGACCCGAAGACCTATCTAATTCCGGATCCATCACTAGATTGAAGTCCCCTCCCCAGAGCATCTGAGAGTTGGGGAATTCTCGACAACATCTTGCTAGCTTTTCGTAGAACTCCGGAGAGTCGTAGTTTGGCCCATACACATTAACCACTAGGAACTCGTGTCCCTTCCCTGAGCATCTAGAGATGAGGTACCTACCCTCTGTGTCTGCCTGTACCAGTCTCAAGTCTAGGTTAGATCTCGGATTAACCCAAGTCAGGACTCCCCTTGAGTGTGAAATAAACCCGGCTACCGTGGTGTTGCCTGATAGCCTCCTGTGCTGTAACATTTTACTGGTGAGAGGGAGATGTGTTTCCTGGATAAGAGCCAGGTCAATATGATGTCTTTGCAAATAATGTAATACCTTCCGCAATTTCCTGTAATCGTTCAATCCTCTGACATTCCAGGTTAAAGCCCTAAGGGTTTCCATTGGGTTTCCAGTAGGCGCTCCAGCGGTACTAGTCATCTGTGCCATTATGAAGGACTACAGTAGAGAGTCATCACAGCGCAACATGCACTCTTTTGGCCAGCTTGAGGAACCAGCATCAAAACTACAAACCTGAACACCAAATTCCCATCCCTCCATCCCTCCCTCCCACAGCAGACCCACCCCAACCTGGTCCGACAGAAGTCCATTTCCCACCCCGCTCCCCAGCTTCAATACCTCAACTTTGATCACCAACATTACCAGTGTGCTTAATGCTCGGGGCTCAGGTAGCCCGGGGTCATAGTCTCTACCTAAGTCTCAGAACCATTAAGTGGCCCACCAACTGCCCCCGCCATGCACTGTGTCTGTGAATAGAGAAACATTTTCCCAACCGTTATTTTGGCTTGTGCTCCCTATGTCGCTTCGTCCCCAGTGCGAATCATTACCTAATCAATGATCCCAGTGTAATGTGAAGCAGCGCTCAAAATGCTAAATTAGATCACATGAATAGCATGTAGGAAAAATCGTGGACTTGCATGGATATATTTAGGCATCTAGTTAAACAAGCTTCTTCACCCTCCTCCCGCTCCCCGAACCACTCATCTGTTCAGACTGTCTTCCTCGCTGGCAGGGCTGACCTCCCTGGTTTCGTCTCCGTGTAGAGCCCTCAAAGAACTTCCCAGATTGTCCCAGTGCTAATGCGCAATCAGCTCCTTTGCGGGCATGGCAATCAGTCTTGGTCGTCCAGACGGCTGCCGCCCCCCTCAGCTCCCAGAGTCTCTTCGCTGGCTTGGTCCTGCTCCCTCAACCAGCGCTTCATAGCTTGCTGAAGTGCCTTAGGGTCCGTGAATATATGCGAGTGACCACGTCTGTTGACACGCAGCTTGGCTGGATATAGCAGAGCGTAGTCCAAACCCATCTTTCGAGGCGCTTTTTGTGTGGAATGAATTGTTTGCGCTCTTCCTGAACCTTTGCTGTGAAATCAGGGTACAGCGATATGGCGGAGCCTTCATATAGCAGTTGTTGTTTGGACCTCGCCATTCTGAGCGCAGTGTCCCTGTCCCGATAGTTAAGCAGTTTCGCTATTATGGGACGAGGAGGCACCCCTGGTTTTGGGCGCGGAGCTAGTGACCTGTGTGCTCTCTCCACCGTGAACATGGCAGAGAACACTCCCTCTCCCAGAAGCGTTGTAAATAATCTTTCCACGAATCGTTCCATCGGGCCCGTCTGTGTGCTCACCGGAAGGCCCGTGATGCGTAGGTTGCACCGTCGTGACTGCGCCTCCTCATCCTTGGTTTTGTCCTGTAGTATTTGCATCATTCTTTCCATTTTTTTATTCGTCGTATCTAGATCCGTCTGCGCCTCCTCTACTTCGGTCATCCTTTTTTCGGCCATGTCGTGTCGCTCCGCATGCTTATCCAATCGCTCCGCCATGCGGTCCATTCTGTAAGATATTGCGTCCATTTTAGTGCATAGGGCGGAGATGCTGGACTGTAGGCCTTGCTCCATAGAGAGTAGCATGGTCTTGATATCGGAATTAGCATCCTGGGCCTCCTCAGTGCGTGACGCTGCCCACTCCTCTATCTGTGGGCTCTGCTGCAGTAGCCGTTTCTGTGAAAATGACAATTTGCTTTGGGTTCTGTCGCCCTTTCGCATCTTGTGGCCGATAGCATGCTCGTTGAGTGGGGGAGACTTATGTTCTGTTTGGTGCCCAGCTGTGCCTCCCGCTGCCTCACAACTGTGGTCCCTAGAGTGTCGGAGGGGGACGATGCCTATCTCCACCAACTTCGCCGCACCTCCAGACCCGGCCTAAACACCAGATCAGTACAGCCACACCTGGCGGCCTTTATCCAGAGTCGTCTCGTGACTGGCCCAAGGAGGCCTCTCGCGGCAGCAGCCCGACACCAAGTGAAAGCAGCACCAGAGGTACCAGAGGGTTGTCCGCTCCCCGTCCGTCTTTGTGTGGCCGGGTCCGGGGGAATGCAGTGTGCCAGGCGTAGCCCCTCTCACTGCTCAGGGAGCGCAATGCATCACCACATCGCCAGGCACAGGGTTAAAAGAGGCAGAGTGGCACGCGGCGTACCGGAGCGAGCAGTCTTACCCGGCCATACCCAGCAAGGGTGTTGTTCGCTTCTGTTTTGGGCCGTCGCCCAGGCAGATCAAGGGGACCGCCAGTCCGATGCCCGCTCCAGCCTCCGGGATACTCTCCGCTCGTCGTTATCGCTGGGCGGGAATGGAGACAGTCTCAGGGGGTCCGGACCGGAGAATCGTGGTGAGGGGAGCCGTCTGTTCGGCCAATGCGCGAGCGGCAATGTCCTCACTCAGCGTCAGGCTCGTACCAGAGGTCCGGCTCGTATCTCCTTCGGCGGCCGCACGCCGTTTTACGTCGTGCAGGCCTGTGCGCACGCAAGACCGCGGCTTATCGGCCTACAGTGCGGGGAAGCCGTCCGGTCTCTGCACTCTCCTGTGCGTTTTTCACAACTGCCGCTGTGGTTATCGCCAGTCGGCTACACTTTGGGTGGTCCGGGGAAGCAGGATTCAGGCTTCAAACAGTTCTCCTACTGCATATTTTTAGGATTATTGGGCCGTGCACGGCGGAGCCGCGGATGCAGGCGGCCATCGCGCTTGCTGGCTAGCTCCGCCCCCTTCTCGGTAGTAAGGAGTTTTTAGGGCTCAATGATGGGTAGTATATAGGAGTAGTAAATGAGTTTTAGTGGTCATGAATCCATGTTGAATAGGGATCGTAAGGGGTTTTTGGGTTCACAGATTGGTAGTCTATAGGAGTAGTAAGGGTTTTTATAGCTCAGGAAAGGATAGTGCATGAGGATAGCAAGAGTTCTTTTTGTTTCAGGGATGGGTGGTGTATATGGGTAGTAATTGGTTTTTAGTGTTCCAGGATGAGTGGTGTATAGGATGTTAAGTTGTCTTAGATATCAGGGGTGTTTTTTACAGGGTAGGAAAGTGTTTTAGGGTTAGTTGATTTGTAGTTTAAACTATTAAAGTTAGCGGGATACTGGCTCCCAGACACTGGCATTGGTTTAGTAAACAAGGGCAGAGGTTACTCTTTAACAGGAGAGACACATAGCAGCTGAGAAACGCAAAAACACTCAGTTCGCCATGCTGCCTGAGTGAAGGCAACACAAAATGGCGACGAGACAAAAAATGGCGGCTAAATACGGGACAAAGTCAGAAATCGGAGAACCTCAGACCCTCCTTTTGCCATTACTCAGGCAAGACGCAAGACGCAAAGGACTCAAGTTAGTTTGAGTCGATGTCAATGGCCATGAGGTCATCGAGCTGTTGCTGTAACATCATTCTAATATTCTCTGTTTTCTGTGACACAGGCTTTGGAACACACATAGTAGCACAAAGACCACAGATAGCAGGGACACACTGTACACAGAGACAACAAGAGAAAATGATGGCCAAGACCATTCCAAGGAAAATTAGTATCTTACATCCCCATGTGGACAGTAGTCCCCAAAACCATCCCATCACAGACCAATATCCTGTGTCCTGGTGTATAGACTCTGAGATAATATGCAACTTGGAGATAGCTTGGTATACTGTAGGGGAATTATCAGGAATGTAAATGCAGCAACTAGACCCGATCAATTTACAGACTCCTCCTCGATCTGCAAGGACAATGTCTACAACCATTCGGTTCTGCAACGTCATGAGGCGATCCGCCTGAAGTTCGGCTGTCAGATTACTCAAGGCTCCAGAAGTTACGTTTATGGTAGCCTCAACAACACAAACTAGCTGTCTCTGCTATTGGCCATTGGGCCCCAGAAAGGAAGTAACCCTTTAATAAAGTCACCTCCTTCTTGTCCTTCTGTGTCTTTCGAATCAATAACCCCTCTGCAATATCTCTTTCTATGATGACCTGAATGAGCAGTATATGTTGGAGGAAGAAGAAAAGCCACTTAGCAAGTTCCTGAAAAGTAGGTAGGAAGCCACGTATAGGCTCTATCATGGTAGATAAAATATGTGCTTTGTGATGGCACCAACGGGGAAGATTTCTGAGGTGAATAGACATAAGTATCCTATTGAATTTTAACATTCTGACCATTAATCTGTAGACAGAAATTACCTCGATGAGGTACAGTCCAAATTGGTGGGGATCTCCTTCGCCTAGCCTTATCTGTAAGGCTAGTAACATAACGTGTTACATTCCAGCCATCATAAGCTCTTTTCTCATCCACGGAAATCTTACTAATCACAGCAATTCTAGCCATGGCCACTATTCCCTTTATCAAAGAGCTGTGACTAAAATCTGCTCAACCACCATATGGACTACCAGGAGGATACCGTAGTTGGTTCTGATAAACATTAGAAAACATAGCCAAATAAGCCCAAGCGGAGCCTTTGTAGGAGAATGGAAGGACTAAATATGGCATCCCTCTCTCTGTATTATTGGGCATGAGCCCACAGACCCAACAATCAGTGGTGTTCATTACCAGTTGATGCTGATGCAATAACTAAATAAATGAATTATTAAAGTATTCTGTTCTCCTAATCTGCTCATGTTCTGGGAGTGTATGAAACCGATGTGGGGAGGCATTGATAGGGAAAGATAAGGAAACAGAAGTTGGAACAGGTGCTTGCTGCATAGTATAAACAACCCAACTTACACACGCCAACAAAATACATAGACATATTAAAATGCATAAGGTTATGCCATACGGACTAACCTATAATTTTTTTACATTTACTTTTCATTTTTCTGTTCTTATCATTAATTTCCACTTTAGTATCCATACTCCAAAGCGTTGCTCACGGCAATCTTCCTAGACCACTTAGCTGTGATTATTAGCCGTCCTATGACACTGCAAGTCCTGCAGACCTACTGTCAGCACTCAGGTCACAGCTTAAGACTCCTACCGTGACCCTGCAACTTGATGGATGTGGAAAAAAAATGTCTCTCATACAAAACGTAATCAGAAAATGAAAAAGAAAAATTCAATTGTCTTTCATTATTCTTGTTCCTAAATTGTACCGAGTCTTATTAGGGATTGTTCGCTCTTTAAACGAAGTTTCTGGGTTCACTGTGTTCAATCGCAGATGTGATGGTACAGCTTCTTGCAACACGTCGTCGTCTTCTTTCTCAGAGTTCGTTTGATCCAGGCGTGCACTACTAAAAGGTACAAATCGAGGGACCCTTTCGCCGTCACTGTCGCTCATGCCCTTACGAACCCACTGATCAAAAGGTAGAGGCAAAGGTACCCTCTTGCAGTGCACGCCATGGACCCAGTTCTTTTTCCCAACGACCTTTACTGCTGTACGTGTTGCTAACAAAACTTGCTGAGGCGGGCCCCAACAAGGTTCCAGACTCTTTTTCCGCTGGAAATTCTTCAGGCAGACCCAGAAACCGGGTTGGATGGAGTGACCTCGATCCGCAGAGGCCTCCGGCAGAGCGTTTTGAACCTGATGAAGAACACATAATTTAGTGGTAAGATCATGCAAGTAGCCAATCAACATTGGGTATGGGATGTCTGAATACTTTTTAGGCCGAGGGACTCTCCAGACATTAGCTGGGCGCCCAAAAATGACCTTATATGGGCTGAGTCCTAAACGAGAATGCAAAGTAGTTCTCGTAGATAAAAGTGCCAAAGGTAAGGCATCAGGCCAAGCAAGACACGTGCTGGCCTGAATCTTTGCCAATTTAAACTTGAGAGTGCCATTATAGCACTCTACCAAACCTGCTGACTGAGGGTGGTCTGCCGCATGGAACTTCTCCCTAATACCAAGACCTGTACACACTTTCTGCATGATTTGGCCCACGAATTCACTCCCATTGTCACACCAGACAATGCGCGGCAAACAGAACCTCGGGAAAAACTCCCTCAAAAGGACTTTGGCAGTAGACAAAGCAGTATTGTCCTTTAGGGGGTAGGCCTCTATCCATCTGGAAAAGGCACACACCACCACCAGAACATACTTGAGGTTATTACAATGATCCATATGAATGTAATCGATTTGTAATAACTCGAAAGGGTACGTAGGGGGAGCAAAATGACCTGCTGGAGTTGGGGTTCCTTTTCCTGGATTATGCATTAAACAAACAAAGCAATGCTTCACCACATTTTCCGCACACTTAGGAATTCCGTCATTCTGCCATACTGGAGCCCGATGTTTACATATGCCTTTTGCACTAATGTGGGATGGACCATGCACCATAGTAACTACAGGTAGTACATAGGCGTCTGGTAACAGCCAACGCTGATGCTCTGACAATTCCGTCCAACACCCTGTCGCGTCCAACATTCCAGTACTTTCTTTCCACTTACTCAATTCCATCTCAGTAGCCTCTTCTTGAATCGTTCTCACACTTTCTATGGCGTCTTCACACATTCCTCCCTCTCTGACCCATCTTGCAGGGCCCGCAACACACATGCGACTCATAGCATCTCTCGTTGTTTCTGTCGCTACCTCATCTGCAAAAGCATTCCCGCGACCCACATCATCAGTAATCTTCTTATGAGCACTACACTTGATCATTGCTATTTGGGTAGGCAACGCAAGTGATTCGAGAAGGTCAGTTGCCAACTGACCATGCTGTATCCTAGTCCCATGGGAAGTAAAGAATCCTCTTTCCTTCCACAAGCGACCGAAGCTATGAGCCACACCAAAAGCGTATTGGCTAGCAGTGTAAACATTCACTCTTTTTCCCTTAGCCAACACACATGCTCTCGTTAGGGCAATTAGTTCAGCTGCTTGGGCTGAATTCTGTGGAATGCGTGCTGTCTTCACTACCGTATACAAGGTAGTAACAGCATAAGCTGCAGTCGTCTCGCCATTTGGAAGATTAAAACAAGACCCATCCACCCATACGATCCCATCCGGGTCCACAAATGGTGTGTCTTTTAAGTCTATTCTGCCTTTCGTTTCCTCCTCTGTTCGAAGAAAACAATCATGCTGTTCTTGAATGCCTTTCTCATCCGGAATGGGCAACAATGTTGCTGGATTCAAAGTATTACACCGCTTGATGTGTTTATGGCTAGACAAGAGCGTCAGCTCATATCCAGACAAGCGAGCACACGTGAGGTGTTGTGTTTTCGTTCTATTTAAAAGAATTTATACTGTATGTGGTACCATAACAACAAGAGTGTTATCTAATACCAATCCATAAGATTGCCGAATTGAGAATGCTGCCGCTGCTGTAGCTCTGAGACAACTAGGCAATGCCTTGGCTACTGGATCCAACGTAGCCGAAAAATAGGCACATGGCCGTTGTTTGTCTCCAAATTGCTGTGTTAAAACTGACAACGCGCAACCCTCTCTTTCATGAACGTAGAGTGTGAAAGGCTTACTGTAATCTGAAGTACCTAACAAAGGGGCAGAACACAAACCAGTACGTAAGTCAGAAAAACTCTTTTGACATTCATCTGTCCAAAGAAGAGGTTGTGGTGTATCTTTCAAAGTGAGTGCCAACAGAGGTTTAGCCAACAAAGAAAAATTCGGAATCCACTGTCTACAATAAGAGGTAATGCCCAGAAAGGCACGCACCTCCCTTTGTGTGCACGGCACAGACATTTGTGCAATTGCTTGAATTCGTTCTGGGGTCAATCGTCTTCCCTCCTTCGACAAGAGATGACCTAAATAGGTGACCTCTTGGTGGCAATATTGCAACTTAGAGGGGGACACCTTGTGATGTAGGCCAGACAAATGACGCAACAGCGAAACAGTCACATCCTTACAAACGTCCTCTGAATTACCAGCAACTAACAAATCATCCACATACTGAATAAGAGTTGCACCTGGGGGTAAAATGAAAGTGTCAAGCTGGGATTTCAAAGCCTGACTGTAAATGGAGGGACTCTCACAATGGCCTTGAGGTGCACGTTTGAATTTGAAAACTTTGGCCTCCGAGAGAGAAGCCAAAAATATCCCTACTTTCTTCAGCAATAGGAATGCTAAAGAAAGCTTTTTTGAGGTCAATAACCGAGAACCATGCCGCTGAAGTGGATATCATAGTAAGCAAGGCAGTGATATCTGGGACAACAGGAAACTGGGGAACAACAATCTTGTTGACCTCCCAAAGATCGATCACAAAACGATGTACAGGAGGCTGAGAAGGATCAGTGCGTTTAAGAACAGGTAGAACAGGACTGTTGCAAACATTACCTCTGGTCTCTTCAACCACACCTTTCTGAACCAAATCATAAATAATAGCCAACAAAGCTCGTTCACCATCATTGGAAATCTTATACTGGGTAATGCGCGGTAATTTAACATTAGGCTTAATGGTAACCACGTAAGGTGGAATCTGGAGCAAACCAACATAATTCGGACCCATAGCCCAAAGCGTAGCAGGAAGAGACTGCAATTCAGGCGGGAATCGATCTTTAGATAAATACATAGGAGAAACTAATTTCTCACCCAAGGTAAGATGCACACCAGAAGGGGAACAATACAACGTTGCATGAAGACGTTTCAACAAGTCCAAACCCAACAAGTTCTCTCCGCAACCAGTCGTTAGAATAAGCAGAGCTTCCAAATCGTAAGGACCAATCGCAAGAGGCAAAGGACAAGAAACCGGGTTAGCAACTGGGGCGCCAGAAAATCCTACAAAAACGTTCGTTAAGCCATACAAAGGTGCCCCAGGGAGTTTGGAATGAATGATAGAACTTCTCATTGCACCAGTATCCAAAAGAAATGGCTCTGCAACACCCAATGCAACATAAGGCCCATTCTGATCCACTGGAACTGATACAACTCCCTTACTTTGTCCATGGCTGTCCTAACTAGAATGAAAATCCTGAACCTCACCCTCAACACAATAATCGTCATTATAATATTGCGCAGACTGAGTATTCTGTGATCAAAATAATTTAAAGAATTCTGAGGGAGAAAGGAACGCTGTCCTTGAGGCAACGCACCTCGCCCTTCACCTCTAGGCGCTGATTGAAAACCACCATGGCCTCGTGGCCCTGGGAATCCACCATTACACTGCAATAAAACCGGACAGCTATTCTTAAAATGGCCTTCCTCTTTACAATAGGCACATTGATTAGGACCAAAGGTCGCGGAACAAAAGGTTCAAGTTTCTGTAACAACCTCTGAAGCTGGGGAGGCTGTTGAAACTGGCACTGGCCAGAACGAGGGGGATAAGCCTGCTGAAGAAGAACTTTCATTTTTAATTCCTTAGTCTTCTTCTCAACCTTATCTTTCTCATCTTTCTCTCTATTCTTATAATACTGAGCAGTGGCTAATATCTGTGCAGACGAAGAAGCAGCCCATGAACTTTCGGAGTCTTTCAACTTATGCGATAATTCAGGAAGTAGATTAAATACAAATTTATCCACAAATAATCGCTGTCCACCTTCAGTACTCATATCCTGACCAATGTGATCAATAAACGTCTCCTCAAAACGAGTAAAAAAATCGGAGACACTCTCATCTTTCTTCTGCTTACAAGCAGCTAACTTATCCCAGTTAATGCGTAAGGCAGGCCTCATCGTCTTCATTAAAGCGATTATTCTACCGGGCAATTGTGTAATCAAATCATCCGGCTTGGCACCACCCACCTGTGCTGCATCTGCGGCAGCAATAGCTGCCCAATTACCACCTAAAGCTTGGTCGTGGTCCTCCCTACAAATCCGAGCCCACAATGCTTGTGGAACTACATTCCCCATCAGCATGTCAATATCGGCCAAATTCATAATACATGCATCAACAGTCTGGGACAGCTCTTTATAATATCCAGCAGGATTTTTACGAGGGTCCGGTAGAGACTGTTTAAGTGCCAAAACTTCAGATCGTTTCCAGGGAACCTCTTCTCTCCATACTGGAGGAACTTCCCTCATAGGATAATTTTTCGTTTTCTGTCTAACTTCAGGATCAGGTTCAAGAATAGTCTGAGAAGAATATAAAGACCTGAAAGTAACAAGTGTCTTTACAGCGACCTCAACCTCGGAACCCACAATAAGTCCTTTATCAAACCTATCCTGTATATCTAACAGACCCTGAGGAGTTAAATCCAACTCCATATCCTCCCATCCTTTGACAAGAGCTTCACACATGACATTGAAAACATATCTCTGCATGGGCGCATTCCACTGGAGAAAGGTATTCAGAATATCAGGTACTCTATACAGTGGACCACTCATGATCCATTTATGAGCAAGAGAGTCCAATGCAACTCGTTCGACAGAATTTGGAATTTGACTACGGGGTTGCCTTCGAGAAAAAGCAGGAGGCCTATTAAAAGGCCCAAAGAGGGGGGGAAATGACCGGAAACAGTATCAACCAACCTATTACGAGTTGGGGAAGAAGCAGATAGTAAAACAGGAGATGCAGTATTAAGCAAAGGAAGAGAAGGACTAGCCGTTACAAGAGGAACCAAAGATGAAGGAGACTGTGGTGCAGAAGTTGGTGGCAAAGGAGGTACAGGTAGCAATGCAGGAAGGGGCAATTGCGGAGGAGCCGGACCAGCTGGCTGAACAACAGGTTGCTGGGCAGGTGGCAACAATAAGGGTGCATTGGCACCTGGTACATAAGGCGGAGGTAATGTCAATAAATGGGACATCAAGGGATCTTCGTCAAGATCCTTACTCTGTGGAGAAGTAGGCAACACAGGGTAGCATCTATCTATTGCCATACGATGTTGTCTGTTTGAGACTTCAATCGCTCGATCAGTCTCATTGCCCTTAAACTGTTGGGCAGCCTGTATGATTGCCATATCTTTCGCTTTTCTATCTCTTTTTGCCTGCTTAATTTCTCTCTGTTTGGCTTCTTTACGCCAAAGGCAGAAAGAGTCAAACATTGCCAGCCGGGCTTTTCTCTTAAACAAAATTGTTTCTAAATTATCTAATATATCAGGCTCAAAGCTACCATTTTGTGGCCATCGTAAAACACCATCTTTCTTCGTATATTGGATCCATGCTTCATTAAAGGCAATGGGACCAACACCATGTTTAGAATAGAGCTCATAAGTGGGAGTTCCAACCGGAGGAATCGGACATGAGTCCTCGAGCCGGGAATCCCTATTACAACCAAAACAACAAAACTTCCTATATCCGCTAAAACCAGGTATCGTAAGTTCACTGGTCCGTTTACCAACTTCAAGGAGTGAAAACAAAGTAAACAGTACAAATGTACTCAACCCTTGGCTTCGGCTATTGCAATGGTCGAATAACAAAATTCAAAAACAAAACTAAGAAGTGGGCGCTACCCACAAATACTTAACTAAGTGGTCTTCTCACTCCAACAGAGGTCCGTCTAACGTCTTGCGATACCAGTAATCACCAGAGGGTCCAAGGCAGGGCAGCAGTCAGGGCGGCAGTCGTCAACAGCCGTCGGAAAGGAGTAGCCATGCGGCAAAAGACCTTCAGTCCACTTCGACATACAGGGGTCGCTTGACGTGGCTCGCGAATCCTCCGGAATTTTCTTGCGGGGCTTCTGACGACCCTCGGGCTGAACCGTTACCACTGAACCCGCCCCACATTGGGCGCCAGTTGGAGAACCGGGCCTTATGGGCCTGGCGGCGCAGGGCACGCCTTAAATCCCCGAGTTCACCTGCCTTGTCGAACAGAGACACGAGACACTCTGTTGAGCGTGGAAAACCAGGTTTATTAGCTGCAGCCAAGCACAGTTATCCTAGAGGTTACACGCAAGGTGGGTTCTGAGTAGACTGCCACTTGAATCCGTACAATCTTTTATAGGAAACACATTTACAGAGTTTCCTGCTTACACATACAAAACGAACCAATAAGAAAAGTTGGAAAACAAGTTATCAGGTGTCTCAAATACGCCCCTCTCTCGCAGACCCCGTGTGTTACCCCTCCCAACAAATTAATCTGTGATAGTACCGACAATCCAATTTGCAGGTGGCAGGACGTATTTGTGTGCCTCAAAGGATAGTTGGGTAACAAGAGAATACAAGGAGAGAATAGAAAAGGCCAGTCGGTTAAGATAATATAAGGAAAGAATAGGAGAAGGCAAATAGTCAGTCGAGACAGGGATCAATCAACCCAGACATGGATTAACAAACTCGGCCAGACCCTGACATCGGTTTCGTAAACAAGGGCAGGGGGTTACTCTTTAACAGGAGAGACACGTAGCAGCTGAGAAAAGCAAAAACACTCCGTTTGCCGTGATGCCTGAGTGAAGGCAACACAAAATGGCGACGAGACACAAAATGACGGCTAAATACGGGACGAAATCAGAAATCGAAGAACCTCACAAGGAACAGCATCATTCTGGTAGTTTTGGGGGGTGATTTGGTTTATGGGTTTCAGGAATGGGTCGTGTATGGGGATATAAAGGCGTTTTAAGGATGCATGAATGAGCATATATTACAGTAGCAAGGAGTTTTTAGGGCTCAATGATGGGTAGTATACAGGAGTAGGAAATGAGTTTTAGTGGTCATGAATCAATGTTGAATAGGGATCATAAGGGGTTTTTGGGGCGCACAGATTGGTAGTCTATAGGAGTAGTAAGGGTTTTTATAGCTCAGGAAAGGATAGTGCATGGGGATAGCAAGAGTTATTTTTGTTTCAGGGATGGGTAGTGTATATGGGTAGTAATTGGTTTTTAGTGTTCCAGGATGAGTGGTGTATAGGATGTTAAGATGTCTTAGATATCAGGGGTGTTTTTTACAGGGTAGGAAAGTGTTTTAAGGTTAGTTGATTTGTAGTTTAAAATATTAAAGTTAGCGGGATACTGGCCCCCAGTGCCCCCGCTGATTGATACTTGGAACTGAATGAGTCTTCGATGGGTGTGCAGATAGTTCCATGATACCTGGCGTATATAAATATCTTTGGGATGGCACAATGTCTGGGACACTGAGAGAGGGCTGCGGACTTCACCTGGGGTAGCAGCCCTTCTGGAAGTTGATCTGGCAGCACAGTTAGTTGGGGAGGCCAGGTTTGTTCCATGAGCAGAGGACTATCCATCTACACCACAAGTCATTGCCCTGAAGTACGCTGCCCCGGAGTCACTTGCAGCCATAATTGCACTTCAGGGGGACTATAGTTAGCGCTGCTTTTTCTGGCCCGACTGCTACTTGACTTGCAGGAGTCGCCCGAGCCGAGACAATGGCGGCTACCAAGGCAAAAAAGGAGCGCTCTCTGCGCGACTTACTTCTCAATAATACAGGAGATCCCCAAAGTCTGGGGCAGGCCGAGGTTGAAGAAGGAGCTGAAGTTGCAGTGACCCATGAATTTTTGCAATTTTTGTTCGTTTCTCTTCGCAAGGATATCATGACAGTAAAAACTGATCTGCAGATAGACTTGAGAGAGATGTGGCGTGATGTTAATGTAGTCAGAGAGAGGGTGGCCACCCTGGAAGAAAACTTGGTGACTAGAGAGGAGGAATTTGCAGTGATTCAACAAGAAGTTATCCATTTACAAGACCAGCAAAGCAATCTCCATGCGAATGCAGAGGACCTAGATAATAGCTCTAGGTGAAATAATATTTGTATCTGTGCGGTCCCTACCGGAGCAGAAGGAGCAGACCTGGAAGGGTACGTGCAGGCCTTGTTTAACACGGTTATGGGCTCTTCTGGAGAGAATGTGATTAAAGTGGACTGATGTCACCGGCTAGGCCCACCTCACCAGCCATTTGAAAGTGGCCCGATACATCCAATCACTACAATTTATAGATCACTCTCCACAACTATCTCAGGATCTTGTGGCAAGCACTCTACAGAAGAGGAGAGACTTTTGCCCTGTGACCACTCATCTGCGCTCCTCTGAAATGGCATATTCTAGGGGCCACCCCTTTTGCCACATATTTCGATACAAACTCTACCAACTTCGCTCCTTGGCAGAGACCTGCAAGCTGCCTTGATAACCAAGCAGTGCAGAGCTCCTCTGCTGAGGAGGGGGTTCCACTTGGTTGCCGCTGTGGTTCTAGAGCCGGATTCAGATTTGACCGCCTTTGCCGTGATCCTGCTACCATCATCAAAGTAAGGTTGGCAGTGATCCATTTATTCTCTGGCGCTGATGGTGACGTTACTGATCCTCCAAGCTGAAGTTTTCCTAGGTGATAGGGAAATTGCAGTGTAGGACTTGGTGGGGACGGCTGACTTCGGTGCCAGTGAGTGTCTCTTGCCTTCTTGGTTTCCCCCTCCTATATGGACCTCACATCACTGATGGACTTTGAATATCCTTTGTTAGTTCATATATATTTTTTTCCTTTTGAGGGGTCGGCCTACGTCCCACGAAGTGGGCATGGCTTAATAGTCCTTTTCTGAGGGCTTCGAAAATTGTACCTACCGAATTCCTGAAAGAGCGTGATTTTTGCTGGTTTTTGTTGCCAGCTGCATGGCAATTGGCCCTCGCATGCATGTGTTTTTACAAGAGAGCACGCAATAGGCCATAGGCGGTAGAGTAGCTCCGCCTATTGCATATTCCGTGCGGACACGCGCAGCAGAAGGGCATATGTTTTGAATGATCCCGGCTTGACAGCCGAGATAATTTAAAACATATGCTCGCAGTGGTGCGTGCCTGGAACCATTCAGGACCTTCTAATCATGCACATTTCCTGTCTGGGAGGCTGTCAGCGCGTGCATCACGCACAATAAACTGTACTTAAGCTGTGAGTTTTGACAGGATGCTTTTCATAGTGGGTTCTACTTGGAATGGATTGGAAGTTTAAACGTGCGCTCTGGTCATGTAACACGCAGGGGTCTAAAGCAGCGTGCTGAGGTGAAAGAAGGGGTCAGCTAACCTGTGGCAGAAAGTGAACTACAGACGCTGTTGTTGTAGGGGCTGCCGTGCGCGAGGATGAAACGCAGGGCAGCACGTTGTGCAGTGTGGCAGAGGGTTACCTGCTGTCTCCTGCGGCGGGAGCAGTGACACCAGCAGAGCCCCATGCCCGTGTGCTCCCGCGGGGGCTGGAAGTCTCGCAGCTGTCAGGACCTTCTGACGAAGCACTTTCTCGCTCCCGTGATAGCGCTGCGGCCGGTCCAGAGTGCACCTAGCCGGCGGGTGGCATTCTTGGCATCGGGTGCTGCGTCTGCCTCGTGGCTCTTGGCTTCTGTGGCACAGCTGCGGCTAGAAATCCCCACAGCTCTCACTCTGTTTCCAGGAGGCTGTTCGCAGCCCCAGAGCGGCCAGCGCTGCCCCGACCGGCCAGTCAATAACAGGGCAACCCCCGCCCTCGCAGCATTTGCCCTTTGGCTGTCTCCTTTTACGAGGTTTGGAGATTATTTAGGAGGCGCCGTCCCTCCTTAAGGTGCCAGCTCTCGCTTTAAGGGACACTTTCCCGCTTTAGGAGGAACGGTCCCGCATTAGGGTATTTTTCCAGAAAAAGACTATCTATTGTTCTTCCACAGCCAGTTCTTCATAGTGCATTAAAATCGATCTCTATCTAGCCCGGAACATTGTCAAACCCGAAATGCCCCTCTATTTTTTTTTTTATCGTTCGACCATGGGAGAGGTTGGCCTATCCCAGTTGGCTCACCCGGACCCTGCCTGCACCCCGGCCTCTCCAGAGTCACTCTCCGCTCATCGGAAGCAGAGTCCGGGAGGGGAGCCGGGCGTCTCGCCAAGGACCATGATCCCTGAAACGAGTTATTTTCAGCTCAATGTGGAAACACTGGAATAGTTAAACAAAAAAAGGATATATCTCCCGAAGGCATTGCTAGCTCTAACTTCTAAAGAGTTAGTCCAAGAGGCTGGGCAGAACGAGCTCCAGCAGATTCAGACTTACTGGTATACTGACCCAGAGTTTATCTGCACCAATGCATTCTGGTACTTGTAGTACTTGTCTTCACTTAGTACAGCCAGGGCTCCAGACTCAGGCTCCACATGGGGCATATAGCGCTCGTTTGTTAAGGCTGCAGTGCTTTAAATGGGCCGGAACTGTCTGGTGCTTTTATGTTCAGGGGCAAGTCACTCATTAATGCTTTATAGTAAAATAATGCTGTGGGCACCATTAAAACCTAGAATTATGTTAAATGAGGCTGCACCTTTTTTTGCGGGGGGCAGGGTGAACTATTTTCACTTCACCTATTGTCTATCGTTTACTAGCCATGATGAGGCATTTTCCCTACATGTTGCGCACTACGTATTAGAAGCCTTATGATAGTGGTTATACACGTATGACATTTGTAGAGTGGTGATATCGTTTACATTACGAGCCATGCAATTTGAAATAATCCTATGTGATTTAGTACAAGACTTCATATTTCTATTAAGTGTAGGTGCCATGTATAAAATGATACACCCTTATTTTACACTGTCGTTCAACTTCATAATATTCAGTCGTGCCACTTAATGAGTGTTTCGCTGTTATTTTTGTGGTAATTGTTGTAGATTAATGATGTGGACCGACAAGCATGAACAAGGAAATAATGTAAACAATCAGTGAGTGCAGAGTGAGTGGAGGTGCAGAGTGAGTGCAGGTGCAGAGTGAGTGCAGAGTGAGTGCAGGTGCAGAGTGAGTGTGAGTGAGTGCAGAGTGAGTGCAGAGTGAGTGCAGGTGCAGAGTGAGAGTAAGTGCAGAGTGAGTGTGACTGCAGAGTGAGTGCAGAGTGAGTGTGACTGCAGAGTGAGTGTGAACGCAGAGTGAGTGCAGAGTAAGTGCAGAGTGAGTGCAGAGTGAGTGTGAGTGCAGAGTGAGTGCAGAGTGAGTGCAGAGTGAGTGCTGAGTGAGTGCAGAGTGTGTGCAGAGTGAATGCAGAGTGTGTGCAGAGTGTGAGTACAGAGTGTGAGTGTAGAGTGTGAGTGCAGAGTGTGAGTGCAGAGTGTGAGTGCAGAGTGAGTGTGAGTGCAGAGTGAGTGTGAGTGCAGAGTGAGTGTGAGTGCAGAGTGAGTGCACAGTGAGAGTGAGTGCATAGTGAGAGTGAGAGTGAGTGCAGAGTGAGAGTGAGTGCAGAATGACTGCAGAGTGAGAGTGAGTGCAGAGTGAGAGTGACTGCAGAGTGACTGCAGAGTGAGAGTGACTGCATAGTGACTGCAGAGTGAGAGTGACGGCAGAGTGAGAGTGACTGCAGAATGACTGCAGAGTGAGAGTGAGTGCAGAGTGAGAGTGACTGCAGAGTGAGAGTGACTGCATAGTGACTGCAGAGTGAGAGTGACTGCAGAGTGACAGTGACTGCAGTATGTTAGTGTGCAGGGTGAACAGTGTGTGAGTGTGCAGGGTGAGCAGTGTGTGAGGGTGTAGGGGCAGTGTGCGAGTATGCAGGGTAAGAACACTCAAACTAAGTCCACCACACACACATACATAAGACCACCCACATAAGACCACACACACCACATACACACCACACACACACACCACACACAAACACCACTACTCACCAACCCACACTCACCACCACATACTCACCACCGCACACTCACCACCAGACAATCTCCACCACACACTCACCACCACACACACAACCACACACACAACCACACACACACCACACACACACCACACACACACACACACACACACCACTCTCTCACCACCACTCTCTCACCACCACTCTCTCACCACCACACACGCACCACCACTCACCACCACACACTCACCACCACACGCTCACCACCACACACTTACCACCACACAATCCCCACCACACACTCACCACCACACACGCAACCACACACACAACCACACACACAACCACACACGCAACCACACACACAACCACACACACACCACCAGCCATCAGCGCACGCTTTCACCAGGCACAAACACCACCATCCCTCAGTGCGTGCTTTCACCGGGCACAAACCCCACCAGCCATCAGTGCAGGCTTCCACCAGGCACACAACACCAAACGTCAGTGCATGCTTTCACCAAACACACGCACACCACCAGCCATCAGTGCACACTTTCACCAGGCACACACAACACTAGCTGTCAGTGCATGCTTTCACCAGGCACACTCACCACTAGCCGTCAGTGCACACTTTCACCAGGCACACACACCACCAGCAGTCTGTGCATGCTTTTACCAGGCACACACACCACCTGCCGTCAGTGCACGCTTCCACCAGGCACACACACCTCCAGCCGGCAGTGCAAGCTTCCACCAGGCACACACACCAACAGCCATCAGTGAACAATTTCTACAGGCACACACACCACCAGCCATCAGTGCACACATCAATTGTTAACACATCCACAATTAACTATTGTAGCAATCGCAGTATTGTGCACTTTACTTTTAAACATATTCATCTAAAGGGCAGCATGTCACCATTGCTACAATTCCAATCCAACCCACATAATTCCACTACACACCACATGCATACACTCCATAACACATGGCTAAAAGACATTGCCATTTACAATGCCATTAGCTCTAACTCAAATAAATCCGAGACCTATTGCATTTCCAATGCTTGCTGTAATGTTGGAGTTGTTAATGTGTTGTTTGGGGTCCTCCTCCAGGGACCCAATTGTTTCGCGTTTGCTACTTTCACTTCCCATTGACTGAACGTTCCACATACAACGCTTCTTTAACACCTCACTTGGGATCAGCAAAGCACGATTTTGGCCTCTCAAGAATTGCCTTTGTTCCTATGCCTGGAGAGACTAAGATAGTCAGCCTCAACGTGCAAGGCCTTAATAACCTTACTATGAGAAAGGCGGTATTATCCCTGTAAGGGCACACTTTGGGGGGATATGCTTGTTTCAGGAGACACACTTACTCCCAAAATATGCACACAGAATGCATGCTAGAGAGTTACCGCAGCAATTTTGGTCTTTCAAGAAGGGCAAGAAAGGGGTGGGGGGGTGGCTAGTCTGTTTTCCAAGCACTTCACTGGTACTGTAGCCGAAATTACGGGTCGCATATTGGCCCTCTGTGTGCAGATGGATATATATTCCATTTTACAATGGCCTCGATTTACTCCCCCAATGAACATCAAGAGGCCTTTTTAATGGATGCCCTAGCCAAGGTACTTACTCCCCAGACACGGCTGAGGTGGTGGGCAGGGATTTGAATGTAGTAATGGATGCAGAGTTGGACCACTGTGGCCAGAGCGTTGGTGGCCGGGAATGGATGGTAGAATGTGGACTGCGGGATGTGTGGCAAGCCCTACACCCTGGATAGCAGGTTTATAACCTTTTCTCCGCTGCTCACAAGACTTATGCCCAGTTGGACCATTACCTAGTCTCCACTTCCACCTGGGAACATGTTTGATCCTCTACAATTGAGGCCTATTCACTTTCAGATCATGCGCACATAACGTTATCGATATACACTTCTCCTACCCAAAAATGGCCCGCTTGTGGTGCCTTCAAGAGACGATGTTGTCGTCCCCAGCAACAAGAAACACACTTAGGAACACTAGATGAGAGTATTTATCATTAAATGATGATGGCTCCATGGTTCTGTCCTCGGTTTGGAAGGAAATGAAGCTGGTAGCGCTGGGTGCTTTTATAACTAGGGCAACATATGACAATAAAATGAGGAAGGCTAACAGAGAAGAGCTTGATATAAAGGTATCTGGAGACAACTTAAACGAGAGCGGCTTCACCTCAAACGCCTCGATTTAGATAGGGCTGAGCATGTGTTAGTACATTTGAAGCATAAATATTATGTAGGAACTAAAAAAGGGGGCTGCATGTTGGTGCACTGTCTACGTGGTAAGCAATATGCACAGGCAGGTAAAGTGGTCCATAGTGATGCAGGAGCGGATACCACCGAAGCCATTGGTATTGCAGACACTTTTCGGGCTTACTGCTCAGAATGATATGCAAATGATGCTTCAATCTCCACGGATCCAAAAACCTACTAAGATGCAGCTGCGAATACCCCTATTACGGCCGGTGCTGCCGCAGCCCTTGATGAACCTATTCGCACTGAGAAAGTGATCTCAGCGATCATGCATTTGTAACCCCTTAAAGTGCCCACATCGGATGGGTTCTGCACCACCTTCTACAAGACCTTTTGTCTGGATTGAGCCCCCAAACTCACACCTTTTTAATTCCTTCTCTGAATTAGGTACCCTTACCGAAACGATGCTCCAAGCCTCGATTACAGTCATACCGAAGCCGGGGAATGACCCAAAACTTTGTAGCTCATGTCGCCCGATTTCTTTATTGAATATAGACGCAAAGTTGTATGCTATCATTTTTGCTCAGCGCCTCGATTCCCCAATGCCCGGCTTTGTCGACCCCGACCAAGCAGAATTTATCCCAGGTCGAGAGTGTGGTGACAACACCAAACGCCTTTGTCATCGGATAGACAAAGTTCAGTGTTTCCGCGAGGAGGCTTTGCTCTTCACAGTGGACGCGGAGAAAACTTTTGACAGGGTGTACTGGCCCTATTTGTTTGCCCTGATGAAGTTCCCCTAGAGGGAATAAATGAATTTTCAGACTGAAGTTTTGCCGAACATACGGACTCACAGTTGCATGCATGCAGGTGTTATCATACCTGCGAAGACTTCCATGGTATCCAGCGCAATGCACTAGATCACATTACCTATGAATAATTAAACTTGATGACATACACTGATGAAGTTATACGCCCTGATGAAGTTCCCCTAGAGGGAATGAAACGCATTGGCAGAGCGTTGTTTGCCATTTGATCTTGTGAAAAAACATTTGAAATAAAGGATTCTTTATATGATATTCAGTGTACTGGACTTCATTGCCTGACACATCCCCACTTGTATTTATCTATCTGGATCTGGAACACAGAGGCGTCACGCAACGGCTGGCGCTGGGGAGTACTGCGTAGGACAAGGATTTGTTGGAACTAGCATGAGGTGCAGACCTAAGAGTCCGCCGTTGGGATTGTGTATTTATTTTCCTCAAGTGTACTAGAGTGGTCGCCAGTAGGTAGTTATAGTTAGGACCTAGTTTCCATAGGAAAATCAGTTTTTCTTTTGCCAATATGTTTGCCGCCGTTAGATGAATCTTCACTAAATTTTCAAAACTAATGGGGCTCACCAGTAAGCTCCTTTCTTGTAAGCATCAGGGTGATATGTCAAGCGGGGGCTGAGAAAAAAGGGAGGCCCCAAAATGCATTTTATCTATGTTAATTTCCATAGGAAATGTTTGTCGCGGCGACAGCCTGAAAAGCTGAACTAAATTACACCAAGTTTGGCAGAGAGGTAGATCTTTGTCCAGGGTGCCCTCTTTGCTGTAAATAGTGTAAATCCATTCAGTAGTTCCTGAGAAATTCAAAATAAAAAATATTGATATCTGGTGACCGCGGTGGATCCGTGAATCCTCTCAATCATGAGCTTGTCTCTTATTAGCTGCGAACACTTCTAATCAAGAAGTGTTGGTAACCATCTTTTGGCTCGGTTGAACCGAATCACAAGCAAAAAGGTCTAAAAAATGATTTAAAAAAAGAAAAGGGGGCAGGGTAGAAACACCCTGACCCACTAGGCCTGGTCAGGGCATCCCATAGGGACCCCCAGGGTCCAAAAAAGCATGTTTTAAAATATTTTCAGCTGGATTCGCGTACGGCTTGCGAATCCCGCAGAATTTTGTTTTTAAAAACGAAGTGTGGTCTCCTGTGCTTTCTTGCTTTTAAGCCCCCGGTGGGCCAGGTCCCAAGGTAATGTTTTATTGGTATGTGGGGGCCCGCGGGGGACCCCACAGCCCCATGGAACGCAACCTCCATGAGGCCTTGTTAATAATGTGTGGGGACATGCAGCCCCCCACAGTCCCAGAGGCTGCCACCTCCCCAGGGCATTCCGTAATATTGATCGGGGGCTCACAGCCCCCCAAAGCCCCGGGAACCGCTACCTCCCTGGGGCATAAATTTGATTGATGGAAGTGTGGGTGGGCTCCTGCCCCTCCGCACACCGCCCAGGGGACCACTACCTCCCAGGTGCTTTAGTTATGATGGGAGGGCGGCCTCGCGGCTCCTCTCCTCGAGCCCTCTATGGCCCTGGGACAGCCCAGGGCTGGCTTCAGCAATGTCCCGATGTTCCCACCTACAGGACATTGCAGTTTGCTATGGAAGGGCTGGAGCAGAGCAAACACTGCTTTGCTTCATGGAAACAAGAGCAGGAAGCCAGCTCTCACTTCCATGAAGCAAAGCAGAATTGCTATTGGGCAGAGGGAGCTGCATTTTCCCAAAAGCAATGCCGGCTCCTGCAGAAGGTGGGGAGTCAGCAGGGAGTGTGGGTCATTGGGGATCCCCCTATAGTCCCCCACGTTAAGGCCAGGCCCTGGGGGATGGGATATCCGGGACCAAAAGAAGGCCAGGGAAGGGGGGCCACGCGGCCCCCCTTCTGTGTAATTAAAACAAAAAAATTAAACGAGGCAATCCCTGGGAGATGGGGTCCCCGTGGCCAATTATGGCCTCAGGAGGGGGCTGCACGGCACGCTACTTTAAAATGATATCTTTTTTCAAGAAAATAAAATATATGGCAATGCCCCGGGGGATGGGGTCCCCAGGGCCGAAATTGTCCTCGGGAGGAGGGCCACGCAGCCCTCTTCCCGCTTAAAGAAAAAAAAAATTATATAGCAGACCTTGGCGGATGGCGTCCCCAGGGCCAACAAAATATTGAGAGGAGGGCCATTCTAACAAAAAAAAAAAAGCGGGCATCTCGTGGGATGCCCCGCCCCCTCCCTGCACCACTCTGCAAACTTGTCTCCTGGCGTGTTCTGGGTTGGGGGATGAAGTCCCCTAGAATCTTATGGGTCCCTAGAGGCCAACTAGGCCACCAAGTACCTCTAGTAAGCCCCACACAGTGAGATGACTGAGAGGTGGTCTGAGGCCATGCCCCTTTTTACACCACTCTGCAAACATGCCTCTTGGCGCACAGCTGGTGGGGTGATGAGATCCTCTTGTGTCCTGAGGACCTCAGGGCTAAAGTGGACTTCTTCCCCCGAGTAGCAGTGCGCCAGGAGGTGTGTTTGCAGAGTGGTGTAAAAAGGGGACGGGGCCTCAGACCACTCTCAGCAATCCAGCTGTGTGGGGCATACTAGAGATAGAAAAAGGGCTAGTTGGCCCCCGGGAACCTCCGGGAGGCAAGGGGACTTCATTCCCCAACCAAGAGCACGCCAGGAAGTGCGTTTGCAGATTGGTGCAAAAAGGTGGTGTGGCCTGGGTCCATCTCTCAGCAATTCCACTATCTGAGGCTTACTGGAGGTGTTAGGTAAGCTAGTTGGCCCCTAAGGTCCCCCAGCATCGAAGGGGACTTTAATCCCCATCCAAAAACGCACCATGGAGCACGTTTGCAGAATGGTGGGCAAAGGGGACATGGCCTGCTATGAGACCATACCAATGCTGCTGTGTGGGACTTAATGGAAAAATTAGGAGGGGTAGGTGTCCCCCATGAAGGTCCTTGGGGGTCAACTACCCCTCCCGTTATTGCAAAGGAAAATAGATAGCCCTGAATGAGTCACTCGCAGATGCCGTGGGAATACTCGAGAACTCTATTTTCACCATTGGAATTTAAATATTGTTCCCTTTATTGGTACAGAAACTTCATTTTTTTGTTGTAAATGTAACAGATAACCAGCTATTTATCACTATTTGATAGCAGTGTTGTTTTAGAGATGGTTTGTATTTGTTCAATCCTGGCATTTTCACGTTCATGCAGAGTAAGCACAGATTGTTCTGAGTGCATCACAATATTGTTTACATTTTATTCAGGTAAGCTTTCAGATGCATTTTGGTTACAAAGCTTTTCTTGCCTAGTATCAGAGCAGATGCTTTGTTGTTGTATTGAATGAGATTTCAAGGTAAAATGCTTGAATTAATCCTTTGCTGAAAAATAGAGCATTCAGCTCTGGCATTTAGATGTATTCCAGTTATTGATTTAAATACAATTGTTACAGTTTTATAGTTTTGGAAATGTATTAGACTGCTGTATGAATGAATGAATTACACACTTGGTATAGCGCATGGCTACCCTAAGGTATCCCAGCACTTTTAACCCAGGGCAAATCACCGCCACTCATCGGAAAAGGAAGGTCTTAAGTTGTTTCCGAAACACAAGGTGGTTTGGTTGAAGTTGGATGTTCTCTGGTAGATTGTTCCAGAATTTGGCCGCTTGAAGGAAGAACAACCGTCCCCCCATTTGGGATCTTTTGATCCTTGGGACTGTCAAAAGATTAAGTTCACTCAACCTAAGGGCTCTAGAGGGTCAATAGGGGCAAAAGAGTGGGCACAAAATAGCAGGACCGTTATTTGTGATAGACTTGTGGGCCATGCATATGGCCTTGAATCTTATCCTCTCCTGCATCGGGAGCCAGTTTAGGCCACGCAGAGCAGGCTTCACCGAGCTGTGTCTAGGTACTTTGGCTAATAGTCGGGCAGCGCAGTTCTGGACTGACTGCAGGGTTTTGATCGTGCCCATCGGGGCTCCAAGATAAAGTGCGTTAGAGTAGTCCAGTCGAGAGAGGATCAAGGAGGTTCAAAACATTCCTTAGTACCTTGATCAGGCCAAAACATGTTGCAGCAACCTTCCTTGCCTGCACCTGAAATCCGAGAGAGGGATCAAGCCAAACTCCAAAACTCTTGATTTGTTTTTTGGGGACAGGGGGGGATCCAGACAGCTCGGCCACCATGGATCGAGATTCATGGGGGCCTTGTACCCCATGATCATGATCTCAGTTTTTGTTCCATTCAATTTTAGAAATGAGGCTTCCATCCAATCACAAACCCTTGTGAGACAGGGGGACAGATTGTTTGTTCCAGAGGTCCCAGCCTCAGATCTAGTTAAAGAGACCACTAACTGAGTGTCAGCGGCGTAGGTGACCAATTTAATTCCCCAGGGAAGCACCACCAAAAGACAAAAGACAAAAGTCATAAATGGCAATTTGCATGCATTAGTTAATATTGAAGTTGATGTACAATGTTGGAATGTCCCATCTCACAAAGGAGTGAGATGAGAAAAAGCAAAGGTACCTGTCACACATGACCCAAGTGTTATTGGCCATGACAAGTTGGGCTAGTCAACAAAAAGGCCGGAGGCCTGTGCCTCTGGGTCATTTGGTATACACTAGCACATATGTCATGTCTATTTACTTAAGCTAAGCATGCCGTTTATACCAGCAGGCTGCATTTAGCAACACAACAAATAGGCGACAAGGGGGTGTTTTCATATCCCACCAGTGCACCCGATCTGGTGCGCGACTCATCTGCATTAGGCCACATCATGGAGCTGCCTGAAAAACTTGTGTATCACTTCTGGCAGCTGGTAGTGTCCCTCTTATCTTTCTGTACTTGCTGCACACAGCACGCCACACCGCCTCATACTGGAGCTTCATAGTCCCTTGTACGTCACTGCTGAAGGCAGTGGAAGCTTTCCTCTCTGCTTCCTAGCTTTAAATTGTGCCACAGTCTGCAGCTGCTCATGCCTATTTGAGGCGGGCTGCATCAATCATTCTCCTGATCGTGTTTCTCTGGACCAAAGAGGGCATTTTTGTATGCTCCTGATTGGCGCTGCCATCACACCGCTTCTAGTCCAATACAGGCAAGTCTTCCTCTCTGTTTCCTGCTTCCTCCGACCTGCTCATAAACAAGAGGTGCCATCATTCATAAGCTAGGGAAATCGGTAGTGGTAGAAGGCCTGCCATTTACCTACACTATCTGAAATGTGCTCTCACTGCACACTTTGAACCACTTACAAATCCTGAAAATGAATTATTACTTCAATGACAAGCCAGGCAACTTAATGAGAATAGTTTTTATGTGCAAATAAAAGAACTTGCTAGCACATGCTACTTATGATGTGATTCACACACAGGTCATCCAGTGTTGCGCAACTCTTAAATTAAGGGAGAACATTCTATAAGTCCCAGGGATGTCAATGGCTGATATATTTACAATGGGGAGATCAAACGAGATTAAAGTGTGCGCCGCACACATGGAAGCAGCTCTATAACGCAACAAAGAGACTGAGCCTATCAATGCGGTAAGGATTGGTGGAACAGACAAAAAGGACTAACCCAAGTTTACCACGAGCTCCAAGGTGGACCTTACCCTCCTGCGGATTGTGCCCTGCCCAGGACAAGAGATGTACTGCCCGGGTCAAGAGCAGTACTGCCTAAATCATTTTCCCAAAGTATATCACTCCTCAGCATCACAAAAAGAGGAGAAACCCAAATTAATCAATACCCCTGCAGTCAACTGAGGCCCCAGAGGACAATGAAGATCTGGATGATGAAGATGTGGAGGGAGCGGTCCATGTCATGCATGCTATACAACCAGGAGAGTACCTCCAATGGCCAGTTCCCAAGTGCACAGTCCTTCATTCTGGCCACCAAATTCCAGCCCTGATTGACACAGGTTCTTCGATAAACATTCTTGCACAGTCTTAGCTGGAGCCCACCATCACACAAGTGTGAGCATATGGATCTTCAACAGCACTCCCACTGGCAGGGGGTTTCACCACAAACATTGCATGAATCACGTTCCACATGTGCCAAGGTATATGTCACCAAGAGTGGCTTCTGATTGCCATTGAGCGGTCACACAGGGGCGAGACTTCACATGGTGTATTTTTCTCTTAGTGTGCATTTGGTGAGTGAGGACAATTTGCTGAATGAGTTCTTGCAACTTTTCTGAGGCATTGTTTGTCTAAAAGACTGTCTCATCCACTTCCACGTAGATAATAAAATCCAACTGGTGGCACTGAGTAACTGCTGGGTGGCTGTCCATCTATGCCCCAAGAGTAAAAAAGAATTGAGGAAACAGGAACAGGTGGACACCTGACCTGACTGTAGATGTTATTGTGGCAGAAGTGAGTGGTTCGAGATGTTCTCAAAAATGGATCTCCAGAGCAGGAAACCATCAGGTGTTGTTGGCTCCAGAGCCATCAGTACTTTCTCCACACACATGGGTCTAAGAAGGTACAGACGCCAAAGTTCCAGGGTGTCAAGTGCAGCTGAAATTTTTCAGGACACTATCAGGGGCCTGATCTTGAAGGGGTCATTAATATCAGTGATCACATGCTACAGGCCCCAAGTGTTTGAACAACATGTTGATAGGCTGAAGGCAATGTTCAAATGATTACAGGACAGCAAACAAATCTTACTCCATGAACAATTTGCTTTTCTCCAACAAGAAATTGCCTTCTTCGGA
This sequence comes from Lissotriton vulgaris, assembly GCF_964263255.1. Taxonomy (NCBI): domain Eukaryota; kingdom Metazoa; phylum Chordata; class Amphibia; order Caudata; family Salamandridae; genus Lissotriton; species Lissotriton vulgaris. The sequence goes on from NC_141685.1 coordinate 1,574,531,860, forward strand.
TAATGATTCTCTGAACACTGGGTTATGCTCAATCCTGCAAAGGTTCTGGATATTCAAGCAGCCCCAGCTCCTACCAGAGTTACAGGAGCACACATCCTCTTGAGAGATTTCACCTACTGTGGCCTATTCATTCAAAACCTGACCACACTCACACCCGTCTTCAGGAACTGACCAAAGCAAATGCAGTTTGGGGATTGGTGCCTGCCCAAGAGGGAGCGTTCCAAGCAACAAAACAAGCCCTCTCAGCACAAACCATTCTGGCTTACTTTGCCCCTTGCCATGAATCAGTTTTCTGCAGATGCCAGCCCTACTGGCCTCGGGAGCGTATTTTCACAAAAAGCAGGATGATGGTGAATCTGCCCCAGTGGCATACAACAGTCATACTTTAACAAATACAGAGAAGCGCTACTCTCATATTGAGAAAAAAATAATTGCGATACACTGGGGGTGTCGCAATTTTCACCTTTATCTTTACGGCCACCCTTTTACAGTGCACACGGACAAAAAACCATTCATACCTCTTTTCACAGGATCCTCATCAAAACCACCTCCTTTGATCGAGAAATGGATCCTTCAGTTATAGGAATACCCCTTCATCGTAGTCTATCATCTAGGATCTCTAAACCCAGCTGACTATCTCTTGTCGCATGAAAGGCCAACCACTGTTTGTGAAAGAATTGGATGCTGAAGATGTGGAAGAGTACATGTGGCTAGTGGTAGAGCAATCAAGGCCGATGCCAATCTCCCTGCATAACCTTATCACCACTACCTGGTAAGATGACAGTCTTCAGAGAGCAATTTCAGCAGTGGTTTCTGGAAACTGGCGCACCCTCACTCCCCATGCCTTGCATCGAACAGATGATGCTTGTTTGACTTTGACAATGTTACATAACATCTGGCATGATCTTGCCATTCCTTCTGAAGGATGTCTACTAAGAGGCCCTCAGCTGGTCATTCCATCATCACTTCAGAAACAGATAGTCGATCTAGCTCACTTTGCACATTAGAGAGTGGTAAAAACAAAGTCAAGGCTCTGGTGTAAGGTCTGGTTCCCTGGTTTAGATAACTGGGTGGAACGCACTGTGAGACAATGTTCAATGTGCCAAGCTACTGGTCTGGCAGATTCGCCAGCACCTCTGATCAATGAAACGATTCTCCCATTCCCTGGCATAGAGCGAGTGCTGATTTTGGTAACCTGCCTGACGGGCGACACATACTGGTAATCATAGACAATTTTCAAAACTATCTGAAAATTGAGATTCTAGAGTCATTGACACCGGCCAGACCAGTCTCTGGGTGGACACAAGTTGGAAAAAAACATTCTCAAGGGGGTCGTGTTGGCTGCAAAAGTGCAAATATCACAAATCTTGAAGAGGGTGACACCGCAGAACCCCAGAGGGCTATAACCAGTTCTAACTGAAGAGGTCAGGGAGGTTGGCACTGGCAACAGCTGGACCTCAGAGGATGTTATAATTGCCACTAAATGGGCCCCATGGCCACTTAAAAGCATATCACAAGGAAAGATAGATATTTCTGGGCCAGTCCTTGCAAAATTCCTATCCTCAAAACCGAGCCCAAGGTAACCCAAATGCATCTTACACTCTGCTGCAGGGAGGCCAGACAGCCACTGCTCCGCTACAGAAAGAAGCAGGTGGCTGGTCAAATATGTGGCTACAGCAGCAACAGACAGGGATCCTATTTCAACAAGGACCGCACAGTGCACTCTTACACAACACACATTATCAGCATATGTGGGTGCCCAGACATTAGCCAGATCATGTCACGTCTATTCACTGATACTACATGCAGTAGATGCAGATAGGCTTTACTTGTCCAAAGAGATAACCCCCGAGAAAAGTGAAATGTCTTCTCCACCTGCACCTATGCAGGATTAGGGCCACGAGTAGACGCCAATGGAGGAATAGTGAACGTGACCCATTACGAGACCAAACCCACAGCACTGTACCTCATTACAGATCCTAGCGAGATTCGAACAGAGGTAGAGGTGTTCTGAGGCCACCCCCTTTTTACACCCATCTGTAAATGCGGCTTCTGGTGCACTATTGGTGGGGCAATGAGGTCCTCTTTGCTCCTGAGGACCTCAGGACACAAGTGGACTTCATCCTCCGAGCAGCAGTGTAACAGAAGCAGCGTTTTAGTTAGTTGGACATTTCACTCATACAAATCCAGAGAAATTCTGCAGTTATAGTTAGTTCAGCTAACTATAACTTGCACCCACGCAATGCACTGCTGATGACGTCACATATTACATCATTCATGACATGGTCAGTGACATCACTGATGACATCTCAAATGACATCACTAATGGCATCCCTGATTACATCATTCAGTGACTGTGTGTTTGTTTAAAGTTTAAATATGTTTTATATATAAATGCCAAGGTGTATTGAAGAATGAGTGTGTGTATAAGGGTCTGGATGGAGGATTTAGTAGGTGTGTGACTGTCTGGTTAACCCCTTTGATGTGTCGGATGTGAGGGAGCAGTCCGACTCTTCAGTGCTAATGTGCTTCGGTCAGCTCCCACTCGTCCAATGCCATTGCACATTAAATCTCTCTGGTGCAGGCACCAGAGGGATTTCTTTCTCATCCCCAAAGCCTCAAGAGCTGGGGAAGTGCTCCCGAGGGCCCCTCTTCCAAGGCCCCCTCTTCTTTCTGTGAAAGGCCGATCAGCGCGCACGTCGCTCTGATGTCATTTCACGGAAACCGAAACTGAAATGAGCCTTTAGACTCATGGGGCTATCTCAGGCCCCTGAGCGCCTAGAAAGATGGGAGAGGTATTATTGGAAAGGGGAGAATCTCCACTGGATCTCTGCTTGGGGATCATACCAGGAGGGCGATCCCAAAGCAGGGATCCACCCATTAGACACCGGGGAGTAGCCCCGTGGGCAAGGCCCTTCGCTCTCCCCTAAAACAATTGGCAAAATTCAGTCTTTCTCCCCCCCTGGGGTAAGGATGGAGGCAGTGGCCCCAACTCAGCCCCCCCGTGGGGGTAGAAAGCCCACAAAACGACATGGATTTTTTTTGCACATTTGTTTTTAAGGGCGGTGGCTGCCTAAAATGGGCATATCAATGCCTCCATACCCCCATCACAATAACAGCCTTGATTCCGCCCCTGGGGGGGCAGAAACCCACTAGATGCCAGGGATTTTTGGGGGGGGAATTCTAATTAGGGTGGGGCTGCCCAAAACGAGCATGCTAATGCCCATACCCCTGCAACAATTACAGCCTTTCTGCCACCTTTGGGGGTAAGATGGGGGCAGTGGCCCCCAATCTTCCCCCAGGGGGGCTGAAAACCCACTAGATGGCAGGGATTGTTTTGGGAGAAATATTAATTAGGAAGGGGGCTGCCCAAAACGGGCATGCTAATGCCTCCACCCCTGCTATAATTACAGCCTTTCTGCCACCTCTGGGGGTAAGATGTGGGCAGTGGCCCCCAATCTTCCCCCAGGGGGGCTGAAAACCCACTAGATGGCAGGGATTGTTTTGGGAGAAATATTAATTAGGAAGGGGGCTGCCCAAAACGGGCATGCTAACGCCTCCACCCCTGCCACAATTACAGCCTTTCTGCCACCTCTAGGGGGAAGTTGGGCGCTGTTGTCCCCAATCTGCCCCCCGGAGGGCAGAAAGCCCACTAGATGCCAGGGATTGGTTTTGGGCAATTTATTTATGGTGAGGGCTGCCCAAAATGGGCATGCCAATGCCCCCACCCTCACCACAATCACAGTCTTTCTGCCTCCCGGGGAAAGCAAAAAGCCCACTAGATGCCAGGGATTTTTTTGGGTGTACTGAATTAGGGTGGGGGCTGCCTAAAAACAGCATGCCAATGCCCCCAACACCCACAAAAACTACAGTCTTTGTGCCCCTCTGGGAGGCAGATGGGAGCTGCAACCCCCAATCTGCCCCCCCCCGGGGGGCAGAAAGGTAAACAGAAACCATGGAATTTTTTAGCAATTACAATATGTGGTGGGGGTTGCCCACAATGGACATGCCAATGCCCTCACCTCCACAAACATTACAGCCTTTCTGTCCCCCATGGCAGGCAGATGGGGCAGTAGCCCCCAATATGCCCCATGGGCAGAAAGCCCACTAGAAACCAGGGATTTTTTTTATTCGTGTAGGGGTGGGGGCTGCCCAAAATGGGCATGACAATGCCCCCTCCCCCCAGTGAAATTCCAGTCTTTCTGCCCCCGGGGGGAAGATGGGGGCAATGGCCCCTTATCTGCCCCCAAAGGAGGAGCAGAAAGCCCACTAGGCTTCAACGATAACGCTGGCTTTTTTATGCATGTGGTTGGGGGCTGCCCAGCATATCAATGCCCCCACAAAAAATAGCCACAGTCTTTTTTGCCCCCCTTGGGGCCATATCAGGACAACCCCTACCCCTCCCCCCCCCCCCGGGCGGCAGAAAGCCCCATAGGCACTAACCCTTTTTTTTAGCAATGTGCCTACCTGTGGGTTTTGGGCCTTAGCACAGCAGGAACATAGGGAAACCTAGCAAACCTTTTAATTTTTCGAAACTAGGCACGCAAGGGGAATCCAGGCTGGCGTGACTTGTCTGGCTCTCACCAGGTTCTGTTACCCAGAATCCCTTGCAAACCTCAAACCTGGTCCCCCAAAAATATTTTTTTCTCATATTATGTAGTGGAAAGTTCTGGAATCTGGATAGATCCACAAAATTCTACGCACCCTGTATTCTCCAAAGTCTTCCCAAAAAAATGTTACCTCATTTGTGTGGGTAGGTCTAGTGCCCACAACAGGAAACGGCCAAAAATCTAACGTGGACCCACCACATTTTCACAGTGAATACTGACCCTTTTTTTGCCTAGCTGTAGATTTTGAACCCTAGCTCTGCCTGCACCTAGGGAGACCTAGCAAACCTATACATTTTTAATAAGCATGGGCGAATTTTGCGAATTCGCAATCTGCGAATTTGCGTATTTGCGAATTCGCAATCCCCAAAATTTGCGAATTTGTGCGAATTTTATTATTTTTGCGTGTTCGCGGGGCGCTTTGCGAGTTCACGCGTGTTCGCGGGGCGCTTTGCGCGTTCGCTGTTTTTTTTTTGCCTGGTTAATCACTGCCACCCTCCCGTTTTTTATGCCCATCTGCCCTCTGTACCATTCCTTTCTGTGCCCTTCTGCCCTCTGCCCCACTCATTTTTTGTCCCCTTCTGCCATCTGTCCCACTTTTGTGCCCTTCTGCCCTCAGCCCCACTTAGAATGGCGCCGTCAAGCTGCCAGCGCCATTCTAAAATAGCTACAAATAGCTTCAACAGGAAACACTAATAGATAAAGTAAAGCAGGTGTTCGAGTTGAAGGTCAAATTAAGTTACACAATCATTAATCACCCCAAGTTTGGGTGATTAATGATTGTGTAACTGAATTTGAGCAGCACCTGCTTTACTTTATCTATTAGAGCTTCCTGTTGAAGCTGACTTTTGTAACTATTTCAGAATGGCTCTGGCAGCTTGCCGGTGCCATTCTAAAAGAGTTACAAAAGTCAGCTTGAACTTTTGACCCAATCCGTTCCGCTCGCGGATTTTTGCTGGAAATTGCAAATTTACCGAAAATCCGGAAAATCCGCGAGCGTAACGGATATTCCGCCCATGCTTAATTTTTAAAAACTAGACACCCAGAGGAATCCAGGATGGGATGACTTGTCTGGCTATACCCAGGTTCTGTTACCCAGAATCCAGTGCAAACCTCAAAGTTTGTCCCAAAAACACATTTTCCTCATATTTTTGTGGTGGAAAGTTCTGGAATCTGCCTGAATCCACAAAGTTCCACCCACCCTGTGTTCCCCAAAGTCTTTCAAGAAAAATGGTACCTCACTTGTGTGGGTAGGGCTGGTGCCCGCTACAGGAAAATGGAACATGGCCACACCACATTTTCACAGTGAAAACTGACCCTTTTTTGCAAAGTGCCTAGCTGTAGGTTTTGAACCCTAGCTCAGCCCACACCTAGGGAAACCTAGCAAACCTATACATTTTTTCAAACTAGACACCCAGGGGAATCCAGGATGCAGTGACTTGTCTGGTTCTCACCAGGTTCTGTTACCCAGAATCCCTAGCAAACATCAAGATTTTAAAATAAAAAACATTTTCCTCATATTTCTGTGGTGGAAAGTTCTGGAATCTGTGTAGAACCACAACATTTCACCCACCCCTCATTCCCCAAAGTCTTCTGAGAAAAATGTTACCTCACTTGTGTGGGTAGGAACAGTGCCCACGATAGAAAATGGCCACAAATGCAACGTGGGCACACCAGATTTTCACAGTGAAAACTGACCCTTTTTTTTGCAAAGTGCCTAGCTGTAGATTTTGAACCCTTGCTCTGCCAGCACCTAGGGAAACCTAGCAAACTTATAAATTTTTGAAAACTGGACACCAAGGGAAATCCAGGATGGGGTGACTTGTCTGGCTCTCACCAGGTTTTGTTACCCAGAATCCCTTGAAAACCTCATAATATGTAAAAAAAACTAATTTTCTTCACTTTTTGTGGTGGGAAATTCGGAAATCTGTGTGGATCCACAAAATTCCATGCATCCTGTATTCCCCAAAGTCTTCTGAGAAAAATGGTACCTCACTTGTGTGGGTCAAGTACCTGCGACAGGCAAGTGCCCAAAGGCAACATCAAAATTACCTATCACAAACAACTTGGTTTTGCAAGGGGGCTCCCATGAGTTTTGGCCCCGGGCTCGGCGGTCATCTAGGAAAACCTACCAAACCCACAAGTTTCTGAAAACTAGACACCCGGCGGAGTCCAGCAAAATATGGCTTGCGTGGGTCCCCCAAAATGTCCCTACCCAGAATCCCCTGAAAACCTCACATTTTGTTGAAAAAATCTATTTTTTCCCCACATTTCTGTGTGAAAAAGTTGTAGAATCACCGGGCTGGCACAAATGTTCTACCACCCAGCTTTCCTATAGGTCTCCTGATAAAAATAATACCTCACATGTGTGGGTAGTTATAGTGGCTGCAACTGGAAATTACCCACATCGTACTGTGGCGAGTTCAAAATTACCTATAATGAAACTACCTGGTTTTGGGGGGTGCACCTGATTTTTTGGCCCCGGCTCGCCACCATCTGAAAACTGGACACCCATGGGAGTCCAATGAGGTATGGCTTGCGTGGATCCCCCAACGTTTCCCTGCCCAGAATCCACTGCAAACCTGAAATTTAGCAGAAAAAAAACATTTTCCTCACATTTCTGTGGTGGAAAGTTCTGGAATCTGTGTGGAACCACAAAACTTCACCCACCCCTCATTCCCCAAAGTCTTTTGAGAAAAATGTTACCTCACATGTGTGGGTGGGCCCAGTGCCCACGACATAAAATGGCCACAAACGGAACGTGGGCACACCAGATTTTCACATTTTGAACCCTAGCTCTGCCAGTGCCTAGGGAAACCTCACAAACTTATTCATTTTTGAAAACTGGACACCAAGGGAAATCCAGGATGGGGTGACTTGTCTGGCTCTCACCAGGTTCTGTTACCCAGAAACCCTAGAAAACCTCAAAATGTGTAAAAAAAACCTAATTTTCTTCACTTTTCTGTGGTGGGAAATTCTGAAATCTGCGTGGATCCACAAAATACCACTCATCCTGTATTTGCCAAAGTCTTCTGAGGAAAATTGTACCTCACTTGTGTGGGTCAAGTACCTGCGACAGGCAAGTGCCCAAAGGTGACATCAAAATTACCTATCACAAAACAACTTGGTTTTCCAATGGGGCTCCCATGAGTTTCGGCCCCGGGCTCGGCGGCCATCTAGGAAAACCTACCAAACCCACAAGTTTCTGTAAACTAGACACCCAGGGGAGTCCATCAAAATATGGCTTGCGTGGGTCCCCCAACATTCCCTACCCAGATTCCCCTGCAAACCACACGTCTGCGTGAGAAAGTTGTAGATTCACCGGGCTGGCACAAATGTTCTACCACCCAGCTTTCCTACAGGTCTCCTGATAAAAATAATACCTCACATGTGTGGGTAGTTATAGTGGCTGCAACTGGAAATGGCCCACATCATACTGTGGAGAGTTCAAAATTACCTATAATGAAACTACCTGGTTTTGGGGGGGTGCACCTGATTTTTTGGCCCCGGCTCGCCATCATCTGAAAACTGGACACCCATGGGAGTCCAATGAGGTATGGCTTGCGTGGATCCCCCAACGATTCCCTACCCAGAATCCCCTGCAAACCTGAAATTTTGCAGAAAAAAACACATTTTCTACATATGTTTGAATGGAATCACCATGCTAGTAAAAATGTCCTACCCCACAGCATTCTCCTTAGTGTCTGAGTAAAATTATACCTCACTTGCATGGGTGTCCAATGCAGAATTGTCTAAAAATTCATTTTTATAAAAACATTGTGCTTAGTGTTGTCGGTGCTATACCCTAAATCCCTATGTTTTGGGCTCTTCCCAGTTACAGGTCCTTGCCCCGCCCACACAAGTGAGGTATCATTTTACTCTGGAGACTAAGGGGAACACTGTGGGGTAAGACATTTGTGATGGCATGGTGATTCCACACAAAAATATGTGGCAAATGTGGTTTTTCCAGCTAATGTTGAGGTTTGCAGGGCAATCTGGGTAGAGAAATATTGAGCGATCCATACAAGTCTTACCTCGCTGGACTCCCCCGGGTGTCTAGTTTTCCGAAATGTGTGGGTTTGGTAGTTTCCCAAGATAGACGCCGAGCCCGGGGCCAAAAACCCAGGTGACCACCCTTGCAAAACCAGGTTGTTTTGTGATAGGTCATTTTGATATCTCCTCAATATGTTTTGGGCCCTTGCCTGTTGCGGGTACTTGACCCACCCACATGAGTGAGGTATCATTTGTATCAGGAGACCTGGGGGAAAGCTGGGTGGTAAGAAATTTGTGGCTCGACGTAGACTCTAGAACTTTCCCAGACAGAAATTTGAGAAAAAAGTGATTTTTTCAGCTAAATTTGAGGTTGTCAGGGCATTCTGGGTAGGAAAACGTTGGTGGACCCATGCACGCCATACCTCGCTGGACTCCCCCGTTTTGTCTAGTTTTGAGAAATGTGTGGGTTTGGTATTTTTCCAAGACGGCCGTAGAGCCCGGAATCAAAAACCCAGATGATCCCCCTTGTAAAACCTGGTTGTTTTGTGATAGGTCATTTTGATGTCTCCTCAATAAGCTTTGGGCACTTGCCTGTCACTGGAACGCTGGCTGGGAGGAAATTTGGGGATCCACGCAGATTCCAGAACTTTCCCAAACAGAAATTTGACAAAAAATTTGTTTTTTTCAGCTAAATTTGAGGTTTGAATGACATTCTGGGTAGGAAAACATTAGGGAAACCATGCGAGCCATACCTAGTTAGATGTCCCAAGATGTCTAGTTTTTAGAAATGTTTGGTTTTGGGTTTGGTAGTTTCCCAAGATGGCTGCCGAGCCAGGGGGCAAAACCCCAGGTGCCGCCCAAACCAGTTGGTTTTGTTATAGGTAATTTTGAAGTCTCCACAGTACGATTCGGGCCATTTTCTGTTGCAGCCACTATGCCTACCCACACAAGTGAGGTACCATTTGTGTCGGGAGTATGAGGAGAACTCTGGGTGGGAGGAAATTTGTAGACCCACACAGATTCCAGAACTTTCCCACACAGAAATTTGAGAAAAATGTGATTTCTTCCGCAAAATTTGAGGTTTGCACAGGATTCTGGGTAGGAGAATGTTAGGGGACTCATGCAAGACATACCTCGCTGGACTCCTCTGGGTGTCTAGTTTCAAAAAATGTGTGGGTTTGGTAGCTTTCCCTCGATGGCCGCCGAGCCCCGGGCCAAAACCTCATGAGACCCCCCTTGCGAAACCAGGTTGGTTTGTGATAGGTCATTTTGATGTCGCCTTGACTCACCAATGCAAGTGAGGTACCATTTTTATCTGGAAACCTGGGGGAACGCTGGGTGGGAGGAAACTTGTGGATCCACGCAGATTCCAGAACTTTCTCACACCGAAATGTGAGAAAAAAGTGTTTTTTTTTAGTAAAATTTGAGGTTTGCAGGGGATTCTCGGCAGGAGAATTTAGGGGGACCCACGCAAGCCCTACCTCGCTGGACTTCCCAGGGTGTCTAGTTTTCAGAAATGTGTGGGTTTGGTAGATTTGCCTAGATGGCCGCCGAGCCCGAGGCAAGAAACTCGTAGGGCCCACTTTGCAAAACCAGGTTGGTTTGTGATAGGTCATTTTGATGTCGCCTCAATAGGTTTTGTGCCTTTGCCTGTCGCGGGTACTGAACCCACCCTCGCAAGCAGGTACCATTTTTCTCAGAAGACTTTGGGGAATGTGGGGTGGGTGGAATCTTGTGGGTCCACGCAGATTCCAGAACTTTCCAACACAGAAATGTGAAGAAACTGTGTTTTTTGTCAATTGTTTAGGTTTGTAAGGGATTTTGGGTAACAGAACCTGGTGAGAGCCAGTCAAATCATCCCATCCTGGATTCCACTGGGTGTATTGTTATAAACAATGTATTTGTTTGCTAGGTTTCCCTAGGTGGTGGAAGAGCTAGGGTTAAAAAACTACAGCTAGGCACTTTGAAAGAAAAGAGTAATTTTTCACGTGAAAATGTGGTGTGTCCACATTGCGTTTTGTACCATTTCCTGTCGCGGGCACTAGGTCTACCCACACAAGTAAAGTACCATTTTTCTCAGAAGACTTTGGAGAACGAGGGGTGGGTGGAATTCTGTTGATCCATGCAGATTTATTTGTCAATTTTTTAAGATTTGCAAGGGATTCTGGGTAAGCGAAACTGGGTGTGTCCCAGTCAAGGCACGCTTTCCTTGATTCTCCTGGGTGGTTAAACGTATAGATTTGCTAGGTTTCCCTAGGTGCTGGCAGAGCTAGGATTAAAAAACTACAGCTAGGCACTATGCAAAAAAAGGGTCATTTTTCACTGTGAAAATATGGTGTGTCCACGTTGAGTTTTGCACGATTTCCTGTTGCGGGCACTAGACCTACCCACACGAGTGAGGTACCATTTTTCTCAGAAGATTATGGGGAATGCAGTGTTTGTGGAATTTAGTGGATCCACGCAGATTCCAGAACTTTACACCACAGAAATGTGAGGAAAATTTGCTTTTTTTGTCGTTTATCTAGGTTTGCAAGGGATTCTGAGTAACAGAACCTAGTGAGAGCCAGTCAAGTCACCCCATCCTGGATTCTCCTGTTTGTCTAGTTTTAAACAATGTATAGTTTTGCTAGTTTTCCCTAGGTGCCGGCAGAGCTAGGGTTAAAAAACTGCAGCAAGGCCCTTTGCAAAAAAAAGGGTCCTTTTTCATTGTGAAAATGTGGTGTGTCCAGGTTGCGTTTTGAGATGTTTCTTGTCATGGCCACTAGGCCTACCTACACAAGTGAGGTACCATTTTTATCGAGAGACTTAGGGTAACACAGAATTGTAGAGCAACTGTTATTGCCTATTGACTTTTGATGCAATTCTGCCTTCCAAATGAAAGTGTGTAAAAAAGAAGTCGTTTTGAAAAATGACCTATAATTCTCATGCTAGTATGGGTACTCCCAATTTCGGACATGTGCATATATCTACTGTTTATAAACTCTATATTTTGTTCCCATTTCAGAAATACATAGGTGTCTTTCATACCGCTTTTTTCATGTATACATTCTCCCAGAATAATTGCTATATAGCCGGTACATAATAAAAAACCATTGCAAGATACTACTCAGTTATTGGCTCTGGGTTCATCGGGTTTTTGGTGTACCTACAAGTCCTATATATCCCCGCAACCAGTAAGGTCCAGCCAATGCAACTGTATGTTTCTTCCAAATAGCTATTATATTTAGAAGAAGTTACAGGTGAAAACGTTGACATAAATGGCTGTTTTTTTCAACTAATTTTCAATTTGTCCTATATTTAACTGTTAGTTTCTTTAAAAAAACCTTGAAGGATCTATACAAATGACCCCTTACTGAATTCATAATTTTGTCTACTTTTCTTTAAAGTATAGCTTTTCAGTATCCATTATTGCTTTTATACCCATTTCTACCTTTAACTGGAAGGATCTTGAAAGCACAAAAAATAGTCCCAGAAAAATGCCAAAACTGTATAAACTGTAGGTTTTCTGACAAAAATCTGCTTGTCCCTGAAAGCTGAGAAGATGGTGATTTCAGCACCACAACCCCTTTGTTGATACAATTTGCAGGGGAAAAACTAGATGTTTTCAAATGTACCCCTGTTTTCCAATTTTTCCAAAAAGTCTCAAATGTAGCTGTATTTTGGCTAATTCCTGGGACCCCTCCATGGGAATTCACAAACCCTGGGTACCTTTAGAATTCCTATGATGTTGGAAGAAAAGGACACACATTTGGCTTGGATACCTCATGTGGTCAAAACGTTATAGGGGCCTAAGTGTGAACTACCCAAAATAGCCAAAAGAATGCTTAGCACAGGGGTGGAAAAGGCCTTTCAGCGAAGGGGTTAAGTGAGTGATTAAATATGTCTTACTGAATGCATTGGTTTGTGACTAAACTGCGTGAAAGTCTGTATCCGTCTGTCTGTTGTTGTATAAGCTGCTGCATGGGTCGGTCAGTAGCTACATGCGTGTCTATATGGGTTATCGATTGGTTGCCTGAGTATTTGCACAGGTGCCTGAGTGTGTGTGGGTGGGAGGTGTGTGACTCTGTGCATAGATGTTTGAGTGGTTGATTCACTGGGTGTATGGGTTAAAGAGTGCATGTGGAAACAGCTGTATGCGTGGGTGAGTGTGTGTATGAGTGTGTTGGTGAGTGAACGGATGTCTCAGTGGTACATGTCCAAGTAACTACATATGTAAAAGCTGGTGTATGTGAGAGTTAGAGTATATAAATGACTGTACATGAGAGTCAGTGATTGTGAGAGTGGCTGTATGGATGAGTGTGCACTTGAATCAATGATTGTATAAGAGAGTAACAGATAGATTCATGAAGCTAATTTGCGATCGCAATTGCTGCGAATTAGCAATTGCGATCGCAAATTGAGTAAAAGCAATTCATGACATTGAAAGTCGCAAAAGGGCGGAAGCGCTAAATAAAAATAGCGAATTCGCAAATAAATTCGCAGAATCCTGAAACCTGCCCATTTGCAATTTAGAAATAGCAAGAAACCAAGGATTCTGCGAATTCATTAGCAAAATCGCTAAATAATCGCTATTGCCATTCATGAAAATTCGCAGATTGCTGAAAACACAAAAATCGCTATTAGCAACGCGCAATTTAAGGAGAACCCAAACCAGGTGGTAACCTGCAAAGAAAAAAAAAAAAAAAAGTTGATTAAAGTTAACTGCATACAGGTGCTGGCCTGACCAAACACACTAAAGGACATGCAGCTGGTGACTGAGGACTCTCACAATTCCAGGACTCTACATGGTGGTCAGGCGGCGTAGGCTGCAGCGAGCAGCACAGAACAGGCGTAGGATCCAGGAGCGGATATTCCGGCAGCGGGTCACCCTTCTGGGCCAAACCAGGGAGCAAATCTATGCCAAGAACCGCCTAAGTGGCCCAATGATCATTAAGCTGATCCAGGACCTAGACCCGCTGCTGCAGCATCCAACAAGGAGAACCAATGCCGTTCCCACCCATGTACAGGTATTGTGCAGCCTGCACCTACTGGCCTCCAGAAGCTTCCAGGGGATAGGCACTGTCGCTGGGGGTATATCCCAGCCCACCATGTCCCGCTGCCTAAGGAGTTTCCTGGATGCAATGCTGACCCGGCTACACCACTACATTTCATTCCCCACCACCCAACAGGACCTAAGTGACACCAAGCTGAAATTCTACAACATTGCACATTTTCCGCATGTTATTGGATGCATTGACTGTACCCATATCCACACCTGCCCACCAGCACAAACGGAATACATGTACCACAACCGCAAGTCCTACCACTCCCTCAATATCCAGATGGTGTGCAACGCAAAGAATTACATCACGGACATAGGGGCACAATATCCGGGCAGCACACATGACTCCTTCATCTTCCAGCACAGCTGCATTCACACACGACTGGCAAGGGGAGACTTTGGCGAAGGACACCTACTGGGTAAGTACACATGTCCCCAAATACTACACTTTGCGCATGTATCTGCGCAGAATAGGCACTCACCCTGTGCTCATTACCCGCAGGTGACAGCGCCTACGGTTTACGTGAGTACCTCCTCACCCCATACCTCAACCCTGCCACCCCACAGAAACGGCGTTACAATGCTGCACACATACGGACAAGAAATTGCATAGAGAGGACATTTGGCCTATTGAAGAGCCGTTTCTGCAAACTGCACAAGACTGGTGGGGCCATCAAATACACACCTGAGGTCTGCTGCCGCATCGTGGCCGTGTGTGCAATACTCCACAACATAGCTACCAAGCGCAGGTTACCAGTGGAGATATCTGGCAGTGAGTCTGAAGGTGATAACCGGCCGCCTCCACATGTACGTCATGCACGCGGAAAAGATCCTGCTGAAGGACACAGGCGCCGCAACCACATCACTATTAGCTGTTTCTAGTGCACCCATTCCCCTAACACAACACTGCGCCCATGCATGACAAATGTAATAATGACATGAGTGTTAATCAAGTTTGACCATTACTCTTTATTGTTTATGCACAATAAATTGGCCTTTAATTATTCAACTGTCTGATGGAGAGAGTATTGCTCCATACCTCCCCATGCTGGGGTAGGGGGTTTGCAGGGGTTGACTGCATGGCCTCCCTCTGAGTGTCAGAGTCCTCACGGTCGGTGACGACGAGACGCCCCAAGTCGTCTCTCCACATCCTGAGGGACGGTGTTGGCCCTAGTTGCTGATGTTGGCCTGCTGCTGCGGCAACGTGCAGGCATTGGTGGCAAGGATGCACTGCTGTTGGTGGACGCAGCCTCACTTGCGTCGTCAGCTCCTCTGCTCCTTCATGGGCAGTGGCCTGTCTACCGAGCACTGCTGTGGTGAGTAGGTCTAGTGACCTGGCCACATCCTGGCAACACTGCACCATCTGGGCCTGCATGGTGAGTGACCTTCGTGCCAGCTGTGATGTAGCATTACCAACTACATGATTGGACCTAGTGTAGGCCGATAGGCGGGCCAGTAGTTAGCGGTGGCGTCGGCGGGTCATGTCCTGCTGGGCTACAAGCAGCTGGTTGTTTTCACGGACTGCAGCGGTCATCTGGGCTATGTGTTGGCCATTCGCCTGCATCTGTGTGAGGATTGCTGCCATGTGACGCGCTTGTGTGCGATGCACCGCCAGCATGCGGCGTTTGATGGCCAGGCCTGGATCTGGTGTTTCAAGTGCCCTGCTGGTGCCTGCTGGGCCCTGGCGCTGCTGGCGCCTCAGTGCGCTGGTGTTTGACCTGGCACCAGCTGTGCGCCTCGTCTGCCTCCGAGGCGCTGGTGGTGGAGCCTGTACCACTGCTGTGGCTGTTTGCTGGGGGGTTGGCTGCACGCCTGTGGCTGCAGGGGTGGCCCTGTCCGCACGGGGTGGTGGTGGTGGGAGCACTGCTGGTGGCTGTGATGGGCCGGGTCGTTGGGAGGACTGGCCCTCACCCTCAGTGTCCTCCTGGCTCTCGGTGATGTGCAGCGCCTCGCTGTCTGTGCTAGCTTGCTCACCTGCACCTGTAATGTGAAAGGGTGCATGATTAAAGTTATGCATCTTGCGCAGGCAATGTTGATAGATGCATGCAGCCTTGCTTTCCCTGACAGGCTTTTGGATTTACTTTGCATTGACTGCTCTGGCAGTGTTGGGCTAACTGCGGGTACATGATTACACTACAACTTCCACAATGCAATGGGGCTTTTTTGGTGAGCATGGGCTGCATTGTTGGGGATGTCATTTTGCTAGCTCAGGACTTAAGGGCATTGTTGGGGGACTGGGTCAAAGTCGCATGGCACTTACCTTCAGGTTGTTGGCTGGGTCGAGATGAGTCCAGCTGAAGGACCCCCACGCAGGCTTCTGGCGCAATGGTGTCCTCAATCAGGTCCTCCAATGGGGTGTTCGTGTGGCTACAGGTTCCCCTCCACCGGTGGCCAGTCGCTCTCCAAGCCTCTCAGAAATCCGCTCCTTAGAAAGACCTATCAGGTCGTACCAGTGCTTTTTTAGGTCGTCAATTGAGCGCTGGGTCACACCAACAGAATTGACCTTAGCACAGATGCGCTGCCAGATCCTGCGCTCCTCTGCCTCTGGCACCCTCCGGGAGTCTTTTCCAAAGAGCCAGGCATGATCCTTGCAGACCCCCTCAATTAGGTGCTCCAGTTCTAATTCGGAAAACTTAATTTTCCTCTTTCTCTACTGCCCACTGCTCCCTGCTGCATCCTGGGACATCTTGGGATACTTTTTTTCTGGCTGGGGTGCTGCACAGTGGTGGTTTTGGTGCTCCTCAGTTTCCTGCTGCCACTCCCTGGCTCTGTGTTCTGTATGTGGGTGTGGTGAGCCTACTTCCTGGTTGTGATTTCATCAGTGGGCTCGAAACGCGACTTCCCGTTTTTGCGATCTCGCAGTTAGCGAGATCGCAAATAGCGATATCGCAATTTGCGATATCGCAATTTCAACATAGAAAATTGCCGATTCTGCGATTATTTTGCGATTGCGGCAAGATCGCAATCGGCAATTGCGATCTATTATGATTCGCATTTTTTGATCGCATTTGTACATGAATTCCAATCTGCGATTCTCAAACTGCAAATCGCAAATTTTCGCAATTTGCTAATCCGAGAATGGTACCTTCATGAATCTGGCTGTAAGTATGTGTTAGTATCTATATGAATAAGTGAGTTGGTGGTGTGTGTATGACTGTGTATAACTGTATAGGTTGTGATTGATATAGAAGTGTGATCGATTCTTTGCATGACTGACTACATGTGTAACTCTGGATGAGTGGTGGTGTGTGAGTGTCTGTATAGGTGTATGAGTGCATATGATAGTGTCGTTTTGATGAGTGACTGCATGTATGCGTGATTGTATGGGTGAATGAGTGGATGTGTGTGTAAACCTAGAAATCAGTGAGTGTTCATGTAGTAACTGGCATTGGTGTGTCTATGGTAGTCTGTATTTTAGAGTGGGTGTATCAAACGTTATATTAGGGTGTGAGGAGGTGCATCAGATTTTCATCTGGATGGAAGCATCAGTGATGCCATTTGAGATGTCATCAGTGATGTCATCAGTGATGCCACTGACCATGTCATGAATGATGTAATATATGACATCATCAGCAGTGCATTGCAGGGCACAAGTTATAGTTTTCTGAACTAACTATAACAGTGGAACTTCTTTGATTTTGTAAGAGTGAAATGTCCAACTAACTATAGTGTCCCTGTAACCTATGGTTTTTAGAGTCAATTTCTAAGGTTTTTTAAGTGCTAATTTCTAACTATAACATACATGAAACCTATAGTTTTTTCAGTGAATACATATATATGTATATGGGTGGTGAATCCTTTGCTTGTGAAAAAGAGCTTTCGCTCAAAACGCGTTAGCCGAAATAAATTAACCTTATTACACAGTAGCTTGGATTGCGAGTCTCGTCTTTCCTGTGAGAGGGAATCCTTCGCTATAGATATATATTTATCACTCTCTGTTGTTAGTTTTGGAAGGAGAGAGGCCTTATAGACTTCAATGAATATCTATACCTAAAAACTGACAACCCAATTACTGCTACGATATACTTTCTACCGAAAGTACATAAGTGCCTCAGCAAACCACCAGGAAGACCTATCGTCAGCTCCATAGGATCATTGCTGGAAACAAAGTCAAGATTTATCGACATCTTTTTAATGATCTATGTAACTGCTCTACCTTCCTACCTGAGGGATACAATGGACTTCTTGAATAAAATCTCAATGATTGAATGGAAAACTAACTATCAAATGGCGACCATTGATGTCTCCTCCTTGTACACCTGAATATGCCATGAAGATGGTGTTGAAGTTGTCAAAAAAACTCTGGAAATGAGGTCCATAAGTCATTTAGAACATTCTGTAATGCTTTTGGGTATGTTAAACTACTGCCTGACTAATAACGCATTCCTGTTTCTAGGACAACTGTATCTCCAGAAACAGGGACTGCAATGGGAACATCACTTGCGCCCACATATGCGAACCGCCTGATGGGAGCATAGGAAACAGCAGTAGTGAACAAAGAGAAGGAGCATGGATCAAAAATCAGACTCTGGTGTCGTTTCATTGACGACTTGTTCATCATTTGAGAAGGAGACAAGGAAACATTACAAATATTTATTGACTCATTGGAGGAAAATGAATATAATCTCCACTTCACTTCCACAATTAGCTCAACCAACCTCATCTTCTTGGGTGTTGAAATGTATGTGAGCGATAACAAGCTGTGCTCCAAAATTCACAGAAAAGCAACTTCATGTAACAGCATACTCCATGCTAATAGCGGACACCCAGCTAACTTAATATGGAGCATCCCGTATGGACAAATGCTACGGGCAAAGAGAAATTGCTCAGAAGAGAATGACATGGAGTTTGAGAGGATGGCACAACGCTTCCAGGAAACAGGCTACCCCGAAGAAGTCATTATCACAGCAAAAAACAGGATGGCTCAAAAGAATAGGAATGATCTTCTGACTCCTGGTGGCAGCAGGAAGGACCGTGGCAGTGATGAGCAAACCAGAGATGATGAAGAGACACGATTAATTATGGATTTCAACAATCAAAGTAGGGGCATGAAAAAAGCTCTACAGAAGAACTGGAATATACTGCTCCTGGATAATACCTTAAAACAACAATTAACTCAATATCCAAGCATCACATATAGGTAAACTGCCTCATTGCGTGACATTTTAACCCAAAGCCATCTGACATTGAAGGAACATATCCCAAAAAAATCAACATGGTTGACAACCCTGGGCTTTTGGAAGTGTGCCAAATGTAAGGCCTGTGAGCATGGCACAAACGCAAAAGAGTACAAATTACGGAATGGCAAAATTGAGAAAATAAGAGATCATATAACTTGCGAATCCAAATGTGTGATATATAGGCTACAATGCCCATGTGGGAAACTTTACATAGGGAGCACAATCAACAAATTAAAACTAAGAATCTTACAACATCTAAGGGCGATCAAGAACAGAGACCCAAGCTACCCTATGGCCTCACATTTTGCCAAATGCGACAACAGCAATCCAGACGTATTAAGATACTCAGGGATCAAACTGAGCAAACCATCAGAGAGGGGTGGTGATCGTACTTTACAGTTGCGAAAACTGGAGTCCAGGATGATTCTTGGCCTGGGAACTGAACACCCGGATGGACATAATCTGGATGCTGAACTATTTGTACATCTTCTATGAAATTCCAATTGATGGGGAAACATAAGAACTAATTGAGAGTGACAATTTGGATCCATTCATGTAAATAATTGTAAATAGGCGTCAAACTTGAGAAGTCAAGGGAAGTCGTAAAGAGACATGTAGCACACATGGGCAGATATTGTGACATGAGTAAACATCTAAAATGGAGGAGCATGATTATCCTTAGTCTGCATATGTAAATTGGTGTAAAAACTTTACTTTGATTTGGTGTTGGGTTAAATGAGTTTAAGATATTCAGGGATCATAGAATATTGAATAATACCTTACCAGAACAAAATGGCTCAGACCCTGCAACAACAATGTTTAACCCAACTGACACACTTTTCGTTTAAAGACATTGCTCAGGACCCTAGATGTATATAATCTGGAGGTCAAGAATTGACTTTGGGAATTGTAAAAAAGTGTATATATAGGTTGCACCATTTTTATTTACAAATAGGAAAATATAATCATGTTTGATGGAGAGAATTTTGAGAAGATGTGTAAACACATCCAGGTACTTTACTGAGAATAATGGACCTATGTTCAACCCTCATAATCACAAACACTACACATGATGAAGACATAAATGAAAACTATATGAAATATCTGGTTCAAAATTTGGGTAAATCCTCATCATGGTTAAGAACAATGTTGGATTCCACTAAGGCGATATGAGGAACACAAGGTCTTTTCTGATATTGTATGTGTGTAAATATATCAGAACATAAGCCCATACTTTTTGTTTATAAAATGTGTACTTCACAGGAATGTAGAGCAAAAATGGCGCTCAGATGAAGCCATGTGTAACGAGCAAGGTTGCTGGTCTAGATTTTTAATAGACATGGAAAAGGGTACTTTCACTTTGCACTACAAGATAAGGTCTAGATCCCTGGGACTCTATGGTCCAGTGGAAGGCTAGAGTAGCCGAAACGCGTAGGCCGTTTTTTGATGAGCTGCATCCTGCACATGGTGTGTGAATAATAAAGAAGTTTGAAAAACTTACTGCTGTTGTGCTGTGACTTCTGCCGACGAGTGGGGGGCAAGGAGAATCCAGAAATATATATATATATACATATATATATATTCAATGAAAAAAACATAGGTTTTAGCCCATGTATAGTTAGGGATTAGCATTTTCAAAACCTTATTTTACTCGCATAAAACCATTGAAATTTTCATATATATTTAGATGCGCTAACTATATATTGCGCACCCGCAATCCACTGCTGATGATGTCACATATTACATCATTCATGACATGCTCAGTGACATCACTGATGACATCACTGATGACATCTCAAATGACATCACTGATGACATCACTGATGACATCTCAAATGACATCACTGATGACAAACTGGAATCGTATATGATGAGCAGACATTTACACTGTAGAGGAACGCAACGAGCGGGCCATTAGGTTGCAAGAACTAAGGTGTCTAACAGTTGCGGAATCGGTGGACGTACATTTTGTAATTAAAATACGACAGGGCCACTTACAATAAAATTATCTAGATATACATTTGCGGGCAAGTACCATGGGTGACGTTAATTCGAACTTTCAATAGTACAGTAATCAATAACACATCAGAACTTAATATCAATAGGGATGTCGAAATATTCAATCAATTCTCATTCCCGCCCGCCATGTGCTTCAAAACTGCATACGTATCTTGTGATATCAAGGTTGTGCAACCAGTACACAACAATAAGTTACGAGTCCCATTTATACCGGCGCCATTTTGGGCGAGGCCGGGCAGGTCCAGGATATAGTCAAAATATCTCCACCAACCAGCGGTCGGACCAGAACCCCTTTCGGCAGTCAAAAAAGGTTCAGTTAAATGACAACAGAAGAGATAGTCAACAAGACCAAGAGTTAAAAAAGGGGAGGGCAAGATCTAAAGCCATTGTTTTACAAACTCTCAAGCAGACTTGGATGGAAAAATCCTGAAGAATGTACAAACTGAAAACCTTTTTTTGTCTGTATAGCATCACCAGCAACGCTTGAGTCAGCTTTGTGTGAAGCCGCCATTTTGATTCAATCAATGGCGTCCCCCTGCACACATTCAGGGACCTGGTCGTGTCTAAAGGTTAAACGGATTGTAGGACAAGATGCAGAAAGGAAAAGGAAAAAAGTTCCGCCGGACCATGGGACTTTCGGCGCAGCATTGTAGGATGGCCACACCAGTGCGGCAACTTGCTAGACACCACCTCGGTGCCATCCAGATCTCGGCGCGTTGTGCTTCCTTCGGCCTACTGTAGCCACAAGTGCGGACGCAACTCAGCTGGATAGGGAGATAAACACCAAGGGGCGCCCCACTGCAGCCGAGGAGCCTCCATCTTGGGGGCGACGCACAGCATCACATTGCTTTCTCAAACAGCCCCCACTGACTGACGCGACCTCACAGGCCAATGGGGCGCCCCACGCCGAATTTCGGCGCAGCATTGTAGGATGGCCACACCAGTGCGGCAATTTGCTGGACACCACCTCGGTGCCATCCGGATCTTGGCGCGTTGTGCTGCCTTCGGCCTATTCGCACATCGGTCCGCTACTGACGCCGCCTCACGTGCCAACGGATTTTCTACGCTTTTTATAGCAGCGCGTAACGTAAGCATAACAGGTCATGTGACTTCTTTATAAAACTTTTCATTGGTTCATTTTACTTTTGGTTTCCTAATGATGGAAGGCTTGATCATATGACCTAAAAATATCACTTTTCATTGGATTAAAACATTTTTTTTCCCCAAACGATGAAAGCCCCACCTTATTTCTAGATGTTTCAGACTAAAGCTGGCGTCAGCCTGAGAGCACCACCATCTCGTGGCTCCGTCGTGGTCATTCCGCGAGCAATCATAGCAGCCGCTCCCCACCGGAAGCCTGCAGGAGTCGGGAGCCCCCAAGACTTTTGTAAAATCTTCAAGGCTCAGGGGACGTCCGAGTTCCAAGGTGTCCCAGGGCCATGTTAGAGGACCAGGCCCAAATCCGAAGAGCCGTCCGCCATTTTAAGAGTCCTGTGGCAGCCGCCTATCGCTGCTTCGCGAGAGTGGGCGCAACTCAACTACATGGTGAGCGAGACGCTGTAGCCGCAAGAGCGGGCGATAAACAGCTGAATGGCGGATGAGGCACAGTGTAGCAAAAGCGGGCGGAATGGCAACTGAAACGGTAAAGGGGCGCCCCAGTACAGCCGACGAGCCTCCACCTGGGGAGACCCGTTCACGCCGCCTCCCCCCCCGGGGCGCCGTTTTTCGGAGCAGCATTGTAGGATGCCAAAACCAGTGCGACAACTTACTGGACATCACCTGGGTGCCATCCACTTCTCAGCGCGTTCTGCTTTGATGTACAAAGAGGCATCCCTGGAATCTTCCGCTTCAGGCTCGGTCCCACACACCCTCACAGTGAGAATCCCCTCCCCAAGCACAATACAGGATGGTTATCAGATAGTAGGAACGTGTGTGGTGTGACAGATCTACTGTAACTCCTTTGAAGAGGGGTGATTCTCTACAGCTGGGGCCATAAACTACATCTGCAGGGCTAGGTGATAGCCTGGGACCGGCCTAAACAATCGGACACAGAGGAAGAAGAGTGTCAGAGGGTGCGGTAGTGAATAGGGTGAAAGGGTGGTGTCGGGCGGGCACAGGGTGTGATTCTCAGGGAAGAGCAGCGCACATGGGAGGAGGTTTCTGGCCCATGCATGAGAGAGAGAGCGGGGGTGACCAGTGCATGGGGGAGATGCTTGCGAGGGTGAGGAGCCATGCTGAGGATCGGCGGCGTGCAGAGAGTGGGTCTGGTCAAGGCATCTAAAATGGCTGCCGTGCTCAACAAAAGTGTGGCATTGCAAAAAAGACAAGATGGCGCAGACAATGTTTATCAATAAGGATTAATTTATAACAATTATTTAAAACAAAATATTTACTCGCAGTGACAAAATGGCGGTCAACAGTTCCTGATTTCCATCGAATCGAACAGTCACGCAACAAAAAAAAAAACGCTCACGCACAGCCGCTGGAAGACATGTATCAACATATATGAGCCTCCTCAGCCACCCTCAGAAAACAAAAGGGGTCAGGATACGTCTCCCGTACCCCCTTATACCTAGTAATTTAATGAAATCGAAACACAACATGGCGAATTCACGTTTCGCTACCAGTTTGCGAACCGAGAAGCGCTTCTACAGCGAAAAATCAAATTTTTATTATTTGCCCCACGGGACCCTTTAATAACCCCAACATCATTCCTAGGGGGTCAAGAGAGGTCTACCTAGCCCCCTTTCATTAAATTCCCCCTTTGTTTTTCTCCTCCTCTTGTCTCTCGATCCTACCGACAGACAAGATGGCAGCCGCACCGGACTGTTTAGAATGTTGACAGACACCGGAGAGCCAATCAGCTTCGCTACGCAAAGCTCCGTTACGCGAAAAGTACGCGATCTGGAGCGCTATCTGAGACGCTGTCACAGATATACCTGTTTTTTAAACGTTAATTTCTCAAAATCCACTGGAGCACATATATTGAGACCCAGCAAAGGCACATCGGGCTAACAGTCCCTATAATTTTGCCAAGTTTCGTGCAAATCCATTCAGCCGTTAATTTGCGAACCGAGAAGCGCTTCTACCGTGAAAAATCAATTTTTTTTAATTTTCCCCACGGAACCCTTTAATAACCCCAACATCATTCCTAGGGGGTCAAGAGGGGTCTACCTTGCCCCCTTTCATTAAATTCCCCCTTCGTTTTTCACCTCTTCTTGTCTCTCGATCCTACCGAGAGACAAGATGGCGGCCGCTCCGGACTGTTTAGAATGTTGACAGACACCGGAGAGCCAATCAGCATCGCTTCGCAAAGCTCCGTGACGCGAAAAGTACGCGATCTGGAGCGCTATCTGGGACGCTGTCACAGATATATAAATTTTTTAAAACGTTAATTTCTCAAAATCCACTGGAGCACATATATTGAGACCCAGCAAAGGCACATCGGGCTAACAGTCCCTACAATTTTGCCAAGTTTCGTGCAAATCCATTCAGCCGTTCGAGCTAAAAGTGAGGCCAAACGCCCTATGGAAATTAACATGGGAAAAACGCGTTTTTCCCATTTTTTCTCGGCCCCCCCTTGACGAACCCCCCCCCCAGGGGCTGCTCAGAAACAAAATGTGCCATTTTCCTGAAAATTTAAGCCGATTCCGTCCACAAACGCCAAAGGTTTTAGACATAGAATTTTCAAAAGTTCCATAGAGAAAAAATCCTAACTATATATACCTACTGGCGACCGCCAGTAGGTAATATATATATTATATATAAATATATATATATATATATATATATATATATATATATATATATATATATATATTACCTACTGGCTGTCGCCAGTACGTAGTTATAGTTAGGATTACTTTCGATAGGAAATCGCACCATTCTATTGTGAATAACTTTGGCGCCAGTTGAGGAATCTGCCTGAAAATTTCCTCAAATTTGCCTCGCATCGCTCCGGTCCTTCCCTCAAAGGTTGGGGGAGATTCGTCAAGCGGGGGCCGAGATAAAAGGGGGGTCCCAAAACGTGTTTTCCCCATGTTAATTTCCATAGGGCGGTCGACTTCACTTTTAGCCCGAACGGCTGAATGGATTTCCACCAAACTTGGCAAAATTGTAGGGACTGGTAGCCCGATGTGCCTTTGCTATGTCTCAAGATATGTGCTCCAGTGGATTTTGAGTAATTTAGGTTAAAAAAAATATATATATCTATAGGCGCGCCCCCGGTACGTGCATTTTTTACAGCACTGGTGCGTCACAAAAAGTGACACACCGGTGGCGTAAAAGTGATGCAAGGCCTCATAATTGAGGCCTTCAGTCTTCTAGTCATGCGTCATATTAAATATATGACGTATTATGTCGCAAGTACTTACAAATACGTCAGTATTTCAGATGTATCTGTAAGCGCAAAAGTGATGTATTGCTGTAGTGTGTCACAAAAATGATGCAACTCCAGCAATGCATCCTTTCACATGGGGCCAGGCCCATGTGAAAGGGCCTGCATCAGTCTTACGCCTGCTGTGAAACAGGCGCAAGATTTGGACGCAACAGCGTCATAAAAGTGACGCAGAGATATTTCATAGATTTCACTGCGCCACCCCTACGACCCTTTCTTGCGTCAATTCGTCCCTTTTGTATACATTACACCTGACGTAGGTATAATGTGGCGCAGGGGTTTACAAAGTGGCGCATCTACCTAGATGCGTCACTTTGTAAATATGATTGAATAAGGTGCATTTTTTACAGCACTGGTGCGTCATAAAAAGTGACGCACCGGTGGCGTAAAAGTGACGCATGGCCTCATAAATGAGGCCTTCAGTCTTCTAGTCATGCGTCATATTAAATATATGACGTATTATGTCGCAAGTACTTACAGATACGTCAGTATTTCAGATGTATCTGTAAGCGCAAAAGTGATGTATTGCTGGAGTATGTCACAAAAATGATGCAACTCCAGCAATGCATCCTTTCACATGGGGCCAGGCCCATGTGAAAGGGCCTGCATCAGTCTTATGCCTGCTGTGAAACAGGCGCAAGATTTGGACGCAACAGCGTCATAAAAGTGATGCAGAGATATCTCATAGATTTCACTGTGTCACCTCTACGACCCTTTCTTGCGTCAATACGTCCCTTTTGCATACATTACACCTGACGTTGGTATAATGTGGCGCAGGGGTTTACAAAGTGACGCATTGTGACGACCGGATTCTCAGACCAGATAGAATCAGCTCACCAGAGCACCACCAACCCAGCCGAAACGTAATCACCTCCCTCCTCAGGACCCATCTATCCAGGCACCTGGGTACCTACCTGAGGATGGAGAACTCGCAATATACAAGCTCATATCATCAGAAACACCACTAAATCTATAGGGATTACTAGGAATACTCACTGATTACTAAGGACGTCCATGCCCTACACCACACTCACACAATATAGTCTCGCGACCACATGGGCCCAGACTAATCTACCCTGGGGCAGTTCTGATTATATACCATTACACACTGGCCACAACCAGTGCTCACTCAAGCCACAATCTGGTGGGTATACGTACCAGTATCCTCCCTGGTACTCTCTTTTATCTAACAAGCCACAATCCTGTGGGTATAAACACCAGTGTCCCCCCTGGTGCTCGCTTAACAAGCCACAATCCTGTGGGTATAAACACCAGTGTCCCCCCCTGGTGCTCGCTTAACAAGCCACAATCTTGTGGGTATACACACTGACTACAATCAGTGCTCTCATTAACACCGCATCCCAACGACAATCACTTTCCTATGAATACCTTCAGCTCTCTCTCTCTATGTTGGGAAGTTTCTCTCACTATTCACTAGAGGATCACTACTACAATATTATGAATAAAGGCCGAATTACTTAGTGTACAACTTATTCTCTTAGCTCAAGGGCTCCTCTCTCCCTAATTATTCAGTGGTCACTTACCTGATCGGGGGTCGCTTCCGTTCGTGCACTGACACCTGACTAGAAGAAAAGGTTACCTTCACTGTATAAGAATAAGGCATACACTGGTTC
The DNA here is from genome assembly GCF_964263255.1 of Lissotriton vulgaris. NCBI lineage: Eukaryota > Metazoa > Chordata > Amphibia > Caudata > Salamandridae > Lissotriton > Lissotriton vulgaris. The sequence continues at coordinate 1,574,558,730 of NC_141685.1, forward strand.
ACTAAGAACTGGGGTATCTTTATTAACAACAACAATATAATACTGCACTATAACACATAGCCTGAAAAGTAAAATGGGAATAGACACATACACAGATCTGCGGGGTCTCTGTAAAGCTTTATTACTATACCACATCCACATGTAACTAACAGGGACTGTAAATAGACTGCACACCGCTGAAAGGAAAAGGATTAGCAACACAATAGGGACAAGGTTAATGTTTAAAGATAAAGGACAAATATCACCTAATGAGTATGAAGTCTTGCTCTAGCTGTCATCTGGGTTCCTCTCTCGTCTGTGCCTTAGCTCGTCTCAGATCCTCCCCTGCACTCTTGGACACGCATCTGCGCTGATCACTCTGCACTGGATTCCTCTCCCCCACAAACTCTCTCCACCTTCCAACTTCAGCCTAATAGTTTCTGCCGCTCTGAAAACCGTTCATTCCACTAGCTTCTTCACTCTGTCTGTTTATCTCAGTTCCAATGTCCAATTCACTCCAGCTGCTCCCACAGACTAATCCACAATATAACTTCAGTCTCTTCCAAAAGGCATCACTTCAGACTCCAGCTGATCACAACTCCTTCTGATAAGTAACTGCTTCTGACTGCTTCCTTCAGTTCCAAACATTATCTCACTTCTCTCTGCTCAAAACACCATCTGCTCACAACTGCTTCTGGTTTCTCTCTCTGGTTCCAGCTCACTGACTGTCTGTCTGTCTTCTCTCTGTTCCAAGTATCTTCTTCTTTCTCTGACTCCAACTGTCTCACAGACAAACTAACTAACTGACTTCTCTCTGTTCCAAGCATCCACTGTCTCTTCTCCTCTGCTCCAACTCCTTCTGATTCCAACTCCATTCCTTCTCCTTCTCTGCTCCTTCTGATTCTGCAACTCAACTCAACTTCACTCCTTCTGATTCTCCACTCCTTCTGCAACTAACTGACTCCGCCTCTGCACTTCAAATATGGAATGCTCTCTCCTCATGGAAAGTTCCAGCCATCAGCCTGCCGCCCATCAGATCTCTGCACCACTCCGCGTCAAGGACACAAACCCAGCCGGCCGGCCTTTTGTGGTGTCTTCGACACAAAGAATAATACAGCCTACCGATAAGGGCTGGCCCAGACCGGTTCTCTCCAAGTGAACAACACCTCATAACTAAAACATTACCTTTACCCTGCAAGCATCTCAGTCTGCAGGGACAGAAAACAAAATGGAGTCTCTCTAGTTCTGGGCCTTGTAGGCCTGAGAAGGATAAAATAACACTTAGCTCTGTCAGAGTACCTACACAAACCATACCAATATGTAATATAAAGTCAGGACTACAGGATCCACCCTCTACTATAGGTAGGATGATGAAAGGACACATAATTATGTCAAAGCCAATAGGCAATAGATGTATTAGAGTCAAGAATAAGGGATCTATCATCATATTAAGCAGCTATCCTCTAGCTTACGCTTCTAGGTCTGGAAAAAGGCCTTGAAAGGACCAACACAAGGCAAGAATAGAGATTCAAGATGGTAGCAAGCTTAAAGTCACCATCACTCAGAAATAGAGCCAAAAACCATGTCAGCACACGCATCTACCTAGATGCGTCACTTTGTAAATATGACTCAATAAGGTGCATTTTTAACAGCACTGGTGCATCACAAAAAGTGACGTACCGGTGGCGTAAAAGTGACACATGGCCTCATAACTGAGGCCTTCAGTCTTCTACTCATGGGTCATATTAAATATATGACGTATTATGTCGCAAGTACTTACAGATATGTCAGTATTTCAGACGTATCTGTAAGCGCAAAAGTGATGCATTGCTGGATGGTGTCTCAAAAATGATGCAACTCCAGCAATGCATCCGTTCACATGGGGCCAGGCCCATGTGAAAGGGCCTGCATCAGTCTTACGCCTGCTGTGAAACAGGCTCAAGATTTGGAAGCAACAGCGTCATAAAAGTGACGAGGTTATAACTCATAGATTTCACTGCGTCACCTCTACGACCCTTTCTTGCGTCAATACGTCTCTTTTGCATACATTACACCTGACGTAGGTATAATGTGGCGCAGGGTTTACAAAGTGACGCATCTACCTAGATGCGTCACTTTGTAAATATAACTGAATAAGGTGCATTTTTTACAGCACTGGTGCGTCACAAAAAGTGACGCACCGGTGGCGTAAAAGTGACGCATGGCCTCATAAATGAGGCCTTCAGTCTTCTAGTCATGCATCATATTAAATATATGACGTATTATGTCGCAAGTACTTACAGATACGTCAGTATTTCAGACATATCTGTAAGCGCAAAAGTGATGCATTGCTGGAGTGTGTCACAAAAATGATGCAACTCCAGCAATGCATCTTTTCTTACCCTTCCACACCCCCGTTCCTTTTCTACATTTTCTTTGAATATCCACATTCCCCATGTTCACTCTCCTTCTCCTTACTTTCCTTCCCAACACTCACCTTCTTTCAGTCCCCCTACTTCACTTCCTTTCTCCTCTCATACCTTTCTGTTCTTTCTTACTCATTTTCCTTTCCTTTATCAATGCACTCCACTCCACTTACTCTTTTTCATTTTTTTTAAGATTATAGCTCTTTGATGAGAATTGGAGGTTGTTCTGAAAAGAACGTTTTTTTTCTTCTTTTTTCTCTTTTTAGAACAAAAACAAAAACAGGGAATGGAAACTGCTCAACAGGAGCAAAAAATAAATAAAAAATTAGGGCTGGGAACGGCAGCGATGGTTCTCCAATGCTCGAAACATGAGCAGAACACTTTGCTCCCCATAGCAAAGTAGATGATCACAGTCTCTGCATTTAAGGACGCCTTTGTTAAATACAGGCTGAATGTTCGGAACCAGCTCTTGTGATCTCCCCCTCACCGATGTTGTTGGTCCTCCGGTTGATGTAGAGGCCCCATCACTGGGAACCTCTTGTGCCAGAGCCCTGACACTTTCCCGGGCAAAATTCTGGGGGTGCCTCCTCTCCACATGGCGAATCATTGTGGAGTTCCCAAAATAATACTTTTTAGTGGGGTCACCCCATGACAGGACTGTGTGACAGATCCTGCACTTACTTTTGGAGCATTTACCTTTTTCTGGTCATCAGGTATGGAAAAAAAATTCCAGATGAAATGTTCTTTGACTTTTGGCTGAGGAGGCTCTTCATCGATGAATTCATTGGAGTCATCTTCACTGCTGGATGGTCTGGGAGCCATGATAATCCAAGATATCCAACAAAGAACCAAGAGCAAAAAGACAGGTCTTTCAGTCACAAAAGTGAAAGAAGAAGTGAAGGAAATGGGTGGGGATTTCATTCTTTGTAAAAAAAAACTGTTAGCAACCAATGAAAAGTGTTATTTTAAGGTCACATGACTTGACGCGCTTACGCTGCGCGCACCAAAGCGCTTCCGGGGGCGCTAACGCGGCGCGAACGTAGGCGCTTCCGGGGGTGCATACGTGGCATGAACGAAGGCGCTTCTGGGGGCGCTTACGCGGAGCGCCTAAGTGAAGTTTTGATAGTTTCACGGAAATGCAAAATCATTTTCATTTCCTTATTCAAAAATACTGCTTTTATATGTATGGTACTAAATGTCTTGCGTTATTATTTACTTTTCATTCATGTTTTTTTTCACAAACGCAAGTAGCACTCTGTGTGCGCTTTCCAGAGCGCCCCAGGAAAAAATGATAAAGAAAAATAAAAAATAAAAATATTATTATAAAAAATAAAAAAATAATTATTAATACTTACACATAACAGCAAATTAAAAAAAATTGTAGGTTAGAAACTCGATATAGAAAGGAATTAGCTTTTAAAAAACCATTGAAATTCAGTGAAAAAAACTGAGGTTTCACAATAGTTAAAGTTAGGAATTAGCATTTAAAAACCTTTGAAATTCACTGAAAAAAACATAGGTTTCCCACCAGTTATAGTTAGGAATTAGCATTTAAAAAAACTATTAAATTCACTGAAAAAGTCATAGGTTTCACACCAGTTATAGTTAGCTGGAAATTTTACTGACATAAAACCATTGAAATTCCCACGTTATAGTTAGTTGGACTCACTATAACTTGCACGCCTGCAATGCACTTCTGATGACGACACATATTACATCACTCATGACATGGTCATTGACATCACTCATGACACCATCCTTGTGACAGAGTGACAGACCTCCTTTCAGTGTAATGTAATCCTTGAAACAAATATTCAAAAATAGAAACTAAAATTTTCATAAAAATGGAGATACCCATACCAGTTAAGACACCAAATTCAGTAATTCAACCAACTATATACACATCCACTCATTCACCAACAGTTCTATATAGTCACTCATATATATACTCACTCATCATATGTAGTGATACACCTATACATCCTGTTACACACTGACAGTCATCCAAAAGTAACTCGCACACATACTCACACATGAAAATAAACTATTGAACATCCATTTATTTGCATATACAGCTATACACCCACTACCACGTTACTTCTATTTAAACAGGAACTCTTACAATCTCTCACTCTCACATATACTCACTTATATACATCAATACTCACATATACTAGATTAAAACAAATGTAGTTACTGATAAAGACACTAGTGAGACAGTCATCCACTCACTAATACACACATATACACACTCATCCACCCATACAGTCCTGCACATATGCTGTCTTCAAAACACATACAGTGAGTCAGTCATTGATGCATCTATGTGCTAAGTATTACCCCCACCAAACCATACAGACACTCATACTAATACTAAAAATAACATCTAATAACCCATATACACACACACATGTAACTACTCACCAACCTATGCAGCCACTTATACACAAAGTGAAACACTGATACATGTATTTAAATGTTTAAACATTACTCGCTAATATATTTATTCACTAAGATACACTTAATAAGCCAGTTAACCAATCAATTTTTTTTTAAAACATCCATTTAGACACTTACTTAAACATTTATTCTTACATCGACCTTTTTCATATACATACAGAAAGCATATTTATTTTTCAGAAAGACACACATTCACTAGGTGGTGTCATCAGTGATGTCATGAGTGATGTCACTGACCATGTCATGAGTGATGTAATATGTGACGTCATCAGCAGTGCATTGCAGACGCGCAAGTTATAGTGAGTCCAACTAACTATAACGTGGGAATTTCAACGGTTTTATGTCAGTAAAATATCCAGCTAACTATAACTGGTGTGAAACCTATGGTTTTTTCAGTGAATTTAGTAGGTTTTTTAAATGCTAATTCCTAACTATAACTGGTGTGAAACCTATGTTTTTTTCAGTGAATATATATATATATATATATATATATATATATATATATATATATATATATATATATATATATATATATATAAATGTAATGAAGTAAATAAAGGTTACAGCTTAGGTATAGTTACAAAAACGTATTATCCATATACAAAACAAGTTTAAGCTACACAACTTTAAAAATTCCAAAGTTATAGTTACAACTTTCATTTAAAATGTATCTACCATCTTCAAATTGTTAGAATTAGAAGACTTCATTAGACACTCTTTTGAGCTCACTAAACAGGTAACACTAACTATATTTCGCCACTCTGTCATGAACTGTGTTGTGACAAAGATTGTCATTGGAGAAGTTACGTGCTGTTATGATTTCACATGCTATAAATGATGTAGTATGCAAGGGTATAAACAGTGTATGGAAAAGGAATCAGTTATAGTTTATGTAGTGTGGCAAGTAAGTTGTCAAGACTTTGTTAGAGGTGCATGACTTATATTAATTTAAAGATGGTGCGTCAATTATACATTGGCATTATAATTATACCTTTGCAATTTTCAATGTTTCTGTATTTTAAGTTGGGTTTGTATAGTAATAACACAAAAGGTATTTCTAATTATAAGTTATCTTTATTTACTTTAAACATAATTTTTGTTTTCAAATAACATAAAACATTAGCTGGTAGAACATAGTACATGAGAAGCAAACATGGCCCATGCACTGTGATAGAACAGAGTAAACAGATTAAAGGTGTCATTGTGACTAGGCCTGGGAAGGGCTCACTGAGTTTCACTCAGCGGAATTCCGTGGAATCACTAAACAACACTGAAAAATTCAGCAGAGTTTCGCGAGTAGGTTGAGTATTGCTTGCTTGGCCACTGTAACTACTGCACAACACAATTTTGAAAACACACTCCCTCCCCATACCTCTGACACAATCTTGGACTGCCCTTCTTAATTGCCAGGCTTGTAGGAGGCACATCGTAATTCAAAACTAATGGTGTTATCCATCATGGTGCTTTTCCCCTGTAATGATTTTTCCATGTAGTCCTACAGTATCCAGTGCCATTCCAGACAACTATAACACCCCGACTGGGCAGATGTGCCCAAAAATAAATGCTTCCTCCACTGAGGCAAACCACGCAAACATCACACAGCCACCATGTGGTGCTGTTAATCTGAGGCAGTGGGAGGCCGCCATGTGGGCAATGCAAAAACCAAAATCGTCATGACTGAGTTAGCTGATCACCCTCCCGGCCATTCCCCTCTTCCTCCGCCCTCCAACCCCCAATATCAGCACACACCCACCTACAAAAGATAGATAACAGGAATGACTGCAGCAGCATTAAGGAAAATGTCTTTCTTGATCCATCTCTGAGACAGGTAAACAGACAGCCCCCTCCCTCTCACTTTTCCCAGCATGGAGCGGATCGGGCATGTCACGACCAGGTTGATGACATCAGACTTTATGGGGGCAACCAAACAGACAATGCCATCAGTGTAGAGGTCCTGCTGCAGCAGCATGGCATCTGCGTGTCCTCACATGTGTGCCGCTAGTTTTTGGGACTGGAGGCTAGTGCTCCAGCTTTTGTTATGTGCTGAAGCTTGCCAGTATCTCCTGTCATTATATCAACACTTTTCTGAGACTGCAGCCAGTAAAAGTAGGGAGGAAAAAGTGAGCAATATCGGATGTGGCAGTACATTCCGTTCCACAGTGGTTACTGAGTTTTTGGCAAACTCCGCTCTCCATGCAACTCCATGAACTCCACAGATGGAGCAGAGTCCACCGCTCACTGCTAATTGTAACATGTAAACTCCAAGTGCATAACAAATTATAACATGCCATTTGTCCTCTTCAGCTAGCAACTAACAAACTTCATCACTCAACTTCCCCATCCCCAGTTACCCCATGCCAAGCTGTCATATATTGAGTTCCATAAAGTCCAGTAAGATCTATTTTAAACAGAATTCCTTAAAGACCTATAAGACCTATAAGATCTTGAGTGCTCTCCACTAGTTTTCAATCCCATTCCATGAAAGGGTAGTTATTTCAATCCTCTGAATCCTCCACTGAAAGAAGGGAGCTGTTTTTTGTGTCAACAGCTGGGGCCAATAGGCCATCTACCAGATTTGTTTCTATTCTCTAGCCATAGCAATTGTTCTGTGTGCTTTCTTTAATTCCCAAAACAATACAGCACTCTCTCTAGATCTGCCCATTTAACCAGTTGCTCAATCCAGTTAATCAAGGTCCCCCTGCACCTTTCCAAAGCATTGTCAATTAACATTTTGCTAGAATCAATGCAAGGTCAGTAAATTTAGTGGTGGTTTTGAACTTCTTTGGATGTGGGTATCCCCAAAGCAGGCAACATAGGGGTATTCAAGGAATCATCCGTATGGTGATTCCATTAACGCTTCCCAGAACCATGCTAATGAGGGAGAGGACCATACCATATGGAACATTTCGGCCCCAAATTCCCCACACCTTTCACTTGTCGCAGTAGCTGTTGCATAGAACTGTTTAATCCTATCAGGTGTTAGGTACGCTCTGTGCAGAAAATAAAAATGTATTAATTTTAGCCTGTCATTAGAATCTTCTCCCAGTCCATATCAGTAATCTGTAGTTCACGATCCATCTCCATTTCACTTTCAAGTCTGTGAAAGTAGTAAGAATGTTGGCACATATGCATTGATATAGGAATGTGACCGTTTTAAAGTGACCCATTGTTGTATTTAACAGCTGACAAATTGGGGCACTGTGGGTTCAGAGTCTCCATTTTCCCATTCAATCCTAACTGTGGCTACCACCACCCGCTGCAACAAGAATTAGCCACAGGGAATTCCAAATTCTTTCACTAAGTCCTCAATTCTGAGCAATTGTCCATACCAATAAAGGTCTCCTATACAGTTTATCCTAAACTCAGTTCAGCCTGATATCCCCCAACACTCCTTCAAGGGCCACTATTTTCAACCACTTTATTGGCAGGTCAGGGGAGTAAGGCACTTTGACATAGGTTTGTTAAAGGCAACATTGCCAGCTCTGCTGGTTCACCAGAAGCGCCTGGGAGACAGCATTTAGTCTCCACCGGTGAAGCAAGAGGATCTGTGATATGTCCTGCAAGACAGGAGGTGAGCTTATGACACCCTCTTCAGGGTTCATCCTACAATAAATTAACTAGTTGAACCATTGCAGCTGTGGCACAAAGTGATATGACACTAGGTCTGGTGCTGCCGGCCCACCCTTTGCTACCGGGTGCTGCAATTTAGATAGCGCAACCCTACATCTACCTGTTCCTCTGATCAGCTCAAATAGTATGGATTCCAAATCCCAGAGCAGCTGGTGAGGCACCATCAGTGGCAGCATGGAGAAAAAATAAAGCAGTCTCTGTAGCACCACCATCTTAAAACACAGATATTGACAATGTTGTCCAAAGGTTTTACACTAGCTCAAAGTGCTCCAACACCCATATAATAGGTCTTGGGGGTATGGTAAATGTTGACTTCTAAATATTTCATACAGGGAGGGTTCAAGGTGAAACTGTGCAAATTCTGGGGAGGGTCAGTATTCTTACAGAGTGGAAACAGATAAGATTTCTACCAATGAATGTGCAGGCTCGACACTGCACCAATACACTCCATTAAGCTTATTGCACCACGTGAGTCCAGTCCGACAACTCAGTGGAACAATAGCATATCATCAGCATATAATGCTGCATAATGGGATTGCCCTCAAATGTCCAGGCCATAGTAAAATCTCCCTGAGTGAGTAGTATGGGACAATGGCTTCATTGAAATGGAAAATAATAAGCAGTAGAGCGAACACCCCTGCCTAATCCATGCCCCACATTGCATGGATCAACTATAGCTCTGCCTGCATGCACCTGTGCCATGGGACCCAAGTAGAGAGGTTTGATCCATTGTATAAACCGAGGACCCAACCCCATTTGAGTCAGAACTCGATATGAGAAATCCAAACCCATTGCCATAACTGCTGCTGTCCATTTATTTAAGAATTAATCATTTACAAGTGAAAGGAATCTACAGATATTGAGCGCGATGTTGCACCCAGGAATAAATCCAATTTGATCTATGGGAATCAAGGTGGGCATATGGGGCAGGAGTCCGGTCGCTAGAATTTTACTAAGAATTTTGTAGTCTAAACGACTGTGGGAGGACAACTAAGTTTTAGGTGCGGATACCTAGGGCCTCACAGATAGACATCAGTAGATAACCAAATTTAGAGCTACAAAATAAAATTTCTACTATTTTTGAGCCAAGGCAAAGAACTCCAAGGGCAGACCAACAGCTCATGGTACTTTTCTGCACACTATATTTTTAATGGCAGCTCTTACTTCTTTTGTTGTAAAATCACCCCCTAATCTGTCTGCATCTTCTTGCAGAAGTGTCCCTAAGTACCCTAGGGCCAGACAGTCCTCAAGGGCCAGAGGTGGTATCTCAAGCGATGGGGCATTGAGGCATTGATAACAGTCCCAGAACCTAGTATTGATGGCGAAATGGCTATATAAAGGTTTACCAGTATCCAATTCCAGTGCTAAAATCAAGGAACACCTGTTTTTTTAGTTAATGACCGACGTCAATTGGGTGCCTGATTTATCATGCTCTGCCTGAGCACGAGTCAGATATTCCTTTTAATCACAGCAGCAGAGTATCATAACTCGGGCTGCCTTAATTCCTTTGCCTACTACAATAGGTGCTTAAGGGCTGGGTTTTAGAGGCTTCGCTGCTCAAGGACTCGTAATGCCCTTTCCTGAGCTTCAACCTCCACAGCCAATCTATGTTGTACCCCAACCACTTCCACAATTCAGTGACTCCTAGTCACTGATTTAAATGCATCCAACTCAATCAAAGGGAGTGCAGCAGTCCCACTATTGAAGGCGAAGAAAGCACTTACGGCATCTCCAATGTTGTTTTGGAAGATTGGGTCGTCCAATGCCTCTACGCATAATCGTCAGTCAGGGATGCATGAGCGCTCACACTCCCAATTCAAAAGGAGTAGCACTGGGTTATGATCTAATGTTGTTCAGCACAGATATTGCACATTGTGACCCACTTCATGGACATTCGGGGGAATAGGAAGGGGTCAAGTGTAACATGGGTCTTTTGCATTCCTGAATAGTATAAATAATCTCATGCCACAGGGTGGAGTCACCTCCAAGAGTCTACCAAACCCCACTGCCACTGCCAATCAGAGAAAATGTGTGCTGTTTGGGTCACCAGGGAACTCTCAGGGGTGGATGGGAATGATCAAGGGCAGGATCTATGGTACTGCTAAAATCCCCTCCTAGTAATATGGTCTGAGTCAGGTAAGGTGCCAAGACTCAGGAGAGTTCTGCACAGAACCCACTTTGGTTAGTATTGGGGGCATAAACTGGTGCTAGCAATTCACAATGATGGCGGAGCAATTGCTTTTTCTCCGGATCTCCAACCGACCCCTGCCCTCACCACGTCTTCAACAAGGCCGACGTTGTCATCGCACCCCACCTGCGGGACATCATCAACACCTCCTTCAACACCGCTACCTTCCCGGAGAACTGGAAGCATGCCGAACTCAGCGCCCTACTAAAGAAGCCATCAGCCGCCCCCACCGACCTCAAGAACTACCGACCCATCTCTCTGCTCCCGTTCCCCGCTAAAGTCATCGAGAAGACCGTCAACAAGCAGCTGGCTGTCTTCCTCGAGACGAACGGATCCCTCGACCTCTCGCAGTCTGGCTTCCAGGCCAACCACAGCACCGAGACCGCCCTGATCTCTGCCACCGATGACATCCGAGCTCTGCTCGACAATGGAGAAACAGCGGCCCTCATTCTCCTAGACCTCTCCGCAGCCTTCGACACTGTCTGCCACTGTACCCTAGTGCAGCGCCTCAGCAACGTCGGAATCCAGGAGAAGGCACTGGAGTGGACCATCTCCTTCCTTGCCGGAAGGACACAGAGAGTCCACCTCCCCCCGTTCAGGTCAGAAGCCACCAAAGTCATCTGCGGCGTTCCTCAAGGCTCCTCACTCAGCCCAACCCTCTTCAACGTCTACATGAGTCCCCTCGCAGCCATCGCACGCCAGCACAACCTCAACATCATCTCCTACGCCGACGACACCCAGCTGATCCTCTCCCTCACCAACGACCCCGCCACCGCCAGAGCCAACCTACACGAGGGGATGAAAGAGGTAGCCGAATGAATGAAGAACAGCCGCCTGAAACTGAACTCGGACAAGACGGAAGTCCTCATCCTGGGATCTTCACCCTCTGCCTGGGACGACTCCTGGTGGCCCCCGCCCTAGGCAGCGCACCCAAACCAACAGACCACGCACGCAACCTGGGCTCCTCCCTCTCCATGACCAGATGAGTCAACCCCGTCTCCTCGTCGTGCTTCAACATCCTACGCATGCTACACAAGATCTTCCGGTGGATCCCCACCGAGACCAGGAAGACGGTCACCCAGGCCCTCGTCACCAGCCGACTGGACTACGGTAACTCCCTCTACGCCAGAACCACCGCCAAACTCCAGAAGAGACTCCAGCGGATCCAGAACGCCTCAGCATGACTCATCCTGGACATCCCCCGTCGCAACCACATCTCCGGACACCTGAGAGACCTGCACTGGCTCCCGGTCAACAAGAGAATCACCTTCTGTCTCCTCACCCACGCAAACAAAGCCCTGCACAACCAAGGCCCAGGATACCCCAACAGCCGCCTCAACTTCTACGCTCCCAAACGCCAGCTTTGATCGACCGGCCACGCCCTCGCCGCCGTCCCCCGCATCCGAAGAGCCACCACAGGGGGAAGGTCTTCCTCCTACCTCGCCGCCAAGACCTGGAACTCCCTCCCGACCCACCTCCGCCTGACCCAGGACCACCTCGCCTTCAGGAAGCAGCTCAAGACCTGGCTGTTCGAGCAGTAGCGGACCCCCCTCCCCTAGCGCCTTGAGACCCTCCGGGTGAGTAGCACGCTATACAAATGCTTTGATTGATTGATTGATTGATTGCTTCCAGATTCCAAAGTGGTATGCTTGCCATCAGCAGCTGGATGGCCAATAACTGCCTAAAGGTAAATTCCAAAAAAAACAAGGTTCTGATATTGGGCAAGCTCTATCCTGTCTGGTCCTCCATCTGGTGGCTCACCGACATGGGTCCACCGCCTCTCCCGGTGTCGAAAGTTAGAAACCTAGGTGTTGTATGTGACAACAAACTGGCTTTTACCTCACATGCCAATGCTGTCGTCTCGTCATCCTTTTACACTCTAAGAATGATAAAAAACTTCTACCCTTCCTTCCACCCAATGCTGGAGAACCCTTATTAACACCCTAGTTATGTCTAAAATTGATTATTGCAAATGGCCTTCTCATCAACGCTAAGAAAAAGGTCACTAACGGACTGTAGATGGTGCAGAATTCAGCCACTAGATTGATAACGAGCACCCCTAAGTATCAACCAATCTCATCAGTGGATATATGTTGTTAGCACGCATACTTTTAGCATGCATACTATTACCACGCAATTTTTACAACGCAGGACCCTTTACAACGAATGCCTTTACAACGCATTACACTACAACGCAGATACTATTACAACGCATACCATTACAACGTAAGTATAGGTAAGTATATAATATTTTAAAATAATGTAACTAAAAATTATTTAAATATTTTAATTAATTATATTAATTTTTATTTAAGAATTTGTAAATATATGTTAAAAATACACCAATACCCCAAAACCCAATCCCAGCCCTGAAACCTAAAAATACCCCTGTACCCCAAAACCCAAACCCAGCCCTGAAACCTAAAAATACCCCTGTACCCCAAAACCCAAACCTGAAACCTAAAAATACCCCTGTACCCCAAAACCCAAACCCAGCCCTGAAACCTAAAAATACCCCTGTACCCCAAAACCCAAACCCAACCCTGAAACCTAAAAATACCCCTGTACCCCAAAACCCAAACCCAACCCTGAAACCTAAAAATACCCCTGTACCCCAAAACCCAAACCCAGCCCTGAAACCTAAAAATAACCCTGTACCCCAAAACCCAAACCCAACCCTGAAACCTAAAAATACCCCTGTACCCCAAAACCCAAACCCAACCCTGAAACCTAAAAATACCCCTGTACCGGAAAACCCAAACCCAGCCCTGAAACCTAAAAATACCCCTGTACCCCAAAACCCAAACCCAGCCCTGAAACCTAAAAATACCCCTGTACCCCAAAACCCAAACCCAGCCCTGAAACCTAAAAATACCCCTGTACCCCAAAACCCAAACCCAACCCTGAAACCTAAAAATACCCCTGTACCCCAAAACCCAAACCCAGCCCTGAAACCTAAAAATACCCCTGTACCCCAAAACCCAAACCCAGCCCTGAAACCTAAAAATACCCTTGTACCCCAAAACCCAAACCCAACCCTGAAACCTAAAAATACCCCTGTACCCCAAAACCCAAACCCAGCCCTGAAACCTAAAAATACCCCTGTACCCCAAAACCCAAACCCAGCCATGAAACATAAAAATACCCCTGTACCCCAAAACCCAAACCCAACCCTGAAACCTCAAAATACCCCTGTACCCCAAAACCCAAACCCAACCCTGAAACCTAAAAATACCCTTGTACCCCAAAACCCAAACCCAACCCTGAAACCTAAAAATACCCCTGTACCCCAAAACCCAAACCCAGCCCTGAAACCTAAAAATACCCCTGTACCCCAAAACCCAAACCCAGCCCTGAAACCTAAAAATACCCCTGTGCCCCAAAACCCAAACCCAGCCCTGAAACCTAAAAATACCCCTGTACCCCAAAACCCAAACCCAATATCCCTAATAAATGTTTTAAAAAAAGATAAACTTACCTATACTTACGTTGTAATGGTATGCGTTGTAATAGTATCTGCGTTGTAGTGTAATGCGTTGTAAAGGTATTCGTTGTAAAGGGTCCTGCGTTGTAATAGTTTCGTTGTAACAGTATTTCATGCTAAAAGATGCGTGGTAACAGTTACATACCTCATCAGTAGTACGAAACCTTCATTCGCTACCTATAATAAGCTAAACTAAGTTCAAGGCTCTTTGCATTGCCTTCAAGGCCAAACATAAAACTGGACCTGACTTCCTAAAGAAAGCCTTGTGACGATACACTCCCAATAGAACCATCCACTCATCAACGGCCAACCTTTGGAATATTCCCCGCACAAAAAAAGTAGCATGGGGTGACAGTAGATTCACTGTCGCCACTGCCAAACTATGAAACACCCTTCCCCAGATATCAAATCATGCCCAACACTATTTGCCTTTAGGAAGCTGATTAAGACTTGGCTTTTTAATCAATAGGCACCTCTTCTCTGGCTCCATCCTCTACACAGTCCGCAGCGCCGAGACACCCAAGGGTATTTGCATGCTCTACAAATTGCTTAAATAAATAAATAAATTCAAGGCAGCTAATTGCGCACTTGTGACTGAGTCGAAATGGGCCCCTGGGTGTGTTTGGTTCTTTTCAGGGGTGGTCACCTGCTGTGCCTTCTATTCTTCAGTGCAAGGTCTCCTTCCCATTGAGGGAGACAATCTATGCATTCCCATAGGGACTGTGGAGATGCAAAACATTGCACCTTCTCGCCAAGGGTCACCCACAATCTGGCTGGGAACAACATGGCATATGTGATGCCTAGTTGGTGAAGTCATATTTTAGCATCTGTAAAAGAGGCCCTTTGCTTCTGAACTTCTCAAATGAAGTAAGGGAAGAACATGATTTTATGTTTCTCCACCATGCTGTCTCCACAGACTCTGGCCTGGCTCATGATGTGATTGCAGTTCCAGTAGTGCAAATGTTTTGCCACTATTGGTTGAGGAGTGGCTCCGGGCAGCAGGGGCTGTGAGGGAACATGATTAACTCATTCCAACACATACTAGGAAGAAAGTCCTTTTCTTTTATCTATGCCTCCAGGAAGTCGATAATATTTGCACCAGTGCCCTCATTACATTCCGGAAGCTCAATAATTCTGATGCACTCTATTTGATATATTTTCAGCTCTTGTTTCTGAACTTTTAAACTTTTTTTGCAAAGATAGATAGCCTTGTTTGCACTGGTGTGAGGTCATCTATTGCATGTTCAGTAGTGGTGACTCGCTCAGCCAGCCTCCTCTGATCATTTCACAACGGTCCGGCTGTAGCTCACGGTTAAGGCAGTCCAGGACAGGGGACTGGGATAAGTCCGGTGGCGGGGGCTGTGAGAGCAAATTAAGTGTCTCAGAGATCCGCTGAGCCTTCTAGCCTATGCCTCAGAGTGCAACAAATTCCTTCGCACGCTACAGCCCCCGACGCAAGACCCTCCGTTAGCGAACGCTCCCAGCAACCGGACTGCTGTTTCCAGTGACGCTACACTGTGCTTCCAACTAGCAGGCACATGCTCTGGACACTTCCTCCCTCTTCCCTCACAGTGTCACCAGAGCACTTTTTGAATCGTGTAACCATTCTCCTGATGATGACCTCATGCTAAAAAGGTTGAAACGCCGTCGACTCTACAACGCCAATTGCGGCAACCAAAGGGTCATTCACAAATAATGGAACTATGTTTGTGATTGTAAATACTTTTTTTTGACCCCACTGTTTAGTGCTTTTTCGTCGCTCCACATTGTTGCTTAATCACTTGTGTCACTGCGCCGTTCACCCACCACGACTCTACCAGTGCACATTTTGGTTGTTATGTTTACTACATTTCAGTTGTATTTTGTGCTTCTATATGCAAATGACAACCCTTCAACCCCACCTTGGTCTCCCTAGTCCCTTTCCTGTGCTATGTAATTAATACTCATGTTTTACAGTCCCCCTACATGATTTACCAGTTGAGACATTGTCCTTTTGCTGCTACACTTACCTGGTATCAGCTGGATCAACAGGTGCTTCCATAGAACAGGGGCAGTCATCAACTCCAAGCACACACCAACATGTTCTATGAGTATTTATTCAGGTTATGAGTATTTACTCAGGTTCAAATTCACTCTGTCCTCATGCTCCAAAAAGTGGTCAAAATATTCAATGCAGCTCTACGCCCTTGCTAGTCTACACTATAATACCGGTAGCAGCAGCATCAATCATTCCTTTTGTACATTTCTGCCTTGCCCTGTGTGTGATGCATTTTCACTAGGTGGTTGCAGCGCTTGTGTGGAGCGAGTTCTTTGTTTTTTGCCTTTTGCCACCTTGCTCTACCGCACTGTAAGTCTTCCCAGCAGCAGCAGCAGCATCAATCACACCCTCTCGGTAGAAGCAGCATAGATATCAGTAGTTTCAGCACTAATCACACACTCTCTACATTACATTATTTCACTGTGCACAATGCACTTACACTAATATCTGTTTCAGCCGCTAGGTTTGTGTCAGGCGAGTTCTTTGTTTAATGCCTTTATGCCACAATAGCAGAAGCAAAAAGAACAATTGATAGACAGAATGCACAACAATATCATGCATTCACCCCAGTACAGAGATCTGGGCCTAAATCCATCGTTTTTTTGCTCATCATGACATCCCAGTTTGGACCCAGCCACATGCAAATCGTTCTTGGCCCTGCACTTGGCAATTCAGGCTGGAAGGTTTTGCCCAGACGTGGGTCTCGTGGCCAGTACACCACTGGATTCAAGCTAGCCTGGCTGATGAAGGGTGATGCCCTGAAACTGGTCCCAGCATGCTTGTTTCTGTCCCAGGGAGGACCTGGCTTGGCAGTTCGGGCTGGACTGTTCCCACAAGGAACAGGATCAAGACTGATTTGCATATGGCTGGGTCCAAACTGGGGTGGTGTGGTGAACAAAAGACTGATGGATTTTATCCAGAATATTGTGCCTGGGGTGAATGTTTGCATTGTCCAGCATTCCGTCCATCAATTGTTTCTTTTGCATATTTCACCCTTAGTGGGAAGAGTATGCCCAGACGTGAGCCCTGTGCTCACTACACCACTAAATTCAAGCTAGCCTGGCAGATGAAGGGTGATGCCCTGAATCCGGTCCCAGGATACTTGTTTTTGGTCTAGCGTGGACCTGGTTTGGCAGTTCGGGCTGGTCTGTTCCCACAAGGAACAGGGTCAAGACTGATTTGCATATGGCAGGGTCCAAACTGGGGTGGTGGGGTGAGCAAAAGAATGATGGATTTTACCCAGATCCTTGTGACTGGGGCTGAATGTTTGCATTGTCTAACATTCTGTTCATCAATTGTTTCTTTTATAATAGTAGAAGCAGCATCAATCACACCCTCTGTACATCACTGTCTTGTACTTGGGTGAGCTACTTACAGCAACACTCTGTTTTGGTTCTGCTTCAGGCCCTTATTACTATCCTTAACCTTTGTTTTTTTTCATTGAATGTTGTTTTAAAAAAAATTAAAATGTGTTTTAAATCAGAGTGTGGAGTATATTGATTGGAATGTAATAAAGTGTAGTGTAGTAAAATACAGTGAAGGATAGTTTTGAAGAGCCAAGTGTCATAGAGTGGAGTAGTATTGCATAGTGGAAAAGAATGGAGTCTAGTAGAGTGGAGTGACACAGAGTGCTGTGGGGTAAAGTGTTATACAGTGGAGTTGCATGGTGTGCCGTATCATGGAGTGGAGTATCGTAGAGTGTAGTGGTGTGTTGTGCAGTGTAGTGGCGTATCGAAGAGTAGAGCTGAGTGTCATCTACTGCAGTGTCATAAAGTGGAGTGTGGTCGAGTAGAGTGTCATAGAGTGTCATAGAGTGGCATAGAGTGTAGCAGAGTGTTGTAGAGTGTAATGGCATAGACTGGAGTTCAGCGCAGCAGTGTGTGATATAGTTTCGTGTTGTTGAGTGTAGTGTCATGCAGTAGAGTGGCAGAGAGTCTTAACCTCTTGGCTGCTAGGCGTTTTCCCCCTCCTGTGCTGGGAATTACCATTTTGCTGTTTGCATGACGAGCTCAGCTCGTCATCAGCACACGACACCCGTGGGTGATGACGAGCTGAGCTCGTCATCAGCATCGAAAGGGTTAAACAGTATAGTGTTGTACAGTGGAGTATCATTATTTATGAGAACACAGTGTATGGTAGAATGGCGAGATATAGGTAGTGTTGGCTGCTTAGGGAGCTGAAAAGAGTGTGTAATAAGGTCTGTATTGTAAGGTTTGCTAACTATGGCTCAGCTTTAAACTTTGTTTTTTTCGTTGTGTTTCAATCGTTTTAATTTGTTTGTAATAAATGGGGTTTCAAATTGTAGAGTACAATGTTGCAAGTGGAGAAATGGTATGTGGAGTGTAATACGCTAAAGTGGAGGAGAGTGCAATAAAATGTATTGTCATAATCTTAAGTATTGTACATTGGAATTAAGTTTAGTAGAGTGTTGCTGTTATGCCACTCACCTGGAGTACTTCTCAGCAGAGACAATGCTGGACCACTACTCACTCCTGGTGCTGCATCTGATCGAGGAAATGAAACCTTGTATCAGGGGATGCCCCAGAACGGAAGCGGAGTATGGATAAAATAATAAAAAAAGATACTTGCATCCTCAGGTTTTGCTATGGATCCAAAAGGGTGTATGCGTAGTGAGCTCTTCCGGCCATAGGGCTGCATCTTCTGAGTAGGGTAAATGAGGCGTGCTGAAAGTAACAACAAGGAGGGAATTATTATGTAAATGTAAAATGTAAATGTAAATGTAAAATGTAAATGTGTATGTCTTGTAAAGCGCACTGCTACCCGGAGGCATCCTGGCGCTATAGACCGCTGGGGAACCCCTCCTGGCTTTCCCTGTGAGGTGTTCCCTCCTGGGTATCTCCAAGGTGAAACCAGGCATACCTGGCGTTTGTGGGGGGCCGTTGTGGAGATGAGGCAAGCTAATGCCCAGAGTAGGCACCGAGGTGAGAATTATCGAGTCCGCTGACCCTGGTTCACGACCCTGCCGTGGCGGGAATTGAACCCTGGTCCCGGCCCGTCCTCTGCTTCCAGGTCTGCCGCCTCTAACCAGTGAGCCACACCACTCCACTCCATTATGATATGTCCAGCGCTGTGCTCTCATAACATATTACATGCATGATTGCACTCACTTACATATGGTCTTATTCTATTACAGCATAGAATAAATCTTATTAGATATATACCTGGGAATTGTCCTGTTCCTTAAGAAGAACCAATCAATGTGCAATCGTGATTTCACCTTTAATGCAATATTATCACCATATGAATTGTTGTCAACTAGTCTTTACACTTGATACATTGTTCTCATTACACCTTCAGTCATTGGTTTGTCACAACACACATCCCATCTGTAACAGTGTGCAAAGAACACCAACCAATGCGACTTCTAACACAGTCTCTGACTTTGTCAAACTTGTCCTTTCTGTGAATGTCTCTGATAGCTTTTGTAAAATTGTTAGTGCACTAACCACATAAGTCTTCTTACTTAACCTTGTTTTGCTTGCTTTTGACATTCTTACAGGTACCTTGCAGC
Source organism: Lissotriton vulgaris (assembly GCF_964263255.1). Taxonomy (NCBI): domain Eukaryota; kingdom Metazoa; phylum Chordata; class Amphibia; order Caudata; family Salamandridae; genus Lissotriton; species Lissotriton vulgaris. Next base: position 1,574,578,446 of record NC_141685.1, read on the forward strand.
CATGATGGTTCAGGAAGTGGAGCTCGAGGAAACAAGGTGGCTCGCAGGGAGATGTTGTTGCAGGACCTAACAAATATCAGGTAAGCAGGAACAACTGGGCTGGGTAGCAGGGAATGATGGGTAGTGTCCTTGGTCCTAGGCAAAGATCTCCAGGAGAGCAGGAAGGAGGAGAGGCCGGTTCTCCCAAGCAGATACAAAATCAAACACTTTCTGATGGTTCAGGGGCAGTATTTAATACCATACCCAAAATCAAATGAGTTCGACATGTGTTTCAGAAGTCTTGCAGGACTTCAGGAGGCACAAGGCACAAACAGTTATCTGGGCAAGAGGCAGAACAGTTCTCTGAGCACCTGGAAGGATACATGGCACAAAATGGTTCAGAGAAATCAAAATAACACTGCATATTCTACAACAATAAAAGAGCCTGAGGGATATTACAAATTGAGAACAATAAGAGTAGGCCCTGGGGGATCCAATAATATAAAGAATAAGTCTCAGCGTAGCTAATTGTACCATTCATCCTGCTGGCCATGGGGATACCACTGAGCTGATTAGCAAAATGGGTCATGGGGATGGCGACATGATTCCTTGAACAGTAGTCTAATGCACATACCATGCAGGGCCGGGCACAGGAACCCAGGGTCATGCCAGTAGTAGCTTAACATACAGTGTAGTAAAGTATTATATTGGATAGAGGCATGGTCTCTCATATAGGGAGTCAAGTATCATAGACTGGAGCAGCAAGTTGTGCAATGGAATTGTTAAATATTGCTGCTTCTCTAGTATAACTGTCAAGCTATTTTTGCAGCTGTTTGGAAAAGTAACTCTCCTCCCACTTTGTTGAGCAAGCAGATCTTGTATGCCCATCTTAGTCATTTTGCATGCTTACATGAGCCAGGACTGCCCCTTATGATGACTATGTTACCCTAAGCATATATAAGGCCTCTGTTTTCTGCACTCCTCAGACTGCCTCATTCAGTTGCTAAGGCTTCTGTGTGATGTAGTCTCACTCATTTGAGGTTAATAAAGATGCTCTTTTATATTCAGCTTCTGTGCCAATTTCGTCTTTGTTGGTTTAAAAGGACCAAGTATCAGTGGGATCCCTGAGAAGTTTTCTATTTTTTTTTTTACAAATGGCGCCCAACGTTGGGCTCATCTGAGAAGTGGCTATCTAAGGGAGTAATCTTGTCAGGACACAGAAATCTACTGAGGAGGACAGGACAGGATTCTACTAAGGAGGTACTCTGTGCACGGAGATTCTGGGGATTCTCTGTCTCTGCAGCCCAGTATATTTCTGATCTTCCTGATTTTGATCCTCCACATGATGTCACTCCTGACTGAGAACCTTTTTGGCGTGAGTATTCTAAAAAGACCTTTAGGTCATTCAGAACTTGGCACTGCAGTTAGAATTTGAACAACCATTTGTTTGGTAAGAGTCGTTCTGTGGCACTTGCTGTTGGTTTGATGCCTTGGATTGGTAAGGTAGTTTAGTAACGCTTACTGTGGCTTTGGAATTTGGGAATTTGTGTTGGCCAACTTTGGATTTGTATGAGATAGATATACAAATTGCAATTTGTGTAGGCAAGTAATGAGGAGATTTTTCTCTGCTTGAATTTGTTTGAACGGCGCAACGTACGAAGAGTACCTTAAGCGCTACTTTGATTATAATATTTGCATATTCTGCAATATTTTTGGCATGCCAGTTTCAAGCACACATCGAAGAATGTGTTGCTTTTTGGAGGTGCCATAGTGAGATGTGAATTAAATTAGCTGGCTCCCTTGAGGGAATAGCTAGATAGGTCTAGGTATAAAAATATATTTCTTCCTTGGTGATTCAGTATCCCATGGAATTCAAATATGGGCATAATTCTGTGCACGGTTTTAAATAGAGATATGCAGAGTGATTTTTTGGTGTTCAGCCAGACAAAGGTAGTGAATTGAGTGTATTTTGGCTTCTTGGAAATAAAACAGTTTGTTGGGCTGTTTTTTTTGCAGTCTTTTGGAATTGGTGCTAACTAGGGCTGAGCTAATGGGATTTAGTTTGAATTAATTCGCCCTCATGTTACATTTGTACATTTGCTAAAAGGATTGGGGTTTGGGTATTCATATTTTTTACCTCCTCAAAAGTGCTATGTACCTCCTATAACTTTGTTTATGGACAGTTGCTACAAATAGGGGTTGATAGTGTTGACAGATGTGAAACCTGTTTCAGGTTTCCTCCTCTGAAAATGGGGGAAAGAGGCTAGCTCCTCTACAAATTAAGGCTAGGTAATATGTATGTTGCTCTGTCCTTTTCTCAATTCTTTTTAGCCTGTCTAAGCTGTCTGTGAAATAGCAATGAGACACTTAATTGTCTATTTAGTAATACTGTTTTAAACATTGTTAGCATTGATAAAATGTATAAAAATGTATATGTTATGTTACTGCCCATCCTGTTTGATGACATTATGGCAGGTTCAGTAGTCTAGATTGTTTTTCCCTTATTTTGACCTTTATGGGGAGCCAGATGTGGGTAGTTTTTGTTCTAAAATTCTTAGGTGATAACACCATTATTGTATGTTATTCCATGCTACATAGTTTTGCAAGGGCATTGCTAGGTCTGTGTAAATAAACTGACAGTCCTTATTAGAGCTGATGTTGCATAGTTTGGATCATGAAAAGTAGCACGCAGGGAAGATGCCCATGTGATCCTTAGCAAAAATTTTTTTGAATGAAATATTGTTTTATAGATAAGAACCCTGTTAAATTAGCAGTTTTAGATTTTTCTGCTGCTCCTATAACATGACAGCATGGTCCTAAAGCGTACAATGTAGGTGGTTTTATTAAGAAGAATCATTTTAAAAGTATCTGCAGTCATGTACAAGTAATGTAAAGTTTATGAGCAAAAGTGTAGAACATTTTCATTGTTGAGGGTTTTCAGATTATTACACAGGAATACACCAATGTAAGGATTTAGGGTATGTCTGTGTAGTTTTTCTCTTTTCCTCTGAGTTTAGTAAATGAATACAGACTTCCTTGGCTGCTTGGGATCGAGTGATGTATTACTCTTGTTCACCAAAGAGTTCCTTTTATACTTGCCAATAGGTCCAGGCTGTTGTTTTTTTCTCTCTCATAGATAGAATAAAGTGGTTCTTGGGTGCCTTGCTAATATATGGGCGCATTCCAAGACTAGGAAGTATTCTAAGACTATCCTCTCCTTTGTTAGACTGTTTCTGTGCCTTGTCTTAAGACCTTTTGTTCTGTCCACCAATAGATATTTGCTGCCTTACAACCATTGCCAGAGGGGCCCGGACATCAGATTCAGCCTGGAGAGTCAGCGTCAGCACCAGTCCAGCTTGAAGCTAAAGTGAAGGTAACCAGCAAAGGCATTGCTGGCAACTATGACCTCAGTGAAGGCGGAAACCCTGTGATCAAGTGTGTACCCCTACCACTGTCTTGGGCGAAAGACGGGGTCACAAATCAGAAAGGAGAAATTGTGGTTGATGCCCAGCTAAGTGTCACAAACCGACCAGAATGGCGAGGAGGCTTTGCTTGAGGTGACCCCTTTTGAAACAAGGGTTGCTTCAGAGATCCTAGCATCACGCCTCTGAATCCTGGTCCTAAAGTGAATGCAAGTTTGCTCCTTTGTTTGTTGGTCAAGAGATACCTGGGTACACTGGGTGCAATGTGTGGCCCCAACGAATGAGCAGTGCGCCAGCAGAGCAATACAGGAGTTAGGGAAGGACTTGAGATTAGGGTACAAGTGCTGTGTCTCTGGTGCCTGTTAGATTGAAGTGAAGAAAACTGGTGCACTGCCTAAGACACTGGACAGGATCACTAAGAGCATTTGCCTGGTGGGTGACTGGCCTATCCTGCAAGAAGCGACTTTTTTCTATGAAACTGGGCTGTGATTCTTGAGTTGCGAGTTGCGAGCCTGCCTATGAGGCTCAAACGGACACAGGGAGAAGACTTCCCATCTGGCTTGGTTGTACAGCAGCTTCAATTTCCCCAAGGACTTCTTCTTTTTGTCAATAATATACCCTTTTAGTCGTCCCACTTTTGAAGAGGAACAGCCCTTTGCAGTTCTTCGTTTTAATTCCTATGGCCCTGTTTGGTCCTCCTGGTTCCAGATATGATTTATGTTCTAGCCCTCATAAAAGGAAAATGTAACAGTCAATTGGAAAATGTTTTTATTAGATATGTGCTGTTGGCTATTCTGAACTTAAAATGAATAGTCACTGAAATGCATAGGAGCCCTGAAAATGTTTACGCAATGATTTTAGGATTTGCTTTTGCTTAGGGTTAGAAAAATGATAATTCTGTTTGTGATAGTGGTCATTACTTTCTAAGTATGTTAATTATGACCCAATGCTTCATTCTCCTTGTATTCCTGCTTATACCTTAAATGTACCTGCTTAATGAAATGTTGAGAATGGAAAATGCCCACCAAGCAATGAATTAGGATATTGATAAATTTATGAAAATTAATGTTTAAATATTTTCTATGTTCCTACTGGATCATAGGAATGTCTTTAGCTCATGCTAAAAGGACCATCTGTTAAATATTTGAGGGATTTGTTATAATGAGCTGAAAGCCATTTTGTATTTCTGGCAGCCATTTTGTTTGCCATGTGCTGCCACGTGCTCGCCATGTGCTCTGTCCTCCCTCAGTGTTGACTGCTCTTGTAATCTGCTTAGAAATTAACTATATTTAGCAACTTCCACCTTTGCACATGCCCAGAAGAGCCTAGCTAGTAGAATGCACCTGCTTCTCTAGTATAACTGTCAGGATATTTTTGCTGCTGTATGGAGAAGTAACTCTCCTCCCACTTTTTTGAGCAAGCAGATCTTGTATGTCCATCTCAGTCATTGTTCATACTTACATGAGCCAGGACTGCCCCTTGGTATTATGATGACTATGTACCCCTAAGCATATATAAGGTCTCTGTTTTCTGCACTCCTCAGACTGCCTCATTCAGTTGCTAAGGCTTCTGTGTGATGTAGTCTCACTCATTTGAGGTCAATAAAGATGCTGTTTTATATTTCAGCTTCTGTGCCACTTTTCTTCTCTGTTGGTTTAAAAGGACCAAGTATCAGTGGGACCCCTGAGAAGGTTTCTATTTTTTTCACAGAATGGTGTGTCAAATAGTAGAGTAGGGCATCATAGACTGTCATGGAGGACAGAATAATGTTTTAGAGTGGAGTAGGGTAAAGTAGATTGTCTTAGAGTGTGGTATTGTCAAGTGGAGTGTCATAGAGTAAAGTGGAATAGGGTGTTGTAGAATGGAGTGCTGTGTCATATAGTGGAGTGGCGCATCATAGAGAAAAGAGTGACATGTCGTCAAGTATCATACAGAGTAGTACAGTGTTGTAAAGTAGATGGGCATAGAGTAGAGTCAATTGTCATACAGTGGCATAGAATGTAGTACAGTGTTGTAGAGTGGAGTTGCATACAGTGGAGTAGAGTCTCAGACAGAGAAGCAGCATAGTGAGGAGTATAGTACAGTCACTTAGAGTGGGATAACGTCTAGCAGGGTGGATCAGAGTGGATGGAGTACACTGGAGTTGGGAAGGGCAGAGTGGAGTGGGATGTCGTACACTATAGTGGAGTGGCGTAGCATACACTTAAAAAAAGTGTCATAAATTGGAGTACCATGTTGTACAGTAGAGTGTAGTGGAATGTCATACAGCATTGGAAAAGATGTAGACTACAGTAGAGTAGAGTGGCATACAGTGTAGCTGATTTTTGTAGACTGGACTGGTGTACAGTACAGTGTTGGACAGCGTGGTGCGGTGGATTGGTATATAATGTTAAAGAGTACAATGGCATTGAGTGGAGTGGAGTGGAGTAGTGTACAGTGGACTAGTGGAGTAGAGTGGGGTACTGTGAAAGAGTAGAGTGGAGTAAAGTGGGGTGCGTGGCATACAAAGAGTTGCGTTCAGTGAGGTATAGTGAACTAGAGTATTGTCTAGTAGAGTATTGTACAGTGCAATACAGTAGAGTATACTGTTGTACAGTGAACTGAAGGGGTATAAACTGAAAAAAAGTGTCAGAGAGTGCCATACTGTGTAGTAGAGTGTTGTAGAGTGGAGTTACGTAGAGTAATGTAATGTGCGAAACAGTGGAGCTGCAAAGAGTGGATTGTTGTATAGTAGTGTAGAGTGAGGCAAAGTCTCGTACAGTGGAGTAGAGTCGAGTGGAGTAAAACAATGTGGAGTAAAGTACAACAGAGTGTATTGGTGTGCAGTAGAGTACAGTGGCATTAAGTGGAGTGCACAGGCAAACCATAGGTAGTAAACTGTTATAAAGTGGAATGGGGTCTTGTACAGTACAGTAGAGTAGAGTGATGTGTCATATAGAAAAGTTTTGTATTGTGGAATGCAGTGTTGTACATTGGAGTGTATTGGCTTAGAGTGAAGTATAGAGTTGGACAGGGGATAGTACATGTATAGAGTGGCATAGATTGCTAAAGCATTTAGTGTAGTAGTGTAGTAGCAGACAGTGGAGTGGTGTAAAGTATATTAGCAAAGAGTGGGGTAGCATATAATGCAGTGGGGAGCAGTGAAATTGTGTGGACTGGTTTGGCATACACTGAAATGGGGTAGAGTGTAATAACATACCGTGGGGTGCCGTGAATCGGAGTGAAGTCAAACGGAATAGCGGAGTGGAGTAGAGTGGAGGGGCATACACTCGAGTGGCTTGGAGTAGCATGGAGTGGAGTGGCATACAGTGGAATGCGTAAAGTGTATTAGCATATACTGGAGTGGCATACAGCGGAGTGGCATATAGTAGAGTGGCGTACACTAAAGAGGTGCCGAGTGGAATTGCATATATTGTAATTGCATAGAGTGGACTGACATAGAGTGAAGTTGTGTACAGTGTAATAGAGTAGAGTGGAGTGTTGTACAGTGTATTGGCATAGAGTGAAATGGTGTATAGTGAAGTAGCGTAGAGTGGAGTGGCAAGTAATGGAGTGGTGTATACTGGAGTGTCATACAGTGGCGTGGGGTAGAGAGTAATAGCATACAGTTGAGTGGCGTACATTGGCGTGGGGTCCAAACAAATAGCAAAGAATGATGTGGGGTAGAGTGGACAGCCATACACTAGAGTGGCGTAGAGTGGATTGCCGGACAGTGGAGTGTTGTAGAGTAAAATGGAATAGAGCTGAGTGGAGTGGAGTACAGTAGAATGGCGTAGAATGAAATGGCATATAGTGGAGTAGTGTCCAGTTGAGTGGCGTACAGTGGCTTGACGAAGACAGAATTGCCGTATAGTGGCACTCTGTACAGTAGAATAGCATAGAGTAGTGTGGAGTAGAGTGGAGTGGATCATATAGTGCAGTTGCTACAGTGGCATAGCACATGAATGCAAGTGAAATTTAGCAGCAATGTATATCATGGTGTGTAGAGTAACGTAAAACAGAGAATTGCGCTGCATTATTTTCTCCAGATTTACCAATCAATGCAGGGCCGCACATGGATGCCTTGCGTTACTTTGTAAATCTGACTTAAGTATTGCATTGCTCATGCAACACAATGAGTAATGCAAGAGTCCCTCAATCCAATAATTCAGCTACACCTTAGTTTCCTTTTTGGTCATTGTACACTGTGATAACTTTGCAGTATACTGTGGTACATGGCGATTACAAGTCAGTATATGATTGGTTAATGGCTGTTTTAAGGGAATTAAAAAGCAACCTTGTTGTTTTTATAACACTTTGGCTGGGTTCAGTATTAGAGCTTTTCATTTAGGTAACAGAAGGTCCCAGTCTATTGCCACTTTATTAAAGTGGTATTAAGGAGGGGAATGTATTTATATATTTTTCTATGCTTCTACATATGTATGCTGCCATGTGCTGCACTAGATTCACAAAATGATTTACATTTCGCAAACGTACCAGAGTGACAGATATTGCTACGTTTCAATGCCATATAAGTTAAAGAAATACATACCATACTTAACTGCTGTACCCAAAAAACATCTTCTTTGCACCCTATTGTATAATCCAATAAAATTTCAAGTAAATCCATTTGGCCGTTTTCACGCAACATCAAATACAATGGTCTATGAAAATGCATTGGTGGAAAAACATTCTGTACCCCCTATTATCTTTGCTCTGCCATGACGATTCACTACAAAATGTACATCATCTCAAAATGTAGAAAATGCTATAGGTTTGGACAGTTTTGTGGTGATTCAGAAAACAGTAGAAAGTTATTAGGGAGCTAATATCTGAGGAATTCCTATCTTTGGGAATATCTACAGAGTGACAATCAGATCTAATGTGATTTCTTTCCTTTTATCTATTGATTTTTTTATGTATTTGTTGATTGGTTTACATAATCATGTTACCATAAATGTCTCTCTTAGTTGATTGTGTAATAATTTTGAAACTTCATATATACAGCCTAGTTTATTATTTAGGCTTCCTTGCTACTTTTATATGGATTGTGCTATATATGACGCCCTATGTTAATGAAAACCAATCATTGGTGTTCTAAAAAGTAAGTTTATTTTTTTTCCTAATGGCCGATTATCATGTGCTCCATTTAGTAGTTTGTGTAGCTCACTTGTTTATTTGGATCCATAGGAGAACATAAGGAAGATGGTTTCTTTTTGGCATGTTGTGCACAGTTTTATTTTGTGAGCCACAGAGCATGTAAAGGAATCTTATGTAGATTAAGATGTATTATATTTGCTATGTAATTGTTTATAGGTTTCCATTAGCAGGTAACTACAAATGGGTCTTTCAATTAATCTTTCAATTAATCATGTAGTGAATCCTAATCAGTTTAATTTATTCTTTGGGCTTACTTGCTAATTTTAGTAGGATTGTGCTATATGTTAAGGCAAAAGTGAATGAAAAGCAAGCATTAGTAATGTTATACAAATTAAGATAGTTCTTTTTTCGTGGTGACCAATTATCATGTCCTCCAAATAGTAGTTTTTCAGGATCACCACTAGGGCAATTTTTCTTTTTGTTGCACAGGGGTACATAAGAAAGATGTTTTTGTTTTGCTTGTTGGGCCAGTTTGTTTTGTGTACCAGGAAGCATGCAAAGAGCACTTGTGTTGATTAAGGTGTATTCTGTTTGTTTTTTGTTTTTAGATTTCCATTAGCATGAGACTATAAATGGGTCTTTCAATTGTTCATGTAGTGAATCTGAAATTTTACATGTGCAGTCTAGTTCAATTTTAGGGCTTCATTGCTACTTTTAATAGTATTATTCTACAAGATATCACTGAATTGAAAAACCTTATAGATACTTACTCGGCTCACCTGCACTAATCCACAAAATCATCTGCGCCCCCTAATATGTAATACTGCCAAATCTCGTAAAACTCAAGGTGATGGTTTTCCGGCTAAGCAAAATGCAAAAGTCTATTGAAAATGCATTGAATTTCCACCCCGTTTCGGCACCCTACTTTTTTTGTTGCCCTCCTTGACCAAACACAGCAAACCTTTTAGTGCTCCCAAAATGAATCAAGGGCAGCGGGTCTGCAAAGCTTCAGGCACAGGTGCAAAGTTATTAATGGACAAAAATCTGAATATTCACTACCTCAGATCATCCTAACTGTAACTACAGAGTGTCTTTCTTGAATCTATGATATGATATATGTTCCTGGGCCAATTTCAGCCAGGGGTACCCCATTCACAGGGGTCCTCCAGGCTGAAGCTGGGGGAGGTGGTCAAGCGGCCAGGGCCTGCCCATCTTTCTGTGCATGCCCCTAGTTCACCAACTCTCTACTGGTGCCACAGGGGGGCCTAGCAGTCCCTCTCAGCTCCCTGCCTTCTGCAGAAGCCGGCATTGCTTTTAGACATAGGGAGCTGCTAAACATTAAGCTACCTGTGTCTGAAAGCAATTGTGCTCTTCTTCCAGCAAGTGAGAGCATTTCTGGGTACTCACTAGCTAGAAGTGGAGCATTTTCTGTAGCTTGGTTGAAGCAGTAAAGCTCCTGCCAATCCACAGCACACAACTATGTCCCAGGGTGAAGACATAGCAGGAGCCAGCCCTGGGGGTGGCGGTCCCCAGGGCCTTCTATGGCTCCCGGAGGGGGGCCACATTGTCCCTCCTTCCTTGAATGTAGGGCCTGCCCTATGGAGGTCCCTGAGACTACTCATTGTAAATTGATTATCACCAGGAGTGGGTCCATGAGACCCCCTCATACCATTGAATAACACCCCGGGTCGGCTGTGATCCCTGGGACATTTATAAGCCTCAGGAGGGAAGCCACAACCCCCCTCCTTTATTTGCAAATTCCCCCTGGACCTAGTCCACCCAGGGGCCATTAGGTAAAGGAGAATAGAAGCCTATCCATTAAAAAAAAAATTGGGCAGTAGTTGCAGATCCAAAGCAGTTCCCGCTGAAATTTTTCTTAAAAAGAAGTTATTTTTACCTGGCGGAGGACCTCTGCCCCCCCAAGAGGCCTAAGGAGTAACTGTATTCCTAACCTGCCCCTATTCTTTAAAAAAAAAAGATTCTGTTAATAGGCTGAAGCCGATTCTCAAGATGGCTGGTTTAGAGTGTTGGCAGCCAATCAGATCTCAGCACGAGAATGGGATGGATCGCGGATGTTTCACGTCCTTATATATACAACTGAACATTTCTTTTAATAACTATGCAACTAGTGAATGGATCTACAACAAATCACAAAAAGTTACTTTCCTTGACCAACATCTACCTTTCTGTCAAATTTTGTGTAAATCCGTTCAACAGTTCGAGCTGTAGCTGCATCTAAGTTGCTATGGAAATTAACAGCATTTTAGGGACTCCCCTTTTTTTTCAGCCCATTCGACGGATCAACTTGAAAGTTCTAAGACAGCAGCTGAAGTGAGGGGCAAATTAGTTTTGAAAATTTCTCAAGGATTCATTAAGCAATGCCAAAATTATTGACAAAAAAAAAAAGCTTCTATGGAAACTAGGTCCTAACTATAAAAAACCTAATATATATATATATATATATATATATATATATATATATATATATATATATATATATATATATATATATATATATATATTTATGTACTGTATTGTGCTTTTATTGTTTTTTTTGTGCTGAAATAAAGTTTTCTTGACTGACTAATTGATATGTATGTGTGTATGTCTGTAGGGCATGGCTAACCACAGAGAATAGCGGACGTATAGTTACGGAGCTCCAAGCCCGGAGCCCATAATTCCTGCCAAAATCATCCAGGCAAAAGACTGTGTGGAATCACCACTGGCACTCAACATCCATATCCACACCTGATTCTGCAGCTTGGCCTTGAGGACAAGGAGGCAGCAACGTGGCGGACCCCTTCATCTCCTGAAATGCAAGAAGTAGAGGCACTGCACCGAGGCACCCATAGGACCCATAAAACACAACAAACTACTCACCGCACGTGCCGCTGTGGCGCGATTTCATGGAGCGGGTGGTGGCCCCTCGCTGCAAACTACTGTTGGTTTGGCTGTGCGGGGAATCCAACAGGAGCGCCCATGTACTTGAGCGGAGGGAACGTTGTGCTGCTGGACCTGCGCTGCCACTGGAGGCAGTGAAACTCCTGCGAGGGCTATCGCGACTCAGACCGGCCTGGAGGTACTACGCAAGAAGGAGTGGTCCAAGCAGACAAATGAACGGCTGAACACCATTGCGGGGGCCTGCGTCACACGGCCTATCACCAGCATTCCCAATGAAGCCTTAAGCGGGTGGGGTTCCCATGAACACTGACTGAAGGCCGCGACTCCAACCAGAAAATAAGAAAGCAAAAGCTTTGTGACACCCCTGTACATCAAGATATCATCTGGAACCAGGAAGCGCGGCCAAGATATAATACACATTCTAAAATCCACTACCCCAGCACATGGAATAAAGACTGCGCATCAGTCAATATAACTACACAGCAGTGTCAGGTGCAATGGGGACAACGCGAATAAGGCACACTGCTGAGGTAGGAGAGGGGATGAGCTGTGGCAGACTCTTATAACAAAAACAAAAAGGTGATTTCCACAACAAGAACCTGCCTGCACACCGCAAGTGCTTTGGTGCGAATGCGAAAGCATCGCTCCCTATGGAGAACAATTACCAAACAGCAGATCCCACCACCCTAAAAATATCTGCCTACAATTTGCACTGCAACAGAGCGCAAGTGCAAAATCACATTGGGACAACCAAAAGGGAGGAAAAATCAAGAAAGTGAAGACACCAGCTTCTCCTCAAGAACAGCACCCACAAATACGGTCCCACCATAATAGAAAATACACAGCCAGATAAACTGGACATTATTTTTCAAGAAATGCAGCAATCCCGTACATCAATGGAGCAATAACTAGATGCACTCGCAGCAGAAGTAGCTTTAATCAGAGACGACCACAGAAAACTCTCAGATAAAGTAAATACCAATAAAGCGGACCGGCAAGAACGGATTCCGAAGCAGAAGGAGCATTCTGCTGATTTAGAGCGACTACAGCACCACATTGCAATTCTACAAGACTGCGTAGAAGACGCAGAGGGGTGATTGCACCACAATAACATATGCATTATAGGAATGCCTGAAAATGTTAAAGGACAAAATACTAGGTCATTTATTGAAACATGGTTAAGCTCACTGATGCTAACAGGAAGAATGACGAACACCTTTTGCGTTGAGATGGCTAACAGAATTCCCACCAGGCAGAAAATATCCGGTGCACCACCAATTTTTGCTCAATTATAGAGATCAAGATCTAATCCTACAGGTGGCATGTGAGAAAGCCCCGATAATGAAAGACAATGTGCAGATATCACTGTTCCCAGATTATACACTCCAAGTTTGAAAACAAAGGGCATCGTACCAAGGGTAAAGAAACACTTGTGAAGAATAAATCTGAAATATGCTCTACTATATCCTGCCAAAATCATAATGTTACATGATCAAAAAAGTAATTTCTTTGACACATCGGACAAAGCATGGGAATGGCTGGAACACACATTCCCTGACCTTCCTATTGACTCAGTGCATCGACCAAATGAAGATTCACTGCCCAGAAGACGGGAGCACCAACACCGATGCAGTAGAACCAAAAAGTCAGAAGAGGACCCAACACCAACAGCTGCACAGGTAATGGAAGGACAACGCAAGTAATAATATCTGCAGCCACATTCAATGAGGACAGAGCAATATCAGATGAGGAAGTTTCCACAGCTGACACTGTACACTCGGAGCCAGACAGCCAGGCAACTGCTCATTTCATCCATATCTTCACAAACAATTACTGATTTGCTTAATTGAGGACTGGGAGACCACAAATCTTTATGACCTCAACAGTCATCTCTGGTGACTGCACTTTGGAAGCACAGGAACAGGTGACTGCCCAAGACATCAGCAGCCATCGATCATGCTACTAAGCACTCACTTACTGATGAGGAGAAAGTGAAATGCCCAGTCAGGCTGTGCAACAAGACAAACTGGGATTAACCAGATGCTCATCACAGACAGAGGTAAGACTGTTGCTAATACAGGTCGCAGGAAACCAACTAATTAGGAACATTACACAAGCCATTTGAGGGATAAACTGTAACCCAGGGTCTATAGATTTGAACTCTGACAAATGTCTGGAACCAGGCGGGTGCCCAAATCGGGGGCTGACACTCCTAAAAAACGAGCCAATGGGACTTTTTGAGAACCCAGCATACCATGACATCACTATGAACTCTAATGCAATAGCAACATGTTTGATTATAGAATTGTTAGGATTTTGTTTCTACAGTTTGGTTGAACAAAGTTTTGAAGTTGGACCAAGTATATAGTTTAACAGGGAAGCTGACGAGCACTAATTGTTTTATATATAGGCTGGATAAGTCATCATTATGGTACAACAACAATACACATGAACTCAATACAACACTGTAACTGTCTCCCTTGGAATATAAGGGGAATGGGATCACCACACAAAAAAACACAGAATACATGCCCAATTGACTAGACGTAAGGCACAAATAGTGCCGTTACAAGAGACACATTTAAATACAGCAGAAGTTACCAAATTACAAAAAAAAGTGGAGAGGACAAATATATAGTACGGCTTATTCAGCTTTTGCACGAGGAGTGGCAGTGTGGATACGGTCAGGAGTGCCCTTTGTATTACAAGAAAAACAAATAGACAAAGAGGGCAGATGTATTTTACCGTGAGTCATACTGGACGGTAGTCCCCTAGTGATGGGAAGCTTATATGCCCCTAATTCAGACCAAGAACCCTTTTACACTCAGGTGAATTCTGTGCTCGCAGGATGGAGGGAATACCCCTGGATCTTGCGAGGTGATTATAACGCAGTCCTAGATATCACACTGGACTGATCCCACCCTCCCCTGGTCAGGGCCCACACAAAATTATTTTCTAATTTACTGCAAAATTGGGCACAGGGCTGGTCCCTCAGTGAGATATGGCAAAGTCTTAATAAGGGAATGCACATTTTTTTTTATTACTTACCTGTATGCGATTTACATACCAGGATAGACTATATATTTTTCAGCACATCGCTGACAATGCAAACCACACACACTGCATATGTGGGCAAAACAATCTCAGATCAAAGCCCATTAGGAAATCCATTTGCATGGGGACAAGTCCCACCCCCAGTACCCACATGGAGATTGAATCAACAACAGCTGGAGGACGGCGTGTTCAAAGATATGATAACTTCTACCATCCTAAATTATTTTACTGAAAATTCAGGCATGGCACTTCAACTGAAACAGAATGTGAGGCAAGTAAAGTGGGGCTGCGTGGCACTACCACCAACACCACTACAAGGAGTACCTCAACAGACCAATAGGGACTTGAAACAAGTTGTGGGGATAACTTAGGCACACTGGACGCAAAAGCCCTTGACCCCGCTGCAAACCAACACTACAAGACGCCCCCATACAATACGCAGAAATATTAGAACAATTGTGAGTCATAGATATCGTTCATATACACAAAGAATACACACAGAAGCAGACCTGGTGCACTGATGGCTCGAATCATTAGAGATGCTCCGACTCCAACACCCATAGTAGAAATGATAACACTAGACCATATTCAAGCAACTACACAGGAAGACATTAATGAGGCCTTTTATAATCAATATCAAGCGCTATACCCGGCTCCACGATGAGCAGACTCGCAATAACTCCACTAATTTTTAGGGACAGTGAAACTGCCCCAAATTACTGAAGATGCCTGGAAAAACCTAGCTAGCTCCATTGTGGCAGGGAAAATAAATGCAGCAATAAAAGGTCTTCCCAAAAATAAGACTCCAGGATTAGATGGCCTACCAGCGGAGTTCTATGTTGCCTACATGCAACAATTGACTCCTCAATTTTAGAAATTATATACAGCAATATATGAAACTGGTACTTTACCTCCCTCAACTGCGCAGGCCCTACTAACTTTGTTACCTAAACCTGGACTCCTAAACTGAATGCATAAAGCCCACCATCATTATTGAATATTGAATATAAAATCCTTAGTAACATTTTTGCAAACCAACTACAACCCCTTCTAACAGGCATAATTCATGTCCATCAATGTGGATTTTTCCCAACACGTAATACATCCCTTGATATACGCAGACTCTGCAATATAATGTTTTCCTGCACTAGGGACCTACCGGAGGCAGGGTGTATTCTACTTGACATAACCCAAGCATTTGACACGTTAAGCTGGGAGTACATGTTAGCAGAGCTACAGAAATTTGGAATCCCCCGGGAATATATTAAGTGGATACAAATACTTTATTACCTTCCAACCACCAGATTAAATATATCAAAGCCCCATGAAATTCAAAGAGGCACAAGACAAGGCTGTCCCCCTCGCCTATGTTGTTCGCTCTAGCACTAGAGCCATTAGCTTACAAGATACGAGCAGAATCAGTCGGATGGGACATTACCCTTAATGACACTTTTATGACTTTTATGCACCCTGTCTTTCTGCACAACTATAATGGCCTCATATTGAGTAGCAGATTGAAATTTACATGAAATAGCATACACTTCACAAATGCTTGAGCAAGGTTTGCTATGCTCCAATGCCAGGCCTCCAACTTGCCTCAAATGTTGCTAAGAATTGTAATAGATTACTGGAAGCGGGCATTAAAGTACACAGCAGATACCCCAGCATATGTGCCCAACATGCCATTATTAGGCATCCCCACTAACACCGGAACGTTAAACAATCAACAGCTGGAACCCTGGACACAAGCCAGGGTGAATACAATAGGCGATCTCTTTAGGGAGGGAACACTATTAACACATACCGATTTCACTAATGAACGAGGAGTACCAGAAACACTGTTCGTAACTCACGGAAGTCTAGTAGCTTATATTAAGAGAAAATTGGCTCCTCAAGGAACGGAACCCGCAACAAATGAACCAGTTCATTTAATTTACCTTATGGGAACATGAAGTCAGCTTACATGATGGTTTTACCAAGGGTTACATAAACACCAACCATCCCCGCTAGATTCAGTGCGCAGTAAATGGGAAAGAGATATAAATAGACTGCTACTGGACAAGGAGTGGAATACTGTACTTGAATATGCAAAACGAGTATCCGCATTACTCATTTTAAATGTATTCAATATATGATAACCCAAAGGGCATATTTAACACCACAAAAAATTAATTCCATATATCCAAATTAAGCATGGGTGAATTTTGCGAATTCGCGGTTCGCAAATTTGCGTATTCACGAATTCGCAATCCGCAAAATCCATGAACTCTTGCGAATTTGCGGATTTTTTCTTTTTTTTGTGTTCACAAGGGTTTCTGCCAGTTCGCAAGGGTTGTGTACCAGTTCGCAAACGCCAACTAACATGTCGGGTGGCAACAGACGCGACTATGTTGTTTCTACGTCAGGTTCATCACAGCACCCTCTGTTTCACCACTGCCACCCTCTGGTTAACCCATGCCACCCTCTGGTACATCACTGCCACCCTCTGGTTCACCCATGCCACCCTCTGGTACATCACTGCCACCCTCTGGTTCATCACTGTAGATTATGGGGGGAAAAGCACACCTGCCCTGCTTCAACTGACATGAATTAATTTGGGTTTGATTATTATGTCACTGAGTCTGGCACCTGCTTCCTTATCTGTAATTGCTTTTCTGTTGCAGTGCAAGTTTTTTTTCACAGGACCTTTGTGGCCTACTTGTAGCTATTCTCTGAGCCTGCTGTGAGGGTCAGAGACGGGTCATAGAATAGTTGCAAGTAGGCAAAGGAACTCTGCAGGGGGCCCTCAGGAAGCACTACAGGGAATGGTTACTAATGATGAGGTTGAACTTTTGCACCTGCTGAGTGCTTTCAGTTTTGCAAAAATCGTTTTTCTGCAATTTCGCGGGATTCGCGGAGTGCGAATTTGCGCGAGATCGAATTCGGAAGCTGCAAATTCGTGCGGATATGCGATTTGTTTTTTTGCGGAGTGTTAGTTCGCGTGGTTTTGTGCGTTTTAGCGAGCCGCTGGTAGCGCCACGAGGCGAAGTTACCCTCGCGGTCGTACATGGGCGCAGCCATCTTGTTTGCTTGACGTATTTCCATTTCCGGCGCTATGTGTAATCTCGCAAAGTGTGCGGCTCGCTAGTACAAGTTCGCGTGTGATCGCGAGGAAAATCTCGCGCGAACTTACCCGCGCGGTCGTGAACGGGCGCGGCCATCTTGTTTTTCATTCATTGCTATGGTTCTGGGCATGCTTTCTGTATCCTCTGTCAATCTCTGCCATCCTTTGCTTGTTTGAAGTTGTTTTTGATCTATTTTACTTATTATCTATCCCTCTATTTTTCTAGCTCTATATTTTTGGTGTTTTCTGCTACTTTTTGTTAATTTTAAACTACTTTTTTAAACTCTTTTCTTTTCTTCTGCCCTATTCTATTTCTTATTTATTATTTACCTTCCTTCCTACCCAGACCATGGTTAAGGGAGCCAGGAAGCAGCCTGAGAAGGGGAAGGGTCCCGCACCCCGTGCCCGGCTCCCGTGCGGGCGTTTGAGGGGGGAGCAAGTCACAGCCCGAGAGATCTTTAGCGCGGAGGAGGTGGCCGCACTAGTGTTTAATGTCCAGCGCCGCCTCCCCAGGACCATCATGGCAGGCGGCAAGAACGCTATCGGCTACGGGATCCTGGAGCGCCGGAAGCGGTGGGAGAAGGTGTGCCTGGCCTTGTACCAACACTCTCGGGTCCGGCGCACCTACAACCAGGCCACCCACCGTTGGACGGATCACCTGGACCGGGAATGTGACTTGATCGACCTGCTCGGCCTCGAGATCCCCGGGCTTGGTGATCAGTAGTAGCTATTTCTTCACTACTCTGTTTTCTCCTGCTCTGTGTGTTATTATATTGCACATTTTTGTTCTTTACCAAGAGCAATAATGCTGCTGATTACATTGTAGGTAAATTATATTTCAAAATCTTCTGTGCATTTCAGGTGCTCTGCTCTCCTTCTCAATAGGGTTGCTACTGAGCTTATTTGTTTTCGATTTTGTGTTCATTTCATTGGCCTGAGAAATTATGTATGAGTGTAGTTTAAAGAACTGTGTAATGCTAGACACTAAGGGTCAGATTTTTAATTACCGGCGCATCCCTGCAAAGTAGCAGGGATGTGCCAGTAATTGTGCGCCACGCCACCACCACCCATGGTGCGCCGCATTTAAAATGAGGCGCACCGTGGGCCCAAAACGTCACCGAAGCGTTACGCATCTGTGCCGTAAAGGCGGTGCATTGCTGGAGTTGCGTCGCAACGATGGCGCAGCTCCAGCAATGCTCTGGGGTGCCCTATCTCCCCAAGCTGCGTCAAGCCGTACGTCTGCTTCAAGCAGGCGCAGGGTTTGAGTCACGCATCATTGTCCTAAAAGTGACTGATTGAAATCTTGTAGATTTCCCTCAGCCACTTTTAGGATGCGTTCCTGCGCAGGAACGCCCTCCCTTGCGCCTAAACGCCCCCTGATGGCGCAGGGCTTTACAACTTGATGCATCTCCCATATGCGTCACGTTGTTAATATACGCCGCACCATGGCTCCTCTTTTGTTCTGCCGCTGCGTTACAAAAGTCACGCAACAACGGAGCAAAAGAGCCGCAAGGGGCTTGTAAATCTGCCCCTACAGACTCAAGTTCAGTCCTTCCTTTGTACACCTGGCAATAAGAAGAAATAGTGGTGGTGGATTGATAGTTTGAGTATTTTAATGACTGGTTAATGTAGTAGGAAACTTTTTAGTGTTGTTGCTGATCTGCAATGACGATGGAGTTTGTCTGTCACTTCGCGTGCTGCGGACTGCTGCCTGCCAGTCCTAGGCGAACCTTTTTAGTAGTTTGTTTAGTGAGTTACATAACTTTTCAAGTCGACGGTCCGCAAATCAAGCAATACTAATATCGTAGTAGACCACATGAGATAGGTCAATATATCCCGTGGAATAGTTGTCTATTTGCTATTTCGCCAAAATATTTTGTTATTGTTCTTTTGAAATGTTTGATTCGGTTGACAACAATCATCCATGTTTTTGGGTCTTTCTTTCTTTCATGTTGTACATCAGCTCCCCCCAGGGGCAAGAGGACATTGAAGGAGGCTGCTGCTGCTGAACAAGGCCAGGATTGGTCAGGCGAGGGCTCCTTTGCTGGCCCCGGTAAGTTTTAATTTTAATATAGAGTACCTATTTTTTCCTAGCGTTCCTCATTCAATTTTTTCTAAATCGTCTTTGATCTTCTTGTAGACTGTATCTAAATTCTTATCCTGCCTCGACTATGACTCCCTGTGGTATTACTAGATTAATCTTATTATTCTGTCTGTGTAGCTAACTAAGATTGCACATTTGGCAAAAGGTGTTAAACGAAACTCCCATTCTAGTCAGCAATAGCTCTATGCACTGAGTGCAGTCCTTTGGGATTGTCCATAATGTCTTTTCAAGTCTTCTAAATGTTTATGCTTTGACAATTACCAACAATAAAAGGTGAATGACCACCAAGAAAGAATAAGATACTACTTTACTTTTGGTTTGGATAGGAGGACAATCCATACTACTACTGTTGCAGGGACAAATCTGCACAAACAGAGCTATGGACACCAAATAGTGCATTGTTTATCAATTATAATAGGCACAGGTAGACTTTGCACATACCTCAGTGATATCAGACTTTGAAGAACTCCCAATCTCCTTACTGACTAGATAGTGTGGCAGGGTCATTCAGCTCCCGAATTCATCAATGATTAATCCCCAATGATGATTATCCAACGCAGGACAAGAGTACGGAGTCAGAGTCCAGAAGTGTCAAAGACACGGACTCATGCTTGCAAATTGCAAAAACTTTTGCTCATTCACTCTTGACCAAAAACCACAGAGTCTAATCAAGTTTTAAAGCTTTATTAAAAGTAACAATATTAATAAAATCAAGCTTGTCATAAAACATAAACGGTTGATTAAAAATAGAAAAGTGCTTATAGTGATTTATTTCACACATTTATTGTGGGCGAGCCGAGCCCTCACCTGATTTAAACTTAAATTTTTCTTTTTGGTGCTGAATCATTGGTCCCTCCGTCCTAGTGATGATGATTTGTTCTTAGAAGTGAAGCTACTGTCTGTTATGAGAAAAATGGTGCGTGTTAAAAAGCAAGCATTCATCAGTTTTTACTTTAGAGTAGACAGTCACAAATTATTAGATTGGTTTCTGTATTCACATTTCTTCATTCCTAGACAAAATACTAGTGAGTGGTGTATGTCTATGCCATCTAACATTCTTAAAAGTACTTTGTAGGTGGAACATCTGGTGCTGGGCCCAGCGCGGAGGCAGAGAAGGAAAGTTCTGGGGAGGAGGGGGTGCAAGTGCCGGATCAAACTGCTGTGCGGGTTGCCACGGTAGTGGCGGGCAGTGGTAAGCTCTTATATTCCTTACTTATTGAGATTGCAGACTGCATAGTGTGCTCCCTGTGAGAAAACGTAAGGTTTTTCCAGATGAGAGACATGAAGAAGAATGATTGACATATAGTTTGAATGGATGGATGCCTGGTTCATGATACTATCTGACTCTTAGATAGCATATGTGTATCTAGAGAGAGTAGACGGTCACTGGATGAACTAAGTGTTACTTTGGAGAGCATGTAACACCGCACCCGCACGTCCGTCCCAGTGTAGGAAAAGCAAGGAAAAGAAGTTGTAATTTTGTCCGAATACTACCATGAATAGTAGCAGTAGTTTGTATTGCAAGCACAGCATATATCCGGCTATTACGATGGCCACTCACTACCTCTGTTAATAAGTTTAGTAGAACTCGGTCATTCATGTGTGGATGTATCACTGTTTACTCAATAAAAAGCAAAGCACCTAAAGTCATCCCATATGTAAGCAAATACATACCATGTGCAGTGATAGATAATCAGAATATTTATCTTCTTCATTTTCCGTTTCTAATATTCATTGGCACTGTAGGGTGAAAGTTAATTTAATTAAGCAGTAGCCCTTGTAACAGAGTATTCTCAGTGCCACCCGTAAAAGATAAGTAAGAGCATCACCACCTGCATGTACTGGACTGGTACAGTTGTGGTAAATATTTGATTTACCGTCCTAATTTCTATGCAGGTAAGTACTTAATCAATAATAACTCAATCGGAAAGAAAGAGGCAGAGTCCGTGGTGTTAGAGTTCTTAGGGGTTTTATTCCTTAAAAAGGAATGGTCATGGCCGGATATCTTGTTCCTGCCACCACTGGGGTGCAGGAAGGGATAGAGCCATATTTTATTGACAATACATAGCTTATATACTTAAGTCACATTATAGAAACCAATACAGTAGGCGTAACAGCTGAGAGAAACAAGATAAAACACACACGTGGTAGTGATACGTATTTAGAAGGCGTGAACTAGGCGTGAGCATAGAGGTGTGTGCTAGAAACGTCACAGGTAGGTGTCACAAGTGGGTGGCAACAAAGCAGAATCTTGTAATGTCAGCAGAAACCTGAGGCCTGGATGCGCGCGCAGCTGCATGACGTGTGATTGACGTGAAACTGGAGGGTGCAGGGGACTTGACATTTACACTGGCGGAAAGAGACAGAAGTCTGGCATGTCAGATCAACTCGTACCTCTATCATATCTGATATCTGATGTTTGGGAACCATATTATCTAAACGGAAAAGGTCTCTGGGGCAGAAGCTATTCTATACTGACGGTGAGTGCGTGTATAAGCGCCTAAATGTCTACATGAGAATGCGAGGGGCATGGGCCTACCATGGTAACAGAGGCTATGAATTACTTGCACGGAGACAGTGAGGCCGGGCCCTTTGCTCTGCAGCTGGGGGGATGTTTACTTAAACTAGTAGGCAGGAATGCATTTTCGAGGAGCGGAACAGATAATTCGAAGGTTGAATACAGTCTTGGCAGGCAGCAGGCTGAGCTAAGCACCGTGAGCCGCACAGGGAGTAAGGCAGAGGTCACGGGTACAGAGACAGCCTGGGCTGAGGCTTTCGGAGTCAGAAAACAGGAAAAAAGGCTCGATGGCAGAATTCAGGGCCTACTTCGCCAGAGCTGAAAAACGTGTAAAGTACACCACAAAAAGACGTTGGCATAGCATACTTAGAAACGGAATATTCAACCCATTCAGGGTGGGTCTGAAAGAGGACATGTTAACGTTGGACGCAAATGTATTTGCGTCTTCATAGCTGGCACAGGAGAGAAGTTACATGCACTTTAAGCTGGTACATGGAGACGGTGGGGTACACGTTAGGGAACATTATTTGACCATAAATTTTATATTTCCTCATTCCCTCCTTGTTCCCTACGGACCCTTCATGATATATCGATCCTCATGAATCGATCAGTCTGTTCTTGTAACATCATTTGTTCTTCTTTCTTTCTTTCACGTTTTGAGAGAAAACTGGAATGTTCAATGCACGATGTGGCACACAGTCCACAAATCGCTGGCCCACACTGTAGGCACAGGCAGCAACTGAATACTATGACAAGGGCAATGCCTAGGAAGGATAGGATCTTCCATCCCCAAGCGGTTAACGTTGTCCAGAACCAACCGGACCAAGTCCAGGTGCCTGGATTCTGATGTATCTGATTTGCAATTTTATGAAGACGTGTAATAGCTTGGTATACCGTTGGCGCGTTTTCTGGAATGAAAACACAGCAACTTGACCCGATGACCTTACAAGCTCCGCCTCTGTCTGCCAAGATGACGTCAATAACAAGACGATTCTGAAGAACAACAACCCGCATGGCGGACTGCTCCTCTGTTAAGTTACCTAGGGCGGAGGCAGTTTCATTCACTACTGCTTCAAGTGTTCTAGTTAATCTGCGTATTAGTTTACTATTTTGGACGGGACCTGTGAAGAAAAAGAATCCTTTATTGAAATCTGTGTATTGCTCCCATGCCGTTTCAGTATAGTCGACAATCGGGAGATCTCTTCGGAGTCTATTCTTTACTAGATTTGTATTTCTGTGATAATCAGGAGGAGCTAGAAAAACAGGGGGCAGAAGGAATGCAATGTAGCAGGCACCATCCCAATCTGGAGGCAAGCGTATGTATGCGGTATGGCCACAAACAAAGTAGGAATGACGAGTAGCTCTAAAGGAAGATTTGCCTTGGTCACTGAATTCGACCACAGTAGTACATTTACTATGACCTAAGTGTACAGAACCCTTCTTACTGACACATAAATCACCAGTGACTGGTAATACTGACATAGCAGGGAGAACTGGTGCGGCTTCGGATTCAACAGTAAGAATCATAAGGTTAATTGTATAATTACCTAATCCATATACTTCATTTTCTAGATCAGTTCCTACTCTAGTGGGGAGTCCCTTCTTGTCAGGGTAACAGGCATTAAGCAGAACTAAGTTCAAGTTTCCCCAAACCCAGCTCCCTTTAAAAACAGCGACATCAGGATCTAAGGAATTGATTATTCTAAACCATGCACCACAGGAGCCATTGTGAGTGAACGGGTACGGAAACAGGGGCAGAACTCCCTTGTATTTCTGATAGGGAGGGAGTCGGCCACATATCCAGCAGTTTGTAGCGTTGTTAGTCTGATGGGAATGATGTAACATACTAATGAATGTGTTGTTGCGCAGCGCGAGTCTGTAAGAAAGTTCGTGGGGAGGTAATTCACTAAAAGAATGTTCAGCAGTGACATTGTAAGCAGATTGTTCACGTTTGAAGATAGGGTAGTATATGGGAAGCAATATACTAGCAACAATAATCAGAAGACTTAGAAAAAACATAATCAATAATGTCACTATACAGTGACTACGGAGTGATTTGCAATATGTACGTTTCTTGAGTTGTCTCTCTCTCTCTCTATCTCGATCTAGGGGATACATGTCTCAAACTATTTAACCGATTCACCTAGGGGAGGACTTAAACAATTAAACTGTCTGACTTGCTAGATCGAAGTTTCAATCTGTACTCCTCTTGGGGAGTTTTCTCTTGTTTGGTAACTTTAAAGTCTCTAGGTTCGATGCAGTCTTTGGAGGGGGTGGACGAGTCTGTTTCTGGCATCAGTTCGTTACATTTTTTTATATGACTCGTATGGATCCACCCCTTTCGGCCTTCCACCTTGATAGCGGTCCGTGTCGTGAGAAGGACGGTCTTCGGCTCTTTCCAGCGGGGCTCCAGCGGACTTTTCCTGTCGAAGTTCCTAATTAGGACTGTGTCACCGGGACGGACATCATGCGGCTTTACATCAGTGTTGTCAGGAAAGGCTGCGGCAACCTGTGAACGACATGATTGGAGTGCAGACATCAAGGAGGCAAGGTAATCTGTCAGCATATTACAATCAACATCGGTAATTTTCTTAGGTATGGGCGTCCCCCACATATTCTGTGGTCTGCCAAAGACCACTTCATACGGTGATAGTCCTGATCTCGAATGGGCGACCATTCTCATATAGAACAATGCAACTGGCAGGGCGACTATCCAGTCGACCCCTTTCTCTTTACAGATTTTAGCAAGGCGGGTCTTTAGTGTCTGGTTATGCCTCTCTACAAGGCCAGCGGCTTCGGGATGTCGGACACAATGGAATCTCCACTGATATCCTAGCAGCAGGGAAACCTGTTTCATGAGTTCGGATGAGAATGGCTGTCCGTTATCTGAGTACACGACACGAGGCAAGCCGTATCGTGGGAAGAATTCTCGAACCAGCTGCCTGGCAGTGGTCGGAGCAGTGTAATCTGGGACTGGATATGCTTCGGTCCAACGGGAAAGTGCACAAACAATTACGAGGACATATTTGAATCCTCGACAACGGTCCATCTGGATATAATCTATCTGGAGGACTTCAAAAGGGTGATCGGGAGGATGAAATCCACCTTGCTCTATAGGGACGCTTTTACCTGGATTGAACTGACAACAGATCATGCAAGTACGCACTTTCTGCTTTGCTGCTGCTCGTAAGTGTTTGTTGTACCAGAGATTCTGTAAACTGTCTAACATCGCTTTCTCTCCTAGATGTGCTGGGCTATGTGCTGTATTGATTATGACTTGAACCATAGAGTCGGGGAGAAACCATGTAGATTTTCCCTTCGTCATCCAACCTTGATCTGTCTGGATCCCTCCTAGTTCAGTCCATTTCTTTATTTCATCTGTAGTAGCATGTGTCTGAATATCGATTACATCTAGTGTGGGATCCCTGACTGTCATACAATGTGTCGGTACTATTGTCTTTGTCACGTCAGTTGTCTGAGTGTGAGTCAATGCTGTATGTTTTGCTGTCTGGTCTGCCAGGTCGTTACCCTGGGAAACAGAATCTGTAACTTTAGTATGTGCTTTACACTTCATGACGGATATGCCTGAAGGCAGATGTATTGCTTCTAACAGTGCTTGAATGAGGGGACCGTGTTGGATCTTGGTACCGTGAGAGGTCAAGAAACCTCGTTCTTGCCATAACATTCCGAAGTCGTGTGCAACTCCGAACGCATAACGGGAATCAGTGTATATGTTAACATTTCTGTTCTTGGCTAGTATACAGACTCGGGTCAGAGCAATAAGCTCCGCCGCTTGAGCAGACAGTGTATCAATACGATATGTTTCTTTAACTTCAGTTTCAGTGGTCACTGCATATGCGGCCACTAATTCTCCTGTACTTGTTCTCATACATGAACCATCCACGTAAAGTGTCAGGTCTGGATTTGTCAATGGAACATCTGTTAAGTCTCGTCAGGGCTTTGTTACTGCATTAATGATCTCTATACAATCATGCGGGGCTGGATCTGTCATACTCGAAGGTAACAATGTTGCAGGATTCAGAATGCTGCAGCGTCTGATTTCTATGTGTGGCTGGAATAGCGTTAATTCATAACCTGTCAGTCGTGCTATAGTCAAGTGTTGAGTCTGAGTTCTGTTTAAAAGAACCTCTACAGAATGTGGAACTTGTACTGTTAATTGATGTCCTAAAACAATTGAGTCGCTCTGTCTTATTGCTAGTGCTGTTGCTGCTACTGACTTTAAGCACGCAGGGAGTGCCTGGGCTACTGAATCCAATGTACTTGAAAAATAAGCGCAAGGCTTGTGTGAACCTGCTTGGTCTTGAGTGAGGACAGACAACGCTGTACCATCACGTTCTGTAACAAAAAGTGTAAAAGGTTCGCTGTAACATGGTGTCGCTAAAACTGGTGCTTGGCATAAAGCTTTCTTTAATTCTTCAAAGGCTTGTGTATGTTCCTGAGTCCAAGGAAGGGCAGTCGAAGTCGCTGCCTCCTGTGTTGTCAACTGAATGAGTGGTTTAGCTAGAAATGCATACTGAGGGATCCATTGTCTGCAGTACGAGGTGAGGCCTATAAAGGCTCGCACTTCCTTTTGTGTCTGGGGTTGTGGCATATTTACAATTAACTGGATGCGATCAGGAGTGAGCTGTCTCCCCACTTTGGACAGCAAGTGACCCAAGTACACAACTTGCTG
This sequence comes from Lissotriton vulgaris, assembly GCF_964263255.1. NCBI lineage: Eukaryota > Metazoa > Chordata > Amphibia > Caudata > Salamandridae > Lissotriton > Lissotriton vulgaris. The sequence continues at coordinate 1,574,605,299 of NC_141685.1, forward strand.
AACACAGAATTGTAGCTTCGAAGGGGACACCTTGTGTCCCTTGTCGGCCAGAAAATGTAAAACTGTCAGTGATGCTTGTTCACATTCGGGTTCACTTCGTGCGGTGATCAACAAATCATCGACGTATTGCAGTAAGGCGGTGTTAACTGGCATTTGAATACAATCTAGTTGTCTTTTCAGTGCTTGACTATAGATGCTGGGGCTTTCTGTGAATCCTTGAGGTGCGCGTGAAAATTTGAAACTTCGTCCATTTAAACTGAATCCGAAGAGGTATTGGCTTTCTGGGTCAATAGGCACACTGAAGAAGGCGTTCTTGAGGTCAATTACAGTAAAGAACGTTGCTTCTGAATCAATGGCAGTCAATAGGGAAGAGATGTCGGGAACCACAGGGTACTGTGGTACAATGCATTTATTCAGTTCTCGTAAATCAATCACCAGCCGATATACTGGCGGTGCATTGGGATCAGTACGTTTAAGAATCGGAATGATAGGGGAATTACAGATATTGGAGTCGGTCTCTACGACCACTCCTTGGACAATGAGCTCTTCAATGATTTCCAGTAAAGCCACTACAGCATCGGGTGGTAACTTGTATTGTCTGATTCGTGGTAAAACAACCCCTGGTTTCAGTGTAACACGGTATGGTGTAATGTGCATGCAGCCTACATCGGTTGGGCCTTGTGCCCACAAGTGATCCGGTACATTTTTCAATCTGACATCAAACTCTCGTAATACATAGTGACCCTTGAAATCTTGCAAAAAGAGTCTAACTCCCTCCGGAGAACAACATATCACTGCTCCTAGAGCCTTCAATGTTTTGATACCTAACAGATTTTCTGGATATGATTTTGTAAGTAACAAGTCTGTAACACGTGATAATGGACCCACAGCCAGGGGGACGGGTTCTGATACCTCATTTACAATAGGCTGTCCTGAAAAACCAAGGGAAACATTCTGTGAGCCTGAGAGGGGTGCCCCTGGGACTTCGTCATGGCTGATTGTTGTGCGGCTTGCCCCTGTGTCAATTAAAAACTTTCTGTCTTTTCCCAATACTTGACTGTGTACATAAGGACCCTCTTGATCTACAGGAATCTCAATAAGAGGCAAGCCAAACTCCCTCTCTAGGCTGTTTCATGTGTATCGTGGATAATCGGGGTAATCAGATTGGGCATACTGGTACATCTGTTGTGAAACTTGCTGAGTTGCAGCAATGGGCTGTGGCTGTGGTACCGCTACCGTCTGTGCTGTATGTGATGAAACATGCATAGGCTGTGTATTCTGCATAGGCTGTATATTCTGCGAAGTCTGTTGCTGGACCTGGTCTTGTCTAGGTGGACGCGGTCTTTCTTTAGTTTTACCTGTTGATATATTATGTTTCAAGACTGGGCATTCATGTACGTAGTGGCCTGGCTGCTTGCAATAGTTGCATGTTCCTTTAACGGGAGCTGCTGAATTCTGGGTCTGGGTCGTACCCTTTCTCTGGCCGTCGGCTGGAACCGACTGGGCCACTAACATTTTCATTTTCGTGTCTTTCATACGTTTCTGTTCATGATCCTGTTCTTCTCTTATTCTATTCTGATGGTATTGTAACATTTGTAACATCTGGGATGGCGTATTTGCTTGCCATGTACTTTCAACTTTGTATACACGGGTTTTAACTGCTGCCAGGGAATTCTCGACTAACTTTGATACAAAAAGGTGCGGGTACGATTCGCTACTTGGTTTAAGGCCGCTATTAATAAGGAAACATTTCTCGAATCTTGAATAGAAGTCACTAGTATCTTCATCGTGTTTCTGTTTACAGGCTGAGATAGCGTCCCAGTCTTCCTTTCTAGTTGTCAGTAATCTTGGCAAAACCTGTACTATCAAACCTGGTAATGCTTTAGTTTTCTCCCCAAGGCCTAGCCCTGGGGTATGAAGTTTTTCCTCGTCTTCTATTTCTGCCCATGCAATCTTTTTGTCTCCTACCTCCCATTCTCTTTCCTTTAGTTTCTCGTAGATGCCTGTGGGCAACAATACCTTTAACATTTTCATGATATCTGCATATGTGTAATCTCCCATCAGTAACATGTCTTTAAGTTCTCTATGAAAACCTGCAGGGTCTTTATCGTGACAGGGTACTAGTTTCTTCATTTCCAATAGTTCTAACTTGGTCAGAGGTGTGTGTACATACACACGTTTCAAGGTATTATCGGTACCCATAACTGGATGTACTTCTCGTAAGGGGTTCTGACTTTCAATACCATGCAGACGCTCCATATGGTACATTTTTCTTTCTGGGGGCGGAGCGGGAACATATTCGGAGCTTAAGAAAGTGTTGTATCTGTGCCGTTGTTCCAGAATTATTTGTATTAACTTGGTACTTAGACCTCTCCATCTGTCCATGAGTAGTGCTTCTAATGTATCGTGTAAGGGACCTGGATCAGAATGTTGGTTTCTGTATAACGTGAGGAGGTGCTGAATCATGTATACACCTGCTAATTTCTGCTCGTCTGGGGAAAGGTTCAGAAATGTCTGCGCTACTGTGTCATCATTGCATATGTTCGGATTGTCAGCCCATAGTACTGATGACCGGGCTAGTTCTTGTTCATCCATAGAATTGAGTACATGGTACCCCATTCGTTCTCGAAGCATTTTATCAGTCTCTTGGAACTGATGTTCAGGAGAATTCGGTTTTGATATGCCAGAGAGAAAAACTCTCTTGCTTTCTGGACGAATGCCTTTCCTAAGGTAAGTTCCCTTACCTACATACGCTATCGTATCTGTAGTCTTTTCTGGTTCTTCAGGTTCTTCCTCCTCCTCGGAGGAAGCATTTTCTTTCTCTTTTTCGTGTATTTCTATCACTGCTTTTCTTATTTTCCTGTACATACTGGCTATGCAACCCCCTTTATCATGTTTTCCTTCGGATATATTTTGACCCCACTTGTTTAGTGCCTCTAATTCATCCTGTTCTGTCTCAGGCCTGTCTCGTTCTCTTATTAAACAATTTATGAAAAAACGTAGTATATATGCTTGGGTGTCAACTTTCTGATGTGCCATGGCCTCCTTAATACTTTCAGGGTCTTCCCCAGTCTGGACAAAATGATATATTCTATCTAGGTGCTCTTTCATTCCTGAGAATAATATTAGGTAATCTGTAGCTTGTCGTAAGCGTAGCGATGCTATCAGCATTCTATCGTCTTTGCCGGGTACTGGATCATATCTGCAAACTGAAAGCGGTCCTTTGAGTCTGTCGAGACGGGGTGATTGGGGCGTAAGGTGGTTCTGCATGTCCCTAAGGTGTAATCTGTGTGTTGCTGGCGGGGTCTGGTAACCCCCGGTCGCACCTCCTGAGGCAGAGGCTTGGGCATTATCCCTCTGTGGAGTCTGTATGTGTACTTGAACTTGTCTTTTAGTAGGATCAGGTAGAAGCGGATTTGGTATATTAATTTTAGGTGCGGGAAGTGGTGGAGGTGGAGGAACGACGGGCTGTCGAACGGGGAAACCTTGTTGCGGTAATGGCGGGATATGGTCTGGAGGCGGGTTGCCATCTCCGTCACCGTCAGTAGGCGGGACGTGGGCATGTGGGTTGGTGTAAGCGGGTGCTACATCGTTTAGATAGGAATTCAGAAATATGTCTTTAGTAGTCCTGTGATTTACTTTAGTTGGAACCAATGGTGGCGGCAGGTCTTTCGGTATTTCTGAAGTGGCTTCAGGCGAACCCTCGGCCACAAGATACATACCATTTACAAGGTTGTTTCGTGCGCGGTCTACTTGTTCTGATTTTACTCAAATCCCTTCAGTAACTAATTCGTTTTCTCGGGCTTTATCTGATTCTTCTCTATGTCTGTCTTCTCTACAGAGTGCTTTTTCAGCACGTTTATGTGATTCTTTACACCAAAATTCTATGGCGTCTTTCTGAGATTGTCTGGCTTTCTTTTTCCACAGTGCTTCTTCTACCTTCATGATGCACTCGGCATCCCATGTTCCGGTAACAGGCCACCTGTGTCTCTCGTCTAGATGCTTAGTATAATCGGCCCATAAATCTAGATACAATATGGCGTCTATGCCATGTTTCTGATACATGAAATTTCCAGGAGTGTCCCTAGGGGGGATAGGAATTTCTTCCTCTAGTATCCCTTTCCTAGTTCCTATCTGCTTTAACTTATTGAAAAACGGCATCTTGTTTACTTAGTACTGAATGCTCAATCCTTGCTACTTAATTCTGAACACAACTAGTTACACAAAAACACAATAATGCACATTAAAAACAGTCACTCATACCACGACATTAATCACATGAAAGACATTTGAGATATATATGACTACCCCCCTATACTGGATGTACTGCTAAACAGCACAGATACACTGCTGAGAACAGTGCAAGAACTAGAATAACTGATATACTGCTAAACAGTACAGATACACTGTCTAAAACAGTGCAGACCGAATTTGTGTACCCAAACCCGTCTTTACCGGATACATAATAACGCACCCGTCTAGATACGTCCCAGCAATGGTACTCACCGGGAAGCACGGAAACAGAAGGCCTCGGAAAACTCGACTGGACTGGACCGGACTCGACTCGACTCGACACGTGGATACTTCGGAAACTGGTGGGCCTCTTGACACCTCGGACCTTGCTTCTTTCGGCTAGGCTCTGGTCGGGATCCTCCGCACTCCTCACCGCCTCGTCTGGGTGCTGATCGCAGTCTTCGTCACCTCCGTGGGCCAGAGGGAGATACAGGAAATCCTGCCAGTACGCGTAGTTCCGTCTAACTGATGGCAGGGGACAGAGTCTGCAACGCACCAACCGGCGCGTGGGGTGGGGGAGGGGTCCCTGTTCGGGCGCCAGAATAATGTGGTAAATATTTGATTTACCGTCCTAATTTCTATGCAGGTAAGTACTTAATCAATAATAACTCAATCGGAAAGAAAGAGGCAGAGTCCGTGGTGTTAGAGTTCTTAGGGGTTTTATTCCTTAAAAAGGAATGGTCATGACCGGATATCTTGTTCCTGCCACCACTGGGGTGCAGGAAGGGATAGAGCCATATTTTATTGACAATACATAGCTTATATACTTAAGTCACATTATAGAAACCAATACAGTAGGCGTAACAGCTGAGAGAAACAAGATAAAACACACACGTGGTAGTGATACGTATTTAGAAGGCGTGAACTAGGCGTGAGCATAGAGGTGTGTGCTAGAAACGTCACAGGTAGGTGTCACAAGTGGGTGGCAACAAAGCAGAATCTTGTAATGTCAGCAGAAATCTGAGGCCTGGATGCGCGCGCAGCTGCATGACGTGTGATTGACGTGAAACTGGAGGGTGCAGGGGACTTGACATTTACACTGGCGGAAAGAGACAGAAGTCTGGCATGTCAGATCAACTCGTACCTCTATCATATCTGATATCTGATGTTTGGGAACCATATTATCTAAACGGAAAAGGTCTCTGGGGCAGAAGCTATTCTATACTGACGGTGAGTGCGTGTATAAGCGCCTAAATGTCTACATGAGAATGCGAGGGGCATGGGCCTACCATGGTAACAGAGGCTATGAATTACTTGCACGGAGACAGTGAGGCCGGGCCCTTTGCTCTGCAGCTGGGGGGATGTTTACTTAAACTAGTAGGCAGGAATGCATTTTCGAGGAGCGGAACAGATAATTTGAAGGTTGAATACAGTCTTGGCAGGCAGCAGGCTGAGCTAAGCGCCGTGAGCCGCACAGGGAGTAAGGCAGAGGTCACGGGTACAGAGACAGCCTGGGCTGAGGCTTTCGGAGTCAGAAAACAGGAAAAAAGGCTCGATGGCAGAATTCAGGGCCTACTTCGCCAGAGCTGAAAAACGTGTAAAGTACACCACAAAAAGATGTTGGCATAGCATACTTAGAAACGGAATATTCAACCCATTCAGGGTGGGTCTGAAAGAGGACATGTTAACGTTGAACGCAAATGTATTTGCGTCTTCATAGCTGGCACAGGAGAGAAGTTACATGCACTTTAAGCTGGTACATGGAGACGGTGGGGTACACGTTAGGGAACATTATTTGACCATAAATTTTATATTTCCTCACAGTAACGCAAGTCTGTCTCACTCATCATGGCGGGCATCTGTTTTTCTCGGGTACAAGTTGACTGCGCTGGCATTATGCCGGCTTGCAGAAGTTAACATACCAATTTTGCTAAACAAGAAAGAAGAAGAAAAATAAGACTGGTGAACTGCCATAGTCGACTCTAATGGAGTGAGTCCATAGTGCTCGTAGAATTGATTCCTTAAACTCCCACTAATGTTAGAGCAAGGATGAAGAAGTGGGAGGTTAGATAGATACTGGATACACTGTTGCAAGTTCTACTGTGGCACAACTTTCTGCTGAATCATTTTGTGCTAATCTTAAAGAGCATTGGTTTTGCTTGTTGGGCCAGTTTGTTTTGTGTACCAGAAAGCATGCAAAGAACACTTGTGTCGATTAAGGTGTATTCTGTTTGTTTTTGTTTATAGATTTCCATTAGCATGAGACTATAAATGGGTCTTTCAATTGTTCATGTAGTGAATCTGAAAATATACATGTGCAGTCTAGTTCAATTTTAGAGCTTCATTGCTACTTTTAATAGTATTACTCTACAAGATATCACTGAATAGAAAAACCTTATAGATACTTACTCTACTCACCTGCACTAATCCACAAAATTATCTGCGCCCCCTAATATGTAATACTGCCAAATCTCGTAAAACGCAAGGTGATGGTTTTCGGGCTAAGGAAAATGCAAAAGTCTATGGAAATGCATTGGATTTCAACCCCGTTTCGGCACCCCCCTTTTTTTGTTGCCCTCCTTGACCAAACACAGCAAACCTTTTAGTGCTCCCAAAATGAATCAGGGGCAGCGGGTCTGCAAAGTTTCAGGCACATTTATCAAACAGGTGCAAAGTTATTAATGGACAAAAATCTGAATAATCACTACCTCAGATCATTTTAACTGTAACTACAGAGTGTCTTTCTTGAATCTATGATATGATATATGTTCCTGGGCCAATTTCAGCCAGGGATACCCCATTCACAGGGGTCCCCCAGGCTGAAGCTGGGGGAGGTGGGGGAGGTGGTCAAGCGGAAAGGGCCTGCCCATCTTTTTGTGCATGCCCCCAGGTCACCAACTCTCTACTGGGGCCACAGCAAGTGAGAGCATTTCTGAGTACTCACTAGCTAGAAGTGGAGCATTTTCTGTGGCTTGGTTGAAGCAGTAAAGCTCCTGCCAAGCCACAGCACACAGCTATGTCCGAGGGTGAAGACATAGCAGGAGCCAGCCCTGGGGATGGCGGTCCCCAGGGCCTTCTATGGCTCCCGGAGGGGGGCCACATTGTCCCTCCTTTCTTGAATGTAGGGCCTGCCCTATGGAGGTCCCTGAGACTCCTCATTGTAAATTGATTATCACCAGGAGTGGGTCCATGAGACCCCCTCATAAAATTGAATAACACCCCGGGGAGGCTGTGATCCCTGGGACATTCATAAGCCTCAGGAGGGAAGCCACAAACCCCCTCCTTTATTTGCAAATTCTCCCGGGACCTAGTCCACCCAGGGGCCATTAGGTAAAGGAGAATAGAAGCCTATCCTTTAATAAAAAATTGGCCAGTAGTTGCAGATCCAAAGCAGTTCCCGCTGAAATTTTTCTCAAAAAGAAGTTATTTTTACCTGGCCGAGGACCTCTGCCCTCCCAAGAGGCCTAAGGAGTAACTGTATTCCTCACCTGCCCCTATTCTTTAAAAAAAAATTCTGTTAATAGGCTCAAGTTCAAATTCAAGTTCGGGCATTTATAAAGCGCACTACTCACCCAGAGGGTCTCAAGGCGCTTGGGGAAGGGGTTCATTATTTGTCGAATAGCCAGGTTTTAAGTTCTTTTCTGAAGGAGATGTGGTTTTGAGTAAGGCGGAGGTGAGTGGGGAGTGAGTTTCAGGTCTTGGCAGCAAAGAAGGAGAAGGATGTACCACCCATGGTGGATTTTCGGATGTGCGGGACTGCGGCGAGGGCTTGATTGGACGATCTTAGTTGGCGAGTGGGTTTGTAGAAGGACAGACGATTGTTGAGGCATTCGGGTCCTAGCTTGTAGAGGGCCTTGTGTGCGTGGGTGAGAAGGCGGAAAGTAATTCTTTTGTTGACGGGAAGCCAGTGGAGGTCTTTTAGGTGTCCGGTGATGTGATCATGGCGAGGGATGTCTAGTATGAGTCTCGCTGATGGGTTTTGGATGCGTTGGAGTTTTTTCTGTAATTTTGCTGTGATTCCGGCGTATAGTGTGTTACCATAATCCAGTCGACTCGTGACCAGTGCGTGGGTGACAGTCTTTCTTGTCTCGAGGGGGATCCAGCGGAAGATCTTTTTGAGAATGCAGAGTACGTTGAAGCAGGAGGATGAGACTGCGTTGACTTGTCTGGACATCGAGAGAGAGGAGTCTAGGATGAAGCCGAGGTTACGTGCATGGTCTGTGGGTGTGGGAGCTGTGCCCAAAGCGGAAGGCCACCAAGAGTCGTCCCAGGCCGAGGGGGAAGATCCTAGGATGAGCACCTCCGTTTTGTCTGAGTTGAGCTTTAGGCGGCTATCCTTCATCCATTCGGCTACTTCTTTCATGCATTCGTGAAGATTGGTTTTGGCGATGTTGGGGTCTTTGGTGAGGGAAAGGATTAACTGGGTGTCGTCGGCGTAGGAGATGATGTTGAGGTTGTGTTGACGCGCGATGGAGGTGAGTGGACTCATGTAAACGTTGAAGAGGGTTGGACTGAGTGAAGATCCTTGTGGTACGCCACAGATGACTTCAGTGGCCTCCGAGTTGAATGGGGGAAGACAGACTCTTTGAGTTCTCCCAGTGAGGAATGAGATGATCCAGTCCAAGGCTTTTCCTTGTATGCCGATGTTGCTGAGGCGTTGTATAAGGGTGCTGTGGCAGACTGTGTCGAAAGCGGCAGAGAGGTCGAGTAGAATGAGGGCCACTGTTTCTCCGTTGTCCAGTAGTGTTCGGATGTCGTCAGTCGCAGCAATGAGGGCGGTTTCGGTGCTGTGTTTGGCGCGGAACCCGGATTGAGATGGATCAAGGGAGTTGTTGGATTCAAGGAAGGCGGCGAGCTGGCTGTTGACAGCTTTCTCAATGACTTTGGCCGGGAATGGGAGGAGGGATATGGGTCGGTAATTTTTAAGTTCAGAGGTGTCTGCTGTGGGTTTCTTCAGAAGAGCACTGAGTTTGGCGTGTTTCCAGCTTTCTGGGAAGGTCGCAGAGTTGAACGAGCAGTTGATGACATCACGGAGATGGGGTGCGATGATGGAGTCAGCTTTGTTGAAGATGTGGTGGGGGCAGGGGTCGGTTGGCGAGCCAGAGTGGATAGAGTTCATTAGGCGGGTGGTGTCTTCAGTGGTGATTGGGTTCCAGGCACTAAGGTTGTTAGTTGGCGGAGTAGGATCTGAGGGGGGTGGGGAGGGTTGTTCGTAGGGAGTATTCTTGAAGCTGTTGTGGATGTCGGCAATTTTGTTGAAGAAGAAGGCGGATAGCGCATCGCAGAGGTCTTGGGAGGGAGTGATGTCGTTAGATGCGGAGGTGGGGTTGGTGAATTCTTTGACGATGTTGAAGAGTTCCTTGCTGTTGTGAGTGTTGTTGTCGAGACGATCCTTGAATGCTCATTTCTTTGCGGATCGAATCAGTTGGTGGTGCTTGCGGGTGGCTGCCTTGAGGGTGGCCATGTTGTCGGTGGTTGAGTTTTTTCTCCATGTTTTCTCCAGGATGCGGCATAGCTTCTTGGATTTTTTAAGGTCATCATTGAACCAGGGAGCCTTTTTGTTGGCTGACTTGATCTGGTGTTTTTTCAGGGGTGCTAATTCGTTAGCACTGTGGGTGATCCATTGCTTGAGATTAGAGGCTGCTTGGTTTGTGTCCAAAGAGAGGGTGAAAGGGTTTTGGTTGAGTGATGTGAGGAGTTGGTCGGGGGTGATTTTGTTCCAGTTTCTCCGAGGAATAGGTTGTGGGCGGTTGTGGATCAGGGTGGTTTTGTAGCTGAAGTGAACACAGCTGTGGTCCGTCCAATGGAGAGATGTGGTGCGATCGAAGAAGATATGCTTGCTGGAGGTGAAGATGGGGTCGAGCGTGTGTCCGGCTGCATGGGTGGGGTTGTCAACAAGTTGTTTGAGTCCGAGATTGGCCAGGTTGTCCAGAAGGGTGGTGGTGTTGCTGTTGTGTTTGTTTTCAAAGTGGTAGTTGAGGTCTCCTAAAAGAATGTAGTTCTCAGTGGCGAGGGCATGTGGGCTGACGAAGTCCGTGATGTCATCGCTGAATTGAGTGCGGGTACCTGGAGGCCTGTAGATGAGGGTGCCTCTAAGTGTGGTCCTGGGGTCGGTGTGGATCTGAAAGTGGAGATGTTCTGCGTTTGCAAGATTATCGTCGGAGCTGGTCGTGATTTTGATGGTGTTCCTGTGGATGATGGCGATGCCTCCTCAGGTTTGGTTGGTACGGTCTTTTCGGATAATCTTGTAAGCGTCCGGTAAGGCTATGGCGATGTCGGGAGCTGATGATGTGTTCATCCATGTTTCTGTAAGGAAGGCGACGTCCGGTGACGCAGTGTCGAGTAGGTCCCAGATTTCAGTTGCGTGTCTGTGGACCGAGCGAGTGTTGAGCAGGATGCACTTCAGGCGGTTAGAGTCGGAACTGTGTGTGGACAAAGTGGGTTTGGTGAGGGTCCTGAAGCAGTTGAACTTGCAGGGGAGGCAGGCGAATGGGCCGTGGATACGTCCTGGGTGACTTCGCAGCAATGTGGTGTACGTCCGGGATTGAGGGCGAGGAGAGTAGCGGCGTCGTATGTGATTCTGGAGGGTTGGGAGCGGCGGGGGCCACGGGTGCCAGGGGTCTGGCGCTGGGCGCGGTCCAGGCGTGGACGGGCGCAGACGGGCTTACCTTTGGCGCAACTTCGGCACGCATGGGGCGCGACCGCTGCGTGTCAACGCTGCATGCTGGAGCATCTGTCATATGTGGACAGTGGAAGGGGAGGGGCGAGGGGGGGTAAGCTGGGAGGCGGGAGCAACTAAAATGGCCGCAAGGATTCTTGTTTCAGGATTGGGGCTGACCACTCGTGAATAGCGCTAAGCTGACGGTAATGGCGCTGGCACAATCAGGCACGATTCTACAGGCAGAACAGATAATTGTTATAGTTAAAGCACACCTTGGCAGACAAGCGCTACGAATATTTTCATAAGCAGTGATATAATTATGAGAAACAAGGCGAGGCAGTCTAGCGCAAGCAGTGATATTATAATGAAAAACAAGGCGAGGCAGTCTAGCGCTACGATCTATGTGCAATCATTAAATAATTAATCCGGTTAATGCGAGCAAGGCAAGTTCAACACTTAGCAGTCTGGTGGTGCAGCAATGCAGGGAGCAGCAGGGAGCAGCGTTTGGAGTGACCTCTTCTGCGAGGAGCAGGGCGGTCACAGCGCTAGGGCGGTGGAGAGAGGAAAGCAGTATCCATGGGAGGGGGGGTCAGCTGGGAGGCGGGAGCGGGGTGGAGCTCAGGTCAGGGAGGCACAACAAGAACAACTAAAATGGCCGCAAGGATTCTTGTTTCAGGATTGGGGCTGACCACTCGTGAATAGCGCTAAGCTGACGGTAATGGCGCTGGCACAATCAGGCACGATTCTACAGGCAGCACAGATAATTGTTATAGTTAAAGCGCAACTTGGCAGACAAGCGCTACAAATATTGTCATAAGCAGTGATATAATTATGAGAAACAAGGCGAGGCAGTCTAGCGCAAGCAGTGATTTTATAATGAAAAACAAGGCGAGGCAGTCTAGCGCTACGATCTATGTGCAATCATTAAATAATTAATCCGGTTAATGCGAGCAAGGCAAGTTCAACACTTAGCAGTCTGGCGGTGCAGCGATGCAGGGAGCAGCAGGGAGCAGCGTTTGGAGCGACCTCTTCTGCGAGGAGCAGGGCGGTCAGGCTGAAGCCGATTCTCAAGATGGCTGCCAACATTCCGGGTTTAGAGTGTTGGCAGCCAATCAGATCTCAGCACGAGAATGGGACGGGTCGCAGATGTTTCAGGTCCTTATATATACAACTGAACATTTCTTTTAATAACTATGCAACTAGTGAATGGATCTACAACAAATCACAAAAAGTTACTTTCCTTGACCAACATCTACCTTTCTGTCAAATTTAGTGTAAATCCGTTCAACAGTTTGAGCTGTAGCGGCATCTAAGTTGCTATGGAAATTAACAGCATTTTAGGGACCCCCCTTTTTTTTCAGCCCATTCGACGGATCAACTTGAAAGTTTTAAGACAGCAGCTGAAGTGAGGGGCAAATTAGTTTTGAACATTTCTCAAGGATTCATTAAGCAATGCCAAAGTTATTGACAAATAAAAAAAATGATTCTATGGAAACTAGGTCCTAACTATAACAACCTAATATATATATATTTATGTACTGTATTGTGCTTTTATTGTTTTTTGTGCTGGAATAAAGTTTTCTTGACTGACTGATTGATATGTGTGTGTGTATGTCTGTAGGGCATGGCTACCCCCAGAGAATAGCGGACGTATAGTTACGGAGCTCTAAGACCGGAACCCGTAATTCCTGCCAAAATCATCCAGGCAAAAGACTGTGTGGGATCACCACTGGCACCCAACATCCATATCCGCACCCGATTCTGCAGCATGGAGTTGAGGACGAGGAGGCAGCAAAATGGCGGACCCCTACGTCTCCTGAAATGCAAGAAGTAGAGGCACTGCATCGAGGCACCCATAGGACCCACAAAACACAACAAACTACTCACCGCACGTGCCGCTGTGGCGCGATGTCATGGAGCGGGTGGTGGGCCCCTCGCGGCAAACTACTGTTGGTTTGGCTGTGCGGAGGATCCAACAGGAGCGCCCATGTGCTTGAGCGGAGGGAACGTTGTGCTGCTGGACCTGCGCTGCCACTGGAGGCAGTGAAATTCCTCCGAGGGCTATCGCGACTCAGACCAGCCTGGAGGTACTACGCAAGAGGGAGTGGTCCGAGCAGACAAATGAATGGCTGAACACCATTGCGGGGGCCTGCGTCACACGGCCTATTGTAACAAAGTAGGATTCATCCAGGATAAGGTTGATATGTAGTATTTATTCAGCCCCAACCAACAGTCAGCTAACAACTGACAAATATGGAACTTTCACATTAGATGAACATTGGTGACAGATGGTTCCAAGCTCTAAGTTCTAGCATGGAACCAGACCACCACACATAGACAGGTCATCACACTTCTCCCTCTTAAACCCTAAACAGGTTTACATGTCCAGCAATAAAATAAGCAACAGAAACATATGAAGAAACAATGGAAAGGGTTCCTATACGTAATCACGCAAGTGAACAGGAGGCCTGCGTACTCTCACACTCTTACGAGAAGAATCTGTATACAAATCTGGAACAACAATATTATCTTCACATTTCCCTTTTCCCCCAAAATGAGAAAGACGACTATTGTTCCAGATACGACCATCCTCCGTCTTTACAGTATTTTTGAAAATCTTTACAATGGTTCTAGGAACAGAAAACTTTGACCAATTTTGACAACCCACTGGAGCCCTAATCTTTATCTCTTCCCCCACCTTGAATTTAGATTCTTTTGCAGAGTTCCTCCTATCTACATAAATCTTCCTTTGCCTCTGTAGTTTCAATTCCCTTTCTCTCCATGCACTCACATCATTATTTTTTACACCCTTGTCTGCTGCCATCCAGGCAGGACATAAACACGTATTTGGCGCCCTACCCTTGAAGAGTTCAAACGGAGTCTTTCCTGTAGTTGAGTGTGGAGAGAATCGATAAGCAGAAATTCTGTTCTGTAACTCCCTTCTCCAGTCCAAATTGTTAACCCTTGCCAACTGAATGCTTTCCTTCAAAGTCTTGTTAAGTCTCTCAAAAGCACCATTTGCCTCAGGATGATACAAAGAAATCCTCTTGTGAACTATACCACACCTACTGAGATAATCCTCAACTTTCCCAGAACAAAATTGTGGTTCGTCGCCAGTGTAACAAAGTAGGATTCATCCAGGATAAGGTTGATATGTAGTATTTATTCAGCCCCAACCAACAGTCAGCTAACAACTGACAAATATGGAACTTTCACATTAGATGAACATTGGTGACAGATGGTTCCAAGCTCTAAGTTCTAGCATGGAACCAGACCACCACACAGAGACAGGTCATCACACCTATCACCAGCATTCCAAATGAAGCCGTAAGCGGGTGGGGTTCCCATGAACACTGACTGAAGGCCGCGACTCCAACCAGAAAATAAGAAAGCAAAATCTTTGTGACACCCCTGTACATCAAGATATCATCTGGAACCTGGAAGCGCGGCCCAGATATAATACACAGTCTAAAATCCACTACCCCAGCACATGGAATAAAGACTGCGCATCAGTCAATGTAACTACACAGCAGTGTCAGGTGCAATGGGGACAACGCGAATAAGGCACACTGCTGAGGTAGGAGAGGGGATGAGCTGTGGCAGACTCTTATAACAAAAACAAAAAGATGCTTTACACAACAAGAACCCACCTGCACATCGCAAGTGCTTTGGTGCGAATGCGAAAGCATCACTCCCTCCGGAGAACAATTACCAAACAGCAGATCCCACCACCCTAAAAATATCTGCTTACAATTTGCACTACAACAGAGCGCAAGTGCAAAATCATATTGGGACAACCAAAAGGGAGGAAAAATCGAGAAAGTGAAGACACCAGCTCCTCCTCAAGAACAGCACCCACAAACACGGTCCCCCCAAAATAGAAAATACACAGCCAGATAAACTGGACATTATTTTTCAAGAAATACAGCAATCCCGTACATCAATGGAGCAATAACTAGATGCACTCGCAGCAGAAGTAGCTTTAATCAGAGACGACCACAGAAAACTCTCAGATAAAGTAAATACCAATAAAGCAGACCGGCAAGAACGGATTCCGAAGCAGAAGGAGCATTCTGCTGATTTAGAGCGCCTACAGCACTAAATCGCAAATCTACAAGAATGCGTAGAAGACAAAGAGGGGTGATTGCACCACAATAACATTTGCATTATATAAATGCCTGAAAATGTTGAAGGACAAAATACTACGTCATTTATTGAAACATGGTTAAGCTTACTGATGCCAATGGGAAAAATGACTGTAAGGGGGTACCCCTGGTGCCCCCAGGTGAGACAGTAACCTTTGACCCCTCCCTCTTGTTTTTACAGCCCCCGCTTCCTCCCTCGTGGAACCAGTTCGAGGAGCGCTACAGCTGTGATGAGGAAGAGACTGACTGCGGCCCCTTTAACTGGTATGGCGGTTCTACGGAGGCGGGGCCCGACTCCACCTTAAAGGAGGAAGGAGAACAGGTACAGGTGTGTCTATACAACGGCGGAGCGGTCAGCGGAAGGAGAGGTGCGGCGTGGAGAAAGTGGGAAGACAGCAACGAAACGTGGGAAGAAGACGAGGTGCTGGAGACTTCGCTGGAAGGAAGAGAAAGGCGGGAAGCATCGACTACAGAGGAGGAGGAGAGGAGAGAAGTCCGGAGATTCGGAGACGTGACAAGAGAGCCTGTGGCATCAGGAGAGGCGAGACCAACACCGGAGGCAGGCGGGGAAGGAGGAACACCAGAAGCCAACCCCGGGAGCAAGTGGATCGAGAGAGAGCCGAGGCGGACGCCGGACCGAGAGAGGACGGCGCACAGAAGCCAGGAGGCCACCGATTCCACAAGCCGCCCAGCCGCTCCCTTTGAGGGGTGTGGCTCACAGAGGTGCGTGCTCGTATAGCGGGTTGGGTGGGGAGGAAGGTTAAACGCAAAAGCCACCCCTGACCCCTTTGTTAGTGTTGTAAAATAACACAGAGTTCACAAATCCCTCACTTTCACTATTGTGTGTTGAGCACCGGGTTCTCCTCTCTCCCCTCCCTTTTTGGGTTGCACTAGCATAATCGGCAGCGAACCTGATATATACCTCTCTTATTTTCCCCACCGGTGGAGCCAAGGCCAAGACGGAGCCCGAAAGTATCGTGAGAAGGCGGACGCTGACAAGGAGACGAGAAGAAGGGGTGATCACAAAGAGCGGAAGAGAACGAAGCCGCTCCCCTAGGAAAACAGTACCAAGAAAAACTTGCACAGACTTTCTTTTGACTCAAATAAAACCAAGTGGTTTAATCACCAAAACACGTCTCCTACCTATCCCTGTCCCGCCGGTTACAATGACGAACACCTTTTGCATTGAGATGGTTAACAGAATTCCCACCAGGCGGAAAATACCCGGTGCACCACCATGCCCAATTTTTGCTCAATTATAGAGATCAAGATCTAATCCTACAGGTGGCATGTGAGAAAGCCCCAATAATGAAAGACACTGTGCAGATATCACTGTTCCCAGATTATACACTCCAAGTTTGAAAACAAAGGGCATCATACCAAGGGTTAAGAAACACTGGTGAATGCATAAATCTGAAATATGCTCTACTATATCCTGCCAAAATCATAATTTTACATGATCAAAAAAGTAATTTCTTTGACACATCGGACAAAGCATGGGAATGGCTGGAACACACATTCCCTGACCTTCCTATTGACTCAGTGCATCGACCAAATGAAGATTCACTGCCCAGAAGACGGGAGCACCAACACCGATGCAGTAGAACCAAAAAGTCAGAAGAGGACCCAACACCAACAGCTGCACAGGTAATGGAAGGACAACGCAAGTAATAATATCTGCAGCCACATTCAATGAGGACAGAGCAATATCAGATGAGGAAGTTTCCACAGCTGACACTGTACACTCGGAGCCAGACAACAGCCAACTGCTCATTTCATCCATATCTTCACAAACAATTACTGATTTGCTTAATTGAGGACTGGGAGACTACAAATCTTTGTGACCTCAACAGTCATCTCTGGTGACTTCACTTTGGAAGCACAGGAACAGGTGACTGCCCAAGACATCAGCAGCCATCGATCATGCTACTAAGCACTCACTTACTGATGCGGAGAAAGTGAAATGCCCAGTCGGGCTGTGCAACAAGACAAACTGGGATAAATCAGATGCTCATCACAGACAGAAGTAAGACTGTTGCCAATACAGGTCGCAGGAAACCAACTAATAAGGAACATTACACAGGCCATTTGAGGGATAAACTGTAACCCAGGGTCTATAGATTTGAACTCTGACAAATGGCTGGAACCAGGCGGGTACCCGTATCGGGGGCTGACACTACTAAAAAACGAGCCTATGGGAATTTTTGAGAACCCAGCATACCATGACATCACTATGAACCCTAATGCAATAGCAAAATGTTTGATTATAGAATTGTTAGGATTTTGTTTCTACAGTTTGGTTGAACAAAGTTTTGAAGTTGGACCAAGTATTTAGTTTAACAGGGAAGCTGACGAGCACTAATTGTTTTATTTATAGGCTGGAAAAGTCATCATTATGGTACAACAACAATGCACATGAACTCAATACAACACTGTAACTGTCTCCCCTGGAATATAAGGGGAATGGAATCACCACACAAAAAACACAGAATACATGCCCAATTGACTAGACGTAAGGCACAAATAGTGCTGTTACAAGAGACACATTTAAATACAGCAGAAATTACCAAATTACAAAAAAAAAGTGGAGAGGACAAATATATAGTACGGCTTATTCAGCTTTTGCACGAGGAGTGGCAGTGTGGATACGGTCAGGAGTGCCCTTTGTATTACAAGAAAAACAAATAGACAAAGAGGGCAGATATATTTTACCGTGAGGCATACTGGACGGTAGTCCCCTAGTGACAGGAAGCTTATATGCCCCTAATTCAGACCAAGAACCCTTTTACATTCAGGTGAATTCTGTGCTTGCAGGATGGAGGGAATACCCCTGGATCTTGGGAGGTGATTATAACGCAGTCTTAGATATCACACTGGACCGATCCCACCCTCCCCTGGTCAGGGCCCACACAAAATTATTTTCTAATTTACTGCAAAATTGGGCACAGGGCTGGTCCCTCAGTGAGATATGGCAAAGTCTTAATCAGGGAATGCAGAAATATTTGTATTACTTACCTGTACGGGATTTACATACCAAGATAGACTATATATTTTTCAGCACATCGCTGACAATGCAAACCACACACACTGCATATGTGGGCAAAACAATCTCAGATCACAGTCCATTAGGAAATCCATTTGTATGGGGACATGTCCCACCCCCAGTACCCACATGGAGATTGAATCAACAACAGCTGGAGGACGGGGTGTTCAAAGATATGATAACTTATACCATTCTAAATTATTTTACTGAAAATTAAGGCATGGCACTTCAACTGAAACAGAATGTGAGGCAAGTAAAGTGGTGCTGCGTGGCACTGCCACCAACACAACTACAAGGAGTACCTCAACAGACCAATAGGGACTTGAAACAAGTTGTGGAGATAACTTAGGCACACTGGACGCAAAAGCCCTTGACCCCGCTGCAAACCAACACTACAAGATGCCCCCATTCAATACGCAGAATTATTAGAACAATTGTGAGTCATAGATATCGTTCCTATACACAAAGAATACACACAGAATCAGACCTGGTGCACTGCTGGCTCGAATCATTAGAGATGCTCCGACTCCAACACCCATAGTAGAAATGATAACACTAGACCATATTCAAGCAACTACACAGGAAGACATTAATGAAGACTTTTATAATCAATATCAAGCGCTATACCCGGCTCCACGATGAGCAGACTCGCAATAACTCCACTCATTTTTAGGGACAGTGAAACTGCCCCAAATTACTGAAGATGCCTGGAAAAACCTAGCTAGCTCCATTGCGGCAGGGGAAATAAATGCAGCAATAAAAGGTCTTCCCAAAAATAAGACTCCAGGATTAGATGGCCTACCAGCGGAGTTCTATGTTGCCTACATGCAACAATTGACTCCTCAATTTTAGAAATTATATACAGCAATATATGAAACTGGTACTTTACCTCCCTCAACTGCGCAGGCCCTAATAACTTTGTTACCTAAGCCTGGACTCCTAAACTGAATGCATAAAGCCCACCATCATTATTGAATACTGAATATAAAATCCTTAGTAACATTTTTGCAAACCAACTACAACCCCTTCTAACAGGCATAATTGTGGATTTGTCCCAACACGTAATACATCCCTTTATATACGCAGACTCTGCAATATAATGTTTTCCTGCACTAGGGACCTACCAGAGGCAGGGTGTATTATACTTGACATAACCCAAGCATTTGACACATTAAGCTGGGAGAACATGTTAGCAGCGCTGCAGAAATTTGGAATCCCCCGGGAATATATTAAGTGGATACAAATACAATATCACCTTCCAACTTGATATTCAAAGAGGCACAAGACAAGGCTGTCCCCCTCGCCTATGTTGTTCGCTCTAGCTCTAGAGCCATTAGCTCACAAGATACGAGCAGAATCAGTCGGATGGGACATTACCCTTAATGACACTTTTATGACTTTTATGCACACTGCCTTGCTGCACAACTATAATTGCCTCATATTGAGTAGCAGATTGAAATTTACATGAAATAGCATACACTTCACAAATGCTTGAGCAAGGTTTGCTATGCTCCAATGCCAGGCCTCCAACTAGCCCCAAATGTTGCTAAGAATTGTAATAGATTACTGGAAACGGGCATTAAAGTACACAGCAGATACCCCAGGATACGTGCCCAACATGCCATTATTAGGCATCCCCACTAACACCGGAACGTTAAACAATCGACAGCTGGAACCCTGGACACAAGCCAGGGTGAATACAATAGGCGATCTCTTTAGAGAGGGAAACTATTAACACATACCGATTTCACTAATGAACGAGGAGTACCAGAAACACTGTTCTTAACTCACGGAAGCCTAGTAGCTTATATTAAGAGAAAATGGGCTCCTCATGGAACGGAACCCGCAACAAATGAACTAGTTCATTTAATGTACCTTATGGGAACATGAAGTCACCTTACATGATGGTTTTACCAAGGGTTACATACACACCAACCATCTCCGCTAAATTCAGTGCGCAGTAAATGGGAACGAGATATAAATAGACTGGTACTGGACAAGGAGTGGAATACTGTACTTGAATATGTAAAACGAGTATCCGCAATACTCATTTTAAATGTATCCAATATATGATAACCCAAAGGGCATATTTAACACCACACAAAATTAATTCCATATATCCAAATTAAGCATGGGCAAATTTTGCGAATTCGCGGTTCGCGAATTTGCATATTCACGAATTCGCAATCCGCAAAATCCCCGAACTCTCGCGAATTGCGGAATTTTTCTTTTTTGTGTGTTTGCAAGGGTTTCTGCCAGTTCGCAAGGGTTTTGTACCAGTTCGCAAACGCGAACTTACTTGTCGGGTCGCAACGTTCGCGACTATGTTGTTTTGACGTCTGGTTCATCACAGCATCCTCTGTTTCACCACTGCCACCCTCTGGTAGATCACTGCCACCCTCTGGTTCACCCATGCCACCCTCTGGTACATCACTGCCACCCTCTGGTTCATCACTGTAGATTATGGGGGGAAAAGCACACCTGCCCTGCTTCAACTGACATGAATTAATTTGGGGTTGATTAATGTGTCACTGAGTCTGGCACCTGCTTCCTTATCTGTAATTGCTTTCTGTTGCAGTGCAATTTTTTTTTCACAGGACCTTTGTGGCCTACTTGTAGCTATTCTCTGAGCCTGCTGTGAGGGTCAAAGCAGGGTCATAGAATAGTTGCAAGTAGGCAACTGAACTCAGGAGGGGACCCTCAGGAAGCACTACAGGGAATGGTTACTAATGATGAGGTTGAACTTTTGCACCTGCTGAGTGCTTTCAGTTTTGCAAAAATCGTTTTTCTGCAATTTCGCGGGATTTGCGGGGCGTGAATTTGTGCGAGATCGAATTCCGAAGCCGCGAATTTGTGCGAATATGCGATTTGTTTTTTCGGCGTGTTAGTGCACGTGGTTTTGTGCGTTTTAGCGAGCCGCTGGTAGCGGAATGAGGCGAAGTTACCCTCGCGGTCGTATATGGGCGCAGCCATCTTGTTTGCTTGACGTATTTCCATTTCCGGGCGCTATGTGTAATCTCGCAAAGTGTGTGGCTCGCTAGTACAAGTTCGCGTGTGATCGCGAGGAAAATCTCGCGTGAACTTACCCACGCGGTCATGAACGGACGCGGCCATCTTGCTTTTCATTCATTGCTATGGTTCTGGGCATGCTTTCTGTATCCTCTGTCAATCTCTGCCATCCTTTGCTTCTTTGAAGTTGTTTTTGATCTATTTTACTTATTATCTATCCCTCTTTTTTTCTAGCTCTATATTTTTGTGTTTTCTGCTACTTTTGGTTAATTTTAAACTACTTTTTTAAACTCTTTTCTTTTCTTCTTCCCTATTCTATTTCTTAATTATTATTTACCTTCCTTTCTGCCCAGACCATGGTAAAGGGAGCTGGGAAGCAGTCTGAGAAGGGGAAGGGTCCCGCACCCTGTGCCCGGCTCCCGTGTGGGCGTTTGAGGGGGGAGCAAGTCACAGCCCGGGAGATCTTTAGCGCGGAGGAGGTGGCCGCACTAGTGTTTTATGTCCAGCGATGCCTCCCCAGGACCATAATGGCAGGCGGCAAGATCGCTAGCAGCTACGGGATCCGGGAGCGCCGGAAGCAGTGGGAGAAGGTGTGCCGGGCCATGTACCAACACTCTCGGGACCGGCGCACATACAACCAGGCCACCCACCGTTGGACGGATCTCCTGGACCGGGAATGCGACTTGATCGACCTGCTCGGCCTCGAGATCCCCGGGCTTGGTGAGTAGTAGTAGCTATTTCTTCACTACTCTGTTTTCTCCTGCTCTGTGTGTTATTATATTGCAAATTTTTGTTTTTTACCAAGAGCAATAATGCTGCTGATTACATTGTAGGTAAATTATATTTCAAAATCTTCTGTGCATTTCGGGTGCACTGCTCTCCTTCTCAGTAGCGTTGCTGCTATGCTTATTTGTTTTCGATTTTGTGTTCATTTCATTGGCCTGAGAAATTATGTATGAGTGTAGTTTAAAGAACTGCGTAATGCTAGACACTAAGGGTCAGATTTTAAATTAGCGGCGCATCCCTGCAAAGTACCAGGGATGCGCCAGTAATTGTGCGCCACGCCACCACCACCCATGGTGCGCCGTATTTACAATGCGGCGCACCATGGGCCCAAAACGTCACCGAAGCGTTATGCATCTGTGCCGTAAAGGTGGTGCATTGCTGGAGTTGCGTCGCAACGATGGCGCAGCTCCAGCAATGCTCTGGGGTGCCCTATCTCCCCAATGCTGCATCAAGCCGTACGTCTGCTTCAAGCAGGCGCAGGGTTTGAGTCATGCATCATTGTCCTAAAAGTGACTGATTGAAATCTTGTAGATTTCCCTCAGCCACTTTTAGGATGCATTCCTGCGCAGGAACGCCCTCCCTTGCGCCGGAACGCTCCCTGATGGCGCTGGGCTTTACAACGTGATGCATCTCCCATATGCGTCACATTGTTAATATACGCCGCACCATGGCTCCTCTTTTGTTCTGCCGCTGCGTCACAAAAGTCACGCAACAACGGAGCAAAAGAGCCGCAAGGGGCTTGTAAATCTGCCCCTACAGACTCAAGTCCAGTCCTTTCTTTGTACACCTGGCAATAAGAAGAAATAGTGGTGGTGGATTGATAGTTTGAGTATTTTAATGACTGGTTAATGTAGTAGGAAACTTTTTAGTGTTGTCGCTGATCTGCAATCACAATGGAGTTTGTCTGTCACTTCGCGTGCTGCGGACTGCTGCCTGCCAGTCCTAGGCGAACCTTTTTAGTAGTTTGTTTAGTGAGTTACATAACTTTCCAAGTCGACGGTCCACAAATCAAGCAATACTAATTTCGTAGTAGACCACATGAGATAGGTCAATATATCCCGTGGAATAGTTGTCTATTTGCTATTTCGCCAAATTATTTTGTTATTGTTCTTTTGAAATGTTTGATTTGGTTGACAACAATCATCCTTGTTTTCGGGTATTTCTTTCTTTCATGTTGTACATCAGCTCCCCCCAGGGGCAAGAATACATTGGAGGAGGCTGCTGCTGCTGAACAAGGCCAGGATCGGTCAGGCGAGGGCTCCTTTGCTGGCCCTGGTAAGTTTTAATTTTAATATAGAGTACCCATTTTTTCCTAGCGTTCCTCGTTCAATTTTTTCTAAATCGTCTTTGATCTTCTTGTAGACTGTATCTAAATTCTTATCCTGCCTCGACTATGACTCCCTGTGGTATTACTAGATTATTCTTATTAGTCTGTCTGTGTAGCTAACTAAGATTGCACATTTGGCAAAAGGTGTTAAAAGAAACTCCCATTCTAATCAGCAATAGCTCTATGCACTGAGTGCAGTCCTCTGGGATTGTCCATAATGTCTTTTCAAGTCTTCTAAATGTTTATGCTTTGACAATTACCAACAATAAAAAGGTGAATGACCACCAAGAAAGAATAAGATACTACTTTACTTTCTATTCATACTACTACTTTTGCAGGGACAAATCTGCAGAAACAGAACTATGGACACTAAATAGTGCATTGTTTATCAATTATAATAGGCGCAGGTGGACTTTCCACATACCTCAGTGATATCAGACTTTGAAGAACCCCCAATCTCCTTACTGACTAGATAGTGTGGCAGAGTCATTTAGCTCCCGAATTCATCGATGATTGATCCCCAATGATGATTATCCAACGCAGGACAAGAGTACGGAGTCAGAGTCCAGAAGGGTCAGAGGCACGGACTCACGCTTGCAAATTGCAAAACCTTTTGCTCATTCACTCTTGACCAAAAAACACAGAGTCTATTTAAGTTTTATAGCTTTATTAAAAGTAAAAATGTTTATTAAAATCAAGCTTGTCATAAAACATAAACGGTTGATTAAAAATGGAAAAGTGCTTATAGTGATTTATTTCACACATTTATTGTGGGCCAGCTGAGCCCTCACCTGGTTTGAACATTAATTTTTCTTTTTGGTGCTGAATCGTTGGTCCCTCCATCCTAGTGATGATGATTTGTTCTTAGAAGTGAAGCTTCTGTCTGTTATGAGAAAAATGGTGTGTGTTAAAAAGCAAGCATTCATCAGTTGTGACAAAAAATGCAGCAAGACAACACCCTTCCCTGGAAAAGGGACATTTTTACTTTAGAGTAGACAGTCACAAATTATTAGATTGGTTTCTGTATTCACATTTGTTCATTCGTAGACAAAATACTAGTGATTGGTGTATGTCTATGACATCTAACATTCTTAAATGTACTTTGTAGGTGGAACATCTGGTGCTGGGCCCAGCGCGGAGGTGGAGGAGGAAAGTTCTGGGGAGGAGGCGGTGCAAGTGCCGGACCCAACTGCTGTGCGGGTTGCCACGGTAGTGGGGGGCAGTGGTAAGCTCTTATATTCCTTACTTATTGAGATTGCAGACTGCATAGTGTGCTCCATGTGAGAAAACGTTAGGTTTGTCCAGATGAGAGACATGAAGAAGAATGATTGACATATAGTTTGAATGGATGGATGCCTGGATCATGGTACTATCTGACTCTTAGATAGCATACGTGTATCTAGAGAGAGTAGACGGTCACTGGATGAACTAAGTGTTACTTTGAAGAGCATGTAACATCGCACCCGCACGTCCGTCCAAGTGTAGGAAAGGCAAGGAAAAGAAGTTGTAATTTTGTCCGAATACTACCATGAATAGTAGCAGTAGTTTGTATTGCAAGCACAGCATATATCCGGCTATTACTATGGCCCCTCACTACCTCTGTTAATAAGATTAGTAGAACTCGGTCATTCATGTGTGGATGTATCACTGTTTACTCAATAAAAAGCAAAGCACCTAAAGTCATCCCATATGTAAGCAAATACATACCATGTGCAGTGACAGATAATCAGATTATTTATCTTCTTCATTGCCCTTTTCTAGTATTCATTGGCACTGTAGGGTGAAAGTTAAATTAATTAAGCAGTAGCCCTTGTAACAGAGTATTCTCAGTGCCACCCGTAATAGAAAAGTAAGAGCATCACCACCTGCATGTACTGGACTGGTACAGTAACGCAAGCCTGTCTCACTCATCATGGCGGGCGTCTGTTTTTCTCGGGTCAAGTTGACTGCGCTGGCATTATGCCGGCTTGCAGAAGTTAACGTACCAATTTTGCTAAACAAGAGAGAAGAAGAAGAATAAGACTGGTGTACTGTCATAGTCGACTCTAATGGAGTGAGTTCATAGTGCTCGTAGAATTTATTCCTTAAACTCCCACTAATGTTAGAGCAAGGATGAAGAAGTGGGAGGTTAGATAGATACTTGCAACAATAGTTATGTACTGATCTTGCAAGTTGCTAGTTCTACTGTAACACAACTTTCTGCTGAATCATTTTGTGCTAATCTTAAAGAGCATTGGTTACAGACTATGTCTTTCTTTCTTCATATAGATGCTCCTTCTAAACCAACACGGAAGGAGCTGGCTTAAAGGTCCCGGCAACGGAGGTTGGAGGCCACTGTCGCCGAATATCGGCGGCTGGTGGCCCAGGAGGAGGAGGAAACGCAGAGTACGTCAACAACATCCACGACGACACCTGTATCCTCCTCCGCACTCCCTGGGTCAGCCAGTCAGCGCAACAGGTCTCCAGCGGTACGGAGCTGGGGTACCGCAGCCACCCGCCACCACCGAGCAGCAAAGAAATCAGCTGCCCCCACAGCAGTTGCAAAAAAAGATGCACCACCTTTCACTCAGGGTGTCCTACCTCGAGCAGGAGCTCCTCAACACCAAAACCCTGCTCGAGACCCTCCGCAAGGAGCATGCCGACCTGGCCCGAAAGTCAACAGCAGCCAGTAGTAGGAGGAGACTGTCCCTTGCCCCTTTTTTAAAGACTTCTGGGGGGGTGGGAATTGGAAGTTGGGTTTTCTACTTTTTTGGACTTAGTTTTCACGGACATTCGTTGGGGTTCGGGAGGGGGGGTGGGTTGGGTCTTGTGGGAGATTATTTATGTTAGGGATATATAAATATACTTTAAACTTTATCTTAGCATACGTTTTTTTTACTGCTTTTGAGGCTGGTGGGTGGGGGTTTAACAGTAAGTTTGTTTTCCTGAAACTTAGGTGGCATCTTGATTCAAGTTGTGTAAGTACTAGTAAGTAATTGCCCAAATGTTTTCAAAACTAAGTGCCTGTCACAGAGTAAGTGAATTCAATAGTCCTAGTACCGTCAGTCTCTCGTCTCTCCTAATACTCCATTATACTACCTCCCCCCAAACGCTTATCTTACCTGTAATTTGTGTTTGGAAATAGGGCTAGGCACAGGGCTGGCTGCACGGGAAATGGCGATTAAAGTTGGCAATCCTGGGCGGATGAAATGTCATCATTGCGGTGGTACTTGTGGTGTTACACAGTGGCAGTTGCAGCATCTGAAAAAAAAGAAAATGAAACCGTGTTTGTCCTTACTGAGGCATTAGAACGGTACGATAGAGAATATTGCAGGTGACAGTACACTAGAACAGTGCCACAATGTAGCCTAACAAATGGTAAAGTATTGAAAGTATAACTAGTACTTGCGTTGAATTTCTTTGACATTGGCTACTACTACAAGAAATAGTACTGAAGGTGAAGGACACAGCAGCGTAATAATTTGCCACGTCTAAGAGGAGGATGTTCTTGATGACCAATCAAGTTGATGGCGCACATGAAAATCTGCTTTCATTTGCCAATAGTGACTCAGTGTCAAGCTGAGTAAGAATATATCCTCGGATTCCTTCACAAGCCTGTTACTATGACCTTATCCTCCCCAGCAAGTGTGTGGAATTATTGCTGTCATTTAGTCACACATCAATCAAAACCACACAGCCCGGGGGAAGAGGGTTAGGGTTTGGAAAATGGATGGGAATGGGGTTTTTTGGGAAAGTTTTGTTGAGAGAAGAAAAAAAAAGCACAGCATGGACAAACAATAATTGAAGATAAACAAATCTTTGGGTACAAAGCTAAGTATAAATCGTTTAAGTGATATAAAGGAAGTGCATGCACTACTGCATGCATGGTTACTGAAAAGTAAGTAGTACTTTCGACAACCGTGAATGAAAGAATGCGACAGAACAGGGCTGCAGTAATAATTATGCGTTTTCACTTGCCTATCTCTGCACTCAGAGAAACACTTCTTACATTAAAATAGGTTTAAAAAATAGCAGATGTAAAACCTATAGAATGGCTGTAGGGATGAATTTAGAAGCAGAGATCAAAGAAATGCAGAGTTACACTCATAGAAGTTCACAGCAATAACATTACTAAAAAGATAATTAGAAAAGAACGGATATTGTATCTGTATGTTGTTGTAGTTGTCCCGTTGAATTTGGTAAGTTGCATGCATCAAATCATTCCTCTTATTAGCGGGACTCCTCCATTCCATCTGACGCTCCGTCCCTCAATGTTGGTGACCAGAAGACACCCTGTCCACTGCCTGCCTGGCGGATGTTGAATTGCGGCTCGCTAATGTGAAGACTGACTTCATCCTTTTTTTCCCATTGCACAGACTGAAACCCGGCCTGTAATTATTGATGGAAAAACAGGAAGTGATATTAGAACACCACTGACAAATAAATATACGGTATGTACGCTGTGTAGTGCAAAAAGTCACACTTTGAGTTTCCTTATAGACAGTACAATATTTTTGAAAGTGCGTACTCTGTCTGAGTCTCCTTTTGAAGGATAAATAAGTATGGGCGAAATAATTTAGCGGATCTTTCCCCTCAAGCTAGGTGTACTGTAAAATGTGTTTTAGAACAAAATTAGACCTTCCCAGCAGTGCTTCCAGACCCATACTAAACCCAGTCGCAAAAATGTAGAAGACCCCCCAATCAGATCCCCAAAAATGAGGCCTAGTAGAAAATGGTGACAAAACGTACTTTGAAAGTAAAGTAGGCCCAAACCCCCCTTACCCACCATGGATTGTATTAAAACCACTTGCAAGCAAGCAAAGGTTTCCATACCCAGCATTAAGGGTGGGCGTAAAATCCGTTTCGCGGGCAAATTTGCAGATTTTCCTTGATTTTGCGATCCGCGAATTTCGCGAAATCGCGGTAAAACCCGCGAATCAGCGGGGCGAATTTTCAGCCATGCAAGGGTTACAGCAGCAGGTGCAAAAGTTGAACCTAATTTCTTTGTAACCTTTTACAAAAGGGTTACAAACAAATTAACTTCAACTTGGACACCTGCTGCTAATTGCTTCCTGGCGCCTCGTTGCCTACTTGCAACTATTCTCTGACCCTGCTCTGACCCTTGAAGCAGGGTCAGAGAATAGTTACAAGTAGGCAACGAGACACCTGTCCAAGGAATTAAACCTCATCAGGAAGCACTCACAGATATAAAAAACAGGAAGAAGGGAGAGAATGGCAAATGCACCCATTTTGAGTTGTCAGGAGGGGTTAAACTAAAAGAGACCTTTACAGCACAATTTTCATATTCATTTTGCTAAAAATAAAAAGCTGTATGTTCTGTAGGGGCAGCTCAGGAATCTGGCCCTTCAGAGATCCGGCCTCTCTTTCTTTCTCTCGTTCTCTCTCCCTCTCTCTTTCCCTCTCTTTCTCTCTCTATCTATCTATCTATCTATCTATCTATCTATCTATCTATCTATCTATCTATCTATCTATCTATCTATCTATCTATCTATCTATCTATCTATCTCTCCCTCTCCCATAAACGACTGCATGTGTAACTTCGCTATGCAAGCGGCTCACAAAGACACAAAAAGCCCTGCGAACACGCAAACAACCCCGCGAACACGCAAAAAAAAACGCGAACACGCAAAAAATAAAAATCCGCAAATCCGCACAAATTCGCGAATTTTGCGGATCGCGAATTTGCAAATTCGCGGATTGCAAATTCGCAAAATTCGCCCATGCTTACCCAGCATCGCTCCAAGACTCGCAAAGCCCCCCACAAACAGCCCCCGCCCAAACACATGCAATACAATACTGCTAACCCTAACGAGCCCTAAGTTAAGAATAGTGGAAAACGCTTTCTTTAACTAGGCCAAATCTCCCCTTTCCCACCATGGATTTTCTTCAAACCACTTGCAACCAAAATTACACATTCCCACGAGAGCTCTAAGACCCCAGAACTCAGTTGCAAAAATCTAGAACACCCCGAAACACATGCAATCCTGCTGCTAGTGCTAACCCTAAGGAGCCCTAAGTTAATGTGCCAAAACGCTTTTCAGCATGGATTTTCTCCAAACCACTTTAGACATTCCCAGCAATGGCCCCAGACCCCTGCAGCCACCCCTGGGCATAATGGATGAAAGCATGGCAGACTGGGTGCACGCCTATGGCACAACAAAGCACACTGCCTGGCTTTAAAATGGCCCCTAGACCCCCACCACATGGCCAGGCCCTGCCTGTACCAGTCCTCAAAATGGCCCCCACCCGCATGGACAGGCCCCATCACACCCCAAAAAGTCCAAAAACACACAAAAATCACCACAATCAACGCCATCCATGCCCTCAATCATGTTCAAATTCAAGACACCCCACAGAAAGACTAGGCCCATGCACCACTGAGTACCCCTGGGCATAATGGATGAAAGCATGGCAGATTGGGTGCAGGCCTATGGCACAACAAAGCACACTGCCTGGCTTCAAAATGGCCCCTAGACCCCCACGACGTGGCCAGGCCCTGCCTGCTCAAAATGGCCCCCACCCACATGGACAGGCACCATCACCACCCCAAAAAGTCGAAAAACACACACAAATCACCACAATCCAATGCGATCCATGCCCTCCATGATGTTTACATTAAAGACACCCCACAGAAAGACTCAGTCCATCCACCACTGAGTACCCCTGGGCAAAAGGCCCCAACAACAGCCCAAAAATTGAAAATTCCAAAATTGTAGTTGCAGCAACTGTAATGCCCCAAACAAACTTACTTGTGAAATTTCTAATCCAAAAGTGATCCACAGAAAGTCAAAAAGCCCTCAAATCCAAATATCCAGCAGCATCCACAAAAAGTAATCCTTCCAGGTCAAGATCCAAATCAAAGTGACCAGCACATGAAGAAAGCACTGGGAGGAGCCTGCTGGACAGGAACAGGAAGTTGGAGACTGTGGGGCACTTCCTCCCCCCCCCCCCCAAAATGGACTCCTTGCAAAAAAAGTGCAGGCAAATGTCAACCTGAGGAGTTATTCTGATAAAAATCATCATTTTCAGAAGGTTTATGCTGCTTGCTGGTGGATTTCTTGTGCAGAATTGCAAATTTTGCAATTTCGCAAGTGAGAGATTGTTGCTGCCCGCCGCATCTACGTGTTCGCAATTGAGAACTCTCGCGATGCGTGCTGTGCAAGGTGGCAAGCCGCGATGATGTAATCGCGGTCGACAAACTCCCACGGGATCCCGCAGCAAGGTCCAAAATGGCACAGCACACACAAAATATGGAGAAAAACAACTCTGCAAACGCTGAATGACGGTAAGTGATTGCTGCGCGCTGCAATATTGTATCACGAAGCAAAAAAATCCGCAGCGTGCGAATTTGTGAATTTTCGGCAATTTCGCGAGAGTTTGCGGATTGCGAATTTGCTAATAATCCGCAAATTCCGTGAGCGGATCAGATTTTACGCCCATGCTCAATCCAAATGCCACAATATCATGTCCCAGATGTGTTGAACAAGAAGCAGACCATATTCACATAATATGGACCTGTGATAAACTGCAAGGGTACTGGGAAGGGATATCCACTGTATTAGGAGAAACATTGGGCAATGGAGGATTTCATACAGTTGAAGGTTGTATTTTAGGGCTGTATAAATGACGAAAAGGCCAGGAGGTGCAAGCGAAATTTGCAGACATGGCCCTATTTCTAGCCAAGTGTGTAATAAGTAGGAGATAAAAATCACTAACAGCCCCTACATTACACAACTGGTAGGATGAAGTAGAAAAATCGGGACTAGCAGAAAGTGTAGCCATTCGTAGAGAAGAAAGCAGAGGACTATGGAAAAATCCTATGGCCATGTGTTGGGACATTATACTGACATCTTTTAAAGCAACTAGTGCCCTCAACCCTGGAAAGTAATACACCTTGTAGATAATAGATGTGATCTCAGAACTTAGCAACTCTCCAAAGTACAGGTACCAGAGTATTCCATATGAATCTACACAGTACCCTACAACAAGAATTATTATATGGTACCGAATATACGAGCAGCAATCTTAACAATTTACGCCTTTTCCATTGTGTCATATCTAGGGCTGGGCGTAGTTTGCGAAGTAGCGCTTCGCGAAGCTAAGCAAAGTGCACTTCTCACTACGCGAGCTACGTGTAGCACTATGCGAACTGCGTAGTAGCCTGTTCGCACAGTGCAAGATGCCATTTTCAATGATTGCACAGTGCGGACAAGCATCCGGCACTGAGCAATCATTGAAAACCGCATTTTGCACAGTGCGATCTGTAGTTTTCTGCCGCTCAAGTAGATTTTTACTTGAGGAGCAGCTTCCTCAACGCGGACTGGTAGTTTCTCACCGCGAGCGGTCGCGAGCATACGTGACCACTCGCAATGAGAAACCTGACCTACCAGTGTTGAGAATCTTGCTGGGAGGTTTATTTTCCAAGCTCGCGATCAGCAACTTGATGTTGCTGATCGCGAATGAGAAAAAGTCTAGCCGGGATGTCATTTTGCTTGCTCGCGTTCACCAACTTGACGTTGAGGACCGCGAGCAAACAAAAAATGACTGCTGCTCTACGTGTGTGTGCACTGTGCTACGTGCAGTTTGCGTAGTGCGAAGTAGCCCAAACTTCGCAAACTACGTGAGCATAGCATAGTGCTTTGCCCAGGCCTAGTCATTACTCTCTTCTTTTCATTATCACGGAGCCATCAGCAGGGAGTGTGGGGGGATAGCTTGAAATGTTTGATTGTTATATAATTATTTCTATGTACTGTAATCCTATGATTGTAAAAGCAGTTTTAACAACAACTGTCAGTACGAGAATTGTGTGGACAAGCACTACAACGATTTATTCTGACCCAAACAGCATATTATGGATACATTGTTTTGTAACAATCACTATGTGTTGCTTGAATGTTCACATGCATATTCCTGCTGTGTAACTGTACTTTTGGCTAAAAAGTAGGAAATTAATAAAATATGTTGAAAAAAGTGTGTGTATGTAGTCGCCAGTAGGCAGTTTTAGTTAGGACCTAATTTCCATAAGAAAAACAATTATTGATTTGGTAATAACTCTGGCGTAGTTTAACGAAAAATCATAAAACTTTTAAAACTAGTCTGGCGGTCACATATGCAGCTGTCTGGAAAGTTTATAAACTTGTGAAAATGTATATCAGTAAATTGAACTTACTGGTCAAATGTTCTAATGCTTTATATTAAAAAAGGGGAACTCACCAAGACAAAATGTTACAGGGATGGTATAGTTAGGAAATAGCATAAAACATTTTAGAAATTCACAGAAAAAAATCAAAGGATACATGGACATTATAGTTAGGAAATAAAATTTAACACAACCTTAGAAACTCACTGAAGAAAAACAATGGTTACAGGAACATTATAGTTAGGTTCAGATTTTACACACTCAGAAGCATAGAAATGTAGCAGTTATAGTTATCTTGAGTAAATGTAACTAGTGCTCTTATGTAACTAACTTGCACCCTCACCATGCACTGCTAATTAGCCCAGATATGACATCACCCCTAACATCTTCAATTTTGTGCGTCCTCCTCCTCATTTATAAAATCATCTAGGCCCTGGAGAATTGGATTCCCGGGGCTGGGCTCAGACTTGGGGAGGGCACGTGCACACCTCCCCTTTAAAATGAAATGTATTTCCCCTTGGACCTGGCCCACCCGGCCAGAGAAGAGCAAGGACGGGCAACTGTCCTTGCTTTGTTTTTCAATTTTGCAGCAGATTTGGCCTGTGGGACCTCAAAACTAAGCCTAGGGGTCAGGGTATTCTTTTCATGCACCCTTCTTCTTTTCTTGACCATTTTTCTTGGGACTTGGATAAGTCAGAGAACCAAGATTGCTGCCAAAATTTCCTGGTTGAAGTGTTGGCATCCAATCAGATCTCAGCATGAGAGCTCTCAGATCTGCTGAGGATTCACGTTCCTAGATATCCAAATGTCTTTTTCCTTTAATACCTCGAAAACTACTGAATGGATTTATACCAAATGACAGTGAGGGATCTTTCCAGACCAAGGCTAGACTTCTGCCAAATTTTGAATAATTGCATCCAGTGGTTTGGGCTGTAGTTGCGTCTAAAATCCCTGAAGGAAATTGCATGTGGAAAATTAGTATTGGGATCCCTTTTCTCGACCCCCACTTGACGAATCACCCCAAAACTTTCAAGGCAGCAGCAGAAGTTAGCAAACTAGCTTTTCTAAAATTGTTAGCAAAACAAAAAATGTGTTGTCTATGGGAATTAGGTCCAAACTATAGCTAACTACTGGGAAATGATCCAAGTTTACTGTGAACATAGTCCACTCATATAAATAAGTGTACTTTTTGTAGCACGGAGTCCGTGTCTGTCCATCTGCTTTGTTGCAAAGATGAACACACATACATAGTTTTATATAACTATCTATATAAATCTATAAATATAGTTGTGAGCAAGATCATGGAGGCGATCGAAACATGTCTGGGGCGGATACTTGTCTACACACTTTATGGAAGAATAAACTGCACTATGCTTCTGTGAGCCCGCATACCTGGATTTTGTTTTTGGAGAGTCTGCCTGTTTGTGATCCGGACCTGATGCATCCCTCCTGGCAATTGGAGGATCGGGACTTGTGTTTCATATCTATAAATATATATATAGATAAATATATCTAGATATATCTAGATATATCTCTCTCTCTCTCTCGCACAATTTATAGATATATCTCTGGCCACAGATATTTTGTGGTGATTTTGCGATTAATCACAGATACCCGCGCCTACGGGAATGCTATGATTAGCTGGACCCAACCTGAACAGAAAGTTGCGGCCACCATTTTATCATATGTTAATGGTTCCCGGGGCTGAAAATGTGTGTGAAAGGTAAAAGAAGGGGTCAGGCTGGAGAATCTCTAACCCCATGTTTGAAAGATGTGCGATATTTGTGTTGATTGCCAGCGCAGCCCCCCATTTACCATCACGGGGACATTGAAATTTATCACAACGTCATCCCGAAAATTGGTGAAAATATTTTTTTAAATATATATAGTTGTACACACTCGCCCGTCACTATCATACACTCATGTGTGCACTCACAAACTCAGGTAGACACTTATACAACCATTCACATACTCACTCACACACTTATACGTCAGTGACATACCCACTCTGATATTAATGTACTCACTCAAATACCCATTCAGGTAATTATACACCCACTTACAGACTCACTCGGTGAGTTACACACCCATGTACAGACACACTCAGAGACCCATGCACCTGGTTAGAGCCTCAGTCATAGATTCATGCATACAGTCTCATACCTACTTAGAGACTCTTACACCAACCCCAAGACCTACCTGGGCACTCATGCCCCACTCACAGACCCACTCAGACACTCATGCACCCAACTACAGACTCACTCGGAGAGTCACACACCAATGTACAGACCCTTTCATAGACTCATACACCTACTTCGAGACCCAGTCATAGACTCATGTGTAGTCTCATGCCCACTTAGAGACTCCTACACCCACTCACAGACCCACCTGGACACTCATTCAACCCTCACAGACCCACTCAGATACTCATGCACCCACTTACAGACTCACTTGGAGAGTGACACACCAATTTACACACCAATGTACAGAGCCATTCAGAGACTCACACACCCACTTACAGACGTACTCACACACTCACATATGTTCTCACAGACCCGCCGACACACTCATTTACCCACTTATAGATCCACTTAGACACTCATATACCCACTCAAACACAGTCACTCCCACACTCCGTCACAGACTCATGCACCCTCTCACAGACCCACTCAGTTAATCATGCACACACCTACAGACTCACTTGGAGAGTCATGCACCCATGTACAGACCCAGTCATTGACTCATGCATGCACTTAGAGACCCACTCATAGACTCATGTGTACAGTTTCATACCCACTTAGAGACTCTTAAACCCACTCACAAACACACCTGGGCACTCATGCGCCCACTCAAAGACCCACTCAGATACTCATTTACCCATTTACAGACTCACTCAGAGTCACACACCCATGTACAGACCCACTCAGAGACTTACACACCCACCTACAGACCTACTCACGCACTCATGTATGTTCTCACAGACCCACTGAGACACTCATACACCCACTTTCAGATCCACCTAGACACTCATACACCCACTCAAACACCCATAAAGTCACTCCCACACTCAGTCACAGACTCACGCAACCTCTCACAGACCCACTCAGATAATCATACACACACATACAGACTCACTTTGAGAGTCACATACCCATGTACAGACCCAGTCATTACTCATGCACATACTTAGAGACCCACTCATAGACTCATGCATACAGTCCCATACCCACTTAGAGACTCTTAAACCCACTCACAGACCCACCTGGGCGCTCATACACCCAGTCACAGACCCACTCAAATACTCATGTACCCATTTACAGACTCACTCACGCACTTATGTATGTTTACATAGACCCACTTAGACACTCATACACCACTTACAGATCCACTTAGACCCTCATACACCCACTCAACACCCATACAGTCACTCCCACACTCAGTCAGACTCTCTCAGAGACGTATGAACTTAGTCAGATACTCATTCACTCAGAAACATACACACCCACTCAGAAACGCAGTCAGATATGCACACACCCACTCACTCACCCAGTTAAGGCTCATACATGCACGTACAGACCCAACCAGACTCTTGCCCCCCGTCACAGACCCACTCCTGCATGCACCCATTCATTAACCCACTCAGAAACGTATGCTCTCACTTACAGACCAATTGAGACACTCATATACACCCACTCATAGATCCACTCAGACAATCATTCATCCACTCACAAACCCACTCAGACTGTGCATGTCTCTAAATGCGACTGTGAGTGGGTAAATGAGTCTCTGTGTGTAACTGTTAGTCTATGAGTGGCTGTGTGAGCGACTGTATGGGTGTGTGCTTTTTGTTATTTGGTGCAAATTGGCAGTCGATAATATCATTTTTTTTGTGAAGGTGGTTTTCTCCTAAATTGATCATAGAAAGAAAAGCTAAAAGAATATCTTACTAAATATTTAGAAAAAAACGTTATTTAAAAATTGTCTTTTTATTTTCAGTATGTGAAATATATTTCCTGATCACAGATTCTCCACAATGGTGTGCCGACTCAAAAAATAAAACCAGTTATTGATGGACTTTCTGATAAACACATACTAAATCAAAAAATGAGTGATATATTATATAGATATAATATACAATCTCCAATTATAGAAAGGAAATACGAACAACTTGGAGGCTCACTTAAAAAAATTGATGTTACTATTAAGAAATAGAATTTTTTTAAACCTTAGAAATTCACACAAAAAAAACAAAGATTACAGGACTGTTATAGTTAGGAAATAGAAAAAAAAACGTAAAAATTCACTGAATAAAACAAAGGTTACATGGAGTTTATTGTTAAAACAGTGCTTGGCACTACTCTATTTCAAGAAGGAGTTCCATGGGCGTTACTGTTTGTTTTCCCATGCAACACCCATGGGTTTTGACACATTCCCAGATTTGCAAAGTTTTGTGAACATGAGAATGCATCAACACTGTGTGCCTCCCCAGGGGAGGCGTAATGAGTTGAAGTAACTTTATTTCTCCTAGTTTTTTCCTCTTTCTATGTGTGCTACATTCTGCAGCACACATACAAATAGGAAAACGCCTCCATGGATTGTTTTTGTGCAGGAAGGTGTCACTTCCTGCACAAAAACAATTGTGCCAACAATACAGACACCTTTGCACAATGGTACAAGGATGCCTGCATTGGGGCTAGAAATCAATTTCTACGCAGGCAGAGATCACAGGAATGCACCAT
Source organism: Lissotriton vulgaris (assembly GCF_964263255.1). Classification (NCBI taxonomy): domain Eukaryota; kingdom Metazoa; phylum Chordata; class Amphibia; order Caudata; family Salamandridae; genus Lissotriton; species Lissotriton vulgaris. The sequence goes on from NC_141685.1 coordinate 1,574,642,381, forward strand.
ATTTTATTAATACTGTGCATTCCTGCTCTTTCCTTTTGATGCAGGGCAGCGCAACAAGGAGACTTGCGACACTGCCCTTCTCCACTAAGTAGTAAATGAGGTCCATGGAGTCCCACACCCCTATTCCGGTCTTTGTATTTAATATCACTGTGAACCAGCCAATCCCAGATAGACCTGATCTTCTCACATTTCTTTTTCAACAGATACATAATTATCTTCTAAACTTTAGTTCGCAGGGGCTAAGATTGATCAACTTAGCTTCATAACTATTCTGGGTCCTCACCCTGCCCCCTAGATAAAGTGGGGGGCAGGGTGAGGGTGGCAGGGTATTAGGGCAATAATAAATAATAAAAACGCGTACTTGTTGATGTGAGCTGCCTCAGTGCTCTTCTCTGGCCCTCCTCCCAGCAGTCACTGGGTCACAGGCTCCCCACCCAATACCAGCGCTGCTCTCATGCTATACCTAGCACAAGAGTAGAGTCAGAATTGGTCTGAGTGGTCTGGTTTGCCACTCAGTGTCTGGGAGTCTGCGCTGTTTCTCCAACCTGGCATTGCAACACAGCTAGGTTGGGGAAACCTAAGTGCACATGTCTGTTTGGCTGGCCTAAGACGGCCAGCCAAACAAAAATGCGCACTTGAAGTGCCCATCACTTCAACCCCTGCCATGGTTGTGCCCCGTCCCACTCGACACTGGCATCGGGTCAGAAAGTCAGTGGAAAAAAAATATATTATAATGTTTTACTATCACCTTTTTTCCGCTGCCTGCCTTTGACAAGTAGGACAATGCTCCTTCGCCATTAAAGAGCAACCACCCCTATCTGGACCTCATTAACAGACGCATAACACATTCGGTGACTGGACTTACATACTAAATTAATAAACAATTTCCTCTTTAATATATTGTTGCTATAGTTACACCAGTGTTCCACAGCCAATTATTCACCGATTACAAAAATACCAATAAGGAGAGGAATGATGCAGAAAGATAAATACATGTCTCCCAGCCGGCAATAAGCAGACTTCAGTTCTCATGAGTCCTAATGACAAAACAGTATGCGTCGAATCCCTGATGTCACACGGACACTGTATGGAAAGTCCTGCCCCCAGCAGCTGTGAAGAGGAAACTGCAGAAGCAAGATAAATTACAATATAGAGAGAGGGCTTATCAATGTGAAAGGCCAAGAGTTGGGGATACAGCTGAGGAGAAAACAGGTTATTATGAGTGGCATGGAGTGGTGAACATTGAATGGACTTAAAGAAGGTTACCAGGTAACATGGCTATGGGGCATATGCTATCAGAAATCATCTCAACGTCTCTTCTACCGAATTTGACTATAGGCCTGCTCCAGTGGATTATTGAAGTATACCGAATATGGGTAAGGGACGATTGTCTACCAATGTGGGACTTGCATCCCTTCACAGCCATCATGCTAATTTTCAGTGATGTACAACAAATGCACCCTGTAGTCTCAATGTATGTGGGAACACATTATATGCACATTGACCCAACCAGCATTGCTTCATCTATGTAACACTTGGATGCAAGTGTAAGAAATACATGTTATGTTCTATATTTTCCACCACATGAACAATGAATCACAAACAATTTTAAAATAGCAATATTTTCTTATGCTGTCCTTTCATTTCTTTCAATACAGGCATTAATAAGTGCCTCAACAGGAAACTAAGGCAAGCAGGCCCGTTGTGAATATTTAATGTTTAATGCTGTTTATGTTTACAGTGAATTTGACCAAACAGGACTTGACTTTTAGAAATGAATATCACAGAACCTCTATACATTAGTCCTGATAAACCCCCCAGACCAATAGTGGCCAAACCTCAAAGGGCTGAAACATGTCAACTGATTATTAGAGTGTGGTAATATGTACATTTTACTTGACACTCAAAAAACATCTGCTTTTAATCATACCATAGTTACAGTTCAAAAAGACAAGGGAACCCTCTAGGTAATCACGGACCTGGGGTAATAGTATAAACAAGCAACAGCGGTCCTTAACTTAATGCAATAAACAGAACAAATCAATGAATTATAGCCAACAATCTGTACTATAATGAATTAGGTGTCCAGCCGGACACTGATTTAATTAATTCAACAAATTTAAACAGATAAGGTGAGCATATATACAGTGGGATACAATCCTGTATCGAATACATATAACACAAACAGGACATAACCAAAGGATTTAGAAGGAAGGGGTATTTGCAGGCAATTTGTATAATAGAGAGACGCTAGTAGCAAGTGAGACATTGGTCTAGCTGTACTCATGTAGCAAACCAGTGGGGTAACACAATGGAAAAACTGGTTACTACATAGACTTTCGACGGCGTTTCGATCCCATTAGCAATAAAGGATCATCATCAGGACTAGAAATGTATTGCCTGAATTTGCAAGCCTTAGCAGCACTGGAAGGTGATTCTACGATCCCGTAGAATGAACGTGGCAGAACTTGGTTGGGATACCAAGATAATGTGAGCCTCCTTAGTAGGTTGTAGGAAGCTGGATAATGGGCCTGGTCTGGTTACCAGGTGGAGGGACTGAGGGCGCAGTCAGTCTGTGTTCTTGCCGCAGCCCGTTGTGGCGGTGGATAAAGAATTTATGCAGATGATTTAGTTTGGACGTCTCGGAGGGGAATGCCGTCACGAGGGTGTCCAAGGGATACGGTTCCCAGTAGAGAATTCTGTCAATCCGCTGGTGGGCTCGATGGCACCAATCAGCCAATCAGTAGTTCAGACAGGAGGTCAGTCAGCTGACCTTTCGAGTCACCTTCATCCTAGGATGAAGGATGCAGGATCAGACTTCCTTCTCAGCAAGCAGGGCAGGGCCGAAGCAGCATGGCGTCTGTGGTATAATCCAAGATGACAGTAATCCAAGACTACACAAGTAGGTACACAAAAGTGAGTTCATTCCATCGGCAAGGACTGCAAACTCCACCCACAGGATCTAGTCCCAACTGCCTCTCTTCTAATCATAACAGATCCCCACATGGAATACAGAATGCAGAATACCATGACCTAACACATGAGCCCCAGAGAAGAGCAGAGCAGATAACACACAGTCCTTCTTGTGTGGTATGAACATGTCTAGGTGTGACCTGAAGAGTGGGCATGAGTGTCTCCTTTTTACAATTGGTGCCCAAGTTGTGGGAGAAGCTTCTGGAGTATCCCCCTACAGAGTTGTCTGAAATTCCTGCTCCCTGCCATGGTCTCAGTCTGTCTGGAGATACAATCGTCTAATGTTAAGTCTTTTGTGTATGAGCGGAGCCATCACCCCATTCTACCAGAGATGGCCCATCCTGCCAACACCAAGATCCTCTAATGTGGTACTGTATGGGAGGAATATACAGAGCCAACTGCACCTAGTCATGTGATCCAGGAACAGGTTGCAGTCACTAAATTGTCACGCAGGGTGGAGCGTGTCAAGAATAAATGTGGCATCGGTGGGAAGGAAGCTGCTTGTCATTGTAGTTGTTTTCAGTCAGCAGCTTCCTGCCATTGCGTCACCTACCTTGCTTCTGGGTTATACCTTGCTGTTTGCTGCGTCCTGCACTGGCTCCTCAGCTTGGGCTGATTTCATAGTGCTTCGTCATGGATGCTTCTTTGGGGATCCTCATCTATGTCTCTGGATAATCAGTATTGATACTCCTGCAAAGAAAAAGGAATAAAACAAAAATCAAGACAATATGAGCATTTTCTGGTAACGTGCTAGCATGCTGTCATTCAGAAACAAGCACCTGATTTGCTTCTCTAGAAGAAACACAAAAATACAAACAGTATTATTGATTATACTGAACAGACGCCACTTTGAATTCTCAGCATAACTACTTTTGTTTAGGCTTATTTTTATTTGTGTTGTTGGCCTTAGTGAAATGGCTGAATACTGTGTGCATGAAGCAATACACTGAACATATAGATGTATATATACATTGTTCCCTTTTTTTGTTTGTTTCCAGCTACTCAAGTCCCAAAACCAGTTTAACTTAAGAGGACTTAATTAGCGCTTAGGGTAGGCTGCGATCACTGTACACTCTATAGCTTAGGCAATATTAAAAGTATTGTTTGATTACTACTCACTTTCTTTTCCTTCTCTTTCTTACCTTTAGATTGTGGTATTACCAGTTAACCTTACTATCTCCTACATTAGATACATTAGATGAAAGAGGGGAGTCATACATGTATAAGTCATTACTTGGTATATACACTTTCCCATGGTTAGCAGGAGTAAACTGTCCAGCATCCTAAGGCCATACTAAAACACATAGGGGCAGATTTACAGGCCCCTTGTGCCACCTGTGCGTCACTTTTTGTGGCGCATTTTACTGCCTCATATCTACAAGGAAATGAAAAGACACCCTGTGTGCTTTTCCTGTCCTTGTAAATAATGCCCCTTTACATGCAGCACTTTGCGTGAAAGGGGAGTTCCAGGGGTTTTGCTCTGGGTTTTCCCACACAACTCCCATCGAACCGGCCACATTTCCAGATTTACAAAAAAAATCATTAACCTGGAAATGCGTCTAAATGGTAGGCCTCTCTAGGGGAGGTGTAGGGAGGTGCAACGAGGAGAAATGTTTTCATGTCTGCTCATTTTTTCCTCTTTCTATGCGTGCTGCATTCTGCAGCTCACATAGAACAAGAAAATCACCTCTGGTGATTGCTTATGTACTGGAAGGTTTCCCTTCCTGCACATAAACCATCATTAAACAAATGATGTTTGTCAATTTTTATGTGTGCTAATACAGCATTTGACTACTGACAACTGATGCCTACGTGTTAAATAGTATGCCTATTTTTGAAATTGTAGATGAAGAGCACTCATTGTCAACAAAAGTAAATACATTTTCTCCCTTTGGTTTACACCTATGTTTGGAATATGTTGACATTCTTTTTTGGGAATTTTGTTTTAGAATTCCAGGAATGCTTCTGTTAAATTCTAACAGTCAAACAGTTCCAGGAGTGCACATGTGTAAGGATTTAATTGGTGTGAATATACATCATGTACACTTATGCTTGGTAAAAGGTTAACAAATGAGTATGCATATGGGTACGGTAGTGGCAATTGCTTCCACTATACTTTCTCCATTTTTAGCAGCATTCCATCACCATTATCACCTCGAACCTTTGACTGGTGTAATTCCTTCACCTTATCAAGGGTGGGTATGGCCTGTGAAAACATTTCTGAATACCCACAAACTCAGATGAGTGTGCACCAACTTTGCATGGCAGCCTTCCTCTTGAAGGCACATGTCTCTTCCTCTACCCACTCACACACCACCCCAGCCCTTCACCAGAACAGATTTACTCTCACATGCTGATGTATATTTATGTGGGATGGAAAGACCAACAGGATGGAGTTTGCACCATCAAATCTTGGTACAAATTTCAGATGTCAGCTGTACTTGAGTGGATGGATCTTACAGCCTTATTCATGATCGGGCCGTTTTGCGAGGCTCAAATAGCGAATCATAAGGAATCGCTATTTGAGACTCGCAAAACGGTAATCATGTAGGAATCGCAATATTAATTGCGATTCCCACTGATTCCTTATTTGCGATTAGCTAATTGCTAATCGCAAATAAGGAATAACTCCCCATGCATTCCTATGGGCCAAAAGGCCCATAGGAATGCATGGGGAGTCATTCCTCATTTGCGAATAGCAATTAGCTAATCGCAAATGAGATTGCGAGTACAAGGGTGCCAGGGGTGTCCAAAGGACACCCTGTAGCACCCCTGCAATGGAAATGAACACAGGTGTTGCACACACACATGTCCAAAGGACATGTGTGTGTGTAACGTGCAACTCAGAAAAATGCATTTAAATGCATTTTTCTGAGTTTTCGCAATTTACCACGAGGTTTGACCTCGCGGTAAATTGCGGCCCGAAATTGCGATTTCGCAATTGTATAATGGATGATGAATTCCATTTAAGGAATCTCAAATAGAGATTCCTTAAATGTAAATCCTCGCAAATATGCGAATTAGCAAATAGCGATTTTTGCTTTTGGGATGTTGAATCCCAAATGCAAAAATCGCACTCGCAAAGGGCCAGATTCTCAGAATCTGGCCCTTTGCAAGCCGATTAGGCCTTGATGAATAAGGCTGTTAGTCTTGAACAGAGAATTGACATCAATATTTCAACAGTACGTCAACAACTGTGAAGAGCATTCTGCCCCACAAGAGTAACAGAATGTGGTTCTTTTGCATACCATAAAGGGTTATTAGCAAACTAACAAAGTTATAAACTTCAGTCAGATTAGCTGTAAGTTAATAAACACCTGGTATAAGAAATGGGGTTATTGGTTGAGAGTGGAGGGAACCCCACTCAGGCAACAACCACAATGCTTGTTGACTGAGCCATCAAAGTCAATAAATTAGCCTGTGCTTAACTTTCTGGGAGCTTGGCATCATGCAGTCAGTCTTAAGGTAGAGGGATTGTATAAATTATTATTAGAGCACACAAACAGTAATCTCACAAGTTGAGGCCAGCCGTAATGGGCGCAGGTTGGATACACAGACCAAGTTAGTTCCACTGAAATTCTACCTTCCAATTTTGGCACAAAGAGTTCTCTTCATATTGGAGGAGGCCATGAGGCGCAAACTGAGAATCACAGACTTTTGTCTCTGTAATTCGTAGAACGGCTTGGGTATCAGTGATGGTCATTGCTGTAGCACAAAGAGCCGCTTGGGCATCGCAAAGGGTTGTTGCTTTAGCTTTGCATTGTTTTTTGTCATGGTCTGTTGTTGCTGTTACGTGAAGTGCAGGTCTCACATTGGCAGTTGTCACTGGGGGTCACCGTCAACGCGAAGAGCTGCTCTCACCAGAGCTTTCCGTTGGCGATAGTCAAGAGTGGTAGAGTCTTGGCATGACCAAGCTTGGAGCTGAGGCGCGTCGACCAGACTTCGAGATTTTCACTCTCTCTTCAGGAGAAGTATACTCTGATGCCAGCAAAGGGTCCAGGTCATGGGGAACGCCTCTTGGGGAACAGGGACTCACTCCAGCAGAGGGAAGCACGACTCAGGCAGGTCCAGTTGCAGGGTCAGGCAGGTCAAGTTGCGGCAGGTCAACTAGGCATGGTGGAGTCAGGAGCTTGTTGTGTCAATGTAGCCTACTGAGAAGGTCAGACTCTTGGAGTCACTATGGCTAGCCTAGGATGAAAGCAGGGGTTCTTCTGTAACTTCCATACATTCATGAGTGTTCTGAGAAGTGACTCTAGAGGTCCAATATTTATACCTGGTGCTTGTCTTTGTGTGTGGGGGGCTTTTTGTTCTACCCTCACATCTGGTTCTGGAAAGTTTTCCTCTTGCCCTGTCAAGAGGGAGACAGGCATGGTGTCATTACTTTGTGTGGGTAGGAGACAAATTTGTTGTGAAGTGCAAGTGGGTGCAGTCCTTCCCTAGTCATCCTGTCAGGATGGACCATCTTGTCCTCAACAACGGCCCCTTTGTGTCACTGTCTGGAAGAAATACAGAAACACCCAGCAGAACCATTCACAGTCATGGTGACACAGGACACTGGCAAGAGGCACAAATTGTTGAGAAAAGAATATGCTGACTTTCTGAAAGTGGCATTTTCAGAATTGTGACCTAAAATCTGAATTTGCTATTAAAGAGGATTTTTAAATTACAATACATTTCAGTGTAAACTGCATGTTTCTGCCTTCTCCCAATCCAAAGTTGGCAGTTTCCTAAATGTAATAGAGTAACCCAGTGTTAGTCAATGGGAAACATATGCCTTACAACTGTGCAAAACGGTGTTAGGAGTTTTTCACTGCCAGAACATGTCAAACTTAAATACCCATGTTCTACTTTTTAAATACAATATACACTCTGCCCTATGACCCTTTAGGGTTTGCTTTAGGAGTGGCTTATAAGAGAAGGGACGGTTTATGTATTGTAAAATGTTTAATATGCCAGCTTATTAGTGCTTTACTGGCTGCACTGGTATGCCTGCGATATAGGCTACTTTATGTGGATGTCACAATGAGTGCTGCAGGCACATTAGTAGAATTTAATTTACAGGCCCTGGGTACAAGTTGAACCATTTACTAGGGACTTACCAGTAAATTAAATTTGCTAATTTGGTTTAGTTCAATGTTACCGTATTTGAATGAAAGAGCAAAATTTCTTAAGCACTGATCGGCAGTGGTAAAGTTTACAGGGCCTCATTTATGAGCCTTTGCGTCACTTTTACGCCGCCGGTGCGTCACTTTTTGTCACGCACCAGTGACGTAAAAAATCTGCCTTGTTGCGTCATATTTACAAAGTGACGCATCTAGGTAGATGCGTCACTTTGTAAACCCCTGCGCCACATTATACCTGTGCCAGGTATAATGTATGCAAGGGGGGCGTTTTAACGCAAGGAAGGGTTGTAGAAGTGACGCAGTGAAATCTATGAGATTTCACTGCGTCACTTTTAGGACACTGTTGCGTCAAAATCCAGCGCCTGCCTCATAGCAGGCGTAAGACTGACGCAGGCCCTTTCACATGGGGCTTGCCCCATGTGAAAGGACGCATTGCTGGAGTTGCGTCACTTTTGTGACACACTCCAGCAATGCGTCACTTTTGCGCTTACAGATACGTCAGAAATACTGACGTATCTGTAACTCCTTGCAACATGATGCGTCATACATTAAATATGACGCATCAGGAATGTCGCAAGGAGTGTGCACTGAGAAGTGACGCATCGCTGCTTTCACGCAGCGATGCGTCATTTCTCATAAATGAGGCCCACAGAGTCTTAATGCTAACAAAAACCAACTTTACAAAACAGGAGAGATTAAAACAAAACGGTTAGTGGAATACTATACTTAAGATGTCAGGTTTAATACATGGCTACAGCATAAGTCAATATAAGGCTGAACAGAAAATGCAAGGACATGTTATTTAAGGAATTTTGTAGAAAAATCATAAAAGATTCAGTTAATTGTTTCCGAAGTAACGCCAAGACGCCTTCTATGCTATTCGTGTGCTTCATAAATGTATTAACATTATTAACATTAACTCACCTGAAGGAAAACTCCCTAATGCTAAGCTAAAAGTTAATTAGTAAAGGTAGGGAAATGTAAGCACCAGGTGTCAATAAATATAGCATCTAAGGACAAATCTAATGAAGGTTCCAACAAGTTAGAGGAGAAATATGCTGGCTCGAGAGATTAACTTTATGTTCAGAAATAAAATAGGCATAAGGTCTCAAGAGAGACAGTGGGGCATTTGCCTTGAAAAAGGGACAGGAGCTAGTCTAACTCGCTAACATATTGATGTACAATTAAAACATCGAATTCAAGAACCTAGACACTCACTCATTACTGTTTCCACAAAGAGGGAACCTATCAAAGGTAAGCTCTCACAAACTCCCGGTGTCGGACCTCTTCCCATGAATCAAGAATGAGGGATTTTCAGCATCGTAGCCTTCACAGATACCTCACAAGGGAGAATTCATCTCGACCTGTCCATCTCATGCACCGATGTTAAGATTTACTGTTCAGCTCGTTAAAAAGATACGTTCAATGGCCTTCACACCAAACTAAACAATACACAGCAAGCAGAAACATAACATTTTCTTTTTACTTGGAGCCTTTAAAATCGAGGCCTACAGTGACTATGGCCAACTTAAAATGAACACACTCTATATGGTTATTTGTACATGCAAAACCACTAATTACAGTCAGCCTAAATATAAAACCACACTCAGATATAAGATAGTGGTGATTATATGTGATATACATTAAATAGTGTAAAATACAAAACATTGACAATGGGTTACCAGGATTAAATGGATGGACTTTTGTATATTCCCGTGTTGTGCATATGCAGACCTTAGTTAAACGTAGGCACAGAAGTGGCTTTGTGACACATGAGAGGAGGGCTTTTGAAGTTCTCTAAATGGTGCAAACCATCGCCGTCACGATATTTTATTTGCCCTGATTTGAATCCAGGTCCCACCCGTCGTTACTGATTTACTTTCTCCCTCAACGCTCTCCTCTCTGCCTGCCACAACGTGGAGGTGCATGCAAATCACACGTCTGCTGCCAGTTTATGTTACTGCTGCTTTTGTACTTCTTTGCCACTGCCTAAAAACAGAACGCCTGGTGACTTCATCATTTTCAGCTGTGCATGCCCAGAACCTCGAAGGTGTTAATTGTAATTTGCTCCACCAATTTTCGAGCGCTGCAAATTGAGAAGAATGTCACACTCAAGATGTTATCAAAGCTTTAAAAAATCGTTAGTTTCTGCGTGCTTGAACACGCATGCTGTGCTAAACCATTTAATACCCAGTGATGGGAAATCTGGATATGTGATCACTCGTATTCTTTGAAAGGGAGCTGGATAAATCGGATGGCACAGTTTGTTACACATTTGCGGGGAATGAGATTTTGATATCAATTTATGATCAATTTAATAACTTATCTCATTCGAAAATTTTGGATCGGTTTTTTTCTGTCATTGAGTAAAAGACAAACCCCGCATAGGTTAGATAAACCCCATAAACTGACGCCACTCTGAAGAACCACTTACAACTGATAAAGTTTGAAAGTTTTATATAAAAGTCAAATTTGAATGCAAATACAATCCTCTCAGGATAAATCTCAAAAGTTTACAAAAGAATACAAAATCAATTGCAGAATCAGCAATTAAAGCATCGATATGAAGTGGTTCCTTTGCGTCATCTACAGAAAGAGAAAAGTATCAAGTTAAATCTGTCCCTACTCTATACTAAGTGACATCCCTACTTCGCAAGTTCCTAACCTAAAAAGGTGTCAGCAGTTTGACTCCCAAAGAAGTTCAAACTCTCTTAGCCTCTAAAGGTAACTTAAGTTTAAGAAGCAGTACCCTCTCTGCCTACCCATCCGCTCTCTAAGGGTCCTCGGCCTACTGCTCTCTTGCGCTCTGATCTCTCTCAGCGCATCTGCTCAAGTCATCTACCCTTCGCCCTTCGCTCTGAGCTCCCTCTGAGCAATTCGCTTCGCTGTTCCCTTCGCTAATTGCCAATTGCCCTCTTCACCCCGGGGTGCTGTCCCTAAAATACACAATCACAGTGTGGGTGGAACGCCCCTTCGACGCCCACCACGGACTTTCCCCGTGAGGTAATCTTCTAGCCTTTTCCTTGCTTCGTCTCTTCGCGTCGTCCGTTAAGTTGACCTTTCTCCTTAGATGTCATCTTCGTCTTCTCGTTGGTGACCTCATTCAATATTACAATTGACATTTTCTGAGCACAAGTCAACAACCTCAACAGAACTTTAATCTTTATAGTTATGTATATAACCTTTCTTGGTCCTGTGAATGGACTTCTCAAAACAACTCTCAAATTCCAAGCGCTTCTTATCACGTTTAGGCCATAAACTCTGTCCAGCGTTGTCACCCTAAATCTAGCAAGCGCTAGACTCCTTGGCTCGCACGTTCACAGCAAGGCTATTCACGACTCCTGTGAGCCCACTAAATTACATACAGCGAACTACACTCCTGCGAACCCTTGGTCAGTCAGGTTAAAATCACAAATGACCTAAACCCTTCTAACATTCTTACAAGAAGCTTTCTACACAGTATAACCTTTAACACACATTTATATATATATTCGTATTTAGCAAATCCTTTACGTATAAGTGAATATATGGTACATAGAATACAAACTACATAAAGTATAACTTTATATTCTCATTTGTTACATCGCCGTATATGTTCTCTGCACATTTCTTCATGTTACATTTCACGCGGTTTCTCCATTTAAAGCTACACACGTACATGAATTCTATTTTGCACGTGCTACATTTCGTAAGCATTTCTACACATTTCTACATTAGCCCACTACGTATACGGGCCTTCCAAATCTAATACATGTTCTAAAGTGAATACAGTTACATTTCCTATATTACTTCAATTACATCGGTTAACTTTATGCTATAAGTGTCAACTTCACGTTACGATATACATTTCATTCCTACGTTTATACGATGTGCTTGTAAATATGGCTCATGCATATTTTTTATTCAAATTTGCGCTCTCTCAGTCCCCCCTTTGATGACTTCTAGGAGTCATCACTAAATGCAATTTGAATAACATCTCTACACAGAACTAGTTACAATATTCCCTCTTTTCATCGTTTCGAGAGCTCTTAAGCTTTTGTACTGTTGATCTTGTAACGCAGCTAATCTCCTTTCTTGCTCTCTCATGGATCTTTGTAACCGATTCGACCTATACCATTTATAAAATTTTACTAAACCTAACAATGTGATTATGCAAATTAATACTATTAATACAGGTTTTAATATGTACCATACTATGCTTTTACCAAGATTAGCAAACCAACTCCCAACCTTTCCTACTCCATGACCTACTTTTTCCCAAACATTTATTTTTGATAAATCTTCGATTTCTTTATGAATCTGTGTAATGTTCTGTATGACTTTCTCAAGTGGTTTTGAATTATCAGGAATATAAGTACAACATTCCTGAACCTTCAAAGCCTTACAAACTCCGCCTTCTTTTGCTAGCAGTACATCTAAAGCAAGTCGGTTCTGGAGAACCATTGCTCTAATCGACTGCATCTCGCCTTCTACTAACATTAATGACCTTGCAGTACTTGCAGATAATCTATCTACAACTGTAGCTAGTCTCCTGATCTTAACATCGTTAAGTATTAAACCTAACATAGGAAACATCGCTCCAAATACATCTCCTACTACTTCTGCATCTCCTACTTCCCGTTTCGCTCTCGTCGAAGCCTTTCCTTCTATAATCGCTATATCCTTGGCATGATATATTTTGGGGAAGACAATTGCCAAGTAACACGAACCATACCAATTGTCAGGTAGTTTTACATAGGCATTTCTTCCACGTACAAAATACACATTCGGAATAGCTTGCATTCCTTTCATAAAATCTTTCGTATAGTACTCTAATCTAAAAGCATGTTCGCAATTTACTTCACCTACAAATACACTCTCATAATATGTCTTGCTTCGAGTTAAACATAACTTTCCTTTCTGCGTTCTATCCAATGCTATTGGACCATTGCTACCTTTCTTTTTATGTGCCTTCTCTTCTTCGGTCCAATCCGTTTTCCACTGTCCTGACATTTTTAGAATCTTCTGCCTTCTGTATCTATCATCTACTTGTCCTATAAACCTTTTCTCTACCTCTGACACTTTGCAAGTTAGATTATTTCTGCGTGCATATGAAGTATCTAGGGTATCCCAAGGAAGAAAGAATTTGGCTAGTCTATCCTCCTTTTTGTAATAGTCCCACGTATTCATTTGTTTAAAATTCGGAACTTCAGGCAGTACCGAATCATAATTTGAAAAGTAGTACTCAAATCCTTCCCTACCATAAAATATACTAAGCAGTAAACTACATGTTATCCCATAAGTCAGTGGGAGATGATGATATCTAATGCCTTCGTCTACAGAAGCCGGCAATTGCATACAAACATAGCAATCTTTGGCCTCCATGGCATCGATATACTCGTACAATAGTTTAGCATATGCGTTTGACCTAAAGTTTCCCTGTGACTCGTCTACGTGTAACCTACGAGCTTCATCTGCCAGTAACGCCTTTTCACGTATTACATTGCTCTCCTCCTTCTTCTCCACAAGAGCAGGTCTCAAAGTTGTTACAGGCTTTACATCTGCTGTTTCTTTATCACTTTCATGTCCTATTATGTATGATATTGTCACTACTGTAATTATGAGAAAAATTACTACTGCTATCAGTGTACCTACTATACATTTAGCTTTTCGGTTTGGGTTGCCGTTCTCCATGTCATCAAACAGCTTAGCTCCTTCTTTCGCGAAAAAGTTTTTCTTTTCCAGTCTTGGTTTGCTTTATTTGCTTTCTCAGTCTGTAAAGTGCTCTTTATCAACAAAGTCTCTTTTTCGCAACAATGTCTTTTTCTCTTTTAGCAACAGACAACCCTAACCCTTCTCCGTCCTCTAAATGTAATCCCTAATTTTATTCTTCTTTCCACTCGGCACTAAGTTATCTTCTTCTGTTTAGCTTATATACAAAAGTTTTTTATGCATCAACAATTATTCTTGGACCTGCAGCTTTCACAACAATTTCCAATAATTCAAAACGAATGACTTTTTCTTCTTCCTCTGGAATTTGATGACCAAAAGTCGGAAACTGTAATCTATTTAGCACTAGATCTTGAATTTGACTCAAATATGGGGGTATGGGAAGTGTGAAAGTCAGTAACCCCTCAGTCTAGAGTCCAGGCGTCAACATCCATATCTCCACTGCCACAAATGGATCGTGATCGATTACTTTCACTTTCTTCACTCTCCCAGATTTCTGTCCCCAAGACATCTGCTAGATAAGTCCACTCTGGGGTGGCGTACCTTCTGCAGGGCACACGTACCCTCCTCGATCTTCTTGGACTTTCAGTTCCTGAGTCTGTAGTTTCCTCTTCCTGATCCGATTCTTCAGCGATCGGGACAAGTGCTCTTCCTTGATCTGCTTTTAAGCTTGGCCTTCTCTTTCTCTCCGGCCAACTAGCTTCATCACTCCTTGTCCTCCCGCTCCTTGTTCTTGGACTTGTCTCTTGGTCACTCTCTGCTTGTTCAGTATCTGATTCAATCTCCCAATTACTCTCTTCTCCTGAGGCGACTTCGGTCTCACTGGTGTCCTGACCTTCGTCGACCTGTTCCGTCACAGTCTCAGCCTCTTCGATCACCTCCACAGCTTGGCTTTCCCCCTCTATGGCTTCTCCGCTTTCCGCTGGATTCTCATCCGAGAGAGGAGCTGTTTCTTCTAGAGGTGTTGGCACTCTTCGGGTGTGTGAGGCATGTATCCAATTTGGCAGGCCTCCACACTTTACTGCAGTATTCGTCACAAGTATGACTTGAAACGGTCCTCTCCAGCGCACGTCTAAGCAGTTCTTCCTGACGTGTTTTTTCACCAGGACCCAGTCCCCTGGACTCAGGTCATGGCACAAATCTTGTGCTGATGGAACCTCTGCAGCCTGGACCTGGAGGGACACAGAATTAACGGCATCAGATAGTCCCTTACAGTAGTCCAAGATCAAATCGTCTGTGATGTTCACTAGAGCTGCAGTCGGAACCGATGGCAATCTCATGGCTCTCCCCATTAGCACTTCATGAGGAGAGAGACCTGTTTTCCTATCTGGTGTGCTACGTATGCTCATAAGAACCACTGGAAGTGCGTCTGGCCAACTCAGGGATGTTGCGGAACAAACTTTGGCAAGTCTGGACTTGATTGTACTGTTGATTTGCTCTACAATCCCTGAAGCTTCTGGTCGATAGCTGCAATGAAGTTTCTGATCGATACCCAAAGCTGAACATAGCATCTTCACTATTTCGCTGTTAAAATGAGTTCCTCTGTCCGATTCCAAAGAGGATGGCACCCCAAACCTTGGTATTAACTCTCTAAGTAACAATTTTGCTACCGTAAGTGTATCGCACCTACGTGTAGGGTAAGCCTCAACCCATCTAGAAAATATGCAAACAATCACTAAAACGTATCTGAGTCTATTGCATTTAAGCATTTCTATGAAGTCAAGCTGCATTCTGTTGAAAGGCCCCCCAGACCTCCCAATGTGACTCAATGTGACTGGTGTTCTCTTTCCCACGTTTAGCTGCTGACAAATCGTACATCGCTGACACACTGCTTCTGCCGCTACTCTAAACTTCGGGTTAAACCACGTTTGTCTGAACACTCTCACCATAGCATCTCTACCTATGTGTGCTGATCCATGCAATTTCCTTGCCATTGGATTAACAAGTTCATTTGGTAAAACTGCTCTCCCATCTTCAGATATCCAGAAATTCATCTCACTTCTAGAACAACCAGCTGTTTCCCAACTCTTTTTCTCATCTTCTGGTGCATTTTCCTGAACACTCCTTAGCTCATCCCACGTATCTACAGTATCCAACAACATTGTCAATTCAGTTCTTTCTTGGATTCCCCCCACTTTTACATCAGTGTGAGAATATCCCTGTTCTGCGCAGTAACGCGCGACTTCATCCGCATAGCGGTTACCTTGTGACACAAAATCTACATTTTTTGTATGCGCTGCGCATTTGACCACTGCAATAGCTGTTGGGCCTTGCAATGCCTCTAACAAAAGTCTCACGATTTCTCCATTCCTAATGGGAGAACCCGAGGAGGTCATGTAACCTCTTTGAGACCATAACTGCCCGTAATCGTGAACTACCCCGAAACCATACTGGCTATCGGTGTATATGGTGACTCGAAGTTTGTCGCCTGCTAGACAAGCACGCGTCAAAGCAACAATTTCAGCTACCTGAGCGGAGTGTACTCCTTCCAGGCAAGCGGCTTCTATTACTCTCGTAATTGTGCAAACTGCATAAGCTGCTCTCAGCTGACCGATATCGTCTCTTACACATGAACCATCGACAAAGAATATTTCATCGGGGTCAGTCAATGGCTCGTCTACGATATCGGGTCTCGGTTTGGTGCATAGTTCAGTCACATCAAGGCAATCATGATCTGTACAAATTTCATCATCTATCTCATTTGGAAGTGGCATCAAAGTTGCAGGATTCAAGACGGAGCATCTTTTTAGGGTCACATTCTCGGCAGCCAGTATGACTTGCTCGTAGCGTGTGAGCCTGCTATGTGTCAGATGCTGAGTCTTAGTCCTGGTCATTAACAATTCTACAGAATGCGGTACGTACACCACTAACTGATGTCCCATTACCACGCTTTCAGAACGTTCAATGCTGACACCCGTTGCAGCTACGGATTTGAGACATCCGGGCAACGCTGCGGCTACTGGATCTAATGTAGCCGAAAAATACGCCACTGGCCTGCGCGCATCTCCGTGTATCTGGGCCAAAACTGCTAACGCGCATCCCTCTCTTTCGCAGCAGTAAAGCAAAAATGGTTTTGTGTAATCAGGCATTCCTAAAGCCGGGGCACGACATAAGTCCTCCCTCAGCTGCAAAAACGCCATCAAACAATCTTTGTCCCATGGTACCGGATCACTTACTCCTTTGTGCGTCAGTTGTAATAACGGTTTTGCCTTCAGTGAGAAGTTGGCTATCCACTGCCGACAATAACCGACCATGCCTAGAAACATCCTGACTTCTCTTTGTGTTGTAGGCGCGTTCATTTTCATAATCGCCTCTATTCTGTCTGGAGACACCTTCCGCTTTCCCTTTTCAATCCTATGGCCCAAGTATTGCACTTCAGTCTTACAATACTGCAATTTACTTGGAGACACCTTGTGTCCGTTCTCGGCCAAGTGATTTAACAAGGTTATGGTGTCTACTCTGCAAGCTTCCTCAGTTTCTGACGCAACTAGGAGGTCGTCTATGTACTGGACTAGAACCGAATTCTTGGGCAGTACTAGACTTTCAAGATTTCTTTTTAATAGCTGGTTAAAGATCGATGGGCTTTCTGTATACCCCTGAGGGATACGACACCATGTTAAGACGCGATCTTCCAGCTTAAAAGCGAAAAGATACTGACTCTCTTCATCTAAAGGAATCGAAAAGAAAGCCTGGCACAAATCTATCACAGTAAACCATTCAGCTTGGAACGGTATCTGAAATAATATCACTGATGGATTCGGTACCACTGGACAACATGAGACAACAATATTATTAATCTTTCGAAGATCCTGTACTATCCTGTATTTTCCACTAGGCTTCTGCAAACCCATAATCGGGGAGTTACATGGACTAACCACGATCTCCTTCAGTATTCCCTGTTTAATCATGTATTCGATCACAGGCTTTATTCCTGCAATCGTCTCTGGAGTCAACTTGTATTGTGGAGTTCTTGGATACTCAGCATTGGGTCTTACCAAGATCTTTACTGGTTCTACTCCTTTGATCAGTCCTATTTATTCTCCAGTAAAATCCCACACCTCAGCTGACACTTTCTCCCTCAAATCCTGTGGAAGCTCTTCCAGTGTTAAGGTAGGATATAGTTCCACGCACTCCTGCGAGTTTACAACCTTAAAATCGGCATCCTCATCATTGGTCTGTACTTCTACTCCTTCAGGTGTACAATGTATTGTGCAATTCAGTTTACACAACAGATCTCTTCCTAGCCAACACACAGGGCTAGAATCACAGATCACAAACTGATGTTCGTCACTGTAATTCCCTATCTTTACTGATACTGGTTCGGTCAAAGGATTCGTCATCCTCTTGTTCGCGACTCCTACCACCTGAATCGTCTCTCCCGATATTGGCAGACCTGGGACTACCGCTGATCTCAACGTGGATCGAGTGGCCCCCGTATCCACCAAAAAGGTTGTAGGACATCCAGCTACTTCAGCCTCTACGTATGGTCCTCTCTGATCTACTTCCAGGGCTGCTCCTAGAGTACAATCTTCCTCCCTATTTACTCGTTGCCCTGTAAGAGGATCAACGTAGTAGCATTCTTCTCCTCCTACAAACAATGGCATTTGTCTATAGGTTTTCCCTCCGTTTGTGATGCGAGGTGGTTGAGGAAACGGGGCTCGAGGAGTCTGAGTCCCCCCTTTGATAAACTTTCCCTTCGGGGCTGCGGCTCCCTTAACCACGTTATTCTGTACCTCTTCCTCCTCTTGTTCTAATTCCCCTGTCTCAACATTGTAAGGACACTCGCGTCGCCAATGTCCCACTTCGTTACACTGATGGCACCTCGTTGTCTTTTTCAGTGTCGCGATATCCATTCTCGGTCTTGGTCTTTCCTCCTCATCTCTGCTCTGATTATTCTGTTTCTTTGCTTGCGTTCCTGTTCCTTGTTGCCGCTGTCCACCCTTTCCAGCTGCTTGCATTTGTACCAGCATTAATTTTTCCTTGAGTTTCTTTGCCTTCGAATCTATTTCATCGCTACAGTACCTTGCATACCTCAGAATCTCATCTAAAGGTTTGTTCTGCCAACAGATCAAATGCTGCTGTATCATCAGGCTTATGTCTGGTCTCAATCCTAAAACAAACTTTGACACAAACTGTCCTATGTCCTTAGGATCCATCACGTCTAACCCACTATATTGTTTAAATGCTTTCAATAGCCTCTCATAGAACTCGTGAACCATTTCTTTAGGCTCCTGAGTTGTTCGATCTATCTTAACCCAGTCTATGTCTTGCACCGGCACTTTCTCTTTTAGCCATGTTATTACTCTTTCGTATTTTTCCATGACTCTATCTGATGGACCATTTGTCCGGTTATCTCTCGGAGGCTCACAAGTAGGCCATTCAACATTAAGCTTGCATGCCGTCCACAGATCTCCGGGTACTACGATATCAAACAATGTGTTCAAATCGATCCACAGCACCTTAGAGATCTTCACGAACCTCTCTACCTGCTTGTACCACTCTACAGGGTTTTCTCTTAACTTGGGGAAAGAATTAGTGAATGCCGCTAAATCCCCCCTACTCCAAGGTACATGAACGTAGTTTCCGTTCGCGATTTCTCGCAAAGGGAAAGCTTCCATTCGCATTAGGTCTGCATCCTGGGACTTCACAATTGTACTTCTTCTGACAGATCCCCTCTTAGACCATTTTTCCTCCCATCTATCCAGATCTCTCCATATTCTAATACACATGACTAGTTCCCTTATGTGTACTCTTAGTCCAATCGTTCTACGTTCATCCAAATCTAGATCTGTGCAATTTAGCCTATGATTGGGCTGTAAAGCTTTGGTTCGTGACATGTCTATCATATATTTTTCTGCTAATTCGGATAGTTTTTCATGAGCTGCCCTTGCTTTCCGAGTAACATCCTTGGATAAGAACAATATTTCATCTGGTGCGTACAACTCTAACCTCTCTATTGCCACTGTGCCATCAATTATTTCATCTAAGTCTGATTTCAAACTCATTACATCAATCCGTCTTGCTTTTATTTCAGCTCTCAGTATGTCAGTCCTAGGTGGTTCGCTCATACCCCTCTCACCTCCACTATGCGCCCTACGCCTAAACACGGGTGAGTTATGAGGAGTTTTCCTTCCATCTCTTTGTTCCCACCTCTCTAGATCCCAAGCCTTTCCATCTTCCCGTGGGGTGTGGTGGAACATTACTCCATCCCCCATCCCTACATTGCGCCTTTTCGGCTCAGTTTCTCCAGATATGAGATAGGATCCACCGTTCTGTTCAAAACCACCGTAACTCGCTTGCTGTCTGGTGTCGCTCAATAAACGATAAGGTCCTTCATGGCCCTCCGTGCTCCCGCGATCTCGATCCTGATCACCAGAAGTATGGCGAGACGTTTCGCGACTCCCTATATTCTCGTGACTTCGCTCGCGGTCACCGGATGCATGGCGAGACCCTTCACGACTCTCCATGTTCCCGTGATTCCAATGTTGCACCGTTTACCCCGGGGTATGGTGAGTGCATCTGAAAGTATTTCGGTACTCCTGCGTCCTTCGTTCCCCCTCACTAAAGGTGACGCGAGGCACTTCGCCACACCCTGCACTCCTGTCATCGCACATTTGCCTATTGCCGCTGATAGTAGGACAATTATTTCCTCTGCTTTCCTGGCTCCCTCTCTCCCACTCCGGGCTGCTTTCGCCAGTTCCACAATGAGAGAGGATCCGGTTATCCTGGTCTCTCCACTCTGCTCCTGTTTCTAAACTTTTACTCCGAATCTCTTCGGCAGTATCCCATTCTTTCAGGTATTCCCTTAATTCCTTATGGGATTTCGGTTTTGGTCCTCTTAAGTCCATTGGCCCTCTTTGACCCCCTTGTTCTACCCAGGGACCTGTTGCAGCATCTAATGGGGTACTCCGACTCATCGGTGCTAGTATCTGTCTCTGAGGATTCATCATGGTATTCCTATTCTCCATCTCTGCCCTTTCCCTATCCCATCGTGCCTGTTCCTCCTGCTGGACCCCTTCTGGGTTATAGATTGACACAATAGGGCCTATGGTAACAGGTACCTGTAAAGCGTCTGGCATTTGGTAGGACCTTGCATGTTGCGTTTCTGGCACCTTCTGGACCACTAGTCTTCCCACTACTCTCTGTTCGGAACCAGATTGAGGTACTTCCTCATCTTTCTTGGGATCCCACTCTGTTACTGGGATCGATTTATATTCCCCCCATCTAGCTCCGTCTTCCTGTTGTAATATGGGACTTGCGGCCCCTCCGCTGTACGGAGGTGGTCTATCTGTTAATAGCCTCTCTATCAGATCCTCTTCTGTCTCGCTTTCCTCATCTTCCTCTAGAGGTTTCTTTTCTCCCGTAACTTCTAGCATCGGGTACAGTTTGTCTGCTTCTATCTTCTGCACCCTCCATTTCTTAGCTTCCTCATCCCATTTGGCATCCTGTACCGCCTTTACTGATCGTCTCACTCTTTCTTGGCGCCTCTTTACGCTCTTTTCGTGTGCTGCTCTAAACCATGCGCTAAGGGCTTCAAACTGTGTTGGCCTCGGTAGAGGTCTTGTTGCAAGCATTACCGCTTTTAGTTCGTTCAACACGTCTAGCTTAAACGTTCCGAATCTCGGAAACGTCAGTTCCTTATTCCCTTCCGTTAGCTTATTCCACTCGGAGATCCATAGTATCGAGTGTAAGCCTACATTTACTGCCATATGATAAGCTGGTGTGCCTTCTGGTGGAGCTTCCTCTCCGGCATATAAGTTTCTTCTATTCCTCCTAAAGATTGCTCTCAAACTCTTAAAACACTTCATTTTCGCTACTCTACTATTTTCCTCTTTCTCTTCCTTGTTTATGTCCCGATGACGAACCAACCAATCCCTACGCGGCTCTCGCTAATCGGCCTATTTCAGCGCGACTCTACGCTGACCGACCAATCTCAGCGTGACTCTTCGCTGACGTCTGACAAACTAACCAATCTCAGCGCGGTTCTATGCTGACGTCACTCGTTCCCTTAGCAGCAGTTCTCCTTCTTTCTCAACTTGTCTCACGATTTCGCATGCGTTTTCATTCATACACTGAAAAATGACTACTTCCGTCCAAGCGATCACTTTTCTCTGACTGTACGGCCACAGTCTAACTGTAATTGCTACCTCAACTGGCGAAACGTCTTCCCTCTGACGGTCGGACGATCGCCTCAACTGATAGGTTACTTACACACAGTAAACGTACGACCAGCGTCCGCTACTCATTCACTCACTCTTACGCTCCCCCTATCATCGGTCTGTCGGGCGATCAATGGTACCTCATGACCCCCTTTCAATGGTAGACAAATTACTCTGGGTGTTCGATACACCCGAACCACTTAAGTCCTTCCCTGGAGCTTAAGATTTCATCCGGTTGCGCGCGCTCACAACCTTCCCTCAATCACACTACAGGCATTCAACTCCGCTTGACATTACAACACAAGAACATAAAACACCGCAATCTTACAACGCATGACCCTTATACTCACTCTCGACCGACTCTGCTGCTTTTCTCTCGACACACCGTCAGCACCGTCTTCGGCTGCGATTCTTCTTCTGGTCGTCGATGACTAGGGACCTTGGGGTAAACTAAACCTGACCTAGGTTGTCTTCCTCAAGAAGAAAACCATCTTTCTCTGCTACCAACTGCGGGGAATGAGATTTTGATATCAATTTATGATCAATTTAATAACTTATCTCATTCGAAAATTTTGGATCGGTTTTTTTCTGTCATTGAGTAAAAGACAAACCCCGCATAGGTTAGATAAACCCCATAAACTGACGCCACTCTGAAGAACCACTTACAACTGATAAAGTTTGAAAGTTTTATATAAAAGTCAAATTTGAATGCAAATACAATCCTCTCAGGATAAATCTCAAAAGTTTACAAAAGAATACAAAATCAATTGCAGAATCAGCAATTAAAGCATCGATATGAAGTGGTTCCTTTGCGTCATCTACAGAAAGAGAAAAGTATCAAGTTAAATCTGTCCCTACTCTATACTAAGTGACATCCCTACTTCGCAAGTTCCTAACCTAAAAAGGTGTCAGCAGTTTGACTCCCAAAGAAGTTCAAACTCTCTTAGCCTCTAAAGGTAACTTAAGTTTAAGAAGCAGTACCCTCTCTGCCTACCCATCCGCTCTCTAAGGGTCCTCGGCCTACTGCTCTCTTGCGCTCTGATCTCTCTCAGCGCATCTGCTCAAGTCATCTACCCTTCGCCCTTCGCTCTGAGCTCCCTCTGAGCAATTCGCTTCGCTGTTCCCTTCGCTAATTGCCAATTGCCCTCTTCACCCCGGGGTGCTGTCCCTAAAATACACAATCACAGTGTGGGTGGAACGCCCCTTCGACGCCCACCACGGACTTTCCCCGTGAGGTAATCTTCTAGCCTTTTCCTTGCTTCATCTCTTCGCGTCGTCCGTTAAGTTGACCTTTCTCCTTAGATGTCATCTTCGTCTTCTCGTTGGTGACCTCATTCAATATTACAATTGACATTTTCTGAGCACAAGTCAACAACCTCAACAGAACTTTAATATTTATAGTTATGTATATAACCTTTCTTGGTCCTGTGAATGGACTTCTCAAAACAACTCTCAAATTCCAAGCGCTTCTTATCACGTTTAGGCCATAAACTCTGTCCAGCGTTGTCACCCTAAATCTAGCAAGCGCTAGACTCCTTGGCTCGCACGTTCACAGCAAGGCTATTCACGACTCCTGTGAGCCCACTAAATTACATACAGCGGACTACACTCCTGCGAACCCTTGGTCAGTCAGGTTAAAATCACAAATGACCTAAACCCTTCTAACATTCTTACAAGAAGCTTTCTACACAGTATAACCTTTAACACACATATATATATATATTCGTATTTAGCAAATCCTTTACGTATAAGTGAATATATGGTACATAGAATACAAACTACATAAAGTATAACTTTATATTCTCATTTGTTACATCGCCGTATATGTTCTCTGCACATTTCTTCATGTTACATTTCACGCGGTTTCTCCATTTAAAGCTACACACGTACATGAATTCTATTTTGCACGTGCTACATTTCGTAAGCATTTCTACACATTTCTACATTAGCCCACTACGTATACGGGCCTTCCAAATCTAATACATGTTCTAAAGTGAATACAGTTACATTTCCTATATTACTTCAATTACATCGGTTAACTTTATGCTATAAGTGTCAACTTCACGTTACGATATACATTTCATTCCTACGTTTATACGATGTGCTTGTAAATATGGCTCATGCATATTTTTTATTCAAATTTGCGCTCTCTCACATTCATCTCAAACAAATGTTTGGATATGCATATCACGAGGTCGAACCCTGATTGGGCCAGATCTGCTTGCCATACCTTGAGTTCAGTAAGTTGAGCACTTCTAAGTTAGAAAGCAGTGACACCTGCAGCGGTTAGAAACGCCAAAAATGCTATATTAAACTCTCTCTCTCTCTCTCTCTCTCTCTCTCTCTCTCTCTCTCTCTCTCTCTCTCTCTCTATATATATATATATATATATATATAATTTTTTTTCACAACAGAACGTCACCCGCCCTGCTCCTTCCTCTCCCAGGTGCTCGCTCCAGCAGTGGTGAGCCGCTTATCGATTCAGCAAACAAGGCAAACTCATTTTTAGCAAAAGTGGAGAGCAGACCCGGAAAGTTATTCAAGATGGATGCTTTATTGTGCAGATCCCCCCTGACAGACGCATTTCGTCTTACGGCTTCCTCAATGTCAGTTTCTCTGTGCTTCACTGAAGTACAGAATTCTATGGCAGGACAGGAGGCTCAGATTATGCTTTCTCGATTTCTTTACTACAAACAGCAGCCAGTAGGAACACAGTAAAGAAAAAGTAGACTACAAATCCCATGAGCACTTAGGCAACCATAGAGACTACATCCTATATAAACAACCATAGAGGGCAATACTTCCTCTTTCTTTGCTGCTTCGCAGCCAGTTAAGTCCATTTCTATGCTTCTTGTGCTATTTGCATGTTATTGTGTATTTTGCTTACTTGCATTGTAACGCCGCTTATCTGCTGCTTAATTGCCATCTCCTGACGCTTCACTGTATTGCTTTGCCGCGCTGCCTTAGGCGTTTCTATCCCGTTAAATTGTCCCGGTTTCCGGTTTTCTTTCTGCTGTAGAGAGCGCGGGTCGCCTCTCTAGCGCGGGTCGCCTCTCTTTTCATATCGGGCGCTTCGTGCCAGTGTTTTTTCTTTGTGGAGTAGGACCGGGACTCGGAGGCTCGTGCGCTATTGTCGCGCGTTGCTCCTCTTCCGGGTATTGCAGGCGAGCCACCGCGCATGCGTGTTGGCTTTGTTGACGCTCCGTGTTCCTCACTGAGCCCGGACACGCTGAGAGGCGGCGTTTTCTTCACATCCTCCGCCCACTGCCTGCCGGAGAGTCCCTGGTGACGCCCTTTACCTCAATATAGAGTTTTGGGCTGTATAATTCATAGAGGCGTTGCCTAGAGTGGCTGACTATTGCAAGCCTGTCCCTCCACTCTTTACATTTACTGTTCTTTAGGTTGAGTTGTTGCTCTGCCTTTTTGGCTTGCTTGGGGCTGTCACTCCCCCTGACAGGGTCGCTTGTATTTACAATTTGACCTTTGCTATATTGTTTAGTGGGCATATTTTCCTCAATTGTGCTGTCATTTATTCAACCAAGGCTGGTTATGACAATTCTGAGGAGTATTACTATGATGAAGAGCCTGAGGAATCTTTTGAATCTGAATTGGTCGACGCCCTTGACCAAGGGGTCCAGCATTCGGTCAATACTGCGCTGGTCCGCGCTATTGGACCGTTAAAGCGTCATTTGACCGACTATGCACAGCAACAAGGCTGGATACCGTCCTCTTCTGGCAAGCACTCCTCTAAGTCACCTAAAAACCCGCATAGATCTGACTTTGTTAAATTGGCCAAGTCTTTGTCTGCCTCCACTGTTTCCAAACAGTCTCGTACACCTCCTCCGGACACTGATGACACCTCCTCCTCCTCTTCCTCAGGTCCCTCTGGTCCTCCCCCTGCTAAAAAATCTAGAAAATAACATTTTGTTGATGCCTCTTCACATCCGCCAGTCCTGACCTTTGAGCCAATTGATATAGTTCACCCAAATTCTAAGTCTTGGCTCCCTGCACCTAAGGTAGCGGAATATATCCAGGCACACATCCGTGAGCCCTTTGATCAAGAAGTGCGCTCTCGTCTCCGCTCCGAGTGCCCTCGCCCGGAGTTGGCGGATAACTTGGCTGACACCCCGGAGGTGGATCCCACTATTCTGACTTACCTCAAGAAATTCACCAAGGATCCCAAGAAGGGCATTGACCGCTCTTGGCGCCTGTGTCAGGATAAGTTGCTGGATCTTCTTGGCCCCCTGACCAAAATTTTGGACTTAGGTTATCAGGCTCAGGGGTCTGCATCTGGCATCGACCCCGATGAACTTATTGGTTGGGCCCAACGGGCTATTTGTCAACTAGGGAACGCGAACTGTGCTCTATCCACCGAGCGTTGGCGTTCCATCTTGTGGAAGATGGACCCCAGGCTGTCTGAACTTGCTACGTCAGAATCGGGACCCCTTGCACAGGGTCTCCTGTTTGGTCAACCTTCCCTAAAAGAGTTGACCAAGTTTGTGGCCACCTTTAGCGGCCTTGACAAGGCGCAGTCTTCTTACGTAGGGCGTTTGGCCCGGTTTTTGGCAGGGCCAACGTTCCAGGGGACGTTCGTTCGGCCGTGGTTCTGGCCAGCAGCGTGGCCAACAGTCCCAGCAGGGAGGAGGACACCAGCAGTCATCCTATTCAGGTTCAAAATGTAATTTCTATCCCTCCCGCAAAGGTCGTGAACAAGGCAATAAAGGAGGCTATGGTGGAAACCAGGGAGGTCGCCAGGATTTCTCCTCTACAGGTGAGCTTGATTCCCTACGACAGTGTTGTTCTGGGGGGCAGGGTGCAATTTTTTCTGCAAAATTGGTGCACGATCTCAAACGATGCTTGGATATTACAGACAGTTCAAGGATATCGCATCAAATTTTACCACCCTCCCCTTCAAAGTCACGTCCATTCTCCCCTTGTTTTTTCCCCACTAGATCGGGACATGATATCCAGGGAAATCGAGTCTCTTCTGCTCAAAGGGGCCATTGTGAGGACTTCCCTGCATCCTCAGGGGTTCGTCAGCAATGTGTTTCTGGTGGAGAAGAAGGGGGGAGGTTCTCGTTTAGTGCTCAATCTCAAGGAGTTCAACAACGGAGTGGTCTATCACCACTTAAAGATGGAGGGCATCCATCTTCTCAGGGATCTCCTTCGCAAGGCCGACTGATGGTTCACCTGGATTTGAGGGACGCTTACTTGTCCATCCCCATCTTTCCGCCTCATCGCCGCTTTCTTCAGTTCCAATGGTCAGGGGAGTGGTTCGAGTACACGGTTCTCCCGTTCGGTCTCTCGTCCGCTCCGTGGTGCTTCACGAAGCTCCTGAGACCAGTCATGGAATCGTTGAGGGTGCGCGGGGTGCGTCTGATCGTGTATCTGGACGACATTTTGTTGATGGCTCAGTGTCCTATACAACTACAGTCCCATTTGACATGGACGGTCGACCTGGTGCAGTCTCTCGGATTTCTAGTGAATCCTCAAAAATCTCATTTACATCCCACTCAGTCGATCGAGTTCCTGGGTTTCCTAGTCGACTCAGTCTCTTGCCAACTGCTCTTGCCCTCCCAGAAAGTCAGGTCTATCAAGAGGGAGTTGAAGTTACTGTTGTCCACACAGAGTGTATCCTTACGATCGATCGCTCGGATTGTCGGACTGTTGGCCTCATCCATTCAGGCGATCTTTTCAGGTCCCTTGCATTATCGGGCCCTGCAGCGTCTCAAGATCAGGCATTTGCAGAAGGGTCTTCGCTATTCCGATCTTGTTCCTCTGTCACCAGACGCGAAGTCGGAAATGCTGTGGTGGCTCAACCACATGGAGGCTTGGAACGGGAAGGCCCTGTTCGGCTCGACTCCGGATGTGGTACTGGAATCAGATGCGAGTCTTTGGGACTGGGGAGCCTGATGCGGAAATGTGACGAAGGGGCGGCCGTTGGTCTCAGGACGAACTAAGCCTTCACATCAATTGTCTGGAGCTTCTGGTGGGATCGCTTGCGATCCGCTGCCTTGCTCCTCAGGCCACCAGCTGTTGCATATTGCTCCGCATGGACAACATCTCTGCGGTGAGGTATGTGAACAAACTGGGAGGAACAAGATCGAAACTTTTAGCAGAAATTGCGAAGGACTTCTGGCACTGCTGCCTTCAGAGGAAGATCACTCTTATTGCAGAGTATCTTCCGGGTCGCCAGAATCAGGTGGCCGACTGGAACTCTCGCCATCTGCTGGATTTCAGCGACTGGCGGCTTCACCCCCGTGTATTTCGGAACCTGTCTCGCCTCTGGGGTCGGCCTTGGATCGATCTTTTCGCCTCTTGCCTCAATGCTCAGTTGCCCAGGTTTTACAGCTGGCGTCCGGATCCAGAGGCTCTTGCCACGGATGCCTTTCTCCAGACTTGGCCCCCTCATCTTTGCTATGCGTTTCCCCCATTCGTGATGATTCCGCGAGTCTTGGCCAGAGCAAAGCACTTCCAGTCGGAGGTCATTCTGATAGCTCCTCTTTGGAGGGATCAGGCATGGTTTCCGGATCTTCTGGAGATGAGTTGCTCGACACCGTTCCTGCTTCCACAGAAGTGGAACTTGTTGTTGGATCCTCTGCTCCACCAGAATCCTCTGGTTCTGTCGGGCCAGCTCCGGCTGGTTGTGTGGTGCCTTTCGGGGAACGCTGGAAAATCCCTGGCTTATCTGGAGACGCTACGTGATTTATCGATGAAGCTTGGGCCCCCAACACGCACAAGCGTTATGCATCAGCTTGGTGGCGATGGTGTGGTTGGTGTTCTGAACGAAACTTGGATCCCGCTTCAGCGGATGTTACTCTAGTAGTTAATTTTCTTGCCTCCATCGCTTCTTCTGGTTCTGCTTATAGGACAGTCAATTCCTTTCGCTCCGCTGTTTCTGCGGGCCACAATTTTGTTGACGGGAAGCCTATTGGGGAGCATCCCTTGATTTCTAAATTACTCTGTGGCATTCGGCTGGTTAAACCGCCTTGTCCAAAGTATGTGGTTCTTTGGGATGTCTCCATTGTCTTACGTTTTCTGGAGGCTTGGCCTCCCAATTCTTCCCTGTCTCGTAAGCAACTTTCAGTGAAGTTGACGATGCTCTTGTGTTTGGTGTCTTGTAAACGCATTTCGGATGTACGTGCGTTAGACCTCGCGGGACGTTCGTTTTCTCCGGATGGGGTCACTTTTACAGTTTTCCGACGCACTAAAAGTAACATGTCTTCTGTGACTTATCCAGCTTTTCCTCAGAACCCACAGTTATGTGTGGTCCAGTGCATAAAAGATTATGAGGTGAGTACTGCTCCTTTTCGACAAGATTTGTCTGGGCAGTTGCTTGCTGATTGATTTGCAGAAGCCTTTTAGGCCTGTGGCGCCGGCTACACTGGCCCGTTGGGTACGTTGGCTTATGTCTGAGGCGGGAATTGATATCTCCATTTTCGGAGCTCATTCCGCTCGGGGTGCCATGGCCTCTAAGGCTTTTACTGTTGGTGTGAGTTTGACAGACATTATGAAGGCCGCTGATTGGTCTTCCGTTACTGTGTTTAAAACGTATTATTTCAAACCCATTGTGGATATTGCATCTGTTGTGGTGGACCAGCTTTGAACAAGCATAATCTGAGCCTCCTGTCCTGCCATAGAATTAAAAATTTGCAAACATTCGTGACAAGAATTTTCAATTCTATTAAGGACACAGAGGCGAGGATTATCCCACCCAAATGTATTCTACTGCATTGCTTATGTCTTGCACCATGGCTTTGCTATGACTCTGAAATGTTTTTGCATTGTTTTTTTTCCCTACCCTTTGTACTGTTCCCTTCCAGGGTATTGAGATTATGTATTACGGCTCTGATTTTCTTTCAGGTTCAGACCAGAAGTGAATCTTCGTCGCCGCTCTCCTGCCTCGTTTCCAGCATTTTGGATTTTGGCTCTGCAGTGTTTTCCTGCTACGGTCTCTTCGCCCTTGGATGGTTGCAATGTCTCCTGTTGGTCGTTTGCAGTTGCCTTCGGATCTTCCCTCCAGGCTGTTCTTTGGTACCTCTTCAATTGACTTTTGACTATTTCGATATACTGGACAAAGAAAGAGGAAGTATTGCCCTCTATGGTTGTTTATATAGGATGTAGTCTCTATGGTTGCCTAAGTGCTCATGGGATTTGTAGTCTACTTTTTCTTTACTGTGTTCCTATTGGCTGCTGTTTGTAGTAAAGAAATCGAGAAAGCATAATCCTCGCCTCCGTGTCCTTTATAGAATAGAAAATTCTTGTCACGAATGTTTACAAATTATTAATTACACCTGTTTTCACCGAAGATCAAAGACGGACTTATGCATCATTAGATGTACAATTCAGGGCGGCCATCTTTCAACGTCATTTTTAAATAGTGATATTACCAAAGTGTTTTAGTGAAATGTGCATAATTTAAAGACATGATTGCAATAATATACGGGTTAGGAAAATTCATGTATATACATTTTTAGATGTTTTCCAATATTTGATTATTTAGCATTCTATAAATACAGAAAATATATGCTAAAAACAAAGTTATTTGCTTTTGTTTGTATACACTGAATATCAGCCTAATTCATGTGTTCACGTTAATGGATGGTTTCCAATACTTGATTATTTAGCAATCTATAAATACAGAATTTATATGCTAAAAACAAAGTTATTTGCTTTTGTTTCTGTACACTGAATATCATCATAACCCCTTTGTGTTCATAATTGAGCTCTGAAATGGCAATCAAAATGTCAAGCCTATGGAAGTGTGGTGCCTCAAACTAATATGTTCCATATTTCAGTTTCTGATGGAATAAGCTTGTGTGTTCTTCTTCTCATTAGTCTAAGTGCACCACATCTCCTCATCATTGTTGAGCCATTTGGAGCTCTGGTTTGGAGGTCAATATATATTTTGACTCCAAAATCCGAAGCTTTCGCACCCTGTTTCCTGCTCTCTCACTTTTCTCTACCCGGTCTATACAGCAGAATTTGAGGCGGTCCTGGTTGCTCTGATGGAATTTTTCAAATTGACGAGCAACGGAATAGCTTTCATCTTTGTTTATGATAGCATGCATGTGCTCAAGGATGCGTTTTTTTGGTCGGGTGGATGGTGCTCCCAATGTATCGTTTAGAGTAGGGGCATGTGAGGCAGTAAACCGTGAATTAAGAGTTGCAGTTAAGAAACAGCTTGATCATTCTGACATGCCTAGGATCCCCGGTCTGCCTTGAAAGTTGGTTGTTTTACTGCTATATTTGCAGGCCTTACATAGGGGAAGAAACCCAGAACGCTCATTCACTTTTTAACAATGGGGATTGACCCATAGTGGCTGTGAATCAGATGATCTCCCAATGAAGGACATCGATTTTTTGTGACCAGTGGGCGTACAGGAAGGTTGTTCTAAAGGATGTTATCTGTTAGCAGGATAGCCCAGTTCTTTTTGTAGATCTGTAGAATACCACTCAACTGTTAATTGTAGCTGGTTATCATCCTCACAGGGCCCTCCTGCATGGATTTACTGGGTCCCTTTACTACAAGTAGACCTACCCTATTGATCTTCTCTACCCTGGTCTATGCCTGATATAAATCAGCATTAGTGTAGCTTCTCTTTTTAATTCATTGCAGTGCCTGTTCTTTGGCTTGTCTGAAGCCCTGAACGGTGGTGCAATTGTGCTTAAGGCGCAATAGCTCCCCGAATGGTATATTTTTATAAGACTTCTTGGGTGGTGGATTCCTGCGTGTAGAACGGCGTTTCCCACCGTGGGTTTCCTGAACAGTCGTGTCAATAAAGTGGCATTTTCAATGTATACCTCCAGATCTAAGTAGGTCACAGAGGTGTCACTGATGTGGCTTGTGAATCTAAGATTCAGATCATTGTTGTTCAGGGAGGCTATGTACTCCTCAGCAGAGGAACGGCTGCCACGCCAAACAACAAAAAGATTGTCTATATATCTCGCCCACAAGGTTATTTTATTGATCCATGGATCTTTGGCTTCCCCCAGGCCAAGTGCTTCTCCCACCAGCCCACACAGAAATTCGCATAGCTGGGGGCGAAGCACGTGCCCATCGTGGCACTGCGTCGTTGTTAATAAAGTTGGCCTGCAAATATAAAGATTTTATTATTTAAGCAAAAGGTGATCATGTTTAGGAGCATCTTTTATGTTTCTAGCTTCAACTGTCTCTTATTCAGGAACCATTTGGTAACTTTAAGTCCATCGTGATGATTAATACATGTATATAAACTTGTTATGTCCAGAGTATTAAGGAGCATATCTTGTTCTCATGTAATGCCTTTGATCAGTCTTAAAAAATCCTGAGTGTCCCGGATATAGGAGGCAAGGACCCTGACTAGGGGTGCTAAAAAGGAATCAATATATATTGCTGTGTTCTCGAGAAGGCTGTTAATGGAGCCCACAATCGGTCTACCTGGGGCGTTGAGCAGATATTTGTGTATTTTGGGCAGGTGGTAAAATGTCGGTAGAGTTTGTGTTTCACAATGGAGAAACACATTCTCATCCTGCACCCACATGCCTTCATCCCTCCAGTCTTGCAGTAATCGGTGATAAGCATTAATGCATACCATGTATTCCTTTCTTCGTATTGGAACATAGCACTCCCTGACATTCAGCTGTCTCATAACCTCTTTTTAATAGTGTTTAGAAAACATCTAAGAATTTGTATACATGAATTTTCCTAACCCGTATGAAAAATTGCAATCATGTATTTAAATTATGTACATTTCACTAAAACACTTTGGTAATATCACTATGTAAATAGCACGATCAAAGATTGCAGCCATGAATTGTACATCTAATGATGCATAAATCCGTCTTTGATACTCAGTGAAAACACATGATGTATTGCTATTTTAAATATTTCAGTGAAGACCAGAGAAACTGACATTGAGGAAGCCGTAAGGCAAAACGCGTCTGTCGAGGGGGGGTTTGCAAAATAAAGCATCCAGCCTGAATAACTTTCTGAGTGTGCTCTCCAGTTTGGGCTACAAATGGGTTTGCCTTGTTTGCGGGATTGCCGAATATATATATATATATATATATATATATATATATATATATATATATATATATATATATATATATATCCAGCTCGAGTCCCTGCAAGTTTCAACAGCATAGAGACAGCACTTTTCCGCAAAAGCACAGCGGGTAACTCAATACTATACGCCACCAGCAATCACCCGACGGCGTTAATACAAAGTATACCCTATGGGGAGCTGCTCAGGCTCAGGCGTAATAGCTCCAGAGATTCAGATTTTAAGATTGCAGCATCAGCATGCATCAGTAGATTCTTAAAAAGAGGATACGCAATGCCAACGCTACAAAATGCGTTACAAAAGGTGAATGCATTAAATAGATCGATTCTACTGACTGAAAAAGACCATTCTTCCGTGGATAAAAAGAACGAACAGGGAAAATTCCGGCTGGTAACCCCCTATTCGGCGGAAGCAAATTATCTGAAACGCATGCTCAGAAAGAATTGGCATATTTTAAAAACTGACAGTTGTATCAAGGATGACATCCCAGAGTACCCCTTGGTAACTTTCAAGAAATCAAGATCTCTGAAAGACATGTTAGTTCAAAGCCATCTAAAGAAAATTGAAAGGAAAACCAACACATTGACAGATCTAAAGGGCTTCCACCCTTGTCACCACTGCAAAGCCTGTGCACACAGTAAGAGGGTCAAAACCTACGAGATTCCGAACACTGGGATAGTGAAAACAATCAATAAATACCTCACATGCAACACCTCCTACGCAGTATACTGTCTTAAATGCCCGTGTGGACTAATGTACATCGGGAGCACGATTAAACCCCTGAAATTGAGGATTTTAGAACACCTGAGAGCAATTGACAAAAACGACCAGTCATATCCCGTTGCCCGACACTTTCAGCAAAAACACTCAAGCAACAGACACCAATTACAATATTTCGGGTTAGATCATATACCGGAAAATCCCAGGGGTGGCGACAGACTGCACAGTTTGAGGAGACTTGAGTCTCGATATATTATCGATTTAATGACCAAACACCCTAATGGTTTAAATGCAGGAGAGGAATTGGCTTCTCATATAGGCCAGTGAAGTGAAAAAGTTACTGAAAAATGCACAATCTATGAATGACCAAGAACTGTTAATTTGTTTATCTGTATGAATGCTGTAGAACACCAAAGCCGATCAATGAATCTGTGATGCTCAATATATCTGTAGAAGTAACATGAGAAACATTATTCCAAGTTAGGTACTAGGAAGTAATGACAATGTCGTGTGGATAAAAATAATTTGTGCAGCTTTTAAAGGAAAATTAGAAGTCAACTGTAATTGGTCCATGCACTAGTATTATGTTTTCGTTTAAACTTTGCTGTTTTGTAGAACTTCCACAGTGTGAATTTTGAAAGTATGAAATGATATTGATAATTATAGTCTAGTAATGGGACGAAACAAAAAATGAATCAAGGGTGACTTGCCGATCCACGGCGAAATGTTTTCTACTCGTCACTTGTTGTGTCTTAGTACAATGGCTCGTAATTTACTGACAAGGTGATTTAATAGTGAGATGTTATGCAACTTCAATATGGCTGATGGGTTGCCAGTAAAACGAGATCCTTATGCCGATACACGGCGAGACACCATGAAATGCGAAAGTTAACTTTGCGCAATTTATGTTTTTATTTAAATCACGAATGTCAGTAATATGCTTGAAATCAGTGTCAGCAGTTACCGAGGCTTAATGAAGTAGGATAGCCCTTACATTGTACATTAACTCACAACGTGTCGTACACTGTGAACAACTTCCAATATGGTGTAATGATTTGTAGTCCCTTGTTTGTTTCTCCCACTAATCACGAGTGAACGCTGTTAAAAACATGGCGCCCGCCATCAATGTTTGTAACATTGAGGAAGGCGGAGCGCCGAAACGCGTCTGTTGCAAACTTAAAATAAACTAACCGAAAACGACCCCCGGAGTGCGTGGTTTCTTTCCTCTGCGAAAGTCTGGTGGAAACCGTGAGCTGAATATATATATATATATATATATATATATATATATATATATATATATATATATATATATATATATATATATATATATATATATAACCAACAAAAGAGTAGACCCACTGAAAAGAAGCCAGCAGGCAGGTACGTTTTTTGAATTGTTTAATGAGAACAACTTGCCAACAGGAAGCAGCATGGAAAATGCATCAGCATGAACGTCCCGCCAGACACGTTTCGGGAACCTCGTTCCCTACCTCAATGGGTTTATGAACTGCTAACATCAAGACAGCGTTCTCCGTACATTTTAAATTCCAGGGTCCTGACCCAGTGGGCGTGGCCATCATGGCCTTCTGGTTCCAGTAGTGCGGAGAAATACCCTTGTGTGAGTCCGTCTTGCACAGTAGACAATAAATCAAATTTATGAGCTATATGGGTTTATGCAACGTCCAGCTTCACAACCTGCCATGTTTTACAGTTGCTGCCTTGAAAACCGCCTCCCGCAATAGCGCTCGCACCATCTTGGCACCAGCACGGGTCTGCACACAAGCGGTGGGCTTCCTTTTGTGGCAGGGCTCAGCCAATAAACATCACCAAAAAAAGAGTAGCTCCACTGAAAGGAAGCCAGCAGGAAGATAAGTATTTCAATTGTTTAATGGGAACAACTTGCCAACAGGAAGCAGCGTGGAAAAGGCATCAGCATGAAAGTCCCGCCAGATGTGTTTCGGGAATCTCGTTCCCTTCCTCAATGGCTTTATGAACTGCTAAATCAAGACAGCATTCCCCGTACATGTTAAATTCCAGGGCCCTGCCCCAGTGGGGTGACCATCAATCAATCAATCAATCAAGGAACTTGTAAAGTGCGCTACTTACCCGTGAGGGTCTCAAGGCTACTGCTAGAAGAGCCAGGTTTTGAGGAGTCTTTTGAAGGCGAGTAGGTCTTGGGTCTGCCGAAGGTGGGTAGGAAGGAAGTTCCAGGTCTTGGCGGCAAGGTAAGAGAAGGATATGCCACCGGAGGTCATTCGTTGGATGCGACGGACAGTGGCGCGGGCAAGGCTGGCGGATCGGAGCTGGCGGGTGGGGGTGTAGAAGCTGAGTTTGCTGTTCAGGTAGGCTGGTCCGGTGTTGTGGAGTGCTTTGTGAGCGTGGGTGAGGAGCTTGAAGGTGATCCTCTTGTCGACAGAGAGCCAGTGTAGGTCTCTCAGGCGAGGGGTAATGCGGCAGGGGATGTTGAGGATCAGTCGGGCGAAAGCGTTTTGAATGCGTTGAAGTCGACACAGGTGCTTGGCTGGGATTCCCGCATACAGTGCGTTGCCGTAGTCCAGTCTGCTGCTGACGAGGACCTGTGTCACCGTTCTTCTTGTTTCAGTCGGGATCCACTTGTAGAACCTGCGGAGCATGTTGTAGCACGAGAAGGAGACGGCGTTGACCTGCTTCAACATGGAGAGGGAGGAGTCGAGGATGAATCCTAGGTTGCGTGCGTGCTTGGTAGGTGTCGGTGCTGCTCCCAGTGTGGTCGCCCACCAGGAGTCGTCCCAGGCTGAGGTGGTGGGTCCGAGGATGAGGACCTCCATTTTGTCCGAGTTTAGTTCCAGACGGCTGCTCTTCATCCAGTCGGCGATGGCCGTCATTCCCTCGTGGAGGTTGGTTTTGGCTGTGTGCGGGTCCTTGGTGAGGGAGAGGATGAGCTGGGTGTCGTCGGCGTAGGAGATGATGTTGAGGTTGTGCTGGAGGGCCACTTGTGCGAGGGGGTCCATGTAGACATTGAACAGCGTCGGGCTGAGAGATGAGCCTTGGGGAACACCGCAGATGATGTCGGTGGCTTCGGATCAGAAGGGCAGGAGGCAGACGCACTGGGTTCTGCCGGAGAGGAAGGACGTGGTCCAGTTGAGGGCCTTCTCTTGGATTCGGGCTTCTTGGAGGCATGTCTTTAGGGTGCGGTGGCAGACCATGTCGAAGGCGGCTGACAGGTCCAGGAGGATGAGGGCTGATGTTTCGCCATTGTCCAGTTGGCGTCTGATGTCGTCTGTGGTGGCGATGAGGGCTGTCTCGGTGCTATGGTTTTGTCGATTCCAGACTGGGACGGGTCCAAGATGTTGTTGTCTTCGAGGTGGCGGGTCAGTTGTATGTTGATGATTTTCTCGATGACCTTCGCCGGGAACGGGAGCAGGGAGATGGGTTGAAATTTCTTGAGGTCCGTAGGGTCTGCCTAGGGCTTCTTGAGGAGGGCATTGATTTCGGGGTGCTTCCAGCTTTCTGGGAATGCCGCCGTCTCGAAGGAGATGTTGATGACCTTCCGTAGCTGGGGTGCGATGGCTGTGTCTGCTTTGTTGAATACGTGGTGTGGGCAAAGGTCTGACGGAGATCCTGAGTGGATGGAGTTCATGACCTTGTGTGTCTCGTCGTCCGTGACGTTGGACCAGGAGGTAAGGCGGTTGGTGCTGGTGGTGTTCACAGGGGGGTGGTGTCTGGCGTAGTTGGTGTGGTCGTGGAGTTGAAGCTGTCGTGGATGTCAGTGATCTTGCGGTAGAAGGAGGTGGCCAGTGAGTCGCACAGTTGTTGTGAGGGCGGGATGCCGTTGGTGTCGGCGCTGGTTTGGAGAGTTCCTTCACAATGCTGAATAGCGCTTTGCTGTCATGTGCATTGTTATGCAAACTGCCTTTAAAGGAGGATATCTTGGCTAGTCTGATGAGTTGGTGGTGTCTGTGGGTGACGTCTTTGTGGGCTGTGTGGCTGTGCGGTGTGCGTTAATGGATCCATTTCTTCTCCAGTTTCCGGCATGCCTGTTTGGAGGTCTGGAGCTCTTCGGTGAACCAGGTTGCTTTTTTGTTGCTGTGGTTGTTGGACTGTATCTTGAGCGGGACGAGGGTGTTGACGCAGTTGTCGGTCCACTGTCTGAGGTTGCGGGCAGCGGCGTCTGAGTCAGTGGAGTCGGTGGGTGGGTTCCGGGCGAGGGTGGTGGTCAGTTGGTGTCCGGTGACTTTGCTCCAGCAGCGGCGGGGCAGTTCTTGGGTTCGGTGGTGCATGGTAGGTTTCTTGAAAGTGAAGTGGACGCAGAGATGGTCGGTCCAGTGGAGTCCGGTGGCGTGGTCGAAGGAGACGTAGGGGCTTGCGGAGCGCCTTCTGGTTCCTGGAGTGAAGAGAAATAATCTTGTGTGAGTCCATCTTGCACAGCAGACAATAAATCCCATTTATGACCCGTGTGGGTGCATGCAATGTCCTGCTTTACAACCTGCCACGCTTTACAGTTGGTGCCCTGAAAACTGCCTCCCGCAATAGCGCTAGCACCATCTTGCCGCCAGGACGGGCCTGAACACAAGCAGTGGGTTTTCTATCGCGGCTGGGCTCAGCCGCTAAACATCCCCAACAAAGGAATAGCCCCCCTGAAAGGAAATCAGCAGGCAGGTAAGTATTTCAAATGTTTAATGGGAACAACTTGTCAACAGGAAGCAGCGTGGAAAAGGCATCAGCATAAAAGTCCCGCCAGATTCGTTTCAGGAACCTCGTTCCCTTCCTCAATGGCTTTACGAACTGCTAACATCAAGACAGCGTTCTCCGTACATTTTAAATTCCAGGGTCCTGCCCCTGTGGGCGTGACCATCACGGCCTTCTCATTCCTGTAGTGCAGAGAAATAACCTTGTCTGAGTCCATCTTTCACAGTGGGGCTACTCTTTTGTTGGTGATGTTACTGATGGTGTTCTGGCACTGTAGATGAGTCCTCAATGGACTCACCTGCAGATCCATATCCATAGATTGAACCAGTTGCCTTGTCCAGTACAAACTTAAAACGGCACAACAGACAGTGGAACACAGGCTGCACACATTATAACCATATCGGTTTAAAGGTCCAAGGACCAGTTGTCTTTCAGTTCCTGTAGTAACGCCACTCCGGAGTACTGTATCATGCGTTCACAGCACAGCAGGACGTGTGCTAAGTCCATCAGCATTTGCCCTCGAGGTGGAACATCCATTGCAGAGCAACAAAAATGTAACCAAATGAGGAATAACATAGGTGTTATGCCACCAAACACACTAGAAACCAAAGAGTGTAAATAGGTGTTGGGATTCAGGGGAATTAAGGCATGGATGCCTTCTGCTCATTCCCTTCCGCTCTTTCCTGTATGATTTTCTGCCTGACTGAGTGCACATAGGAACTTGTAGATAGTCCCTTAGGCTCCCATGAAAGGACCTACCTCCAGGATACCGGGGCTTGGTTTCTTTCACGGTCCCTTGCCATGGGACTCCGGTTCCTGTTTTGAAGTCTGGGTGCCTTGCTATTGGGTTCCGGTAAGTAGGGCTTGTGTTTTGCCTACTTGTTTGCTTCTTTCCTGATCCTTGGCTCTGATTGAGTCATTTGTTTTTTGGACCTTCTGAAAAACAATAACAGAGATGCGCGGCTGCGTGTCTCCATGTTCACTGACTTTGGGCTTCCTGGATTTTTGTAGTCTGTCCGCCTCGTTTTGTTTATTTGGGCGGAATCACGAAGGAGCTGAAATACGGCCATTTTTCTGTGCGCCTTCTTTTCATTTGGGTTGGGTTTTTTTTGGGTTCTCTTTAAGAGACTCTTTTCCCCCTTTCTTTGGGTTTACATGGAGAAGGTGTATTTTAACTGCGAAAGACAAAACTGTAGTTGGTATTACTGCAGTTTCCTTTCCCCGAACTCCCTTATTTCTATTTTTGTTATAGTGTGCTTCATTACACACGCAGGACCAGCGAACACGACTATTTAGAAAACACACTTCTCAGCATATCAAGAGCGTCTATATCCACAGAACTGGGCAAGCAGGGGTGTCTGTGAGTTCTTGTGTGCACTTAGTCCTGCTTTTAATGTATCTTTAATATGGTGTGTGAATTCAAAAGTGATATATTGTGTCCCTTCTTTTTAAGGTCACAGCTGTGGTCAGTTTAAGTACTGTCGGGTGATCAATAAGGAATTACGCTGCTGTTCCTGAGAAATCTTCACTCCCTGTTTTGTTCCCCCACCTTCTCCCTACATCGGGGTCGCCCATCACCCTGATTATTTAGTGGGGTGTAGGATGTCAGGTGAGGGTAGTGGACTGGGATATTCTTGACTCCTGCAGTGGCGGGCGGGTTGGCAAGTGGAACAATAGGATGTAATCACTCTGAATATAGTCTGGAACATGCTGACAAAACCAGACCCATTTGCTTTAAATCCACTCCTGCAGTATTTGAAGCATTAAATATGCAGTGCACAAGTTCACCAAAACGTTGTGGCAGATTTGTGCACAGTAACAACTGTATTTCAGAGGAAGACCTTACAACTTGGAGACACATGTCTCTCTAGAATGTGAGAGCAACGTCCTTTTGGAATAATAAGTCTTTCAGTTGGTTTAACTTATCAAAGTTAATGTTAATTGAAGGCCACAAGGTAACATCCCTAGTTGTGTGTGTTGGTGGACATAACATGTTATTACAACAGGTCACGACCCTGGAAACCTTCACCACAAATGGCACTTCCTTTTTAATTTTTAATTTTTTTATTTTACTCCTGGTTTAATCGCACAAGAACCATGGCTGTACAGGATCAAATAACTTAATTTGAAAGCAACCGGACCACTGGCTGAATCAAGGTAGCTGGGAAAACCCTCCAGATAACAAGCCAAATTGGTCCTGGATGTATTACATGCCCCAGTGTCACCTCTTTACAACTTAATGAATGGATGAGCGAAGTTTCACTTTTGTTATTGCTTTGTCTCCACTCAGACACCTGTAATTTTTTTTTTTTATTAAAAAGATCTTTATTAATAGCAAAGCCATTGACAACACCAAATGTAACACTTGAGCACAGTGCATCTCCACATAAAGTATGATCATCACATAAGCAACAAAGATTATTACGAACACAGCCTTATTGCCGGCATCCCGGGGGCCCGGCGGCGAGGTAATGCATCGATTGTGTAACTGTGCCAGTAGAAGCGTTTTGTGGTAGGTCTCGTGTTGATTCGGTGTGACAACTGGCAATCTACTACTGCAATCGCGGTTAACAGATCTAATACTGAGACAAGGTCAAAAAACTACCCCAACTAAACTCCCACCCCGCCCTCTAGAGTGTGTCTGTGTGTCCGCCAGCCCTACCCTAACTAACATGTCTCCCAGTGTACCTACGTGTACCTACTCTGTATCCAGTGTCTAACCTCCCTCAGTGAACGGTCCCCCCCCCGGCAGCCCCCCGTCCCAACTTCCCTCGCCTAACTCGGAGCCCTCCCAGCCTTCCCCCTCCAGTATAGCGAAGATCACAGTCAGAGCCTACTCCTCCACCCCATCCAGGAGTTCAACCGCCTCGGATGTGTCAGAGCCTTCCTCCTCCCCCTTCTGCAGGTATTCTTTATAAAGATCCCAGAAATTTTTGGGCCTACTCCTGGGCGGTAACAGGTCGCTGTATAGTTCTGTCTGGGTGCAGCAATACTGTAGGTCTCGCATCCATCTTGTTTTGGTTGGCAGGGGCCCTCGCATCCAGCAAGCCGCCACCACTCTCCTCGCCAATAACAGTGCCATGTCCACCAGCCGACGCAGAGAAGGGGCCAGTGGCTTAGAATAACCAATAAGCGCCAGTGCCGGAGTGCGGGGCAGGGTCTCCCCCAGAATCTGGTCCAGTTCGGCAAAGACCTCCCCCCAGAATGCCTGCACCCCAGGGCATAACCATGCCAAATGGAAAAAATCTGCCACCATTGTCCGGCAGCGCTCGCATTCAGCTGTGGGGCGAAGGCCATAACGGTGCAAACGCTCAGGTGTATAGTACACCCGCTGTAGATATTTAAAATGCACCAACCGGTGCCTGCCATTCAATGAGATCTTACGCGTGCTAGAGCAGCAGTATCGCCACATAATATCGTCTATTGGGGATTGAAAATCAGCCTGCCAGGCCTCCCTGGCCTTAGAGGGTTGCAATCGCTGATGCGCTACACCCAACTTGTTAACCTGCGAAACGAGCTTCACCGGCGAGGTAGATTTGATAACATAGGTCAGTTCCGGGACCTCCTCCGGTTCCTCCAAGTCTGGGCCCAGTGTTTCACGGAACGCAGAGCGGAGTCTATGATATTGGAATTTCTGTAGCAGGGTGTGGCCCGACTCCGTGGGAGTCAGCTGGTCCCAGGTTTTAAGCGTGCCATCCGCGAATAGGTCCTCCATTCTCTCCACGCCAAGGGTCCGCAGGGCTTTAAGCACTCCTTTTTCACCCAACGGGTCGAGCAAAAGGGCCCACTCGACGGGCATCAGTGGGGAGTATAGCAATGTGCTGCACGAGAACTCACCAAATGGTTCCAGGCATGGTTGGTCGCCTTAAGCGAGTCCATTTGTCCAACCGTGCGGTCCGTGGGCAGGCAAACAGTGGCAGGCAGAGGGAGCGGATCCGCAAATAGCCGCTCCAGTATAAGGTGCGGAGTCCGAGCATCACCATGAATCCATGAGTGTAAATGCGATGCCTGTGCTACCCTATAAGAGCATTCTAGGTCCGGTGCTCCCAGTCCTCCCATCTCGCAAGGGAGTATCAGGGTCGTCCATCGAACTCTGGGCTGTTTGCCCCCCCAGGCCAGTCTTATCATGACTTTGGTAAGCTGTTTAAAGAAGACCTTCGACAATACCACAGGCAAATTCAGGAAGAGGAGCAGGAATCGGGGGAGCACCACCATTTTCATTAAAGCGATTCTACCCGAAAGGGAGAGCGGAAGCCTGATCCAGGTATCGACGTCATCGACCAATTTGCTATATGCCACCCCGTAATTGTCCCGAATGAGAATCTCGGGATCTGTATGAAGGCGAATGCCCAGATAGCGAACTGAGTCGGAGGACCACTGAAGCGGGTATTCCATAGCAAACGGCCGTGTCACCGGGGTGAGCGGAAAAGCGATTGACTTATCCCAGTTCACCTTCAGGCCCGAAAGCGAGCCCAAGCGGACCACCTCACGAAGAACCGCAGCCAAGTTAGCCTCCGGGTCCCTAACATACAGCAGTGTAACATCTGCATAGGTTGATATCCCTATTTTATAGGTGGGGAAACTGATGCCCTCCAGGCTGTGGTATTCCCGAATTGCACATGCCAGGGGTTCCGCCACCAATGCATAGAGCAACGGCGACAGGGGGCAACCCTGTCGCGTGCCCCTTCCAATATAGATCGGCTGCGTCACTCTATCACCCAAACACAGTCTGGCAGAGGGACGGTGGTACAGCGCCCCAATCCGCTGCATGAATGGCTTGTCCAAACCCAACTTCCGCAATACACGTACCATGAAGGGCCACTCAACCGAGTCGAATGCCTTTTCCATGTCAAGGAAGATTGCCAGCGCGCTGTTCTCCTGCTTGACATGCTGCATGGTGCCCAGTACCGTGCGTATATTGTAGGTCAAATTTCTGCACGGGACAAACCCGGACTGCTCCGGGGCGACCAGTCCAGGGACCAATAAGGCCAGACGAGTGGCTATTACCTTAGCATAAATCTTAGCATCGACATTCAGCAAGCTGAGCGGTCTGTACGAGCCGCAAAGGTCAGGCGGTTTCCCCGGTTTAGGGATAGTGATGAGCAGTGCTTCACGCATAGTAGGTGGCATTTCACCGTTCTCACAAACTGCATCAAAGAGGGTAACCAAGTGTGGCAGCAGTAGGTCCTTAAAGGCTTTGTAAAAACTAACCGTGAGGCCATCCGAGCCCGGGGCACTGCCCGATCTCATACTTGCTAGAGCTTCCAGTATTTCGTCCTGGTGGAAGGGGGCCATTAAGAATTCCCTATCTGAGTTCTTGAGGAACGGCATAGATATATGATCTAAATAGTCCTCCATTTCGTCCTCCACTCCCTGCGTCTTGGATTGATATAACCCTGCGTAATAATTTCTGAAGGTCTCAAGTATCTGCTCTTCGTCTGTGACCGTGTCTCCCTCCGGAGTTCTCAGCTCCTCGACAACCAATGGGCATCTAGAGCTCCGTACCATGCGTGCCAGTAACGCACCAGGTCTTTTCCCTTCCCCGTACACTCTGGCGGTGGCATATTTACCCATATATAGAATCTCTCTGTCTGCCAGAGCCTGAAACTCAGACAGGAGTTGGGTGATCTCCAGCCCCTCAGAATCGCCGCCGGATTGCAGTTGCCTAGCTTCTAACCCCGCTATCCTATTCTCCAAAGTGGTGAGGTCCCGTCTGATGGAGCGCAGCACACTTGAGTGCTTGGACATAGCCACTCCCCTGATGTACACCTTAAAAGCTTCCCAGACCGTAAAGAAGTCGTCTACTGTACCTATGTTTGTCACAAAGAATTGGTCTATGTCCTCCGCGATCTCCCCCCTGAAGGCCTCATCGAGCAACGCAAAAGGGGGAAACCTCCAGGTGAAGGCCGGAATCCCTTTCCTGGCTGTTAAGAGGTGTAGAAGGATAGGGGAGTGGTCCGAAAGTGTGCGTGGGAGGACCTCGCATGCGCTAGTGCTGCCAAGTACCTGGGGGGACGCCAACCAGTAATCTATCCTAGTGTGGACATCATGGAAGGCCGAGTAATGTGTAAAACCGCCCTTCGTGGGGTGCCTCTCCCTCCAAACATCCACCAAGTCTGACTTAGTCATTTCCGCTCTCATATACGAGGCCAAAGCCGTCGGGCGCAGAGCAACGCCCGCGGAGCGGTCCATAGTTGGGTCAAATACAAAGTTAAAGTCCCCACCCCATAGCGTCCAAGGCTGCGTGTGTGACCTGGCGAGAGCTGATAGAGTTGCATAGAATTCAGGGTGGTCATAATTGGGGCCATAAACATTCACCACCAATAGATCTATGCCCTTACCCACACATCTAGCCATGACGTACCTGCCCTCCGGATCAGTGTGCACTGGGATGAGCTTCAGCTGTGAGGAA
The DNA here is from genome assembly GCF_964263255.1 of Lissotriton vulgaris. NCBI lineage: Eukaryota > Metazoa > Chordata > Amphibia > Caudata > Salamandridae > Lissotriton > Lissotriton vulgaris. Next base: position 1,574,687,196 of record NC_141685.1, read on the forward strand.
GGATTGGCCCAAATCAATACCCCACGGGCGTGTGTCGTGAAGCCCGCGGCGACTATGTTCCCAGCCAATCCCCTAGCCTGTAGCATCCTGCTGGAGTGTGGTAAGTGCGTTTCCTGTAATAGGGCTAGGTCCACATGATGTCTACTGAGATAGCTAAGGACCTTCCTCAATTTACGGAAGTCGTTCAGACCCCTCACATTCCAAGTTATAAGTTTCAGCGTATCCGGGCCATGTGTAGGCAAATTCGGTGCAGCGTTAGCCATTACAAGGATTCACTCGTGTATGTGTATCAGGTATAGGCGAATAAGGACACAGCAGTTCACGCAATTTCAAAGACGCCAGCCAGCGTCTCCGAACAGGGACAGCACCACACCGCAGTACACACTCCATACAGTTAAACCCCACAAACAACCCCAGGCAACATTTCACCCCAACAGACCAAATCCTAGCCCCCACCCCTCGAGCACCAACCCACCCACAGCCGACCTCCCCCAACCTGGTCAGACAGCACCCAAAAACCCCCCCCATCAACCCTCCACAAGTGTAGTGTTCAACAGTTCAACACTAACCCCTCAGAGAGTATCTCAACCAAAGGCACCAGGGCAGAGCGCGCCAAAATAGTTCACCACCAACTGTTCCGAAGAAATGTGTGATCAGCGCCTCAGACCGGCCCCTCTTATGTAACAGTGCCCCTCTGATAGCAAGTATAACCTCCCTCCCCCACCCAAACTGATCCCCCCAGTTCTGCAGCATTTGTCCATGAAACCTTCCCAAGTTGCATCCGCCACCTTACCAACAGTGCGTGGGACCTATGTCCGATCAGCATCACCACACCCAAACAAAGCGACCCCTGTGTAGCGAATGTAGACCTCTCGGGCCTCTGCAAACATAGAGTCCTTGTGGTGCCAGGGTCAGGTGGGCGCCTCCATGGAAGAGCACCGAGCCTCTCTACAGTGACCTCTAGTCCTGCTCTTCCAGGTTCGATGCCGAGCCGGCGTCGTCGTCCTGGCCTCGCCGGGCCTCCTTCCGCTCCCGCGGCCAAGTTTTCAGGGACTTGTGAAGTTCCTTAGGGTCCGTGAAGTAATACGACCTCCCACAGGTGTTTATGCGGAGCTTGGCGGGATACAACATCGCATAGTCCAGGCCCAAAGTTCTGAGTTGTTTCTTGTATGGCGCAAACTGTCGCCTCTCTTCCTGCACCTTGGCTGTGAAGTCCGGGTATATGGAGATATCCATACCCTCATGTTGTAGTTTGCCCTTCTCCCTCGCCATTCGAAGGGCCGTGTCTCTGTCGCGGTAGTTAAGTAACTTCGCGATAATGGGGCGAGGAGGCGCGCCAGGCTGAGGTTGTGGGCCCAACGTGCGGTGCGCCCGTTCCACAATGAACATGGGGGAAAACACTTCCTCACCCAGTAGAAGCTTCAGCAGTTTCTCTACGTACAGCTCCATCTTCCCCGTTTGTGTAGTTTCCGCTACGCCTGTGATGCGGAGGTTGGATCTGCGGGAGCGCGCCTCCAAGTCCTCTGTCTTGGACCCTGATAACATGAAGAAGCCTATCGAACTGCTTTCTCTCTTTGTCCCACTCTGTTTGAGCCTCCTCCGCTTCAGTGAGACGGCGCTCCACCATGTCTAGGCGCTCCGCATGTTTATCCACACGCTCCGCCATACGATCCATGCGGTAGGACAGAGCGTCTATCTTGGTACCCACAGATGCCATGCTATCTTGGATGCCTTTCTCCATTGCAGCTAACATGTCTCTGAGTTCCGTGGGTGCCGGGGCTGCCGCCGTGGCCCCCTTCGGCGATGTCTCCGGCGCCGCCACCTCCGACCCCTTCGGACGGCGCCGTTCAAAGGAGAGCTTCCCCTGGGCCGAGTCATTCTTCCCCATCGCAGTCCCAAATGTGTTGAGGTGTAGAGCGGGGGAGCCCCTCTGCGGCAGCAGGCAAAGTATGCAACCCTGGGATCTTTGTAAGCAAGCGAAGCACTGCCTCCAATCTCCGGGTTTCCGACGCGACCAAGATGGCGTCGGTAATGGCGGACGAAGCCCTTCCCCGCGCTGCAGCAAGTCTCTCACCCTCACGGCTTAGAAGGCAGTCAGGACCACAGTTCCTGCCCCGGTTTACCTCTCCCCAGGGGGCAGCGGGATAGCGGTTCGCCGCAGCGGAGAACCAGATCGGTTATGGCACCAAGTTAGTGGGCGCTCCGCCTCGTGGCGCAGACGGTCAGAGTTGTATGCTTCCCCCTGTCGCGAAGCCTCCGGGCCCTTCACTTATGAGCAGTCGCCGAAAAGGAGGGAGAGAACTCCTCAAGCAGTGATAAGTCCAATTTTCGGTCCGGTCCGCACCCAGTCCGATCACTCTCGGCGTCGAGGCCGCACGTCCGATGACGTCGCCCGGCCACCTCTCCAGGATAGTGCGCGGCTGCCGGCCTAGTCCGTCACTGCCGCGTCGCCGGGAGCAGCACCCTCAAATGGTCGGGAAGGCTCACACACAGCCGGTCCAAAAGTTCTCCAAAGGCAGCCGGGGATGCCAGTAGGCGTTCGAGAGCACTCTATGACATGTTCGGCACAATTAAGGATAGTTTAACAGGATTATTCCGGGGCTATGCGAGGAGCCGAAGGCTCACGCGTCCGCCATCGACGCCGGCTAGCTCCGCCCTCAGACACCTGTAATTGACAGGCAAAAACCAGGTCTTGTGTAAAAAACTCTCTCCTAAAGCTTCATATCTACCTACTTGAAAGTGTTTCAAACAAGATGTAAAATGAAACTTTGATATGGGCTATGAGAGATACCCACGAATTAACCAGACAGCTGATGGTGTTTCTGCTATTGTAAAGGGAAGCTTCTCTAAATGGTTTATATTTAGCACTGTGTAAGTTGCATCTATTTTGCCATTAGTCTTTGTGTGCATGTCAGATTATAAGGCATAAACAACTCTTTTGCATTCAGATATCTCCAGGGCACACAGTTTGATTTTAAAACCTGCAATGTCTAACTCAGTTCCATAATTAATATCACCTGACTTTACCCATGCTGGACGAAAGACATGTCATTCTGTATATTTATCTCAAATGCAGATGATACAATATTGTTTAAAGAATACATGCAAGTTGATAATTAATTCATGCCATTTTCCACAACAGCCAGTGCCTTTTCCAAATTTGCAAGTTCTCTTAAAAGTTCATCAGTTTGCTGCCTAAAACTTTTCAAAGTTCATTCTGTATTGCATATATGAAGCATTTAGAACATGGTGACCTAGGACCCAGCAAGAAATCTTATGAGCTCTTGTTATCAGAATGGAGAGACAGATGTTCCTTAAGTGCAGATAAAGGCGAAAGCTGCAACCATTGCTGGCATAGCACTCATACACTGCAGGTAGTAACCACGTCTGAATGTGTGTGTAGGCGGTCGGTGGTCCAGTATGCTTTGTGGAGGAGCCAAAACTTAGTTTGTGCTAGGACAGGGGTGATCTTCTTTTGTGTAGCTCAGGCCCACATCTTCCCCCACTCGAGCTCGCTTAACTGGGTGTTTAGCTGATTGGACCAGAAATCGGTTAGCTTGGCGTTAATTTAGGTGTTGTTTGGGCGTAGTAGTTTATGTATGTGTGATACTTGGTGTCCTAGTTTGTTGATGCTTGCCATGTATTGGTAGATTGAGGGGATTGTGGTGTGCAGCTTGACCTTTGATAGGGCTGCCCTAACTTTTAGAAATCTGTATAGGTCTATGTCTTCTAGCTGGTAGCTGCTTTTCAGTTCATTGAACGTAATAGGACCCGGACCCTTGTCTAGTTGGTGCAGGAAGCAGATGCCCTTCTCTATCCATGTCTGAAAGTTGAGGCACTTCCCCCTATATTTGATTCTACAGTTTTCCCAAAGCAACTCCGATTTGGAACCCCTGATACTTGTCTCCATTTTCCTGTGCACTTTTTGTATTGCTCTCTTGGTGTTTTTGAAGATCTGCTTGGACTTGACAGGGTAGGTGTTAGTCGTGAGCAGGGTAAGGGGGTGCCTGTTGTTTAAAATGGCCCTCTCTACATGTAGCCATACTGGGGAGTAGTCCTGCAATGGGGACACCCACTGCGTTCCCTGTTTATCCAGGAACGCGAGTTGGTAGGTTTGGAAATCCTTCAGGTTTAGGCCCCCTTGTGCTTTGGGAAGTCTCAGCTTCCTGATGCTGATCCCTGCTTTCTTGTCCTGCCATATTCATTTTGTGATTATTTTGTCAATTGTCTGGTGGAAATCGTCTGTGAGAAGGAGGGGGAGCATGCTTGACAGATAGTTGATCATTGGGGTGATCATCATTTTTATAGTTTCCATTCTCCCCACCACATGATGTATTTCGGGCTCCACACTAGAAGTTTTTTTACCTTTTCTAGCAGTGCTTTTTCATTGTGGTGGAAGAAGCTGTATAGGTCAGTCCCGAAGAGTATGCCTAGGTATTTGATGTTACCTTCTGCCAGGTCAGCCCGGATTCCCCCAGGGAGTCCCTAGTACAATGTATGTTTAGGGGCTTGCACTCTGATTTGTCCTTATTTAGTTGGTAGCCTTATTGGTTAGAGTAGTGAGCGATTGTGCTCAGAAGCCCATTAATGGAAGTTTTCGGTTGTTCGGTTAATATTAGAATGTCGTCTGCGTATGCAGCTAGCTTTACCACTGTGTCCTTGATATGTACCCCCTTGATGTCTTTGTTTAGTTTAATCCCCTGGATGAGGGGTTCCGTGGCCAAGAGGAACAGTGAGGGCAAAAGAGGGCATCCCTGTCTGGTTCCCTGCTTTAGATTGAAGGGTCTTGACAGTGAGCCGCTGATCGCAATGCGTGCTGAAGGGCATTGGTAGAGGGCCATTGTCATCTTAATGTAGTCCTCGCCCAGGTTGAAAGTTCTCATGCATTCTTCCAGGAAAGCCCTTGAAAATTTGTCGAAAACTTTCTCTGCGTCAAGGGCAATTGCCACAGCTGACTCTGTTCTAGTGGAAGACTGCTCAAGAATGCGGCAGTAAAGGCGAGTGTTGTCGCTTGCCAAGCGGTTGCGAATGAACCCCACTTGGGCGTTACTGATTAGCTTGGGGAGGAGTGAGTTTAGCCTAACCGCAAGAATCTTGGCGTAGATTTCACAATCCACATTAATTAGGGAAATAAGTCTGTAGTTTTTTGAGTGTGTGTGATCCTTGCCTTCCTTGGGGATGACTATAATGTTTGCCTCAGTCATCGAAGGGGGTACTTTCCCTGTCTCTGCTGTTTGGTTGAAAACTCTTTTCATGGTAGGTGTTAGCTGATGCTGGAAAGACTTGTAAAAGTCCACCGAGTAACAAGTAACCATCTGGCCCAGGAGCCTCATTCCAATTTGAGGGAATTGATAGCTCTCTCTATTTCGCGGGCGGTGATGGGCTGGCCCAATGTTGAGGTCTGTTAAGGGGACTAGTTTGGGTAAGTTTAAGCTCTCTAGGTATCTGGTGCAATCGTGCTGGTTAAAGGTCTGGTCTGAGTTGTATAGGTCAGCGTAGAACTCCTGGAAAGTGTTGAGGATCTCCTTGTGTGTTGTGTGTGTTTTGTTCCTGGAGTCTGTTATGGAAGAGTTCCTTGGTTGCGTTTGTGCTTCAGGTACGATGCAAGTAGTTTCCCTGCTTTGTTGGCTTCCCACAGGCTGCGAGCTTTACATGTGAGGAACCAGTACCCTGCCCTCTCGCTCAGAATGTTATTGTATTCCTACTTATGTACTTATGTTCTGTGAGATTGTTAAGGAGGGTACCGTTCTTTGGATCTTGTGAGTGCTCTAGTTCTAGTTTTTTTATTTCCACTTCCAGCAGGTTTGTTCTCGTGTTCATATTCTTGTATATTCTTGCCTTGATTCCTATTAGTTTTTCCCTGATTGTTGCCCTCAAGCCCTCCCATAGACTGTCTGTGACAGTCTCAGAGGTGTCATTGTGGTACAGGTATTCAGCTATGGCTGCCTCTATTTCCTTTCTGTTCTCTGGATTTGAGATGGTTTCTTTGTTAAAGCGCCATCTTCTAGGGGAGTCTTTGTTGTGGTGACCGCTTAGTTTTAGGCTAATGGACGAGTGGTCTGATATTAGTCTGGGAGCTATCTCTGAGTGGTCAATCAGGTATGTGTGTCCCCCTGATATTAAGATATAGTCTATTCCGGTGTAGGAGTTGTGAAAGCTGGAGTAGAAGGTGTAGTCCCTTGTGTCAGGGTGTTACAGTCTCCATACATCTTTGAGGTTAAAACTGCTGCAAATGTTTTGTAGTATAGCGTGCAGTCATGTGTGGTGGTATGGACTCGCCGACTGTCTATCCAGGGTAAGTTTGATTGGGATGTTTAGGTCTCCTGCCACGATTATGAGATCGTCCAGGGGGAGCTTGTCTAATGCCTCTGCTACGGACTCCCAAAAGAACGGGTCGTCAGTGTTGCGACCGTATATATTTGCAATTTGGATCCTTTCTTCCCCTCTTGCCATGTTTGTGATTACCCTCTTTGTCTAGGGAGTGTGATACTATCTTGATCTTTGATTTTCTGGACACTACTGTGGCCACCCCGCGTTTCTTTTTGACCGCCGGCGAGCCGGCTGTGTGTGCTATCCAGTTGGCTCTGATAAGTTTTAAATCCTCTGCATCAAGTTTAGTTTCTTGTATTAGGGCTTTATCGCTTTTGGTCTTTTCCAGGTATTGTACTATCTTCCTACGTTTGATAGGGTTGTTCAGGCCTTTGACATTTAGGGAGACTATGCTAAGACTGGTGGCCAGGTTGAGTGTCTTGTTACCTGTCATACTGTGTTGCATTTTGCGTTAGACTTCTGCTCCCGGGTTCATGGGTGTTCTGGAGTTCGGTGTGGCTTCCTAGTAGGGCCTGTTTTCCTGTGTGCTTTGTAGTGTACCTTGGTGTGTGTGGATACTCTGTAGTGGGTTTATATATGAGTAGCAGGTGATAAGAAGAGAGTTGGGAAAATAGAGTGGATAGAGAAAGAGCAACAAAAAAAGAACATCCCAGAGCACCCCCCGGTCTCCCACTCCTCCCCCTCCTTCCCCCTCCCCTCCCCCCACTTGCTTGTAGGAGGTGCGACGGCAGGATCGCCGTTCAGTCTCCCCGAGACATGTTCATTTACATTACCGTCTCTAAAGAGCTCCAAAAGCTCCTAAAGTTCCACAGTTCAGAGAGTTCCTTCATTCGGAAGTCTGTTCCATCTGGGTTTGTGCAGGAGATTCTGTCTTGTGCTGGGCCTTCTGTTTCCCTGACTTGGTTTAGTTGAGGTAGGATGTTGCCGCTTTGAGGTAGAGTATTCTTTTGAGGTAGAGCTAAAAGGGCTGGCATGTTTCATTGTCCGTTGTTCCTGTTGTCCTCTCTGTTTGATGGGTCAGGAGAGGGGCCTCGCTTTGCCGAGACCTGTTGTGAGATATCCATACTCTTTGTAGAGGGTCCGTTCAGATATCTTGTCAGCTCACTTGGTTCTGTGAAGAAGTGGCTCCTCTCTCTGTTGGGTATTTTGAATTTTGCAGGACCTACGAAGGAGAATTGAATTGTATTGTCTTTTAGCCTTTGCCAAATGGCCAGGTAGCCTTTCCTGGTGTCCACCGTGGGCTTAGAGTAGTCCTGGGTGAGGATGATTTTGTTGCCTTTCCAATTTATCTGGTGGTTTTTCCTGGCATAGTTGAATATGTCTTCTGTATGCTGCGATCTCAGTGGTTTGCATATAATGGGACAGGTGAAGTTTGACGCCGGGTTTTTGAAGGCAGGGACTCTGAAAGCCTTGTCTATTTCAAACTGGCGGTGGAATTTTAACCCCTTTGGTGCTCATGACCAGCTCAGCTCGGCATGAGGCACAGTGCTTGTGTGCTCAAGACGAGCTGAGCTCGTCATGACCACACCCATCTTCATTGACTTCCAGCACAGGGGATGAATATCGTTAGCAGCCAAGGAGTTAAGTGGGTGTTCTTTGGGATAAGATCCTCCAGGAATGCTGCGCATGATTCCGCTGTTTCCTCAGCACCCTCGGGGACCACCAAGATGTGGATGTTTACCCTGCGGTTCCTGTCTTCCATTTCAGCCTTCTGCCTTAGTAGGCCCCCCATGGTTACTTTTATCATCGTCAGCTCTCTGCCCACTTTATTGGAGTTTTCTTCCAGATCGCTGATCCTCTGTTCTGCCATTGTGAGCATGATGTTTACCGCATTTAGGTCTGCTCTTACCACACGATTTCAAGTTGTATTGTGTACGTGGTGAGTTTTGTGGTTTTTGACAGGTCATGCAGTTCTGCAAGTTTCTTTAGGATCATTTCCAGAGTGCTGGTTATGTCTTGCTTTTGTTTCATCTGGGAGTCAGCAGGCCCTGGTTCGTTCTTGCTCTTCTTTAGTTGGATCCGCATTTCAATTCCAGACATTTTGGTGAGATTTTCATGTGCGTTAGTGTAGGAGGCCTGGATTGATATCCCTCAGTGCTGGTGAGCGTGGTGACCCCAATCGACTTTGCAATTTAAGCGTAGGGTTTGGCTGTGTACCTCTTTGGTGGTCTTGGGTACTGCTTTTGCGGAGTTTTGGTGCTCGGTGGGTCACTGAGGTACTATGGCTGCGTTGGGTCACTGCATCGCTGCGTCGGCGTTGTGGGTTTCCAGGTAAGCTCGGTCGGATCATTAGCATCTTCCTTTTGTTGTCTCAGATCTTCTCTCAGAGTTCTCTTCGCTCTCTTAGAATAACTAGGGAGTGAGATTTTGTGAGGGCAGATAGGACCAGTGGCGAACATGTTGCAGACTCGTGGTGGGACCACTTGGAGGACCCCCTCCTTCGCTTCTGATTTGCCCTCACTCACTGACCGGTTTGCAGCGTTGTATCGCTAGCTGTGTTCCTTGCGGCAGGCCTTCTCACTCCTTGCTTGTTCCCTCATTACACTTTTGCTTTCCGGGGCCACCACCGGGCTTTGCTGGTACACTATCCTGGTTTGCATCAGCGGTGTGCGGGTGCTTTCAGCATTGTGACCCCCGCCTGCCTGCATGATTTGCCCTCTCTCACTGACCCAGATTGCGTCATTTCTCTTCTCCCAGAGCTCACTGTTATTGCAAGCGCTCTTGTTACCTTGTTCTGTGTGACAGCGCTGATACGTTCAGGAGTTACAGGTTGGGCACCTCCTGTACCGTCCACCGTTCGTGGTTACCCGGTGTCTCCTGCGTGGGCCTACACAGTTCTTTTGCTGGTGCGCTGTATCAACGGTGACTTGTGGGGCTGCTGGAGTGCTCTTGCATTTCGCACCTGGATGGGCTCCCCATCGCTCTCTGGCTTTGTGTTGCGGGGCAGTGTTGGGTGCAGCATTTATCCCCATGTTGGTCCACCGTTTGTTTCCTTGCTTCCTTGCTGCCTTGCTGGATCAGCTCCGCCCTTTGGGCATTTCAGTTTCATTTTCGTTATCTGTATCCTTCTATTTTACCTACTTAGGCTGTGTGCTACACCACACTCCTAGCCACGCTCTGTCCGGGTGCCCCCTGGTCTCAGTGCTTTCCTGAGGGGACTGAGCTCTCTCCTTTATTTCCCCCTGCCATCTCCGAGCTTGGCCTTATCACTGCAGTGCTATGTGTTGCCGAGAAGTGTTGGGTGCACCGTTAGTCCCCCATTAGTCTGCCGTTTGTTTCCTTGTTTCCTTGCTGGGTCTGCCCGCCCTTTGGTAGTTTCAGTTTCGTTCTGTTACTTGTATTTTCCCCGCTTAGGGAGGGTACTGCCCCAGTTACTTTGCTCGCTCTGCACTTGCTTCCCCCAGGACTCTGTGGTTTCCTGAGGGGACCGAAATCGCTCCATTACCTCCCCCCCCGCCACCGAGCCCGGCCTTATCAATGCTTCGCGGGCACAATCTTGGTGAAGTCTGCGGTCGTGCCGAAAGCAAACCCTTTGGGTTTTTCACGCTGCCCGCCACTAACCGCCGCTTATTTAAGAGACCCTCTGGACTCAATGCTGCTGAGGGGGTCGGAGCTGTGCTGTTTGGCACGGTTGGCGAAGGTTCATCTCCATCAGCTTCCCCCTTTCAGTACTGCACTGCAGGGCGCCATATTTTCTCCTGGGCGTCTCAGCACCGATTTTGTTATTAGCTCTCCTTACTTTCAGTCAGCGTCTCATCTCTCGCAACTCTGCTCCTTGGGTGGAGCTGAGGTTCCGATGCCCTAAAGCCTTTGTTCTTCACGTATACTGGGGGTCTTTAGGGTTAGTTTTCCATCTCGTTTGTATCCATTCGGCGCATCGGCTGGATCAGGCGGCCATTAGCTCTGCCGTCCAAGCCACGCCCCCACTTTTGAAGTTCATTAATGCCATTTGAAATCCGCATGCAAAGCTGCCTCTACTGCATTTTTTATGCAGAATCTTCAGAAAATCACATTTTATCCAAGTTTAATATTCGTTTTCACTGTACGGAATAATCCGTGGCAGAGAACACCACACAGTGGAAATGATTTCCAAGGTGCAAATACAAGTTTTTTTCCCCACTGTGAAAATATACTTTCTGATGAAAAACATCCTTCATCCATACCACACCAAATTTTGCAGTCATCTTTTGCTTGTACCACCCTGAAAAGGGATATTCTAGCATTAGGCTGATGTAAAAACACAACCTTTTGCAAACTGGAAATTGGAATGAATGGAGCTTGTAAATTCACACAAACATACAAGTTTGAAGGCTTTAGTAAACTTCCATGGCAAATCACATCTTAGAGCGCACAGCAACACCCATATTCCCAGCCCATGAGCAGGATTTGTGGGTGCAAAGAACTTCCCAAGGGGCTACTAGGAATAACGTAATTAGTTATGAGTAGGTGTAATTGAGGGAAATTTGTTTGTAAGATTGGGGCTTATTTACAAGCCCTGTGCGCCGTCCGTGTGTGACTTATTCCCATGTTAAAAGTGACACACTGGCAGCGCATAAATAGGATCACTGACAGAATATCGACCTCCAAAATATCGACCTACAGGAATATCGAGTCAAAAATACAGAGGGCAAGAATATCGACATCCTATCTACAACATGGTAAGTACAAAAATATCGAAAAAATAATATAGATGTTAAAAATATCGATGTTAAAAATATCGTTTTTTTTTCTTTTAAAATATAAATGTAAAATAAAGTATATATCACTAATAAATAAAATCTACATAGTTAAAAGTATCTAATAATGTTTAAAATTAATAAATAATACATATATATTAATAATACATTAATTAAATATATACAGTAAATATTTAATATATATGTACTGAACAATAAGTATTAATAATTATTTTACTAATTTATAAATTAATAACATATATTCTAAATGACTAATACATTTACAAACATAAAACAATAACATAAATTAAATGTAACAAATGTAAAAAATTAAATAAATGTTTAATATTTATACAATTAATTATATAAAACGTTGGATAGCGTAAGGGTAAAAACTACTATTCCCACTCCAGAGAGTGCAACAGTAGGGAAAGCGTTGGATAGCGTACGAGTAAAAATTATTATTCCCACTCCAGAGAGTGCAACAGTAGGGAAAGCGTTGGATAGCGTAGGAGTTAAAATTACTATTCCCACTCCAGAGAGTGCAACAGTAGGGAAAGCGTTGGATAGCGTAGGAGTAAAAATTACTATTCCCACTCCAGAGAGTGCAACAGTAGGGAAAGCGTTGGATAGCGTAGGAGTAAAAATTACTATTCCCACTCCAGAGAGTGCAACAGTAGGGAAAGCTTTGGATAGCGTAGGAGTAAAAATTACTATTCCCACTCCAGAGAGTGCAACCGTAGGGAAAGCGTTGGATAGCTTAGGGGTAAAAATTACTATTCCCACTCCAGAGAGTGCAACAGTAGGGAAAGCGTTGGATAGCGCAGGGGTAAAAATTACTATTCCCACTCCAGAGAGTGCAACAGTAGGGAAAGCATTGGATAGCGTAGGGGTACAAATTACTATTCTAACTCCAGAGAGTGCAAAAGTAGGGAAAGCGTTGGATGGCGTACGAGTAAAAATTACTATTCCCACTCCAGAGAGTGCAACAGTAGGGAAAGTGTTGGATAGCGTAGGGGTAAAAATTACTATTCCCACTCCAGAGAGTGCAACAGTAGGGAAAGCATTGGATAGCGTAGGAGTATAAATTACTATTCCCACTCCAGAGAGTGCAACAGTAGGGAAAGCATTGGATAGCGTACGAGTAAAAACTACTATTCCCACTCCAGAGAGTGCAACAGTAGGGAAAGCGTTGGATAGCGTAGGAGTTAAAATTACTATTCCCACTCCAGAGAGTGCAACAGTAGGGAAAGCGTTGGATAGAGTAGGAGTAAAAATTACTATTCCCACTCCAGAGAGTGCAACAGTAGGGAAAGCGTTGGATAGCGTAGGGGTAAAAATTACTATTCCCACTCCAGAGAGTTCAACAGTAGGGAAAGCTTTGGATAGCGTAAGAGTAAAAATCACTAATCCCACTCCAGAGAGTGCAACAGTAGGGAAAGCGTTGGATAGCGTAGGGGTAAAAATGACTATTCCCACTCCAGAGAGTGCAACAGTAGGGAAAGCGTTGGATAGCGTAGGTGTAAAAATTACTATTACCACTCCAGAGAGTGCAACAGTAGGGAAAGCGTTGGATAGCGTAGTAGTAGAAATTACTATTCCCACTCCAGAGAGTGCAACAGTAGGGAAAGCATTGGATAGCGTAGGAGTATAAATTACTATTCCCACTCCAGAGAGTGCAACAGTAGGGAAAGGGTTGGATAGCGTAGGAGTTAAAATTACTATTCCCACTCCAGAGAGTGCAACAGTAGGGAAAGCGGTGCATAGCGTAGGAGTTAAAATTACTATTCCCACTCCAGAGAGTGCAACAGTAGGGAAAGCGTTGGATAGCGTAGGAGTAAAAATTACTATTCCCACTCCAGAGAGTGCAACAGTAGGGAAAGCGTTGGATAGCGTAGGGGTAAAAATTACTATTCCCACTCCAGAGAGTGCAACAGTAGGGAAAGCTTTTGATAGCGTAGGAGTAAAAATTACTATTCCCACTCCAGAGAGTGCAACAGTAGGGAAAGCGTTGGATAGCGTAGGGGTAAAAATTACTATTCCCACTCCAGAGAGTGCAACAGTAGGGAAAGCATTGGATAGCGTAGGGGTACAAATTACTATTCTAACTCCAGAGAGTGCAACAGTAGGGAAAGCGTTGGATGGCGTACGAGTAAAAATTACTATTCCCACTCCAGAGAGTGCAACAGTAGGGAAAGTGTTGGATAGCGTAGGGGTAAAAATTACTATTCCCACTCCAGAGAGTGCAACAGTAGGGAAAGCATTGGATAGCGTAGGAGTATAAATTACTATTCCCACTCCAGAGAGTGCAACAGTAGGGAAAGCATTGGATAGCGTACGAGTTAAAACTACTATTCCCACTCCAGAGAGTGCAACAGTAGGGAAAGCGTTGGATAGCGTAGGAGTTAAAATTACTATTCCCACTCCAGAGAGTGCAACAGTAGGGAAAGTGTTGGATAGAGTAGGAGTAAAAATTACTATTCCCACTCCAGAGAGTGCAACAGTAGGGAAAGCGTTGGATAGCGTAGGGGTAAAAATTACTATTCCCACTCCAGAGAGTGCAACAGTAGGGAAAGCTTTGGATAGCGTAAGAGTAAAAATCACTAATCCCACTCCAGAGAGTGCAACAGTAGGGAAAGCGTTGGATAGCGTAGGGGTAAAAATTACTATTCCCACTCCAGAGAGTGCAACAGTAGGGAAAGCGTTGGATAGCGTAGGTGTAAAAATTACTATTCCCACTCCAGAGAGTGCAACAGTAGGGAAAGCGTTGGATAGCGTAGTAGTATAAATTACTATTCCCACTCCAGAGAGTGCAACAGTAGGGAAAGCATTGGATAGCGTAGGAGTATAAATTACTATTCCCACTCCAGAGAGTGCAACAGTAGGGAAAGGGTTGGATAGCGTAGGAGTTAAAATTACTATTCCCACTCCAGAGAGTGCAATAGCAGGGAAAGCGTTGCATAGCGTAGGAGTTAAAATTACTATTCCCACTCCAGAGAGTGCAACAGTAGGGAAAGCGTTGGATAGCGTAGGAGTAAAAATTACTATTTCCACTCCAGAGAGTGCAACAGTAGGGAAAGCGTTGGATAGCGTAGGGGTAAAAATTACTATTCCCACTCCAGAGAGTGCAACAGTAGGGAAAGCATTGGATAGCGTAGGGGTACAAATTACTATTCCAACTCCAGAGAGTGCAACAGTAGGGAAAGTGTTGGATAGCGTAAGGGTTAAAATAACATACTTATAAATAAAAGCTTTTTTTAATTATAAAAATATAAACTATTAAATAAATATAAACCATATACAATACCTATACATAATTATAAAATACATGATTAGCTAAATATATTTAACCAAAGATTAATCTTAAAAAATACCATTTTATAATATTTAATTACCAAATAATAATTAATTACCAATTATATTAACTAAACAATTAATTTAAAAACATTATTACTTAATTAAATTAAAATTACTTACCACCATATTCCCCTATAAACCCACTACCCACAACATAACACATTTATCTATTTATGAATTAATTAAAATTATTTACCAATCAATTAAAATTAATTACCAATTAATTAAAAATAATTATCAATTAATTATATTGTATTCATAATTCCTACTAATTATTAATTCATTAAACATAATTAAATTACTTCCCACCCTATTCCCCTATAAGCCACAACCCGCTACAGAACATATACATCAATTAATCAATTTATAAATATAAAATACCAATAATTAAATGTATTTAGAAATTATTTTAAATTATTAAATAATAATTACTGCCTAATTTTTAATTTAACATAATTAAATTACTTCCCACCCTATTCCCCTATAAACCCACAACCCGCTACAGAACATTTTTATCAATTAATCAATTAATTAAATTAAATTACCAATTAATTAAATGTAATTACCAATTATTTAAAATTAATTAATAATAACTACTAATTATTAATTAATTTAACCTAATTATATTACTTCCCACCCTATTTCCCTATAAACCCATAACCGGCTACAGAACATATTTATCAATTAATCAATTAATTAAAATTAATTTCCAAATATTTAAAAATAATTACCAATTAATTAAATGTTATTAATAAATCCTACTAATTAATAATCAATTGAACATTATTAAATTACTTCCCACCCTATTCCCCTATAAACCCACAACCCGCTCCAGTACTAAAACATATAATTAGCTTATAAATAAATGTATTAATATATAAAATTAATACATATATAATATTAATTATTTTAAATACTTTAGTAAAACATACAACACATACATAATAAAAAACAAAAAAAAATATATCGATATTAGTGTCATCGAAATTAGTAACATTGATATATATGCTATCGATATTACTAACTTCGATAATACTTACATTGATATATAGAATTTCAATATTACTTACCTTAGGGTCGATATTCTGTCCAACGATATTCTTGACATCGATATTCTACACCTTCGAAATATCAAACACGATATTTTGGTAGGTCGATATTTAAGACTCGATATTTTGACTGTGTACCTGTAAATAAGGCCCATTATGTTTACCACTGTATTTACTTTTGTGAATAGATCCTATGTCCATATCAATTGAACCAGTGGACATAACTAATATTGGTTAATTTTGTAATCTCTTTTCCCTCTGCCCGTTATTTATCAACACTTTTCTAACATCACTAAGGTATACACCAGGGAACTCATAAAATCATGACCATTAGCGGCATAAATAATGCAGGTTCCCATTAATGTTCTGTATTTGGTGTCACAATATCCTCTACAAATGAACACATATTTTTGTAGGTAAGACGAAGAGAAATAAAAAGTGTTCCACAGCATATCATGTCCGCACAATAATTAAAAGGTACTATGTAAAATAAACCTGTACGTGGGTTCCTTTGTTATATTAATAAAGCAGTTTTTATGGAATTGAAATGTCAATTATTATGATGATTTTATGGTCAGTTGATATTAGTCATAGGTGAGATACAGGGTCAAATGTCAAATGACATCACTTCCTTTGATGTAACTTAGGTCAATGGGTGTGTGATGAAACGTGTGCTACCTCCAGTACTTTGGTGAATTGGTTTATACATGTTCATCCCATGCAACTTCTTGCCTGTGCGGGGAGGGACAGTTGGTCTACTCGTAGTCCCCGTTTATTGAATGGAAAGAAATTTGAAAGACTTGCAGACACATTGTATGAAGCTTCTTTTATAGTATGTTGAATATTCATGGATAGCATTTTATTAAAATGTATGTCAAAATGCGTGAACATTCAGCGGGTGCTATATTTTAGTTGTTGCTAATTTGCAATGTTGGATATTTCAACACATTTGAATATTTGCTATTTCTTTTTGCGTAAAAACATGGGTTATTAATTGCGGTGGATGTGAGTCTATCTAGGGTCGGCTCCTCAGTTTGCGACAGCCAGACAGACATACACATTTTAAAATTCTCTAACCTAGATATATTAGACAGCTGCGTTACAGAATGTGAAGGCCTCCAGTGCTCTAGAGAATGCTGAGTGAGGCCGCTCACTTCAAATCCTGGCACTGCCCTCATGCTGGTGAGAGCAGCGCCAGGTTTGGTTAGGGGAGTTGGCTTGGTCACTTGTTGGATCCTGCCATCAGAGAAGACCGAAGGAGACCACATCGCATCGCAGAGAAAGGTGCGTTTATTAATTCATTTTTATTGTCGCCCGCTCATCACCCTCAGTACATGCCAGCCGCCACTGACTCTATCACAAGGAATAAGACTACAAATTTGTCATGGTAAAACACAGCTTTAATCATTTAAACCTGGTCTTAACCTCCTAGAGAGTTTTCACAGAGCAGACAGGCTTAACTTATTAAAATGTGTAGTCCAGGGCACAAGCAGGAGGGAGCAGGTCCAACCCTTCAGGTCTCCACAGATTTCAAATGGTAAGTCCAGTCTTCTTCTGGTATTCCACAGATAGCGTTCTGATGAGCTATGTTTCTGGTAGCACTTTTGTAGGAAGTACTGGTCAGTGGGCAGGGGGGGACTCCTCGACACTTCATAACCAATGAGAATATGTTCCAAAGGGCAACTCATTTCAATTTTGCAGCACATCCCATTTGTCTTCCTTACATTTATCCCACAATTCATTGATTTAAGTAAAATCCAAGTTGGCACTCCCTGCCAGTCCTTGGAGGTGACTTGTGTGCCAGCTGCGGTTGTGTTTATAACAACAAGCAGTTCCTTCCTTCTCAGATACAACAAACTGGTTCTGAGACCAACTTCTTTATCCCACTGGACTGGTGCCAAGCTCGCCACAGAGAGTCCAGGAATCAAATGCTTCTTTTCCCCTGGTATCCCTTTACACTTACCTATGACTGGGCAGGCCTCCTGATCCCTTTCAAGGTAATGACGTTCCTGAACCCTCCCACCTGCTCTTCGTGAGCTGTTACGTGTGACATACCTCACACCCAGGTCTCCCTGTCAAAAGGCCTAAGCCATTGTGGGGGGAACACTCCCCAACCCCTACCAATTAGCTGAGGAGCGCACTGGGGGCCAATCCTCCGTCATCCAGAATCAACAGCAGACCGGGAGGGAGAAAGGAAAAACAGACTGTAAGAAGGCGCAGAACCACACGTAAGAACACAAACACAGAGTAAGGACTTTTGGTTCTTCACAGGGGGCGGGCCTACAGCTCAAAAGCGTCGACTGAAAGAAGGACAGGGAGTGTAGCAGGTAGAAGGCGATGGGTGTTGAACGAGTAAGGAGAAGACTGGTGGAGTGTTCTGAGGAAGTGCTGGACAATGAGGCTACTTGGAGAGCAGAGAAGGAGAGTCAGGAGTCCAGACAAAATACAATGACGCCCTTGAGGAGCCTCCAGAGATGTGAACCAAGGAGTGGTGTACGCTGCTGGAGGATGCAAATCCACTTGCCACACCTCAGGAGAGTTATGGCTCCATGGCGAGTGACTCATCAAGGGTTAGTTAATAGGTCTGAGAGTTGAAAGTGCTGGGATTTAAAACACTGAGACAGACTGTCAGCAGTGTGATAAGACAGGAGGGGGGCACCTTTTCTTTTGGATGTGATGCCTTTTTTACACTATGTTCCACCATCCTATGTTTAATCATGGGTTCTGCTGTGTTGTTTTTACTGTTAGAGGAAAAAACGCTTCTGATCTCTTCCTAATTTTAAGGAGATTTATGGTGTAAGAGGTGGGTAAAGTTTTTTTTCTCTCCACTGATTACCGGGAAATCCCTAACACTGATCCTTAGGAAACCAGGAAGACCTTTACGGGTGCTGGTGATTGGTGAATCAAACTATTGAAGGGCAACATATTTAACACCCTATTCTTTCCCTGACGTTACTGGTGGCAACAGTCTCCTGGAAGAACCTACAGAGAAGAAGAGAAAAACCACATCAATAGCAGTGTTTCCTATCGTTTACCTAGAAGACTACCTGTGATCTCATCCATACATGTTACTTCAGTACTGTGCTACAATTCAAACAACAAGATTAGTATATCAAACCATCCTCTGAGTCCTCCTGATATACACCCATTCCTATTACTTGTGGTGTCAGAAGTGAGATCTGGAAATATAGAGACTGGGGTAAATCATATGGTGGAAAACCAACAGAAATTGGAAACAGTCATGGAAACGTACCTTACTGCGGCTGCAGAGAACAGAGAAAACTTTCACAAAGCCTTAACTATTCAGGGACAAATACAAGCTACTGCCCTAGGGAAGCTGGCTGATTTACTGGGCCAACATAGGAGTCACACCACCCTGCCATCAGTGGCGCTTCAGAAGTACAAAGGGGGGGGGTCTTGATTCTTTCTTTAAAAATGTTGAACTCATGGCCCAAGCAGCAGCATGGTTTGCAGACTGATGGGGCCAATATCTAGGACCTTTACTTATGGGGACTTATAAATGGCATAGCAGGCCGCTGATCCTCAGGTAACTACCCCTTACATTGACATTAGGAGAAGTGTTCTCGAAAGACATGGGGTAGAAGTGGATACCTATTGAGTGCGCTTATGGCAGATCACAAAGGGGGGACAGGAGACTCCAACGGCCCCTCTACTATAGGGTAAAGGATATGACTTATAGGTGGCTCAAACTGATAATGTCTATAAAGAAGAGGAACCAGGAGCAATAAAGGTCCAGCAAACACGCTCCTTGCTTCAATCAAATTATAAACATAGGAGCATATGTAGAAGGAGTTAACGCCACCGTAGCACCAATTTTATGGCATTACAGCAGCTTTTTTTAATTGCCGTACTTACAAGTTGCCGCTAACTACAGTTAGCGGCTGCTTTCCAGTGTAAACTTACATTTTTAGGATTGCCACTTCTGTTAGTGGCACTTAACAAAAATGATATGCAAGGTGGGCGTTTCGGTGTAAAAATTGCCACTAACCCCACTTCACGATATTTAACCCCTTCCATGCTCATGACGGAACGGTTCCGTCATGAGCGTCGGTTGAGCTGAGCTCATGACGGAACCGTTCCGTCATGAGCCGATATGCTCATTAGAACCTTCAGCACAGCGCGAAAATTTGTGCAGCGCTGAAGGGGTTAAAACGAATTTACAGCACAGAGATAATAAAAAATAACTGCTGCTAAGGCCAGTTAGCAGCTGGTAATTAAGACCAGAAAAAAGCTGTACAGAAGGGAGACTAACCCAGACCCTCATTTGCTTACCTAATGACGCCATGGAGGTGCTACTCTTGCAGCTTGGAGCTCCAAGACGACCACAACCACCACCACCACCGACACCAGCACCAGTAAAGAGGCAGCGCCGCAGAAGAGAATGCGTCTACCGCCAGCACATCGCCCTGATAGACCTCCGGCCAGAGGATGTGATAGCCCACTACAAGCTAAAAAGGATCTCCATCCTACACATACTCACCCAGATAGTGCCAAGGCTGCAGGCTCCATTACAGCGCTGCACGAACATCCGTCTGCAGACACAGTACTTGCAGTGCTGCATGTTGGCCTCTGGTAACTTCCAACCAACCACTGCCTGAGGGGGTGTAGTCTCACAGTCAGTCTTCTCCAGGTTCCCCCTACTGTCTTTGATGCCATTATGAGCCTGACACCACAGCACCTTCTCTTCCCAAACACTGCGCAGGAACAATTTGACACAAAGCAGGGCTTCTATGAAATTGCTGGGTTTCCGGATGTATAGGGGCAATTGACTGCACCCATGTTCTACTTGTGCCTCCTGCAAACACTACACATATATACAGGAACAGGAAGCACACACACTCAATGAATGTTCAGGCAGTTGTGGACCACCTGGGTCTGTTCATCAATGTTGTTGCTAAGTTTCCTGGGAGTGTGCATGACTCCTACATCTTTTGCCAATCGATCAACAACCAGCAGTTTGAGAATGGCACATATTGAAATGGACTGTTTGTTGGTAAGTACAAATTGAACACAGCACACACCTCCAGTACACAATCATGTTGCTCAAATGTGTGAGAATGCACATGTAGCCAATATAATACAACATACCTTGGCACAGGTCCAAACAATATACACAAGCACCCAATGCAAAGTATACAACATCTATGTTAGACAACCCAACAAGGGTTTAACCTAGAAAATCTCACACAAACCACTATGGCGCCCTTAGAATATAGATTTTGCAGAACTCA
The DNA here is from genome assembly GCF_964263255.1 of Lissotriton vulgaris. Lineage (NCBI taxonomy): Eukaryota > Metazoa > Chordata > Amphibia > Caudata > Salamandridae > Lissotriton > Lissotriton vulgaris. The sequence continues at coordinate 1,574,707,860 of NC_141685.1, forward strand.
TCAGACAACATTTTTAAATAATCAATGCAGCACATGACACAGCACATATATGGTTCTGCTGTGCTACATACATCTTGAAATAAACACATGTGCCATGTGTACAACAAGATGACAGATCACCCTGCTCTCACATGTGATGGTGCACAATTAGCTGACATGCAAAACCATAGTCAGCCATCCACCATGCAGCGAGTGTTACTGAATCATAGGTTTGCAAGTAATGCTCCATGAAGGGAGAACCAACAGCACACAAATAATCACCAAAGTTGAATAAACATCAGTTAGTGCCATTGCATAATGGAGCATGCATAGGAAGAGCATATAAACAATTCAAATCACAATCTCACTACATGTTGTGCATCCACATGACTCCCCTGGTGAGGTGTAGCAATCTGATGCACAAATTCAGAAATGATAATGCGTGATGTGTATTACCCCAAAATGCAGACATTCAGAGTCAAAGTCAACTCATGCACAAGGATATCAATGCCTATGTATGTTGTCTTCACATGCCCCAGTAAGTCAAGTGCACCAGGTAGCAGTGCCACTGTCACTTAAACAATAACCCACCTTGGGGGAAAGCTGGCTGTAAAGAGCCCACAATATGTTCAACATTTAACAGACAAGGATTTTCGCTCTCAGCTACCCTCAGCACAATCACTCCCAATGAGGTATCTAGCTGATGTTCCAACATAGTAATCATCAAAAAATCAAGGTGGATCCTTCAGCAGTCACATGTGCCAAAGGTGCACCCAATAAAATATGTGCACAGGAAACTTCCAGTTTGTTCAGCGGGCCTGTAAAGAAACTCTAATCTCTTTTCAGTGACTCATACACCCTGAAAGTCACAACATGGAGGTAATACATAGGACCCGGACAATGACAACATGGTAATGTGTAGGCTCTCAATTATAGGCAAGTTAATTTCAGTGATGCAGGTTAATTGTCTGAAGCTCCACATGACATACCAGAAAGTTAAAGTTGCACACTGCACACATTTATAAAAAGGCACTCTGCAAACACAGCAGGCACAAATACCAATGGACACATCTTTCCATCATGTGTTTCAGGTGATTGAAGATATGCACTCTCGCCATGGCTGACGATGCCTGTTGGACATGGCCCTTGGTGTCAAAAGTTCCTTAAACTTTTTGTATTCCTCCTAGACCTTTTTCTGACATGTAAGGACCCATTAGCATGGCGACCTGCCTGCCAAAACACCCCCTCCAATGGCCTTTTACCCCCTGCCATATTAGCATGGCGGGTGGTACCGCGGCGGACTGAAAGACCGTCCACCGCTTTTCCGCCAGTAGGCAATCATCACGATTACCTGCCGGTCAGAAAAGGCCTACAATATGGTGGCGGTGCCTTGCAGGCGCCGCCAACCATATAATGATGTGGGCAGTGTTATGCCTTTCCATGGTGGAGACTTTGTCATGTAAAGGCATGCAGGATTCTCTTTGGGGCCCCATTGTGGGCCCCCGAGTGGGTGGGGGGCCGCACTAGGCATACACAAGGTGGCAGGCACCTCGCGGTGCCTGTCATGTTGTGCATGCCACTGCACACCATGAATTTTCAACATTGAGGCGGGCAGCGCTGTGAGCAGCACCCGCCTCAATGTTGAATATGCGGGATGCAACCGCCAGGGTGGCGGTCACATCCTAATTGGCGGTGCGGGACCACCTCACCACTGGCAGCCGGTCACAGCACAGCTAGGGTCGCAGGCAGACTGAAGTCCCCCCGTCATCCTAATGGACCCCTATGTTGCCGACTTAGATGCTTTGAGCACTTTGCCACTGCTGATCAGTGTCAAAGTGCAAGTGCTCCCTGTATAAAGTGTTATGGTAATTGTTCTCAATAATTGGTATGTTTGACTTATTAGTACAGTCCCTAGTAAAGTGCACCATGTGTGCCAAAGCTGGTAATGCAAATGCTACCAGTGGGCCTGCAGCACTAATTGTGCCACGCACACAATAGCCCTAAAGAGGGAACTCAGGCCTGCCACTGCAGTGCCTGCGTGCAGTTTGCTAATTGCCATGTTGTCCTGACAAGTGCACCCACTTGCCAGGCCTTACCCTTCCCTTTCCATGAAAATCAGACATCCCTATACTAGGCCCAAGGTAGCCCCCTGGGTAGGGTGCAGTGTCTGTAAAAGGTAGGACATGTACTGCGGTATGTAGCATGTCCTAACAGTGAAATACTCTCCATTTTGTTTTCACTCTAGCAAGGCCATCTTGCACATAGGACAGAATGGGGAAAGCTGTGTAATATGTTTCCAGCCTATCTTCACATAGGCTTAAGATGGAGAAGTGAAGTTTAGTGTACCTGAACTCACAATTTAATAACACATCTTTTTGTGAAGGTGGTTTTTGAATTGTGTGTTTAGAAACCTTGCTTTTAGAAGTGGCTGTTTTTTTGTTCTAACAATTCTGTGTGTCTCTGCCTGGTTGTGGATTGGCTGTCTGGATTTAAAGGTGATAGGATCTGGGAAACGTCTTGACCCAGGGGAGGAGTAGGTGAGACAGCAACAGGCTGACCTGCATCTGGAGTGTAGGGGGGAGGAGTAGCCCCCTGGATGTGAAGAGGCCTGGGTTGCTGCCATAGAAGAATGGCTCCACCTCCTGCTGAGTGATGGAGGAACCAGGGGGCATATTACCAAGCAATAGCGATAATTATCGCTATTGCTTGGTTAGAGACAAAAATTTACCGCAGAGCTGCGGCAATTTTTATCGCAGATAAACTTTGGTATTACCAAGGTTTATCGCAAATGCGATAAAAATCGGCCGCAATGCATGAACATCGCTGTAAAGTCAGCGATATTCATGCATTACCGAACTAATGCTCTTAGCCATGTTATCCACCTCCCATTGGATAACATGGCTAAGAACTGCTCAGGGCAGGTGTTAGCTTTTGGAGATATTTGCGCTTAGCGCGAATATCTCCAAAAGTTGGTAATAGGAGATAGCGATGTTAACAACTGTTTCCAGTCGCTAACATCTTGGCACGCCCACTTTGCATGTCATTAGTGATAAATTTCACTGACATGCAAAGTGGGGCCCAAGATGGTCGCTATCTCCTACTAGCTGTCGCTAACTGGTGTTAGCGACAGCTAGGTCATAGGGAGATAATTTTATCTCCGCTTTCTTGGCTTATAAAGCCAAAAAAGCGGAGATAAACTCCCTTGATAATATGACCCACATCCCCACTATCAAAGGAAGAAGGTGTCACTGGCAGGGAGACACCCAGAACTGCTTTGGACAGGGGTCAGTGTCCCCTGAACACAAAGACTTCAAAGACATTTAGGGTTATAACTATGAGAGCTGAAACACCTGAATGTTCGACTGATCAAGCCTGAAAGGGATTAAACCTACTTTGTGGTCAAGAGGAACCTCTACCAAAGAAGTACAGCTGAAGAGACTGAACAGAAGGACTGACCCTTGCTGTGTGTTCTGGAGCTGGTCTGCAGTTTGCTGATTTACCTAAGGAGAGGCTAAGGGACTTTGCTATGTACTGTGTCCCCCTGCTTAAAAGGACATTGCTGTGTGCTGTGTAACGGAGTAACTTGTCTCTAAGCCCGAGAAGAGCTGGCTCCCTGTTGTGGAAACTCAGGAACATCAAATATTCCAAATGTGTTTCAGCGACACTGTGTGCGTGTGTTTTTTGCAACCTGAGACCTTTGTAAGCATTGCCCCGGGACTCTGTGGCCCGAAACTCAACCGAGTCTTAGCGACGCATTGTGCGTGTCCAGCCGGATCGAGATCGCCGCCGCCGGCCCAAGCCGCAACGTGCTGAAGGATTTCGTAAGGCTAAGGAAGTCGTGGGGTAATAGTGATCATTGTTCATTGTTCGCTAGAGGATTCTGCCCAAGATCATCGGCAACGGAGGAGGCAGTGCCATAACCTGTCCAGCTACAGCGTCGCCTTGCATTGGAGCTGCTTCGTCATCTGGAGTGCCCAGCAGGATGTCCGATGAGCAGGGAGAGCGAGTGAGCGAGGTAGCGCAACCCCAGGTTAGGTTTGGACTCCATTTAGGAGCCGCAAGCGTGTGTGGCCTGGGAAGGAGTGCTCCTGTCTCCCTCCCGCTGCATAGCGTTAGACGCGCTTAGTCCTTGAGCGGCCTGGACCTGCCCGGCAGTACTGGGGCCACCCTCGGAAGTTCAGGACTATTGTCTGTAGTTGGGGCCTAGTGGTGCCCAAGCTAATTGCTTCGATTGGCCTGGTATTATTCCTGCACTACGAACTGCTTTATTACTTGCATTATGAACTGCCTGATTATGTGCACTGAGGATTGATATATTTGTGCATTACGAACTGCCTTATTACTTGCATTAAGGAGTGCATTATACTTGCATTACGAACTGCCTGATTATGTGCATTGAAGATTAAATTACTCTCGCATTACGAACTTTATTAATATTTATTTATTTTATTTTTGGAGTTTTCTATAGCGCTGGCCAGACCCGAGGGTATCGGAGCGCTTTTTGCATTAAGGAGTGCGTGGAAAGGGGCGACCATTCGGTCCCCCCGAACGTATGGTGGAGTACCACGATCCCCCCGGGAAGCCATCTTGGGCGGGAGGCGCGGCTCGGCTGGTATGCCCGAAGCGGCGTAGCCGGGGCGCGCCTTTTCCCGCCCTGGAGTGGGCTGGCCTAGACACGGACGCGACCGGCCACGCCCTTGGGGCAGGCAGGGGCGGGTTTACGCCCGCCCTGAAGACGGATAAAGGGAGCAACAAGCCAAGGAAGCATCCTCTTGTTCCTGTGCTCTGAAGCTGCACCTCCTCGCTGCACGTGAGCTCGAGACGGAACGAAGAGCCAATTTTGAGCGTGGTAATCTTTCTTTTTGTCTTACAGATACTCTGTCTGAGAATGCCCAAGAAAGTCGGAAAGCGGGTCAGTACCGATCAGATGCTCCGCATGCTCATGAAAGAAGTAACCGATCTGAAGAAGCAGATGGCGGCTAAGGACGGGGAAGGGGGACCGAAACGACCTTTGTCGGGAGCAGCCCCCGGAGGGAAAGGCAAGAGGCCCAGAAGGGGGGCAGCTGGGGGGGGAACCCCGGTTCCCGATATCCCACTTGAAGAGCCAACTCCAGTGCCGAAGGAGGGGAATCCGATTCCCGTGGTGGTCACTCCCGTATCCGGGGAGGATATGCCTCCCGAGTTGGCAGCACAATTGGCAGCGTGGTTGGGGAAAGATAGCGAGGGCGCCACGGCTGACGACGCCCGGGTGTTAATGAGACAACTGCGTGAAACTAGGGAGGCGGTGAAGGCACCATTGTCAGTTACCCCGCTGTCTCCGGCGGCAGAAAAAGCAACAGGCCCAGGTCCGGCGGCAGATGCAGCTTCTGGTTCAGGTAAGCGGCCATTGCCGATTGCGAGGGAGGGGTCTGCACCTTCACGTAGGGCGAAGGTGGGTCAGCATGTTCCTCTGGCAATTAAGGAAAAGATGTGGGCGGATGAGTATGTAAACATTTTTTCTTTGCTTACCGACCATTATGAGATGGAGCATGTTAAGAGCCAGAAGGAGCTCATGCATCCGAGTGTTTGGCGCGCAAAAATGGCCGCCTTTAAGGTCGATGAGAACATTGGCAATTGGGGCAGGGCATGGGGAATCTTTACCTCCATCATGGGCGAACGTAGGCCCGAGTTGCTGACCGAATTGCCTATTTATCAGTCACGGATCATGGAGTATTATGTATCATACGGGGGCAACCAGTGGTTCTGCTATGATAATATTTTTAGAAAAGCGAAGGAGCACGACAAAAACTTGACTTGGGACTGTTATGACTCCGTTTCATGGTCAAAAATGGAGAGTACAGGAATGTTAAAAGTACCATTGTTAGGTAGTAGCGGGGGTGAATCCTCCCGCCAATACGCTGGGACACCCTTTCGGTCGGGTGCAGGTAACGACTATCACTCAAAGCCAAATGGCGGTGCAGGTAAAAGGGGGATTTGTTGGAATTTCAACAGGGGTAAATGTACGAGGCCCCAGGGGTCATGCAAGTTTAGACACGAATGTGGAGGGTGTGGGCAGCCATCCCATCCTGAGTCCATGTGTAGAGCCAAAACGGGTGATAACGGTGGTAGGGGAAGCGCCAAACAGGTCTGAAATAGTCCGAGGGGCGCCTTTACCTACTCCGATTGATACCATGGCAATGATTCCTTGGCTCAACGAATACCCGGATAATGCTTCCGCTGGGGTGTTGCGGAACGGGTTTTCATATGGTTTTCGCATCCCAGTGGGGGATTTTCAGGGTGTAGCAAAGTGTAAGAACCAACTGTCGGTCTTGCAACATACGACCGTGGTACAGGAAAAGATTGGGAAGGAGGTTACTCGAGGTCGAGTCGCCGGTCCATTTGATGTGCCACCAATGCCTAACTTTGTTTGTTCCCCTTTAGGGGTGGTCCCCAAGAAGGACCTGGGTGAGTTTCGGCTGATACATAATTTATCAGCCCCACGTGGTCTTTCCGTGAATGATGCGATAGACCCGGAAGTGTGTTCGGTGCGGTACGCATCTTTCGATGAGGCCGTCGCCATGTTGAATCGCTTAGGGCCCGGTGCGCTGATGGCAAAGTCAGATATTGAGTCAGCGTTCCGGTTGCTCCCGGTACATCCAGACGATCAGCGTCTCCTTGGTTTCATGTTTCAGGGTCACTACTACATGGATAGATGTATGCCAATGGGATGCTCTATATCTTGTGCCTATTTTGAAAAGTTCAGTTGTTTTCTACAATGGGTCTTCACAAAGAGGACGGGTTTTCAACATGTTATGCATTATCTCGATGACTTTTTGTTCCTGGGGGCAGCCGGGGATCCAGAATGTGGACGGGCTTTGAACGAATTTTGTGTCTTAATGAATCATTTTGGTGTGCCATTGGCACCGGGTAAGACTGTGGGTCCCTCGACTTGCCTCGAGTTTCTGGGGATCGAGCTCGACTCAGAGGAAGGCTGTTTCCGATTACCTAGAGTAAAAGTGTTAAAATTCAGGGCATCCCTTGAAATGTGTATTAGTGAGTCTAAGGTTAAACTGCATCAATTACAACAATTGGTGGGCCAGTTGAATTTTGCGCTGAGAGTAATGCCGATGGCCCGCCCCTTTTCCCGCTCGATCGCTCAAGCCATGGTCGGCTTGAAGGAGGGTCATCATCGCACGAGGCTATCGGCAGAGGTCCGCCAGGACATGCGCATTTGGTTGGCATTTCTGGCGGATTTCAATGGTCGAATTGTTTGGAACAAACCGGCGGTGTCCTCCGAGGAGCTGGGGCTGTGGACAGATTCGGCCGGGAGCATTGGTTTTGGTGCCATATTCGGCACACAATGGTCGGCTCAAAGATGGCCGTCGTGGTGGCATGAGTGTGGACTGACAAGTAACATTGCTTTTCTTGAACTTTTCCCCATTCTGGTGGCCCTGCAAACTTGGCCCGAGGGATTCAGAGATCACTCGGTGGTGTTCTGGTTTGATAACATGACCGTAGTTGAGTGTATCAATAGCCAGGCAGCACGATGCAAATGGATTCTGAGATTGCTCAAAGAAATCGTGTTATTGTGTATGCAATTGAATGTGCTATTTAAAGCAAGACATGTGCCGGGGGTAATGAACAAAGCGGCTGATGCGCTTTCTCGTTTTCATATGCAGGCCTTCTGGGGTTTTCTGCCCACAGCGGACCCGGTGGCGGCACCCTTTCACGAAGCTCTCTGGTCTCTCGGTGCCCCGAACTACAAAACCTCGTGGGAGAGAGTTTAGCACCCAGGACGAGGAAGGCATATGAAGGGGCGTTCCGTTCCTATTGGGCCTTTTTGGGGGTTGCCAGGGGGGAGCTTTGGGGCCAAGAGGAGTTGGTAGTAAAATTTTTGCTGTCTTTGCATCGGGCAGGCAAATCAGTGGCTACGGCCCAGAGGCACCGGGCAGCCATTTCATTTATGGCAAGGGCTCATGGGATCCAGGACCCGACTGCGTCTTTCGTTGTGCAAAAAGCGCTACGTGGGTGGCAACGCCTTGAGGGTCGCAGAGTAGATGAAAGGCGCCCGATAGGTCTGGATAGGTTGGCCCTGTTATTATCTGTACTTCCTGCAACATGTTCATCCCAGTATGAAACGGTGTTATTTCGAGCCGCTTTTTCGCTGGCATTCCATGGGGCTATGCGGGTGAGCGAACTAGTGGCGAAGAACAAGCTGGATGCCATGGGGGGACTGTGCCGGGAGCACGTTCAAGTCAGGGGGGAGACAATGACTGTCTCGTTTGTCAAGTCCAAGACCGATCAGGGTGCGGTTGGGGACCACATAATCATACAAAGGTTGCCCGGGTCTTCCATGTGCCCTGTAGTGTGCGTAGAGGAATATTTGGCGCAAAGAGTGGCATCATGGGGGGGAACCTTGTTGAAACACGCTGACGCCACCCCACTGACGAGGTTTCAGTTCCAGCGGGTGCTTGCGATGTCGATTTCAGCCGCGGGCTTGAACCCCGGCGAGTTTGGGACCCATTCCTTTCGGATAGGGGCTGCTACAGAGGCTACGGCCAGGGGTCTGAATGTAGAACAAGTAAAACGTGTGGGGCGTTGGTCCTCGAACTGTTTTAAGAGGTATGTGCGGTTGCATATGTTGTGAAGCTATAATGATGTACTCACGCTTCTTGTTTTTGTTTGGTTTTCAGTTACGCAAGCCGGCGAGGCGGGGCGGACTGTGCAGTCGACCCGACACCGGGGGGCCAGCGGTCATACATCACCGGCTGTGAAAAAGGAGGTGTGGGTCGTGGGCCACTCATACGTGAGGCGTGCCGCGGACGTATTCAAAGCAGGTGACATGATTCACGTGGCTGGGGAATACGGGTACAGGGTGTCCTTCTACGGAAAGGGCGGACTCTGTATTGACCAGTTTCAATCATTTTTCGAGGGTTTGTTAGGGCGGACAAGGTCACCGCCGTCTGTAGTTATAGTACATCTTGGGGGCAACGATCTGGTGACCACTGGTAGACGACTTCTTCTTGAGGCGATGCTGTCCACTGTAAGTTGGTTAGCGAGAAGAGTTCCAGGGTGCACAATTGCATGGTCCCATATGATCCCACGGAAAGTGTGGCGGGGGGCTATTTCGGTTTCTGCTCTGAATCATTCAGTAAGGAAAATTAATAATAAAGTGAGTAGATTGTTCCGTTCAAGTACACTGCATTCTATTTCGCATGGTTGTATTAAAGGGGACAATATGTATTTGGGGGATGGTGTTCATTTGTCCCGGATGGGGAACGAGTTACTCATAGGCGACCTGATAGCTTGGCTAAAGACTTTATGACATGACCTTTAGGCAGGAGTGTTGTGGGGGGGTCCGGATAGCCGGTCAACTATCCGGCCTGTGGCGGTAAGGTCATGATCGGTGAGCAGTAATTGGAAGATCCCTATGGGTGGGCGTCACCCATTACGGATGGGAGCGCTCGGGGGAGGTGGCCATTGGCCCCTCAACGGGGAGGCGGTCCCTTCTAAGGATGGGCCGCCGAAGGAAAGGAAAGGCGGTCAAGGCCCCTTCCTGGGTAGGAGGGGCTACAGCCCCCTCCTGGGGAATTTCCCGGGGCCAGGACATCTGCAACGGCAGATGTGGTAAGTTGTGTGGGGTTTGGGAGGGGGTTTACGCTACCTTCTAGACACCTCACACGAGTCCTCGGACGACCTGTAAATGGCGTCGAGTTTATTGGGGCCCCCGTCAAGTCAAGGGAAATTGGTAGATGCACTTGAGGTACACCTCTGTGCGGTCGCCCCTCACAAGTGAGGGGGATATTTCTGGTTTAGGGATCTGACACCGGTTACGACCTTGCCGTTGGCCCTTAAACGTTAGGATGTACAATTTCAAGTTAAATGTCTTGTAGGATGTTAGATCGGCTAGGTGAACCTTTGTATTAGAGAATATGTTAAGGTTAGCCAAACATCGCAAATGTGGAAATGAAATTGTACATAATATGAAACTGTTATTTTAATGTTTTAATTTTGTTTCATATTTTAATAAATACGGCCGGGAGGGTCACTCCCTCCCGTCTTCCAAAAGTTCAGAACCGTTTCCGGTTTCCCATCCTTGGGGATTGTGTTGAGAGGGGGTGGCGGGTATCTCAGCCATATGGAAAGGGGCGACCATTCGGTCCCCCCGAACGTATGGTGGAGTACCACGATCCCCCCGGGAAGCCATCTTGGGCGGGAGGCGCGGCTCGGCTGGTATGCCCGAAGCGGCGTAGCCGGGGCGCGCCTTTTCCCGCCCTGGAGTGGGCTGGCCTAGACACGGACGCGACCGGCCACGCCCTTGGGGCAGGCAGGGGTGGGTTTACGCCCGCCCTGAAGACGGATAAAGGGAGCAACAAGCCAAGGAAGCATCCTCTTGTTCCTGTGCTCTGAAGCTGCACCTCCTCGCTGCACGTGAGCTCGAGACGGAACGAAGAGCCAATTTTGACCCACCCACCAGCCCCTGAGGACAGCAAGTGGTTTACGAATAAAGTTTTGATGTGGTAACTCTATTTCTTGCAGGTTGTGATGACTAACGTGATAACTTTGAGTATGCAATAAAGAATGGTCAAATTTAGTTTCTTTTGCAAATAAAGTAATTCTGCACCAGTGTTGATAGGTAATCATGCCTTTTTAATAAGTGGTAATTGTTACTGTCATGTAGTAATGTAGTTATTCAGAATTTAGTTAGAATTGTCGTATTTATTTTTGGTCGGGCGGTAAGGTCATGATGGGTGAGCAGTAATTGGAAGATCCCTATGGGTGGGCGTCACCCATTACGGATGGGAGCGCTCGGGGGAGGTGGCCATTGGCCCCTCAACGGGGAGGCGGTCCCTTCTAAGGATGGGCCGCCGAAAGGAAAGGAAAGGCGGTCAAGGCCCCTTCCTGGGTAGGAGGGGCTACAGCCCCCTCCTGGGGAATTTCCCGGGGCCAGGACATCTGCGACGGCAGATGTGGTAAGTTGTGTGGGGTTTGGGAGGGGGTTTACGCTACCTTCTAGACACCTCACACGAGTCCTCGGACGACCTGTAAATGGCGTCGAGTTTATTGGGGCCCCCGTCAAGTCAAGGGAAATTGGTAGATGCACTTGAGGTACACCTCTGTGCGGTCGCCCCTCACAAGTGAGGGGGATATTTCTGGTTTAGGGATCTGACACCGGTTACGACCTTGCCGTTGGCCCTTAAACGTTAGGATGTACAATTTCAAGTTAAATGTCTTGTAGGATGTTAGATCGGCTAGGTGAACCTTTGTATTAGAGAATATGTTAAGGTTAGCCAAACATCGCAAATGTGGAAATGAAATTGTACATAATATGAAACTGTTATTTTAATGTTTTAATTTTGTTTCATATTTTAATAAATACGGCCGGGAGGGTCACTCCCTCCCGTCTTCCAAAAGTTCAGAACCGTTTCCGGTTTCCCATCCTTGGGGATTGTGTTGAGAGGGGGTGGCGGGTATCTCAGCCATATTATATTTGCATTACGAACTGCCTGATTACGTGCATTGAGGATTGCATTATTCTTGCATTACGAACTGCCTGATTACGTGCATTGAAGATTGCATTATTCTTGCATTACAAACTGCCTGATTACTTGCATTGAGGCATTGCATTATTCTTGCATTACGAACTGATTATTCTGACAATATGAACTGCATAGCATTGCTTTAGGACTCCATTTGAACATCGTGAACTGCTCATTAATACTGCAAGAACCTACAAGTGTTTGTTGGCCTAATAACCGGGTGTCCCTCTTCTCCTGATTAGAAGCAAGGGTCCATATTTGCACTAAGATAAGTGCCTCAGCCAACTAGAGACCCCCAGTTCTAACAACGCCCATCAAAGTGACCCACATACCGGCTCAGAGAGACTACAACATTGCACTAGGACACACAAGGGCAATTGCTGAACGGACATTTGGAGTCCTTAAATCCAGGTTTCTGTGCCTAAATATATGAGGGGCAGACTCCTGTACAGTCCTGAACTTGTATGCAAGATCATAATAGCATGTTGCATTCTGCACAATATTTGTTGATGCACAAACACGCCATTGGATGAAGACCATGAGAATCCAGAGAATGGCCAGGATGAAGAGGCAGATGCTAGACACACCACAGCTTCCGCTGCTGGAACAGGAAGAAGGGATCAAATCATCAGAATAGTTTTACATAATCACAATAAACAAAGACTTTTTCACACAAAGCAAAACCCACTGAATGTTACTTTGTTAAATAAAATATCACTACACAAATGTCTTGTATGCTTGGTTTATATCATCAGAATTTCATATATCTGTTAGGTGAAAGGTTCTAAAAACTGTGCCATACAGCTGTCACATATAATAGTGGACAGAACATCAATCAAACGAAGATTGGGGGTGAAACAACGTATTGGGCATATGAACTAAATTAATGTCTAAAATCCCTCAGTGAGAATATGTATGGGCTGTGTCATCCCAGGAGCACAAACATGTCTGATGAAATGCAAGAGTGAAGTACAACATACACTGTATGTCTGATGTGTAATTGTAGCCATGCCCACATAGCTAGAACCATCATAATATGTGTAATCAAACATATATGTTAATTCAATGGCACAGGAATAAAGGTAAGTGGCAACAGTGTCAAATATACATTGTAGATCTGTATTGCATCTGCTTCTGGGTGTGGAGGATGAAGACACAGATGATAGTACAGATGCAATAACTGGTGTATCAATACAGTTTTGTGAATGCCTCAAACACCAAGCACACAGAGTAAAACAACAAATGAAATTCTAAATAACTCACAAGCTGACACATGTGCCATTGTATTAATCAATAGACACATGACATGCATCATTCACTGTGTATATATCATTCTACAGCACAGCAATGATCTGTCAATGCTATAGTCACATAAGCACAAACAATGACACAAATGCCAGACATGGTACAAATTTCAAGACAAAAGCAAACAATAATGTATGTGTAGGACCATGTACCTGCCAAGGCAATGTCAATGAATTGTCTATGCCACACGCATGACAACAAGATTGCCTCATGGCAATGAAGGGGTAGAATGGGTTACATCCTCATCCAATAACTCTAGCTGTGTGTTCACACACCCAAAACAGAGAACAGACATACACATGAGTGAAGTGCTACAGGGTATACAATCCCAACACCATGCAACATATGATAACAGGAATTGAGATTGTTTTGGATCATACGGTCATGAAAGGATTCATCATAGCCCCTAGAAGGTGCACCACCTAGAACTGGATTATGACTTCAAGTTCAGACATGTCAAATGTATAATGTGCGTATGGGTACTACCATCGCTGTTAATATATTTCTCCAAATGCAAGTCCTGTAGGGAACAGGAATCATGATTAGTTAGCAGTGGTACTGTGGTATAGGTGTTAAATTTGCAGGGCCCTGTGGTGTCACAGAGCCCCAGGGAAGTGAGTGTGCGTGAGAGCGAAGGGTTAACTTTAAAATCAGTGAATTTCTCCGGAGCGCGGGACGATGCACTACATGGCTAAGCAAAGCCATGTGAGTTCGCTTGGCTCAGGATCAAATAACAAGTAGAGGAGGTTTTCCCTTGGAGATAATATATAGATGGTGATCTACTATCACTCCCCCACTGCACCTTCTTATAATATTCAACACTATCACAACCATACAATAACTGATTATATGCTAAGACACTAATGTGACGTATAAAAACGTATTTTTATTTTAATACAACATATAAATGTAATAGATGATGCAATTCATAAAACCAATCTAAACAAATTCAATTAATACAATTCATAAAATAATCAAAACATTTTACAATTCATGTTACGAACCAGCATAACACTGAGACAAAAACAAGCTTTAGACATTACATTTTGTCATAGACATTAGCATATCCTGAGGGAAATTACTTCAGAACACAGCTTTGATACAATACTGAATCTTGCGTCTACTAATCTGAATTGACCCTTTGGATTATGCTCACAAATGCGTCGACGTGTTTCGATGGATTCACTTATATTACCATCTTTTTCAAGACAAATAATTTTGTTCTCTCAGTTGTAATTTTTTCTGGTTTTTCATTCTTGTGTGGAGTAAATACATACCATAAATATATATATATTACTTTCCTACATGTGATGTCTATTACTTAATATATACATAACATAATACTCGACTTGAAATTCAAGCTAAAGATGTCTCACTTTTATGTTCAGTTAACATTTCAAATGGTTGTGCTTTCCATTATATACATGGCTTCCTATTTTACCCATAGTTCAGGCTAAAACATTCTCCTTCATATATGTACCCCACCCCCTTGTATACTAAATTTTTGATAACACTCTTGTATACTCTTGTTCCATAAATAAGTATTTGCTTTTTATTACCTCTTTCTGGAGGTCTAGGACCTTGAGGTCTAGGACGGCCGTGTACATTTCTTGCTGCCCTGCTGCACATGACTGCATACTTTGGGTCATCATTGAACTTGTTCTTGAGAGTGCACCATTTGACTCCTACTGCTGGTGCTTTGTTCCTCACATACAATGGGCAGACCAAGAACTAAATAGTCTGACCCCTATCTACAGGAGATGGTAACACCACCACACACACTGATACTTTGCAGGGCTCAGAGCAGGAAGTGATACCACCTACGGCATCCGCCGAGGACAAATTGGATCTAATACTGAAAGAGATAAGAGAATCACGAACTGCTATTGAATCACAAATTAATTAAACAACAGGGGGTGGTGATGGACAGAGTTTCTGAATTAAGCAGAATACTCTCTCCCAGTCAAGAGATCAGGGCTTAATCCAACACCGTTTTTTAGCTCACTGCACCATCCCAGCTCAGAACCTGGCTATATGCAAATTAGTCTGTCCCTGGCCCAGTGTATCATGGGAACAGGGCAAACCAAACTACCAAGCCAATTCTTACACTGGGAAGGAAACAAGCTACCGGGGACCGGTTTCTGGCATTTCAGCCGTCTTCGGCCCGGCTTGCTTGAATCCTGATGGCGCAATGAGCTAGGGACTAACGTCTGAGTATACCCTTCCACGCTTATGGTGGACAAAATAATTAAACAACAGGGGGTGGTGATGGACAGAGTTTCTGAATTAAGCAGAATACTCTCACCCAGTCAAGAGATCAGGGCTTAATCCAACACCGTTTTTTAGCTCACTGCACCATCCCAGCTCAGAACCTGGCCCAGTGTATCATGGGAACAGGGCAAACCAAACTACCAAGCCAATTCTTACACTGGGAAGGAAACAAGCTAGGGACTCACGTCTGAGTATACCCTTCCACGCTTATGGTGGACAAAATAATTAAACAACAGGGCTCATTGCACCATCAGGATTCAAGCAAGCCGGGCCGAAGACGGCTGAAATGCCAGAAACCGGTCCCCGGTAGCTTGTTTCCTTCCCAGTGAAAGAATTGGCTTGGTAGTTTGGTTTGCCCTGTTCCCATGATGCACTGGGCCAGGGACAGACTAATTTGCATATAGCCAGGTTCTGAGCTGGGATGGTGCAGTGAGCTAAAAAACGGTGTTGGATTAAGCCCTGATCTCTTGACTGGGTGAGAGTATTCTGCTTAATTCAGAAACTCTGTCCTTCACCACCCCCTGTTGTTTAATTATTTTGTCCACCATAAGCGTGGAAGGGTATACTCAGACGTGAGTCCCGGCTCATTGCACCATCAGAATTCAAGCAAGCCGGGCCGAAGACGGCTGAAATGCCAGAAACTGGTCCCCGGTAGCTTGTTTCCTTCCCAGTGAAAGAATTGGCTTGGTAGTTTGGTTTGCCCTGTTCCCATGATGCACTGGGCCAGGGACAGACTAATTTGCATATAGCCAGGTTCTGAGCTGGGATGGTGCAGTGAGCTAAAAAACGGTGTTGGATTAAGCCCTGATCTCTTGACTGGGTGAGAGTATTCTGCTTAATTCAGAAACTCTGTCCTTCACCACCCCCTGTTGTTTAATTATTTTGTCCACCATAAGCGTGGAAGGGTATACTCAGACGTGAGTCCCTTGCTCATTGCACCATCAGGATTCAAGCAAGCCGGGCCGAAGACGGCTGAAATGCCAGAAACTGGTCCCCGGTAGCTTGTTTCCTTCCCAGTGAAAGAATTGGCTTGGTAGTTTGGTTTGCCCTGTTCCCATGATGCACTGGGCCAGGGACAGACTAATTTGCATATAGCCAGGTTCTGAGCTGGGATGGTGCAGTGAGCTAAAAAACGGTGTTGGATTAAGCCCTGATCTCTTGACTGGGTGAGAGTATTCTGCTTAATTCAGAAACTCTGTCCTTCACCACCCCCTGTTGTTTAATTATTTTGTCCACCATAAGCGTGGAAGGGTATACTCAGACGTGAGTCCCTTGCTCATTGCACCATCAGGATTCAAGCAAGCCGGGCCAAAGACGGCTGAAATGCCAGAAACTGGTCCCCGGTAGCTTGTTTCCTTCCCAGTGAAAGAATTGGCTTGGTAGTTTGGTTTGCCCTGTTCCCATGATGCACTGGGCCAGGGACAGACTAATTTGCACATAGCCAGGTTCTGAGCTGGGATGGTGCAGTGAGCTAAAAAACGGTGTTGGATTAAGCCCTGATCTCTTGACTGGGTGAGAGTATTCTGCTTAATTCAGAAACTCTGTCCTTCACCACCCCCTGTTGTTTAATTATTTTGTCCACCATAAGCGTGGAAGGGTATACTCAGACGTGAGTCCCTTGCTCATTGCACCATCAGGATTCAAGCAAGCCGGGCCGAAGACGGCTGAAATGCCAGAAACCGGTCCCCGGTAGCTTGTTTCCTTCCCAGTGAAAGAATTGGCTTGGTAGTTTGGTTTGCCCTGTTCCCATGATGCACTGGGCCAGGGACAGACTAATTTGCATATAGCCAGGTTCTGAGCTGGGATGGTGCAGTGAGCTAAAAAACGGTGTTGGATTAAGCCCTGATCTCTTGACTGGGTGAGAGTATTCTGCTTAATTCAGAAACTCTGTCCTTCACCACCCCCTGTTGTTTAATTATTTTGTCCACCATAAGAGTGGAAGGGTATACTCAGACGTGAGTCCCTTGCTCATTGCACCATCAGGATTCAAGCAAGCCGGGCCGAAGACGGCTGAAATGCCAGAAACCGGTCCCCGGTAGCTTGTTTCCTTCCCAGTGAAAGAATTGGCTTGGTAGTTTGGTTTGCCCTGTTCCCATGATGCACTGGGCCAGGGACAGACTAATTTGCATATAGCCAGGTTCTGAGCTGGAATGGTGCAGTGAGCTAAAAAACGGTGTTGGATTAAGCCCTGATCTCTTGACTGGGTGAGAGTATTCTGCTTAATTCAGAAACTCTGTCCTTCACCACCCCCTGTTGTTTAATTATTTTGTCCACCATAAGCGTGGAAGGGTTTACTCAGACGTGAGTCCCTAGCTCATTGCACCATCAGGATTCAAGCAAGCCGGGCCGAAGACGGCTGAAATGCCAGAAACCGGTCCCCGGTAGCTTGTTTCCTTCCCAGTGAAAGAAATGGCTTGGTAGTTTGGTTTGCCCTGTTCCCATGATGCACTGGGCCAGGGACAGACTAATTTGCATATAGCCAGGTTCTGAGCTGGGATGGTGCAGTGAGCTAAAAAATGGTGTTGGATTAAGCCCTGATCTCTTGACTGGGTGAGAGTATTCTGCTTAATTCAGAAACTCTGTCCTTCACCACCCCCTGTTGTTTAATTATTTTGTCCACCATAAGCGTGGAAGGGTATACTCAGACGTGAGTCCCTTGCTCATTGCACCATCAGGATTCAAGCAAGCCGGGCCGAAGACGGCTGAAATGCCAGAAACCGGTCCCCGGTAGCTTGTTTCCTTCCCAGTGAAAGAATTGGCTTGGTAGTTTGGTTTGTCCTGTTCCCATGATGCACTGGGCCAGGGACAGACTAATTTGCATATAGCCAGGTTCTGAGCTGGGATGGTGCAGTGAGCTAAAAAACGGTGTTGGATTAAGCCCTGATCTCTTGACTGGGTGAGAGTATTCTGCTTCATTCAGAAACTCTGTCCTTCACCACCCCCTGTTGTTTAATTATTGAATCACAAATTGGCACGTTATCTGTGAACTTCACATTACTAAAGGCTGATCATGACAAACTTGCGGACAAGGTCAGAAATCATAAAATATTGTTAGATGACTTAGTGCCACAGCAGACGGCCACTACCTCCCAAATGGAACAGGTGTAATGCCAATTGAAATGCTTTCATGACAAGCTAGATGATGCGGAGGGTAGATCCCATCACAACAATGCAAGAATTTTAGGTGTCCCGGAGAGAAGCGAAGGGATGAATCCTACACAATTTGTTGGAAATTGGCTGCGAAACCATGTGGCGAAGGAGGGTCTATCACAAATATATGCTGTAGAAAGAGCACACAGAGTACCGCGCAGACATCGCGCCCTGGAGCACCACTCAGACCAATTATCGTTAGGATACTAAACTACAAGGAAATAGATACAATACTGCGTGCGGCCAGGTAAAATGCACCCTTACAGTTTGAAAACAAACGTATCTCCATTTACCCGGACTTTACGATGGCAGTTCAGCAAGCAGGGAACACGTCCCAAGAGTTTAAAAAGACTCTACAAACTCACAACCTAAAATATGCTATGCTATTCCCAGCGAGACTGAAAGTCCTACATAACCAAAAATCACTGTTCTTTGATAATCCAGAAGATGCGGCGGAATGGGCGGAGGTTACTTTGACTCCACACTCTTTGCAAAGCACAACACAGGATAGCAGAAGAAGGAAATTGCAACCAAGCAAAGGCAATAACCTCAGTATGGAGGGACACAAGAAGATGGGGTCCTTCCCTGAAATGGGCCCCATGCCAAAGCAAATCAAGGAGAGCCAGACACAGGCTTTGCGTACGGCAGCGGTTTTGGTGGAGCAGGACGTGACCTCTTTTGCAGAAACAGTAGGCTCATTGGAAGACTTGGAGAAACACTCAGATTGACACTGTTCCCCGTGGTGACCCAACAAACTGTAGATTATCTGTAACTCTGGTTTATTAATATTATTACCTATGACATAGCCCACTGCAGATAAGCATGTAATCCAAGATGTTATCCTGTGTCTATTGTCCTGCTGCATATATTTCAATTGCACTTTGCTGGGACCCGGGCCGGGGCTTTAGATGTGTATTAATATGGAGTGTGTAATGTATGGAAAGGGTGAAGCGGTCTCCACCCCCCCATTAGCAACTGCACTATGTTTTATATTTTTTAGTGTGCTTATTGTACACTTGTTCACTGTTTGGTCCTCTACTGTTACTTGGGGGAACCTAGTTTTGTGTATTGGTTTTGGGAAGTTTCTAATGGACTCAGTCACATGCTTACTCTTTTGTTTACACAATAGCAGGTCACAGCAATCTACTGGGCGCCACCGATACTACCACCATGGCACTGTCTAACAAATATACATACCTCTCCTGGAATATAAGGGGACTGGGATCTATTCATAAGAGACACAGGGTACTATCTCAGCTCAATCGGAAGAAAGTGCACATTGCCTTCCTCCAAGAAACTCATCTTACACAAACAGAAGAGGGTAGGATGCAGAAAAAGTGGAGAGGACAATTGTTTCATACCTCTTACTTGGCCTTTGGAAGAGGGGCGGCAATATGGATAAGGAACAATTTTCCTTTTGAACTGCTTGAACAAAAACCAGACATACATGGCAGATACATTCTACTGCTTGGTAGGCTTGATGGGCGACAGATAGTAATAGGCAGTGTATATGCGCCTAGAGTAGATCAGCATGTGTTTATAGAAACACTGTTCACGATGTTGACAGATTGGGATGACTACCCCTGCGTAATGGGGGCAGACTTTAACACCATACTGAATGTAGGGCTGGATAGATTATACCTGCCCTTACAGGGTATGAATAGTAGGAAACAAGAAGAGGCGCTTCAGAGCTGGGCAGGGGAAGGCACATTGAAGATGCATGGCGAACGCTGCACCCAAATAGTAAAGAATGCTCTTTCTACTCCCCCGCCTGCCTTACATACACGGATTGATAGGGTTTTTTGCTCTACGAGATTGCTTCCTAATATAATAGACACAACATACTTAGGTAAAACCCTCTCAGATCACAATCCATTAGAAGGTATCCTTACATGGGGTAGAGTGCCCACACCAGTGCCCAGGTGGCGATTACAGCCCTACTATTGGAAGATCCTGTATTTAACAGCACCCTAGCTATGGCTATTACTAACTACTTTACTGAAAATGCCAATACACCTAGCTCAACACAGGTGGAGTGGGACGCATTTAAGACAGTAATAAGTGGGGTGGCTATTAGTGTGAGAATAGGGGAACGTTCAACCCTGCTAGACGAACTCACAGACATAGAAAATAAATTAGGTAAACTGGAGAAGAGGGCACAGGCTGATGCAGCCTGTAAGGATGAATTGCAGGAAGCCAATATACGGCATGCAGAGCTTCTAGAGGATTTAAGATTACTGGACTACCGGATGTACACGCAAAAACAACAATCAGAGGCGGACAGGGCCGGACTTCTTCTGGTGAGAATAATACGAAACACACAGACCATGACTCCCATCTTAGCAATAACCACCCCGGAAGGGAGAACTGTAAATTCCCAGCTTGAGATTAATGAAGCATTTAAAATGTACTATAAGATGCTATATGTGCCACCTCCTATATTATGCAACACTGATTACACTGCATTTTTTTTAGGACCTCCAGCTATGACAGATGTTACACATTGGAAAGAATTAGAAAAACCCATAACAGAGGCTGAAATTAAATCGGGGATTAAGGCACTTCCCAGAAATAAAGCTCCAGGGTCTGATGGCCTACCAGTAGAATTTTACGCGGCGTATATATCAATACTGACTCCGCACCTTCACAAGATGTATCAGGCGTCAATAGACTCTGGTGCGCTGCCTAATACCACGCTCCAGGTTATAGTAGTCTCTCTGCTGAAGCCAGGCAGGACTAGTGTGGACATAGCAGGATACCAGCCAATATCGTTACTAAACACAGATTACAAGATCCTAAGTAAACTCCTGGCCAACAGACTGCAACAATTTATACCCCTTTTAATACATACGGATCAATGTGGGTTCGTACCAGGTAGAAATACAGCTCTGAATATACGTAGGCTGCAACAACTGATGACAAGAACAAGGTCGCACATTAATGCGTAAGGCTGTATAGCACTAGACTTGAGGCAGGCGTTTGACTCACTGCCATGGAACTACATGTTCCGTACATTTCCGAAATATGGTCTTTCAGACCATTTCACGAAATGGATTGAACTGTTATATGTTAATCCAACTGCGCGTGCCCACACGGGGACATTTCAACACAATATGTTGTAGCTCATGGTACGAGACAGGGCTGCCCGCTCTCACCCTTAATATTTATTCTAGCCCTGGTGCCGTTACTGGTTAAAATACGCACACTGGCCCCACAACATGGGATACATGCAAGTAATGAAATTCACACTGTCCCCGCTTGTGCGGATGATATTATAGTACATCTTGCAGATCTCAATGGAGATCACACACCTCTCTCGGATGTATTTCAGAAGTTTCAGTGTTTGTCTGGGCTCTCTATTAATGACAATAAATCCTATGCATATGCCTTTACGGCACATGCATCCCCTAACCCATTGCATTTTGGCCCATGTACATTTCAAATAGCAACAGACACCTTTAAATACTTAGGAATTCAAATTTATAGAGATTTGGAGAACATGATCGAAGGTAATTTATCCTGTGCGATCAACACATTACGCTCACAAATACGGTTCTGGAAATCGGTACCTCTGTCAGTGGCGGGTGGGATAACGATCTCCAAAATGGTGATGCTCCCCAGACTACTTTATTATTTTACTCACATACCTATACTCTTACCAAAACACATCTAGCTTTAAAACGATAGACACCTTCCTAATAGAGTTAATATGGGGTCCTGGAAGGCACACAATAAGACTGTCAAAACTCCAGCTAGAAACTAAGGGGTCGATTAGGATCGCGGACGGACTTGCGTCCGTCCGCGACCCCAGAGCAGGAGGGACCCTCTGCATGGCATGCGGAGTTCCCTCCTGTGCAATTAGGATGTGACCGCCACCCTGGCGGTCACATCCTCTATTTTTAACATTGCGGCGGGTGCAGCTTCAAGCTGCACCCGCGACAATGTTAAAAATGCACGCATTGCATTTGCATGCAGAAAGAGGCAGGCACCGCGCGGTGCCTGCCGCTTTCTGCATGCAAATGCAGGGGGGTACCATAGGTACCCCCCATGTGCACCCCCCACCCCCTCTTCACCTAGGGGGCCCGCAACGGGCCCCCGCAGTGAAGTTCCGTATGCTTTTCCACGGCGGAAAACCCGCCATGGAAAAGCATAATTTACTGGCCATCCTAATATGGTGGACGGTGTCTGGAAGACACCGTCACCATATTAGAGCTTTTCCGCCGCGGTTGTAATCCGACCGCGGCGGAAAAGCTGCGGATGGAAACCAGGACCCACCAGCCATCCTAATCTGGCGGTGGGTCTTTGGTCAGTCCGCTGCGGTTTCTCCGCATCCTCGGGGCCGGCGGTGGCTTCCGCCGGCCCCGAGGATGCGGAAAAACCGCAATCATAATGACCCCCTATATACGGAGAAATGGGGGTTCCAAACTTTATGACATACTGTTATGCTAGCCAGCTGCAGTGGTTGGCTTACTGGATAGTGGGCCCAAACCTGCAGGAAATAGGTATGTCTCAGTGGGAGTGGAGGAGGAGTAAACTCCATACGCTCCTTCTACCGATTAGTAGGATAACATTGAACACACCTCCGCTGCTGAAAGTGGCTATAATATTTTGGAGGAAAGCATTAAGATATACTAAACAACAAACCTCATATGCCCCCAATATGCCACTGATGGGTATTCCCTTACACTTGGAGGTGGTGTCGCAAAGACGCACCTCGGCCTGGTTGGAGGTAGGTGTTGATACAGTAGGAACGCTGTTCAGAGATGGTATGCTCCTAGATCATGCCACTTTTGTAAGAGAACAGGGAGTGCCCAGTTCACTATTCCTGAAGCATGCACACATAGCGCGGTTTGTCCGTGACACTTGGGCACCAACTGGCACGGAACCCCAGACACATGAGTTGGCACACATGCACTACCTCATGTGGATTGGTGGCCATCTTACAAAATGGCTTGTGCATGGATTTAAATCACACACGGCAATACCACTACGTAATCTTAGAGACAAATAGTGTACTGATGTGGGTAGGGAATTTACAGACACAGAATGGAAGGTCATACTCGAATACCCCAAAAAGGTGTCTCTTAATTCGAAGTTTAAGTTTATCCAACTAATGATTTTACACAGGGCATATCTGTCCCCTCACAAATTAAGAGTCATGTTTAGGGATGTGGCAGATGTATGTCCCCGCTGTCGGGAATCGGAAGCTACTTTGCTTCACATGCTATGGTCATGTATGAGACTCACTCAGTACTGGTCCACGGTATACAAAGTATTTAATACACTGACCCCAGGAGGGGTAGAGCTACAATTGAATGCTGTCTGTTAGGTATAAATGTAAAAGCTAAAAGTGGAAACCCCACAGCCCGTTTCCTCAATGTGTTGTTGATACCTGCTAAAAGAACAATAACAATGCGTTGGAAGGCGAGAGGGACGCCATCAATTATGTACTGGAATAATGAGGTGAACAGGTGGGGAAGGGCTGAAAGTATGGAATTACAAAGGGAGGAAAAGAGGGGCCTATGTAAAAAAAACATTTCGCTTGAGTGGACTATTATGTTGGAGGAATACGCAGAGATGGACTTTGATACCCTTATGCAAGATGGCTTGTAACCCATGATAATAGTTGAGACAGGTTGTCTAGTGCTAATATAAACAGGACACATCAAGTTAGTATACTGGCAGCATGCTGTAGCACTTCTGTCACCACCAGAAATTGAGTGCTTGGAAGCTAATGTCCGCTATTGTGCTATATAAAGCAATTATTGAGTTCATTGGGAGAGGGGAATGTTTAGTATTAGAAATGGTCTATATATTAGGACCAGTTTTGGACTATGTACTATGTTTTGTTGGTGTCATGACTCCACATATATAGATGGCCTCACTAAGGGGATGGAACATTGACAGAATGTAGTGATTGGATGTGCAACAAAGAAACAAAGATACATACGACAACCTACAGTGCATTATATGCTACTTCCTTGTATGTAAAGAGGCAACTTGCTATACCAGAACTGTGACACTGTGCAAAATACTAATATACTGTATGCGACCAGAAAGATGATGGGAGCCTTGATATTCCTGGCTAGCAATTTTCTGGACCAATTAGGAGCCTTAACTGCCACAGGGTTGCAGTGGGTTAATGGCGTGTGATTTCCAGATATTTGTTACTCCTTGCACCCCTCCTCTAGAAGGTACACTTTCTTCTCTGCTTCACACAAGACATATGCCCGAATTGATTTATTTCTTTGTGCCCCCATGTATTCTGATGACTGCTGATTAGGCAGAATTGGAGGTGGTGGCGGTGTCTGATCCCTCCCTTATCTCGATCAGCCTCTTCATGCCTGGGCATGCCACTCTTTCTCCTGTGGTTCACACCAAACATATGCTCAGATTGATTATTTCTTAGTGCCTCCATGTATTCTGATGACCACCAAACAGGCAGATTTGGAGGTGGTGGAGCTGTCTGATCACTCCCCTATCACGATCAGCCTCCACATGTCTGGGCATGCCACGCCCTACTGGCCATGGTGAGTTAATGATGAATTACTAACATACAACTCCATTAAAAAAGAGATACAAGATTCCAACCAACATTTTCTCCAAACTAACAACACACCTGATACCTTCTTCTCCCTGGTCTGGGAAATGCTAAAAGCAGTAATAAAGGGACCCTCCTGGCCATTTCTGCGAAACTCAACAAACTAAGGCGAGATAATTGCACAGAATCAGAGGATTGGTTAAATTCAATATTATCTCAAAATAATTATGGTTATTAATTGTAATAATACGAATATAGGGGCATATTATGGTGTTGGGCGTGTCAACCCCGACCAACGGGGTGTTCCCAAATGGGTCAGACAGATAATTCCCAAATGGTGGAGGTGCCTACTCAGGCACCGTTGTCATTATTATGATGTTCCTTTCCGACATAGGAAGGCTGGAAGAAAGTGACTTTGGGGGCCCTCAGTCTCCGCTTTGTGGCATGAGTGACACCTGAAGCCCCCCAAAATGTTCATGCACCATGTGTCAGACCCCATGTTTTAAAGGTTTATTTATTTTGATGCACACAGCACAAGCCGCTACAGAAAAAATACACTTTTAAACTGTTGTGAAAACAGTCCCATCGTAATAATGGAGGCGGGACTGCCGACTCCTTGTCGGGTGGTCTCGTTTTCGCTAGGATGTCTGTGAGACGCTTGGCTGACCGACATCATAATGGGCCCCATAGTCCTTAAAAAATAACAATAAACCTTCATTGTATTCCTCATATATTTATATTGATCATATGCATAATTTTCACTTACAGAGAAGTGTGGCTCAATGCTTAGAGCGGCAGACCTTGATGCAGAACGCTGGCCAGGGACCAGGGTTCGATTCCCGCCTCGGCGGGTTTCGGGCTTAAATTCCTCTGACCGGATATTCTCGCCTCAGTGCCGATTCTAAGCATGGGTCCCACGCTGCAACTCTGGGCAATAGCTTGTTTAGTCTCCACAAAGGCCCCCTGATACACAAGGGATGCCTGGTTTCACCATGGGATGCCCAGGAGTGGACACCCCACAAGGAAAAGCCAGGAGGGGTTCCCTTGTGGTAGGAGTACAAGCGCCGGGATGCCTCTGGGTCACTGTTCGCACTATACAAATACGCCACATTTACACATTTACATTTACAATTTCAAATAATAGTTGTTACATCTTGCATAGGCAATGTATATCATGAGTGAACATAAACACAATGTCATCATTCACATTGGTTGCCATCATCTTCTTCTTCTTAATATGTGTCATCATTCTCTGAGTCTGTTTGTTTTTCAAAGGCAAGAAGTCTGCACATATCAGCGCACTTGAGGTCATTTAGACAACAGACACATTTTGACAGATTGCAGTTCCTGATGCTATTGGAATCTAGTAGATCAACACAGCTTGAGGTGCTGGCTGCCCTTCCATCCAGTCTACTACCAGTAGCTCTGCTACCTCAGGTGTTTCCAACTTCCACCCTCTCCCAATTGGACTAGGTGTCTCTGTATCATTCAGAAGATACCTCTTGTTTATAGTGGCTTGATAATTTGAATGTTCAACATGACTCTCCAGATAGTCCCTGCAAGATGGAAGCTGATTACAGTCTATCTTACCCTTCTTTGCACAGAATAGATTTATTTTATTTATTTATTTTGCGGGTTTGTAGAGCGCTTGAATAGACTCCCGAGGGAGTATCTCCGCGCTATTTGACTGCTGAACCTGCAGGAGATCGAATTCCAAGGCTCCAATCTAGTTCCTAAACTATGTGGTTAGACCTGGAACAAAAACGTCTTCAGCTTTTTTCTGAAGGCAAGATGATTTTCAAGCTGCCTAAGCTGGAGAGGGAGACCATTCCATATCCTTGGTCCCTTCACCGACAGGGCCTTACCCCCTTGCCTCACCCGCTTGATCCTAGGAATAGTGAGAAGCATTTGGTCACTGGACCGTAGAGCACGAGAAGGAACGTACGGCACAAACTTGTCTGCCAGATAGGAGGGACCCAAACCATGAAGTCCTTTGTGGACCGTACAACAGATCTTAAAAACAACTCTCTGACGGATGGAAAGCCAATGAAGCCTGGCAAGAAGAGGTTTTGAAGGTGTTCTCGGGGGAGCATTTAAAACCAGCCTGGCTGCGGTGTTCTGCACAACCTGTAACCTATCCAGGTCCTCCTCATTAGCGGACAACAGGAGACCATTACAATAGTCAAGGCGACTGATAACCAACGCCTGGACCAGGGTCTTTCTAATGGTGTCTGGAAGCAATGGAAAGACTCTACGCAGCAATCCGATGGTCCGGAAACAAGATCCAACAATGTTGGTGACATGCTGCTTCATGATATGATATGACATGATATCTCAAGGCATTCACATGATGAACTGAAGATTTTGGTGCATACAGCAAGAAAGAAAATTCCTCCAATCGGACCATTAGTTCTTCAGAGAGATTCCATTCATCTCTGAGCTGTGAAAATGTTATCTTTGTATGTCTGTAGTCAGGATTGTGTATGCACTTATTTTTTCCTTTTCCTGCAAATGTGTTCACTGTGTTACATCCGTTAAATGTTTTTAGACCTATCATAGTTCAACAAATATTTTCATCCTGAGTTGAAGGTATTTTTCCAATATCAAGGACTTGCATGTGTATTTTAGTACCAGATTGTTTAAACAATGTTTCCATGATTCTGTCACGGAATCCCAAACACATAAGAAACTTACTGGTGTCATCTGAGCTCATCATTACTGCCTAATAACCCTCATTAGCATCATGTGCAGCGTGCAGCAACCAATGACCATCTGCTTCTTCGTGTGTATTGTTGAGATCGGGCGCTTCGTGGCTCCCTTCAGGAGTGATTTTGTAGTATTTATCTTCACCGTTCGTGAACAGTGTTTTAGTCTCCATTTTTACAAAATGCTCTGGTTTCTCCCATTCATTAACAATAAATGTGATAAGAGTTGTTTTACTCCTTACGTGGCAAACAACTTGGGCTGCACATCTATACTGTTGACTGAATGACTTCTCCTCTTACCAGCAAGAGTCTCTTCCAGCCTATCAATGTTATCCCATGCTAAGTTAGTGGACACATGAGGCTGAATGGCGGCTGGAAGGACAATTTGCTCATTTATGGTAAAAGCAGGTTTCTGAAGACACAAGGTGATATCATTTTTTTCCAGTTGAGAGTATGAAATCCATGACCAAGTCTGTTCAGAGTGTGAAGGATTTCAACATTCTCTATCAGCGCTTTTATGGTGTATGGGAGCAACAGTTGCTTGGGGGGTTTCTGGTGGCCATTTGTCACTGTATATATAATGTCCTGACTGAATAATTGCATAAGTAAGGCAGCCCCTTTGATCAATTTAGTTTTTTCTGGATCCACAGTCAGAATTTCTAACAGGAATCGGAATCAGGCACTGTGAATTAATCTCTAAAAATGTCTGATTGTCGCTATGGCCATGGTGTTGATGTCAAGTTTGTTTTCACAATTGATCTTACGCACGATGATGTTTGATCAAAGATCTTATTCATGTCTGTTGCCTTAACCTTTAGAACTGAACATTCTTTTTTCAAACTCTGATTTCATCTTCCAAAGTCCTGTAACATGACACTATCAGGTTTGGTCAATAATTTTCCTTGGTTTTCTGGGAATATGTGGTGGCTGTCACCGAACTGGGAGTCCATTTTTCTTCTAATATGCTCCTTGGTTGATTTGTCTATTCCCTCTATTCCTTGCCGTGTCATGAGAGTGTTAAGACTTTCAGTGGGAGTTGTCACATGTATTAACTCTTTGCTAGGAATAATCACAGTTCTAATGCCTTGAAATAGTTCATTTGCTTCCATCTCTGATATTTTTGTAGTGATTGTAAGTTTGAATGCTAGATGCATGATGTTCCTCCTTTACTTTAACCCTTGTATAGTTCCTATAACAAGATGCATGATGATGGGCTTTTACGGGCACTATGCCCCTACTACAAACTGCGAAGATCTTTGAATCACAATTAATGGATACACACTCTCGAAGCCTTTTGTCACCTCTAAACTCTGTGGCCTTGATTAATTTCTCACCTGTTGATGTTCCCTTGTAGCATGGTATTTTTCCACAAAATATACATTCTTCAGCCTACACGTTTGACTTTAATGATACTCTTCTGTTTAAGAGTTTATTTGTGCACTCACTCGTTCCAGCATCATTACTGACGCTTGCTGTAAATCTCTTTTCATAGTAAACAGGCTCTTGAACTTCCTCTGTTAAAATACTTGGGGAACCATGCTGCTTTCAACATTTCTCACGATGGCTAACAGTGGAATGTGATTCCTTACTTGAGCTGCACCTACCAAAGATTTCCATGATGAGTAGTCCTGCTGGTTTGTTAGCGTGTCAACTTGTTGGACACTTGAGCATAAATGTACTATACACTGGAAATCTGAGAGACAGGGTGTGCTTGTTTTAGTCTTCTTCATGATGCTGCACCGTCATTCACTACCAGCTCTGGAAAAATAAATAAATCAAACAATAATCAATGTTAATTGGTGTGCTTAATGTAATCATAATTAGTATTACTCCCAATTCATATAATCACATTTACTGTAATTGTAATATTTAATAATACAATTCACAATAATAAAAATTACGAAACAATGTCCATTTACATCAAGGTATCTTGGGAGTGGGGTGATAGCACACAAAAGGCAGAGTTATGACTTTGATATCACATTTTTCCATCTCTAGGCGTCCATACCTAGCAAATACATAACATTGGAACCCATCCCCCCAAGTGGAACTGATAACATGTGAGGCTGCAAGCCTATTATCCGCCCATGAACTGAGAGCTCAAACTCACAAGGGCAGGATCTCCAAGATCCAAACAGCAGAAGGCCATAGAGCACACTAGCTATCTCGAAAAGAGACTAAACAGCAAGGTCACACAAGGAAAGGAAAATAGGTAGCAGGAGGAAGCAGAGGATGCAGTTTAACAGCAGGCGGCAACATAATCAATATCACTAACACACCCAATTAATCTTTCTTTGAAGACAAGAATCACCCAAGTGTCAAGCTACACATAGTTGGATATCTTCAATTACCATATTGTCCGTGACAAATAACCTCAATCTTTACAGGGTAAAGAACTCGACCTTCACAGAGTCGCCTACCCAGCACATGACAGAGGGTTTTCTGACATAGGAACAGTGAACAAGAAAAAAAGCTGTAATCGTAAATTATGTCACAATGAACGGCCACTGAAGTAACACCGGTTGTAACACATTCTGTGTCATAATGCTCTGTTCGCATAAACAAAGACAAGTTCTTGGGGATTATAATGAGATGCCACCTTTGGGAACATGGATGTATGCATAATTTTACTAGAATTACTCATTTGCACAGTTATTCTTTGACAATATGTCAGAGGGGCGGGCCGAGAACCATGCAAGGTAGGTCACAGCTGATCACTGGGGGACAGATAGTCAAACAAAATTCCTACTCCTCTGCTCAGGACTCACAGAACGCCGATTACAAACATTGGGGGTCAGCACAATGCTGACCGATTGACATTCTGCTAGCCACCAATTTCGTTGCCCACTCTGCATCGCCAAATGTGATGCAGAGTGGGCAACGAAATTCGTTTTTTTTTTCGATACTTACCTCTAATGGTCCTTATCCCGTATTTTACATCCCCCCACCCTGACCCTCCCCTGCCTGACGTCACCGCCCAGTGTAACACCCGGCACGGCCCGTGCCTGATTTTTAGACAGGGAATGTCAATTGATGGACAAAGTTTTCTGGATGGGAATATTGGGCAGTTTGAAGAAGAGTCCATAAATATTCCTAAAAGAGAAATCAGACCTGAGTTACATGTGCCTTGTGTTCTGAGATTAGCCAAACTGATTTCAGTTCTCACAGACGTCATGTATCCTCAAAATGGAACAAGAAGACCTGAAGAACTAGTTTCTGATGTGATTTAAAAAATGGTGGGCAGTACTTCTGGAAGACTTTGGACCATTAGAAAGTGTTAATGATGTCCTTTTACTTCTTTGTACACAACCCTCGCACATCCATTGTTGACAACACGTAAGCTGTTGCAATGCTTATAGGTTTTAAACTACTTAGAAAATTCTCGGCATAGGACTGCTGGCTGATCTAATGGTTATAAAGGAGTCTAAAGTTAAATCCAGGTGGCATTACTGGAAGGGAGTGTTTTCTGAATCACTGACAGTCTCTACTATGTTGCCTTGATGGAATATGCAAGTTCAAACTTAAATATCTGTCTAAGAACACAAGCATTAAATGAAGTAAATAAAGTATTGCAGAATTTATAGTAGTTGCTAAAAGACCTGCAAGACCCTGATTTATTTTAGCAAGAAAGATTATCAGGAAATTGCCATTAATGTAAATTGTTGAACTGAGAACAACCTCATTGTCTCTCCTCCTTGGACTGTTTTAAATGCTACTTTGTGAGCTAAAAAGACACTCTGCAAAGGGCCGAGAAGTACGAAGACGGAGCAAGGGTGTCCTGTATTATTCTTGAACGATAAAGGTTGTGTTTCTGTTCATGAACCAGAACAGCAATATAGTCCATTATCCAACAAGGCTTCATTTATTTTTTCCAACCTGATTTGATATACCACAGCTTTTCTATATTTGCTGATTGTCACTCGAGTCCTGGCTACTGTTCCCTAGACTGTTAGAACAGCCGCAATCATCCAATTTGATTCTGACACTTTTGTGCTCAGTAAATATTGGGTTTTCTTATCGTGCATTTCAAGCTATCCAACCTCCGAGGAATGAAAGGTTTACAGATTTAAACGTGTAACTTGCAGTTGCACACAGCTTCCTTTGAGGAGGAAGTGCTTTAAAATGGGGCCCTCGTTTGAGGGAGCCAATTTGACTGGTTAGGTCCATCCCTCAGTGTTCCCGATACCTGGGGTGCCAGGGATTGGGGGGTTTACGGGAAGAGCCCTGAGATTACCAAGACAAAATGAGGAATTGCTGACAGAATCAAGAATTACTGGTCCAACTCTCTTGCTACTTCATTTTGCCCCTGGGTTTCACTTGATAGTTCGGCTGCTTCAAGCACCTTTAATCTCCACTGAAGCAAAAGAGAGGGATTGGATGGGTGCAGGGGCGTGAAGTAGGCCCCTGCAGCCTACCTGGTACAGAGAGCCCTCTAGCCCCTTCAAGGGTCCCACATAGCCCAGCATCAATGAATACCTGGAGATATGGGAGGCTAACAGCCCCTCTTCACAGTCTGCAGGGGGAGCTCTCTTCTGTCATGGAGGCATACATGGAGAAGCAGAAAGAGAGGGAGAGGGCGCAATAGCGAGAGAGAAATAACAAGAGAGAGACTGATGTCCTAATTGAATTTATTTGAACTCAAATGGTTTGGTTTTTAATAAAAACATCTCCCAGGTCCCTAATCAAGCCATCCTTGGAAATAGCACTCCTTCACTTATCTTTTATAGGCTTCAATGTACGGATGCTTATCTGCATGAGTACTTTTTAAGACACTAATAAAAGTGAAGGAGTTGTCCAAGTGCCCTCTGTGCCCTTTGCATAATGAATGAACTGCAAAATTATCGTACTCCTCCGTGCCCCACGCCTTCCCACGTGGCGGGTGTGCAGTGATTGCAGGAAGAAATTAAATACACATATAAAGATAATAGGAATGGAAGGACAAGAGAGCTACAGAGGCGCTCTAAGTGCTCATGCATACACAGAGAGGAAAGGAGCAGAAGTGAAATGACATAGAGAGGGCGCGTGGTGCAGAGGGGAGTGAGTGTGTGGGAGAAGCAGGAGGGGGAGAGTCAGTGTGAGGTCGAGACTGACGTGGGGCTTCATACCTAATGTTATGTTCGGTCCCACTGGTGAGGCTAATTGTAAATGAAATGTGGTAGACCGTAATTATCATAAATGATGTAGGTGTGCTCCACGTTGGCTGTAATACATAGAAAGGCGCATATTAAAGGGCTCCGGAGAGCCTGCCCTGGTGCATACTGTGCAGTTGAATGCCTTCTGCAGCTGGAAGTAAATATTCCCTGCTCGCTTGGGATCCCAGCTGCTCTAGGCTGCACCGCTTGAGCAGTTGAGCCTTTACTTATCTTCATCTGCCTTTCCCCCTACGAATGCAGATTTCAGCTTAAACTGCTTTTGTTTCCAACATTTATTGTTACAAAATTAAAGGTTACAAATGAATGCTACTACACTTGCTATATGCACAACTTTCCAGTTGTACAGCCGTTTATTGCTGGCATAATAGAAAAACAATGAACCTATGAAAATGGAACATCTTAATATGAAAATTATTACATTAACGTGCATGACTTGCATGCCTTTATCCTGCGGGCTGTTCATCATCATCATCATATTAAACTGTAATCGGTTTTACATCAAGTAAAGCCTAAAAGTCCCAATAAAAGTACGCAATCCATTAAATACATACATTAAAATGTATAAAATTCATATTTTAAGGCGTAAGAGAGTGTTTAAGTTCAAGTTCAAAAGACCTTTATTCGAATTTGATAAAATTCATAAAAGTACCGAACACAGCAAAGCACACATATACATATAATACAAAACAGTTATATAAATAGCATTCCATAATAACAAAGTAGTTCATACAGTGATTAAGCAGTAAATTTCATTATCTTATAAAGTTTTTGCAGTAGTATCATTATGACTGATTCTGATTTCAGGGACTTTCCATAGTCTTGCGTGCATGTATGGCTAGTCTTAAAAAAGTGCTAGTGCGAAAGGTCAGTTCATCAGTGTCCAGGGTAAGCAGCAACATATAAGATTCCTGAAGTGTGAGAGGTCTGAATTTTCTAAAATATGGGGTTAAAAGCCATTTAGTATATCTCACATAAAATTTACAGAAAAACAGAAAGTGCAAATCATCTTGAGTGCCTATACCATCACAAGGGCAGGGGGTAAGATCTATATAATGTCGGTACCGCAAAGGAAAAGACAGCAAAAATTTCACAGTTCCTGCCCTTAGACGAAATAATAAAGATCGCTCCCAATTTGACATAGGGAGTGAGAGGTAGGGTGGCATAATTTGCATACAGAGACCATTTCCTATGTATTTCTTGACCCCTGATTTCTGAGATTCTCTTCCAAGCCGTTCATTACGGTAAAGTGCATAAAGTGCCTTTTGGACCTCAAATTTATCCTTTAATTCGATAGCCGTTGGGTCAGTGAACAAGATACCTCTACCAATTTCATTAAGTGTTTTAAAAACTTCTTTAAACCAGGGGATCTGCATGCCATTTTCACAATTTAGGCAGTCCTTAATGATGTTTTGTGTAAGGACAGCAGCCTCATTCCTCCAGATTCTAATCCAGAAGAGAGCTGGTCTTGCTATGATAAAGTCACTTATGAAGGGGAGGTTGAGTTCATTATGGCAGATAAAATTAGAAGAGGAGATCGGTGCACCCAGCAATTTTCTGCAGAAACGGTTTTCCTCTCTTTGGATGCTAATGCTGCTGACCGATCCCCAAACTTCGGCTCCATACGTGGCAACAGGAGAACACTGTAATTTAAAAATTTTAACAATAGCCTTTGTGGCGCCGATTTTCTTTGGGCGGGGGAGACTCAGGACAGAATTGTTGGCTTTCGAGAACTTGCTCGTGGCGTGGGCCACATGCCCACTCCACGAGCTGTTCGCAGCGAAAACCAACCCCAGATAAGGAAACTTATGGACAGATTCTAGTTTATCTGTTCCAATTCGAATTGTGCTGAGTTTCCTTTTGCCCGGCCCACAGGACATAATAAAAGACTTTTTAAAATTAACTTTCAGATCCAGTCCCTCCATAAAATTTACAAAACTATGTACAAGCAGACGTAGAGCGTTAGGTGTACGTGCCATAAGGACAGCGTCGTCTGCATATAAAAGCACGGGTAGGGGGTTGCCTAGAATAATTGGGACATCAGGGGTAGCTTTCTTTAGACAATTGGACAAGCCGTTAATATAAATGATAAACAGCAGGGGTGCTAAAACGCACCCCTGTCTCACCCCCCTCCCTATCTTAATGGCTCCCGATACCTCTCCGCCCATCCCAATACGTACCCGTGCTTTCAGGTCAGTATGGAGATAGGCTAAGAATCTAACAAGAGTGGCATCAAGACCGTTCGACAGGAGAATTAACCAAAGCTTAGATCTGTTCACAAGATCGAATGCGGATGAAAGATCCATAAAAGCTAGGTAAGCAGGGGATGAGCGAGCAATGCAGTATTTGTCGATTATCAATTTTAGATTTAAACATTGCTCGACTGTTCCTACCCCGCTCCTGAACCCCATCTGGCAAGGATCTAAGAAGTCAGAATCAGACGCCCATTCCAGTACCCTATTATAAATTATTCGTCCTAGTATTTTTAGAGTGTTATCCAGGAGGGAAATGGGACGATAATTTGCTGGGTCTGATCTGTCTCCCTTTTTATAAATGGGAACGATGATACTAGTAGCCCAGGTGGCAGGCATGGCTACTTGTGGGAGACTGTTAAAGATGTTAAGGAGTATTGGTGTCCAAAGCGCAGCATTATATTTGATAATATCAATAGGGAAGCCGTCCGGTCCGGGCGCCTTATTACCTAGACTCTCTTTAATGGCTTTCCTGACTTCTAGGTCCGAAATCTCTAAGCCTTTTGTTTGGCCCATATTGGGGAGAAGTTGCTCGTCAGAGGGGGCGGCATAAATATTAGAAAAATGGGTCTCCCAGGCTGCACTGGTTATATTGCAGCTAATTTGTGTAAGCTCTTTGCCCATTTCCCTCGTTCTCCTGACAGCCGACCAAAATGGGGCGCTGCTACCCAGATTGGCACTGATGACCAACTTATCCCAGTGTTCGGAGAGCAAGTTTGCCTTCCTTTCCGATGTTTTGTCTTTGTAGTTTTTCCTGGCAGCTCGAACTACATCTTTACATCTGGGTTTGGCAGAGAGGGCCTTTCTTAAATCTCTATTGGCCACGGAGCAAGATGTATCAAACCACCGTGGCTCTTTGTGTTCAGTAGGGAGTGGGACTGACTGGAGGATTTTTATATTTGAGCATAAAGCTTCAAAGTCTGTGATCAATTTTTCATTATTTGTGCTTGGGGAGGAGAGGCATTTCAGTAAATCGGGATGTGCCTCCTGAATCGTGTCTATGATGGCCCCACAGTCAATTCCCCTCCATTTAAGGCGAAGGCCGTCAATTGAGGGTGTAATATCCCTTGCCCCGTTTAAATTCATAAAAATTGGACTGGGTGCAAGATTAAAAATAGCTAACAATGGGTTGTGATCACTGAAAGACGTTTGTACCACAGAAGATTTAATTAAACAATCTGTTAACAGAGGTGATGTAAATATGTAATCGATAATTGAACCGTTATCCCTGCCCTTAAACGTGGGGGCATAGGGAAAATTCATATCATACCCTACACTCATTACATCAACAAGATTAAAATCAGAAAGTATGCTGATCAATTCCAAACCCCTGCGGTCATTACAGTAATCAAGATTAGTAGATCCATAGTTCTCTATAAGTTTCACGTTAAAATCACCCCCAATCAGAATGCTAGTCTTGGTGTCTACTGACAGGGAACAATCAATCGTGTTTAAAACCTTAGATAATGCAACAAAGTTTTTGTTCGGTACACCATAAAAATCATTATTATAAAAATTAATTAAATAAATTGTGGTCTTTGATTTCAGTTTATATTCCAGAATTTGAATATTGGGATTGGCAAGGTTATCTAGCTTCAGATCTCTGATTGTACCGCCTGCCAAAATTCTGATCCCCATAAAAAGACCACCCACTGCTCGGCCAAAGCTAGGTTTTACTGATGTCAGGCTGAAGCAGTGGTAGCCTTCAATATACAGATTATCAACAGCCCAAGTTTCTTGGAACATAAGTATGTCTGCATCATTAATTAGTTCAATCCAAGCAGGGTCCGAGAGCTTAGATTCTAAACCTGCAACATTCCAGCTTAGAATTGATAGGCCATGCTTGAGTCCGTGTTTGACGAATGTACTCCCGGTATTCCTATTGTCATGGTTGAGTGG
Source organism: Lissotriton vulgaris (assembly GCF_964263255.1). NCBI lineage: Eukaryota > Metazoa > Chordata > Amphibia > Caudata > Salamandridae > Lissotriton > Lissotriton vulgaris. The sequence continues at coordinate 1,574,744,631 of NC_141685.1, forward strand.
TTCGTTAGAAATGGCCAGGATACTGTCCGACAATATATTTTCTGTAACAGCAGTTTTAACGTGGTGCAATACAGCTGGGGTTGTGGCACCCTCTGAGTTACAGGCTTTTGCATCGTTGCACGTTTCTTTATTGGGGGATATACTCAGTCAATCCTGTTCGTCTAAAGATGATAAATAATCGAACCGATTGAAAGTAGGGATATTGTACATTGGCCTAACTTCGTTCATCTGTGCAAACTGGAACGGATTAGGGATTGGGTAAGGCCTATCTCTATAGTTACTCTGATGCATAGTTGGGGCTTGAAAGAGCTGCGGAGGGTTGGGGGTTAGGATTGGCATTGGGGGTTGTGGATGCCAGTTGCGATTGTTGGAGTAGGCGACATTTGGGTTTTGATTCTGGACAAAAAGGGGTGATTTAATCCTTGCTCCAAAATTCGTATCCTGATGAGAATTAATGGGGAAATTACCGTGGCTTGTTCGGGGGGTATCAGATGTCGGTAGAAATATCCTAAGGGAAGGAGCGTGGTGTTAAATTCCCAGGGCGATGGTAAAGGGGCATTGGCAAGGGTTTTCTCTGCCCATTGTGGATTTCTAAAGCTTATGGTGACACAGTCACCCTCAAATTTTTTCCTGAGTGGTCCAATCCAACCCACTCGCTGTGTGTTAATAATCTCCCTTGCACCATCAATAGGGTAATTGCAGTTAGCAATTAGCCAGTGCAAGGTTTTGTTTTTAAGTGATGTGGGATTTTCATCCTGATCCTTTCTTAATTTGGTGACATTTACTAACACTAGTACATATGCGCCGCATTCCGGTGGGAGGTTAATGCGGGCAGGAACTTGTCTAGGTGTTTTTGGAATGGGTTGGGCCGGGATAAGGTTGCTTGTTGAAGTTGCAGGGTGACCAGTGGTGCTCACATTTGGAGGTTTAGTATTGGTGATGGTATTAGTGCCAGGGTCCTTCCTTTTGTCTGTGGGTGCGCTATTGGTGTGCGATGTTGCTGCTTTTTGTTTAGTAGTTGGACCATTGGCCAATGCGGCAGGTGCAGCTTTGTGTGCATTATTTGGGATAGTTGGAGGTGCTTGTGGAATATTTGTTTTGGGGCCTGCTATTTTGGTGGTGTTGCTGTTATTTGTACTTATTGCAGGACCTTCCTTTAGGAAATTCTTAAGGGGGCTACTCAATTCAGCTAGTTGTTTTTCTATTCGAGTAAGCCTATTTTCAATGGGGGATAAATAAATGCTTAATAGTTCCCCCAGTCTTTCCAGCAAAGGGTCGTATGCCTTGTCTGTGTTATCATTAGTATCCATTGTTCTACCCTGCTGAACCATTTCACTTTCATCCCCCTGAGATATTACCGTAACCCTGGTCGTGTTGTGGTTAGGGACAGAATTGGTATTTTTCCCAGATTTCCTTTGTGCCCGGCCATATTTCCTGACCATGGTGATCCGGGGCTTTGGTGCGTGTGATTTCTGTTTTTGAACTGCACCCTCTCGCCTACCTCTTAGTTGCCTGGTGTTATCAGCAGATTTTACTTTGGGAGAGGGGTTGATGGGTAGATCAGGGGTTTTTTCCAAGTCTGTGCTAATATCGGTGTCTGAATCTAACAGGGGAATGGAGGCTGAGAGGTTAACCTCGCTGGGGATGGTGTGAATGTCAGCACATACGTCAAGTAGGGGTCTGATGTTATTAGGCATAGCCTGTGCAGGTGTAGTGGCGGTGGCAATAAGGCCAAGTGAGGAACGTTTGGCATGTGCCAGATCTTGTGATACCCTGCGTTCTAAAAGGCTGATGCCCTGATTGATGGCATCATTGGCCTTCGTTATAAAAAGGTCAATGGGGCCGGTCACAGTGGCAGCTGTTTTGCTGCTGGTGCCCCTTGGGGACATGCTGACAGTTGCTTGCCCTTATTCAGAGAAATGGGTTGCTACGCGGAACAACAGACACAATTGTCAATGACAACTAGCAAAATAGCAGATAGTCCCAACAGTGTTTTCTGTATCCACAGTTCCCAAATGGAGGTTGCCCAGTGGACCAAAAGAAAGTACCTTATAGAAATGGCGATGGGGGGTGGCCCCGTCCCGTCCTCCTCGTGCCTCTGAGGGCCACAGAGGGCCCGCCCGCGCGCGTCCCGCGACACGGAGGAAGCGTCCTCTTCAAGTGGCGCCTCCGGGCGCGCTGTGGGCGGATTCAGGAAGTGGCCGCTAAGCTCCCTGGGAGCTGTAGTCTCAAGCCGCGAGGTGGAAAGCGGTGGCGGCGAGACTGCAGCGTCAGGGACCCAGGAGCGACTGTGTCAGCGTGTGCCCTCCGGTGAAAAGCCCTCCGGCTGGATTTGCACCCCCGCTCCACCGAGGGAGCGTCCTCTTCAAGTAGCGCCTCCGGGCGCGCTGTGGGCGGATTCAGGAAGTGGCCGCTAAGCTCCCTGGGAGCTGTAGTCTCAAGCCGCGAGGTGGAAAGCGGTGGCGGCGAGACTGCAGCGTCAGGGACCCAGGAGCGACTGTGTCAGCGTGTGCCCTCCGGTGAAAAGCCCTTCGGCTGGATTTGCACCCCCGCTCCACCGAGGGAGCGTCCTCTTCAAGTAGCGCCTCCGGGCGCGCTGTGGGCGGATTCAGGAAGTGGCCGCTAAGCTCCCTGGGAGCTGTAGTCTCAAGCCGCGAGGTGGAAAGCGGTGGCGGCGAGACTGCAGCGTCAGGGACCCAGGAGCGACTGTGTCAGCGTGTGCCCTCCGGTGAAAAGCCCTCCGGCTGGATTTGCAACCATAAGAGAGTGCTAAAGGTACAAAAATTAAATATCACAATTCGCATAATAGACACATAATAACATACTTAAAACCTTTGGTGTCACTACCGCTACAATTGGCCTAATATTATAGGCAGGCCCTAGTTCTCATCAATGACTTTAAGTACCCTACAATGAAAATAATACACTCCGGTTTCAACATCTGTAGGTACAAAAGGGCTGGGCGCACCTGACTAAAATTGAGCCTTCTTAAAAGTGGGATTAAAAAATATCTCCTGGGCACATCATAGTGTTTACAGAGGAACATGAAGTGAACCAGATCCTGTGGTGACAGATTGTCACACCCACAGGGTGCTAACACCTGACCTCTTCTGGACCCCTTAGACACCGCAATTAAAAGATGAAAAAAATCCAGTCTGAACCTGGTCAACAAAAAGCGCTCGTATGTAGTCAGGGTCCCCAGAAGATAAGGCTCTGTTAAAGGCTCAGTTATTAAGGTCAAATATTTGCAAACACTGCGTTTACACAGTTCCTGGTCATCCCTTTCCATCTTTCTTCTGGAGATGAATACATCTTTAACGGATTCAACATCTTTTTTTGTAATAGTTATAGGTTTTAAAAAGAGGTCAGGATGACCCAGCTCTGAAAAGCAACCTTTAATGTACCGTAGCCAAGGAATTTGTGACATATGGTCCAAGGACATACAGTCCATAATAATTTGCTGGGTTAATTTTAGTTCTGTGTTAAGCCAGCACTTGAGCCTGAAAACTAAAGGGCGTAAAGCCAAGATATCACATAGAAAAGGGATCCTCAGTTCTTCATGGGCTATCAAATTTGAAAGGCCAGTAGGCATTCCCAAGCAGGCGTTTTGAGAAACTATTCTCTACCACCTGCAATGGGTCTGCCACGATGTACCCCCATACTTCGCTACCAGAACTTGCAGAAGATACACCCTTCGCCTGATAAATTTTCAGAATCGCTGCAACTGGGCGCTTGCCTATTTTAGCAGCAAATCGGAAAATTGCAGCAACCGTTCTGGTGAACTCCCCCTTCTTCCTTTGGATAAGAGGCCCCCACTTCAATCGCTCGCCCAATACTACCCCAAAATATGAAAAGACAGGCGTGGGAATCTTCTCGGGCCCCACTGAGAAACAAAACTTTTTCTTTTGTCGTGGCCCCACCTGCATGATATAAGATTTAGCATTATTAATATTTAAATCGCGGGACCCCATAAATTTCAGGAAACCATCCAATAAACATTGCAAACCTCCGGCAGTTTGGGCTATTAGGACAGCGTCATCCGCAAATAGAAGGACTGGGAGACCCTGACCACCCACATGCGGAATTTCAGCCCCCGTCAAAACCAGGGCTTCCTCTAGGTCGTTGATATATAGATTAAACAAGAAGGGTGCTAGGATGCAAACCAGCCTCACCCCTCTCTCAATATCAAATTCTCTGGAGACCCGGAGATCCTGTGAATATCTGATATTTGCTTTGGTCTCTCTGTGCAGATCCATCAGAAAGTCCACGATAGGGGCCCCCACCCCCATGGCTCTCATGGACTGCCACAGTTTGACCCAGTTGACACAGTCAAACGCGGACGATAAGTCCATGAAGGCCATGTAGATCGACATCGGGCGGCCCATCGTGTACTTGCCAATGATCAGATACAGATTTAGAAATTGGGCTACCGTTGACTTTCCTGCCCTGAACCCATATTGAATATCAGAAATGATGTTGCCTTCCTCTGCCCATGAAGATAATCTTTGCAGTACCGCCCCTCCCATCACCTTAACCACAGAGTGGATAAGAGAAATGGGTCGATAACAATGTGTGCTGTTGCGATCCCCCTTTTTAAATACTGGGACGATTGTAGAGATGCCCAAGCAGCAGGGCAACTGACGCTTGCTGCTGCATTCAATACAGCGGTCAGAATCGAGGCCCAAACAAAGGGGTTCGATTTAAAAAGGTCTGGTGGAAGACCGTCCAGGCCTGGGGTCTTATTACTCGATAGACCTACAATACCTGCCCCTATCTCTGCCCTCTCAAAGGCCATGTTAACAGTGGTTGGTGAGTGGGGTGATTGATCGGAACCATGTGGACAATGATTGGTGAATGGGATGATTGATCAGGATTGCCCTTCTTGTCCTTGAACATAAGTTGGAAACGAGACACCCATTCCTCTTCCATTATATGAGAGCCAAGAATATTACTTGGATCTTCAGAGAACAGTGGTCTGTTAACAATGCCCCAGAACCGTGTGCTGTTCCTCAGCGAGCTTGCCTCCACTAACTCCATCCAGGTCTCCTCCTTGATCACACTTTTACATTTAGCCAGGGCCAATTTATATCCTTTCCAGCACTCCTGTATGTAAGTAGGGTTCCTCTGAACAATTTTCAGAGCCTCCCGTAACTTACGAGCATCCTGAGAGCAGGAGGAATCAAACCATCTTGGATTGGAATTGACGCACCTGCGAGCTGGAGCCCTTAGCAATTCCCCAGCTTTGTCTGTGATAGAGCAAAAAGCACTAATGACATTCCCTGGCAATCTTTCCGGGTGACCACAGTGGGTAAAGTTCAATTGCGCATGTGTCTCTTACCTCCTTATAGAAGACATCCGGATCGATCTGGGACCATTTTAGCCAGCGCCCGCCATCAGTAGGTCTAATTTTCCCCTTATCTGCCACCCAGAACTTACTAGAAAGAATCAAGCCACTAAAATGTACACAAAGAGGGTTATGGTCACTGTATCTTTTATATCCTAAGGTTTACATTCTTATGTGAATCAGCCTATGTCCTCCTAGCTGCTCAGCCAAAGTGTGAGTTGGACTTAGAATGTTGGTGTGCCTGTGATGCGTGGAATGCCTGGGTGTCTGAGTGGGATGAATGTGACAGTTGGAGATGGGCTGAGCAGCTAGGCAGGCTGCTCCTGGTGGGGCTGGCATAGGAGATATGGGAGCTGGGTTAAGAGATGTTACATGGCTGATCCTTATTTGATACCACTTGACATGGATTAATAAAGAAGACTTTAAGAACTTACAACCTGGCTACCAGTGTCTTCATGTACAAAGTACAACAATATCCTATGTCTTTAATATCGAACCTCTGAAAATGGGACTGAGAAATTGAGGAGACAAAAATGTGATCTATAAAAGACCCCTTGCCTCTCCCTTTAAAAGTGAGGATCATGATTTTGCTATCTGGGGCAAAGGTGGACATCAAAGAATGCAAATCAAATTAATTTGCTAGGTTGTTTAATTCGTCCCCCTGTAAAGAATGTTCATGATGAAACCCCTCTATTTTATGGCATTCCATATCACCCATGTTGGTTAACATAGGATTGCCACATGGGTGATTAATAAAATCTCCCAGTACCATCAGAGGATGTGAGCTTAGGTCACGCAACTTCCTAACATAATGACCCAGTTGAAAAATGCTACCCTCCTATTTTCCATTGGGTGGGTTATAAAAATTAATCAGGGTCATTCTATGGTTCCCCTTCTTAAAGGTGGTGGCCAGTATGTCAGGTTCAGAGGGAGGACAAGTTTATACCCGGCAGTCAATGGCCAGGGAAATGTAGGTGACTAAACCTCCTTTAGCTCTATCTCCGTTAACTCGGTTTGTGATAGAAGCAGGGGAATTGAAGGAATGGTTCTAACTCGGTTATCACACTATGATTAGGCTTCAGTTGGTGCCTCAGCTCCACTACAGACTCCTCCAGAGTATCCAGTCAATCGCATTCCTCCATCCCCTATAGCGTAGTAAACCTATTAACTAATGCTATTGGGGGAGGTGCATCAAAGTTTACATTGGGACCACACGAGTTATATGGCCTGTGAGGTGGTTGTGAATATCCGTAATTATCGCCTACATTGATTTTATATGGCCATCTTTCTTGCGGTCGTTCCCTTTCTGTGCATCCCCTATTGGCCCTGTGGCATTCCGCTCTATATAAGGAACTTAGGGGTAGTGCGTGTATTAAAGAACCATGAGTTAGTTTGACTACTTGAGCAGCACCTGATAAAATGCTTTCTGCCACAGCTGCCCTGTTGAAATTAACTATAATACAGTCCCCGCCGCCCCACCTTAGGGGAGCTGCCAACCCATGCCACTCGTCGTAGCATAATGATGCTGCAGTCTAATCTAGGACCTGAAGCGGTATTGTTTGTGAACCAATGAAGTACCTTGTTCTTCACGTTATTATAGTCTTCAAACATGCCAGGACGGAGCAAAGGGACATTACCCAAAACAACCACATATGGTGTAGATTCTGGAGGGAGATAGAAGGTTCTGACATACTTCCTCAGGTGGCACGCTATTATCCTCCAGCTGTCCTACTGCGCATTTGGAGACCTGCTTGTACAGGGGGACTATTTGAAGTCTATTGGGTGTTGGAGCACCCCGTGGGCCATTTGTTTGCTGACTGCACTAATTAACACTGTGCAGGTGGTATGTCTGCATGGGTTTTAGTTAAATTTTCAGTAGTACTTGTAATCGAGTTGGCTTTTTGATCTTGTACACAAGCAACCCTACGAGTTTTGCAACAGTCCAAATGACCCCCCCCCCCTTGAGACTATTCTCAATTGATACCAACCTCTCCAGTATAGGGCTCAGTTTGATGTCCAGTAACGTGGCTATTAAATCATTTAAAACCTTGGTAGCCTTTGTGTCTAAATTTAAGGATGCTGGTTTGGACACCTGAGGTTTAATTGGAGGTTTAGTAGCTGGGGTCAGTTTGGTTCATTTAGCTTTGTTCCCAATAGGCTGGAGTTTGCGTTTAATGCTCCCCTGGACAGTGGGTTTAGTGGGCTGAGAAGGCAGGGTAGCAGATATACGGCTTGATGTTTTAGGGCTATCATTCCCTTGAGATAAGACAATACTTCCTCTTCTATCAATAATGATACCTGGGGAGAGGGGTATATGGAATGACCCTAGGAGCACTGAGCGGGGGCTATCATTACTAAGCAATGAGCCTTCAGTGACCTCAAGAACAGTGGGCGACACCTGACAATTGTCAGAACAAGCTGATGACAATTCAACCTGAGGCACACTAAGTCTATGTGAAGTATAATTAATTAATAAGTGATCAAGAAAGACGCCTGTTCACAAGTTCTATCGCTTTATCGATGACAGCCTATGCTCTCAGCAAGAAGGAGTCCATTGTAGTAACTGTGGAGGTGGTAGAAGAGGAGCTTGCCACAGAATTGGTCCCGGTGGCCCCCGTCTGAGCCTTTCTCCTCCCCATACCTTAAAGAGCACAAAATGACAGTGTTAGCAGGTACTAAGAGGTAGAAAGATGGTATCTGTGCAATGCACATGCACACCCGGAGCCTCACTGTACCCAAGGGGCAATTCTTACTTCAGTCGCTTCAGATTATAGACTCAGGAGATGTCCCCAGCGCTTAGGCCTCGAGGAGCGTTTACTCTCAGCAATAAATATACAGTCAAAACCCAATGCCAGCGCCATGTACCAAACTTTCTTCCTGAGTACAACAGAATCTTTTTTAAGATCCTATTGAAGAGGTTAATTCTAATTCAGCCTACCTCCATACCTCCAAACCGGTCCTCGGAAGCTTGTTTCCGGTCCAGGGAAAACATGGCTTGGCAGTTCGGGCTTGACTGTTCCCATGAGGCACAGGGTCAGACTGATTTGCATATAGCCATGTCTGAACTGGGGTGGCAGAGTGGGCTAAAGAATGGTGATGGATTAAACCCAGATCTTTTGACTGGGTGTGAGTGTTTGATTGATTCAAATGCTCCGTCCATCACCACCCCCTTTTGTACTACCTCCATACACGAGGCACAGCTCAATGTCCAGTGTGCAGAAACCAAGAGCGGTAGCCCTGCCTCCTCCCATCTCGGATGGGCGCAGATGGGCCCGCCCTTGTCCCGGGTTTCGCGGCCCGGTACTCAGTAGCGTGATGCGCGGCGGCTCTCAGCGGCTCTCAACGGCACCTACGATGCGGCAGTCCCCTTCAAGGACCAGTGGCAGGGCAGGGCATTCAGGAATGTGGGTTACTGCAGCAGCAGTACCAGCCTGAGTAAAACTAGTCCCCTTATAAGCACCTCCTGGTGGAAATACCGCATGGGGTGCTGGGAGATGTAGTCCCCTGGCATCTCTGCAGGAATAGTGTCTCTCAGCTGCACCTACAATGCGTTGCCCCCCTTTAAGGTCCAGTGGCAGGGCGTTCAGGAGTGTGGGTTACAGCAACAGCAGTCCCAGTGTGAGTAGAACGAGTTAATTCCCCTCTCAATGGGGGCAGGAGCAGCGGATGAGAGGAACAGTGGTGGTGAAGAAAGGAGGTAGACGGGACAAGCGGGGTTCACAGGCTGGACACAAGCTGCACCTAGTCAGGCCACCTCCGTGAAAACTGCTGAAGGGCACACACTCACCATGGCCGCCACCTAATGGCGGCCGTGCTTGCCACTAGTGTCTGCCTATTGCCGAGATGCAGCTCACCTGTGTCGTGGCGTGCACTGCCGCTGGTTCGATTAAGGGTTGAACGGCATGATGCTCCGCTGTAGGAAGGTGCGCTCAACTACGCGGCTGCCCGTAGCTGAACCGATGTTGTTTGTTGTTTCGAAACCCTCTTCTATGCCAGCCGGAGCGAGGGGTGTTATGGTCTAGTTGTTGTGATCAGGAAGTCCCTCCCATTGGTTGTTAGGCACGCGCTAATAGGTATGCAGAGTATGTATAAAGCTGACGTCACCCGGTGCCATTGTCATTCCGTGACTCTGCGTAGTCACCGCCGCACAAGCTCCTTTATGTATAAATAAACTTACAAATGTATTATATTCTTGTGGACATCCTTCATTCAATTAATACAGTCATTCTACGGCGAACCGTTTCACTACAAATGGCGACGAGGTACGGGATGCGATTTCACTAGGAGCTTGTGTGGAAATTTCTTCAGAGTTTCTTCAGTTCGTTTCGAAGTTCGTCAGGAGTTCTACATTTCATTTCAAGGCAAGTTAAGGCATTTCTTTCTTAAGCTAATTCAAGGCTGATCGATAATTCTTTCTTTCTACATTTCGAGTTGTTATAATAGGATTTCTGAAGGGAAAGCAGAGTTGTGATATTGACACGAAGTTCATTGTCGGTGCGGCGTCTGAAAGATAACTAAAAGGCAAGTGCGGATGTTCGTGAAGTTTTTTGGTGCTTAAAATATTCGGCATTACAAAGTTTCCGATGTATTTTTCAGAACATCAAGAAGAGGTTGAGAGGCGTTTGAGGGAATTTGTGTGTTAAGCGTAATTGACAGTTTACTTCCAACTGTCAGCTGGAGGTGACGCATACCTCATCCGCATTCTGTTATCCACTTCAGTGTGAGCAGCTGGTCATAGCGCGTCGATACGTCATTGACGTAAGTACGTGCCGCCATTTTGTGCAACAGGCTTTTTCCAATTCTCGTCAGAGGTTCTTTCAAAGTACTGAATAGAGGTTTATTCACCGAACTCACTAGCGCCGGTTCAGTGCACATGAACTTTAAGAAAATTTCACATGAAATAATCGTGTAGAAATACTTTCCGACATCGAATTTATTTAATTATATTGTCATATCACAAGATTTTATAAGTATTTTATAGAGAGTGTCATATTTATTTTTATGATTCAGGTGCCGATATTTTGCATTTTCAACATTCTCTTACATTATTGAGCCTGGCATTTGTCATTTCATTTTAGTGTTGTTAATTGTGCCTGCATCACCATTAATTTATCCATTAAGAAAGAGGAGGAGGTCAAAGTTGAAGTCATGTCTAATGAAAATATATTCAATGCTCCTGCCCACTTCCTGGAAATTCCTGGTAAACCAATTATGAAGTGGAAGAGCTGGTATATGGCATTCGAGAATGATATAGTGGCCATCAATGGCAAGAAATTTGACGCAGAAAGAAAAAAAGCTATTCTGTTTGGGTTGTTGGGTTGGCTGGTCAAGAGATGTTTGTAAGTCTTCCCGAATATGAACCAGATCCTGGTCAATTTATTCCGCTGGATGAATTCCAGGAGGCAGTTAAGAGGTTGGAGAGACAATTTGATGAAGATAAAAACATTATGGTGGGCAGACATCGTTTTGCCTTAAGAAAACAATTAGAGTCCGAGAATGTTGAAGAGTACATAGGAAATCTAAGGGTGTTAGCAATGAAATGCGATTTTGGTGACATGACAGATATCTACATCCGAGATCAATTTGTGTTCCATTGCTTTGAGCACAAGATCCAGGAACGCTTATTGGCCTGCAAGAAACCTACATTGGCAGAGGTTGTCGATATCGCCAAGGGTATCGAACGTTCACTCGAAAGTAGAAGGGAATTGGCAAAAGCAAATGAATCAGTTAATTCAAACATAGCGTTGGTAAATGACAGAAGGATAGATAGTAATATTAGAAAATATGTCAACCCTAACTATGCTTCTAATCCTTCCCCGGTAATATGCTTCAGGTGTGGTTCCCCGAACCATAAGGCCGATTCCACATATTGTCCAGCTATAGGAAAAAGATGCAACAAATGCCTAAAAATAGGGCATTTCCCTAAGGTCTGTGGAAATTTTTGTCGGCGGCGAAATGATAACGCAAGGATTAATATGGTGGATGAGTTAGAGGAGGATATGTGCTTAAATATCGTTATCTAATATATCATCTACATAGTTCACACCTGTCATCTGTCATTAAAGGGATTTAAAGGTGACTTACAGAGTACTATTGGGTTGTAGGGTATGTTTCCTTTGTTGTAGGGTATGTTTCCTTTGTCTTCTATCTCTTTCATATAGGTGTTCAGCTAGAAGCCATCACGCAAGTAAGTATACTGTTAGGATGTTGTATACATTATATATATATTCATTGGGAGTTTTTGAAGGTCATGTGATATAAACTCCTTCTTCTGCACATAAATAGTAAGTCATTTCATATTTTGTTTTATAGGTAGTTAGGTTTAGCTTACCCTAATATTGCAGTTCATCCGAGAATACATTGAAGGGAACCTAAATTCTGAAGTTCTCATATTTCTGACAATATTCTTATATATTTTTTTTATCATTAGAAGCTGGATTAGTCATTTGGTTGTGTAAGTATTTTCACGGTTCAAATGTTCGACTAAGGAATTAAGTACAGAAGGGCGGGATCCATCTATCGTTACATATTTCGCATACTGCAGTGGCTCTACATAATATAGTTTGTTTTTCTATAAAGTGTCAATTTTGTTCCTACTCACGTACAGTAGATTTATGCTAAATAGGTCAAGTTTTCTTCATATATTTTTATTGCAGCTATTGAAATGTGTATATCGGGCATTTAAATAGTATACATCACCTTTGTGTTATATTTCACTCATATATCAGTATTCAAGCTTCCAATAATATTATAAACTAGTTGTGGCACCAGTCTTCGTTTTTCTCCTCCGCAGTTTCTTCTCACGCAATTTGTTGCGAGGACATTATTACCATCCCAAAATGTGGAGCTCCTTTCCAGTTGGTTGTCCCAGCCGAACCATCTTTCTACCACTCAAAATTTTACGGACTATTTACAGTCATGGAACTTTTCGACGTTACATTACCTATTCATTCATTCTGTCTTTGTATGTCATTATTTAAATCATGTAGCTCTCTGATAATGCACTTATTTAATGCAACCCACATATATAATTATTTTTTTTTTTTTTTTGTAAAACAGGAAGTGTGTCAGTTCTTATTTTCTGTTGATTATACTTATACAGTAATTGCCTTATGCTGTGCATAAATTAATCCTTCTTCATGTAGCCTCCTCATTACACTTATATACCGTACTAGCAAGATCATGTTATTTAGTATGTGGTCTTCACATCCATCTATTCCCTGCACTAGTTAGTTCTCCACCACAGTTTTCTGATGTTACCTTTGTTCTTCCCTTAAGAAAAGGAGATGTTATGGTCTAGTTGTTGTGATCAGGAAGTCCCTCCCATTGGTTGTTAGGCACGCGCTAATAGGTATGCAGAGTATGTATAAAGCTGACGTCACCCGGTGCCATTGTCATTCCGTGACTCTGCGTAGTCACCGCCGCACAAGCTCCTTTATGTATAAATAAACTTACAAATTTATTATATTCTTGTGGACATCCTTCATTCAATTAATACAGTCATTCTACGGCGAACCGTTTCACTACAAGGGGCTAAGACGTTGAGCCGGGCCGGGGTTCAGTAGTAGGGCGTCTCTCTCCCTTGCTGTCTACTGTAGGCTGCCCTGGTGCATACTGTGCAGTTGAATGCCTTCTGCAGCTGGAAGTAAATATTCCCTGCTCGCTTGGGATCCCAGCTGCTCTAGGCTGCACCGCTTGAGCAGTTGAGCCTTTACTTATCTTTATCTGCCTTTCCCCCTACGAATGCAGATTTCAGCTTAAACTGCTTTTGTTTCCAACATTTATTGTTACAAAATTAAAGGTTACAAATGAATGCTACTACACGTGCTATATGCACAACTTGCCAGTTGTACAGCCTTTTTATTACTGGCATAATACAAAAACAATGAACCTATGAAAATGGAACATCTTAATATGAAAATGTGTTTGGAAAAAATCTCATACATTAACGTGCATGACTTGCATGCCTATATCCTGCGGGCTTGTTATTATTAACAATCTCTCTCGCTCTATATATATATGTGTATTTGTGCATGTGTGCATGTATGTGTGTGCGTGTTAGTCACCCAAACCTCCCCTTTTATACATTTCTGTTCTAGGACATAATCGCCCTAAACTCCGCCTTGTTTTAAACCCTTACCACCTTTGAACCATAATAACCACTTACCTTCATTTACTGATACCCACGCCTGAACTCTGAAAACTCTTACCTGTCTTTAACTCTACCCACCCCTGAAGACAAAAAAAAATTATCTCCATGAACCTTTTCCCACTTCTTATCCCTAAAACCCCTTACCGCCCTTTACCTCTACTCACCCCTGAACTCTAAAACCTGTTACCACACTTTAGAACTAACCATGCAATACTTACCTGCGTGATACATACCTGCTTGGTAACATCCTTTGGGGTAAAGTCTGCGTACTATTAGGAACAACAGATTTTGAGCCAATAAAGAAATCAATGTTTGATAAAACCCATCACAATAAGCTTCTGATTTGGAAATAAAACCTTTGATAACGTAGGTCGAACGTGTGAAGAGATATAAGAAATTAAAGGAGCAAAAAGAGGAAGATGTCAGGAGCATTAGTTTAGATGTGTTTCACAGGCTCCAAATACGGTGATTTCCCCCCACTCAAACTCTAGATTTTTCCTGATGAAAATTGTGGAGGTAAAAATCCACTGGTGAAGTAATTATCAGAAAATATGGAATGTCTGTTGTGATGTAAACCCTCATTGCTCAAAAAACTGATGGGCATATTATCAAGACAGACGATAAAATTATCGCCGTTTTAGTGGCAGAAAACTGCTGCTAAAACAGCGATAATTGGCTTGATAATATGCTCTATGGAATTCCAATTGACGCCCATGTTAAATGTGAACGACATTTAACATGGGCTTCAATTGGAATTCCATAGAGAATACTATCAAGCTCATTATCGCCGTTTTAGTGGCCGTTTTATGTATGCCGCTAAAATGGCGATAATTTTATTGCCTGTCTTGATAATATGCCCCCCAATTCCTGTGGATAATGTAATGAGCCTCAGAGGTCTGCGATAATGCATTTAAAAACAGGTGATAAACTGCTAAATGAGTCAGACTGTTATACTTATGAAGGGAGCTACAGCATAGTAACAGATTTTTGTCCAGAAGCAGAACTTGTGGTTGTGCCAGATATAGACAAGGTGGTACTTTCTTTGGCAGAATTTCATTATCTGATGCAAATTTTACTCGCAAAATGGCTGCTAAAATGATATACTTCTAAGGAAGCAGTGTACTGTCTTCGCTCTCTACCCATTGTAGAGTGCCATACGGCCTCTGCTATACAATGTATCGCACATTCACCCAGGAGGCCAGGCATGTCTGAATGGTATAAATGAAGTGTCTAGGATCGCTCGTGGTTCTTTTGCAAAACCAGTACTAAGTGTCTGTGTGCAGTGCTGTGAAGGGTGGCTGTTCTAGGCCCATACGGCACACACCCAGGGTTGACGTGGGCCATTTACTCTGGCAATGAGGTTTGAGTTCTCTCTGTGTGCGAGAGTACAAACTTCTAAGTGCGCAGTGCAGCGCGGCAGGCTCGGCCTTGCTGCCATGTGCATTTTGGCATGCAGCTGTTTGGCGCATTGTATTGGGGTGTGTGCAGCAGCGGCCGATGGTTCATGCCCCCTCCCACTAAACCTGCTGTGGGTGTCTCCTGACTGTCCAGAGGAGAAGTGTTGTGTTTATAGACTCACAGTCGGAGTGCGTGATGGCCGTGGATAGTGCTCTGCCCTCTGCGTAGCCTCTGCTGAAGAGATGAGTCACTGCAGTGCTAAGCAGGAGCAGACATGAACACTAAGGTTCTTTGCTGGGAGCAGTGACAAAGCAGCATGGCCGCAGGCGCACTGGTTGCAATGCAGGACCCATTCAAGGCCTTGGTGGGGAGACAAGCACCAGCAGCATTACCGACCCCGCAGGTGGCTCACATGAGTGTGGCAGTACTCCGTGTAATCCACTGTGAAGGGGCACTGAGTCGGTGTCCCAGACCATGGCACTGTCGCTAGTGCTAATGCAACCTTTTAACTGTTTATCTTCCACTTAATTCCTTTATACTTCTTTATTTCATTACTTCTACCAACGGTAATCATGATTCATCCATGGGCAAGGGAATGCCAATTTACTTAAGTTTCTCATATCCTTGATGGGCCATCCGAGCCTCTTCATTCAAAAATACGTACTGGAGGCGTGTTTCATCATAAGCAGTTTATTAAAAACCCAATGCATTTCGGGCCTCCAGGGGCCCTTCGTCAGGGGTCACTGCGAAATTAATTAAACACTTATTAACATACAATGCGCTACTTTATAAACTGAACAATTATCACGGTTTACTTTGTTAAAAGCAACAAACATGTAATTCATGGGCGTTATATAAACTTTCTAAAAAATATGAATTTACCCTTGTATCAATTTCCTGGTCTATTCTAGTTATCATTACATGCAATCACATAGTCGCCTGTAAGCTGAAGTGTTCTCATAGTATATCTTCCAATATTTTTCCACCTCTCTACCCCTTGATTTCTTTACCAGGCTTTAAGCATTCCTGCTGCTCTGATATTAAGGTAAATAACCAAACAATTCAAACCCCCGTGTTTAACAAGACCCGCGCATCCCGCCTTTTTCATTTCGTATCCATTGTTAATTCATACTATTCATTGCTTTACAGTCTTTTACTACTATTTGCCGTATCTGGGTGTAAAGATCGGCGCAACATGATTAACAAAACGGCTGAAGACACATGAATCATTCCCTCCCTCCGCTGCTCTCAACAGTTTCCCAAGTCACGTACCTGCTTCAAAGCTATCGTCTTCTTAACCTGACCATAGTAATGCTAACCCCTAATGCGCTGCATGCCTTGCATATAAACACCTCCTCTACCCCTCCTCCCACCTCGGACTTCCCATTAACGCAACCTGGTATGCAGGTGTGCAACTACAAACAACCGGAACTCTCCCTCGAACTACAACTCCCGAGCTGCATCATAAACTACCATACTCCTCCCGTGACCTGTAAACACAACATGGTAGTATTAGTAGTAAAAGACTGTAAAGCAATGAATAGTAAGAATGAACAATGACACTACTTGTTTGTATCAGGGATACGAAATGAAAAAGGCGGGATGCGCGGGTCTTGTTAAACACAGGGGTTTGAATTGTTTGGTTATTTACCTTAATAACAGAGCAGCAGGAATGCTTAAAGCCTGGTAAAGAAATCAAGGGGTAGAGAGGTGGAAAAATATTGGAAGATATACTATGAGAACACTTCAGCTTACAGGCGACTATGTGATTGCATGTAATGATAACTAGAATAGACCAGGAAATTGATACTAGGGTAAATTCATATTTTTTAAAAAAAGGTTATATAACGCCCATGAATTACATGTTTGTTGCTTTTAACAAAGTAAACCGTGATAATGTGATAATTGTTCAGTTTATAAAGTAGCGCATTGTATGTTAATAAGTGTTTAATTAATTTCACAGTTACCCCTGACGAAGGGCCCCTGGAGGCCCGAAATGCATTGGGTTTTTAATAAACTGCTTATGATGAAACACGCCTCCAGTACGTATTTTTGAATGAAGAGGCTCGGATGGCCCATCAAGGATATGAGAAACTTAAGTAAATTGGCATTACCTTGCCCGTGGATGAATCATGATTACCGTTGGTAAAAGTAATGAAATAATGAAGTATAAAGGAATTAAGTGGAAGATAAACAGTTAAAAGGTTGCATTAGCACTAGCGACAGTGCCATGGTCTGGGGCACCGACTCAGTGCCCCTTCACAGTGACTTAATGTTTTAACGTGCCTAGGCGCTGGGCATGTCACCATTGAGCACGCTTCATGACATATGGATACAGAGGACGAACTTGATGAAATATGGTGTGCAGCCTACCCCCTAATGTAGTACTCCGTGTAATACCAGACAGTGGAGGTTCCACATGCAAGTTGTCGAGGGAATAACAGAGGTGAGAAGTTTTAGATACGCCTGTGTTCTGTGCAGGACGCCGAGGATGTTACAGGCCAAATCGTCGAGGTGGATTTGAATGGCTAGCATAGAGTAAGGCACTCCTAGCGTAGGATTCAGTGGAATCAGCATAGGAATGTTTTGTGGCCATGTCGACAATATCCAGTAAGAGGGCTGGCTCTTCACACCCAGCCAATGCCCCTCCCATGCATCATAACAGGGTGCAAACACCAGTGGCAGCGCTACCACCTTTGAGTTAATTGGCAGGACCTACAACAGCTGCTTACCATTGGTGACAGTGGTTGGGAAGGTTGGAAAATAGGGGTGGGTGGACTTTTTCGTTCCACCCACGGAATGTGCGGTAATTTGCCCCTTCCGCCTTCCGCAAAGAAGGCGGAAAAATGGGGCAAATTTCCGCACACTCGAGGGCGGAACGGAAGTTGGCCAGCCGCCTCCCACCCGCCGCCCGCCCGCCTCCCGCCCGCAACATTCTTCTTGAAACTGAGCATGTGCGGGAGTCTGTGCATGCGCATTCCTGGCAAGGAATGCGCATGCGCAGGCTCCCGCGCATGCGCAGTTTCAAGAAGAAGGCGGAAAGAGATGTCCCTGCTATAAGGTAAGTGTCTTTAGTCTTATTTAAGGCTTTAATCTTTTTAATATTGCGGGCGGGAGGCGGGCGGGAGGCGGGCGGCCGGGACGGGTGCCATGTAACAGATATTTGTGGAGAGGCAGGGAAATTGGTTAAATTTCCGTGCCTCCCCGCAAAAGTCCATTACGCGACTTCCGCCCACCCCTATTGGACAATTTATTTAGAGCAACATGAGAGACTGACAATGCAGTAAAGTGCTCTATGGTGATTTACATGGGTGGGGATGAACTATTTGATTTGTCTGACTACTGGGAGTAACACTGACTTTGCTGAAGTGGTGGCTGCGCTTAACAGGTACTTTGACCCACATCAAACCTTGATTAAGAAAGATTTAGGTTCAGGCAGGCAAGGCAACAGGAGGAGGAATCAGTTGGTGCTTTCTACGCATGCCTTAGAAGGCTCGCCAGCACATGTAAAACTATAGACTGGCTGGATGAAAATCAGGGAACAAATTATAAAACAGTGGCAATCTTCAGATTTGAAAAAGCTAATAAAACACCAACGTGGAATATCTCTGGATGAACTATTGATCCTAATTGGATCGCATGAATTAACGGACAGCAGAAGATATGGGAGCAGCTCTGGCAGGAAAAGAGGCAGGGGTGTCCACTCCAAGAATACAAAAAGTGAAGGAAGAGAAGGTTGAGACCATCAAGCCCAAACCAACCAGGGTCAGAAACACAAGTGATTCAAAATCATGTGAGAAGTCCTGTGATCCTATAGGGCCATGTGCAAGTTGGCAAGTTGTTGCCTGGCATGCGGGAAATCATGTCTCAAGTGTGGCCAGCCAAAGTGAAAGGGGCATCGATAAATTTGATTGATTACATGTCGGTAACACATGGGCTCACTCAGAAATGTCTAGTGGCATTTCCAAGTCTATGCTCAAGGAGCGGTATTGGAGATATGTTTTTTATTTTTTATTTTATTTTATGGAGTTTATAGAGCGCACAGCTACCCCCGAAGGGGTGTCCCGGCGCTAAAATCCTAAGTCACCAAGGGGAGAGGGGGAGGAAAACAGGGAAGACAGTGTAGTGATTAAGGTCGGGAGAAGAGCCAGGTTTTGAGTTTGGCTCGGAAGATGGATTCAGAAGGACAGAATCTAAGCTCAATAGGAAGGGAGTTCCACAGTTTGGCAGCGATGACACTGAACCCTCTGCCACCAGTTCTAGATAATCTAAAACGAGGCTGGATCAGGAGGCGGAGATCATTGGATCTCAAGGATCTGGTGGAGCGGGATATCGAAACCCGTTTTTTCAGATAGTTAGGTCCACAGTCGTTGACGGCTCGATAGGTGAGGGTGAGGACCTTGAACTGAATGCGGCTAGCCACTGGAAGCCAGTGGAGCTCCCTCCGGTAAGCAGACACAGATTGGCGGTACGGGATGTTACCGATCAGTCTGGCTGCAGCATTCTGGACGATCTGCAGCCGGCCTATCAGGTACTGGGGGGCCCCAGCATAGAGGCTATTGGCATAGTCCAAGTGGGACGTGATGAGGGCTTGGGTGACTGTGCGGCGGGAATCCAGGGGGAGATAGGGGAGGATCTTTCTGATCATGCGCAGCTTCAGGAAGCAGGCAGAGGTGACTTTATTGACCTGGGTTTTGCATGACAGGGAGTCGTCAAACTGGAAGCCTAGATTCCGCGCCGAGTGAACGGGGGACGGGGCGGGATCAAGCGCCGTGGGCCACCACCAAGAGGAGGGGATGGAAGTTCTCTGATTAAAAAACAGAACCTCAGTTTTGTCTGCATTCAATCTGAGGTGATTCACGGTCATCCAGACGCTGATGTTGTTGAGGCATTGGCGAAAGTTAATGAATGCGGAGTCCGAGTGGTCCCTGAAGGAGAACACCAACTGTGTGTCGTCAGCGTAGGAGACCACCCTGACTCCGTAGGCCTCCACAACGTCGGCCAAGGGGGCAAGGTAGACGTTGAAGAACAGGGGGCTGAGAGCGGAGCCCTGTGGAACCCCGCATGACAGAGGTTTTTTCTCTGATTTGAAGGGACGCAGCAGTACCCTCTGGCTTCTAGACGAGAGAAAAGACTCAATCCAGCTGAAGGCAGTGCCACCAATGCCTATCTGCTTAAGTCGGTCAAGGAGGATGGGGTGAGAGACCGTATCGAAAGCCGCGGACAGGTCGAGGAGGACCAGCATGGCCTCCTCGCCCCTGTCCACGCATTCTCGGATTGTTTCGGATACTTCCAGCAGGGCTGTCTCAGTGCTGAATCCGGCTCTGAATCCGGACTGTGATTCATGCAGCAGAGAATGATTTTCAAGGTATTCCGTGAGTTGCAGCTGCACGGCTTTTTCTAGGACTTTGGCGGGTTTAGGGAGAAGGGAAATGGGACGATAGTTAGAAAAAACAGTAGGATCAGCGTCCGCTTTTTTTAGAATGGGGATCACTAGGGCCTCCTTCCAGGTGGTAGGGAAGAAGCCATGGTGAAGGGAAGCGTTCCAGATGGAGAGGAAGGGGCGGGCAAGTGAAGGCGCCAGTTCTCCCATGATTTTAGCAGGGATAGGATCGGTGGGGGCGCCGGATTTGCAGTGGATGAGTAGTCTGATAGCCTCGTCCTGGTTAAGTTTGTTAAATGAAAGAAAGGATGGTGATTCTGGGGAACTGGTGGGAAACGGCAAGGTGGCTGGCCCTGTGGGGAAGGAGACACAAAGCTTGTTAATCTTATCGAGAAAGTAGTCTGAGAGTCCCTCACAAAGAGCCTGACTCACGGTATTCTGAGGAGCCCTGGCCGGGGGGTTAATAAAATCTTTAACAATGCTAAAGAGGGTTTTAGAGGAGTTTTTAGCTTTATTAATTTGAAGGGCAAAGTGGTCTTTCATCGCGCTTTTTTTGTGTTTACGGAAGTTTTTCAGGGCAGTTCTATATAGGAGTTTGGCTTCGAGGTTGTAATTTGATCTCCACTTGCGTTCAAGAGCCTTACAACTGCTTTTCTCCTCACGGAGGGAGGTGGAGAACCAGGGAGCAGAGGGTCGCGACCTAGTGGAGGTGATGATTTTCGGGGGGGTGATAGAATCAATCGCATCAATGAGGGAAATATTCAGCCTAGAGACGTTTTCATCAATGTCCGGGGAGAGGTACTCCGACTGAAAATGGAATATCGGGTCCAAGGTAGCACATGTAACCTTGTGCCACTTTCTTCCCAACTCCTTCCTTGGGGCCATTGGGGCAGATTTATGTTTCAGGGCAAGAGAAAAGGGGATGAGGTAATGATCAGTCCAGGTAAGAGGAAGGGGTGGGAGGACAGTGATATTTGGGAAGTTGGCGAATATGAGGTCCAGGGTGTGACCAGCCGCATGGGTGGGACCTGCGACTAATTGCTTGAGATTGAGGCTATCCATAGTTTCCAAAAAGTTGGCTGCCTTCGCACAGAGCGGATTGTCAATGTGGAGGTTAAAATCGCCCAGGACAATGAAATGTCGGTGTTTGAGAGATAGGTCAGCCAGTTGATGGGCGAGGGCAGTGAGAGAGGGGGAGGTGACGGGGGGGGGATTATAGACTAGTGTGCCAGCCAGGATAACTGCTGCAGGGTCAGAGAGGGAGAAGTACATGGCTTCAATTAAACCAATGTTAGTGAGTTTGGTAAGAGTCAACTGGAAGAGGGATTTAAAAATGACGGCTAGACCGCCTCCAGACTTACCACCAGCCCGGTTCAAGCATTTTATATCATATCCTGGGGGAATAGCCAGATAGATATCTGGAGAGGAGGAGTCTGTGATCCAAGACTCGGTGAGAAAAAGAATATCCCATTCGTCAGAAGAGATGGACATCCAGATGTCATTGGCATGCCGGGGAAGAGAACGGCAATTGACCAAACCAGCTTTCAGGGTGCGCTGATTAGAGGAGGGTAGCTGTAGCGGGGGATGTGGAGCGAGCCGAGGTTGGCAGGGCGGGAGAGTGAAATTGCATTGCGGGCAATGGTAATGAGCGGCCTCCAGGTGGTTAAGGATGCAGCGAGTGCTGGTCAAGCAAGGGCGCGTATTTAGTAGATGAAGTTGGGTATTAGTCCAATATGTGCGGACGGGGCTAGTAGGAGAGGCAGGGGGACTGGCCCTGGGCCCGGTCCAGGGCCGGACGGGCCCAGACGGGCTTGCCTTTGGCGCGCCTTCGGCGCGCTGACGGCGCGCCCGCTGCGCCCGTCCGCTGCGCGTTCTGGAAATGCACATTTCAAATAGTGGACCGTTTAGGGCGGGAAGGGGGCGTGGCCAAAAGTGGGCGTGGCCAGCGGCGAATGGAGCCGGTAGAGGGTGTCACGTGACAGCGCTAGGTCTGCTGCACGTCCCCTTAAAGTGCCAGAGTGCGAGTTTGGTAAAGCACAAGGTACAGGTATTAAAATCACACAGTACAGGTTATAAACACAGTATAACACGCTAAAAAGGTTAAAAGTAGAAACTCCCGGCTTTTCGCCTCAGGAGATAGGATCTAAATGAGCGCTCGAAGTTCAGCGCTTCAAATAGGGCGGGAAGGGGGCGTGGCCAAAAGTGGGCGTGGCCAGCGGCGAATGGAGCCGGTAGAGGGTGTCACGTGACAGCGCTAGGTCTGCTGCACGTCCCCTTAAAGTGCCAGAGTGCGAGTTTGGTAAAGCACAAGGTACAGGTATTAAAATCACACAGTACAGGTTATAAACACAGTATAACACGCTAAAAAGGTTAAAAGTAGAAACTCCCGGCTTTTCGCCTCAGGAGATAGGATCTAAATGAGCGCTCGAAGTTCAGCGCTTCAAATAGGGCGGGAAGGGGGCGTGGCCAAAAGTGGGCGTGGCCAGCGGCGAATGGAGCCGGTAGAGGGTGTCACGTGACAGCGCTAGGTCTGCTGCACGTCCCCTTAAAGTGCCAGAGTGCGAGTTTGGTAAAGCACAAGGTACAGGTATTAAAATCACACAGTACAGGTTATAAACACAGTATAACACGCTAAAAAGGTTAAAAGTAGAAACTCCCGGCTTTTCGCCTCAGGAGATAGGATCTAAATGAGCGCTCGAAGTTCAGCGCTTCAAATAGGGCGGGAAGGGGGCGTGGCCAAAAGTGGGCGTGGCCAGCGGCGAATGGAGCCGGTAGAGGGTGTCACGTGACAGCGCTAGGTCTGCTGCACGTCCCCTTAAAGTGCCAGAGTGCGAGTTTGGTAAAGCACAAGGTACAGGTATTAAA
This sequence comes from Lissotriton vulgaris, assembly GCF_964263255.1. Taxonomy (NCBI): domain Eukaryota; kingdom Metazoa; phylum Chordata; class Amphibia; order Caudata; family Salamandridae; genus Lissotriton; species Lissotriton vulgaris. The sequence goes on from NC_141685.1 coordinate 1,574,767,773, forward strand.
ATCACACAGTACAGGTTATAAACACAGTATAACACGCTAAAAAGGTTAAAAGTAGAAACTCCCGGCTTTTCGCCTCAGGAGATAGGATCTAAATGAGCGCTCGAAGTTCAGCGCTTCAAATAGGGCGGGAAGGGGGCGTGGCCAAAAGTGGGCGTGGCCAGCGGCGAATGGAGCCGGTAGAGGGTGTCACGTGACAGCGCTAGGTCTGCTGCACGTCCCCTTAAAGTGCCAGAGTGCGAGTTTGGTAAAGCACAAGGTACAGGTATTAAAATCACACAGTACAGGTTATAAACACAGTATAACACGCTAAAAAGGTTAAAAGTAGAAACTCCCGGCTTTTCGCCTCAGGAGATAGGATCTCCTGGTTGATTGCACAGGTCTGGGGGTATAGGCACTCTCACCTCTACCTTTATGAAATTTAAAGACACTTATCATTTGGAAATGTATATGGACACAATTGAGCCTCTGCTGCTAAGACACATTTAGCTGGGACCTTGCCACTTGAATCATTTATTGCAAAGTAGTGGCATCCCCTCGCTGATGCTGTACCTGACCTAAGTTGTCCATTTTGCCCAGAGGTTAAGGAAACTTTAGTTCATGTCCTGTATTTTTGTGTTCAGTATTATGTACATAGGAGAAAATGGATCCTCCTGTTGTGTCGCAATTTGGGCAATAGGGACTACAACATTGCTACTAGGGTATTCAGGGCAGACCCAGCTCAACCATTTGTCTTTGCTGTCTCCCGGGCTTTTCCATATATGTGGAGACACAGACAGAAAAAGACTGCCCTGTTGATGTCTGTTACTTAGCACCTATTATTCTTGTGTATTCAAGTTGCATTTTTCTGGTTTTGTTAATTACTTCTTAAAGCATGTGCAATAGTAGATAATAAGTATAGAGCTTTTGGATGAATTTTTCACATTTTAAAACCGTTTATATGTTGTCCCTACATGCTGCTAGTTTTAATTGTGGGTATTTTAACTATCTTACATGTCATGTTTTTTAACATTTAATTAATGAATGTTTTTATAGTTTTAAGTAATTGTACATGCTTTTAAGGCAATTGGAGAAATAAAGCTATTATGAAAGATGAAAGATGGACGACATGCAGTTTCAGAAGTTAGCACCCTGCCCCAGCTGGTACCAACTAAGGCGAAGAGTTAAACGTACGGGGATACAATCCCATACTCCTGAAAGGAGTGACTGAGGTGTTAGTTGAAAGTGAAGTAAAGTAAATACTCACCAAGTTTCATGTGACCAAAGGAGTCACTGGAACTCTTGTAGGGTGCTTTATGGCTGAGGATTTGGGGCTAGTTTTCTTTGCTCATAGAATTAATCAATTCCATGCCAAGGCCATTTTGGCAGACTTTCCTGAGAGTGTAATGGCCTCGGATGTTTGAAAGGAGTAAAGGTTAAGCTGCACATTGACAAAGCTATGCGTCTGGTGAAATTACACTTTTTATATGCGACAATGAGTTGAGGAGGAATTGGAAAAGCTTGAACTGTTGGGGGCCATTGAAAAGGGATCATGACCCACCAACTGGGTGTCCCCGCTTGTGATTGCTACAAAGCCAAAACAAACTAGGGCTATAAGACTATGTGTATGACATGTGATTACCTAATAAAGCAATTCGCAGGGAAAGACATATCACACCCACTGTGGATTAAATAGTAGCAGGTTTAAATGGTGGTCATTGGTTCTAAAAGATTGACTTAAATGCCAGATATTATCAACTGTTACTCGACAAGGCGAGTAGATGCATCACAACGTTTTCTACCCATTTAGGCTTGCAATGATGTCGCAGGCTCAGTTTTGGGATCTACTCAGCTGAGGAGTTGTTCCAAGAAGCTATACGAGAAACCAATGAGGCCTAATAGAGTTGATCAATGTGAGTGACAACGTTTTGATTTTCTCCAAGACTTTGGAAGAGCACTATGTGAAATTGAGAGCAGCACTACAGCGCCTGAAGGAAGTGGTTTGACTCTTCATCATCAAAAGTTTCTGCCTTAAAAAAACAGTGGAAATTGTTGGATATTGCTTTTCACATAAGGCTCTACAAGCTGATCCCCAGAAAGTAGAAGCTGACAAATCAGCTGATGTACCTCGAAACTCAACGAAGGTTCAAAGTTTCTTGAGGATGGCTAAATATATTAATTCTGAAGTTTGTGACTTTATTTGAACCGCTAAGGGCTCTTACCAAGCATGACAGACAGTAGTAGTGGACCGGAGAAGCCACACAGGTGTTCAAGGCATTGAAGAAGGCACTCTTTTTTTTTTTTTAAAAAGGCTTTTATTAAGCAATATTTGGCATTATGTAAGTATGCAATTTTATCTTGAGTGTTATACTGTTCACAGATCTTCAACAGTTTTCTATTACGGCTAACATCTTTGACATTGAGTGCAGTATGCACCATTGATTCACATCTATAAATGGGATAAGTTTGTCGCACCATATTACAGTTCTTGATCACGTGGTATTGTCAGCAGTTCATATATTTTGCCCCTACATGTATTCCAGCCTTCCCACAATTTTATCATTTTTTTGGGGCACCCCCTACGTACATATACCGTCTTCTCTGCCATCGTGGCCATGTCCATATCCTTGCACAATTCTGTGTGTGTGTGGGTGTGGCTGCTACTCCCCAGTGTTTAGCTATGTTTAATTTTGCTAACATTAATCCCAATGTTGCCCACATTTGCACCAGGGCCGTAAGATCTGTTGCCTCCCAAATGTTTAAAAGGCACTGTTTTGGCTCTGGTGGGACTGGGTGCCCGCTGACTCTTGTAATGGTATCCGTAACAGACTTCCAATAACGCATTATGTCAGGGCAGGTCCAGAGGGTGTGAAAAAAGGAACAAGGCAAAGGGGGGTATCTGCTCTGCCCATCTTGTATAGGGCGGTTCTCATATAACAAACTCTATGAAAGATTTTGAGCTGCCCTAGGCACAGTCGGGATGTGATCGCTACCTCCCTGGATGACGCCAGTGCTTCCTGCCAGTCGGAGTCATCTAGATCTCCCACTTCCACCCGTCATTTCTCCCGCAACTTTAGCATTGGGTCCAGCATATTATGTATGATCTTCCGATGTGTTAGGGAGATAGCTTTGGTGTGTAGATGGTCTGTTAATAATCTGTCCTCTAGGGGTGATGCCTCGGGTGGGGTAGTGTTAGGGGCAATTGTTGCTTCTTAACGTGCTTGATCTGAAGGTAATGGAATTGCTCCGTGGGTTCAATTTTGTATTGCTCCTGGAGCCGCGCAAGGGGACCATCTTTCCTCATGCCCAGAGATCTCCCACTTTGGAAGTTCCAATATCGTCCCATCGCTTGAAGCCCTTGCTCTTTCCTAACTGACCCAATTTGTCTGTATTACAAAGGGGCATTGCTACTGTGATCTTATTATGCCTTCCCAGCTTTTTACATGCTCCTTTCCATATCTGGAGTGTGTGTTGTGTCGGGCCCAGCCGGGTCTGGGTCTGGTTGTAAAGTGCTCGAAATAATCCCCCTTCACCCAGCTCGATTCTGTTGAGACCATAGGCTGGGTCAGTATGGGGAATATGAATCCACTGATTGATTACAGTGAGTTGGGATGCCCAATAATATACCTGGATATTTGGGAGTGCGTTGCCACCATCATACCACGCCTGAAACAGCTTCGTCAAAGCTATTCTAGCTGGTTTATTATCCCAGAGGAGCTTGGTCACCTCTGCTTCTATGGCTCGAAAGTACGAAGACAGTACAGGGAAAGGAGTGTTTTGTAGTACATAAAGAAATCTTAGGAGCGCCATCATTTTAAAGAGAGCCGCTTTTCCCAAGAGCATGAGGGGCAGCGATTGCTAGTATTTCGTGTCTCTTTGCAGTCGATGCAGGGTTGCTTGGAGATTCAGAGTCATGAATGCTTCCTGGTCATGTATGATATAGTTTCCTAAATATTTGAACATATCCTGCACTATTGAGACATCACAGCCCCTCGGTAATATTGCTGTAGGTCCGTGTAGGACATACAAGGTTGACTTAACCCAGGTAATCGTGTATCCTGAGTGTCGGCCGTAGGAGCTACATATATCAAGGAGACACACGAGGAACCGCTGGGGCGAGGCCAGATATAGAAGAACATCGTCAGCGTATAAGGATATTCGGTCCTCGCAGCTATTCGTCCAGCGAAGTCCGTGAATGTCCGGGTCTTGTCGTACCCATGCTGCCAGTTGCTCTAATATGAGGACAAAGAGAAGGGGTGACAATGGGCAGCCTTGTCTTGTGTCGCGGTGCAGTGGGAGTTCCTTAGAAACATGTGCATTCCACCACATGTGCGAGGGCGGTGGCATATAACAGCCTCGCCAGGAAGTGACACACTCTTTTGCATGCCCAAAGATACAAAGTCTCCGTTTTAAAGTTGGGATTTTGATTGAAAGTAGAGGAAATCGGGGAAAAGTTTGGTATACAAAAGGTGTGTTAGATTGGTATAGGTGTTCCCAGCCTGAGGGTGAAATTAACATCGAGGTTCATGTCCTTCTAGGTTTGTTTGGTGGGGAACTGGGGTAATGAGGGAGTGCTTTTGAATTATGTTATTTGTGTGAGGAGGGAGGAATATGAATCACGGCTCAGATTAATATGCAATAACAATACGTTTTGTTTTTGGGTGGTATGTTAAGTGTTTAGGATTAATAGATGTTTTTTAAACCATTTTAGATGTCCCTGAAGAAGGTCTTATATGACCGAAATGCATTGGGTAAATTGCATAACACGGCGGAATGAAGTTGATACGTGCGTGTGAATAGGCCTGGATGGGTAATTCTGTGCAAACAAAAATGCTTGAAAACATGAAACTTTGTATCTTTGACGTGATGGACAAAAATGGACAAACTGAAAATAAATGGGATTAATTTTGAGAACTTCATCGAGTACGCAGTTAATTTGTTCACAAACATGTATCAGGCTGTGCAACTCTTTCTCGGCACACAAAAGACCCTGTCACTTCCTGGTGAGATATCGCATGGTGCTAAAGGAACGGAGCGCTTCAAGAGTGCATGCACGCCAAAATTGATAAACTTGTTCAAAAGAAACTTTTGGATTAAAGAAGGGTGTGCTTCAGGTCTTTTTGATTATGAAATATAACAGCCTCACCCATGAGCAAAATTTATAGCCAAATCCCATCTTCGTGAGGCCAGCATATAAGAAAGGCCATTTGACTGTATCAAAGGCCATGCGTGCTTCGAGGAAAAAAAAAACTTCCTCCTGTATAATATGTTTACGCCCCAACACGCCATGAAGATGCCTCACGTTTAACGCTGTGCTTATACCTGGCATGAACCCTGATTGGTCTGGGTGTATTAATGTAGCGAGGTGTGGTATTAATCTTGTGGCCAGGGTTTTGGCTAATATTTTGGCTTCAGCGTTGATCAGAGATATTGGTCTGTATGATGTGCATTCTCGGGCAGACTTCCCAGGTTTACGGACGGCCACTATCATCGCCGTCCGCAGGTCCCGTGGTAGTTTCCCTGCTTCCAAGCTGGCCTTGTACATTGCCACGAGCTGGGGTGTAAGTACCGTTGCATTTTCTTTGTACCATTCTATTGGGATACCATTGGGGCCCATTGCTTTTCCCGATTGAAGTTTTCGATCACTAATACTATTCTTCTGCGGAGAGTTTCTTCTCCAATGATTGGGAATCTTCTTGTAGAACTTTAGGGAGTCGGATATAGCGGTGAAACTCCTCCACCTCCTTTTCAGTTATTGTAAGTGTGGAGGTATAGATTTGTGCACTGTGTTGTGCTAGGGTATCTACTATGTCTTGGGGTTTGGAGGTAACCTCCCCTATGGGGGTCTCAAGTTCTGCAATCCACCTGTCTGTCCTCTCTCGCTTGTTGAGCCAGGCCAGGAGTTTGCCTGCTTTATCGTCAAATTCATATACAGTATGTTGCAAGGCAGAGAGTTGTGTTTTGGCTTCTTCCCATAAGTAATCTTTGTACTCTTGCTTTTTGAGGAGTAGCCGGTTGGCCGTTATATCTGTGAGATCTTGTTACTGGGCTCTTTCTAAGTCACCCACCTCCCGCTCAAGGGTTGTCACTATATGGATTTTTTATGTTGTGCTATTAGGGAAATCGCTTGTCCTTGGAGCACCGTCTTATAGGCCTCCCACAGGACGAGCGGCGAGGAAACCGAGGGTTCATTCACGCGAAAATAGTGTGTGGTAGCATCAGTCAGACCCTTCGAGATCGCCAAGTTTTTTAGCCCCTTCCATGCTCATGACGAGCTCAGCTCGTCATGCAGCACAGTGCTCGTGTGCTCATGACGAGCTGAGCAACTCCCTATCTTGGCTGCTGGCGTCAGTATATGATCTATTCTGAGCGACTATTATGGGCACTGGAAAAGAATGTCTATTGTCTCTCCTGTGGGAAGCGAAATCACCAGGCATCTATCAACTCCATTGTGTCCAGGAAATCTGCAAAGTTTGGGCGTGTCTAGGGGGTGTGGGATCCATGGTGTCATCTAATGTGGCGTTGAAGTCACCTCCTACGATTAAGTTGCACTCCGGGAGCCGGAACAGAAATTCACTAAATGCTGGTAAAGCTACTGAATGAAGTGCTGCTGTAATACTGCTTGAATAATATGTGTGAGTGTTTCCGGTCCCATATAACATTGAAAACCAATATAACCTTTCAGAACTAGACTTCTCCAAACTATCCCTATTCCCTCCCCACCTCCCTGCCTCCCTGCAATACGATTCACAAACTACCCGCCTCCCCCACTTTGCAGAGTACCTATTTCCCATTACCCGGTACCTTCGTAGAGTGGGAAGAGAGCTCCTTCGTTGTCCCCTCCAATGCCACCTTAAACCCAATATACTACTTCAAAAGTCACTGGAAGAGTCATTCCCACTGTGGCCGATGTGCCGCCAGTCAGGGACAAACACAATCAGTAGTTCACGTCATTTCTGTTAATGAAGCAGGGTACTGCTGTGGGTACTGCTGTGTGTGTATGCGGGGTCACAAAGAGGGCCATCCTATCCATCTCGAGTGCCGGAATCAGCATCGGGAAAGTTCAGTCTTTTCCTGGAAAGTAAGGAAACCCTGCTTCTTCTGTACGTTTGTTCTATGTTTGGTTCCTATCTCATTGCCATGGTTTGTGGTCTCGGCTGACCTTTCTTCCGGTACTGTGGTTACGGCTGGTGTTCCTTCCAGGTTTACCATGCTGCAAGACCTGATGCCAGCCAACTAGCCAGCCCTGGGCCTCCTCTGGGGTTGAGAAAAACCAGGCTTTACCATCTGCCTCTACTCTCACTTTCGCAGGAAAGAGCATTGAGTATTTTAGTTCCCGTTGACTGAGTTCCTGCTTGACGGCGATGTAGCTGCACCGTTGTTTGGCCACTGCAGCTGTATAGTCCGGAGAGGAGATTGTACTTTGTTGATACCGCAGCTAAGGTGCTGCTCTAGCCATCTGCAGAATCAAGTCTCTGTCGCGGAAGTTAAAAATACATGCCTATATGGGCCTAGGGGTGCACCGGGTTTGGGCTGACCCCCAGGGACATGGTGGGCCCGTTCTACTGAAAAATAGTTGGAGAGACCCTTAGGCTGCAGGTGAGTTTTAATCAGTTCTGCCACGAATAGGTCCATTGCAGGGTCTCCAGTTCCCTCCGACATGCCTATTATTCGCACGTTGTTTCGACGAGAGCGGCCTTCATAATCATCCAGCTTGGCCCCCATGATCTTATGTTCCATTTCCAAGTGTGTACGCATTTCTTCAGGGAAGTGGTGTCTACACTGAGCGCAGCTGTTGATGTTTCTACGTCAGTGACACGCAAGCTGAGTTCTCTGAAATCCGACGGATTAAGGTGAGTTCAGTAGCGACAGTATCGATGTGGGATTCCAAAGTGGAGTGCACTTTATTGAAACATCATTATGTCTTGCAGCGTTACCTCCTTCCCCGTCTCAGGCCCTCTTTCCGCCTCTTCGGTGGGTGTTGTATCCTGTAGGTCTGAGGTAGGTTTGGAATAGGCATATTTGTTGAGTTTATTCTGCTGCGCCACTCACTGGCCGCGTCACCTCATTGTTCCATGTGTCGTGGTCTTAGTGTTGATGCGCCTGCCAGCAGTAGTCTCCGCCGGCTGCCAGTGCAAGCCTACACGCGGCCTGTCGGGTTTCCTGCCAGCTAGCGGTAGTGGGTACTGTGCGGCCTGTGCTATCTGGCCGCCTCACTGCCCAGTGTTGCACACAGCCGATTTTAAGGCTTATCCCAGTCCAGCCAGGCTGAATCTACTGAGTCGGTAAGTGGTAGCAATGGGCGCTGTTTAACTGTCAGGCTATGCTGATTTCCACTTTACACCACCAGGCGATTTCCGGCCACTGGTGTGGCACCACTGTGCCGCCGTTGTAGAGAAACGTCTGTCTCTATGCTACATGGGTAGTTCATCTGCACACTACTTCTTTCTATTTGTGGCCTTTTGTCGGTGCAAGGGGTTATGCTGCCCAGTCCACGCTTTTTCGCCAGTGCAGATCCCAACAATAGCTGTCGCCTTCCGCTCTGGCACCCAGTCTCTTCCGCCGTAGCCAGGCAAAGCAGGTGCAGCTCCTTTATTAATTATCAGGGGGGCTCCACGGAGCGCACATTGAGCCGCTCCCATGGGTGACTGGATGGCGCGTTGATGACCGGACCCTTTCGGGGGTCTCTAGGTGCGTTCTGGGCTGTTGCGGGCCCCGCCTACCTGCGCCTATGCTCCACCGATCAGCCTCTGCATTTGCCAGGTGCCACATCTAATTTTAGTCCCGGTCGCTGGTGGCGTGCAGGCTGCACTTTCGACACTCGATCTACCACCGTCGAAAAGTTATGTGACAGCGTTGCTGACAACAGGACTCAATCCTTGGGGGTTCCGACACAAGCCCCGCCCTTTTATCTGTGGTTTGGGATACGGATAATGTCTCGGCATTTTTAGAGGAGTGGAGCTCTTTTAGGCTGCGGATAGTTGCATTAGTTGCCAGCAACGCCCCACGAAGGAGGCACTCTTGCATGACTCTACCATGGCGTATTTCAGATCTCAAAAGAAGAATGAACTGGTGGTCTATGCCAGTCCAGGGGGTCTGGGTGCTGTGCTACTACAGGAGTAAAGTGCTGGCTGATGGGTGCCTGGCAATCATGGAAGTGAAAATGTGTTATGCCCAGATCGAAAGGGAGGCTCTTGCAATACGATGGGTGGGCTGGCATTTGCATCTCTACATATGCGAACAGAAATTTATAGCAGTGACGGATCACAAGCCGTTAGTTCTTCTGTTTACTGGCACAGCCCATAATCGACCTGCAAGGACTGAGCATTGGTTAGTTCAACTTCAACAGTATACATTTGATGTGGTTTACAGGCGAGGCACGAACAATCCTGCTGATTATTTGTCACGTCACCTGCAGGGGTCGAATACTATTCATGATAAAGTAGAGGATGAAGGCAAGGAGCCATTTGTAAAGATGATTGCGAAAGTGACACAACCGATAGTGCAATTGATAACAGAGATCATTGAAGCAACAGCTGAAGATGGATGTATACAGAAAGTAAAGGAGTACCTCAAGAACCGGAGGTGGAGTAACTTTCTGGATGGCATGAAGGTGCTGACAGTGGAAGATCAAATAGGCATGATTCAGATGTGGAAGGTACATTATGAGTACCTGGGCGGTAAATTCATTTCCGTTCGCAGAATTTGCGGAATTTGGGTAATTTTGTGTTCTGCGGAGAACGCGAAATTGCCAAAAACTCTGCGATCCATGGGTTTTCGGAATTTTTTGCTTGTTCGCGCTTTCAAAATGAGTGTTTGTGAGATATTTCTCCCCGAGCACGCAAACAGTATTCGCGAACAGGGAAAAAGCATAGCTAACAGACATAATAAGCAATTGCAGATGGTCGCAGAACTTTTGCGTACTCGCAGAGATTTTTTACTGTTTCGCGGAGCTTTGCGTAGCGCGACTACGCAAATTCCGCCCACCCCTAATTATGAGCTGAGCGTGAGTGCTGAAGGTTTGCTGCTGAGAGGCCTGCAAATTGTAATTCCAAGATGGCTGGGGGCTCGAACAGTGGATTTAGCATTTAGCAGTGGTTTCTGGGAATGGATAAGATGGTCAATGAGAAACTAAGAGGTTGCCACTCTTGTACCATCACAAGGGGAGATCCTCATGTAGTGCCAGGGATCACGGAGGAAGTAGTTATGCAACCTTGGTCATCCATCAACATGGATTTCGGAAGCTTTCCGGGTAGAAGACTAACCACAGTAATCATTGACATTTATTCAAAGTATCCTGCATTGAAGATGGTGAGGTCAATGTTATTTGCTAATGTCAGGCCAGCCTTAGATAAGGTTTTATGACCTTGGGCTTCATAGATGTGATAAAACAGATGACAGCACACCGTTTCATAGTCAGGAATTTCAGGATTATTTGTGTGAATTGAATAATACAGCACCATATATGACTCCCCAAATGGCCACAAGCAAATGGTGAATTGGAGCATTTCATGATGACATCAAATAAGGTACACCGGATTGGGGTTAACTAAGGTGAAGATATGGATTGTTGCTTATTCCAGTTCCTTAGAGCATATCGGCACACTCCAGTAAGTCTGGTTGTGCTCCCAATGATGTGAGTATGAGGCAGAGCATAAAGGATGTGCTGCCAGCAAGCACGTGCCGGGAACCCAACTTCATGAATTTACAAACAGCTCAAGACAAATGGAAAGCCACAAATGGGAGGGCCAGTAAAGATTGAGGTGCGACGTTACAAAATTTGAGAGTGATTGACAAGGTATTTCAAAAAGTTTGTCATTCAGGCTGGAAGTTTCTAGCACCTTTTGAGAAGTAGATATGGGAAATTGTGGGGCATATTATCAAGGGGGTTTATCTCCGCTTTTTTGGCTTTAAAAGCCAAGAAAGCGGAGATAAAATTATCTCCCTATTACCTAGCTGTCACTAACACCAGTTAGGGACAGCTAGTAGGAGATAGCGACCATCTTGGGCCTCACTTTGCATGTCAGTGATATTTATCACTAATGACATGCAAAATGGGCGTGCCAAGATGTTAGCGACTGGAAACAGTCGCTAACATCGCTATCTACTATTATCAACTTTTGGAGATATTCGCGCTAAGCGCGAATATCTCCAAAAGTTAACACCTGCCCTGAGCAGTTCTTAGCCATGTTATCCAACTCATACTAGTCATGTTTAGTGGTTCATCAAAAAAATCCTGAAGGCCTATTTCATAAAGAAAAGTTTTAACATACATTAACCATTTGATTCGTTTCACCCCGTCTAGCCTCCTACAATCATTTATTATCTCGTGGTTAAAATTTGTTTCCTCTATTGTCCATATCCTGTGCCACAACAGAACCAGTTGTATCTTTATTATATCTTCCGGATAAGTCAAACCTAGCACTGAGTGGCAAATGAAAGATGAGGTACTTTTCGGGACCATGAGTAGGAATCTTAAAAATTTATTTTCGGCGACCAGAAGCGAGCTTACATCCGCCGTCCCCCATATGCCTGCTCCATATGTGGCCACGGAAACGGATTTTGCTTTGTATATATCCAATAGCTCTGCTGTGGGGCGTCTATTTAATTTCCTACTAAAACTAGTGAGTGCAGACAAGGTCTTTAGGAATAGTAGTCTCCTTGTTTTAACAGTCTGCACCCATGACCCTGAAAAATTAAATACAATTCCGAGATAAGAAAATGATTTTGAGTTTTCAATACGTTTGTTGTCAATAAAGATAGGTCTCATCTTTGGGCACCCTGTGCTACAAATCATTGTAAAGGTTTTGGCGGAGTTTATGGTTTGGCCCGTGTCTGTCATAATATTTGTAAAACTAGTAACCAGCCTTTGTAATCCCAGTGGGGTGCGCGACATTAAAAGGGCATCGTCCGCATATAACAATGCGGGATTGGGACGTTTGCCTGCCTCTGGAAGGTCTTTACATTCCGGAATCAGAGACTTCTCTAAATTATTATTGTATAAAGTAAACAGCGGCGGGGCAAGGACACAGCCTTGCCTCACGCCCCGTTTTGCTTTAAAGTGACTTGTGCATTCCTCCCCTAGACCAAACCTCACCCGTGCCCTGGCCCCTATATAAAACTGTCTAATAAAAGAAATTAAAACTGGGTCAACTCCTAATTCAACTAGGATAGTGTGGTTAACGCAGTTGAATGCCGACGATAAGTCGAAAAAGACCAGATATAATGATTCTTTTTTTGCAACAGTGTATTTATCAATCAGGTTATTTAAGTTTAAGATCTGTTCTATTGTGCCAATCTTTTAACGGAATCCATACTGAATATCGCTTAGCACAGAGTTTTCTTCAATCCAATCTTGTAACTTATTTAGTACTGCCCGACCTACTATTTTTGCCGTTGAATCCAATAATGAAATTGGTCTATAGCAGGCCGGGTCGGACCTATTACCCTTTTTATATATTGGGACAAGTATTGACTAATACCTCATATCAATAAAAACCACCCGAACTTACTGCGTTAAACACTTCGGTAAGGAGGGGGCCCCATAACAAAGTATTTTCTTTAAAAATATCCATGGGGACTCCATCCGGGTCTGATGCCTTACCTCCTCGGCTTGCTGTAATGGCCATAATAACTTCATCTAGTTCAAAGATCAGTGCCGGCCCTTTGTCTCTAGGCAATACAACTTGTTCCCCTTCTTCCCCTTCTGTTAGGTTGCTGCGGTCTATCCCAATGTACACCTCCTCCTGTTGCTCCGATGTATTTTCATTGTATAGATTCGTAAAGTGCTCTATCCAGCTGTGTTCAGAGAAAGCCACCTCTATGGTGGCAACATCCTTATCTCTAAGGAAAGGGGCGTTCACTGCCCTCCAAAATGCACAAGAATCTTTAGAGGAGGAAGCTTCACGAAGGGCTTTCCATGCATCGTCCCTCTGGGCCTGTCTTCTAGCTTTTAAGGCAACATTTTTTTTTTCCCTGCTTCTCTGATTGTGACTCTATCTTTAGGTACGGAGTGAAGGGCATGCTTAAGATTCCTATATGTCCTAGTACAGTTCAAATCAAATCAACCCTTTTTCCCTTTATGTTTTTTCCCGCCTTTTAGAGTAATAGTGATAGCCTTCTTAACATGGTCAGTAATATTTATAAAACTAGCAACAATATCCTTTGGCAGAGCTTCTTCATCCAGGCATACTTGGAAGCTATTCTGGCACTTCTTCGTCACAACTGCCAAAAAGTCAATAGGGACCACTTTCTCCCATTTCAGGGTATAGCCGTTTTGCCTAGAAGGGGGATATATTTTCCAACATACAGTTGGAGGCATCAGGATTCCTTTGGGCTATTACCGGGAGACTAATCTTTAGATTCTGCGCGTAATGATCACTTATTGCCACATCATGGATACAGAACTCATCAATAAGTGGGGCATGACAATTGGATACCAGGATGTAGTCTAATGTTGAAAAAATTCCACGACCAATAAACGTAGGACGGAAAGGCACAGTCGGGCCGGAGAGTGTATTTGCAAACCCTAAGTCAAAGTCAAATATTATCTTGTTCAGGGGTTCACCATACCTTGTCTGTGAAAAGTGTGGGATATAGGACTCCATGTCATATGAGATACCACAGTTCCCGGACTCCCAGTAAGGGCATAGGGCCGTATTAAACCCCCCCTCAAAGTACAATCAAGTCTTTGCACCGTATCTCTTGTAACTTATGCAGGTGGCTGCCTATCCACTTTATTACTTTATCCAATAAATCTGGTGGGACATTATTATAATAGTTCATCAAAATTATCATGTGGTTCATGTCTACCATAAGTTTAATGATTTGGTAGTAACAATCTTCACAGACCAGTTCTACTTTAACAAAATGTATTAGATTAGATATGTAGACACACAGTCCCCCTTTTGCCCTCCCATGTCTCGAAGATACGGTTGCAGTGTGTAAAGTTTTAAATCCATTGATATGTATAGGATCTACCATCCAGGTCTCCTGAACACAAATAATATCAAATTTGTGAATAAAGTTAATCCATGTTACATTTGTTACTTTGGATTTCAAACCCGCAACATTCCAAAACACAGTATTGCAAATGCCCTTTTCTTTGTCATTCCTAATTTCTAGTGGAATGCTCTGGGGATTTTCTCTCAGAGTAAAGGTTGCGCTGTCCTGATTATTTAAACACTCTCCGGGGTAAGGGGGAGTCCCTAAGTCGTGATCCTGATGCATAGTACTCCTGTGTATATCCTGGGGACCACTACCCATATTACCATCATCAGCAATAGGGACAGTACCATTAAATCAATCTACTTCCTTCAGGTTTCGGAGAACGCTAAATCAGTTAAAGGTATCTATGCCATAAGTTATAGTAGGAGTTCTCTGAGATACCCCCCATCTCTGGGAATGATTGTTGGGTTGGTAGGGTTTATAGAAAAAAACAAGTGGGAGGGTATTAATGCAATCAGGTTGAATTACTGTATTACCAACCCCTATGGAGAATTAGGTTGGTTAAGTGTGGGTCTTAAAGTTTAATATCACAGTCTCTATTCAGATCCTTTCGTCCCCTTCCAACCCAACCCACCCGTCTAGCCATTTTAAATTCAGCAAATAATCTATCAGTTAAGCCCGTCTTAGTCCCAAGCCATGATAAGGTTTTATTCCTTAGTCTCCCCAGTTCCTTTTCGTAGTCTTGGTACATTGGCCAAGACCATGGTATATGGGGTAGCAGCAGGGAGTAAATCTATATAAGGGACTTGTTCCTCAAATACATCCACAGCCAACCGGGCTATAGGTACACTAGGCCCGGTTGACTAGATGATGTTACTACTCACAGTGGGTGGGCTAATATCATCCCCCATATTTCTGTTTCGGTTATGAATGCTGATGTTTGGAGCATTTAAACTACCACCCGGGTTAACATTAGTGTCGCCTTTAGATCTTGAAAGGGGGTCATTCGTTCTATGAGGGAGATCATTTTTACAGCTAATTTTGGATAATACACACTCTATTACTTCTAGTCTTTGACAAAATGTCCCCAGCGTGTCCTTAAGAAAACAGTCCATATCTTCCAATTTGTTGTACACTTTAAGAAGTTTGTTCTGCAAGCGAGTATCTGGATTCGTTTTCCCTTTTGCACCCACCCCAGTTCTATTCACATGGTTATTCTTAGATCTCTTAGCCACAATTGTTTGTTCTGGAGGGATCGTCGTTACCATGTTTCCTCTGGCAATAGATTTCTGCCTCGGGATATCTTTGGGAATTCGGGATTTTTTTGAGGGTGGCAGAGGATCGCTATCAGAGTCAGAATCAATAATTTGATCCGAAATGTCTACCACACACCCGTTTCCTCCCAGCAAGTCTGCGCTCTGCACCTCTACACTGGTTAGGTTTTCAACTTGTGGACTCGTGGCGTTAATTGTGCGTCCCTAAGTTAAGTAAGTTGTGATATGTACCCGATAGCTTGGACAATTATCTCATTACAGTGGGAACATGTCCGGTGCACTTCTTTCGTTTCACTATGCCAGATGTGTTCAGGTACACATCTGACAAGAAAGATGGGGCACCTTTGTTAACGGTTTCTTGTTATTTTCATTGGATGCATGCCATGTTTCTATGCAATCCATCTTTGGCCTATTTTATTTTTTAACATGATCAGTGAGGTTGGTTTGAACTCTTTTTTTTTCACAAGCCCAATCAGCTCCTATTTCCCATACAAGCTAGAGCTTTTTGTCGACAGATGTTGTTCACCGAATAAGGGAAGTTTCTATGGATGTATATCGCACTTCTAGGTGTTACATACAAATAAGGTAAGTTTATCGTCGACTTTTGTTTGCTATGCCTTTTTGTACTTACTGAAACTTTTGAAATATTCTTCTCTGTCCATTACTATTGCAAGGTACTCGACATTTTCCTGGTCTCCGTCATCATGTGAATAGTCACCAGGGGAACCATAACATTTATGCTGCACAACACGACTTTCGCTAATGTCAGGTGCTTGTTTGTCTTTGACATATCCTTTCCCATTGTTTACTTGTGCGGAAGGTATAAATTGTATGGAACTGTATTTCATAATGATGTGACAAGAATAAGAACAACACTGCACATAATGTCACATTTCCTTGAAATTATGGCCTATTATTTAAAATTCATGACAGCTCTTGTGGCAAGGAAGCAACATTTTCTACAGCTGAGAGGGTACATTTCCTTCATTTAATGTTCTTTTGAAGTAATATACAAAAGAAACCGTCAGGACACAGAGGGGTGGCAAAGTTTGGCACAATTTTCTAATTTAACAGAAACAGATGGGCCATTTATATTGGCTAAAAACAGATGTTCCAGAGTGAAAGAAAATTAATAGATCATGTAACTTTTCTTAAACGACTTGATATGATTAACTAACGTCAGCATTGAGACAGCCGACGGAATGTGTCTACGTGTTTCTGCTGAGCGTATCAATGGCATACAACGGGTTTTGGTGGGTCCCGATTCAGAATGTATGTTTTTCCACAATTAGACGTCTGTTGAAAGTGCGCTTTAAACTTTAAAAAAAAGTATGATATTCTTTCCATTGTTGAATAGAACAACATTTTAAATAAACCTTTGCTACTCACACTGCCCTCAACTCTATGAACCTGCATTTGATTTTCGAAATGGGAAGTGACGTCAGAGGAATGCAAGAAGCGTAGTCTGCATATCTCTGACACTAGCGGTCCTCGGTAGCATGTTTCAGGCCCAGGGAAGACATGGCTTGGCAGTTCAGGCTGGACCGTTCCCATGAGGCACAGGGTCAGACTGATTTGCATATGGCCATGTCTGAACTGGGGTGGCAGAGTGGGCTAAAGAACGGTGATGGATTAAACCCAGATCAGTTGACTGGGGGTGAGTGCTTGTATTGTCAACGCTCCGTCCATCATTTCCTTTGGTTTTCCTATCTCTGACACTAGCAAGAACGCAAAGGTATAAGATGAGTTCTTAAAGGACAGCTTGCAAACTTGGTAATTCTGACAAACTGACCAAAAAGACTCGGCACATGAATGTAATGTTCGTCAATTTTGTAAAACATTCATGTGACCATTCTGCGTCTTATTACTACGACTAGCCCCCTTGCCAATTTCCGAATAGCACAACCAGCACTTCTACTACGAATGATAATCCCATGACTTCAATTACTTTTTACCACTGATTCTACCTATTTATTCGAAGATGTATAACGTGCATGCATCACAGTTAATCCAGAGTGTACCAATGAGAAAAACATAAAAGATAGTGAGCGAGTGGAATGTCTGAATGAATCTGTCACTATTAATTATGTATGCTGCATTTCAGTACAATTTCAGTACATTATTTTTTGGCCCATTGCCAAAGATTAACCTCTAGACTCCACTTATGATGTAAGTGTTATATGATTTTAGCGACTTCCCAGGCAGGGTATTGCAGCAATATAATAAGGTAACTAGGGAAATGTCCTGTAAGAACATCTATTTTTCATATGCCTCAAAGAAGGGTTATTGTTTTTAACCTTATATGGGACCAGACACCTTTGGTGTGTTATGTCCTCAGTCATTTGTTTTCACTCCCCTAATTTTTGTTTTCGTTGGATTTAGGACTCTTGCCCTTTACCACTGATAATCAGAGGTAAAGTAGTTGTGCTCTCTCCCTTAAAACATGGTAAAACTGGCACATATAATTTACTTATAAGTCCCTAGTATATTTGAATACTTGTAATCAGGGCTTGAAAATTAAATGCTACAAGTGGGCTGTAGACCTCATTGTGCCACCCTCTAAAGTTGCACTGTAAAACCTGTCTGAGGCCTCCCACTAAGGCCTGTAGTGCAGTTGTAAACTGCCATTTTGACTTGGGAAAATAAACCTTTTGCCAGGCCTAAACCTTCCTTTTTAATACTTATAAGTCACCTCCCATGTATACCCTAGCAGCTCGCAGGGCAAAGTGCATGATGTTTAGAATGTAGGATATATGTACTAAAATTTTACAAGGACACTGGAGAAAAAAGGGAAATCTGTTTGTGGGCGTACCTATATGCAGCTGATCTTTGTAGTTAAAGAAGTGTACAAGAATTAAACTCCAGTAGTAGGAGGGAATTGCTGGCAGGGAAAAAAGTTAGACACTCTAAGAGTCATCTCCATCCTGTCATCTACATTAAGAAGCTTGCTATCCGAGAGGGAAACATGGTAGAAAAAGAGACCCTGACCAGAGATCAGTAGCCTTTCAGCTAAATTCACTCGAAACAAATATCACACACAAACATACATAGACACAGAAAAAGAGACATTAACCACAATGAGGATGAGCCAAAGGCCCTTATGTGGGAACTTAGTAAAGGAAGATTCGTAGTCCTTAGAGGAGAGACAGCCAATGGACAGAGGAGAGTGGCATGAAAAACTCATAACAGAGAACTATCGTTGACAAAAATGAGAGGGAGATCAAAGGTATTGAGAATAGGGATGTCAAAAGTATATAGGAGAGGGAAATCAAATACACAAAGGAGATGTTTTGCAACTGCAGAAATGCACGAGAGATTGCGAGGCAGAGGTAAAAGAACAGGAGCACAGAGAACTGAATGACACATTAAGGAGGGAGTAAAAAGGAGAGTAGACAAGGTGGGCAAAAACTCAATGAAGAAGTAAATTAAAGTGACAAAAAAGTTAGGAGCAGAACACCAATAGATCATAGGGACTGATGAGAGGGAAACTAGTACAGATTCAACTATAGCACATCGTTTAACAATAGCTCCCAGAACTGGAGTCAGTATTGCTCATTTTTATTTTGCTATACATTTGAGGAAAGGTTAGGCAAAGTATACCATCAGGCACATTTAAAAAAAGTTACATTCCAAGAATCTACATATTTATTTCAAGTATTTGTGTACTAACCATAGATTCTTTTTTAAAGATTTTCCTGGATGAAGATAACCAGATTGATCCACCCAAAAGTGAAGGTCTGCTAATTTTGACTCATTCCTCATATCGAATATCCCTTTCCTCCTACTCTTTTCAGCCTACCCCAGTGCAATGAAGGTAAAATAAATACGGTGAGTACTGGGGTCAGTCAGCATAAAATATCTTATAATGATGAATTTGACACCAGTTCAGCGGAAGCTCCAAGACTATTGACTGATAGCATGCTGTCTAAATTAAGATCTCTCACACATGATAACACCAGAGGTTAAAGCACTTGAGAAGACAGTACTCCAACAACCAAGAGAGTTAAAGAAAAGAAATAGGTACACCCTGTAGAAAATGACAAACGTTTGTCTGTCTGCCCAATTCTTACTCAATCTGTTTTGCTGGCATTAGAACTTTGTACACATTTGCCCTGCTAAACAGGATTAAAGGTGCATATGCTACTCCTTTAAATATGTCGAAATTGGACGCACCCTGTTTGGGGCAATTAACTTTCCCGTAAGGCCACTCTATATGGTGTGGAAATACACCCCAGGTATGGAAAGTGAAGTGCCACCTGCTTACTGCAGCACCGCTTATGTCACTGAAAACAGTAGTGAGAAGAACATGGCTTCAGGTCTACCATGTGCAGCTTAAGAGCAGCAGCTTGAACATTGCTTCACTGGTCTGTCAAAGTCATTCTTTTGACAGGAAGTAACACTCTATTTTAAATTAAATAAGCGCACCTTGGTTCCCACAAGGACGATGCATATTATTTAAGAATGGAACGTCAATAGCCTTAAAAATATTTTTTATGTAGTGACTAGGCCCAAAACGACATTGCAACTGGTCAGCCTGTAATTGGTACATAGAAAAAGTCAAAGTACATATTATCTACTTTAATCTATAACGTTTTACCTACACACCCTTCAAACTTCATTCAAGACTTATTGTTTATACATAATGAAAATGAAATTTAATGTTTAAGTTCGAGTATTATTAAATCTATTAGAATTGTAACTTTATTAACTTCAAATGGGCCTGCACTGTCACCAGCATATGTTAGGCGCCACTTTGAAATGCCAAACTTGTGGCCCCTATTATCCAGTTGGCACACAATCCAGGTACTGTTTTAAGTGACCACAGAGGAGGGGACTGCCTGTTACCCTGGCTGCACCCCAGAGTGGACACACAGGCTCTGCACAAGGGGTGTCCCCATCTTGGATTTTGACAGTGGGGGACACTGTGGGATTGTTTGCAGAAGGGCATACATGAACTGCTGAAAAAGTGGGTAAGGTTGCCTTTAGAGCTTTTAAACCATTCGCTAGGGAGTGCCTAGGAATCATCCCCACTGTCAGCTAGTGTCAGGCAGAAATGTGTCTTTCACAGTCAAGTTTCAAGTTTATTTGTTTATGGTAACGGAACTCAATTGAGGTCCACATAATAATTCAATAAAAAACAACAAGATGTCTTAAATGAAGATTTACATGGTATTGTACTATCAATATAAGGGTAAGAAACATTTAAAAAAATGAAACACTTTAAAACAAAACATTTCGTTCGGGGGATTGAGCATTGCTTCAATGAAATCAAAAGCAGTAAAAATACCCATTTGAAGACACATTGGTCTTAACCATTTACGTCTATATCCCATAAGTTCCGGACAGACAAAAATGACATGAAACAGATCTTGGGAGTTAGAATTACAAAAATCACAAATATCTGAGCCACCGTACCATTTGGATAGGAGACAGTTCAAAGGTCGTAAATTGTATCTTAACAGAAGGGTAAATCGCCTAACTCCATGAGGGAGATTCCAACATAGGTAAGGCTGCAGTTTTTTTACTTCACAAGAATTACCGGTAGAGAACATTCCTCTCTTTATTTTTCTTGCCCCACTATCAACTTTATAGCCCAACTCCCAAGAAGCAGACTTTAGAACTAACTTCAATTGGGCCGCAGATAGTGAAAAAAGACCTTGTTCATCTAACTGTAATAATGTGACAGCCTGTCGGAAATTCCTTACAATTGATGAGTAAGCATTAAAAGTACCCAACAGCTCATTTTTTTATAAGGTGCCTCAGCGTACCCGGCATTCCTCCAGCAATGTTAAAAACCCACCGCACCACACTCGCAACAGCCTGAGCCCAGGAACTGCGCAAACCGAATTCCTGTCTCAGAGAGGACGTAGAAATCGCAGTATTTACAGAAGTAAGGTTACATAATATTTTTCCTTCAGTGGAATCCAAAAAATTCCAACATGACATATCTACTATTTCTAGTCCATAAATAAGGGATGCGGGGATTTTTGCTCGGAATACCTCGAGCAGTATGGGGAAATGCCTTCTACCTGTCGCCTTGTAGAGAGCAATAAGACTCTTCCCTTGAGCAAGAGCTTTCCTGCTATTGTTCTCAGTAAGAGCTTTGTCACTTAGACTACACGTGACGATTTTTCCAAGAAAAGGATAAGATTTAACTACCTCTAGTCTTTCTCCCCCAACGGACCAGTGGTAATTGTCATATTTGGATTTTTTCCTTCCCTGGAAACACATTATTTTACTTTTTAAAATATTTATTTTTAGGAAATGAGACTCGGCGTAAGAGTTCAGGGCGTGTAAGCGGCCATTCAGACCTTTTTGGGGTAAGGTCCAAAATTAAAATGTCATCTGCGTACATTAGGCACACTATTGGGATTCCCCCCAGAACTGGAGCAATACCATTACTAGATGATAATAAAGCCTGGGGGAGGTCTGAAATATATAAACAGAACAACAGGGGAGCCAATAAGCAGCCCTGTTTGAGTCCATTAATCGTGGGTATAACCCTGGTTAGTCCTCTCTCGCCACCCATTAGTACTCTGCACCAGGTGTCTGTGTGTAGTGCAATAACTAACCTTAATAAACTAGAGGGCTTCCCTAAATTAGTTAACTTACTCCACAACAGAGATCTGTCAACCTTATCAAAGGCCGTAGAGAAGTCAATAAAAGCCCCATATACACCTCCTCTACGAACTATGACATATTTTTCTGCCAAAACTTGAAGAGCAGTGAGATTGTCTAGGGTACCATGCTGTTTCCTAAAGCCAGTCTGCTCTAACGGTAGTATTGCGAAAGCAGATACCCAGTCATTCAAAGAATTTAGTAAACATTTAGCGAAAACCTTACCAATGGCATCTAAGAGGGCAATTTGTCTGTAATTTTGTGGTAAATCTCTAGCCCCCTTTTTAAAGAGAGGGATTAATAAACTCCCTTTCCAAGAATGCGGAACGGTGCCACTGGTAAAGCAAAATTTAAAGACTGGATATAGAATTTTTCCCCATAATTTGCTATGTGATTTTAGCACTGAAATAGGAATTTCATCTGGGCCCAGTGCACCAGATGTACGCAGAGCTTTCATTGCAGCTACAATTTCTAATTCTGACAGAGGACCATAGGGGAACAAATCCTCCTGTAGCTTACCGGAATCGAATGACACACCATTACCGCTATATAGAAGTTGGATAAAATCAACCCATGACTGCTCACTAATTGATATCGGTGAGGGTCTAGATCTTACCCCGCAGCCTTCTCCAATTAATGACCAGAAGGTCTTTGCCTGCCCACTCCTAGTTGCCTCACGGAGTTTAACCCAAAGGGCATCTTCTTTCTCCCGTTTTAATCTAGCCTTTATCCTTTTTCTCCTTCTTCTCAAAAGAGTTATCCTTTGGTTACGTTCGGGAATAAAGAAGAGATACTGAGCTCTAACCAGTTTGTTTATTTCTGTATTTAAGTGACGAAGGTCAGTGGGGATTTTTGGAATCATCTTTCCATAGGGTTTTTTTTTTACTTTAGATTTTAAGGTATATAAAAGGGACGCAAAACAGAGTAGTTCTCTCCCTTCCCAAAGGATTAGGTTCTCTGCTGTATATTCTAATATATTGGCCAAGCTTTTAATGGACCGTGGATTCCAAAAGCATTTCCCTTTTTTAGTATTAAAATTCATTAAGTCATCCCCTATATTCCATGCATCCCTTTGGAGAGATGTTACATTCAATTTTACAGACATAACGTTATGATCACTGAGATCAGTAATAAGTACAGATAAATCCATCAGAGAACTAAAGAAGGTACTATCTACTATCATATAATCAAGGATCGAACCACCGTTTCCTGATTTATGTGTATAATGAGCGGGACTATCCGAGGGGAGCCTTCCATTGATTATAATACAATCTACTTCGGCTAAACTCTCCAAGATTAGTTTCCCTCTTTTATTTGTTTTAATGTTCTCTGGAAATATGGCTTTAGGTATCTGGAACGTTTCCTCCTTTAACTTATTCCTGAATAACTCCAAGGCACTATTAGATATTTTACCATTTAGGTCACCCAATAATAAAATATGAGGGGGAGAAATGGATTCCTGGAGATTTAATATAAAAGAACAAATCGTCTTAATACCGAGGTTACATTTTATATCTGGGGGTATATAGGCATTTATTACCACAAGGGAATTCTGGGGGGCATCCTTAGCTAAATTTATTAAAGTTATTGCCTGAAATAATTTGTTTGGGGCTAAATAGTAGGAATAATTCCAATTAATTTTATTGGACAGTAGACAGGCTAGTCCTCCCTTCGCACGCCCTCTCGTAGAAGGGGTAGCACTACTCTCCAATACATAGTAATCTCTTCCAACCGGGAAATTCCCTACCAACCAAGTTTCCTGCAAACAAATCCCATCTGCCTCTAAAGAATGCAAAAATGACAACTTTTCAGTACTCTGGATTAATCCAGCTATGTTCCACGATATTATTTTTAAATTATCGTTAAAAATCAGGATTCATTCTGGATGTAAAACCAGATTTGTCTGATAAAACAGCGGGTAACCAGCTCCACTCCAGATCGGCGTCCTTTACCCTAGTTTGTTTTATAGTTTGAGGATTATTTACAATCACCTGTCGGTCATTTTTTGATATTTGTATTTTTAACTCCTCGGTCACTACCGAGAATCCATCTATAGGACCGGAATTTATACCCTGAAATGTTAACATTTTTCGGGGTATTCGGCTGTCTATTTTGACCGGAAAGAAAGGATTGACATCAATTCCTCTTATTTGAAATTCCTCTGCCCATTGTAGGACGTGATTTGTTACCAATTTGGAATAAAATTTTACCCGCGCAATCTTTCCATTCTCTGAGTTTATTAGTGTTATTATATCTAGATCTGCAGATTGGATCAATTTTAGACTCTCTATTTCACGGAAGCAATTAATCAGTACAGATCTATTTAAGATAAGATCTGGATCAAAGATAGGTATAAAATCCAAGAAGAAAGTGTCCACATTTTCTCTATTCTTGGGCACTATCTTGGGTACGTATTCAGTTGCGACCACTTCTGAAAAGGGAATAGCCAGAGGGTTAAGATTAAATTTTAATTTGGGATCTAAAGTTGGATTTACTTTTTGATCATTCACCTTTTTGATCTGCTCATCGAGACATTGTTGATTTGTGTGACGTAAAACTTCATGATGTGTCTCTGTGGGGATCAACTTTAATGTTCCCACTGAGTCATGCAACGAATTAGAATCCAAGACCTCGAAGTTTGAAATATCCAGAGAGGGCTCTTGTTCACAATCAAATGTAATTTTCCTTTGCCTTTTTTTATAAAATCTACGGTTTGGTTTTCTTTTTTTGCATCGTTGTTTTTTTGATACTACTACTTCAGGTTTTTTCTCCTTTAAAGGAGAAACCTTATCAGAGAAGACAGTGAGAATTGGCGTTTCTTTGTTTGTTTGGGGAATAAAAATAGGGAAAATAGGGGGTAAAGTGTCTTTCACAGTCATTATCCTTTGAAATCGTTCTGGACCTTCTGAAGATTGGAAGAGGGGTGTACCATCAGTCTGTCACCTGAGAGGAGCCCTGAAGGACTGGACCTGTTTCCTCTTGCACCCAAGACAAAGAGGTTGGCTCCAAGGGCCAGTTGACTGACCTCCTGTGGTGCTAAAGGAACACAACAGACTGCAAAATACTTATTTCCAGTATCAACTGAACTATAACTAGGCCAAACCCTGCTGGTGGCTTCCACTGCAGTAAGATGTGGCCTCTAAATATTGTCCCTGAGGTTATGGGAGCCTGAGTAGAGGCCAAGAGGATCTGCTTCAAAAAATCATATAAATTGGGATCTAGAAGGTTATTGGGCTTCTAAGACCTCTGGAGCTCCAGTGGGATCTCATGGTAAAATGGCTGATATCAAGAGGAGTTCGTTGGTAGAGCTTCCAGGCTTGTCTCACTGGAGGATTATAACTTCCTTAACAAGGGCTAACTCAGATGACAAATACTTTTACTAGGGCGACCCTCTTGTGGTATTCAACCTCTGCTCCATTGCAGTCATCCTGAAATCGCACATAGGTCCCCATCACCCACAATAAGTGACTTCTGATATACTCTCTATCTCAGAGCATTTTGCCTTAAAACGTTAAAAATATTTTTCGCTGATTGTCCTTTTATATTTTAGTCACTTTTTTGTAATTATTTATTGTGTTGTATTTTGACTTTTTAATTGTTGCGGTGCTTCTAAATACCTAAAACACTTTTTCTTAATGTAAACTTGCTTGCTCTGTGCCATACCTATCACAAATTGATCCCAGGTGTGTTTATCCTGACAAGATGATGCACGGTTAACTTGAGATCGACTCATGAATCTCTGACAGAATATAGAGAGACAGGATATTGACAGACAAAATATCGACGCTGGAATATCGAAGGCAATTATATCAACACCCTATCTACAACATGGTAAGTACAAAAATATCGAAACTAAAATATCGATGTTAAAAATATCGTAATTAAAAATATCGTTTTTTTTGTTATTAAAAAAAGAAATATAAAGTAAATAATACTTTTATATAATTTAAACTTATGTAAAAATATTTTAGAATGTTTAAAATGAATAAATAATACATATTTAATGTTAAACTTTTATTTAAAATTAAACATACAATATGTAATATATATTTAATAATTATAATATTTTTTTTAAATTATTTAAAAAATATTAACAAATACTATAAATTACAAATACATCAACACTCATATAATAATAAAAGAAATAATAATAAATATTTATATTTAATACATAAAAACAATGAAATATACTTTCAATATTTAAAAAACTTAATTAAACACAACATTATGTAACATAATAAAAATATAAATATAAATTATATTGGATAGCGTAAGGCTAAAATTACTATTCAAACTCCATAGGGTGCAACAGTAGGGAAAGTGTTGGATATCGGATAGGTAAAAATAACTATTCCCACTCCAAAGGGTGCAACAGTAGGGAAAGTGTTGGATAGTGTAGGGGGTAAAATTACTATTCCCACTTCAGAGAGTGCAACAGTAGGGAAAGCGTTGGATAGCGGGTGGGTAAAAATTACTATTCCCACTCCAGTGAGTGCAACAGTAATAAAAGCGTTGGATAGTGTACGGGTAAAAATTACTATTCCGACTCCAGTGGGTGCAACAGTAGAAAAAGGGTTGGATAGCAGGTAGGTAAAAATGACTATTCCCACTCCAATGAGTGCAACATTAGGGAAAGCATTGGATAGCGTAAGGGTAAAAATTACTATTCCAACTGCAAAGGGTGCAACAGTAGGGAAAGCATTGGATAGTGTAGGGAGAATAATTACTATTCACACTCCAGAGAGTGCAACAGTAGAGAAAACATTGGATAGCGGGTGGGTAAAAATAACTATTCCCACTCCAGAGAGTGCAACGGTAGGGAAAGCATTGGATAGCAGCTGGGTAAAAATTACTATTCCCACTCCAGTGAGTGCAACAGTAGGGAAAGCATTGGATAGCGTAAGAGTATAAATTACTATACCAACTCCAAAGGGTGCAACAGTAGGAAAAGCGTTAGATAGTGTCGGGGGAAAAATTACTATTCCCACTACAGAGAGTGCAATAGTAGGGAAAGCGTTGGATAGCGGGTGGGTAAAAATGACTATTCCCACTCCAGTGAGTGCAACAGTAGGGAAAGCGTTGGATAGCGTACGGGCAAAAATTACTATTCCCACTCCAGTGGGTGCAACAGTAGTAAAAGTGTTGGATAGCGGGTAGGTAAAAATGACTATTCCTACTCCAATGAGTGCAACATTAGGGAAAGCATTGGATAGTGTAAGGTTAAACATTATTATTCCAACTCCAAAGGGTGCAACAGTAGGGAAAGCATTGGATAGCGTAGACAGAATAATTACTATTCACACTCCAGAGAGTGCAACAGTAGAGAAAACATTGGATAGCGGGTGGGTAAAAATAACTATTCCCACTCCAGAGAGTGCAACAGTAGGGAAAGCGTTGGATAGCGTAAGGGTAAAAATTACTATTCCAACTCCAAAGGGTGCAACAGGAGGAAAGCGTTGGATAGTGTAGGGGGTAAAATTACTATTCCCACTCCAGAGAGTGCAACAGTAGGGAAAGCGTTGGATAGCGGGTGGGTAAAAATTACTATTCCCACTCCAGTGAGTGCAACATTAGGGAAAGCATTGGATAGCGTACGGGTAAAAATTACTATTCCCACTCCAGTGGGTGCAACAGTAGGGAAAGCGTTGGATAGCGGGTAGGTAAAAATGACTATTCCCACTCCAATGAGTGCAACAGTAGGGAATGCGTTGGATAGTGTAGGGGGTAAAATTACTATTCCCACTCCAGAGAGTGCAACAGTAGGGAAAGCTTTGGATAGCGATGGGGGAAAATTACTATTCCAACTCCAAAAGGTGCAACAGTAGGGAAAGCTTAAATAGCGTAGGGGGAAACATTACTATTCCAACTCCAAATGGTGCAACAGTAGGGAAAGCGTTTAATAACATAGATTTTTATTTTAACATACTTCTAAATAATGTTTATATTTGAAATAATGTATAATTACATTTTTAAATACATCAACATCAATAAAAAACAATTAATAATTAATAAAACCAATTACATTTGAATAATTAATTGACAATAAATTAACCACAAACACCAATAAATAATAATTATTAAATATTACTCACCAAATAATACATATTAAATAACACATCATTTATCATAACAATAAAATATTATTTAATTTTAAATCTATATTAAAAATTAAAATACATTATACAAATTAATATTTTTTTTTAAAAAAATTAACAATTAATTATTTTTACTAGTTATTAAAAAATGATTACAAATTACAAATATTAATTGACAATTTAAAAAATAATTATCTATTAAAATAATTAATTACCAATTAATAATTATTTAATACATTAATTATCCATAACTAAAAAAGTATAAATCATTAAATATTTAGAATAAAATTACTTTCCACCCGATACCAATATAAACCAACAACACGCACAGGTACTAAAACATAACATTTAATTAAAATTAACATTAATTACCAATTAAATAATTATTTATCAATTAAAATAATTTTTTGCCAATAAATAATTAATTACAAATTAAATTATACATAAAAAAATATTTTATTTATTACAATTAAATTACTTCCCTCCCTATTCCCCTATAAACCCACAACCCGCTCCGGTACTAAAACATAATATTTCATTAACATTAACATGAATTACCAAATAAATAATTAATGTATCAATTAAAATAATTAATTGCCAATTAATAATTAATTCCAAAATAAATTATACATAAATACATATTTTATTAATTACAATTAAATTACTTCCCACCCTATTCCCCTCTAAACCCACAACCCGCTCTGGTACTAAAACATATAATTTACTTATAAATACATTTATTAATATAAAATTAATACACATATAATATAAATGATTTTAAATACTTAACTAAAACATATAACACATACATAATAAAAAACAAAAAAATAATCCAAATATCGATATTAGTGTCATCGAAATTAGTTACATCGATATATATGCTATCGATATTATTAACTTCGATATTACTTACATCGATATAAAGAATTTCGATATTACTTACCTTAGGGTCGATATTTTGTCCAACGATATTTTTGACATCGATATTCTGGACCTTCGATATTTTGACTGCGTACCCGACTCATATACTTCTCTAAAGCTACCTCTAAATAGTTTTAATATAATTGTTTTGTTTACTTTCCCTAATGTGCCTTTGCTTAATGGCTTGAAGTTCCTATTGTTCAAAATAATTGTTTACCTCTTGGCAATAAAAGAATGGATTTATTTCAGAATGTTAGAATACACTAAATTAATGTATTGAGGATGAGATACTCTTCAGTGGTGGCTTTAATTTAGAAATATCTGAGGCCCAAGGTGGACTAAGACACAATTTTGAATGCATATATATATGGAGATGTATGCATACATAAAACATAAATAAGCACTATTTAGACATAGTGACCACGCAATCTTTCTGGATTATGAATCTTCCTCAGAATAATTCCATAAATATTCGGTGTTCATGCTTGAGGAATGGCCTGTTCACATCATGAAAGTGGTTTTACACTGTAACATATTTTTACTATTATTGTTATTATCATTAATATTACCATCATCAGCATTATCAATAATGATAATGATAAGAATAACAATGATGATTATGGTAATAATTATAATACAGTTACTAATCCCTTACCACAAAAAAGGCCTAGAACTGCTTGTAGCAGAAATATTGTCAAAGGTCAACCTTTACAATTTAAGTGTCTTAAATTATTACGAATAAGGTTTTGACATATGATACTAGAATACCTATTTGTATCCTTCCTACTAGAATGGAGGTTTCTCTTGGGGGTATCGAGGTTGGTGTTCTTTTATGAAATGCACTGCTGCATCTCGTTCTCGTGGAGATCGGGGTCCAGGGGGTGGCCCTTAGGTTACTCACCTCTTTCCTCGATCAAAGAGAGCAAAGAGTGATGCTGGGTAAATTTCTATCTCCATCCCTGTCTGTGCAATGTGGGGTCCCTCAGGGGTCAGCGCTAAGTTTGACCCTCTTCAACATTTATGTGACCCCCCTTGCCAGACTAATTAGATCTTTTGGGATGGAAGTAGTCTCATACGCGGATGACACGTAGATCCTCGTCTCTCTCTCCCAGTCAGTTTCCTCGACTGCCTCCAACTTTAGATCTTGCATGGAGGCAGTCGGGCAATGGATGATATACAATTCGTTGAAACTGAACGGGGAGAAGACTGAGGTGATGGTGTTCGGAGGAAAGGAGGAGATATGGTCAGCCGATTGATGGCCAAACTCATTGGGCGCCTGCCCTGTTCCTGCCTCTTCCGCTAAAAACCTTGGGGTCGTCATAGATCCCACCCTCAGTATGTGCCAACAGGTTAACAGAACTGTTTCTACCTGTTGGGGTATCATTCACATACTAAGGAAGATCAGGCACTACCTCTCACAGCAGGCAAGGAAACAACTTGCTGTTGCCCTTGTTGGTTCATGTCTGGACTACTGCAATGCGCTGTATGCGGGTCTGAATAAAAGCCTGCTGCAGCGCTTGTAGGTGGTCCAGAATGCAGCGGCTAGGTTTGTCCTTGATCTACCCCGGCGCACCTCGGCTACCTCTGCCAGAAAATCACTTCACTGGCTTCCTATAGAGGACCGAATAGTGTTCAAGACCATGTGCATGATCTACAGGGCCTTAGCAAAAAGCAGCCCCACTGGAATAGGTTCCATTCTGTCCCGCTATAGCCCCGGCAGGGACTTACGCTCCTCGAATAGACTCCTTCTTTCAGTCCCCTGTGTTCGGAAAACCAGATGGGGTAGCAAAGCTTTTTCTAATTTGGCACCTAAGTGGTGGAATGCCTTCCCCCTGGAACTAAGGTCCCTTCCCTCCCTTCAACTTTTTAGGAATGCTTTGAAAACCCATCTCTTTGTGCGGACATACCTATAGTTGTGCCCTGTCCTGTTTTGATCTGTTTTGGTAGGCGCCTTGACACCTTCGGGTTTTAGTAGCGCATTACAAATTGTTTTCATTCATTCATTCACACTGGCACAGTAACTGGAGTCATTTGTTATTTATGTTATCTTCACATGTCCGGTACACTACCCCAACCTCTGCCAGAAACCTGACTTCCGAAAAATATAGGGAAACAATTGATTAGTTATCACACCCTCAAGAAAGCTTCTAAATATTGCACTCAAGAGGATCAGAAGTGGAGCATGTATGTATGTGTAAGCATGTATTTGTATTGTGCAAACAAATTGGTAGGCTGATAATCACTGCTCAAGGTCAATTGTAACGCTGCAGTCAAGGTGCTATTGGATGGATAATTTGTTTCTGTAATGAAAGTGGACTGTTACTGCATAATCCTATAGTGTTCTTTAAAGAGGTGTGTCTTCTGCTCTGTCCAAAATCAGAGCAGGTTTGGGGTAATCATATGGAACCCAGGATGTTGCTGTAGTCTATAGCCTTCATGCATAGATGGAGAATGCCTGTTGCTTTGTGTTTTATTTTTGCAGTCCATCATCTCCAGATCAATGATGTCCTTTTCACAGGTGTGTCTACAGCCACCAGAGATGTTAAGCGTGTTAGTCAAACAAGCAGGGAGCTGCTGGTTGCAAGGGCTTTGTAGATTATGCTACTGCATTTGAAGATGATGCCGGGTGGTGAGTAGGGTCTGTGGACTGTCGTTATGGTGGAGGTGAAGTGGTTGTCTTTCTTCATGACCTAGATTGGGTGTATTATGGCATGTAGGGTGCCCTCAAGAGGAGGGGGAAGTATGGTGCACTGAAAGGAGAAAGCCCAAAGCAGGGAATTAAGCCATGTAGACACCAGATGATGATGGGTTAAATGGCAATTTCGAAGTCACTTTCTAGCATGAAAAGTTTTACTTTCTTCAGGCTGATACCCAATCATATTGATTTTCTGAGCAATGTGTTTTTTTGAATGAGTTTGGATCCAGGGAGAATTGAGGTACTTGGTACTTGGGTGTAAGTTAGTGTTCCAATCAGTGCAGTTTCATGTCCTTGAGGTACCTTTGGACTAGATACGGGTAATGGCAATGCAACCCTGCAAAACACATAGGGCCAGATGTACGATCCATCAATTTGTGACTTGCAAATTGCATCACATTTGCGACTCGAAATTTGCAGCGGGCAAATTGGTATGTATAACATTCTCTCAGACCCTGTTAAAGATTCCTAATGGGGTCGCAAATTGCATGCCTCATGAATATTTATGAGGGTTCCACAATTTGTGACCCAATTTGGAATGGCTAGCATTCCCAGGGATGGTGGCCTGCTGGGATCAGCACATCGCCATGTCTGGGACTGCTTTTAAATAGAGCAGTCTTTTTTTTAAAAATGCTGCCCGTTTTCCTGAAAGGAAAATGGGATGCATTTAAAAACGAAAAGTGAAATTTTCAGTTTCATTTTGTTAAGGGCAGGCAGTGGTCCCTGGGACTGACTGTTGCCTGCTCTTAAAAATATTTTCTCACACACTCACCAAGGGGAAAGGGTCACCTGGGGACACCTTCCTGTTTGCGAGTGGTATACCACCTACTTGAAGTAGGTGGTAAACTGCAAGTGTTTTTGCGTCACAAATGCGGTTGCAAAATAATTGTACACGGTATGGTGACTCGCTATTAGGAAGGGACACTCCTTCCTAATAGCGGGAGTTGCAAATGCTATATTGCGAGTCAGTGGCTCGCAAAATAGTATTTGTACATGCCATTACCCTTTTTTGCGGTCACAAATAGGAAGAATCTCCTGTTTGCGGCTGCAAAAAAGTGCTGTACATCTGGCCCCTGGTACTGAAGTAATGTGTATCCTGGGCTCAATACCTGTTACCCATTCAGGAAAACCTCTTTATTTATACTGATGTCAAATCTGCTTAAATTGTTGCTGAACTTACTTATTCTGTCAACTCTATATTCAGCTCTCACTTCTCCTTTTGTGATTACTAGGTAGGGATCGCCTAAACACAACTCTGCTGTTCATAAAACTATCTTACTGCTGACCTTTTTTGGGCGCCTTGACCCCTGGGAACATCGCAGGATCACTACCGGCAGGGCTGCGAGTTGAAGCCAGGGACTCCACGGACCGGGAGTCCCTGCGCGCCTGATCTGCTCCACCTGGGCTCCTCTCCCTGCCGGCCCCGCCCACCCGCCAATCACACCCGGCATAGACTACTTAGAAGGTAGTGCACACGCTGCGTGTGAGCTCCCGGGGCTAAGCCCGGGCAAAGGGCGGGCCCTCGTAGGCCAGAGTAGGCTGGGCTTGGCCCATCCTCTAACGTCTGTAGATCTGCTGTCCCTGTTACAGGCAAGTGTAATGGCTATGCCGTCTGAAGAGGGAACATCTGGGAAAAGAGGAAGACTACGTAATGGGTCTCTGGACAATTACTTCCCGAAGGTCTTGTGTGATGGTGACAAGGAATTATCTTTGGCGGAGCGAAGGGCTGAGCGACGACGTTCAGTCAAGAGTTTGAAAAACAGATCCCTCACTGACAGTGCTCCTCTAACTACGGCCCGGGAGGGAGGTTCACTTGATATGAGCGGGGAAACTGCTAGTCAAGAAGGTGTCCCCTTTTTGCTGCGCGATTGTACCCCACCCCCTGCTTGCCCTCAGAACATATTGTAATTGTTTCCCCTACTCCTAGCCCATGCCGTACTACTGTTACAGCAAAGCAGAGGAAGTTGAAATCTAAGCAATTAGTTGTAGCCCAGATCCATGGCCCACCACCTAGTAAAAAAAGGAGGAAATTAAGGGCGGGCCTAGGCAAAGTTAAAATTCCGCACTCTGACTTTGGTAAAGTGTTAAAAACCGCCACTACACATTAGAGGGCAATAGTGGAGGTGCCAGTATTTCCATCATCTGAGGCACCACCGCCAGAAATCAAATCAAACGAAATGGTCACAAATGTTTTAGGTTCTGATAGTAATGCGGGGGTTGTAGTATCAGATACATCATCTCCCCCTACATTAATAGGGAACTTGGAATTCTTACTGAGATCTTTGCTCCTACCCATTAACGAGATCATTAAGAAAGTTGAAATTAGATTGACAATCCTGGAGACTGCTATAAATAGCATGGTTACCTTAACCAAAGCCCAGGGAAGCGGGGAGGTGCATCCTATACCTCCAGTTAGGCTACCTAATAACAATACTGCTAATACCCCAATTGCTCCTTCCCAGCCGTCTAAACAGAAGCCACAGCCCCAGGGTAGGGCTGAGCCCGGCCTTCAAAATCCACTCCCCCCTAAACAACTTATAAATACTCCAGTAGTAGAAACGGGTGGTGACCCCAAAATGTTAGTGACGAAGGCCCCCATAACGAACAAACGGGAGGAACATGTGGAAGGTAGATACACTAGAGGTCCAGTAAACAAGGGGTCGCAAGTGGAAATTCCCCCAGAAGCAGTGCCCTTTGTGGTAGTTTTGACCGGGGTTACACCGTTAGTAGAGAACAAGAAGGAGGGATATGCTGAATTAAAAAATAAAATCATACATTGGTTGAGGACATATAGGCCCATAGCACACAACATGGATGGGGACATAGTGCATGTCAGGTGGATCAACTGGCTGGGTAGTAGACGCAAAGATATTGAAGGGGACATAGTGGTGGTTAACTTTAGAGACCCTCGGGCAGTAGACTACATTCTAAACTGGCCCACTGGAAGTGGGGACAATCGTATTATCCCTCGGGCTCTAACATATTTCTATCCTAGATCAGTTGCTTTTCCCCCCAATCACCAAAACAAGTTTCACCGTTATAGACCTAACCCTCCTTTATCGCATAGCAACAACTATCATCCGTTCGGGCAGTACCCTGCCCAGGCCGCTGATCACTTTGGCTGGATTACAGTACCCCAGAGATACAAAATGAACCACGACACCAGGATGGCAAATCTGAGACCCTTTACTCCTCTGGACACCTGCAATAGGTTCTCGCAGCTTTCCGGTTTGGAAGACTGCGATTGATGTTCACAGTCTAAGGGGGAGAGAAGTGGACAGTTAGGTGTGGAGGCTCTGCGGTTAGGTGGGTCCAAAGGTATAAGTCAGGAGGGATCCCTTGTAGTTCAAAATGCGGCTAGCAACAGTACCACTGGGGCCTCGTTGGAAGCCCTGAGTATGGATAATACTGTTGGCTGTACTGTATACCCCAAACCTCCTATCCGGGTGGTGGATAGCTGCATGACTAAGGCGGGTGGTGATGGGGGGAGCAAGGGGGGCCCTGCCAAAGTTCTTATGGGCCGTCGGGTAATAAACCTGTTATCTTGGAATGTAGCGGGGTTAAAAAGGAAGATGGACATACCGGAATGGCATACATTCATCAAGAAGTTCGATGTTTGTCTGTTTCAGGAAACCTGGAGCCTGCTACCAATAAATAAATCGGGTTATACTACCTTTTTTTCTCCAGCAGTAGGCAGAGGGAAGGGCAGACCGGCGGGAGGCCTCACGGTCTGGATAAAAATTGACCTGGACTGGGATGTGACCCTCCATGACTCGGAGTGTAGTGATATACTACACCTCTCCTCTAGGGGTCATATTGAGGGACATAGGCTTGAACTATTCAATGTGTATGCCAGAGGGGCCCCGGGGGATACTACTTCAGCAACTATACTAAGTTTAGATTCAGCATTAGTCAACTGTCCTCCTACAGCTAAAATTATTGTGGGGGTGGATTTCAATTGTACGTTTGAACCTCTCCTCGGAGATGACCCCCTAGGTATTGAAGAAGAAGATTCTAAATGGTCCATCCCACTCTTGTCATTACCCCCCATTCGAAAATGGTCTGCAAGGGCAATTCAAATTAATGCCCTTATCAGGGATCACAAACTAAGAGCACTTAACGGTAGGACCATGTCAGACCGGGCAGGTGCGATGACCTTTAATAGGCTCACAGGGCCGTCCAGAATCGATTACATCTTAATGGACGTCAGTATGTGGACTGACCTAATTGATATGGAGGTGGTATCTACTCAGGATAGTGATCATAATCCCTTGTGCAGCAAGTTTAAGTGGGGTAACCTTAAAGATAGGGGGGTGAGCGTCCCCATGAAGTTAACTAAAGAGATTATCCCATAACAATAATCGTAGACTGGAATGGGATAAGGCAAACTTGAAGGAGGACCAACTAGGGACCACTAAATCCCTTGTGGCGGGCCTGCATTTGGATCTGGAGGTTTTGGATCGGGAAAACGGGAGTAACCTGAATCCTCCCATCACCCTTGATACAGTTTATAAAGCCACAATAGAGCAAGTAAGTCACTATTTTCTCTCTAAAGGGAAAAGTTGCAGAATGAACAACACACCCCCCATTTCAAGCAATCCTTGGTATTCGGCCCAGTGCAAGGGTAAAAGGAAAAATCTGACAGAAGCCCTTCTCTCAAGGGATCCTTTACTAGTTAGAGCGGCTAGAAAGGATTACTTGAAAGTATTAGCGCTGGCTAAACATGAATGGGAGGAACAGCATTGGCAGGATTTAACAGGTGCTGTGAGTAAGAGGAACCCAAAGTTATTTTGGGACTTAATCAATAGAGCTAGACAGGGGAGATCGCAACCTCTAGCAGCTCATATAACCAGCCAGCAATGGTTTAATCACTTCTCAGATTTATATGGCGGAACTGAAGATACAAATAGCCCTGTGGTAGCCAGCGGTGGGGGTGGGGAACCTACAGGGGAGGACGAGTATCCATTTACGGCCTCTGAAGTAGCAGTGGCTATTAGACACTTGACCCCAAAAAAGGCGGCCGGTCCGGATGGGATCCCAGGGGACCTCTTGATTGCGGAACCTACGGCCTGGGCCAGCTTAATTGCCATTATAATGAATTTGATTGTAAGGGGCCATCCTGTGCCAGATTCTTGGAAGGGGGCTGAGGTGGTCACTGTGTATAAGAAGGGGGCAAGAGATGACCCTGCCAACTACAGACCTATCAGTTTGATAGATGTAATCCAGAAAGTGGTTGGCAGGGTCATTATCTCAAGGGTTGGCGATTGGATGGAGGAGGCTAGCATCCTCTCCCACCTCCAAGCTGGATTCCGCTGGAAAGTGGGCACGATGGACCAGGTCTTTCGCTTTTTTGTTATCTATTGGAAGACAGTTACCATCAAAAAGGGCAGACTTTATATGGCCTTCATAGATCTCAAAACAGCTTCTGATCTGGTCCCTTGGGCTAAACTGTGGGAGATTTTAGGAAGGATGGGCTTCCCCGGTAGACTCTTGAGTTTAATTGTAAAGCTCCACGAGGGGAACTACGTGAGGATCAGATGGGGTACCCAGGGACAGCTGACTGATAGGGTCCCCGTGAGGAGTGGAGTACGCCAGGGCTGTGTTATGGCTCCGACTCTTTTCTCCTTGTTTGTGAATGGAGTGGTGGATCATCTGAGAGGGGAAGAGTCGGATGCTCCATCCCTGGCGGGGGAAAGAATCCCCACTCTACTCTTCGCTGATGATACTATTCTGATCTCCAAATCCCCAGTAGGACTGCAAAAGCTTTTGACTAGATTTAGCTCCTTCTGCATAGATAGAGGCTTAACCATCAACACCTCGAAAACCAAGCTGATGGCTTTCTCACCCTCCAAAAGATTTAAAAACAATTTCTCGCTCAATGGGGCACCCCTGGAGATGGTTGATTCGTTCGATTATTCAGGGGTGCGGATAAATAGTCGAATGAATTGGAAGGACCACTTGGCTAAAATGTTACTTGGTCATAAAAGAGTAACTGGGGTGACCTTGAGGGAGTATCGTGAGTCAACAAGTAAACCTGTGTCTCCGGTCATGGCCATTTATGAGGGCCAGATACTCCCGGCAGCATTATATGGCTCTGAACTCTGGGGTTTCGAAAACGTTTTGGAACTTTCCTCAGCGGAAAATAAGTTTCTGAGGGAGGTGGTGGCTCTCCCCGCCTCTACCCCGCTGATCCCCTTGCGACTAGATTTAGGCAGACGAGCCCTAAAGGACCTAGTGAGGCTGCGTCCATTACTCTTCTGGGTCCGTCTAAGAAGGACCAAGGAGCTTGCCAAATATGCTGAAGGGCTGGATGACCTATTATTGCTTGATACTTGCAACAAGATTGGATGGCTGAACAATGTGAGACACTTGGTTTTCAAATTGGGATTGAGAGATGTGTGGGAGACCCAAATGCCGCCGCCCAAACTAGTGATCAAGAAGTTATACTGGGATTGGGTGCAGGGTGAGGCAATACGCGGTGGGGCTGGGGGTTCACTCACTGAACGGTTTTTAGAGTTCAAATGGGCTAGAAAGCTGGAACCCCTTTTTGATCTTATAACCAAGCCTCTAGAGAGAGCGTTATATTTAAAACTAAGGTACGGGACCCTCCCGGTGCATGAATTCACCGCGAGGTGGTCCAGCTCTGGTGGCCCTTCGCGTTCGTGTCCTGGTTGTGCAGCCCCTAAGGAGTCTGTGGCCCACTTACTTTTTGCCTGCCCCGCCTACAAAGTGGCATGGAAGATCTGGCTGAAACCTGTATGCAGGGAGCTGGGGCTGAGGTGTCACAGACTGGCCTTACGTGTACTCTCTACTGACTCATCATCCACTGCCACGATATGCGGGGTGGCAAAATATTTGAGCAGTGCATGGCTGACGCGCTCAAGGATATTGAAGCTGCACTCTAGGCTACCAACTGACTGACTGTATGTAATCGATGGCTCTCCTATTTAACATAGTGAACTGATGAGGATGTTTTTGGCTAAAGCCTATATTAATTATACTGCTATATTGTTATCATTGTTCTAGCGGGGGAAATTTACTTTTATTGTGTATATGTACTCTTTCATGGTGAACAATTTTTACCGAATAAAGATATTCAAACGATTACTAGATATGGTCTGTCCTCTTCATACCCATTTTAGGATGTACTCTAGAATTACATTAAGTTTGTCTTGAAAGTTCACATTAAAGGCACCAATCAACGGACCAAACAACTTTTCTTCTTTCGTTTTTAAAACTGAATAAAATGTTGTTGATTATTTATTTCACATTTGTAAAGGGTAGCACACCTTTTTTACAAAGCGTTACGAACTCAACTTTAAGAACATTATTGACTCACAATATTCACTTTCGACGTGCTCACTAAATCGTGCCAAGCCCAAAACAGCACGTGCTTAAGACATAACTACGAATCTTTTGGGGGTTCTCTTTGCCCCAAAAACAGCGGCGACAACCTTTTGCGCATTTGCATTCAATATTCTTTAGGTTCAAATTCATTGTCATCCTTTATGAATCAGTTTCACTTTCCATACTCCATGTCCGTTTAATGTTTACTTTCACCATGCCAGTTAAATGTTGCCAATTTCCAAAGTTTCTCATATTCCTGTCGGCCTTCCGAACCTTTTTCCAAGAATACGCACAAAAAGCACCATTCTTTTAAAAGCAGTTTATTGATGTCCAATGCATTTCGGACCTGCCAAGGGTCCTTCATCAGGGAAAAACTGCAATAATAACAAGAACAACCTATTAATTACATATCCCACCTTTAGGCTGGCTTTAAAACCTTGTTTTTTAAAAAAACACAAAGTTGCACATATTTTTCTTTTACTAAAATACTCCATGCCTTACACCCCTCTCTCTATTGCAACTTAAAAGCTTCACCAATACCATTCCACTACCACCCTCCAGTGTCTCACTATCCACCCTCTTGAAACTGTAACCTCGCCTACTTTCATAACCTTCTACTCGTATTTTAACATTTATATTTCCTTCCGTAATTACTTTTTGCACATACCTGCGCTACCGTGTCATTCTTACAGCCCAAAGCCGGCGAGTTAACTCTCCTGTGTCAGTTTCACGACGCTACTTAAATGCACTCCCTCCCAACTGTTTACATGGGATTTCTTGCAAAACTACAACTCCCATGCACCCTGTATATTATCATTTCAATACGTGGTGACAAAAGAGTCTCTCTAATAAATCTCACTTCTAAACAGGTTTCATTTATAATAATGCCGTATTATAAAAAAATTGTGTCCAAATTAATATGCAGTTCCAGAAAACACTTTCATTTAAACGTGCTCCGTGAATGTAGATCTCTTTCCTTGCATGAAAAAACTCTTTTGGAATGTTGAATGGTCTTCCTTCATCGTGGGTGCTTACCCAGGAGGGCTAAAGCAGTACATTTTACATTTGTAAAGGGTAGCACACCTTTTTTACAAAGCGTTACGAACTCAACTTTAAGAACATTATTCACTCACAATATTCACTTTCGGCGTGCTCACTGAATCGTGCCAAGCCCAAAACAGCACGTGCTTAAGACATAACTACAAATCTTTTGGGGCTTCTCAAGGATGACAATGAATTTGAACCTAAAGAATATTAAATGCAAATGCGCAAAAGGTTGTCCCCGCTGTTTTTGGGGCAAAGAGAAGCCCCAAAAGATTCGTAGTTGATTATTTATTTGCCACGGATGCAAACAGGTATTTTATTAGACTGAGCTAAGGAAATCAGCATATGTTTACAAATCGCAGAAATGTATTTTTCTAAAATGAAATTAAAGAAAACCAGCCAATGTATTTCTGTCCTGTTCATTTCAACCCAAACGATCAAGAGAATTAACAATACACTTTTTGTAGAGCAAGTGTAGACGTCTAAATTTAAATATAAAATTGGATCCAGCTATTTGGCAGTGCAGATTGTTCTGGGATGTATAGTAAAATGAGCTGGATTAAAGATGAAAATGCATAAATAGCGTCACCCCTTTCACCTCTGAAAATAATAAAAATACATAACCTTTCACATCTCTAGGAGATAGCATAATGTGAAGTGCCATGAGACAATGTTGAACCGACAATGCAAATAGTTACCTAATGCTGAATAATTATAGGGTATTAGAAATCAAAGACTATACTCTTATCATTTGAATCAAAAAACGCAGCAATGCATGTGAATGGTACGTCAGCACACAGCAATCTTGCAATAAA
Source organism: Lissotriton vulgaris (assembly GCF_964263255.1). NCBI lineage: Eukaryota > Metazoa > Chordata > Amphibia > Caudata > Salamandridae > Lissotriton > Lissotriton vulgaris. The sequence continues at coordinate 1,574,808,505 of NC_141685.1, forward strand.
CAAAAATAGGTTGCAATTGTTGTTCAGATGGGTAAAATGAGTACTACATGTTTTGTATGGGAAAGAGACAACTTGCGTTCTTGTCAGTTCAAGTATTTATCAAAAATAATACAAATATCAAAATATTAATATAAAAAAATGGTTTTGAGTAGGCTTTTTTCAGCCATTGTTCTGCTGGAGTGGCTTTCAAATTCTGGGCCGACCCACAGGACAGCAGTCAACGGACCTGCCTCTTTCAACCACTAGAGTACTTGCCAGTGCTATTCACATTTTAGATCAGCCTACATCACAACCAAAGAGTGTTTGGAGAGTAAGTGGTATTGAGTGCCAGTATGTTGCCACACTACATCATTTCATCAACAGGAGGTGAAAGAGTCCATCTTTGCCCTCCAAGCCTGCCATCCATTGACCTGCTTCGGAGTCTGATTAGGCATTGAGGCCAGAGACACTGCCATACCTCTTAAAGATACAGTTGGGCAGCTGACAGCTTTCACCTTCAGACACTATGGTAGTTACACATGGATTGTGATGAAAGCATTGCCTGTGGAGCTCACGACCACTGAGACCCACTAGTCTATACGCCAATGAAATATAACCTTCTAACCTCATCAGTGGTCCAAATAGGACCCAATTTATTAGCAAAACAAAAGATGCTCCCCCAGCGAACAAATTCTGACCCAACTATAACTAAATAGTGGTGACTGACTGTGTAATATATACATATATATTACAAGTTGGTGGTCTCCACTGTGTAGCTATAATTATGGCCTAGTTACCGAAGGAAATTAACTTATTTGTTTTGCTCATACCTTGGTGCTGTTTGACGAATCTTCAGAAAACCTTTCCCCAAAAAAGTTCATCCACCTCAGTTCCTTCTTGGAAAGTTTTGGGGCGATGTGTCAAGTGGGGCTTTGAAAAAAGAGGGGTCCCAAAACACAATTTCCTCATGCAATTGTCACAGGGATTTTTGAACGGCGTTACAGCCCAAACAGCTGAACGGAATTACATCCAATTTGGGAGAAAACTGGATGTTTACCAAGAAAGCATGCTTTTGGTTTTCCGTTTAGTAGTTTATGAGAAAATAAGGTTCAAAATGTACAGCTATCTTTACTGTTGGTTTCCAATATGCTCTGATTGGTCATTTTTAAGGGGTCTAGTCAATCATGATTGTTTGGTCACAAACTGAACAATATGTTGTGGCAGCCATTCCAGGACTCAGGGAAATTGTCCCTGTGTCCTAAAAATGAATTAAACACAATATGTAAGCGGCAGGGTGAGCAGACACTGACCCCAGAGTGCATGTGGCCTGGTGCTACAGAATCTAAAATGAGAGTACATTTTCTGTAAATTCACACTTTATCCCTCACCATGCAAGATTAAAGCTTGACATACTGAATAAAACTTTTACTGAATAAAAGACATACTTTCAACTGATAGCAGCATGTCAGTTGATTCCCCAGTGTTATTACTGTAGCCTCCCTTAGTGTTCTTATAAACAACTAGAGCGCTACCATTCTTACTCATGACAAGTTACAGGCTCAAAATCATCTTGATTGAATAATAGCTATAAAGCCTAAACATTTTCTTTAGAAATGAACAAAATGCGGGGGCTCATTTTGTCATATAAATTATGGTTAGTGCTGTGGACAGCGACATTTGCACACATTTTCTATGAGTTGTCAATTATTGTCCTCCTTCATTTCAGTAAAACATTCTGACATGCAGACTTAAACATATACTTTCAACACCAGCAACAGCCTTCCAGTAAACTCCCTGGTGATCAAGTGCAGCATGAGAGTTTTAATGAGCAACTAGAGAGCACAAATTATGAATTTATGGCACACAATGACATACCTGAGTGCCATCTAGGTGGAATGAAAGCTGTAAAAGTGAAAACATTTCCTAAAGAAGATACTGCAATAAATGAGGAAATGAGGGAGCATGATAACAAAAAAGTCTCCCAAGATGGTCACCATGTAGACCAAATATAGCCCAATGATAGAAGTGTACAGAAGCTTAAGTAAGTTGTGTAACAAATAACCACGTGAATGATTGGATAAAAAAATAAAAAAATAGCAACTAGTTTGAAAGCCCTTTGATGATTTGAGAACTCAGAAAAAAGGTCCTCTTTTTAGCTTGCTAGAGCACTAACCTTGATTTCTATGAAAAAGCCCCCCACCCTCATTTTGTTAATTTCTAAAGATAACTGATGGTGTGGGAATTCTTACATCTCAAAGATCTGGTGTGATGGAGCGAATTTCATCAATTTGAAAATCAAACACATTTTACTGAATAGTGCAAATATTATACAGAATAAAACAAGAATAATAAAAGCAAATTTGTAGTCGGCAATCATATTTCAACATTATAGGCACAAAAATGAAGAAATATAATGTATTGAATTAAGTTAGCCTGACTAATGATGTCATACTAAATGTTGACTTTACACATTAGTGTTAGGAGGCCCCATTTCGCACAAAACTGTCTTGCAGAAGTTGTTTTTTCTGTTCCACTGCAGATGCTGTAACTTTTTAGAGGCCTTCTGTTAGCTAGTGAATAGACATGTGTTATCTATTAGACCAATTATAGTGAGATTCTCACCCGGAGGAGAGGAGATGGCGGAAAACACAACTTGTGGGAATACCTGCCTGAGCCACAAGATGTAGCCGGTGTAACATTTCAAGGACTTAACTCTGTAATACATAATAAAAACATGAAAAACTAGGGAGTTTACCTGATCCAAGAGTTTGCTGAAGACTGATTGTTTGTTAGTTATGGGGAATGCAAGTATTGTTGAAAATACGAGGTGGCAGAATTATATTAGTGTGTGGTCCTTAGTTTCATAAGAGCAGGACTGGATAGCAGACATCAGATCTGAGCCCTTCCATTTCTCACTCAGAAACTCGGTAGGCCTACTGATTTATAGCTGAAAATACTTCCAGTTTTACACATTTACCATTGCTTAAGTGTTCAGGCTTTATGCCTTTTCATAATATTCTCTCATCAGAACTTTTTATTTGGGTTTCTGAAACTGACACCTTACCTTGCTTATTGAAGAAAATACATGTTATGCCGAAATCCCTATTAATTTAGACTAGGGATTTCCTTTATGGTTCACACATGTTTTATTTTCTATATTTTACTTCTAATTCTTACTAAAGCATTTTATCTCATTTTGAAATTTTGAATAATCGTAAATTTCAATCTGTATCACTGACTACATTTAATCTTTAGTAGAATCCACTCAGAGTGGTAGTGGTCCCTAACGTGATGGGGAACACACAGTGTTGCTTAAATGCCCCTCACACACCAACAGGCCCCTTGGTGTCATGCTTCATCATCGGGGCCTTCGCAACCCTCTACGGGATGCGGCGTGCTACGACTCGCGACTACGCAGGAGCACTAAGTAGTGAACTATGTGAGGGGGTGTGTTGCTAAAGAAGTGAGTGAGGTGAGGTGAAAGTGAGTAGTTAAAAAATACCTGGCACATAGGAGGAAAAATAATTTTATAAAATCCTCGGCTGGTAATATTAAAAGAAGTGCAGAGTGGGGTTGTAAAAATACGTGTTAGGGTATTACAACCACCTCAAAGTGTCAACATGTTTCGGGGTGCGAGGGCTCCTTCTTCAGGACAAGGATAAGCACATATCCTCCCCTTACTCACATGTAAATGTAAAAGTGTATAAAAAGTTTTACAACAATGTGTAATGTACCTAACAATGTTTATATATGGGTAGGTTCAGTTGCGCCCAATTGGCGTATGATGAAAAACCTGCAAAAAGAAAGCACAAATAAACACACTGGTCTATAGTACACAAACTAAGAGAAAAAGGCTGCTTCTCTTAGTGTAAAGGGATAAACCCAAAATCAGGGACAGAGAACCCTGTAAAAATTAGAAATATGGACAAACACAGCAACATAAAGACATACAGTCATAGTGTGGAAATACTCTCTACTAAGTGGGAAAGAGAGAGAGAAACAGGTTAGAAAGGCTTACTTATAGTTCTCAAATTCAAAACCTCATGAGCATATGCGTGTTATTGGGGGATCCTTCCATACTGCTCAGTAAAGCAACCTAAAAGACATTAATATGTGGGATTTAGTTTGTTATAGGCACAAACTCCCTAAAGCACCAAGGTAGTACTTGTTGTCATGGCCCAACTCACGGTTACTGCAAAAGCTAGTTGCCTGCCTTCCCTCAACGCTGCTCCGATGAAGTGAGCGTTGGTAGCGTCGGTATCCTTTTTACCCTCTCCTAATTGGTAATTAGTCGGGGAAGATTGGGTAATGAGGCCCGGGAAATGCCCAAATACGGAGTCTGTATGGATATAGATCCGGAACTGCGCGCCCGGCTTGCGTTTAGGAGTCGCGCATGCGTGCATCGACCTGAGCCACAGTTGTAAGTGCGCATGCGCGAAGGCGAGTAAAGACGCGCCTGCGCGGAGCACAGGCACTAATGAGAAGCGCGATGTAGACGCGCAAGTGCACAGCTAAAGCACTGATCAGGAGCGCTATTTAACCATAGTACCCAAGATTGAGAAGTGCTGGTTTGGAATCAATACCAGGTTGGCAATAATTAGAAGCGCGATGTAGAGACGCATGTGCACAGCTAAAGTACTAATCGAGAGCGCTATTTAACCATTGTACCCAAGAATGAGAAGCGCTGTTTAGGAATCATTGTTTGCATCTTTACACATAAATACGACTTTTTTTTAATTTGTTTTTCAATAAAACCGTTTAACTCGCACCAACTCTCTTCATTGTTTTTTCTGGTGTCCCAATTTGACTTTACTATCAATAGTGTTTGCTCTTAATCCACTCTCCTTGTCAACAAGCAAAGGGCCATACAACTAATTGCGGGGTTATTTAAAGCTTATACTGAATGACATAGATACAAAAATCTCCTCCCCGACATGCAGTAGCAGAGTGATGGTTAATGTCACAGGAGGAAAGGAGGGAATAATTAAAATAATTGCTCAAGTTTAGAATTTCCCATGTCCCTGAAGTTCACAGCCCAAACGTAAAGACTGAAGGAGGTGCGCAGCTCCAAAAGCGTTTGGGTTGGTGGAAGTGTGAGAATCAATAGGGCTGTGCATCATAATTGTCTATTTTGAGCTTATGTTATTGTGTTGAAGTTGTGTCTGGCATTAAAGAATGTGTATGATTTAGCAGTGGAAATTTGCACACATGTTTGATGCTGAACAGTTGAAGTTGTTATCAGACTCGGAGCAGTCATTGATCCCGGGATAAGACAAATAAATGAAACATATTGTGGTATTACGAGTCTTCTAAGGTTTTGTGGTGTCAATTTATGAGGTACCATTGACTGCACAATTGAGATACAGACCCTAACAAATTGTTGTGATTGTACTTATAGTGATTGGTGTTAGTAGAACATATTGCGTAAAAGGGGAAACTATATCAGTCCGGGTGATTTTTGCTGACCCAGATTTTATCTGTTTGTATGTGAAAGCTGGAAGTGTATTTCTGGCCAAAATGTCTGTGAATTACCTACTTTGAATTCTTTAGTGAAGCAGCCAAGAGATATTTGTATATTGTGTTTGCTTAAAGTTATGGGATTTAGTTTCCAATAAAATTGTAAAGGAGGGTGAACCACTGCAAGGAGTGATAATTGTGTCAGAGAGTACCATGCTGGTATAGGTCAACTGGTGCATACTATTGCCCTGGGGTTGATTGGTGAGTCATCAGGTGCTGTATTTTGATAGGTTCATGAAGGAAAGGATTGCATTGGGATTGGAAGCGCATAATGATTTGTACTGAACCGTGATTCGAACAAAACATTAAAAATAACTGAATCAAATGTTCTCATTTATTGTTGAATCACTGTAATCATGAAATGTTTCAAAACCTTTAGAGATTTTTTTTAAACATATTTTTATTGATTTTCACAACAATACAAATCTTATATTCAGTGGTTCCTATCAGAAACATTGCATTGATAAATGAAGTCAAAGAAATCAAGAATACCTCCAATCCTCCCTCCACCCTTCACCCCCTTAGAGATTTAATGAGAGGTAATGGGAGTGCCTCTCCATGATGGCGTGGAGGCACCACCAGAAGGTACGCCGGTCATTATATGGCGTTGAATATAGGGCTCCCAACATATTTGTGGCTTTGTCAATGGCACAAGATCACTCAAAAGGAAGGGGCATTAAGATTTCCACAATATGGCACATTTGATGTAAAGGTTATTGAGAAATTCTGTGAAAAATTATATGAAATGAAACCACCTCCTAGACTCGCACAGTATGAAGCATTAAATGCCTGAGAGCATGAAGCTTATACCAAGAGACAGGAAGGTATTATTATAGAACAAAGAGAGCGGTACATAACTACACTGATGCTAAATGGGATAAGAAACAGCAGAGATTAAGGTAATGTGTAGTTGATGGAGATAGAATGTACCCTGCATTGACAACATCAATGCCTAAAAAGAAGCATGGAAATGAAAATGAGGAGACTGCAAGAAAAGCTGCAAGATAACTGATGCTGATAGTGAATCTGGGGAAGTTTTCTTTAGATGTTCTGTTCTCCTCACATCCGACCCCTGATGTTGCTTCATCATCAGGTCCAGATAATGGTACAACCTCTAGTGACACAGTGGCCACAGCCCCTGTTGTCCTGAATGTAGTTCAGATTGAGGGACGACTTCCAACACTTTCGATTGCATCTGGACCTGTTGAAGAAGCAATTACTTCACAAGTGGCACAAGTTGTATCAGCTCAACACTGGCTTTTCCTGCTGTTTCTGCATCAGTTAAGATTACTCCAAATCCTTCTGTTTCAGGAGCCATATCCCTATGTCATAAAACTCATAAATTGTTGCTGGGACTCCATCGCAGAATGTTCAGACTTTAAGAGAAGGGAGAAGGAGTGTTTTTACAAATCCGGTTGCACAGGGACAAATGAGAAGATTCAATAATGAGATTTTGCTCTCATGGCTTCAGGAACAACCTGATAACATGGGAACAAGACATACAAAGAAACCATCCATGAGTCAAGAAAGAGTGAGAACCATTGATATACCACAATTAAAGGTGAATTTGGAAGAAATCAATAAGGGATGTTTAGAAATGTTGCTTTTGAATCAATATCAGGAAAATGAACTGATATATCTGAGAAAACAGCAAGGTGTGCAGCTACTACACATGAGAAGCTGACAGAATTAGCAAACGAATATGAAGTAGATCTGTCTAAGAGTATTTCTTTGCAGAAAAGTTTTAGGCATACCATTAGAAAACAAAGCGATGGTAACTATACGATCATCCGATATGACACTGCACATCACCAAATTATTTAAATGCATTCTGAAGTGGAGGGATGTTGCCAGATTAGAGAGTAAGTGTGTGAAGACCCAGTGAAAGAAAAAGAAACAGAAACTACATTAATAAATGGTAAACCGCTTCCAACATGCCGGAGGAGGATGAGGACTTAACATTTCTCATGAAAGAGATTCTGGTGGAATGTATGTTCCTGTGCCATGGAGTCAAGGTGATAATGCGACATTCATGATCGAATCCTGCCCAATGGTAAACACATGTTTGCAAGTTTGTGAAAATGTCTATGGTTCTGTGGACAGATTTGCATACTGTTTTTGACATTGTGGTACCAAGTGATCTATGGGCTAAGTGTAAGATGGCTGTTTAATGGCCATGTACAGAACCCTCAAGAGATGCACATACCCATGCACATTCACCTATAATGATGACAACAGAGTTCAATGATGTAATTGCCTTTTTGAAAGGGAAAGTACCAGCAAGGAAAAGTGATTAGTTAAAAATTAACAGAACAACTCAGGAAGCTAAAGAATCAGTGCATGCTAATGAACAGTTGTTACAAATCCTGAAAAGGGAGATATTGGTATGTTTGTGTCACAGTTCTTTCTGGGGCTGTGCCCAGAGATCAGTATGCATATACAACAGAATGTGATTTGCTGTCAGACAAAACCTTCAATAATATAATTTGAGATATCATCAGTGATGTCATAAATGATGTCAAAAGAACATGTCCTGAGTGATGTAATGTGTGAGGTCATAAGCAGTCTAAGGTGGGGACCAAGTTTTAGTTATCTCTGCTAACTATAACTGGTGAATATCTGTGTATGTTTAGCTCAAATGTTAATGTTGTCACTGACATAGTTACCTAACCATAACATTAAGTTAACTTTTGTTTTTTTCAGTGAATTTCTAATATAAAGTAATAGTTTATGAATCCCAAGCGAATCCCAGGCAGTGCCAGGCCAAGACCTTTGGCCAACCCACCACAGGCTACCAACCTCACGCTGTGCACTGCCTTTGGCTGTGCACAGCAGGAGGTTGGAAACTGGTCCTGGCTCACAACCAGTCCCTGCGTCCAACTCCCCTGAATGCAGCCACCAGAGGCAGCCAACCTCATGCCACATGTGCTTTGGTCATGAGTGTAGTGGGGTTTGCCGGAAGGCATGTTCTGCAGACAGGTCTTGGTTCCAACTTCCCACAGGTAGCCAAACCCATACTGCATATAGCCTTAGCCATGCACAGCAGAGTGTTGGCCACTAAGTCCTGTGGCCATACTCCCAGCTTGGTGCCAACCCCACACCCCACACAGTTTTTGACATGCGCCGCATAGGTTTGGCATTTGGGCCCTAGGGACCCCATTCCCTGGGGCCAAAACATATATATTAAGGCTAGATGGGTGTGCAAACCCCTCTCTGACCCTTAGTTGGCCCTAGGGACCCCATCACCCTGTGCCTGTTCCAAAAAAGGGGAGGGGGCTACATGTGGCCTCCCTCCTCAAGCATTATAAGGGCCATCCCCCAGGGCTGATACTAATTAAAAAGGGAATGCATTGTGCCTTTTTGGCCCCCAGGGACCCCATCGCCAGAGGCTAAATTTAATAAAAATAGGGAAGCGGTATCCAGCCCCTTCCTGAGCCTTATTAAGCCCCATGGACCTCATGCCCTGGGGCTGATTATTTAATAAATGGAGGGGCACATGCACCCCCTCCTGAGCCTATATAGGCCTCAAGACCCTATCCTCTGTGGCCAAAATGTAAATAAATTGGAGGGGGCTGTGTGCCCCCCTAGCCTTTATCAGTCTGAAGACCCTATCCAATGGGGCTGTGACTTATTTAAAAAGGAAGGGGGGCTACATGGCCCCCCTCCCCAAGCCTTACTATGCCCTATGGACCCCATCCCCCGGGGTTGTCTATTTTATTTGAAAGAGGAGCAGTGCCTCGTAGCTCTCCCTCCTTCTGGTAATGTAGACCCCTGGCACCTATTCCCTTATCCCTTCATTTTAAATAGGTGAGTGCCCTGGTGCCCACCCTGGGCACCACCAAGCACATTTTGGGGTCCGTAGAGGGTGCCCAAGGGACCCCACGGCCACGCCATTGCTCCCACCCAGAGGAAGCAGCTATGTGTGCTGCTCCCTCCAGGTGGGAGGAATATGTTGTTTTGCTTCCCTCCCCTCATCAGTGTGGTAGCCTGTGGTAGCCAGTGTGTTAGCCAATGTGTAGTACACATTCGTTTATACTGTATACCACACCTCCTGCCTAATTTACAGTTTGAAGTTTGTGAATAGTGAATTGAAATAAACATCATAAATACATTTTCCAAAGTCACAGAGTTAACAAATGTTATAATGCGCCCAATTATTTCAAAAGCTATTTATAAAAGCAGTTACCTTTCCTAGTGTAAAACAAGAGTTCTGAAACGCCTACCTTTCAATAGTTATTTGACAGATAAACTTTTCCTATCCCAGTGTAAAACAGAACTCACTCTACGCTTTGGCCGGAGTGGTCGCTCCCAGCGCCCCTAGCGCCTCTGTGGTATCGTTAGCAGCGCTCTTGCAGAATTTTGCTTTGTGATTTCAGCCTTCAGCTGTGCCTGGCTGCCGCTTTGCTGTGTATGCGCTTTAACGTGATTGTGCTTACATTTTATGCTGCATTAGCGTTCTGGCCGATTTTGCTTCGTGATTTCAGCCTCAGCTGTGCCTGGCTGCCGCTTTGTTCAGTAGGCGCTTTAACCTGATAGTGATTATATTGTTACTGCATTAGCGCGTTCTCCCCAAGCGCTCTGTTGTGCTCCCCCCTCCTCCATTTTGTTTGTTGTTGTTGTGCGCAGCCCGCCCCGCCTCCCAGCTGAGCCGCCATCCCACAATCTACAAACAACGCTTCCCGACCTGGAAGCGCTGTGACTCACTCTACGCTTTGGCCGGAGTGGTCGCTCCCAGCGCCCCTAGCGCCTCTGTGGTATCGTTAGCAGCGCTCTTGCAGAATTTTGCTTTGTGATTTCAGCCTTCAGCTGTGCCTGGCTGCCGCTTTGCTGTGTATGCGCTTTAACGTGATTGTGCTTACATTTTATGCTGCATTAGCGTTCTGGCCGATTTTGCTTCGTGATTTCAGCCTCAGCTGTGCCTGGCTGCCGCTTTGTTCAGTAGGCGCTTTAACCTGATAGTGATTATATTGTTACTGCATTAGCGCGTTCTCCCCAAGCGCTCTGTTGTGCTCCCCCCTCCTCCATTTTGTTTGTTGTTGTCGTGCGCAGCCCGCCCCGCCTCCCAGCTGAGCCGCCCTCGCCCCTCCCCCCTTCACTATCCATATATGACAGTAGTTTCCGCGTGCAGCGTCCACGCGCAGCGACCGCGCCCCATTCGCGCCGAAGGTGCGCCAAAGGTAAGCCCGTCTACGCCCGTCCGCGCCTGGACCGCGCCCAGCGCCAGACCCCCTGCCCCTCGCGCTCCCCAGCCCTCCCGCATTACCTACGATGCCGCCTCCCTCCTAGCCCTTAACCCCGGTCGCGCACCCAACTGCGTACAAGCCGCTCCTGGACACACCCATGGACCTTTCTCTTGCTACTCCTGCAAATTCATCGGCACCGTCCACATCTCCGCTACGACCACACCACAGATCCCCGACCCCAATCACCTACAATGCATCCTTCTCAACACCCGATCAGTCCACAGACACGCCATTGACCTATGGAATCTACTAGACACCATTTCTCCGGACATCGCCTTCCTTACGGAAACATGGATGAATGCTTCCTCCGCACCAGACATCACCATTGCCATCCCTGAAGACTATAAGATCACTCGCAAAGACCGTACCAGCCACACAGGAGGAGGAATCGCTATCGTCCATAAGAAATCAATCCGCATCTCAACCAGCTCTGACGCCAACCTCGCCAACTCCGAACACCTTCACTTCCAGATCCACATCGACCCCAAAACCACACTCAGAGGCACTCTCCTCTACAGACCACCAGGACCCCGCGCAAAATTCAGTGAAGACATCACGGACTTCATCTCTCCACACGCGCTCCCCTCCAAAGACTATATTCTTCTGGGAGACCTCAACTTTCACCTTGAAAAGATCAACAACCACAACACCGCCACCCTCGTTGACAACCTCGCCAACCTCGGACTTAAACAACTAGTCACTTCCCCCACCCACATCGCAGGTCACACACTCAACCCCATCTTCACATCCAGCAATCATGTCTCCTTCAGCCACACTACGGATCTCCTCTGGACTGACCACAGATGCGTTCACTTCACCTACAACAAGCCGAAACCCATCAACCACCCCCAACCTACCCTGCAAAGAAACTGGAACAAAATCACCACGGACCAAATCTCCGCATCGCTCCTTCGAAACTCCCCAGCCCTCTCTTCTAACGCTAACGAAGCCACCGCCAACCTCACCCTATGGTTATCCAACACCGCCGACACCTTGGCTCCACTGAAAAAACGTCAAAGCAAACCTGGCAGCAAGAAAGCCTCATGGTTCAACGATGATCTCAAGAAGTCCAAGAAACTCTGCCACTCCCTTGAAAAGGCCTGGAAAAAAGACCCAACCACCAACACCAAGGACGCCTTCAAAAGCGCCACCCGCACTCACCACCAACTGATCCGAAAAGCCAAGAAAACAGCATTCAAGGATCGACTTGACAACAACGCCCACAACAGCAAGGAACTTTTCAACATCGTCAAGGAATTTTCCAATCCCTCGGCCAACTCCAACGACATCACCCCCTCTCAAACCCTCTGCGACTCCCTAGCCTCTTTTTTCCACAACAAGATTGCAGACATCCACAACAGCTTTGACAACCAACCCGGAAACCAACCCACCCTACCATTTGCTGATCATCTTCCCCCCGTGAACACCCTTAACGACTGGAACCCAATCTCCACTGAGGACACCATCCGCCTGATGAATTCCATCCACTCAGGATCCCCCACAGACCCATGCCCTCACCACATCTTCAACAAAGCAGACTCCGTCATAGCACCGCACCTCCGAGACGTCATCAACTGCTCCTTCAACTCCGCCACCTTCCCGGAAGACTGGAAACACGCTGAACTCACCGCCCTTCTGAAAAAACCCACAGCGGACCCCACCGAACTCAAAAATTACCGCCCCATCTCGCTTCTTCCATTCCCGGCCAAAGTCATCGAGAAAGCTGTCAACAACCAGCTCGCCGCCTTCCTCGAAGCCAACAAATCCCTCGACCCCTCACAATCTGGCTTCCGAGCAAAACACAGCACTGAGACCGCCCTCATCGCAGCAACAGACGACATTCGAACTCTACTGGACAATGGAGACACAGTCGCCCTCATCCTCCTCGACCTCTCCGCTGCCTTCGACACAGTCTGCCACAGCACCCTTCTACAACGCCTCAATAACATCGGAATCCAAGGAAAAGCACTTGAATGGATCACCTCGTTCCTCACCGGAAGAACCCAGAGAGTCCGCCTTCCTCCATTCAAGTCCGAGGACTCTGAAGTCATCTGCGGCGTACCACAAGGATCCTCACTCAGTCCCACCCTCTTCAACGTATACATGAGCCCCCTCGCGGCCATCGCACGCCAACACAACCTCAACATCATCTCTTACGCGGACGACACTCAATTGATCCTTTCTCTCACCAATGACCCCAACACCGCCAAAACTAACCTACACGAAGGAATGAAAGAAGTTGCCGAATGGATGAAACAAAGCCGTCTGAAACTGAACTCAGACAAAACAGAAGTCCTCATCTTAGGTACATCCCCCTCCGCATGGGACGACTCCTGGTGGCCGGAAGCCCTCGGAAAAGCACCCATCCCGACAGACCACGCACGGAACCTTGGCGTCATCCTGGATTCTTCACTCTCAATGAACAGACAAGTCAGCGCCGTATCCTCTTCCTGCTTCAACATTCTTCGCATGCTCAGAAAAACATTTCACTGGATCCCCTCCGAAACAAGGAAAACAGTCACCCACGCTCTGGTCACGAGCCGACTGGACTACGGAAACACCCTCTATGCGGGTACTACTGCAAAACTCCAGAAGAAACTCCAACTAATCCAAAACGCCTCAGCCAGGCTCATATTAGACATCCCACGCAACGAACACATCTCTGGTCACCTTAAAGACCTCCACTGGCTACCCGTCAATAAGAGGATCACTTTCCGATTGCTTACCCACGCACACAAATCACTCTACGACATCGGACCAGATTGCCTCAACTCACGACTGTCCTTCTACACCCCCTCCCGCCAACTACGTTCTTCCAGCCAAGCCCTCGCCACTATACCTCGCATCAACAAGACCACCATGGGAGGCAGATCCTTTTCATACCTGGCTGCTAAAACATGGAACTCACTCCCCGCTTACCTTCGCCTCACCCAGAACCACCTAGCGTTCAGAAAGCATTTTAAAACGTGGATATTTGACAAGTAATCCTCCTCCCCTTCCTAAGCGCCTTGAAACCCTCTGGGTATGTAGTGCGCTATACAAATTTTATGACTTGACTTGACATAGTAACCAAATTCGAAATCTGTAACGAAAACATCAAATTGATATACATGGTACATGTCACATTTTCTTTACATTATTAGAGATTTATAATTAGCTTTTGAAATAACTGGGCGCAATATAACATTTGTTAACTCTGTGAGTTTGGAAAATATATTTATGATGTTTATTTCAATACACTATTCACAAACTTCAGACTGTAAATTAGGCAGGAGGTGTGGTATACAGTATAAACGAATGTGTACTGTTATGGAAGTATTGTAATGTTGTTTATTGTAATCACAAGAGTTTAATGTACTTTTCTTTTTTTGATTTATATTTCAGCAGCCCTGATGATGTCCGTCATTGGACGAAACGCGTCGGCTGTTTGATGTTTTGACTAATTTGGATTCATTTGAGATATTGAAATTTATTATGGAAGCTGTCGTCATTTTGTGATTGATACGTGAATAAAAACGTAGGAATCAACAATCCTTGACCCTGTGATATTTTCAAGAAGTGTGAACCGCTCCCTCGAATCATTGGAATTGTATTGGACATTTTTTGGATCTTAGGATGGTGGATCCTTTTGGGGTTTTGAGCGGACATCAGACCAGAAAAGACAATTGAGTTATTTCTGTTTATGAATGTGGGTTGTTTTCTGTGCTACAGTGTGTTACCCTCACCGCTGCTTCTTTTGAATACTAATTATTTCATAAGTGTTAAGTCTCTTTAATTTAGCTATATCTCTGGATGCAGTAGTACCGTGGTACTCCCGAGGTATATAGCAATGACAAGTCATTAGCTGATTTGGCGAATGACTGCCTCTACAAAAGTTAAATGCACCCATCTCCTTTTCATCTGGAGTTTCCCTGCACTCTGTATTATGCTATTCAGTTTAGGTAAGTTTTAGGTTTGCTAATTTTTCCATACCTATTACCACTTTAGCAAAGTGGCAATAGGTATGGAAAAATATCTGAATGTTGAATACAAATATGGAGTTTCGTAAGAGTACTGTGGTACTGCACTACCAAAAAAGATTATTTAAAAAAATTGGATATACACTGTTTTGTATTACTATCGTGTGCTAAAGCGTTTAAAAAAAATGTGATAGTTAAATGGGCACACACAAGTGTACGGAGTAGCACAGTAATTACAAAAAATTAATTTACAGTGGCATAAAAATGTAGAAAAAATTAATAAACAACAATTTTAACCTTGGACATTTTCTTAGGTTACTGCAGAACCTCCACACTCCTCTACAGTTGAAAAAAAAGTAAAACGTTTGAACTATTTTGCTCTACCTTTTGCCACTTTACTAAAGTGATAATTGTCAGGGCAAAAACACCAAACATTATACCTACCAACATCCTCATGTGTAACACAGAACACTGGAAAGTGCATCTAAGAACAACATGGCTGCATTTAACTTTTTGAAAGCCAAATATTACCTAATCAGCTACCGGCTTGTGATTAGTATGTACTGTGTTACTAATGTAAATACCTCCACAGTCACAGCCAAAATACCATGATAAGCGGTATCACTAAACTTAAATACATTAAAACTTTTTTTTAAATTACATTACATACGTGCACTACACAAAATAAATATCTGAACTCCATAATAAATAATCCAGACACATTTTAACACTCATAGTTTTGGAACAATGCAAAAGCGCTCAGACATATCACCATATTTAAATACATTTAAAATTACAAAATAAATACAGTATTTACTTCCACTAGACAAAATAAACATCTATGCAACATAATATTTTGTCCAGCTAAATCTAAACAAAATACCACTCCCGGTTTTAACACAGCGCAAAATATAAAACTTCATGGCTGTACGTTACCTTTGGTAAACACAGTCATCAACCAATCACATCACCAGTTCCAAGCCCCATGTATCGTGGTATATTGTGAGCTGTATACAGTACACTATAGCGCAATAAATAAGTATGTTTTATAGAACTTATACGTTTACAAATACTTACACTATTTATTTATAAAGCCACAAAATTAACATTTACACATTATGATTGATATTTTGGAGGTATAACACAGGGATGTTTTTCTATAATTTTCTGGTACCTTTTATTTAATTTAAACGCTCCACTTTACACAACTCCAGTCTATAGGAGTTGGCACCACTTTACTCTACACTATTAACAGTATGCCAGTCCTCTTTATAACACTCCACTATATGCCACTAAATTCCATGCTAGACCACTGTGCGTTACTCCACAGCACTCAATCCAATTAGGCCGTACACCATTTCAGTGAACACCACAGTACGCAATCATACTATTCACTACTGTACACTATTACGCTTTCTTGCATGCCACTTTTCTCAATACCACTGCAGTATACTACAATATACTGTATGCTACTTCAGTTACAAAAACTACATTCAGTGCCATTCCAGTTAACAACACTTCAGTCTACGTTACTAGCCTCTATGCTTCTATAATTAACACTCTTCAATCGTACTACAATCTACTGCATGCTACTCCACTATATGCCACTGCAACGCACTCCTCATGAATTTTACACACTTAAATGTGTGCTACTACTTTCTACTGCACTAAACTTTACGGTACTCCACTTTACACTGCACCATATAACACTGTAAAACATAGTAGTATACGTTATTACACTCTGCACTGTATGGATACACCACTACACTTTACATAATTTTAATTTACATCACAACACAATACCGCAGTTGACTTGATGCAAGTCCACTGTACACCACTCAACTGTATGCTGCTCCATTATTTGGAACTCCACTGCACCTACCTCAAGTGTACTCTATTCCAGTTTACTCCACTCCACTCTACCACACTCCTCTGTACGCCACTTGACTGTATGCTTTTTTAGGATAATATATTCCAATACATATCCCTCCAGTACAGTGGTGGCTGGTGGAATTTGAAAGTGGTGAGGCGGAAGGAAGGGCAATGCATCTATTGTAGGGCATGAGCGAATCGAACAAACCTAACACTTATCAAGGAGTATAGGGGTGCTTCCCCCAAGAGTATTTTAAATGGTGTATTTTGGTACAATGTTGTTGCCCTATTTCTTTCTACATCTCATAAATGCCCTTCTTTGCATCTCCTTCACTTCCCAAACAGTATATGGGCCCACTCAGCTGTAAGCACAACCTCTTTTACTTTTGCCTTTCCACAATTTTGACAACTGGGTACCTCCTCCATATATATATATATGCACAGAATCACAACTGCAACTGGAATACGTGACCATTGCTCTGTGCACCCTGTAGCAAGGCCTATCATTTTGAACACCTTCCTGACCCACAGACAGACACATGAGAAACTTGGACTGCCTTCAGCCTCAACAGTTAGAATGGGAGAGAGGAAGAGTGGAAGAACTTAAATTACAATATGGGGTAGATTGATTCTGAAGATAGAGGGGTGAGAAGGACAAGTGTACACCATCCTGGGGTCGATAGTGTTGGGGGAGTGGGAATACACGGGACAACTGCATTGCACTGCACTGCACTAAGAGCCCACTTTGAAGTCGGAAATTGTTCCTGCTTCAAAAACTTTCTGTTTCCAGATGGTTACTTTGATCTTTCAGTTAGCAATTAATATTTATACTATGTATTTTATTATAGATGAGTGGGTAGCTGAGAATTGTGGTGACGATTCAGTGATGTCACTACTGGGCTCTCTCTTTTAGTTAGAGAAGGGGCTCTCCCTCGGTTTAATCAGGGAGTTGAGGAGGGAAGTCACTCAGAGGCCTCAGAAAAGCCCACAAAGATGAATTGCTGGTGTTTAGCATTTCTGGGAGGGTTGTACATTTCTTCTTATTTCACATGAATACATTGTGCACACAGACAGGTACTGTCCCGAGGACATTGCTTCTCTCGTGCCTGTGTTTTACATTGTATTGCAGTTGCGTTCATATAGGGCTTCGCACACTCTGAGTACCGAACACATTATAAGCAAGCAGGCTGGCACACTCATGGTGAGGGTGTGATTTTAAAATATTTAGCACGCTGCCTTTTTGTATGAACACACTCAGTGTCATAGACATCCGGTGGTACTAAGTGACACACACTCTGACATCATGGTGAGATTCTCTATAAATTCCATAAATCAGTAACCCAGTGTTTCCACTTATTTGCCTTTAAATTGGGAATTGCAATGTTTCTCCAAAAGTTGCCACAAACTGCGGGTCACAAGAATGTCTAGTGTAGGTAGGGCATATATGCAGATGACTATTTTAGAGCAAGGCAAAGATGACTTACCCAAACAACTTTGCCTGGCTGGTTTCCAAAGCGGAGGTCAAGCACACCAGAAGTCATTTCTTTTCCTCGTGTTGGCAGTTGCTGACATGCTCTCTAACTGAAATGCGCAGAAGCATGCGCAGTGTATTCTGTTTAGAGCATGCAGCACGTGACCCGGCCTCACAGAGTCATAAGTTGACTCTCTGACATCAGGCCTTCTGGCTGTAACTCCTCCCTTACCAAACTCATCACCCTTTGATGACTTTAGAGAGGGAGGTGTGGTGATAGTCGGCTTGAAATAATTGACAAACAACCAGGGAAGTACAGGCTGATACCGCAGACGCCCTGGGCTGCTCAAAAACATGATGCTGCATCACTTCATTACTGGGCGGGCCTCAAGGACCCGAAGTATTGTAGGCCGGGGCGGGCACCATGTCAGCCTGAGGACCACTGAAAACTCAAAGGCATAGCTGGCACATTTGCGATGCACATGTGCCCCAGAGAAAAAACTGCCTAACTGTCTAACGTTCGTTTCAGGAGCGTCACTCTAAAAATGCAAAGTCACACCAATATAATGAAAATATGGATGGAATTGTCTGCAATTATCATTCACAAGGCCTGTACAATGGCTTGGACGCAGCCCCTCCGTCCATCACAAGAAACCACCACTGCTCCCGTATATAACACTCCACTCTCTACCACTCCACTCTATGGCACTACAGTCTACACGAATACACTCAAACATATTGACAGAATGTAACTCCACTTTACCACACGCCACTTCATGCTATCCCACTGTATACGACCACACTACACAGTACTAAGCTTTATGCCACTGCAATGTGCAGCACAATTCTGAATCTGACTTCATTGTACGCCACTGTACTATTTGCAACGCCACTCTTTGCTACTCTACTGTTTGCCGTTCCAGTGTACGCCATTTCAATCAACCTCATTCCACTTTATTCCAGTCCAGAATATCAAAATATTCTATACCACAGTAGACTTTACAACACTATACTGTAACACACTCCACTCCAAAACAATAAACTTTACCGATATTAGATATTTGTTACTAAGGTTACAAAAATCATTGACATTCACACCCAACCTAAACTACACAACCATTAGAAATTGTACAGTTAAGTTCTATCTTAAATGTATCATTTAAGAACCACTTTCATACTAATATAAGTCATTTTTGTAACTCCCATCAACTTAAGAACCACCTTAAAATTCACATACCTCAGGCACCTCTGTACACAATATTCTCACCTCACTCACCACAATACATTAACAATAACATGCCATTTCACCATGCAGTGCATTCAAGCCAATCAAGTATTTTGAGATGTCATAAGTGTTGTTATTAATGCCGCGATTTCACATGCTCTAAATGCTCTAATATACAAGGGTATAGGTATAGGTAGTGCATAGAGAAGGGGCAAGTTAAAGTTGATGTAGTGTAGCGAGTGAAGTGAGAAGACTGTATACATTGGTAACCATGCCCCAAAACTGATATCTTTTAAATGACATAGGTGATTGGTGTCTTTATCGAACGGCTTGAAAATTAAGTTTTCATCATTCTTAAGATCTTGTAATAAGTCCCACTCCTTTTTGGTGAGATTGTATTGGCTCTTCAATGGTGTTTTATCCGTCATAAGTTTCTTGAGGTCAGCAATAATGGCTTCATTGAAGACATCCCCCACCATACTCCCCTACTTCTATCATTACTCTACACTCCTCCTTTCTCACCTCCTGATTTAGGCAGGGATTGTGATAGTTTTGCTGCAATTCTCTTAAAGAAATCATTACTGTGTCTAAGTCGCTTATAGGTAGATTAGATCACAGCAATTGAATTTTTCATGAATGTTTTTGCCGTTTATACATGATATAAAGTCCATGGACCTGTATTAAATGTAATAATCCATTAAGGAATGAATGAGAGAGAGAAAAAATATTAATAGCGACTAGCGAATAGTGATATGATATGAATTCTGCCACACTGCAACACTAAGCTGGATCATTCCCCATTCAGGGTACAATTAGAAGGGTGTAAATGGGCTCAAGAGATTGCTACACATGGTTATTTATCCATTCTCATGAAATGTTTACACTATTAGTAATTTTTTAACCATGTGGAACTATTCAGTTCAAATGACCCATTGACTGCAATGCTGCTGGTTGTAAATACTTTGGTTTGTGTTCATTGTTAATTTTATTCACTTTTGTACCTTTTGCACCTTCAAAGATGGCTGCCACAGATTCTTAGCTGTTGTCACCTCTTTGATGTTTAGCATTTCGCTTAGGAATGTTTAGATCACATGCACCTATGAGGTTGTATTTAAGTTCTATTTGAATTTTATTTCACTGACATTGAGAAAGGCATTTTACGCCGAAACGCGTCTGTCAGTGGCGGAGGGGGGGGAGACCGCACAATAAAGAACTTTGCCAGAATTGACCCGTGAGTGCGTCTTTTGTTGTATTTATTATTACCGCTGTGGAGGAATATATATATATGATTTTGGTTCTGTGGAGCTAAAATAAATAACATCATTTGCTGACTTGGTGGTCCGTATCCTTTTTGTTGTTGGCGTGGAGGCTGTGACCACGAGCGCAGAGCGGACAGAGGAGGAACTTTGTGCTCTCATATATATATATATATATATATATATATATATATATATATCCAACTTTTGCAGGATACCCATTCAAAGAAGGCCACTGGAGGGTAAATAGTTCACGTAATTTAATGGCAGCATGCTGGCAACTGACGAAACAGAAAAACACATCCAAGGACTAAACCGCCAGACGCGTTTCGGGAATGTCAAAGTCCCTTCTTCTGTGGCAATTTTTTAGGACAAAAGAAAGCACTGGTGCTAACGCACAGTTCAATATAAAACACCTGCCGCATTGGGCGTGGCCAAAAACACGGCCTTCTGGATATTGTAGTATTTAATACATTCCCCCAGTGGGCGCACTATTCAATGTCCAATTAAAACTTAATTAAACTCCCCAGTGGGTAGATGCAGAGCCTGGCAGTCACTTGCCCCACTTTTGTGCTACCACTGTGAACGGGTAGGCGTCACTTTGCAAATTCTAAAATATCCAGAAGGCCAAGCAATGTTTTTTGGATATATATATATATTCATTCCAGGTTGGCTTGAGTTGGTATTTTACCATTTCAAAGCTGTAATACTGTGCATGGAGTGATAAATGGCTTTTGTCATTTTACAGCTCGACAAGGACAGCACTGTGCTAATCCTACGCTTAAAGACTTTGCTGTAGAAATGGCAAAAGACTTTGTCCTTTTCTATCTCGACGTCGATGGCACTTTGCTAATCCAATGCTTAAAGACTTTGATAGAAAAACAGACATTTGAGGTGAGCAGATCTAGAGTGTCGCTGGTGTTGAGAGTGCTCTATAAGGAGCCGCTTTCCACCTAAACTTGAGAACTACCCAGAGTTCTCTCCTTCTTTTTTGCATGCGTCACTCTATACCTGGAGGGGTTTTGTTTTGACTTATACTGGGTGCTCCCTTGTGTCTGGACAAAGCTATACCTCTCTGAAGAGCTCTAATTAGAGCAAAACACTGTGTCAGGGGTTGCTTTTATATCACTATCAAAGGAGAGAGAGGACTAGGTAGCTAGTCCGTAACCCCAGGGTTTTATATGTGAGATCAAAAAGGACTAGCCTATTTGTGAATTCACATACACTCAAGACTGTAAGACAGGGTACAAACCCTTTTGGTTGTTCATGAAGCCCTCACCCACCAACCTGGTTGGTGGCATGCTTCATCATCGGGCCGCCCCAGTGACACCGAGTGTGTCCCAGGTGTGCTTCGACGCCTGAATACAGCGGAGCAGGTATGTTTCTGAGGGTGCAGTGTAGTGACGTGACATCAGTGATGTCATGAGTGATGTCACTGACCATGTCATGAGTGATGTAATATGTGACGTCAGTGACGTCAGTGCATTGCGGGCGTGCGAGTTATAGTTAGCGGAACTAACTATAACGGGGGAATTTCAATGGTTTTGTAGGAGTGACATGTCCAGCTAACTATAACATGTGTGAAACCTAATTTTTAAGGTTTTTTAAATGCTAATTTCTAATTATATTGTGGCTGAAACCTTAGGTTTTTTCAGTGAATTTCAAAGGTTTTGTAAATGATGATTTTTAAATGTATTAATTGTTATATTTTTTATACTGATTTACTACATTGTTTTAAAGTATTTATTTTTAGATATTTTATTTCTTAAATTACGTCACATATTTTTAATATAAATTGAATATTTTTTTTAAATATTGAAATTATAATATATATTTTTTTATTTAAAATGTATTTAATTTTTTAATATATTTTATATAGCAGGCAATGATAGCCTATGGAATGATATTCAAGTTACTGGAAAGTACGGTTAAAATTACTTTTCAGGAACAGTAGTGAGCTGAAAGATGCAGCACTGAGGTCTCGCCTGATAACAGGTGAGTAAATCGGAGTTGGGCTGATTTTAGAGGAATATTTCTACACTTCAAAAATAGACACTTAGAAACTTTTCTGGTGAAAACCACACAATAGATTCCTATGGAAGGAAATACAAGTTACTGGTAAGTATGCTTAGATTTACTTTTCAGGGTCCGTACTGGGCTCAAAGATGCAGCAATGACGTATCTCGTGATAACAGGTGAGTAAATCGGAATTCGTAGTTCAGATGATTTTAGAGGAATATTTTCCTCAATAGTGAAGGAAATGGGGCGGGGCCTGAGGTGACATGGGTGCAAAAGCGCCCTGTGGTGCGTTTTAGGTTGGGGAATTAATTCCCTTTCAATCCTGAGGTCCCCTGTGAGCCAACTAGCCCACCAGGTACCTCCAGTATGCGCCAGGGAGCAAGGGGAATTTCCATCCACCGCTTTGCTAACTCCACTAGCCCAGCTTTACAACTAAGTCATTTGGGTTTTTCTTTCTCTTTTTTCCACTTGTCTTTGTATTTTTTGTATTATAATATGTATGTATGAATTTACTGTATGCACCCCCAAGGTTTTGGCTTGTAAATTACTGTTTTTCACTACTGTTCTGTTTTCAAAATATAAGTTCCTTTCAGTCCCTACTGGTAGTGAATATATTATAAGTAGGGGTCCCCGTATTTTTCAAAATTAGGCCAATATTACCACCAGCTTTTTGGATTAATGTAATATGTAGTCCTTTGTTAATGTTGGCAACTGGAGGCATTTGTACATTTAAATAAGGAAGCTACAATGACGTCTTGTATCATTATCAAGGTTTGAACGGGACGAAACATGTGGATCGCGTCCTTTGCAGTTTAAATACTTCCAAACTACATCCTGAGTGCAGAGTGAAAGGAGATTGAATACATATATATAAAATTCACTGAACTAAGCATTTTAAAAACCTTAGATATTCACTGAAAAAAACCCACAGGTTTCAGGGACGTTATAGTTAATCTGGTTTTTCACTCATACAAAACCAGAGAAATTCAGAAGTTAGAGTTAGCTGGGCTAACTATAACTCATGCCCCCGAAATGCACTGCTGATGACGTCACATATTACATAACTCATGACATGACCAGTGACATCACTGATGACATCATGATGATATTTCAAATGACTTCACCGATGACATCACCGAAGACATCACCCAGTGACTGTGAGTGTTTCTAAAAAGTTTAAGAATGTGATATTCATATGATGATTCAGTCAGTGTGTGACTGACTGTTTAAGAGATTGATTATACTTTTCTGGGTGAATGTATGGGAGACTGACTAATCTGTGTGAATGTCTATATCAGTCTGTCAGTTGGTGTATAAGTGGCTGCATAGGTTGGTAAATAGGTATAGGAGTGTCTATATGGGTAATTGACTGGTTGTCCGAGTACCTGTATGGTTGCCTGAGTGTTTGTGTGTTGTGTGACTACCTGCATGGATGTGTGAGTGGGTGATTTACTGGGTGTATAGGTTCATGATTGCATCTGCAAGGTGCTGTATGGGTGAGTGAGTGTGCATATGGCTGTGTTGCTGAGTGAATGGATGTCTAAGTGGTATATGAGTAATGCATATGTGAATGGCTCTATATATCTGAGTGTTGGAGTATATAAGTAACTGTATGTGAGAGTGAGTGATTGTGAAAGTGGATATATGGATGAGTGTGTCCTTGTGTCAGTGATTATATAAGAGAGTAAGTATGTGTTAGTATCTGTGTGAATAAGTGAGGTGGTGTGTGTATAACTGTATAGGTGCTTAAAAGGCATTGTGATTGACTCTGGGTGATTGACTAGGTATGTGAGTAACTCTAGGGGTAAGGGGAAGTGTGTGAGAATCTGCATGGGTGTATGAGTGCATATAATAGTGGCTTTATTGATGAGTGACTGCACGTATAAGTGACTGTATGGATGAGTGAGTGGATGTGTGTGTATACCTAGGAATCAGTGAGAGGGTATGTACTAACCGGTATTGGTGTGTCTATGGTTTCAAGAATGGTAGTCTGTATTATAGAGTGGGTGTATGAAAGGGTATATTAGGGTGTCAGGACGTCCATCAGAGACAAGTGGATGATGTCATCAGTGATGTCGATTGAGATGTTATCAGTGATTTGCCAAAATCTTTGGCACCGTTTGACGAATCTTTATGAAATTTTCAAAACAACAGGGTTGGACCGCTCAGTTTGTGTGTTGAAAGTTTCGGGGTGATTTGTCAAGCTAGGGCCAAGAAAAAGGGGGTCCCAAAGCACATTTTCCCCATGTTAATTTCCATAGGAACTTTATTACGATCTACAGCCCGAACTGCTGAACGGAATTACACCACATTTGGCAAAAAGGTAGGCCATGGTTTAGACTGCCTCTTTTTGTTAAATGGTGTAAATCTGTTCAGTAGTGCCTGAGAAATTAAAAAAAGAAAAATATCAATGTCTGAGCACTGAGGAGGGTTCGCGAACCCTCCCAGGCACGAACTTCAATCTGATTGGCTGCCAACACTCCAAACTAGGAAGTGTTGGTAGCCATCTTGTGACACGGTAATCGAGTCACAGGAAAAAGGGTGATAAAAAGTGAAAAATGAAGAAAAGGGGGCAGGGTAGGAACACCCTGCCCCCTTGGGCAGGGTAGGAACACCCTGCCCCCTTGGCCTGCTCAGGGATGTCCCACAAGGACCCCAAGGCCCCAATAAAGCTGGTTTTTTTAAACAAATTGGGTGAATTTGCACTGGAATTGCGAATCCGGACGTGAAAATGTAAAACAAAAAGGAACCGGCTCCCGTGCTTTGTTTATGAAAGCCGTGGAATGGCCAAGGCCCGGGGGAACTCAACAAGTAATTTGCAGTGGCCCCCACAGCCCCAGGGGCCACCACCTCCCCAGGGCTAATTTGAAAGTATGCGGGGGCACTGCGGCCCCCAGCCCCGGGGACCGCCACCTCCCTGGGGCTTGGAAAAAATGCATGGGGGTCCCAATCCCCACCACACTGCCCTGGGGACCTCCACCTCCCTGGGGCTTTGAAAACGAACTGTGAGGGAGGCATGTGCCCCTCCACAACCCCAGGGACCACCACCTCCCCGGGGCACCAAATATTCAAATTTGGGGGTCCATTATGAACTACCACCTCCCGGGGGCTTTGCAAACATGGTGTGGGAGACCTCGTGGCCCCCTCCAGGACCACTTGAAAGCCCAGTGTCCGCCAGCACCCAGGGCCGAATCCTGCAATGTCCCGGGGTGCCCACCCCGGGACACTGCTGTTTGCTATGGCAGGGCGGGAGCCATGAGGCTCCCACCCTGCCATAGCAAACCCTGCTTTGCTTGATTGAAGCGAGAGCAGGAAAACCTGCTCTCACTTCAATGAAGAAAAACAGATTGCTTTAGAGCAAGGGGAGCTGCATGTTAGCAGCTCCCCATGTTCAAAAGCAATGGCGGCTCCCTCATGAGGCTGTGAGCTGGCGGGACCATGCGTCATTGGGGCTCCCCCCACGGTTCCCAACGCAAAGGACTGGACCTAGGGAATGGGGTCTGCGGGGACCCAGGGGAGGGGGACCATGCGGCCCCCCTCTCTCGAAATCAAGAAAAATTAAGAGAATTAATTAAAGCCAAGCCACCGGGATGGGGTCCCTGGGGCCAGAAATAGCCCAGGGGAGGGGGCCATGTGGCCACCCTCCTCTCAAATATAAATAAAATGTTTAAAAAACTAGGCTAGGCCCCGGGGATGGGGTCCCCGGGGCAAATAGTGGCCCAGGGAAGGGGGCCTCGTGGCCCCTTACCGTTTGTTTTTTATAAAATAAAAGAAAAAAATGCTTAGGCCCTGGGAGATGGAGTGCCCGAGGCCAAAAGTGGCCCAGGGACGGGGTCCACACAGCCTCCCTCCCAGAAAATAAGAATATCTTTTTTTTAAAAAGAAACCAGCAACTCGCCGGAGGCCCCGTCCCCTCACTGCAGCACTCTGCAAACGCAACCACTGGCGCGTTCTAAGTTGGGGATTTAAGTCCCCTTGAATACTGAGGGACCCTGGGGGCCAAATAGCCCACCAGGTACCTCCAGTAAGCTCCACAGAGCTGCATTGCAGAGAGGTGGTTCGAGGCCATGCCCCTTTTTACACCTCTCTGCAACACAGCTCTGTGGCACTTACTAGAGGTACCTGGTGGGTTTCGTGGCCTCCAGGGACCCTCAAGATTCAAGGGGAATTAATCCCCCAACTAACAATGCGCCGGGGGTGCCATTGCACAGTGGTGCAGGGAGGGGGCGGGCCTGATATAACAAGTTATCAATCCTGCTGTGTGGGACTTACTGGAGGTAATAAAAGGGGTAGTTGGCTCCCAAGGTTAATATTGGGGGCTAACTATTCCTGCTGTTACCTCCACTAAATCCCACACAGTGGGATTGCTAAAAGGTGTTTGGAGGCCACGGTCACCTTTCTCCACCACTCTGCAAACGTGACTGCTATGTAATAGTTAGAAATTATCATTTAAAAATACCTTTGCAATTCACCCAAACAACCATAGGTTTCAGGGACGTTATAGTTAGAAATTGGCATTTAAAAAACCTTTAAAATTCACTGAAAAAAACACTATTTCTTTGAAGCCCCGGGTGAGCCAGGTCCTGGGGCAATAAGGATATTATATGTAGGGGCCCACGGGGGCCCGGGCAGCCATGGGGACTGCCACCTCCCTGGGATTAGTTTATCATAGGCAGGGGGCACACGGCACCCTCGCACCTTGGACAGCCACTTCCCAGGAATTTAATTATCATAGGGATGGAGCCTTGTGGGCCCCTCAAGCTCCAGGGGACTGCCACCTCCTCGGGGATTTAACTCATTTTGGGTGGAGGGCCTCATGGGCCCCTCAGCACCGGGGATCACCAACTCCATGGGCCTACATGATATAAATGTGGGGGCCAGGGGGCCTCCCCACAACCCCAGGAATCAACAACTTCCTGGGGCTACTTTAAAAAACTAAGTGTGAAGGGGCTCAAGCCCCCACACGGCCCTGGGGACCACCACCTGCCCGTGACTTTATTCCGTTAGAAGGGGGCCACATGGCCCCCCTCCTGGAGCCCTAGATGGTCCTGGGGACCGCCACCCCCCAGGGCCGGCTCCTGCAATGTCCCTGGGTACCCACCCCGGGACACTACCATTTGCTATGGCAGGGCGGGACCATCCTGCCATAGTAAACACTGCTTTGATTTTTGGAAGCGAGAGCAGGAAGCCTGCTTACGCTTCAATGAAGCAAAGCAGATTTGCTTTAGGACAAGGGGGGTTGCATGTCAGCAGCTCCCCTTGTCAAAAAACAATGTTGTCTCCTGCAGGAGGCTCGGAGCGGACTGGGCCTACAGGGGCATTGGCGTTCCCCATGAAAGTTCCCCAAAGAAGGGCCAGGCCCCGGGGGATGGGGTCCCTGGTGTCAGAAGTGGCGTGGGTGGGGGGCTGGAGTTCCCAGGGCCATAATTGGCCTCAGGAGGGGGCTCCTGGCTACAATCTAAAACAAAAACTAAAGGCTGGCCAACCCCAGGGGATGCGGTCCCCGGGGCCAGAAGTGGCCCAGGTAAGTGTGGTCATCTGTCCTCCGTTCCATAATATCATTTAAATGAAAAAAGAGGCAATGCCACTGGGGATGGTGTCCTGGGCCAAAATTGACCTCGAGATGGGAGCTATGTGGACCCCCTCCCATAATACTTTTTTTTAAACAAGGCCAGGCTTTGGGGGATGGGGTCCCCAAGGTCAAAAGTGGCACAGAGAAGGGGGGGGGACCCAACCCCCTTCTCTAATATCATTTAAATTTTAAAAAATGGCAATGACATGGGAGATGGGGTACCCGAGGCTGTAATCAGCCTCGGGACGGGGGACAACGCACCACCTTTCCCATTTTTCCCCAATAATTTTTTACAAAATGTCTCAGGTCCTGGGGGATGGGGTCCCCAGAGCCCTCAAAATATTAAGAGAAGGGGGGCCACACAGTCCCCCTTCTAACCCATAACAATGAAAAGCCGTCATTATGCTGGAGGCCCCGCCCCCTCCCTGCATCACTCAGCTAACGCACGTCCTGGTGCGTTCTAAGTTGGAGGATTAAGTCCCCTTGAATCATGAGGGTCCCTGGGGAACTTCATCCCTTGAGCACCAGTGCGCCAGGAGGCGCGTTTGCAGAGTGGTGTAAAAAGGGGGCGTGGCCTCAGACCACTCCCAGCAATCCAGGTGGTGGGGCTTACTGGAGGTACCTGGTGGGCTACTTGGCCCCCAGGGACCCACAGGATTCAAGGGGACTTAATCCCCCAATCCAGAATGCACCAGGAGGTGCATTTGCAGAGTGGTGGAGAAAGGGGGCATGACCTCTGTCCACCTGTCAGCAATCCTACTATCTGGGGCATGCTGGAGGTATCAGGTAGGCTAGTTTGCCCTAAGGACCCCAGCAGCGAAGTGCACTTTAATTCCTAGAGCGCACCAGGAATTGTGTTTGCAGAGTGGTGGGGAAAGGGGGCTTGGCCTGCTATGCGAATTCAGCAAACCTGCTGTTTTGGAACCTTGGGGGCCAACTACCCCTCCTGTTACCTCTAGTAAATCCGACACAGTGGGATTGTTAAGAAGTCTTCGGAGGCCACGCTCACCTTTCTCCACCACTCTGCAAATGCACCTCCTGGCACAGTACTGGTTAGGGCATGAAGTTCACTTTACTCCTAAGGGACTTTGGGAGCCAAGTAGCCCTCCTGGTACCTCCTGTAAGTCCTACACTGCAGAATTCTTGAACGCTGGTCGAACACCCAGCCCCCTTTCTCCACCACTCTGCAAATGCGGCTACCAATGTAAAGAAACATTTGTAATGTAATAGGTCTCGCATTTGCAAGAGTTAGAGCTATTGGTGTTGTAAATGTAAAAGTTTTTTACTAATGTTTTTGGGAGTAGAGTGGATATATGTTGTGTGTAGTAAAATTAGGTGGTATGTTGTGCAGTGAAATGATGTGGATAGAAAGTATGTGGTATTTGGTGTATAGGAATTATGTAGAGTGGGATTATATGTTATGGAGAGTAATTATGTGGTATGGTAGTCTGTGTTGTGGAGTGGTAATCTCAGGTTTAGTCTTCCTCGTTTTCATAGAAGCTACACTATACACTCAAGGAGACAAAAAAAGAAGGAACCACTGACGAGCACTTCTGGACCTAGTCAGAGGTATGAGATCCATAGGGACAAGATCTTTCAGCTACCTGGAAGTAAAAAGCTGGAACGCTTTACCCTTGTCCCTCAGGGAGGAGCAATCAGAGAGTGGTTTCAGCAGAAAACTAAAAACATGGCTCTTCCGAAAAGTATTAAAGCTAATAAACATATAGAAGAATCCCAACTTGATTTGTCTATTAAACGCAGTATAGTCTATTCCCATATCGCGGACCGAGTGGCCTCCCAATATAGACAACACAGAACAGAAAGTTATGAATTAAATGAACAAACAGGCAAAGTATTAGCGCAGAGACTACGTCAAAAAGCAATACCTAATGAAACTCTTAAAATTCGAGATCTTAGTGGGGTAGTTAGGACCTCTAAAGGGGGTATATTAGCAGCATTTAATGAGTTTTATCAGGCTCTATATCGTCAACCCAACAATGTGGCAGATTTATGAGTAAAGATGTCACAATATCTGGAAGGTGTTAATAAAACTGACCTGTTAGAAGAACAGAAAAATATACTCAGTGCTTCAATTACTTGGGAAGAAATTGAAACTGCTAATATGGGACTGACTACTGGTAAGGCAATGGGACCAGATAGTGTCCCTCTAGAATTTTATCAAATATTTAGGAGAGTCTTAAAATCAGAACTGACTAAGATCTTCCAGCTAGCTTTTGCAGGTAACCCTCCTGTTTCATGGTCATTTGCCACTATTGTTATATTTAAAAAGAAAGGGAAGGTCAGTGATGAACTAGGGTCATATAGACTCATTTCTCTTATTTCAGCCGACGGTAAAAAAAAATCAAAAATCCGTGTGAACAGATTAAATTAATTGATGCCGTCTCTTGTTTCCATAAGACAACATGGATTCATTTCAAAAAGAAATACTACGGATCCCATTAAACAGTAAAGCATTGCTGGATTGGGCACAGGCCTCCGAGTCCCCGGTTGCGGTGGCCCTGTTGGACACTGAAAAAGCGTTCAACAGGGTCGCCTGGGGATTCCTATGGGCTGTAATGGCTTGGATGAGACTTCCTAAGGAATATATTAATGCAATTAAGGCACTTTATCTCCATCTGAAAGCCCCTATTAGGATTACAGATACACTTTTGGAATGTGTTAGGATAACGAGGGGGACAAGGCAAGGTTGACCTTGCTCTCCCTTGCTGTTCGCAATATATTTAGAACCTTATCTTCGTAAATTGTCAATAGAAGAGGACATCGCTCCGGTTATGATCAGACACAATGAATTTAAAATATTTGCATACGCAGATGACGTTGCCATTACTACCTCAGATATCAGATGGGCATTACCAAAAATAACTTATCTCGCAGAAGAGTTTGGAGCTTTATCGGGCTACAAGTTAAATCTTGCAAAAACCCAGCTGATTCATTCTGAAAGTGGCCGGCCTAATGACTTGGTTTTTGTCTCCGAAGCTCAATACCTCAGGATTACAATATCTTCCAAGATTGACGAAATTGTCCATCTCAATATTAAGCCAGTCTTAAAATCCTCTAATAATATTTTGGAAAGGTTAAATAACCTACATTTTTCTCTTTATGGCCGCGCTAATATATTAAAAATGCAGATTTTTCCTAAATTTTTATATTTATTTTGTACAATACCTCTTTTGTTTTTATCATCTTATTTTAATAAAATGGATAGAATGGCATCCAGGTTTCTCGGACCAGACGGGCCTTGAGATGGTGCTCCCTCCCGAGAATGAAGGGTGGTTGGGGGATTCCCAATTTTCCGCTATATTATTGGCTTATCTCACTAAGATATATGGGCATACTAATTTTTCCAAATATTATTACGGATGAATCGATCCACCCTTCAATTTATGAAATGCTGCTAGGTGAGGAAGTCTCTCAATGCTTAGTAAAAGTTGTAGAACCTAGTTACTACAAAAAGACTAAGTTCAAAATTATGTTAGCGGCCTCGGCAATCTGGAGGCAGATAAAGAAGAAAATTATCCGGTGGAGCGATTTAAACTATTATTCTCCAGTGTTGAATACCCGTATGCTACCTGAGATTTTTAAAGATCAAATTATGAAAAGATGGCACTCTGCTGGGATTCGTCTATTGGGAGATTTTTATCAAGGCACTCAAATCGCTTCTTTTTCTAGTTTACAAACAGAATATAAACTGTCTAGAAATGACTTCTTCAAATACCTCCAGGTACTGAGTTTTTTGGAATCTAAGGGTCTTCTTGACCATATATGTATGAACAAAAATATTATTTTAGAAACTAGCAGAAGGGTTAAAAAAATTGGTTTAGTTTATCAGATGGCTATTAAACAAATCGATGACGATCTAAGTGTGATTGAGAGTACATGGCAAAGGAAATTTGAAACTGAAAATGTTGATATAGTTAGATCTATTGAATTATCAATTAGGATGCTATTTAATGGCTCGCTTCAAAGCCAGCACTTTATGTCAATTTATGACCTTTATTATTCCCCGGCCAAATTGGCTAAATGTAAAGTCAGAAATAGTGATGAATGTAAACAGTGTGATAAAGCAGCTGCTGACTCTATTCATATGTTTTTTAAATTGTTTGAAACTTTCTCAATTTATTGCAGATGTCGAATTCTTTTTAAATAATAGTTTGGGGATCACTTTAAGATTAACTGGCGAAATGGTTATTGTAGGTCTTCAAACGGATCAAATTGGAATAAGGTCAGCTGCTGAAGAAGCTTTTTTATTTAATTGTATGGCAGTTTTTCGTTTTTGCATTACTTCTCGCTGGTTAGACCCTGAGCCTCCAGTTTTAAATCATTGTCAATCCAAATTGCTATCTATATATCAACTAGAAATGGCAATCTATAGATTTAAGGGTTTAAAAAGGAAAACGTTTGGACAAAAAGTTTGGGCCCCTATCTCAAAATGGATTTAATTTGATTTGATCATATTATGATTTATCAATTATGTTATGTATCATGCTCAATGTACGACTGTTTGCTGAAATGAAATCAATAAATTAAAAAAAAAACATGGCTCTTCACACAATAGAAAGGAATTAGCCATTATAGGCAAGTACTGATTACTGGAGTTGTCAGCGCGGGGACACACCAGTAGGTGTAACCAGGCACTCTATGAGCAGGGCCACTTTCGCTCTATTATACATTTTCCACATTTGCCACATAATCCTTCGTCTGCTGCATAATCTGCAGATTTGAACAAAAAACCCTTGTTTCTAGCTCAAGTGGCTCAAACGTTACCAAAAATGCAGTGACAAGTTGCATAGGGCTTGATGTAGGTAAATTAGATTTACCGATTCATTAATACCGAATTTTAGCGATTCGGTATTCATGAATAGGTAAATCTAATGTAGGTAATAATTCGGTATCAAATACCTAATCAGTAGGATTCTGCATTTACCGATTCGGTAATTACCGAATCGGTATTTGCCGTTCATTCCTGTGGGCCTTGAAGCCCATAGGAATCAATGGCAAATACTGATTCGGTAATTACTGAATCAGTAAAAATACCGAATTGCCAAGGGGGACAGGGTGTCACTTTGACACCCTGTAGCACCCCTGTTTCTGGCTTGTGTGCCATGTGGCACACATACATGCCCTTAGGGCATGTATGTGTGCCACATGGCACAGGTGTACATGCACAGATGTGCATGTACACAGGAATTTGTTATTTACCACCCAATAGTGTTGGGTGGTAAATAACAAATTCTTAAGGGCCTGTGGCACAGTTTACTGTGCCACCTACATCTGGATTTACATAATCAGTAAATTTACTGATTCGGTATTTTACCGATTCAGTAAATTTACAGAATCGGTAAATTTACTGATTCTGTAAATCTCAAGCCCCCTACATGTCAAACACCAAATACCGGTCAGTAACGGCCAAAATCGGCCGTTACTGACCGGTATTTGGTCTCCTACATCTGGCCCATAGTGTGGTGGAAGGCCCTTTGCCCACCCAAAATAGTCATAGTACTTATGGCTAAATGGGAGTATTAGATTGGTACTATTGTTGTGCAAACAACTCTTACTTGTTTCTGCACCTCTCTTTCCTCTTTCTGCATCTCTCTTCCTTCTTTCTGCACCTTTCATCCTTTTTATGTACTTATCTTGCCTCTTTCTGCACTTCTCTTGCTTTTTTCTGCATGTCTCATTTCTTTCTGCAACTCTCTTGCCTCTCCTGCACTTCTCTTGCCTATTTCTGCACCTCTCTTGTTTCTGTCTGTTACCCTCTTGCACATTTCTGCACCCCTCTTGTCTCTTTCTGTACCTCTTTTGGTTCTTTCTCCATGTCCTTTGCCTCTAACTGCACCCCGTTCCCTCTTTCTGCACCCCTTTTGCCTATTTCTGTAACTGTTGCCTCTTTCTGCACTTTGCTTGACTTTATCTGTACCTCTGTTGCTTCTTTCTACATCCCTCTTGCCTCTTTCTGCACCCCTCATCCTTCTTTCAGCACCCCTCCTGCCTCTTTCTGGACTCCACTTCCCTCTTTCTGCAACTCTCTTGCCTGGTTTTACACCTCCCTTCCTGATTTCTTTACCTCTCTTGCCTCTTTGTATACCCCTGTTCTCTTGCCTGTTTCTGCAACTCTCTTGCATCTTTCTACAGTTCTCTTGCCTCTTTTGATGCCTCTGTTGCTTTTTTCTGCACTTCTCTTGACTCTTTCTGCACCCCTCTTCTCTCTTTCTGCACCTCTTTTGCCTCTGTCTGCATCCCTCTTGCCTCTTTCTGTACATCTGTTCTGTTTATTTTTCTGCACTTCGCTTGCTTCTTGCTGCACCCCTCTTGCCTCTTTCTGCACCTCTGTTGCTTCTTTCTGCACTTCTCTTGCGACTTTCTGCACCTCCCTTGCACATCTCTGAACCGCTTGTGCATCTTTGTGCAACGCTACTGCCTGTTTTTGGAAATGTCTTGCCTCTTTCTGTACTTCTCTTGCCTCTTTCTGCACCCTTCACCCTTCTTGCCTCTTTCTGGACTTCTGTTGCTTCTTTCTGCACTTCTATTGCTTCTTACTGCAATTCTGTTGCTCTTTCTGTATTCATCATGCCTCTTTCTACTCCCTTCTACCTTCTTTCTACACCTCTCTTGTTTCTTTCTGCACCCCTGTTGCCTCTTTCCACACACTTCTTCCTTCTTCCCTCTTTCTAAACCTCTCCATTCTCTTTCTCCACCTCTCTTGCCTCTTTCTGCATCCCTGTTCCTCATTCTGCACATCTCTTGCTTGTTTCTGCAACTCTCCTACCTCTTTATTCAGTTCTATTGCCTCTTTCTGTACCTCTGCCACTTATTTCAGCACTTCTCTTGCCTCTTTCTGCACCCCTCTTACCATTTTCTGCACCTCTCTTGGTTATTTCTGTAATTCTCTTGTTTCGTTCTGCACCTGTCTTGCACATTTCTGCACCCTTCTTGCCTCTTTCTGCACCCATCTTCCCTCTTTCTGCACCTCTCTTGCCTCTGTCTGCCCCCTTCTTGCCTCTTTCTGCTCCTCTGTTCCTTCTTTCTGTACTTCTCTTGCCTCTTTCTGCACCTCCGTTGGTTCTTTCTGCACTGCTCTTGCTTCTGTCTGCTACTCTCTGGCACATTTCAGTACCCTTCTTGCCTCTTTTTGTATCTCTCTTGCCAATACTTCACTTCTCTTGATTATGTCTGCCCTTCTCTTGCTTCTTTCTACACCTCTCTTGCTTCTTTCTGCACACCTTGTTGTGTTTTACCTATGACCCTAATTAAATATTTCATATTTAGTAATAGCCAATGCAAACCAAATGTGGCAAGGCTACTTCCTTAGACTCCTAGAAAGCACAACGAGTTCTTACAACATACCAAACCTCCAGCAACCTGGGAATTCCCTGTGCTTTTGTTTTGATTTGTCTTAGAACTCCTGCAAGCACTGAAAGAATGGTCAGTTCTTAGTGACATCTTTAATTGACGTCTTATGTCCAACCTTACGTCAAACACGGCACCTTCCAGGTATAAATATACCAGCATTTGCCTTAAGCAACACACAGTGGTGTGGAGCAGAGTGGCTATCTACTTATCCGAAGCCCAGCTGATGCGAGTGCCCAAGGAAGCCGTCCCTCCCATTTGACGCACTGAGAAAGACGCTGTCTTTTTCACCTGCCAAGAAAATCCAGCTTCAGTGTTTCCAGTCACCCTCGCGGGTTACTGGGAGATCGAGTCCTGAGAGCGAGATACAAGACCTCCTCCATTCTAAAAACCAAGGTATGGAGCTGATTAGATCCTTAGAGAATTCCTGGGTCCGATACTTGGCAAAAACTAACTTAACTTAAACTGCAGCCCATCTACTCCTTCCCACGTAATAGGCTTAGGTTAGGTACACCGGGGTAGGCGTATTTGGAAGCACCAGTTGAGTACGTTTAGTCAAGCTTTTATCTTTGTATGTAACTGTATATATTTTATACCTTTTAAGTATCATATGGCTCAGAAACTATATCAATGCTTTTACAGTATTATTTCATAATACTCCTTTTACTGTACGCACTTTACTTTATAACAAGTATTGCAATCATAGCAATTCATTTCTATTGCATGAGAAAGAAGACTGTTCAATAGATAACACATTTTTTATTGAAAACGCCCGTCTCTCTATTTCTCTGCACTCTGGTGAAACTAAGTATGCACAACTGACTGAGTGAAATAGCTATCTATTGTTTTCACCCGACTTTGGAGATATACTCCTTATTCTGGGGGAGCAAAGTTGTCATGTTTATGCGGTTGTCAGAAGCTGAATCCCTTCTTGTCTAATCAGGGAAGTTCACTCCTCCCTGTTCATTCGAGAAAGTTTCTAGTGACCTCTGAGCTAGCTGGCAAACCTAAATTAAGTCTAACATATTCAATAGAGACCTAGTCGCCCTCAGTCCTACGTCTAAACTATTGTTTATGTTATTCCAATGCGCAGATCCTATTGGGTAAAATAGGAACTACACTACATGGCGCCCAACGTTTGGTAAGGCGCTAATCTAACGCAAGATACTAGAGTAACTCAGTCGTGCTTTTTCACACAGACTCTTTTTTCCCGTAAAAACTCCAATAGACGTCTGGAGTGGGTGAAAAGTTAATATCCGCCGGAACTTAGTAGGATGAGAATCCTATGTATTAGTTTACGGTATAATCAACGTTGAAGGATACAGTGTTCCAAAATATTGTGCACCTAATCTTTTGTTTCCTCAAAAAAACTTGCTCTGCAAGACACTTTTCATTAAATAATGTCGCTTAACGGCGACAACAACAAAGCCGGTGGACCCGCAGTAAATGCTAATCAACCGGGTGCAGACCTTACAGGGTTGAATGAAGACGACCGTGATGCAGTAATCATCCCGGCCAACATAGGAAAAACCATAACTATAAAACTTATAGAAAATGGAGTAACAGTAAGAGGTGGTACGGTCGTATTTGTGGTAGAGGCACATGAGTTTCGGCAGACAGAGGTATTCTATTCCTGGATAACTTTTCCAGCAGCAAATGCTGTAACACATGAGTTCCACTTCTACAAAGTAGCGGAATCTCCAGAGGAATACTCTCCTTTTGAGGAAGTTGAAATTCCACTAACATACCAAGAGCACCTGCTCTTGTTTAATGGTGCCCTAAATCATCAAAATCACATTACCTGGCTAGGTCCATTAGGTAGACCAGGAGCCACATGGCCGGTTCTAGATAGCTACACACCAAATCCCGACATTGATAAAATGTCTAATGAAGAACTCTTAGTTAAAATAAAAGAATTAACAAGAGCATATAGGGATTTAGTTCAATTAACAATGGGTGGTAAACCAGTAAAACCCCAACTAATTGAAAATCCTGAAAAAACATTTATTAAAAATAATCTCAATTCTCAAAAGAAGAACTGGGAGGGTAACAAACAAACCACTCCCAGAGAAAAACAATTTCAGTCCAGGGGAAGGTCTCCCCAATGGAGAAATAGATCTCCAGAGAGGGGGGGGCAAGTCTCCCCAAAGGGAGCCCTCTGAGAAAAGATATAACCTTAGAAATAGGGACAATCTGAGAAAACCTGATGTTGACGCACGTTCCTCTCGATCTTTTTAGACTTCCTCAAAGAAATCGGAAAGAAGAGGACGGTCAGAACACAAGGAAGAGCACGTCAAGTCCAAAGACAAAGAACCTGCTCATCAAAATAACAAATCACAATTTCCCAGAAAGAAGGTAGCAAGTATTAAAATAAAACATGCCGAGAATCCTGAGGACACAACTGAAAAAGGGGGAGTGGGCCCAGACAATGCTAGACAGCGCAGCAGAAGTGAGCATAGCTCGCAAGATCCTGATGAATCTCCTAGAGACAGTGGACACAAATGAATAGATTCAAGTGGAAACTGCAGACACCCGAGTGAGCGAGTGAGCGTGCCCCATAAACTGTACGAAATAACATTGCGTATAGAGGGAGATAAAACTAGGAAAATAAAAAGTCTCTTTAGGGAGAATCTATTGAAAGGCTATGACATCCTTCTAGCAGAAAAAAACTGGCCACCAGAGTTTGTCAGGGAGTGCTCACATGGTGAAGAAATGATTATGCCTGCCTTCTCAAATCACATTCCAATACATAAAAAATACACACTTGCTAGAAAATAGGCAGTGGCCCAAGCCCCAGCATTATATAAAAATCATGAAGGATGGGATGAGGACTCTCCTCATCATAAAATCCAGTTAAAAAATCAACCTACTGCACAGAGGTAGTATCCGGTTAAGCAAGAAGCTAAAAAACAAGTAAAAGAAATTTTAGATCAACTTGAGCATCAGGGGGTGATTGAAACATGCACTTCACAAATGAACAATCCTTTGTTTCCTGTCTCCAAGCCAGATAATTCATGTCATCTAGTTTTAGACTACAGACATCTAAACTCCTGCTGTAAAACTTGTGCAGTCCAAAACTCACACAGTGCAGCACTAATGAATAACATTGTGCGCAAAAAATATAAAACGACATTAGATATCTCTAATGGAATCTTCTGTCAAAACATTGCACCTGAAAGCAGGCATTTTACCGCTTTCTCAATAATGGGGTCCCAAAAACAATTTTGTCGTCTCCCACAGGGATTCAAGAACAGCCCAGGAATATTTTCAGCAAGGGTAAAAGAGTTACTACAAATGTATGATGATGAGGCATTATCTTATGTCGATGACATCTATCTTACAGATGATGACCTGGAGACTCACTTGAAAAGAGTGAACACCATAATACTTGGGTTCGCTTCTGAAGGGTACAAATTTAATTTAAAAAAATCTGGAATTGCCCATTTAACTTTCCTATTTTTAAGTTATGAATTATCAAGTGAAGGCAAATGCCTGGCAGACAACTTCTTGGAGAAGTGTGCTGTACTCCAAGCTCCAAAAATGCTGAAAAACCTGCAATCAATACTAGGTTTCCTGAATTATGCAGAGAGAGTTAAACCTCTCTATGAACTAATAAAAGCAGATTTTAAACCAATTAATTGGACTCAAAAACACACAGAAATTTTAAGATCACTGCAGACAGATATGTTAATTAAAACAAAACTGCAAACACGCACGAATGAACGCAACCTTGTAATCCGAATCATCCCAGGAAAATGCGGATTCACATACCTGACCTCTAATGAGGGAGAAACGGTACCAATAGCTTACAAATCACAATTGTACACACAAGCTGAAATGAAATTCAGTTCAACAGAAAAAATTCTGACAGCGGTTCAAACTTCTGTAGCAAAAGAAAGAGCCCTAGCGCAAGGCAAAAGGATATCTGTGTTAGCAGCAGAATCAGCCATTGAAGCATTAACCAGCCCACACATGTGGCATTAGATCCAGAATGGATACAATGGGAAAATTATCTTACTGCAGAAGGCGTGAAACACTATTTTGATCCAAAAATGAAAAAACTAGAAAATCTGGAATACGAACATGAATGTCCTCTGCCGATAGAAATTCTGCCTCTAGAACAATACACCTGTGTTATCTACACGGACAGATTTGCACAACACTACGTTGTGGAAAAACAGATTTACAATGCAGCATGTGCGATTGTTAAAGGTCTCTGGCGCTTAGGTAAATTCAGACCGATGGTCACTAAAACTGAATCACTCAGAAACTGTTCAGCTCAGGGAGCTGAAATAGGATCCCTAAAAATGGTGCTGGAAAATGCCGAACGTGAATTCCCGACACTAATAGTGTGCGATTCGCATTACTGCGTCCGATCTTACAATAATTTCATGCAGACCTGGATAAAAAACGGTTACAAAGATGAGACAGGTGCCACACATAAAAAACTATCAGCCAGATTCATCATTGTCCCGTTTTGCGAGTCCTTAATAGCGATTATTAAGGAATCGCTATTAAGGACTTGCAAAACGGGATTCATGTAGGAATCGCTAAATAAATTGCGATTCCTACACATTCCTTATTTGCGATTCGTAATTTGCTAATCGCAAATAAGGATGCGATTTCAAGGGTGCCAGGGGTGTCCAAAGGACACCCTGTAGCACCCCTGAAATGTAATCTACATTGGTGTTGCGCACACACATGTCCAAAGGACATGTGTGTGTGTAACATGCAACTTAGAAAAATGCATTTAAATGCATTTTTCTAAGTTTTCGCTATTTACCACGAGGTTTAACCTCATGGTAAATAGTGGCCCAAAATTGCGAATTCGCAATTTTAAAATAGTTCATGAATTGCATTTAAGGAATCTCAAATAGAGATTCCTTAAATGCAATTCCTCACAAATGTGCGAATTCTTTAATAGCAATTTTTGCATTTGGGATGAAGAATCCAAATGCAAAAATTGCACTCGCAAAGGGCCAGATTCTCAGAATCTGGCCCTTTGCAAGCCCATTTTTCGTTGATGAATATAGCTGTATGGGAACAAGTAGTTCATTTGCAGAAAGAACTACAAAAGACTCACATAATACATACGCAGAATCTTCAACGTGATGACGTTCATGTTGCAGGGATTTCATTGGCTGGCAAAGCCACAGCGGCGGCTGATCACTCGGCTTCCGTAGTTATAAAAAAGCGTACGAAAACACAAATAGATGGCGAAACGCTAATTGCAGTAAAAGCCTCAATGGAAGGCAATTATATGGCGTTACCTTTAAACTATCCACTCAATAATACATACAAAAAAAAACCTGCAATCAATACTAGGTTTCCTGAATTATGCAAAGAGAGTTAAACCTCTCTATGAACTAATAAAAGCAGATTTTAAACCAATTAATTGGACTCAAAAACACACAGAAATTTTAAGATCACTGCAGACAGATATGTTAATTAAAACAAAACTGCAAACACGCACGAATGAACGCAACCTTGTAATCCGAATCATCCCAGGAAAATGCGGATTCACATACCTGACCTCTAATGAGGGAGAAACGGTACCAATAGCTTACAAATCACATTTGTACACACAAGTGAAATGAAATTCAGTTCAACAGAAAAAATTCTGACAGCGGTTCAAACTTCTGTAGCAAAAGAAAGAGCCCTAGCGCAAGGCAAAAGGATATCTGTGTTAGCAGCAGAATCAGCCATTGAAGCATTAACAAGCCCACACATGTGGCATTAGATCCAGAATGGATACAATGGGAAAATTATCTTACTGCAGAAGGCGTGAAACACTATTTTGATCCGAAAATGAAAAAACGAGAAAATCTAGAATACGAACATGAATGTCCTCTGCCGATAGAAATTCTGCCTCTAGAACAATACACCTGTGTTATCTAGATACCTAGATATCTCTAATGGAATCTTCTGTCAAAACATTGCACCTGAAAGCAGGCATTTGACCGCTTTCTCAATAATGGGGTCCCAAAAACAATTTTGTCGTCTCCCACAGGGATTCAAGAACAGCCCAGGAATATTTTCAGCAAGGGTAAAAGAGTTACTACAAATGTATGATGATGAGGCATTATCTTATGTCGATGACATCTATCTTACAGATGATGACCTGGAGACTCACTTGAAAAGAGTGAACACCATAATACTTGGGTTCGCTTCTGAAGGGTACAAATTTAATTTTAAAAAATCTAGAATTGCCCATTTAACTTTCCTATTTTTAAGTTATGAATTATCAAGTGAAGGCAAAAGCCTGGCAGACAACTTCTTGGAGAAGTGTGCTGTACTCCAAGCTCCAAAAATGCTGAAAAACCTGCAATCAATACTAGGTTTCCTGAATTATGCAGAGAGAGTTAAACCTCTCTATGAACTATTAAAAGCAGATTTTAAACCAATTAATTGGACTCAAAAACACACAGAAATTTTAAGATCATTGCAGACAGATATGTTAATTAAAACAAAACTGCAAACACGCACGAATGAACGCAACCTTGTAATCCGAATCATCCCAGGAAAATGCGGATTCACATACCTGACCTCTAATGAGGGAGAAATGGTACCAATAGCTTACAAATCACATTTGTACACACAAGCTGAAATGAAATTCAGTTCAACAGAAAAAAATCTGACAGCGGTTTAAACTTCTGTAGCAAAAGAAAGAACCCTAGCGCAAGGCAAAAGGATATCTGTGTTAACAGCAGAATCAGCCATTGAAGCATTAACAAGCCCACACATGTGGCATTAGATCCAGAATGGATACAATGGGAAAATTATCTTACTGCAGAAGGCGTGAAACACTATTTTGATCCGAAAATGAAAAAACTAGAAAATCTGGAATACGAACATGAATGTCCTCTGCCGATAGAAATTCTGCCTCTAGAACAATACACCTGTGTTATCTACACGGACAGATTTGCACAACACTACGTTGTGGAAAAACAGATTTACAATGCAGCATGTGCGATTGTTAAAGGTCTCTGGCGCTTAGGTAAATTCAGACCGATGGTCACTAAAACTGAATCACTCAGAAACTGTTCAGCTCAGGGAGCTGAAATAGGATCCCTAAAAATGGTCCTGGAAAATGCCGAACGTGAATTCCCGACACTAATAGTGTGCGATTCGCATTACTGCGTCCGATCTTACAATAATTCCATGCAGACCTGGATAAAAAACGGTTACAAAGATGAGACAGGTGCCACAATAAAACATAAAAAACTATCAGCCAGATTCATCATTGTCCCGTTTTGCGAGTCCTTAATAGCGATTATTAAGGAATCGCTATTAAGGACTTGCAAAACGGGATTCATGTAGGAATCGCTAAATAAATTGCGATTCCTACACATTCCTTATTTGCGATTCGTAATTTGCTAATCGCAAATAAGGATGCGATTTCAAGGGTGCCAGGGGTGTCCAAAGGACACCCTGTAGCACCCCTGAAATGTAATCTACATTGGTGTTGCGCACACACATGTCCAAAGGACATGTGTGTGTGTAACATGCAACTTAGAAAAATGCATTTAAATGCATTTTTCTAAGTTTTCGCTATTTACCACGAGGTTTAACCTCATGGTAAATAGTGGCCCAAAATTGCGAATTCGCAATTTTAAAATAGTTCATGAATTGCATTTAAGGAATCTCAAATAGAGATTCCTTAAATGCAATTCCTCGCAAATGTGCGAATTCTTTAATAGCAATTTTTGCATTTGGGATGAAGAATCCAAATTCAAAAATTGCACTTGCAAAGGGCCAGATTCTCAGAATCTGGCCCTTTGCAAGCCCATTTTTCGTTGATGAATATAGCTGTATGGGAACAAGTAGTTCATTTGCAGAAAGAACTACAAAAGACTCACATAATACATACGCAGAATCTTCAACGTGATGACGTTCATGTTGCAGGGATTTCATTGGCTGGCAAAGCCACAGCGGCGGCTGATCACTCGGCTTCCGTAGTTATAAAAAAGCGTACGAAAACACAAATAGATGGCGAAACGCTAATTGCAGTAAAAGCCTCAATGGAAGGCAATTATATGGCGTTACCTTTAAACTATCCACTCAATAATACATACAAAATTGATGTGAACTCTGTTCCGTTTGCTCAAATGCCTGGAGTGGGGGATAGAGTAATTCCAAACACGTACCAGAGAGTCTTCTTGATACAAAAAGCACATATGGGATTGGGTCTGAGGCACGAAGAGATCATGAAATCTCTAATAGAACTACAATCTCAGTACTGGTGGCCGGGGATGAGCGTAGAACTTTATAAATTTGCAATGAATTGTGAGGACTGCAACAGAGATCGCAGTTGTAAACCGGACCAGACACCAGCCCAGACACCACTATTAGAAAGCATCAGGCTATCTATGCGCAGACGTCCGGACGGACAAATGCGGTCCCATAAAAATTAAGACAGGATTCATTTGGATGTGGCCCCAGCGCTCGGCTGACGCCAGAACTGTTATAAAAGATTTGCGAGTCTTTATCTGCACATATGCAATTGGCATGCTACATTCTGACCAGGGTCCTGCGTTTAGCTCTCGGGCTTACAAGGAGGCCATGGCCAGCATGGGCATTGAATTGCAGTACTCTTCTCCCTTCCATCCTGAGGGAAATGCGGTTGTGGACAGAAAAAAAGGGTAATAAAGCAATCTATAACAGCGAGGGTATTAGGTTCAGGTGATGGGTGGGTCAAACATCTAACAAGTGTCCAACGTAGTCTTAATAATATGCCAATAAATTCTCCAGGAGGTGTCAGCCTGTATGAACCTTTATTTGGTACTAGAATGCTTATTCAGGACTTAGATCATCAAACTTCAGTGGTGCAACAAAAAGCTTTTGATATCAAAGATCGTTTGGCTGTTTTACAGGACTTGAATGAAACAAGAAAAAGTCTGAGTAACGAAAAATTAAAGCCAACTACCACTGAAGAAAAACCACCTGTCCCAGCAAGACCTGTCTGGATTCCAAAGATTGGGGATCTGGTCAGAGAAAAGATCGCGGTGACGAAGGAATTTGGGACTTCTTACAGAAAAGCAGTACCTGTCTTAGCTGTCAGCGGAACAAGATGAGTAGTGCTACCGCCTCTTGCTGGTAAAAAGGAGAACCAAGTTGTATCAATCGACCTGGTGAAACCACAACCATGTGGCCAATAATAAGTAGTAGGC
The DNA here is from genome assembly GCF_964263255.1 of Lissotriton vulgaris. Classification (NCBI taxonomy): domain Eukaryota; kingdom Metazoa; phylum Chordata; class Amphibia; order Caudata; family Salamandridae; genus Lissotriton; species Lissotriton vulgaris. Next base: position 1,574,853,156 of record NC_141685.1, read on the forward strand.
CCAGTGGACTCCCAAGAAATAGCAGAAGACCAAATCTTGCTAAATCCAAGAGGTTCAAACTGAGAGACTAATCACATTTGATAAACCTACGGTGATTAAGAAAGGACTATGTAACAAAGCCATGATACTTGTGCCTCTTGAGACCCAAATTACTACAGTTCAACAAGAAACACCAGTCTACAACGATGTAGCTTCGGACTACACAAATGTAAGAAAAGAAAATGCAAAGATCAATGGAAATCCGGAAGCAATCCCACCAATTGACAGAACTGCATCTGGCTATTTTATCAACTTTGATGATTTTCCGATGATTCAAGTGAACATGGAGACAAGTCAGCAACGAAAACATTCAAAGAAAAAGTAAAAGAACTCTTTCATCGACTCAAAGAAATATATCTAACTCCTCAATGGATTAAATTGTGGATTGTGTTAGGCGTACTTTTCCTCTTTCGGTGGCTCATCTTGGTTTTAGGTTTGGGTAGATTTATTGATGGAAAATATAGTAAAAGGGACACAGCAAGTCAGAACATCAACTTGGTCCTGAAACCACACAGATCATCACACATTGAAAAAAGAGAACTGTTATCAGTGAACATCACAGCCATCCCCATACCTGGTGGTGTAGCATGGGACAAAACTGACTATGAAATTTATGGCCCGGTTGAGCTCTTGAAATTGCCACACCAATTTAAGATTTCGTTGAGTGACTTTGTTTCACCTAGTAGATTCTCTGATGATTGGGACTTTGAAAATATTAATAATATGATGTCAGATTTAGAAATGTCAGCAAAATTTACTGCACATGATTATTTACAGGGTTCGTCAAATTATGAGGAAATGCACTGTTTTAACCATTACGGGCATCCTTATCTGCATAAGTCCGCAAATCCTAGAAATATTTTCATTTATAATCAATGGGAACATTGTCCAACCCCGCCAAAAGGCATGGGGTTTAATGTCACTGATCCAGAAACATTCTATTTTAAAATGTTAAATAAGACAGGGGTAAAAAATATGTTGACAAATACTAAACTGATTTATTCAGAAAAATTTTATGAAAAAATGTCTACATTTGATTTTGAATATTGGAAAAATAACATTGAGACAAAAACCATTTGGGGAACAAAGGTATGGCAGGTACAAGGTGTAGAAGCATTGTCCAGAGCCGGCATGATCCCATAACAAATAATGTTCCTGAATGACACAGTTCAGCAAACAACCTGTCTTGGCTTAGCCAAGATAAAAGATTTAAACAATCTGTCTATACCAAAGCCAATACCTGATGGAAACACCACTGCAGATGAGGGGTTAGACGTGGCCTATATTTTAAGACAAAACAGAACACTTCCTGATTGAAAAAAATGGTTAATCTGGCCCACAGACACTAATAACTGTCATGATAGATTCCTAAACAAAATACAGGGGTTCAAACAAAACAGGCCAGACCCAAGATATTCCCAAAGACAACATCCAGGGATAATTACAACATACAGTGTGGAAAAGCTATGCCTCGAATGGCTACAGAAATCCACACTTCCAGAAATTAAGCAACACTTAACTTTACTTAAAGAAGGTGCTGACTTGCGAGATTTCATAATGGGACCTCGCAAACAGCGTCAAAAATGTTTCATATACCCCGGTATATATGCAGCATACAATGAAGCTTGGAAATTAAATCAAACTGAAACTGCTGAAAAAATACGAGATATTGATTGTATTAATTTGGAAAAAGCGTTTTCTGTAGTGGACAATGGGTTAACGACTCTGTCCTCCAGAATCTATTCACTGGATAGCATTGTATCATCTGCTATTGATATAATAGAACAGGATATGATAATGTTACAACATGGTCAGTCCCAATTGCATTCTATTGTACAGCTAGGCTGGACGTTACAAAATTTGCGTTCGGGTCACTTGTCATGGCGTCTAATCAACATAACATCATTATTTTCCATCTTTAACCTTACTGATAGACAAATTTCTTTAGCACAGAAAGGAGCAGACTATACGGTGCTAAGCATTGAAAAACTTGAGAGATTACCATTGACAATGTCAGAAAGACCTGTCATTGAATGGATAAGACATGGCACCATTACAATCCCGATAATGACTTTTCAGTTTCAATACTGCCAAGAGTATATACCAGCAGGCCTGTATGAAAGGTTGGGTAAAGGATACATCAAATCAACCTGGAATTTACCATTTACACACAGAACCCCGGCTACACAGATAGAGACATTTTTCAGACATCTTTCCAAAGGTAGCTACGTTATATTAAGTGACCGCAGCTGTTGTGGCATGGTGCCAGGAAAACCCTATCTCGTGAGCGTCACTGCCAGGATCATTTGTTGTATGCAAGTATTGTATCCAAGAAGCAATCCAGACATGGAGGTGGAAATTTGGCCTTCTGTGAATATCTATTTTATTCGAATTGATACCTTAAGCAGAATGAAGTCTATTCTTTTACAGACAACTGTGCCTTTAACCTCGTCCAAAGAGACGTATGACCTGCAAGCTGCAAGGACAGCGGCAGAGATACATATCCTTTTATCAACAAACTGCCCAGTGCATTTCGTAGAAATGTGAAGCCAAATTTTAAAAATGTCATATACCAGTGGCATCACACATGTATTTAAGACAATTTTTTCAGGACTGTTAACACCCTTTGAGACAGTCCTGGGCATCTTCCCGAATTTTGTGCACTCTCTTTTCGGTGGCCTGCCACTTATTTTGGGACTCGTAGTAGGAATTTTATTTTTGCTCCTTCTGCTCCGATATGGCAAGCCAAGTCACAAACAAAACTCAGGCTTCAATGGAAGAAACGATCCTAGCAATACGATACCGAGACCGTATCACTAAGGTCCTCGGATTGGCCCGACTAAGAGAACTGAATACAACCTGGTTTCTTTCATTCAGACTGATCTGGCAAAATTGCATCTTACCTGTGCTTTGATTTCTGCTATGCGGAGAAGAATGTGTGTTGGACGTTTGTCTTACACTACCATCAATAGTACCAATGGATATCGACGCTTTGCTTTGTCCAGTAACGACTCATGCAACGTGTTGTCCCCAGCGGCTACCGATTCTGATGACGGCATTCGTTGAGATTTCACCACTACGAGTAGGTGGTGGTGAGGTACGAGATGAAAGCGGCAGCACACAGGTACAACCTTCTGTGAACATTGCTGATCTAAACACCGATGATGGCAATGCATCGCATATATGCACTATTTCTGATTGTTCAGCATTGGCACAACTTTCACCTACTGTTGTAGACAAATTTTTTGCTGGTCTAGCTGAGGTAATGTTCTCCCCTAACAACGAGAATAACAATTGCAAAAGCGAGCACACAGCGTTCCCTGAACTCTGAATTCGGCCTTCAACTTTTAAAAACATCACTGCTGAAAAGACTTGGAACTATTTTTCTTACCCTGAAAAGAAAATTATTTTTACTCTCCAAGAACTTCCAAAATATTTACTTTTTTTTGGCACAGGGTACTCTGCTTAGAGTAGAACTATTCTTAGAGAGCAGAGCTTCTATTTCTAGAGACTCTAGAGACAATATTTTGAATCAGCCTCTAGCACACTTACAATCTTGTATGAATATGTGATGAAATGGTCTCGGCCTTCTCTGCTGTATTAAGAGCCATTTCATAAATGTAATTTTCGCAATTCATTCAGCTGATATTTATGTTTGAATTATCTGAATGATACCACTGCTTGAAAGCGTACAGTATAATACTCATTTTCATGTATCTATACCGTTTCAAATGCATTTAACGTATTTTGGGGTGGGATGGAAAAACACATGCATACCTATATGTTTATATATTGCTTAGTATTTAGTAATGATGGACATTATACGTGGAGTGGGTGTTGTGTTTTATCTAGGACCCTAATTAAATATTTCATATTTAGTAATAGCCAATGCAAACCAAATGCGGCAAAGCTACTTCCTTAGACTCCTAGAAAGCACAACGAGTTCTTACAACATACCAAACCTCCAGCAACCTGGGACTTCCCCGTGCTTTTGTTTTGATTTGTTCTTAGTGACATCTTTAATTGACGTCTTATGTCCAACCTTACGTCAAACACGGCACCTTCCAGGCATAAATATACCAGCATTTTCATTAAGCAACACACAGTGGTGTGGAGCAGAGTGGCTATCTACTTATCCGAAGCCCAGCTGATGCGAGTGCCGAAGGAAGCCGTCCCTCCCATTTGACGCACTGAGAAAGACGCTGTCTTTTTCTCCTGCCGAGAAATCCAGCTCCGGTGTTTCCAGTCACCCTCGTGGGTTACTGGGAGATCAAGTCCTGAGAGCGAGATACAAGACCTCCTCCATTCTAAAAACCAAGGTACGGAGCTGATTAGATCCTTAGAGAATTCTTGGGTCCAATACTTGGCAAAAACTAACTTAACTTAAACTGCAGCCCATCTACTCCTTCCCACGTACTAGGCTTAGGTTAGGTACACCGGGGTAGGCGTATTTGGAAGCACCAGTTGAGTACGTTTAGTCAAGCTTTTATCTTTGTATGTAACTGTATATATTTTATACCTTTTAAGTATCATATGGCTCAGAAACCATATCAATGCTTTTACAGTATTATTTCGTAATACTCCTTTTACTGTACGCACTTTACTTTATAACAAGTATTGCAATCATAGCAATTCATTTTTCTTGCATGAGAAAGAAGACTGTTCAATAAATAACACATTTTTTATTGAAAACGCCCGTCTCTCTATTTCTCTGCACTCTGGTGAAACTAAGTATGCACAACTGACTGAGTGAAATAGCTATCTATTGTTTTCACACGACTCTGGAGATATACTCCTTATTCTGGGGGAGCAAAGTTGTCATGTTTATGCGGTTGTCAGAAGCTGAATCCCTTCTTGTCTAATCAGGGAAGTTCACTCCTCCCTGTTCATTCGAGAACGTTTCTAGTGACCTCTGAGCTAGCTGGCAAACCTAAATTAAGTCTAACATATTCAATAGAGACCTAGTCGACCTCAGTCCTACGTCTAAACTATCGTTTATGTTATTCCAATGCGCAGAGCTTATTGGGAAAATAGGAACTACACCTCAACCTGTTGCTGCTTTCTTCACCCTCCTCCCCTCTTCATGCACTTCTCTTGCCTCTTTCTGTACTTCTTTTGCTTCTTTCTGCAACCCTCTTGCCTCCTTCTGCATCTATGTTGTTTCTTTGCACTGCTCCTGCTTCTTTCTGCACCTCTCTTGCAAATCTCTGCATCCCTCTTGCCTCTTTCTGCACCCGCCTGCCTCCTTCTGCACCTCTGTTGGTTATTTCTGCATGGCTCTTGCTTCTTACTGCACCTCTTTTGTCTGTTTCTGCAAATCTCTTGCCTCTTTCTGAATGTTTCTTGCCTCCTTCTGTACTACTGTTGCTTCTTTCTGCACTTCTCTTACCTCTTTCTGCACCCTTCTTCCCTCTTTCTGCACCTCCCTTGCCTCTTTCTCTAACCCTGTTCCCTTTTTTGGTACCTCTCTTGCCTGTTTCTGCACTTCTCTTGTCCATTTCTGCAACTCTGATGGTTCTTTCTGCACTGCTCTTGCTTCTTTCTGGACCACTCTTGACCGTTTCTGCAACTCTCTTGCCTCTTTCCTGAGTTCTCTTGCCTCCTTCTGCAACTCTGTCGCTTCTTTCTGAACTTCTCTTGCCTCTTTCTCCACCCTTCTTCCCTCCTTCTGCGCCTTTGCTGGTTCTTCTTCCCTGCACTTGCTTCTTCTTGGACCACTCTTGACTGTTTTTGCAACTCTCTTTCCTCTTTCCTGAGTTCTCTTGCCTCCTTCTGCACTTCTGTTGGTTTTTCTGCACTGCTCTTGCTTCTTCTGCACCTTGTTTGCCTGTTTCTGCAACTCTTGCCTCTTTCTGTACTTATCTTACCTCCTTCTGTACTTCTGTTGCTTCTTTCTGCACATCTCTTGCCTTTTTCCGCACCCCTCTTTCTGCTTTCTGCACCTCTGTTGCTTCTTTCTACACTTCTCTTGCTTCTTTCTGTGCTTCTGTTGTTCTTTCTGCACCCCTTTTGCCTCTTTCAGCACCCTTATTCCCTTTTTTGTACCTGTCTTGCCTCTCTCTGCACCCCTGTTCCCTTTTTGTGTACCTCTTGTGCCTGATTCTACTAGTCTCTTGCCTCTTTCTGTAGTTTTCTTGTCTCCTCCTGCACCTCTGTTGGTTCTTTCTGCACTGCTCTTGCTTCTTTCTGGACCACTCGTGCCTGTTTCTGCAACTCGTTAGCCTCTTTCTTGAGTTCTCTTGCCTACTTCTGCACTTCTCTTGCTTCTTTCTGCACCCCTCTTGCTTCATTCTGTAGTCGTCTTCCCCTCTTTCTGTGCCTCCCTTGACTCTTTCCGCACCCCTGCTCCCTTTTTCTGCAAATCTCTTGCAAATTTCTGCACTCCTCTTTCCTATTTCTGCACCTCCCTTGGTTCTATATGTACTGCTCTTGCTTCTTCCTACACCTCTTTTTCCTGTTTCCACACTTCTTTTGCCTCCGTCTGCATATCTGTTGCTTCTGTCTGCACTTCTCTTGCCTCTTGTTGCACCCATCAAGCTTCTTTCTGCACCTCTTTTGCCTGTTTCTGCAACTCTCTGCCTTTTTCTGCACTTCTATTGCCTCCTTCTGCACTTCTGTTGCTTTTGTCTGCACTTCTATTGCCTCTTTCTGTACCCCTCTTGCCTCTTTCTGTACCTCTGTTGCTTCTTTCTGCACTTGTGTTGCTTCTTTCTGTACCCCTTTTGCCTCTTTCTGTACCCTTCTTCTCTCTTTATGCACCTTTCTTGCCTCTTTCTGCACCCTGTTCCCCTTTTCTGTACCTCTTTTGTCTGTTTCTGGAACTCGCTTGCCTCTTTCTGCACTTCTCTTGCCTCCTTCAGCACCTCTGTTGCTTCTTTCTCCACTTCTCGTGTCTGTTTCTGCGCCTCTGTTGGTTCTTTCTTCACTGCTCTTTCTTCTTTCTAGACAACTCATGCCTGTTTCTGCAATTCTTTTGCCACTTTCTTGAGTTCTCTTGTCTCTTTATGCACCTCATTGCTTCTTTCTGTACTTCTCTTGCCTCTTTCTGCACTCGTCTTTTCTGTTTCTGCACCTCTGTTGGTTCTAGCTGCAGTGCTCTTGCTTCTTTATGTGCCTCTCTTGCAAATTTTGACACTCACCTTGCCTCTTTCGGCACCCCTCTTGCTTCCTTCTGTATCTTTTGGTTCTTTCTGCACTGATCTTGCTTCTTTCTGCACCAATGCTGCCTCTTTCTGTACCCCTCTTTCCTCTTCCTCTTTCTTAACCTCTCTTGCCTCTTTCTGTACTTCTGTTGCTTCTATCTGCACCCGTCTTGCTTCATTCTTAACCTTTCTTGCCTCTTTATGCACCTCTTCTGCTTCTTTCTGCACTTCTCTTCCTTCTTACTGCACTTCCATTGCTTTTTTCTGCACCCCACTTGCTTCCTTCTATACGCTTCTTCCTCTCTTTCTGCACGTCTCTTGCCTCTTTCTGCACCCCTGTTCCCTTTTTCTGCACCTCTCTTGCCTGTTCCTGCAAATCTCTTGCCTCCTGCATCCCTCTTGCCTCTTTCTGCACTCCTCTTGCCTCCTACTGCACCTCTGTTGGTTCTTTCTGTACTGCTCTTGCTTCTTCCTGCACCTCTTTTTCCTGTTTTAACACTTCTCTCTCCTCCTTTTGCACATCTGTTGCTTCTGCCTGCACTTCTCTTGCCTCTTGTTGCACACCCTAAGCTTCTTTCTGAACCTCTGTTGCTTATTTCTGTACTTCTCTTGCTTCTTTCTGCACCTCTTTTGCTTCTTGCTGCTCTCCTCTTGCCTCTTTCTGCACGTCTCTTGTGTCTTTCTGCACTCCTCTTGCCTCTTTCTGTACCTCTCTTGCATCTTTCTACACTTCTCTTGCCTTTTTCTGCACACCTCTTGCCTCTTTCTACACCTCAGTTGCTTCTTTCTCCACAGCTCTTGCTTCGTTATGCACTGCTTTTGCTTCTTTATGCACCCCTTTTACCTCTTTCTGTACCACTCTTCTCTCTTTCTGCACCTCTCTTGCCTCTTCTGCTCCTCTGTTGCTTCTTCCTGCACATCTCTTTCTTCTTTTTTGCACCTCTCTTGCCTCTTTCTACACCTCTGTTGCTTCTTTCGGCACTTTTCTTACTTCTTTCTGCACTTTTGTTGCTACTTTCTGTACCCTTCTTCCCTCTTTCTGCATTTCTCCTGCCTCTTTCTTCACCCCTTTTCCCTTTTTCTGCACCTCTCTTTCCTGTGTCTGCAAGTCTCTTGCCTCCTTCTGCACCTATGTTGCTTCTTTCTGCACTCTTCTTATCTGTTTCTGCACCTCTGTTGGTTCTTTTTTCTGTAGTCTTCTTGCCCGCTTTCTGCACCTCTCTTGCCTCTTTCTGCACCCGTTCCCTTTTTCTTCAAATCTCTTGCAAATTTCTGCATTCCTCTTGACTCTTTCTGCACTCCTCTTGCCTCCTTCTGCTCCTCTGCTCGTTTTTTTCTGTACTGCTCTTGCTTCTTACTACACCTCTTTTTTTCTGTTTCCACACTTCACTTGCCTCCTTCTGCATATCTGTCGCTTCTGTCTGCTCTTATCTTGCCTCTTGTTGCACCCCTCAAGCTTCTTTCTGCATCTCTGTTGCTTCTTTCTGAACTTCTTTTGCTTCTTTCTGCATCTCTCTTGCTTCTTTCCACTCTCCTCTTGCCTCTTTCTGCACCACTCTTGCATCTTTCTGCACTCTTTTTGCCTATTTCTGCACCTCTCTTTCTTCTTTCTGCACTTCTGTTGCTTCTTTCTGCACTCATCTTGCTACCTTCTGCACCCTTCTTCCCTCTTTCTGCATTTCTCCTGCCTCTTTCTACATCCCCTTTCCTTTTTTCTGCACCTCTCTTTCCTGTGTCGGCAACTCTCTTGCCTCCTTCTGCAGTTCTTGTGTCTCCTTCTGCACCTCTGTTGCTTCTTTCTGCACTTCTCTCGTCTGTTTCTGCACCTCTGTTGGTACTTTCTGCACTGCTTCTTTCTGGACCACTTGTGCCTGTTTCTGCAACTCTTTAGTAAGTATGGGCGAATTTTGCGAATCTCGCGTTCGCGAATTTTGCGGATTTGCAAACTCGCAATCCGCAAAATCCGCGAATTCTCGCGAATTTGCAGATTTTTTTTAATGTTCGCACAGGTTTCTGCAAGTTCGCGAGGGTTTTGTACAATTTCGCAAATTGCGAAATTGTACAAAACGCGTGCAAACTTGCAGAAACCCGTGCGAACACAATGTGCCCAGTAGGGTATGTGCCTCTTGTGTGAATAAAAGGTCAGAGAAATATCAGTTCAGCAGATGAAGAGAAAGAAGCTCCTGGTCAAAGGAACAGCACGGGTATTGCGCTCGTGAAAGTCAAGGATGCAAAGCCTATCCAGCATCACAGCTGATTTTCCACGGTAGATTTGGGAAGAAGGCACACCTGTCCAGCCTCGACGACGCTCACGATTGTTTTTGGGCTAATGAATGAGTCACTGAATTTGAGCATCAACTAGTTCGAGCGACCATGTGTGTGTTACTATGCAATCGCCCCGAAGGGCGCAGGGGTCCCTTGAGTGAGCTGCAGACCTGTGCCCAGCCATGCAACTATTTTACAATGGCGCCAGAAAGCTGCCAGCGCCGTTGTAAAATAGTTACAAAGTTAGCTTGCATAGGAAGCACTTAGATAAAATAAAGCAGCACCTGCTTTGTTTTATCTAGTGGTTCCTGTGCAAGCTAACTTTGTAACTATTTTACAACGGCGCTGGCAGCTTGCTGGCGCCATTGTAAAATAGTTGCATGAGTGGGGGTTCAACTTTTGAACCCGTTACGTTCGCGGATTTTTTTTTGCGGATTTTGCCGGAAATCCGCAAAATTCGCGGATTGCGGATTTCCCAAAAATCCGCTAAATCCGCGAGCGTAACGGATTTCCCGCTCACACTTACTCTTTAGCCTCTTTCTTGAGTTCTCTTGCCTTCTTCTGCACCTTGTTGCTTCTTTCTGAACTTCTCTTGCCTCTTTCTGCACTTGTCTTGTTTGTTTCTGAGCCTCTGTTGTTTCTTTCTGCACTGCTCTTTCTTCAGGCTGTACCTCTCTTGCAAATTGTGGCACCCCTCTTTCCGCTTTTGGCACCCCTCTTGCCTCCTTCTGCTCCCCTGTTGGTTCTTTCTGCACTGCTCTTGCTTCTTTCCGCATCCACTTGCCTCTTTCTGCTCCCCTCTTCCTTCTTTCTATACATCTCTTGGCTCTTTCTGTACTTCTGTTGCTTCTTTCTGCAATTTTCTTGTCTCTTTCTAAACCTCACTTGCCTGTTTTTGCAAATCTATTGCTTCTTTCTGCACTTCTCTTGTCTGTTTCTACACCTCTGTTGGTTCTTTCTGCACTGCTCTTGCTTCGTTCTGGACCACTCTTGCCTGTTTCTGCAACTTTCTTGCTTCTTTCTGAACTTCTCTTGCCACTTTCTGCACTCTTCTTGTCGGTTTCTGTACCTCTTTTTTTAGTTGTTTCTGCACTTCTCTTGCTTCTTTCTGTACCTCTCGTAAATCGCTGCACCCCTCTTATAGCTTTCTGCAGCCCTCTTGCCTGCTTCTGCACCTCTGTTAGGTCTTTCTGCACTGCTCTTGCTTCTTTCTGTACCTCTTTTGACTGTTTCTGCAACTCTCTTGCCTCTTTCTAAACGTCTCTTGCCTACTTCTGCTCTTGTTGCAGATTTCTGCACTTCTATTGCCTCTTTCTGCACCCTTCTTGCCTCTTTTTGTACCTTTGTTGGTTCTTTCAGTACTTCTGTTGCTTCTTTCTGCACCTCTTTTGCCTCTTTCTGCACCCCAGTTCCCTTTTTCTGCACCTCTCTTGACAGTTTCTGCAAATCTCTTGCCTCTTTTTGGAGTTCTCTTGCCTCCTTCTGCACCTCTGTTGCTTCTTTCTGCACTACTCTTGTCTGTTTCTGCACTGTTGCTTCTTTCTGCACTACTCTTGTCTGTTTCTGCACCTCTGTTGGTTCTTTCAGTACTGATCTTGATTCTTTCAGGACCACTCTTGCCTGTTTCGGCAAATCTCTTGCCTCTTTCTTTAGTTATCTTGCCTCCTTCCGCACCTAATTGCTTCTTTCTAAACATCTCTTGCCTCTTTCTGCAACCTTATTCCCTCTTTCTGCACCTCTATTGCCTCTTTCTGTACCCCTGTATTCTTTGTTTGCACTTTTCTTGCTTGTTTCTGTAAATCTCTTGCTTCTTTCTACACTTCTCTTGTCTGTTTATTTACCTCTGTTGGTTCTTTCTACACTTCTCTTGCTTCTTTCTGGATCACACTTGCCTGTTTCTGCAACTTTTTTGCCTCTATCTTGAGCTCTCTTGCCTCCTTCTGCAACTCTTTTGCTTCTTTCTGAACTTCCCTTCCCTCTTTCTGCACTCATCTTGTCTGTTTCTCCACCTCTGTTGGTTCTTTCTGCACTGTTCTTGCTTCTTTCTGTATCTCTCTTGCAAATCTTTGCACCCCTCTTGCATCTCTCTGCACCCCTCTTGCCTCATTCTGCACTTCTGTTGGTACATCTGTACTGCTCTTGCTTTTTTCTGCACCTCTTTTGACTGTTTCTGCAACTCTATTACCTATTGCACTTCTCTTGCCTACTTCTGCACTTCTGTTGTTTTTTCTGCACCCCTTTGCCTCTTTCGGCACCCTTCTTCCCTCTTTCTGCACCTCTATTGTCTCTTTCTGCATCCCTGTTCCCTTTTTCTGCACCTGTCTTGCCTGTTTCTGTAAAGCTCTTGCCTCTTTCTGCAGTTCCCTTGCTTCCTTCTGTACCGCTGTTGGTTCTTTCTACACTGCTCTTGCTTTTTTCTGGACCACTCTTGCCTGTTTCTGCAACTCTGTTGACTCTTTCTTGAGTTTTCTTGCCTCCTTCTACACCTCTGTTGCTGCTTTCTGAACTTCTCTTGCCTCTTTCTGTACTCTTCCTGCCTGTTTCTGCACATCTGTTGGTTCTTTCTGCACTGCCCTTGCTTCTTTCTGTAAGCCCTCTAGTCTCTTTCTGCATCCCTCTCCCCTCCTTCAGTACCTCGCTTGCCTCTCTCTGCACTTCTGTTGCTTCTTTAAGTACTTCTCTTGACTCTATCGGTACCCCTCTATCCTCTCTCTGCACCTCTGTTGCTTCTTTCTGCACTTTTCTTGCTTCTTACGGCATTTGCGTTGCTTCTTTCTGCAACCCTCTTGCCTCGGTCTGCACCTTTCATCCCCTCTTGTTGTATTTCTCTTGCCTCTTTCTACACCCCTGTTCAATTTTTATACACCTCTCTTGCCTGTTTCTGCAACTCTCTTGCAAATTTCTGCATTTTTCTTGCTTCTTTCTGCACCCCTCTTGCCTCCTTTTGCACCTCTGTTGCTTCTTTCTGCACTGCTCTTGCTGCTTCCTGCCACTCTTTTCCTGTTTCCGCAAATCTCTTGCCCCCTTCAGCACATCTGTTGCTTCTGTCTGTACTTCTCTTGCCTCTTGCTGCACTCCTCTAGCTTCTATCTGCACTTCTGTTGCTTCTTTCTGCACTTCTCTTGCATCTTTCTGCACCTCTGTTGCTTCTTTCTGCACTCCTCTTTCCTGTTTCTGCACCTCTATTGCCTCTTTCTAAACTTCTTTTGCCTTCTTCTGTACCTCCATTGCTTCTTTCTGCACCTCTCTTGCCTCTTTCTGATTTGATTTGATTCATAAATTTATAGAGCGCACAAATGCTCAAAGGGCGACTGGAGCTACTGGTAACATCGAGTATAACTAAGATGTGAAGAGCCACCTTTTTAAGGCCTCCTGAATTTAAGCAAAGAGGAGCTATTTTTTATTGAAAGTGGTAGTTGGTACCACGTTTTAGCTGTTTGCAATAGAAAACTTCTCCCTCCCATCTTAATTGCTTAAATTTGGGAACCTTTATCAGCTTAGCCTTACTTGATCTTAGGTTCCTAGGAGGTTTGTACAGTTTCAATTGCGTTTTTAGGAAATGGGAGCCAACCCCATGAAGGGCCTTGTATGCTAGGCACACTGACTTGAACCTTATTCTTTCCTCCATAGGCAGCCAGTGGAGGGCTCTTAATCTGTGGGCAACCGGCTCAGATCTGGGGATGTCGAGAACCAGCCTAGCTGCTGTGTTTTGTAGATGCTGCAGTTTAGTCAGATGTTGGGCTTGTAGCCCTGCATACAGGGCATTTCCGGAATCTAACCTGGATAGGGCCAGTGCTGTTACCAGTGTTTTGCAAGCCTCTTGGGGAATAAAAGGCAGAAGTCGTTTTATCATTTTTAGTAGGAACCACACTAACAAGGGCAGTTTGTTAATCTAAGCATTAAGCGTTAGTTTATTGTCTAAAACAAAACCCAGGTTCATGACTTTATCCACTGGGGAAAGGCAGATGCCTAAGCCATCAGGACACCATTTAGGCGACCCGGTGTTAAGGTCCATCGCAAGTATCATGACTTAGGTTTTTTCCCTGTTCAGTTTTAGACAGTTTAGCTGCATCCAGCGATTAACTTGTTCCATGCAGTTACTAAATCTGTCTGCTGTTTTGTCTACATTATTCATGATTGACACCACTATCTATGTGTCGTCTGCATAGGAAACAGGTAAGAACCGACACTTCCTTATGATGGTTGCTAAAGGGGCAACAAATATGTTAAAGGGGGTAGGGCTCAGGGAAGATCCCTGAGGCACCCCCCATAGTGACTTAAAAGGTTTAGATATATGGTCTCCTAATTTTACTGTGAAGCTTTTCTCAGTCAGGTATGAGTTATCAACGAGAGTGCTGAGTCGTGAGCTCCTAGTTCTGCTAAGCAGGTTAGGAGTACATCATGGTTAACGATGTTGAAGTCTGCCAAAAGATCCAAAAGGATCAGGGCAGCCTCCCACCCGTATCCAGTACATTCCTAAGTTCCTCAGCTGCCATGATTACAGCTGTCTCTGTTCCATGTTACTCACTGAACCCATTCTGTGATGGATCTAATGCATGAGCAGATAATAGAAACTCTGACAGCTGTTCATTCAATAGATTTTCCAGAACTTTAGCTGGGAAAGGTATTCTTGAGATCGGTCTATAGCTCGCAGGATCCTGTGGATCCAAATTGGGCTTTTTTAGTAGTAGTACCTCTGTACCTCTGTTGCTTCTTTCTGCACCTCTCGCATATTTTTGCACCCATCTTACCTCTTTCTGCACCCTTTTTGCCTCCTTCTGCACCTCTGTTGGTTCTTTCTGCACTGTTCTTGCTTCTTTTTGTACCTCTTTTGCATGTTTCTGCACTTCTCTTGCCTCGTTCTTACCTTTGTTGCTTCTATGCACTTCTCTTGCTTCTTGCTGTACCCCTCTTGCTTCTTTCTGTACTTGTTACTTATTTTTGCACTTCTCTTGCTTCTTTCTGCACTTCTGTTACCCCTTTCTGCAACCTTTTTCCCTCTTTTTGCACCTGTCCTCCCTCTTTCTGTACCCATGTTCCCCTTTTCTATATCTCTCTTGCATGTGTCTGTAACTCTCTTGCCTCTTTCTGCAGTTCTTTTGTCTCCTTCTGCACCTCTGTTGGCTCTTTCTGCACTGTTTTTACTTCTTTCTGCACCTTTCTTTGAAATGTATGCACCCCAATTGCCTCTTTCTGTACCCTTCTTCCCTCTTTCTGCCCCTCACTTGCCAGTGTCTGCACTGCTGTTTACTCTTTCTGTACCTCCTTTGCCTGTTTCTGTAACTCTTTTGCTTCTTTCTGAACTTCTCTTGCCTCTATCTGTACTCAAATGGGAAGTGCAAGCTGTCAAGTTTATAAAGGTCTGCACGCTCTCGTGATTAGGGTATATGGCTACTAGGCCTGGGCGGTAAATACCATTCCGCTCGCGGAATTTGGGTAATTTCGCGTTCCGCAGAGAACACAAAATGGCTCAAAATTCTTCCGCGTTCCGTGTTGTCGCAGAATTTTTGGCTTGTTTGCGTTCTCAAAATGCGTGTTCGTAAGATATTTCCCCCCGAGCAGGCAAACAGCAATTGCGAACAGGAAAAAAGCATCGCGAACAAGCAATTCCATGTGTTCACGGTATTTCTGCGTGTTCGCTGAGATTTTTTACAGTTTCGCAGAGATTTGCGTAACGCGATTACGCAAATTCCACACACCCCTATTGGCTATCTGAAGATGGTAGCTTAAATAGCGGGTAACTTCTCCTATAGGTGGTCACAGCTTCTCAGTGCTGTTCTGTCATTCTTATGCACAGGTAGACATGTCCTATGTATATATGTGTTATAGAGCCCCTCAAATATACTACTGAATATGCCCTGTATTGTGAGCAGAAAGAAATGTATACACCTTTTTGTACTCAAATTTACAGAGTATGCTGTTTGAAACACAGGTATTGAAGTATTTCTGTGTTTATTTTTAGGCTCTTCCATCTATTAATCACCGCCATATTCCCGCTCTGTTATACGCGGACGATTCCGTAATTTTAGCCAGAACTTTAAACCAGCTACAAAGACAACTAGATAAATACTGTCAATTTATGCTCTCTTTAGGCCTAAAAGTGAATACAAATAAAACCTTTGTTATGTACATCGGCCCTAGGGCGAAGAATCCTAAACCAGTTTTTATTGATCAAGTTAGGCTGGAACGCACCAGAGAATATCCCTACTTAGGAATCTTAATGGATGACAGATTGTCCTGGAAACAAGCCATGATAAGTAAAAAGCTACTTTTTCAGAGAGCAACCTCAGCTCTAGTTTCCTTCTCGAGGAAACTGGGTAAACCTGCCCCAGTAGAGTTGGTAAAAATCTATCACGCAAAATGCCATAGCGTAGCAACCTACGGCGCAGGGGTTTGGGGTTACGCTCCCACAGATACCCTACAGACGGTTCAAAACGGGTTCTTAAAATACTTACTGGCACTTCCCCAAACTGCCCCAACATACGGTTGCCACATCGAGCTGGGTATTGACTATCTGACAGATAATATTAGATGCCAGCCGATCTTGTTGTGGCACCGTATTTGGACCAAAACACAATGCCATCTAATCCGCTCATTGATAACCGACTGCTTAGCCCTGGCAAATTGGGGCAAAATCCCATGGCTTCTGTATGTCTCCAATTTCCTTAAGGACTTGAACTGTACAACTTATTTCTTAGAACCCACTACAATGATAGATACCACCAGGAAAGACCTAAAAAAATTATGTCTAACCCATCTTAGAGATCTGCGTCTCTCCCAAGAACTAAGCAAATCCTCAAATGTACAGATCCTATTGGTCCAGACTGTTTTGGGTATCCAACCATATCTAACATTCCACCTAACTAATCATGAAAAATATGTTTTGACTAGGTTCCGATTTAATTCTTTTTTTTCGCTTAGTTACTTTTCCAAAAGAGCAGGACTGGTCACATAATCTAATGAAATGCCCATGTGATGGTATATCATCCCAGTCTACAATGCAGGTAACTCTGTTCTGTAGATATTATGAGCTTCCCCGCAAGCGCTCGATCACTCCCTTACTCCGAAAAATGGGCCTGAAAACATGTCGGCCGCTTATCTGGCCCTGCATTCTCTGGATTCCCAATACTCTGCTAAGTGCGTAGCTTGTTTTTTAAAATTATGTCTAAAAATTCGCTGTAAACCTTGAGCTTCTGTTTACTCGATTTCTTGATTTCTTGCTCAGCATCCCAATGAATTATTTTTAACAATGGTTTTAAATGATAATAGTTTTTAAATGTATTAAGACATCGAGACTTTTTATATGTATTGTAATATTTTATTTCTGTACTTTTTATGGTTTCGCTATGATATAACCGAATAAAAGTTTTATGAACTTAACTATGTTTATTTTTATATACCATGTCACTCGGTAAAAGCAGAGACATACATGCATACCTTCACAAACTGGTCAGACTTATTACAGTGATATGCTTAGGATTGCTGTTTTATATTTGGTAGGCAGGCCTAACTTTCTGAGCAGTTGATTAATAGTGAATCTTCAAGAGAAAAGTGAGGTTTGAGACATTTTGGGAGAAGGATTAGTGATTAGGTTACTTTGTATGAGTCTGTTGTAAGGTACAGTCAAAGATGGCCTCATTCTGCACCCTTGTTGGTTCTTTATGCACTTCTCTTGCTTCTTTCTGCACCTTTCTTTCTCTTTCTTGACTTCTGTTGCCTCTTTCTGCACTTCTCTTGCTTCTTTCTGTACCTTGCTTCCTTTTTCTGCGCATGCCCTACCTATGTGGGCATATTTAGAAATTAGCTTTTAAAAAACCTTAGAAATGCACTGAAAAAACCATAGGTTTCAGGGACGTTATAGTTAGAAATTAGCATTTAAAAAAAGCTTAGAAATTCACTGAAATAAACCCATGTTTCAGGGATGTTATAGTTAGTTGAATTGAATTGAATTGAAATTGAATTGAAATGTCATTTGTATAGCGCATGGCTACCCGGAGGCATCCCAGCACTTACTGTAGCAGCAAGAGGTGTACAGCCAAATTAGGGAAAAAGGAATGTTTTTAGGGATCTATGAAAGGAGAGATGATTGGGTTCTGCTCGCAGATGGAGGGGAGGGAATTCCAGAGTCTGGCATTATTGAGCTAATTATAACTTGTGCCCCAGCAATGCACTGCTGATCATGTTGCATATTACATCACTCAAGACATGGTCAGTGACATCACTGATGACATCACTGAAGACATCTCAAATGACAACACTGATGACATCACTGATGATATCATTCACCTAATATCTGCTGCACCTCCTCACACCCTAATATAACCTTTCATATAGGCGTAGGGCTACGCTACGCTCGCGGAGCGTGTGTAGTTTGCACTACTATGCGCTACACAAATGGCACGTAGCACAGTGCAAAAGCGCTTAGTGTAGAGGGCATTATTTGCTTGCTCGCGGTCCTCAACATTAAGATGTCGACCGCGAGCGAGCAAAATAAACATCCCAGCAAGAATTTTTCCTCATTCGCGGTCAGCAACATCAAGTTACCGATCGCAAGCGTGTAATATAAACCTCCCGGTGAGATTCTCAATGTGGGGAGGTTAGGTTTCTTATTACGAATGGTCGTGTATGCTCGCGACTGCTCGCGACTGAGAAACTATTAGTCCGTGTTGAGAAAGCTGCCATTCGAGTACAAATCTACTCGAGTGGCAGAAAACGACTGCTTGCACTGTGCAAGGTACCATTTGCAATGATTGCACATCTCACGAGAAATGCGCATGCGCGGGCGGCCGCGCATGCGCATTGGGATGGCAGACGATGGAGCGAAAGAGAAGAGGGAGCCTCGGGACGCCGCGGACCAGGTAAGTGCCTTTTAATTTACTTCTGTCGCATATTTACATTTAATAAGGTATTTAGGAGAGGGCGGGAGGGAGGCGGGTGGCGGGCACTACGCTCCATCCACGGAGCGTGCGTAGTAGGAGTAGGCAGCACTACGCACACTCCGTGGGCGGAGCGTAGCAGTACGCCCAGGGTTAGTCCAAAGTCACCATCACTCAGAAATAGGATAAAATATCCGGTCACTACATTCCACCCTTGACTTTTGTTTACTAACATCCGAAAACAAAGAAACATAAACAAAAACAATTAAACACAATAAACACAACAAAGAATAACAATACCACCAAGACACCACCTACCACTTAACATAGGGAGTATAAGTCTAATAACCAATCAAAAAGCTAATCAAACCACCCTTGATCTAAATGTGGCCTAACTTCTTGGGACAACTCATTAATCTTATTGATATGGGGAAAGATCTGACAAAACAAAAAAAACAAAGGGCCCTCAAAATCTGAGCAGCCATGGTCATCAATTCCAGGACAAAATGTATCCAAAAGATCAGACACACACAAAAAATAAAAAAACAACAACACAACTAAAAGAGACACCACCCAGGATAACTCAAAGCATAAGGTGACCAAACTTGGAACTAACCCACTGTACTTATCAAGGGTCCATTGATCAAAGCAACAGTTCAATAGTAGGAAAACAAGAATAACCCAATTTCTACAAAACAGCTGCTGTAGGACTATGCATATCAAGCAGGAAATCAGAGAAAAGTATTTATCTAGTATATTTATCTAGAAGATAAGCTAGACATAAATTGTCTATCCAGAAGTCCCTACAACTGAAATAACTAAATTAATAGATTCAGATTCGAAAAAACAGAGTGATAGTAGACCACGCCAAAGGTAATAGGCAGAGGTCATAATTCATCTAACTCAAAAAACAGTTTGCTCCCAATCCCTATGTATCCATCCGTGGGGCACATGTGTGCACCATCATTCACAACACTTCCTTCTATTCTTTGACAAAACTGTTATACAGAAAACAGCAAAACTATAAAATAGGTCAGAGATAGACAAGTGCAAAGTCAATCTATATCAATGATAGACTAAAATCAGAACATCATGATGGTAATAGATGTATATCACAGGGCTTTAAAATACTAAAGTAGCTTACTAATTAAATTGTACCCTATGACCTTCGAACATATCATTTACATATATCAAAAGGAATCATTGAAACAAAGGCCCAGCCATTAATGTGGCACTGCATATTTAAACTGTAACTGGAATCAAAATCAAACCACAGGGCAGGAAAAAGAAAACTATCATTGGGGCCCTGTATCTGTTGACTGCATGAATGGAATCAAAACAAATTAATCAGAGTCCAAATGTCCATGGAATATTCACTGAAAGGCAAAATCCTGGGAAAAAATTGGGCACAAGATTGCAGGCCATAATGAAAACCACTTCAATAAGGAAATTCACATTGCAAACTACTTGTATGATGAAATGCAAAACATAGCAAACATTATCATAACCAATTAATTGATGGGTACTTTTAGATCTGCACTGTATGATTAGGGAACATAGCACATGATATGTTGAACACTGTAATTCAGAGCTAAAAAAAAATCAGAAAAATCAGGATATTTTAGAACTTCTAATGATGAATTTATAAATTCAACTGCCAAGGCAGCCAACTGTAGAGTCCAAAGTTCATTCTAGACCCTAAACATTTTTTACTCCAGCTGCAATAAAGTGTCTCTATTAAAAAGAAAGTTCTCTTCTGTAGAAAAGGGAAAAAAATAAAACAAGACCAAGCCTTCTCTTATCAAGTTGAATTCCATGTCTATAGACCAGTTTTCCTGTGTGATAAACACACGGCCATCATACTGTGAAAACAGTCCCACATAAAGGAGACAGTTCCACTCATAGCATAGTCTGTTGATTTCCTCTCCACTTGAAAAAAATTGTTTATAAGTGTAGGTCACGACCCTCCATCTTCATTTGTATCCCCTCAGTAAGGAAGCACTCCATCCGATCTGGTCATCCATGGAACATCAGCACCCATCTGCCATCAGCCACAAGACACCGCCATCCGCCGTCCGGTCTGGCTCCAGGCTTGGGGGGGGGGGGTTCCACTCTCCAAAAAATAACAAACTAAAATAATAAAAGGGAAAGTGAGGGCCCATGCACGCCGCCTAAAACGAGAGACAAGTATCATCAATGTTCCAAAAAGAAAACATTTCAATTCAAACAGGACCCATTTTCTTTTTATTTATTTATTTCCCTCTAAGAACCTTATGGTTTATAAAATTCTACTCTAAGTCTTGAGAATAGTTTAAAAAAATTACTTGCATTCTATTCTCTAATTTTGTTTGGGCAAAATCAAATTTTTTCTTGTACAGCCAGAAGGGCTGGGGTAGCCAGCTTCACTCCTTTCTCTCTCCTAGTTAGCAGACCCCCTCCCTTCAGAGATGTCCGCGTCCCAGGGCTGGCTCAGTTTCAACGATAACAAGCAGGAGACAGGCTGCTCTCTGCCTCCCAACCCCTCCCTTTGAAGTGCTCACATTCCAAGAGCAAAGTGCCTGCCGATTTCTGTCTGCCCTGCCTACCTCCTCATAGGGAGGGGCTCCTTTGCAAGCATCCTTACTCTTCTAATTGAGGGAAGCTATCTAACCAGAGGAGTGGAATCACCCCTCCTTCACACAGATTCTCAGTGGAAAGAATTGGATGCTCGCCAACCATAACAAGGGCTCTGCTTCTGTACTCGCTCTGAGGCACCCCCTTTACAAAATGCTCTGAGAGCAGGCCTGAGTTATCTTTTCAAGGTTAAAACAACAAGTTCATCTAGATGTTCACTTCTGTGAAGCTTCTCTTTCTTAAATGAAACCTCATGCAGCTTTTATATTCTGTCGTCTTTAGACAAGAAACAGACCTAACCTCTTTTGACCTTCAGCCAAACCCTGCATTTCATGTTTAAACACTCCACAGTTATTTCTAACTAATTTAAGCAAGTTCTGAACTTGTCTACAGCCTTATGAAAGACTAATTGAAAACAGGCTAAGCAATCTTAACAGCTAAAAAGCAAGACATTTTTACAGCTTTATGAAAGACTAATTTAAAACAAAGTAAATACTCTAATCATTGTTAGCAGCTGAAAGGCAAAGCATTTAGCAACATTGAAAATCACATGACAGCAAAAAGATAATTTAAGACAGCAATTAATTTAAAAGGGAAAAAGATACACATTTATTTTTCATTCTAAAACACTGGTCTTATCTTCCTGCACATTCCTTTCTGACTGAAAACCCTCTTCACAATGCTTATTTAAAACCACCCTTGTAGCCTGCAGTCTAACTAGGTTATTTTGTAGCATTTCAAACTTCTGAATCATACACTTTTAATTCAGTTGTCAAAAGAATATTCACACACATTTTTTGATGCATATTAAGCAGCACATTTAAATGAACACTGCCATCTCACTTCAAGATATTATCCCTTTGGTAGCTCAAATACACTTTTTCCCCAAAGTCTGCAGACACATAGGGAATCCCAGAATTTACCTCTCACATTTCACAGAACACTTGTGCACATTTTTCTTTGAAACGCATTTCCCTGAACAGTTGGAAAGGATCCAGCCCTTCCCTGCCCAATTGAACAAGCCATTTATAAGCCTTATTTTCAAGATGCTATTCACAAGCCATATTATACAGAATACATTTCACACTCAATAATGCATAAGCCACGCAGCAAGCTATGTACAAGCCTCTTCATACACAATTTACAACTGCATCACCACCAAGATTTAATTGGTTTCATTACACACTTCTACCCTTCAATCCTGTAAGTTCACACACCAAGATATAAACCATTTCCCTTACACTCCATAAGTCAGATGCCAAGATGTAATGCAATCTCCTTACACTCCACCCGAAACTGTTCTTAATATCAAGTGTAATGAAAATCATTACACTTCCCCCACACTCCATCCGAAACTGTTCGTGAAGCCAAATGTAATGACCGGATTCTCGGACCAAGAATTACTCACTCACCTAGATACAACCAACCCGGCCAAAACGTAACACCATCCCTTCCCGGACCCTATTTACAATGGTTCCTGAGTACTTACCCGGGAATGGGGAACTCGCAATACACAAGCCTATATCATCAAAAACACTGCTAGATGTAAGGGATTACTAAGAATAGTCACTAATATCTACGGAATTCCATGTCTCATCCTATGATCTCACCTTATAGCCCCACGACAATCTGGCCCGGACTATTCTACCCTCCATCTCATATTGGAGAGCAGCTCACTCTACCACACCAACCACAATTGGTGTTCTCATTAACGCCCTATCTTGAGTGATCTCACTACACACCATCCACAATTGGTGTTCTCACTAATACCCTATCTTGAGCAATCTCATTACACACCAATCACAATTGGTGTTCTCACTAACGCCCTATCTTGAGCGATCTCACTGTCCTATTAATACCTTCTGCTCTCTCTCTCTCTCTATTGGGAAGTTCCTAAGTACCTAATATTTACTGGGAGTTATTTCCTATCAAAACTACTCTGTCTTCCATTTCTCAGTTACCTGTCAGAAGGGAATTGCCCATCCTTCTATACGACAGCACCTGGCTAAAAAGAAAGGTTAATTCTGTCTTAGTACACAACTCTCAAGTGCAATTACTACGTATTGGGGCCTCTTTACACACTAATAGAATGACAAGGAGGAATAGCAATATAGATGCATGAGAATGCACACATACACACCTAAAAGATACACAGATCTGACTAATGCATTTGCAGTTATTCTCTGATCAGAAGCAGTACACTTCACTGTCTTCAGTTACCTGTAAGAAGGGGATCACCAGCCTTCTGTACGTCAGCACCTAGCTATGAAAAGCCCACTTACTCCCTCCCAAAGGAAAACATACAAATGATACTAATGCACATTGAGGTCTTCATTAGAAAGAGAACAAGACAAACAAAACATTGCAATAATACAGTAGGGAATTATTGATGCAGACAGGAACCTAAATATAATCTAGAAAACAAAAGGGGATGAATGATTATATATAATGAAATGAAATGAAAAATTCCACTTGTATAGCGCATAACCACCCGGAGGCCTCGCAGCGCTTTAGACTGAATTGGTGTGTCGGGCTACTGGGTGAAAATTAGTACGCCTTTGAAAACAAGTAGGTTTTTAAATCTCTCCTAAATGACATTCGGTTGCTGTTTTGTCTGAGAGTTAGGGGCAGGGAGTTCCATAATTTCGCCGCTGTATGAGTGAAGGAGCATCCACCCCAACGGACTTTCTTGACTTTTGCCATAGCTGCCAAATGCAATGAGGCCGAGCGCAGGGCTCTGGATGGTGAGTAAGGCCGCACTAGAGGGCGCAGGACTGCCGGGCCAGTTTGATGGAGAGATTTGTGCAAAATGCACATGGCCTTAAACTGTGTCCTGGCAGCCACTGGCAGCCAGTGGAGTTCCTTTAAAGCATTCCTCGCTGATTGCCAGCGGGGGATGTTGAACAATAGTCGGGCGGCACAGTTTTGGGTGACTTGAAGTTTTTTCGTCACTGCTACTGGGGCTCCTAGATATAAAACGTTTCCATAATCCAGGCGAGAGAGTATCAGGGCCTGGACCATGACCCTTCTTGCCTGGAGTGGAAGTAGGGGGAGCACTTTACGGAGCATTTTCATTAGCCCCATACAAGTAGAGGCAGTTTTGGTGGCTTGAACTGAAAAATCCAGCGCTCTATCAAGCCAGATTCCCAGGCTCTTTATCTGGTCCTTAGGAGGAGGGGGGACACCGAGGCATAAAGGCCAGCTAGAAGCTAAGGAAGTAGGGGAGGGATTACCTAGCATCATGATCTCAGTCTTCTCCCCGTTGAGTTTGAGGTGGGAGAGTTGCATCCACCTAGCAACAGCCTCCAGACAAGGGCCCAAGGTGTTAGACGAACCTTCATTGTGGTCCAGAGAGACCACAAGTTGGGTATCGTCTGCGTAGGTGACAATCCGCACACCAAAAGGGAGGACTATCTTCTCTAGAGGCTGCATATAGACATTAAAAAGTGTGGGGCTCAAGGAGGAACCCTGCGGAACCCCACAGCTAAGTGGATGCTTTGATGATGCCACCTCACCCTCAAACACCTGAAAAAAACGTTCCTCCATGAAGGAAGTCAGCCAGGTCAAGGCAGCGCCCGACACCCCCATGCCATTCAAACGATGTAGTAGTGTGGCATGGTTAACAGTGTCGAACGCGGTACTGAGGTCAAGAAGTATAATGGCTGTTTTTCCTCCCTGGTCCATTATAGCTCTAGCTGCCTCTGTCACTGCCAGAAGGGCAGTTTCCGTACCATGCTGGGGACGAAATCCCGTCTGGGAGACCTGTAGAAGATTGTTGGACTCCAAATAGTCCCCTAGAATTTTATTGATGTATCTCTCCAACAATTTGCTCATCCATGGAAGCAGTGAGATAGGGCGGAAATTGGACAGATTGTTCTGGTCCAAATTCGGCTTTTTCAGCAGTGCCCTTACCATCGCGCACTTCCATGTGGCAGGGACAGAGTTGGAGGTAATAGAGGTGTTGAGGGCGTCTAAAATGAACGGGCGGATAGTGTCAATCACTTTTACTAAGGTCTGAGGAGGGGCTGGGTCGTTTGGGGATCCTGAGGTGACTTTATGAACAAATACATCTAGAGTATTGGGATCCAAGAGTGGAAAAGCGACCAATGAACAAGATACGGGCAGGTCAGAGTCCAAAGTAGTGGAGGATGCCACATTATCACTACCAGTTGAGAGTTGGGAATAAATGGCCTGAATCTTCTTAGAAAAGAAGGTGGCCAGATTCTCACAACGAACCTGTGCACCTTCTGATGGCAGAATTTCTGGAGGAGGGGAGATTAAAGATTTGGCAATTTTAAAAATTTCCCTAGGGGAGTTAGCTGCCCTATTAATTTTGGTTTCATAGAACTCCGCCTGGGCAAGTTTTATTTCGTTCTTGTATTGCCTTATTGCCACTCTGTACTCCAGTTTCTTCAATTGAGAGCGGTCCTTCCTCCAGGCTCTCTCCGCTTTACGGCAGACTTGTTTCAACGTCCTGAGGGCAGGAGAGTACCAGGGTGCAACTTTAGATCTTTTTATCACTTGCAGAGAGGCCTTAGGGAGAACTTGATCTAATGTGGTGGAAATCCAGCTATTGAAATTAAGAACTGCCAGGTCAGAGTACTTGGTTTTTTTAGGTGGCTGTTTGGAAAGGGCTTGTTGCCACTTGAGAAGCGGAAGAGAGCTCCATTTCCTACCCCAGTGCCTATCATGAGTATGTGGGATAGAGGGAGTGTTAATTGACCAAATAAGGGGGATTAAAAAGTGGTCAGTCCAGGGTAGTGGTAGTGGTAACTCTACCAGTAAGTTGTCTAAGTTGCTATAAACGTGATCTAAAAGATGACCTTTAATGTGTGTCGCCTGAAAACCCTTTTGGGACATATCAATAGCCTGAAGATTTGACCGAAGATTATTAGCGGCAGCATTCAGGGGATCATCTAAATGCAAGTTTAAGTCACCTAGCAAAGTGAGATTAGCTGAGGTAAGCACTGAGTTAGCGGCTAACTCTGTTATATTAGCGATAAAGTCGCCAAGAGGGCCCGGTGGTCGATAGACCAAATTACCAGAAAAGGTAATTGTAGGGGAAAACTCAAGGGAAAAGTAAAAACTCTCACATGCTGAAGTGGACAAGGAAATAGCACGACATCTATAGATATCTTTATAAATGATTGCCAGACCACCGCCCCTACCTGATTGGCGGTCTAGGCGCTTAAGGGTGTAGCCTTGTGGAATGGCCCATACTACTGTAGGATCGGCTTGATACTGGAGCCATGTCTCGGTTAAAAAGAGGGCTGCCGGATTATGTTCCTCAATCAATAACGCCAGTTCAGTATGGTGCTTTGGAAGAGACCGGCAGTTAAGAAGAAACATTTTCGTTGTATGTGTAGGCAAATGTTTGCCAAGCGTAGGGGGAATAGGATACCAGCCGCAAGTTTTGCAGCCAGTCTTAACAGAGTGGGGAGGAAGTGAATGGGAGCAGGATGGATTGCCCAAAGATCGTAAGGCAAGCAGCGCAGGAGAGCTGTATGTAATAAGAAGACCTGCCATCCTGCCCGAAACCGAAGCTCTGAAGCGTCTGGTCGCGGACTGGCGCAGACTGGCTTCTCTTTGGCGCCTCTTCGGCGCGTCTAAGGCGCTATCGCTGCGCGGAAAAATAAGGCTGAAATAGATTAGGAGGTGGAGGGAGACTAGACCGTCATCCTCGGTAACATGGCTGCCCAACTCGGAACAAACCGGAAGTACGAGCGCTGTTCCTCCCTCCACGCAAACAGCATGAAATTGCTGCGGTGGACCGGGGAGTAGCGCGCCAGATCAGGGTAATGACAATTTTATTTTGTACAGTTTAAAAAGTTTCACACGTTAAAACATTTCACAAGTTTCACAAATAAAACCACCTTGCAGCAAAAGCGTCTGCAATACACCCACTTGCACGACGAAATTCGTTATCAATCTGTCGAGCGCCTGAGTGTCCAGCCCTTTTGTAGTCAGGGAGGTGGAGGGAGACTAGACCGTCATCCTCGGTAACATGGCTGCCCAACTCGGAACAAACCGGAAGTACGAGCGCTGTTCCTCCCTCCACGCAAACAGCATGAAATTGCTGCGGTGGACCGGGGAGTAGCGCGCCAGATCAGGGTAATGACAATTTTATTTTGTACAGTTTAAAAAGTTTCACACGTTAAAACGT
The DNA here is from genome assembly GCF_964263255.1 of Lissotriton vulgaris. Taxonomy (NCBI): domain Eukaryota; kingdom Metazoa; phylum Chordata; class Amphibia; order Caudata; family Salamandridae; genus Lissotriton; species Lissotriton vulgaris. The sequence goes on from NC_141685.1 coordinate 1,574,880,254, forward strand.
TTCAAAAGTTTCACAAATAAAACCACCTTGCAGCAAAAGCGTCTGCAATACACCCACTTGCACGACGAAATTCGTTATCAATATAGTGCAAACTAGCTAAGAATACCTCACCCTGTTAAGAAGGGTCCAACTGTCTGTACCTCTCTCTGGTGGAATCAGGACTCTCTCTCCTTCACCATCACCAACGTACTAGCTTCACTCCAAATGCACTCCAAATGTAACTTCATCGTCTGCTAACAATTCCAACTCTTCCATCTGCCTGGTAACTGCTCCACAGATCAGCTGTCCAACTCACAGCTCCAGCTCTCAGCTCCAGCTCTGCAAACCAACTGCCTACATCTGACCAAACTGATCCAACCGACTTCTTCAATTCCAAAAATCATCTGACTGCTTCCATTCCAAAAACCATCTGACCTCTTCAATTCCAAAAACCATCTGACCTCTCTGCTCTTCTGTTCTCTGATAATATTGGAAGCTCTCTGCTCATGGAAATTTCCAGCAAGCACCCCGCCTCCCACCGAATTCCTGCACCAAGCCCCGAGCTCCCTGCGCTCCCACAGTGGCCAGCTGTAGTTGCGCCTAGAGCCCGGGGAAGTAAGCACATTCCTTCGATAAGGGCCGGTCCTCACCGGTTTCTAACTAGTGAATACCAGGCTCAACTCTAAACATCACTTCTGACCTACAAGCGTCTCAGACAACTGAGGCAGGAAGACAAGATGGCAGCTCTCTAGTTTAGGCCTTTAGGCCCAAAAAGAGGCAAAAGAGACATGGAATCATGCCAAAGCAAATAGGCAAACACTGCAAATAGATAAACACTGCAAAGGAAAGATGGCTACCCTCTAGTTTAGGCTCTAGGCCCAAAAAGAGGCAAAGGAGACATAGAATTATGCCAAAGCCAAATGGCAAGCCCTACAAATAGGCTAAAAATAGGGATCTAACCACTATACTAGGATGGTAGTAGACCAAAGTCACCATCACTCAGAAATAGGACAAAATACCCGGTCACTACAGTTAGGCACCCACTAAATAATCCATTCAGACACTCATACACCTACTCATTCTTCAATACACTTTTGTGTAACTATAATTAACATTCTTAAACTTAAAAAAAACACCCAGTCTCTGGATGATGTCATCAGTGATGTCATCAGGGATGTCATTTGAGATGTCATGAGAGATGTAATA